>NC_136386.1:105979622-115139622 GCF_965140285.1 Lepidochelys kempii | reverse complement strand
GTGTTGCCACAAAAGTACAAAATCTCCATTTTTGAACCCCGATTATCACTAAATTGGCTTTCAGACCTAGATCTCCCATGATGATGAAAGGAGAAGGTGACAACCATTAGATGTCCAGTGTATCATGTTTTTTTAATATGTATGAAGCCCTTTCTAATTAAGTCAGATTACTTTCACTTCTGAAATACTCAGTAGTTCAAATCCATTTTAGGACTCTCTATAAAATATTTTTGTTATATTCATTGGCAGTTCATAGCATTAAAAAACCCCAAAATATATTATACTGTATTAAACCTCCTGTGATCTGCTAAGGATTAATCTGAGATCGCATAGCAAATTTCATACAGGGTGCTTATTGCCACATGTTAAATCAACTGCCATAAATTGGAAGTTTTTTGTCATTTGTCTCTTTAAATTGTTTACCTCTCCAGTCATTCATGTATTTGGGAATACAGGCCAAGAAATATTGGGTGTAACTTCCTTCTGACTTCCATCTTTCAGTGGGTAAGCACCTAAGGGTACTGGATCCTCAACAGGAGGCAACATACATCACCTTAGCTAGGATCCAATCTGAAATCAACTGTTAGGACTTCAGAATTTACAGGTTGTGACCTATGGAAATTAAATATATGGGGAGACCTTCTGAATGATTAAGGATTAAATTTGCCATATTCCAGGTGGCCCCAATGGCACCCCATGACCAATTAACTTTAGTAAAGCCAAAGGTAGTGTGGATCACTAGTACTGGGATGCATTTCACCGTAAATATTAATAGGGATTCATTCCTAACTTAACAAGTGTTGGAGTGTTGATGTAGTAGCACAGCAATTGTACATTCAGTCCAAGCTCTATTTAATTGCTTCTTAGTCATTTAAATGTGTTGAGCTGTACTTCACATGATTCAAACTACACACAGGTCTCATGTCATATGATTTTTGCAAAGAAACCATTTCTTATATGGATTATGTTCTTGATGGCCTCAGTGTTGTCTGTAATAATTAGGATGAGACATAATAATGGCTGACAGACTTGTAAATTCTACTTGCCCCCGGCAAGGATATTTTTTCTGTTGATCAATGGGGAAAAAAATGATTTGCACCTTTTTTTCCCCCCATTGTTGTTCGCCATCCTGGTAAAGAGGAGACAAGCAGGTAGATTCTTCCTATGGATTGGCGGGAGACTTTTTTTCCAATTTTGAATGGAATACATTTTATAACTCCTTAGGGTCAAATTTTAGTTGCATCCTAACTGAATTCTAGAGTTTCCTGCTCTTCCCTGTAGAAATTATATAATTTGGGAGTGTATCTCTCTCTATCCAACTTTATATATAACTTTTGCAAGCAGGATAGCTTCTCTGGATCTGCAAAAGTTCAAAATGCCTTGTTTAATTCATCTTCAGAAAAGTAATTGGAGTGCAAGTAGTCAGTAATGTGTTGTGTCAGTGGGGGGAAAAAAAAGAACTAGCTCAAACCTCATGTGAGGCCATCGTGGTTGGATAGCTTTCAGCAAGACCTTCCTGACTGCTAAATGCTTTCTGAAAGAGAATACTGAAATTAATATCTAGACTAGGGCTGTCCATTAATCACAGTTAACTCATGTGATTAACTCAAAAAAATTAATTGCAATTAAAAAAATTGCAATTAATCACACTGTTAAACAATAGAATACCCGTTGAAATTTAGTAAATATTTTTTAATGTTTTTCTACATTTCCAAATGTATTGATTTCTGTTACAACATAGAATACAAAGTGTACAGTGCTCACTTTATATTATTTTTATTACAAATATTTGCACTGTAAAAATGATAAAAGAAATAGTATTTTTCAATTCACATCATACAAGTACTGTAGTGCAATCTCTTTATCGTGACAGTGTAATTTACAAATGTAGGGTTTTTTGTTACATTATTGCACTCAACAACAAAACAATTTAAAACTTTAGAGCCTACAAGTCCACTCAGTCCTACTTCTTGTTCAGCTAATCACTAAGACAAACAAGTTTGTTTACATTTATGGGAGATACTGCTGTCTGCTTCTTATTTACAATGTCCCCTGAAACTGAGAATAGACGTTCGCATGGCACTTTTGTAGCCAGAGTTCAAGGTATTTACGTGCCAGATGTGCTAAACATTTGTTTGCCTTTTCGTGCTTTGGCCACCATTCCAGAGGACATGCTTCCATGCTGATGACGCTCATTAAAAACAATAATACATTCATTAAATTTGTGACTGAACTCCTTGTGGGAGAATTGTATGTCTCTTGTTCTGTTTTACCTGCATTCTGCCATATACACCTCTACCCCGATATAACGCAGTCTGATATAACATGAATTCAGATATAATGCGGTAAAGCAGCGCTCTGGGGGGCGGGGCTGCATGCTCTGGGGGATCAGCACATTAGCCTGTCTGGCTCTCACACGCTGCTCTGAGTGGTGTGTTAAGGGTGACGGGCCAGGGCCAAGGGAAATAGGTGTCAATTCAGATCTTCGGGGCAGTGCAGCGGGGTGGGGGGTGGTTCATGGCTGGAAGTTCAGGCCCCAGCCTGGGTGCCTGTGGCTGGAGGGAACGGGTCGGTGCTGCAGCCCCGGCTCCACGCCTCCCACACCCTGGACAGGGGCTGCTGCGTGCTCCCTCGGCTGGGCGGTTTTGCTGTTGCCGCCGCCGCTTCATTTGGCTCCTGCCTCCTTCCCGTGCCCCCCACCTGAGCACCTCTGCCCCTACTAACAAAAATGATTTAGTTCGCAAGTTTACAACCACTTTTATCCTAAAGGAATAAAAATATCTTTCCTTGTAAAATTTCAAAGCACATTGTTTCTTTTACACTCTAATCCCTCTACCCCGATATAACGCGGTTTCACTTATAACGTGGTAAGATTTTTTGGCTCCTGAGGACCGCGTTATATCGGGGTAGAAGTGTATATCGTGTTATAGCAGTCTCGAATGATGACCCAGCACACGTGCGTTTTAAGAACACTGTCACAGCAGATTTGACAAAACGCAAAGAAGGTATCAATGTGAGATTTTTAAAAATAGCTACGGCACTCAACCCAAGGTTTAAGAATCTGAAGTGCCGTCCAAAATCTGATCAGGATGGGATGTGGAGCTTGCTTTCAGAAGTCTTTAAAGAGCAACACTCAGATGTGGAAACTACAGAACCCAACCCGCCCTCTCCCCCCCCCCCCCCCCCCCAAAAAAAAAAAAAAGAATCAACCTTCTGCTGGTGGCTTCTGCCTCAGATGATGAAAATGAACATGTGTCGGTCCACATTGCTTTGGATTGTTATTGAACAGAATCTGTCATCAGCATGGATGCATGTCCTCTGGAATGGTGGTTGAAGCATTAAGGGACATATGAATCTTTAGCGCATCTGGCACATAAATTTCTTGCTACACCAGCTACACCAGTGCCATGCAAGCGCCTGTTTTCACTTTCAGGTGACATTGTAAACAAGAAGCTGGCAGCATTATCTCCTGTAAATTGTAACCAGAATTGTTTGTCTGAGCGATTGGCTGAAGTAGGACTGAGTGAAGTAGGTGGTGTGAAAGTTTTACATTGTTTTTTATTTTTGAATGCAGTTTTTTTTGTACATAATTCTACATTTGTAAGTTCAACTTTCATGATTGCACTACAATACCCATATTAGGTGAACTGAAAAATACTATTCTTTTGTTTTTTACAATGCAAATATTTGTAATAAAAATAAATGTAAAGTGAGAATTGTACGCTTTGTATTCTGTTTGTAATTGAAATCAATATATTTGAAAATGTAGAAAATATCCAAAAATATTTAAATAAATGGTATTCTATTATTGTTTAACAGCGCGATTAATTGCGATTAATTTTTTTAATTGCTCGACAGCTCTAATCTAGACCTCACCATGTATCATGTTTCAGAGTAACAGCCGTGTTAGTCTGTATCCATAAAAAGAAAAGGAGGACTTGTGGCACCTTAGAGACTAACAAATTTATTAGAGCATAAGCTTTCGTGAGCTACAGCTTACTTCATGTATGCATCCGATGAGGTGAGCTGTAGCTCACGAAAACTTATGCTCTAATAAATTTGTTAGTCTCTAAGGTGCCACAAGTCCTCCTGTTCTTTTTACCATGTATCATGAAAATCTACAGAGCAAGTACAACCACTAAATGCTATCCAAATTCATATGATGAAACGGTGTTAAAGATATCAGTAAGTGGTTTCCTTTTCTTCCTGAGCCTGAGGTTCTTTCACAAAACTCCGTAGATGTGATTTCTGTGAACCATAACCCCTCTCTACATCAGTGCACTTTCTGAGTTTCTCTCCATGAATGGTGATTACTGAATGTATTGGTATGTCTCTGGATGCATCTCAAGTCCTCTGAGCTATTAAAGGTTTATACTCTAAGTGAAAGAGATTTATTCGTTGTAGTGAATCTCAAAACTTTGGACCATTTTCATATCTCCTACTCACAAAGAAACTTACTATAAAGAATAATCTGTCCATGGCGAAGCTCCATCTGAATCTAGGTTTCAGACCTTACTTACATTAGAAGTTTGCAGTACTATTTAATGTTTGGAAATCCAAAGGACACATAATGCAAATATATTTATATATTGACAAGTGTTCTGGACTTTCATGAGCCTGTAAAATATAAACCTGTATGATCATGACCAGGAACGTCAATTCCATCTCGAAGTGCATTGCCAGCGAGTACACTTCCTAGTGGTCTGATTTTATAAAAGGTGAGGGTGATCATTTAAAACTCTGGTTAAAACATAAAAACAGTAGTTTCACAGTGTTGGGTTGCCCTCATTGTTTTGATTCATTCATTTGTGTTAGCTATATTTGTTAGCGACTGATTTAGCCTATACTGAATGAGAATGTGTAGAGCTAGAATTATGTACTATACCAATTCTTCTAGGGTTACGCTCTGAATGTAGCATTGAAGTTCTGCTTTATCACTGACTTGCCATACTAAGAAGACCAGAATTTCTCTTTCTGTTTCCTTAGATCAGTGATTACTAAACTGTGGTCAGTGGATTGCTAGCAGTTCATGGAAAGCTAGGTGGTTATATGGTTCTAACTTTCCCCTTTTACCTCCTAAAGCATATTTAAAAATAATAAAAATATATGAAATACTTTCTAAGGGTTATTTTCTATGTAAACAATTTTTGTAGTAAGCAAAGGAGTGTTACATAATCCTAAATGGGAAGAGAGGTAGTCCACGGAATTATGAGTGAGTGAGGGTCCACAGAAACTTTTCCTAAGATGTGGCCTTCCTATGTAACTGTTTCAGATGCATTAGAGGCCAGCCTGCAATAATTCATTTCCATATGAATTTGGAAGGGCAATCATAAAAAGCACATCCTTCTTCTGTTACAAAATGTTCTTTCCTGGTGTGTGAGTAAATCAAGGTTTTGACCTGTCTTTGTTTCAAATACCATTCCCAAAGTCAAAGCCCAGCATCTTCTCCTACTCTTCTGTTATCTTCTCTCAATTGTAGGATGTGTTTCAAGGTGTGCCATCGGTCCTGTAAATAGGGTCATACTATTAATGGTTGAGATTTTGCAAGCAATACAGGACATTTAAACACACATCTTCCATTCAAATGAATAGAATGTTTATAGAGAGCTGCTGTTGGCATTACAACCTGTGTGTCATGAATGTGTATCTGAACAAGGTACTATCTTAAACTAACTGCAGTGGATCTCTTTGCAGTTGTGACTGGCTGAGTTTGAACTATTCAGTGATGTGATGTGCCCATCAGTGCACGATGTTATCTGACAACTTTGGACTACTACTCCTTTCCTGGTGAACCATGAATCCCTGTCCTCATGGACCCTCTTCCTCCAGAGTTCTGAAGTGGTTCTGCTCTCAAAGTATATTTTTAGTGCGGTAAATTAGATGTATGTGAGTAAAAGTAAAACATGTGGTATCACAGAAGTTAAAGCTGAAAATCTCCAGCTACACTGAGTCCATCCCATTGCAAATGCAGGGTTTAGGTAGAGCATGCATTAAACATCACTGTGATCAAACACTTTAAGCCAGACGAAAATAAAGTGTGGTCACTCAGTATAGGAAAGATTTAAATTGTTATAACACCCATTTTTAATCACACATCCTAACAGTTATACAGGTAAGGCTAAATTTTCAGCCTCATTTAAATGGGCTTCTACTTTTATGGATGCACAATTTTGTTGGAGCCATTAAGATCACTTAGGCATCCACGCATCTGATTTGTGTTCAGGTTCACAAATATCTAAATGAAATTAATTATTGCAAATGTAAAAATGAAAGCCAGGTTTTGAAAATCTGGCCCCCAATTTCCAATTCCTCGTGCTAAAAACCTACTCCTGTCCCAGATATTTACACTTAATATCCACCTATTTCATCTCTAATGAATTATTCAGACATGTGTACGTGAATACTATATGTAAAACCTTTCATTAGTAAAACGGGGCTTCTGAGTTATGGTGCATAAACCAATATCTCCTTCTCAGGTGTTTCTTTGATATCCCTGAAGAACATCTTTCTACTGAAATCTTAATCCAAAGTTTCTACAGTGAAATGAGTTTTTATGCAGCTCTCAGTCACTGTTAGAAAGAGCTTTTTCATGATCCCTGTTTCTTCTACTCAGAGGGGTATTTCATGTTTCATATATACATTTTCTTTGCAGGCTGATTTCTATTAAAATCTGTTTATTGTGTAAGAAATTGATTTGGAAATAATATATTTCATTTCTAAAACTTTAAGCTCTCTGCCTCCATCCAGATTCTAGGTGAGAGTGAGGTGGTGATGAGATATCCTCTCTGCGAGTATCGGGCCTCAGCCTCATGTACTGTGGAAAGCAGAGTAAGACTTCTCAGGATAAAGCTATTACCCAGAGGAGATGTGTTTTACCTAGTAACAGCCAAGAGTAGCAGCAGCAGGGTAGGAATTGACTCAGCTGTGCCCCTTGCCTTCTGTTCCCCAATATCTTCTCAGCCTCTTGCTGCTGATTGTCAAGAAAATGCTTTTCTACAACTTTGGCTCTAGACATTTCCTTTCTTTTTGCTAATTGGCTGCCTGCCCCAGTCACCTCCCACCCTCTCCCAGTTTCTCTGCTGCCATCCCCACTCCCCCTACCTTCAGTGCTCCCCTCCTCCCTACTCTGCTTGTTCTTCACTTTCCTCCTCTTTTCTCCAATTCTCTTACTTCGCCCAATGAAGTTCTTTCCCTTCCTTTTGCCCATTCTTTACTCCTGCGTGCCCCCTTCCCACTTGCCGCCGTCTGTACTTGTTCCTGGACTCCAATAAAAATAGATAGAAAGAAATGTACTTATATTTAAAAAGTGGAAGAAACTTTTGTATTCATTAAGTACCCTGGTTGCTTTGTTTTGAGGCAGAGACCTTGATTACAATTTTGAGTCCATTGAAGTCAGTGACAAAACTCCCATCGACTTATGTGGGGCCATGATTTCACATCAATGGGACTGTGATCTTGATAGGGGCCTACTTCAATCTAAATATGCAGTACTGGAGACTGAGCCATTAGAGAATCTTTGAATGCTTGTTGTTTGAAAAAGTCTATTCACAAGTTTCTCTGATATTTTTTTTTCCTGCAGTAGCATTATTCAGAGGATGAAATCCGCTGTTTTCTTTACCATGTAAAAGTGATGCTTCTCAGGATGGCAGTATTTCACATACATTGAAAGCTTAGCCATCTTTTGGGTACACTGCTTCAGCTGTTTAACATCTCATAGCAGATCTAAAGCCCACTCAAGTCAATGCTTATCTTTCCTTTGACTTCAGTAGATTTTGAATTGGGCCATTAATGCAAAAAGTGAAGGATATCAGACCCAAAGTGATAGTCCAAAGAAAATTTTATATGGAAAAAAGTAACTATCCAAATTTGGCCAGGATCCCAGGGCTAGTGTCTTATGTGATGCATGAAGTGCTATAGATATGTTAATGTCCCCAGTTGTTCAGGACCTCAACATTGTGGAACTTGTAGTAGGATGGTTCCAACAGAGCCATGCTAAGGATTGGATCTGGTTGAATTATTTTTAAAAAATGACATCAGTTTAACACTTTTTTTACCTGAGTAAATAACTATCCGTTATTCATGAAGATTTGCTGAATGATTTGGGCAATTAATTTTCAGGCTAAGGCCAGTCACCTGAAGTGTGTGGTATTGTTTCTTTTTCCTTGATAGGGTGAATAAAACATTTTAAACAGGAGAAGAGAAACTTGTGAATAATGTACTTCCAGTGTGAATTTCTGGATGAATAATCATTCATGCTGAAATCTGCAAAATTTTCATGATCATTTTTACAAATAACTGGCATTTATCAGAATACTCATGAGTTATGAACTGCTGATTCATAGCTAGCTGAACCCAGCATATATTGTGTGTGTTAAAAAATTATTTTTAAGGCATTGATCTGTTCTGTTGTGGAGACTGATTTAGTACTGGCTTATAAGGAATAGGGTCTCCTCTTGAATCACCAAAACACTAACTGTAGCACCTTGCTTTTCCTTGGTGGACTTCAAAACCTGTTTGCTAATAGTATTTGCAAAGACTGCAGGTTCCATGATGAACCACCGTCAGTGGTGATGCATTGTAATTTATTCTGTGGGTGTTCATGGCAAAGCTCTTGAAGTAACTGGTTAAATTAGAAATATTATTTTTGGTTAAAACTATTGAATAACTTCATTTTCCTACAACAGCATTGTTAACTTTTAAAATGGTTTATATTCTAATCTGCTTGTAATAATTTATATTATATGCTTAAGAGGTCTCAGCTGAGAATATGGGCCCATTATGCTAAGGCTATATGTACCAATAGTAAATACAGTTCCTGGCCTTAATCTAACAAAGACAAACAGAGGCAGGCGGAGAAACAATAATAAATTACTGTCCATTATTACTGCTAGTGATCTGAGATCCCCTTTCCAAAACAAAAGTAATGCTAGAGAGGCTGCTCCCATTTTTTCCTTACTCTTTAGTATTGCACTAGATTTATTAACCACCAATCTCAAATATAAGTGGGTGGTGGTGGTGGGAAGGGGAGTAGCAGACACCAGGATTTCACTTACTGAATACAATTTGTCTTTAAATGCAGATGTTCTACTGCACTCATTCATTCACTAATGATTCCCAACCTTCTACCAGTCACCTACTGTACTAGATCAACAGCTCTTGCAGGTACAAAGTAAACTGGAGGAGAATCTAAAGTGATGAGCGTAACAGTGGAGAAATTTAACTTACAGTGGTCTCAACAACTCCTTTAATCAGTTTACATGAGTTAAGCATCACTCATTCCACTAGAAAAAAAAAACAAAATAAAAACAAACAACTTACCTTAGCATGTTGTAGAGGACTTACCGAAAAAAACAATCTCGTCAGGAAATTTGAAGTAATGGGGAATAACTGAACTTGTCTTTCATGGGTAGAATCCAAATCCTGAAAAGGACAGTTGTCCCTAGACTCCACTCTTGTCGGCATGATTTTCCCCACCATAAAGACCTCAGTGTAGACTTTCAGTAACTGAATGAACTGTTCATGAATTTTGTTTGCCTTCTTGTGGAGGACAGTCATCTGTAACCTTTAAAAGATCATGACAGAATAGTGTACTAAATCTGTCTGACCTGCAACGGTATTAATTATCCTTCAATCTGTGAGATTTAGCTATGTGGTTTCCTGGTACACAGAACACTTAGGTCAAGACTTAAAAGGGGGAGCCTAAAGTTAGGCTCCTAAATCCTTTTTTAGAACACCTATATAAGTGGCCCGACGGAGCTTCCAGCAGCTTCTATTGACTTCTTTGGGGTTGCTCACATGTTTAAGTGCTTTGCTGCAGTGGGGTATTTGAGAATGGTCTCTCATCTCATCCTATTATTTTTGAAGGTCTCACAGCTCTTGCCCTATACAAAAAAGTTTGTTGAGATACTGAAAAGATCCACATCATCCCTCAGTGAAGGAGCAATAATAAGATTTTAACATCTACCTATAGAATAGGGTTAAACTCAACAGTCTTGATGAATAGCAGTCTAGACATGTTCTCCCATGACACTGTCATAGCATAAGGAACCCCTTTGGAATTACTGAAGGACCACATTTTACAAGCTAGTGTGCAGTGGCATTCCCTCCTTTTCTCACTCTGCCTTATTCTTCTGTGTTACTGCCTTGTCTTATTCTCTTTATATTCTTTGTTTCCCTCCTGTTCCTCTTCCTTCTCAGTTTTTATTGCATACAGATCAAAAAAATGTTAGCTGATTACATTGCACTCCAGTGGGTGATGCTCTCATTGTTAATTTGTCTTTTTTAATCTAAATAATGATAAACCCTTTGGACCAAGCTGTAACGTTAAATGATTCTATTTCACATTTTCCACCCAATGTTATGCTTGCACATGTCAAGTGGAATCTTTGTATGGACTTTATGCAGTCTGCTCTTTCTATAAATTTGTATTGTGTTTTTGGTAACATCACCAGCACAATCTTGGTGGGGAGACTGAGGCCCTTTGCAGAAATGGGCATCTCCAATTTACTCACTATAAAGCCCTTTTAAGCACTTGTGTTGATCAGAAGCTACCTCTTTAAGCATTTTGCAGATAACCAAAGACTTGTGTTTTTCCCATCAACATAAAAAGATAAATTTTCTCAGTGAGTTTACATTATTTTGCTTTTATATTACAACACATTTATCTCACTACCATAGTATGGGCCCATTTTATGCAATGTACATAAGCACATGCCTAACTTTAAACTTATGAATAGTTTAATTGACTTAATAGAACTGCTCACATGTTTTAAATGTTTTGCTGAATTAAGGAAGTGATTTATCAGGCTGGAATTTGGGAACATGTGAAGGCATCTGTATTCCATTGCAACTTTATTATACCTAAATAAAATAAGAGAAGGCAAAGCAAGAGACAAAATTCCAGTTTTCTTTCAGATACAGAGAAACACTTTTAAACTTGTGACCTTGTTACATTGCACTCATATACCTTTCCTAGGGTAGGTTGGTTGGTTGGTTTTTAATTTTTTTAAATCAAGTTTGGTTTCTCTTTGAGTTTGACTATTAGTCCTGAGATGTTTTCCCTTTAGCTGGTGTTTATGTGTTTAATAGATTTTTCTTAAGTGGGTACCGTGGAATTTTCACAGCATTAGATCTTGTTGGACTGTACTTTGTGTACAACTTACATTAAGTGGAAAACTTGATAGGCTTAAACATTTTTTAAAAATCTTGCTGGTTTTTGTACTTTTCTTTCACCTCTACTTCCTGTTGGGCGGACAGTGTTTTCCTCCATTTGCACAAAAGAACAAAGTTTAACATTAAAACATTGTTTGTACTGAAGAACATGCTTTTCCAAGTAAAGTCAATATCATAAGGGCTCTTGTGGTGGATCATCATTCAAGTACAGTACTTTGGTGCCCTTTTACATCTTGAGTCTCAGAGTCCAAGCCATGGTTACATAAATACCTGTTTTTTGATGGGGGCAGTGGGAATGCCCTAAACCCAGACAGAGAAATTGATCTTTGAAAAACTGTACGCTTAATAGAGAAACGGCAGAGTGGCTTGTAATGTCACCCTTACTTCTCTAGTGTTCACTTCTGTGCTAGTCCAACTAGAGTACATATTCAGAATCTTGTAGCGTCATCTTATGAAGTTAACATTTTTCCACATCTGCAAGAAACATTTACTTTGTCATAGTCCCTGATGTTTGTAATGCAAAAGAGGGAGTCTTAAAATATCAACTGTTTTCCAACATTCAAGTTTGTCCGATCGATAATGAATTTAGTGAAATTTAATTTTTAGTCAGGATTGAAGTACATATGGTCATATTCTCAGTTGGTGTAAATCAGCATATCTCCATTAAAGTCTGAAGCTATGCTGATATGCACCAGGTAAAGATCGAGTCCATAATTTCTGAAAGTAAATCCATTTTTCTATTTTTTTTTAAACTGAAAAGCTTTGCTACTTTCTTGTAGGTTCATGCTTAGGCTGTCTGTCATTTAAATGAGTGAGACTCAGCAGCTAGACTAATGGTGATAGGACGGGCTTGCCAGATAAGAATGTGCATCAAATTTGTATATTTTCAACTTGATGATGATAAGCCTGAATATCAATATCATCAATAGGTAACTGGTATGTTTGCATTTTTTCTGAAATCACACAGTTCATATGTTGCATTTTGCTAAGTAAAACTTTGGGAAAAGTCTTCTCTGGGCTGGTCTCAACTCTGATGCCATTCCCCCTCTCCCACCCCCACCCCCCATATGGAGCACCTGTAGACTACAGAGATTTTTGGTTTTTATTTTAATTTTGTTCCTTTTTAGCTTCCTTACAGAATATGGAAAGATATACCCTTCTAGTACTATAAATTTACAACTTGGTGAGACGAAGATTGTGTTCTTTATTTTTGTTACTCATTCAGATACTGTAGTTCATTATTTTTATTACATTTGCCTGATCTTGAAAATATAAACACATTTTCACTTATATGAACACCTCTTCCCTAAGCCACCATGTTTAATGTCCAGAATGCCATCTTCAGAAATCTTTGTCCAGTAACCTGGTTATTTTTACTTTTATTTTACATGCTACGTGCAATTGTCATTGACATTGTTAAAATAATGGTGACTGCCATCTCGCTAGGTTACTCCCATTAGTTTAACAATGTACAGTGTGGAAGCAAATCAATGATTTTTAACAAAGGAAAGAATCAGGTTTATTTTTTAAATCAGGATTTATTAAAATTAAGTACTGATACATTCTTTTAAAAAATAAATCTGTTTAAAATTAAATTGCTAATTATGATGATTATGTTAAAGCCTACACTGTACTGTTATCTACTAAAATCATTTAAATTAAAAAACATTGCTACATCAATGAGCCCTTCTTAAATTTTAATGAGTCAAGGATTTCTGCAGGGGGAAAACATCTTTATCTTTTAAGATCAGATCAAGCTTTATATTATGTCATAATGTCATGTACCACTTACATAAGTATCTATATTATTTTCAGACTGAACGGTGGAATGAATGCTGGTATTTACATTTTTCCAAATGTAAGTACTTTCTCAGTTTCTGTTGTGCAGAAAAGCTTTTGCTCTAATTACCTTTGGTTTCAATATTTTTTTTCTTTACATGGACTAATTCATTTAAGTTGAGAAACCGAATGGAAGCTGAAAAAGCAGAAAAGCTTGTTTTCCACTTGCAATATGTGAATAAAAACTGAGTGGGAGAGGTTGAGATCTACTATTTCTAAAGTCTTGAAGAACATGAGCCAGATTTTCAAACCTATTTAGGCACCTATAGCTGAAATAGGTGCCTACGGGGATTTTCAAAAGCGCCTGAGCAAGTTAGATGCCTAACTCACATTGATTTAAATTCCCAAAGTTTAAATTAATTCCCAAAGTTTCTGTTTTCTTCAGTGAGTATTGGGATAAGTCCTAAGAGCCTAATTCTGCCTTTGAATGCATTCAGAACTTAAGAAGAAGATCCTTCTGGATGTTGGTGAACAGAATTTGATGGGTTTTTATTCACTTTCTCTAACCTCTGTATTAGTATATCTGATTTAATTTGCAGAATCTATTGTATTGTGCTTGGTTTCCTACATGGGAAAAATATGAAAGTCCAAGTCCATATGTGACTATTTCCTTAAACTTGGATTTTGTTTTACCTTGGAGATGATATTTGTCTCAGAATTTGTTGTGATGTTAGGATGACAAGTGAACTCTTCAGAGCACTTACTTTTGAAACCAGTTTTGAAATAACATCACAAACCTGGCAAATAACAATAGTACAATGTTTATAATTGAAATTTTTCTTATTGTATCGACACTTCGGAGACATAAAGCTCAGAATTGAAAAGTTGAAAATGTATATTCTCTACATTAGTAACACTAGACTTATCCAGGCCTTTATTTCAATTGTTGAAAGCTATTAGAAAAGAGTCCTTGTAACCCTATTTTAACTTTTATAGCTTCCTTTTTTTGTATCTTAGCAAAATATACTGTTTTCTTATCTCTAAAGATTAAATATGCCCATTTTAGCTATGTGATTTTTATATATGGATAGGAAATAGAAGTCAGTATCCAGATTTGTTGACCCTTGAGATCTAATATTGACCTCGGCAAGTATTAACTTCCCAGGTCGATAAATGCTGTTATTGACCTCAAAGAAAAGTCAATATCTGCTTGTTAATTTGCAAACTATGACTGCAAAAAAATGTTACACATTTTGTTCTTCATTATCACCCTATTTATATCTGTTTTTTTTAACGTCTTCAGTATTTTCACCTAGAGATCATCATGTCAAAACATTTCAGTCCCAATTGTTAGAAGTTTGGGGAGACAGGCATTGTACATTATGGAATAATTGATGAGTAGTACATGTTATTTCCTGTATCTCATAAAAATAATATCCAGAACAGTTGTAGATCTGTGCTGTTTTTCTCTTTGGGCAGTCCATTCACTTCATTTCATTTTCTGTGATGCACTTCATCAAAACATTGCACAAAAGTACTACATTTTAGTTGCCAAAAGAACATTTCTGCATGAATATATGAGGGATGAAAGAGTGACTAACAGAAATAAGGAGACTGAAAATGATTACTATAAAAAGTAGTAATTAATGTACAGTAGATTTGATCTATTTGCATAGGTATGACAGGTTTCCAGGCAAGAATTTGTTCTGCAGCTGGTTGGAAAAAACAAGATGACTATAAAAAGTATTATTAAATGACGAAATATTGGTAGAGAGTTGGTATTTTGCATCATTGGTAAATGAACATTGAAATGTCAGGTTTTACGTAGCTTGAAATGTCTGAAAAATGCCTATTGCTGAAATTCAAATGTCATAACTCTACTTCTGTACGTATATCACTTTGATATTTAAACTTAAAAACCTAATACATGATTTAATATTACTTTGGCCTTGTTATGATCTAACTGCCAAAAGAGGCAAGGAGGCTGATTTCCCTCCACCCCCTCCCCAACCCCTTCTGGTCACACAAGACAAAGCATAAATCTGTCAGCCTTTTGCAGTCATTAATTCTGTCTGATACGTGTGCGATGGTCTTGGCGAATTGAATGTTGTGTTTAAGAAACGTTCCCCTATTAAACGTCAATGTTAAAAATATTGAATTGCAAAAATAAAGTTATAGTTTACTTGTTATAATAAATGTGGTAGCTGCATTTATGCTGATGATTTAATAGTATTAAACCTGCATCTCTCATCTTGGGAACTCAAAGCTTTTTACAAACATTCATTAGTGTACATCACACCCCTGTGAGGTAAGGTTGGTACTGTTATATCTTCTTTATAGATAGGGAGCCTCAGACATACAGAAGTTAAGGGCCAGACTGAGGCAAATCAGATCAATCGGTGATGTGTAGAATCATGATTCTCTGGTGTATCTGGAAAAGAGTGTGTGCTGCTCCCTACCACATAGAACAAACCTCCATGCATGGAAGGGGGCAGGAGTGATAGGCACTCACTCTCCACAACATCATCCCCTGCCCCCACAATACATTGTGCTCCAGCTGTGCCCTCAATATCACCCCTGTTTTGGGGATTGAGAGGAACAGTGTAGGTGCCAGCTGTGATGGCTCTTTGCCCAATGAGGACTTTTCCACACTAGCGGAATCCTCAGCAGAGAGAGATCTACTTATTTACCGTGGGAGCAGGGCAAAGGGGGTAAAGTGGGGCTCACGGTAGAGCCTCAGAAATCCTAATATCCAGTCCCCTGTTCTGACTACTCCCTTCATTTGTAGTATATATTGTAATATAGTTTAGCTTTCCAATATATGTAACTGTCAGCAAAGCTACTGATTTCCATAACTGAAGCTGCTTAGGTAGTCACACTAATTGTCAGTGTGACATAAACCAGTAATGGTATGGGATGAGATACCATGCTTAAGCACATCGTGAATTACTTGTACTCTCCAGAATTTGCATTATTAATGGCATTTACCCCTGACTTTCTATTTCAGAAAAAAGGCACTCTGCAATTAAAATATTAAATATTTGACTACTATCAAATGAATCTGTTTTAGGTTTACTAAACTAGAAATATGCAGCACCATTAAGGTCATAATTTATAATGTGTACCTTTAGTACTTTTTCATTTTTCTGTATTAGGAGATTAGGGAAAAGTAAGCTCTGTAAATTAAGTTTTATTGCAAAATTATCTTCAGATGTACAGCAGTGAAGATGATATTGAGTGATAGCACTAGAGTGGATTTTGTATAAAGCAATTATAGCTTGAAAACCACAATCTGAATGAAAATATTGCTCAAGGTTTTCTGTAATCTAGTATTTAATACAGAAACCTTCCTTTGGAAAGTGCTTAAATTACCTCTGTTTAACAGAAGACGGCATGCCTAAAGCGTTAATGCATATTGTTGACTGAAAAATGCTTTACTGAAGCCTAGTTTCAGTGATCATCCTGTAACAAGTCTGAAAGGTACATATAAGCACACAGGTTTTTCCCCCCTTGGGTGTATTCTGTACTTAGACTATTGCCATGGTTTCCAAAAGGTATTGCTTTATGTTTATTCAATCACTGGAATTTGTAATTTGCAGATTGTTTTAGGTAGGTGAACTTGGATGCTGTGAAATTTTTGCATTATAGAAACAGAGATACTCAGGGTGGGGAAAAACATACTTCTTACACAGTATAAAGAAATAACGTATGTAGAAGTGCATATTATGTTTACAGATTACAGTTCAGGAGTTGAAAAGGTAATGGATTTAATATAATATTTTACTTTAACTTCACAAGAGTTGCTCAATTCTGCCCCTAGTGCATGGAATTTACAGAGATGCACTAATTGTGCATATATCACTTGTCCCTGTCTGTCACCTTTGTCCAAACTAGTATATGTTCAGGAGTCTCTAAATAAGTGGCAGAAACATTTTCCCAACTGAAACGATCAAATGAAGTCTATTAATTAGTGTGCAACACTGGACTTCTTTGTATATTGTGTAAGGTATTTTGCATACATCTTCCATTAGTGCTAATAGGAGGGGCTTGTATTAAACTCCTCCCCAAGCGTCTGTGGAGAATATATCCCTAAATGTTTCCTCGATTAAACCTTTAGAGAAATGTCTGTGTAAAGCAGTCACTTTGAAATAGACAGAATAGGATGTTAAGAAGAGTCTTTATTAATCAGAAATAAGTAATTTACCCTCAGTTTCATTTTTGATAAATAGTACATGGATGTGTACTCAACGAAATCTCCAATAATGCCATCATCAATCAAGACAATTGAGTCAAGTGGTTACCGGTTTCCATCTTTTCAGATTGATCAAATTGAAATAGCCCATTAGGAATTGATTTAAACCAGCTTAGATAAGCAGAGTCTTAGTCCTGATCCTTGAGGTTTTGGCTACTAAAAGTTCACTTGGAGCTGTGCATATACCACCTCCACAGGCCATCACCTTTATTAGTGTGGAGATAAGCTGATTAGATCTTGTCAATCAAAGGTGCCAAAAAATATCTCAATTGAGAGAGTCTCTCCTACCCCCCCCCCCTTTTTTTTTTTAAATCATTGAAGCAGGCAACAAAGAGAGAGATGTGTGGTATGCATCCCCATGGTTGTCACCATGCAGGGTGCAAGGGTCCTGTGATGATGTGATGACTATATTAAAGACTACATCAATTTGTTTTAAAGTGTTTTGATTTTTTATGGTGGCATTAAGAGAGAGAACATTGTGGTTGCAGCTTTACTAGAAAGCAAAGAGTTCTAGAAGAAAAAAAAATTGTTTCTTTGAAGCCTACCGGGGCTTTGAGTCTTGCTGTGCCAATGGGCGCTCAAGTGCTCCCGTAACTGGCATACACTGATCCACCACCAGCTTAGGAACTATTCTTCTGTCAAAATTATTCATTGATATAAAAGGAAAAGATGCATGAATTTTTAATCTTTGCAGAAGTAATTTTAAATATTAGTCTAATGTAGCCTTTTAAACTGTTATATGATGAAGATTTGGTTGGGCAAACAATGAGCATTGTATACTGATGATAATCTGGAAAATTATAATGTAAGATAAGGTCAGTTTTGAATAGTATACAGTGAACATCCAGAAATTAATCCATGCACTTATTTAATAAATATATACAGGTATTTGTATCTCCTCTTTCTAGACAGATAAGCCAGATAAATGGAACATCAACTATAAAAATGTCATTCTGCAGTGTTTCAGCTTGAGCCTTCATCATACAGTTAGTAAAAGATGGTATAGAGGAATAACTGGGCTTTTGTTCTTCACATTTGAAGTTTGCTCACACTAGGCCTCCCTCATACTTCAAATGCAAACAACAGAAGCCCATCCTTTTCTTCCATCACCCTACACTCACCACCCAATGAAGGCTGGGGCCGCAGTGCTACAGAACTACATTGCCACAGTGGATTATCTCTTTATCAGCTATTCTTCACGCCACTGTATCAATTTTCCACTAACCAATCAGAAACTCCTATTAGAAAAGATTGTTTTGCTATTTCTTCCAGATAAATATATTTATAGCTGCATAGATCCACAGAGGCATCTTGTGTGCTGCACGTCATAGGGATGAAGGGAGCTACGTTCTCCTTGCAGGGGGTTTGAAGTGTATCCTTCTGGTGAATACTGCTGTTTGGGGGTACCCCATGAATTCTAGTATTCAGTGGGAGGGACTCTGAAGATCTTCATTATTCAGTTTGGCGCAGTTATTCACTTTGATATACCTCCATTTTATGTTGCAAGCTGAAACACTCTATATTTGCATAGTCATGAAGGATCCTCTGCTCTAATCTCACTCCCAATCCTATCTAGTCATTGTCTCAGGGTCCCATTATCAGTATGCATACTCCGAGGAGACTGGTGGCTAAATTTAGCAGAAACAAAATAATGTGGCAGTAAGCTGTAGGTTTTTTAGATGGAGAGTGGAGAGCAGCTTTTAAAAACAAAGTTTTTATAATGAGGCTCTCTTTGGGCCGGGGGGGGGGGGGGGGCGCAGGGTAAAATGGTGCTATGTCTTTTATTTATTTATTTAATTTATTTATTTATTGGAATCCACTAAGTGTTTACCATTTGCTGACCTGTATTTTTTTCCTTCCATACTATGCTGTGAAGTATGTGCATCTTGCAGTTAGAATCTATTAAAAATGGATGTGTGTTAAGGAATTGTTCTTGAAGTTATAGCAGACCACTAATCAAATGGCACATATTCTCAAACTACTTTGTATATTAAAATCACTGACTCATTGTTAAAAATCTTCTGATTTTGGTGGCTAAGAAGAAACTTTCTCAGAGTTCTAGTTTGCCTCTTAGTGATCAGGGTTACCTTCATTCACTATATTTCTCCTCAGATCGTTTTTTGTTTCTAAGGTGAAAATCTTTGTAACCTCTGCCATTTGCTTTGCACCAAGTCTACTGGTTGCACTGAATTCTTGTCTATTGTAAATATGAGGCAATGGTATTAAGAACTGTGGTGGTTATAATCAATCGTAATCTAGTATTTCAAGATCAGGTGGCTAGCATTATCATGACTCAAATACATAATTTGAAAGTCACTAAACATATGATGCATGTCTTTTGAAATTATACGTAGCGTACACTGTAATAAGGGACGATATATGGGAAAGAACTAAGTTTTGTATCCCCTGTGAAGAGATTGCTAGATAACATTTTTATCCATTCTTTCAATCAAATAGCAAATGAAGGGTTTGACAGTCTTCTTTGGTGATTGAGTTTTTGCAGTCTTAGGCTGTTACAGTGTGCTCTTTGTGCTTGAATTCTCAGTTTAAAGCGTAAATATAGAGTATAGAAAATGTAATATATAGAAAGATAGTATAGTTAAATAAGCAGTTTAAAAAAATTCTTAAATGTTTTTGTTCCAGTGCTGTGGCCACTACTGAAATTGCTATTTTAAGTTTGTAGCACATGTATACTGGAGCTCAGAATGACTGTGCCTAATCTGAACTGTGTATGTTCCCAGAAACCATTGTATACTGCTCCTAAACACCTTCCCAGTGTTATAGATCACTAACAGAATAATTTGTATGCTAGAGAACTCTCACAGTGGAAATGTAATTTTTTACTTGTGGTGTCTTAAAGGTACAATCCCTTAAATGACTTTTAAGAGTGTACCATGTTGAATGGAGCTGTGTGGGGATTACATAATGATGACTAAGGCTCAGTTGAAGATGAATGTTTCATAAATAAAAGCTGGTGGTTTTTTCTTCTTTCTTTCTTAGGTAAACAAGAAATCTTTTAAGCTTATTGCATCATTATTGACTACTTTAAAATATCTTCATTAATTCATTCTTTTCCAGTCACATTTGGTTCTCATTTCTTGAGGAAGATGACTTTTGTCTCACTGCTTTTATCACTGAATGCTTTGCAGTCAGTTAGCTAACACATTTTAAGAAAACTTTTTCAAGTACCAGAATCAAAAATAAAGAATTAAAATGTTCAGTGCACTCTGTTTTCAAAAAGTCCTCCAAGCCAAGTCATCATAATAATATTCACTGGCTATGAAGACACTGATTAGTATACAGAAGTACACTGTATGTGACACTAGCGGCCAGGTCAAAGGTATCCCCTGTGAACGATCAAAACACAGTAGCAAAGATGTTTTAGTATTAAAAAAAAAAATCAATATTTGTTTTATGTTCTTCCTTGGAGCATTAGTACATCTCAAGCGTTAGAGGGCCATAAGCGTCTGTTTTTCCCTGTTTACCCCACAGCTTATCAGTTTTCCAAGCAAGGGAGAAATATAAGTGCACACTGGAAAGTAAACTTAGTATTGCCTAAGCTTTCTTTTCATAAGGCTCTTGTTTTTAACAAGCTTGCCAGAAAATGTAACTTAAAAAAAGTAAAAATTTGTGGGTTTTTTTTAAAATATTATCAATGTTGTGAAGGGTACTACAGCTCTTCTGCTTTTGTAATAACATTCTGATGCCTTTTTGATCTCTATGGTTTTATCTTTCCAATCTCATGTTTTGGGGATTCTTATATACTCATTAATATGAACTGAAACCCAATCACTTTAAGGCAGGGGGGAGTCGGAGGGAAGATTTTTCTTAAATAAATAAATAAACAGAGAGAGAGAGAGAATCTTTTCCTATTTCTTCCCTGAGGCTGAACTGTTTATCACTCCATCCTCATTCGATAGAAGTGAATTTTATAATAATTTTTTTCCTAATCGGGCTCTGTCAGTGAGGTGTCTTATCGTGGGGAGGAAAATGACACCGATCCTATCGAAAAACAGAGACGATGTCACTGTGTCCCCAATCACAGCTACTCAGCTTCCATATCTACCTTCTCCACAAACACCAAGCACTGCTTTTTTCATAAGAACATCAAAACCCCACAAAGTCATTAAAATTGCACCCGCGTAGAGTTGCAGGGATCAGCCGCACTAGCGCAAAATGGGATGTGGGAAAACAGACTCTCTAAATGTGCTAATTCCATTGTCACGTGTTTACGGCTTAATTTTAATCAGTTAAAAAAGCCACACATTGCAATAAATTGGCATTATCTTCTGTGACACCAGAGGACACAGTTGGTTCAAGGATTTAGAGGGTCGCTGGCAACAGTATATAGTGTTACAGACAAAGTATTTTTACGCTTGAACTACGGTAACTAAGGTGCAATCCCCAGTTAAGACTGCAAACAAAGACTATAACCCGCACAGTACTAAGTTCAACATGCAGACCACCTTCAGCTTTGAGACAGTTTAGAATACTAAACTGAATATTGCTTGAGAACATTTTCTAATTTAATGGTTAAAGGTAATTCACTGGCCAGTATTTTAGCAGAAGCAGAATCAACACAACAGTGAATATGAATACTCTTATATAATGTAAAGATCTATTCCAAAAGTTCTATTGCTGTATACGCTTTCCGTTTCTAAAGTGAACTGGATTGTTTACATTTTGTTGTTGGATTTGTATATCTAAAATTTTACATTGCAATTTCTCTTCCTGTATTCAAGGAAATGTAGGTAAACGAGAGCCAACAGTACTCAAAATGTGGTGATATCTTCTAATGCTGATACTTATAGTGAAAGGTTTATAGGAAGTTTAAGTTTTCTAATTAGATGGTATCACAGGTCACACGAGATTTGTATATGGTACGCTTTTCTGGTTCCCCATCCCCTTTTCTCTCTCTCCCTCGTCCCCCCGCCCCCTTTGGGCTTGTTCATTCTACTTAGTCACTTGAATATGGCTGATTAAAATGTTGGTTGTATATAATATGGGAATTATTTTCTCTGGAGCAGTGTGATCGAACTAATACATACATCTTGATATTCTCTCTATTAAAAACTATATAAAAAAGAAGGTTGTCTAAATGTTTTTCATAGATTAACCACACATTAGAATGTATGAGACCAATGCAGTTTTAAAACAAGCAAACAAAAAGCAACTGAAGGAGCAGTCAGAGTAGAAATTTAACTTTCACTGTACAAACACGCCTGTCAGGATGTGAGTGTATCTGTAGCAGAACAAAAATATCTATTTGAAATACGTTAGAGAGCACTGCTAAATAAATATACAAAGCCATTACTGCAAAAATATGGGTGCATTTAATATAGGATGCAATATATCTGTCTGCAGTTTCCACAGTAGATATTTTGGCTTGGCAAGTTTCATGCCAAGCATTTAGCGTATAATTTCCAGACATTGTAAACCATATAAGCTTTTCAAAAATAACCATTAAAATGGCTAAAGACACTACTAAATACAATCTATAATAAACTATTTTGCATAATAAAATAATGACAAACTGGTATCTGACTTCTTTGCACATAAAGGAATTAGTTCATTTTGATTATTTGGAAATGGTTTCTTATAGTATGAACTTGCAAAACCTTTATAGACTGAAACAGGAGCTAAATTAGCTGTTACCAACTAAAACTTTTTTAAATTGTTTGTTGATATTACACAAAAGTTATACTAACAAAGAAAACATAGGATCCTTAAATATAGAAAAGCAAAAAATACTAATTTTTTTACAAAGCAATCTCTAATTAACCTTTAACATTTTACATACACAAAAAGTGATACCCTCAAACATATTAACAATATCATCTTCTGAACTAAAAGAGTTAAACATTTGTAGTGATTGTAATTTTCTTATTGATTTGGATTTATAACATGATGCAGAGTTACGTGTTTAAACAGCTTGAATAGATTTGCAGGGTCATTTTATTGGAATAATGGGGGAGGCAGGATTGAGTGCAAATTTAAAACACTGCTCTCTTCTGTGTCTGGATTAGCAGCTAGCTCTGCATGACAGAAAAAGGCTTCTTTATGTCAGTTTACTTAGCTTTATAGAGGCTATTATTACTTTGTTTCATAAAACAAAATATAGAAAATTATAAAGCTTTAGTTGAGACTATCTTCACTCAATAATTTTTATTGATATGTGTTCATATCACTATGGGAAGAAAAATATATTTTATTTTCAAAAGTATTATACCATATTGCTATATTTCAAGATTTGTCAAATTAGCTTCCGTAGAGAACAGTTGCTTTTAGCAAATGTATTACTTTGCTTATAAATGTTCCCAACTGAGGCCCCTAAGGTTGTTGAACTCGCTTGTGGTTAAACCTGGTTGTAGCGAGGTTTGGGACATCCACTTTTGCTAAACTAATGGTAATTGATCAGGTTTTAAATGCATTATAATTATAGCCTGTTTTTAGAGACCTGAGCTGAAGCATGTTTTAAAGCCTTGTAACACAGTTTTGCACAGTCCACGCTTGGCAGACCCCACTGTTGTAACCCACTTTAAGACTTTATACTTTGTCTAATATGGTAATGAAAACAGAAAAGGGAAATATAATTAAAGATACTGCCTTTCTGTGAAGACAAACACAAAAATGGGAAGGAGGAGCACTGCAGGAGAGAATACCCAATATAAATTTTAAATGTGGAGAGCTAAAAACTGCCCAAGTATATGAAAACTCTGAAATATTTACATTCCGTAGCATGTCTTTAAAAAAAAGAAAAGGGTTGGGGGGGGAGAGGGAGGAAGCTAGCCATTGTTTCAGGTCAGCTTTACAAAATGATATCAACATAAACAATGCTTATGTATTAAATTCTGTGTAGAGTTGTTTTGCTTTTATTTTTATTGTTCTTGATAACTTCATAAATCTGCACATATGTGAACACATTGATATAGTAAGATGTAAAATAGACTTTCATTTATATAGCTGATCACTTTTTTCAAATTCTTTAGTATGTTTAACATTCTAGTTGCAACATACAGAGAGCACTGTCATTTGTAAAACTGCAAATGTTGGTGTGTTATACTTTTCTACACATAGGCTGCGCCATTGAGCCACCATCAAATAAAACTCTTTTCTTACTTGATATTGTGTAATGGGTGGAACTGAAGATGTACTTAAGAGAACTGGATATCAGCACTTTTTTGTGTTTGTTACCATAATGGAATTTGGGGGGAATGCAGCATGTTTTTAAGTACCTAATTGTAACTTTAGTCAGTGTCTTATAAGTTTGACCCTATTAAGGTTTTCTGTAGCTGTAAATATGCTTTAGTTATTTTTTTAATACACTGCTTATATCACTGTTGTTGGTCTTTTGAAATGTATATCAATTTCCTATTAAACATTAATCCATATACCAAGGATATTAATAATAAATTTACAGAAAAAATATCTGGTTGCATTGGACTAGGAGTTCTGAATACAGTGTTAATCACATAAAAAGTAGTTTAAAGGTGTTTATGCTGAACAGGCTTTAAACTTGATTCATTTTAAAAGGTATCCGTAGCTATAGTTAAAGTATGTTTCAAAAGGTGTCAAGATAGTTTATATATGTATATATGGTTTTAATATATTTATGGTTTTAATTTAGGTATTGAATTTTACCCATACAGTAACTGTAAGATCAACCAATTAACCTCTATATCTGTGAAAGGGATTTGAGAAGTCAAAGTGAATATTATTACTGCTCATCTAATGAAAGATGTAAAATGTTCTATAAATCTAGGCAAAAGCTTATTCTGTTCTTAATTTGTAATACACGTTAGTACTGTATTTGCATAAACACTAGCCACTTTGGAGGGGGGCCTGCGAATAGTGTTTTCTATATTTTGCATTTCCTGGATTTTGGTGTCTTAAATGTTTGATATTTTTAATTTTTGGCAGTACATGTCATATATAAGCACGTGTATGAAATTATAAATCACTTGGTGAAGTGAAGACATTAGAAAAAGAATGAATTACCTTCTTTAATAGAACTATTATTGCTTCTGTTGATAAAAGATTAGTGTGATGAACTCCGTATTCTGTAGATTTGAGTATGCTACACTGTTAAAGCCTCTGTTTATTTTTGTTTTGTAAACCTCTCTTTAGGAACATTTGTGTTTTTCTTTTTAGGTATGCAGATACTGCTTTCCTATTTTTCAGATATTGTGTATATATCCACACATGCAAATATGTATATGTATTTATATCAATCTTCCAGAAACAGATTTTTCGGGGGCAAAATGTGCTGGTTTTAAAATGATCACTACTTGCATGTTTGATATCTTTCTGCCTTGCATCATTATGGATTACTTTTCTTTCTTGCCTTTGTGGGTTCAGCATCTAGTTTTATTAAAATATAAACCCCATTTGGACCTGACAAGATCACTTCTGTCTAGCAATATACATCTATAAACAGTCATTTTCAAATATTTTTATATTAATTTCACATCCTAATAATATAATTTAACTTTATCTAATGTGATTCTAGCCAGGTATTATTTTACCATTTTTATAAGTTCATATGTAGTGAAGTTGTAGTTTTTCATTACCAAGGTATAAAATGTTATTCTGAAAATGTGCTGTTACTTCAACATGTATGAACTTAACTTAGTTAGGAAACATATGTCTGTGATCACCAAAAAGACATAGTAGAACTTACAATATAAGTAGTAACAGAGAGAATCATTAGGTTGAAGTGTATTTACCTTTTAGAAAATAACTGCAAAGTACTCAGAAACGTCTCTATTTTGATAAATTAGATAATACTGTTGGTAAACATGGTGGGATGGGATGTGATAAGAAGGTTTTATCTTTCTTATGCCTATTGAGCTGTGGTTAAGAAATCTGTCTGGGTAGTAGGCTACATCAAATCCCTGGCTAGAGTGTAACTAACTCACGTTTTTCTCTAGTACAGCCAGATTATTCTGTAAATGCTCTGATACTGTGGTGGTACCTACATGGATGGCAGGGTGGGAGGGCAGAACACAATTGGTCAGTCCAGATGCAATGGAAAATCTTTCTCTGCCAGTTGAGCTATGGATGCTTGGTACAGTAGATGTACAACACATGTGACAGATGAAGTACACACAAAAAAAATCAATATAAAAACCTTAAATGCTTCCTTTCTAAAGCATGGAAAACATAGAATAAATTTGTTAGTCCTTAATGTGCCACAAGAACTCCTTTTCTTTTTATATACTATAGAAGACTATTCAGAATATATTTCATACAGATGTGTAGGATGGGCATTCTATTACAGTAATAGTGTAAAACTAACAGTTGCCTTTCACTAATAAAGAGACTTCACAACTCTTATTTGTAGTGCTTGGATATTTTAAAAGTTAGGCTTAGTTGTCCTTATAGAAGCAGTGTTTGAAATGTTTATAACTGAATGTTCAACATAGTCCTACTGGTTGGCTGAGATGTTTTCTTCTATTGAAGACACTGTCTATAGCTCATAGGTAGTGAGAGTTAAGAATATTTTATATATATAAACTTCTCACCATTGGTTCTTGTTCTACCTTTCTCCAATAGACTAAACAGTCCTTTAGTACCTCATATTTTCTCACCAGAAAATACACTGTAATCAAGTCTTCTCTCGCTTGTCTCTTTGATAAACTAAACAGAGTGAATTCCTTAAATCTCTAACGGTATGATATTTTTTCACCACTTGAATCATTTTTGTGACTCTTCCCTGCACCCTCTCCAATTTCTCAACATCCTTTTCAATATGGAATAAGAAAAAAAAAAAGTAAAAGGCTTCCTAATTCAGATGACTTACTTTAATTCTGGGGAGTATGATTTGTGCATAATTCACAAAGAGTGTACAAGGTATTATGAGGCAGCATCTGTGTTGCTCTTACGTTGTGATATTTTGTGAAGCATAAGAACATGTCACAGCAATTCTGTTTTCTATTCTTTGATCACTGGAGGTGTCTTTGCTTCACTGTAGAAAGTGCACAAATGAACAAAGTTACCTACAGCACCAGATACACTAGATTTTCCTTGTCTCAAATGCACAGAGGTGTCCACAAATGCCACAGAAGCAGCTCTGGGCTAAAAGTCTTTGTATCTTCCAGGCTTCTCCCATAAGAGCCTGGAAACTGCAACACAACCCGTCTGCTGCTTTTTTGCCACAGTGAAGAATTCTTCACAGCAGCTCTGGTCTGCACATGAGGACTTAAGCCACTGACCCTTAAGTTATGTCAACAGACTTCCAGTCTCTACTGTTCACTCTTTCTTCCCTCCACACCAGCAGTTCATAACTGGATTACGGGGTTTGGATTAAGAAAAGGAGTACTTGTGGCACCTTAGAGACTAACCAATTTAATTGAGCATGAGCTTTGGATTGGGGCTGGAACTCTGAATCCCAAGTACAGATGAGATGAACTACCATGAACACCAGTGACTTGATGGTTCTTTTTTTATGGTGATTTGATGGTTCTTTTTTTTTTTGTATGGAGGAGGTACACTTCCCCATTCCCTGAGTTTATTACTGAGTATCCCCATCATGGGGAACGTCAGAACTCTAAGCTTAAATTCTCCATCTCTCAACAAGTCAGAGAGACTGACTCTGGTGTGGTCAGTGCTGGGTGACATTGAGTTGATTTTCCTACTAGCAACACATGGGAACATATCTCACTTGAAAGGCCTGAGAGCTTGGATTGTTACCTGAAGCCCCTTATAGGGGATTGGATAGTTTCCCATCCCATTGTAAAACACCTCAAGACACTTTCTCTGGTGCTGACAATCGGTGCTTAATTTCTAATGAAAGAGGTGTCTGGGCTCAAGCAGTTAAATGCTGGGTTTCAAGCAATTTAAAAAAAAAATTCATAACTGATATGGCAAGCCCAGAGGTGCCAGGGCTATGAACTGCCAACCCTAGAGGAGCCAGGACTCAGCCCCGGCAAGCCCTGGCAGAAATTGAGCTCCGCTGATAATATATTGACAAAGCTTGTTTCCGTATAGAGGCACCAGTCAGAATTCCATAGTCCATGAGCTCCATTTTGAATTTAGCAGAGGGACTCAACCTCTTTGTCATGTATGAAAAATACGGTGTATCCTCCCCAAACTTATGGCACTTATTACAGAATGAATGATGCACCACTTCCCCTCTCCAAGAGGGAAGGACTATGGTGGGTCATGGGAGATATAGTCTGACTGGGGATCCTTTCCAGCCTATAGAGAAGATGGGAGTATGAGGCATCCGAACTACAGCTCCCATTAGGCACCTCAGCAGCATTTACCAGATAAAAATATTTTGGGTTTTGACCAAAAAAAAAAATGGTATGCAAATTTTTGCCCAAAATCTTGATATTTTTCTCTGGAAAATGTAGATGAATTTTTTTTTCATGTTCCTCAATTTTCCACAGGAAATTCCCTTTCTTCCTGCCCTCAATTTTTTGACATGCCCTAATTGTGTCATTAGCGAACTCAACTAATCACCACCCCATTAGTAAGGGTAATCATGATGGTATAGTTATTGCATGGCATCACTATCGAGCAGAGATTAAGGTTGTTTGGGGTGCCTCCTTTGTGATCTTTAGTTTTAGCAGTTACATGAGGTAATTAGTTTTATTTTTTATTGTAGTTCATGTGCCCACAGTATGCAAAGCCACATAAAATGTCAATGGAAACAGGCAGCTCCTAGCCTGCTTGGGGGTATCACTAAGGGCCATGTGTGGGCAGTGGGGCCTTGTGGTTGGAGAAAGGGGATGAGAAAAAGGAGACAGGGGTTCCAGCCATGGCTGTAATGTAACTTCCTATCAGAAACTTGAAGAGATAACAACCTTTCAGCCTCAGTTTTTCTATTTGTAAGGGCCAGCTCTTGCTTCCCTTTCTCACCTGAGCTGTGAGAACTTCAGTGAGGCTACTTACGTGTAAAAGGTGAGTCAGATTTGTCCCCATAATAGGGATAATACTTCACTATCCTCAAAGGAGTAGTGTGAGGCTTTGTCATTGAAAGTTTTGTGAGCTGTTTTGATTTCATTGGATGGAAAATATTTGTATGACTGTTTTTTCTTTTTTCCCTGTGGAAAATATTCCATATTTTCCTGGTGCAAAATAGCAGATTTCAAGGGGCAACATTACATTAATAAACAAATACATTGTAATGGCCAGTGGCAACCACACAATGCTTCTGTAATGTGATAGAATGTTTCCGCGCATACCTGAAGAAACAAATCTCCTGGCTCTTGATATCTAGTATTTTCTTGGGAGGGAAGGGGGGCTAGAAGGGGCAAGGAGTCCCCTTTTCTCCTTTCTTCTTGAGGTTTTCAACTCCCAAGCTTCTGAATGGTTTAGCTTCCATCAAACTAGTGAAATTAGGAGCCTGCCTTGTAGACTTGACCACAGAAATAAACAGGTGAGGGAAAATAAAACTTGAGAAGGTGGGTTCTGGTGAATCTAGTTCCTCTGTTGTGCTTTATACAAGAGTCAAGTCTCCTTTTGCCTTATTCACGTTTTCTTTTTCTACTCACTCTACTGCTCTCAAAGACAGTTCCAAAACTCTTTCTTGCAATAACTGCTATAACTCTGGATATTCTTGTTATACATCTGATATCCAATCTTTCTAATTCTTACTACCTTTCTGAAGTCAATTTCTATCTCAGCATTGAGACCAGTTGGGACATTCAACCTCACAGTCCCTACGTGTTTTAAGCATCTGGGGCAAAGTGATCTCAGTTGAGAGGCCTTAGCTTTAGATGTCACTTCCCACTTGGACCAAGAGAGCCAAGTCTGATCTTCAGAGCTTGTTTTTAGACCTGTCAGTTTATCCAGGCCCTTTTTTGGGGAGTGAGTTGAATGAGGAAGTTTTTTAAGGGCTGTGGTGTGTTTTTATTAATTCTTCTTATTATTATTTTATTTGAGTGATAACATTGGCATTATGTGAAGTTGGATTTATTTTGTATTTTTAAATTTTAGATACGATGGTTAGATGACGAGGGTCTGTTTTACCAACATATGACTCCGGTTTTATGCTAGTGAATGGAATTACATTGGTGTAAAACTGGCATAATGTGGTGGTGAATCAGGCCCTGCAACATGAAAAACAGCAAAGGCTTATGGATATCTTTTTCCTTATTATTTTTTTTTAAATGAATGCTCTTGGGCATTTCTAGAGAACTCACTCACTGAATGTTTGCCAGAAAGATTGTTTTGAGGGAATTGTATAACCAGAATTCTGTTAATTTTATAAATTAAAGTGAAATTCAGGGCCTGATTTAAATTAATCTATTCATAGAATTCACACCTCAGAATGCTATATTTCTCTCATCACATTCTGTCTTGCAAGGGATCTCACATGAATGTGTGTTCTTGAATATCCTTTATCCTGGAATACATAGGCACAATTGGGTGAGTTAAGGGCAGAGTAACAGCCACATCTTTGAATTGGGTTGTATTTCTCAGTTTGTTAGACTCATCTGTTCTCTTTAATCACTATATTATTTAATATATTTGTGTGTGTATGCGCGTATCTATTCACTGTATCAGGAATACGATACTGTTTAGTTCTGTTATCCTAAATGCTTTTGTTCATAGCTGCATTCCATGCAGTTGTCTTTCAGTACCACGTATTTGCTAACCATTCATGCGCGTTGCAGTATTCACACGTAGATTATGTAAAAATTTTTAAAAATGCATTAAGGCTTTGGATGCTCTGAATAGATTATTACAATTTCCCTATCGTGGTAATGGCACCTGTTAGAGGTGTGATACAAAAGGCAGTGACAGGCAGTGTAATTTAGTAATTGTAGCCATTGTACTGTCTAGCTGGTCAGTTCACCAGGCAAGTACAAAGAAACCAGTGTTAAAGCTGAGCAGGGGTGGGTAAGCTTAATAGAGAGAGCTAGTTGTGTACTGAAAGAGACTTTTGGTGGAGGGGTAGCTCCCAGGGGGCAACTTAGAATGATGTGAAATGAATGAACAAAAGTACAAAAGAAAAAAAGGAGGGGGAGGGGTTCAGGTTTTCATGTTTCAATTCTTAAAGTGACAGATGAGCTCTGTTGATGAGCATTGCTTTTTCCAGTTGCCGAAATAAAGTTTTAGAAATATTTAGTGGGAGTTGATTTGTTGTACAGTATCCACAGGAACTAAAGTAAACATTGAGGTTCTCTCTTTCTTGCTGAATATCAGAACTGGACTTGGCAACATGAATCTGATCTCAAATCATGATAAGGGAGTAACAAGAACAGAATATTAAGATTCACAAGATCTTTGGAGGCCATTCCTAATAGTCTTAAATGCCCACACTGGACAATGTAGACATATGTACACGTACTTCTGAGCATTCATTTGGTTGGTAGCCTGCAAAATGCCAGTGTTTGAAGGGTTAAGTGGGCTCTAAGAGTATGTCTACACTGCGATTAAATACCCGTGGCTGGCCCGTGTCAGCTGGCTTGAGCTAAGGGGTTGTTTAATTTCTTTGGTCTCAGGCTGGAGCCCCAGCTCTGGGACCCTCCACTCTTGCAGGGTCCAAGAGCCTGGGCATCAGCCCGAAAATCTGCACCACAATTAAACTGCCCGTTAGCCTGAGCCCTGTGAGCCTCAGTCAGCTGACATAGGCCAGATGTGGGTGTTTACTTGCAGTGTAGACATAACCTGAGTGTTTCCTGGCAATTACTGAGAATGTCTAGAATTCATAAAGCTGGTCTTATCTTCTAAAGCATTCACAATTGCCTCTACCAATGTCCATAAGGATATTGGGGTAAAAAAGTAAAATAGTAGGTAGGGGGCAAAGCTATAGGCATAATTATTTTACTGGTTTTCATAATTTTTTATTTGGATTGTACATTCTTTGGGGGACAATCTTGCATATCTTGTACAGAGCTGAGTGTATTGTAGTGGTTAGTAAATAAGGAATTATGCAGTCTTGGATAGCTCATGCAGGCCAAAGAAGAGCCTGAAGTAAACCTGTAACTTCAGAAGACTGCAAAAATTAACTCCTCTTTCCTCTAATCTGAATTCCCATTTGATCAATAGACTGTGTACTCACTAAGGGAGGTTAAATATACTAATTTTAAGAGGTAAAAGTATATCACACAGTCAAAGTCCATTATAAACTTTTTATGTCCGATTCCAAAGTACTGTATTATTTCCACTGAGATTGTCCTTTGCATTTTGTCCAGCAGTTTCAGCTTCTCCATGGAAAATAATGATCTCCTCTCACACAAACACCTAATTATTGAACAAAATGTTGCAAAAAAACGAAAAACCTCCTAGAGTTTCATAATGTCATATTAGAAAACAATAGTTAGGAAAGATAAGCATTGGGCAAAGCACTGAAACATTTTAAACTCTATTAAAGCCAGATTGACCCATTAAAAGCTATAACAGAACAAGAAAACGATCTGAAGATACCAAAGGTCCACTCAGCAGGAAATTTATGCTGGCAAATACTGATTCACATTTGCTATATAGACTTGCAGACAACAGTATGCGTCCCATTTAAACGGATTACGTGTGCCATTTACCTATTGTTTAGAGATTGGAATGTGGTGGTCTCAATATGTTTCTTGGCAGTTATCCCAATTAAGTGGACAAGTCCCTCTGTTTAGAGGCAATTAAAGGGTTGTTAATGTACTGGTTGGAATAGTGATTTTTTTTCACTGAATTTAGAAAATTGTCTTATATTGTTAGTTATTTATCCAGAGCTTTTATACGTCAGCATTAAAATAAAAATATCCCTTTTTCTGCCAATATGTCAGCCAGTACGTTTTTAACAGGGTCAATTGTCCTCTTAAACTTGTGCCAGTCTGCTTCAAAGATAGGATGTTATGGGTTACCAAATAATTTGTAATTAGAATGTGAAAATAAGTATTAATAAATGGGTCCTCTCCATGGTCCAATGTGCAGAAAAATACCATGCGGTATTCAAGTTTAGTGGCTTTCCCAGGTACTTTGCCAGCAGGGGTTAAGAACACAGTAGAGACGTAGTGCTATGGAAGAACTGGGTATTATTATTACTGTTCAGCTTACTGTATCAGTATCTGGCGCAATTCATGTCATACTAGACATGCAGAAACTACGCACTCCTAGCTCCCCGTCCATCATTTAGAGTGGCATTGGAAAAAGCCATATCCAGCCCTCCTTAGCCAGTGGAGTCCTTTGGAGGGTTGGAGGGAAGTAGAAAGAGCAATCTTGAGGGATCCTTCCAATAAAATAACATTTAAAGAAATGGTAAAAGAAGGTTGTATAAAATTAGAGTATGACATGAACAAAACAAATGAGGCAGGGTATTCACATACTTTCTGCATGAATCAGAATTAATTGTAGAGTAAATTAATTATAAAATGCCGTTTTGTTCTGCTTATTAAAAGGATCAAATAATATGATTGCTGCTATTGGGTAATTTTAGCAGTGGTTCTCAAACTGTTGGTTGCTCCCCCAGAGTGGGCCACAACCCCATATTAATGGGGTCGCCAGGGCCAGCGTTAAACTTGCTGGGGGCCAAGGTGGAAAGCTGAAGCCCGAGCCCCACCACACAGGTTGAAGCTGAAGCAGCGAGGCTCTGGCTTCGGCTTTCTGTCCTGGGCCTCAGCAAGTCTAACGCTGGCTCTGCTGAGGCCCCAGCCCAGCCACGTGGGGCTGAAGCTTGTGCAACTTAGCTTCCCGGGGGCCCCTGTAGTGTAGAGCCCCAGACAGTTGCCCTGCTTGCCCCCTCCTAATGGGTCTTGTAATTTTTGTTGTCAGAAGGGGGTCACAGTGCAATGAAGTTTGAGAACTGCTGGTCTCAAGCCTGACCTGGAAAACAGTTACCACGAGTAGTCCTAATAACTCTGAGAATTTTCAAAGGAGTAACTGATGAATTGGGTAATGTTTGCAGAATCATTCCACTAGAGGATAATTGCTCAATTTGTGTGTGTGTGTGTGGGGGGGAGACGACAATTAAAAGGCCAGGGTTTTCAATAATCCAATAACCGATCATTAATAAATAGCCACTAATTAATTAGCGGTCAAGAACTGATATGTGTATATCTTTTCCAGTTTATATTTAAATGGCTTACATTTACCAGATTAATCAGAATGATTGAATATATTCAAAGATTAGGCAGCACATAATAGAAAGAGGTACAATAGTTACCATGCAGCTCTGAGAGAGCCAGCTCCTTGCAGCATGACAGCCTCCTTCAAGTTCTGTCAGGGCTCTGATTAGACCTTATTATAGGTCCGTTGTTTGGTTCCTCTCTTCATATACAAACTTAACCTTATTTTTAGCACATTCCAAACTTCCCATCATATTTCATAAACTTCCAATAGCAAGATCAGCATCTGGCACTTACTCTGTTAGTCTAGAAGGTGCCACAGGATTCTCTGCCGCTTTTACAGTTCCAGACTAACACGGCTACCCCTCTGATACTTGACACTTATTCATTGTGTCTGTACGTAGTGTACTCCACGCCTGTACTGCTCCCTTTTGTCAAGGGGTGTGATGCTGCAAGGGTTCTCCAGCGAGCCATCTGCCTCTTACCGTGTCTTCTGTGGCTTGGCCCTCTGTCCAAGTTACATAAAGTTCAGTCCCCTGCTGGGGTAACACAAAAGTCCAACTGAAAGTTCACAAAATGTCCCAACACAAAAGAGCCTTTGGCCTCCCTCCTGGGCTATTCCCTGGCCTGTTCTTTGGGCTCAGACTTCAGCCCCATCATAGGTTTAATATTCCTTTTGTTGGGCTTGCATACTCCTTCCTCAAGGGCTGGTAGGAGAATCCATGCCCACCCTCTGTTCTGTGTTCCAGCTCAGGAGCCGTGTATTAAAAGGCCAGGGTCTTTTTTTTCAGACGTGTTCCTGAGCAGCTTCCTATTGCTCAGCACCTTGTGCTGCTTCCCCTCAGCCTGTGCGTAACGCCACCTCCCATTAGTTCTCAGGCCTCTGGTTTCTCCCTGGGTCCTTACAGCTCCTCCTTTCTCTGCTGAATTAACCACTCTTGCCACACTCGGGCTCCACTGAAGTGTCTTTCCCTGACCCTACCTCAGGGCCTCCTTCACAGAAGCCTAACCTGCTCTCCATGACTCCTTCTGCCTGGCTTCTTGCCTGCCAGGGCTCCCCTGCAACAGGAGCTGGATCTGCTCTTTGTGTGTCTCTCTCCATAGGAGAGTCCTGTCTCCTCTTCAATCTCCCCCTCTGTTAAGTTCCCTTAGCTTCCTTATAAAGGCCAGCTGCCTAATGATCCTTACCTAGCACCACCTCCTCTGGCCAGTAAGCAATCTGTCAATCACAAGTGCACTAATTGTCTCTTAATGCCTGTTTAACAGGTGACGGGAGTAAGCCCCATCACAGTGCCATTTATATAGAGGTATAAATACAATACATTTGTCATATTAATATCCATCAGTCTTGTGGTGAGTGCATTCCTTGCAAAATCACTTACAGAGATAAATAGAACACAGTGTTAAAGGTCATTTTATATATTTTGCAAACTGGCATTTTTCACATCCTACAATTTAGCCGCATCCTCAAAGCATCTTGGGAGTTTGGTTCACCATCAGGCCTTAGGCCTAACATAAATTTGGCTTACCAATCAACAATAAAAACCTTGCTTCAGATCTACAGACCTTAAATTCTGCTGCCACTCACTGTATCAAGATTGCTTACCATTGTATGTGCTATTCAGTGTTTAAGAAAGCGGTCTCTAGCTACATGGTTTCTCTTTCCTTCTGAAAGAAAATATTCCCAGATTAGTAAAGCCACTGTAATGGATGTTGAAACATAGTACTTTGAATAGAGATGTGATGTCTGCTTAAGAACAGAAGTTGGCAATGAGGTCTATTTCCTAAAGAAAGTTAGAAGACTGTACCTCTGTAAAATAAGAGTTTTTGCAGTTCATCATTATACTGGTGTCTTTGAAAGACAAATGGTTAGTTAAAATATTGTGCATAAAAATTACGGTATAAGATATAAAAGAATGTCTTTTGAATGGACAAGAAATTGGATCAAAGGTGACACACCTTAGCTTGAGTGTAACCTTTACTTCTGGTGAAACCACTAGGGCTTCCTAAGGGCTTGAAGGCCAAGGGATGTGGCTACAGGCCTCCATGTGGCCACACCAGGCCTTTTTGGAGTTAGGTTCAGTGTTTGTGTACAGTGTTTAAAGGGTAATAGCGCTAAACACTGCCCTCACAAACCACGGTAATTACTTCTACTGCTGAAAAAACCCAGAACATGAACAAAAATATCATAGAAAAGCTATTTCTAACACTACTGCTGCTCTTTATGGCTAAGTGGCAGCCATCATTTTCCCCCTAAATTACGTGTTCTTGTTTCAAGCATTTAGATGAAGCAAAACAGATTTTTGTGGCCGCATTATTGCTCATAGCCAAAAGAGCATTCAAGGAAGTACTGTATTTCTCCTAAATTGCCTTTTATTCAGGACTTTTTGAGTTGTTTATCTTCTTTCCTTCTCCTAACAAATCAAGTAGCCACTGACCTCATTTTTTGATATAACTGCTGTAATAATTTCAGTAAAATAAGACTTAGCATAGCCATTAATTTTTAATTTTTGGTGGCTTGTTAAAATAATTAAATATGTAGTTGTAGATTTCTGTTTTGTTTAAAACCACCCAAGGATAACTGTTTTTCCACTTTGACTGTAAAAATGCTGTTTGTTTTCCTCATATATTAAGATACATGATTGAAATAATTTGACTAAGTAGTAATGTTTGGTTTACATGTTCTCTGTCACTTATGCTGCTAGTTAGTCCTAGGCAAAAATTATCTGAATAGTAACATGAATTCATTTCAAGGACACTTGCATCACTTTTTATTCATTTTCCATGAACATTCCATCTAGTGATCATTTGTTGGCTAGAATGTTCGGAGAGGAGGATGTGCCATGAATACTCATGCAGATATGTATTAGCATGAGTTAGCTGCCCCAGAAGCAGGGTGTGACCTTCTAGAAAACTCTCTGAAGTCATCCAATCAAGGAGCAAAATCCCTACAATGTGACTTAGGTGACTAGTCACACGGTGCAAAGAGTGAAATATGAAGCAGTAATCAAAACAAATTGTTCATGGGCAATTCATGGGCGCTCAAATGATTTTTTGAAAAAACAAACAGTAAAAATGAAGATCTGATTGTGGATTCATGAACAGAAGAATGGGCTAAATTAGTCAAATTTTGCTGTGGAAAAGTTCATTCTGCTGTGTTTCCAATATAAGGCTGTTTTCAACTTGTGCATAAGAAATAGGAAGTATAAGTATTGGCTTGTAACTTACTTTTTTAATTCAGCAGTTGCATTAGTTAAAGCAATTACTGTTTTGTCCTGTCATATATTCTTGAAACATTTTATATATAAAACTTGTGGGACTTGTCTATATTAGGGATTTTGAACCAGTGTAGTTACACCCAGGCAATTGATCTGCACTAGCAGTTTGTAGGAATGTGGCCCTGTAAGTGAGAAATCCCTATTTAGACCAGCCCAAGGTGTTATACGCTTCAGTGTATTAATGGAAGTAGTTCACACTCCTCTTAAGCAAATCTTTTCCTACATCTCTACAACAAAATCAGTGCAGTTCTGCTGAGCATGGAGTTGGGGCAGCATTTGAGGAGGGGATGTACATGTATGTACCACTTGCAAGCTCTGTGAAACCTGCGTCCATAGCGAATCACTGGGTGCAACTGTGTAGCTGAAATCAGAAGGCAGATCCTGCAGGTCCACTAACAGTTCTATCCCATGTATATGGCTCTTAGATTATTCCATTTGGGGGCTGGAGTAGTAACCATGGAGTGGCCTGGAATTAAGGAGAATAGGGCATCTGTTTTAACCCAATCCCATAGGAATTTACCAGCATACAGCCTGGCTGATTCCTTTCCCTCTTCCTCTAATGAAAGTAAGAATGAAAAACATTCCCTCTTCACTTCTAGCCACTGACAATCTAAGTGGCAGGGTCCGTGTGCTCCCGTGAGGCTTAGAGCAAGCAAATCAGCAGGGGTGAAGTCCAATGTCAGCTACTTCAAGCAGACTCTGCTGGCTCCAGTTTGTGTTAAATACGTAAACTGGACCTAGTCTAGTTCTTTCAGCTGTACTCTCACTCTGGCTCTGGCACACTAGAGGGTTTCAGGAGTGTTTCATCGACAACTCAGCTCTGTTATTTGCAATTTTCCTATTTATATCTGGAAAAAGAATCAGAGGTGGTGGTGGTTGTTTATTATTTATTTATTATTTTCTCATTTGGGAGGCTGAAGTAGCTGGCCTCTTTGTTTTAGGCGAATATTGAATGTTGTAAAGTAGTTTTTGGGCCCCTTTGTGAAGTGCAACAGAAAGCCACGGCTACACTGACATCATCAAAGAAAAAAATTGAGCTAATTTTGAGTTTTGAGCTAAAAAGTTAGTGAAGCTTTTAAAGGAGCTTTACCTCAACTACGAAATGGATTTTAACTTGCAGTAAACCAAAATGAGTGTTTAAACCTTTCCACATTTTGATTTTTTTTAATAGAAACTGAAACTTTAAAGTAGCATGAGAGTAAGCAAAGTACTTAGCAATGCAAGCTGGGGAGCGATCCAGAGAGGGAGCAATGCAGAGCCAACCCGAAATAGATGCAAAAGCCCAATTAAACTAGACTGATGCCAAGAATTTATGATGAATCTACTTTTCCTTTGTTTTCTATTTAATTGTCACCTGCAAATGTCTGATTTCTAACTATTTAATATGAAATGAATAAAAAATGTTACTGACCTCTGCAGTAATACGCTCCAGGGAGTGTCCTCTTGGAATATTGCCATTTCTGAAGCCATTGAAGTTGTTCCTCATAAAGTTTGTATTTCTCAGTGTGCTCAGTGCAGGACAGTATCCCAAGAAAGAACTGCATAGCTCTGATAATGGTACCTGGGAGAATGCTTGCAGGCATGCATTGCAACATTAACAGTAATGGGTCTTTGCATGTAACAAAAACTAAACCCAATAGTATATTTTCAGAATCAGGGCCACAATCATCTACTCACAATCAGCATTGTGCCATTTATTGTATTTTCTCATATACATACAGAAGATGTGTTAGCTGTGATGCTCCCAGCAGTGGCACAAAAGCAAAAGTATCAGCCTCAGGACAGACTGTTAAAAACCAGGACATGAACCCAAAATTGGTTGCAAATTCTAAACTTAGATTTCACCAACCGACTGTTGGTGAAACAGTAAACCAAATGCTTACCCCCTGAGGCACTTTAACAGCCTTAACATGGAATCATAGAATCATAGAATATCAGGGTTGGAAGGGACCTCAGGAGATCATCTAGTCCAACCCCCTGCTCAAAGCAGGACCAATCCCCAATTAAATCATCCCAACCAGGGCTTTGTCAAGCCTGACCTTAAAAACTAAGGAAGGAGATTCTACCACCTCCCTAGGTAACGCATTCCAGTGTTTCACCACCTTCCTTGTGAAAAAGTTTTTCCTAATATCCAACCTAAACCTCCCCCACTGCAACTTGAGACCATTACTCCTTGTCCTGTCCTCTTCCACCACTGAGAATAGTCTAGAACCATCCTCTCTGGAACCACCTCTCAGGTAGTTGAAAGCAGCTATCAAATCCTCCCTCATTCTTCTCTTCTGCAGACTAAACAATCTCAGTTCCCTCAGCCTCTCCTCATAAGTCATGTATTCCAGACCCCTAATAATTTTTGTTGCCCTTCGCTGGACTCTCTCCAATTTATCCACATCTTTCTTGTAGTGTGGGGCCCAAAACTGGACACAGTACTCCAGATGAGGCCTCACCAATGTCGAATAGAGGGGGACGATCACATCCCTCGATCTGCTGGCTATGCCCCTACTTATACATCCCAAAATGCCATTGGCCTTCTTGGCAACAAGGGCACACTGCTAACTCATATCCAGCTTCTCGTCCACTGTCACCCCTAGGTCCTTTTCCGCAGAACTGCTGCCTAGCCATTCGGTCCCTAGTCTGTAGCTGTGCATTGGGTTCTTCCGTCCTAAGTGCAGGACCCTGCACTTATCCTTATTGAACCTCATCAGACTTCTTTTGGCCCAATCCTCCAATTTGTCCAGGTCCCTCTGTATCCTATCCCTGCCCTCCAGCGTATCTACCACTCCTCCCAGTTTAGTATCATCCGCAAATTTGCTGAGAGTGCAATCCACACCATCCTCCAGATCATTTATGAAGATATTGAACAAAACCGGCCCCAGGACCGACCCCTGGGGCACTCTGCTTGATACTGGCTGCCAACTAGACATGGAGCCATTGATCACTACCCGTTGAGCCCAACAATCTAGCCAACTTTCTACCCACCTTATAGTGCATTCATCCAGCCCATACTTCTTTAACTTGCTGACAAGAATACTGTGGGAGACAGTGTCAAAAGCTTTGCTAAAGTCAAGAAACAATACATCCACTGCTTTCCCTTCATCCACAGAACCAGTAATCTCATTATAGAAGGCGATTAGATTAGTCAGGCATGACCTTCCCTTGGTGAATCCATGCTGACTGTTCCTGATCACTTTCCTCTCATGTAAGTGCTTCAGGATTGATTCTTTGAGGACCTGCTCCATGATTTTTCCGGGGACTGAGGTGAGGCTGACTGGCCTGTAGTTCCCAGGATCCTCCTTCTTCCCTTTTTTAAAGATTCGCACTACGTTAGCCTTTTTCCAGTCATCTGGGACTTCCCCCATTCGACACGAGTTTTCAAAGATAATGGCCAATGGCTCTGCAATCACAGCCGCCAATTCCTTTAGCACTCTCAGGTGCAACTCGTCCGGCCCCATGGACTTGTGCACGTCCAGCTTTTCTAAATAGTCCCTAACCACCTCTTTCTCCACAGAGGGCTGGCCATCTATTCCCCATGTTGTGATGCCCAGCGCAGCAGTCTGGGAGCTGATCTTGTTCGTGAAGACAGAGGCAAAAAAAGCATTGAGTACATTAGCTTTTTCCACATCCTCTTTCACTAGGTTGCCTCCCTCATACATTAAGGGGCCCACACTTTGCTTGGCTTTCTTCTTGTTGCCAACATACCTGAAGAAACCCTGTATGGAGTCACATACAGTCTTCTTTGGGTACTCCAGTCTATCTTGCCAACCAGGTGTGTGTATCTCTGTGATAGATGTCCCCTTACATCAAGAATCACAGCAATATTCAGGTTACTCCTAATCCCAAAAGACCAGTCACTTAGTCACCAGTCAGTTGTGCTTTAGGTCTCCTATAAAAGACAACGTTTGTAGCCAATCCTACAGTAAACTATATGAAGATTTATTAAAGAGAAAAAGGAAATTGGAGAATTATTTACAAGGTTAAAACAAGCAAACATAAACACACAAATGAGTTATAGTCTTATGTTTCACAGGGTAATATAGGCTTCTATAATCAGCAAGCCCTATTTGTCCTTTAGGATTAGCCTAGGCTGAGCAGCTGGGGATCTCTTACTTATGCCTAGAATACATAGAGATCCTTAGTTCATTTGGTTTGGGATTTTTAATCTCCCTTCTGCCATGTGCTCTGAGCTTCAGACTCAACTGATGGGAGGAATCCATTTGCATGACTCATCTTCGTGGGAAGGAGAGCAGAACAACCATAAGAGTCGCTTAGTCCTTTTGTTGACGGTTTCTCAGTCCAGATGTAGGGAGTTTCCAGTTGTAAGAGCTAACTATAGCCCATCTGGTATCAATAGGTCTCCTCTTTTGAAAGGGTCATAACAATTTCTGTAGAAGAGCAGCTCTTCGCACTAATTAATGTCCCTCTCCTATATGGCAATTCATACAGTCACAGTGTCTCAAATATTACAGTATTGAACACAGCCATTACAAGTAAGATTAATGCCACAACTCAAAGCATTCAATAGAGTCTAAACACTTTCTTATCATTCTATTACCTATTTTAGCAATAATAACCCACAAGAGAGCCAAACAGCTTCCAGCATGTATCTGTTAGTGTCCAGTGGGGACAAGGGGACCTTGGCATGAGTTGGTATTTGATCTGTCAGCATCATATTAACATGTAAATGGTATGCTGTATTGACAGAGATTGAAGGAAGGTGGGTCTTTTAGAAAGAGAATAAATAATTGAGGGATTCCAGGCTATGTCCCCCTCTGTTGCCTCAGTGTTGCGGGCAGCAGGTAGAGGGGAGTGGAGATCTGTGGGAGAGAAGATATTGGTTTCAGTGTTACTTGTTTTCATGGCTCTAGATTCTTTACGCAGGCTGTCATTGTGTAGGACCTAAATACATTTTAATACATGCTCAACACGTTCTTTTAACTAGCTGTATTAGCTTCCGTGCATGTCAGCACCATGCACACTTAATCATGCTACACCTTCATTCAGGACTTCACTTAGGTCTCTTATTTTCCATAACACCTTCTACTCCTTTACAGAACACAGCTTTAGCCAATGAGTAAAGAATTTGATTCTGCCTAAAACAAACGGACAAGACTTCTGTCATCACTTAGTCTGTGTATTTTTCTCCTTGGCTCTTTTGTGTCCTCCTTTTCAGAATTCAGGATGATTCTTTCACTAGGCTTTTGTTAAAAGAAGCCTTACTAAAAGGCATGATAATGCCTCAGATACCGATGAAATTTAATAAAAATAAATAATCTTTGACAAAAGTAACTGTGCTTAGATGTGTAACAATTGCAACATTTTTGGCAAAATGTATTGATTGAAATTTCTTTTAAGCTCCTATTGTTTATTATTATTATTACATATTTGTATTATAGTAGCAAGAGGTTCCAAACAAAATCAGGGCTCCATTGTGTAAGGGTCTGTGCAAATACATGTTAAGATTTAGTCTACGCTCCAAAGAGCTTACCATCTCAGTAGACAAGGCAGACAAAGGGTAGGAGAGAAGGGCTTTTACAGATGATTTAAAATATACAAGAGCAGAAGCCCAGAAATCCAGTATGTAGTGACATGCTCCATAATACTTCACATCTGACTCCTCTGAATCCTTCAACCAATTTTCCCAACACAAAGCCATATAAATAGACAAATCTTGCTGCAAGCCCTAATGGACAACACATCCTAGCTCTGTTGGTCCAAGGAGGGAGTTAGTTTGATATAGGACCTATCAATGGTCTGTCATTAGTCCCTTTCTCTTTGAATCCGTGGGATGCTACCAGCCTTTTGCCGTTCACAACTGCAGTGGTATTGCACAGAGAAAGTGGTGGTCTCTCAGTTAGCCAACTCAAATAATTTGGGTCAACATCAGCATCTTGAACTTGACTCAGAAACCATTTGGCAATCTGTAAAGGTTATGGAGAGCTCTTCTAATAGCTTTCTGCATGAAGCAATCCTGAATAAATGGGCAGTTGCATTCTGAACTTACTTAAATTTCCAAAATATAAGACAGGTAGTCCCTAGTAGAGCCCAGTCGCCTGAACTCAAAGGGACAAATCCATTGGTAGATGATGAGAGGTCTACATGGAAATAAACACCATTGGCAGATTCAGTAAATAGCAACAATACAATAATAGAAAAATAGAATCTTCAAAGATTCACAAAATTCAAGAAACATCAGACTTTTGCCCAAAAGTGAACCAATTTCTATTGCGTGCTCCCTGCTTATTTTGAAGCAAAACAATATAACATAAAAATAGAATATACAGTGTGTATACATTACAAACTTATAATATTAGGCCAGAAATAAGATAACTTTATCATCAGGTAAACACCATGATTTTGGCCTATATCTGCTTAAATTTGCAGTACTAGTCATCACAAATAGTTGGTCTCATGCACAAGTTGGCTGGATTTGTGGTTTAGCATGGAAACCTCCAGATCTGCCAGAGCACCCAGCCACTCGTCTACCATTTATGCTGTGAAAATGGGTTGTTTCAAACTGGGTTGAAAATTGTTTTTTGTTTTTTTTTGCTAGTGTAGACAGATCCAAAGTGTACTATATAAAAAGGGCATAACTACTGTTAGCTCACTATTTATATATTCAGGCTCCACCTCTATGGCTCTAACCCTATAAACCTAATGCAAATAACTGAAGATACGTCACAAGCTAACAAAAACTTATAACAAGGATAAGGCTTACTCCTGCTGTTCTCATTAGCTCCCATTAGCCCCCAAAACTCCCGTTAGCCTCTGTTGGAATTTTGCGTCTCATAATTTTGCACTCTGTGTATGCAATACACACACACACACACACACACCCCACATATGAAAGGTTGTATCCTTTTTCAAGATGTACTAGTGCCACAGTTTACTGCTTTCTTGTCTGTTGGGAAAAAATGAGAAGTGCAAGTATTCTCTTAAAATAACAAAGTTCTTCAGATTTTGCTCCTCTGCCTAGCTGCATATTAGCTGTAGACCTCTCTGCTCTATCGGATATAGTGTCATCCACTTCCTCCTCCAATTTAAATTTGGAAAAAAGGCTGTGTAGCATAATTAACCATAGGCCACGTAGAACATTGCCAGAAAGCCTCATATCATCTTTCGAGTTTTTTTTACACTGGCAAACTTCTTCCTTTGCTTCCAAAGCATTTATCTGAAACCCAAATAAATCCCATTTTCTTTGCTTGAAACTCAATCTCTCTGCCAATCTGGCAGTTTTAAATAAATTATTCTGTATTTTGAGGGCTTAGCATGCTATCAGTTCTGGGTTGTGTGATAGATTGTCTCTTTCCTTGTGGAGGCCTTGTTGCTGAAATCTATATTTCATTTGCTCTATCTTTAGATTAGGACCTAAATAATCCTTAGTTTAACTGGGTGCTTTTAAAAACATAAATGTGATCCTGTAAAAATTGCACTTCCACTTTGGCAGATCTGCTCCCTCTATGTATTTTGAGTTTCCTGATTACTTTGCTAACAAAATAAGTTAGCACTACTCTTTACTTTTAAAATCAGTACAGACTCAACATTTCTATAGGAGAGTGAGCTAGATTCTACTCTTATACAGTAAAAGCTGTTATCTGGCACTTTTCCAACCAGAAAGCTCTATAAACAGGCATTTCTGATATTCATTGAAAGTCCGGTTTATAGTACGATCAATGCTCCTCGGCGGATTAGTTACCAGGGGTTCCATGCACTGCCCCTCCCTCCATGCCCCAAGCATGGGGACCACGGCCAATAGGAGCTGGCTGGCGGTGGTGCCTGCAGGCAAAGGCAGCAAGCAGAGCTGACTGGCCCCTCCCTCTAGAAGCATTGACCCTGACCAATGGAGCTGTGGGGGGGCGGCACTTGCAGGCAGAACCGCCTGGCCATGGGGGCAGCACACAGAGCCGCCTGGCTGTGCCTCTCTGGACATGCCACCACTTGCGGAGAGCTACCTGAGGTGAGTTCTGTCCGAAACACCTCCAGAACCCCAAACCCCTGCCCCAAGCCCCATCCTGCGAGCCCTCTTCCACACCCAAACTCCCGCCAGAGTCTGTGCCCCTCATCCACTCCCATGTCCCAACCCGCAGCCCTGAGCCCCCTCCTGCACCCAAACTCCCTCCCTCTTAGTTAACCGGAATTTTTGACTTACCAACCCCCCACATTCGCCCAACATGCCAGATAACAAAGTTTTTACTGTATTTTCAGGATCTTTATTCATTTTGACAATTAATGGCCAGAGAAGAGCCTGGCTTGTGTTGTAGGACTGGCAATATAGAAGTTGTGTTTGGTTTTTTTTCCAGCTCCTCCTAACTTAATAACTTTAGTTTGGAGTTGCAGAGGCAATAAATGTGGTATAATATTGTGGGGGTAGCCTCATTTTGAGCATTGTGACATAAATATAACCATATTGTCATGCTGAATGAATAAATAAGATAATTGTAACATAACCCACCAAATGATATAGTTGTTATCTTATAGAATCCGTGTAGGACTGGAAGGGACCTGGAGAGGACTTAAAGTCCAGTCCCCTGCGCTCAAGACAGGACTAATTATCTAGATCATCCATGGCAGGTGTTCCGTCTAATCTGCTTTTAAAAATCTCCAGTGATGGAGATTCCACATCCTCCCTAGGCAATTTATTCCAATGCTTAACCACCCTGACAGTTAGGAAGTTTTTCCTAATGCCCAATTTAAGCCCATTGCTGCTTCTCCTATCTTCAGAAGTTAGAAAACAATTTTTCTCCCTCTTCCTTGTAACAACCATTTATCTTGCTTACACTGTATGCACTGTCAAATGGTGAAAATTAGTAGCATGCCACCTCCCATTGATCATCATTTTTGCTTTGCAAAGGGCAGAGATTGCTCAAAGAGAGTGAGTTGGTTTCTCATACTGCTGCTGCTCCATTAAAACTTAAGTATGCCTCCTCACCAATGTGCCTGTTCCCCACTGAATGCCACTGAAGGGGAGGTTTGAGGTCACCCCCAAACAAGTCTCTCAAACAGTAAGAAAATACTGGGACAGACAGGACAGACCTTTTAAAGCTCATTTTGAAAGATAAAGGGTGACATTAGGAAAGTCTGGATTTCTGGTTTCTTGGAAACTGCAGCATGTGCTTCCAAAAAGATGATGATTTATATTTTTCTTCCTTTTTATAGACTTAATGTGTACAGTGATTGAAGAGCAAAACCTTAATGTTAGGGTGCTATTTAAGTACAGATTTCTAGTGTTCATGAAACAGTATTTTTGTACACAGAGAAGTAAACTCAGTCACTGAACATAACTTCTTGTTCCACTTCGACACATTTATTGTACTGTGTGTCGGAGCCATCCCAGATGCTCTGCCAAGCACGCTTCGTGGTGTGGTACCAGACAGGAGACCAGAGTTCAAGTGCAATTAAGCATCATCACATGGTTATATTGTTGAGGAAATGAGTCAAAGGTATGAGGGAGCCAGGGAAAGTGGCTATCTAGAATGACAAGGTATGTGGAAACCATTCATCTTCCTTGACCTAGCCTCTTTCACTTAAACCTCTCTCTTGCTCTGTTATACATTTAAATGAGACAGGGAAAAGGCCAGGCTCTGGAACCTTGAAACAAAAAAATAAATTAAAAGTACCCAACTTCTCAAATGCCAGTGCCATGCTCACTGTATGAATAAGTTATTCGCAGTGGTGTTGTATATGTTTTGGTCCCAGGATATGAGAGAGACAAGGTGAGGTAATATGTTCTATTGGACCAGCTTCTGAGACCTGAAGTAGGGCTCTGTGGAGCTCAAAAGCTTATCTTTTTCATGAACAAAAGTTAGTACAATAACAGATATTACCTCACCCACCTTATATCTCCCGTAGGAATAAGTGGCATTTTCCTGTAACTGAAATTCCTTAAATTCACCATAGTAAACATGTATTGGATGAAGAGACCTACTGCAGCCAGACACAATGGCATGACTGCACAGAACTGATTCCAAAAATGGTCATTTTTAAACTTTAGTCCTTTTATTCACTAATCAATCACAAATGAGCAAGATAGAATGCCGTAAAATGGGAACATCAGACTATTGCATGATTGTCTTCATCCTCTTCCTCCTTCATAACTTTCAAGGAGCATACTCACTGGCCATCCCCCTTCCTCAGAGTAGGGAGTGATGCAAGGCAGTTCATAAGTTACTCTAACCCTAAGGCTGGAGCAGCACCCACAGAGCAGGAGCTGAGCCACCATGCTACAGCCGGAGAATAGGAAGAGTACCTAGCCCAAGTCCGCTGAAGGGTTTCCCATCATGTAGCTTGGCTGCTTGGGCTATGCACATGGGGCTATTGAATTCAAGGACAAAATTCACATTGACTTAAATGGTCCAGGATCAGATCCATGGCCTATTAATGGGGATACTAGTTCTGTTAATTGTATTAAAGGTATCACATAATTAAGAGTGTCCTGTTTTGTCAGAATTTTGTCTTAAATTGTAAACACAAGGCTTGAGGCCTACTGGAAGAACACAATGCTAAGTACTGCAACTAGTTACTAGCTTTTAGTGGTTGTCTAGGGCCTGATATTGCCACACTCACTCACCTCAAATAGTGCCTGGCTTCACAAGGAGTTCCGTTGAAGTCTCATACTCATTGTGTGCAAGGTGTCAGAATCGAGGCCTAATGATTTAATTGCCTCCTTCAAAGGGATAAGACCCAGATTCTTGGTGCATTTACATTGAATAGCACCCAAATTCATCAGTAATCCCACTGAATTAATGGTGCTACTTGTGGAGTAAGATGGCACTCACTCTGAGCTCAGAAAAGTGATGTAAATTTGTCCAAACTTTACATTGTAGCAGTGGAAGCATGGATTGACAAACCTGGGTAACGCAATAGTATATATTTGTAAGAGGGTATTTTAACAAATATTAAAATAATACTAAAAAAGAAAAGGAGTACTTGTGGCACCTTAGAGACTAACCAATTTATTTGAGCATGAGCTTTCGTGAGCTACAGCTCACTTCATCAGATGAAGTGAGCTGTAGCTCACGAAAGCTCATGCTCAAATAAATTGGTTAGTCTCTAAGGTGCCACAAGTACTCCTTTTCTTTTTGCGAATACAGACTAACACGGCTGTTCCTCTGAAACCTAAAATAATACTATTTCACTGTTTTGGGGAGAGGAGAGCTGTAGTGTAAGATATGGGAGTATCATTTTCAGTTACACTTGGAGACTACATTTTGGAATTCCCAGAGGAGGATCACTGGTGTGATGTCTAACATATAGTGACACAGGTGATGTCTAAATTAAACATTCATGCTCCTTCACATGGCTATTTACTGAAATATTAATGTTGGAATATATTTTATTCTTTTTTATGATTAAAGTTTGCACAAAATATGCATGTTTGTTTATGCCCCTGAGATTAGGGTCAATGTTATGATGTGAAAGGCAACAGATTATGTGTTACTTTGGTTTAACAATTATATATTTATTTAATAAATTCAGTGGGTTTAAAAGTACAGTAATGTTTTCATAAAACAAAATGTTTCACAAAACACAAAACCCTTGTTTCTTTAAATCTTATATTTCTATAAAATGATATGGGTAAAGGAAAGTAATGGGGATATGAAATGAGTTATACAAAATGTAATAGGATGATTTCATCCTGCTGTCTGTCATAAGTTTATGGAGAATTATTTGTTCTGTAAAGGTAAAAAGCAACAATGTTGACACTTTCTCATAAGCTTCACAATGCTGCACTGTACAAGTTTCAAAAGCTTTTGAAACTTGTACAGAGCAGCATTGTGGTTGAGCATCATTGTTTGTTCTGTGTTTGTTTTCTGTGAGTTTGACACCATAACAATTCCTGGCTCTCCCTGTGCTCAAGGCCCCCATCTGACACAATGGAGGAAAAATTTCATAGCTTTCTCTGACTCTGTGATGTTGTACCGAAGTCTGTAACTCCGTATTGTTGGTTCATTGGAGGTCCAGTTTCTCTCCTACTCCCTCAATTAACAAACCTGAGACACAGGTCATGTCTTGAAAAAAAAATATTTAAATTGCAATTTTACAGAAACAGAAAAATAATGAAATAATTCTATATGCAAAACTTAATATCAGAAACTTGATACAGATCTTCACCAGCCAGACTTTTTACCTCAGTGTAACATGAAAGTTTATGATGACTTTTAAGGGGCAAAAAAGCCTCTGTTGCATCTCTTTTTTCTCCCAGCTCAGGTGAGCCCAAAAGATATGAGTGAAGTGTGTGAGACCCTTTCGAATATAAACCATGGGCTTCTGCACTCTGTCTTAAACCTCAGCTTGCACTTGGGAGGATCATGTCCAGACTAAGATGATTACTTCCTTTTGTTCTGTCCCTTCATTAGCAAAACAAAACCATGTTACTTTTCAAATACCTGTTTTGGGTGGTTGCATTGTTTTTGTAGCCATGTTGGTCCCAAGATATCAATGAGGCATGATGGGTGAGGTAATATCTTTTACTGCATCTTCTTCAGATCTATTTTGGATGGTTTGTGTTTCTAAATATCCATGGGAGCTAATCAGTGTTGCCTAGGAATATCCATTTCAGTCCTCAATATCCATCCCAAGCCAGTCCCCTATTTCTTTTTCCTCACCATGACTTGCATACATGGTGGTGGTTGTTTGGTGCAGCTAATGAGTCTAAAAACATCTTTTAAGTACTTCATTATCATGCAAATGGAAGTAGGCCAATTGCAGACAGCCTAGCTCTGGATAGATGAAGTATATCTGTAAGAAACATACATCAATTATTTAAATCCTCAGTATTTATACCATAAGTAAAATTCATATTGGGCAAGCCAGACACTTAGATAAACTTATATAACTCTGTACTTAATATGTCTAACATAGTTTGCTGAGTCCTCTACATATGTTGCTATCCTTATAGTTGGTAAGTAGAGATGTACATTCTGTTTAAACATTGATAACCTCATTTAGTGGTTGAAGCATCAGGTTTGAAATAATTAGGTTTGGGTTCTGTGCTGCAGTCAAAGACAGCACAGAAAAGCTAAGGTGGAAGTAGTATACCAAAGATGGTATAAAGCTCATTTTTGCAGCCCCTTTTCTGGGTGGCGTGTGTGCCAGTCCTGTCCCCTTGCGTAAATTAGAACAACCCAAAAGCTGCTTAAAGTTATGCTGGATACCAGCAGCATTAGGCAGCCATTATGGGAGCTGGGAATCGGCCATGTGGAAGAGAGCGCGCACTACGTCCCCTAAGTTGACATTATCCTCCCATGGCTGGCTATTGATAAGCTTAGGGATGTTCTGAATTGGCAGTATGACTCAAAGCAGCCACATCACAGCGTAGCATCTGGGCCTTAGGCTCTTTGTAGCTATAAGTTCTATTAGCTGAGTGCAAATTAAACATCTAAATGAAGATAAAAATTATACACAATGGAAGTGAGATGTTATGTGCTTTAGTGAGAAAACATTACTGTTTGGTATGTCAGTTCTTACTAACTTATCAATTATTGGATAATATTGCTTTCACAGTAGCATGCTTGAAATACTTTCAATAAATTCTAGTTTTAAGAAAATTGCTTATTTCTAAACTCTCTGCAGAAATAATTATGTAATAACAAATTACATGAGTGACACATTCTTTACCTATAGCAAGTGCAGTAAGTGAAAATACTCCTTGAATTTTTAGCATGTTCATAGTTTTGGTGTATTTTTAAAAATTTAAATAGCCCATGGAGATTTGTAGTTGAGGTTATCTTTTGGTTTCTATTAATTAATTATGATATATTTTACCTCCATGTGGTTTGTCATTACGGGTCCTGTAAACTCGAACATGCTATGGGAAAAATTACTTGTTTAATCTGGCTGGGACCTTGTGGCATTTAATTGTAAGCATAAGTGTGACAGAATAAATCCAAATGAATTCGGACAGTGATTAACAAGGCGCTCCTTGATATGGTAATGAGATTAAAAAACTGGTGCCTAAGTGTTTCTAAGGATTTAATTAACATTTGTGCAACTAAATAATTTTAGTGCCTAAGTGTTTGCTTGTTGTTACCATACTTCTACTGCATTGACAGAATATAACCTATGAGCATACATATAATACAGCATGACCATAAATAATATACAGAGTGAACATATACAGAGAGAGATCTTTATGGAAGATTTATGCTTCATTGGTTAAGAAATACTTTACTACGGGATTATACATTAACATGCACTAAGAATTTATTTTTATTGTTTGCTGTTTTTCAAGAACTCAAAAGTGTGTGAGGTAACCACTAACAAATGGTAACACAGTCCTTCAAAGATGTGTTTAACTTTACTACCATGGGTAGTCTCATTGTTTTTGTGTGTAAGTATTTGCAGCATTGGGGCGTAAATCTGACATAGCACAGCAAATGAAGGTCATAAAATGATAGTGGGGAGAAAGAGAAAGAAATCACAATGGTGACACAGTTACTCAATGAGATATACACACACAGCTTGATGATCATTTTTAATTGTGTGGTGGTGATTATTACCTTTCCTCCATCCTGACATCTCATAAAATTGGGGATTGGCCCTGCTTTGAGCAGGGGGTTGGACTAGATGATCTCCTGAGGTCACTTCCAACCATGATATCCTATGATTCTATGGTCAATACAACAGAGGTGAGGGATTTAAAGAACATAATTTTAAAGAAAACTGTCCTGTCATTGTTGTGCATCATGGTGTTTGCTGGCTAGCTGCTGACCTCCCAATTCAATGCTTTATTTAGATAGATGTAAAAGTCTTTGGAAAACTTTGGGATGAAAGGCTCTAAATAAATGTAAGATACTAGGTCACACAGAAAGTCACTTTGCTGAGAGCAGAGTGCTACATGAGGGAATGCAGTAACTATTCTTCTTAGGGCATGTCTAAGCTGCAATAAAACACCTTTCGTTGGCCTGTGTGAGCTGGCTTGGGCTGTGGGGCTATAAAATTGCTTTGTAGATGTCCAGGTTCAGGCTGGAGCCTGGGTTCTGGGACATGCACGTGCGCACGCACACACACACATGCGTGTGCTCTCTTGCACTCTCTTGCGGTGTGTGTGTGTATTACACTAATAATATATGTGTGTGTATGTATATATATATATATATATATATATATATATATATATATATATATATATATATATATATATATATATATATATATATATATATATATATATATATATATATATATATATATGTAATGTGATCTAGGAACAGATTCTATTTCGGACCGCCCACTGGCCTCCTTTTGATTTCAGTGGGAGATTAAGGTGTAGGAATGATGATGGGTTTTGGCCCATAGGCAAAGTCTTGTGTGCTTCCTGAGAAGCACTAAATTCTGTGGCAAGGTTCCCTTAGTTTATGTGACAGGTTTCAGACTCTTGGCCATATTGGTCTGTATCAGCAAAAAGAACAAGGAGTACTTGTGGCACCTTACAGACTACAATTTTTTTTTTCTCCTGCTGATAATAGCTCACCTTAACTGATCACTCTCATTATAGTGTGTATGGCAACACCCATTTTTTCGTGTGTGTGTGTGTGTATATATATCTATCTTCCTACTGTATTTTCCACTGCATGCATCCAATGAAGTGGGGTTTATCCCACGAAAGCTTATGCTCAAATAAATGTGCTAGTCCCTAAGGTACCACAAGTACTCCTCGTTCTTTTAGTTTATGTGGTGGTCTAGTGCAGCAAATTCAATTCAGCAAGTTAATAAAAGTAGGCTTTTACAGAACTAAATATGAAAATGAATTATTCCTTCAGGCCAGTAACTCCTCAGCATTGTTCATTTAGAAATTAAATCTTACTCCATCCACCCAGTTTCAGTTTCCAATTTGCCACAAAACTCCCTCACTGAATTTTCTTAAGTGCAGACGGAGAGTTTGCTTGTGCACTATGTAGGAGGCATCTGGGGCTGTAGTACCCAAACAGGTGGTATTCAGATGGTGGGATGAGTGCATTAGCTGGATGATATGCTGACATAACCACTTCACTGCTGATAAACAGTAATGGTATTTAAATGGTCCACCTTTAGGTATCAGACTGAACAACTCCATTGAGTTGACATGAGAAGATCACAAACATTACTTCAGGTAGTTTGCAGGCCCAAGAACATAAATAATACTCTTCCAGCTTGCATTTTTGTTTCATGTTTGAAAATATTTTTTTCACATCCATGAGGGCTAGAAACACGATTTAGAAAATAAATGCTTAGAATTTGGAGCACTGTTCTACATCAAGCGGTAGATTCCCCCATCAAATTCTGCTACTATGGAATCATGGAATGCAGAGCCTTGCTCACAGATACGTAACTCCAATTAGAATAAATGTTTTTTATTGGGAGTCATAAGAAAAAAGGGTTATGAATTACCTAGACCTCAGGGTTTCTTAATAGCTTGTGGGAATTATCTACTGCCAATTTTAGAGCATCTGTCTATCTGTCTTAACCACATGTAGACTTACTGGCAGATCTACTCAGATCAGTGGTGTAATTATTTACTTCATAAAGAGAAAACAGGTTTGCATTACAATGACCTTACAGTAACTTTCAGTTTTATGTGGAGAAAAATAAGCACTTGTCATTTCCTTGTTATTCTGAGGTCGAAGCCTTTACCACAAAGATTTTAATATTTGCTATGTTCTCTGAACTCTCACCATTTAAAAATAATTATTTCTTTCAGCAGATCTTTCTACTGCATCAAGTCTGACCGGTTAATTTTAGAGACAATTTTTACAGAACACCTCCTCTTTTCTATTCACATCTTCTTGGTATTACATGACACTAATGTGAAATGCATAGGAAGTGTTTACTGTCGTAAGTATTTTTACTGTCAGCCTAGTAAGATTGGAGTATCTATCAGAAAATGTAACATCCTTCACTTTTATTATTTTCCTACTATTATGCCGTCCTTAGAAGTCAAGTATTTTTAGCATTATAAAAAGTTAATGTAATGATGCCTAAAAGAATGATAGCCTTAATTATACTCCTGTATGGAGACCTGGATGCAGGTATTGGTCTAATGTAGTCCACGAGGTTTCTAGTTATTGGTTTCGTTTTGTTTTGTTAAAAAAGGTTGAGCTTTTGTTTTGTTTTGTGGTCCAAAGGTCCCTAGTAGTGTGGTAGGGAAGATGGGTTTTTTTAATAAATCAAACAATACTTATTTTGTGTTCTTCGCTAGTGTATCTGGTATGGATAACAAATATCCAGTTGCTTTTTTACATGCTGCTTAACCCTAATAGTGACTGTGGGGTCCTGAGTGCAGCCAAAGGGCATTAAAAAGAGATTAAGCATTAACTTGCCCACTGCAAGAAAAGGAAGCAATTCTAGCACAATAGCTCAGAACTAATGGCCTGGTGAAGCAGGCTTTAGAAATGATTAACTTTTGAAGTATATTTGTAAAGCATGAATTATATCAGTTCAATTTCTAATTTTATTTTAACCGACCACCCCCAGAGCTGGACACCAATTGGAATTTCTGTCCTTGGGAAACTCAGATTTTTTGTGTTTTGTCCCAAATCAGGATGAAAAGTCGAAATATCTAAATGTTGCATGGAACAGAAAGCTCTAAAAAATTTTGATTTGGACATATCCTAATAGTTACTGTGGGCTCCTGCGTGCAGTCAAAGGCAAAAAGAAATTTCATTTCAACATTTCCAATTGAAATAAAATATTTCATTGTTCCCTGAATCAAAATATTTAATTTGATTTGGTGCAATATTAATTTGTATCCTACTGAGTTGCTGCAGTTCCTCTTGGAAGTTGCAGACATATGCCCCCATTCTTCTCAGTGGGCTGGGTTCCCTGACCATAATATGTTTCCCATGGTGCACCATGGTCATGTAACTCCCATGAATCTTTCCCATCAGTTAAACTAGATGGGAGATTGTGGTGCATCATGTGAGCTGTAGTTCATCCAGGAAGCCTGCTCCATAGAGAAGAATGAAAATAGGGGCTTGAGGTAACCGAACTACAACTCCCATGAGTCATTGTGGCAGCTCAGGCAAACATAGATTAATGTCAGGCTGACCCAAAATAAAACATGTTTTATTTGGTTTGGCAAGCTGAAATGTTTCAATTTGGATTGACGTGGTTTGAAACAAAATATTATGTTTTGGTTTTCCCAATAGAAAATCAAAAGATTTTGGCAAAATTTTGCAGAAACCTCATTTTCCATTGAAAAACCATTTCAACAGAAAATTCCCAACCGTCTCTACCCACCACTTAGATTTAAGTACAGTATTTTTAATCACATGTTTTAGATATTTAAACCATCTTTTAAACCAGTGTTTGGTGAGAACCATATGTTTGGTGTTTAAATTGATCTCTCCAGGTCTGTGTAATATAGAGATATAACTTTTCATAGCACCTTTCATCCATTATCTAAAAGCAATTTGCAAACATCGATCCCAGTCCTAAATGATGATGTGTGCAGGCAGACTGCTGTGTCATTGTAGAACCCCACCCCATGCTAAGGTAGTAGTTTGGCTTGGCAGATCATAGTACAGGACCATAAGCTTCACAATACTCCTTGGAGTTAAATGAGCAGTAATATACTGATTTTACAAGTGGGTAAACAGGGGCACTGAAGTGGTTAAGAATTGCAGAGTGTCAGAAATTGAACTGATCCACTGCCCAGTTTCCTGGTGTAATCTTTTGACGTGTTTATTTTGTCTCCAAACAGAAATAAAGTTATACGTATGTACTTTAATGACCAGTGTCATGCATATGTATCGTGGTTTTACTTGCAAAAGCACAATTGTAAATGGTGCAGCCTTTTATCCGTGTACAGAGTTCAGGAAAAGCTACTGGTGCTGGCTAAATTTGCATATCTAGGGGTTTTTTTCTCCTTAACGATGATGGCAAGATCTTTTTTTCCAAAAGTTTTTTTTTTTAATCAGCAAGCTGAGTTAATATTTCTGAAATCCATAAGGAGAAAATCCATAATAATTACACAGTCTGAACTTAAGAGCTTTCCAAATAATATATAAAAGTAGTAGAAGTCAAATGCATATGCAGTCATTCATAAATTTACTTAAGTGTATGATCTCTTTTTGGTCTACATAATCCTTATATTACTGTTTAATAAAATGACAAGTGCTAAATAACCTATTAATAGAATTTGTTTTTTTCAGCCCTCTTAGTTTGTTAATGATCAAATAGGTATTTTAATGTTGGAAAGTTGATGTCCTGCCAGGGTCTCTAGATAAATAATTGTCATTCAAGAGGATAGCTTTCTGTTTTGCCATTGTGTTCTAATCCTAAGAACAGTGAGCAACACTGTGCATGATCTGAGAAGTGGTACATTCTGATTGTGGTGTCCCAGGGTTTTAGTTACATAACCTGGAATTCCTGCAGCTACAGCCATGAACGCCGCTTTGTACATTTAGGCATTTCGGTATTTTAGGTTAAGAAGTGCATGAAACTCAGTAAAGCTGGGTGTCACTCTGCCTGGAGTGGCTCATGCCTAAGGATATGATTTAGTCGCGGAAGTCATGAAATCTGTGACTTCAGCGGTGGGGAGCTGCAGGGTCGCCCACTGAGCTGGAAGTTGAGGGGTATCCCATGGGAGGTAGGGTACCCCGCAGCTCCTGGTGGTGGGGGAACCTTTAAGCTCCTGGCTGCTGGGGGTGGCAGGGGAACCCTCGAGCTGGCAGATGGTAGCGTGGGAACCCCTGAGCTCATGGGGGACAGCAGGGGAACCCTTGAGCTCCCAGCCACCGCAGGCAGCAGAGGAACCCCCAAGCTCGCAGACAGCAGGGGAACACCTGCTCCTGGCCAGCGGTGGGCTCCAGAGCTGCAAGCTGCAGGTGGTGGGGGTACCCCGCAGCTCCCAGCCCCCATGGGCAGCAGGGGACTCCTGGTGCTGGAGGTGGCAGGGGTACCCCGCAGCCCCCAGCTGCTGCAAGTGCCTTCTAGCCCCTGCACAGCTGCCCCCCTTCAGGTGGTGTGGGGACCCACAGAGCCCCATTTTGTCCCAGGGATGGATTTACTTTTTAGTAAAAGTCAGGTACAGGTCATGGCTTTCGTGAATTTTTCTGTTTTGCCCATGACCTGTCCATGATTCTACTAAAAATATCTGTGACAAAATCTTGGCACTCTTGGTCATGAGGAAGGCTAACTTCAGCACAGACTGTCAAAAACAGGGCAGGCAACCCCAAACTGTTGGTATAGTCTATAATTAGATTTCATGAACACAGTAACAAATGTGCAAAAAGAAAAGAAGTACTTGTGGCACCTTAGAGACTAACCAATTTATTTAAGCATAAGCTTTCGTTACCTACAGCTCACTTCATCGGATGCATACTGTGGAAAGTGTAGAAGATCTTTTTATACACACAAAGCATGAAAAATACCTCCCCGCACCCCACTCTCCTGCTGGTAATAGCTTATCTAAAGTGATCACTCTCCTTACAATGTGTATGATAATCAAGGTGGGCCATTTCCAGCTCAAATCCAGGGTTTAACAAGAACGTCTGAGGGCGGGGGGGGAGGTAGGAAAAAAGAAGGGGAAATAGGTTACCTTGCATAATGACTTAGCCACTCCCAGTCTCCATTCAAGCCTAAGTTAATTGTATCCAATTTGCAAATGAATTCCAATTCAACAGTTTCTCACTGGAGTCTGGATTTGAAGTTTTTTTGTTGTGATATCGCAACTTTCATGTCTGTAATCGCGTGACCGGAGAGATTGAAGTGTTCTCCGACTGCTTTATGAATGTTATAATTCTTGACATCTGATTTGTGTCCATTTACTCTTTTACGTAGAGACTGTCCAGTTTGACCAATGTACATGGCAGAGGGGCATTGCTGGCACATGACGGCATATATCATATTGGTGGATGTGCAGGTGAACGAGCCTCTGATAGTGTGGCTGATGTTATTAGGCCCTGTGATGGTGTCCCCTGAATAGATATGTGGGCACAGTTGGCAATGGGCTTTGTTGCAAGGATAGGTTCCTGGATTAGTGGTTCTGTTGTGTGGTATGTGGTTGCTGGTGAGTATTTGCTTCAGGTTGGGGGGCTGTCTGTAGGCAAGGACTGGCCTGTCTCCCAAGATTTGTGAGAGTGTTGGGTCATCCTTCAGGATAGGTTGTAGATCCTTAATAATGCTTTGGAGGGGTTTTAGTTGGGGGCTGAAGGTGACGGCTAGTGGTGTTCTGTTATTTTCTTTGTTAGGCCTGTCCTGTAGTAGGTGGCTTCTGGGAACTCTTCTGGCTCTATCAATCTGTTTCTTCACTTCCGCAGGTGGGTATTATAGTTGTAAGAATGCTTGATAGGTGTTTGTCTCTGTCAGAGGGGTTGGAGTAAATGCGGTTGTATCGCAGAGCTTGGCTGTAGACGATGGATCGTGTGGTGTGGTCAGGGTGAAAGCTGGAGGCATGTAGGTAGGAATGGCGGTCAGTAGGTTTCCGGTATAGGGTGGTGTTTATGTGACCATCGTTTATTAGCACTGTAGTGTCCAGGAAGTGGATCTCTTGTGTGGACTGGACCAGGCTGAGGTTGATGGTGGGATGGAAATTGTTGAAATCATGGTGGAATTCCTCAAGGGCTTCTTTTCCATGGGTCCAGATGATGAAGATGTCATCAATATAGCGCAAGTAGAGTAGGGGCATTAAGGGATGAGAGCTGAGGAAGCGTTGTTCTAAGTCAGCCATAAAATTGTTGGCATACTGTCGGGCCATGCGGGTACCCATAGCAGTGCCACTGATCTGAAGGTATACATTGTCCCCAAATGTAAAATGGTTTTGGGTAAGGACAAAGTCACAAAGTTCAGCCACCAGGTTAGCCATGATATTATCGGGGATAGTGTTCTTGACGGCTTGTAGTCCATCTTTGTGTAGAATGTTGGTGTAGAGGGCTTCTACATCCATAGTGGCCAGGATGGTGTTATCAGGAAGATCACCGATGGATTGTAGTTTCCTCAGGAAGTCAGTGGTGTCTCGAAGGTAGCTGGGAGTGCTGGTAGAGTAGGGCCTGAGGAGGGAGTCTACATAGCCAGACAATCCTGCTGTGAGGGTGCCAATGCCTGAGATGATGGGGTGCCCAGGATTTCCAGGTTTATGGATCTTGGGTAGTAGACAGAATCTCCCAGGTCAGGGTTCCAGGGGTGTGTCTGTGCGGATTTGTTCTTGTGCTTTTTCAGGGAGTTTCTTGAGCAAATGCTGTAGTTTCTTTTGGTAACTCTCAGTGGGATCAGAGGGTAATGGCTTGTAGAAAGTGGTGTTGGAGAGGGGCCGAGCAGCCTCTTGTTCATATTCCGACCTATTCATGATGACAACAGCACCTCCTTTGTCAGCCTTTTTGATTATGATGTCAGAGTTGTTTCTGAGGCTGTGGATGGCATTGTGCTCCGCACGGCTGAGGTTATGGGGCAAGTAATGCTGCTTTTCCACAATTCACACACAAAATCAGATGTCAAGAATTATAACATTCATAAACCAGTCGGAGAACACTTCAATCTCTCTGGTCACGCGATTACAGACATGAAAGTTGCGATATTACAACAAAAAAACTTCAAATCCGGACTCCAGCGAGAAACTGTTGAATTGGAATTCATTTGCAAATTGGATACAATTAATTTAGGCTTGAATAGAGACTGGGAGTGGCTAAGTCATTATGCAAGGTAACCTATTTCCCCTTGTTTCCCCCCCCCCCCCCCCGCCCTCAGACGTTCTTGTTAAACCCTGGATTTGAGCTGGAAATGGCCCACCTTGATTATCATACACATTGTAAGGAGAGTGATCACTTTAGATAAGCTATTACCAGCAGGAGAGTGGGGTGTGGGGAGGTATTTTTTCATGCTTTGTGTGTATAAAAAGATCTTCTACACTTTCCACAGTATGCATCCGATGAAGTGTGCTGTAGCTCACGAAAGCTTATGCTCAAATAAATTGGTTAGTCTCTAAGGTGCCACAAGTACTCCTTTTCTTTTTGTGAATACAGACTAACATGGCTGTTACTCTGAAACCAGTAACAAATGTGAACTCCTGGATGTCTAGATCAGTCTTACCTAGCAGTCACAGACACTCCGCTTAGGCTCTACTGTCTATCTTGCCACCAAGGCAAGCTGGATTTAGTGATAAATGGTCACTTACACCAAAAATCACAAAATATTTAGGTTCCTTCCAGTCCCAAGAGCCCAGTCACTTACCCCAGATCAATTGGTACCCTAGAGTCAGATCTAATACCAAAGACAATGCCTGTAACCAATCGTGTAATAAACTATCTAAAGGCGGGGGTGGGGGAATGAGTTATTTACAGGTTAAAGCAAGCAAGCATATACACATAAATGAGTTACAATCTGTGGTTACTAAAGATGACAGAGATGTGGTAATCTGTTAATTCAAAACGTCTTTCAGGGCGGACCAAAGGGTAACCCCTGAAGATCTCTGCCTCAATTTAATATCTCTCACCCTATGAGAGTTCAAACAGCAGAGATGAAAAATCTTCATGTCAGCTATTTTTATTTTCCTCTTCCAGCATTCAAACCATTGGAATGAGGCCTTCTACATGTACTTCACAGGTGGATGGGGCAATTAACAAAGCTTTTGTCTTATGATGGCCCAGTTAATGTTTGGTAGCCTTCCTGGATAGGCGGGGGCAGGGACAATTCCTGTGCCTTGGTTCACAAGTTCAGAGCAAACATTTTCAAAGTTATAAAGCAAAACGTACATATTTCCTTTATACCCTGGAATACAGATATGACACATGAGATTAATGTATGCAGCAACTCAGAAGCATTTAATAGAGTCTAAACACTGAGTGCATTCTTATAAGAATAATACCTATTTTGAACAAAACTAACATATAGGTGAGCTGGTTTGGTTTCCAGCTATGAGTTTGTCGGTTCTTTGCTAACGCCTACGGCCTTGGCCAAAGCTGGCACTTGGTTTACCAGCATCACACTGGGGTGATAAGGGAAGTTGATGTTTTCTTTTTTGGTTATAGGAAACACAGGTCATCTTGGGTGAAGGATCTAGGACTTTTTGTGTAGTGTTTAAGACTAATAAGTAAACATTTATCCTGGAATGGTGATGTGATGTCATGATATTTCATTGTAGGCATAGGGGAAAAGTAATGAACTGCAATCTGTTGGTGTTCTTGGGACAGTTGGCCTTCACATGGCCCAGCTCATTTCATTTAAAACATCGCCCAGTTGACTGGTCACTGGGGCGAGGTGGGTTGCTGGAGACTATAAGGTGTCCAGGGTTTTCCTTGGGATGTAGGTGGGGCCTTGGGCTGCCCCCGGTGATAGGGTGTTGTCTCGGGTTGCCCCTTCTGATACTCACTCCAACTGCTACTAGTTTTTTTCTTTTCTGCCACCTCCACCCATTTGGCTCCAATCTTCCCCGCCTCGATTACAGTTTTGGGCTTCCCATCTAGGATGTACCTTTCTATTTCCTCAGGAACACCTTTTAAGAACTGCTCCATTTGCATTAGGAAGGGCAAAGCTTCTGGAGATTTAACGCTTGCTCCTGATATCCAGGCATCTCAATTTTTCACAGTGTGGTTGGCGTGTCGGGTAAACGACATGTCTGGTTTCTACCTTAGGGCTCTGAACTGTCGACAGGAATGCTCAGGTGTTAGCCGCATTCTGACTCTTGCCTGGGTTTTAAACAGTTCATAAGTGTTCATGTGTTCCTTAGGCATTTCAGTCACCACCTCTGCTAAGGGTCCACTGAGCTGCGGCCTCAGCTCTACCATGATTGGTCTGCAGAGATGCTGTACCCAAGGCAGGCGCTTTCGAAGTTTTCTAAGAAGGCCTCGGTATCATCGCCTGCCTTGTAGGTGCGGATCTTTCTGGGATGGGAAACTGTACCTGGAGAAGGATTGCTAGGGTTGGTTGGTATATTCTGCTGAGCCCTTTCCTTCTCCATCTCCAGTGCATGCTTCCTCTCTTTTTCTTTCTCCTCCATAGCTCTCTTGTGGGCAGCTTTCTCTGCCTCCACCCTGGCTTTTTCCGCCTCCACCTCCAAGTGCCTTAAGGCCATCTGTCTATCATGCTCTTTTCGTTTCTCTTCAGCTTTGAATCTGGCCAGCTCTAGTTTATTAGCTGCTTCACTGGTAGTCGTTTTCCTGCTTTCTTGTGCTTAACTCTAACTATACCCGAGAGTTGGGGGGGAGGGAAAAAACTTGTGAATTTCCTTGCAGGAGGTTAACTACCCTGCCTTTAGGTAGAGAAAACTCCAGCTCAAAAAAGAAAAATCCCATTGTAAAAAAAACTAACATCTCTGTCTCCAGGCAAATAGACAGAAAATCCTCTAGCTGCTCTCAGCTTAAAAAAAAAAAAAAAAAAACCTCTTCAGGTCTGTGCTTTTGGTTCAAAATGATCTCTGGTTCAAAATGATCCCACCGCTCTGCCACCATGTCAGGGTTCCTTCCCCACTCTGAACTCTAGGGTACAGATGTGGGGAACTGCATGAAAGACCCCCTAAGCTTATTCTTACCAGCTTAGTTTAAAAACTTCCCCAAAGTACAAACTTTGCTTTATCCTTGAACAGTATGCTGTTACCACCAAGTGTTTTAAACAAAGAACGGGGAAAGAGACCACTTGGAGACGTCTTCCCCCAAACTATCCCCCCAAGCCCTACACACCCCCTTTCCTAGGGAGGCTGGAGAATAATATCCTAATCAATTGGTTACAAAATCATTAAAGACCCAAACCCCTGGATCTTGGAACAATGGAAAAATCAGCCAGGTTCTTAAAAGAAGGATTTTATTTAAAAAAAAAGAAAAAAGGTAAAAATCATCCCTGGAAAATCAGGATGGAAAATACTTTACAGGGTATTCAGATTCAAAACACAGAGGATCCCCCTCTGGGCAAACCTTAAAGTTACAGAAAACAGGAATAAACCTCCCTCTTAACACAGGGGAAATTCACATAAAACAAAAGATAAACTAATCTGCCTTGCCTGGCTTACCTATACTGGTTGCAATATTGGAGACTCAGATTAGGATGGGTTGGAGAAGATGGATTTCTGTCTGGCCTCTCTCAGTCCCAAGAGAGAACAACCACGTAAACAAAGAGCACAAACAAAAGCCTCCCCTCCCCCCGTCTGCCCGCAAGATTTGAAAGTATCTCGTCCCCTTATTGGTCCTTTGGGTCAGGTGGGGTTAGCTGAGCTTCTTAACCCTTTACAAGTAACAGGATGTTGCCTCTGGCCAGGAGGGATTTTATAGCACTGTATACAGAAAGGTGGTTACCCTTCCCTTTATATTTATGACAGCTGTATATAAAATGAGGAGAGACTTGGGTGTGCCAGTTACAGTTAGCAAGGGTGTTCTGAGTATATTACCTTATTAGACACACTTTTTTTAACCACAGGATACAGTGGATGGTCAGCACTCTTTACAGCTATTGCTTAGTGATCTGCCAGCTATTCTGACAGTGATAAAATTTTATTGTAGGTGACTTAATCATGGACTCTTGATAAGAATGAGAATAACAATAGAATGTGGTCTATGACCTTGTCCTGTCAGTGCAGATAAGCAAGACTACACAATCAGATTTAAAACAAATGAAAGTTTCTGTCAGTAGTCTTGGGGCTGATTTCTAAAACTTCCTTGACATGAGTATTGAGACGAGAAAGCTTCAGAAACTTTCCTTACAAAAGTACTGAAACATGAAGTTATTTTCATCCCAGCTATTTGTATTAAGAGTGGGGTCCCATCCTGGAGACAATGGCAGGTGCTAATCTTCAACAACAACAAAAAACAATAGTTGAAGAATGTTGCTGAGCTTTGTTGCAAGCCCACTGGTGCCAACAATAGACAGATGCATTCTGTGTGCTGAGCTACTCAGGAATTGTTAGATTTGTGTACAATGTTTATTTTCTGGTCTACTTCATTACTCTTCATTTTATTCATTATTATGTCACTGAGCGGTAACTTGTTAAAAGATTAAAAGTTCCATTTGGTTGCTCATGCTTAAGGTATGCAAATGCCTTACAACCCTGACAGTAATTTACTGACCTATTCTGGCAATTTGCACGGAGAGAGCTTCTATATATATATAGTTTATAACTGTATAATTTTATTAGAAACCTCAAAACAATGCAGTTAGCTCTTAAAATAATGGGCCTGATCCTGAGGTCCTGATGCACACACAAATCCCATTCATTTCTGTGGGATTGACCAGTTTTGTAGGGGACTGTAGGACTGATCGGAAGAGAAAAGTGTTGTTTAAAAGGTAGAAGCAAATATCAAAGGATTTGAATCCGGTCAGAATTTGGCCCAGATCTATATTTGTCCTTTTTATCAAATTATTCCACATTGGCACTCTAACACATTTGTTATTTGTAGAGAGGTTTACAGGTATTGCTTATGAACACCAAAAGGCTGCTTTTTTATATTAAGTTACTGTATCCCCATATCTGTTATTGACTCTCACAGTTTAAGTCTTGCCATTATAGGCAGCAGTTTTGTGAGCACTAAATTTGGAGACTCCTATCTTAAAAACCAAAATCGGGTGTAAAGAATTTGTGGTATAAGTCTCCATCTCCTTGGAGAAGGGACATTTCCTCCACAGGGCAAAACCATACCCAACTTTACACAAAATAGGATAATAATAAGACAGCAGCTTTTTCTAAGTTAAATTGCAGACTTAGCCATAGAAGCCGATTGCTAAAATTCATAAAATGAGTTTATACAGCTTGTTTGCCTTTATAGAGACTCCAGGTGATCTCCTCTTCTCCCAAGTCACAAGAAATCACTTTATCACTTTAAACTGCTTATAGACATAGGTCACATCTATTAAGATATAACGCAGATTACAGAAACAAGAGTTAGAACTGCTTAATTTTGGCCCTTCGGACTTTGCAAAGTGTTACAAGGATAGAGTAAAGCTTTTTTTCTCTTTAATTTTTCTTGTAACTAAACATGGTAATGTCAGCCTTCAGATATAGGATGAAATCCTTCTATATTAATTCTATTTTTATTGCAGTAATTGGAGGGATGGGCAGTGAGTTTGGAAAAAAGGAAATAAAAATGAAAAAACATTGGCCAAACACTACAGAGAAATGAAAGGCATAGAAATAACATTTTTATTTCGAGGGGAAAAGACTCCTGGAGTATATACAATGAAGAGGTAAACAGTAATAAAATGTTTTACACAGATTGTTTCTTCTGAAAGTGGTAAGATGATTCAAATGGTATACATTGTATTTAATTTGACCTCACATTATTAAATAATCAAAATTGCCCAGTTTCCAAAATGAAACTGTAATAAAGTTGTTTATAATAAGTTCTACACCATTTCAAAAAAGGTCAATAAAAGAAAATAAGTTAAAAGGCATTTTAATAGCATCTTTTTTTTTCTTTCAGGCAATATTGGATAAAAATATATGTTCCAATAAACAGGACAACAGACAAAATCTCTATTGAAAATAGGCAGGTTTCTCAGAGTAGCAGCCGTGTTAGTCTGTATTCGCAAAAAGAAAAGGAGTACTTGTGGCACCTTTGAGACTAACCCATTTATTTGAGCATAAACTTTCATGAGCTACAGCTCACTTCATCGGATTGTAGCTCACAAAAGCTTATGCTCAAATAAATTGGTTAGTCTCTAAGGTGCCACAAGTACTCCTTTTCTTTTTGCACTTAAGATGAGCTATTACCAGCAGGAGAGCCGGCTGCGGGTGGGGGGGACTTTTGTAGTGATAATCAAGGTGAGCCATTTCCAGCAGTTAACAGGAACCTCTGAGGAACAGAGGGGGATGGGGGAGGGGGAAATAAACATAGGGAAATAGTTTTACTTTGTGTAATGACCCATCCACTCCCAGTCTCTATTCAAGCCTAAGTTAATTGTATCCAATTTGCAAATGAATTCCAATTCAGCAGTCTCCCATTGGAGTCTGTTTTTGAAGTCTTTTTGTTGTAATATTGCAACCTTTAGGTCTCTAATCGAGTGACCAGAGAGATTGAAGTGTTCTCCGACTGGTTTATGAATGTTATAATTCTTGACATCTGATTTGTGTCCATTTACTCTTTTACGTAGAGACTGTCCAGTTTGACCAATGTACATGGCAGAGGGCATTGCTGGCACATGATGGCATATATCACATTGGTAGATGTGCAGGTGAACGAGCCTCTGATAGTGTGGCTGATCTGATTAGGCCCTATGATGGTGTCCCCTGAATAGATATGTGGACACAGTTGGCAATGGGCTTTGTTGCAAGGATAGGTTCCTGGATTAGTGGTTCTGTTGTGTGGTGTGTGGTTGCTGGTGAGTATTTGCTTCAGGTTGGGGGGGCTGTCTGTAAGCAAGGACTGGCCTGTCTCCCAAGATTTGTGAGAGTGATGGGTCGTCCTTCAGGATAGGTTGTAGATCCTTGATGATGCGGTTGGTGAGGTTTTAGTTGGGGGCTGAAGGTGACGGCTAGTGGTGGTCTGTTATTTTCTTTGTTAGGCCTGTCCTGTAGTAGATGACTTCTGGGTACTCTTTTGGCTCTGTCAATTTGTTTCTTCACTTCCGCAGGTGGGTATTGTAGTTGTAAGAATGCTTGATAGAGATCTTGTGTTTGTCTCTGTCTGAGGGATTGAAAATAGACTTACTCTCAAAGTAAGGGTTTGGGTACATATATGGGGAAGGTGTGGGGGAAACTATTCCTTTCTGTGCTGCACCCGTAATCAGGGTAAGGCTACAACACGTTTTATGGGCACAAAATGCACCACACAAAGATGGCATTTTTACTAAGGGCATGTCTACTTGTCTGAAATAAATTACTTGTGGCTGGCCTGTGTCAGCTGACTCCAGCTCGCAGGGCTCAGGCTGTGGGGCTATAAAATTGCAGTGTAGATGTTCAGGCTCAGGCTGGAGCTCAGGCTGTGGGATCTTCTGCGACCCAGCTCAAGCCTGGACATCTATAATGCAGTTTTATAGCCTCACAGCCTGAACTCTGCGAGCCCAAGTCAGCTGATGTGGGCCAACTATATTGAGATGATCAAACCGCAGTTGTTTTATTCCAGTGTAGACATAGTCTAAGGAAAGTCAAGACAAATTAACTAAAGATGTGACGTTTACAGCATAGCGACTTAAAGCCACTTTTACTTCTGAATAAGAGCATCTACACAGGGGTATAATACACTTTAACTTCACAACTTTAGGTAATTCATCTTAACTTTCCTAAGTGCCCTCATGTAGACATGCCCTGAGTAGGCAAATCCTTGGCTCTGAATACCAAATCAAAGCTAAGTTTCCTGTGTATGTTTCACAGGATGTTGGAAATGTATGATGGCATTTTCTATTGCACTTGACAAATTAGGTAAATTATTTTTGGGGTACAGTGGTAAACATTAAAGAAGCAGCAGTTCAGAGTCATTTGTACCCAGTTAAGCTGCATGAAGTGGAGAGAGGTGAATATGAGTTAGTTTAGAGCCATATTATCCCCTCTTCCTTGATTAAGGATGTGATGAAGAGTGGATATGTGCAATGGCACTGAAAGGGGGAGTGACAGCACCATGGCAGGATTTTCTGTGGGGGAAAAGTGGAGCCTTTTCCCTAGCCTTGCTGAAGCCCCTCCATGGGGCTCTGCACAGGAGGAAGGGATGGTCACACTCTAATTGGGAATGGTTCCTGCCCTTTGAAAACCTCTGTGACTTTACCTCGCAAACTAATTGTGACCATGAGGTGATAGCAGAATCAGCTCCCTATCTCTGAGGACTTGTAAAACAAGATTGGGCAAAGTTCTAAGGGTGAAATCCTAGCTCCATTGAAGTCAATGGTAAAACTCCCATTGACTTCAGTGAAACCACTCAAAGAGCTTCTGTAAGGAACAATCCTGCACAGATCAGTGGGGTTCGCTGAATCACCTACCAGGGCTTTTCCATCTCTGTATTCTGTGATTCCCTGATTATGCATAAATGCTAACAAACAAAAAAATTACCCCTGCACAAAATAAACACTAAAGGTAAAGAAGAGATATGCATGAAGGAAAGCTAAACTACAGAAAGGGGGAGCCCTGGGGGTGGGGGGGAGGCGGAAGGGGGCTAGAAAAACAATTACATGAAGTCCAACCAGCCCATAACTGAATCATGATTTGAAATTCCTGATTGGGTAGATTCCAACATGTCACTTTTTTATTTTATTTCTTCTGTGTTCCTGCCATTGATTCTTTACTGCTGAGATTTCATCCAAAAAAATGTTTGAATTTTATCCAAAACATTTCAACATTGACATATAAATGTTTGGCTGACCATCTATTTCCCATATCTTATTTTCAGGCAGTTCATGGGACAGATTCAGGAAAACATTAAGCATATGTTGTCTTGATCAGGGGTCTCAAAGTGAATACAGAGTTTCTCAGACAGAGTGAACCTTATAGAAATAAGCAGCTATTTGAGATTATTTTTTAAACAAACAGCAATAGAAAAATACAAAACAAATGCCTTGAGCTTAATTTCTGATGGTTTTCCTATCTGTCCTGTTTATTTCTTGTTTTTCTTCAATTAATAACTGAATAAACGTGTTTTTCTTAAGTATAGTTTTGTTCATCTTATCACCCTCTTTTCTCTGCCACTTTCTCTCCTCATTCTTTTATACAGATACGTGCGCATATGGATGTACTGGCTTTTAGTTGTCTAACTTAAAATTGATTAGAACACATTAATTTTTAAATATGTGTCACATATCTTTTAACCAAGCACTAAAAGGTTGAGAAGGCTTCATGGTGTAAAGTTTGATCCAAAGCTAAGTGAGAAGAATTTTAAAAATATGGGCTGCCCTTCATTAGCCCTCATGATATCTCCTGACAGGCAGTGTGTGCTTATGTTGCCATGCCAGGCCAGGGCAAGACCAGCTGCCATGCACCATTTACCCTCTGTCAGCAGCTTCAGTCAGAGCCTGGGCAATAGTGTACACACGAGTCTGTCATGCGTCAGCATCAATTAGGCTCACTTTGCTGCACTTGGGAAAAGCAACAGCCCTACTGTTAACCATTTTTGTTCTTTTTTTCTTCATTCAACTGTTCTAGCAAACTGATTTGGCCAAAGTGTTTTCATAGTAATTCTTGCAAATAGTAATCCTGATTTGTTTTGAAGTAACGCATTAATTCAGATGAACTGATTTTACTGTGGGAAATCAGATCTCTTGGCACATACTTCATTGTTTAAAGGGGAGAAGTTATATACAATTAGTGCTGTTTATACCAACGCCAATTTTTTCCTCCTTCAATCGTTGTAGAAAAGTGTCCCCCCTTCACCCCACCCACATACTAATAGTTAATGGCTAAGACTTTAAATTTATCATCAGGACAGCAACTTGAAATGTCATCAAAATCTTATTCTCTGCCTTCAAGTATGTTATTTACTCAAAACATTTTCAATTGTAACTGTTCTTTTTTTAAGGGTAGTGCTAAAATTTGCCAGACTTCATGAGAAACCATGTGTGGTCAATATCTATATTTGACTCGCTACTTTGTGGTTTACCATAAGATGGAGGCGGTGGAGAATGAGAAGACCACCCATGGTGTGTTCCCGTCAGGTGATGTGTTGACCAATCGAATCTTGCTGATGTGAAATGATTGTTAAGAGGACATCTTCTCCTAAAAGAATTCCCAAGGGCCCCCCAAGTTACAACTTCTTCCTCTGTATAAGAATAGAACACCCATGACTATTTACGCAATAAGAGAGCTACTGTGCACTTTAATGGATAGTTAGAAATATTGTCACAGCTCTGTATCCATGAGGGATTTATAGAGACTGGGCCTGGTCAGTTTGTAAAATCATGATAGCCCAAGAGACTGTTGTCAGATGTTGGTAACAAGACAGTGTTTGAAAGGAATCAAAATAATATAAATCCTATGAGATGTGTGGCAGCAGGAAGGGTTCTAATGGAGAGGAAGACAGGGTCGACCACCACAAAAGAGAACAAGGAGAAGAAAGTGGGTTTTTCCCTTTCATGCACACAGCACCAGCAGGGGTAAGCAGGTTTATAAAAAGAAAATCATCGGTGGATCAATCCAGTGTAACAGATGGAGCGTACAGATATTGTGTATCAGATTGCCATTAGCCTGTGGCAAACAAATACATTGTTGCAACTGTTTGCTGCAAAACTTTTTTTTTAAACACCCATAATTACCAAGAGTTGAAAAGAGCTGTGGGTTAATGATTCCCTAACAATAATTGTGGGGAGTTTTGTGGATAGTAACTTCCCCAAGGAATACATTAGCAGGAGATGTAAAGCCATTGAGCATCTTGAATGGAAGGTTTTGGATCCCCTGAAATAACTGTCTATAGCAGCTCAGGTTGGGAGAGGAAATTTTCCTAAACAAGAGATATGGGACCAGATTGTCAGCTGCTGTAAATTAACATAACTGCAATGAAGTCAGTGTTAATACACGAGTTCATGCCAGCTGAAGATCTTTCTTTAGAAAAGCATCTAGGAAGGTTCAGGTATAGTGAGAGCCATGAGGTGAAAAATGTACAGAATATGAATTAATCTCTCCCTACTATTATTACTTTCTTTAATTGGATGTCAAATTTTGAAAAGTTTTGACGTTCAGAGGAACTTCAGTCTGCATGAGAATGAGAGGTACCTAGCTCAATCTCTTCTTCAGTGATTGAATATGGTAAAGCTGGTGCTCTCATCTAGAGTGTCTGTGTTTGGATGGGTCTTCTAGGTTTCAAAGTGATTAACATCATATGGACATGCTTTTAACAAGGTCATGGGTCACAGTTCATTTTTGAAACGACGTTTGTAAATTAGATTCTTTTGGCCCAGTAAATATAAGTTTAGGAACTGGGAGATTAGGGACTTGTCTACAAAGTGACAGCAAAGTGCATTAGAGGAGCATGATTTGTGAATTTGCCCCACATAGATAACAGGACTATGTTAACGTGAACAAGATACCTTTTAGAGCATGCCACCAGGGTCTGCATGGGGCAGTTAGAGCGTAGCACCTTAGTTCGCTTTGTTGTGCCTTGGGACGAGCCCTGAGACACTCAGGATTTTGACACGTGAACCTTGGTCAGACATGTCCAGAAAGGCTAGAAGCCCAAATCTTTTGCTTAAAAAGTTTATCACAGGACAGATGAGAGAGAACTAAGTGGAAAATAATTGGTCAGATCTGAAAAAAACCTGAAAAGCATGGGTCTCTTCCTAACAGGTAGTATAGAGGCTTACGTCTGAGCATCATGGCAGAATAACCCAAAAAGGAGATAGTCTCAGCTCACCTGAAAGATGAACACTTGAGCCTGGGTAAATATAATACATGTAAATTCATTTATTTTAAGACAAAGGTCTCTTTTTGAAAGATTCAGCTTATGACACAAGCACATGTCATAGTGGGTCAATTCCCAGCTGTAGGAGGAATGTGATGTGTTAGGTCTATAATCTTCTTATGGGTGGGGAAGATTTAGAGTTAAAACTGGAACCAGCTTCATAATCTTTCAGTGTTTTGAACTATCCTTTTGTGCTGACTCTGTGGTCCACAAGGACAGGTAAGAAGCTCGCATGCATATGCCTTGAGCGTGCCAACTTCAAACAAACACAAGAAAATGGCTCAAAGCTAGTGATGGACAGACTCCTGAGGATTTAGAGCTTCAGTCTGGAGAAGTATCTGCAAATGAAGATACTGGACTGCTTTTATATTTGGACTAGAGATCAGTATGATAATCATGCAGTAACAGACTTTTTAAAGGAATATTTTCAGTATTTCTTTGTTCCAGTAGGGTTAGAAATACCATGAGGATTCTTTAACTACTATTATTTTGATGATGTTAAGGTATTTCACTTTCCATCTGAGCCAAAACGAGGAATTACAACCAGATTATGTTCTCATCTGCTGTGATGATTTGTTTTGCTTGTCTATTCTATTCAAACTGGCTTCCCCATCCTTTTTTTTTTTTTTAATTATTGTTAAAATACTTACAAGAAAGCTGAGCCAGAGGAAGGGTAGGCCTCTGGTTAAGACACTGGACTAGGACTTAGGGAGCTGGGTTAAATTTCCAGAATTCATCTGTGGCCTTGGCCAAGTCACCTTATCTTTCTATGCCTCTGTTCCCCTTGCTTAATTAGTAAGTTTTGTGTATGTGTTTGTGCATGTAGCACAGTGGAGCCCTGATCCCTGATCTAATTGCTCTCGTTGCTACTGCAATACATATAATAGTAATAATCAAAGTCACTCTCAAGTATGTTTGAATAGGTCAGTATGTGCACCGGGCAACAGTAATGATTTCACTCCAGAAGCTAGTAACCTTGGAATACAGTCAATCAAAGGGACACCAGACTACCTAGCTAGCTCTAGACATTAATAGTAGTTACATTTCCTGAACTTCAGGTTAAGATTTGTATTCACAACTTTTTCACCTTTACAGATTTACTAAGCTCCCAAGAAAGAACTGGCAAAAGCAGAATTAGGGGAAAATATTTATATATTGTGACAGGGTCAAGCCAGATGGCTACAGGAGAGTGATAGAAGGCAGATATATTAGCCCCAGGTTAAGTAGGTCCCTTTTTCCTGGGTAAGGTAACAGGGAAGATTCCAGAACAATCAGGAACTTTCTGGAAACCATTAAAACAGACCGGCTGATTAGAACACCTGCAGCCAATCAAGAAGCTGCCAGAATCAATTAAGACAGGCAGGCTAATCAGGGCACCTGGGTTTAAAAAGGAGCTCACTTCAATTTGTGGTGTGCGTGCGAGGAGCTGGGAGCAAGAGGTGCAAGAAGCTAGAGTGAGAAGGCATACTGCTGGAACACTGAGAAGTACAAGCATTATCTCTCTTGTGATGAGAATAAAGAAGGTGCTGGGAGGAGGCCCTGGGGAAGTAGCCCAGGGAGTTGTGGCTGTCACGCAGCTGTTGTAGGAACCACTGTAGACAGCTGCAATCCACAGGGCCCTGGGCTGGAACCTGGAGTAGAGGGCGGGCCTGGGTTCCCCCCATCCCTCCATTCCCCCAACTCCATACTTGATACTGGAGGAGTTGACCTGGACTGTGGGTTCCACCAGAGGGGAAGGTCTCTGGCCTGTTCCCCGATCCACTAGGTGGATCAGCAGAGACTGCGGGGATTGTTGTTCTTCCTTTTCCCCATGCTAGACAGTGATGAGGCAAACTGAGTAAATGGCAGATTTGAGCCACGAAAGTGGCCAAACTGAGGGCTGCCATGAACCTATGAGGCGAGCAAATCCGCCAATAAGCTCAGGACCCACCAAGGCAGAGGAGGAACTTTGTCACAACATTTTAATCAACAGTGTGTCATAATGACTCTTGCAGTATTACAATGTTTTGCAGAATTCACTAGTTCTTAACTCATTGCCACAAAATCCCAATATTTTCTCAGAACTTGAACTGCTTTATACAAATATTGGATTTAGAATAATCTCCTATTTGAAGGGTTCTCTTCCCAGTGCTTTTTTAAAATCTCATTTCTGATTCTGAAAATCATAAAAGGAAAGTCAAAATACCGTTTTCATCCTTGCTTCCTCCCAAATGGTTCTTCTCTTTCTGGGTCTCCTTTCTTCACATGGCAACCCTGTAATTCCAGCTCCACAAGAATCCAGTGCCTTGGAAGCTTCCTAATCCACCTTTGCTCATTTCGTCAGCTACAGTATGACCTCCGAGTAGGGAGAAATAGACACACATCTCTTTCCCTCTTATTTGCTCATTAAGTAACCTACACCTTCTTTTGCACCAAAAGAGTGGAAATAAGTAAACACTTTTGGGCTGTTCAAACATCTCTTTTTCCCTGTTGCCTCAGGGAGGAGATTGGGAGGAAATCATAAAGTATAACTTGCCCCTGCTTATTAAAGAATGTCTGAGAACCAGAGACGGGTGCATTGTGTAACAAATCAGTAGCCACCTAGTACTGAAGAGTTCTGACAATGCTTCACACCGTGGCCAATCAGAGATTCACTGCAACAGGATGGAGCGGATTCAAATCATCCTGGCTCAGAAGAACAGACCCCAACAGTGAACTAAATGAGAATCTCCCTTAGCTGTTAATAGCGCAGGGGCTATGACCCACATTTGAGCACTTCAAAGTCAATCCAGTAGAAGATTCTGGCACACATACAAAGCCACTAGCCGGTTAATTATTATGTCAGAAGAGCTTTGTATTATGGAAACAATAGTGAGGAATAATCGCTAAGGTTTGGGATGAACAAATACCAATATTTAAAGGAGGATGAAACTGGGTAGTCCTTGAATAAAGCAGTCCTGAAACTGACTGACTGACTGAAGAGTCAGAGATAAAAAATATTGAGGCTTTAGGAACTAAACTGGTGTTAGGAATATGTTCATAGAACCATAGAAATTAGAGATGGAAAAGACCTATTAGGTCACATACTCCATCCCTCTCACAATGAAGAATTCTCTCTAAAGGACTTTTTCTCGGGTTTTCACAGTTCTTTTGGTCACAGAGAACGACTAAATAATGAGCTGATTGCACATGAAATAAAGGAAAGTAAGAAAGCCAAAGTACTAGTAATAGGAGCCTTTAATTACCCAGACAAAGGCTGGCTTGAATCCACTGGAGGAAATAAAACTGTATACAGTATTTTGTGGATTGAGTGCATATATTTAATTAAAAATGTGTATTGTTTAGCAACTAAAAGGGAGAGGAATCCTATTAGATTTAGAATTAATAGGTATTGAGAGATGGGATGTTGGACACACTGGTTTGAATATTTAGTATTACATAGATTAAAATAGAAGAGAATATAATAAACAGGTTTCTTTTTGTAGTGGTTGACAAAGTCATATTTAGATTCTTATGTCCAGTCCTGCTTCCATGTTTTCAGATGCAGCGTATTGCGTCTGCAATGAATTGTGGTCATAGATATTAGTAGCTAGATAGCTAAATTCCACACCTGTTTGCCTCTCACATATCAGATATTTAGTTATCTAGGAATATTTTGATCTAATTATTGGCAATAGAAAATTGCATGTACGAAGCAAATGGCTTAGGTGAAGATTGGGTCCTTAATGAATGACTGAAGTACTTACTGTACTCTGAAATATCAATGAAATATTAATTTTAAACCCCCTGTGGTTCCAAGGCTCTTCAGCTTGAAATAAAAGTGGAATTGAAGAGGTTGGGTTGGAAAGGAGCAAAAGGAGCAACTTTGGAATGTTCAACAGTGATTTTGTGGTACAGGCTGTGCAAAATCAAATAGGGTGAGAGATTGGAAGAGAGAGAACTTTTAAAGGAACTGCCCCAGGATCAAAGTAACACATCAGTGACCTAGACAACAACTTTGTGGGTGTCAGTGTTCCCACCCCACTTTTGAGTCTTGAGTGGTGCACAGTTCAGCTTGACTTGAGTATTGGGGCCATAGCATGGAGTAAATGATCCCAAGGGAGTAACTACTTAGCACTGACATAGCATTTTCCATCTTTGGAAACATTAGCCAGTTAATCCTCGCTTCATTCCTGTAAAGTAGGGAATTAATTAATACCCCATTTTACAAAAGGGGAAACAGATTCAGAGAGGTGAAGTGAATTGTTCAAGGCACTGAAAGGTCCAGTATTAGAACTCAGGAGTTCTTAGCAACCAGTCCTGTGCCATAAGAACATGCCTTTCTCTTTTATACCCCACAAATAACTGAGCTATAAGTGGAAGATTTATACAGTAATTCGTCAGGCAGGTTCTGTACAAAGGTATTTGTTTCAATATTCACAATAAATTACAGGTCATATCTGAACGATGGGAGTGAAAATTTTCTTACAGTGATAAATGACTTATTAAACAACTTGAAATCATGCTGGCATCAATAGTTAAAAAGTTAAGAACAATTAAAATTTGCCAAAGCACCAGTTGCAGATGAATTACATTCCCTTTTCCCATATCTTCAAATGGACGCAACCTGTGGGCAGAAAAGGAATGATCATTTCTATAAATCTGGTGGGGGTTTTTTATGTCATTTCAGAGCTTGTGGACAAAAAAAGGACAGTGGATCCAATTTATCTCTAGGGCAGAAGAGACATTGTAAGAGACAATGTGGCCTGGAACAAGAAGGAGGGCCAGGAGGATCAGGGGTTCCAATCTGTTCCAAGCCACTGCCACTATGTGACCCAGGGCAGGACACTTGACTTCCTTGTGCCCCTGTCAATCCATCTGGAAAATTGGGTAACAAAAGCAGCACCTCCTTGAAAACCAGATGGTGCATCTGAGTTGAACTCTCCGAGGTAAACAAATTACAAAACATTGATAGATGCCACACTCTGACAAAGACTGGTCTACGGAGTCAGTAAGGAAGAGCAGGCACTTAGCAGCTGACTGTTCTGGGAGCTTGAAGTAGTGATTTGACTGAGAAGTCATGAGCAAAGTAGGAGATCATGGAATGGATGCAAAAATTGGCTTTATGATAGTAACTAAAAAGTTAGTAGGAGAAGAGAGTTAGGAGTTTATGCTGCTATAGACCTGATCAGAACGTAAAAGACGTAAATTTAGTAGTATCCATCTACCCCCACGAGGGAAATTCAAAAGTGCTAAAAAGCCCTCTAAAATATTGGGAAATATAATTCATATCCAGATCATATATTGGACTGAAATCTCTGAATCTTACGTTAAATAGTTGGTATAGGTCGTATCCTGCAGTTTTGGGGGTTCTTCAATTCCCAGTATTGGGCCTTTATTGAGCAATTAGTTGTATTCCCCATTTATTTAAGAATGGCCTGGATCCTGGGTCCAAAATCTCAGGAATATGATTTAAGTAAGGATAGATTATAAAAGCCAGTAGAGTCAGAACATAAGATTTGAAATAAACCTAAAGTTACAGGTTCAAACTGGCAGGACTAGACTGAGCCCATCGCATCAGCTATTAGAGATAAGGTTGCTCAGTCCAATTCCCTGCAATACAGAATTGTTCCCTACAGCACAATTTCTAGCATTTTCATAGTATTTTGTGAATTTTATGTATTTTATTGCTTAGAAATTTGATTTAAAAATCAGGCAAAAATAATTTTAGGAGGTTTGGGTTAAAAAATGAAGTCTTCATTTTTAAACTTAAAATCCTTGAGTGTGGCTTAGTCAATAAGGCGCTTAGGGGATATGCGTTCAATTTCTGACTCTGCCACTGTTTTACTCGGTGACCTTGGCCAAGACACTTCACCTTGTGTTTTCATTTCCACATAAAATGGACATAATGATACTAATCTCCTTTTAAAGAGCATTGAGATCTATGGATGAAAAGTGCTATATAAAAGCTAGGTTCAAAGCAAAATTTATTTTTTTAATCAGTCATACTTCCCTGGAATGAACTGATGTGCATTCTTATGTGCACTTTCAATGTATGTTCCATCTTGTTGCTTTGTTGACTCATCTGCATGTGACAGACAGAGAAAGGAACATGCTACATCAATACTGCTGAAGGCTGGTTCACACTAACAAATTAATCAACCTAGCTATGTCATTCAGGACTCCAAAAAATTTCACCTCCACAGGGCTATGGTTCAGTAGATCTAACCCCCCACAGTGTAAGAATTCTTCTGTTGACCTTGTTACCACCTCTTGGAGAGGTGGGTTAACAACATAATATGCTACTGGGCTTCACTGGCACAACTGCACAGCCATAGTATAGACATACCCTTAGCATCATGAAGCTGCAAAATTCCCTGTATTGAGAAAGAAAAAAGAACTTTGTCCATCATGCCAGTATTTTTATGACTGCTTCTTCCAAATTTACACATAAGGCCTGATCTTGAGAGGTCTTGAGGTCTCAGTTCAGACAAGCACTCAAGTGTGTGCTCACATCCATCTCTCTTTGGCAAAGCACTTTAGCACATGCCTAAATCTTATTAAAGTCAATGGGATTTAAACACCCTAGAAATGCTGTTCCATAGCAGAGCGACACTTCCGTGTATTTTAAATAATCATTCCTGAGTAAACTGCCCTGATACTCTTATTTGAGATGGGAAGAGGTAAGCTCTGGGATTTCAAGGGGCCTAAAAAATTCTCATCTGGATAAGATGCCGAGTTAACTTAAAATATTAAGGATCCTGAAGTGGCTCATCACATTGTAGCTTATCTGGGACTGATAAGACTTAGAGAAGTTCACTGGGAGAAAAATAAATCTAGGAAGTGTTTTTAGTAAATCATTGATAGCGACAGCTAGCTTGTTGAAAATCCTTAAATTTAGGACCCGCTAGCATTCATTCTTTTGGAAGATGTGGTGCTGTGGTGAAAGTGGAAAACGTTTTGATCACTTGTGAGACTCTAGTCATCCAAAATACTATCCCAAGAGATGTACAGAAAAATGCAAAGTTAACTGGCCCAGGTGAGGAAACTGGCATTTTTTTTCTGATTCTTATGATCACATTATTAAAGAGGAGGGAGGATTTTTCAGAATTTTTCATGCCAGCTGTGAGATTTGGGTCTAAAATATGCCTTTGTATGCTATGATATATAGACTTATTTGTTTTGATTGCCTGATGAAGTGTATATGTTTAATTAAAACATATTGTACTATTGAAGGATCCAGAGGAGTAGAAGGAGACTGAAAAGTCAGTGGCAAGGTAGTAACTGAATTGAGTTCAATTAAATTTTAGATTTTGTTGTAAAGGAAAATATATGATTGTGTTGTTCCTAACTTGCACAGAGACTATACTTATTCATTATTATAAGAACGCCTCTGGCTTGTTCATTTGTGATAGTGTTACAGTTTCCCTTACCTCCGCATTCAAGATTATGACCTCAGTTCGGCATAGAAAAAGTGGAAAGATGGTTTTGTGCTCAAGGCAGTGAATTAAGACTCAAGAAATCTGGGTTCAGTTCCTGGCTCTGCCATAGACTTCCTGTGTGTAACCTTGGGCAAGTTACTTGATCTCTTATTATCCCCATTCTACAGATAGGGATACTAAAACGTCTTATCTCTGTTTTGTGTGGCTTGTCTCTAGGTTGTTTTCTTTCTGGGTCTGACTCTTACCATGTTTATATAGAGCACCTAAGAAAATGTGGCCCTGATATTGCTTGGAGCCTTTAGGTGCTTTCATTATAACAATAATTGTAAAAATGCAGCCATGGAGAATATTTAGTATATTAGAGAAAAGTTCCCTCATTATGAGTGACGCTTTATAAATTATGGTCAAGGATCACTTTTACTTTTCTATCAGCCAAGAATAGAAGGTAGAAGATTGCACAGAAGGCCATATTCCAAATAGATTGTGAAAGAGCTATCCAAGTCATTCATAAAGTGGTTGAGGGAAGGATTTGATACCTTCAATATGCATTTTAATATTGAAGATGAGTTGCTTTTACTTAGGAGTAATGTCGGGTAATGCATCTTGCTAAATTTGTTTTAATTGGCAATAATTAAGGACCGCTGTTGACGTAAATTGTCTGTCTGCCAAAGAACTAAATAAATTATCATTGTTTGTCTTTCACCCCATTTATGGAATACATAACTGCCTAAAGTAAAATATATTAACACAGCAGTTATCAAACTATGGTTGGTAGAGCACTAGCCCTTCTCCTTGTTTCTTTCTGCTAAAATAGATTATTTTCCTAACATTCCTCTTCTAGGTTGCTACAGGGATGTCATGAAGTTGCAAATTGGAGGGCAGGTGGTCCGGGCAATTGCAAATGAAAAGGTGTCAACAAGAAAATCTCTGTTTATTAAGATGTGGTCCCCCCTAAGAAATAGTGTGAGAACCCCCTGTATTAACCCATTAAGATGCAGACCCTGTGAAAGGAGCTTGGATGCTCACTCATTTTGCCCACAGTGATTTTACTGATGCAAGCATATCTTTTTTGTAATAGAGTTCTGAATATGAATACAAGTCTTATTGTGTGTTATCAGAAGGATCAGTGAAATATTAGTAAAAAAGCAATTAAGTACAAAAATGGATTTGAAATGTCTTTAAAGCACTGTAGGGATGACCATTTAAACCCCAAATAGCAAAAGAAATAATTGTTGAGGACACAGAAATCTTCTACAGTGTGGGCCTGGCAATATAAGATGGTGTTTGAACACATTATATTCTCTTATACTGTTTATTTTTATTATTAAGCACTGACAGTGTGCTTGACACTGAACAAGAATGAAAACATTTAAGATTTACGTTGTGAGGCAACAGTGTGGCCTGGTGGACGGGACACTGGACTGAGAGTTATTAGATATGGCCTTTATTCTTGGCTCTGTAACTAATTCACTGTGAGGTTTTAGGCAAGTCACCTAAACTCTGTGTCTCAGGACTAGTCTACACTAGGAGTTGAGGTTGAATTTAGCAGCGTTACCTCGATTTAACCCTGCACCCGTCCACACGACGAAGCCCTTTTTTTCAACTTAAAGGGTTCTTAAAATCGATTTCTTTACTCCAACGCCGACAAGGGGATTAGCCCTGAAATCAGCCTTGCCGGGTCGAATTTGGGGTAGTGTGGATGCAATTTGACGGTATTGGCCTCCGGGAGCTATCCCAGAGTTCTCAATTGTGACCGCTCTGGACCGTGCTCTCAACTCAGATGCACTGGCCAGGTAGACACGAAAAAGCCCGCAAACTTTTGAATCTCATTTCCTGTTTGGCCAGCGTGGTGAGCTCACCTGCACAGGTCACCATGCAGAGCCCATCAGCACAGGAAACCATGCAGTCCCAGAATCGCCAAAGAGCTCCAGCATGGACCGAACAGGAAGTATGGGATCTGATCGCTGTATAGGGAGATGAATCCATGCTGGCAGAACTTCGTTTGAAAAGACAAAATGCCAAAATATTTGAAAAAATCTCCAGTGGCATGAAGGACAGAGGCTATAACAGGGACCCGCAGCAGTGCCGCCTGAAAATTAAGGCGCTCAGGCTAGCCTACCAAAAAACCAGAGAGGCAAACGGCCGCTCCGGTTCAGAGCCCCAGACATGCCACTTCTATGATGAGCTGCATGCCATTCTAGGGGGTGCAGCCACCGCTACCCCAACCCTGTGCTTTGACTCCATCCAAGGAGTGGGAGGCAACATGGAAGTGGGTTTTGGGGGCGAGGAAGATAGCTCACAACAAGGAAGCGGAGAAACCGGTTTCCCCAACAGCCAGGATCTGTTTATCACCCTGGACCTGGAGCCAGTATTCCCCGAACCCACCCAAGGTGGACTCCTGGACCCTGAAGCCGGAGAAGGGACTTCTGGTGAGTGTACCTTTGTAAATATTATACATGGTTTAAAAGCAAGCGTGTTTAATGATTAGTTTGCCCTGGAATTCGCAGTCAGTACCACTACTGGAAAAGTCTGTTAACATGTCTGGGCATGGAGCGGAAATCCTTCAGGGACATCTCCATAAAGCTCTCCTGGATGTACTCCCAAAGCCTTTGCAAAAGGTTTCTGGGGAGAGCAGCGTTATTCCATCCTCCATGGTAGGACACTTTACCACGCCAGGCCAGTAGCATGTAGTTGGGAATCATTGCACAACAAAGCATTGAAGCATATGGTCCCAATGTTTGCTGGCATTCAAACAACATCCGTTCTTTATCTCTCTGTGTTACCCTCAGGAGAGTGATATCATTCATGGTCACCTGGTTGAAATAGGGTGGTTTTACTAAGCGGACATTCAGAGGTGCCCGTTCCTGCTGGGCTGTTTGCCTGTGGCTGAACAGAAATCTTCCCCGCTGTTAGCCACGCAGTAGGGGAAGGGATGAAACCATCATCCCAGAGAATTGGTTGTGGATGGGTGTGGGTGTGTGTTGGGGGAGGGGGCGGGTTAGCTGGGTTTCTGCTGCACGTGAACCTGGAAATTGCAGCCCCTCCTTTTAAATTGCCAACCCATTTTAAATGACCAATCCAATGGCTACTTCGTATGGGAAATGAGGGTGCTGCTGTTTGAAACCATACACGCATGTTATGAAGGTTAAAGAAGCCAAAAGACTGTGGCTTACCATGGCTACCTGCAAGCCGAATTCTGTTGCCCAGCCCTACATGAGTGATCTCTCACATCAAACCGGCATACCCTCAGTAAGAGGCAAAATGCGACCTTGTAATGAAAGCACATGTGCTATGTAATGTTAACAGCAAGGTTTACAGTGAAAGAGTGTACCCATTGTTCTATAAAATGTGTCTTTTTAACTACCACTCTCCCTTTTTTTTCCTCAACCAGCTGCATATGTTTCTCCTTCCCAGAGGCTAGCGAAGAGTAGAAGGCAAAAAAAAAACACATCACAATGAAATGTTCTCTGACCTCATGCTGTCCTCAGACACTGACAGAGCACAGCAAGATTCGTGGAGGCAGACAATCTGAGTGCAGGAAAACACAATATGACCACGAGGAGAGGTGGCGGGCTGAAAGAAGGCAGGAGTCAGTTCTCAGGCTTCTGGTGGATCAAACTCATATGCTCCAGTGTATGGTTGAGCTTCAGGAAAGGCAGCAGGACCACAGACCGCCACTACAGCCCCTGTGTAACCAACCGCCCTCCTCCCCAAGTTCCATAGCCTCCTCACCCAGACACCCAAGAACACGGTGGGGGGGCCTCCGGCCACCCAGCCACTCCACCCCAGAGGATTGCCCAAGCAACAGAAGGCTGGCATTCAATAAGTTTTAAAGTGCTGTGTGACCTTGTCCTTCCCTCCTCCACCACCCCACCCGGTGTTTCCTTCCTCCACCACCCTTCCCAGGCTACCTTGGCAGTTATCCCCCTGTTTGTGTGATGAATAAATAATGCATGAATGTGAAGCAACAATGACTTTATTGCCTCTGCAAGTGGTGATCGAAGGGGAGAGGGTAGGGTGCCTACCTTACAGGAAAGTAGAGTGAACCCGGGGTGGGGCGGGGGGGTTTCCATCAAGGAGAAACAAACAGAACTCTTACACTGTAGCCTGGGCAGTCATGAAACTGGTTTTCAAAGCTTCTCTGATGCGCACCATGCCCTCCTGTACTCTTCTAACTGCCCTGGTGTCTGGCTGCACGTAATCAGCGGCCAGGCGATTTGCCTCAACCTCCCACCCCGCCATAAACGTCTCCCCCTTACTCTCACAGATATTGTGGAGTGCACAGCAAGCAGTAATAACAATGGGAATAGTGGTTTCACTGAGGTCTAAACAACTCAATAAACTGCGCCAGTGCGCTTTTAAACACCCAAATGCACATCCTACCACCATTCTGTACTTGCTCAGCCTATAGTTGAACTGCTCCTGACTACTGTCCAGGCTGCCTGTGTATGGCTTGTAAGCCTGTGTAAGGGCAGGCTGGGTCCCCAAGGATAACTAGGCATTTCAACATCCCCAACGGTTATTTTCTGGTCTGGAAAGTAAGTCCCTTGCTGCAGTTTTGAAACAGAACAGAGTTCCTGAAGAAATGAGCATCATGTACCTTTCCCGGCCATCCCACGTTGATGTTGGTGAAACGTCCCTTGTGATCCACCAGTTCTTGCAGCACCATTGAAAAGTACCCCTTTCGGTTTATATACTCGCTGCCTTGGTCCTCCAGTGCCAAGATAGGGATATTGGTCCCATCTATGGCCCCACCACAGTTAGGGAATCCCATTGCAGCAAAGCCATCCACTATGACCTGCACATTTCCCAGAGTCACTACCCTTGATATCAGTAGCTCAGTGATTGCGTTGGCTACTTGCATCACAGCAGCCCCCACAGTAGATTTACCCACTCCAAATTGATTCCCGACTGACCGGTAGCTGTCTGGCGTTGCAAGCTTCCACAAGGCTATCGCCACTCGCTTTTCAACTGTGAGGGCTGCTCTCATCTTGGATTTCTTGCGCTTCATGGCAGGGGAAAGCAAGTCACAAAGTTCCATGAAAGTGCCCTTACACATGCAAAAGTTTCGCAGCCTCTGGGAATCATCCCAGACCTGCAACACTGTGCGGTTCCACCAGTCTGTGCTTGTTTCCCGGGCCCAGAATCGGCATTCCATGCCATGGACCTGCCCAATTGACACCATGATGTGCACTTTGCAGGGGCCCGTACTTTGTGAGAAGTCTATGTCCATGTCCTCATCACTTTCGTCACCACGCTGCAGTCGCCACCTCGCCTGGTTTTGCTTTTGTTGCAGGTTATGGTTCTGCATATCCTTCTGGATAATGCGCACGGTGTTTATAGTGCTCATAATTGCCGTGGTGATCTGAGTGGGCTCCATGTTCCCAGTGCTATGGCGTCTGCTCTGCAAAAAGGCGCAAAACGATTGTCTGCCATTGCTCTGACGGAGGGAGGGGTGACTGACAACATGGCTTGGAGGGTTGGCTTACAGGGAATTAAAATCAACAAAGGGGGTGGTTTTGCATCAAGAAGACACAGAATGACCCCCTCAAGGATAGAACTCAAAACACTGGGTTTAGCAGGCCTTTGATTTCATGGAGGAAAGGAGGGGGGAGAAAACGAATACAAAACAACTCTGGTCTATTTCTTGTTTTGATCCACCTCATCTATTTTTATACATCTTAGGCTGGCAGCAGACGGTGCAGTACAACTGTTAGCCATCGTCATCTCCTGGGTGCTCGGCAGAAGATGGTGCAGTACAATTGCCAGCAGGAATGAATCTCCATGAGACGAAAGTTAAAAAGGAAAATGACCTGGCTGAGTCACTCCCATGTCTGCCCAGGTGCCCCTGACCGATCTCACCAAGGTCGGCTAAAAGAGCACCCAGGAGTACAGCGACGATGTCTACCAGGCATATTGCACTGTCTGCTGCCAAAAGGCAATGAGCTGCTGCTGTGTAGCAATGCAGTACCACGTCTGCCAGCACCGAGGAGACATACAGTGAGCTGAGCGGGCTCCATGCTTGCCGTGGTATGGCGTCTGCATAGGTAACCCAGGAAAAAAGGCGTGAAATGATTGTCTGCTGTTGCTTTCACGGAGGGAGGGAGGGGCCTGATGATATGTACCTAGAACCACCCATGACAATGTTTTTGCCCCATCAGGCATTGGGATTTCAACCCAGAATTCAAATGGGCGGCGGAGACTAAAGGAACTGTGGGATAGCTACTCACAGTGCAACCCTCCAGAAGTTGACGGTTGCCTTGGTACTGTGGATGCACTCCGCCGACTAAATGCACTTAGAGCATTTGTGTGGGCACACACACAATGGACTGTGTAAAAACACTTCCTAAAAAACTGACTTCTGTAAATTCGATCTAATTTCGTAGTGTAGACATACCCTCAGTCTTCCCATCTGCAAAATGGAAATAAATATACTTGCCTTCCTGTGGAAAGCTCTTTGAAGTTCTTGGATGAAAAGCACTGTACAGTGAATGAAAACTAGAAAGATAGGGGTGTTGTTTGTTGTTATTTATTAAAGATTAAGTATATTCAGCCATGATCCAGCAAAGTGCTTAAGTCCCATTGGTGGCAATGAGACTTCTGCACATGTTGAAATTAAAGAACTTGCTTAACTGCTTTGTTGAGTCAAGGCCTTTGTCGCTAACTGTGCTTAAACACAGCAGAGTGAGTTCCAGGCACAGTAAGATCACTATTTTTCTGAGACTGCTTTATCCTACCTCCAAAGATTTCTGGCCTTAGTGGCTTTAAATTCATAGTATTAATGTTACTATAAATACAAAAGGAATGCATTAAAATAACTTACTTTAAGAAGGAAGAGGTTGTGGATTGAAGGGTACTGGAATAAACAATTGGGGCAAAATTTCTTTACAGAAACATGGAACACTTACCAAAAGCAGCAATAGATGCAAGGAATGCCTGGCATTTCAAAACCAGAATGGGTGAATATTTGGAGGAGGAAATGAAAGGGTATAATCACTAGCTAAAGTGATGGGATAATACAGTCTATGGGCTGAGTGTTGTCTTTAACCAGTCATTTGGTTCCATTTTTTTATTTTGCTCTTAGAATTAATAAAGGCGCTTTGAGATGGTTTGTGTGGTCTGAGGCTTTTCACTGGTCCATAAGTACTATTATGTTCAAATAATGTATCTATTTTGGGGGTGAAAAAACAGCATTGTGTTGCACGCAAAGGAAAACTTAAAAATACTAAGTTAACAATATTATTAAAAGCAGGTTCGGAAGTTGGTTAGGAAAACTGAGCTATTTAAGAATGAATTCTAACCTAAGGTCTCTAAAATGTCAGTTACAGTCACTTGAGTGCATGGGCATGCTGAGCTTGTTGTTCATAGAGTTAATGAGCAATTTCATAACATGCTGTATATCACTTTAAAAGAGACATGATAAATTGCCACTAATGATATTTTGTGTATAAATTGGAGCTGTTTCTGCACTGCATTTAGTGGTAGTGATTGGGTGGTACACCTGGAAAGACTTGTATTTTAATGGGCCCTTTTTAGCACTTTTGCACCTTGTATGTGTTCTGGATTACGTATGATTGATGACTTTGAACGTATGGGTGTGAGAGAGATGTAGTTCTTAATGCTTTTAAACCATTTGTTTTCCAGTCCATAAAAGGCTCTTGTGTTTTTGGGTAACGGTTTATCCTTCTCAAGTAGACATACGTACGGTTCTGGGACTTCGCCTGTTAACACTATAAATCCAGCATGCTTACAGGAGGGAGGTTCAGTTAGAGTGCTCTTAATAGAAGAGTGTCATTTTCATGCTAGTAATGAGAGTCAGAGTAATAAGTAGATAGTTTTGTAAAGGGATAATTCGATGTCTACAGTAGTTAAAATAAACATTTTTGGCAGTAGACTGCTTTCTTTCTGGGGATTCTTTTAGCCATCCTTCTGACTGACTGCCTCTCCTATCAGATCCAATCAGCACCTGAATCACCCAAAGGGATTGCTTTGAATTGCATAAGGCATTCTCTCCCTGTCCTGGCCCAGGGCATAGGAGACCAGGTCTGGAAATCAAACCCACATATCCCATGTGGCAGTGTAGAGCACTGCAGTTGTATTTTTCTCAGTTCTAACCTTTGGGATTCCTACTACTTAGAGGGAACTTCACAAGAGTTAGGAGAATTTATCACACAAGTTTTTAGTGAGAATTTTTAGTGGGTTTTTAAAGCTTCTGTTTATGTTTAAAGTCTAATGATTTTAAGTATTTCTTATTTTGGAAGAAACTGGTTCTTATGAAAGTGACACACTAAAACTGGCCAGAACTAGGAACAGTGTTGGCAAGTTCTGCATAGGCTTTTCCTACAGCTCTGTCCTGCACTCCTGTGCCCCTCTGTCTTTCCAGTCATGTGTCAACTTTTCAGCAGAGATTAGCAGGATTATTGGCGGATTTGCTCACCTTGGAGCTTCGCGGCAGCCCTCAGCTTGGCCGTTTTTCTAAATTCGCAGTCCAGGTCGACGCCTCCTGTGTCTGACCAGGAGTTGGGAGGTTTGGGGGGAACCCGGGCCCGCCCTCTACTCTGGGTTCCAGCCCAGGGCCCTGTGGATTGCAGCTGTCTAGAGTGCCTCCTGGAACAGCGGTTGCGACAGCTTCAACTTCCTGGGCTACTTCCCCATGGCCTCCTCCCAACCCCTTCTTTATCCTCACCATAGGACCTTCCTCCTGGTGTCTGATAATGCTTGTATGCCTCAGTCCTCCAACAGTCTGCGTTCTCACTCTCAGGTCCTAGTGCCTCTTGCTCCCAGCTCCTCACACACACACCACAAACTGAAGTGAGCTCCTTTTTAAACCCAGGTGCCCTGATTAGCCTGCCTTAATTGATTCTAGCAGCTTCTTGATTGGCTGCAGGTGTTCTAATCAGCCTGTCTTAATTGTCTCCAGAACGTTCCTGATTGTTCTGGAACCTTCCTGGTTACCTTACCCAGGGAAAAAGGACCTACTTAGCCTGGGGCTAATATATCTGCCTTCTATTACTCTCCTACAGCCATCTGGCCCGACCCTGTCACATTCTGTATCATCTGAAAAGAACCAGATACAGTATATAACAAATGTGACATGTACCATTATATTGTCTGACTCAGGTCAGTCTCAGCAGTGATATAATTGCTCTTTTTCTGTATGTGTATATATTGCCTCCACACATGGATACCGCAGCCCCCTGCCAGAGTGATGCATGAACTTGGGGAAGATAGGGGTTCTTCTGCCTAACTTGCTTATGCAGTTGCACTGTGAATAAATAATGAAAGAATCATTGGGCCAGAGAGAGAGCAAGCATAAGAATAACTTCTGTAACCTTGTAGTTAGAGCACTCACCAGGAACGTGGGAGACCCATGATCCAGTCCCCCTGCTCCAACTAATTTTTAAAATGATATATTCACAGTGGTATAGCATCAATAGGAGATGCTGAGGAAGCCTCACATCAAAAATCCCATAGCCCAGTGGTTAGGTGAGGAACTGTCTCACATTGAGGTGTCAGTAAAGTGGATATTGGAGCACACTGATTAATTAAACAGTAATGAGTTATCAGGACCAAACGGTATTCACCCAAGAGTTCTGAAGGAACTCATATGTGAAATTGCAGTATGTAACCTATCACTTAAAACAGCCTCCTTACCAGATGACTGGAAGATAGCTAATGTGATGCCTATTTTTACAAAAGGCTCCACAAGCAATCCTGGCAATTACAAGCTAGTAAGCTTAATTTCAGTACCAGGCAAATTGATTGAAACTATAGTAAAGAACAGAATTATCAGACATAGATGAATACGATATGCTGGGGAAGGGTCAACACGGCTTTTGTAAGAGGAAAATCACCAATCTATTAGAATCTTTGAGGGTGTCAGCAAACATGTGGAAAGGGTGATCCAAGTTAATACAGTAGTGTACTTGGACTTTCAGAAAGCCGTTGACAAGGTCCCTCCCCAAAGACTTTTAAGCAAACTAAGGAGTCATGGGATAAGGAGGAAGATCCTCTCATGGATCAGTAACTGGTAAAAAGATAGGAAACAAAGACTAAGAATAAATGGTCAGTTTTCACAGTGGAGAGTGCGTAATCGTGAGGTCCCCCAAGGATTTGTACTGTGATCTATGCTGTTCAACATTTTCATAAATGGTCTGGAAAAAGGTGTAAACAGTGAAGTAGCAAAGTTTACAGACAATACAAAGCAAACTGCAACGAGTTACAAAGAGATCTCACAAAACTGAGTGACTGGGCAACAAAATGGCAGATGAAATTCAGTTTTGATAAATGCAAAGTAATGAACATTGGAAAACATAATCCCAACTATACATACAAAATGATAGGGTCTAAATTAGCTGTTACCACTCAAGAAAGAGATCTTGGCATCATTATGAATAGTTCTCTGAAATTATCTGCTCAGTGTGCAGCAGCAGTCAAAAAAGCTAACAATGTTAGGCACCGTTAGGAAGGAGAGAAATAAGAATATAATGCCGTTTTATAAGTCCATGTTACTCCCACACTTGGAATACTGCATGCATTTCTGGTTGCTCCATTTCAAAAAAGATGTATTAGAATTGGAAAAAAGTACAGAGAAGGGCAACAAAAATGATGAAGTGTATGGAAGAGCAAATCCATCCCTCAGAGATTAAGTGGCTTGCTTACGGGCACAAAGGAAGCCTATGGCAGATCTGGGAATTGAATCCAGATCATCAGGTTTATAGTGGAGCATCTTAACAACAAGAGCTGCTCCTACGGGAAGTAGACGTGAAGCTAATTCCCACTATTATTTAACCTCTTCATTGCAAAAATATTTTAAACCAAGATCAATTGGATTGAAAATATACAATAGGTATTAATTTTATATCCCATTTGCTAAAAAGCTGGAGTTATAAATGCAAAAATGAACATCTGAAGAGGCTTATTCTGCCAATATTTACAACTTTCTAATATTTTGAATATATTTAAAATGTGAGGCTACTACTCATTTAGATTTAACAGCACAATGTAGTGGTTGTCATAACTTTAGTCTTTCCCCGTTACACAATAGATTCAGGTACGGGGGGGTGGCAGAATTACCTATATATATATGGAATACTAGCTCATAGAATACTAGCTCCTATGGCTTGCTGCTTTGCATTTTAAGAAACAAAGCAGCCATTGTTAATGGTTTGAAAATAATGTAATTTTGCTGTTTTGTTTAATGAAATATTAAAATTGTGTGAGACAACAACCCTGCTAGGCTTCCTGTACCATATCTTTTGTGGGATTATCGTGAACTAGTCATAATGTGACTACATTTTTTGAGCAGATTATTTATTATTGACAACCCCTTGAGTTTATCATCCAAATATGAAGCTACTGTTGTATAATAAAATACTTAATACCCTCCGGTTTTCTGTAAATTTTTCTTGTTGTTTTCATTCTAAATACATTCTTGTACCCTGGTACTTCTACCTCAAAACCAAAGAACAGATATTTCTAGTAATTAAAATAAAATAAATTTCTATTTTGTCTCATTGATTTTAAATAATTGATAACATGTAATGGTCTGTCTCTGCTGAAATAGATACACTTATCCTGGCTGTGTGGTTGTATCAGAGTGTCTTGGTTTTGCTTTCATCTTCCTTAATCATGCAGTCCTCAGACGCATCCTGTACAGATATCAGACGTGCAGCGCTGGTTTCATAATACAGATGTGTATCTGTACCAGTGCCATGAGTTTTCTACAGACTTGCCAGAGCAAAATTGCAAAATACTCTTTCTGTGCCTGAAATGTGCCCTTACTATTAAGGCCAACCCCTGTTTTGTAGGAAAAAAGAATCTGTTTCTTTAGAGCAGTGGAGTGGTGGGTGCAAGGAATGGGCAGAATGTATCTGAAGTGAGAGTTATTCTCTTTTGTGATGTTTTCTGGGAGTGCAGTGAGATGACTGTTACTCGTTTACTGAAAAAGGTTTGTCAGAAAAATTGTTTTTTAAGGCACTTGCATAAAAAGGGCTACCTTAAATACACTATGGAAATTTAACTATTGACTTCTACAAGAGAAGAGTTAGGCCAAGGCAGATTGCTCTGAAAACCCTACCCTATATATTTGAAATCTAAGTATTATAAATAACACTCTTCCTTTCTGTTTCAGATGGGTGCAGCAATTTGGCATAAAGTAGTTTTATATTTTCCTGAATTTTAATTTTCCTAACCACTTTTTAGTATGTCAGTTTTTGTCTCGCCCTCTCATGTTAAACATTTTGAGATACATTTGTATGGAAAGAAAGCATGTTCATCTGTGTAGCTATTTATACGGTCCCCCATCTCCATAGTATTTTAGCTCCTCACCAACACCAGTGAATTTATCTTTAACGCTTCTGAGGTAGAAAGTATTATTATCCCAATTTTCAGATGGGAAACTGAGCACAGAGAGAGAGACTTACCCAATGTCACACTGCAAGTATTTTGCAGAGCCAAGATTTGAACTCCGATCTTCTGAGTCCCAGTCCAATGCCTTAAGTACAAAGCTGTCAGAACAAAACAATACAAGAGTAGATCAGATATTTCCCCAAGACATTTTTCAACACCTAACTTAGGCACTGCCAGAAATTTTAGCCTTTTTTTATCTGGGTATATAACTTTCAATGCAGCTCTTATATAAAGATTGCACCAGGCAATTACATGATGTTTGTAAAAATGTATTTAATTGCATGGACCCATCATTTATGCTGACTCTTTGTTATGTTTTTTCCGCTTGGGACAGGTAAACTGGAAAATTGATTCAAGTTTATTAAATAATAATTTTCTTTGCTGTCTGGTAAAAAAGGGTTCCTTTTTTCCTTCTTTTAATTCTTGGTGCCTTGTCATGGGAGAGTCTCATAGCTATGACAGCCAAACTCAGGCTCAGATAGAAAGCTTTGTGGGGCTTTTTCTATTGAGGAGGGGCAGGAGCTGCTGAAAATGCTTAAAATGGAACCAAAACAGTGTCATACACCAGGGGAATGGATTGCTGGAGGAAGTACCATATCCCTCCTTTTCTTCTGCAAGTGAAAACAATGGTGTTGTTGCATTGCTTTAATAAACAGAATATATGTAATTATAAGAGTTGAAATCCCCCTTTTTCAGTACATTTAAGCATTACTCAAAGGTGAGTTTTTTCCATCTTTTTCATACATTTCTCATGAACTATTGCAGCTGGCCATTTCACTTGGCCTTTTGATTCCATAATCATATTCTGTGTTAGTAAATAAAGTCTCTAATTCCCATCTCTGACTATCCCCGTTGAATCTGTATCTTCTATTCAGACCATGCGAGGATTCAACTTTTTAAAACAAAAATCTATTTTATTCCAGTAGAGGGGAGTAAGGCCTATGTGTAATAAAGAAGCAACTTTATTTTTGCTTAAAGGTTTTTTGAAAATTCCCACTTAGCTCCCTATTGATCAAAGGATAGAGGTTTAGTCAGCATGATGGCTTAGAGGGATAAGATCTTAGGACTGTGAGATAGAATCTTGCCTCTGACTGACTTTATTGTGTAGGCAGTGGGGGATTCCTCCTAGTGATTGTTTATATATAGTGTTTGAGATGAAGCAGAAGCAAAGAACAAATTTTTTTAGAGTGAAACGGACGGTACTGATTTGAGTCAAGGATTGTTAAGACAGGCTCAGTAACCGTTTGTACGTGTGTTGCTGCAAATGTACCTCAGGCCTACCTAACAACACCACCTTTTCCTACCTAATACCACCTTCTGTTCTTGTGGTTGGAATTCTCTGTACAGACATTGCCAAACATGCCCCAAATCTGGTGCATTTGAGATGTAGCCAAATGTTCACTAGGGACTAGAACAGAGACCACCAGTGACCAGACCGGAGTCATGAGTTTAACCTGCTGTTTGCATTATCTTGGGGCCTGATAGTAGTTCTTGAAGGAGCTCTGGTACTTTGGCAAAACTCTTACCCAATAGCCCTTTTGCCTCAGTGATACTGGGGTTGGGGGGAGAGCAGATCTTCTGAAACACTTGACTTTCTTAGAAGCGCTATTCATATCTCTCTTAAGTGCCACCATACTGCATTGAAGTGAGTTGATTGGTCACAGAGTCACTATCTGCAGTGGCATAAGAAGCATCTTTTTTTAATCTGGACAGACAAAACTGAGAGGGAAAGAAGAGAGGCAAGAAGGTGAGGTAAGAGCAGAAATATAGGAGAGAGTAGAAACAGCAGTGAGTGTGGGGAGCAAGAAAAGGGGTGACTAAAGACCACCAGGAACTATGGAGAAAGAAAAGGAAAGAATATTGGTATGTTCTTCTGATGGGAAGAAGACATCAGAACATGGCAGGAGTCATATGACCTAAAGTAGGTGAAAAAGTAAAAGGCAAGAAAAGTTTGGGTTTTTTTCCCCTCCTTCATTAAAATTTTCCAGATTGCTTCTAGGTCTCATCTTTACTGATAAACTTGTACCAGTTTAGCCGTTTAAAATCTGTCTGGTTAAACTGGTGCAAACCCATAATATTGATGCACTTAAACCAATTTACCTCTGTTTTAAATTGGCTCAGTTTAATCCACAAGTTAAATCAATTTAAGTGAGGGTTAAACCAGGTTAAATATGTCTAAATATGGGTTTGCGCCACTTTGACTATGAAGATTTAATTAATCTCATTAACTTTTCTAGCATAGATCAGACTTTGGTTTTCAAAACTTCCCTCGTGAGGGTCTTTGGAACTCTGTCTCCCTCCTTAAATTCCTCTTTGTTTCTGTGCACCATGCATACTTCAAAACCTCCTATAACTGTGTGTGTGTTCCTCCCCTCTTGGCATCTTCTCCACGCTCTTAGCCTATTTTTAATCTAAATTAAGAACTGGCTATAAAACAAATTAAACTCAGGTTTACATATACACCTTCAATGGTGTAGAAACTGTGGATACATATTGGGAATCAGACCCCTGGAAACTAAGTCCCCCGCTCCATTCTGGCAACTTAATTTTCACAGTTCCCAAAGACCATCTGAATCCAGATTTCTAAAGGTGAAGGCTCGTGCCTTTGGTCAGTAGGCCACCCATAACTCCACCTTCCCAATGCAGTGATTTCTAAAAAGAAGCTGTCCTAGAATAGGTTTCAGAGTAGCAGCCATGTTAGTCTGTATTCGCAAAAAGAAAAGGAGTACTAGTGGCACCCTCGAGACGAACCAATTTATTTGAGCATAAGCTTTCATGAGCTACAGCTCGCTTCATTGGATGCATCCGATGAAGCAAGCTGTAGCTCATGAAAGCTTATGCTCAAATAAATTGGTTAGTCTCTAAGGTGCCACTAGTACTCTTTTCTTTTTGTCCTAGAATAGTAAACAGAATGACCTAGAGATATATATCTAGGTATCAGTCTGAGCAAAGCAAGTTCACAGGAGCCTCTGGCAACCTCACCTGAGTGACTGTGGCTGAAGTTATTTGGAAGTGTAGAATTATGGTTGAATTTTCTTCATAATAACCACATCCTGAAATCATTTGAACAGATGCTGTTTTAAAGACATGAGTATCATAACTTATATTTATCGTGGACATCCTTCCCCACGTGACAGCTTATTCTAGATGCTTGCCAGTTTGCAAGACATTCTGGTGATTTTTTTGTTGTTGTTTGCCATCTCAAAGCACAGGACATTAATATTATCTCACATAATTCTGTATCCTTGAAAAAGCTTATTGAATTAAGTTTAAGTAGCTTTGAAGTGCATTGTATTAAAATTTCAAAGTTTATATTATTGTGGAATTGTATTAACTTCTGTAGGGGAGAGACACGACCAGCGTAAACCCTAGAAAGTGTTATGAGCTTCGAAGAACTATTTTAAGCAAAGTGCCAGACAACTTGAAACTTTTGGAACAAATAGATTTGAGCGTGTTTCCTAGGAAATACTTGGGAGGAGGTGAATGCAAATTCTCACCTCTGGACTCAAGCTTTTGAAGCTAACCCTGAGGAGAAGTTGTCTGCTGATTACTTGTTCCCTATCACATTTTCTGCTGATTTACCTATTCCCAGAATATGAAGAGCAAAGCCCCAAGCTGCATAAAGGTTCATGGGTGTGCTTGTTTTGAATTTAACAGCTATTATGAATTTAAAACCCCAGAAAAACCCCTTCGTGGGGTTTGAAGGACTGTTCACCTGCCAGAGCCCTTGTTGGAGTTGAGATGATCTCTGGTATGCATATTAGCATACTACCAGGTTCTTTTGTTGTTTTTAATATGTTTTTTTCTGTAATGCTTTTATCTTAAGAATAAATGTGCTTGCTTAGAAAGGTGTGTGTGGTAATCTGTAGCTATAGGCAATTACTCTGTTTATAGGCTCTGAGGAGAAAACCAAGCAGGTCTGCTGAGGCAATCTGACTTGCTGGGGAGCTCACAGTGTAGACAGGGAACTGTGCAATCTGGACAAATTCCGGTCAGGAGGGAGAGACAGGAGGGAAGACTAAGGAGCCAGGAGCCTAGAGCTCTGCCCTTGCCCGCCTATGAGGGCAAAAATATAGGTGGAGTTGCCTAGAACAGTGACATCTGCCCCAAACAGTTCTTTAACTTTTTTTTTTCAAGCCTTTAAGCAAGAAATTAGAAAGCAGAGTGTGCCAACATGGATTTGGTTAACATCACGATCTCTCTGTCCTCCATTCGGCCTTTTTGTCTACAAGGTTCCTTCAAGTCTTTGAATATTTTACTCTGTCTTGTGAAAGAGCTTAGCACTTTATTTGCCCTTGAGCGTACAGCATATGTTCATTGCAGAGGCATCTGCATGACCCTGTGGAGATCTTCTCTATGACTTGTCTCTTTCACGACCCCCTCTGTGCTCAGATAAAATATTCCCAGAAACAGAATATTGCACCAATGTGATATAAGGCCTGCAGCTTCCGTCTAGTGTGGAGCTGACTACAGTCAGGTTATGAAATGTGATCCGTATTTTTAGTTTATATTTCCTCTCTCCCCGTGCTTGTCAAATCACTTGGAAATTTGGAATTGTTTGCATCAAGTTCATCACTTGCTTTTCCTTTTGTAACTAAGGGCTTGTCTACACGAACCCTTAGTTTGTGGCAAGCTACCCCGCACTAGCCTGCTGTGCACTAAGTGTCCATGTAGACCCTGCTGCCATCCACTGGAAGTTCCCTAATGTGCTTTAATCTATTCCTCTTTCAAAGCAGGGTATATCAAAGTGCATTGCAGAACTTCTGGTGTGCAGCAGCAGGGTCTACATGGACTTGTAGTATGCAGCAGGCTAGATTTACCAACCAAACCAAGTGTTCATGTGGACAAGCCCTGAGAGCCATCCCTCCAATAACTTAAAAGATATTAAGCCTGTTTGTATTTAGAAAAGAAGTTTTCTTATTACTCAGATATTTTGTGTGGCCTGATATCATCATTCTTATTACTCTGTAGAACACTGTCTCTACTGCTTTTCACAGCCATGGTGAGCCATACTAGATTCAGTATAGGTGAGACTCCCATTTACCGATGACTTTTAGATTTATATTCATGTAGCAGTGTAACTCAGCATGCTGTTTGCCTTTCTCATAGCAGTCATCCTTTAGCTTGAGACTTTTCTGAACCAGAACACTTAAATCTCTTTTCAATCATTATGCCTCTGCACACTTTCATTTAATGTCTTTGCTTTCTTTTGGAGTCTTTGCTCTTAGATTTTTTTTTATCCTGAATTTACCTGCACTGAATTGCATTTGCCATGATACTTGAATACTTCCAAATTACTTTTCCCCTGCCTGTGTTTGACTGCTAGGGTGATGCCATGCAGGGAGATGGGTGTTGTGCTTCTCAGGCCATCTGTCAGATGCACAGAACACTTGAAGAATGAAGCACCTTGAGTTTTTCCTCCCTCTCTGCAAGTGTGTATATTTTAAGCGTTTGTAGATCACCCCTCACCTTAGTATCTAAATGCTGTCGAGTGACACCCTCCACCTCCTTTTCTCCCAGCCAAAACACTGAACAGCATTGACCATCTTAGCAGAAGACTACTATCACCATCTTTAGCTGCAGGGGAAGATTGCTGTGACATGAAGCCTACTGAGGAGAGAACATAAAGGGGAAAGTGAGGGTAATCCCAGATCCTTGGAGGACAGACTATATTTCCAAATGACTACACCCAATCAGCTTTGTTCAGATTATTTAGTGTAAATGTTGACCTGAAAATACTTTCTGAAATCATGTCAGATGGAATTACTTATGCATAAGCTTTTTTTAAAACAACAAAACAGTTTGTGTGCTGTTTACAGGATTTATAGGAGCCATCTATTTCAGAGTGCTGTTTACTTTTATGATGTTTATCCTTCGCCCACTGAGGGGTGTGAACATCATTGGTTTTTACAGTGTGCCGAGCAGCTACCTAAAGCTATTTTTACATTGATTTATTTTTCCATTTCAGTTTATACAAAGTTTTCCTTCAAGGATCCCTAAGAGCTATAAAAACAATGTAGCATAATTTGAGGTTTCAAAAATCACAAATTTAAAAAAAAAACAAAAAACTATTTTTTTATTTTACTGATGAATTAAAATTATGCAAGATTAATAGTAAATTTAACTGTTTAAGAAAGAAAGTATGAATGGTTTCAGATATTTCTTTGTCTATCACTTTTCTCTTCCATATTTTAATTAGTGAGACAATGTAAAAAATAAAGTAAAACTGGCATGTTAGTTCAGTCTTGAGTAAATTAAAAGTCTGAACTCTTGAAATAACTTTTTTGATTTGGATATTATTAAGCACATGGCATGTGTGCATCATATTACTTTAGTATTTGATAATGTGTTCATATATTAATTATTTTTAATTAATATATAATTTTCTCTTTTCCCCCCCCCAGCCATTTAGTAATACCTGCAATTCTCTGTTGTGACAAAGGTATTTTCAAGCTAATGCTTTATATATTTTGTACATTTATAACTCCCTATATTCTTTGAAAAATCTGAGTTTTGTTTATATTTTTAAAAATGTAAACAATAAATTGGCATTTGCTAACCCAGAACCAATATACTAAGACTGAGCCTTCAGTTGAAGGACACTTTACTTAATAAAATAATCAAATACAAGTGTCTTAAGAAGCAAACTTAAATTCTGCATACAAGAATAGAGATGTCTGGTTGGTTTGAATTACCCTCTGACCTTCACAGTTAAAATAAAAATTATGTTCTTTGTTTGGTGAAGCATTCGCAGCCATCCTTGAGATTGCAGAGATGTGCTTGCTGAGGGAAAGTTCCTTGTGTATTATGCTGTTTACCTAAGGGTTATATTCAAGATGCTGGGCTGATTATTGAAAAATGCCTTATAGTAACTCCCAGCTTAAGCTGATCAATATTAGTGCAAAGCTTTACATAGGAGGGAGCTTTTAAGCATTGAGAGCCTCCAAGATAACAGGGAATGAAAAAATAATTCAGAACAAATATGTTGAAGGGTTCAAAAGAGGAGAAGAATGTCTTCTGTCTGTGCAAAGAAAATTAAATTGCAGAACAAAAATCATTTGAATTTAATATTACAAAAGTGAAGGTGTATATTTCCGGGGGATGGGAGGAATGTAGAGAGAAGCTAAGTATAGCTATATATACATCATCCTACCTTGAAAAGTGTACTCTTACTACAACACTCTCTTTGAGACTCTTGATATATGGTTCTGTATTGAACTTTTACTTCCTGCTTTCTGAATTGCTTTGAGCCTTAAACTGTCTCATTCTTACTCCCAGATCGCAGAGGTACTGATTTTCTTTAGCACCAGAAACTGAAACTTCACATCCTTTGGCACGTTTAAGGGAATATAGTAACATGACTTAGTGATATTGCTGTGATCTTCTCTTAGCCCCCCAAAATTATGATTTATTTCTCTCCTCAAGGTTTAATTATTAAATGGCATATGTTTCCAAGATGTGATTCTTATTCCTAGAACTTTGCCAACATTCAAATGAATAATCACATTTTCAGGTGCAATGACTGCATGTGCTGCCAACTTGGAGATTCCTCCATTTGAAAAACACCATTTGTTTCTTATTTGTTTTTTGAAAGTGTGAGGAATGGAGAAAAGAAATGCAATGACACATGAGAAGGTTTGGTTTTGTTTGTTTGGTTTTGGGGTTGTTTTTTTGCCTATACTAAAAATTCAGGGAAATCCTGTAGAATATGCTATGTTAGAACAGAGAGCTAGGAGTCAGAAGAGCTAGGAACCATTCCCGACACTACCACTGATTCTCTGTGTGACTTTGAGCGTAATAATAAGTAACCTCCCAATGCCTCAGTTTCTCTCTGTAAACTAGGGATAATAATGGCCCACCAGTGGGTATGTCCTTTGAAATCCTTGAGTAAAAACTGCTATAAGCATATAAATATCTATTGTATTTGCAATAATCTTGTCCAGAACAGTGCTAGATTTGATTTTCAGCAATTGAATTAAGGCCCAGTATGTGTTTTTTATGAAAGGCAGCATGATTCCTTTTTCATGAAACACTGAATATTTTGGATGTATCAAACATTATCATCATGACTTTCAATCCCACTTTTTTTTTTTTTCTAAGATTCATACTATAGGTTGAGATAATTATCATCTGGCCTGTTCAAAGTAGTAGTAGTTTCCAAAAAAAAATGCTGTGGAAAAATGCATTTCAGATGAGACAAAATTGCAAGATGTTGTTAGTCTAATTACCCTATATTAAAAAATCTACTGATAGAACAACTGATATGGGAGATTAAAAAACCCAACCTAAATATTTTGGAAATGACTATAAGAAGTTATATATTCTAAAGAACTGTGGCAAAAAGGTGGTTATAAACAGTTGAATTTAACTGGAGACTTCTCAGATTGCTATAGTCAATTTGTGTATCTAATGAACCTGCATTTTAATAAAATAAAAATAATTTTAACTAAAGGTGAAAAGGGAGTGCTCCTTCCCATTCAGTTTTCAGAGTAGCAGCCGTGTTGGTCTGTATTCACAAAAAGAAAAGGAGTACTAGTGGCACCTTAGAGACTAACCAATTTATTTGAGCATAAGCTTTCGTGAGCTACAGCTCACTTCATCGGATGCATTCAGTGGAAAAGCATCCAATGAAGTGAGCTGTAGCTCACAAAAGCTTATGCTCAAATAAATTGGTTAGTCTCTAAGGTGCCACTAGTACTCCTTTTCTTTTTCCCATTCAGTGTGAGTAATATCTAGTGTATCTAAGTGTATATTTTGTGAATAGCCTCTTGTTCTGTCACAGACTGTGGTGAAGAAATATGTGGGAGGTAGCACACTTGTAAGCTGCAATATAGGTTTTACACTGGGGACCTGATTTTCAAACATATGTCTGCTCAGACCCCCAGTGTCAGCATTTGTTATTATCCAAAGATAACAAATTAGTCTCCAAACATCAGTTGGGTCACTCTTCTGTATTTGTATGGCATTTTCCCCCAAAATTTTGTCATATTTTGCAGAATTAATCATTCCACTATCCATATCACAGTGTTCCCGGTAATAATAATAATAGCACTTTTATACTGATTTAGTTTCCAAAATACATTACAAAATTAGTAAATCCTTATACCTTCCCTTGAGTTAAATAAATAAATGATTGTCCTAATTTATAGCTAAGAAAGTAAGGCAGGGAAGTTAAGTAACATAGAAGTCAGTTGCTGGGATAGGATTTAAAATTCCTGATAGAAAAAGAAAAGTTTAACTTCACTTATCTTTTTCACAATTTTTACATTACATTTTTTTGAAAATTTTCATATAAAAAACTTCTTTGAAATTCTTGTTTCATTTTAGTAAGGAATATCCCACTCTTTTAATTTCCTCCCCTCCTTTGTGTGTGAGGTGGGGTGGGGAGGGAAGGATAGAGAACAAATTAGCACAAAAGGCATTTTCTTTTTTCAGGTTTCAAAGTAACAGCCGTGTTAGTCTGTATTCGCAAAAAGAAAAGGAGTACTTGTGGCACCTTAGAGACTAACCAATTTATTAGAGCATAAGCTTTTGTGAGCTACAGCTCACTTCATCAGATGCATATCGTGGAAACTGCAGCAGACTTTATATATACTTTTTGTAGTGGAATTTTTTTTTCAGAACAAAAAAGTGAGATTGTGACATTCCCCCACCCCATTCCAAAACAAAACAAAAATTAAAAATGTTGAATTTTTTGTCAAAATTTGTTCTTCTAATTTATTTGGAAAATGGAAAAATTTGCCAAAGTTTTCTATGAGAAAAATTTTGTCATCGAAATTCCAGTGTTTGAAGAAAAAAAGTACTAATGGAAAAAATGTAGAGTACCTCTAATTTCTGGTTCCCACACCAGTGCTTAATCTCCTAAACCACACAGCAGATCAAACTAGACTCTAGTCTACACTGCAAACATATGTCGTTATAACTTCGTTGCTCAGGGGTGTGGAAAATCTACACTTTCAAGTGACGTAGTTATACGGCGCTAATCCCTGGTGCAGACAGTGCTATGTTAACGGGAGGGCTTCTCCAGTCAACATAGCTACAGTCTCTCAGGGAGGTGGAATACCTATGCTGACAGGAGAAGCTCTTCAGTTGGCATAGGTAGCCTCTTCACTCGGTGCTACAGCAGCAGTGCTGTATGCGTAGACACACACAGAGCATGAGAGGAGGAAAGTGCATAATCAAATACCTTTTGGAGCCAGGGCTGCTTTTTTCTGGTAAGAAATCGAACTACTCATAAACACAGTTATCAGATACATCCCAGATGTAACCGGTTAAGTCACTGGAGCAACAACCCACCGGAACAACCGTTAGGATAAGACTACCAAATAAAACTCACCTATTTTTCCTGATAATCTTCTTCACATTATCTCTCTCTTTTACTGCTGCCCATCAGCACAGAACTGGAGTGCCTTCAATGTAAAGCCAGTAGCAATAAAAAAGTCCGTAGTAGACTTCATGGAGTTTTTGGCACTTTTCCCTGAATTCTGGTAAATTATTTGGTCTTGATGTATCCATTTTTGATCGTGTTCCTTACCCCATATTTAATGGCAAATCTCTGTAGGGTTAATATCACGGTTGTTAATTATAAATGTGATGTATATAAGTCTCATTCTTTCATGACTGATTTGTTTTTAACGGAAGAACGTAGTGATGTTTGTTTTTTCCATAGCATTATATGTGTTCATGGCGCTTTATAGAGCATGCTGTATGTGCATACTACGTATCACTAATAACATGGATGTTATAGCCTTCAGTCACTCGGTTGTTGTTTAAACATGGTTTTAACAGCTGTAAGTTATTCAAATGGATCAAGTTATTGGCCTTTGCCAGGGATTGCTTGCTACATGTCAAAATGACTTCATGACATTTCCAAGGAACATACACTGTATAGCAAATTTCTTTAAGCGCTTGCGCATAGTCTCCCATTAGAGACACATGGATAAAGCATCTTGAATTAGCTAAGTATTTGCTGCCCTTAAAATATATACTTTGTGTCCAACTGCTTCCAGAACCAAAGAGTAAATACTCTCCCATTTCTGCAAAAGAAAGAGCCAGAAAGGGCCCTTTATTGTGTCATGGAGTACTGTGCTTGGTTTGAAATCCTGCCCATCCTCTCCAGCATGATTTAGTCTTCTATCCAGAAAAGAATGAGGCACCCGCTCTGAATACCATGTGGAAATTGATTGATGAGTGGCCTACAGAGCTCCAGCTCCTTTATTTTTAGGAACACTGTATGTCTAATTGGCGCTATTAAATCATTACAGTATATAATAGATGGAACTTCTGACTAAATCAACAAACTATATTTTAATGAAGAGAAGAGTTTTTAAATGAGAAAGGATACAGCGTTATTGGTGCATTTGTGTGGGGTGGGATGTGTGTTGTTGACTGCAGTATGTGGAGAGGGTTGGAAACAGCCAGCGTTCTATACATTTAGATCTTAAAAATATATTGGCTTTTCAAATACCAAATCGTGAAGATGAACCATTCAAAGTATGATTTTTTTTAAATCTCCCAGGTGTGTGGACCTGTTAGACTCGCAGATTGTGCTCAGTTCATTTCTCTTTTAATCCATAGAGATATGCATATTTTCAAAGATCATCCTGCCGTACTTCCAACAAATTAGTGTTACTCTAAGCCTATCACATTCTGCCACAGCACACCCAGGTTCACTTTTCCTGCTTTGTTTCTCACTCCATGGTATAGCCCAATCACTTCTTGATTATTCTCTAACCTTCGCTTCCATCTTTTTTCATAGCACAAAATCTGGCCTCAACGTGTTCTCTGATCATTCTTTAGGTTTAATAATACTTGTTATAGGGTTTTCAGATACTTAATATTTGAAAAGGGTTCCGGGGAAAAAGCTGGTGTATAAGTACTGTTGTTATGGTCTAGCAGAATGAAAATGGCATTAGAAGTCAGGAAGTCGTAAATTCTAATCCAGGCCCTGGTACTGACTTTGTGTGGATTTAGGTACCTCACATCACCTCTCTGCTTCAGTGTCTCCATTGTAAAATGGGAATAAAGTCTCCCCAGGGTGCTGTGAAGATTCACTTATTAATATCTGTGCAGCATTTTCACAATGTTTAAGGTGAAGAAGAACCACAATAATCATTTAGCCGTATAACTCAGGCCATAGAAATTTACCCAGTGATTCTTGGGATGGACGGAACTATTCTTTCCTACTACAGAAGTGAGTAAAGTAAAAACCAGTAGTAACTTTAAAGAAGTACATGGAGTTACACTGGTATAAAATTGGTACTAATGAGGAGAATCAGGCCTATCAAGTGCCATTTACGAGTTGAATATATTTCATAGCAATCTCCCATTCTTTTCTCAAATGTTGCCTTTGGATGCTGACTTTCACACTTCACAGTTAAGCAGTAGGCCACATCACTGCCTATTCCAGCTTGTTTATGTATATACTTTGACTCCTTTTCTCCCAAATAGTCTTCATACATCAGTACTGTACATTAGAAATATGTCAAAAATGTCCATGATGGGATGTAAATAAATACAATAGACAATGTGATGTTAATAATTAAACCTCGAAACAATACTATTTTTTTAAAATTGCAAAACACATCCTCAAGGAATCAAAACTAGTATTTCAGCAAACATGGCATATGAAGTGCAGTAAATGCAGTATTCATAAACATACATGCTCTGTGTGACTTGTGTCATGAGGGGTTCTGTAGACCTTCATTTGCAACAAATAAACTTAAAATGATATAAAAAATGTGCCAGCAAGGGAGAGATCCTATTTTTAATTTCTCCATGTACATAACAGCTGAAATTGGAAACATGGCTGGCTCCCTGTTTGTCAAGAATGGAAAACATTGATGTTTGCCATAATAATAATTTTGACTTTAGTAAATTATTCCCTTGTGACAACAGGATTTACATTCTACTTGCTGATAGCCTTCTAAATGATAGCATTTGTTTTAAGAAGGTAAAATGTGTCAGTAATACAGTACACATATAAATCACTATTCTGCACCTGCATTGTATTAAGCCAAGCGCTGGTAATTCCTGTTTATGAAGGAAATACAGCTGGATTCTGTGCTGATTATTTATTTATTTCATTCCGTGCATTTCTAAATACCAAGCACTGTAATCTTCAGGTACCTGGATGTAGCCAAGATTCCCATTTATTTCAGGTGGAATTCTGGTTGTTAAGTGTACATGGGGACAAAGAAAAGTAAAACAAAACAAAACTGGCAGTATTGTCAAAGTGAGACTTGCATGGTGAGTTAAAAGCAGTGATTTCCAGAAAGTAGAAGGTACTATGTCCCCTTCTTGAGTAGCATTATTTATTTATTTATTTATTTGTACAGTTGTAGCACCTTAGTACCCCATTGTGCTAGCCGCTGTACAAGCACAGAACAAAAAGACAGTCCCTGCCTCAAAGAGCTTACAATCCGAGTATAAGACAACAGATGGCTACAGACAAACAGATGGGGAATACAAGGAAACAGTGAGATGGGCGCTGGTCAGCATGATAGATAATGATCTTGACACACCAGTGGCCTAGCTATTGTCAAGTTTTTTGTAGTTATCGTGGCAAAGGAGAGTTTGGAGGAGGGATATGGAGGAGGCACGTGAATTAGCTTTATGGGTGTTTACAAGGAGCTTCTTCCAACATGACGGGGCAGCACAAGAGCTTGTCTGTTGAAGGTGAAGCATGAAGATGCTTGTCTGAAAATATAGCAAGTGGACAGTGGTGGCTTGTGTCATTGCAAATCAGAGACCAGCATTGATATCTCAACAGTGAAGGAGAGGTTAGGGATAGGCCATGGAAGGGTCTTGCAAGTGAAGATAAGTGGCTTATGTTTGAGCCAATAGAGAAGAGGGAGCCAGTGGGGAGGGAGAGAGAAAGAGAGGGATGACATGGTCAGTGAAACAGGCTAGGAAAATAATTTTTGCAGCAGCATCCTGAATGGATATGAACACGATAAGAGTGCATTTTTCAAGGCCAGAGAGAAGGAAGTTTCAATAACCAAGATCTGAGAGGAGAGCCTGGATGAGAGTTTTAGCTGCGTGAGTGGATATTTTTGAGGTATTATGCAGAAGGAATCTGCAAGTTTTAACACAGCCTGGATATGAGGATCTAGAGAGAGGTCAGAATGGAAGATGATGACAGGGTTCCGAGCTTAAGTGACAGGCAGGATGATGGTAATGTCCAGAGTGATTGAGAAAGGAGATAGAGAGGAGGATGTTTCAGCCCATGTTGAGCTTGAGCTGATGACTAGACATCTTCTAATGCCAGAAAGACAAACCAATATTTCAGTTTTAACAGAATGAAACAGGTGTGGAATAGCGTGGTGAATCTACAAATCGTCAGCATAGACACGGCAGTTTAATTTATGTTTGTGGATGAGGTTACCTGGAGATAAAGTACAGAGGGAGAAGAGAAGGGGAGCAAGGTCAGAGCTCATGGAACTCCCATGGAAAGTGGGAGGATGGATTAGAAGGAGGATCCTCCAAAAGATATACTGAAGAATGACTACAGAGATTGGAGGAGAATAGGGAGAACAGAGTCATGGAAGCCAAGGAGGACAAGATTGCAATAAAAAGAGCATGGTGAATAATATCTAAGGAGCCTGTGGTCACGTGTTAACTGGCAGCACTTGCTAACCTCTCTCTCACACACACTGGTAGGGATTAAAGCCATCTTCTCCGGAAGAACAAGGGTCCTTACTGTACCCTCACCAACAATATAAAGAACCTCGCTCACTCCCCTGGGTATGGCAGAGCAGCTATCTTTCACTGTTAGCAGAAAGGAGGTGGAACTCTGGTTTTATGAGAGGTTGGTTTCAGAACATTGCTCAGTGCTTAGGTTGACTCTAGTTTGAGTATTGGGGTTGGGAATAAATTTTTCATCACACACTATAGTTGAACAGTAGGTTTTGGTTGAAGGGTACATGTCCAAGAATTGTAGGGTACTTCACACAGAAATGACCAGATAACAGCATTAGTATTGTATTTGGGTACTTGCCTGTTTCGGTAGAAGTTTCATTTCTTGGCCCATTCAGGCTACAAAGCCCATGGCCACAGTTATTCATGCCATGACTTGCTAGATAAGATTCCCTGGAAGTAGGATGGTTTCTTTTCCCTAATATTGGGCAAACGCTAGAAGACAGAGGGTGCTAAGAGGGCTGGATCAGGGACACTGTGAAAAGAAGGCTTTATAGCCACCAAGACCTCTCTTTAGCAAATAGGTTATATCTATTTCCGTGTGGTTATGGTTTTGGCATTGTGGTTGATTTCCACATCTCGTTGGTTTACAGATCTTCAGGTTTTATGATTATTATTGGGGGCGGGAGGGTTTTGGAGCTGCAGCAAGTCATTGAACTTAGCTTTTTCCATTAAAATATACAACCTGAACCCTGTAACTAAATATAATATACTTTACACTCACACAATGCCTTCTAATTGAGCCTTCCAATGCACTTTACAACTTTTCAACAACCCTGTGAAATAAGAAAGACTTATTCTTCCCATTTTACGACTGGGTAATTGAGATAGAGAAGGGCTAAGTGACTTGCCTGAGGAAGTCTGTGGCACAGATGGAAACAGATCTAGCTCCATGTGTTCCTCTCGCTATGCTGTTTATTTTTGTGCAATCCAAAGTGCCATCAGCAATTCCTAAGTTAACACTTGTAACATTACTGTCCTCTATGAAGGACGCTGGGGTTTTTCCTTCTATCATATTATATTAAAAAAAACTAAGTAGAATATTTTTTCTTAAGTGGGGGGGGGAGAGATCTAATTGTCATTTTAAACAGGTTCTTTAAAATCCCATCATTTTACCCACAATAATCCAAGAATATTTAATAAGTCTTAAAATATTCATAACACCGGGAGATCGTTACTCTTGAGACCTTTGTACAAAGAAGCGAAGTGTGTTACAAATATGGCAAAAGCCTCTTTATTTCTTATTTCCTACTATGATTATATGAAGAAAGAAAAATATTCTGTTTTTTCTCCACTTGCAGTCTGCATCCTATTGTTATCTATTGTGGGCCAAAATGGTCCCTAACGTATCTGTTGAAGCCAAAGGAATTACATCAGGAATGAATTTCACTGAGCATATTGTGACAAGGTCGGGCCGGATGGCTACAGGAGAGTAATAGAAGGCAGATATATTAGCCCCAGGTTAAGTAGGTCCCTTTTCCCTGGGTAAGGTAACAGGGAAGGTTCCAGAACAATCAGGAACGTTCTGGAGACAATTAAGACAAACAGGCTGATTAGAACACCTGCAGCCAATCAAGAAGCTGCTAGAATCAATTAAGGCAGGCTAATGAGGGCACCTGGGTTTAAAAAGGAACTCACTTCAGTTTGTGGTACGCGTGTAAGGAGCGAGGAGCAAGAGGCGCTAGGAGCTGAGAGTGAGAACACATACTGTTGGAGGACTGAGGAGTACAAGCATTATCAGACACCAAGAGGAAGGTCCTATGGTGAGGATAAAGAAGGGGTTAGGAGGAGGCCATGGGGAAGTAGCCCAGGGAGTTGAAGCTGTCGCACCGCTGTTCCAGGAGGCACTCTAGACAGCTGCAATCCACTGGGCCCTGGGCTGGAACCCGGAGTAGAGGGCAGGTCTGGGTTCCCCCCAAATCTCCCAACTCCTGATCAGACACAGGAGGAGTTGACCTGGACTGTGGGTTCACGAAAACTGCCAAGCTGAGGGCTGCCGTGAAGCTCCAAGGCGAGCAAATCCACCAATAAGCGCAAACCCACCAAGGCAGAGGAGGAACTTTGTCACAATATTTAAGTAAAACCCTAGTAATTGCTGTTTTGTCTACAACTGCCAGTGCAATCCTTTAGAAAACAAAAAGGGAACTTTCTTTTGCATCACATATGTTATATAGTTATATAAACACCAGTGCCAAGTTTTCATACGACAAGTAATTGTTGAGTATTACTAATTGCTTAGTTACTGCAGTGATGAGTGCTATAGACAAAACTAAAGATAGATATATAAAAACTGAATTAGAAAAGTAGCATAAACATGAGACACAATTGCACGCTGCTATTCATCAATATGTAGATAGGAAAAAAGACTTTTTATTATGTAACGTTTAGACAGCTGGTACTGTAAATGAATCATCTCTAAAGTAAAAATGAGGTTACCGTAGATGACCACAAACCCATATAAGTTGTGTTGAATATGACTATAACAAAAAGTAGTTAAAATGTCCTCTGCTTTCAGGTCATGATGGTTGTCATTTGATTAAATAAGAGTGCATTCCGTTTGATGTCTTGTCTTTATTATTCACGGGCACATCTGTGTATATGTCTTATCTTTGTATGAAGTGCTGCTGGCAACCAAGTATTCATACAGGTTCCTATTTGCACACCTGCAACACACATGTAGTTTGTGTCGTGTGCAGTTTTAATCATTCCTCTTAATTGTGGTACATTCACCAGATTGGGGGAAAACATCATTCAGGTACAAAAAGAAACTGCTTAGTGTTTGAAGGAATTTGATAATTTTGCTGTGGTTCCTAGCTTGGCAGGTGGTAATAATGCCTATGCCAGCACTGTCAAAATATGAAAATTAAAGTGACGATGGGTTTTAATGAAATCCATTTGACAAATATAATTAAGGTGTTTTAATATGAAGCCCTGTAATAAAGACTACCGGTGGACTCCCTGAGGTCCTGACTAATTGTGTAGATTGCTTTTAAGCTTTGAATAGTTTTATTGGATAATGAACTGTTAAGAAGTGTTAGATCTTTCTTAAGCAGAATTTGGTTTGAAAAAGAAGAGGAGAGACAGGCCTGAGGTGTGGCATTTTAAACATAATTAGAAGAAAGATTTAAGTTAACATCTTTGATCTTGCTGTCAGTTTTTGATTAGAGCTGTAAATGCTTTAATCAAGTGTAGTGTAGTCATTATATTTCTAACTGTTTTTAAACTGTGAAATTACTGAGACACTGACATCAGTTTAACACATTTTGAAAATTTGCAGCAAAGTTGTGTTTGTAAACTGGGTGTTTATATTAAAATGTCAGGCTGCAGTGATTTACCAATTTAATGATAATTGCATAATTATAATATTTTGTGGTGAACAAATAGTTTGGTAATTTTTTCTAAGATGAAGTGTAATGTGTTGTAGTTGATGAGAACACGCTACTTATTTTTTGTTTTAAAATCTTACCATTTTTTCAACTGAAAACATATTCCAAATTAGAATTTATTGTATTGGATATATGTAGACCATAAAATACATTTCATTCTGTCATTATGTCCTCTATATTTCACTAGAAAAATATGTATATCTGTAGATATATTTAGAAAATGGTGCTGAAGACTTAAATAGCCAAAATGGCAATAATAATCTCTGGGCATTTTACCATCTTCAGTGGATTTAATATATTTGTAACTAACTTGATTGTTCCCAGTTGGAGGCAGTGTGTTCCCCTGCTTTGAGTCTAGGAGTGGGAGTCAGCCATCCTGGGTTCTGTACCTGGTTCAGACATTGTCTCATTGTGGGCCTGATCATTTTGAGGTGCTGAGCATGAACGAAAATCAGTGTACTCCACGCCTTGCCAGGTCAGGTTGTGTTTCTCTAAGTAGCCACACAATGCAGCAAAACAAAATGTATCAACCTCAAAGGAATATAACTATTTTTATAAAGCATATATATGAGGAACAACCAGAACAATTATTGACGACACTGGATCACTAGAATTTACTGCCAGCCAGGCATGCAATCGTCATACCACTCCATCACTGTTAGAGCACAACCAACAAAATAACAACCTCCTTCCTCATTCTGACCCATTCTGAGTGTGCATGGGGAAAAGAGGACTTTTATTGCATGTCCTGGAAGTTGACAGATATGAATTCTGGTGGACCAGGAGAATGGGAGATGTGTTTTAGTCTACTTGAGCGTCCCTCACAGAGAATGGCCTGCTGGCAGTTCTTTCTCTTTTATTTAATGGCAGCTCCAGCTCAATTGCCTCTGCTGATTGTAACTGAAGAGGTGTGGGACAAAGAGAGAGGCTGTCTCTCAAATAACCCTTACCCAAAACGATTTTAGGGCTTCAAAAGGGAAAGCCAACACCTTGAATTGCCACCGGAAGCCTGCATGCAGCCAGTGCAGCTCAACAATCATGAGCGATACATCTGTAGACTGAAACTGCTGATTAATAAGCAGGCTGCTCCAATAAGCGGGACAAGCTGGAACTTCTAAATGGAGCCAAAGTGTAGCCCCAACTACAGCTCATCTAATCTTGAGATAACAAAGGTCTGGATAAGCATTGCCAGCTAGCATCAGAAGAAAGCAGTCACACTTGTCTTATTAGACACCTATTGAAAAAAGCACCATTTAAAACAGCTGCCACATGAGCATGTAGCAGCAATGTGGATCTGACAAGATCCCTAAGGGTATGACTACACAGCTCAGGTAGACATACAAACACTCACTCTGCTTGAGTTTAGCACATTACGAATACAATGTGGTTGTAGTACAGTACCTCCGATGGTGGCTCAGGCTAGCTGCTGGAGTATAGGCCCACCCAACCGCACCACAGCCAAACTACTATTTTTAAATCCATGAGCTGGAGCAAAGCTAATGGGTGTGTTTACACCAAAGCTGGGAATCACACTTCGCACTGCTGTGTAGACGTACTCTAAAATGCAAATCTTAGCAACAGCAGGTGCCAAAAATCAATTAGCAAAGGGCTGATAGAAGTCTAGCCGCACAGCTCTTAGACCCCATGTGAAGGCTTAAGATGTTGTTCCTAAAATTTGATTCTACTCTGAAAAGTGGCATTATGGAGGAGTCTATATTTGCATCTCAGAACAATATTTGCATCTCAGTTTTCCAGAACAAATGTTAACAGTAAAAGGAGATTCTATCCTCCCTTATGGCCACTCAGTAAAAGATTTAAGGATGGCAATTTTACAACAGAAAAGCTTCAAAAACAGACTCCAACGAGAAACTGCTGAGTTTGAATTAATATGCAAACTAGATACCATGAACTTGGGTTTGAATAGAGACTGGGAGTGGCTGGGTCATTACACATATTGAATCTATTTCCCTGTGTTAAGTATGGTCACACCTTCTTGTCAACTGTCTAAATGGGCCATCTTGGTTATCACTACAAAAGTTTTTTTTCTCCTGCTGATAATAGCTCGTCTTAATTATTTAGCCTCTTACAGTTTGTATGGCAACTTCCACCTTCTCCGTATGTGTGTGTGTGTATGTGTATATATATATCTTCTTACCATATGTTCCATTCGATGCATCCGATGAAGTGGGCTGTAGCCCACGAAAGCTTATGCTCTAATAAATTTGTTAGTCTCTAAGGTGCCACAAGTACTCCTGTCCACAGATATGTTACTCCTATTGAACTCACTAATAGTATTTGCTTATTTACAGACTAATTATTTTTCAACTAGTTGTACTACATCACTGATTTAATTATACATTTCTATTTATCTTTGATACCTTTGGCCCCTATTACCATAGTATCTGAGTGCCTCCCAATTTTTTAATGTGTATTTATCCTCACAACACCCCTGTGAGGTAGGGCAGAACTTTTATCTCCATTTCAGAGATGGGAAACTGAGGAAAGAGAGGCTTAGTGACTCACCCAAGGTCACACTGGAAATCTATGGAAGAGCAGAGAATAGAACCTACATCTCCACAGTCCTGTTGTAGCAGCCTAATTCCTGGACCATCTATCATCTGTAATCCTAATCCTTCCATTTGCAAATGGCGGCGTCACATTTCCAGACACAGGGCGCTGATGGATGGAAGGGACATCCTTCTGATTTCTGAGCAAAAGCCACTCTCATGGGTAAAATGGCATGTATTAGACAACACAGATTTTTTCCAGTTGTAAAATACATGCTGAATACACTAACATTATGTTGAAGTTTTAAAAAATTGCCACCTTCTTGAAGTTATAAAAAAATTGCCTCTTACATTTTCACATGGAGCTGAAGGTTCATGAATAATTTTGAAGTCATTTTGCCTCCACTTTTAAAAGATTTTTCTTTCTGGTAAAAATCTCTTTTACTCAGCAGTCTTAAAAAAAAAATACAAACAAAAAAAACACACACCTCAGTACTTTGAGACTCAAACTTTGCATGCAGTTTGTATATATGGCATTTTGTTTTCAAGAAAGAGTTTAGGGGGTATGGGGAAGTGGGGAATCTATTGAAAGGAATAGCTAATAAACATTTCCTTAGCCTTGCTAACATATGCCGTTGTGTTAGCGTTTTGCCATGTTGGTAATTTATACCTATTAAACCTTTGTTTTGTCTATTACTGATTCCCGGGCTTTTGTTTGCCCTTATTGTCAGTAACAAGCATTTCATTTTTATATGGGGGAAAATGGTCTCAGTTACTTCTACTGTACTCAAAAAGGAGAATGGGATTTGCAAATGATAAATGGGGAAGTTGACTAGCTAACTAATAAAGATTTGTCTTAATCAAGTATGATTTGTCAGAACAGGAGCGCACGGGGGTCAGGGCACATGCAATGAATAATACAGCATTCACAGGAGAAAAGGACCAGGCAAAAGGCCTCATAAATATGCTGTGATTACGCGCCGCTAATTCGTATTCAAAGAGTGAGTTCACTGAAGCTAGCTCCTAGGTTGCTGAGCTATTCACTTGCCTTGTGGTCTCTCCAATGTATAAGAAAAGTTTTTGTTTAATTTTCTTTTTTATCACATGTAGTTTTTAGCATGGCTTTATTTTTGCACAGAATAAATATCAACAGGTTTTGGTTTGAAACATAATTTACAATAATAATTTACAATGTGATTAATTAATAATCCTTTTGTTTTGTTTTGTTCAAAAGTCCAGCATCTTATTTTTCATTTAAATATGAATGTGGGTGCAGCAAGAAATATATTCTCCTTTCACATTCAATATGTATTGCTGAGGAGTGTAAGTCCAGTTAAAAAAGCTCTCTTTACCTATGGAAGTAGTAAAGATCAAACATGCAGAGAATGCTTGCTTGTGTTCCCAGCATTCCTGACTTTCTAATAAGGCTCTAGATTCAGATTACGCAGGATAAATCTTTAATATATCAGTATGAGTCTTTTAATATAACAGTATGAGGGTAAATCTGAATAAACCTAAATATCTTGATACTTGATTTTGGATTTGTTTTTTAAGAGCTCTTTTTGCTTCAAGGAGCCATTTATGGGTCTGAAATAACATAAGATATAGTCTTCGCTTGACTTTTCCTCTGTCCAGAAATAGAAACACTAGGAAAAGACCAGTTCTTATTATTTGAGCCTCATAAATGGTTCCTTTAATAATTAAAAAAGCACACAATGAATATCAATGCAGACAAAGTACCTGAAACTCAAATATTTGTGGGCCATGTTGTTTTCACTTAGCATTATTTGGATGTTGCGTATTTGGATATGCATTAAAAATCTCTCTCCCATGCCTTAACTTTAAAATGTGTCTTGTCTTTCTAAGATGCTTCTGCCCTTTTAATAGGGTAACTGACTTTGATTTCTGCTTGCCGGTGGGCCTACTGGGCCTAACCTATTTTGCATTAAATTTTATGTGCCTTGAGTTGTGTTTATTACATTGAAGATAACTGAGCTGCAGAGGTTGAGTCAGCCTTATGATTTTCAGAGCCTCAAGCTGCCAGATGCAGGAATTGGCATATGAGTTGCCTGGCCTCCAGTCACACCTGTTTTAAGTCTTTGCAGGCTGCAATACTCAGGGTCCAAAATAATTGCTTGCATTGCCTGTTACTTCATATAAAGTTGTTGAATAAAGGAACGTGGAGTTTGAATTTACCAGTTTGAATTCAACCCAGGTGAGACGTAGCCAGAATTCATTGTCATCTCATGGCTGCTTGCATGGGTGAAATTAGAGGATAGTCTAGAGGATAGGTGTCCTCGGCACAGACTAAATGTGATCAGAATTGTGACTATTTTGCCACCTTTGAGGCAGTCTGAGCGGAGAAATCAAGAATTGAATGAACTGCTCTTTCAGCCCAAGAGGTAGTGCAGTCTGGAAGGTACCTTAATAGAGCAGTATGCACTGCCTGAACTGTACCTGTTGTCTGGATAAAGAGAGGACGACAGAGTTTCTAACATGGTTAGGTCAGTCCCTTCCACTAAGAATAATAGAAAGGAAAAATAAGTGAGAAAAAAAATATTGTGACTTGATTCCAACTTCACTTAAGTTAGAGATTGTAAATGGGGTAGCAGGATATTTATTTGTCTTATTGCACTGAGCAAGGTACTTTTCTGAACAGTTGCTCCAAGAGGGGAGGAGAACATTTGAAAGGAAGATTTTGGAGCAGATGAATATTACTGAACTAGCATCTAGCCAGAACAACGGCTGGACTTCAGTATAGGTAAGCCCAGAGTCGAATCAAAGCCTGCCACCTCCTGTGAACGATGCCATGAGGATGTTAGCAAGCGAGCTAAGATAGATGTGTGATGGAAGTAGACAGAAAAAATTATCAGTTAGTGAGAAATGTGTACTTTTTATGTCAGTAGATTGATGTACGTTAGAATTTTAGAAAAGGTAAGAAATGTGTACTTTTTATGCCCGTAGATTGATGTATGTTAGAATTTTAGAAAAGGTAAGAAGCCCTAGAAAAAGAAGAGGCTACTAGAGGTGAAGTTACCAGGCCTGTGTCATGTCATCTCTCTTCCTCCTCCCTTCTCACCCGCCATTTTCTATTACTTCTCATTCAGATGTTTACCCACTCCCGAAAGAGTGAGCGGGAGGAGAGGAAGCGTTGGTTTTAAACTGCTACAGTTCACTCCTAAAGGTATTGATGTTGTCTGGCCTCTTTCTCATGTACCTTTTCTTCCATATTTCCATATTCTCCGTTGTAGAAAGCAGTAAGTCTGAATTTTTTGTTTCCCTGATCTCGAGATGAAAATACCATGTTTTTTGCTGTTGACCAATAAAGTGGATTTTATGAACTTTCATCTTAATTCATGGTACCGTTTTTATTTTAAAGAGGTTTGCATTTTTAAGGTGGATTGGGAATTGGGTTGGGACTTTTTTTTATTTTTGTTTTGCTTTCACAGCGAGACCAACCAGGCAGCTTCTTTTACCCTGTCTTGTAACTGAAATCATGAAAGCACAAAACATTGTGGTTGTCCTTTTCATACCTTAGCAAAGGTGATATTAAGTATCCTTTCTAAGATATACTCTAACCGGTGCCCTGTTGTATATAATAACAATTGGACTTCTGTTTTTTCCTGTATGTACCCATCAGCATCCCATTTCCTGCAGATACTTAGTCATTTGAATAGCATAACTTTCTCATTTCACTATGCTGCATTCTTTTAATGTTTTACAAATATTCTCTCTATTGACTTATAACCATTACCTGTAATCCTTGATTTATCAATAATAATCTGTTTGTCATCTAATGACCTAAAGATCAAAATGACTCTGTCTCTAATTGTTATCTCTTCTAATTAAATATATCTCATTAGAGATTATATATAAATATATATTAATGAAATATATATTTCACTAGAAGATATATAGATGTATATAAACTGCAAACTTGTACATTTATAAGGACTTCTACTTATGTAACCATACTTAAAGATGTCAGCACTTTTTTTTATTAACTTTCTGCTATCCGGTACCTTTTCACTCAACCCTGAACTCTTTTGCCTCCTACAGTATATTTTCCAAGTCTGTAAAATTGCTTGCTGTCACCTCTGAAACACTGCTCACATATAATATTTTGTAGCATGACTTTTTGCAGAAATTCTTATTGATGTTTTCGTATCCTGTAATTCCCTCCCTTTAATACTCCCAAAGTCCAAATTCTCCCAATTTTAACATGACCAAAATGTGACAACCATACCATAACAGGGTTGCTGCCACTTGAGCAGTCCCTTATGGCAAGAATTCCCTTTGCAGCAACCTCCCTCTGTTCTACCTCTTCAGGGCCCCTTGCAGGTCCCGCACAGCCTTTCTTATTAGTCCAACCACCCTCCATTTGAGTCTGGTTTAATGCCCAAAACCATTCCAAACAGTCCATTACTGCAATTCAGAGGTTCAACTTATCTCTGGCTCTTCTGGCATCCACATGGAGTTCTTCGCTGCTCTACCCAGGGTCACTTCTTATAGCTGTGTCCCCTAGAATTGAACTCTCTGGCTTCCTTCTCTTTTCAGTGTCTCCCCTTTTTCTGAGGGAGAATGCATTCTATATACTGCCCTGTTCCAGAGAAAACTTCTCCTGATCGGCTGAAAGAAGAAGGGAGCTCTGATCTTGTACCCTTTAAAGGAATGGTTCATGGGGTTTTGCCTCCATCCAACTGCTAATTCCCAGGGATTGCTTCCTCTTTTCTGCTACAGAGCCATTTCCTGAGCCTTTGTGGATTCCAAACCCCTGAAACAAATTCTTCTGGACCTTCTGCTCTTAAAGGACCAGTATTCCCCATTTTGCAGACCTTGAAAGAAAATGCCCCCAGACTCAAAGATCTTAACTGGGTTTCTGCCATTTCAGTAGCCCCTATAAATAATCCCTATTTCAGGTTTCAGAGTAGCAGCCGTGTTAGTCTGTATTCGCAAGAAGAAAAGGAGTACTTGTGGCACCTTAGCGACTAACAAATTTAGAAAGCTTATGCTCAGATAAATTTGTTAGTCTCTAAGGTGCCACAAGTACTCCTTTTCTTTATCCCTATTTCAGGATCTTTCACGGATTTGATACATGCTTCTTTTTAAGTCCTGATTCCAGAAATCATCTGTATTTAAGAAGGCCACTTAAGCATGTGCTTAGGTGCTTTCCTGAAATGGGGCCTTAGACTTCCCCACCCTACTATCTCTTCCCTCTTCCTCTCCACCATAGGTGGCAGCTTTTATACTTCTCTGCCCTAACCATCTGATCAGCTTTTTTAATTCTTTAACATTATCTTTACATCCCACTCTGTGGTCAGTCTGTCTCCCTCTCTCACCTCTGTATGTCTAGTAAGTCTGTGTATTTGTATGTAGAACACAAATGTAAAGTCTTTTTGAACAAGCCATCTAGCATTCTCCCCATAATTTGGTCACGCCTATCATCAGCCCTTTTACCACATCAAGACGTGTGCTGCGTTTTACTGATAAGTGCAGGAATATACCACACACAGGGGTGACATTTTGATATGAAAGATACTGTGTAAAACATACATTGTCTTTTATATTATAAATCTCCATTTTAGTAAGGTTGGAAATAGCTGATTTAAGAGGTTATTTCTATATAAGTTGCATCCTTGGAAAATACGTACAAGTCATATGTATGCACAGCTCTCTTTCTCATGCACACACCCACAAAACTGCAATAACTGATGTCCTATCCATCTTGTTTTGTTCTTTTTAATGCTGATGTAATATCATGCATCAGGCACATCACACAATTTTTCCTTGCTTGTTTTCTTTGGTTTCAAACCACTTAAGCATTTATTTACCTTACAGGCTAGACTGATTTTGAAAGAGCCTCTCTAATCACTCAAGTCAATAATACACATTTTTAAAGAATGACTAATGTATTTACCCAAGAGACCAGTATAGCTGTGAATGAGCCTTTCCAGTCTGTTGGATAAATAAATATGCATTTTATAAATTCCATGGAACGATTCTTGGTTTTTCTTTATGCATGAAAAAGAAAATAGACTCCAGCAGAAAAAAAAGTATTAAACCTGTGATGTAGATTCGCTGTTAAAGGGATGTTTTCAAATATCCGTGTATGTTTTTTCATTTTTATTTTTTTGCTTTTCATTCTCTCAATATCCTGTTAGACCCTTGTAAGTATAAATACTTTTCCTGCAGATTTTTCCTTTCTTTATTTGGTAACTGCTTCCCACCCCTATTTTTGAATGGGGTTTCCATGAACATGACTATTCATTTCACAACTTCAACCATATCCTATCACAGCATCTTTATTTATGCATCTGATCACGTGCAAAACTTTGGGAAGTGATATCATCTTCTTGCTTGCACAACCTGCCCATATAGAGCTAAACATCATTTGAGAAGGCCACACCAAAAAAGAGTGGTACTGTCAAATTGCTCATTGATGAAGAGATTGGTTTCCCCCACCTGATTTTAACAGCTTCAAGGCAAAATTAAATGTGTGGCCTGGGAAGCCTGATACTTGTTGTCCTTTTAAGCCTGATGCTCAATTATGACTTTGTCTTTGTGCGGGATTGTAGTTTTTTATTATTATTATTATTATTATTCATTATCTCATTCTTAAGCTATGCTGTGATGTTTGTTCTTGCCTTGTGTCAATTAGAACATGAATTATAGTGGTATAAATGGTTTTTACGCCTTTGCTTCGGGATGTTTTAGCTGTAATTTTTAGAACATAATTTTATGTCACTTTCAGAAACTCACTTGGCCTAGGTTAATTTTAACATTATGATGATTTATTTGCGCTACAGCAGCATCTACTGATTGCTTTTGGGTATCCGCATCCTGGCACTGCCCATGTACGTGTATGCACACCCCTCCCCCCCAAAAAATAGTTTAAGATCTAAAGAGCTTACAGTCTTGACATAAGGCTCCATGAATACAGCACATTTACAATATCTGACAACTCTTTGGTTCTAGTCTTGGTCCTAAATGCCTGCATGTGAACCACAACATACTTTATAAACCTGGCCACTTCGTGTAATTACACTTTGTGTAATTTGTGTAGCCTAGTAACTGATTCAACAAGATAAGTAGTCTGAAAGAATCTAAACTGCAATCCTGGATTAAATGAATACATTTGATTTTTAAGATTGGTGAAAGTTTGAACTGGCAGGAAAACATCAGGGACATGAGGAATATAATGTAATATGATAGTAAACATAAGGCAATAGTATCAAAGTGGTAAAATGTTCTATTTAAGAGCTTAACTCTGCCGCTTCCCTGCCCATGGAAGTCTTGGAGCAAAGTGAAGAGGTGCCTTATATCATTTACCTGTGTGCATTTCTCTACATTATTGATCTTGCATCTGCAAAAGTCTCACTGATTTTAGTGAACGTTCTGAGAGTGGAAGAGCTGTACTATAGGATGCTTAGATCAGGGGTTCAATTTATGATGCTCAAACTGATAGCCAGAATTCTAGCGTCACCTCCGTTAAGTCTCGTATTTCAACTTATGCTGTTATTTTTGCCCAAAAAGGGCAAAAGATCATCAAATGCAGTGCATATAGAGTAAAACAACTCCTGTAAAATTGATGATCCATCCAGTTATATATCTGTGGAGATTGTTGGAAAGGAAATGCAGCTCTCTCAGTTCTCGGACCCCTGTGCCAGTTTGAACTTCATGGCTGAAGGTTTAATCCCTAAGTATCATATCAACAATTCATTTTGTGATATTCTGGCTGACATGCTCTCCTTCCTTATTTATTGATGTCTTCAGTCATCAGCAATGAAAGGAAAATACACTATTTTGTCAAAGTGATGGTGGATTACCCTCAGTTACAGTTGATCCTGTTGTCATGTTGATGGTTAGAAAATTAAACTAAATCCTTATAAAAAGCTAAGAATGTGAACATACCACTGATAGGAAGAAAAAGATTTGAACAAATACAGTAACTTTCTTAAGTTGGCATATAAAAATATATAGCTGCATCCTTCAAAGATATTTTTGAGTTTTGTTTGTGAAATACCAGACCATTTTAGCCAATGTGCTTTTTATTTCTTCCTTTGAAAGAAAATCTTCTCCTGACTCTTCTTTTTACTTACACACACACACACACCAAATTTTGAATAATAAATATTTCCAGCTGACACTAGTTTGCTGGAATTTGGCTGATTGTTTTACTTTACTTTTGAAATAAAATATATTTTTCTTAAAAAATACAGTGAATATATGTATCCTTTTATGTATTCCAAGACTTTAAATGCTTTAACAGTGATTGATAATAAGCACATTATAGTTTCATCCAGAGGGTTATGAGACATACATGCAGATGAGTCTTGAGTCACTTTTCCTACTCTACCATCTGTACAGCTGTGCTCCACCTTACAGCTTTTTAACTCAGTAACCACATATCTTACCACGTTTCACCTTTGGGAGGCATTGTATATACAGCTAAAAGTAAAGAGCTGCAAGCCAGCAGGGACAAGATAGCATAATGGGGATGTCAATTTGTGGTCAGATATCTGAGGAAATATTTATCTTACTTGTACTGTACTTGGCAACGGATCCAGCAATATAGACTGTAATGAATATTTTTGGTCTTTAGCTGACAGAATATATATCACTGTGCACTGAAATTATTATTAAGGGGGGAGAGAAGAATGTCCAGGATTTCTTTGCCTCATATTTAAAAAAAAAAAAAGTTTAAGGCAGCTTAAAGTTGGATCATGTCCTGAAAATTTAAAATTGTAAGTATTGCTATGTTAATATATAACTGATTTTTTTTTCTGATTCAGTCTCTTTCTACAATTGTAAGAATTAAATGTCAAGATCTTGCTTATTCATAATTCAGTAACATAGCAATAGCAATATGTTGCTTTTGTTATTTAGAGAAATATGCAGTATACTTCATTTGGGTACTCTTTTTTTGGCACTGGTAGGCTGAGCAGCCTAAAGGAATGTGCATAGAACTGGAAGTCAGAAACTTCTGTTTATGTCAGACTTGCTATGTGGCCTGAGGCAAATTGTATCCATTTCCCCTTCTGTAAAATGGTGATCATATAATTTACTTTCTTCCCTCAGGGGGATGTAGTGAGGATTAATTAATGTTTGTATAACACTCTGAAGATGGAAATCTCTTCTATATACGAGGTGGTATTATTTTCTTATACATGCATATCTGTAATAGCTATTTCAGGTTAACATATGAGATTAAAGTTCTTTCAAAAGGAAAGTCCTGTCCTTGTTCACAGCCTTCGTGTTATGTCTTGAAGCCTGAATTTTCCCCTAATTTTGCAATTATTTAATCCAGCATCGGCTATGGAAGCAACCAGCCAAACTGTAAACAAGAGATGATGCCAACCAATTGATTAATGTGACTGTTATCAGAAATACTAAGAGACCCAGCAGAACACATCTCCAAGCTTGCCAGAAATGCTAGGCCACCAGTGGACCGAAGAAGAACACCAGTTGTGTGAGGAGGAAGGGTTAACACTAAAATAACAGAATTTCATTTTAGTAGCAGGTGGAGTTAGGAGTGCAGGGAGAAAGGCCTTCCACTAATGTCTGTTGTTTCAGAATCTCCATAACTGTGCTGGTATCTCTTAGTAAAAATTTCCTGATATTTCCCAGCAAGGGAAGCAGAAGGGGAGAGACAAAGGTTAAGAACATGTGAGAAGTATGAACTCCCACCCTGCAGAACAAGTATGAAATTCTTTTTGCCAATGTTGTGTAGACCAAAGGTTAACATGAATCCCTATAGCCTAAACTATCTCATTAGATTGTCAATATGACAACTTCTAGTTTGATTGTTACTTCTTCATGTGTATGATATTTAAGACATTTAAAGCTTGTTAGTGATTTTGTCGTTGAATTTAGGTGGAGTGATTAGGCTCTCTTATGTTACAGTGCTGTTTTTCTTTAAATATATTTATTAGAATTTAACCTGGCATGTTGGGGGCTTACAGAGAAAAGCTGTATTTTTCAGGATTTATATTTTGATTTTTTTTAATGCAGAGCAGATTGGACAGGAAATGTTGGAAAACCTGAGCCAAGACAGAGAGAAGATCCAGCGTTCTCGGGAAAGGGTAAGTTTGACTATAAAGAATTGCTGGTCTCGGGTTTTGTGTGCTTTGGGCAAGTTCACTTTGCAAGCAGAAATAATCCAGTACATTGATTAAAGTCTTAAATAAGTCAATTATTATATCATGATATGTAATCACCACCCATCAATACTTATTAAAAAGTAAAAGCCTAATAGGGGCTTGATCCTGCAAACTCTGAGTAATACAAGTTGTCCCATTAAAGTCAATGGGTCTGCATTTGCAAGGAAGAAATTGGCCCAATCCTGCAATCAGACCTGATCAGTGTGTGTCTTGGAATTTTTTCAAGGCCAATTTTTTCTGTTTCTTCCTGTTCCTGCCTGGAGCAAGGTTAAGAAGGAATGAAATTTTCCTAGAAAGCTGACTGGTGAGCCTCCAGTCATACGCCATCCAAAGACCTGTTGTCAGAAATGGAAGACCTCAAATTCCTAGTACTCAGTCCCATTATACGCCTCTTAGTTACTGTTTTCAGGTCTCCATTAGATCCATATAAGAGCATATGTCTGTGGCATGAAGTCCACTTGAAGGTTGTGATCTTAGCTCACATCTCTATGTATCCCATTTTCTAAATTGTTGTTAAAAGACCAAAGATGGAGACCATTGTCCCTCAGTGGCCAATACCTTTGCACTGCACATACAGAGGCATCATGTTACAGAGTAGGGAGATAAACTATTTCTGTAGAACTCAGGTATGACTGCACCAGACTGGAATGTTGCATTCAGTTCTTAGCCCCTCATTATTGAGAAAATATTGACTAATTGGTTGAATTTACTAAGAGTAAAGTTTAAATGAGTTAGATGTATGGATAGAGATATATAGCTTGGCTAAACATTAAAGATATTATAATAGTTTCCCTCTGTTTGAAAAATGCAAACTCCTTAGATGGCAAGGAATGCATTAATTTAAGACTGATATGGGACATAACTAAAAATATTTGGAATGATCTAAGAAATTAAAGATGTAGGTTTCAGAGTAACAGCCGTGTTAGTCTGTATTCGCAAAAAGAAAAGGAGTACTTTTAAGAGACTAACCAATTTATTTGAGATGTAGGTTGCATATCAGGAAGCATATCCCACAAAGAGATTTACTAGACTCCCAAGGAAATGGTGGAAACCACATTGCAGGAGTCACTTAATTTACCAAGAGTGAACAGGGTTCTGAAGAAAAATGGGTTTCAGGGATTAATACAAAATTATCAGTAAAACTGACAAGATTTTCTAATTCCCACCGTACCACTCAATTCCATCAGTCCCAACACCTTGTTTATTTCCTTCTCCCTGCTTTCTCTTATTATTTAAAATAAACAATTTTTAAAAACTTTTGCACTTGTATAAATTTTCATTTCCTGATTTCAAAGCACCTTCCAAAGGAAAGTACTGTATACCAATTTTGCCAAAGGTCACACAGGAAGTCTGTCAAACCTTAACCACAGGATCATCCTTCCCAATTTCACAGAAAAAGTTAACATAGGTTTTTTTTTCCCAGTGTATCCCAAATCTGTAACAGATTATTCAATATATGACCAAGACCTATTATTTGAATGTCCATTTTTATCTTCACTTGCCAGCCATGCTTGAGGTTTTAGGTTTGTACATCAACAGCTAATGACATTGCAATCGGCTAAAACAGAATTCTCTGGCTTGACATAGCTGGGTTTTTTTGTCATCGGTTGTTGCACTCATCGCTGAGCTCATGTATTAGCAGGAAAATGGAGGAAGAGCTATCTTGGAAATATTTTGTTTTAGAATAAGTGTATTTATGATTTGAAAATCTGTATGTTGGGTTTTTTGCCAGAGCAGAATAGAAGAGGTTGTGTTTTTATTGCTCCCTTAGGCTGTTTGCCTATTTGGTCTAACTTTTCTTCTGCTTGTTTTTACCTTAGGAATACCAGGTCCTGACTTTTGCTTGAGAACTTTGTCAAACCTGGATAGTGGCAATCTAAGAATCGCTACCCTGCGCAGTAATTTTACCTTTCAGGTTTGACAAACTCCTCCAGCAAAAAGAGAGAAGTTAGGAACTCATATTTAAAGGTAAAAAGCCGAAAACTTCTTTTTATCACAAAAGAAAGGAAGGAAAACAACATATTACCTTCCCCCTCTGACCCACTGTGTTTGAGCCTATCATTACACGTAATAAAAGAGCAACAGGAAGGCGTTTGCTTACAGTTCACCTCTGGCATAGATAAAAACTTGGTTTTGTAATGAGCTTTTAAAAAATTGCAGCAGGTATGTTTTTCTGTTGCATGTGTCATACTGGTTTAATCTGGTTTTCCAGAAGTTGAATCAGCTAGACTTTACCTTATGCATCATAAAGCACCCATGACATGGCCTTCCCAGAACAAAGCACACAACCTATCACCTCATGGTTCTTGGTTACAAAGCATTGGGACAAACTTCAGGCTTTTCATCCAAACTGGGGGATGGGAGTGTCAATTATTCCTATCCTTCTACTTTGTTCTTCTTTAGTAGCATTTAATTAAATAATATAACCACAAAATAATTCTGTAAAATATTATAAAAGACATTCATCACTAAAGGCCCTATCTGGCAGACATTTACTACTAAGTGTGGTGAATGCAACTACTCACAGTGGTTAGCATTAAACATGATAGTAAATATTTGCAAGATCAGAAAATGGAAGCTGTTCTTAATGCACTTTATGTACTAGGTATTCAGGTACTAGGTACTGTTGTATGTAACTTATGATGGCGAAAATTCTTCATTATCTGGAGATTCCCGCTTACAGTTGCCCTTTTACTTTTTATGGATTTATAACGCAGAATATGTTCGGTCTCCCAAATCGAAGTCTCTGATTGCAGTAAGGCATTGATTGCCCTACCTGCTGAATCATCAGGCAACCCATTAAATCTGAATTTATAATGAAGTAGTAAATGTTGGATGAAGTGAGGTAAAATTTAGAAAATAAATATATACCTGTCTCCTTCATGAACTCTCCAGACAAATCCCCTCTCTTGTGGTTAACTCTCACTCTGCCACATGAGCCGTGGAGGCATTCCAAGCAGCCTATGGGAGGTGCAAGCTTCTGATATAAAGACTTAAGTCATCTAGAAGTGAGGGTATAAAGATTCCCCACCAACAGTCCCTCAGTTCTATTTTTGCACCTGCTTAAGCAGGTTGTAGAACAGTCCTCTGTCATCAACTTGGGAAAAAAAAAACAACCCTAACATTTTCTGGTTTTCCTTTCACCTTCCCTTTAGATTTCAGTTTCACTGTGTGTCTGTGCATGTGTGTATCTATAGTGTTTTTATTCTCATTCCCCTTCAGAGAAAATGGTTGTAGTTTACAATGCATTTCAAAGAAGGGCTTGCTAGAGTTGTTAGGTTTTGCTGAGCTTTATTCCTGACTTTGCTGTGAGTGCAGAAAAGCTAAATTAGGAGACAGGACTCGATGACTGAGGAGGTTTCTTCACATCTGATGTCCGATACTGAAATTTAAGATATGTGCTTTTTACAATGGTAAAATAACCAGGATTAACCAGCAAATTTGTCTGTCTGTGAAGAAGACAGTAGAGCTGTGTAAATAGCTGAGTTTTTGATTCACTGGCAGTTCCAAAAATTGAAGAAAAAAAAAAAACTAGTTTCGGGTCATCCTGAAACCTACATTTTTTGGCATTTTCGGTGAATAGAAAATTGCGAAAAGCAAAAACCGTTTTGGGTCCTACTTGATGTTTTGTTCAACCCATCACCAATGATGTTTTGTTCAACCCAAAACGAAAGGTTTGTTTTGATTTTAGGCATTTTTAACCACTTTCTTAAAAAACCAAAGGAAACCTGGTGCTAGATTCCCAAGGGGACCTAGGCACTGTTCACAAAACCAAGGAGGAGAAGGCCCCCAAGGTAGTGCCCCACTTCTTATATCCAGTAGACCAATGCTTGGGACACTTAGCTGCAATGTGGAAGAACTAGCTCTGAATCCCCTCTCTGAGCACAGACTGGTAAAAATACTTAAATATTTATTAGGTCAGAGAGATAGTGAGAATCACTCTATAGCCTCCCTTTTCTTGAACTGAAAACTGCTTTTAAATCCAGCATTTGCCTAAAATGCCGTGTTTACTAGAGCTCTGTAACAAGAAAGTTAATTAAGTTCATTTGGATATGTAGTGTTGCTGAGCACTGTTAAACCACTACCTTTTTTTGACCAAAGGGGTGGGCAAAGTTGTTATAATATAATTATAATTAAATATATTTAATCTCATATACACCTATATATAGTAGTTTGCACAATCTGTAAATTGTTTTGGGATCTGTTTCAATTAAAGTTGCTATAAACTGTAAGATTAGTTCCTACTTTCATATTTAAAATAGGTAAAACTTTGCTGTAGAAGCACTATGGAAATATTTTAAGGATATATTTTCCACTGTATCAATCATATGACATTGTTCTGTGATATTGTTTTTGCTTCAGATTGCTTTGTCTGGAGCATCTATGAAAACAACTGAAGGAACAGTATGTGAAAAAAACAAGAATAGCTAACCCTTTGGGTATCTCCTCATCCCTTGGTACCCTCATTTAACTCCCAGTAACATTCATAGGACACACACACACACAGAGACACAATGGAAAATATAGATGCTAATCTGTAATGCCTTTTATTCCTCAGATCTTTATTCATAGAGCCTTTCCTTTTTGTTACATCCACTGTTGAATCTTTCACAGATTCCATCTTTATGTAAGGAAAAAAAATCTACACTTAAATTTCAGAGCTTTACTAGAATTGAATGCGAGCTAAAATTGAGGAAGATTAAACCAATGTACAATAGAACTCTGCTGTTTGTACTTAATGGAGGGCATGTGGGTTTTTTAATATAACCCTCTTTTCCGCAGCTTAGAGAAACAGATGCAAACTTGGGAAAGAGCTCCAGGATCCTAACCGGAATGTTGCGAAGGTAAGGACAAGGTAGGGATACCTCTGTCTCTATCGGCTTTATTATTTTTAATTATATCTCAGCATTTGGCTAACTTGCATGGTTTTTTCCTCACAATCCAGTAGAATCTCTTGAAACTAAATATTGATGTTGGCACAAGCATTCACTGAGGAAAAATCAGATGAGAGGGACGTTTTTACCATAGGAGTTTTGCGCAAACTATGAAAAAAATTTAGGTTGGCTGTAAAATAGTTTTCCATTGTGTAACACCGACAGACCCTGGTTGTTGGCAGGCGGGATTGAACCTGGGACCGCTGAAGCTTAGCATTTAAGCTTCTACTGCATGAGCTAAAAGCTAGACGGCCCTTAGCCAACGCTGTAGCAGACTCATCAATCTGTAGCTGGGCTAGGTGTCACCAGAGGGGGACAGAGCGCCAAACAGGCATAAGTACAATTGCATCAGAGGTGTGGCCCCTTTCCTGAACCATTTGTCGGTTTTCATCCTATTCTAAAAATAGGCTGTTTAATGGAGATACAGCACCCATTATTTCTGGATATGCAGTCAGGTGTTTTAACCTGTTAGTTTAAATTTGATTTTTTTATATTTATAATACAACTTATACTCAGAGCATAATTTAAAATAATTAATTCTAATTTGAACATACTAGAGAGAGACACTTTTAAAAACATTGTGTTTTGAGCATGCTTCTCTTGTGTGGTGTAATATTATGGAAATGTAGCCCTGGGATTTAAAGTGAAGTGTGAAGAAAAAAAATGGCAACATCCTAAAAATCTATCTGGGATTTTAGGGAGGATGAGAAAGATATTCAGTGATTTCCAACCACCTTGAATTTAAATCAATACCTTTACCAGAAAGCTTGTTTTAGCCATTGGAATCCCTGGACATAGAGTTATCTATTCAGCAAAGCTGTACACTTGTAGCATTGTGCTGTCTGTATTTCTTGACTTATAGTTGGCTCCATAAAGAATAGTCACCCGAATTATAGGTGGCATTGGACATGCTAGGACTGATACTTTTAAGAAATAGGTTATTTATAAAATATTCTGCAAAAAATTGGTATGAGTTGGCCCTTCCTAAGTTGCTCTTCACAACATGCAAGCCTTTTGTAGTGTGTATTTGTTTAAGCCAATTTGCTTTAAAAAAAATTAAAATCCTAAATTTTAGCGAAGTCAGCGATTTATCGCGAGCCTCGGAAAATATTGGCAAAGGGAATTTATAAGTTGTTCTTCAGTGCAAGCTTTATCTCTTCATAAGTCTCCTTCAGAAAATAGCTTTCTTAGTTCCTTCTATACCCAGCTGACAAAGGTTAAGATAACTGCACTTCGTGCCTCCATTTCACAGACTTCTCATATTTCCAACTCTGAACCATAACATACAAAATTCTGTGATTAAGACTAATATGTAAATGACACAACCTAAATTCAAAATCCATGGAGAAACAAAGTGGCAATTGAAAGAGATGCTTCAGTGCTTGTAGACAATATTAAAAAAAAAAAAACCCATAGCCTCCCCAGGAAGGGCCCTGCGACATGAGCTGTAACGAATATTCTGCATATGTCTCCATTTTGTCAAATCTCATTAAAGGGGCTTCTTGCTTTATGTCAATTGAGCTGTCCAAAAATCATTCATCATTTTTAGTGTAAAAAAAAATCATGCAGTTATTTAAATAATATCATATTAATGTTAAAGTTCAGCTGTCATTTAATAGTATGGCTTAATCAGACATAACATTTAGGAAAAATAGTTTTTTCAGGCTTTACTTGGCTTTCAGGTTGGCAGATTCAAATAAGGATTTATGGGTTTCTAAACCAATGTATTTTTTCCATGTTTATGCTTGATGTACCTCAGCCTGGTTTTTTACAGGACTCTGTAGTCTATTATTTTCAATAAAATAAAGTATCTGCTCACATTGTGTTTGAATACATTTGCAAGTAATTTAAAGATGCTGGAACAAAAACATATGCTGTAACCTTTGACTTTGTTTTGTGTTTGGGAATCACAGTTTAGAGTCCTAGTTTATAAGTGTTCCATAAACCAAATGAAAAATATGACCTTTGTGAAATATACTCGAGGCTCTGTTTTCTGACAAATGGATTATGTAGTCAAACACTAAAAAGACATGTTTTTCGTATGTCAGAAGGGCAGTGGATTTTCTCTTTCTTTGTTTAAAAGAAAAAAAAAGCCTAACTGAATCACCCATCTGGTTAAAAGGTTAAGGTTTAGGCCAAGCAAATCGGGTATATCTGTGCAATTCATACAGATGAGCATAAAGATTTGCCATTGTGGAGGCAATTGATACAGTGGGAGACGCTCTTAAAATTTCCTCAGGACGTTATTAGCAAACAGGTAGTATCCAGGAGTGATATAATGTTTTATGACTATACTGACAAAACTGTCTAGCAGTATCCCAGCCTCGGCAGCTTCTAAATGTTGTTTAGGCATTGAGGAGCAATCGCAAGAGATAGAAACAGGAAGTCAGCAAAGAACAACGTCAGGTGCAGGTGTAGGAAAATAATTGCCATAGCTTGGCAGTTGGGTCCTAATACTGCTTACTCCACTAAGTACCACACAGACATTCGTTGAATTTCTGGAACCAATAAAGAGCAGTGATGGATGGCCATATTTCACAATTATCATATAGAAAAGATCTTGTTAAGTTGAACACTGTAGTTGCTGCTATCGTGTATGAATCCGCTGTTACTCTTTGAAGTTGTATGCCTGCCTTAGTGGTTACAAATGTGATGTATTGAGTGTAACTGTTCATAGCTGGGAAAGGCCAACCATTCTCTTTTGTGAGCATGGTCAAATATAGTAAGGAATTACATATTTAGGGAGACTTATGAACCTGAATGCAGAATATGCTCCAGACTGATGGTAAATACTTTTCAGCTATATAGAAACCTTTCATTAAAGGCGAGTAAACATTATCCCTATTTTACAGCGGAGGACTGAAATGGACATAGGTTAAGTGACTTTTCATAGCTCACACAGTGAATCAAGTGGCAGAATAGGAATCGAAAACCTTATCCCAGTTTGCTGCTCTAACCACTACAGGAAATGGCTGCCTCATATGAATCAGAATTCATTACCTACTGCTAATTTGGCACGAATACCTGCATGTGGGAAGAGAGATCTAGGATAAACATTTAAAAACTGTCTCTTCATTTAAACTAGAATGTAATCCATTTTCATTTCCAAATATACAGGTATTTTCAATATCCTGAAAAGAACATAGACTGAGACTGCATCTAAAATGGCATATTGTATTCAGGACAGTTCATTATTAGGAAGATATCAGCAAACTGATAGGAATTTGCAAAGATCAATCAAAATGACTATGGGACTATTTAATTATTCATTTTGGTTGTCACTTATCCATAGCTCTCGGCACCACCCAAAATTTAATACAATGATAAATCTAAAATGTTCAATACATAACATTAGGCCAGCAAAATTCCAGTTATAGTTTCCAACTAACAGATTCTTACATAAGATAATGCAACTTTTCCAAATCATATAACAAGGCCCCATCTGAATCATCCATCCTTCCGCCTCCACCCCTTCCATGATCTTAGCAGGTCATAGTTTGTTGGACAGATTGAGGGGAAGGTATAAATCCCACCACACATTCTGAGAGCCCTTCATTTTCATAAACATAATTTCCCTGCCTTTCTTTTGTCCATGATCAAGCTCAATAGCCATGAAAAGCTTTAACAAAGATTTAGGATAACCTCTTGGGAGAGTCTCCAAGCCCACACACAGCCTAATGGGAAACAAACGTAATCAAACATTAACCAAATAAATATTCCAGGTGTGAATGTCTCAACAGCAGATACTCTTGGCACCAACTCTTCCTCTAAGTTCATTTATTTCAGGAGATGTAGAATCCAAGAACTTTTTTGACATCATCATTATTAAGAAAAGTATCTAGTACCCTCCAAAATGACACATTGTTTTCCCTTGCAGAACATCATGATTTCTGACCCTATGACTCTACCTTCTAATAATTCAGAGTTTCATCTTCTGAGTTGTTATATGAGATGCGCTGGAAAACTCATGAACGTATCTGCCCACATAAACGAACCTTTTTTAAAATATAATTTTAAACAGGATACAGTCATTAGCTCCAGCTGATGGAAATGAGTCAAGAAGTATACAAGTCTCAGGTGATAAATTATCAGAATTTCCAACATCTGTATGAATTGCCACCACTAGTAAAACCATGAATAAGAAGTATTCCATCCCAGTAGTAAAGGTGGTTGCATTTCTTCTTTAAGATTGTTCCCAGCAATATCTGGCTATAACTGCCCAGATCTCCAATAGCCAAACTTTTGTCTACCCTTGGAACTCCAAAGTTTTTTAGTCTTATTTTTCAACGTTTCAAAATTTCATTATATTTAATAAGTGCCCTGGAAACCCCCTTGAGAATCTGCACCTCAGTTTGTGAATAAAATGTGCTGTTTATACAAATTGCTTTTGTTCCTGGCAGTTTTCAGATATTTCAATTGTTGCAAAGAGGCCTAGTCTTTATTTATGAGATGAATCCAGCTTTAAGGAAGTTGCCTCCCCCGTCTGACATGTGTGCCCCCTCTACAGAATGATTGGGCTGAATGACTAGAGATAGGGTGACCAGATGTCCTGATTTTATAGGGACAGTCCCGGTTTTGGGGTCTTTTTGTTGTATAGGCTCTTATTCCCCCCCCGACCTAGTGTCCCGATTTTTCACACTTGCTGTCTGGTCACCCTAACTGGGGAGCAATGGATCCACCAGGCTCTTTTGCTTACTCTTTTGCTCTTTGAGACTCGAAAAATTAATTATGGTCTTCCTTGGCTGCCTAGCCCACATCACCACTCTCACAAATAGCAAGAGAGACCATTCAAATAGAAACAACTGTGTAAGTAGTTCCTCGTTTACCCACCTTTCCTTGTTTCCATCCCAAAAGTCTTTCACAATCAAACTTTCTTTAGAGCAAGAGCCTTTCTCACTGTCAGTGTAACGCCTGTGTGATTTGATTCTGCAGTAATTCTGATGGAAGCTTTTATGATCTCAAATGCACTGTGATAGTTTAATGTAATATTACGTCTGTCTTTATAACCCTCATTTTTATGCTTTTGGAGAAGTTTTCCTTTCCAGCAGAAATTTTGCATGCTTTGCAGTGGCAATTTTGTTTTTGAAGTTTGAGTAGAATCTGTTTCATCAGTTTTCTAGTGCAGAAAAAAAAAATCCCACTTCAAGGTGCTGTTCTACTCTGAAAAATGATTTGAAATGGTACATTCTTGTGCAAAAGTCTGCTTCCAGTCATGTATCTAGACTCACCTCTGTTTACTCCAGTGATTTATGCTTTGATTCAGCACAGCACTTAAGCACATGCTTAACTGTACGCATCTGAGCATTCCCCTTAACTTGAAGTGAAAGTGGGAGCTAGGGAAAGAGTTTTAACACTTGGTCCTTTCCTTGGGCAGCTATGCACTGCCCCATACTCATGGCTTGCTGCAAAGTGACAACCTAGCCTATAGTGTTTATATTAAATGTATGTCATAAAATACACAGGATGTGTAACATGGGCTTTTAATGTTACTGTGAGAACATTACTTTTTTTTTCATTTCCTGAATTTCAACATTTGTAATTTAAATGTTACACTAATGTAAATGTTTGTATTGTAATATTAAATTACTCCTTTGTGATCATGAAATATGCCGTCTTATACAAATAAAACTGAAAAACTATGTGGCACAACTTATCACAAGATAGTCCTTGAATAATGAACATATTATTGCCCCATGTTATGCCAGAACAAATCTGAGAACTAATTGCTACTGGTCATTCTAGTCATTTTTCCCCATTTTAACAGGCAGTCTTATTCCTTTGTTGAAGTGATAGGGAAACATCTGGAAATCTTAAATGTAATGTCAGCATAATTCCTAAGGGTAAACATACTTCATTATTACGAATTCCAACCAGAAAACATGTAAACTTTTGAGACTTGTCAAATAAAGGGGTAAAGTTATCCTAAGGATAGAGACGTGTATCAGCAGTACTAAAAAGAAAGAATTTTAAAAAATCAGTGTACTTTTCACTGGGTTTCGTGTTCTTATTTCAGATATGAAATGTTCTCTTATATATTTTTCAAGATGCATTTCTTGTAATTAATGAGCAGTTAACAGCCAGTTTTCAGGTCTTGCCACACTTCCTACAGACAGTATTCTGCATGTGTGGAAATGATGAAAAGCTCTTTGAAAATCATATTCTGCTTTTACTTAGCACAATAAACACTTCCTCTGAGCCCATCTTGGAAGTCAGGGTGCTTTTCTTGCATGGTGCTGTGCAAATTTCATGCCCTTTGATAGCAGTAGGCACTGAAGATTGTCTGTAGTATGCAGGAAATGCTCAGCACCCCTCAGAATCAGGCCATATATGACAATTTCAGCAGTGCAAGCCATGCCCTGAGGGTCAGTGTGTGCCAGAGTGTCCTTTGCAAAACCCCAATTTTTAGAGGTTAGTAATGCAGGGATAAAAATTTAATCTGAGGTTGAAATGAGGCAAACAAGATCTTAAAGAGAAAGGTAATTGATCTTTTCATTTTAATATTTTCAATACACAGGATAGAAAAAGCTATGCATCTCCACCGCTGAAATCTCGTTATGTTTATGCCACGTCTTAGGCCTGTCACTCACTTATTCAGGCAGAAGTGTGGAGATCACATGCTGGACTTCTGTTTTATTTTTCAGTTTATTTTGCAAGACTTTTTCCCTGTGTCCAATTGACCCCCCTGAGCCCATCATGGACAATACTCTCAACAACCTTCGTAGGATAGTTCCCCCTTTTCTATTTTATGGGCAATGGCCTTTGTTCCCTCTTCTCCATTCCTCCTTTTATACCCCCTGGAATTACTATCTCACTTGGTCCATTCCTGTTCTCCCACAGCGCTCCCACCCACTCCCATGAACTTTGTCCATCTGAACAGCTGGAAATGGCATTGTCAAAAAACATAAATGTGCTTTGGATAAAGAGCAGGGTCTTAATGGATACTACTAGATCATTCTAGACTACATATACCAAGAATAGTTAAATAGGTTAAATAGCATTTGATTCCTCTAGTTGCACTGTGTTTGAGATATGCTAACTATCACTAAGAGATCAGAGCTTAAAAGAAGACAGTAAAGTTTATAATATTTTGTTATGGGAGTGAAGCAAAAGGCATTTCACAGTCAGCAACGACATGCCATAGCCAAAATAAGCATCATGTGCCATAAGTGTAACATCACAGCTCATGCCAGCAAATTGGTGCAGCGCTCTCTCGCGGTGGGCACGCTTAGTTTCTGTTCAGCTGAGTTCTCTCAGATGTGGTGGTGTTGTGAAGCAATAAATGAGAATATTTTAAATGTTCATCAGATTGTTTATGCTGTGAGGGCGAAGTAGGAAAACCACTAGCATAAGCTGGAAGTGGAAATTGTTGTAATTGGACACAACTCTTCTGGAGTCAGCAATGTTGTACCGGTTAAGGCCAGCACTGAATTGAGGAACATGTTGTTTTAACACAACGGATACTGCCACAGAACAACATGTACCTACGGTTATACTTATTGTATACCAGGCAGTGTATTTAAGACGTTTGTTTATAAACACAAAGTCCTGCTGAGATAATCACAGCTGCATGAAATCCTGCCTTATCACAGCTTACGCTTTGGTCTTCAAGTTAGTTGAAAGATGAGCAAAATCGTATGTAGATAGATATCATCTCTGTGACTGCTTCTAAAGAGGCTCATGTGTTCTACCATGAGTGTGAAATAACTGGTGCTCAGAAAATATGTTTTTTTGTTTGGCTGGTTTTTTTTTGCACTTCTCTGAGTCTGAAGGATATAAATATTTGGTGCACAAAGCTTAATTGTAACCTCCACTTTTCATTGTCAGCCTTATTTGTGGGATTTTTGGAGCATAGATGCAGAAGAAATCCAGAGTTGTCCTAATATGCAACTTTTAGGAGCTCAGATGTTGCCAAACTACAGTTTAATGCACAGACTGCTGCGAACTTTGCAAACTATTTAATTTGTTGGTGTTATGCATTTGTATATCTGAGCTCAGGAATTTGCTTAAGTTGAAACACAATGAGTAAGAATTTTGAATTTCCATTGTTTGAAACCTTAGTATGAAGAGGGGAGTGAGACAGAAAATAGGAAATGGACCAAAATTTGAAAGGTGAAATCTGTTAGATATTTTAAATCTTTAAAAAAAGGTATGCCGTGTTGTTGCAGCCACGTCGGTCCTACGATATTAGAGAGACAAAGTGGGTGAGGGAGTATCTTTTATTGGACCGACTTCTGTTGGTGAGAGAGAAAAGCTTCCGAGCTTACACAGAGCTCTTCTGCTCTCATTAAAAAACAAACAAAAACCCCTTACCTATCTTCTCTCTTAAAAAAAAAAAAGATGGAAAGAAAGGGAGGAAAATATATGGTCAAGAATTACAACTGTTTTTCTTATGAAGCCATTTGTCTACATTGCAGACTGTTCTGCTTATTTTGGAAACAAGTGGAAGGGGATAGGGATGCTGTTTAGTAGGCAGAAGACAACCGTATGGACATTGTTGAGTTCCATCATTTGAAGGAGCTGTTTTAGACATTATGGGTGTGATATCCAAACATGCGGAGCATTCCTCTTAATCTGTTCCCACTGAAGTCATTGGAAGTTTTATATTGACTTCAGTAGAAGCAGAGTTAAGCCAGAATTAGACTCTGGTTCTGATCACACACTGGTTTAAAGGACCGACTCCACTAGAAACAGTGTAATCTTCACACTGATGCAAAGTTGGTGTGAGATCAGAGTCTTGCCCTTATTACCTAGCATTTAAGAGCTAGGAGGAGGTATGGGGTGCTGGCTCCAGAAGGGGACTCAGGGCTGGGGGTTGGGGTGCAGGAGGACTGTGGGCTTCTGCCAGCTGACACTTTTCTTGGGCAGCTCCCAGTTGGCAGCGCAGCAGGGCTAAGGCAGTCTCTCTGCCTGCCCTGACCCCACGCTGCTCCCGGAAGCAGCCAGCAGGCCCCTGCGGCCTCTGGGGGGAGGCTGCACATGGCTCTGTACTGCCCCTCCCTGCAGGCACTGCTCACACAGCCCCCATTGGCTGCAGTTCCCCGTTTCTGGCCAATGGAAGCTGCAGGGGAAATGTTTGCAGACGGGAGCAGTGAGCGGAGACCCCGCCCACCGTGGGGGGGCGCTGGCCACTTCTGGGAGCCTGCCTTAGCCCCGCTGTGCCACCAGACTTTTAGCAGCCAGAGATCATGATCGATTGGCAGAGGCTCCAGGATCAACCAGATGATCTTGATCTACCGGTTGGTGACCACTGATTTAGAGTATAGAGTTTTCACTTGAGTCAGTTAGGAGAGAAAAATGGTGTATTTTTCTAAAGCTAGGGCCTAATCCTGCCAGCTTTACTCACATGAGCAGTTCTTACACAGGTATTCTTATTGCTGTCAATGGGACTACTCTTGGATAAGGATTACTCATTTCAGCAGGGATTTGCAGACTCAAGTGGTGACACTCCTCGATGAAATCAACAACCAAGCAAAACTTGATCAGTTGGAAAAAGCTGGTTGCAGATAAGATAGTAGTGCTGTTATGGTGGAACTTATGTCCTTGAGCAGAATGTGTAGATATATTGGACTGGACCTTTGAATCATGGGGAAGAAATGTTCACACATTACTAACCTGCCAACCAGCTGTCTGAAGAATAACAAAGCCCTGAATTAGAAAATGGGGTCTTATAGTGTGAGATTGTTTAGTCTGCTTAGTGGTCAGGGGTATGAGGGTTTGATTATTTTTCCTGTGTCTTAGACATTTTCCACCTTACTGTGGACGATTCGGTTCAGATCAAGAAGGCCTATAAAAGTCACAGCAGGATTTAACTTTGAGGTACCTGGGAGAACTTCTTTAAATTTCACTCCTACAGTTTAAACTACTGTTGAAAATACGTTCTCCATAATACTGCTGTAAATCTATTGAAATCAATTGAGTTACTCCAGATTTACACAAGGATAATGAGAAAACGATTTAATCAAAGGAGCAAATCTTGCAACATGCTTGTCTGAGACAAACTCAAATTGTAAGCAGTAATACTCCTTTTCTCCTATAATTGGGTTCACTAACTCAGGTAAAAAAGTGGCCTTGTCTTCCAGGAGATTCTTAATTCTATTTTTTGAGACAGCTGAGAAATAGGGGAAGCAATATGAATAGTTTATACTTTTGTATCTGGAAACACTAGGGGTCAGACCCTCAGCTGGTGTAAATCATCAGTTTGAAGTCGGGTGCCCACAGATTTACACCAGCTCAGGGTCTGACTCATTTTTTTAAGTAATTGATTTATAAACATGGTTTTGGTTTCGTGTCGCATTTTACTTGGAATTTTATACAATTACATGTGCTAAAGAGTTGTGTCTGTACACAGTGGCTCATAATTGGTATTCCTATGCTCCAGCTGAGGAAAATAGTAAAGGAGTTTTTCAGTGACCTGTGTGCATTCTGCAAATATTTATTTACTGTGTTGTGAATGCTAACATGGTTCACCCTGAGGATCTCTCTATGTAGCGTTTATCGTCTATGCAGCGTTTATCATCAGCTTTTGTTTAATTTGCACTTGGTAATATTAAAACAAATTGCATTATCATCCCAAGAAGGGCACTTTAAACATTTGGATTGGATTTTCAATGAAGTGTGACTTAAAGCACCTTCCAGCACTGGACAGTTAAGTCTTCACCTTGCCCTATGCAGAGGATCACTTAAGAATGGAACATCTATGGCCAAATTCTTTCCTTGACTTGCACTGCTCTGCTTAGACATAATTTGAACTGAAAGCCTGTTTGCATATCCTTCATTAATGATCTGGATGATGAGATGGATGCTCCCTCAGCAAGTTTGCGGATGACACTAAGCTGGGGGGAGAGGTAGATACGCTGGAGGGTAGGGATAGGGTCCAGAGTGATCTGGATAAATTGGAGGATTGGGCCAAAAGAAATCTGATGGGGTTTAACAAGGACAAATGAAGATCTCTGTACTTAGGATGGAAGAATCCCAGGCACTCCTACAGGCTGAGGACCGACTGGCTAAGCGGCAGTGCTGCAGAAAAGGACCTGTGGATGAGAAGCTGGATATGAGTCAACAGTGTGCCCTTGTTGCCAAGAAGGCTAATGGCATATTGGCCTGCATTAGTAGGAGCATTGCCAGCAGATTGAGGGAAGTGATTATTCCCTTCTATTCGGCACTGTGAGGCCACTTGTGGAGTATTGAGGTCAGTTTTGGGCTCCCCACTACAGAAAGGATGTGATCAAATTGGATAGAGCCCAGAGGAGGGCAATGAAAATGATTAGGGGGCTGGGGCACATGACTTACGATGAGCGGCTGAGGGAACTGGGGTTATTTAGTCTGCAGAAGAGAAGAGTGAGGGGGGATTTGATAGCAGCCTTCAACTACCTGAAGGGGGGTTCCAAAGAGGATGGAGCTAGGCTGGTTTCAGTGGTGGCAGATGACCAAACAAGAAGCAATTGTCTCAAGTTGCAGTGAGGAGGTCTAGGTTGGATATCAGGAAAAACTATTTCACTAGGAGGGTGGTGAAGCACTGGAATGGGTTACCTAGGGAGGTGGTGGAACCTCCATCCTCAGAGGTTTTTAAGGCCTGGCTTGACAAAGCCCTGGCTGGGATGATTTAGTTGTGATTGGTCCTGCTTTGAGCAGGGGGTTGGACGAGGAGACCTCCTGAGGTCTCTTCCAACCCCAGTCTTCTATGATTCTAGATTGATATGCTTGTTTTTGAGCAAGTAGGCGGTACATTTAGAAATCTGCAAAGCACTGTGCCCACTTATGATGATGTAGAAATAATAAATTTAAACAGGGGAGGCTGTTTTAAAAATGTGGTTCTCAACCTGCCTTGTCATGCCTTCGATATTGGAAGGCATATGGTTCACTTTATCCATACAGGGAAACTACTTTGCTGTTTTCAGTCACCGCTATATTTTTTAAATGTAGTTTTAAGTGTGAGTGGTACACGTGTTGATTGTGAAGGTACAATTTTTTCAGTACAGCCTTAAGCTAATTACTATTAGTGGCAGTGGGGGCTTGTACCTCATTTGTGAGCAGCTATTTATAATACTGTACCAGTAAAAAGCAATGCTTTACATTGCCATTTTACCACACTATTACACCATTGTGTTTTAATCCACCATAGGTGAAGGAAGAACTTTAGCCATCTGTTTTATTTAATGATATAATCAGTAAACAGTATATGCACTTCACGCATTTGGCCATAAAGACGGCCCATATGTTTGGACTGAAAGTTTACATTGTAAATTGGTATATTCACATATCAGCTTGTTTCTAGTTTAAAAGGCTTGCTGTGTTCACAAGATGGTACAAAGCAAGCTCAGTAACAGCTCATACCCAGTGCAGGTGGTGAAGCTAGTTGCCATGTAGATCAAAAGTCAAACAACTGTGACTCTTCCTCTGAAATGACAGTTAGTGAGACAAGGCTGGTCTTATTCCCATAAACAAGAAAGACTTACAGATAGACATACATCATGAACTTATGAGAACAAAAGGGGGTTTCATAATCACCCAGCATCAGAAAGCCCATTACTGCAAACTATTGGAACATAAGCCTTTGAAATACAACAAACATTTTATTTTATTAGATAAAATTTAAAGAAGAGGTTCAGAATTATTAAATTGCCCAGAGCAGTGGTTTTCAAACTTTTTTTCTGGTGACCCAGTTGAAGAAAATTATAGATGTTCACGACCCAACTGGAGCTGGGGATGAGGGGTTTGGGGTCTGGGAGGGGCTCAGGGCTGGGGCACAGGGTTGAGATGTGGGGATGAGGGCTGTGGGGTGGGGCCAGGAATGTGGGCTTCAAGGTGTGGGAGGACTTTCTAGGCTGGGGCCGGGAGGTTGGGTGTGGGAGGGGGTCAGGGCTCTGGGCTGGGGGTGCAGGCTCTGGAGTGGGAATGGGGATGAGGGGTTTGGGGTGAAGGAGGGGACTCTGGGTTTGTGGGGGGGCTCAGGGCTGGGGTAGGGGATTGGGGCATGGGCTTACCTGCAGCAGCTCCTGGTCAGGGGCACAGCAGGGGTACTAAGGCAGGCTTCCTGCCTTTCCTGGCACTGCGGACCACGCTGCACCCCGGAAGTGGCCAGCAGCAGGTCTGGCTCCTAGGCGGAGGTGTGCAAGCACCTCCGTGCAGCTGTCACCCGCAGGCACCGCCCCCCTCCTCCCCAGCTCCCATTGGCCAGGACCCAGCCAATGAAAGTGCGGAGCCAGTACTCGGGGTGGGGGCAGCGCACGGAGCTCTGTGACACCCGCCCCCCCCCCCCCAGGAGCCGGACATGCTGCTGGCCACTTCTGGGGCGCGGGGTCACAACAGGCAGGGACAAGCCTGCCTTAGCCGGGCAGCACCGCCAGCAGGACTTTTAATGGCTCAGTCGGTAGTGCTGACCGAGCCACCGAGATCCAGTGCCTTACATTCCGCGACCCAGTACTGGGTCTCAATCCACAGTTTGAAAACCACTGTACTAGAGAGTATTTGTGCCACTGAAGTGGTTGCTGATTTAAGAATCCTTGAGACCGGAAGTAGCCCTCTTTCGCAATCAGTTGAATTTTATTTTCAGCAATGTGTAAACAAAACCCATTGCTTATACCAAATAGAGTGGCTGAGTGTTAGACTCTGACATTATAATCAAAGGGGCTGACAAAGGAGGTTCTGTCATAATGAACAGGTCAAACTATGAACAGGAGGCTGCGAGGCAACTCTCCAACACCACATTCTACAGGCTGCTATCCTCTGATCCCACTGAGGAGTACCAAAAGAAACTACACCGTCTCCTCAAGAAACTCCCCGGTACAGCACAGGAATAAATCTACACAGACCACATCCCCAGAGCCCCAACCAGGGGTATTCTATCTGCTATTCAAGATCCATAGACCTGGAAACCCTGGATGCCCCATCATCTCAGGCATCAGCACTCTTACAGCAGGAATATTTGACTATTTGGACTGTCTCCTCAGACCCTATGCTACCAGCACTCCTAGCTATCTTTGAGACACCACTGACTTCCTAAAAAAGAAAAGGAGTACTTGTGGCACCTTAGAAACTAACCAATTTATTTGAGCATAAGCTTTCGTGAGCTACAGCTCACTTCATCGGATGCATAAAGTGGAAAATGCAGTGATAAATTGGTTAGTCTCTAAGGTGTGCCACAAGTACTCCTTTTCTTTTTGTGAATACAGACTAACACAGCTACTACTCTGAAACCTGTCACCGACTTCCTGAGGAAACTACAATGCATTGGTCATCTTCCTGAAAACACCATCCTGGCCACCATGGATGTAGATGCTCTTTACATCAATATTCCACGTCAGGATGGACTACAAGCGGTCAAGAATAGTATCCTTGGTGAGGCCACAGCACACTTGGTGGCTGAGCTTTGTGACTTTGTCCTCACCCCCAACCATTTCAGATTTGGGGACAACTGATACCTTCAAGTCAGTGGCACTGCTATGGGTCCCCGCATGGCCCCACAGTATGCCACAGTATGCCATGAATTTCAATGACCTGTTTCACTGAATCTGTGCATAGGATGAACCAAATATCTTTAAGGTTCTTATTAACCTTGGGCTGATCCTGCTTACACTGAAATACCTGACAGGATTCCAATTGATTCTTTTTATTTTTTTATTATTATTATTATTTTAATTATTTGTGAGGATTTGTGCCTGGTCTCCAGTGTGAAAATTTGACTGCTGTAAGCAGTGAACAGTTAATCAAAAGAAGTGACTCGAGCTGGTGGAGAATGAGTGAGGTTTCAAGGCCCAAAGGATCAAGGCTGACAGTCAAAATGATTAACACAACCCAGCTGCTTAACAAATATTGTTGTTTAATAAAGATGGAGCAGAATTATACGCCATCATCTTACCATACTTTGGGGCAATCTGTTACAAAAGGAACCGGCTACCTTGTAGGTTTCACTGTATTTTACACTAATTAAATTATTTACATACATATAAAGAAGCCAAAGGTGAAAGCTACCTTACTACATGAGAGATTGAGATTTCATTTTTGCTTTCTATTTTTTATGTGTCTGTACTGACAGGTACTACATACATCCTCAATAACAAAATTTCTTTTAATTAAAAAAAAAGTGTTTGCATTCTATTCTGTATGGCTAACGTGAAGGCATAGCTCTTTAGGTCTTTTAATCTGTTTCAAGGCCAAGCTATTTATATGAGGGTGGTTTGCCAGCGGGGGGGGGGGGGGGGTTAGTTCTTTTTTTCCTCTCCATATTTGTAGAGGGAAAAAAGGATATTTTATTTATTCACTAGATTCTTTATGTTGCCTCGAATTGCAGGGATAAAGTATTTTCAAGCTTATGGATGAAGAGAAGATAAAAGGTCTCATTTTATGAGCCATTATATATGCTTTCTAAGTACAGTTTTCTCGTGGCTAAAATATTTAAAATAACACACTAGTCCAGTGTTACTCATGTAGGCTTTTTGTATCCATATTTCATATAAGGTAGATGCTACACTTATGCATGTTTGTGTGCGTTTGATAGCATGTTACCTTCCAATTTTTAACTTTAGCTTTTTTTTTATTTTTAGTCTTGTAACACTGTTACTCAGTTTTTCTCCTGAACTGGAAAGAAGAATCAAGAAACTGGCTCACTTGCCTTGTAAGAGAAAGGATGGTCTCATGGTTAAGGAACTGGGACTAAGGAGATCTAGGTTGAAATCCTGTGTAACCTTGGGCACATCATTTCCTTGTGCCTCAGCATCCCATCTGTAAAATGAGAATGCTACGACTTCCTGATCTCAGAAGTACATTGTGAGGAAGAAAATTCATTAATCTCTGAATGGTTCTCACGTCCCTAAGCGATGAGCCCAACAGTAGATTTTATAAATGAACAAACTAAATGGCAGTGTTGCCGACTCTGGTGCGAGGTTAGGACTGAGATGGATGTAAAAGAGGGTGAGAGAGAAACATAGAAAGAATTTAGACAAGGGTCTTTGTTTCAGACTTGCTGTTGGAAGGGGCTGTGGTACAACAATCAGTCTCTGAGCATGTTGCTGCTAATGTAGGATTTAGATTGGAGGAGGTGCTAGATCCATGGTGCACTTTCAGCCTGTCAGATTACCTTGTACAGGGGCTGCTATTGGTAAAAATTCCGGCTCCACTGGCCTTTAACATGTCAGTTTGGGACATAAGGATGGATGACAATATTTGTGTGGGTTCAACCAATATATAGCTAATCCATACCGTCAGAAACGGCATCTTTCTAATTGCTCTGAACTGTGATGTAATATTACTGATTGCTATTAAACAGCAATTGCATTTCAAAAGTGAGCTATAATTTGTACAAATGTTTGTACAGTGTTTGAGGATCCTTGAAGATGAAAGAAAATGGATCGAGGCAACATACTATTACTTACCACATAATACTGGAGTGGCTTTAACTCCATGGGCCTAGGTGCTCAGGGGAGATGTGGAGGTGACCCTTTTGGACTCAAGGACAAAAGGGTTTATGACCGTTCTATTTTGCAAAGAGCACCGCTGTTGCAGTCATCCAGCTTGTATGGGGAATATATATATATATAAAACAGACATTTTTCAGAATGAATGATTATTGATCCTCATTGCCCCGTTTGGACTTGGGAGGGTTCTGTAGAGAACCTGCTCTCACATAGCTGACGGTGAATACCACCAAAAAAATCTCTTAGACCCCCTTCCCACCAGCACTGACTTGACCTGAAAAAGTAGAAACTGAATACAGGTTTCCCACAACAATTAGAAAAATAGCTGGGAGGGTAATTGAATGAATCTAAATTTCCCCAAGTAGCATGCACAATAACATTGTGGTTTGCAAAACTTTTGTTGTTTCTTTTGCAATCCAAACCTGTCCTTTAATATAAACACGTTCCAGATGTGTACTCATTTCACAGCTGGGTACGCCTGAAAAATGTAGTATCGTGAGCCTGTTCTTTAGCCATCACTCCATATGGAGCCTGGAAGAGGGCTCACATAGCCGTCGCTGCTGGCGGAAATGAGGGTAACACTGCAGTCTCGATGAGGTTTTTGTGAAGAGTTTTTATGGAACACCTCTCGCGCTGGTGCACTTTGCTGGTCATATTTTAACAGTGGCCTTTGAATTATTGATGATTTATTAAAGTAGTACCAGCAAGCCATGGGGAAAAACAAAATCCCACATGCCAGAGGACTCATCTTGAGGCATCTAAGTGATCAAATGAGATGAGCCATTTATCATTCTTCAAGAGGGAATTGTTCATGAGCTGTGTTGTTCCTTCATAGCTGGCCAACGTTCTCTTTGGAATAAGACGGAGTATGTTGTTTGTGTGTGCGTCGTCTTGCTTGTCTGCGAAGCACCTAGGACATTGTCAGCATGCTTTATAAATAATATACCTATATATATGCAAACACATTATCCACATTACCCATGGCAATATTTTAATAAACTTTGTTTTACTTTACACACACACTTTGTATATAAACCATACCAGCAGTGTCCTAGGTGTTTTGCAGACCAGGAGATAGGCTCCCTGCCCCAAAGATGGTGCAATAGAAATAGACTATATATACGTGAGGTATGGGATGCTGTGTATGTTGAAAGAAAAAGACAATGCTTCAGAACATTGATCAGCTTCTGTTTTAGGCACTGGTTGTGTGTGTTTAAAATTCTATTCACTGAAATGAATGGAAATGCTTGTCGCAAGTGCTCATCCTCTGAAACTGAAAGGAGGAGCAGGTGCACAAGATATCAGAGAAGTGCTCTGTTTGATAAATATAGAGAGCTACTCATACTGGAGTTTCTATTTTGTCCTCTTGCTCATTTGACATAATTCAATACAGTTTTTATGGAAAAAAATATTACTATGTTTGACCTGTATAATATAGATTGGGTTGGGAAGCCTATTAAATCTGGCCCTCTTCTCTAAACTGTAAGTTCTAAGATCAGTTTGAGTTTGGGACCCTCTGTAGCCTGCTTTCTTTGATCCATGATCTGAGAATATGTAATCATCCTCTGAAGAGTTGGATTCCATTGTGACAAGGAAGGAGAGGGGTGGCCCTGAAGAACACATCTTCAGATGGAAAGCCACCCCAATCACTATTCTGTGGTTTTCATCACTCTTTCAGGGGTCTCTTTGTTCTGTGTTGTTACTTATTTGGTTTTTCTTTTATTTCAATATTAATTTTTGTTAGCATTTTTTGGTAAAACCACCTGCAGAATAATCTTTTTCTTTTTGTATATTGCTATGTTTCTCTAGAGGCTATTGCACAGGCATGAAACATAATCCTAGAAATCTTTCTTACTGGGTGAAGCTTGAGATAAATATCGTTGTATGTTTAGTAGGAGTGGGTCTCTACATATTGACCATGTGTGTCTAAATGATGAGTAATACTTAAAAGTATTACTCTTAAAAGCGATGATGGTCTCAAAACATTCCTTAGATGATTATTAGATTGTTTTACATTACATTATTACATTATTACATTATTCCTTACATTATTCCAACTGGAAAGTTATGTAAAGATTTGTTTTACATCTCACCAATGAGCAGTTTTTATTTTTTGACCGTCAGCCACCTGGGTCAGTGAAACAAGTTTGTTCACTTTCATTTTAAAATGAGTTTCACTTTCCAGTTCTCATGCATGGTAAGCACAATGCTTTTGTGTTTGGGTTCCCGGAACCATAGGGGAATATATAAATAAGAAGAAGAAAAAAGAAAGCCCGTACAATTATATTTCAAAACACCTCTGAAAATATTTTGTCACCTGTTGTTTTATCTTCACCACCTCCCATTTTAAAAATACATGAATGCTGGGCTTATATTACTTGACAGTGACCTCTTAATAAACTAGTTTGTTTGTTAAAAGAAAAAATCCAGCCAGCCTTAATATAAATTGCTTGTCGCATAGTGAGAGTAGTTTGTACATATTCCATCGCAGTAGCCATTCATGTTAGCATTTGCCAAAAGTTACCACACATAAGTGATATCTGAGATATCAGAGATTTTTCTGTATACATAGAAAAGGAAATTACTACCACACCTCAGATTCCACTGTGTAGTAACCTTTTGACAAATGTTGACTTTTTAAATGGTGACCACTCTCCTCAGGTGAGTTGTTGTTTAGTTGTTTTTTCTCATCTGTTTTTTTTCATACAAAATTAAAGACATTTCAAGTCATGAACAGGTGTTGGGGGTCACAACCAACCTGCCCTTCCCACATTGCTAAACTATAGACAGATCTCAACTCGGTGGGAGGGGAGGAAATGGAAAGGGATGTGGAAAGGGTCATGAAGCACCAAGGTAGGGCAGTTGAACTATGAGGCTAAGGAAATATCTTCATCCACCAGAATGCTAGTAGTGTTAAAACCCTTCTATCATACCTTTCAAAGTAGTGGTTTCAGATACTAGTAACACTGGAACTTTTCTCGAACGCTCTTTCCCTCCCAACCATATTTTTACAATTAAATACTGAACGAGAATTTTTTTTCCTCTTACATTTTCTTAATGTGTATCAGCTGATTTCTCTGCTGTTGTCTTGTTTGGGGGACAGAGACAAGCCTTCCTTCAAGAAAGACCATTACAACATTGTTGTTGATTTCTTTGTAGAAAACTATCCATGTGATAAGGCGAACTCTCTGACTGCTTTCTGGGGAAAAAGGAAATGCAAATGTTTTAATTGAAGGCAAAATCCTGCTCTCAGCTGCCCGGGTTAATGAAAGAAAAGAGAGGGCAGAGGAAACCTGCTTCTCTTGCCACACACCCAGTATAACAGGATTGCAGTGTTGCTTGCAGGGATGCTAGGAAGGGCCCCAGATTTCAACCCCAGACAATGTACCACAGTCCCAAGGGGACATGACTTGCCTGCTTGGGGCGTGGCTCAGCCCCCAGACTCCAACACTTTTGCTGAGGTTAGCAGCATGCTCTAAAACAGATGTATAATGCTCCTTTGGGGGCAGCACTAAAATATGTTCCTCCACTGTAGTTCCCTTCTTTCCCCTTGCTGCCCTGGGCCCTTTTGCATTGCCCCCAGTAGGCGGGGTCATGTTCCTACCACAAGACTTGCACCTTCTCCATCCCCTTTCTACAGCTTCATTCAGTCAGGGCAGGGTTTGGTTTTAGTTTCTTTCAATTTCAGATTTATTTATTTTTACTGGCTAACACTTTTTGAGATCACCATTAATTAGAACTGCAGTGTGGCTATATAAATAAAGTGACCTCTTTACTGCCTTATCCTTACAAAATAGGGCCATCATTTGTAATAGCTTAATACAAATTCACAATAGCACTTTGTTCTCTTTCGCATCACTTGCCAGACTACTACTGTTCTGGCCGCTGCTGTATCAGCTAGTTTTGCCACAACACTCATGGATGCCAATATTTTTAATATAATATGAAACACACATTTCCAAACAGCCCAGAGAGACATCTGATTATTAAATCCCTTGACTGTCATCTGGATTTTTGCATCCATTCAGATTTCAAAACTGAACAAGTTGACAGTATCAAGATTAAAAGAAAAATGGAAAATACTCATTTAAAGTAAAAGTATCCAAGAAAACTCTCCCCCTGAAGCAGACTTCTTTATTCTGCATGCACATGGAACAACAGAAAAAAGCCAGGGGTACGTGAAGGCAATAGGCTAGAGTCTATAATTGTGGTCATTAGTAGTTTGCTCAGCTTTAGTGTTATACTCTTTTTATAACCAATAATAATAAATGCGACTTGTTTTTAGGCTTCTCGTTCTCTGCTGTTTAGAAGAACTAAAAGGTTGGAAGCTGGAGAAACATTTCTTTTAATACGTTGCATGCATTATGCTTCTCGGAATGGTATTTAGTGTTATTGTTAATGATTGAAACATTAGCATTTAATTGTGTAAAGTACTTAAAGTCCAATATTGCTACTTCTTTGGCTGAGTCCATTAATACTCAAGCATCTGTGAGAAATACATTGAAGCTGAAAGAAAAGGAGGGCACCTTAGAGACTAACAAATTTATTTGAGCATAAGCTTTCGTGAGCTACAGCTCACTGTCATTGAAGTTGAAGAAGGCCATACATGTTCCAGCTATAAAGAGCACCTAATGCTTTTTTCCCCCCAAAGCCTTTAACAAATTAATTTAAAAAATACCATGGTGAGGTGAATAGATAAGAGGCTTTCTTGGTTCAGTTGTGTTTGGTTTTGCTTTTCTCCTGTAATTGCTGGGGTGGTTTTGCTCATAAAGAGGGAACTGATGCCAAGAAGAAGAGGTAATTGCATAGTTCTGTTTTAGGATATTGTGAAACTTCTCAAGTTGACTTAAATAAAATACATCATCATCATTTCTCCATTGAGGGATGTTTATTGTGTATAATTCCTCCGTACACAGTTTGGCATAGTTGGCAGTCCTGCTGAAGATATCTCCAGAACTGAATAAACATGGTAGGGGAGCTCGCACAATGGTGCCTGTATTTTGTACTTGATTCCGACTGCCACTATCAGGCTCTCAAGTAAATAATCACTATAATTTTCACCATCACATATGAAATAGGAAAAGATCAAATTGAGCACTGTACTTTCAGTTACCCTTGTCTTGCATTTGGTTCCAGGCAGAGAGACTCTTGCATCTGCACAAATTCGTACTGGGGTTCTAACATGTGCAAGGGTCTCTCCTCTGCATAGACGGCTGTATGTGCATGTGCCTTCCCTTGATATCAGTAGGAGTTACTCATACATGAAGACTAAAATAGACCGAGAAACCTTGTATGTTTTTCAGTCACTGTCAAATTATGATGCAAAATCTTCTCTCTTTGTAACTTTTCAGGGCATTGCTTTTTATGTAATTACATAGTGCCTTTTTAGCACCAAAGAGCCCAGCACTTTCCGGGGCTTTTTTACCCTTTTGTTACAGGACATTTGATTATAAAATCATTAACTATGAAAGATGCGACTACATAGTCAAAAAAAAATGCTGTTTCCACTAGTGATGGGCCCAAAACTGCTGTTCTGGATACCTCCCACCTTTGGAATTTGCATCCAAATCTGAATTTTGGAGGGGCCATGCCAAAATCTGAGATGGAAACATCACCAAACTTATAAGTATTCCAAATCTATATTCATATTTTGAAGAATAAATATATCTCTACTCTCTGGGGACTTAGTAAGTCAATTTCCAATGGAAGGAAGAGCTTATTTAATTTAAACTAAAATAAAAGGTATGGTGCCTCATTAAATATTTATTTAATGTGTTAATGAGTGCAGCACAGAACAGAAGCAACATGAGCAGAGGCAACACAATCTTTCCCCCCATACTAACTTGTTTTATCCCTGATCTGGGAGACAAAACCAACTCTAGAAATGAGAAGTTAGCTCAGACTCCAGACCCACTCAGCCCTGGGCCTCTGCTGATTCTGCATCTCATGGAATCATTTCAAATCATACAGTAGCTTTCATTCTAAACCCTTATGTGTAGTTGACACTACCGTTTAGGCTGACAAAGCTACGTTTTAAGACAAACCACAGGAAATGGCTTGGAGAGGTGGAGAATATTAAGAAAATATTGTAGTGCTACCTCAGAAATAAAATTAAACATGAGTGACTCTGTTCTGTACAATGTTTAAAGCAGAGGTTTTGATAATTTTATAAAAATACATTAGTTATTGGACACAGATGTGCTTCAAAACATACAGTTGTTTGTCGTAATAACAAAATGTGACATTTGTCATAACAAACTCCTTCAGGCAAGGGTAGTTTAAGCGCTTATAAACAAAGCACTCCCCCCCCGTGTGCTTGAACAAATTATATCCCCTTGATACCACTATTTTCTGTGTGAGCTTTGAGAGTGGAAAGTATTCAAGTCATTGTTTACTGTGGAATTTGTTTTAGCTGGGAAGTCAGGTCACAGCCACAAAATCAGAAATAGTTCTTTTAATGCTAATGGACTGTATTTACTCTGGTATGTAGAGAATGGCAACAACAAATCATTAATATGAGAGATTGATAGTGCTATTCAAAATCTTTCATATATGGTCCATGACCCTCTGTTGCAAGATGAGGAAGAACAGTCCTTAACTTTAGTTGTTTGTTCTCTTGTCAGCTTTTTTTCCCCTTGAAAAACAGAAGATTAAACTTTTTTTTAAAAATCCTTGCATTGTATAAAGAACAGTTGAACAAGACACAAATTAATAGTTCATAGTTGGTGTCAGCTTTTTACCAAAAGTAAAAACGCGCCATATGTTCAGGGTAAGGAGTGGTTGTGGAAAGCAATAACTGAAAAAAATAACTGCTTTAAGGCCCAGTCTAAAAACTTTGCTGGTAAAGCAATGTCCATTAGGGGTGTGATTTTTTTTTTCCACCCAATAAATCTATACCAGCTAAAGCCTGTCTGCGGCAGAAATACCGGCATAAAAGTGCTTTTGCTGATATAGTTTATTTTGTTAGGCCTGCTGGTGTAAGAGACACTGGCAAAAACACTTTTTACTGGTACGCTACAGTAGGAGGGTTGGCGATTAAAGCTGTACTGGCTCACCTATACTAGCAAATCTTTTGTAGTGCAGACTACGCTTCCAAATCTACTATTTTTGCATTCAAAGCCGTTTTCCATTCATTCCAATGGTTATTAATTGTCATCGCTATAGCTTTCTAATGTGTTCTTAACTGCTCTGGCTTTGTTGCACTGTAATTACCTTGAATTTATTAATCTGCATTTCATCTTTCAGCCATATTTTGAGAAATGCTAATCAATCTATATTGTAACACATACCCTTGCATGAAAAGAAAGGCATTTATTTACTGTTCCTTGTGTTTAGTGGTTTTCCTGTCTATAGCTCAAGCACAGAAACCAATGTGCTTTCTAGCTTTTTAAAAGAAGAGAAAAATAAATATTCCCTTGGATTTATTTTCTGCTTATTTACACAAATATGTTTATAGTGAAATATGTTTTCTCTGATAAATTAAGAGCCTGTATACCCAGATTCTATAGATCTTTATAGCCATTTTTTAATTAATATAAATTTGGATCCTGGACTCAGTATTATTAGCTCATGCGATTACATAGTTATATATGTTACAGAGGAGCAGCCGTGTTAGTCTGTATTCGCAAAAAGAAAAGGAGTACTTGTGGCACCTTGGAGACTAACCCATTTATTTGAGCATGAGCTTTCGTGAGCTACAGCTCACTTCATCGGATGCATACCGTGGAAACTGCAGCAGACTTTATATACACACAGAGAATATGAAACAATACCTCCTCCCACCCCACTGTCCTGCTGGTAATAGCTTATCTAAAGTGATCATCAGGTTGGGCCATTTCCAGCACAAATCCAGGTTTTCTCACCCTCCACCCCCCCACACAAATTCACTCTCCTGCTGGTGATAGCCCATCCAAAGTGACCACTCTTTACACAATGTGCATGATAATCAAGTTGGGCCATTTCCTGCACGAATCCAGGTTCTCTCACCCCCTCACCCCCCTCCCAAAAACCACACACACAAACTCACTCTCCTGCTGGTAATAGCTCATCCAAACTGACCACTCTTCAAGTTTAAATCCAAGTTAAACCAGAACATCTGGGGGGGGCGGGGGCGGTAGGAAAAAACAAGGGGAAATAGGCTACCTTGCATAATGACTTAGCCACTCCCAGTCTCTATTTAAGCCTAAATTAATAGTATCCAATTTGCAAATGAATTCCAATTCAGCAGTTTCTCGCTGGATTCTGGATTTGAAGTTTTTTTGTTTTAAGATAGCGACCTTCATGTCTGTGATTGCGTGACCAGAGAGATCGAAGTGTTCTCCGACTGGTTTATGAATGTTATAATTCTTGACATCTGATTTGTGTCCATTTATTCTTTTACGTAGAGACTGTCCAGTTTGACCAATGTACATGGCAGAGGGGCATTGCTGGCACATGATGGCATATATCACATTGGTGGATGTGCAGGTGAACGAGCCTCTGATAGTGTGGCTGATGTTATTAGGCCCTGTGATGGTGTCCCCTGAATAGATATGTGGGCACAATTGGCAACGGGCTTTGTTGCAAGGATAAGTTCCTGGGTTAGTGGTTCTGTTGTGTGGAATGTGGTTGTTGGTGAGTATTTGCTTCAGGTTGCGGGGCTGTCTGTAGGCAAGGACTGGCCTGTCTCCCAAGATTTGTGAGAGTGTTGGGTCATCCTTTAGGATAGGTTGTAGATCCTTAATAATGCGTTGGAGGGGTTTTAGTTGGGGGCTGAAGGTGACGGCTAGTGGCATTCTGTTATTTTCTTTGTTAGGCCTGTCCTGTAGTAGGTAACTTCTGGGAACTCTTCTGGCTCTATCAATGTGTTTCTTTACTTCCGCAGGTGGGTATTGTAGTTGTAAGAAAGCTTGACAGAGATCTTGTAGGTGTTTGTCTCTGTCTGAGGGGTTGGAGCAAATGCGGTTGTATCGCAGAGCTTGGCTGTAGACAATGGATCGTGTGGTGTGGTCAGGGTGAAAGCTGGAGGCATGCAGGTAGGAATAGCGGTCAGTAGGTTTCCGGTATAGGGTGGTGTTTATGTGACCATTGTTTATTAGCACTGTAGTGTCCAGGAAGTGGATCTCTTGTGTGGACTGGACCAGGCTGAGGTTGGTGGTGGGATGGAAATTGTTGAAATCATGGTGGAATTCCTCAAGGGCTTCTTTTCCATGGGTCCAGATGATGAAGATGTCATCAATATAGCGCAAGTAGAGTAGGGGCTTTAGGGGACGAGAGCTGAGGAAGCGTTGTTCTAAATCAGCCATAAAAATGTTGGCATACTGTGGGGCCATGCGGGTACCCATAGCAGTGCCGCTGATCTGAAGGTATACATTGTCCCCAAATGTGAAATAGTTATGGGTAAGGACAAAGTCACAAAGTTCAGCCACCAAGTTAGCCGTGACATTATCGGGGATAGTGTTCCTGACGGCTTGTAGTCCATCTTTGTGTGGAATGTTGGTGTAGAGGGCTTCTACATCCATAGTGGCCAGGATGGTGTTATCAGGAAGATCACCGATGGATTGAAGTTTCCTCAGGAAGTCAGTGGTGTCTCAAAGGTAGCTGGGAGTGCTGGTAGCGTAGGGCCTGAGGAGGGAGTCTACATGGCCAGACAATCCTGCTGTCAGGGTGCCAATGCCTGAGATGATGGGGTGCCCAGGATTTCCAGGTTTATGGATCTTGGGTAGTAGATAGAATATCCCAGGTCGGGGTTCCAGGGGTGTGTCTGTGCGGATTTGATCTTGTGCTTTTTCAGGAAGTTTCTTGAGCAAAAGCTGTAGTTGCTTTTGGTAACTCTCAGTGGGATCATAGGGTAATGGCTTGTAGAAACTCGTGTTGGAGAGCTGCCGAGCAGCCTCTTGTTCATATTCCGACCTATTTATGATGACAACAGCACCTCCTTTGTCAGCCTTTTTGATTATGATATCAGAGTTGTTTCTGAGGCTGTGGATGGCATTGCGTTCCGCATGGCTGAGGTTATGGGGCAAGTGATGCTGCTTTTCCACAATTTCAGCCCGTGCACGTCGGCGGAAGCCCTCTATGTAGAAGTCCAGTCTGCTGTTTCGACCTTCAGGAGGAGTCCACCTAGAATCCCTCTTTCTGTAGTGTTGGTAGGGAGACCTCTGTGGATTAGTATGTTGTCCAGAGGTATTTTGGAAATATTCCTTGAGTCGGAGACGTCGAAAATAGGATTCTACATGAGCTTTTCATGTAAACTTTATTCTTGTTGTATATACACTTCGGGGTGAGAAAGGAGTCTGATGATTTTGTACTGAAACTCACTGCCTCAGCTGTGTTCAGTAAGTGGAATCAGAAAGGATAGACATACATTCCAGGTCCCAGTTTCACTCTTGTGTAAACCCCTCTCTCTCTCTCTCCAGAGAGGGAACATTAAGAGGGTAAGAACAATAGTGCTGTCAAGATACCATTAGTGAGGTGATTACTGGATATGTTGCATAGTCTAGCATCCATTATCTGGACTGTGATATCCTCCAGATATTTGGTATGCCCACTGATTTTGTAAACTGTGTGCCTACAGACTGGGTACTGTTTACCAAGATTACACTTACTGTCAGCCATTTTGCTCAGCTCACCTTTGCTTGGTTATAATGTAATGCAATAGAAGGTTGGCATGTTCTTATTTTAATTAAAAAAAGTTATAACTTTGACATCAATGGGAGTAAAATTAGACCAGTCCTGAGTGCTTTTTAAAACCCCACATTAAAATTTTCTGGATCCAGGACACAGTACAATGTAGTGGCATTAAATCTAACTACACTAGAACAATAATTTACTCTGCTAATTAGTTTGTTACCACAAAACCCACTACTATCAATACTGATCTTGAAAATCTTTTTAAAACTAAAAACTAGACTATGATCTGCTAAATAAAATAGATACCCCTCTTATTCTGGTAGGATACAGAAAATTGGGTAGAGGTTTTAAGTGCATTTGGCAGACTGGTCTCTCTAGAGCTATTAGTCAAGATGGTCTATGCTCTGGGTGTCCCTATACCTCCAAATCCCAGAAGCTGGGACTGGATTAGAGGAGATGGATCATTCAGAATTGCCCTATTCTGTTCATGCCCTCTGAAGCATCTGTCGCTGGCCACCGTCGGAAGACAGGGTACTGGGCTAGATGGACCATTGCTCTGACCCAGTATGGCCATTCTTGTGTACCATTAACACCTGTTTTTCTATCAAAAACTATTTCAGATAGAAGTATGACATTATGATGAAGGTGAAATTATAGTATGTGGTGTGGAGGTTTAAAGCTGTATTTTGATTTTGAGTGTCTCTGTTTTGGGAACCTTAAATTATCTCATGCTGGTGTCTCAAAAAACATGTTACTCATAATTAATGGGCCACTTTGGAGCATTAGGCCTTAATGTTTTTTCCGTGTAGCTCTGGAGATTTAGACTCAAATATAGCTTCGATCACAAGTAAAATGAATTGTCTAATACCTTGCTCAAATGCATCCTTTATAAGTTTAGTTTAAAAAAAAAATTGCCTGCACATGCTCAGTACATATTTTTCAAAGGTTTATACAACTTGATGAAGCCAAAATAAATTTTCTCCAAGACAAGCAAAGGCTTTTCTTCTCAGTGATGGCTATTTCCATGCCCTATTTCAGGTTTCATCCTCTAACCATTTCAGCTTCAAATGTCTAGAGCAACAACAGCAAAAGTCACAGCATTTTTTTAATGGGAAAAACTCTGGTTTTTTTTAACTCTTTGCATACTCAAAAAAGCTGATCTCCTTTTCCTCAGACTTAACAAAAAAAAAAATCTGGCAAAAACCAAGAATGGAAAATTTCAGCCTGAAAGATGGAAATATCAGAAAGCTGTGAGCAACTAACTATTAGTAGGAGGTTAAAATGGAAAGAATTACACATCCATTACTGTAGTGGCTGCTATCGCTGTAATATGATGACTTTCAACTGAAGGACTCAAATCATCTCAAAAACTATTCCATGTTCAAGACTCTATGTTCTGACTCTCACAGCCTCAGTAACATGGAAGATACGTCTACACTGCACACCTCTTTCAGTGGCATGAAGAGTACATATACGCGACACGTCCCCCTTGCACAGGTATAAGTAACAGTATTGATGTGAGGCACTACTTAGTTGAGTAAAGACGTGCCTGAACCCTGGGGATGAGTACCTGTATGTACTCTGCACTACACTGCTCTCTACTGCCCAAGCAGCACCTCCCCCATCTACACTGCTGTTTTTAGCCGTGTAGTGTCCTGCAGTTGCCTACCCACTACTGGAGTCTTTCCTCACCTCAAGGAAAGACTTGGGCAGTTCCCTGCTACCGGAGACTTTCCCTTTGTCAGGGAGTAGCCAGAGCCTTTCCCTGCTGAAGAGTAAAACTCTGGAAGAGGACAAAGGCTCTGGCAGGGGGGAGTCATTGGGGAAAGGCTCCAACAGCTCCCCACTGCCGAGCCTTTCACTGTAGTCTAGCTACATATACCATACATGCTGCCTCAAGTGGCGTGCAGTGTAGACGTAGCCTAGGCGTGGTAGCTGGAGGCATTCCGTCCACTGAGTACAAGGGCAAGTATTTTATCTCAGGTGGCTCTGGAGGGAGCATGCTCAGGTGTGGCACTTTATTCCTCCTCCAAAGAGGTGGATGATAGTACCAATGCCGTGTACAAAAATCATGAGTCAAGGCCCCAAAAAATCAGATTTAAGAAAAATAATAATGTTCTGTCCTTTTTGTTTGCTTCTCATTTGGTGCCTTTAGCACTCACATTTTCATGCTTTTTTTCACAACCATGAGGTTTAGAAAATTAGTTGTGCTTGTTTTAAATTAATATTGAGCTTCTCAAGCAATCACAAGACTTCTGGAGCGGGTGCTTTTAAGAAAAATACCAAATATCACAAGGCTTGTAATAAAATTGCATGAGATGGCAACATTGCGTCTTCGAGAGCCAGCCTCATGGCACAATAGGAGAAGAGAGGGAAATGCACACACTTGTGCCTCCAACCAATTGGCCCATTCTCCATTTGGGTCTAGAGTGCATTCAGCCATGCTTGTCATACCCCATTTTCTGGTGTTTAGGAAATGCTTACTTCAGTATTCTGGCTTCCTAATATGTGACTCTGATGGAGCAGGAGAAAAGCAGCTCCTTCCATTCTCCCACTACATCACCTCCTAGAGGAAGCCATAATTTGACTCTGTAAATTTAAACAATATGAAGATTATTTATTCTCAGGGTACCCACATGAGGAAATTCTAAAACAACAGTCTTCGTCCTCTGTTATGTTTCAGAGTAACAGCCATGTTAGTCTGTATTCGCAAAATGAAAAGGAGTACTTGTGGCACCTTAGAGACTAACCAATTTATTTGCGCATGAGCTTTCGTGAGTTACAGCTCACTTCATCCTCTGTTATATAACCTACAAGTAGTTGAAGAAGAAAATGGTATACCTGGGGCAAAACAAGGCTTTCTGAAGGGAGCTTTTACTTGAAAGTTTTTCTCTTTATAATATCAGTTTTCCAGAGATGCAGATGTGCACAATAATCCTAGGGGGATATTGGTATTTTGCCTCTAGGATTGTAAGAGTCCTGTTCCCAAAGCCAAGATATGCAAGGAGCCAAATTGTATTTGAAACTTTAGAAAAGACACATATGGAAGCTCATGGAGTATTGCATTGCAAATCATATATTAAAGAGAGACATGACTCCTGAGCTGCAAAATGAATGGCACGCAGATAGGGAAAGGAGTTCTATATAAAAAATATCCTTAACCACTTGTTTAACTCATTAATCTGCCATTTACTAGGCGTATTTGCACCAGGACAGCCTTTCTGTGATCATTTTTGACAAGCACACAAATGCTTCAGACCCTTTCACCTCTTAGATAACTGTGTAACAATGGCAAAGCAAATATTGATAGTGAGCAATGCTCCTATGAGTTTGTGTGCTGAACAGCTGCCACTTTCCACCCCTGAGCTTGCTGCATATCTGTGCTGAATGAAGTGATTCCTGGCTACAGTTTTGTAAAGGGCTTTGCATTCCTTTGGGATGAAAGGGAATAGCTAAATGTGAGATTTTGGCCCAGTCGGGCTCCCATAGAATTGAATGGGATTTTCACCATTGCCATGACAGTACTGTTACTTACTAACCTGAGCACGTTCCAACGGTTTTGAATGTACCACAAGACCTATTCCAATATTGTGTTTTACCTAAAACAACATTTAGGGGTTTTTTTCAGCCCCTTGCCTCTGAGGATTTGAAAATGCTTTTCAAATCTTTATTTCTGGCACAGGGAGTATTATTACCTCCATGTTAACATTTGAGGAAATGAGACATCGAGAGGTGAAGTGACATACTTAGGGAGAAAATAAGGAACAAAAATGTACCCACAGTCACAGAGGAAACTATGGTAGAACCAAGACAAGAGCCCAGGTATCCTGACTCTTAATTCCTGTACCTTAGCCACAAAATAGCTTTTCCTCTCATACTGTCTTTCCTTACTCACCATCCCAATCCTAGCATGTGTTGCCAAAACACTCTAGCAAATGTGATAACCCAGGTCTTCTGAGGCCATGACAGAAAACATCATACACCGCCATCTCTGAGACGATGGAAGGTGGTCTATAATGTACATTCCCTAATAGTCTCAGATTGTTGTTTCAACCTAAATTCTCTATTCCTTTAAGAAGGGGTACTTGCAGCCTTGAAAATAATGTTGTAAAGAGTATGCCTCAAACGTGCCTTTAGCATGGGGCTCCGCTGTTACAGTTCAGAAGCCTAAAAGGTGTTGTTCCCTTCTAAGTAACTACAATATTTTCTGTAAGAGGTCAGGTTCATTTAGCTACAGTTGTGAGGAACAACATCTGAAACTGTAACTACAGACCAATAGGCTGAACTATTTTCTCATTTTGAAAGACACATTTTGGATTAATATTTTGCATAGCATAATTAACCCCAACACATTTTAAAAGCTGAAAAAAAATTATAATAAACATTGCATGGTTGTAATTGTCATAAAGCAGGTCAGTATGACTTAAACAGGCATGGTATTTATCTTCTGACTACAGTATATTGTTAATGGTAATCCATTAAATGGGCCAGTCTTTAGCACACTTCATGTGGGTATATAAAAGGCCTAAGATCCATGTTTATCTGCTATGAGGGGAGGAAAAGTGAGTAAAAGCAAAGGTAAGTCCTCAAATGTTGATTCTCCTTTTCCATGCATGGTATGGAGAAAACCTCCACAGAGATTGGAAATATAGATGTCAGGGATGAAGCCTTTGTACATTGCAAAGATTCATCTAGCCCCAGTTTGACAAAGGAAGAGAATCATCAGGCCTTGTCACTGTTCCCCAAAGCTCTTAAGCACATGCTTAATTGTAAGCACATGAGTAGACTATGGAGGTCAATGGAATTACTCACATGGTTAAAATTGTTCTGCTGGGTTGGAGTCTGTTCCCTTTAAACACAATATACACACACAGTAGCAGGACACAGCTGTGAGGCATCCCTGGGAATTACTTGTTGTGTGGAAGTGAGGATAGTCTGCAGCAGAGCCCTTTTACTGAGGCTGTGCTAGTTTCCTGGCTACTGGGCCCTCTGTACGTATGCATGTGAAAAGGCATTGGGTGGTTATTGCCACTTGAAAGACCCAGAAGTGCTCATCAGCTGGCAAAAGGGTCCAGAAGGGAGCCACTGTAGATGTTACTGTTGGAATGATCTCTCTCGTATCTTTGTTCTCTGGGATGATATGATAGCAGAGCAGTAAACTGCTGAAGGATTGCGCGGGTTGCCTAGCCCTGCTGGATACAATGATATATCAGCTGTCTCTCGTGTCTGAAGTTTGCCTCTTTGTTAAAAGTAAAATCTCTTTAAACATCACCCTTTTTGAAAGAGTTCTTCAACATTCAAAGCAAATGATCTTCGGGATGATGATGATGATCGTTAGACTTTCAATGAACTATCATACTTGGAATCTAGAAACTAGTTCATAGTTAATCAGTTAAGTTAATTAGAAATAAGATTCAAGTTAGGGCAATTAGACAATTGCTACATTACTCAAACTGACTAATGATGTTTCACTGATCTTTGACAGAAGATAATACAGTGGATGAAGTGTATGGTTTAAGAATAAGTTATTCCAGTTTTAGTTAGTTGAAGAGTGACTTTACCAAAATTGTTAATGGACATTATTCAAGATGTGCTGTGTAATTCTTTTCCAATTACTGTTAAGGTCTTGAAGGGCCAGCCTTAGCTTTTTATTAATATGTTCACTTTATTAATGTAGTTTTTATGTATGCATAGTGTGACCATCTGGCACATCTCATGATGTTGCATAATTATGGTCTTTTTAATTTGTTTTACCTGGATCTACTCAGTGTTGCTTAAAATTCAGAAGTATTTCATAGCTTAATAACTTAATAACTCATTAGAAAGCCGTGCCATGTACTTGAGGTTACCTCAAAGGCTATCCATATTTAACAATAAACTTGAGATAATTCCTTGACTACTTGACTGTCATTGACCAGTTTAAATATTTAAGGTTGTGGTTTGACCTTTTGCCTAACATTTAAACCAGGTGTTGAAAATGAAATAAGGATTGTATACAAAATTGGGGTTGCTTTAAAATTTATTTGGCTTTTTAAACAATTATATCCACTACTTTTGCTGCTAGTAATCAAATATAGAAATATAATTTATGAAATATACATTTTAAAATATTTTATTATATTAACTTCTTAATTAAACTGGAAATTTGCTCTCTGTTTTAAATCTGATTTTTTTTCTTCCTTACTAAAAATCCCCAAGAAAGTTGCTCATTCCTTCAAATTTTGTATACATCACGTGTGGCCAACAAATAATATTTTGCCTGACTTATGTGTTGATACATGAGGTTTTTAAAACATGAGACTAAGAAAAAGTTTGTTGATCGTGATTTGCAGATCCTTCAAGCACTTTTTTGGCCGCTTCTCAAAAATGGCTCATTTTAGATGTTTCATACAGGGTTGGTAATATCTTGTGCACAGGTCCAATTTGGAGACAGAGCAAGGCATATTAAAAAGTTGTAGGCCAAGTAGATGCTTCAGAATATTCCATTGGGTTCTGGTGGATTTTTAAAGGGCACCAAATGATTGGTGCAAACCTAAGTCTTTGTACTAAAAGATTGTGTCTGTTGCCTTTGTTTTTACACAAATAATTTTCAGAGGATAACCACATCCTACAGAGGATTGCCATAGTATATTTTTTTCTGAGGAAAATTAAGGAAGATGGCAGCCCACCATTCTCATCAGCTGGTGCTCTTCCCCTTTTCCCTTGCTCCAATAGCCTGGAGAGTACTTTGGTGGCGGTACACAATATGTTTCTTTAAATCAGTGAAACAATAGGTAGTTTCCAAACCTTTTCCAGCTGAAGTCAAGGGCAGTTTTGCCATTGGCTTCAATAGAAGCGTGTCTGGGCCTAAACAGTGTGCAGTCCTGAGAATAAAATATGAATGCTTTAGTCAGTTTTATGACATCAACTTAAGCTGTCCTAATGAATCTGCAAGAGTTGCATAGCTATCCATGGCCATCCTGTTTGATTCAGTTCTCTTGGGCGTGTACATGTGCCTCGGAGTCCCTACTATTAAAATGAGGATAATACTGAGCCAGCATTCTGCAGTCCTTGGATGAAAGGTGCGATGTGCAAAGAGGTGATTTTTATTTATTATTAGATATTAAATAAAATTACAGACTTAAATTAAAACTGTTTCTTAAAAGAGCTCAGTTATGAGGTACCCATGCAGAAAGTTAAAGGGTCAGAGGGCAGGCAGGGGCCGAGAGTGGGAGGAGCCTTAACAGTGGCCACTATCTGACTGGCACAGCTTACTTCCCCAGAGAAGCACAAGAGAAGGAAGAACTGATTTGTGACTATGAGACAGTCCCTGTACTATGCACTGCCATTTACTCAGTGCTTGTATTAATTCCACAATCTAGCCTTGTGTGAAGGTCAATGAAAACAGTGGCTTCATTGTTAGAGGGGATCATAAGAAGAGTTTCATGGGACTAAACTTTTTAGAGATGCAGTTTAAAAACTTACTTGAAAGAAAACTTTCTAGTCATTCCGGTATCTTCATTCAATGGAGTCAGCTTGCTTTAAGCAGTTCCCTATTTTTAAAAGCTTTCTTTTTTTAACTCCTCTTTTGTTCAGGTTGGAGTGATACATACATTTTCTGTAGTGGTATTTGCATTTCATCATAACTTCGTCCACTAATTGAGAATAAAGAAAAGGAGGACTTGTGGCACCTTAGAGACTAACCAATTTATTTGAGCATAAGCTTTCATGAGCTACGGCTCACTTCATCGGAAACTCCACTGAATGCATCCGATGAAGTGAGCTGTAGCTCACGAAAGCTCATGCTCAAATAAATTGGTTAGTCTCTAAGGTGCCACAAGTACTCCTTTTCTTTTTGCGAATACAGACTAACACGGTTGCTACTCTGAAACCTGTAATTGAGAATAGTATTTCAGAAGCGACATGTTCACTGTGTTGCGTGTGCACAGAGACCCCTATGAATCCGACTGTATCTTGTACAAGCTGTTGCTTTGTCCAGGGTTTATTAAATCAATGTCATTTTTCTAGAAATGAAATCTTTAACAGTGAAAGTATGTTTTTCAGGCTGGCCATTGTATGTGGCATTGGTTTTTGTGTCTCGCGGGATTTTTCTTCTCAAATCAGGAGTTTAGTGCATGCCCCACTATCCTGTCAGTGCGGAGTGGTGAAAGTTGGCCAGAAAGTTGCACTCATTCTTTCTCAGACAGTATCAGAAGCCACTGGGGATGTGATGTTTATGCCCCAGAGAGGAAACTGTTGAACCACTTAAAGTTTTGTAACTCATGATAGCTAAAATGCTTAAGGCTGCCCTTGAGTATTTGCTTCCAATACTATTATTTCTGCTGTAAAGGTTTGTACATCATATGTAATCAGGATCAGGATGTATTATGAAGTGGTGTTAGGGGTCTGGTTATGTTATGCATTTGCAAATTCTTATAAAATTTGAGAGACCTCCAAGGAAAGCTTTGGGGCTCCTTAATTCTGTAGTAGTACACTCTGGCTTTCTGAGGCTTTTGAAGACTCAGTGTGTTTAGCACTGGGTTTTTCCCCCTGACATTTTTATTTTAGTTCACATTCTTGATTGCTTTTTTTTCTTACTTTTAGTAAGGTGAGCACATGTTGTTTTCAGAACTGGTTTGCTCCCAAAGACCATTTCTGCTAGGTTTTGTTTGAAAAACGTTTGTTCTTTGCAAGAAATCTGGTAATCTTTTAAGAGGCAGCTAATGAACTAGAGGCAGGAGTTGCTACATTTCTGCAAGGTCAAAGATCTTGCATCTGAGATTTTTAAATCAACAACTTTCACCATAACTAATGGAACTTCTTTGGGAAAGTAACTACTCCTATATATATAGCAGCTATAATCAAGTCAAAAACCTTAGTTATGACACGGTTAAAAAGTGTAGTGCAGGTGATCCCTAATCTTGTCCTAACTTTGGAGTAGTCCTGGATCTGGAACACAGTTACCTCTATCTATGCTACAACTTTTAATCATGTTTTAATCAGTTCCAAGAGCAACCAGGTTTTAGCCAGACACCCTGGCTCAGTGGCAGAATCAAATCCATATTCTGATTCTGGCACCTTATAGCACCTTACTCCACAATAGCCTCATTGACTTAATTTGGACTACTTATAAAGTAAGATAGTATTCAATGTGCTTGTGTGGAAATGTACTGGAATGTGGCTGTATATGGAACTTTATCTAGCAACAACATACGGCACAGCTAATTGTATCTATGGAAACAGCTACACACTACAAGACTCCTTCCTTTAGACAACTATAATGTCTAATTTAACTTTATCCATGTGTTTCTTACCATCACAAAGTCCTCATTACTCTAAGAAACCACAGCAGCTTTTGGTAGCATGCTAATAATAAACATACTATGGAATTTTACAGTATAGTGGCTATAATCCAGGTTTTGAAAAAAACATTTAACAATAAAAAAAATCACATCTGTATTTGATGTTAACGCAACTAAAAATATTGTCCCCATTTTACAAATGGGCAAACTGAGGCACAGAGAGGCTAACTGATCTCTTCCATGCCTACCAAATAACTAATAGATTGATGAATGGGACTCCGGAGCTGATACAGAGAATCTTGATCGAACACAGCCTCCCTAAATCATACTAACTTAAAGTTATTTTGATGCTTCCAGAAAGAATATAGAGGCAATTTCTTTATGCAAGATAGAGGGATATTGTTGCTCTAATATTCCAAATTTATGGTGAGAAAAGTATACATTTGTATTCTAATAAAGGAAAACAATGGATACAAATTCTTACGCGTTTTTATACGAAAGTTCTCCTTAAAGATTTGTGTTCATTATTTTTTAGTTATTTTACTTTATTGCTATCAAACCCAATTTAGGAATAGCCAATTATGATGGTTACATAGGGTTAAGTTAACCAACAGCATGCTAATTAAAACAAATATCTTGTTCCAGGGTCATATGAATGTGGATTTTTTTTTTTTTTACTAACCTGTCAAAGTGCTTTTGTCAGATAAAATAAGAAATCTATTGTTGAACCAATGACCTTCCTGCATACTACTCCAGAATACATTAGCATTAAGTATTTCACCTTGCAGACAATAAATTACAAAAAAGGCTCTTTAAAGTGGGGATGGTAGGGGAAGAATGATGGAGCTAGGTGAGACAGTGAGTTAATGCCTCAGTAGCTCTGGAGCCCTTACTGTGCCGAAGTTTGTGTTTCAGCCTAGTTTCTACATTGCAAAACTAAACACTGAGGCCCTGTTTTTGAATCCTTTGCTTAGAAGAGGTTGTGGACCAGAACACGAGTGATTTTTGCAGCTCTAGGTGAGGGGCCTTGATGGAGCTATATGAGGAAGCATTTACAGTAACTGGCTAATGTTCTGCCCTTTACTTTCACAAGATATAAAAATATTCAATATCACAAGTCAACTTTTTTTTAAAAAATAATAAAAAGAAGTCTGATGTGTTAACCTTGATGCAGAAAGAAGATAAGTGTTATAAACATCTCCTTGGGAAATACACAGCCCTTGTGACTCTTCCTATCTCCCTAGCATACTTTTACATTTCCACTCTATCATCTAACTTTAAGTGGTGCCTTGGTAGTGATTTGCCAATACTATTAATGAGTTCCATGGCTTTGGTAAATAAGAGATCAAATTGACTTTACCCATTTATGTTAAAAATTGAGCTAATTGAGCAGTATCAGTGTCATCTAAATCTGACACTTAATGCAGCCCTGAACAGATTTTTATAAGGTTGCTGCTCAAATTGATAGCTGATGCATTGTAATATACAAAACCCAGAGTCTGCTTGAGTTGTTTATCTTAAATTTGGCTGTAAACTATGAAAGTCCATTTCAACCACGTAATTGCCTTTTAGTGTCCTTTACCGTCAGCTGTAAAATGTCAAACAAACATTAGCAACCGCAGCAATGGGTACGTTTTATGAGCATGTGGTAGACTTCTTCACCCCAGTAAAGTTTATTTAGGAATCAAAAGTTGATAACATTTTCTCTTTGTGTCAGGCAGTATCAGCCTGATAACTATCCTGAAGTAAAATATGGAGGGTTTCCCTTAGTTTTACATTACCCTGGACGTTACCATCTTGCCATATTCTAGCTAGGCTTATAAAATAACTATTCACATAAACTACGTTAACATTAAAAAAGAGATGGCTGAAGGGGTATTTACACACAAACTTTTAAAGAAACATGTATAATGGTTAATAGGAAAAAAATACCATTCTCCTGTGGAATTTAATTGTGGAATTGTACTTAAAGTCCTATGGAATTTAATAGGGAGTCCTGTGCCAAAGGGGTTCTATAGAAATTGTTCTAAAATTTAATAGAGATTTGTGTACTTTCTGTAAGTTTTGAAGCATTCCCAAGGATTCAGTAACAGGTATATAATTTTCTATTAAATCCTATAGGATGATCCAAAATAATCTATTAAAATCCAAAGGATCTCTCCATAAGGGAAATTAATAATACTTGTCACTTATCTCATCATTTTAATCTATGGACCTTAAAGCATTTTACAGAGGAAGATAAGTGTCATTACCCCTATTTTTCTGACATGGAAACGATTACTTGAGAGGTTAACTGACTAGACCAACGGAAAATCACACATGAAATCAGTTGCCTGAGCCAGGAATTAGAATCCAGATCTCTTTATTCCCAATCCTGTTTTCCCTCTGTGCTCCCTACCTACTGGATTGTGCTTCCAGTAAGAGAATACAAGTCTGTTTGCATATCAGAGGGGACTGGAATGTTGCCATGCATTAATATGCACAATCAGGAGTTTACATGGGAGTCTGTGTACATGGAGTAATTTAGCTCTGTGTAAACAAGTTCTCTGTTGATTCTGACAGCTAATGTACACTCCGCAATATTAGTGTTAGTACTTAGATGTTTTAGCATGTTGGTTTTCTTTCTATACTAGAGTGTTTTATTAATAGCTTTCACGTGTAAACAGTCACCTCTAATGTTTCGATGCTATGCATGCTATACCTTCAAAAGGATTCTGGTTTTGTTATAGTAGTTAATACTGGCTTATAAGAGCTATTCCATGGAATAACCTTGTGCTAATTCAAGCATTATTATTGCCTGTGTAACAAGTGGCACCAAGTCATTCAAAAATAAATCTGAACAAATTAAGAAAAGATCAGTACTAGATGGTGTCAAAGCTTATGAAAATATTGTAACACTGTAAACTAAACTGCCGAGTTCAGCCACAGCTCTTTGAAGAGCTGTAGGAAGCAGCATGAATGATCCCAGGGAAGACTGTCTATGAAAGGCTGGATGTGGGGTCTTGCCAGTATAAAGCCTCTCACTTTGTGATATCAACTCCTCCCTCCCCCAGGCTTTGTGTGACCCACTCTATTTCCAACTTACCTTGCTCCAAAGCAGTGCAGTTTTCATAATAGGATAAATATATAATTATGGTGATTTTAAATTCAGTGGTCCTGATTCTCCACTGTGATCGATCTGATTTCCATGAGCACAGTGGAATAACAGTCCATCTCAAAAGCAAATGGTATGAGCACCAAAGCAGTTTGGTTAGTAGGTGTCATGCTGCAGCATCGTGAGAAGTCCAATTCTCAGGCAATAGTCCTTGCCACAGCTAATGCTGCCGTAAAGCGCAGGGCCAAAAGATGAAGCCAGCACACTACTGGTGCTTGTGGCCTCCTGCACTTTCCTTTTCGCTTTTTGCTTTCCTCTCTCTCAACCATCTCTGTTCATCCTCTTTGATTCCCTCATTCAGCACAGACCGCCGGGTACCCTTTTGCTCCCAGCTTGTGCTGTCGATGTTGAACGTTTTCAGGTCCCTCTTGCAAATGTATTGAAACCTGAGCCTAGGTTGGCCGAGGAGATCCTTCAGAATGTGTCTATCATCCATGCAGTGTACATGACCAAGCCAGTGGAGATGTCTGTGTTTGACAATAGTGATTCGAGTTGATCATTTTGCTTTCTCATGTAGTTCGATGTCAGGAACTTTGGTTTCTCACTTGATATTTAGAATACAGCACAGACAGTGGGTGTTGAAGGTGTTTAGCCTTCTCTCATGCCTGCTGTAGGTGGTCCAGGTCTTGCTTACATACAGCAGCATGCTCAAAATGCACATCTGGTAGAGCCAGATCTTGGTGTCTAGCGTCAGTTTCCTGTTATACCGCATGCACTTGGTCAGTAGGCCGAATATGGTGACTGCCTTCCCGATGTGAGAATTAAGCTTGTCATCTAGAGATAAGTTACCTGATACAGTTGAGCCTAGATAGAAGAACTTGTGCATAACTACAAGCATGGTGTTAGCTATTAAAACTTCTGGTGCGGTCAGCACACCTTGTCATAATCACTGGCTTTAGATTTATGGTTACTCCAAATTCATCACAAGCTACTGCAAAGCTATCATAAAGTTGCTGGAGCTCCTCTTCAGTGTGTCCAATGAGCACTGTGTCATAGGTGAAAAGAGGTTCTCATCTCAGTAGGTGTTTGACTTGGCTTTCTGCACTTAGACGTGCTGTGTTGAGTTTTCCATCTGATCTTGTATGGCGATGTACGTCCATGTTAGAGAAAGCATGATAAAGCAGCAGAGAGAAGAATATACCAAAGAATGTTGATGCCAAAACACATTCCTGTTTGGCACCACTGTGATTTCAGAACTGTCAGTTGATCACCATAATACCAGACTGTCACCTTCATGCCATCATGGAACCATCAAATCAGACTGATGAGGATTGGGAGCAACCAATTTTCTCTAGCAATTGGAAAGAGAAGAGTGCCCATGAAATCAGGGGAGTTAATTCATCAAAAGACTGATGTAACAAAGTGGAGAACTGGGACTTGTATTTGAGCTACCTTGTCTTTTCTCTTTCTGCATGTGGGTGAATATTCTGAATTTAACCATAAAAAATCTTAAGATTAAAGATAAGGCTTTGACTTTAAGTCCATCCTATTGTATGTTGAGATTGCACAGTTCTGAAAGAAAATGTTCTGCAATACCAAAGCTCAGTCAGGTAGTCTGAGGACATAGGTTTCAGCCGTAACTAAGAATTTCCTTCCTTTCTTGGGTTTTAGACCTTTATCATTAATATTTATCTTTCTGTGATTTTTATACTGTCGTTGATCATGATAATATTATGGTACAAATTAAATTCTGCTTCCACCTAATTTTTCCTGTATCTCATTTGCTTTTTTCCTTTATGGCTTATGAAGTGTCACAGCTCAGTAGTACCAATTATTATTTTTTTCCCATTTAATGGGCAGTTTTAATGTTCTAGGAGAATCCGTTTTCTTAACATGATGGTATTTTTAAGCTGCTGCATACCATCTAAATACTTATTACTTTTCCTGCAGTCTTTGAACACATCTAGCTATACTGTTCTAGCATTGTCGAAAATACAGTTCATAGAATATCAGGGTTGGAAGGGACCTCTGGAGGTCATCGAGTCCAACCCCCTGCTCAAAGCAAGACCAATCCCCAATTTTTGCCCCAGATCCCTAAATGGCCCCCTCAAGAATTGAACTCACAACCCTGGGTTTAGCAGGCCAATGCTCAAACCACTGAGCTATCCCTCCCCAATCTGTAGCGAAAGCAAGCACTTATGATTACATGGATGGCTTCAGTTTTAAACCTTTATTTTTCCTGTGTTTTGTTCTAGTTAGATAACCTTTCTAGGGATACTTTAACACCTGAAAAGCTTCCATAAAGTCAGAAGTTACTCACAGTCACATTCTGTGAAATATGCCAACTAGGTAAATGTTTTGTATATTTCAGTGCACTAAGCGGTTTTCATCTGACCATAACGTTTTCTTCAGACTAAAACTTGACATTAGGCGAGTCTGAGATGTGCAGTTGTATAAAAATCTATTGGTTCATTTTACGTTAAATTTGTCTTTAAACTGAGCGTGAGTACATGAATATAGGTTCTAGGTCAAAGCTGGAGCCCATCAAAAGCTGGAGTCCATCAAAGCTGGAGCCCAATGCAAGCCTTTTGCCCCAATTTACTAGGTCATGAAATTCACCCCCGTGCAGACAATCAGCCCAAGGCCTATGCACCAATCAAGTTCTGTTCACTCTGGGATGAATTTTGCACCAGATCTATGTAGCCGGTCACATCATAATATTTTACTAACCTTCAGCAAGACTTGATTATAATCTAATAACCTGGGTCAAATTCCAAAATAATAATTAAATCTTTTTTGAAGTGATGTTTCCTATTTGTTTTATAAAATATGTTTTGGTTTGCAATTAAGAGTGTTGGGAATACATGGTGGGAAACTGAGTCACAAGTCCACCCAATTTAGGCTTAATCAATTTTTGCCTTTATTTAGACATTTTCAAACAGAATTATTGCCACTTGTAGAGTCTGACCATATATTTATGCCAGATGATAAATAGATAAAATGGATTAAGTAGGGGCCCAAGTTGCCACATTCTGGGGTACCACGAAGTTCTCCTGTACTTCATGATGGTAGTCACTGCCTCTGATCCCTGGTCTGGTCCTTCTGTTTTGTTCCTTTAGTTTCTGGGTCAAGTATTTTCTCCATTCTGGGTTCCCCTCCACTTGGATTCTTATACATTTTCACATTACATAATCATTAACTTTTATCCACTCAGCATTAAGTATTTGTTTTATGTAACCCGTAATAGTATGCATGCGCAAGGTTCAGTTTACACTTTTGCTGTTTTCATGTCATGTATTCGTCGTCTTGCCCTTATTTTTCTCAATAGAATAGACTTTTAACATTACAAGTTTGTGTATTTATTATACTGATTCACTTTTCCTTTTACTTAAAGTCTTCCAATGTAACATATTCCATGAAACATCACCTTGGTCCTAAAAACAGTAGCATTATTTAAGCAAATCTTTGAAAGGGCCGGGGGGGGGGGAGAGAGGGAAACCTGTCAAAACAACATTCATGCCAAACAAAGTTAAGCTAAGGCATTAGCCTAAGGGTTACCTCATAGGAACTCATTCACTACCCCATAATTATAAGCTATTAAAGTAACAAAACCCTTATTTTTACCATTAGCAGTTCTTCATCTTTATATTTCAGTATCATAAATCAGTATATATGTATTATCATACCCTTTAATTTTTATCTGAACAGAGAAATTATAAGGAACATGGTTCCCTGCTAATGTCAACAATTTTTTCTTCTTCAGACATGGATTTTTAGGGGACTTTTTACTCAAAGTCCAACATCATAGACTTTAAGGCCAGAAGGGATCATCATCATTATGTTTGTAAATTATTAAAAGGACCTTGTCAATACTTTTGTCTGTTGCATTTTTAGGTGTTTTTTATTTTAATTTCATTTGTGATATTTAATTGTATTTAATTGTTCCCCAACAAGGGCTTGTACATACTTTCACAATGAGGGATTGTTGGTTGAATAGGACTCTGTCATTTAAAAACAAATGAGTTATTTAATTTAGAATAGCAGCCCTTAGGCTTGCGCAGTAATTTACTTTCAACAAAAATGTCATTAGCATTTTCACGCCATAGATTTCCTGCATATCTCATCGTCATACGCATGTTAGACAGCATATTATGTTTTCAGGGGGCAAATTCTTGTTGATTCAACAGACTGAAGGAGTTGTTACTACAGTGCCAAATGTCACATGTCTGCAATTTCAGAGGGGTTTTTTAATTGCCTATTTTATTTATTTATTTATGTATTTATTGTTTAGGGAGGGAGAAAGCATTATGTCAGAGAGGTGGTCCTAGCTTGAATTTTCTGGTGTTTGAGCATCTAAGTCACTCTAAAAACTATTTTTACTTAATTTCTGTGTGGAAAATGTAGCATATTTTTACAGTGCTTGTGAATTCTATCAAACCATGCTGAAATGGTAACATAGTCTCTGCATAGAAGGTATACAAGGAGTTCTATTACAAAAGATACGTACCGTCCTTTGAAGTACCATTTTAGTTGTTGATCTAGTTGTAATTTACTTTCGTTATACCCAGAACGAAGACAGAGAAGCAGATGGTGCTATCTAGTAGTTAAAGTATGGGATTGGATGTAGCAATTCTACTTGCCTTTTATTCCCAGCCCTGCCACTGATTTCACTCTGTGACTTACTTTCTCTCTACATCAGTTTCCGCATCTGTAAAGTATGAGTAACTCGTTACTCTAGGAGGATAACCATAGTGTAGGTAGGGGGGTTGTTAAGTTGCATAGAGATGTCATAACCATTCCTACTTAATCCCTCCTCCCAAAAGGTGGCTTAAGGTATATGTGCAGGTAAAAGAGGCAATACAGGGCTTCCCTGCAACCTGGCAATCTCCCTGTGCCTTCTCAGACCTTTAGGGCCATTGGCCACTGGCATAATTTAGAGTAACTCTCATGCTGCTCTAATTCATGCCAGGGCATCAGACCAGTGCAAAGCTGGGCCAAGACCAGGGTAGCTTAAAGCTATCTTTGCACGCTCACTCACCAGTTTGCACTGTGTGTGCTCCTTTGTTGCACCCAAGTATCAAAATCAAAGCATATACAAAATGCAGAGAAACTGATAGTGACCATAAAATAATGTGGATTTTTTTTTAATTAGTACCAACAGAGCACCACCACCACTATATGACATACTGCAGTGGTAGTTTCAGGGGTTGGGGAACCATTACAAGTCGTCATCATTGTCTTTTTTTTTTCCTTGTGTAGTTTTTTGGGGATGGACAGAGCTTTAGTGAAAATTGATCATTTTGTGAACACTTTAATAATGTTTCCAAAGAATTAAAAAGAAAGTCATTAGTATTTGTTTCTTCCCCAGAGAGTTTGTGTTTGTCATCACCATCTTCCACGTGCATTCCACCACGTTGTCTCTTTCAGTGTCTACACTCATTTTTCCACCGAAATATTTAACTACAGCAGGGGTGTGGGGCAGACTCCACTGGCTCTTGTGATGCTCTCTTGTTGCTCTGGTGGCAGGGGATGCTTAATTACCAAATAGTTGAATGCCTCCTATTGCTAAACTGGCAACAGCCAGTATCAAAAATGTAAACTGCTTGCTTGCTACTGAGTAGTCAGAAATGCAGCAGCATCTGAGGGCTGATAAGCTTTGGTGGTTGGCCACATGGTGAATTTTTGAAAACTGTGGGCTTTTCGGGCATGCTCTCGAAAACAAAATCCATGATTAGCAACAGTGTGTTAGAAAACCACTGTCTGTACTGAAATCCCTTTTGTTTTTACATCAGCAATTGAGCTCCTGAAAGCTTGTCCATTTTCAATTTCTTTGTAGCCATCACCTATGACAAATTCTTCTTCTGTGTTTTACCCTTGGTCTATTGGACTAACACAATTACCCACTCCTGAATAAATTTGCCATATTGGAATATGGCGTCATTTTTCAGACAGTGAAACATCTCTTTCTTGCATTGGCCACACAAATTAAATCTTTATGGTCACATGTGTTGTATTCATAATGTATCGTATTTCTCAGGTGAAATATCAGTCAATTCTGCTATTTTAGCTAATGAGATCAAGTAGTCTTTTAACTTGTAAAATGTAATAATCCAGAGAACTTCAGCTAATAACTAATGAGGCCACTACTTTAATATTTTAGTCCAACCCCTACAATATTAGGAGTGATGGTTTTTAATAGTAGGACAGTGACTCTAGTTTGAGAGTACTGAGCAGTTTGAACAGCCTGATTTTAAAAAAAAAAATCTCCAAAGTCACAAGCAATCTTTGTAATCTTTATGATGGGGAATAGGTAAAATACAATGTGCCGGATCATGGCCACCTGTGAAAAGAGCCCAGACCATGTGATGATTCTGGCAGAAGTGGCGTCCTTTGGCTCTGGAGATGCTCTGCTGCTACTTTGACTCTTTCCTCTTCACATTTTTGGATAACTGCAGTATGATTTCCACTGTTAACATGCAATCTGTGCCACACCGCAGTTGGGGGTAGTGGGAGGGAGGGAAATGGCCCAGTATTTAGAGCATGGCATATTATTATACCCATCTCACATGTTGATGCATCTCCTCTTTATCTGTTCTATCATATTTGGCTATAGATCTGAGAGTGAGATCACATTTGTACCTAAATGGCTATAGAACGAAGGGCAAGATCACACATGTACAGAATCACAAATGCTGCAGAAACACATTACTGGTCTGTGTTTAGCATAAGAATTTGAACGTGCCAAATTGCATTTCAGGTAGGAAGGGCATAGACTACTATTCATTTACTCCTTGCAGCAGATGACTAATATTTACAAGTACTTTTAAGGTTACAAGTATTTTTACAGTTACTTACAGACAAACATAACCTTTTAGCCTAAGGCTGCTGACGGCACAGAACTATAAAATTAAAACAATGTAGTACTTCTGTTCCATTAGTTTTGAGTTACAGGCTTCTCTATTAGTCATTTGAAATTTGCCAATTATGAAAGAGAAGACAGTTAAATCATTATGCTGTTCATTGTTTTGGTCTTAAGCAGTTTTGTGTAGGTTCTCTTAATAATTAAGGGCTTTTCTGAGCACAGAAGATTCCAGACAATCTCCCTGAAATTAAATTGACAGATAAAGAAACTCCTCTGTAGTAACTGCATGATCCCACCTAGTAAAAATCCCTGTATATTTTGTTCCATATACGTGCTGCTGCTAATTCTATTGTGGTTGAAAAGTTATGGATCCCCTCTTTTTCTTTATTTAAGTTAATCCTTGTAACTTGACTCCAGGCACTCGGCTGGCCACCAAGAAATATGGTCAGACTTTATATTTAATAGTATGGTAGCACTTTGAATCCCCAGCTAAGATTGGGGCCTCGTTGTGCTAGGCATTGTATAAGCACATGGTAAGAGGCAGTCTCTACCCAGAGAAGTTGATCAGCTGTGTAGAGAAGACTGAGAAAGTAGTAGCATTATCCCTATTTTACACAACTGAGGCACAGAGAGATTAAATAACTTGCCCTGGGTAATACAGGAAGTCTGTAACAGAGCTTGGAATTGAACTTTGATCTCCTGAGTCCAGTGCCTTAATCACAAGACCATCCTTCTTCTCAGAGCTTTTAAGGCCAGAATGGAATATCATGATCATCTAGACTGACCTCCTGCACATGGCAGGCCATAGAACCTTGTCCATCCACCCCCACAATAAACCCATAACCACTGGCTGAGTTACTGAAGTCCTCAAATCATGATTTAAAGACTTCAAGTTACAGAGAATCCACCATTTATACTAGTTTAAACCTGCAAGTGATGCATAACCCATGCTGCAGAGGAAGGCTAAAAAATCCTGTGGTCTTTGCAGTTCTGACCTGGGGAAAAATTCCTTCCTGAAAATGCCTAGCACAAATGTGGCGAGCAGTCAGCTCTTGAGCATGTGAGCAAGACCCACCAGCCAGACACCTGGGAAAGAATACACTGTAGTAACTCAGAGCTCTCCCCATCTAGTGTCCCATCACTGGCTGTTGGAGATATTTGCTAGTAGCAGTCACAGATCGTCTACCTGCCATTGTAGGCAGTCTCGTCATTTCACTCCATAAACTTATCAAGCTCAATCTTGAAGCCGGTTGAGTTTTTTCTCCCACTACTCCCCGAGGAAGGTTTGTTCCAGAACTTCACTCCTCTGATAGTTAGACGCTTTCATCTAATTTCAAGCCTAAACTTATTGATGGCAGTTTGTATCCATTTATTCTTGTATCAACATTGGCACTTAACTTAAATAACTCCTCGCCCTCCCTGGTATTTATCTTTCTAATATATTTATAGAAAGTAATCGTATCTCCTCTCAGCCTTCATTTGGTTAAGCCAAACCAGCCAAGCTCTTTTATTCTCTTCTCATAGGGTAGGTTTTTCATTCCTCTGATCATCCTAGTAGCCCTCTCTGCACTTGTTCCAGTTTGAATTCACCTTTCTTAAACATGGGGGACTAGAACTGCACACAGTATTCCAGATGAGGTCTCACCAATGCTTTGTATAATGGTACTAACATTTCCCTATCTCTACTGGAAATACCTCACCTGAAGCATCCTAGGACTGCATTAGCCTTTTTCATGTCCGCATCACTTTGGTAGCTCATGGTCATCCTGTAATCAACCAATACACTCTGAAATCTGTACAAAAAATAAGAATGCTCATTCAAATTAAACACAGCAAAATCTCTGAAATGCATAATGAGTACAACTTCTGCTTTCTGAGCTTTCTTTGAAGGCATTACCATATCTGTTGGGAATGCCTTCTAAAACTGATCCACAGCACGCACAATCGTAATGTGCCTTTGGATAATGTATTAAACCCAGAGATTTTATACCTCACACGTGTTACTAGGATTTAATCACATAGTTATCTCCAGAGAGGTGGTGATTTTAGATTCCATACTTGCTACTTTATCACTTATATACTAAGATGTAGTTTGTCTTATCTCCCAGCTCATTGAAATTTGTGGGTTGAAGAAGCCTCTTCATGTTGCTTATGTAGTTCAATATTGTGACAGGGTTGATATCGTTAATGAAGAATCTAATTTCAAAAATGGATTGCATTTTTGCATGGAAAATTATGCTTTAAAACATCTTGTAGAAGTAACAGATTGCCCAATCCAGGAAAACTATGTGTGTTGATTTCTTCTGGAGAGGGGAAAAACCTTGGAGAGACATTTTAAATGTCAGTTCCAGTTCAAAAGTTATACAAGCAAATACTCTTGACCAAGGTGTTGAATATAAAGTTTGATATGCATAAAGCTAAATAATCGGAAATAACCTGGATTTGTGCAGGAAATGGCCCAACTTTATTATCATGCACATTGTGTAAAGAGTTGTCACTTTGGATGGGCTATCACCAGCAGGAGAGTGAATTTGTGGGGGGGGGTGGAGGGTGAGAAAACCTGGATTTGTGCTGGAAATGGCCCACCTGATGATCACTTTAGATAAGCTATTACCAGCAGGACAGTGGGGTGGGAGGAGGTATTTTTTCATATTCTCTGTGTATAAATAAAGCCTGCTGCAGTTTCCACGGCATGCATCCGATGAAGTGAGCTGTAGCTCACGAAAGCTCATGCTCAAATAAATTGGTTAGTCTCTAAGGTGCCACAAGTACTCCTTTTCTTTTTGCGAATACAGACTAACACGGCTGTTACTCTGAAACCTACCATGAATAAGACATTCATTTATTTACTCTGTGCTTATTGTTAGCACTAATAATGCATTTCAGCATATTGAAATTGCTAGATAATTCTTTTGTGACTTTTATGCTGGATATTGTTATTTAAATGAACCCGTAGACCATACTGTAATGAAGAAATGCATGTTTTGCCTAACTCTGTTATCAACCAACATTCCAGCAAAATGAAAATTTTTGCCTCCATTCATTCAGAAGGGAAACTGGAGGTCACTGATTTCAATATGGACCTTTTTTAAGCTTTTCAACAGCGAATAATTATGAGCCGCTGCTTCTGAAATTACCTGTATTCACTGTAGGGAAGAAGAAACTTTTATCTTTTGTAATGAAATACACTTGCTCATTCAAACTTTGTAAGACTTTCTTAACATGGTAGTTTTATTGTGCTGATTTAGTGTTAGGTGGAGTAATAAAAGAAACCCATTTTTAAATATACAGATACTCTTGTTTATTCAATTTTACTTTTCTTGAATTTTGGATCCATCATGTAGAATAATACAGAGGCACAAATTTTGTGTTTAGCGATGGTATAAATAAACTTATCAGTACAAATTGCTGTTTACTAAGACAAATGTTACTTCAGTTGTAGTTTCAAATTCATTTTGTACTTTCATTTGAAGAAGGGGGTTTGAAACTGTTTTGGTCATGCTAATTTTTCTATATTAAGTTTAAAAAAGATTTTCTTTCTTATTATAGTTCAAAACGACATAGAAGAGAGGGCTTGAAAATATGGCTAGCAGCAATGGGCTTTGGGCTTCTCTCTTTGTTCCTAACAAAAAACAAACAGGTTGGCAATATTCATCAGTGTAAAGAAATGGTAAACTCATTATCTGGGGAGTAAATTTTTTTTCAATGATATACAATAATTTGTTAATTATTGTCAGAAAAAAGCATGCAGTTTTACTTCTGAAAATGTATGTTCTGGTTAATGAGAAACATTACCCCGCAGCTTCTGTGGGATTTCTTGCATTTGTTTAAAAAAAATACAATCCACTTAGTAGGAATTTTAGTTAAGGGCTAACTTGAATGGTGTCCCAGGATAATAGACTGATATTAGACAAATGCTAAGGGGAAGCAGTGAGGTTTACTTTTGAAGGGCAAATATTGGTTTTGTGGCAAAGTTCTATTACAATAATTTCATTTCTATTGTACTGAATGACACATCTAGATTTCAGATGGATGTTTTAATTGAGTAGTTGGTTACTGTATTTTGCTTACTCTGTAACTTTCACTCCATGCATCTGAAGAAGTTTTTACCCACGAAAGCTTATGCCCAAATAAATCTCTTAGGGTATGTCTACACTACGAAATTAGGTCGAATTTATAGAAGTCGGTTTTTTTGAAATCGGTTTTATATATTCGAGTGTGTGTGTCCCCACAGAAAATGCTCTAAGTGCATTAACTCGGCGGAGCGCTTCCACAGTACCGAGGCAAGCGTCGACTTCTGGAGCGTTGCACTGTGGGTAGCTATCCCACAGTTCCCGCAGTCTCCGCTGCCCATTGGAATTCTGGGTTGATATCCCAATGCCTGATGGGGCTAAAACATTGTCGCGGGTGGTTCTGGGTACATATCGTCAGGACCCCGTTCCCACCCTCCCTCCCCCCGTGAAAGCAAGGGCAGACAATCATTTCGCGCCTTTTTTGTCTGCTGCCAGCCAAAGATGTAAAGGATCGATGGAGTGGGTCAGAACAAGACATAGACCAGATTTGTTTTGGACTCATTTTCCTCCTCCCCTGTCTAGATCACACTGCAGTCAGTCACAGAGAAGGCGCAGCGAGGTTAATCTAGCCATGTATCAATCAGAGGCCAGGCTAACCTCCTTGTTCCAATAACAATGATAACTTTGGTGCACCATTTCTTATTGGAACCCTCCGTGCAGTCCTGCCTGAAATACTCCTTGATGTACAGGCACACCCTTTGTTGATTTTAGCTCCCTGAAGCCAACCCTGTAAGCCGTGTCGTCAGTCGCCCCTCCCTCCGTCAGAGCAACGGCAGACAATCGTTCCGCGCCTTCTTTCTGTGCGGACGCCATACCAAGGCAAGCATGGAGGCCGCTGAGCTCATTTTGGCAATTAGGAGCACATCAACCACCACACGCATTATCCAGCAGTATATGCAGCACCAGAACATGGCAACGCGATACCGGGCGAGGAGGCGACGTCAGCGCGGTCCCGTGAGTAATCAGGACATGGACACAGATTTCTCTGAAAGCATGGGCCCTGCCAATGCATGCATCATGGTGCTAATGGGGCAGGTTCATGCTGTGGAACACCGATTCTGGGCTCGGGAAACAAGCACAGACTGGTGGGACCGCATAGTGTTGCAGGTCTGGGATGATTCCCAGTGGCTGCGAAACTTTCGCATGCGTAAGGGCACTTTCATGGAACTTTGTGACTTGCTTTCCCCTGCCCTGAAGCGCATGAATACCAGGATGAGAGCAGCCCTCACAGTTGAGAAGCGAGTGGCGATAGCCCTGTGGAAGCTTGAAACGCCAGACAGCTACCGGTCAGTTGGGAATCAATTTGGAGTGGGCAAATCTACAGTGGGGGCTGCTGTGATGCAAGTAGCCCACGCAATCAAAGATCTGCTGATATCAAGGGTAGTGACCCTGGGAAATGTGCAGGTCATAGTGGATGGCTTTGCTGCAATGGGATTCCCTAACTGTGGTGGGGCTATAGACGGAACCCATATCCCTATCTTGGCACCAGAGCACCAAGCCGGCGAGTACATAAACCGTAAGGGGTACTTTTCGATAGTGCTGCAAGCTCTGGTGGATCACAAGGGACGTTTCACCAACATCAACGTGGGATGGCCGGGAAAGGTGCATGACACTCGCATCTTCAGGAACTCTGGTCTGTTTCAAAAGCTGCAGGAAGGGACTTTCTTCCCAGACCAGAAAATAACTGTTGGGGATGTTGAAATGCCTATATGTATCCTTGGGGACCCAGCCTACCCCTTAATGCCATGGCTCATGAAGCCGTACACAGGCAGCCTGGACAGTAGTCAGGAGCTGTTCAACTACAGGCTGAGCAAGTGCAGAATGGTGGTAGAATGTGCATTTGGATGTTTAAAGGCGCGCTGGCACAGTTTACTGACTCGCTTAGACCTCAGCGAAACCAATATTCCCACTGTTATTACTGCTTGCTGTGTGCTCCACAATATCTGTGAGAGTAAGGGGGAGACGTTTATGGCGGGGTGGGAGATTGAGGCAAATCGCCTGGCTGCTGGTTACGCGCAGCCAGACACCAGGGCGGTTAGAAGAGCTCAGGAGGGCGCGGTACGCATCAGAGAAGCTTTGAAAACCAGTTTCATGACTGGCCAGGCTACAGTGTGAAAGTTCTGTTTGTTTCTCCTTGATGAAACCCCCCGCCCCTTGGTTCACTCTACTTCCCTGTAAGCTAACCACCCTCCCCTCCTCCCTTTAATCACCGCTTGCAGAGACAATAAAGTCATTGCTGCTTCACAGTCATGCATTCGTTATTCATTCATCACACAAATAGGGGGATGACTACCAAGGTATCCCAGGAGGGGTGGTGGAGGAGGGAAGGAAAATGCCACACAGCACTTTAAGCACAGCACTTTAAAAGTTTACAACTTTAAAATTTATTGAATGACAGCCTTCTTTTTTTTGGGCAATCCTCTGTTGTGGAGTCGCTGGTTGGCCGGAGGCCCCCCCACCGCGTTCTTGGGCGTCTGGGTGTGGAGGCTATGGAACTTGGGGAGGAGGGCGGTTGGTTACAGAGGGGCAGCAGTGGCAGTCTGTGCTCCAGCTGCCTTTGCTGCAGCTCAACCATACACTGGAGCATTCTGGTTTGGTCCTGCAGCAGCCTCAGCATTGAATCCTGCCTTCTCTCATCACGCTGCCGCCACATTTGAGCTTCAGCCCTGTCTTCTGCCCGCCACTTACTCTCTTCAGCCCTCCACCTCTCCTCCCGGTCATTTTGTGCTTTCCTGCACTCTGACATTATTTGCCTCCACGCATTCGTCTGTGCTCTGTCAGTGTGGGAGGACAGCATTAGCTCGGAGAACATTTCATCTCGAGTGCGTTTTTTTTTCTTTCTAAGCTTCACTAGCCTCTGGGAAGGAGAAGATCCTGTGATCATTGAAACACATCCAGCTGGTGGAGAAAAAAAAAGGGACAGCGGTATTTAAAAAGACAAATTTTATAAAACAGTCGCTACACTCTTTCAGGGTAAACCTTGCTGTTAACATTACATACATAGCACATGTGCTTTCGTTACAAGGTCGCATTTTGCCTCCTCCCACCGCGTGACTACCCCCTCAACCCTCCCCCTCCCCGTGGCTAACAGCGGGGAACATTTCTGTTCAGCCACAGGCAAACAGCACAGCAGGAATGTGTCCCTGAAGAAAAGCACCCTATTTCAACCAGGTGACCATGAATTATATCTCACTCTCCTGAGGATAACACAGAGAGAGAAAGAACAGATTTTGGTTGAATGCCAGCAAACATACACTGCAATGCTTTGTTCTACAGTGATTCCCGAGTATGTGTTACTGGCCTGGAGTGATAAAAGTGTCCTACCATGAAGGACGCAATAAGGCTGCCCTCCCCAGAAACCTTTTGCAAAGGCTTTAGGACTACATCTAGGAGAACCGCAAATGCCAGGGCAAAGTAATCCTTTCACATGCTTGCTTTTAAACCATGTAAAGCATTTTAAAAGGTACACTCACCAGAGGTCCCTTCTCCGCCTGCTGGGTCCAGGAGGCAGCCTTGGGTGGGTTCGGGGGGTACTGGCTCCAGGTCTAGGGTGAGAAACAGTTCCTGGCTGTCGGGAAAACCGGTTTCTCCGCTTGCTTGCTGTGAGCTATCTACAACCTCCTCCTCCTCATCATCTTCTTCGTCCCCAAAACCTGCTTCCGTATTGCCTCCATCTCCATTGAAGGAGTCAAACAACACGGCTGGGGTAGTGGTGGCTGAACCCCCTAAAATGGCATGCAGCTCATCATAGAAGCGGCATGTTTGGGGCTCTGACCCAGAGCGGCTGTTCGCCTCTCTGGTTTTCTGGTAGGCTTGCCTCAGCTCCTTCAGTTTCACGCGGCACTGCTTCGGGTCCCTGTTATGGCCTCTGTCCTTCATGCCCTGGGAGATTTTCACAAAGGTTTTGGCATTTCGAAAACTGGAACGGAGTTCTGATAGCACGGATTCCTCTCCCCAAACAGCGATCAGATCCCGTACGTCCCGTTCGGTCCATGCTGGAGCTCTTTTGCGATTCTGGGACTCCATCATGGTCACCTGTGCTGATGAGCTCTGCATGGTCACCTGCAGCTTGCCACGCTGGCCAAACAGGAAATGAGATTCAAAAGTTCGTGGTTCTTTTCCTGTCTACCTGGCCAGTGCATCTGAGTTGAGAGTGCTGTCCAGAGCGGTCAGAATGGAGCACTCTGGGATAGCTCCCGGAGGCCAATAACATCGAATTGTGTCCACAGTACCCCAAATTCGAGCTGGGAACGTCGATTTAAGCGCTAATCCACTTGTCAGGGGTGGAGTAAGGAAATCGATTTTAAGAGCCCTTTAAGTCGAAATAAAGGGCTTCACTGTGTGGACGGGTGCAGGTTTAAATCGATTTAACGCTGCTAAATTCGACCTAAAGTCCTAGTGTAGACCAGGGCTGAGTCTTTAAGGTGCCATCGGACTCCTTGTTGTTTTTGTGGATACAGACTAACACGGCTACCCTTTGATACTTGTATTTTGGCTGAGACAGATGCTCAGTACCTTTCAGGAAGCTTGCACCTTTATATGGTTCAGGTAGTCAAAAAGTACATGAATCTGTCTTGTACAGCACCACACACATTGTTAATGCTTAAAATATGATAAACAGCTCATCCATAAAATACAACATTTTTAAATGAACTATAGTTTTATTAATAAGATTATTTCTGGTTAACTAAATACTATACTTATCTGTCCATGAAGCCAGTCAGAGTTCAGCTACACTGCTCTGTTATTTCTCCTACAGACTGGGAAGAGCCAGACGGAGAGATTAGGGAGGGGAGGGGAATGGTGAGATGGAGAAAGCGCTTATGTTGTTGTTTATGTTTTTAAATATCTATGTGGCACCCAGATACTCTGGTGATAGGAATTATATAAATAGGTGGGTAAGCAGATACTAGTGCAGTGTACAACTGTCACTCTACTGAGGTAATATTTATCTGACCACATTTGTGTGCATGTTACTCATCTGTAAATATGGGTCATATATCCAGTAATCTGAGTGGATGGCACAGATTTCATTGTGTATAATTATTTAGTAAGTTCCCATTGTTCTACCCATGTACTCACATCTCTGAGTCAGTGTAATGCCAGCACAAGCAAATGGATCATTCAAGAAACCATCTTAATCGTACGATTAAAAACAATAAATATGGGGGGGAACTATTAAGTCATCATGTCTATTCAGCTTAGTCTACCTCTATTTTAAACAGTCCCAAGATAGGGGGTTTCCATCTCCTTGCCTTGGGAGACCCTTCTGTAATCAAATAGATTTTTTTTTGTATGTATGTGAAGTGCTGTCAGTGTAGGAAGTGCCATATCCAAATTCAATATTTTTTCACAATGTAAAGTTTTCTTAACTTCATCGCATTGCTCCTAATTATATCTTTGTTTTACCAGCTTGTATAATTCCTGTCAAATACTTGTATACATTTATCATGTCATCCTTAGTTGTCTTTCAGCAGAGGTGCATTATATATATGTAATCTGACATTTTCTTACAAATCTGTCCTTAATTATGTTTGTTGCTATTGCCTTCATCCCCTCTAATTTGTCTGCAATTTTGTGTTACCCATAACCAGTGCCCTGAAATGAACTATAATATTCCTAGTGTGGCCCTGGCAAGATTATGTCAAGGGCATTTCACTACCATGATACGAGTCCCTGAGTATGCAGCCCAAAGTCATGTCTAATTTTTGTGCTGTATCACATTGCAAATTCATATCTAATTTGTTCTCCTTCATTCCCAGGCTAGCATGGGCAGGGATTGGTCAAGCTGTGGAGATTGACTTCAGGACCTGGGAAGAGGGCACTTTCCCTTGCATTGTTAGGGACCAATTTGTTTGGCCAGGTGAGAAAGGAGGTTGATGAGATCCAAAGGAAGTCATAGCCTTTGGCGGGAAGAATGCTTGTCCAAGCACAAGGTGTGAAGGAAAATTGGAAGTCCCTGGGCTTCCAATTGGGAGTCGCAGTATGCTCTCTCATCCATGCAAAAGAGTGTATGCATCTCTTCTCTTAGCTATATACAGCTATTGAGCCAGCGTCATTCCGGGTTCACAACTCATGTGTCCCATTGAGCATTTATAAGGGTGTCAAAAAAATTCTTCAATCTTTTCCAAACTTTTTATTTTGCATTTATTATAGCAGAAACATGAGCTGCCATTATAGCTAAAGCATCCCCATTTGAATCAGCTGTTTTCAGTCACTGGGTGACTTTCTGAGACTTACAAACTTTAGGCTAAACTTGTCAAGGCCAGCACTACCCAGAGGTAGTTGTTTTTTAAATGATCTAAGTGAAAACAAATAAGTGAAAACACTTCTCTCATTTATTTTATTATAAGAAAATTGGAGTAAAATTAACTTTGCTAATTATAAAAATAATCCTGCACCTTTTCTTTTGTATTATTATCTTGTGTTGAAAATAATTTAGTTGTTACATTATTGTGAAAATGTATCCGCTGTTTTGTTAAATTAGAACTAATTATTTACAGGTTGCCCAGAATATTTTGGAAATGTCTTGCTGTATTAAAGTGTGTTGCTTTATGTCCCCACACTGCACAGGTTCTCTCATTCAGTTCTGAAAAGGGAGATGGTAAATCCTCAAGTATTTTTCCAATGGTATGTGCTATGGCAGCAGTTCTCAAACTTTAGCAACCCAAGGACCCCCATTTTAATTTAAAATTTTTCATGGACCCCCCCCACGCCGGCTTCTAATTTTCCTTGGGGATGCTCAACTCCCCACTCAGCTCCAGGCCTTGCCCCCACTCCACCACTTCCCCCCAAGATCCCACCCCCACCCCACCTCTTCACGTGTCCCTGCTCTACCCCATCCTTCCTCTTCCCCACCTGTTTCCGCCCCCTACCCTGAGCACACCCCATCCCCACTCCTCCCCCTCCCTCCCAGCTCCTCCTGCACGCCACTGAACAGCTGCTCCGCAGCATGCAGGAGGCACTGGGAGGGCGGAGACGGAGTTGCTCAGCAGGGCAATGGCCCTGGACATGACTCGCGGACCCCTGGAGTACCCGTGTGGACCCCTATGGGGTCCACAGACCCCAGTTTGAGAACCACTGTGCTATGGGATTCTTTTTTAAGAAAACATGTGCCTGTCCTCAGAGAATTATATCCTGGAAAAATATGAAAAACCTTATAACGTGCCATATTTGGGGGGTTACATTATTATCTCCTTATTTCAGTTATCTGTTGTTGAATCAAAGGCAGCAATAAAATAATTTGAACTTACCAATTAGTGCAATAGCAACATGTTGCTGTGGTGTGTGGGAGACCTGGGGTTTAGCTTGACCTCAGAACTTCTGCTCTCCGTGCCACTGGAGACCAGTGTGGTGGCCTGTGTTTCTGTGAGAAAGAGCACAAACTGCACCGCTGTTCCCGGGGCCTCTTCCAACTGCTCTTCTTAGAGCTACTACCCAGGTCACCTCCCTTAATTCTGCAGTTTCTGCCTTCCATGCAAAAGGAAAGAGGTGTCTGGGCCAGCTTATAAAGAAAGAAAGAAACAGAAAGGGCTGGAGTTGCCATGCTGAATTAAGAAGTGCACAGTAAACAATCTTTGCCAGTGTGGCTTTATTATAGCATATACTCAAGAAGATTTTATAATCTATTTTCAAAGGTGAAAGAAGATTCCAATATTATATTTACAGGGTGCTCTAATCACTGCTTTAATGTAACAATTAGCCTAATTGTGAACAATTTGATCTGTTTAGCACACAAATTATACTGTCAACCACCAGCTATAATTTTGTAAATTGGTGGAATATTCCTATAAAAATGCACAAAAGATTGTAAATACTGAATAAGTTCATTGTCTTAGCAACCAATTTGGGAGGGGGGAGGCACCTTTCTTTTTTCCTTTTTCTTTTAGAAATACTTTGTGGTTCACCAATGCAGACATTGCGTATTTTTGTATCCCCATGCAGTCACCATGTTAATAGTTGTTTGCTAGTTGTGGTCAGTTGATTTAAAATAGCTGACAAGCTGGTATTATAGGTCCCAATAGATTATTCTCATATCAAATGGTAGTATTGTTGCTTCAGACCAAATCCCCATTCATGACAGAGTTCATTATAGCTCTTTAATTTATGATAACATGTGAAAGGATGAGCCTGAGACGATATAAACGGAGACTCAGTTTCTTAAACTTTCCCAAGCCACACATCATCCAGTTCCTATTTTACGCTAGTTGTTTAACATCTATGTTGTTGCAAAAGGATGCGTTGCTTCAGTAAGATTGCTTTTGTGGATAAATGTAACATTGGAAAAAATAATCCCAACTATACATACAATATGATGGGAGCTAATTTAGCTACAACTAATCAGGAGAAAGATCTTGAAGTCATCGTGGATAGTTCTCTGAAGACATCCACGCAGTGTGCAGTGGCAGTCAAAAAAGCAAACAGGATGTTAGGAATCATTTAAAAAGGGATAGAGAATAAGACGGAGAATATCTTATTGCCTTTATATAAATCCATGGTACACCCACATCTTGAGTACTGCGTACAGATGTGGTCCCCTCATCTCAAAAAAAGATATACTGGCATTAGAAAAGGTTCAGAGAAGGGCAACAAAAATGATTAGGGGTTTGTAACGGGTCTCATATGAGAAGAGATTAAAGAGGCTAGGACTTTTCAGCTTGGAAAAGAGGAGACTAAGGGGGGATATGATAGAGGTCTATAAAATCATGAGTGGTGTGGAGAAAGTGATAAGGAAAAGTTACTTGTTCCCATAATATAAGAACTAGGGGCCACCAAATGAAATTAATGGGCAGCAGGTTTAAAACAAATAAAAGGAAGTTCTTCACACAGCGCACAGTCAATCTGTGGAACTCCTTGCCTGAGGAGGTTGTGAAGGCTAGGACTATAACAGGGTTTAAAAGAGAACTGCATAAATTCATGGAGGTTAAGTCCATTAATGGCTATTAGCCAGGATGGGAAAGGAATGGTGTCCCTAGCCTCTGTTCATCAGAGGGTAGAGATGGATGGCAGGAGAGAGATCACTATTAAATTCACTCCCTCTGGGGCACCTGGCATTGGCCACTTTCAGTAGATAGGATACTGGGCCTTTGGTCTGACCCAGTATGGCCATTCTTATGTTCTTATGTTTATTGTTGTTGTTATTATTTATTATTATTATATATATTTGAGGGAGTTAGTCTAAAATATGTTTTATTCAGTATATTATGATGTCACAAAAGGCCTACCCCATTCATTGACTCACTGGGCCTTGGGAACACTCTGGAAGTAATAATGCTCTCAAACCATACAATAAGAGAGCACCTCATTTACCGTTCAGCAACCCTTCACTCCCAGGTTTTGGCTAATACAACTCTCACCAGATCATGATGTTGTTTTCTGTATCTACCCCTTTCTGGCCAGAATGGAGGGGCACCACACTGGAGGGTCTCTAGAGAACTGAAAAGGGGGAAATGGGGCTGTTAGCCATTAAGCCAGACATCGAGTCAGGATTCTGAGTTTCCCTCCTGGGGTCTGCCCCAGCTCAGAATGTGCTCCCTATGACTCAATTTATCATTTTTAAAATGGTGATATTAGCTTCAGTTGTGAAGATTACGATTTTTAAAGTGTGTGGTGATTCTTTGAAGAAAGAAACAATGGGTGACCAAGACTGCTTCTTCACAGGACCTGAATAACCCTGTTCAGTGTTGGCCCTGAAGTGAAGTGGACTTCACATGCGCACTGCAGATCTTCTGGAACAGTGGCTGCCACTGCTCTGTACCGCTCATGTTCAGGCTTCAGCCATTGGCTCTGTGAAGTCATGTAGCTTGTGAATCCTTCGTAATGCATCTACACATTCATACCATGCTTGTCACCACAGCATCTGAGCCTAAGAAAATTATCTCATGCACCTCTGTCAGGGCTCCAACACCCATGCATCAGCTTCTCCAAAGCCAGCATATATCTCCCCTCTTCAATGCATTGGTTTACAGAGGTGCGGTCCCACCATGGGGCTTAAGTAGAGCCAGAGAAAAGGGGGGAAAGGAACTTGTTACCATCTGTATTCACCATATTTGAATAAATGTAAATTACTGAAAAAGAAAATATAATTTCTGCAGGCCAGTGAGAAAATCTAATCATGTATATTTCTGAAAATACACAAATTGCTTCCATGAAGAATTTAGAATAAAAGATGTGATGAGTTATAAGCAGTCACTAACGTTTGTTGAACATTCTACTTGTTATTAGTGTTTCATGTACTTCTGGTTCAAGCATTTTGTGGGAAAAGAGGGGAATAAATGGGGTAACACTAAACAGATGGTCCTGTATGGGGAATTTCTAAAGCCTTTTGTGTACTATATGTCTATGATAACAAATCACACAGTGTCAGCTTGTGAGAAATGATTATACATTTTGAAGAAGAAAAGCTCTTGCAGTCCTAGTCAGTTGGATGTCAGGGTTTCAAGTTTGAGAATTTCAAGTGGAAAGGAGAATGCTTACAAGTGAGGTGAAAGTAGAAGAAATAATTGTTTAAAGACAGGGTTGTTTTTAAGTTCTCAAAAGATGGTTTATCTTAGTCTTGACCATAAATGTATCTATCTCCACCACATTCTGTGCAATATTGGTGTTATTTTATCTTTGACATCTGTATGAAATATTAAGGAAGGTGAAACTACACTCAAAAAAGGAATTAGTGGGAATAAAGCTGTCTAGTAGCCTGGTGAAAAAACAAGAATCTACATAACTTTTAGTTGTTTCATTGTTCTGTTCTTGAAGTAAAAACATTTTCAGAAAGGAAGGCACAGAACTTGCTGCTTTCTTCCATGTGTAGTTTCTAAAAGAAGCTATCCCTTTGTCTGAAAGCTCTGAAATTCATAAACTCACTGCTAATATCTATCTACAGCTACAGCTAATATATGATGTTTCTAGGACATCCATCAAGGTAGTTTCTAAGGTCCTCAGTATCTTTTGTAACCAGATAGATCAACAAATTGCTAATGGGTTACATAACCTTTCATCTCCAGGTCAATAATTCAGATCAGACTCAGAATGGTCACGGCTTGAAATCATTGCTATCCAAAGGCTGTTTGGCAGGTTGAGTTGGTGGTCTCAGTCTAGTTCTTAGCAGACAGGGTGAGACACTGGTCATGTAGGGCAGTCTAGGTATGGAGACTGAACTACTCTTACTTATAGAGAGGTGTTTCTTGAAAATGGACTGGAGGAATCATCCGTGGGACAGCTTCTGAGCTTGCAGCTCCCACTATAGATGGGTTATGTGCATATTGGAGATACTTTCAGGTCTGCCAGTCAGGAAGCTTTCACCCGCATTGCATTCACTTGTGGAGGTGATGGGGACATAGTCTGAAGTGTATACATAAAGAGCTCTTACTTCACAGAAAATAGTAGAAGTGCATTAGGAGGGTTTTCTCACAAATTTTCATTTGGAGCTAATATTTTTCTTTCATGGTAACTCAGCAGATGCATATTAATATTGACTCAGTGGCTGTAAAGTGGATGTTTCCTTCAAATCTGAAATTCTGTGCTGTGGCAGGCTGCCGGGTGGGGTCCAAACAGATGCACCCAGTCTCAAAACTGAGCCTTAAATGTACACAGCAGAGCTGCTGGGTTTTGGTTGCAGGGTCATGTGAAAGGGAGTTATGTGTTTAAAACCTCAACTGTGAAAATGTGTCTTTGGAAGATGTGTCTTTTTTGTTTTGTTTTGTTCATGTCAATATGAAGAATAAGAATCTTGAGGTAGAAATTTAATTAAAGTCTTATGAGTTATAACATTTTGGACTCTGTTATGTGAAGGGACCTGCTTAGCTGCCTCTTTTTAAGACACAGTTGAGAAGGAGTGCATCCGTTGGAAATCACCTCCTGTTACTTAGTAGCAAAAGAAATTTCACCTTTGACAATTTTACAAATACAAACTGTAGTTTTATTCTGCACAGCATCTTCAATATTAACTGCATCCCATAGCAAAAGACAGCATTAAATACAGTTGGAGATTTTTTGTTTTTAAGCAAAGGAAGAGAGCAATCAAGAGGCATAAGCCAGGGAGGAAAGGTTTTCTGCTGAAATTCACAGCGAGACTGAAAGCTGATGGGCTATGAGAGAGCTGTTCACGTGGCAAAAAGCTGCAGAGAAGGTGCTGTCATTAAAAGCAGTGAAATAATGTACAAGGGAGGAGAAGTTCTTGTAGTAGTTGAGCCTCGAGAAACTTCAGATGATTCAACAGTTTGCCTCTGAAGAGAACATGGTACACCAGGACTCTACATGGCTACACTTCAAGGTCCTGGTTTCGATCTTCGAAGCCCAGATGGTATCAGGGACCGCATTTCTCTGTGTGTGACCCTGAGGAACAGCTGCGGTCAGTCCCCACGGTTGAGGTTCCCAGTGGGTCAAGGACGCAAGGCTCTCTCTATGGCTGACATCTGCCTTTGGAATGCCATTGCACAAGATATTGGACTGACGCTGGACCTTACTCCCTTTACAGAATAACATCAGGCATACCGCTTCAAAACCCTTGTGTTGTCACGTCAGAAGAAAGAACAAGAAAAGAAATCAATGTATGCAGATGAATTTACACACACCCTCTTCTACACCAGCTGTATTTGAGAGAGAGGAGCAGAATATGTTCCTGTGGACCAAGTTTGTGGTTTGCTTTAAATTTTTTGAGCTCCAGTACCAAAGAGGTGCGAAACAGATAGCTGGTTGTAAGAATAGATGCATTGTATGTAACAGTAAACAGTTACACGCTTCCTGTTATCATTTGAGATGACCGCACACAGCCCGTTTGTGTCTTTTCTTTGCTCGTTTATTTCAGAGTGATACAAACATACCTAACTCATGAACATAAGTATTACACCACCTAATGTAAATGCTGTACTTTCAGTATGCAGGCAGAGAGGGGCTACATGATGGCTTGGGACTGATAGGACTTTTTGTCTTGAGCAAATAGACTGAGAAACCTACAAAACAGGACAGCCTCTTGTCCTCCCATATGCTTAAAGAAGGAGCAATACTTAAACATTTTAAAATGCAAAAGGACTCCCTGAAATACTACTTGGAAAAGAAAACCTTTTTTGCTCAGGAGCTTTATAATGTCCTGTTATTTTAGATTGTGCAGATTTTTCCTTTTTGTAATTAAACAGCAATTTTATTCTAGTGGGCAGGGAGCAGATTTAAAAAATTTAAAGGGGCATTTTCTGTTTAATACTGTGCATAATGAACTACATTATATCTTTCATGCACATAAACGTGTTTATGTGCACATATGTATGTGTATATCTGTGACTCTGTGTGTGTGTGTATGTGAGATACGCTATTTCCTGCAAATTTTGCTTATGATGGTAGACCCTCAGCGTGTGTTGCTATATCCTTATTGTGATGTTTTCTTGAAATATACATTTAAAAATAGGGCGAGAGAGACCCTGTTTTGATTGTCACATTTACCTTGCAATATATTTAGACTGGAGCTGAGGGAGTCACTAAAACAGGTACCTGAAACCTCCTGAAAGTGATTTAGTATGAGAGTTGACACAAAGCCAGCGGGTCTGTATTATCACTTCCTGTTAACTGACTAATGCATTGAGCTGTTTTGACATGTGACCTGTTGATGTTGGCAGCTCATCTCTTCTCAGTCTATTATAACACCCGCTCTCCTCCCTAATTATCACAGCCTGCACCGTGGTCTTCTTTCCCCCAACCCCCCCTCCACATTCCACTCAGCCTATCCCAGGCTTATTGCCATTATTTGCAGCTGCCTCTAAGTATTTCCTCCTGAGGAGAGATCCCATATGTCTGTGAGAGGTCTAGGTGACCAGGTTCTGAAGCTCACTGCTCCAGCTGGAAAGCCCCTGTGAGATACCTCACCACAGTGCAACAAGACAGTTCAAGGCAAATGACAGTAACTCCGTTGTGCACTCAAAATGTATATAATAACAGATTCACAGTAGAGTTAAAACAAAATAAGGATTTGATTTAGGAAAAAAAAAACACCTGGATAAAATGCAGTTCAGTATTTTTTATAAAAATGTAATAAGCAGTACCTTAGCTGAGGAGCAGGCCGAGAACAGAGTATTAAGTTAATATTTTCCAAACATTTTATGTTTCTGGTAGCAGCCACCAAGTAGTGGGCTCTGTACAAAATCCGAAAAAGGCACAGTCCCTGGCCTGAAGAGATTTCACTCTCAATTTTGCCTCCAAATGGAGAATGCAAGTTGTCTAGATTAAATGCAGTTTAACTATCTGGTGTAGCAATCCAAAGTGAAATCTCGATAGATGTTGATTTAGGCCCTGATCCTACAAACACTTGCACGTGTGCACAACTTTAAGCGTATGACTAGTCCCATAGAATCAACAACTCAAAGTTAAGTGTTTTCAGGAGCAGCGCGTAGTGATCTGGTTTGGCAAATATAAGCATAATGTGTTTAATACATAACCCCGTTACTTTTGTAGATGCTGAACTCCCTCCCCCCGCCCACCACCACATGGCTCAGATAAAATTGTTTAATGTTTATCTCTGTAGATTAAATTTTAAAATTACAGGTTTGTTTATGTATGGTGAGAACTGTTGGTTGGGATATATTGAAGGAAAATTGTTCCCTTCTATTAGCTGGTGATATAGCACTATATTTAGTGTGGTTAAGAAGAAAAAGACATGTAGTCTATAAAGCGGAGTTGTGTGTTACAGTCACTATGCAGGGGCACACACACACACACACAGCTTCCATTCACTGCAGTGGAAGTTTTTCCTGTGTAGTTGGTAGGGTCAGGCCATTAATCAGCTGTAGTATCTCACAAGTGAATGCTGAGAAGCCACCTTCTGTGCTGGAGGTTGAATGTCACACACATTTTGTATAGGGTTGGATCTGTAACTACAGTAGTGCAAACCTCCAACGTAAATGTGCTGCTCCACCGTAATAAGGAGCTTGCACCAATTCATCTGCCAAGGAACAGAGATTGTAGCGAAATGCTAGACACACCGAAATTTGCTGTAAGCTGTGTTTTTCCTGCTGAATCTATTAAAACTAAAGACTTAATCATTTTATTTTACTTGTTATAGCCTGTGTAACTGCAAACTCCAATCAATTACATATAGATAGTTAAATATACAATTTGTTTTGAATGTGTACATTAAAGAACTCCAGGTTTTTCCTGGTAAATAATGTTACAGTTAGTTCCATGCTGGGTATATAATGACTATGTATGTGTCAGATCTAGGATTTATTTCCAAACTGGAAAAGTAAATCCAACCCAAAATAAGCATGTCCTTTGAAATCTAGACACTTTATGCCTTCCATCACATCAGGTGACAATGTGAGACATCAAATAAGACGATGGCACATAAGGTGACAGTAAATGAAAGATAAATTAAAGCAATACATTTTTGGATAGACTTCCCTATTAATTTTGGTAGATAAGAATTTACTTTTAATTGCTGGCACATTCATTTTATCAGCTACATTTCCTAATTCGTATTATTACAGATAATTACCAACATATATTTATTCTTAAAACTTTATTTGTTCATTTAGAAGCTAGATTTCAGCCTTTATCTTTGTAGGTAGATGATCCAAGACAGTATTATGTAAATGGCTTAATTAATTGGTACCCTTCAGTTGAAACAGCAATTTACAAAGGGAGTAATCCTTTTCGAGTGGCATAAGCTGTTTAAAAATGGCAAAAAAACAATGCCTTGCTCAGGCACCTTGTCACACAATTAAAAGTTATTTGACAGAAGTAACTATAATAAAGCACAGGGCCCCTTCCCAAATATATTTTTCAATGTAATTAAAATAGCATCAACTTGAAGACTATGCAGTAACTGTGCTTAAAATTTACATTATTTTGAGACTTAATTATGTAAAATTACAAAACTTTCTGATAAATGATGCAACATGTTGATGGCAAAAATATGATCCCGGTGGCCTACTTATTAAGTTTGCAATATTTCTAGAACAATTAGCTTTCTATGTTCCATGCTCTGCTTGAGGCTACCTTTGGAAACTTCTACTGTAGTAAAGCTATTGTAGATTGTGTCAGCAAAACACCTCACAAAGATCATTCTACACAAGGGGTGATGGTGTCAGTAATGGGCACTCTCCTCCTTTTCAGCAAGAACGCTTTAGTATTTTACTTTATAGCCTTCTAATAGAGGAATTGTATTCATTTATTTTTTCTGATATTTACACAGCAAGGATTTTTAAGCTTGTTAATAAAACGTCCTAAATAAACAGAGAGAGAGAGAGTGTTTTTGTGTGTAAAAAACAGAGGCAATATTTCCCTGAGGTGACTGCCTGGTATCTGAATGCCTTACAAGTTTTAAAGTTAAAATAAGAATGTTTCTCTCCTTTCCTCAACCCTTAGCAATTGGAGAGCATTATATTAATTATTACTAATTATTATTTTTCTCTTTGTTCTAAAGGTGGCAAGGTTTTGTCATCATTCTAAAATCAGAATTGAATTCCATTCTTGGCCCAGCTGGTGAGCTAGCTCTGTCTCCTGAGCTGACAAACCTCACCCTTGTGGCTGATTGATCCAGTGGAATGTAGCTCCTCTGGGAGATTGCGGTGACATGAGAGAAGGTCCATCGAGTAGCGTGGGTCAATCCCTTAGAGAGTTTTGAACGTCAGGACAGAGAACTTGACTCGGACTCTTCAAACGGCAGCTAGCACTGGTACAGTTATTAGCAATAGAAATTGCTGTGAGCACATCACCATGTGCTAAGAACTGTAGCAACTAAAGCTTTTCTAGTTTTTGGCAGCCTCTTTCCTAGATATGAGTTGCAATAATCAAGCTTTGAGGTCACAAATGTGTGGACCATCGTGGTCAGTAGCTGAGATACTAACAAATGTCTCTATTTTTTAATTACTATTTTAAAAAAAAAACATTTTGTACTGGAGGATGGTCAACACTGTTCCCATCTTTTTTAAAAGGTAATAGGATGACCCCTGGAATTATGGACGGGGAGGCACCCTCAGTATAAAGAAAAATAGCTGAGAGGATGATTAAAGATCGCGTTACAAATCACCTATATGTGGATAATAAGATGGGGACAAACCAGTGCGGGTTTCTGTAACCTGTCAGAATTCTTTGAAATAGTTAACAAATAATGGATAAAGGAGAGCCAGTGGGTGTAATTTATTTAAACTTTCAAAAGGTTTTGGATAAAGTCCTTTAAAGGAGGCAATTAAGAAATCTTGCTAACAATGGGGATGTTAAGGCTTGTCACGATTTTAAAACTGATTTAAAGTCAAAGTTTAAAGTAGGATTACATGGACAGTTCTTACTCCAGGAAGGGGGCAATAATGGGGTTTTTGGAGTAAGTTGTAGGACTAGTAGCTAGACTTCATTTATTTTTATCTTGTGACAGGGTTGGGCCAGATGGCTACAGGAGAGTGATAGAAGGCAGATATATTGGCTCCAGGTTAAGTAGGTCCCTTTTCCCTGGGTAAGATAACAGGGAAGGTTCCAGAACAATCAGGAACTTTCTGGAAACAATTAAGGCAGACAGGCTGATTAGAACACCTGCAGCCATCAAGAAGCTGCTAGAATCAATTAAGGCAGGCTAATCAGGGCACCTGGGTTTAAAAAGGAGCTCACTTCAGTTTGTGGTGTGCATGTGAGGAGCTGGGAGCAAGAGGCACTAGGAGCTGAGAGTAAGAAGGTGTACTGCTGGAAACTGAGGAGTACAAGCATTATCAGACACCAGGAGGAAGGTCCTATGGTGAGGATAAAGAAGGTGTTGGGAGGAGGCCATGCGGAAGTAGCCCAGGGAGTTGTAGCTGTCACACAGCTGTTCCAGGAGGCACTCTAGACAGCTGCAATCCACAGGGCCCTGGGCTGGAACCCGGAGTAGACGGCGGGCCCAGGTTCCTCCCAAACCTCCCAACTCCTGATCAGACACAGGGGGAGTTGACCTGGACTGTGGGTTCACGAAAACGGCCAAACTTAGGGCTGCCGTGAGTCTCTGAGGTGAGCAAATCCGCCAATAAGTGCAAGACCCACCAGAGGAGGAACTTTGTCACAATATATAAAGATAAACTATATAAAAATAATTAAATTGCTATTGTGCATAGAATATCATTAGATAATATTCCCTACAGAATATATATATTCCCTAAGTTTGGCCCTTAGCAGGGCCAAATATATATATTCCCTAAGCAGCCCTAAGTTTGGCCGTTTTCGTGAACCCACAGTCCAGGTCAACTCCCCCTGTGTCTGATCAGGAGTTGGGAGGTTTGGGAGGAACCCGGGCCCGCCGTCTACTCCGGGTTCCAGCCCAGGGCCCTGTGGATTGCAGCTGTCTAGAGTGCCTCCTGGAACAGCTGTGTGACAGCTACAACTCCCTGGGCTACTTCCCCCTGGCCTCCTCCCAACACCTTCTTTATCCTCACCATAGGACCTTCCTCCTGGTGTCTGATAATGCTTGTACTTGTATATATATACTGCAGTTCAGCATTATGATCCTATGCCATCTAGACCTTTCCACTGCTGTCATGCCACATGGTTAAACAAAGACTAAAAGAAAGAGTAAAACCTCCCCCAAAAGTATGTTCATCCATTGAGAAGTATCAACCATGTATTCATGTCAGGCAAATTCAAAGTTAACTAAGGTCTGCCTGGTACTTGATAACTCCAAATCACATTTATCATGTTAGTCAGACTACCCCCTAAATTTTTGCACCTTGAATTGAGTAATTTCCTCAAACAGGACAAAGCGATAAGGAATTAAACTAAATGCAATGGACATATATAAGTACAGCAGCAGTGACTGATATTTGGGTTGTTAATTTCTTTGATCTTCTGTTGAATTTAAACTTGCCTACAGTGGTTTACCAGTTTCAATTAGTATACAAAACAAACTTTGCTTATTTTCTGAGATTATGTTCTTCATTATACATCACTGGAGTTTTATATGTGGTTGCCAAAAAATCTTCTTTTGACAAATTCCACAGGAGGCATTTTGAGATTATATGATTGAGTTGATTGAGTTTTGGCCAAATCCTGTACACTTTTATCACTGAAGACTAAAATACAGATGCTGTGCTACACCAAAATATATGGAATTTGCTTTGGCCCTGAAAATTCATGTCACATTTTAAAACAACCAATTTGGGTACAATTTGAGTTAAGTGGCAAGTAAACAATGCAAATGAAACTGTTTTGTTAGCTAGAAAGTAATTGAAAATCTGCAACTAATTATACATTGGCAAAACGTTAGTCTCCAAGAAGCTGAAAGGAATGTTTTGCTGATATACTTTTTAGTTGTATTCAAAATTAGCTTGTTGTACACAGTCCATACAAAAGTTAGACTTTACAAAATATTGTAACTTACCTCATAAAAAATGTAACAAGCATTAATTCACAGTTTGGGTTTCATAAGAAAAACTCTATCTTAAGTCATGTGATCTTTTCATTTCACGTATTAATAATTACGGCCCGGAGTGTCAACATTTGTTTCCAGATTTCCCCAGAATTTGACTTCCATTGTTTTGTTTTGTTTTCAAATGGGCATCTGAAATCATTTTATTCACATTAATTCAACTGTACAATACTTTTGTAAGGTAGAGAGAAGTATTGTTACATACAAAAAGAGACTCCTTGCTTGTGGTTGATTGAAAAGTCAGGTGATACGTTTTGAAGTTTCTATTGTTAACCTTCCCATAGGTCTGCAGTACTAGTAACCAGTCAGAGCACACATGTGAATTGCTGTACTGAAGTATCCAGACTGTATCCAAAACTACCTCTGTATCTGTGTGTGCACGTGCAGATGTCATGTTCTAGTGAACATAAAGTTTCATTGATGAAGAATCATTAGAAACCATGGTGATAGGGCCAAACAGATATGTGAGGGAAAAAATAGAAGAGATAAATATTGACCAAGATGAGTATTTAATACTTTGTGGTTTAACATACCTTGATGTTCACCTAAAGGAGGTCCCTGGTCATGAGCTGAAGCCAAGAATTATACCATGCAGCTTGGGGATGGAGGGGAGGGACAACTGTGTCCTTAGGTCACCGTCACAGCTCCCTGATCCTGGGGACATCTGGGCACCTGTCCAGTCTCTATATTAGGTCTTCTCTTATTCTTCCTCATAAGAATGTGGGGAGGGATAGTTCAGTGGTTTGAGCATTGGCCTGCTAAACCCAGGGTTGTGAGTTCAATCCTTGAGGGAACCATTTAGGGATCTGGGGCAAAAATTGGGGATTGGTCCTGCTTTGAACAGGGGGTTGGACTAGATGACCTCCTGAGGTCCCTTCCAACTCTGATATTCTATGATTCTAAGAATGTCCATGTAGGGCCAGACTAATGGTCCATCTAGCCCGGTATCCTGTCTCTGACAGAGGCCCGTTCCAGAGGCTTCAGAGGCCGTGAAGAGAACAGGACAATTATCAAGTGATCCATCCCCTGTCATCCAGTCCCAGCATCTGGCAGTCAGAAGCTTAGGGGCACCCAGAACTTGGGATGCATCCCTGACCATCTTAGCTAACAGCCATTGATGGACATATCCTCCATGAACTGATCTAATTCTTTTATGAACTTTTGGCCAGGGGTTCTCAAACTGGGGGTTTGGACCCCTCAGGGGATCGCGAGGTTATTACATGGGGAGTCGCGAGCTGTCAGCCTCCACCCTAAACCCTGCTTTGCCTCCAGCATTTATAATGGTGTTAAATATATTTAAAAGTGTTTTTAATTTATGGGGGGAGGTCACAGTCAGAGGTTTGCTATGTGAAAGGGGTCACCAGTATAAAAGTTTGAGAACTACTGCTTTTGGCCTTCCCAGCATCCCCTGACAATGAGTTCCACAGGTTGACTGTGCATTATGTGAAGAAGTACTTCCTTTTTTGTTTTAAACCTGCTGCCCATTAATTTCATTGGGTGACTCCTAGTTCTTGTGTTACTTGAAGGGGTAATAACACTTTTTCTGCACACCACTCCTGATTTTATAGACCTCTATCACGTCCCCACCCCCTCTATAGTGACCTCTATCATATCCCTCCTACAAGTTAGAGCAGTATGAAGGCTTTTTAGTCTTGTGCCTATGACCAGTCGCTAGAAGATCAAAATTCTTTCCTGCTACTGGAACTGAATATCCTCAAGCTAAATCATTTTGTAGGATTCACAACCAATTTCATCGTTATCTAGCAGACCATAAATGTTGAGAGGACTTCAGAGGGCAACACACCCTAGTTACTTAAGACTCACAGTATCCTTTTGGGGAAGATGATATTGCTCCATTATACAAGTGGGGAAACTAAGGGTATGTTTGCAATGTGATAAAACACCTGTGGCTGGCCTGGGTCAGCTGACTTGGGCTTACGGAGCCTAGGCTGCAGAGCTCAGGCTGGAGGCCAGGCTCTGAGACTCCGTGAGGGGGGAAGAGTCCCTGAGACTGAGTGCCAGTCCAAGCCCAAATGTCTACACTGCAATTTTATAGCCTTAAGTCAGCTGATCCAAGCCAGCCACTGGTGTTTTATTGCAGCGTATACATACTGTTAGGCTAGGAGAAGTTACATTATTTTCTTAGTCAAATAGGGAACCAGTGACAGAGCCAGGAAGAGAACACAGAGCTTCTGTTTCACTATACTGTGCTCCAGCCAGTAGGTCACGATCTCTCCCTTTGGGATCTTGTTAGCTACCCAAAGTCTGTCCATGTTTCACTGCTATGCTCTGGTCTTTACAGGTGCTTGGCCAAAGGAGAATTTCACTGTTGAATTTCAGATATAACCTTTGACAGGTTTCAGAGTAGCAGCCGTGTTAGTCTGTATCCTCAAAAAGAAAAGGAGGACTTGTGGCACCTAGAGACTAACACATTTATTTCAGCATAAGCTTTTGTGAGCTACAGCTCACTTCAAAGCTTATGCTCAAATAAATGTGTTAGTCTCTAGGTGCCACAAGTCCTCCTTTTCTTTTTGTAGATATAACCTTGTAACTTCCACTGTCTGGATGATACAGTGAAGCAGTTACCATAATATCACGTTTGAACATACCAGTGGGCAATGTACGGGGGACCTCTTGGATTTATGATATACGTGGTAGAAATGGATCAAACCTGTGGCTGTTTCAGTGTGGGTCTATGTATGACTCTTAAAAACCTGTTGCCTCCCAATCTTCATCTGCTTGTTCCAGCCTTTAGTGGCAGAAAGGACAAGAATACCCTGGATGTTCACTTGCAAAGACCGATCCATCAGATCTACCGCATCCAAACCACCCTTTCCTTCCACTTATCTTTTCCCAGAAATAAATAAATGGAAATACCATTGGACTGCAGCAATGCACTTTACCATCTGTTCTCTGCTCTCTTAAACAGAGACTGAAGAGTGAGCAAAAATAGAACCAAAATGTGGAATGTGTCATGTAAAATCTTTGCTTTGTCCAAAATAACTTTTTCGGGGGTGGAAGGCAGGGCGTGGGTGGGCAGGAAGGCACCTTCATTCTTGATGCTAAAGAGAAACCTCTGTGTCTGCAGATACTGGAAAAACAGTAAAAACCCAACCTTCCACACAAACTTCCTCGTGGCTGGATTTTACTAAAACTAGTCAAGCCATTTACAACGCACACTTTGCTTCTCTACAAAAGAAAAAGGACACTAAACTTTCTAAACTACTACATGCTACAAGGGGCCACAGCAATGGTTCCCTCAACCCACCTAGCAATATTGTTAACCTATCCAACTATACTCTCAGCCCAGCAGAAGCAGCTGTTCTATCTCGGGGCCTCTCCTTCTGCCCCTCCACCCCCACGAACATGATACAGTTCTGTGGTGACCTAGAATCCTATTTTCGACGTCTCCGACTCAAGGAATATTTCCAAAATACCTCTGAACAACATACTAATCCACAGAGATCTCCCTACCAACACTACAGAAAGAGGGATTCTAGGTGGACTCCTCCTGAAGGTCGAAACAGCAGACTGGACTTCTACATAGAGTGCTTCCGCCGACGTGCACGGGCTGAAATTGTGGAAAAGCAGCATCACTTGCCCCATAACCTCAGCCATGCGGAACGCAATGCCATCCACAGCCTCAGAAACAACTCTGACATCATAATCAAAAAGGCTGACAAAGGAGGAGCTGTTGTCATCATGAATAGGTCGGAATATGAACAAGAGGCTGCTCGGCAGCTGTCCAACACGAGTTTCTACAAGCCATTACCCTATGATCCCACTGAGAGTTACCAAAAGCAACTACAGCATTTGCTCAAGAAACTTCCTGAAAAAGCACAAGATCAAATCCGCACAGACACACCCCTGGAACCCCGACCTGGGATATTCTATCTACTACCCAAGATCCATAAACCTGGAAATCCTGGACGCCCCATCATCTCAGGCATTGGCACCCTGACAGCAGGATTGTCTGGCTATGTAGACTCCCTCCTCAGGCCCTACGCTACCAGCACTCCCAGCTACCTTCGAGACACCACTGACTTCCTGAGGAAACTTCAATCCATCGGTGATCTTCCTGATAACACCATCCTGGCCACTATGGATGTAGAAGCCCTCTACACCAACATTCCACACAAAGATGGACTACAAGCCGTCAAGAACACTATCCCCGATAATGTCACGGCTAACCTGGTGGCTGAACTTTGTGACTTTGTCCTTACCCATAACTATTTCACATTTGGGGACAATGTATACCTTCAGATCAGCGGCACTGCTATGGGTACCCGCATGGCCCCACAGTATGCCAACATTTTTATGGCTGATTTAGAACAACGCTTCCTCAGCTCTCGTCCCCTAAAGCCCCTACTCTACTTGCGCTATATTGATGACATCTTCATCATCTGGACCCATGGAAAAGAAGCCCTTGAGGAATTCCACCATGATTTCAACAATTTCTATCCCACCATCAACCTCAGCCTGGTCCAGTCCACACAAGAGATCCACTTCCTGGACACTACAGTGCTAATAAACAATGGTCACATAAACACCACCCTATACCGGAAACCTACTGACCGCTATTCCTACCTGCATGCCTCCAGCTTTCACCCTGACCACACCACACGATCCATCGTCTACAGCCAAACTCTGCGATACAACCGCATTTGTTCCAACCCCTCAGACAGAGACAAACACCTACAAGATCTCTGTCAAGCTTTCTTACAACTACAATACCCACCTGCAGAAGTGAAGAAACAGATTGATAGAGCCAGAAGAGTTCCTAGAAGTTACCTACTACAGGACAGGCCTAACAAAGAAAATAACAGAACGCCACTAGCCGTCACCTTCAGCCCCCAACTAAAACCCCTCCAACGCATTATTAAGGATCTACAACCTATCCTAAAGGATGACCCAACACTCTCACAAATCTTGGGAGACAGGCCAGTCCTTGCCTACAGACAGCCCCGCAACCTGAAGCAAATACTCACCAACAACGACATACCACACAACAGAACTACTAACCCAGGAACTTATCCTTGCAACAAAGCCCGTTGCCAACTGTGCCCACATATCTATTCAGGGGACACCATCACAGGGCCTAATAACATCAGCCACACTATCAGAGGCTCGTTCACCTGCACATCCACCAATGTGATATATGCCATCATGTGCCAGCAATGCCCCTCTACCATTTACATTGGTCAAACTGGACAGTCTCTACGTAAAAGAATAAATGGACACAAATCAGATGTCAAGAATTATAACATTCATAAACCAGTCGGAGAACACTTCGATCTCTCTGGTCACGCAATCACAGAGATGAAGGTCGCTATCTTAAAACAAAAAAACTTCAAATCCAGACTCCAGCAAGAAACTGCTGAATTGGAATTCATTTGCAAATTGGATACTATTAATTTAGGCTTAAATAGAGACTGGGAGTGGCTAAGTCATTATGCAAGGTAGCCTTTTTCCCCTTGTTTTTTCCTAACCCCCCCCCCCCAGATGTTCTGGTTTAACTTGGATTTAAACTTGGAGAGTGGTCAGTTTGGATGAGCTATTACCAGCAGGAGAGTGAGTTTGTGTGTGTATGGGGGTGGGGGGGTGAGAGAACCTGGATTTGTGCAGGAAATGGCCCAACTTGATTATCATGCACATTGTGTGGAGAGTGGTCACTTTGGATGGGCTATCACCAGCAGGAGAGTGAATTTGTGTGGGGGGGTGGAGGGTGAGAAAACCTGGATTTGTGCTGGAAATGGCCCAACCTGATGATCACTTTAGATAAGCTATTACCAGCAGGACAGTGGGGTGGGAGGAGGTATTGTTTCATATTCCCTGTGTGTATATAAAGTCTGCTGCAGTTTCCACGGTATGCATCCGATGAAGTGAGCTGTAGCTCACGAAAGCTCATGCTCAAATAAATTAGTTAGTCTCTAAGGTGCCACAAGTACTCCTTTTCTTTTTGCAAATACAGACTAACACGGCTGTTACTCTGAAACCTGGAAAAACAGATTGACTGTGCCATTGCAAAGGTCACTAATTACTTCAGGGTGATCTATGGAAGTTCAAGTGGCCCATGGGCTGTTATAATGTAATTTAGATGGACACATTCTAATGTTCCTTTAAGAATGCATTAGTTGCTGTTTGAAAAAGGAAAGAACTGGCACATACTTTGCCTGACCCCTTTTGCATGTTGGTGCCCATACACCCTGGGAAGTTTCATGAGTGCTAACTAAAGTCTATGGGATAGTTGTGGTGCCTTTACTCTCACCAGTGAGGCTACTTGTGTGAGTAAATGCTGCCCAATGTGAGAGCCAAAGTTTAGCCCTGTGCAGGGAGGTTACCCACAGTGTGTCACATAAACAGACACACTTCAATAAAGGATACTTTACAGAAACAACAGTAAAAGTAAGACAGCCTTCCAATTCTACAATTCCTGTTTCAAGACAGTCCAAACAAGCAACTCTTAGGGGAGTAGCTCCATTCATATACTGTTGAAGCGACTCTTCTGAGTAAAGGTTAAAGGATCAAGTCCATAATTATTAAGCTAAAAAAAATGATTCTGCATCCAGAGTATTATAATAAAAAGTTAACATGGGTCATGGGATAGCAGGGAATTGGGGGTTAAAACATCAGGGGAATGGAGAATAAGAGTTATTGAATCCAGACTGAAATAGATCTTTAAGCACAAATCACCATATAAAAGTTTAAGGGCTTGATCCTGCCTTTGGGCTATGCTGGTACATATTGTTACATATCTTGTAAAATCAGCTACTGTTACAAGTTATGTGGCACTGTTCACCCGCATAACTAAAGACTCAGCTCTGGGTTTTTATAGCCTTTATTTTTAAATACTATAAATACTGCACTACGTGGCTTTAAAGAATGTTGAACAGATGCAGTTCCATTGTCTGAAATCTCCTTCCCATCTACGATCAAAATAAGTAGTAGAAGTGTTGCATCTTTCGATAAAGGCTTCTTACAGGGCTGTTTAGTGAATAAAGCTGAATAGAAGGTTTCATTGTTGCTGCTGCAGGTTTTGAGTTTATTTGTACATGGTGTGTACTGTATGCTACATAATAATGAAAAGCTATACGCTCTGAGCTGCTAGTTGACTACACAGTCTGTGTGATTGCAGATTGTTTGAATAACAGTGGACTATTGAAACTCTATCCAGATGTGCGTGTTGCTAACTATGGGAATAACCACAAAGGAGGATTCTCTCTTTTGTTGCCATTTCCAAACCCTTTAAAAAGTGGGAAAGTGAAAAGCATGGAGGCAGCAAATGGAGAGTAGCTGGTCACACTGGAGACGAAGACTTTCCATAATTAATTCCAAGCAAACAAAACTTTTATCCCCGCAGGATGCACTTTTAGAGAGTAAATGGATGCAACTTAAGCAATGTCTCCCTAAGGGCCAGATTCTGATACCACTTCTCATGCTGGTTATTGCCTTACTCCAAAAGTAGTAGCCTTGTTGACTTCAATGGGAGTCAATGCCGAATAAGGCACTATTCAGTGCAAGCAATATATTGGGATAGAATGAACTGTTATCAATTGACTGACACATGTTGTGCTAAATATTAAAGCTGTTATGGGTTAGTGGCAGGAGGAAGGTATATTTTTATTTTTTCCAGAATTTAATTAGTTTCCATTTAACAAGCTAGAGCATTGAACAGAAGGGCCTGTTTTAACAGGCTGATTTCAGTTTGATGGAATCTGTGTTTCCAGGATAAGTTTGTTCTCTCTCTCTCTCCCCTACATTATCATTGTCTCATGCTTTGATTGGACTCTTTGTCCTCTGTCCTCAATACAATCCTTAATCCCCCTCTTCACTAGCTTCATGGTCACAAGTTGCCACAGTTCACAGAGACCCTGATACAGATGAAGCAAAAGGGCTGAGCACGAGTGGCAGACGTTTTGTGCTGTATCCAACCAATTGCAAGATGTAAATGAGTGGAGTGAAGACAGGTCGTTGAATGACCCTAGCTGCTTATTTCCTTGCATTTACAGCTGGTGTTGGGGAGTGATGCCATCTAGCAACCTTCTCTCAAAGTCAGTGAGGATTTTTGGGAGAATGGGGGTAAGAATTAAATGACAGAGAGACTACTTAGAATCAAACCATCCCATATGCCTTCAAGGGAGGTGAGTGAGGACATCTGAATTCAGCCTTAGCCCCACTTTTTGCACTATTTAATGTAAAGAAAAATGTTAAATTTCCTCCTGAGTGATTAATAGCCAAGTGTGGTGACATACAGGAACTGTGAGTCTGACCTTCAAGATAAAGGGTAACTGCTATTTTAAGTTGATTACACAATTTTCTCCGAATATGTTGACAAGCAGTGTGCACAGTTGCTGTGACTTCTGACCTTGCAAATGCACACTTCTAAATGATTTGCCTATTCATCTGAAACAAGCCCTGCTTTAAATGTGACGTACTTTAAATAAACTCCAAATAGCCTTATGTGGGGTTGGAGTTCCAACAGTAGTCATCTGTTCAAATTGTCTGATTTGCTAGGGGATCAAGAAGTGTAAAATATTCTGAACCTGAATCCTAACTTTTAGATAAATTTCACACATTTAATAGGCTTAAGAAAAAAGCTAACATTTTTCCCCTCGTTCTATAGACACAAATCCTAATTATTATAGTGGTGCAAACCTTGTCATTCCCTATTCAACTGATTGTACTTTTCCCCTGAAGTTGAGTGTATGAAATAAATTAGAACTACTCCACATAAAGTATTCATAGAGTATTTGTGTAGATACATAAACAACTTGTGATGGCCCCAGGTATCATGATTTGTGCCTGCTACATACCTTTCCTTTATCAAGTTTCAAAGTCTACTGCAGAATGTAATCATTGGCATTCCCTTAGACCTGGAAAAAGAGAGAGAGGTTTTACATTCATCTCAATCAGTGTGGTCCTTTGCTATACATGCAAAATGAGCAAGAGCTTTTCTCTCACCTTAGTTTGGGTATTTATGTTCCCTGTTGAGATGAAATGCTTGTTGGTAACAAATTTGTGAGGGGAGGATCACAGAAAAGTGTTTTAAATGCCAGCAGCACTGTACAATGAGGTGATATAAGCTCACCCAAAATAAAATCTGAAAAAGGCAAGTAAATAATAATAATAGAGGCCAAATGGGCTGCAGCAGGAGCTAAGAAAATTAATATACCTCAAGGTTGAGGATGGGGAAAGGGTGGAAAGAGAGAAATATTCCTTCATCCAAAAACTAAACCAAGGCTCATTGCTCTGGATCAGTTCTGGGCAGAAGTCAGTTCCAGAAAGTGATCTAGGCCATCTCTAGGCCTTCTCTTTCATTAGGGACCTATAATCAGCCCTTCCCACTGTTTCAGTGGAGAAACACTGTAGAATGACTTAGAGAAACAAAATCTGTAACGTGGTTTAATCCAATGTTTCCCCCTTCCTCAGGGAGATTTGGACAGTCTTTCCAACCCCCCAAGTGGTCCAACCATCTGTGAAACAAGACTTGGTTTCCCCTTGCCTCACAGGCTGGCTGAAGTCTGAAGAAATGTCTTCGTCCTAACAGGGCAGCCTCTCCTGCAGCTTCTTACCCTTTATATCACCTCCCTATGTGTGTGACACTTCCAGCAGGTATTTCAGTGGCTGGGTCAGGGCCAAATATAGCCCATCGCCATAATAGTCCCTTGACCACGTTCTGCCTGATCTAGTGTGAACAAAAAAGTCCATGCACAGGCATTGTAAAACTCAATCCAGTCCCTCCTGTAAGTCAAATTCCCCAGAAATGCCCCAACAATGAGGGTGTCAGAGCATCCTCTTTCCTGGGAAAGGCAGTAATCAGGATTTGTTTCCATTATTTCCCTTCACTTGCTTTGGAAAGGAAAGTGTTTGATGAACAAGTGAGTGCACTCCATCCACTGGTGAGGCAGCTTAATGAGCCAGAACTCTGAACGTTCCATCCCGTTCGATTCTAGGCTATATGGGCCCCAAAATGATGAGGTAGATTTCTTGCCGACTGCGGAGTTATGTTGGGATCTCAACAAAACTGGGTGACCGGGCAACAAAATTAAATTCAATGTTGATAAATGCAAAGTAATGCACATTGGAAAATGTAATCCCAACTCTACGTACGAAATGATGGGGTGAAAATTACCTGTTATGACTCAAGAAAGAGAGATCTTGAGGTCACCATGGATCATTCTCTGAAAACATGCACTCAACGTGCAGCAGCAGTCAAAAAAGTGAACACTGTTCGGAACCATTAGGAAACTGATAGATAATGAGACAGAAAATATCATAATGCCTCCATTGTACACCCACACCTTGAATACGGATTGCAGTTCTGGTCGCCTCATCTCAAAATAGATATATTAGAATTGGCAAAGGTACAGAGAACGGCAACAAAACTGATTAGGGATATGGAACAACTTCCATATGAGAAGAGATTAAAAAGACTGGGACTGTTCAACTTAGAAATGAGATGACTGAGAGGGGACATGACAGAGGTCTATAAAGTCATGAGTGGTGTAGAGAAAGTGAATAGGAAAGTATTATTTTCCCCTTCACATAACACAACAACCAGGGGTCACCCAGTGAAATTAATAGGCAACAGTTTTAAAACAAACATAAGGAAGTACTTCTTCATACAATGCACAGTCAACGTGGGAGATCTGTCAGAGGATGTTGTGAAAGCTGAAAGTATAACTTGGTTCAGAAAAGAATTAGGTAAGTTCATGGAGGATAGGTCCATCAAGGGCTGTTAGCCAGGATGGTCAGAGATACAAGCCCTGGGTATACCTAAACCTCTGGCTGCCAGAAGCTGGGACTGCATGACAGGGGATGGATCACTCAATAATTGCCCTGTGAAGCATCTGGCACCAGCCACTGTCAGAAGACATGATATTGAGCTAGACCAGTGGTCTGACCTAGGATTGCCAACTTTCTAATCTAACACCCTTGCCCCACCCCTGCCCTGAGGTTCCGCCCCTTCTCTGAGGCCCTGCCCCCTGCTCACTCCATGCCCCCCTCACTCCATCGCGTGCTCTTCCCCCACCCTCACTCACTTTGACCAGGCTAGGGCAGGGGGTTGGGGTGTGGGTGGGGTTGAGGGCTGGAGCACAGGGTTGGGATGAGGGCTCCAGGATGGAGTTAGGGTGCAGAAGGCGGTTCCAACCTGGGGCAGGAGCGGGGCTAGGGCGCATGAGGAGTTTTGGGGTGTGGGCTCTGGCCGGGTGGTGCTTACCTCAGGTGGTTCCTGGTCCAAGGTGTAGCAAAGCTAAGGCAGGCTTCCTGCAGCGCTCGGAAGTGGCCAGCATATCCGACTCCTAGGCGGAGGAGCCAGAGGCCTCTGCCTGTGCCTGCAGGCACCTCCCCCGCAGCTCTCATTGGCCGCTCCAGAACTGGCACTCAGAGTGGGGGCAGCATGAGGATCCCCTGCGGCCACCTTGCGCCTAGGAGCCAGACATCCTGGCCGTTTCTGGGAGCCGTGCGGAGCCAGGGCAGACAGGGAATCTGCCTTAGCCCCGCTGCAATTCTGACCGGACTTTCAGCAGCCTGATCAGCAGTGCTGACCGGAGCTGCCAGGGTCCCTTTTCAAACAGGGATTCCGGTCCAAAACCGGACACCTGGCAACCCTCGTCTGACCCATTATTGACATTCTTATGTTCTTAATTACAAACACTACCCTTTGCAGAAACAAATCATTATGAGTAATTTTTTTCCTCTGCTCTTTGTATGAACAAAACATTTTTTTTTAAAGTATGCAATTTAAATGCTGCCTATTGCTCCCAGAAGGGAGGCAGATGAAAAGAGATCTTCGTGGGATGCAGCATGCAGTACAGTATGTACAGTAGGATAGCTTGTCCTTTTTCTGTGATAAGCACTACAGTGAAGTCTACTGTCATTTGTGTGTACATGTGATTTTCTGTCTAAAACAGAATGAGTGTGTTTGCTAAATGGCTAGTGAAGTGCCCAGCAAGCATACTTACTCCAGGAGAGTGATAGGATAAGGGAAGTGGCAGAAACAGAGATAGGAAAGGAGATTTTTGCACTAACAAGTGTGAGCTGATAAGCCCGACCTGCATGGGAAATGTAGAGAATCCTAAGTGCGCTTGTCAGGCCAAAATTAGCTATGCCCATTTGTTTTCAGCTACATTATGCTATGAAGAAACCCTTCTTTATTTTCTCATTTGTGGAGGAAAAGTGCTGGCTCATGGAATTCCTCTTGTTCTCAGCAAGCTATTTCTCTTATGGATAAATAACTTTTCTAACCTGGCCATCCATACCCAAGAATTAAAAGATTAGTTTCAGGGAAGAATGGAAAAGTGTCACGTAAAGGTTTTATTGGCCACATGGGTGAGTTATGCAGGTCATCCAAATTGAGTACTTAATCATTTCAGACACATTGTTCAACACAACTGACTTACACTCAGTGGGTAGCAGGGAGTGGAGGGAATACATACATACTTCTTTCCTAAGTATGCATGGTTAGGATAAATTCTGATTGTTTTCTTTCCTTCTCAGTGTGTGTATGCCAGTGCCTGGTGTGTGTTAGGCACTTGAGAGCAAGGTGTGATGGCTGTATGGTGCACCAAGAAATAAAGTGTATATGTTTTAAAAAAAAAAAAAAAAGAACTGGATACTTGCCAGTATATAAAGTCATGTATAAGGAGTCAGCATGGCCTTGTGGTTAGAGCAGTGAGCAAGGAGTTAGGTAGCCTGTGTTCTGTTCAGCAGCATTTTGGACAGACTAAAGAGGCAAAAGGCCCTACTGGAGAAGTCTAAGGGCTTGTCCACATTACCCGCTGGATTGACGGGCAACGATCGAGCCAGCGGGGGTCAATTTATCTCATCTAGTCTAGACGCGATAAATCGACCGCCAAGAGCTCTCTCATCGACTCGGTTACTCCACCAGGGCAAGAGGCACAGGCAGAGTCGACGGGACCGTGTCAGCCGTCGACTTACTACAGTAAGTATATCTAAATACATCGACTTCGGCTACATTATTCACATAGCTGAAGTTGCGTAACTTAGATCGATTTCCCCCTCCCCCACCCATCCCAGTGTAGATGAGGCCTAAGGCAATAAAGGTGAGAAATAACTAGGGACAGATAGATAAGGCTTTTTTTCCAGTAGGATCAGTGGCTATGACGGTCACAGAGAGTGGTTGCCTGTTGTGTGTGGCACCATTTTCTTCTGTCTGTAGAGCTGTAGCAAACTATGGCTACAGTTACTTTGCTGAATAGGGTCTTGGAAAAGATCTCGCTGTAAACGCACAAAGCATGGCTTTGTGTCCAAAAGTGGTGTGTCAACACAGTGTGTCTGATTTCCATAACTCTTCAACCTCCTAAACTCCAGCCAAGGCAACTACTGGTAACCATGTTACATTTCTCACTTTTTTTGTCTTGATTCCAACAATCAACACACACCTCTTCTCATGCTGAAAAGATCTCTGACAGAATTGCGCCACACTGGCAAAAATAATCTCTGTTGGTTGCATTATTAAATATGATGGAAAATAGCTCCCAGAAAATACCTTGGCATATCTTGGGAGGCTGGTTTTAATTCTGACCCATGCTAAAGTGATTACGGGCCTGATCCAAAATTCAGTGGAGTCAGTGGAAAGGCTCCAACGGATTGCTGTGGGCTTTGGATCAAGGCCTAAAAGCAGAGGAATAATTCAGTGGTGCAACCTCACTAGTGGGAGCCAGGAATTCTGCATTCTAACCCCATTTTTGGTGCTGACTCCCTGTAGCATTAGCCAAATCACTTAACATCTCTGTGTTTCTGTCTCCCTGTCTACAATATAGGGATGATGACTTTCCTGCCTCACAAAGAGTTGTGGCAATTAGTTGCTTAATGTTCCCAATGCACTTTGCAGGTGAAAAGTGAAATGTGCCCTAACACGCTTTCCCCCACCCACTTTTTGGGCACATAGTCCTCTTTTGTGTTTACACGTGTGCACTTCCTCTTCAGGGTCTATAATAGCTGTTACTCAGGATGTCCAACGTAGGACACAAAAGAACTATGCTTCAAGGAACACCTGTGCGTTTGGTCCTGCATGTGTCATGGGCCTAGGACATGCCCAGAATTTCTGCCTCCTCTCCTTCAGGTCCTGGGGATTTATGGCCCTGAACCAGGAGAATCTGGTACATCAGTGACACAGCCTGGAGTAGGAGTGCTTGCCCCAGTGGCTGTAAAACATTTAAGGCCTTCAAGTTATCTCGTGCCAGGCCCCTGAGTAAAATTACAAATATTTATTGGGGTAGTTAAGATCAGCTGTTAGTTCATCATGTGGTATCCCCACACACCCTCAGTTGACACACACACGTGCAGCCTAAGATCACCTACTCCATGTTCAAATGGCCTTTCAAAGGCATGGTGGAGGACGTTTTCCATTCCCCTGTGTGGTTAAGTTGGGTCATTTGGACCTACCCTCTCTTGAACACACTGGGGTAGAAACTAAGTGAGTGCCCATGGGGACACACAAAACTCATCTGGCCCTGCGTAGTTGCAAGGGCAGATTGCATGGCAAATCCCATGCAAGGCAAAATCAAGAAGCACCATTATCAGGAAAACAGTGTCTTCTTATATTGTTCTCCACAAGTGGTGTGTGCTTTAGAAAACTGCATCTGAGATATAGAAAACTATGGTGGTAGAGATCTCTCTCTTTGGGAAGACGCCAAGTTTCTTTTTTTGCGTATTTTAATATAGAACTTTTTGGATTGTTTTTCGTTCTATAATCTACAGCCTGTAGTTTGCTTAGTCCGTGGCTCCTTTTACATATATGCTGTAAGCTGTTGGCACAAGAGACAATTTCTAGAGAACTGATTTTCTCTGACAAATTAATGCATGTAAGAGAGATTTTATTTTTCCTAGTCATGAGATGTGCCTGAACAATTGGGTCCAAAAAGGGCCCTCCAAACTTAAGCAAGTCAGAATTCAGAGTCGTATGGCACTGACTGTCCTGATTCAAGGCTAATAAATTTATTAAATGATGCTTTTGCCAAAGTGATATTTACATTCTAGACTACAGGAAGAAAAAGCAGCCAAAAATGATTGCTCTTTTTTTGGACAGCCAGAAAGATACTAGTGCTTTAGTGTTTGGAAGCGTGCTGTAAGAATTGGTGTAATCCTGTCTGGGACAGGGCAACCTGATCACAGCATGTAACAATGAATTTGTGGCATGTGAAGCAAAAAAGAAGTGTTTTGGATCGTTACCTCCTAAATCGGTGAGAGGGAGGGTAAAAAAACAAGGACAAAGCTAGAAGAGAAGTTGTATTTTTTCCTATCCAAATGTCTATTTCAGTAATAACAGTAATAACCTCCAGCACCCTTGTGGGATCTTCTATTGAAGGTTCCCAATATGCTTTGCAAACATTCATTAAGCCTTGCAGCAACTTAATTTGGTTGGTAATACCCATTTTACAGATGGGGAAACTGAGGCATAGAGTGACGACAGTGACTTGCTCACAGTCACAAAGGGGGTCACTGTCAGAATCATAACGAAAACCCAGTTCCAGGTTCTATTCGCTATAAACAGGGGTCCTCAATTTTGTTCGTACCGTGGAGCACATCTTAATGAAGAGCTTGCTTGGCATACACCTCCCCTTCCATTTGCTTATGTGGAAAAGTTACTATTATGAAAGTAGTAACTTTTAATGGAATTTAGCAGCTGGAAATGAGAGGGAAAAGCGAGCACCACGAGAGCACTCAGCTCTTCACAGACCAGCAGTAGATGCTCTGTGGACCATCAACTAGTACTCCATTGACTACAGCTTGGAAGCCTTCGCTCTAGGCAATTCTATCTCCCAGTAGGTTATGTCCAGCAGCGTGGCAGACTGCCACGTTCAGCTGGTGATATGAAAGGAAATTAGAGATCATCAAACCATTTATGTTTTGTAGGTCTACACTACGGAATAAGGTCGAATTTATAGAAGTCGGTTTTTTAGAAATCGGTTTTATATATTCGAGTGTGTGTGTCCCCACAGAAAATGCTCTAAGTGCATTAAGTGCATTAACTCGGCGGAGCGCTTCCACAGTACCGAGGCTAGAGTCGACTTCCGGATCGTTGCACTGTGGGTAGCTATCCCACAGTTCCCGCAGTCTCCGCTGCCCATTGGAATTCTGGGTTGAGATCCCAATGCCTGATGGGGCTAAAACATTGTCGCGGGTGGTTCTCGGTACATATCGTCAGGCCCCTGTTCCCTCCCTCCCTCCGTGAAAGCAAGGGCAGACAATCGTTTCGCACCTTTTTTCCTGAGTTACCTGTGCAGACGCCATACCACGGCAAGCATGGAGCCCGCTCAGGTAACTGTCACCCTATGTCTCCTGGGTGCTGGCAGACGCGGTACGGCATTGCTACACAGTAGCAGCAACCCCTTGCCTTGTGGCAGCAGACGGTACAATACGACTGGTAGCCGTCATCGTCATGTCCGAGGTGCTCCTGGCCACGTCGGCTGGGAGCGCCTGGGCAGACATGGGCGCAGAGACTAAATTTGGAGTTTTGCTAGCAATAAAGTGCCTCACTTTATCAAAGAGCCAAGACTCTGTGTTTTGTTTGGCTAATACAGAAGTCCAGGGAAGGCAACCGTCCTAACCCTAGACGGGAGGGGAACCCTTTTTCCCTAACAGAGTGACTTGACCAGGTCATTCTCTTTAGTCCTGCAGTCAGTCCTATTGAACCGTCTTATGGTGAGCGGGCAGGCAATACGGACTGCTAGCAGTCGTACTGTACCATCTTCTGCCGAGCAGCCATGAGATGTGGATGGCATGCAGTCCTTCTGCACCATCTGCTGCCAGCCAAAGATGTAAAAGATAGATGGAGTGGATCAAAACAAGAAATAGACCAGATTTGTTTTGTATTCATTTGCCTCCTCCCCTGTCTAGGGGACTCATTCCTCTAGGTCACACTGCAGTCACTCACAGAGAAGGTGCAGCGAGGTAAATCTAGCCATGTATCAATCAGAGGCCAGGCTAACCTCCTTGTTCCAATAAGAACGATAACTTAGGTGCACCATTTCTTATTGGAACCCTCCGTGAAGTCCTGCCTGAAATACTCCTTGATGTAAAGACACCCCCTTTGTTGATTTTAGCTCCCTGAAGCCAACCCTGTAAGCCGTGTCGTCAGTCGCCCCTCTCTCCGTCAGAGCAACGGCAGACAATCGTTCCGCGCCTTTTTTCTGTGCGAACGCCATACCAAGGCAAGCATGGAGGCCGCTCAGCTCACTTTGGCAATTAGGAGCACATTAAACACCACACGCATTATCCAGCAGTATATGCAGCACCAGAACCTGGCAAAGCGATACCGGGCGAGGAGGCGACGTCAGCGCGGTCACGTGAGTGATCAGGACATGGACACAGATTTCTCTGAAAGCATGGGCCCTGCCAATGCATGCATCATGGTGCTAATGGGGCAGGTTCATGCTGTGGAACGCCGATTCTGGGCTCGGGAAACAAGCACAGACTGGTGGGACCGCATAGTGTTGCAGGTCTGGGACGATTCCCAGTGGCTGCGAAACTTTCGCATGCGTAAGGGCACTTTCATGGAACTTTGTGACTTGCTTTCACCTGCCCTGAGGTGCATGAATACCAAGATGAGAGCAGCCCTCACAGTTGAGAAGCGAGTGGCGATAGCCCTGTGGAAGCTTGCAACGCCAGACAGCTACCGGTCAGTTGGGAATCAATTTGGAGTTGGCAAATCTACTGTGGGGGCTGCTGTGATGCAAGTAGCCCACGCAATCAAAGATCTGCTGATATCAAGGGTAGTGACCCTGGGAAATGTGCAGGTCATAGTGGATGGCTTTGCTGCAATGGGATTCCCTAACTGTGGTGGGGCTATAGACGGAACCCATATCCCTATCTTGGCACCGGAGCACCAAGCCGCCGAGTACATAAACCGCAAGGGGTACTTTTCGATAGTGCTGCAAGCTCTGGTGGATCACAAGGGACGTTTCACCAACATCAACGTGGGATGGCCGGGAAAGGTGCATGATGCTCGCATCTTCAGGAACTCTGGTCTGTTTCAAAAGCTGCAGGAAGGGACTTTATTCCCAGACCAGAAAATAACTGTTGGGGATGTTGAAATGCCTATATGTATCCTTGGGGACCCAGCCTACCCCTTAATGCCATGGCTTATGAAGCCGTACACAGGCAGCCTGGACAGTAGTCAGGAGCTGTTCAACTACAGGCTGAGCAAGTGCAGAATGGTGGTAGAATGTGCATTTGGACGTTTAAAGGTGCGCTGGCGCAGTTTACTGACTCGCTTAGACCTCAGCGAAACCAATATTCCCACTGTTATTACTGCTTGCTGTGTGCTCCACAATATCTGTGAGAGTAAGGGGGAGACGTTTATGGCGGGGTGGGAGGTTGAGGCAAATCGCCTGGCTGCTGGTTACGCGCAGCCAGACACCAGGGCGGTTAGAAGAGCACAGGAGGGCGCGGTACGCATCAGAGAAGCTTTGAAAACCAGTTTCATGACTGGCCAGGCTACGGTGTGAAAGTTCTGTTTGTTTCTCCTTGATGAAACCCCCCGCCCCTTGGTTCACTCTACTTCCCTGTAAGCTAACCACCCGCCCCTCCTCCCTTCAATCACCGCTTGCAGAGGCAATAAAGTCATTGTTGCTTCACATTCATGCATTCTTTATTCATTCATCACACAAATAGGGGGATGACTACCAAGGTAGCCCAGGAGGGGTGGTGGAGGAGGGAAGGAAAATGCCACACAGCACTTTAAGCACAGCACTTTAAAAGTTTACAACTTTAAAATTTATTGAATGACAGCCTTCTTTTTTTTGGGCAATCCTCTGTGGTGGAGTGGCTGGTTGGCCGGAGGCCCCCCCCCACCGCGTTCTTGGGCGTCTGGGTGTGGAGGCTATGGAACTTGAGGAGGAGGGCGGTTGGTTACAGAGGGGCTGCAGTGGCAGTCTGTGCTCCAGCTGCCTTTGCTGCAGCTCAACCATACACTGGAGCATACTGGTTTGGTCCTGCAGCAGCCTCAGCATTGAATCCTGCCTCCTCTCATCATGCTGCCGCCACATTTGAGCTTCAGCCCTGTATTCAGCCCGCCACTTACTCTCTTCAGCCCTCCACCTCTCCTCCCGGTCATTTTGTGCTTTCCTGCACTCTGACATTATTTGCCTCCACGCATTCGTCTGTGCTCTGTCAGTGTGGGAGGACAGCATGAGCTCGGAGAACATTTCATCGCGAGTGCATTTTTTTTTCTTTCTAAGCTTCACTAGCCTCTGGGAAGGAGGAGATCCTGTGATCATTGAAACACATGCAGCTGGTGGAGGAAAAAAAAAGGGACAGCGGTATTTAAAAAGACACATTTTATAAAACAGTGGCTACACTCTTTCAGGGTAAACCTTGCTGTTAACATTACATACATAGCACATGTGCTTTTGTTACAAGATCGCATTTTGCCTCCTCCCACCGCGTGACTACCCCCTCAACCTTCCCCCCTCCCTGTGGCTAACAGCGGGGAACATTTCTGTTTAGCCACAGGCAAACAGCCCAGCAGGAATGGGCTCCTCTGAGTGTCCCCTGAAGAAAAGCACTCTATTTCAACCAGGTGACCATGAATTAGATCTCACTCTCCTGAGGATAACACAGAGAGATAAAAAACGGATGTTGTTTGAATGCCAGCAAACATACACTGCAATGCTTTGTTCTACAATGATTCCTGAGTACGTGTTACTGGCCTGGAGTGGTAAAGTGTCCTACCATGAAGGACGCAATAAGGCTGCCCTCCCCAGAAACCTTTTGCAAAGGCTTTAGGACTACATCTAGGAGAACCGCAAATGCCAGGGCAAAGTAATCCTTTCACATGCTTGCTTTTAAACCATGTATAGTATTTTAAAAGGTACACTCACCAGAGGTCCCTTCTCCGCCTGCTGGGTCCAGGAGGCAGCCTTGGGTGGGTTCGGGGGGTACTGGCTCCAGGTCTAGGGTGAGAAACAGTTCCTGGCTGTCGGGAAAACCGGTTTCTCCGCTTGCTTGCTGTGAGCTATCTACAACCTCCTCCTCATCATCATCTTCTTCGTCCCCAAAACCTGCTTCTGTATTGCCTCCATCTCCATTGAAGGAGTCAAACAACACGGCTGGGGTAGTGGTGGCCGAACCCCCTAAAATGGCATGCAGCTCACCATAGAAGCGGCATGTTTGGGGCTCTGACCCAGAGCGGCTGTTCGCCTCTCTGGTTTTCTGGTAGGCTTGCCTCAGCTCCTTCAGTTTCACGCGGCACTGCTTCGGGTCCCTGTTATGGCCTCTGTCCTTCATGCCCTGGGAAATTTTGACAAAGGTTTTGGCATTTCGAAAACTGGAACGGAGTTCTGATAGCACGGATTCCTCTCCCCAAACAGCGATCAGATCCCGTACCTCCCGTTCGGTCCATGCTGGAGCTCTTTTGCGATTCTGGGACTCCATCATGGTCACCTGTGCTGATGAGCTCTGCATGGTCACCTGCAGCTTTCCACGCTGGCCAAACAGGAAATGAGATTCAAAAGTTCGCCGTTCTTTTCCTGTCTACCTGGCCAGTGCATCTGAGTTGAGAGTGCTGTCCAGAGCGGTCATAATGGAGCACTCTGGGATAGCTCCCGGAGGCCAATACCATCGAATTGTGTCCACAGTACCCCTAATTCGAGCCAGCAACGTCGATTTAAGCGCTAATCCACTTGTCAGGGGTGGAGTAAGGAAATCGATTTTAAGAGCCCTTTAAGTCGAAATAAAGGGCTTCATTGTGTGGACGGGTGCAGGTTTACATCGATTTAACGCTGCTAAATTCGACCTAAAGTCCTAGCGTAGACCAGGGCTATGAAGGAATAAGCAGGACGGTTCCTAAGCCCTTTTTTGGACATAGCCTACAATATTATAAATTAAAAGTTGTGTTTTCCTGCACTGTATTTGGAGTAGGTGTAATATTTCAGGAGGGAAAAGGGTCTATGCAGGGATCTCAGTGAAATTTTTGTTATTTTTTCATTTAGTTTTTATTTCACTCATCCCTGGATTTAAAACTTCTAGATTATGTACTGCCAGAAGCAGGAAAGTAGTAAAATGCAGTGAGAAATGTGGTGTGCATGGCTCTGGGGAATGTTTACTATACATGTAAGTAGACATATGATCCTCCTTTATTGTTATTCATTTAAAAGTACAGTGCACATGACTTAAAGTAGACATGCGAATAGAGGAAGAAGGGATATTTATAGTGGACAAATTCCAAAGACCAAAGCTGCCTGCTTATTTAAATTCTGTTGTATTGTTAGGGCACTCTTCTGACATAATTCTCTATTGTTTCTGCCATTATCGCTTGCTTTTTGCAGGACATAGTGTCAGGAAATTCCTGTCTGGCACTTACAAGGTGTTTCTAAAAGGAGAAACAAAAGAGTCAAGAGTATGCAGGGAGCAGGAGGAAGCAGCAAAGAGGAGTGGCAGCAGTGGGAAGGAATCTGAGATAGTTGCAAGGGACAGGCAGAGAAGATTACAGCTGTCCCAAGAGAAGGGCCAAAGAGTGCCGATCACAGACAGAAACTCTCTGCTCTCTCCCTACAGTTTTAACTGTCAAAGGTGAATCCCACCTTAAGAGACTCAGGAAATGGTTGAAGGATGACAAAGATGAAGTGAGGGGAGGAGCAGGTGGATTTCCAACCCAAGGTCACATTCAGTGGAGAATCTTGACCATCCTCGCAGGAAAGGGGCCCAATATGAAACAAGAGCAGGCTCTTGAAACAAAGCGGTGTGGGAGGAGAGACTGTTCAATGTGCAATTAAATATTTCTGAAAGCAGGATCAAGAGTGGTAACAGTTGGTTTGGAGTTAAGAATTTTTTGTGGCCCTGTGAATTGCAGAACTGACATCAGTGCCTCCCCCTTAAGCTGGATATGATGGACAAACCATCCCTTCGCGGACTAGCTCGACATAAGAAGATTATGCTGTACTATCATTTGTTAATAACAATGTTGTTTTCTGTCATATAATTAGAAAATACATCTTGCTTTGCCTCTAAGCAGTGTAGCCTTATTACATTTGCACATCTTTTTATAATATTTCAAGTGTAGTGACCAGATAACATTAATGAATATATTAGATAGGCAGGCACTTTTAAAGGAAAATAATAAACATATTTGTATATTAAAAAGTTAATTCAGTCTGGAGCCAAACAGGTAATTTTCCCTTCAGCATTTTTTCACTCAGCTAAGACAGGTTGGACTAGGAGTGCAGTCACCCTGTCTACAGAGCTTGGCTTGGCTTGCATACCAGGGGCGAATTTTCTTCAGAGACAGACAGCAAGATGATCTGATTGGCTTCGTTCCAGAGCATGCTCACAAAGGCTCCTTTGATGAAGGGCTTCTTGGTAAGCACTGTACCAAAAGCTGCCTGCCACCCTCCTTTCAAAGATACCCATTTACAGTAATTCTGGATTTAAAAAAAAGAAAAGTGAAATTGGAGTTTACCAACAAGAATAATTATGCTGGTCAGCTTAAAGAGGCGGGGGAAAGGGGCAAGTTACTAAGTAAACTGCTGGATGTTAGAGTAGCTGGTTGGCAACAATAAGGAATGTGTAATTAGGCTTATTAAAGCATCATCATTTTACTTATCAATCTTTTCCCAAACAGGGTGGGGTGAAGCAGCATATATTAAAATATGGTTGCTTTTACTGATAAGGAGCAATAACTACCTGTTTGACTTTCTGAACAGCACAAAAGTGTATCCAGCTGGTGACAGCATACTTGATTAGTTGACTTATCTCCCTCTTGTACTAGAGCTAGTGATTAATAGGACTTCGTTATTCCTTCCACATAATCAGTTGGTGTAACATGCACAAGCAGTATCAGTCCACAGTCTCCAATTTTGCTGTCTTCTTTGCTTTGTCTCAGTTGGTATCCAGATGTGGTCTCCCAGTTATTTGTCATTTCTAGTGTCCTTCATTTGTTCCCTTGGTTGGCTTCCAGATCAGTATTTACCAATGCTTCCACACCCTAGGGATAAAGTGAACTAGCATATCAGAGCCATCATTTTGTCAATCTGTGTACGGTCTGTGTTTCTCAGCCATCATGTTGTGATTTGGGGGGAACTACTACACACGCTCACCTACACTAATCAGAAACTGTGGTTTCCATAGGAAACAATGACAACCTGAAGTAATATTAATGAGGCTGGTTGATTTGAGCTGCCTCTAATTCCCATAGTACTGGAGCCCCTGACCCATCTGGTATCGCTCTAAGTTGCTTGGGGACAGGTTGGGGTTAGGGTATTGCAAGGTATTTGGGAGTCACCTGAGCAGCCTCTCCCAGCAGGGCCATTGGACAAATTTCAAAGCTCTCGACCTCTGTCAGAAGGCAAGAGCAACTGCAACACCACTATCTGGCCTTCAGCTGCTTCCTCCGATTCAGGGGTGCAGCCTGGACACCCTGTTCATGTGAGGGATGAATCAAGTCCCTTTTCGCCTAGTAACACGGAAGGCAGGACATGTCACCACTATCTACTGTAAGGTTACTGCAGGTGGTGTACAGGAACAGTGCTTCGCATTTAGATAGCACCTTGCATCCCAGGATCTCAAAGCATTGTAGTTATGAATTAAGCCTCACTGTGTCACTTTGAATGAGTGTGTTATCCTCATTTTACAGATGGAGAACAGAGATGTAAAGTGACTTGCTCACAGCCACATTGGAAATCTGTGGCAGATGTAGAATAGGACCAGATTTCCTGATTTTTCACAAGATCAGCTTTCCCTAATGTGACCTCCCCTCTATGGCTTTCTGGGTTCTTTATGGTATTGTATTGTTTAAGTTGGATCTCGCTATTTTTAGCTCCAGAGGTTTTTTTTGTGGAATGATCTGTCCTAGAAGTCTATTTTTCCCTTACAATTTTAGTCCATTGCTAATGTTTTCTTCTATATCGCAATTCCATATACAGTTTTGTGTGGATGCTTGTTTTTTAAGTGGTTCATTCTCTCATATGTATATGATTGACTTTTCTGTATTTCATTAACAGTACATGATCAGTTTTTAAAAATCACTGAAATTTTTAATTCAAAGAAAGAAGGGAAGGGAGGAAAAAAAGACAAGCTGGAGGAAATACTGAAGAGGAGTAGCAGCAATAACATCACTAGTACAAACATGTCCATTATATTGCTGTACGGGAATGGAAGTCAGCTGAAACTTTAATTCTTGGTTTGATCAAGGTTGTGTAAAAACTGACCCCAGAGGACTTCCAATAGAGAAACCAGTTTTATATATTACATATGAGCTGTAGTTGAAGCCAAATGTTCATTCCTCTAAAATTGTGTAGGTAGATTACTTTCTTTCCAGCATTGAAGTATCATGTTTGTAGCTGCTAATAAACTTAATAAAATCCATTTCTTACTTCCCCCACTGTACTGACTTCAGCAGCATCAGAGAGCCAACTTAGCCATGGTGTCCTGAAAATTCATTTTTCAAAAAACAGGCAAATGATGAGTATGAATAAGAACCTGTAAAAAGAAACTATATATGATGGTCAGTCAGTTGTGTTGCTCTGATCAAAAGTGTAACACCCTCCATTTCTCCATCACACCGTAGCAAATGAAAGCATGTGCAGATTGGTTTAAAACAAAAATAGTTGCTCCCAATTAAAAATAACTTCTACCCCAACAAGCTCCCTACTTTTCCTGATTTCCTAAAATCAAAAAATACTTTTTCATATAATGCACAATTAGTCTGTGGAACTCAGTGACGTGGGACTGGCATTTATTTCGATAAGAACATCCAGAGTTGTCACAGTTAACATTAACAAAAAGAGTATTGGAAAGGAGATAAAACCCCTTCCTTTCAGTGATTAAGCCAGTCTGTAACTATTAGAGATTAGGGTGAGACCTTCATATGGAGCAGATTACCCCTCTGCCTACTGGGGGTTTCTTGCACCTTTCTCTGAAGCATCAGGGGCTGCCGCCTCAGTCAGAGACAGCAAACTGGACTAGACGTATCATGAATCTGATCCAGTCTAGCGAGTCCTAGTTATCTCTTGATGTCTCTGGATCTCACATATTCCAGGTGTTTACTAACTGAGAGGCTCCTCAGAATGCTGTGAGTGGTCTTTAGTCACAGCAAAGCCTGAAGCACATGAGATTTTAATTCAGCAGCTGGCCAGCGAAGGCTGCCAGGCGAGTGAAACCCCAGAATGGAAGTGTGGCCTTGTAGTTAAGGCTCCGGACTGCGACTCAGAACATCAAAGGTAAATTCCCTGCTCTGCCATGGATTTCCTCTGTGACTATGGGCAAGTCACTTCATCTCTCAGTGCCTCTGTACCCTGTCTGTAAAAAGGTACCTCCCTACTTCACAGGGATGCTGTGGGAATAGATTGCTAAATATTTGTGACACGCTCAGGTACTATGGTGATTGGAACTTTAAATGGACAATGGACTTGTCAGAAAATCAGAAAAGCTACGGGGTACCTCTTCAGATTCAAGGAGAGCAGGGGACTTGAAAGAGTGTGAGTTAGTTGAGTGGAAAAAGAGACATATGAGCTCCGGGATGGGGGACAGAGTAGGTGGTTTTCAGGGAGGAAGTATGAGAAGTGTTCAGGTGGATGGAAGGAAGCAGGTTCTTCTTGGGACAGTGGAGCCAGGGATGCACTGCCTGGAAAGAAAATGAGAAGGCTTCTGAAGGTTACACGAAGAATCTGAACCAAATCATTGATCCTTTCAAGGTTAATCCATCACTACCCCTGGTTAGACTTTATTTTCCTCAAAGATCCATAATCCTTGTTCTAAAGAGCTCCTGACCCAGTGGACTCTTGTTGAGTTAATAACACTCCTACTGAAGACAACAGACTTGCTAAAACTTGTATTCTGCCTGTGGTGAATGGAGCCTGTCGTGAATAGAATAAATTGTCAAACAGTCCCAGTCATTTTTCCTGATTTATGTGTGGATTGGTGAGGAGTGTGGGGAGGGAGGGTCTGAAATTTTATCGGCACCGTTTTCCCACTTCTTCCTAAGACCCTAGAAAGGACTTGTAGTGGGCTCCATGCCTAGGGTGAGTGGGACTGTGGGTGGAATGTACTTAGTCTCCCCCACACACACACAACTCCCAAACATTCCCACAGGAAATTCCTTACACAAAGTAATCCAGCAACAGACAGTGTTCCCTCTTCCACAGAACCTCTCCCTGCTGCAGGAACCCCCCACCCCACCACACACACGTACTTAATGAGGCGTTCCAGAGGCAGCTATGTGGGATTTCCCTGAAAACTAGGTGTTGATCAGGTTGCAGTGAGCCCTTGAATTTGTGTGGAGAGGCTCAGTGCAAATAGCCCAAAGACCCATGAGATTTTTAGGGCTGGACCTTCAGCTTTTGTGGATTCCTGTGGTGGATTCCTACCCCTCACCTTTAGCAGAAGAATAATACAATACCTAGGGCATGGCTACACTTGCAGATGTAGAACGCTGTGAGTTAAACACGCCTTCGTAGAGCGCAGTAGGGAAAGCGCTGCAGTCTGTCCACACTGACAGCTGCAGGCACACTGGCGTGGCTACATTTGCTGCACTTGCAGCGGCATTGGGAGCAGTGCATTGTGGGCAGCTATCCCACAGAGCACCTCTTCCCATTCTGGCGCTGTGGCTTGTGGGAAGGGGGCAGGGAGTGCGAGGCATTCTGGGTCCTGTTCCAACACCCCATGATGCATCAGTTCACATCCCAGCATTCCCTTTGCTTCCGTCCACATTTGGCGCCATCTTTCAACGGTTTTGTACCGCGCACTCTGTCTTTACTTTTGGTCTGCTGGAATGGAGCCCGAACTGCTGAGGAATATGCTGATGGGTCTCGCCAGCACGTCACGTTTGGCAGTCGAGTTATTCCTTAAGATCCAAAGTGACAGTGAGGACTCCGATGATGATATCAACTTGAGTAACACAAACGACACAAGTTTGCTTGTGGCATTCACAGACATCTCACCACTGTGGAATGCCGCTTTTGGGCTCAGGAAACAAGCACTGAGTGGTAGGATCACATCATCATGCAAGTCTGGGATGACGAGCAGTGGCTGCAGAACTTTCAGATGAGAAAAGCCACTTTCATGGGACTGTGTGAGGAGCTCGCCCCCACCCTGCGGTGCAAGGACACAAGATTGGGAGCTGCCCTGATGGTGAAGAAGAGGGTGGCTATTGCAATCTGGAAGCTGGCAACTCCACACAGTAACTGATCGATCGCTATGGGGAAGTCAACAGTCGGAATTGTTTTGATGCAAGTTTGCAGGGCTATTAATTGCATCCTGCTCAGAAGAACCGTGACTCTGGGTAACGTGCATAACATTGTGGCTGGCTTAGCACAAATGGGTTTCTCTAACTGAAGAGGGGCGATAGATGGGACGCATATTCCAGTTCTGGCCCCAGCCCACCTAGCCTCCGAGTATGTTAATCGGAAGGTCTATTTCCCTATGGTTCTCCAGGAGCTTGTGGATCACCGTGGGCGTTTCATTGACATTAACGCAGACTGGCCCGAAAAGGTGCATGACGCACACATCTTTCATAACACTGGCCTGTTCAGGAAGCTGCAAGCCGGGACTTTTTTCCCAGACCAGAAGATCACCGTAAGGGAAGCCAAAATGCCATTGTGATCCTTGGAGACCCCGCTTACCCTTTGATGCCATGGCTCATGAAACCCTACACAGGGAGCCTTGAAATCAGCAAGGCGCAGTTCAACAATAGGCTGAGCCAGTGCAGAATGACTGTGGAGTGTGCTTTTGGCCGTTTAAAGGGTCGCTGGTGCTCTCTGTATGGGGAGCTGGACCTGGCCGATAACAGCATCCCCACGGTTATATCGACATGCTGTACGCTCCATAAAATTTGTGAAGGGAAGGGTTAAAGATTCACTCAGACATGGAACTTGGAGGTTCAACACCTGGAGGCTGAATTTGAACAGCCAGAGAGCAAGGCTATTAGAGGGGCTCAGCGCGGGGCTGCAAGGATTAGGGATGCCTTGAGGGAGCACTTTGAGGCTAAAAGCCAACAGTAATGTCTGGTGTGGTGCCCTGCACGGGAGTGAAGTGCAGTAGGAATCTGTGTTTGTTATGTACAATACTTGCAGTGCCTGTTGCTTTCCTGGGCGAAGGTTTCTTTTACATTATGCAATAATAAAGAATGTTTTCAAAGCTAAAAAATCAATTTATTGAAAAGAAACACAACACAATTGCTTGGGAAACACAAAGGGCAATGGGGTGGGGTGGGGAACGGTACAATCACAGATTTTCATATGTCCTGTCTGGAGTGCTGTGCAACGCGTGCTGCACTTCAGGATGGCTATACTGCATGGTGATGGGGGTTTAGTGCAGTGGGTAAGGATTGTAGTTTTCAGGGCTGGGTGGCAAAGCTACAGGTGTTGGAGGCAGCGGGTGGTGGTAAGAACCCGGATGTTGGAGAAAGTGGTTTGGAGGTGACTGGTGGCACAAGGGAAAGAGTTTTGGGACAAGGGCTGCAGGGTGGGGGCGGGCGCAGTTGTGCTCCACCTGCATGGCTACGAGTGCCTGGATCGAGTCTGCTTGGCGCTCTCTGATGCTTATCAGCCACTCAGTGCTTTGGTGCCGGCGATCCACATTCTACTGGCGGATCCTCCTTTCACTCTCCCACCACTCCTGCACTTTTTTATTTTCATTAGTTGAATGCAGCATGTCCTCTTTGCTTCTACGTGGCCTCTTCCTGATTCTTTGCAGCCTCTCTGCCGTTGATAACATGGACGGCTGAGATCTCAAGGTTGCATCTGTAAAGGCAAAATGAAACACTTAACAGAGGCAGCATTTTTCACACCAGACAGAGCAATGATTCTCCCATACTTAAGGGCAAGCACAGTCTACACGATAGCATAATTTGCCTGTCCCAAAGTGAGCGCACATAATCCACGGGAGCCCAAAAATGGTGAGTAAGCCCAGGGTCAAGTGTGACTGACTGACTGTTTCACCACTGTACTGTCCTTTGGATTTCTGTGCCTTGGTGAGAGCCAACAGCGGCAGGGGGCCCCTATACTGAACACTGTCCCCACATTTTCCACAGGAGATTGTCCTGGAAGTTATCTCGCTGCTGAGGGTGACCAGGGAAGCAAGGGAGGGTCTTCTACTGCAATGTGGTTTCCACCCTGGCTCATCTGCACCTTGCCTGTTTGCAGCAATGGTCCCCTCCGCCCCTCACGGCACAGTGGCACGGACAAGTTATCCTTACTGGGACGAGGACAACAGTGGCTCTCCCGAAAAACCTGCGCAAGCGCATTGCTCAAGTTCAGGCTGAGACCTTTGAAGGGATCACTGAGGCCGATAACCACGATGTGAGAGAGCACATCAACACCGTATTCCGCATCTAGGCACGCATGCAGCCCTAACCCTCCTCACCCCAAGAGCCCGCACCGAATAACTTTCTTCCCAAAATAAAAGCTGCTTACCGGGAACCTCCTCTGATGTTTGTCCTTCCCCAAGCACTGGCCGCCGCGACTGGCTACCTTCCTCCTGGCTTGAGAACAGCTCCTGGCTGCATGCATCTAGGGATTCCGGGGTGTCTTCTTCCGCCGGTGCACCCTCGCTCCCGCTTTGCTGCTGCTCCTCCTCCTCCTGCCTTGTTGCACTGGCCTCTGAGGTGTCCATGGTGGCATTTGGCATGGAGGTGGGGTCGCCCCCAAGTATCGCGTCCAGCTCTTTGTAAAAGCAGCAGGTCGCGGGGGCAGCACCAGAGCAGCTGTTTGCCTTGCGGGCGTTGCGGTAGGCATTCCACAGCTCCTTCAGTTTAACCCTGCACGGCAGTGTGTCCCGGTCATGGCCCCTTTCCAGCATGGCCCTTGATATCTGCCCGTAGATATCATAATTCCTCGGGCTGGAGCACAGCTGGGACTGGACAGCTTCCTCCCGCCAAACACTGATGAGGTCCAGCACCTCGCCATTGCTCCATACTAGGGGATTGCCTGGTGCGTGGAGGCATGGTCACCTGGAAAGATTCGTTGAGAGCACTCCACGCCTGGCTGAGCAAACAGGAAGGGGATTTTCAAAATTCCCAGAGAATTTAAAGGGTGGGTCTGATGGTCACCTGAGGGCAGGGCAGTAGAGTTCAAAGTGATGACCAGAGTGGCTAGAACAGACATTGTGGGATACTTCTGGAGGCCGATCACAGCGCAATAAAAGACCAGGGCATTCTACACTGGTGCTGCAGCACTCCAGCGGTGGCGCAGCAAACGTTATTCCTCTCACCGAGGTGGAGTACCAGCAGCACTGTAGCCACGGAGACAGAGCGCTCTACGTGCCTTGCCAGTGTGGCCGAGCAGTGAGCTATGGCACCTGAGGCTCTATTGTGCTGTAACTCGCAAGTGGAGCCAATCCCCTAGTTCTGTATAAGTAGATAGCAGCACTTTACAAAGAGTTTGGTATCTTTATCCCCATTTTGCAGATGGAGAAACTGAGGCACAGAAAGGTGAAGTGACTTGCGCAAGGTCACCAAGCAGGCCAGAAGTAGAGCTGGGAATAGAACCCAGTCAATCCCAGTCCAGTGTTCTAGCCGCTTGGCCACACTGCCTCCCCTCCAAGAAGTTGGAGGAAACTTGGTAAGGGTGAACCTTCTAAGCAATCACTTTGCATGCAGAGTATTAAGGCCCCCTCCAGTGTGTTTTCAGCAGGAAAAGGGAAAAAATCCCTCGAAAAGACTAATTCTAGCACAAAAGTGAAAGTATTTTACATTTCCTCAACTGATCAAAATAAAATGGAGGGCTTTGTGAACCTACAGTGTGGAAGATGACTGGGTATCAGTATTCCTGCCAGTGCAGAATTTTATTTGCTGAAGAAAATGCTCTGACATCATTCCTTTTTAAGGGTTAATTCTCTCTCCAAGTTTCTAATTCAGTCTTTTTTGCCTGGATAAATATGAATTGTTTCCATTTCAGAATAATAGTAAATTATTTCAGAGAAGGACAGTCATGGTCACTTTTTGTACATCATTTTCATTTATTTTGTGTAGCTCTTCTTTGGCATGGAGAAAATCAGGATGCCATCAATGTGTGTTATATTTAGTCTGTGTGTGTGTGAGAGAGAAAATGGAAACTGCTCTTCATCATTCAGGAACAATAAAATTAAATATATCAGAATCTAATGCAAACCTTTTAAATTGGCTTCTGGTTCTTTCTGTGTGTGTGTGTGTGTGTGTCTTGCTCTCTGAAGAATCTGTTGGCCTGAAGTTATGTAACTCTCTAATGAGGTACAGTAGTTGTGGGGATCTTTGCTATCCTGCAAAATGAAAGACTAGAAAATTACAACACAGAACTCATGTTTGCTAAAGTGATCAACCTTAAGTGGTGTGCCAAGTTATCTTGGAGTATAATCAGCATAGCCTATTTGAATAGAGCTGTCTTTAAAATAGAAGATCTGCTAGTAAGATTTGTTTTCATTTAGGCCTTACTCTCAGCTATAGGATTACACTGAGGCCTATATATCTTCAGGCTTTTGTACAAACAAGCAGTTTAAACAAAACTACCATTATTATACTGACTTAGGGGGAGAGAAAAGCCTTGTTTGGTTTCTTAAGATCATGTGTGAGACAAATAAAGCCTTCCTTTAAATGTAAGTTTTGTCTTATTTAGTATAATAGCATAGTTTTTAAAAAAAATACAAAGCCCAACATTATTCTTCATGCCAATTCAATTTGTCACCTTTGGGTTTAAACCCAGATGTAATCTTGCAGGCTAGTAAAATGAGTTCTGTTCCATGCAGCTAAGCTACAAGACAGTTGATATCACTATATTTATCACCATTGGGGTAGATATAATCAATTTTCTTCTTGCTATAAGAGCTGACCTTACACTTCCTTTTCCTACCTTCTATTCAGTGGCCTCATTAAACTCTTTTCAGTGTGCTGATTTATTGCAGTCATGGACAACTTTGTGCTCTGTGTTGCACCCCCGAACTTAAATAGCTGTTCTTTTATATTAGTTTTACTGACCACACTAGGTTTTTTTTTACTATTTAAAAGTTTCCTGTAAATAACATAGGATATGAAAGTTCTGAGCTCAGTTGGCAACCTGAATTCTAATGAGGGGTGGCCAATCACTTATGGTATGGATGCCAGGGGTTTTATTTCATATGGCTGCAAGGAGTCCACACATGTTCTCGTGAGTTCACAGAAGATAATGCAACCAATCATGTTGCATTTGGAGTTCCAGATTCAGCTGGGAGGTTTAAATTGTTGTGTGACTGAATAAGGTGTGAAAAGTGGGATTGGATGGCGCACCTGAATGGAATTAGCCTGGGATTTTTTTTTTTTTTTTTTAATGAAACTCAGATAGTAAAGTTGAAACAGGAAAAGGATTAGGGAACTTGCTTAGAATTGGCACAGAAACAATGAAGTTTAGCTATTCTTAAACTGACTTTGAATTAGGTTGGATCACCTTCCATCCTGGGTCAAATCTTAAAAGGGGCCCCTGAAATGCTTGTTTGGAGAATTTGCGTGCACAGCTATTTGTATTTGCACATTGATAGTTGGATGCACTGATTTTTACATGCACATGCAGATTGACACACAGGAACACTCTAGAAGCCCTTTAGAAATACGGCCCTGTGCCTCAACATTTTATTAGTACCACATGTAAAGACATTTTACATGTCTGCTAACACATTAGAGTATTAAAACTGCCACAGACTGACCTTAGTTAATTAAAACTGACTGATTAAAAATATCTAATTTCTTTTCGCTGTCTTTGCTATTTGTTTACTGTTGACATTTGTCTGTGTTTGGGCAGTGACAATGGACAAGTCCGTTTCACCTATGTTCTTAGTAAAATTCACTCTCAGGTTCTTAAGCACCAACACAGTGCTACAATATTTGGATTGCAAATCTTGCTAGAGCATGTTTGTTTACCTAGAAATGTTTTCTTTTCTTTTAAATTTCACCCAAACATATTTTTTCCAGCTTTTTTTGTATTGTTTTCACTTTTATACTTAATTTTCGGTCAAATTTGATCATGTCCCTTAAAATGGGTTCCAGATTTATTTAAATTATTGTAGCTGTCTTGTGTCAGAATAGTTGCAGAATACTTACAGTACAGAAGAGAAAATTCATTAGATCAATCTGTCTGTTAAGGAAATTAATCAATTTGCAAGTAACATCTAGCTTAATTCTGTCATTTAAAGTAGGCTTTGAGTTTCCTTTCCCATATTACATGGAGACTCAAAGGTAAAGTAATTTCCATTGGAAGAGGCTGATTCACTTGCCCCCTTGCTGTGCAGTAGAGGTCGTTTAGACACAGCGCTTAGAAAGCAGCTGCGTTTCTTGTGCCAGTGTCTCATTTTCCACATATGTAATAGATCAAAACATTTAGATTGAGTTGATCCACTTTATCATGACGAAAGAATTTTGGAGCAACACAAGTAAATAACAGCCTTAGTTGGAGAGAGGATGAGTTTTCACAGATTCTGAGAAGCAATTGGTAGGGACCACCCCAATTAATATAGGACAAAAAACATAGAACTGCTTTCTTTGTTTTTGTTTTTTTCAACTCCAATTAGCTGCAGAACGTTTGATAGAATGAATGAATCATTGAGGGCTTAGTTCCATAGAATGTTACCATTTACCTTCAGCAGTAGTCTGGTTTACAAGAATGTTTCTCTTTTGTTACACCTTCCCAGACACTGTGGACAGAACAACATTCCCTGCTTGTAATTTGACCTGTGTATTCCAGAGCCAGGGTTGTTCAGCATTATCACCTTAAGAGCTAGATAAGATTAAGTTAGATAGCAGACATTCTAGATTAGAAAACCAGTCAGAGGAGGTATGCAAGTTTTAAAGCCTTTACCCAAATTGCATTTAAGTAGGATGGTATTTTAAGAAGCTTAAATTAAAATTGATTATTTCAGCTCCTCTAGGTTTTCCTTTATACAATTTTCAGACAAGAGTTTGCTTTTTTTAAATCTGTTCTGAAGCATTCCTCCATCATTTGGCTGTCTGTAATAAACTGGGATTGCTTGGCCAACTTTGTAGAAGGCGAAAGCCAGAGAAATAAAATGATGATGCTCTGGCAAACGTAGACCCGTTGGTACAAGGGTTGTTGGCTACCGCTGCCTACCCCCTGTGGTGGCCACCATTCTTTCAGAGTTCCAAAACATCATGTCAGAAGGCAGCATTTCCAGGAAAAATAATAATACAGAGTAGTAAGTAATACACTGATTAGTTGACAGAGTGATATAATTTATTGAAAATTCTACCTTCCAGTAGCAGTATTTCTGGGAATTACTGTACTTACTCATGTATAAGCTGAAAAACTGTGATACTTAGGGAAAGAAGATTCATGTTATTATTTGATTATTAATTAATTATTGTTATGATGCCCAAAAGTGAGGCAGACATTTTACAGCACCAGTGCGGAGATGTGCGTCAAGGAGTTTTTACATGTGATACAATGAGCAGTGGTAATAGCAGACAATAGGGAAGCGAGAGAATGAGAAAGGAAGCAAACGGCACCAAGATCCTGCAGTTTCTCAGTCTAGACTTGATGATGCATTCATTTTTTAAACTAATTATCCATGTCTTATTTCTCATGGGAGTTATGGAAGAAGAGAGTCTTGCCTAAGAATTTGAATTAAGTAGTTTATTGCTTGGTGGGTGAGAACCGGGAAGGACATAGGGTGCCAGAGTAGAAGCTACCGAGATATTTATGGGAAAAGCCAGGCACCGAGGCATCATTGTCATAGCAAAGAGGGTGAGATGTGACACAATAAGGGATGAGGTCAGAAATGTTGGCAAGTTTGGGATTATGCAGGGCTATGAAGGCAAGGATGATGAAGTTTAAACTTGATGCAATAGGGGAAACGGGAGATATCCTCGAGATATCATTACAGAAAAGGACATTAGAAATTCTTCAGTGCATGTATGGTAAGACCCCTCCTTTCGTTTGTCATCTGGATTTTGTCGGGGACTCTATCAAGTGCTATGCAGAATTGTAGTGCTATGCAATAGTCTTTTGCACTCCTGGAGGCATCTTTCATGTGAGAATCTCCAGGTATGTTAATTAAATTTTGACAGCACCCTTTGAAGTAGGTAGTTGAGAGATACACATAAGGATCCCTTCTGATCTGCAGCAGATCTTTTAAAAGAGCACAGGAACACTATGCACGACTTTAAGACAAGTGTTAAGGAGGATACAATGTTCAATGGAAATTGGAGTGGGAATTTGGGTCGGCAGGATGTAATTACCTGTGCTGGAATTTGATTATAATGTCCTTACTCTTATCAAGAGATCTTTAAATGGCTCACAATTGGTCAAGAGCTCAGTTTTACATCTCATCAGAAAAACAGCATTTCCAGTATTTCCCTAACAACACGATGGAACATTGGTGCAGTACTGACTCAGAAGGAAAGGTGCCAGCGAAAGATTCAACACCACCACTTTCTGTAGCTCCTAGGTGTTCTTTGCCAGTCTTCCTTCAACATCATGCTTAGCTTGCAAAGTCTGCTGGTATCACAGCACATGGCATTCATGGCTGTGAGACGCTCCCAGTCTTTATTTCTATTGCCAGGTAATGAATTTCAGTACCCAGAGGTGAAGAGACTTGAACTGCATTCCCCTGAAGTAATTTTCACAAGTGCTATCATGGTTCAAGTTAATAAATGAGACTTAAACCAGTATATTTTAAAAAGGGATTTTACAGCTAGTTCAAGAGTAGTTTTGTATGTTAAGCTCTTGCTTCCTGTAATGACCAAAATTTTCACTGAGCAGAGGTAGGTGATAAGATGAACTTTCCAGCTATAATTACTGTTTAAAAAAAAAACAAAAAAACACCTGAATCCTTGGAATAGCAAAATATTCTGATTTTTGCATTCATTTAAAAAAAAAATCCCATCTTAAAGCATGTAGAATATACATTTTCAGAATCAGAAGACTGATTGCTTTTAAATGTAAAAGCAATCTATATTAGTGCATCATTTAGTCTGAAAAGGCAAAAACACCAACATCTGAAAATTCAAAGTTATGGTTCCCGCGTCCATAGGAATTTGAGTATTGTGGCAACCATCCATGTCAAAAGATGATGGTGTGAGCACCAAAGCAGTTCAGCTGCTGTGTGTGTCGTACTGCGGCATCATAAGTGGCTAAAAAGTCCTATTCTTAATGGACAGTCCTTGCCACAAGTAATACAGGCATAAGGCGCAGGCATAAGCCCTTGAGACCTGCTGAGCTTTCCTCTCTCAGCCGCCTCTCTACAGCCTCTTTGACTCCCTGATACAGCACAGCTCTCCTGTGTTACTATCTGCATGTTCCCAGCTTGCAGTTTCAATGTTGAAAGTTAAGTTCCTCTTGCAATCGTCCTTGAACCTAAGCCTAGGTCACCCAGTGTCCTTATGCATGTGTAGTAAAGTGCATTAATGGCATTATTGTATACGTTCTTAACTTCGTCTCGGCCTTCGCTGTATCTGCAATGTGGTTAACATAGTACAATGACTGCATATTCAGAAGCACAATGGAAGAGATAGGACACAGGAAGGATCATAAGTATAATGCAGGACCCAAAAATCATGGCTTTATTTCACAGGGCTTGTGCAAATAACTTCTGCCCTGTTGGCACCAGACAGTGGAATATGATCATCTTAGAGGGGTGGGCAAACTTTTTGGCCTGAGGGCCACATAGGGGAATAGAAATTGTATGGTGGACCATGAATGCTCACAGAAGTGGGGTTAGGGTGCAGGAGGGGGTGAGGGCTCTAGTTGGGCATGTGGGCTCTGTGGTGGGGCTAGGGATGAAGAGTTAGGGGTGTAGGAGGGTGCTTTGGGCTGGACCCAAGAGGTTTGGAGGGCGGAAGAGGGATCAGGGCTGGGGCAGGGAGAGGCTCAGGGGTGCAGGCTCCGAGCGGCTCTTACTTCAACGTCTCCCAGAAGCAGTGGCACATCCCTTCTCCTGCTCCTACGCGGAGGCACGGCCAGACATCTCTGCATGCTGCCCTATCCGCAAGCACTGCCCCTGCAGCTCCTATTGGAGCACCAGAGGGGGCCATTGGCACACGTAGGAGCCGGAGCAGGGCAATGCCACGGCTTCCAGGAGCCGTGTGGTGCGGCCCCCGACCCAGCACCTCAGCTGGAGTGCTGAAACGGGGCAAGCTCCAGACCCCACTCCCCATCGGGAGCTCAGGGGCCATCTTAAAATGGCTCACGGGCTGGATCTGGCTCACGGGCTATAGTTTGCCCACCCCTGTCTTAGATGGTGCACTGCCAATGACTTGAGCTATCGCCTTCCAGTTATGCTATTTTAAATTAATTCTCAGTCCCAGGGTTTCCAAAGTAGTTTGTGATTTTGCTGGGTCTCAGATGGAGACATCTTTAAAAGGTCTAATTTTCAGAGGGTGGATGCTGAGCTATTTCTGGGTTAGCAACCAAAATCGCCTTACTTTTGAAAACTTGGCCCGTGTTCTAAATCAACTTAGGCGAGTATACATTCCTCACTAAGTGACTGTGTATATATGAATGTTGAAGTTATAAATCAAAGCCATTTTTGAGATATTAAAATGCAAAACAGTATTTGAAATATTTCTAATCCAACCATCGGGAAAACCCTTTATTTCAGTGCTCAGCTAACATGAAAATAGTGAAGTAAACTGCACTCGGTTTTCCTTTTAAAAAAAAAAAAAAAGGGGGGGGGGGAAGGACTTTGAGGCTGTAAAAATAATAATATCAAATAAATGTTAAGGCAAAGGAGTATATTTCCAGAACATTATAAGTACCTGGTCTAAAAACTCAAAATGCTTTCTCAGCCACAACTATGGTATCAAGGGTTTACAAAAGTTTTTATACTGAATTCTTAAGGAATTAGGTTGAAAATGTGTGTGCATGTTTTCACAAAGGAAAACAATGAGGTTTTGTCTCAGGGCTTTGAGTGTGTACCTGGATCAGTGTCCTGTGTTTGTAGTTAGTGTTCCTGAAATTGTCATTGATGGGCGATCACTGAAAAAAATTAAGCTCAGGACGGAAGAAGAGGTGCTACAGAAATCTTAGAGACAATGAGGAAAGAAGACAGCAACAGAAATAGAAAACAGCGGTGGGAGTTCTTAATGCAATGGTAGTACTTAAAAGCAGGAGTAAAGGACTATCATAATATCTGAGTTCAAAATGTTTCACAGACATTAACCAATTCTTTGTTGTTTTAAGCCTAATTCAGTAAATTACCAAATCAGTGTTATTTTCTTTGGATGTGGGTCCCAATTCCTTCCCATCATGTTTGCTTGAACCGAGAGGCCTGTCTGGTAGGGTTGCCAATTTTGGTTAGATGTATTCCTGGAGGTTTCATCACGTGACATAATCTTTAAAGAGAAATCTTTAATTCCTGGACACTCCAGGAGAATCCTGGAGAGTTGGCAACCCTACTTGTTATGGCAGCCTTAGAACAGTGTGGTAGAGATTTAGTCTTCCACCCCCCACACTCCCCTCCCCCCCCCCCGGGTAAAATGAAGTTTTTTGGAAGTTTCAACTTCTTTTGGAAGTTGTGAGGCACAGTTTTTTGAGGCAAGCCCTGTGGCCCAAGTTTTCCCTCCCCAAAATGTAAAAGCTGCAGCCAACCAGACGAAGCATTTGTCTTTACCAAAAGGTTATATACACTCACAATCATATCCCTTAACTGCACTGTAAGTGTCAAGTGCCCGAACAGCTGGCTAGCTGACCTTAGTTTGTTGCTTCCTGTAAATGCTGTGACCCTCATTAGGAAAGCTGACTGCTTCTAGAAAGTACCACCGGGGCAACAAATAAGTTCTAAGAGCCTATTGATCTGTTACATTTGTTTTCAACGTGCAAAAAAGAAGATTCTTCTGTTCCTTGACTGGCACCCAGCTCTTGCTACAGTAGGTTCAGAGTGTCTCAGGACAGTATGATCTGGGGCAGCTCAGAGCTGAGTCTGCAGAATATTTGCTTATTACAGGAGGAACTGAAAGAACCTGTAATTCACTAGTGACCGACCTCTTACTACTTGAACAACTGACTGATTTCCCCCACCCACCCCTCGTTTTTGTTTTAATCACAAGCAGGATTCAATTCCCCACCACAGAGGAAGGGTCTGGTAATACAAACGCATAATAATCAACATTTACTGAGATAAAATGCACTGTAAACACAAAATGCCCAACATTTTGAGGGTTGGGTTGCTTTTTAAATCAAACTTGGAATAATGAAATGGCCGCCTTGGTAATATGAATGTAAATTTTTGCACATTGAGTAATTGGAAAAATATATATGTGGCCAATCCCAGGCAAAAGGCTGTTTTTGATTTTAATCAGACCTCTGATATTTTTTGTAATGAAAGCATAAAGGTGATTTTTCTGTTGCTCTACCTCTGACTCCTTAAATCATGATAAACATGCATTATGATCTTCTTAAAAGAATAAGAACATTCCTTGTTAATTAATTTATACAGCTGTCAGTACAGCTTTCTCTGTTATTCATACTCTAAGTGTTTGACTGCCATAGATTTTCTTGCAGTTCCTGGCAAAGCTCCAGTGAAAGCCTGGGATTTATTAGGCTGACTTGGTGCAAAGTCTATTGATTGTGGCCTCGAGGGTAATAACTAAATAGAGCTGGAGCAACAAGTCAATAACACCATTGTTGCTACAGACTCCATTCACTTGAGGAGTTAGATTGTTTTACAGTGGCAAAGAGTAATCATGAGCAGATCAGCATGTTCGACAGGCTCTGCACCATGTTAGTGGTGTGGACTGTTTTAAAGCTTTCAGCAAGATCACTGGAGAATCAGGGTGGGGTACAGGGATTAAGAACCCTGTAAACTCCTTCGTTATGGCTAAAAGGTTTCAGCTTTAGTTTTAACGGCTAACAACTAAAGAGAGTTCTGTGTCTGTATTGGTGTTATCTAATGTTAAAATCCCCTGCCGATCAATCCAGAATGGCATGATAGAATTGTGTGTTTAATTTTGGATTGGAATCTGTATGCTGTCTGTGTGTGTATATGTATGTAAAAAGAAAAGGAGTACTTGTGGCACCTTAGAGACTAACCAATTTATTAGAGCATAAGCTTTCGTGAGCTACAGCTCACTTCATCAGATGCTCATTATGCATCTGATGAAGTGAGCTGTAGCTCACGAAAGCTTATGCTCTAATAAATGGGTTAGTCTCTAAGGTGCCACAAGTACTCCTTTTCTTTTTGCGAATACAGACTAACACGGCTGTTACTCTGAAACCTGTCTATATGTATGTAGGCATGCTAGCATTAATATAATCTAAATGAGATTCTAGATAATGCATACCTCTCTTCTACGAAGGAATATTTCCTGGTTAGGGCTAGAAAGGGGACTTCTATTTATTTAACTCAAAATGAGGAAATACTTATGTGTATTGCTTCTCTAATCCTCCCATATGTTTATTTACTTTTAGAATTCCTTGTCTTTTGCAGAATTGTATACAAAACAAGTAGAGGAGGTATGTTTATTTCCAGAGAGTTTTATCATTTATTTGATAACCTTTGACAATGAGCATTGTATTAAAGAGCATACCAGTTTGTCTTTGAAAAGTTTGAAAAGTCAAAAACTGTGAAGATACCATATCCTGTCAGCTGTCCTGATAGACTCATATCTAACTCCAACAGTGGCCAGTACCAAATGCTTCTGAAGAAGGTGGATGAGTTTCTTCCTTACCCCCCACTTAATGGCTGGCTTTTGTCTTGAAGTGTGAAAGTTGACACTTAGTGTAATAAGAATGATTTTATAGTAAAAAAAAATCTTTTTGGTAAATGTAAAGTTAAGTTGATGAAGTTTTGTAAAACAATCTTGATATAGTTACCATATTCCAGGGGTCTGTGTATTCTGCAGTCATACAGAATCTGCCCTTCACAGCAGAGTTGTGTTTCAGAATCAGAGCTTTCCTTAAAAACAAAAAAACCTGTTTCTAGCTTCATGGTTACAAAGATAATGCTCCAGATAGGAGTGGAGTGTAAACTGGTGCAGTGGAGTCTGATTTGTGAATCCGCATACAGTTTAAAACTACAATATAATGCGACAGCTACAAAAGAGATATGACCTGGTCAGATTCATTTTAATGGATTGTAATGGCTGAAACCTCATGGTGATTGTGTAATTATCAGTATTAACTATTTCACTGCTGCTCATGTTAGTATTCTACCCAATTTGTTTGTCTCACAATCCTAAGTAGCCTCCCATGCCATCTTGCTGCCAAAGGCCTCAAATATTCCCTAGAAACTGCCAAAATCTTTTCTTTGGTAGTTTCTGCAATGCAGTTCTGCCTTGTCAATACACTAATCTGCAGCATATTGAAAACTAGAAACAAAAGAGTAGAGTTTAAAACAAATTGAATTTAATATCAATACAGGTATAAATAAGTGACCAAATGACTTTTCTGATTGTATTCGTCATTTTCATTCAATAAAAACCTCCAGTTTTGATTTTCCTTGAAGCTGCTGCACCTGAATGCTGCGGAATTCAGGGTCCTTGCTGCAGAATTTAGGTGCAACTAACCAATATGTTCACATTGCCTTGACAATACTTACTTATCTTTGCATTTAAACAGGCCAGCTTTCCTGTTAGCTCATGGCCACTGACTGTAAACTGCTCTGGTGTTGGAAAGCTGTAGGATCTTGCTAGCAATCTCCCCCCTGGGGTGTTAGAATTCCTTTAATGGTATAGAACTGACACAACTGGCTGCTGGCAGCCAAGTGTAGGACTGCTGTAATTTTCTTGGGAGGCTGGGCAAATCCCAGAATAGGAGTACGCAAAGGTGTCATGAAACCACCTTTGCATGCCCCACTTTTGAGTTCTGTGCAGTTTGTCCAGATCTGAGAATTGAGCCCAGTATGCCAAAAGTAGGAGGAGTCAGTCAGGAAATGTAACCAGAGAAATTGATGCAGGCCTGGTGCAGTCTTTTCAGGGTCTTCTACATTTCGTAAATTATCAAGATAATTCCTCCTTATTCCCACAGATTCAGAAATGCAACAAGTAGTGTAGTAATCTATGTTGTTGCATCTTGCATCCATTTTATCTTTTACATAATTAATGTATGCAGTGTACACAATTATTTTCCTTGTCCTTGTTCTCCTAATTGATGGTTTGAGTGCTTGTTTGCTTGTTTGTTTTTTAGTGCTTATGAAAGTGAGGAACTAATAAAACAGGAAGGAAATAGACATAATCTGGTAACGCACTGTGCCAGTTTCCAAACACAGTTCTACAAAATCAGTTCCGAATCTGCAACACTCTCTGCTAGTTAGATCGTTGGCCTCTTTCAAACATATTGAAATGAGAACAAAGATTTGGTGTTATTTTTTGTGTGTGTGGAGAATCTAGATTCATATGAGACCTTGACACTTATTCTAAACTGGATTTGAATCCAAATCTCCAGAGACTAAAAGTTGCTCTGCTCAACCTATGGATGGAAATTGTTTCCCAAATGTAGAGTATTTGCTATATTTCCAGTATAACATCTTTGCTGGTTTACTCCTTTTTTTTTTAAACCTTTTATTTTTCAAGGAACCATAGACCTTGACTGATGTGTAGCTTTGGTCAGTAGCTGAGGGGAGTGAACAAAGTTAAAAACAAAAACACCACCCCTCAAGAGTCCGTTCCTCCTAGGGCTCACTGTTAGCTTCCTTTGGAAAAAAAGGGTACATAGCAAGCACATAATCTACATTCTGTCAGGATATTTTAAAGAGACGTTATAGTAAAGAAATAGTAAGTAGAAACAAATATGAGCAATTCTGGGACCTTTCGTACTGCTGCACAATCTCAAGTGTAGCTTTCTCTCAGACATGGTTTGAATGAAGAAATTCTGGCTAGTCTACTTGTGTTCAGTTCTGTGATCCGAGCGATTTTTGACACATCAAACTGACCTAAAACTTAATTAGCTTTGCTATAGGAAGTCAATATGCAAGAGAGGTTCTAGAAAAGTCTAACACTTTTTCACTTTAAAAAAAATGTGTTTTTTTTTCTGGATAATTGTAATATTTGTAGAGGAGTATATGAGAAACAGTGCACAAGCCCCACTTGCTGAATATTTCAGTCAGAAGAAGGAGAGAAGAAACTTCCAGAAAATGTGCAGCTCATGTTTGTTTTGAGTAATATGCCTCCTGTATCATCCTGAGTTTTATAGGAGTGTGATAGGAGTTTTATAGCAGGCACCCTCCCCCTTGACCTGAAGGGATTAGGGCAGGCCAGAGGGGTCAATTAGCCTATTAAGTGGCAAACGGGCGGGGTGGTGGAGGGGGGAATTACGGCTGAGAGAAAATCCCTAATTAGGAGCATAGGCCCCGACTTCTGCTGGCGCTGATGGGTGCTCAACCCCCCTCTGCCCCTGGTCCAGCACCAACTCCACCCCTGCCCTGCCCCATTCGACTCCTTCCCCAAAACCCCACCCCATACCCGCCTCTTCCCCGCATCCTCCCCTGAGCGTGCCACGTTCCCTCTCCTCCCCCTCCCTCCTGGAGCTTATGCCATGAAACAGCTGTTTTGCGGCGGCAAGCACTGGGAGGTAGGCAGAGGAGCGGGGACGCAGCGCGCTCAGGAGACGAGGCGGAGGTGAGGTGAGACGGGGGGGGGGGGCAGGGAGCTTGGCTGCCAGTGGATGCAGAGCACTGACTAATTTTTCCCTGTGGGTGCTCCAGCCCCTGTGCAGGAACAGGCAAGTCTTCCAGACAGCCAGGGAGTAGGCAGCAGGTAGGAGCTGCTGGGAAAGGCTGCAGTCACTCCCTGGGAGGAGTAAAGCTGGCAGACCCAGAGAAGGAAGGGAGAGCCAGATGGTTAGGAAAGCGCCCAGGGAAATGCAGCAAGGTATGGAGTGCTACAGACCTTGGCTGCAGTCTAGAGAGTCCCTGGACTAGAACCCAGAGTAGAGAGCGCACCCAGATTCTGCTGCCAGCCACTGCAGGAGTGGCAGTGTGAGGCAACAAAAGACTGCCAGAGAGCAGAAACCTTGATACACTCTCACCCGGATTCAGGTTCAGGGAAGCTGAAATCTCAGGAGCTGTTCTTGTAAACCCAAAGTTGCAAAAATCTTGCAAATTCAGTGGATCTATTCTTCTGCTGTTTTGAAATGCAGATAATCTCACAGGATTAAACTGTGCTTGTAAGATCTTAAATGGTAACCAGAAAATAGGTTTCTCCTGATTTTGGATCTAATTTGGATCTACGTGTAGAATCCACAAATTCAAAAAGGCTTCAAGTGTATGGTTTTACTTTTGGCCCATCTCTAATCTGTAGTGTGCTTCGCAGAACATTCCAAACTCAGATCACAAACTCAGTACTTACCAGATCTGTACAAATACTGCAAAAACCATTCCAGGAAAATTTGTTCAAATTTTTAAACAGATTTTTTTCAGCCATGTTCTCACCCTTTTTTTTATGTTCTTCACTTTCCCTGAAGATTTTATCAAAATAATTGCCTGTTGAGATATATTTATTAAAAGTGCATTGATTTTCTGATCCTTTACAGTTTCCAGAAATGATCTATTGCAAACAATGAACCCATAGCCCTAATGAAGTTCTGATTCTTCTTTAACATTTGTTTAATTGAAGCTAAAACAAAAAAAATATATAGTATAATATTTTAAGAGCAACTGTGTAGCACCTTTCCAAGTTTGCATGCCTGTCAGCGAGATGTAATCCTGTAAGTGTGAATGAATGACTCCATTTCCAGTTTGCGTTTCCGTTTCCATTGCAAAAATAGCAGTGGGCACACTATACTTCCAGAATAGATACCTTTCTAAAGCTTTATAAATCACACGCCAATAAAAAGTAACCTGAGGTTATTTCTTTATTAAAAATTCTCTTTATGGTTGGTGCTAAATAAAAAAGCAGGGATTAAAATAACAGGGATTAATTTATAATTCTTTTCCAAGTATGTAGGTTGTATTTTGTAAGGATATAAAGTTATATATAGAATTTCTCAACGCCTAAAGTTTTCATGGCCATAGTCAGCGTGAAATGCCAACGCTTTAGCCATCCTCATGCCATGGCTGCATCTCATCGTGACAGAGGTGCATTCCCAGGTTCTTGTGCTTAACTTTGGGGTTTGTGCATTTTTTGGTTACACTGGGCAAAAAAAAATTCAAGTGTTTAAGTGATTTAGGAGCCCATGTCCCACTTTCAAAATTTACATTGGAGACAGTATCTGTTTTCACACCCTGTCCTAAAGAGAACATCGTGTTGCTGTGCAGTATTCAACAGCTGCTACATCCTATCCCAGAGTAGATGAAGCAATTCCATGTGTACACTTATCAAGTCCTACTCTGGCTTTGACTATGACCCAATAGCAATCAATGGTATCCAAGTGTCATAATTTGGCTTGTAGTTGGGGTGTAATTCACATCCCTTACTTGCACTAAATAGCATTCACTTGAGCAGTTTCAGTGACAGGATTGCAGAATCAGGCCCCTAAGGATACTTGGGAATTAAAGGAATTCTATAACTGTAAGGTATTATTATGATTACTACTCTGGAGAATGCAGAGTTATTGAAGACGGCAAAATAAATTACAGAGTTAAATGTATAAGTAAACCAGGAAACAACTGATGTTTTTTGCATAGTAGTAATCTTCATAATCACTTCATTTGCAGTTATTTTATTTTAAACTTTAGGCAGAATTTTGAAGCATAACTCAGTGGAGATTTTTGCTGTAATCTATAGAGTTTAATGAAAGCTAATTGGAGGACAAATTCTAATCTAATTAAAATGTGACCGCATAAAGCAGAAAGGATAAATGAGGGGAAATGTTCTATAGGGCATAGTTTTCAAACAATGATTATTCTGAATACTAAGTCAGATGAAGCTTTTGTACATGATGATCGTGGATGTTGCCAGCAATAAAACAACCTTGAGATATTTTAAATGAAAGTTTTAATATATTTTGTTTTAAAAGTGGACACTTAAATCACAACTGTGTAAGGGCTTTAAAAAAGCGACACACACATTCTCATCTAAAAACATAACAAGTAAGTTAGCCAAAGGTATACATTCCATCTAAGTTCTCATGATCAGCAGATGCAAATGTTCGCAGTGTGCAGAAGAGTTATGAGCCCTAATGAGATTTCAATACTGAGCAAACAATAAAAATTTATGCATTGCATAGTTTTAGTGGCCTTTGGCTTCATGGATAGTGTTACACCCTTTCAACAGCTTTGGTAATATAATATCCATCTGCTTTGGAAGTAAGAAAAATTTTAGGGGTGAACTGAAATTGTGAAAAATAATTTGATTAATTACTTTGTCAGGTTCCTGCATTTCCATGGTATAATTGCCTATAGTAATCGTAACTCTTGTGCAGATACATAGGTTCTAGTTATGTTCTGACACAAGCTTTGAAAGATTCAGGTGAAAGATAGGTTTTCCAGCATTTGAGACAGACTATTTCCTGTTCTATACGTATCCAGAGCACTCCCAAACAAACCCCCTAGCAAGAACATTCCTGTCACAGTCCGGTAAAGGAGAGAGTTGAAAAGCTGCACTTTCGCTATGAACTGTCATGTGTTACAATAAAAGAGGTTGAATACATACACAAAAAGAAACACACAATAGTCATTAAAATAAATGTAAGCAGTGGGGGATGGGGATACCCTAGAATCAGTGAATTAAACTGATACTGTTTGAAAATAAGCTTGACCATCTCAAACTTCAAATCCTTTTTTGGTTTAGTTTTTAATAATTCAGAACCTTCAGCTTAATGGTTTCCTGCATTACACTGTATAAATATTAAAAAGTTTGCATGGGATTAATAACAGATTCTCTGCATACGTGTCACAGCACACATCTGCAGCAAATCTGCTAGCATATTTCTTATACTAGTTTTACTTTGGGGCCATAAAGTAATTCTTGTTTTGTGAATGAGAATAAACCTATTATGCACTAGGTTAGCTACACCCAGTTTCTACTCTTCAGGGGGAAAAAGCTGCTTATTTGATATGGCGTCTCAAATTTCAGTGTTCTGAAGTGAGTTTAAGCCTCTGATAGATTTGCTTGAGCAAGCTGTTGGATATTGCCTTCACTATTTCTTGATTTTACTTATCCCAGAGAGTACTGACAAACTTCTGGGCAGCAGCAAACTAAGGGAGCTTAATTATAAAGTGTAATGTTTTACTGCTAAATTCGTTAATGAGGCAACATGCAAAAACTGAAATATTTACCCATGTTTTCTCTTAAAATAGTATCAAATGTTTTTTATTCTTTTTAAAAGAAGCAGCTTTCAGTGATGCAGTTTTGCAGCTCACAAAAGCCCTTTCTCCCATCCACAAATAGCTAGCTTTCTCTTTGCCTCAAGGGAATTGTGCATAGCTCAAGTAAAGTTTAAAAAAAATAAGAGATCGTTTCCCAGTTTTAATTCAAACACGATGCATATACACACACTTTCTCTCTCTCTCAAAAGGAAGATCCAGAAGTGTTACACCGACCTGCCCTCTGAAAGTTCTATTGACCTGAAGTTTACTAAACAAATAAATGAGGAAAGCAACATCTGTTTCACATCCCTGGCACAAGTTCTGACCTTGAGATGTAAAGCCTGACTCAATCTTGAGGTGGTGTAACTCCACTGAGTTACTGTTGATTTACAACGGTGTAACACTGAGCAGAATCAGGCCCTAAAATGGATTTAAAACATAATGTGAGACTTTGTATGTTTATATTCTTTAAAAGATATAGGACCTGATCCAAAGCCCATTGACTTCAGTGGCCTATGGATCAAACCCTCAGCCTCCATAAGCTATTTAATTTTTTTCTTATTGGTATACATGCTTTTCTTTCTCTTGGAGTATTATTTTTCATAAAGTTAAATTTCTGTCCAATAGGTTTTTGTTGTGTATGACAGCTTTCATAGAAACTGGCTCTAAAACAATGTTTTGCAATTAAACCATGCATTTAGATCTACTGATGAAAAGTGCTATGCAAGAGCTAGGTAGTATTATTATTTATTATTTATGAAGTGAAATATAATAGCAAAGAGAGAGAGAAACTAAAAGGGAGAAAAGATGTTGTTAGGTTGTGATTTGAAAAGAGTCAAGGAAGTAGTAAGCTACAGGAAGGCTTTTCCAAAAGGCAGGAGCTGCACAGAAGAAGACTCTTGCACCCCAAAGTGACATGTTTGTGTGAAGTGGCTTTAAAAAGGCAGTTCTATCCATTTGTGATTTTTTTCATCTCTGTTAGTGAGAGACAAAATTGGGCCATTTCATCCCTGGCGTAACTGCACTTACTTCAATGGAGTTACATTAGATTTAATTATATGTTTATTTCCGATATTTTATTCAACCACTAGATGTCTCTGTATGCTATATATAGTTCCAGAGAGGATGAAGCCCCTGGTAAACAAGGGAGACAAAACTGGAACTTAAACTGTGTGGAAATCTATTTCTTTTGCGTCTGTAGTTGTAACTGTGTTCTTTAATAAGCATCTATTGTTTAAAGAGAACTCTGATTCGATACATTGTCATATCAGAGAAAAACCTACAGAGATTGAACGTTCCTGATTTTAAAAAAAAAAAAAGCCCATTTGTTTCTCTACAGCTGTTTAAGACAGACTGTGATTTCATATGTCATGAAACTAGAGCCAAAATATATTCATCGTTGCTAGGTGGGTACATCAGGCAGTCATTGGAATTTGAAATGGGCACCTCTTTCATTGTTTTCAGCATAGAAGTAATACATACAATATAATATCACGACAAGTGATTTTTTCAATTAAGTGACTGTTGACGATTTAGTGTTTAATTCTCTCCTTCATAACCCAGCGCGCAGCGCTGTCTGTCTAAGAAAGCCAGCAGCTGTACATGAACAAGTACAATAACGGATTTACCAGCACTGTAAAAAACTGGGTATCAGATGTCAAGTTGAGTGGATTTTTTTTTTTTAAACAATCAGCTGAGGAGTGGGCCTGGGTGCAGAAATCTATTTCATGATTCTGTTTATCAGTCAGTCCTCTGACGGACCGAGGGAGCTGCACCTGTGACCAGTTTTTTGTAGAGCTCTCTGAAGAAAAATGCAAAAGTAATCAGCACATGTTTGCCTTTCATTTATCTCTGTCATCTGGGAATAAGATACAGATAGTATCAGGAGCAATGAAAGGTACATTCTGATATTATTTTCAGTTTTTTGTCTAGACAGAGAGGAGCAACCACTTGTATCTCTGGAACACATACCAAAATAAAAAAAAAAAAAAGCCTACATTCTAGGCTGAAGGCCAGAGGGGGTAGTAAGCTGTCTATATTTAAAAAAAAGAAAAAAAAAAGTTAAAAACCACCAGCTACTCATCAGGTGATTGGAGACTGTGGTTGTAAAAATGTGCTGCAGGCAGAAGTTCTGAAAAATCCCAGAAAGTGTTGAAAACATCTCTAAACAAGGTATTTTTCTCCTGCACCTTTCTTGCTAAAGGTCCCAATAGCTGCCAAGAAAAGGAGTGAGAATGTTAGCTGCCAAATAAAAAATTTATGACCGTGTTTGGCAAAGGACTGTATTGCTGCTTGTTTTATACATTTCCACAAGACTCTTGTGGGGCTGTTGGGCACATACAACTCGCTGATCACTGTGCTTTATCTGTGCTGTAATAAAGAAAAATCAACTCAAATGAAGTAGAATTAAACAATATGACTTTTTTTCATTGAATAATCCCCTATAAATGTTTACTATGGCAAGAATATCATTTAATATAATACAACATTCCCCATAGAAAAATGTTTTTTAAAACCTTTATCTGACCATTACTTGTTAATTGAGTAATTTTCTTAGTAAAAATATGTGAATCTTTCAGTTAAAAATGTATTGCTTTTGCAATTGTGCTTGTTATACATTGGAGTCTGGGCCAATAAACTGCCTGTTAAACTATAAAGGGGCCCATTCACTAAAGCTTGTGAATGCCATTTATGTTTGAAAAACAAGGAAAAGAATATGCTGGAATTTCATTGCTCACTAATATCAATTAGGGTTTTGGACTGTGTCATTAAATTAAAGTTGTGGGAGAAAAATATTTCAGTGTATTCAGTGGAAAAAATATTTTTAATTAGGGCTGTCAAGCAATTAAAAAAATGAATCTCGATTAACCGCGCGATTAAAAAAATAATCGCAATTAATTGCGCTGTTAAACAATAATAGAATACTGTACCATTTATTTAAATATTTTTGGGTGTTTTCTACATTTTCAAATGTATTGATTTCATTTACAACACAGTATACAAAGTGCACGGTGCTGACTCCATATTTATTTTTTATTTAATATATTTGCACTGTAAAAAACAAAATAGTATTTTCAATTCACCTAATACGAGTACTGTGGTGCAATCTCTTTATCATGAAAGTTGAACTTACAAATGTAGAATTATGTACAAAAAAAATAACTGCATTCAAAAACAAAACAATATAAAACTTTAGAGCCTACAAGTCCATTCAGTCCTACTTCTTGTTCAGCCAATCGCTCAGACAAACAAGTTTGGTTACAATTTGCAGGAGATAATACTGCCCATTTCTTGTTTACAATGTCACCTCAAAGTGAGAACAGGCATTCGCATGGCATTGTTGTAGCCGACATTGCAAGATATTTATGTGCCAGATGCTGTAAAGATTCCTATGTCCTTTCATGCTTCAGCCACCATTCCAGAGGACATGTGTCCATGCTGATGATGGGTTCTGTTCGACAAAAAGCCAAAGCAGAGTGGATCTATATATGTCCATTTTCATTATCTGAGTCAGATGCCACCAGCAGAAGGTTGATTTTCTTTTTAGGTGGTTTGGGTTCTGTAGTTTCTGCATTGGAGTGTTACTCTTTTAAGACTTCCGAAAGCATGCTCCACACCTTGTCCCTCTCAGGTTTTGAATGGCACTTCAGATTCTTAAACCTTGGGTCGAGTGCTTTAGCTATTTTTAGAAATCTCACATGGGTACTTTCTTTGCATTTTGTCAAATCTGCGGTGAAAGTGTTCTTTAAAAGAACATGTGCTGGGTCATCATCTGAGACTGCTATAACATGAAATATATGAGAGAATGCAGGTAAAACAGAGCAGGAGACATACAATTCTCCCCCAAGAAGTTCAGTCACAAATTTAACTAACGCATTATTTTTTTAATGAGCATCGTCAGCATGGAAGCATGTCCTTTGGAATGGTGGCCAAAGCATGAAGGGACATATGAATGTTAGCATATTTGGCACATAAATACCTTGCTACAGAAGTGCCATGTGAATGCCTATTCTGACTTTCAGGTGACATTGTAAATAACAAACAGACAGCAGTATCTCCTGTAAATGTAAACAAACTTGTTTGTCTTAGCGATTGGCTGAACAAGAAGTAGGACTGAGTGGACTTGTAGGCTCTGAAGTTTTACATTTGGTTTGTTTTTGAGTGCAGTTATGTAACCAAAAAAAAATCTACATTTGTAAGTTACACTTTCACGATAAAGAGACTTCACTACAGCACTTGTATGAGGTGAATTGAAAAATGCTATTTCTTTTGTTTATCATTTTTACAGTGCAAATGTTTGTAATAAAAATAATAATATAAAGTGAGCACTGTGCACTTTGTATTCTGTGTTGTAATAGAAATCAATATATTTGAAAATGTAGAAAAACATCCACAAATGTTTAACAAATTTCAATTGGTATTCTATTAACAGTGCGATTAATCATGATTAATTTTTTTAAGTGCGATTAATTTTTTTGTTAATCACATGAGTTAACTGCGATTAATTGACAGCACTATTTTTAATACGTTAGCACATTGACAGTAATATTAAGTTGGCTGATGGTGAAGTAAAACCCTTAAAAAGTACTTTGCCTGTATGAAGAAACAAAATTATCTGTCCCTGTCTTTTCAAAACAGTTATCAGATTATGCTCCCAACTGATAATTAGTGCTGCTTAACACAGATCTTGTCATTCTGTTGTCTCAAAACTATAGATTGTTTATGCTTTCTCATTACCATGTATTTATGGAGGCATGAGGCTTGGAACACAAGGACTGCTCTTTTCATGTGCCCCATAGGTGGCAGTATACCTCAGGGGTGGGGCCAAGATCTCTCCTACCGCCCATGCAGGTCGAGTAGGCTGCCTCCTTTGAATGGATTGGGCAGTGGTAACCCTGCCTTTGGTGCTCCTTGAGCTCCCCCTGGGGCAGCACAGTTCCACACCACACTAACACAGACCCATGTCTTCAAGGCACAGTTGAACCCCATACCATAGCAATTATTCAATAGCAGCCAACAGTACTACAAATGCTATGTGCCTATATGTTTATATACTTCATGGTGTTTGATGTAAAGTACTAAAGACAGCCCAACATTAAGAGGATTATTTCAGACAGCATTAGGAGTTAATTTACAGAAGATTAGCTCTAAATCAGGCAGATATCATAAGCAAATTATCATCCATATGAGAGATGCAGAGTCAAAATGTGTGGTAAGGAATGGGGGTTAGCATCTCCTAGAACACTGAGCAGTCTGGTAGATTCTTTGTTAGTTTCCTTTCTTAAGGTGTTACATTATTTCTCTATACACACTCCTTATTGATGTTGTTTATTGGCAATGTAACAGTTTAACTCCATGTACCTCTCATCTGATTAATATTATATACTTCGTGTTGTCCTTCCATTGAGTAGTGTTTTGTTTGACCCTACAAATGATATCTCCATGGTGTGTGATCGTTCTAAATCGGTAGTATACATCTTGACTTCAGTATGACATACTTAATCCTTTATTTTTTTTCTGTTAAAGTGAGTTACATTTTAATGCCAAACTCATAAAAATTGAATGAATAAAATGGCAGATATTAGAATTGAGATTACAACTGCTTAAAAAATTGGTTCCGTAACGTTTAAGCTTATACATTTCAAATTTGTTTTTTATCCGCAGCAGGGATGGTTATTTTGTACTCACAAGCAAATTCTGTCCTTCAGACTGCAGTCCAGCAGGCATGAACAACAAACCAATCCCAATCTGCTCACCCAGTTTCCACTTGAAAATTAGTTGAAGAGATTGTAAAATGGACTGGACCACATGCCTAAATCTTTTTGAGTTGCACTTGAGATTCTGAAAGTTTTGAAGTTTCAGGAATGGGTTGCTCTAACTTCTGAAATGTGTGTGTTTTACTCTCTGAAAGGCATTCAACTGATTAGTCTTCAGTGTGACTCTGAACATATTTTTTTAATGGGGAAGGAAGTCTGGACAGAGTTCTGCATTTTATTCCTTTCCTGATGGACCAAATACCTTTAGGCAGGGTTGGCCTGAGGTCATAAATGCCTCCCTGTGAACAATGAAAAAGGAACCTTCACACCCTCCACAAGATCATAAAAACTATGGAAAAGCCCAGTTTCCATTTAGGGGTCCCTCTGGTTGCAAGATCTGCAGGTGCTCTTGAACTTTGACTTCATCTGCTGTGGTTTCATGAAGTGCATGGGCACCTGGTATGGTTATTAAACTGAGGTGTCTGAGATCATAACAAAGTAGAGGCTTTTCTACTCCCCTAATAGAAATGCTGTAACATGCTGAAAAGAAAACACTCTAATAGTGGTGAGTATCTCCTGTCAACTAATTTGATAGTTCTCTATCAGGTAAACCATTTGTGAATACATCGATCCTTTTTATTTTTCACTGTTCTGTCTTAGCTATTCCCAGGATTTCTCTGAAACAGTTGAGCAAAAATTGATTTTTATTTGTTCCACTGGCCTTGTGGAAAATTAGCTTATGAACTGGTTTTTATAGGGAGACTCAAAGCACAGCACAGGTTGAAAAATAAGCCTATAGCAGTCAGAATCGTTGTCTGAAATGTCTTCAGACTGGAAGGCTGAATTTATTGCACAAAACAAGTCCTAGCAATGTGGAGGTGCTCAGTCCTGCTCATTATCACTGGAAAAGGGGAAACCAAAAAGCACAGTAAAAAATTAAATTTTAATAATGCTAGTGATATTTTCTAAATCCTTCCTGACAGAAAGATTCTCATTATTTTTATCTGTCTCAGAGTAGGCTCTTTTAATGCCATCTCACAAATGGCCTTAGCCATGATTGTTTTCTTTTCTTTTAAAGCATTTGGGGAAAAAAATGAATATATGCTTTTCTATCATTCAAGAAGTGCCATGAAGTGGTAACATTTTGGATAGCACATTTTCAGGAACAATTGCTGAGATGCCTTCAGGTTTTTACAAAAGAGGTCAACATTATTAAGACAATTGTAGTCAACTTCCCATATGAAAAGACACCCAGTCAAATGTAGTGTGAAAAGGGGGAAATACTATAAACTAAGTAATGCCCAATCTCCAATTTAATCACATCTAAAAGCTATAGATTAAAATTGAATCAAGTCAAAGGATATTACGTATTTTCTTTCTTGCTTCCTTCCACTTAATATATATTTCTAGACTAATCTTAATTGTTCTCAACTCTGGTATAGTACAAGTTTTCTTTTTTAAAACATGTATTTTCATTTTCTTGAATATGCATGGAATGTAAATGAAACCACACTTATAACAATAACCAGTACACAATCATATATGTTCTTGTCAGGCTTTTTAGCTGCATACAAGCTCCTGCTAGAGTAACAATTGCTTTATTTGTAAGTGTTTTTGTTCATTAACTGTTTGGAAACCAGGATTATATATACCCAGCAGTCTAGAAAACACCAATGTTTTAAAGGCATATCCATCCATCCATCCATCTTAGAGCTATTTCTAAGGTTCCTATCAAGATACCATCTAAGAAACATGGTAGTGTAGCTTGCAGGTACACTTTTGACATACTCTTGTTGGCACTTTGCCATACTGGCTTAAGAAAAAAAAAGTGTGAGACTAAAGGATATACACTTTTAAATGGAGTGCACCCCTCCATTTAAAAGTGTATATCCTTTAGTCTCACACTTTTTTAATAGACCCCTACCAGGACAGCTATTTAATTTTTAATAGCGTGGCCTTACAGTCAGTTACTCAAAACCCGTCTTCCTGAGAAACTTTTTCAGAGTCACATCTCCCACAGATTCTCTTGCATTAGTCCTTACTGCTCGCCGAGGCAGTGCCGGCTCCAACCAGGCTCTAACAATCATACCTCCGAGGGACTGGTTCCATGGCTTTTTCTCCCCGACACCAACTGGTGTGTGACCTTAATGCATTGCTGTTGAACAGCACAAGAGAGGAGTGCCCTCTTTCATTTGAGTTAATTTGATTTCATTTGCATCATGGCCTGGAATTTTTCAAAGTCAGTTTCCTTGGATTTAACATGTCTTTGTTGATGGTAGTTTTGTATTCTGAATTTTTAATCTGTGAAAGGTGATAAAGATGACCCAAACAAGGGGTTACGGGGAAGAGATTAATGGGATGCTGATCCTTTCACCTCCAGGTTGCCATGTTGCATAGAGTCTTCTCTAGCAGTGGCCAGAAGAGAAGTTGTTCCCTTCTGAGCACTGTATGGTCTGTGTAAAATGAGTTGTTCTCACTTCAGTTCCAGATGACCCTGGCCCAGAAACCCCCACTACCACTGCCATCCTGTTGACATAAACAGGCTATTTTGTTAATGATCTCAGCATGGAGTGAATGGACATGGAAACAATAGGGTTGAGGCACATTGGTGGAGCAGTGCGAAGAAGCAATGCTCTGTCTCAGCCAGTCGGTACATGTTGAACAGAGGAAGAGTATTCTCTATTCCAAAGGTTTATCAATCTGACACCTTTAACTTTTGCATGTTTTCAAAAACAGATGCATAAATGAAATCTCCTTCACTAACAGGAAAACTAGGGCTGTTCTAACTGCTTCCTTCATATCTGAGAGACAAGGTGGGTGAAGTAATATCTTGTATTGGACCGACTTGTTTTGGTGAAAGAAGAAGCTTTTAGACTACATGGAGCTCTTCAGGTCTTTGTAGTTGGCCCTTTGGCCTTTATATCTTCATTTATGCCACTCCATGTGCTCCAACTCACGTATCGAGCAACTGCCCTTTCTTCAAGTCACTCCCAATGTCTGTCTTCCCCAAGGCCATTCAGCAAAGCTCTCTTCTGGATATGTCCACTGAGTTTGCATGGTGACCCGGCATATTATCTGTGATTGCCCATGTCTGAATTATATTGTAAGGTCCTCGGGACAAAGATATTTATCTGCTGTACCAGGCAGTATCCCAGCAGTCAATGAATATTGGGTACTTAAAGTCTTACTGTCTGATTTGCATGCCCCAATGTTTGCATGTAGGAAGCATAGCTATTGGTCACCTTTAATTAGGTACCCAAAAACTTAATGGCAAAGTAGTCAACGTAGCCATATAAAATGTGTTCCAATATATGAAGAGGGGATCCTTCCATCCAGAAAACATATCGGATGCACTTCAAGTTAAATCTTAAATGCATGAATTATCATGAAATGCTGTGAGACAGGGCATAATTATATGCCCTGAGTTTGTCATCAGTCTATCTGTGTTCTTGAGGATACTGGTTTTTAAGGCTTTTCTTTCAAGATACAGCCCTGTGTTGTAATGAATGTGTGCTAGCTGATCCCCAAAGCTGTTTATATATATATTTTTTTAACTTGTAGCAGTGTCAGAGATGAACTTCTGCTGGAACTTTTTTGCGGTGTTTGTTTTGTAGTCTTCATTATTTCAGGTTAGGCACACACAATTCTTTATGTATCCAGAGTCTGCACTCGCTCATTTGTGTTCCATATTTTGTAATCCGTTACCCATGATTGCTAATTTTCATGACAATTGTTATTGTACCATCAGTGCTTAGTGGCAAGGCATCATTATTCAGTGCTGGTCAATCAGGCAGTAAGACATGTGGAAGACATCCGGCTGAACCCATATAGATTTCATGCACTCCCCTGCTAATGAATCCCGTTTTATAAAAAGGTTTAAACACAGTTGGCATCCTTCATGTAAGGTTTGCAATAGCTTATTTTGGAGCTGCTTTGTGTTTATACAGAGCGGATCTAAATATGTCACAAACAGAGTTAGAGCTATTGTGTGTGTGTTTGTGTAGCTATACAGGAGATAATTTTTTTAAATGTATAAAGCAATACAATTTGTGTCATGGTGGGACCATGGTGTACTGATGTGCAGAAGGCGGCAGTGTTTGGAAATGGATGGTAGGGCTTGTTCGCCAGACCAGCGGATATTGGGTGCATCTCAGAGGTGATCCTCTCGACCTCTAGGATGGAAAGCTGACTATGTCGTTCATCAACTCACAGAACAAAGTTGGCATTGGCTCCAAAGGGAGCCTCTAGGAGGCTTTTCGCTCAGAGGTTAGGCGTTGTGACCAAACACAGGGGAAAGGTCAGGCCTTTCAAAACAGAGGAGTGGGAAACTTGGCAGAAGTGGGCGCACTGTAAGTGTAAATATTTTAGCTTGGTTTGTTCAGCATGAGGTTCCTACCTTCCTGTAAACATCCCCCAGCAATTTACTGTCCCATTAAACTGTAGCTGATAATTTCTCTGTCATTTCAAACCCAAATGTTTGGAACTGGTCCCACTTCCACTTGATGGGACGTTTGTTGAACAAAAAGTAGAATCATTGCACGTACCACGTGTTCTTATAGTTTCAAATATGAATGAAACCACAGAAGTTAGCTCTTAACTCACTCAAATATGCAGATCTATAGCAATGAATTCAGCCCATGAGCTACATCAAGTAAATGGTTAATTCATCGAGTATAACAGCACTGTGATTCATAATGTAAACTTGAGGAATCCTTGATGTTTCAATCACACATTCCTCTTAATTTGGCCATGCATTCTTTTAAAACTACAGTGCGCTTACTTAATAAAATGCAGCATGCAAATGCACAAGTTTTTGCCTTCAGGCATTTTAGGCATGGATGTTTCAGTGGGTGTCTTCTTTCAAGTGTATATTCTTTCTTAAATTATTTACCCTGTAAACATGCTTTGCATTTTCAAAGGCGGCTCTGGGCTCCTCATTCAGTAGATTTAGTTGCGTGTAAGGTAATAGAGATAAAAGTTAGCATATCAATTTTGCCATGCTAATTTATTAGCCTTTTGGCTTTTTGGCAGCAGATGTTGAGCCCCATTTTTCCCCCTTTGGTAGTATTGTTCCCTCCCCCACCTTAAATTCCTTGCTGTGTTGCCTACAGCAATACCCACTGGCAGTGTCTGGCTGTGACAGTACAGTAGGCTCCTCTACAGATGGGTCCTGCCAATGCCAACCATTGTTCTACCACTGTGAGCTGGCATGACTACGTGGTATCACTCAAACCCCCCTTTCCACTTGATTTTTTCTTTACTCTGAAGGACTGCCCTTGCTTATTGACTCTGAAACGTGCTGACGCCCAGACGTTGTGTTCTCAGTCTGAGCCACAGTGACCGGATCCAGACTTCAGCATGTTCCCTGTTCTCTAACCCCTCCACAATGTTGTCCTGTTGCTGCAACACCTCTTCATCCATTTTCTGTGCAGCCCTGTCCTCCTGGTACTCTGCATTTGGTTGAATTTTGTTTGTGCATTTGAAAGTAAAACAGTTGAACCCAGCATTTAAAAAAATATATATAAAATGACTCTTTAACTGTAGACTTGGCTAGTAAAACTATATAATGCTTCAGTGGAGGAGTCTTTTGATAACATCCATCCTATTTGATGATTAAATTGTTCCTCTTAACTTTTTTTTTTTTTTTGCTGCACTGAGCAGAGTAATTCAGATTCCTAGAAATTGAACTTTGATATGTATTTCCTAGACTCACACTTAAACTGAACCTTTAATTATCAGATAGATACAGGTGGCTGCATGTATAGCTGAGTGTCCTTGTGAGGAGGATTTTAGAGACATGGGTGCAGATTAAGTAATCTTGCAATCAGGTGTGCAGCTGGAGAATCAGAAATAAGACTTTGGGAAGGATCATTTTATTTATTTATTTATTTATCTCAGCCTGAAATAATGAAACAAAATTAATTAGGCCAGATACAAGTAGATGATTTAAGCATTCAGTATGTTATGTATGCATTTGCCTAACTATGCGTTAGATTAAGCAAGTTTCACCCACAGTTAATCCTTTGTAAATTAGCATTATGGATGCCTTGGAGCCCTCGTCCCACAAATAAAATGGTTGTCAACCCAGCTGTACTGTATATTACTTAAGGCAGAATTTTTTAAGAGTTTTCATGCTTTTAATCTATTTCACTGCTGAGTTTCAATTTTGCTGAGTTTCTTTTCAGGACTGATGAGGGTGACTGAGTAAATACATATTCTGGTTTTCATGCATCCACTTGGGCAAATCGTTTGTTATCAGGTGTTTTGGAGAGAATGTCACACCGCCATAAAGGGAAGCTGTGCGTTCAGGTGTTACATTGAACTGCAAACCAGGGAGAACCTTAATTAGCTTTATTTTGTTAGACTGTTACATGTTTTTTTAAGAGTGAGAATCCCCCCTCTCCCCTGCCCCACCATCCCTTTGGCAGAGTAAATATTGCCTGTTAAATTTGAATTAGCTGTCATTGCAAAAGAATTAATGCTGTGTTTGAGCCTTTCTAGTGAGGAAGGGAAAAATAAACAAGACAGATCTTCGTTCAGCTTTAAGTGATAAATGAGGACAAAGCAGGCCATTCATCTCCTGCTAGGAAAGTGGACACAAGCAGTAAAGCAGTTTTGCGGAAGATGTGTCAGCAAATGTGATCATTTTGTAACCTGTCAGGAGGATAGAGAGCTAGTCCTTTTAGAGTGTCACAGGGGAGTGTGTTTGTCTGATGTGACAGTTTTCATCCATGCATTTGCTTTTTTTTTTTTTTTAAAGTGGGGGTGAGTAAGGAGGGAGCTGAAGTTGATTAAACTTGCATCCTTATATATTTATACATTTCAGTACATACTCTATGTATATCCACTCAGGCTCAAACAAAAACCATTTAGCAAGGAAAACTCCCTCTACTCTCTGGACTCTCCTCTTACCTATCACATTTTTACTTTAACAAACTGCATTGCCACCCCCTTTGAAATTTGGGCACCAGAGTGAGTTTAACATATCGCAAAGCATGCTGTACCTCTTCTTAGTGCATGTTTCTTCTTTGGCTGGCTGGACATTTATTTTCTTTTTGCAGTTGTTGACCCAGCAAAAGAAACTAAAATGAACAGGGTGGTTGGGGTTTTTCCTCCTTCACTATTTATAGCCCATTCAGATGATGTGTTACATCCAAGTATGTTTTGCAAAAGTTCCTGCTGCGTGAGGGGCTTCTGGAAATATTGTGCTTCCGTAGAAAGGGGAAACAATATTGTGAAATATTTAAAATCCAAGCCTTATGCCAGATGGATCCAAATTATAGTCTCCATTGTTAAATTTACAAATATATGTATATTTGTGTGTATTATGTATATAAAATTGAGCACTTAATTTCAAGTAGAATCTAAAATGATGCAATTTCTGTTTTTACAAGAGGGGTTGTTCCCAACAAATGTTTGAATGATATTAGGTGTTTGTTCTTCTGGCATCTTTTTTATTATTACTGATTTCCATCTTTTTACTACACGGTAAATGTAACATTTGCCTATTACCGTAAGTGAATGTATGCTACAGAGACAGATGAGGCTTTTATAACATAAGCTTCACAGTTTGACACTTGCTTCTTTATATCATCCTTTTCTTCAAAACTATCTTTTATTCTTCTCCCTTGGTATTTTGGTACAAGTAAGTACCTCACTGACATATGTTTCCTTGGAATCTTGTACCTTAATGGCAAAATCCCCTGAAAATAAGCAAATTGTTCAGGAAACGAGAGAGAGAGAGAGAGAGAGAAAGAAACATCACAAAGGTTACATATTGGTTTAAGAGTCATTAGTGTATTTTTTATTACAGACCACCCTGCCCTGCTTGGATTATATCACGATTTATTATTTAATTGTTTAAACAAGTTAAAAGTGAATTGTAACATGCTGTGTGATTAAATTATTAATTTGTTTAGATTAAGAACTGGTTCTAACAGCTGCATCAGGAAATACTTAGAAACATTAGAACTTGAGAGGGAAAAATAAAAGCATTCCAGAATATGCAGTAGTCTTTATAGGTGCTTCGCTGAAGTTGTGGGCAAATGTTTTATCTCCAAGATACATGATTGAGGTAGGTCCACCTTTTTATTGTTTTACAAATATTCTTTCGTTTTACTGTATTTTTTCTTTTTCTTTTCTGTTTTTTTCAGGATCATCCAAAACCGGATTTTGATAGTTATCTTGGCAATCATCATCTTCTTCACCATCCTGATGGCTATTTATTTTTCTGTCAAGAGACACTGATATCTTGGTTCTTCACTAAACAGCAACAAACTGCTTGTTCTGAGTAATTAAGACAAAGTGGTCACATGAATCACTCTCGCACTGACAGAATCTCCCTGTCTTTGCCGCTGTTCAACTCAGGTGCAAGTAGTGTAAAAATATCTTGTATTATTGATTGCATGTGGATTCATTTTTTCCCTTGTTTTTTTCCTTAAAATGAATGTTTTTGGAATCTTCGTATATGGGTTTTAATATAAAAATCATAACTAAGCAGAATTAATGTGTGTCAAATTTCACACCAGGTGATTCATTTGTAAGTTGCAAGAGTTTGGGGCTGGGGGAAGTGTCTCCACACTTTTCTTTTCTTGTCTTGTGTTGGGTATATAAATATCTAGCAGTATCTGATCTTCTGTGACATCAAAGAATATGAGTAAAGCAGAAACCAAATGATGTAGAAAGTGAAGCTGTCCCATGTGAGCCATTCCTGTTCATAAGTGTCCATAATAAATGTTAAGTAGTTAATTTTAAAAAAGACATCACCTCATGTCAGAGGGTGTTTAATACCTGATGTGAACCTACTACTATATCTGACACAATTTTGCACATCAACTTTCTTTACTATTAGAAACATTTCCATTTGCACCAAGACCCAACTATGATATGTGCATTACTTGCTCAATGTTTAATAGTGACCATGGCACATAGTATTGAATCAGCTTTGCATTGTTCCAATGCTAAGATATGTTCTGGTAAAAAAACAACCAGTAGTCTATTTTAAAGATGTGTAAAAATACTTATCTGTTATTTTCCAGCTGCAAAGAGAACCTAGATCAATATTTCAGTAACAAATACAATAGGATTACATTAAATGCAAACAGAATTAAGGATTTTAAGTATGGGTATGAAAATGAGTTCATGTGCAGAAAACAGTTTTAATGAATTGAATTCAAACTTATCACTGACTTTTTAAATAGAAAGTGTGAAAATGTTAATTTATACTAACAAATGTTGTTCACTGATATATTGTATAAAAGCTTCATCTAATAGGAGATTAGTGTGTAAATGGGATGTGTGTTTCCATCCTGTTGGCTTTGTCTCTTTGGCAGAGGCATCTAGTTCCTTTTGTTTATAAACATGTTCATAGCTCTAGCAAAGGTAGTTTTCTGGTTATGCAGTAAAAGATTTTGCATGATCACGTTTTAACTCATTATATGTAATCCATTACAAATTTTATGAATCTAGAGAGTTTGTGAGCCCTTGAACCTAAGCCATAAAATATTTTAGGAGGAGATTTTCAAAGGAACAAAGGGCAGTTTAGGTACCCAACCCCTTTGGAAGTTAATGGGAGTAGAGCTCTTAACTTCCTTTTGTGCCTTTGGAAACTCAGAGATTCTGCCTTTGGACATATCTGTGAAGACACCGTTGATTCCCGTGTTATCCCTGCTCAAACAGCTGAGAGCAGAATTTGGCCTGAAACATGTTGACTGTCTTTTCTACATAGAAACAAATAACTTGGTTGAAACACCCTTGATTTTACCAACATAAATAAGCCTGTCAAAGCACAGTAACAATATGAACAATGGAAAGATTCACCAGAGAAATAGTACTTATTGAAACCGGTCAGGGCATGCATGTAGTCAGATAAATCATTTAGTGCTGTGTGAGGAGAACTTCAGCCTTTATCTTCTAGTAATGGTGTGAAACTAAGTTCATGTGACATGGGACATGGACAGGGGGTGAAGGGGAAAACTGGCCATCATTAATGGGTATTTATTCAAGGAGGTGGGAGGTGCATATTTCCATAAATCTTTTATCTGAATGACAAACTACTGTAAATCTAAAACAAACAAGAAGCAAATATTAAACTCCTTCCACTTACTGGACATTCCTGGTATTGATGAAGTGAGCTGTAGCCCACGAAAGCTTATGCTCAAATAAATTTGTTAGTGTCTAAGGTGCCACAAGTCCTCCTGTTCTTTTTGCGGATACAGACTAACATGGCTGCTCCTCTGACACCTGGTATTGTTTCAGTGATTATTGTGGGGGGAATCTGTTCAAAGCTACTTAAATGAGGCCTGCGACTGGGCTGCGCACTCCATTTAGGCACCTGCTGGTATCACCAAAAATGCTCAGTGGTAATTGGATCCCACAGCCTCAGTATAAATTTGGAGTTTGGGATCTCATCAGTTATCCCCATTGGGAAAGGAACAAGAGACAAAGAAAATACCAGACTAGCTTTACTCCAGATGAGCGTGACTCACTGCACTTTTCATGCCACCGTCTCATGCATACAGCCCCGACACCTGCTTAACGATGTAAATATAAACGAATGCACAAGTGTCTTGGGATCAGTATGTTATGGTCCTCAAAATATGGTCCCATTGGTCGTTTTTACATTTTCACCTGCTCTGGAAATGAACAGGTTGAGCACGTTTATTTCTGTGGACGTTTTGTGACTTGGATTAAGAGCGTAGTTGGAACTAGTCAGCTGCACAGTGGGTTGGTGCTATAATACATGAGAAGCAAAATACCCACCGGTAGAGTAACCCTTTCCCCCCGCCAGGTTCAGACTTCCCCTGAACCACTTTTGTCACGTCTTTAGTGGATCTATGTGTGAATCTAAGTACTTACAAATGTAAATCTCAGAGAGTAAAACGTTCTTAATGTTTCAAGTCTTTGTCGAAAATGACAAATTAAAACACATGCATGCTGCTGTGAGTAAAATTCATACTCACTAAAGAGTTCCACTAGCGGAATCGATAAACTAAGTCTATGCTGATCCAAAATCAAAAGCAATTTAATTAAAGACGCTTAAGTTTTAAAGAGTTTTAAATGCTATACGTTTTGGGAAAAATATCAGAAAATGTAGCATGACTGACGTCAGTTCCCATCTCTGGGATGGAAGGCCATTTGCTATTCTGTTTAAGGCAGGCTGGATTGTCTTATTTTGGAGCCAGCTTGGTGGGGGGTTTTCTTTGCTGCTGCTTCAGAGCACTGAGCTTCAAAGGCTGAAATTAATGGTGAACAAAATTGTGCGGCTCTGACCATCCCATGCGGGGCAAACCCATTGAGGGTTATCATTAAGTAAAGAAATAAAGGGGGAAAAAACCTGCCAGTTCCAAAAAAACCCTCATCAGATAATGACCTTTGTGATTGGGTTTTCATTACCAAACAGCATCCAGAGATTGTGTGCCCCGTAGAAAAAAAAAAGGAAAGAGAAAGAAAGAAAGAAATAGCAACACTCTCTCTCTCTCTCTTTTTTTTTTGCACATCTTTTCTTTAAACCTGTCAGATCATTTCAGTATTTCAAATCCGAGGAAAACAGCCTGCCTGCTGCTGTATTTGAAGTTGTAATGGTGTCAAAAAGTCACGACTGACTGACAGCCGTCAGTCCCAGAGGAGCTCATTAAATCATAAAAACTTGACAAGGAAATAATTGAGCATCACTGGCAACTTGGCGCCTATTTAGACGTTTTTATTTTCTTTCATTATTAGTCCCCACCATTACGTTCATTAACAAATTGCATTAAACAACTGTTAAGGGCTAATGATTTGTTTATCGCTTTTTTATTATTATTATTATTTAAACATTAGCTGCGTCATGTGGTACCTCAGCAGCCTCATGCTATCATCTGACTGAATATTTTTCCACTCGGAGCTCTGGGTACTGTTGGAATATGAAATAGATTATTCATTACCCTCCTCTTTGCCACTGATTTGGTTTCATGTAGCGTCTTCCACAGAGAAAGATGAAAACTTGTCAAAAATAGGTTATATCTTATTCTAAGGGCAACAATAGCAGCAGGTACAGGTACACTTTAATATTTAATTAAGGTTGATGTTAACCCCTTTAAATGACTTTAGCTGTGAGTTATATTCAAGTGCAGAAGAGAAAAATAATTGTACTTAATTTGCAACCTGTACAGCAGGCAGTTCATCTTGGAGTTACTAGCAAATCTATAGAATAATTTTAAATCATGAAATTTCCAATCATAAATATTTATGTCCACCTTTTTTGACATAATCACAAATTAACAACTTTTTGTACACACCCACATACAAATAATTCTTGTCCTTTTTTTGGTTTTGAAATGCACCATTCAAATTTCAAGATCTGGACAGGACTTTCTTTGGGGGAAGGAGCTATACAGGAATTACCAATAAGGAAATTGTTGACTGTGGTCATAACTTACATAGTTGCGATTCTAGCCTGTCAACAGCCTATAATCTGCTTGGAGATTTTTTTATGGAATATGTAGTTTGGAGAATTTGGGTTCAAGAAGCTAAAAGTTAGTGTTACTTTTTATAGGAAAAATATTTATTTTTATTTGTGTGTGTAGTTTCAGTTTTTGATGGTAAGTAATCCTATTATGGTAGGAAGAAAATTCAAACTTTATAAATATATGTATAATTTCAGGATGGTAAAATCTATCACTGAAATAGTCAAAAGCAAAATACATGTTGTGCTTTCTTTGGTTTATAATAACCCATCTTTGTTCTCTTCTTATTCTATACATTTGAATGCACAGTGTGGTTAGAGACACGGTGTAGTATTTGAAGTGCATTCCTGTCCAGGTGTTGTCGCAGAGATGGTGATATAAGAAGTGGTGGTACTTCATGAGATATCACCCAGTAGAGCCATTCTATTCAGTGAAGTTAGTCTGGCACTTCGCACTAACTCAGATAATAATTGTCATCTCCATAGTCATATGAGGCTAGGGAAACACCAGATGAATATTTTACCACCAAGTCACTGGCGTTTGGTCATCATTACAAGCCCTAAAGAGCTGTATCTGTCCCACCACCAATAGGCATCTTTGGTTCTGTTCAAAGGACTCTCCATTTGTGTTCATGTGAATATAAACTTATGTGACATATGTGCATATGCAACACATATGCACATGCTTAGACTAAATATAGCAGGAAACAAACATGCACGTTGAGGGAGAAACACTTTATCATCCTGAAGTGATGTATTTTATTTGTCACACATAAATAATTAAGGCATCTACAGGGGGAAAAAAACTATATACTGTGATACAGTGAACTTGTGCACTCAGTCATTCCCTTCATCCAAACAACTGCCTTTGGCATGAATAACAGCTTGGCTGATATGAAGCACTGTATTGATCTGTTGCTCAAGAAAGTCCACTGATATTTCCTTGGACTTTTCCTGGAGGTATGGCCATAAAAGCTCAGCAATGTTGGGATCCGTTGCTTCTATCTCCATCTCTTCCCAGATGAGTTCAATAGGGGACAGATCCAGAGAGAGCGGTCAACTCTCAATCTGTGCTGCTCTCTCTCTCTCTCTCACACACACACACACACTCACACACAGCGTTACCTTTTTCTGTTTGAAAAACTGCTTAGGAATCAAAGTCAATGTCATATTGCATGACCAAAAAAGTATCCATAGGTGGAGGGGCATCTCTGGAAAACTTTGTGATAGTCCACTTTGCCCAGAGCACCTATAATTTTGTCTAAACCTCTGACTGTAAAGCCATTGTGCTGATATGGCCTCTACTGCAATGTAAACCGGAAATGTGAACTCCCATGTCATCAACAGGAGGTTCCCCTTCACCACCCATCTCTCCATGTTTTCAGCTCTGTGGAGATTTACTTAGTTTAATTCTGAGATCCTACGTGGGATAGCATGAGTTCTAGCCAGATTTTTGTAAACTTTGCTTTCTCATTCCAAGAGATTCAGGTACTTACGACCCTCCATGATTAGCTGGATACCCACTCTACAATACAGGGATGCTAGGAAGGGGAAGGTTTATATATTTAAAATAAAAAGTGTCTTCATAACAATTTCAAAAAGCCGAGCTAAAAATTGTACGGGGGAGAAGGGGGGTTTCACTGCTTTCTTGTACGCAAGATGTTCACATGATAAGCCCTGCTTCTGCATGTCAATGGTGTTCTGAGTGCCATTGTAGCTACCTTTGCTTTGGCCCAAGTACAAGCCCTTGCTATTTTGTTGGTTTCCGCCATTCAGCCCCTTCACCTGTTCAATCACCCTATTGTCTAGTAAAAGTTACTATGACTGCTGAATGGATTAATTAAACTCTATGACTGTCACCACAGCGAGCAACGTAATAGCAGCACAAATGCACTCCGGCTGTATTTGTTGCCTGTATTTATTTATTTCTATGGATTCTTTGCACTGAGAGAGCCTGTAGAAGCCCCATTGGAGGGATTGAACTCTGCTGTGCTAGATACTGTCCACGCACACACACATCAGTATGACACTCTATTGCCTCGCACCTCTAAGTGATTGTAAAATGTCACCATTCTGATCTGGTAGCATAGGACACTCACAAGTATACCTGGTTATGTGAGGTGTTGGCAGTGGAGAATCAGCCATATATTACTGAGATAATTATAGTCTCACCTAGCAGCCAGGTAAAGGGTGTATGCAACAAGTTCAGAGTGCTCCAAGAGAGAACAAAGGGTCCTTTTGAATGTGGGTGTCTCCCACTCAAGTGCACCTTCAATACCCAACTGGGGCACAGCATGTGATCAGGTGATGTAAATGCCGAGAAGGGTGTGCCCATGAAAACTTTGTACCTCTCTCTGCACCTGTGCATCTCTTCAGAGTTGAACTCATTTGTTTTACTTAGCAATATTTATATTAGCAGTATTTACTCTGGTGAATGCTATAAAATGGGAAGGTTAAAACAAGAAATGGTGCCATAAGCAAGGGACCATTCACTGCAGTGGAAAAGCAGAACTCTCTATGGGGGAAGGGTAAATCCCATAAAAACCAGTTAGGTCCTTTTTTTCAGAAATATCCTAAAAAAACCTACCTTCGGGAAGTCAGATGGTTGGACCCGGTCATCCACATTTTCAGGAGTGCCTTCTGATTTTGGGTTCAGAGTACCTGCCTTGAGATTCCATGGACCTGATTTCTAAAGATGAACACTTGTCTTGTACCCATTACCTTAGGTTGCACTGCAGCTTCTCAGCACCTCTGAAAATCAGGGTCTAGGTATCTCAGGTTGGGCAGCCAAAATTAATGGACACTTTTGAAAATTTGGATTATGATCTACCTGACCTGTATACGGGATGGACTGTGTCTACTGCTAGTGCTGAGGGAGGTTCTGATGTTCTAGTTCTGACTCTGCTACTGACATATCGTGTGACCATGGGCAAGTCACAAAGTCTACTCTTTGCCTCAGTTTATCCATCTGTTGTTATAGTACTTACCTACCTCACAGGGGTATTCTGAAGCTTAATGTGTTTGTAAAGTGCTTTGGGATCCTTGGATGAAATGTGCTATGTAAGTGCAAAGTGTATATATTCTACCTTATTACACATAGGATGGTCATGCTTGAAATAAATATCAAACAAGAATTGGTAAAAGCCTAATGGATTCCATTCTACTGGTTTTTAACAGCTTTTTTAGTATTGAAAAGATCTGGAGACTCAAAGATAGATGTTCTTTCTGAGCTTGTATGTTGTTTCCTCTATCTTGAAGCGTTTTAATACATGGATTGAAACTTGTCTGCTCTGCCTGTAGTTTCTTAGAACCTCTCTGGAAACTCAAGAATTAATTGTCACAGATATCTCTACACCAGGCAGAAGGTTGTTTTTGCTCTGTTCTAGCAAAGGAAGCACACTAGTGTTTCTCACACACATGGCATCAGAACTCTACTCCTGCCCTGAAAATACCAGGTCCCACACTTAGGGTAGAATTCTTTCTCTATACAGAGAACCTCAGCACAAACCCCTTGTACCACTTAAATCCCAGTGAAGACGTCAAAATAGGGCCTAAGTGGCACTATAAGTAGGTATTATGTTAATCCTCTGGATTGGATAATATTCCCATTAAAGAAGAGACATAAAATAGAGAATGTGACAAATTAGCACAGGAATGGTTCAGTTGTTTGTTCCTCTTTTGATACAGCCAAACCTTGACGTACTTTCTCCCATTAAGATCAGGGGGAGTTTTGACTGGGCAAAACAGAGTAAGGACTTTCATGATCTGGTCTGTAGATAAATTCTAAATTTTGGACTATCGCTTAAATTGTCCTTCCTCTTGCCGCTGCAATAGAGGAAACCAGATCCGCTGAAAGTTATTTTCATAGATTCCAAGACCAGAAGGGACTATTGTGATCATGTAGTCTGACCTCCTGTAAAACGCAGGCCAGAGAACTCCCCCAAAATACACTATGAATGATGGCGTCAACAATTTGGATCTTAAACTGGCTGTTGCGAGTGTGAGCATGTGTGCTTTTCTGAAATCTTCTGTACTTATTTTAGCTGTCCTTGCTACATCTGCTAAGAATATGAAATTCAGCTATTGGTTAAGGTAAAAAATAGCTAAGTGCACAAATTCATTTGTATTAACAGTATTGTTTACCTTGTACTGTTTGTCTTGTACTTGCCTTCAATCCACAGCTCTGTTTATCTCCAGCTTGATAAATATGAGGTGCCATGCTCCTGCCACCAAACATCAACTCCAGGCACCCTAAAGCTGTGCTAGGTATATAGGAAAACACAATGAAATATTGAAGGGGTTCCTGTTTACTTGTGTTGGAGGTGAATTATGAAAGAGTAGAGTGAGGGTCACATTTTAGCTACAAGGCCATGAAGATGACTCCATTACCCTCAGTTTACGCAGCCTTTTATTTCACTTTTTAATAATATTTTGCATATTAAAATTTGTATAGACAGCCAGAAGAGAGCAGTATATACACAATACATGCCCCAATAGAGAGGGTTAGGAATCATTGGTTCAGTTATTTGGGACTGGGAACAGAAGATAAGGTGTCCTTTCCCCTTTTTTACACTTTGTTTTAAAGGTCTCTCGAGTAATTCCACTGCATTTACCACCACAAAAGAGAGTGCATGAGCAATACAGCTGGGTGTGATCTGTTCTGATATAAAATTCAGAAGCATTTGCTGAGGCAGATTGGGGATTTTTTTGAATGGGACTTCTGGGTTCACATTAGCCAATCCAACCTTTTGTTTCCCTGGTCCAAGTTTAAAAAAAAAAAAGTCCACTGTTTCCCCAGACAGGTTTGGATTCTCTTTTAAAGTTTTATCATACTGCTCCTCCAGATGGTATGGGTGTGGGTGTGTGTGTATATATATATATATACACATCTAAAATATGGACAGATTTTTCAAAAGCCACTGGTGATCTTAGATTCATCAATTCTTGAGCTGCCTGACTACAAACACATTCAATATTTTCAGAAAGTGCCTTTTGAAAATCATGCACCTTTAAGGTGTGTCAGTTAATTTACCCGGAATTTAAGGTACCCAAATTTGTTTGTCATGTGTGAAACCCTTGGAAATACACACATGCGCACAGGCCAAATTTACATGCCTTTGTGTAATTCCATTCAAGTCAGTGATGGTGAACAAGAGATATGATTTTGGTCGATAGTGTATGTGTATTCTATACAGTATGTGTGAGTAGTCCACACACACCCAGGATGGCCAAGCACTTTGATTTACACTTCAGAGTAAGTAATTTGAACCAATACTTCATATGTCACATTCTGTATGTAAGCTGTATAATGCCTATAACTTTAATGTCTATTTTGTTAATGTTACCACCTTCAAAATTATTTGACACAAATGTCAAGGTTGCTGTAAAATGGTATAACTGTAATTATTTCAGTATACAATGGAAGTTAGAGGAAGCCTATGGTTTGGATTTGAAGTGCTCTACTTCTAAAAGAATATACTTTAAAAAAAAAAGTTTTCTTTTTAAGGTTCTTTTCCTTCCCCCAGCTAAACTTTCCTCAATTTATTTGTTAGCTATTATAGCTGTTCTGTAGTTAGATTTTAATCAGCCCTAGTACACAGTAATGTGAAACACTGAAAGAGCTACTAATTAATCGCCTTTCTGTATGTAACAGAGAGATAAATATCCATCCCGGAGGAATTGTAATTTCATGGTTTCTAATGATGGTTAGATTACATTATCTGGATCACTTAGGCTGCGGGTGTCATAAGAAATGCTCAAAGTTTAAAAATGCAGTTTAAAATTTTTTACTTTGTAAACCTGAGAAAGTAATGCAGTGTTAGCATGTCAGGTTCATATTTTAGTTAAATACCCCTTTGTTCCTCAGACTGGATGGATTCAGATGACAGTGACAAGTTCAGTTCTTTTCCATTTCACATGCTCCCTCCACTATCAAAACAACATTTTGCAAATCATCATCAGGCTTTTGCCGATTGAATGTCAAAGGAATCTGTTTAGTTTCAGGGCAATGCTGCACTTCGGTGAGCTAATTTATTTTTGGATGTCCATTTCCATTGCATATTGTCCGCTAATTCATTTACATACTGTGTGTACAGGTAATGCATTTGCATCATCTATCTTGAACTAAACATTAATTGGACTTGTAGAGTATATTGCTTGGCGAATCAAATAAAATATTGCATTCCAAAAGCTTACTATAAAGTGTTGTTATTACTACATGTCTCGTTTACCCTCTCTGATTCAGTTGGAGCCAATAGAAATCTCCAGAATTGCACATACTCCTCATCTGTGACTGTGACACTTTTAAATTCAGAAGTTCCATGGACATTTAAACAAAGACCCCACTTTATCATTTGTGGATGTTGAAATAGCTAATAGTTGCATATTCTAAACTTATGCTTATTCATATTTAAAAGGCTGAGATTGCTTTGAACCATTGTGTCGGGGGGGGAAATTAATTGTTTCTGAATGAGAATGATCCTCCTTTTCCACATGAATTATGTGTACAGCAAGGTTATCAATAATGTTCATTTCCAACCTTTATCGTTGATGGCTTCTCAGTAGGCAAAAAAGTTGTCAAGGTTCCAGGACTCCAACCCTTTTCTGCTTCAGTTGTAAACCAGAGGAAGGAGGGACCCCAGAGAACCAGGGTGAGATAAGGAAATGTAATATATATTTTCAAGAGTGCATTTGTCATCAATTAGCTAAAATTGCTTCTGAACGTGTCTAATTTAGTGACCAAGATACGGTACTATCTTCATAGGGAACTCCAGAACTTCAGAAGGTTTTCCTCTTGTTTGAATGCACAGCACAATGAATTTGTACCCACTGAGCGTTCACCACTTACATTTCAAAACCTACAGCACACTAAACGTGAAACTTTTGTTCAAATTTCAAGGATTTTGATAGCCCAAGTGAATAGACACAACCTATTGATTTTTCCCTTACAATGACTCTTGGATAACCTATTTTCTCATTTATTTTTAACGACAGCTCATGAGATTTTACAGCAATTCTGCCCAACCTCCTAATATCAAAATCCCTCCTTGACCCTGAAAATTGTAATTCTGCTATAGATCACAGCTGCTGAATATTACCTTTTACTAAGCTGGTTAAATAAAATATGTCCAAATCGCTAGATCCCACAGGCCACGGCTGCAATTCTAATTATACTGGGTCTGTATTTTCTGCTGTACCGTATAGCAAAGCACAGCTCTCTCTGAGTCCACACCAAAGTGTGGGAATCCAGAATATTGGTTCTAGTTTTGAATAATAATAAAAAAAAGTTATACTGCTCTTCAGTGATTTTTCCCTTTAAAAACTTTTACAAGGGACCCAAACTCTTTTGATGTGTTCCATACAATAAAATGCCAGGTATACCTGGAGGATGGAGCCATGTGACTAGAATTTTCTTGTGACTCGAGAAATAGGTCCATTTGATGTGAACCAGTTTCAAAAATCAAAAAAGGCTCGTGTATCTCTTACTTGGGTTGCTCGTGCTTCACAATGGTTTGGAAAAACCAAGGTGAAGAAACTAAATTTGGCCACAGGCACATCCTTCCCCCCCCCCCCCACCACCCCCCCCTGCTGCTTTTACAAAGAGCAATCACATGCTCCCCACTGGAATTTATGCTATTATAGAATTTACATAGGGAAGAAATTTATCAGATTATGTGTTCCCTAGAGAACCTTATCTATTAGTGAATCATTTATAGCCTGGCCTTCTGGGCACAGTGCAAAGACCATCTTGGTTTCTTCCCCACCATCACCATCTCTGGTGTTTGGAGAGCAGGTTGACTGAGGGTGTAGTTTGGGAAGGAAAGATATGGGAATTTAGTGAAGGACATGGGACTCTTTGGTTTCATGGGCAGATGTGATGGTAGCTTGGATATTCAAGTATGTATTTATGTATATGGATGGTTATCTCATGTATATGGATGATTATCTCATGCACCTACAGCTACATTACAATAAATAAAGAGCCTTCTTCATCAGAAGTGATGTTTCTGCTGGAAATACCTTCTGGAGCCTTATGATAAATGACATTCATGATCTGCAACAATTCTTCAATGAGCCCATGGAAGGTAGTCTCCATTTTGGCTTTCTGCCTTCACTCCTGTGTACAGACGGAGAGATGGTTTTAAATTCTCGTCCTGCTAGTATGGCAGCAAAAGGAGTGTGGCGTTTTGCTCTTTCCCTAGAAGGGAAGCATGAGAGTGGAACTGGCAAAACCAGCTCCTTTAGGGCCTGGGCCTCAAAGGTTCTGAGTACCTGGGACTCCCTTTGACTTCAGTGGCAGTTAAGGGCACTCAGCACCTCCCAAGATTACAGCCACAATATGGATAACCTTCCACTCATACCCAGACTTCCCTTCTTCTGAAAACTTCCCTACCTGCCTATCGCCTTATGATCATTGTCTTAGATATTTCTAGTCCACCATTCACTGAAACACCTAGGCATAATTACAGGCTGTCCATAATGGATCCTCCCCATTCTTATATGCAACCACTTTAACTTCAGGAGGGTGGTTAGGTGGGTTAGTTTCTTTCAATGATTCTTCAGCTTCTGGTATTTTAGGAAACGTTCTTCATTGTGATGTGAAAACTGCCAAGCTCTCGCTCATTCTGATCTCTGCTAGTAAGGAGTTCCTCAGTCAAAGACCATCCACTGAGAACATCCTGCAGTATTCCTGGGGAGTTGCAGTTGTCTCTGTGGGTCACAAAAGGAGAGCTGTTCTCTGAACTACCTACGCCTTCCCCACTGAGGGCGTTAAAGATTAAAACCGGGATCTAAAGAAATCTGTCTACAAGGAGGCCTCTGCCAGTGCGTGACGTGGACAATGCCAGTCCCACAGAGTCTAGGTTTAGAACAAGTTTCATGGTATTGCCCTCAAATTTTAGCACTTCTTGTTTTTACTCCTCCTTTTTTCAGTTAATACTTTCCTACTTTATCCATAGGCATCCTGGGTGTCCATTCCTTTGTGTAGCCCTTCTGTGTATTATGACACTCAGGAAAAAGTAGAGGGATTGTTTCCAGGCTTCATTTTTACAGCTCACTCCACCCCCCACAAATATAAATAAAACAATGGCTGGTGCGTGATAGGACATGGAGCTAAAATCTGTGGGGTGAATTTTCAGCACAACGTACAGGAAATTAGATGCACAGTTACTGCTGTTAACAGAGCTTGGATATGTAACTCCCTGCACAGCAGGCTGAAAATCCTCTCCATGCATGTTTAATGGAGTTTGGGTTACTACATTCCTGGGGTTGGGTCCCTTTCCTAATGTCTACTGTCCTGTATGAAACACAGGAACTGCTGAATGTATTTTGCTATTAAAAGACTATTCACTTGATCTGGATTCTTTCTCTAATGCCACACAACTTCTCTCCTAACTCAGCAGTTCCTTAACCTTTGCATTTCTCCACAGGTTTTGTTTTGTTCTTTTAAATATATTTCATGTACTCTGTGAATTGTCAATTTATGTAATTGTTATATCGAGACCACAAATACTGCAGTGATGGATGCTTTAGAAGTGTGTGTTTCTAATAATACAGAAAATATATTTCCTAAATATTAATACATAAATGTTGCTAACACAGAATAAATAAACAAACAACATCCAGAGGAAAATGAATAGTATATGCCATTTCACGAATCTTGTGTCTATTTTAAACATCTCGCTCCTCTGGAGGTGGTTAGTGTGTTTTTAAACTCCAGTCCTAAATGAACTAGATGGGGCTGTGAATCTGGGATTGTCTTATGCTTCCATGCTACTTAATCAGCCTTATGTACAGTAATTGTTTTCCTTTCCCCTGACTAAAGAGCCTTATTGCACGCTACAAGGATCAGTTCAAATGGACTTTAATTACCTTCAATAAAAAATAAATTACTCATCTAAACTAACAGTTCTGCAACAAAAAGGAGCTCAAATTTCAGCTGTGCAGTGTCATTGATTTTTTTTTTCTTCCTATCCAAGGTAACACTTGAATCTCCAGCTCTCAGCAAGGTCTGTACGACTAAAACAAGGTGCTGTAAACTGAGACTCGAAAAACCAAAGTAAAAACACACACATCAAATGTAAAAAAAACCAAAACAAAACATCAAATACATATACAAGTTTCTAAAAGGTTTCAATCATTTTAAAATTGCACATGATTACTCTCCAGCTTCCCCAAATGCTTTCATCTGAAGGGGTGGGGGGAAAGTGTAGCTTTTTCCAATTTTAAAAGCATTGTTAGGGCATGCCTACTAGATTTGGCTAACTCTGTATGTTTTGATACATGTGGTATGGTTGATTGTCTTCTCCTTAGCATAGATCTTGAAACTGTAAATACATTTTTTGAAGTAAAACAGCCACTTGATAACTGCTTAATGAAGTATCACACTAGCTGTTTTGAATGCAAAAAAAAATGTTTAGAAGTACCCTGTGGTGTTGCTTTTAGTGAAAATGGGCTTTTATTTTTAAACTTTTGCTATATTTGGAAACAAGTAGTCCCAGGGGAAATGATACCAATACTAATGGGGAACATCTTATCTTTCATGTGGGCTTTTTTCTTTTTTTAAGATTAAGGTTTCTTTGTTAGTATCTCAGTAGCAAGGTTCTCCACACAATCTGAGACAGAAAATCAAAATATGCCTTAGAGCAATAATATTTTAATAAGTATCAAATGTCTTCAATGAGATAAAAGTATTTTAATAGCATATCTGTGTGTGTGTGTGTGTGTGTGTGTGTGTGTGTAAAGTCAGAATTTAGTTTAAACATCTTTACATGCATTCCCAAAATATTGAAGAGGAATTATTTTTTAATTCAGGTGGGGAAAAAATTACAGATTTTTGGGTCACTAAAATGCCACGTGCTACTAAAAATATTGCGAAAAACTTATCTTCACTGTTTGTTTCAACTCTCTGGTCTCTTGATTTAAAACACTCTAGTGCCACCCAATGATGTGGAGGGTTCGGTGTTTAAAAGTTTGGATGTTGCGCTGAACCTTCTTGCTTGAGAAATCAGCCTAGAACTCTGCGGAGCAGAGCCGTTTCCATGAGATTTTCAATCCTCTTCTTCTGTAACCCACACTAGCACCATATGTGTCTTTGTCCTTTTCTAGTGACGGGTGGTCTTAAGAGGGGAGGAGCCTATTACAGCTACTGGCTAATGCAATTACTGCTCCAGCAAAAGTGGTAGAAGTTTCTGCTTTTAGTGCTGAAGGTCATGAGTTCAAGCCCCACCCGTGGCCAAGGAAAGAGTAATTAAGGCAGTGGCTATGCTATGAGCTAGGGGTATGATTCCCAGCTCAGGTACACATAGGTGTGCTATCTCTTCTCTGAACTAACACGCGAAGAATAGTGGCGTAGCGTGTGCAGCAGCCGCACAGGCCAGCTGCCCCCAGTGCAAACATGCCTGAACTCTGTGGGCCCAGACTCGGGGTAGCCAACATATGCTGTTGCTGACTGTGCTACTGTGGCTACTCTACTATTTTTAGCATGCTAGCTCAGTGCGAGTGAGCACAAGCGTGTGTATGCAAGCTGGGAATCACACCCCTCGCCCATAGTGTAGACATACCTGGAGACTCAAGTGCCTTTGTGCCAACTCTCTCACCCAATCCCAGGGCTCTTTTAGAGGAGAATGGGGTTATCCATACGTAATCTGGAGTCTGGCCTCGAAATACCAATGATATCATCGAGCTCTGGTGCATGTGTCGGTCATCTGTTGACGAGTGCAGTGCTCGCTTCCCTGCTGTGGCCTGCAAACTAAAGTCCTGATGGTCTGATTCTCCTCTCCCATGAGTGTCAGTCAGGAGTAACTCCGGTGAAGTCAACGTAAGTGTCAGTGAGAGGAGTGTCAAGCTGAGTCTGTGCACTCGCATCCCAATTCAGAACAGTTGTAAGCATGTCCACCTCCCATGAAGTCTCTGGGACAAATTCACCGGGGATTTAAATGCTGTTGTATGTCACACATAGGGTGTGAGTGGGAAACCGCTGCTAGCTGTAAAATGCTGTAACTTGCACCTTGGCATTCACTGAATGTGGAATACAAGTGTGACATGCTGAAGGGATGTTGCAGGCAAGTCAGATTGTAAGGAAGGATGTGTGGTGGAGCAGCCTTACAGTTTATTGTTCCTTTTCCTCTCCAGCCCCACCTTGCCTTCTCTGTATAAATTACACTGGCATGGAATGCCAACCCGGTGCAAGTTGCACTATTTTACTTCTGCACCCAGGAGAACGCCCTTACTTCTTTCAGAGTAGCAGCCGTGTTAGTCTGTATTCGCAAAAAGAAAAGGAGTACTTGTGGCACCTTAGAGACTAACCCATTTATTTGAGCATAAGTCTTTGTGAGCTACAGCTCACTTCATCGGATGCATAAAGTGGAAAATACCCTTACTTCTCTCTCTCTCTCTCTGCTTTGCTATCCTCTTGTGAAATCCACGCACACACTGGCCACCAGTTTCAAAATCTGAGCTCTTCACAGTTTTATGGACTGCACACAAAAAGTACATTTCACTAGTTAGGGATCCTCTTGGTTCAGCAGTCCTGCTGCCCCCACTACCTTCGAATGTTTCGAATCCAAAGTGCACACGTCCCGTGAAATATTAACATAGGAGCGATGCCACCATCCGTCTAAAGGTAAATGTTGATGTAAGAAAATCAAGTTTGGTTTGTTTATTTTATATAGAGATTGGTTTGAACCTTAAATCTCCAGATCCAAATCTGGTGCTAATTTGACTTGTGAACTCATGTTTGCTAATAAAAAAAAAAAAAATCTACATTTTAGTATTGCAAGAAAAATACTTTGAAAGCCTTTTAAGCATCTTTCTCTCTCATTAATTTATTTAATCCTCTGATCTTCCCTTCTTTTAAGTTGTTTATTGTTTTTAAACAGAGACAAGTGAACTGTAAAGCTTTGTCACTTAAAACAAAGATTTAAAAACTGTATAAGATCCCAAATAATTGACTGTGTAGACTTAAACATTACAAATAAATATAAAGCAAACATGTTTCAAGTGAATTCCTCCACTTGTGTAGGAGGCAGTATGGTTAGAGTGACTAGGAGTCGGGATTCCTGGGGTTCCGTTCTGCACTCTGCCACACACAAACTGGGGACCATAACGGAGGTTACCTACCGCATACAATTTTTATGACACTAATTTTATGATGTTTTAAAAATGCTTCAAGACACTCAAACGAGAGACATTCTAGCGGTAGAAAGTTGGATCAAATACAGATTGGGTGGAAGTTCCACATTTTGCCCATTATTTTCAAAGTCTGGAGTTTAATCAAGATTTTCAAAAGTGTCTGGTGGGAAACTCATCTTCTGTGTATCTGAGTCTGATTCCTCTGTTACTTTATTCAGTGAAAGGTGTCAATCTGCCCAGAACTGTTATCTTTTTCTTGTGCTGTGGTTTTTGTTCTTCTTCTTAAAATATTTGAAAAGTGAGCAGAAAAAAAGTTCGATTTTTACCGTGTCTCTTACACATCTTAGTGTAGATAACTCAGAAAAATGATTGCCTTTCTTTCTTCAATATTTTTCATGATACCCATTTAATGCATAACTCTACAAAAGCCCAGTGTCTATTGGAAAATATATATAGTATACATGAAATCAGAGAAAAAAACAATAATTTCTACCACTTCTTTTGTTGAAGAATTGCCACTTTTAGGTCTGTAATCGAGTGACCAAAGAGATTGAAGTGTTCTCTGACTGGTTTTTGAATGTTATAATTCTTGATGTCGTATTTGTGTCCATTTATTCTTTTACGTAGAGACTGTCCAGTTTGGCCAATGTACACAGCAGAGGGGCATTGCTGGCACATGATGGCATATATCACATTGGTAGATGTGCAGGTGAATGAGCCTCTGATAGTGTGGCTGATGTGATTAGGCCCTATGATGGTGTCCCCTGAACAGATATGTGGACACACTTGGCAACAGGCTTTGTTGCAAGGATAGGTTCCTGGGTTAGTGGTTTTGTTTTGTGGTGTGTGGTTGCTGGTGAGTATTTGCTTCAGGCCAGGGGTCTGTCTGTAAGCAAGGACTGGCCTGTCTCCCAAGATCTGTGAGAGTGATGGGTGATCAGGATAGGTTGTAGATCCTTGATGATGCGTTGGAGAGGTTTTAGTTGGGGGCTGAAGGTGATGGCTAGTGGCGTTCTGTTATTTTCTTTGTTGGGCCTGTCCTGTAGTAGGTAACTTCCGGGTACTCTTCTGGCTCTGTTTCTTCACTTCAGCAGGTGGGTATTGTAGCTGTAAGAACGCTTGATAGAGATCTTGTAGGTGTTTGTCTCTGTCTGAGGGGTTGGAGCAAATGCGGTTGTATCGTAGAGCTTGGCTGTAGATAATGGATCGTGTGGTGTGGTCTCTGGAGGCATTTAGGTAGGCATAGCAGTCAGTAGGTTTCCAGTATAGGGTGGTGTTTATGTGACCATCGCTTATTAGGACCGTAGTGTCCAGGAAGTGGAACTTTTGTGTGGACTGGTCCAGGCTGAGGTTGATGGTGGGATGGAAATTGTTGAAATCATGGTGGAATTCCTCAAGGGCTTCTTTTCCATGGGTCCAGATGATAAAGATGTCATCAATGTAGCGCAAGTAGAGCAGGGGCATTAGGGGACGAGAGCTGAGGAAGCGTTGTTCTAAGTCAGCCATAAAAATGTTGGCATACTGTGGGGCCATGCGGGTACCCATAGCAGTGCCGCTGATTTGAAGGTATACATTGTCCCCAAATGTGAAATAGTTATGGGTGAGGACAAAGACACAAAGTTCAGCCACCAGGTTTGCCATGATATTTTGGGTATACTATTCACGACGGCTTGTAGTCCATCTTTGTGTGGAATGTTGGTGTAGAGGGCTTCTACATCCATAGTGGCTAGGATGGTGTTTTCAGGAAGATCACCGGTGGACTGTAGTTTCCTCAGGAAGTCAGTGGTGTCTCGAAGATTGCTGAGAGTGCTGGTAGCATAGGGCCTGAGGAGGGAGTCTACATAGCCAGACAATCCTGCTGTCAGTGTGTCAATGCCTGAGATGATGTGGCATCCAGGATTTCCAGGTTTATGGATCTTGGGTAGCAGATAGAATACCCCTAGTCGGGGTTCCAGGGGTGTGTCTCTGCGGATTTGTTCTTGTGCTTTTTCAGGGAATTTCTTGAGCAAATGGTGTAGTTTATTTTGGTAACCCTTCCTTCATCTTCCTTCCCTTAGCCTTGTCTCAGTTGTCACGATCTGGGTGGAAAATGTCTTCTCCACCCTTAGTCTCTAATATCCTGAGACTGACATGGCTACACTGCATACATTCTCTGCCCTCAGTTTAGTGATTAGTGTAAATCACTGCACAATCACCATAATGAAGTATCTAACCCCATTTATATCCTGAGATACCACTACGGTCAAATTCACCCCTATTGAAGTCAACGGAGTTTCAATAGGGATTAATTTAACCCAAACTAGTTTGGTGAGTTCTGCTCCTGGGAAAGGGGGCGGGTGTAGAAACTACTCAAAGCTTTGTTCCTCCCCAGAGTTAAGAAAATAGAATTTCACCCTTCCTAAGGGTGTGCCTTTGTTTTGCTGTTACTCCTCTGTTTGAATAGACTCTTCCCCGTGTCTTTCTGGTCCTCTTTCAGGTATTTATGCAATAAGATCTGGCAAATTCCATAGGCTTAAGCTCTTGGATCAGTATAATTGTTCTCCAGAATTTGTGCATACCTCGTACAATGGAGTTGCACCCCAGAAGGACTGACTATGGCATTTATCCAGAGTTGATGTGTACTTTGCAGATTGGCGAGTGGGTGTAATGGAGTGTAAACTGATGTAATGCTGAGGTGTTGTGAGGGTGGTGGGCGGGGGAAGGGATAGGAATGTGTGAGGTCTATTTCAACTAACTCCTTCTGACACCCTTCTGATTAGTTGCTTTGCCTGCTACTCTTTCGTCCATCTCCTAGATGAGTAAGTTGCATCAGTTTAGAATCTGTTTGGTTTGTCTGTCTGTCTGAGAGACAAGGTAGGTGAGGTAATATTCTTTATTAGACCAACTGTCTGTTGGTGGAAGGTAGAAACTTTTGAGCTACACAGAGCTCTTCTTCAGAGCTGGGGAAGGAAACAGAGTGTCTAAGCTAAATACAAGTTGGGACTTGAGATAGATTGTTAAGCAGACGGGGTAAGGCATGTTGGAGGCAGTCATTTGAAACGGGCAATAAAGGGTCGCAGGCAGTGTGGTGTGTTACAAATTGTGAAATGAGCCATAAAACCAGTGTCCCTGTTAAGTCCATGGTTTCTGATGTCTAACAGAGTTATGAATTTGAGTTCCCAGGTTCACCTTTTGAAGGTCTTGTGCAGGTTTCCTTTGAGGACAAGTTTTGAAAGATGAGATATGGAGTGTTCGCTTTATGTCTGTCTGTCTGTCTGTTTTACTCCGTCACCATCATGGTAATATCTGAGTACCTTCCAGATAATAGCAATGGTCTAATCCCTAGTGAACTGCATGACATCTCTGCCTCTTTGTGGTTTGGTTATGGTTAGTTAAGTTTTTATGTTTCATTTTGGGGACCAACAGGGGTGTCAACATTGTGAGAGTCACCTTTAATTTACACCACTTTACACATCACCTTTGACTTTCACCCATAGTATTCTCATTATGGGCTCAACTCATGCCATCCCTCAACCCTTAGGAGTTTTGGGGGGCATCTTAATGCCAAGGATATTCTAACCCAATAGTTCTCAAACTTTTGTATGGGTGACCCCTTTCACATAGCAAGCCTCTGAGTATGACCCCCCTTATAAATTAAAAACACTTTTTTATATATTTAACACCATTATAAATGCTGGATGCAAAGCAGGATTTGGGGTGGAGGCTGACAGCTTGCGACCCCCCATGTAATAACCTTGCTACCCCCGAAGGGTTCCGACCCCCGTTTGAGAACCCCTGGTCTAACCCATGACCTGGACATCATTTCTGAATTGCCATACAGAGCATGCTGTCTTATTCGGTGATGTGAAAATAAGGAGCAGCAGCACAAACAACCAATTAATTCAGTAATAAGAGCAGAAGTGTGTGTTTGTTAATTGCTCTGAGCCCACACCCCAATAATGGCCTTTTTGATAGTATGGTGCCAAAATACACGCACATACAAATTCAATGCATGCTGTTCAATGTGTTTAGGATCCATCTATAAAGAAGAAGGGGCCTCTCCATTTCTGTAAAAAGAAAAGGAGGACTTGTGGCACCTTAGAGACTAACAAATTTATTAGAGCATGAGCTTTTGTGAGCTACTGCTCACTTCATCGGATGCATGATGAAACCTCCATTTCTGTAGTCCACCTGCTTTTCAGTAGAACAACACTGACAGTGTGGGCCACTGGACTGGGAGTAAGAAAACCCAGCTGCTGTAAGATCTGTGTGCTTTCACGTCTCTGTGTCTCTCTTTATCCTTTATCCTCCATTCCGTCTGCCTTTTCTATTTAGATTGTAAGCTGTTTGGAACAGAGACTGCCTCTATGTACTAGCAGGGATCTTAGCACAAGGGGGTCTCTGTTGAGGAGCTACTGCCTCTGTGTGTGTGTGTGAGAGAGAGAGAGAGATGCAGAATAAACAGGTATAATCACCTTTAAAGCACATATGATCTGAGTTGTTTAAAATCTGAGCTTTAAACCCCTGCAACAGATGACAAATTTAACATAAAAACAGAGTGAAATCACTGGCAGACACTTGCCAGTTTGACCATTTAGGAGTCTGAGTGGATATTGATTTGAGGCGAATATTCTAAAGTTTGCGTTACCCTTTGAAAAGTACTAATGTAGTTCTTGTCACTTTAAATTAACTTTAGATAAGAGGGACTGACAGAAACATGAAGATGTGTGAACTATATTTGACTGATATTCTGTCAAATATTGCATGGGGTTATGATCCACAACTTTTCCCATCTGCTGCTCAAACCTGAATCCTTGAATTCACAATGGATTAATTACCATATTTTGTTCTGATTTCACTTAGTAGTATAAAAGACTGTGAATGTTAAATGTACTCTTAGAAATGGAAGGCAGGTGAGGGTGAGTTAAATGGTGGCTTCTTTAACCATTTTTATACCCATATATATATTTTATACCCCAAAATACTTGAGCTCCCAGAAATCCACAAGAATTGCTCAATACTCAGAATTTCATTCAGCTTCCTTTCTGTAGAGGTGTCCCCCCCCCCCCCCAAAAAACCAAAAAACAATAATTTCTCCTTATGCAGCACCTCCCATCTGGGAATCTCAAAGCATTGAATGGGCATTATTAATTTATTATGTCCACCTCTGCAACATATAGTTTTGTTGATCCCATGTTGCAGATGGATACACTCTGCCATGGAGAAGTAGAGGGTCAAATTTTCCAGAGTTGCCACATTTTTGGGTGACCAATGGAAGAAATATAGCATCTGATTATCAGATGTGCTGAGCGTTTGCATCTCCCAATTACTTCAATTGGAGATGAGACTCCTCAGGGCCCAGGCTGTAGGCTTCTAAAGCAGGACATCCCAAAATGGAGGCACCCAGAATTAGAAGCCTCTTTTGAAAATGTGGGCCTAAGCATCTTGTCCAAGGTCTTACAATCTATTTCCCCATGTTACGTATCCTCGCACCTTCTTGTCAACTGTCTAAATGGGCCATCTTGATTATCACTACAAAAGTTTTTTTCTCCTGCTGATAATAGCTCATCTTAATTAATTAGCCTCTCACAGTTTGTATGGCAACTTCCTCATTCTCTGTACGTATATATATATCTTCTTACTATATGTTCCATTCTATACATCCAATGAAGTGGGCTGTAGACCACAAAAGCTTATGCTCTAATAAATTTAGGTGCCACAAGTACTCCTGTTCTTAAGGAGTCAGTGGTGGAATTGAGAGCAGAGCTCAAGAGTCTTGACTCAGAGTCCTTTCCTCTCACTTGCCTTCTGACTGTGGCAAATAATATAATGTATAGATGAAGCCTTGGAGAAGTGTATACTTGTAGCAGCCACTTTATTTACTTGGTGTTGTCTGCAAAGCATATAGATGTATAGCCAATTGATCAAATCCACAACATCCAAAACTCTGCTCTTTCTTAAGAGGATGTTGTATACAGCAAGGGCATCAGTGAGTTTCGCTAATTTTGCAACACATTGTAGTTTCTGGTCAAAGGAAAATGGATTCATCATGGCTTTGTGGATTTGTAGCATTGATACCTGATAGAGTCATTTCTCCCTTGATGCTATCCACTAGACCTCTAACATGGAGCTGTATATAGAGAAAGCTCATCTTTATGTCTTGCAATTTGTTGTTGAATTTCATACTCCCTTGCTGGCAAGGGAGGGGAGTTTTCTGGGAGACAACCAAGCTTATCGGAAGTTGTGGTGTTTAGATGTTGCTTGTAATGATTAGAATTGGGAGCACTGGCTGTTGGGAGTCTGAAAGGACAGGAAACAGGAAGGAGGAGGGAGGAGTTGAGAGGCGGGGAGAGAACTACAGAGGGTGCAGCAGCAGCTTGGTTAAGAGGTCTCCACTTTGAAAATCAAGTCCTGTTGAAGCTTGTTAGTACCTTGCCTGGTTGATACAACAGAAGTGTCAGTAGATGAAGATGGACCTCATAAGATGGAGGACAAAAATTAGAGAGAGGTGATGTAAGATCCTCTTCCACAAGAAATTATGCAAGGTTTTGTGCTGTTTCATAACAAGTTAATGAAGGGTGAGTGACTCACATTTATTTGTTAGAGTTCTTCTCTCCAGCTTCTAAGATTTCTTTAAGATTAATATTGCCATTCTCTGGTCCCAGACTATATTTCTGTGTTCAGATAACTTTCCTCAGAGATGTCCACAACCATTTTTCCTTCTCATTTTTTTCTTGTCAGTGGACTCTTGTGTTCTTTTTTGTATTCCATTTTTCTCCTTCCTCCACACTTCAAGGCCTGATTTTGGTATTTGTCTCCTCTGTTTTCTTTCTTTGATCATCAGGTGGGGAAGAAAGCACTGCAGTATAAATAACTATAACTGCCTTATTGGTGCGAGAGGGAAGTCACTTCCCAGGAGGTATAAGACATTTGCTTTTATATTTGGTCTTCTTTCATTCTGTTGGGGGAATCTGTGGAAATATTGACTGGCTCCATCAGAAAAAAGGTGACTAAGACATTCCAGCAGCAGGAAACCTTGGATAACTATTTAGGGTATGATTTTAAAATGCACTCAGTATTGGCTTAGCTCTGCTCCCATTGACGTCAGTCCTGTTGTCCTCAGTGGAAGGAGAGTTAGGGCAAGGCCGAATGCTTTTGAAAACCCCACACTTAAACTCTATAACAAAAAAGATGGGGAAAAAACTGCAATGCTAGGTACATCTTCCTATCTTCATTGCGCCCAACCTATCATCAGACCCAGTTCTTCAATTTTTGTTCATTTTGAGTAGCATTTACTCACATGAGTAGTTTCATATTTACATTGGTAAGTACCACTCAGCGTGGACAATGGTGCAGCATCGGGCTCCTGTTTAGGAAATCTATTCAGAAGGGAAGAGGTCTGATGTTTCTTTAAAGCAGGGGTAGTCAATAGGCGGACCGCAGGCCAAATTCAGACTGCCAGATGCTTTTGAATGGACCCCAAAATATTTTTATTTACTTATTATCATTATTGTTATTATTTTTGTGTTGTTTTCTCTAGAATTGGGACCTTGACTATACCTTGACCAAGAAATTTGGGACTTGATAAAAAATAATTGATTACCCCTGCTTTGGAGCATCTCATTAAGCATCATAAAGATTAGTGAGAGATAGATGGATGCCCTTGCTCCAAAGACAGCAAAAATAGAAGGATCTGTTGAAATTTTTCATAGTGAATTACAATCCATTACTGAAAATCAAGAAAAAGGTCAATCTGAGTTGGAGAGTCTGGAATCATTCTTTGGGTCTTTACCCAATATTCCATTGCTTGTAAGGATGCATGTATTAAAGCTAAGGTACTTTTGCTGTTACTGGAAAATATTTTTATTTAAAATCTGGTCCATGGATTTGCTTAGAATGAAATAGTCTGAATTCCACGTCCACCTATAGAGAATCTGGATTTATCTCAGGAAGCAGAAAGAAGAAAAGCAACATCTGATCTCTGCTGTAAACTGCCGTCTTTATGTAGCTGATAAAGGACAGCTTCTACAGACCATGATGATGATATATTTAAGAAGTTGCATACATGCATTTCCTGATGAACAGAAGGCAGCTCAGCTCAGAAGATATTTATATGAATTACTTAAGCAAGAGGGATTCTTATATTGGTGCTATGGCATCCAAATTTTGTCCTGCAAACCTTCAGGGCATTTTGCAGAGGGTAATGGTAACTCTGTGTGTGCGTGTGTGTAATGAAGTCAAAAGGTTCTCAGAAACTAAGAATGAGTTCACTGTGATTACTTGGATACAAAGTAATGCATGTACTTAAGAATTTGCAGGATTGGTCCCTAACTTGTTATGTTATTATTTTTATTGCAGTGGTGCCCACGAGCCTTAGTTATGGGTCAGGACCCCATTGTGTGAAGTGTTCTACAAACAAAGAACAAAGACAAACTCTGCACTAAGAGCTAACAGTCTAAACTGAGGTCTAACTCCTCAACCTCCTAAGAGGAGGAGGAATTTCTGACAGATTTTGCAGATGTAGGAATCTCAAAACTTTCCTATTTTCTGTAATTTTAGTTGATTACTTGTACTTGGTTTCAACTAATTTTGGAGGGGTCCCATATATTTATATTCTTTTTTGACCCATGAATTCCACAAACAGGTAGCATGAGGGAATGACACCCACTGTTTAGGTCACATCCGATGAAGTTAGCTGTAGCTCATGAAAGCTTATGCTCAAATAAATTGGTTAGTCTCTAAGATGCCACAAGTACTCCTTTTCTTTTTGTTCAGGTTAAGTTAATTTGTGAGATATTTATTCTCTTCTGTCATTTGAGGACTATGTATGATCCTTTGTTCCACTTGTTTGAAAAAAATGCATTCATCTAACTGTCCTTTTGTCCTAAAAACTATTGTTTGTATCAATTTTTCAAATGTATAAATAAAATATCTTTAGAAAAAAACACATGTTGCGAAATGTCAGTTTCTGAGCACAAGATATCACAGGAAACAAAAGGTTATCATGAACGTAGCAAACCTATCTGTGGCCAAGCAATGATCAGCTAGCATCAGTGGTAAGCTACAAAGTAGCATGCTGGTCTATTCCTAGAAGAGGATACTGCTGCAAACACCAAAGATTTTGGAGAGGAGGTTCCAGAAACTGTGTCATCTTCCCTTCACAAATTTGATGTACCTGCTGACAAAAGAGAAACTGGAAAAAATGGGGAGCAACAATAAAATCTTATGGCATGATCCAGTTCTCAGTGACTTCAGTGGGCTTTGGATCAGGCCCTAACTGGCCAGGAGGATAGACAATAGGCTGATTCCTTGCCTTCCAAGATATGGAATTTCCTCTTTACATTCCTATCTCCCATCTCAGTACACACCAAGTACTCACAGTGTAGTACTCTCCCATAGTGCTCTAGTGCTCATGCCGAATTACTGGGCAGTGATAATTCACACCAAACACTCATTTAAATTTCACGATCACATAAACCTCATTAAAACTATTTTGATTGTAGGCGGCTTTGCACTGGAAACATGAAAATATGAGTTTTCTGTGTTGTTCTTTATATTAAGGTTTGCAGCTAATAGTCAAATTGTTTTGATTTAAATTTACATAACACTTGCATAACAAAAATCACAACATCTCCTCTTCGCTACGGTTTATAGCTAACTTTGTCCGTGTAGTCCTGATCCCTCCTTCCAATATGGAGGGTGCAGCCATACCCCACATCTTTACAGAATAGGGTGACCAGACAGCAAATGTGAAAAATTGGGACGGGGTGGGGGTTCATAGGAGCCTGTATAAGAAAAAGACCCAAAAATCGGGACTGTCCCTATAAAATCGGGATGTCTGGTCACCCTATTACAGAATAACAGGTGACTCTACACGTTCTCACCTTCTGAAGAGGTCTAGAGGATCCCTTCTGGCCTTAAAATTCTACAATTGTGAAAACGGACATTTTGTCAAAATTCTGTGGGAAAGAGAAATTTAAGGGCCACAAAAGGACTGTTATGAGTGACATAAAATATAGTCGATATTTTTCAACGGTCTACAAGACAGCTTTATCAATATTATTCAGGAGACCTCTCCAGTGAAGTCAAAGGCCTAAGGGGAGCTTATGACTAGAACTGGGCAAATAACAGATTTTTTCAGTTCACTAGCAATTTAAAAAAAGTTTGGGGTTGAACTGAAAAAGAATTTTTTTTTAAAAATTTTTAGCATATCAAAAGGTCAGAAAAAAAATGTTCTCGCAGGGTCAAACAAAACCTCCTGAGCACATCTTAATGTTTTAAAAAAATAAAATTAAATTAAAGGAAATTTCAAAATGAAAAGTTGTTTCAAATTAAAAATGGACACATTTCATTTAAAAAATGTCAACATTTATTCTGGTGGTGGGGTTTGACTGAAACAATTGGGCAAAATCTACACACATTCTCTCAATGTTTGTATTGCCCAATCTGCATTTTTGCCAAAAAAAAGTTTCGGTCATAAAGGTTCACAAGACTCTACTTGTGATGCATTATACCTCACTGAGAGACATTCCGTATGCCGTAGAACTGCACAGGCTTGATTTTTAAGATAATACAGAATTGTTGAGCCATCTGCAGCAATCACACAAAGGTTTATAGATGGGCCAAAACCGAAACTCATGTCCAGAATGCCCGCAGGCTTTGGAGGAGTTTCAATTCAAAATCAAGCAGGGTGTTAATTTTGCAAATGGTCTCTACGCAACAAGCCAAAGCCTCAGATCCCAAAATCCCTGGAAGTTTGGGAGGAGGGTATTCAGAGTCTGAACCCAGCTCTGGATGTGAATTTTGTACTAGGTCTATGCTCTATAAAAGTCTTACGCATATTGGAACATCTATGAAATTAGGGGTGGGGCTGAGATCTGAATCCAAATTTTGCAGCTTTGGCTCACCTCACAATGGTGGTTCGTGGTGTATGTACCTATGTATCCAATCGCGTATTACCTTTCTGGTTTTTGCATGCTGTACTTTTAAATGCCTGCTACAGGGTCAGCTGTGAGGCAGATGCCATTCTCAGTTCACATGTGAATGAAATAACGCATGTTTTGTGCTCTTCAGGAACTGGAAAACAAATCAGTAACAAATCATATATGGGGGAATCTGGTCATGAGCGGCAGATGGTGCTAAGTCTCGCAAAAGAAGGCCCCAGCGGTCAGCTGCATTATACGCAGAGTATGTATGGTGTGGCACTTGCAGCAGCAGCTCGGGGTGTCTTATGGTGCCTGACACTGGTGTAGCTAGGTTCCTACACCAGCAGCATTCCTGCAGCACGTGGGCTAAAACAGCCACGTGGCACAGGGGCAGGGATTCTAGCCTTTCAGGGGATATATCCCAGTGAGTCCCCAGCCACAGAAGTTAGGATTCAGGGGTCCCTACAGCTGTGGTCCCACCTCATTGCCTCTGACCCTGTGTCTCTCGACCTCACAATGTCAGAAATTGGGGGAGTTGGATGGGAAGGGAACGGTTCTGAGCCGGGAGGGTGAGGGTGGGTGTGTTCTGAGCTGGGGAAGGCAGCCCAGAGGGGCCTTTTCCAAGCTGGGAGGTGGGTTCTAAGCTTGAGGGAACAGGTAGGAGTGGGAGGCGTTGTAGGGGTAGGGAAGGAGAGGAGGTCAGGGGAGTGAAAAGTGTTGAGTGGTTGGGCAGGGGTCACGGGGGAGGGGTTTCTCCACCTGGTAGGTGTGAGAAAGTGGGATTGGGCAAGAGGGGGTCTCTGAATGAGGAAGTATGGGCTGGCAGTAGCTGAGCGGATTTGTACGAGTTCTGAGCTGGGATGAAGGAAAGAGGGGTGGAGTGAATTGTCTGGAGGAAGGTGTTTGGGTGGTGGAGTTGGGAGCTAGATTGGGGAGGGGATAGAGGGAGGCAGATAGAGAAGAGTCTGTGAGTGTAAGAAAACAGGAAAGGGCACACGGAGGGAAAAATACAGGTTGCTTCTATACAGCCCTTTACTGCAAAGTATCTGAGCTTTTCACTCTGAAAGGGAATCTTCTCTTGCCACTGCCTCCATGACCTACCTCATCCCCACCCCACCCACACACTGTGTCCTCCTTTCTCTGCGTCCCAATGTCTTGCTTTGAAAGTCCGGTTACCCTGCAGGAAGGGGATAGGAAAGGATGGTGAGAGGAGATCTATTGTGCTTTGCTGCCCCACCATTTAAGTTGGGCATTAGCCACTCCTGATTATGTGCACACTGCATTTCCTCTATTAGTTATGCTGTTTGGAGCCTGCAGTTTCAGACAAAGGTTTTGTACTTGTTCCATGTTAATCTTAGTTAATGGTCTGTTCTGTTGGGTACAGGCACGGCTAAAAATCCCAGCCTGTTCCAGATGTCCAAAACAAAGCATATGGTTGACAAGAAACAATGCAAATAGAGACCAATATGCGTCTGCCGGTCTGCCTAATCTATCTATCTACCTTTGTACTTGTATAGTTTCCATTACCATAATATCTGAGTACCTTTATAAGTTGAACACAGACCATGTTTAGCAAAAGCATGAATATGGAAACCCTGCCCACCAACACAGTTGCCAAGACAAATATGGGTCATATCCTGCCACCGTTCAATGCACGGAATTCCTATTAAGAGTCAATGGGAGTTTTTGCCTAAAAATCAATGGAAAGATTTGACCTTTTTCAAAACAGAGCCATCTATGGTGTAAATTGTACTGCCTCTGTTGGGCACAAAAGATAAAACCCACATTTCTCGAGCTATTCTCTTCTGCTAGCATGCCCTTTGGAGTATACCTTTCTCACCCCACTAGCATCTAACTAGCATCCCAAATGGTTTTCAGTAAAAGTGCTGTAAAAATGTAAAAGCTGGCAGTGCCTGGCTTTTCAGTCACTTATAAATATTATCACTGATTATTCACACCTGAGCTCACGGCGTGGTATATTTTTTTACTATCTGAAAGAAATTCAGAAATAAAATAACTGTGTTATTAAATGTGGGGGGTTAACATCATTATATCTAAAGGTAAAAGCCCTGTCTGAAATCACCACAGAGGGATGGATGTTGACTGAAAGCAGCTGCCGGTTCAGCCGGTGGTTTAGGATGTTCTATTGCTTAGCTACTAAACAAATCCCCTTTTGCCCTGCACTGCCTCCAGCAAGCCCTTAGCCTTCCCCACTCTGTCTTCCCCACACAGTTTCTCTATTTTTCCTCATAATCTCAGACCTGATTCTCTTTTTCCCATTCTTCTGAATGTTGAAGTCATGACCTTTGTGGTTTATAGGCCACAAGAGACTGAGCTAAATGTGTTAGCACAGAGTCAAAACAAGTAATAGCTGGCCAATTAAATTAATAATCCATATTGTTACAATGTTTAACCACGGCTGTTTCCTCAGTGGTCTGTTTAAATCACAGCCAAGTCCTGACCTATTAAAATGAATAACTGGAATTATGAGAAACTCCATTTAATAAACACAGCAAGGAATGCAACACAATTGGATATGAAATATTTATTACCATTTTAAGCAGCAGCAGCTTGTTGAAATTTAAGACCGGATTAATGAAGGAGTTTTAATTTCTGGGTGAGAGTGGAAAACTTAAACCTGGAACATTTCCTTGATTTTGTGGTGTGGACGAGATTCGAGATGGGAGCACAAGATTCACAATTTCCCCTGTAGAGCTCTCCAGCCTCGCAGGACTCAGGAGGAGATCAAAGCAAGCAGGCTCCAGACAAGTGGCTCAAGTGGCTTCAAAAACCCAGGGGAATAAGGGCTAGAGCACTAGATATGAGCCGTCTTGGACTTTAAAATTAAAACTCCTGCCAACTGCTATCCTATGGAGAGTGATATTAATGGGAAGGCCGGTGCAGATCCACTGACAGCAGCCTATGTGTGTGTGCAATTTTTACATTATACCACGGCCACAAAAATGCTCTTCTCTCTGAAATGTGTCAGACCTCAAAACATTTTGTGGGTGAAAACATTTTAAAACTGTTATATTTCAAACAGTCTATCTATTCATTAAAGCAAGAAAACTCCAAGAGATAGAGATTTGTATTCATGTTTCAATGCATTGCATGTCATTCTCCACCCAAAACAACAACAAAAAAAAACCCAAAATAAATTTTCTTTAAAATACAAATGGAAATGTTATGAGGGTCTGAAAATGAGCGATTGTCCAAGCTAGAATATTTTCCTTTGTTTCCTACTGCACCCAATGTAATAACATTGAAAAGATTAATATTATGCAAAACCCAGTACAACAGAGCCATTATGCAGTACCACGTCAAGGAGTTACGTAATAATCACTCTCTGCCGTACACCCACCTGGCGCATCATCCCGATAATGATGTATTCTTTCAGACATCTGGGCAATGATGGTTCCACACCACAAATTGGCACAATCCATCAGAAATGCTGTGAAGCAGTAAACCACTAACCTAATTTGAGAAAATACAGAGTTCTACCAGCGCTTCCGAAGGGTCTCATTTTAGTGCACGCTCTGACGACTTCAGGATCCATATGCTTTTTTTTTCTTTTAAGTGTATTAGTCCCAGTGAAGGGTACCAGATTGACAGCAGCAGAGACAGAAGACTCCTGCTTAAACACAGAACAAATACAGCATGAACAGAAGCGGGGCAAGTTATTCCATGCTGCACCAACCAAACATGGAGGAACCACGTCTCGGGATAATTCAGTTTCCACACCCTTTTAGTCCCTCTGGTAAGACTGTCAAGCATGTCACTTACGCTGGTAGGTTCTGGGACATCCACTATGAAGTCAATTACAACATAAAGCACTGAACAATAGTCCAAGTGAGATCATTGGGTTGCAACAGCCAATTGGTCATCTCACATGCCAGATCTCTCAGGACTTTATCCCATCTTCTTCCCTGGTCAAACTGTAAGTCTGGTAGGGTAGAGTATGAGACATTTGGATTGGAGTATGATATGATTGCTGCTCATCTTCAGCTCCTATCTTTGCACTGACTACACAGTCTGCTGTTTCTGTGCTTTCCCACAGCCAGTTGAGATCAGGTCCGTTGAGCTAGGTGCTGTGCAAACACCTATTAAGAGACATCCCCTGCCTTAAAGAGTTTACAAACCAGGTAGACAAGCCAGTCAAAGGGTCGGAGCAAGGAAGTACAGCAGAATCCCTATATTCTGAACTAATTGGAGATTGAGGAGCTCATAAGCTCAGAAAGTTCATAAAACCGAACATCTCAAAATTACAGTAGGTTTGGTGCATAAATTGCAATATGGTGCCCTGCATCCCTGTCTTCTGCTCCTCCGAACCACACAAAGTGATTTCCAGTGCACTGAAGGCACTGGACTGTGAAGGTCTGTTGTCTTGTTCTTCATCAACATCACTTTTGTTATGGAATTTTTTTCCATTGGGAAAATTGGTTCATATACTGAGTTGTTCGTAAGATTAGTGTTTATAAAATGGAGGCTAAGCTATATTATTATCACGGTTTTACAGATGGGGACCTGAGAGTGAGAGAGTAGGTGACTTGCTCGTGATCACACAGGGAGTAAATGGCAGAGTCTGGCGCTGAACCCAGATTTCCTCAGTCCTAGTCTAGTGCCTTAACCACAACTATTAATTACCTTAAAATACTGATGCTTTCTCCCCATTCCCTTTTTAACTCTTAACAGATTTTCAGTACCTTGGATCTACAATCCTGAAATACTTCCTCACCTGAAAGAGTTAAACTGGTCCTTTGGAAATACTCTAAGCAAGAGAAATCCTTTCCCACCTGTCTCTTGCCCACTCACCCATCCACGTACCTACTACATATGGATCAATATGGGAAGATTATCACTCTTTTCATAATTTTAATAACCATTAACTGACTTGGTGCACCATTCATCTTAAGGCACATTGCAAACTCATTCATGTAGATCCTGTCCCAATGCCCTTTCAAGTCAATGGGAGTCTTTCCACTGATTTGTATAGGCTTTGGATCAGACCTACATAGAAGCCTTTTCACATGACACTAATATGCAGCCACAACTGGGGTGAAACATTGCAGCCGTTCCATAGCATACAGCAACGCCACATAACAGTTCATATCAGGGAGAGAAGAATGCTATATTCCAGCTGAAACAGCAAATAGAATTTTAGGCAGGCAGAACACAGCTGGAAATTGGCCAGGTTCAACGACCGCATTCTTGTGAGAAGTGATCGGGTACGTTAGTTTTATGGTACATCACATTTAAAAGACAACACTTATAGTAGCTCCTACCACCAGGCTTAACTGCTTGATGAGCTCTAATTTTAAAGTAAAGTCACCTCTCTATGCAATAAGTGATTTCTTATCCAAACTCAGTCTCTGCTAGTGGATCACAGATCAGTGAGGTGTTCTGCTATACCTATGTTTTATTAGGTCTGGCTTACGTTCTTTTATAAAGTTTAATTTCTCCTCCTTTCTATACAAGCTTGTGTCAGTTGCTTGAGCATTTTTGTGTGTGTGGTTTTCTTTTAAACTCTGTAAAACTTTATATTAAAGAAAAATTTCAATATCATACCTATCCTACACTATTTTAATCTGTAGGGCTCTGAGAATGAGCCAATTTAAAAGAAAAGAAAAAAGCTTGTACGTGAATCATGATTACATGTGTACATAAGTTTACTAGGCCCTCAATTAGGCACTTAATTATGCTAAACAGTCACTTGCACATTTAAAAATAGATTGCCCTTCCTCCAGACCAACTCATTTTTTAGAGGGGAGGAGGCAGGGTCTTGATAGTGGATGATGAATTTTTGTGACAAACTTTGGGATGAAAGATGCAAGTGCAAAGTATCATTATTCTTGTTTTATTTCTGTGCTTTCCTTTGGACATATAGGACCACTTTCTGGAAAGGAGTATCAGATGTTCCTGCTGTTAACACTAAGATACCTGCCATGTGCTTACTCAGGGAAGAAAACACCTGCTCTATTCCATCCCATCTGAAAAGGCACAGGTCTGAGGGTGTGATCTACACACATAAGCAGTCATCTCTACCAAGCTGTGTTCCTGCTCCACAGCATCTTTCTGCCCCTAAATTTTCTATTCCTATTCTTGCCCTGAATAGATTCAGGTGGATGGAGGGGTTGGTGTCAGCCTTCTTATTACCTATTTTATTTGATAGTGTTATTTTATTTTGACCACTTTAACAGGAGGTGCAACTATTCTCACAGCAGTGGCAAAATTTAGCCCCGAAGGTTTTTTTAAAGCTCTTATTTAAGGTTACAATAGATGTTCCAGTTGGGGCTAATAGAATTAGGCCCCTTTGAAAACTCTAACCCCTACTCTTAACCGTCACCTGTTGTAAACATCCCAATGCAAGTGCCATTGATTGCCTACTTTTAGGATATGCTGAGTCTCCAGCTTTAGGCATACAACAATGAGGCATCTTCAGGAAAATGTAGTATGCAGTGTAATGTTAATGTAGTCTTTTGTACCTAAACAGTATGTACATTCTGGAATGAATAGCGATGTGAGAGCGAGAGAGAAAGAGATGTGTGCATCTATCACAGAAGTATTTTAGCCATATAATCACCAGGTATAACCAAGGCCAACTTCACAGCTGGTGTTACTTGCACAATTCTGGCACTAGAAGCAAATTTTGGTTCAGAGAGTGGGCATGCGACTAAGTGGAGTCAATGGTGAACTTGACTCCAAAAGTGGAACCCGTTACACACTATTAACTAAATGCTGAATTCAATGATACCAGCATGTCCTTGCAACCTAGATTCACAGGTTACGGGAATCCTTTGAAAATATATTTAGCCCACCCAGGTGCTTTGAATTGTAGAGACCTAAAATTATAGTTCTTTTTGATATCTCTCCCCTTTTTGGGTGGTTTATTCGTTTTGCTTTTTTCTCTCTCTTTAGTCTTTATCATATTTAGTGGTGTTTCCTCCTCTCCCTGTGCTCTTCTTCTAACCTCCCACCACAAAGGGGGAGGAGAGTAATTTAAAATTTTTAAATCTAGACATAAAATATAAGCGATTTTACCCTTTGAGTGAGTTTTTAAGACTCCTTTTTTTGCATAACTTCTCTGACATCTGGGTTTCCTTATACTCCTCCTTCCCAGGCCTCTCTGCTATGAGAGCAAGCCTATGTACCCAGAAGTAAAGCCATCTCCACACTAGCACTATACATGGGTTGCGCGTCCTGCTATGCAAATTTTAATCCAGGCTAGAAGCAAGTTAGAGAACGAAGTGTACCCAATTGGTCAGTTTGTTATAGGTCCTCCTCTGTGCTTAATCCACAGAGAATATGACTCTGTGCTAGAGGTTTGGCTCATTAGCTCTGTAGCCCCTCATTTTCCCTTAGCTTTGCAGGTCCCTGAGTCAATTCCTGGTGTCTGCCAGGATGGTGGCCCTCACATGAGGATGGACAAAATCATTTTGGCTAATTTCAAATGCACTCAAGCAACATAGGTTGGAAAACTTGGCTTGACCTCAGTTGACTTTTTCTCTTGGGAGAGACCGGCAGAGTGGTGTACAGAGAGAATAAACCCTAATGGAAAAATTAGGTTGAAAAATGGAGAGCAGAATGTAGGCAGAGCAATATAAACACATACAGAGAGAGGGTGAGAGGAATCCAGTGAAGAGAGATGAGGAAAAATGGAGCAGAGCACGGGTATTGAAAAAACTAATACAACAGCACCATGAAAAGTGGGACAGGAGAGGTCAAGAAAGAGATTCTAATTCTAATGAGAATACTCTACTATCACTTAGCATTTGTATTGCACATCATAGTCATTATCAAATTAAATCTTGCAACACACCAGTAAGCAACTAAGCATTATGAGCCCATTTAAAAGACAGAGAATCTGAGACCCAGTGAGATGAAAAGGGCTTCCCACAGCAAGTCAGTGGAAGAGCCAGGATTAGAACATAGGACCTTTATATTCCCCATGTGCCCGCTCATTTCTTCAAACCCTGCTCCCTCCCAGTAGCCATAAAACTCACAAGGCTTTGGGGAGTATTCTACTCATAATACAGGTCATAGTCTTCCATTCAGCTGGAAATGAGAAGTGTCCGATGGCGTCTTTCAGGGAAAATAAATGTGTGACCTCTGCCAAGTTTTGTGAATTTAAAATATGGTTTGAGAGCGTCTCACGAGGAGTTTGCCTATCCCAATACAGAGCCTTCTTCATACACCATTGATGGGAGCATGGAGATGTAGCATCAAGCAAGGTTTGCACGAGATACAGAGCTCTACATCAGCAGTAGCTGGGTGCTCATCTATACTAGGACTCCAAATGCTGGCAACAACAATGGCGTGAAACAGTGTCCGCAATGGTGAGAAATTTCCCCTGTCTAGACAGGGATGCTGAGATCCTTCTCCCTGATCACATTTGCAGTGCGGAAATTGGACCACATTAAGACTTGATCCAAAACCCATTGAATACAATAGAGAGACTCCCACTGACGTCAGTGGGCATTGGGATTAGGGCCGACTAACACTGCACTCAGATTTATTCCAGGGTGATGGCATCCATACAAATAAACAAATAGATGGTTTTGGTACTGCTTTCAAAACCTGTTTAGCTTTAGGTGCTACAGATTGGGGGTGAGTAGTGTGGAAACCTGAACTCTGTCCTTGACTTTCAGGTTCCCCACTTTCCCTTCCCCCCCTCAGCAAAGCAAAGTTCACCTGTTTTGATTTAGATACAAAATGTTTCAGAGTTCTAATTAATGACGGGGGTAGGGGAGCTGTTTGATGTTAACAAATTTATGAATCTAATGAAAACATAAAAGGCAGGTAGCATCAAAAAAAAAAAAAAGAAAAATAAGAAACAACAACAAACCCATAAGGAAAAATGCAATCAGAAATAAATAACATAGTGGGATTTAATTCTGCCTTTTAATTTGCCATTCTTCTTCTTTAGAGTCTGATAATATAGATGTTGTTTTTTTAAATGGAAGTAATATGACATTCTATTTAATTTCCTCCAGAACAAGACAATCTGGCTCACCAAATATAGCCTGACAAAGAAAAATAGGAATTTACTGATCAAAGATCAAAGTGTGCAGCGCTCCACCTTAAATCCCTCCTGCCCTATTAGACCCTCCCTTTAGTCGAGACAGAGAAACAAATTTCTCTCACATCAATGATGCCTCCATAATCAATTTCAAATAGCCCTTTGCATAGGGATGCAAATCTTAGCTTTCTCTTAATAAAGCATTTTAGAAGATGGATGTACTGATCTGATATTATTAAACGAAAAGTGGTCTCTTTTTAATCTAGAGATGCAGGGGCGTTCGTAACAGAGTGCATCAAAGGCCTGGTCTCTTTCTCTTCCTAATTATCAATAGTGTTTTATAATCTTATTAATATTGATACACAGTATACTGAAGATCTGTTAACGTATAATGTATGTGGAGGATAATTAACGAGATCCGAGTCAGATCAATCGCCTATTTGACAGCAAACGGTGTGTGGCTTATAAATTATACATGTGCTAGGTATGGCTAGAAATGTTTAAAGTTTCAGTCCAATCCTTCCAGTACAGCACTGGGGAAACTGATGAACTTAAAGGCACAGTCCCTTGCCTGTTAGGTTTATACTGTACACTCAGAGGAATAACTCTTATTTAAAAATCAAAGAGTTCCATTAACTGTCAAGATCTCATAGCAGCACAGAAAACACACCTTCCCCTTGTGAAGTGCTGCAAAACAAAAGGTAAGATCTTGTAAGAAAAAGGATGATTAATAAAAGTGAGGTAATTTTCCTTTTGATTTCTGAGAGGAAGTAGCACACAGGATGTTCCAAATGACAGAACTGATCCCGCATCTTTGCACTGGCATTTAACAAGGTTAGACTTGCTAGTGCAGTAAATACAAGTAATAATCCGAATTAATATTGCATGTTTTGGTAGGTGTGAGAGCATGAAAGTTTTCTGCAGATTATTGTACACTCCCCAAAGCAGACTCTGTGTGATGAGATGATGGGATGGAAATAAAACTTTCCTTTTTTTGTTGTTACAGAGCTGATGATAAGCATGGGGCTGAGAAGAAAGGAGATGTCAAGTTTAATAAAAATAACATATTATTATTAATAATAATTTACCTCAGGGATACAACCTAATGCAGTAATGACTACTCAAAACAGTGAAACTTCTGCAACATTGTGAAAATGGTTCTGATTTCCTCTGCTCTTCCACAGCAGATCTTGGGACAAACTCACGTTTGACCCTGTGTGACATACCTAGCTTGCATACCTATCCACTGGAATGAAGCAAGGCCCTAGTGTTTTATACAGGAGTCATGGAGTCAGATTAAGCCATTAGAATGTGAATTCCTTGCTGGGGAATAGTGCCTATTGATGTCAATGGGAATTTTGCCTGATAAAGATATGGAAATTGCCATTCTGGATCCAACTAGTGGTCCATCTAGTCCAGTATCCTGCCTCTGACAGGGGCCTGTACCTGATGTTTCAGAGGAAGGCGCAAGAACCCCACAGTAGGCGGCTGTGGGGTAATCCCCTCTGCCACTTTCCAAAGGTCTCATTCTAATAGTTAGAGATTGGTTTAAACCGTGACATATGAGGTTTGATCTCCTTTCCAATATTCTCTTTGGTAGCATAAACCATTATAAGGTTATTCCTGTTATCCATACAAACTTCTAATCCCTGTTGGAATGTTGCTAAATGATTGGCCTAGTGACATCCAGGACAGTGAGCGCAGGCGGTCAGAACACCTGCTGACGAAAGATCTGGGCGTGTGAGAGCACAGGGCTTTAAATCGCACAGCATCCCAAAGGAAATTCAATGCACTTTACACAGGCTACCTTAAAACCAGTTTACCCTGTTTACTTTTAATTAATTTTTTAAGTGTGTATGTGTTTGTGTTAATGCAACCTTTGGCTGCCTAACAGTGGAGAGAGACAGCCCGGAATGGCCATCAGTAACAGTGCCATGAAGCCAGTGAATGGTGGCATGACAGAGGATGCGTTCACTGACACCCCCTGGTACTGGTGCTGCAGGGCCATTTCAGTCATTCAAATGATTTGGTCCATCTGCAGCGTGGAGGTTAAAATCTTTGCTCTATTGTGGTAGTGGGGAAAATGAAGCAGGGTTCAAGTCAATTATTGAAATCATAATATCATGTACTTCCCCCTCCCCGAGTGTTTCAAACGGCTGAACCAACGTGAATGAATTAAGACTCACAACCCCCACAGAAGGGTAAGGAGGTTTCAGCAAGGAAGGTTGAGGTTGGACATTAGGAAAAACTTCAGAGTCAGAGTGTCAGAGTGGTGAAGCACTGGAATAAATTGCCTAGGGACATTGTGGAATCTCCATCACTGGAGATTTTTAAGAGCAGGTTAGACAAACACCTGTCAGGGATGGTCTAGATAATACTTAGTCCTGCCATGAGTGCAGGGGACTGGACTAGATGACCTCTCACAATCCCTTCCACTCCTTTATGATTCTAAGACCAGAGTTTTCAATAAAGGCCAAAATTTCCAAAACTAGACCCAAAACACAAGGCACCTCAAATCAGTGTCAGCATTAACACACGTGACTTCCCCCCCAGTCATATGGTCAGTCAATTACTGAGTCAGGAATACAACCCAGGTCTCCTGACCCTACAGTCTTATGTTGTAACCACTGGAGTATGCTTCCTCTTCTCTTTTAACTATTTTGTCTTTGCCTCATGCAGCTAATTCATGTCATGCCACTTGCAGTTAGGGTGACGAGACAGCAAATGTGAAAAATCGGGACGGGGGGGGTAATAGGAGCATATATAAGAAAAAGACCCAAATACCAGGACTATCCCTAGAAAATCGGGATCTAAAAATGTTTAAGACTGCTCAGATTAACAAGGAGCATTGCATTCTGGGACCTGTAGTCTCCATTGCTCACAGCTTCATATTAAGGTGACAGCCGCCACCACAATCCGTTCCATTTCATAGTGTTTAAGTGTGGCCCCAAGGCTCCTGGCAAGTTGCCAGTGTGGCAGTGGATTGGGTAAAGTTTAGGCACCCTGGCATTCCCATTCCCTGGAGTCATCTATTCCCCACTTCCCTGTAACTCATCAAGTTTAATATGGGAGTCTGCAACTCTGACTCCATAACTGTGGAAAATGCCTCAAGTGTCCACTGACCAAGGGAAGAGATTTTAGGGCCAAACTGGTCCCCTGCGGAACTGCTTTTCTTCCCTGCCCTGCCCCTCCCTCTCTCCCATTTACCCTTCTTTTGTTTGCTCTAAATTGCTGCTTAATGCTCATTACCAGGTCATTAAGCGGTAATGAGCGAAGAAAAGGAGGAGACTGAATGGAAGGAGACAGAAAGAAGAAAAGGGGGAGTGAAGTGGAGACAGGAGAGAGAAGGAAGATAGGGAGGGGAGAGCCATTTAAGCCTGGGCTGTACACAAAGTTGCACCGGTTTAACTGGATTTATGGGACTTGGAAAAGGGGTCAAGGTTAGGTAGCTGATGTTAGCTAAACCCAATATAAACTTGGCTACTTTCCTAAGTCAGGACAAGACTTCAAGGTGCAATGTGAAACAGGTTTATTTAAACCGGTGCAAATTTGTATGCAGATGCTCTGAAATGGATAGCAGGGGACTGGATTTGATGACTCAGGAGATCCCTTCCAGTCCTATGTCCCTAAATCATTTGAACCCTGATTTATACTGGTTCAGCTTGTTCCACTGTAGATAGCAGTTTTAGGTGAAAGCTGAACTAATGTAAGCCGGGTTTAAACTGATGTAACTGCCGGTTTACATCCGTATACATAAAGCAGTTTTTAAATCAATGTAACAGTGCAATTTCTGTGTATATACTTTAATTTGATTGTTTACTGTATTAAGCTAAATTGAAATAATACTGTCTATCCAGGTTTTCATTTAAATCGGTTCATTTAGGTTAAACTGGTGCAACTATCCTGTGTTAGACAAGCCCTCAGAGAATTTTTGTAAATCTCTTAACATCAAAAAGTTTCCCTTCCCGAAAGAAACATTATTTTTTAATGTGAGAAGTTTAATTGGGAGTCAGTAAAGCAGAGCTGAGCCCCACTTAACTCTGCTTAGGTGTCAGAGTAGCAGCCGTGTTAGTCTGTATTCGCAAAAAGAAAAGGAGTACTTGTGGCACCTTAGAGACTAACCAATTTATTTGAGCATAAGCTTTCGATGCATGCATCCGATGAAGTGAGCTGTAGCTCATGAAAGCTTATGCTCAAATAAATTGGTTAGTCTCTAAGGTGCCACAAGTCCTCCTTTTCTTTCTGCTTAGGTGATATCCTAAAATAAAATTAAACAGGTAGTTGGTTGGTTTTTAGATTTCAAAGTTTCCTGGAGTCCTTGGACACAGTTTCTTTACACCTCCTTAGGCTCAAGCATGACACTTGCAAGTTAACCAAGCCCAGACATGTTTTTAGCGAGCTTTGGCCTCTCGTGAAGTCATTGGGTATGTCTACACGCATTTCAGATCTAGCAGAAGTGAACATCCCAGCCTGGGTTGACAGACTTGGGCAAGGGGCACTCACGTTCTAAAAATCGCTGTGTAGACAGCATTGTGAAGTTGCTGCTTGAGCTGGGAGGTTTCCTCCCAATTGGTCCAATATGCTGTGTAGTCGATATATCCATTGGTGTTCAAACAGGACTCAGGCTTTACAGAGAAGTGGCACATCTGCTTTTCCCTGGCTGTCCCCTTTCTTACGGTATTTCCGGCTCCACATCCCACACATGCTGTTGGTGGAATTACAAGTACTAAGTTCCTTCTTAAGGAGACACACTGTAATCATTTCAACTTGGTGGACCACTTATCAGATCTGGTACAGCAAATACTGTGTGTGTGATTAAAAGCCATTACCTTCCCAGCATATTTTAATAACTTCAGGATCTCATTTATTAAGTAAGACTAGAATTTTCAAAAGAGCTCAGCTCTCAGTTAGGCACCAAAATGAATGGGTAGATTTTCCAAAGTGCTCAGCACATTGGATGCTTATTGGGTGCTGAGTTCTTTTGGGGCCCGTCTGTCTCATAATGGGAACTATTGAATGTCGAACACTGTAGAAAACCTGACCCTTATTTAGGTGCCTAAAGGGGGGCTGTATGCAGTGTTGTTGTAGCCGTGTTGGTCCCAAGAGATTAGAGAGACAAGGTGGGTGAGGTGTAATATGTTTCATTGGACCAACATCTGGTGAGAAAGACAAGCTTGTGCACTTACACAGGGGAGCTGAAAATATGGTCCCAGTTGTGGGTGTTGAGCACTTGAAAACCTGTCCTTGAGCTCTTTTGAAAATCTGATCCAAATGGAGCAAAAGGAAGGATATCAAGTCAGATGGGCCTAATCTCAACATTGGTCAACTATGTTCATAAGGAAGTTGGGATTTTGTTCCTTTGCAGTTGGCTGTGGCTTTGAGGACAGACCGACTACATTATTTATTCAGACTGAGGCAGAATGAAAAAGAATGGCTGTCATTCATTCTAAGCACCCTCAACAGAACTTAGGATACAGCTATCTAAAGTTGCCTTCCTTAGGCCTAAACTGCAGCAGTTCCACCCCACCAACAAAACAGGCAAATTAAAAATTAGAATAACCCTCCTTTTTGAACCACTTACCACCCTTATAACTCCCACCCCCTTTTCAAACACCTGAGGGGAAACAGTGAGCTTGAAGCATGCCCTGGAGGTCATCATGTATGTATGTTAATATGCAAACAGTCACTGCACGGTACTAATCCACCCACCCCAACATTAGCGTACACAGCCCGGACATCTCTCCCACCTTCAAGGCAGAGGTTGTAACAGTCAGTGCTCAAGTGAGGTCACCTATTACTAAAACTTCATTACTCCCTTGGCATGTTCTCTAGAAAACATACTAGTCTATTATGACCATGGCTAATTAATGAACACAGTATGTTTACTAACACAGGCTACTGTCCCCAAAAAGTACTTTGTTCATTTATTTGCCATTTTAAGTAATTATATTTCTTACCAGCTATTTATTTGCAATTACTCATTTGGCCGTTAGTGAATTTCTGCTGCTCTGTGTGTGTGCGTGCGTGAGTGTGCAACACACATGATTCACAAACAGTAAAATCTCACAAATGACCAAATGACTCATTACAAATAGATATTTTTCTTTTGCAAATTAGATAGCGAGCAATAAATAAATCATCTATACAGAAATGTACTTAAACGCCATAAATACCCATGTGATAAATAATGTTATCATGTACCTTTGACCTCCTCACTTTCTATTCACTAAGGTCTGATCCTGCTCCTCTAATTCAATAGCAAAACTCCCATTGTCTTCACTGATGCAGGCTTGAGCTTTAATTCATGTCCCCAGAATTTATTCAAACATTCTAAACCTCTGAGCTTCAAAAGCTGCCATCCACCCAAAGTGCAGAATTTGCCTGCGAGAACCACACCTGTCCAAGGCTCAAAGTTCACTCCTAGGTCACTGGCAACTTTTCTATACATTCAAAATCAAGTTGTGGGATGGTATTTTCAAAATAATTTAGGCAGATGGGGCCACACTGAATTCCAGTGGGACTTCTGCTTATAAGTCATGTAGGTGCTTTTGAAGATCTGACCTCATGACTTTAAAGTCCAATATCTCACACCTCTGCAAGGCTAGGAATGGGAGTCTTATACCATTGAAAAGGAATTGTCCAGAGGTGAAATTGTAGCCACACTGAAGTCAAAGACAAAACTACAGTTGACTGCAGTAAGCTAGGCTTTCATCCCAAGTGTCCAAATGGTACACAGCAAGGATACTAACCCTGGAAGATACTGAGATAACAGATTTAAAGATTGAAAATTTTCAGACCTGCCTGGGAAATTTAGAGACACAACTCCCACTCATTTTCTATGGGAATTGTGCAGCTAAATGCCTTAGGCAGCTTTGAAAATCTCAGCCTAAATTCGTAACACTTTTATCTACAAGCAAGCTATTTTAGATCACTTTTCAGAGGTTTTATAGTTCCCTCTGAGCCCAGTAAAGTCTTGTTCATGGTAACTCAGGCACCTGGCTTTACAAATAGAGGGATTAAAAAAAAGTCTCTCTCAATTTTTTTAAAGCACACTTAATACACACGTAACACACAAAAATACAAAATGGTGGAGGGTGGTGTAAGGACTTTATCAGCACTCATTTGATATGAGCTGCATTACTCACACATAGCTTCACCACTCCTAAGTGCAATGCCAAACTCAAAGCCATGCTGCTAAAACCTATACCACAGCATCATGTATTTCACCTATATATTATATGTACGTAGACACTACGTGTGTGGGGACAAGATCCAAGTGATGAATTGTGGACCCTGTGATAAATAAAATTTAGCACAGGGTTTTGCAATTTCTTATGCACCTTTGAACACCTCTCTTGCACTCTGCTGACTAATCCAGGCAGAGGTCTGGTCTACACAGCAAACTGATGTCATCATAACTTCAGTAGTAAAGTCAATAGTGTGAGTAAGTGTTTTCAGGCCTAACATTTGCAAACCTCCAAACAGCTTCAAACACCTCATTTCCAAACCATCCTCCCAGAGACATGTCTCCTACTTTCCATCCCACATGGAATTTTCACAGCTCCTCCCTTATCTGATGCCTAGAATAGGCAATATTTAGGCCTAGATCAGTGATGGGTTTAAGGTCCAATAGGCATGATCCTGCAGGGTTTTGCACAGGAGGTTTACGTTTTCAGAAAGGGAAGATACCTGACTTTCCGATGGGACTTGCAGCACTTGCTTCTAGAACCTGGAAAGGCTCAAAATCTGGACCAAAAAACTGCAGCGTTATTATGCACAGTAAAATAATTTTAGGGTATTGTTAAGAGCCTTCTAAATTGCCAAATTGTAACGTTATTCTCCGTCTAAAGCCAATACAGTTGTACTGATAGCCCTCAGGCAGCCCTGCTTTATGAGTGGAAAGAGATGGAAAAAAGTCAATATTAACAACAAAAATCCAAACCCCTCTCTCCAGCATCTTGATGTGGCATAAGAGCTTATTGACTCTTGTTTGGGATGACCAGTATAGCTCGGGAGTAAAGCAGTCATCCCAAACTCATGTCAATAAATAAATCCTTATTATTGCATGAGACTCTGTGGGCTTGAACCTACAAAGTCCAGCAAAGCACTTAAGCATGAGCTTAACTTTAAGCAAGTGAGTAGTCATTTTGAAAGCAGTGAGACCACTGCTTTAAGTGCTTTGCTGGATTGGGTCCAGAGGGCTCAGCACCATGCAGGCTTGACCCTTTATACAGGTCTAGACATGATACACAAAGTGATCCAGAAAAATTACTACAGAAGGGAAAAGAAATTGAAGCAAATATTTCCCTGTCCTGCCATACAGTTTGACTCTGAAACACCACAGAATCCTACAAGTTCTGAATATGGCTTATAAATTAATAGAGTTCAGTTAATCAACATATGTCACAGCATGTAGAAAAATATGTGGTTTACACACACATACCGAATTGGTTATGACTCTGCAACCCATTTAGCTGACACATTGCCACCGTCTTTCCAGGCGAACTGCCCTCCTCATCAAATGTATAATTCAGAGCTTCTCCAGAGCAGGTCAAAAAACCTGCACTGTTTCTTTAGGTAAAAGTTTATGCTAATACAATGAGAGAGAGTCAGCACTGGGAGAGCTCTTAAATGGCATTGTCATATAAAGTTTTAATAGCAGTCAGAAATGCAAGAAAGGAGCTGATATGCTAGTGGTAAGGTGACTTCCTTTAACCTGTGATTTTTGGGGTGTGGGGGCGAGGTTGAGTTTATAGGCTAGTAAAATCAGGATCCAGAGACGTTGCCAAGAAGTAACACTAAAACCTTTGCATTGTGTTAATAAACAACTCCCTTTGAAGCTAATAGTTTTTCTTCAGTCTGGAAACAGCAAGATAATATTCTACCTGAATGGCAAAAGTCCACTTTCCTTTTTGTTCATTATTTGAATGAGAACACCTGTTTAAATGAGCAAAGTGCTTTAAAACTACTTCTGCAATGTTTTTTGCTAAGAGGTGCTAAGACACAGAATCACGGTCTCTCATTTTGTACCATTCTGGATGCATTAGTGAAAGAGTGGGTGGCAAGCCGGTGTCATTCTTGACACATTTACTTCAGATTTTCTTTCTGGTCTCTTTTTTTAAATGTTAGTTTGTTGTACACTGCCCTAAAGGTTTTGTCGGAAAAACTGGGTAACAAACAGCATGACTACTGAAAAACAGAGGAGTAACTCTGGGCTATAAAACAATTCAAAAACATCAAATAAGCAAACAAACAAAACACCTGAGGTTTTTTACATCATGCTGGAATTCCTCCCACCAGTAGTATTCAAGACTCCAGTTCTGTACTGCTTCCGGCTCCAATAACTGATACTCAAACAGGCTTCCAAATAGGTTCTTCTCCTTTAAGTACAGCTATGGTTGACTTCCTTTGTATTTCTGATATATACAGCAGTACTTGCTCGCTGTTTTACCAAATCCAATGGGTTTCTGCAGTTTTGGTTCAAGTCTGAGCGTCCTGTTCCGTCAGTCTTGTGCTCCTGATTTATCTCCTATCAATCCTCAGATCTGTTGTTAAACATTCATTAAAATGAAGTAGTAACATTGGCTTAATCAGCAGTTCACTGAGTTACCTTGAACCCAGTGCTTCAGTTCATCCCAGCGTAAAAAGAGGGACAATGGGTGAAATCCTGGCTCCGTAAAAGTCAATGGCAAATCTCCCATTAACTTCAATGAGTCCAAGATTTCACACAATATTCCTGACCTATCAAGTAAAGCTTGTGAATTGTGAAGCTTAATTAATCCATGTCTGTAAAATGCTTTTAAGTCCTTAAGTGTAAATGCGCTAGAGAGATTTAGCTAATAACGTCATAGAACATTGGTTCAACATTATGAGAATCTGCATTTCTGATATTGTTCCCCCTAATGGTCATTCTTTCTCTCTTAACTGCTTGACTGAGGCTGAATGTTCCTGGTATGTCCAAATGGAAAGCACTCAGTGTACCAGGTACAGTACATCCTGATACTTCTCTGGAATGTTAATGGATGGACCTTGGCTCATGGACAGTCTAGTACACATTTTTTTAAAAGAACCATATTCAGCGTACTTACTGTATCATCCATCATGCACTGGATCATGTCTCCTGCAATCAGGGGTGCAACGGCTTAGAGGTATGAGCAATCATCTTGAAATACCACCTCCCTAGAACCATAGAGTCATAGCCATGCATGGTCTTCCCAACTCAGAAATTCAGCCCAATGCAGGTTACTGAGTGTGGTTTCCTCAGTGAGTCTTGTCTGTTCTGCTGGGGTATTAAAATCCCATGGCTGCTTTCATAAATGTAAAGGTTTGCCCTAATGTGCTTGGCCAAAATTTCCAATGCTATGCAGGATGTTATCCTCTACCCTAGATGGGACTGCATTTCATTGGGACAGTAGGTGTCTGGAAAATCATATATAGCCATCCCACACTCAACATGTGCATACCTTCAGGATGATAGACAATATGTAAATATAAAGCACAGTTGTATTAAGGAAGTTTAATGCAAAAGTTTAATGCAAATAGGATGAGTCAGAATATGGGTCATGGTAGGAAGATGGATTCAGTTGATGCAAGTCCAGCCCAGGCTGGTAGTATGAATATTATTACTATCTGGAGCCTATCTGGCGGCCTGTTTGAAACAGATGGGTGGTTTCACTGCATTTCCTCGTAGACATATCAAAAAAACACTACGGTAATTGGTATGAAGTGGCAGCTTTACCAGAGAGGTGAGACAGAAATAAACCCAAGACAGAGCTCCCCTCACACTCCTAAAAGTATATCTCCAAGCCAGGTTGGGGCACATTGGTGGGACAGTCTGGGGAAGCTGATTGCTCTGCTGTTGCCACTAAATAGAGAGTTTTGTCTCTGTCGGTCAGGTGTCAATCTGGCATCTTTTCCAAGCACGATAGTCACATACCGTGTTCGTGTATTTGACAAAACGCAATATTTGACACAAGCACTGTCGTGAGCATTCACTGTAGATGGAAGCTGAGCAGCAGTGCCTGGTAGTGTCACCCAACCCTCTTCTGAACTGACTTCTCTCCTATCACTAGTCTTTTAAGAGGTAGGTATTATTATTTTTATTTACTGCTGTGTATGTGTGGGGGTAGTAAGGGGAGATGGCGAGGGATGGCTATATTTTAACCAATGAGCCCATTTGCTTAGATAAGGCTCTCCCACAGAGATACATTCTACGAAATCCTTCAGTCACAAGAAATAAAATCGATGCTTGATTTGTATTCTCTAACGCACCTTCCGGCTGAACCAGTTGTACGTTCCAAATGGTTGAGAAGGCGCTTGGGAAAGCACGGTTGTCTGAGTGGCAGTAGAAGGAAAATGTTAATAAAGGGCAGTCCACTGAACTGAGGTTAAATATTTTCATACTTCTCAACTAACCCAGAAATGTCCCTGAATTCTCATTTAAAAAAAAGTCCTTCATAATCTGATGTTTTACCTCATTAAGGAAGCACAATTTTGAGGATCAAGAAATATAATGTAGATGGGGGTGGGGGAGAAGGTACCAGGAAGGCAGCTTTCTGAATCCTGATTCCTTTCTTTTTCTGAAGGTATTTGGTGCTTCAATCTTGATTTGATTTTATTTCTAAAAGCTTTTAACTGAAATGGGAGAACTTGAAACGGTTTGGAAGCACAATTCTTTCCAGAGCTCTTAGTCACTTAGGAGAATGCATGTGCTGCAGCAGCCTTTAGGATGGAGCCAGCTTTGCAGTTGGCCATTGTCTACCCCTTCCTTCCCACTGTGAAGTAGTTTGTGGGATGGTAGGAAGGAGTACAGGGACTGTTATTCTGCAGGGGCACGAGAGGCTACCTGTCCCTTCTTTTTTGCCCCCTCCTTTTAGTACCAGGCACAGTCTGGCCCTGAATGAACATCTGAAATGTTGGGGTCTTCAAAACTGGGCTTGAAAACTTCCAAGAAGAGCCTTTCTCATCATATTTCAGCAATTCTTTCTCCAGCTCAAAGGCCAGCTGAGTTGCAAGATATTGGGAAAGAAATTAAAATGAGTAGCTGAAACTTTTTTCAATCTCAACAAAAGGTCAGTCTGAGTTTGTTATGAGTTTTGAGCGATGGTCCAGGCTAGTACTTATTTAATCCAGACAGAACTGCTTAGGCTAATTTGTAATAATTTATATTGGCTATGCACCCAACATACCCTGTCTAGATCCAACCTAGGTATTCACAAAGCTTGTTGGTGGGAATTCAGATCTGGTGAACTGGTTTAGCCTGTTGCTGTGGTAGCTGTCAGACGTGAAGTTCATCTGTACCTGAACTTTCCCAAGGTTTGAGGATGCTTCATTCTGGCCTCTCTGATTTATGCACCTGGGAGTTTATGGGAATATTTTCTCTATGTCACTGTTTCCCAAGGGAAGTGAATGGTAGAAACACGATTGACTGAGATGTTTAAAAGTAGACTGAATAGAGCACTGGCATACATACATTAGGGACAATCCTGCATTGGATGAAGATCTAGTCTAGAACAGAGATTCCCAATCTGTGGACTATGATGCACTGGTAGGCCACAGAGATCTAGCTGGTCTCATGAGTAAGTGTGGCACAGATGGGCCTCTGTAGAAAGAGCTGAACATCTATAAAGGGATGTCTACTGCATTGACATCATTATATACCTTTATTACAGATTATGTCCATTTGGGAAAAGATTTCTAAAAACAGATTTCGGAAGTACATGTTTTAAAAGCACCTACGTGACTTAGAAGCCCAAGTCTTCTTGATTTGCAGTGGAACTTTGGTGCTTTTGTACCCCTCAGGCCATAGACACATGAATGCGTGGTCTGATTTTCCAAGGTGCTGGCTATACAATAAGTCCCGCTGACTTCAGTTGGTGCTCTGCACTTCTGAAAATCAGGTCAGCTATTTAGAAATCTGATATTAGGCTTTGATTTATGAACATCTCAGCCTTGATTAGTTGGATAAACTCTATACGTTGGAAAACTCCATCAAATCAATTTTGGTGGCCCTTCTCATCGGGGAATGTGTAGTCCTAAATAGAGCTCCACAAGTTGATTTGGGGTTGGTCCTGCTTTGAGCAGGGAGTTGGACTAGATGACCTCCTGAGGTCTCTTCCAACCTTAATATTCTGTGATTCTATGAAATCCTTCTGTTAGCTCAATGCTTAAATGGTGTAACAAATTCAGCAGTAGAAGAGAAATTAATAGTGAATGGAAGGAAGAATCTGACAAAGACAAAATAAGCCATTCAAGTAATTTTTGGGTGTCATATGGATGCTCCTCATGCTGCATTTGCTTAATGTATACTCAATAGTCATCTACTTTTGTTCGAAGAGCCAACAAAACATATGAAATTGGATTACACTGATTCTCTTGATCTCTGATTCTACCACAGTATCAAAGATAATATACTAAACAAACTTACATACAAATGGTGTAATACATTGATCTTCTGTATACATTATCATCCATTAATGTACTTGTTAAATGTATTCCATCTGTCACACACATTGTATCATATTATACACACCTTATTAAAAAAAAATAAAATAAAATCTGCCAGGTCGACAATCCTGAAGTCTTGAGTCTATCCGCTAAACAGATACAGCACTAGTGTAGGCTTCCTGTTCCTGTCTTCTCCCTGACCTGAGAGGCAGTGTGGTCTAGACTAATAGGCAGGGAGTCAAGAGACCTGAGTTCTGTCCTCAGCTCTGCTGCTGACCCACTGTGTGATCTTGGGGTTGTCATTTCATCTCTCTGTGCCTCTGTTTCCCCTGCTACACATTGTCTGTCTTGTCTATTTAGCCTGTACGCTCTTTTGGGGGAACCCGGGGGGGGCAGGCATTCTCGGTCATCATGTGTTTGGACAGTGCCTAGTGCTGTGGGGCCCTGATCTCAGCTGAGGTCTCTAGGCTCTAAAATAATGTAAAAAGATAGTACTTAATAACAGGATGAGAGGAAAGCTCAGTTCCCAAGCTCATTTAGAGCTTAATCTTGCTGCTTTCTTTTGACCCGTGAGAAGGTGGAACTGAACGGAGACAAACAACTGATTTTAGATAGAGACACCACCGAACCAGGCTACATTTAAACCAGAGACCTGGAGGTGAAAAGCTCCAATGTCTCGTTGCCAGTTCACAGCAAGAGCATGGTCTTGAGCCCACATATGAATGGATGATGACACAAAAACTAGACCCTGCTCGTCTGTACTCATGTGGCTCTACCTATTCAAATCATGCGTGTAAAGGTTTCCAGTGCACTCAATAACTGACAGGAAAGATCAGCCCTTGCATAGAATGGCCTTAAATATGAAAAAATAAATGAGCTGCAATTTAAGAGCCAGGAAAGACAAAAGCAAGAGGATTATAGAATTTCCTTCCCCAGACACATTGTGCTGAACTGTATTGTTAGGCTTAAAATGAAACGTTATGTTTGGAGAAGGCTTAGGAGAATGTTTTGACATAATGGGTTTCAAAGAGTCATTACAGCATGCAGTAGGTGCTGCACCACGGACAGGAATTCATTTTCATGACCAGAAAAGCAATCTTTCCAAAGACCGCCTGGATGTTGTTACTTCCCCATCGAATGCTTGCCCTTCTCAGTGGCTGCATAATGTGCACAGGGCAGGATTATCCAAGTCACTAGACATCCTTTCCAACCCAAACAATTCCATGAGTCTCAACAAAGTCTATTTGGATAAGATCTTTCCGATTGTGACCCTACGAGGGGATAAGATACACAACAACTTCTTTTAAAAAATCCAGTTATTTGAGAAGTTGTGGCTAAAAACATATTTTTCAAGTTCTTTAGGAATTTATAAACACCCAATTTAGCCTTTCTTCGTGCAGCCAAATGAGTGAGTTAGCCATGAAAACCATTTAAAATCCTAATGAAAAGCCATTGAACTACCTTGGATTCTGTGCATCAACCCTTTCAGACAGATGAATGTAGAAATAGCAAAAGACAAGAGACTTTTAGGATCACAATTTAAAAAGATCCTCAATCTGCCCTCTGATTTTTCTGCCCAGAAACCATGGCAGGTAGTTAGACAGAGATGACAGAAGGTATACATCCACCACCTATTTTGCAGGTGCTATCATGCAATTAGAAGTCTAGATGCTATCATTAGTGCCTGGAATTAGTTGTTCCCATGACTGATTGTTGGCATAAGCTTGCAAATGCAGAATCAGCCTGGTTTTAAAAATTTAGCCTTTGATTTTACCCCTGCACAGAATATTGGGTATTCTACAATGCTGGGTGTATGGATACAACAAGAAAATCAAACCTGCCTTGACCGTAATCATTCCAATACAAGATATCCTTTCCCACTCCCTCTGTGCATGCAGATCTGGTGTCATTTCTCTTGCTAAATAAAATCTTGCCATTGTTGGTGAAGAGCCACCTCTCTGCAGCTCCTGCCATCCAGAAAAGCCTTCCCGTATCTTTCCATCTCAGTCATCACTTCTGAAATTTCAGCTGGAATTGGAAATGTACTTTTTCTGCCTTTCTTATAAGTCATTAATGCCCAAACTGAGGTCTGAAGACCTGGAGGTCTGTGAATCATTTCCTGATGTTCTGTGGAGACCTGTTATGTCACATGGTGACGTCTCCACCATCAGCCACCAGGCTTCCAACTACTTCTGCAGGCAGAGGGGCACTTTGTTGCAAACGTCTTCCAAAAAAAGGACCAAACATTAAAATTAAAAAATACATCAGCATTTTTCCAATATTATTTTTCCACTTAAGCAAGTGATGTAGTTTGCCACAGGGATGTTGTATGATTGGGAATGGGAGGTGGTCTGTGCAGCAGGGAATGAGAAATGATGGGTCATGCAAGCATGAATGGGAGGAGTGGTCTCCATTGCAGAGGAGCAATCAAGATGTGGTTCACGCTATGAAAAACTTCTGAGAACCCATAACCTTAATTTTTCCCTTGCTCTTTTATTTGTTATTAACTCTTTTCCTATAATATGGAGCGCTGTGCAGGGTTTTTTTTTGTTTTTGTTTTTGCATTGCCATAGCTATTCTGTATGAAAGATGTCATACAAAATAAAGTAGCATTGTAATATAAATATTTCGCACGGTTTGGCTAAACAATGAGCATTCCAAAGCATTTTGCCATTATAAGCATATACTTGCCCATTATTCAATGTTAACATACATGATTGAACTGGAAGGAACTTGTCAGATAATCTAATCCAAAACTCGCTATCAAGCAAGACTGTATGATGATAAAATTTAATAATTGTGGTTTGAAGGGCATTGAATGGCATCATGTGCCCTAATTTTGAATACCTGTTGTTGTTCACCACTGGCATCAAACCCAGGTTAGAATGATGATATTAAAAATAAACCCATATATATTATTTGATACATGAGCTCTGAGAGAAATAAACCATAACCCAGCAGATCAGAGCTAATCAAGAAACTTTCTCCATGGGAATGGAAAATGAGCTTTTGGACACTGTTGCTATGCGTCTGAATAGGGCCTCTCAGCCCAGCTCCCAGTTTATTTCTGTTTTTAGAGCACCCTTGAATAGGTTCATTTGAAGCCATTGCACAAATCATTCTATACTGAAAGCTAGCATTCTTGGGTCTTATAAATAAACAGGAGGAATAAGGAAGCCAGGCCTTCATGTGTGACTTTGTTCGAGAAGAACGTTAAATGAAGTGCATCCCTACCACTCTCCATCTCTCTCTCTCTTTTAATTTATATTTTTACTTGAAGGTTGCTAGATTTTTTCCCCCTTGCATATCACAGCACAACTGGCCATGAAGCTCAAAGAAAAAAAAAATCACATTACTCAGAAGTTGGAAAGTAAGCAGACAGTCCTCATTCAAGTCCTTAACATATCAGTCCAGAATTGTATAATTCACATCCAGAGCTGCTACCAAGCCACAGGGGGTGTGACTTAATATGTTCCCCAAAGTCCATTATGTTATCCACATCCAGGAAGGTGTCTGTGCCAAGGCTTTCTTGAATCAAAGCAATGTCCACTATTCCTCGACTGCAAGCCTGCTGAGATTCCCCGCCCCAGTTCCTGGCAAATAGATATCTGGTGCTAGTACATGCCAGATTGATGCACTTTGCAACAGCTCCCTTAATAATAATCAAGTCTCCTAGTCCCCGAACACAAATGCTCAGCAACTGCACAGATATCTATTGCCAATATTTTGCTGATATATGAAAAACACCACATTGGCCCTCTTCCCTAAAAAACTATTCACCCTCTCCCCTCCAGACCCTGTAGTAAGGTTCTTTTTGCTTTCATATGGGACTAGTAAAAAACTGATTTATTGTTAGTTTTATCAAATGTATATAGATAGAGAAAGAGAGAGAGAGAGAGAGAGAAAGTGTGTGTGTTACACCTGGGGCTAAATTATACAATATTTTCTGATACATATGGCCATATTTAGATATCCTACACATCTGTAGTGCTGCCTCTAACATATACCATCATTGCTTCTAGCCCTACTCTTTGTATAGTATCATTTTCAACATCTGCTTTAAGATACCAAGGACATAACTGTGAAAACATGTATCTATTGCAAATAAAGCATTTTTCAGAACCCAAGAGCTAAAAATAAACAGCTCACTGTGGTTGGGTTTCTTATGAGGATAAATGGATAGGATTATAGTAAAAGATATCAGTACTGTATAATACTCTTCATTTGCAGTATCATGCTATATTAATAACACTTTACATTTCAGTGTTCAGTAGTTCTTTTCATCTTTGTATCTGAAAGCACTTAAGAGTTGTCCACACTTAAAACTGTCGTGCTTCTGTGAAGAAACTACCTACAGCAATGAGAGGGCTTCCCCCACTGGTGCAGGTACTCCACCTCCCCGAGAGGTGGTAGCTAATTTCATAGGAGAATTCTCCCATCGACCTAGTGCTATCCACACAAGGGGCTAGGTTGATTTAACTGCATCGTTTTTCACACCCTTGAGCCACATACTTATACTGATTTAATTTCCTAGTGTAGACCAGGCATCAGTTTGAAGTAGTAGTGTCCTCATTTTACAGATGTGGGAACCGAGGTACGGACAGGATAACTGACTTTCCCAAAGACATGCAGGAAGTCATTGGCAGAGACGAGGAAATGAACCCTGGGTTTCTGGATCTGTGTTTGAACCACCACACTTCCTAAACAGATATTTACTTATGAAGGTGAACATTAGGAGTTATGGGCTGTAGAGGTTAGTAATGAGATTAAGTGATGCTTGATGGTCACCCAAATAGGAAGTCAGTGTGTGTCTCGTTACATACAGCCTGAATGCCTTCATCAGAAATCTTTGGATACCATTTCTTTAGTACCATGAATTTTGAAAGTGTAACAGGTTTACCTTTTAAAGATGACCGGCAAAACAAAACAAAACAAAAATAGTAGGCGTTTGTGCATTTTTTTGCTTATTTATTATGTATAAGGGTTTTTGTCAAAGTTATTTTTTCTACTAGTTTTATATCAGCACTTCACGTCTTGTCTCATGGACAATTCTATTGTAATTAAATAATTAGTGAAATTAATGACATCACAAAAAATGGGTGATTGAAAGTTGAGCAACTGAGAATGGAAGGGAATTTTAGATAGATGTTTAAAACCCATCGGGTTTTGTTTGTTTTGATTAATACCTATTAAACATCAGCCTCATGAATGTGTGGTTGAGATTATATCTTGGTTAAAGATTCCAAATCCCAGCCCCTCCATTTAAGAAGTGAGAGTTCAAATACACATTTCATTATAAGTCTTGGGGCTGGTCTACACTACATTGATCAAAATTACACAACTTCAGTGACGTGAATAAGGTAACTGAAGTCTTCTTCCCTTACCCTTCTCAGGGAGGTGGAGTACACAAATCGATAGGCGAGTGCTCTCCCATTGATTTAGCATGTCTTCACCAGACTTACTAAATCGACACTCGCTGCATCAATTGCAGCAGTGCTGATCTCCCAGCAAGTGTAGGGATAAACCTTAATTTTTAGGACTTGTTAGCTAGCTAGTCCTGAATCTCCAGCATAGACAAGGCAAAGTTGTGCATTAGTATGTGCTAGGTGGTCATGTTGAAATGTATTTTTTAATGTGTACAACTTGCCTTCTCTACACTAATAATATTAGTTGCCTTTTATATAGCACTTTTCATCATAGATCTCAAAGCACTTTACCAAAGAGGTCAGTATCATGTCCCCATTTTACAGATGGGGAAACTGAGGCATAGGGCGATGCAGTGACTTGCTCAATATCACCCAGCAGCAGAGCCAGGAATAGAATCCAGGTTTTCTGTGTCCCAGTCCAGTGCTTTGTCTGCTAGATCATACTAGACATTTAGAATGAATTAGATAGATTGAGATCCAACATAAAGATTCCCAAAGTGTGCTCAGCGATCCCTCGTAGTCTACAGGTAGCTGGGAGGTCACATGATGCTTGGTATCCTTCTTGTTTACATCTTAGAGTAATAGAACTGATGGGAGGGAGAAGAAAAAATGAAGAGTTAAGGAAGAGATAAAGACAGCAAACTATTTTCCTGTTATTTTCCCATATATTCAACAGCTGTAGCTGCAACAGAAATATTATGTGATCTCAAATTGTAGGGAAAGTGGTTTTTATGTTTCTGAATAGGAGGGGAGGTAGGTTCCTGAAACAGTCTATCTATGAAGATGTCTTGCTTTGTGTTTTGGGCCATACGTTTCTTGTTTGTGCATAGTGCTTAATTTATGGCAGGGTTTACTAGGGCTGAGCCCTGGCATCCCTGGGCTTAACAGTTCATAGCCCTGACACCTCTAGGCTTCTCACATCAGTTATGAATGTAAAAAAATTGCTTGAGCCCCGGCGTCTCTTTCGTTACAAATTAAGCACTTCTTGTGCATCCCATTCCAGGATTAGGGCCCTTGAACAGTGATTACAGATCCAGAAAATGATGAAAGGGGAGAAACTATCTTGGTGTGAACTTTACTCTGGAGATTGATTTCCCTGCCTTCTATTTTTCAACATGTATTTTTAATTAAAGGAAAAAAGAAAATGAGATAAATGGGATCCCATGATTTCTTGTGTCATGTTCAGGACTTCAGAAAACTGGCGTGCAAATGTACAGAGCTCTTTTGACTTTAGCATCCTGCCTCTTCTGAGGTTGGTCAAGTAAAGGAAGGTCTGTCCCCCCCAAAGCAGGATATGGTGACATTGCTGTTTGCGCCGAGTCCTCTTAACACATGTCCATTAGCCTACAATGTAACTTGCAGGTCCACCTCTTCGGTATCTTATTGTTATAGTTACTCCAGGGTTCCTAATCCACAGAAAATGGGTCTCGGTACAGCTTTGGGAGTCAGCCTGCCGGGATCCAGCTGCAGGATTGGGCCCCTAGGTTTTAAATTCCTCAGGGCAGTGACTGTATCTTCTGTGTGTCTATGTAGTGCCTAGCAACTATACAGATACATCAGTCGTGTCCAGAGGCCCTAATTCGGACTGGGGCCTCTGGATACTTTCATAGTACAAGATAACAAATAATTAGTAATAATTCTCAGTGGTACTGCTGATACTGAGCTGTTTGGGAGTACTGCACTTATTACTTGGATAGCTCATTGTCACCTAATTGAAGGTTTGTCCCTTACCTCCTGTCCGCTTATTTATGCCCTGAGGTTACATAGAGGCTGGATGTGCCTGAGACAACAGCCAACCAGAAAACGTCTCCAGTGCCATTCTTTTTGATATGCATAGGCTCAGATTCCCCATTGCAAGAGAACCCCCGGTCTGCTGATAAGTGGCAGCATACTTTACAAAGAAAGAGACGGCTCGGTTTCTTCAGCAGAGCTCTGTCTGTCTCACCCCTCAGCCGACCTGTGCCCACTTGCATGTGCTCCAGAGCTCTTTGCCAAATGACAGAAAATGCAAAGAAAGCCATAAGCTTCAGGAGCAAGTAGAAGCGTACGAAAAGCCAAACACAGCCCTGTTCAAGAGTTATTCATTAGAAAGTGATTTGATAAGCAATAGTGAAGGAGAAGGCTCCATTACAAATAGGCTGGTCAAGTCTTTAAAGCACTTTTAAGGGGTGCCTTAAAAATATTTTTTCCTGAGCACCATATTTCTGTTGGATGCTTTAATTAGATCAATTATCAATTAATTAGATTGTAAGCCCTTTGTGGCAGGGGCCTTGTTTCCATAAACAGCTGTTTAACTCCCAACAGGCGGTTGGTGTGATTATAAATATTATTAATGATTCTTATTGTTGAGAAAACAAGGCTTTTATTTGGAAACTTAAGGTATTTTGCATGAGATGAAAATCCAAGGTCTTGATTATAGTCACCTCAATGACCTGTACCCTTGTTGCAATGCTAGGTTTGTTAGTCCTGTGGTCTCAGCCTAATTCTAATTTTTAGTTATTTGTATTACCATAGCACCATGGACCGGGCCTCCATTTTGCTAGGCCCTCTGCAAATACTGGCTGGAGTGTCTGCTGTCTGCAGTTGCCCTCCAAGGCCCTATGGGGTGTGGGAGGAAGCACTGCCTGGGGCTTACTGCCTCAGCGTGTGGCGGGTGGGGGCGGGGGGATACATTCAGCCTACTTCTTGCAGGACATGCTGTACTCTTTCACTTCATGTCCTAAATCAAAACTAGTGTTGCTGCACTCTGCTAAACGGCTACCTCATCCATTCTTATTATTTATATTATGACAGCATCAACTGAGATGGGGGAATCTCAGTGAACTATGCACTATAAAACATGTGGTGTTTGAGTGATTAGTGGTTATTATTAGTTGTTATGTGTACTGTAGGAGGTCCAGTATGGACCATTGTGCTAGGTGCTGTACAAAACAGAACAAAAAGATGGTTCCTTCCCCAAAGAGCTGACTATTTAAGTATAGACAAGAGACAACAGATGGATACAGACAGACGTGGAATGCAAGGAAACAATGAGACAATATTGGTCAGTATTATAGGCAGTGGTCTCAGCTCACCAGCTGCTTAACTGTTGTCATATATGTATGTACATATTTATTACATAGCAATTGCCATACTACATCAGACCAGTATTTGGTTAGTTATTTCTGTCTGGGATTTATATGTGTGTGTGTGTATTTACATGTATGGATGTATCTACACACAAGTTCTTTGGGATTTCTTCAAAAGTAAATATATGCAATTACTATTTGAGTTCATTTGGTTGGAAAATGTAGACATATAAGTATACACACAATTAATTTAACCAAGCATCATTATAATAAATGAACATGGATATTTTGTTAGTCCTTGTGGCACCCTAGAGACTCCACGGCTACCACTCTGAAACATGGATATTACTGGTTTTCACTCATTTTCTTTCTTTTTCCTTTTGCATTTAGAAACATTAGATCAATTCTACAGTGATGGCTAAAAGACTGTATGTACGCCATACATCAGTGTTGCACAAATAAATCAAACTAAAGCAGACCAATTCTTGTAGACTGGCATTAGGGTAAGTATACCTTAAGAAAGTTCTTATTCAGACTTGGCTTCAGGCAATAAAATGTCATAGATGTATAACTCTGGTGAGTGAAATTTCTAGGGAGCAAATTAGGCTAAAAACATCTTCTAGAGACAGCTAGAAAGGAATCAGACACCACCCGAAAATAAGGCAAGTTATTCAGTAAATGTTTCATTTATTGGGATTCTTCCATTACGATTAGGGTTAAAAGACATGCTGTCAATAAAAATGGTACAGTTATGGAGGATTCTGTCTTTCAGGAACCTATTTCTCGTCACACACACACACCTATAATACTTGATATTACCTCATGATAATGTGTGATTACACTCTGCATTCATATTCCTACCCGTTACGCATTTTATTATTAGGTAAAATTATCTCTGTCAAAACCAAGATGCATAGCAATACTTTAGGCACTAAAAATGGAATAATGTTTCTACTGCTCCATAGACATGACTTGTGAAACAGAATATGGATTTAAAGAAGTTAGATACCATAGCAGTAAGTAAAAGGTCTCTGGGTGTCTTATTTCCCAGTAAAAAGAAAAGGAGTACTTGTGGCACATTAGAGACTAACAACGAAAGCTTACGCTCAAATAAATTTGCTAGTCTCTAAGGTGCCACAAGTCCTCCTTTTCTTTTTGCGAATACAGACTAGCACGGCTGCTACTCTGAAACCTGTTATTTCCCAGTGTCCCTCTGACAAGCGGCGAAGTAAAGTGTATACCTGGGGATCAAACCACCATCAGGCTAGCCCCCACAAAAGATAAAGCAAACAGGAAATCTCACAGTGGAACCATAACTTTGGTTTTTTGGCATTTTCCCATGTTATAGTTTCTTTGTACTTCCACGTCTTTTTTTTTTCTTTGTCAGTGCTCTGATTATATAGAACAGCCAGGGCCTCTATCCTTCAGCTCTGTAACTTTGTCTGTCCTAGAAAAAATTCCCACCGTTGCTAATGTTGATGCAGCTCCATCTGTGGCAACGATGTTGGAAGCATAGACTCCAGGTAGCCACCATTGTTTGCAAGTTTCATCAACACCTGCTCAATGTAGAAAAACCTCATGGCAGTGCAAAGAGTTACTGGTCTAAGATCACTTTTGAAACATCCAGAGTTCCTCAAACCATAGATTAAAATCCTAGCATAGTCAACTCAAGCCCTTCTATGTTTCTGAGATAGATAAGCAGAGTTCTGTGCTTGCAAGTCTACAGAATAGGGGCTTTTGGAGAAGACCTTAGAGACAAAGGTCCTGTTGTCCCACATGTGTAGCAGGTATGTTACTTGGTCCAAATGGCGGTTAGCGGACCATATTTCTCTATTAGAGATATGACCTCTGTGGGGAAGTTAAAGATTCCAAATATTTTTTCATACAACTAGAGGTTTACCCTGCTATAGCCTGGGCCAAACTTTCCCTTCTCCTCTCTGTTGTGAAATGTGGATTGGGTGGCACCCATAGGTGCTGGAACTACGGGTGCTGGGGGTGCTGTCATACCCCCTGTCTTAAAGGAGTTTCCATCATATACAGGGTTTACAGTTTGGTTCAATGGCTCTCAGCACCCCCACTATAACAATTGTTCCAGCCCCCTTGTTGGCATCCCCACTCTGCTTTTCACCAGTGCTGTTTGGGTGCATTGTGGAATCCTTTGAGTTGAAAGGCATTCTGTGAATGTAAATGGTGACATTACTGTACTCACTGTAAACTATACAGATTCCCCAATCTGACCTTGTCCCAATTGCTTCACAAAGCAAGCCCAACATATGATATACTGTGCCAAGGCTGAGAGCGATGATGGTCTAGACAGTCACTTGTGCACCCGGATCTACACCATAGGACAACTTTGCCAGGAAGGCCAAACTCTTAGCACCTGCCTTTGACACACCACCTGTTGCTTCAAATTGGGTATCAAAACAATAAATCATATGTTTCACACAATGGATTAGCTTGACTTTTTTCTTTGAATATTATATTACTTTGGCTGTTGCAAATTACACATTTTTTTTATCCAGAGTACCCTCCAGCTAACAGGTGCTATTGACCCTTTGAGAGCTCATTCCACCAAAGGCATTTGTATATTTGGAACCATTAAAATTGGAAACTAGGAAATAAGATATGATGCATATGCTACTATGAGTAACTTTATTAAATAATGACTTTCTAATGAATAATGACCACACCGTGACTTGCTGCTGTTTTTTTAAATGTAGCAGTTTGAAAGGATAAGCATGGGTCAATTAGAAAAATGCACAGGGATAATAACTAAAGCCCCAATCCTGTAATGAACTCTACACGAGCAAACCTGCACAGAGTCCTTTTGACCTAATTGGGGTTCTGTGCCCAGCCATGTGGGTGTAGTGGAGAATATATTCCAGGATTGAGACCTAACTCTTGCATCAGGATCTGCTAGGGCCTGCCTTTGCACCTGGGTTCCCAGTGCAGGAGCAGGGCCTAACAAGATCTTACTACTGCTTACAGATGTCAGTAGCGTTACTTATATGAGTAATCCATGAGTAACATTATTCACATGCATAACTGTTTACAGAATCAGGCCCTTCATTTGTTGGCTCCCTGGGGCAGGGATTCTCCTTCTATATCTAGTAGAAAACCAACCACATTTTTGATGCCAAACAAGTAATGACACTAATTACAGTGCAAAATTGTTAGGGAAGCATATTTACTAAAAATCTATATCAGATCATAAAAATCCCTTTAAAAAAAGTTATTTTTTGTTCAGTTGGATACAATTATAACACATGGTTCTATAAAGTAAGTAAGAGTTCAGCATGTTTGGTATTTCTAATCTCCTATCACACCAGAGTTTAAAAGAATTAAAAAATCAAAAGGCAAAGAAAATTGAGTATATTTGTTACTGTGTCACTCTGCAAGGAAACAGCTTGCAAAATGTAGCCATTACATAGCCAGGGATAATTGAGAAGTGTGTGTCCACCCATAGCTATTTTGCAAAATGTCTAAAAGTAAAAGCAAGTTAGTCAAAAGACCAGAAGAAAAAGAAACGGTTAAATCCATTTGTACATTGATTTAACAGTGAAGTATTTCATTCTTCATGTTTTTACTTGGTGTCTTGAAATAATCCCTTTTCTGTCTCCATACTCCCACTTAGACATTGTTCACAGACTTATTTATTTATGAAGTCTGAAGGTTAGTCCCTACCTGCTGAGACTAATTAGCCCTGTTCTTTGTGTCCTATGCAATCCTGTCTGATTAAATGTACACATTTGTTTTACTTCTTTTCATGCTTCCTTTCACTCTATTTCTGCTTTACTGATTAATATTAAAGTTGTAAGTTGCAGTGATTTTTTTATTTCTATTTTGTCTGCATCTTTTCCTTTAGTATGCAAATTTCTATGTGAACTTTTTAATGCCTGAGAATTTGTGTTAGCCTTGTCGATCTCTGTATTATTATTTTTATTATTCTTTTTAGAGAAGACAGTTTAGCTGAAATCCCCAAACTCTCTAAATATTGCATGACAAATTGACTTTGTTTTGGAAACCCTACGTGCTGAATGGCCCTTAGAAGGAGCAGCAGGTTAGATTTCTTGGGGAATGTTTGGATTATTTAGTACAGCCTGTCCCCTTGCTTTCTAACACCATTTCCATTAGGCAATTTACTAATTCCCATTGAATTTACTGTCTCTGTGCCCCCCTCCCTCCTTTGTTCCTTGTCCATCTTAAAGTTTCCCATTGACTCGTCCATTGTTATAATTTGTCACTGCTAGAAGATCAATTTGTTTTCCTCCTCTCTTCAGCACATTATATTCGGGTACCAGATGTCATTTCTTGCATCTGCACTATTCTGTTCCCCATTTTGTTGCTGTGCAGAGCCTGGTCTCTGGGTAGTGATTAAAAAAAACCCTGCTGCCTCAAATCCTTGAACTGAATACCCTTTCGTTCTGTCTTGCGCGGTCAATTACGCCCCCCCCCCCTCCAAAAATCTACATTTGGTAACTTATTCGCTGGCTGGTTTTGGGACTATTCAGCTGGTCCTGGGACCATTCAGCTGGTCCTATTTATTCCAGTGGCTATGTTACTTTCAGTTTAATTTTCTTGTTGTGATGCTTACAACGCCAACACAAAAAACTTTTCACCTCTAAAGTCACAGAGTCCTTGATCTCCCTCTTCTCTTGATAATTAAGGTATCAATCACATTCCTTTTCCTTCAGTTCCCCCCCCATTAAAGGTAAAAATAATCCTATACCTTACTCCAAAAATTCTTTTGGCGATATCTGCTCACTAAAGAGTTATTTTGCACATTTTAATCCAGTAGGACAATAATAATAATAATAATACATGCAAGAAGAAAACGCTGGGTAAGAAAAAGGGTTTATCACATTATCATTTTAGTTTCTTACCTACAACGATTGGCAATAAAAAAAATCTTAACTGTTTAAAAGAGCAAACCAAAAACAAACAAAAAACAAAAACAAAAGAAAAACCAAAACAAAACCACAAAGCAAAAAACCTAACCACGCACAATAAAAATAATGCCACAGAAAACCTTTGAGAAATGGCACTTTCCCCTATGCATACAAATGTATATATTTAATAGTCTCTGCTCTCTAAAAGTTACTGCTTTGCAAACAGCAGACACAAGGGCAGGCGTCTTTTCCTCTCTTCCTAACTCCTATATCTATTTATCTTTTTTCCTTCTTGTGCAAATGCACTTCTGAAGTACGGTGCAATTTTCTCTTCTTCCCCCCCCCCCCTTGCATGTTTTTTTTTCCCTCTGGGTCATTCCCTTGCATTCCCTCCTCCCCGTCCATTGTCTCTCTTAAATCCATTCCCTTCCCCCCCCCCCCACTAAACTCTCTCTGGCTGTTGCCAAAAAGGATCATTGTTAGTTTCTTCACCCCCCCCCCCCCTCTCTCTCTCTCTCTCTCTCTCTCTCTCTCTCTCTCTCTCTCTTTCTTTCTTTCTTCCTTCTCTCTCTCTCTCCCCTCGCTCATTCCCCAAACCTATTTATTTATGCACACGTCACCGGGGGAGCCCCCGCCCCCTCCTGCATCTCATTAAGTGCCTGGTGTGTTTCTCTCTCCCTGTCAATAATCCCGGATCCCAGACTTCTCCGTTCCTCCGGATTTCGATCCCCCTTTTTCTATCTGTCAATCAGCGCCGCCTTTGAACTGAAAAGCTCTCAGTCTAACTTCAACTCACTCAAACCCGAGCGGCACGGGCTCCCTATGTCTGCGGCGTCTCCCCCCCTCTCCAGCTGACTTCTCCTTTGGTTTGTTTGTATTTTTTTAAAACAATAACCCCCCCCCAGTCTAATTTTTGTTTAATTATTATTATTATTCTCACGTTGGGTGTGAGGGGTTTGTGCGCCCTTGGCACGTTGATCAGCTCCCTGGAAGGAAGGAAGGAAGAGAGAGAGAGAGGGGGGGAAAAAATCCAGAAGAAGGAGAAGAAGAAACCCAAAGTCACTGGTGCAGAGAGGAAAGGAAAGACATTTCCCTCCCCTCCTCCTCCTCCTTCTTTTTCCCCTCCCCAGGAGGAAAGAGAGAAGAAGAAGAAGAAGAAGAAAACAGCCCCTTCACCTTGGACTTTTTTTCCCCCCCGGTGCAAAACTTTTTCCTTCCCCCCCCCTTTCCCTTTTTGCAAAATTGCTGCCGGTGGGGTGAGCCGGCAGGAAAATGCCGCAGCTGAACGGCGGTGGAGGAGACGACTTGGGGGCCAACGATGAGCTGATCTCTTTCAAAGACGAAGGGGAGCAGGAGGAGAAGATCTCCGACAACTCCTCGGCAGAGCGGGATTTAGCGGATGTCAAGTCCTCCCTGGTCAATGAATCGGAAACGAATCAAAACAGCTCCTCAGACTCGGAGGTAAGGAGGGGAACCCAAAATCATCCCCCCCCCCGGCCTTGGCTTAGGGGGCAGGCGGAGGTGGGGGGCTTTGCTTTGCAACTGTGTTATGGGGCTAATCCTAAAACAAAACTTGCGGGGGGGGGAGCGTTGCGATGTCGCTACAATGTTTGGCTTTAAGTTTCCTCCATTGCACAAACTTGTAACTCTGTTTCTCTCTCTCTCCCCCCCCCCCCATCCACCTTTTTGTGTGTGTCCCCATCTTTCCTCCCCCCCCCCACCCCGTGCTCCCAGGCGGAGAGGCGGCCTCCGCCTAGGTCCGAAACTTTCAGAGATAAATCGAGGGAAAGTTTAGAAGAAGGTGAGTACCTCCCCCCCCCACCCCGCCCCCCAAGCGAGGAGCCCCCCAGCTCCGCGGGGCGACCTGGCGAAGCAAGCCCAGGGCGGCCCCAGCTGCGCGCTGCTGTGCTGGTCGCCCAACTTTGCCTGGCGGGGCGGAGGAGGGGGGGGGCAGAGACACTTTCTAAACAAAGTTTCCCCCCCCCCTCTCTTTTTATCCCCCCTTTTCACCCCCCCTCTCTCTCTTTCTGCCCCGCCATGTTAGCTGCGAAAAGGCAAGATGGAGGGTTGTTTAAGGGCCCACCATACCCTGGTTATCCTTTTATAATGATCCCCGACCTGACCAGCCCGTACCTCCCCAATGGATCGCTCTCTCCAACTGCGAGAACAGTAAGTGGCGCATATCTCTCTCTCTCTCTGTTTATTAAACCATCGTTCACTGCTAGCATTGTACATTTCCTTCCTCTCCCCCCCCCCACCCCCATCGCGAAGCCCCCGATGCCTCCTGCATGTCCTCCCCGCCCCCCTCCCGCCAGTCAGAAACTTTCCAAACTTTTATGGCTTTTGCAGAATGGGATTTGTTTACACTTCGCCATATTTTTTTCTTTTTGCTTTTTTTAAAAAAAACTTTCAGATTCGCGTGGAGGTCTTTTCCCCTCTCGATTCTTCCTTCCTCAAAATAAAATAAAATTAAAATAAATCCCAGGCTGCGTTTTGGTTTCTTTTCTCATCAGCTGAATCTCAAATCTGATTTCTACAAAACTCTTTATTTTCCATGGTGAATGATCTGTTTTCTTCTGCCCTCTTCAGTGGCGTCTTGGTCTCTTCCCCCTCCTTTTTTTAACCTCCCCCTTAACCCTTTCCTTGCTGCAAAAGCTCCCTCAAATACTGATGTACTGTATTAGCAGTCACTAAGTTATATAGTTTCTCTCTTATCCTGTTTTGTAAAGACTAGAAACTTTAAAAAAAAATCCATTGCAAGTTGTCTGGCTTTTTCACTTTGGTTCAGCAATTTCTCTCTCTTTGTGTTTATGGCAAGTTCTTTTACACTTTTTTTTGCGGGGGGGGGGGGGATGTTATTGACATTTAATTGCAAACTCACATGCTTGAGTCTTTTAAACTGAACAAACCTTGATCAGGGAGATGAATCCATCTCTTGAACACTCACAGAAAAAGCCCATCCTTACCCCGAGCTAGACACACAGCCCTTATTTTGCAATGGGAGAAAGACCTGAAGGAGTTCTTTCTTTATTTGTGTGTGGCTAAGCTGAGTCCTGAAAGGAGTTAGAGCAGAGCACAGACCAGGACTGATACAATAAACAGAAACTGCCTTTTTTTAAAAAAAATGAATAAATTAAACAACCCCCCACTTGGAAGTGCACTCTAAAAATAATAACCTTCCTGAAAATATATGTGAGTGTGTGGATAAAGGGTTAGATTTTCTGGGTAAAAGTGTGTGTGTGTGTGTGTATATGGAGGAGAAGGAGGGAAGTAATTGTAGTTCACAAAGTGGTGGTCTATTAAACTTTGGGGTTTGATGGCGGTAGGTTTGTCTCTTGCTGCTCTCTCCCCTTTGATGGCTTGTAGTATCATTAACTGCTGTATACCCCTATGTAACACACATCAAGACTAATTTTTTTTTAAAAGGAGAGTTTTTTAATTATGAATGGTAACCCTATGGGGAGTACAAAATGCTAAGAAGTGTTTGTTTACACTTGCCAGGTTGTCATTTTGCATTCTTTAGGTGCTTTTAAATCTGCAGGGTCCCCCACCATCACCATGTATCTGTTTACACATTTTTTGTAACGTGAGAGAGCAATTTGAAATAACAGATCTACTGTTCAGTAGATGTTGAATCTGTGCTAATGGATTAAGTCTTGGACGATTCCAGTTTATCAGATCTACAAGTGTTTCAAAGCGTTAAAATATTAAACGTCAGGTCAGGCTTGTTTTCACTCAGTAAAGTGGCACTAGCAACCTAGATTAGTAAATATAGAGGAATAGAAATATGAAAAAAATATTTTCCTAGTTTTGCAGGTATTTAAGGATGTGATAGTGTTTTAGTTATTTTATTATGGTTATTATCTTGTAAGGCTGCTTTTCAAGCGCCATGATTTCTAAGACAGTGGAAGAGGGTGACTGCAGTTTGTAATTTTAATGATTGGGGTTTGTAATTTTAATGACTGGGGAGGGGAAAAGCATGGGCAGAATGCATTATATTTTGCTTCAAATATGGTTATGTATGTGTTTTGTGTGTGCATGGCTTTTTTTTTTTTAAAAAATCAAATTTAGTTCAAGATCTCAGAGTATTCCCCCCAAATTACTTTGTTCCAAATAGTTTTCTATTGTAGTTTTTTAAAAACTTAAAATGCATTTCAGTATTCCAAGAATAGTTAGCTTAATTGAGGTCTCACATTTGGTTTTTCTCTTCTGATCTTTTTCCAAAAATATTTTTGTGACAACAGACATTTATTTGCCACCTTTTGCCACCATTATTACATTTATTTGCCACCTTCTTTTTTCTCATTAGAACCTAAAGATATGGATCATTTAGTAGTTCCCTTTAAAGGATATATTCCTCCCCTTCTCCCTACATTTAAAAAAGGCCTTCATAAGAATGTTCTCTTTGTATGAATTAAAGATATTGTAGAAAAGATTACATGTTATTTTATTGTTGGCATAGCAGGTGGCTTTGTAGTGTGTTATCAGATGGATTCTAAAAGGGATATTTCCATTCTCAATAGGCAATTTTATTATTTGCACATCAGGAACCACAAACCTTTTCATACCTTAACCTTTTTTCTTTCACATTCTGTATGTCTCCGTGTTTGCTTACCACTTAATTATGGGCTGAAAAAATTAAAGTTGTTCATTTAGGCCTGAAAGCAGAATAATTTAAAGATTAGGAAGGATAGATGTTGTCTGACATACTGTATGTTCTAGGTGTATTCTTGACATCTACTAAACCAGCTCTGAATCCCAAACCTGCTAGATTTTAGTTTTAAATGCAAGTTGGAAATGTATAGAAAATTCTGCATAGTTATTATTTAATATATAAAAAATACATATTGTGTAGACTTCTAATACCCTAGCCTTTAAATTTTCAGAGAGTATAAGGTAAAAAGGTGTAGTTGTGGAACATATTTTTTTTTCTTTTTTGTTGCTGCTGCTGCTGTGGTTTGTTTGTTAACTTTGGTTTAGCAGAATTTTTGTTAATTGTAAATGTATCTGCAGCTGTCTGTTGTTCAAAAGCAAACTCCTAGGAACACTGATTTCTTCTTTTCTGTTTTAAGAACGTAAAGAATTATGAAGTATCATTAAATCCGCTTATGATGAATAATACATTATCTCAAGAATAATGCTTTAATTGTTGAAGACTCCATAAAGCTTGAGAGTAATAATTTTATTTTAAAATGACAAAGATTTGTCTGTATAATGTTAATTTTGTCTTTGATAGAGTAATGTGGATGGCTTTTAAGAATACAGATACGCATTAAGGAGAGATCTAGTCAAATAGGAATGAAGTAATGTATCTGAGAATCTCTGTCTCATATATTTGAAGAGGGACTGTGGTAGCTGGCTATTAGGAATAATAAAAGAAATTGTTTTCATTTCAAAGTTTAAAAACAGAGAAGTTGTATTTAATTTGAATCCTGCATCTAGTGTTTTAGTTAATGTTTTCAACCAGCAAATAGAAATATTTTGTGAAGAATATTTACCAGCAGATTTTTCATATTTTTATCAGTGCTGTTGTATCTTCCTTTGCCCTAAATTGTTTGCTTTCCAAGTGAGAGATTTGTTACTAGATTGCACATAAGGCAGCATCTTGTGTTCATTTGTGAATTTTGAATGCTTGGCACAGCAAAATATGAGAGCAGCCCATTCACTAAGGTTTTACGTTCAGTAAAGGAAACTTTTTAAAAAAAATAACAGACTTGAAAAATGGATGTTTTCCTTTATCTACTGAATCAAACATAATCCTTTTTAATACAAAAGAGGTAGACACTGAAGTGTGAAGGGTTAATGGTGGTCCTTTTTCCCCTCCTTGAATTGTTTTGACAACACTTTTCAAAGTGTGACATTCCAAGCCCCCTGCAATACAATGTAATATTACTGTAATTACACAGGTCATTACATTTTAAATAGAGAACAATAAAATGCTTATTGGTACTGAAAAAGAACAGGTGTTCTTGCTCTTCTTTTGGTATTTATGCTAATTGTTTTTCATCTCCTTCAGAAATATTTATGGCTAGGCATGTTAAGATTTCAGTTTCGATATGACAGTATTAATTCTGTACTAATCTTAATGGTTGCAGTTTAATGTCTGCAATATGGATTATGGTATTAACATCCACCAACTAGTTTAATAATGTAGATATAACTTAATATGTCAGCACTTTAGTGCTCTATGATACTTAGCATTCAGTGATGTGCATTATTCACTCTCTCTTTTTTTAATGGACATGTTTTTAATAAAGTTTCTGGAATTGTGTAGGAACATGCTGTTATATAAGAATTGATGGTCCTGTGGTATAAATTGGTTGGAACGTACAATATGAAACTTCTGAATGCTTAAGTAGATAGATTGCTAATTCTACAGCAGAGTGAATTATTGGTGGAGGTATACAATGGTAAATAGTTTGGATTCTGTTAATTTTTTTTCCATAAAGAATCTGAATGTCCCTGATATGATTTCATTTTAGGGAAAATTCAGCATTGGTTGGTCAGCCAGCTTCTCTCTGAAGGGGCTATGAAAAATAGTTATAGCAAAGTTTCATGTTCCTGGGAGCTTGCAAAACAATATAATGCAGTACTGTTACTTGAGTGTACTGGATAATTGCAGTACTGCACTTCATTAAAAATAATATTTGCTTTAGAAATTGAACCTTTTAATAGGTGCACCGGTGGCTGATCTGTACTTGAAAAATTACAGTAGATGCCTTTCCAGGTTTTGAATGTATTCATACATTACTGGTGTTGGATTTTTTTTTCTATTCTTTTCTCTCTGTTTTTTATTTTGCTTTTTGTTTTCTGCAAACACAAAAATATGTCGGTTAGTCAGTTAAACAATATGGTGCAGCTTTCACTGAAGATTGTAAACCAGAGTTCAGGTGAAAAAGTTTTACATTTGTCAGATTTTCATGACTGGGTTTCAAAATCAGATTAAAAATGCCTTGTAGAGAAAGGACAGCTGCAGATTTTTTGGGTGGATGTGAGTTTCTATGCCATGACTAAAACTCTGAGGACCTTTTCCCAGCTGTCTTGGAGTTATGTGGAAGTTGGATTATTGGCAGTTAAGCATGAGACAACCTGGATTTAGCAAATGCTCTCCTACACAGGAAGTAGATGACATTATAGTGGGGGGAAGGGAGGAGATTCTTCTGCAGACAGAAGCAGGCAAGAAATAATGTGGTTCTTCCCTCCATCTCCTCGCCCCTCTCAACTTCAAAACAAGTGTTTGCTTGTGTATGTACACATTTTTTTCCCCATGGTTTGTACATGAATAGGATATTATCACCCCTTCACTGTAACTGTTGTGAGAACTTTTGTTTCGTGGTGTTGTTTGTAGGGTTAGAGAGAAGTTTAGAGGTGTGTGTGTGTGTTTGTTTTTCTTCAGGTACTAATTACTGTAAATATGCAAGTAAGCCTTAAACTTGGGTTCATAATTGGGCACGTTTGTGAAGGAAATGGTTAATTTTACAACCAAAGGCAAACTTGCACCTCGACAGGTCTGCTGAAAGAAATGTGCCACAGTCATTTGCTGGCAAGCAGCACAGGGTCATAAATCCACAGGGTTTATTTACAGCCTATAACACTTATGAATGTTAAGATATTTGACGCCACGCTGGCCTTATAATATCCAAGGTCCACAGACACTGGCAGTGGGTCAAATTTCTTTCACTAATTATAAGCAATGAGAGATTGGGGGGTGGGGGTGGAAATCATGAAAACCCCAAAAAGCTAAGAATATTGCACTCCTCCTCCTAACTGCAGGTTTGTGTTTTTGCTGTTTACGTAGGATATAGTTAAGTTTATAATTAACACTTGTAGTGCAGAAAAATTCAAGAGCAATTCTAAACAATGCAGACAGCCAAATTAAAAGTTACTACAGCTTGCATCCTTTATGAACACACTGACAGTATTGTGTAGTGTATCTAGATACCAACCCAACAAAATATTTCCCAGAATACTTAAAGAAACTTGATACCTGGAACTGCCCTTTAATTTATTGATGTACCAACGAGCTGGAAAAAGAAAAATCGCATGCCAGGATTAATGCACAAGTTAAATGCATCTTGGAAATGTGTAGTATTAGCCTGTTTTTTTTAAAGATGTTTGGATAGGACTTCAGTAAAAAGCTACGTTCTGTGAAAACACACACAGAGTACAGCAGTTAACATTGTCAGCTTCGAAACAATAGTTGGATGAAAAAGGTTTTATGTGCTTCCAGAAGGAACAAAATCTGAGTTTGCAGGGAGGAAAGTGTCGGGGGGCGGGGGGAAGACTGGAAGTAGTGTTTGGGATAAGAAAACTATATCTGAGGAAGTGTAGAGAATCCAGAGACCAGGGGAGGGTTATTAGATGACTAAGAAAGAATGCTAAAGTGCAGAGAGAAATATTACAGACTTGAAAAAACATATTTGGGTGAATGACTGAAGGGGAAGTTGGGGAGCTAGGGACTGATTCTTAAGTGTCAAGAAAGTCTTGGGGGACAGGGAAAAACATTTTCTTCACTCAGTAAAGCTTGTTGTTCACAGCTCACTCTTGATTAAACATGCTTTCCTGGAGTGGGTAGTTAAAATTTAAGTGCTTCTCTCTTGCCTGTGTGCTATGTGTGTTTTAAACTAGACAACATGATTAATAAACTGTGCTTAGGTATTAATCTAATTTTAATTTCTCTAGCAGTTTCTTGATTTCAGCATCACCATAGATTACTGTCACATCCAGATAGCAGGGGACAAGCTGGGAGAGTGGGGGAGAAAAAGACTGAGAAATTGACTCTTGTTCTCCATATGGGTTTCTTCTACAAATCATGTAAATCCTGACTCTTATTAAAAAAAAAAAAGGGGGGAGGCTGTCATTGTACTTTCCACAAATAAATGTACAGGTAGTTTAGTTGAAGGCTTTATGCATTTTCCTAGTCAATGGAATGCTGTAACTTATTAGCCTCTGGGGATAAATATGGATCCCTTAACACCACATTACAAAGATGGTCTGGTAGTACCTTTTTAACAGGTTATCAACAGTGATGTTTTTTCATTTCGCAGGATACTTCACCCCTCCCTCCTCATCTAATTCCATGCTGGCAATTTAATCCATTCTAGTTTATTCTTTTGTTTTAGGCAGGCTAAAGCCTTGACCCTTATTCTTCTTGGGGTCATACACAGGCAGCCGATTGGGCCAGTGCTGAATGAGTTAAGTTGCTAGCTAAAGTTTGGCTTCATGAAAGTAAATTTGAGGCCTGGTAGGCATTAGCAGGGCACAGCACATTTACAGAGCTTAATTAGTACGAACTGTAATTGTTCATGGGCTGCCAGAAGGAGTAATGTTCAGGAAAAGTGGAGTCGTTCTTTTGCAGTCTTCGGTTTTAAAACGATAAATCACTTGCATATTTGTGCAGTGATTCAAATGGAGCTGAGACCTCTCCATCTCAACATGTGGTAAATTGTAAAGTCAATGAATTGCAGATGTAGGGTACAGCCAGATTCCCAAAGAAAATGCAGAATGAATGGGCAAGAGTAACGCTGTAAATACTGACTGAGAGGATAACTGGGTTTTGGCTTGCTGTGCCAATTATGATGCACTAAAAACATCAGTAATTTTGTTCTAATCAATTTAAAGTTTCCTTAAACCAAATGCAGGGGTACTGCGTGACTTCACTTGAGGTGTTTTAGAAATACTGAATAACAATGGGATTCACACATGACAGCCAGATTAATTTCAATTAATTCATTATGAGTAGTCTTAGAGTTGTTCGTAAATGAATTGGTAATGATTGGACACTTTAAAATGACGCTAAGCCACTTTTTAATGAGAAATGTAGTGGTAGAGAATGTCTTTGCATTCTAGTTCGGAGTATGCTGGGAAAGCTGTAGTGAGTTCTGCATTTCTTATCCACCCAGAAGCCCCATCAACTTCAGTGGGACTTCTTGGCTTAAGGAGCAATGTAGCATGAAACCCATAATCTGTACAGTACAGTTCATCTTGAACAGCTTTCTGTTACAAAAAACACTTATCTCTCTTGCAGTTATTAATGGAAGACTGTCTTCCCTCTGCCTGATTCAGAGACCGCTGAGATCAGTGGAAAGTCTCCCATTGATTTCAACAGGCTTTGGATCATGCCCTGTATGTCCTGACCTGACTTGAAAGTTTTGCGAAAAGCAGGAAAAGGATTTTTTTTTTTCCAAATGAATGACCCTTCCTATAGTGTCTGGTCATTGATTTTTAATATTTTAGATTCCTACAGGTATAAAACAGCTATTGGGGTGTGATTCTGCAATCATGGTACATCGAGACCCATGGTCCTCTCACCCCATGGAAGGCTCCCAGTGATTGCAGGGCCTGCTTTGAGGCCACCTTGCCAGTCAATACTGCCTTTCCGGTGTGAGTAGGTGGATTTGTATGGAAGTTGTAAAAGTTAATGATTGTTCTCTGACTCACAAGCTGCTGGTTTTAGTTTGAGGAAAAAAAATTAATGACAGTAAATGATGGAAATTATAGGAGACAAGTAGGCCTTGGTGAGAGGAAAAATAGATTTGCGTTGTTAAAATGTTTTTGCTTCTTGCTGAAGGAAGTGCAAGGTCAAGAGAAGATCTGTGGATAGTTTCTCTTTGTTGTCAGATGCTTAGGGTGCTGAATTCTTTCATGCATATGGTCAGACATTTAAATCAAATTCTTAGATGCCTGTCCATGTGGATGTTAAAGATCCCATGGCATTTTTTTTTAAATGGGTAGGAGATAATCCTTGTGTCCTGGCTAACAGTTTCCTCTACTCAGTAAAACAGATGATTTTAATGCCCAAGGCTCTGTGGGAAGTACTGCTGAGTGCATAATGGCTGCCATGTTTGACTACACAGTCTCTGCTTACCAGTGTCTAACTTACTGCTTTGTAAAGCTCTCTAGAGTGCCTAGGGTGTGAAAGGTGCTATAAAAAACAAAATCCTGGTCTGTCTTTCAGTTCCACTGTGGTGCTGCAGTTGAACTCCCAAAAATAGAGGGCTCCTTAGAAAAATACCAAATTAAAAATACTGCAGAGTACAACGTTTTGGCATGTGAGTTTGAATTTTAGAAACAAACGGTAGAAACAAAACGCCTCCAACTTTTAAGAGATTCTTCACAGCCACAAAAGAAAGGGTCCAGCACCCATGTGAGTCGACAGCTCCCCCAGTTTATATCAGATCAGTTGTTCTAGGATATGGCCATGTCTATACTAGGGACAAGTAACTACATCTGTTTTAAAAGCCTGTCTAGTTGAACTGGTGCAAATCCCTAATGAAGTTGTTATTGAACTAGTTTAACTCTTGCTTAAATTGGTTTAGCTTGGGTCAATAACTTATATAGATAAGCAAGGGTTAAATTGGCTTAAGAGCATCTACATTACAGGCTTGCTTTGGCTGAATTAGACCAATTTAAAATTGATGTAGTTAAACCAGTGCCACGTTACAGGTATAGATAGGGCAGTGGTTTTCAAACATTTTGTATTGGTGTCCCCTTTCATGCAGCAAGCCTCTGAGTGTGATTCCCCCTTATACATTATAACCCGGCGGGGGTATAATTAATGGGGGGTCAGGGCTGTCAGACCCACAGAGCTGACAGCTCGGGACCCACATGGAACCACCTTGTGACCACAACCCCCAGTTTGAGAATGCATGGGATAGGGTTTATGTGCAGCATTACATATAGATAGCTGCATTGGTGAGCTCCCAGACTCAACAAAGGACTATTGAAAGGTTGTGGGTGGTTTGTATGTTTAAATATTTACTTGGATAAAGAATCCCATGAGAAGATTTAACCTTGAACGAACATATCAGAAGAATAAGTTGGTAGCCAGACTGGCTACCTTTTTGTTTGCCTTGAGAAGTAGAGGAGAGATTCTTTTCTCCATATGTGTCTGCCTAGAGGTATGAATTATTGTTCCATGTCTGGATGCCAAGTTGTTGTGTGTGGTTTTTGTTTTAAACTGAGGATTTTAGTTTACTTCTCCCCTTTGCCCAAGCCCTCCCTATATTTCCCCCCAAAATAGAGCTAAGAGATTTTTGTATCTATACAAGAAATAGGGGTGTTAGAGAAGTCATGTTTTTTATGGGAGTTAGCCAAGCACATAACTTCTGTAGTAGCCAAAAATATAACTATATAAAGAAAAATACATTGCCCCCTAAAGGATGTTTATCTGCATAAGGACAATATATCTTCATAATCCATAGGCATCCCATATTTGATGATCTAATTTATTTATTCATTTTTTGGGGGTACTGTATCTTTTGCCTTGACATTAACTGTTGCTTACTCGTGGCAGTTAAGTGTATTTTGTGTTTAACTTCAACTCATTTTTAAAAAATTTGAATGTCTATGAAAACTAGACCAAAAGTGGAATTGGATGAACGAAAATGGAATTTGGAATCATTACAGCTTTGTTAATATGTTCGTAATGTGATTATCTGCCTGGTTACATGTGCATGTCTGCGTTTATGTATGTAATATATATTATTCTAGAATGTATACTTGTTATCAGGTGTCTATCCAATTTTAATTGACAATATGAGATTCCTGTGGTTACCCTGCGCACAGATTGCTTTGGGGCTCTACAGGGTTTGTGGGAAGAAAAGATTCGACAAGTTTCCATTAAGCTCTGAATCGGGCAGTTGGAAAAGAGGAGAATGAAATGAGCTGAAAAGAGGAACAACTTGTTAATGTTGCATTCTGTGCTTGGAACGAGAAACCTCTTTTAGACAAGAGTGGTTCTCAGGCCAAGAATTTCAAACTCGCAGAGAAACCTGTCCAGAACACAAAAGTTGTTTGAACGGGGTGCAGAATTGTCACAGTAATTAGAGCAATCTCCATTTACTGAGTGGCAGCTTTTATAAAGGACAGGGGATAAAGGGGTCAAATTCATCTTTCTCTCTGTGATTCACTTTTGATGAACTGCTTCTGTGTATGTGAAGGAGTGTGTGCGTGTGTGGCCACATTTTCAACTACTCATCATTAAATTGTCCTTGTTTTATATGAACCCAAGAGTTGTTTTTTTCCTCTAGTGACAATTCCAGGCATTATGCTTTATCTTGCATTGGTATTCTAATTGGACTGATATACCATACTAGGGTGATACTGACTGAAATTTGCCTCTGCTTTGCTTTAGGAACAAACATATTTCTTCATCAATATGCATCATTTTAGACCCAATGCTGCAATTTCTGACTCTTGCAAACAGTCCCATTAGCTTTAATAGGACTGCTTGCTTGTAGGAGCAAGGACTGTTTGCATGAATGACGCTAGTGGTGGGGCGAGTCCCTTAAAGTTTTTCATCTAGTCAGTCTGGAGTTTTGCTATTGATCTCATTGGGAGAAGGTCTATAGGCTGCATGAGGTTGGGTCTTGGGAACAAGTCATATAATTTGTTACAGATTGTTGTTGGTATTACTGTAGTACCGAGGCCTCAGTCCGGGCTCCATTGTGTCAGGCACTGTACAGACGCATGTGGAGAATGGATAGCTTATTCAGCAATGTGAATGTTAGTAATAGGAAGAAAAGATTAAAAGTCAGTGGAAGTTAAGTTAGGCCTGCACCTAAGAATTAATTGACCTAGCAATGGTTGCTTAGGGCTGTGAAAAATTTCACACCCTGTGCGACGTAGTTGGATTGACCTAATCCCCACTGTAAATGCGTCTAGAATTCTTCCGCCGATGGAATTCTTCCATCGACCTATCTACTGCCTCTCAAAGAGGTGGCTTAATTACATGTATGGGGGGAAAACCCTTCTGTTGATGTAGGACGTGTCTATGCGCTACGGCTATAGCTGCTGTACTGTTGGCATACCCTAACTCGCTTAGTGACTTTTGAAAATTCTGCCCTAAATGCATAAGTGATGCAGATGTATCCCCCGTTTGCATTTTATCTGTTGTGACTGCTTTAGCTTGAGCTTCCACAGAGCCTTTTTAAAAATCATGTAGGGATCTGCCATTGTAGTTCGTAATCTCTCTAGGCCAGAGATCTTTTTCTAATTATGTAGGTGATATTGCTTTTGGGCGCTGTGTAACTCAAATAACCCAATCTTGCCCCCTTCTTCCATCATTGTCCCCAAATACATAGGTGGACCTATATAGAAAAAAACCTTTGTCCTCTCTCTTGCTCTGTAACCCTGTTCCCCCAACTTTAAATCCCACTTCCAGGAGAGGGGGAGTGGAGGCTAGCCAGGCTGGGTGGGAATGGAGTGGGCACACACTTTCCCTCCCCCTCCCAGCTCTTCAGAGATTCCCAGGAAGAGATAATACAGCCTTTTCCATGGTGCATTTTTTTTTGGGAGCTGCAGGAGATTTGGGGGCATCCCCAAGGAAGTTGGGGAACAAAGGGTCCAATCTTGCCTCTCTTACTTTAATGGGATTTCTCATGTGAGATAAAGTCAGTGGAATTATTCACATGAATAAAGGTTGGGCTGCTAAAGTATTTGATTACTACATTCCAGGACCTAGATCAGATCAGGGCCTAAGTACACCTTCAAGTAGAGGAGAGCAGAATACTGGTAATTAAGTCCAGAATTTCTTGAAATAAGACACTTGTCACATTTATTTGGAAACCGGAAAATACGCCAATTTCCCCGAAAAGAAACTGACTAATATATATATTCAGGGGTTTTATTAAGCAAAATCTGGCCATTTTCCATTGGAAATGGACCAGTTTTTAGGCAGACCTGGACCCATTTCTTAGCAAAATCAGATTTGTTATTTTGAGCAAAGGCAGCTTTTTTGCATCAAAAAGTTGTGAAAACTTGCTCATGTGCAACTTCTCAGTGCAAAACCAGCTGCTCCGTCCCCTGGGAAAGGATCGTGCCTGGTTTTCTGAATGCAGTTCATCTCAAAGCAGATGGTTTTTTCCTTCACTTTTGTAGCGCTCTGCTTGTCTATGCCTTTGGTAATATGAATCTAGAGATTTTAACATTTCCAAAGTGAAGTAAGCACAAGGGGAATTTCCTTTGGAATTCCATGCAGGAAATAGGTGATCCTGGTGTGTTCATTTTGCTCACTCGTTGTCATGACAAGTAGTAGAATTTATACTTACTTATACAGAAGATGGATGATATAATTTAGTCTAAAACTTGTGCTACTCCATAAGCCAGTTTTGATGTGCCTGCCAGCCTGAAAGTCCTCAATATGCATGGGTCCAATTATCAAAAAATGGCATTTATTTGGATATACCTGTTGCAATTTACTGGCCTCTATTAATGCTGCTTTCCTGCACCCAATCCCTCGTATTTTATAATCTGATAATTTCTCTGTAATGGATGTCTTCTTCAATTACATGTGTACTGTAGTAATTCTGCATCACTCAGGGTAACTTGATATCTTATATTTGGTTATTGAATAGCCTTCCCTTTGCTTTGGATTACTATGGTCATTTAAAACCTAGTAACAAATCACAATATGTGCATCTGCAATCAATGCCATGGCTCCAGTTAGATATGGAAGGAGAAAGCGGACGTCTTTTATTCATAAACTGCTTGAGATGTGGTCCTGTAGTTTGTGACGACAGCAAAAAGCTTTTATTTGATTTTTTTACGGTTCGTCATTCAGTTGCAAAGCACATGTTACGCATCCTGTAAAAGCAGCCATTGGTTGCAATTCAGATGGGGATTCAGTCCAGCAGAGCCCCTACTACATCAACTAGCGTGATCAGTGTTTTTTCACAGTCTTGCTTTCCTGCCTGTTTTGGAGATTTTTTTTTTTTTAATGTGTGGCAATAAGTAGTTTTAAGATAAATAAGATGCTTCTCTTCAGGGGAATTCATCTCTCATGTGTGGTCCCAATCCTGCAAAGACTCACAGATGTGTTTAACTTTACTCACCTGAATACCCAGTGGGGTTGCTCACATGGGTAAGGTTAAGCACAAGTATAGATGTTAGCAGGATCACGGCCTAAGTATGTAATCGTGGGGGTAAATATGGAGGCTGCCTTTTTTTTCAGAGAAGTGAGAGTGAGGGGGAGGAAGGACCAAAGGTATACAAAAGAGATGCTGAGAACAAGGGGCAAATGTTTGTCATCTTGACTTCCTGCAGTCATGTTAAAGTACAGTCCTATCTGAAGAACAGCACTGTAAAAATGAAACCTTATTACATGACACGTCTGTTCTCTGTGCCATTCAGCATCTGCTAACTTGGGTCAGATTTTTAAAGGTTGCACAGAGTTGAAGACCAGAAAGGACCATCAAATCTAGTCTGACCTTCCTGTATGCCATAGGCCATTAAATTTCACCCAGATACTCCTATATTAAGCCAAAATATATTTGTTTGGACTAAAACATTTCAGTCCTCAGAAAATGAAACCACAGGCAGAGAGCAAGAGAGACCAATGCTTGAGTCCCCTGCAGTGGCCCTGATTTCAATGGGAATTAGGAGCCCAGGTGCTTTTGAAAATCCCACTAGGCGCTTTCTCCATCTTCAGGTGCCTAAATACTTGTAAAATCTATTTTTAGTGCTGCTTGCTCCAGTAACTCTCCAGAGCCAGCACTGATGAAGAGAGTGAATTGGATTCTGTTCCTTCTTTGTCAATTAGCTGAATGGTTTGTTAAATTTCAATTGCAGGGTGTGTCAGTTACACCCGTGCAAACCCACAGGCATAATTAAGGGCATAGTCTGAAGACTCTGGGGTTGCACAGGTCTAATTGAGGCCAAAATTTGTATTTCAGGGTCTCCTATTACTGGGTGTGAGTGTGTGTGTGTGAGAAGGAAAGAATCCAGCTTGATTTTTAGATCCCAGGTTAAAATTGCATGGCAGACAGTTGGGGAAGGAGGAAAAGGAGAAATTCATTTTAAGTACATTTGAAATGGAAACAGAAAACAAATAAGCATTAGATAACTTCTCCATGTGTCATCCCCCCCCCCCCGAGTCACACAGAAATGGTGTTAAACATTTGTGACTTGATTGTCTTAGTGTTCTAGTTTAATTATGACTCATTTTTGTATGAACCTGAAGTATTGGAACAGAACGGCAGTCTAGTCTGACCTCAACAAAAGTCAGTGGCATGAACACCAGATTTAAACTGGAGTAACTAAGATGAGAATTTGGCCATGAACTGTTCTCATGGAAGTCAATAGTGCAACTCCCATTGGTTCTGGTGGGGACAAAATCAAGTCCTTTGGCTCCTACCTAAGGCATTTTTCCATTGCCTCAAATCAAAAGGGACTTATATACAAGGAATGGGATTCAGGCTAATGGAAAAATATGTCCCAAAAGAACCTACTTTAGGTGGTTAAGTAGGCTCGGTGTGTGTCCTGGTGTCCGGTGCTACCTCAGAAGTGAAACTTCCATTAACCAAGACAGATGTCTGTGTAACAAACCCCTCCCTCTTACATTAGGTGTATAAGAGCACACCATAAAAGGCAAGAAAATTCAAATCTGAACCTGATAACTTTACTTGGATTTTGTTGTGCTGATTGTATAGCATCATCTTGTTTATGTTACTTCATTCATGTATGTATTGCAGTGTTCAGTGGTCATACTCATTCTAGGGGTAACACCATTAAAGTCCAAAGGAATTACATTTGCGTGAATTTTATTTAAAAAAATAATTAATTGCCAATCTTCCAAGTCATCATTTGGTCTTCATACAGTCTCTTCTAAAAACCCCTTTCTCTGCTATCATCTTCTGTCGTTGTGCTGGGCTGTAACCTCTTTAAGTCAGAGACATCATATTTACCTTTTACGTAAAATGTCTGTGACATCTGAAGTGTGAAGAGCTATATTTAAAAAATAAATACCTGGTCAAATCAATCTTTGCAAACAAACTATCAGATCAGTTTAGTCTGTTCAGCCCCTCCTCCTCCTCCATGTTCAAGAACGAATGTTGATGGTTACGAATGGCTACAGTATTTGCTGAATACTTTATGCAACAAAATTTCAGCCTGTGGGTTGTTTGCTGACAATTTGCTTTTCTTTGTGATAAGTGATTGCTCTCCTAAGTAGCATGGTGTTGGTCAGGTGACTGAAACTTTTTAAACAAAAGAATAATGAATAGTGACCCGTCTTGTTTTTGCACAAATACGCTTGTTTGCATGTGAATATAGGTATTCACATGAAGAATAACCATCCTCCAAACATTTGCGTGAAACCCATCTGCCTAAATGCTAATAGTGAATAATAAAGGTTGGAGCATTCTTCAATCCAGCAATCATTAAGAATTGGAAAAAATGTTCATTTTTTTTTAAACCACCCTCAATATTTAACTAGCTCTAGTAATTTGGTGCACTGTGGGCATATTTCTCCGCCGAGTATTTTAAGAACTATACTAGCCACCAAAAACAGAGCTCCCCGAAGATAGTAGGGACATGTTGGAAAGCAGAAATGTTTAATAGCACTTTTAATCAGAATTGATTGCCACAGTAAATTGCAAACTGTTGGGATGGTTTTGTTTCTAGCACATGCAGTTGGTTGAGTAAATTACTGTATTGTTTCCCAGTCCGACAGTTGTCTTTTCCTGTGTATCTCCCGCTATAGCCAATGGCAGGTTTGTGGGTGAAAGGGGACTGCATTATGCTAAAACCTTGAGGTCCTATCTATACTTGGATTTATTATTATTTATTTATTACTTGACACTAATACACTGGTGCAGTACACCCACACTGAGACTGGGCTTGCCACACCATGATTTACATTGGTAAATTACTGCCGTAAATCCCACTGGTTTCAATCCCCATTTTGCAGTGGTGCAGTGTGGTGTTTGCACTATGGCCATATAGTGCAATAGAACACGAGCGCACATTTGTTTAACATAGCAATCCATAGTTAATATTTTTAGATGGCTGTTGGCATGCCTGGTGAACCTTCCCAAAATCCTGATTAGGCTCCAGTCACACAAACAAGCAGTTAAATAACTATGCGTGTGAGAAGTCTGGTTGATTTTCAGTGGGGCTGCTTGAGTGGGCCAGGTAACCAGTGCATGGAATACCATCTTCCATGGCCTTGCCTGCATGCTAGCTAATACCAATTCAGGATCAGGACCGAAAAGGGTGTAGTGCAGCTGTGTTTTAGTAGTGCTGAAGTGTAGAAAAATCCAAAATTTAGGCCCTAGGAGGTGGTGGGGAAGGAGGTAGGAATTTGGAATTAAGTGCAAAATTGCATCTTAAAAAGGGAAAAGAACATTAAAGACTTTTACAACATGAAGGGATTCTGCAAACTCAAATTTGGTCCAAAATTTAAATTTTGTTTAATTTTCCCCCCAAACTTTAAGACCAATGGAAGTGTTTCCATAAGTGGCTTTAAAAAAAAAAAAAAAAAGTTGTGATGGAAATAAATGTCTTTAAACAAACAACTCTCCCATTGTAGTATCTGTGACCCAAATCTTGTGGCACTGAGAACCGGAAAGGGGAGTTGAATTTAAACTGAAGTGAAGCTGATCTTTATTGAGTTTGCTAGAAAAGAAAGCAAAAGGCAAACCTCATAAATGGTCACAAGTACATAAAATATTTTCTGGTTTAATAGTCTGGCTTGCAATTTTTCAAGGTGTTCTTTAGATTTTTCACAGTAAACCTCCTTAAAGGTGCTTCAGAAAATGTTTTGCAAATTTTGTTCACGCAAAAATTAAAATAAAGTCCTTGTATTTCAAACCTCACTGTAGACCCCAAGGGTTCACCAGTGTGGATCCTATCAGAGCTTGAGGGGCTTGGAGTTCTGATGCAAAGGCTGGAAGAGGTTTAAGGGGAAACCCCAATACTGATTTTTACAGTGGAACTCGTGACAGAAGACACTGATGCAATTCAGTGCCTGAATAATCTTTTCATTATGGCTCACTCAGGTACTTTTGGGGAACTTGTCTGCCTCTGTCTTAGATTCTCTGCTGAATTTGGCCATGAACTGTTCTCATGGAAATCAATAGTGCAACTCCCATTGGTTCTGGTGGGGACAAAATCAAGTCCTTTGGCTCCTACCTAAGGCATTTTTCCATTGCCTCAAATCAAAAGGGACTTATATACAAGGAATGGGATTCAGGCTAATGGAAAAATATTTCCAAAAGAACCTACTTTATAGAACCCCCTTTTATAGACAACACTCAGTGGTTTCCATTGAACCACTTGGCACTAAACAGGCCATTAGAAGATGGTTCTTGCAGGAGGGTGGAGTGCATTACAAAGCACAGGTTTCAGAGTAGCAGCTGTGTTAGTCTGTATCCGCAGAAAGAAAAGGAGGACTTGTGGCATCTTAGAGACTAACAAGCGGGGGGGTAAATGTCATAGATGCCGTCATGTGCCAGCAATGCCCCTCTGCCATGTACATTGGCCAAACTGGACAGTCTCTACGTAAAAGAATAAATGGACACAAATCAGACGTCAAGAATTACAACATTCAAAAACCAGTTGGCGAACACTTCAATCTCTTTGGTCACTCGATTACAGACCTAAAAGTGGCAATTCTTCAACAACAAAACCTCAAAAACAGACTCCAGTGAGAGACTGCTGAATTGGAATTAATTTGCAAACTGGATACAATTAATTTGGGCTTGAATAAAGACTGGGAATGGATGTGTCATTACACAAGGTAAAACTGTTTCCCCATGTTTATTTTTCTCTCCCACCCCTCCCCCACTGTTTCTCAGATGTTCTTGTCAACTGCTGGAAATGGCCCACCTTGATTATCACTACAAAAGGTGTCACTCTTGTTACAGTGTGATGGTAGCACCCATTGTTTCATGTTCTCTGTGTATATAAATCTCCCCACTGCATTTTCCACTGAATGCATCCGATGAAGTGAGCTGTAGCTCTCAAAAGCTTATGCTCAAATAAATTGGTTAGTCTCTAAGGTGCCACAGGTCCTCCTTTTCTTTTTACAAAGCACAGTGCTCAGAAATGAAAACCCATTAATATTCCTCCATGAACAGGTAGCATTGTTCTCTCAGCTATTGTTTGCTAAGGCTTGGTGCCCATGTGGGCAAACAGAGACTTTTGTTAGATACACAAAACCAGAATGTTTTCATTATTGATTCCATCTGAATCCCTGATATGTTAGAGTGTAGTCCAGCAAAGCTGAATGTCCTCCACCTGTAACCTAGCTTTATCATCAAAGGGTGACAAAAATAAGGTGGAACATTTTTTAAAGATTGTAATATTCTCCTAAAACTTATCTTGTGTGATGCACATAGGTAGCTAATTGTGGGTTGGTGCTTGCTGGCTTTAGTCCTGCTTTGATAGAGGACTATTTATGGCTTGCCTGTATAAAACCACCTGTGGAATACCTGTATGCCGTCTTTCCCTAAGCATTTTGTGTGCTCAGATTTCTGGTCACCACGCTTGGCAGTAGTGTGTGCTGGGAGGAAGGGAACAACCACTCACATGGAAAATCCTGCTTGAGGGCAGAGAGTGTTCTCCCATAGCGTAGTTTCCCACCATCCTCCACCTCTCGTAAAAGAAGCATTAGGTTCAGCCATTGGGGAACAGTGTGGATCTCAGGGAGCTACGGGAGAGCACAACTGTCCATACAGATGCCAAGCACGAAGAGGCTCCATGCTAACGGTCATGCTGCCCCTAATGCTCATTATATCCCTTGCGCAAATGAGGTGATGTCCATGCTCTGTGATTCCACCCCAAGAACAGATTCTGGATCCTGCTCTTAGCAAGATGGGGACAGCACTACAGAAGTGGCAGCTCCTTCCTCCCCTCTTCCCCCCCTTTTTAATGCAGGCTGAGTCCAGTCCAGTTGTCAAAGGGCCTTTCTGTACAAGGATCTTGGGGAGTGTGAGGGAGTGAGCTGTAGCTCACGAAAGCTTATGCTTAAATAAATTTGTTAGTCTCTAAGGTGCCACAAGTACTCCTTTTCTTTTTGAGGGCCTATGCTATTTTAAATATGATCTGAGGTAATCTAATCAGTCTTTACCCCCTGCTGTCCTCCTAAGCTGTATCCCAAAATAACCCTTGGTAGCATGACACTGAACATCACATGTGAAGCTTCCCTTCTATGTTTTATAATCTTCTGTATGCAGCCCGAGCCTAATGTTTATGTGAATGTCGTCAGAAAGATTCTATAGATGTATTCGAGCCTTCTATAAAAGTATGACACAACATCGCTTTCTGTATTTGTCTCTCTGATGTCCTTGCTGCCTTACTTTCAATTTGGAAATGATAAAAAGCAGTGTGGATGTGCCAAATCTTGTTAAAGTAAGCATGAATTTCCACTCTCCACATTTTATAAACAGTCTAAATGTCCTGTTGAAAAACATATGATTGGTAGTAGTGGTTTTTTCCCCTTTTTCTTTTTCCCTTCCTCTTCCTTTTGTTGCTTTAACCTACAGATGATTCAGAAGAATAACAAACCAAGAAAGGATTTTAATGGATCCATCCACAGATAAATATAGACCATCCGGTGGTATAAAGGTTTTACTGGCATGAGTTTCGGCTGGCCATGTTATTTACAAGAGACGAATCCACCAGTGAGTCTGTGCAGACCATACTAAATAAGAGCCAGTAAGATTTTTTTAGCACCTCCAGACTGTGAACTGGTTTTATACCACACTTAGTAAGTTTAAAAAATAAAACCACCCAAAACTTTCATTGGTACTGGCAATATTTTTTTGTTGCTTGCCGTCTATAAAACCAAGCTGCCTTTGGTACCATGTAGAGGAGAGTGTGAGAGCCATATTAGAATATATATTTTAAACTTAGCTTTCCCAGATATCAGGTATTGCACTTTGAAGATGCGACATATTGCAAAACCCTACAGCTAGATACCAGTACTGTACATATCACTGGAAAGTCCGGAATCCCAGCTCTCTGATGGAATACAGCTTGTTTCTCTAGCCCACTTAGCTCATCAGACATTAAAATTCTCACTGCTCCAGGAATGACTATAACTAATGTAATTTTAAATCCTTGCTTTTACGTGACCCACAGTTGTGGGGGAGAAGGAAACACCTTTTGTAGAAGATTTAAACAAACAAAAAAAAGGACAGCAAATGATGGCTGTTTGAAACCTGCTTGAGTGGTTTGATGATGATAGAAAATGAATTATTGAGCAGAGTTCAAGCTAGTGGGCCAAAAGTGCAGCCTAAATATAGTTTTAGTTTGTTTCAGAAATAAATGAACTTTATTCCATTGTTATTATGACTATGTGGCATAAATACCGTCATTTAACAGTGCCATTAAGTATTTCATGTCCTGTATTGAGTCTCTCTCTCCACCTGGTTGGACAGGGTGTGATCCTCTTCCAGTTGTAATCTGTGAGTCTTGCCGTTGATTTCAGTAGAGACTTTATGTGGGTGTGTATGTGTGGGAAGGAGAAAATAAGTCACCTTTGGAATATTCTCTACAGCTCATATTGTTGCAATGTACTTTAGTCCTCGCCTCCTTTTTTGTTTAATTTATTTATTTTCTGAATCCAAATAAGAAGGTTTAATAAGACTGTTCCTATTAATTTTATAAGTAGCCTTAGAAATTCCATTGTGTAAAAGTATCTTGGAGTGGTTTATAGATATGCTGAATTGCTGTCCTAGAGCATGTGGAAAGAAAGTTCAGCTTTCTGTCCAAATGAACACTTCATTTGGCAGATGAGAAAGGAGGCTGTACAGCTTGGTAGTACTTGTTTGTAGCCTGACAGCCTTTTAAATGTATTTATGTTGGCTAATCAACATACAGTAACAATCCACTTGCCTGCTCAACTTAAGCACCATTTACTTGAGAAATAAATGATAAACCCATTGTGCTTAGGTAATAAAGAAGGACATTTAAGAGTGATTATGGATGCTCTGCTAAATTTTTGGCATCTCATTTAAGCAGTGAGACCAATTGTCTTCTCCCAGGGCAATTTTGGTGTGGCCCTGGGTGAAATCCTGGTCTTATTGAAGCCAGTGGGAGTTTTGCTGTTGACTTAAATGGGGCCAAGATGCCACTTCTTACGTTCTTCACTCCACTGGAAGAGATCTAGATGAGATTCCCAAATCCAATTGTTCAATTCTTTGGACAGAGGCGGTTAGCTTGACCATGTTGGTGAGGAGATACTATGTGTGGCTTTGTAGCAATCCCTCTACCAGATATTTTATGAGTAACATTTGATAGTCTCCAATGGGAGCCCTGTTTGGCCTTCTGTATCAAGAAGGAAAGGTGTTTTATGGATGTGGATAGGATGGTCTGGAAACTTTTGGGTCTCTTGAGAGTGATGTGGTAGATTCTTCCTTGTACCCCTTTGAAGAAAACTTCCTTTCCATACCCTCTGAGTGTAGCCAGACCAAAACTCTGTGTATGATGCTGATGTCTGCACGGTAGTAGTCCACAGCTTTGTGATAGGTCTCACCTTGTCTATTTTCAGAGCCAAAGCATTTGCATGATCTACCATGGCATATACCCTAAGCAGGGAGTTTTATAAGCCAAGGAAGTTAGGAGCCAGATGTCTATCCATATAGTCTGTTAATGAAGAGCAGGGAGAGGGAGCACTGCAACAGACTGGACTAGAACAACCTTTGCTTAATTGGCTTCTAGGGTCTGATCTATAGATATGACATCTGATTTGCAATGGAGCTCCCAGGACGCACTCAGTTACAAGGATGTGTTGTTCTACTTGGCCTCAAGGCTTTACACTGGTTATTGGGGACATCTGAGACTTATTAAATGGCAGGGGGGAAGGGGGGCAAGTCCACACTTATCAGTCTCCTATATCAGCTCCTGCTCATTGCATAAACTCTGCTGTGTTCTACCCAGCCTGTGGCAAACCATCATCAACACCGGCTTCCTGTGTGTGCCAGAATGTCAGCCTGACACCTATATCCCATCCCTGGAGCTCTGCCCATACCAGGATATAATTTCAAGAGCAGGGGACGCCTCTGTTGAGGGAGTTGCCTATAAAGCAAAGCAGATCTGAGGCTTTCTTTTTGGCCAGATTGAAAAACTTTCCCACTGTTTTTTCAGATTTTATGGAATGCTGGTGCTGTTTCTTCCTTATGTTGCGTTATGATTATTAGGCTTTGTTGCCATTATTTTTCTCCAGTGTTCAGCCTCATATTGTTAGGCAACCAGGCTTCACGCAACTTATAAATAAATATTTATTACTTTAAATGGTGACTGAGAGGGAGGGCATTTCCTGGCTGTCCGTGACTGGCTGGAAGAGTTAAAATCCTCATGCGGTTAGGTGTCAGGACCAATAAAAGAGACTACCAAACCAAAAAGTCATTATTACACTTTCAAACGGTGACCCATGCCCTTTCCCCCCAGCCCCTTTATGAATCCTGACCCTCATTCTCTCACCATATTAGCAGAAATTAAGCAAATGTATAAGAATTTTCAAAGGAAATTAAACTGATGGGTGTAATATCTGGGTGCCAGCAGCAAGAGTTACCCGTCATAAGCAAGGGGATTCTACTCCCACACCCAGAAATTTGTATTGTTCGTTTCCCTTCCTCCATACGCAGCCACAAGTTTCTCTACTGATGAGGCATTTAGTGGGGTTTGACAAGAGTCATAAACCTTGGTTAATAATAAAGATTGCATCCTTTTGGCTGTCATATACTTGATTTTTTTAAATTCTTTTCTTTTTTAAGAAAAGAGGAGGAAAAATATTTTCTAACCTGGAGTCCCCCAAATCACACATTTTTTCACCATCCAGCAAAGGAATGTACATCAGTTACTGTCACTCTATCAGGAAAATCCAGCTTGCTGGCTTAAAATAAAGGGCACTTTTTCATACTGCTTCTGCATGTTAACCATGTAAAAAATACAATTAAGGCAGAAGTCTGGTTTAAAACTGAAATTTGCTTGATCTTGATAATACGGTATAAGCAAAGATTTCTCAGAGCCAAGTAGACAACACTATAAAAACCTTATCAGGCAGGGTCACTCTGGCTCTGGAAAAGGATGAAGAAGATTTATTTATTTATTTTTTTAAATTCTTCAAGACACACACATACCAACATACAGGATATCCCCTGTCAAAAAAAAAAAGGAAGGTGGGAAGGAGGCACAAACAAACTACTGGTGAGCTGATGGACCAATGGAAAGAAAGATATTATACACCGTGGGCCTCATTATCGGAGGTACGAACCACTTACAGCTCTGAACTCAGCAGGCCTGGAGGAGATGAGCAGGTCTGAAAAGTCAGGCTCACCGTGTCTCCTCTTGCACCTAATATCAGGGGCAACTTTAGAACTCTTAAGACTTAAAATCTCTCTCTGCTTGAGTGTTTACATCTGCGAAATGGGGTAATTCTTACCTACCTGGCAGGGCTGTTGGGCTTTGTGAGTAGTCTTTCAAGTTTCACTTTGAGCTTCTTGGATGAATGGTGCTATGTAAGTACTAAGTAGTTTTTATTGAACTGAGGTAAAGAAGAGCAGACACAATCCTTGAACTATTTGTTTTTCGTGTCAATGCAACCAGATGCAAGAATGTTTTATGCCATGCATGTGTCTGCCTATAGGCTCCTATTACAGGAGTATTTGCTGGCCTCTTGCTAGAGGACAGGATAGTTTTGTGTCAGTGGAGTTTAAGCTTTTTCAGAAAGTATTGCTGATGACTGAAATTGAAGAACTGTAAGCACAATTCATCTTAGTGAACAGAGAGCACCGGGTGTGAGCCGTGCTGACTGGGACCAGACATTGACATACGGGCCGTCATCAAACTAATTGTTGTTTGAATTCCCTGTTACGATCCGATGACAAATCTGCTTCGCTCCTGCCACTGGAGCAGAAAATGTAGCTTGAATTGGCGTGATGTTAGCAAGTGTAAACTGTACTTCAACAAGATGGATAAACCCAATTATGGGGCAGACCTGTAGAGAGAAAATCCATTTAAATCTCGTAATGTTAAGCAGAGCTGTGTTTAATTCATTTGGACCAATTTGGGAATGATGTATGAGTGTTGGCAAACATTAGTCAAAAGGGGAACAGCCGGGGAAAGAGATGTAGTGCTCAGCCAGGATGGCGGAGGAGTGCTGTGCCGTCTCACTGGCTAACACTAATGGCTGTGGAAGGGTAAAATGACAAAAAGATGTACTAACTGCTATTATGAGAACAGCACAGTGGAAATGAACCAACAAGAGAAACATATGGAGCAGAAAGAGGGGTGTAGTGCTTTTCTTAAAACTACTGATCTCTCAAATGGAGAAGGAAATATTTTTTTTAACCACTATTTGTTATGGTTTTCACTGACTCTGCAGTCAGTTTGGGAGGAAAAAATGTTGCCAAGGGATTTTTTTTGGGGGGCAGAACAGAACCTAGGAACTTTGAGATCTTCAGCACTGATTTTTTCCCCCTGAATGGAATGTAGCTCGAAGGAAACACTCAGTCCATGGACTGTGTTAGTATGTGTTTAATTGTTCAGCCAGAACCTCTCCATTTAGGCTGCCCTTATTCAATACAAAAACAGAATGCAGCGTTCTATGGCAAGGGGCTGACGAACTCCAGAGAACACTGTTATTGTACAGTAATGGCCTTCCATGCTGCTGTTTATTATTTACTGGTAAAATGCCCCAAATGTGCTAGGCAAGGGACAAATACAGATGAAGACTCAGTCCTTGCCCAGAAAAGCCTACAGTCTCAAAAAGAAATTGCTATGGCAAGATAGACGTGTTGGGGCAAGTGATGGGCCAGAACTGGAATAGTTGATATGAACAAGCAAAATTCTAACATGCCTGAACTTTGGATAAAATTAGCCCAAATACACCTGTCATTACATTTTTTACAAAACTATCTTTTTGTCTGTCCAAAAGTTTGAGGCTTTCCTATCAGCCTTTAAAAAAAAAAAAAATTAAGGTTGATTAATTTTTATCCTTTTGTAATTGGTTCTCCTTTCTTTGTGCGCACATTCATGGACACGCACCAAAATCTTCACCATCATGGCCCCCATTCTAGTCATCTGTCTCCTGTTAGTATGTTGGCCACAGACGGAAAGGATTCCTTTGGTCTGCCTACATGTATGTTACCACAATCTCATCACAATTTTGGGAGTTTGGCCCACAAGACTCATCAAGACTGGATGCACCGTTTTGTGGTCAGGAAGTCCCTGTAGTTTTTCATGTTTATGGATGCCACTCGAGCTGGAGATAATGAGTAGCAAGCAGTTTCTCTGTAAAGCTGGATTTGCTGAGTTCCTTGGTATGATCTAATGCGCTGTGTACATGGCTGTAACATCAGTATAGTGATTTCCCGTGCTCATAAATCTGTATGTCAGTGGTAATAGGAATGCAAAGAATGGTAAATTGGTTTATTTTAGTGGGAGAAGAGGTGGTCAGCACTTGCGTTTAGGTCCCTTCCACAGCATGGGTTCATACTAATTTTGGGCTGGTGTTAATCAAGTCAAACCATGTCCGACCCAGGATTTTAAAAACCTGTGTTCTAATCTATGTTCGTAAACACAGTTGAAACACAGTTCCTTAACTGCGCTTGAGACCCAGTGTGGATAGGGCTTTAGTATCTGTTACAGTCAAAAAGAAAACAGTTCACATTTCAAGAAGGCAAATAGTGCTTGCTCTCTCATCCTGGTCTGAGTAGGTACATCCTCGCTGCAATAAAAGAACTGTGGCAGGCCCGAGTCAACTGTCTTGGCCTGTGGGGCTAAAAGTTGCAGTGTAGATGTCGGGGCTTGGGCTGGGGACCAGGCCCTGAAGTCCTGCCTGCTCGGGGCCTTAGAGCTTGGCCTCCAGCCCAAGCCAAAGGTCTACACTGCAATTTTTAGCCTTGCAGCCCAAGCTGAGGGAGCCCAAGCCAGTTGGCCTGGGCTCTGAGTCTTGGGACTCGGGCTTTTTTACTGAGGTTGATGTACCCAGTGAGGCCACGTAGACCTTCAGGGCATGTTGCAAGGCTTATCTGGGGTGACGTTCTGGTTGGGAGCTTGAACTGGTACAAGGAGATCTTGCTTCGGGTATTTGGGAAGGCCTGGTCTTTACACACAATTTGTACATATATAACGACTTCAGTTAGGGGTGTGGGTTTTTTTTAAACCAATGTCGTTATACCGCTACAACCCTAGTAGGGACAGAGTTATACCAGCATAAAGAAGCTTTATACTGGCATATCTTATTTCCCATACTGTACGTGAATACGCTCTACAGCTTTTATAATGAGATAACTGTGTTCCACATGAAGGGCGTTATTCCACTGAACTGTATTAGTAGAATTAAAAGAGAGACAACTTTTGTGTATAGTCAAACCCTTACACTGAGGCCGGGTGTGAATATACAGGTACATTATAAATAGATATATATCTTAAAATGATAATAAAATGCATTGATCTTCAAATGAGCATATTTTATGTGTTGTTATAACTAGTAGGGCAGTGAGCCTTATAGCAAAACTTAAAATAGAATAAAAAATAAAATTAAAATGTTAAAGACCCAGGTGATTTTCCCCAACATGCATTTTCCCATCAAAATTCCCCCTGCCTCTTCCATTTGGGATCAGGAGTGGCAACTAAAACTCTTAGGACTCCATGGTAGCTACTTTTACTTTGTCAACACTTCCTCTTCTAAAACCTGTTCTGAGAATAACGAAATAGTCAGACTTAGCAACTGCGTTTCCTGCTGGTAACTTCATCTCCTACAATGTCTGCCTTTCAGAATGTGTTTGGATTGCTTTTTTTTTTTTTTTTTTAATTTTCCCTTTCACTTTCTCATAAAATAGGCCTGCCAGCTGCTATGCTTTTGGAATTGCTTAATAATGCCTTATTAAAAAAAGTTTTTAACAATAAAAATGCAAAAAAGTAATAAAGAAAAGGCCCTCCAATGTACAAATGTGTTCATGTGCTACATTGGGACACGTGTTCATACTTAATTAAAAAGTCACTATTTATTTAATAAGGTAACTATCTACTGGATTCCAGATGTTGACAAAGGACTCCATCTTATTAAGTTGGAGGGTATGGATGCTCTCAAGTATGTGTGTTACAAGAATGTAGTACATCCAGTGATTGCCCCTTTAGAAAAACCTTTAATTGAGAAGTTGCTTAGACAGAATATACTGACTTAAAATGGGAGGAAGGAGGGTCAAGTCATCAGGCCTGAGTCAAAACTGCCAACTGGTTGGCCTACTGCCAACTGGTTGCCACAGACTTACTGTGTGATCTTTGGGCAAGTTACTTAACTTCTCTGAACTTCAATTTGCCCATCAATAAAATGGGGGAAAACGATACTTACCCTTCTTCAAGTGAGTGTGTGTAGCTAAACTCCTTAAACGTCTGTAAAGTGTGTTGACATCCCAGAGTTAGAATTACAAAGTTATATTGGATTAATTAAATAAGGAGAATTTTCCTAAAAGCAATATTCCCTCTTACTTAAAACCATTCTACTTTCCTTACAAATGCAGAATCTGACAGGTAACTTCCTGTGTTTCAGATTATATCATCTGTCCGAGTACATGGCAACTTCAGATTTGATTTTTAATTTTTCTTTTCTGTCCCAGCAAATGATGATGATATCTACTATAGTTAAGATTATAACACAGTTTTAATCATGATGTCGTCTTTTCACATCCTCCTAACCTTCTGGAATATCCACCATTTAGGCTGAAATTTTCCATGCTGTGTTTCTTCCTGGGTGCAATTATACAATTTTGTTCAAACGGTCATATATATAAATACATAAATTTTTTTTTATAAAGTCTAGAGGGTATTTTCTCACAAAGGCTAGGGTAGTGGATAGAACATATATTTTCCTCATTCTTAAGGAGGGGGGGAATTCAAGGATTTTTTGCAATTGAGATTTAGTGGTGTTGCTTGATTTGCAGGGAAAAAAAAAAGAAATTTGAAATTTTGAACTGGAAAATCATTTCTGAGCAGGTACCATAGGCAAATGGTACCATTTGCTCAAATTTTTACCAGAGCCTAGTCAAATCTTAATTCCATAGGCCATGATCCTTCAAGTTATTCCAGGGATCTGCCCAGACACTATAGTTTCAGTATTTTGTTTTTATTTAAAGGCGTCTCACTGTAAACAGACGTGCTGATGCCCTGTTAAACTGCATCGCATAGCACTGTCTATTGCCAAACCATTGCAAAAAGAAGAGTGGGAATTCACCTCAGGGAGGTGCTAACTTCAAAGCTTAAGTGGGGGAATTTTGATGGTATCTTTTTCTTTCATCTTAATTTAAAAAATGCAAAAGTGGTTCTTGCGTGGTATTTTCTCTCTGTTTTTTCCACAGAAATGAATCCGTTTGCTGTAAAAACGTGTATCAAAATGTATCAGATGTGTAACGCTGCCAAGTTAGGATTGTGTTGGGAGCTTTTCTCTTTCTTTTTTGGCAATTGTAAACTGCAGCATTTAATACTGCATAGATATTTTTTGCATTTAATTGTATGTTAAAGCACTTCTTTGTGGTTAGATGTAGTGATTAAAGTATCTGTTGTATTGTTTTTCCTTCAAGAATTATGCAAAATGCTATGGTTTGTGTGTGTGGAAGGGAACCAACGAAATTGGTTTGCTGTCAAAAACCACATGCAAAGTATGTATGATTTTGATTTCTCCTTTAGTGGTTCAGTTATCATTGTTATTTACAGCGAGAGTGGCTTTTTATCTCAGCATTTGCGCTCTTTAGTCTAGTTTCCGGTTGTGTTCTTGGTTTGTGGTTTTATTGGCAAAACCAAATACAGGCGGTTTACAGCTCTTAATTTTGTTGCTTATTTGTGCCTCATGCCTCTTTGTAAAGTGAGTTCAACATTTAAATGCAATAATCTCTCAAGGAAAATAATGGAAGCCCATCACTCATAAAATGTTAAAATATTCTAGTACAGAAGCATCTGAGAATAACTGTAGGGTAAAAAACCCTATCCTTGACAATAGTATGGATGGAATGTCCCAACAGATCTCTGTAAGGCCCTAGTATTTAAACACTTGGCTAACTTTAAGCATGCGAGTATTCTCATTGAAGTCAATGGGACTGCTCTAGCATTAAAAGTTAGGCTTGTACTTAAATACCTTGCCCAATCAGGGTGTAATTTTTGTGATTTTGAAACTAACTCCTGTTTGGCTAATGAAACACAAGGATTTATTCTTTAATTTCCTAGAGGCCAGATTCTGCCACCATTACTCAGTTACTGGAGTAATACCTGACTCTGTATTGACAACTTTAAGCATTAAAAAATGAGTCATGCCCCCACAAACTATGATATTGGTTTAAAAAATTATATGGCTTTAAAAATAAATTTAGAGTTCTTTGTATCTGGTGTCAGAGCCTTTAGGGCTCACATTTTCAAGCTTTTTTCTGCAACCATGAGGACTAGAGACTAACTTTTTTGTTTTATATTAAAGCTAAAATTCTCATGTCATAACATGACTTCAGGAGCTGGGGGTCTAAGAAACGCACCAAATATTGTGAAACTTGTGATAAAATTTGTGAGAGATAGCAACATTCTAATCTCTGAGTAGTCCCATTGAAGTCAGGCACTACTCCACCTAAAAGGTGACAGAATTTGGCCCTTAAATATTTATTATTTATTGTATTTATTCATTCATTCACCCTTCTCTTCCTTTCTGGAATTTGGGCTCTCTTTCTCCTTAGCAGACTGTCATGTTTGAAAGACGTTGCTTCAGCTGCGTCACTTTTTAGTTTCTTCAGACCTCATCACTATTGTTGTATTAATTAAAACTAAAGCTATTACTGCATTGCTGATGAGCTTTGGTGAAGCACTACTCATGTTTACTCTATACCATTTTAACCTCCATATACAACAAAAAATGTCACCTTAAATGTTTCCTTATTTCTGCCATTCATTGTTCACTTTATTTTATTGACACAACTTCTTGAAACGTTAATATTCTCATTAAACATCTTGAACTTGGAAAGGTTTTTTTTTTTTTTTTTTTTTTAAATTTCAGCGTGAAATTAAATTTAGTCTTGTTTCCAGAAATGGACCAAATTCTGCCTTGCAACAAGCTGGTATGATGCAGGTGGCCTGTGTTCAGGGGTTGGAGTGGAAGAGGCTATAATATGACATAATTTATCTCCCTGGGGAGGGAAAACAAGACTACAGAGAAAACGAGCCATGCAATCATTCAATGTATTGGTGGGCATAAAATTAGTGGCAGCGAGAAGAGGAATGTGTTTCCAGTTACACTATTTTGCTACATGCCTGTTTCTTTTGTTAGCAAGAAATTCTGTTACTTGAAGACTTTATTTTCATTTCACAGCTCTCCCCACACTTGGGGAACAAGGCTGCTTGGGTTGTAGTGTTGCTTTCAGTAATGTGGGAGCATCGTTTATAGGCATAATAAACACCTTAAATGGTTTGTCCCAATTATTAAGTGTATAATATCCACCCTACTTCTCTAGTTTGCCACAGAAGGTGGTTCACTTAATGCTACTTTGTGATTAGTGGTGAGATGTTTTGCTTTATATATAAATCTACATGTTATAAATTGCAGACCTATGTGATATATTAATTAATCACAGACCCATGACCCACGTCATCGGCTCACTAATCCACCGTCTTGGGATTTATGCTAGCATTCCAAACCTCTCAGCTGCTTCAGACAACCACCATTTTAAAAATAAATCTGCTGGGGAAATACTGCTGCCATCTCCCATCAAGTATGGCAATGTCCTCAAATGTTGCCCCTGCCACGAGTCCAGGATGAGCAAGTTTCACTCCTGGGCCAGTTATGTCTTTTCTATAGCTTAAAATGTCTCAACTTTGAAAGCCTGATGTTTCATAGCTGTGGAGGGCTAGAAATAGGAGCTTTATTCCACTGGGAAGGGAGATACCTACCATTCCAAAGGAACACACTTCACTGAATTCTAGCTTTGGAAGGTCTTGAGATACCAGATTCTAAAATGCCCTGGCATTAATGTGCAGAAGAGCTATTTTATGTTGTTAATGTTTGTGTAACACCTTTGATCCTTGCCCAGTGGGATGCATGGTAACTGGAACGTGGCTTGTATTAGGAGGGATTGGAAGAAGTCCCACTGGAAACTTTAATAACTTGCCAAAATAATCTTAAAATGCTTTTTCTGCAACATGTAGCAAGAACAAAATACAGAATCAGAGAGGCAGCGTGGCATTGGACTGAGAGTGGCACTGGACTGAGAGTTCTGTTTCTGGGTCTTCCACTGATCTTGTCCAGATTATGCCCTTCCTCTGTCTTGTCTATTTAGGTTTTCAGAGCAGGGTCTGTCTCATTCTGTGTTTTGTACAGCACCTTGCACAATGGGACTCTGATCCTGGTTGGTGCCTCTAGGCTCTGCTGCAGTGCCACTAATAATGAATGTGAGGAGAAGTGTAAAGGTTTTACCAACACTGTTTTTAGAATCACTGACCTATCTTGCTCTGCCTTTGCCAGTGGTGAGTAATGTGACCATCTTAAACTCTTGATAGGATAGTATAAACGTTTTATCACCTACCACATTTGTAGATATAACACAAAATTCTCTTTAGAAAATATAATACTTGCATATAGCCCCTTCTATCTTTGAATCTCTAAGCATTTTTGACAAATGTTATTCTCTCAACGCAAGTGGCCCAGCCCCATTGCTTGGTGTAGGCTGGTGGGGCTCTCCCTCCGTGTCCTCGTCTGAGGGAGTCCATGCCTGCTTACAGTTTGGAGCCTTCTCCAAGCAAAGGGAATAGTGGGTGAGTTAGTGGTTCTCAGTCTCTGGGGCTCAGGTTGGGGTGAGCACCACGTGCAGTCTCTGGGGCTCAGGTGGGGTGACTGAGGAGCGCAGACCTCCTGGTCAAAGGAGGGGGAGTACTGTCACCCCAGGGGTGGGATGGCAGGAGGAAAACAGGCCCGCCCAACTCCACCCTGTCCCAGGCCATGGCCCTAACAGTAGCGGAGTGGTCCGCCACTGGCTCAGCGGGGATCCGCCCACAGCATGCTGACCTTGTTTCAGGCTCGTGCTCAACCAGACGGTTGTCTGGTTTCCCTGGGCTGCTTCCCACTCTCCCTCTCGGGTGTACGTGTGTCCAGGGGTTGTCCTCAGTTTCCCTAGATACACCACCAAGGGCAGTGGTAGCAGGTCCTCAGTGTTGGCAGTGTCAGGGCTCTCTGGAAGCTCAGGCTGGTCCCCGGGGCAGCAGCGGTTCTCCTTGGTGTGTCCCACTCAAGAAGCAGCTGTCTTCATCGGCAGCTCCCTCCCAACTAAGGTACTGGGCCAGCCTTTTATACTTCCGCTTCCTGTCCTGTCCCTCTGCTTCTCTCATGCAGGGCGTGGTCCTGGCTACACCCACCAAGCAGCTTGCTGCGTTCCCTCCGCATCCGCGGGAGGTCACGCCTCTTCGCTACACTTAGATAAAATAAAACTAAACTGGACAAAGTGCTGTAAAATACATTGTGTGTACCAGCTGGTATGGGGCAAGGAGATGACTGAGTCTTCTTCCAGCTCTGATTTCTAGGATATGACGAGTAGAGCCGTGAACTCTTGTGTCCTGTGTTTCACTTTAAATCACCAAATTCAGGCAAATCTGCCCCATTTTGGGATGAAACCAGAGAAATTAATACGGTTTCCGTCCATAGTCAAAAACTGGCCGAGGCTTGCTCAAAACCAGACTCAGTTCATGAGTCTGGCCCCAGGTTTGGACTTCGTTATGAACATTTTCTACACCACTTTAGTCAGCATGCAGAGGGCATTGTTTATGTCTGTAGCAATGTTGTAAAGTCTCTTGAGTCTTCATGGTGGCTATACTGATGTATGAGGCTCACAGGTGCTGGAGGGAATATCTTTGTGGATGGAGGGAGAGAGAGGATTTATATGAACTTTTGGAAGTAGAATGCAGCACCATCTCTGATGCTCTCTGCTATCTGGGTTGTCAGTTATTGTTTCCCATTAAGCGTTTGCTTTATTCACTGTGTTTTATTTCACTGTGTGGGAAGCTACAATGCATGATTTGCTTTATTGGCTTAGAATCATAGAATATTAGGGTTGGAAGAGACCTCAGGAGGTCATCTAGTCCAATCCCCCGCTCAAAGCAGGACCAACACCAACTAAATCATCCCAGCCAAGGCTTTGTCAAGCCAGACCGTAAAAACCTCTAAGGACGGAGATTCCACCACCTTCCTAGGTAACCCATTCCAGTGCTTCACCACCCTCCTTGTGAAATAGTGTTTCTGAATATCCAACCTCGATCTCCCCCACTGCAATTTGAGACCATTGCTTCTTGTTCGGTCATCTGCCACCACTGAGAACAGTCTAGCTCCATCCTCTTTGGAACCTCCCTTCCGGTGGTTAAAGGCTGCTATCAAATTCCCCCTCACTCTTCTCTTCTGCAGATTAAATAACCCCAGTTCTCTCAGCCTCTCCTCGTAGGTCATGTGCCCCAGCCCCCTAATCATTTTTGTTGCCCTCCGAAGCTTGATTTGCTTTATTTTGTATCTGGCTGAACCATTCTTATTCTAATACTTCACTGGCTGTCTAGCCTATTTAAATTGGGCTATGAGTTTAAATTAATATTTATTATAAAAGAATGGAGGAAGAATTAGGGGTTAAACACAGGCTTGGGAGACAGAAGACCTGGTTTTGGTATGTAATTCTGCTACTGTCTTCCTGTGTTTTATTGGCTGAGTCACTTAACTCTTTTTGGTCTCATTTTCCCTATCAATAAAATAGGGATGATAATACTTCTGGATGTTACGAGACTTAATGCATTAATGCATGTAAAGGGCTCTGATCCTTTCAGATGGAAAGAACTAGAGGAGAATTTGCTGAAAGTGGAACTTTTTGACAAGATTCAATGAATAAGAAGTTAACAGTGTACATAAATTTGCAGTGTGTACCATATCGGTAATCATAAGGCAATACCATTTAACTGTATATTGACTTCCAAACACTCGGCTGAACTCACTTGACTAGGTGAAATAGCTATGTGGTAAAAACGTGCAGAAGAGACCACCCTTATTATTTTGGAAATGGACCCAAAGTGCCTTTAAATATATGGGGCCTGATTTCTCCTTTCCTTTACACCTGTTTTACATTGGTGTAAGTCCATTGACTACATTGAAATCACCCTTTATTTACATTGATATGAGAGGAAAATTGGGCCTGCTAACTTAAATTCTGCCCTTCCTTGATAAGTCACTTCTGGGTTTTTTGTCCGTCTTTTTGGGTAGTCGTCTACGACAAGTGTATTGTCTTCTATTAAATAAATAATAATAAATAAAACCCTCAAGGAATATGTTACATGGGATGAGACAGTTTCCTTGGAAGTTGTGTTTGGTAACATGGTCTATAAGCTTATTGTAGTCTTGCAGCATGTAACCTGTTTGTAACGGTAAACTGAGGCAAGACCTTCTCTATTTGCAGAAATGTAAATGTAAGTGCCATTACAGCTCTTAAGAAAACTCTTGCTTGTCTTCACTTGTGTACCCAGAAGCCTAAATGAAAAGACCTCTCTTGTAATCTGAGCAGCTGGAAAACAGTCCTAATCAATGGACTCTAGCTCTGCGGACTTTGGTAAATACACATTTTGCTTTTACTGGTGTAAACAATAGATTAGTGTGGGATTACATCTTTAGTGTTTTTTTCAACAAAGAATAATATCCAACAGTCTTTCAGCTGGCTTTATTTGTTGAAGAACCAAAGTATTTACAACATTTGTCAGTGCTCTCCAAAGCTGCCATAAGACACCGAAGCTTCAAATGCCACGAAGAGGACTTGGAGTATTCCCTACCGAAAGAGTTGTCAGGGATGTGGTCTCTCCATGAGAGTCACTTTTATTTATTTAATCTAGCAATTTCATTGTCCTCCCTTCCATCAATGCTTGGCAGGACAGACCGTCATCTCTTGGGAGTAAATAGCTGTGTCATTCATGGGGGCATTATTAAAAGGGGTTTAGTGAGCATTTGGTTTTGTGGGAACCTATTGTAACCACTGTTCCCTCTAAGGTGTGCGCGCGTGCACACGGATCCTAAACCCCGCGCACACGGCGAAACACCATGTGTACAAAAATTTGCACAGAAGAAATTTTTGGCGCACACGACCTGTCAAAAATTAGAGGGAACATTGATTGTAACAGTTGCCTGGATGCTTTAGCTTCTGGTACCACGCAACTGCTAGTCATAAACCCTTTGCTCTAGTTGATTTCTCCATTAAGCCTTTTCTCTTATTGAACAGTCTCTTATGCAACTATGCAAAGATATGAAGTACACATGACTATGAAATGAACTTTGTTCTGCTCTGTCATTTTGATATTGACAGATTTTTAAAAAACAAACACGGCACCAAAATCCCCTTCGGACCAATTCTAACGCATGATCACAGCACACTTGCTAATCAGATTTTTAACTCATGTTTCGTATAGTGGTCTTCCTTCTCCCTTGCCCTTTTCCAGTTTTATATTTTATTTATATATAAAATAAAATATTACTACAAGGATCAGTTTCTGCTGGCCTCATTCCAGAGACAACAACCCTGTCTTTTTTCATCGTTGAGCAGTCTGAAAGCCCCGTTATTCCTTAAATTGGATTTCAGTTCTGATCCCCTTATGTTCAGTAAACAGTGTGTTCTATTAAACGTCATTGTTTTGGACTAACATGCCAGTGGAGTTTCATTTTTAAGGGCAGAAGATCGGTCTGAAAGTGTTTTAAAATCCATCAGGGTGGTGTTGGTGTAGAATTAACCAGAAAATACTCATCTGAAAGGAGAAGTTAGGTTATTGTTAGGTTGGGAGAGCAGTTTTTGTGATTTATGCGGCCAGCTTCTTTTTTAGCTGGGGTCATTTTAAAATTAATCTATAGTTTGTACTAAACTCTGTTAGTGCTAGGACAACTCCGTGATTGAGGATGTGAGGCTGCATTACAAGACAAGGGATCGCTATAGTAAATGACAGCCAGGAGGAAATGACCGTGCTGTCTTCGAAACCCCAATACCATTAACTTCAATTTTTCCTCCATTTCTCAAGTGACACCACCCCACTAACATCTGATTGGGTGGCTGTTTTCCCCCCACCTTATTTTCTCTTTTTGCGTGCAGGTATCTGCTCTCTCTTATATTGATGGACACTCCTTTTATTTCACATGTTGATTTGGCAGTTTATTTCTGATTTAGATCCAGCAATTGTTAGTTATTGTAAGTGGTTTCCCTCACCCCCCAAAGGTTTTTTGGGGGTGTGTGTGTGTGTGTGTGTGTATGTACACTGTGCAATATGTTTCTTAAGGAAATAGGTCAACAGTTTTGTAGCCAAAGCTGTAAAACTACACCCTCTTGTCCTCCACTTTTTCTCCCCCATTGTCCGTGCAGCCTTTCCAGCTCAAAGAGCAAGTTTGGCACCCACATGCTAAAAAGCCCTGATTAGTTCCTAAAAGAAGCAGTAAGTTGATTGCTCACAGAGATGATGTAAGCCGTTGCTCTGGGGTACATCAGGTTGGATTTCTCATGCTTTATCTCATAAAGCCTAAATTAACAGCTGGTTTGGTTTGAGTTCTCCGGGATCTGACTAAGGGATTACGGTCCATTCTCAAGTGAGTCAATCTAGTTTAATTTATTTCAGGTCTATCAAAAAAGATCAATCAAAGCTCTTTTGAAAGTAAAGCTGTAATCGGCCTGTGTACTTAGATGTCACTGTTGTTGCAGTTGCTTTACCTCTCCAGTGGAAAAATGTTCAGACTGAAGCTAAGAGGATGTATTGTAGTGATTTTTCTTTTTCATTTCACACACAATTAGATTTTTGAAAGCTTACTTGTGTTTTTGAGAATGGTTAGTCTATGTACACTTTTAAGCAAATCTGCTCTTGTGATTATCTGAAAATGAAACTATACTTGAACTAGGAAGAAGTGTAGTGTAGTGGTTCAAGAACAGAAGTAGGAGTCAGCAATCAGGAATAGAATCCAGATTGCTGTGACTTGATATGTGACCTTGGACAACTCACTTAATGGCTGTGTGTCTGACTTTCCCCATCTGTAAAACTGGAATAAAAATACTCAGGACTGATCTGCGCATTGGGTTGTACCAGACTAAGTAGAGGTGTGATTTTTTTTTTTTTAAAAACCAGTTTACTTAACCCAGTGCAACTTTGTATGTGCATACTGTGCTTTGAGATTGAGTTAACCTGGCTTATATCAGTGTAGCCTGAACTTCTAAATTTACAGGTGCAAACTAAACTGTCTATCCTGTTTTAAATTAATGTGCCCACACAAGGGTTTGTACCATTTTAAATACGTTTTAAAACCTATTTAAGCTAAGCTGGTGCAGCTTCTATGTGTAGACAAGCCTTTAACATGGCTTATTTAAAGTTGGTAAAGTCCTTTGATGAATGGTGTTCTATTGCTACTAAGAAGTTGCTCACATACCCAGAGTTTCTTTCTTTGTTGCACTAGAGTATTCTGCTGAAGTGGTTCACCAGATTGTAGGCGTTTAAATCTAATTTGAATCCCATGAACTGATTCAGGTGAATTCAGGACCATTGGGCGTTGGGTTGGGAAGGGTGAATACACAATTAGCCAGTGTTAGGCTGGTTAGTTCAGACTGTTTGCAAAAACTAATACCCACAAATTCTCATTCTTAAGAGAGTGGGAGCCGCCAGCTTCCATGCCCAAATGAAGGCTTTTAAAAAACAAAATCTTGCAATATGTTCTGTGTCTCATATAATGTTCACTGCTTTTTATCAACAATAAGGAATCTTGATCTGCACAACAAAGTATCCTTTTTAACATTTGTGTTATGTCGTCTATCAAGCAGGACTGTATCCTGCCCTTGCAAGATGATAGATTCCTTGATGCAATAGATCTTTTCCAGTTCTTGCTAACTTCTGAGATGTCACCCCCTGTCTTTGACTCTTATTAACATTTTCACCTTCACCTGGTTCACTTTAAAAAACAAAAAAACCCCAAAAAACAGTTAAAATCTTTCTTAGAGATGCGGCAGACGTATACATTTATTACAGATTCAGCCTTACCATTGCACCTCATATTCTCCGTGCCATCATATGCTGTAGACATGGCATTGCTGTGTAAACAGGCCTAGCACCATTGGGCCTGTTGGAGTTCTGCCCATTTAAATCAGTAGAGAATTTGGCCCATGACTTTGCCGTGCAATTGGCTGTAAGGTAGGCACCTTGCTGGTTCCATTCTAGCCTCTGAGCTCACCCCTCCCCCTCTACCACGTGTAGTACCCTTGAAGCCATCCCCCATGTTCTGTGTTCTTGTATCATTAACAGAAGCTTTAAAATGTGTCTTGTTCCTTTTTTTAAAAAAATGCCAGATTAAAAAAATGCAGTGTGTGTACACGGGAAAGATCCTCCGGAGTGCCTTACAGATAAAGGGTTTTATTAGACAGTTGTTTTATTAAACAATATGCCACTTACTTTACTAATGTCTTAAATCTCTGTCAAAACCAAAATGGTAGAAATTTTGGAACAAAATGTTAAAATCCAGTTTCTCGCCACCATACAATGCTTATCCGTTGCTTTTGGCCCACATGAGTTATGCCTTCTACACAAAATAAATGTTGGTTCCTAATAACATCTGCAAAAATATATGCGGGAAAATAGGATTTCTAGTGGGGAAGCTACTATGGAGTGACTCCCCTTGTTCCTTTTAATAAATAGCCTGTTTTAGAAAAAGGGACTTGAAACTTGTGTAACAGAATCTCTCTGCAACCGCTTGGCCATTTCATTGCAGATATTTAAAAACAAAAAAAATAAAAAAAAAAGGGCGAGACAGGCTGACTACATTTTGAAGACTGGTGAACATGGCTCAACACATACTGTTTAGCACATGTATTTTTCTCACTAAGACGTGTATATCATTCAGCCACACTCAGGGTTTTCAAACTGTGTGAGATGGAGTAGCATTCTTTCAGATGATTGTAGTATCAAACTCTGAAGAACAATGGCTGCATTGAGACTTACTGTAATTTTAAATTCCTCCCTTTATATCTTCTCTGCTACATCTGGATGATGAAGGTTTAAATCTTCAAGACAAACATTATTCTTAAGAGTTTGATAGTAGATTGGGAATCCTTTTTACTAGTTGCCAAGTCTCTCTTTAAAATGCTGGGGGCAGCTACAGAGGCAAGTCCTGCTTCTCAGACTCTTACCCATGCATGTTTTGCAATATACCTGAGAGCATGTCAGCAATTCACACGCACCCACCCACTTCTCTACTGCTTAGCCACCATAACCTGTGACTAAAGTCACTCCCTTAAAAGCCAGCGCACTAAGGAGGTCACCGTCTTTGATTCCGCTGTGTACTTGAACCTTTACTAATTCCTTTCCCCCCTGTTACTCTTACCTGGGATAAAAAGAAAAAAGGGGGATTCAGAGTAAATGCTATTAATTGTGCATGTAATGTAATTGGACGTGTTTCATTGCCACGCTTGCGTGAGCTGCTTCTTCATCTTAGTGCTTGAATGAAGCACTAGGTTTGCATTTAGCTTCTTTGTTGCAGCTCTTTGATTCGGGTAGGCCACATTATAAATAGGCTCGTTGCTATGGTGAAAATTGGAGTCCTTGTCTGCTGTGCATAACCTTTCTTACCTTTCTGGACAGTGGGTTTTTTTGTTTTTTAATACACAGTGCTAGAATAGAACAGAATCGCTACTTTTGGGGGAGATGGGATTTCAAGTGGTAATTTGGCTGGCGGATGGCACCTCGTGGGTGTCTTTGAGAAGTATTTGTAGATTGGAAATCCCTTCTGTGATGACTCACATTGCTAAGGAGAACGTGGATTTTTCTGTCTCTTCAGGGACAGAAAACTGGTTGTGCTCTCCCTTCCCCTTTCCCACCCCAACCAGCGATTCTAACCTTTTGTTTTCACAAGGTTGTCACATCAGACTGAGGATTTGGGTTGGTATGACAGTAAAAACTTTACTAAGAATAATGATAAAAGTTGACTACATCCCAAGCTTGCCCATGTCCAGAAGACGAATCTTCTCAATACAGTTTAGTAGGGAAGATTAGCATCTTTATCAGTCGCTCTCTGCAAATTCCAAGGATTGCTTGAGGTTTATTTTGTTTGTTAAGGCTTTGCTGGAAGGGAGTGCTTTTCAGTGATGTTTGTTATAAATGTGGGAAACTGCTATGCCTGCCCATTAGTCCAGAACCCATTTTTGTGTGCCTCCCTTTTTTATTTTATGGATGTGCTGCACTTTTTTCAAGGGCAACTGGAAATTCAAGTGCGATTAAGGTCATGGCAGTGTATCAAGCCCAGTAAAATAAAAGGGGTGTTGCTCTCCGTTTTCTACACTGGGCTAAGGGTTCCCAAATTGAGGTACCTGAGCTTGATGTTCCAACCATTTACTTCATATAATTAAGCAGGTGGCACAAGAGCCAATTGAGTTTGGGAGTGAGTGGTCTAGGGAGTAGTAGTTGGCTCCTTCAGTACAGTAAACACCCGCCTCCATGCATATATCCTCTATGGCAGAGGTGCTCACTTTTCCACTAAACAGGCCTCTCTGGGGAGCCTATAAAACACTTGCTCCATAATCCTTCAAGAGGGATTGCTGCTGAGCCACACAAAGCGTTGTGTCCTTTGTGGCCTACCCTCTGCAATACTTGCTCTGGCTCCCCAGCGTTCCCATTCCTTGCCAATCTGTGAATGCATTGGAGGTTAGGATTTGGGGCTATGGCTAGGCCAGAAACCGGCCCCACCCTCTTGTAAGCCACACTTGGCGCTCTCTGTAGCTTGTGGCTTTCTGCTAAGGATTTCCTCTGGCGATCGAAATAATCCTATTCCCCACACCATCCACCTTCTTCTACCACCCAGGAATGAATCTGTTTCTAATTTGAAATGTATTTTTCCTAACCACTCTGACGTACTGGAAGGGAAAACTGCACTTCGTTCAAGTCAATTTTCTTCATCATCGTCTGCGTTAATATTTTCAGTGAGGATAATAGATCTTTAAAATGCTTTAGCTCAGATTCTGATTTAATTTACTTTAAAAAACAAAACAACAACAAAAAAACCCAACCCTAGAATTACAAGCTTCGTTGTGAAATCCTTTTTTAATTTTAATTGGAAAATCTCCTTTGTTTTCCCTCCCAAGTAATTTTCCCAATAGCATTAGCAACCCAAATCCAACTGTTGGATTCTGCATTCTTTGTGCACCCAGAATTTCCACATGGGTGTGATCAACCAAGAGGACTGAAGTGCAAGAAATGCAGGACTGAGCCCAGAAACCAGAGAGCAAAACTTGACCAGTCAGTGTTCGCTGGTAAAGCTGAATGAAGTGCAAAAAAAAGTAAACACACACTGTGGGGGGTAAAAAGTATAGTTAGATTTAAAGAATTCCTGCATCTTTAATAAATCTCTGGTAATGAAGATTTTTTAACCTTGTGGGGTTTTTTTTTGTTTTTTTATCTTGACCGTTTCCCTTTAAATGCTCAATTTATTTTGCAAACCTTCCCTCACCCACTTCTGTTTGTTCTTTCAGAGGCTGCTTCTTCTTGCTTATTTGGGAGTGGGGGGCAAGTCTTCGATTCCCTGCTCTCCCTTTCTCTCCCCACACACTCAGAGAGCTTATGGATTTTGCTTTTGATTCCTCAAGAAATCTCCCAGTGCAGGTGCAATGTGTACTACAGTAGAGGTGGTTGTAAGGGCAGCTGACAGATGCAATGGTGCAGTGGCATGTTGCATATAGACCTCACAATGGGTAGGCGTTGGTATTTATTTTGCAATATTTCTGGAGGGCAACCTCATTGGGCTAAAAAGCGTGTCTGAACAAGGGCGCTGTTGTTTGCGAGCAGCTCGCTTCAGTTGCAGGGATACAAATCCTCAAATGCCTGGCAGTCAGAACTGTGTTCAGGAGTCAGAGAGGAGTCGAGGAGGCCGTGGCTATAGATCAGATGCTGCAAAAGGCCCCCTGTCTTAATTCCTGGATAAAGAGGCGTCCGAACAGCCGTCATCTCTGGGAATGCTATGGATGGTGGCACTGTCAGACTCTTGGTGGAGGGAATGGGCTGGTGGTTGAGAGGAGCAAGCAAAAACAATCCACTTTCACCCCTACCTGCGACACCCTCAGATACGGTGTTGGTTGGCCCCGGCCCAAGGGACTGGCCTACCAGATATGGATCGCTGGGATGGCAATAAAGGAGAAATGCTGGGGATTCTAGGATGAACTAAAAAATATCCAAACCCCAAACAACCTCTTAAACTTAACTGAGAAACTTGGAAAGGGCCAGGTCATATTGCTGGAGGAGAATCTTGTGCAATCTGGCGTCTGAGTTATGACTCAGTGTAGTGGAGATGGGAAGCAGTGCCTGGCATACGTGATACTATTCTTTTCCCTCGTGGATCTAAACAAAGCCACATCCCAGTATAGTAGGGGTGTGGGGGAGGAGGAGGGACAGGGTGCTGTTTGCTGTGTTGCCGGAAGTGCTGTCCTTCAGATGAGATGTAAAACCAAGATCCTAATCAGTGGTCATTAGAGATCCCAAGACACTTGGGTGTTAGCATCAATATTCTAGCCAAAATTCTCCCTTGAGTCAATTCTGCCACACCGATGTTTCCCCCTGCAGCTTCAGGCCATCTTTGCTTCCTGTCTGAAACTGCTGTGTAGAGTTGCTGCGTAAATATTAATGAACTCCTGCATGGTTCCCCAGAAGCGGGTGCATTTCTACAGTGGGTGAATTGATCAGTGAGTTATGGCTGCACAGCCCCTCTCAAGACCAAAATCTTTGTGAGCTCTTCGGGACGTGGGTTCTATTCCCAGCTGTGCCACAGGCTTCATGTTTGATCTTAACCTTTCCCCTTTACTTTTCTCAGCTGTAAAATGGGTCTGATAATACTAGTTTATTTTCACAATGGTGTTTCAGTGTTACTAAAGCCCTGGGGGATCCTTGGATGCAAAGTGCTATAAAGAGCAGAGTGTTACTAAATGTGAGAGATTACAGTATGGATGTAGGACTACCGGAGGGGCAGCACAGGAGACAATAGAAAAAGTTCCTTGCAGTCTGTTTAAACATAATATTTACATTAATTTGCTTTTAATTGTGAAATGTTTGCAAGCCTCCTGTATGTTTACATAGCACTATGCCGTTCATTATCGGATGAAGGAATTGTCAGATGTGGCAGGACTGTTCAAACCCTCTTCGGGCCTGGAAGGGAAGTTGTACCTCAGTTGGCTTTAAGAGGGGAATCAGCAGTTTGGGTTAGCAGGGGCCGGCAGTTTGGGGATGGAAGCGAGGGAGGTTAGCTGGTAGGTGGGAGTCTTGCTGGCTTCCCCAGCTGTGTGAACAAACTTGCTGAACTTCCAGAATGAGGCTTACAACAATTTTGAACCTGGGCCTGTTTTTAAGCGGGTCTGAGCTTCAGTTACTCTACATAGCTCCAATATAATATCGACCCACGCTTCTCACAACCCAGAATGATTGCAACCATTGTGGATCCACCAGCTGCATGCACTACTGGACAGAGAGCTCCAGGGTTATAGTCAGATTATGGGGAGGAGTATTTTTGATTATTCTGTTGCAGAGTTCTGTGAGTGAGGACCAGCGTGGCTGGTGCTGATTGCACATCCTGGAGTGGAATTGAACATGTACGACCTGATTTTGGGTATCACCCTTGCCACTGGTAACTCCATTGACCTACTTACGCCTGACTCATGTTGGTGCAAGAGGAGATTTAGCCCCGACATTTAAAATTAGACTGGATAAAGCACTCGGATGCGCACTGCTCAAAGAGGAGCTTTTTCCTTCTCTAAATTCTGCAAGTTTCTGTTGGTGAAACTTAATTTGTGTCTGTCCTGTTAAAACTTGAAGTTTGTGACCACTTTCTTCATTCCCAGCGTACCTGCCTTCCCTGGTACAATGCTGTGTGTCTGGGTAACTGTAGCTTTGCACATAGCTGCTTGTCTGCTTTTGGAAGTGGGTTGCTTGCTGAATGTATTGGAAAAAGGTCTTGGTAAAGCACCACCAAGTAAAAATCCTCTAACCTGGCCAAATTTGGACAGTTAATGAAATGCTAATTCACTCTGCATTTTCAACTGGCTATGGAATTCTTCACTTTCTGTCCTAAACTGTTGGGTATGGATTTTAACTTTCTAGAATAAGTGTTTCTATCACACTTGGTGTACTGATGTTGGTGCTGTGTGAGAATGGGCTATCACATCAGTTAGAATGGGAAAAACAGTGGAAAGCATAAGAGGTGTTTAGCAGCCGGAGGAGAGAGAGATGTGGCCAGCAGTTGCCAGTTTATAAAATGGCCACTTCAGGGCTGCAGCTGTTTTGTCTCTGCCAAATATAAAGGACCAGCCCCAGAAAGGCATGCTGGGAAAAAAAATCCTCTAGGAGAACAAGTGTGCACTTGGGTAGGTCTAGTAGGGGGCCAGGGAGTCACCAAAAAAGGAGACTGATTGAGTGGTGATTGGTACCCACCAAATCTCTGTCTTTTGCCTTATATATGGCTGCATCTGGTAATTCCAATACATACGCTTTCACAGCCAGTTAACAAAGTTTGTAAATCACTTTGGGATTCCTGTCTGGATGAAAGGTGCTATATAAATGTGAGATCACTGTCAAAATGCAATCATCGCTGTAAATTAGGCAAGGGTTTTGGATGGTTTTATTATCGCCCCTGTTCCTGCCGGCAGCTCTGACCATTATCGGGGGGAATTAAATCAATCGACAGCAGCTGTAGACAGTTATGCGAGTCCAGGGCCTGAGTGGCTTAGTTAGAGAAGCATGTTAAAACTTAGAGTGAGGGCCAGGGTCTCAGGGAGTACATAAAGGGTTTCTTCTTTTTCAAGGCTGCTGCAAACAACTTTGTGTTGCTGTCCAGAGGGGTTGATTTATCCCCTGATAATGGTCTGAGTTGTTTAATTTGCCTCCCGAAAACGTGCACATGTTAAAATAAACAAACAGTTTTTATACTGTATATATTATTAAGATAGGCCATATTTGATCAGTAAGGTCCCTATTGTGTTACTGTGGGTCTCTGTGGTGGTCTATGTATGTTTTGGAACCCTGGAATTTTGCCTCTTATGGAAGGGTGGGGGGTCGGTATGGTAAGATTATTCAAAGTGTTCTGTTGAAGTTGATCATCTTGAGCAGCACAGCATTCAGTACGTCTCCTCTGGTTTTCTGCTCTTCTTGTGGCTTCAGGTTTTTTATGCATAATTAATTCATAACTTCACTCGGACTTCTGCCTGTGAAAGCATGTGACCCATAGTATCTAAATGTCTGCATCGAATTATATTCAGATGCAAGGGGAGAGTGGGGTAAAGAACGCAAGGGATACAGGCAGAGCTAATATCTGCCTATTTTTTTTTTTAAAGTCATATGGGTCAGCTTCCCTTTAGCTACACGAAACACGTGTTTCCCAATAGGCTGGAGTTTGCTTTGGAGCATGCTAAACAGAAAGGTTGATATTTATGATGGGGAACTGGAGACCTTCTCTGTACTGGACTTTTTTCTTAATTTCCCATGGCTGCTACTGCTGACCTATTTAGCAGGGATGCGATTGCTGCTGAAATACTGTATCCAGTCCTGGTGTCCACAATTCAAGAAGGAAGTTGATAAATTGGAGAGGGTTCGGAGAAGAGCCATGAGAATGATTAAAGGATTAGAAAACCTGCCTTGGTGTGATAGACTCAAAGTGCTGAATCTAGTTCGCATCAACCAGGAGAAAGTTAAGGGGTGACCTGATGGCAATCTAGAAGTTCCTACATGGGGAACAAATATTTAATAATGGGCTCTTCAGTTTAGCAGAGAAAGGTAGAACATGATCCCGTGGTTGGAAGTTGAAGCTAGACAAATTGAACCTGGAAAAAAGATGTAAATTTTTAACAGTGAGAGTAACTAACCATTGGAACAGTTTACCGATGGATTTTCCATCCCTTCCAATTTTTTAATCAGGTTTGGATATTTTTCTAAAAGATCTGCTCTGGGATTTATTTTGGGGAAGTTCTGTGGTCTGGGTTATACAGGAGGTCAGACTAGATGATCACAATAATCCCTTCTGGCCTTGGAATCTATGAAAACCAGCGGTGATAATGGTGGGAGCTGTAGAGTAAGCAAGCCACTGCTCTGAGCAGGTCTACGGTTGGGTTTGCACTCGTGATGGCCACGGTGGGAGTTTTTAAGAAAAGAAGTCTAGCGTAGACACAGCCATAGGGGAGACAGAAGAGAGCCTGGATTCAAAATTAACTAGGTTACCAAAGTTGTGCTGAGTTATCTCAGCTCATTAGTTAAGGGCTGAGGAAAGATCTCATCTGTGACTTTTGGGTCGTAGATATAAAAAACAGTTTATGAGTTAGATGTGTTGTGCTTGTTAGCTTATTGTGCTAAATGGTTGGGGCGTTTTATCCCTTTACTTGGATATGAAGCGTAAGGCTTTAGAAATCATTTGGCATTAAGCTGCATGACCTTCTTAAGTTCCTGAGGCTAAATTTTAAGTGTAGGCAGATCTTCCTCTCCTTCATGAACCCTGGGAATCCAGCCAGTCCCTAGATATGCTCTATAATAGAATGGATGGCGTACATCATCTTCTAAACTCAGTTTTCCGGTGGGGCCGGGTGGGAAAGTTGGTGCTGGGAAAGAATGGGGTTGATCTCTTCCAGAAGAACTCAGGTGAAGGATTTGATTGCTGGATTCTCCCAAGAGGTTGTGGCTGGATCTTGGTAGAAATGCATTTTAAATGGAGACTATCCCTCTTGAAATGACCCCTTCCAAAGAATGGGTGTAGTGAGAGTTAACTTTTCATCTCCATAGTGTATTACAATATAAGTTATCATTCCCAAATAATAATGTGTGTCATTTAGTATTATTTTAATAGGGCTTCTGATGTCATTAAGTGTATGGTATTTACTGTGGAATATTACTAGGGTGACCAGATGTCCCGATTTTGCGGTCTTTTTCTTATATAGGCTCCTATTACCCCCCAGCCCCGTCCTAATTTTTCACATTTGCTGTCTGGTCACCCTAAATATTACACCTCGGACACATCACAGCTCTGTACACCTACGTTTTTCAGCGGTTTGAACTTTTCAGGGAGAGGAACAAACAGTATCGGGTCACTTCCACTGGAGATTTGACTCGCAGCTTCGCCTGGAAGTGCTGGTTATCTGAAGCCTCATGTGTGCTCATTGCAGAGCAAGCAGGGCAGAAGGTTTAGTGCATGGTGTTAGCTTTGAAGCAAACCTTTATTTTTCTACTTCAGGGTTTCGCACAAAGTTGCACTCCCTCCTCCCGCATTTTTTCCCCCCTTGCCATCTCCCTTTCCTCTTCCAGGTTTCTTATCATCCTAACTCAGGCTAGCAGCTTCTTTGAGCCTTGCAGCTAAAGGGAGCTTTGCCACAGCCAAAAAACCTAGTCCTATCCTGACATCTATCTTAGCGTCCACTGTCCTGGCTCACTTGCAGCAGATTACTGATTGGTCAGACCTCCCAGCTATCGTAAATCTATGGAGGGGCTGTATATGCAGCTGCATTTAAAACTTTTATCACCACCACTGCAGGTGAAGGGCTTTCATATGCTGTGCTGGTCCAACAAAGTCTATTTTATTTATGTGCTTCCAAGCCCTTAAAAATTCTTTTAAGGTACATCAGTAGGGAGTTAATAGAAACTTTAAAACAGGAAAAATGCCCATGGGCTAAGCAGAAACTCAGTGACTGACTTGAGCATATAGCTTGTACTTGAGTTGATAGGTCATTCGTCGAGGGGGAGCTGGGTGGACTGGTTTCACTGGTAGCACTTCCGCTGGGAGCTGAGTCACTAATTGGGTCTATGACCCTTCACTTAGGGAGGAGCATACGCATCCCAATGTGTATACCTTCCCATGGAAAATGCTTATAGTTCTTACTCTACTGGGTAGCTGTTTTAAGACTAACCAAGTGCATTTATCAGGGGATTGGCTCAGAATAGATTTGTATGCATATCTGCTGCTATAAAGGAGAATTAAATGTAGGGATGTGGAGGAGCTGGGGCTGTCTGTCTGCCCTTGCCCACCCCCAAAGCAGTAGCTCCACAGCCGCGGTGAAACGAAGACCGTTTTAATCTGATCCCATGTCCTATATAAGAGTAGCGGTTTTTTAAAAAGAAAATGCACCTTCTTAAAAGACTAAAACGTCTTAAGCACTAGCACAGTGTTCTACCTTGTTTCTGCTAAATGGGATTATGAGGGATTTAATGCTGTGAGAATTTTTACATGTTGAAGGCGGTGACTTTTCACTTTGTTTCTAGATGGGGAAAGTGGGTGGAACGTGACATTCTCCTCTAACTCCCACCAGATCTCTCCGTTTTGACCTGGATTTCCCCTCTGTGTGTAACAAATGCTTCTCCAGCATCTTGGATTGGCTAGAAGAGGGGAGGGAGAGATTGGGCTAGGAGTAAAAAATCCAAATGGAAGATTGGGCATTTATAAGCAAATTGTATTGATTCCTCTATACAGAACCAACAACATTGAAAGCCGCTTGCTTTGTGGCTTTAATGCTCTTCTTGCCACATGTGCACTTTAATAAACTTAAGGGACACTGTCAATATCATTTGGGCACCAGTCCAGCAAAACACTTAAGTACCTTTCGCAAAAAGAAAAGGAGTACTTGTGGCACCTTAGAGACTAACCAGTTTATTTGAGCATGAGCTTTCGTGAGCTACAGCTCACTTCATCAGATGCATACTGTGGAAAATACGGAAGATGTTTTTATACACACAAACCATGAAAAAATGGGTGTTTATCACTACAAAAGGTTTTCTCTCCCCCCCACCCTGCTCTCCTGCTGGTAATAGCTTATCGAAAGTGATCAATCTCCTTACAATGTGTATGATAATCAAGGTGGGCCATTTCCAGCACAAATCCAGGGTTTAACAAGAACGTCTGAGGAACAGTGGGGGGGAAGGAATAAACAAGGGGAAATAGGTTACTTTTTATAATGACTCAACCATTCCCAGTCTCTATTCAAGCCTAAGTTAATTGTATCCAATTTGCAAATTAATTCCAATTCAGCAGTCTCTCGTTGGAGTCTGTTTTCGAAGTTTTTTTGTTGAAGGATAGTCACTTTGAGATCAGAAATCGAGTGACCAGAGAGATTGAAGTGTTCTCTGACTGGTTTTTGAATGAAATAATTCTTGACATCTGATTTGTGTCCATTTATTCTTTTACATAGAGACTGTCCAGTTTGTCCAATGTACATGGTAGAGGGGCATTGCTGGCACATGATGGCATATATCACATTGGTGGATGTGCAGGTGAATGAGGCTTTGATACTGTGGCTGATGTTATTAGGCCCTGTGATGGTGTCCCCTGAATAGATATGTGGGCACAGTTGGCAATAGGCTTTGTTGCAAGGATAGGTTCCTGGTAGTGGTTCTGTTGTGTGGTATGTGGTTGCTGGTGAGTATTCGCTTCAGGTTGGGGGGCTGTCTGTAGGCAAGGGCTGGCCTGTCTCCCAAGATTTGTGAGAGTGTTGGGTCATCCTTCAGGATAGGTTGTAGATCCTTGATAATGCGTTGGAGGGGTTTTAGTTGGGGGCTGAAGGTGACGGCTAGTGGCGTTCTGTTATTTTCTTTGTTAGGCCTATCCTGCAGTAGGTGACTTCTGGGAACTCTTCTGGCTCTATGAATCTGTTTCTTCACTTCTGCAGGTGGGTATTGTAGTTGTAAGAATGCTTGATAGAGATCTTGTAGGCGTTTGTCTCTGTCTGAGGGGTTGGAGCAAATGCGGTTGTATCGCAGAGCTTGGCTGTAGACAATGGATCATGTGGTGTGGTCAGGGTGAAAGCTGGAGGCATGCAGGTAGGAATAGCTGTCAGTAGGTTTCCGGTATAGGGTGGTGTTTATGTGAGCATTGTTTATTAGTACTGTAGTGTCCAGGAAGTGGATGTCTTGTGTGGACTGGACCAGGCTGAGGTTGATGGTGGGATGGAAATTGTTGAAATCATGGTGGAATTCCTCAAGGGCTTCTTTTCCATGGGTCCAGATGATGATGATGAAGATGTCATCAATATAGTGCAAGTAGAGTAGGGGCGTTAGGGGATGAGAGCTGAGGAAGCGTTGTTCTAAGTCAGCCATAAAAATATTGGCATACTGTGGGGCCATGCGGTACCCACAGCAGTGCCGCTGATTTGAAGGTATATATTGTCTTTTTGCGAATACAGACTAACACGACTATGACTCTGAAACCTTAAGTACCTTTGTAATTTTAAGCATATTGAAATTGATGGGACCACTCATATACTTAAGGGCGTTGCTGGATTGGAGCCTATAGGAACAAAATTTAATTTTGTTAGCTTCTGTCTGAATTATTTTGTTTTCTTCAGGTTTGAACAAACTTCTTGGCTGAAAAGATTCCCGGGCACCGTTGTGCTTAGTGTTTGAGAACTAGGAAGTAAAATGTTTACTAACCATAGAAAGGGAAAGTGGGCATTCTAGCTATATGAAGTGGATAAAATAAGCAAACGGCATGAATGTTGAGAAATCAGCTAGATTTTTAAAGAAGTCTTAGTAATATATGTTGTTACTAGCATCAGTGCGGATTTCTAAGTATATAATTTTTATCCTGACAGTGTCCCTTTTAAGCTGCACGTGATCCTCTGCTTACCAGAGGTTGCAATTATTATGTAAGGAGGAATAGTTTTGAATATCATCTCCCCTTGTAGGAGATATACAGCAAGATTTGTTTCCACATTGGGTTTTCCCCAAGTATTGCTCTGTAGGTTCTCCCCCCCCCCCCCCCCCCCCCCCCCGAGAATGTCAATTTTTGGCTGATAGCGTGGGTAAATCTCACTCTCTATTTCTTGTCCACCTTCCTTTGTGTCCCTTGCAAACCCAGGTCATCAGTGTGTTTACTTGATAACGTGTTCTGTGCCAAGAAATCCTGACTCCTTGTGCATTATCACGGGGCCCGTGATTCAGTGCAGGATCATGTTCCAGGCCTAGGTCTTGTTTATCTTGGATCCTTTCTGTGCTGTGGAGCAACAGCTAGTTCTTGACTTTTCTCTCTCTCCTCTTCGGCTCCATGTTCTATGGCTTGAGATCCCTCCTCCTCTTAGCAGGTAGTGTGCCAAAGTTTGCCTCTTCTGCTTTTCCTCCCATTTTATCCAAGAATGATCAGGAGAAGAGAAAGCAGAGTTAGCATGTGAAAATTGTACTGAGAAGGCCACCAGCTCTTAACTTCCATCATAGCTTCTAAAGTGTATCTTTTTGTTGCTGACCATGTTGAAAAAGGTAGAAACAGTCTTAAGCCTTTGTTCCATTTCTACCAGATGGTAAATAACACAGTCTCTGTGGAAATGGAACTCCCTTTATCGGTTATTCGCAATTATCATTCAGATATGATGTTGGCTAAAAACGCCTCCTGTCTGGAGTATCACTGTGCATTTCAAGGGTGTTCTCTCTGTTTAATTTTGCTTTCCGAGTATTATTTACCCTGTAATACAGATGTGGGGAGCTGTTCCTGCTTCCAGTGAATTCAATAGTGAAATTCCCACTGAGTTTTCTGAGTGAGATCGGGCCCCATGTCTAGAGAGGCAGGATTAGAGCTAAGTAAGAGTAAGTACAGTACAGTAAAATCAGAATATCCTACTTATTGCTTAATGCTGTGCATTTTGTTGTGAAGAATTTCTGTTTGAATCCCATGGCTTTTCGTCTGCTGGTGGATGCCAAGAGCTGAATTAATGGGGATGGGGAAAGGGAAGATGAGTTGACAGGCAAAAGAGGTTTTGGTTTCCACAATGAGTCGGCCATTCGTTGCCTGCAGCAGAAAGAAATGAAAAACAGTCTCTGATTCCTTCGTGACCCTGTAGTTACAAGGACTTCAGCTGATGGATGAGGGGCTTGGTTTGGCAGACATACTCTGTTGGATCCACTTTTGACCGTATCAACCCCAGTGTCAGTGTCTAAATCTGGAATGCTGTTGAGTATTATGGGAATATAAATAAACCACGAAAAAGATCAGGAAGGGGGCAATGGCAGCAAAGAATCTGAAAAATAATGTTAAAAAAACAAACCCAAACCCATAGCTAACAATGAAAGGGAGTGGTGTGGGGCGGGGAGGGGAGAGGGAGATATGTTGATTTCTAAATATTTTCATTTCTGTTGTGCCTTTCTTCCCAAAGGCGTAAACAGCACTTCATAATTCACCACTACTGAAATGCGGTGGGAGAACAGTACACTGGTTGGATGCCATCATAATATGTACATAGTGCTTTTCATCCAGGGATCTCAAAGCACTTCACCATGAACCCTGAGGCTGCTTTACTTTTAAGCTGGGGAAGGAGGCCAGTGCAGGAAGGCTTAAGGATCAGGGAACTTTGAGCTACCTTTGTGCCTCCGCTCCTGAGCTGCCTTGTGGTGAAAAGTGAAGTATATAAACTTAGATCTGCCTAGATACTTACATCATCTCCTTTGTGTCCAAGCACCTCACAATACGTAATAGGTTTATTCTGCATGACACTTCTCCGAGGTAGGGAATTGTGATCCCATTTTACAGATGGGGAACTGAGGCACAGGGTAAATTAAGTGGCGTGCCCAAGATGACACAGGAAATCTGAGGCTAAACTGGGAGTTGAGTCCAGATCCCACCCTCTGTCTCAGTCCGGTGCCTTAAGCACCAAGCTGTCTTTCCAACCCTGGAACTCCTGAAGGTTTGAATTTTGTATTGACTTGAATAACTTTGCATAATAAACCCGCTTTTAGCCCACATCTGTAGTGTCTATTGACATTGTCTGAATGACTGTTTAATGGAGGACTGCGATTCACCCAGAGCCAGGAGGAGGATGGGGCTGTATGTGCAAAATGTAGGAAGTGCATTTTCATGCCCTGAAAATAAAGCTGACGAGGAAACTTTTATACCCTGGTGTCTGTGTTGAACCTGGGTAGATATGGCCACATGGATTTTACTGTACCAGTTCGTCATGTCACTGCCCTGTTTGGATGTTTTCCTTTGTTGCTTTTTCTTTCTTTTTCCCCTCGCCCTCTCTTTTGGCCAGGATTTTAACATACATCACAGGCTGGTAGACTAAGAGCCTGGGACTTCCCCTCACCACACTCAAAGTCTTTGATCTTTTGCTTTGGAGGTAACATCAAAAGGATGGCTGAGAAAGACAGCCAGCATTGTGAAGTTCAACGTTCAAGTTAATAGCTTGACTGAAGGTTGTGCTGCATTGCTGGAGCCGAAATAAACAGAGGCAATTCAGTCACATTCCCCTGGAAATTGACCTTAATATTGTAAAAGGCCTTCATTTGCATTAGGAATTAATCCGGACCCTCGTGAAGGACAGATTTTTTTTTAAATACCCCCAATGTGAGCAGCATGACATAAAGAATTCAGATGATCATTTCGATGGATGAGGTATTCAAAGCGATTCCATTCAGTGCTCCTAGCCGTTGGCTATGTCCAGATATTCATCTTTATAGCCATGTCCTGTGCTTTACGTTTACTATTTGTCATTTCTAGTTTTGCTCTGTTTCTAAAATAATTAGTCTCAATATATCAGCAAAGCATCCCTTCCCCCTTTCTGTTAATAATAAAAAACCCCAGCGACTCCCCGTCCAATTTATACAGTGTAAGGTGTGGATTTCCCCTGCTAGATTTTTTTTCCATTCCCTTTCCAACCTTATTTTAAAAGGTTTTGAGAGTTCTTGACATTTCTGTGGGTGACTGGCTGGCTGCTCTGCCCATTTTCCATTGCCAACGTTTGCTACTTTTGGGCCCCATCCTGTTAGCTTAGCCCCTGTCCCCTTTTCTTTTTTCTTTTCTTTGCAAACTCAAAACTCCCATGGAATTTGATGGGAATTTTGGATGTGCAAGAGATGCAAAATCAGGGTTTTGCTTCTTTGGCTTGGTATCCTAGGCTGACATTATTGAGACAAGCAGGAGACTGTCCTTATAATACTAAATAGTTGTACTGTTAATAATCTTGGGGGCCTGATTTTCACAGGTGCTGAGCATTCACAACTCCAACTGATTGCAATGGAGTGGTCGGCATTTCTGTCCAATCAGGCTCCTGGCATATTGCATTTAAAGATTTAAAACATATGTACACACACATGACTCAGATGACATTTACTGTGTATAGTGTACATGGGTATGTATGAACATGTACATGTACATTTCATGACTGATGTGATATTTACTTTCTATAGCAGAGTATCAGACCACTAAATGATTCCATTCAGCTTCAAGCAAATCTGTGCAGGAGGGATACATCACTTATACCGAGAGCTACACAATGGTTCCCAAAGATACATTCTTCTCAGTGCTAAAATGGAGTGGTGGTGGTGGTTGGGGAAGGGTGGGAGGAGAAGATCATGTGTTAGTTGAACTCCCATCAGAGCATTTTAGTTGCCGCCTTCAACTATTGGCAAGGGAAGACTTGACTTAAAGAACTCTTCAATCAGTAGGTACAGCCCAAAATTTACCTTCCTGAGAAGTAATAGTTTTGTTGCAGGTTTTTTTCAAAACTGTTAGTCACTTTATTTGCTCAAGTGAGTCTGAATGAGACTCTTATTCTTTCAAGAAAAGTTCAGTTTGGGCACTAATCGGTCAGCGGTCCAAGGACTGGGATTTACAAAGGACCTAAGGGAGTTGGACACCAAACTCATTTTGACAATCCCCAGCGTGAAGTCATAGAATCATAGACTATCAGGGTTGGAAGAGACCTCAAGAGGTCGTCTAGTTCAACCCCCTGCTCAAAGCAGGAACAATCTCCAACTAAATCATTCCAGCCAGGGCTTTGTCAAGCCAGGCTTTAAAAATTTCTAAGTTACCACCTCCCTAGGTAACTCATTGCAGTGACTCACCCCCCTCCTAGGGAAATAGTGTTTCCTAATATCCAACCTAGACCTCCCCCACTGCAGCTTGAGACCATTGCTTCTTGTTCTGTCATCTGCCACCATGGAGAACAGCCTAGCTCCATCCTCTTTGGAACCCCCCTTCAGGTGGTTGAAGTCTGCTATCAAATCCCCCCTCACGCTTCTCTTCTGCAGACTAAATAACCTGTTCCCTCAGCCTCTTCTTGTAAGCCAGCCCCCTAAAAGAAGTCAGTGATCTGAAGTCAGTGTAAGTTGAGAGAATTCAGGGCCAAGTTATTAAAGGTACAGTATTTACAGGCCTAATTCTCATTGATTTCTGTGGAAGTTACGTGCTTTAAATACCTTTTAAGTATCTGGCCCTCAGCAGTTCTCATTTAACACCCTGGAGGATCAGGACCATGGATGGATGACCTTGGGGAGGGGTTTATATCTATAGTCCGTTCTTACCCTTATGAAATCTATGGCAAAAAACCTGTTAAACTTCACTGTACTTCAGCCTGGATCAGGCCCAGAATTGCCTGGCATTCTTGTCCTGGGCTTTGATGGAAAAATGCCATGAATTTCTAAACTATTGAATTCCTTTCCTATTTGTTTCATGCCTACTTGATTTTTAATGAAGAGTAAAATTAATAAGCCGTTCTGATTAAATCTGTAGATGAAAGGAAACCAAACATTTGTCGAATAATCACCTTCCCTAGAATAGTCACCCCAGCAAAACTTGCCCTGCAGTGATATTTTGGGTAGGCAGGGCAATCTCCCTTCACGCTACCATTCAGGTAACATCCTGTAAACATTATGTTGCAAACTGCATGCAGGAGGAGGAGGGGTGATGCTAATTTTCAGTACATTAGGAACTATTGTATCATTGCATGTTGCTTAATAAGCCTGGTATTACATGTGAGTGGTAAGCTGCTTACATGGAAGCAGGCTGCACTGTAATGATCTTCTTGTCAGCAAGTTAAGGAAGTATGGGCTGGATGAATGCACTATAAGGTGGGTAGAAAGCTGGCTAAATTGTCGGGCTCAACGGGTAGTGATCAATGGCTCCATGTCTAGTTGGCAGCCGGTATCAAGTGGAGTGCCCCAAGGGTCGGTCCTGGGGCCGGTTTTATTCAATATCTTCATAAATGATCTGGAGGATGGTGTGGATTGCACTCTCAGCAAATTTGCGGATGATACTAAACTGGGAGGAGTGGTAGATACGCTGGAGGGGAGGGATAGGATACAGAAGGACCTAGACCAATTGGAAGATTGGGCCAAAAGGAATCTGATGAGGTTCAATAAGGATAAGTGCAGGGTCCTGCACTTAGGACGGAAGAACCCAATGCACAGCTACAGACTAGGGACCGAATGGCTAGGCAGCAGTTCTGCAGAAAAGGACCTAGGGGTGACAGTGGACGAGAAGCTGGATATGAGTCAGCAGTGTGCCCTTGTTGCCAAGAAGGCCAATGGCATTTTGGGATGTATAAGTAGGGGCATAGCGAGCAGATCGAGGGACGTGATCGTTCCCCTCTATTCGACATTGGTGAGGCCTCATCTGGAGTACTGTGTCCAGTTTTGGGCCCCACACTTCAAGAAGGATGTGGATAAATTGGAGAGAGTCCAGCGAAGGGCAACAAAAATGATTAGGGGACTGGAACACATGAGTTATGAGGAGAGGCTGAGGGAGCTGGGATTGTTTAGCCTGCAGAAGAGAAGAATGAGGGGGGATTTGATAGCTGCTTTCAACTACCTGAAAGGGGGTTCCAAAGAGGATGGCTCTAGACTGTTCTCAATGGTAGCAGATGACAGAACGAGGAGTAATGGTCTCAAGTTGCAGTGGGGGAGGTTTAGATTGGATATTAGGAAAAACTTTTTCACTAAGAGGGTGGTGAAACACTGGAATGCGTTACCTAGGGAGGTGGTAGAATCTCCTTCCTTAGAGGTTTTTAAGGTCAGGCTTGACAAAGCCCTGGCTGGGATGATTTAACTGGGAATTGGTCCTGCTTTGAGCAGGGGGTTGGACTAGATGACCTTCTGGGGTCCCTTCCAACCCTGATATTCTATGATTCTATGATTCTATGATCTTTTCTCTTACCACCCTTCCACGTCAACCACCACGTTGACTTTAATTTATTGTCCTTTTACAGATACTGTGCAATCTAGTCAAATGATCAAAAACATGCACAGAAACTCATTTTCTGCTCTCCATTCACCTAGGAGTTTGACTTGGAAATAGAATGGGGGTTTGTTTGCATATATGTTCAAATTATTGCTATGAAAAGGGAAACCCATTGCTCTTTACCTCCTCCATTTGCAATTACCCATATGTAATTATTTCCGCCCCTGTTTTAAAATAGAGAACCTCTAGCGCTCTCCTTTTCCCCAGGGTGTATTCCCTATTTTAACCTGGAAAACGTACTGTGGATTCTTATAACATCTTATATGTTATAAGATTGGTGTCTTTGCTTTACCGGCTGTTCAGTAAATACATCGGTGTCTCTTGGATGTGCCCTCAGGCAATGAAACCTGAGGCCTGCCCACATCTTGAGTTCTTCTTTCCTGCTTGCAAAGTGCCTCTGGCTAGCAGAGCTGTCGATTTCCTCCCTGCCCCCTCTCTCCTAATAAAAAGATGTATATTTTTTCTTAAAAGGCTGAACAGCTGTAACACACCTCAAGTAGCCACAGTTTTATGAGTTTCAGATAAGGCTCGAGCTTCAAATATGTAGCTGACACCTAAGACTTAGAGAACTAGGACATTTTGTGTGGATATATATTTTAAGCTCTTTTCCAGACCTGCCACGGACATGGCTTGGTTCCATGTATCAATCTGGAAGAAGCCCATGATCTATTGGAACATGACATGAGAACACAATGACCATGTCTACACTGCAGTTAAAAGCCCAGTGGTTGGCTTCTGACCCTGGCTCACAAGGCTTGGGCGAAGGGGCTACTTAATTGCAGTGTAGGCATTCAGACTCGGCCTGCAGTCCGGGCTCTAGGACCTGCAAAGTGGGAGGATCCTGGGTTGCCTGAACATTTACAATTGCAATTAAACAGCCCTTTCAGCTGACATGGGCCAGCCATGGGTTTTTAATGGCAGTGTAGACATACTTTAAGAGTCTACACTGCAATGAAAGACCCATGGCATGCCCGCGTCAGCTGACTCAGGCTGAGGGCTATAAAATTTCAGTGTAGATCGGGGTGGGCAAACTACGGCCTGCAGGCCGGATCCAGCACTGACCCCCGCAGCTCCCATTGGCCAGGAATGGGGAACCGCAGCCAATGGGAGCTTTGGGGGAGGTACTCGCAGCCGAGGCCAGCCCTCTGCCCCCCTGGCCCCAGGGGCCCCAGGGATGTGGTGCAGGCCGCTTCTGGGAGCGGAGCGGCGTGGGGCCAGGACAGGCAGGGAGCCTATCTTAGCCCTGCTGTGCACTGCTGCCACCCCGGAGCCCACACCCCAAACCTCTCCTGCACCCCTCCCACACCCCAGCCCCTGCCCTGAGCTCCCTGACGCACCCCAACCCCCTGCCTTGAGCCCCGTGCCACACCCCGTGCCCGTCCTGCACCCCAACCCCCTGCCCTGAGCCCGTTCCTGCACACTGCACCCCACCCACACCCTGCACTCCCTCCCGCACCCCAACCCCCTGCCCCAGCCCTACATTCATGGCCCTGCATGCAATTTCCCCACCCAGATGTGGCCCTCGGGCCAAAAAGTTTGCCCACCCGTGGTGTAGACGTTTGGAGTCCGGGCTTTGAGACACTGCGAGGAGGGTGGGTCTGACAGGCTGGGCTCCAACCTGAGCCCAAACATGTACACTGAAATTTTGAGCCCTGCAGCCTGAGCCCCGTGAGCCTGAGCCAGCTGACCTGGGCTCTGAGACTCTGTGCTGTGGGGTTTTTTTAATCACAGTGTAGACATACTCTAAGAGTGCTCTGCATGAGAACAGAACTTCTTTATGGTGAAATGTCAATTTAGCCAGAACTGGGCCAAGTAAATAAAACAAGACCAGCCCTGAACACCTGGGCAACCCTCTGGTTTAAGCAATCTCCTTAATCTCCATGCAGTTTCCAGTGCAATTTGGTATGACCTTTTCCTTAAAAAGCATCTCTAGGTGAGCGATGTTTTGCAGGATCTCTCTCTTGGGTGGTCGCAGAATACAGGTCTCATTGCAGTTTTCTTGGAAGGGCTTTGTGAAGATTTAAACGCTTTCATCGTGTGTAGTTTTGTTATATTGTGTAGGCTTTTGCTTTCCTTTTTAATGTGGCAGGAAGTGCTGTGTTATGTAACCATTTTAGAGAAATGCACTGTGTGGTATGTGAACTGTACAGATTAGTTTTCTTCGTAGGAAAGGCCATGCCAGTGCATAATTCAATGTTGCCAATTTTTTTAAACAGTAGTCTTAATACTTTGCAGTGTAGAGCACTGTTCTTGTGGGGATCTTTGCATGCTTTATAAACAATTAAACTTCAGAACACCCTGATTGGCTAAACTCATTTTATGGATTGGTAAACTGAGGCACTAGTATATTGCTCACAAAGTCAGTGGTGGAGCTGTGCATAGAATCCATGTCTTGATTTCCATGTACTTGTTTTAACTGTTACAAACACTTGCTTCCAGAATACATGGTTTTTAGGTACTATCGTGGGCTCCACTGTTTTCAATGCCTCTCTTTTCTCTCCCCCCCACCCCAAATACAAAGTACTGCAGCTGCTAAATATTAGTCAAAACTTGCATTGCAAAGTGAGGAGTCTACCAACTGTATGAGAGGGCTGTACCCCAGGTAGTATCTGTATTATTGGAACTTCTGCATTTACCTCAGCATGAACTTGATTTGCTAACTCATTTCCGTAAAGCTTTGATACCAGTGTGGTCAAATATCCCTTTCTTCCCTTTATACTTTCTGGTTATTTTAAGTTGAAGTTGTTTTTCAAATCGTGCGACTATTTTGTTTCCGTGTGTGTGTGTGATAATAAACATAAAAAGGCTTCACATGTACTTGGTGACCCAAAACCACTGTCCCTTAAATAAAAATAAAAAAGTTGTCATGTGGGCCAACTAGTTTAAATCTCTGCACTAAATATAGCAATGAGAGCCACATTTAGGCTATTTAAAGACTTTGCAGGCTCAAGGCTGCTCTGATAACTCCTTTGTTTTTAACCTTTGGGTCCCTGGTGTTAGTGTAATAAAATGCAAATCTTGAGAAGTTGGATGAGGTGGGTGGCTGAGTGATTGAGATGTCAAGGGTGGGGGGAAGGAGGAATGCTGCATGTTTGGGGAGAATGTGGCCTAGGTCCCCAGGGGCAATGAGTTGGGTGTTCTCAGCATGCTTGCTAGAGAAAAAGCATTCCTCACCTTTCCAAAATAAACCTCTTCCAGAACCACAAAAATTTGGCACATGAGGCAAAGTCCCCACAGGACATGAGCTATTGTGGAGGGTAACTGATACCCTGACTGCTTGAAAAAGAGTCTCTTCCCAGTCAGCATTTTTGATGATTGATTTTTTCCCCCCCCTTCCTTTGGGGGAAATGTAGGACAACACGTGTTGCCCTTCAACCTGCAAAGGAAAATCCACTCTTCTGTTTCTAAAGGAAGTGGGGTGTTGTGGGGGTGGTGGTTTTGTTTTTAAATAATATTTCAAGGAAGTATTTTTTCCTCTGCCTTGTGTTTAGTTAAAACTGGGAAAAAATTAAGAATACGTTTCACCAGTTGCGCTGTTTTGCTTTCAACCAGTTGGGATTACAAACCTTTGACTGAGCCTTTTCTAGTTGGTTTTACTTTTGGGTTTCTGTGCATTAGCACAATCTCTCATTGGGTTGCAAACCCAGCAGAGGAGGGTTTGAACCACCACAAAATTGCATTAAATATTTCTAGTATATATAATATTATGTATGAACCTTTTACAAAAAAAAATCTAAATTTTGGTGCATAATTTACTGCTACCTGGAAACAACCCTTTTGAGTCGTGCAATGTGATTAATTAGAATTTTCCAGAAAGTTCATGAACTCAGTGCTTTTGTACAGAGAATATCTCACTTCTGGCCATGGCTAATTTTTTTTAAAAAACATGCTGAGAAACAGTCTACTTGAATAATCTGTAATAAGGAAAAATATTTTTTAAAAATCCCTTATTTAAATTCCAGAAAAGTGTATTGCAGTACTTCTGGAGAAACATTTCGGAGTCACAAAGAGGAAACCAAAGAATTATATTTAAAGTAATATATTGGGTGGGTTGTGGGGTAGGGGGTGGGAAGGAGGGTTGGGAGGTGTCACTTCTTTTTTTCAAATAATTTGTTTCTTTTGTCATAATCGCAAATGGTGCATCTCTCCCTCTATGTAAATATATTATCCCTTTTATGAGGGCATTGGACATATGTGATGATAATGATAATGTTGGTTATTTCTTCCATAACTATTGTGATTTATCTGCTGCTTTGTCTTCATACTTTTCTTTTTCTCTGAGGTTCCTCATCCTTCCCTTGAATGATAGGTTTTTGTGTGGTTTTTTTGCTTGTATATTATGAAGGAATTTGTGGTGGTGGTGGTGGAGGGGGAGGGAAGGGTATGGGCTTCCCCTGAGTGATTTGGATTAGACATTTGTAGTCTGCTGTCAAATAACAAGTGTGTGGAGATAGTTAACCATTGTGTGAGGATTTCAGGGGAAGCAAAGCCTTCATCTTTTACTTTTCTAATGGACAATTGAGACATTCAGCTTATGTTTGAAAGGAAAATGGGTGCGAGTGGTCTTGCTGGCCTCATGGGCTAATGCTGTGGAAGGAGCAAATAGAGGGAAGGATTATTGATAGGGGAAACAACTGGTACTGAATCCTGGGAGGGAATGTTTATTTCCCTGCTCTCTAGGAGGGATTTGGAAAGCGCTGTAATCCAGGGTTAGGAGTAATTTGTTACAGCAAGATGATACTTGAGTGGCAGGAGGATTCTGGCTGAGGCAGCAAGAGTTTTAATCAGAGGAATAGCTCCTCTCCTAGAAGGTCATTCTGACAAAAAAAATTCCCCCCACCCCACAAGTTTGTTACTCAACCAGCAAAATTAACCAAGGGGACTCTTGACCCTTTTTGTGTTTTTCTAAGACTTCTACACAATCTACTTGAATCAATTTGACTTAAATTATTACAATGAGGCATATGCACAAGGATGGGAATGCAGTGGAAAGGTCTCCAGTGATGTTTAAAAAACGCCCCCAACACTCTTCCTAACCTCTCCTGTGAGATCAGAATGTTTTTGGTTTCAGTATTACCTTGGGGATGTTTTTTGCAGTCTTATGATTACATTTTCTGTGTTAAAACTTTTTTCTTTTGGCGAAGACGACAAGTTTCTGACCCTGGGGAAGGAGAGAATTTTGCAAGTTCTTGGTTTTCATGACAGTCTGAAATCCGTGGAGCCACGTATTCTGAAGTAACCCCTTGTCGCACTGAAGACCCAATCACATATAGAAACCACAAGGGAGGCGACAGGAAATTCAGTATGAAATTTGCTGGGTTTACTACAGAGTGGCTCCCGGCAGTTCACCCAGAATTGCTACATCAACAGGAATTTTTGTGGTAGTGATACAAGTCATCATGAGTTTCACTTACCCAACAGTAGGAGAAAATGAGACTTTTTCAGTAAAAACTCCCATACATGATATTTACAATAACATGCAAACAAAAAAAAACCTCTTCTACAGCACCTTTATTGAAGGATCCCAAGAATTCAACGCAATCATAGAATTAAGATGCACAGAATTAGGATGTAAGTATTAACACCTAGTTTACAGATAGCAAAACTGAGATGAAACTATAGCTCAAATTCCAAAAGTCCCAATCAGGATTGAAGCCCTCTTGCGTGGGCATTGTATAAACCCACATAAAGAGGTATTCCTTGTCCTGGATGTCTTACAGTCACTACTCTCATTGCCTTCAGGTAAAGTTATAGGTGCTTAGCATTTCAGAAATTAGACCAAGGGGTTCAAACTGGTCCCTCAAAAATCCAGGCTTCTAAAATCAAGTGGCCACCTTGAAGATGTTGGTGTATGTGATTGCATAAGGCCACACAATGAGCACTTTGCAGAGCCAGGAATAGAGCTCAGGAGTTGCACCATGGCCATACTGATTAAAGTTATGACATGCCGTGCTTGGAAGCACATTGCAAAGCGAACCTGAGGCAAGAGGTTCCCTATATTGATCAACCCCTTCTGCTTCTCCCCCACCAGAGCAGGCAAAGCTAAGATTTCCCCACAAATAGGCAACACGTGGGAGAGTAGGTTGGGCAAATGCCTATTTCTAGTTATGGTTCCAAGTGGCAGTATTAGGGCTGGAATAAATTGGTGTAGACAAAGATTAGTGTTGGTATATAAACATCATGGGAAATAACTCTCCTGCAGCCAAGCCCTCCATGGGCATCCTGATCATTGGAAAGATCTCTTGCCATGTCTTCAGTAATAGAAACCAAAAGCAGTTTTTCTAATGCATGTTTGGATGGTCCACCCTGTGGTGCCGGGGGGCAGATGTGTTCTACAGAGTTAAAGCAGAATCACACTGGATTGAACTTCTAGTAGTGGGATTTGAACATAGTTCTAAAAATGGTGGTTGCAAAGCCTGAAATTGGGCTACCTACTTTTAAACAGCTGTCAGCTCCTTAATATAGTTTGAAAGTTCTAATAATGTGGTCAGAGCTTCTCCTTCATCAAAGGTAGTTCAGATCATCGATGTGGTCAGTCCCACTAACCTTCCCTCAAGACTTTCAGCACCCTTTTTTAAATGGGGAGGAAGGAATGTAGATTTTATGGACCATAAAACCAATTCTTGGTTTTCATGCAAACATTAGTAACAAAACCTCTGTCGCTTTTTTATTTCTTTCTTTTGGGAGATTGCCAGAGAGAGAGAGAGAAAAATGAATTTTGGGTCTGTACATTACATTGTTCACTAAATCTCATGTTGATTGTTTTGCTCATTCAGAACATCCCTATCTACAAACAGAGCGAATGTGCTGAAATTTCACCCCTTCCACTCTGTTCTTTCTGTAATGAACACTCCATGCTTCTTTGGAACACATCATGGTACAGAGAAATTCTTCTAAAATAATATGTATATGACTACATTTTTTTTTTTGCTTTAAAATAAATAGAAAGCTTGATGTTTTACAGTCACTGAATTTCTTCTGTCCTCCATGATTATTTTATAGCTCGGTAAGTCACTGATATCCAAAATGCACTACTATGTTCTACAACATGACCTGTGGCAGGTTTCAAATTAAAAATAAAAGTAGTGGAACAAGGTGGGTGAGTTAATATCTTTTATTGGACCAGCTTCTGTTGGTGAGAGAGACAAGAGCTCTGGGTGGCTTGAACGCTTGTCTCTCTCACCAGCAGAAGTTGGTCCAGTAAAAGATATTACCACACCTACCTTGTGTCTCTAAAATACTGGGACCGACATGTCTACAATACACTGCATACAAGAAATAAAATTAGTGGCACTCTCCCACGATCCACCTACAAATCAAGCCCCGCTTGCTTGCTAAGCAGAAGAGAGACTGTACAAATCTTCATAATCCAATCGTTTCTCAGTGCCTAGATTCTTTGATAATAAGGTTCTTTGAAAACATCTGTGGACAGACAGACTGACAGACTATTTCACAGCATTGGGAATATATGTAGAATTGAACTGCTCTCTAGAGTTGCTCTGAGATGTTGAATGAACTGCAGAAACTGTTACTGTACTTCCACATCACATGAATGTTATTCCTTTTATGATTTTTCTATTAAATTAGTTCTTACAGGGTCTAGTTGGTCTCACTCTTGTTTCTGGAGGCCAAGTATTTACATCAGAAATCACACCTTGCTAAATGACAACCTTGTCGCTCTCTGCAGACAGTGATTGGGCACGTTGAATTACCCATTCACCCAAGACCTTTCGTACAGTAGCAAAAATTGGTCCTGTAATCTGTCCACCTACCGTGCCCCCCTCCTCCTCTCCACGATGTAACTTCACTGTCACAAATGTTTATTGGAGCTCTACACTAGACAGGGGGCTAAGCATTTGAGTCCTTTCCACACTAGCGTTACTACCAGTGTTACCATTGTTGGAGCTGCACCTCTGAGTTACTGGTCTAGTTCTTGACACTGTAGACAAGGCCAGAGAGGTGACTCCCTAGGTCAGGGTTAAGACACTGTGGCAGTTTGTGCAAGATCCTACCCCTTCACAGGTGCTGCCCATGAAGTATCTGTTCTGTGGACACATTCTGTCTCCATGGTTGTTAATTCAGCACCTTCTCCGAGCATTACATTCACGTAATGTTTTTAAATGGTTAATGTTGTTCATGGATGCTTTATTTCAATAATATAAATCATTGCTTTATAATAGTGGTTTTCAACCTTTCTTCATTTGCTAAAAAAATTTCGAATGGAGGTGCGGCCCCTTTGGAAATCTTAGGCATAGTCTGTGGTGCTCCAGGGGTCCGCGGACCATGCATTGAAAACCACTCTTCTATGGTAATGGTAACCTTTCACAGGACCCCCCCCCCCGGCATAGTCTGTGGACCCTCAGGTTCAAAACCACTGCTTTATAACAGCACCTTTCATTCTAATTTCTGTATGAGCTAATTCTTTAGGTTTATAGATTCCAAGGCCAGAAAGAACCATTGTGGTCACCACGTCTGATCTCCTGTATAACATAGGCCATAACGGTTCTTACTAGCATATCTTTTTTTAAAAAAAATCCAATATCGATTTAAAAAAAAATTCAGGGATGCAATATCCATCATAACCCTTGGTAAATTGTTCCAGTGATTAATTACCGTCATTGCTCAAAATATATAGCTCATTTTCAGTCTGAAGTTGTCTAGATTTAGCTTCCAGCCATTCAAGTTATACACTTCTCTGCTAGATTTGAGAAGCCCCATGTAGGTAGTTACACACTGAGCTCCTTGAGTCTATCACTATCAGACATGTTTTCTAACCCTTTAATCATTCTCATGGCTCTTCTCTGAACCCTCTCCAATTTATCAACATCCTTCTTGAATATGGACTCCAGAACTGGACACAGTATTTCAGCAGTGGTCACACCAGTGCCAAATACAGAGGTAAAATGACCTCCCTACTCTTGCTCAGGATTCCCCTGTTTATGTATCCCAGGATCTCTTTAGGATTGTTATTAGCGTTTAAAACTAGGCTACTTTGCTATAGAAGTGCAGAGTTTTTTCAGACTGTTTCTGCCATATGCATTGCAGTGTGAGTTTGCCTGTGACTAGATATCATGGGAATCAGTAAGATGCAGTGATACCAAGCTGGAGTGTGCTTTTTCACAGATGTGTGTAAGAAAATCCACATACAAAGCACAGATAATAGCAGACTGAACACCAGCTGGGAGGTGGTTGCGTCTAGTGGTTATGGCAGGAGAAAGGGAGTCAGGTTTTATTCCCATCTCTGACACTGGCTCTGTGACTTTGCTCAGGTCGCTTTTGCTCAAGTTTGACTTTCGGAGGTGGGGTTGACCCCAGTAGGTGCTGCCAGGACTAGGCTCCTCTGGAAATCGGGGCAGTTTCGTCTGCCTTATTTCACTCTAAAGTTCGAACAGTATTTACTCCAATGTCTCACAAGATTATTGGAGGTTTTGAGTGAGATCCTTTGATAAGTACTTGCTGCATGTGCCCAGTTATTATTTAATCCTGTTTTCAGGCATCTCTGTTTCAGACCAGACTGAGCTATTGAATGGGTAAGTTTTCATGCTCCGAGTTACACTGGACCCTGGAAGAGCTGTATTATCATTTCAGTGGAGTTAGCACTGGCAAGAAATACTGAAACGGGCAACTTTAGGTCCCCTTCTTTGGGATCTCTTATAGTATTGGAAAGGAAAAAGGAGGAGGGGTAACTTAAACGGAAAAGAACAGGAAAATTCAGACCCACAGGTGTGTTTGTTTAGGTGTAGTTTCAGTATCTGTCCTATGATGCACTGTTCTGCTACCACTACAAATGACTGTTTGGGAATTAAGGACAGAAATTTTTGCTTGGTGTGTGTACGTGAGCATGCATTATTTGTCAGTTCAGCAATATCATTATATTATCTGAACACCTTTTTGTATGTTGAATTAGCCTTGAGTTTACATCTTCACTGAAGATTGCAGTGCCTTGTTTATCTTTGTACCTTCTCTCTCTCTGATATACTTGCTTTACAAAGGAGGTTTTTATAACACTTTATTTTATTCCTGGTTCTATTGTAAAATTTATTCTAGGCTATTTATTACTAAGGGATTATTACTCAAGTATCATTATTACTTTAAAATTATTGTATTTCAAAATGGTTATGGTAGTTCGTAGAAGGTTCCTAACTAGAGAAGAGGGATGTGGAGGACAGAGAAACGTATTTTTGCATTTGGGACTCAATCCTTCATCCCTTGACTGCAGTGAGAATTTTTGGTGTGGAAAGAAGCAGGCCCTGTGGGAAGCAGGATCAGGTTCTTTATGATCAATTATTATTATTTACTAGATTTCCTATGAATTTTACAGTAAATTGTGTGTTGTTTGGTAAATATGATTTGTCATAATATTGTGAGGGGAGAGACATTTTTTGGGAAACCTAAAACTTTCCATTGATTCCCCCATCAATTTAGTTATTTTGTAATAGATTAAAAAATGTCTTATTGGTGCCTGGGTGGAGAGAGAGCCAGAAGAAGAAGAACTGATTAACTATTGGAGCAGAAACTGAAGGGGAGTTTGCTGCTGACTTAAATGGGGGCAGGAATTGGCTGCAAACTTAGGTACTTTACACACAAGAAGCAATCTCTTTTTGGCATCTGACTGCATTTCCACACAATGCAGCAATTATCTGGCTGAGCTCTTTGGCTTTCTTTGTTGTCTTATTTCTTCTTGGTTTTCTTCACACAGTGGGTTTTTTTTTTTTTTTTTGCTCTGGGGCAGACCCACTCGAGTGCCTCCCAGTGGTGGAAACAGTACTGCAGATGTGTGGTAAAAACACACGTGTACTCTGCAGTGTAGCTTCCTCCGGTGGAAGTGTACTGCTGCAGAAAAACATATGATCACAGTGTCGGATGGGTGCTTTGAGTAATGGTTTCTAATGAACATTCCTAAGTTTGAGTATTGGGGGTGTGGGGTGTTAGAAGGCAGTTACCAATAGATACCCTATTTCACGTTCCTAAAAGAGGACATTGCTGGGGGGAAGGGAAGCTGGGAATGGGGGGCAGGGCCACTGCCACCCCTAGGGGAGTGCAGGGCCCGGGCCTAGGGGAGTGCAGGGCACCGAGTTTCTATCTGCCAGGGGGTGCTCCACCACGCCCCACCTCTTCGCCACCCAGTTCTGCCCCCTGCCCCCCAGCGCGCTGCGCCCTTGCTCCTCTCCCCTCCCCATCTGCACCTCCAGATGCCGTGAAACAGCTGATCGGCGGTAAATGCTGGGAGGGAGGGGAAGGTGCTGATTGGTGCGGCCCACCGGTAGGCAGGAGGCATTGTGGGGAGGGGAAGGTTTGGAGGGGGGCTTCTCCTCCCCCTCCCCCCCGCCCCCTTACAAAGTGTGGGGTTCCCCAAAGCATGGTGCCTGGGGTTGTCGCTCCAATTTGCCGTACCCTAGGGATGGCTCTGGGGTGGGGGTGGGGGGAGATACAGCTCTTCAGCTGCCCTGCTCTGAAGGCAGCGTTGCTGCCAGCAGCAGCGCAGAAGTAAGGGTGGCAATACCATACCATGCCACCCTTACTTCTGCTCTGCTGCTGGTGGTAGAGCTGCCCTCAGAGATGGGTGGCCAGCCAGCAGCCGCTGCTCTCCAGCCGCCCGGCTCAAAATCACAGACTTTTGTTCAGATTTCAAAATCTGCCCGGACAGAGATCGGAGGACCAAAAAAGAGGTCATGTCTGGGGAAACCTGGATGTATAGTAACCAGATAGCATTTTATTTTTCAAAACAAAGTCCTGGAAGAGCAGCCCCATTTAGCAGTTGTTAATACTGCCACTTGAGACCTTAGGCCGGTGGCTTTTGTTGGGTTCCACGGTGTACCAGACCTTCAGAATGCCAGCTGAAGTAGCAAGGTGACTTGTAAAATCTTGCTTCTATAAGACTCAAGATTTTTGTTTTTTGCACCCCTTTTACAAAAACAAATCTGGGCCGTTTGAGATATTTGCCTTTCCCCTTGTGCTAACAATTTGACAGCTTTGGTTTCTCTCAGGTATGCTAGCCTCACATGTATTTTAATATTTGTACAGAGGCCTGCAGCATAACAATTATTTTGCATAAGTTCTCTTGCTTAAAATGTTATTTAAAAAAAATACACACTGCTGATCCACAATTAGATCATATTATTAAACAGAGAGTAACATACTTATGCCAGGATTGTGTGTTTTGAAAAATCTAAGAAGGTGGCAGGGGAGCCTGTTTCAGCAGTTTGCTTGGAAATAATTTGCACAGGTTTGTTTGAGTTAATTGGCTGAAAAGTTGAGTGTTTGTATAGGCAATTCATGATTTCCACACTGAGGCAGACAAGCAGGAGGGGAGTGTGTATTGTGTGTCTAGTGTCATACAGGGAAGGCGAGAGTGTTAATTCTGGACTACTGATGGTGGGAATTTCCCTCCTCTTTGCCCCCCTCCGAGGAATGTAAAACCACTGTCAGAATGCTGGGAAAGTCAGGCTTGAATTTTTCTAGTCCCCGTGCAAATTAGAGGAACTGCCTGACTGAAATTTGCATTTAGGGCCGAAAGAAAAGGATTTCCTGCTATTTAGTTGCTCAAGGAAGGAAAGGATTTACCTCCTGGCTGTAATAAGATCTAATTTTCTTCTTTTAATAAGAATAACTGCACATTGCAGCAGTAGTAAACCTGTGAAAGCAATCAGTCTCTGCCCCCCTCCCCCCAAAGTTTGCATGTAAGAGCTGTGTTGTAACTCTTCCTCTGCCAAAAGAGTCCTCCCTTCTACAGTTTCCAACCTAATACCTAATGTATTGTGCACGGGCGGTGGGGGCCACGGCAATTACTTGGCATCTCGTTCCATTGTGAAAGAGAGAGTTGCTGAGGGGTGGTTGCTGCTACGTAACTCCATAGGACTGCTTGTACTCCCCCCTACAACCATCTGGATTTAGTTAGCTCTCTCGGCAGTAGGGCTGAGTCTCATTTCCTCGAACCAGTAATATTATATAGGCAGTGATTCTGTTCTGCCCTAACATAATTGAAAATTATGTGTATTGTAGACTCGTAAAAAGCTGTGGCTCAGGTAGCCTGTGGAGATTGGATATGGCACACAATGAAGCTTTTATGCAAAGTAAGAATTATAAGCCACTGCATTAATGTCGTATTATAGGCATGGCAGTTCTTGGACGTGGAGTCCTCGAGCCAGGCTTGTCACCTTAAACAAAACTAATATTTCATACTTTATCAACGGGGCTGGCGTTCTAAAGCCAGCCAATTACACTTTTGCGAGTGTCCCGACATTGAAACTGTCAGTTAGCTTGACACAGTGACTTGCTGAGGCCCTTTGTGTTTATCCTAGGGACAGAACATCTTGCCCTTGATGGGGCTGGAATGTAAAACTGGAGGCTTGCCACTGGCTAGAGCTGATGGAAGTTACTTTATTGACCACTGCACACTGCTGGTGTCTATGAGGTCTGTTTATTTTCTCCTTTGATATGCATGTAACTCCCACTGGTTTTAATGGAAGCTGCACGTGTGAGACCCTTAAGTTTGGAATTTTCTTTTTGGACTCCACTCGAATTCGCATCCAATTGTGTCCAGGAAAAGAGGCAGGTTTGGCTATCTCCTAGACTTTGTAACATGAGATTTCTTGGCATCTTCTTTGTTGGGGTGGCTTGTAGAAGGGTTTTACTGGGATTTAAACGTATAAGAGCAAAGCAGTTGTAAATTCCTCCTTGGCTCTTTCTTTCACTTAGCTTGTTCTACCTGGACATTGTAGCAATTGCTGTGAAATTACTGACCCTCTTCTAGAGACTGAAGATGAAGCAGGAAAAATTGAACCTTTCACAATTTTCTAATCCCAGAAAACCGAACACCCTAGCATGGCCCCTTCCCTGAGGCTATGCCCTCTGCCCTGCCCCTTCCCTGAGGCCCTGTCTCCCACTTACTACATTCCCCCTCCCTCGGTTGCTTGCTCTTTCCCACCTTCACTCACTTGCACTGGGCTGGAGCAGGGGGTTGGGGTGCAGGAGGGAGTGAGGGCTCTAACTGGGGGTGTGGGTGTGGCCAGAAATGAGGGGTTCAGGGTGCAGAAGGGGACTCTGGGCAGGGGGTTGGGGTGTGGGGGGTGAGGGCTGTGGCTGGGAGTGTGGGTTCTTGGGTGAGGCTGGGGATGAGGGGTTCAGGGTGCGGGAGGGGGCTGCGGGTTGAGGCAGGGGTTGGGGTGCAGGGGGGTTAGGGTTCTCTGGGGCTATGGGGATGAGGGGGTGGGGGTGGGGCTCAAGGCTGGGGTGTGTGGGAGAGGGATTCAAGGTGTGGGAGGGGGTTCTAGGCTGGGGCAGGAGGTTGGGTCTCGGGGTTGGGATGCAGGCTTATTTTTGGCTAAGGCAGGCTTCCTGCCTGTCCTGGCACCACGGACTGCACTGCGTTCCGGAAGCGGACATCAGGTCTGGGTCCTAGGTGGAGGCATGGCAGGTGGCTCTGCGTGTGCTGTTCTCGCCTGAAGACACTGCCTGGTTCCCAGCCAATGGGAGTGCGGACCTGGTGCTTGGGATGGGGGCAGTGCGTGAAGTCTCGTGGCCCCCCATCCTAGGAGCCGAACCTGCTGGCCCTTTCTGGGGTACAGTGCAGAGCCAGGACAGGTAGGGACTAGCCTGCCTGAGCTTCGCAGCACCGACAACCAGACTTTTAACGGCCCGGTTGACGGTGCTGACCGGAGCTGCCAGGGTCCGTTCCAAAACCGGACACTTAGGAACCCTACTTTCACATGGAGTTTCTTTCTGAGGGAATTTAGTGCCACTAAAAGGTTCTGAATTGATCACTGGAGACCACAGCCTTTTGTTTAGCCACATAATAGTTAGCGCGTAGAAAGAGTCTAATATGAACTTCCCCACGCTGCATGTTCAGGGCATCTGAATGTGCCCTGGGGGGGTGCAGCCTAGTGACAAAAAAGTACTCCAGTGACCAGGCCTGCTCAGTCCTTGACCTATCTGCTAAAACTGCTGACAAACTGAGTTTCTTTGTGGCTTTGTCACTCTTGTAGCAATATTTTAAATCACTCATGACCATCTGATGGCTGTCTGGTGGGCTAGGAAAAATGCCTCATTCCAATTTCTAATGGTCTAGTGCCCATTTCCCACAAACCGTCAGGATACCTGGCGCTTACTGCCTTTACCGCGTGTTAGCAGTGGTGGAACTAATCCCTGCCTTGCAGATGGTCATCCCGGTCAGATCTGAGGCACATCAAGGGGTGCTGTGGGGGGCACTTACCTTGTGCGTGTGCCTGTTCTGTGGATATCCAGCAAACTTCAGACGCTAGGGTGACGAAACAACATCTTTCACCAGCTCTAAATGTTTAAAAATGCTGCTGAAAATTTTGGGGAGCTATTACTTGTTGTGGTCTGTCAATCCATGTATCATTATTTCTTTTAGTTGGAGTGGGTTTGTGACCTTCAGTGTAACCCCTTATGAAGGAACTGCCATGCAGACCTTTAGTGCCTTGTACTTACTTTTTCTTAGACACGTTTATATGGTGATGTTACAATCACCACGTGTACAGTACCTGATAGTTTTCAAGCCCTAGTCATTTATTTGCCTGGTATTGCCGACCTCAGATGTTTAAAATCATGACTCAAACTCCCCAAAAAACAATGAGATTGGTCTAAGATTCTTTCTTTCTTTTTTTTTTTTTAAATGATACGTTTTAGGTTCTTTTCGTTTGCCTTCTGCTTTTTGAATCTCTAGTCTAGGGCAGTGGTTCTCAAACTATTGTACTGGTGACCCCTTTCACGTAGCAAGCCTCTGAGTGCGACCCCCCCTTATAAATTAAAAACACTTGTTTATACATTTAACACTATTATAAATGTTGGAGGCAAAGTGGGGTTTGAGGTGGAGGCTGACAGCTTGTGACTCCCTATGTTCTAACCTTGCGACCCCCTGAGGAGTCCCTACCCCCAGTTTGAGAACCCATGGTCGAGGGTAGAATCAGGGCACATTTTCCAGCTTTTGTCCAAAACCAGGATGGGTAGATTCTTACTCTTAAAATAACAATAACAATCATAAAAGCTGAGATTCTCTCGTAATCACTTGTCTCCGAGAGCTGGGCCTTTGCTTAAACTTCAAACACTGGGAAACTTGTGATTAAAATGGTGAGTTGGCAACATTGCTTCTCCAAAATAATTATAGTTTTTGTTAGTGTTGGGTTTTTTTTTTGGTAAAAGAAATTCTGGAAGGTTCTACTCCAATTTGCCGAAATCCTAAATGTGAAGATTAATAAAAACAAATTTTTCTTGGAACTTTAAGTACTCAAAGGGGCACAAACCACATGTTTATTTCTTTGAATTCCAAAGCTTGAAAATATGAGACTCTCCAAAAGTATATCTACACTGAATAAAAAAACCTGCAACGCTGAGTCTCTGACTCTTTGAGTTTCTTGGGCTGGAGCCCAGGCTTTGAGACCCTACATGCTCACAGGATCTCAGAGCCTGGGCTCCAGCCTGCACCTGAACATCTACGCTGCTATTTTTAGCCCTGCATCCCGAGCCCCACGAGCCTAAGTCAGCTGACTCCGGCCAAGTCTTCTACTGCAGTGTAGACATAGCTGAAGTGATGGGAAATGATAGTGCATCTCGTGTTGACTGTCACCACAGTGCATACAGCCTTGCACCTACCAGGTCTTTCACGCTAGTAAATGTTGTATGCACATAAATGAAGGCATTACTATCCTGCTAAATACATGGAATGAAATAGATGCAGACACTGGATATAACAGGTGCAGCACAGAAATAGGAATAGATGTCGCCTGTTAAATCAATGGGGGTTCAGTCCAGGAAAGTCCCACTACAGTATGTCCTCCAGAACTTTGTTCTGTTTGTTTTTAAACGTCTCCAAGCAATGTGGCTTTCACCATGTCCCTTGAGAAAACTATTCCACAGCCTGATCCGTCTGTCTGGCTGCATATCTCAGAGAACTGTGGGTATACTACTTCTGCTAGTTTTTTGGGGGCCAATTTCTGCTCTCACTCAGGTGCATGTCAGTGATTCTAGTGACTTTAATGGGAAGACATGCATGTCCTAGTGCAGAACTTGAAGTCCATATCTGCTCCCAGTGAAGTCAGTGCCAAAACTCCATTGCTTCTTGAAGTTTGGTTCAATTCTGAAAAAGAACTAAGTAAAAACAGCACATTCTTACTGAGCTTATCTACTCTTCTGTATGTTCAGAGTCCTATCTGCTGACTTCAGTGGCCCACAGAATCAAGACAGAGGACAGAGTGAGCTGTACTTATTTCTTCTTATGTATAATCAACCAGATAGTTTAAGTTTCACTTAGAGTGCCAATCAGTTACACCTATGCAAACCCATTGAAGGAAGTGAGGTTGCAGAGGTGTCATGGAAGGCTATTGGAGAGACAAGGTGGGTGAGGTAATATCTTTTATTGGAGCAACATCTGCTGGTGAGAGAGACATGCTTTTGAGCTATACAAAGCTGCTCTTCAGCTCTGGGAAAGGTGCTCAGAGTTTCACAGCTAAATACAAGATCCAACAGATAATTCAGCATAAGTAGTTAGCACATGTACTATGGGACCATTCAAGGTGAAATGGCCCGTTAACAACACTGTAAATCATAGGACAGAAAAGTGAGGTTAGTGGGTTACAATGGACATAATAAGCCATAAATCCAGTATCTTTATTAAAACCATGATTTTTAGTGTCTAGCAAAGTTATGAATTTGAGCTCCCAGGCTCGCCTTTTAAAAGTGTTGTGCAGGTTTTCGATGAGGATTGATAGGTCAGATGTAGAGTGATCACTTTGTGAAAAGTCTTCACTCACAGGAGATGTGGTGTTTTTGTCTTTTAGCATTTTCCTGTGTGAGTTCAGTCAAGAGCATAGTGATTGTCTGGTTTCAACCACTTAGTTGCAATTGGGGCATTCACTGCACTGGATGATGTACACCAGATGTTGTGATAGGAATGTGTAGGAATCATGGATTTTGAAAGGTGTGCTATGGAGGGTGTGGATCGTCGCAGCAGTGGAAATATGTCTACAGATGTTTGCATTGGTTTGGCAGGGTCTGGTGCTGCTTTGAGTTGGGGGGTTGTTTGAAGGCCAGAAGAGGGGGTTCAGAAAAGCTTTATTTCAGGATGGGGCCATCAAGAATTGGGTTGTTTGATGCCCAAGAAGGAAATAATCCATTTTGACTTACAGACCCCGGGTTGAGTTTGCAAAGGTAGCACAAAATAAACTTGTAAACTGAGAACATTTGATCTGAAAGCCACTGAGAGAAAATAAACATGGCACCTCACAGTGGTCAATACAGAGTTGCCTTTCAGAGTAGAACTGCACGGTGAGGTTGGTATGGTGCTTTGAAGACACAAAGAGCTATAGAAGTTGATTATTACTATTATTGGCATTTGCTGAATAAATTCTTACTGTGAGATGATAATATGCTGGGATTCAGGAGTTGTGTTTATTTTGGGTTTTTTTTTTTTTAAAGACTTGACTGTCCACCCTCCTTCCCTTCCCCCTGCCCCTCTCAGTTTCTCAGCTATTTTATTTCTGTGTTTTTTCTTCTTCCAGATCTGATTTGTTAATAAACTCATTCAAGATAACATTGTCTTTTCAATCTGCTTTATTTCCTTATTCTGCTGTTTGAAAATGCTGCTGTATGAAATGAAATGAATGAAAATGTTAGTGTTCTGGGCCAGTTTTGTTTCACATAGCCATACAAAGGTACCTGCCGTCTCTTTGTTTTTCGTTTCAGTTCCTTGCATATGTTTTAAGTTATATCTTTTTGCCCATGTTAGCTAGGATTTGTTGTTTTATTTTGTCTTTCTTTTCTGAACTCATTTTTCTTTTCCCATTTTTGTTTTCTCCCATCCAGTATCTCCAGATGAAATGGCCACTGCTTGATGTTCAGGCAGGGAGCCTTCAGAGTAGACAAGCCCTCAAGGATGCTAGGTCTCCATCTCCAGCACACATCGTTGTAAGTAAACTCAGAAGACATTCTTCCTTGGTTGAAAAAAAAAAAAGACATTTGACATTAACAGCATTTCCTTGTCATCCTTTTTCTTTTACTCAACACACAGAAAAGGGCAAGCCAAACCCAGGGTAAAGGGTGGGGAATGAGTTTTCTGTTGCTGGGCAGCACTTCAAAATATTATCCATGGCGTATAAGCTCTTGCTTTTTGGAAAAGTGAAGAAGCTAAGTGCCCCTTAAATTTACACTCTCCAAAATTATTTTGATTTTATGTAAGTCCAATCCAGTTGATTTACAATTCTAACTTTCCAGCTGTTGAAATGAACACTGGGTTTGGGAGAATATTGAAAAATAAACCACCTCCAAGAAGCATTGTGAATTCTGGGCCTGATCTGTAGTCCTTACTCAGACAAATCTTGTGGGGAGTTAGTCAGACAGAGTCTTACCCGAATAAAGTCTTGTTAGGATCAAGCTAAAAATATTTTAAAATGAACAACAGCAAAAATCTTTTCTTTCTGGTGCATTTTCACTTAGTATAAACACTGAATGTCAGCAAATGGTATGTTTACAATTCATCTCAAGAAAAATCCAGTTCCATTGTTGAATTCTGCTACTGTAGTCAAATTTCTTCCCATACAGTAAAAGTGATGGTAATGTTACAGTGTTCAAGCCGCATGTGAGTATGTGTTTAAATAATGTCCAAAAGAAACAAATTGTTATTTGTACACTGCACTATGCAACTATGACTGCCCAAACTCTTTCACATTCACCTATATCTGGTTTTTATGAAATTTTTAGCTAATGAGCCCATCAGTTCTGAATGTTGAGCTGATAAATTAACCTCTTGAGAAGATGGCTCACAGCTTGTTAGAATATTTCTTTCAATATATTTTATCATCAGATCTCATGTTTTTGACTTTATTTTTTTTATAATTAATGGATACGTAGGTGAAATTATGCAAAAAGGAAACTGCTCATGTATTTTTGATATAGGATCTAAAGCTGATATAGTTGAGAAATCACATCAGACACTTGAAAGATATTAATTTACTTTTTTTAAAAAATGAAAATAACTTAGAAATGTCTTTTTAAAAAAAAATCTGTGTCTCTTAAACCTGAAAAGTCCCAGACCCTTTGTTATGAGCGTCTTAAATAGTTTTGATAAAATGTTTTAATAACTCTTTGAATTAATAGTTTTAAAAACCGACCTGAATAAGGCAGAGCGAAATGTAGACTGTGCTGATATTTAAATGGTCAATGCCAAATTCTGTTTATTCACTTTTTAAAAGGATTTTATTTTTCCTTCCTGTTGTTTGTGCTATTGCTGTACCACGAGCTCAAAGAAAGACGTTTACCTCGCTACCTCTTTTATCTGGTCTACAAACAAAATTCCTCGCCTTCTTCCCCCCTCCCTCATGCCAGCCTATCACTTATTTTCTAATGGTGAATAAGCCAACAAGAATCTGCCTTTTATTTAGTTGTTTATCAATCCATCGTCAATGAGGTCATCAGAGATGAAAACATTCCTCTGGGAACTGGGTTTGATAACTCATGTGCCCTCTGCTGGCTGGCTGGTTATCGTCCTTTGCCACAGCAAAGCAAACTACAGGGCAACATGCACATCGCTAGTCTTTCATTTTAAATTTCGCTGTGACAGACTTGTTTATCGGAGGAGGAAAGAAAGATTTTAATAGATTCTGGTGGATGATTTTTGCTATTGGATTATACGTGTTGAAGGTAGGTCAAGTGTTGCTTGTAAATAAGTTGTCACCTATTTTTATATGTGATTGCAATTTAAATGGTGAATCTAAAAATGCAGATGAAGATGGGAGGTGTAATTGAATTTCAGGTTTCACTGAAGTCTGTTACTCTTCAGAAGAATAGGCTCTGCCCTTTATAAATAACAATTTCCCTCCCTTCAGACACAGTGTGCCCCTTTCGGGAGAGCTCACAAGCGATTTGCTGGTGTCTCCCTTCCTGCAGCACCCCTACTCATTTAAATGCTGCTTCACCATATTCCTGACGCATGTGCAGATGAGGGATAGATGAGTTGACACCCCCTCAAAAAAATTGATAGATTCTAAATTCTCTTATCCATTCTGGAAACCTTTTTCCAGGAAGCCTGAGGTGGACTCTTCTGTGGATTTTGACTGTTTATGGGGATTTTTAAGAGCTGTTTCACTCTGCGATTCAATAAAAAGTGTACTTACCATAGCAACCACTTAGGCCGTGAGGAACATATACTACCTCTGAGATGGAGACCACCTTCCAAAAGAGCCACAGCTGTCATTTGTAATGTGATCTTTTGTGTTACTTACAATGTTCTGGGGGAAAGGCGGGGGGAGAAGAAATGTGTTTTGATGGAACAAAGTTTGTGCAAGGTTTAATCTTGTTCGTTTTTAAACGCCCCCCCCCCGAAAAAAAAAAAAAAGAAAACTCTGCCTTGTTACGTAAAAATGCTGTTTCCCTTCCCATGTGCACACCCCCGCACTTTCCTTCCTCACTCCAATTCCTGGTCATGCTAATGATAAAGAATGTCGTTTTTTGTAAATGAAGGCCTTGTGACTGGTGACATACCGGGGGAGGTGGTGATGGCGGAAAGAGGGCTAAGTAGATGCAGATGCCAGCTGGATTGGGATGTGTCAGTTTTCTTCAGTGCCACCATTTGTTGATGCTGTTGATGTACAGCACACCAGGGAAGTGTTGCTAGTTTCTCTAATAATGATCCGCACTGAGTTATGCTACGAAAATGTGATTCGTCTTTATATGGACGAGAAGAGATATTTACCTCTCAGTGTTTGTGCGCGCACACATGCAAAATAAAGATGTATCTAAACAGTTTTCTTCCCCCACACATACTGCTATCTTGTACACATGCCGTGTACATGTGCTGATCTTTCTCTTGAAATCCGTTGTGCTGCCTCAATGATGTGTAATGAAAGGACTGACACCGGCAAATCACTTCCTATGTTTCATGTATTTCTGAAATCAGGATTTGGGGCTAATCTTATAGCTGGATTACAAAGGGAGGAAAGGACTGTTTAAGCATGCTTTCTTATGAATGCTTGGTCACACGTAACACAACTCCTAATTAGGGCTACGTGCTTTACACCCTGATTAGGTGAAACACCCATTGGCTTCATTGGGAGTTTTGCTTAATGACTCAGGACTGCAGAACAGGGCTGAATTCTAATGATTACCAGGGCTGTACTTATTTGTCTTCTGGTCTCTTTTTCAGGTTAGTTTAAGAACATGAAGTTAAGGCTACAAAAACTGAAGCAAAAGACCAGCATGAATAATGTGGTTGGATTACCTCCAGCACTGAGGGCTGGGTTAATACTGCTTTTCATGGTGCTTGAGGGGGTCTCCAAAACCTCTGAGAATGTCCGCTAGAACAGGAGTTCTCAGGACAAATTTTTTGGTGGCCTCAGAGTGTGGCCACCAACTCTTGCTGGTGGCCGCTCTCACATTTTCCCCTAAAATACTTAATTAGCTTTAGGAAAAACAAATAATTATGCACATAGACACATCCAAATCACTGTAATTTATTTATTGTTAGCTAGTAAGTCTGTTGTGAAAAGTGATATTAACAAACATGCAAGTATCACTTTTCACAGCAGACTGACTCAGCCCTGTCAAGCCAGAGGACAAATTAAGTCCCAAATGGGGGAGTCGGGGGTGGCAGCAGGGGCCAGGGGCAATGGTGGGTGGGGGCGGGAGGGGGCTGGGGCCTAAAGCCCCACTGCCAGAGCCTGGAGTTGGAGCCCTCAGCCCCTTAGCCAGAACCTGTTGCTCCACCACCCCAGAGCTGAGGCCTAAAGCCTGAGCCCCACTGCCCCAGGAAGGTGGGGAATTCACTGGCTGCCTTCTCCTCCAGCGTTGAACCCTAGGTGTCTCCAGAGGGGGGCAGAGCCCAACCCCTGCTGGTGGTCCCAGCAATGAACACCGAGGTGGTGCATCCAGGAGCAACAGGAAAGAGGAGGGGCCACTATTTTGCTGCCCATCCCCACCCCATTACAGCCCAGGAGGCTGTGGCCACAAGAAAAGCACCGGTGGCTACATGTGAGAAATGCTGAGCTAGATACTCTCTTTATGTATTTAGTACACTTTAGAAGGTACAGCAAGAGGATCCATTTAAATCAGTGCATTTATTTGCATTTCAGTGCCTCGGTTGTCTACTAAGGCCTGGCATCTTGTTTTGGTCCAGCTGCATGTCTGTGTCCAGGGGTGAAAAGAAAACTGGAGGCGTGGGAGAAGTTCTTTTAAGAATACACTATTAAGGCTGGCAGGCCAAAATTTTGAATTCAGCCTTCAAATAACATTTTTGGTTTTGGGGTGCAATACTGGGCTTTTGTTTTGTTTTTTTTTTGTTTTGTTTTTCCCCTTGGAAACATTCAGTCTTCCAAGAACAAAGGTTTCAACATCTATCAAATCCAGATGGGCAGTTTGGATGATCCCCAACTTACAGGGGGTGTTTGTTGTCCTGGAATCATATGTGTCCATGATGCTCTGTCCCTGTGTGCCCTCGGGGTGGTGTAATTGACAAAACTGTCACTGTCCAGAAGTAGGATTCTTGTCTATGTCTAAGATGCAATAGGGCAGGCAAGTGGAATGGATTGCTCACAGTTCTCGTAGGGTTGCTCACAGTTCTCGTAGGGAGGAAATAAAAGATCTGAACTTTAGGCCTTCTAGGTCTTGAATAATTCCCTCTATATGGTAATTTAATTAACATTTTAAAAATTATATTTTCCTTCTTTCATTAAAAATGTAAGTTGTATAGTTCTCATTCCCTGTTTTCTGAGTAAGTATTCTGACTAAGCTATAACTACTGCAGATGATAGGGTAACATTGTGGGTTAGGGGCCTTTGACTGGATACTACCTCTGGTATTTTAGTTATACAAAAGCTTACATTTAGCTTGCTTTGTACCAGGCAAAAACATGCTGTACCAAAACCGGTGTTTTTGGTATAGTGTGTGTCTTACAAAACGGTAAAAGTCTTCAAAAAATTCCCACGTTTTCTTCTGCAGGGTACACTTTTGAAGTCAATGTAAATTTTACCTTGGGCGTGGTACTATTTGGTCTGGCTTTTCTATTGTGTAACGAGCACATCCATAGAGTAGTCTGAATCCCCAAGAACAAAGGACCACAATACTGTAGTATCTTTCTAGCTATCTGAAATTTGGCTTAAGGAGGGGAAAATAGTGTTTTGAAAAAGTAATATGACAAACGAAACTTCAGGCATCTGAAATTCATTCTGTTCTCCATGTATTAATCATGCATAGAGAACAGTCATTATTTGTAACTTGGTCATTTTTGAGGGAATTAAACCATTTACCATATTATTTGGAGTAGGAGCCATAGGAGAAAAGCAAATAAATACAATAAAATCCTTTGGTTTTTTAAGTGGTTTCCATTTGCAAAGGCCTTTCCCCCCCTTTTTTTTCTTTTTAAAAGGGATTGTGAGTTTGTCTTAAGTTAGGTTTTAAAACTCAAGCACCTACATGCACCCCCAAAATATTCATGTCCAAACAAACAGTAGAGAGGACAAATGTGTCACCATTTTGCATGCACAGGTATGTATCTTTGCACATGCAGCTATTTGTAAGCAAAACATTTTGCAATCGTAGCTTAGTGTGTTTGGGCCAGAAGTCCCTAGCTATGGGTTTTAAAGCTCTCAGATTTATTTGTTTTTAATATTTTGCATAATAGTTTGTTGTAGAGTAGCTGCGTTTTCTCTGCTACAGTTTCCCAAGTTGTTTTTGGATTTGAGGCTACAGGTGTGCACGTGATGGGACTTTTCCTTCAAACTGATCTTCTTGGTACGCAGGCTGCATGTTGAAATTGTCTAGAATCCTGTGGCACTTTAGAGGGAAGGATTTGTGTGGGTTTCATTTAATTGCTTATTGACAAGAATGGCGCTTTTGGGCGTAGACTGCGGGGGGGGAAGAATAGGTTTTGTGTGTTAATAGGGGTTGCCTGTATTCCAAGATAGTAGGGTACAGTTTGGTGTTGAGTCCAAGTATGCAGTCTTTTTCAGTGGTGCTGCAGAACTCTTAAGACCTTATACAAACTATTTAGAAAGTTTTAGTGAATCTCTTGCTAAACACTTTTCACCCCTTTTGTCTAACTGCCCTGGCAATTATGGAACACACAAAATGGTGCTTAAGTAAGTACATGCCTCAAATGTGTGCAAAATCGCTCTACTCTGACTAGTCATCATTGACTGAGATCTAGCCACAAAACTGACTCTGCTCTGTGGGAATATTGTGGCTAAATCATTCACTCCTAATTCCTTTGATTTTTAGAGGGGACAAGTTGTCTTAAATCCCTGTTCGAATCTGAAAATTTAGCGCTTCATGAAAAACCCAAGAATAGCAGCATAGGAAGCATGAAATGGTATGGGATAAACTCCTACTGAACACCGATATTATTGACTGTGGGCTCAGTGTAATGATATTATATATGCTCAATAATTTAGAGTAGATTAGGGTCTTTTAATAAACGATTTATCTTTATCATTTGGTACAGTTGAGAGGTAGTTGGGATTTTTAGAATCACTTAATTCCATTGCACCATGATGTTACCTGATCCCGATACCATACAAAACCTGAGTCGATGATGGGCTCTTTCCATTTTTCATCGAGCAAGCCTGTACTTGAAGGCTGAGATATTGAAAGCTGGCAATCTTTGTAATGACTGCATCTTTAGCCTTGAGTAGGGACTTAGGTGCCTCGGCAGTCTGTGCCTCTGTAGGTGCCTAAATCCCTTCAAAAACCTGGCTCTTGGAGGCAATGGTGCAATCCTCAGCTGGTGGTATCACAGCTACTTTGCAGTCATGGGAGCTATGAGATTTTATACCAGATGTGGCTCTTTTCCTTTAGAGTTTTAAATTCTTTTGGGTGTTGTGATATTTTAGCAGTGAATAGATATTGGCATGCAAGATGTATAGTATTGCCAACCTCAGTTGCTCAAAAATCATGAGTCAGGCAGGTGTCAAAAGATCATGACATTTAAAAAAAAAAATACAAGCTGGGTTTTTTAAATTTGTCTTCTGGTTTCTGACCCTTTAGGATATACTCAGATTGCAATTTTTCAAGCTTTCCTCCAGACCATTAGGGCTAGAAACTAATATATATATATTTAAATGAAAGCTGAGGTTCTCACCTTGTCACTTGACTCCTGAAGCTGGGCTTCAAGAAAACTAGCAAATGTCGCAAATGCCTAATAAAACGGTGAGAATTGGCAACCCTGGGTGCAGTTGTTCTTTGAGAAGGTACTGAAGTGGAGCTGTGGATGCACACGCCATGCCCACTGTTGAGTGTCATTTCTGGTGAATTACAGTGTTGCGGCTTACACTGTGCGTTGGAGTATTTCAGAGACTTGGCGTTTTAGTATTTATGTCCTTGTATATCCTATTAGTGAAACTTTACAGGCCTTTTAATACATTGTGTGCTTAAACTTTGGGTGGAGGCTGAAACAAGGTTATTTAGATATCAAGCTTCTCTTTGTACCTTGTCGATAAACTGCCCAGCATGCTCTGAACACTAATAATAATCAGATTCTGATACCATTTGACTGGCTAACATGGATTCAGCAAAATCATGTTGGAGTAACCATTTCCTAGCCCAGGCAGAGGCCCAGGTTAGAATGTGATTTTGAAACCCTCTGTTCTAACATGGGTTGGCCTCTTCCACACTAGGTAGCCAAGCTATGTTAAAAATGGCTTCACGTAGAGCCAAGTTTATACTATGCTCCAGTATGCATGTTAAATCCAGTTGAAAAGGTTTGGGCCTAAGACAAAGCTTTGGTGATTCATCTGCTCTTGGACAGCAGAGTTCTCACATTGAAAAGGGGTCTTGTGGGAGACACCGGGAAGCCTCTGTCCCTGGGGCCCAGTTGTAAGGCCAGTACAGCCTCCTGGCGATCCAATGGCAGTGCATTGGCCCAAGGTGAAGAGCTATTGCAGGAGTGGGGGATATTGGCTACTCAGAGGGGTGAGCCTGTCAGATGCAGATGTTGTGTAGGCAGGGTGGGAGACTTAGCAAGGCTGCTCACTGTAGGGCTCCTCCTCTCACAGACAAGTTGCGGCTGAAGTCAGTCTGAAGTTTACAGAATTAGGCATTAAATAATACAGTCTGATTTTGAGCCAAAGTCTTCATGTTGTTTGAACGTGAGCAATGATTACACTGTGTACCAGGAGATGTAATGGATTAGGATAAGGCAGGGTCACCATGTTTATAAGAGCTGGCAGCAGAGGCCTCTGTTTCCGACATAGCTATGAGTGTCCAAAGCCTTCTGTTTTCTATTTAAATAAACTTTGCCTACACTGTTCAGGTGCTGTAGTAAAGAAAACAGCGAGTACTTACCTTTAGGAAGGAAGTCAGCATCACTGGATTTAGGACCACTCATTCTTTGTGGTGCTGGAGACCAAGAGGGTTGCTGTGGTGACCAATTCAGACAGTATGGCTTGGATTATCCATGTTGTTCATCAGACACTTCCCTTTTCACTCCGTCCCTCCTCCCTAGCCACTCCACAGGTTCATCTGTGTACTCTTCTGAGGAAGAAACTTGTACTGCTGAATGGGTATGCAAGCAAACTTCAGCCAAAATCAGAGATACTTCCCCACCTGCGTCATGGGCATCAAGCAAAAATCCTCCAGAAAATACCTCTTTGGGAAAGCCTGTCGCTGATCAGAGACATAGAAAAAGATGCTGCTGGGGTGATCCATTCATAACAAACACCCAAGAGCTGGGTGCTTATCTAAACGATCCAATTCACCCAAGTTTGCAAAACTGGACTGGAAATCTCACGGGAACAGACTTGCTTGCAGTATTGAAGCACTTCTGCCTTCACCAGCAGTTGGAACCGAGAAGTAAGGGGAGAAGGGGGGAATAAATAATGATCCTAGAATCATAGAATATCAGGGTTGGAAGGGACCTCAGGAGGTCATCTAGTCCAACCCCCTGCTCAAAGCAGGACCAATCCCCAATTTTTGCCCCAGATCCCTAAATGGCCCCCTCAAGGATTGAACTCTCAACCCTGGGTTTAGCAGGCCAATGCTCAAACCACTGAGCATAATCTTCCATATGGCTTTCCATTGGATGATCTCAATGCACTTTGCAAGTACTGATGAATGAAGTCTTTCAACAGCACTGTGAGACAGGGAAGTATTACGACCCCCAGTATACAGATGGGAAAATAGAGGCACAGAAAGATTAAGTTACTTGGGCAAGATTATACAAGAAACCCCTGCATTGGGAATGAAACCCAGATTTCCTGTATGTTAGCGGCGGGAAAAAACAAAACTTTTTTCACAACAAAACAAGTTGCTTTTCAGACCTAAAAGAGATGTTTCAAGTTCTGTATGAATGTTATCTTTGGTTTTCTGAATATGTTGTGTGGGAAATCATTTTGGATTCCCGTCACCCCTACTTTACTTAGACAAAACGGTTGCTCCACAGCAAGACGCCCTGGCACAGGTTGTGTATGCTCTGTTATATCACACTGAGTAAAGGAGTTTCTGGGATGTATAATTTGATATTCATGCTTTTACCTACCATGCTTCCCGAACCTAGCATAGTGCAAACAATAGCAGTCACAAACATCCCATTTGGATGCATTATTTTCTGATCATGTGATATATAATATCATAAAGTCATTCCGAGGGTGGGGAAAGAGAGAGGGACTTTTGCAGTGACAGACAAGGTGGATGAATTTTTGCAATGTTATTTAGGCCTGGTCTCAACCTGATGGGATCTTGGAGATGGCTGGAATTTGATTCTTTCCAACCTTCTCCCTCCCACCTATCTTCAGTACAGTTTAGGTTTTCCTGGCTTCATAACTTTGTTCCTCTGCAATCCAGCACTGTAAATCAATCTGCAGGAAATTCCTAGGGAGTAATGTACCTCTGTAATGTGAACATCTCAAGTTGGCAAGACACTTGTAACATATTCGGTCCTTCCTTTTTCACAACTGGTACTGTGGAAACTTGCCTTTTCCTCTTGTTATGTCCTTGATTCAAGAAAGTGTTGACATGGTTAAGTGCCACGCTATTCAGGAAGGCATTTAAGCAGGGGCCATCTGACTTGATACTCATGTCAAATTAAACCCATTTCCTCGGAAGTTGGTTATGGAATCTCCTTATCTCTAGGTATATTGAGGATTGGGAAGGGAATAGGAAGGGGTGGGAGAGAAGAACGTGTCTTAAGTTCCTTCGGCTGGAATTCATTGCAGTGATGGCATCTTATTTCCCAAGCCATTTAGAGCTCGTGTACAAGCTCTTATTGTGTATTCGGGGAATTACATTCGTACATCACTCATCCATAACTAAGAAATGGATGAAACATCAATCTTCTCCTCCCCTAACTGAAAGGATAAGATGTATGGTGGAAGATACACCATGGCTTTTTGCTTGTGATCTTTATTTTAAAAAAGAAAGCCAACCCCCTACACTAGTTTAATGTCCCAGGTCTTGAACTGCAGCCTGGCCTCCACCCACTGTCTTCTGAAATCTGTTGAGCCAAGGAGCTAGTAGGACGATAGCCTCAGCCAAGGCTCAGCCACAGGCACCCTGATTGGATGATGATCTGACTCCACTGATTGGTCCAGTCATGGCATTTAAGCCGGAAGAAGGCATAGGAAGTGTATCTGAACAACACGGTGATTTCCTGTTGTGCCTGCATTGGATCCTGCTTGTGCCTGTCTCCTGCACCCAACTCTGCTCCTGATTCCTGCTCTGCTCCACTTCTGGCTCCTGCCTTTGCTCCAGTTCTCACCGTGCTCCAGCTCGATCCTTGCTTCTCCTCCAATTATACCTCTCCTCCTCCTTACACCTTGCCTCCAGCTACCAGTCCTGGCTCCCACTCTGGCCTCCGACTTCTCATCCTGGCTCTAGCATTTGGTATCTGACCTCTGCTCTGACCCTCAGCTTTGATTCCTGGTTCTGACGCTGGCTTGACTTCTAGCTCTGGTAATAGGCAGTTGACTCTGGTGCTGACCTTGACTTCGTTCCTCAACCTGGATGTCTGCTCTGCCCACTAGGCATGATTCCTGCTCTGACTACTGGGCCAGACTGCCTACATCCTGGTCCATAACAGCTAGTAGCTCTCATCACTTCCATATCAGTACTGTAAGCAGTGATGCTTCGGACCATTCCTGCAGAATGCTATAAAGCTGTTTGACCAAGGGATTAAGGCCAGAGCAAATGCGAGAGGTGTGAGGACCACAAAAGTCCATGTAATTTTGAATATGATCCAGCAGCCAAGAAGTCTATCCCAAAACCCATATATTTGAAAAATAAAAAGTCACAAAGCATAAGATTTTGAAGGACCTTCTTCCGTTGTTAGGATTTGGAAGAGCTTTGCTGCTACTCACTTGGAGATTTGGGATGGTCATAGGGAGGCATGCATGGGATGAGTAAATGATGAGAGAGGGGCTGTGAGTCATTGACCCGAGGACTTGACCTGTATGTTAGTGGAGGAGGAAGCAATGAAGTACTTAATGGCATATTTATAGCTCCATGTTCAGTTTTTGCTGCCTGAATTAGGCCACCTAGTTCTACATCTGGGTGCTTGAATTGATACTTACGCAACCAAATACTTCGTTTTATGTGCCTAATGACTAATCCTGAGCACATTTCAACATTAGATGCCCTACCTCAGGTTGAAAATTGAGACCATAGTATCAGTTAGGGGTTTGCCAGGAAAACATTTTTGAAGCAAGTGCATTTCAAGTGACTCAGGTATGTTTCATTAGAATGGTGTATCATTAAGTTTTGATTATGATATCAATAAGTTGAGTTGATTGGTAAGTGATTGAAGATAAATTTTGGCTTCTTGTCTAGTCATTATTACATGTAATCCTGTGAATGTATTAAGGAGTTGGCTTAAATAAGCAAATCACCATACCCCAAAGAGTTTACCGTTTAAATAGAAAAGAGAGGTAAAAGGTGGGAGGAAAACTGAGATGCAGAGCTGTGCAGTGACTTGCCTAGGATCACACATCAGATCAGCGGTGAAGCTTGAAATAGAACTCTGGTCTCCTGACTTCCAGTTCAGTGTCCTATCCACTAGACCATGCTGCCCCTGTATTCTATTGTAATATGCAATCTTTGGTGGAACTAAAGATGGAAGAATGGAATGTAATAAATGTGCAAATCATCTGTCCTTCAGCATTGGTGGTCATTGTACTTGCCAGTGGCCAGCACAGAGACGCACAAAGGAAAAACGGAGCTTCGTGACATCAAAGGGTTAATAGCAGCAAGTTTGGTACAATAGCTCATTAGGCCTTAAATGTGGGCTGCAAGCTCAGAAATCTTGGTAACTTTGGACTATAGGGACAGTGAACTTTCAACCCGGGTTCAGCAATAATAAATGCCTGTTAAGTAAGGCTTCCCTTTTACAAAGAGAGGGTGGACAGATGCATTTCAATGGGCTTTAAAAGTATCGCCACTTACTGCAGCGTCTGCTGGCCGGATGCACCCGGGCATGGGAAGGCAATCAAAAGATGTACACAAAAAGGCACTTTGTGAGTGTTTAGTCAAAAGCCAGGCTGCAATCTCAGGAGGAGTTTTTGTTTGTTCAACATATAAATGATGTGATAAAAAGTGAAATTCCTAAAATGTTCCTGGAGGCGGGTGGGGTGTGTGTGTGTGTGTGTGTGTGGAATAAAGAGAAAAAGCAACAACTGACTCAGAAAGGGGGAAAATGAGGCCCTGTCTTTTGATAGTTATGGTTGCAAACCCTGGGTTCTTTAGTCTGATCTGGGCAGGTAGAGGCTTACACCTACGTGGAGTCCAATTGAGATCTGTAGCAGTTCTGCCCAGGAGCAGTGATCCACTATCATGTATGTTCAGTTCCTGCTGTGATCTTTCTTTGTCCAGTTAACCCCTCTTGGAACATTTCTGCCGAAATATCGTCCTGCAGAAAAACTTAACGGTTCCTCAGATACCTGGAAAGGGATCCTACCAGGCACACGATAGCAGGTATCCTACATAGCCTACCAGGACTTGGCAAAATTTAAAACAAATCATGGATGATTTTAACATGTAAGTCAGAAATTGCTCATATTAATCAGTGAATTCTGAAATACTTGAGGAGGAGAGACCAGTATAAGCATTTCAGTCATAAGGTTTCTAATTTTTTGATGTGTCTTTCTGTCTGTGATTCAAGACATTGGAAAATGTGGAGCGTCTTTGTTGATGCAGTCCTGCAGGCCTCGCTCCAGCTAAAAAACTTGTGTGTGTGTTGTACCTCACTGCTTAGAGAGCCTAGAGACCTCCATGAAGAGAATGACAGGGTTTGATATAAACCAGCAGGACTGCATTGCTGCCTTTATCCAACAGTAAACCCTTTCACAATGCCATATGCCGCACATTCCATCGCAGCAGTGTAGGGTGTGATATAGTTAAAGCACACTCTGCAAACAGGAAACGCTGGTGACCGCTGTGTGTGCTTTTCATGTAGATAAAGTATTGGGAGCGTAACAAAAAAGAAAAGGAAAAAAAAAAAAGCACTCAAATGCTGGAAGCAGGGGCGGGTGGGGGAGGAGAGGGCGGGAAGAGAGAGGGAGATATTGCCGGCCTAAAGGGCCAGTGGTTGTGAAAAGGCAGACAGGAAATGCAGCCAGTTGAACAGGGAGCAATAGAGAAAAGTGCTGCTTAGCTTCTTGGTTTTATTTTTGCTGTGTTAAGTGCGGTATCAGTGTTACTGTTGGGGATTAAAATATCTTTTTTAAGTTCACTCTCCTTTTGGTTAGCATGCCAAATAAATAAATAAAAATCCAAAGTCTATTGTGAAGGCATGTTTATAAAAAGCAAGAAAACTTTCCTCCCTGTCTTTGCCAAAATTCTACACACATTGGTATTTTTATACATATACGTATGTTGGGGTTGGTTTTTTTTGCAATCTGTGTGAAGAAGGTATTGCAACACCGCCCTGGAGTTGGGAAGTAAGTAGGCAGGGGAGGGTAGAGGGGAACTACAGTGTCGTGGATGTCGAGGACGTCAGATGATAAGCAGACATTGTAGCTTTAATAAAATAAATGAAGTGGAGGGCAAGCTGTATTGGTGCAAGCCAGGCTTTAACCTTGCTAGCAAAAAATGACAGGCTGAGAACTGGGACATAAGGAAAATGTGAGTCCCTGGGAGTCTTGTTCACTGGACAATGTCTCAATTGTTTCTTTGATTTTCGCAGGCAGCAGGGGATATTGGGAGATTAACTGTTTACCATCCAAGCAAGCTCTGGAGGTGCTTGGAGAATAAAGAAGTGGCAGAAAATAGCATTTTTTTTTTAAACGATTAAGGGGATGTCAGTGGGTGATAGGAAAAGGTCACACTGTTCTCTGTGTGTTGTCTGCCATTCAAATCGGGCCTTACATTTAAAAAAAAAATGTAGTTTAGTTTTGTTTCTCTCCTTGCAAACTGTTGCTTTCAGTCTGGAAGGACCCAATAATGAGGCAGTCAGGTAGCCTTTAAAAAAGGAACAAGGGAAGGAGGGAAAGGTTGTCTTGTCTTGTTTTGTTTTTAGATTTGTTCATTGAAGGTAATTTTCAAGCCTTCAGGTCTTTGCCCTTTAGCTGGACATTTTAACGTTGACTGGATTGTTTGGAACAGGCTGAAATTTGAGAATTGGAATGTCCATTCTTCCTTAATTAACCACGTCACTATTTTGTTTAAATGTTTAAAAGATTATCTTAGAAGAGGGCAAAAGAGATGACTCAGTCTTCTCTTCATATTTGTGCTTTATTCATTACAAAAACAAACAAAAATCTATTGCATACCAGCTCTATCTGGGCAAGGTTCAAAAGACGTAACTGGTAATTCTTTAGTCATCAGCTTTTCAATGTGTGTTTTGTTGGGGGGTGCGGGTGACAGGGAATGGAGCAGACCAAAGTTGCTTCTTCCAAGCAAGAAGGTGGGAGGTTTATTTGCAAGCAGATAAACCTGTTTTAGTAAATGTGGATCTTGCCTCAGTGGAGTGATGTTTAAATACTCCTCGGGCTAGAAGCCAACTTTCTGATGAATGCCTAGATTGGCATTAGAGATCTGGGATGTGCTGTGAGGGTGTTTTAACTTAGTAATGGATCCGCTTCTGTATCCCTGCATTCCCTGACTGCTCTGTGTGTGTGTTCTCTCTCTCTCTCACTCTCCCCCACAGCCCTCTTTCCTGCAGCCTGCCTTTCCTCCTGCTTTTAACTGTTGCTTGAATTCTGTAGCCAGCTGCAGTCTGCTTTGTCTCCTCCTTCCTGTCAGACAGGAAATAACTTCCTAAGTGAAAATTACAAACTTGTACAATAGCAAAACTCTTCAGTTCTCTCAGAAATAAGGTGTCTTCTGAAATGTTAACAAAGACGAATAAATTACAGGTGCTCTTCTCTATGACAAAAAATAAAACGTTGCTATTTTCATGGTTCAAAATTCACAGGGAGCTTGGGAGCTGCTAGCTAACGGGACAGGGAAAAATTAGTCAAAAATAACACCAAGCCCGAATTAACTTTACACTTTAGGTTCTTGGTTCTTTGGAGAATCTGGCCATAAGTATCCCAGAGTGGACTGCTGGATGCTGAGCACTTTTGAAAATCTGGCACCAGTTGTGGCTGGTAAACACTTGTTGGTGCTGCACTCTTTTGACAATCTCACGCCATGTGTGTTTCAGAAATAGCACCATTTTTGGATTACAAATGAATGGATGATATGGAAGCAGTTGATTTCCGTGTTAAGTGCCCGGCAAAGAGCTGGATTAAATAGTTTGCAATTAATAATTTGTGCAGTGAATTTAGTCTCTCTTCATGTTGGTTAATTGTCACTGAACAGATCGTGACTTTCTTTAAATTAGTTTGGTTTTCATGAAATGAAATAGTTTTTCAATGAATAGTTTTTTGCTCTGGAGATCATCCACCAGTAGTTCTTTGCAATCATTTGATATTTGAGCTCTTTGGCTTCCTCATGAAGGACACATGATATGTTTCTGTTCCTTGATTGGACAAGCATAACTTTTAGAATCTGCTTCCCACTGTGATTTATCTTCCATAAACAGTCTCCAGCACTAATTTAAAATGCACTGGTTTGGCAAACATCCCTGCCACTAAACTCATTTGCTGGTATATTTGCGGAAAATGAACAGATTTTCCAATAGAATTAAATTATTAATTACTATTTGTATTACGGTAGCACATAGAGCAGGGGTTGGCATTCTTCAGCACGTGGTCCATCAAGGTAATCCTCTGGCGGGCTGCGAGCCATTTCATGTACGTTGACTGTCTGCAGGCATGGCCCTCCGCAGCTCCCAGGGGCGGTGGTTTGCCGTTCCCGGCCAATGGAAGCTGCAGGAAGCAGCGGCAAGTACGTCCCTGCGGCCCACACCTCTTCCCGCAGTTCCCGTTGGCTGGGAATGGCGAACCGCGGCCACTGGGAGCTGTGGGGGCCATGCCGCCGGACAGTCAACGTACACCAAATGTCTCACGGCCCGCCAGCAGATTTCCCTGCCGAAGGTTGCCGACCCCTGACATAGAGGTTCCAGCAAGACTTCGGGTGACGTGCTGTGGACTAGACAAATTTAAAGACAGTTCCATGCCCCAAAGACTTTAATATTTTAAAGAATATTTGCTGAAGACTCTTTTACAATATTCACCCAGTTCTAGTAGTGAATACTCTTTACACTCGACAATAGACCCATTACCAATACTAGTTGGCAGCAAGAGATTGTCCCCTCCCTCCCACTAGTCTTTGAAAATGGTTTATCTGCCAGTATAGACAAGACAAAACCATTTACAGCACCATTACAGAAAGTGTAATTGAGACACCCTCAATCTACCCCAGCAGCTAAACTGTTATCAACACCATGGAGACGTGTTGCTGGTGACCATTGTTGGTTGGTCAGTTTTGTAGTCCAAATAGGTGACCTTAGCGTCTGCATGCAAACCGGTACTCTAGCTCAGCTGACCAAGATGAAGAGCGTTTGAAATTTTCTGCGTAAGCAAGAGTTGCCACTCAAAGTATTTCTTCTAAATAGTAAACAAATTGGCCTACAGTGTTGTACTTAGAGAAGGTCATGGATCTCTCTTATAATTGGATTTTATGGTACATGGGGCTGCCTGCATGAATCCAGTTGACAGACTAACTAACGGTGCAGCGGGCTACTGGAATTTGGCAGCCCACTGGATTAATGTATAGTGTTATAAACTATATTCTTATTCCAATAGGTGGACAAGTGAATTGAATTCCTTTTGTTCTGTGAATTTACTTTGTAGTGCGAGGTTTTATGGGTCTAGCTGTTACGGGCCTGTGGCACTCTGAGTATTGATGTGACACAGGGGGAGGTGGTGGGATCTGATGGCATCCCATAGAGAACAGGAACTGAAAAAACAACCTAATAATAATTATTAATTGTGTTATAGTGCTTAAACGCCAGCCAGTAGCAGGGCCCCATTGTGGTAGGCACTGTAGAAACAGAGAGCAGCGGATGGTTCCTGCCCAACGAGCTTATTGTCTAGAAAAGACAGACAGAGGGTGGGGGCAAGGATAGAACACAGAAGCAAAGTGAACAATGTGATACCAGCAAATGGCATGTTAGTTCACAATTTTTGAAGGGGGAGGGTATTAGTTAGGAGGGGATCAGCTAAATGGAAAGATAAGGGAAGAGGAGTCGGGGGGAACAGGGCGGAGGGGTGGGAAGACTGTAAGAGAACAGGGCAGGTGTGAAGCAAAGCTGAAGTGAAGAGATTGTGTGAGGAGGAAAGAGTGGGAGAGCGTTGGAGCAAACAGCCAATTAATTCAAGGCTGAGAAAGTCAGACAAAAGTGCAGGAAGTTCTCCGAGCATCCAGAGGTATCTGCTTTGGCTGCTTTTGCTTCTCCTGGCTGGAGTCTGTGACCGGCTCTTCTCTGTAGTTTTCCCCCAAGGCCACGTGGAAGTGGGAGAGGAGGTATCATGTGGTCCTGAAGCCCACAATGTGTGTGTGAGGTCTCCCATGCACAGCTCTGGATCCCTGGGGTCCTTGGGATGGAGGTGGCCCCTGCAGGGCCCAGTTTAAGTCCCCTCCTCTCCAAACCAGGGCAGCCGTTCCTACTTTGGCAGCTTCTGTTTCTACTGGCAAGAGTCTCTAGCTGCTATTCTCCTGGATGGGCTCTTGGAGACTTAATTAAATATTACGATAGCTTTCTGAAATGGTCTCTTAGGTGATGTATGCTCCTCTCCCCCATTAGTGTCAATGGGAGTTCTGTATGAATATTCAGAAGAGAATAGACTCTTACTAGAGTGCATAGGAGAATTTCAATAGGCGAGTGTTGTACTGGAAATCTCACACATATGCATAGAGGAAAACTGGTGGTCTCCTTTTGCTCCTAGTGTACGTTCTTCGTCCTCAAGGTAGAGTGCCCATGTTGGATTTTATTTGGGTCTCCATTGCATCGTGCTCCTCTCCAAGTCTACTACTGCACAAGTACACAAAGGTGTTCTAGATAGGTGCTATTATCTCTTATACAGCACCTCATGTTTCCAACATTCTGTGCAAAACCAAAGTTTCATACCAGTCCCCAGGAGAAGAGGGAACTGGGTATTACCCTTATCTTAACGGGTGGAAAAAGCTGAGCCCTCAGAGGTGTAGTTGTTTATCCAAGCTCACACAATAAGTCAGTGGTGGCTTTTAGATTAGAACTTGGGTTTTTGTGGTACTCTGTGCCATTGTGCAATCAGCTAGACTGCGGTGTCCCTTGGAGAGAAGCCCTGTGCATTGGAAATTAGAATCCAGCCCTTATAGTTGTGCCATGAACGACATATTTGGGAAAAAATCTAGGAAAGAATTTAGGAAAGAATCCTAGAAATCCTAGGGACCTTGAAGTCTTCTAGTTTGTCCCCTGTATTGAGGCAGGATTAAGTGTACCTAGATGAGCTTATTTTTCATGTGTGTATGTGAAATAGTTTACAAAACCCTCCTATATGCTAGAATAATCTCACACATAGAAAACTCAGGTCTGCAAAATAATGCACATACAATAGTGTCTGCCACAAAGAATCTCAAAGCACTTCAGAGGCTCAGTGTAAACATCACACTCACCCAGCACCAAAAATTAATCCTCTCCAGAATGGAATAGATTAGCCCTTCTGCACCAGCAACACTAAACAGCAGCTTGTTTGGGGGAAAGCACTTTCTCAAGTTCAAGGCTCAGCACTAGTCTTAGATATGCAAGATGTAACTTCCGAAGGTGGAATTGGACCAGGATACCAGAAGAACCCAAACTCATTCTGGGATGCAGAATCACAAGCAGACCACTGCTAATGTAGACATTCCTGGGACATGCAGATTCAATTGTAGAGGGAATGCTTGAAGAAAATATTTTTCCAAAATGCACAGGGGCTAGACTGACTCATTCAACTGACTAGATTGCTTGGTACTATGGACACAAGCAAACTATGCATTTTCATATGGTTAGATGTAAACATATACATCTACGAACAAAGAATGCAGACCACACTTTATGGACTCTATCTTGGGAAGCAGACACTCTGGAAAAAGATATTGTGGTGGATAATCAGCTGATCAGAGTGAAAAGGGATAATGCAATCCTTGGATCCATAAATAGGGGTGTCTTAAGTGGGAGTAGATGTTATTTTACCTCTGTATTTGGCACTGGCGAGACCGCTGCTGAAATACTATGTCCAGTTCTGGTGTCCACAATTCAAGATGGATGTTAAGAAATTGGAGAGGGTTCAGAGAAGAATCACAAGAATGATTAGTGGATTAGAAAAACATGGCTTATAGTGATAGACTCAAGGAGCTCAGTCTATTTAGCTTAACAAAGAGAAGGTTCAGGAGTGACTTCGATTATAGTCTGTAAGAACGTACGCAGGAAATAAATATTTAATAATGGGCTCTTCAGTCTACCAGAGAAAGGTATAATACGATCCAATGGCTGGAGTTGAAGCTAGACAAACCAGACTGGAAATAAGGCTTACATTTTTAGCAGAGGATAACTAACCATGGGCCTTAAAAATATATCATGGAAATTTTGGTTGGGATTTTCAGCCTAAAGCGAGTGAGGTCTTTGGGCTCCTAACTCTCTTAGTCTCCTTTGAAAATCAGAGCCACAAGACACGACTTGAGTGCTGCTTTATGTACTGGGTAGTATCACACTGCAGGACTGGGGTTCTCCTGGAATGCCAGTTCATCAGAAGGAAAGCACAGGGTTTAGCAGAACCCAGCAGTGAAGTAGTTATTAGGAAAATGAAACTTTGGTAGGCTTCAAATATTGATTTAAAATTATTCTGGGGATCCGACATAATGAGTAGCCTAACTGGATTAGAATACAAGAGACTGGTTCTTATTCTAACCTCTGCCACTGACTCTCTATCTGAACTTGAACTAGTCACTTATCCTCCCTGTTTGTCTGTTTCTTCTGAAAAATGGGGATAAGACTCTCTCCTCAAAGATATGGTAAGGCTGAATTAATGTTTATGGGCCAATTTCGGGACCTGATGCCATGGCCAAATACACAGGCTTAGTTGTAGGGGAGCTCAACACAGATCCCTTCCCTTGACTCTCCAGTTACAGTGGCAGAAAAGGAGCCCCTTCAGAGCTGGTATCCGTGGCATGCTCCCTGGGCAAGAGCTTTCAACATCCTGTGCAGCAGAACCACCCTGCATCCAGGACCCTTCATTTCCACCAAGCAGGGAATGAGTTGACTCATAGCACGCTTTGAGTGGTTCTATGTAAAGGCAAATGATAGTTTGGAGAGGTGCCACCTTTTGTGTCTGAGTCCCAGTATCCAGCCAGTAGGGTTGAACAGCAACTACTTGTTCTTTGCAAGGCCTGGCTTCAGGGCTTTCTTTTTTGTGCCATGTGCTTATTTACAGGATACTGCACTATGAAAGCATGGCGAGGTAAAAGCACTGCAAAGTATCCAGTTACATGTTTAGCATTCTAGGTCAACAGTTGAGGGGATGTATCTCCGCTCTGAACTCTTATGGCATAATGAAGTATGTAATGAAGAGTAAGGTGTGCAGAGAAGCCTTCCCCTCCCCCACTTCTCTTGTGCCAAGATAAATGTCTGATGTGAAAGCCAAGGTGCCAGAAGCCAGCTGGATTGTCAAAAGGTTCTGTCTCATTTAAAAAAATAAAATAATTGTCCTGGTGGTCAGATGTTTGTATAAAATGCAACCAAGGAAGAGATTTAACATTTCTTTGAGCAGCAGCATCTTCATTCCTTGAATATGTGGGATTATTTTTTGTCTGATTGTTCACTTGTTTTTTCTTCTGCAAACGGGAAAAATATAATGATAGTTCCCAAGATGGGAGAAAGCATGAGTGCGTGTGTGTGTGTGTGTGTGTGTGTGTGTTTGGCGGGGGGTGGGGGTGGGGTGGCCTGCCAAGCAGAGAAACTAAGCAGACAGCCTCTGTTGCTTTTCCTCTTGCATCTCTAACTTAATTATGGGGGAGGCACGGGTGTGTGTTGTGTTTAATGTGGTCCATGCTTCCAAAATCGTGTACTCTTGTATCCTAAGGGCTGACTGCTGGCACGGGTTTCCATTAATATTTTTTTATTTACTCTCCCTGCCTGTTGTTATTATTGTTAGTTTTAAGACTATTTTTAAGGCTATTGCTTTTGGATCTACAGAGGCATATGTCGGAAATCATCTCAATGTCACCAGTCTTTAGTTCAACAAGAACGCTATAGAAACGAAGGGTTCTGTCATCCATCAGATTTTCTGTTCCATTTGTTGAAGATGAAAGGAGAGTGAATTTAGGGCTCACTTTCTTCTTGTTCTGACAGTTATTGATCCTCTCTGGGACTTCACAGTTCGCATTCTGATCCTGTCAAGGCACAGGGAATCCCCAATTCATTATGTCTGCGCTCACTAGTGCCACTGTAGTTAAGGCTGAGTTGCCGTTTCAGTTATGAATTGTCTTTTATTTTTCAACTGTGCACCTTATGAGCTGGGTTTTTTTCTTCTTCGTTGCCTTAAGAGACTTTAATCTGGAAGCTGTTAATATTTGAGAAACAGCTGGTATATCGGGAGGCTTTAAGTGATTTCTGAGACCTTTTTGATTTGTGCAAACTAGGAAATGGCTGAATCTTGTTGAAAAATGGTGGAAAGAGAGATGCTACAGCATTTTATTTGACAAAGTGAACTTAGTGCTCATGAAGAGTACTGGAGAGTCGAGGCAGAGGCTGAGAATTCAGCCTCCTATTTTGAAATTGGAATTGCAGAATAACAGCATATTTATCTGGTGGCTTCCATCTCAAAGAAGCATGCAGCAGCACTGAGCATTAGAGGGATCAGTGTCAGAGCCGGGAAGGTGTTGCTGTTTTCAGATTCCCATTCCATTCTTGGCATCTGCTAGAACTCTACCAAGGGTGCTAATTTAGTGTCTGTGTGAGGGTGGCTTGGGGTGAGGGCCCCAGTCTGATGGAAAGCAGACTGTGGCCATTGACTCATTTCACACAGCTCTCTGCCCCTGTTTCCTGAGCTGTAAAATGGGGGTTGTGAGAGTATCCTTCTCGCTGATCTTGTGAAGATTTAAATCATGTCAAAAAGATGTCCTTGGATGGAAGTGTCAATGAATGTGTAACCTGTTGGCTAGGATAACAATCCCATTGGTTCTTCTTTTTGTCCAAGCCAGCTTGGGTGAAGTTAGCACAGCTGGGACTTGTTCCCATTCCTCGACCCTCTTTGATGCACCAAAGACTTCTGTCACCCTTGTTCTCCAGGATACTTTCCTTTTGGGCTGTTTAGCCTTTGGCCAGCAAAGAATGTCTTCTAGCAAACTCTTGGGCGGGAATACAATGAGCCCTTCTAAAGGAAGCAACATCCACACAGCAGCATGCCAAATTACCCTTTGCAACCCAGGGCTCATTACAGGAGGAGAGAGTCATTTGAATGGTAAACGCAGAGTTGATCTAAATCAGTCTTCTCCAGCTTTGCTTTGCAGGAGGTTGGCAGGCACTTAAATAGGGGAGTCTCACATCTGCTTTTGTTTATCCCTTTGCTGCGGGCAAGGCTGAAAACTTAATAAATTGCATGAAACCTAAGGAAGCATGAATATAAAAAAGTTTTAGATACATTACATAAGTCTGCCTACCTGTAACATTTTTATAGCGTAAATAGTACATGTGTGTTATTTCTCTAGAAAAGCACCCACATACCCCAGCCTTACACTAAGACTCCCTTGTTCAAACATTTTGCATGTGAAGCCACTACTGTTTCACAGAATCACAGAATATCAGGGTTGGAAGGGACCTCAGGAGGTCATCTAGTCCAACCCCCTGCTCAAAGCAGGACCAATCCCCAGTTTTTGCCCCAGATCCCAAATGGCCCCCTCAAGGTTTGAACTCACAACCCTGGGTTTAGCAGGCCAATGCTCAAACCACTGAGCCGTTCCTCAGCCTCCACTTCTAGCTTCTCCCTGATTCTAACCTCATTCTTCAGTGGTAGGAATTTAGCACAACAGCATTCTAAGATGTGATGATGATTTTTAGAAGGATATTTATAAAGTGGTTTAAAAGTATTTTGGAGCCTTATATGTGAAGGAGCAGGTGAAAGAAAAATCCTTGTAACGGTGGCAACATGAATGTGTTGAACAAAGAATCTCTCAAATGCTTTCCTTAATATGTGTGTGTATTTACTGTAACATTTTCACCATTTTTTTTTTTCAAACCAGCCCTCCTGGCTGGGGTGAGCTGGGGTGAATGAAAGGAGGGCTTGTGGGAGAGAAACAATGAACTTGAAAGACATTTCTCACCTTAAAAAGAGAAGGAGGACTTGTGGCACCTTAGAGACTAACCAATTTATTTGAGCATAAGCTTTTCGTGATGCATCCGATGAAGTGAGCTGTAGCTCACAAAAGCTTATGCTCAAATAAATTGGTTAGTCTCTAAGGTGCCACAAGTACTCCTTTTCTTTTTGCGAATACAGACTAACATGGCTGCTACTCTGAAACCTGAAATTTCTCACCTTGGAAAGAGAGATTGTAGCTTCCAGTATGTTACCATTCTTGTGTATTCCATTGTGAAAGAATTGGCAATGCGCATTAACCTTAATATAAGTGTAATATAAGAAGAGAGAACCTAAGAATATGAATGTTTACAGCTAATGTTTTTTAAATAAATTCAGTACAATTGTGTGTCAGTTAATAACAGAGTGCGTGAATCAGGGGCTGCACAACGCAGTGTATTTTAAAGACCTTGAACTGTTTCTACCAGTTGAGAACTCTTAGATAGAATCTGCTTAAAATTAGCTTCATTCACTTATCAGACAATGTGGTGAACTGTAGAATGCTGGCAAAAAGAATTCTTTGACATTCAAACAAAATTTAATTCTTCCATTTATCCTGAATTGCTGACAGTCTGACAGAGGTCAGATAGCCCATGGTTTTTACTGATGTGTTAATATATATGGATATGTATGTTACTTTGTGTGTGTATGTGTGTCTCTCTCTCTCTCCATGTATAAGGTGATATCCATAGAAAGGTTATTAAAGATGTAATTTTTACTGTGTTAGTTGGATTGGGTGTCATTGTGCTAGGCATGATATAAACATATTGGAAGACATAGTCCCCATCCTAAAGCACTAAAAACAAGACTGGCTTATGCAGAAATTACTATGTAATGCAGGAGGTCAGAATAGATGATTATAATGGTTCTTTGTGGTCTTAAAAACTACATGGGGGGAAAAGTGGAAAAACAGTAGGGAGGAAAAGTAGGATTCAGATACGTGAACAGAACAGGGTGACAGTGATGAATTCATGTATTTACACAGGCCTGGTATATGCACCACTTGGTGGCACCAAATAATTGAAAAGGGTTGGGGGTTTTTTTTGTTTTTTTTTGGAGGGGTATATAAATAAATATTAGATAACACCAATTGCCCCTAAGCCTAGCCATCATTAGTATGCTGACTTCCTGTAAGCATGAGACAGCAGAACTGGGTCTTGAAGATAGCGGCCTTGCAGACTAGACCACTGAGAAAGCACCCTATCACTGGAGCACTCTCTCGTGGCTGGATGTGGCATAGCAAGTTGTCTCCTTTCCAGCACTCCCCAGCCAACAGTTGCTCCAGCCCTGCAGTTTTCCAGTCCTCCGGACAAGTCACATAAGTCCTCCCCTTCTGGGGCAACAAAGTCCAACAGAAAACAATCCAGTGTCCTTACAAACCGGTCTTTGGCCCTAACTCTGGGCCCGGTAGTTGTCAGACCCTTCTCTCAGGGCTCGCTGTTGTCCTTGTCCCCTTCTCTGGCCTCATGCCACCTCACCAGTGGTTGGTAGGGGAAACCAAGCCCTCCCACTACATCAGGTTCCTAAAACTTGACAGCCAAGGACTGCTCTGTCCAAATCTTTGCTGCTGCCACCCTGGACTTCTTCCTGCTCAGCCTCTCACAGGCCTTCTCCCCGGCAGTCTCTGTTGGTTAACCCTTCTCTTAGGCTCAGGACTCTCAGGGCCCATCCCTGGAGTCCTCTAACAAACTCCCAAACCAGCAGGTATAAACTGAAATCCAATTCCTCCCTTCTTGGTCTTGAATTGTCCCTCTATAGTTTTCCCTTCTTTATTCTCTGTTTAAGTGAAGTCCAGTTCCTGTCCTTTTATCAGGGATAACCAGTGCCCTGACTCCCAGTGGCTGCTTTGTCTTTCTCCTGGCCTCCTGCCAGACTTCTCTACCTAGGAGAAGATTCCAGGGCCAGTTCTCCACCCTGGGCTTCCTCCTTGCCCTGTCTGGTCTCTCCACTCCCTAGTCCAAGAGAGTAACTGCTGAGTTCCTTTCCCTCCTGCTTGCCGCCTGCTTCTGTTGTCAACTTCTTCTCCCAGCCCTTCCCCACCCGCTTCATCAGTTAAGCATTACCTTTAGGTGCATGCAGGTAGCCTAATTGGCCTGTCAGGCTCACCTTATCCCTTTCAGAGCCTGTGTGGGGTTTGCACCCATCACACATGTGGAGGAGCGGTGTGTAAGAAGGCATAGTTACTCCTGGGAGAGGTGAAGAAATGGGTGGTTGTAGCTCACCACTTTGGATTAAGAGCAGTTTGGGGATGACCGGTAGCTGGTAAATATTGAGAGGAAGAGTTGTGAACAGCTTTGAAGGTGATGACAAGAAACAGGCAGTCAAAGGAGGAATTTGCAAACTGGGTAGCATAGTCAAGAAAAAGTAAGGAAGATAATCTTAACAGTTTTCAGAGTAGCAGCCGTGTTAGTCTGTATCCACAAAAAGAAAAGGAGGACTTGTGGCACCTTAGAGACTAACAAATTTATTTGAGCATAAGCTTTCGTGAGCTACAGCCCACTTCATTGGATGCATGCAGTGGAAAATACAATGGGGAGATTTATATATACAGAGAACATGAAACAATGGGTGTTATTATACACACTGTAACGAGAGTGATCAGGTAAGGTGAGCTATTATGGGGGGGGGGGGCGGAGAGGAGAGGAGACCTTTTGTAGTGATAATCAAGGTGGGCCATTTCCAGCAGTTGACAAGAATGTTTGAGGAACAGTGGGGGGCGGGGAGAATAAGCATGGGAAAATAGTTTTACTTTTAGTATAAAGACTGGGAGTGGATGGGTCATTATACAAAGTAAAACTATTTCTCTCCCCCCACCCCCCTTTCCTCAGCCAGTCTTGTCAACTGCTGGAAATGGCCCACCTTGATTACAGCTACAAAAGGTTCCCTCTCCCCTCCCCCCTTGCTGGTAATAGCTCACCTTACCTGATCACTGTCATTACAGTGTGAATAACACCCATTGTTTCATGTTCTCTGTGTATATAAATCTCCCCACTGTATTTTCCACTGAATGCATCCAATGAAGTGAGTTGTAGCTCACGAAAGCTTTTGCTCAAATAAATTTGTTAGTCTGTAAGGTGCCACAAGTACTCCTTTTCTTTTAATCTTAACAGTTGCATTTCTGTGGCCTGAAGGGGATTTGGGTGTCAGAGAGGAAGATGCAGTGATCAAGACAGTGAATAATAAGGGCTTGGATGAGGATTTTAGCTGTGTGGACAGAGAATAGAAATTTAGAGGTGGTGGTGGGGGGGGGGAAGTGACCAATCTGGATGTGTGGGTGAGTGGAGAAGAGGAATCCGATTAAAGGCCTGAGTGATATGTGGTGGAGGATGGGGTGAGCAGGGAGAGGCTGCGTGAAAAACATAAGATGCTCAATTTGGCCATAGGACAGGAGACCTCCAGGAGAAGTCAGAGACAGACAATGGATGGATGGAGGGTGGGTTTGAACTGGAAGAATGAATTTGCGAGTCATTGATGTAAGGATGGTTGCTGAAGCTGTGTGTGTGTGATTCTGATGACCCAGGCAGGGAAGGTATAGCAGAGAGAGGAGGCCAAAGCACTGTGGGGACCCCCCGGGACAGAGGAGGAGGAAGGTCTGTCTGTCTGTCTATTGGATCTTTCTCTCTCTCTGGGTGGTTGTCTGTATACAAAATTATATAATCTGAAATGAAACGGGTCTCATGTCTTGGTTTTGGAAATAAGTATTTTGCAGCAATTCTCCATGAATTCTTGTGTGGCTGTCCTAGTCTCCCCTGCCGAACACACCTCTTCGAAAAGAGTCCAGATGTCTCCCTTTTCATTTATTTCACAGTTCTTCGGGGTGTGGTTTGGTTTGATTTCTGAAAAGCGCTCACTACTCCTTGGTGCAGAATTATATCCAATGTCGGTTTGACAGTGTCTGTGGAGTATTCATAGTTTGGTCATGATCGCGTCCCAGGTAGCTTTGGAAGCTCGTCTCTCTGATATAATACACCCGTCTTTCTAAGGCGGTGGGCCAGGCCACACTGGTGGCACTGGACAGTGTCAGAACAGGGTCCGTCTTAGGCCTTGTCTGTGCTGTTGGAGGCGTGTAGGGTAATTGTCACCCCCACCCTCCACTCCCCCCGGTCGGAGCTGGTCACTGCCACATATAGCTACACAGGGCGCTGGGTGTGGATGCAGCCTGCCTTTCATTGTGGTGTGTAGCTACCCAGAGACCCCACACACCACCGCAAATGTAGACTGGGTCTGAAGGGCTGCATGGATTGAGCTGAGATTCCCCTGCAGTGACTCCCTCTGGCCACCAAGAAGCCACTGTGCTGCCAGGACTGAGATAGCCCAGTGTGGGGCCGGTGGGTGGGAGGTAGCAGAAGCAGCTGGCAGCTGCAGGACACAGGGATGGGGGCAGGATAAGGGTGGGGCCCAGGTTGGGAGCAAGGGTCCCCCATAAACTCCAATGCACTTAGACTTTCAGGGGAGGGGAGAGGGCAAGAATATTCCCTAGTTCTGTTCCCCCTTGAGTCTCCCTTGCCCCGGAGAGATTTCCGCATCTCTCTCCAAATCCGGTATGGGTCTGTATCTCCACATCTGGCTAAGCACTGTGCATGGAGATGTGTGGAGGTAATGTGTGTTGTAATTTCATAAACCTTAATACCCTGACATTTCATTAACAAGTCTCTAGAACAGGTGGCTGTCGGACCTGAGTTTGTTTGCTTTGATGAATGTGGGGTGGTACAAAGATGGGGAAGCACTGCACTGCGTGTCTTTAAATTGCAACCAACCTTTCCTGGTTCTCTAACTTTTTTACTCTTTTCACGAACACAAGCCACCCATATGAACACTGGGAATCAGCTGGGAGCAGTTTTGTGACTTTTGTGAAAGAGAAATATACTGGAAGGTGTAACTGATAACTAGAGCTGGTTGGAAAAAATTCAAAATGTTGATGAATGTTTGAAACTGTTTTCCCCCCAGTCATCATCATCCAGTTTTCCAGTGAGCTCTATAGACAATTGGTCCCACAGTTCTATTTGGGTCTCCTGATTTTTATAAGAGTTTATAGCTAAGGTTGCCCATTATTTATATAACTATTGACATACCAATTGCACTGTAAAAAAAGGAAAGGAGATATGGTCCCTGCCCTGAAGAGTTTAAAATCAAAGGGCCCAATCCTGGCAAAGTATGCACCAGTAGCCATAGTTCCAGTGAGCCATATTGATCCTTCACACAACACCCCCTAAACTCCCAAAGTCCTTTCCCAGCAGGCCTGGAGCTCAGAGTAAAAAACTGTAGGGTGGGAGAACTCTCATTTCTGTTCTAAAGTCCTCATTAGGAATCTCTATGGATATTCCAAGGAGCTAAAGTAGTAAAATAGGACCTCGATCACCCTTGTGTTTAAAGGATTGTTGTTATTTTAAAAAGAGTTTAAATTAGAGTAAAATTTAAAAAAAAAATTCTTGAAGTTCTTGAATAAACTTGAATAAAACAAGTTGGGACTAAAATTTTTTTGCGTTGGAAACGAGTGTGTCAGTGGTTCGTAGGGACAGTGTTTTCTATTTCTGTCTTCATGGAACTTCAGTAAGTATGAAATGAACTCTTCCCAGAGATGCTTTCCACACTGATACAAATGTGCAGCAGAGCCCCATGGTGGATTTAGTGTTAAGAGAACTTCACGATATTAGGGGCTGATCATGCTGTGCCTGCCTGTATGTTAAAGTCAATAGGAGGGATTTTTTTTTGCCAGCGTTGATATAGTAAGATCATGCTTATAAGGGGAGGGTACTTATAATATAACTTAGGTTTGTTATATTTATGTGCAGGTAATAATAGATGGATTTGTAAACGTCCAGAATTGTGGCAAGTGGTAATCCAGTCTTGCACTCAACATCCAACATGCCTGATCTGTGTGTTCTAGAACTTTTTAGATTAACTTCAGGGTTCTCCTGTCTCTAGCTGTGAGACTCTTAATCAAAGACCCATTTACCTTTTAGTGGCCAAGACATGCATGTACTATTCTGTAGTCGTCTAGTCCTTATAGTCTTGTTCCTGCTGTAACTCTGAGTATTGTACGATGTTAATATTCTAGATAATGAATAAGGCCTTACCAAATTCACGGCCGTGAAAAATGCATCACGGACCATGAAATCTGGACTCTGGGAGAACCTTTGGCAAATAATTTTTTGATAGTTTTAATGCAACTTTTGGCCAGTAGGAGATCCAGGATTGTGCAGTGGCTGGGTGAGGTTCCCCATATAAATGCATGCATTACAGAGGCATAGATCTGAGATCCTGGCTGTTTTTCAAACCAGCCAGCTGCATTTTGTATCCGTTTTGGGTCATTGCTTGATGAATAAACAAAAACGATCCCATTCAGATAAAGTTGGTGGGAAGTGATGACATATCAATCAAACCATGTGTATATCTGTTTACTTGCTATGTCATCGTAAGCACAGGTCCACAGAGATCCACTGGCAGGAATTCACAGCTCAGTCAACATCTCTGCTGTGCTTTATCCAATCATATTGCTGTTTGCTTTAATCTGGAGGAATCTTCTGTGTTGACATCATTGCACAAGTTTCTTAAGTTAAGGGTTAGTTGTTCCTGTTTTCCCAATGCGCATCGCTGCTCCTGCAGTCACACTCACAAACTCTGTTACAGAGTAGCAGCCGTGTTAGTCTGTATCCACAAAAAGAAAAGGAGTACTTGTGGCACCTTAGAGACTAACCAATTTATTTGAGCATAAGCTTTCGTGAGCTACAGCTCACTTCATCGAATGCATGTTACTCTGTTACATTTCATAACAGTGCATTATTCCTCCTACCTGGATGATATGTAATAGTTTTGCTTGCATACAGTGCATTTGGCAGGTAATAGTTCAGACACTTCTCCACGTCCTTGTCATGAATAGGAGCAAATGTATGAAAAATCTAACACAGGATTCCATTAGTCTCAGCTGATCCAGTCTCTGAGGGTTATTAGACTGTGTCCTTGCCTTTATTGGCAAAAGAGGGGAAAAGTAAAGTCCTCCACCACCTACCTCTTTTCTCATATGAGTTTGACCTACCTGGATCTTGGGTTCAGGTCCAGTGCAAATCCCAACGTTTCCCATCTTTGCTGATCAAGTGGGTGGAGAAGGCTGGGGGGGGGAGCGGTGAGTGGAACTTTGGCTCTACCCTCCCCTTATAGCTGGCCAGATGTGAGGGAGGAAGGAAACTGCACCCAGAGTAAAAGGGATCACAGGGTTTTACGTAAACGTGCACAAAATCTACCTCAAAGGTCGATCCTACTCTGTCATCAAAAAGTGATGCTCTCCAGAATTAAAAAGTCTTCTTTTCTCCTGCTGTTTTCTATCTTGTCTTCTGTGTCCACTTTAGTTACCCACTCTGGATTCTTCTTCTTTTCTGCCCTTAGAGATATCTCTGCCTCCCCCCATTGAGCCTACTGTTACCTCCACTCCCAGAACCATTCCCTTCCAACCCTGTCCTCTTGCTTCAGGATCCTGGCCCAAGACATGCTCTGTTCCTCACCAAGTTTCTCTTCACTGGTAGTTACACTGAGGTGGGTAGGAGCTGGGTAGCAGAGCAAAAAAAAAAAAAAAAAAAAAAGGAATAAAAACACATTAGTGCAACCCAAGTGACTTTATATTGTGAAAGCTTGAAGTATTTTTAAAAAATCATTTAACCCCCCCCCCCTTTAAGATGTTTAATTGAACAAAAGAATCTTCTCAAAGGAAACCTTTCCTGTTCCCTATTTCTTTTCCATGCTGTCTCTTGTGTCTTTTCTATGGGGTGACTTGATTGAAGTCCCTCTGGTTTGTCTGTTCTTTTCTGGGTATTCCTGACTACTTTTGGCCCTGCTACTCAGTCAGATAGTAGTCACAGCCAAGGGGAAATCAAATGAGTTATGCGCTCATTTCAGAGGCACTTAAGTAGTCTCTTGGGCCTTGTCTACCCTAGGAAAATTAGGATCTATAATTCACTACCAGTACAGCCGTAAAGGGTGGAATGCCACTTACAGTGTTAAATGTTTGGTTCTTGGAGTTAGCAGTTAAAGCTTAAATGTACGTCACCTAATTCTACCAATGATGGAATAATTATTAGAAGTTACTCTTCGAAAGCCTACATTTTGTCTATTTAGCAAAAATATCAGTCCTTGATTTCAAGTGAAAATCCCTCATCTGTTTCCCACTGTATTTACAGAGTGACACTGAAGATCGTGGCTAAGTGCCCTGCTACTCTCAGGCAAGCGTACAATGCCCTTTTTGGACTGCATGTGCAAAGGCATCATGCCACAGGACTGCGAGGCACCATATTTTTCTGTAGAGTCTATAGGGGCTATTAGACCTACAGCTGTTCAGGGAGTTCAGAAAAGAACAACAAAACTTTGGAGTGTGGGTATGATCAACTTGAGCATTTTTTGATTGCAGTTGTTCCCCTCTCAGGCTCTGTGCTTCCCTGCAGGGTGATGTTGATCAAGCTGATGTCCATGAGCGTGCCATTTGGGTGCAGAAGGAATGTTGCCTGTATGTTTTCCTGTGAGTCCAGTCTTAAAATCTGGAGTGCATTTCCTGCTAATATTTAGTCTGTACCTAAAACATACATCCTTGCTCAAACTGCTGTGACACTTCTGATTTTCAAATGTGTTTGTATAGCTTCAGGTTAGCACCATAGACCTTAAAAGAATCAAGGATCTTGACTCAAGCATCATTTAAAAATCTAACGCCTGATTTTTCCATTTCCCTTGGGTGACTATTTCCACCAATGCAAAGTGATTTTATGCCCACATTGCACAGGTGTAAAATGGCTACACAAGGTGAAAGGCAGTAGGGGATCAGGCCCAGAATATTTTGTCTATGTATCATTCATTCATTCAAACTATCAGTTTTTTTTTAAATGCATTTCCTCTCTCTCCATTGTGGTTTTCCATGACGTGTCTGAGGCCAGTGGAACATTTCTGTTAACTGGTCATTCTCCCCGTCCTCCCCAACTCATTTAGAAATGTTACTATTTAATGATTTTTCACTGTCAGTATCACTTCCATAGTGATGGATTCTGATAGCTTTAGAAGTCGTTCTGTTCTCTTGGCCTGCAGATATCTTGTTACCTCTCTGTCCTGTCGTGTCCCTCTGCAGGTGCATTCCAAAAGTGCATTTTACTGTACAGCAGCAACCTACATAGCCTAGCAATCTCATGTCCAACTTGATGTCTGCTATCACCTCTAGGCCTTTTTTAGAAGTACAGACTGCTACTGTATTTTGGATGATTTTCCACTGGATGTATTGACTTGCATTTCTCTAAGTTGAATCTGACTTCATTCTCAGCCCACATCTGTATTTTTTTTTAGGTCCCCCTGTGTTATTTTGATGTCCTGATTGACATAAGAAATGCTTCACAATTGTCTGTGCATCTTTCTAAAGTGCTTTTCACTCCCTCTTGCTGATCATTATTGAAAATGTTAAATTCAATTGTGTTAATTTTTCAGTTAAGGTTTCCTGAGACATTATGTCAAATGTTTTATTGAATTCCAAACATGTTTCCTCTGTCACATCATTCCTTCTCCATATATTTGGCAGTTCCTTGGACAGCAACACCACCCACAAATGTAATTGCCTTTGTCATGTTTTATGCTTTGTACACCTAGAAGGGTCATTACTCATAGTCCTGCTACTCTCTGAAACACCACTATCCCCAGCTCAGAGCAAGTAATCAAGCCTTGTGTATGGCACTAAGTATTATGAGAAGGAGAGATTAAATTTATCCCCAAACCTGGGGGGTTGTGTGGACTGTAGTACTGTCCCTCTGGTCTGTAATACTCTAGCCCATAAGCAGACATAGTGGGTGCAATCTGTCCAGTCTATTGGCATCAGCATTTGGAATGCTGGATCTGCAAACTTCTGAATCCCATGGCCCTTCTTCTACTTATCCTGAAATTCTCTTTCTGAACTGACCTGTCTGGGGTCAGTGCAGATCCTTCCTTGGCAAAGCAAAGAGACATGGCTGATCTACTCAGGGTACCCTTACATAGCCCAGAAGGGTTTAAGTGGTGGGAGTGTGTCTTACCCCGGCCATTCATTTCCCAGAGTCTACTTTCATCCTAGATATTTAGTGATTTCCTCCCACCCTTTGATATTTGTTCCTTTGTTTTCAGGGATATGATGTTAAAAGTGATGTTGACAAGGCTAGTGTCAGGAGTTTATTTGGAGCAGGAATTTTCCTCTCAATTGCGTATTTTTCCTTCCACCCTTTCTTTGTTTCTGTTTTTTATTTTCCAACCCAAGCAGGAGAATCCCATTCCACTGACAAAAGCATGGGTTATTTAACCAAGCTCTCTGCATGTGCAAGAGATTTCAAACGGGTTGACATTCAATTCAGTCTGATCTTACTTTTGTAACTTAAAACACCATACTATCCGATCTTGCTTATTTGAGATTGAGAACATTGGAAGCTTCCGCTTTTCTACGAACTGGTGCCAATGTCATCTTTGGCTCTCCCCCTCCTCCTCTGAGGAGCTTGTTTTGGCAGAATTGCAGACGGTGAAATGGGGGACCTGGAATGTTATTGGATAAGGAGCAGTAAGAAGACACCTCAGCATACTTCTTCCTTGGAATTCTGCCTTGTAAGGAAAAAAGATCTGGAGACTCAGTAGTTTTCATTGCCATAACTTATTTTGTGTCTCTTTCGGCTAGCAATGAAAGGTCCATTCTCTTTTTGGAATAGCCTTGATTTGGAATATTGTTGTTTTTGCCATTAGGAGAATACAAAAGAGAGAAAGATAGAGGTTTTATGCTGAGCCCCTGTGTGATTTCCATTCTTTCCTTCCTCTGAAACTGTTCAGAAAAATCAGAAAACCTCTTTTTTTCCTCATTAAAGTTGTAGTCTCACATTTTACTCCCCCCCAAATTGAAAAAATTAATGATAAAATCTCGATATGATTTTATAATAGCCACAGGTTCCCCCACTGCATGTGCGCTAATTTAGCCATGCTGTAAGTTACAGTGATTGGTGTGTTAAAATACAGTACATTGCAGACCTGGGGCCTTGGGAGAAATGCTCGAGGCTGTGTGATTCAGTAGGGTCTTTATTGCATAGTTAAAACATCTACGTTTTCCGTTGGGCTTCCAGGATTTCTTGCGGGCAAGTTTTGTAACAGGAACCCTCCGCCAGCCTTACTGGATAGACACATGGGGTAGTTTTGTTAAAATGGTTTTGAGGGTGGTAAGCAGGATTGTACTAATTATTCCATTGTTGCCATGAAGACAGTGTATCTGGTTTTCACATTGAGAATCAAATAACTGTCACAGAAGGCAGAAAGATAAAGTGTCGAGAGAAAGAGTGGATACCTAATGCCAGATTGGAAAAGTTGTGGTTAAGACTCCAGTAGAGCAAGGTGCTTAAACAGTTGTCTAACTTAGTGTGACTACTTATGTGCTTAAAGTTACGCATGTTCTTAAGCACATTGCTGAATCAGGATGTAAATGTTACCATTTCTAAAGCCTTGCAGGTTTAAAAACAGAAGTGTTAAGTTAAATCAACTCGTTACACTCCCCCCCCCCTCCCCCCGGCTGCAGATGTATTACATCTGCTTTAAAAATACATCTTATATAGTTTAGTGGTTCACCATAGGCATTCATAAAAAAACAACAACAACAACAAAAAACTAAAGCTGCACAAACATAATGATATAAAAGCTAATAGCTGCTCATGCTGAGGAGAGTTAGTAATGTATAAAGTATCATAGAATCATAGAATTCCAGGGTTGGAAGGGACCTCAGGAGGTCATCTAGTCCAACCCCCTGCTCGAAGCAGGACCAATCCCCAGCTAAATCAACTAAAGTAGTTCCTATGAGCTGTATTTTACTAGCTTGATCCTGGCAATGAAGTCAGGTTCTACCTGATTTGTTAGAAAACATCATCTAAAGTCATAACATTTGCAGATTTTCTTATCACCTATTTTACGTCTGTAAATACATTAGACAGGACCTCTTAATGTGCCTTCAGAACAAAGAATGATCTGCTCTCTGACATGCACACCCCTTCTGACTGCCTAAAATTTTTTAAAGGTAAAAATCTTGATTACATCCTGTTACTCCAGTCCTTTTCTTTAAACCCAGTTCTTAAAAGGAAACATACATGACAGTACATCACAGAATGTTTTGGCCCTTTCCTGACATTGCGGTGGAAGTAAATGAAAGGTGTAAATTAAAAAAAGCAAGTGTTTGTGTGTCTTGCTTTAACCTTCTGTTATGCTAAATGGTTTTATTGAAGAGTGCCGTCCGTGTTCTCAAAAACTTGGAAAAATCCACTGTTAGCTATGCAATTAGTTGCCTTGGGAGCTGGATATGGAGCTCATCATGTTTGATGTGAAAATTATGTGGACACATCTAATTGGGTATATTTGCACCACACAGGATACCAACTAAAGAGGTGAATTCTGTCTCAGCCTCTCTCTCTTGTTTTCTTCTGGAGCTGTATTGTTCAACTTGAACTCTTCCAAGTCAAGCTACTGTTTACCTATCTAGCAGTGCATACCTGTAGACAAATGGACATGTCCTTCTCACTCCCTCCTACTATTCATCCATTTTTATTTTCCACGGAAGTTTGTCTTAAGTGACTGTGTTCATCTGTCGAACTTTTGAAAGGGGGAAACTGATTTGATGCTGCTTGGAGCCAGGAATAAAAGGTGAAGTTCCAAGCTGCCCCATGCAGCTCTGTTACTGTGCCTTAATTGTGACCTTCACTATCTATCCCAACCCCGGGGACACTCTTCTCCCCCTGTACAATATGGATCAGCAGTGTCCTGCGATATGAGAATAGGGGTCCCACATTGCAGTACATATTTGTCATGCTGCTCTTTTTAAATGGTCACTTAACAATAGAGGAAAAAGCCTACACATTCATTTAATTTGGGACCATGGTCAACTTCAGTCTCCACTAGTCCACTGCATATTGTACCCCTTCTGATAACTGTCTTACTATTACTTACTAATGGTCCTCATAACTGAAGATAAATGTCATATGATTTAGCAGTTAATGTCAACTAACATTGCTGACTGGCAGAATATCTAGGTGTAGGATCTTACAGTCTTGTAGTTGATAATAAGTTAATAACAGTAAAACTTGCCACCTTTGAGTTGATCTCAAAACCCTTCACTAACTTTAACTAAACTTTAAAACATCCCATGGAAGTATAACTATATGGATTTTTACGAATTGGTAAACTTCAGTGTGTGTGTTTATTTCTTTCAGACCTATACAGTATCTTGAAGTATGTGTTTGTCTTTTACCAGTTTCAGTTTCATTATCCTTTGACTGCAAATATAATTTGCCTAATGTCTGTAGTTAAGTTTTGAGTGTTTTAAATTTTTTTTAAAAGTGTTAAAGACTTAGAAAGTAGAACATTTTCCTGTAATTTAGTACCCTTTTTGCTACAGTTATTTTGCCACAAAGGCATTCTGTAGTTTGATGTTATCAGGAAATGTATTAGCAGACAATACTCTACTATTATCTAATTCTAATAATCGATTGGTAGGAATTAGAATTGAGGACATGTAATTGGAACTCCTGTGGTTAATAAGAGGTGAATTATAAAGATATTTTCCAGGAGAGGATCTAGGCACTATTATAAGAAACTGCGGTTTGCATTTAAAAAACATTAGACGATATAATGAGGTGATCAGATTGATTTGCTTAAAATATCAACAAGGTCCATATTGTAAATTGCTGAATAGCACTCTGATACCGGAGCCATATTATTTCTGCACTTTTATTCCATCATTTGTTGTTCTGCAGTGTTTCCCTTTTTACTATAGCTGTCTTAAGTTGGTGTCAGAAAACATTTGTTCAGGAGGCTAGGAGTTATTGTAGTACTTCAGGCCATTCATATTCTTGACTTTGGCAGTGGCCAAGACACAATGTTTCAGATTATGATATGACCCCTGTTCCCTGACCCATCCCAATAACATAACTTGCTAACATACCCCCAAACATTTAAGGACATGGATAACTTTATTCATGAGCACAAGTGTTTGCCGATCAGAACCCACTAGGGTGGTGCTGTACAGGATGTGTGTGTAGGGAGACCAGCTGGGGTTGTCTTATCCTTGAGCCTTTTGCAAATAGCTTACATCCTGGAAGTGTGGCCTTTGATTGCCTTTTACTATCTTAACACACATTACTGTAAATGTTGTTTAATGGTCATAAAATTATCCAGTTCTTTATAACCTCCGCTCACGGTATTTATCTTTGATTCCCTGCGTCAGTGAATTCCACAGGTTGATTATTTGCCATTTACACTAACATCCAGGAGAGACAGGGTGTCTCACCATAGTTAAATTTGAATGAAGCCCCACATTATTAGCTCAGTTTTGACCGCCTCAATTTTGCCAAACCGAAACCAATTTTCCTGAAACTTGGTAAGTGTGATCTTATGCCAGGCAATTAGAACTTTTCTTCAGTGTTGTAGACAAATGGGACAAGGCTTAGGGACATATTAGAGTTTAAAAATTCATGTCAATTGGATGATCTCACTTTCCTAATGTGTGTTGGCTCAACAAAACTCAGAAACATTTTACATATTCCAAAATTTGTTTTAATCTGTTGCACTTGGCAAGGGCTGGTGCATTTGGGTTGGGGAGGTGGTTGGAGAAATTTAGTTGTTTAAAAGTAGTTTCTGTGAACATTATGGGCTCCTTGTGGTGATGAGTGGAGGACTAGCAGGCAGGGAACAACATGAGGGCCGAAGCTGGAGAGGCCCACATGGAGTTTAAGGGGTGTGGAGAAGCAAGTGAGAGAGAACCAGTTGGGGAAACATAGAGCTGCATAGGAGTGAAAAGGAGGACATATCCAGTGGTCTACTGACAGCTCCTTTTATCAGTCCACTACATGTCATCTCTCTCATGAAAGAGAGGGAAGAATGCAGGAACTCACACCAGCTCAGGTCTAAGGGTCAGAGGAAGCCACATGGAAAGGTGGGAGATCAGTGGTTAGTGGAGGAGCAAGATCCAAAGTTTTTCAGTTTGCAAGCACCACAAGAACTCCTGCACTCAGCAATTTTAAAAAACCTAACTAAATTCCGAGGCACAAAAAAAGTATAATCAAGCTGTAATTAAGATTCATTACTCAATTATTATCAATTACTTAAATTAACTTTAGAGAGAGTAGCTTTCTCAAAAGCGGGGAAGTGATCTAACTGGCTGAGTAGACTGATCACAGATTTATTGCAGCATTTAAATTGAGGTGCACCTAGCTTTTCATTGCGACAGCAAGCTATTCCTGCCTTTTAAAAAGCTGCAGATAATCACCATTTAAAAAACAAACAAAATTCTTCATCCAAAGAAGTTCCATTTAGGACATTTTTGCGCAAAATTCTGCCAAAGCATATGAGCTTTCAAAAATGTTAAAATGTTCTCATATGTTGAGTTACCATAGTTGCATAGGTACCGTATATGAAATGTAGTGAAACTTACTTAAACAGTTATCTCCTGTTTTGAAAAAAAAAAACAGCTTTTTTGACTTAAACCGAGAATTTTATGCAGAAGTGCAGCAAAGCATTTTGATCAATACTTCATAATAAAGAAATTTTATTTGTCCATCAATTTTGTTCCAGTGCATCAAAAGTGAGGGGGGATTGGAATAGAAAAGGGATATGCTGGAAGAACAGTCCTCTTTAGCTACATTTTAGGCACTACATACATGCATACATACATACATAAGTGTGTGTGTATAGCAGAGTCACTTTATTCCTTTCACAGATACCACATTTGTTTAGACCCCTCCCCCCCCGAGAAATTTGTTTCGTCAAAATCCCAATAGCCAGCTAACAAGTTTCCATTTTATGTGTCCATTTCAACATCCTAGTTCCATCCCCCTAGGGGAAAAAAACAAACGAAAATGACTTGCTTTTGCCAAATTTCTCCTAACAAGAACATTTTTCACTCACAAGACTGTGAGAAAAGCATTTCCTCACCTCTAGGTTTTAATGCTCTGCATTTGTGTGTATGTGTGTGTCGTGGGGGCAGGTTCATTGTTGTTCTTTGTTTTGTAATAATCATTCTTTTTAATACATTTTTAATAAACAAGAGTCTTTTGAGGGAATGTTGAAATGATGCCTCAGACAGAATGTCTTGTCCTAAAACACTTTCTCTTGTCATGTAGATAGTTTTATCTGATAAAAGAAACCTTGCTTTTGGCATTGTGTATTTTATTCTTATATATTACACACACACACACAATCCCTGCCTGTTCAATATAATGGGAAACCAAAAGTATTCAGATAAAAATCAGTAAAGTGGGTATTTTAACCCCCCCCCTTTTTTTTTTTGTCAAAAGAAAGTTTTATATGTAGATCTCCTTTGGTTCAGCATAATATTCTATTTGAAGTGGAACTTAGCTCTTAGTTAACAATGAAAGTGATAAGTTGTCTAAAGCCCTGTTTAGACAGACAGAGCTTATTTGGCATCCACATTAAGCTGTTTGACAAAATGTTTCGAATGTAATTAGTTCACATCAAAGGTACACCACCTTCAATGGTGGGTAACATTGATGAGAACTAAAGATAGTCAGATCAGCATGACCTGACTGAAGGTCTTACACTGGGATGTTTTAGTGTTATTACATGTTACTTAAAAGAGAAAAGAAAGAAATAAAAAAATCCACTCATCTATTCTGGCAGGGGAAATTTTTCTTATTTAATTTCTTTAATATTTTTTAAAAGCTCTTCCAGAGGTTCCATATTACAAGCTCTTTACCCTCCTTGTTCCTGTCATACTTCCAAAATAGTCAGACAGCTGAACAATGTCCCCAAAGAAATATCACTTTAAATGTGATGGTAAAAGATTTAAATCTTGTGTTAAAGCATGTTTCTACTCTGGAAGATAACTCTGTAAACGTGGCATAATGGTGCATTTCCATACCAGACTCATTGTGACTTCCGGATCATATTTGCTTAGTTTTCAAGCTAAATTAAGATTTTGCGAGGTTCGCCGCCAACAGAAAGTCTCTGCTAGACCTGAAAACTCAGCCTGAGATCTGAGCGTTCACCCAGCACCAGCAATGACAAAGATTCTGCACTTGAAACAAAAGGGGAAGGGTTTTTTCCATCTAAAAGTTCTTACGATTCCTCCTACCAGTTCAGTGCCACTAGTATAAACAGGACCCCACAGTCACACAGTGTAACTGATTCTGCACAGAACTGAATCAGTGTCTGTAATGGTGGGAAATTATAAGAAAAATTCCTAGTGTATACATGTCCTTAATCAGCAGTTTTGTTGATAACATGTGAAGCAGAACAGAATCCCATAGTCCGGCTTCCCCCATAACCTAGTGGGTGCTGTAGTGCCAACAAGAATAAAAAGAAGTAAACATTTTTAGACCAGTATTTTCAAAAGTGACTCTTGATTTTGGATGCCAAACTTTAGACATTTTAAAGAAACCTGTTGTGCAAAAAGAGGATGTGCAGCACTCTCTGAAAGGACCCTTTAATGAGTCTCAGGTCAGACACCCAGAAGCACTAGTCACTTTTGAGAATTTTGGCCTTAGCTTTTGCCCGTAGAGTGAACTGCTAAGATTTGAATACACACAGGAACCAGTTCTATTGGGAAAGAAAGTGCCATTTTTAAAGTTACTTTTCTGACTGTGCTGCTACTTTAACATCCCAGCTGTTCACAGGTGGGTAAAGATTTACACAGGAGGAATGCAGAACACTAACTACAGTTCTAGATAGGAAGCTTTATTTTAAAAAGGTTTCAGAGTAGCAGCTGTGTTAGTCTGTATTCACAAATAGAACAGGAGGACTTGTGGCACCTTAGAGACTAACCCATTTATTTGAGCATAAGCTTTCGTGAGCTACAGCTCACTTCATCAGAACTTCACTGATGAAGTGAGCTGTAGCTCACGAAAGCTTATGCTCAAATAAATGGGTTAGTCTCTAAGGTGCCATTAGTACTCCTTTTCTTTTTATTTTAAAAAGCTTTTCTTTTCATCTTTAAAATAACATAATAGAGAACTAGTGGGGGCCTGTAGTAATGAATGTGGCTCAGTGTTCTATCGTATTTAGAACAGGGACATGTGAGTGGGGACTCTCGGATTGTATTCCCAACTATTTCTTACTCACTGTATAACCAAAGGCAAATCATTTATTTAAAAAAAAAAAAAATCATCTCTCCGTGCCTCAGTTTCCCCATGTGTACAGTGAGGATGATGATAATAATACATACCCCACAGTAAACTTTTAATGTAAACTTTTAAAACACTATAGTTGTATTTTTCATCGCAAAGGAGCCAATGCGGTACTTAAGTCTTCTGTGTGTTTTCAAACATATATCTATATCACTTTTACATTGTAAAAGATATGAGCAAAAGAGGATACATGACGGTGTGATGTATAGTGTACTATAAACATTTCATTAGCATGATTTTGGGATGAATACATTACATGAGTAATGAAGCTATAAGTGACAGTAAAGCTGTATTATAAACATTTTAGAAAAGGTTCATAAAATGTATTGGGAGATCGTTTTCTTTGCCACTGTCCTGTAAAAGGAGGTTTCTGTATTGGCATGAATCTATTATATTGGTCATGAGGGGAGAGAATTTGTATAAGTAATGACATTTTAGAAACCTCCAAAAATAATGTAAAATAGTTTTTCCGTGCAATAATTACAGGGTTTTAAGGTCTGATAGCTTGGGCTCTTCCAACAATATAAGCACATGCTCTTATTGGAAAGCTAAGAATCTCTCCCAGTGATATAAAGCTTGTTTTTGTAGCTCTGCTGGACTTAGAGATATTGGACCTTAAACATGTCACTCATCCATAGCTGATTATCGTCTGTCTTGAACTTTGGATGAGCCTTTTTAAAAGGAAATCACACGTTTGGGGGGCAGGAAGGAGGCATTTCCTTGCTAGTTGCTTAAAGCTGTTCAGAGACTTGGCATATTGGAAGTAGTCCTGGTGGAGGTGTTACGTAGGTGAGTGAGTGTGTGTTTATATATTGTATTGAAAAACTAAAAGTAACAAATACGGATAATGTGTGGTGCTAAATTGAGGAGTAAGTCCATTTTAAGCGTTTTCCCAGAGCCTTATGGTATGTCTATACTACCCTCTGGATTGGTGGGCAGCGATGGATCCAGTGGTGGTCAATTTATTGCTTCTAGTCTTGATACAATAAATCGACCCCCCGCGCGCTCTCCTGTCTACTCCTGTACTCCACCGGAGCGAGAGGCACAGGTGGAGTTGACGGGGGGGGGGGGGGGCGCCAGGAGTCGACTCACTGCAGTGAAGATACCGTGGTGAGTAGATCTAAGTACATTGTACATTATTCATGTAGCTGAAGTTGCGTAACTTAGATAGATTTGTCCCCCCTACTCCCACCCCCAGTGTAGATCAGGCCTTATTGTCCTAGCCCTCTTGGCCTTGAAAAATCTTTCCCCAATCTCTTCCTGTGTATTTTCTCTAGAAACATTGACCACGAACAAGTGCATGTTGAATCCCATTCTTACCAAGTAGGTCGGATAAACCAGGGGAGGATTGATAGCTGCCCCCCTCCTCCCTATGGGTGGAAAATGAGTCATTGCTTTGGTAAAGAAAAGTAGGGATATGTTAGCCATAAATTCATAGTAATCTCTAGTTCTCAGCCTCCCGTGCATGGTTGTTGACTCATCATTATATTCACCAATGAGGTATTACACCCCAAGTGCCAGTTTGACTTAAGTGCTAAATTGCACTTCTCAGCATTTGAAAAACTCCAGTAAGGCTTCAGAAAAGAATTTCCTTTTTACTATTTGGCAGCTGTAAGTACCAAATTGATCTGCATGGGTTACAGCTCTTCTTAGGACAGTTGTTCTGTCTAGCTCAGTTCTGATACTTGGCTGTTATGCACAGTATTCTGGAACCATAGGTTACTTTAGTAAAAGGCCTCTGTTCATGGCCATCTTTATCATCCTCTCATTCAGTTAGATAGACTCTAACCAGGAATAGAAAGTAGCCCAAATTCCATTGTGGGTTAGTGGCAGGCACCGGCTGGCTCACCTAGTCTGGTGTACTCTGCTTGAAAAGGTTTGCAACACAATTGTAATCCAGATCCTGACAGTATTAATCTGATCATACTTGAGTGAACGGGGCCATAATTTTACCGTTTTGTGAAATCCTTTCTGAAAGGTCATTTTTTCTGTCTTGGGACCAGACCATTACCTCTATTTTGGGTGCAGAGATGGTGAAAGTCTGATCTGGTGTTGAGAGCAGATCTCAAATTTTGCTGGGCTTGCAAATTCTATTCCATATTAACCCCACAAAATTGGATCAGGTTGGCAGGGGGCAAGAGGAAGCTTTGGGAGTCAGCTGGAAGGAGTCATGAGCAGGTGCTTTATGAAGCATTTCCTGCCCCTTCAGCGCAAGAAATTCCATCATGAATATCTAGTCTTGTACTCCTGCATTACACAGGCCATAAAAGTTAATGCTTATTTTATCAAGAATTCCTGCTTAATAACTTCTGTTTCCTTCGGAGATGGCGGTGATGTGAATGTACAAAGGACTTTGGAGCCAGTGGCTTGCAGTTCCTGCTCAGGGTGTGGCGTGGAAGCCTGGACCCCTACAGATACACTGTATTCCCTTCAGTTCCTTGGGTGTTGCAGAGTTGGAGAACAGTGTGTCCCTACCCTCCTGTTGGCAAGGAACGAGAGTGGGTTCCAGAGGTTCAAATCTTTGGCTATTTTGTCTTAGCTTTTTTTCATTTACGTGTATTGGTGCAGAAGGGGCTGATTTAGCCTTAAATTTCCAACAGACAGGAATAATGTATACAGGCCTTGTGTCCAAAGCATCTCTAAGAAAGCAGAATAAAAAAATAGGAGTATTAGCATCCAACAAAGTCTGACACAATCAGCAAGTATCTTTTTTTCACCCTGGATGCTTATAAATTTTAACTCTTGTAACAGTCTAGCAGGCCTAAATGCAACAACTATGCCAGGCTTTCTCTGCAAATAGCAATCTCCTAGGATGTGAAACATTGTTAATTTCTCTTAAATAATTCAATAGAATGTCAATATTCCACAACTCCCTGTGCTTGGAGTGACAGGTCTGTTCAAATTAGTAGCCCTGAAGAATAAAGAATATTCAGGACATGCTTTTATCTCAGGAAAGACAGAATTCAGTGCAGATGTGGAAGTTTTTAAAATAGCAGTTTGAAGGACCAGACTTAAACTGGGATGACAAATGATTCAAGCTCAAATACTGTAGCATTTGGAAAGGGAACAGTATCTTCAGTTTGTACCTAATTAGTAAAGTCAACACAAATTCTGCATATGTAGAATATACTCTGTAAATTATATATATCCTGTGTGTGTGTATGTGAGTGTGAGAGAGAGAGAGAGAGGGATGGAACTTTGTGGAAATGCTTTTCCATATTTGAATACTAATTTAACAATATTCTGTGAAAAATCAGAGAATTTTTTTTTAAGGAGAGGTCACTTATTGCTTGAGATATTTTCCCTGTGAGAACTGAGAGATCTGTTAATTGGTTAAGGTAGTCCCGATACCATGTTCTAAACTTCCATGAAACTTAGTAACTAAACTATCAAAAAGTTAAAGAGGGGAAAGACTAAATTATTCAAGTTTCAGAGTAGCAGCCGTGTTAGTCTGTATCCGCAAAAAGAGAAGGAGTACTTGTGGCACCTCAGAGACTAACAAATTTATTTGAGCATAAGCTTTCGTGAGCTACAGCTCACTTCATCAATTCAAGACTGGTTGCTATAGTATATTCTCATATGCATTATCCAGTCTGTTATTAAATGTTTCAAGCGATGGGATATTTATGAGCTCCCTTGGGAGGCTATTCTAGGATTTTTTCCTGATACTTCAATTAAATATATCTTTGCTCAATTTAATTCTGTGACTGTGCTATCATGCCCTCTTGCATCATCATAAGTAATTCCTCTGCATTCAGGTGTTTATAGCTGTCTGATATTTGCAGGGATGCTTTGATCAATTTGGAAAGAGGAAGGAAAGGAGGATTGTCCTGTTTAAAGCTCAAAACTAAGGGTATGTCTGCACTGCAGAGATAGCTTGTTCTCTTAATGAGGTTGCCCCTAGTCCCACCCTCCCGTCCACAGATGAAGTCCTTTCTCCCAAGATCAGTTGTGCTTTCAGCCTGGGGTAGCTGGCCCGGCTGGGGGTGTGGATTGTGTCCCAGGTGCTCCTTTCACTGGGACTGGTAACTCTCCCATTTTAAAGTAAGGAAGTAGGCTGATTCACTCAAGTGCTGATAGTTTTACAGTGCCTTTCCACAATTCCCCTCATGTCCCTAGAAGGACCAATGAGTTCTCCCACAGTGCCCTGGGGTAGAATCATAGGGTGTCTCAGCTTACTGCAGTGGAAAGAACCATGGGATATGCCCAGAGAAGTCCTAGAGTCACAAACAAGGTAGTGTACCTCCAGTGAGGGGCCCAGTAACAGGGGTATGGCTTTTCAGTGTGTCTGTTCACACCTGCACTAGGCCAACCAGGGTGCTCAGCCAAGGTGTCAGGGAGCCCAGTCTAATTCTGCAGTGAAGATATACACTAAGAATTAGCAAAAAGAAAAGGAGTACTTGTGGCACCTTAGAGACTAACCAGTTTATTTGGTTAGTCTCTAAGGTGCCACAAGTACTCCTTTTCTTTTTGCAAATACAGACTAACATGGCTGTTACTCTGAAACTAAGAATCAGGAGATCTGGATTCTCTTCCTGCAAGATCAGTACATTGAGGGGCTACTCATGCCTGGATCATATGAGGGAAGAGCTCTCTCTCTCTCTTGCATATAAACTCCTGGACAGAGTAATAGTGATATTTCGGATCTGCTAATAATATGGCGTTATTTATTTCTTAACCATATTTTTAAAAGAATGGACTTTTTGACCCCTCCTTTGTCATTTAGATAAACTGTGGCCCTGCTGTGTGATTGAATATGGACATGTTGACCCTGTGAAGGCCAATGCTGACGAAATTGACAAGTCCTCCTTATCATAACAGTCCTAATTTGTTCATGTTCCAGCTAGGTGTTATGCTAAACCACAATACAATTGGCCCTGAAAAGAGTCATCCCAGGCTGTCTCTCTCTCTCCAATCTTCTCTCCCAGCTTTGGTGTGGTGTGGGGAGGGGAGTCCCAGTAGGACATTTGTTTGAACAGTAATATTTTTTTGCTTTTTCTGAAATGGAGTGTTCTTCTTTCCCAGTGGAATTCAGAGCAGTTGATATATGAAATCTGTTAGAATCCCAGCAACTGTGAACACTGTCTCTGCAATCAAGTTGATTTATTTTTGTTTATCTGTAATCCAAGAACTTTGCCAGATTTTAATGGTTATAATTGTTCCCGAGAAGGAAAAACAAATAGAACATTGTCTGTTAGAGGTCTGTCCAAGATTTCTCCTGAATACTCATGACCAGGCGTAAAAGCAGAGTGGCCAAATGCTGTTGACAAAACCAAGTCTATCATCTTTACCTGTGAAAGAAGTTCCCTGTGACTTATTTGACCACTCTGAAGGGTTAACGAAGGCAGCTTTCTGAAGCTGCTAGAAACAGCCCTATATCTTATGAGTAATCATTCAGTGGTTCCAGTGATACCGTGTTTCTAACTTGCTTTTCATTGGTTGAGTGAGTTGTCACTTGAGATCTTGCTATAGATTTTGGAGGTTGAGCTCAGTGAAGCCAGAAACATTCTCATCTAGTGTTCAGCTCCATTAAAGTCCTATAATGAATCAAGTTGTTATATTTCTAATCCAACTCTGGACTCTTAATTACTACTGCTCCAAACACAGCATTCCCTATCCAAATGAAAATGGGGAATGTCTTGTCAGTTGGGCAAACTGGTTTGGAAAATATGGCCCAGAACTAGTTGGATGCAACAGATCTGCTTACAAATCTGATGCCTTTTAAAATTTTCTGTCATCCACTTCAATGGTTCAGACTTATTACAGTCCCAAAACCTAGCCTCTAGGTTATTTGTTGGCTCCTTTGATTTATTTATTGTGTGAATTTATTGCCTATGAAATATTTCAGGTTTAGTCTTTGGAATTAAGTCCTTAGTGTGGTCTGCAGTATAGAGTGTTGTGATCTTCTGTTGTGTTGTCTTAATCCGTTGTATTGAAAGAAGGGATCCTCATCCTTATCATTTTAGCCCCTACATGGAATTCATAGGTCCTAGCATATATCTTTCTCTCCCCTCGCTCCAACAGATCCAATATGAACAGATTTTGCTTCTTAACAGCCCCATGGGGATATTTTTTGGTGATGTTACTGGAGCAATGAAGGTAATTGATTTAATTTAAATGTTTGTGAAAGGTGCTGACTTGAAAACCTGTGAATAAAACAGATGTCTTTGAACCGGTGCACTACAGGCAGAAGTAATTGAAGCTTCCTCTGCATCACCCCATGCCTTAATGGGCCCACCTTTTTAGACAAGGAGGTAGTTCAGTCTCCATACCCATTCATACCCTTTGATCACTTCTGGCTGTTTCTCAGCAGAGACACCTGGTGAAGTCCTGGACCCATTGAAGTTAGTGTGAATTTTGCTGTTGTCTTCATCGGGCTAGGATTTCACCCACCCTTTATAATTAGGTTGTGTTTGATGAGGATACCAAGAAGTAGACTGGAACCACCAATTCATTTCACATAGGCTAGTGAACAGCCTTTTAGAAGGTGTTGACTTTATGGTTGCCACTAACAAACAAACCTAGTTTGTGTAAAATAGCGTTATGTTTAGCAGGAATCTCATTCCATCCAAAGAGGATCTGTTTCTGCCATGTGGCACTGATGTTGCAATATTGAGTGTGCGTGCATGTGTGGCTTCCATTCACACTCTGTTCTTGCCACCCTCCCCCATTTAGATAGTAAAAACGTCTCTCCACCTTGCATTGCGGGTTGTAAATCATTTGTGTAAATATTGCTAAGTAAGTAAATATAGTAGAAAATGGATCATTCACTTCCTTTTGTTTAGTTATCGATACAGATTTAAAAGCAGCCCTGCCTAAGTAATTGTATTTAGGTCATTCAGCATGTTTTAATAATGACAATACTAGGGTGGGTACTAAGGCAAGAGGCAAAGCCAAAGCCGTGCACCTAGAATTGCCCTAAGGGCAAGGTTATTACTGATAACAAAAGTTTGTTCTGTCTTGCTGGGATTAGTTGAGAGCCTTTTTTTAGAAGGGCGGGGTGGGACTGCATATTCTCATTGTCCATCCATCTATAATTCTCAACCCAATGGTAAAGATTCTTTCAGCACTGCTCCCCATTCACCATGCTGAACACAATCTTTCTACTTTTGCTACCATGGGCTGGAGGAAATATGCACAACATAGCATTGGAAAAAGGGATTCCCAGCAATCTCATGGTATAAAGTACACATTTTTCATCGTGTTAGTTCCCAAGCTAATGGATTTTAATCTCTTTCTAAACCAGGGTGGAGTATTGCTTATTTTGCACTTATTTTGGAGAAAAACAGCAAATTTAAAGGTGGAAATAGACATTTTTTATGGTAGGTTAATGAGGGGAAAAAAGGCTATTTGACAACTTCTCTTTTAATCTTCAAAATAGTCCCAGCAGAGATGGATTAGTGGGGAGAGAGCAGAGGAGGCAATCAAAGGTGCATGATAAATGCAATTTATCATGTTTCCACAATTTATTGCCCAATTATCCTCTTCATTGTGAGTGTATGTATGTGTATATTATATAATATGAATGGGTATAGGATATGTGTGCATAGGAATTTTTACTGGGAAATTATACAAATCATTTGATTTTTCTACAGCATGCCCATCAAAGGTGTTCTGTGGTGTTGAGTTTTTATGGGCGGGGGGTGGTGTTTTGATTTAAATAAGTATAAAAATTGAAATATTGCTAGATATAATTGACAGGGACAGAGCACGCAGCTTACATGCCAACTATTTCTTTAAGAAAGGAACCTGTAAAAAGTTTACAAATCCAATTCAGTTCTCGTAAATTCATATCTTTGAAATCTGATAAATATTTAAGCAGATGTTTATTACTTGTAAGGCATGAAATATTCCATAAAGAGAGGCCATCATTCGTGGATCACCATAAAGGGGGATGGCAATTCTTTCCAATTACACTTTATCATTATTAGCTTTGCTGCTGAAAGGGCTAAGTCCACAATCCTCCTCCCCTGCCACTCCAGCTTTGTGAGTTGAAGATCTTCTTTATAATCTAGGATACAAAGTTCAAGAGTTACAAATGAATTAGTGGGTCCAGTCCTAATCCTTTATTCATACAATTGCTTTTTCTTCCCATCTCTCTGGTCCAGTAATATGCTTATGTGTAGTGGTGGAATTGTAAAACACAGCCCAAATGTTCTGTTTTTTTTGTTTTTAAAATATCTAGTTTTGTTTTTTAAAAGGGCTGTATTTATATGTGAAAAATCCACACCCCCAGAGGGGTATGCCTATGCTGATTCAACCAGTGGTGTAGACAGGTCAGCAGAAGAATTCTTCTGTTGACCTAGCTACCGCCTCTCAGGGAGGAGGATTATCTACACTGAGAGAATAACCCTCCCGTCGGTGTAGGTACTGCCTGTAGCAGGGGAGTCAATTATTTGTCAAGGTCCAAATTTCTTGGTCAAAGTCCAGACTCCAGAGAAAGTAATTAAAAAAAAAATCCCAATAATGACAATAATAAGTAAATAAAAAGATTTCGGGGTCTGTTCAAAAGCATCTGGCGGTCTGGATTTGGCCCGTAGTCCACCTGTTGATTATCCCTGGTCTACAGTGAAGTGCTGCAGCTGTGCTGCGGTAGCGGTTTAAGTGTAGACTTAGTCTGAGTTTAAGAACATTATTTTGTACATAAGAACAGAACATAAGAACGGCCATACTGGGTCAGACCAAAGGTCCATCCAGTCCAGTATCCTGTCTACCGACACCGGCCAATGCCAGGTGCCCCAGAGGGAGTGAACTTAATAGGTAACAATGTAGTGATCTCTCTCCTGCCATCCATCTCCACCCTCTGACAAACAGAGGCTAGGGACACCATTCCTTACCCATCCTGGCTAATAGCCATTAATGGACTTAACGTCCATGAATTTATCCAGTTCTCTTTTAAACCCTGTTATAGCCCTAGCCTTCACAACCTCCTCAGGCAAGGAGTTCCACAGGTTGACTGTGCGCTGAGTGAAGAAGAACTTCCTTTTATTTGTTTTAAACCTGCTACCCATTAATTTCATTTGGTGGCCCCTAGTTCTTATATTATGTAAATATAAGTAAATAACTTTTCCTTATTCACTTTCTCCACACCACTCATGATTTTATAGACCTCTATCATATATATACCTTTATATACCTTAGTCTCCTCTTTTCCAAGCTGAGAAGTCCTAGCCTCTTTAATCTCTCCTCATATGGGACCTGTTCCAAACCCCTAATTCTTTTAGTTGCCCTTTTCTGGACCTTTTTATATATCTTTTTATATATCAGTATATCTTTTTTTACATGAGGGGACCACATCTGTATGCAGTATTCAAGATGTGGGCATACTATGGATTTATATAAGGGCAAAAAGATATTCTCCGTCTTATTCTCTATCCCTTTTTTAATGATTCCTAACATCCCATTTGCTTTTTTGACTGCCGCTGCACACTACATGGACGTCTTCAGAGAACTATCCACGATGACTCCAGGATCTTTCTCCTGATTAGTTGTAGCTAAATTAGCCCCCATTGTATTGTATGTATAGTTGGGGTTATTTTTTCCAGTGTGCATTACTTTACATTTATCCACATTAAATTTCATTTTCCATTTTGTTGCCTAATCACTTAGTTTTGTGAGATCTTTTTGAAGTTCTTCAGAGTCTGCTTTGGTCTTAACTGTCTTGAGCAGTTTAGTGTCATCTGCAAACTTTGCCACCTCACTGTTTCCCCCTTTGTCCAGATCATTTATGAATAAGTTGAATAGGATTGGTCCTAGGACTGACCCTTGGTGAACACCACTAATTACCCCTCTCCATTCTGAAAATTTACCATTTATTCCTACCCTTTGTTCCCTGTCTTTTAACCAGTTCTCAATCCGTGAAAGGATCTTTCCTCTTATTCCATGACGACTTAATTTTCGTAAGAGCATTTGGTGAGGGACCTTGTCAAAGGCTTTATGGAAATCTAAGTACACTATGTCCACTGGATCCCCCTTGTCCACATGTTTGTTGACCCTCTCAAAGAACTCTAATAGATTAGTAAAACATGATCTCTCTTTACAGAAACCATGTTGACTTTTGCAGAACAATTTTTGCTCTTCTGTCTTACAATTTTATTCTTTACTATTGTTTCCACTAATTTGCCCAGTACTGACGTTAGACTTACCAGTCTGTAATTGCCAGGATCACCTCTAGAGCCCTTCTTAAATATTGGCGTTACATTAGCTATCTTCCAGTCACTGGGTACAGAAGCTGATTTAAAGGACAGGTTACAAACCATAGTTAGTAGTTCCGTAATTTCACATTTGAGTTCTTTCAGAACTCTTGGGCAAATGCCATCTGGTCCCGGTGACTTGTTGCTGTTAAGTTTCTCAATTAATTCCAAAACCTCCTCTAGTGTCACTTCAATCTGTGACAATTCCTCAGATCTGTGACCTACAAAAGACGGCTCAGGTTTGGGAATCTCCCTAACATCCTCAGCCATGAAGACTGAAGCAAAGAAGTCATTTAGTTTCTCTGCAATGACTTCATCATCTTTAAGTGCTCCTTTTGTATCTCGATCGTCCAGGGGCCCCCACTGGTTGTTTAGCAGGCTTCCTGCTTCTGATGTACTTAAATATTTTGTTATTACCTTTTGAGTTTTTGGCTAGCTGTTCTTCAAACTCCATTTTGGCCTTTCTTATTACACTTTTACCTTTCCTTTCTATTTACCTCACTAGGATATGACTTCCACTTTTTAAAAGATGCCTTTTTATCTCTCACTGCTTCTTTTACATGGTTGTTAAGCCATGGTGGCTCTTTTTTAGTTCTTTTACTGTGTTTTTTAATTTGGGGTGTACATTTAAGTTGAGCCTCTATTATGGTGTCTTTTGAAAAGTGTCCACGAAGCTTGCAGGGATTTCACTCTAGTCACTGTACCTTTTAATTTCTGTTTAACTAACTTCCTCATTTTTGCATAGTTCCCCTTTCTGAAATTAAATGCCACAGTGTTGGGCCTTTGAGGTCTTCTTCCTACCACAGGAATGTTAAATGTTGTTATATTATGGTCACTATTTCCAAGCGGTCCTGTTATAGTTACCTCTTGGACCAGATCCTGCGCTCCACTCAGGACTAGATCGAGAGTTGCCTCTCCCCTTGTGGGTTCCTGTACCAGCGGCTCCAAGAAGCAGTCATTTAAAGTATCGAAAAATTTTGTCTCTGCATTTTGTCCTGAGGTGAGTATATCTTGTAAGTATATCTTTCTCTTAACCCTTCCATGTGTCTGTTCCTAACTCATCATCTACATTCATCTGGTAAGGATTTTGGGTCCATTATAAAAGGGCATCTTTTAAAAAAATTTATTCCAATCCAAAAACAATGAAAATGCCTCTCTCTTCCTTGGGAAAGCAGAAGAGACAACACATTATATTTTCCCATTTTTCTTTGGAGAACGTGCCGGTGCTTGAACTGTGGCTTTCTTTGGGCCCACCAGTGCCACCCGTAGGTCAGCTGGAGTGGGTTGGTTGAGGGTTACCCACAGCACCATTAGAAACATGAGACCAGTGGTTTGTCCAGTCCCGCACCCTTTCACTGACAGTAGCCAATACCATCTCAGCATGCCCAGCAGAAGGCAGTTTTAGAATACTCTGCCTAAAGGGAAAGGATGTCTCACCCCTGTTAGTTAGTAGCTGGTTTAAGGCCTGAAGTATGAGTCTGCAACTTCAGTGCTCCTGTACCCAGATTCCTGCTGTACCTTATTAAAGGAAAGAAAAAGCTGCATTTAAGCGTGCGCCTGCACCCTCCCACAAAAGAAGAATAATTTGTAATTAAAAAAAATACTTTTTATCAAGCTTGAGCCCAGTGTTCATTTCTACTTCCCATCAAGAAACAAACCCTGAGGGAAGAACAAAGGACTCTAAGCTCTCTCTAGGCTTAGTTTTTCACCTAAAACGGTGTTCATTTATTTATTTTAAATTCTTTCTTGTAAAGAGGAAGAGGAGGGATGAAAGGGGGGGAGGGGATATGAGTGGCGTATCTCTGCCCTATTCTTCCCATTTCCCAATCTCTAGTCACCTCTAGTCTCAAGCCCGCAAGCCTAGGCTCCAGCATCAATCTTTTACCTCTTAGGAAAAACAAAGTTGGCAGGGAGATAATGTTGGGTTTAAAGTGATCTACAGGACTGGGGTCAAGGGTGATCATGAGGGCCTTCAATCAGTAGACATTCATTTCAGTGTGTCATCGGTACCAGATCAGGTTTACATTTACAACAAGCTGAAATGGCAGCTGAGAAGCACACTTTTAACGGCAGGCTGAAAACCTGTTGGCTAGGAGCTGCGAGAGAAAAATAAACACCACTCAAAGTACATGGTAAATCAGTTGTCATTATTAACGCACACAAAGAAAATGAGAGACCGGAGGCAAAATTTTGCCTCGGTATTAACGATTGTTAGATATGGCCATTTGGAGAAGCTGCAATGCTGCCTTTTAAAAAAAAATTCTTTTCAATTCAATAAAAAAAAGTTAATGGATGACAAGAAAGCCAGTGGTGATGTTGCACTGCATGGTTGTAAAATTAAGGACTCAGCAGGGGGATGGAAACTTGTCAGGGCCACCCCAAGGGCTCGCTCCTCCAAACTGAGCTCCCTCGGTGGCGTGCTTTGGATTCTCCTCTATCCTCTTGAAAGTTGGTGTCACTTGGTACCCTTTGCATATGTTCGTATAAATGCACGCAGACTAGTGTGTAAACGCTGCAGTCCCATGTGGCACCCCATTAACAGCCAACATGCTGAGGCTGGAAATTGTGGCAAGAAAGCTTTTTTCTCATCTGTAAGAGGGTGGAAGGTTGAGAGCCATTGTTGCTGTCTGGAGTGATCAGTACGAGCCCCATGATGTGGAGGAGGAAGAGAATATAAGGAAACTGACCTCTCGTTCCCTTCCACCCTGGCAACTCTTGCCCTTCTTTTAAAAATTTGTAATAACAGCACTGCAGTGAAATGCTTGCTTGTTCTTAAGTATGGCGGATGAACTGAAATCACTATTACTGTTTCTATTTCTAGGTGGAATGGGCCACAGTGTGGGTGCCCCATGAGTTTTCAGACAGGCACAAATACTGCGGTGCTTATCTGTGGCAAGTTCACAGTTCTGTTTTTCATATTTTCTTTAAACAAATACTCATTTCCACTGACTAGATGTAAAAACCCCCCAAAACCAAACAAACTTTATGGGGCGGTTGTGTCCCTTTGATGCAAAATCAATGGGTTGAAATGCGCTTTATGGTTTGTGGAATTTGTTGTTTTTAGTGGTGGTATGGAAATACGGTTAGGAAACAGGAACAGTGATCTACCAGGATCACTGCCGCATGCTGGTCACACTTGAGTGATTGGCGTACAAAGCTTCTGCTGTAAGCTTTGCTCAGAAAGGTAATAGCCCTCTCCAACGTGTAAATTCTTGTGTAATCTAATTCCTTTCTTTGTAATTACTTGGAGACATGCCATTTTAGATGACTAAGAAGTTGGCAAACTGATCCAATGTACAAGCCAGTGGAGAGGAGGGGAGGAAGAAAGGTATAGAGTAAAACAAAGGCACTAATATCACCAGCTGACTGTGTGTTCAGATAAAATCTGGCTGGAAAGTACCAATATTTAATAAAAGAACAATAATGAAAGATGCTTTAAGGCAGAAAGGATGGTTTTGTGCTTTGAAGTACAGGATGAAAAATCAAGATCTTTGCTACAAACTTCTTCTTTGACCTTAGGCAACTCACGTAACCCCTCTCTTTGCTTCAGTTTCCCCATCTGTGCTCATAGAGATAATAAATCTCTACATGACAGCATAGGTGGCAACTTCTCCTGGCGCCGGTGAGTGCTTGCCCCTCCCCCACCCCGACTGCCCTGCCCGCCCCACCCCACCCCATCCCCTTCCCCAAAGTCCCCACCCCGACTCTGCTCCCTCTCTGCCCCTATTGGACTCCTTCCCCAATCCCCACCCTGACCCCGCCTCTTCCCTGCCTCTTCCCCTGAGCGTGCCACGTTCCCGCTCCTCCTCCCTCCCACAGCTTGTTACGCCATGAAACAGCTGTTTTGTGATGGCAAGCGGTGGGAGGAGAAGCGGGGACGCAGCGCGCTCAGGGGAGGAGGTGGAGGCGGAGGGGAGGTGAGCTGGGGCTGGGAGCTTGGCTACTGGTGGGTGCTCCAGCCCCGGGACACCCACAGAGTCGGCACCTATGTATGACAGGTATCTTGAAGCCGAATTAATTAAATGTTTGCACTTTGAGATCCTTAGTTAGAAGCACAAAGTGTTGTCGCAAAAATTCATTTGGCATTAGTGGCAGTTTAAAAACAATTTTCCATACACAGCTAGCTCTGGTCAGATGTTAAACTGCTACAAAAGAAAAGACAGTTTAACATTAGTTAGTAGAATCGGTGGGAAGGAGGTTGCCTTGTGTGAGGTTAGTGAATGATAATGTGCAACCACTATTTTAAAAAGGGGAGAGAAAAAGTATTCTCCATCCATAGTATTTCTTTTGTGTACCACAGCCTGAACATCTCTAGTGAATTTTCATGCTACAAGAGTAGATCAGTGATGACCAAAGTGCAGCCAGCCCTTTTTTAGCCCTAATGCTGCCCTGGCACATTACCCTGCTCTGCATTTGAAAAGTTTATATGTGGTCCCTCTGCACAGCAGCTACTCTGCGGTACGGCAGCCAAACGCTCAGTGACCTGCTTCCGTTCGCTCCCGTTGGTGCTCCTTGTTAATAGGGAGAGAGGGAGACAAGAGTTTGGCCAAGCACAAAGCAAAAATAATGGTCTAGGCTGTTATGCCAAAAAAGGAAAGTAGAATGAGAACTACAAGAGGGGTGGTCAAGCAATTTGCTAGCGGATGACGAGTCGGTTGAGAATAGCAGCAGGTTCTGGGCAGCTTTGCCAAGAGCCTTTATTCATAACGATTGTGTGGCCCACATACCAAGAGTGTGGCTGTCTCCTTCTCCCAGGGGGGTGATTAGATGGAGCAGTGCAAGTATGCCCTTAGTTTTCTGAACCAGAAAAATAGCTTAAACCTGGAATAAGTAGACTTGGCTGGAATAAGTTGTGTCTGTTTTTATTAATGATATGTTAATCATCAACTATGTGCTTGGTACTGTACAAAACATAGATGACAGCAGGGGCCCCTGTCCCTAGGAGCTTGCAAATCACACTGAGCAACTCAGAGGTCTTAGAACTTCTGGTCTCTCTTTTAGTACAATGGGTAGGTGGCAGCTGAGGCAGTGTAGATTGAGGAATGACAACAGAGACTGTTTCCTGGTCTTGTAACCCCCACCCCCCAATTAAATGTAAGTGTAGGGGAAAGGGAATAAAGTATTAGGAAGAAACTGTGGCATTATCCTTCCTGACCGTGGAATTAAATCTACCTATGTGGTTTGCAACACAATTTCTGTGAAGTACAGTTCTGAGCAATACAATAGATTCTGCCCTCCCCCGATTTCCATCTGAAACATGATGTATTTTCCATGAACTCCCACATAAATGGTTTTTTGGTTTTTTTTTTTTTGGTGACAGATTGCATGTTAAAGCACTGGAAGATGAAAGCGTCAAATATTTGCCTTAGAAAAACACAGTGAAAGATTCTCTCATCCTCCCAACTCAAAATGAATCAGCTAGAATTCCATTAACAAAAATGACTCTCTGTAGTTAAACTTATTGGCACCCCGTGGGCATCATTAAGATGCTTTTTTTTTTTCCAGGGGGAGGAGGGGCAGTGAGAAGCTAATGTAGGACAGTGGTGACTTATGTTTGAATTCCTCTTAATATTGTGGAATGAGTATCCTCAGTAGAACACAAGCCAAGTGCAGTTGGAATCCCCTTTCCAAGCCCACAACTAATAATACCAAGGGACTGAATTACATAAGTGAGAGATATTATTTAATGACATATTGAATACTGACTCACTGTAGGACCTTGGACAAGCACCCTTTATTGCTCAGTGCCTCAGTTTACCATCTGTGAAATGGAAATAACATTCACCTACAATGGTGCAGACCCGCAACAGAAGTAAATTGCTGTAGCCCCATTGACTTTAGTGAAGTTATGAAAATTTTAAATCTGCTGAGGATCTGCCCCAGTATCTCCAAGAGGTGGTGAGGCTTTATTAATGCTTGCAAAGCACTTCAAAATTTTCAAATGGGTACACACATACGTAAGTGTAAAGTGTGCGTGTGTGTATACACCAGATATACAATTTGATCAGTAATTTAATATTAGGAGTGATTCAGTGCCTAAAAGTTGTTCATCTCCCTGTTAACTTCTTGCTGCACGAATATAGGGCCTCAACCTGCAAGATGCTGAGCACTCTGCTGACTACTCCCAACTATATTTGACTTGAGTAAGAATTGAGAGCCTCAGCTCCTTGTAGGAGCCAAACCTTAAATACACACTTCTTCTCCTTTAGCTTTGGATGATCAGCCTGCATATAATTGGCCTGGTGATTATGCCATTCCAGCTTTACCACAAATTAAGGTGACAATTATTGGTTATGCAGGGCAAGTGTCCTTCTAATTCCATCAAACGCACACACACACATACTCTTCTGAACTAGAGGGTCATGAGTCTGATGAGCAACAATAAAAATGAAACTCAATTTACTGATGTAAGAAGAATCTTCCGCTGCTCCCTGCGTGTTCCATTCACTGCGTGCCTGATATTCCCAGTAATTCAGAGTCGTTAGAGACACTCGCACCCGCATCTAAAATAAGTAGGAACCTGGTATTATACTTATGTGGCAAAACTTTAATGAATGCATGTTCTGCTCATATATATGTTTAAAATAAGGTAAGTGTGTGTGTGTGTTTACTTCCTAAGGTATAATAGTTACTCTATGCAGCACTCATATTACCTTCCTTAAATTATTATCTAACATACATTTGTAGTGGTTACCAATCTGGTAGGTTATGAATTTATAGGTTATCAATTTGTAGGTTATGAATTACAAAAAACATCATGGAAAGTTGTTACTGCATCTGCTCAGCATACATGTTTTCTGGTATTATTCTCCCCCCCACCCAATGACTAAATATTATCTCAAATTTTGTATTTTTGGGAAGGGGGGGGGAAGGGAGAGTGTACCATAAAAATCTGGTAACTAGTTAATGTTTTTTGCCATTGTGTACTATATTTTTTTTAAATGGCAGATTCCATGCTGGAAAAAGCAAAACCATTCCTCAGATAAATGTTTGATCATAGTAAATTTCAACTGCCAGTCTAATGACCCAGAGAAATGGTGTTGTAAAAGCAAGCACTCACACAACCTTAAATTGGGAATGTTAATGGAACAGTTATTGCTACCAACTTAATTTTCAGAAATGTTTTATTTTTACATGGTTAGAACAGGAGGCTGGGGGCCAAGGCACCTGGATTCAATTCCAAGTATTAGGACTTATTTGCTTGGTTCCCACTCTCTCAACCTTATTTGCAATATTTTGTATTTTCTTCCTTGAGTATCTTCACTGCAATCAGTGGGGCAGTTTCCAAAGGAAGACACTATCCAACATGAGTGAAGGAGACATAATCCGGCTACATGTCATTTGGACAAGTCTCAACCTGCCCACCTGTAAATGGGTTTAGTAATACTGAGCTCACTAGGTATGTGATATTAAGGGTAATTAATATTTTGAGAACCTTGCATTAAATATTAATACTTTGCCCTTCTAGATATCAAAGGCCCCGTCACACATCTAAGCCTCTGTTAGAGTAGGGAAGAAAACTTCAGTTCAAGTGCTGTACAGGTGTAAAAAGAAATTGGATGCTCACAAAAGCTTATGCTCAAATAAATTGCTTAGTCTCTAAGGTGCCACAAGTACTCCTTTTCTTTTTGCGAATACAGACTAACACGGCTGCTACTCTGACACCTGTACAGGTGTAAAGTATTATCATGGAAATGTGTTTACAAGCTCATCAGGAAAAAACACTTTTCTGCTAAGGATCTGAAACCAGATTGTAAAAGAGGAGATTATTTCTCTTTTACAGATGGTCAGGAAAGTGATTTCTCTGTTCATAGTCACAAGGAAAGTCAGTGGTAGAGTGGGAGATTAGATTTCCTAGTCCCCCCATTCTTTTATAATAGTGGTGGGCAGCCTGCGGGCCCGCATGCAGCCTGTTAGGGTAATCCACTGTTGGGCCGCCAGACCGTTTGTTTACATTTGCACAGCTGCCCGCAGCTCACAGTGGCTGCAGTTCGCCGTTCCCGGCCAATGAGAGCTGTGGGAAGCCGCAGGTTGCCCACCACTGTTTTATAATCTCCGGATCATGCTTTATCATGAGGGGAGTTTGGTTTGGTTTGGTTTACTATTTATTTACTTTAAAGTGAAATCTAGTAAATACTTCAGTGTCTACTTCCCAATTGTGCTCCCATTGAAATCAATGCTAAACGTTCATTAGCGTAAGGGGGAACAGACTGCACCGTACTTGTTTAAGTAACTTGTTTAAGGCTGATGGAAGTTATGTAACAGAACAGGCCTCTTTCTGTGTAAGCACCCAATATAGAAATATTTATACATTGAGAAAACGCTTGTTGACTTCTGTGGGAGTTCTGTGTCACTCAGAATGGCAGGAGAAGGCCCAGTGAGAGTATGGTTTGAATATAACATTTTGGACCATTTGGTTAATCAATTCTAGCAGTAGCAAATATCTGAGTTTCACAGGAAGGTAAAACATTCACCTCCCCACTTTTGTGCACCTAGCCTGCTGTGAGGTTCAGTAGGCGACAGGTCATTCTTTCTTGACCTCTGAAGGTGAGCTTACGCCCTGAAGATTTGATTTGGGAGAAGAGCTGCATTTGACCATGTCTTCTTACTAATTTCTCCGATAACTTAGCCTGAGCAATGGTCCTGTGATTAGGATTGTCTGGTATTCCTGGAGGGAGAGGTGATGTGAAAATAAATAGCTAATGCCAGAGTTTATAGACACCATCAGATTGGTAACCGCTTTCTGGCCGTTTGCTGGAAACTGCAGCTCATGCCACAAGGGTAAAGAAACCAAAAGTGGAGTGGGAAAAGGGGTCAGCTCTAATCTTGAAAATAGTAGAGCGCAAATGGGTGCCTAGGAATTCCTGTTCAGTTCCCCATGTATCTGCATTAACACCGTCATTAAGACTCTCATGCATCCAGCTGGGCTGCCAGGACTGAGCCAGGGTGTCTCCTGCAGTGGCTCCTCCAGGCCCCCAAGAGTTGCTGGGATACTGCCACTAAGACACACACCTGTTCCTTAGCTCTCAATGCCTGCTCCTGGCCAGAGCCCAGCAAGCATGGAAATGTCAGAGGAGAGAGAGGAAGACGAAGCAGCACCTGGCTGCCTCAGAGCATAGCCATCCGGGAGCGACAGAATGGGGGAACTGTCTGGGGGAGGAGGAGATGGGGAGAATGGGAGCACTCTCCCCCTATTCTGTGCTTACATCCTGTTCCCACAGCCAGCCTCCCACTGAACTCTGGGTGGGATTAGGGACTTACAAGCCGTTCTTCAGCTCCAATGTGAGTCACATCTGGATTTGTTCTGTGCACAGACACAAGCTCGTCTATCCCAACGGAACGTGTAATGGTAAATCTGCCCTAGCCCTACGTACCTTCATAGTCGAATAGTTCATCAATAGCTGACTTACATGAAAATTGTACATGGAGAGATGGGGCCTGAGCTCATTGCCTTTGTTAAAAGTGGGGCTTGATCTTTGAGAACCACCGGTGTGGACCTGCACTGGGCCGGCTTAGATGACAAAGTGGTTAAAACACTTGTGGCCTGTTTACATTAGTGCTCCTATCATGACTACCATTGATGGAATGACATTCAGTGCTGGAGCAAAGGTGGGAGATTTACCTAAAACTCTTGGTGAAGCGAAGGCCCTAAAGACCTTTCCCCAGTCCCTCTACCAGCATGGTAAGACATCTAAGTCCTGGGCTATGCCTAAAAATTAGATCAACCCAGCTGTGTCAAATTTGCTCGGAGTAAACTTTAACTGCCCGCGTAATGACCCAGAGAAATGGTATTCTAAAAGCAAACACTGACCCAACCTGAAATTTGGGAATGTTAATACCTCCACTTAATGTTCAGAAATGTTTTGTTTTTACATGATTATATTAGCTAGTGGTTAGAGCTGTGAAAAATATCATGTCTTCTTTAATGTAATTAGGTTGACCTAACATCACCTGTAGATGCAGCTAGGTTGATGGAAGGATTATTCTGCTGACCTAGCTAACAGAGGTAGATTACCAACATTGATTGAAAAACCCTTTTCGTCAGTGAGGGAAGTGTCTATGGTTGCCACATTGTAGCTATGCTTCTGTAGCTGCTGATGTGTAGGCATGCCCTGAGATGGCTATTATAAAGTATTGCAAGATTAAACATGGCCTGTATGCTAGGTGAACAGGTTGTAAATTAGTACCTAAGTGGTCATTCAGAGTCAGTTAATATTATTTTTGATTGTGTCTATGCCACTATCATATATTTTAAAGAAATAAAATAGATTCCCTGCTCTGAGGAAGTTACAGTTTAAAAAGTATGTTGTAGTCAATTGTCTGCATTACCTGCTACAGTTGCTCTCATTACCAATTTGTTAGACAGTTTCAGAGATAACTCTGAGGGATGTGCTTAATGATCTGGTGGACTACCTATGAAAAACCTTTGAGGTTTCCAAACCAGGAGGAAAGGTAGCCTTGGGGTTTGTATATAGTATTCAGAATTGGAACACATGATTTATCCCCAACTTCATTTCAAACTCCTGGGTGTCTAGTTTATTAATTTTTGTTGGAGCTCTTTGTAATAAAAGGCACTAGAGAAGTCCAGAGGTTTTGAAAACAGCAGCGCTGGAATCAGTTCCTCTGACACATATCTGCAAATCCTGGAGTTCAGTTTCCTGGGTTTCCCTCACAACAACTGATGGTGTAACCGCATCCAGCCGTGTTACCCTTAACTAGGATTTGGCAGCTACCCAATGGCAGAGGAGCTTTTCCTTAGAGATTTGTGTTTTAAAATGTACACATGTTAATCTGCACCCATATTCTGTTGCCATTTCAGTTGTTAAACCATTTTTTAAAAAGCATTCAATTCGCCTTTAAGAAACAAAGATCCTGTTTTCAAGTAAAAAGAAAAGGCGCACTTGTGGCACCGTAGAGACTAACCAATTTATTAGCGCATAAGCTTTCATAGTGGGCTGTAGCTCACGAAAGCTTATGCTCTAATACATTGGTTAGTCTCTAAGGTGCCACAAGTCCTCCTGTTCTTTTTACGGATACAGACTAACATGGCTGCTACTCTGAAACCTGTTTTCAAGTAAATTCCCATGGTAACTACGACAAAGAAACACATAAAACATAGGCGAGCGGTATCAGCACAATTGTTTCTGAATGGGCTGTTTTTCAGTTGGCACTGTGGTTAGGGTTGGTGGTATTGGGACCATGGTGGTGTGTGAAAGGGTTGCCCGGGCTGGTGCATCTGCCTTAGCCTGCGTAATCCACAGAGCTCTTTGTTTGCTCCATGATGAATGGCTGCAAAGTGCTCAGTGAACCTGGAAACGCCTCCTTTTGTGTCTTATGCGCTCCTAATGTAGGCCGTTAAAGTTGGGGCAATTGCTCATAATGGTGGTATGAATACAACCATTGTGAAGGGGAGGGGATTGTGCTGAAGTCATTGTTGGCACACAGATTCCATTGTTTTCCAGTATTAAGGGTGCGTAAAACCTCAGTAAGTAAAGGCTTAAGGGTATCCCCTGAAAAGGTATTCCATTTCTGAAGTGACTGCTATAAAAATGTAAAACCAGAAACCTGCTGGAATTTTCTTGTTTCTTTAAACCTTATGGGGAGTGTGTAGCAAAGTCCCATTCAACATGAGAGAGAAAAGTTCGGTGAAAATGCCCACTCAAGTGACAAATGTGGTGGTTCTGTATGCTGCCGGGTAGTCGGACATATCTGTGTTTTCTCCTGTGAAATGTATCATTTCCACCCAGTTAATTTTGTTAATTCCCAGCCTTTTTAAAAAGATAGAGCAGCCCAGAAGGTGTGACTTGTATCTCTCCCAGAGTGACAAAGGGGGCGGTGTGAAGTAACATCTTTTATTGGACCAACTTCTGTTGGTGAAAGAGAGACAAAAGTTTTGGAGATCTATAGAGCTCTTCCTCAGGTCTGGGAAAGCTACTCAGAGTGTCACAGCTAAATACAAGGTCAAACAGGTAGTTTAGCATATATTCCCAGCGTCGCTTACTTAAGAAAGCCTGGAGGGAATATCTCTCTTAATTTTTTTTATGTTATTTTTATAGCTCTAATAGGTTCCTACCAGTCGCTATCAATTGGAAGCTAATTATAATAGCTAACCTCAGGGCGCTCAGATCTGTGGCTGCCATTACACAGTTGCCTGATGATAGCTAATAGTATCTAAATACTGCCAATTGTACGTTCTTAGAGGGAGAATTTCCATTTTAATTTTTGGTGGCCAGAATTTCCCTTCTCCTTCTTTCTACTAAAAAACTACATCTTCAGAATGCATTTCATTTGGATCTTAGTTGTTTTTAAACTTTGTCCCATAGCATTTGAAATCCAGACATTATAGGGGTTGGAATCTGAAAGAGGAAGTTGACCATAAAGAGAAGTGAAACTAGTGTCATTGACTTGCAAAGCTTAAAAGAAAATAAAGAGCGGAGCTAGTGAAAAGTAGAAGAATCTTTCACTTTCTGGCCTAAAGTGGTCATAGGCATAGTCCCAGTCCACACTATAAGTTTTGGCTGGCATACCTGTGTTGATTGGGTTGAGAAGAGATGTGATCCCTGAGAGACACAGCCTTGATCTACACTACAAACTTATGTCGGCATAACTACATTGCTCCGGGGTGTGGAATATCCACACTCCTGAGCAACACAGTTATACCAACTGAACTCCTGGTGTAGACAGCTCTATGTCAATGAGAGAGCTTCTCCCAACAACACAGCTACCGCCTCTCAGGGAGGTGGAGTACCTACACCAACAGGAGCAGCTCTCCCATCAGCATAGGTAGTGTCTTCACTAAGTGCTACAGTGGTGCATCTGCGCCGGTGCTGTAAGTGTAGACAAGCCTACAGCTGTGCTAACAGATGTCTCTAGTGTAGACCTGGCCACAGGTAGAGAATATTTTGTTTGTTTGAGATAGAATTCCCTGATCCTTCCATCTGGTCCTGTGGCAAGGAGTCCCATATACAAGGGCACGGGGCTCTGAAACAAGGACATTGTTGAATGAAGGTATAAGACTTTTTTTAAGCTGACAAGGTTTCTTGAAATCCACCTTTTTTTTTTTTAAAGGGTGAGTTTTATTATGACCAAAACAGAGATAATAGAATTTCTAGATTCTAGAATAGAATGGAAGGTGAAGGCCTTATTGCTACATCAAAAGATTGTCATTGTTCCGAAGTGGCAAACCTACATTAGGGCATGATCGTCCCTCCATCTACTGTTATGTATTCTCTTTATCTAGTGGTTTTGATTGATTGATTTACTTACTTACTTACTTACCAGGGGGCTTTAATTTTTCTAAATTCAGTCTGCTAGTGAAGATAATAGGAGGTGAAACTCTCCTTTGTTTGTTTTCTTTGATAGCCTTGAGTTTGTGAACACACATTTTTATGAAGTATGAAGAATAATTCTAAACTTATATTTTATGCCACTGTTGAAAAGCAAAGGGTGAAATTCTGCCCTCATGGAAATCAGTGGCAAAACTCCTATTGAATTCAGTGGTGCCAAGGTTGCACCCCATGTATAAACAAACCAAAAAATGGGCCATAAGTAATACTAGGACTGTCATGTAAATCAGAGCCTGGTCTATGTTACAAAGTTAGATTGATGTAAGTCGCGTGCATCAACCTATTTGTGCATATGTTCAGACTCAAATTTGTCTCCGATCAACATAAGCACCCCATTACAGTGACACAGTAAAACCACCTCCCGGAACAGCGTGGACCCCTGGTTTTACTTGCTGAGGTTGACAGTGTGAGTGTAGACGCTGTGTGATCTGTGTTGACCCAAATGACTCTCCAGCAGCTGACCCACAATGCCCTATTCCCTGCAACAGTAACCACTCTGGTCACAATTTTAAACTCCACTGCCTGGGGTTACAGAGACCAGAAGCCATGCCCCCTTTAAAACTCCTGTGCATGTTTTTGAAATGCCTTTTCATCCATTACCCACTTTGGTGAGCTCACCTTCATTCTGGTGCTACTGCCAGACTGACCACAGCAGCTCTCCACACTAGATGCGCTTCTGACTGGAGTAGACAGGAGGTATTGGATCCCTTGGGCCTGTGTAGAGTAGATGCTGTGTAAACACAGCTATGGACCAGCCATAGAACTGTGGACATCTACAAGCAGATTGTACAGTGGATACAGGCAATGGGGTCAACAGCAGTGCCGTGTGAAAGCAAAGGAACTTTGGCAGGGATACCACATGGCCGGGGGGGGGCGGGGGGCAACAGTAGATGGTCCTCCAATGTTTGTTTATGTGAGTCGTCCCAAAGGATCTAATGACTACTTTCAGGAGTAAGAATTGCAGCACTAGGCTTTAAGTAACTCAGACAGTGAAGTTAGTGATTTAAAAGTACTCTTGTGTCTACATGATTCATCGCACACAGTAAGTGTATCATTCATTTATGCAGATCTGTGTAGATGTTGGGCATAATAGGACACGTTGGTGTGTTTTTCCCCAGTGAATAGAATTAATCCTTCATCAGCATGTGAAATTGCCACAATAGATCATCTCCTGAGCCATGCTCAGCTATCATGTTAAAACAGGTTTACTGACCTAAAAAAAAAAAAAAAAAAGGGTTGCGTAAGTACTTACTTGGGGACTTCCTGAAAACCGATAGTTATTTATTTGGGGATGGAAAGAGTTCCTTCTGAGCCAGTAGAGCTCAACAAGTAAATGCTCATTGAGGCCGTGTGTGAGCCATGCATTGGTATGTGCATCTCATTGATTTTTTTTTTTCTTTAAAAAAAAGAGTTGAGCATTTCTGTTCCCCTCGCTTCACTAATTGAGTTGGTCCTGGCCTGCAGCACCTTGACTCCTCCTGTCTAGCCTGCTGTGGCAAGGCCCACGAGCTGATTTCTGCCTCTGCTCAAGTCCACAAACAGCTCAGAGACTTTTTTTTTGCTGGTGCAGTTTAGTTACATTATTCGTTTTCAACACCCTTATACACTATGACCTCACCCCTGTGATCCTAGGGAGCCCTCAGCCCCTGAGGCAAACAGGGAAGAGCCATCTCTATTTCTCTCGCTCTTACTGCTTTTCCCCCATCCCACTTCCTTCCTGTGCCTTTTGGTATCATCTGTCTAATGGCCTAATTAACCTCTTAGTGCTTCTCAGCCCATCAGTTAGGCACAGCTCTTCTTAATGAGGTCTGCTCTGGAGTAATTAATGAGCACTCCAGTGACCAGAGTGCTGGCTCAGCTGCTGTTGCCCAGTACCCTGTCACACTTCTCTTAAGCAGAGGCCTCCTGATGTATCAAACGCGTGGCTCTGAAATGTGGAGAATGGTGCAGCACAATGTGGGATACGATGGGGCTACCAAACTCTGTAACTTGCTAGAGTTGCTGTCTTTGTGACTTTGACCCACCAATGGGACACATTGTCTGTCGTGATGTTATGAAGCTGTAACTACTTTGGCATGCCACACAGACAAACAATGGCATTTTGGCACAACTTCCTCCAGCTGTGGGGTACAACATCGTAGTGTTTCAAAGAAGTCGTCGTACAAAACCAGAATGATATTTTGCAGTAACCGTGAGCATCCTGGAAGCTGTGGATACAGAACATGGTTTCACCAATGAAATTCAGAACAATTCTAGAAAATTTGAGGATGGATGGCAACTCTTCCTTAAGCCCAAAGCTAAATTAGAAAACAAGGCCTCTGTAATGGCTTTGAAAGACAGCCTGCAGAGCGGACGGAATATGGAGGGAATTCACTGCAGCTAGAGCTCCCGAGAGCAATCTGGTAGTCTCAATGTGTAAAGCAGAGTTCCCTCTAGTACACCCTTTGAAAGGATGCAATGTGTAATTGATTGAGAAGGCCTGTGAATACCCCCACCCCTTTGCATAGGTGTGCAATGGGTGCCAATGTGCTCCTGTCCTCTGTCATCTTACACACTTGTGTAGGGTCAGCTGCAAATGGTGCCTAATTCTTGCAGAAGAAAAAAACAGAAGTGAGGATTAATTTGTTTATATTCCTACAGCGCAGTGCTATCTGTCTTGATATTAGTTATTATTTGTAATTGAGGAACCCTAACCTTTTCTCTCCCTTTCTCCCGATACCCACTATTCAAAGATGAATATCTTTTCCTTTTATATGTTTTCAAAATTGCCCAAGTGCCCAAATTTTGTGGAGTGATTTTTTTTGTAGTGGAGTTGGCCTGTGTGCCAAATTTAAATGAATAAATAGTATCACTTATTCAGGCACAAACTACTGCCTTGCAGCAAAGGCCTTGTCTGCCCTACAAAAATAACCGTATTTAACATGGTTGGGGATAATAGGCAGCAGGTTTAAAACAAACAAAAGGAAGTATTTTTTCACACAACACACAGACAACCTGTGGAACTCCTTGCCAGAGGATGTTGTGAAGGCCAAGACTATAACAGGGTTCAAAAAAGAGCTAGATAAAGTCATGGAGGATAGGTCCATCAATAGCTATTGGCCAGGATGGGCAGGGATGATGTCCCTGGCCTTTGTTTGCCAGAAGCTGAGAATGGGCGACAGGGGATGGATCACTTGATGATGTTCTGTTCATTCCCTCTGGGGCACCTGGCATTGGCCACTGTCGGAATACAGGATACTGGGATAGATGGACCTTTGGTCTCCCTGTATGGCTGTTCTTATGTTTTTATAAACCTGGTTATACCAGCTTATTTCCAAGAAGAAGGTTGGTGTGGTGGTTGGGAAAGCTGACTGGGCCATGGAAAACCCAGGTTCAGTTCTCTATTCTGCTGCAGACTGACGAGCAAGTCATAGTCTCTCTGTGCCCCAGTTCCTATTCTGTGCCATGGGGATGATAACACTTCCTTTCTCCAGTGGGTGTTGAGAGGATAAATGCATTAAAGATTATGAGATCACAAATATGATGGAGGCCATATAAGTACCTACACTTTTCCAGGTGGAACCCTGGCTTACCTTATCTAGGTGGGATGAAACTTGGTATATAAACATGGTTAAAGCCTGCATTTATCTTTGGAATACCATGTATGCACCATGGTCAGCGACACCCATATTTAAACTTTTGTTCGGAGATGGGATCTAAAGCTAGAATGCCTCCGCATTTAGTACTTCCACATGCAGCCTCAGCACATGGGTCACAGACTGAGAAGCCTGTGGGTTGAATCTTCTGATGGCCTCTTCATCTCAGGGAGGGCAGTGTGGGAGAAACTGGCATTGTTGCTGTCGCCCCATGGACGTCAGTTTTATTCACTGCAGCTGTTAAGCTGGCCTCCTTGGACTTCTCTTTAATAAATAATACCGTCTTTCCCTGGAGAGCATCCGTTTCTCGGGAAAGCTAAGAACATATACATTTTAATTTTGTTTAAAATATTTTTAATATTAAATTAATACCCCTGGGCTGAAACACTGCACTGTTAAATTTCAGCCCAGAGTAAATGTTAGTGGCCAGATTGTAAGCACATGAGCAATGAGACGGTAATAGGAAGGCTGAAATGACCTTAACTCACATTTGTAAAAAAGCCGCCGATAGTTGATATATAATACACTGGCATATTAGTTTGTTTTTCCACCATTCACACCCCAGATTTTCACTTTGAACCCGAAAAAGCAAGTTGCAGTTGACGCACCGCTGTTTGCCTGGGTTGGGGTTAAACTAAAGGTGGGATCAAGCTGTGAAATTGGGATCAGGTTCCAACTTTTAACATGTCAAATTCAGTGGTTTGATGTGGCCCACAAGTTAACACCACAAGAAACTGTATGGTTTCTACCTGTAACCATAATTTGGCCCAGATTTCTTCAAAATTTGGCAGAGATACATTCAAAACGTGGGCCGTTTTGGTAGAAAGGCTCATGGACTAATGGAACCAGACACGTGTTTTTCTTCCCTTGGTTTGGGGTTTCATTCGGTAAGTTTTTTGTAGATTGCTCTCTTTAACCCACATCTAGTGCATTAGGACGTTAAAAACTCATCGTTTTGTCACAAACTCCTTGTCCTGGAAATCTCACAAGATTTCCAGGACTTCCTGGTTGCATCAGGATTAGATATACCATGTCAAGACCTTTTCATATAGTATTTGTGGTCCCATTTGAAACAAGAAAGGTGAAGAGGTTTGTGAAAATGTGGGATACCTAAACTTTTTCAAACACCAAAATGACAATAATAATTTAAGTTTTTCTAAACATTATACTAATTAATCCTCATAGTCACCTTTCTAATAGATCTTGTTATCTCCATCTGAGAAAACTAAACCAAGCAGAGAAGATTGCATCAGTAGAAGAATTTTTAAACCAGGAACTCCTGAGCTATAATCCTGATTCTTCTATTAGATCATCTTGATGTCTCCAGAAGTATTTTGGTTCATATAGAGTTTGGGTTAAATACTGGCGGAATTCTGAATGGGTACAAACTGGTTTGCCCACTATTAGTGGTTAACAAACTGGTCATGGAAACACTGCTTTCTCGTAAAACAAGATCATTAAATAAAAAGGGAAAATCTCTGCAAAAAGGAAATGTAAACCTAGCAGAAAACTGAGAAGGAAGTTAAACTTTCCTATTGGTTACTATCCTGGTCATTAACTATTGGATAAAGACCAATACATTTATGGCAATATGTAGGGCAACTTTTATTACCTTAGATAACTTAACAGGGTTATTGGTACTTTATGGTCTGTACTGAAAATTATGACCCAGGCCAAATATTTGCTACAATTTAAACATCAACTGACTTCAGTTCCTCCATCTGGTTATCAAGTGCTCCCCATTCTCCGTCCTGTCAGCCTTTCTTCCTTAAATAATACTTCACGATGTCCTATAAATCACATCACTTTACCCATGAAGTTGACGTTTTCTTCTCCTTCATTAGCTGATCAACAATTTTCAGCAATGATATTTTTTATATCCTAATGTTCCATTGAGTGATTTGTCTTGCATGCCATTCTCTGTTGATGATCATAGAGACGATTCAGGGATTGGACCTTACAGCTATTTATGAAAATAGAAGGGGAAACAATAAAAGGATAAAAGTGGAAACCATTTTATTCCAACTCCCTCCAAACATCAACTTTCACAACTAAGCATAGTGCTCCTGCTAGATCAACCTTTAACCCCTCATTTAGCGAGCTAATACACTTTTGTAATTCTGCAAACTATTATTAACAATAATACGGAAAACCAGCAGGATTATAATTTGTAATGGAAATTCATGTCAGTTGTTGGCTTTATAATGACACGTGTATCTGCACCTGTAATGTTCTCCTCTCCCAAGTCAGCACTTTTGGTTTCTATGTTTGCCACAGAACCTTTATTTTGCTTCCAAATTGTAGTAATATAACAACATTGTATTGTCTGCTTAATTTGTATTCTTTATACATTGTTTCTCTCTTCCCCCCACCCCCCTCTTCCCAAGAAACATTTTTGCTTATGTCTGTTTGTGTTCAGCATGAAATATGCAATAATGGTTGTGTAAACAGAGCATATTACTATGTATCTTCAGTACCGTTAGGTCCTGGCTGACACAAGTGTGTAGGTTAAGAACACTTCAATTGGTCTAATTTGCAACCTGATCAGAAACACTGACCTGCTTAGTCTTTAACAATGAATGTGTCTAATGATAACTTGTAGACACCCTTAGTGAAGGCAATGATGTGTACACAAGAAGTCATCTTCAGCTACATAGCATTAGCAGGTCTCCAGCAGACCTATCCATAATATTGCATTGTCCTCATTTTTCTGCAGCATGTTGTTTTGTCACTTCTAATGATAACTATCCATCAATCCACAGTGATTGAAATGAAGATAAATTGAATTGATATAAATGTGAGTTAAATGACTCATTGATATAATTAGACTGTCAGGATTTCTTAAGTGTATCTTAACACATTTGCTAATGTTAATTATAAGGTCTTTTGTTTGGGAGACTTCAACTAATTTTGTTCTCCACAATAAGCAAATACAGTCATTTGTTAAACTGAGATTGGCTTTCTAGAAATAGATTTGTAGAGAAGGAAAGGAAAATTTACTGAATTTTCTTTCAGTTGTCAAAAGCCTGAAATAGATACTAACTTAAAAGAATCTTAACTGTTAAGAGTTTATGTTTATAATTCATCTAATGGCATAGCTGCTAACATGAAACCCAAATGTATATGATGATAAAACAGGATAGGTTATTGAAAATGGAAGTGCTTTGAATAATGAAACAATACCAACTGCAGTTAAAACAGTTGACATGAAATGTGCTAGAAGATGGGGGGTTAAAAGCAGGGGAGAGGAGCTGTCCTTCGTTATAAGGAGACAAACACCCAGTTCAAATATTTTGTGAAATGTAGGCAGACTGCACAGCCACATCACTTTGTTTTGCTGAAAAAGCCTGTTTTTATCTTATGTCAGAAATGATCACAGGAATCCGTTTAATTGGGAAATTCATTTAAAATAGTTTCTAATTGGCATCACAGAGTGAAAGTTCAGTACAAAGGTGAGATCTGAGCTTTCTAATTAGATTGAATGCAGTGTGATTTAAAGAATAGTCTTGATAATTACAGTCTATAATGCAAAATTATATTCTCATGAAAAGTGCTCGTTTTTACAATAGAAAGCCTCATAATTCTAGCTGACGCCTTCATTTTACTTTTATTAAATAGGAAGTGTATGATACTTTTTTTTATTTTTAAAACCTCACACAGTTTGACTGAAAACTGGGATGATCATCAGTTCCAGATTTTTTTGAATCTGTTTACAAATTGAGTGGAAACCCTCTTTCCAGACAGTCTGAATTTTCTTACTTCAGTATAATTTTCACTTGCATAGAATTATATTGTGGACTCACGTTTTAATCTCTCCCCCCCCCCCCCCGTTACCTCCCCACCAAGATGCTTCATACAGCTGAAATTGAAGGCTGAAGTAGAAGGGGCCACTTAACCAGTGAAGGGTTTTTCTTTGTAAATAATAGATCAAGAGCACCGGAGCTGTATCTAATGGAGCCGTATGCGGCCTCCGTTTCAAGGACAGCGCGTGGTTTAAGAAACCATAACCACAGTTCATCCCATCAGTAACCTGTGGTCAGTTTTTTTGCTGCTGTCAGTCAGTCACAGGTTTAATTCATTGGACATGTTTTTTGTAAACCCAAATATCATCAACACATCAATAGCTGAAATGGTCTCAGGGATACCCAATGCTAATTGACAGGAAAAAAATATTTAAAACAAATATGTTTTAAAAAATTCTCTTCAAGAAGAAAAGATTACTGGGAGAGCAACAAACTTGCCTTAAAAAAAAAAAATAAAGTAAACCTACTACTGAGGAAGCTGTTCAGATTTCTTCAGCTTAATATTTCAGTCTAATAAGCAAAAGCAAGAGTATTGGTTTGTTCATTTAATGTAAACTCGAACTAGCAGTTCTGCCAGGCAATGGAGTTTTTAGGAGAAAGCTTTTAGCGTAAAGATTGTTACAGGTGATTAGCAATAACATATTTTGCATACCAAGGATCTTTTTCTTGAATAAAAGTTGTATAGTTTTGGCATCAGAGGGTGGAACATAGTAAAATCAAAGTAAGAAATAATGAAACGTTTGTATTTCTATTATGTTTCCGTTTAGAAATATGCATTAAAAAACTCCAGACTGTGCAAAATCTGGTTTTCCGGCCACAATCCGGCAAGTTATTTGAAAGCAAACAAGCGCTGATCACTGCAATCTTTTCTCAGGCAAAACTCCTATTGTGTAGTTGAAGGGGTTTTGACTGAGTAAGAATGGCAGGATTGGGCCCCTAATAGTGAAAGGCTAGACTCTTAAAAATTTCTAACATAAGCTGGAAGAGAGAACAAATTGATCAATTCTATTTTCCTTTCCGTGATGAGAGCAATATGTAGAGTTAAAGGAGCTGTTTTTGAGATGGCACTGATATTTTCTTCTGGAATATATTTCTTCTTTCCTGTTCCACTCACTTCTGTACTTTATTTAAAAAAGAGTCAGATCCTGTAAAGTTAGAAGAAGCAGGGTTTTTTTATTATTATTTTCCAGGCTGTGTTTACAATGAAATATCCATATATCTGTTGTCAGATTTCACCATAATTATCTAGTGAATGCTTTTTGTTTACTTGGGAAGTTCATTGTATTTTATGCATTGCATGATTAAATAAAGCTAAACTTAACTTGTTCATATGTCTTGATTTTTGAATTAATCCCCATTTCTTATAATTTTGAGGAGCCATATAACGTTACATGTTTATGATGATATTTTTGGTTTACATCCAAGTTCTGCTAATTTCAAGTCACGATCATCTGCACTGAATTACAGGACACAAAATTTAATCATGAATCTGCTTGATTATAATTGTTCGTGGTGTGGATTGTTGGAAATGGTATGATACTCAAATGTACTTTTGAAAAAGCAGGTATGATAGTGGCAACAAGTCTTTGTGTATTTTGCTGTTGTTCTTGAGCAACGTGAAATAATTTTACAACTTTTCAAAGGTCAGCCATGCTCATTTTATTCCCAAGCATCTCTTAATGTTGCTTGTCTTAGTACGGTATTTTTGTTGCATAATCATTTTTTCTGGAAAACCAAAACAATGTCATAAATGACTGAAATTCAAGCACCTTACTGAAGTTCTTAGGAGTGCTCGACTCTAAGGACTGTCTCACCCTGACCTCTTCTCTACCACCCCCAGGTTGCTTCCATGTACCCGAAGTTACAGAAACCCATTTAACTGAACTTTTCCCCTCCTCCTCCATCCCAACCCCCCTCCACAAATTACTTCTCAGCAAAGTTTGGTTTCGAAAGATAAAATAATAGAATATGATTAGCCAATTTATTAAAAAAAAATCTGTAATTTGTCACCTTACCAGTTCTCAGCATTCTATTTTGTACTTTCTTAGTACCGGGAAAAAAGCAGGTTGACAGCTAATAGATATCCCTGCCATCAATTGTTTAGACATTTTTGTCTTTTGTGACATTGAGGAAAAGACAAGGAAGGGAATGGAAGCAACTAAAAAATGTCACAAGATCAAAAAAATCAATGGGCTAAAGGAATGTGATCTGTTTATCAGGGTGTAGCTGCTCTTTCTGTTTGCATTAAGTCCGAGTGAGTGTCTTTGGTAGCCAAGCAAGTTGCTTTATTCACTCCCTAGGAGATGTAATACAAGCATGAAATGATGTCTCACAAAGCGGACACATCAGCAGGGAAAAAAAAAAAAGAGGAGGGGGGTCTTTAAAGACTATAAAAACCAGGTTTATGACGTTACATTTTTGGAGTTATATTAAACCTGCTTATCTTCCTTATAAACATATTGCTAAGCACTGCAAATGGACCATGTTACTGATTTGTGGCGTCATATTTCTGTGTTAAGAGGAGGATATTTTCAAGTATTTATTTTTGAAAATGTCAATAAAACGAAAGGGGGGTAATAGTCCAGTTAACGGAAGTTCAAGCAACTGAATGAATACATGTGCTTTTAGGCTTGACAGTTAAGTGAAACGTCTTTGTGTGGACTTTCCCTTCACGTTAATGGGCGGGGAGTTGGGTTTGTTTTATCTGATATGTAAAAAGAGTTGGAAAAATGCAAATGAGGGACTTCTTTCCTAAAGTATTGTAGTGCTTGCTACTATCTTAAAGACACTAGTTAGTACACAGCTGTCTAGTCCACAAGTTCTTCTTAGCTGTGAAGGGATGGGGTGTGTGTGTATGTGTGTGTGTTAAGTGCTATGCCAGCCTATGAGAATTGATGGAATAGACAAGGCAGTGCTGCAATCTGTTGGACAAATTTTCTCAATCCTTGTAGTTGTTATGTGATAGGAAGTATGGCAGGGGCTGCATATTTTATAAACTTTCTATTAAAGTTGCGGCATGTTATCATAAAACTGAATTGCGATACTTTGTATTACACTCTGGGATTGAGAGATAGACATAGGATTAAAAAAACAATTTCTAGGCATTTCTAGATGATAAATTTAATTTTCTTTGCTATTTGGAGGTCTTCTTTGAAAATGCAATTGTAATGAACGCATTCAGAACTGGAGAATAGATTTACCCTTGGCTTCAAATAGTTGACGTTATCAGGCTCTGTCATTCGTTCCTTCCTATTTTCGGTCTGCTAATTGATGTTTTTGATGTCAGCAAGAAAATTGAAGAAAATGTCATGTGTGAACCAGCGCGGAAGTTAATAAGATTGACTTCGTTGACAGAATTTACAATGAGCGCAGAGACCGCATAATGGGACCGCTGCGAATTCGTGTGCTCTCTTTGGAGTCAAAATTGACACCTCACGCTAGGCCAGCGGTCGATAGGAAAGATGGAACATTTGGGAAGGTTCCTAATCTCGCTCTCTTTTTTTCCCTCTTTTTTTTTTTTTTCCTTTTTTTTACCTTTTGGTCTGTGGAGCTTATTTAGTTGCACAAGCAGCTGTTTATCCAGAGGGCTACTACTTTGGACCAAGCCAAAGTCTTAGTTCAGTCTCTTAGCGCCCCCCACAACAACAATGCTAATTTTTTATGCTGTTTTGAGTTTGAAAGCAAAAGAGTCTTGAAAAGGTTAGATTAAGATGAGTCTTAAGGAAAGATATACTAATATCAGACAGGGTCATTGCATATGCTTGGGCTATGTGCAATAAAGCTGAAACGTAAATCCCCTCCATATAAAGGAAGGAAGCTGTGGGGCACCTACAAGAGCTTTAAACATAACAGAAGAATACAGCTAGACCGTACTCTTATACTAGGTTTTAAAATACTATTGAATGTGTGTGTGTAGTGTGTATTTCCATCTACATGCACAAAACTTGAAGGTTTCACCAAGGTTTCTTTTTAACAAAACAAAATCCAAACTTTTTTTAAGTGGCAAAAGCCTTCACTGTAATAGTTTAATTTTCCAGTAATGTGGCATAGTTTATTGGATTTGTGTGTATAATTATGGAATGGATTAGCTGAGTTTGGTTCAGTGCATCTGATTATTTTCTCGCCTTTAGGGAAATGCGCTAAAACCCTAATATGTCCACTACCCCCAAGCGGTCTCTTTTTGAAGGCGCCGCACAAAATGTGGTCTCTACTAGCGTTCGGCCTCCAAGGATCTTCAGTGAGAGACATTATTCTTGGAATATCCAATTAATTCCACGGGCAGTGATCAGTTAGCGCTTCTTCTTCCTTTCTCGCCATTTGAAATGCTAACACAATGAATATTTTCTCATTGGTCTGCATCCCTCGGCTAAGCTGTTGCCGCGGGCTGAGAATTTCATCGACTGATGAGACCAGAGGCTGCGCCGATAAAAGGTTACAGTACGTGATTTGCATGCCAAGTTGGGTTTGGTTTCATGAACTTAAAAGTTCTTTAACTTTTATTTGACTTTTTTTCTTTTGTACATAGATGAGGGATGTTTTAAAAAAAAATAAAATAAAAAAATCAAATTAGCAGACACTGCACATTTCTGTTTTATTTTGGACCCTTTTATACAGGTATTAGACATGTAAAATATTTTGTACAAATGAACCAAAACAAAATTGAGTCTCTCTGGTCCAGACAACAAAAGCTTCTGCTAAAAAAATGGTTAAAGATTTTAAGGGGCTACCATACAGATCTACCCAAGTCCGAGATTTACATTTTTCTGTTATACTGTGGCATAATGTTGCAGTTTATTTTTAGCTAAGCAGGAATTACTTCAGCAATTATATTACATTATGTGAGACATAACAAATGAAAGTAATATGTTTGGCTTTTGTGTGTTATAAGAGGGAAATATCCATGCCTTATGAGTGATGATAATCAGAACCATGGGTTAAAATGAGACTAACACATTCCTGTAACAGTGATTAAGACAGACTGTTTGGCGCTGTTTTTAATGGTAAGTTTGTGGAAGTTCTTAAGTATTCATTATGTTCCATAAAGCTCAAGAAAATATTACAAAAGCAAAACAGGGAAACTTGTTATCCTTCTCTTCAACACAGTAATCTGTACAATTGTCTCTGCAATTCAGAGTATACTATGGACCATGTCAGCTGAAGATTGGAATCCAGAATATAATGTTGCCATGGACTCAGAATTAACTAACTAATCTGAAATATAGATGTAATCTACATTGAAACCAAGCCCATAATATAATTTGTCAAATAAAGTCTATTATGACTGCTGAGAGCAAAGAAAGGTGGCATAGAAATAAATCCATTTACGGGGTCTTCTATTTATTTTGTTTTTTATTTGAAGAAAGCTTCACAGGTACGTTGTAAGTCGTTGACCAACTTTGTTGGTTTAAAGATGTAATAGGTGTGTTTTCTGATCTAAGAAGTATTTGGGGGCTAAAGATGGAATTTTTCCCGTCTCTCTGCGAAAAAGAAAGACAGTGTCAGCCTTCGTACTCTTGTAATCTTAGAGGCAGGAGGCTACAGTTTGAGACTTGACATATTCCTTCTGAATAAAAATCATGAAACCCTTACCAAAATTGTTAGCAGAAGGGACTGGCAGAGCTAGGTATGGAGGTTTTTTTTCCCCCTTTCCTTTTCCTAGCTGTCTATGAGGAGTAAAGCAGGTGGCTCCCTGTGGCTGACTTTTCATGACAACATGCCATTAGAAATTGCGGTCCTGTTGATCAATCCACTCGACATGACAGCTTTGCCGCAAGGCCTGGCTCTTTGAGCACCAGCGCTGTGGCTTTTCCCTCCTTTTTTCCTGCACTAATTGGTGAAAGTTTTTACTGTGCTTGTGGCATAGGAAATTCTTTTGAACATTGTCACAATCAAGTGTTGACTTCTTTAGAATTGCAAGTAGGTTAAGTGAGTATCAACATAAAAAAACAAGCTATTACTATCTAAATTTTATTAAAATAGAATTTGGAGTTATCAAAAAGAATATTTTGATATGAATGATTCAATTAAAATAATCTTTCTTTTCAACTTCTTTTTGTCAAAGCATTCTACCATATTTCTGTTTCAAAAGAATAGTGAAAGGAAGAGACGTATTCTGGAGTTCTTGTTTTCTTTTTTGCATAGTAAGAAACACTGAACTACAGCAATAATGCCATATCTCTGCACTTAAATCAACATGAATGTATGTAACAGCTTTTCAGTGGTTGCACATTTATTTTCACATACAATACAAAGGTTTTTTTTTCAGTTCATTTAAGGTATTGCAAACCATTGTCTTCTGCCAAACAAAAAAATAATCTTTGAGTAGGAACTTTTCTAATCCTTTAATTATGCACTATTCAAAAAAAAAAAGAAGTAAAATATCCAGGAATATTGTACTCATACACTTGCACAAACCATGAATGAGTTAATTTTAGTGACTTGTGTTTTTTAAAATCAGAAGTGAAATATACAGACTTGCAGCAGGCTTTAGGATAAAAGTCTCCCAATTGAAAATGGAATCATTGTAAGTGTTTTCAAACAAAATGTTATCAAAAATAATATGATGTACTTTAGCGATTACATTGTGTTCAAGAATTATATGTGAATATTCAGAAAATCTATATGTAAGAAAAAAGGACTCTCTTCTTAGTCAGGAAACAATATTAGCCCATAAACTTACCTAAAATTTGGATTTTAGTTACATAATATTGTAACTATAATTTGTATTTAAGTTTTGCATACAGAAGAGTTGATGTATATTTGTCACTGACCATTAAACCTGCTTCTTTTTCCCATTCATAAATTTAGCAAAAGCTTTCATAATTGATAATAAATGCAGATCCAGAAATATAGGTGTTTTAAATCTACATTAACAATAAACATGATGTTTTGTGAATACATGTAGAATGAATATGATAAATATGGGACTTACAGGGTACTAGTTTGAGGTGCAGTGCATCACAGAATATAAACAAGAAATAGGATATCAGTGATAGAACAAATGGTAGAATGAAGAAAAGAGAAATATAAAGCATGGAGATAGCTTTTCTTTAAAAATGCATATCTAGCAACAGTGGATTTTGGATAGACTTCCCTCGCAGCACTTTTAAACCAGCGTTGAGCTTAATTGATAATAAATAATTATAGGTTTAGGAGCAAAATGAGACATGAAAAGCTCAGAGGAAAATGCAGTTAGAGTTTTAAAAGCTGAATATGCACACAGTATCTTTTGCAACTGTAATTGCTACTGTTATTATTATTGTTTTGTAGATCAGACACCCAGATGGAAAGAAGCATACATTCCTATAATTAATTTTGCCATTGTAAAAATCATTTGCTAAAATTTACATTATTAACATTATCAAGTCGCTGGTTGGTAATACATCAGACATGACGAGTGAGAAGGGCAGCTTAGGGAGAATTGGGCTTTAAACCCTGAGCAGATCGGAGTTAGGATCAAAGGCACTTGTTTTATGTGGCTGTGTGAGACTTTGAAGTCTTGACTGCACCTACAGCACTCATTTCATCAGGTTCACTGGTGTCTTAATAGCAGATCAATAAGTTTCAAAGTCGGAGAGTTAATTTGATACTAGTGCTGATGCGGTCGTGCTGGGGAAGCAGAGACAGAGAGAGCGAGCGAGCTGCCTATTAACAGCTGTTACTGAGAGGTACACAGTGGTGTTGATGGGTATCCATAAAAACCAAACCGTAAATATTGACCTTAAATTTGAAAGCTCAGTGTATTAAGAAGCCACGGTGTTTGCTTTGTCGAGGAGGATTGTAGACAAGAGGCTTTGTGCTAATACCGTTCTCTGGCCAAGTGATGCAAAGTTGTATGAAAGTTCACCTTAGAAGGTAGAATAAATACATGCAACCCTCCCTTCCAAAAGCATAACATCCCTTGGTGATATTTCCCCCATCATCTCCTCTCCCACCCCATACCCCTAAAGTCCTAAAATACGGATAGTAGTTGCTCGTTTCTTTATCCTTTGCTATCTTGCTTTCTCATAGCTCACAAGAAAATACTGTATTTTTAGATGAAGTGGGACCTATGACATTTTATTAAGTATACCCAGTAGGGGTATATAAATCTATATCTTAACTCTTATTCTCTAAGACAACCTCTCGCGTCCTGTGATGATCAAACTCATAGAGCCTTCTTCAGTAGCCTCTGTGCGCACTTTCTTTTATTCCCAAAGCAAAATTTAGTAGTATGTGTGCAAATAAAGGGAGGGTGGGAGGTAATTTGGCCTTGTTGTAAACCTCTTCTCTTCCTGGATTTCCCTCACCGCCTCTTCTATTCTGGTACATTAAAAAGCCAGTGATTATTTATTCAATTTGTTAGGGTATTGGACCCCTCCGTAAAGTTAATTTTTTTTTAAAAGCTGTAAACAAAACAATAGAATGGTGTCAAATAGCTATTTAAAGAACAACAAAATTACACCAGGGCAGTGCAGGGGTTTTTAGTGTTTTTTCTCATGCTGGCGTAATGGGGGTGTGGGTGGGGGGAAGGCACAGTTGATGTAAACCATGCAAATTGCGTTCACAGACACACACACACACACACAAAATCCCCTTTTTATTTTTATAAGAACTTTGCCATCTGTATGTACGGGAGAGGTCCCTGGCACCAGAGGTCAAATTCACACCCTTTTCAAACAAAACTCTAATTTAGAATGTTCATCTAAGGGTTGATAATGGTATTAGGGGGTCAGTGGGAGTTGTAGATTAGCGCAGTAGCCAGAGCAGCTTTACCTAGACCCCCGCGATTCACTGGACAGATTAACAGTCACATCTGTCATTTTATCCCCCTTAGTTCTCCTCTTTTACCACATTTAAAATAAGAAAGTTTTTTTTTTAAAAAAAGCATGAGTGGGGAAAAAAATATCATCCTTGGGAACAATTTATACGCAACAAGCCACTGAAGGTATGTCTGAAAAAGGTCTATGAAATTATATGACAAGGTGTATCAATTTTAAGTTATTGATTTGAAATGAACAAGGTGAATTCAGATAAATTGTTAAATCAGGTAAGCAGCAAGTTTTTAACTTTAATTGTACTTAAAATTAGTTTTAACCTGTTTCAGTAACAAAATACTGTACTGTAATTTCTTCAAACTGCACTTATTAGTTCTCTTCCCCACCCCGTTTGACTCAACAATGGCTTTAAATGTTGTGTTAAGCATAAGAGAAAACTTTTCATGTTCAAAAGTTCAGACCTGGTTGAATTCTAAATTAGCAAATTTGAGCTCTTCAGAGCACAAGGAGACACCTCTCTGTTCGCTGGTTAGTTGGCGGCTCCTGGGTTCTTCAAGAGAGTGTTGTTTCCAGTGTGTTTATTACAGAAAGATGTCACTGTTAAAAGGGAATTTAAGAGTTTCTGTAAACGTAATAGTTCATCCAGGATAAAGTGAGTGAGACAGTACTTGGAAACTGGGGAATACGGGTGGAAGGAGTTGTAGCTGATGAAGGTGTTTCTTGTCAAATTTGTGTAGGAATTATTTACTGTGCTGTCTTTTCTCAGCTGCTATAGTAAAAGTGAAGACATGGAAAATTATCCCAGATGGGATGAATCTCTGCTTCTCTGTTCTTTTTTAAAAAAAGAAAGATTTCAGAAAAAGTCTTCTTTTCCTTAGAACAGTATGAATAAAAATCTGGACAGCTGTTGAAAAAGATATGCCGTCTGCATTTTTTTTAAATTTCTAACAGCCACCATAACTAAATAGCTTGAATAGTACATCTTTTTTTTCTTCATACATAATGATCTCTACTTCATTAAAAGCGTATTAATCTGGTTCCCGGTCTCTTGGGAGACACCTTAAGATGATATTGTGGGGTTTTTTTCCCCCCGAATTGTTTAAAAAAAATTCTAGCAGATTTGGTCCCTGTCAGTCAGAAATAATTGTGTTCTTAATCTTGTCCCTGATGGATGACTCGGAGTTCAGCAACGGGCCAGCTCCAATGACAAATACAATATTAATATTCATTAACTGCTTTGACAATGCTAATTTTGATGCAGTAGTAAAGGGCCTTCCAAAGTTAGCGGCCAAAGCATCAGAGCTGCGCAAGGTGGCAAGATAATTTGTGCTGGTTTGCTGAGCTGAAGGCTTTTAAAGTCTATAGCAAAAAGCTAGGTACCACAAACAAAAAAGAGAAAGGGAAAAAAGTTCTGAAGCATTGGAAGGCAGGGCTGCGGAAATAATACGATCACAGTCCGCTAAAAAATTTGACACCTCTGATGCAGTTTCTTTGAGTGAAATTTCTACAAAGTTGCAACAAAAAGCATAGCATGGTAAGTCAGCACATTCGTGATTTTGTTTAATCTTTTTGATCTTTTCAATTATCGCTATTTGAAGATCAATAGTCATTTTTTCCTACTAAGCTTAGAAGACGCGCAGCGGTGGTTTAATATGTGTTAGGACCATTTGCTTTAAAGGAAGACATCCGCAAGTTTCTGTGGTTTTTACTTAAGCCACAGGAAAAAATGTATACACTAAATGGTTCTGACATTTTTAATATTTGCTTTTTTATTTTAGGGTTTCAGGGTTTATTTTTTTCTTTAAGAATGGTTTCAGCAAGATAATTCAGTTATGGATATTGTCTGAAATTTTGGGGAAATTTTAATTGGCAAAAAACATATACAGCAGAACGGTCTTCTAACTTTACCCAAATTTAAATAGATTTTTTTCCCCCATTGAGTGGAAGCAAATAGCCATTAAAGCTTAATTTCACCGGAGAACTGCAAAGCCCTGCTTTCACCAAGTTAGGTGAACTTCTTTGGAGGATCGAGATTGCCTTTATATTTGCCAAGTCGGCAAACAAAATATCAGCTTTTGTTCTTTTGACGGAGTACGGGGTTGGGGGGGAAAAAAGAGCTTCCCCCCCTTTTCCCCTCCTTTTTTGGTGGATTGTTATTGAATCGGGGGGTGATGCAAGTTATTGTGTCCGTCCCTACCAAGCGAGATAATTCTATGAATGGGACTGAACTTGAGCATCTTTTCTGAAGGGCTGGCGTTGTAGAGCTGGCTCCTGTGTGTGTTTATCTGTTCAGTGCAGCTCAGTTGTGAATGGTTTAGGTAGGGTGCTGCCCTCCAGTGGATCAACCAGCTGCAGTGTTATTGCACATCATGTAGGTACGTTAATATACCAAACGGCAGCATGCTTGAAACCAGGCAGCGTGAAGCACCCTGATTAAAACTGTTGTAAATGGTAAGCTATACCTTTTACTTCTTTCACATGAGTGCTAGGAGGACAACGACTTTGATTTGTTAATGTGGATCTATATTTTTAATTTCTGTTGCATGTTTTATTTCTTTAACCTCCAGAATGTTCTCTGTCAGTTTGAAATAACTTAAGATTGATGTACTTGTAGCTAATGATATTACATTTGGAGTTTTAGGAGATAAAAATGCCTTTGTGTTTTTCCAACTTTCTCCTGTGTAGGTTGAAACTTGCTGTCTTATTTTAACTTAGAAATGCATGATGTTTGTGGCATTTATGTTTTGTTTTTCTCCCCCTCAAGGTTAAACTAGCAGAGCAATTTCCCCCTGCCAAAACATTGTGTGAGCAAGCAAGAGCTTTTTGGTTTGTTTTGTACTTTTTAGAAAAATGCCATGGCATGCGTTTTCCCCTAAAATGATTTCTTCCCATAAAATCAAACTTCATTTTAGCATCTGTGTTCTGGATCTAGGAATGTGTGATGTGACCCACAGCTCTGTTTGGTCTTTCCTTCCCCTGTGTGATTGCAATTTCATGCTAAGGAGAGAGTTTCATACTTTCATAGAGGAGGGTCTGGCTTCTGCCTCATTCTTCTACTTTTTCTAACATTTGATCATTTCATTAATTTAGTTATATTTCCTTTTCACTTAGGGCGTCACTCCCTAACATTTTGGAAAACGTAGTTGCAGGACATCACAACCAGAGCACTGAGCCAGTTGAGTCATTAGTAAGTTCAGGCAGGAGCTATTTTGAAGAAACTTCCTAGATTCATGAGCTGTTTAAGGGGAGGGGGTGGAAACAGGAGGTCTGGGATGTGTTGGCTCATCATGTTGTTTCCATTTTCCTTCTGTCTTTTGGAAGAACCAGAAAGCAAATTTCTGGTTTAAAGCCCATCCCATGTGCTGCATTTTATAAGTTATTGTTACTAAATGATTGGGAACTGTCCATCACCAGCAAGAGAACTTTCAGTTTACTTAAGAAATTGCACGTGTGACAAAGGCAGCCGCTGGAGTGTGGTGGCCGCTGTGAATAGAGGGAGGGAAGGCAATTAGTTGCCGTGTTGTTGGGGCTTTTACTTGTCAAACTGGAGTCTCGTTGCTTTTGTTATTACCATGTAAGGGGAAATCGCGGGGTTTTGTTTTGGTATTAAGGCCCTTAAAGATTGCTGGCTGACACTTTGCACGGGAAGGCCAGATAAGTCTAGAAGAGGGGGAACGGGTGGTAGTAAGAAAAGAAAATTGTTAGAATTCTCTCTCTGTTGATTATATTCCCTTAAATCTTTCCAAATTCTCTGTGTTGGATTTTTTGGTGTTGTTTTTTTTTTTTAATCCATATTCATTAAGCCACTGCTTAAAAACATACATCACAAAAATAAACCTGGAGCTATTTAAGGTGTCGCTGCATGAAACAGTGTCTTAATTTAAAAAAATAAAAAGGGAAATAAATGTTTTCAACTCTTCTTTTTTCATGTCCACTCCAAAGGTGTAAATCCCGCATGATGATGGTAGCGTTTAATATGTGCAGTGTCTTTCTGCATTAACAAACTCATTCACTAAGGATGGTGGGTGATGGTTTTGTAATTGCTGGTGGTTATATCTCCTTTATGGCATTTTCTTGCAGAATGGTTAAACTTCAATACAACTTAAAAAAAAAATGAAATGGTCAGAAATTACTGTTGGTGAACTGGTCACTGTGGATTGCACTTGCTACTCAGCTCAAATTTAGAATACAGTCCTTGCAGCTATCCATCTTAGGTGACTATGTATCGGGCAATAATAGTCTACTTGGCGAATTTAAGATGTAAGGAGACTGTCACCGTTGTTCATTTCATTGATGATATATGGGAATCCTTTTGGTCCTTGTTCAGGGGCAGCTTGTGAAAATACAATAGCTGTGGTGAACTTCTTTAGACGCTGAAAGTCCAGCGATACGGAAGGCTCTTCTTGCATTTTTCTTCTTCAGTGGGGGTCAGTTTAAAAAAAAATCTCTAACGCTGGAAGGAAGGAGCCGGGGGTGGGGAACCAGAGCTAATGGCAAGGACCTATAAAGTGTCACTTCTGTGTTACAGTGACAAGAAAATATACTTTTTTATTTCATAGCTCTCTCCCTAAGAAATTTGTTTTGAGGGAGATGACAATCTTGCAGATAAAGTGACTGCTTGCTACACTTAGCTGATCATGCTCCCTCACAACTAGCCGTTGTTTCCTCGCTTCACTTAGTGGTACCTGTACAACCTGAGCTGTAGTAGTATTGTCGTTGATTTCCAAGGTAACTGCTTTTTTAGCTGTCCTTAGCAGGCATACCTGAGCAGGAAAATGAGTCTTCCCCTCCACAACCCCCCTCCCTGACAGGATGGTGAAGTGGTATATTAGAAAATAGAGGAGGTTTTTCTAAATTTTGATATCCACAGCTGACAATTTAGAAATAAGACACTTTTTGCAGCCAACATGACAGTGGATTTTGAGCATTCAGAAAGCACCAGGCCAAAAAACTGGAGACATCTTGATCTTTTAAGACAGCTTTTCCAGTACTTTAAGTGAAAGGGTGGGGGGAGGGAAAGAAAAAGAGAGAGAGAAAAGCTGCAAGGAAAATAATACAAAGCCAGCACAATTGGCATCTAGACATTGAAGAAAAAAGTTTTTGAGGTTAAGAGAAGGAAAGACAAACCTGTTATGTACCCGCGGGATGCAATTTTAGTGGGAATGGAAGATTTGAGTGGTAAAGGAGGAGCGCTTGCCTCTGGGTTCTCTCTATTCCAGCAGTTCGGCTGCTGGCATCTCAATTTGAATTGTTGGGTGAGTAGCACTTTTTCGCGTGTGCGCGCTTTTCAGTCTTGACCACTGAACTTCTTATGTGACTCTTTTTTTTTTATTCTGGTCCGTGCAAGGGGAAAAAAAAGATAAAGCAGGCATCTCAAGCTGTGACCTTTTTTAGATACTTTTTTTTACAGTGAGCATTTTTTAAAGGGGTGCTGGTGGCATGACTTTTCAGTGATGCTTCTTAATGCTGTAATAGTTGCAAAACAATGTGAAGCAAGACTCTGTCCACATACAAAGCTGTGCAATAATCCAAAGATGGTCCCCCCCCCCCATTTTTGTTTTGTGTTTTGGAAAGGGAGAAAATTCCTTTTCTCTTTTTTGGGGTGTGTGTGTATATGTTATAGTTATTGAACAATGTTTAACAACAAGGGGAAAGTATGAGTGTATTATGTATATATTATACACGCAGTAACATATTCACACGGGTAATATGACCCTATATCTTTCATTTAAATTTTTTGTGTGTGTTTTTAGTTCAAAGCTTTCAAGAATTCAGTCCTGTTATTTCTTTTACTAAGAACCCTGAATGTGAAAATTCTTTGTTTTTAAGGGAAAAGGTTGATTTGAAGCCTGGCAGGTGTATAACAATTAGGATTTTTGGAAATGACATGATTCAACACTTGAAGTATAAGAACGAGCCTAAGTTTCTTTGGAAATTGTTACATATATTTGTCTAGTGGTTTTTAATCCCTTGTTTTTGTTGTACTTTGTAAAAAGCATTTAAATTTTATAGGAAAGGATTCTTCAGAAACATAGCCCAGGCACGTAAGATGCACATTTTAGGGAGTCCATATAGAAATGATTCTTTGCTCAGTGACGAAAGAAAAAACTTTTTTTTTAATTGAACTATAATTAATACAGAGTAGAATGTACCTTGCTGCAGTGTTTCTATATTTATAACCAAAAGAACTCCATCGGTTGTTTTCTCATATTAGTATATATTATAAAAAGTACCCCAGCCAATTTAACCAGTTGTACATTCTCCTTAATTATACATATGAGAGAGAGAAATTATACAGCTAATGTTTTTAGAAAGCAGCCCAGTTTGACAGGAAGTTTTCTTTTCCTGTCTGCTGTATTGTCGTTATCTTTAGGAAGAGGGAGTTATTTTATGCCCTTGGAATAGAGGCGCTGATGACTTTCCCTTGATAGTGGATTTATTGCCTTTTCTGCTACAAAGTCTTGATGTGGTGAAGTGTTGTAAAGGTGTATATTCTCTTCCAGTGGTGAAAATGATAGTTATTCATATCTTTCTTCTTTCACAACACAATTTTTGTGAGACGAGTGAAAAAGCCTTTTGACTTGTATTTTTAGGGAAAGCTCTCATTGAGGTTTGGGCGAAAGGCCTGACAGTTCTGTATAAATTAATTTCTTTCCCACTACGATATTTTAGAGTGTGTTCAAATTCTAACATACGTGACCCAACACACATTTATGTAAAGGTTTAGTGTCTTAAAAATAATTGCTTGGAACTTAATTTCAGGCCATTTTTATGACTCCATTGTTTTCTTGCATTGCATACAATTTTTAGCACATGAGCAATGATCACAGTTAAAAATGGAAGTGTTTTGAGGATGAAGTTTTGTCACTTGGTACAGTCAGATATTATCATTAAATAATGCTGTCCACAGTGCAGTACATCACAATCTGAGAATTTTGTATTTTGAAAAATGTAATAGAAATATGGCGTCACAGTTTATTTAATCCATGTTTATCAGCATTAATGCTTTAATCATTTTGGTATTACTGAAATAGTAAAAAATGCATAAGGATACACACAAGTCCTTCCTTTTATTTTAAGAAAGTTACTGGGCTTTTTAAATAAAACCTGGCTGTCGCTATAAAATTCATCTATAAAAATTCTGGCTGTCGCTTTAGATCACGTAACTGATCTCTGTACAAAATCAATGTAGTTATTTCTCCTGCAGCATATGCTTAGTGCTGAAATATGTGTGATTTATATGTAAGAGGGGAAACTCCGTATGATGTGGCATTTACAGGGACACAGTACTATGCGGTGTTATGTAAAAAGTTATTCGTGCTAAGTAAATTGAGATAAGGTAGTTGCATGATCACCCATTTTTTCAGTCACTTCTACCTCCTCCCCACCTTTTCTGAACTCTAATCCAGAGATTTGTTTTCTCTCCCCTTCTCATCCTTAAATTAGGATCTGTGTTTTTCTTCTCTTATGCCTGTTTCAATTTCATTAGTCTCTGTGATTCACATGTCCTCCTGTTCTGGCCCTTATGCTGTTCCTTTTCTTTGCTCACTGTTAAAGTGGATCCTGTCTGTTCGGGAATCAACAATTGTGTTTGAAGCGGGTGAAGGATATTTGCCAAGTTGGGAAAGGATCAATGTACCCTCTTTCTTTCATGCTAAGAGAGGGAAAAATGGTCTGTGGTTTAAAGGTCCTTTCAGGTGCCTCAAACTTCAGGAAACCAAGCATCTAGCCAGTGGCGCTCATATTGGAAATCTTCTTGTTCACCTAACTGGTTATAATTTTGTGATGCGGTAAAATAGTGGTAAGAGAAAGAAGTCTGGATTTGTGTAGGCCACAACTCACGTACATGGGGGATGGCTGATTCGTTGAAGTGTTGGAAAGATTTGGTAGAAGAAATGCAACCGAGAGCGTTCTCTTTTATTGATAAAAAATTGGGAATGAGTAAGGCAAAAATTGACTTTCATAAACTTAACGGGAAGCAGGTTTTGAAAGAACTCTAAAGGTTCTACTCTGTCTGAACGGGCACTTTTCTCTTCAGACCCAGCATTACTGTAACTCCACATGGCCCAAGAACTCTAGCACTGTTTACCTAGTGTTATTGATACCAAGTATCATTTTTTCACTCTTTTTTTTTTTTAACTGCTGCAAAATTAGCATCCCGGCCAGCTTTAATTGATAACCAGCTCTACACTTCTTCTTCTTCTTCTTCTTCTTCTTCTTCTTCTTCTTCTTCTTCTTCTAATAATAATAATAATAATAATAATAATAATAATAATTAATAATAACAATTAATAATAAATAATAAGGCTTTACTAATATTTTTAATTGTTCTGCATAATACGTAACAAGCAGTAGGTAGGCATGCAAGATCTGGTTCCCTTTCTTTTAAACTAGCTAGTTTGTAATTGTCACCAGTTCAGTTTCCTTTTTGTGAATTTAAGTGGAAATTTCCTGCGCATTTTAAAGATTCCCCCTGCCCCCCTTCCCTTCAGTGCATCTTCCTATAGGAAGAATGCAGAAAATGTTGAGTGCGGAGCGGTGAGCAAACGTGTGATGCTTCAAAACTCAGAGAGGACTTCAAAAGGAAAAAAGGATTCACTTTCTTAAGTGAATTGCGGAGCATTACAAGCCAGGAAACTGTCTTTGTGTTTGTTTGAGAAATTCAGGGTAGGACAGATTTTGGAAAGCTGGCTGGTTTGTTCTATAGCAGGTAGGCCCTTGTTAGAACAATTCTGCAGCCACGAAGAAGCCATTGAAATAAAGAGAGAGAGGAAGCGGTTAGAAGTGCAAGAGTGTTTGTGGGTTTGGGAGGGGAGGTGGGGTTGTCAAGCGCTGTCTGTGGGGGATATTGTCCCTACACATGGTTGTCTGTGCTTCTGTCATCATTTGTGTGAAGGAAGAAAATGAGACTTTTTTAGTGGGGAGAGTTCTGGTTATCAATAGAGGCCTTGTCCTCTGTTACAATAGGCAGTTAGCTTAGGGCAGGACCTTAGGCAGAAATGAGCTACGTAAAACTGTGAAAGGGCTCAGGCCACTGTATTTGCTATAATGGGGCAAGGGGAAGTAGATTTCAGGAGCAAATGTTTTCATACCTGACTAAGCGTTCTTAAAAAAACAAAAAAAAACAAAAAAACAAACACACATTCCAAGTCCAGTTAGTACCTTAAGCAGAATTGACTTAAATCTTTATTCCTAAAGGAAATTCTCCACCTGTGTGTTTTTAATCTTAGTTTGTTTTTGTTTTGTTTTGTTTGAAATCAGTCTGAATTATTGATGTTAAGGCACTTTGGGTTTGGTGTTACCTTGTGAAAGTTAACAGTGCCCAGCAAGAGCTGTTACTTGATCATTTTGAATAAGATGGTGAAGAAGGCAGTAGCAGTTGTCTACAGGTGGTCTGACTTGCTGGGCACACTGAAATCCTGGGAGAATATTTCTGTTTGTTAAGACTTTTCTGTTGTCCTAGTTTCCTGATAAAAAGATTCACCCTTGTGTAAGACCAATCAGAGATCAACCTTTAGAAAAGACAGTTCTTTACTCTTTAACTGGCTCTCTGCAGCTGTTAACGTCTGTTAATATTTTACTGGTTGTAATTAGCATAACTATAACATCAGCACCTGTAAAACACACGGAGACAAGGTATACACTTATTTTTCTTGTAAACTGGTCCCGAATAAGTACCCTTAGCTGGCGGAGAGAGAGAGCGAGCAGTCCCTGGGAGGGCCTCATAATTCAAGACCACTGTAGATCTTCTACATCCACCCTGGAGGAGGGGAGAAGACTGACAAACCCTCTTCTGTGCTGCTTTTGTTTTATTGTACTAGGCTCATAAAGGCACTTTCAGACCCCATCTTTCTTCTGCAGAAAGGAAAAGCAATAGGGGAGTATTGAAGAGGAGGACATGGCAAAAAAGACAGGCGGGGCTATAGCTCCATTTGTTTTCACTATCTGTTGATTAATAGGTTTAGAGGTGAATGGCAAGCTTTCATTCCTCTTAGGTTACCCATAGTGGAGGAAGGGTGGGGGGTCTTGGATACAAGTGCCTAATCAATCTTTCACTTGCCATGTTCCAAATTATGAGCAGTTTGGGGGGTGGGTAGCAGTGTCTAGGATGGTGGCAGAACATCTCCTGCAGGTTAGCAGAACTTGATGCTTTAAGAACACTTGAAAGGTTAGGGGTCAGCCAAGGGGGTCTTTCCCCACATTGTAGTCACAGGAACTGTGTGTATAGAACGGGAAGGTTTTAAGCTTTGCTTCTTGCAAAAAGCCCCTTTTGCCCTTCACTGTTAGCTATTCAGTGTATAATTATGGGTATTGACTAAGAAAACAAGGGAGATTCAAGGTTAGGGTGCCTGGCTTACTAGTTAGGCCAAGAAAGGCTTCTGCATCAACAATGTAATAGCTACATTCCAAGTTCCTTAGTGTCTTAAGGAATTTTCTGTGTTTTTGTATTTTTTGTGTATCCGTTTTTTCAGATGCCATATTAACCTGGCACAATAGATTGATTTTCTGTTTCCTGTGCTATACTTTTCTCTGTGTTCTTGTAACATTACTTTGAATATATACAGAGGTTTTTTTCACCTGAGTCACACTGTGCCTTCATATACAGGAATTGCAGTAACAGAAACTTCCTATTAAAAGTTTTTATTTTTGCATCTCCAGTGAAATGAACAAAGTGTGATTATTACATTATCACTCAGGCAGGCAAGGATTAGAGGGTTGGGTGCTTTTAAGGATTGAGGAGCTATTAATCATTATACAGCTTATATTCCCTTCTTCAGTAGATTGAAAATATTAATTGGAGGGATGCGTTGCCTTCATAGCAGACGGTTCTACGCACATATAGCTCTTTCATTTTAATGTCATTACCATGCAGCAAAAACTAATGCACAGTGATTTCACACGCAATTGCCAGCAAGTTTCAACCAAATTATTCGGATTCTTTTGGGGGGCACCTGTCAGCATTTAATGCACACTCATTTTAACATCCCAACACCCTGCATGTCTCCCCACTCTGTATCAGTCCACAATTCAGCTTTGCTTTTTAATACTGAAGGTTCAGTTATGGTTTGAGTCATCTTTGGTTATGCATTTCCAAAGCAGTATCAAATTCCTGTGTAGAGATTTGATTCCACATGGGTCCAATTTTTCATCTTTCCTGTATCAGACATAGCCAATAAAGAAAAACAAACTTTTGTTGTAATTTGTATTTTTTGTCCTCTTCCCCCCTTCAATCCAAAGCACTAAATACCTTGCTTTAGGAGCATTAGGAGGAGGGGCTTCCTATCAGGTTCCTTGGTATGCTGTAGATGTGTATTTTGGGGGATTCTCTTTCTGCTGTTGCATACATTGTTGCTAATCTATATTAGTGGTACAGCCCCACTTTTCACATGTCACATACCATGAATGGGATGTTTAAAGTTGCTGTTTCCAGAAAAGAAATTCCATTTTCTCAGAATGGCTTTTATCTTATATCTTAAACTATCGTGGGCAAAGTACTAGAAAATATACTACAGAGAGCCATCATGCATTGACAAGGGGGATGGGCTAAAATGATCTAATAGGTCTTTACTATCTGTAACTTTTATGATACACCTTGTTATAGCCACTGGGGAGTGTTAGGGACGGCACTTGTGACTCAGGCAAAGCTCCCATTGACTTCATCGTGAGAAGCAAGTTCAGCATTAAGCCTGCCCTTGCCCACAACGTAATCCTGTCTTGTGCTGTTTTTCAAGGACGCTTATTTAATATAGTTCAGTAATGCTGCTTTAAAGACAAGCTTGTTTATTTGGTTTATGAATAATTGGCAGTTCTTCTAAACCATTCATCTCTTCCTCTTGTAAATTATTGGCTCTCTTCACACTGAGGCAAGACCTCTCCCCCTTCTTTTTTGATCTGCTAAATACAGAATATTAAATATAATACAAATGCAGAGAAATCTAGGTTGGCTGTAGTGTAGTGATACAGTTCCGATCCGACTTGATTGGTTTTTGGTTTTTTTTGCCGTGTTTAAAATGCAACTGTAATTTCCCCAACCTCCCCAAATCCGCTCCTCCCTGCCCCCCGCCTCCTCCAGCATGATCACAGGGCTGGGAAGAGCCAAAGGCCCAGATCCTATAAACCCATACTCGCATGAGTCATCCCTTTGACTTCAGAGGGACCCAATTGCATGAATGAAATCTATTCACCTGAGGAAAGGTTTGCAGGGTCAGGCTCAGACTTCCGTTCCTTTGTTGGCAAGGTGTTAAGTAAAATGATAATTTGTCTCTTCATGCTTGACTCACGCCATTTTGCAGTGGTGTTGCAGGGGCTCTTGAAACATCAGAGCAGTGGGTGGTGGTTTCACACAGTACGTGCACTGTCAGAGCCAGGCCACCACAGGGGCTGATAAGTATACAAAGCCAGTGTTATTCTAAATGCTGTTGTTTTTGTCAGTTTGTCTGACCCTCCAAAGTTGTTTCCTCGGTAATTTTTTTTTTTTAATTTTCCGGTAATCAGCTTGGGTTGTTTAATGGTTTCTATCAAAAAATTAGCCTTCTGTAAAAGCCATACCTTATTTTGTTAGCATACTGGGGTTGGCTGAATGCTTTTCCAACCTGATGTCTAGCAGTGCCCTTCCCAGTTGCTTCTCTGTGCCACTCTTACCAGTCACACCATGTGTTACCCAACAATAAAGATTCACAAATCTCTTGGCCAGTGATTCTGTCTTGTCAGGAATTATAATTCTTGGTGATCCGTAGTCTTTAGACAGTTGCTTTGCACAGAATGTCACATGGTGCTGCATGGAGAAGCTTGGTAGTTTGGACAATGTGTGTCTCTTTGAACAATACCTAATATGACTTATTTGAAACCCTTACCAAAGTTTTCAGTATTGCCAAACTTTTCTAGGATAGTTCACTCTTAAGAACACAGAACTTTGTTAGGATAGTTCAATTGACTTTTTTCACATAAGGGGCCAAATCCAGCCCTCGGACACCCTGCCGTAAATCCAGAGTAACTGTTGTGGTCAAGTGTTGAAGTCTGTATGACACGACCGATGATCCTGTGAGCACAACACACTGTAATTGGCAGCACTGGATTTCACATACTAGCCATGATCTATGTCACACAGCTACTATTTGGCCTGCGCCACTGTGTGAAGAGATTAAAAAATAAAATAAAAACAAAGCAAAAGTTATGGAAAAGAGCTCATAAACTATTATTTGAATCTGCCCCCAATAGAAGATAGGTAAGACATTAACTTGCATTTGAGATGTGTGGTATTTTTCAAAATTCAGTATGCTTTTTTCCCTTCCTGCTGTAGAAATGATCACCCTTTAACAAAAGTTGGAAATAAAAATTAAATGTGCTTTTAAGAGATGCCCAAAATATTCAGACTGAGCTCAAGTAATATTTTGTTTAATATAGCACTGGGAAAAAAATATCTGCTCGACAGCTTGTACTGGCAAGTTTCAGCCCTCTGAATGCTCGTGCCCTTTAGGAATGGGGTGTAGAATGAAAACGCTGACAGACCCTGAACTGTAGTGGCGCTCGCGGGTGCTGCTGAAGTATCCCTTCTTTCTTTTAATGTGATTCCTTTTACTTGATGTTAATGCAAGTTGTTCCTTACTTAAAGTAATAAAAGGAAATGAAGACACATTCTAAAATGAAACTTGACTCTAATCCATTCATCATCTAATACTAGCCTCTTTATCTTTGCTGGTACCTAATCTGGTTAAATGTCCCTGTTGTAGGATTTTAGTGAAAATCCTCTGTGGGGAATAGGGTTTTTTGCAATTGGATTACTTGCAGTAAATGGTCCAGCAGTTCACTTGTTTCAGCTTAATTTTTTTCTTTGTGATCTTCTTTCTTTCGGTCTGTATTTCTTTCTAAAGAAAGAGAATAATTTTGCCAGTTATGAAAACATAACAAAAAAAAACAACCCTGAGATTTGCATGACTTTTTGGGGTGGGGTTTTTGTTTTTGTTTTCACCCAATGAGTTTTCATTTCAGTGTCTGTATCTACATTCTTGCCATTATTAGAAAATCTGCATGTTTTGGTAGCACAATTCATCAGTATCCAGTTATTAGTATCCAGCATCTTATTAGTGCTATCTGTTGAATTGATAATGAATCAGGTCTCTTATAATATGCATAAAATATGCAGGTGATCATCTGGCTGTTTAGTGCTGCCAGATGAAGGGAATACTCCAAAATTAGGAGGACTTTTTATGCAGGCTCTTTATAAAAGAATTGTAAAATGTTGACTGGTAGCTGGGAGAGAAGGGAAGACCTTCAGGTCACTAAGCATTTGGGACTCTTGCTAATTAAACTGGGGGACTCCATCAGCATCTCACTGAAGAGCTTGCATGCATCACAGAGGTGAAGCATGAGAAGTCGTAAGAAAAAAAAGATCTACTGCCCCATTCGGGAGCACGAAGGGTCAAAGAGAATAAAGAAAGATTCTTACCCACTTACTTGTGAACAGGAATGGGGGGAGGGGGAAGGAAATTGTGGCAGAAACACGAGGGAAAACATAAGAATCATGTTACAACCTTGTGGCAACGTACGTTTCTTTAGATAATCCCCAAGGGTTAGGGGGGATGAGTGTGCAGCATTGCTAACAAAGGGTGTCCCCCCCACATCCCCTTTTTCTTTTGACAGTCTAACAAAGTGCCGGTTGTGCAGCACCCACACCACGTACACCCTCTCACGCCGCTTATCACGTACAGCAATGAGCATTTCACGCCAGGAAACCCTCCTCCCCATTTACCAGCCGACGTAGATCCAAAAACAGGTAGGTGGGGAGTCTCGTTGGGAGGGGGTTGGAGGAAGTCGTCTATGTTGTTTGTTTTGAGGGGTGGATTTCCCATGCTGCAGTGGCAAATGGTTGTGAAATACCCTGAGCGAATCCAATTTGCTTTTGAATCACTCTCCTAAATTAGTGAAACTTTAGATATAAATCTATTGGGCTAAGTTTTCATGAAAGGCCCAGGAAGCTGCACATGGAACGCTGGGCCTGCAGTCATCTGTGCCTGTATTTCTGTGCAGCAGAGGTGGAGCACAGAATACACAGTTAGATCTCCGCCTGATTTGCAGGAGCAACCCAAGGAGTTAAACATGTTCATTCTGTGATCTGCACTTACAAAATTGCAGCTGGAATTTTAAAGGTGGTAGGTCGCAGCCAGTTTCAAAATGAATCTCTCTGATTCCCCCAAACCCATTGTTTCTGTGTCAGGGGTTTGGCCATTTTTCTCTTATAGTGTTGAATTTCCATCCACCCGTGCTGCTTTAGTTCCATCTGCACGCTTGCAGCTTTTCCCCCCAAAATGTAGGTCTACCCAAGTCTCAGTTCACCCTGAAGAGCAATCTTCTTGAATATAGAGCAATGTAAAACCCTGCCTAGATTTATTGGTTTTAGCAGAATAGAATTTACATGTTATTTTAACTTTAAAAAGGGGTCTCTGTTTAACATGAGGCCTCAGATAAGTCATATAGGATATGTCTATACTCCAGTTAAACACCCACGGCTGGCCCATGTCAGCTGACTTGGGCCCGGGGAGCATAGGCCGTGGGTCTATAAAACTGCAGTGTAAACATTCGGGCTTGGGCTGCAGACTGGGCTCTGAGACCCCACAAGACTGGAAGGTCCCAGAGCCCAGGCTCCAGCCTCAACCCAAACATCTACACTGCAATTTTATAGCCGCAGAGCCTGAGCCCCACGAGCTGGAGTCAGCTGACCCCGGCCAGCCATGGGTGTTTTACTGCATGTCCTGATACCGATAGAGTCAATCTTCCGTTTTTCAAGCTCCACAGAATTCTCAGTGGCAGTGTTTTGTTTTTGTTAATCCAAATCCCTGCTAGTTAATTAGAAGGCAAATTTGAAACAGTGAATACATGTCAGAGTTTGTCGAAAGAATTGCTCTATGCTGTGCCTATCATATGCAGATAAATTATCTAAACCCCAGTCCGTGAATGAACTGGTACACTATTAACTGTTGTTCACTTTACACACCGCAGCTGGGGCTTTCTTTTAATTGTATTTAGTGCTAACTTTGCATGGCTTAAAAGGAGCCATCTAGCCATCCCTGTAAAGTGAATGGCATAGTCAACCACTCATTTAAATAATGGCAGTACAGGGAATAGCTTTTAAATGGTTATCGTAAAACATATGATTAACGTCTGTAGACTGTTTACTTTTCTTCTGTGAACATTCTTTCAAGTGTGCAAATAGCTCACTGTATGGTTAAAGCTCAGTTAATCTGTTTGGTTTTTGTAATGGAGAAAAAGCAGTGTCTGCATGAAAATGTCACACAAGGAGATTTAATTTAGAGATTAAAAGCTTCCTGAGTGATTTAAAAAAAATACTTTTTCAGCCATTAATGCAGTGCCCCTTCCTTTTAATGCTCTCTGTTTTAATTCTGCTTCTGCCATACTATTTGAAGGTCCCAGTCCTATAACCATTACCTGAAGAAGTCCCATTGACTCCAAAGGTAAGGGTTGCAAGATCAGATCTTCTATTTGGAGCTGAATTCCTTTAGCTCTGAATATGTACCGCAACAGGACTAAAATATCCCCACGCCTCTTCTTTTTACCAAACACTATCAGGACTCTGTCTTCTCGCCTTCAAGATTTTAGGATAGAGTGGAGACACAAAACCAAATGCCTCATGCGCACCCAAAAGGGGGGAACCACTTGGAAATATATGGTTTATTTTGGAGGTTTACTCAGAATGGAGGGGAATGGCTGAGGGCTCCATCCAGAGAAAAATCCGGAATGATTGTGGGAGGGGACCATCTTTTTGTTCTATTTGTACAGCGCTGAGTACTGTGGGGTCCGGGTCCAGATGGAACTGTAAGGACTGTTGCAATACAAATAATTAATAATGGTCTTTGATTGGTGTCAGGGTAGGAAGGATCAAACCTCCCCTGTCTTTTGATGAATCTCATTTACTTACAATACAAAGCGGCCCATTCTGGCAAGTGGAGGTTGAGGCAGTGGGCCAACTCTTGGAACTAGTAACCAAAGTCACGGCATAGAAACCTATTTGATTTTTCTACCCCCTTTTATTTCCTTTCCTGACCCAGTATTTATGCCATTTCACTTTCCTCTTCCCTAGGAATTCCAAGGCCTCCGCATCCTCCGGATATATCTCCTTATTATCCGTTATCACCGGGCACAGTAGGGCAAATCCCCCATCCGCTAGGATGGTTAGTACCACAGTAAGGAGTTCCATTTTTTTATTTCCATTTTGGTTTTTTGACATGTATAATTTTTAATGTAAAAATAAGTGTGTATATGTGTTGAGATAAGTGTATTTGCCAGCTGCCACTTTATGATGTGGGTGAACTGATAACTACTCAATAAAGATTAAATAAACCTGGGGCTCTGATACCAAGTCATATGCTATTAAGCAAACATGGGCACTAGGGCATTGCTACACATGTTGTCTTTAACCAACCGATGGCCTGTGAGGCATAAATTCATAGCCCCGCCGCTCCCCTCCCCCCCCCCCCCCCGCCCGCCCGCCATTAAAACACTTTTATAAATACATTTTTGCCGGATGTCTCATTTTTCACACACCCCTGAGTTTGATTTTGTGGTGGCTGATGATAGTTTCAGGGGTGTGCGTTTTTTGTTTAAATCATGTCACCATTAACGTAACTCTGTAATTACAACTGCATTGCTCTTCTATGCTATGAGTCCCTGTTTTCCATGTGGGGGTGGGCAGAGTTTACGTTGGCTGGCGAAATGGGTGACACCTGGTTGAAAAAGTAGCAACTTAGGAGTGAACTTTTATTAAAGACAAGAAAAGTGAATTAGTTCAGATTAAAGGTGGCCAAAAAAACCCACCACAAAACACCCCATGGGGAATGTCCATTTGATTATTTTTTGAACACGTAGAACTTGTAGGGAATGGGAGTCCCTCAAAAGAAATGCAGTGAGTCATTGGTACCTGCTGCCTTTATGTTGCCATCTCTGAAATGGGTTTATAATACCTCCTTGCCCCACAGGGCTTCTATGCAGTTTAATTGATTATTGTTTGTAAAGTGCACTGAGGTCCTGGAAGAAAGGGGTCTCTGCATTACAGTATAATTCTTTATTACCATAAGATGTTTTATTCACATATAAAGGATATTTCAGGCCTCATTGATATTGGGAAGCTCAGGCTGAGTTGCCCAAGGGCATGAGTACTGCATTATGCTCTAGGTTATTTGCTCTAGCCACATAGGATGAAGTTCACCTGTCCTTGAGGAAATGGAATATATATATATATAAGGAACTGAGTAGGAGGCCATAAAATTCATACATATACCTAGACCCGAGGACGTGAATTGGGGGAGGAGTGCAGTCCTCCCATGGCCTCTATTCCAGCTACGGGGAGTCCCTATTCACTGGATATGCACATGTGAATTCAGGGAGACCTTGACATGACCTGGCCGCAGTGATCCCTCCTCAGAAGCCCACATGAGAGGTTGTTTCACACACTTCCCCTCCTCACAGGGTTATGGTGCTTGATGCTTACAGGGCATGAAGGGGTCTTCACACTAGGAAGAGGAGGGGTTTGAAGCTCACCCTTGTGCTGGCCCTGTCCAAAGGGGTGAATTTCACCAGAAATGCACAGCTCTAGCAGAAACAGAAACCCAAGATATTGTTCTATCTAAACCGAATCCCTGTACGTATGTGGCAATTTCTCTCTTGCTCGGTAAACCAGCTTACCTTTAGGATGCAGGCCCCACACTTGTATGCACTGGCTATTTTTTTTTTTCCTCACATCCAACCTGTATAGTTCTCAGGCATCACCTGAGTCTTTTGGACTCCTGACATATAAAGTAAATACACTCAGCTTGTGACCAAAAACTGTAAAGTTAAAGTGAGGGAGTAATGGATAAAAGTGCCCTCATCTTTTAGCCATGGCCAGGTGTCCCTTTTTTTCTCCTTTCTAGTGCAGCCTTATTGTGTCTTGGCATTTTGTGGGCATACGTGTCACTTTTGGGCATTAGATCATGTCTGCCATATGCAGGTGCATATAACCACAGGATTTGGTAGCCAGTTTCCTAATGCATGTGGAAACACTCAGCTGCATATCAGGTAGGAGGCTTACAACCCAAACCATCAATTTACCCTGCTGTATTTATTTATCTACTCACAATTTTTACATTCTTTTTGTGGGTTGATACCAATAATCCCATCATTAAAAAAACAAATCCTTTTTTTAGTTTAAACAATAATACAAACATCCAGCAAAGGTAGATAAGGGTTTTTATTTTTAAATTCTCTACCTTTTTTGTGGTCACAATTAGCTACTGGAGCCACCTATCCTAAACTGGCCTGGTTATCTCAAATGGGTTATGCTTAAAAAACAAAACATAAGTATCCTACCAGCACAGCTGATATGTATTTGAAGGACAGATAAAAAGAACTAGCCAACACAGACAAATCTCAATCAGAAAAAGTTGTGTGTCTTTCATGAGTATGCTGTTTTGCATGTTGCTGTATTTTTTAATTATTGTAATGAGGTGTGATTGTCTATTGGTTACCCACAATACTTCTTGGGGACTCTCCCCCGGTAACTCTTGTCAACACTTGTTAATCTGACAAAAGGCTACAAATTAAGCTCTGTTAATTTAATGTTTTCTCACCGAGATCTAAATACCGAAAGAGGCCCAAAGCGCAACTGAAGTCCTTTGATTCACTGTACTTTATTTTGGTATAAATTTACATTCATTATTGTTTTCCTTTGGATGTGTAGCCCTCAATTAGTGTGATGGCTCCATTAAAGCAAGCGAGACTTCGCCTTTAATTATTACAACAAAACACCTAGTTTCAGCTTGGGGAGAGGGTCTCTATTGACATAAGCAGAGGTTATAAAATTTAATTAGCCATTCCTATCAGATTTATGGCATTCAAATTGTTCTGTGTTTCTTTCCTTTGATCCTTGCTGTACAATCCCCAAGATTTTTGTTCTGATCAAATGAGAATAAAGCTTACTGTGCAGAGAGAAGTTGGGGGGTTTTTTTAAGCCCTTTTTTCTTTCTCTCACTATTTTTTTCCCTTCTTCTTTCCAGGCAAGGTCAGCCAGTTTACCCAATCACAACAGGGGGATTCCGGCATCCCTACCCAACAGCTCTGACTGTCAATGCTTCCATGTCAAGGTGAGTTCAAAGTACTGAGGTCCTGAATCAAGGGCAAATGTAACTCCTCTTAACATTCTCTGTAGAGAAGTGTGTTTCATCTAGAAAATGCATTTCTGGATTTGCAGTCATTTCCAGTTTTCAAAAAACAGAATTGTCCCATCTGATGAGAAAGGGAGTCACAGCACAGCCATTGAACATCAAGGTTTGGCAGGTGGGGGCTGTGTTTTTTAAAGCCGACTAATTGAGAAATATGGTAGTCCATGACATTGAAAAAGCAAGAAGTCCTGACACGTTCTGGTTTTTCAGTGGCTATCATCCAGAGCAGTGCTCTGTGTAAGAAAGGGAAGGGTGTGGGTGTATTATTGTTATTCAGACTGAGTTGGAAGGAAGGTTATTGTGCTTTTTTCCCTTTCCGGAGCTCAAAACACTAGTAGTCAACATAAAAGTACCTTCCTGACCCTCTGAAGCTTTAGAAGTATATATTTGTCCCCCTCCCTATCTCCAATTAATTCCAGCTAATTTTCCAGGGGCTGCTAGTTTTATTTACAAACTGGTTGGCAGCACTATGTTTAAGTAATCACTAATTGCTCCTAATGATAGTTTTATTTTCTGTTCATCTGATTTTCAGTCTGGTTAATTAAATCGGTGGAGGTTTAGACTTTCCTGATGGGCTGAAACAGCTAATCCATTTTGATGATGGCACATAATTAAATTAGCATGCATTACATAGCAAGGTTCCACGTCTCTTTCCCCTGTTTCCCGCTCGCCTACATCTCTGTGGTTAATACATGCAGGTTAGAGTACAGAGGAAGATTTGAGTAGAGAATGGTAACTCCTACCTTGAGTAACAGAAACCTGTAGCCAGGGCTGGAGAGTGAGTGGGGAAACACTCTGTATGTGTTAGAGAAGAAAGAATAAACTTGATAACAGAACGTTCACTTGTTGATACAGTGAATAAAAAGAGAAGCCTGAAAACCTAAATTTGTATAAAAGGGCCCAGTGCAGACAGAGATCCAGGGCTGAGGAAAAGCTGCAAATTAAGTGACAATTCCTGTTTAGTCTTTAAAATATGTACAAAAGATTTGAAGGTGTGAGGTGAGGCAAAATAGAACTTGGTTTAGTTTAATTATTATTAGTGAGGGTAGTTTCTTTCTTTCTTTCTTTCTTTTGGGGGGATGCTGTATTCCCAAGACAGGCCTTATGAAAGGTAGCTAGTTAAAAAAAAGTATACAGCAAATTAAATACATTATTGTGGTAATGGGACTACAGAAGCACAGGTCTATTATACTTATGGCAGTTATAGGGAATGTAGGATCCTTGCCCTGTTCTAGCACACCCTTTGATATTCATTCCATTCAGCAGCAGGGCCAGGACTTCGCAGAATTAAGTGATGGGTCATTATACTTTAAACACCGTGGAGAAGCCTAGATTGGCAATTAAACAGCACTTGCTGACACTCGCTTGTGCCACCCTGTGACCCCCTTTAGATTGAGATGTTGGAGCTCGGGGCCCTCAGCCTGCTAAATTGGTAGCAGGCACTTCTCCTGACGAGGGCTGGCTCTGAAATCTGCCGGCTTCAAAGGGAGCAAGATCATGTATAAACCATAATGTGGGTGCACCATGGCTCAAAAAATAAGGCAGGAATAGATGAAATGTTACAAGTGCAAGGGGGAAATGAGAGAATAATGACAAATCTAATGCAACTCAAAGCAGAATTGTTGCACAGAAAAATGCATCCCACTGCTTGTGCATAAAATCAAGGCAGGCAGATGACATCCAGTTAACAGAAACATGTCAACAGTGAAGTAAAGTGAGAGTGAGTAAGGGAGAAGCCCCTGAGACAGCTAGGAACAAAAAATTAGTTGTCCTTAACAAGTTAAGGCTCATCATTATATTCTGGCTTGGAGCCATAAAAGCAGACAGGGGTATATAATGAGCTGCTTAGAATTGTTAGGATGTTTATTGCAATTCATGGGAATCTTGTCTGAAGAAAGGAATTTCTCAGGCAAAGGTGTGTGTACTGGGCTGGGGGCACGGCTGGTGTTTGCATATGCGTGCACGCACGCACACCATCTTTTTTTTTATCTGTATTTATATTACATACACGTGCACAGACACACATCTGGATACCAAGCGATATGTTTAGACATATTTATTCTTTGTTGCTGCCCAAAAACTCCTTTTGTATTTTACCAAGTATGGGCAATTCCTATGGACAGACCACCTTAAAATGTGTAGTTATGCGCATGTTTTCTCACATGCCATGTCATCTGTGAGTGCACATATGAAACACACCTGCACGCATCCGTAGCTGAGCAATGTGAACAAGTCTAATGTTTACCCTCAGAAGCTAGGTAGTTCAGACAGAAGGCTGCTATTCCATCAGGAACTCCCCCACATGTGCCCAGGCTCTTCAAGAAGCATGTTCTGTCATGACTCTGCTCGGTTCTGGAAACCCTGCAGTACGTAGGCACAATGCCGGAGAGGAGTTTTGAATGTGTAATGGAAGTCGCTCTGAAATGTACTATGTGCTCGCTCTCTGGCTGTAAAAACAGTGGCATATTCCAGTTTCTCTCTCTCACACACACACACATGCATACTCAGTCTCTCACACCCAGGCTCACATACCCATCCCTCCGAAGGCCCTAGTCTACATTCCTTAAAAACAGTTTTAAAAAGTCTACCCATAATTACCTGCACTGTGATATTGACCTTGCATGTTTTTCGTGCTTTTCTGCCCAGAATATTCCCAAGGGTCTTTACCATCTTAATAGTCACACTTAATAATTAAGGACACAACTATAAATAGTTTATGAAGGGTTAATAAATTATTAATAATTGTTGAATCAATTGTTAGTGTCCAGGGGTTGTTTATAACTTTCTAATAATGTCCTTATAACACCAACCAGACACTGGAAACACTATTAATAACTGCAGCGTGATTATCTATTGATCCTTTATTACCCCATTATAAACTATTTATAAATTTATCCTTAATGCAAAGTGTAACTAACTTAACAAACTGATGGGTAAACACTACACCCACCACTGAAAAGCAGCCACCTCTGAAGTGAAACCTGGCAATAATTTGACAGTACACTGTAACACTATACAGCAGTTATGCAGTGGCAGTGAAGAATACCTTTTGTAATGGAAATTTCAAGGGAAATTTAGTTTTGCAGAATGTAATGACCCAAGCTGGAATTAAGCCAGCTCCATAGTTAGCACTCCCCAGCTCTGACTTCCATGCGATTATAAATAAATAAATAACTGAACGGACTTGGGATCTCACCCAAAGCTCATTGAAGTCAACGGGAAGGTTCTGTTGACCTTTTGGGTTTGAATTAGACCCTTGAATCGTACTTTGAAAGCCAAAAACATAACAAAAAACTTGCAATACCAAGCTTCAGCTTACTCTCTTTTCCATAATGCAGCTAAACTTTGTATCTGCAGTTTATTAACTCAGAAGGAAGCCATTCTCACTATTAAACAATAAATAGAAGTTCCTGGCAAACACAAAACCTCCCTTGGACAGATGCCACTACTAAAGTTTAGCTATCAGCAAGTGATTATTCAGTGATAGTTGCCTGTTGATAGAGGTTGCCACGTCTTTGAAATGTAAAATATGATGGATGATATCCTGGCTCCATGGAAGTCAGTGGAAGATTTTGCCATTGACTACAGTGGGACCAGGATTTCTCCCAATATGTGTGTGTTGTATGTACATACACCTGCATACATATAATTAATGCGTGCATATATACACACACACACACAGTTAAAAGGGCTGGTTCCAAAATTTAGAAGATTTTGAAATTTCTGTACAAATTAAGACAATGGTTAAATAGATTTTTTTTTTCATTTTTTGACCCGCTCCAATTAAACATTCTGCCAAAAAAAAAAAATTAAACCAATATTTTTTGTTGAAAATTTGTTTCAACTGAGATTTTTATGACCAGATGTAATATATGGCATATGTGGTATGTATCATTTGTGTGTGTGTATATGTATTATCTATCTATCTATAGACAGGTTATTTTAAAAACAGATTCTTGATGCCAGTGCGATCCTCATTTTCTCTGACAAGGAGTGTCTGTTGGGTTTTTTTTTTGCAAAGGCTTAGCCTTAGTTAGAGTTTAGATTATTTTTTTAAAGGATATAGAATTTATGTATAGAATCTGTTTATATAGAGTTTTATATGGGGTTGCTTTGAGTGGGGAGGAGATTGGGATTGAAATTCTGACCCTATTGAACTCCGTGTCAAAACTCCTATTGACTTCAGTGTGTTCAGGATTTTACCCTGTATTTACTCCTCATCTCCTTACATCCCTTCACAGTGAGTTCCCACTATTGATTATTTTCATTATTTGTACCCTGTTAGAGCCTAGAGGCCCAAGATTGGGGCCCTACAGTGCCATACATGGCATAGACACACAGTGACAGACAAGAGTACACAGACGAGATAGGAGGGGGAAAAATGACACAGAGAGATGAAGTGACTTGCCCGTGATCATACAGCAGCTGAGTGGTAGAAATGGAAAGAGAACTAAGGTCTCCTGACTCCAAAACCAGTGTGTTGTCTACTGTGCTAACCTGTGTAGAGAGAAAGTTCCTTTCCCTGCTCAAATGTTCTGTCTCCTTGCTCCCATCCACCTGTCTTTTCCGGGGTGGGGAGGGAGAGACCTTCTGACATGAGAGTGGTTGAACAGCCTCCTTGGAGACCCATGCCAATGAGGGCTCTTTGGTACCAACAGTAAAAGTCAAAAATAATAAGCCCAGTCTACTCCCTGTCCTCCTCTTCCCCTACCATCAAGGCCAAACCACCTTCCTTTTCTCCACCTCTTTCTGCCAGAGGCCTGAGTTCCCTCTCCAAAGCTTTGACCACTTTTGAATTCTTCACTCCTGTCAGTCAGATCTCTTCCCACCTCTGCCATCAGACCCAAAACACCCCTTCTTCCTAATAATCCTGAGCTCCACGAGGTAGTAGAAAAAGCTGCAAAGCTGTACTGGAAGGTTATCTACCAAAGGGTTACTCCATGTCCTTGCGTAAATGCAGTATAAAGTATTTAGACAGTACATTCTTAAAGAATGTATTAATATAGGGTAGAAAATTAACTTTAAAATATCATTAAATGCTGTTGTCACATCTCTGATCTTTGCACAGATTCATACTTAATATAGCAGTGAGTTGTATAGATTGCAGCATAGATCAATCTAGAGATCTATCAACATAGATATTTAGCAGGAAAATATTGTATGCACGCGGGAGAAGAAAAATCCTATCCTTAGCCAATACAATATAGCTACAGATTACAGCTGTACACATATGACATACATATGGAACTTTCACTGGGCCAACTTTCACTGCTCTCAGAATCCAGGCATTTACAAATAGCAAACATTGTGTAGAGAACACACAACTTTGTTTTCCAGCCCATTTTGGGGTTGGAGTTTTTGTAGAGTGTAAAATCCCCCTTGGCCCAAAGGTCTAGGCCAGATTACAGCCTATGAAATCCCATTGACTTCAGTGAGGTTGCCTGAGAGAAAGTTGTGGTCATGCTTTTTCTTATTTACTTTTAAACCTTTTAAAACCACTGAGTAATAACAAAGCTAATTGCTCTTTTAAAAGCTTGTTTATTTGTTGCTGTTTTTAATAGAAGTTATCTGTGAATATGCTTAAAACAGCTTTAGTGTGTATATTTTATGGCCCTGATGCTGCAGTTAGATTCACAAAAATGGACCACATTTCCTTTTGGATCCATCTGTAGGATTGAGGCCTATGTCTATGTATTTGACTATGTGAATTAGCATAGATGGAGTTTCTCTACATTTTTGTCATTTAAAAAAAATCTGAAGTTTTTTTTGAGGTTTTGTTTGTTTGCTTTTTAAATGGGATTAAGCCTTCCTATGTAAACCTAATGGTTCAAAATTCACTTCATTCCCTGATCTTCCCACCCTCTGGTAAAACAGTATATCACAGAGGTTCACCAAACACAAATAAATATATTATTTGGTTCCATCCATAAAATGTGGCTAATGAGGCACATACAAGGAATGTCGAAAATGCATATAAATTGTGGCAGCATTAATATTTTATTTCGCTGTCAATATGCAACAAAAGATGTCATCCTTAATTCTCAACCTGATTAGAACTATAAAAATTGGTTCACTGGTTGCCACTGGTAATTTTACAATAAAGCAGTGGATCCACCACTGCTTTCCCTGCAAGTAGCTGAAATTCCACTTTTCCATCCAAGTTCGTCAGTTGAACTTGCCTTTTGTTAAGGATATTAAAAATCATAATGTCTCATGTCAGTAATGATAATGAAGGGGAAGATTGGCTTTAATGACATTAGAAGAATCATTATGTTTAATTTATCGCTAATTAATGCTGCTGCTTTCATATGCTTTGTCTAGCTGTTCTGTGCTTGTTATGTGCCTTTTTTTATGTGTGTATACATCCCTCCCCATTCATTCATTTTTATTCTGACGATTTACACAGCTTTCTCTCCTCTAGGTTTCCTCCACATATGGTCCCGCCACATCATAGTTTACATACAACTGGAATCCCTCATCCGGCCATAGTCACACCAACAGTCAAACAGGAATCTTCCCAGAGTGATGTTGGCTCACTCCACAGCTCGTAAGTTTTACATTCATCGTTTTATTTTTAGAACAATCTAATTGCAAGGGGGGTTTTCACTCAGTGTTTTTAAAATTCGGGTTTTACTTTGCTGTGATTTTATTATAAAATATATGTGAACAGGTTTGATTGGTTTTGCTAAATGTATTTGACCATAATTTCATTGGCCCTGTGTATCAAAATAATAATAATAATAATTATAAAAAATAACTTAATTCCTTGTAACACTCCTGAGAAGTAGGTTTGTAGCTATTAATATTGCACAGCTGGGGAAAATGTAGTGTGTTAGTTAAGATGTCCAATAATTAAGGTGTCCAATAATTTTGTCTGCCTCTCTTTTAAATGCCCAGCTTGAGATACATAAGAGCATCCAACTGAGCACTCAGAGATGAGGGTACCCAAAATTAGAGGCTACTTTTGCAGGGGGGGGGGGGGAGAAATGGGCATAAGTGACATGCCAAAAGCCACAGAGGGAATTGGTGTCAGCTCTGGGATTAGAATTAAGGAGAATCTTGTTTTTCCTGCCCTGTACTCAGAACATGCCTGGTACTCCCTACTCTGGACTGAATATTTTTTCCCCATTTAATAATATAAGTGATATTTGGGGCATGGGAATGTGGTTTATTATTATTTGCATTGTGTTAGTGCCTAGCAAATCCAGTCATGGACCATGGTCCCATTTTGCTAGGCATGATGGCCCAGATCCTCAAAGGTATTTAGTCTCCTAATTCCCATTGATTCCAGTGTGAGGATCTGGGCCTATTATCCTTACTTCTGTTTCCCAAAGGGATAAAAATATATCTGGCTAGGTTACCTATACACCAAGTGGGTTTCTTGTAAGACTGTGGAAATGGTTCTCATGTAGCAGCCCGCTGACTCTAGAGAACCCTGAAACCTGTAGTTTTCAGTGGCCAGTTGCAAAAGTTGCAAGTATAAAATGAAGGTAGTTTTGCTGCAGACCTGTTTAATAGGGTTTATGTATAGAGATTGGGGGGAATGAGTATGATGAACTTGCGAGAGTTCTCACTGTGAGATTCTTTGTCTGTTTTGTCTTCATCATCCAGAAAACATCAGGACTCCAAAAAAGAAGAAGAGAAAAAGAAGCCACACATAAAGAAACCTCTTAATGCGTTCATGTTGTATATGAAGGAAATGAGAGCAAAAGTCGTAGCAGAATGCACGTTGAAAGAGAGTGCAGCCATCAATCAAATCCTTGGTCGAAGGGTAGGTAACTAATGTAACCAAAATGAGAGAGAGAAAACCATGAAAGTGAAAGTCCTCAGGAAAAAAAATCTATTGCAAAGATAGTGTGTTGTCCTTATTTTGGGTATGTTTTGCTAGATTATTTTGATAAGTGTATAGGGTTGAAACTTCTATTTCAACAGAAATCAAAATAAACCAGAATATCTTCCTGCTTGTATTTGTGTTTTGTTTTCATGAGCATATTTTGCTATGTGGCGCCACTTGTGGGACTGAAATAATAATGAGATCTATTCTTCTTATGCTATTTCCAGGTCTAAGGACTTGAAATCCCAGATTTCGTGTTATTTTGGCCTGAGAAATGGCTCACTGTGGTTTTTTGGGGGAAGTGGGGTGGCTGTGAAGAATGTAAATACAAGGACTAGGGGAAAAACCGGAATACGGGAATGAGTGTGGGAATAATGAGGAAGGGATGCTTTTCCAAAACCAGAGGTGGTTCAGATCTTGGTCCCGTTAACAAATGATTGTGGGTTTGGCCCATCTTCAGAAAAACAAAAGGACTGAATGAATATAAATGATGAATTCAGTCTCAGCTGGGTAAACCAGAGTCATAAATAAAATATTAACTGGCTGTGTGCCAGATAATCTGTTTTTATGAAAATGGAACACACACACACACTGTTATTGATGTACTGTATTTTAAAAAGTTGTGCTTTTGATTCTCTTTTCTCTTCCCCTACCTCAGTGGCACGCATTATCCAGAGAAGAACAAGCTAAATACTATGAGCTAGCGAGAAAGGAACGACAGCTCCATATGCAGCTTTACCCAGGCTGGTCCGCACGGGATAACTATGTAGGTGGCTATGTAGGTGGATATTTTTTTCAGTAGTAGAGTTTGTAGAAATGTATTGTTTTTCTGTAACCTGCTGACCTACGTCCACACACCGTGTACAAGCACTACTTTGAAAGGGCATCTCAGGACCCCAGTCTGGAAACAACAGCGGATGCTCCACCCGTATTGCCAAAACAATTGGGTACAATTAACAGCCCTCCACTTGGAAGAGGCTCCTTCCCTGAGATAGCAAAGAATGTAAAAGGTTAGAAGTGAGGCATGTGATTAAAGCTCTGTGAAGACATCTTGCAGGGTGTCTGCCTTCCGTATGCCAATCTCTGGAAGATGCTATTAGGCATGTGTTCCTTTAAAAAAAAAAAAAAAAAAAATCTCCCCATGATTCCTCCCCTTCTTCCCCACCAAAAATGAATCATTAGTGTCTTGTGCTTACCTGTGTGAGAGTATAGTGGAAAGTGGAAGAAAGACTTATCCTAGCTTCAGAGAAGGACTGGCAACGCGTGTTGTGTTTGAAAGTCTTGCTCTCAAGTGGGGTTAACATAAATTATTCCACGCTCTACTGTTGTATATTTCACGTATGTTATGCCTTACTGTGGCCATGTTTTAATATGCTTCTATTGTTTGGTCTTTTTACACAAATATCTTGAGACTGCAATTTGCAGCCAACTGGTGGGATGTATTCAGGTTGATTTTTATTTATTTTCCCACTTGAGAAAGTCTGTTCACAGCATATGCTACTGTTAGCTGTCTGGTTCCCAACTTAGTCCCCAGTCCTGCAAACACTCTTACTATTGAGTGTAGTGCGCTCTTCCATGAGAATTAAGCACTATATCTGGTAGTAAGTGTTTACAGAATTGAGTCCATGAATTCTTAACAGATTGATAGCTGTTACAATCCTGGGGCTTGGTAGAAGCTTAAAAACCTCCTAACACAATAATGTAGTAATGCCCCTTCTTCCTATATTTGGGAAGTATTAACAGGTTTACAGATACTTGCATGTAAATATCAGCAGCAAAACAATAATCATTACAGCAACGAGTTTTTGTTTAAGGAGATGTTACACAGGAATATAGTTACCAGAGCTCTCTGTTTTAACATGGTTTTACCATAGTACAGAGTAAGCATCATTACAACACCTATGATGTCGTTTCTAGTGATTTGATTAAATTGACTGAAATCTCTGATTACAATATATTTAACAGACCAGGCATGTCAATCACATGTTAATAATAACAAAAAATTGACAGGTGGGCTGGTATTTTTGCAGGTGAATGTACTTTGTCTGAGTACCAAATAAATGGTAACCAAATTTCTCTGTCTAGTTTGCTGGATACATAAGTGGTGTGTAGCAGTCACCTCCCATATTTTTCTTTTGAACCATTCCGCTGCGGTACGACTATTTTTTTCTTTTCCTTGTGAAAGGCTACCACTAGCCTAGCATCTACTAGCAGATGAGAGATTAACTCCTCATTTTCTTTTGTGTGGCCATTTCCTCTGGGGAGCCCCAGTGGGATTACCAAAGGCTCATTTGGTAATACGCTTTGTGATAGTACAATCCCAGTTCTCCCTAATGATTGATATGTCCAACATATATGCATAAAATCTCCTCTTTCAAACTTAAGGCCAAATCCTGAAAACACTCACTCACTGTTGAATGTTATGCTTTCCTCTACATCTGGTAGTAATGTTTACAGGATTGAGCCCAAAAATGCTTGTATGCAGTATAATTGTAGCCATGTTGGTCCCAGGATATTAGAGAGACAAAGCGGGGAAGGAATATCTTTCATTGGACCAACTTCTGTTGGTGAGAGAGGCAAGCTTTCGAGACACACCAAGTTCTTCTTCAAATCTGCGTGTATGAAAGATATTCCCTGCTCCCAAAATTCTTAAGAGATTTGTAGCTGTCACAACCATGTGGCTTGGAAGAAGCTTTAAAATCTTACCCAATAATATAGTTATTATGATTTTTGAAAACTCTCTGGTGGAGTCCCATTGCTGTCAGTAGAGTATTTCCTTGCAGAACTCACTGAAGATTTGGGGGCCAAGCCTGTAAAACTGATGTCAATTGCATTTAGTAAACTTTTGTTTGCTTTTTTTGCTGCTGTCTCCTTTGTGTCTAATCGGTTCCTAGGATAGCCAAAAACATTGCTCTGCCATGAATCATTTAAACTGTTCACTTTGTGTATAGCAACATATACCTGTTTGTGCAGGTGCACTCAGATGTGTACAGTACAGGATAGACACTTCACAGTCTGCAACACACTAAAAGGTAGCAGTCTTTGTTATAGAATGCCAAATATCTCTGTGCTGGAATAATGTTATATTACCATTTAAATAACTGTATTTGCCATTTGTGGTATCAAAATCCGCTCATCTCCTCCCTCGCAGCTGCCTTTATTCTCCAGCTCTTCCTCTCCTTTCTTCCTTATCTTTCTGTGCTCCCTGGGCATAAAACAATACTTGTGCATCCTCTTTATAGGCAGAGGCATAGGAGAGGTATTTTCTTAGGATCCAGAGGTAGTTCATTCCAGCTCCTCCAGCAAAAGCACATTCTTTTTGGTATGGACTGGACTGAGACCATCAGACCATAGGGCTGAGTAGTTCTTGGTACTGTGCAGTCTGATTTCCTCTTGGGAGTTCAATAAGGAGTAGAGGTAGGACCTGCCGTATGCTTAAAAGAGGTTTCAAGGAACGTTCATTCTGCTTTAGTGACTGTCGCTGACAGATGGGCATGTACAGTGTCTTAAATGTTTAGGACCTTTACATTTGTCCTCAGCATGTGAGCACTGAGAAACCCTTTCTTCTCAAGCTAAAAAGGACAGGATGAGAAAGCTGATGCTTTCCCAGCGGCTTGATGCTGTGTCCCCCCCTGACCTTCAGGGGGAACCTTGCTTCAGTAGGAGAGCTCAATAGCCTTGCATCACACAGACACATCATCTACAGAGTTTGGTTTTTTTCTCTCTGTCTCTCTCTCCTTCATTCCATTCAGCGTTCTTGGAGTTTTCCTCCCCCCTCAGGCTTTCTTTGGACAACAGACCTTCCAGAGATCTAGAAGAGAGGCATGATGGGGGTGCCAAAGCTTGTTAAATCGTACCCCATCGTCAGCAATTTCACATCAAGCATTGAGGCTTAGATACACATAGCCCATCTCTTCAGAGAGGCAAGCAGCACATTCTAGCAACTGCAGATTTCAGCCTCCTCTTCAGTTCAGGCGGATTTAGGGAATGCCTTGTCAGGGTCTCATTGGTGTCAGCAGGCACATTCAGTCTTCCACGTACTGATCTGAGAAACTGTACCTCCCATAGGCCTCGATATTAGCAGGACTCCTTTGTTTCTCCTGCATCCGGAAAGATGCAGGGGAAGTTTCTGCAGATCCTTGTCAGACAAAGCCTGTTTTTAAGTGGATTTTGAACCATCAGGGCTAGAGGTGCTGATCTAGCGTAACTTGGTAAACAAGGGCGCTTATGGGTAAACTTCCAGCAAAGGGGTGGGACTTATCACAAAACTCTTGTGGGAAGTGGTGTGAATTTATGCCTCCCTTTGAAAGCAAGTTCCTATGCTACTCCTTTGGATGCTGAATGGGTCTAGCAACATTACCTTTGCTATTAACAGGAGAATCAGTATAAGAAGGTCTAATAGGCAGGTGGACTTAGTTCTGGAGAAGAAAGAGAACACGCCAAAATAGACAGTAAGTGTTTTATATCCAGATCTAGATCTCTTCTAGCCAGAGCACTTGCGTAGTGTAGGGATGGAAAAATCCTTGGACCTTGCCATCTCCATCTGAGTAGAGTAATGAGGCAAAGAAGAGAAATGTGTTGTCTGCGAGGCACCGTAAGAGCTGCTATCGTTGTGATTTAAATGTATAATCAAATATCTTCTCCATTGTACAGAAATTTGAAATTAAATGATTTTTCCTCTTCTTTTAAGAGACTGTGAAGGGACTCTGTTGGCATCTTTCTCCAGTGTTTGTTAGTGTGGAACAGAGTTTCCCAAGCTCATGTTGATAAGGAACCAAAAATATCCTTGGCAGAAACATACTCATCGGCCATTTTTAATTATAGCTCTTTGATACCTGGCTTGAAGGCTTGGTACAGTGGTCAGGAGGCTCAGAATCCACTCCCTCTTTTTATTGTGTTTACCAGCAAAGGAGCTGCTGGAACAGACTCATGTCTGTGTCCCAGCTGGTCCTTGTCTGATATTGCTCTGATTTCTCCAACTGGAAAAAAAAATACTTGAATTCTCTCTGAAGCATACTGCAAAAATTAAATAAATCTACTCTGGGGGGTCTTTTCAGTCTGTTAACCTATCCAAGTACCTCTTGAAATAAGAACCACAGATGTACAGGCCTGGGTCAATAGTCTGATTTCAGTTAGAATGTTGTAAATGTGGAGCTACTCCACTGAGTGAAGTTACTCTGAATTTACATCAGTATAAATGAAAGTGGACTTTGAGCCCTGTTTTGTGTGCGTGATGTATTGCCTCCGGACTGCGTAGCAAGGTGTCGCCTCTCTGTTCCCAAAGTCTTTAGGTATAGTGACTGGAATGGCGCCAGCAGTCCTCTGTTAAAGAGATGGTTCCTGTAGTTTTACATAAACTATATCAAAGTATAGCCAAAGATAGCAACCCCCCTCTGAAAATCACCTGAGATGTGACTGAGATAATTCCCCAATAGCAGTAACTTGTCCACAGAATTATGGGCATATCCATTAAACCTGCCTGCACACACAGCCTTCCTTCTATCAGCAAAAGGTTCTCCTGAACAAGACTTTACTTGTCACATCCAAGACAGCAGGGTGGCAGTTTACTACCTGAATAGGCAAGGAAAGACAAGTTCGGAGGCCCTTTGCCAGGAGCCCTACAGGATTTTTAAACTCCAGCTTCAAAAGAACATTCACATTTTTGCTTCTTACAAGTAGAGCATAAACATCTTAGAGGAGATGCTGAGCTAAACCCCAAAATTAATCACTTAGATGGGCGCCAGACCAAGTTACTGGAGAGAAGCTGTCCTATGTCTAGGAGAACTTTCTGTCCTCCCCTCAGATGTAGTCAGGGCTTCAGAAGCGCTGCAAGGTTCCTACTTGGAGAACATAAAGCTTGTTTCCTCTTGGACACAAGAGACTGCTGGCCTTAGTGATTCCCTCGTGCCTTTTCACTAATTCCTCTTACTCCCACTTCTTCCAAAGGCAGAGATCACTGTGCTGCTTCTAAACAACTCTGCTTGCCTAGAAATCATAGCTTGGGTATCAGAGAGCCCATGAAAATGAAAGAATCCTATTCCCCTTGCTCCAGCCTTGAGAATCTTCGAAGTCTTTGTATTGCTCTGCAAGTTGTATTAGTCAATGCTGAGGGACACAGTAGGGAAGGAAAGGTTACTTACTAGAGAAGAGATCCCCTTTTCTTCTTCTGGACCATAGTCAGCCCTTACAACCCTCCCGTTGTCGAAATAGTAATTAGGTTTCCACGAGATTCACAGTAGCTTTGTGGTCATGGCTTGTCCCATGCTGTTTGAGGTGAGTATAAGAAGAGCAAAAAACCCCAACCACCACTCATCTCATCCTCTTGGATTTTGACAGTACACAGCAAGTTACTTATTGGAAAGTACTGTTTGGGAAAGGACCTACGGTTAGTAAAACCCTACTATTCCTTGGTTTTTCCATGGGGCAGAATCTGTGGAATGTCTTAGATAAAGCACATGTTTGATTTTATTTTCCCCTCGACTACAGTTGCTGGGTTTTCTGTCAATTCCAAAACCGGCACTCCTGCATGTTAGCTTTTCCATGTCAATATGGCTTCCTTGTCTATTTTAACAGTCACTTTTTGCAGTAGAGGAGCCCTCAGTGTCCAAGTCTGAGCTCTCTCTCTGTCTCTCCATTGTTCTCAACATAGAAATGTGCCAAGGAGCATTATGTCTGGCAGAGGGAAGAGAGGTGTCAGATTTATTAACTCGTGCTAACATAATAAGTTGCCCCTTCTAGCCCTCATACCCTCTCTCGGCCACTTACAGCATTTTGTGGACGCTGCCTTCACACTTCAGGCTCTGGTGAAGCTGCTCTGCAGCTAGAATAAAGGGCTAAGAACAAGGTAAGCAGGCAGACCTGGACGCATGGCTCTGTCACTTCCCTAGCTTCCCTGAGATGAGCAAGAGCCACAAGTGCGCTCCTTCACTCAGTCTGCCATGCAGTGATTCATAGCCCTGTTGGGTGAGCTTTCAGGACAGTCCTCCCTCATGTCCCTCTGCCTCATCTTACAAAAAGGGTTCTTACAAATCCTTTCTATTTGTGTATGTTGCATGCAGGGAAAGAAGAAGAAGAGGAAAAGGGATAAGCAGCCAGGAGAGACCAATGGTAAGTAAAATAAGTCAATATACCTTGCTTAGTGGAACAGTGGAGTATCTGACCTTCTGTTCCTAGGTTTTGGGGAGGGAGGGAGGAATGGTCTTCTCCTGGCCTCTTTGGCATCTGATCCCTATTGTAGTCAGCGTTTTATTTTTGTTTAATGCATTTTAATTAATTGCCTATTACTGCCCTTCTAAAACTAGTCACCAAATCACTGCATGTAAAGCATTTTGTGAAATTAGTTGAATTTGTTCTTAATAATTACAAAGCCATTAACTTCAGAAGTAGAGTTGTAATGCCTAGGCCATTGTTATAAAATTGTGCGCTTATTTTGTGCGTGTGTGTGTGTGTGTATGTGTGCGTGTGTGTGTGTTTGGTATTAATTTGGGCTGTACCTGTGTGTTCTGATGCATGCCTTACAGTGGTAAATCGCGCCCATTTTAAATTAAGGAGGTTTGCCATTCTCTGTAGGCAATTAGAAATACTGCATAGGCAATCTCATAGACAATTTTGCAGAAGCCCTGATTAAAATTTTTTGAAGCCTTTGTATAATTTGTTCTTTTTTTTCAGAACACAGCGAATGTTTCCTAAATCCTTGCCTTTCACTTCCTCCGATTACAGGTGCTAATGTCATTTTGAGTCATTTTGAATAGTTTATAAACTGCTTTTTAATTTTTTTCCTGCCATGATAGATTTTAACATTAAACACTTATGACATTAAATGGGAAAAAATCCACACGTTTTTACAGTATATATTTATATAATATGTTTGGTAGTATTTTTTTAATTTTGTTTTTGTTCTTTTTTGTTTTGTTTTGTTTTGTTACGTTGCTATTAAATAATAATTCAGTAAAAAAAAATCTCAGAATTGTACTAACTGTGCAAATTGAATATGCAGTATTTCTTTAAAGAGACTGATAAAGAATAGAAGGAAATCAGTAATGAACCTCCTTAATCTAATGGCATTTTTCACGGCTCCCACTAAGTCTTCTCACATCAGCATGTCTACGCAGTATGGTTTTTTTTTTTTTTTTTTTTTGGTTTGGTTTTTTTATGTCATTTGGTTTTGGTTTATTTATTTTGCCTTTCTGTTCAAGACTGTCCATTACAATTCACTAGCTCGACTAACTCAGCGCATTTTCCCATGCTTTACATTTATTTTCTGGCTGATGCTAACATGCTTATTCTGCAGTCTGCTGCTTCTTATCCATTCTTTTTCTTTTTCTTTTTTTTGTTGTTGTTGAAAAAATTATTAAAAAATTAAAATAAAAAAAAATGAATGTTATTCTGAAAGCTGCATTATCCCAATAGATATCTTTTTTCCTTTTCTCTTTTTTGTGTGTGTTTGTCTGAGTTGAAGAAAAAAGCATGTTCAAGAGCTAACCTCCATACTTAGCTTCTTTTTTCTTCCTTCCCCTGCCCCCCCCAAAAGAAGAAAAATATGCCCCAAACCCATCATTTTAAACAAACCACGGTAACTTCCCTCCGTTGTTTAAATGAGAAGAGACAGTCCTTTACAAAGGGATACTGCAGCTTTAATTGCAACAGCTAATTTCAAGAGTTGAATAAGAATGTGATTATCACTATTTTTTTTAACTTTTAAATTGAACGTCGATATTTTGCGATTAATAATGAGGTCATTGATTTTTATTCCCTTTTTTATTTTTTTTATTTTTATCTTTCTCTTTTTTTTTTCTTCCCCTTTTCTCTCTCTCCTTTTTCTGCTCGCTTCTTTCTTGAACTCATTCAGACCTGAGCGCTCCTAAGAAATGCCGAGCGCGCTTTGGCCTTGATCAACAGAATAACTGGTGCGGCCCCTGCAGGTGTGTATAGTTTTCCCAGACTCGCTATGGCTGATTTGCAGCTGGTTTATTTGGTACTTTCCCCCTTTTTTCCTGCCTTGTTGCTTTGTAGCTCTGTGTTGTGATCTAGAAGACACAAGGGAGTGGGACGCTGCCATGAATGATCATCTCTCTGAAAGGGTTTTGCCTTTTTCCCCCCCTCTTTCCTTGCTGCTGCTAGCCAAAAACCCACTGTAAAACAGCATCAGCCTAAGCATATCTGATCCGTGACTGCAAACACAATCTCGCCCTCCCAGCCTTCTCTCAAGGAATGTTGCATACTCCAAACATGTCCAAGGCCCTTTGATAATGCGAGCATTGAACGTGTTACAGACAGTGGGCTAAGTGAAGCAAATGCACAACAGCGTAACCATTTTAGGGTTTTTTTGTTTGTTTGCTTTGGCTCAGTGTGGAAGCCCTCTTTCTTTCATACCCTTGGTATAAGGGGAGATTACCAAATAAAACTGACACGATTAAAGAGAAACATAGCTGTAGCTAAGATTTCACGTCCAAATGAGCTCTATCCACCATTGTGTTTGTATTTTTTGTGTTTACCTTATGCTAACAGATGCAAATACTCCAAAGAAGTGTCGGGCATTGTTCGGGCTTGACCGACAGAGTTTATGGTGCAAACCATGCAGGTATACTACCCAATTAGGCCTTTGGGGAAATAAAAGCATTCTGTCCTCTCAGTGCATTTGTGTGATTTATTTTTTTTTAACCTTTTCCCCCACCCTCCCACCTTCTCTCTCCCACAGCATCAAATGCTAATAATCTTTGATTCTCAAAATTTAATTGCTAAATTCTCTTGCTGATGTAATGCCATTTCTTCTCTTTCTTTACCAATAACCTTTCCCTGGTGGTAGAACTGGGAACAAGCAAACCCTGAGGCACATAAAACTGGCACTGTCCAGACGGTTAGCAAAATGAATGCTTAGGTGGACATTTACACTGCATTTGTATGTGTGTGTGTCCACTATCTCCAAAGGGTTAAAAGATTCTGTGATCTGCCGCACTGGTGTTTTCATCACAAATATATATAAATACAAGCCAATGTTTACAGCTTATATTGTAGTCCTGCCATTAGCCTATTTGCAAAATTTAAAAATGTATATATCAATCCTGAAAATATCTATGCAATTTATCTACATTTTCTAACACCATTTTTCTGAAATTCTTAAAAGTGTAACCCAGCAAAGTGAGCTGTAAACACATGAGCTCCAGAGAAAACTAACTGCAGCTTTGGTAGGACAGTTTTCAGGAAGTAAAAGGCACCTAACAACCCAAATTTCGGCAGCCCATGTTCTACTGCAGATTTATACCAAATCTGTAGTTCCATGGATAACTCAGAAGGTTCTTGTTTCTTGGTGGAGGGATACCAGCTACTTCTTTTTCTCATTCCCTTTCCGTAATAACCACATTTGGTTAAATTTGTTGTTTCTTTGTTCTAATACAAGCAGTCTTTGAATATGGAATATTATGATGGTAGGTATTTCAACCAAAACCACACTCTGTATGTAGTGTTTCCTCTCTCACCTTTCCCGCTTATTCGTGCCCTTGCCATGTGCTTCATTTCATTTAGAAGATAGACTAGATGTTCATATATTATATGCATGCACACACTCCTTTTGTTTTCCTCGGTGCCAAGCACAAACATGGATTGACAATGTACTGTGTGTCTAACCATTACGCTAAGCGAAGGCTCGTAAAATGTCTTTAAAAGATTGCATTCTTCCCCATTTGGTGAATTATAAGTTCCATTAGAAGCATGCTCAGTACTGTGAGTTGTGTGTGAAGTGCAAAGACAATCATGTTAAATGTCAGTGTCAATACATACATTAAATACCTTTTGAAAATAGCAATTTAAAATGCTTTAAAAAGGGGGAGGAAATCCAATCTAGAGGCACTGGATAGCCACTTACACTGTGAAGAAGTAGAATACTTGAATCTTATGTAGCTAAAGACACTTATAATGTGTTTAATTAAACTTATACCATGATTAATTTAGTATACAGTGTCAATAGATACTTATGTAGTCTATAGATAATGTATTTCATATGTGTCAAACTTTGTATGCTGAGTGATTATAAGAACTAGCTCTACATCATGTTTGTGTCATTTATCATTCTCTGTCCACTTATGTCAACATCATACTATTAAAGGTACATTTTATCATTGAAGGGGCTTTTCATTTGAGCTATAGGATTATCATTTTGGCAGTGCATTAGTTGTGTATGATGAGAAATAAGCCCTTTCTTGTCTTCATTTTTTGCCTTAGATTATTTCAGTTTTATTCAAAAATATTTGCTGCGGGTCAGAGTCTTTTTATTTGTTGGGACAACCTTTATTATCAGCATTGACTGGGACAACGCTTTTTAATGAAATAGCTCATAACTTTATGTTTATTGACCCTTATTTTACATGTATTGTGGCATTTTCTCATTAGGCAGAATATAGGTCACTGCATTTCTTGTTCTGGTGCCAATCATTGTAGCTTCTTGTTTATAGAGTGTTAGTTTTCTGTAGTGGATCTTTGAGAGAGAGTCTATAAGATATGAAGTTTGATAATGGGGCAGAAATTGAGACATCTTTAGTCATAGTAGGTGGAACCCAGCAAACCCTTGGCATTATCCGTGGCTTTCGTTTCTCGTAACAGCAATGTCATTAGTTTTCAAGATGCTGTTTTAGGGCCAATTTCACTGCAGATATAAAAGGACATGCTATGTTGACTCCAGTAACAATATTTATATTGCTCTTAACATTTTCAAAACATTGCGTGTACTCTATTCCTCACAATATACTTGTGAGATGGTAAATAGTGCTATTATCCCAATTTATAGACAGGGAAACGAAGGACACATCATGAGTGTGCATCAGATAAGGGATTGGAACTCAAGACCTAGCTCTGTGTTCTTTCCCTCAAGCCACAATTACTCCCTTGAGTAAAGTTGTGCCCATTTACACCTGTGGTGAATTTGGCACTTTATCTCGTGTTTGTAATTAGTTATTGAGTGTTCTGTGCTGCGCAAATATACACAAAAAATACACTGCGTACAAAGAGCCAGTTCAACATGGAAAAACTAATTGAAGTCACACATAATATACCAGGGGAAGCTGAAGTTAGAGCATGGCCTCCCTTTAAACAGGAAGTTTTTTGTAAATGGGTTTGTAGACTACCAGCTTTCACTTTAATATTAAGAATTGAACATTTAATAGAAGTAGGGAGAAACATCATGCTGAAATGAAAATGAAAGGCAATTGGTTTAATTATTCTGGGGCAGAATTTGACTTTAGAAAGGGTATTAACATTTAAGCCAAGAAGACCTTTCACATCTGTGGTGCCCTAACCATATTCCGCTTTGCCGTGAGATGCTCTGGCTCTTACTCTCAACCATAGGCCGAAAGTCAAGCTAGTAATAATAAAAAAGAAAGAAAGAAAGAAAAGCCCAGAGTTGATCATACAGAATATTACAGTATTGGACCGAAGTCAGCAATGGTTTGATAATAAGCACCTCATAAGAGCTGATGTGTGTAAAGTGAGCAGAATTTGAATCCTCTGTGTGCGAGAAACTGAGATTTCTGACTACCTGGGACCTTCCTTAAACGTTAATGCCTACTTTTCCACATAGTCGTTAGCCATGCCAGTTCCGAAACGTGGCATCGTGCCCAATGTCCAGCTGTGGTACAAAAAAGCCCGGGTTTGAATTGTGGATAAGATAGCATTGCACAATTTCAATTTAGAAACCGAGTAACGTGGAACTAGATTTTTTTGGGGGGGAGGATATGTCAGAACTAATCCATACCAGTTAATAAAGTTACTCTTAACACCACAGGTTTCCAGTGTTATTTGATGGGGGAATTTAGCAAGGTTCTGTTTTGAGCCCACCAAATTGCTTTTTCCATCTTTTAACTTTGCCCTAATAAAGCATGGTTTGCTGCCTGACATCTTCACCTTTTCTTTCTTCTCTTGTTCTTTTTTCTCTCTCCCCTTCTCTCCCCCCCCTTTTTGTGTGTGTGTTTGTGTGTGTCTTTCTTTTACATTTTTAAGTGCATGAATGTCTTAGTTTTTAGCATGTATTGATCTGCAGGCTAACGTGGTTAAAAAAACTCTCATAGCCCTAACCATTTACCTTTCTGTGTGGAACTTTGAGCAGAACCTCAGTCTATTGTCTGACTCTGGTAAGGGAGTGTTATGACATGGAAATCTGCCAACCCCCTCTTTGAAGCAGGTGTGAGGTGGGGTACAGAACCAGACAATATCTTTTTCTATGACCCAGAAGGTCAGATCCAGCTCATAGTAAAAAACAAAAACAAACTAGCACCAAAGACAAAGCAGGAGAGATGGCTTATTTTTCCCACCTGGATTAACACAACAAAATACCGATTGGGCCAAATCCACCGTCAATACAAGAGGGTGCAAATCCATTTACTTGAATGGAGTTGCAGTTGCTTAGATCTGGGGGAGAATTCACCCACTGACATTGATATTCCATGCATGATAAATTGGGAAACAAACCCTTATTTCCATTCACCTCCTTTTGCCATTCATTGCCGAGTCGCTTAACTGTTCTGTTCTATCCAGTGGAATTAGTTCGAAATGCAGTCTTTCATTTTTTTTTCTTGTAAAGCTCAGCTAACTTTATCTTGCGAGTTTAATGAACTTTGTCAAATGAATCACATGGTGTGATACTGGTTTTAGCACTTCCCATAGAAAAACTGTTTGCGTGGCTTGACTTTCACCACTTTGGCCAAGATGATTCAGTGGTGTGCCTAATTATTTTTGTTCTGCGTACATCCGGCCAAGAGAAGCATTCTGAAACTGTCCTCTTTTGTTGCTCCAAAATGGGTGGTGAGGGGTGCGGGGGGGGGGGGGGATTATCTTTGTTGGCTTGGTGGGTTTTTTTAAGTCAGCATTTCTTGTGAGACTCCCATAATTCCTGGTGTGAACTGAGTTCTGTGTTGCTCCTCATCTTTTTACCTGTTGTTGTGCTGTTCGCTTACTGAGATTGAATCCTGCTTTGAAGTTACACGAATGGCCTCTCAAAGGAATAGTCCCTAAAATACAGAAAAAAACAACCCAGAATACCTACTCCTTCCCGGCAAAACAAACAAAACAAAACAAAATAATTTCAAGCCACAACCTGCAGGCCATACAACCAGTTATTCTTGTTATTTGGAATCATTTTCCATTTATCTTGTTCTTCTTCTGGTTTTTTTTTTTATTGTTTTGTTTTTATTTCCCTTCCTTTTGTTCTTCCTATTACATTTCCTTTCTGTCTGACTTTGGATTTGGTGTGGTTCTTAACAGAAAAAAAAATATGAGCGGTAGTCCACGGCTTCTGCTGCCTCGGAAAGGTGGTGTATCTCAAAGCCTTTAAGTCAGTCACTTAAAAGCAGCCTTTGGGTGCATGGTGCTACAGTCAGCTTTTTAAAATTTGATACAGGCCAATGATGATAAATTATTAGCTCTCTAAAGTTTTAGTTTATCGGGGTTAAATTTTTGTAGGGAGAATTGACCTTTTTAGGAAAACAAGTAGTATATCAGGCTACAAGAAATTGAATCTGAACCTTGTTAATAAATAGCCTGAACAGGAGAACAAAGAGAGAATCCGTATCATCTCCAAGTCCGGTAGCAGAAAGTCCAATTCCTTAGAGGACTTAGTGGCTTATACACACCCAGCAACCCTTTAAGTACCGTGCAGGCTCTGGGTGTAACCTGTTCAGAGCTCAGGGTAGTTTATTGACGGCTCGTTGCTTTAGATACCTTTCTCCATTAGCATCTTTGCCCTTTATTCACAGATAACTCTCTCCCTGTTTCTAGGAGAAAAAAAAAGTGCGTTCGCTACATACAAGGTGAAGGCAGCTGCATCAGCCCACCCTCTTCAGATGGAAGCTTACTAGACTCTCCTCCTTCTTCTCCTAACATGCTAGCCTCCCCCACAAGAGACTCAAAACCACAGACTGAACAAACACAACCCCTCTCGCTCACATTGAAACCCGACCCGCTGGCACACCTCTCCATGATGCCGCCACCGTCCTCCTTAGTCCTGACCGAAAGCTCTGCTAGCAAGCCCAGCGCCCTGTCTGCTACTGATTGTCAGAACGGGCCATTGGATCATCCGCCTGCCACTTTACAGCTGTCAGCAGCACCATCCTCGTCGTTAGCCCAACCTTCGACATCCTCCTTGCATTCCCATAATTCTTTGGCTGGGACACAGCCCCAGCCACTGTCACTTGTAACCAAGTCTTTAGAATAGCTTTAGCCTCTTTAGCCCTTGCTTTTTTTTAAAAAAATTGTGTTGGGTTGTTTTTTTTTTTGTCCTTTTTGTTGGTTTTTTGAATTTTGTTTTATTTTTTAATTTGTGCCATATGGCTACATTAGTTGCTGTTTATCGAGTTCATTGGTCAATATTTGACCCATCGTTATTTCAATTTCTCCTTTTAAATATGTAGATGAGAAAAAGCCTCATGATTCTGCCAAAATTTTTATCAACAGCTGTTTAAAGTCTTTGTAGCGTTTAAAAATATATATATATATATATATATATACATAACTGTTATGTAGTTCCGATAGCTTAGTTTTAAAGACTGATTTTAAAAATGGAAAAAAGAAAAAAAAAAAGAAGCAATTTTGAAACAGCCCTTGCAGAAGGTGTTGGTTCTTTATTATTTGTATTAAATACGAGCTTGCGAACCAATCATTGTACATCTGGTTTTTAAACCTTTAAGGGCACAACGAATGCAGTGCCGCTACCTTTTCCCCCCCTTCCTCGTGTGAAACAACTTTTATTGTGATGTTACTTGTTATTGTTTAAATGTACAGAAACAAAAGGGTTAAAATGTGTGAATAAACCTCGTTCCATGGTGTTGTTCTTTTTGGGGGAGGGAATGCTACTCAACAATTAAAAAGTATCACAACGCTATTGGACCAGTAGTATTTATTGCTTTAGAGATTGCTTGTTGTATCTGTATGTTGTCCATTTTTAAATATGTTTTTTCCCCTTTTTTTTTCTTGAAACATTGTATAAAGTTTTTTTTCCTTAGTGTAAGCATCTTATATATAACAACTCATTTGTACAAGGTTTTTAAGTTTATATATAAATGTGTATATATATATTTTTCCGGGGGCGGGGGGGTTGTTTTGAATTTTTTTTTTCCTGTATGAAACACAGTTGCCACCAAATGGACACTTGCAGGGGCATTTTAAAGGATCAATAGTGTAAAAGTAAATAAGTGAAAAACAAAAATTGCTTTAAAAGCCATTACACAGACAAAAAGACTTGAAAAATTAGCAAGGGACTTTGTAGCAACGCTGTTTGAAAAATAGCAACGTCCAAGTGTCTCTCATTCAGAACTGCAATTGAATTCCCTGCGACATTAGAACTGTAGACCGTGTGCAAAATTTTGATGTGCCAAAATTCTCAGTGACTTAACTTTCTCCCAACAACTCTATTTTTTTTAAATGCTGTAATTTTTTTGTTCATCATGTTTTGCTGTGATGTTACATAGGTAGATATGTATGTAGTTTTAATGTCACCTATAACAGACGTGTTTGGTAGCAGATTGTCCGGAAAGCATTTAAAATGAAGAGGTATAAACCCTTAAGGGCCAAATTCTGTATATTAGATTTCTCATAAAGGGAAAACCAGACTGCCACTTCTATGTACACTTACTACATACAGGTAGGTAGCAGACTTAAAAAAAAAAAAAAAAAAAAAAAAAAAACAAACCTAGGCATGTTGATGTTGCAAAAAGAAAAACAAAAAAAAACCCGCTGTATAAAGCTGAAAAATTGTTCATCTGTTCATTCAGTGCCATTGTAGTTGACATGAAGCGATTGTAAAACTGTCTCCGATTTTTCTCTGGTTTATTAAGATGCTAACTATAACATTTTTTGTGAATACTTTGAATGTTTCCTAACAGTTGTGATGTTACTGTTCCGTTTTATGCTCTTACTCCGATTTTCATTTTTAATGGTTTGGAAGCCATTTTTGTAATGAATAAATGTTCATGCTGTACAGTATCTGTAGCATGCAGTTCTGGATTAATAAAAGCAACTTAGTATGTGCAGAGAACGACTTGTCAACTCATTTCTGTGTTGATTGCATTTTATTGTGGCCAAGCAGGTTTAAAATGTGGACTCACTTTGCATGCGTCTGATAAGAAAAGTTGGATGAAATGATTTCAAAATTTCAACAAACAAATGACAAAAAAATTCTGGTATTCATGAACATTTTTCCGATTTTCTGCCTCCTCCACTCATGGGAAATATTTTCAATTTGTATAAAGCCATTCTAGCTGAGTTCCTGTAATTGTTCATTTTCAGTGGACAAAGCCTTTACCTTGCTCAGCAAACTGGTATGTTTGGAGGGGGGGTGTGTGTGAAACAGCAGTGAAATCACTTTTATGTTAAGCAATTAGCTCATTATGCAATTAATAAATAATAACATGAACTGAAAATAATGATATTCTCCCATTTGATTCTGACAGTTGGAGGGAAAAGAGGTCTGATTGGTTATACTTTAAAAGCAAACTCCATATGCTCAGCCCAGCAATCTAGTGATTCATCAGGTCAGTTTCACATCATAGGGGGATGAAATTCCCCTAATTGAGCCTGACCTGGTACACATGCATAAGACTGTGTGTTCTGCCCTTTTGCACAACGCTGACAGGAATTGACACATGTTGTATGTTTGAAAGAAAAAAGGGTTTTGGTTACAATGGGCATTTTGAGCACTTTGGCTGATTACTACAATTTGGAGGGAGTGACTCCCAGGTTCTACAGTTGCTTAAAAAAAGGGAAAAAAAGGTAGTTTCCAGCTTGTCCCGACATTCGTTATTATCAATCAAAAAACAAAAGGGACTAAAGAATATTTTCATGAGTGCTCGATACCCAGCAGATCCCATTGAGAATAGCAAAGCTGGGTCCTGGGTGCTTTTGAAAGTCTCACCCCTAAATCTTAAACACTGGCCATTTTCTATGATGGTCCAGTGCTAAAGCAAGATTGGGGCGGGGGGAGGGCGATTATGATGCTCTTGTTTTACAGTCTCTTGTAATAATTGTATCCCCAAATATTCCCATTGTTGATGGTGCCAACACTGGCACTAGCTATGAATCCTGGTATTTTTACCGGGGGGGCAGCCGTGTTAGTCTGTATCCACAAAAACAAGGAGTCCGGTGGCACCTTAAAGACTAACAGATTTATTTGGGCATAAGCTTTCGTGGGTTGGGTTTTTTTACCCACGAAAGCTTATGCCCAAATAAATCTGTTAGTCTTTAAGGTGCCACCGGACTCCTTGTGGCATTTTTACCACCATGAGTTAAATCGGCAAGTTTATCCAGAGTGAAATTACTGCCAGTGCACCACTTAAGTCTCTCAAAATAGGGCTCAAGTACAACTTAGATGGTCACATAGCCATTTTGCTGGCCCTCTGCCTAAGGGAGAATTGCGGCCTGTGAGAAATGGATCTGAACTTTCTTTGTTGGGCTGAGTAATTCAGGCACAGAGCGTGGGCCCATTGCTACCAGCCTTTACTCCCGTAAGGAGTTCTTAGACAAATATACCCTCACTGCTATCAATGCAGCTATCCATATAAGCAAGGCTTTGCAGTATATTGCCCTTGCTCGTTTAGATGTTCTGTAGATAAGAGAATAAGTGTATATGCATGTGTTGGCTGAATGTGTATTTAAATATGGCTGTTGAGGGTTTCAAAGCTGACCAGCAGATTACACTGCACAACTCCCCATTAAAATGCCAGTGAGAACTGTGTGGCTAAATCCCCTAGTCATCTGAAATCTCCGCCATTATTGCTAGAATATTATCCTGAAGAGAACTGTGAAGGTGAGTCTCTCATAACATATCCTTCAGTGCAATTGCATAGTATTGAGCTCTTCTTCAGTGCTTTTCCTCCATTGATCTCCGGGCACCGTCGAAAGGAAGGGGAAGTATTCTTTTATAGGTGATGGGAACTGAGGTGCACATCGGTGAAGTACCCTGTCCAAGGTCACTCACAGAGTCAGGAATAGCACCCAGCGGGCTGACCCCTGCCCTAGACCATACTGCATCCCTTCAGTTGTAATTTATCTGCCGACCATGTGTGACCCAGCCTGAAGTGTGTTGGGGTGTTATCAAGAGCAAAACCAAAATCCATTAAGGCAACAATTTAATCTGTCTCTGATTGCTTAATTGCTTTCTATGATACTTGTTCTCTAAGGAAAATATCTGTGCCCTCTCTGAAAGAAAGGAAGAGCGACTTTTCTGAAGAATGCTGACCCATGCCCCGAATAAAGCCTAAATTGGAGACAGACTCAATCTGCTGGCTAGAGAATGAGGTTGCCTGGCTTGAACAGGGAGGTGCTGATACGAGTCTCTCCAGAGATTTAAACTAAGTATTTAGTGTTTATAATTCCTTTTGTTGTCGCTGTTGGAAAAAGGGGGTTAATCCCATAAAGCCATGCAGCAGCCAGCATTGTTTCTGAAGCTGACATTGCTAATAATAGATCATAAAAAGTGTGTGTTGAATTTTGGCATGTTTCCTTCTAAAGGGATTAATGCAAAGCAGCAAAGCAGCAAACCCCCTTTGGTGGTTATGTACATTTAATGAGTTCCCTTTTTCCTGTGGGTCCAGGGCCTGATCCTGCTCTCATTGAGGTCTATAGAAAAACTCCCATTGACTTCATGGGAGCAGGATCAGACCCTACTCTTTCCCTTCCTTCCCCTCCCAGACTTGTATATAAAGCTGAAGGCGTTTCCTCCTGTGCAATCTGCCTTCGGCCTGGTTCAGTCATTGAGGCTGCATTCCAGTGTTGGTGAAACTATATTTATTTCCATGTTTGTGAAAGAGACGTCACCACCCATGACTGCAAGAATCTGATGCATCTGAAACACATAAAATGCCAAACCTCACTTCAGTGGGTAGCCAGGAAATTGAACATGATGCTGGAATTACTGTCCAGCTACATAAGGGTTTTTGGGAGGTTTTTTATGTTTCAAACTCTTCCTGGAACACAACCATCCATCAGAACAAACACATGTGCTGTATCAGTGTTGAGGATGGCTGCTCTCGTCCAGTTTGAAATACGGCACTCAAGGGAGGTCTTTGAGAACCAGGGTTCAGAGGAGACACCATCAAGGTATGATTCATGTATTCAGCAAATGGGTTGTTTTGCTTGCTGTTTTATTAGCAACTTTTTGAAAAGCTAAACCCAAAATCTGATCCTGGACACAATGGTTTTCCTCATGTGCACACTGTGAGAGAGGCACCATGCACAACAGTGTTGCAGAGGTCTCGTGTGTGGTGGGCTAACTGGTGTTGGGGTATATTTCTGACGTGTTGAGGGAAACCATCATATAGATTTTGGAAACAAACAACATAGGTCATCATTGAGTATCATTCCCCGGCCCCTGAGAGAAATCTCTTCAAACAATTCAGGCAGGCACTGTTGATATTTCTCTCGGTCGTTTTACATCATAGAGTTGGCTCCATATTTCGTCTGGTTAAAATTCACCTCTATGACGAAAGTCTGTTCAAGGGCTTGAGGATGACGACGACGACGACGATGATGATTTGTGTAACCACCGCATCGAGGAGCGACGGTCATTGAGCAGGGCCCCATTGTGTTAAGTGCTGTACAAACCCAACACAAAAAGTCCCTGCCCCAAAGAGCTTACAATCTAATTATAAACCAAGATGGATCTGAGAACATAGCCTGATCTGGGGACTGAGCTGCTGACCACTGCACACCCTCTGCACAGGGGTGAATTTCAAACCTATGTTACGACAAAGACTTTACCAAAGGGATGGGCTGATTAAGGGGCCTTAGATGACCAGGGAAGTCAATAGTGTGGGGGGCTTACACGTGAGAGCATGGAGTCCTACATACAGTAAGCAATTCACCGTAGGTATTCCTTCCATCTGTTTTTATCCAGTAAGGCAAAGAAGCTAGTCAATATTTCTCAAGTTAGGAGACATTTATTTTCCATGAGCTTTGTAAATCTCATTTTTCACTTAGTATATGTGGAATTTTAAGAAGTTAAAGCTGAAACAGTTGCTGACTCAGTAAACCAGTGCCACATGGTTCTAAGCTTTATTGAAAGAAAGAGAATGAAAGAAAGACTCTTCAGAGGTCTACTAGTTTTACTAGACCGTAAAAAGGGGAATCACAGTGAAAATAACAGCATGGGCCATTTGTACAATCATGAAAACAAACAGTAATAAACAAAAATCTGGTGCATGTGTGTGACAGAACAGTTTGTAGCTAAGATGCAACATAGCTATCATTTGCATACAGCTATGAAGATGTGCTTTAGTAAAACACAAGTTATTGGGCTCAATAGAGGAGTAACTAGATCAGGGGTAGGCAACCTATGGCACGTGAGCTGTTGTCCAGTGGCACTCATGCTGCCTGGGTCCTGGCCACCGGTCTGGGGGGCTCTGCATTTTAATTTAATTTTAAACAAAGCTTCTTAAACATTTTAAAAGTCTTATTTACTTTACATACAACAATAGTTTAGTTATGTATTATAGACTTATAGAAAGAGACCTTCTAAAAACGTTAACATATATTACTGGCACGCAAAACCTTAAATTAGAGTGAATAAATGAAGACTTGGCACACCACTTCTGAAAGGTTGCCAACCCCTGAACTAGATATTATGCAGGAGGTCGGTCAGATGTTTGGTTCCTTCTGGTCTTAAAATCTATGAATACTCAAACAATCTTAGAGTATGTCTGCATTGCAATAAAAGACCTGCAGCACGGCCACTTAGGCCATGGCCATGACCTAAAACAGCTGATCTGGGATTGAGAGGTTTGGTCTGCATGGCTCTGAAATTGCAGTGTAGATAGTAAGGCTCAGGTCGAAGTCTGGGCTCTGAGACCGTGCCACAGGGAGAGTTTCAGATCCTGGGCATGAACATCTACACTGCTATTTTGAGCCCGGCAGCCTGACCCCCATGAGCCCAAGTCAGCTGACATGGTCTCTGCCACTCAGTGCTGTGGTTTTTTATCTTAGTGTAGACATATTGTGAAATACAATAGTGATGATCAACATTATAAAAAACCTAGCTAGGTAGTTGGCTGTTATTTTAAGATGTTCTTGCACAGTTTTAAATGTAGATTAGATACATTAGAACATGCACATGCAAACAGCCCAGATTTACCAACACAATGGTGAAGCTGTCACTGGTCCAGCTTTATCTATCTTCCTACTTAAAGAGTCCCTGAAGGATTAAGTGTTTTGCAGGCCTTATGATGGCCTCAACTCAGGATTCAATTTCACCCCAAAGACTCGACCTCACGAACATTTATTACTAATTTACACCCACGTGGCTAGATCTGCCATTTGCCTGAGGTTGCCATTTAATATAATTTGATTATTTTTTAACTGCAAAATAAAACCCATGAATCCCCCGTGCTTTCATGTGCTTCTGCCTTCCCTGCTTGAGAGATAAAAGTTTCTTGTTGGATGAGTTCACCAGAAATGAAAACAACACAAGGAATAGTAGCTTTGGCTCTTGCTTGTCTGACTCCTTCTCCTCACTTGTGCTGGAGTCGCGTGTTGCAATACCCTTTGGCTTACCCCTTTGGCAGAGACCCAACCATGCCATGGAATTGTGCTGCAGGAGAAAAGACCGAGGGCTGCTGCCCAATTCTGTAACGTGGTTAATAACACATTTTGGTGACATTCAGGGAAGCAAGAGCAAACTGGGTTATACACATGATCCTCTGTGTAGCGTACAAGGGCCATTCATCTCGGTGGCCTTTTACAACACATGGCTGTGTGTTATGTCTTGCTTGGCTGCTCTTTGAGCACCCCTGTTCTATATATTTATCTGGTAGGCATGGCAGAAAGGCTTTAAAAAAATGATGGCGATCTTATTTGCAACAAGCTCATTTGTAGCTGCTGGTGCTTGGATTTTGGCAAGCACCCTGTTTTAGCCTCCTAAGAAAACATCTCAATTTCTATCTTCTTTTACCTTCCCTTTTGACTAGGCGGCTGCTTTTTATTTGGCTCCAGCTATACCTTTTTAATCTGCTTCTCTTTTCTTGCTTTTTTCAGCCTCTCCGTCAAACTTATATAATGGCACATTATACAAAATAGCTAAGCAGGTGGTATTTTTAAAGACAGTGAGTGAGCATTTTTTTGGCCTAAATTTGGAATGAAGCAGATGGATTTAAGACTCCATTTTTCCTATGAATAGTAACCGTTGTTCTCCTCTGCCTTAAACACCAGTTTCAAGACCACCTCCAGCAACCAATCAGCACTCTGTTATTTAATTATAACAAAATTCTTAGCTCTGTCTGCTGCTGCATGGGCAAGTGGGGGGCACTGGATCAACTTCTGGAGCCAGGCAGACTTGCCAACAATAATTTTCCTTTTCCCAGAGGGCCTAGGAGGCCTGGAGCAGGTTCCAAGTTCCTTCTAAACTGGCTGTTCAGTTTGGGCTCCCTGACAGAGTGCTTGAAAAGGGTTATAGAAAGGCAGATAAATGCACTTCTTGTTGCAAGCTTCCCTGACAAGCCAGGCCTCAAGAACAGTGATCTCATTCCTGCCTCATTATTAGTGGTGCCAGATTTTTTCCATTAACAGGTAATTGAGTAGAAACTCAAATAAGCTAAGTTTGTTTTATCCAGTGCATTTTCTTGCTTGCATGCGCAAGAAAAACACTTTAGAGAGGAGTTTGCTTCTAATGTTCAAGAAAATATATTTACATCTTCTTAGAGATTTCTCTCTGCTTAAGTGTAATTAACTGACTGGTCTTTTAGTTGTTTTGGTTTTAAAGCATAGACATCGGTGCTCAGTTTTTGTTTTTTTTTTTTTGTTTTTTTTTAATGGTTTGAATTCCTCTGAAACAACAGGGTTGAACTTCCTTGTTCCCTTGACATGGGCCAGTCTGCTTTTGAAAGATTCATATGTATACACATTAGTGTTATGTAATTGACTTCTTTCATGGTCCCCAAGGGGAAGCAAGAGCAGGAGCCAATTAGATCACAATACTGCATACAACTTTCAGGCTCACAAAAAGCTTTTCCATTCCTGAGGGGGGCAAGTGGGGGCAGGATGACTGGAGGAATCAGGCAGTTTCTAACTGTCCCATTAAAACAGGAAAACACGGTTGGTTCACGAGACGGCTTGCGTAGTGCAGTTGTGGTTGCTGAAGAGGTTTTAGTTTGTTGCTAATCAGTCTGGCGTTTGTGGGAAGAAGGTGGAGGGTGTAGTTGGAAGAGGGTCTGAATGGATACCAGGATGACAGCATGAAGAATAGAGAGGTTTTGATTGAACCAACATGTACAAGGTAATAGGTGGCAAATCAGAGAGGTAATACGTGACTTGTCTGTATTGGTGTATGAAGATGTATCTCAGAGGGGGTGTTTTTCTCTGGCCTTGGGGGGAACAGAAAGTCCCACCATTCACAGAGCTGGTACATTGTAACGGGCATACAAGTATTAGTGGTCCTGTAGAGTCTGCAGGATACTAGGGCCGTGCCTCGTTGACAATAAACCTGGTGGGGTGCCTTCGCTCAAAACCGAGTCTATGGATTTCTTGGGCAGTTTAATTTAGGTCTGCTCTCTCCACTATCTGCGCAGAGCTGGGACAACATGCTGAATGAACACACATGCAGCCAGCATCTGACCACAGAGGGGAGCAGGCTAAAGCCTGATCTATGCACAGTGTGACAGGGTCAGGCAAGATGGCTATAGGAGAGTAATAGAAGGCAGATATATTAGCCCCAGGCTAAGTAGGTCCCTTTTCCCTGGGTAAGGTAACAGGGAAGGTTCCAGAACAATCAGGAACCTTCTGGGGACCATTAAGACAGGCTGATTAGAACACCTGCAGCCAATCAAGAAGCTGCTAGAATCAATTAAGGCAGGCTAATCAGGGCACCTAGGTTTTAAAAAGAAGCTCACTTCAGTTTATGGTGTGCGTGTGAGGAGTTGGGAGCAAGAGGCACTAGGAGCTGAGAGTGAGAACACGGACTGTTGGAGGACTGAGGTGTACAAACATTATCAGACACCAGGAGGAAGGTCCTATGGTGAGGATAAAGAAGGTGTTGGGAGGAGGCCATGGGGAAGTAGCCCAGGGAGTTGTAGCTGTCGCACAGCTGTTCCAGGAGGCACTCTAGACAGCTGTATTCCACAGGGCGCTGGGCTGGAACCCGGGTTCTCCCCCAAATCCTCCCAACTCCTGGTCAGACACGGGAGGAGTCGACCTGGACTGTGAATTCAGAAAAACGGCCAAGCTGAGAGCTGCTGTGAAGCTCCAAGGCAAGCAAATCTGCCAATAAGCGCAATACCCACCAAGGTAGAGCAGGAACTTTGTCACAATTGGTGTCAGAAGTGGGATCTGGTGCCCACAGCATGGCAGGGGGAAAAAAGAAAGGGAAGAGGGTCTATTTTTCTCTTTTTTTCACAACAATGGAGGAGATAGTGCGGGCACTGATACAAGCCATGGCTGTCCAGCAGGAGGCTACTCGTGTCCAGGCAACTTCCCAACAGGAGGCAGTGCGGCTGCAGCAAGAGACTAATCAGCTGCTGAAGGACCAGGCTGCTCAAGACCGGGCTATGTTGCGGGAACTGGTAAACCAGGTAAAGACCCTTACAGAGGTGAATCGCGGCCATGATGGGACGCAGATCATGCAGGCCAGGAATTGGCTGCAGAAAATGACGCGGGAGGATGATGTAGAAGCATACCTCCTGGCCTTTGAGAGGACAACCCTGCGGGAGGCTTGGCCCCAAGAACAGTGGTCTGGCATCCTCGCTCCATTCCTGTGTGGGGAGGCCCAGAAGGCCTACTATGATTTGCCTGAAGATGCTGCGGCAGACTACCCCCAGATGAAAGCAGAGATCCTGGCCAGATCTGGGGTAACAACTGCAGTGCGGGCCCAGCGATATCACGAGTGGAGGTACCAGGAAAACAAAGCCTCACGGTCCCAATTATATGACCTCATCCATCTCTCACGAAAGTGGTTACGGACTGAGTCCCAGAGTCTGGAGGAGATATTAGAGGTTCTGGTCATCGACCGGTATATGAGAGGACTACCGCCAGACCTTCACACCTGGGTAAGCCAGAACGAACCCTCCACCTATGACGAGGTTGTCGCACTGGTAGAAAGGCGAAGGATGGTGAGGGAGCTGACCCGACCAGTTAAGGAAGAAGTACCCCGGGTTAAACTAGCAGCACCAAGCCCTAGATCTTGGGTGACTGGGTGACCAGGAGAACCCAGGTGGAAAAAGAGAGGGGCTGAAGGCCCACCAGAAGCCACAAAGAGTCGGAGCACTGAGGGGGAAGAGGATCTTGATGTTAGACTACCCAAACCAAGAGACTGGGGAATGTCTGGGGCTCCATACAGATGTAACACCTGCGGGGAGTGCGGACACAGACCTGCACAGTGTCCCAATGCCGAGGAGCCTATGCAGTGTAACATGGGGAACTGGGCAGACACATGCTCCCTAATCCACCTTGTGGGGGTCTCACTAACCCCACATATGTACACCAGACCAGTGAAGCTAAATGGGGTAGAGACCACAGCAATGGTTGATTGGGGGAATGCTATCACGCTTGTCTCGGGGAAGCTCGTGAAGCGTAGTCAGCTGCTGTGGGCTAAGCTTACGGGGATAACATGCGTCCATGGGACAGTTGGTTATTACCCCACCATCCCAGTAAAAATCGAGATTCAGGGGAACACTACTGAGGTAGCAGCAGGTGTAGTCCCTAAACTCCCATACCCAGTGCTCATAGGGAGGGACTTCCCAGGGTTTGAAGACTTACTCCCGGTAGGGGAATGGGAGAAAGGGGGAAGCCCTGAAAGTAGTGAGGCATCCACAGTAGACTATCAACCCCCAACCTTCTCTGAAATATCCCCAGATTTGTTCTCCACTCCCAGACAGCATAGAAAGATGAAAAGGGAAAGAAGGGCAGCTAAGGCCTCGGGAACCTGAATACTGGCCCAAAGCCAGAGGGTTGCTCTCATAGGTAGGCAGACCCGAGCAGCTGAAAAGGAGGCCACCCAGGAGGGAGAAGCACCCAAGTCTGACCCACACCCTAAAGCCTCTGAACCAGTAGAGGCAACAGAGACTGGCCCCCTAGATCTTGGGCAGATTAGCCCTGGGAGAGGAAATTTTGGACGGGACTAGGCTGAAGACCCAAGGTACGACAACATTAGGAAGGAGGTGACCGAAATAGATGGGGTCCCCGTGGAAGGGAAAACCCAGGAACCAGGACCCTACTTCATAATGAAGAAGAATCTCTTATACCGGGTTGCACCAGTACAGGGGCAGAAGGTACAGCAGATCCTAGTACCTCAAAAACACCAGAATGCTGTATTAAGTCTGGCCCATAGTCATCTTTTTGTGGGGCATTTGGGGGTCGAGAAGACCCTGGCACGGGTCCTGCAACGATTCTTCTGGCCCGGCGTATATGAAGAAGTGCAGAGGTACTGTGAATCCTGCCTGGAGTGTCAGCTGCACAGTCCCCGTCCCCACTTGAGGGCACCTTTAGTACCCCTTCCTATCATAGAGGTCCCCTTCGAGTGAATAGCCATGGATCTAGTGGGACCTCTGGAGAAGACAGCCTGGGGCCACCAATATATACTTGTCGTTCTGGATTATGCTACTCGCTACCCAGAAGCCGTCCCCCTGTGGAACACGGCCTCTAAAATGATAGCTAAAGAGTTGGTGGGGATCTTTGCCCGAGTGGGGCTACCAAAGGAGATATTAACAGACCAAGGTACCCCATTTATGTTGAAGCTAATGAAGGACCTCTGTACGCTGCTCCATATACATACCCTGAGAACTTCAGTCTATCATCTGCAGACCAGTGGGCTGGTAGAAAGGTTTAACCGAACCCTCAAGGCAATGATAAGGAAAGTGGTAAGTTGAGATGGGAAGGATTGGGACACCCTACTATCCTACCTTATGTTTGCAATCTGGGAGGTACCTCAGGCCTCAACTGAGTTTTTCCCCTTTGAATTATTATACGGACGCCACCCCCATGGCATACTAGATATTGCAAAAGAAATCTGGGAAGAGGAACCCAATGCGGGGAGAAATATAATTGACCATGTGTTGCAGATGCGAGAATGAATAGCCCAGATCACCCCTATTGTACGGGAACATTTGGAAAAGGTGCAGGAGGCCCAGCGAACCCATTACAATTGCCAGGCAAAAGTCCGACAGTTCCAACCAGGGGATTGGGTGATGGTGTTGGTACCCATGGCAGAAAGCAAGCTTTTGGCCCAATGGCAGGGGCCCTATGAGGTGGTTGAACCCGTGGGGGAAGTAACCTACAAGGTGTGGCAGCCAGGACACTGGAAACAAGAACAAATTTATCACATTAACCTGTTAAAGCCTTGGCACCAATGAGGCCCAAGAGACGCCAATCCAGGGAAATAATATGCAGGAGCAAATCAGGATATCCACTGATCTGACACCAAACCAGAAGAAGGAGGTAACTGAGATGATCAACCGATACCAGGACGTGTTTTCATCCAAACCAGGTCGGACCACTGAAGCATATCACCACATTATCACAGACCCTGGGGCAAAGGTAACTTTAAGGCCCTATCAGGTCCCAGCAGAAAAAGGGAGGAGATCAAGGCAGAGGTAAAAAGGATGTTGGAGCTGAGAGTCATCGAAGAATCCCACAGTCAGTGGTCAAGCCCGATTGTGTTGGTGCCCAAACCCGATGGCACCACTAGATTTTGTAATGACTTTCGCCGGCTGAATGAGATATCCAAATTTGATGCATACCCCATACCCCGTATCGATGAGTTAGTTGACCGCCTGGGCAATGCCCAATTTTTGACCACCCTTGATTTAACAAAGGGATACTTTCAGTTTCCCTTGCCAAAGATGCGAAAGAAAAGACGGCATTCTCTACACCAGAGGGTCTGTTTCAATATACTGTTCTTCCTTTTGGACTGCAAGGGGCACCTGCCACCTTCCAACGTCTTATGGACAAGCTCCTACGGTCCCATACCAGTTATGCAGCAGCATACCTGGATGATGTGATTATTCACACCCCTGACTGGGAAACCCACTTAGGAAAGGTGGAAGCGGTTCTGGACATACTAAGACAGGCTGGCTCACAGCCAACCCAGCCAAGTGTGCTATAGGGCTATCCGAGGCTAAATACCTTGGCTACATTGTAGGAAGGGGCATGGTGAAGCCCCAACTAAACAAACTAGAGGCTATCCAAAATTGGCCACAGCCGAATCGGAAAAAGCAAGTCTGGGCATTCCTGGGTGTGGTGGGGTACTACCGACGATTTATTCCCCATTTTGCTACCAGAGCGAGTCCCCTGACAGACCTGATAAAAGCCTTGGGTCCAGACATGGTGAAGTGGACAGATGCTGCAGAGAAAGCATTCATGGATCTACAGACAGCCCTCTGCAGTAATCCCGTGCTTATAGCCCCAGACTTCAACAAAGAATTCTTTTTACAAACAGATGCATCTGAAGTAGGATTGGGAGCTGTCCTATCGCAGATGGTCGGAAATGAAGAACACCCAATCCTCTACCTCAGCAGGAAACTCCTCCCGAGAGAGCAGAAGTATGCCGTGGTTGAAAGAGAGTGCCTAGCTGTGAAATGGGCCATGGAAACGCTATGTTATTACCTTCTGGGATGATGGTTTACCCTTGTGACCGAACATGCACCCCTCCAGTGGATACAGCAAAATAAAGAGAAGAACGCTAGGGTGACCATATGGTTCCTGTCCCTACAACCTTTCCAATTCACCATAAAACACCAGGCTGGAAGCCACCATGGCAATGCAGATGGCTTGTCACGAGTACACTGCCTGACGTCCCAAGTTGCCCAACCCCGTAGTGTTGAGCGGGGGAGGGGGGGAATATGTGACAGGGTCAGGCCAGATGGCTATAGGAGAGTAATAGAAGGCAGACATATTAGCCCCAGGCTAAGTAGGTCCCTTTTCCCTGGGTAAGGTAACGGGGAAGGTTCCAGAACAATCAGGAACCTTCTGGAGACAATTAAGACAGACAGGCTGATTAGAACACCTGCAGCCAATCAAGAAGCTGCTAGAATCAATTAAGGCAGGCTAATCAGGGCACCTGGGTTTTAAAAAGGAGCTCACTTCAGTTTGTGATGTGCATGTGAGGAGCTGGAAGCAAGAGGCACTAGAAGCTGAGAGTAAGAATGCGTACTGTTGGAGGACTGAGGAGTACAAGCATTATCAGACACCAGGAGGAAGGTCCTATGGTGAGGATAAAGAAGGTGTTGGGAGGAGGCCATGGGGAAGTAGCCCAGGGAGTTGTAGCTGTCGCACAGCTGTTCCAGGAGGCACTCTACACAGCTGCAATCCACAGGGCCCTGGGCTAGAACCTGGAGTAGAGGGTGGGCCTGGGTTCCCCCCAAATCCTCCCAACTCCTGATCGGACACAGGAGGCGTTGACCTGGACTGTGGGTTCACGAAAACGGCCAAGCTGAGGGCTCCCGTGAAGCTCCAAGGCGAGCAAATCCGCCAATAAGCGCAAGACCCACCAAGGTAGAGGAGGAACTTTGTCACAACAGTTTTTGAACCAATTTTTGCTGTGTCGATTTTGGAGTGTAATTTTATACAGAGATGGTTAAATCAGACTTCTCCTTGTGTGGACGCTGTTATCCTGGTATAAAGGCACTTATATGGGAATAACTTTGTCCAGACTAGAGGTTGTACCACTTGAACACTATCAGTTTCTTCTAAACCAATGTAGTTTCTAGCAGTATAAACACCACTGGTCTAAGAACCATTACAGAATATCTAAGCTGCTTGCTTTCAGTGTCCTTCCGCTCAGAACCCCGCCTCCTCCTTTTACCAGCTCCAAGCCATAGTCCCTGCCTTTTTAGGCACATGCCTCCTGAATGTTACAGGTGACGTGCACAACTCCAGCGAAAGTTGGAACTCCCTGGATGCTGTGCTGATCGCCCCTACAAACCAGGCTGTGGATGAATCCTGCGGAGAAATTAATTTCTAAAATCTTCACTCATCCTTCCTGGGTCTGTGCTCTGGTGCTCCCTGGTCCTCTAGTGTTCCAGTCTCTGACTGATGTTTTCTTGGGCCACTGCTTGAAAGAAGCTTGCAGTTTCCAGCACTGCTGCCCCCAGAACCAGCACCATATTCTCTATCTGTCTTAGCAGTGGAGTCCTGTCACCCGTCGCTGGAGTAGCTCAGCACCTTCCGCCCAAAATAGATTACCCAGGGCAAAATCTTTATATGACTTGAAATGGGAGAAGAGTTAGAAGGGAAAGATCTTTGGCCCCACTCTGGGCCTTTTGCAATGTAAAAGGACGAGTGGGTCAGAAAGGATTTCCCCAGCACAGGCACTGGGGAGGGCACCTATGCGGCTGCTTTCAGAGATCCCCCTCACAAACCCTGGCATGGGGGATATCCTGGTGGGGGGTAGGGGTCAGGTTGCAGCACCTCACTCTGCAGAGATTGCAAGCAATGGGGGGAGGCTGCTGTACCTTAAACAGGCCCCCTCAGAACTGTCTAAATTTATGCCAGTGGCTGCAGAGCAGCCAGGGCTCAGAGTGGCACAAAGGTGGCTTAAAGTTATCTTAGCTTCCCTTCCTCTGGGCTCTAAAAGAGACCAATTACCAATTCAGCACAAACAGGGCTTTCAAAGGGCCTGTAACCCTTTTATCCCCACTCCTAAAAAAGAAAAGCAACAACTCCCACTTTAAAGTCAAGTACCTAATTGTTTCAAACAGGAATTTCATATGTCATCTCTTCACAGGTAGTACTTGGTCATGTACCCCGGCTGCTAGATACCAGCTACTGAGCCACGATGGCTCCCATTTGCATTTTAACTCATCCTTTTAAAGCAGGCTGTTGGTTTTTTAATCTGACACCTCTTTCTCTCTCTTTCTTTTTTTAATGGGGAATCTGCTTGCTTTAATTTTGTGGAGATCATTCAGAGACGCCGCTGACACAAAGGCTGTTGAGGAAACGTCTGCAGCTCCCCAGTTCTGGGTTTGGTCCTGAGCTTGCATTCCCTGTGCATCCGAAGTGCCCATTGGCTTGACTGGGCTGGATATAGAGTCAGGACCAATATCTGCGTATCACATATCAAGTGTGCTATGGTGTAGAGGAAAATGTTTTGTGATGGTTAAAGCGGACGGTGGGGATTGTCAGTTTCACTATATTGGTTTCTAAACCAATATATAATGGGGAGTCTGATGGTGAGTCAGGACTTTTGGTTTTTAAACAACAGACATTGGAGCTAAAAAGCACAGACATTGTCTCCATCCTCCTGACGAGGAGTCAAGTCAGCAACCTGGATTCTGTCACTGAAACCAGAGAGGCTGGAATAATTTTTATGGTGGGGGTACTGAGTCATTGAACCGAACTGTAAACCCTGTATATAATAGAAACCACTTCAAGTCAGTGGGTGCTGCAGCACGCCCTCTCTCCCCCTCCCCCGCACCTTTAGTTCCAGCACCTATGACTGAAACAGTCTAAAATTGCAGGCAAATCTGTCCCTTAGTTTACCTATTTGTAAAATGGGTATGACAACAGGGCAGTTGTAATACTTGCTTAACTGTTATAAAGTGTTTTGAGATTTTTGGATGAGTTGCACTACAGTTTACAGACACGCACAGTACTATTAATAATAAAAATATCAATAAGCTATATACCAAATCCAAGATTACAACAGTAATGACCGAATGGTAATTCTCTATTTCTGATGACTCATATGAATGTGCTGATTTTCAATTGCATTTTCTAGGCCACTTCTTTTTGAACCAGCCATTCACTTTATTTCACTTGCTACTGTTGTATCAGTTTTTAGCGCCGCAACTGAAAAGCTCACTCTTGTAAACAGCTCCTCCTTTCCAACATGAGGGATGACAAAACAACATGGTGTGGTGAAGCTGAAAGACATTACAATGCTCCACTTTAGAAGCCGATCTTTTTAAAAAAAGTTTGCATGAGAATTTATATTACTATGTAGATACCACAGTGATAGGGTGTATAGAAAATCCATAGCTAAGAAAGATTTGCTATTCATTCCTTAATGTTTGGCTAAAATCTCTGAAGACTAAAGTCTTCTATTTAGCATAATATGGACAGCAGGATGCAACCTTCCCCACCACATGGTCACTGTTTCAGGCCAACTCTGATCTGCGGGAACCATTTCTGGATATGAGAAAACCATTCATTCAGTCCTCTTCTATTCCGTTCAGGTTTTTATACCGCGTTCCTCACCATGGTATTTCTGCACCAGGGATACTCCGCTAAGATTGCCAACAAGTTTACCTATTGTCCTATGTTTTTATGTCTTCCCCTAGCAACCAGATCACAAACCAAGCATTGACAAATAACTTTGTTACCCCTGACCAGGCAGGATCCAAATCTGTGACCCAAAAACTAAAGACTTCCATCTCGCCCCTGAGCTCACCTATACTTGCACATATTAGATGTAGGTAGTTGACTCTCAGATAAATCATTATTAGTTTAGTATCAGAAAATCAAAACAATGAATGGGGAAAATATCTATCAATGTAAAGTAAAATTTGGATTCCTGGGAAAGACATGTTTTATAATAACACTATTAGAGTGAACTTAGTGCTCATGAAAATGCCAGGTTAGCAGGTAGAGCTGGTCAAAAAATGGGAGGGTTTCCCACAGAAAATTTCAATTTTTTGTCAGAAATTCAAATACTGAAACTTTATGGCCAAAACCCAACTTTTTTTGTTTTCTGGAAAACTTCTGGGGGTTTTGGACTTTCAGATTTTTCATCAAAAATCAAAATTTTCCTCAGAAAGTGGACACTTTTCATGAAAAATTTCATTGAGTCAAAATCTGAATTGTCTGTTGATAAACAGTTTAAATGGAAAATTTGTGACTAGCCCTGTTACCAGGCCTGGAAACTAAAGCCCTCCATTTAGCCACGGAACAGATATGGCTCAATTGGGACTAGCATGAGTTTTATCACACAACTCCATCTCCAAAGGGCCATAATCTTGACTCAAAGAACTATCTGTAGAGTTCAGTCTCCAGGCCTATGCAGTACTTGGCCGAGAAGAGTGCCAATGAGCTGAGACTGTCAATGCAGATGGAGATCTTACTTTTACTAAGTAGGGTGGGTGTGTTCTCCTATGCTTGTCAAGCTCTGTCTCCTTCCATATGCCCAGAACCCTCCCCATGACTCATCATTAGAGCCCTGCCAAATTCAGCCATGAAAAATGCATCGCGACCCATGAAATCTGGCATCCCCCCATGAAATCTGGTCTTTTGTGTGTTTTTACCCTATAATTTACCGATTTCATGGGGGAGACTAGCATTTCTCAAATTAGGGGTCCTGACCCAAAAGGGAGTCGCAGAGGTGTCATGGCATTGCGACCCTTACATCGGCGCTGCCTTCAGAGCTGGGCGGCTGGAGAGAGGCAGCTGTTGGCCAGGTGCCCAGTTCTGAAGGCAGTGCCCTGCCGGCAGCAGTGCAGAAGGGTGGCAATACCGTACCACGCCACCCTAACTTCTGTGCTGCTGACCTTCAGAGCTGGGCGGCCCGAGAGCGGCGGCTGCTACCGTACCCTGCCCTCCTTACTTCTGTACTGCTGCTGCCTTCAGAGCTGGGCTCCCAACCAGCAGCCATCACTCTCCAGATGCCCAGCTCTGAAGGCAGCAGCAGCGCGAAGTAAGGATAGCAGTGCCACAACCCCCCCCTACAATAACCTTGCAACCCCCCCCCCCTTCCCCAACTCCTTTTTGGGTCAGGATCTTTACAATTACAGCACTGTAAAAATTCAGATTTAAATATCTGAAATCATGAAATTGATGATTTTTAAAATCCTATGACTGGGAAATTGACCAAAATGGCCTGTGAATTTAGTAAAAAGAAAAGGAGTACTTGTGGCACCTTAGAGACTAACCAATTTATTTGAGCATGAGCTTTCGTGAGCTACAGCTTAGCCAAACGGTGTATATATCCTCCTAACTCTTAATGTTGTTGTTGTTAATAATATTTCCCCAAAAGCCTGTTCTTTCTCTTTCTTTGTTCATGCTGTTGTCCTGGCTATTTTTTTCCCCCTTAATCGATACAATTCTGCAGCACGTTTTCTCTGACAAAAATGCCCAAACCCAATACCGAGCAGTTACCATAGAGGACATCTTTAAACTTTAATACATTTTCTCACTAGAAAACGCCACCAGTCAGCTTTCGTGTAGGTAGGTTTCCATTGTTATTCGTCAAAGTCTTCTTGAGTGGATTTCCCACTGTGTCACTTTTGTGTGAGTCAAATCAAGATTATAGGTAACAGAGAAGAAAAAGGAAAAGAAGAGAAGGTTAGACCCTCATTTTAGAGTTTAAGAAAAATCTGCCAGCAGGTTGCAGTTTGAGTTGGTAATAGACATGAAAGGGGAAGCCCAAGCCGTGTCACCAGTGTCAGTATATTAGGCTTTCAGGGAAAAGCACACAAAACACATATTGTAGTGGTCACACACAGAGCCATAAATTTAGGAACAAGATCTGCCTTCGCTTGAACATAGTCTGCTCTGATAATAAGGAACAATGAACTGCAGCTATTATGAAACGAAGCCCAGGAGTTTGAATAAAGGGCGCTTTTAGTTGAGTTCTCCCAAAAAATAAAATAAAATAAAGTAATATAAATTTGTCTAACTTTTTTCGCAGGTTGTTTGTTGTCCTAATTTTTCTCCCATCCCATTTTCCCACCTCCACTTTAGTAAAGTACAGGTGGTGCTTGTGGGCTGATTTCGTGAATGTGATTAACTGCTCTGCACTGAATTATTACTGCTTAAGTCTGAAATGATATTAATTTCCTCCTTAGAATTTGTGGCACTCTCTTACCCCAAGGCACATTATTTTTACTGGGAGTTTTGAGTCTGCATGGAACGTAGGATCAGATCTTCCCTCCACGCACACATACCTACAACATACACGTCGCATTATGTTGTGCTGGGTGTGACGGATTTGGAGCTTTATGGTTTATCTGGTTGTCTGATTGTTGTAAGGATGTCTACTGTCTGCATATATTGAGTTAATTCAATAAGCAGGATTGTCAGGAAATGCACCCAGAAATGGAGGAGGTAGACTGTGACATACACTTCTCTACAAACACTTGAGACAATGCGAGAGCCACTTGCTTTGTTTGGCTAGGCAACCTCTGGAGCTCACCAAACTGGTTTTAGGCAGCCAGTCCAAGCCTGTGGGATGAGAGAACAAAGACCTTTGGCTGGATTTCAAGAGACCCTCAAGGACAGGAGGGAAAGTGACTGTTGGGGAACAGACTGACACCCCAGGACCTCAGAGGTAGAACAAATTAGACCTACTGGGCCCCAAGAGGAGGACTGAGGATGGTTAGACTCTAGGTAAGATAGATATGCCTATCAGCCTTGTGTTAAAATCCTTTCCCCTAGTGCTGTGCTTTGTTCCTACTGTTAGGAATAAACAACACTTTGTTTTAAGAAAGCTGACTTGGATCACTGTGTTCATTGCTGGCCACAAGGGAAGAACTACATGTGTACAAACCCTGTTGGAGTAATCCTGGTGGACCCACAGGGTGCCATAGCCTAGGACCCAGGCTAGCAGTGGGAGCATTGCTGGATTCCATGGCAGGGCTATAAAGGCACAAGGTCTCATACCTGAGAGAAATGTACTTAGAGCCTAGAGAAGGGGTCAGAAGTGAAGCTAGCTCTGTAAAGGCTTGTCCCTTTTACAAATTTTACAAATTTCCCTGTGTCTAAGGGTGTTTGAATTAGCATTTTGGTTGAGCCTATTAGAAAGGTAGAGGCAAGGTGTAAAATGTAGACAGTGGTGTTAAATACAAACTAGGCAGCTTCCATTTTATAGAGGAATCATGCGTTGAGCTTCACAGGGTGACAGCTTTGGAGAGAATGGCCTCTGCAAGAGTAAGAACACAAGAATGGCCATACTGGGTCAGACCAAAGCTCCATCTAGCGACAGTGGCCAATGCCGGGTGCCTCAGAGGGAATGAGCAGAACAGGCAATCACCAAGTGATCCATCCCCTGCTGCTTACTCCCAGCTTCTGGCAAACGGAGGCTAAGGACACCATCCCTGCCCTTCTTGGCTAATAGCCACTGATGGACCTATCCTCCATGAATTTATCTAGTTCTTTTTTGAACCCTGTTATAGTCTTGGCCTTCACAACATCCTCTGGCAAGGAGTTCCACAGGCTGACTGTGCGTTGTGTGAAGAAATGCTTCCTTTTGTTTGTTTTACACATGCTGCCTATTAATTTCATTTGGTGACCCCTAGCTCTTGTGTTATGAGTCGGTCACCAGAGAAGAGTTGAAGTTGGGTTTTTACATTTGGTCTATCCAGTGTGGCTGTGAAACAGTTCATGGGGAGGGGACTCTGAGCATTTCAGTCTTTCACACCACTTTATCTCTTTCAGTACCATATGGCCTTTCATTTTCTTTTTCGTCTTTACCATTCTCCATATCATCTCTCTGGTTTGGTTTGGTTTGGTTTTTTTGCTTTTTTCTGAAAACATTTTTTTGAAAACAGAATTTATCATGACAAAAGAACCCAGCCCTATGAAAATGCAAAAGATACTAGTTAACCAAGAACAGTGGTGCATTATACAATATGTTTACATATTCAAAGCTCTTGTGGTCTTCAGAATTGGAGCTGTGGCAATGGTATATCAAGACTGAGCGCTTTAATCAGGGCGGAGGTCAAAGACACTGTTCGCAATCTGCAACGAAAAGGATGTGCACACAATGCAAGGATTTGAGTAACGTGAAGGCAGCTTACAGGTTTCGGAGAAAACGGAATTTCTGAAATTGAAATCAGTGACGTTTTTTATTTGAAAATGTTTGGTATATTTTTTGCAAACAAAACAGAAAAAATCAGCCATCTAAACTGGGCTCCAGTGATGGGAAAACTTTAAGGGCCTGAGCCAATGCTGCACATGAAAGCCAATAGAAAGATGCACATTAACTTCACTGGCCCTAAAAGGATCTTATAGAAGAGTTTAGAAAATCTCCCACACCACAGAGGAATATTAAGGGTAAAAGAGGCAGGCAGGCAGAAGAACATCTACTTTCAGCCAAACTGTCATATCATTAAATCAGAAATAATAGGTCAAGAATTCCGGCTAATAAGGCCAACTGATTCCATCGAAAAGACACTATTTAACAGTCTCCAGTCTAAAACAAGAAGGAAGCACTGTATACAGTAGACAGTAACATGGCACTTTGCCAGTCTATCACAATCCGCTTTTATTTAAAATGCTTATTCGTATTTTATATTTCCAAAAAAATATATTTACTCCTGTTGGTAATGTAGGCAAGAGGGCTTTTCAAGAGATTAAGCTATACAAGCGTTCTCGCTTCAGTGAAATTAGTGAAGCTACACTGATTAACAGCAGCTCTAGGTCTGGCCCCAGATGTACATTTTGGGCCTAATTTTTGGGATTGTAGCTAAATTATCTCTAGGCATGCCATTCTTTGTACACAGATAACTCTTATTTGCAGTAGTAATATTTTGTATGGATATCATCATGTTTTTGGAGGTATATGGGGGGCATTAGAGAGGGGTAGCACCTCTATTGAAGGAACACTTAATGCACCTCAGGGAGTAGTTCATCCACTTTGGTCTCCACTTACATCCATGTCTCACCTGTGGCTCTAAGTAGCTGTTTGTGTGCGACAGCGGCCACGCCCCAGGAAACCACTTCAATGAGAGGGCTAAACCAGGTGATGGTAGCCGATGGGTCCTTGGTCCTCGGCAAGATAGGGAAATTGCCTTTCTCGGGCATGCAAAGACTGTTCCGGTGGCTGGGCGGAGGAAATCAATTTGTGATTCAGTGGCCATAACATATTTCTGACCTTCTGTACCATAGCATCTTTTGTAATCCTGGAGGAGGAGACTGGAAAGAGTGATTTAGAGCAAGTCCGGGGCTCGTAACTCCTGAGCATTGAAACAAGTGAATGAAATCGACATCTACCTAGGCAGTTATGTGGCCGTCGCCAGTGCCTTTCAATGGATTAAGGAAGCCATCTTGGACCTCTGTGATCTGCTTCCTAGGTATATAGTGTGCGGGACAAAGCAGTCATTCTATTTTTCTCCTATGGTAAGTGCTCTCTGCCCTTCTGATATTGAAGATGGGGTCTTTCCAGAGTGGTAGCAGAGGATGTCAAACTGATAATGTATTTAAGCATTCGTCTGGTTTGCAACCATTTTGTACCCAGCACACAGACACAGAAGGTTTCTAGGTTTGCACTCATTTCTCTGCACTTGTCATGATGCCATTGTGGGACCAGAAGATAATGAGATGAATAGGAAGCATTTCCACAGCATGAGCAATGTATGAACATCATTATTAATGTTCTTACAAAACATCCCATCTCTACATGATGTCTACATATCTGAGCTACAGCCCTCTGCTAGATATAAAAAGCCATGACCATCCAACAGGGATCAGCTGTTTAATGGAAATCTGCTCTTTCTTCGCTTTAAATTATATTTTATTATTTATGTCTCAGGTATAGAGTATATATACTGGGTGTTTCTTCAGGTTATAAGGGTAGAGAATGAATCCTTTCCCTTTCAAACAGTTAAGTTTTGGCACAGAAAATTGGAAATCTAGAAAAATTCTGCAGTTATTTACACATTGTACAAATCCACCGAAGTCAGTGGTATGTTAAATCAGTGCAGCAATTGGTCAGATATATGTAATCAGGTAACCCTGCCTATATTCATAGTTGTGTGCATATTTAGGACCAGATTCTGACACTTTTACTCATATTCAATAGTACCTTAGTCTTAGTCCCATTGGCTTCAGTAAAGCTGCTTGGGGATTAAGGTATAACTCATGTAAGTGAGATTGCAAAATCTGACCATTAATAATTTTAGGAGGACCTCAGAGACCATCGTGATAGGGACCATATAAGGACATAGATGGACAGAGATATCCTTGTATGTGAATGCTGCCAGGATGGCTATGGGTTCCCAGGTCTCATTCTGGTCCTTTGAGGAATCAGCCAGGACAGTAATTCAAAGGCATGAGAGATTGATCTCAGTGGGACTGCTCATGTGAATAAAGTTATGCACATGCTTAAGAGCCCACAGGTACAAATTTTCAGCTTGCAAATTTTTGTTATAGGGCTGCAAGTTTTAAAACAGGAATTTTGAACTGAAGATATTGTTCTGAATTAGTTCTGAATTATTTTCAAGAAAATGAATTTTCCATGTTGTAAGGAGCAACCATCAGATAGGTGTAGTTGCTATGGATGATTTATTGTATTTTGATGTCTCGAAAGTACTTGTACGCCCGCACTCTTGCAGTATCTGAGCACTTCAGAACCTTTAATATATTTACCCTCACAACACCTTGTGAGGTAGGGAAGAACTGTTGTCTCCATTTTATAGTAAAAAATACTATCTCTTTACAGTTTATATCACCTGGAAGGGATGTTCTACTAAGAAAGTGACTTTAAAAATGGTATCATATTGGTTGTGTCTCAATGATTTTCACATCAAACTGGTTTGGTTTACAAGTTAAGAGGTTATTCATAATGGCCGAGCCCTGGGACCTGAGAGTTAAGGTATGTTCTTTCTGCTTATGCATCATCATCAGTGATAAAAACTCTACAGATCCTGCCTTGTGTTGCCTCTACGCAACTCCATTGTCATTTAGATCTGCTTTCACTCACTCTTGTGGTGCCTCGATTATCTTCAGTAGGTGCTCTGAGGTGAAAGGGAGACCAAAAATTGGCCAACAAAAGAGCAACTTATGTTAAGACAAACCCCAGCACCCAAGCAGTTCTCAGGACAGGACTGGTGCTTAAGTTTACAATTCTTTTGATGGTGGAGTCAGGAAAGAGCTAGCTCATTCTAAACCACCCCCCCCCCCTTAGCTGTGTTGGCTCTGTAGGTGCTTGCAGGGGTAAAATGTCATGAAAATATCATTTTCATAATAAATTAGGCAGTCATGACTTGGAATGAAAACAGGGAGAATAATTCGTTATTAATAATTTCCTTGGAATTTTGCCATCTTGTTCTGTTTAGAGACTGTCCTCAAGCAGATTGTGGTTTTCTCTAATGTATTAATTAATTGAAGTTTTGCCAAATAATTTCTGCTGGTAATTTTTGGTCTGTAGACTGTTCACTTGCAAATATTTGGCACCCAACATTCTAAATGAGATCTGTCTGTTGAATTTGATTGGACACACAGGTCACACGACATTGTTTCTGTTCATTGATTGGGTGCACCTATGCTGAGAATCAGGTTTGCAGTGTGAATACTTGTGTTTACGAATTCAGAATTCACTTTCTACATGTATTTTCCTGAGCTTGGGCAAGTCATTTCAGCTCTGTACTTCAGTAAAATGGCAATAATAATACTTACCTCATTGGTATGTAGAGAGGCTAAATTCATTCGTGTTTGCAAAATGCTTTGAGATCTTTAGATGGAAGGTGCTATAATATTGCAAATTATTATTATTGTTTATTAATATCTCATTGTTATCACTCCTTACTGTAGTGGAAGTTCTCAATCCTTTGCTTAAAGCTGTTCCCTGCAGTGTCCAGAGAATCAGACGTGGTAGAAATAGCTTGGAATTTTCTTAATATGTTGTAAATTATGAGCTAGACAAGGTCCACAACCTGTTCCAACAGATTTTCTCGTTCTTAAGGCATTTTGCTGTCAATATGCTCCGTAACAATGTGCTCAGAATTGTTTAGGGACATGAAAAAATATTTACCTCAGCCTTCCACAATGTATTACTTATTGTTTGAAAAAGTTGCTTCCTTTTTGTGCCAACAGTTATCATCCAGAGAAACATATGGGAAAACAGCAGTGACATTGAAAATAATACGCTCTTCACTAGGATAAGTTAATATTGCTGTGCCACTGTAACACCAGCCAAAAACCACCATGTAAAACAATTTCTTTGGAAGTGCAACAAGTCCCAACATTTGTTAGCAAATAATTTAACTAGTATTGCATACATCAAATGACCCAGGCAGCCCCGGCTAAGCCTTTTTGAATCTTCACCTTCCCATGAGTTCTTGAGGCCCAAAAGAGACTTTAACCATTACCATGAGTAGAACAATAATAATCCAATCCCCTCCCCAATATAAACCTTTCTTGAAATAAGAGTTATTGGTGGGAGGGTGGGACATGCAAGGGAGTACCTCAACCATGCCCATTAATGAGACTTCTGTTTGCTCAAATTTGGCTGCCATCTTGGTTCCCCAACCTGGCAGGTGGGGCTGCAGGAGGCCACCTTGATCCCCCACCTCTGTTCTGCCAACAATGACAGCCTTTTATTCACATTAATAATGCTTTCCATCAGACACCCTCACACTTTCTCCCTTATGCTTAGGAGGAGTTCCTCATAAAAATCTGCAAGCCACTAACCTATCCTTCTTAAATCTCACCTCTGTCTATAAAACACTTGACAATGGCTGGATCATTTTGACCTCTGCTAATTACACTAATTGCCTCACTGTTACCTTTACTCGTATAATCTGTTAGGTGTATCTGCCTATCATCTCTTCTCATATGTTTAATTGTAAGTTTTTTGGGGCAGCGACCATCTTTTTCATTATTACAATGTGAAGCACAGACCCTGATTGGCGCCTCTTAGGGCTTCCCATATAACAAGTAAACAATAATAATTGGATCATTATTCATGTAATGAACTAGCTAGTTTACAGTATACTGTACCACTGCCCTCTTCTGGATGGAATCCACCCTGGTCATCCATGTGTCGCGGGCGCCATCCTGCTAATCAACTGGAGCTCAGGGTTCTAGAGGCCAGTGTTTTCTTGCAGGGTGATGTGGGTTCTATCTTTACTGCTGCTGGGAAGTTTTGAGTTGCATCGGTATGCAGCATAAAGATGGCTGTGAAGTCCTAGATGGTCACAGATTTGTTGCATTGTATTCCAGTGGTGGTATTCTATCTTTTCCACTTGCAGACTGACTATTTCTTTCTTAAAGCACCCATTTTATCACACACTGTATGTTATTTACCATCCAAAGACCACTGTTCCCTCTAAGCGTGTGCGCGTGCACACAGATCCTGAACCCTGTGCACATGGCGAAACACTGCGCTCACAAAAATTTGCACAGAAGCAATTTTTTGCACACACGGCCTGTCAAAAATTGGAGAGAACATTGCCAAAGACCCCATCAGTCTATGCATGCAATTATATTGTGCAAGAGCATTTCATCACATTGTACAAAAGAAAAAAAATGCAAACTTTGCTTTCTTGGCAACTCTCCATTTTGTTATATGTGAAAAGTGAGGGATAGATCAGAGGGGAGTTTGGAGGGAAAGGGAGAAGCATTAGGAGAGAAGGGGGAGGAGAAATGGCATGGGAGGAGGATGGAAAACTCCTCAAAGATTTTGAGCAATTAATAATTTCATATATCTAGCATGTTTTGTCCTGAGAGATTCAAAAGCACTTTATGAACTGGAATAATTTCACCCAGCTCTAAAGTGGTGCCACCTGTGGGCCAGAGAGCAACAACTATTTGAGCAGCGCACCCCAGACTCTACGCAGTGATATTAAACCTTTCAGGGGTGTAATAAAAATATTTGACCCTATGCAGGTTGGCCCACTGCCAGTTCCTTTCTGTTTATCAGAAGCTGAGATGCCGGCATGGAATAAGCAGGGTAGCAGAACAGCACGGAACATTTATAGCAAGGCCAAATCTTTATGATGTCTCTTGGCCCAGTTTAGAGGAGAACACTGCTGGGACTGATTTTGGTTTTGATATCATACACTGAGGCTGCAGACCCTTAGGAGTACAAGCTGGAGAAAAGAACATAGGAAACGTTAGGAATGAGAAAAGGCCATTCAAACACATTGATGCTTGTCTCTTGTAATACAACGGTTCCCCCAGGATAGCATCTAATTGCTTCTTGAACGAACCCACTGTCTTTGCCTCAACAACCTTGCCCAGTAGGGCCATTCCAAACATTTATTATTCTCTGAGTGACAAAGCACTTCCTTACGTCTCTTCTGAATTTGTTTTTTTTGAACTTCCATGTATGCCCCTGATCCTGTCATCTATGCAGTTTCAAAAGTAGTAACATGCATTGATATTATCCATTCGGCTAAGATTTTTGTATACTTCAGCTAGACCCCCCCTTACATGTCTTTTCAAAAAAGTTGAAAAGATTGAGTTTTTTAACCTTTCGGTAACTTCTACAATTTTATCCTGAAACCAAGTTGAGGAAAAAAATATTTGTTCAAGCCTGACTTACATTAGAACAAACTAGGTGAAAGCATAACATCTACTATAGAAACACACTGCAGTAAGTTTTCTTGTGGAGACCAAACCATCATTTAGTTTCCCGTATGCTTGCTTCAAGTTATTTTGACAAGAGTCAAGAAAGGATAGAGCAAGAATCGAATGCCTGATAAAATTTGGAAATATAAATGGAAAAAATTGGTGATTTACATCTTTTTTCCCTCCAAGTAACAATGTTTGGGGGGAAAGTAACTGTTTATAAAGCAGGCTTTTCCATCTCCTCATGCCTCTCAAAATTCTTATTGAGAGCATGTCTACACATACAATGCTACGCTGCTGCAGCCTGTCTGGTGAATACACTCTTGACTGACCAGAGAGAACTCTCCCATCAGCATAATAAAATCACCTCTGCAAGCAGGAGAACCTCTCCTGCCGATATAGTGCTGGGCACACCTGCTCGTATGTTGGTGTAATTTATGTCGCTCAGGGGTGGTTTATTCACATCCCTGAGCAACATGAATTCTGCCGACAAAAGCTGTAGTGTAGACATAGCCTAAGAAGTGTCAGAAATCACCTGGAAGCCCAAAATAAGCCACAGGATCAAATGGTTGCAGTGGTCTCTGGTTCAAATTCAGTCTAATCTGTCACAGATATTCCCTTACCTTTTCGGATGAAATTATATGCCCTGTGTTTTGAAAGAGGTCAGACTAGCTGATCTTATAGACAAACTCCCTTCTGACCTCAAAAAAAAAAAAAATCTATGACTGAGTGCTATGGATGAAATTCACATTCCCTGAGACAATGGGCGTTGGGTGAAGAACCCACATGGGGCTTCAAGGAAAGGAATCCTGCCTCATTCCCATCCTCATGGCAGGGTGATCAGCACCAATGCACCATGTCCATAGCTGCTACTAATACCCTGGGCCATAGCAGTGGTCAGGGCCTGTTTTTGACACTGCCTGCCCATTTTTAGATAGGGTTGCCAACTTTCTGATTGCACAAAACCGAACACCCTGCCCCGCCCCTTCCTGGAAGGCCCACCCCTTCCCCACCCCTGCTTGGGGGCCCCACCCCCTGCTCACTCCATCCCCGCTCCCTCCGTCGCTCACTCTCCCCCACCCTCACTCACTTTCAAGGGGCTGGAGTGGGGGGTTGGAGTGCGGGAGGGCTCTGGCTTGGGGTGCGGGCTATGGGGTGGGGCTGGGAATGAGGGTTTTGGGGTGCAGGAGAGGGCTCTGGGTTGGTGCAGGGGGTTCGGGTGTGGGGGGATTGTGGGGATGTGGGCTCTGGGAGGGAGTTTGGGTGCAGGAGGGGACTCTGGGCTGGGGCAGAGGGTTGAGGTGTGGGAGAGGGTGTGGGGTCCCACCAGTGCTTACTGCAGCTCCCAGGAAGTGGCCGCCAGGTCCCTGCATCCGCTAGGTGCCTGGATGGCCAGTGAGGCTCTGTGAGCTGCCCTTGAGTCTGCAGATGCCGCCCCTGCAGCTCCATTGGTCACGGTTCCTGGTCAATGGGAGCTGCTTAGCCAGCACTCAGGGCAGAGGCAGTGCGTGGAGCCTCCCTGCCTGTCCATGTGGCTGGGGCCGCAGGGATCCAGTGGCTACTTCCAGGAACTGCATGAAGCTAGGGCAGGCAGAGAGCTTGCCTTAGCCCCAGTCCCCTGCTGCACCGCCGACTGGACTTTTAACGGCCCGGTCAGCACTGTTGAGTGGAGCCGCAAGGGTCCCTTTCAACCAGGTGTGCCAGTTGAAAACTAGATGCCTGGCAATCCTATTTTTAGCTGTATTAAGTTATGTTCTTAAATCAGACCCTCCAGATCCCTGATGATTCTAATTGCTCCTCTCTGAACTCCTTCTCAATATATTTCTGGTAATGTGGTGCCCAGAGCTGAATGAGATATTCTAGGTGTGGATTAAGAGAGCTGTGTAAACAAGGTCTATTACCTCCTTGTTCAGATATAAGATGCCTATGTATGGGCCTGATCCAAGCCCACAGAAGTCAATGGGAGTCTTTCCATTGACTTCAATGGGCTTTGGATCAGATTTCATATGTAGCCCAGATTTCATGCTCCTTTATTGCTGTCTGTGCAAACAAATGTCCAGTAATTACTCTTTCCTGTTACCACTAGATCTCATTCAGCACTATTGTTTTCTTTCTCCCATGAAATATCTGTGCTTTTGGATGGTTTTCCTCTACATGTGTTTCTTTCCTTTCAATCTAATTTCTCGAACTAGCAAAAAAAATCCAAATTTTGACATTTCAAATTTCAATGGATAAGAAAAGGGAAGGAAAACATTTTTCACCAAAATAGTCTCTCATTTTCTGACCAGCTATGAATTTTTTTCTGACTTTTCTGTCCATGTTTCTAATCTGTCCAAATGCCTATGTACTATTGTGACCCATGAGCTCACCAGTGCCAGCTGGTAAGGGGGTTACAAGAATTTCCTGCTATGGACATTCTGGTAGACCAAAGAATATCACATGAGGTCTTAAATGAAAGCCAGGATCACACTAGTCATTAATATCATGTGAAATGTGTGTGCAGATGTTATGTATATGTACTAAAAATATGTTCCTAAAGTCTGTATCAAGGCAGAGTTGACAAACAGCTTCCTGCCAGACAGATGATGTTTATTCACCTGTCCCTCTCTGTCCCCATGTAAAATAAGCATTGTAAACCAACACGATGGACATGATGGATATACAAAGTTAAGGGGGGGAAGGAATGTGAAACCAACAGGGATGGAGCACACTGACAAATGAGCTACCAGGGTCATCCTGACTCTGAGGTACAAGCAATGAAATTTGGGGAATATAAGGTGTAGGTAAGGAACACACCCCTTTGTCCTGCATGTAGGAAGTAATCAGGCAGTGCAATTAGATTAATGAAAATGGGATCACACCCTCCATGGCTGGAAGGTTGTAAAGGCCATCTGGGATGAGACAAGCATCTTTCATCTCTAGAAGTCATGTTATGATTTTGCTTTATGTGGAACTCTGTAGTTTCTGTTATCCATACTCATTATCTCTTGGCTCTTACTTTTGGTAATAAACGTATAGTGGTTTTCACTATAAATATATTTCAGTGTTGTGACATTGTACAACTTTATTGTGATCCAGATTTAATACCTTAGTAGTCCTGCAGTCTATAGAGATATTTCTTACCATGCTACCTTCACTTAGCTCATGCTTACTGGCAATGTCTTTTCGCCTGAACTGATTTTGTCCCTAATTGCTTAAAATGGGACCATTATACTGGAAGGAATAACTGGAGCACAGAATAATCTGACCATGCTCCCTCTTCCTCCTATGCTAGATGAGTTAGTTGATGGTATAGCTTTGGCTATGCTAGGTCACCTATACCTGCCAAAGATTTCCCGCACCAGGGCAATCCTCAGCACCACACTTAGAGTGGCTTTAACTGCCTTTGCAATCAGGAATTCTGCACTGGAATGGCATCTTGGATGGACACTCTACCTGGAGGGACAAGAGTATTCCATTTCAACCAGATCCTGCTTAGGAGCCTTATCCAAAGCTCACTGAAGTCAGCGAAACTCTTTGCATTGATTTCAGTGGGCTTTGTATCAGTGTGTTGTATTGAACACTGTATTAAAATTACAAGCTGTCGCTTTAAATCTGAAGGTGTTTCCTGGTCCTGTTTGCATGCTAGGGGGCATTGTTGGGAAATGTGTGAGCTGTGTCCTCAGCAATCAGTCTGCAAACAGTCATCCCGAGAGGTGGACTGAGCCTTAGAGAGCAGCCTGCTTTATCTCTCTCTGTTTTGGGTTCTTGTGTGTTAGAGTTCTGGATTCTAAGAAATAAAGTAGTGTTACAGTACAACCTTCTAGAGATATAAAAACATAAAGTACTCTAACTTCTCTCCGTATGTATGCCATGAACATAACTTTCAGGATTTAGGAGTAGCCTGCCCCAGTCACTCAGACTACCTGACACTTCCTCTGAGGAATCTGAGGTAGCTTCTACCTTAGCAACGCTCTGGAACCCCATTGTCTAAGGCTCTTCCCCTAAGTTTGTCCTCTAAATCTTTCACAACTCATAGCAGAGTGTCTTGGATACATAGGTGGTTGCTCCCTAGCTGCTCAACAGGTTTTCATTGAAAAGAATATTTTTCTCTCCACATAACTGTGTGAGGCCACCTACCAGGTGATCTTGTAATGTAGAGAACTGAGGCTGTGTCTTTTGGGTCAGAGCTGTTTGAAGGTGAGAACACCTACAAGAGCACAGAGACTCTGATAACTCAACGTTTTGGCAGATGACAGGAGAAAAAAGCCTTGTGGGTTTCATTATCTTTGGCAAATGTTTTCTTCCAGAGTGATTCGGATAGTTAGGGCCATTTGTCCTGTCAGACCTACCGAATATAACTGGGACATTCACTGGGTTTAAACATGCTCAAGTGTTTACAACCACATCTCCTCCCTTGGGAATCCTTGAGCCAAGTTGCCTGCTGTATTGTCTTTGGCTGGGTCTCTAGAGTTTCTGAATTAGTGTGCTTAACATTCAGTGAGCCTTGGTTAGGCAAGAGCTCAAACATTGTGAGTTCTTGTTCAGTGACTGCGCCCAGCATTTCACACAGACTGTAAGGGAGAGAAATAAGCTGAACCCTTGTGTCCTTCACAGTTTCCACCGAAGTTTTAAGTCTATTCAAAACTGAGGGCCAAATGATACCTTTGGAGCATAGTGTGGATGCTTTGGGGTCTGCACAAAACTCTGAGGAAATGTATCTCCTGAGGTCCTCTCACTCTGCTTGGCCTCAGGAAGAACGAGCAGCGCCCTGACACAAGAGCTGTCTCATTGCTGCCACAAAAGATTGAGTCAACTGGTATCCGTCTCCCTCCTCTGAAGCAGTCATGACGGGATCGGGGGAATGGGGACGAAGAGACATACAAGAGAAACAACCCCTCTCCCTTAGGCCCAGCAGCCAGAAGAGAAAGAGGGGAGAAATTATTCCCTCTTTCAACAGCAAGGGAGAGTAGGCGATGGACCATCTCCCACTCAGCATTCAAAAATGTGTCAGAAGGAGGAGAGGGGGACAGAGATCATACCCAGTGAAATGAATGGGCACCCTGGATGGAGGCCTTGCCTTTGCTTTGTGACATTTGCATGTGATTATTCTGTGATTCTCTGAACCTCCTTTGAGTGAGAGAAAATGGTTCTCCAGCTCTTCAAGGTCGAGTGCCACTGGTAAAGGAAGCAGCAGGACTTCAGAAGCCAGTTGTGCCAAGTAACAAAAGGACCCTTGAGCAAATTGATTCTCTTCAAACCAGGCATTGCACTTCACAACCCCTACTTCATGCTCTGTGGTCAGCCAGGGAGAGATGCTTGTGTCACGGGTACCTAGTCTTCTGCTGAATGAGCTGAAAACCAGGATTTTCCATAAAGCTTAGTGACAACCTCGGAAGAAACATTAATTTCAGATAGACAGTTTTCTCCACACACTTCAAAATGATCTGTTTATGTAAAGAGCTGAAGAGAATACTTATGATACACTCTTAATGTAAATCACTGAATGTAAGGAGGCAGGAGCATAGGAATTGCAATCAGAATAGAGTAACAGTCCATCTAGTCAGATAGGCCTAGATCCTCAAAGGTATTTAGATGCCTAACTCCCATTGATTTGAGGTGGAGGCTGACAGCTCGTGACCCCCCAAGTAGTAACCTTGTGACCCCCAGTTTGAGACCTGCCATATCGGAACAGCCATTGTGGCACAAAGCACCTTTGTACCAATATAATTGTGTCTGCCTTAGGGAGGGATTTTATCATTGTAATTACACTGGTATAGTCCAAATTTTGTGTATGGACAAATATTAAGGGTGTTATTTGAATAACTTGATCATAAAACACCCAATCCGGAAAACACTGCTGTACAGCATTAAGAAAATAGAATTGAAAGCTTTCCATTGGGGCATAAAATGAGTTTCTAGACCTGAAGGCTGAGGAGATAAGCCCTGGATATAGTGACATGTCCATCCTGGGAAATCAGGGAAAATAGATTTGGTTCTATGCCGTTATCTATCTGGGAGCAGTGGAGGGTGGGGTTCTAAACAGTCTTTTAAGTGTTTTCCAAAATGTCTAGGAATTCCTTTTAAAAATTTCTATTCAAGGGTTTAAAGGAACTTTGTAAACACCCCCTACCCCCACCCTTTGGCCTCTCCCCATCTTTAACATGCATAATTTATGACCCAGAAATGTTAAAAGAAAGCTGTAACATAGAGAGAGAAAAACAAACTCAAATACAAGGAATCGCTTTGCTCTCCACACCAGGAAAATTCACACCTCATTACCGTCGCAGTGAATTCCAAAGAAAGCAGATCCAAATGGGGAACAAAGTAATCTGAATAAAAAAGTATTCAGTGGTTAAACCCAACTCCCCTCTACCTTGCCTTGGATTGGCACACAGAGGGTGAACTCTTTGGCCTGGTGAGTGTTTGAAGTGGAAACTTTTGGGGGAATACTGAAAGTCACTCCCAGTGCAAGGGGACCACTGAGCCTTCCCCTGCCCCCTTTGTAGTTCCCTCTTCATATTGTTTTTTTCTTTTGCAGCATTTCTAATCACAGTATTCGGTGACATTACCCCCATCACCTCCTCATTGTGAACCATCCCATTGTTTCAAGGCAGAGGACCACTGTGGGGGTGGTAAGTAATTTGTTTTGTTCAATGGATTTCTTGTTCTGCATGTAGGCAAAGCCACTTTCATCTTACATTTAAATTTGTGTTTTCCTTTTTACGATTGGTTTTGCTGCATCAGAAAGCTTTCAGCATCTTCAAAAATCAAGAAGAACAAACTCAGAGAAAAATAAAATTAAAAAAGGAGCCCTACCTAATACACCCAGCTTTGTGGTGCCGCTTCAGAAACGAACAGATTCACATGGGAGATTGGCTACTGACAACTATGGAAATAAGAACGATTTTTGAAGTTGAGGCCCAATTTTATTCATTTTTTTTCCTTAGCCTCAAACAATGTCTTCAGCTAGTCCAGGTGAAGGCAAGTCAGAAACAAAATAACATAATAAAGGCAATGCTTGATGCAGACACTTTTAGCTGTGCTGCACAACTCACATTGTCTTTGAACCTTGTGTGATGAGAGAACTATTTGAGACTCCAGGGACTACTCTCGGATATGTTTTTACTTCACCACACAGTAGTGAGACAGAACTCTTTGGCTTAAGTAATATGTTCAGCAAGCTTTTGCAATTCTTCTTCTTCTTCTTTTATTTTAACTATTACCGCTAGTAATAATTTGGAAAGCAATGAGAGCCAAGGGCAGAGAGCAGACGTGCCACACAGGACCAATTGTGCAGAAGCTCTTTGAGCTTTGGTTGAACAGTTTGTCCTTACATGATGGAGGGTAGGAGGTGAGGACAGGACAGCAGGACTCAAGAAGTGAAGCATCGGGACTAAAGGTGATCCAACCAACAGAAGTTGGGCCAGTAAAAGACATTGCCTCACTCATGTTGTCTCTGTAATATCCTGGGACCGACACGGCTACAACAACACTGCATACATTGAAATCAAGGCAGTCATTGCACTGACTTCAGTGGGCTTTGGATCAAGACCCCTATTTGAGTCAGCACTTAAGCAGGTCCTTAAATCAATCCCTTTTCAGAACAGCATTTTAGCATTTGCTTAAATTTAAGCATAAGCTTAAATCCATTGACTTTAATGGGACTTAAACACATGCTAGTGTGCTGTCCTGAAAATCGAGGGCCAGTTATACAAAGGTATTTAGGCACCTAAAATGGAGATCGTGGGATTTTCAAAAGATCCTAAGAGGGTTAGGTGCCCAGTGCCAATGAGAGCACATATTCTGCATAGGTGCTTTTAAATATCACACTGGAGCCCATGTGCATCTTTAGGCCCTGAGACCTAGATGCCTAAATGTATTAACTCCCTTTGATTTCAAGGAGGATCTGGGCCTCAGTCCTTAGAGATATTACTTTCCCCAGAGCTAATCCTCCATAAATAACTTGCCCAAGCCCTTCACACTAGGGAAAAAAGGGGACTAAAACCATGTCTACGCTTACAAGCTTACGATCGCTTGGGTAGCCACATTATGCTGCCCGAAGAGAGCTTTCCCGTCGACATAATAAAATCAGCTTCATGAGCAGTGGTAACTATGTTGGTGGGAGAGTGTTTTTTTCACGCTCCTGAGCAACAAAAGTTTTGCCAACATTAGAGCTGGTGTAGACGTGGCCAAGAGTGGGCATATAAGTACAGGATCAGTAGTTAGATATACCTTCTTGGGCATGGGTGATTCAGACACAGTCCATAGAGTTTATTGTGTCATGTATTGTCTTATATTGATTGTAAGATGTTTGGGACAGGAATCTGATTTTCCTATGTGTTTGTATAGTACCTAGTAAAACGATCTGGATTATGGCTTCTAGGCACTATTGGAGCACAAATATTAAGAAATGGTCATCTACAATAGATCCAGCATCCGCCCCATATTTAATATAGAGGTGTGAACCACAGGGACTCCGAGTTTGAGCCTGCTCCAAGTGGCCACTAAGTTCAAGGTGAAGCAGTGCATGCTGGGACTTGCATTCTCCACCAGCCATATTGAAAAGGTGACAATGACTGCCATTCATTCTCTTTTATTTATGCACTCCTGAGGTAGGGAATACAATGGGACCTTGGAGTCACTTAGAGCTTCACACTAATGCACTGGGGTCGTTTTCTCGTGGCCGAAATCTGAACCTATAGAAGAAATTGACAAGGCAAAATTTCAACATGATCCAAGATATTCCCTAAAAATCGGCATTTCAGGAAGAAGTAGAGACATTGCTTAAAATTCATGGAATTTCAAGGATCTTTTCATGATGTTTTAAACTGATAAAGAGGTAATTATCCTTGTCTGATCTGTCCGTCTATCTATCTCTCCGCTTTCCTACCGGCCTATCTCATTTATAATCTCTTTCTCCCTTACTAACCAGAAGCCAATTTTCCTACCCTTTCTCCTTAAGAATTTTTATTGATCTGAATGGGACTAATTGAGAAATATGTTATTATTCAGTGTAAGAGCAGGAGAATCTGGCACTCTGGGTTGGATCCTGCACCGCTCAAGTCTATAGGCATTTTTCCATTGAGCTTAATGGGAGCAGCACCAAATCCTAGGTACCTAGCTACAAAAGTGCAATTTGAGGCCATAACTAGAAAACTGAGGGGCGGGGGGGGGAATGTTCTAGCAAAGCACAGAAAAATTCCACTTCCAGCCCCCTGCTACCACTCTTCCCCTCACCATCCTTTTGGATATTACAGGCTTTTCATTCTGGCAAACATATTTTATGACCTTGATGTACATTTAGTTAGAACAATCCCACACTGGGATCTAATTTCAGACCTACAAAGGTTGATTTATCCTTTTTCAGGCTATGTACTCATTTGAACTAAAATTACCCTGCTGCCAGCCTCCTTGATAGCAATTACATCTAAAGAGAGAGAACTACTGAACTTCATGTATTGATAATGGACTTTCCTTCTATATTTTTCCTTGGGGATAAAGTGGTATGGGAAAATTAGCCACATTAGCCTAGGAAAATAGTGAACAAAAATACATATTTTATATTTTTTACAAGAATCCTCATGCTCCCTATTAGAGCCATTATTTAAGGCAGGTATGTTAGCATTATGGTGCTAGTCTTTATATAACCAGAATGAAACCATTTTGATAGTTATTTAAGGGCATCCAAAATACACTCAAGAATAGTACATTTTAATTTTCAATAATACCAGCAGACTCAAGTATTCACATTTTAGCATAACCAGCAGGAAAACTGTTTGATGTTTTAATTATGTCCCAGAAAATGCTGAATGGGTTATAAAAGCAATTTGAAGCGGGGAGGAGGAAAAAAGAGAGTTTATTACTATTGGAGAGGAAAGATGTTTTACAACACAGCATTAAAAATGTAAAATGAAATAATAAGGGGGGGGGGAGAACTTGGCTAGTCAAAACTTATCTGAGACAAAGTGGGCCAGAGAAGTAAAATTATATGTATCTGTTACAAGCAAACAGATCTAGAGCTGAAGGAAAGGAAAGAGCCTAAAAAAACCAATAAAAACTAAGTCTTTTAAATTATATTTAAGACTAGCCAGAATTCTGTAACAGTTCCCAGCAAGGTATCTCAGAGGATTTAAGAGTTCCTGATTAATGCACTGACCTACTGCTCTCTGATGCAATGAGTTTAAAACCCAGCTGGGTATTCTCACTCAGGATGAGGCTGTTGGGACTTCCTAGGGCTCCATCCTGCTGGCATCAGGGTCATTCTCCTCAGTGAGACTCAGCGAAGGTGTCCCTGAGGGAGGGGAAAAATGAGAACCAGAGTGATTTGCAATGAACTGAACCAGATGTACATAGCTACAGTAATTTAAGCAGTGATAGGAAGTAGTAAGGGGGGAAAATACTCTGATTTAACTCTTCCTGCCCTTAACAGGTGTAACAGCACAGTGAAAACTGCTCAAGGGTAAGTGGCAAGATACGAATAGAGAGGGGTCTGAGCCCAAAGCTTTGTGGATGGTTGGATCTGGGGGGTTTGGTTTAACCCACTACAGAGGCGGAGCCATCTGTGAAATGTGCCTCTGGACCTCCGATTATGAACCTCCTCACCAAAGTTCAGGGGTATTGGTTCATATCGATCACTAGATAAAATTTCTGGGCCCTGTTTAGTATTGCCTTACAGCTACTTTGTGCCAGCAAGGCTGTAAAGCCTGCCACCTTTACTGTGGAATACCCCTTGGCACAGTGGGCCCCTGTACCTGGCACAAAGGTACTGGGGGTATTCTGAGACAGGCTGGGGCAGAGTGGGGCAGGTCATGGTGGGCCAGAAGTGAAAGGAGGCCATGGCTGGTGGGGACTCTGTGACCCTATAATGGCCTATATGAACTGCCCGCAGTCCTATCACATGCCAGGGGCCACACCTGCCCTCAGCAGCTGCTGAATAGGAAAGGCCCAAAGTAAGTGCCTCTCCTCTGCTGCTCTGTTGGTACTTTTGCTAGCGTAGGATGAATTCTCAACCTCCCTTCTATTTAAAATGCCATTTTCCTTACCTTGATGACGAATAAAATCTTAGACAACAAAAACTGCACATTTTATCCATTGCATTTACTTCCCTGTACTTATGCTCTTCACTTGCTGCAATTCACTCAGCTCGATGACATAAGACGGGTCAGTTTTCCCCTCTGGTTCCCATGTAATCACGCAATACCATTATATTGGGATTCATGGGGATGGTTCAATTCGATACAAGGATGGAGATATGCTTTTCTACTAACAACTGGCACAGGACTCGGATGATTTTATTATTTTTAACAGACTTAATAAAAATTTTGTTTAGATACATAATTCATGTTTTACCATTGAAGTTTCTTTAAAGTGTTTAACAAAACCTAATATAACTATCCACAGGAGTTTTTGCACTGGATTTTTTAAATATCAGCAAAAGCAGGTTTTGTATATATAATGCTATAAGGTGCGTATATACAGACACAAATATATTTATATTTATACATATATTTTAAAATTAAATTAAAACAATGATAGAGATAGTCATGTTCGGTTTTGTAAAAAAAATAAGACGTTTTTGATTAAACTTAAAATATGTATCCAAAAACAAAATAGATGCTTCTTTAAGGAAGTTGTTAAAAAGAATAGAATGAGCAAAGGTTTCAGTGTCACTGGAAGAGAGCTGTGAATTCTTCAGATATTACGCTATTTCATAAAGTCCAGTACAGTCCTGAGTATTATGCTATATGTTTGTTATTTTATCTTAATCAACCATTCTTAGAGTCTCAGTGCTTTGTTATTTGATGTTTTGAATATTTTTATTTAAGCTCTATCTGACAAATGCAAAGGGGTGTGTGTGTTATTATTAAAGAAGAACTAGAAGGCCAAGATTAATGTGCTAAGTGAATGTATCTTGTAAATATGGCTTGTTAGTCTGATTTTTATAAGATGTGCGGTTCTGACTTCAATTAAAAAAAATGGCATGGTACTAGAATGGCCCAAATACCTTCAAACAGGCTTATTTTTAAAGAAGCTTTCTTATATGTAAAAGAATCACATGAAATGAAGCCCACAGCATAGGTTATTTTTAGTGAGGCAGTAAGAATATAAGAACATAAGAATGGCCATACTGGGTCAGATCAAAGGTCCATCCAGCCCAGTATCCTGTCTACCGACAGTGGCCAATGCCAGGTGCCTCAGAGGGAGTGAACCTAACAGGTAATGATCTAGTGATCTCTCTCCTGCCATCCATTTCCACCCTCTGACAAACAGAGGCTAGGGACACCATTCCTTACCCATCCTGGCTAATAGCCATTAATGGACTTAACCTCCATGAATTTATCCAGTTCTCTTTTAAACCCTGTTATAGCCCTAGCCTTCACAACCTCCTCAGGCAAGGAGTTCCACAGGTTGACTGTGCGCTGAGTGAAGAAGAACTTCCTTTTATTTGTTTTAAACCTGCTACCCATTAATTTCATTTGGTGGCCCCTAGTTCTTATATTATGGGAACAAGTAAATAACTTTTCCTTATTCACTTTCTCCACACCACTCATGATTTTATAGACCTCTATCATATCCCCCCTTAGTCTCCTCTTTTCCAAGCTGAGAAGTCCTAGCCTCTTTAATCTCTCCTCATATGGGAATTGTTCCAAAACCCTAATAATTTTTGTTGCCCTTTCCTGAACCTTTTCTAATGCCAGTATATCTTTTTTGAGATGAGGGGACCACATCTGTATGCAGTATTCAAGATGTGGGTGTACCATGGATTTATATAAGGGCAATAAGATATTCTCCGTCTTATTCTCTATCCCTTTTTTAATGATTCCTAACATCCCGTTTGCTTTTTTGACTGCTGCTGCACACTGCGTGGATGTCTTCAGATGACTCCAAGATCTTTCTCCCGATTAGTTGTAGCTAAATTAGCCCCCATTGTATTGTATGTATAGTTGGGGTTATTTTTTCCAGTGTGCATTACTTTAAATTTATCCACATTAAATTTCATTTGCCATTTTGTTGCCCAATCACTTAGTTTTGTGAGATCTTTTTGAAGTTCTTCAGGGTCTGCTTTGGTCTTAGTTATCTTGGTCTTAACTATCCACTACACGGTGATTTTAATACTTTGCTGTTATTGAACGTAGCTCTTCTTCGCGGTTTATTTCTGAGAACTCCACAAAGGTGTGGAGTGACCTTGATTATCAGTCACACTACTTAACAAACAGGAAACAGAGGCACGGGTCGGGGAGGTGCTAAGTCCCTTGCACAAGGTCACACAGAGACTGACTGTCAGAGTCAAGGAATGAAACCCAGATCTATTTACTCCTATCCCATTGCTCAGTCCACTTAAACCCCTGGTACTCTTTAGATCACAGCCCAGTGACAGTACCATAAGACTATGAGTGAGACTATGAGGCTGTTGTTTTTTGTTTTCCTTTCTGAGTAAGAAGAGGATCCAGTTGCCGATACAGCAGCTGACGTTGTTTGAGATTATAAACAGAAATTTTGAATAGAATTTCTGTGTGTGAGTCAAGGCTGGAGTCTGACAGGTTGGGGTGTCATTATCTTTTTTTGCTGTAGGATATAAAAGTCAGTTAGGAATCCACGCTAATGGGGTTCCTGGAACAGCCTCCATTTCTGGCCATTGAACTGTCTGGGTAATTATATCACAAGTAGAGTTTGCTAATAAAAGAAAATAACAAATAAATGATCACTTACATAGTCCTTTTCATTCTATATTTAATCCTTTCAACAGCCCTACTAAGTAGGTATTATTATCCCTGTTCTGCTGCTGGGGAAACTGAGGCAAAGAAACTTAAGGCCAAAGGGTGGGATGTTCAAAAGCATTAAATGGACTTAGGAGCACAACGCCGACTGAAAGTCAGTAGCACATGTGCACTCAAATCACTTAGGCATGTTTGAAAATCCCACTCAAAATATTCATGCTTTAGGCGCCTCAGGTTAGGCATCTAAATCCATATTTAGGCACTTCGGTATACTGAGTGATTTTCAGAGATGACGACTGCTCATAGCTCCCTCTGAAGTCAATAAGATACCCAGAAACTCAGGACCACAGAAGACCTGGTTGTAGAAGACAGGCTTTGCTCAAGTGATTATGGGACAATTCAGTTTAAACAAAACGGAAGGATAAACAAAAATAGGGATGCAACTAGGGTCCTTGATTTCAAAAGGGCAAACTTTAAAAAATAAAGAGAATTAGTTAGGGAAGTGGACTGGACTGAAGAATTCAAGGATCTGCATGTGGAGGAGACTTGGAATTCCTTTGTCAAAACTGCAGTAACTATCTGAAGCTTGCATTCCAAGCAAGGGAAAAAAATTCACAGGGAAGGGTTGCAGACCAAACTGGTTGAATAAGCATCTCAAACAGGTTATTAAGAGAAAACAGAAAGCTGATGAGGAATGGAAGAAGAGATGGATCAGCGAGAAAAACTCTGGCCTTAAACTCTATGAGTCTATTTTATTTTGGTGCCTTGGTTTAGGCATACACATTTTTGTGGTGGTGGTGGTGGGGGCGGGGGGAGGTCTAACTGTCTTACCCAAGGCCACAGAAGGAGTCAGTGTCAGAGCTGGGATTAGATGAGCCATAAACAATAGTGCATAAATAGCTAGGCCACATTGCTGTGTGGTTTGCTCAGAGCAATAGTGAAAAGATCCCTGCAACTGAGTAGCACTTCAGCTGACTGAGTTTTTTGCACACCCACAGCATCTTGTGTTGGGGTAGGTTCCTACCCCAGAAGGGAAGGGGTTAAAAAGCTGCTGTGGGCACAATCAGCCCCAATCTGGTGCACCTGTGAGGCATGCCATGCCTGGAGAGAGGTAGCTCCTTAAAAGGCAGGATCCAAGCCCAGTGCAAGGGAAACTAGGACAACAGAGCTCCCTAGTGCCACAAGACGAGGGCTAAATTCCAAGAAAGAGGCTGAAGAGCCTCTCATGCCTGGACCCTCTGAAGAAGCAGAGGGACCATCTTCATTTTGTTTTCCTTTTTAGAGCCCAGATTTGAGATTTTGACTTTTCATTCATCAGGAGGGGAAAATTTTTCAAAATCTCAAAAATTGTTGCAGGATGGGAAAACTGTTTACTTTCTAGTCCTAGTCCTTAACTTCCATTGAATTGCTCAGCTCCTTGCAAGATAGGGCCCTTAAAAAAGAAATGAAATTTCTGTAGTACATAAACAAAATTCATTCCACATGGTCACAAAAGTGGTTTATAAAAGGTCAGATCATCCAATTGTGAGTCAGAATCAGTACAATGTGACTTAGGATATCAGTCGGAAAGGTGGACTCGCACATTCGTTATATCACATAATTGACTGAGCACTCGCTACAAATATTTTGTGAGCAAACTGTAGCTCATGTGTGTTGGTAAAATTTTTTCATCAAGCAGTTTGGAATAATGGACAAATGAATAAAAATACAATGTATTTGTGGACAATTCTTAATCAGAAAAAGGGCTACATTCGTCTAATAAATTGTTCAAAGTGAATAGCTTGGCCACCTCCACTTTTTGTAAGGGAAATCCTAAAGCCTTTATTTTTATTTTATCCCTACCATTTTGACATCTCTAGTATCAGGCCATGGGGAGATTTATAGATGCAAGTAACTCCAGGAAAATCAAGCTGAATTATGGAGGCTCAAACATCCTGCTGTCATACTTGTGCCAGTCCTGATTGTTCCCCTGTATTATTTAATGTACAAATCCATTAGCATTGCTTTTTCTTACTGCATCAAAGAAGTTACAGTCTATCACTTAAGCTATTCACATGGCATTTTATCCTTTCTTTAGAAGACAATTGTGTCTTCAGTCAAAGACCTCTTGACAAAGAAATATGGGAGGAAGAACTTGAGATGGAATAATGCAGCAAAGTGCTTTCTGTACACCTGTGTAATATGACTCAGTCTGCCATTACTTTCAAAATTACTATGCTGAAAGATGTCTCTTGTTTATGTCTCTTTTTGTACCCTGTCCCATTGCTCATTTAACCTTGAGGCTCCTTTGATTTCCCTCTCCCCCCAAACCTACAACAGTTATTATTTCCTTTGTTGGTTGCATTTTGTATAATTATGTTGTCTCAGTCATCATGCAAACGTTTACTTAGCCTCATTCGAGACTGAAGAGGCTGCGCACGGTAGTTCTGTTTAAGTATGTTAGGTCATTTGTAAAACAGAATCTCCTGTTCCATTTATATGATGCCTCTTTAGGGCCAATTATAAGATTTTGAAGGAGTTGGGGTGTTTTTTAATTAAAGAAAAAAAAAACCACTTAGAAATTTTTCTTTCAATTCCAAAGCTTTCAGGGGCTGATTCCATAGCTCCAGAGTCAATGGGAGTTTAGCCAATGATTTCAATGGAGTTGGATCAGGCCCTGAAAGGATATGTGACAGATTCGCTTCAGCTGGCATAGGGAGCTGTGAATTATGTGCTTCCTATGCCAACCTGGCTCCTTCAATCCCAGGAGGGGATTGATTTAGTGGAAGGCAAGCAGTGTTGCTGCCATCATGCCTCCTGGTGTTTTCCATTAGCTGGGGTGGCTTTAAGTTTTGCTAGAGGATCCATAGGAACAACCCCTGAATACATTTGTCATGTCCTCTTGCTGCCTATTTTGGGGCTTGTGCTGGTCCCTGAACGGCTCTTTGGTTTGGAGGGGACGTTGTTGTGGTCAGTTTCTACCTTTGCCACCCACTCCATGACAGTTTTTTTCACCATCAAATGTCTCTGTTTGGTACTGGCAAAGACCCTGGGCTAAATCTGGTCCACTGTTTGTACACTGAAAAATGTAGGGCCTGATCCACAGCCTGTTGAAGTTGGTGGGATTCTGTTAATTGATGTCAAGTCTTAGGGCCTGATAAAATGCCCATTGATGGGATATTATTCTTTCTTTCTCCTTGGCGTTCCTTCCGCTACCCTCTAGTGTTCCTTTATCCCTCACTATATCCTTGTTTACCTGATTTTTCATTTCCTGTGTCTTAATACCAGGCGCAGAGATTGCACATAGAGCCCGGCATGGACTTCTGTCCGCACAGCGGTGTGCAACTCCTGTCCAGGAGTGACCAGTGTGACCAGGGACAGCTGCCGGTGAGCCTGGTGCCTTCCCCAGTGAGCAGGGCTGGGGGGCGGCACAGCCATGCCAAAGGAGCTGTCCGGGATGGGTGCTGGCTCCCGTGAGTGGTGGGCTGACGTGCTCCTGCTTTCACCGCTGCTGTTCCTAGCCCAGTTGCTGGCCATGGCCCTGCTGGTCTCACTCATTGACGCTAGAGCCCTGCAGCTGCATGGCTATCCGCATGCACGAATATCAATTTTGTATCCATGAAGGGCTCTAATTATACAAGTCTCTCCCAACCCTCTTTCTCCATTTCCTAGTTCTTGTTATCACTCATGCCAGCCTACCCAATTCAATGGGAGTCTGTCCATTGGCTTCAATGGGCATTTTATCAGGCCTTTAGACAGAGAGGTGGTTTAGCGAGCACCAGGATAGATGCCAGGATCTAAGGAGTTCTAAGTACTGCTCTGACAATGAGCTTCCTTCTCATCTTGGGAGAGTCACTCAAATTCTCTAGACTCGGTTTCCTGACCTGTAAATACTTACTCGGCTCACAGAGGAGCTGTTAAAAATAAAAAAGATAAAGTTTGTAGAGCTCTCTGAAGGAGGAACATCACATGACGAGCCTGTCACATGATGAAGTAATCGATATAGTTTGTTGTTGTTTTGCCTAGCCCTCATAATTTGGGGGGATTTCTGTGTCTTAACTGGTAGTGTTTTTGGTGTTGTACCTTTCTGCCTCCTTAATGCTGATTTAAGGCTTATTATTATTATGGACCTTTCCTCAAAGCAATTGTGAGAAAACCAGATCCATCTCTTCCTGAGTGCCAGGTTTCAGGCACAGCTTTAACAGGGAGATGGCATTGCTCACTATGAGTGATGATTCCCCTTTGGCAATGGATCCAGGAGAGCCCATGGTGGTTTTGTAGGCACTGTTGTCAGCCTTTGACACCACTGGCCCTTTCCATGGTTTCATGCTGCACCACTGTCTCCGAGAGTAACGACTGAGTATGTACGCATCCCAAGGCATTCACATATAAGGTTTTACAGAGTTCCAGCCTGATACTTCTCCTGTTTAATGTGTATGTACTGTGGAGAGCTGATGTGCCCTGCAGTGTACCCAATATGGAGTGCATATGAGTGACCTAACAAGAGCTCAGCATCTATAAAATAGAAATGATGCTAACTAGAATGGGGCAGCATATAAAAGTATGTGAGGAAGATGGCTCCCTGCACTGCTAAGGCACTTGATGTAGCATCAACTATTGCAACAGAACCTGGACTATGGTTTTGGCAGATAGCAAACTTTTCATCTCACAGTAAATGGTAACCTCCCTTTTCCACTCTCCATTCTCTTGTTTTGGAATTAAGGCTGCTTCTTTTCACTGAGAAGTTGTAAATGATGATGAATTGCAGTTAGTTACCAGCAGGTAATGGCTTTTCATCATTTCAGGGTCAAAAAGAAAAAAGGCTACATAATATTCATTGGATGCATCCTAGGGTTTTAACACTAAAATATAAGTACCAGATTCTTCCCCCAGAACCACCAAAACATTAAAGAGCCTCTGTGGTTTAAACAGAGGACAGTTTTAAAGCTGCAATATGTAAAGGGTAGAAAATGGACTTAACCCTGTCAAAAGCATTTCTATCTGATCTTATTTGCTAAAAGAGCAACATTGAAAGGTCTGTTAATATTATGCAATGTTTAAAGGTGTTTTCCTACAATTTGCCCTGTGATGACATTCCCAGGAGTTGGACTGAGATTTCCTAGTGCTCATCAACGTTTCAGTGAGCTCACACCTGGCAGGTGCCAGCCCTACTGCACACTTTTTGCCCCCTACTGGAAACAGTGTTGATGACCCAAGATTTACCCCATTGTTTTAGATATAAGACCACACTATAGTGCAAGTGGCATCACACCTGGTTGTGCTCCTATTACCTCTCACACACAAAACAGAGTCTGGCCTGGTTAGTAGTTTGATGGGAGATCTCTGAGGAAAACAATAGATTATGCAGTAAATGGTGTAGGTGATTTGGAAACTGTATTCATCCTTTGACTCAGCAGTAATTAATGCCCCATGTTGTGTTAGGCAGTATCATAATGCTGGAGGTGCTATCTTTGTGGTTTGTTATAGAAATGTGACCTTGATATAAATCCATGGTATGCCCACATCTTGAATACTGCATGAGGATGTGGTCGCCCCATCTCAAAAAAGATATATGGGAATTGGAAAAGGTTCAGAAAAGGGCAACAAAAATGGTTAGGGGTATGGAACAGCTTTTATATGAGGAGAGATTAATAAGACTGGGACTTTTCAGCTTGGAAAAGAGACGACTTTATATGATAGGGATCTATAAAATCATGACTGGTGTAGAGGAAGTAAATAAGGAAGTGTTATTTACTCCTTCTCATAAGACACAACTAGGGGTCACCAATAAAATTAATAGACAGCAGGTTTAAAACAAACAAAAGGAAGTATTTCTTCATACAATGCACAGTCAACCTGTGGAACTCCTTGCCAGAGGATGTTGTGAAGGCCAAGACTATAACAGGGTTCAAAAGAGAACTAGATAAATTCATGGAGGATAGGTCCATCAATGGCATGGTGTCCCTAGCCTCTGTTTGCCAGAGGCTGGGAATGGGTGACAGGGGATAGATCACTTGATTACCTGTTCTGTTCATTCCCTCTGGCCACTGTCAGAAGACAGGATACTGGGCTAGATGGACCTTTGGTCTGACCCAGTATTGCTGTTCTTATGTTCTTCTGCTCTTATGATCACTGAGGCTTCTAAAAATCCTGTGTAACATTTCTCTAAGGTGGAGTTTTGCTATTCTTCATGCTGTGTGCTTAAACACCTATGTAGTATAAAAGGCAATATTATGAGCCATTCCACCCCAGAGATGGCTGCATTTTTCTAGTTAGTGAAATGAAGTGATCCTTTTATTTTTATAATTTTGTATAGTGGTATAAGGCTCATGATAGGTGCTTTATAAGTGAATCATTAATGATGATACCTATAAATATTTGTCTCTCGAAATCTGGTTATTTAGCACGTATAAAGAGAACTTCAGCTGGTATAAATTGGAGTCACTCCACTTAAGTCAATGGTGCGACACTACACAGATTTACATTGTCTAAGGATCTGGTCATCAGACACTTGTGTGCCAGATATGTGCTAATGTAGAGAGTGTCATATTTATATCCATCTCAGATGCTGAGCTATCAATGCGACATGACGACTCTTAGCCCCTACTGGAGATAGAATGATAGGGTTAGAAGGGGCCCCAAGGGTCACCTAGTCTACCTGCCAGTCGAGATGCAGGATTTGCTGTGTCTAACCTGTCTGAGACAGATGGCTACCCAGCCTCCTTTTGAAAACGTCCAGTACGGGAGCTTCCTTGACTTCCCTGGATAGTTTGTTTCATCATCCTACTGATGTTGGTTACACAGGACGAAATCCATACCTTGTTAATTATATTGGGATCAATGATCCTATGTTAATGTACCACGTTATTAGAAAATGTTTTACCCCCAGAGTACACACTTCCATTGCTTGTTGCATTCAGCTTTATATGGGATTTGATTCCAATACGAGTCCAAACACAAGCCCAACATTTGTTTCCTGCGGATGCGGGAAGCATTTTGGGACATATTTGTGTCCATATTGGACTGTAAAACCCAAGTACTTTAAGCACAGTTGCAGATGCATCTCTGGAACACACCTCATCTTGATTGCTTTGCTTCAGGTGAGTTGGGAATAGGGATCCACTGGAGAGAAATTTCACAGCATAATTAGGAAATAGCAGGGTTTTTTCCCCACTCCCTCCTTGCTTCCCTAATTGTTTTTCTCACTTTAAACCTGTCCATGGACTTATTTTATCTCACCCTGGACTTGGGAGCTTGGCATAAAAAGAGCTTTCTCACCAGGTGGCATTTTCCCAAGCGTGTCCAGCTCTAATTCTAACATGAATGCTTTGTACGTGTAATTATTAAACCAAGGGCCAATAAAGTGCAGCTACAGAGCAAAATCTTGACTGTTCTCTATTCTGTTTTAATTATTAAGCCTTAGAGCAAAAACTAGGTTTCAAAGAAAACTTTCTGTACAGGCCTCAGTAGAGTTAAAGGAGAAACATTTTAAGCTGATGAGCTGACACTTGTAGAAGCAAATATATTAAATAAATCATGAATCATTTTGGGGCTAAGTCTGACTTACATCAGCTCTGGAAGAACTGGATCCTAATGAGTGACAGTTTGGTGTTTTCTGTCACTTCCTACAGTAATGGCCCCAAGCTGACACTGCTCTGTGGGAGTCTAATACTTCTGAACAAAAGTTTTTTTTGGAGTGAGACAGACAAGGTAGAAATCCCGAGGTGACTTGGAGGAATGTCTAATGACTGGAAAGACATATTTACTGGCAGTCTGTATGTAAGCTGTGACAGTTGACAGGGCTTGATTGTAATAAATATAGTTGATGAAGAGAAGGCTGACAGGTGAGGACAGAGAGAGAAGAAAAGTCAAAAGACCTGCATTGGCTGAACCTATTAATGGTAAGTTGGTTACAAAGCCCAGAGTCATAAAAGCAAATGGATAGCTTGAACTGATGTCTAAACACTGAAATGTGTAGGGATAGCAGATTGCTGTAACAGGCTCAGATTTGTTGACCTTTCTTCTAGCTGCTTTATAGGTGGTGTTTTTAGTTGTAATTCACACCAGCAGCAGGAAGGCACCTGATATTTTTAAATACTGCATATGATTAATCGTGTAACAGCCTGATCAAGGTCATAATTATGGCTTCAATCTCTCATTTTCAGTACTTTGATCAAGGAATTTGACATTTGAAAATGTGCCTCCATATGCTATGAAGGAAGGAATCTTGCTGGAGAGCGGTTCTGTTGAAAACGAAATAGGCCCCTGTAAAGGAAATTAGCCAAATAAAACCAGAACATGTTTCTTTAAACGCACACCCCCACATGCAGTGATTGACCCTGAAAATGGAGACAACTCTGGCATATTAAATCATGACACTCTATAACTGACTGGTCAGGGTTTCAACAATAGGATTTCAAATGAGCTCTGCACTTTCTTCCCCCAGGCAAATGTCACACACTGAAACTAAACAGGATCTCTCTCTTTTTTTTTCATCCTGCGTGCTGTTTTCTTCGCCTGAGATATGATTTTATATTTGCAAATGCATTAACCCTTTAAAAATCCAGCCACTCCTTTTCATCCCCAATGATTAGGAAGTTTTACAGCAGGTATGGGCCTGCGATGTGTCTGCTTTGGTGCTGGAATGAGGCAGGATGCTAATTGTGCTCCCAATTCAAAGAGAAAAAGAGAGAAGAAGGCACGTGGGGATGCCTGGAGGAAAGCAGGCAGGAATGACACAAACTGAAAGGAAAAGATTATTAAAGAAAAGTACCTCACGTTCGGAGTGGTTGATGAAGGTGCTTCCGAACAATGGAAATGTATCTGTTTAATGGTAGAGTCCAGAACTTGTTTGCTCTCATAACTTCAGTTCGAAAGTCTTAATTCACCCGGCTGCTTGTGCGAAACACAAAGCCATTTCCAAAATGGTTAGACAACTTTTCTTTTAAAGGATCTTGTTATTTTGAACGGAAACCATCCCGTCCCCACAGCTTCCTCCCATGCCAGGGTCACTTCAAGCAGAGCTGCCACAAAACAACATTTAAGGAAGTGCCAGAACAACCAGATTAGGCCATATAGCAACGTGATAAAGACTCATATAACACAGTGCTTATGTGTCAGTCATCTCCATGCTCTCTCTTTGCTGGCTGCCTGTTTCCCACAAGGCAGTGATTCTGCCTACTTTGCTTAACACAGCTACCTTTCTGGAACTGCTCAGATCGGCAGTTCATCAGCACAGGGGATATCAGCCTAATTGACACACATGTTCACTTTCTTTCTTAAGTAGACACACACACTTACGCATGTATTTATGCATGCACATGATAGGCCAGATCCATAGCTGTGGTAAATTAGTGTAGCTTCGTAGCGTTATTGACTTCACTAGAGCTAAACTCTGTGCCTCAGTGTCCATTTTGCGCACACATGCACTATAGGCATGGCAACATTTTTATAGATATACGTGTGTGCGTAAGTTTGTACTGTGCTTGTATGTATTTATATGAGCTTTGTGCCTTGCTCTTTTGTGGACACTTAGCCCTGTATCTGACAGGATGATGATATGCAGCATTGCAGCACATCTCCCAGTGAAAAGTGGCCATGTTACAATGGATACAGGCAGGTAAGGGGATTTCCTGAATCTGTTCCAAAAACTCATTAGACTTCCGTGCCATTGGCAAAGTGAGAGGGGTTGGCAGCAAATGCAAATTGAGGATGATCCAGAGGGCTAGCTGGCTCAGTGGAAAGCCCTTTTTGTTGGGTAAAATTCTGGCCTCTTTGAAGTCAATGGGAGTTTGAGCATTGACTTCAATGGGGCCAACATTTCACCCTTTCTCTCAATACTATGTTTCAGAGTAACAGCCGTGTTAGTCTGTATCCATAAAAAGAAAAGGAGTACTTGTGGCACCTTAGAGACTAACAAATTTATTAGAGCATAAGCTTTCGTGAGCTACAGCCCACTTCATCGGATGCATAGAATGGAACATATAGTAAGATATATATATATATATATACACACACACACAGATAAGTTGGAAGTTACCATACAAACTGTGAGAGGCTAATTAGTTAAGATGCGCTATTATCAGCAGGAGAAAAAAACTTTTGTAGTGATAATCACGTCTACGTCTTGATTATCACTACAAAAGTTTTTTTCTCCTGATGATAATAGCTCATCTTAACTAATTAGCCTCTCACAGTTTGCATGGTAACTTCCAACTTATCTGTGTGTATGTGTGTGTATGTATATCTATCTATCTATCTAATCTATCTAATTGTTCCATTCTATGCATCCGATGAAGTGGGCTGTAGCCCACAAAAGCTTATGCTCTAATAAATTTGTTAGTCTCTAAGGTGCCACAAGTACTCCTGTTCTTTTTGTTCATACTATATAAATTATAACAACTCCCTTGGACAGATTTAATATCTAGCTCACTGATTTGAATCCAGCCCAAATCATCATCTGATGAAAGGGAAAGCTGAGATTGTATCTTAGGTAGAGCTGTCGAGCAATTAAAAAAGTTAATCATGATTAATTGTGTGATTAATCGTACTGTTAAACAATAATAGAATACTATTTATTTGGATGTTTTCTATATTTTCAAATATATTGATTTCAATTACAACACAGAATACAAAGTGTACAGTGCACACTTCATATTAATTTTGGATTACAAGTATTTGCACTCTAAAAAGCAAAAGAAATAGTATATTTAAATTCACCTAATACAAGTACCGTAGTGCAATCTCTTTATCATGAAAGTTGAACTTACAAATGTAGGATTATGTAAAAAACCTCTGTATTCAAAAACAAAACAATGAATAATTTTAGAAATTTGTTTACATTTGCAGGAGATAATGCTGCCTGCTTCTTGTTTACGATGTCACCTGAAAGTGAGAACAGACGTTCACATGACATTGTTGTAGCTGGCATTGCAAGATATTTACATGCCAGATGTGCTAAAGATTCATATGTCCCTTCATGCTTCAACCAGCATTCCAGGGGACATGCGTCCATGCTGATGACTGGTTCTGCTCGATAACAATCCAAAGCAGTGCAGACCGACGCATGTTCCTTTTCATTATCTGAGTCAGATGCCACCAGCAGAAGGTTGATTTTCTTTTGTGGTGGTTCGGGTTCTGTAGGTTTTGCATCTGACTGTTGCTCTTTTAAGACTTCTGAAAGCATGCTCCATGTCCCGTCCCTCTCAGATTTTGGAAGGCGCTTCAGATTCTTAAACCTTGGGTCGAGTGCTATAGTTATTTTTAGAAATTTTGTTTTGGTACCTTCTTTGCGTTTTGTGAAATCTGCAGTGAAAGTGTTTTTAAAATGAACAACATGTGCTGGGTTATCATCCGATACTGCTATAACATGAAATATATGGTAGAATGCAGGTAAAACAGAGCAGGAGACATACAATTCTCCCCCAAGGAGTTCAGTCACAAATTTAATTAATGCATTTTTTTAAACAAGTGTTATCAGCATGGAAGCATGTCCTCTGGAATGGTGGCTGAAGCATGAAGGGACATTGGAATGTTTAGCATATCTGGCATGTAAATATCTTGCAATGCTGACTACAGAAGTGCCATGCACTTTCTGGTGACATTGTAAATAAGAAGCGGGCAGCATTATCTCCTGTAAATGTAAACAAGCTTGTTTGTTTTAGCGATTGGCCAAACAAGAAGTAGGACTGAGTGGACTTGTAGGCTCTGAAGTTTTACATTGTTTTGTTTTTGAGTGCAGTTATGTAACAAAAAAAATTCTACATTTGTAAGTTGCACTTTCACAACAAACAGCTTGCCCTACAGTACTTGTATGAGGTGAATTGAAAAATAAACCTGAAACTGTTTATTTTGTTTATCATTTTTACAGTGCAAATATTTGTAATAAAAAATAATAGACACTGATTTCAATTACAACACAGAATACAAGATATATGAAAATGTAGAAGAACATCCAAAATATTTAATAAATTTCAATTGGTATTCTATCGTTTAACAGTGTAATTAAAACTGCGATTAATCGTGATTAATTTTTTTGAGTTAATCGTGTGAGTTTTACTGCGATTAATTGCCAGCCCTAATCTTAGGATAAACTTCCTGATAGTGAGATTTACTAAGCAATGGAATACTCTGCTCCAGGAACTGGTGAGTACCTAATAGAGTGACCCAAGCACTAATCCTGCATCTGCCAGGAGATTGACTAGAGAGCATAGTAGGTTTTTCCTATCTTCAACATCTCTGATTCTACAATGCCTATGGGTACCCTGTGTGTGATGAGTTTCCATACAGGATCTAATCTAATCTGGTCTATGTTATGAGGTCAGACTAGATGATTATAATAGATCCTTCTGGCTTTAAAATCTATGAACCTAACCTGAAACAAAACGTTTCAGAACATATATTGAAACGACTTTTAAAAAACTGATTCTGTATTTCTAGAGCTGACCTAAGAACTACCCCAATATTCACGGTAGGCCAGGTCCTGGATTTTGGAGTGAGCCATTTATAAAGATTAGAATCCATTTGCAAGATTGGCCTCTGAATTAGGATTTTGACCACCCCTCGTATTTAAATTTTGTTCTCTGGGTTCCACTACGAAGACAAAAGACTAAAAAAATAAAACATGTTGCTAGTATCTCAGGTTACGAGTTCCTTCCCCCAAAGATTGTTGGTGTGTTCACATCTGCTTTTCTAGTTTGAGCCCCTTTCTAGTATTTATTTATTTTTACTGCAAACAAACCTTTCATAATGATACTATAGAAATTATAGTACTGAAAACTCTACTGAAAACTGTAGCCTACCTATCTGGCTACAAGTACATCTCTATGTGACTTCAAACAAGTTAGCAGCACTGACATAAAGTTTTGGATTTCATTTTATTATTTTAAAGTAAGGGAGCTGGGAGCAAAGAAATGGCATTGTTGCTACAGCGCGAGGTGGAGGTTAATGCCCAAGGCTTCAGCTGCAACACTCCTGTTTTCTGTTATACCACTTCTTCATAAAAGGCGGCCAAGAACATTGAACCTCATTATATTCCCTGTCGTTATAATCACTCCATCAGAACACCCAGAATGTGCTTCTCTCCTGAGGGTGGGGTTTTGGGAAGAAGAGAAGAGCCTACATTGCTCTGAATTATGAATGGACAGAGAGAGAGAGATGTTTGGGGGCTGATATGCAGGACATTTATCATGACATCCACAGAGCAGAATACATCAAATCGAACTTTAAGGAGAAAACAACAACAACAAAACAACCCCACAGTGGACCAAGTGTATCCCTAGTATAAATCTGCTGAAGTAATGGAGTTACACCAAGGATGACTTTGGCCCAGTGTGTTCCAGCCTTTTCATTTAGGCTGATTACACGGTAACACAGAATTGATTTTTTTGAGCTTAGGACAGTTGGCAAACTTGACTAGACTTAAAATGAACCTCTTTGATTCCATCTCCAAAATTAGACCAGATTTGATAAAGTAAAGATGTATCCTTTGAAGTATTCCCTATCAACATAAGTGCTAAGAACACTTGAGCAAAGGAATTTTAACAGTTTTGAAAGCAATAGCAAAGGAACATCAATAAGGATTGCAGCTAAGGGCATGCCCACAAGGCACTAGACTAACTGGATCTATCCTGCAGGCAATAAGCAGTTGCTAAAGATTTCAGACTTTTTAAAGTTCGTGGTTCAACTCATAAAAACTTTATGTTTAACTTATGGTAGGTTTTGCTGTGTGGCTTTTGGTTTGTTGCAAGCTGCTCAGTGCGAGAGGGTTTTTTTTGTTTTTGTTTTTAAATGTTGGTATGCCAGTCTGCGTAGGGAAAGGAGTACTTGTGGCACGTTAGAGACTAACCAATTTATTTGAGCATAAGCTTTCGTGAGCTACAGCTCAGTTCATCGGATGCATATTGTGGAAACTGCAGAAGACATTATATACACAGAGACCATGAAACAATACCTCCTCCCACCCCACTCTCCTGCTGGTAATAGCTTATCTAAAGTGATCACTCTCCTTACAATGTGTATGATAATCATAGGAGGGCATCAATGAGTATTTTTCGTCTTCATAGAAAATAATGATTGATTAAAGGCCCAATCCTGAATGGTGCTGCGTGCCCGCGACTCTGGGAGCTAACAAATCATTTAAACATGGGCTTAAAATTCAGCCTCTGATTAAGTGATTTGCTGAATCAGGGTCTCCACAATTGGGAAGATCAGGCCACCAGACTCTCAAATTGGCAGAGTCTATCACCCATGTCCGCAATGAGTAATACCTTTCTCCTTGAGGAGTAATAATAATAGTACCTAGCTCTTATATAGCGCTTTTTAATCAGTTGAACTCAAAGTGCTTTACAAATGAGGTCAGTGTCATTATCTCAATTTTACATAGAGGGAAACTGAGGCCCAGAGCGATGAAGTGCCTTACCCAAGTTCACCCAGCAGGCCAGTAGCAGTCCCACTCTGGTGTGTGATTCACTTGGCCACGCTGACTCTCCCAGCTCCATTAAAATCAATCTGGCTACTTGCGGAGTAATGTACTTACTCACTCTGAGTAAGGGTGGCAAGCTCTGAGCCAGAGTGCATGATTTTTCTTACATGATCCCCCAGTACCATAAATGCAGGGAATTGGGAGATACCTCGTAAAATGAGGATCTGGAGGGGAAAAAAAGTAACAAAACCAAGAGAGAAACAGGAATCTGGGGATTTAAAACAATTAAAAAAATAGTCGTCGCAGGGCAAGCTCCCTCACTCTGGACTGCTCTTTGCAAAGAGGTGTCACTCGCTCCTCTGGGCCCTTTATTTACAATGCCTTGTGCAGCTTCTTGTCCCATCATCATTCGGCTTTCCCTAAGCTTCGCCGAGCCCCTCAGGCACAGGGTGACAGGGTGGGGCGGCATTTACAAAGTCCACAGCGTGGTGAGCCTACCCTAGGCCACTCCCCCACTCTCACACCCTGAATTACAGCTACTTTGGAATGTAGCTCTGAATAACTTTTAGAGTTCGTTGGGGTGGGAAGTGGGTGGAGTCTTTTAGTTAAAAGGTGGTGCGTTTTAAAGTGTATTTGATACCAGTGATACGTGCTATACTGACAGTCCAAAGAGTGAGACTAAAAGTCCTCTACAAACCCACAGAAGACTTACAGCATGGGCAACAATGGTGCAAGCCTACAGCACTTGTATGCGTCAAACCTGCATAGGATTGCTATTGATTAATAAATATAATAAATGTAGCTCATGAAAGCTTATGCTCAAATAAATTTGTTAGTTTCTAAGGTGCTCCCCACAAGTCCTCCTTTTCTTTTTGAGGATACAGACTAACACGGCTGCTACTCTGAAATTTGTAATTTATTATAGTTTATTTATAGTGTTATCAACTATGTTCTAGGTGCTGTCCCAACACTTAAGAAGAGGGGACCCTGCTCTGGGAATCACAAAGCTTAAGGACAGATAAACTCTCAAGGGCAGAGATATGTGATTGGTCTTTTAAGTCACATGGCATGGTGCTCCTAAATCACATGGTTCCTGACTCGCTGACCTAACCTTTATAAACTAATTCCACTCAAAGTGCACCTTGACTATTTCCCCAAAATTCACTTTCAAAGCTTTCCTCCCAGGACTGTGCACAACATGAAGAATTCAAAGGGGCTGTGACCACAGGGGAGGCGAAACTGTATTTAGGAGTTGTCAAAATGTTTGTGAATAATTTTTCTCCCTGTGGACCTGATCAAAAGCCCATCACAGTTTTCCTATTGACTTCAGTGGGGTTAGAATCAGGCCCTGTTTCCCCAGATTTAATGAAGAATCTATAGAAGGGAAAATTCTTAGCTCTTATTAATATAGTTCCTGGGTGTCACAATGATAGGTGCCTTAGAAATGCATATAATAATAATGAATAATAGTTTTCCTTTGTAAACTTCCTACCTAAAAACCTACCTTGTTGTATGCTAAAGTTTCATTGCCGATTAGGTAGCTCCATATGCATTCCTTGAAAGCTAATAAAAATTGGCTGATTAGACAAGCACATCTTAAACAGTCATTAATCATTATACATGGAAACAGCTACAACTGGCTTCTCTTGGAATGCTGCTTATTATTATATAATCCTTTTTCAAGTCAAAATGAATCTGTAATCAAAGCACAAAGCAAACAGTTTGAAAGTTCTGAGCTGGCTGTGCAAAGCTATAATGCATCAACCAACCTCTAAATTAGTGCTCGAAATATTAAATGAGAACTGATACAGAATAGAGTAAGTAATGAAGTAAAAGCACTGATCCTACCGCCTATCTGAACTCATGACTGGACACACAGTGACAGCTTCCCCTGAAATCAGTTGATACAAATCCAGACATGAGAGGAGTGATGACTTTTGTGACTGTGACCCAAGGTCATTTAATTGGGGTCAAGATGCAAAATTCAGTTTCGTACCAAAACTCCTATATGTTGTATCTTTTTTACAGCCACTGTCTCCAAAAAGGATCATGCTAAAATCCTGGATCCAAACACTGAGAGGAGTTTGGAGCAGGATCCAAACTCTCTGAGTCAATTGCATTCCTACATTCCCCCAAAGGCCAGAGTCTTTAATGGAAATTCATAGAGTGCTCACAAAACCGACAGGGGATAACTGGTCTTTGTTATACTGGTGTAAAATTGCAGTAACTTCACTAAAGCCAGTGGAGTTGTTCTGGATTTTTCTGAATGCAAACGAGACCAGGATTAAGATCAGAGTTTAAGAAGTCATCAGACATTGAAACAGCTTTCTGGATTGAAATACCCATGCATTACATTTATGGTACAAAACCTTTTGTCTTTTCCTTCTTTGTAACAGTTACTCTTTAATGTTCCTTATTTATTCTTTACATATATTGCGTGCTATGCTGCGGTAAAAAGCCAAAGACATCTGAGGTTCCACCCCATAGCACCTGCAAGCTACAGGCAACGTGCCATCTGCTTGATTGAGGGAATGCAAGTCTCATTACCACATAGGTCAGGTGATTTTTTTCCCTTAAACACCTGCAAATGTAGGTCACCTGGGAGTTTGAACCTATTAAGGATCTTATAATTGAGACAAGGGGTGATGTAGTTGACAATGGTACATGAACAGAAACGATTGGGAGAGAAGCTGGTTGGATGGCAGGAAATAATATAACCATATTTGCAACTGAGCTTTGGGAGCATGGTTTTTGTAATGGGGTTAGCTAATCCAGATAGTAATAAGGATAGGAAAGTCAGCAATCATAATCATATTTAATGGATGCCAGATGGAGAAATATAATTGTTCTTATTATCATTGTAAAAACTCCAAGGAAATATAATCTCAAGATACTTTACCTTGACAGACAACCAGGAACAATAATGACATCGAGCCAAGGGTTTTGTAGGTAGAGTTGTCAGTTATTTCCTTTTTGTAACATTCCCTTTCTAGTGTAATAGTTTGATTAACCTAAGACTTTTAATATGAGTAGAAAAGCTATGTTAATGAAATGCCCCTTTAATTGACTGTACATCGTCTATGCTATATGATGTGGTGACTTACTAAGTACAGAGTGGCATTTTTAAAGAATACCTTGTATTTCATAAGACTTTTTGTAATGTGGTTGAAATGAAATATGGCTAGACGTATAAGCCTTTTTGGGTGCAGCTGTTCTTTTTGTTGGGATTATTAATTGGAACCAGTCCCAGGGTCTATTTGATGATATCTCTTATTTAAAACTTAACTGTCAAAAGCTATCCCCCTGCGTGCCCAATAGTGTTATAAAGGGACTAGTTCCAGGTAAACTTTCTTCGTGAGTCTTTTTAACCTCTACTCCCCAGACCCACGCTGTAAACCAGCTGTAAAATGGTGTGTACCCAGAGACACTTGTATCGCAAAATATTTCTTCATGGAAGGTTGATTCTCTTTATTATACTTGTCTTTATGGTGTGGGGGATAGGCCTGAACCACAATGGTTGGATCCAACACGAGAGGTCAGACTAGATTATCACAGTGGTCCCATCAGGCTTTATAATTTAGGAATCCCAATGTTTGCAGTATTCAGATCCTGAATTTTGGATCAGCCCATTTTACTGTAGGGAGCAGATCCAGAGTTTGATTCATGGAGCCCAAACAAGAGGGTGTTTTGGTTTGGGCCAATTTTTATTTCACCCCTTTCTTTTCCCTTATATGAGTAACAGTTTTTCGAGGCAGTGATTGCAGAAGTGAGCCACTCTTATAGCTTAGAAAGGTCTTTGCTTCCATTACAGCTCTGTGGTCACTTCTTTAGTCCTGCCCCACTCTGGCACCTCGAATGAGCACCACAGACTTTGGTTTTTGGACTGACTGGTCATCTGCCAACTCTCTTCTGTTGTTCTAATGGCTGCAAACAAAAGGCCCTTTGCTAAACACAGTTTTGTCTGGGAATGGCCTGTTACCTCGTTATCCCTTTTACATGCTGTTTTTACTTAAAGTGATGCATGTATAAAGAGCCCGACACTGAAGGCTGGAAATGGGAAGGGGGGAGTGAGAGACAATGAAGGAGTGAGAGACAACGAAGGAGCAATAATAGAAGTCGTTATCATTGTCATACCAACTGCTTCAGGTAAACAAGGAGGAAACCAAAACCACAGCCCTGCTGTGTTGATGATACTCTTTCTAAGACCCTATATACTACAGTGACAGATAGAAGTCAAATGGCAGAACTCTCCTTGATTTCAGTTGTAGCAGGATTCACCCCTGTATTTTCCAGTTCCACTCAGAACTAAAGGCCAGCAGACCACATGCTGTGCATGCTGGGAAGATGCATGGCATGGGACAAACCCAATGCTGAAACAGTCTAAATGGGGCCCTTCTGATGCTTGGAAGGATTCTCACAGTGGTGGGTCTGTGGCTTCTTGCATGCTCCACCCTTCCCATGCCCTCTGTCCTTCCACCTGAATGACCCATGTGGAGCCCTCATTGCACAAGGCAATCACACTATCGTTAGTGCTTATAAAAGGTTGGATAGATAGAAGAGTTAAATAGCCATTCCTCCTCTAGCTGCCATTCATATGGTGGGGAACGCTGCACCTGCAGAGCTTGTAGTTCAAGTTAGGAGTCCTTGAATGCTATGTTGGTGGTGGGTTCTCCTTTCCTAGCATGAGCAGAGCATTTCTAATGTGGGTAGTACAAGACAGCAGACGGTGACCTACTATTACTGTTCTGACCCTTGTTAGTGATGAAAAACTCCTAACAAGAGCTAGGTATTATTATATTGACCTCAAATACCTTGATTTTTATTCTGCAGTTCTTTCCAGTCCCATCTCTGCTAGGCTCTGACACCTGATCATAAACCAAATTCTTCCCAGTTACCAAATTCAGCTGCATCTCCTCTTCTCCCCAGAGGATCACAAGTGCCTACATGTTGGCCTCAGGCCAGCTGGCAACATTCCTAAGAAATTGAAATTGAAGCATAGTCATAAACAAAGAAGCAGCTAATAACTGGAAAAATAACACACACGTTTTCCAGGTAAGTGTCTTCTGGCCAACTTGATCTTTCTGCAGTGGACTTCAAAGAGTAGACTGGACAGGCTACCTAAGCAGTGACTGGTACACTGTCTGATGACTATATGTACCAATGTGATGCCTATCCATTCTGGTACAGCACTAGTGGAGACTGGCATAGAGGTTAGACTTGCTTGAGTAGACTTGAGTAGATCAAGTCTACTCAAAATAATGGTGTGGTTGCTTGTTTGCCAATGGTCCTATGGTGTGTTATAGAAGAGCTGGGGGTGGGGGTCCAAATAGTGGTTAGAATATCAAATTTCTGCAGTGCAAACAAAGTCTGGATTCAGGGACAGCCTAAGTAATCAACTCTACATTTAGCTTCTGTGATGCACTAAGGAGTCAGCCTGTTTAGAAAGAGGGCTAGACTAGGCTCAGCTCTGTGAAGGCAGGGAAGGACCCAGCCTTTTAAGAGAGGGAAGGCAAAAACAGAGTTGGTCTCTCTTGCCAGTCCATTCAGCCAGTACACAGTCTACACAGATCTGTTGCATGTTTTGGGACAGGGGAGGGGGTGGGGGATGGGCTGATTCTGAAGTCTCTTTAAGGGTGTGTGAAGAATATGGGAACATTGGTAATATTTCTATAATTCCAATATGCATCTCAGTTTACACAACACACAGTCAACCTGTGGAACTCCTTGCCAGAGGATGTTGTGAAGGCCAAGACCATAACAGGGTTCACAAAAGAACTAGATAAATTCATGGAGGATAGGTCCATCAATGGCTATTAGCCAGGATGGTCAGGGATGTGTCCCTAGCCTCTGTTTTCCAGAAGCTGGGAATAGGCAACAGGGGATGGATCACTTGACGATAACCTGTTCTGTTCATTCCCTCTGGGGCACCTGGAACTGGCCACTGTTGGAAGACAGGATACTGGGCTAGATGGACCTTTGGTCTGACCCAGAAGGGCTGTTCTTATGTTTCCCTCTGTGCCTGGTATTGCTATGCTCTGAGTGTAAGGTGCAGGAGCCATGTGGTGTTTTGTCACATAGCTGTATGGGGTGATATGAATGGGTAGTTAAGGACTGAGTGGGACCAACCCCCAAGAACTGAACAATTGACACCTATCAATTCAGGAGTCCCCAGCTTGACTGGATAGAGGACACGTAAACTCAGCAGGGGTTCTGGAGCATGAAGGTCTGGGCTCAGAGAGAGATAGGGCTCTCCTGGAACTAAGACAGAGGGACAGAGAAAGTAGACCAAGATGGTTCCTACAGCCGCATGGTGCAGAAGAGTCCTGGCGTTGGCCAGTATGGACTATATCTTAATCTTTGCTTCTCTAGAGTAACCTGAAGACTTCCCAGTGCTGGGTTCCAGTTGTCTAATGAACCCTACTTTGCTTTAAAAGACTGCATAGGGTTGCTGCAACTATTTTCTGAGAGGCATTGATCCCTGAGGAGGGAAACACACGAGGAACAAAAATTTTGCTCAGTTGGACTTGCTAGGCAGTATTCATGGAGAGAAACAGGAGTACTGGAGCCAGAGGCTCAGACTTAAAGGCACTGAGGCCAGGTGACCTACCTTTGTAGAAGCATGGAAACCCTTGGAGATGTGGCACACTGAAGGGGGTATCTCTCAAGGACTGTTTAAAAGCCAGGACATAACATAGATCCTGTGGATCCATAATACCATGCCATGGTACATAGCAGATAAATATAAATTCCTATTTAACACCTGTAGTATTGGGATTAGACTGAGAATAGGCCAGTTCTAAAAAGACAGGAAATAACTAGATGGTTACAAAAGGGAATTTCCAGCTGTGGATAATCATACAATTCCCATATTAACAACGAGAATCCACTGAGCAAGGAAGAGGAACAGTAATTTGCATAAATGTGAAAGATAATGGGTCTCTTCCTAATCAGACCAGGTGGAAAAGAAGCAACAGAGAGAATACGTATCAAGCAGAGAAAGGCAGCTTGGTGTGATGTGTTTTAAAAGGCCCTGTGAAAAGGGCTACACAAGAGAAGCCAATAAATCTCAGCTTGTTTTCTCAGGTAGGAAGGGAAGTGCGAGGGGAAAATGTGTAAAAGCATTTAGGAGGATTGGCCAGCCTGGGTGAGTGAGGCTAAGAGCATGGAGGTGACACAGTGAGAAGGGTGTTGGCCTCATCTGCTAGGCAACAAAGAGTTTGGTCCTTTCTGTTTGCAGATTCCTACCTGAAAGGAGCAGCCCAGTAAATAAGAATAATACAAGTCAATAATTCATAAAGTGAATTTCACCCAAGGATTTCAAAGCAATTTAGAACCATTCATTCATTTTCACAATGCCCCTGAGGTAGAGTAGGTAATTATTATCCCACATAATTTACAAATGGGGAAACTGAGGCACAGTTGCTCAGTGGCAGAGTTAGGAACAAAACTCATGAGTCCTTACTTTGTTTTACCAACTCTAACCAGTAGATCTCACTTCCTCTTCTGCTAGCCTGTCACATGTGTGGGCCTTTTTGCTACAAAAGGCCCTGTATCACAGGGTGTGTCCACTTCTTATCACATTCTGGAAAAGTTGAATCTCCCTCCTGTAATTTTCTTCGGTCCTTAACAATTCTGTGGACAAATCTAAGTTGTCATAATAGTTATTTACAATTTTTATTTGCGATATGTGTGTTTCTTTATATGTACCTCTCCTTGGATCCCTCACCTTTAAAATCCCTCACTAATGAATGTTCAAAGTTCAAAGTGACTTTTTTTATTTTGTATTACACTCTGTATTATAATACACACTTTTAAAAAGTAAAAATCAATTATTTTTATTTTGTCAAAATGTAACATTCCAGTTGATCCCAAATAAATTTGGGAGGTGGGGGTGGATTTTGTTCCAAATTGGAACAAAACCAAATTTCAAAATCTCAAATCCTCAGTGAAATGGAATTTCCATTCTCTACCGCAGCTCTAGCTGTTGTCCTTACATGAACATAATGGCCATGAGGGCAATAACAAAAGTCTACAGGTATGTATGTGACTCATATGTTGCTAATGTCCTTTCCCCTACTCCTAATTAATCCATTTCCATAATTTTTCTTATTATAGCACAGCACTAAGCTGGTTAGCCGGAGTAACTTAATGCACATGGCTGATTTTAGAAAGTACAATAGACTTAATGCAAAAAACTTCCTTTCCTTTCCTTTCCTTTCCTTTCCTTTCCTTTCCTTTCCTTTGGCATAACAACCCAAAGTGTTACAGAAGTAAAAAAAAAATATCAGAGAGGTATCTGTGCTCAGACTGGATAAGATTGTTTATTTTACAGGCAGTATCCCTTGAGAGATACACATCTCAATTACAACTCATGTTCTACTAAGATTGCCTGCAGATAGGAGCCGTCATACCACAGAATTACTTGATCCTTGGCAGACTTGAGGTATTGGTGGTGTACTAAAAATAAAATAAAAATAAAAATAGTTTTATTTTTCCAATGTTTGTTTTTTCTTTTACCTATAGGCAATATGGAGGACATATATCTACTATGTTTTGTAGTTTTGTGCACATCAGGTCCCTGATAATATAATTGCACTGTAATTCTAAGTAAAATAGTGGCAGAGTGGTTTTTAATTTTTCTTAAGAAGTTGCCATGGCAAAATAATATTTACTTGCTTTGTTTTTGTAGTATCTGTATCTTCTCCGTAGTGTTATGGTATGTATCCCAGCCACTACTCTTCCTTAAGAAGGAAAGAACCAAATCATAGATGAGAAGAGAAGTTATTAGATATTCTGGTGCTAAACTCTTGTTGCTTTTTGCTTATCTTTCATTTCCAAATGGTGCAAAATTCTTTATAGCTCACAGTTGGCTGTTTCTATAAAAACTGAACAGTTGCTGTGTTCCAGTGCAGAGGTGGATGCATTTCAGGATGGGTACTCAATAAGACTAAAAGTCTGGCTGCTTATACCGGGGCCCAAATATGAATTTAGAAGCCTGACAGTAGGCTGTAACTTTTGAAAACCTTGTCCATTATCTGTCTGTCCATCCATCAATCCACACACACAATTTCAACAGCTAAAATGTCAGGATTGACAACTCCAAATTTTTAAAAATGAGGAGTGAAGCCCAACAAAATCATTGGCTTAAAATTCATGATAGCTTTCAAAAGAATGCATTTGGGGTTCTTTGTATTTTTCTTTTGATTTCTGAGTCTTTAGGGTGGACTCAGGTCATGGTTTCAAGCTTTTCTCCATGACCACAAGGGTAGAAACTTATTATATATGGTATATATAAAAGAAAGCTGACAGTCTTATGGAAACACAGGATTCCAGGAGCTGAGGCTTTAAGGAAAACACCTAATATCACAAGACTCATGATAAAATTGTGAGAGATGGTTCCACTGAATGGTTTGAGGGATCTGTCTTAAACCTTCAAAGCCAGAAAATCAGCATTAAGGGGATACCATCAACTTGAAATCTAGTTAATTTTTTTAAAAATAAGTTAAAAGTTATTAGAGATGTATCTGTGCTCAGACTGGATAAGATTCTTTATGTTACAGGACATATCCCTTGAGAGATACACATCTCAGTTACATCTCATGTTCTACTACAACGATTATTTGTTTATTTATTTGTATTGCAGAAGTCCTGGAGCACTACCAGTTTTGCTAGACACTGTACAACACAGAAGAAAAGGATGATCCTTGGTGTTATAGCAGACTGAGTTCACCTGCCAGCTTTTGTGGCTTTACCATCTCATATTCCAGGTTTTACCGACCTTTCTCTCTCTCCCTGTTCCTGTGTGAAAGAGCTGCACAAACTCAAGGTGAACCGACTGATGGACTGTACAGGGAAACAATGCAGTTGACTTCACCAACGTGCAGTCAGGAGCACAGAATAAGCAAGCTCAAAAATAGACAAAAGATAATCAATTTTTGAACCGCTGTCAGATACGGTGATCTTAGGTGTTCCTTGTAGCAACAGAAAGTGTAAAAAAATTGAGACAGATATGTGATTTTTAATTTGACAGTGTTGCTTTAGGGCTGAAACACAACTAAGTTTTGAGCCCAGTTCAGGCCCAGTGAAAGTGTTTCCTCTCCATTAATTTCAGCCCATCCGTGGCTGAGCTGAATTTGGTCCTTTGTGCCTAGATATTGCAGGTTTTGGTATGTGAGATCTTTCAGTGATGGCCTTCTTGCAACAGGTCTGCATCTGCTCTAGAACAAACAGGGTGAGCCCATGATAGCCTTTCAACTTGCGGCTTTGCCTGTTCTGGGTTCAACGTGATATAAGGCAGAGTCTAGCATTTTTCTCCACATTTCTCACTATCGTGCAAAAGGGGGAATGCTGGTGCCCGGCCGCTACTTGCAGTGGCTGAAGCCAGGGGTCGGCACCACCATTTTGCATGACGGACACTTGACAAAATTACCGTATTTAATGACGGACATTGGGGAGTGTTGTATCATTCATTACCACGGACCTCAAAATGTTTACCATGGACAGTTGTGTCCGTGTATGGACACGTTGCTGACCCCTGGTGGAAGCTGAGATTTTCAGAAGAGCCTAGGATCGTTAGACATCCAACTCTCATCGAAACTGCCAACTCTCGTTTGAAAATCCCAGCCGAAAATCCCAGCGACCCGTGTCCTACTTCTGCTACCGCCAGTGCTAGAGCAACTGTGGGAAATATGAAGAGAAATGCTAGTGTGGGCAAGGCCTTAAAGTTGTTCAGGGACCTTTTAAAGTATATTAGATCTGGTGTGTTGGAAGGATTTTTTTTTTTGAGCCGTTGAGGCGTACTGAAGAAATTTGTGCTGAGGGACTTTTAAAAAAAGGTGCTTTTGACCCAGCAGACCATAATGAGCCTTTTGGCTATATTTAGGGAGCCAACAAGTACCTGGGGACTCCTAAATCCACATAATATTCAACTACCCCATGGAAGTTCTGAATGAACTACTAAATTTACGCTGTTGGCAAACCCCTGTCGTGGCCCCTCTGTGTTTGCTCTTGCCTGTCTGGGTGTGAGCAAAGCCACAACCATGTTACTCCAGTATAAACACGTTCCCGGTTCTGTTTTGTAAGCTGGATAGTCCTCTGTGTCGGCAGAAGAGGAGTATGCTCAGAAGCAAGTCTTTCATTCTCTTTTGAGTCCATACGTGAACAGTTTTCCCTCAATGTCTTCCAGGCCAGTGTTCGAAAGGGTTGAAGGACAGAAGTGATATTAGAGTCTGTTTTTTAATTTGTGTTCAATTGTTATTCGTAATAGGCACCCAGAGGTGACTTCAAGAGTGATTCTTCAGCAGCAATGGGTCCTTTCTCCATTGAACTTCCATTTTCTCTGGCTCTGTTTTTACAAAGCAGATAAGAGGTTACAGCAGGTCAAGTATAACATTTGCCTACACTATTCTTTTTTCACTAGTGTTTACTGCACCTGCCCCACTGCAAGAAGAATCATAGAGCAGAACTGGAATAGTCATCCAAGAGGCAGAATGCCTGTGAGTGTAGCTAAAACTAAATGAATCACACTCAAAGGAGTCAAAAGCATGCAAGATAATTCAGGATACATTAACATAATATTATCTTAACCTTGTAGATAAGATTATCTGATGTGTGAAAATGGTCATCTTTTATATTGATTCTGCAGTACCATACAGCAATTCTTAGGAAAATGAATGGGTCATTTAATGTTCATTACTTGATGTTCTCTATCGTCTTTGTTTGAGCAGAAAAGATGTTTTAGCAAATGAGTTAGCAGCCGTGCTGCAGTTTACTTATATTATTAACATGTACGTCCGTCTTGTGCAATAAATAAATGGTATGTCCCTCAAAGCAACAACATCTATGTTGACAGACAGCAGCAAGTGCTTATTATTCCAAGAACATTTACATTTCAGATATTCATATATGCACGGGTAATTCATTTGGTAGCTGGGAAAGGAGAATTCGGTGAATTGTTGATCTAATACTAAAAGTGCCCTATCAGAGCTCTTTGCAGTGTTATAGCTGTGTGGTTCCCAGGATATAGAGATACAAGGCGGGTGAAGTAATATCTTATACTGGACCACGTTCTGTTGATGAAAGAGACCAAGCTTTCAAACTTACGTAGACCTCTTCTTCAGGTCTGGGAGAGGTACTCAGGCTATGGCTAAACTACAAATTTTGGTCAACACAAGTTACATCAGCATAATACTTAGTATATTGCTTGTGCATGTGCATATTTGGCTCCTGGTATCGACCGTGCAAGCACTCACCAGGAATGCTTGCACTGATGCACAGTGCGGTGCACCATGGCTAGGCAACCCACCACCGTCCAGCGCATTCTTTTGGGAAGTTTTGGCAATGCATGATGGGGCAGAAGCAAGTTGTGCAGGCATGGCTGGGTGCAAGGGGTCAACTTCCCAGTGTGCAACTGTCTCCATCCAATAATTTTTGCATCTTTTTCAAAATCCCACAAACCCGCACGGTCTTCTTCTCTGTCCGCCATTTCTGACACAAGCATGGAGCCTGTACAGCTCTGCACTATAGTCATGAGCATTGCACGCACAGGACGCACGATCCTCTGGTATTTGCAGAGCCGCAAGACGGACTGAATCAGTGGGAAACGGGATGATTTCTTGGAGGACAGTTTGCTGTGGGGCATAGAGAGAACCAGTTGAAGGTTGTTGATGACATTCACGGAGCAGCTGCAGGTGGAGAAGCGCTGTTTCTGGGCCTGAGAAACAAGCACTGACTGGTGGGATTGCATCATGATGCAGGCTTGGGACAGTGAGCAGGGGCTGCAGAACTTTCGGATGCGCAAGGCCACGTTCCTGGATCTGTGTGCTGAGCTCGCCCCAGCCCAGGTGCTGGGGGGGAAGGGTAGACACGCCCACCATGCTGCACCTCCTCCCCTAGTTGCAGCAGCAGAGTTTGGGTGTGGGAGGGAGCAGGGAGTTGGGGCACGGGATGGGGTGAGGCAGGCTTTTTTGGACGGCGCTTACCTGGAGGGCTCCCTAGAAGCAGCAACATCCCCATTGCTCAGCTGCTAGGTGGAGGCCTGGCCGCCTCCACCTGCAGGCACCTCCCCCACTGCTTCCGGGGAGCCACACCCAAACTCTGCTGTTGGGGGGTGGAGATGGGTGATTCCGTGTGGTGGCCTGAGACAGCCCCAGGAGCAGCTGGTGCCTCTGGCGCAAGGGCTGTCTGAACTGCTGCTGAGCCAGGCGCACCGGCAGCTGCAGAAGTCACGGAGATCACAAAAAGTCATGGAATCTGTGACTTCCATGACCTCTGTGACAAATCCGCAGCCTTACCACTGGACTATCTAGACCAGTATCCTGTCTTACAACAGTGGCCAATGCCAGGTGCTTCAGAGGGAATGAACAGAACAGGCAATCATCGAATGACCCATGCCCTGTTGTCCACTGCCAGCTTCTGGAAATCAGAGGCTAGGGACACCCAAAGCATGGGATTGCATCTCTGCCATCTTGGCTAATAGCCCTTGATAGACCTATCCTCCATGAACTTGTCTAATTCTTTTTTGGACCCTGATATAATTTTGACCTTCACAACATCCCCTGGCAATAAGCTCCACAAGTTAACTGTGTTGTGTGAAGAAGTATTTCCTTTTGCTTGTTGTAAATCTGCTGCCTATTAATTTCATTGGGTGCCCCCTAGTTCTTGTGTTATATGAAGAGTAAATAACACTTTCTTATTCAGTTTCTGTGGGTTGTACTGATCATCATAGCAGGGGTGATATGTCTGCAGGTTTTGTAGACATGAAGTTGGTGAGACTGGAGGGTTGTTTGAAGGTCAGAAGAGGGGGTTCAGGAAAGATTTATTGCAGGAGGTGGTCCCCATCAAGTATGGATTGTAATTATTTAATGATACCTTGTATCAAGCTCATCATCAGAAGCAAGCTCCCCACAGACCAGGACATATCAAGTCAAAGAGGCACCCGATGCAAAACCTGCAGACAAATCTCCACTGCTACTGTGGTCAATACCCCCTATAACACACCTTTCAAGATCCATGGATCCTACACACGCCTATCACAACATGTGGTATACCTCACCCAGTGCACTAAATGCCCAAATAACAACAATGTGGGTGAAAGCAGACAACTACTATGCTCTCAAATGAACTTGCACAGAAAAATGATAAAAGACAAAAACACCATATCACCTGTGGGTGACCATGATCATTCCATATCTGACCTCACAGTCCTGTTCTCAAAAGGAACATGCACAATACCTTCAAGAAATGAGCCTGGGAGCATGGGCTGCAGGTATTGTAGACAGGGGGAGGCTGTGCCTCCTCAAACAGCCTAGTGTGGTCCTGCCCACACTCTGCCCCGCCCCCCCTGCAGTTCCCAGTGCTCAGGGACTCAGGGTGGCTGGTACTGGGGTCGTGCTGCCTGGTACTCTGAGGCTGGCTGCCTGGCGTATGAAGGCTGGGGGTGCTGTGGCTACACTATCTGGAGCACCAAGGCTGGAGACCCTGCCGCCAGGCACTCTGGGGTTGGCTATCGAGTGTACTGAAGCTGGCCACAGTGCCCGGAGCACTGGGGCTGGGGGTGCTGTCACCTTGTGCACTGGGGCTGGCTGTGCTGCCCGGCCGCCCAGAGCACCAGGGCTGGGGGTGCTGCGGCTGTGCTGCCTGACCGCCTGGAGCACTGGGACTGGGGCCTCGCTGGGGTCTGGGGCTGTGGTGGGGGTGCTCTGGGCTCCTGCAGGGGGTGGGTCCAGAAGGGGAGAAGGAGAGCAGAAGAGGATGGTCAGGGCCTTGGGCACAAGGGGAGGGGCTGGAGGCTAGGCTCCCCCAATGCCCGGGTCACTGGCCACCCATGCCTGGGAGCTTAAATTCATAACTCTGAAAGATACCAAAAAAGATGGACTTAATAAAGACGCAGGATTTATGGGTCACTACAACAATCTGTAACCCACCAACCCTCCATTGTCCTACTACTTATGTAGAGGTGTTAACTGGCCACTTCACCTTTAATGGCAGTTTGCACCATGTGTTAATTTCTTTTCTGTTCCACCCTTGTATTTAGCTGTGACACTCTTAGTACCATTCTGGGACCCAAAGAAGAGCTCTGTGTAAGTTTGAAAGCTTGTTTCTCTCACCAACAGAAATAGATCCAGTAAAAGATATTACCTCAGCCACCTTGTCTCTCTCTATAAGAACTACGTATTATTACACCCATACCTGGAAAAGAAAGCCCTCTCCACATTATTCTTATTTTCATTATAGTCAGGCCTAGAGCCCCCACCAGAGATAGTGAAAGTCTCTGTCCCCAAAGTGTTTAGATCTACCTAAATAAGACAAAGAAAGGATTCTCATCACCAATATAGAGAGATTAAGGCCCAGATTCTCAAATATATTTAGCCACCTAAATCCCATTGAAATCAATGAGAATTAGGCACCTAAATACATTTGAGAATATGTACCTAAGTATCTTACCTAAGGTCACAGAGGAAACCTGCGGACGAGGCAGGGATCAAACCCAGTTGTCTTGAGTCACATCTGGTGTGGTAACCACAAGGCCATCCTTCCTCTCCGCAGTGGTTGTGTTTACACTAGTCTTTGTTCTGAAAATGTTCCAAAAATTACAGCAGGACTCAGAGCGTAGAGAGGGCTCTAGGCAGCTGATGGCACTTGAAGCGCCTAAACTGCCTCAGAGCTGCCTGGCGGTAAAAGCCCCAGTTACATGTCACTGAAAACTGCTTCACAACATGGTGGTAAAAATGCCAGGAGTTACCATTGCCTTGTCTACGCTTTTGCTCCCATCAGTCCTGGGAACAGTGGGAAATCTTTCCAGAAACAGCCAAGTGTAGAAAAGATCAGTAGGATTTGTAACTATGTTTCAAACTGCTTTTCAAAGGTATTTGTGTCCACACCTACTCCAATCTATGTTATAAACATATTAACCAATTGCATGATAGATTGCCCAGAGGGGCCGTCCCTAGTGTGATTTTGGCTAGCACACTAGTTACAGAAATCCCAGTTTGGGATGCTGGATAGGGAAAGCGTGCCAGGAAAGCTGTGACAATGGTTTTGAACACAGCACAGCTGTGAATGCTAGCACAGTTCAAGCTGTAGCAGGGCCCGGGCCTTACAGGCTGATAGCGCTTGTTACGGTGGGCCAAAGATTGTTCAGTCAGGGGCTGTGTAATGTAGCTCAGGCCTAACCCGCTACACCACCTGCTGTTTCAATGCTTGGTCTCTCCTGAGCAGCAGAGATTCCTAGTTGTGCTGAAGGGTTTGATGCGATGGCGATACTGGGACAAGCAAAGTGACTTCACTTGCCAATACTGAGCATTCAGACTCAGGAGTGAGCATAAAAACCAAAACAAAATAACCAATCAAACAAAAGGCTTTAAAATCCTGAGCTGTAAAAAAGTGAATTACTTTTTTGTATATATATTTTTTGGCCTGCCTTTTTATTTTTCTGCTTTTAAGGGGACGCCGCCAACCCCCTTGGAAATTAGACGAAGGTTTCTAACCATCAGAGGAGTGAAGTTTTGGAATAGCCTTCCGAGGGAAGTAGTGGGGGCAAAAGATCTATCTTGCTTTAAGATTAAACTCGATAAGTTTATGGAGGAGATGGTATGATGGGATAACATGGTTTTGGTAATTAAATATTCATGGTAAATAGGCCCAATGGCCTGTGATGGGTTTTTAGATGGGGTAAGATCCAAGTTACCCGGGAAAGAATTTTCTGTAGTATCTGGCTGATGAATCTTGCCCATATGCTCAGGGTTTAGCTGATCGCCATATTTGGGGTCGGGAAGGAATTTTCCTCCAGGGCAGATTGGAAGGCCCTGGAGGTTTTTCGCCTTCCTCTGTAGCATGGGGCACGGGTCACTTGCTGGAGGATTCTCTGCTCCTTGAGGTCTTCAAACTACAATTTGAGGACTTCAATAGCACAGATATAGGTGTGAGGTCTTTTTTAGGAGTGGTGGGTGAAATTCTGTGGCCTGCATTGTGCAGGAGGTCAGACTCGATGATCATAATGGTCCCTTCTGACCTAAATATCTATGAATCTATGAAAACCCCCAATTCATATGGGAACTTTTCAGATTAAAATTTCATTCTCAGTTGAATTGTAAAGGCAGACACTGTAAGGGCGATAGATCTCATGATGCAGTGTTCGGCCCCTGTGGGACATACTGGACTTGGCTCTGTGATCCTGTATCTGGTCAGAAGTGGAGAGCTAGGAGTTCCTACAGGGACTGCACTGGGAGAGAGGGGAGCCATTTATGGAGGGCGGGGGGGGGCATCTCTCCCGCCCCCGGGTTTCGTACCACGTTTGGGTGAAGTATGCAGCAGGAAGGAAGATGCTGCCCCACCTTCCCCAGCTGTCTATAGCCACAGTGCTGCCCCTGCCCCCCCGCCATGGAACGAGCTCTGGCCAAGCTGCTCCGGACCAGGAGCCTGCCTCCTGATCTGCTGTGCAGAGCCGGGGGGGGGGAGGAGGGGGGCTGATGTCAAGGGGTCCCCCTCCCTTGCTGACTGGGGGCCAGGGAGACAGAGATCCTGTCTGTTCTGGTGCCTCTAGCTTAGGCGTGGGTGCTGTGGGCAGCTGCTGCTGTACTGAATAAGTGTTCAGGCTCCCGAGTGCTAGGCTTAAAGAGAGAGTGTGCTGACACACTCAGACACACACACACACACACACACAGTCCCCCTCACACACTCCCCTCAATACACTCTCACACACACACATGTGTTGCTGTTTTTACTTCTTCATGCTTCCTGTTGAAATGCGCAATGGACTTGTATTCTCTAATTTTATTCTTTCAAAGCTCATTAAGGATGACAGTGCTGTTATTTTAATTTTTGGACTGGTCTGTGCATTTCCTAATTTTATTTCTCTCTTATGCTTAAATTTAATTCTTTGAGTAGTGAGTTCTAACATGCCTAATTTGTCCTGGCTGAAGTAATTATCATTATTACCATATTGTGTTTTGTCGTTCATTATTTAAAGTGGTACAATCAAATAATAGTATCCTTCTAGAATATAAATTTACCTTGAACTCACCTTAGCAGTGCCTGTTTAAAAAACAAAAAACAAAACCCTCCAAAACATTAGTTAAACACATAACTTTAGACATTGTGCAGATGAGCATCTCTTATTTTCAAATTGTATTTTTAGTTATTTCTCTAAAATGTGTACGAAAATAAATGCGGCTCCAAGTCTGATACCAATAGCTGTGAGGTAGTCAAATGTTAATGAGTCACGTACATGACTGTGAATGCAAACATAAATGCCAAAATAATTAGAAAATAAATTCCTTTTCTTAATAAAAGAGAAAAAAACCTTAATCACCTATGTTAGAATTAAGTAAATACGTTTTTAGTGGAGTGAAAAACAATTGACTAAAATAGAGTAGTGAATGGCAGTAACACACAGTGTGTCTGTTAGAGAAAGTTAGCGGATTTTAAACAGATTTTATTTATTTTTAATTATCTGCACTAAAGGTAGTGTACAAAGTCTCAAACTTGTGTTTTTGATATCTGTTTTAAGGCTCCAAAACTGATACCTCAAAGCTTGGGAATGTCTTGCTGTATTATCTCCTGATTATTCTAAACTTACATATAAACTTAAAATATGCCTTTAATTGATGCTTGTATGTATTTTTTTCTTTCTTTATATAGGAATTAGATATAGTGCTCCTGTCAGCTAATTTCTAAGTTATCATCTGCAAAAAAGCCTAGAGTTTTCAGATGCCGAGGTAGCCCCTGGAATCAGGGTTAAAGTTGCCACCCTAACTGAGCAGTTGTGATGCCACCTGTTGGCTTGTTACAGTAGGTACTCTATTCATTCTGTCGCATTGTCATATTTTTCTACTTTCCTATATTCTAAGTAAAGCTGTTCCAGGGTGTCTAATGATTTTCTTAGAGCAATAACTATCATTTGCCCTTATCTGCCAGGCCTATTGCATGGTTTAGGCCAAAGTTGTTTCTGGAAGCTATCAAGGCACCCTAATGGAAGTATATGGTGCATATCTAGGTGGAGGCATTGCCAACTGTGATTCTTCCTCTGAATAGAGAGCTTCTGCAGATGGATCGATAAAAGTTTCCCACCTATCCAACACCACCGTTGGGACCTCCTCAGGATCTCCATTCTCCTGAAGAATATCAGGCACCCGGGCTAGAGGTGAGCACTTTCCTGCTCCTGGGTGATCTGGAAGGGAAGACAGCGTTACACATATAATCTCCTGTCTCCTTCCAGTCCACTCCCTGTGTTACCTCCACCGTCAATGCTCCATGCTCCCCCACTGTCTTCTTTATATAGATGTTGGGACGGGGATGCTACCCATCCTTTATTGTCTCCCTGGAGCAGGTGTAAGATGGATGCATTCCCAGAATACCAGACATTCCACTACTTCTGAGAATGACATGGGTGTGAAGGTGAATAAGAGCCAGAGTGGGTGGAGCAGTGTCCCCTATCTGAAACTGGACAAAACCATGTCTGAGGCCCATCTGGTTTAATACTGGATGAGTGGCCTCCCTAAGCAGGTGGGTGGGGAATAGACAGAGTCTTGACTCCACCCGCTACTTGCTAGCCAGTGCAACTGACCCAATGTGGGAAGGGATGGTGGCAGAATGTAGGGCAGGGTGAATGATGTTTCCATCATTCACAATTTCCAAAAGTTTAAAAAAAAAACATTTTGTGTTGATCCAAAACAGAAAATTCCTGAAATTTTTGGCAAATCAAAAGTAGAAAACAAAATTGTTTTGGATCAAATGAAACATTTAGTTTTGACAGAACTGAATTTTTTTTGCTTCAACTTCAACCCTTTTAAAGTCTTTTTTTGAATTTGTAAAAATAAAACGAAAGGAAATTTTGAAATGAAAATTAATTTCCAACCAAAACATCAAAATGTTTCATTGTCAAAATGAACTGTTTTGATTTTTTCAGGATTATTTTTTTTTTCCTGAGAGGAACAATTTGGCAAAATTGGCACAAATTCATGAAACCTTGCAGTGTCACCAAATTTTCATTTTTTTTCTGGAAAAAAGCTTCAGAATTTTTTTTTTACCCAATTCTAGTGCATTGGGATATTAATTTACTCCTGTTGTAGGCTCAAGGGCAAGGGGCAAGCAGGGAAAGAATTCTCTCTCAGAGAAGACTCTCTAAGGTATGATGCCAGTTTGGGATTACTCCTGGGATACTGCAGTTTGTGGTCCCCTCCTTGTTCAGGATGGGGCCTTTAAGTTTCAACCTAGTCCCAAATAAATAACAAGTAGGATTCCATTTTTCTTTCTGTTTTCTTTGGGTGTCACAGTTTTCCAGGGAAGGTTTCTGAACCCCCCCAATTCCTTTCTATTGCCTCCCCACAACATCACCTGTCCCTGCCACTTTTATATGGCTCGCCTTCCTGCCTAAGGCACCGATCCTGTAAGATTTGAGTGGACAGATCCCTGTACTGATGCAGACCCCGCTGTTATTTTCCTTGCTGGATTGGGGTCTAATTAGGTCATGCTCTATGTTAGATTTAATTTGGGCCAAGAGAAACTGTGTTTTAAAAACAATATTTTCACCGTAAGACCAAGAAGTTTCCAACTTTGGGTTTTATATTTCTTTTAAATGTAGCATTTGCAAATGTTTTGTAGGCACCTGACTACTTCAACAAAAAGATAATCTGACAATTTTATTTTGCTGAGTCTTGAACTTTGGCCTGATTGCATTATTTACATAAGACCACCTGCAGCCATGATATATTTTGTGTTCTTCTAAGGAGAAAGAAAATTGTAAGTAGGAGAGCATTGTTCAGGTCTTTTCTGGTTCATGAATGGAGCTCACTATAACATGTGCAGTGGGACGCGGGTAGGAGATGAATTAATCCTGACACACTACAGAAAACGAAGTGCCTGGCATTCATTTAACAGTCAATCAAGTATCTTAGAAACCATATGTCTCTTTGTAGTTAAGAAACTGAATATTCCATCATGGTAGTACCTACAATGAGTTGGTGGTAGGAGACATAGTGTCATGGGCTGTTCATAATCATGTGACCTATTGCAATCATTAAACACTAATGAGAAAAAAAAACCCTTACTCCTGGGATGAGCAAGTGTGATGTGAGGATCGCTGAATGTTACACATAATGTCAGTACACAAACACATCTGCAGTCCTTATGTTCCTTTACCTTTGAGCAGACATTGAACACTGTCAGACAAGTTGGGCACTATGCAAAGATTCAAAGATAGAAAAGTTTATCACAGTTTTAGGGAAGTCATCCTTTCTCCTGTCAAGATCCCAAGAAAGCTACTTTGTGAAAAATGTATAAGGCTAGATGTGTAATGCTTGTGTCTCATGTATCTTAGCCAAGAATATGTCACTTCACTGCTTTTGAATAGGCTAAACTGTGAATAGACTCCAAGTGGCTCCATTACGGTCAGGATGTGTGTAAAAAGTGGTAAGACTCAGAATCAGACAAAACATACTAAAGCAAGTGCATTTTGAAATTATCCATCTTATTTCTCACCTGTTAATACAATCAGTCTACTTCTCTTTGGGTTCATGAGAAGAAAGAAAGGAATATCATGACGTAGAGATGGTTCATAACAAGAATTTATTCAGCATCTTCAACCCTTTTATGATTCAGGTAAAATGGACTATTCCAGATCCAAGCTATCCCTGAATTTGTTTCTGGAAACCAGTTCTTAAATGCTGAAGAAAACCAAAACTCACCTGCGTTTCCACATTTTATACCTAGATTCCTAGGTTCCAAGGACTGGGACTCCATCATGACCTTTGGTGAATTGTTCCAATAGTTAATTACTCTTACTTTAAAATTTACTTATTTCCAGTCTGAATTAGTCTAGTTTCAACGTCCAGCCATGGGATTGTGTCATACCTTTCTCTGCTAGATTGAAGATCCCATTATTAAATATTTGTTCCGCATGTAGATATTTATAGACTGTTATCAAGTCTCCCCTTAACCTTCTCTTTGTTAAGCTAAATAGATTGAGCTCCTTTACAGGTGAGACAAAGTTGGCATATTTTACCAGAACTTCCCCTAAACTTTAAAAATCAGGTTAAAAGGCATTTAAACTAGAACCATCATCCCTGCTTTTTACCAAAACCAAAATATATCATCTTTGGCATGTCCTTCTTTTTCACTAGTTTGTCCCTACAACAGTCCCAATCCTGCAATCTTTACCTATAAGTAGTCGCTTAAGTCATCCAAGTCAGTTAGACTGGAGTAAACATTGTTTGTGGGATTAAGGGTTGCAGGATTACATGCAAAGAGCTGTTTAGGTGTAAGACATGAACAAAAATAGCTATTTCTGTTGACAAAAGCTCAGTGCAGCCTTGATGCAGCACTTGACTCACCTGGAAGATTTGGTGCTGCCTATAAACCAGGAGGCCCTGGGTGTATTATTTATTTATTTATTTGTTTGTTTGTTTGTATTATATTAGCACCTAGATGCCTCAGTCAAGGGCATTCTGTACAGCATTCTGGAACTGATCTGAACCTTCACCAAACTCTACAGCAAAATTTTATTTGTTGAGGTTCAAAAAAAGTTGTGAGAACTTTTTTTTATACCACCAGAGCGATCTCGCCAGACTGGAAGCAGGTAGCATAGGAATTCTCTTGGGGTAGGAGGAGAAATATCCTGTTCGCACAAGATTTCCAGCTCTATTTTTCAAACCCAGGAGTTTGGATAGAGGTGAGGGAGCAAGTCAGGACTGAAACGAACCTCTAAACCTCTCAGAGGTTTATTGGTCATTCATCCCTCTCTGAATCTTAGCTGCAGAAATGTGCTGGATAGAGATTGAATTCAGATTCGGTTAATTGGTTAAATCCACTCAAGTGTCTGGACATCACTTGGCAGGCACAACATGTAACAGTGCCACCTTGTCTTTCCCAGAAGATCATTGCTCTCAAATCTTTTGCTCTCAAATCCCCCAGTCTTTTTCTCCGTAAGTGATTGTTTCTTTAATTCATTATGGCAGTTTACTCTTTATTTTCTCCTTTTACAAACATCTTTCTTTAGGGTTAACTTACTCCCCCTTCATTTCCTTCATTTGTCACCTTTGCCAGGAAATAGGCCTTGATTGTTTCAGTCATACAATCTAAGCAGAGATGAGCGGCGGCCAAACCTCTAGTACTGGGCTAATTAATGACACAGTAGTAAAGTTTCCCTGAAGGAAGGCCTGTCACATTACCAAAACTTGCATGTTAGCCCTTTCAAGAAGTGACAAAGTCTTACCCCAAACCTGTCTCTCCCTCTCTTGTGTTTCCCATCTACCCCATTTCTTCTTCCCCTCTGAACTCTTTTCTCTGTCTTTCAGCAAGTGTGAAACTATTTCCTCTTTTCACAGGGGCCTAGTGGCAAGCAGATTAATGAACCCTTAATACAACACGGAACACTGCTGCCAAAAAATGTTTGAAATGCATTCAGCAGTCCCCATGGCACACTGTGTGAGGGACAGTTATAGAACACAAAAGTTGCAGAAAAAAAATTAAGTTTCCAACAATCAGAGAGGCTTGGATCAGATCTGGTGAACTACAAAAATGAATCCGTCTTTTAATAAAATGTGGGTTGGCCTGTACCAGGTATCCTTTATGCCTTTATATACAAAACATTATAGAAGTTAGCTCTGCTAAGAATAGGCGGCCTGGTCCCTCTCTGGTGCAAGTGGCACTGACATTAGTATCTGCCTGCTAGAGTTCTCTATATTGCTCTGAAACGGCAGTTAATGTTTTATACTTCAGAATGAATTGGGAAGGTGAGGGAAGTCTCTCATCAGGATTCACTGATCCATGCTAGCATGGCCAATGGTTCTGTACAAAAGATTAGGAAAATAGCTCGGGTTTGGGTTTTTTTTTTAATGAGTCTGTTGGTCCAGCTTGCTCTCTCGGTCTCTTAACACACGTGTGTGTGGAACACTAACTCCATGAAATGTGAAACAGATGGACAAAGTGTGGGACTTGGAGACATTTGTTTTGGAACATGGCTGCACATCAGCGTCTGCGGAAGCATTTCCAGCAGCGAGGTGAGCCTTCTGAGACTTCCCACATTTCAGCACAAAAGAGGGTCCCCAAGGAGAATTTTGCCATCTCCATCACTCCCCTTGAGAGCAGCTTGCAGCACACAAAATACGGACAATATGCTCCCAGGTCGATGCAGAGTGCTTTCAAGTTAAACTGCTAAATGTGGAACTAGTAAGCCCCTGGTATTTCTACTAGTGAAATGCACTCGATGTAATGCAATTTTAAAAAAACTTCATTAATAACACTTCTCACTTCTGCAGCACTTTCTACCCAAGGAGCTTAGAGCACTTAGAATTAAGCCTCATAACACCCTGTGAAGTAGTGAAGCATTCTTATTCCCATTTTACAGATGGGGAAACTGGGACACAGAAGACAAAATCCTGGCAATACTCACATAAACAAGGCTTCGCGGGATTAGGCTCCTAGGCCAACATTTTCAAAAGTGGCCCCAGGTTTTGGGTGCCCCAGGTTTGGGACATCCAATTTGAGACACCTTTGGGGGCTTTCACTTTCAAAGGTGTGGGTGCCTACAGCTCTCATTGTGCTCAGTGGGAGTTGGCAGCAATTCTGAAAAGCCACCCCAAAATTAGTAGACACCTTTGAAAAAATTGGGCTCGTGCAGGGTCACCCAGGAAATTCATAGCAGAGACAGGACTGTACCTGAATCACAAGACCATCTTTGAAGTTTATCAGCGAACATGGTGATGCTGTACCTCACTGACTTCTCAGGAGAAGGTAACTTCATCTGCTATAAAATGGCAAAGCACCACAATGAGTTTGAGTGGAAATCCTTGCCAGATGTGGTTAGTAAAATGAAACAAGTAACGGCTAGATCTGTTTGCAATTCAGTAGGGAAGGGCGGACAGTTTGCAGGGAATTATGCACACTTCTTTCTTGCAGTTGTGTGGGATCCCATCCCCCTGGTGTTTGAGGTCAAATGAACAAAAACTCTCGGTGAAACTCAGCCAGAACTGACAAATCTTGCCTGCTTTAGGACTCAAGATAGGTAAAATCATGTGTTGGCCCAGGTTCCTGAACCTCCGTGAATAACAATACTTTTTTTGTTCTTATAGCACCTTTAATGCAAAAATATCAAAGTGCTTTATGAAGTAGTATAATCACATTTTATATTTGAGTTCAATGTTTTTTGAATCTGGCTTGGAAATTCCATTAGTTTATTCAAGGCCACCCAGTGAGACATCGGTAAAGTTAGGAACTGACTCCCAGTTTCCCTGTTCTAACCACTAGATACTACTGCCCCTCACCTTTTGTTGGCTCTGGTTTTCATTCCAGGTTTGTTTTTCCTCGTTATCAAAAGCTGTGCACAGCTCTAATAACAGCATGCAAGGCTTGATGGATAGTTGTAATCTATTATGAACCTGCTTAAGCATTGATTTAAGACCATAGAAGTGTATGAAAATGAACAAGGAACTACTGTGAGAGGTGTGCTCACAAGGGATAATGACAGTGAACGCTGTGGGAAGTACTGTATATAGCATATCAGGAAGGCTTCACAAAGTTCTCCAGTTTGGTTTTTAGATTGCTCTACAACTGTTAGGAGCTGGCAGTGAAAGTCATTGTCAGTGCACAACAATAACAAGTTTTATTTATCCTTTCCAGATCCAGGAACTGGAACTGTGCTACATTCTTCAGCACCCTATACCGTCACCGTCATCTGTTTAACTATTTACATATATACAGACATAGAGCGCTCCTGTAAGAGCAACCGTCTGTGTATTCTAGGCCTCAGGAATGAATTTTCCTCATCCTGTTTTTCCTCCTGGCTGTCCTGTGGAATCAGAGATACAAGGTGGGTGAGGTAATATCTTTTATTGGACCAACTTCTATTGGCGAAGGACAAGCTTTTGAGCTAGACCGAACTCTTCTTTAGGTCTGGGAATGAAACTCAGAGTGTTATAGCTAAATAAAACATAAGAACTCAAGAATGGTCATACTTGGTCAGACCAATGGTCCATCTAGCCCAGTATTCCATCTTACAACAGTGGCTGGTGCCAGATGCTTCAGAGGGACTGAACAGAGTAAGGCAATTATGAAGTGATCCATCTCCTCTTGTCCAGTTCTAGCTACTGACAGACACAGGTTTAGCAACACCCGGAGCATGGGCTTGCATCCCTGATCATCTTGGCTAATAGCCATTAATGGACCTATGCTCCATGAACTTATCTAATTCTTTTTTTAAACCAATTATACTTTTGGTCATCACAACATCCTCTGGCAATGAGTTCCACAGTATGATTGTCTGTTGTGTGAAGAAGTACTTCCTTATGCTTGTTTTAAACCTGCTGGTTATTAATTTCATTGTGTGATCCTTGGTTTTTCTCTTATGTGATGGGGTAAATAACAGTTCCTTCTTCACTTTCTATACACCTTCATGATATTACAGATCTCTTTCAGATCCCCCTGCCTGAATCAGATGGAACATATGGAACAGTTTGCATAGCATAAGTAGTTAACACATATCGTAAGAGACCATTCAAAGTGAAGTGGCCAGTTAACACCTCTGCAGTCATAAGACAAAAATGGGTGAGGGGGGAGGGGAGGTTTAGTCGGTTTCAGATTGTTGTAATAAGCCATAAATCCAGTGTCCTTACTAAGACCATGATTTTTAGTTACGAATTTAAGCTTCCAAGCTTGTCTTTGGAAGGTGTTATGCAGGTTTCCTTTTGGGCTGAGGACTGAGAGGTCAGATATGTAGTGATCATTTTGTGAAAAGTGAGTGATAGGGTATTTTTGTCTTTTATCATTTTTCTGTGTGAGTTTTTTTGCGAGTGTACAGATTGTCTGTTTTTACCTGTTATTGGGACATTTAGTGCACTGGAAGAGGTACGCTGTAGAATCAGGTCACTTTGGGCAAGTTAAGTTTTCAAACAATGGTATATTTTTGATGGACTCTGATCCCCTCCTAGGCACATATGAATGAGGGTGCTGTTTGTTATGTTAGTCTGTTAATCAACTTATTTATAAGTCCAGGCCCTTTGAATCTCGGTGATGAATTATTGTCTTTTCTTGGAGGCGGAAAGTCCAGGAACAAGAATTAGTTTGTTGCTGTTATTTTTCTACAAGCAAGTATTAGAAAACATGTTCTGTTAATTACCTTTTACAAAACATGGGGCCAAAAGACTAGACTTTTTGCAACAAGCTGGGGACTTATCAGTTGGAAGCAACAGAAGAGAAAAAAGATGTGGGTGTATTGGTTGATCACAGGATGACTGTGAGCCATCAGTGTGATGCGGCTGTGAAAAAGGCTAATGCAGTCCTAGGATGCAGGCTAGATGATCACGATGTTCCCTTTGTTGACTGGATATTATACCTTGGCTGGGGGAACCAGTCTCAGGTTCATCTCCTTACCCTGTGTCTATCAACGGATTTTGTTTACACAAAGAAAACTGAGAAGGGAAAAGGTGCAAAAACAGGTAACAGGTTTATTAATGGGTCAACAGTTAAAACAAGTAGGTAAAACAAGGAAGGTAGCACAGGTGAGTAAATACTAAACACTAAAGGACTCCCAAATGTAACAGAAAAGGGACTAAATGCAAACAAGGCAAGGCTGTAACAGGAAGGAGGGCTTGAAGCCCTGACCCAAGATCTAATCCCAGGTTAGGCTAGTAAAGAACAAGATGTTGTATCTTTATCATCTCTTGCAGCTCGGTAGTAGGCGACTCACACTGAGACGACTGGTTCGACTCCAGATCTGGGTGACACTGGCAGGTACTGGAAGCAGGATCTCTGGACAGGTAGATGATTATTCTGTCTTCTTTTGTAGATCTTCTTCCCCTGAGCTGTCGTGGGTGGAAGTGAGCCGAAGTATCAGAACAACAGATGACAGGCTGTCTGTGTGTGCAAGGTGAGTTACCCTCCCCAAACAACCCTGATGTGGTACTAGGCCTACATATCAGATAAGTAACTGCACTAACTGGATCTCTAAGGAGCAGCAGCTTACGCTACCTCCAAGATGGGCAGCCCCACCTGACTGGTGAACTGGTCTAAAATACTGTCCCAGTTGCTGGGCAGACTCTCAGTCAGGTGACCTGCCAGTTTCCCACCTTTGGATGAGAAAAGGCACCAAAACCAAAAGGGGTGGGGGAGAAGGGTACTCAACATGGATTCCTGGTTGTTGTTGTTGGAAATCCAAGAGGGCGTATAGGGGCAAATGTGAGATAGACAAAAATCCCCCTACACTTTCTGACCTTAAAGTCTCTAAGCCCTGGTCTACACTAGGACTTTAGGTCGAATTTAGCAGCGTTAAATCGATTTAAACCTGCACCCGTCCACACAGTGAAGCCCTTTAATTCGACTTAAAGGGCTCTTAAAATCGATTTCCTTACTCCACCCCTGACAAGTGGATTAGCGCTTAAATCGACGTTCCCAGCTCGAATTTGGGGTACTGTGGACACAATTCGATGGTATTGGCCTCCGGGAGCTATCCCAGAGTGCTCCATTCTGACCGCTCTGGACAGCACTCTCAACTCAGATGCACTGGCCAGGTAGACAGGAAAAGAACCGCGAACTTTTGAATCTCATTTCCTGTTTGGCCAGCGTGGCAAGCTGCAGGTGACCATGCAGAGCTCATCAGCACAGGTGACCATGATGGAGTCCCAGAATCGCAGAAGAGCTCCAGCATGGACCGAACGGGAGGTACGGGATCTGATCGCTGTTTGGGGAGAGGAATCCGTGCTATCAGAACTCCGTTCCAGTTTTCGAAATGCCAAAACCTTTGTGAAAATCTCCCAGGGCATGAAGGACAGAGGCCATAACAGGGACCCGAAGCAGTGCCGCGTGAAACTGAAGGAGCTGAGGCAAGCCTACCAGAAAACCAGAGAGGCGAACAGCCGCTCTGGGTCAGAGCCCCAAACATGCCGCTTCTATGATGAGCTGCATGCCATTTTAGGGGGTTCAGCCACCACTACCCCAGCCGTGTTGTTTGACTCCTTCAATGGAGATGGAGGCAATACGGAAGCAGGTTTTGGGGCCGAAGAAGATGAGGAGGAGGAGGAGGAGGTTGTAGATGGCTCACAGCAAGCAAGCGGAGAAACCGGTTTTCCCGACAGCCAGGAACTGTTTCTCACCCTAGACCTGGAGCCAGTACCCCCCGAACCCACCCAAGGCTGCCTCCTGGACCCAGCAGGCGGAGAAGGGACCTCTGGTGAGTGTACCTTTTAAAATGCTATACATGGTTTAAAAGCAAGCATGTGAAAGGATTACTTTGCCCTGGCATTTGTGGTTCTCCTAGATGTAGTCCTAAAGCCTTTGCAAAAGGTTTCTGGGGAGGGCAGCCTTATTTCGTCCTTCATGGTAGGACACTTTTATCACTCCAGGCCAGTAACACATACTCGGGAATCACTGTAGAACAAAGCATTGCAGTGTATGTTTGTTGGCATTCAACCAAAATCCGTTCTTTCTCTCTCTGTGTTATCCTCAGGAGAGTGAGATATAATTCATGGTCACCTGGTTGAAATAGGGTGCTTTTCTTCAGGGACACATTCCTGCTGGGCTGTTTGCCTGTGGCTGAACAGAAATGTTCCCCGCTGTTAGCCACGGGGAGTGGGGAGGGTTGAGGGGGTAGTCACGCGGTGGGAGGAGGCAAAATGCGACCTTGTAACGAAAGCACATGTGCTATGTATGTAATGTTAACAGCAAGGTTTACCCTGAAAGAGTGTAGCCACTGTTTTATAAAATGTGTGTTTTTAAATACCGCTGTCCCTTTTTTTTTCTCCACCAGCTGGATGTGTTTCAATGATCACAGGATCTTCTCCTTCCCAGAGGCTAGTGAAGCTTAGAAAGAAAAAAAAACGCACTCGAGATGAAATGTTCTCCGAGCTAATGCTGTCCTCCCACACTGACAGAGCACAGACGAATGCGTGGAGGCAAATAATGTCAGAGTGCAGGAAAGCACAAAATGACCGGGAGGAGAGGTGGAGGGCTGAAGAGAGTAAGTGGCGGGCTGAAGAGAGTAAGTGGCGGGCAGAAGACAGGGCTGAAGCTCAAATGTCGCGGCAGCGTGATGAGAGAAGGCAGGATTCAATGCTGAGGCTGCTGCAGGACCAAACCAGAATGCTCCAGTGTATGGTTGAGCTGCAGCAAAGGCAGCTGGAGCACAGACTGCCACTGCTGCCCCTCTGTAACTAACCGCCCTCCTCCCCAAGTTCCATAGCCTCCACACCCAGACGCCCAAGAACGCGGTGGGGGGGCCTCCGGCCAACCAGCGACTCCACAACAGAGGATTGCCCAAAAAAAAGAAGGCTGTCATTCAATAAATTTTAAAGTTGTAAACTTTTAAAGTGCTGTGCTTAATGTGCTGTGTGGCATTTTCCTTCCCTCCTCCACCACCCCTCCTGGGATACCTTGGTAGTCATCCCCCTATTTGTGTGATGAATGAATAACGAATGCATGACTGTGAAGCAGCAATGACTTTATTGCCTCTGCAAGCGGTGATTAAAGGGAGGAGGGGAGGGTGGTTAGCTTACAGGGAAGTAGAGTGAACCAAGGGGCGGGGGGTTTCATCAGGGAGAAACAAACAGAACTTTCACACTGTAGCCTGGCCAGTCATGAAACTGGTTTTCAAAGCTTCTCTGATGCGTGCCGCGCCCTCCTGAGCTCTTCTAACCGCCCTGGTGTCTGGCTGCGCGTAACCAGCAGTCAGGCGATTTGCCTCAATCTCCCACCCCGCCATAAACGTCTCCCCCTTACTCTCACAGATATTGTGGAGCACACAGCAAGCAGTAATAACAGTGGGAATATTGGTTTCGCTGAGGTCTAAGCGAGTCAGTAAACTGCGCCAGCGCGCCTTTAAACGTCCAAATGCACATTCTACCACCATTCTGCACTTGCTCAGCCTGTAGTTGAACAGCTCCTGACCACTGTCCAGGCTGCCTGTGTACGGCTTCATGAGCCATGGCATTAAGGGGTAGGCTGGGTCCCCAAGGATACATATAGGCATTTCAACATCCCCAACAGTTATTTTCTGGTCTGGGAAGAAAGTCCCTTCCTGCAGCTTTTGAAACAGACCAGAGTTCCTGAAGATGCGAGCGTCATGCACCTTTCCCGGCCATCCCACGTTGATGTTGGTGAAACGTCCCTTGTGATCCACCAGAGCTTGCAGCACTATCGAAAAGTACCCCTTGCGGTTTATGTACTCGCCAGCTTGGTGCTCTGGTGCCAAGATAGGGATATGGGTTCCGTCTATAGCCCCACCACAGTTAGGGAATCCCATTGCAGCAAAGCCATCCACTATGACCTGCACATTTCCCAGGGTCACTACCCTTGATATCAGCAGATCTTTGATTGCGTGAGCTACTTGCATCACAGCAGCCCCCACAGTAGATTTGCCCACTCCAAATTGATTCCCAACTGACCGGTAGCTGTCTGGCGTTGCAAGCTTCCACAGGGCTATCGCCACTCGCTTCTCAACTGTGAGGGCTGCTCTCATCCTGGTATTCATGCGCTTCAGGGCAGGGGAAAGCAAGTCACAAAGTTCCATGAAAGTGCCCTTACGCATGCGAAAGTTTCGCAGCCACTGGGAATCGTCCCAGACCTGCAACACTATGCAGTCCCACCAGTCTGTGCTTGTTTCCCGAGCCCAGAATCGGCGTTCCACAGCATGAACCTGCCCCATTAGCACCATGATGCATGCATTGGCAGGGCCCATGCTTTCAGAGAAATCTGTGTCCATGTCCTGATCACTCACGGGACCGCGCTGACGTCGCCTCCTCGCCCGGTATCGCGTTGCCATGTTCTGGTGCTGCATATATTGCTGGATAATGCGTGTGGTGTTTAATGTGCTCCTAATTGCCAAAATGAGCTCAGCGGCCTCCATGCTTGCCTTGGTATGGCGTCCGCACAGAAAGAAGGCGCGGAACGATTGTCTGCCATTGCTCTGACGGAGGGAGGGGCGACTGACGACACGGCTTACAGGGTTGGCTTCAGGGAGCTAAAATCAACAAAGGGTGTGCCTGTACATCAAGGAGTATTTCAGGCAGGACTGCACGGAGGGTTCCAATAAGAAATGGTGCACCAAAGTTATCGTTCTTATTGGAACAAGGAGGTTAGCCTGGCCTCTGATTGATACATGGCTAGATTAACCTCGCTGCGCCTTCTCTGTGACTGACTGCAGTGTGATCTAGACAGGGGAGGAGGAAAATGAGTCCAAAACAAATCTGGTCTATGTCTTGTTCTGACCCACTCCATCGATCCTTTACATCTTTGGCTGGCAGCAGACAAAAAAGGCGCGAAATGATTGTCTGCCCTTGCTTTCACGGGGGGAGGGAGGGTGGGAACGGGGTCCTGACGACATGTACCCAGAACCACCTGCGACAATGTTTTTTGCCGCATCAGGCATTGGGATATCAACCCAGAATTCCAATGGGTAGCGGAGACTGCGGGAACTGTGGGATAGCTACCCACAGTGCAATGCTCCAGAAGTCGACGCTTGCCTCGGTACTGTGGAAGCGCTCCGCCGAGTTAATGCACTTAATGCACTTTAGAGCATTTTCTGTGGGGACACACACACTCGAATATATAAAACCGATTTCAAAAAAACCGACTTCTATAAATTCGACCTAATTTCGTAGTGTAGACATAAGTCACATCACCTATTTATGCTCCAGTATCCCCATGAGGATAATGAAACTGAACTCCTTGGGTGAAGCACTTTGAGATTTATTGGTGAAAAGTGCTACATATGAGGCAGATATTTTACTTTAACTCCACTGACTTCTGTATGCTTACGCCTGGGATGAATTTGGCCTATTATGTATTTACAAAGAATTCGGCTTTGAGCTCGCTGAAGTACTCTGTCTGAGCTTGAACAGTAGGCAACAGGGGACAGAGAGCTGTTCTTCCACCTGTAATGCCAGAAAAAGGAAACTTCTGGAGCTTTTAAACTATAATAACACTACTTTGCATTTAATATTACTGTAATATTACTGTAATAATAATGCTTTTATCCAAGGATCCCCAAGCACTTAACAGACATGAATGAATTAATACCTCTGGGAGGCTGGGAGGTATTATTATGGCTTATTACAATTATATAGAGGCTCTTCTCCTTTAACCTAGCGTGAGCAAACAATTTTCCAAAGGTTCTGGTTCAGTTTTGGAGATCAGCTAAAAGTGACCTTTGTTAAGGCTGGACCACTGTCTCATTAAGTCTTCTCTGTACCCTGATGCAGGACTCTGATACCCTACAAAGTCATAAAGACTGCACCCCTTTTAAGCTTTTCTTCCATTGTGGGGCTGCTGGGAATGAGGAGAGTGTCAGGAATCAGGGCCTGCAGCTGCATCTGGGACCGGGTAATTGACCTACAGCTGAACAGTCTAATTGACCAGACCCCCTGTTCGGCTGAGAGGTGTCTCCAAGCCTCCCCACAAGCTCAGCAGCTGCACTGGGATGGTGGTTGCTCAGTACCTTATGCCTGCCTCTGTGATTGTTTCTGTGCCTGGCTTGCTGGTTCCAATCTGCTCTGGCCCGGCTTGGTTTCTGATCACCACTGCTCCAACCACTGGGCCTGACAGCCCACGCCCCCTTTGTGACAACTAGAGCAGGGCTAAAAAATTTGGAAAGAACAGTTTTTTGTCAGAAAATGCAATTTCATTAATTCAAAAATTGTAACATTTCATGGGAATGTGTCAATTTCAATGAAACTTTTGGAAAAAGTAAATACCACCTTTAGATTTTATCATTTTGATAATATTGAAACATTTTGTTTCCGTCAGGTAAAACTCTTCTTTATCTTACGAAAGTAAAATCATTTTATTTAAAATTCATTACTTTGATTCGTTTCAATTCAACTTGTGTGTGACATTAAAATGTTATTTTTAATGTTATAGTTATATAGTAATAATATAGATTATATTGTGTTCTTGAAATGAAACCTTTTTACTTTGCCAAAAAGAACCAATTTGATATTATCAACACAAGCATTTCCATAGTTCTCAATTATCATTTTTTGGAATTTTCATTTAATGAGAAATTTTTTAATTTGGTATTTTAGCTCCTCTTCAGAATGGAAAACAGAAATCAAAATATCAGATTTTCCCCTGGAATGGAAATTCCAATCGGCTGTACTCTGAACTTCTCAAGTCTGCCAAATTGAGGGAAGAGCTCATGGAACTTGCTTCCCCATGCCATTTCTAGCCTTTCCATTTCAAACCATGACCATAAGAACATAGATCTGAACTTTTCAGAATTAGAGATGGGCCTGAATTGTGAATTTCACATGCAGGTCTGAGCTATATCCCCAAAGCTTACCCTACCAGCCCCCCTTCCCTTCACCTAAGGAAGAACCCCTTGAGGATTTTTAAAGGGGTGACTACCAATGTTCCCTCTAATTTTTGACAGGTCGCGTGCACAAAACATTTCTTCTGTGCAAATTTTTGACAGGCCGTGTGCTCAAAAAATTTCTTCTATTCAAATTGTTGTGCTTCTGTGCAAATTTTTGTGCGCGCAGTGTTTTGCCGTGTGCGCGAGGTTTAGGATCTGTGTGCGCGCGCTCAGCTTAGAGGGAACAGTGGTGATTACCCTGAGTCCTTTGTGTAATTTTCTCCCTGACCTGGGTTTTTCAGGGGGATATGCCAGAGATGGACAGAAAATATTATATATAGTAATTGCTGGAAGTTGCTTGAAAAAAAACAGAAGAATACATATTTTTGTTTGTTTGTTTTAAGAAAGTTCTGAGATTGAAGAAATTATCTCTATTTTCAATAGATGTAGCATGCATGACTAGCTAATATGTAACCCATGCTCAACTGTCAGGGCACTCACTCACAGAAGACTGAAAATGTAATATTGGTCAATATAACTAAACGCTTTCATTTTCTTATGACAAATGACTGGGGAGCTAGCGATTATGTTCCCTTACAATGCACAAAGGTTATTTTTATCCTTGTAAACTTGCTTCTCTGAAAGGGATTATTATCAACATTATTTGGCCAAGAGCACACCTTTGAAAAGCCTGTGATGGAAGAAGACAAAAAAGAGTTCTCCACATGAGAAATGCTGGACAGAGAGCAACTGGGAGATGGTGTTTGATACTGGCTATGCTCCTGGAAACAGAAGGATATTTAGGGTACGTCTACACTGCAGTTAAAAACCTGTGCCTGTCCCGTGCCAGCTGGCTTGGGCTAAGGGGCTGTTTAACTGAGGTGTAGATGGTGGGGCTCAGGCTGGAGCCTCAGCTCTAGGACCCTGTGAGTTGGGAGGGTCCCAGAGCTTGGCCTGCAGCCCGAGCCTGCCTACACCACAATTAAACAGCCCTTGAGCCTGAGCTCTGAGACCCCAAGACAGCTGGCATGGGCCAGCCGTGGGGTCTAACTGCAATGCAGGCATACTCTTAGAGGGCAGGGAAGTCTGAGCTTCAATGCTCTGTGGATGAGCTGCATTCGAAACCAGTTAAGACTGTTACATTTGAAATCAGTGAGCACTCAGTACAAGTTACAAATTCTTGGTGATACTTACATATTTTTTGCAGGTTAAACTAAGATTTGCCTTCCACAACGTACAGCTGATGGGACAGAACCTGAGCTAATACCTCCACTGAGTTACACCAGCTGAGGATCTGGCCTGATATGTTTCCATTAATAAAGGTGGGTTTAGGGAATTGAGATAATTTGAACATATTGAGTTTGTGTAGATGTTGTGTTGATTTTACCTCAGCTGCGTGCCAGTTTCCCTTTAACAGCAACCTGATCCACAATGGTAAGAATAAGGATGATGTTGTTCCTAGGATGAACTAGCAAATGATACCAGTAGAAAACAAATTGAAGTCAATGAGAATTGCAGCTGTTCACTACCTCTTAGGATTTGGCCTAATGTGACTTCAGTGAGAGTGTTTGCATGTAGAAGGACCTCATTATTATAATCAAAACATGACAAAATCAGTCATGGAGTTTAGGTAACAAAAGGCATATTTGATTGTGCACAGAACCAAAGAGAAACTCATCTGCCCACAAACTGGTAATGCTTGCTGCTACATTACATTTAAGAGCTGTGTTGATTATGCCAGTGGAGGCTGTAGTTTGAGTGTTTTATTGGGATTAAATGTTCAGAATAAATTAAAGATTGCTTCATTTTAAGTGTGCTTTAGGAACTTGGCAGGTTAAAATAATCAATTTGTCACAAGAGATTTTCGTTAAGTCAATTAAGATGAGGAGATGAGGAATTCCACATCTTTTATCAACAAAAGGAATAAATTATCGCAGTAGCTAGAGTTTAGAACCCTTAGCCCTCACACCATTTCTTAGTGCGGTAAATAATGCGTAGCTGTCAGCTGACTTGTAAGCACATTTTCAACGAAGAAATTTGAAGAGCAGTTCAGGTTGGCCTTGGCTGTGAGAACATAGTCTGTTTTTATTGTATGTTGGCACTCAGCATGCATGCCATATCATTTGATCAGGAAGAGGTAGATGAGCTATGTAATTACATGCAAATGTTTCCCAGGATTGGGGTTTCACTCTGTCAGCCTGGAAAAAGTATATCTTGTTCTTCAGAAAAGTTTCCAGACGTGTTCATTAGCGAAATAACAACTTAGCATTTTTTTTAAAGGTTTGTTTTAGGGAACTCGTTTCTCCTCTTAAAGCTGAAATCTACCCTAGAGAATTGTACATTTTGTTTGACTGATTGCCTCCTCCAAACAGCGCATACATGCCAGCATTGGAAAGCAATTAGTAGAGACGTTTTAGAAGGAAATAGGGGACATATTGTGGGAATAGAAGGAGATATTTCTCATTCCTCTTCCCAGCTTAGGTTATGTGGCATGGACACCTAAGATGGGGTGAAGTTCACCCCAGTTTGGAGATCTGCAAAATTGGAATCCTGGTTTCAAATACTTCAGCATTACAGATATTAGGATGTGATGACGTGATCATTACAGAGAGAAGGGCCATTTGGAAAGTATGGAGAAGGATTCTAATTTGGAACTTTCTAAATTTGGGGGTGGTCAAATCTGGAGTTGTGGTTTGGGTCTATATCTTGTGACAGGGTCAGGCCAGATGGCTACAGGAGAGTGATAGAAGGCAGATATATTAGCCCCAGGTTAAGTAGGTCCCTTTTCCCTGGGTAAGGTAACAGGAAGGAAGGTTCCAATCAGGAACCTTCTGGAAACAATTAAGACAGACAGGCTGATTAGAGCACCTGCAGCCAATCAAGAAGCTGCTAGAATCAATTAAGGCAGGCTAATCAGGGCACCTGGGTTTAAAAAGGAGCTCACTCCAGTTTGTGGTGCGCGTGTGAGGAGCTGGGAGCAAGAGGCACTAGGAGCTGAGAGTGAGAAAGCGGACTGTTGGAGGACTGAGGAGTACAAGCATTATCAGACACCAGGAGGAAGGTCCTATGGTGAGGATAAAGAAGGTGTTGGGAGGAGGCCATGGGGAAGTAGCCCAGGGAGTTGTAGCTGTCACACAGCTGTTCCAGGAGGCACTCTAGACAGCTGCAATCCACAGGGCCCTGGGCTGGAACCCGGAGTAGAGGGCGGGCCCGGGTTCCCCCCAAACCTCCCAACTCCTGGTCAGACACAGGAGAAGTTGACCTGGACTGTGGGTTCATGAAAACGGCCAAACTGAGGGCTGTCGTGAATCTCCAAGGTGAGCAAATCCACCAATAAGCGCAAACCCACCAAGGTAGAGGAGGAACTTTGTCACAATCTATATTAAACTAAAAGCTACTTTTGTTTCCAGTCCTCAGAAGTTACTTTTTTGCTGTTTTTCTCTCCGTCTGCTTCTTTTGAGCTAAAACAGACTCTGGGTGATGGAAGACTGATGCTATTTAGGTTTTTCCTTGTTTTAAAGGGTTATCCACAAGGAGATAAAGACAACAAGGCAAAAGTTTTTGTCTTGTTTTTTCAATTCTTTTTTTTCCCTCCCAGTTTGATGCAGACACAGACACCATACAATCGTTAAATGCAGAGATCACAACTTTTTTCAAAATGGGGTAATCACCCCAAACTACTTGGCAGGGTTGTTCCAGTGCAGTTCTCAATGGGCACCAGTGGCCCTGGTGGAAAATATATAACCGGAAGGTGGTTGTGAAGGCCAAGTCCCCTCTACAACCTCAGGTCTGCCAAGTGACAATGACTGTAAGCCAGAGTCCTGACCCACTCCCCACCTCCTCACTGGAGGTAGGAGAGATGAGATGAAGCAACCATATGACCAATGCCTAGACAGTCCTCTGAGTTACAGGGACCTCATTTGGACACTTTCTAACCCCAAAGTTGCACAGGAGCCTGCTGAAGTTAAAACAATTGTAATTTAAACCTCCTGGATGCTGGGTAGAATGTCGAAAAAACCCGCACAGTATTTAGCTGATTTTGCCATGTTGGAAACATCCCTTCCAGACCCCAGAATGGGTGACTGGCCTAGTCCCTGGCATCACCAGAGATCCAGCAACTAGATTATGGGTGGGGCTAGAACAGAGAGCCCAAAATGGCTACCCTGTGTAGGCAGAAAATGGTACTGAGTCCCATCTACCCCACTACCCCAGCACAAACCCACCGCCCAATGGCAATGGCAGCAACAGTAGTGGGACAGGCCCTGAAGCGTGGCACCCCACTTCTCCCCACACCCTGAGCATGAGAAAGGAAGTGAGAAAAGAGCAAAGAAGCAGCCCCCACATGCTGAGAGCACAGGGGTTGAGGGAGGAAAGAAAGAAGACAGAAACATAGACTGGTGCCTCATCTGTTCCCAGATGAGATCTCTCACCCCACCCAGAAAATGTCTCCATTACTCTGGGCTCCCATCTAAGCTCCTAAACTAAACTAAACTGGTTAGTGAGATGAGAATGTTTATATTAGACAGGTCTTGTCTAGCCTGTCTATTCTGGAAGTCTGTCCGGGCAAGCGGAGAACCGAAGGGGTTGTATGACATCACGGGTATGGAGGAAGTGAAGCCCAATTCATAGAAAGGGGAGGTGATTTACATTCTTACTATAGATAAAGCTTTTTTCATGAACTCCTCTAACTCAAACATCCAACAAGTACTTTGAAGAAAAGCTCTTGTGTTAACTCTTCAGTACTCCATCCTCTTTGATTAAAGGGTGAAAGAGGTTCTCGTTCACATATTTGAGTCCTCCCATGAAGGAAGACAACCAGGTAAACAGGGATATAGGCTGGATAAATCTGATACTTCTCAGGCAAAGAACAAGTTGATTTTTAAGCTCTGATGGCCTCCCCTTTCCTGTCCTCCTTACGATTTTTTTCAACACAGAACCCTTATTGAAAAGCTCTACTAAAATATAATGGGATGACAACAGCAAGTTTCTATGAAACCAGTAATGTTCTATGAAAATAATTCTCAAAACCTAACAAACATATAATGAGATCCTTGCCACAGGATTATGAATAATCCTACAGAATTCTTTTTCAGGAATATAATTTTGTATTGGATTCTGTACGATGGTTCAAAAAAACCCTGTACACGTTGCTTTCCTTTTCATTAAATTGTGTAAGTCCTATGCATAAGGGATACCTTTCAAACAGACCTAAAATAAAGGGGAAAAGTCACAGAAATATTTTTGAAGATTTTCCTGTTTTGTTCTGGTTTTTTATTTCAAAATGTTGAAAAATGTTGACTGGCTTCCTAGTTAGTTAAAAATGGGGGAAGGGAGAGTTGATTTTGTAAGTACATTGACAGCTTTATCGTTTGGGGAATGGTTTTTGTTTTGTTTTGTTTCTGTTATTTTTTTTTAACAAATTTTGAAATTTCAATGAAATTGAAACATTTTGACAATCTCTACTTTCAGGCTACAGTATTTTAAAACATCCTAAACAAAAAAGGTGACTGACTCTGACTCTCTCCCTTTAAAAAGGTAAGCAACCTTGCTATGCTAATCTGTGGCGCAGTCCTGCAAACCTTTACTCATTGTGGTTCCATACTCTGCCATGAACAGCACTCTAACATTTTAAACCCTAGCCTATGACATGTGGCTGAGTATAGGAAATAAAGCCCAGTCTTCTACTGGCACTTATTAGATGGCTTCCAGGGCTTCTGACATCTAACCCACTTGAGGGCAAAGTTAGACAATCCCTTGTTAGAACAATGGCAGCCCCCATGGAATCCTTCCTACTCTAGTTTCTACACTAGTGGTTGCTACCTTTGCTGGAATGGCACTGGTGCTAGTAAGGGCGATCAACTTCTGCTGAAAATGCTAGTCTAGAAAAGGCCTAAAAGACAGGTACGTAAGAAAAGACTCAGAACCAGCATTTCCTGTAGGTGCCCCGGACATGTTCCTTCCCTGGCTAGCACCACACACTTCTGATGCAGGGTTTGGAGGTGCTTTGATCTGATTCATGTTCCCCTCCCTCTGGCGCACTTTCTGACACTGAAGACTCACAGCCCTAGGTTACACTGGCAGAAACCTGCATAACTCAGGGCTGAATATAGCCCAGAGTATGTTATTTTTAAAATGCTTATATTAATCTTAGTAATAATAGTATGTGAATTGAGGAAAGAGTTTTCTGTGGTGAAGAAAAAGTATTTCTGGGAAGTCAGGGTGAAGAGGAAATAGCTTCAATGAAGTGATTGATCAGCGCTAAGATAACATGCATTTTAAGGCTAAAGTACTTCCATTTGGTTTGTTAATTTGCAGTCATATCCAATAAAGAGATGGATAATTCAGCAGTGAGTCATTATTAAGCACCATTGAGCCAAAATGTATTTGCAGGCAATTTTTAGGCAGTTAACAGTCATTTGCGGAACTAGTTTCATAGCAGATGCTTTCTTTTCATTTGTGTAATCTGTGGAAAGCCCAATAGGAAAAAAAAAATCAACAACCAACATTTATGTTGAGGAATCCTCTGTAGGAATGCTGAATATTTTGATTTTGTGAGTGCCGTTATTTTTTCTGTTGGCTCTAGCAGACAAATACGTCTTTTAATGCAGATCTTGCTAAAAGCTTGAACTGTGGACCTGTAATATGAACCATGGGGACCCGGTGTCCAGTCAAGCAATAGATTCCCTCTTTGTTTCGTTGTTTGTCCAAGTGTTAGACAGACAACATATCAGTTCTCAAGACATTTCTTTATTTTTTTTTAAAGACCATGATTTCTCTCAATAGCCAAGGCCAAGCATTTCACGTTACCAAATAAAGAAAACGTGCAAAGGAAAAAAATTGTTACACAGACAAATTGTTTTAAAGCTTTCTAGGGATTGTATGTCTCTCTGGGATCCCATGGGTAAATATAAAAGAGCTATACCTTGGGGATGTAATGGAAAGTTATTATCAACCATGGTTTACAATAGAGAGAAAGAAGATCCAGCCCGACTTCCCACAGGTTATGAGGACAATCCTAGAAGAGAGAATGAATCCAGTAGGGATAACTATGCCATATATGCTAATTGTGTGTATGAGATATATATTGTACCCCGGTGGAAGCCACCTGCTTTTCTTTCTGTACTAGTCTTTTAATTAATGCTTTAATATAATCTTTTAAAAATAATTCTGACCACAGTGACACATAGATCATCATGTATCAGTGTATGCATCATTTTGTTTCATTTGAGTAGTAGAGTGAGAGTCTAACATCTGCTCATTCAGTTCATGACTTTTGGGAATAATGGAGAAATATGTTGGAAAGAAATATTGACTACCTAGCCATTTGCTGAATGAGGGGTCTTGTGAAAAAAATATTTTGAGATTAAAGACTTTATCGTAATGCATATGGGTTGAATTAAGGTTGCACCAAGAACCTCTACTCTTGCATTTCCTAACTTCTGAAGGCCTAAACTTTGCATCCTTACCATTCTTTTAACATAATTTTTAATACCATTTCCTAGTTTAAAAAAAAAACAAAAATTGAACAAAATAAATTCTATCATGTGGAACCATGTTGATGCCCAGCCTGAGTCATAAGTCAGGTTTGGAATCTTTAGATCCACCACACAGACCTCTGCCACAGAACCAACAGAGTAAATGGTAGCAGTAGTAGGTTGACATCCTCTCTGTGGAGCAGCCACTAGAAGAGAATGAGAGAGACACTTTGCCAGGGGGTTTTCACAGCTATGTGCTGGCAGCAGATATAAGACTGAAGATTGCTAGGGTTCAATTTCAAGTTCTCTATAGGAATGTTTCCTAGTGGTTATATATGCTCCTGCTTCGGTCCACCCACCCAGTCTGTCTCTGTCCTCCTCTCTGCTTCTTTCCATCCCTATCTTCCCTCCTCCCATGCTCGTCTGACTCCCATCCTCTTTGCTCTTATCCTTCTTCCCCATCCGTGTCTATATATTTCCCCAAAATTTTAAACAACTGAAAACTGGGTCTTATAATGTGAAGTGTCAGGGAACCTTAACTCTATGCAGCATCACCTGAACTATCTAAAAATATATATCACAACTCTTGAGTACATCCCAAAATCTTTAATCAGGAAATTTAAAGTTGAACTGATCTGTTGAAAAGCTAGTGATCAGATATAAAAACAGATGTTTTGTGTTGAATTCTGTGATGGGCCAAATCCTATGGTTCCATTATTAACTAAAAGACCAGTGTTCTGTATATCTCCAGAGTTTGGGCTATTCAGAGAAAAATGGCTTTTTCTAAAACAGATATTCAACCTGTGATCCATGGATCTCATTGATAGTCCATGGAATACTTGGAGGTGGTCTGCAGAGAGCTGTTTGGTCTGTGGTGCTGGCTCTACCTCATTCCCTGCTGCTAAACTGCTTTAAAGAAGCTAAAAATGCATGACGTGCTTTCTCAGTATTGCTTCTCTGTGTAACTGATTGTTGTAATTTTCACAGGGCTGATGAATGGGATTGGAGCCGTTCTATGTAATAATGAACAGAAGAGCTGGTGGTCTGCGCAAGACAAGCTCTGCATTGAAAGGTGAGCCATGTTGTGAAAATGTTTGAGTTCCCTGTGATGTGGAAGGTAAAACAGAAGTGTGACATTTAGACTCCGATCCATGAAGCAATACAAAATGCTGTAAGGAAGTCAATGGTGAAGTCTAGTGGTGGATAATGTGCTCCTGTGGCCAAATACAAGTAAAAACGGAAGCAAATAAACAGAAATGAGAAAATAGAATCCAATTAGCAAAGGATAGCAGCAAGCACTTTAGGAGAAGGCCAAGAGCTCTGAAAGAAGATGGGCAAAAGTCGACACTGGGATAAAAACATTGTTGTACTTTGTGAACTTGGAAGTTACAAGCCAAGTCAGTTAACCCAGGTGATGTTCTGATTTGCTTATGAAATTATTTATGGGGCAACTGTTTGTCAGAGGAAGATGAAAACGCTGAGTCAATGATTGCTGATTATCAGTGGAGCTTGCTAAGTTTTCTATTTCTATTTTGACTTCAATCGGGTTTGGCTAAGAAAGCATATAGGGGGCTTCTCAGATGTGATGCAACCTGAATAAACTGTGCAACAGCTTGTCAGGACAAAATTTGGTAGAAGATGTCTCGTCTTTGTAACAGTGGCATTGGACAGTTTTTATATGGGGGGGGGTGGTGGTGCTAAAAGCCATTAACAAAACTATAAACCCTGTATGTGATAGCAAACACTTCAAGCAAGGAGGTTCTGCCACACCCCCAAAACCCCTAGTACCAGCACCCCTGTTTTGTAGTAGCTGGCCCCACAAGAACAGGTAGATACTTGTAGGAGACAGGCAGGAGCTGGCAAATAGATGCCCACTAATACAAACTAGAATCACCCAGTCAAATAAGGCCTAAACCAATCAAGTGGTGTGAACCAGAGATACTGGTGTATAATTCTAATCTTTGTACAGTAATAAGATTTCATGATTACTGCTTTGAAGGCTGCACTCTGGTCAAACAAGATAACTGCTGGCAATTTCCCTGAGCCTGAATTCAGTAAGCTATCACATGTCACTTTCAACAATGCTCCCTGTATGCTGTGTTGAGATCAAAACCTAGACTAGAGTGTATCAAACAGATCATACAGTTTGTTAGGTGATGGTGTAGTTAGGTTGCCACTATCTATTTCAATATCAGAATATTCAGGACAGAGACTTTTGTGAGTCTGCTGCTGTAATTTCAACCAGGGGTATAACAGTTGCAAAGACTAGATACTTAACTGATGTAATTTGGCAATCTGGCCCTTGGATTCGACGGATAAATCTCAGTAAGGATTTGTGGAATGGATAATTGGTATAAAACTTTCTTTTTAAAAAAGCAAGAAAATAAGTAATAAATAGGCCAGACATTTCAGGGGTCAGTTCTCTTCTGTGTTGAGCATTCTTAACATCCATCGACTTCAGTGGGATTTGAGGGTAATCTGTGTGATATATCCGATATGATGGGGTTTGGAACGAGACATAACTGAATTTTCAGACCTCAAACTTGTTGAATTGGTTTGGAAATCTGTGTATGGGAATCGCTTTAGCGAAAAGCTATTGACCAATGAGGTAAGTACTGAGTAACCACTGTGTTACACCAGTGGAATAATAGAGAAATCTGATGAAACCATCTGGTGTAACAGACTGGTGAACCAAGTCCATTATCAGGAATTAGGTATAAAGGTCTTCCAGTGTGACTTAATGGTGAGAGCACTGGACTGGGACTCAGAAGACCATGATTCTGCCACTGGCCAGCTGGGTGACCGTGGGCAAATCTCTTCACCTTTCTGTCCCTCAGTTTCCCCATAGGGATAATGCTACTAACCTCCTTTATAAAGTGTCAGAGTAGCAGCCATGTTAGTCTGTATTCGCAAAAAGAAAAAGAGTACTTGTGGCACCTTAGAGACTACCAAATTTATTTGAGCATAAGCTTTCATGAGCTACAGCTCACTTCATGACTGAATGCATCCGATGAAGTGAGCTGTAGCTCACAAAAGCTTATGCTCAAATAAATTTGGTAGTCTCTAAGGTGCCACAAGTACTCCTTTTCTTTTTATAAAGTGTGTTGAGCTCTGCTGATAAAAAGTGCTATATAAGAGTCAGATATTGTTATTGAAAGAGGGGCTTATGGCTAAATTACTTGATTAGAACTCAAAAGGTCTGCTTTCAGTTTCAAGTTCAGCTATAGACTTCCTGGGTTAATTTAGGCAAATTATTTAATCTCTCTGTGTTTCAGTTCTCAGTCTGTAAAGTGGGATACTAGTTCCTTTCTCTTACCTTTTTGTGTGCAAGGTCTTTGGGCTTTGTTGCAAGGATAGGTTCCTGGGTTAGTGGTTCTGTTGTGTGGTGTGTGGTTGCTGGTGAGTATTTGCTTCAGGTTGGGGAGCTGTCCTTGCAACAAAGCCTGTTGCCAACTATGTCCACATATCTATTCAGGGGACACCATCATAGGGCCTAATCACATCAGCCACACTATCAGAGGCTCGTTCACCTGCACATCCACCAATGTGATATATGCCATCATGTGCCAGCAATGCCCCTCTGCCATGTACATTGGTCAAACTGGGCAGTCTCTATGTAAAAGAATAAATGGACACAAATCAGACGTCAAGAATTGTAACATTCAAAAACCAGTCGGAGAACACTTCAGTCTCTCTGGTCACTCGATTAGAGACCTAAAAGTGACAATTCTTCAACAAAAAAACTTCAAAAACAGACTCCAAGGAGAGACTGCTGAATTGGAATTAATTTGCAAACTGGATACAATTAACTTAGGCTTGACTAGAGACTGGGAGTGGATGGGTCATTACACAAAGTAAAACTATTTCCCCATCGTCCCCCGACCCCCCCCCCCCCCCAGTTCCTCAGACGTTCTTGTCAGCTGCTGGAAATGGCCCACCTTGATTATCACTACAAAAGATTTCCCCGCTCCCCCGCTCGCTTGCTGGTATTCGCTCATCTTAAGTGATCACTCTCCTTACAGTGTGTATGGTAACACCCATTATTTCATGTTCTCTGTGTATATAAATCTCCCCACTGTATGCATGACTGAATGCATCCTAAGAAGTGAGCTGTAGCTCATGAAAGGTTATGCTCAAATAAATTTGTTAGTCTCTAAGGTGCCACAAGTACTCCTTTTCTTTTTAAGTAGGAAGTGTGAGGTTTTTTCCATTTCCCTGCCTCCCCCGGCAGTTAACATGTCTTAGGGCTGCCTGTAATGGACACAGTGATCTTTCTACAGTTGATAATGGATATTTAATTGAGCTTTATTTCCATAGAATTTTTGTACCTTCAGATCATTACAGCACCAAGGGACACTCATAGCCATGGGGATCAACATGGTCTCTCCAGAGGTTCTGTTTGATGAACGAGATTGGAAGGCACTGGCATATAGTTAGAGACCGTTACCATTTAGAAACACCTACAGGAATAGTAAGACTTCTTTTCGACCAGATCCTCTTTGTCCTTTGACTGCTGTCTGTGCCAGAGCTTCAAAAATGTAGCAAAATGACTAATTTTTTTTTTAAGTTTTACAATTCTTCAGCTTTCCTCAAAATTGTAAACATTTTTTCTAGAGGCATAAAACCACCAGCCCATGGAGTTTTTAAATATTGCAATTTTTCCTAGTTTTGGCATATTGTAAAAAGCCCACTGGGGAACAATCCGCTAGTTAATGAAATGTGCTCTGTGCAAGAGAGAGAAAGGTAGTCTGGAAATTACATCATTAGCAAGTGACTCAGGAGAACTGGGTATGTTTCTCATCTCTGCCACAGGTTTCCTACCTCAACTTGGGTAAGTCACCTACTTCTCAGTGTCTCGGTTTCCTCTTCTGAATGGCGGAGACAATAATACTTCCCTATTTCACAGGGCAGGACAAATGAGTTAATGTTTGGGTGATGCTCAGATACAATGGTGAGGTGTGCCAGAGAAAAGCAAATAAATAAATACAGTTTGGCCAGTCCCTTTGGGCTGTGTGATATCACAGCCTGAAATACACACTGTATCTCACCTAAACAGATCTGCAGCGAAGGACTATTGCTAGCTAAACGCAAGCTTCCTTAACAATGCCGCTGCACTGACGTTCCACAGCGTAACAACACAGCATTCTTCCCATCATCCAGACTTCAGCCGTTCCTTGTTGTCAGATTGCTGGGTCAAGTTCCTCCCCTCAGACCACTAGTTTGCCCTTTGCACATGATTCCCTCGCGGTTCCTGTCTTGTGTCCTGTCTTGTGTCTTGTGTCACTGTGTGTAATGGTGTTGCACACACACCGTGACACGTGGAATAAGGACCTCCTCCGACAGGAAACTCCCTGTCTTGAGTGAGTATTTTAAAGAAGCCTCTGGCTCTCCAGTACAGTTTTGTTTGGCCTATGTTGGGGGGGAGGGATAGCTCAGTGGTTTGAGCATTGGCCTGCTAAACCCAGGGTTGTGAGTTCAATCCTTGAGGGGGCCATTTGGGATGTGGGGAAAAAATTGGGGATTGGTCCTGCTTTGAGCAGGGGGTTGGACTAGATGACCTCCTGAGGTCCCTTCCAACCCTGAGATTCTATAACCCTTCCCTTCTAGTCAGCCCCTAGGGGTTAATGCTATACAGTATGTGTCTCTAAAGGGGAATCACTTTGCATCCCTTGTTCTGGGGGAGGGGGGAGTTATTTTATTTATTGGGGGATTTTGATTTGACGTCTTCTTCGTCTTTTATGAGAGTGGGCATCAAGTGAGATGGAACATAGGGGGGTGGAATTAAGACAATAGGGAAGGGGGAAAAAGTCAGAAAACCATCAAACGCAACACAGACCTGCTTTTCTATCAACTTTCCTTGCCATTTTGAGTGGCAGGTTCAAGCTATATCTTCTGCTGAAAATCTGAACCATCCATCACAGCTATACATACAGGAATCCCTGATTTGGGGTACCTCCCCTTCTCTACTCCGGGAGTTTATCATTGAGGCTGGGAGAGACCTGCAGATCTGTGGCTAAATGTCATCCACTACTTCTCCCACAACCCCATCGTCCAGGTCTAGATGGGAGGCAGAGCTGGGAAAAATTTTCCAGCACAACATAAAATGCTTGGTCTCATCCTCTTTGTGACGAATAGAAAATAAAAATCTTGAATAGAGCTGGAGGCACTGCAGCTTCCTGGCATACCGTCCCCCTTCAATCTAGAATTTCAGATGATTTCCTCTTGGTGTTAGGCTGTATCTTGCTGTAAGGGACTGGTACATTCGGTAACACAAAGACAGGGTAGAGTCATTATACTGATCTAATATTTGACATAAAAATCTGATGCTTGGATCAAATTTTTCAGCTCCTCCTTCAAGCTACAGAACATTACAGCATCAGCTGCTTCTGATTTCCTGGATGGGGCTGACATCTATTTAAAAAGGAAGTTCTGACTCTTTTCAGGGGCACAAGAAGACAGTAAAAGGGAGAGGGACTTTTCACAGTCCTCTGCTGCCAATTTGACTGGATGTTGAAAAATATCCAATTAGGCGAATGAAAAATATAAGCTGTGTAGGGAGAGATGCAAGTAAGGAGGGTTCAAGTGGTTCCTAGGCTAAAGTTATGCTCTTACTTATCGGATAAATGGATTTTTAAAGAATCTGTTTACAATTGGATGACTTATGCAGCTGACTATTATGTAATTGGATAATGACATAATCTGCCATAATAATAGACAGAAGCCTTCTAATGTCTGGGAGAGGGCTATTATTTTCTTCTTACTTGGATATCTTTCAGATCCATTGTGATACAATTCTTTGCATGATGCTTCCTTTCTTTCTTCCTTGAAATTCTTCTGTGCTCATGGCATTTCATCTATTGTTATACTTCCTCATAAATGTCTTCCCTTTTTTATTTATGTAAAGATAGACCTGAAGGCAATGTTGGAAATCTCTCTTCCCTTGCTTCAGCAAGTTACAGGCAATGGGTCCAGACCTGCATGGTCCTATCTATTGATAGGAATACTTCTTACTCACTTGGGATAAAACTCATCTCCATGCAGAGGACAAGCACAAGCTCTATGAAGGCTGAAGAGGGACTTAAGTGGGGCATAGGATTAGGCTGGAAATCTGCACAGGGATGAATTTCACCCTAGAATAGTCCAACAGGCTTCAGTGGGACTACTCGCTCAGCTGATGGCTCATGTGACTAAGGATTTACAGGATCAAGTGCTGTATCAGATACTCCACTGTTTACCTTGTATAATATACTGCAAACCTGCTTATGTTTTTGCTGAGAAAATGTTATATGTCAATTTGGGGTTTTTTTGTTCCATGAAATTCTGGAAGGATGTCCCAAAAATCCACACCGAGAATGAATGATGCTGAATGAATTTGCCCTTTCACATTCAATCAGTGGTATGTGGAGTTAGTCAATGGAATGGTTGTCTTAAACATTTTCAAGAAAATGAGAAAAAAATCAAGTTTTGGGATGAGATGTTTTTTCTATTTCTTTTTGAATTTGTGAAAAGCCAAACCATTTAGCCAAATCTTATGAACTGTTGAGGTTTCCATGTGAGAAGAGCACTGTTTCTGGCCTATTGTCCAGCAAAATCCTCAAGGGTTGCCCAGATTCTGAACTTTGGCCCTTGAAATCTCATGCAGAAGGATATCAATTTATTTACATTGAAACTTACATGTATTTGAATTTGCATTTGCATGTGTCATAAAATCATAGAAGATATGGGTTGGAAGAGACCTTAGGATGTCATCTCATCCAACCCCCTGCTCAAAGCAGGACCAACCCCAACTAAATCATCCCAGCCAGGGCTTTGTCAAGCCAGGCCTTAAAAACCTCTACTAATAGAGATTCCGCCACCTCCTTAGGTAACCCATTCCAGTGCTTCACCACCCTCCTAGTGAAATAGTGTTTCCCAATATCCAACCTAGACCTTCCCCACTACAACTTGAGACCATTGGTTCTTGTTCTGTCATCTGCCACCACTGAGAACAGCCGAGCTCCATCCATGCGAAACTGGCCAAAGTAGTGTCTCTCTACTGAAATTAGGACCTTCCTTTCCCCGTTATGTTTGACAAACAAGAGTTTAGCATAACAACATTTGTTAATAACATAAACAGGTTTATTCCATGATCAGGGATTAGCTTAGCTCTAGGCTGAACTAGATTGGTCACATGTAGTGTTACGACTGACACAGTGTCATCAACGGACCACCCCCTACAAGTGGCACGGTGCTGTTTTAAAAAAAAAGATAGGAGAGGCAGAAAGAAAAAAGTTTAGAGCACTCAATAATTTCGCAGTTTAGCTGGGCTGCTGTTGATGTTTTGAATAATGCTCACTGCTTTTGAAGAGAAAGCTAGAATTGGTTGGAGTCTTAATAAGAAATAAAAAAATCGGAGGTGAAAGGGCTCAGTGATAAAAGAGCTGCTTTCATTTAGAGCTCTAGGCATCTGCTGTAAAGCAGCCAAAGTGAATGTGAGAGCATCTGAGACAGTCGCAGGAGGGAGGAGGCACCAGTCAGAGCGGTACATAAACATAATTTAAATCAAAACAGCTGAATAACAATTTAGGACTAAAAGAAAAGAGAAAAGGTCGAATGAAGTAAAGAAAAACAAACCCTCCCAAGCAACTGCAGTCAAATGAGAGAGGATCCCTCTAGAACTGCAAATGGAAGAGGGAGAATTTAGCAAAGCCACAAGGGTCCAGTGAGTCAGTCCAGTGGTACTTTGTGGTTCCAAGCTCAAATACTCAATCAATGTCATGCTTTCCAGGATACTAGAAGCTCAGAAGTACCAAATTCCTCCTTCAGGACTCTCGTTCTTGAGTTCAAGGCACTTTACATCTCTGCCACTCCTTACTTCTCTGCTTGTGCCTTTCTGTGTTATTTCCCTGCTCTGCCCATGACCATGCCTTTGTGTCTTCTTTCATCCCTCACTCATGGAACACCCTGACCTAGTGCTTTTCTCCTTCAGCTCTCTTCCTCAGGACCCACTTCTCCTGTATCACTGCTTCTAGAAATCGGCCAGCAAATGATCACGAGGTTGAGGGGCAGTCAGTCATAGCCGGTGTCAGTTTATTTATTTGTATATTTTAAATAAACCACCATGATCTGGGAATAGTTATGCATCTAGCTGGCCTGGTTAACCACATGAGTTTATTGCTATTAGCCTCATATTCCCTCCCTTTTCTCTCCAATGTATGTGTCACATGCTACTATCTTTTTGTTCTGTGTTTGTACAGCGCCTAGCACAATGGGGTTCTAGTCCATGACAAGGGCTCCAAGTCACGACAGTAAAACAAATCATAACTGTCATCATTTTTCATACATATCAAGTACATTTGAGGAAGGTGTGAGAAACTGCATAATGGAATAAGTCACTCATCAGGGAATTATCTACCTAGTCTCCATCAGTTATTGGTTAGTTCATGTTCTGGAACCATGGAAGTTAGTATATCTTATACTTTTTAAAATCTGACCTAATGTAATTGGATGTTCTCATTATAAATACTTAGAGGTGTTGATATGTTTTTTATTCCTTCTAAGTCCTTGGCCTCAATTTTACCTTATGGCAATGAGTGTCACAGGTGAATCCATTTTAAATGTGTTTTCCTTTCAGTTTTGTTGGGTGGTGAGGATAAGGAGAAAATTGCAGGGTTAAGACGGCTAATCAGGAATGTTATTGATGGACTCCACAGAGAGCGATGGCTATCTGATTCATATCCAGAGGATGTTGCTGCAGTGTTAGTCTCCAAGTGGCACAGAAGCAGACATGTCTGATGGGGCGAGTGCAGTGATGTATAGAACATTTCTTGAAGTGGAGGGGAAATAGGAGGAGAAAAGGGAAGACAGGGCTTAGTTCAGTATCATGTCTCAAACTGAAGCTAGTACCAGATTCTCCAGAGGAAGATGTAAGAGACTGCAGTAGGCAGTTATGGAATAGTCTGCCTTCATGGGAATTTCCTTCCTGACCCCACTATTACAACCTTTTTTTGTTCTAAAGCATGAGAGTTTAAATTCCATCCCAAACTCTTGATGTTTTGTTTGTTTGTTGTAATCTTTTCCATGCCACTTTAACACTGCATTCATATAGAATCTGCACTTAATTTACTAGATTTTGTTGTATGGGGGAAAGGAATAATAAAAAAGCTCATTACCAGGAATCAGACTCTGTTATTGTATTTCAAATTAGTTCATGGATGCTCCTTTCAAGGAGTGCTATTTATACACAAGCTTCCAAGTTTCTCTGTGCTTGAGATCTCAGGGGAGCAAGGAGGGACGGGGAAATGTGTGGCAATAATTTTTCACAGCACGGTTGTATATGGGTTTTTTTGGTTGTTGTTTTGTTTTATAATGCATGTCTAATTTAAAAATGGGCTTTAGTTAAGCTTTCTCAAATCTTTTTTTTTTTTTCTAAATCGTATTTCGGGCGAGATCAAGCAATAACACTTTCATCCCAAAAGGAAAACGTTTGGGAAAAGTTACTGTATCAAAGAAAGAAAACACTATGTTATAATTGAAAACAGTTTGCAATCTTTACTCTAGCCTTTTCTAGCAAGTGACTGCTATCATGCAGTTACAAAGATAAATTATATATAATAGCAAGGGTAGAGAGAAATGAAGAGATATAGACAAGGGAGGGAAAGATAGCTTTTCATCTTAGATTTGAAACGAAACAGAGACCAGAATCAGCAGGGTAGGAAGTCTGTTCCAGATGGCAGGAGCTGCAGAAGCTTTTTCACCAGTCATAGACGGATTATCAGAAGGAACAGAGAGGAATATTATGGTCTCATCCAACAAGCGCTCAGGTCATGTAAATGAGTGACTAACAGGTGCCAGAGCATTGATTGATAGAGCATTGATACAGGATAAATTCCTGGAGGGGCTAGTCCTGCAATAATTGGGGGAAATCATTGTGACTTAGAAACAATTCACTGTAAGAGCAGCAGAGGAGGTTGGGGGGTTAACACTTTCTTCCTCGGTACAGCTCGGAGTCATAAAGACTATTTTTTCTCTTGTTAAATGAACATGATTTGGCGCACGTTTTCCATAAGGGTTTGAAGAGCACCTTCTCGAGAGGCAGCTCACAGAGTACAGCAAACCTTCAGTTGTCAGTTTGGTGCTACTGCACCAGATAGTCTTCCTTCCTCAGAACATCTGATTTTATCATTTGCCTTGCAACAGCCAACCGAAACGGAGTCTCCAGCATGCCAGGTGCCCCACAAGAAGAGACAGGCCGTGTAACAAAGAGCTTATAAGCTACATAGACAAGACAGAGGGGAAAAGATATATGATTATCCCCATTTTACAGAATCCAGGCATGCAGAGATTAAGTAACTTGCCCTGTCACACAGGAACGCTGTGGCAATGCCAGGAACTGAAAACCTGTCTCTTGAGTCCCAGGCAAGTGTCTGAACCATAAGATCATCTTCTATCTTAGATAGCTTGTTGGGTAAGACCCAGTTTCAGGGCCTATAAGGGTTAAAGTCTATTCATGAAATCTCTTTTTAAAATGTCTTTTTAAGCAACTGCAACAAGAAATAAAATGCCTGATGAGTGCTTTTATCTCTGTTATACCCTCTATTTTTGCATTAAAGGTACGATTAACAACAGCAAAAATACTCAGCTTTTTGGAAGTCCCCTCAAGATAATAGAATCCACAGCAAATTGATCTTTCAGGGCTTCCATAGCCTAATACTAGTTCCCAGTGCATTGAACCCTGACATATTTTGTTGTTGAAATGTGCCCAAAAAAACAGTTTCCGTGTGTATTTCTTTTTATGTTGCCTAAGACTCTGATAAGCAGCACAGCAAACGTACAGCTTTTTTGGGATCAACACGCAAAAGTGCAAGGTTGAAGTTTTCACTTTGATCTTTGAACCCACACTGATGTTTTGGAAGGATGGATATTTTGGAGCAGTTTGGTCATCTTTGAGTACCGTATAAATAGACAGGGTCTGATAAGATAGGGCCTCGATCCAGATTTGGATGCAGATTAGATTTAGGATGCAGTCAGTCACAAGGTTCAAATCCAAGGCGCACACAAGGGTGAGGGCTTAGGTTTGATAACTCCAAAATTCAGTGAGTTGTCCTTCCATCATTTTAGCTGCTAGATGTCAGAAATCTCATGAGAGCAGGTGATTTGACAAGATTTCCTCCATTCTGAAATCTTGCAAGATCAGAAAGTTCCTTGCTAGTACTTCACTGTACGGGGTTAAAACAGAAAATGTAGACCCCTTGGGTCGATGAAACCAAAACAGTGAAGTCGTTTGGAATCTGGAACCCTTTAAGTTAAAGGAATTTGATTCAAAGTTATAGTTTTTTAAAGGAGTCAAACCTTATATTTAGTTTAAAACAAAAAGGCCTTAGTTATTTAAGTATTGTGCTTGCTTGGTTATCACATAGGCTAACATCTTAAATTTGAGAAGGTTGATTGGGTATAGTAGTCATACTACCTTTGAGACCATGCACACAATATAGTGTGAAACACTATATAGTTTAAAATAGCAGCTGACCACACTGAGAGTGCCACATTCTCAGTTTTTAAATTGCTCCATGATCCTCCATGCAATTCCATTATGCTGCTGGCCCTTTAAAAAGCATCACTTTGTTGAAGGAAAGGCCCTGCCCTGGAAAGGGTCACATGCTATTTAGCAGACTGGAGGACTATGCTTTTAAAGGGCCATCAGCTTTCCAAATAGATATTCCAACCACACTGGGAGCCAAGCAAACTCCACAGCTGATGTGAATTCTTGACCTACATGGGTTGCAAAGGAAAACAGCGGAGAGCTGACTGCTGTAGACCAGTATCAGGGAGTAGCCGTGTTAGTCTGTATCCACAAAAACAACAAGGAGTCTGGTGGAACCTTAAAGACTAACAGATTTATTTGAGCATAAGCTTTTGTGGGTAAAAACCCCATTTCTTCAGATGCATGGAGTGAAAATTACTGATGCAGACATAAATATACTGATACATGAAGAGAAGGGAGTAACCTCACAAGTGGAGAACCAGTGTTGACAGGGCCAATTCGATCAGGGTGAATGTAGTCTACTCCCAATAATAGTTGAGGAGGTGTCAATTCCAGGAGAGGCAAAGCTGCTTCTGTAATGAGCCAGCCACTCCCAGTCCCTATTCAAGCCCAAATTAATGGTGTTAAATTTGCAAATGAATTTTAGTTCTGCGGTTTCTTTTTGAAGTCTGTTTCTGAAGCTTTTTTGTTCAAGTGTAGCTACTTTCAAATCTGTTACAGAACGTCCAAGAAGATTGAAGTGTTCTCCTACTGGCTTTTGTATGTTACCGTTCCTGATGTCCGATTTGTGTCCATTTTATTCTTTTACGTAGGGACTGTCCGGTTTGGCCAATGTACATGGCAGAAGAGCATTGCTGGCACATGATGGCATATATCATTATTAGTAGACGTGCAGGTGAATGAGCCTCTATGGTGTGGCCGATGTGATTGGGTCCTCTGATGGTGTCGCTAGAGTAGATATGGGGACAGAGTAGGCAACGAGGTTCCTGGGTTAGTGTTTCTGTGGTGTGTTTCTGTACTGTAGACCAGACATCTTTTCGAGGCCACGGCGGTCTGTTCAATAGCTACATTCGGTTTAGCGCTGCCATCTCTGGGAAATCTGAGAAGAACAAGATTACTTAGAAAAAACATTGAAATTGCAACCACTATCATTTTGCAAAATGTGATGATGAACAGAAAAGGTTGAAAGAGAAATCACAGTTGCTGAAGGAACCCCCCGAGGCTCCATAAGCACCTACCCTTTACCTCCTCAGCTCTGTCTTCTTTTGCCAAAAATATTTTGCTGCTTTTTATGTATTGTTTTGTACTGTTGTGGGCAGGAGGTCTATAAATTGACTTTCATAAATCCTGGTAAAATTTCTATAATGTATTCCATGGAGATACATATATATGAGCACAGCCTATGTTGGTAAACAGACCTCAAAGAAGCCCACAAATTATGGGCACTCCACTGCTAATCTTCCAATGAATAGTTTAGCCAAGCCAGGTGACAAACTCAAGGGACTCCAATGTGTCTGAGACTGAGGGAGCTGCTGAAATGCAAGATTGAGCTCAGTGTGTTGGCACTGGGTCACATAGGCGCCGACTCCATGGGCGCTCTGGGGCTGGAATGCCTAAGGGGAAAAATAGTGGGTCCTCAGCACCCATCATGGATCAGCTCCTCCCCCAGCTCCGGCGCCCTCTGCCCACTGGCGGCCCTGCTGATCAGCTCCTTCCTTTCCCTCCCAGTGCCTCCCGCCCACTGTGATCAGCTGTTCAGCAGCGTGCAGGAGGTGCTGGGGGCAGGAGGAGCAGGGGCAGGAAGCAGTGGGGGAGGGGCGGAACAGAGCAGGAAGGAGCGGGGTTTGGGGATGGAAGAGACAGGGCAGGGGGTTTTGGGGGGAAGGGGTGGACTGCGGGCAGGACCTGGAGCAGAGCAGGGGTCGAGCATCCCCCCAGGAACTTGGGAAATCGGCACCTCTTGCTGTGATCTGGGATTTTATTAACTGTACGTGTGAGGGGAGCTCTCGACCAGACACTGTGCGAGGTTGGGGAGTAGAAGAAAATTCCGGTGTGACTTTTTGGTGATGGTGGAATAGATAATTAATCAATCATACTTTTGTGAACCAGGCTGCAATCCAAACCCATGTCTCCAATGCTCCTGAGTCCTCAGCTGCCGTTCCAGTCCTCGATTCCCACCTCTCTACCAATAAATATGGCTGCAGGTTTGTCATGGCAGGAAAAAAGCCACAGATGGCATGATTTTCCTGTTGGTCCATGACTTTGTCTCCATGACTCCCCCACAGCGGCAGCTCCTGCAGGGTTGGGTCGGGCTCCCCACTCCAGGCATTGCAACCAGGCCTGTGGGGGTCACAGCTCCAATCAAGTTAGGCCCAATCATCCCTCCATTGTGGCAAACCTGAGTGGTGCTGCCCCATAGCATGCCAGGTCACAATGCCTGGGGTGCGGAGCTGGGCCAGCCCCACAGGAGTTGCTGCTGCTCAAAGAATCACAGAATATCAGGGTTGGAAGGGACCTCAGAAGGTCATCTAGCCCCACCCCCTGCTCAAAGCACGACCAATCTCCAACTAAATCATCCCAGCCAGGGCTTTGTCAAGCCTGACCTTAAAAACCTCTAAGGAAGGAGATTCTACCACCTCCCTAGGTAACGCATTCCAGTGTTTCACCACCCTCTTAGTGAAAAAGTTTTTCCTAATATCCAATCTAAACCTCCCCCACTGCAACTTGAGACCATTACTCCTTGTTCTGTCATCTTCCACCATTGAGAACAGTCTAGAGCCATCCTCTTTGGAACCCCCTTTCAGGTAGTTGAAAGCAGCTATCAAATCCCCCCTCATTCTTCTCTTCTGCAGGCTAAACAATCCCAGCTCCCTCAGCCTCTCCTCATAAGTCATGTGTTCCAGTCCTCTAATCATTTTTGTTGCCCTTCGCTGGACTCTCTCCAATTTATCCACAGTCATCTGAGACCTCCCCCGATCGCCATGAGTTTTCAAAGCTAATGGCCAGTGGCTCTGCAATGACATCCATGAACTCCTTTAGCACCTGGCCCCATGGACTTGTGCTCATCCAGCTTTTCTAAATAGTCCTGAACCACTTCTTTCTCCACTGAGGGCTGGTCACCTCCTCCCCATGAGTGCAGTAGTCTGGGAGCTGACCTTGTTTGTGAAGACAGAGGCAAAAAAAGCATGCCTGGGACAGGCTCGCTCTCCAGACCCTTCCCCACCCGGGCTGGATTAGGCTTGCAGTACCAGGGCTGAGACTGTTGCAGGTGGCTAATGCCCCCTCATTTCGCAGGGCATTTTTTATCAAAAATCTCAGCATGGTCACTAAACCCATCACTTTTACTAAATTGACTATGACTGCGCCATCATTTTTATTTTTGGCATTGGTAGGATTAAGGCAATATTCTTCTACATTGCCCATCCCCTAATCCTGAGGGACAGCCAGTGAGGGGCAGAGAATAATTCAGTTTCTTCTTGCCCATTCAGCAGTTTCTCTCCTTTAAATGCCCAATGAGAGGTGCCAGTACTGATGGTTTTCTACTGTGGATATTTATTTCATACACAGCATCTGATGGGGACACCTTTCGCTTGACCAGCTCTTCTGGGATTTAACCTCATGAGTGAGAGGTGTCTCTATTTAGAAATCCCCAAAGCCATTCAGCCTCCATCCCCTCACCCCACCTTAGTGTTGACACCCTTAGATTTTATTTCAGCAGCATTTGAGCTTTCTGTTGTCTGAGACAAGATGAAAGATTTTTAACAGTGATGGCACATACCTCTCCTGTGGCAGTTTGAGCAGACAAAGGAGCCTATTTTCCTCTCACCTTGTGTGTGCTAAGAACTCTCTGCCTTCATCCCACAAAGTTCAAAAGACAGAAAATCAGAAACCAAGTGAATAATTTTCCAAGCCGGTTAACAAAACAACCCCCCAAATGGTATAAAACAGCCTTCCTTTGCTGACCCTGGTTTCCCATGACAAATGCTGCTTCCGTGATCTCTGCCACCTCTTAGGAAGACAGAAAACCTTGAGAACTTGTGCAGGACTCTCAAACTTTCAGTGTGGCTTGTATGGTCTGTAATTTAGCCCCAGGCATTTGAGAATCTATTTTGTGTGTTTTGGCAGTGACAGGAGAATGCAGAGAGCACTGTACGTCTTGCAGTTGTGCATTGAACCAGGCGATCTGAGAGGCCTGTCTATAATAGCGGAATCATCTTTTCTTCAATGAAGTGCGACTATTGTTGTGATCTTCAATACAGGATATAATGGATGCATTCATGTGGAGGCTGTTATTTGTGTGTAATTCTCTTGACATACGGCTAAGCGCGCAAGTCTTTTAAACCCTCCTCCACTCCGATCCAGAAAGTTTAACATCTTATGCCAGACAGGGTTGGCTTTTCCCCTGTAAGCTTCTTTTCCTATTATTTTTGGATAAAGTCAATTGACCATGAAATACTTCTTTATTGCAAAATGATATTTCTAAATCTGCACCAAGGGATTGTGGGTCAAAACCATGGGTTAAAGCACATTTGCACTGAGGTGCCATTGAATTAATAAGAGAGAGAGAGAAAATGTTACTTTGAGCCTGCTCTAAAGAATATATTTAAATCAATATGCCTACATTCAAATTTAGATTTAATTATCCATTACAAATCCATTTTCCTGCCTTATTAGCTGGATGCCTAGGCACTTTTATTAAAATTTGTACCTATCTCAACTTCATTTAACAACACAATGTGAACAGTTTAGAGGGGAAAAAAATCTTCCAACATCTTTTCTTTTTAGGTGAGTTGAAAAGGATGAGCACCTAGCAAGGTTTTTTCTAAAGTCACTTTTTAAAGATTGTTATCTTTTCATATTAAAGTTAACATTACCATATGCTGTTGAGCTTTTGTTGATGGTGATGCTTAAACTGGGATGTTGTTTCCTTTGGAGATTCTTACTGCCTGTCATTAATTTACATTTTTTTTGAAATCTTACAGAGAGTGCTTTGTTGATGCCTGTTTTCATTTTGCTTCTCTCTCTTTTCAGGTCACACATGAAGAGTTTTTTCAAACAGCAAGTTAAGGCAATGGAATGAAATCAGTGACATCTGCCTCTCACTCTCTCCATCCTGTTCACCCGTAACCCCTTTTTTTTTTGGTAACGCTTGTCATTTTCTTCCACTCCAAGGGCCAAATTCAGCCCCCAGTGTAACTCTGCTGAAGCCAGTAGTTGCTCCAGGGAATGCATTTGCAGCAGAATCTTCCTTTTTGTTGTGGTTGTCATTTTTGGGTTGCCTCAGTGTTTCCACTTGAACTGTGACGGCACCCCTCATAGGCTTTTGCTTCTCGCACAGTCTTGTCCATTTCTGCGTTTCCTCTGATGTAATTAAAGATCGTGCAATGCAAATGAAGTGTCCACCTGTTGACATTATCCTATGCTGACTGCAACAGCCTCCTATGAGTTGGCCTATGCTGTGCTTTTCAATTCTTTATTGTGGCTGACCATCTCCATAACGATCTAAGTACAGGAAGGCTCACTTAAAAAAAGATGCACAATCTCACTGCTTCAAAAGCTGAATGAATAACACATTTTGTTGAATCATGTCCAGTAGGTAACTATATTAACCTGATAGTTAAGAACCTGATCCTGCAATCACACAAGTAATCCTTGCTCACGTGAGCTATCTCATTGGCTTCCACTCACATGAATAAGGGATGTAAGGATGAGCCCTAACATTTCAGAAACTTACAGTGAAACAATTTTTCTTACAGTTGGAATTTACTTTTTGTGAACATTAACCATTGAATATGCAGACCGACACAATGGGTTAAATCCTGAGCTTCGTTACTCAATCTTTACTCAGGCAATCGAAGCTAATGGTAGTTTCCCTGAATAGGCTGAGGATTTAAATCCAATTGGAATACCACTAAAATTTCTCCAGTAATGTGCTCTACGTTTCTATATCATGGTCTGATTAGAAGCAGGGCCCAACCAATCACCCATTGCATTGCAACATGGGGTAGGGATAGGATACAGAGGGACCTAGACAAATTGGAGGATTGGGCCTGATGAGGGTCAACAAGGACAAGTGCAGAGTCCTGCACTTAGGACGGAAGAATCCAATGCACCGCTACAGACTAGGGACCGAATGGCTAGGCAGCAGTTCTGCAGAAAAGGACCTAGGGGTGACAGTGGACGAGAAGCTGGATATGAGTCAGCAGTGTGCCCTTGTTGCCAAGAAGGTCAATGGCATTTTGGGATGTATAAGTAGGGGCATTGCGAGCAGATCAAGGGACGTGATCATTCCCCTCTATTCGACACTGGTGAGGCCTCATCTGGAGTACTGTGTCCAGTTTTGGGCCCCACACTACAAGAAGGATGTGGAAAAATTGGAAAGAGTCCAGCGGAGGGCAACAAAAATGATTAGGGGACTGGAACACATGACTTACAAGGAGAGGCTGAGGGAACTGGGGATGTTTAGTCTACGGAAGAGAAGAATGAGGGGGGATTTGATAGCTGCTTTCAACTACCTGAAAGGTGGTTCCAAAGAGGATGGCTCTAGACTGTTCTCAGTGGTAGCAGATGACAGAACAAGGAGTAATGGTCTCATGTTGCAGTGAGGGAGATTTAGGTTGGATATTAGGAAAATTTTTTTCACTAGGAGGGTGGTGAAACACTGGAATGCGTTACCTAGGGAGGTGGTGGAATCTCCTTCCTTAGAAGTTTTTAAGGTCAGGCTTGACAAAGCCCTGGCTGGGATGGGCATCAGTCCTGCTTTGAGCAGGGGGTTGGACGAGATGACCTCCTGAGGTCCCTTCCAACCCTGATATTCTATGATTCTATGATTCTACCTGTTGAGATGCTCTTAACACTTAAAAATATGTTTAGAACACGTTGCTTTAAGGAAAGAATTGGATGCTTGTGTTGCGAACAGCATTTGTGATAAAGCTCATCAGGAAACAGAGGAAATTCTAGATTATAGTATAGTATGAGTGCTTCAGACTTAATGTGCACGGTGAGTATCCAGTGAAGTGAAATCGTCTGTTGCTGAAACTTGGATTCCACAAGTCATTCTGTAAAGTTCCTTTCCTGATGTCATTGCAAAGCAAGAGAAGGAGAAGCAAATTGACACGTACTGTGATACATTCCTGTAATGGATTAGGAACAGCGCATGGCTGACACTGAAGTCAGAAGAACAGAACAGTTTGGGAGATTGTTCAGAGATGCTGGCTCTGGTTATTTCTTTCAACAGAGTAATAAGAATGCTGGAAACTTGCCGTGTGTGTGTGTGTGTGTTTGAGAGAGAGGGAGAGAGAGAATCTGGACTCCAGTCCCTATGGAAATGTATTAAACAGAGAGAGAGAGGGTAAAAGGTTTGGAAAATTACAGAAAACAATAAGAGGCAACTTTAGAAGATGGGTTATACTAGGGTTGCATAATGTTATTCAGATCAGGTCAAATTGTTCATGACTGAGTAAAAGCTGGAGGGAGCTCAGGATTTGGCTTGTAACTGCTTCCCAAACAAATCAGGTCAGGGGATTCGATTTTGTCTTCACAAAGGTCTCTGGTATTGGCTTTTTAAGGAGCGGGATTCTGTGCTTATGTAGAGTATGTTGTTGAGTTAGGTATAAAATTACTCTTTTTCTTTCTGTTTTATATGTATAGACACACTCACACACACACCTCAGAGGTTACCCTCCAGCATCTGGGAATAATTTTTCTCACCAAATGATGGACAGGCAACCCCCAGGTATACCCCTTAACCCACCGCAATGCTGAAAAGAGCACGTATGCATGTGCTCTCCCCACTTACTCCCAGGTCCAGAGCAAATCTGTGGTGTTATTGATCTGTGCAGAATATTCTGACTGCAGGGGGAGCCCCCATCCTGTGACTGTAGGGGAGCCCATGGGAGCATTGGGCTTTGGCATGACCCAGTCAGCTTGGGTCATTCTAGCCTAGGCCAAAATCCTGCACTCCCTCCTCAGGGTTTAATCAGTGTTGGCCTGGCACAGGCAAATCTCCCATCTGCATTTTGTGCAGTTGCTCAGGATTTTGGCCTTTTAATGTCAAAGGGAATTTTGCCTGAGTAAGGAGTTAACAGCTAACGACTAGATGGGGCCGTTTAGACACAGTTCACAGCAAGGGGTGCACACTGTCCAGGGGGAGACGGGGCAAGGCATAATGCAGAGAGTGTGTGGCTTCTATTACACGCCTCTGTAGGATACAACTTCCTCCAGCCCAGCACAGATGTCTGGCCAGCTCCACTGGCGGGTACGTGTCCGGGGAGGTGTGGATGATCACACCCTTCCTCGTCCCTGGGGGGCCATCCCCAAACTTCCAAAAGAGAAGGCACCTCTCCTACTTTGATGGTGGAGGGGAGAGTAACCGTGACAGCCTCTCCCTCCCAAGCCCATGCACCTACCTGTGCAAGGACCAGGCTGAGTCTGGCTCTTAGAAAGGAGATCAGAATTTGCTCCCCTCTCCTCCCCTCCCTGTGCAAAGCCTTGAGCAGAGAGATTTCAGTTCCATGCAGGGTTGGGTCTTCTTTCTTTTCCCCAGCACTGGCCTTATGGAGGGGCTACAGGCACTCTATCGAGTGGTGCAAGGACGGCGGTCTGGTCCAGTGTGCCATACCAGCAAGCTATTTCTACCCAGTACTCTGTGCCGGAAAGACACAGGAGGTACAGAACGTGGGGGGGCTGCTGGACGGCCCCATGCCGGCAGCTCCTCCAGCGCGGCCGTACAGCGCCCAACCCCGCCCCTGGCCCTGTCCTCAGACAGGACTCAGGAGACGCAGCTGCGTGGCAGGGCTGGGGACAGTACTGCCATGCCAGAGGAGCTGCCTGCATGGGGCCACTGAGCGGCCCCACATTCTGCTCCTTTTGCTGCTGCGGTTCCGGAGAGCCCTGCGGTTCAGAAGTCTCTGGCACAGAGGGAGGAGGACAGAGCCCCCCGGCCCAGGGAACGTGGTATGGGTTATGGGGAGGGGACAGGGAGAGCGCGGGGGCCCTGGGCTGGGGGCAGGGTGGAGAGGGGTCATGTGAGGGGTCATGTGGGGAGGTCACGTGCCCTCCCCCCTTTAGCTGGTGCCCCCCCTTTGTGTCCCTCCCATGAGTGCAGCGTACCGGTAAGAAATGAATTCTACTTGCACCACTGATTCTATCCCAATTGTTATTGCGCTGCCCCCTTCATGTGCAAACCGCACTCCGGTCTCTGAGAAGATTAATAACCTCTGACTCCTTGGGCAGGTTAAAACAGGGACCTTTGCCCCGCAGTGAACGGTATGAAGCAGCAGGGAGAAAAAGAGCACAGACTATTTCTGAGGAAGTCTGGCTGCTGGATCTTAATGGAGGATGCAAAGCTATGTAAGTGCTATGTATTGGTATTGTTATTTATAAACTACCCTTTCATAGAATATCTGGCACCCACGTAGCTCCAGCCGAGGTACTTGGAGGTACCTCGAGGTACAGCTGTTCGGGGTACTTGGAGGTACCTCGAGGTACAGCTGTTCAGCATCCTTTCCTTGGCATACGTGTGGCTGTCACAGCCTGAACCTGGGCATTAGGGTGCCTTGATTCCAAAGCTGCAGATCCTTAGGGTAGGTATACAGTTCAGTCAAACACCCATGGCTGACCCGGGTCCTCTGACATGGGCTCAAGCTGTGGGGCTGTTTAATTGCAGAGCAAACACTCAGGCTGGAGCTGGGCCTCTGAGCCCCCAAAAGCTGGGAGGGTCTCAGAGCCCAGGCTCCAACCTAAGCCTGAATGTCTACACCACAGTTAAACAGTCCCATAGCCCAAGCTTCTATTACACGCCATGACCCTGAGTCAGCTGACACGGGCCAGTCACTGGTGTTTAATTGCAGTGTAGACATACCCCCATTAACCAAAAATCATCATGAAAGACCTTTTGTCTCACAGGAAGTAAGTACTTGGGTAGAATTTTTGCATGTGCATCTTTACAGTGATCTGTAACCCAAATAGTTTTCCATGTGTGCTATATACCTGAGCAGACACAATAAGGAGTGGTGCAATAATTGTTTGAAGTTCAACAATCTGAGCATCTAGGAATGACACCATAGTGTCATCAGATTAGCACCATTGCCGATTAGTCAGCTAATCAGGATTGGCACTTCAGAAGTTTTGTGTTTATGGATTGTATTGAAAAATATAAAAATTATAAGCTGTCATTTTAAATTTCAGGAGTTTTCCTCATCCTGTCTGCACGGTGGAAGCTCTGTACGGAAGCTGTGATCTGGGCCTAACTGCAGTCAGTTTGCAGCCAGCCAACCTAGAGTAAGGTGGGGTGAGATGTGCCTCTCTGTTTTGGGCGCACCCTACTTTGTCTTTCTCTGTTGTGGGGGTTCTTATGTGTTATTCTGAATTTTAAGAAATAAAATAGAGTTATGTTGCAATCTTACAGCAAGAGTGTTTATATTTTTAAATCCAACTTCTCTGTGCATATCCTGTGAAACATAACAGTTCATTGGCTGATAGCAAATGACCTGTGGCAGAGAGAGCCAATGATCTGAACTGCTGTATCAATAGGTGTGTATGTGGACACCATGCTTTGAATCAGTTTTCCTCAACTCCAAATGCACCATAACCCAAAAGGCCAAGCTCTCTCATCATTTCCTGTGTGCAGGGTTGATCAGGTTAGATTGGGCATCTCCAGCAAAAATGAATGCCTTTCAGAGGAGAAGCATTGCCTAGTATCCCTGCTTTGCCCCTCATTTGGCAATCAGAGTAGCGTCATCAAAATATATCTAGTCTATTCTTTCCCCAACCCCCAATATGGTGCTTATCTGTAGTTTTCCTGTGAATTAAGTACCATGGATTTAGCCTGAGCACAGCAGCAAATCTTCCCTCTGTTTTAGCTTCCTTACTCTCCTCTATAAAAGATATTAACTCCAGCACTGATTTATGTATGGTTATTCAGGAAAAGGGTCGGCAAGAGAAAGCTTCAGTCTTTGACAATACAGTCCAGAGATATGCAGTAAGCTTGCATACCTTGCCAGACTAGCTGCCGGGGATGCTCAGTCTACCTCTTGACTTTGCTTTCTCCACTGTTCACCAGATTTCCTGTGTATTCGTAGGTTTGCCAACACATTCATAGAATCATAGAATATCAGGGTTGGAAGGGACCTCAGAAGGTCATCTAGTCCAACCCCCTGCTCAAAGCAGGACCGATCCCCAATTAAATCATCCCAGCCAGGGCTTTGTCAAGCCTGATCTTAAAAACCTCTAAGGAAGGAGATTCCACCACCTCCCTAGGTAAAGCATTCCAGTGTTTCACCACCCTCCTAGTGAAAAAGTTTTTCCTAATATCCAACCTAAATCTCTCCCACTGCAACTTGAGACCATTACTCCTTGTTCTGTCATCTGCTACCACTGAGAACAGTCTAGATCCATCCTCTTTGGAACCCCCTTTCAGGTAGTTGAAAGCAGCTATCAAATCTCCCCTCATTCTTCTCTTCTGCAGACTAAATAAACCTAGTTCCCTCAGCCTCTCCTCATAAGTCATATGCTCCAGCCCCCTAATCATTTTGGTTGCCTTTCGCTGGACTCTTTCCAATTTTTTCCACATCCTTCTTGTAGTGTGGGGCCCAAAACTGGACACAGTACTCCAGATGAGGCCTCACCAATGTCGAATAGAGGGGAACAATCACGTCCCTTGATCTGCTGGCAATGCCCCTACTTATACATCCCAAAATGCCATTGGCCTTCTTGGCTACAAGGGTACACTGTTGACTCATATTCAGCTTCTCGTCCACTGTAACCCCAATGTACTTTTCTGCAGAACTGCTGCCTAACCATTCGGTCCCTAGTCTGTAGCAGTGCATTGGATTCTTCCGTCCTAAGTGCAGGACTCTGCACTTGTCCTTATTGAACCTCATCAGATTTCTTTTGGCCCAGTCCTCTAATTTGTCTAGGGCCCTCTGTATCCTATCCCTACCTTCCAGCGAATCTACCACTCCGCCCAGTTATTGTCATCTGCAAACTTGCTGAGGGTGCAATCCACACCATCCTCCAGATCATTAATGAAGATATTGAACAAAACCGGCCCCAGGACCGACCCTTGGGGCACTCTGCTTGATACTGGCTGCCAACTAGACATGGAGCCATTGATCACTACCCGTTGAGCCCGACAATCTAGCCAATTTTCTACCCACCTTATAGTGCATTCATCCAGCCCATACTTGTTTAACTTGCTGACAAGAATACTGTGGGAGACAGTGTCAAAAGCTTTGCTAAAGTCAAGGAACACCACGTCCACTGCTTTCCCTTCATCCACAGAACCAGTTATCTTGCCATAGAAGGCATAGAAGAATTAGATTAGTCAGGCATGACTTGCCCTTGGTGAATCCATGCTGACAGTTCCTGATCACTTTCTTCTCCTCTAAGTGCTTCAGAATTGATTCCTTGAGGACCTGCTCCATGATTTTTGCTTTGATTGACACTGAATATGGCAAAAGAGTGGCCCAGAGAACCCAAGAGTATTTTAGTGGAGTCTGGAAATGCAGCCTGCAACCAGCCCTGAGTTTGACCCCAGTATCTTAGGGCTTGTCTACATCTGCAGCTGCACCACTGTAGTGCTTAGTGAAGATGCTACCTATGCCAACAGGAGAACGTCTCCTGTTGGTGTAGAGGCACTCCACCTCCCTGAGAGGTGATAGCTATGTAGAAAGTAGGAGCCCGCCTGTTGACATGACGCTGTCTACACCCGGGGTGTGTGTGTGTGAGGTCGGGTGGGTATAACTACAGTGCTCAGAGTTGTGGATTTCCCACATTCCTGAGCAATGTCGTTATACCGACATAAGATGGTGAGGTAGCCCAAGCCTGAGGTACAGAAGTTCAGCCTGCAAAGATTTAGAATTCTAAAAGGCCAGTGCCCCTTGTCTCTGGTTGTGTTGTGCATAGTGGTTTGTTGTGGAGACCGACAGTCAGGACTCCTGGGTTCTGTTCCTGGCCATGCCACCAGTTCATTCTCTGACACTGGGAAAGTCACTGAATGGGCCAAATTAAGGGAATTTGACCCTGTCTTTTTGTGCCTCAGCTTCTTTAACTGCCAAATGGGGATAATAATGAAATCTTCCTCAGATGGACGATGCTGAGAACACCATGCTACGCCATTGTTGAACGCCTCCTGCATTCAGTGAGAACTGAAGTCAGTCTGCTTCCCAGGAAGTGCTCTGCACCTTGCAGGGTCTGCCTTATTAGGTGCAATCTATTATTAATTCTTCAGATTATTAATTCTTATCATTGCTCCTCTGCAATGCCTCAGTTTGCTGAGTGAATGTTGTTTTTTCATTGATAGTGATTAAGGAAATGTTTTAAACAGGAACCAATTTTGATTCATCTATCAAAGGATATATAAGTGCAAGCATATATCTGGTCATGCTCTTTCATTCCTGAAAGGAGTATCATCATCATCACCATCATCATCCTTCCCGCACTATCAGGTCCAGATGGCAGAAGCCAAACGGCACCAAGCATCCCTATCCTGAGCTCATTTTTCCAGATCTTTTATATTCAGATGTAACTCTGCTTCAGCCATTATTGTGCAACACAGCGTGTCTCTATGTAAGAGTATGCAAATGTACATGCATACTGGGCTTTTGACAAGTTGCTAATGTATCCCTCGGTGTCTCAGAGTTTGGGCTGTCCAGATGTACAGTATATTCAGCTAAGAGTTTCATGGATTCTTTTCTTATGTAGTTTCTTTGGAACGAAACAATGGAAGTCGGTCTATGTCACTCTTATACAACAGACACTCTGCATCCTCTATTCCAAGTACAGAATGTGATGGTCATACGGGCAGGATGAACTATTTTGCCACTCTGCCTCTTACACTGATGATCCATAATATATAATAATGCAAAGAGTCCCGTTAATTTCAGTAGCCCCTGAATCAGGCTTTAGAACAGTTCTCCCTGTCTTTAATTTCTGACTTGGTGTTTTTCATTGAGGTGTTTAACTCAACCCAACTCTGAACAGCGTAAAGAGATGCCACAGCTCATCTGCTCTAACAGGTGGTCTTGAAAAAAAGAGGATTTCCTTGCTGAACTTTTATTCTGACTTTAAAAAAAAAAGTCTTTGGTTGACTTTCCTAGGGTCTGTTTTGTTTCAGTAGGGAAACAACTTACTAATTAGGGCAAGGCTGTTTAAGAAAATATGTTTTCTATTGCACTGATAGTCAGTTACAAGCGATAACACTGTTAAATGTAGTGCCTAATAAATCTAGAAAAAACTACCCAATAAATGTAAGTAATAACAATGATTAACAATAAATTAAATGCAGAGAACTAGGAATGTACCACTTTATTTTTAACTAGTCTGGTCCATCAGGTTCTTATTATTCAGTTTGTCCTCCACACCTGGAGTTTATTAGAGTGTAATACAAACTAAACAGTCCCTCAGAGAGGCCATTGAGAGGGCTTAGTATAAAACAATATACAAGTTTAATAGTGGTAACTGGCCTTTTTTTTTTCTTTTGCAGAAATATAGCTTTGTAACTTCAATCCCAAGGAAATGTAAAGCTTTTTACATAATCCTAATTGCTAATTTTTTGTGCGCTTAATTTAGATGAATTTGTTTAATTTGCAAGATATCAGTTTCGATGGCAAGAGTCAAATGATCTCTCATAATACAAAACAGAGAGTAATCATTGTCCATTTTAGAATCCCAAGCAGACAAAAAGGCTTACTCCTGGTAACATCTCTTTATAAATTAGAAATGGGCTTACACCCCCAACATTTGGAGATGTCAAATGTCTCAAAGTTTAGGGTTGTTCAGACTGAAGTGGCTACATTGTTTGCCGTAGTGTAAAGATAGGGCTCATCTGCTAAAATATGAAGCCAGGGTCCACTTTTGAACACCTTGGAATATTTAGATCTGAGGTTTTGGTTTGAGTCAATCTTCAGGTTTTACATGCACCTTTTAAAAGAGCCAAATATTCGAAATTATACATGTTGGGTTTGCAGTTGAGATGTATTTGGCTAATTTTCCTTCAGGTTTTAAATTCTCATACCAAGATGTTAGAATTTCTCTCTCTCTCTTTTCTCTCTCTCGTTAACCAGAAAACTAGGGGCAGTGTAAATCTGCTATATCAGAGATTCCTTTCTAATTTAATTTCCTGGATTTCCATTGTTACACTTATGCCATCTAATGGACTGCTGTATTTTCTGTTCTGCCTCCCCCTCCCCCTTTTTGGAAATAAAATAAAGTGTAATGCTGCTGGGGGAGGGTTAACCCCCCCGCAATAATCCTGTGTTTTAAAAGTTACAAATTCCTTTAGCAATGAGACATCGTTCATAGACCATGATCTGTGACATTCAGCATTCTGTGTATACCAGAACCGTGCTCCCATTGCAGGCATTCTAACAACCATACACTGTTGCAGACAAAAACTCTCTTTGCTTAGATGCCTTTACATGTTTTAAACCTCCAATATCTTGCAGACATCGACACTGGCAAATTAGTCCATAAAAATCCAACATAGAGATATTTAAATAAGAATGTTAAATATGGTGCTACTCAAAGGTGCAAATAAGTCACACAGCATATGGAATTTGATGCAGGGACAGGAATAGGTCTTTATAGCCTATATTATCGTCAAACCTACTCATCTTGCAGGATTGGCTCCAATTTTTACTCACCCAGATAGTGGTGCCAAAACCCACATGCAGCTTGCTAACTGCAAATCTTCATTTTATAATCAAAACCATTTTATTTTGATACACTCTCTGTTCATCTAAGGATTGAGCAACTGTTCCTTGGTTCTGCAAAGATTATCTTTGCTTCGAAAGCAGGATTGTTCAATGCTTGATGAAATGAACAGACCAACATTACAAATAACAAAGAAACAAAAACAAAAAACTAACCAAACAAAGATTCTGAAACAAATAAAGATAAATTAGTGTCCTTTTTTTTTAAATTTTAAATGACTGGCAGAAAAAATCAAAGAGGGAGTAATATTTATGGATCCTTTTTGTAAATGCAGCCAGAAGAAAACAGAAATGTGTTGTTGCAACAAGAAGGTTAATTAAATGGATTATAAAGCCTTTTCCTAGTAAAGCTGAACGTATGGATCCACTTTTTACACATGTACAGGTCCACACTCCTAAAAACTTATGGCTTGAAAACGTGCAATTCAACACAGACTCTGATGCTCTGCATTCTAGTTAAAAAAAAAAAAAAAGTGCCCGTTATTCCAGTTGGCAGTGGATTGTGGGGTTAGAATTTAAATACCAGTTCCACTCTTGGTGCCAGCGAACTGATGGCAGGACTTGCCAGTTAGAAGGGCTGCCATTGGTCAGTTCATTACTTTTCACAAATGGGCAGTCATGAACATCTCTTGTTTCCATTCGCAGCAGCACCCAGTTTGTTTAGTTCTCATAGGACATGGTTATTGGTGAGTTTCTGTGTGTTTAAATGGCCATTTCTCACTCTTTGCATGTGGATGATTTTGTGTTTCCATAGCATTTTGCGTTTCTGTTCACTTTACACTGGCTTGGGAGTTTTCCATGCAGTTGCATTGTCACATTGTGCTGGGCACAGACTCCAAGAATACAGACTTAGGTGTGAACTAAGTTCCATTTTTATTTTGTTTCATGAGATCACCACTTTCGGTGGTGTGTCTTGGCAGCAAGGGTTAGATTAACCCTCAGGAAATGGGTTAAAATAATTGGGAGAGGGATGGCTTGAAGATGGAGGAGGTGCTTTTCGCTGGAGATTAGTCACAGTGAAAGGGTTGTTGGTTTTCCTGGACTGGTAGCTTGTGCAGAATGGTGGGTCTATCTAGACTTGGAAATATACAGTTCCATCTGGGCCATAGTCAGCTTCTTAAATCTTAGATAAGATAACCATTGTTGGCCTTATTCATAGCCCATTGAAGTCAATGAAAAATTGGTGAATCTGGTGATGCCTCCTATCTTCTTTGCTTCCTCCCCTTTCCACTGATGTCAAGATATTCTGAGCCTGATTCTGATCTTACTTACACTGATGTAGCTCTGTTGACTCCCATGGAGGACGTCTGGTTTTATGTTGGGTTTGGCATCATTTAAGGTGCTGTCTTATATTATTTTCAGCCTCTTGGCTATAATTTACATAACTGGATGTCTGTCCTTATTGGTCCCTGTTCTCATGAATATGCTTCGTGCAAAGGATTTTTTTTTTTAATTTTGCTTTGCTGTGGAATCAAGCACATACTGACGGCACATAAAAATTCCTGGGGAAATGACACCGTTTCTGCAAAATGTTTTATTTTCATTGCACAGCAACCAAAGAAATTGGAGTCAGAGAGAGAGAGAGAGTATAGAGTTTTAGTATCAAAGTGGAAAGCTCTCAAAATAAGCTGAGATTGAAATAAAAATGCATAGATATAGGTAATCATAGCTTGGTGGGGAACTGTTCTTTTACGGTTGAATGTATTGAACATATAAACAAACCATAGTTTTTATGGAACACATTTCTTTTGGGAGTCAAAGTCCTATGCATAATTAAGTAAGTTTCTTTTTTACCCTGATGCATAGTAATGTGATGTGTGCCTGCTAAACAAAATAAATAACTATTACAGTGTGTGAACCTCAGAATTATTTCATTTCTTCCCCTTGTTTTTTCTCCATGGAAAATCATATAGTGGATCCTATGACTCTAAGATCAGTTCAGCTATCTTATAGTCTGCTGCATCAGAGGAGTCCAGGGATTTGGCAAATATGAAATATTGGTTGGCATATCCTGCAAGGGGTACGGTACAAAGGAGGCAGCAGCATCCAGTAGGATTGGAGTGGGAATCAAGATAGCTGACCACCTTTCTGAGCTTCATTTTCCCACCTTTAAAATATGGATAACAGTAATTGCTCTTTATTAGAACTTGCCCTCATCAATAGGTGTAATGTGAAGATTATACCTGCACCTTCATTTGCAAAGTGCTTTGTGATCTACAGGTGAAAAGTGCTCTGTGTCATCATATCCTCACACTGATCCAATCTGTCTTTCTAACTGGCATTTTGTGGCCATTCCCATGGCAGGATATTGTAGGGACCGGGGCATGGGCCTAATGGTTAGAGTCAGGCACCTGGAACTGGAGCTGGGGCCAACATGAAGGTCATAGCCAGAGTAGGAGCCAAACCAGGGTTCGAAGCTGGAGTCAGTGTCAGGGTAGGGCATATGAACAGTGACCTGGAGTGAGGCAGGAAAGCAGGAACTGACAACAGATAGGGGTCTTAGATAAGAAGAACAGGAACAGATGGACTCAGGAGTCAGGTGAGTAGGCAGGGTCCATAGTAGCAGCCAACCAAGGATTCCTCTAGTTGCTCAGACAACTTCCTTTGCCTCTTTCTGATTTAAGTAGATCTTCCCAGCCAATCGGTGGAGCTGGATGTCTCCCCAATCAGGAGCTTCATGAGTGGGATGCTTTGTGAGCCAGAGCTTCGCTGGCCCACTTCTCAAGTTGTTCAGGTGAGCTGCAGGGTGGGGAGCATTGTGTGGGGACCCATAGCCTAAGTCTGAGGGCCCATAAGCCCTCACAGATCTGACCCATGGGCTTAGCCCTGTAAAATGCTAAGCACTGTCTGTGAGACTGTGGGTGCCCTGGACACCCATTGAAATTACTGAATCACACAAGGAATGCTGTATTGAGCCCTTAATTTGATGCAATGAATGTACTCTCATCTGAAATGCATAGATGCAGAATAGACGCTGGGATCTCCTGCACAGCTTGGCAGGATACCAATTAATAACACAGCTGATGTTGGCATAGGAACAATTCTCTCAGCTAATCAAGCCACGCCTGTAGCACACGATCTAACTTTGTTTTGGTTTGCCTGTGCATCTGGCCGTTGCACGGTGTCTGAATTCACAGAAGAGCAGAATATTCCTTTCAGAAGCTCATTTGCCATTTTAAGGAGAGGCTGGAAACACGGGGCCAAATTACTGCTGTTGTAAAAGGATGACAGCCCAGAGAGGCAGATGGCAACTGTTGGGTGCACAGTGCTTTTAAAAACTCAGGCCATTTACTTAGGTGCCTAAATATGGATTTAGGAAACTAGCTTTAAGCACCCATTTTTGAAAGTTTTGGTTTGGGTATCTACATCTGGGCTCCAAATCCAAATGTAGCGAGGCACAGTTTTTTGGATCCCGACTATAGGCACCTGGGTTTGAGTTGGCCATTGGCCTTAGTGGACATAGGCTGAATCCAGCAGCCCTTAAGATATTGAAAACAGGGGGAGATTTAAGTGTTTAAGGAACGGGGCTAGGTCCCTGTGGGAATCCCTTCTGTGCCAAGACAATGCTGAACTGCATTGCCGCTTCCTAAGGTATTTGGCCTGCCAGTTCCTATCAGCTAGTGCCTTCCCTGTAATATAATTCACAAAGGGTGAAATAGTTCACTCTGGCACAGAGGGCACTGCCAGGACAGTAGTCACATGGGGTTCTCCACACCCTTTATATCCTGGGGAAGGAGTCTTTGCACTGATCCATCTTTAGAGGTTTTTAAGGCCCAGCTTGACAAAGCCCTGGCTGGGATGATTTAGTTGGGGTTGGTCCTCCTTTGAGCGGGGGATTGGACTAGATGACCTCCTGAGGTCTCTTCCAACCCTGATCTTCTATGATTCTATGATCCTGAACAGGCTGGCATGGAGGACAGCACTGGGACAGGCTGAGGGAGGGTCATGAGAGCTGCAGTGATATGGTTCTGGGCACCTTAAGTGAGCGGCATGGAGGGACAGAGGCCGCGGTAGTAGGATGGAGGAGGAGGTGGGGCTGTGCTGTGTCCACATTCTTGGCCGTTGTTCACAAGCTGGTTTTTGCATCCTCGCCACTCATACGTCACCCACATCCAGCCCAATCGCTCAGGCCTGAGGCAGCTGGAGTGAATTTCCTCCATGGCGTCACATTCTCTAGCTTGACTGTGCTCACTCTGTGCTTCTCTTGGGCTGTAGAGGGAGAGGGAAGGTGCTGTTTTTCTCAGCTGGGGATACCTCCACTGTAGGGGAGTCCCCACTGAGCACAGAGTCAGCATAGGCAGCTCCTATGCCAACCTCCCCACAGTCCCAAGAGTAGGAGATAAGGGAGAATCCAGATGGGGTGTAGCTGCAGCATGAAGTGCTTCAACAGTCTGCAGCTGCCATATGGCCTCTTGGGGACTATTAGCCAGCTAGGGAAGGTTAGAGCAGCCCCTGCACTGCTCTAACTTACACCAGGGCACACGCAGATTGGCCATAGAAACAGGAAGCTGTCACTAGCTTCTTAATGGTCCCCCTCTGTACTGAGTGGATCTTGATACACTGGGGAACCTGGGCCATTGAGTCTGTCTTGCTAACGTATCTAGGGCCACTGAAACTAACGTTAACTGCTGGGCAATGTTTGGAATCTTACGTCTTTTGGGGAGAGAGGGTGGGTGTGGGGGAATTCTGTGTCTTTTTCCAAATGTTTCCCTCACATTCTAACATAACCGTGTCACAGTGATGTCAGAGACATTGAGCCAATCTGCTGTTTCGTGCCTCTCCAGGAGATTATAAACTTAGGTACTAACTTTGCCAATTTTGACTCTGTTGGAGGGATGGAGAGCTCCTCTGATGGACTATTGTATTTCAAGCTGATCTTTGTTATGTTAAAGGGAAAAACAGTTTATATGAAACACTCTTCTCTCCCTATGTCCCATAGTTCTGTGGGGCCCGCTGGATAAGTGGTATCATAAAAGTGTGCTCTTGGCAGGGTTCAGATAGCAATAAAGTTATGTACTTTAAATTATAAGTCTGAGAGAGAAAAAAAAGGAAATTCCTTTGAAAATTGTAATTTCAACCTGATAAAGTTGGCTGAAGAACTGCAGCATCTGATGAAAATCTCTCCCAACAACAGGCTGTGACTATACAATAAAACAATGACATGAGCCTGAAGTGTTCTACCATGAATTAAAAGCGCAGAGTCTATCAATGTGCAGCAGTTAGCTAACGAGAAAAGCAGATGCGTGCATTTAGGAAACGTAAAGCAAACGTAAACCTTGTAAAATTTTATGTATTGCCTCTTGCACCAAAATAGGAAAACCTGGTTAAAAGGAAAAGACAAAAAGAATCTCTTATCTATAAGTTATTTCGGAGACACAGCTCCCCCCCTCCCCCCCGCAAAAGGAGAGAGACAGAGAGAATGGATTTTAAAAAGGCAAGCCAAAATATTAAGAACAAAAATAATAAAACAAATTAAAAAACATTCATTTTTGACTTCCCTAAAACCTTTTTTTAAATCACCATGCTATACACCAGAAAAATGTTCTCTCTCCCCTTAGAGACCCCACTTTTGACCTCCTTGGTAAGTCATGTCTGTTGAATATATTTGAAGAATGGATGTTTTATATAGGTAACATCCTCAGAAGGATATGTAGACATGATGAAGACATTTTTATCAACTGTTTGTTGAAGTCTATAGGTAAAACGTTTGTCCAGAGACACCCAAACCCCCCCCCCAAGTTGCCTCTGGAAGAGCGAAGAGTCTGGAGACCCTGCGTTTTCACTGTTTGCTTATCATTTTTTAAAACAATGCCATTTGCTAACATGTCATTGAAATATGCAGCCCACAGCCTTGTCTCCAGGACAGGTAAGACAGCCTCTTTTCAATCAGCAGTTGGCGAGAATGAGTTAGTTGTTGATTTAAATAAAAGAAAGAGAGAGTTGTGAGGAAGTAGTGACAATGCAATTTGTTTTATGAAGGATTTGGTTTGAAAGGAATCTTTCCAGGATATTAAGTTCTTGAAAAAAAAATCAAAGACTTTCTGGTCTTTTACACATAGTAATAATTTTATTTATAATGGGCCAGATTCTGAAGCCCTTTGTGGTGACAGGTGGCAAAAATGGGAAATTAGCTGCGTATGAATGGCCAGTGACAGACCTTAGGTATGTCTGGCAGCAGCTGTAGGTTCTATCACAGTCAAATCCTTAGAATACCGGGAAGCCCACTCCCGCTCCAGGGGCCCCACCCTCCTCAATGCAGAAGAGAATCTGTGCCATAGGCCCTGATTCAGCAAAACACGAATGCACTTTTCAACTGTAGACACATGCTTAAGTCATTGACTTAAAAGTTACAGATGAGCTTAAGTGTTTTGCTGAGTAGCGATGGCTGCAAACATGTGCTTAAAGTTAAGTGTGTGCTTTAAATACTCTGCTGAATTGAAGCCTTAGCACCAAACTGCCAAAGGATCTCAGGTGCTAAAACAAATACAGATTAAGAGCTTTCTGGAAGTCAAAGGGCGATTGGCTAGAGAAAGGACATTAGGACTGGCTCTAATATGAAGTGATGCATATATATCCGTGTGTCCAGGCAGTGCATATAGACCTGTTTATATTTTGATCCTGCAAATAACTCCACTCAGATGCAGAGAGTCACCTATATAGTGTACCTTGCAGGACTGAAACCTATGTCTATTTACAGCAGGCTAAATCATCAATCACATAGCTCCATAGGCTTCAGGATCTGGCCCAGCATACCTCTATCTAGCTACTCTATCTATAATACACGGTGAGAAGTTAACCATTGTAAGTGGTCATATAACTCAAGTGCTGAAGGTATTAGACTTTAAAGGTTCAACAGAAAACCCTATACTTGGGGTTTATTCTTTTTAATTTTAATGTGAAGGGCTAAAGTGTTCAAATTTAATCCTGTTGTTGTGTTATTTTCAGTCTATAAATTTTTTATTTCCCTGCAGTTAGGTTCCAACTGAACCCAAAAAGGAATCTGCTCTGCAATTGCCATTCCTGTTCCTTCACAGTAAAGGCAGTTGTCACCTCTGGATTTTTTTCTCTCTCATTCAGCTGTTGTGCAGCAGTTGATCAATTGCAACAGTACCAAAAAACCCCAAGGTTAGTCATACATGATCAGCAAAATGGCCCAAATGATGTCATCCATCAAGATGGACATCGCAATTTGCCAACTATTTTCTCATAAATCAAATCATAGTCCCACAAGGAAGAAGAGCAGCTCATGAAGAGCCAACATGGCAGCAGTTATCGGCAGACTGAGAGAAATGCTCCCTCAAGGATACAGTAATTATTTTACTCGATGGGAAATAAAGAGGGGAGAGATGGTAGTGTAGAGCTGGAGAGTGTCTGCCTCACTTCATTACGATTCCCTAGACAAGGGGTGCAGCATATGCTTTTCATTGTGAAGCCAATAATTTTGAATCTTGGGACAGGTGAAAACTTAAATGACATTTGCAAACCTTGATTTATTTCCCTGCTTAACTCTGGAACATGCTTTAGATTTAGCTATATAAGTTTCCATAGATAAGTGGTCAATGTATTTGCAGTGACCTGTACCAACCCTTTCACTTTCCCTATCAGTTAATTAAATATTTTTGATGCTAGTCATTGCTTATTGAAATATTCCTCTTTTCCCTTTGGTGTACATTGTTAAAAGAAGGGTATATAGTTTTAACTTTCTATTTTTAAACTTAGATTCTCTCTTTCTCTCTGGTTTTTCCCCCATGTGCTATTTTAGTTGCTGGAAATCTCATTAAAAGTTATTTATGAGCTGTAAGCGATCCCATAAGGATTACACCTAATTCAGTCTGTAAAGTTTTTGAGTTACATTGCTTCCCAGGAATAGTCCCAATAGCATAAAAGGACCACCTTTCCCATTGTTTGACTTTCATTATCATTAGAATAAATATTGCATGTGAGCTTTCTAGCAAATGTAAATTTCTTGTATCCTTAACCACACTGCATGATTTAGAGATTATCTGATACGCATTCTTCAGTTCTTTACATTGACTCTTTGTATACATCCTATTCTAGAGGTGAGGAAACTGAGGCATAATTTGTCCAGGGCTCACAGAGGGAGACAGTAAAAGAGCTCATGACTGGCTGAAAACAAAACCAGAGGTTAACAATACTGAGATCTGAAGTAGTTAACCAATCAAATGGACTATACAAATAATGCTTCATGATGGTTACATATTCAGTGAAAGCAATTATTCATCTCTTTATAGGTAAAGAATATATTTTTCCTAATTGTTTATGTCATTTCCCATTTACACTGTTAGGTTCCACTTTTGCACTTAATTCGTGGTGATCATGGATAAATTTTCTCGTATTAAGATGTTCAGAATGTATGTAATAATTCATATATCTCTTTCAATAAAAATGATAAATTATTGCCCTTCAAGCTTTGTCTCAGTTAGCTTTACATCTTGAGTGAACACATCTTTATAACCCCTAAAATAAAATCAATATTTGTTTATTATTTCTATTTTACAGATGAAGAAATGAAGTTAAATGATTTGTCCAAAGGCACATGTTAGTAAATGGCAGAGGCAAGGAAGAAAATAAAAAGTCCTTTGCTCTAACCACTAGACATCACTGTTTTTCTTCAAGGTGCTGTGATTTTGGCAAGACCAAGTTGTTGCAGTTAGAGCAGAATACCTAATTATCCAGTGGTTCGGATCTGAATACTGACACCTCTGAGTACTCAGTGGTCCAATTAATTTTATTTATTATTATGAAGAAGTATCTGCCTTGCAATCATCTATAGACCGCAGCCAAAATTGGGAAACCATTTTGCGAGGCACAGTACTAACACAAAGGGCACAGCGATACTTGGAGCTGCAGGCATAAACTCCTGCTCGCGGAGACTTAACGCAAGCTAGCTCTTGTTGAGCTAGAGTGCTAAAAGCAGTGCAGCCGAGTGAGTGAGAGGGGCCAACTGCCCAAACACTTACCTAGCATCTTGGGTGGGATCTTCCCTGAGTCAGATTTTAGCAACGCTAGCTATTTATTGTGTGCTAATTCTATCAGAGCTTGCACAGGTATGTCTCCTTGAGCTGGAATTTATGTCTCCAGCTTGAAATACAGATGTACCCATAGTGAGAAACAGTCCATACCCCAGTGAGACTACCTCTAAAGAGACCAGAGGCTGAAGGAAGAAGGGAAGTTGTTGTTTTACAGGTAGGAAGCTGAGGCACAGAGAGTTGAAATGACTTACCCAAGGTCACCCAAAAAGTCTGAGGCGGAGCTGGGAATTTGAACCCAGAACTCCTGAGTCCCAATCTAGGGCCTTATTTCATAAACTTGTCTTTCCTTTCTGTTGACGCTTAATTGGTTTACCCAGCCCGCCTGGTAAACATTTAAAATCTTTCAGGCCAGCTGTTTAATAAGGGGAGTAATTTTTGAAGGGGGAATAAAAAGCTCAGTTGGGATGTAACCAGTGTTGTGTCATCAGCAGTCAGGCAGCATCGCAGGTCTGGTATGAAGGAAGGGCGGAAAGAAGGAAGTGAAACAAAATTTCTCAATTGGTCTGTGGGGTGGTGGAGGAGGAGGAGGAGGGAAAAGAACATGCTGACATGGTCTATAGCACCTTGCTTCTGAGAATGTCCTGCCACTTGGTGTCTGTGGAAACATGAAGTCTCTCTAACATATTTCCCCTCTTCTAGTTATTGTTCAAGAAGTGACTGCTGAGTTCAAAGCATGGTATGTAACATTGTTTCTTTCCTTTCTAAATACTTGTGTTTCATAAAAGTAATGAGGGAGGGGGAAAGGACAGAAAATATACACTTAGATGAATTGCAACCCAAACTGTAGACATTATTAAGCCAAGTTATATTAAGTAACTCTTGGGAATTACAAATAAAAGAATAAACATTTTGAAATAAGTCTTATGCTTAATTAATCATATAACTCTTAGAACAAAGACCACATTTCTTCAAAGTTCTCAGCTTTCCCTCTCATGCAGTACAAAATCATTTCTAGGATTCCTAGTTCACTCATACCAGAGTACCACTTGGCGCCATTCCACCTGTAATTGGATTTTCAATTTTTCAGAATAATCTCTCTTTTGCCATTTTTCCCTATTTTCATCCAGGCTAGCAGGAGCCAGTGAGAGAGGATATTCCCCACCAGATTGCTTCAAAACACTTAATACATCTGTGTGTGTGTGCACACGCACGTGCTCATGTGTAAATTGGCAAAACCATGTTTAAAATTATCTATAGAAAGATTTTGAATACCACTCCGACTGACTCTGAAGTTTTGTTCAAACTTTATGACCTAGGCTAAATATGTTTAAGGTCAGTAAAGTTTACTCACTCATATATGTTTTTTCTTAGAGGTGCCTGATCTGTCTTCTGTTTCTTTCCCACCTACCCCTTCTAATGGTTAGAGCAGGACTCCTGGGTTCTAGCCTCAACTCTTGTCATTGATTTGCTGTCTGACTTTGGGCAAGTCATTTAGACTTGGTCCTACACTCCTGAGTGGGGGAAGATAGTTGGTCCAGTCAGTGTATAGGCTAGTGGACTGGGCCACAGAAAAACTTGTTCCAGTTCCTGGTTCCTATGTGATCTTGGGTCAGATACTTAATCTACCCTGCACCTCAGTTAGTGATCTATAAAATGGGATTGATACCTCCCTACCTCATAGGATAAAATTTATTAACAGTAGTGAAGTGCTCAAATACTGTGGTGATGAGGGCTAGATAGATATTGAACTCAATGAGACTAGACACAGACATAGAAGTGTTTACAAGATTACATCTCTCTGTACCTTAACCTACTCATCTGTTAGGTAGGTCATTGTTACACCCATTTACCTCCAACTGTTGTTAAATTTACGAAGTGCTTTGAGTTCCTTGGATACAAGGTACTACAGAAGGGCAAGCATTCACTGAGGAGCAACTGACAATTTATTCCCTATCTCACTGTGCATTAAATGAGGACGTAACTAGAGTTCCACCACAAATTATCGGGCTCCGTTGTTTTCACTTGCATGGTAAAGAAGAATAATTCTCCCCACTGTAGGAATCCCGGGGAGATCAGACTACATGATCACACTGGTCCCTTCTGCCATACGCTCTGTGAATCTATGGTCATGGTGTATGTACCACTGACCTTAAGCATGCTAGGATTTTTGGGCATCACTCAGCTCCGCTAAAAGGGCAAAGTTGTAACAGCCTCGGGGCACAACAAATCTTGCTTCTGTAACCCACACACTATCTGGGTGTGGTGTTCTGTGCCATCAAGTGGCACCGAGACCACTTAGAGAGAGATTAATGAGTCTGCCCTACAGCCTTAGCGAAGAGCCATATGGCTTTTAGCTCATGCAGTAGAGGCTCATGCACTAAGATCCAAAGGTCCCAGGCTCGATCACGCCTGCCGACGACCGGAGTCTGTCGGTGTTACACTATGTCACAGAAAACAATGAAGTTTCCCAGGTGTGGAATTCACTCCCTACCTGTGATCAAATTCAGCTTAAAAATTGACATGTTTTATTTAGAACTAATCCTACGTAGCCCATCCCAGTCAGAGCAGGGCTAGCAGCGTGGAGATGGGGAGCAATCATCCTGGGTTATTTCAAATTGGACAAGGAGGCTGGAGTAATACTGTGCGGGGCGAGGATCCCCAACACCATTGCTGGTTGCAGATAAATATGGCATGGGAAGGAGCCACAGGAGCTGGAAGCATGAGATAGATAATGCAGCTGAGTTGGTTCCCCGGCCTCCAGCTCTGTTAATTGAATAATGTTCTTATTTCAGAAAAGCAACAGATTCTTGTTTTTCCCTGGAATGGTCATCTGAGGTAACTTTCACGGTAATTGAAATGACACATGTAAAAGTCACCTTGCAGCATCTTTCTGAGGGCCGTGTTTCACCTGACACTATAGACAGATAGTGGCCCCACCCATCTCAGAGCCAGCCACAGGCAAATGGACATATCCCACAGCGTTGCTGAGGTCACCTCAACAAAGGAAGTCACTGGTAAGGCTAAAGGGAATTTTTTTACCAGGGCTAAGTGCTTCCAAGGGTTGTGGGAGTAAAAATTTACCCGCAATGACTTCTGTGCAGTTCAAAAACAGGGATGGTTATATTTTATTTATATTCCCAATGCTCCCTAGTCTGAGTAGCCCATTAGTCATTACTGCTCTGAAGGCACATGGGATGATAAAATGTGGCTCTGGGTGAGTTGAGGACTTCAATACCTCAGGCATAGGTGAGGTTTTTCGCAGGAATGGGTGGGTGATATTCTGTGGCCTGCGTTGTGCAGGAGGTCAGACTACATGATCATAATGGTCCCTTCTGACCTTATTATCTATGAATCTAGTTAGCACTGCATGAACATTTTAGTTCCAAGGGCAAACTGTTATTTATATTGCAGTGGCACCTAGAAGCCCATTGTGCTAGGCACTGTACATACACATAATAAGAGACAGTCCCTACCCCAAAGAGCTTGCAATCTAAATAATAAGATGGATGGGGAAACAGAGGTGAGCAATTTGCCCAAGGTCAGTAGCAGAACCAGGAATAGTACCCAGGTGTCCTGACTCCCAAAGCAGGACACAGGCCACTAGACCGCAATACCGCTCAGATGTAGAATCAGACCTGTTCAACTTCCACCTGTGCCCACAAACCAGCAGATCCCGATGCCTGTGAAGAGCTCCATTGTCTGCAAACTTTTTCAAGGCTGCTGCTTTCTAAGTGTTTCAGATTTGAGCCTCATTTCTGGAGATGGGTCAGATGGGAAAGTCACATAGCATTTTTCTTGTTTCTCTGCTCGGCTGTGCCTATCTCATGTGATCAGAAAGAAGGGCCAGTCCAGCTCATTAGAAGCTGCTTCTGTGTAGTTTCCTAGAGACTGAGGTAGCATTTTGAATTATCTCTTGGAGTGACACTGAAAAATCTGGAAAGGGGGAAAAATGTCTCCTCATCCTAGTTCCAATTTGCACCTCTGACTCTGGTTTGCAGAGGCCTTATACATTTAGTACCTTCTCTACTTCCTTTGGGAAGGGTCTTTTATTTTAGCCTGACATAAATATCTCCTAATTATACACAGGAAAATGTATTTGTTTCAGTGCCGGTTAAATTCTGTTGTGCCAATGGCACTTATAGGACCATATCCTCCGATAGCGTAAGGTGGAAAAGCTCCATGGACTTCAGTTCAGTTGTGCTGATTTACTGCAGCAAGGGTCCAGTCATAGTGTATTGCTTCTGGGTAGAGGCCTGTATAGCATGCTGACATTCTGCAGTCCCCTAGATGAAGGGAAAAGTATTGTAGGATTAACATTAGAGATGGAAATGGCCCTATCACAGAGCTGGTCACAAATGATAAGGAATTCTTGTGGAAAAAGTCAAACATTTTTTAATCATTCTCATTGCATAGGTCATTGCTAAGCCAAAGTATACATGTTTAAATCTTTCAATCTTTCCTTATGAATCAATTATCCAAGACTGCAAATATTTTTGTTGCTCTTTCCTGAATTCACTCCAATTTGTTAATATCTCCGTAGTAATGAAATGCCCTGAACTGAACGCAATATCTTAGTTACAGTCCACCCAGTCATGTTTGAGACCTCCCTGTTTTGTAATAGGATGTCTGCATTAGCAAAGTCTATTTGCTGCTTTTTTTTCACTGCCATATCCCATTTCAATTATGTCTAGTTTGCTGTCTGCTATCACACCTAAATGTCTTTTATCTTTCTTGGCTTTTTCCTCCCATTAAATATAAGTGGTTCTGGAATATCTTCTTCAGATCTTGCTCCTTTCCCAGTTGAATTTCATTCCGAGTTTCATTCTGGCCTGACATTAAGCACAGAGTCTCATGAATGTACAGAAGAAAACTGTTTTTGTTTTACTGATTTACCACCAGATAACTTTCATGGTTCTGATTTGATAGCAGTTTTCACTTGCTTTGAATTGGTACACATGACTACATAAGGTACAGGCCAATGGCGAATAGAGTTGGTTGAAAAATGTTTCCTTTTACCCCACAGAAAAACTTATGAAACGAGAAAAAATATCAGGATCTTTTTAAAGTGGAAATTCAAATATCAAAAAATTTTGGCTGAAAACTGAAATATTTTGGATTGTGGGCATTTTTGGGGGGCCAAAAAAATTACATTTTCTGAGGAAAGAAGACACTTTTCATGAAAAATTTCAGTTAGTTGAAAACTCAATCTTTGACCAGAACTTTTGACCAATCCTAATGGTGAATCAGCCCTAACTTTGCATTAGTCCTGGACAGGGAACGAGAAAGAAAGAGAGAGGTTATAATACACAGTATGTTGTAACAGCTACAGTGCCAGTTACCGTATAATGTCTGTCTGACACTCTCCTCTTTTTGCTTGTTTTTATGAAGCTGAACAATAATTGTATTCAGCTGCTGTTTTGCATGTACAAAATAATCTTTGCATGGGTGAGTGAGTGGGGCTCAGTTATTTTCCTTTTGCCTCCAGTTATTTTAATGTTACATATTAAACACTATGTTCCATTGCTGAAGCACTCTTTGTGTTCTGAAACGTCTGCCTTCCTCTGCTGTGGAGAAGACCAGCTGTCCTGCCTTTACCTGAATTTAAAATATTTCATCTTTTTGGCTCTTCTTCAGCCCTGTGATTTCACACAGTGCAGATTCAGGAATGCTTTAGCTATATGTTTTGAAAACACCAGCATCCCACAAGGGTAACCCACTCATTGAGGCACTCTGGCCCCGTCTAGGGGCAGCTGGGCCATACATAGAGGCTCAAATAAATTTGTTAGTCTCTAAGGTGCCACAAGTACTCCTTTTCTTTTTACATAGAGGTTGGTGAGCCAGCTATGCCTCCGCTAATAGAAAAGAGTCTTTTAGCTCAGGTAGTAGAGGCTTATGCTTTTAAATTCAGAGGTCCCAGGTTCAATCCTTGCTGCTGACAACCCACCCAGGGGCATGCCATTACACAAGCTCACAGTCACCTAGGCGTTCACAATGAGCCCCTGATCCCAGGACTTCATATGCATGGCAGTGCAAGGATTTGTGTGTGAACCTATGTGGATTTTATGAATTCATGTGCAAATAGGGCCAGAGGTAAAGCGCATGAGCTAGTCTGGCAGTAGACCACACAGCTCTAAGATGAGTTAATGTCCTGCTTGGAGTTACATTAAATATTCTGAAATGGCTCCTCTGTTGTTGCCATTATATCCTATGAAGACCACAGTGCTGAACGGTCTAACTTTGCTATCTCACTATGCAAATCTTTACGCATCCGAGTAACTTTGCTTGTGTGATTGGCACCATTGAATTCAATAATGGATTGTGTTCTCTCCAGCTCATTGATCTCAATGGGTCGTTCATGAATGAACTTACTCATTTGCCTGAGTAGTGGGAGATCACACTGTTATGTTCTCCTCCATTATTTTCCCCATTTGCCTGTTCCATTCACTTGTTGTGTCTGGTCATAGATTGTGAGCAGTGTTTTAGTTAGTAGAGTGCCTCGTGCAGTGGGGATCCTTGATGGAGATGTCTAGACACTACTGTAAAAGAAATAATAATAACTCTTGTGGGTTTTATGTCATTTGAACATTGTGCTATGCACTTAAAGACAAGAGAACAAAGATGTAAGGCCTGATTCTCCATTGCTTTGCAGCTTCTGCCATCATTCACATGTGTGCAAGGTGGGCGTAAAAAGCTACCATATCCAAATGATGGCATTTTACATAGAGCTGGTCAAAAAGGCACACATTTAGCAAAAAACAAAACAAAAACAAAACAAAAATGCAATAATAACCAAAAAGACCTCACTTCCTCAAAAATCACTTTTTCTTCAATGAAAAGTTTCAAAGCTTTTTGGTAAGTTCTAGTTTTACATCCGTTTTACACTGGTGTAAAGGATGTCCCAGTGTGCACTAGGTGGTGGCCTAGGTTCCCAGCTCTAAAGAGCTTCTGTTGTCAGCAGACAATGTACAAACAAAAGATGGGGAATAGGATATAATGAAAAGCAGCATGACTGAGCTGTGAAGATCTGGACGTGTCTTGCTAAGTTACATGATTTTGTGTGTGTATATAGATCTATGTCTATTGTTTTCAGTCATTTAATTTGCTAACACTCATCTGCCAAGAAACCCAGGGATCTAGACTCTTGGGGGGTGGTGGTGGGGGGGAAATACATTTTAAAGAGAAACTTGGAGAAGGAGTGATTTGAGGCATGCTGTACCAAATCAAAGCGATAACTTGACTTAGAGGCTGCATAAATGATCTACAATGTTACAATACAATGCATTGACCTCTTCAGTTTAAGAAGACCATACCAAATGGAGCAGCAAATCATGAGTGGAGGGAGAATAACAAAGTTTTATAATTTTTTCTAGACAATGGAAATGTTTAATTCCTTTCTCTTGAATTACTAATCACCAGTACTCCTAGAAATCTAAGCCTGTAGCCTTTGTTTTGTATATAGCTGCATTTGAATTAAAATTGGATTTTTTTGTGTTCTTTCATTTCTTCAGCGTATTTATAAAAAGGCGCAGAACTGAACATGTGGCATCAGAGGAACACCTGGCAATCAAAGGATGCAGAGCCAGCTGTTGCCTCTGCAATCGGAATTGAAAATCCATGATCCCGATCCTTTATGGCAACATTTGTGTAGGGGAGGTAAGGCTGCATGCACATGTTTGAGGAGCCTCAGCCAGGAATGGTGCTCATTTGTATGCTAAAAAAAGAAAATCTTCTAATCTTTAAGAAGTGAAGGTTTTGAAGCCAGCTGTGTTTTGCGGCTCAGGGCTGTTCCAGAATCCTCTCTGTGCTGGGACACACATTTCTGGAGGGCTCTCTAGTTTTAACAATGTTGCTGGTAAAGCATCTAAGTTAAACCCACTCCATTCCTGACCTCCCTGCAGCTGATCCGTGCAATATCCTTCTCGCTTGGGTTCATAGGTCTCTCTTCTTCTCCTCCAGCTTATTTAGCTGCTGAGATATTGAAGACCATGGGTAATAAAAGATGCCTCTGTTACTCTCTCTTCCACACTGGGTACTGAAGGCATCGGTCAGGAATGCTGTTCATAAAAAACCAAAACAGCAGCTGAAATGCAGCTTGATTGCATGCGTCGTGCCCAAATAAAAAAAAAAAAAAAAGAGTCAGAGCCACCATTTGAGAATGTGTGAGTCAATAAAGTTTTATAAAGAGAACCCATAAACCTGCCATGGAAGTTTAACCATTGCATATAGCAAAGGGGAAGGCAATTCATTTGTGCTGGATGAGGCTATTTATCCATGCTCCTTTTATCTCTCATGCTGGGACCTTTTTTATTGAAAACATATGGGAAACGCTAGAGTTTGGCATGAATGTCTGTGGTGGGGAAAAAAAAATGGAAACTGCTCAAACACACACACACACACACCAGCTGTGAAGAAATTAAGACTGACTGATAGATGGGGCCTCACTTGCAGTAAAACATGTTTCAAATGATGGCAGAAGGAAAGACCTCGCTTTCCCCATGGCAGCTGATAGACACAAGCACTTGAGCAGTTCATACTCTCTCTGTTGTCCCTGTCATAAGATTTGTAGGTCGCTCTCAGCCAGCCACTGGGGTTAAAGGTCACAGGTCACGACCTGTTGATTTACCAAAGTATGATCAACTCTCACAAATTACAGGCGTAAGAGAGTCCTGACAACTTCAATATGATGAGCAATGAGAGCAATTATTTGTGACATGTGAAACCAGTGTGAGAGCATAATTCTGTCACTGCGTGACAAGGCATTATTAGCAGGGGCATGCAACAGCTTGAACCGGGAGCAGCTGTAAAAGAGGCAGTGAAGAGAGAGGGGCTTTACATGAGATAGCATGACTGAATTTCTCTAGCAGAGTCACAAATATCAACTTTGTCTCCTTGTGGTTAGGCACAAACAAAGCCATTCTACCTCAGAGGCTCTGAAAGCGATAACCTTTTTTTTTTTTTTGGGTAGGAAGGAGGTGGAAAAAAGAAAACAATAGGAAGGGATCTGGCAAATGTCTACAGGACATTTTATATTTCAGTACCTGCATGGAGAGGTGCGAAATGTGGGGGCTTTAATTCTGATGGGAGGAACTAAGGAATTAAGACCTAGGAAAACACTATCTGGTGGTGTCGGTGTGGTTTAATAAAATGGTTGTATCATCTTCTTGAAGTTATCTTTGTGGGCCTTTGTCAGAATCTTTTTTCAACTTTGTTCATGTGGGAAACAATTTGCCTGGGGTGCGATGGGAAAAATTGTAGCTTCAGGGCTTTTATCCATCAATTTTCCCTAATGCACCATGCTATTTAGATGGGGGCACATACTGGCAGAGGGAGTCAAAAAGATGTTCCCCCTTCTGTGGGATTGACTGAGAGGTTATGGCATGGATGTCAAGTGAGTGGGGAAAGGTTAGTATCTCCGCAGCACCTAATGCTGGGTGACATAGTGCTTTCTGCATCCGCAAACGTGGCAGTTACTGGAGGATGATGCAACGTCATATGAGTCTCTGCACAATTAAAATACAAACAGAGTGGAAAACTGCTTCTTCTCTGGTACAAATCTGGCAGTCCTCACACAGACAGCATACCCATTGACATCAGCTAATGCTCAGCTTCCTCTCTAAGGTGGCATTCTCTCTCTCTCTCTCTCTCTTTAACTTACTGGCCCCAGGTCTCAGATGGCATCAATAACAGCATGCAGGGGCTATCTTATCTCCCAGTCTTAACCTCCTCCCGTAGACTATGCCGTCAGCTACTGCTCCTATGGGATGCCTGGATAATATTAACCTGCTGTTGGAAGAAATCACGTAGTGAGTAACACAAAGTAGTACATCCATAGAAGAGATGGGCATCCCTGTGACACTTGTCCTTATCATCCATCCCCCATATGAACAAATACACGGTGGCCTACCTTTCTCAACTGTGGATTATTCTGGGATCTGGACTATTCCAGGATTACCCTGTGCAGCTCATATTAAATAACAGTGCTCTGATCCATGCAGCATTTGACTGGAACGAATCCTAGAGACCTTCCACTGGCAAGAATCCCATTGACTCCAGTGAAATTTAGCCAGAGTGAGGACTGTAAGAACAGACCTTCTATCAGCAATAAATAACAAATTTACTTAAAGAAAAGTGCTGTCCTGTCCACACAATTCCATGGAACTGCTGCATGGCCCAGATGTGATGGGTTGGACCCCTTTGGATGCCACCTGATGTGCTGAGATACCACTGAGCCCACCTGTTAGGTCAGTTTGGGCACCCTTTTTACCTGTGTTGCTGAGTCAGGCTATTAAGCCTGCTCCAACACACATGCAGGCAGGGCCAAACCCAACTGCAGAATGAAACAGACACTGAGATCAGTTCTGGGAAGGCTCAGCTTAAGGGATTTGCCTGAGCACTCAGGTGTCCACTTCCCTTGGAGTGCAGACCCAAAGATATATTATAAAATCTGCTTCCTCCCTCAATGTGGAGGAAGGTATGCATAACTTCTTGCCCCACCCCACCCCACCCCACCTCCAGTTAGAAATTATAGAAACTGGGTTTAATAATAAACAAAACAAATGTTATTAATTATAAAAGGCATATTTTAAGTGGTAAAAGGGGTAACAAACAGAACAAATCAGATTACTGACCAAATGAAATCAAACACGCAAACTGAGCTAGTTTCACTAAATAAAGTGGTTACAAATAGTATTTCTCTCCCTAGATATTGCTGCAGGCAGGTTGCAAAGTTTCTGTGGTTCGGAGTGCCAGTTATATTCCTTTTCAGACTGGACCCGTCTCAGGCTGGACTCCCCCCTTGCCTTCCCTTCAGATGGCTCTTGCAGTCTTTCTTCTTGGGCAGACTGCCACGGAGAGGAGGAGTCCTGTTTGCCTTGCTCCCCACCCTGAAATAGGATTTACATAAAGCAGGGGTTCTTTGTTTCCCAAACTTGACTCCCCTCCCCTTTCCGTTCCAGTGGAAAGTTACAAGAAGTCCCAGGTAATGTTTTAGTATCAGGTGACAGGACCACCTGACCCTGTACTATTACAGTGTCCATGAGTCAGGGGCAGTACGGAGTATCCGCAGGAAGGCCAAGCTTTTCACAGTCCGTTGTCCTCGCTGATGGGCCATCTGCCCTGTCTGGTTTTTCCATTGTTGTACCTGAAGTGTTAGCAGTGGGCATCTCCCAAAGTAGCATAGTTGAAATACAGATACATATTCAATATTCCTAATTTCAGATACAGAAATTATACAGGCATACAAATTGGCTAATCACATTCAGTAAATCATAACGTTTCCAATATTACCAGCAGGAGAGTGAGTTTGTGTGTGTGGGGGGGTGAGAAAACCTGGATTTGTGCTGGAAATGGTCCACCTTGATTATCATGCACATTGTAGGGAGAGTGGTCACTTTGGATAAGCTATTACCAGCAGGAGAGTGAGTTTGTGTGTGTGTTTTTTGGAGGGGGGTGAGGGGATGAGAGAACCTGGATTTGTGCAGGAAATGGCCCACCTTGATTGTCATACACATTGTGTAGACAGTTGTCACTTTGGATGGGCTATTACCGGCAGGAGAGTGAGTTTGTGTGTGGGGGGGTGGAGGGTGAGAAAACCTGGATTTGTGCTGGAAATGGCCCAACTTGATGATCACTTTAGATAAGCTATTACCAGCTGGACAGTGGGGTGGGAGGAGGTATTGTTTTATGATCTCTGTGTGTATATAAAGTCTGCTGCAGTTTCCACGGTATGGATCCGATGAAGTGAGCTGTAGCTCACGAAAGCTCATGCTCAAATAAATTGGTTAGTCTCTAAGGTGCCACAAGTACTCCTTTTCTTTTAACGTTTCCAATGATATCTCATATGAGCCATCTTGCTTAAAGTATATCTCAGTTACGTCATATTCATACCATACACATATTTTCATAAAGAATATGGAATCTCACATCACACCAGGTTTTAATGGAAACCATACAAAATTACATCAACTTCCCAGTATGTTATCTTCACAGTGAATGTATTGTACCCAGCCCAATGCTGAGTTTATTTGTATCCATTTGATTTCCATTTGGGGAAGAAAATGCTCAAAATAAGTATAGTGATCCACTATAGTAACATACCAAAGAAACCTAAAAACATTTATTTTGTAGCCACCAAACTGGCCAAAGCATCTGAGGTATTAAAGATTAAAAACCAGGATATTTCTTCATCTATTTGTATCATAATGCCTTTTTTAAAAAAATAAAAGGAGACAGTGCTTTAAATATATCTATGTAGCTAACCTTGGGTTTAAACCAAACATCATAATATTTAAAGAAACATTGAATAAATTATTTATTAGCCTGGCCATGCAGTTTATATAAACACATTACAATTCCAGCCATTCTAATTGCTGGGTTTTAAAAAAAACATCCAAAAACCTTAATGCAATTTTAATAAACCTTACAAGAAACCAAACTCTTGTTTTCAAGCTAAACGGTTTGCTGTTGCTGAATAATAATCATTCAAGACCTAAATCTAACCGAAAGAGTTCAGTGTGCAGAAGAAATATACTTGCTGGGAAACTGTGAACAAACACACATTTGATTCAGGAACTGAGTCAGTAAAACTAGATGCAGGAGTCTAGTGAGAATGGTTCTAAATAATATAAAAAGAAAGCAATCAACCTGGAAAGCAGGGGTGCAACTGTTTAAAGAATTCATTAGTGAACTAATAGCTCTGTGCACAGGTGGAGTACACATTAGTCAATTATAGATCATTATTCCCTTAAAATAAACAGGATTATCAGATGCTTCTGAAAAGAGGCAGATTTATCTGTGTTTTATTGAAGCATATGTGCCATGAATTGTACGGGAGAGTACATTTTTGTCAGGGGTCCAGACTGTGACAATCTTACTGATACTGAGTAATACCTCACTCCACATATAATCCCACTGTTTTTAGTGGGACTACTTGCAGTTTATGATAGGGTGACTAATATGGTGGGCGTGTGTGTGTGTGTGAGACAGATTCAAATACAATATTAATAGAACCAGCTGAGAAGCGAACAGCAGAGACGCTAACAGAGGGAGTTTGCCTGGGATCCGTCTGAGAGGAGGTACACTAAGGGCTGCATTAGGGAGGCCGTGTTGGTGAGTATCTGAGTGTCTGTTGTGGGGACAGTTTGACTATATGCTTGATTGGTTGTTTGTTTGAAAAGTGTGAATTGGGAGTGCTTTGTTCCAGGTGAGACTTGAGTGGGCCTGACTGTTATAAAAAGCCAGTGAGTGGCGAACAGCAGAGAGGCTAACAGAGGGAGTTTGCCCGGGAGTTCGCCCGGGGAGAGCCCACTGAGGCTTACATCTTGCCGGCTTCTCTGAGTAGTTACTACAACTCCTGAGGAAGCTCGTAGAAGGAAGGTAATATGGATGGGGAGCGTTCAGCTGTTGTGACCTGCACTGGATGTGCCATGTTTGTCTTTCTTCCACAGGACAGAAGTGACTTTGTCTGTACAAAGTGCAAGCTGGTCTCCATATTGGAAGAGAAGGTTCAAGGTCTGGAGAAACAAGTATCGACCCTGCGTTGCATAAGAGAAACTGAAGATTTCCTGGACAGAAGTCAGGATATGCTTCTATGGGCACAAGGTTCTGAAGATTCAGAGCAGGCTGTGCAGCAGGGACAGAAGGACAGTGAAGAAATTTGGCAGCATGTGACCTCCAGAAGAAGAAAGGGGAGTGTCCATGTACCAGCAGCGCAGATACAGGTAAGCAACCATTTTCATGTTCTCTCCACAGGTACTAATGCGGAGCGTGGACTAGATGATAAATCTGAGGGGAGGGAAGGGAACAGAAGCAGACTCCGCCAATTGGAAGGCATGAGATGCACTGTCCTAGGGATGGGGTTTCCACGACCACCGCTCCGAAGAGGAGGAGGTGGGTGGTGGTGGTTGGGGACTCTCTCCTCAGGGGGACTGAGTCATCTATATGCCGCCCCAACCGGGAAAACTAAGAAGTCTGCTGCTTGCCAGGAGCTAGGATTCACGATGTGATGGAGAGACTGCCGAGACTCATCAACCCTCGGATCGCTACCCATTCCTGCTTCTTCACGTGGGCACCAATGATACTGCCAAGAATGACCTTGAGCAGATCACTGTGGGCTACGTGGCTCTGGGAAGAAGGAAAAAGGAGTTTGAGGTGCAAGTGGTGTTTTCATCCATCCTCCCCGTGGAAGGAAAAGGCCTGGGTAGAGACTGTTGAATCATGCAAGTCAACGAATGGCTACGCAGGTGGTGTCGGAGAGAAGGCTTTGGATTCTTTGACCATGGGATGGTGTTCCAAGAAGGAGGCGTGCTAGGCAGAGACGGGCTCCACCTAACGAAGAGAGGGAAGAGCATCTTCGGAAGCAGGCTGGCTAACCTAGTGAGGAGGGCTTTAAACTAGGTTCACCGGGGGAAGGAGACCAAAGCCCTGAGGTAAGTGGGGACGTGGGATACCGGGAGGAAGCACGAGCAGGAGAACGCGAATGGGGAAGGCTCCTGCCTCATACTAAGAAAGCAGGACAAACAGCAAGTTATCTCAAGTGCCTATACACAAATGCAAGAAGCCTGGGAAACAAGCAGGGAGAACTGGAAGTCCTGGCACAGTCAAGGAATTATGATGTGATTGGAATAACAGAGACTTGGCAGGATAACTCACATGACTGGAGTACTGTCATAGATGGATATAAACTGTTCAGGAAGGACAGGCAGGGCAGAAAAGGTGGGGGAGTTGCACTGTATGTAAGGGAGCAGTATAAGTGCTCAGAGCTCCGGTATGAAGCTGCAGAAAAACCTGAGTGTCTCTGCATTAAGTTTAGAAGCGTGAGCAACAAGGGTGATGTCATGGTGGAGTCTGCTATAGACCACCAGACCAGGGGGATGAGGTGGATGAGGCTTTCTTCCAGCAACTAACGGAAGTTACTAGATCGCAGGCCCTGGTTCTCATGGGAGACTTCAATCACCCTGATATCTGCTGGGAGAGCAATACAGCGGTGCACAGACAATCCAGGAAGTTTTTGGAAAGTGTAGGGGACAATTTCCTGGTGCAAGTGGTGGAGGAACCAACTTGGGGCAGAGCTCTTCTTGACCTGCTGCTCACAAGCCGGGAAGAATTAGTAGGGGAAGCAAAAGTGGATGGGAACCTGGGAGACAATTACCATGAAATGGTCGAGTTCAGGATCCTGACACAAGGAAGAAAGGAGAGCAGCAGAATATGGACCCTGGACTTTCGAAAAGCAGACTTTGACAACCTCAGGGAACTGATTGGCAGGATCCCCTGGGAGAATAACATGAGTGGGAAAGGAGTCCCGGAGAGCTGGCTGTATTTTAAAGAATCCTTATTGAGGTTACAGGGACAAACCATCCCAATGTGTAGAAAGAACAGTAAATATGGCAGGCTACTAGCTTGGCTTAACAGTGAAATCCTTGCTGATCTTACACACAAAAAAGAAGCTTACAAGAAGTGGAAGATTGGACAAATGACTGGGAGGAGTATAAAAATATTGCTTGGGCATGCAGGAGTGAAATCAGGAAGGCCAAATCACACCTGGAGTTGCAGCTAGCAAGAGATGTTAAGAGTAACAAGAAGGGTTTCTTCAGGTATGTTAGCAACAAGAAGAAAGTCAAGGAAAGTGTGGGCCCCTTACTGAATGAGGGAGGCAACCTAGTGACAGAGGACGTGGAAAAAGCTAATGTACTCAATGCTTTTTTTTGCCTCTGTGTTCACGAATAAGGTCAGCTCCCAGACTGCTGCACTGGGCAGCACAGCATGGGGAGGAGGTGGCCAGCCCTCTGTGAAGAAAGAAGTGGTTTGGGACCATTTAGAAAAGCTGGACGAGCACAAGTCCATGGGGCCAGATGTGCTGCATCCGAGAGTGCTAAAGGAGTTGGCGGATGTGATTGCAGAGCCATTGGCCATTATCTTTGAAAACTCATGGCGGTCGGGGGAGGTCCCAGACGACTGGAAAAAGGCTAATGTAGTGCCCATCTTTAAAAAAGGGAAGAAGAAGGATCCTGGAAGCTACAGGCCAGTCAGCCTCACCTCAGTCCCTGGAAAAATCATAGAGCAGGTCCTCAAGGAATCAATTCTGAAGCACTTAGAGGAGAAGAAAGTGATCAGGAACAGTCAGCATGGATTCACCAAGGGCAAGTCATGCCTGACTAATCTAATTGCCTTCTATGATGAGATAACTGGCTCTGTGGATGGGGGGAAAGCAGTGGACGTGCTGTTCCTTGACTTTAACAAAGCTTTTGATATGGTCTCCCACAGTATTCTTGCCACTAAGTTAAAGAAGTATGGGCTGGATGAATGGACAATAAGGTGGATAGAAAGCTGGCTAGATTGTCGGGCTCAATGGGTAGTGATCAATGGCTCCATGTCTAGCTGGCAGCCAGTATCAAGTGGAGTGCCCCAAGGGTCGGTTCTGGGGCTGGTTTTGTTCAATATCTTCATTAATGATCTAGAGGATGGTGTGGATTGCACCCTCAGCAAGTTTGCAGATGACAGTAAACTGGGAGGAGAGGTAGATACGCTGGAGGGTAGGGATAGGATACAGAGGGCCCTAGACAAATTGGAGGATTGGGCCTGATGAGGTTCAACAAGGACAAGTGCAGAGTCCTGCACTTAGGACGGAAGAATCCAATGCACCGCTACAGACTAGGGACCGAATGGCTCGGCGGCAGTTCTGCAGAAAAGGACCTAGGGGTTACAGTGGACGAGAAGCTGGATATGAGTCAACAGTGTACCCTTGTTGCCAAGAAGGTCAATGGCATTTTGGGATGTATAAGTAGGGGCATTGCCAGCAGATCAAGGGACGTGATCATTCCCATCTATTCGACACTGGTGAGGCCTCATCTGGAGTACTGTGTCCAGTTTTGGGCCCCACACTACAAGAAGGATGTGGAAAAATTGGAAAACATCCAGCGGAGAGCAACAAAAATGATTAGGGGAGTGGAACACATGACTTATGAGGAGAGGCTGAGGGAACTGGGATTGTTTAGTCTGCGGAAGAGAAGAATGAGGGGGGTTTTGATAGCTGCTTTCAACTACCTGAAAGGGGGTTCCAAAGAGGATGAATCTAAATTGTTCTCAGTGGTAGCAGATGACAGAACGAGGAGTAATGGTCTCAAGTTGCAGTGGGGGAGGTTTAGGTTGGATATTAGCAAAAACTTTTTCACTAGGAGGGTGGTGAAACACTGGAATGGCTTACCTAGGGAGGTGGTGGAATCTCCTTCCTTAGAAGTTTTTAAGGTCAGGCTTGACAAAGCCCTGGCTGGGATGATTTAATTGGGGATTGGTCCTGCTTTGAGCAGGGGGTTGGACTAGATGACCTCCTGAGGTCCCTTCCAACCCTGATATTCTATGATTCTATGATTAAAGAGCACCCTCATGCTTGCCACTGGTATTATTCAGAGTGAGTAAGGATAGCACAGGTTGGCCCAGAATAAATAAATAACTGTGTTAAAGGTAATAAATCAAAGTAATCCATTTTGAACAAGGAATCACTTTCAGTTGAAGAGTTGGCATTTTTGACATATATATATGCACCCTTTTGTTTGTGTCTAAAATAAAAAAGAGTGCATACATATACTTATTAGCTACAGCTTGCAATCAATTGATTTGGTTTTGTATTTGGCTTTCTCTTTCGCATACACAGCATACACAGCAATTTTCATGAAACTTTATAGGTGAAACCAATAGACACAAAAACAAGACGAATCATAAACTCTCAGTCAAGAATTATAAGCACTCATCAAGGTAATAGATGATACAATTTGGCCATTTCCTTTTGCTTTTCAGTTTTCCTAATGGGGCAAAAGAGCATGAAGAATAAAGTCAGGCATCCTTATTTGGCTGAAATAATAGCCCGTATACCAGAACTTCAGACAAATCCTTTTTGCTTTCTCTCACTGGCCTTAACCATTTTGATCTCATTTCATCATTGAATGGACCCCTTAACAGACGGTGACCCTATATTTTAGGACGGAAAAGATACACATTGTTAGTGTGAGTTTATTTTTTGTTGTTTGAAAAGTGGGCAAATGTAGTCAAAGCTTGCACAAAACATCACAGGAGGTTCTTTCTTCTTTTATCGCAGATTGAACATGTAAAGTGATCATTGTTTACAATACGGAAGCAGATAGCAAAGACTTGTTTGTTGTCTCACACTGGCTCTAATTATGCATTAGATTTTGATTTTGGTTGCTTTGCCTCTCCATGTTATTTTAATTTGAATTATGATCACTGAAAAACAAAAGAAAAAGGAACGGATCATTGAGGTAGTAGTCCCTTCTCTACAGAGCCCTTATGAGACTGGACCTAGGATACTGTATTCAGTTCTGGGTACCTCATTACCACAATCAAATTGGAAGGAGTTTAGACAAGAGCAACAAACATGATTAAGGGGCTGACAGGACTAACTTTGGAGGAAAGATTAAAAGAGTGAAATATATATAGGTTGGGCATAGGACAACTAAGCCCCCCACCTCCCAGCTGTCTCCCAGAACACAAAGGATGTAAACACCAAGGAAGAAGGGGAATTGTATAGAGTGGGGCCAAGAGACGCTAACTAGGAGCAATGGGATGAAATGAAACAAAAGCAAGTTTAAGTGCAATATCAGGAACATTTCTTTTCAGCAGTGAGAGCTATTAGGCAGTGGAATAGTCTCCCAGGAAAAGAGTGTCCTTAATTCAGGACACTGGACTGAGGAAAGCACAAAAAAATGTACTGTAGGGAAGAATCCTAGACTGGCTGGCGATGGACAAGCTGAACTAATAGGCTGTTGTGACCTCTGCTTCTATTATTTCTTTTTCTGCTCTGTGTTAGCTGCTACTTCCTGGTGTGTTTGGTGAGTTTATGTATCAAATGGACAGAGCTCTAATCTTTATAGTCCTAAAATGATGTGTCCTTTTGTATGTTCTTATTTAAGGGCCCATTCCAGCCACGCGGGATGCTCCCAACAGCCACAAAGCCCTGATTAACTTCAATGTGAATTCAAAGTTCTCAGCACCGTGCAGGGTTGGGCCCTACATGTGGAAACAAAGTGTGTGGTGGTGAGTGTATTATTAATTCGCTCATTGTCATTTCTGCCCTGGAAGCTGGGTAAGAAGGGGTGGCCTGGAGAGCTGGGTTCAGTTCTCAGCTCTGCTACAGACTCCTGTCTGACCTTTGGCAAGTCTGTGCTTCTGGGCCTTCAGTAACCACTGGGATAATAATGCATCTCTACCTCCCAGGGATGCTACTGCAATACATTAGTCAATGGCCGTGAGGTGCTGAGATACCATGATTATGAGGCCAACTGTGGGAAGGGCTTTTGGTCCACAGTATGATTATGGACTATGATTCTGAGATCTTAGGCATCTATTAATGAAAGTGAACATAGTGATTTATGATCTGTGTAAAATATGGGGCTTCTTGGAAGGAGGCAAAATTGGCTGAAAAGTGTGAAATCTCTACAGTTCCCCCTCCTCCCCACACCAATTTCAAATTTTTTAACAGCTCTAGTGAGCATCTTGAAAGTAAGATGATTAACATGAAAAAATTACTCATTGCAAATGTGAAAATATTGATTGAAACTGACAGTTAGCCAGCAACAAAAGCAAAAGACATAACTAAAAAGCAATTAAAAATAAATTGAAATTAACAAATAAACAAAGACTTTTCCCTAATACAAGGCCCAAATATTTAGAGACAGAGGAAAAGAAAAACTGTACTTATATGTGTATATATAAATGGGTATAATGATAGATAGAGAGATAGATAGATAGATGAAAGTCAAAAGTAAATGAACCAAGGACTTGATCCAAAGCCCAGTGCAGTCAATTGAAAGACTCAGGCCTTGTCTACACTACCATAGTAAGTCGACCTAAGTTATGCAACTCCAGCTACTTGAATAATGTAGCTGGAGTCGACATAGAAGACACCGCACTGGGTCAACGGGAGCCACTCTACCATCGACTTACCTTACGCTTCTCGTTCCGGTGGAGTACCGGAGTTGACGGGAGAGTGATCTGCGGTTGGTTTAGCGGGTCTTCACTAGACCTGCTAAATCGACCCCGGTGCATCGATTGCTGAAGCATCAAGCTCAAATAAGCGTAGACATGCCCTTACATAGATTTCAATGGACTCTGGATGAGGCTCTAAATCCTAAACAGACACTATCAAATATCACAAATCAGTCTTGGGATCAAATTGCATCCATGTAATCTAATTGCAGATGAAACTACATAGTATTTATCATCTCATTAATTTAAATACCTTGGGCCATATCATGGCATCAATTTTTAAGTAGATGTCCCCATCAGTATCAAAGAAGTGTTGGTATAATATGGTCCATATATCTGAACCTTTAGGAGGAAAAACAGAGACCATTAAAAGGAAAAGAAAGGAAAAAAAGAGAATGGAGAAGAGAAATGTCTCTTCTCTTCCCTTTTCTTTTTCAGTTCATTATTGCACTTTGATCTACCCCATTTTGAAACAGAAGTAGGTCAAAGTGCCCAAGCTAATTGTTAGTTTGCATCAGCGGGGTCTACAAAGGCAGTTAGTATGCAGTGGGCTAGATTCATACCCCAGCTGGCCATGAAGTAAATGTTCATGTAGACAGGCCCTTAGCCTCTCTGTGCCTCAATTTCCCATTTTACAGATGGGAATGACAGCTCTTCCCTACCTCACAAGGGTATTGTAAAAATAAACGCATTGAAGATTAGCACTTTGACACCTACGGATGAAAAAGAGCCATTATTACTATTGAAAATTATTTTTTTCATGGGAAAATATCATTTTCATTAATTTTTTTATTTTTCAAAGAGAACTTTAGAAATGATGTGAAATGAAACATCTCCTTTTTTATTTTGCTTTTCAAAAACAGGAAAATGTTCACAATTTTGCATTTTGTTTTTTTCCCTTTCCTTAGCTTCCCCTACCCCTGGTTTTTTGCCACTGATTGGAACAGAATTAATGATAACTAAGGGTATTGGGGGTTAGTTTGGTTTGGGTTTATTTTCCACTTTTTCCTTCTATTTTTTGACTCTGTAACTTTTCCAAAATGTCACAACTTCTGAAAATTGACAGCGTGGCAAATGAAGAAAATATAAAACACTGTACCTCTGCTGATCTGTAACTTGTCAAAATGGAGGAAGTTTTGTTCCCATTCAAACTGCAAAATGGAAACAACTTTGGCATTTCACATTTTTGTGAAATTATTTTTCCATTTTTTGACCAGCTCGAATGAAGATGATTTGTGATAACTCTGGGACAGACCCTCAACTGGTGTAAAATGAATATAGTTCCACTGACCTCGGTGAAGCTTTCTTTGTGCATCTGCACCAGCTGAAGGTCTGGTTCAACATACTATAGTGCAGTGATTCCTAACATGTGGCCCGCAGGCCGCTTGCGGCCAATCAGCTCACAGCTGTGCCCCATGTGACATCCTCAGGGCCATACAGGTAGTATATATACATTGTATGGATGTGGCCCACATCACACAGAGAGAGCTGCATATGCGGCTCACAGTGGTAAGTAGAAGCACTGCTGTAGCGTAATCCTTCTAAGGAACCTCGTCTTTTTGCGCCTCCCCCCTTAAAATTTGTTGAATCCCTTTTCTCTCTTAAATAAAAAAGAGGAAAGGGGAAGAAATAGTGAGGGGAAAAAAAAGAAAATTATTTATAGACTTGCTTCAGAAAGCTACTTCAGCTCATGCCTATGAGCAGTCCCAGCGAGTTCAATGACTATTCACATACTTAAAATTAGGCACACGTTGAAATACTTCCAAGGCCTAAAATCAGTATGGTCCTGTGCAGCTGATTCAAGATTCACTTTAGTTGAAACAGATACCGAATGGTGCTGTGTAAGCCTCGTCCTGTTATAAAAGATGAAGATTGGCCTTTGTCAGGAAATGTAAAACATTGCAGCTCAGATACTGAAAGGTGTTTAGGTATCTAGAAATTTCCTAGAAATCAGTGGGAGGGAGGTGCCTAAATATCTCTGAGGATCTGGCCCTCCCTCATTACTTAGTTCTACTCCAAGAACAAAATAATAAGGAAACTCAGTACCTAGGTCTATCCTGTCCTGCCTATCCATGAAGGATCTCCACCTATGAGTTTGAGTAGGTTAAGATACAGCACGCTGAGGAATATCAGGTTTCAGAGTAGCAGCGGTGATAGTCTGTATCCGCAAAAAGAAAAGGAGTACTTGTGGCACCTTAGAGACTAAGTGAGCTGTAGCTCACGAAAGCTTATGCTCAGATAAATTTGTTAGTCTCTAAGGTGCCACAAGTACTCCTTTTCTTTTTGAGGAATATCAGTCTTTGCTTTCCGTAAGGGAGTTTATTACAGGACTGTCAATGAAGTTTTACAGTCCACTCTTATCATATAATAATACAAAGATCACTAATAAAGTTCTCAGTGGAGACTCTGGTAATACAAAGCCCATAATATAAGAAGAAGAAATATTTTCTGAATCTCCATCCTTCTGCTTTGCAGTTACAGTTTTCACAGGTAACTGGAGTGTTGAATGTTCTTTCTTTTAAGAAAGATACTCCTTTACCTGCACTAAAACCCACAGCCTCCACTAGGTACTTTACAAGAATAGATTTTCTCTGGGTATTAGGAAACTAAGATTCTATGCCTCAGAGATATATTAGGCTACTCCTGCTTCTTGTGAAGTAAAACCCCCAATCCTCCAGTTTGTTTCACATGGGCCAACTCTGAATCCATGTGGTAACCCACTGACTTCAATGAGGTTCCATGCCAGTGCATTGGTCTGCCTAGGTGGAACAACTGACATGATCAGGGTCTAAGATATTATCTGGTTCCAAAGTTTGTATCATTGCTTGCAGAACAGGACTGAGATTTTCAAAGGAAATTAAGGGATTTTTGGTAACTCATAAATTTAAGATGATTTTCCATCTTCACAGCCCAGCTCACTTTTATAACTTTTTTATAACTTTTATATGTTCATGATTTTTCAACTAAAGAGCAAAGAATATTGGCTTAACATTTTCAGAAGTTACTTCTGATTCTGGTTGCCTCTAGTTTTGAGTATTGCAGTATCCCTTACAGTCTTGCCTCACTAAGGTGTCCCAGTTGTGCATCCAAAATCATTTGTTACAAGAAATGTCGGCCATTGCACTGTGAAGAAACAGTGCCCCAGACTAGAACCAAAGCTTATCTGACCTACTCTGTCCTACAGTGCCAGGGTACCTGGCTCCCATATCACAAATTGTGCTTCTGGCCAATAATTCAGTTTTAATATTTACATTTTTGTTCAGGCTTCAGGTTTATGATCCTGAAAACTGCCAAAATCTGCTGTCTGTCTCTCTGAGCTTGTCACTCAACTCTTGAAAAGCTGGGGCCACCTACTATTTTGGGCCAGCCTGTTTTCGTGTGTAATCCAAAGTTTTATATATATGTGGGAGGGGGGAGGGCAGGGGGACACACACCTGTAATCCAGGCCCAACTTGTATCTTTGCAGGCTGATAGAACCTTTCCTTTTATTTCAGTAGAGTTCGGATTAGCACCTAAAACAGGAGGATATTAGTTTTACTGGACAATTACGGCTTATTTTGGAACATCTCAGTCAGTGGTAGGATGGATTTCATTTGAACAGAGGGGAAACCAATGTACGGTTTGAAATGATTCCATAGAGAAAGCTGCAGTGGAGAGTTTAAAGAAGTGGGCAGAAAGGAAGGGTCAGGACCATGGGAGAGCTGGGACAGAATCCAGGGGAGAGGAAGAAGCAGATAAAGTAAGCAGATGTGTGGGCAGGGAGGGAATAATCATAAGCAGTGACACACATAATGTAAGACCCAGCAAGAAAAAGAGAAAGACACACTGGGACAGAATGTTAAGTGAAAAACTCAGGAAATGGAACTAAGGAAGCATGAGAGAAGTTCAGTGGTCACCTGGGGGAAGTTTCTAAGGTGGCTGTATATAAATGCAAGAAGCATGACAAAGAAATCAAGGGAAATAGACATCCCAATATGTAACACAGATAGGGTTTTATCACCCCTTTCACACTCTCTTTGAAGCAGTTTCAGGCCCTGATTCAGCAAGGTATTCAAACACATCAGTATCTTTAAATGTATGGAGTAGAACCATAAAGTTGCCCACATGCTTAAGTACCTTGCTGAACAGGAGCCTTAAAATCCCTGGCTATTTAAGCCTGCAGTGATCTTTATTAATGTATTGCTGGTGGAAAAGAACATCTGGGTGTAACTGAAATTGGAAAGTTTGGAGGAAGTGCCATGGTCTCTCCTCTTGGGCCAGGTCTACACTACCACTTATCTCGGCAAAACTTATGTCGCTCAGGGGTGTGAAAAAACACCCCCCCCAAAGTGACATAAATTCCGCCAGCATAAGTGGTAGTGTGTAAAGTGCTCTGTTGGTGGGAGAGCTTCTCCTGTCGACCTAGCTACTGCTGCTTGTTGGGGGTAGTTTCATTATGTTGATGGGAGAGAGCTCTCTCCCGTCGGCATACGGCATACAGGAGCGAGCTTACAGTGGCATAGCTTGAGTGGTACGGGGGTGTTTGCTGCTGGAGAGAAATTGGCCCTAGAAATCCTAGCACTCTGGGAACCTTCCCACTCAGCCTCTGCTGCTCTGAGAGGAAGGGGTTGCTGGAGTCTCTGTAGAAATCCTCCTGAACTCACCCGACCTTGGAGAGGGGGAGGTGGGACAATGCCCAGTGTCCTCTCATGTAAGACATTGTTCCAAGGGAAGCAATTAAAATCAGTATCCTGCGGCTCCTCCTCAAAGTTTCTGTTGCTCTGGAGAAGGCTCAGGTTCTGGAGGCTTCACCTGATAACTGTGCCGGTCATTAATGACAGGTACTCCGGGGGTTAAAGACAGCGTGAGTCTTGAAGGGCAAATTTCAGACCTTGCAACTTCCTAGCTTCCTTTGCCAGCTTAGCAGCCGTTATATGTTGTAGCCTCTTGGCAAGAAATCAGATAGGCATAATATTCTGATTCCTAAAGGGGGTGGGAGATTAGCATGTATGGAAAAGGTCAATGAAAAAAGCAAGTCTCAAGCTGCTTTCATCTTGATCAGGGGAGCAGGTAAATCCTGCAAGCACGAGTTTAGTAGGTCTACAGCAGTATGCTAGTCATGTTTTTCTGCAGTAAATAGCTTCTACAGGTCCTTCTCTTACACAAGCACATACACACTGTGTTGGCCTTCAACTGGAGAATGCTGCAGGATTGCATTCATTTATTTTGGATGGAGATGGGTACAAACCCACACAATGAGGATCCTGATACCGAACATCTCAAAATTTAAGAAAAAAGAAAAGGAGTACTTGTGGCACCTTAGAGACTAACCAATTTATTTGAGCATGAGCTTTCGTGAGCTACAGCTCACTTCATCGGATGCATACCGTGGAAACTGCAGTAGACTTTATATACACACAGAGAATATGAAACAATACCTCCTCCCACCCCACTGTCCTGCTGGTAATAGCTTATCTAAAGTGATCATCAAGTTGGGCCATTTCCAGCACAAATCCAGGTTTTCTCACCCTCCACCCCCCCACACAAATTCACTCTCCTGCTGGTGATAGCCCATCCAAAGTGACCACTCTCCCTACAATGTGCATGATAATCAAGGTGGGCCATTTCCAGCACAAATCCAGGTTCTCTCACCCCCTCACCCCCCTCCCAAAAACCACACACACAAACTCACTATCCTGCTGGTAATAGCTCATCCAAAGTGACCACTCTCCCTACAATGTGCATGATAATCAAGGTGGGCCATTTCCAGCACAAATCCAGGTTTTCTCACCCCCCCACTCCCATACACACACAAACTCACTCTCCTGCTGGTAATAGCTCATCCAAACTGACCACTCTCCAAGTTTAAATCCAAGTTAAACCAGAACATCTGGGGGGTGGGGGGGATAGGAAAAAACAAGAGGAAATAGGCTACCTTGCATAATGACTTAGCCACTCCCAGTCTCTATTTAAGCCTAAATTAATAGTATCCAATTTGCAAATGAATTCCAATTCAGCAGTTTCTCACTGGAGTCTGGATTTGAAGTTTTTTTGTTGTAAAATAGCAACCTTCATGTCTGTAATTGCGTGACCAGAGAGATTGAAGTGTTCTCCGACTGGTTTATGAATGTTATAATTCTTGACATCTGATTTGTGTCCATTTATTATTTTACGTAGAGACTGTCCAGTTTGACCAATGTAAATGGCAGAGGGGCATTGCTGGCACATGATGGCATATATCACATTGGTGGATGTGCAGGTGAACGAGCCTCTGATAGTGTGGCTGATGTTATTAGGCCCTGTGATGGTGTCCCCTGAATAGATATGTCCCCTGAATAGATAGTTGGCAACGGGCTTTGTTGCAAGGATAAGTTCCTGGGTTAGTGGTTCTGTTGTGTGGTATGTGGTTGTTGGTGAGTATTTGCTTCAGGTTGCGGGGCTGTCTGTAGGCAAGGACTGGCCTGTCTCCCAAGATTTGTGAGAGTGTTGGGTCATCCTTCAGGATAGGTTGTAGATCCTTAATAATGCGTTGGAGGGGTTTTAGTTGGGGGCTGAAGGTGACGGCTAGTGGCGTTCTGTTATTTTCTTTGTTAGGCCTGTCCTGTAGTAGGTAACTTCTGGGAACTCTTCTGGCTCTATCAATCTGTTTCATTACTTCCGCAGGTGGGTATTGTAGTTGTAAGAAAGCTTGACAGAGATCTTGTAGGTGGATTTGTGCTGGAAATGGCCCACCTTGATTATCATGCACATTGTAGGGAGAGTGGTCACTTTGGATGAGCTATTACCAGCAGGATAGTGAGTTTGTGTGTGTGGTTTTTGGGAGGGGGGTGAGGGGGTGAGAGAACCTGGATTTGTGCAGGAAATGGCCCACCTTGATTATCATGCACATTGTGTAGAGAGTTGTCACTTTGGATGGGCTATCACCAGCAGGAGAGTGAATTTGTGTGGGGGGGTGGAGGGTGAGAAAACCTGGATTTGTGCTGGAAATGGCCCAACTTGATGATCACTTTAGATAAGCTATTACCAGCAGGACAGTGGGGTGGGAGGAGGTATTGTTTCATATTCTCTGTGTGTATATAAAGTCTACTGCAGTTTCCACGGTATGCATCCGATGAAGTGAGCTGTAGCTCACGAAAGCTCATGCTCAAATAAATTGGTTAGTCTCTAAGGTGCCACAAGTACTCCTTTTCTTTTTGCGAATACAGACTAACACGGCTGTTACTCTGAAACCTGTCAAAATTTAAGAAGATTCTGATCTGGGTTTGGGGTTTGATATATTATAAAGATAGGAAAGGAGCTATTTACAAAATACCTCCTGACTTTCCCTCCTAGAATCAGACTCCGGGCCTTAGCCTCCTCTGAAATGTGCTTCCATGGGCTATCATTTAAAATATGTTAGTAGATCTGTTTGGGACACCTGTAGAATAAATTCTAGGCCATCACTAGAGAAAGATAATTTAATACCCAGCATAATTTTGAATGGTGTCTGTCTACCCTTTGGAGTTCCTGTAGCCATATCTTAACCTGCATGCTCTAGCTACCCCCTTTTCTGCAGCTGGACAAGCTAGCCAACAGATCCCAGTCATCGGTGGCAGGATCAAACCGGGACCTCTGGAGCTTAGTGCATGAGCCTCTACAGCATGAGCTAAAAGCCAACTGGCTATTAGCTAAGGCTATAGAGCAGATTCATTTAACTCTCTCTAAATGGTCTTGGTGCCACTAGAGGGAACAGAACACTACACCCAGAAGGTGTGTGGGTTACACTAGCAACTTTGCTTACTGAGCTTAATGACCTAGGCAGCATGCTAGTGCACCTGGTGGTGTGTAATTTGCTCCACTTTGTCAGCACAATGATGTTTGTTACTCATATTAGAAGTGCCGTGTGCCATACAACAGAGTCTCTTTAGCTGCATGTTCTTAGCAGTTTCTCTGCATTGGCCCTTTCAGCTTAGAAGGGACTGAAGCAAAGTTCTTGATGCGTATGTTGTTAATAACATAGATAATGCACAGAGGCTCAATTGCAGAGTTAGGTTCAGCTACAAATAATTGTCAATGTCTTTCACTCCAGAGATTTAGAGGGACTATATGGGATGAACAGATAAGAGGGCGATCACTGTGACTTGGAATGAATCCATGGAATCCGCAAGAACAGGGGCCTTTGCCAGCTCTCCAACAAGCTACTGAAAGCGAGCAATGCATACTTTCAAATAAATGAGAATGCCTACACCAAAATCCAAATAGCATTGTGTATAAAGAGGGCAGGCTTCATAGACCGAGGACTGTAAAGGGGTCTTGGTAGAAACCAGAATATGTTTTTTCCCATAAAATAATTGTTGCTGGAATAAAATAAAGGGAATCGTTATCAGTAAGCAGTTATTATTATATACATTCTTCATTCCATCCAGCCCACCATGCTACTCTATACGTATGTGTGTTTGAGCTGCTATTATTATGAGTTACCCAACAAATCCAAATGCCAACCCTTTTCAGATTTCTTTCTTGAAATCACTGTGCTGTCGCATAAGCTAAGCAGTCTAGTTCAGGTTTTGGAAGGGGCCCCACCAAGCGATTCCAAGGTACTGCAGGGAATGAGTTTGATCATTCAACAGGTGGTACTATTCCCTCTACTTCATCAGTGTGGGAATACCGCAGCACGGCATTAGCACCATCTCTACTGGGGTATCTTTTGAATGATACGTAAAACCAAGGTCTGAAATATTTAGGATGGGATTTTCAAAGGCGTTTAGACCTAACTCTGCTACCATTCAATGCCATGGGCGCACAATTAAGCTGATTTAGAAAAGGTTGGAAACGTAACACTCTAAATAATTATAAGATTTTACTGGTCTTTATTATCTTGCCACCATTAAAACCGAGGCAAAAGTGCTTTAATCCTCCCCCGCCACTGCAGCTCTACCCTCCTGAGAAAATGAAAACCCTGTCATCATAAAAACATAGAAGGGGACTATTGGAAGGATCCAACCAGTATCCCACCCCCTTCGGTCACAAGAAATGGACCCTGCGGGACACACCCAACTGATTGTACTGGGAGATCGCTGCTCAGAGCTGTCCCCCAAACAGTGTGAGAGAGAGAGAGATGATATCGAAAGAGTTCTAGATTCCTACTGTATAGCAGAGACACAATAAAAACCAGACTTAAAGAGACCCAATACATTCTCTGAAACAATATGCTATTGTGATGAAATCTAAGGCTATATTCTGTTTATTTACCCTGGGAACACACTTATATCCTTGGTGTTTAACCCCTAATATAATAATAATATCCAGTTCTTTTATAGGCTTTCCATCAGTAAATCTCAAAGCACTTTATAAAGGAGGTCAGTATCATTATCCCCATTTTATAGATGGGGAAAGTGAGGCACGGAAAGGAGAAGTGACTTGCCCAAGGTCACCCAGCAGGCCAGTAGTAGAGCCAGGAATAGAGCCCAGGTCTCCTGAGTCCCAGTCTAGTACACTATCCTCTAGTTAACACAGCCTTATTCCTGGCTCTTGGTGTTGGGATTTAGACCCCTTTTACCATCATTTACTTGACTTCTGGTTACTTTGGTTACCAACAAACCCTCCAGCCCGGGGAAAACTTTCAACCTTTCCCACCATGCTCTCCGGGTCATTGGCCTTTTAAGTCTGGGAGAGGCAAGCAGCTATAGCTCTAAGGGGATCATTTGGCATCTGACTGCTATAGGTCGATCCTCCCTCCCTTATGGCTAGCAGTGTCTGTTGTTAAGTTTTCTCCTTGCTTTCCTTTTCTCTTTCTCCTGAGTAGGGGGCAAACATTCACATGCACTAAACTTATGGTGCTTGTCAATATTCTTTGGGGCAAAGTTCCTTACTGACTCACGGTCTGGTTATCCTTGGTATGATCATGCCCACTCTAATTTGAGCAAGACTGCCCCATAGCTAATGCCTTTGATCCCATGTATCTGTAGTCTATGAAAAAAATTGGTGTCTCAGCAACTGTCTACATAGAGTGCTTCCGCCGACGTGCACGGGCTGAAATTATGGAAAAGCAGCATCACTTGCCCCATAACCTCAGCCGTGCAGAACACAATGCCATCCACAGCCTCAGAAACAACTCTGACATCATAATCAAAAAGGCTGACAAAGGAGGTGCTGTCATCATCATGAATAGGTCGGAATATGAACAAGAGGCTGCTAGGCAGCTCTCCAACACCACCTTCTACAAGCCATTACCCTCTGATCCCACTGAGGGTTACCAAAAGAAACTACAGCATTTGCTCAAGAAACTCCCTGAAAAAGCACAAGAACAAATCCACACAGACACACCCCCAGAACCCCGACCTGGGGTATTCTATCTGCTACCCAAGATCCATGAACCTGGAAATCCTGGACGCCCCATCATCTCAGGCATTGGCACCCTGACAGCAGGATTATCTGGCTATGTAGACTCTCTCCTCAGGCCGTATGCTACCAGCACTCCCAGCTATCTTCGAGACACCATGACTTCCTGAGGAAACTACAATACATCAGTGATCTTCCTGAAAACACCATCCTGGCCACTATGGATATAGAAGCCCTCTACACCAACTTTCCACACAAAGATGGACTACAAGCCACCAGGAACATTATCCCCAATAATGTCTCGGCAAACCTGGTGGCTGAATTTTGTGACTTTGTCCTCACCCATAACTATTTCACATTTGGGGACAATGTATACCTTCAAATCAGCGGCACTGCTATGGGTACCCATATGGTCCCACAGTATGTCAACATTTTTATGGCTGACTTAGAACAACCCTTCCTCAACTCTCATCCCCTAATGCCCCTACTCTACTTGCGCTACACTGATGACATCTTCATCATCTGGACCCATGGAAAAGAAGCCCTTGAGGAATTCCACCATGATTTCAACAATTTCCATCCCACCATCAACCTCAGCCTGGACCAGTCCACACAAGAGATCCACTTCCTGGGCACTACGGTGCTAATAAGTGATGGTCACATAAACAACCCTATACCGGAAACCTACTGACCGCTATAATTACCTACATGCCTCCAGCTTTCATCCAGACCACACCACACGATCCATTGTCTACAGCCAAGCTCTACGATACAACTGCATTTGCTCCAACCCCTCAGTCAGAGACAAACACCTACAAGATCTCTATCAAGCATTTTTACAACTACAATACCCACCTGCTGAAGTGAAGAAACAGATTGACAGAGCCAGAAAAGTACCCAGAAGTCACCTACTACAGGACAGGCCCAACAAAGAAAATAACAAAACGCCACTAGCCATCACCTTCAGCCCCCAACTAAAACCTCACCAACGCATCATCAAGGATCTACAACCTATCCTGAAGGACAACCCATCACTCTCGCAGATCTTGGGAGACAGGCCAATCCTTGCTTACAGACAGCCCCCCAACCTGAAGCAAATACTCACCAGCAACCACACACCACACAACAGAACTACGAACCCAGGAACCTATCCTTGCAACAAAGCCCGTTGCCAACTATGTCCACATATCTATTCAGGGGACACCATCATAGGGCCTAATCACATCAGCCACACTATCAGAGGCTCGTTCACCTGCACATATATGCCATCATGTGCCAGCAATGCCCCTCTGCCATGTACATTGGTCAAACTGGACAGTCTCTACGTGAAAGAATAAATGGACACAAATCAGACGTCAAGAATTATAACATTCAAAAACCAGTCGGAGAACACTTCAATCTCTTTGGTCACTCGATTACAGACCTAAAAGTTGTAATTCTTCAACAAAAATACTTCAAAAACAGACTCCAACGAGAGACTGCTGAATTGGAATTAATTTGCAAACTGGATATAATTAACTTAGGCTTGAATAAAGACTGGGAGTGGATGGGTCATTACACAAAGTAAAACTATTTCCCCATGTTTATTCCCCACCCCCCACCCCCCTCTGTTCCTCAGATGTTCTTGTCAACTGCTGGAAATGGCCCACCTTGATTATCACTACAAAAGGTTTCCCCTCTCCCCCGACCCCCCCGCTCTCCTGCTGGTAATAGCTCACCTTAAGTGATCACTCTCATTACAGTGTGTATGGTAACACCCATTGTTTCATGTTCTCTATGTATATAAATCTCCCCACTGTATTTTCCACTGAATGCATCTGATGAAGTGAGCTGTAGCTCACGAAAGCTTTTGCTCAAATAAATTTGTTAGTCTCTAAGGTGCCAGGAGTCCTCCTTTTCTTTTTGTGAATACAGACTAACACGGCTGCTACTCTGAAACCTGTCTATTTTTGTTGTCTCGAAGGTTGTTGGCTTTGTTCTTCTGATGGATTGTGTTTTTAAGCATTTGTCAGGACATCTAGAGCCTAGGATAGATTCTTATGTGTTGAACTCATATACATATAAATGTAGAGATTTGTTCAATTCAAAGCTGATTTGCATAATCACCGTACTCCCTAAATAAAAGATAATGGTGTGGGTGTGTGAGTGCAAGCTAAATCCGCTGAAATGGTTATGATCTTAGTAATTATATTACACGCAGTAGTTCCATTTTTAAACAATGTGCATCTAAAAGGTCCACTTTCTAGACAGCCTTCAATCCATATGTGCAAATCCTGTTGACACCAACGGAAACTGTGCTTGGGGACGGGAGGATTGGATGTGGCCCTCAGTAGTGGGCCTGTGGATTATGTCTTGTTTTCCTCACATGTCCTGCGAGCAAGAAAATAGGAAGTTTTAAACATGGGTAGCAGAAAAGCAGCACGACTTACCTCAAAAGACTTCAGAACAAACCCAAAGCATAATCGGTATGGAGTGGTGCTGACTCATTGGGAAGTCGGGAAGCTGACTATGGATAAACTTACCTATTTCAAGACGAAGCATTCTGAAATGAGAGATGGTCAATTTATTTACTCTGAATAACTTATCCAGTGGCGTGGCCCTCCTTTTCTGTTGGTATGAGATTTGTGAACAACATTGAGTTTTACAAAGATACTCAATCACTGTGGCTGTTTGACAACAAATTTCAGCCTATGGGTCGTTCACAAACTGCTACTTCAACTATTCACTAATCATGGTGTGTAATTAGTTGCCTAAGCCATGTGGTATTCTGTCCATTCCCTGATTGGATGACTGAACAGAAACTGACTGATGAAAACTTTTGTTTGTGCATGAAATACTCTTGTTCTCATAAGTACAGAGGTATTAGAAGAAAGAACAGCCATTCAACAAATGTGCATGTACCAAAACCTATTAGCACATATGTTTGTGAACTGTACATCAGAACTGCCATATTGGATCAGACCAATGGTCCATCTATCCTAGTATCCTTCCAGCAATGGCTGGTGCCAGACGCTTCACAGGAAATGAGCAGAACTGGACAATTGATGGAGTGATTCAACCCCGGTCATCCAGTACTAGCTCATGGCAGTCAGAGGTTTAGGGATGTCCAGATGTTTGCATCCCCGACCACCTTGGCTAATAGCCATTGATGGACCTATCCTCCTTGAACTTATCTTATTCTTTTTGAATGCAGTTATACTTTGTATAGACCTAAAGTATACTTATAACAATGAATATAAAGGAGAAAGAATAGGTCCCAAATGAGCTGTCATTCAGAATACGAACAAATATTTGACCAGGTCTACACAAAACCAAAAGACTGGAGTTATTTTTCTGTAATTGAGAGACAACTCAACCCTTGTGAACATCTTAACTCCTCCCTGACAGCCTCCTCTTCTACTCCCCAAGCATTCTACTCAAGTTGAATTGGAATTAATTTTGTTTATATCTTCCTTGATCTGTGGCAGATAATGCTTCGGAGAGTCCCCAGATAGCTGTTTTGTGTTCTTACCGGTGTAATTTCTTTTGGCCTGTAATTTCTTCTGTTGGTTGCTGAAGCTTATGTCCGTAAATCCAACGAGTGTATATTACAGAAATGGTGAGAAGGGGTAAATCCAGCCTCCACGGCTGGGAGAGAAGGCTGGATTTGGGGGGATGCATATTGCACAGAGCCCAGCTCAATGGGGACGGTCTGCATAGGGGAGGGAAGGGGGCAGAATACAGACTGAATTTTCATCACAATAGTCTAGCATTTTGCAGAATATATTTGTCTGTTTTTTATTGTCTCTATACTATCCAACAGAAATCTGGAGTCCTTTTGATATCATCTCTCTCTGTGTTTGGTGGGCCTCTTCGTGGGCAGAGCTCTCCCAGTACAATCAGATGGCCATGTTCCGTGGGATCCATTTCTTGCAACTGAAGAGGGTGGGTTAGTGGTTGGATCCTTCCAATATTCTCCTGGTATGTTTTGATGATGACAGGGTTTTCATTGTCTCAGGAGAGCAGAGCAGCTGGGGTTGTGGGGTGGGTATTAAAGCTGCGGCTCAATTTTGCCTTATTTTTAATTGGGGCAAGATAATAAATGGTACAATCCTATGGTTAATTAGAGTCTTTTATCTACAACCTTTTAGAAATTGGTATCCAGTGCACAACTTTATTCACTGATGAAATGGAGTCACCTCTTGGATGAAGGGTAGAAGCCGTTTAATAACCTGCAGAATGCTGCTCAACAGTCTGACATAAGAAGTGAAGAGTGTGACATCTAAGTGAAAGCGCAGAAGGAATTTACATAATCAAAATGTAATTGCCTGAGTGCAAATGTGGTCAGAAAATCCCTATTCTTGCCAAAAGTGGCATGAAACCATTAAATACTTCAAGGGGAGAGTTAGCCAAAGTTTTCTCTGCTTTGCAATTCCTTCCCCAGCAGTAGAGGTAAGTTGAGGCAGAGAATAGCTACCACAGTGATTCAGAGACTTTAAACTACAGCCCCTTCCATCTGAGGATCTGAACGTACTTCATCAGCATTTCTACGGGGCTTGTCACCACCGTAGTACCTGAGCGCTTTGGAAAAACTGGGCAAAATTCCTGGCCCCATTGAAGTGAGCAGCAAAATGCTCATTTATTTAATTGAGCCTTTGAGTTGATCCTCAAAACACCACTGTAAGATAAATCTTACCGACCCCATTTTACAGATGAGGAAACTGGGATGCACAGAAATTAAATGACTTGCCCAAGGACGCCACACAGGAAGTCAGTGGCAACAGCAGAAGTAGAACCCTAACTTCCTAGCTCATTGATCTGACCCTCAACTCCATGGCCATCCTACCTCTGGCTAACTGAATTAGGCATGTGAAAGGAGTACTGTTCCATAGCCTATTAATATCCTAGGGCAGGGGTGGGCAAACTACGGCCCGGGGCCACATCTGGCCCTTCAGAGGTTTTAATTCGGCCCTTGAGCTCCTGCTGGGGAGCGGGGTCTGGGGCTTGGCCCACTCTGTCACTCCAGCAGGGGGCTTGCCCCGCTCCGTGCGTGCTGTGGCTCTGCACAGCTCCCGGAAGCAGCAGCATGTCAGTCCTCCAGCTCCAATGCATAGGGTCAGCCAAGGAACTCCGCAGCTCCCATTGGCCGGGAACCATAGGAGCCGGAGTGGGGACATGCTGCTGCTTCCGGGAGCTGCTTGAGGTAAGTGCCATCTGGAGCCTGCACCCCTGACCCCTTCCCGTGCCCCAACCCCCTGCTCCTATCCCCCTTGCGCCCTCTGAACCCCTTGGTCCCAACACAGAGCACCCTCCTGCACCCACAGCCCATCATCCTCAGCCCCACCTCAGAGCCTGTACCCCCAGCTGGAGCCCTCACCCCTTTCTGCACTCCAACCCCCTGCCCCAGCCTGGAGCCCCCTCCCGCACCCTGAACTCCTAATTTCTGGCCCCAGGGGGAGCCCTCAGCCCCTCCCGCACCCCAACCCCCAATTTCATGAGCATTCATGGCCCATCATACAATTTCCATACCCAGATGTGGCCCTTGGGCCAAAACATTTGCCCACCCTTGTCCTAGGGTCTTGCAGTCTATTATGTCAATGGCTGTATTACACACAGGTGCAGCAGAGGGTATGGTCCTCTAAATGCAAGTCCATTGATATCAGAGCAGAGAGGTCCATGGCCTAGATTATCTTAGTCTTGAGTCTGGAGAGTTATTCACAACACTCACAATGTAAGGCCCTATCTAAGCCTATCAACCTTCTTTTATAAGCCTGTTGTACAATCCTAACTTTTTCTTTTCACACCCTTTGAAAAGTTTGATTGGACGTTGATTTCTCTGAGAATCCATTTTTTTTCTATGTTCTATTAACCCTCCCTCCGCTCTGCTTTGTCATTGTGTTCTTGTTCTGTTGCCATTCAAACAACTTGACACAGGAGTTGGAGGGGGTAGAAAGGTCAGAGGTTACACTTTGGGAGGCCAGAGAAAATAAAAGAGTAGCAGATATACAAATGGCCTGATTTTGCAACATCCTGAACGCTTTGCAACTCCCATTGCCTTGGGAGATATGGGAATTTAGTGCCTTGCAATATTCAGTCCTTTATAGCTGTTTTGAAAATTCATGACTAAATTAACTGCACCCAATCCATATTCAAACTTTGTACCATAGTCTATCTGTGATCCAGTGCCGAATTGCTACTGATACGAGCAGGAATTTTGTGCATCAATGGAGGCAGTATTTGGGCCATTATAATGTAATAGTATGTTTGCATAAATCCTACGATGGGGCAAATATCTCAATTATAGATCCACAGGGGTCCTGTACTGACCTTTTATTCTTGATTCATACAACAGCCTCTAGTGATTTCAGTGGCTTTTTTTGTATTGCATACCAGGCTAATACACATCATTAGAGCTTGGCAAAACTTTTTGGGGGGAATTTTTTGACTAAATGGAAATTTCCATAAACAAATCTCAATTTCTGGAAGAAAAAAAAAGGGGGGGGGGGGAGATTTTTTTGTTTTGATTTTTCTATGAAAATCTTAAAATTTTCCAAGAAAAATGTTCTTTTTGTCAAACTGTTTCACAGTGAGAAATATAATTTCCCAACCTGCCTGATGTACTATTTGTACTATGGATAAGAGCTATGAAGAACAGGTGGGAGAGAAAAATGCAGTTCTCACTTTCAGAAACGCTCAATCTAGTGATATCCAAATCACAAGAAGTACCACCATCTCAACTAGTACCTTTAGCAGAGTCTAGTGGTGAAATAGGCATGGGAACAGAGCTACTCCTTTCCTCAGGGTCATACCTACAAGTCACTAGACTCTAGAACTCATCAAATGATTTGTTGTGAATAATAGTTATTGCATATGTAGCTCTTTAAAAAAATATTCACAAACAGTCCGTGATTTCTGAACGCATACTTATTAAATGTTCACTGGACAGTTTGGATGAACCATTTTCTGCCTCTGGGCTGTTCAGCAATAGTTCATTTCATCTATTCACACTTCATGGGCTTGGACTGGTCACCTAAGTCACCTGGTATTCTTTTGGATCCCTGGTTGGATGATTGAAACTTTTTGAACAGAAGGAAGAGTAACAGCTACTCATGCTTGTGTTTACGTGGGAAGATGGGTATTTGCATGAATAAGAGAGATTTCCTAAACATTCAGGCAAATAAAAACCCCATTCATCTGGGTGTTTGTGAATACTGACCGACAAGTAGGTGTGAACACCACTGAACTGGACAGTGGCTGGGAATTTGCAAAAAAAAAAAAAAAAAAAGAAAAAGTGTGCCTACACTGAAATCAGAGGTGTGATTTGCAGCTCCTATGGGCATATAGGCACTAGTTTTAATTCAGCTTACTCACTAGAAATACAGCGCAGCACTGAAGATACAGCAACACAGGCTAGGAACCCGAGTACATACCCAGGTTCCAGGCAGGCTTGTACAGCCAATGGTGAAGCCTGAGCTGCTGTGTCATCATTGCTGGTTTTACTGAGCTAGCTAGGTGAAACCACACACAATTTAATCAAATGTTGACGTGCCAGGCTGAAGGTGTTCAATATTCCCTTTTCAGGTGGCCATACAGTAGTCAACCATGTTTCGGAAATGAAGTCGAATTGAAAGTGGTTCTGCCATTTTAAGTTAGCTAAAGGCAATATATATTCCCAACAAAGCTGACATTTGGAGCAGCTAGTTATCATTTGAGTCTAGCGTTTTGTTTTCTCTTTCATTTTTTGAGGTGCTTCTACTGGTGAAGGTGCAGGTCCAGAGCTGGGCACCACGAAACACTTGCTTCATTCCTTCAGATCCAGCAGTGCTAACAATTTGGAAGTTCATAGACTAAAAGACTATTTAAATTCAAGAACAGTATTTCTCAACCACACTCGTTCACCTGAACCCCTTGGCTTCTACACTCTTGTTTAAAATACCTACTACTTGGGCATTACTAGTTTTAAATATCAGATCCCGAACAAAGAGCTTTTTCTTATGTTCTAAGATGTAATTTTAGTGAAAGCTGAGCATAGCCCTGGATTTATATTAAATTCATCCTAAAGGCTTAGCATCCATCCCTCCTGAAACCCAATCTTACAAACGTTTATATGGCTTCTCAGTGGGTACCATATATAATGGTATATATACATCCATAGTGTAAATTTATACTAGGTTCCAGAATTGGTCTATCCAAATGAGCTCCCGCCATTTTATCCAGTGTCCCACATAAACTTGAAAGAATATCTTCTAGTACAGCAAAGTTAATGAATCAGTGACTATCTTCCTTTTGTAAGATTCACTATAAATAATATGTGCTGTTTGATACTAGCTGGAAAAAATTCTGTTAGACAAAGATGAATGTTGGGTTGAATAATATCCTGTCTCCCTATTTATTTTTTGTCCGTAGTTTCTATTTCTTTCATTTGTGAGTATTTTTAGTGAGCCGAGGAATTATTTGGTAAGATATTCAAGATTTCTAGTGGGATTTCTTGATAATGGACAGATTCTTTCTCGTCATAATGATAGCTGAGCTTCTCGAGAGCAAAGAGATACTTTGTTCTTTGTTCTCAAGGAGACAAACTGTTATTTCTTTCCCCTGAAGAAGCTTCTAATATGATGGGTGAAATATCAAGAATAATTAGACCAAATGATGATGTAAATCCCACTAGAAATAATGCATCCATTATTTCATTTTATGCCTATCGCTCTAGTTTCTGCCTGATTTAAGTCAATGTGAAGAAAGCTGTGGGTATTCCCTTTATAAGAACTACAATAAAATTCCTCATTGAATATTTACTAGTCCTGAGTTGCTCCTTTTTTGTTGGACCATCATTACACAATTTTAAAATATGATGATAATTTATCCGTTTGCTAGCCCTTTGTTGCTTAATTCCAGCAAGGCAGGCAGAAGGGCTGATAGTTCAAAGGTTAATATGTTTCAGTTGTTGGGCCCCTGAGGTTCACTTTCTAGAAAAAAGCTCTTTCACTTTTTATTAAGAAACCCGTGTAATGAAAGGGGAGGAAGTGCTGTCTCTTGCTTAGCAGAGAAGGTCTAGTGGAAGCCAAGATTCTAGGCCTGGCTCAGCTGCTGACTTGCTGAATGACCATGGTCAAGTCACTTAACCACCCTGTGCCTCAGTTTCCCCAATCTACAAGATGGTGGTAATACTTATGTGCCTCACACAGGCCTTGTGTGGTTTAAGGTGCTTTAAGTTCCTGGGATGAAAGTTGCTACACAAGGGCAAAATATTATATGAAACTAAATTGAAAAACAGTTTACTGTATATTACTCTTGCAAACAAGTCCTGGACTGAGCAGAGAAGGGGTGAAGCCCTCACATTGGTGGTTCCTTCAACTTTGCAATTATTATGAAGGTTGGGAAGTTAATTCGCTTGGCCAATGTAGGGGCATCAATGTCATGTCCATTACAGGACCACATTGGTAACTCCCTAGGAATCCAGTGGTAACAATTTGTGGAATTGAAAATCTCAGCCAGACATTCTCCATCTTCAGCTATGCAGCCTACATACTGTAGCTCCTACAAAAGACACCTATTAAAGGCTTTGGGATGCATTGCACAAATGGCTGCATTTGTCTGATGCACTTTGGTCACCCTGTGATGTAATGTTTTCCAGTTGGTTAAAACTCTTAATGACCAAGAAGAACCGCCTCCCTCAAGTCTTGTCTGGCCTCAGGCCTAAGACGTGAAACTTAAAGAAGTGTACTTTGGGGAACAAGAAATTAAACCACAAGAAAACACTGTCAGCATTTTTCCTAAAATTGTACCATTGAAGCAATCTCCCAGATCCCTTCCCAGTGATACTTCTCTTTTGTGCTCCTGCTTGTTGTTTCATTCTGAGCTGTGATCTCTCTGACAATTGACAAGAAAAGTACTATTTTTCTAAGATTTAAGCAAGGCTGGGAAATACACATTTTATGCAATTAAATGTATTCACGTTAGCATGCTATTATAATTCACACGTTCACAGAAAAAGAGAGAACTCCATGCCATTTAAAAAGAGTGATGTTTGGTGCAGAGTAGACACACACACACACAGAGAAAATTTATTTAGTGGGGTCAACACATTGTGAGATAGCCTTAAACGAGAGAGTTAGTTTTACCCATATGCAGTCAGTGAGTGAACATTCCAGACCTGAGACCTTTCATATAAATATGGGCATTGTCTTAAAACTCTCCCATTTGGTAAATTAGCATGCAAGTGGTATTGCTTGACATAATTAACTCACTTGATTTTAATGTCTGAATCACAAGATTGTAATTCATTATTAAAAGAATTTTGTAAAAACTTCCAGAATGCTGATGACTCAGACTGATGTTTTGACTATTATAAAATCCTTGAAACTGAACCCTTAAAGGCACAAGGAGACACTAACAAATACATAAAAAAACCCTAGTTCTTTGGGTCAGAAAGTTGTATGTGTTACAGGCTTCAGAGAAAAGGTTAATGAAAGAAAGAAAACAAAAAAATCCCTGATGGCCTGTGGTGCAACTGTCCAGAAGAGTTTTAAGAATGTCCCTATTTTTTGTTTCCTTCTGGAAATTGTTTCCCTCTAAGCCCTTAATGGGATGTTTTTAGTGATGATTCTCTGTCCCAAATTAGCATCTGAGATGAGCATTAAAAGCAATGTGGTTTCAGTTTGGGGAGTCGCACACATTATAAAGTCTCCTTAGACATTGTTCAGTATGAGACATGGGTGGGTTTGCTGTGCTCTCCTTCTAGTCCCAGTCTTTCTGCAGCTTTCTGGATCTGCTTAGTGAAACGGCTTTTAAGCTGAAGTGACTTTAAAAAAAAAAAAAAGCACACAAAGTTCCAAACCCCCAACACTCACCCTGAAATCTTTAGTGATCGCTTGTTTTAACAAAATAAATCTGTTCTGAAATGGGGGAGATAAATGATCTTTTATTAGAGAGAGAAAAGATGAGTGAAACATAATAGGGGGAAAAATCTCTACAATTCTGCTTGGAAGTCAGTCTCATAATTCGTGCAGATATTTTGAAGAAAAATACCTCTCTGAAGCCTGGAACAATTTGACTTTACTAGATTCATGGAATAAAATGGGTTTGTTTTCATGTAGTCCTAGCTTTTAGAAAAGAATTGCAGCTCTAAAAAGAAATCCAGTATCCTGCTAATCTGCTTACCCCTTAAACATGGGGGGCTGCTCAAAGAAAAAAAAATATTTATAATCCCAGAGAAATTGGTCATTACCAGCAGATAATGATGGGTGGGTTAATTAATGGAATGAATACAAAAGAGAACTGGGACAAACTGTTGGTTAATTTGGTAATGAACTACATTCAAAGAGACCTGATGACTATACACACTGTGTATTACAAGGGAGTAATTTTTATGCTTGTCCGTGTTAATTTTAGCAACCATAAAACACATGGAATTTGATGATTGAAAAAGAGGTTATTTCTCATTCTTAACAGACAGGATTCCCTCCCCCCAGTCCCACCCCAGTGATCAGAATGCAGGACAACACTCAGTTTGAAAATGACACTTAAAATATTCCCTCTTCATCCACAGGTATTCACAAAAAATGCCTTCCAATGAGAATGGTGATATCCCTGCACCACTGTTGAAAAAGGCTGCTTTTCAAATGTCCTAAAACTATTTTTCTTAAACAAAAATAGTTGGGTTAAAAGAAATTGAAAAGCATAAAACAATCCAGCTCCAGAGTTTTAAAATGAATGTGCATCAGAAAATATAGCTTTGGTTCATAATTTTAAATACAGTCTAAATAACGTCTGAAGAAATAGTTACACCAACTTTAAATATTGGTTGCCAAATGATAATTATATTGTTTAATTTTAAATCATATGATAGAGTTGTACCACATGACGCTGTAAACATTAAGCAGAAACATTTTTTTGTTATCATGAGGGATTATATTTTAAAAACCACATAAGCATCTTAAAAATCAAAAGTAAATAGCTATTTTTATTACAAATGCTAACTTTTCCTATCTTCTTTTCCAAAAGTTATCATTGAATTCTAGATAGCATGCCAACTTCTGGTGGTAAATGTTCCCTAAATTTAGCCATATGCTGTAAAATACACTTATATAAACATTTCAGTGTGTTGATACAAACCTAAAAATTGTCTTTTATGTATTGTAGTTCAATACCCTCTTTCTCGTCTAGGAAACTTTTGGAAGGAGAGACTCATTACAAGGCACAATCTTATTATACACCTACCAAAACAGTAATTAGGTAAGATAGCAACATTACTTAAAAAACCAAAACATTAGTTTAAAATTTAAAATAGTCCCAATAATCTAAAAGGCTGGCATGCTAATAGTGTTTGAAATAGTCTATAATTTGAAATGTAGATACTCATTAGTTCACCCTTCCGTCCTGCTTATGTAGCTGTTGTTTATGAAATGCCAAGGGCATTTCTGTCTCATTATCAAATACATAAATAGAAGAATATGCATTTAGTATGGGATCTATTTTCTCATCAGTTTTTTTCCCTCCGTATCATATTTCTTGATGTTATCTCTTCCCTTCTCCAGCCTGTATATTTCCAAGAAACTCTTTAAAGAGCTGAAGACAACAAATAACATCTCCAACCAACAGAATGGAATTTTGAAGCAAAACAACTTTCTTTTACTCTAATGAGCATCTGAGGAACACTCGTGTTCCAGACCTTTCTCTTCTCCTGTGCAGTTTGTTTTTTTTTTAAAACAGGCCTATCGTCTGGTAAAAATAATTTTTTTTAACACTTTACCATTTTGTGATGTTTCTCAGATTTTGCAATTGTAAGTTCTTGCGAATATTCGGGGTTTGATCCAGCTCCCATTGCAGGCATATTAAGACTCTCGGGGCAGAGCCTCAGCTGGCATAAATCATCATAACTCCATTGATTTCAGGGGAGCTATGACAATTTACTCCAACTGAGGATTTGCTCCCATTGACTGCAATGGGCTGGATCAGGCCCTAAAGCCTTACACAGGTAAAACTGCTACTGATACCAGTTATGAAACCCCATTGACTTTAATGGGAGTTTTGCCTGAGTAGGGAGGGCAGGTTTGCACCCCTAACATTCAAATGGAAGGTTTCAGAGTAACAGCCGTGTTAGTCTGTATTCGCCAATGCCTGAGATGATGGGGACTTGTCTCTAAGGTGCCACAAGTCCCCATTCAAATGGAAGTCTTTCCATTGTCTTCAGTGGACTTTGGATCAGGCCCTAAATACATTGTCACGTAAACAAGGAGCCCAGCAGGTAGCTATTGTTCAGAAAAAAAAAAAATCCATAGAAGCTAATGGAAATTTTGTCTGAGAAAAAAGAAGCAGGATCAGGCCCCAAATTATTACAATAGTGTCATTTAATACATCAGTTATGGGGAACATGGTAAGATAACATGTTCTGATGTGTTTTTTTAGCTTATGAGGTTAATATCCCCTGGGTTTTCTTAAGACAAATTTTATGAATATTGAATGTTGCAAACCAAATCCAAAGCAAAAGCCCAATTTTATTTGCTTTCTTTTGGTAATTAAGAATAGGAATTTTGTGATCAGTTTCTTTAAATTAGGAACTAAGAAAACAAAATCTTTCTGGCAAGTAATGCATTTTATTGACTCACAGTAGGAAGCAAACAAAGAGTCAAGAATGTTTTTCCTCAGAGAGCCGTAAGATGCACCATCCCTTGTTTGTGAATGAAAAGATAAGGATGTAATGAAATAGTGTTTGGAAATAATTGAGCGGGCTTTGAAAATAAAGTAAGAATAGCACTCAAGGAATAAAATAATGTGAAAATAGGTTCCCTGTATTTTTTTAAAAAGAAAAACCCCAAACTTACAAAAGTAGAGGACAACTTTTTTCTCTCCAAGATAGCTGTCTGCAAACGAGATATTTCATTTGTACAGCTGCACTGCTGCTGGAATTCTTCCTCTTAGATCAGTTTGGTTCTTGCCAATGAAATGTTCCTCCTCCTCACGCCCCCCCCCTATAAAACAGTCCACCTTCATATTGGTATTTGTAGTTGTTTTAAAATAATCTGCCTGCTTTTCCCTTAATTTTAGCTTGATATGTCCATAATAAAAGCATTTTATATGGTTAAACTTGTTAGCCTAGACCTCAAGAATTATAAACAAATGATAAGTGCAGTACTTTATCCAGATAGACAGACTTGGCTTTTCACAAGTGCCAGCTTTATCTTCCAGCCAGCTCCGTCTTCTAGGTTATACTCTGCTGCCCCCTCCTGTTTCAAAGACTTATCGTGAGAGTTTCCATCCTTTGCCTGTCTGTGAAGAGCAGCAACTTCCTCACGCTGCTTTACCATACTTGATTTAATCAAGCACTATTAACCTATAACTCACTAAAATCTGCACCGTTGTAATATCAAGCCTGCTATTATTGCTTTGAGAGTCTGAATTTTCACAATGGAGCCTCTAAAAATAAATTGTTCTGAAATTATTTCCTCTGCTGTGGTAATGGTTGGGAGGAGGAAGTTGAAGGGGAAAGATGGTGTTGTTTCTATTGAACCTTTGGTCGACTGCTGCCCATAACCTAATTTGCCTACTAGAATTTAATGGGATGAAATTAGGAAAAGAAAATTTAGGTTGGAAAATCTTCTTGAGACTCTAAAGGGCCAATAGATGCTGGAATAGTCCCTCATGGGAAGTTGTGGAAAGCCCCCACACCTGAGACATTTAAAACTACACTGGGTAAAATATATAGCTTAGGGAACAAATTGGCATTGGCAGTGAGATGGACTAATAGGTCTTTATTATCTTTAAATTCTGTGGCTCTCTGATTCTATACTAGTCATTTATTTATAAATCATTTGTTAACAGAACTCCTTGTGTTAGACGAATAGCCTATTATTTTAATTGTATTTTTCCCTGTAGTAATTCTTCATCATCATTTTATTTTTGCACAGTCTTTGTTCAAAAAGCTATTTTTCCCATTTAGTGAAGTGTTTAATGACCCAGGAATAAATGTAGAAATGCATGTGTAAGTCGCTGATATTTCTACGGTAAAGGAATCAGATTGTATAAGGGTTTTCTCACCAAGTCTAAAAGGTAGATTGAAAAAGAATCCAATTATTATTACAATTAAAATTGTCATCATGCAGGCTACGATTTTTAACCCAAGAGCAAAGATTTCTCTCCCCATATGTAGACGAGAGGAAAAACAAACAGTTTAAATTGATACCAAGAACACTATAGTTAGAGCAGCCGTCACAGTATAATTTTATAGACACTTAGGCAAGCCACGATGATCCTTAGGCTGGGTATACTAGAGGAAATAGAAATTCAATCCATCCTAAGACAAAACCTGTTATATGCAAGGCTAAATCGCCCTTTGTTAATTATTGTTTGAGCATAAAGCTCCTCCCCCTTCCCCGACGGTCAACAAAGCCCAAATGGGTTTCTGTTCATGCTTAGCTAACTTTCACAGGAAGGCCATTCTAGACGTAGTGAAATAGGCCGTTGTGTTTAGTGTGGAGGTGCTGAATGAAGAGTGGTGTTCAATAAAAAAGGGTGGTTCACATCAGGTTAGTGAACACAGCTTCTGTTGCAGCTCCATGCGTTTATAGAGAGCAGACTCCTCTCCACCGAGCATCCCGTTCCAGGTGTTCGGCAAAGAAACAGTCACTCCATTCTCTGCCTCTGCTCGGCTGGCTCTATTTATTTATTTAGTTATCTATCTATCTATCTCGCCCATGGCAAGGAAGGAAAGGTAAAATGTCAGGAGAGAGAGTTGTTCTGCGCCACCAGGTTGGCCACCACATTTCTGCCAATAGTGCTAAATAGGAAAAAAAAACACAGAGCAATATCCCATATAGCAAACAACTCTCCTGCAAAATGCCCTCACCCCCATCCCAGTCAACACAAGCATTGGTCATTCAGATGTTTGTCATCTGATGAGACCAGGTGTTCACGGTCAGTTCTGGATTGACTTAGCTACAGTGAGCTATAGACAATGACGGCTCATAGACATGTCTTAAAGTTTCTCTCAAAACTCCTATAACATTAACTGGATGCATCCGATGAAGTGAGCTGTAGCTCACGAAAGTTTATGCTCAAATAAATTTGTTAGTTTCTAAGGTGCCACAAGTCCTCCTTTTCTTTTTGCGGGTACAGACTAACACGGCTGCTACTCTGAAACCGGTCATTAACTAGACTGAACGCTATGTTATATCCATGGCCTCACAAGCTAAATCATAAGCCTCCTGCAACACTCACATGACTTTTCCCTTTATGGACTTGTTCTTGAAGGACTTATGACCATGGCATACTCTATTTTCTAGCATGTGCTTCAGTGCACAGAGGGTGGGTGAAGTGAGAGCAGGGGGCTGGAATACAAGGTACCTGGGGTTCTAGTCTGTACTCTTCTGCTAACTTGCTGAATGACGCAACAGATAAATGTTATCTTCCCCTTTTTTACAGATGGAGAGACTGATGGGGCATGGAGAATATAAGTAATGTGTCCAAGGTCACACAGCAAGAAAGCAGCAGAGCCTGCACTAAAATCTAGTACTACTCACCCCCAGTGTCCTGCTTTAACCAGGAAACCATATTCCCTCCATGATGCAGAGGATCAGAAGGAAGCACCAAGTGTCTGATTCTACAGTCTTCATTCACGTGTGCAGCCCTTATGCGTGTGACTAATCTTGAATTTAAAGGGACCTCTTCTAAGCATGGTGGGATTGGGCTCTTACGCAGTTGTTTTTAAGTCTAGCACTTGGTTCCAGCTAATGAACTACAGGGTGGAAGGGGTAAGCCAGTGCAGTAATCTGAGCCAGCCCATTTTAGTTCAGAGTCTTAACCTGCAGCAAGAGCAGAAACAGGAACATCAAAACCAGGCTAAGGGTTAATCTCCCAGATGAGAAAATTGCACTGCTTCTTAGAGAAACATTATTGCTAAGTACTAATTTCACAATAAAGAATTTACAGCAACGCAGCAATTCTCTTGGCTCAAAAGAATCCTTAAAAAAAAAATTAGGGATGGCTCCCTTGCCCGTTAGATGTCTGCAGTCCTGCCTAGAGTACTACTGTTGGGAGTCCAGGATTTTTTTAACACCCAATTAAATTAGTGTAATTGGGATAGAGTGGCAACTTCTTTGCCTCCAGCTGTGAGTCATAATCTGTTTAGCACCTGAGTGTTGTTTCACTTTATTTTTAGTACCTAACCAACCCATGTTTGGAAGAGGAAAAACAAACGCTCCCATCAATCAGGATTTTTTAAAGTGTAGATTACTTATCGTTAATTTAAACGTGGCATTTAAATGGCCGTTCACAGGTGGTTTTAATGCCATTATTAACTTCTTTTGGACTATGTAAGGGATACATTTGAAAAATAAATGGCAGCCACAGGTATAGCCAGCAATATGTCACCCTTGCTACATCGTGGTGAAAATTGTAAGATGAGAGAAGAGGTTTTTAGTGCAAAACCAAACAAGGAGGGGTAAAAAAGGATCAGAAACTTGTTCTTGTTTGGGCTACCAGTTCAATTTAAAATACATTTTGAAATGATAAATCAGCTGGAGAGAAAAACATAATCCAGATGTTTTCTGTGTTGTTCAGTGTATTTACTTCATTGTGGTTTGATTCATGCAGGTAATCTCAAGGAAATAAATGTTACAGTGCGTCCAATCAGTGAGAAAGAAATATTGAGTGTAGAGGGTTAAAAGAAAACATAGTGTTAGGCAAACAGCTCAGAATAAAATATAAACCAAACTCAAACTTTGTCTATGGCTCAGATCTTTGGCCATACCTCAAACCATACCAAACACAAACCCTGAAAAACTCCTTTTCAATATGAAACTGTGCCAGAGATGGACAAAAGCAATCTTGATGGATTGGAAAAGCAAGACCATGGAGCAATCAGAGAGCACTGGATTTCTACACTGTTGAATATAGCTAAATAAGACAGAATCTCGAACACATGCAAGAGTAAACAGGACAAATGTTTTAGCGTGTAATCCTCTCCTGAAACTGCACTGTGACTATCAGTTTGTTTGGCTTGGGTTAGCTTTATGTGCTAGAGGCAGGTGCCCGATGGACAAGGCCCATGACTACGAGTCTGGTCTCTTGGGGCTCAATTCTACATTGGATAGCCATTTAAACAAGCGGAGTAGGGATGTAACAGGCTACCGAATCAGAATGGTAGTGACTTACACTGGCCTGGCATACACTGTATTGGTGTAAGTATCAGCATGTGGTGCAGGACAATTACTTGTTGTGTGACCTGGGGCAAGTCTTCTAAGCTCTAAAGCCTCCGTTTTCCCATTTGTAAAATAAAAACAATAATACTTGTCCAGCTGAGATGTTCAAATGAAATGGGCTGTATCAATGCAGATATTTATTATATTTGGTCTACCTTAGTGCAAACTTCAAATAAGTTCTTTCTTTCTTTCTTTCTTTCTTTCTTTCTTTCTTTCTTTCTTTCTTTCTTTCTTTCTGCTATTGTATCTGCCTTACAGTTTCAAATATAATTGCTCCATCAGCCTGATTTCTAAGAATGAGAGCTTGACCTTAATATTTGCGTGTACATGTGTGAGATGCCAGGAGAGAGACAGTCCTTGTGGTAGTCCCAACCCGGCCAAAACCAGGATCACACAAGACAGCTCGATCTTGGGAGATCCTCAGTATTCTTTCCACACTAAAGAGATGCAGATAAGAATGGGAAAGGATCATGGTAGCTGGAGATGAAACAAAATCACTTAGATTATCAAGTTTATCTTCTTACGGGTCCAACAAATTACCTGGTGAAGGTTGTGTCAGATATGAAATAGATTTTATACCTTATACCTGCACTGAAACTCAAAGATGTAAAGTAGAGCAGAATATTTTAACAAAGAACTCTGGATAGATGGATACATCTAGCTAGGACCTTTAGAGGTTTCCCCATCCTTAAAAAAAAAAGCAACCAAAAACTAACTTAAGTTAAATGTAGCCTATTTATGAAAAGATTAAAAGCTGGGGTAGGGTTTGGAAGGGGCGGGAGGGTGAAAGGTTTCTGTAATTATATCTGCATCTCTAATATAGCTGCAAAAAGTAGCTCTTTAAAAAGATGTGTTCATCTTTATTTAGTTCCTCTTTGTGGAGACTGTTTACTTCAGGCCGTAGATGTGGTTATGTCATGTTTCCACTGTGTTTTTCATTCAGTGCTGCGCTGTATTTGTGGTTTTTTTCATTTGTGACAGTCTAGTAACTGGAACCATTTGTACCTGAGCAAATAATATCAAATCTGAATACTTTATAAATATTTACAGTATTTGGTGTGTCTCCCATTCACATCAAATGCAAAGTATAAAAAGCAAAAACAAACAGAAACAAACAGCACCCATGTTACGTTATAATAAATATTTACTGTACGTATTATTGACTAAAGCTTCCCATACAGCTATGTAGGGAGAGTCGGCAGCATTGTTCCTGCCAGGCTGTTCTATATTAAAACGCTCTAAATTAAGCTGTCTGAGAATAAAAATGTGTGCGTTAGGGAATGATTGATGTCTGCGACTTACTTAATTTTTTTTTTTTTTTGCACTGGGAAGTCTTTTCTGAACATGTGGGTAGTGAATTAGGTAGAAGCCTGGGACTTTCTGGCACAGCTGCAGAATTCATTGGCATGAGGGTCCTGTGAAAGGTTTCTAAAGAACGTGACCCTTCATGCCCCGAAATTTTTTTAAGGGCAGATTCTAATTGCAAACAATCAAGTTCCCCAGCCTTGCTTGCTGCACTGAATATGGAGCCAACATTCATTTGAGCAGCAGCCTTGCCCCTGAAATAGTAAAAGAGTGCTCAACAAAACAAGGCTCAAAGCACATTGGGGAAGTACGGAGTTTGAAAGTGTGGAGCCTTAATTTTTTTTCTTTAAATAATGGCTTTATTCACAGAACATACTGATACTTGAGCGAAAGAGCATTACAGAATCTCTGGACTATTTAAAAGAAAGGTTCATCAGATCCTGTTCAGGGAGCAAGTTCAGATTCGCACCTGCAAACTCAGTCCCACAAGGGACCTCCTTAGCTTTCATTTTTGAATCCCTTACTGGAGGTTTTTTTTTTTTTTTTCCTTTCTGTTCATTCCTCTCTGCTCTGTAATGCAGTTGCTCATCGTCTTTTTGTTCGTCTCCTTTACAAAAGTTTTTAACTTTGCTTCTTCTAACTCTGTATTTACTTACGTGGCACCCATTCCCATAGTATGTCACAGCCATTAATATATTTATGCTCACAACACCTCTGTAGGGAAGTACTACGATCCCCCTTTTCCAGGTGAGGAAGTCAAACTAAGTGCATCCAAACAACTTCCTAAGGGAGAATTTCCCAGAAGCCCTCTTATTCCCGTCAACACCATCATTTCAAATTCAGCCCCTGGCCATGCAGCATGATCCACAAAAGGGGCCCTTTATGCCTACATTGAATCTTATTGAAATCAATGTCTGAGTAAAACCTAGTAAAAATCATAGGCACTGACTCCGTGGGTGCTTAGAATCCACCGGCAGCCAGTTCCCCCCTCTTCCCCCAGTGCCTCCCTTCCACCAAACAACTCCTCCCCATCCCTCCCAACACCGCTCGCCCACTATGATCAGCTGTTCCACGGTGAGCAGGAGGTGCTGGGATCGGGGAGAGCAGGGATGGGGTGTGCTTGGGGGAGGGAGCGGAACTGGGTGAGAAGAGGTGGGGCGGGGGTGGAGCGGGAGCAGCAAGAGGCAGGGTGGGGGTGGAGGCTTGGGGGGAAGGGGTGGGTGGGGGCAGGGCCTGGGGCGGGGGGGAGCGTGGAGCATCCCCAGCGCCTGTGGTAAAAATATTAGGATTCGGCCCAACCTAGCTGTAAAATAGGGTTGGTCTGCACTAGAAAGTTAGGTCAGCTTAGCTACATTGCCCAGGGATGTGAAAAATGTTATGCCCTGTGCGATGCAATTAAATCAACCTAAACCCCAGTAGACACTTCTAGGCTGACAGAAGCATTCTTCCGTCGACCTAGCTACCACCTCTCAGAGAGGCAGATTTACTACAACGAAGGAAGAACGCCTTCCATTACTACACTAAGCATCTACACTGCCGTGCTAAGGCTGCAGTGCTGGAACAGTCCTGCCGTAGTTTTCCTAGTGTAAAAGGACCCATGTAAGGCAGCTCCCCATCATGACAGCCAATTTAATTTGACAGTGGAGATGTTAAAAAGCTCTTTTCTATTGGAAATTCCAGCCAAATTGTTCCCAGTTGACAGGAATGCTTTACACTAATGCACCCTGCTAGGTTCCTATTGTATTAACAGATTTCCTCTACAGGGAGGTAGGAAGAACTTGCAGAAACCCCCCCTGCACTTGTAAACAAAGAGGCAGAAATGACGACATTTTAGTTTCTCGTTTCTGGGACTCTTTTCCAAAACAGGCAGCAGAGCAGAAAAGCATTCCAAGTATTACTATGCAGAGAAAGACAGGCCCAGGAAGTTTCAGGTGCTGGAAGCAGGCTGTTCTTTATCCCAGCCTGAGGATTCAGTGACCATTTTCAAGCTGTATCCTGTGAACCAGGGTTAGAAAATCACAGCCTCTGCTGTAGCTCACGAAAGCTCATGCTCAAATAAATTGGTTAGTCTCTAAGGTGCCACAAGTCCTCCTTTTCTTTTTGCGAAGACAGACTAACACGGCTGTTACTCTGAAGCCTCTTCTCTATTACGTTTACACCCTTTCTATACCATTCTGGCAGTAGAAAGGGGCCTTAAAGTTGGTGGAATTTCCCCTCTGAAAATGGCCCGTGCAAAGAACGCCCCAGTACATTGCCAGCCAGCTTCAAACTGGTGTAAAGGCTCTACATTAGCCCTTCTTTCAACCCCCAGAGTGCTGTGCGCTTCAGCTATTTTCTACTTTCCAGGGCCCAGAGAGTGCTACTGGTAGCAAAGTTTCACTTTGAGCAGCGCTGAGACTCCTCTAACTTACACCAGCGGATGGGTAGGTGTACAGCAGAATAAGGGAAGCAAAAAGGAGGATTAAAGCTACCTTTGCCACCCCCTACACCCACTCGTGCCCCAAGTGCAGAAATGGAGTAACTTGGACTCTGCAAGAATTGGAAGCTTTCACCAACTTGACAACGCGTTTCCTACCTTTGGTGGCTCAGGAGATAGCAGACCTTAGAAACCACATCATTTGGATTATGCCCTTTCCTGTCCACCCTGTCCTGGCCTTGTAGGATAGCACTCTGCCCTTTGACCAGCCATTCTGCCCTACCTACGTCCAACTGAGAGAGTGACCACACTGCCAGCCCTGCTGGGCTCTCAGAACCAGTGCCCTTCGTCCCACGTCCCAGCTGCAAGCAGGTTGGTTGCACTGGCGGTGGTTCAGGCATGCCAGCAGGAATCATTTGTACAATACAATGCCACCATCAGCAACGAAACTAGGATCATTCTGCAGTCCTCAGGACAACCTCACGCTCAACACTGTGGCAGTTTCCGCACGCCCCTACCCTTAAGCGAGGATCATCACTTGCACACACTGTCTATCTAGATAATACACAAAGAACAGAAACCTTTCTCCTTTTGTCTCCAGAATGCAAATGCATCTCTGTCCTAAACCATAGCTGAGTCAGCTGGAAAATCATCCCGGGCTTTGGCATGTAAATCAGCAGCGCACATACCACTAGTGCTCTCGTCTGTGAAAAATCACCCTTTTCATGATAAACGACACACAAGTGAGGCCACCTGAAGCTGTTTTAGAAGGCTGGGCTTGGCTCATTGCGGTCGGGGAGAGGGGGGTCCTGTGGAAAATCAGTGTTCCATTTTGGTTGCCAACAGGAGCTAGGCATGGTTTATAGAAAAGTGGCTGGAAAATAAAGATCCTCATTAATAAGTTGTTTTTTGGTATTTTTTAATCAAGTTTTTATTTTTGAAGCTTATAGAGAGAGATAAATCACGTGTGCACAAATACTCAGAGGGGAACGTATGCATATTTATGCACTGTATAAGTGAATATATGCGTAGTATGTGGTGAGTACCCTATAACAAAACACCTTTCTTTCTTTAGGCGCAAAAGACCTACTTTAATGGTACCCATTCAACTCATTTATTTTGAGATGGTTCTGAAGAAGAATACCTAGCTAAATGGCTTGAAGTTACATTATAATGACCTGTCGCCCTCAGCCATTGGTATATTGGTTCCCTAGCACCTTCTTTCTCTTCTGTGCCCTCACAGACCTTTATGGTGCACAGATGACCTGCAACAAAAGCGTGAGGGAAGCTGGACTGAGGATCAGTGGCTGAACTCTTTCTCCAGAGTGGGCAAATTGTGGCACAGAAGAGTTTCTGAAATCTTATGCCATGGCTCTGCAGATGACAGATGGACAATGTTTTCTTTAAATTTTGCTTGGTGCTCTGGCCCTGAGTCAGAAAAGCATCCCTGCTCAGGGATGTACTTAGCGCCATCAAAATCAACAAGACTCCAAAACTGGGGTCTGCTATGCTTTGACAGCGGGTACCACTACATGTGTATTTTAATTTTAAAAACTCTAAATAAACAGGGAATAAAAATCTTAAAAACAGAAAATACATTTTTAAAATAGTGATGCGAGGAATTGGAAGATTTGGGGTTCCCTGGAACCTTAAAACATTGTGAAATAAAATGTTCATTCTCTGCCAAATGCCTTAGTACTTAGAACTTCCTCCTCATATTCTCTAACCCTGTTGTTGTTGTTTTGCAAAGGAAGTGATAAAAATGTCCTGCTCTTGCTAAATTGATTACTTCCTACCCGGTGGCATGAAAACTGGCAGATCCCATCAGCAAGCAAAAGGCTACTTACAGTAGCAGTGACTGACAGTAACCAAAAGGTTAGTCTGCAAGACACTGCATTCGATCACAGCTTTTACAGCTACTAATGGAAAGACTGCCATTGACTTCAATACATTATGGCTTAGGCCCTTTTTTCTCAAGGAGTCGCATTGCAGTAGGACAGAGGCAGGCTTAGGTCTGGTCTCCCCTAGCAAATTAGGTCGGTATAACTTTGTGGCTCACGAGTGTGAAAAATCCACACCTCTAAGTGATGCAGTTAAACCAGCCTAATCCTCGGTGTAGACAGCACTAGGTTGCTGGGAGCATTCTCCTCTGGACCTAGCTGCTCTCAGGGAGGTGGAGTACCTACGCCAACAGGAGAACCCCTCCTGGGTGTAGGTAGCGTTTTCATTGATTCACTACAGACGTGCAGCTGCGCCACGGCAGCATTTTAAGGGTAGACAAGCCCTTAGGATTGAAGAATTCCGACTCCCAGTTCTAGGCCTATTCCACTGTCTCTCAGTTGCTCTTTCCAATTACTGTTGGTGTTCTTGTGTAATACAGCGAGGCCACCAGATTAGTTAATTCTCTTGCTTTAAAAATGTGCAGGGCAGAGAAAACCTATTTGAATGGTATAAAGGAGCAGTAGTGAAACATCCATTTGTTTTACACACAGGAGACATTGGTGGGGTGGGGGGCGTTGTGTGTAAATTCTTTTTTGTTTTCTCCTTGTCAAATTCAGTGGCTAAATTTCGTAGAGAGGCCTATTCATCCTTTTCACTACTGGTGCCCGATATACCACTATGGCAGCACACAGAAGCCAGAAAAGCCCCACAGTTGGCTAATTCACCCAAAGCATGTCCCTGGCAAGCCCCAGCACAGGCAGAATGCCAGGGACAGGAGGAGGGTCCCATTGCCTTTACTGCTATGGAAACGGGGCAGCTCTGGGTTGCGGAGTAGCTAATAGTTAGCCCAAGGAAGGAAGCAATTTTCAGTGGCTCTGCAAATATCCACTGCTTTTTGCAGAGCCAAGTCCATGGCTTGGAATAACCCTGCATTGACCCAGTTATCAACTACACCACAAAGAATTTGGTCTTTAATCAATCCATCTGTCAGCTGTCCGGATTTACATGGCTTAGCTTTTTTAGTAGGTAGATGTGTGACTGCATGGACAACGGTCTCATGTGGTCATTGGTTTATTGAAAAATGTGCCTGTTCTCTGTGTCATTCTTTCACGCCTTAAAGTGGTCTTGACATTTCTGAGTGGCTCTTTTTTGCAGTTTGCAGTCCCCCTTATGCTCCCAATGGGATGTACTGTAGATCTTAAAGTGCCCTTTTTCCCTTCCTTTTTGTGGCTCTTAGTGTCATGAACTTGCCTTCATTAGGTTAAAGGGCATAGACAACCCAACTGGGGAGGCTGCTCAGTGGTAGTACAACATGGCTACTGCTTTGCTCAGTATGGCCCTTGCAACTTCATAAGCATCGGAGTAACTCCTTCCTGCAGTACGGCATCGCCAGTGGACCAAATAGCCCAGTGCTAGTAATTGCTTTTGAAACGATGCACTGCAGTATTATTCACACCAGGCAGACTCATATTCCCTACCCAGACCCTTTCCCATCCCCTCTCATTTGATTCTCCCTCTGGAAAGAATCATGTAACTGAAAACATTTGCTCATATATTTTCATTGCAAGCCCAGAAAATAGAGAAGAAGAAAAATGAACAGCTACACTACAGATGTCTCTTTCACTGCTTAACAGCACTTCTTCTGTCCCTCTTTACAGTACTGTATTCTGCAAACCTTTTTCCCTGGAGACTCCCAGCTGAGCTCCCCTGACAAGTGCTTAAGTCCCCTGCTGTCAGCTCGAACCCTGCTGATTATTTGGGTCGGATTGAACCCGCAAAAACTTGATGCTGTGAGTGCCTGTTTCCCTTTGGATCTTCCCAGTGTGTTTTGCACCTTTTGTTTTCACTTAGAGCTCAGTCTTTCTCACTGGGAATAGTCCCTTTTATTTCAGGGCAAGACATAACAGGAAGATTTCTTTGGGGATTAGTCTCATGAACAGAGTGCAGATATAACCCTAAATGGAAAAAAGCTTGCAAAAAACACACTTGGTGAGCTTGCTTTCTTTCTTTCTTTCTTTCTTTCTTTCTTTCTTTCTTTCTTTCTTTCTTTCTTGCAAAGGCAACTTCTGCCCGTTGAAGCTGTGTGTGTGTGTGTGTGTGTGAACCCCTACACACAGCTGTATCCCTGACATACTTTCACACAGCATCTGACAGAGTGTGAAAGGTTAACTTACAGTGGCATGTACAGTATGTGGCCCAGATGTTCCTGCCATCTCCTGATTTGTTCTCGTGCAATTAGTTCCATTAACGATAAAGGTTACGGACTTCAGATATGGGGGAAGTGAAGTAATATGTGAGAGGTGAAACAAAGGCTAGCCCTGACCCTTGTGAGCTCAGCTTACATGATTGCATGTTCCTGTTTGAGAAATCGGGAGGGGTGTGTGTGTGTGTGGCGGGGGAGAGATACATTTGCAAGAGATGGGAATATATCCTCTTTCTGCCAGGTGCCCCTCAAAGCTCCAGCCTGATGCAGGCCTGGAAATTCTCCACAGTGCTCTTGAGGGTTTAACAATAGGAAAGAGGAAATACTCTATGCGTCTCATTAACCTTGAAGTACACACCGAGGGTACGTTCAAGGTCTGACAGTTATGACGATAGGAATGATCATCTGGCAGGCAATAACTGGCAATCTGGACTGATAAATAATAAAATGAGCCATGGCCCATGCTTCCCACTGAAAGAGCCCATTGATCAGCACACCTGATGAAAACTGGAGTGCTAATACAATCAGCTTGACATTGAAAAGCAGCCCTTTGTCTCTAGTGCGAGCAGAGCACACAGGAGAGTGTGTTGGGGTCCCTGTATTAAGGACTCCTTCCTGGTACTTTTCCCCACTCCTGTGGCTGCCTTAGGGCTGCTAGGATTGCAGCCAAGGGCATGGAGGAGAAAATACAAGGGGCTGCATGACTACTGCTTCCCCAGCCCTGAAAGCAAGTGAGCAAAGATGAGTGGGGATGGATAAGGAATGGGCAGAAACATGGATCTGTCCCAGTGACGCTTCCTGGGGCACCTAGGACACCTGCCTTCAGTACGGGGGAGTTTTGCCTGTTCTGGCCAACTGGGCGTTAACTCCCTAACACAACCAGTCACTCAAGTCACCCTCCTCTGGGCTGTTCTAGCCCTGCCTTTACCCTACCAGTTGACAATAGGTTCACCATTAGCCCCGGATTCCCTTTCAGGTGTCCCTCTTGTAGTATCCAGCCCCTGACCACCGGATACCCACAGAAATCCCAGGTCCTCCTTTTCCAAAGGAGGAGCGTAGCCCAGTTTACTGGTTTTATCTTAGCCCACTGCTCCTGTATTACCCACAGCGCTTGAGTTCAGTGATAGGAAAACAAAATGAAATTGATATTCAGACAGAAGAGAGCATCAAATAGAAACAAGTGTAAGTGATGGAAACATATGGCTATGTACAAAACAAAATCATAAATAGTGAACTTTCTTAGCTAAGAGAGTAGAGTCTCACCCCCGGGCTCAGTCTTTCTGCAGCATTTGCTGGCCTCAAGGAGCCAGGACCCGATCTTTCATGAAGCACACCTACTATTTCAACTACATATGGCTAAATGCAGTGCCTTGCATAATGACAGGTTTCAGAGTAGCAGCCGTGTTAGTCTGTATTCGCAAAAAGAAAAGGAGTACTTGTGGCACTTTAGAGACTAACCAATTTATATCAAGCATTCTTACAACTACAATACCCACCTGCTGAAGTGAAGAAACAGATTGACAGAGCCAGAAGAGTTCCCAGAAGTCACCTACTACAGGGCAGGCCCAACAAAGATAATAACAGAACGCCACTAGCCGTCACCTTCAGTCCCCAACTAAAACCCCTCCAACGCATCATCAAGGATCTACAACCTATCCTGAAGGATGACCCATCACTCTCACAGATATTGGGAGACAGGCCAGTCCTTGCCTACAGACAGCCCCCCCAACCTGAAGCAAATACTCACCAGCAACCACATACCACACAACAGAACCACTAACTCAGGAACCTATCCTTGCAACAAAGCCTGTTGCCAACTGTGCCCACATATCTATTCAGGGGACACCATCACAGGGCCTAATAACATCAGCCACACTATCAGAGGCTCGTTCACTTGCACATCTACCAATGTGATATATGCCATCATGTGCCAGCAATGCCCCTCTGCCATGTACATTGGTCAAACTGGACAGTCTCTACGTAAAAGAATAAATGGACACAAATCAGATGTCAAGAATTATAACATTCATAAACCAGTCGGAGAACACTTCAGTCTCTCTGGTCATTCGATTTCAGAACTAAAGGTCGCAATATTAGAACAAAAAGTCTTCGAAAACAGACTCCAACGAGAGACTGCTGAATCGGAATTAATTTGCAAAGTGGATACAATTAACTTAGGCTTGAATAGAGACTGGGAGTGGATGTGTCATTCACAAAGTAAAACTATTTCCCCATGTTTATTTCCCCCACTCCTCACTGCTCCTCGGACGTTCCTGTTAACTGCTGGAAATGGCCCACCTTGATTATCACTACAAAAGGTTTTCTCCCCCCGCCTCCCACTCTCCTGCTGGTAATAGCTCATCTTAAGTGATCACTCTCCTTACAGTGTGTATGGTAACAACCATTTTTTCATGTTCTGTGTGTATATAAATCTCCTCACTGTATTTTCCACTGAATGCATCCGATGAAGTGAGCTGTAGCTCACGGAGGCTTATGCTCAAATAAATTGGTTAGTCTCTAAGGTGCCACTAGTACTCCTTTTCTTTTTGCGAATATAGACTAACACGGCTGCTACTGTGAAATATGGTTACATTATTCCTTAAATATTACCCCATATGCACATCTCACAAGATTGTGAGTCTGGATAAGTTACAAGTTTTCTGTAGAGACCTCACATGCTATCCTCTATGGATAAATACCATAAAAGTGGTGTGTTAGGTGTAGGGAGTTTGTCAGGTCTGAGAAAGGAGTTGCTTGTCAAGAACTGTGAACCCTTTGCCAGTTGACACCCAGGGCCCTCTTTTGTGCACTGGCCAGCAAAATCTCCACATTATGAGTGGGCAAGTAAGCTGCACCCCATCAGAGTGACACAATTGACTGACCCACCCAGCGCAACGAAGGAATGGGAGGAACTGTGGCCCAGATCCTCAAAGGTATTTAGGGTCCTAACTTCCATTGATTTCAGTAGAAGTTAGAGCCTAAATACTTTGAGGATCTGGACTGGTGAGTCTGAGTCCCAGAGGTCTTCCTGGGATATCACAGCTTTCACTTTCCCCATTACAGAGCCGAAAGGCTAGCCCTTGTGGAGCACGGTTCTCAGCCCAAAGGTAATTCCATCTGCAATGATCATTACAGGCACAAATGCTGGTACTTAGACATTGTGGTACTTGACTTTGCCCTCAGATCAGGAAGTTAGATGCAGCCACACACAAAATGGAGGCTGAGCAAGGCCTCCTTTTAAAAATTAGGCTCAATGAGAATGTTTTTATGTAGCGTCTCACAAGTATATATGATGTATTTTATAAGCTATTCTTCTAAGGGTCTTATATGGTGCCCATCACCATTGTATCTGGTCACTTTTAGGAGTAAAGAACAAAAAAAAGACTAATGTCTGTCACGATGATTTACAAGTAAGATAAATTGAAAGTTCATGGAGCTTCAACACGTTACACCAGCTGAGAAATCCAGCTCATCAGGCCTGGTTTTGCTCTCAGATATATCCAAGCAACCTAAGGGCAAAATCTGACCCCATACATAGTCCCTCTCTCTCTCTTTATATATATATAAAGAGTAAAGTGTATGTTACATTCAATATACTGAAAGTATGTGCAACCTTAATTCAGTTGCCTTGTGAGCATGCATTATGATACAGTCTTAAATGACATGATCACATACTGTTTTTTCCATGGAACCCCTGCCTGATTCAGTGCACAGGATGGCATAGTACTCATTTAATAAGCAGCTATGCAATATTTTGTTTTAACCTCATCGTTCAATGTGTGGCCCCAGGCTTTACTTACTGCACACTATGTACATGCTGCTTTGAAGACAGAAATATTCTTTGCCTCATCGGCTTTGCTATGGTGCTCATCACTGTAGTATCTGAGTGCTTCGCAAACATTAATTGTCTGTCTTCACAACAGTTGTGTGAGGTAAGGAGATATTGTTATTCCCATTTTACAGGTGGGGAACTGAGGCGGAGAGACATTAGTGTCAGAAGTGTCCACTAATTTTGGGTGCTCAATTTGAGATGCCTCTGGCTTAATTTTTCAGCACATCATTTGCCCATAGTACAGCTCTTATTGCAGTTGTGAGTGCTACGCACTTCTGTAAATCAAACCTTAGGTCTCTCAATTGCGACACCCAGAACACAAACAATTAGTGACCATTTGTGAAAAGTTTGGTTTAAGTGATTTACCCAGCATCACACAGGAATTCTGTGGCAGATGCAGGGATTGAATCTAACTCGCCAGAGCAGCACGAGATCATGTTTCTCCTCTTGAAATCCCCTGCCTCATTCACTACACACAACTTCTGCAACAAATGAGGCAGGGGTCCTACAGACAACTGCTTTCTTCCCTACATAGCATCTTTCATTCCCTGATCATCATCCATCTGTGCACTGAAGTAGGGATCCTGTGGGGGGGAAAAAAAGTGATCATGTAATTAAAGACTGTGTATCATAGTGACAGGTTTCAGAGTAGCAGCCGTGTTAGTCTGTATTCGCAAAAAGAAAAGGAGTACTTGTGGCACCTTAGAGACTAACCAATTTATTTGAGCATAAGCTTTCGTGAGCTGCTCACGAAAGCTTATGCTCAGATAAATTTGTTAGTCTCTAAGGTGCCACAAGTACTCCTTTTCTTTTTGTGTATCATAATGCATATGCACAAAGGGGCTGCATTAAGGATGTGCAGGCAATCTTCATTCTGGCATTTCCTAACTTTTGAGTGGTTGTCTTCAGACTTCTGCCACTTGAGATAACAGAGTAGTAGGTTGTTATTTGCTCTGTGGCATCGGCACTAGAAGAAGATGAGAAACAACATTTGCAACAGAGTTTCACAGCTATTCGCTGAAAGCAGAGGAATGGGGAAACTCAGGAATCTTGGGTTTCACTGCAGGTTCTGAAGGATTGTACCCTGGTGACTGCAGATCCCTGAAACCTGCCCCATCTTCAGATAATCCCTCCCATCTGTCTTTGTCCCAATCCTAGTCTCCACCGCCCCATCCCTTTGGCTCCTTGGCCCAGGCTTCTCCCATTCCTTGGTTCTACATCCCAGTCTACCACTCCCAGCTTGGCTCCATGTCCCAGTTTCATTCCCACCTGGCTACTCATCTTCATCCCATTCTCTTGCTCTCCCCCCAGATCCTCATCTCTGTTCCCTCCCAATCTCCCTGCCCCTTGACTGAATCTACCTCCTCGCTGACCCTAGGCCCAACTCCTTTGCATTTCCGTCAGGCTGTTTCCTCCTGCTCCTTGCCCTGGGCACCAGCATTGACAGCACAAAAGAGAGAGGCTCCCTGCTCTCAGTTCCTGTACCTGATGCCACAGCAGTCAGAAGCAGCAATATTAAGGGAAGTCCCTGCATGCGCCATGTGGATGGACTCTTCAGAAATCGAACTCTAGCAAGGCTCTGCTGAGAATGTGTGAACTGCAAATTTTTAAAAGCTTATAATATGGCCAAATTTTGGTGTTTTTTTCCCTCACAGGGATAGCACAAGGCACATTCCTGATTCAAAGGCCAACCCGCTGTCAGATTTTAAGCCGGTATTCCAAAGCAGGGAAGCACTACAGCGTCTCAGCAAAACGGCTATAAGAATTGTTTAACAGAGGCAAGCCCCCACCCCTGTGTTTTCCTCTTACCTCTTTCTAAGAAAGGACTGAACCCTCTAGACTGAAATTTTCCAGAAATTTTCCAGAAATTTTCCTGAGGCAGATACTCTACATGGAAAATTTCATCCCAAACAGTTGAAGTCTGGCAACTATAAACAACTGAAAACAGGATCTTATAAGGGCGAGTGTCGGCAACCTTAACTATAGGCGTTGCTGTCTTCACTGTTTGTAACACATGCTGCACTCTGCGTGTGCATCTCCAGTTAGGTGTTCCGACGGACCAATTGTAGTTTCCTTCAGAAGTTCCTTTCTAAGTTATATGCTCGCGATGTACAGGGCATAGAAATAGCATTCCATTTTGCTATGTTCAGAGTGTCAGCACTAACAATGAAACTCATGTTCATTCAAGGAGGCCATCGTGTTTGCTGGGAGACCAGGCTCAGTTTAGAATGTCAAACACATTTTATGGGTTACATTTTTCAAAACTCCACAGGAGAAGCGAGGCAGCGTTATTTGCTAACTATTCCGGGGGGGCATTTGGTGATTTCTCAAGAGGATCCAGAACTGTTGATATGAAAAGCCCTTAGTATTTTATTTGTGCTGTTTACTTTGCCTGTTTTGCCTGGAAAGAGAGGATATAGGAAAATGGAATTTATGTCAGAGAAGATGATATGGTAGCCTTCCAGTATGAGACAATGTTACATACGTAAGGACAAATTCTTGCTCTGAGGTGCACCTACTTCAGAGTAAAGCGTGGCCTATGGATCACAGAATTACACCTCTTGAGTTTCAGCTTGATTCTCATGCATAAAACTGTTATGATTCTGAGTGTGCATCGTGAGACTACCTAGCACGTAGGGACTGATCCGAAAACCATTGAAGTCAAAGGACAAACTTGCATTGAGTTCATTGGGCTTTAGATCAGGCCTCTTATAACACATTTGATAACTTTCAGAGTCCTTGACAGACTTTATCTAGTTAATCCTCACAAAATCCCTACAAATTTGGTGTTGTTATCCCATTCATATGATGGGGAAACAGAAACACAGAGCGGTGAATTGACTTGTCCAATGCCACCAGAGTTGTCCGGTTCGCGCCAGTGATGATATGAAGGGCCATGTTGATTGCTGAGTCCAATTAACCACAGTGATGACTAGCCCCATGCTGCTGCACAGTATTTGGCAAATGCAATAATTAGGGCATCGGTAGGTATCCATTGCAGCACTAATGCCCAATGAGTTATTAGCAAGGCTGAAGAGGAGTGTGAGTCTCAGCTGGATTTTAACTTGTCTTCTCACTGTGCTGTTGAAAGGACAGGGAGCCGTCAAACTTTATCCCCAGATAAGTAGGGTATGGTTCAAAAACGATTGGCTGATTGTTCAGAGGGATGTGCAGCTGTCGATGAGCTAACCAGCTGGCGAGATGGAAACAAGATTATATTGGCTTTAGTGCATTTAGTTTGAGTCACCAGTTCAAAATTTACTTGGCCAAGGTGTCAAGGTCAGATGACAGGCAGAGCTCCTTCTGGCTATTGTTAGGCAGATGTCATCAGCATACGCTAACTGAGTTGCCAAGGTGGGTGGCGAGTCAGCTGTGTATATATGAAAGAGCATTGGAGGGAGTACAGATCTCTGGGGAAGTCCGTTGTTCATGTCACATGGGTAACTTGAACCATCTCCACACTTGACAATCGCTGTTCTGTTGGAAATCATCCGCATAATAAACTTTAAAAGTTTTTTTCTGGGACCGTGGAGTGTAATTTTAGGACTAGTCCATGGTGCCAAACTATTTAATACGCTGATGAAAGGTCAACAAAAACAGTGCTGGCCTATTGTCCTGCCTCAAAGGCGTCCTCAATAAAAGATGTCAGTCTTTGATTCTCAGCACTACGACCCTGCCTGGTAATGAGGTAACTATGGGTTGATTCAAGGCAACAGTCGTTTAAGTACCAGTCTCTCAAGCAACTTAAAAATTATGCTGATTAGAGGGATTGGGTGGTAATTCTTTGAGTCATCCACCATCCTTCCAAGCTTAAGAAGGACCATAATATGTGACTTTTGCCAGACCTCTGGAACCATACAGCATTCCAGACAAGTATTCTAGAGTTTTAGCAGAAAGTTGCAAAAGTATGAGCTCATGTGATGCAGGAACTCCCCATGGATATTGTCAAGCCAAACAGCCTGGTAAGGTTTTAAGAAAGAAACAGCTGATTCCACTCCCTTGTGAATGGCTGAGATAAGCTGGAGTCAGCTGAGGGGGCTGACCAAATCTTTCTGAGAGCAGACAATATTTTCTGATCATGATCTCTGTGATTGCTGGTAGGCTGTTGGCCACAAGGTGGGTGGCCTGTTGGGTAACCTCGGGCAAACCACTTCATAGCCCCATGCCTCAGTTTCCCCATCTATAAAATAGGGATAATGATGTTGACCTCCTTTGTAAGGTGCTTTGAAATCTACCGATGAAAAACACTTATTACTTTATTTTATTATTTTATTTTATGTTATTAATGTACTGATGCTAGAATTTCCAAAACAGAGTCCAAAGGGAGTTAGATACCTAAATTTCAATGGAATTTGGCCCTATAGTATCTTCTTCATAGTCAAAACACTTATTTTCTGGAGGAGGAAAAACTTTCAGGCCATGAGCAAGGAATAACCTACCATATTAATCATTAATAGCTACTGATTCAAATGCCTTACTTCCTCTAATGCTATAAATAGAGTAATTACCAAATGAAAATTCAGAGAGAAACCCTGGTATTCTAAAACATTGAAAAGAACCACAGCTTGTGAATAAAATACATAATTACATTAAAGACAATTTGTGATTAATTAACATAAAAATGAATCCATGGGGGAAATGTTACTCTCTCGGAAAGGTGGCTCTCATGGTATTTCCAATCCAGACATACCCATGTAGTACAATACTTGAAATTCCATGAGGAATTTCTACTAAGATTTGCTGCTGAACGTTGATAGGCACAGGTGGTTTGGATGAGCTTTGTATAAGCATCCACACATCAGTGGGTTTATCCAAACAGAGCCCACCCAACAAACCTTGTCATGTTCGTGCTTCACTGGTTTAAACCAGCCCGCCCACTGACACAAACTTTCTTGTATTCTGAATCTTCTTCTTAAAAGAGGAACAAAATATAGGGAATTGTTCCATCTTCAGCATTTCATAAAGGCTCTAAGAATGACACAAATGTCCCATTAGGTGACTTTCCATCCTTTGCTTTTGTGTATTTATAATTTCACTGATAAATTCACTAAAAATTCTGCTTAATCTATTATTATTCTTATAATACAATAGATGTGCATAGGACTGAACAACAGGGGGAAAAATACCACATCTGCTACACAAATTCTCTCTCTCTCTCTGGCCTAGGGTTTGCTAAGGTGCCCATCACAATAGTATGCAAGCGCCGCATGGTGTCCCTTCCCCAGAGAACATGCAGTCTAGAGGCAGATGTGGTTACAATCTGGAACAAAATCAATGGAATGGGAGTTTGGTTTTATAACTGGAATGCTTTCAAGAAGAGAGCTGGTTGGGAATTTTTCCCAGTAATTTTTTTTTCCTTGTTGGAAAATGCTGAATCATTGAAACCAAAACTTCTCATGGAAACTTTTGTCAGGACAGTTTTTCAGGTCCAGGATGGAATGGGAGAGTGGGAGACCCACTCCACAATAACTGGTTGGGGACCCACCTCGCTAGGTATTCCCATGGGAAGTGGGAGACCCAACGTTCAAGTCCCTGCTATAGGATCCAGGCACAGCAAGGACCTGAGCCTGGGTCTCCCATATGTGCCCTACTCATTGGCTATTGTGGGGTCTCTCTGTTTTGTTATTTTCCAAAAAATTTCAAAAGGTCTCTAGGACAGAGCTTACTCCCATCCCCTGTTAGACAAGGAGTTAAGAGCCAATTACTGCACCTGTGATTGATGGATCGCCTCCTGGGGAAGCAGCGTGAGGGCTGGAAACAGTGCAGGGAAGCAGCAGTATGACTGAAGAAACAGACCAAGCTGCTTAATACAGGTCTCTAGGCCAGAACCCAGAGTAGAGCGTGAGCCTGGGTTCCCCTACCAGCCCTCGAGGCAGGGCCGTGCAAGCCCAACAGAAGGAATATTAAGTTCAGCATGGGGTTGCAGTCTGACCACAAACGACAGGCCAAGGAATAGCCCAGGAAGGGTGCTGAAGGCTCATATATGTAGGGATGTTTTGTGAATTTTCAGTTGGATTTTTTTGTTAACTTGGAAGGGGACTGAACTTCATGTGACTTGGCTGAAGCCATGGAAGGCCTGGTGAGAGGCAGATGGCCTGCAGGAGGCGCTGAAGACAAGGACTCCTTGCAGAATTGCACCCTGACACAAGGCACTGCAGATGGTGAGTACACTGTCTTAGTGTCTTTTTTCTTTCATTCCAATGTGGAACAAAAAACAAATTGAAACCTCAAAATTTTTGCATGTTCCTACCAGCCCTGCCGGTGAGGGTTTTTTTTTAGTTCTTTGAAGAAGGGATGATGCTGGTAGAAAATTAACCCAGGGGATGCTTCAAATGTAAGGATGGAAGAGAGCACCAAGTAAGGGATACTAAAGCAATGAAAGAGAGCAGTCTAAAGTCCAGTTATATATTCAATGTAGATTGAAACTTTTCAATCTTCTTGTTCTACAGCTAATATGACACTGACCAAATGACTTTTTTTGCAGCATGACTCCATCCATTGTTATCAAAATCATCTGTATGTCTAACTTAACTGGTTCAGTTAGTTAGCAGATGAAGCTGATTCCCCCCAGACATCTTGGCTTACAGTGGTATAGATGTCAGATTTCTATCTAGAGCCAAACTAACATGTCACTGATACAGAGTGATCTGGATCCTCCTGATAAGGTAGGTGCAAGCAAACCATATATGTTTTAATATGACCCAACGCAAATGTATACATCTAAGAACAAAGAATATAGGCTATACTTACAGGGTGGGGGACTGTCTGGGAAGCAGTGACTGCAAAAAAGGTTTGGGGGCTATGATGGGTAATCAGCTGAACATAGGGTGACCAGACAACAAATGTGAAAAATCGGGACGGGGGTGGGGGGTAATAGGAGGCTATATAAGGAAAAGACCCAAAAATCGGGACTGTCCCTATAAAATCGGGACATCTGGTCACCCTAGCTGAACATGAGCTCCCAGTGTGATGCTGTGGCCAAAAGGACCAATGCAATCTTTGGATGCATAAACAGACGAATCTCAAGTAGGAGTAAAGAGCTTATTTTACCTCTATATTTGGCATTGGTGCAACTGCTGCTGGAATATTGAGTCCAGTTCTGGGGTCAACAATTCAAGAAAGATGTTGACAAATTGAAGGGGGTTCAGAAAAGAGTCATGAGAATTATTAAAGGACTAGAAAACCTGCCGTATAGTGATAGACACAAGGAGCTCAATCTATTTAGTTTAGCAAAGAGAAAGTTAAGGGATGACTTGATTACAGTCTATAAGTATTTACATGGGGAACAAATATTTCTCTACTAGACTTTAGTCTAGTAGAGAAAGGGATAACAATATCCAGTCATTAGAAGTTGAAGCTAGATAAAGTCAGACTGGAAACAAGGTGTAAATTTTTAACCATGAGGGTAATAAATAATTGGAGCAGTTTACTAAGGGTTGTGATGGAATCTCCATCACAGGCAATTTTTAAATCAAAATGTTGGATGTCTTTTCTGTAAGAGATGCTCTAGTTCAAACAGGAATTATCTGGGAGGCGTTCTGTGACTTGTGTTAAACAAGAGGTCAGACTAGATAATCATAATGTTGCCTTCTGGCCCTGGAATCTGGGAAACAATGGGCCAAATCCCAAAGTCCCTCTTCAGTTTTTGTTCAGTCCATTGTCTACCATGGGAGTGGTGCCAGAGTAGGAAATTTGAGGATTTGGCCCATAACTGAACATTTTACTTCTGTAGATTTTGCCTGAGGGCTGGTCTATGTGGTGAGCCACTGCATGGCAAGCTGGGTGTGAATCTATAGTGGAGCAGTTTGCCGTGTAGTAACTCACCATGTGAACGCTTCTACAGTGCACTGAAAGTCCCAGAAGGAGGCTTAGCATACTACAGTTTCAAGCAGCAGCATGCTAAGCCTCACTTCAGGACTTTTACTGATCTCTAGCTCTGCCCACTCAGGACGTTACTATGTGGCAAGCGGGTTGCACTGTAGAGTCACATCCTGGCTTGCCACACAGTAACTCACTGTGAGACAAGGACTAATATCTAGCATCACATTACTCCTTGGGCTTTCTCTCCTCAACCAAAGTGCTTAGATGAGCATTTCCCCACCCCCACCCAGAACCAAAAGATTTTGGAATAGCACTCCTTTTTCTTTCTTTCTTTCTTTCTTTCTTTCTTTCTTTCTTTCTTTCTTTCTTTCTTTCTTTCTTTCTTTCTTTCTTTCTTTCTTTCAGTTTAAGAGTGTAATCGTATAGGTATTTAACCTGCTCATCTTTAGTGTTTGCCCAAAATGTTCACTATCCCTTAGAGGACTAATGGAGATTTGAAATGTACAAGAACATATTTAAAATTCTTGATTGCAAGGCTCCACTTTTTAAATACAAAACCCAGAGATTCCAAAAGCCCCCCTGAAGTTCTGAGTGCATCCCTCAACTATGGAGCAGGAGATATTTTATTTCAGAAATTCTTAAACAGAGAAACACCCAATTGATTTAGTAGCAGAAGTGTGAAATCATTTACACAGAGAACAGCCAACTGAGGCCAGAATACCGCTGTTTCTGGAGTGTCCATGCCTGAAAACAAGCCCAGCTTGCCATTTATAATCATTTCCCACCCTCTCAATAGGCAAACAATGCATTTGTCAAAATCTTATGCTGATGCGTTCAGATTTAGTTCATTAGCTCTCGTTGTGTCGGGGGAATGGATCACTTCGAACGAACACCAAACAGCCTCCTTACTTTGTATTAATTGTATGTCAGCAGTCCCATGAAAAGGCAACTTTTCCTCTCATCTCAATTTTAGTTTTGAAAGATATTATCAGTTCTGGGGACCCAAAACTGCATTTATGCATTTATACCGGACTCCAGTGGGTTTTCTTGTTTTTAAGTTCCCCATGCCAATTTTATTCACCTCTCTTTGGCTCATTGAGCTCCATACTAGGAAACTCAGAGACACTAATTTAGGAGAGAGTTTTCCCAGGACCCCAGGCTTTAGGCATAATCAGTGCAAACAACTTCCTGAGGCCCCCAAATTTTCCTACCGCTCTTCCCCACCCCACAACAATCCTTTGTTGACTTGTCCACACTGGAACTTCACAAGCACTGATTTAGCTGCAAAACCTGAATGGAGACAGGCTTTACACTAGCACCGTGTGATTCGTACCAATGCAGTGACCAGCTCTGAACCTGGAGTAAGTTGCACCAATGCAAATTTTACTGCACCAGTTAGAGCAGGGGATTGCATAACTGAGCTAATGCAGCCACACCAGTGCTTGAAATCCCCATTCAGGTAAGGCCTCATTACAGGCTAAGACGGCTCCCCCCCTCCAGCTGTGGGAGTGCGTGGGGAGAAAACTCCTTTCCCTAAGGCAGCTGGCAGTCAGATTTCCTCCTTTTGCCCATCAAACACTGACTGATTCCTCACTCTTTCTGGGTTGTGTTCATCTCATTTTGGCTTTAGTGGGAAGGACCCTTCTCAGCGTCAGTTCAGAGCTGCCCTGAGACATCTCCGTTTCCATGTTGCATCAGGGCTGGCGTTCTAATTGCAGGTGAGGTGTGGGCTTGTTCCCTTTGTCATGTGGAAGTCGTCTCGGGGTGGGGGGAGGACGTTATGCTTTCGGCTAGGCTGGGGTTATTGACAAACAATTTGTAGGACGAGGTAGTTCTCCTCACTCAGCGTAAAAAAACCCACAATACTCTGGTGATAGCTTGAGGTCTGTGAAGCTAACTGGTTTAACGAGGTCTATTAAAACAATCACTTGGCATGTCAACTACCATATTTCTAGTGCGTGCATCGCTACAGGCAATATTGGCTTTTGTGACAGGTTGTTGTAACAAAGTGCTGTTGCAGGATAGATCATCTCTTCAGCACCCTCAGGAGGGAGGAGATGTATTTGTCAAAGATCTATCCAATGGTCTTAGATCACACTACATAAATCCCCTGGGCAGTACAGGCAGTCAGGGTGACGGAAGCTCCCTAAAAGTGTGTGTGTGGGGGCCACTGGCGCCCGAACTGTGGCCCACCCCCCACGCAATCCCTTCCCTCTGAGGGCCTGCTCCCACTCTGCCCACTCACCCCCATTGCCTACCCTTATGGCTGGTAAAAAATGATGGGGCCATGGCCCCCTGTCCTCCCCTCTACTGGCACCCCTGCAAGCAGTGTCCAGTGGCCTCCATATATAAATGCTAACATCCATAGGAAGACAAAAATACTGTTTAAATAGCAAAGTTTAGTGAAGGCAAGACTTTGACGTGTATTCCCTTAGGACAGGAGGGATGAGCTCAGCAGCTCACCAGGGATTTGGATGTTGATATGTGGCCTCTTAGCACCCAGTCCTGTAAGATGATGAGCACCTTAAATGCCCATTGCACCCTTTGGGGACTGAGGATGCTCAGAAGCTTAGGAGAGGGGTCACCAGATTGGTCCCTCATGTAGATATTGCTGTCAGCTTAAAAATCATGTAGGTCCAGCAAAGCATTTAGGCATGTGCTTAATTTTAAGCATCTGAGTAGTTCCAGGTCCATTCCAGAAAATCACTCAACCAGGTGTTTAAACTAAGGAGTGAGGACATATATTCCTCCCTGTGTCACACAATGAACAGAGATCTTCTTTGAGCTGTCCATAGTGATGCCCACATCTTTTTTCAGAGCAGTCACAGTTAACCTGGAACCCAGCAACATATGTGAGTAGTACAGAGGGTTCCTTCCAATGTGCATGACCTTGAATTGGTCAGTAATGAATGTGCTGTATGACACTCCAGATGACCTCCGATCTTTTCCATCTCTAACATGATGCTGCTGGAGTAATGGAGACTTTAACTGGCTGAGGATTTAATTGTAGAAAGGAGTGAAATGACTGAAGCAGTGAGGGCTATGGACATTTCTAAAAATAACTTATGCAATATGGTCTGATTCAGTCTGGCAATTCCTAGATCTCATCCTGCAATCCTTAAGCAAAATTCCCATCGGCTTGTGTTGACCTTGGTGTTGAGACTGACTTCAGTGGGAGTTTTGCCTGAATGAGGTCTTCAAGATTGACCTTTCAAAGTAAAAGAAATCTACTGTTTTATAGTGTGTTTGACGGGATTACATTCCAGTCTTGTAAATGATGATGTAAGATATACCTGTCATAGGAGCCAATCTTGTGTACATTTCTTACAAGGCATAATGTTTACTTTCAGGATCAGGCCCTCAGAGAGGAATAGTTCTGGCAAATTTGTGATTGACCTTTTATTAGTGGAAACGTGATCAAAGTAGAAAAAAATAGCTGTTATTAGGGACAGAAAATTCCCTATTATTATTCTGCACCAGCAGAAAAGCAGGTGCAATACTGATTTAGCCTACGGTTCTGGAGGAATCTTGACAGAGTGAAATTCATGCTGTTTTAATTTTCTCTTCATAAATACATAAGCAGTAGCAGGAATAAAGGAATTATTCTACCTAGATAGTTGGCCAAAAGTTAGGTATGATACGTGTGAACCCTTCAAAGTTCTTATTTCCTTTGGATAGGGCTGAAAAGTATAAATGCTTGTCAGAAGTGTAGCAGAGCTATCTGTTCCTCTTGAGTCTACATTATTTGGCTAGTAATGTTGCAAGAACAGGATTTCTTGTGAGATTTCCTCTGCTTCCTGCCTCAGGATGGGCCAGGAAGACAGTGAGAACTGCCTTGCTTATGATATATCATCCCTTCTGGTTTCAGAGGGATGCTGAAAGGATTCTGTCTTGTCTGGTAAACGGCCAATACTTTTGCATGGTCTAGAGGACCACTTTATGGTATGATGTGTCAAACCAGCAGAGAGAGAAACTAATGTTAGCATGGAAGGCATTTCTAGCCCCGGGGGACCTTAAAATTGCATCATTCTGATTACTATCTTGCCTCAACTCACTTTCAACAATCTAAAAGCTTGTAATCCCCATTTTCAGATTGTGGAAATCATTAATCTCTTAGGAGGAGATTTTAACTTCATTGGGCCATTGTAGCTGTTTTAGATCTTGTGTACAGGAAAAGCACATGACAGTAGCAGCACAGGGTTTAAACAGTGGGAGATGGAATCACGGCTGAGGGGGAAACATCAGCTTTTCTTTAAGCTTTGTGAAACTGTTGAAAGTTTTTGCATAACTCATATTCAGTAACTAAAAATATGTATCGGAGAAGATGGCAAATTAGATGACATGTCGACTTTAAGGTTAACGCTACTTGGATTGTAAACTCTTTGGGACCTGTCTTTTTGTTATGTACTATGCCCATCACATTGGGGTCCTCATCCCTGAATGGAGCTCAGTGGTGCTACTACTAAATGGAAAATAACAATTTAATTTACATTGTCGAAGCAGAGAAATACATTACAAAACAGATAGAAATGCTTTCAAGACCAGTATATTTTTTCTAAGCAAATAGTCCAGTTGGATTTACAATCTGTATATATTCTTGGAAGCAGGCACCGTCTTTTTGTTAGATGAATGTACAGTGCCTAGCACAGTAGAGCCCCAATCCCTGACTGGAGCAACCAGGTGTTATTGTAATAGAAATAATTAGAAATGTTCAGTACTATAGTCCCAGGAACTTCACCTGCTTTGGGGCTATTTCCTGCCCTGACCTCCTTCACCCAGCATTCACAACCCCACCACTATCACCCACTTATATCCAGCATACCCAGCAGTACCCAAGACCAGCATTTAAGGTGGGCCTCAGAGATGGTGGAAATTTGTTCAAATTTTGAAATTTCAACGTTTCAGCAAAAAAAAAAAAATGTGGAAAAATGTGGATGACATTTCTCTCTTCTTCCACCAATGGTAGAATTGACTGGAATCTTTTGGAACTATTGAAAAAAAATTGGGAAATAAAAAAAAAATCTGACCGTTTGCCCCATCTCGACGCAGCTCCAGTGAAATATATTTGCACTGGGTGGAAATGGACACTTACTTTCCTGAACTGAGGGTGGAAGGGAAGAGGTTGGTAGTTATCTACGGGCATGAGGAACACCTCCAATGTGAAGCATAGCCTCCTGGCCCGACTGCTTCTGGGTTCAGGCACAAGAGCAGCAGGGAAGGAGAATCATTTAAAAAAAGAAACATTAGCCAGAGATTTTAGAACCTTCAGATAGATTTGATTCAACTGAGGCATCTGGCTGAGCAGGTTGGTTGTTCTTATTCTTTTAAAACCCAGTCACCATATTCTTACTGCTGTCCAACACACAGCCCGTTGTATAGTGAACACCCAAAGCTCCTTATGCGTGCTGAGGCTTGTATGAATTTATCAACCCTGTCAATCCTTAAATCTACTCTTCCATTGGAATTTCCTCCTCATTTGACATCTGCTTCTTGATTCTGTCTATTACAAGTTAGGGTGACTAACTAGGTTAGTCACAGACCCTTCAGGAATATATCCTCGAAGGCACATTGTAATTGACAATATTTAACACAAGCCACGACACAGCAACTATTATGGTTTCTCTTTGCTTTAATTTTGTATATGCAAATTGGTTGACCAGCTCAGGTCTCCTTTTTCACAAATGAGGTCTAGGGAAGACAGCATTGCCTGGTGATTAGAAGAGGGGACTGGAATTCAGCAGGCCTGGGTACAATTCCCCAATTCTGCCACTGCCTCACTGTGTGAGCTGGGGCATCTATAAAATAGGTATGGTAAAGTGGATAGTATTCACTACTGGTACATAGAGGCCAGAAGGGACCACTATGATGATCTAGTCTGATTTCCTGTAGAATGTAGGTCATAGCACCTCACCCAGTCATGAGAAGTGGACAATTATAGGACATAGAGGGGCATGGACCCTGGAAGCCTTGAGGTCTCCATTTCCAGGCATGGAGCCTGGAAGGTGAACTGGTGGGCAACCAGGCAGGAAATCTGCTAAAATTGCCCCAGTGAAACATTTCAACAAATCGGCTAACTCTGGTGGAAGAAATGTTTTTGTCAAAAAAATTCTGACCAACTCTACTGAATAGTCTAAGCTGCTGTCATAAACTAGCCCTCTCCCCATAAACCATGGGTTCGAATCCCCGCCCCCAGCATATCTATACATGAAGTGTAAGTATTATTAATCCTAATCTGTACATTCCATTATGCAATTTCTATCGTGTGCATATAGGTGCATTTTTCAATAAATCAAAATAATAGGTGCAGCTGGCTGGATGCCCAGATATCACAGTGATATGCACGGTGTAAAACTCTCTATAGTTGTAACTGTATAATGACTACAAAAGCCTGTATACAAAAAAAAAAAAAAAGCCGAAAAGTTAGTCATACAAATATGGTCAGGCGCATGTAGTCCTATCCCCGGTGTTTGTTAGAGTAGGGGTGATATTATTCTGAAATTTCAGTTCCACCAACAAAACCCCATTCCATCTTTAGTGGTAACTCTCCTGCGCCACAGGATTCATTAAATGTGAATTGTTTTGTCCAATAAACATCTTGTTGCTAGCTCATATAAACCCTCTTGCTTTGTACCACTTGCAAGCAGAGTAACAAACGTGAACATTCCATCATTTGTAAGTGTTTCTCCTCCCACTAGATTTCATATTTTAAGCTAAGGTCAGCCTCCTTTGTTTAATTTATTTTTACAGCCTGCACTGAAAGGGGTTACAGCAATAGTAATGTTTTTTTAAAAAAAATAAGGAATAAATGAATTATTATATTCTTCTTGTGGTGGAATAATGGAGAAAGGTCCTCATGTTAGGCTGGTGGAATGCATGTCACTGTTTTGATACTTAAGAATTTAGAAGTGATTCACTGCACAGAGCAAAATAGCAGCTGTGTTCAGATCCCAGACTTTCTCTGTTGGGAAAGAATGGCTGTTAGTCATAAAAACTAGCATGCTCATTTTCTCCATCCTGGGATAATGGAACACTGTGGGACTGATCCAAAACCCATTGACCTCTTTTTCATTAACCTCACGGGATCAAGATGAAGAGGATTTGTTTGTTTTTAAACAGAAAGGCAGAAACGTTTCCATTTTTCCCCCCATGTAATTTAAGGGCAGGGGAATTATTTTATTTGCTACAAATAAAGACCATCAGTAAACAAAATTAACAGGTCCTGACTGGGGAATATTTAACAAGATTGACAAGACAGTTTAGGCTACAAATCTCCAGGTCTGTAAACTAACCCACAAAAGGAGATTCCCTGCACCCAATATGGAATACCATTCACCTCCAATGGGTATGCCATTAGCCATCTGTAAAATGGTATCTGGTTACTTGCTTACTGTACCCCTCCAGGTTGGTGTGAAGCTTAGCTAATATTGAAAAAGTGCTTTAAGATTCTCTACTTAAAATCATAGAATCGTAGGACTGGAAGGAATCTTGAGAGGTCATCTAGTCCAGTCCCCTGGACCCATGGCAGGACTAAGTATTATCTAGACCATCCATGACAGGTGTTTGTCTAACCTGCTCGTAAAAATCTCCAATGATGGAAATTCCACATCTTCCATAGGCAATTTACTCCACCCTGACAGAGAGGAAGTTTTTCCTAGTGTTCAACCTAAATCGCCCTTGCTGCAATTTAACACCGTTGTTTATTGTCCGATCTTCAGAGGTTAAGGAGAAATATTTTTCTCCCTTGTAGCAACCTTTTATGTGCCTGAAAACTGTTATCATGTCCCCTCTCAGTCTTCTCTTCTCCAGACTAAACAAACCCAATTTTTTTCAATCTTCCCTCACAGGTCATGTTTTCTAGACATTTAATCATTTTTGTTGCGCTTCTCTAGACTCTCTCCAATTTGTCCACATCCTTCCTCAAATGTGGTGCCCAGAACTGGACCCAATACTCCAGTTGGGGCCTATTAGAGCAGAATAGAGTGGAAGAATTACTTCTTATGTCTTGCTTACAACACTCCTGCTAATGCACCCAAGAATGATGTTTGCTTTTTTTGCAATGGTGTTACATTTAACTCATATTTAGCTTTATGATCCCCAGATCTCTTTCCACAGTACTCCCTCTTAGGCATCATTTTCCATTTTGTATGTGCGCAACTGATTGTTCCTTCCTAAGCAGAGTACTTTGCATTTGTCCTTATTGAATTTAATCTTATTTACTTCAGACCATTTCTCCAGTTTATCCAGATCATTTTGAATTTTAGTCCTATCCTCCATAGCACTTGCAATCTTCCCAGCTTGGTATCGTCTGCAAACTTCATAAGTGTACTCTCTATGCCATTATCTAAATCATTGATGATGATATTGAATAGAATCGGAGCCAGAACTGATCCCTGCAGGACCTCACTTGATATGCCCTTCCAGCATGACTGTGAACTACTGATAACTACTCTCTGTGAATGGTTTTCCAATCAGTTATGCACCCAGCTTCAGTAGGTCCATCTGGGCTGTATTTCCCTAGTTTGTTTATGAGAAGGTTGTGTGAGACAGTATCAAAAGCCTTACTAAAATCAAGATATACCACATCTACTGTTTTCTCCCTATCCACAAGGCGTGTTACCCTGTCAAAGAAAGCTATTAGGTTGGTTTGGCACCATTTGTTCTTGACAAATCCATGCTGACTGTTACTTGTCACCTTATTATCTTCTAGGTGTTTGCAAACTGATTGCTTAATTATTTGCTCCATTATCTTTCTGGGTACAGAAGTTTAGCTGACTGGTCTGTAATTCCCCGGGTTGTCCTTATTTCTCTTTTTATAGATGGGCACTATATTTGCCCTTTTCCAGTCTTCTGGAATCTCTCCCGTAGGGTGACCAGATGTCCTGATATTATAGGGACAGTCCCGATTTTTGGGTCTTTTTCTTATATAGGGTCCTATTACACCCTTCCGCCCCCCCGTCCCAATTTTTCACATGTGCTGTCCGGTCACCCTACTCTCCGGTCTTCCATGACTTTTCAAAGATAATTGCTAATGGCTCAGATATCTCCTCAGTCAGCTCCTTGAGTATTCTAGGATGCATTTCATCAGGCCCTGGTGATTTGAAGACATCTAAGTAATTTTTGACTTGCTCTTTCCCTATTTTAGACTCTGATCCTACCGCATTTTCACTGTCATTCACTATGTTAGATGTCCAAACGCCACCAACATTCTTGGTGGAAACCAAAACAAAGAAGTCATTAAGCACCTCTGCCATTTCCACATTTTCTGTTGTTTTTCCTCCCTCATTGAGTAATGGTCCTACTCTGTCCTTGGTCTTCCTCTTGCATCTAATGTATTTGTAGAATGTTTTCTTGTTACCTTTTATGTCCCTAGCTAGTTTGATCTCATTTTGTGTCTTGGCTTTTCTAATTTTGTCCCTACATACTTATGTTATTTGTTTATATTCATCCTTTGTAATTTGACCAAGTTTCCACTTTTTGTAGGACTCTTTTTTGAGTTTTAGATCATTAAAGATCTACTGGTTTAGCCAGGGTGGTCTCTTGCCATACTTCCTATATTTCTTATGCAGTGGGATAGTTTGCTCTTGTGTCCAGCTGCCCAAAATCCTGAACTTAGCTTAAAAATCATGAGGGTTTGGGGTTTTTTTGAAAAAAACATAGTCCCTTGGAGTTTCTTTTTCATTCCCTTCAGGTTTCTTAACAATTAGGGTGCGAACACAGTATTGCCAACTCCAAATGTTCAGCAATCAGGAGTCTGGCCCTAAAAATCATGAGATTGGCTTACAAATCACGAGGTTTCTTTAAAATAATAAATGTGTGTGTGTGTGGGAAGGGGGAGGGGTTATTTCTCTTCTAGCTAAGTTGGGATAGAGTGTTAAGCATAAGGGATTCACATATGCTGGAGGTGACCACTGAAAATGAAGCTGGCAATTGTAGCATTAGCAAGCAGTGAGGTGTGCTACAAATTGTTATGAGCCATAAAACCAGTCCCTGAATCAATGATTTTTAGCTTTCAGGCTTGCCTCTTGAAGGTACTGTGCAGGTTTCCTTTGAGGACAAGGACTGATAGGTCAGATACGGAGTGAAAAGTGAGAGTGTCCAGCATCCATCTCTGAGCAGCCCTTGCGAATGCCCACAGCATATTTTTCAGAGCACTGTAAGCCAACTGCCCCACTGTTAATTTCTTTGGCTGCATCTTGTATCACAAAGTTCAGAAAATAATAATTGGTCTCGTGTTTAGCGCTTTTGCCATGTGTATCTGTGATAGGGAGGGGAGTTGCATTTGCGCAGAGTACGGGAGATAAAGGAGCTTTTGGCTGGAATTACAAGGCTGTGGACTAGCTCTATGCCTTGACCTGTAACAAACGGCTGTAAATGCTTCAGCTTTTGTTATGTTTTCCAAAGGTCATGGTCTTTAACAGTTTGTTTAGTGGAGGAGGAGGAAAGACATCCTGTTAAATTGTTCAGTAGTATCTGATGATTGTTTCCCTCAGACTGGCAGCTGGTGCTGACACAGTGCTGTTCTTCGGGTGCTACTTTGATGGAGAGATCCCCCTTACACAGCAAGAAGCAGCAGGGGTGGCAGGAGGCTCCACTTAACCAGCTTTGGTTGAAGAAGAACCTGCAGAGTCTGTCAGAGTGGGACCCATAGCTGCCTCTCTATCCTTTTCATTACATTTCAGATGGAGACCAAGCTTTGCTCCAGCCTAATTGCCTACAGCCGAAATGAGCTTTCGTGGAGATCTAGTGGAAGCACAACTGCAGGATTGCAGTAGCAGGCCTATACTGGTACAACAGCCAACCCCAAACTAGTAGAGTATGGAGTCCTGGAAGGCAAAGACATTTAGAAACCCCAAGTGGGATGAGGAAGAGGAGATACAGTTTTACTGTGCCATGGGCTGTCTTTGTGCCGCAAAGCTACTTGATGCGGTGTGATCACATTGCGACTCCACACCATAATGCAGCGTCCATATTTGAAGGGATGTTACTATGGTAAATGTTGCTTTGGGAGGCTGGGTCCTCCCGTGCTTTCCTAGGCAGTGTCTTTCAGATGCATGGTTATGCCCTCCTGCTCTTCCCTGGTAGTTATTAAAACAGAAGGTAAAGATGCCAGGGCCCTTTTCAAAAAAGGCTGTTCTCTCCATTGCCTTCATATACATCCCCTTCATTGGATAACAGGTTTTAAATGACAAGGTTATGTGGCATCTACTGCTGAGCACAAAATGGCTGTTGCGTTTGCTCCTTGCGTGTGTCCAGCTCCTTGCCTGTATCCAGCTCCTTGCTAAGGTTTTGAGACCTAGAGCATAAAATATGTTATGTGAAACCAGATTCATGAGGGAGATCAGGTAACAGGAGATGGCACAGGAAGACTCTAGGCCTGGTTCTACACACAGTCCCCATACAGCATTCCCACTGAAGAGAAATGGAGGTGGTTTGCTAACTAAGGCCCTGACCCAATACCCATCAGTAGCAAAGGGACTTCAGTGGCCTTGGGGTTGGGCCTTAAAAGAACAAAGATTTTTTTCACTACTCATGCTGGTTTTCCCAAGGATAAATTAGGCTATGTCTTCACTAGAAATGCTGCAGTGGTACAGCTGTAATGCTTCAGTATAGGCAGTCAAAACAGTCCTGGGAGGGGGTCTCCCATCACTGTAGTTAATCCACCTCCATAAGAGGTGGTGGCTGGGTCGGCGGAAGAATTCATTCTGTTGACCTAGCACTGTCTACCCTGGGGGTTAGTTTATCTTAGCTACATTGCTCAGGAGTGTGGATTTTTCACACCCCCGAGCAACCTAGCTGGATTCACCTAACTATTTAGTGTAGATCTGGCCTTAGATTAACAAATTCTGCCAGCGGATGGCAACCACTCTACCTGCTGGTCTCTACGAGCACCCATGTTCAGAGAGAACTCCCATCTGGCCAAATAGGTTGAGACAGCTGGCCATTAGGACCTTAAAAAAAGAATAAGCAGAAGAAAGCTTACTTTCTCCTAGGCATGTGGCTGAACTACACAAAACAAACCAACACAAAAGACAGACCAGTAGAACAGGGGGGAAATGCCAGTAGTAAAACTCTTCCATAGTGACAAGAACTGTAATAAGATAAAGATTCAGTGTGTTTACCTTTTGCATGGAGGGATTAAGGTGAAAAGAAGTCCTGATACAAACCCCACATTTCTGTTCACATTTCTTTTAAAATACATGTCTTTCCACCTTTTTAATTTTAAAAAGCATGTAGGTTAAGCCTACACTTCTCTGTGGCTAAGAGGAATGGGGTCTGATTGATTGTAATAAGGGACAGTCTAAATGAAGTGCTTGGACTTGCCCCAGGCTCTTCTATCTGCAGGTGCTGGTGAGCCCTCACCCATGAGAATGACTTTATGGAACATAAGTGATTATTTACTGCTGAAACAAGCCAAAGGCTATGCTTTTCCTCGCTGCTCCCAGCCCTCGGCCTCCAACAGGAAATGTATTTAGTTTTCAAATCCCTCTCCGAGCAAAAGAAATTCCAGAAAAATAGCAAAAAACTTTCAGAGAGTCTCCTCTTCTGTAAGAAAATATTAGCTCGGGTTTAAAAGAGGATGTCTGTGGCTAAGCTACTCTATGACTGGGATGGAGTTGGGCTGTTGTATGTGGGAGTCAGTGACAGGACCCTGGAGAAGGCCACCCCACCCTATTCCACCCCACACCCAATTTTTGAAACACAATAAATCACCAACAGGATGTTCTCAAACAATGCTCGCAAAAGGACTTGTTGTCTGATTCTTCTCAATCTGTCACTGATTTCCCCATCAAAATAGTTTGTGCAACCAATCCCAGCTGTATCCCTAGTGTTTTGTAGCTAATAAATAAAATCCAAATGTTAATTCTTTGGCTCACAAATCTCAGTGCCAAGAAATGAATAATCTGTACAGGGCTAAACAAACAGTATATTGATGGGGTGGAGCTGGGGGGGAGCAGGGGGGACTGAGTCAGAGAGACAGACATACACAAGCATAAGGACGGCAAATGGTGCATCAAAGCTTCTTCTGTCAGAAGAGTCAGACACATGCTATTTGTTTTTTGTCTGCTAATCTCGTTACGTGTTAAACTATTAGTCTTTCTAAGCAACACTGTAGGCATTTTAAAACACAAAAATGGCAGAATTGTTCTCCTATACACTAACATGTAGTAAGACTCGCCTTATTTGTCTTTCTATGTTAGCAATGCAACAGTACCATTTGGCCTCCATAGCTCTCGGCAGGTGGCTAAGTGCAATCATCCTCATTTGACAAATGAGGGAAACTGAAATTCTTGGGCTTTTCACAGGAGTCCAAGGGAGTTAGGCACCTACATCCCCTTGAAATTCAATAGGTTCAACTCCCTTAGCAAATCCAAACCTTTTCTTCAAGGTCTCACAGCAAGTCAATGCAGAGGCAAAAATAGATCTGAAGTCTCTGGCATCTCAGTTTAATGCCCTAGCCACTGGATATGGAACAGTCATTGCGGTAGTCCCTGGATACTGACTCCTGTCACGGACAGGGTATCAGGATTTGCATCTGTGACCCAAGTCAGGTGATTGAGGCTAGGAACTGAAAACGATCCATTTGCCAGCACTCCTGTGTGTCATACCTTTTTCACAAGCCATATTGTCCTTCTCTGATGAAGGGATCAGTCCTCTTTTCCAACAAAAGCTGGGCAGTTCTATATGCTGGGTGAATAATGGAAACAAACTTTAGTTGGAAAATTTATATTAAAGATCTCATAAAGTGTGTTGAATAAGTTGATGGGTGACCTATTATTTTACCAGCTCTAATTAAAACAATAATACTTGAGTTCCTGATGATTCATGTAGGCTGGAAGCAGCTTAATTGTGAAGGAAGTAACATGCTGCAATTTTCAGGTTGCAAAACTAGCTTAAATAAAAGACTTCTTCTGATCAAGGTCACATGGCATTAGTATTCAACAACACACACAAGGTTATTTGGCATTCAGTGGAATTCTCAGCTGTGTGTGTAGGGTGGATGGGGATTCAAGAAAAACGGGGAGGGGAATACCTAATAAAATCACCAGTTGTGACAGCAAGTTATAAAGGTGGGTGAGCTAGTTAGGTCTGTCCAGGGTTAATGTAACTCATGTACGGTAGTTGGCACTTATGTGCAGATAACCGATGCTGCTGTCAGCATTACAGCAGGAAGATTGTATCTTCATAGGATAAAGGACTGTATTTTCACAAGGGTAAATTGATCTGGAAAGGGACATGTTAGGTATGACCAGGCTTTTCCTATGCTGTCTTTTATCACCTACTTTTTCCTTGATCAAACACACTCAACTTGTATGGTCAGTGCAAGGAAAGTCATATTTCCCTTTATGCTGGATAAACCTTTTTGTCCTCCTTATAGTATTGCTGGCTCAGTCTACCTATCTAATTACCTTCACAGCCCTGATGGCCGTAGTACTGATGGAGCTGCAAAGACAAGCTTCTCCTTATTTTGTAATGCCCAGGGTTGTGTTAGATATTTCACAGAACACGAAAACCAACAATCATAGAATCATAAGGCTGGAAGGGACCTCAAGAGGTCTGCTAGTCCAGTCCCCTGCACTCATGGCAGGACTAAGTATTATCTAGACCATCCCTGTCAGCTCCAATGACAGAGACTCCACAACCTCCCTAACCAATTTATTCCAGTGCTGAACCACTCTGACAGGAAATTTTTCCTAATGTCCAACCTAAACTACCCTTGCTGCAATTTAAGCCCGTTTCTTCTTGTCCTATCCTCCGAGGTTAAGGAGAACAATTTTTCTCCCTCCTCCTTGTAACAATCTTTTATGTACTTGAAAACTGTTATCATGTCCCCTCTCAGTCTTCTCTTCTCCAGACTAAATAAACACAATTTTTTCAATCTTCCCTCACAGGTCATGCTTTCTAGACCTTTAATCATTTTTGTTGCTCTTCTCTGGATTTTCTCCAATTTGTCCACATCTTTCCTGAAATGTGGTGCCCAGAACTGGCCACAATACTCCAGTTGAGGCAGAGTAGAGTGGAAGAATTACTTCTCGAGTCTTGCTTACAACATTCTTGCTAATACATCCCAAAATGTTTGCCCCCCCCTTTTTTTTGCCACAGTGCTAAGCTAGTTCTTGTTCCCAAACAGCTTATGAACTATACTGATGTGACATAAGTAGGTATGAATAATAGTGGGAGTGAAGGAGATAGAAGGAGAAGGAGGCAAAGAGATACAGCAATCCCTTGTCTACACGGAAAAGGGATTGTCTGTATAGATATACCAGTAGAGCTTTAAGCAGCGTCTCCACTAGTGGGGTTTGCTGGTATATTGGCCACAGTTCTTTTGATGGTATAGCTTATACCAGTTCCCCAAACAGAATAGGCTATATTGACAAAAGAACTTTTTTTGCTAGTATAAATGCATACAGCTATGCTGGTAAAACTTCCTAGTGTAGACTAGGCCAGCAGGTTTTGCTGGTATAGCAATACTGACAAAACCCTCTGGTGCAGATGTAGTTGTAGTTGTATGAAAGTGCTTAAATTGGTATAGTTGCATTTACAGTAGGGCTTTACTGACATAGCTACATTGGTAGAAATATTACACTCCTAACCGACATAGCTATGTCAGTAAAACATCTAGTTGTAGACCAGGCCTAGGATCATGTGCAGATTCAGATAGGGGAGGATAGAGCAAGGCAGCTGAATTAAACGGTGTTCTCGGTTTTTTTTTCTAAAAAATATTTATTAAAGCTATTTTATCACTGTATATCTTATTCTTGACAAAGAGGCATTGTAGTCTTTGTTCTGTTCCGAGGACCTGATCCCATACAGGGCTGAGACACAAGCTAGCTTCATCTCCCTTCTACACATCATCACCCTGCAAAGCCTTACTCAAAACTTGAAGAGTTTTTGAAAATTGCCTACTTTCCTTTCCCCGTGAGTGTTCTGTTTGGCACAGTTCTGCACTTCTGGGCTATGTTTGGAGCTACTCGGGGAAGTGTGAAAGGCCAGAAATCTCCTGAGGCAGCCTAGTTTGGCAGGTCCAAGCAGTTTGGTTGCTGTAGATAACCATCTGAATTTTGGAGTTGTTTATCTGAACCAACTTCACATGCTACACCTCTTGAGATTGACTCATTCAGGGTTAGTACAGTGGAAGCTGGCATCCCCGATTAAGAAATAGGTAGAGATATAATGGTTGTATGTGACCAATCCTAATAGTTTCTTGCCTTGTACTGGAGACACCCTTCCCTAGCACATGCTGGAGGTCAAATGTGGGAGGTTCGGATGTCCATACCCACCGAAAAGGAACAACACACACTCACATGCTGTTAGAACACATACAAAAAGGGCCTTCATTTCATTTGCTCAAACAGTTAGGGGTCGAAATAAAACTGTAAGAGCAGCTCTGGGAAAACTGCAGGGTAGCCCTCCATCCTGTCTTAGACACATCTATGAATTAGCCTGAGCTCTAAGATTAGACCAGACAATTCATTGGACTGTATGGATCAGAACTACAAGTTCATTCCCCTCTCCATCTCTGACTCTCCACCCACCATTCCCTGCTCCTGCTGAATTGCCCTTTCTCAGAAGGGTCTGTGCAGATCATGGCAATTCCTTGCATGCTGCCCACACAATAATGTATATAACACCCTAATGTTCTTAACAAAATCAGAATAATATGCCGAGGCAAGGTGCCTGGTGATCTGTGGCTTGAAAGCAGGTGGGCATTGAGCTGTCGCTACCAGCCTCCATCATTTGAGGGCGCCCTAGTCTTTGATGTGGGGAGTAGTATATCAGCCATCTCTCATGACGGGGAAGCTGTCTTTCATTGAAATGCTCTCTTTCTGCCAAAGCCCTGGGTTAGTGCTGCTGGGAATTGCTTCTTTATTGGTGGCGGAGCACATGTCGGACTCATAGATCACCAGTCTTATTGGTATACTGAGGATTGAGCGGGATTGCCTCCAGGGGGGAGGTGTTGGCATACCAGCACTGCCATTGATTATTCTTAATTATCATTTAATTTAACCTCCAATTAGAGTTAATCAATTGTCACTTTCTCCTGAGTTTTACTGCCGAGATGATTTAGAGCAAGGAGGCACTTGTCTTGAGGTTTCCCCGGCTTCCCAGATGGCTATTTTATATCCTTTTCCTTCACTTGTAATAGAGCCAGGCAAATAATTGATTTGCGTGAATTTAGTCTCCTCTTCTGCATCAGATTTGTCTGCAAGCAGCTTTCGATTGTATTTATTAGTGAAAAATTATTTCTCAAGTAATAATTCTTGGGCTGTGGCTTGTGTGTGAGCAGCTATTTGATAACGGAAGTTTGCGCTGTGTGTTTAGTTTTCATTGGCCCTATAGTCAGGTCACATGGCATTGTTTCAATTTCCTGATTGGATAGGCATAACTCTTGGAAGCCAATTTTGGATGATCAGGTTCAAAATTACTTTTCCCAATATTTGCTTAAAATGCTCTGTTTCCACTAATATTTTGGCCAGGAAAATTATTTGCTAATATATAAGAAGAAAACAAACATAAACAAGAGTTACAAGTGGAGATTGCTTTCTGGCTGAGTTATCTGCAGGGGCTGATCCATAGATCTGGGGATTGATCAGGATGAATTGCTATTGCTTTGGCTAAAGGACAACGCTATTATATGAGGGGCAGCAGCAGAGTCACAAACCTCCTAATGGTTCAGCCACTAGAGGTGGACAAAGACCAACGTTAGTCTTAATGTCAGTTACACAAGCATAGCCGTTCTGTTTTCTGTTTGGTTGAATAGTCACAGAATTTTTGACAGGTACTGGCCCAACGCCACTGGAACAATATTGGCAATAGCTCTTTCTATCCATGTGCATTACAAAAAACATCAGTTAAACGCCACAATTGTTTTATATAGGTCACCATTTTACTGGGAAAAGAGATGGGTCTCGCTGGGGCTTATTGGCATCTCACTCTATGTGACTAGATCCCTCCTGCATGCAGTCTGGGACTGTGGTGAGCCCGCTGTGCACCCCTGACTCTTCCCCTCCCCCTTGTCCCTGCTTGCCGGGAGCCGATCAAAAAAAGAAGCAACAAGCTGCAACAAGCTACAAGCCACACAAGCAACAAGCTACAAGCCAAAAACTAGCCAACAAGCAACTCACAAGCCAATTAAGCCAAAAACAAGCCCAATTTCTGCATTTTTTTCCTCAGGTTTGGCATGTCTGCTCATAGGCCTAACAAGATCATTGCAGAGCCCTGATTTTCATCCATCGCCAGGACTGCCTGTGCGGTGCAGTCTGTGTGCTGTAACCAGACTGACACAGGAAAAGATTGAGGTAGTCAGATACCCAGGGAATTATCTTCTCTCCAAAACTTTCTCTCTAACCTTACCCAAGGGTGGAAGGATAGAGACAAGATGATAGCTGGCCGGTGTGTCAGCAGCCAACGATGGCTGTTTGAGTGGTCATACAACAACTCCTCTGTGCTTTGCAGAGGTGTCATGTATTTGCCAACTGTCTTTGGTTGGTCAGATTGGCTCAATTCTCCTTCCCCACCGCCCCCAGCCAGCACTGCAGCAAAGTGGAATTTTAGTGCTAAGGGAAGGTGACAATTGGACAACCCTGGAGAGTGAAGTCCACAGATGAGATCAGTAAGGGAAGTGGCAGTAGAAGCTACCACCACCACTTCCTCTCAGGGTGTCTTGGCCCTGGCCTGGTGGGACCCCTGAAGGAAGGCAAAAGTAATTGTGTCTCCATGGTCATGGAGTTTCCCTGATGAGACTCCCAACATGGGTGCCATTTTTGAGGAGAGAATTTTCTACCTCATTAAACATAATAAACTAAGAGCCTGATCGCTGAGGAACTGAGAACCCCCAACTCCCACAGAAATTCTCAGTAGGATTCAAGGGTGCTCAGCACCTCACAGGAAATACTCAGCTCCTTGAGGGACTTAACCCTACGTTCCACATCTTTTGTCTTGTTTTAGAAACTATCAAAGTCATCGGGCTGGTTTAAATTGGGTACAACAGAGCTCTTCCTCTTCCTACTCAGCCGTCTCCGACCTCAGCAGCTCGAGTTACATAGGCTTGTGTGTCCTCAGCAGCCAGTTACGATTTGGTTCAACATAATCTCATTAGAAGAATTTAAGTTAGAGAAGAGTTTTAGTAACAAAACAAAACAAAGGATAGAGTAAAGCAGATCCACTGCTCCACAGGAATAAAAAATGACCCTGTATTCCCCAAGCACATGGGGCTAGAGAACACACCCATTCTACAATGAAAATAAAAAAAAGTTAAAGCTTGTTTTGTTCCAATAAACACGGGACTTGAACTTTACTTTCCACAAAGCTTTGACGGGGCAGTGGAAGAAATTTGAGCTATCTCACAATGTTCCCTTGGCATAACACGGTGCTTTCAGTCTCATTATTATTGCATTATATGTTGCACATCTGTTACTGGTCAGGAGCCAAACTATTTAATTCTATTAGATACATCTATACAGCTAAGTGATAATCTACACCAGGTTTATGGAACAAGCACTTAATTCTTGGCAGGGAGCAGCTCAAGACTCGTACAAGAGCAACACAATATATGCAGCATGGTTGTACATCAGTGTCAGAAACTGGCCAGAAATCATTTCTGCGTTCTTCTGCATGTAGGCATTCTAGTGTGGGAAACTATTCATTCAATTTATTGTTATAACATCTGTAAGTTATTGTTGGGGAGGGTGGGGAGAGAGAAGAGGGGGGGAATGCGCAGAGTGAAAAATGTTTACCTAACAAAATACTAACCCTTACAGGGGGTTTCACGTCAGCACTCTATAAATAATAGGATTCTTTTAATGCACATGTGGTAGTATTTACCCTACAGAGAGGTACACAAATTCATGTCCTGTTCAGTAACTTCTGTACCCAGGGGTTGCTTGGGCATGTATCTTTGCCATGCATATTTGAGCAAATCCATCTTTTATCTATTTAACATAGCTACTGAAAAACAGGTTACGTTGCATGGCCTTTCTCTGTGTGAGTATGTGTGTGGGTCCACATGCCAATCCTGGATTTCAGAGCGTTAGTCTAAAAAGAATGAGATCAGATACTCAGTGGGTGTAAACTGGCATAGCTCCCATTGAAGTTAATGGAGCAACACCAATTTACACCAGCTGATGATCTGGATTGCATTACTCCTTTCCCTCCTTCAGCACCATGTGAAAGCCACAAAACCCTCCTCAGATGTTAACGAATGAAGCCCTAGCAACATAACACCCTCAGCAAGGTAAGTAAATATGTGCAGGAAACTGAGGCACAAAGAGATTATGACTTGCTCAGGGTCACACTGGGAAGTCTATGGCAGAAGTGGGACGAGAATATGGTTCTCCTGACTATCAGCAGCGCCTGTGCCTTTACCCAGCGGACCTTCCTCCCTCCCTCTAGATTGAAGAACTTAAGTAATTCTGCTGCTCTGTAAAAAAAAACCCATCTACAAACTTCCCTGACCTTCCATTACCTGGGTGTGGTTTTGTTTTGTTTTGCTTTTAGTCTCTGTGCAGGCAATTGAACATATTTCTAAAAGAAGTGATGTCAGGAGTCTTCCGTCTTCCAAGAATCGTTGTTTCCATACGCATGGGCTATATAGACTGGGACAAATACATAGTTATAGTTTGAAGGTATCTGGTAATTTGAATTGGGGTGATGGCCAATCTTTAAGGGTCTATAGCTGGAGAGGAATTCATTTACTCGATTGCCTTTAGGGACCATCAACATTTTTAACTGTCCTTTACCTCCAGTGTTCTGTTCTTGCCCTCTATTGGGCATGTGAACTACATACCCTGAACTGATTTAATTCCTAAGGGCCTGATCCAAAACTCATTGAAGTCAGTGGAAAGACTCACATTGACTTTAGTGAGCTTTGGATCAGGTCCTTAAAACTCCATGTAAATGTAATTGCTGCCCGTTATTGGACGATGAATATTCTGTTAGCAGCAAGCTGATTGGCCAAATGTTCCATCCTATTACTGTTAAATATATACTAGTACTCAAGTAAATGGCACAGTCCCTGCCCTGGAATTTACTAGCTAAATTCAACACGACAAGTGCAGCTGTGAACAGAGTGAGAAAAGATGAGGGTGACAATAGTATCACACGGTGAGGCGCTGCAGAGTATCCATCTGTAAAAGGAATTGACAAGGTTGTGCTACACTCTTGTAACTGATCCCTGAGTCAAAAACTGGCTGCCCCTCTGCCATATCAAGACTGGACTGGGAGCAGACTGGAAGCAAATCTCTGCTAGGTGCTCGTTCAGTCATTCCTGTGCTACACTCACGATGTGCATATAAACAGCTTGATGGTGAGGTTAAAATTGTTATGGTTATTTTGTTACCTGCTTCTCCCCCTTCCTCTCCTCCCACAGGAAGGATGGTCCAGTGGTTAGAGCACTAACCTGTACTGTGGGAGACTGGGTTGAATTCCTGCTCTGCCACAAACATCCCGTGTGACCCTGGGCAAGTCACTTAGTCTCTCTGTACCTCAGGTCCCTCTCTGTAAAATGAGGATAATAGCACTGCCCTGCCTCACAGAGATGTTGTAAGGATACATGCATTGAAGATTGTAAGGTGTTCTGATATTCTGTGGTGATGTGGGTTGTATAAATACCATAGACAGATATACATATGTCTCATAGGCAGGACATAGAAGGAAAGCTATAGAAGGGACCTCATACTGGTGAGGGCAGTGGCCTGGCAAAGCAGTAAGGTTAGCTACACCTGAAAAAGAAATCAAATTTTTTTAAAAAAAATTTTCCCCCATGTTTTTGGCAGCTGGTGAGAATTTCTGAAAAATGTGAATGATTTCTTTTGAAAAGGGACAAAAAAATCCCCCCAAAAACCTTTTTTTTTTAACCAACCAGCTTTTCGAAATGACAGTGTGATGTTTATTATTGCAAAGACTGGGCAGCCCTGCTTTTAGCCTCTTACAACACAGTCAAAGCATGGTGGATATTCATAGTAATAATACTTTGCGTCAATATAGCACTTTCTTCCCAGTATCTCAAATGACGTTATAAATAGGAATGCACAAATGAATCCTTATGAGATTGCTAAACTTTGCATTATTCATCCTATTTTAGGGATGGGGAAGCCAAGGCACAGAGGTGAAGAGACTTGCTCAAGGTCCAATAGATTGTAGCAGAGCCAGGAATAGAACTTAGATATTGTGGCTCCTGGTACAATGTTTTAACCACCGTGCCACTCTACAATTACCTTTCCTAGTGCATGTTGTGTGGCTATCTGGCATATGTGCTATCATCGTTAAAAGTGCTGACACTTAAAAATACTTCAGCTATTATTTGTTTGCCAATAGCAGATCCTTCCTGAAGGAGGGCACTAGGGACCATGGCATGAGAATGCTATTGCAAAAAGGTGAGTGACAAGCATTTAATTTCCAGGGCTGTTCAACAGATTTTTTTTGTTGTTGCACTCTTCCCGTGGGAGAGAAGATGATGTAAATGGAATACCCCCAGGGGAGTAGCTTGTTGAAACTTCATATTGAGGCTGCAAACCAGACGGTGGACCCGAGTTAAATGTGCCAGCCCTGGCCTTTTATGTTAATACTGTGAGCACAACATTGCTTGCTGTGTGTTTTGAGATACTTACCTTGTGGGCTGTCCTCAGTCATATGGCAATCTTGACTTTGGATTGATTGATTGTGCCACGGGGTTTTTGTCATTCACTGTTGTCAGTCATAATCTGGACTAGTCATCGGAACATAGATGTGGGGAAATAACCATTACTTCATTAAGTCTGTCCCCCTGCAACTATAGGATACAATCCCTCCTGAAAAAGAGGGAGCAAGACTGGCATTCTTCCACAACACCCCAAAGGCCAAATATACTCATTTATTACAGAAGTGTGTGAGAGGGTGATAAATATAGTAGACCAACCGCCATTTGCATTTGGTTATAGGGGAGGGTAGTCCAGTGGTTAGGGCCTAGCCTGGGCTCTTGGAGACCTAGGTTCAGTCCCTGTGCCTCAACTCCTCTTCTGCAAAATGGGGATAATACCTCACAGGGATGCTCTCTGGATAAACACATTAAAGACTGTGAGGTAGATACAGCGATGGTGGCCATACGTACTGTTTCATCTGCACTAGCTTCTAGAGAATATAGGAATTTGATTTTTCCCTCATATCAACAGTACAGTAACCCCCCCCACCCCACAATTACCCAGAATGCCTCCAAATTATCCATACTTCCACACTATGTTGAATACCTGTGATATAGCACCATTGCTGGAAGCAGGCCTTCTAGCAATGACGGATAAAGATTTTCATTTTCAATGTGCTTTACAGACATTAATTCATCCTCACAAGTTGCTTGTAAGGTAAGTAAGTAAAATAAAGCATTTATTTTCCATTGGAGATTTCAAAACATTTAAATTTTGTTTGGAAATTTTCTGCAATTTTTTTGCGGGGGGGCGGGGGGGAGGAGGAAGGAAATGAACCCCAAACTTTTTTTCAGTTTTGAAAACCAAAAAGGTTATGCTCAAATAAATTTGTTAGTCACTAAGGTGCCACAAGTCCTCCTTTTCTTTTGAAAAAGGTTTTGGCTTTTCTAGGGTTTTTCCCTCTTTCTCTCCTTTTTTCCCCTTCTTTTTCCATTTTGTCGTGAAAAGGGGAAAGAAGGGGAAAAAAGAGGACAAGGAGAAAAGGGAGATGGGGAAACGCTGATGCCAAAATTAGTTTCTTTTCTTTTTGTAATTTTTTCTTTGTAAAAGTGAAATTTTGAACAGTACAAACATTTCCATTTTACACTTTAATAAAAGGGTCATTTTCACTGAAAAATATTGTTGAATGAAAAATGTCAACATCTCTGGGTATTATCATCTCCATTACATCGATGGGGAAACTGAGTCAAAGAGGCAAAGTGACTTAACCAAGGTCACAGAGGAAGTCACTGTTAGAGCTGGGATTAGAATCAGGAGTCCCTGGATCCCCACCCTCTGCTCAGAACTCGCTTGTCAAAAAAATCACCCAGGTGACCCTACAACAATGGGCACAAAGGTATCAAGGATACAAAAAGCCCAAGGAAACTCTCCATGGTGAGAGAGATAAGGGTTAAAGTGTGCTCCTGAAACTTGGTGCAATTTCCTGCTTGAAGATCTCAAGGCATTCTGCCCCCAGGAGGGATGGAAGAGAGGCTGGCAGCTCTGCAGGTGGAGTAGGGGCAGAAATACAGCAGAACCTGCTCAACAGTGAGGTAGATAAAGTTCCACCCACATGGCTCCTGACATGCCAACTGGTACACCCTGCCACTGATTCCCCCTCCCACAGCATCCCTAATAGAGTAGTATCATCAATGTCAGGGTGGATTTCTCCAGGGATCACTGATAGATTTTCAGGGGAGTGTCCTTGGCAAAGCAGCCTTTCTGTCTCTATGGATGCCCCTCAAAACCTGTAATGCCAAATGGTGCATGCTCATAGAAGTGACTTTTTACTGGTTTGAAGGGTGTAATCATCTCTCCCCTCCTTCCGATCTTTTTTGGGGGGAAGGGGTGCTTTATTCCACTGGGGGACAGATATGGGACAGGAAGGATGGGTTGCAGATAGCATAGCTCCATGTTGTATTTCAGTGGGATGGGGGGAAGCAACAGGGGTGGGGTGTAGTATTGGGGAGGGGGAGGAGATGTTTGTAGATCTATAGTCGCTTGCATTAATTGGCTGCAGTTTACAGACTGGGTTTATCGCTCAGCTTTTAATTAACTGTTTCCGGATTTAATCTCACAAATGTTCCATCTTTGTCCTTGTTTAATCTGGCATTCTAATGGAGAGTTTATTTATGCAGATCAATACTATTTACAAACATGAAAGCCGCCTGTTGGTTTTTGAACTTTAGGCACGATGGCATTGGTTATCAATAACGAAAGCAGCCTCAGCAGGTGGCCTGTCAATATGCAGCCAGTCAATATTCAGAGAGCAGCGAAGATTAAAAATTCTTTTAGCCGGAGTGGGAGGGGGCTCCCTGATCTCCTTGTCCTGTTATCATATTGAGGATTTAGGATCTCCCCCTCCCCTTTATTTCCCCTTCATTCCCAGCCATCTGAATGGAGCACTAATGAGGATAATCAGGTTATTCAAGAACATTCATTGTAGGGGGAAAGAAACCCAAAACCATTGCACAAACCTGCTTGGGAAGGTCTTTCTTTTTTAGAATTTCCTTCAGGTGTCAGCGAGTTTCTCTCCATTGAAGACTTGAGGTGACAGGGAGGAAAGGTGTGCTTGTGTTTTTCGCTTGCTCTCAGGACCTACCTTACCATTTATTTACTTTGAAGTTACTGATAGCGCTGGTTATTTTTTGCTGAGCTACTCCTGTTTTTTAACACTTCCTTTAAAAAAACAACACATATTGGACAGTAATCGCTTGCTTTTGCTTCAGGAATAATATGAAGTCCTGGAACAAAGGACTGGGTAACTCTTGATTTACAAGATGTACAACTCTTGATTTACAGGATGTACAATGTGTGTTTTCCATCTGTGTTGCACGGAGTCAATGACAAAGGCCCCAGTCCTGCAGAGACTTATGCACATGCTTATCTTCACGTGCCGTGAGTGGTCCCTGTTAAAGCGAATGGAACTAGTCGTAGAGTATATTGTTAAGCACATGGGGAAATCTTTTCAGAATGAGGGCCCGCGTCCTGTAGAGAACCAGGTCCAAAGGGAATTTTCCTCAGTAAAGGTTACAGATCAGGGCCTGATTCTGATTTTATAGCAGTGTAATCCTAATTTACAGTGGTGTAAATGAGGCCAGAATCAAGCTCTTAGTTCGCACAGCTCTATAATTATTATTTGTTTGTTTGTATTACCATAGCATACGCTCGGTGCTGTACAAACGTATATGTTGATTCCATAGTTTCTATAAAGATGGCTGTTAGTTGCTACCCTTCTATTCACAAGCTTCTAATAATCAATAAACAACAGTGTTGGTGAGCCAGAAGCATAACCCATCCTGTCTGTAATAATACTTTGCACTTAATTACTGGCATTGGGCCTGTTTCTTTTCTCAGTTATACCAGTGTATGACCAGGTATAATTCCATTCAAATCAGTAACGCTGTAACCTGTGTGCCTTTTGGTGTAACACTCTCTGTATAACGGCAACGACTGTTTAGGGCTATGTTATCAGACTGCCCAGGGCTTTAATAATTCAGGTTTCAGAATAGCAGCCATGTTAGTCTGTATCCGCAAAAAGAACAGGAGTACTTGTGGCACCTTAGAGACTAACAAATTAATCAGAGCATAAACTTTTGTGAGCTACAGTTCATTTCATCGGATGCATAGAATGGAACATATAGTAAGATATATATATATATGTATACATACAGATAAGCTGGAAGTTACCATACGAACTGTGAGAGGTGCCTCTCACAGTTTGTATGGTAAATTTCCATCTGTATGTGTGTATATATATATATCTTACTATATGTTCCATTCTGTGCATCTGATGAAGTGAGCTGTAGCTCACGTGAGCTTATGCTCTAATAAATTTGTTAGTCTCTAAGGTGCCACAAGTACTCCTGTTCTTTTTAATAATTCATTTCCGTATTCAACTAAGGTGCTGTGTAGGTAAAGTCTGGGCATAGATTAAGGGATCCCGTCCTTTTATTTAGACTTTTGCCTTGACCTTTAATTTTCAAACATCTGCCTTGTTTGCTGGCATGTTACACTTTGTTTATTTTTGTGTTCCTTTTCAATTATTTCACCAGGGACAGGCCCCTTCTGATTACAGTCATGCTATTGGCAGGCGGATCCCTCGCATTTCTTGTAGCAAAGAACCTCAACAGAATCCCAAGAAGCTATTTTATTGCAACCTACCTCAGGATTCCACAGGGAATCTCATTACTTGGGTTGATTTCCCCCCTCCCCCAAATTACCTGTGAGAGGGAGAGTGGTCATTCCTGAACAAACTACCGGAAGCACAGGATCACACTAGGAAGCTACAGTAATGCACTGCTCCTTAAAACAAAGCCCTGAACATATTTTTACACCACCCACCCTTGAATGCAGTCCTTGCGGCTACAAAGCTGCCCATCTTTTCTCTAGCAACTTGTGGTGCACCACAGCCTTTGTAACGCTGGCAGAGTAGGAGCAAATACTCAATCATTTCTGCTTTATTCTCTGTAGCCACAAAACCCAGCTCCCAAAGCAGGTTTTAATAATGACATCTTGAGCACCTTTCAGAGCTTGTCTGAAAGCAAATAAGGCCTTTAATAAGTTATTTTAATGCCCTTAACTCTGGAGAAAAGGAAGTGGGGGGACATACATCTCTGCAAAAGTTTCAAAATCTGGAAGAATCCGATTCAGAAACAAAAGCCTTTTGAATCTCTCTTGATTTCCTCCCCCACTCCCCATTCCTGATCCTCCCCCCTTCCTTCCTTCACTTTCCCTCCTTCCCCGCTGAGCAGTAACAGTGCCAACTTATCAGATACATTTAGCTGCCAGCTTCCCAGATCCTTTCCTTTGAATGTGACCTGGCAGCAGCTTGGTGGAACTTTTCAACTGCTCTATGTGTCATATGATATGAAGAAGAAGAAAAACGGAACTATAATGACTACTGGGATACATGATTGATGGTAAAGTGAAGAGAGGGGGAATGCGAGGCAATTTATTTTAACCCATAGGGCACCTAACTATCCAACAGGAGACGGAGATCGGGAAACAAGCATCATAATATTTTGCCTTCATCTGGGGATCTCAATCCCCTTATAATCAGCTATGAATTAAGGCTCATGACAGCCTGTTGGCAATGGCATGAGTAAAAGCTAGGCGGGGGGTGTGAAAATGAAGGAGCCCTGAAGCAATATGGATAGCAAGCGGGATGTCTAAAGTGGGTGGCGGGACGGTGGTTACACCTATGCCATGGTGGATGTGTCATTCAATCAGTCTGACACGGGGAAAATGAAGCATGTGGCCATTAAGTGACTTGTCCATAGTAAAACAGCAAGTCAGTAGCAGATTTGAGATTAGGAACCAGCTATCTTGACTTCCAGTCTTCTGCTTTCACCACTAGATGATACTGCTTGTCTTTAAAATGAAAATTCCCAGCATAGAAACATGCAGCTTCACCTCTGTGAGTACCTGTTCAGGAAATGGCCTGTTCCAATATATCTAATTGTTATAAAACCAATGACCATCCTGTGTGTTGTTGCAATCATTTGTTTTTAAAAAGTAGGGAAGCATGACTCAGAACACCTGGGTCCTCCTCCCAGCAATGCCACTGTCTCACTGAGGCCAATCACCTAACCCGCTTTGTGCCTTAGTTTACCGCTCTGTAAACCAGATATAGTAATAATTTTTTGTTATTAAGCACCTGGAGGAAGGTCTCAGGCACAAATAAAGACAGCCCTTGCCCCAAGGAGTTTGCTGGTCCTCAGCTGCCCCACTAGCAATGTCAGGAGACTTAATGAATTACTTTTGCCAAGCGCTTTGAGATGTGGGGTGGACCGGCACTATAGAAGTGTAAAGTACAATGATTAATTGCCTTTTCTTGGTGGGAAGTTGGCCACTTCTCTTCACTTTCTGTGCCTGGCAAACAAGAGGGAGTGTTTAACTTTTAAAAACACCCAACATCTTTACAAAGTAACAAATTAAGATGCAAATCTGGAGTGGTTTTTTTTTTTTTTTTTTTGCTAATTGGCAGAAAATTAATGAACGTGTAGCTGACTGAGCAGATGCTCTCGTCAAAAAAGGCAGATTTGGAGTTTCTCTAACCCTCATTTTTGAAAACACATCAAGAAGGCAGTAGCATGTGGCAGGTCAGAAATTAAGCGAAGGTAACTGTACAGATTGTAAAGAACACAAAAGAGGGTTTTGTGCGTGTCTGTGTGTGTGTGTGGTTTTTTTTTTTCTTCTCTCTCTTTTGTTTTAACTTCCTTGCATTGGATTTTACTTTATTTTTTTAAAGCCCATATTCCTCTGCAGCTCATAATTAGCAGCCAGGCCTCTGGGACCTAATTAACCAATTCAATTAACAAAAAAAAGCATACGAGTCACCCTGACATTTGTCAGCCATTAGGAGGGATGTGAGGCTGGCAGGTTCTGCCGACACACTAATGATGATTAACTCATTTGTAGCTCACTTTTACCCTAGATGTCCACCTGGAGAGACTGGCACAAAATGCTCTTCAGAGAGACAGTGGCTGGGGCTGGGGCTGGAGCTGGGACTGGGAAGAACATGGCCGTGGCCCTCAAAGGGAGTTTTGACCTTTTATTGAACGTATAATCATTATGTTTTTGCCTCAGTTAAGAGAAGCTGCTGTCCCCTCCACCAGCTTCTATGCTTGCTAACCTTCAGAGGAGCACTAGCCCAGAGAGCCAGGGGTCCCATGCTTGCCTCAGGGGCTAAAATCCCTTGTTTTCAACTCCTTCGGTGGGAGAGGCCTTTCTTTTCCTTGTCGATAGCACTCTTTGCTTGCTTATCACAGCAGGGCTCCTTCGCTTGGCTGGGCTGTTTCTTAGTTCAAGCCAAGCTCTTTGTTCTTGGGATTGATTAACTGCAGCACTCTATATAATATACGCAGATATTGGTATAGGCGTTGCTCCCATCCCTGCCTCTGATTTTTCTTAATTTAACTCCATTTCCCCAGAAGCTCTTTTTTGGTAACAAGTGGCTGATTGTGATGGAAGTGAAACCCCAGAAAAAAACGGGGCCAAAGTGCTGACAGGTTCAGGGGACATGTGCCAGTTGCTTTTTAACAAACACCTGAGAGCAACTTTCCCTTTCCCATTTAGGGGGGATGTCCCTGCCTGATTTCAGTCTCTCTAGGTATTTGTGTAGCACTTGTCAACCTAGTGTGAGCCAGATCCAGGTGCTGTTGAAATCAATGGAAAGACACCCATGATTCAGTGGGATCAGGCCCTTGCTGAGCTTTGTCCAGAGGAGTGAAATTTACTTATGCTTCAGGGGATGCACTGTGGGTGTATGCATGGGGGGTGGGGGCAGGTATGGACTGGGATTGTATGCAGTGGAGACGTGTTTTGCACCAAGCCCAGCCTGGTGGGAGCTTTTGGAGGGCTAGGAGCATGGTCCAATGATGTAGGCCCTGGGTTGCAAGCTAGGCAGCATGGGCACTGTTCCCAATTCTGCTGCTGACCTACTGTGGAAAGTCACTGCACCTGTTTTCCCTCCCACCTGTTGTTTAGTTAGGCTGCAAGCTCTTCGGGTCAGGGACTTTCTGTGGCCATGCATAGTGGCTAGCACCATGGGGCTTTGTTCTTGGTTGGGCCCCCTGGGTGCTATTGTGAATCATACAGTAATAATGGCTAGTGCTTACGCTGATCCAGTGATCACAATCCCCTATGCAGGGTTTACACAGGGGTCATGGCAACTATTTCCTTAAGTGCATCTGGAGGGGCTGTGGAGCTGCCCTCACTAGCACTGGTCCCCGCTACCCTTTATAGATCTCTACACAATCCATTTGCCTGGAATCTTCCATGAGCTTGGCTCTATGAATGTCATTCTCGTTACCTATTATTCTGGTCTACAATAGTTATCCACCTGCCCCAAGAAATGGCACCTTTGGAGATCACAGATGGATATGAATAAGCAGGTTTCGGCCTGGGCTGATGTTTCTAGCAAGTTTTCTGCTGAGGGGATAAACTGTCACCTCTCTGTATCCAGAGATGACAGCAACAGCAAAGTAAGGATTGAAAGACACAAGGAATGACTTTTTACTGGAGCAGAAAACATCCTGTATTTGAAAGGGATCCGGAAGCTGTCCTTAATTTTAAGTCATCTTAGTTCCAGGTATGTCTTGATTAATTACCATGAGGCTGATTAAGCTCCATGCACAAAGCAGAATCTGTAGCACTAGACAGAGCCAAACATTCCATCCAGGAAATCTACGGAGCACAATAGTAAACATAGAGAATTGGAACCATTCATGTATTAACAATCTAGTGGCGGCAGCCTTTTATTGTCATACACATTGTTAAATCCACAAAGAGCAACTGGTCGGTTAAACCTATTTTACCTGGCAAAGCTCAACAAAAATCCTTGCCACCAAGCATTTGATACTGATCACAGTGTCACATCAGGGAACAGCAGCTCAAAAGAACAAGTAATTTTTATTTCTGAACTTTACAGGCAACATCCTCTCCTCTGCTCCGGCTCCCCAGGTCTTAGTCCTCTTAGTAGGAGAAGGGTTTTTTGTGTGTGCTACTCAATGACAGCAGATTCATGGGGGGAAAAAAGAAGGAAACATACAATGCTGCATTGAGGCAGCAGAGGTGAACTGGGAACTCATTCAGCGCGAACATTGTGCACCCGAGGGAAATCAAATCAAACCTTGGAATTACAACAAAGGGCGTGGCTTCGAGTTTGACTTTTGACGGCACCATTTGGAACAATCATGGAATAAAACAGCTGCAGTATCATGGTGGGATCTCTGACCTAGCCTGTCTCCCTAGAGACATCCTAAATGGGAATCCACACAAAAACCTCTACTCGGCTTAGTTTCTTTAAGTTACAGACATTGGCAGTAATTTATATATTTTTCCCTATGCGTTTTCTTGGCAATAGGACAAATATATGCCCAAATATACATATAAACATATTGTTCAAAATAGCCCAAATCTGCTGATCTACTGGGCATGCTGAAAAGACACTTGTTTGAGAGGGTTTTTGGAGAAGGCTGAGGGTTTGCTTCCCATAATGATGATGGGGTGGAAAGGAGTTTCTATAGTTGTCTGCCTGGCTCAGTTCCTGTTCTAATAGTTTCTTAATGCTGCAGGGGAGTTTACTGTGTTTTTAATGAGGTGTTAGAGCCTTGTATCTTTGTTGTTGTTTTTTAAATCTAAATAAATGGCCGTTGATTTCAGTAAGAACCTCTCATCATGGGTCATTGGAGGACCTTGGACCTTCAGCACAGAGCTTGGTCACTGCCACTTAAATTAAGGAGGAAATCCACTAGCGGGAGCAATTGTGGACCCTTATTTTCTATGCTAGCTACTAGCAAGGCACACGCCCTTAGTTAGTATGTTACATGTGGACTGACTATATGGATGAAGATAGGTTTTCGATTAAGAACTGGATATTTGGAAGAAGAAATGAATTAGTAATGGAGATACAGAGTCCTTGGCCTCTAAATCATGTGTTCAAAAGTTGCTACTATCTGATGGCTGGTTGCCTATGAATGACAAATCAGTTCGTGATACTAGTCCAGTTCTTAGGGGTCAGATACTCCCATTACCAAATGTTCTTGTTAGTCTAATTCAGCAGAAAACCCAAAAATGAAAGTGTATGGAGGCTAAAACACCACCCGCACCAGAGATTGAACTGAGGACCTCCAGAACTAAAAAGCACAAACTGCTACAGCTTGAGCTAAAGACCTGTAGCTAGGATTGTAACAGATATATCCTCTGCAGATCAGGTCAGGCACAGAGGCCAACATATACACACACTCACCAGTGGTTTACCCTAGCAGTGAGACTTGCCATGAAGGCAATGGCAGCATCTCACTTGACAATAACCAAGCAGTGCAATATGACTCATATGACTCACCCCTGCCCCTTCTGGTTCTCATGTTAGCCCCCTCATCGTGTCATGGCTGAAATGAGTTAACAAGTTCCTCAGGGCAGGGATCATGTCTCCTAGTCAAGAACCCAGCACACTCGCAGGGGGAACTGTAAGATAATAAGGGGAAGCCCATCTCACCATCCTCAAGGCCCACCAAGAGGGATCTAAGGTAGCCTATAGCCATTAGCATATCTAAGGAGACAGGCACAAGTTGGCTATTGCCATGCTTTTAAGTACCTTAAAACTCTTCTCTATCCTTACCACTGTGTCCATGCGCCAAGGACAAGTCCCTAGAAGAGGCGACAGTGAGTGAATGCAGTATTAAGACTAAACCTCACCAACCAGAACTTCAATGCTTGGTTTAAATTTACAGACCCGACACCGACCAGTGGCTCTCACACAAGGTCCAGTGGAGATGGGTTAGTCACCGTTGAGAATGCTGAGAACTGAATAACACCCCTACCTGCCCCAGCAACTAGAGTAACCTAGGCAGCATCACTGCTCTGATGTGCACAATGCCTCTGAGGAAGGCATCTTGTGCCACTGCCAGTCAGCACCCGGAGGCTGTTGGCTCAGCCATAGAAGAGTAATGCTGTAAATTGAACACTGCCATCTTGTGGCAGTTTGGCAAGAGACAGCAAGAAGAAAAGCTGTCGGGTGCCCATGCTGCTCCAAGGCTTGCAGACTTTAAAGAGGCTTTAAAAGGATGATTATTGTTTTGAAAATGAGTATAGCACTGCAGCTAATTTGTGGTCCTTGTGGCTGTCACTATGTTGTACACCACGGCTAGTTTCACAGTGACAGCAGGGATAGAACTTGCATCCTCCTCCTCCAAAAGGTCAAACACCTCTTTGGAAGAGACTCTCCATTAGCATTGGAGGCAATGACATACAGTTGAGTCGCTTTAATTATATCCACTCGCGGGCTGCGTGTGCTAGATGGTATATTACAGTCTTGCTACTTTTTATCCATCCCGACTGTTTCCCTTCTGAACTGTTTTGGGAAACGGCCTATCCTGATCTGGTTTTGAGCCTTCATTGGCTATCCACCCTGGATCCAAAAGAGACAGTTTCATTGGCTATGGCTTGCATTGGTGAGCACTTACTTGCATATATATGGGCTGCTTGTGCTCAGCAAAGCGTTCACAATCTGTCCCTATGATGCTATTGATCGGGAAGAAAATCCCATGGCCAAGTTGCAAACAGAGAGTCTCAGAAGCCTGGCACAAATAAGACATCTCTGTGTGTTGTAGAACACTGTTTTTAGACTCTTAACACTGATAGTACGGGAAACATCTGGCTACCGCTGAAGCAAAAATGTACATGGCTTCTGAGCACTAGTCAGGGCTCTGGAAGGGGCTGATGGTACCATAGTATGTATGTTATTACATACTCGCTGAAATATTCAACAACAACTCAAAGGGCTGATTGAACAGCAGACCACCAAACCACTACTGAAAAGCAAAGTGTTTGGCTAGGGAACCCACATGAAGGACCCTGGACTCAGCCCGAAATGCTTGTGCTTGAAAACATTATGTTTGTGTTTATTTCTTTGGCTGTTTGCTACTGGTTGAATTTTAAGGTTTCATTTACCAGAAATTAAAAGAAAAATGCCCCTCAAGGTTCAACATGAGCTTCATTTCCACAAAGATGGGAGGGCTCCCACAAAAACAGAAGGGCTGCAGTTTTACAAAGCGTCCGGCAATTTCTCTAGAAAGTGCACTCCGGCTGAAACCGTTCTCAGAGTCATTTCTGGGCCATGTTCTCCACTTGGAACAGGCCCAGTTCAGCCCATCCTATAATAGGCTGAACAAATAGGTTTTGTGCAGGGAAGTAACTGGACTCAATCTTCCAAGCCATGGACCGGTTGTAGGGCTGCAGTGCAATCCCTCTGTAAGGCAGGTGCCCCTCCAGGCCCTGTCTGCAGGGGTTTCTGGGAAGCAGATCTACAAACGCACACATCCAATGGCTCTTTCCCCACCCTGTTCCAATGCTCTCCTCTGTGTTGGAGTAGATCCCAGGCAAGGGGTTGGAGCTGTGCTGTGGAGGTTTCCCTGTACCCCCTGGTAATGCTGTGAGGGGGGATGTGCAGGGCATACACTCTCCACAAGAGGGAAAACTTTGCTATTCGTGTGCTTAATTCTCATTAGCATGAGTGAGATTTTATCTGTGTATGTATCCCACATGCATCCATTGAGGAGCTCTGTCTCCTTCTAGTGATGGTTGGGCCACACATGGTTGATGAGCCTGCTTCTACAGCCTTGGCACTCAGAGGATGAGGGTTATACTAGCAAGTCAGAGACTGAGACAGCCTCAACCAGTTTGGGATCTTAGCCTGAATTCCTAGTGTACGCTCACACTGACTTCCGTGGGATGTTAGGATGCACAGGGGATGGCCCCTGCTCCGTACTTCCCAACATTTCCTGAGGCTGAAGAGAGACAAGTCTGATTCTGCTGCCCGGTGACAGGAGGCCCAGGCATGGGAGGCCTGGTGCAGGCCCAACCTTCCCTCAGCGCATAGCGGCAGCTCCGGCAGTGTCTGTCCCAACATAATCAGAAAGTGAAATTGATCAGTTTCATTCCCCGGTCCCAGCCCGGTGATCTGCAGTAATAGGCTACAGAACAGCATGCATGATGAGTAGAGCTGGGTGTAGAAAATTGTCACCAAAAATGTTCAAAGAATTTAATGAGATTTCCGATTTTTGAAAAACGTTGACCACTCGACAGGGAGTCCTCGGCCTTACAACACAATTCGCTCCTCAGAATTGCGTTGTAAATCGAAATGTTGTAAGTCGAAACCGCTTTTCCCATTGGAATTAAAGGGGGGATTGGTTCCTGATCCAAGGCTCGATACACTAGTTTCATCACAATAACCCATGTACTAGATGAATTATAGCTGACTAATGTTGCAATATCAATGTATTTACTGTACACTGTGATTCTGTAGCATTCAAATAAACATATCAACTTTCATATGGCTGCTCAGAATGCCGGCAACACATGCTCAGAAAGCCAGGAAGAACAGCACACACGCTAAGCCGCACCCAATCACTGTTCAAGCTTTCTGATTGGCTGAGCCCAGGGCCAGGAGCCAATGAAAAACAAGCGGCAACCCAACCCGGAAACAAGCTACCCTGCTGTTTCTAAGCCAATCAGAAGCGCCCCCTTCCAGCTCCATACCAATGTAACCGAACCAGCAAGTGATTTCAAGTGAACTTTATGCAAATCAAGCATTGTAAGGGCGAAACAAGCGTCATAGGGGCAAAACGCGCAGTCAGTGGAAAAGCATTGCAAGTGGCATCCGACATAAGTCAGGCACTGTAAGTCCGAGGGCTCCCTGTATATGCAGCTTGAAAACAGCAAAAATATTCAAAACTTTGAAATCAGCTGTAATAGAAAGGGCCCTAGGTCATTTTCAAAAGCCTTTTCTTTGAGAGGCACTGAAATGTTACTGGTAACTCTGGAAAGCAGTGTCATGGTAAGGCCAAAGAACTGCTTTCATTGGCCTAGGTTTTCTAAATTCAAGTTATGCACACAGAGGAGGCAGTGGGGTTGGCGTACTCTTTCTGTACTACAGTTGTGTTTGGGCTTCATATATTTTAGAGCCAGAAGGGACCACTGTGATAATCTAATCTGACCTCCTGGATAGTACTGTCCATAGACCCTCCCCCAGTCATTTCTACACTAGCTCATAACTACTCTTTGAACTAGAGTGTCTCTTTTACATTCAGACTGGATATTGTCTTAAAGAATTCAAGTGATGGAAAATTCACAAAATCATATATTCTTAGATCCAAGACCAGAAAGGACCACTGCGATCATCTAGTCTGATCTCCTGTATAACACAGGCCAGAGCATGTCCTCAAAAAAATTCCCAGAGCAGATCTTTTAAAAAAAATCCAGTCTCGATTTAAAAATTGCCAGTGATGAAGAAGCTACCACAACCCTCGGTAAATTGTTCCAATGATTAATTACTCTCACTGTTAAACATATACACTTTATTTCCAGTCTGAATTTGTCTAGCTTAAATTTCCAGCCATTGGATCGTGTTTTACCTTTCTCTGCTAGATTAAATATTTGTTCCCTATGTAGGTGCTTATAGACAGTAATCAAGTCACCCTTAAACCTCTCTTTATTAAGCTAAATAAATGGAGTTCCTTGAGTATATCACTATAAGGCAGGTTTTCTAGTCCTTTAATCATTCTCTTGGCTCTTCTCTTTACTCTCTCCAGTTTTTCAACAGCCTTCTTAAATAGTGGACACCAGAACTGAATGCAGTATTCCAGTGACAGTCACCCCAGTGCCAAATACAGCGATAAAATAACTTCTCTACTCCTACTCAAGATTTCCCTCTTTATGCATACAAAGATTGCATTGGCCCTTTTGGCCACAGCATCATATTGGAGCTCATGTTCAGCTGATTATCCACTGTGAAGCCCATATCTTTTTCAGAGACATTGCTTCCCAAATAGAGTTCCCCCATCCTGCAAGGGAGGCCTCCATCTGTATTCCTAGAGGTACACCTACATTTAGATTTCAGAGTAGCAGCCATGTTAGTCTGTATTCGCAAAAAGAAAAGGAGTACTTGTGGCACCTTAGAGACTAACCAATTTATTTGAGCATAAGCTCACGTGAGCTACAGCTCACGAAAGCTTATGCGCAAATAAATTGGTTAGTCTCTAAGGTGCCACAAGTACTCCTTTTCTTTTTACCTACATTTAGCTGTTTTAAAATGCATTTTGTTTGCTGGAGCCCAGAGATCCAGATCACTGTTATAGTGACCTGTCGTCTTCATTATTTATCACTCTTCCAATTTTTGTGTCATCTGCAAACTTTACCAGTGATGATTTTGTTTTCTTCTCTGTCATAAAAAATGTTAACTAGCATAGGATTGAGAACCTGTCGGTCCCTAGTAGAAACACACACACTCTGTGATGATTCCCTGTTTACAATTACTTTTGGCCAGCTTTTAATCCATTTAAGGTATGCCATGTTCATTTTATATCATTCTAGTTTTGTGCCTCGTCAAGTGCTTTACAGGAGTCTAAGTATATTACATCAACACAGTTATCTTTATCAACCAAGCTTGCAATCTCATAAAAAAAAAAGATATCGAGTTAATTTGACAAGATCTATTTTCCATAAACCCATGTTGATTGGCATTCATTATATTACTTTCCTTTAATTCTTTATTAATTGAGTACCGTATCAGCTGCTCCATTATCTTGCCTGGTGTCAGACTGACAGGCCTATAATTACCCAGGTCATCTTGTTTACCCTTTTAAAATATTGGCACAACGTTTGCTTTCTTCCAGTCTCCTGGAACTTCCCCAGTGTTCCAATACTCCAGATAACAAAGCTTGAATTTGTCTTACTTCACCTTCTAGCCACCGAATCTTGGTATGCCTTTTCCTGCTAGATGAAAGAACCCTCTGTTACTAGAAATCTCTTCTCCCTGTAGAGAAATGTGTACTCTGAGGGTGCAGGCTGGTAAGATAGGATGACATATTTTCTTGAATTGAGGGCGACATGCCATCTTAACAAAGATATAAAAGCTTACCATGTGGATATTCTTTATTCCCACCCCCCAACACGCCCTGATTTAATGCTGGTGAAAGGTGAAGCCAATAGACTACTCCTGTGAGTAAAGATTACTTGCAGAAATAAGGACTGTAGCATCAGGTTCCATCTCGTAACCACAGGTCACATATTGTGGATTCTAAAATCTCTCTTGAATTAATTACATCTCTTTTGGCTCTGTAGTGACAGACTACATGATGAAGCGTCTGCCCACATGATCACAGATCCTTTTTATTTTAAATAGGCATTTTCAATTTTATCCACTCAGGAATGATTTATTTTATACATTTTCATCCCTCGCTTTCTAAACACAAGCACAAGAAATAGCTTCACCTCGGGCTACATCTGTTTTAGAAAGGTTTACTATAGTCCCAACAAAAGCATCTGATTTTTATGTATAAATCAACATAAAGGACTAATTTTTGCTGTAGGCTAATTGTGAAATTACATGGACGTTTATAAAAAAGAAACAACCCCCAAACTCCTTAGTGGAAAATGGGTGGTCAGGGAGAGAGAAAGAAGGAAGAAATATTTGAGTGGAGCCTGCTGTATCCTAGATCTCTTAATGGAAAGTCCCGTCCCGTCCCGTCCCGTCCCTTCCCCCGGGATTATTTGCAAGGGACATCTGTGGGTACATGGTTAAGAAGTTTGCAGGAAGTCATCCAAGGTAGAAACAGCTTGAATATTAATTTACTCTGAATCTCCCCACAGCTTTGTGTAAAAAATCAAGGAGCTTATTAATGATTAGCAGAAAGCCTCATGCTTTCTGTGATTCACACTATAAATTCTGTCCTGAGTCCTTTTCAATGGGACATACCAACTTGCCATTCACTTCCACCAGCAGCGACTGACTTGAAGTGCCTGAAAGCCCTTACATCTGATCAGCGCTGAGTAGTAGATTGATTTGTCATGGCTTGTCCTTCTCATGGTCAATTGTCTGAGTTGCTATTTTATTTATATTGGATGCTGTTTAGGACATTGGAATGCTGAGCAGCAGATACAGCCTCTTTTGTGCCAGTCTGTTTGGTCAAGATTTCCAAAAATGGGTGAGGATCCTGAATCCAAATTTAGCCTCCTAAATAAATTGCCAGATTTTCAAAGGTGCTCGCAGCTCCTATTGACTTCTCTAGGAGTCACTATGGGCTGGATCCTCAATCGTATTCAACCACCTAACTCCCTTTGCAATCAATGGGAGTTAGATGACCACATACCTTGGAGGGTCTGGGTTTTTGTGCAGTTCTTTTAAAAATCCAGCGCTTATTAGGTACCTAAAATATGGATTTAGGAGTCTAACTTTCAGTCCCCATTTTTGAACATTTTAACAATTTAAATCAAGACAGGGTGTGTTTCTAAAAGAGAGGCTATGGCTCAAACAAACGTCATAGGTGTGATGCAGGATTAATTGGGTGAGGTTCTATCTAGATCTTAGATGGTCTCCATTCATATAGTATCTAAGCACTTCACAATCTGTAATGTATTTAGCCTCACTGCACTCATGTGAGATAGGGCAGTGCTATGATCACCATTTTACAGATGGGGAACTGAGGCACAAGAGATTAAGTGACTAGTCCAAGGTCACACACAAAGCCTATGGTGGAGCAGAAACTTGAGCCCAGTCCTCCCAAGTTCTAGGTGAGTGCCTCATCGCTCGATCATCCTTCCTATGATTTATGTTTTGAAGGAGATCAGACTAGATCGTCATAATGGTCCCTTCTGGCTTTAAGGTCTGTTAAAATCCTGATTTCTATGTGTACAGGAGGCACTTAATTTTAACAGCTAAAATTAGAGATAAGTCAAAGACCCTCCAGGTCTGAACACCCCAAAGTTTGATTAGAGGTGGACGCCCCTAAAACTTCACCCAGAACTGGAGCCGCTTCCTGATATGCATCTTTTCTTACAGTTCAATTAACATTTTATAGCTATGTTTTTAATCTTTGTGCGTGTGAAGGATAGAACTGGAAATGGCCCCTAAGAAACCTGAGCTCACGTTTTCTGCTCAGTCTAGCAAGCCTAAGTAGGTCTGAGAAACGTCCAAACTTCTGAGTGCTTCTCAGAGCTGACTCTACCGATCTTCTGAGGTTTACCCATATTAACTCTGATTCAGCCCCAGACTCTTTGGGCAGTGGCCATTTGGCATTCAACTGATTGAGTTAAAAGAGCTGAAAGGGTGGGGGATGGTCAAGAGAAAAATGGGCGGATCTGCTTTTGAAAGGAGGCAGGGCCAGCTACCATTTTTCACCAACATCTGCCAATGCAAACCAATTTGTTTGGTGCTGGGCTGAGTTACACAGGACCCAATTTTTAAAGCATTGCTGGATCAGGCCCTAACTCAGCTCTAGTACACTTCATGATTCCTGCAATGGAGCACCTTTTTTTTAACCCAGCTACCATAATACAGGGTTGTACGTTGTCCACACTAGCTGGCCAACTCCAGTCGAGTCCAGTCACAAGCCTGTTTAAATAGTGCTTTGGCATGATTAAACACTATGGCTTTTTGTGCTGTGGAGATAGCCCTTAATATGTACATCCAGACTCTGTTACATGAGGATTACTAAACCAATGTTGGGTCAATACATATTTAAACCATGGACCTTTTCAAATGCAGATTATTATCTCAAGATAGTGCATCAGCTTCTCTGGAGACATTGTAGCCTATCTTCTCGTACGCAGCATCAGGCTGCTAATAATTCTTAAGAAAGGGAAGAAAATCTGGTTAGAAAACAAGTTGTTTTGCACCTGCCAGAGGGTTTTAGTTGATTTTTTCCAGTATTTGTTGTATTTTTAAAACAAAAGCTTTGCCATTCACCTTCACTCCAAAGGACTTGCTTTTATATATCTCCTCACTTATGCCTCACTCTAATCCCTCCCCCTCCACTGTAGGCAATTTCTCTACAGGATAGGAAAGATTGATTTCTATTGCAAAATGAAGGCAGCCAGTGCAGTTTGCCTGCCTCTGTGCTCTGAAAGTTCCCGAGCCCTGCATTATTAATAATCCCAAACCAAAACCCACAGTCCTCGCTTAGATGAAACTGCTGGTGAAGTCAACAGAAGTTGCATGCCTCTTCTGAAAGGAGAGGTTAGTCCAACAAGCTTTCTACAACAGAATCATTTTGTTGGAGGGGATATGGCAATTCTCAGTTATCAGTGGGCCCTGTCTGAGTAGCAATGCCATCCATGAAACTGCAGCGAGCTGGACAGGCCCAGGGATTTGGGTGCAGATGCTGTTCCTTCAGCATGCAGCACTTCAGGATGCCTGCCTCAGTCCAGTGGCAGCTACAAAATGCCAGCATGATGACCTTCCATGTGTACTTAGTGTAGGGTGGTTGCAATCACCCTATTTAGAGGTATTTGATTGGCATTTGGACAGACTCACCCTACTGTACCTCAGTGTAGCCAGCTCTTAGGTTACTATGCGAGCAATGGTCCTAGGCAACACACATCAGTGGCCTAGGCTTTAGGCCGGGGGATTCTGGGTGCCTCATGGTCATGTTTCCTCATTCGGTTCTCTTCATAGCCCTTAGTTAAGGCTGTAGAACAGACTCATTAATCTCTAAGGCCTGGTCTACACTGGGGGGGGGGGAGTATCGATCTAAGTTACGCAACTTCAGCTACATGAATAATGTAGCTGAAGTCGACATACTTAGATCTACTCACCGCAGTGTCTTCACTGTGGTGAGTCGACGGCTGACGCTCCCCCCTCGACTCCGCCTGTGCCTTTCGCACCAGTAGAGTACAGGAGTTGATGGGAGAGTATTCGGGGGTTGATTTATCGCGTCTCTTTATCTACCCCTGCTGGATTGATCCAGTGGATAGTATAGACATACCCTAAGTGGTCTCAGTGTCCCTAGACAGGACAGAGCACCACACCCAGAAGATGTGTGGGTTACATACTTCCTCTAGCTGAGCAAGTGCATCCCGAGCTTCAGAGACTTCCTGGGATCAAATCCCAGATGAGCCCCCACTTGTAACACCGACAGACCCCGGTTGTCGGTGGGCGGGATCAAATCTGGGACCTCTGGAGCTAAATGCATGAGCCTTTACTGCATGAGCTAAAAGCCACATGGCCCTTAGCTAAGGCTGTAGAGCAAACTCATTAATCTCTTTCTAAGTGGTCTCGATGCCACTTGATGGGACAGAACACCACACCCAAGAGGTGTGCGGGTTACACTTACAGATTTGAAATGTCATGTGGATAAATAAATATTTTCCTCTTCTTCTGGGTATGTCTGCAGCAGGAGTGCTGTCTGCATGTCTTGGGAGGGAAAATCTCCCCTGAGTTTCAGACCAAAACTTTAAAAGTAGGAGAGGCAGGGAGAGGCCTTTAGAATCTCATCTTAAGTTCTACACAAGGCCCAGGTACATGGGAGTGCTTAGTTTGTTCTAGGGCAACATCCCAGCTTAGCATGTTTAATATAAGCGGCTAGTTCTTTTGGATCAGGATTAAACTGTTCAAACCTCAAACTTAAGTGATTTTAGTTCAAAGATTTGGATGTTTGGTTCATGGCATTATAGATATCAGCCAACTGTGAAATTCAGATCTAGTTTTAGATTCTGAAATCGCCACAGTCCCTGGTTTCTGTTTTAGGCCTGTCTCTAAAATTAACTCATGTCTTCTGGTAACATGGGACAAAACAGCACCTCTAACTTTCCCTCTCAGGTGAGGCCCCCATCAACAGTTATACACAGGTCTCTTGTCTGCCATTTTGTTTTAGTGGCATAGGAATGTGTCCACTCCTCTGAGTTTCAGAGTAAGCTCCTGCAATATTCAGGGCTGTTTTCAGTACAGAGAGGGGGAAAGAAGTATGTGGGGTGGGGGAGGGAGGCTGGAAATTGGATTTCCAAAGGCCCCATATGGGTTGGGTTTTAGTCTACCATATCAGCCTGCAAGACCACCCACATTCTGGCATGCTAGGTCACTTGAGCAGCACGTTTATGCCCTGAATAAGGAACAAGCTTTGCAGAGCTCTGGCTCCATGCAGGAAGGTACTCTGCTGGGTAATGAATGAGGAGTCCAGTGGGAATGCAGCCTGTACGGGCTCAATAGCAGACAAGTGCTTCAGAAACAAATGCACTGGTGAGACCAGCACAAGGGGAAGGAGAATCTATGCTGCTCACCTTCCAACCCTCTGAGCTTGGTGGGCAATATTTTAAAAAAGTACCCACCTTATTTGCATGTAGCAAACTGGTAAATATGCACCTAAGTATGAGCAGACATGTATCTGGGTTTGCCCACATGCTTTAATTGCTAGATTAGCAATTTTGTCCCCATATGTGCCATGAGGCTCTCTCTGTAAAAGCAACTTGGCCATTTTCATCCTTGCTTTCAGTTGTGCCACTGAATTTCATTCCACTCTCCAGAGGCTCACAAGCCTGGAGAGCTTTTGTTTCAAAAATGTATTTTGCTCACCCAGTTAGATTTCCCCCCGAAATTCTCTCAGCTCTGATCTCCTTGTAAAACCGTGGCTTTTTATGGTGAATGTACATATCTAAAAGGTTTCAGAGTAACAGCCGTGTTAGTCTGTATTCGCAAAAAGAAAAGGAGTACTTGTGGCACCTTAGAGACTAACCAATTTATTTGAGCACGAAAGCTCATGCTCAAATAAATTGGTTAGTCTCTAAGGTGCCACAAGTACTCCTTATATCTAAAAGGTGCCAGTCTATTCGACCTCAGAATGGCTGCAAGATCAACAGCATTCTCTTCAGGTGAGGAGAAGAGCCACAAAGATGCAGAGATCAACTGAATGGAGAAAGTACACTGAAAGTGCAGGTAGAGAAGTGGGGTCCGATATATAACAGCTGCTCATCAGGGGAGCACACCAGGCAGACAACTCCAGGTATCACCTCACTGCTCAGAGAAGCTGCAGAAAGGTATGGGCCTGCTTTATCCTTGTGTGTTGGAAGGAGCCTCTGAAGTAGGCTTCACCCACAGAAACAACACCAGAACCTGGGAAGTGCCAGAGTGGAGCAGATCCACGGTCCATCTAGTCCAGCAGTCTGTCTCTGGCAGTGGTCAGTACGAGGTGCTTCATGTAAGATGTAAGAACCCTACTGCAGGCAGATGTGGGATAACATAAGGGAGGGTCCAATACAATAAAAACAAGGACCAACGAAACAGCTGGGGGCAAATAAAGGACAAAAACAGGGATGGGAATGAGGTCACAGTTTGAAATAAGGGCTGAAGAAGGGGACACTGAGCAAAGCCCCTGATGCTTAAAGGTGGAATTCTCTTTCTCCACTTAATAGGCATAGTACTGGTCAGCAGTGGTTCAAACTCATCCCAGTACCAACAGAAAAATCTCCAGGGGCTAATTCAGTCTCCTGTTTAGTGTTTGGCCTCTTAGCTGCACCCACCAACAATGGTGCAAGTTACAATGATGTGAACACCTGTCCACTAGGAACTGGAGAGCACAAACTGATCTCACAGGCAACTGAACCACCATCCGCTTACGGTCGCTACTGACCCTGGTGGGATTCAATGGGTGACCTCGGGGTGAAAGACTTTGTATCCTGTTACTAATCTCCTGATCCTTCTGTCCAGGCCTCCTTTTCTTGCTCTCTTATTTTTTGAAGGGTTTATGCTGCTCCAGCTGCCAGAACATCTCAATTGCATTGTGTCAGAAGAGCCTTCTCAGGCTGATATTTTATACTCTGTAGGGCGGGTTTAACTCTTCTATTAAAAAATTAAATCCATCTGCATCCAACTCAAAACAGGCTCTGTTCTAAAAGAACAATAAATGTCAATGACTTGAGACATGCATGGCTTTTTATGATGTATGATGACAACTGGTATCACTTATAGAACTTGCATCATAAAGAAACAACAGTGATGTTGCATGTCAACAGACAACGTTAAATGTCAGAAGATATCTGTTTATCCTTTGTTTTTAGATCCAAGTTTGATTCAAGTGTCTAAGTGAAATCTAAACATTCTGGTGTTTATCGTGCAGCCTTATGCAAAGTGTTGGGGCGTTTTCTGTTTGTTTGCTTGGTTGTTCACTGGCAAAGATACATTCCTGTTCTTTCGATCTAGTTTGTGCCTACTAGAGCTTTCCTGTTGTGAAATAGTCCCTTCTTCCTCCACCCTCTCTTTCTCCCCTTTTATTTTTGTGGACCTTAATCCTATAGTGAAATCATGGTTCTGACTGACTGCTAAAAACCCTAAGATAATCAATGGCTCTATTGGACATGGGATGAGCATCACGAATGTAATGTAATGGAAATAAACCATATGTTTGTTGAAGAGGTTTGGAGACAGTGAGTTATAGATGAGAACACTGTCTCTAGATTCTTTTTTTTTAATGCTATATAAAATTAGGACTGCCTGGGCAACTGCACCAGAGCCTTGTGGTTGAAAGAAAACAAACTCTGTCTTTGGATATGAACCTCAAGGTCCTATTTATAGCTATGTAAATTAAAAATAAATGGCATTATTATGATATGGTCCCTCTGCTAAATGTTCTACTTGCATCTATTCTGGGTGCCTTAACAGCTATTGGTTAGGTATAATATATATAAATTTAGCCCACATATATATATTTATAAAAAAGGATGTAGGATATTTAAATATGTGGGCTAATTATATAGATATATAATATGGAGGATATTTAAAGGATGGAGGATATTTAAATTGATATATATATTCATAAAAAAGGATGGAGGGTATTTACATATGTGGGCTAATCGTGAGCTCCTTACTCAGTCTTTACTGAAGCAAAATCCTATTGAAGGCCTTTGCCTGAATAGGGATGGAGTAAAGGATGCATGAGCGATTTGGCCCTATCTTTGTTTGGTTGTTTTTCATTTTTTGCTTTTGTTTATGTGAGGATTGTAACAAGAGTAGAACACTGTGTGTGTGTGATAATGCCATCCTTCAGGTGACAGGTCAAATGAGATAGAGAATACTGCTAGGCAAACCTCAGGAGGGTTGTCTCAGTTTGGATCAGCACTCAGAAGCCTGAGTGTGGGGTTTTCAAAGCACTCAGCACTGGACTGAGTTTGCTCCCATTCAAGTCTATGGGAGCTTTAATGTTGACTGCAGTGGGAGCAAATTCCGACACAGGAGCTTACTCTGAAACTCAGAGGAGTGGACACATTCCTTTGCCACTAAAACAAAATGGCAGACAAGAGACCTGTGTATAACTGTTGATGGGGGCCTCACCTGAGAGGGAAAGTTAGAGGTGCTGTTTTGTCCCATGTTTTGAAAATCCCACTCTGAATGTCTATCTTCATCTTCTGTAAGTGCCTAGATGTCTACACTGTGTGAAACTCAGCCGATGTCTCACAAAAACATCCTTTCTTGTGAGACTTCCACTGCCTCCTACATACAAGGCCTTTACAATATTTAAACTATTGAGGGTCCCCAATTAACACTTGCCTAGTCTCTGGGAAACTTCAGAATTGGAATCAAATGATGCATTTGACCCCTTTCTTTATCATGGGGGATGTTAAACCACATATCCTTACACAGCGGAGAAAGTTTAGATCCAGAACTGAATTTTGAAGCTGATCTCTATTTGTAAATTGATCTTTGACCCCTGAATCTGAGCATCCCTAAAGCTGGGGAAAGTTCTCACCTGGATCTTAATTGTAGCCTAGGCTTATCTGTGAGTTCAGCATTTTTGCTGCTAGGTGGATTCTGGACATGTTAAAAAGTGGTGTGTGCGTGCACATGCATATTTCAGTATTGGGTTTGGGGGAATCAGACCTGAATATTTCAGAAATTTCAAAACGTAGTTTGGTCCAAGTCCAGTCCTAGAAATAAAGGTTCTGGCAGGTTTTTATTTTCTTTTTTGGAACATATTTGTCTTATCCCTGATTAGGGAAGTGGCTAAAATAAATGTAGCAAACTAATTGGAAAGGTTTTTTAAAAAACATTACATGTTGTCCCCCAATTCAGTGAATCAGAATAATCCTGGCAGATGGTTAGGACATTTAGATTCGCTGACATTTTAAAGCAGGGGGGAGGAGGGGGAGTGAAGCGGGGGAGTGAAGCGGGGGAAGCAGAGGAACAGTTATTTTAACAAAGGAATTTTATCAACATATTTTTTCTCCAGTTGAATTTGTGGTTGAATTGTTTAAATTATTCCTGCTCCCAAAGCAAACTGAGTTTGTTATATAAAATAAATTTTAAGGTTGTAAGTCTGCTGGAAAAAAATAGACATATGGTAGCAGTCAAAATAGGAAAGTTCTTCTGGGAGACTACAAAAGCATCAAAAAGTAAATACAACCTAAAAAAAAAAAATTCAGACTCTCATAAGCAATCGGAGATACTGAGTTGCATTGCTTATTTGAATGTCTGTAGCCACAATGCTATGCCAGCTCATAGCTATTTCATAGCACCATTGGTGTCTGAGCCGTAGGGAACCATGTGAGAGGTCATCTGAGCATATTTATGGGTTCGCTGATTTCTTTTCAGTGTACTTTGGAAAATAAAACAAAAGTTGAGAGACGGGAGCTGTATCCAACACAATGGTTTGTCACTTGACCTTTCACGTCTTCATCAAAAGCATGGTAGCTGGTTTTCCAGCTACACTGCAATATCTGTGTGCATTAAACATTGCATTACAGGGGAAAATACGCCCACAGACTCCACAGTGGACTCTAGTACAGTACAACCTCAGAGTTACAAAAACTGACCAGTCAACCACCAACCTCATTTGGGACCAGAAGCATGCAATCAGGCACCAGAAGAGACAAAACAAAACAAAAAAAGCAAATACAGTACAGTGTTACTGTGTTAAACAAACTACCAAAAAAGAAAAAAAAGAAAGAAAAAAAAAAGGAAAAGGAAAAGCTGCATTTTTCTTCCGCATAGTAAAGTTTCAAAGCTGTATTAAGTCAATGTTCAGTTGTAAACTTTTGAAAGAACCACCATAAGGTTTTGTTCAGAGTTACGAACATTTCAGAATTACAGACAACCTCCATTCCTGAGATGTCCAAAATTCTGAGATTCTACTGCAGGGGTTCTCAAACTGGCGGTCGGGACCCCTCAGGGGGTCACAAGGTTATTACATGGGGGGTCACAAGCTGTCAGCCTCCACCTTAAACCCCGCTTTGCCCCCAGCATTTATAATGGTGTTACATTAAAAATACTTTTTATATATTTATGGGGGGGGGTCGCACTCGGAAGCTTGCTATGTGAAAGGGATCACCAGCACAAAAGTCTGAGAACCATTACTTTACTGTATTGTAATTGCTGTCTGTAATTTGAGATTTAGTGCAGCATATTTTGGGGGTATGTTTTATCCTAACTTGACTCTCCTCTGTTTATGTGTGAGCTTTTCCTTCCCTGAACTTAAACCAAGGTCAGAGTGCTTGAAATGAAAGAGCATCCAGCTTCAATAATACCTCTTTTAACTTCTATAAAACCTTTTCTCTGAAGATTGCCAGGCACTTTACAAACAAAAAGGGATAAACTCTGCTCTCATTTACACATGCACAGCTCCAGTTGAAGTAAATGGGAGCCACATACACAGAGCTGAGAGCAGAATTTAGACCAGGGATCGGCAACCTTTGGCACATGGCCCATCAGGGAAATCTGCTGGCGGGCCGGGCCGGTTTGTTTACCTGCAGTGTCAGCAGGTTCGGCCGATCGCAGCTCCCACTGGCCGCAGTTCGCCGTTCCAGGCCAATGGGGGCTGCGGGAAGTGGCGGCCAGCAGATCCCTTGGCCCGTGCTGCTTCTCGCAGCCCCCATTGGCCTGGAACGGCGAACCGCGGCCAGTGGGAGCTGCAATCAGCCGAACCTGCAGATGCTGCAGGTAAACTAACCGGCCCGGGCTGCATGCCAAAGGTTGCCGATCCCTGATTTAGATCTAACTAATGAAATCTCGTAGTACCCCATTGGTAGCTACTTTAAGAAAGACATAGGTCATGTCACTAAGGCACTTTTGTCGGTAAAACTTTTGTCAGGCAGGGTGTGACATGGGTTTCACTGACAGAAGTGCCGGTGTGGACAGCGCTCTGTCAGCATGAAACACTCCCACTGAGATAGCTACTGACACTCATGGGGGGTGGTTTAATTATGCCGACGAAAGAGCAGCTACACAGAAGACCTTACAGCGGTGCAGCTACAGCAATATGGCCGTGTCGCTGTAAGGTCTCTAGAGTAGATATATTGCCTGATTTCCAGAGTGGAGCACAGAAGCTTTTGAACACATCCAGCAACATTCCACAAACATTTAGGACCAGAACTGTAGAAGAAAACCGTACCCAAGGTGAAACTGGAGAGCAGAAAAGTAGGCAGGCCTAATGGGACAGATCTTCCACTGGTGTAAATCAGTTTCACTCCATTTACTTCAGTGGCGCTTTGTCACTTTATATTAACTGAGGATCTGGCCCAGCATACATGAGTTCACAGTTGGACAAGACATTAGAGCTAACACATCTGCAATTGCAAGCAGTGCCGTGATCCTTTATGACTCCAGTGGCCCATGCCCACAAGTTTGTGGGACCTCTGCTTTATATCTCATCATGAAGCCAGCACCTTCCTCTAGCAATGGGTGAAGAGCCAGTGTAGGACAGCTGCCAGCTCTTAAACACCTAATGTCTAACCCTACTCAAAGCAGGAGACATGACAGGGTGGTAGAAACACTGATAGGTCTATAGTAGCCCCCCGCTGTGGCTAACACTGATGATGGTGATGATAATTTACTATTTGTGTTACCGTAGCACCTAGGAGCCCTAGTCAAGGACCAGGACTCCATTGTGCTAGGCTGCAGTGCTAGAACAACAGTGGGAGATGTCCCAAAAATCCTACACAAGGCTTCAGAAGCCTTTCATCCATGTACAGACGTGGCCTAACCTATTGTGTAAGGAAAGAGGGCTTGAAGATCTAAAAACAAATAGAGCAACTGGAAGATGCTGGGAGAAGGAGCTGCCAGCAAGCTCCTCCTGGCCAATTTTAGCTCATCAGCCTTTGCTGACAGCAGGCAGAGAAATGGAGTGATTTTCATTCATTACTATGTACCTGCCAAAGTAGATAACCAGAGCTTTCCACCTTAATGATGTGAGTTTTGCTCAGTTGTAATCTTTGAGTGATCTTTAAACTTCAGACTAGATGATCATAATGGTCCCTTCTGGGCTTAAAATCGATGAAAACCAGAAACAAAGCCCCTTTCTGGACTGAGATTGCATTTAATTAATTACAGGATTGATATTCTGCCTATTTTCATTCTGGAGCACATTTTTTTAATGTCAAATGCTGACCCTCTTTGGTCTCGGATACAGTTCTGCTGTGCTCAGATGACGGTAAAGCGTGCTTCCCACTGGAATGGTGCCTTTTCCTAGTCACAGGAAACCTGCTTCAGATCTACAAATAGAACCCAGAACCCTTGACTCTCCCGTCCACGTCTGAACCACAGGTCATTTGCTGGGACACCTGTACAGAACGAAGGGAGGCAGAGGAGGAACAATCTGGGGAAGGATGACAAAGGGAAAAATTAGCCAACCACATGTGCACTGAACATCATGTTAAATGTATGGCTGCATGCTATTTGTCTCTCTTGTTTGTTTAGCTTGTTAACCCTTTGAGGAAGGGACTGTATGTAATACAAGCAATAATAAAAATAAATAACACCACATTATCTCTCCTGTTCAGTATTTAGGAAAAGGCCATGAAGGCTAAATGGGTTTCATCCAGCCTTACTCCAGACTCATGGGATTAAACCTAGCCCTGAAGTAGGGCTTTTCCCCCTGCGGGCATTACTGTTCATGGTTAAACTAGGAATGTGTGAACTAGTTCTGATAATATAATATGAGTTAAACCTTCACACAAAATCCAAATCAAACCTCTCTTGAGATTCAGAACATTATGGTTAACTACTTGGTGTGCTTTTGTACTTCCATGTTCCAGCCTGAATGCCCCAAGTTCTGAAATCTTACAAAAAAGCCAGTTCCCATGAAATTTCCAGCCCGATTTTAGAGGCTTAAGAGGCTTGTTTGATGGTTGCAGGGCTAGATGCGCCACTATCTGTTTTGTGGTCTCTGATTGGACCCCCTCAGGTGTTGGGCCTTTTGCCTTTACCTTCCTGGTGTGGAATTCTGCAGTTCTCCCACTTCTAGAACGAGCCCTGGGCTACTGTGTATCAACCATGCATACTCAGCAGGTCTGACTAAGTTTTGTATCTGCAGTTTTTCCCTTTGAGACTCTGTCACCAGTGGTGTTTATAGTGACTGGACAGCCTTCTTAAAGCCAAAGTATTGTTCATTTTAATGTTGGGACAAGGCGTTTAGAGAAAAAGAATTTTAAAACAACAAACAGTCCACACACACATCTGTCTTACCTCCTCCTGATTGTAACCTAGGCCAGCCTAATTTCTTCACACACAGCAACAGATGCCTGTGTGCCACTCTGGTTCCGCCAAACAACTCTGTCCCATTCTTGATAGAGAGAGAGCCATTTTAAACTGTTATGGTCCTTTTGTACTTCTGCTTCCCTGGGCTTTGGCCTTGCTGGACAAAACCAATTTTGCAGGTTGGCTGGAGAGGAGATAAATCCTTCAAGATTAACAGTTCAGGCCATAACCCTTAACAACCCTCAAGTGTTTGCAATCAGGTGACTTATCCTGAGCCATTTTTTGCCCTTCCTGCTTATTTCTCCTTGCAGCCCACTATTAATCCAAAACCAATATAGTCAAACAGTAAACATCCCAATAACCAGGCCAGCATACAGTTCATAGATTAGATCAGCTCCAGTTTGGAGTCTGCATATAAGTTCCAGATGAGCTTCCAAACACTGGGCGATTCAGCATTTTGTATCTATTAAGTTGACAGTTCTGTTATGTTTAATTGCCTTGCTGAATCGGGGCTTGGGTTTCTCTCCATACAAATCTTGTAGTTCAATTAATCCCTGATGTATCTCCATTGACTTCAGTGGAGCTGAATCCTGGCTGATTTTGCCCTTGGAATCATAAATTGTTTGATTTTCCTCCATCACTAGCCCATATCTGAACAAAAATAGCTTGAGCTGTTTTCGTAATTCAGTGTGAACATTTTAAGAAAGAAAAGTCCATCAATGGCTCTGCTAATTGTGCTTACATGTTTGTTTCCACATGATTGTGTCCAGCTGTTTAGCTTAACTCTTGGAACAGTCAGGCCCCATTAACTAATCAGACCTTCAGTGAAAAAAATTGAGTCTGACAGCTTCACGGACATAAATGCCCTCCAGCACCTGGCAATCACTGTAAGTAGCTGTACTTTAGATGTATGTATATGCTTTGGTAAACATCTTGTGTGGCTGTCCTGAAGAGTTACTTAACTATAACTTTACTGGCCTCTCATTTCCCCAGTCGGTTAGAGGAGATTTTAATGAAGTTTATTTTTTAAGCAAACAGCATTTTTTCCCCTCGCCCTTGAGCTCTGTACCAAATTAAAGCTACTGTATGTGGGAAACATCATCATGCGACTGCTTTGTTTATTCAGCTTTCCATGGCCTTTTTCCCTTAAATATCAGGAACAGATGATAGTCATCACTGATTCCTGATCAACCTTGTTGCCACATTTTCTGCAGCCTGGATGTGTTTTTTCTTCCCTTCAGCATGATTTAGTCCAATTGCATTTCTTCGCAGCTAGAGTAAACTTCGCTCACTCTAATGAGCGGTGAGAGCAGGCAACTGGGAGGCAGGACTCCTGGGTTCTATTCCCAACTCTTCATGTGAATTTGTGCAAGTCATGGAGGGTCTCATCTGACTTCTATTCAAATCAGCAGGAGTCTTTCCGTTGTCTCCAAGGGAAGTTGCATCATGTGTACTCTTTGCCACAATTCACCCATCTGTAAAATGGAGATGACCATGTTTATTTACCTTGCAGGTGGCACGGGGACACCTAATGTTTTGACAGTACTTTGAGGACTGAGATGCTTTGGTCTTACTAGCGTCATTGGGCTCAAAATAGGGGTCTTGGTGAAATTAAATAGTCTGCGATATGCAAGAGGCCAGACTCGATGATCTAAAAGGCCCTTTTGCTCTTAAATTCTATTAAATGAACCAGATCATGCTATCCTTCCACATGACTCCTATTTTCGGAATTTTGTATTTGCTAAAATGCATTTGCTAAAAGTGATAAAATGCATTTGCTAAAAGTGCAAATATTATTAGTATCCACCAGCATTATTAGTTTATTTATTAGCAGATGGAGGGAAAATGCTCAGTTTAAGAAACGCCAAAATTTAAAATGTTGGTTCTGAGCAAATTTGTTTTTGATGCCTCTGTGCCATTAAGGAATAAGGTTGATGAGTCGTTTTGTGGGTTCTTAACTCTGAAATATTCTTCTCAGTCATTTCACCCTCCTCTTCTTGTGGCTTCTAATCTTTTTTTGTGTACACATGCTGGGGTTGCCCAATTTTCAGGAGATGATATATGTGGAGACTGTAAGATTTAAGGGAGAAAAAGAATTCCATGGTATGCTTAAAAAAACCCGCCAATGTCTTAGCAAAGACACTGTCCTGTGCAGAACTCATGGTAACACCCCAGCACCATGGCGCAGTTGGATTTCCAGATCCTGCACATGATGACTCCTGGCAATATGCTTATTCACACATGTAGTCAAGCAAATTTGCAGGGGTAACTGTTTGCAAGATTGGGTCCTCATTTAAAATGTTATTTAATCTGAACATGATGGTAAAAGTGAACTCTAATAGCCATGTTGTGAAGCTCCTATGTGAAGCGAATCCAGTGGTCTTAGCCCTTTTCCCCAGTGGACAAGTATCCACATCATAATAATGGCTACCCTTCGTTTTTCCCCAATCAATCTTTTTCTGTCTGTTGTATTTTTTTAGGTCATCAATCCCCCATCACCTGGACTCTTTAATCAAGGCCAGATGTCTTTCTAAAAGGGAGGCTGTAGTTCAACCACACTTTTGGGGGCTAGATGGGTGACATTTTCAGGTTCTTGTTATGCAGGCAGTCAGATGCGATGATCATAAAGATCGCTTCTGGCCTTAAGTAAACTATTAATCTATTAAATCGATCACTATCATATGGAGACACCAAATTATAGCAGAATTTTGTAAAAGAAAAAATAATCGAGTTTTTGATGAAATTTCCTGTGCTTCCTGGCTAGAAATACTTTGGTAACAATTGCTAGCAGTCTCAACCACTGCCTGGATGTGGCATGGGCATAGTTTGGGGAGGTGCAGTGGGGGTATTACCTCACCCCCAAACAGAGGTGAGTTGTGGGGGAGTTATGCGGAGTCATGTGCCACTTCCCTACCCCCGATTTCTGTGAGCGCCTCGGTACCCTACAGGGCTTGTTCTGTGCAGCCTGCTGAGGGGGAGGAGGAGGCTCTGTCCTTCCCATACTGCACCTCCCTACCCCGGGCACATTTCAGCTCCTGGTGGACACCACCTCCTGGGTCCTAGTGCCCACCTGTTTCCTGTCCACTGGTGAGTGCCTGCGGGGCAGCAGGACAAGGGGTGTGGGGTGGGGGAGAGACAGTGGGGAAAGGGGTGGGATGGGGTAGGGGGAAGGGGATGGGGAAAAGGGAGGAGAAGGGGATAGGGCAGCAGACAGCGGGGAGAGGAAGGGGGAGAAGATGGTGAAGAGAAGGGGATATGGGAATGGGTGGGAGGAAGCAGGAGCCTGGCATGCAGCATCCCCTTGGCAGCAGAAGCCTCAGCAGGGAGGCAGCCGCAGAAGCACCAGAGCGGTGACATCTCTGCACCAGCCCATGCCAGAGTGGCTGCCAGCAGCAGCTGGGGTTCCCCTGTTAAGCCGACCCATTACCTCCCCCACCCCCCCGAGCACTGGCAGTCCAGATACCGCTCCAGGTTGGGGGAGAGAGCCAGGGAGCCAAGGGGTGGTATGAGATCTGGAAAAGGTACGTGAAAATGGAGGGAAGAAGCAAGTTCATTGAACCTTTTTTTAACTTAAAAAATGTTTAAATTCAATTTGTGCTCTGGGTAAAAGTCCAGATGATTTTTTATAAATCATATTGTAACAGGGTAAGCTGGCCCTTTAAGGCAGGATAGAGACTCAGCACAGCCCTGTTCCTAGTTCAACCCTGACGCAAAACATTCTGGAACTTGTAGTCCAGAGGGACTATGGGCGCTGTAGGCATCTCTGCAAGGAATGTTCGGAATAGTGGCTTGTATATAAGAGTTCCCTTTTGAACAGTGTGGGTCTATTTGGAAGGAAGTAGGACCAGACATTGATTGTCTGCAAAGAAAGGGCTAAGGAGGGACTTTAGAAGAGCTTGTGAAGGGACCTAGATGGACAACTTGCTACATACCCTAAGGAATGGGTGGTATTTTGGCTAGGAAGCCAGAGAAGGCCATGAATTAAGGGACTGTAGCAGAGCCTAGGAAAGAGCCCTAAAGGAAAGTGAAGTGGGGATATTTTGAGATTACATAAAATGGCTGCTTCATTGTTTAGAGTTTGAGATTAACTACACCTTTGAAGGACCATCGTTGTTATACCGCAAAAAGGGGGGTAAATTGATAGACCCTCAAAGGCGAGCTGCCACTAGAGCTGGTTGAAATGATCTGAATGAAAAGGTTATTTTTGTTTTTGAAAATGGCTTTTTTGACAATAAAAAAATGGGAAGAGGGATTTTTTCTCCTCTCCTCCCATGATTTAAAAAGCCATAGAATTTTTTTAAAAAATTTTTTGTTTACTGAAAATACATTTTTCCAGTAAATAAAAGTCAGTAACCATTTAAATAATGATAAGAAATTATATTAAATTCTCTCTTGAAAACTTTTAAAAAACAATGAACCCTGAAAGATGGAATTAACATGGAAAGAGAAAAGAGATTGGGTGAAGGTCCTGGATTCTTCCTGTGTTTATTTTGAACTTCGGCTACCCTGTAAGGGGCAGAGTTGAAATTTTTGCTGGAGGGCTAAAATCCATCCCATTAGGGACATTCTATTATATTCTGTCCGGGTTCTTCTACCATAATAGACTCATAGATTCTAAGGCCAGAAAGGCCTAGGATCATGATCATCTAGTCTGACCTCTTGCACATTGCAGGCCACAGAACCTCACCCATCCTCTCCTGTAATAGACTCATGACCTCTGGGTGAATTACTGAAGTCCTTAAATCATGATTTAAAGACTTCAAGTTACAGAGAATCCACCATGGATGCCTCCAGTGAAGGAAAGGTAAGCCACTGTTACACTTATCCAAACCAACTTGCTTATTGCTAGTTTAATCCTTTCATACTGGCCTCAGTGGAAGTTTTGACTAAGGACTTCTGATATTTGAACTGGAATATTAGGCCAAGCCAAACAACAGAACTTAAGAGGTGATCCCGCAATCATCAGGTTAACTTTGCTACATGGATTTCAACTCAGCTGTTCTTTTTAACCACCTTTTCTGTTGTTCTCTTCAGTTCACTTCTGTTGGTGTCCGCAGGTGCAATAAAATTGTGTTTGGGTTTTTTTTGCTTCTGGAAATGGAAAGAGAGCAAACTATATGACACGTGAAAGGATAAAAACTGAGGGCCAACGAAACTATGCAGGGTTTGGTGAGGCTGGGGAAACCTGCTTAGGAGCCAAACTCTCTTTTAAAAAAAAAGTTTATTAATTGTCTGGGTTCGTGAGCCAGGAATGATCTCAGTTACAGGGGAGAAAAATCTGAAAGTCTGAAAGTCTTTCTTTTGTAACTTAAAAAGTCCTGCTTCTGGTCCCAGATAATTATACTGTGCCCTCGGAAGCTTGGCATGAAAATTTGTTTGCTTCCTGTTGTCCTGTTTGTCTCCATCTTGCATGTGACTCATTACTGAGGGTTGTTTGTGTGTTTGTACATTTGTTGTTTATAGGATTGCCAGACTGTATTCACTGATGTATTAATACGGAGTTTCTCCTGAGAAATAGGAGTACGTGATGGATCCATTAGACTACCAGGGAATAAAGGGGGCTGTTAAGATGGATATGGACATTGTTGAGAAGCTAAATTATTTCTTTGGAACAGTGTACACCACAAAGACATTGGGAAGGTACATCTAAGCAGTCATGGGGTGAGAGGCAAAGTACTATCCTAGACTAGAAATCATTAGACTCATGCTCCTAATGGATAATAAAAATCGGAAGAATATATTAGATAGGAGTATAAACCAACCACTAATCAACAAAAATTAGAAAGAAAATTCCCCTATGGAAGGTTATGCCATAATTGTGCGCTAGAGGGTTTCTTGTACCTTCACCTGGAGCATCTGGTACTTACCACTGTATGAGACAGGATACCATGTTGGATCTGGTATGAAAATTCCTATTTTGCTATGAATTTTTTTTAAGGTGAGTAAACCTGACTCCCTGAAAACTTCCTTCCCCTCCCTCCTTCCTTATCTTCACCTCTGTACATTCCTCACAGGTCTGCATGTACCCTTTGTTCACTCCAGCCCTGCTGAGGTCCCACATATATATTGCCATGGCTAATTTGCATGCCTGTGCAAACTCTGCCAGCAAGGTGCCACTCAGGGCATGCAGTGTAGATTCTTGTGTTTACATAAATGCTGTTAATTCCTGGATCCTATGTAGGACAAATGCAGAACAGCTAGAGAGCCCTTTTTATCTAGGAAGGCTCCATAAATCCATACAACAGGCCAGGCACTTGAATGTTATGGGAAAAGAGACCAACTCCTCTTGCTAAGTTTGACTCTGTATCATGGTGACTGAAGGCTTTGCATCAGGCTCTGTTTTTGTTTTTGCTACCATTGGGCTAGTTGCATTATTTGTTAAACAAACATCTCCTGTGTGCCTTTCTGTGCATGTATGCATGACTCTCTCTGCTCCATGTTGCCACTGTATGGATTCCTCATTGCAATTCACAGGCCTGTCACTTTTGGGAGTCATTGCCTCCTGCCATGCTGATTAAAAACCAGAAAAAAAAGGCGGGGGGGAATTGCCGTATAAATAAAAAATTATAGACTTGTCACATTTGAAAAAGGGACTGATGTTAAAACTGCCAATTTTCAGCACAAGGCTTGTTTCCTGATTACCTCTAGCTAGGGAGAAAAGCATCAAATGTCTTGTTTTTTAGTGATTAAGTGGTTAATGATTTAATGAACTAAAAAAAAATCTCATTTGTTGCATCCCTTGGACTTAGAAAAAACCTCAAAGAGCTGATTTTCTGTGTACCTCAGTCCAATATTGCTACCTGCTGGGATATGAACACAATCTCTAAATAAATTGCAAGTGGCCCTGGGCAAATGGAAGAGTTTCACTTTGATCTTGCTAGAGAGAATGAAGTCAAATGTTCAATCAATCAATCAAATTCATAACTTCTAGCTACAGTCGGCCTGACAACAGCCTATTATTTATTTTTAAAATCACATATTTCATTATTGCAAAACACACACTCTCTTGGGGGGGAAAGGACTAAATTATTGATAAGCCTTATATGTGACTGAGTTTGTTGTTTTTGACATGCTTGTCACTAACTATTGTCAGGAAGAATTTACTAAGATGTTGAGTCTGAAAAGTTGGCCGCGAATGTGTGTGGTGCCAGATTTAAACTGGGTAGAGTAAACTTTAATGGCCTCTTTCTTAGTGAATTCCGAGTTGGTAAAGACAGCTGAAGGCAAACAAGCTTTCTAGTGTGAAAACAATGCTTTAAAAAGAACCCCCTTTGTTTTAATTGGTACGAAACAGATGATTCAGGCTCTGAAATTATCCATGAGGTGGGGATATGAAACTTTTGATTTATACATTTCTGGAAATAACAATTCTCAGTTTGCAGCATAACTGTATAAATAGAAAAGGAAGAACAATTAACCCACACATCTCAAGAGTCTGTCTTTATAAGAGTGTCTGTCAAAAGCATCAGAAGAGCTGCAAAGATGAGAATACATCATATAACAATGTGTGGGGAGAGTTACAGTGTGCATTTGTTCGGTTGTACTATTGCAACTAACTAATTATTGTTAATCAGGGTGTTCCAATGGCGGCTCTGGCTGGATTTAGTAGTGAGGGAATTGCATGGACACTATACATCTTATAAGTCTCTACATTATTTTACAGCACCCAAAAGTGTTCTAGGCACCTCAAATCTGTCTAATTGTATTTGTCCCCATGTCCATATTATCGGAGTACCACGGAACAGAAAAAAATTTAGAGTGAAATTCTGGCCCCACTGGATATGTCTACATTGAAAACAAACAAAATCAGAGCAGCAAGTCTCAGAGTCTAGGTCAACTGATGCAAGTTTGCATTACAGGGCTAAAAACAGCACACTGGTCTGTAGATGTTCCTGCTCCGGCTGGAGTCTAGGCTCTGAAACCTGGTGAGTGGGGAGGGTCTCAGACCCTGGGCTTCAGCCGACGTGGCAACATCTAAACTGCTATTATTAGCCTTGTCGCATGAGCCCAACTCAGTTAACCTGGGCTCTGTGACTCGCTGCCATGGGTTGTTCGCTGGTTTGGTTTGGTTTGGTTTGGTTTGTTGCTGTGTAGAGGTTCCCATTAAAATTAGTGGGAGTTTTTGCCATTAACTTCAGTGGTGCCAGGGTGTCACCCTGAGTGTTCCCAGTCCCAGTGCTGACTGAGATAAATGAAAAGATTATCAGTGATTTCCTTGGGTACTGGATCAGATCCTGAGACCCCCAACTCCGCAAAGAGATCCACATACTGGAGCCATATGCTCACATGTAGTCCCCCAATAATACATAGCTCTTATATAACACTTTTCATCAGTAGGTCTCAAAGTGCTCTACAAAGGGGGCATCACATCCTTATCCATTAAGAGATGGGGAAACTGAGGTACAGAAAGGTGAAGTAACTAGCCTATGCTCACCCAGCAGGCAGGTAGCAGTCACAGGTATAGAGTGCCACATTCCTGATCTGAGGCGGTGAAGGGGAGTAACAGACAGTAGGGAGGAGGCAGGGCAGTAAGGACAGGGATGAGCAATCAGATCATGTGGTCACTTCAGAGACAGATAGAGTTGATACTTCTGGATGTTCAAAAGAACCGAAGGAAGGATTTAAGTAAAGAGGGCATTAAAGTGATCTGATTGTAAGGCACTTGGACACTTACAATAGTTGCTGCATATTGTCAACACAGAACAGCAATCGCGCTCTTGATACTCTTTATAAACAATGAAACTGCAGGCAGCTGAATAATTTTTTGGAAAAATATTTGACAAGTTTACAGAGTGGCTGAAATGTCTATAAAACTGCATCTGCCCCCTTACCCCAGCTCTAAATGAAACCTTGCAACATCCTGTGAGGTAGGAAAGCCAATAATATTATCCTTATTTTATAAATGGGGAAATTGAGGCACAGAGATTTAGTAATTTACTTGATTATGCTGAAATGTTTGATTTTTTTTTTCATTAGGAAAATTGGAGTGAAATATTTCATTTCAGGTTGGTTTGACACAAATCAAATATCTGTTGAATGAAATGAAATGTTTCGGGTCAGTTTGACAAACAGAAATGAAATAGTTTGATTCAGGGCTATTGATGTATTTCATTTTAATCAATGCCAAAACAAAACATTGTGCCATTTCCGAACCAAAATTTTTCAAAACTTTTTGTTGATATTTCCTCTTTTGATTCAGGATTGTAACAGGCTGCAGGTGGGCCCCTCTAGCTTCTGCCCCTGCTGCGCCCACAAACCAGCCATAGACCTCTGCTTCTGTGCAATCACCCGCGCTCTTTATTTACAGTAGAAGTTTCCACCACCTTGTACATATAGACAGCGTCAGGCTTATAACCTCAGGGACTGCTAGCTTCTGCAGCCAGCAGGGAAAAATGGCCTCTAACTCCCCTGCCTCGTTCATCGGTTTCCTCTCCCCTTTACTTCCTTCCTGCCAGCCTTTATGTAGCCCCTGGCTAACGAGGCAGGCAACTGTTCCCTGTTTGCCACTTAGTCCTGCGCTTACTCAGCCAGCTCCAATTCCCCTTTCCTGACTGGAGCCAGCGTGACAGAGGTATGGCTCAGGGTTTCTTAGCCAGCACCCTGTCACAAGGATCAACAATGCAGAACTATTGGATTTCCTGCTGCGTGGAAATTTTAAGTAGAACAGAAAATCAGAAGCATAAGGCACTCTTGACAAATGTACCCTGTGTCTAACAGAGAGACGTGTGAGCTTAGTGGTCAGAATTCCAGACTAGAAACCATGAGCTCCTGAATGCTGCCCCTGCCTATCTCATGAATGTGTTCTACTGTACTGAACAAGTCAGTGAATCTCTCTGTGCCTCATTTTACCCCTCCGTAAAATGAGTATAAAATGCTAACCTAACTAATACGGATGCTGTGTGGATTAGACCCTGATTCTTCCAACACAGAGAGTACGTCTACACTTATCGGGGATCGACGCTACAGCGATCGATGCACCGGTGGTGGATTTAGCGGGTCTAGTGAAGACCCGCTAAATTGACTGCAGATCGCTCTCCCATCGACTCCGGTACTCCACTGGAATGAGAAGCGTAAGGTAAGTTGACAGGAGAGTTTCTTCCTAGCACAGTGTAGACACTGCAGTAAGTTGACCTAAGCTATGTTGACTCCATCTATGTTATCTATGTAGCTGGAGTTGTGTAACTTAGATCGATTTACCCCCATAGCATAGACCAGGCCTAAGTCATGTGGGGAGTCTTTACATAGCCTGCTAGTGGGTGGGACTATTCATGTGAAAAGCTTCTCAATTAAGGGTTTACAGAGTTGGGCCCTAGCTTATTAGAACTTTTCACTGTAGTTTTCCTTTAACTAATTTGAACCCTGTTTGACGGATTACCCCCCACTCTGGGGTGCCACCTTAGATATATGGGTATCACTTAGTCTGCCTGTTCCACCAATCTGGGCTCCCTTACACTGCCCTGCTGAGCCAGGCCCTCAAGCCTCCTCCAGCATACACACAGGTAGGGACACAGATACTGAGATCAGCTCTGCATGGGAACACTCAGCTAGAGATTTGCCCAGCACTCAAATGGTCTCCCCTTCTGGAGAATAAACCCAAAATTGTATTGTCTTGTGCTGCACAGAGAACTGTACAGCGTAAGCTAATTGAAATTCGCCTCCTCCCTCAATGTGGAGGAAGATATGCAGAGCTTTTTGTCCCCCAGTTATGAATTCCACAAAATGGTTTTAGAATAAACAAAAACAAGTTTATTAACTGCAAAAGGTAGATTTTAAGTGATAATAAGGGATGGCAAACAGATCAAAGCAGATTACCCAGCAAATAAAACAAACATGCAAACTAAGCTTAAGACACAAAAGAAACTGTTTACAAGCAGTAATTTCTCACCCTAAATGTTGTTTTAGGCATTTATTTCACAGGCCAGACACCTTTCCCAGCCTGGGCTCAGCTCTTCTCCCCTACCCCCACTTTTGTCTTTATTTCATAAATGTTTCCAGCGGTCATCCTGGGCAGGGATTCAGTGAAGAATGGCCCTGATTAACTCACTTCCCTGCCTTAAATAGGATTTACATATGGCAGGAATCCTTTGTTTCCGAGTTTGAGCCCCATCCCCTATTAGTGGAAAAATACTTGTAGTCCAAGCTGGAGTCCAGTACCAGGTGACATGATCACATGACCCATGAGTCTAAGGTTGTTTGCAGCATCCCAGGAAGCTTCTCATGAAGGTGGGAGATTAGCATCTTCAGAGTCCTATTGTTCTCCCTAATGGCCCATCCAGGCTGATTGCATTCTGTCTGGTAGGCCTTCACCAGGTGTAAACACAGTTGTAATAGGTACATAGACAACATTCCCAACTTTAGATACAAAATTGATACATGCATACAAATAGGATAATCATAATCAGTACCTCATTACCTTTCCAATGATACCTCACATGATCCATCTTGCATAAAACATATCTTAGTTATGCCATATTTATATTATAACAATATCTCTGTGAAGAATATGGGACGTAGTGACACACCCTGTACTAACCAACTTTGTTTTAGCAACACTTCCTCACTAGCTAGAACAACTGTATGCCAGGGAGTGTATTATAATGAAAGAAGGATGGATTTTTCCTAGTGTTTGGGTCCTCAGTGGCTGGAAAGTACAATAAGGCTTTTGATCTTGCAAGTTGAATGACTTGTAAATGCTGCAGTTCAGACTGGAATCATTTTCCGCTTCCGTCCAAAGCCAGGTTACGGATACTTTAAATAACCAGAGGATTTTCAAGTTAGGAAGAAGGTAAAAGGTGACAGTTATGAGGATCACAAATGCCATTGTGCAAAACTTTGAGTGACAGTTCACTTAGCAAGAAATACACAGAGAGAAATCCTCCTAGTTCTGGTTAGTGCAAAGCGAGCTCATTGTCAGAGAAGTGCAGTATGAAAGTCGAAGAGTGCCCAAGCTGTAGCCTGTTGGCTAAGTGCAGTGCACACCCTCACTTTGAAGAGGTGTGATTACTAGAGAGGAAGGAAGAGTTTGTGGATAAGTCACCTGAGTGGGACTCAGGCAATAATGGGTCAATTCCCACGGGCTTCCTGTGTGATCTCAGGCAACTCCTTTTCTCTCTGTGTGCTTTAGTTCACCATTTGGAAAATGGATATTATTATTTCTTCCACCTCTTGTCTATCTAAATGGTGAGCTCTTCAGGGCAGGAACTATCTCTTGGTAAGTATATGTACCTAGCACAATGGGGCCCCCATCTTGGATCGGCTTCTAGGTACTATAATAATACAAATAATCTGTCTAGATCACATGTCCTAGCAAGCCATGTTCCATATTGATTTAAGTAGGACATTGCTTGTGTCAGACCTGGAATCTCTGTGGAATAAGGCATCTCGTTGAATATGATGATGGCTGCAGTCTGCTCTATTTGATGAAAACTAGGTTCACCATTACATGACAACTGCCAATTCAACCTTGGAAAGAACAAAGTTTAGCTGTCCCTGATGTAGCAACAAGAAGACTTCCTGTGTCATAAATAATCAGGATTTATGCATAGAACTGTGGGTGAGTTGGAAAGGTGAACCCAGTCTTCCAGCTAAGGCCTGGGATTGGAATAGTGGTCACAGCCCCTCTGTGCTACTTGCACAAGTCACCAGGGCCACTGGATAATGATCTTGGAGGGATAGGAATACTTAATCAAAGCCCCACTGCACAGAGATCCAACCCTGGGCATAACTGGTACAGAAGCTGACCAGCAGGCTGTCAACACCTGGGTGAATTTCACCCCCAATGATCAGAGAACACTGGAAGAAGAACAGAAAAGCCTCACAAAGCCCTTCCCGGGTTCATCAGTCTGCAGAGTCATCAGAGGCAATGCTACAGAAGTATCCAGCCTATATTGTTGATGGCACTTGGTGCCAACAAACATGGATGTGGTTCAAGACATTCTCTTCCCAGTGTGCCTAGCAGCTTGAGCTTGGATTTGTATTATCTGTCAGTTTTGTGTCATGCTTGATCGTCATATTTACAGCTAGGCTTGGATCCAGAGCATGAATGCCTATTAAGCCACAGACTAAATCTTGCTTGTTAAAAAGCCCTGAAAATCAAACCCTTCCTGGATTTTACTCCTGAGGCATCATTACACCATATAATTAAACAAACTAATGGTATTTTATTACAAAGGTTTAGTGAGATGAGCAGTGGGACACTTAGTGTCTAATGTGCAGCTGACTTTGGCTTTGATTTCCATTGTGTTGTTTGTTAACGAGGGGAATACAAAATCCATTTATGATACCACTAGATGCCCATCTTTTCTGAGTATAAAGAGAGTTTAAGGTTAGGAATATTATTTTTTATCCCTTTCAGAATACTTGTGACTAAAAAGTTGTTTGGAACAATTCTGATGAAAAAATAAATCTAGGAACCTCCCAATCATAAGAAGAGGATATCACTTACTGCATTTGCCATGTCCAGCTGAGAATGTTTCAGAATTATTTTTCCTGTCCAAGTTTCCACAGATTTATAAGGAATTGTTTCATAAGTACACTTTTTCCTTGGGTTCTCCAGCAAAGAACTATTGCCTTCACTAGGGCTAAGCTTTTTCATATCATATTGATGATAATACTTACTTGTCCTTCCATGAGTGCAGGAGACTTGACAAGATGACCTCTCGAGGTCCTTTTCAGTTCTACAATTCTGTGGTTGTCCACTGACTAATCTAACATCTTCCCTACAAGTGAATCCCATTTTAGAACCCTGTAGTATCCTAGCTTAATCTTGGAGGGTTTTTTTCTTAAATATGGGGCATTACTATCTAATACATTGCAAGGACAAGTGAATGATTTGTCAAGTATAGTTAGTTATTCATCAGATTTTGTTTCTCATGATTAGATTGTAGTGTTCTCACATTTATTTGTTTGAAATAGTTCACTAAATATTTTCCCTCCATGTGAAAAGCTAGTGAACGTGTTTTTGAGAAGATTTGACTTGTACTATGTTGGTTACTTGCTGTAAAGAAGTCACCCAGTGAGAAAGAGAGGATTGTCCAGTGGTTAGGGTGCTAACCTCAGACTTGGGAAACCCAGGTCAATTTTCTGCTCCCCCTCAGACTTTCTGTGTGACCTTGGGTAAGTCGCTTGGGTCCAGATCTTCAAAGGTATTTAGGTGCCTAAGTAGGATCTAGGTCTCAGCTCTCCATCTGTAAAATGTGTCTAATAGCACTTTCCTACCTCACCGGGGTATTGTGAGAATAAATACATTAAAGATGGCAAGGTGCACAGATCCTACAATAATGTGGGCCATAACAGTACCAGAGACATCTAGATAGGTATTGTTACTGTTCCCTGACTTGTTATTTTATAGATCTAACCAGCACAGATTTGGAATCTTACAACAAAATAGTATGCCAGCTTTAGATTCCCTTTTTTGATGTGTGTGGTGTGTGCTAGGAAAGTTCTCCACACTTTCAGTGATTGTGCCAGGGTTGTGAAGAGTCAAATACAAGTATTTGTTTAGTTCAAATGAACAGTCACAAAAAATGTTTCCCACTATATGTTCAGTTCTGTTACTGAGAAAGGGCAGGGTGGAGAATGTGGCTCAGCAGAATTGTAATTAGAACACGTTCTGCTTAGGCTAGTCAAAAAATGTTTTCATGGGGGGAAATGGCAGAAAAAATTATCATAATTTCATGTTTGGTTTGTTTTAACCAGTCCTACTTCCCTTCCAGTTCTATCACAAAGTTACTGTGTAACCTGGAGCAAGTCATATAACCTATCTGTCATCTTATCTCTCTGTAAAATTACCTGTAATTACACCCTGGACAGATCTCCTACAAGAATTGAACCCAGAACCTCGAAATCTAATAATTATGAATCAAAAGACCATGCCTGTTAGCACATATCTTAACACAGCTTACATACTTAATCACATGGAGTGAAATCCCATTGTGGTCAAGAGAAGTTTTGCCATTGACATCAATGGGAGTGGGATTTCAGTGTAGGTTTTATATGGTTAGTTAATGAATGTGTGTAACATCTTTGGATAATACCACTTATTACTGGACTGGGTTGTGTGAAGATTAATAGTTCTAAAGCCCTTTCAGATTCTCCAGTGAGAGTGCTACTTAAATATGAAATATTATTGTCTCTAGCCCATGTTTGCTATGCTATTTATTGTTCGCTTAACATTCAACTTTGAATTCATGCTCTTGAACGCAAGGGACTAGTAGCACTGCTTCTTACCCAGGCAGGTGCTATGCAAGCTTACACCCGTGGGTTATGTCTACACTAGGACCTGGGTGTGTTCCTCTGCTCGCATACACATACTAATGATAGTTCTCATTGAACTAGTAGGAGTATAAATAGCAGCGTAGCTGAATGGGTGCAGCAGTGAAGGCACAGTTTAGCCTAAGGGCTTGTCTACACTACCCGCCGGATCGGCAGCCAGTGATCAATCCAGCGAGAGTCGATTTATCGCGTCTAGTATAGATGCACTAAGTCGTCCACTGAGAGCTCTCCCATCAACTCCGGTACTCCACCAGAATGAGAAGCACAAGCGGCGTCAACGGGGGAACATCAGCTGTCAACTTACTGCGGTGAAGACACCACGGTAAGTAGCTCTCTGTCAACTTCAGCTACGCTATTCACATAGCTGAAGTTGCGTATCTTAGATCGACCCCGCACGGTAGTGTAGACAAGCCCTTTAGCCGCCTGCGCTACCGTAGCTACATTGCTATTTATGCTTGCACTAGCTCAATGAAAGCTAGCGTAAGTATGTGTATGCCAGATGGGAAATCACACCCATAGCTCTTACTGTAGACATAGCCACACACAGTTCTATCAATGCACCTCAGAAGTGACCTGAAAGGCCACTGCTAGTCCTTGGAAAAGTAACAGGTTCCCCATTGTTGGCTGGCTACACAATGTGCATTGCTGGGGTTGTCCCCACCAAATGTAATCCATTTTTGATGTATGGAAAAATGTGAACTTGGGTCTCCAATCAGTGAATGGCAAATGCACAGATATATCCGGCTGTGTAGAATGTCTCAATTCCTTCTGATATCTTTAGTAATATCCTTGCCAAAGGATTGTCCTGGCCAATTTCCTCAGACCCTTACAATGCAGTTCGTCTGTGTCTTTTGTGCTTTATTAACATGTAATAAGTAGGCAATTATATCTATCTACCTGCAAAGATATACTCATTTTTACATTTCATTCCCAAAATAACATGGCAATAAAAAACTAGGTAACTAATCCATATTTAGACAGCTAAATGAAAGAAGTCTGATTTTTCAGAGCTTCTGCCCTTGCAGTTCCCATTGATTTCACATAAGTTTGAAAATTGTGGCCTATATACCTCTGGGATAACTTCTGAGTCTACAATATAACCCAATGAACAATACACTCAGGAGATATTTCCAGAACATTAGAAGTGATAGTTAAAAGATTAACAGGAGCACAAAAACACAACAGTCAAATCCAAACTAGAGAGAGGCCCAAGTAGCAACGTTTTAGATCTTGATTCCTTTTCATGTTTGGTGTACCGGTTCAGTCCATCATAATGAGACAATCAAATTGTGACGTTCAGATTGGACCCAAAGTTGGGGGGAGTGGGGGGCGTGTTGGTTCATTTCTAGGAATGACCAAAAGCTGTTTCATCATAAATAGGTCAGTCAGTAGCCACCAGATGGAAATGTGACAGTGGTTTCAGTTAATTTCTTAGTGGATGAGTGTCTGGAGCTGAAGAAGAACAGCTGTGTGTAGCTCAGACTTGTCTCTTTCGCCAACAGAATTTGGTCCAATAAAAGAAATTATCTCACCCACCTTGTCCCTCCAATATCCTGGAATCAACACCGTTACAACAACACTGCAAATGGCAGTCTCAGAAGATAGACGAAGGATGGATGGAGACAGAACAACCCTCTATCCCCTAGCAATACTCCCCAGAGCAAGGTACATTGGCTGGGCAATATTGTGAACTTGCTGTGCCACTACCTACACTTACACCTTTTCTATTAACAAACAAATGATTCTGGTTTCCAGAAGTCAATGGAGTTATTCAGATTTACTCTGGTTTACCTGAGATCAGAATTTGAACTCAGCACTGGTATCCTTTCACCAGCACAAAAGTCACTAAAACACTAAATATATATATATTGTCTCTAAAGACAATAGCAAATATGGCAGGCAACCAGCTTGGCTTAACAGAAAAATCTTCGGTAAGCTTAAACACAAAAAGGAAGTTTACAGGAAGTAGAAACTTGGACAGATGACTAGGGAGGAGTATAAAAATATTGCTGAAGCATGCACGGGTGTAATCAGGAAGGCCAAAGTACAATTGGAGTTGCAGCTAGAAACGGATGTGAAGAGTAACAAGAAAGGTTTATACAGGTATGTTAGCAACAAGAAGAAGGTCAGGGAAAGTGTGGGATCTTTACTGAATGGGGGAGGCAACATAGTGACAGATGATGTGGAAAAAGCTGAAGTACTCAATGCTTTTTTTGCCTCTGTCTTCACAGACAAGGTCAGCTCTCAGACTGCTGCACTGAGCAGCACAGTATGGGGAGGAGGTGAGCAGCCCTCAGTGGTGAAAGAGTAGGTTAAGGACTATTTAGAAAAGCTGGACATGCACAAGTCCATGGATCTGGATCTAATGCATCCGAGGGTGCTGAGGAAATTGGCTGGTGTGATTGCAGAGCCATTGGCCATTATCTTTGAAACTCGTGGTGATCGGGGGAGGTCCCAGACTATTGGAAAAAGGCAAATATAGTGCCCATCTTTAAAAAAGGGAAGAAGGAGAATCTGGGGAACTACAGACAGGTCAGCCTCACCTCAGTCCCTGGAAAAATCATGGAGCAGGCCCTCAAGGAATCCATTTTGAAGCACTTGGAGGAGAGGAAGGTGATCAGTTATAGTCAACATGGATTCATCAAGGGCAAGTCATGCCTGACCAACGAGAAACTGCAGAACTGGAATTAATTTGCAAACTGGACACCATCAAATTAGGCCTGAATAAAGACTGGGAGTGGATGGGTCACTAGAAAAACTATTTTTCCCCATGCTGATACACCTTCTGGTCAACTGTTTGAAATGGGCCACCTTGGTTACATTGAACTCGTTAGCACTACAAAAGTGATTTTTCCTCCCTTCTTGTCAACTGTTGAGAATAGCCCACTTCCACCTTAATTGAATTGGCTCTTTAGCACTGACCCCCCACTTGGTAAGGCAACTCCCATCTTTTCATATGCTGTGTATTTATACCTCTCTACTGTATTTTCCACTCCATGCATCTGATGAAGTAGGTTTTAGCCCACGGAAGGTTATGCCCAAATAAATGTGTTAGTCTCGAAGGAGCCGCAAGGACTCCTCGTTGTTTTTGCTGATACAGATTAATATGGCTACCACTCTGAAACCTTTCAATGATGAGATAACTGACTCTGTGGATATGGGGAAAGCGGTGGAAGTGATATATCTTGACTTTAGCAAAGCTTTTGATATGGTCTTCCACAGTATTCTTGCCAGCAAGTTAAAAAAATATGAATTGGATGAATGGACGATAAGGTCAAAAGAAAGCTGGCTGGATCGTCTGGCTCAGCGGGTAGTGATCAATGGCTCAATATCTCGTTGGCAGCCAGTATCAAGCATAGTGCCACAGGGGTCAGTCCTGGGGCCAGTTTTGTTCAACATCTTCATTAATGATCTGGCTGATGGGATGGATTGCACCATCAGCAAGTTCGCAGATGACACTAAGCTGGAGGGAGAGGTAGATATGCTGGAGGGTAGGGACAGGATCCGGAGTGACCTAGACAATTTGGAGGATTGGGCCAAAAGAAATCTGATGAGGTTCAACAAGGACAAGTGCAGAGTCTTGCACTTAGGACGGAAGAACCCCATGCACTGCTACAGGCTGGAGATCGACTGGCTAAGCAGCAGTTCCGCAGAAAAGGACCTGGGGATTACAGTGGACAAGAAGCTGGATATGAGTCAACAGTGTGCCGTTGTTGCCAAGAAGGCTAACGACATATTGGCCTGCATTAGTAGGAGCATTGCCAGCAGATCGAGGGAAGTGATTATTCCCTTCTATTTGGCACTGGTGAGGCCACATCTGGAGTACTGCATCCAGTTTTGGGCCCTCCACTACAGAAAGGATGTGGACAAATTGGAGAGAGCCCAGCGGAGGGCAGCAAAAATTATTAGGGGGCTGGGGCACATTATTAAGGTGCTGAGGGAACTGGGCTTATTTAGTCTGCAGAAGAGAAGAGTGAGGGGGGATTTGATAGCAGCCTTCAACTACCTGAAGGGGGGTTCAAAAGAGGATGGTGCTAGGCTGTTCTCAGTGGTGGCAGATGACAGAACAAGAAGCAATGGTCTCAAATTGCAGTGGGGGAGGTCTAGGTTGGATATCAGGAAACACTATTTCACTAGGAAGGTGGTGAAGCACTGGAATGGGTTACCTAGGGAGGTGGTGGAATCTGCATCCTTATAGGTTTTTAAGGCCCGGCTTGACAAAGCCCTGGCTGGGATGATTTAGTTGGTGTTGGTCCTGCTTTGAGCAGGGGTTGGACTAGATGACCTCCTGACGTCTCTTCCAACCCTAATCTTCTATGTTTCTGTGATTCTATGACTCTTAGGGTATTGTCTACAGTGCAATAAAAAACCCATGACACCAAGCCACAGAGCCCAGCTCAATTGACTTGGGCTTGGACTGCAGGGCTAAAAATAGCAGTGTTGACATTCCGGTGCAGTCTGGAGCCTGAGCTCAAAGACACAATCCCCTTATGGAGTTTTTGAGCCCGGGCTCAGCCTAAGCCCAAATGTGTGCGCTGCCATTTTTAGCCCAGCAGCCTGAGCTCTGCGAGCCTGCGTCAGCTGACACAGGCCAGCCACAGCCGTGCCCTGAGTCTCCGATTGCAGTGTAGACATGCTCCTAAGGGCTAGAACCCCAGCCTCAAATTGACTTCAGTGGAGCCTTGCTGATTTGCATCAGCTGATGCTCAGTTTGCTGTTGATCTTGTAGTTCGTCCTGACACATTTTCTAGCTCTAGCTCCTTATATTGTGAAGTGCTGTGTTCCCATATTTATCCTCTTGGCAGCGTAAAATAAATACATCTCCTCTTGCAGACACAAGACTTGGTTATCTGTAATTGCATGGGGGAAACTGGATTATGCAAATATGATTATTACTCTCTAAGGTTTGTTGTTGTGTTGGTGGCTTTTTTTAAAAAAAAAATCGGGCTCATTAACACCCCAGGCAACATGGATTTTTTAATTTTATTTTATTTATTTTTTTTGCTGCGCTTTCAACAGAATATGCTGGGGGGAAAATTGCTTCCACATCTTTTCTGTCTGGGCTGGATGCATTTAAAAAAAAAGAGACTTGAAATTGTTGACCGTTTTCCCAACCCCCTTCTCTCTTTTTTGGTCACAAGCTGAGAGTATCAGCCAGGAGCAAATATACAATATTTTTGTCGTGGTTTCCATAGAAATTAAGGCAGGTTTTTGTGTGTCACCTTAATCGCATATGTTGCAGATCATGGTCATAAGTCACCATGACAAAAAGGCCAGGAAACCTTAATATTTTTGTTTACAGTATGTTAGACAGATGTTTTTTTCAGTGTAGCGATAAGACTATGTTAAATATGATTTCATAAATAGAGCCTCTCTCAGTTCCATTCCTCTTGGGACTGCTCTGTGATTTGTTCATTGGATGATTATAATGGGTTTTAATTATACCTGTGAGCCAAGGTATATCAGAAGTAAATTCCAAAGCACCTTACAGTCAAGATTTTTCAACATACAATAAGCTAAATAAGGCTATTTGTCCAAAACGACAAAGAAAAACAATTTTCCCCACATTATTAACTTGCAAACACAGCCGTGACAACACAGAAGATTTAGACAGATAAGCTCCTAAACATTTTTGGAGGGGCAATTAACAAGCACTTATGAGTTAACCACTTATGAACCACAGAGTGGGCAGGGCTTTCTGTGCTTCTGGTATTTTCCTACTCAACAAATATTAGGTGGAATGTCCAGCAATCAGTTTTGCCTCATTATGGTTCTAAGGCTTGTCATAAGAATATGTGAGCTAAATATTATAATTAATTTAAAACTAAAATGAATATTTTAAAGTGAAGGACAACAAGCAATAATCAGTACTCCAGGGAAAAAAACCAAACAAACAATAACAAAAAGCACCACGGTACAGTCTCTTTCTCTGAGTCATCTACAGCTGCCCCATAGACTACAATGAACATCTTTAGTTCGATGCACATTTATCTATTCCGTCTAGAAACATGAAAAAGGATGAATATTTTATCCATAAACAGCACTTAGTAAAGTCAGAAAAGCCCAGGAATTCTACACAGACACATGGCTCGACAAAACCATTTTGCACAGCCCTGTAAGAATGTTACTTAAAAAAGAAACAGGTGCTGTTATCTATCGGCCCATGGAAGTTGATGAAAATACTCCCACTGGTTTAGCTCAGATTGTGATCAGGTCCTGAATTTATGGCTTCTGAATGCAGTTGCACTAATCTGAGAAACAGGGTAAAATTTTCAAAAGCAGCTGAAAGTGATTTAGGCTCCTATGCCTGTTTTCAAAAGTGACTTGAGCACTCTGATGCTAAGTTTTATTGACAGTCATTAGTTCCTAATGGCCTAAGTCATTTAGGTGCTTTTGAAAATTGTATCCATTCATATAAGATCTTTTCTAAGATTTTTTCCCTATAAAAATCCTAAGCCTAAGCCTCTCTTTGCAGATGCACAATTTCACACTAAATGAAAAGAATCCTTGGTGTTTGGAAAATGTGATTTTTTGGGGGGCCCAATCCTGATGTCTTTACACTGTGTCGCTTAGTCTTTAATCAAGCAAACCTCAGGACTTGGTTGCTGCATTTTGGGGCAGTTTGTTTGCTGACTCTTGGGCCACGCAGCCAGGAGTAGGTGGGGAGTCCAACAGTATCCCATGGGAGCCTAGATGTGTTTGGACGAGCCCTGCTTTTCAAACAGAGGAGAGGATGAAGATTCAGGTTGTTTTTAATTTAATTTGAATGGCTTTTCTCAGTTTAATGATGGGTACAGTTATTCCACCTTAAACTCTCTGGTGCTGCACACGATGCTCTACTCATTCCAACATCATCTCTGGGAGGCAATCACAAAGAGATGCTGCTGTTCATCAGGGGAGTAATAATGGAGTTCAATTTAGTATAACTGGGAGCCAAAGTATATTACATTGTGTGTTTATTTGTAGAGGGCTGTGTGGTAAATGTGAATTCTAATGAGTGACAGTTTTTTTGACTTTTGAATTATCATTATGAAGAGTTATCACTGACCTTGCAAATAAGTCCTTTGACCTGTATTTCAAAGGCAAGTCTTCAAATTACTGGCTGCTTTGGTGAACTAAAAACATTCCTTAATTAATCATCCAGGTCTGCACTTTTTGAAAAACGCACGAATCAATGCTTTCATAATGTGACTGTTAAATGTATCAGTCTATTTGAACAACAAGGCTCCAAGTTCTTTGGTGCTGTATAAAAAAGGAGGTCTTCGAGAGATCTGTTCCAAGTGACACATTAGTTGACACCACCACAGGCAAGGTAAAAAGTAAATGCTAGCATCCTTTCAAAGTTACGAAGCTTCTTGTTTGTTTATAGAAAAGTTCTTGATTTGTTTTTATCGTTTTTAATTTGGCCAATGACAGACTCATCTGGAAAAAGACAGGAAAAATGTTGATTGTGAATGGATGAATGATTAATTATAAATATAGTTCTCAGAAAGCTGGTAGACAGTGTGTAATCAGCATACTGATTTTAATAAGACACAGGGGAGGTTAGGAACTCTGCAAAAATACAGTGTATGCTCTGCCAGTCATTGTTAGGTATTTTCTCACAGATGTGGTGGAGCAATGAGTTTGTGGCAGCTAGCTGGTGGTATATAATATACAAACGTTTCCATCTGTGCTCAGAGCAGCAGTAGTTCTAGGATGGTCATACCAGAATGGACCTTGTCTCTGTTTCAGCCACTGCAGTTCTATTTGTGTAGATTGTGACACACAAAGCTACAACTACTGCTTGGGGCATACAGGTTTTGAGGAATGCAATTGCTGGGAAAGAATGTGCACAGGGCTCTGTGGTCATTGAGGGGCCTCTTTTCAGCTTCAGAAAACAAAAGGAGAGCACAATCCATCCTTTGTTAATTTCATTGGTGCCCTGTGGGTGCCAATACTATTAAAGATACACATATTTTAGCTGATCAGCTGTTAGGGGCTGATCCAAAGTCAGCTGAAGTGAATAGGAGTCTTTTCATTGTCTTCCATGGAGTATGCATCAGGCCTTGAACTGCCTCGGGCAAAATTAAGCTCTGGAGCAAGCAGGGGGTAACTCTCTGAATTTGGCCTAGTGATCTGTGGCTGGATCATGTAGGAAACCAATACCTTTTTTACAAGAGAAGGCTGAGTTGTCTATTGTTGATGCAGTGATAAGGATACCTTAGTGTAATGGCTTTCATCCTGAAGGATGCCCAGACACCTCACTGCAAGTGTTTAATATGGCACAGAAACTCTACACTCCAGGAAAGTGGAAGTATAAGGACAAAAAATGAAGAATGCCCTAACCAGTTGAAACTCCTGGAGGGATTTAGGCATGCTCAATGGTGCTGCAGTATAACACAACTTTGTTTGCTCTTGTTAATTATCCAGTCTGCAATTTGTCCAGGATCACCCCACTGTGTCTTTCATGACCACAGCTGTGACCTCCATGTCATGCAGAAACTTATTGTCTCGTGATGCCATGCTGGGTCATTATTTCTGTACCAAACTGTAGGCAAGTATACAACCTACTAATCGCGAACCCCACTTCCTGTGGCTCCCCATTTTCCTTAGACATCTCAAGTACTGACCGACCTAGCCTGGCTTGTGAGAGCTGGCAAGGAGGGATGGTCGGAAAAGTTTCATTGGAATGATTTTCCAACAACAAATTCCCTTTTCTCAAAATTGAAACTTTCTGAAGAAAACATTCTGTTTTGCTGAAAATTTTGTTGGAAAAATCAATATGGTGGTTCCCCAGCTGCTCAGAAGCATCTTGTTGGTTTCACTTACTGTCACTGAAACTGAACAAAGCTTTCCTGGAGGGCTGCCCAGGCTAAGTACCCTGGCTCTCTGCCTCTCTGTCCCTAGAGCTGAGCAGGGAAGCTAAGTGGCTGTGCTTCCTGCTTCTCTGACCTCCAGACTGGAAGGCTCTTTAATTGACTAGAACCTTTGAGTCCCACTGCCAAGAAACTGAAAAATTCTCCCAGAGTGAAATTTACCCTATAAAAACCCCTCTCATGAAAATTTTCATGTTTCTATGTTTTGTCCCAATTTTGGACTCCCTTGTCCCCCAAAATACAAAATTTTTCACTGGAAGGAACTTACATTATCCAGCCAGCTCTAATGGCAAGCTAGAGCTGGTCTGACTGCAAACATCCACTTCTACTCTGCCAGGGCAGAAAACAATAATGATATATAATGTGTTTCGCTTACACAGCGAATAAAGGCCTATAGTAGCTCTATAGATGTGTAGAATGGAGATGTGTAGACCTTGCTGGTCGATTCAAAGACAGTCCTTTACCTTTTTGGTGTACCCTTTGTTGCAAGATGCCTAGAGGTGTGATACTCAAAAATGCTCAGTGTTGATTTACCTCTGTTCCCACTGACTTCAACAGGAGCAGAGTTAGGCCAACAACGAACGTTCTGGAAAATCCCATCCCTAGCTAACAGAATGCAATGGCTAGTTTTCTGCTTTTGTGGCAACCAGAGCTTTGATCTCCAAACAAACTCTCCTTTTATTATAATTTGAGATCAGAAATGCTGATCCACAAAAGTGAAGATCTAAACTCATCAAAGGAAACTAAACTGGCCTAATTTCTAGATTCCTTCTCTCTTTCTATGTGATAATCCAGCCCTTCACTGCCATAGAGTCCAGTATCCATCTGCAAGTGACAGATGAGTATGCCTACAATAACAAGAGAGATACAGGAAGGTTATAACAACTGTAGCATATAGGATTATAACAAGTAGCTTTCAAACTGCTGTCAACTTTGACAAGCATTCCATTGAAATTCAGATACCTCATTCTTATACTGAAAGCATAAATTAAATTAGCAAGAGTCTGTTGCTCTAGTTCTAATGAGAAATATGAGGAAGGACCCACTCTTAATAATGATATATAATCCATAATCATGTCATTCTGTGAGCTCCTCGGTGCCCAGACTGTGTCTCCCTATAAATATGCACGTGCTTAGCACATTTTGAGTATTATTGTTTTATAATATAATAATGGGCAAAATCTGCCCAAGGCTCACACTTGAACATGAGGCTGGAATTTGGAATTGTTGCTGGGATTTTAGTAATATCAAGTGAAATAATATTACACATTTAGATATGAAACATCTACTTCTTTAAGTCTTTACCTGCATTTAGAAGATGTTAATAAGTATTTCTGATACTCTAATTTCCTTCCATTTAAACATTATTAAGAAACTTCTCTCTTCCTTTGTTCACAAGAGCTAGACATTTCTGAGCTTTCTCGTCATCTGAGAAGCAAGAAACACACAACAAATTGCACTTGACTAATTTTGTTAAATTCTGCAGGAAAGCAAATGTGAAGTCAAGTCTCTCGTGGCTGGAGTCTTTGGCAAGAAGAATTTATAAGTGGCCTACATATCTATTTGTTCTCTGATTATTTGCCCTGCTGATAGTAGACGAAGGAAAGAAGAAGCAGAAGATTTGTACTAATTTAGAAAAAGGTTTGAAAATGTTGAGCTTGTAGATCCAAGTATATTAGCTAAATATTATGCAGTGAAAATGAGAACAGGCGTGTATCAGCTTAAGGACTTCAGATCTATATGAAATTAATTTGTATTTATTTAACCCTACTCTCAATGGCTCTTTGTTCAAGTTTCTGTAGCTTGGATTCTCTTGAAACAACGGATCTCTCTTTCAATCTCTTTTTTATTTTAGTAATCAGTCAAAGAGTGATATTCCCTAATGAAGTTAGAAGAAGCCATAAAGTAAATACATAAAGTTAAGAGTTCACTAATAGGAGATAATATTGTTTGTATTAGACAGACACCAACCAAAATCTGGGCCTCATTGTAGACCTCCCAACAGTCCCAGCATTGGTTTCGCTGTCCCTTTTGGACCTACCAAAATCCCTGTCCTGGTTGAAGCAGCTACTTTCCCTCAGGGCTGGCTGGGCTTGGCTCCCTACTCCAGGCATTGCAACCTGCTCCCCTTCCCTCGCAGCCCCTCTTCTCCCTGCTCTCCAATGTGCTCCTCAGTGCCAGCCCTCCCTGAGCCTGACATGCTCAGAACAGGGGAGCTGAGCCAAGCCAGCCAGACCCTCCCACCTTCTTGGGGGCAGCACCTATCCCACTTTAGCCACAGAGAATGTTGGGTGGTATGTCATTGGTAGATAACGCACAAACACATCATAAGAGCTAGTCCTTGCCCCAATCCTACATATCCAAACCAGACAAGAGATGGGAGAAAAGGAAGTACTATTATCCTTATTTTACAAATGGAACACTGAAGCACAGAGATTAAGAGACTTGCCCAAGGTGCTGCAGGAAATCTGTGGTAAAGCCAGAAATTGAACCCAGGTCTCCTGAGTTTCAACTATTATTTTATCCACACAACAGATCCTCCTTTTACTGGAGCTACAGTTTGCAAACAGATGCATTTTCATTAGGAAGGGGCAAAATATTTGATCCAACTAAAAGTGCAAGAGGAGCCTGACTGTGAATAATGTGACTGCTCAGTCGGAGAGACACTGGGGCAAACGCCACAACCATCCAAAGTGGTCAGGACCATAATTTTTCATCTCATCTGGAAAGTCAACCCTGCCAGCTGCACAGTGCCCACCAACACCCTGCTGGACCATTGTTAATACTGACTCAGAGGGAATGTGCCAGCTACTAAATCATTGACAACACTTCCTGACAACACTCAGCCTGAGAGGTCTTGCATCCAAGTACAGCTTAACCCGTGAGCTCTGATGCAATCACAGCCCAAGGTGGTATGGCTGCATATTGACACCAAATACTGAAGAAAATCCATGCAAATGTGACCTCTGTTGGAAGTAAGCATTGAGCTTTGAAATATATTTACTTCAAGATACGGGTCAACACACAGCTAGCCTCATTAGTACATGCTGGAGATTTAGACCAGTTACTAATGTGATCACTCTCGAGCCTTCCACTTTAGAGGGCCAAACATATTATGAAAAACTGATATTCTATTACCAGAAGTGGAGAATTCTAAACCTATGAGGACTTTTGTCTTGTAACTTTAGCTGTATCTGAAATAGTTGGCATACAAAAGAGGCAAAACTGAAACCTCGTATCTCAATCTATTGATATTTCACAGGCTTTGGATTCAAAATGACATACTAGAATCCTCACTGCCTAAGCTTTTGGTTCCAACTTGGATCCAGAATGACAGGTGCTTGTAATTTGGTACCCATTCAGCTGCACTCAAATCTCACGGACAGCTGGTTTCATGAGATTTTGGTCCAAGGTAGTAGAAATCTCACATGACCTGCTGTCTGAACACCATGTGTGAGCAACATCTCTCCAGCCTTGCTCTAATTCTGCATCCACATAGTTGCTGTGTGGTTTCATTAAAGTAAAATAGAGACATAATCCTAGTGCTTGATGTTCTACCTGTCTTGCAGGATGGGCTCTATTAAATAACATTCGAGTTCTTGTGAAAAAGAGACGGCCTTCCTGCCCATGAAATGTCAAGTTAGCAGGACTGTGCAGAAAAGCAACACTTTCCTGGTTTTTAGGGTTCCCTGGCTTCTTAATGACTTGCTTTGGTCCAGCAGGACAGTGGGGTGGGAGGAGGTATTGTTTCATGATTTCTGTGTGTATATAAAGTCTGCTGCAGTTTCCACGGTAAACATCTGATGAAGTGAGCTGTAGCTCACGAAAGCTCATGCTCAAATAAATTGGTTAGTCTCTAAGGTGCCACAAGTACTCCTTTTCTTTTTGCTTTGGTTTGACAACAAGAATTTGGTTTCATAACAAGAATGCAAGAATTCCTTCGGTCTGGTAAAATATAAGGAAAATGGAGCAAATCAGCAAACACTGGGGATGATTGCAGATGTGGGTCTGAGGTCTCTTCTGGTGGCTGCACAGGGAGAAGTTAAAGATTCAATGACCGTTCATGAAAATGAATAGGTGAGAAGTCTTATCATTCCTCCCTTGTCTGAGGGCTCAGTTATGTTAAGTGCTAAGTACCTTCATCTCCCACTGAACTCAATGGGAACTGAGGGCCCTTGGCATGTGGCAGGATCAGACTCTGAATGAACAACTGCTGCGCTATTGCCTACACAGTCGTGTTATTTACAGCAACTCATTGTTTTGCAGAGCGCTTTGGGAAAAGTCAGAGACAGACATCATTAAAAAAATAACAACTATCATAAATTCCCATGTATTTCTTTAGTCCATCTGGATTTAGGAAATAAAACATTGGACAGGATGATGTTTAGCATTAGCGCTAACAGGTTAGCATGTGCACTCTAAGCTAGGGCTTCCTGAACTTCTAATATTGCTCTGACACTGACTCACTTTGAAGCCTTACTAGCGCTTCTTTAAATTACCCATCTGTAAAATGGGCATAAATGTACCTACTTACCAACCTTTATAAGGGTGTTCTGAGAGCATATTAGTTATTATTCATAATACATGTTATGTGAGATGAACAGTGTTATAAAGAGTTAAATATTCTCATTCGATACTTAAGGTCTGATGCTGCAAACTTGACTTGCCGAATTAGTTTTCAGGCCTATGAGTTGCCCTGTTGAAATCAGTGGGTCTTCTCCTTTGAGTGAGAGTCAGCAGAATTAAGCCCTGTCAATGCATTTAAAATAAGCTTGCTCTCATTGGGTTCAGTGGGAATCTAGCAACTGACTTCAGCTGAAGCAGACGCTGGTCCAAAGTCACAGATAGGGTTGCCAATCCTCCAGGATTGTCCTGGAGTCTCCAGGAATTAAAGATTAATCTTCAAAATCTCCAGGAATTCAGCCAAGCAAACCTGGCAACCCTAGTCCCGGACCAAGGCTAAGGGAATTTGAATGATATCTCATATCTGGCTGTTAAATGAAAAGTACTTTGTTTTTCCAGTCTGGCAAGCAGCCTGTTTATAGTGAGAATGCTTGTGCCTGAAAGATGGTTTATTTGGATTTCTATAATGAAAACTGGGTAGTCTATGCAAAGTGCTAGGTTGACCTTTTTCAGAAAAAACCTGCCAAAAATTGCAGATTTGGCAAACATGAAATGTTTCATGAATTCCCGTCACTTTTGCCAAACTGTTCATTTAAAACACAATCAAAGTTTTGTTGAGACATTTTCCAAACAAAAATTGTTGTTGTAAAGGACATTTTTCAAAATTTCCTTTAATTTTATTTTTTAAAATGAAATATTTTGATCATGTGAGAAAGCGTTTCATTGAATCTATGATATTCTTTTGACTCTTGGATATTGCCAACGAACCCAGAAATCCATTATCCCTCCACACATTTAAAGAACAAAAATTAAATAGCAGTTTAGCTCCAAGAGTCAGTGTAATGCCGACAGACCTTGGGCAATGGCAGGTGGGTTCGAACCTAGGACCTCCAGAACTTAGTGCAGGAGCCTCTACTGCATGAGCTAAAAGCTATATGGCTCTTATCTAAGGGGGTAGAGCAAACTCATTAATCTCTCTCTAAGTGGTCTTCGTGCTCTGTCCCATCTAGTGGTACCACACCCAGGAGGCGTGTGGGTTACATCAGCAGAGCTCAACCCTCAGCCAAACAAACAACTCACCTCCCCTGCACATCTGTTCTCCATGAAATCTCACCCTCTGTGGCAGCCTGCCCACACAGAGGTAAAACTATAGCTATTAGCACATTATGTATAATTGTTGTGTGTATACTGTAATCTAAAGTCTATATCCTCATCCATTTTAGCCAAGCTCAAAGCAGTACTAGGGTCTGAGGGTGAAGGTGGCTTTAAGGCACCCCTGTGGTCCTTAGAACATGGGGCCATTTGGGTATAAATCCAGTTCCAAGCATAAGTCAGAGGAATGTATGCCCAGTTTCCCACATTCCCAAGGGGCTCTTTCAGTAGCTGGGCACAGCCAGAGGACAGATGTACCCTGGCCACTTCCTTGTTTCTGAAAGAGCAGTCCCTGCTCTGGAGCCATTGTACCACTAGAGATTTCCCTCACTCAAGAGGGAATCCCCATGTAGGTCTTCCAGACAAGCAAAAGGCAACTGCATCACAGGCCAGAATTAGGCTGGCCAGACAGCAAGCCCGAAAAATCGAGATGGGGATGGGGAGTAATAGGCACCTATATAAGACAAAGCCCCAAATATCAGGACTGTCCCTATAAAATTGGGACATTTGGTCACCCTAGCCAGAATACATCCCTAAAGCCCTGCTTTGTTCATCAGTGTGAGTAAGAGGATAAATAAGCCTGAGGTCACAATTCTTGGATTTAACAAGAAGAGGTTCTAATTTGTATTTATTTAGATATGACCATAGAGGGGAGAAGATGAAAACACTATTGTTCCTGTATCATAAAGCTTATCTAAGGAATCTCTGGCTTTGTGCCCCTGCCTCTTCCACCTTCTCCAAACCCCTGCAGTGAGTCTGTATGGCTTTTTTTGGAACGTGGTACAGAAAAAACATTTCCAGTGCTATTTTTATGGTCTTGACTCAGAGGATCAAGGACAGATGTGAATATATTTCTTAAACTTTGTAACCTGCTTTAAACAATAGGCAACTGGGGAAGAAAGATGCATAAAATATGATGTTATTTCCTGAGCTTTACTTCTGTTTTAATGGGTAAATTGGGAGAACTGGGCTAAAGAATATAGATATTTAATTGTTTGAAGAAATACGACTTTGGGAAGCAAAGGTATCTAGACATTTTTAGATACTATTTTAAAAATTTCTCTAATTTTTGTGCACATCTTCATTTCATTATAGAACCCCCCACAGCCAAAACAGTTAAAACTGGCTTCATTCAAGCCAGAGGTATAATAATATATGATATAGTACAAGCTAATGTGACAAGTAGGTCAAGATGTAGCTGTAATTTCAGGAGCTTTTTGTTTTTTTAAAATACTCAGAACAACTGCTCCCTTCTATCAAGAAGCAATTTTCATTGGCTGTTAAAATGTCTTGTGCTGTACAAGGAACATATGGCTTTTTTCCTATCTAGTAAATCTGAATCTCTGTTCAACTCCTCCTCTGTCTCAGGTTGAGCCATTTAAATTTCATCCGTATGCTAAATGATTCGGCGAGTGAAATAGGAAAGTCTTCGAGCTAGTTAGATCTTCATACTGTATGCTTGGTATGATGCCTCCTGATGGGAAGCACTCTAATAAAGCTTCCATTTTCAAGTTGAGATAAAAGCATTACCTATCTGATAGATCTGTACGTAGACACTAATGCCTCTCCACTTTGTTTTCATATATTATATGCAAAACTAACATTAATTGTTGCATTTCTCTTATGTCTTTCCAGTATGTTTTTAATCTCCATGGGCTATATTGATTTTTTTTTCTGTGTTGCTTCTGCACTTGCCACCAGGACCTCCTTGTAGATAAGCTGGTTCAATTCAGTGTGTGATATTTCTTGGGAACACTTTTTTAATGTTTTTTTTTTTCTCCTCTCCCTTTTGCGACATAGTAAAAGGAAGACACTGGAAAAGAATTCAGCGCTCAAAGCACACCCTTGCAATGCCCCTTCTCTTTCAGAAAACTCTTTTATTCTACTGTTGGGATTGAAGCAATTCTGTTATAGCAAATACAGACTCTTGTTTTATAGCAAAAGCTGTTTAAAAGGTTACGCAGATGGTATATGGAGCCGACCTAGTAGCAAGCGCGCGCATGTATGTTTTATATTGGGAAGAAGGAACTAGATGCTGCTAACTTCATAACCAGCCCTGTTAAGGAATGATCCATCCTTTTTCATTGTTACTGTCTTCCTCAGCTCTAATTTACAGTTGAGGCGGATTCTAGAGGAGAAAAGTTAAGGCAAAATGTTAAACTGTCATAGACTCAGATGGAGGTTAAGGAAGGGTTATCCAAGACCATTCCCATTGTCATGACATCCATTCTTCCAGTACGATGGATGGACAAATAGCAAAAGCAAGTCTTCAAATGGGGTGGGTAAATTCCGTGATTGCAGAGGCATATATTGCAACATTTGGTGTTGTTTTCAGGTGTATAATGAATCCCTTTAAAAAAAAATAAGTGTGTGTGGGTGGGTGGGGGGTGCTCTTTATTGTTTGAGTCTATACAACATAAGATGAGTAACAGTATCACAACATTGCAGAAGGCTATTCCACCACTGGCTCAGGCCGAGGAATTTTTTTGATAGACGAGTTAAAAATCGTCACCATCACTGTAAAGCGGGGAAGGGGGAGTATGCGGCTTTAGTGCCCAGACTAGTGATGGCAATTACAATGATGCATTTCCAGAACACCACATCCCACCCAGCAGTGTGCACTCATGCATTGACTCTGACACGTGCCAAGAGCAAGGCTCAGGTTGGCAACCTGTTGTTAAAAATAAAGCTGCAATTTTGTTAACTTCTTTTTTATCAAATCAGAATGATAAAGATTACATCTCTGGGATCTTAAGGGGTCAGTTTAGCTATTCCGAGTGACTTCTGCATTCAGGGCCATCACCTTGTGTCAAAAGTCCTAAGGAAAGGCTACCCCATTACCCCACATGCATCTAAGGCACTAGATGCTGCCCATCCAAGTTCTGTACCACCTCTTCCTCATGCAAGAGTTATAAGCCAAGATGAGGAACTGCCTCTGTCCAAACCTTTCAGAGCCACAGCCCAAGGCCTAAATTGCCTAATCGTATTGGGGCTGTCAGCGTGGGCCTTGCAAACTCCATAACCCCACTTGGACCTCTCCCATTAAGAATGCCAGTGACGAGCATGGATGTTTCCCCATCACACCTCACGTCCTGGCTAAGCTGGTACCATAAAGCTATAAGGAAACCGTCCAAGCCAATACCAGATGGGTGAATCCCATCCTCCCTAACTACCCCATACAGATTTTCTTGTTTCGGTGCTTGATTGACACATATCCTGGCCTAGTCTGGTGGGCAGGCCTTCTTCTGGAGCATCACTCACCACACAGTCAAGGCCATGAGAAAGAGCTGCTTAATTGAGCCCAGGTGTCTCTTATTTCTAATGAACAGTACAACCCTGAGGGTTAGAACCAAGTCATTTTCCTACAAATGAATGAGACACTGTGATGGAGGGAATGTCTCTGTTGACAGCGTATGCAGGAGGGGTATGATCTGTTCGCACAGTGTGTCAATCCTACTGTGCCAGAATACCAATAATGTGTCAGCATATCCCTAAGTTCAGTGGGCAAACTTGGTCGCACCAAGTTAAAATGAGTAACAAGAAATGACAAGACCGACACTGCAACCTCCTGCCTTTCAGTGCCTCAAAACTCACTCCCTTAAAATCTCCGTCACACTTACAAAACAAGAAAAGACACTGATGCTGAAAGAGAAGGGTGGACGTAAGAGCCCAACTATTGTGACTGCCACCATCCCACAGACTGGATTTTACGGGCTTCCATACTCAAGGAGACAGCAACTACAGCAGCCCTGCACCTACAGGAATGTGAGCCATAATCATTTGGTGGTAGGCCCAGGAATCTGATACCTTTCCTCACAACCACTATGAAAAGCTGGCAAGGAAATGCTCATCCCATTGTATAAAAAGGGGGTTTGATGTTGCAGGCTGCCTTGCTAGAAAATCCCACAGTGCCTTACCCAGTGAGCCTGGTCACCCCCACTTTTCATTGGGACTGTCTGGGTATCCCTACTGTCTTTATTGGAGTACTTTAATGTCAGTGATATGTAATCCTAACTGCACTGTATAACGTCCCCCAATAATCCTCTACCTGACCTATTCACTGATCCTGCTACAATCTCACTTACCTGGAGGGCCCTAAAGGCTCTGACCGTGAATGGAGCCTTCAGAAATACCAGCCCATGGAGCACACCTGTGGGCAAGGCCCAAACCAATTCCAACAGCTCTAGATTATAATAAGTCACCATGGATTCTCTAGCTCCAGTTACTCAGAATGTGTCTCTCTACATGTTTCACTCCATGGGCTCTGAGCATGGGTCTGGGAACCTAGCCACTCTGCTATAACATATTCATCTAGATCTCGGGAACAAGGTGGCAGAAGAGAAAAGCTTGCAATGGACCAATTCCACCACAAACTGCATGACCCAGCATAGGCCCCAAAATGCCCCGAACTCAGTGAACTCTGCAAGCCCTGCAGTATATGCCTCAAATGACGTTGGAGTGACCGGGCTTGCCACCAGTGCAAATGGAGTTAAGATGCAGGTTCCATAGGGCAATGGAAGTAGGGGCTGGGCCCCGTCTCGCCTGGTCGATTTGTAGGGAAGACAGAGCTGTCTTGTTGTTTGTGATTGATTGGGACAAATCTTGCAGTAACATGACTATCCTGTGCCAGACATAGAAGTGCAAAATCTTGCACCAACTACTTCATCTCTGGGGAATGGGAGACAGACTGTTCATCACCCACACTGGAAGTTGGGTGTCACTCCAAAACCTGACCCACTTACTGATGGATTCATTCCACAATGGGAAAGAGCTCCAGGAAAGTGATGTCCCTGCCATGGCCCTGGTGGATCCAGTTCTCTGGCCAACACTGACCACACCAACTAACCTGCAAATAAATCCCCCAAAGCCTTTTCCTCTTGCGGCGGTGTCCGACTGCACCAGCAGATCTATGGCTGCCAGCCAATCTACTTGCCAGAATGAAACTCTGCTGTCACCGTTTTGGAAGATTTGTCTCCCTGACTGTTGCCCAGTCCACAAGGGAGCTGCATGTTTCATAAGTTACACATTCTAATGAAGAGCTCAATGGCCTACAAACAGCACTTACCCTCCAATCAAAAGCCCACTAGGTTTGAAATCAGACACATGAATGGGAAGAAGAAAAGGAGTACTTGTGGCACCTTAGAGACTAACCAATTTATTTGAGCATAAACTTTCGTGAGCTACAGCTCACTTCATTGGATGCATACTGTGGAAAATACAGAAGATGTTTTTATACTCACAAACCATGAAAAAATGGGTGTTTATCACTACAAAAGGTTTTCTCTCCCCCCACCCCACTCTCCTGCTGGTAATAGCTTATCTGAAGTGATCACTCTCCCTACAATGTGTATGATAATCAAGGTGGGCCATTTCCAGTACAAATCCAGGTTTTCTCCCCACCCTCCCCAACAAACCCACTCTCCTGTGCCCACATGTCTATTCGGGGGACGCCATCTTGGGGCCTAGTAACATCGGCCGCGCTGTCAGGGGCTCGTTCACCTGCACATCTACCAATGTGATGTATGCCATCGTGTGCCAGCAATGCCCCTCTGCCATGGACATTGGTCAAACTGGACAGTCTCTACATAAAAGAATAAATGGACACAAATCAGATGTCAAGAATTATAACATTCATAAAACAGTCGGAGAACACTTCAATCTCTCTGGTCACGCGATTACTGGAAATGGCCCACCTTGATTACCATACACATTGTAGGGAGAGTGATTACGTTAGATAAGCTATTACCAGCAGGAGAGTAGGGTGGGGGGAGAGAAAACCTTTTGTAGTGATAAACACCCATTTTTTCATGGTTTGTGTGTATAAAAACATCTTCCGTCTTTTCCACAGTATGCATCCGATGAAGTGAGCTGTAGCTCACGAAAGTTTATGCTCAGATAAATTGGTTCGTCTCTAAGGTGCCACAAGTACTCCTTTTCTTTTTGCGAATACAGACTAACACGGCTGTTACTCTGAAACCTGTCATGAATGGGAAAAAGGCTGAATGATGCCTTACTGTCACACTCTTCCAATGAGTCCCATACATCCTCATAGACTCATAGACTTTAAGGCCAGAAGGGACCATTATGATCGTCTAGTCTGACCTCCTGCACAATACAGGCCACAGAATCTCACCTACCCACTCCTGTAACAAACCCCTGATCTATGTCTGAGCTATTGAAGTCCTCAACTCATGGTTTAAAGACTTCAAGGTGCAGAGAATCCTCCAGCAAGTGACCCGTGTCCCACGCTGCAGAGGAAAGCGAAAAAATCTGCCCTGGAGGAAAATTCTTTCGTTACCCCAAATATGGCAATCATCTAAACCCTGAGGCAAGACTCGCAAGCCAGACACCCAGGAAAGAATTCTCTGTAGTAACTCAAATCCACCTGTCTAGCGTCCCATCACAAACCATTGGGCATATTTACTGCTAATGTCAAAGATCAAGCATGGACACACCAGAATCAAATGACAAAATGCAGACTGAACAGAGAGCCCGTGTCAATTGCATAATTCACCAAATTCCCTCCGAGGATAAGCTAAATGATAAATTAAGTGATATTCCCTGCAATCTACTTGGGCTCCTAAGGAAGCAATACACAGGTCGAGAAGGGGCAGTTGGGGCTAGTTAGCCTGACAAATCACATAGGCTAAGCCCTTGACTGTTTTCAGATTTCTGGCCTTACTCCTTGATTCCGTGATCTGAAACCCACACAGAATCATATCCATCAATGAGTGCCAGCATCCTTATTTGGGCCATCTCACAACAACAATCTGAGAATGCTAATTTTGTGTCATCCTGGGGCCTTCTCCTGCATTACCTGGGCCAGTGGCTGCACGGGGAGGCGGGAGCACACTATCTGACTGCCCTCCCCGTGTGCCCCTTGTGGGCTGTGCAGAAAACGCATGCTGTGCTGCCCACTGCCCTTGGAGCATTTGCGCCGATACTTGCCAACAGCACAAACACATTTACTCACATTCAGCTGTGAGCATCACACCGGGCACGGACCTGCATTGGAATCCAATGACTACCCTCTGCCTGTGAGGTGTTCGCTGGCAGAGTCAGCTGCTCCAGCCACAGATCATGATCTCGGCATTTCCACTGGATGCTCTAAATCTTCAGCTGCTCTTTAAATGAAATTCTTCATACTAGCCACACTGAGACATGTACCCCAAAAGCGTTACATGGGCCCTCCTAATTGTATCAATATCCTTGAGGAATGACGCACTGTTCCCTGCATCCTTTTCAGAAATCACTAGCACAAATCAGGAATGCAGCACTCCACTTATCCAGATGTTTGGACCCCTGGGGCTGGCTTGCCTTCTCTGATTCCTTTCTGTTGTCTTCTGCTTTGCTCTGCACAGTCTTGCCTAACTAGTAATGGAAATGTAACTACGTATTCACCTCTCCAAGTGTTAGCCTTTAACTTCAGAAGGTGGTGGCTTAGCCCAGGCTGTTCTGGAGTCCCCCTCTCTGCTACCTTCCCCTGGAGGCCCAGCCACAGCTCCCCCTCAAAGCCTACCTCCTATTGGCCAAAAGCTAAACCCTGGAGAGTGGGGTCGCTGGCTGGGTTGAACTTGGGTCCTCCAACAAGCAAACCCCACTCCTGAGCCCATGCATGGGTCCCTGCAGCCTCAGAACCAAAATCACTGCCTCAACTCTGACACCCACTGCCGGAGTCCTAACCTCTGTGCCACTGTTAGGGGGAGGGTGAGAGGGGCAACCACCTCAGTCATTCCGGTCAAGCTACCCACTTTCTTCTTTACCAGACACCCCTCCCCCCCAAGCATGGTAAACACCAACTCAGAGATTCTGGGAGCTGAAGGCAAGCTGATTGCTATCTGAAAAGGTCCCAGCAGCCCTGATTGTGACCCTGGCCGCACATGAGCCAGGAGGAGCCCTCAGGGCCTCCTTCCCCCCCCCCCACCTTCAATTACAGCACTGAAGTGATGCCCCCTCGTTCCCCATTGTGCTCTGTGGTGTGGGACTTAGAGGGACTCATGTCCTCACATCATTGCAGGGCAAGCACTCCTCCAAGCAGGCTTGCCAAACAGCTATCTGCTCTTAGAGCACCTTGTTCAGTAACAGTCCTGGAGATGGAAGGGGAAATCGGGCCCTGAGGAAATTAGCCTCCACTTACCACCTAGTGCAGGAAGGCTTTCACCTAACATGATACCCCTGCTCCCTCCCCCAGTTGGATCACAGCCCTATGCTGTCTTTGCTCCTGCTTGGAAGGGCTCTGCGGGGTGTTCTCCTCAGCTGCGGGTGGGGTGGCATCACCTTCTGCTCCCAGTGCCATCCAACCCGTCCAGGGCCATCAAATCACCTCCAGCAAGGCAATACCGGCTGGCAGACTTTCAGATCCCATGTCAGGGCTACATCTATGTCCCCGTCCTCAGCTTCTACTCCCAAGAATCTTCACTTAGCGCCACCGGCTGCCAAATGCAGGCTGGGAGGAGTAATAAGACCCTCCCTCCCGCGAGGAGGTGAGGGAGGAGAGAGGGAAGAGCAAGCCAAACAGAGCCCCTGCTTACTCAAGCCAGCCAATCAAGGATTAGGGAAACAGACAGGACCACATCATCAGTCCATCCCAGCACACATGGAACAGGGGGCAGAAGCCTCTAGCCCCATTCCCACCCCCAGTGTCCAGACTGCACCCAGAGGGAGAAGTGGATGAAAGGAGCAGCAACCACCCTGCCCAGGTGAGCAGAGTGGGTATTTCCAGTGTCTAATTATCCATTTTCACCCCTGCCCCAATTATATAATTATCCATTTTATAATTAATGTAATGATATAAAATCCGTCACCTCCACCATTTAGTATGGGCGCTGGAGTGATGCAGCTGTGCAAGGTGGTTTGTATAAAATACACCCCTCCAGAGAGCCAAAGATGAAGCCAGCTCTGCTCCGAAATGCACCCCAGCTTCTTGTTGAAAAGTTTTGCAAAAGGTGAACTATTCTGCAGCTTATTTTGATTCGAGACTGATCCAACTAACACTCGAAGAAACTGTGTCGGAGTCTGACATTTTAACAAGAAAAGAAAAGAAAAAGAGGGTAAAAGACTAAAAAAAGCAAATCAGATCTTCCCAACGAATTTAAAAGAAGAAATCTAAAGGAAAATGTGCCTAGAGCTCTGCTGTGCTGATGCATCTTCCAAGAGATCAGTTTTACCTGCACCACAAGCTGCCTTGGTTGAGTTCAGTAAGAAAAACTTGTAGAGGTTTTTACAGGCCACGGGAGATTTGAAGCTGTAAAATACCGAATGAGCAACAGACTGAATATTCACCCATGAGTTTGAAAATATTGACTCTTCTTAGGCAATGAAATCATAAAACTTTGTGATTTCATTGACTAGAAGAAAGATCAAATTGGGGTACATTTTCGCTGCCTTGAGGCCCAGCCTCCCCTTTTTCACCAACACAATTTGTCGCTCAAAATTGTGTGTCTGCACTTTCAAAATGCATTGCAGATATACCTCTCCTCTGAGCTTGCAATCAGCTTGTTGGAGGTACAAGAACGACCTCATGTGCAGCACAAATTACACCTACAAAGAGGGGCCTCCCTACAGAAATTTTACTTCAATATAAAGTTGCGAAGTACAGCACATAGCGCATAAGCCAAGACCAAAAGGATTGTACTGACAACAGGGTCAAGCAACACGGATTCTTTGAACGATGGCCACACACACATATGCAAAAATTGAACAAGTGGTTTGGGATTCAAAATATTCCACCGAGGAAATCTCCTAATCTCTGATGTTTTAAGAAAAATTAACGGCAAAATTCTCTCTGATCCCGCAAAGGGATGGTCTGGGCAGTACTCTGTACTTGTTCCACTCCCGGTGTTCTCACGGATGCTAACAGAAAGTGTACATGCACAATGAGTGCCAGAATGATGTGTCTGTAATCGGGGAGAATTTAGCTTTAAGTAGTTCAAATAAAGGCCTCATTCATGTCGAACATGATGGTTATTACATAGGCTGGTGGTAGTCAGGGATGGAAAAGACATATTTGATTAAGTACATTCTCTTGAAAGGGCAGGATATAGACCTTGATCCTACAAACTTTATTCACACCAATTGTTCTTACTCATAGGAGGCTTCCTGTGGGAGTAAAAACAAACTCCTAAATTATTCCTTCCTCTGAATTTCCCAATACATCCTGTCTTTTTTTTTCTTCTTTCTCTCCATTGGATTATAGAGGTTGGGACTACCCAGTGTTGTTGTGTTTTGTACAGTATTGAGAATAGAAGATTGCCTGTGCTTAACAAATAGTAAATAAAGCTGCCTGTGTGAGATGAGAGAGATTAAATACCAAGTGTTTGGCTGTTTAAAAAAAAATGCCACTGGGGTTTCAGTAGTTAAAATGAGCATCGACATGTATTTAATAGTTATGTAACTATCTGCAATCATTTTCATTTAGCACAGTACCTTATTAGAGTTACCAGAAAAAGTTCAATCAGCTATCATTTTTTTATTTCTAGGGATTTTATTTTTAATCTTTTTGTTTCATATGAGAAATCTAGGAATCCTGGCTGATGGGAATTTTTTTTGTAATGGGAAGAAACTAATTATGCTTAACAGTAATAGTAAAAGAAACTCTATTTGCATAAAGTATAAGAAAAATTATTGTTAAAGAGGGACCAAATCAGATTATCAAATTTTTCCTTTATCGGGGAGGTTATCTTCTGAGAAATTTAAGGCCACATTTTATCAAGCCTGTTTCAATCCCTACATCTTGCTTATTCCAGTCAGCTTTTATATATTTCCTATTACCTTTATGTGGTATATTCAGATTTGGGGCTTTTAGTCTTTATGTGTTGAGGATGCCTTTTTAATGTTTTTTCTTTACAGCTGTATTTTTACTGTATCCCTCTTCATAATAAAAACCCCCGCAGGTAAACTGAAGTGCACCAAATTCCCTTATAATATAAAAAAGAATTTAAAATAAAAAGGGGTGTTAGGGAGAAAAAAATCAAACTTCATGGTAGAAAAGTGTCTGTAATCAGTCGTTATAGGATATGCATAAAAAGCCGTCAGAGTATGAATGATAATAAAAAGAGTGGTGGAAAGACAGAAAGAATGAAAGGATTTCAATTAAAATATACCAATCTTAACTGATTGTACAGCTAGAATATCTTTATGCAATGGTGATGAACACTATAAAAATGCCTGAGAGAGATTCCCAGGGCACAGCAAACAATTTGATTCTAAATGAATTTCAATACAATTATTGTTTTTGGTCTGACAAACAGCTACAACAGAGAGTCACATTTTATAGTACAAGCTAGCAATGTATGAAACGTTGCATTGTACAGTATTTATGAACCCTATTTTTGTTTCGAACCTCATAATGGTTGAAACATATAGCAATGAATATACCCTTGCATCGGTTCTTTGTTCTGGAATTTTATCTGTAGATATAATTACAGCAAAAGAAGAAACCGAATCAGATCTAGGAACGTCCCCCTCGCACAGAATAGTTTCACACATTTTAAGTTCAGCAGTTTCAGTTTGTGTAGCCTTGTACTTTAATGCCCTCTCGTGGTTGGCTGCATTATCATCTGTTGACGGAAGAAAATATTAAGAAATGACAAGCATGTCCAGATGTAGAAAGCAGAGTCAATCCTTGTTGGATAAAGAGACAGGTAGGTTCAGATCCAGCTAAGCACTTAAGCATGTATGTAACTTTAAGCCCAGTTTTTGTCTCAGTGGCTTCAATGGGACCACTCACATTTTGCATATGCTTCAATATAGGTGCTGGAACTGCACCCCCAGGCTTGAAGTGGTTTCCACTATATACAGGGTTTACAGTTTAGTTCAATGGCTTTCAGCACTCCCACTATAAACATTGTTCCAGCATCCCTGTGCTTCCATGTAGTACTGGATCAGGGTCTAATTGGGCATCTACATAAATCTCAAAAATGGGCCCAAACTATAAACTTAGACCTAAACTCTCCCAAATTTTTGTGAAGTTTCAATCTGGATTGGAGCTTCTTGGATGGTCTCTTACCCATACGAGCACCCTGGATCTGAACACCAAAGCTCTTTGTACCTCAGACCTGTCGCTAATGGATGTCTGTCTATACAACTTCTTTTATTAGAGGCACTATATGTATTATAGGATGGCTGCATTAGTATCACTTGCTTTCAGTGTGTGCATTTCAGAGTCTCCCCTGGCAAAACTTTTAAATGCTTTCAGTTAAAATGTACCTCCCTGTCTGTTTTTTCTTTCTACCACTTTTCCAATTCCCCTCCCTCTTCCTATATATATATATATATATATATATATATATACATATTGAGTTTCATGAATTGCAGTGCTCACACAAATTTGATTTGATAACCTTAGCTGGAGGACTGGAGATGGGCATGCTATGGACAGTCGCTGTGTAAGCTTCCTTCACACATCACTGTCTATGCTCTTAATTCCTGACGTGAAGCTCCTTTTCTACAGCCTAGCCCTGAAGCCTGCTGTCAGTCATGCTGATTTGTACCACGCTGTATGGTATGTATGTTGTGATGTGGACAGATCTATTTATCTAATTCTAAATTGAAGTCATTTATCACCATGGTATCTAAAGTCTATTTAGGAGTCAAGCTGAGACCATCACATTCAGATCACTTATGACATAAGCTATATTTAAACACTTATCTCAAGACGCATAAGCCTGTGTCTTCTGACTTTACTTTGGTTTTAGATTATGGTAGAAGTCAGAACCACCACTATAATTATATCTATCCCTCTCTCTCAGAGATTTCAACAGTTGCCCATCACCATGGAACAGAGGGTATAATATGTGAAGGCTAAAACAACCTAGATCTGATATCAAACTTAGATCTTTTGGGTTGAGTTAGGTATTCTTTGCAATTCCAGAATTTAATGCAATATTCTTTGCAATGCCAGAACTTAGTGCAAGGAATAAGTCCTGTCTGTGCTGAGTATCTTCGATAGTTTCCATAGCTGTGCGGTACAGCTTCAGAATTTAAGGCTGAGGAGGTTATATAAATGGCACAGATCTATATTACAGGCTAAACGGATCCCACTTTTAATTCTACTGAACTCAGTAGAGTTGCAACTGGAGGCATTTGGCCCAGTATGTTTGGTGTAGCCATTTTTTTGAGCAAACAATCACACAGTTCCCCCCTCCGTTTTGTGTCATGGAAGGGACAAAAGGAGCAAAATTAATTGAGCAAATTCAGCATCATGCTGCTTATTTTTTGTGACAGCACCTTCCTCTGAGCATCATTCATGTGGGGCTGAGGGGAAAGAGATGGGAAAGCCTGCTTTCTGTGGCATCATTGCCTTCCAGACCAGTGGGGATTTCCCCTGTAAGCTTGCACTGATCTTGCTGGCCTTATCTCTCATGGATTCCAGGGCTATGTTGCCATTCCTCTTGCAGAACAGAATTGGCCAGGGAGACTTCTGAGAAAGTCATGCCACCATGAGGAATGGGGAGGCAGAGAATCCTGCAGAGCTACTGGTACACTGCATAAATGCCCTTGTTCTCGCTTGGTCATCCAGAGATTTTAGGGCATCCATAGCAACAGGGCAGGGACTGCTTTTGTGTTCTTTGTCCGTACAGTGCCGAGTACAATCAGAGTCAATCCTTGTGCGGGGTCCTTAGGTACAGCCACAATAGAAAAAATAAATAACAGAAAGCCATGAGCTCTGCTCACTCAGCAGTGACGCAAACCCTAGTCCTGATGGAATGATTCAGTGGGATACCTTCACTTTTGTCAAGTTTTCCTCAGCACTTTGGCTCGCCAGGACCTCTCTTGTAGGAAAGCATGAGTTAGCCCATAGCTCTTTGTACATGTGTCCAAACCCAGTATTTACATAGATAATCGTTATTTAAATGAAGGTGGATGTTCTCATTTAACGCCTATTTGTGACTGGATCATAGCTACAGCCTTCACTGTTCCACTTTGAGGGAATTAGTGGATTTAAACATTTTCACCTCAGGAGGCAGGGCTTCAAATCTTGTTTTCAGGTTACAGGTGAAAATATGTTCATGGTTTCATCTGATTTCCTACTTTCCTATATCACAAAACTCTGCATGATTTGAAGTCTCTGTCCTAGGGAGTGAAATCTCAGGAGGTGCTACCATACAGGATGGAGGCAGCGACCTGGCAGTGCTCTTCACCTTGCAGGGCAGAGCTCTCTAACAATGGATGGTGTCAGAGCTGCATAACAGGAGTGTTAAATGACTGGGCCGAGGTGCACTGGTGGAGCTGGGTGACAGGGCCCAGAACTAAAGTACAGGGACAATGCAGGACTGAGGTGCCAGAGCCTTCGTTTTCACAAGCACTAAATTTGGCAGTCAGTTTTAAGAAGACATTTTGTCTTTGAGAAGGTTGGCACAGACGAGGGCCACCTGACAGGCAATGATTTCTGTCTAAACACTGTATTATAGCCATTTAATTCTAACTCTGCACGCATGTAGATCTCAATCCTGTATTGTATGAACCCTTAGAAAGAAAAAGTCTCCTTTACATAGTGCATAGTCACTTCTCTTCAGCTCTCAGTGTTTCAGGTATCGCCAGTATTTTTGGTTGACACACTGCGGGAACGTGGCCAGACAGTAGGTTCACCCAGTTAATGAATAGACCTGGTGCTAGGAGGTGCTAGGAGATGCTGAGCAAACACATTACTGAGCACCGTTAATGATGTTAGGGCGAGCTGTGGACATCCAGTGACCCCCTAAGAATCGAACTCTAAGATGCATGCCAGTTCCCATGGTGATGGTGGGTGCAGTAGAAACACAAGGCTGTTGCAGTTGATTGTTGATACGCCAACACACCACTGCCACCAACAGTCAAACTATTGTTCAAGACAGCTCTATTAGGCAAAAGAAAACTTCCGCTTCATCTGCTCAGGCCAATGGGATCTGTGCTAAGTGTGTATCAGCCTGAATTCCCTCTTGTATAGCTCAGATTTCAATAAGCCCTCAGAGCCTCGTGTCTGTATGGTCTTGTTGCTGATTGCCATTTCATCAAAGCTAACTGTTATTTACAGAATGACAGCTGAGTGCTCAAAAAATGGTTTGGAAGTCAGTAACTAAGGCCGGGGTTAATGGTTAGCTGTGTGCTAACACAGACTCTGACCCATCATCGGAGGGCATTGCTAACCTCTTCTCACACAATGCAGGACGGAACAACATGGAGCCAGTGAAGAGCGTGTTGTCTCCTGGTGTTGTTCCCTCATCTCTCATTAGCAGCAGCCTCTGCTGCAAGTGACATTGCTTTCAAAAGTTAAAGTGAGTGTGAATGCTTTTCAAAAGTGTGCTTGTTGGAAGAGTCAAGCTGAATGGCCGTCTAAGCTGGGGAGATATATGGGACTTAAAACACCATATATATATACTTGCATATTAGCCAGCTCATATATGAGCAGACCCCTAGATTTCATTACCACAGAGGAAACAAACTGAGCAATTCACCCATCATCAGAACACTTCCCCCTTTCTGCTGCATGTCCGTGGAGCACTGGTGTCATAGAAAAAATGGTATTTAGCAGACCACCAGTATTCATCACTTCTGCCTTTCTCTTTTCCCCTTCTGCCAGCCAGTGTAGCTGACCACCTAGTTCTCTGTCTCCAGCATTTCCACATCAGAAATGTGTCCCAGTTGCTACATGTGCTGGAATCAGTGTGGACTAGACCTGGTCTTCACTGAAATGATTTTTTTGAGGCAAAATGTCTTTTTCATCAAAATTGGCCCATTTAGAAACTTGTGTCAATTTTGACAAAATTTCATTTCTAAAAAAAGAAACAAAGTGTTTGGATAATGTTGAAACATCCCATTTTGACATTTTCCAAATGGAATGCTTAGATTCTTTTCTTTCAAAATGACTGTCTGAAACAAAATTCCTTTTTATCTACTTTTTTTAAGTTTAAAAAGGTCAAAATGGGAACAAATTGTTTTGATTTTATCAAAATGAAATGTTTTAATCGGCCCAAAATGAATTTTTTTTTCAGAATTGCATTTCATAGGGATTTTTTTTTTTTTGTAATTTTTTTTGGCTCTGTTTTGGAACAGAAAAAAAACACAAAATTATGGAATTTCCTGCAAAATGGAAAATCCAGTCCCCACTCAACTGCACTGGTGACCGGTTAGGCAGAAATTCTGCAGGTGGAGAAGATGGGTATTGTCATGCTGGTATGTAGTGACTATGGTTCCAGTATTGTTGTGGCACCTTCTTAGGTTGTGGAAATTCAGTTAGCTGCATGCTTAGCTTAGAAAGAGGAGAAATAGTTCCACTATGTGTGGAAAGGAGAGAAGCCATTTCCAAACTGCTTCCTGGGTAGATGTATTCCTCAAAAGAAAAGCTTCTCAAGGAGGCAGGGTTCAGATCTGGGCTAGGCTGGTTCATGATTCAGGTTCCTAGACTCTGTGCTAGGATTTGAGTTCACATTCAATGTCACTGAACTCTATATATTCCCAGAAGATTTCTGCTCTAACCTGCAGAAATCTCTTAGCAGGCAATCATTCTTGTTAGGTTTCTCTGATCAAAACTTGCAAGAGTGGCTGTTTTATAGAAATGTTAACAGTCTCAACCAAAAAATAAGCACCTTCTGAGTTTGGATCTGACCCAGAACCAAAACCATAACAATGAGCTCAGTGATCCAAAGTTTCAAATCTGAACTCCTCAAAATTCAAAGTTTTTCTGATTCAAGGATCCGGTCCCTAGAACAGGCAAACACTATTATGGAATGGTGGCAGAAAGTGTTCTCCTCAGACACATATATATGGCATTGTGCTAATGGACACAATTCCATCATATTATAATTAGCCAACTAAGCCAAGAAAGTGTGTCCTTTCGGTCTGCAGGGACTAAATCTGGGGCAAAGAGGCCAGATAAGGGACACTAGACGTCAGTTAGTGCAGGGAGCTTGAAATGATATTCGGTTCATTTCACTTTCTTTCACCTCTCCTTCTTGATTCAGCGTTTCTCATCTAAATGTTTTACAGTCATAAGTTATATTGCTGCAGCCCTGGAAGGGGAGTGAGGTAAACTTGCATTTTAAATGAGCAACAGTTGAGAAGTGTGAGCATGTCTGAGATTTTGTCATGCAATGTTGACAATGTTGCTTGGTAGCCTTCTGCTAGCTGCTGGGCTTCATCACTGATATTGTCTTATGCACACATGATTTTGCATCTACACCGACCTGTACCCTCATCCTTTGTGCACGGTCACCTTGTGCTCATATGATCTAATTTATCGCATGCCCGGGCGATGGAATTTACACATATGGAATTCTGTCATACTAACAGTGACCACAGCCATGTGCACCTACAAATTGCATACATGTAAGTGGTCTCCCTGAGAATCGGGCCCATGGTGCATTCTGTGGGCTACACTTTGGCTTCAGATATTTGCACGAAACTCCCACCAAAGTCAATGGGGGCCCCAGACCCACCTCCGAAGCCTTATGAGCCCATGTATCTTTTCATTACAAATATGTGGGCCAGATCCTCAGCTGGTGTGGATCACATAACTCCATTGACTTAGATGGAGCTACACCGATTTACATTGGTTGAGGCTCTGGATCGATACGTATGCAGCTCTACCTGTTCCTGCAGTTTACAGGTTGCGTTGGTGTTTCCAGTATAAAAATCATTCTTTTCAAGGGATGTGTGTCTGGGGTGCAAACTTCTGAGCTGAAATGTGCAGTGTAGCTCCACAGCAGTGAGGCATTTTACAATGATGTTTACTATTTACATCTTTGCTTAGAAGCTGCCCTCCATTAATTGCCAGCTTCCATTTAACAGACATCCCTTTCCTATGTGCATTTACCATGCAAGCTGCAGGGGAAAGTAATTATATTTAAAACAAGCCACCCTTAGCTTGAAGCCACAGGGGGAAGTAATTCAATTGAGCAGAGGCCACAGCTTCTAGATGAAGATGCACAGTGCCTGTCTCTCAAGCAGTAATAAAGGACAGGGTGGGTAGTTACAGACTGACAAAGAACTTGAGGCTCTGTGTATTATGCACACTAGAGGCAAATTTGGAAGCAAAACTCCCCAAACTGTGCAACAAATGGAGAATTATATAGCTGCCCAACAGGATTTGTGGATGTAAAGAGGGTTAGGCTCCTTTTCTTGCACTATATTATTTAAAGATCCCTTCTTTGCACCTCACCCCCAGATGACATTGGTCTGCCTGCCACTTATACCTTAGTTTAGTGTGTTGGGCCAAATTGTGTCATTGGTTTTACTGACTCCAGGGGAAGTAACATGCACAGGGCTGAAGTTAGGATATAGCCCCTGGGGTGTCTTCTTTCCCCATTTAAAATGTTTTTAACTATAATTAAATTGATATTAAGCTCAGATTGATAGAAAAACTGATCAGCTTTGATACCATACAATGTTGCCAATGGTATTATGCATGTATTTCCAGAGTGCGGAAGCCAGATATAGAATATTACAGTAGTATCAAGAGGTTTCATTGAGATCAGACTCCATTGCCCAAGGTGCTATACATACGCTTAGTAGTAGACAGCCCCTGATCTGAAGAGCTTACTGTCTAAACAGACAAAGGATGGGAGAAAGAAAGTATTATTATCCATGTTTTGCATATGGGAAACTGCGGCAAGGAAAAATTAAGTCACTTGGCCAAGATGACACATAATGTCTGTAGAAGTGCCAAGAATTAAATGCAGATCCTGAGTCCCAGTCCAGTGCCTTGACCACAAGACCATCCTCCCTCTTTATATATTGTTTTTTGACGAATCGGACCTTAATGATTACCCTCTCCAGTAGACAGGCAACATTCAAATATCTAAGGCTGGTCATTCACATATCTGCCCTAACCTTCCAAATCACTGCAAATGGCACCACTGCTTCCCATTTGCATGTCAGGGCTACCGTGGTTTAACTTGAACTAATTTATCAAATGAAGACTTATGCAAGGAGTCGTATAAGGGCTTGAAAAGGTAGTTATTGTGCTTTTATATTAATTCAATTTCTTATTAAATGTAGATTTTTATTGATTGCATTTCAGGGGCCAGATCCTTAACTGCCATAAACCAAGTAGTTCCTTTTGACTTCAGTGAAGCTAGGCAGACTTATAGAAGCAGAGGATCTGGCCCTAAACATTTATATGCATACTTTTGAATGCACTCCTTCATGTCATTATGAAGGCCAAGGTTACTCCTGCATTGTGCCTAGTTTGTCTGAATGCAATTCTCAGATGTATTCATAAATAAGAATGTAACCTTTTTTTATTCATTATCCTTTCTTCCAGGGATTTGATAAAGAATTTCCATCCCATCTACTTTGTTCACATTTCAAGGAGCTGATGGCAATTATTTTATTAGTCATTTTTTTTGTTCAAAACCCAGTTCCTTCGATAGATTTCAAGCTGAAGGTGAACCCATGTCAATCATGAAATATACTATAGATTATACAAGGTCAATCTACAAAACACATTCCATTGCATTGTCCTCTATTCCATACAAAGTCTCCTCCAGCTCATAAACCCATAGAGTAACAAGTTTATCCAGGTTTGCAATAGGATTTTTAAAAGAGTTTTGAAAGAAATTTAAACTCTCAGGCATAAGAGAATGTGTAACTATTGGGAAGAAACTTTCCCTGCTCCATAATTTCCTGCTTCTGGGTTTCTAAAGCACCTCATACTGGCCACTATTTGAAATGGGATACAGGACTAAAAGGAGAACTGGTGTTACCCAGTAGAGCAGCAGTTCTCAAACTGTGGGTCGGGACCCCATTTTAATGGGGTCGCCAGGGCTGGCATTAGAATTGCTGGGGCCTGGGGCCGAAATCCGATGCAATGAAGTTTGAGTATTTCCTTCAGTAGAGTAATCCCTAAGAGTCACTACCTAGTTGGCTGAGTCAGCTAGAAATCAACAAGGCCCAAGTAAACCTCCTTTTCCTTATCACCAATAACCTCATGGTGCTTTTTCATCTCTCTTTATTGCTGAGCCAGATGGAGGTTGGATGAACTTTCTTTCTGTAGTAAACTGCACAAGCCCTGATTCAACTGAGCGTTTGTTGTAGTTGATTGAGTTTTGGTGAAAGGTGCTGGATTAACAGCCTTGGTGATTGAAATGCCCCATTGATCTACCAAACAGGAATAGCATGAGTCAGGATAGATCAAGCTTCACCACATCTTGCCCCATAAATGTGTCTCAAGTCTGAAAGGCCCACCTTGAAGGGAACCACAGGGTATTTCAGCCCCTATGACTCAGCAGGCCTTTGCCTCCTTACTGAAACTGCCAGTAATTGTATTATATCTACTGTAGCCATAGAAGTAAATACATCCATATAGAAACATAGATTTTTAATATGCTCACAGTCTGGAACTGAGGGTTCTTTTAAATATTTCCCTGTGCAACCATGGATCACTTTGCACCAGAGCTGGGTGGGAAACAGTTTTCCCATCCCATGAGAATTTTTGAGTTTTTGAAAAATAGTCCTGTCTCAAATCAGGACAAAAGGTTGAAATCTGAAAATTTTTCACTAGCCAAACCCATCCCCCGTCCCCCCCAATATTTGGATTGGGTCAATTGAAACATTTTGTTTTGATTAATTTTGAAATATTTCATATCAATTTGACTTTTTTAATTATAACTTCAGTTTCAAAAGGAAAAGTCATTCATGGTCCCTTCTGTCCTTGGAATCTATTGTGATTATCTGTCTGACCCCCTGTAAAGAAACATTGAACTTTGTGCTTTGAAAGTGTTGAAATGGGTCAATTTGACAATTTCCAAACTTTTTTTTAATTTTATTTTATTTTCAAAACTGGAAGTTCATTGAAACTGACCCTCTCTCACAAAAGTTTCGGTTTCAATGAATTAGTCTTTTCCAACAACAACAAAATTTGTGTCAAAATATTCCCAACCTGCACTGCTATTGATCAGTTTGAGATTCACCCCTGTGGGGCTGTAATGTATGTGCTGAGGTCTTGGTGACAAGTACAAGATAAAAAGATTTACAAAACAATTAGCTTATAGTGTTCCCTCCTACTTGTGGTTCTCCTCTGCTACAGAGAACTGCCTCCTGTTTAATTGCAAAACTTGAAGCCATCAGAAAATTCTTAATCATCCCATTTGAGCTATTAAGTGAGTCATCAGAAAGAAACCATACTAATTGTCGGGGAATAATAACTTTATTTATAGATTTTTTTAAAGTTTTTTTTAAAGTATTTATAGAGTAGCCCATGCTTGCAATCCTCTGAGGAGCTAACAAAATACAGTATAACAAAAAACATGTCTCACAAAAACCTCTCTACGTGATCCAAGAAATGCCAAAGCTGGTGCAATAACATTATTTTTATTTATTTGGGCCTACTTTAAGGGATGTCAGGAGGGCTTTTAGCTCATGTTCTATGGGGCATCCCCTTGATGTCCTCTGTGAATGGCTGGGTGCCATATATGATAGCCTGAGGAGAGAGAGACACTCTAGCAGCAGTGATGACTTCATGTCTTAGCAGAAGAAATCTCCAGATCAGCTGTCTGACTTTAAGCAAGTTTTATGAATATAAATCCACATCCTTCCCCAAAGCCCCTTCACCACTGAAACAGCTAATGGGTGGAAGGTTTTAATGAATACTAAGTTCAGTTACTATTACCCACAGGCTCATCACTGGAATATGCCTCAAATTTTGAAGTGTTTCTTTCTGCAACCACAGGTAGTTCCCATCCCACAAAAGCAAATTCTTAGCTGGAGGCCTGTGGGTTAGTGGCTTATTGGTTACAGCTGTAGTCTGATCCTTTAAATCAATGAGAAAGATGGATAAACACCACTTCAAAGGACGTGAATCCAAGATGGTGGCGATGAGATGTGTTTGGTCATGCTAGGTTGTAAAGACCAATGGGTCTGTCTTAGGGTACTGTGGAAAGGCAGTGTGGTTTCGTAGACAAAGCTGGCTCCTGGTTGATAGCAGGCAAGTCACTTCAACCCTCTGTGCTTCAGTTTCCCCATCTGTAAAATGGGGATGATTATATTGACCTCTTCTATACAGTGCTTTGAGATCTACTGATGGAAAGCTCTATATAAGAGCTACGTATCCTTATACACATAGAATGTGTACAGCATTGAACACAAGGTTTTGAGAAGCCCATCACTATTGACTTGCTGCTGGGCCCCCTCCCTTAATATAATGTTGGTGCTTGTGAAAGTTGCAAGATTGACAGAAAAAAGAGAATTAAGAGTCAGATCATGAGCAAGTGTAAATCAGCATACCTCTATTGTGTGTAGTGGAGCTGTGCTGATTCCTGTCAGCTGAGGATTTAACCAGAAGTCTTCTGCTAATTCACAAGTGCACTATGGCCTCTGACAGTGCAAGCTTCTTGTACCCTATAAGTACATTTCATCCCAGACCAGGACAGATCACATCGACCTAACTGCAAAAGAATAGTTCATTTTCAAATACTCATTCAACTTTGGCCTCTCTGTTGAGGTGCATATTTGCTTTCTAGGGAGGATGACAGTGAGCTTTAGGACGGACACTACTGAAAACCAGGGCGCTGGTGATCTTAATTTATGCAGGTACACTATATCTCTTAATATCTTCCTTCCAACTACAGTCTCTGTATATTGTAGCTTTTATTTTAATTATTGCATTCCAAATGACTTGCCTTTCAGTCAGCATGACTGAAAGATCTTGAAAGACCCCAGAAGTAATTTATGTGCAATTATCTGATTTTCATTTTTAGCAGTTTGTACTGTTCCAGTTTCTGTCACCTTGGAATATTCTTCACTGCAGCCTAGATAATTTAACTAATAGGAGGGACACCCATTTTAAAAGGGAGCTTTAAAATGACAGGCCCTGCTGAGCCTGCTGACACTGGCCTGGGTAGTTTGAATTATTACAGTGATGCTCAGCATTTTCATTAAGATCCTCTGCATTCTCAGGGGTTTCTGATCTGAAACTTTCCATGCACGGATTCAGCGAAATGACAATCTTTCCACTCTTTGTGGCTATTGGAAAAGTGGATAAAAAAAAGTGTTCAAGACATTCTGAAGGGTGTAAATTAAGAAGCCTGCACATGGTGGTACATAGGCCTTGCTCTAGCTCTCTGCACAGGGGTGAATTACACCCAGTCCAAAACAGAGGGTTCAGGGAAATCGAATCTTCTCCCCTAGGATGCTGAACTGTTTCTGAACTGCTACTGCACGCTCAGAACAACAACAGCCTCAGCGGTCGCTCTGCTGGCTCCTGCCAAAAGGAGCCACCCGCTGAATCCCATTTGCTACAGGCCCAGTGGCCATGTTCTTGCTCCAATTTCCACCCCAAAATCCTGCCTGCATGTAAGTGAAGAAGAGAGCCTGCAAGGGCTCCCTGAATCCTCTCCACCCCGTAATTCTTCCTTGTCCTCAGCTGAAGATGCTCCTCTCTCTTTAACATTACAAGCTGCAGTAGCAGCGGGGATTCTGCCTCCACTTGGTGGGTTTGCAAAGTACAACCGGGGGCACTACGTGCTTTCTTTCTCCGCTGCCCCTTTAGGCCAGTCGGATGCGGTCACAGTTACCCTGCCGGCAGGTGGGGAGAGGAGAATGTAAGGAAAGCTCTGTGAGGTGTTCCACACGGATAGGTGAAGTCCATGCTCTCTCTCTCTTTCTCTCCTTCTCTCCAGCAAGTGGAAATAGTTTAATCAAAGAACGAAGGTTTTGAAGGAGCAGTGAGAGCAACAGACGCTGGGGTGGGGTGAGGTCCAAGCAAGATGCCTCATTTCCCCAGACACACAACTAAGCAGGGTATCCCTCTGGGTGTACCTAGGCACATGGGCTGGCAAAAGGAGAACAAGAGCTCCTGGGGGAGGAGCTAGACCCCAGGAATGGCGACTGCCCTGGCAAGACTAACATTACTCTTGCTAAGCTTCATTCTGTTTCCTCACTTAGAGCTGGTCTACACCGAAAACTTACATCAGCATAGTGACATCTCTCAGGGGTGTAAAAAATACCTGAGCGATGTCGCTGATGTGACCTAAGCAGCGATGTCATCAGCACAAGGTCAATGGAAGAATTCTTCTGTTGTCCGAGCTACTGGCTGCGGAGGAGGTAGATTAACTACAGCAATGGGAGAGCTGCTCCCGGCACTGTAGTAAGTATCTACACTGAAGCACTCCAGCAGCACCGCAGTAGTATTTTGAGTGTAGACATACCCTTCTATGATGCAGCTCTTTCCCTCCCACCTTTTGTTTATCTTGTCTGTTCAGACTGTAAGCTCTTCAGAGTAGGAATTGTCTTCCTATGTGCCTATGCCTGGTGAAGGAAGGATGGTTTAGTATTTAGGGCATTAGGCTAGGCCCTGGGTTTGGTTCCCTGCTCTGCTACAAACTTTCTGTGTGACCTTGGACATGTCACTTAGCCTCTTAGTGCTTCATTTCCTTATCTGATAAGTGGAGGAACTACCATTGCCCTACCTCACAGGAGTATAGTGATGCTCTCAGATACTATGTTCATGGGGGCCACATAAACACCTAAGATAGATGTACAGGGCCTGAGTCTCAGCTGGGCGCTAGGATAATACAAATCGTGAATGTCATTGAAAAGCTTATCATGTCTTTGATTTTTATGCAACTTCTTCTTTCTGATAGGTTTACAGGTAGATATTTGGTAGCGGTATGCTTTTTCCATAAGCAAACAGTATACATTTAATCAGAACAACTTATATTTTTTTAATTAAGAGTGCAATGGGGCGGCGGAGGGGGAGGGGGAGGAGAACAGTAAAGTCTCTAGGAAGGGGTGTGTGTGTGTTCCCTCTGCAATAATACACAGAACTGAACACAAAAATGACTGCCTGTCCTTGCAGACAGCAAAGATCTTAGAGATAGAAACGTGCAATAGGCAGGGGAAAAAAAGCATGACAGGTACACAGCAAGATATATCCCAGTTCTCTGGGAGACTCCCCCCACACCTTATATCTTTTTCCATTCTTCTTGAGTGCAGTGTGGGGAGATGGCTCACAGGATTTGATACATACTGGCTCTGTGGAAAACCCATCCCTAGTTTTGGGTATCTTCTTCTCCCAATCTGAAAGTCACAGCCTCAGACTGGGGTGTAAGGAAATGTTCACTTTCTCTCCCCCACCCCACGACTCCTCGGGCCAACGTTTTTCATGTGTTACTCATAGTTTCTTTAAAACAGTGCTTCCACTGATACACCCCAATGTGATGAATGTTTTTCATGTATTATTAATGTATTCCTTTGTACCATGTTCTGAAAAAAAAAAGTTTTGATTTATTCTGCACCTTAAACCCGATGTGACAAAATTGAGAGAAGGCAGCGGGCTGGCTCTTTCTTTCTCCAAGATTTGAAAACTGAACTTAAAAGTCTGGAATTACACTCAGATGCCTTCCGCTCTTGGAACATTAACATTTTTTTTTATTACCTGAACTATTTCCCCTCTCTCCCTTGACTCCCACAGCAGGGACCCTCATATTATTTCCTGCAGTGTTCCACCCCCGCTTTCAGAGACCTGGATTTGAGGAGCTGCCCTACCATTTATCAAAGCTTTTCCCTTGGTCATCAGAGAGAGTCTTGTCTGGTTTGGGCTCTATGAAATTGTCTGCTTCTACTTTTTTTCCTTGCTTTTTCTGCGTTTTCTTTGTATTGAGTTATCTGTTCAGAGCTGAGTAATCTCACTCGAACTGCTGGGATGGAGATCTTCTTCTCTTGTGTCAAAGACACAGAACCTTTCTCAGCTCAGCTGAGGGTTTGTAATATAGATGTGTTTTTATAGCTACACAAACAAACTGGCTATGAGGAGAGTGTGATGGCAATACCCTTGCAATTAATTGTATTTATCAGGCGTCTTTTGCCACCTCACCTGAACCTCTGCCCACTAACTCATTCCCACTAGGACTAACGACTTCTAACATTCTAAGCCACTGAGCATCTTTCAGGCAGTAGCTATCTTCAAAGAAATCCAACCACCCACAGAAATGGGTCCTTCCTTCCTCAAACATGTGTCATTTCCTCCCCAATCTCACACGTCTGTGATGTAACATTTGCAATATTCATTCTAGTTGACAGGGTTAAGGTGCAATATTTTGTCAACCACCCAGGTTAATTAAAGGCAGCGTTGCCTATTGGAGATTTGAAAATGCCCTCTTTCCATAGACAAATAAACTTTGGTGCAGCATTGCTACATAGAGGAAATGTCTTTTAGATCATTTTGAGAAGTTTCTAACATATTAGTTCTGCTCTGTTGAGACCACTATAGCTAGACTCATGGTACACTTTTGCGCAGGGAGCTGGAGTATATAGTACGAATGCAATTTTATCCATACACATGATGATGTGATGTGGTTCTAAAGTAAATGTTTTGTTGGCACTTTGTGTGAGAAGCTGACAGATTCATCCCAAATATCTTGCCTTCTGCCATATGGTATGACCTCTTTAAGCTCAACTCCAAGGCCCCTACCCTGTTTATGGTTAAACAGAGTATGTCTTAGAGTATGTCTACAGTGCAATCTTTGCCCAAGTCTGTAAGGTGTAATTGAGCGTCCACACTGCACTGTAAACCTGGGTTTACAATTGCTGGACCTGGGTCTCACAGCTGTGCTACCATGCCCATGCTGCAGCATGCAGACCTTCTGACTCAGGTCTGTGGTTGGACCTTAGTCCACACGGCAAACTGACAGGGCTTAGACCCCTGTTACAGTGGGACTAGGGCTCTGAATCACGTACACCCAGCAGAGTCTTCAGACCTGTGTCCTGTGGGCTTCCTGACCCAAGTCAGACTGATTTGTGTGTGGACAGAAAGCAGGCTTGGGCTGAAACCAGGCTTAGTGTGCAATGTAGGCATACCCGTTAAAATCCACTTCTACTGTACTGAGGATAGTGAATCAAGCTGATTTGTATAGAAATTGCCAGTGGTTGTTCCTATTCTTCTAACCTCTGTCTACTTGTCTAACTGTCCTGAGAGTGTGAACTTCACAGAACAGACACCATCCTTTTTGAGCTATTGTGATGCATCAGCCCAAACAGACCCTACTATAAAAATAACAATGGCCTGCAGAAATGATTTGTGGCTTTGCCTTGCCTGGATCATGCGGTCACCCCACCTGGTGCCAACACCTTTACACGGGACCATGCTGTGATGTTATGAATATATGTGTGCTTGAGCTGGGATCATACGGGACCTCATAGACCTTTCCCAGGAATATTTGCTTGAATATAAATTTGATTTTGCTTTGTCTCTGTTTACATTACAGGCAGTTGGGGGGAAAATGAATTTTGAAATTTTTTGATGAGCAACAGACAAATTTGTCATGAAAAATGTTTGATCTAGTTTGCTCCATTTTGTGGATTCATTTTCTGTGAATCATTTAGAGAATACGTTTACTGGCAAGAATTTTTGCAGAAATAGTGATTGTTATGTGAATTTTAGGAACTAGTCACACAGAATGAGTTTTGGACTCCAAAATGTGAGTGTTTGGATTGGAAACCTGTTACTCTTAGCAACAGTCATCATCAAATCAGGAGACAAAAATGAATACCATGTGATTTCATTACCAACCACAAGTGACCCAGCTCAAATTTCAAATACTGAATGCTTGCAACAAACTGCTCGCGAACAATGTACAGAACATGAAGACATTAAGGTTCAAATGTTTGCAAACAGAAAAAGTGGGAAAATCCATTGAATAAATTGCACATTAAAAATTTTGCTCCACTTCTTTGGTGCGCCAGCATAACTCTGCCCATACTATGCTAAAAAATGTTTTAACTCATGTGTGATCTTAATTGTTGTGTCTATATTTATGAGTTGCCATGATGTATCTGTAGTAATAGAATTATTAATGTTTCTCTTGCTTACAATGGAGCACTAAAACAATCAATGCATGAAACACACCAGCCTGCAACAGTAGCTGGTTCATTAGTAGTGACCGCCCCAAGGAACATGAGGAACATTAAGGAATATGCATTTATCCTTAGCTGGTATTCAATATTCTGTACAAATCCAGCAAGGAAAGGAGGAATGGAATTTGTGAACATTTGATAGGCAAAGACCCTGTTTGAAACAGAGCTATGGTAAAGCATAACTCGGAGGAGTAACCTTAAAGTAACTGGTACCATCACAATGTCCTTGGGAAGAAAGGTGCATTTCCAAAGCACTTACTGGGGAGTTAGACTGAGGTTTACAAATAAGTCTAAGGGAGTTAGATGCACACACCCCTCCCCTAGTGAACTGATATGCTTGCTTGTGTTGAGTAGAACCCCACTTTGTGAGTAGCCCCATTGATTTCAGTGGGGCTACTCACAGTAAGGAACTACTCAATGTGAGCAAAGGTGGCACAATCTTAGGTTCTGGTGAAAATCCCATCCCTAACCGGGCAACGCCCATGTAATGTTGCAACTACAGTGTACTCCCAATTATTCAAATAGCCTGGGGGGAGACACATTTTATCTGGATAATCAGGAATTTAGATAAACAAGAGAGCGGGAACCACTCAGCAGCCTCCCCAGTGGTTGGCAGCTCATCTTCCTTCTCCTCCTTGCAGTCCTGGTCAGGGATCTCTGCTCTATTATCCAAACCTCCGTATTATCTAATGCCCTTCCTTGTCCCCCATGTATCTCATGCTGGGGACAAGGAAGGGATCTGGATAATGCGTAGGCTTGGATAATAGAATTACAGACCAATGGGAGTATTCTGTAGCTGAGGAGTTCTTGCAGATTGTGAAACAGGCACATGGGTGGCCTAGATGCTGATTGGAGCACACACCTCCAAGATCTAGGAGGCCAGTTCCGGCACCCAAATTGCACCTTCCTAATGAAGGTGAGGAAGGGTTCTATGATTTAGGGAGCTATAGTAAGGAGCTCTGGACAACACAGAGTGTGGACCTTATTCAGATTTTAAAACATCAGTCAATCAGCCTAGAAGTTCTGCTGGTCATCTGGAGAGAATCAATTGCAATATGATGAGGTAGTGACCGTTTAGGAAAATGTCATTGTCTCTAGCATTTCCATTATGCTTGTGGCTCTCAGATGTGTGTCCAGCACACTGAAGTTACATGCACAGTATTTTTCAAATTAAAGAGGTCTGTGTATGTTTGATGGACATGTCAAACTGAGGAGCGGAGCTGAAGTTCGGATTAAGCTGTCCTGCTAGTTTAAATCAAGGATACTTTTTTCCATGACATGATTTTGTTTATTAGGTGAACCAAACCCCCGTACGCAGATAGTTTTAGGATTTCAAAGTCCCTTCATACAGGTTGTAGGAAATAACTTCCAAAACATGCAGGTATTTATACAGAGATCTTTAATAAATCAAAGAGACACTTACAACAAGGAGCATCACTCAGTCTAGATGATTAGTTCTTTACAGTCATTAGGATTGGAGACCAGAGTGTGTGTGGACTAGTCTCTGTATAGATGATTGATGGGATAGGAGAGATCAGAAGCAATATTGTAGACAACAGATGAGCACAGAATATTAAAAAAAGCAAAGGGGAAGGATGGAAGCCCTGCTGAAAGATTAAAGAATAGAAAGAAGTACAAATGAGCAAATCAATTCTTGTGTGAAGATTTCTAGGATGTTGTTTAATTCATATTGGTCTGTTTTATATTTGGTTTCCTCACAGTTTCTTTTTATTGATGTTTCTTTTAGCTCCCTCTCTGGTATCTGATTCTAAGATGCCTCCTTGAATGATCCTTTGAGGGGAAGTGTTACAAAATGGGGGGCACGAGCCTGCCAATGTTTTCTGACACAAGTCATCCTTGCTCACACGAGCAGTTGTACGGACTTCAATGAGATCATGCCCGTGAGTGAGTACTACTTGGGCGAGTAAAGTTGAGCAGGACCAGGCAGTTGTGGGGGGGGGGGGGAAGTGTGTGTGTGTGTGTGAGAGAGAGAGAATATGCCCATAGAAAAGATTTTGCGCTCCTTTAACAATTTACCAGGTCTGTGGGAATCTAGCATCTCATCCCATAGACAGGATGGCTGGAAAAACAAAGTGGGGGCAGATCTAAGAGGCAGTGTGGCTAGCATTTGCCCCTGCTGAAATAGAAACAAGGGGTCGGAGTGCCCCAGAGGAGCAGTTCATTGCTAGCCAACTCTTCGGCTCCTGCTTTCCTCCCAGACTGAAGCCCCCTCTCCACAAAGATGTCCCATTGTGCCCAGTTGCAATACTTTCTCCTCCCTCACTGCATTGTTTGTCACCACTGTTGGGCCCAGCTCACTTAGCTGTGCAGCCAGCTCGGGGGAGGAAACTGTTTCTGCCTTGCTTCCTCAGTGGGGGAACTATGGGCAGCCTGCAGGGGAGAAGTAAAACTGGTCCTTCCCCTCCCCCCGTTTCCCTACTTAGCCTGAGGCACAAAGCAGCACCGTCGTTGGGTGGGTGGATGGGGAGGGGCAAGGGCAAAATAAGTGTGGGGGACAGCCGTGAGGAGCGTGAATGGAGGGGTGACGGGTAAATGAGTGCATGAGTGTTTGAGGAGCTGGGTTGGGGATGTCAGGAGGGTACATGAGTGTACTGAGTCTGGGCATGGACATAGGGGTGTGTGTGGGTGCGTGTGTGTTACAGAGAGCACACCGATGGATATTCGTGTTGAGGGTGACACCATCAAGGGAGTGAGGGGGAAGGAAGACAAAATTAAATATACCCTTAAAATCAGTTTAATCTAACCTGCAGACACTAAAATACTTTAATCATACCCCTATGGTTATTACAGGGCAGAGGCGTGGCTGGCTTCATGCCCTAACTGTGCAGTCCCACACTTTAACGGGTTCTGATTTCTTTTAAGTTTCCCCCTAACTCTGAGTTTCTTGGGTTTGCTGTAGTAAAGTGGTCATGATAGGGTTAAGTGGCTTACCCAGAGTATTATGAGCCAAGCTCCACCACTCCCCTATATCCTGTTTTGTAAGTGGGAGACCCCACCTTGTCTAGTTTTTCACTGAAAAACCCGACCACCCCCACCCAAAAAAAATTGTTAAACATTTTTGATTTTCAAAAACTGAAAAGTTTACCGGAAACTGTTTTTGAAAACTGAACTTTTTTTAAACCATAATCAGTTTTTTCTTTGGGATATTTTGACCCAAAAAACCCCCACACTCCAATCATTCAAAATTTCCTGCAAGCAGTAATTGCCATTTTTCAACTATTTCATGCTTCAATTACTCAGCAGAGGGGATCCCACAACGGTTATAAGAACAAAGACCTGAATCTTGTAACTTGTTCCATGTAGATGGACCATTAATGGTGCTCTGCCTAGGGACCAATTGATAAAAATTCACCATCTCACCAGTGCTATGCAACCTAAAAGGCTCTCCTGCCTCATGTCTTAGCAGTCACGATAAATTAATGATGTATTTGAGGTTAGAGCAATATCCACACCTCCTGAAAGTGGATGTCATCCCAACATCCCACTGAAGATAATGCAATCTTTGTTTAAAATGACTACACAGAAGCAGATAGGGAGAAAGGAACCGAGCAAAAACAGTTACTGGTTTTTGGCACGTGCTCTAGAGTTTTAAACGCAAGCCTAGTTCACACCAGCCTCAAGATGCTAACATAATTGCCTGGAAATCTGACTTGTTTACAGTTTTGTTTCTTCAGCGGAAAAAAGTCATCACAATGTTTGTTATACTTGTCTTCTTTGGGGATTATAAAAATAAAGATGTGGTGGGGTCATCTGTATCATGCCGTGAAGGAAACACAGACTCGGATGTTAAAAGAACCACTAAACAATTGCAACGGGGCCTGATCCTGAAAACCATGGCTCATCTGAATCCCACTGACTGCACTATTTAAGGTTTCCCAGGTTCCCTGGGATGGAACTTGTATTTTATAAAATATAAAGAGACAGAGTATTGTCTAGTGAGTATGGAAATGGGCTGATGCTTGAGACGTGTGTTCTATTCCTCCTTTTACCACTGACCTACTGCAACCTTGGCTAAGACAACATCACCTCTTTCTGCCTCTGTTTTTCCTCCCACTTCTTGTCTTTCTTGTCCATTTAGATTGCTAGCTTTTTGGCGTAGGGACTGTCTCTCACCAGATGTTTGTACAGGGCTGAGCACGATGATCTCAGTTGGGGACTCTAGGTATTACTGTAATACAGTCTTCGTCAAGTGTTGTCTGCTGAGATTTTAAAGGACATGGTTCTGATCTCACCTGTCCCAGGATAGATCAGCAGTAACTCTGTGCAAGTCAAGGCACTGGGCCAAGGAGTAACTAAGGGTTTTCCCTTGTGGACTCAGTATTGGTTTCTGTTCTTTCTCTTCCCTACATTCAGCAGCTTTGCTTATTGTTTTTTTATTTTTTTTATTTTTATTCTTTTGCCTTGGCCTCTTCCTCCTTCTCTTTTGTCATCATTGTAATTCCCTGCCCAGGCTTGTTGTGGAAAGGCAAATTTTGCACTTTTTTTTTTAAACCTAACCACCAAGCTTTTTGCACCGCTACTTGTTCTCTAAAGCAAGCAGGCCGGCATTCACCACTAGCGTCAGCTCACACTCACACTGAGGCTGTAGAGGCATTTCCTCTGTGTCACAATTCTCCCTTTGCACTGATTGGGATCAGTAGCTGCCTGTAAGTCCTCTGCTGGGGAATTTCTTGGTGTGAAGGAGTTTCCAGAGGATGCAGAGCAGGCAGAGCTCACTCTACCTCGCAGCTCTATGCAGAGAAGGATCACCAGGGGTGTGGCCAGGGTTCAGTGTGCCCCAGCAATCCCCAATGGTGGTTGGTCCTTTATCAACAGGCGTTTGTTACAGTAGACACCAGTCTGCTCCAACCTGTACCTGAGGAGTGGCAGAGAAACAGGAAGCCCTAAGTGGCTCCCTGATGGCCTATCCTCTCTGTTATGGCCAGCATAAGATGGTCAGTTACAGCAGAGAATCTGGCCCTATTCAAATGGGTAGTTCTTATGTATCTAAGCCTATTGATCAGTCACTGGCAGAACAGGCCTTAGAGTGGATTTCAGGGTCGGGGGCATGATCTGTGTCCATTTAAGCCCCTAATTTGGATTAGTCCATTAATCTGCACATACCCTCATTGTCTGGTAGGAATAATTAGTGGGATGCTGTGCAGCAGGCTTTTGATAATTAGAATACAGACACACCTTATCACAACTTTGGTAGCATAACTGTGTATCGGTTTTGGGACAGTTGGGCAGAATTTGGCTCTTTCACCTTTCCATAGAACAATGTTACCCTACGGTAATTTCTGTCTACTTTTGATGAATGTGTTCAGCTGTAAAGCAGCACTCCCTCTTTCAGCAGCTGTTTTACTGTTCTATGGCTTTTTAGCAGCCAGCTGCAAGAAAGTAAAACAGGATTGGATACACCAAGAATATCCGGAGTTGTTATAGTAAGGAATAAAAAGAACACACAGGAGTTTTGGAAGGGCTCTAAACCCTCATGCTTGGGGCATAAGACAATGAGTAATGGGGGGTTAGGAAGAAACTATCCCTGTGGCAGGTTATTCTGTGACCACTAGCTGTAAAGTTTCTTGCGCCTTCTTCTGAAGCATTTGGTACAGGCCACTGTCAAAGGTGGGATACTGGACTGGATGGATCTACTATGGCACTTCCTCGGTTCCTAACTTTTTGAGCTTGGTTCTTTTCTCACTTGCACCAATTTTAATGATCCATTGAGGAGTTACTCCTGGCTTACACCGATGGAAGTATGAGAAGAATGAGAACCTACACTGTAGCTGGGAGCAAGTCTTCCAGCCCAGGTAGACAGACTCAGCTAGTGAGGCTCATGCTACCTCTCTAAAAGTAGCAAAAAGGACATTCTGGCTCAGGTGGAAGCTTGGGCTCTCCAGCCTGCCGGACCCCCTAGACTTCAGACCCTGAGCACTAGCCTGAGCCGGAACATCCACACTGCTCTTTTTAGTGCTCTAACTCGAGTCCTGCTAGTGGTTTGCTCCCCACTGTGGTGTAGACATGCCCTGTGTATCTTACAAATCTTGCTTTTCTATTGCCAGCAATCATTCCATTTTTGGCTGTGCTTTTGATCTGACACACAGGAAGCAAAATAATCAGTGAGATGATTGTGGATTATTAAACAAAATGCAACCACAACATTTTACATTTCAAAGTAAGTGGTGTCTAGGCCTCACGCCGGCTCTCTGCACCAGGATGAAGTTCTTCCAGAAACTAAAAACTCCAAGATTTGGTATTAAAAGCCAATCCCTTATACTTCCTCTCAGTTTTGAGCCTTCTGTATGGACCATAACAATAGAGCTGCTGCTTTCCTTTTTTAGTCTGTGGTTTTTAAAGGTAGGTAAAGAAATCATGCCCATTTATAGGGAGTTTTATGTTATCATGTTATTGGAGAAAAGCCATGCTGATGGTGAAAAGTGCCAAAGTAATGGAAACATTGGCATTGATCCTGGAAGCTGCTATGCTTTTTTGGCAATCCCACTGTGCTCCATAGGACTGCTTGTGGGCCTCATGGAAAGACCTCATGAGCATCATTAGGCTTTGGATCTGGTCCCATGTGCATAAAGTTGTTCATAAGGAAATTATTTGTTTTTGAGGAGTCAAGTGTTAAAGGAGTTGATTTTTACTCTAGTAATTTGATTTCCTCATTTATTATCATGGTGATTTTTCTTTTTGGTGCTAATAATTAGATCTGTGCTTGGGCCATGTACAATATGTTTAACATTGACTGGGGCAAATATATGTAAATCTTGTCAAACTTGGCACAATATCATTTAACGCTTGTTTCTTTTACCAGGTGCCATGAAGAAGCATCCTTGACCACGGAGGAGTTCTCTGTCACTCAGGATTCACTGGTATTGTCTAGTGCTGGTAGAAAATGTTCCATAGAAAAGTTTTTCCCCCCAATGCAAATGGCTATTTTTGACCCAAAAAACCTCCATAAAAATGAAAATAAAATAATGGGGTTATAACCAAAAACCGAACATTTGGTTTTTGGCAACCAAAACGAAAACATGTCAGCTGAAAAGTCAAAAGTGAAAATAAATTTTTTTTTGTGGGGGAAAAAAATGTTTTTGTAGGGACCCACCTCTAATCTTGACCTTGGTGTGACCCAGCATTTTTGCCGTACTGTTGCTCTCTCTCAACTCTCATGCCATCTTGGGCATAGCCTGACACCTTTCAAGGTCAACTTGGAAGCTGTTTCTTCCGTTTTATTACTGAACCCTCCTACCTACTCAAAACCCAAATTGTCAAGTCATTAATGTGTTTAAAAGAGTGAAGATGTCAAGTCATTAATGTGTTTAAATGTCAAGTCATTAATGTGTTTAAAAGAGTGAAGATCACAGAGACCACTACTCCAGTGGCATCAACAAAATAATGTAGCCCTGCATGTGCTATTTATCCTATGTCGGGTCTGCTTCAGTGGGACTCCACACTGGCAAAAAGGATCTGTGAGACCAAGAGCTAACAAGACACACCCAAAGCCAGGTTGCTCACACATGCAAAGTAATCAGGCTGATGATCAGTGAGTGTCATGGTTGGTTCCAAATAAACTATCCTCAACTACAAGCAGACCGTTAGTTCCCTTTTAAATTTATCTTCATATTAATTGTTCGAAAAACCTCAGCTCTTTATATAAACTATCCCCAACTAAATGTGGATGAGATTCATCCCTGTGCAAAAGGCCAGCATGAGGCTTATGTCCCACTGAAACCTGCAAAATAGGGCTTCAGCAGCACAGAGGCCTTGTGCTGATGACTTGCACAGTGGTGAATTTTGCTGCATGGGACTTGATTGATCAATAAATACAATATTGGATCTTTGTGTACAGTCTGACATACCCATCACATATAATATATAAATGCTTAACTGTTGGTGTGTGTATGTATATAGTCAGTCACATCTCCTCAAAGTCATCTGATTTTTCTTTTAGACTGAAAGCATTCCCCCTCCACCCCCAAATATTCTAACCCTTGGGAGGCATTCAGATATTACACTGCTGGGCCCTGTGTATGCACCTACAGTAGAGAAATAAATCACCTACTGCAGTGTGGTTTATTCTGTACTGGAACCCATAGGCCGGTGAGCAGAACCACCAGCCGTGGAAGAATTATAATGAAGATGAGTAAACACTTGCATCAGCAGCAGTTTCAAATCCTTTCCTCAAGGCTTTCTGCTATTGATTCGTAAACAAAGGATTCCAAGCAACGACCCCTCACAAAGAGCAGTGGGTCCCAATTGCCAGAGGCCTTGCTAACTGGGAGGGGAAAGGACAACCCTTCCCTCTCCCCAGATAGGCACTGCCACAGCCTTTTCCCCTCCACATTTATATCCCAGCCCGGATCACCCATGTGTGATGGATGGGTCTGGGTCAACCCCTCACACATAAGGACTTTGGACTTTCCACCTTCTCGCACATTTCCAAAAGGTGGTTTGTGTGAGTAAACAGCTTTTGGGAATAGTCAGATGTTTTGCATGCACACATGCTTGTGGTTTGCAGGTGCAAATGACTGTGTTGGTAAGGCTGCAGTCGTAAATGCAACAGGTGGGATGAGGTCTCAGAGCTACTGGAAAGGATTTACCAATTTTCAGCGTGCTAATGGAAGGGCTTGAATATAGCAGAATTGCACACCATCCTACTGTGTGTGTGTGTGTGTGTTGTGGGAGCAAGTTTCAGAAACCGTGTATGGGGGACACTATATCTTCCAGTCTATAGCACAGCAGAGCTCCCTGTCTGTTCAATGCACTGGGATGAGCCAGGAGGATTGGAGCGGGTGGGAGAGTGGTTCCATTCACAAAACCGATTTGCTGGCCAAAACCTTGCACCGGGGAGGAGCAGTGCAACATGTCTGAGTCTCCTTCCCATGCCTGGTAACAATGACCGTGCTTGGCAGGTTGGGGATGAGGTTTTCATTTTTCAGCCCAATGAGTTACCACACAGAGCTAAGCCTGTTTACCCAGGCCTCATTATTTTTACCCAGTCTAAACTTTCTCTTAAGGTTATTAAAGTTCCCTCGTTTTGACGCAATGGTCAAAACGATAGTCCATCTTTTCCCATTAGCAGAAGACGCTACAAAGCTTGACTTTCAATAGAGCAAAATGTGACATGTTAGCACCCTTGCCACGGATTCATTGACAAGTATAAAACTGGGTGGTGGAGTAGTCACAGTGGGCAAAGTTGTCCCCTGTGCAAAGGGTCAGCAGAAGTTCTATAAATTAAGTTTGTTATTGAAGACTCATGTGAGATTTAAGTGCTGGCCTTCAGCGCAGGAGTGAAGTTCACCCAAGAACATGAGCAGCTCATTGAAGTGTTAAACAGCATCCAGGATAATACGTTGAGATGACAATGTACCATACAGCCTTTTCATGTAGCTTGAGCTATGCACAAGGGCACATCTAAATAAAATGCATAGGAAGTAGCATCACCCAAATATGATCTACATTTTTGTTGATCAAAGAGGCTGTGGAGAAAAAAATAATTAAAAAGTAAAAGCCTTACGCAATGAGATTTAAAAGAAAACTTTGGAGGCTGACAAGATGCATCTGGCACAACTTCAAAGTACATATAATCAATGTTTGTCAATAGCAGTTTTGCATCCTTTAATTTATCTTTCATGGATATAAAGCATGATGTTATTAGGATCCTGTCCATACCTTAATTCTGTTTGAGATTTGATGAATCAGGGGTCTATTAAAATTCAGTGCAAATCAGCTTATTCAAGGACACATTAGCTAAAGCTGAGCATTATCTAATTCCTTTTATCTTGCTGTCTTCCTAACTAGTTAAAGAATCTTGAATTGTTCTCTCAAACTTCTGTGTGACCACCAACATACGAACACCCCTATTATGTTGTGTGTATATATATAATTTACACACACACATATATATATTACGCCAATATAAAATATATTACATCTAAATAGTATATTACACACTCCAAAAATTCCTTGAACATACAGCTTGCAAAGTCAAACCCTCAAAAGTTGGGAAATGCCACAATTAAAGTCGCATGTGCAACCTTAATTCAGCCCTCTTGTGTGTATGCGTAATGATGCAGTCTTTAATTACATGATCACATGCTATTTTTTTCCACAGGATGGCTGCCTCATTCAGTGCACAGGATGGACCGTGCTCATTTAATGAGCAGTTTTTCAATATTTTCTTTTCACCTTATGGTCTCATTTTTTTATTTACTGCCCATTATTCACATCCCTGCTCTGAAGACAGAATTATTCATTTCATCATGGGCTTCTATGGCACTCATCACTACAATATCTGAGTCCTTCATGAACCTACATGAAATGTATTAATAGGACTCCCTGAGAGACCTTGGGCAGGTCCCTTAATCTCTCTATACAATAATACTTCCCTTCCCCCACCCTTTTCTGTCTTTTTACTTAGGTTGCAAGCATTTGGGGCCAAGGTCTTATGTGTCTTTACAATGCCTTGCACATTGGAACTCCTAATCTTGGTAGGGCCTTCTAGGAGCTACCAAAATACAGTTGCCAACTCTTCTGCTGTTTTTATGAATCTCATGGTATTTGGTATTTCTCTTAAAGCTCCTGCTCATGGAGTCATGTTATTATATGAGACTCTCTGCTTTCATTTTAAAAAGAAGTAAATTCCTAGCTCTCCTGGTTGTGAGGGAAAGCTTGAAAACATAGCCCCTAAAGAATCAAAACCCAGAAGCCAATAAAAAAGAACCTAAAATTTATTATTTTCTCTTGATTTTTAAGCCAAATCTCATGGGGTTTTTTGCTGCGGGATTGTCTCTGACTCATATCTTTGAATGTCTAGAGTTGACAATAACGTTGATAATAATAAATACATACTACTATTTATTACCCACTAGATTGTTAAACTTTGTAATTTACTGTTTTGACATGTTCCCCAATGATCAAGACAATAATGAACTGGAATGGATTCACTGGTAGCACATATTTGATCAGGATAGTCTGTTGACCAAACATTAAACATTAGACAATATTTGAGGCATAGTTAATCATTTGCATTGCATGAACTTACTCTCTAACCATTGTAGTTTGACTTTACAGAAAAAAAAAAACATAGTCAACAAATGCAAGATTATTTGTAGAAAAAAATTTAGTTTGTGAGGATGGTTAATGGAGCTGTGTCCCTTTGGGTTCTTCCTCTGATCCTATTGCTGGGGAATGCACCTTTCTGTGTAAGTATCCTTTTAAGGTAGTTACTGCTTGCATAGTTCTTTGCAGAACCTTTACCTAGCCATTACAAAATGAAGCTATATCTCAGAGCAGTGCTTAATTTGCAATGAAAGAGGTGCTGGGGCTCAAGAAATTTTTTTACATTCATAACTGATGCAGCAAACCCAGAGATGCTGGGGCTATGAACTGCCAAGACTCGAGGTGCCGGGGCACAGACCTGGCACTAATTAAGTACTGTCTCAGAGATTGGAAGGACTGATTTAGCCTAGGTTCAGATCCACTGGAATGTCGTGGGAAAGGTGGAAACCTGAGCATTATTGAATAGGCATTCCACCTCGGAGAGCCCCTTGGGGAAGAGGACACCCAAAAGGGACAGAGAAGGAAAATCCAATGCGAAAATAGGTTGAAAGATGGAGCAGAATAAAACAAGCAGAGAGAGAGTGTAAGGAGGCAGATGGGGGACACAGAGTAGAGTGAAAAAATAAGTACTGTGGGCCAGATCCTCCGTTAGTATAAATCAGTGGAGCTCCGTTAAGAATCTGTAAAACACACAGTATTTATTTGAAAACGGTCAGGCAGCTGGTGTGCTGAAACCATTACCTATCATACTAACCAATGTTGTCTCATTGTTTCCTTGTACTCCCCCCCGCCTGTCTGGATCCACCTGTTGACTATTGTCTTATACTTAAATTGTCAGATCTTTGATGTAGGGACAGTCTTTGTTCTCTGTACAGCGCCTAGCACCATGAGGTCCATGACTGAGACTGCTAGGTGCTACTGCTATGAAAATAATAAATGATGACATTAACGTAGTGCACCCCCTTCTACCTGTCTAGCTCTTGAAGAATGTTCTTCTGTCCCTAATACATAGAACTGATTTCACTGTAGCTGGGAGAAAACATATGTATTAATAAGTCTCCTGATCAACACACTTTCTGAGTAAGCTTTTTAAACTATCCCCAGTTCCCAATTATCCTTAACAACTGGACCCAAATGATCTAGTTTTGACTCCTCCGGTATTATTTATTATCCATATAGAGTCAAGGTGTACATGGAGCTGTGCAATACGTGAACAATGCCAGACATATAATTGTACCCTGCTCGGAAGACCTGAGAGTCTCAAAACAAAGCACACACCAAATGTGGCATGTGGTTCTTAGAGCTAGTCATGGTTCAAATGGGTTTTCTACAATTTTTGGAGGAGACATTAAACATTAAAGAGACTGGTTGCCTGGATGGAGTTGTGCGTGCATGTGTGATAAACAAAATGTTGGAGTTTGTTTAGGCTAATTCTGGTGAATGTTTGAGTGTTATTAAGTGTGACATTAGTACAGAAGCTCTGGACAGAGTAAAGCTTACAGCTCTGCTAATGTTTCCATACAAATACTAACACATCCCAGTCTTTGCTAGGTGGAGATGGCTTCCAGAAGAGGCTAGATTAAAAGGTACTATTTGGCCAATTTGTGTGAGGAGACAAGTACCAACAAAGCCAGTAGGATGTTTCTTTTTCCACAGTCCCACAATCCAAGAAAGGGAAACAATATGTTTATAGCCAATAAAAGGCAATACATGTTACCTCTTGTTAACCTATGGAACAACCTGCCACTGGATTTATTGAAGCAAAGATTTTTAACAAGTTTTTTTTAACTATATAAGATCTTGGAGCTTTTGCTTGCTTCTATTAAAGTCAATGGAAATATTCCCCCTAACTACAGTGAGAGCGTATTAGGCCCTTAATGAGTCAGAATCTGAACCAGAATTGCAGTTGCTGTGATAAAAATAAGGGCTTTCAGTCTTCATGTTTAATGGAGTAAAATAGGGCTCCTGAAGGAATTTGTCTCTCTGTAGTACAGTATTGCAGTTAGGTCCATATGTGTTTTTTGCAATGACCATTGCTGCAGAAAGGATTAGATATTCACCTAAAAGGGTCAGTCGTTTGCTTTGGTTTGTTAATTTTGCAAACTAATTCAAAGAGGATGAAATTCACTTAGCCAGATAAGTGCTTGGGTTGATTTAGTAGGGCTACTCACAGAATAAAATGCTATTCCCTATGAGTAAGAGCATCAGAAAGTGGTGCTGAGCGGGTGATCTGTCTGCCAGATAACAAGAGATGCCAAACAGCAGCTCCTCAACATCAACAGAACCCCCAGAATATTCACATCTCTGACTATAGGGGGGAAAGGTTAACAGCAAAACATTCAACACAGCTAGAGAACTCCAAACCCTAGTCCAGGGGTCGGCAACCTTTCAGAAGTGGTGTGCCGAGTCTTCATTTATTCACTCTAATTTAAGGTTTTGCGTGCCAGTAATACATGTTAATGTTTTTAGAAGGTCTCTTTCTATAAGTCTTTAATACATAACTAAACTATTGTTGTATGTAAAGTAAATAAGGTTTTAAAAATGTTTAAGAAGCTTCATATTAAATTAAAATGCAGAGCCCCCGAGACTGGTGGCCAGGACCCAGGCAGTGTGAGTGCCACTGAAAATCAGCTGGCGTGCCGCCTTTGGGGATTGCCTACCCCTGCCCTAGTCTTATCAGAGCTAGAGAGCGACTTTTCCAGATCTGTTAATCCCATCACTAAAGAAGAATAAAAGATTGGCTTGTAACCCAAGAGAAGTTAAAAATCACTTTTAAAAACATTCCTCTGTTCCTCCAAATATTTCAGCCACGCAGATTTTCTTACAAAAGAGGTTTGGTTTTTTTACTTATTCTTTAATGAAGATTCCAGTTGATGAGAATTCATCTTGACTGAAATTCATTCTGAAATTCTTGATGTTGATGTGCTTAAATTCAGTCCTTTGGAAGAAAAAGAGAGAGGGTTTTTAATGGCTTATGGATCTTTTTGAACTGGCTGGTGAATACATGATCAGTGATTTTCACTACACAACAGAGTTTTCTTTAAATAGTGTATTGTTAGGGCTGTCCATCCACAGACAACAACGGATACCACACACTTGATCCAATGATGCATTTGGCGACATTCTGGGGGCATCAATACTCTGGTACTTCAGTGTCAGTTTTACAGATTTTATGAGAACCCAATCAAATCTAAACAAGTCCAGAATGATTATGCTGTTTTCATTCACACCCATTGCAGAAGGTTGGATCCTGTACTAAATCTTGTACAGATTTTCCCATTGAGTCCTAAATGTTAGATCAATTAATTAGCTTTGATGGTTTTAATCTGACTTTCCTATAAATATCGCTGAGGAAAATGGAGTATATATATATATATACATATATATTACCCCCCGCCCTCCAAAATTTCATTAACGTTGCTCAAATGCAAAAGCAATTCTGCTGTCACCGAAAAGCAGCACGGCAGAATATTCAGCAGGCTAGTTTTTAATAAAACATGTTTTTATTCATAATTAATAGAACAAGGTTTTTTGGCTTAGCACTTGGCATGAATCCCAGTGGGGGGAAAAAAAAGGCCCAGTTGCTGTGATGTGACCATGACATGACAAACATGTTACAAGAGGACATTTTTGGCTTAATGATTTGTTCCAAAGAAGTTGCACGGAAAGCAGTCTGTCAAAAAAGAAAAAATAGACTTTACACTCTGCCAAACTCAGTGGAAAAATTAAATTAATGTTTCCTTCCTTTCCATCATCATCCTCTTCATTTTATTTTTTATTATACTTGGGTTTTAGGAGTTTTTAATTCAGCAGTATAATTATTAAAGGGTTATTGTTATAATATTGCAGAAGCCAAATGACATTTCATGCATTAATTCGGTGTAGCCAGTCAGAACTGAACGGAAAAGCACCAGGATTTCAGGATCAGGGTCTAAGGCAAAATTCTCCTGTCTGTTCAATGCAATATGGTTGGAAAAGAAACCAGTTACAAATGTGTAAATCTGGAGTAAATCCATCCAGGGCTGTGGAATTACAACATTGGTGAAACTGAGAGCAGAATTTGGCCGTATTTAAACCTGACATAATTGAACTATAGGCAAGTTTTGCTTCAGTGACGAGAGATCCTTGACATTATTTATTTATTTTGCTTAGAATTTCAGTAGGAATTCACTGGTTATCACATCACTATTCTGAGAACCTGAGCTTTGTTTTTGTTTTTGTTTTTTTTTTAATAATGACTGTCTCACTCAACTTCATACCAAATATCTAGTAGCAGAGAAATTCTCAGAATGAGGTCTGATATCGTTAAAGATTTGTTACTTTTGCAAAATTAAAACAAAAGTCTGTTATTGAAACACTGAAGTGGCAGAGTTCAGCACATTAAGAGTTAAGCCATTGCTTCAGCAAAGTATCCTTTCTCAGCAAAGTACCGAAGCTTGTGTTTTAAGTGCTTTGCCTATTTCATCGAGGGTTTAAATTAGGGTGACCAGTTAGCAAATGTGAAAAATCGGGATGGGGGTGGGGGGTAAGAGGTGCCTATATAAGAAAAAGTCCCAAATATCGGGACTATTCCTATAAAATCGGGACATCTGGTCACCCTAGTTTAAATACTTTGCTGTGTCGGGGCTTCAGAAGTCAGTAAATATGAGAGCTGTGTTTGTGCCCCGATTCCATGATGATGGGTGAATTTAGAAAAGTTTAGATAGGAAATTAAGGCCCTGATTTAGCAAAGCACTTATGCACGTGGTAGGTGTTAATGGGACTTAAGTATGTGCTTAAGGTTAAGCATACGCCTAAGTGCTTTGCTGAACTGATGCCTTAATGTTCAAACCTTTCCTCATAAGAATAGTCCCACTGACTTCAACAGCACTACTCACAGGAGTAAGGCTGACTCAGGTGAGTAATGGATGCAGAATCAAGCCCTTACCTCGGCCCATTTAAGTAGACCTTTCAGAGAGTATGAAAACTAAAAAATGCAGGGTTATAATGGAGAATGTTTTGAACCCACCAGCATGCCCACTGTCTTAACCTATGGTGTATTTGCTCGTGAAGCGTGAATTATTAAGAGATTATTAAGATTTTTAAAATGCTGGTGCTAGAGGTCCCAGAGTGAGGCTATGTCTACACTACCGCAGTAAGTCGACCTAAGTTACGCCACTACAGCTACGTGAATAGTGTAGCTGAAGTCGACATAGCTTAGGTCGACTTACTGCAGTGTCTACACCATGCTGGGTCGACGGGAGACACTCTCCCGTCAAATTACCTTACTCCTCTCATTCCCAGTGGAGTACCGGGGTCGATCGGAGAGCACTCTGCCGTCGATTTAGCGGGTCTTCACTAGACCCGCTAAATCAACCCCCAGTGCATCGATCACCGCAGCATCGATCCCCCGGAAGTGTAGACAGGTGACAGCTTGTGATGCTGGCTGCCGCACTTGTCAACAGAGTGCACTGATGAAATAAATCAATGATTCTGGTCTATGCATATTCTCCTCATAGTTCTGTGGTATGCACAAATGGGCAGCATGTGCTATCGCATCATAAAACAATTCCCCATAAAGAGGAATATGAGTAGTCAAAGCAGCATTGATCATTGGTCCATCAAGGCCAATATCTTGCCACTGCAGCACTGGCCTAAATTTGCCTGATGCTGCAGGAAAGCAAAAAGCCTTCACAATGCCCCTAGCTAATTGTGCAATGCTATAACATAGAGGGAAATATTCCTTTCTGACCCCCAAAGGCAATCAGCTTATGCCCTGAAGCAGGAGTGTTGATATCCCTTGTAACTAAAGGGACTTAATGGCTTTGCATAAGCTTTAAGTCTAACAGCATAACCTGCATTCTCAGCACAGATTGCAGAATGTCTGATACCCAGCACTTCTGTCAGGGTGATAGAATCTACTTTTGCAGCCCCATTGAAACTGATTTTGCAGCCCCCTTTTTTGCTCCGGTTTCCTGAAACTGAGCCTGTTTCCATGTAAGCACAAATACACAAGCTCAACAACTGAGCCAGTTTGAAGACACCCACACTTTCCCAGGAAGCTTCTTGTGGTGCAAAGATTAACTCATGGTGCAAACATTGTTTTGAAATACAGTAGCCAGGAACCCTTGGGTAGGCAGCAGAGGTGGTTACAACAGCATCTCCAATAGCCATGCCTTCAGCTCCCTTCTGGGCCCCAAGAGGTTCCTGTATCAGATGCTAAAATAGGAAAGGGTTTCAACTTAACAGTGCCAAAAAAAGAGACATTAAATAAATTCAGTTTCTGATATTCTGAAACCGGGCACATTCAGCGCTTGTCATCTGATCTCCTAAAGCAAACAAAAAAGATTTCAGCATAAATATCCTATTAGAATATATTTGGTTGTCTTTTCTCCTCAAGACTCTGGGGCTTGTAATGGAATCAAGAGGCAGACAGCATCTATATTCCTAACTTGGAAAAGGCAGGGGTTGCTGTATTGGGAAAGAAAATCCTAGAACCCACTACCATGATGTAGTCCTTTAAAGTAGACCATTTCCCACTCTAAGGATAATGTGTGTATGTTCCCTGTATGCTCTATGCGAGAACACACCCCGCTTCCATTATAATCCAGTTATAACATTGACTGAGTAATGCAATGCCATTGGGAGGTTGGGGCTTTTCCAGCAAAGTTCCTGGAATGTTGCCATTCAACATGTTAGTACCCAAGAGTTTGGATGCTTGTTAGACTGTCAGAACATCTGATTCCTTTCTGGTCTGTCAAAAGCCCAGACAAAAGATCCCTTTGAAAGCTGTCAGAGTGGACAAGAGATTCACACTGGACAGGCAGGTGTGGCTATAGTTATAGCTCTTTCAGACTTACTGTCAGTGATGGACAGAAATTGCTCAAGCTCTCGTCCGTGTCTTACAACCAATCTCAATTCTGTTTCTATCTGATTGTAATGTGGAACTGCAATATGTAATCTCCAGGTTTAAGGTTAGGAAGGAATTTTCCTTGGCAGGGAAGTTTAGGGAATATTCCGCTTTCTCTGAAGCATTAAGCATTGCAGCCAGCTGGCTATATCCCACATGATCATTTCTAGCAACTGCACTGGTCTTTCCCATCTTCTGCCTCTTTCTTTCAAAGATCTTTTGTCATGTTCTGCATAGCAAAGGGCAGCTATCTGAGAGTTCCTTGCCCTTCTACATTTCGTTCTTTCCCCAACCTGCCTCTTTATGAGTGTTACCCAGGGTATTTTTGTGGATTTAATTTATTTACTTTTATTTGAATTTTTATGGCAAGGGTCCAAGGAGAAAATTCTGGCTCCATGCAGAAAAAGGCACAATTCTCATAGAGAGTTTTAGAGACAAGAGGCTGAAATATAGTCTCAAAAGCACCCAAGTGACTTAGGCTCATAAGTCCTATGTCCAAAAGAGACTTAGGAGCCTAAACCCCCTGACTTCCATTCACAAGACTTAGGCTCCTAAATGCTTTTTGTAAATTTAAAATATTATCATGGTCAGGTAGACATTTTTCTCAAAACAAGAACCATAAGAGTTTTAAAAAGCATTCTGCAGTTATACCAGTGGTTCTCAAACTAGGGCTGCTGCTTGTTCAGGAAAAGCCCCTGGTGGGCCGGGCTGGTTTGTTTACCTGCTGCGTCCACAGGTTCGGCCGATCATAGCTCCTACTGGCCGCGGTTCGTCGCTCCAGGCCAATAGGGGCTGCAGGAAGCGGCGCAGGCGAAGGGATGTGCTGGCCGCCCTTCCCGCAGCCCCCATTGGCCTGGAGCGGCAAACCTCGGCCACTGGGAGCTGCGATTGGCTGAACCTGTGGACACGGCAGGTAAACAAACTGGCCCGGCCCACCAGGGGCTTTCCCTGAACAGGCGGCGGCCCTAGTTTGAGAACCACTGAGTTACACTGTATATAGGTGGACAAACTAAAAAGTCAGTATTTATCTTACTGTGGCTGAGATTGGTTCACTGCAAGGTATAGGAACATGTCACAACTTACTCCAATGAGGTAACTAGCTCAATTCATGTTTTGTTTTTGTTCATATATTCAGATATTTTAAGGCCAGAGGAGGCCATTATGATGATCTAGGCTGACCTCCTCCATAATATAGGCCATAGAACCTCTCCCGGAAATGTCTTCATCAAGCTCATAATGTCTGTTTGAGCTATAACTTATCTTTTATTAAGACACCCAGTTTTGATTTAAAGACTGCAAGTGTTGGTAATCCAACCACATCCCCAGGTAAGGTGTTCTAATGATTAATTGCCCTCAGTCTTCAAAATTTGCACCTTATTTCTGGTCCGAATTTGTTTAGTTTCAGATCCAACCATTGGATCTTATTATGCCTTTTTCTGCTAAATAAAAGAGTAGTCTACTATCATAAATCTCTTCCCAATGTAGGCACTTGTAGACCATGATCAACTCACTTCTTAAACTTCTTTTAGATCAACTAAACAGAGTGAGCTTCTTAAGTCTCTCAATATAAGCTATTTTTCTAGATCTCGACTCATTCTTGTAGCTTTGTTCTAAACCCTTTCAAATGTGTCAACATCATTTCAGAAGTGTTGACACCAAACTGGACACCATATTCCAGTAATGGTCTCACTAATACTGTATACAGAGGTAATAATACCTCCCTAACACTACTTGACATTCCCCTAACACTACTAGACATTCCCCTGGTTATACATTCAAGGATCACATTCACCTTCTTAGCTACAGTATTGCACTGGAAGCTCATGTTCAACTGGTTATCTACCATGATTGCTAACTCCTTTTCAGAGTATGACCTACATTTTTTTATTTGTAGACATATGACCTTGCATTTGGCTGTGTTAAAATGTGTGTTGTTCAAACGAGCCCAACTTATTACCAAACAATCCGGGTTGGTCTGTATAACTGACCTGTCCCCTTCATTATTTGCCATTCCACCAATTTTTATTTTACCTGAAAATTTTACTATCAATGATTTTATATTTTCTTCCACATCAATTAAGATAATGAACAGCACTGGTCCAAGAACAGATCCCTTGTGAGACCCTTATAGAAACTCTCCCAATGGATCACAATTCTCTGTTTACAGTGGTTGTTTGAGATCTATTACTGATCTAGTTTTTAATCCACTTCATATGGACTGCATTAATTTTATATAGATCTAATTTTTTATCATAATGTCATGCAGAACTAAATCAAATGCCTTACAGTAGTCTAAGCATATTACGTCAATGCACTTACCTTTATCAACTTGTGATATCATTAAAAAATGGCATCAAGCTTGTTTGATAAGATCTGTTTTCCAAAAAAATCATGTTGATTAGCTTTAATTCCACTACCATTTTTAATTCTTTACTGATTGGATCCCATATCAGCCATTCCATGATTTTACCTGAGATTGATGCCTCTTGTTTCCCAGGTCATCCTATTTACTCTTTTTAAATATTTGCACAACATTGGCATTTTCCAGTCCTCTAAACCTTTGCTATTGTTTGAAGATTTCTTAAAAATCAACATTATTGCTTCAGAGAGGGCCTTAGCCAGTTCCATTAATACTCTTGGGTGCAAGTTCTCATCCTACAACTTTAAAAATGTTTTACTTCAATAGTTGCTGTTTAACGTCATCCCTAGTTGCTGATGGAATACAAAGCATTTCATTACCACTGTGAAATATTACATTGTTCTGCTTCTTTCCTAACACAGAACAGAAATATTTGTTGAATATTTCTCTCTTTTCTGCATAACGTTATCATGCCTGTAAATCAGAACAAAAATCAGACCTTTAAGATTGCTAGGATTTATTTTATTGTTCCTGATAGATTTAAACAATTCCTTCTTTATTTGTCCCATTGTGTTTCTTTCATCTGAATCAGGATTGAAGGCTCTTTTCCAGCCATCACCTGAGGATATAGCCACTTTCAATCAGTCCTAGTGCCTGGTTTCCCAGTTCTCAGGATGCTCCAAAGGAAGGACACCCCTTTCTGAGCACTTGAGAGTGAACACTGGAAAATCAGTGAGTAAATTTGCTTCATGAAAAGGGACTTGCAACAAACAGCCAGATGCTTATTGGCAATTCCTGCTTACAACTAGGGCCATATCCTGCATTCTTTTCTCGGACAAAATTGCCATGGGCTTAAATAGGAGTTTTGCCTGCAAAAGGGCTGTAGGGTTTGGGCTTCAGTGCACAAAATACACAGTTCTGGCATTACAAGGTCCTATCTGTTACATTTAACTAGCTGAATCCTTTTGCTGTCCATGAAGTTAGAACATAGATGATAAACACCTAAAATGAAAAAAATATAAAGTAGCAAACATTGGCAGTGTCTGCCTTTTGTGTTCTAAGTCATTAATGAGCTAATGTCTGTCAGTGCTTTGGAGAAATGAAGCCTTGGAGAATTGTTTATTCTTATTGCTGTAAAGTCCTGTCTAAGTTTGGCCATTTTACATTTCAGCCATTTTTCCAATGCACTTCTAGCAGGTCCACATAGGTGACTCCAGGCTTAGCAAATTAACCAGATACATTTTATCTTAAATATTTTTGTAGGACTTTCGTTTGTTATGAGACTGAAGAATTACAATTTACAACGAGGTGCCTCTGACTTCAAGCTTCATCTTTTGTCTTTCTAATGACCTGATGGAAACAGGATTCACACATTCAGCAATTTTTTTTCTCTCTTGAGAACACAAAGTATCCGTGGCAGGCTGCAGAAATGATCATGTTTGGTGAAAGAAAACCCAGAATCTATTATTTTTCAACTTCTTTTGTTTGAATCCTGCTTCTGACTTGTTTTATACTTCCACTGAAGTACAAGTGCCCCCTCTGGTGGCCTCGTGAAATATAGCAACATGCCAGGTGCAAGCATATAAAAACACAGGGAGGGCTCAGCCCTAGACTTTGATACTCACTGTGCATTGCTGTGAATCTTGGAAACTTGGCTACCCTGCTGATTTCACACAGCAACTCAAGGTGCTAATGCAAGAGCAAGAGCTATACCTTAGGAGCTGAGGAGGGTTGCACTTCTGTGTCATCCAAAGAAGAGAGCTACAGAAAGTTTTTGCAAAAAGAAAAGGAGGACTTGTGGCACCTTAGAGACTAACCCATTTATTTGAGCATGAGCTTTTGTGAGCTACAGCTCACGATGAAGTGAGCTGTAGCTCATGAAAGCTCATGCTCAAATAAATGGGTTAGTCTCTAAGGTGCCACAAGTCCTCCTTTTCTTTTTGCGAATACAGACTAACACGGCTGTTACTCTGAAACCTGACAGAAAGTTTTGTACACAAAGCAAAACAGGCAAAATGTGGCTTTTTGCCAGTAAGCAAGAGAAAATTCCTTTAAGTCAGTATGGTTTGGTGAGTTCTCAAATGTAATGAATGCACCTCAGAAGGTTTGGGTTGGAGAAGCACTTCAAAGGCGAGAGGCCAATTCTCTCCTTCATTGTGCTACAGTGGCTGGGTCATCAGAGGTAGCACTGCGGGAGGGGAAAACACAACACAAGTTCCTGATGTTAAGAGTAATGGTTAATGCCCTGGTCTGGTCTGGCACCTAAACGTTTTCCCTGCCTCCCTCTGCTGAGAAAAGCAAAGCCCTCACCCACATAGCCCTCGTGGCAAAGCCCTAGCGTAAATGGAGTTATATAGAGATGCAGTTTATTTAGCTGGCGGAACTGCTACAAGCTATATTGCCAGAATAAACTAGATGCCCACTAGGAGGGTTTGCCAGAATCGTTATACTGGTATATTTCTCCTGGCAAACCCCTTTCTAGTGTAGAGAAAGCCTTAGACATACCCCCTTTATGGAAAAGTCCTCTAGAAATCCATATGGCTCTCCACAAATTAATTCCTTAGTACTAGGAGTAATGTCTGTATTGCAGCAGCACCTAGAGGCCTTAGTCCAGGATCAAGCTTAATGTTAAGCATCTGCTTCAAGTCTTTGCTGTCTCAGACGAGGTGCCCCACAAACAGTGATTTGCAGTCCCAATTGGACAGATAATGCCGTGCATGATGGAATCCGACAAGGTGGGGAATTTGGGTTAAGTGCAGAGAGACATCTCTAACGAATGGGAAATATTCTTACTTTTGAGGGAAGGGGATTGTAAATGTAGCTTTGCTTTGTACCATTCTTGGCTACTTGCTTGTTTCTTTTTGTTTAGTATATTTAGCCAACCAGAATTTAGTTCCATTTCAGGGTTTTGATTTAGACTCATCTCTAATATGTAGCCCAATACCCAATTTTGTACATTGTCTTACCTTGCAAAGGGTGAGATCAGATGCATTTTGCTTGTACAATTGCCTCTGTATCTGGGCTCTGGCAAGGGACTTGGGGAAACCTATACCTGCCCTAATGCATATATACCTAGTGTATTGCATTTATGGACCTATAATTGTCATCATCCCAGTCATTGACCTGAAAAAATTGCATGAGTGTGCTTCATCCTAGTTGCAAATGATTTGGTTAGATACTTGGATGATTCATTTAATTGCAGCTATATGGAGGCTCTGCTGAGAGGTCTGGGGAACGCTGCTCTGTTAAGTTTCAGAGTAGCAGCCGTGTTAGTCTGTATTTGCAAAAAGAAAAGGAGTACTTTGTTAGTCTCTAAGGTACCACAAGGACTCCTTTTCTTTTTGCTCTGTTAAGGTTCCTGTTGTAGTCAATGGAGTGGGTGGATCTGGAGCATCTCTTCTCCCTGTTTCAAACACCGGAGGGACACAAACACACCCACAACAAACTAGTTTACGTATTCAAGTTTGTATTCACAGAATGTTGTTTTCTGCGTTATTTAACCAGTTCATTGTCTCTCAAGCATAGATAATGAACCAAGTAAATAATGCAAAAAAGCAAAATCGAAACTCTCCAAATCATTCTGTGAATCCTAGTTTGAATACATAAACGAGGTTGCTTTGGGCGTATTTGTACCACTACTGTACTGTGAAATAGGGATATCTACCTTCTCTATACTATTAAGTATTCTGTATACTCGCATCCCATCCACAAAATCATGTATATAATGGAACTGTATGTGTTTTAACACAAGAAGAGGTGGCAGGTTAAAGCCTATTTAGTGTCTCATTGCTAGGGATGTTCGTGCCAGTTTGGATTCAATAAAACACTCTTCAGCCACACCTTCTCTTAAAACTCAAACACTTCCAAAACTGGTAAAGGTTTGTTTAGCTTTCTTTCTCCATTATTTGTTGTTGCACATTCAGATGCTGACTGGGATCAAATGAGGAAGGGACAGAGCTCTGCAGGAGAGGTTGAACGTGTGGAATTTCCACACGGGAATTTCTGGAAAGCCCATGCAAACTCCTATCATTGTTCTGAGCCTTCTAGCTTAGATTTTCAGGTCCTGCTGATTCAGTTTTCTTTAACTTCACCCATTGATCAACAGGATCTTTGCACTGACTTCAGAGGTTACTGAATCGAGACCCAGGCAAACATCTGAACCAGCTATAATTCTAAGAGGCAATGTTTAGTTAAACAAACAATGCAGAGTTACTTAGTAGGGGAACAGGCAGTTTGAATAATTCAGACAAGATTTTCTGAAGTACGCAGGACAATAGTGGGTGGAACTTTTTGGCCAAAAGCCTTTTTTTCTCTGAAAAACGCAGATTGGGTTGACTGAAACATTTCCCAAATTTGTGCTGAATTTGCCAAATTGTTTTGGTTGAAAACAAAGCAAAACCAAAAAATTCAGCACAGTTTGTTTTGAAATTTCCCTTTGATATTATTTGTTTAAAAAAATTAAGTGAAAAATGCTCCATATAGAAATGAAAGGGTTCATTGCACCCCACAAAATTTTTTCCTGACTTTTGGGTGAGCTGAAAATTTCAAAAATTTCATTTTTGGTTTGGCCAAAACAACCGTGTGTGAGAATATATATAGAGAGAGTGATTTTTTGTACATTTAATTATTTTAAGGAATTACCAGCAAACCAAAAAATCTCTTATTCACTCCAAGCTCTACTCAAGATCCATAATAGTAGCTGGACTTTTACAGCTCAATTCCTATTTAGGCACTTCAATAAAGTGTGTGAATTTTCAAAAGTGTTTTTGAGAACACAGGAGCTAATGGGTCCTGAGTGCTTTTGAAAATGTGCCAGCTTCATTCATTAGAATTCTTGGGAAACTGAAACTGCAAAAACATTCAAACTAGGCTCCTATTGTGTTTTGGATTCAAAAACTTACCAGTCCAAAAATTTACCATCCTTTGTCTTCTATGCAGCTTTCCAGCCTCTTCTCTTCACTAGTTGACTTGCAGATTGGTAAGTGGTTCTGATTTCTTGCATAAAATGGTCTCCGTACATTATATTATGATTGTGGACCTGATTCAGCAAGGTTCTTGGCACATATCTGAATTCAGATCCTACCTACTTCAATGGGACTACTCATATGGGTCTGTATTATTTCAGCTGCACACAATGCAAGTGTGATTTCTGTCAGAACACCAATTTAATTGTCATTTTCTGTGAGCATTTGAGGTCAGAATTTGGCTTCTATGACCATTTGGCCATCTAATTGCATAGGTCTCAGGGTCAAATCTTGCCCTGATTTACATCCTGTACCATCCAATTCACTGGGATTGTATAAGATGTAAAACAGATTGTAGCCTATATGATCAAACTGATATTGTCCACCTCTAACTTCCATGAATCTGTGTTCTATTTGTGATAACAGGGTCCTGCCCTAAAAGGTTTGGTACAAGCCTAAAACTTTAATTTATAAAACAAAAACTCACTCGTCATAATGTTCTGGGTATACACCTCAGATCCCACAAATAACCATCACTTTAGTTTAATGGCGTCACTGCTTGAGAAAATCAGGATATACAGCCTGAGAGCTACTTATATGGCAATAATATGTGGACTACCAAACCATTCAGTTGCATGGGGGTTAGCAAAATATTTTAAAACTAATTGCAAAAAATTTAACATGCTCAAGAATTGGTCTTAGGACCCATTTTATTCAATATTTCTGTTAATGTCTTTGGCACAGAAAGAAGCTAATGAAATGTGCTGGTAATATCAAGTTGGGGGCATGGTCAATACAGAGGAGGATCGGAATATTATACCGGGATATCTGGATGAACTTGAAGCCTGGAATGATAGAAATGGGATGAAATTCAATAGTACAAAGTTCAAGGTCACACTCGGTCTAATAATAAGAATTTCTGCTACAAGCTGGGGGCTCATCAGTGGGAAGCGGCAGAGGAGGAGAGAGACCTTGGTGTGTGGGTTGATCATGACGTGACTATGAGCCATCAATGTGATGCACCTGTGCAAACGCCAAATGTGATCCTTGGAAATATTAGGCAAGGCATTTCCAGTAGAGTTACAGAAGTATTAATGCCATTGTACAAGGCACTGGTAAGACCTCATCTGGAATACTGTGCATAGTTCTGGTCACCCATGTTCAGGAAACATAAATGTAAACTGGAACAGGTACAGAGAAGAGCTATTATGATGATCAGGGGAATGGGGAGCCTATTTTATGAGAGGAGACTGGAAGAGCTTGTCTTGTTTAGTTTAGCAAAAAGAAGGCTGAGAAGGGATATGATTGCTCTTTATAAATACATCAGGGAGGTAAATACCAGGGAGGGTGAAGAGGTATTTAAGCTAATGGGCAGTGTTGGCACAAGAACAAACAGATATAATCTGGCCATGAACAAATTCAGGCTGGAAATTAGAAGAAGGTTTCTAACCATACAGGGATGAGGTTCTGGAACAGCCTCCCAATAGGAAATTGGGGGGCAAACAACATACTGGTAATTAGTTTTAAAAGAGAGCTGGACAAATTTATGAGTGTGATTTGTATGATGGGGGTCACTTGTGACGCTGGAGGGCAAGGCTCAGCAGCCTTGGGGCTTACTTCCAGTTTAAGTCTTATGTTCCTACAGTTCATGCTCCAGGGTTTCAGCTGGCCACGAGCAGGGATCAGGAAGGGATTCCCCCCCCCCCCACCCGCCACCACCATCATCGTATTCTGGGAGGGGTTTTTTTATGTTTTCCCTCTGAAGCATCAGCAATAGCCATGGCTGAAGATGGGGCACTAGGCAGGGTGGGCCAGATCTCTGAGGTGGCACTCGGCATTCTCTCTTTCAGTGCTTGACTGGCTGGTTCTTGCTCACATTCTCAGGGTCTAACTGATCATCATGTGTGGGGTCATGAAGGAGTTTTTCCCTCAAGCAGATTGGCAGTGGCCTGGTGGGGTGTAGGTTTCTTTCTTCTGCAGCATGTAGATGCGGATCATTTGCCAGGATTACCTGGGTATATCTCACTTAATTATTTCTCAACCACTGCAGGGGCCTCAGACACTGGTGTACCTCGGTCCCTCCTCTGCTCTTCCTGCAACACATAATAGTCTAGTCCCCTGTGAGCTGTAATAGTTTGGTCTCATTTTGGTTGTTGGATTTAGAGTGTTGGGGCTGGGTGGTGCTAGTGGCCTGCAATATACAGGAGGTCAGACTAGACAATCTAGTGGTTCCTTCTGCCCTTAAACTCTATGACTCTAATATCATCCCAGAGCAGAAGTGGAAATTAGTGTTGGTGGTTGAACTGGCCTGAGCAGAATAACGACATTTAGTGATGGGAATTACACTGGGAGCTAACCAGATGGCGCCATAGCCACTTCTGTCTTCCTGTACCAGTGCCTCTGTTTGGAGCATGATCTTTGTTGTTGGTTGGAAGTTGAGGGAATAACAAACCTATCTAGAAAAAACAGGAGTATTTGTGGCACCTTAGAGACTAGCAAATTTATATGACCATAAGCTTTCGTGGGCTACAGCTCACTTCATCGGATGCATTCAGTGGAAAATACAGTAGGACGATTTTATATACATAGAGAACATGAAACAATGGGTGTTACCATACACACTGTAACGAGAGTGATCAGTTAAGGTGAGCTATTACCAGCAGGAGAGGAAAAAAAACCAAAACCTTTTATAGTGATAATCAAGATGGGCCATTTCCAGTGTTGACAAGAACGTCTGAGGAACAGGAGGGGGGGAAATAAACATGAGAAAATAGCTTTACTTTGTGTAATGACACATCCACTCCCAGTCTTTATTCAAGCCTAATTTAATGGTGTCCAGTTTGCAAATTAATTCCAATTCAGCAGTCTCTCGTTGGAGTCTCTTTTTGAATTTTTGTTGTTGTAATATTGCGACCTTTAGGTCTGAAATCGAGTGACCAGAGAGATTGAAGTGTTCTCCGACTGGTTTTTGAATGTTATAATTCTTGACATCTGATTTGTGTCCATTTACTCTTTTACGTAGAGACTGTCCAGTTTGACCAATGTACATGGTAGAGGGGCATTGCTGGCACATGATGGCATATATCACATTAGTAGATGTGCAGGTGAACGAGCCTCTGATAGTGTGGCTGATGTGATTAGGCCCTATGAAACCTATCTAGCTGTATGGTGCTAAGCAGAGCCTATGGGTCCAAACATGCATCCTATACTGGGTGTAAGGCTTTCCACAGTGAATCAACATTAACTCCAATGGGGCTAGTCACTGTATTAAACACTAGGCCGTGCAATAAGTGTTTTTAGGATTGGCCTCAATAGCAGAACTTCCCCTCCCTCCCCGTCTCCCCTGCCCGCCTCAGCCTCTATGTTAAACTCAAATTCAGACCCAATTGACACCATGTTGGAATTATTTAAAAGTGTGGTTAATTTAATTATTTTTATTTCTTTTGCAATTGCTTTTCAAGGTTGCAGCTACTTCCGGCCAAGATCAGATGTGTAAGGGCCAAAATATCCTGGGTGAAGTCTGGGCTCCATCTGGAATTTTGCCATTGACTAAAATGGGGCCAGGATTTCACTCCAGGAGAATAGCTTTTTCCATGTTATTTTCAGTTGAACTGGAAACAGAAAGTCCATCCCAGGTAGATCAATAGCTCAATTAAGCAGTCCCAAGAGTTTCTGAGAACTTGAGTAAAGTTTGGATAAGCATGTGGCTGCCTTGGTTCTTATTTGCGATAAGCTTTGGCTTTGCCCGGCACTCATCTCAACACCTACATCCCAGCAAAGTTACCGTGCAGTTCATTGGAGAGACAAGGTGGATGAGGTAATATCTTTTACTGGACCTACTTCTGCTGGTGAGAGAGACAAGCTTTAAAGCTTACACAGGGCTCTTCTTCAGGGCTGAGAAATGTACTCAGAGTGTCACAGCTAAATACAAGATGGAACAGATTGTTTAGCTTAAGCAGTTAACACATGTTTCAAGGGACCATTCAAGATTAAGTGGCCCTGCTAACACCCCTCTAGTCAGAGGGAGGAAAAGAAGTGGAGGGGAAGGCAGCTGTGGGGGTTTTAGTGGGTAATAGATTGTTGTAATAATCCATAAATCCAGTGTCTCAATTCAGTCCATAACTTTTAGTGTCTAGAAAAGTTATGAATTTAGCATGACACTAAACTGGGAGGAGTGGTAGATACGCTGGAGGGTAGGGATAGGATACAGACCGACCTAGACAAATTAGAGGATTGGGCCAAAAGAAATCTGATGAGGCTAAACAAGGACAAGTGCAGAGTCCTACACTTAGGACGGAAGAATCCCATGCACTGCTACAGAGTAGGGACAGAGCGGCTTCGCAGCAGTTCTGCAGAAAAGGACCAAGTGGTTACAGTGGATGAGAAGCTGGATATGAGTCAACAGTGTGCCCTGGTTGCTAAGAAGGCTAATGACATTTGGGCTGTGTAAGTAGGAGCATTGCTGGCAGATCGAGGGACGTGATCATTCCCCTCTATTCAGCATTGGTGAGGCCTCATCTGGAGTACTCTGTCCAGTTTTGGGCCCCACACTATAAGAAGGATGTGAAAAAATTGGAAAACGTCCAGCAGAGAGCAACAAAAATGATTAGGGAAGTGGAACACATGACTTATGAGGAGAGGCTGAGGGAACTGGGATTATTTAGACTGCAGAAGAGAAGAATGAGGGGGGATTTGATAGCTGCTTTCAACTACCTGAAAGGGAGTTCTAAAGGGGATGGATCTAGACTGTTCTCAGTGGTACCAGATGATAGAACAAGGAGTAATGGTCTCAATTTGCAGTGGGGGAAGTTTAGGTTGGATATTAGGAAAAACTTTTTCAGCAGGAGGGTGGTGAAGCACTGGAATGGGTTACCTAGGGAGCTTGTGGATTCTCCTTCCTTAGAGGTTTTTAAGGCCCGGCTTGGCAAAGCTTTGGCTGGTATGATTTAGTTGGGGATCGGTCCCGCTTTGAGCAGGGGGTTGGGCTAGATGACCTCCTGAGTTCCCTTCCAACCCTGATATTCTATGATTCTATGCCAGGTTCATCTTTTGAAACTGTTGAGCAGGTTTCCTTTGTGGATGAGGATTGATAGGTCAGATATAGAGTGATCAGTTTGTGAAAAGTGTTCACCCACAAGTGATGTGGGTTTTTTTGTCTTCTGTCATTTTCCTGTGTGAGTTCATTTGAGATAATAGTGATTGTCTGGTTTCACCCACCTACTTGTTATTGGGGCATTTAGTGCATTGGTTGAGGTACACCACGTGTCATGATAGGCCTGTGTAGGACCCATGGATCTTGAAAGATGTGTTGTGGGGGGTGGAGATATGTCTGCAGTTTGTGCATCTTTTGTTCTGGCAGTGTCTGGTGCCACTTTGAGTTGGTGGGTCCTGGTCTGTGGGGAGCTTGCTTCCGATGATGAGCTTGGCAAGGTTGGGGGGTTGTTTGAAGGACGGAAGAGGGAGTTCAGGAAAGATTTCTTTCAGGATGGAGTCCCCATTGAGTAGAGGTTGTAGTTGTTTGATGATACCCCATATGGGTTCCAGTGTGGGGTGGTAGGAGAAAAGTAGGGGTGTTATTTCTCTATTGAAGTAGGTTCTCTTGCAGTATTTGGGTGGCCTGTTCCATGATGTGATCTAATTCTCTGTGGTGGAGTGTCCTTGTTTGGTGGAGGCAGTTTTGACTGTGTTAAGTTGTATATTCTGGAGTTTCTCCTCGGAGCCTGTTCTGTGGTATCTGATTGCTTGGCTGTAGGTTACAGATTTCTTGGTGCCTTTGGGGTGGTTACTGGATCTAGGAAGGTAGGTGTGGTGATCTGTGGGTTTCTTGTATATTGTTGTCAGAAGCTGATTTTGGAAGTTGATGCTGGTGAGGAAGTATTCCAGAAAGAGTTTAACGGATGGGTGGTGGTTGCTGCTGAAGTTGTGGTGGAAATCTATGAGGAAGTTTGTCGTCTGGAATCCATGTCATTCAAGTGACATCCCATTTCCACTTGGAACATTAGTCACGGCTTGATCCACTGATCAAAACAGCATGACTGCCAGTGTTGGGACAGCTATTCTCTCAATAACAGAGCCTATTAAGCTAATGAATAAGAGGATATTGATCAGAAATCCACTAATTGATTGATTGGTCTCAGCAATGAAAAAACCTGGAGATGAAAACTGAACAGTTTAAAAAGATCATCCAAACCTCAAAGATGATTTGAAGCTTTAAAAGTCAATCTCTGCCTATCAATTATAGTGTGTGTGGGAGGGGAGGGAAACGGTTGTACTACACAGAGAAAAGTTATTCTTTGAAAATTTGCATGCAGGATGTCTAATTTAATTTCATGTAATCATCACATTTCAGTGACAAATGTCAGATCACTGCTTTTTTAAGCGTGCTAAGGTTTCCCGGCACTTACAAAGAACGAGCCCTCTGATTCAATAATATGTTTAAATCAGCCAGTGTATCAGACTTTGTGCGTTAATTATGTGCTCAGATAAAAAAAAATTGTTGCTTTTGCTTTACTAAACCTATGGCTTGTTATGAATAATTAAAAAAATGGAATGGAAACACTTCTTAAATCAGAGATGTGGAAGCCAAATAGTTATTTAATGCTGAGGCAATGATAAAGAGGAAAACAAATGTTATTTTGATGCAGGAATGTCATGTATCTGGGTGTGGGGGGGAGTTATTGTCACATGTAGCTGGGAGAGTGTTGGGTAAATGAGAGATGAGATGGACACTCTAGGGAATCTGTAGCAGTTACTTCAATTTAATGAACTTGTAGTTAAGGCATTGGAGTGGGACCTAGGTGACCTGGGTTCTCCCAGCTCTGCTAGTCTTCTTTGGCGATGTTGGGCAAGTTGCTTAGGGGCAGGTTTTCACAAGTGCCCGGCCAGGTATTCCAAAGTGCTCTGCACTCATGGACAGGGTCAGATTTTGCCAAGCAGCTCCAGTTGCTCTCAGTGTGGGGAGGATTCTCTGTTGTTCCCAATGGGGGCATGAAGCACCCTTTTAAAAATCTGGACATAGCTGTCGGGTGCTGAGTCTTTCTGAAAATTGAGGCCTTAATGTCACTGCTCCTCATGTGCCAAATGGGAATGATACTGCCCTATCTCACAGGGGTGTTGGGAGGATTCCTTCTGTAACATCTGGGAGGTGCCCAGACCCTGTGTACTGGCCAACACCAAAGGTCCCCTGTTAAACCCTCTGTCCCCTGGCATGGCTGAATATAGGGACCATGCTTCATATTCAGGGCACATCTATAAATAGTTTATAAAGGGTCAATACGTGATTAGTAAATGGTTAGTCAGTTGTTAATGAGTGGCCATAATGTTTATAAAGGGTTAAATAACGTAGGAGACGATGATATTGCCACCTGTTAAGGTCCTTTTAAAAAGCTTAATAGATGACATTCCGCATTCAGGTTATTGATGTGTACTGTGGAACAGGTCAATAGGTGCTTCTAACCCTCTCTATCACAATGTTATACATTATTATTTGTAATGTTGTTTTTATCATGATAGTGCCTAGGAGCCCTTGTCATGGACCAGGCTCTGTGACAGAATGTATCCCTGTGTCCACACCCTACACACTATTGTAACAATCATTGTATAGAGTATGTTTTGTGAGATATCATTTAAAAACTCACAATTTGGTGATCAGTAATATCACGGCAAAATGCAAGAAGCAGCATTATATGTGAAACTGTAGAATCATAGGGTTAGAAGGGACTGCAAGGGTTATCTAGTCTACCCCCCTCTGCCAAGATTCAGGATTTGTTGTGTCTAAACCATCCAAGACAGATGGCTTGCCAGCCTCCTTTTGAAAATGCCCAGTGAAGGAGCTTCCACAACCTTCCTAGGCAGTCTGTTCCATTGTCCTACTGTTCTTACAGTTAGGAAGTTTTTCCTGAGATTGAATCTAAATCTGCTATGCTGTATTTTGAACCCATTGCCTCTTGTCCTGCCTTCTGTGGCAAGAGACAACTTTTCTCCATCTTTTTGTGACAATCTTTCAAGTATCTGAAGACCGCTATCATGTCCCCACTTAATCTCCTCTTTTCCAAACTAAACATACCCAGTTCCTTCAGCCTTTGCTCATATGGCTTGCATTCCATCCTTTTGACCATCTTTGTCAGTCGCCTTTCTATACATTGTTGATCAAAATTGGAGACATTACTCCAGCTGAGGCCTAACCAATGCCAAGTAGAGCAGCACTATCACCTCCTGTGACTTGCATGCTACGCCTGTGTTAATGCAACCTAAAATTGCATTTTCTTTTTTTGCAACTGTATCACATTGCTGACTCATGTTGAGGCTGTGATCCACCACAACTCCCAGATCCTTCTCAGCACGCTGCTGCCAAGCCAGTTATCCCCCATTCTGTATTTATGAATTTGGTTTTTCTTCCCTAAGTGTAACACCTTACATAGTTACTCTTTGTTTGTGGTAGTTTAACCCCTTATGTATCCACCTAATGGTAGTTCCGCTAAGCCCGCATTTCTCCAGTTTACTTATCATAATGTCAGGGGGGACTGTGTCAAAAGCCTTGCTGAAATCAAGGTATATTATGCCCACCACATTTCCCCTATCCACCAAACCAGTTACCCTGTCAAAGAAGGAAATTAAGCTGGCTTGGCATGATTTGCTCTTGGGAAATCCATGCTGGCTGCTAGTGATCACCCCTTCATCCTCCATGTATTCGCAGATTGAATGTTTTATACATTGCTCTAATAGCTTCCCGGCTGTAATTATTGAAGTCAGGCTGTAGGGGCAGGATTTCAGAATTGCATTAGAAGAATTAATGTATAATTTGATTTCATCCTGCTAGCCACCCCATTTGAATAGCAGAAAGGAATGACCCTCTGGGACTATGAGATTCTGTTTTCCCATATGCATTACAAATTGGGACCTCTTTAGTTCTTTGTTTTAAGGTTTAGTTAGTAAGAGACAGGATTCTGTATTGTGTATATGTTAAGTAGATTAGAGGAACATTGAAGGCCTGGGTCTCAATGTAAATTGTCTTGGTTATTGGTTGTAAAACTTAGCAAAGTTTAATTTGCAATGCCTTTTTCCTCGATATAAAATACTACTGTTTGTATTCTCAAAGTCTTGTAAAAGATTGTTTGGTCTCTGTAAAAGACTGCTTGTGTGAATGAGGAATGCATGCATCAGGAAAAAATAAGGTGTGAAGTCTATTGTTAACAAGATGGTCAAGAAAGGAGGAGCGAAGACACTTATCAGGATTTGTTGATGCCAAAGAACCATCAATGCGTATCCATGATTGAGAAAGGGCAAATTGACAACCCTGAGGTGAAGGCTGGCATCCCTAAAGACAATTGATTAACTCAAAACCAGGATAGGATAACCCTCTCAGAGGTGTTTTGGAATGTTAACACCAATCAAGAAGTAACCAGTCAGAAACTGACACAGCAAAATCTATAGACTTTAATAGAGAAAAAGGACTATAAGAACAGGGTGCTTTGCCATGGGACTTTGGGTTCATCTTGCCACACTCCAGGAGCATTGGATCGCAACCGACAAAGCCCTGCTCCCCTCTGTGATCAATCTGGCTGGCCACTAGATTGATCCAGACTCTGGACTGGTAACTATAAACATCAACTAGCAGGACTGTGTGCGTGGTGGGTGTGTGTGTGTGAGAGAGCGAGAGAGATTGAAAAGCATATGCTAACTGTTGTATTCTCAATAAATGCGGGGTGCTGCCTTCTTCCCTGTAAAGATCCTGTGTGCTTCTTATAAATATAACAAGACTGACTGGTCTATAGTTCCCTGCTGCTCCCCCCCCCCGACCTTTTTAAGGATGGGCACTATGTTAAACTTTCTTCGGTCTTCTGGGACTTCTCCTGTTATCCATGAGTTTGCAAATATTATTGCCAGTGGCTCTGCAATTTCTTCAGCTAATTCCTCCAGCATCTTGGGTGAATAGCATCAGGCCCTGCTGATTTCAATTCATTCAAACAACAAGTCTTAGTTAGGTGTCTGAAGCCCCCTGGGTCCACTAAGCAAGGCTGATATTAGACTCACTGGGGGCCAGAGCAGAAAGCTAAAGCCCCGCCACCTGGGACTGAAGCCGAAACCTGAGTAATTTAGCTTTGTGGGGCTCCCTGTGGTGGGGGGCCCTGGCCAAGTGCCCTGCTAATGCTGACCCTGGCTTTTATATGCAGAAAAACAATTGTGACACAGGTGGGCCGTGGAGTTTTTATAACATGTTAGGAGGGCCTCAGAAAAAAAAAGTTGAGAACCCTTGGGTCAGAAGATCTAACTTGTTCTTTACTTATTCTGATCTGCATCTCTTCCTCTTTATTGTCTACGGTAAACATAAGCTGAGATCACGACTAAAAGTATGTTTTCCAGAGAAGTCCAGGGTGTCTAGTTCTTTGGAGACAAAGGGCAAGCTGACATCTGACCAGATGTAAACACTGCTGTCAGGCCATTACTTGCTAAATGGCCATTCTTTGGCAGGAAAGGGGATGGGGCAAAAAGAAATTTTAGCAAAGAAACGGCATGGAGTTCCCTTCCACACCCAGTGCTTGTCACCTTGTTTCCCCATTGGAAATGCTTCTCAAAAGGGTGACTATCAAAAGAAGGGGCAGACACCCCTTTGCCTCCCTCTCTTTCTGTCCATTGATTCACTGCATGAGAAAGAACAAAGGAAGCAGCCATTAAACAAACAAAGGGGTCCTGAGCTAACAAATTTGGCCAACAAGACTGTTGAGAGCATGTGGTGAGAAAAACTTTGCTTTGAATTTAACATAGTTTGTTAAGTTAGGCACTAGTTTTGTTTTGTCTTTATTTTTCTTGTAACCGTTTCTGACTTTTATGCCTCATTATGTGTATTCACTTAAAATTCATCTCCTTGTAGTTAATACACGTGTTTTATTGTTTTGTCTAATTCAGTGTTTGAATTGAAGAATTTGGGAAACTCCATTTGGGGTAACAAGATGCGCGTGTGGGAGTTCTATTAATAAAATGACAGATTTTATATACGTTTGTATTGTCCAGTAGAGGGCAGTATAGGCCATATATTTGTGGGGGGAAATACAGGATTGGGAGTGTGTTGTGGTCACCCTGCAATATAGCCCAGGCTGGTGAGAGCTAGAGTGTAACTCAAGTGTGGCTGGCAGGCTACAGTTGCACGCAGGCACTCAGGCTGTGGCTTGCATCCTGGAAGGCTACTTGTAAGCAGCCTAAGTGGGAACGTCTTGTGCCAAGGCATTGTAAGGCGCTCAAGGTTACGGGCAGGGGTGACTCAGCTACTCATCAGTGTGGATTATACCCTGGGTATGTCACAGGCCTCTATTGTGCTTGGTGCTGTATAAACACAGAACAAAAAGATGGTCCCAGACCCAGTTTGTTGCAGTCCAAGATGTATAAGACAAGAGATGACAGAAGGACATTGCATCTATTACGCATTTATTAACCCTGCGTAGACCTTTTATACATTTCTTTTATATAAAGTATGTGCTAGGATCTGGCTACTCAGACCTTTGCAGCAATTACTTAAAGATGCCTATTGAAGCAAAGTCACCTTTCCCAAAAGATATTTAATAATAAAAGGGGGACGGAGGCTGGGGGTAAGGGCAGGGAAGAATCTAACTCCTGCAATATCTTCCCTCCTGCACAATGTCAGCTTGAAGGCTGAACTCTGGGCAGACGTTCTTTTTGTTTTCCTTTTTTAAATTCATCACTTTAAACTTTATTTGCTTGCTGAAGGCAATGGCTTTAGCTTCCAGCCAGATCCTTATGTTCCTCAATCAGGTGTGCTCTCCTTCAGCACTTTCATAACATGGAGACTCAGCTCCTGAGAAATAATGAGCCAGGAAAAAGGAGTCTGGATTTGACATAATGATAAATGAGGTGAATCTTCCCCCCCACTCCCACCCCCCAAGAAACCAAGATTGGTGCATAGAAAAAGAAAGGGGGGGGGAAGATGTTTCTATTTTAATATGAAATATAAAACACCCATTGTACAAAAGTGGATTTTTTCGGAAGCAAAGAAGGAGTAAAGGTAAAGGCTACAAGCAAATGAATGAGGAGAAGAAACTAAGATAATGCAGTCGATAATCAGTTCAAGGTACAGCATGATCTGCAGGGTCATCGGCCCAGCCCTAGGGGAGAGCTTTTTTAAAGTTTCCCTATATGCATTTTAGTCTGCTCATTAGCATACTTTGCCTTTGAAACTCATCAGAGTGGCTCCAACTGGCTGCAGTGACACCTGCTGGAGAGATGGGATGGCCCAAGCTGATCGGTTCTCCATCTGCAAAACATAAGCTGGAAGCGCTGCTGGTTCCGGCAGTGTTTGGGTGCACTCCAGGCTGCTACCTGCGTAATGTGTCAGACCTTAGGAGACAGGCCAGTCCTCGCTTATAGACAGCCCCCCAACCCGAAGCAAATACTCACCAGCAACTACACACCACACAACAAAAACACCAACCCAGGAACCAAACCCTGCTAAAAACCTCAGGGCCAACTCTGTCCACATATCTATTCAAGGGACATCATCATAAGACTTAACCACATCAGCCACAACATCAAGGGCTCGTTCACTTGCACATCTACCAATGTGATATATGCCATCATATGCCAGCAATGCGCCTCTGCCATGTACATTGGCCAAACCGGACAGTCTCTATGCAAAAGAATAAATGGACACAAATCTGACATCAGGAATTATAACATTCAAAAACCAGTGGGAGAACACTTCAGTCTCTCTGGTCACTCAATAACAGACCTAAAAGTGGCAATTCTTCAGCAAAAAAACTTCAAAAACAGAATCCAACGTGAAGCTGCAGAACTGGAATTAATTTGCAAACTGGATACCATCAGATTAGGCCTGAATAGAGACTGGGAGTGGTTGGGTCATTACAAAACCTAAACTTAACTTCCCCAATACTAATTTCTCCCTACTATTACTCACACCTTCTTGTCAACTGTCTGTAATGGGCCACTCTCTTATTGCTTCAAAAGTTATTTTTCCTCCCTTGGTATCCTAATGTTAATTGATTTATCTTGTTAGACTGACCTCACACTTGGTAAAGCAACCCCCATTCGTTCATGTATTTATACCTGCTCCTGTATTTTCACTTCATGCATCCGATGAAGTGGGTTCTAGCCCACGAAAACTTATGCCCAAATAAATTTGTTAGTCTCTAAGGTGCCACAAGGACTCCTCGTTGTTCTTCTTTCTTACTGCCCTCTAAGATTGGAACAATTATTATTTGTCTTCCAGTAGTGTTTAAAAGCCCTAATTGGGATCAGGGCCCTATTGTAATAGGTGCTTTGTCTACAAATAGTAAGAGACAGTCCCTGCTCTGATAAGCTCATAGCCATCTTATAATATCACGTAAATAACTGCATTTTTAATACAATGGGCCACAAAGATATTAAACTTATTTCAATGAGGTTTGTCCAGGATATTGTCATATGTCACAAGGGGGGCGGGGAAGCAAATGAATAATAGGATCTGAGATGCTGACTGTCTACAGGCACTGCAGGTGTGATTCACAAAGATATTTAGACATCTAAATCCATTGACTTCAATGGGAGATGGGCACCTAAGAATCCCACCCTGAGGGTATAAAATAGTGCAATGAAATGCGAAACAACCACAGAACAGTGGGATCATCCAAATTATATTGGGGCACTGGAAATTTTCAATGCTGTGAATGGATGGATTCACAATATCCTGGACAAAGTCCCCTCAAGGGCACCATGGCATGAAGCTGCTTCCAATTCTAGCCGCTTAGGGGAGCTGCAAGACTGAGCACTGTTGCCTGCTCCAGATTTCTGATTCACTCCAGCCCTCTCAAGTGAAGCAGTGAAGGAAAGGTAGCCAGAACGTTGCGATGAACATGTTACTGTTTGTATGTGTGCGCTCGCTCGTGCACGCAGGAGCACCACTTCCGTCTATTGGATAGCCTCAGACCAGCTCATTTATGTGTTACGGGCCTTACAAAGCTAACAAAGAATACTTGTACTTTTATAGGATCAGGAAGATCTATATGTGATGCGAACTGCTGTCATGACATCCCAAATGGCCCCAGTGTGCAGCAGAGTGGCAACCCTGGACAAGGGATATTTTACAACACTATCTTTCCTTTAATATTATTTTCCTCTCTTTCCTTCCACGCTCCTTTAGACAGGACTGATTACTATGAATACAGCGATGAGTATGTTGCACTAGAAGAGAACACCGCCGCCACAGACAAAGAATACCTCACATATCCCGACTGGTTCTACGAATACTTTGGCTACAATGGTATTAAAATAGGTGTTAGCAATGCAACATTTTTAAAGTATGTTGGGAGGTGTCAGGGGTGGAAAACCCACCATTCCAGTTCTAAGTGTGGCAAATCTCATTGTCTCACTCCCCATCTTACCTTATCTGCCAGCGGCCTCTCAGAATGTCTGAATCAAAGGAATTAGTTAGGAGGGTTTGCCTGCAATGTTCTCCTTTGTATTCCTCTTGTAAGGAGCCCGTGTTTTATCTCCTGCTTTCGCAGAACGGATTCTGATCATGCAGAACATTTCTGATTGCTACTACAAAAAGCCCCGGCTTATTTGTCTACAGACACTGTGAGATGTAATTGCTGCTTTCCTGGAATGTATGTTCTGTGACCAAATGTAGAGCAAATGTTTTTTCTGAGTCACACGTTATTTTCTATACTTCAGTATAGCGAGAAAGTACCTTGAGCCAGCTGCTTGGCACCACTTCCGCGGGTGGATAGCCCCTGGGGACCTATAGCCAACCAGGTGTAGTTTAAAGTAGAACTGAGGCCTACACCAGAAACCTAAAGAGCTCCCAGATATCCCCAGGGTCAGAGGGGAGAAAGATAGCAACTCCTCCTTCACCCCTCCGACCCCCAGATGCACTGCACAGAGGTCTGGCACTCCTTTCTATCTAACCCTTTATTTTCTGTGGTGCACAGTCATTTTGGTGAGAATAAGTTTATGCAGGGCCTAGCTCAATGGGGTCCCTCTGAGTAAACAGTAAATAATAATGATTACGGCTACGTTTTAGTCACAGGTATTTTTAATAAAAGGCATGGACAGATCGCGGGCAGTAAACAAAAATTCACAGCCCGTGACCTGTCCATGACTTGTACTATATACCCCTGACTAAAACTTGGGGGGGGGGCAGCCCTGGGGGCGCCACAGGTGCTGGAGGGGTGTGGCCTGGGGGGCGCCGCGGGTGCTCGGGGGGGGGGAAGTTGCGGCTGGGGGGTGCAGGTATGGGGGGGAGGGTTGCATTCCAGGGAGTTGTAGATGCCGGGGGAGGTGCGGCCTGGGAGGGGGGGCGTCACAGCCTGGGGGGGGGACTGGGGAAGGCTCCTGGAAGCAGCAACCCCAGCTACTAGCTCCATGCTCCACACTCCACATGTTGCCTCCGTTTTGCTCTAAGCCCCGGTTCTGCAGTTTCCATTGGCTAGGAACCGTGGCCAATGGGAGCTGCAGGGGTGGTGCCTGCAGGCAGAGGCAGCATGTAGAGCTAGGAGCTGAGGGAGGGGAGTTCCTGTCATCCTTTTGGGAACCCCCACCCCAGGTAAGCACCGCCCCGCATCCCAATCCCCAGCCGTGAGTCCCCCCCACACCCAAACTCCTGCGTCTGGGTGTGGGCGGGGCCGAGACTGCCCCAGCAGCGTCCAGTGCACCTGGCCCAGGGCTGCCCGAGCTGCTTAGGCGGCCCCCAGGCCAGCCATTGCAGAAGTCACAGAGGTCACGGAAAGTCACAGAGTCCGTGACCTCTGTGACAAACATGGAGCCTTAATAATGATATATGACATCTTCAGGGGAATCTAACAACTACATTGCTCCGAGGAGAGATGGGCCCAAACACTTCCATGCTTTAGTGAAGTCCTCTATACCTGGAGCCAGACTCAGTAGCTTGGGGTCATCTCTGGTTCCTAATGCATCTGGTCCCACAGGCCTTATTCAGGTGAAACCCCCATTGATTACAATGGAAGTTTTGCCTGAGTAAGCAGTGCAGAACCTGGTTCAGTGCTGACTGGCTAACTGTTGTTAGGTGTGCTTCTGTGCTTAGGAAGACAGCATCAGATTGCTCTGGAAGGGGAACCTGTCAACTTTAGAGCAGGGTCACATTTTGGGGGGCGATCTGACCTGGGGTTCCACCTGAAACCAAATCAGAAGAACATGATCCAGAAACTGTCTATTATCTAAACACATGAGATTTGTTGAGACTCTTATGGCAACGTCAAGCTAAGAGCCTGGCAAAAAGTCGATACTGGAGGGTGTAAATAAAAAGTCTCCATGCTCTCCTGGTAGATCCATGCTCCCCCAAGCCTTGCAAGAATAATGGTGAATGCAAAAGAAATGGAAATCACTACACCTGCCTCTGCCCTATGCCGTATGCCAGAACTAGGTGTGAGAAAGGTAGGTGCTGCTTTCATAATTTCATTATTATTAAAGGGAGGAAAAACCTCTAGCCAAAAAGCTCTAGAAAAATACATTGCCTTTGATTCACTTCTCAAAAAGCATCAGGTTGTGAAACAATCCAAAGGAACTGGTAAATCTGTGTCAGGTTTTAACTAGACCTGGTCGACAATTCATTGTTGAAATGTTCTCAAGGAATGTGTCGATTCCATCAAAACTTTCAGAGAAAACCAGGCAGGTAGGTAGGCAGGCTGCCTGGCTTCTTGGTAGCTCACCCACCCTCGTGACTTCTTGGCAGGGCTTCTTGGCTGCCCACCTGGCAAGTTGCTGGGGAGCCCAGGTAGCTGGACAGCTCCTCAGGCTCCCAGGCAGGCAGCTGGTAAGCCACAAAATTCCATTTCAGTTCTCCTGAAATGGATTTTTGGTACCCTTTTCTTCCCATGAAAAATATCAAGATTTTTTGTTGTTGTTCCGATTCAGAATGGAAAAAGAAACCATAGTCTTGACATTTTTCACAGGAAGGAAAATTCCTTTTCTGCACAACTCTAGTTTTGACTTTAGGTGCTTAACAGGCAGCAGCACCCAAAGCTATAGCCAAAAATGGTGCAAGAGATTCTAGTACATCTAGCCTGGCATCTATGGGACTCAGCACCTGTTCAGTGAATGCATGTCTAAAATGCAAGCAATTAATCTTATCTTGCTTTTCTGTTTTATCTGGCTCCACCACAGTGAAAAACGTGTGTGAAAGGAATAGCTGTCGTAAAGGAGACTGCCTTATAATGCTAACTCCACCTTATTCTCAGTGCGCTTGTAGACATCCTTATAAGCCACCATACTGCAACAAAGGTGAGAATAACAGCAGAAAAAAATCCTACGTGTTTGTATGTTCAGTAAGTGGGCATGGAGCCTGCACTATCTGCTCACCCCAGAGAGGTGGTCTATTCAGGGAGAGTCAATCTGGAGGATAGTGCTGGGGAAAGCCTATGTTTCCTATTGAATAGTATGTGTTACGCATCCGCTCTCTGCCAGACCCACCAAGGATGAGTCTGCTGCATCTCCCAGCTAGGGGAGTAAGTCCCTTAGGGGAGTCAGTTACCGCCGACCAGCTTCTAGCAGAATAATAGTACTGTTTTATGCTTTAAATGTTGACAGTATCTGCAGCTTGCAAACCAAACCCATGTAAAAATGGAGGCGTCTGTCTACAGCGGAGACTCAGATCAAAATTCTCCTGCCAGTGTGCTGAACCCTTCAGAGGGAGGTTCTGTGAAATAGGTATGCCGGGATAGGTATGTTGGGATTTGCCTTTTTTCCACCAAGGGTGGGGAGAAGGTAATTATTAGGCTGCATTTGTCCAAAGCAAGGTTCAAGCCTGCAATCAGATTCACTAGCGCAGCTCCTAGACCAGGAGCCCAAGGGTAATATCCAGGGTAATCCTGGGCTCAGGAAGGTTTCAGAGGACTTCTTTCACCTATCGTAGGTTCTCTGTCCCCCCAAGTGACTAGTGAAAGGACGCTCAAGTGTTAGCAACATTAACTCCCCACATTGCTCGGCAGGCACAACCAGTTGTTTGTAAGGTTTCTCAGGGCTTTTATCATTCCCCCTCTGAGCTTTCCTGTACAATCTCCCTTCCTCTTAAAAAAAATCTTTCCCAATTTCCTCTCTTTGGGGCCCCCTTCAGGATGTACCCACACATTTTGGGGTTCACCCAGGCCAGAAAGGTGTTTGGTCACTGTCTGCCTTGTAACCCTGGAGTGTTTTGTGGCTGTGAAGCTTTGGTTCAGAACTCTGACCCCAACAGCCAGAAAGCCCCCCAAAAGACATTTAGGGTTACAAGGCAGATGGTGACCAAACCCCTTATTGGCCTGGGTGAACCCCAAATATCACAAAAGGGTTCCCAGCTCTGATGTTTCCAAAACTGTGCTCCAGCCATTACCCACTTCTAGAAGAGTGTGACTGAACGAGGGTGCAGGGGCACACATTTGTAAGGGTAGGAGGATGGGAATCGTAAATTCTCTATATACGTATATTAAAGGCTTCAGATCAGCTCCACGCAACAGACAGCCTTGTCATGAGCACTCCCATTGCCATAATTCCTTCATTAACCTTTAACCCGCTCTTTCCTCTTGCTGGTGTGTCTATCCTTCTAGCATGATACCAACTCTCTGATCAGGTCTATCCATCATACCAGCACCCTCTGCTATACACAGCTCAAGTGGCAGGTTGCTACAGGAACAGATTCTGACCAATTGCTGACTTTTTAATAATGGAAGTTCTCCAACGCTACTTTGCTGAGCTGTTTAGAGCATGAGGTCTCAACCTGGGAGTGGCAAATAGGTTTCAGGGATTTGCAGTCATTTTCCTTTTCCTTATAGCTAGGTTGGAGTCGGGGGTCCTGAAACTTTTTTCCATTGTAACTTGGTGTCACAGTATAGATATGGTTGAGAATATGGATTAAGGTTCAGTTATTCCCACCTCCCTCATCCAAGACTACATTTGGTCCAGTTGCTCGCTGGATCTTGCAACAGGCATGACATTAACCCACGTCGTCCTTGGTGGGTGACACATCTGCTGTGTAGGAAATGAGTGACAGGCAGGACCTTTTCATACCAGCATTGTCTTCTTGTAGGACCAGAGGACTGTTATGAACAGGATGGCCATGAATACAGAGGGAAAGTGAGTCAAACAAGGTCTGGGGAGACATGCCTTTATTGGAATTCTAACCTGCTCTTGGACGAGAGTTACAATGCATTTATGGAGGATGCCGAATATTATGGCATCGGTGACCATAACTTCTGCAGGTAATCTACTGAAGCTACATATGCAGAGGTCTCCTCTCACAAAAAATGTGCAGAATAATTCCAGTGTGAGCAGCTCATATGGATCCATAGGGAAGTAAAGGGAAATCTCCAGGGGATGTAAAGCTGCCATTGCCTGCTCTACGCAACCTGCCTTTGTCATAATGAGAGTGACAAGGTGGGTGAGGTAAAATCTTTTATTGGACCAACTTCAGATGGTGATGTACACAGACTCTTCTTCAGCATCTGAAATAGTGGACATTCTGGGGCACCCCTCTAAAGAGCTCTGATGCTCCTGTCCTAGAAGAGACCACTCTAATTTGCACTGACCCAGCCCCTAGCTACTCCCAGGATCAGGAGGGTGGAAAAGTGGAAGAGAGTCACCTATGCCACCCATCTCCTCAGGTGTATCCCTTGTTAAAAATGAAAATAGCTTCTAGGGAAGCTTGGATCTTTATTTGGAGCATTTAGCTGCTCTGTTATGCACCCTTCAGTCCAATGGTTAACCTGTTCTCCTGGAGATTTCCTCACTCTGACTGGTGGATGTTGGAATCTGTTCCCTTCAGGAATCCAGATGGTGATGTAAAACCCTGGTGCTTCATCAAAACAGATAACAAGGTGAAATGGGACTCCTGTGATGTTTCGCCTTGCTCAGTAACAGGTAGAGTGGAGAATAACACTAAACCTGCTCAATGAGTCTCAGAGGTGTTAAGGGCTTTCTCTTTGCCCTTCCCCAGGTTCTCGTCCCACAGACAGAAAACAGAAGACCAGAAGTCCAAAGTGCAGGCAATGCAATGTTTATTGGGGAAATCAAGCAAGCATATAAATAGCTCTGTACACCACAGAGCCTTTCTCATGTCTCCTTCCTGTTTCTTAGCAGGCATAATTATACCTGTAGTGCACACCCTTGATCCCAACCCTTATAATTTATGTCATGTTCTGTTTTGGAGGGTCTGGGGGCTTCAGAACCACCTCTTTTGTATCCCGTGGGAGGAGTAAGGAGTGAGGTTGTGCTTCGGTCAGGGTCAGGCATTTCTTTGGCTTTTAGTGTTTCTTATAACCCCTCTCCCCGCATTCCCCTCACCTCTCCCAACTGGTTGCTTGACCTTATCTCGGGAGAGCAGTTGAGACAGGACTGTCCTTCAAGTGTGCGCTTGTATATTAAACTCCCACTCTACCCAACAACACTTTAATTTTATTTCTTATCTCTTTTTACCCCATCTGCTTGTGGCCAGATGTAACACACAGTGTAACACTTCAATCTCTCTGGTCACGCAATCACAGACATGAAGGTCGCTATCTTAAAACAAAAAAACTTCAAATCCAGACTCCAGCGAGAAACTGCTGAATTGGAATTCATTTGCAAATTGGATACTATTAATTTAGGCTTAAATAGAGACTGGGAGTGGCTAAGTCATTATGCAACGTAGCCTATTTCCCCTTGTTTTTTCCTCTCCCCCCCCCCCCAGATGTTCTGGTTTAACTTGGATTTAAACTTGGAGAGTGGTCACTTTGGATAAGCTATTACCAGCAGGAGAGTGAGTTTGTGTGTGTGTTTTTTGGAGGGGGGTGAGGGGATGAGAGAACCTGGATTTGTGCAGGAAATGGCCCACCTTGATTATCATACACATTGTGTAAAGAGTTGTCACTTTGGATGGGCTATCACCAGCAGGAGAGTGAGTTTGTGTGGAGGGGGGTGGAGGGTGAGAAAACCTGGATTTGTGCTGGAAATGGCCCAACCTGATGATCACTTTAGATAAGCTATTACCAGCAGGACAGTGGGATGGGAGGAGGTATTGTTTCATATTCTCTGTGTGTATATAAAGTCTGCTGCAGTTTCCACGGTATGCATCCGATGAAGTGAGCTGTAGCTCACGAAAGCTCATGCTCAAATAAATTGGTTAGTCTCTAAGGTGCCACAAGTACTCCTTTTCTTTTTACGCAGTGTCTTTGTTCACACAAGAATATAAAAATATCAAAAGTCAAATGAGCAAACAAGACCCCAAATTCTATCTCAGGCAAAACTTGCTCCTAAGCTTCCAAGAAGCTCTGACAGCCAATCACCACTGCTGAACAGTGCTGCAGATGATCCTCCAAGTGGCTCCTACAGTACATCTGGCAGGATTGCCAATGTTGCTCCCAAACCCAGGTCTCCCCTGTAGTATGTCATAACACTTCCAGTCCTATAACTGTGCGAGAGATTCCCAGAATGCGTTGCCATGTCCATTCCTGAGATTTATAATCATTATAGCAAGTTCAGTCTCTGCCTGTAGCAAGTTCAGTCGTATGTCTCCCCTGCAGAAAAGACTCCAGCGACTACAGTCGCCCCAGCCATTCTTCCTGTAGTGGGTAAGACATTCAATACATGTGGACAGCCAGAGGCTCAAAGAACACTCAAAAGGATTTATGGTGGGGCCAAGACCATGTCTGGCAAACATCCCTGGATGGCATCTCTGCAGAGCAAGTGGCCATGGAGGCCTCCCATGCCAAAGGGACACTTCTGTGGAGGAGCTCTGATTGAACCATGCTGGATTCTCACTGCTGGACACTGCATTCAGTAAGTACATTACCGGTGTCCTGCTAAGCATGAAAAAAATCACATAGTTATTTGGTTGAAATTTATCCACTGGAAACCGTTGCTAACAAACATTTATCCACTGGAAACCATTGATAACAAAATGCCAGGTTGAATTTTTTTGCTGGAAAATGTCAATGCTGGCAACACTTTCTGATTTGTGTTTTTAATGGGAAAATTTCAAACAAAGCATTGAGATCGAAAGTGTTAGCATTTTTCATTTTGACATTTGAGTGGACATTTTTCCGAACTTCCCATTCCATTAAAATGTTTGATAGTTTGATTTTTTTTTTCCATTCTGTTCCAGGATAGGGAAAAAAAAAGTCAAAATAGAGTTTCCTGCAGGATGGGATTTCTGTGTTCTGAACAGCTTTAATAGCATTATAGAAATGTGTGGTGTTGTAGCCATATGAGTCCCAGGTCATTAGAGAGACAAGGTGGGTGAGGGAATATCTTTTATTGGACCAACTTCTGCTGGTGAGACAGACATGCTTCTGGGCTTACACAGAGCTCTTCTTTAGGTCTGGGAAACATACTCAGAGTGTCACAATTAAATACAAGATGAAACAGATTGTTCAGTTTAAGTAGTTAACACATGTTTCAAGGGACCGTTCAAGGTAAAGTAGCCTGTTAACACCCCTACATCCATAGGGAGGAAAGGAAGTGGGCAGGGGAAAGACAGCTGCAGGGGGCAGGGAGAGGGGGTTGTTAATGGGTTATAGATTGTTGTAATAACTGCTTCTAGAAATGCTGAGTATGTTTCCCAGACCTGAAAAAGAGCTGTGCGTAAACTCAAAAGCTTGTCTTTCTCACCAGCAGAAGTTGATCTCATAAAAGATATTACCTCCCCACCCTGTCTCTCTCATTGAAAGATAGAGTCAGATCCCCAACTAATGTAAATCAGCATTAACTTCAATGGAGCTACACCACTTTGTCAGCTGAAAATAAAATCCTAAAACATTACTTAGGACTCGTATTGAGGGTTGCCAGAGAAAGAAGAATTAGACGGTAAAGGAATGTTGTTACCATATAGTTATAAACTCACAGAAAATTTAGATTAAAAACACCTATTAAATCATCCAGTCCACTTCCCTCCCACTGCATGAGTGTCCCAGAAGCTCATTAAAATACATGTTGTCCCTTTCACACCTTTGCTGCAGTTGCTCAAAGAGGATCTGACTTCTGCTTTTAATCAAATGCTAGTTAAGTTGAAACAAGGTTATACCGTGTGTACAGTACGCTACAGAAGGGGCTGTGAAGTGAGAGAGAAGGGAAGAGAGCGGATATTTCTACATGGAATATTAGGGAACTCCACTTCAAGAACCAATATGTAAATTGACCTTCTTCTCAAATTGGATTAAAGTTCAGAGGAGTCAGTTTCTGCTTGATTTAGCTGTGGTTGGTATTTTTATTAAGATCACATGCTAGTGAGTAGCTATGTACAGGAAGTTAAAAGGATATTATAAAAACATGTACTGATCATCCCCCCCCCAAAAGGTGTTACCTATGAAATTCTCTCCGCCCTCCTCTTACTTCTGTGTAGTGTAGATAAGGCAGTTGGCTGATGTGTTGGTGTTTTTATCACACCTTGCTGTAGGACTGATTCAAGCCTTCAATTAATTCCTTAGGGAAATGTTGTCAGTATCTGAAGGGGTCCCCTCTCTGAGGGTTTTCAGTGTCTGCTGGAGGAAAAGAGGAGGAATGTAGCAAGCTTTCTGGTGGTTGAAAGGAAAGTCCTCTGAAGATCTGGGGTTGGGGTTGACCACACTACACACCATGGCATAAGGAAGAAAGCAGCGAGAGCTCTAGAACAGCGATTCTGTGATTTTTGCCTCCTGTTGCTAAACCCCAATTAGCCTCTGCCTAGAATACTATATTTCATTTTCAGAGGAGCGTATGCCTCGGGGGTGTGTAGAAATGTCTAGGTTTGGAGACTGGTAAATTACAAAATGCAGGAGCTCATTCAAGCATTGCTGACTGGGTCACCATTCTGACTGCCTGCATTCCAAGCAGGCCAGCCACTGGGGGGCAAAGAGGGCAATTGCCCAGGGGCCCAGTCAATTTAAAAGGACCCGGAGGCCCCTGACCCTTTTAAATCACCCAGGCGGGCCACAGGGTTCCTAGGCACACACGACCGCTCCAGGCCCCATTTGCTGGCGCAATTGGCCAGCACGGTCTGGCTCAGAAGTGACAGATTCATTACTTCCACCCCGGGCCCCCGGCCCCTTTAGGGACGGCCCTAGCCAGGCCGGAATTGCTGTCAGTGGGCCTGATTCTAAGCACCAAAGCAAAAAAGTTCAGCAGGTGATTTGTTTTTGTTTTTTTTCCTTCTTCTTAGCCTTCACCCAGACAACCTGCAAGTGTCCCTTGGAAAGCAAGACCTGGAGAAGACAGAGTACCATGAACAAAAATTTGATGTGGAGAAGATCATTCGGCATGGACATTACAAAGAAAGGAACAATATTCCATTCAATGATATCGGTAAGCTCCCACAGTGTTGCAACATGCGTGGTGAACTCTCTGATGAGGCATTGTTGGTTGGACCTTTTCACAGATGAAAATGGAGGTGCGGTTTCTATGGGCTGCACCTCTCTATTGGGCTGATCCTGCTCTCACTGAAATCAATGGCAGAACTCCTGCTGACTTCAATCTGTGCGAGGACAGGTTCTAGAAAAGATGAAGCCAGTGTGTGATTGTGTACAGTGTAGGCATTCTAGATTTTCAGGATAGTTACATAAACAAGTACATAGTAGAAGAGGGCAGGGTCCAGCAACAGGTACAAATAGTAGATTTCAGGCATTTGCACAGTGCACATGTGTACATTGTAGATTAATTTTAATCCCCTTTCATCTTTATCAATCGATATATTCTTTGTTACCCTGTGTATAGCTTTACTTAAGCTGAAGCCAGTTGATGGCCATTGTGCTCTAGAAACGAAGTATGTGAAAACAGTGTGTTTGCCCAGTGCTCCATTGCCTGATGGGACTGAATGCTATATCTCAGGATGGGGAGATACTGAAACGGGTAAGCTATTTAAGGGTTGGCTGATCTCAGTTATACCCATGTTAGAATAGAGTAACTCTCTCAGCAGAGTTGCTCTGCAATTCCCTGGATCAGAATCTAGGCCCTAGTATCTAATATTCAGATTAAGCAAAGAAACTTAACCAAATACTAATCATGTGTTAACCTGTCTAGGTAAAATAAGTATTGACTTGAACCTTCATCCAGTATCCAAACCTTTCTGGAAAATCTGAAAAAATTCCATTAACCTTTTTCTTTGCCACCTGACACTGCTTCTTGGCTTCATTCAGAACCAAAAACAGAAGCAATAAGGTACCGTGAATGAGGCTATGCTTTACTTACAGTATTTCCAGACAGGATCAGATACTGGAACTCTTGCAAGTTTTCCACACCCATTAAGCTTTTGATCAGCAGCATCTGAATTTGTTTGCTGCTTCTACACATCAAACATCCAAATCATTTCAAGTTTGAGCAATTCTACCCAAATCTTTATTACAGCCAGTAACTCTGAGTGGGAATTATGCTTTTTTTTAAAAAAGATCATGGCAATTTTCTGAAAAGTGTATTTTCTCGTGTTCTGATTGATGTGTTGCTGTAAAGTAACAGAAGGATCATGTGTCACTCAGGCTGCGTTAGGTGGCTTAGTACTTTGCAACCGATAGTCTGATATGACACATAGGGCCAAATTCTACCTGTTGATGTGACTCCCATTGAAGTCAACAATAGCAAAGCATGTCCAGTTGTTTAGAATGCACCAATAGAATGTATATTTTTTTTAAAAAAATACAAATTGAACAGTTCTTTTAATTGTTTATTTAGAAAACCAATTACTTTATAAGCGTTCAAACTGGCTCTTTCTCTGAACAGAGCTATTATTAGCATTTCAGGAAATCACTGAGATGGCAAAATGTTTCCTGTAACTCTGGAGTAAGACCAAACTTATAAACCAGCCTTAAGTAGCTGCAGATATAGTGCTTTGAATCGGTGGCTCTCACCTTTAGATATGTCATGTCTTTAGATTCCCATTAGTTATCTCCTTTAAATATTGTAGGATTTTACCTTGCTTATCTGTTTCATTATTTTGTGTGTTAAAAAATATATAGTGGCTTGATTTTCAGAAGTGCTGAGCAGCTACAAATCTCATTGAAGTCAATGGAGGCTGCAAGTGATCAGCATCTTTGAAAAATCAGGCCATTAATGCCACTAACAAATGTGTAGGTGGAATGACCAAATCCTGTAGACCTTCCCCTGCCTCTACTCAGGCAAATGTCCATAACTTCTAGTGTTCTGATTGAAGTTCCCAGGCACAGCTCTAACTAAATGTGTATGATTTCAGACAGACTTCCCTCCCCCCCCATCCAAATTACAAACAAACTCAGATTAAAAACATAACATGAAGTGGGAAAGGGAAAGGTGACTTTCCGCATTTTCCTGGCACACATCTTGTAGGTGAAGGATCTCGTCAGCTGTTAGATGCCAGAGTAAAGCTGATCTCCAAGACGCGGTGCAATGCACGGTGTGCATATGATAACAAACTGGATGAAAGCATGCTTTGTGCAGGAAATCTGCAGACACCAGGAGTTGATACTTGTCAGGTCGGTTGCTTTTTCTGTATTTCTCTCTTTAAAAAAAAAAAAAAATCACATAAATAGGCTGTGCAGAGTAATGGCTCTGCCAGGATACTACATATATATTTCTGTTTCTCCTATCAATGCATTAAAACAGCCTTCTTCTTTCTTCAGTGTGATTTGAGAGACACAGTCTTAGAATTAATGTCATCACGATCAATGACAGAGAAGTTTTAGAGGTTCCGTTGGAAAAGTTCAGATGCTTACCCAGAACTCTTCTTAATGCATATACCTTCTAATCTCTCTCTCTCCCCTCAAATCTATCAGATTCTTCTTTGTCATGAGCACCAGACCTCCAACTTGATCTTCCTCATCAGATCTCATATTCATGGGGGGAAGTCAGGATTGATTTTACTGTTACTGTGGTGTAAATCTGAAGCCACTCCAGAGCTGAACTATTGTAACACAGCAAAACCTGGCTCAGTATGCCTCTGGAGTTCTTCCATAAACCTTTAAATGAAAATGACAAAACTAAAGACGGGCCCAACTCAGTTTCACAGATATTTTGATCCACAATCTGACTCTGCTCGTATAGTTATGAATCAAGGTTATGACCATAATGCCAAGTGACTTTCATTCATGACTCTGGAAGTGTCATGTGAACTTGTGAGATTTCTGCCAGTTTGAGCCAAAACTTCACAAGAACACTTTGAGTTTTCACTGTCATTTTAACGGAATCCAGAGAGGTGTCCTAAACCTAATCAGGATCTGAACACCACCTCCTTGGAACATCTGTATTAAGAAAAAAAAAAATCATTCAAAACCTCAAAATCTTGTGCTTGAGAGAGAAATTTTGTTGTTGGGCAACATTTTGCTTTATTTTAGAATGCAAAGAATGGCTCTTATTTTTTTGTCTCCTCAGGGAGATTCTGGAGGTCCTCTAACCTGTGTACAAAATGGTTCCTATTATGTCTATGGAATTGTGAGCTGGGGTGAACAGTGTGGCATAAAAGACAAACCAGGAGTTTATACCCAAGTGACAAGATTCCTTAATTGGATTAAATCAAAAATTCAGCAGGAGTCCAGGTCACGCAAGTAAGCGACACTTTCTGGAAAGGCAAATGGTAAACCTGAGAAATTTAATTTTCTTTATCCCTCCTCCTCCAACTTTATTGATGGCACTATGACAATATATCCAAGATGGTGGTGGCTACAGAGAAAATAGCAATAGCTGCTGCTTCAGAACTCATGCAGCAACCACAAATTTCCATCCCCAGCGAACAGTGAAAAATGTGTGTATGTGTGTAATATTTAGCTGAAAACTGAAACTCTCGTAGATTCTCTTAAGGTCTTTTCAGTGACTTACAGGGCCTGATCCAAAGTCCGCTGAAGTCTTTTGGTGGATCAGATAGAAGGAATGAGAGCTGCTCTGCTTTGCCCAAAATCAATCGGACAGTCATTTTCTTATTTTCTTCTGAGATTTTTGTCTTGTAAAACACTTATGCATGTGAGCAGCTTTACACCGCTAAGTATTCCCCTTGACGTCAATGGTACTATGCATATGCATAAAGTTACTCATGTACATGTGTTTGCAGGCTCAGGGCCCAATTTGTGTATCTCAGGCTATCAGCAAAAATATATAAAATATTTCTATAATGTAAATCTAAATTATTTCAAAATTTTGAAAATGTTGATGATTTTTTCTGTTTTTTTTCTTCTTTGTATCCGATGATAGCTGGATTATTTACTAAACCTAGATTATAATCTCTGAATTGTTAGACATAAAACTGGAATTCCATTTTATAGATAGAATTGCGTATTTTTGTCCAGTTATTCTACAGTCTTTAAGGAAAATTTGGAAAATATGGGATTGACGTTAATTCTGAGATGGAAGCGTGCCCACTGGTTTATGTGAAGAGTCGGTCTGCAAAGTGTAACAATGTCTCTCTCATTTGGGTATTTTTGGCTCTTTATGGTTGGTTTTAAACCTCATGCCATTGAGATGTTCTATAAACCGCCTGTGATGGGGTTGGGACTCACCACCACAGTGCTTCCTGTTGGTACCACCAGGAATTAGCTCAGTCCATGTGGAGCACCCTCTGCTGGTGGTGTCCTGTTGTCTCTCGCCCTCTGTTGGCATCTGGACCCACGTTGCTCCCTTCTCGCAGCATCCTCTTCAGGACACTGCCATCCAGCAGTACCCCCTGGTCCACGCTCACCCCCTGGTCCACGCTCACCCCCTTCCGGGGGGGGGGGGTTAACAGCAGTCCTTCTGCTTCACCCCAGCCACAGTGGCGAACCAAACCCCTAAAGTCTAACCCCTTCTGTCAGGGGTCAGGTGCAGTCCGCTATGGCTGCGTCTAATGGCTGGGTGTAATACAAGGGGGAAGATCCAGGCCCACCCTCTACTCTGGGTCCCGGCCCAGGGACCCTCTACTCTGGGTCCCGGCCCAGGGACCCTCTGGCAGCAGCCTCCCTGTCCTCCTTTGCTCCCCTTGTCCACCTCTCCTCCCTGAGCCGCTTCCCCTTTGGCCCCTTTGTACCTTGTGGGCCCTTCTATCAGGGCCTGCAGCCTGGCAGGTACTGGGCTTGAGTTCCCTTCTGCTCCCCGAAGCCTGCGCTGCGCTGTCCCAGGTGCTGGTCTCATCATTCAGGAGACAGACCTTCCCCCTTTGAAGGTCTGGGAGAGACTGACTGTCTCTCGCCTGGGCAGCCTTTATATAGGGCCTAGCCTGGCCCTGATTGGCTGCCACTTGCTCAGCCCTGATTGGCTCTCTAACAGGCGCTCCCTGATTGGCTGCCGCCTTGCGCAGCCGCTCTGGCCTGCTGTAACCCAATCTGGCATGTGAGTGGGGCAGCCACCCCACAACACCACCCCATAAGCCATCAGAAGCAATTCCTATTGAAGTAACTTCTAACCACCTTCTTCAGCGGTTTGCAACAGAAGACTCAGGTAGTAATTGTGATCTCTGTCAATCAGGGATAACACCTCTGAAGTCCCTTAAAGAATACGACCCAATTAATCAATGCTAATTTAGGTTCCATCAGCCCTTGCCTTGTGCATAGTCAGCTGCCAAGCCTTATCTTGTGTCCTTTAACATCAACGTGCCAATAAACCAGGAACCAATCCCTAAAATATCTACAAGCATCATTTATGGAAACAAATGCATTTGATTTATTCAATACAAATGATTTTACATTCTACAAATCAGGGCTTATTCATCTTTAGTACAAAGCTGAGCCTGCCAGTCATCTAGTACTAATTTCATTGACAGCCATAAATAAATACCATACTTTGTATTACATAAAATTATAAAGATCAATATTAAATTGCAGGGTCTGGGTGGTTGTTATTTTTTAAAAGAAACTGAAATACACCAAAACTGTTCTTAGATGCCACCTACTGCACTCCTTAGTCAGGAAAGCTATAGGACAAGCTGAAAAAGCTAAATGTTTTCATGTACCCTGCAGTGCTGCCTCATCTTTCTATTCATTTCTTGAGCAGCTGCATCTTCCTCCGCTTGACTTGCAGAATTTCTGAAGCATCAGGGTTGACGTTGACCTGCTGGGATCCTTCTGCCTCTGCCCGCTCCTGCAAAACCAAACCAACTAAGTTGTGGGGAAGAGCCACTACCAGGGTCACATGCTCCTCTGCCATGCAGCGGTGTGAGGAATTTAACAAATTAGGGGCCAAATCTGAGAAAAGGGAGAGAGAAAACACAGGAGAATCTCCACCCTCCCGCTCCATGCTTTAGGGCTTTAATCCCCTGCTCTCTCTAGAACTGCAAAGTGCTGCGTGTTCTCCCCCACATCCAGGTAGATCTCTAAACAGAAATCATCCTGCAGTTATTGCCATTACACTGCTAGAAGCCCACCCCAAGAGGCTTTCAACATAGCTGTCAAAGGGGAGTCAATGGCGGACTAGTTCCTAAAGGCATCTTGCCAAAATTAGGGAAAGGGAAGACCAGGGAAGCCATGCAGGGACTCTGAGCCTGCTGCTCTCATGAGTATACCAAGATCCCTGTGGACCGAAGGCCACCCATAGGACAAAACCCTCTGCGTGTTCCCCAGGGGAGCCAAATCCTGTCCACCCTATGGAGTTTCCTAGCCCCAGCCTGGACGCTGAACTTCATGGAGAGTGACCTGTGCTCTCCTCCCTAGAGGAGATGCCTCTAGATGAGGGTTGAGGACAGTGATAGGGTTGTGTGGGGAAAGCATGAACGGACACTGCCCTTGTTCTGTGGTTAAATAACGGGGAGACTGCAGCCTCCAGGGCCTCTCTCTGGTCGCTTTCACAAGCGCTCAATGGGATGACTGCTCAGATCCTGTCTAGGGGGCTGGGTTGTGTCCGAGGTTTTGTGAGAAGTGCGGTTTATTCCACTTACCGCTCTGTGTTCATACTGGGCATAAGTACCCTGAGATGCCATTCCCTGAGCATATGCCAGCTCCGCAGCTCTTCTTGCCATTTCCACTTTGTAAGAGCCTGGGGGAGTCCAGCCAATGCCTTTGATCCAGTTCAAGTCAGACTTGTATTTGACCTGGAAAAATGCAATAGACACCATTGGGTATTATCAGGTGTGACTCTAGTCAGACCACACACATTAAAGGTTAGACAGGACACACGCCAGGTGCTACAGGATCGAGGATCAAACACAACTATTTATTCTTAGAAAACGGATGCTCCTTTTTTAATTACAATAGGATTTTTGTATTAATCAAGACTAGTAAGCAGGGAGGGGTCTACAAGGATCATGAGTAGCTGATAGCCCTTGGAGTGAGTGCTGAAGACATAGCCTATAGAGCAAATATACTTACATCACTCTGGAGTCTGTAGGCCTGTTTAGCATGCTTCAGATTCAGCTGCTCGGGATCACAAGTGTACCGGTGCAGGGGCTGTTTGTAGTTTACATTGCTGACTAGCTGTTGGCTCTTCTTAGCATGGATGAATCTGGGTTGATTAATGTGACTCGTGAACTGTGTCCTGTTTTGGGCAAACTCCTTCTTGTATTGGTTGTCGCTCTGGAGTTTTCCCACCCTGACGAAATGCCTCATTTTGGGATCGTCATTTATATTACGGAATCCGATCTGTTGGCCTTTATCCCTCAGGAAGGCCTCTTTGTACCTGAACTACAGATCATTGGAGAAGGAAAATCTCATTTGCACATGCACATTATGATACAACTGCCTTATTAATTGAATTGCCCCCTGCCCCATCAATAGCTCTCTCTTCGGCAGGCACAGGCTCCCCCTCTGTGCACTTAAACCAAGAGGAGTCTGACCCACGTATATTTTTTGTAACAAAGCCATTATTTACAGTACAACTGTGTAACCACAGTAGAATAAACTCTTTGGTAATTGTTAAAGAAACAGGACAAAATGTATGAAGCCACCACCCCTGCCAATGCAGGACCATTTCTTGGAGAGCTGTACGCCTTTTTCCTTGAGCTGGCTAGTCCGTTTATAAATGACTCAAGCAAGGTCACTTCAATTTCCTTGCCTATGTGTTGAAAGGGTGACCCAATGTCTTGTGCATTCACACTCAATCTAATAAGTGGCCTAGGTAAGCCCACTATTTTGACTAATCAAAATCTTGTACCCAATTCACAGTACTATATCATCAGAAATCTACCCCCCGTGACTGGGTGCTTCAAAAATACTCCCGTCAAGGACGGTATATTATTAAACGGCATTCCTAGTGGAAAACTTCTAACTCAGTTCTGCACAAACATCTGGTTTGACGACATAACCACCTCACCCAAACTGGCCTCCACAACCCGCTTTTTTATGTCAGGGTTTAATGGTTTTGTAGGATTGTATTTTGTAAACCAAACACTTCTTACATCACTCGCAATTTCTCTTGAAGCTTTAGCTGTCTGGAATGGGATGGCATCCAACCTAAAATCATAGCCAGCTGCCCTTGTCTGTTCCCAAGCTGTTTTATACATTTTCTGTGTTAAAAAGAAGAGGAGAAAACAGTCAGTTTATTAAATCTAATTTTGTGGCTGCTGTAATACATGTTTTATTCTAAAGAATTCATTGTCATGATGAATCTGGATACCAATCTCCAAAGATTTGTGATCAGATTCTATGGCACTTCAGTTTCTTTCCTATTAAACACAATGATGAAAACTCTCATGTCTAAATACAACCATCAAGATTTCTTTTTGCATTTGCACATGGATTGGTTTTTATTTTATTTAGTTTATATTAGCGACTTTGATGCATCAGCCACATCAGTACTGCATCAATATTGCCCTTATTCTGTCTTTTGATGCATCCACTTGCAGAGCCTGGGGTTTTGTGTCTTCAGAATTTCCGTACCAGAGTTTCAGTAACTAGTCATTTCAACCTTTTCTAATGTCCTCTGTTTCAGTCTCATGTTACATGTGGTTTCATTAACTCATCTGGAATAACATCTGCCTGTAACACATTGGATATGACTTTGAGGCTGTGAAATGCATTCTCAAAGTGAAAGTGCTCTAGTTCTGGTTCTTGCCCAAGTGGAATTTATACAATAGCTTTCAGAGTGGCTAGGATGTAGTGTCAAATCCTATTTGCTGGCTACATAAACTGCTGTATCTGATTTTTTTAAGTCTCAGCTGACACTTCTATTTTTTCCCTTTCTAATTTTATTCACCTGCACCCTCTGAGGCTGTAGTCTAGTTTTTCTGGTGTCTGTTTTACACCTGAGCACATCACCAATATACATTTCAAGTTCTAAAATACATTAACCCATTTCTCATGTTTTGCAAGTGAAGGTGGTGTTTTAGCAAGACAGCAGATTGAGCCAGGGAAGGTTCTGAACAGTTACAAGAAGGGAGGTGGCAGTGTAAGGCCCACTAATGTGCCCTAATCCTGGTTCAGTCTCCAGACCTCATCTGCCCCTTGCTTCTCTGCTGAGAATTCCAACCAGGAAGTTCACATGTGGAAACCGGGATGGTTGTTCTTCACGTGTGGACACCTGTTCACCTAGAATTGGACTGAGGCCCCTCAATAGCCTTCAGTCGGTCATTATTAGTGTGGGTTTTATAAGACTACCTGCTGCAATGTGAATCCGATGATCCTTATTCTCTCCCCAACAATGACATCTGCCCCGATGCTGAACTTGTACCCACAATGCCCCTTTATGTTTAGTAACTGCTGGGTGCAGGTTGTTTGTGACATCGCAGTCATTTCCTGTCTGATTTTTTTTTATTTAATCTCTCAAAGCTTTTCGTTGCCACTGTGAGTCTTAATATTACATGGGTCCTTTGATCTGGAACCCCAGGAGTCATTTTTCTTTATCACAGTGTGCAGAGTTTTGTCCTCATCCTCAAACATTACATCCATTTGATTCGCAGTTATCTCCACAGCTTTAAAATATCAATGGCTCAGGTATGTCTCTGTTGTCCTCTGGCTTTTTCATTTTCAGTCAGACTCACCAAAGGGCACCTTAACTTCTGTATCTATAGGAAAACTTCCTAAAGCCTGTTTTCCTTGATGAAGCAGTCCAGTTTATTACAAAGTCTATCGCCTGAAATGAAATGATCTGTCACTTACATCACTGATATGAAGTGCATTCAGACGGGCTCTGATAAAATCTGGGTGGTCAGGAGGTAGGGTGTATCTGTGCATTGCATCAGAGTCTCCAGACCTGTACAGCCTCTGTGAAATCAAAAAGTATTCAGCGTGAGGACTGTTGCTGGCAGCATTGTTGAGAAAAACCAATTGATGCACTACAATGTAACAAAAAGTTAAGGTCCATTACAGTAAAAGGAAACATACGTCACTGCACTGGATGTAGCTGTGCTTAGCATGGATCAGGTCTGGAGAGTCAACCACTGTGGTGAACTTCATACTCTCTCGCTTCTGACGATACTTTGCCTGCAAGTGAAAAAAACAAGAGGCTTCTATTAAATAGTGATCAATGAGAATTTTGCATATGTGACAACAGGAACAAAATGACCAAAAAAAAAAATCACTATCCTGAAACCATGGTGTTAAAAACAAAGTGTTTTTGCTTTAGTGCCAACCCTTATTTGAATGCTGGCAAATGTGGTTCCAAGATGCCACTGCAGTGTGCACAAATAAAAGTTTCTTTTCTTTTTGCAAACAGGAGTTTGCTCTAACAAACTCTCTTCTTATATACAGATCTCATGTACTCTAGTTAGGAATGCTACACAGAGTTTCTGCAGTAATAAAAGATGCTGGTTAGGCTAAATCAACCTCCTGATGATGTTATGCACAATAACATGCAATTTTAAAAACTGGAGCTCATCCACTTAACATTTCGTACTGGTGTTTACTGCATTTATTTGTTTGCATATTTTATTTTTAGACAAGCATGTCCGTTGGAATAGAAAATATGCCACGAGTGTCACAAGTGGACTCTCATCTCCCATACTGCTCTTTGGTAACTTACACTTTGTATAAACAGGCTCCCACATCAAAAGGAAATGATAAGCTACATTCGTAAGTGTCATGTAAGGAGGAGCCTTGATGGTAAACAATTCCAAATCCCATGAAAAATTTATCAGTACCTCACTGATGAGCTCTCCAGCCTTCTTTACATTTTCTATCTGTGGAGATCTTAGAGCCAACCAACCAACCCCTTTCATGAAGTTCAGGTCTGATTTATAGCGAGACTGTTAAAAATGAAAATGGTTAGCTTTTCTCAGTTTTGTATCCACAGCTGTGACTCCCAGATTCATATTAAATGTTTCGACTTTTTCATTCTCCATGCATATATCACATCATAAAACCAAACTGTTTGCATTTGTTCATTCCACCAGGAATTAAATAATGAATCATATGCAAGTCATGAGAGGAGGCCTCACAAGTGAATTAGCATGATTCAAAGCAGAAATAACCTGTTTGTATGGGATGCAAAAGATCCCTTTTTAAAATAATTTTCTGAAGTAAGTTCACCTCAGCAATACTAATTATTTTATCCAGTGCATGTTTTGTAATTAGCCTGACTTTGTAAGAGGACAGCAGTTCTCTGCTCTATATGTTTTAGAGCCCCATCTGCAAAGAGAATGGGCTAACAAAATGAATAGGGCCAATTGTTAAAGCAAGTGGAAGACGAACAAAAAACCTTGAGGTTCTCCTCCAGACTCTGCAAGTGACCCATTGTGTGACTTTGACCAAATCATTGAACAGTGCCATGCCTCCAGCTCTCCATATTTAAAATGCAGAGAACAGCAATTACTTATTTCAAAGGAGGGTTGCAAAGCAATCAAACTTATCTTAGCTTCTCAGGTGACAGGTGCTGTATAAGTGCAGAATTTTTATTCTTACTGGGTGGTAGATGGGATGGTAAAATCTGTTGTCTCGTCTCATAAGCTCCTAGACTATTTGGGTGACATCCCTCGTCAAATCATCTTGATTATTTTTCTAGCTTACTCATAACGTTTCTAATCACATGGGGCCAAATCCCAAGGTCCTTATCAATTCTTTACTCAGTCCCTACCAGAGAAACTCTGATGAACTCCAGTGGCAGTTTACCGTGTAAAGTTTGACGGGTTTAGACCATGGAAATGTTACTTTTCTGTAACGTAATGCACAGGTTATCATAGTTCCTCTGTATCAAGGCTCTGTGTGCCATTTGGTCCCTGATGTGATTTCGGGGCACAAGAGGGGATTGGATGAAAAGGTAGCAAAGGACCGGTGTAAGGCAGGCAGCCTGCAACAGCCCGCCAAATGCCATTTCAATGGCAGGGAAGCAACAGAGCACAAGGGTACTCCAGCCAGGCTCTTGAAACCATTGTACACCTCTGCACCACTACAGAACTCCTCTATACAGGATCCACACACCTCAAGAACTGAAAGGGACTTATTCCCCACTGATCATCCAGCCCCTCACCAGATAGGATCCTTTCCCCACCTAACCAAACACAGCAAGAGGCTGAAGAACAACCCAGTCACCATCACAACTGCAGATATGAGGACCAGCTGTCAGACAGAAGGAGCCGACAACAGGAGTCTTGATTATACACTGAGGGGGTTGGTAAGCATGGTGAGTCAGGAGGACAGGACTGGAAGGTAGGGGTGGAAGGACTGATGGATTTGGGAAGGGGAGCACAAGAAACTGAGTGAGGTTTTTGGGGCAGTAGAAGGAGGAGGCATATGGAATTGATGGACAGGTTGAGCAGAAACCAAAGAGTATTTTATGCAAGAAATATGATATGTTGCTCATTGCAGGGGAACATTTTGAGGGACTTGATGAAACTTTCAGCAATACACTCCTGACCCAAAAGAAGTTGGCAATGCCTGCTTTTTCCCCAATGTATTCCCTAGTGGTTAATGTCTGTGTAAACTCTGTGCTACTGTCAAAGCAGAGAGGAAAGGAATCTACGGTTCCCCCCTCAACACAAAACTAAGCCCCCTGCTAATCGCTCTCTTTTACATTGGGATCCTCCATTTCCACTGGCAAATCTTTTGCTTTCTTTCCATTCTAACAAAGAACAAAGACAATTGGATACATTTATAACATAGAGAGGCAAATCCAAGAGGGATCCTTCAGTAGGATCGTGGCTTTCATCAGAAGAGATGAGGTGCATAAGACTCTTTCAAGGTGCCTTTTGTTGCGAAGAAGAGTACAATTTGGATGTTACATTGTAGGTACAGTAAGTAAGAAAGCAAGATGCAAGCTCTTCAGAGCTTTGATTGCTGCTCAGACACTCTCATAAATGGACTGTTTACTAATATTTCTTCATCCAGATCAATTGACTCTAACAAATGTCCTATCATTTGACCTCAATAAAATCTGGAGTTCAGCCAACAGTCAGTTCCCTGAAGATGTATTAAGAATTAGATCAACATCACAAGCTTCATTCTTACACTGTATCGTTCAACCTCTCTTTTCCCATGCAACAAAAATGCAGCCAAAGGAGCTTTATGATGTGCAGTTATCAATTACAGAAAAGCTTTGTGGCCAAACTGCCAAAATGTGGCTATTTGCATGCAGGCAAATTTATATACGCAGTCACCTGTGCACACAATTTTTGAGTACTTTCAGCGGCATATGTGAACAATAGTACGTGCAAGTGCAAATGGAGCATGGGTTTTGCCTGTGTAGAGTTTATCATTTACATAACATAATGGTGTGCAAAATCTGCATGAAACAAGCCATTTGCATGTGTAAATTTGTACCTACACAATTAGTAGCTGAGCTGACTCCTGTTTGAAAATTGGGCCATTGATATTACGGTCTCCATTTGCAAAAGAGCCTCCACAACTGACACTTGCAAATGAATCTCTGAATACGCAACCTCCTTCCCAGTGTACATTTATGCCTGGGGAAGATGTGGATCTAGTTGTACATGTGATCAAACATTCTGTAAATGCACGTGCAGAAGTTTGCAGACGCATTTTCAGAGTGTTTGGCATCAACTTGTGGTTTGTGTCAGTGGTAAGTTTTGCTGTTTCTAAATCTGTTCGCAATTAACAAGAGGGTTCTGTCTTTACCTCACTCTGTAGCATGTGGGCTCTCTTTGCCCACTGCATCTTCAAGTCTTCAGGGAGTGCTGTATACACATGGAGTCTTTTCCTATAATCTTGCTCGCTCACTAAGGCCTGGGCCTTCCTAGCATGGACTAGATTCACCATGTCCATGGGCAGATGGTACTGAGACCAGATCTCCTGGGACCCTTTCTTATACTCCTGTTCGCTTTGCAACTTCCCAGCATGGAAGCAGTGTAGCAACCTGGTGTCATCCACAATGCTTCTGGCACCGATGTGCTTTCCTCTTTCCATCACAAAGTTGTGTTTGTATTGACACTGAAAATAAAAGGAGAAGGTGCTTAACTTCAGATTGTGTGTTATTTTAACTCCTGTGAACTTCCTTTTTTTAGATATCAATTGTAAGAGGCCAAAAGAGAATGCAAAAAGAGGCCAAAAGAGAATGCAAAATCTATCCAAAAGAGAAACATTGTACACACTGTATCCTTCACCTTTACAACCTCCATCCAGTTTTTGCAATCAACTGTTGCTGGACCATAAACTGATTTGAGAGAGGAGTGTAGGGTACAGGTCTGAGCATAGGAATAAGCACCAGAAACGAGTAAATTCTCATTCTAGCTCTGACTATGATTCCCTCTTTGATTGTGCATTTATCCTCTCTGTGAAATGGCAAGGATCATTGTTGTTGTAGTTATTTATATAGCATCAACAGTGTGCAGGGAACTTTTAAAGAGAAGGTCCAGGACTGGCCTGAAAAGGTTATAATGTAGTCTAAATGGAATAATAATACTTATCTACCATGCAGGGGAATTGAGGGGATTAAATTACAGTAGCTAATGTTTATAAAGTGCTTTGAAGATGAAGAGGCAAATTCAGTCCTGCTGTAAGTGGACGTAATTTTATTATGGAATTGCAGATCTGAGGCTGCAGCCAGAAGCACTATATCATCGCTAAGTATAGCTACTTCGTGAAATGTATACACGTGTTTAAAGCATTCAGATTTTATTCCCCTAGACATAACAAAATATGCAGCTCAATGCTATGCAATATCAAATATTTATATTTCATTTTAATTATAGGTGATTCTTATAATTTGTTTACAAAATCCCTCGTGGGAAATGAAAGGACTTAAAAATGCCTAGTGATAAAATAGCACCATGTCCTAATATAGTCTGAAAATGATAATCCAAACCAGAGAAAATTCTAAAGAGGGACATATGTATTCCTTGCCTGGGAAGTTACTGAGACGTATATTTGCAGGAGAGTCCACTAATTTTCAGCACCCAACTTGAGATGTTTATGACCTGATTTCTGGAGGATCTGAAATCACAGCTTCTTGTGACTTCGGTATGAGTTGTAAGTGCTCTGTACTTCGGAAAGTCAGGCCCAAGGTGGGTGTCCAAAAACAGGCAGACACCCATAATTAGTGGATGCTTTGAAAGTTTGGGGCTGAAGATCTAGATAGATTGGAGAGGGGAAGAATTTCCCTACCTTGCACCATACTTAAAATCACTGGATGTTTCCCAAATCTTTGACTGGGTTTGGTTTCTAATTAGCTGTGACTCTTCTTTAAAAAAAAAAATCACACAAAGAATCACATTCATATGTAATATATTCTGTCTCACACTCGTCTCACATGGTTATGGGGTTGCTTTAATTCAGTAAAATCTGCCTTAGACATTGTTTAACATGAAGTTAACAGAAATTAGGCAAGATGGAAGGTTGAATCATTCAACTCACATCACTGGCAATTTCTCTGGAGGCCTTGGCGGTCTGGAAAGGGATTGCTTCCATTGTCAGCTTGTAGCCTTGAGCACACAGATTATGCCAAGACTCTCTGTACTTTGCCTACAGTGGGAAAGGCACATGTAGATTTCTCTGTTTCATTTTTAAATGCATGAAAGAACGAACAAAGAAACCCTCTTACGTTTGTTGTACAGTTAGTGAGTCAATTTCTCACTACCAAAGGATTTTTTATTATCTATAGAAGATCTTATTATCTCAAACAAACACATGCAGCTTATTCTTTATGTAGATTTATTTTACTCACATCTGTGTACATGTAATGGCCACAAGTGTACATGCAATCAAATCAGAGAAAACAGAAATAGAATATATCCAATAGTTCATCTAGTCCTAAACCCCTGCCAGTGCAGAACTGTTCCTCAAGGTAAATCCAAATATATGTAAGGGCAAAAAACAAACACTTACATCACTGAGATTAGCTGCATTTATTCTTGCCCGTGAAAACTCAGGCAGACCTAGGGTTAGTGTGCAGTGATGCAGAATGTCTTCTCCAGCTGCTTTATACAGGCGCTAGGAAAGAGATTCGAGAATATAATTGCCATTAATTTTCTATAATGTTTAAATAATATAACAACAGTGCACAGCCTTACATATTTTGCTAGAATAAAAGTATAAAAGAAATATACCAAAGCTTACTGCAACTATATAGGTGTGTTGGGGGATTTTGTTGTTTTAGAATTAGGCTTGGTTTTGGTTTTTTTGAGTGAAGGGATTGTTCCAAATATCAAGGAAAATATTTCAGAACTGTTAGTTCTATCAGAAATTCCATGAGCAGATATTAGGTAAGAGGGTCTCAATGAGGGGTGAACTTTGAGGTGGTTGGATTGTTCCTGAAATTGGCATGTTTGCCAGGTCATGGTGAATTTTTCAAAAATGAGAAAGAGGTTCTTGTTCTCAGATAGCATTAGGTGGGCTCTAATGTTGCTTATTCAGTACTATGCAAATGAACCTCGTCAAAAATGTACTAGAATCTACCTTCTTTGCATTTTGCTTGCTTTCAAGTAGAAAAACCTGATTACAGGACTTCATCTCAAATGGAGGCTACCTATGAAGTTTTAAAGGAGAGATCTCATTGACAAAATGATACTAAATGTTTGTCCGGAAATAATAAAATATGATCTAACTGTGCCAAAGCACAAATCAATGATGCCTTCTTTCCTTTTGATGTATTATGTTTCTCAGAATGAGGTTCTCTCCCTCCCACTCCTCCTTCCCCAGCTCACTGCATTTTAAAAAGCGCATTTTCTGATCCACGTTACTAGAGCCTACCTCATTAGCAATCATGTTGCTGAATTTTGCATGAAGGAGGCCAGGAGAGTCTGTCACCGATGTATACTTGAAGGAATGTGGCTGCTGACGATATTTACTCTGAGTTCACACACAAAGAAAAATGAACAGAAGCACTAAATTGTCTTGTCAGATAAGGGACCTGTCTCCCTAATACTAGTGCTTTGGTTTTACTTCCTGTGCTTAAAATGGTGCTTTGTAAAGAATGTTCATCTATTAACCATTAGGCCAGTTTATCAATTGCTCCCATTAATCTGGTGCATTCATGTCTCATTAGTGACAATGAAGAACAGATAGGGAATATTGTATGGTTTAAATCAGTGTGCTGCCAAACTTAATGTAGAAATTTTATTATTTTACCTCTTCCTGACTACTGAAATCAGAGTTTCCTTGCCAAAGGCTCAATCCCTAGTTGCTGCAGTTGAACTTTCCACTTTCAAGCCCTTGGAAAAGTTGAGGTTTCACATACTTTGAGGAGGTAAGTGAAAATTATGAACAAACACCAGAGCTCATCACAAAGATCAAAGCACCTGGTCTATTCATCGGAGTAGGGCTAGAGATGTGCAGACTCATTTTGCCTAGTTCCAAACGTATTTGAACATGGTCACTGGATTCATCTTTTGCTTTGGAGAAATTAGCAAGGTGGACAGCCAGGAAAGAGCGGAGAAGGAAAAATCAAATGGGAAAATAGGGTGGAAAACAGAATTCTGAGTATGCAGAATGCAAAACACAGAGAAACTGAAAAAGGAGCAGAGTGGGGGCAGGGAACAATTGAATGTACAGGTCACTTCAGTGTGCCAGCCTAGCTTTTGGGGAATGTTACTATGTGTAATAGAGGGCACAGGTTTCCTCTTAGCTGGAAAGACACTTTTTTATATAAAATAATGTATCTTAAAAATACCAACCACATGCGTTCAGAACACAGGAGGAAAAGATTGTGAAAATAGTTAATGAGGTCTGCAAAACCTTGAACTCCATCAGGTTCACCCATCTGATATCAGGACATTAATGATGTGATCAAATAAAGGGGGAAGGGAGCCTACCATTAATCCAATGAGTCACTTTGCCAACCCAGTTTAATAGACACACATCTGGCAAATTCTTGTTTGTAGTGGAGAAATCAAAACCCTCTTTTGTTACCTCACTGATGAGTTCAGAAGCTTTCTTCTTCCCTTCAATCTCTAGGGCCCCTGGAGTAATACAGCCAACTCCTCTCATAAAGTTCATGTCAGACCGGTATAAATTCTATGGGAAACCAAAGAAAAGTAATTACAAGTTTGTATTTAAGATGCCCCCTCGGCACTCAGGTAGACACAATCTAACATTTTACAGATTATCTGAGTGAGAAGCCTAGGTTATAACAAGACAGCTCAAATGATCTTAAAGGTGTAAAACTGATCTATAGGGGCATACAGAGGTGTCTTTCTGAGGCACAACACTGCCTGTGGCGGCTTAGGCCCTGGATTTGTAAAGAATTGTGTAGCTCAAGATTACAAAGTGGGCCAAATTTGTCCTTATTAGAACTCCACTGATCATGTAGATTTAGTCTGAGGCTACAGTTTACAGGTCTCTTATGAAACAGACTTTTTAAAACTGCATGCAGCCTTGTTCTGAATATAGGCACCAATTACATTTAGATGCATAGCAGGTCAAATGCCACAGGGCAACAGTTTACACAATCAACAGGGCCTTTAAAATGCCATCTCACTCATGGCAGAATTCCTTCTACTGTAACCCATTACTGCCCAAGTACCAGACTGATACATGCCTCATTCATCAATGTAATCAAGGGAGAACAGTCACTGTTTACTCCACAATTGCTGCTCAAATATATATATCTGTGGATGTAATGGTCTGGAATATAACTATCATGTGTCAGACCCAATAGGATAATGGCACTGGGATGACTTTCATTTACCTCACTCTGGAGTTTATAAGCGTTCTTAGCACACTGCAATCTCACATCATCCGTCACAGAGGTGTACTGGTGAAATAGTTTTCTATATTCCTGATCGCTGACCAATGCCTGGGCTTTTCGGGCATGCACTAAGTTTACCATATCCAGTGGCAGATGGAACTGGGTCTTCATATGCTCAAAACCTTTTTTGTATTTTACCTGTTACAAAAATAAATGGATCACTTTATAGACTGAGGTATGGTTTAAAATTCCAGCTCTGCCTAAAGGGATAGTCTCCACATTCCTCCAATTTCCCTTACAAATCATTCTCTTGTTTTAATAAATTCCCCAGCCCAATTTAAGTATACATGAAATTAGATTATATGGCAGTCAATTTTTGGCCAAAAAAGAGTAGTCATCCACATTAGTTTTAAATAACTGCACTGTTATCTATATTTGGAGTCCTTTTAAGGCTGAATATAATTAAAGCTAAAGAAATAAGTTATTGGTAAAATTGCAAATCTCGCAGTTGATTTTTAAAAACTAATTAATTTTTACAAAGCACTGACAAAACCTTCAAGATATTTCATGATAATAAACCTATAGAGCAATATCTGAACCTTTTAGAGAAAACCAGAATCAGCCCGGACCTTCACGCAAAATAATTTTAAAGTTCTAACATACTTGTGTAACCTTTGAGACATTTTTAAAAATATTTTCACAGGAGTCTTTGCACTACTTACTTCTGCCCAGAAAAAGAAGATGAAATAGTAGAAAAATTCAGAGAAATCTTATTCTCACGAAATTTCTAGATGACTTATGCTGACTCAGGAGGTTCAGATAAACATTCAGAGTTTTTGGTGCTAATCAAAATGATTTAATAAACTTGATGGGTGGTGCAGATGGTTCTTTATACAATAATTATTATTTTATTAAAATCTGCTCCAAGCTGACCTTTTTAGGTTTTCACATCATGAGAACTAATATCCATTGTTGGGCTTACAACAAAAAATATGATGTTCTCACCTTGATACAACAAAGCATTCCAGTACAAACCCAATCCAACAGTTGTTGAAGTTCATGGAAACATTCCTATCTACTTCAATAAGTGCTAGTTGCCTTGAGTGCCCCCAATGAATAAAACTATTAAGCATGTGACTAGCAGTATTGACTTCAATAAGACTACTCATGTGCTTAAACTCATACAAGTGCTTAAGCACTTTGCTGGATCAGGGCCGTAGAGTCTGATCCTGAGTGGCACTGGGTAGCCACAATTCTCATAAGAAGTCAATGAGAGTTGTGGTGCTCAGCACCTTTCAAGACCAGGACAATATACTGAATGTATGACAAAAGAAGCAACCTGAAATTCCATATGTTCATTCAACATATAGGCTCAATAGAGTACAGTGAGTAGAAAATACTCAATGTAAAAGTTAGATCTCCAAATTATATAGTTTAAATCCTTACATGAAAGCTGATAATTCTTCTTAACCATTTCTAATTGTCCCTTGGTGATATATATACCTAGAATAACATACTGTATATCTGGAAACAGTTGCATGGCATAAGAGGCCTGTACAGAGAATGCAGTGTAGGGCTATTTTACACTCAGATTAATAATAATGTGTTTAATGTAAAAGAATAATCATGCAATTAATATAAAGTATTTAGCCAGTGTAAAGGAAGACTTGAGTAATATGCTAAAGAACCTATGCCTAGCTAAGTCTGTTTTTCATGGTCATTAGAAAAGTGTTTCTACATGTTCATTCCCAGATCCTTGTACTTACATCACTTTGTAGCAAAGCTGCATGCACTGAGTGAGCAATGTTAAGATCATCTTCCAAGCCCTGTGAGCCAACCATCTGTCCTTTCATTTTCTCAAATGCCTCCTTATATTTGTACTGAAGTGGAAAAAATAACAGAAGTTTGATAAGGGCCCAGTAACAAAAGAGGTGAGTTTCTGACCAAAATTGAGCCTTGCTTTTTTTTTTTTAAACAGTAATTGAACAAATGAATTGAATGAACAAGAACTGCTGAAGCAGTCAAGAAGTCTATTCCCCTTTTCGACACAAGTCATAGACAATGTAAAGAATTCTCTGACGAAGCAGTTGTAAATCTTTGGACTATAAATTCTAGTTACACCTGCTAAGACATGTTATGTTTTGCCAAGTGTTAAGATATGAATCCTGAATAAATCTGAAGTGAATGCTGAGGGAGCCTCGTCAGTACACATCTTTCAGTATCTTGACTTATTTAGAAGAATATACAAATGTAGATATTTAGAAAGCAACATGGGTCCCACCACATGCTATCATATGATGGATATGACATTCTTTCCGAATGCATTTCTCTGTATATGACTATGTTGGCATTGTCTTTTATATACATAAAGCCTGCTATACCTATTTTTTCAGTAAAAAATCCGTTTCAGAGGACTATGTGTTTTAAGAAATTAAAGTTTGGTTCTGAAATCTCTTTCTTACCTATAGATTTCTGCTTCAGATGTAGTTTAGGTTGGTAATGACTGAAAGCAGTCAACAACCCTTATGGCTGTTCAGTGTATATCTGAAATGAGTTGGTCATCTCAGTACAATTCCGTATTTGAAAGCCCTCAGTCACCAATGACACCTCATTGGGTCTTAGTCTCAGAAGGGAGGCCAAGAGTTGAATGGAGCATGGGGCAGATCCCTCTCAGCATGTAGGATGGAAATACTGTTTCCATGAACACTGACACACATCTACAGAAACAGTCTGGAGTAGCTGGTATTTTATACTGGACAAAATTAGCAGTAATTTCACTTACATCACTTATGATTTCACTTGAAGTCTTTGCTGCCTGGAAGGGAATGGCATCCAATTTCAGTTTATATCCACCATCTCTTATCTTGCTCCAGGATTCTTTGTAGTGAGTCTGTTTGGAAATATTGAACAGCATTTAAATTCATTTACTACACAGCAGGTTGACGTTGCACCTTTGTTGTTATAATAGAAGCATCATTGTGTTTGCTTCATTTTATTCAGACAGATGGGGCTGGTATAAATAAAGCTATCAATACAAGACAGATGTACAACAGAACACAAATCTCAGTAATGGGGCTGTAATTCACTTTCTCGGTTGTTCATTTCTAATCTGTCTAGTGGTCTGACTTATAGATTTATAGATTCCAAGGCTAGAAAAGACTATTTTGATCATTTAGTCTGATCTCATGTATAACACAGGCCAGAGAATTTCCCCAAAGTAATTCCTAGAGCATGTATTTTATAAAAATATCCAATCACATTTGATTTCTTATTTTACCAAGAGGATAATAGGGCCATAGAATGATCATATATGAGAGACAGGAAGTACATAGCAGAGTACTGTAAAATTAGCAAGATACTCTAGGGGTGTTTTTCACTTTTCTTCTGAAACATTAAAGGCCAGATTCTGATATCCTCACCTCACTGATATTCAAAGCATTTAATTTAGCCTGAAGGATTTCAGGAAGATCTGCTGTTTGTGTATAATGATGCTTTACGTTCTCTCCGTGCTCCTTGTACAGCCTCTGAAATGCAGAAAAATTTCAAATAGAACACTCACTACACATCTGATCACAGGTTCAGATAAAAATGATAAGGCCTGAATTTATGAAAAGCAAAGAATACAGAAAAGCAACAGCAGTACGAATAAATACAGGCAATTGTATTAATCGAGAGGTCTTGAAAAGAGTTGGGGCCTGATACTTCTCTCAAGCAGGGTAAACTGGGAGTAACTCAACTGAAGTCACATGGGTATAAAACCAGTGTAAGACCCTAGATTTCTTAATATTAAAAAAACTGTTATCAATTTCATATGTGACTAAAGAGATAGCTAATTATTAACAGGCTATTCATTAAGGACTTGCAACTATGAGGGGTTGAGCCACCTACAATTCCCACTGAAAACACTGTGGATCCATTGGCATGCCTTTTTAAAATGATTGTCAACCCTAAGTAAATGCATATGGAGACAGTCATCTTACCATCCCCTCTTTTATAGAATAAAATGGGACAATTACAGACTATTGAAAGTTTGGGTAGTCAATCCCACAGGATAACACTGCAGTTGTTACTACATCTGCTACCAATGCACGTATTCTAAATAACTAACTGATACTTGGCATACAATACGTGTTTTAGTATATCTAAACCTTTTGTGTGCAGATACATCTTCTGAAAGATTTTTTCACTTTACCTCTCAGTTTCTTCTTGCATTTAGATTTACAATGTAGCTACTGGGAGGACTAGTACAGTTGTCCAACATTTTGACTGCTTTTGACCATTTCGTAAATGCAAGATCCTCTCATGGACCATCTTCTCTTTCAATCTGCTTGCCTTCCCTATAGACTGTTCTGTCTGTTCTAGTGTTTAGGGTGTCCACAGCTTGAGACCCATTAGACTGCACCCCTATGCTTCTCAAATACTCTACTCTGCTGCTGTTCACTGATGTAGAGGGGCCCAGTTCTGTAGATGCTCCCGAGTGGAAAGCCAGTGACAGCTCCAAACATGGAGTAACTGTAACATTGCGCCGATGCTGAGTACTAACTCATATTTACTCTGCTTTAGTATTAAGGACTTTGAATTTTATTAAGTCTACCAAAGGCAAAGGTACTGGAATATCACATTAGCATTTGCATTACACAAAGCTCTGTCATCTTTTTCTTGATTTTAAAAATACCTATTTTCACAAGTGTTTTTTCTCCTCAATAAAACATTCTCTCTTGGCTGAAACTTGTCTTTGTTGGGTGACTTTACCATTCACTTCCACATTATCTCAGTTAAGTCTACAACAGTTTCAAATAGTCCTGCTATTAAAAATAAAGGCAAAATAGCTTCTATTCTTCCCTTTTAGGTTCGTCCTCCTGGATTTCTCTCTCAGCAGGATGACAGCTTAAAATTATTAATTTATTTTTTCAGTCTTGTCACGTCACTTCACATTCCATTTCTAAAGTCTCAACAGAAACTAAAATTTCAAACATTTGGGTTTGAAAATAGTAACCACAGAAATGTTTTTTTTTCTTTGCTAGACCTCAAAAGGTCAAAAATTTCTAAATAAGGAAGGCAGGTCAGTCCCACTCCCAAATCATATTCATGCAAAATATTTTTGTATAGAAAGCCTTCTGTGTGTGGAAGTCCCATTGACTTCAATGGGAGCTCTGTGCATAGAAGACTTCCATACTAAGTAAAAATCATGCCCTTTGTAAGGTGCACCTCACTAGAACATAGAAGCTTCGTGGTTCCCAAGAATAATCTTAGAGAGAGAAAGAGAAAACCAGTTCTTCAGTCAGGTTGTTCAAAGAGGATACCACTCTTATAATCTTAATGCATATACATTATAACTTACATCCACAGCCTGGTTATAACTAATTCTAGCCTGGATCATCTCAGGAGTGTCTTTAATACTGGTAAACTTCAAAGCACATGGATGCTGACGGTACTTCTTCTGTTGAGCAGAAAAAGATCAAAGCTGTGAATTTTGTGCTGCTCTTTCATGCTATTTGAAAGGGAAAAATCATAGGTTGCTTGAGATTAGAGTGAATTTGTGAACATAATTATTATTCCTCTTTCCTCATCTTTATGTCCTAGGTACTTTCCGATTAATATTTGTTTCAATTTAACAATAGCCATTTGCCGATTAATATTAAAGTATTTCTACCTAAATATAAAGGAAACATTTCAAAATCAGATTATGCCTACTAGAATACTCTGGGACCCACGTAAGAAAGCATTTTTTAAATGGCTTCAAACACAGTACAGTTGATTACATTTTTTATTTATAGTTCCTTTAAGCAAGAAATGGTACCCACTCGAACTGCGCTAAAAAATGGCAGTGATTACACTTATTGTTGGAAGTTTTATATTTCCTGCTAACACCTAAGCACGGCAAATTGAAGTAAAATCACTAATACTGGGTTTAATTATTGCTGCATATTTTACAGGTGCTGAGATTAATTCCGCTTATTTGAAAGGGCCCATAGTATCTTCTGAGAGGTCTTAAAATATAAATAATTAAAATGAAGGCTGCATATGGTCAAGCTTACACTTTGTCCATATGGCCCAATCCTTAAAGGCCACACATGTGTAGCAGTCAAATCAGCAGCCACTCTTCCTGCACTAGGCTGTACTACTTCCAGCTTCATTCTTATCTCCACGCCACATAGAGTCCGGCTGCGTGAGTGGGGCATTTGTGGCTCTTTTAGAAACTGCTCAGATTTCAATGTCCGAGTCTAAATCCCTATCCCTGCTACATCCTGTAACACAATTTTTAGGCTCCAGGGCCAAATCCTTAAGTGATGAACGACCTCTAAGATGTACAGACTTTAAATGGAGATGAAGGTGGTTTTGGACGTCTCAGAATTTGTCCCAAAACTGAAAACAGATCTGCAGAATAATTGACTAGAAATTCATTTAATTAAGTGCTGAGAGATATTGCTCTTGGAGATGCTTTTTAATCCCATCTTGCCAGATGCAGCCAGACTTTTAAATAAACAAACAATGTTATTGAGCATTCATAAAACGGGCCCGATTAACAGTCTTGGAGTCTGAGGTTCTGTATTCGAAGAACGGACAGACACAACATAGGAAGTAGGAACGCAACTTTGCTATAGTCTCCTGCCAGCATGGGCCACACCTCACCTACACGGACCACTTCAAGGGGTTCAGCCTTCATATCCTACTGAAACACTAGCCTCCCAACTGATGGTGGTGTCCAGTTAGTGACAACGAAATGCGGATTTTTGTGACATCTGCATCATTTAGAAGTTTGTGGGCCAGATTTCCAGCTCGTATAAACAGGCAGAGTGCCACTGGCTTTAGCGGAGCCGGCCGAATACGTGGTCAGCTGTCTTTTAAAAGTCTGTTTTCTCTTACTGCAGACGATTACATGGAAATATATCAATAATGCCAGCACTTAGGATGCAACACATGCTAAAGGATAACTGCAAAGCTAAATTATTTGGTGCATCTTTATTCTCAATGTGTGGACAGGTGACCCCTCTAGGTTTTACCCAGTGATGAGCTGCCAAAATCTTAACAACCGGTTCCCTCGTGGCCCACCCCCGCCCCCCGGGACTCCTGCCCCATCCAACCCCCTGCATTCCTTGACGCCCCCAGAACCGGGCAGGGGGGTCTTGTGGGCCACCGAAGTGGGTGCCCACCCCGCCCCGCCCCGCCCCTAAGAGCCAGAGAGACCTGCCGCGGGGCAAGGTGGGGAGTCCCAGCGGTGCTTACCTGGGGCAGCTCCCAGGAAGCATCCAGCAGGTCCCTCTGGCTCCTAGGGGCGGGGTAGCATAGCTGAGGGGGAGCAGGGGGAGCGGCTTCTCCCCCCACTGATCACATCAAAAGTGCTGCCTTAGGCACCAACTCAGTGGGTGCTCCGGGGCTAGAGCACCCACAGGGAAAATTTGGTGGGTGCTCAGCAGCTCCCCGCCCCGCGCCCAGGAGCCAGAGGGGCCTGCCGGATGCTTCCTGGGAGCTGGCCCCTGCTCACCTCTGCCTCCTCCCCTGAATGCACCGCCCCGCTCTGCTTCTCTCCCCTCTCCCTCCCCCCGCCCCGGCTTCCCGCAAATCAGCTGTTCGCACGGGAAGCTGGGAGGGCTGAGAAGCAAGCGGCAGCTTCGCGCTCAGGCCCAGGGAGGCAGAGGCGAGCTGGGGTGGGGAGCAGTTCCCCTGCGTGCGCCCCCCACCCCGGTTACCTGCTGCAGCACAGGTGGCCCTCCTCATGGCCCCCCGCCCCAGCTTACCTTCGCTCCGCCTCCGCCTCTCTGGGCCTGAGCGCGAAGCTGCCGCTTGCTTCTCAGCCCTCCCCGGCTTCCCGCGCGAACAGCTGATTCGCGGGAAACTGGGGGGAGGGAGAAGCAGAGCGGGGCGATGCGTTCAGGGGAGGACGCAGAGGAGGAGCGGAGGTGAAGTGAGCTGGGGCCAGGCACAGGGTGGGGCGGGGAGCTGCTAGTGGGTGCTCTGCACCCCCCCAAATTTTCCCCGTTGGTGCTCCAGCCCCGGATCATCCATGGAATCGGCGCCTACGGTGCCACTTTTGGCCGGTTGTTAAATTTAGAAGCCCTTTCAGAACTGGTTGTCCGGACAACCGGTTCTAAAAGGGCTTCTAAATTTAACAACTGGTTCCAGCGAACCTGTGCGAACTGGCTCCAGCTCACCACTGGTTTTACCCATGGCTATCTAACATGTTGTAAGTCTTTCTGTTTTCTACTGACAAAGATTTGGTCAACAGGCCCTCCTTCAGAAACCTGCAAACTACTGAACTAATTCTGCCAGTGCCTCCTTTGAAGGACCACAAAAACAGGCACAAAGTAGTCTCAAGCTCATCTAAAGAGCATTCTTTTTGAGTGGGTAATGTGGAAGTCACGAGGATAATAAGGATCAGAATCCACAGAGACAGACAGCTGGATCAAGAGAGATCCACATAGATGTCCATGTCCAATGTGAATATATATGAAAAAGAGAGCAAGAAAGAACGTCTTCAAAAGGAGGCTCTGGGTGCAGTAAGTGCATCTTTTCATCATCTCTCCTGTTTTGCTTCATTAAAAAGGTAGGCTAGTAGGAAGCAATTGAGCACTGTTTGACTGCCATTATTATTCATAATATCATTTGTCACCTGCTTTGTTTTTGCAAAGGCTAGATGGACTCCTACTGGTGTGTGTTTGGTATCTGGTTTCCCTCTAATTACCAGTCCTATTCCCGGTTTTGAGGGCTTTCATGTGGTATGCCTTTTTCTTTCCCCTTTGAGTGGAAATTATTTTAATTTTATACAGACATTTTGCACACATTATGCAGCAAGTTCTGTTACATGCTGTCATGAAATCTCACCTCGCTAATGAGTTCTCCTGCCTTCTTAGCTTGCTCCACATTTAATGACCCAGTAGCTATCCATCCAACTCCTTTCATCCAGTTCAAATCTGCTCTGTATTGGTTCTGACAAAGGGAAAAAAATGCCCCATTGTTGTTCATACATTTAAAGTGCCATTAGAGGATTCAGACGTATCAGGAACACCAACTGAGCCAAATTAGTGCGTGCTTTTGTTTTATCCACGTCTGCGTAATTGCAGGTAAAACAAAAAATTACCGAGAGAGGCGGCAGTATAACCATCTATTATCAGTTCTGCTGCAAGCTTTGCAAGGCAATCTTTTAAAAAGGTTGGCCTGTTCCCTCAATGTCGTCTTCAATTCTTACTCTGAATACAAAAGGTAGGTTTGTTTCATCGTATGCAGTATCTTCCTGGATATTCTTTGTTTAAAAGGACACTGCAGAGACAATGAGGATTCTGAGGGTATAGATCTGTTTCAGAGAATTTCTTGTAACACTTAAAATGTCACAATGACAGGAAATGGTCTCAGCTGATATCGTCCAAGGACCTTGAACAGTGAAGGGTGTTTAAATGAACACTTTTTCCCTAACACTGGTGACATTTTTCTACTCACCAATTACAAGGAGAGATCAAGCCTCCACTCCTCACCATCCCGCCCCCAGGCAAAAAAATAGCCAGTCATCAGTGCTGCAATTTTCAATGAGCCTAAGGGAGTTAGGCACACAATTCACACCAAATTGAGGAGATTTGGACACCTAATTCCCTTAGGTGCCTATGAAAAATCCCAGCCTCACTCATTAAAGAGGCAAGTCTATCTTACAACAAACACATATCACCTTCCCATAAAAGGAGGCAGTGTCTCAAGTGGTTAAAGCAGAGACTGGACTCTTGGGTTCTGTAATTGATTCTGTCATCATCTTGGGCAAATTACTTAGCCTCTTTCTACCTCAATTTACCTGTTTGCAAATGGTGAATAATAAACCTCACGGGAGAGTCCTGAGCGTTCATTAATGTCTAAAAGATGCTATACAAAAGACTTGACATACCGAACTGGGCAAATAAGTGCTGATTCTAAGGACTCCATTTTCAGATCCAAAAAAACATTTGTCCATGACAAAAAGTTCCATTGATTCAAGTGTTCTTATGAGCTAAATGGATTTTGTGAATATATAAGGTATATTTTTCTGGTCCTAAATGTATAAACCTAGATTTTAATTAATGAGCTATAGAAATTCATTTAAGTCCTAATGGTCTGAAAGAGCTGAATAAAACAGTTATGCAATGTATGAGATGGTGAACTTACATCACTTTGCAAACCATAGGCCTTCTTGGCCCATTCCACTTTCAAGTCAGTAGGCAGAGCAGTGAAACAATGCAGGGTTGTCTTATATCCTCTGTCTGTGATCAAATTCTGGGCCCTTTTGGCATGGACAAGGTTTATCATATCCATGGAGACATGAAACTGAGACTTTGTGTCCTCAGATGCCTTCTTATACTCCAGATCACTCTGTAACTTGGACATGTGGAGAGAATGCGCCATCTGTGAGTCTGCTTTCACGTCTTTCACTCCAATCAATTTACCCTTGGTCTTCTCATAACTTTCCTTATACTTTATCTGTGAAGAAAAAATGGATCATAGATACAAAGAGATGCAGCTGAGCTGTAGCCATTGATTAACTGGTAACTTAGCCACTTATCAAATGGTAACTTAGCCACTTAAAGTAAAGACGGCATTCCATTTTTGCCATTATTCGGGTTCTCTCAAAACGCATTTGCCTTTCCGTCTCTGGTAGAAACACTACAGTAGTGAGATCCACATTTGGAAACTGAACTCCCCTCAAAGATTCATAGATTCCAAGGCCATAAAGGACCATAGAACTTCCCCAAAATAATTCCTACAGAAGATCTTTTAGAAAAGCATGCAGTTTTGACTTAGGAATTACCAGTTTCCCAGGGTAGAGTCGCCCATCCTGCAAATATGGCCTACATTCTTTGTTCCTATTTGTATACATTTACATTTAGTAGTATTAAAACACATATTGTTGGAGCATCTCACTTACCCATTTAGATCGCTCTGTATGAGTGACTGTCCCCTTCATTATTTACCACTGCCCCAATTTTTGTTTCATATGCTAACTTTATCAGTGATGACCATATATTTTCTTCTACGTCATTGACAAAAACATTAAATTGCAAAGGACCAAGGACCAATCCCTGCAGGACCCCACTAGAAACACACTGGCTCAATGATGATTCCCAATGACAATTACATTTTGAGATGCCTATGATTTCACAGTAACACAGGAAAGAAAATGGAGCAAGACCTAGTCTCTAAGGCTTGTGAGCTTTCAGTACAAGTAATCAACGTGTCTTCTTTCCAAAAGGGAATCAGATTGGTGATAGGCGTATCTAAAAGAGGAAGCTTTTTTCTAATATTACATGTCACAATCTAAAAGATAAAGAATTCAGCCAAAATAATCTTTATTTGTTCGAAAACCAGCCTCTCTTCCAGAAATTTTCTGGCTTATTGGCCAGACCAGTGACTTAGATGCATTATTATTCTGCAGTGCCACTTAGCAAATTTTTGTTCAGTTTCTGGTTCTGAACATTCACCCTAAGGGCTAGAAGGGGCTGGGGTAGAGGTTGCATGGTCAGGTTTGTGGAGAAGGTTTATATTTTTCTACAACAAACCATCAGGTTAATTATGGAATATCATCTAATTAGAATCTGTACTCACATCACTTGCCAGATCCCTCTTTGCCTTAGCTGTCAAGAAAGACAGTGCATCAAGATGAAGTTCAAATCCTTTTTCCTTCTGCTTCTCCCAGCTACTCTTGTACAATTTCTAAGGAGATATCAATAACAACACTACTTTATTATGAATAACACAAATAATTTGCATTACAGTAGCACGCAGAGATCCATGTAAGATTGGAGCTCCATTACGGTAGGTGCACATAGTCAGAGATGGCCCCTGTCCCATAGAACTTAAAGTTTAAGGGGCCTGATTCGGATACCTTTACTCACACTGAGGAATACTTCCTCCACAAATCGCCCCATTGATTTGAAAGGAACTATTCATGTGCCACTAAAACTAGTGAGACTACTCACATGAATTAGTTGAGAATGTTTTAAAGGCTTTGAAGGATCAGAGCCTTCAGAGCAGCACTGGGATTGGCCAGGTATTCAAGCAAAAGCAAATAATTTGGTTCTGAAGTTTTTCAATTTAAATATTCAGATCAGCTCATGGGAAATGTCCTTCTATTAACTATAGAGCAATTACTTCAACAGCAGTAAATACCATTTGATAAGTTAAAGGGGTGGTGCCCAGCCCCAACCATACAGCACCTCACTAATATTTGCGGCATTTGCTCTGGCCTGTATGAAGAGAGGTTCGTCTTTGCTGATGGTGTAATGATGAAGAAACTGCTCTTTCCCCGACTTGTATGCAACCTGTCCATAGGAAACAAAGCAAACAATGTCAGTAGCATCAGGTTATGTTCAATTTCAAATGACAATTGAGTCTATGGAAAGAAACAGGCAAAAATATTTAAAGGAAAAGTTACTTGATGATTTAGCCTTTAAAGTCAGGGTCCTTTTTCCAAAACCTGAATGGAGATGCTCTCCCATAAAGCATGAATCAATTCCAGGTTAGCCAATTCATTTATTATTAATTGTCAGTGATGTGATACAAATCACATACATTTGATAAAACAATAAACATCCTTTTATTGGGATTCTCTATTTTACCCTGATCTACACTACCTTTCCTCAATTCCCCAGGCCTCACTGGTTTTCCTTAGCCAAAGAGGGAGGGATAATGATATATTTATACATGCTATTCATCCCAAAGTACTTTATTTCAATAGACATAAAAGCTGATACAAACTAATGTTCTGTACAAAGTTTACACAAGAAATTACTTCATCTATCATGGAAATGAAGCTGCCTCTGCCATGGAATGAGTTAAGTTGTTCAATAGCACACAGCAATGCTACATTTTAGGGCAGGAAATGAAGAAGAAAACAGAATGCAACTAAACCTGCAGGGAGTATTTATGTGAGCTGGATATAATGAATCACATTATAATCTGGCCAGGACTAACGTCCCTGCTTTAAATGAAAGTGCCAAGGATTTTTAATGGTCTGAAGCAGCAACCACCTCCATTTTACATCTCAGTGCATTTCTAACAGCGCGTACATTCCAGGAGGAGACACTCTGCTTCAGAGTCCATTGAGTTGCTTGTAGATTTGCTAGAAGGTTGTTGCATTCAGAGCTACATTTCGCTTAAAGGCTCAACATTCTGCATCTCACAGAGATTGGGGGTGGCGGGGAAGTTGTGTCTCCCACAAAGTGGCACTGAACCCTAACCCCAGGGCTACCAAACTTGCCTCAAGACACATTCTTTATAGCTACAGGGAGGCAGAATAATCTAGTGGATAAGACAAAAGAGAAGAGAGTCAGGAGAGCTATGTGCTTTTCTGATTCACTTTGAAAACCAACTTTTTAAAGAGGTTTGAGCTATATGGATGAAAAAATGAAACTGCCAAATATTTGTAAGCAGGGTCTGAATGAGTTCTCCCCTGACAGCTAACTGGGAGGGGCAGAGACTTCAGGAGCAAACTGTATTTACATGAACAGCAGTGAGATAGAGCAGATAGAGTTGTGTTGCTCAAAGTGATCAACTCTGGCTGGTATTGGGACGGTGTCCCTAACTTCTGTTTGCCAGAAGCTGAAAATAAGCGACAGGGGATGGATCACTTGATGATTACCTGTTCTGTTCATTCCCTCTGGGGCACTTGACATTGGCCACTGTCGGAAGACAGGATACTGGGCTAGATGAACCTTTGGTCTGACCCAGTATGGTCATTCTTATGTTCTTTTATAAATCACTTTAGTATTGAGAGCAGGGGGGGTGAAAAGTAAGGCGGAGGAGGGGGTTTGGTGTCCCAGCCAGTAAGTGTGGACTCTCCCTAAGAATCCCCCGGTCTGGTTTAACCTGTTCCTCCCCACTGTTCAAAGATAGAGCTAAATAGGCTCCATTAGGAGCCTTTGTTATTTTAAGTGCTTAAATGAGAGCTGAAATCACTTGTGGTGGGACAGCATTTCTGCCCAGCCTGCTAAAAGCTGAAAATCACTAAGAGACTGACCTGCAGAGGTCACAGCAGAGAGGCAGATGCCAGCAGAAGGTAACTGAAAGTCGGCCGGTGGGAGCGGCAAGCGGGAGTGGAACGACCGGATGGCAAGGTAGCCAGCAGAGAGGAACCGTGGCTGGTGGGGTGGCCAGCCAAAGCAAGTGCTCAGATGGCAGAGCAAGCAAGGTGCCTTCTTTCCTGGGTGGGAGGTGAACTCTCACAGATGCACCTCTCAACCCTGGGTCCTTACTGACCAAGGACAACCGCTGTGAGTGGGGTTTGGTGAGGGAGCAGAGAGGGGCACAGAAAAGGAACTTTTGGTTGTAGAACTGAGGAACATGAGGCGGAAGGCACTGCCCCACTCACTCTGGGACGGATGTCCTGCTCACAGTTTTATGCTTATGAATCCTGCTTGTGGCAATTTTCCCTAATTAATGTTGGGAGACTGCCTGCCTTTCGTTAAAAGTTTCTTTTCAACACTCAGACTCTTACATACCAGGGGTGGTGTGTAATTTTCCCAGGTTACTGGATGGGGGCTCGAGCCAGTTCTGTATTGTTGAAAAGGAACCCCCTAGATATTGAACCCCCTGGTTGTTGCTGGCTCCACTGGCAGAAGGGTTACATATTAATAACACAGATGAACAAAAAAGGAAAGCAGGCAGCTGTCTAGGAAAGACCAACCAACCCAGGATGAAGTGTTGCTCACGTAATACTTGGACAGCTGCCAGTGTCTTCAGTTCAAGCCACAACATGTAACATATCTCATTCTCAGCAATTACCACTCTCACTAAATTAGGTGATCAGTACATTTAACAACAGGTGTCCCTTGATTTGAAAAATTAAAAACTGGTTGTGGTCCAGCTGTGCCTTCACCATGCCAGGAGTTCACAGATACCAGCTGGCAAGGTCATTGCTCTATTTCTCACATCTAAGGAAGGAAAGGGGAGTGGCAAAAAAAAAATAGCAACCTTGAGAAAAAGCTTTATTTCCCTAAAAATAGCATAAGCATCTGTGCTCAAAAAGATGCAGTCCTAAGTGCACAGGGTATAGTTAAGGATTTGAGTGAGACAGGCAGAATAGTCTCACTGAGGAAAGAAAAACAGCAGAGGTCCATGCCAAATGCAAAAGTTGTAAAGGATTCGGTTTAGTCTCTATCCATCTATCCAGATGCCTATATGGCCCTTATCACCACAGTATCTGAAGTCTGAGACTTTGCATATATCTGTTCCCTATCAAGTTTAAAGGTTTCTAGCTGTGAAGCAGGGGAAAGTTTAAAAAAAATAAAAGGTTTAAGAAGTAAAGCTCAAAGTTATTTAAAGCCATGGCAAGATTCAGAACTGAAGCCAATTTCTTTTTCAGTGGTTCCCATCTGTCCCCAAGAATTACCAAGTTAATGATAAAGCATCAATGAGGACTCACATCACTCTGCAGTTCTTGGCTTTTCTTCGCATGTTTGATCTGGGAACTGTCGGCCACACTGGTGAACTTTAGAGCATCGGCTTTTTGTCTGTATTTTTTCTGATTTAAAAAAAAAAAAGCATTCAGAAATTGTTATCACATTTATTTTCCCAAGTGAATTCAGTGCTTTTCAAAAGGGGAAGATTGAGAGCTCTGGAAACTGACATCTTCTTTTTACAGCACAGGTACCAGTACTGTCAGCGTCCACATTCTATCCTCTCTGAACCGGAGCTGGTGAGATCAGTGCGAGTGCTGAGAGCAGTGCCGTATGCATGCCCAGCCAATCAGTGTTCTCTCTCCTGAGACTGAAACCATGCATACTAATTAATGCCAGATATTCTGACTGTATGACCTAGATCCCTTTCTTGGTTCACATTGACAATGACCAACCTTCCCTACCTGTCCTGGATTTGAATCAGTAACAGAGAAGTTAAAAGGCTCTGTATGCCATTACCCATTTCCTGAGCCACCCAATGCATGTTACAACCACATTTTACGATATAAACCTTTTCAAACACAAGTTTCTGTTGTTCCTTTTGTAGTTTGTTAGATTATGGAAGAGTTTAATGCTGCTGTACTATTTGACAAAGACCTTAACGCACAAAGGACATATTTTGATACAAACCTCTTGATACAAACTTTTCCCTATATATCATTGTGACAATTCAAAATATTACGCTGGCATTTTTCTCCAATATCAACTGGATGCTACTACAGAGTTTTGTCTTTAGTGGCAGCTGTAGGTGCCCCACACCCAGGCTCCAGGTTTGGGTGTCAGAAGGAGCATTCCATTCCGCCCAGCCCAGTGCATTAGTATCCGACAGTTAGCCCTGTTGCAGAGGCTTTGTGCAAGGAACCAGCGTTTCACCTTGCATAAATAAGACTGTCCTTCTGATCAATACACCATAATATTCCTTAATGGCCTGATCCAAGGTCCACTGAAGCCATAAGAAAGAGTCCTACTGACCTCAGTGGGCCTATTCTGAATTCATCTCAACAATCGAGCCTGGTGTTCCTTTCAGAGCAAACAACAAATTTCTGTCTGCTTTTGAGACAGTATAAGAAAACACATCATAACTATTTCAAGATAGCGTATGATGGGGAGACCAGGCAAACTCTTCTTATGTACTTTAATTGACTCTTTATTAATCTAACAATTCAGCAATCAAACCAACCATTCCTTGTTGCAGGGGTATATGTGACAGTGTTTCTATTACATCACAATTCGACAGTGAAAACCACTGTTTGAACTGATAGGTGAACAGATCAGTTCACACTGGGACTTTCCCAGCTGCATGCAAAACAGAAGTTAAAAAAGCATACTCCACTTCAAAGAGGTCCTCATTACTTTGTATTTAGAATTTAGAGGGGATGGAGGCAGATTAAGAACAGTGTGTTTTTGTCACAATTGTGTGCAACATAACATAATGACATTCGGCAAGTAAATGACAAAATGCCAGATTCTGGCTGGAAACTGAAATATTTAAAATAATATACACTTTTCATCTTAGGAGGTTAGTATCAGGCAGATCAACACAAATTAAATATTTGTGGCAGTGATCATTACTATTGCAAGCCGCAGCAGTAGATGTCAGTCCATCTCTAGCAAGATATTGGATCTGAGCGCTGTTGCTTCTTCCTTTGCTTCTGACATGTATTTTTCATTTTTGGGAGTAAAGAGTTGGATGTCGAAGGCCCAAGGTATCAGAGTATGTGATTTCCAGTAACTCTAACAGGCTTTTTTCCCTTCCTTTGCCTTTAAGGCAAACTTCTCCTAATTGTTTCTTCTTTCTATCCTCCTGCTTTCCTGTGACCAACGCTACAACTAGACTGGAGCTACAACTAGACATTGAGAAAGTGTATTCCCATGAGGTTAATGGCAGTGGTAGGCCAGGAATGAACCAAGGAAAAGAAATGAAGAGCCCTGCAAGCTAGTGCTGCCACCAAAGACTCAGAGCAAGTTCAGCCCTGACTGGCCATAGAGCAAGGCTCTGAAACATCTAATTTTTTATTTTTATCACTTAAAAGTTTGTGTGCCCTGTTTTAGCTCCTTGCTTTACTAAGATTTGAAAAATGGTCTAAACAAAAAAAAAACAGCAAATCCCATTCTTTCCCAGTGCTAAAGGGGCAGGCAGATGGAGAAGGGTAGGAGGGAACAATTATGATTACACAGAGATCTGTGTGAGAGCCCTGTAATGGAAATACTGAGTTCCAGGGAAGAAGAGTATAGTTGCATGATGGGCAAATATTTCCCAAACCGCAACCCAAAATTTCCCAAACCGCCTTGCCACACACATGCACCATCCCCATCAGCTCAGACATATCTCAAATTTCCAATATGCTTGATTCTCCCAATCCATTCCACATACAGCATCTATACTCCTGGTCAACCAGGCTTCAACCTTCCAGTCAGAAAAACATCCAGAAAGTGCAGCTCACCTCGCTAACAAGATCTCCTGCTTTTTTGGCTTGTTCTATATTAACACTCCCTTTTGTCATCCATCCAACTCCTTTCATCCATGTCAGATCTGCCCTGTACTGCAGCTACAGAGGAAAAAAAATGTTTTAGACTGAGACACAAATCTGACAGTTAAAGTATGCACACTTTCCAGTTCTGCATTCGTGAAGAGACATTTTGAAGATGAAAACAGATAGAAAAGTGCTAAGGAATATTATTAAGTCATTTTGATCATCTAATATATCCCGATAACTCTTCAACCCTCAACCTGCAGTAACATTTAAAATGGGTTTGTCTGGCCTTACCTCACTCTGAAGTCCATAGGCCTTCTTGGCCCACTTTGTCTTCATGTCTTCTGGAACCACTGTGTACTCATGAAGTTTTTTCCTATATTCAAGGTCACTAGCCAAAGCCTGGGCTTTCTTGGCGTGCTTCAGGTTTACCATGTCCATGGGCAAATGGAAATGTCTCTTACTCTCCTCAAAACCTTTTTTATAAGCAATCTAGGATATAAAGGAACAATGCATTCACCATTACTCTAAGAGATACAAGAAAGAAAGCAATGGCTTATAAGTACTTTATTTGATATCACTGTAGAATCAGGCATTATTTGTCCACAAAACCTATACTTAGTCTCCATCATCATTTGCAATAGAGTGAAATAAACTTGCCTACCCTGCTGCATATTAGGCAAAGAATTATAGGAGTGAGGTTTCAAAAGGGGCCACATTGTAGCCCCAAAATGGCAGCATGGATTTGCAGGTTCCACTGGCAATTCCTCTTATGGACCCATAACACAGTCCAGCTCACTTCACTCTGTTCTTTTATCTTGCATCTCTTTGCAAAGTCTATGGGTTTTGTTTGTTTGTTTTTGTTTAGTTTGTTTTTTTAAGACAGGGTTCAATGTGCTTTCCTCTTCCGAAAATAAGATCAATACCAACAATGCAGTGTTCAAGATCTCCTACCCTAAACTAGCAAAATAGTATAATGATGAAAAACATCTTTTAAGTAAGAGAAATCAAACATTTACCTCACTACCCATCTTGGCCACTTGCAGAGAGTGCAGAAGTCTTGAATCTTTGTTTCCAATTGCTTTGCCTTTTGTCTTTTCATATTCTTCTTTGTATTTAATCTTTGAAGAGGAAAACAATTTACTGTAAATAACAGGTCATTTTCCAATTGCCACAAAGATATGCAGTATGTTTACGGATTGGCCATTTGAGTGCAGGGCCTGGTTGCCAATTCAGAGCTCTCAGATATGCTTATGAATTCTGAAGGGCAATCAGGTTAGCCTTAGTTGTGTCTTCTTTAACCTATTAGAAGAGCTCAACCTTTCCTCGCATGGATATTTTTCTAGATATAAAACCTTTGAAACAGCTAAATCATTCTTTTGTTTTTAAGAAAAATGTGTTGGACTGAACTCTGATGTTCTTATTGAGGCAAATATGTAATGGGGTTCTAAGCAAAAACTGAACAAGGTCTTCGGGGTTTGACTCGATTTAACATAAACAGCTTCTATTCTATTCTGCAGGTTGTTATATTGCCCTCAGCAGTGTAATATCTGAGTGCCTTCCAGTAACTCATTAAGCAACTTGAATAACATCTGTCATATGTGATTCATTCTCTCCCTCAACATCTCCACAGGGGAGAGAATGATGCATGCAGTGTAGTGGTTTATTTTGGTAGGGTTTTGTTTTTAGGATTCTTTTTAAATGTACATGCTGCTATGTGTTTATGTTAAAGAAGGTAAATCAAAGAAGAATGCCTTGTACTTGCATTGGAGGTGGTGAGGTTTGTGTTGGTCTAATTAATTCAAATGCTGAATTGTACAACATGGACATGGAGCTACTGCTCTTTTTCTAATTTTATTTCTTTATATACACAAAAAAATAAGCATTTTTCGGAGAGTGGGGCTGGTTGCCTATAGAAATTATTCTGAACAAATTTTTCTAGAGTTCATCAACCATCGAGAAAGATGAATGCATAACAGTAAAATTCAGGGCTTAAAACAGATGAAGCAACATATTTATTTCCCTGTTCTATAGCTGACTTCTGTTAGGAATAATTCCTAGTTAATTAAATATAACCTACATCGCTGGCAAGATCCCTTGAGGCTTTGGCAGCAAGTAAAGACATGGAATCCAGATTCATTTCAAAGCCCCGACCCTTGGTCTTCTCCCAACCTTCTTTGTACTTAATCTGAGAATGGAAATACAACAGCATGTCACTAACATCAATATACCTGCTTAAACAGCTAAAGCAACCATGGAAAATCATGAGGAACAAAACAAAAGTATAATACACTCTTTGAAATATAATATATTCATTTATTATTATTTTATGTTAAATAATTGCTTCTGGAAGAGGCCAGATTTAACATCCTGGAGCTTGTGGTCTCCAATTATGCACAGAGCAGGTGGCAGGAATTCTTAGATTGTAAGGGTGGGATTTTTGAAGTGCCTAAAAGAGCCAGGGGCTCAACTTCGATTGAAAGCCAATGGAAATTAGGTGCCCAATTCACTCAGCTGCTTTCGAAAATCCCACCCGAAATTCTTTGGAACAGAGGCCATCTTTACCTCTGTGTTTGTACACCACCTACCACAATGGGGCTAATTCTGATTGGGGCCTCTGGGCATGACCATCACAACAATAGAGATAATAACTGTACATCACAGGCACTGTGCATCTTCCCACATTTCTCCACCAATACACCTCCACCTTGAATTGGAGGAAGCACAATGGAGTGTGAAATCCCCATTAAGGATTTGCAGTATTGCCAGCCTCAAACACTGAAAAAACCACGAGATTGGCTTAAAAGGAATGAGATTTGTAGCAAATAATAAATGTGCAGGGTGGGGGGTAACTGTCTTCTGTCTGATTCCAAGAGTTGCAGCTTTAAGTAAAGCACCAAATATTGTGATAAATCAGGGGTCGGCAACCTTTCAGAAGTGGTGTGCCGAGTCTTCATTTATTCACTCTAATTTAAGGTTTTGCATGCCAGTAATATATTTTAACATTTTTGGAAGGTCTCTTTCTATAAGTCCATAATATATAACTAAACTATTGTTGTATGTAAAGTAAATAAGGTTTTTAAAATATTTAAGAAGCTTCATTTAAAATTAAATTAAAATGCAGAACCTCCCGGACCGGTGGCTAGGACCTGGGCAGTGTGAGTGCCACTGAAAATCAGCTCGCGTGCAGCCTTTGGCATGCGTGCCATAGGTTGCCTACCCCTGCGATAAATCATGAGAGTTGGCAATAGTGGCACTTGATCCAAAGCCCGTTGCAGTCAATGAGAGCCTTTCCCCTGACTTCAGTGGGCTTTGGATCAAGACCTAAATCTTTGGTCTTTGCACTAGCCCTGCCAGAAGAGTAATACATCCAATGAGCACCAATTTGGACGGTCAGTTTTGTGGTGTGGACATTTAATCTCCTAGACAAATTCAAGTCATTTCATGATATCTCAGAACAAATTCCAAGGCTGTGCTTCACATTTTATCCCTACTAATTTGGATAACTTTGTCTCAGATTGTTGAATAAAGGCAGAACAAAGATGCCTAGTTCTTCCTGAACAGTCTCAGCATCCGTGTGTTCATTATTACTCATATTTGAGGACAATACATAGATCTACATTTGCAAGTCACTTTGCTTACCTCACTATATAGCTCAGCATTGGCTTTCGCCTTGACTAACTGAGGAACATCCCGTGGTAGAGTGTAATTCATTTTGGTTTTCTCATACTGGGCTCGGTAAGTCAACTGCCACAGACATTGAAACAAATTACCTTCAATACACCAAATGCAATTCCATTTAACTTGAAGAGGTTATTGTTTGTTTTAATGTGTTAAGTGCCATAATAAAAGTCTGTAATAACTAAATAAAATTGGGAATAATAAGAAAAGGCAAATATAACTTTCCCCTAGTTATTCAAAGAAAATTCCCAGTAAATGGTATAATATAAATAGGCCTGTAGGACAAGTCCAATAAAAACAAGTGTTAACAAATCAAATAGCCAGAAACTGAAGTTATATAGCTTCTTAAAGTTCAAGAAAGCATTTCATATTTCTTGATCTACTGATGTGGCCACTTGGGCTTTGAAAGCAATTTCATTCACTTTCTATGGTTTGTTTTAGTTTTAAACCTACTTATCAACTATGATCAACAAGAAAGAAAACACATATGCAGTGAGAATATTAGGAAATAAAATATTTTCTTATCACTAATAAACAGAGATGGTCAGTGGGAGAAGGACTTACATCACTGAGCTGTTGTGAGTTTATTTTGGCTTGAATAATTTGTGGAGTGCTGGTAACAGAGCTGTACTTCAGTTTGTCTATGCTTTGTCTATAGTTTACCTAAATTAAAAATGAGAAACAAAAAAGGAAATGCTCAGACTGGCATGTGAAAGGTATGGTAGAGAAATTTCGTTTAGCTGAAATTTGGGGGTAAACCCACCACTTAAGTCATGAAAACTGAGGTGTAGAACAATTCCCAAAACCGGGAGCTGTGGATGAGATTAAGCACAGCCGATACTTAATCCCCAGAAAATTCCCTGTGCTGAGATTATTTCTTCTATATTACTTGAAAACGAACTTCCCTCAAACACAGTATGTGGATTTTATTAATGAGACACAGTTTCAATCAGTTCCTATAAAGCATTCCTATCCAATTAATATCCTGCATCATCTCTTAGGCTATGTCTACACTACCACGGTAAATAGACCTAAATTACGCAACTCCAGCTACGTGAACACTGTAACTGGAGTCGACATAGTTTAGGTCAATTTACTGAGGTGTCTACCTCATGCTGTGTCAACAGGAGACACTCTGCCATTGATTTAGCTAGCAGGTCTTCACTAGACCAGCTAAATCGACCCCCAGGGTATCGATCACCAAAGCGTCGATCCCGCATAGTGTAAACATAGCCTTAGAATCCCTTTTATTTTGTAATCAGGAACTTACTTCAGTAGTGGTCTGTCCTGCCATATAACTACACAGAACAAATTGTATTCCAATGGGCTCTATTACTACTTGTCTTCAACTAGTTTTTAAAATGTAATAACTGATCATAAAAGTTTCTTATATGGTAAGAGTTTATTATGGAAGGGAAAATATATATGGTGCAGGGAAAAAACATTTCAGTGTCAGCCATCAGTAGGATTAGAGTGCACTAAATTCCTAGTATCATAGAATCACAGAAGATCAGGGTTGGAAGGGACCTCAGGAGGTCGTCTAGTCCCACCCCCTGCTCATGTATATGAATACAGTTGCAGCAATAATACATCTATAAAGATAAATATATTAAATCCCCAAACTATGCAAGATAAAATGTCATGGAGAAATTTTCTTTTAAACCACTTCCTGCCAAAGGCCTCAGGACACATTTTGCAGGACACAATTATTATCCTCTGTAGGCCGTAATATACATTGTAGTTAATCACCAAACATTGCAAATTGTATGTTTCTTAAAGCTAGTTCTTTAGGAATGTTTTTTGCCATGAAGTGGAGTGTAATTCTAAAGGCAGTTAAAGCTATGAATCCATTTTAATAGGATCCTCTTTATCTAAGACACCTGCACATATACACACTTCTGCTACCCACCATGTTAACTCACATTACAAGAACTGCATGATTTATCTCACAAAGCCAAAAGTGATCAGTGTACTTAAAAGAGTTCATTCACTCTTTCTATATAGGTATCTAAGGCTCTCTTCAGCAGAGAGTTTCTTTTCTTCTTTTTAATTTCCTTCTTTTTCTCTTTAAACTTAACCACATGTACTTATTGCTGATGATGATCTTAGAACTGGGAATGTTGGCTGTGTGGTAATCCACAGAACCCACATCCAAATTGCTCAAGTGAGCTTTAGCCTCTGGACAGCTTAGGCCCAATGCTGTATTTGATTGCAGGTTCTTTCTTTGGAGCATATAGATCAATTTGCCGCAATGCCAGTCATGCACAAGTCCTGTCTGGAGTCATGGCAAACATGTACTAGATAAAATGCTCCAAGCCCAGTCTGCTCTTGGATAAGTGAAACGTTGGTGCCTACAGTCTCTGCCCTTGACATTCTTGCTTCACCTCTTGGGGGATGTACGTCTTCCACATGGCAAGAGGTAGAGAATAGTTAATTCAAATTCTCTTTCTCCCCTCCTTGACTCCCTAGCCCTTTCCACAGACAAAATGGAACTATTGCTGGAGAAGGAGCAATACAATTCCTGTTAGCAGTTAGAATATTAGGTATGGAAGAACCCACAAAAGAGATCAGCTATACCTATTCCACTAATATTTTCGGGGGGGGGGGGTTGTTAGTGTTTGGAAAGGTGCCAGAATGACAAACTCTAGACTGAAGTCCTCAATTTATTGAGGTACAGCATGGGCAAGTAGTGTAAACATCTCCACACCAATTCATCTTTAGGTTACCAATAATCTGGTCTGAACTGAAATTAGTGACTAGGGCTGGCAGTCTCTGTTTCCCATTCCCAATCCTCACAGGCTTCCTGACCACACTGAGCCTTGTGTTACCAGCTGTTTGCCACCAGGATAAAATCACACACTATGCTTCAGATTTTCTCCTCCAAGGAGATGATGAGCCATGCAAGAAACAGGATGAAAACCCATACAATTATTTACATCTTTCAAAGGAACCAACTTCCTTGTTGTTTGATATGAAGGAGTGAGTGTAGCTGGGTAATTGTAGTCAACATCGTCGTGCTTGTAATCAGATTTATAGGCTATCTGAAACAGGGAGAACAAAAAAAATCAGTCTTTTTTTAAAGCTGTCATTTGTTTGAATAATTATCCATCAAGAGGAAAGGAGAAACAATAATATTAATATTAAACACAAGAAACAAAGTAAGTTCAATGTCATCAACGACAAAAAAAAGAAATTATTTGCATAGTTTAGCCACTAATTGATTCTTTTTCAACTACACAATTAATCCAATGCCAACAGTCAGAGCATTAACTTAACTTCCACCTATGACACATCTCTTTTATCTTTCTGCTCAGTTCTTGAGTTTCTTACAGATTTGTAAATAATGTACTTGAAGGAACGGTATGTAACAAAATGGCTTCTTGACTAATCCAGTAAATTAACCAGGGTTCAGAAACCTCCATTAAAGATTGTTTTTTCACCTGACCCTACAGGGTGTTGACCAACTTCAACTCTTATTGATGTCCAAGGGAATTGAGGGAGCTCAGAATTTTGCAGGATTGGATACCTAAATGAATAATTTAAACTTCTCCTACACGATAAAATACGTGTAAACTAGTGCAGGAGGGTTCCCAAGATTTATAGTCTTCTCAGCAAACCCATCCTCAGCACCTTCCAACATAATTCGATCTAAGATTTCTCATCAATTGAAGGCTGGCAATATTAAAGACAAAAAAAACAAAAGAAGAAGACATCTACATAACTGAATACTACCGCAGTACCTATTGTAATATGAGTGCAAATGACTTACATTGCTTGCCAAGCTGCCAACCTTCATAGCATGCAGAGTGCGCCTGTCCATGCCAATGCCTTCATAATGACCTTTCATTTGATTCTGGTATTTTTCTCTGTATTTAAGCTATACACAAAAGCAAACATTGTCTCAGAAAATGTATTTCATTTCACTATCTGTTACAGCAGAGAGACAGGTACTGAGCATAGGAAAATATAGCCAGTTCAAATGATCTACTAGTGTTGCTATAGTGTGAAAACTCATCATGTTTATACAACAACTTGGACACCTAAAAAAAAAAAAAAGATTATTGGCACACCTCCCAAGAGACCTTCATTTCAACAGATGTCAACTGTATTCCCAAAATTACCTACGTGCCACACAAATTTGGTGCCTTCTCACTTCACTCACTTGCTGAAAATTATTTACCTCAGAAATAACGGATCATTAAACTGAGAAAGAGTTATTTATAACAAAGGAATTAATCCCATGGTATTTTAAGATTCCTGCATGAATACTCTTTTGTGACCTCATTCAGGATAGTCACCCATTTTGCCCTACCTTTGTGCTGATGGAGATCATCTTACTAATGTATTTTAGTTAAATATGTTTTTTAAATGAGTTATTGCTACACCAATAATAGTAAGCATTAGTTTTACAGATATTTAAATATGTTCTGCTCAATAATTTATTTCTCAAAAAATGGCTCCTGAGATTATCTGCATATATGTCACTTCAATTAACAAATGGACATAAGTGATGAAGTAAATGAAAGTGTGACAAATAATGTTAATAGTCATCTTTGATAAGCTTAGCAATGCATTATAGTAAGTAATCTCTTTTCCCTATATTAATTATTATTATTTGTATTACTGTAGTGGCTAGGAGCCGTAGTCATGGACCAGGCCCCCATTATGCTAAGCGCTGTACAAACACAGAAAAATGACTATTCTATTCAAACTCCCAATGCAGCTTTTACTCAGGGCTTACATGGAATACACACAGATGAACTGTGAGTCCAGCAGCTGCTAAGTTAAACTTCCACTGCACTGCATACAAGGTACTGAGGACTTACATCACTGGTGTATTTTGAGATCTTGCTCACATTCTTGAACTGGGGAGTCTCACAGTAGTTAATACTGTGGCCTTTACTGTTTTCCAGATCCTTCTTGTACTTCACCTTAGAAGCCAAAAAAAATTCAAGGGTGAGATGTAGCAAAATCTGAATTCACTGCATAAAATATCTATGCACATAAGTCATACCTTAAATCCAGATAAGTTAAACATAAGGATTTTATTATATGGCATACAGTAAACTGTAGATTCCACACTTCTAATTCTACCCTTTCCAATAGTAAGCCCTATAGCCTTGATGATGATTTTGGGGCCTACGTTTTCAAAAAGCGACTAGTGATATTAGATGTCTCAGCTTTGGGTCCTTAGTATGAGACGTTTTTCAGAAAGTGCTGATTACTCAGCATCTACATATGAGGCCCCCTGGAGTATGCCTACCTTGCATCTGGGAGTGAGTTTCCCAGCTCAGGCAGAGCTCAAGCTAGCGTGCTCAAAAAATAGCAGCGTGGATGTTGAGGCTCGGATTCTCAAACCCACCTAGGCTTGCAACATTCCTATTGCTATTTTTACTATGCTAGCTCAAGCTCCACTAATGCGAGTCCATCTACCTAGGGTGGGAGGCTCACCCCCAGGTGCAATGTAGACATACCCTTAAAGACCTCTCAAGTGCGGCCCCCAAAACAAAGGCATCTAGAATCACGTATCAATCTTGAAAATGTTATCCTTATTCTCACAGCACAATTCTATGAACAAATTAATACATGCTAATGTTCTTGATAAATAGACTACGTAGTTGCATCCCCAAAGGATGTACACATTATTTCAGTTATGCTGCTACAAAATAGATTTACACTTGATATCACAAGAGTACCCAAATGTAGAAGGCTGTGTCCTGGCACTTCAGTTGACACTGAATTGTTCTGGGTAATTGGAGAATACTCCTGACGCACTGCATCCATTAATCAGAGAATAGTGGACATGCCTTAACAACTCAGAATAGTTTGAGAATTCCTCTACATTGTTCTCTTACAAGCAGCTTTGTCTTTTTTGCATTATTTGTAAGCGACAGTCTTTTACAGGATGCTGGATTCTGTTCTCTATACATTAATACAGACACACAGGTATAATGGAAATTGGATTTTGGCCCATTTTGCATATATTTTTCAAAGGTTAATTTTTCCAATTATCTGCAGAAAACCCTTTAAAACACCGTAATATACACTTCTAAATTATCCTAAGTTACTTCTGTTTAGAACCCCAGAAAATGAGAAAACACAGCACTAAAAGCCATGCACAGAACTTCCTTAGGTTCGTATACTCGGTTGGCCAGAATCAGAAATATGCTGCTTTCTCTCTCTCTGTAACAGTGATGTCACTTTATAAGTCAAATTGAGATTCCCTGTATGAAAGTGTTAATTAGTATATCCAGTACTGTTACTGAGGGTCTAATTCTTCTCTTTAATTCACATACAAGTTTCCCATTGATTACGTCACATGTACATGTGGAGGCAGAAAAGGGTACAGAATTAGAGCTCAGCTGTATATTGGATTTGGATTTCATATTTTTGAAATAGGTAAGCAAATCTTTCCCAAAAAATCTGAAAGTTCTGAAGTATAGAACTTGTATTTAAGCCACATCTAAAGACATACATACATTTCAGATACATTTGAAATTCAGAAAAATAAAATAATAATACTCAGCATTTATGTAGCACTTTTCATGTATAGAGCTCAAAGCACTTTACAATAGAAGGCAAGTACCATTACCCCCATTTTATAGGTGGGAGAACTGAAGTGAACAGATTCCCAAGTTGACACAGCATGTCAGTGGCAGAGCTAGAAACAGAACTCAGGTCTCCTGACTACCAGTCCAACAATCTGTTCACTAAATCACATTGACAACACTTTGGAAAACTTTATCTGAAACAAAATTCTGCATTTCTTGATCTCCTCTGCCTATAATATGTATATTCTTGGTTTCTTTTCCTTAAAAAAAAAAAAAAAAAAGAGGAGAAGGAGGAAGGGAAGATGTATTTTGGAGAAGGGCAGGGGTGCAAGTGGGCCAGTATGGGCCGGTACAGCATACCGGTAAAAAGTGGCCACCGGTACCAGCCCATATGCAGCTGACGTTAAAGCACTGTGGTAGCAAAGGACCCTGTTTAAAGCACTGCAGCGACAAAGGACCCTGCTTAACTCCCCCACCCCGGGCCGCCGACAGGGTGCGGGCAAAAGGAGCAGCTGTGCCGGGGGCCGGCGATTTAAAAGGGTCCAGGGCTCCGGCTGCTGCTACCGTGGCAGCGGCTGAAGCCTTGGGCCCTTTAAATCGCTGCTAGAGCCCTGGGCAGCGCGGGTCAGGCAGCTCGGATGGGCTGGCTGGGGGACGCTGACCGCCCAGGCCCGCCCCTTCCACCCCAGACCGGCCCCCATACCGGTAAGTGTTGAATGTTCCTTTCTCCAAGGGTGAAAGTAATTATGTGAAAAAACACTGGCAGTTAAAAGTGTAGTTCAAGAAACAGAAAAGCTATTTTAGTTCATCTGGAGATGGGTTCATTTTAAAAAACACAGAAAGGTGAGGGGAAGATCCTCAGCTTGTGTAACTTCTCAAAGCTCTACTGAAGTCAATGAAGCTATAACAATTTTCATCAGCTGAGGATCTGTCCCTGAATGTTTCTCCCAAGGAATGGCCATATTTTATAACTGTACTACACATTGATTGTTTTCATGTGTGCTAGTCATTAAGGACAACAACTGTTTACTTCCCTAGCCTGAGAAACCAGAACTTACCTGCCAGAGATAAATAGATATAGCTGTATCTAGTATGGGCTGCTCTCCTATCAGTCCATAATTGTATTTGACGCCTTACCTCACTGACAAGCTTGTTGACATTCTGGGCTTGTTTAAGAACTAAGTTGTCTTCGGCTGAAAGAGAATGGAAGTGGGCTGCCCCTTTCATCTTTGAATGATCCTTTTTGTACTTTATCTAAAAAAGGGAAAAATCATCAAAACAAAGATATTTTTTGTCATCGTTGTCATTTCCATTCACTTGAAGAACCAGAGTAAGACTTTTCCTTAATTTCTACTAGTTTTAATATGCTTTAACAAAAGGGTAAATAAGTTGGAAAGGTAAATTAATTGTAGCCTGTTACTTCTTAAAATCATCTCCAGAGAAAATCACTAGTCACGTAATCCGACTGTTTCATGTGAAAACACTTCACAATTTACTATTTTTGTACAGAAGTTTTCCCATTGGCTGGACACACTTGTTCTTAGTTACTTGAACAGACATCTTCATATTAATAATCACTAGCAGATTCTTGGCTAGCAACTGATTGAGGCTTATACCCAATTCTATTAAAGAATTCAGTTCTCAGTAGTCTACGTTAGGGTGCCAGTCAGAGAATTATAGATGGTTACCCACTAGAATTTTTCTTCTACAGAAACCAGCTTATTGAGTGTACAGTACTTTTTATTTTTCACTCTTATGTATTGTTTTTTCTTTAAAGATGGCGATTCCCTCCTGTAAGATAGTGCTAAGTGATATTTTAAAAAGGGGGGAGGTGAAGGAGGTGCCAATTTAGATTTGGAGTTCTACCATTGACTTAAATAGGCCAAGATTCTACCCCTGGGTCTGGATGATTATATTTGTGTTTTGCCTAACTTCTGCACACAAATCAATTAATTTTCACATGTACACAGACAGGCTCCTCACCTCATGCAATTGCAAATGCTTAACTTTGAAATTCTACCCCGTATGTTATGAAACAAAAGATATTTTAGAGTGTGCTGAAATGTTGTGATTATTCAGATTTGATTTTGGAGTCTGTGTTCAGTTTCTCAGACTTTAAGAAGAATTAAATTGCCTTATACTACGATATGTTCATACCCCTTGTACAGCAAAAAGAAAACCATAAAACCAACCCCCATAACAATTTGCCAATTAGGAAATATAATTTTGATTTTTACCATTCTGGAGACCTGTTACAATGGCATCTTTAATCAGGAAAGGTTAAATATTCATTCTTAAATTGGGCATCACTGGATTTGTCATTGAAATAGGCCACAGTCATAGGAGGTCTTAGAAAGACAAGGTGGGCGAGGGAATATCTTTTATTGGACCCACTTCTGTTGGTGAGAGTGACAACTTTCGAGCCACACAGAGCTCTTCTTCAGATGTGGGAAAGGAAAGAACTCTGTGTGGCTCGAAAGCTTGTCTCTCTCACCAACAGAAGTGGGTCCAATAAAAGATATTAACTCATCCACTTTGTCTCTCTAATATCCTGGGACTGAGACAGCTATAACTACACTGCATAGGAGGTGTTAGTTTTTTTATATTCTCCCAGTCATTAGTTCAAGTAATAAGATACTATGGAACCTTTCACCTCTAGGTTGCTGCTTGTGCCTGGCTTGGGTTGGTATTGACAGAAAGATTTTGCCATCTGTTAGCTTTTTAATGGTCTGCATGAGTTGATGGGCTCAGTCTACTCCCAGTGGACAGGTGTCCACATCACAAAAATTTCCACCAAGAGGCAGCCTTTTGGGCTGTCATGCTAGACAAAACAAGAAAGGATGGGAATGCAGTTAGACACATTTTGTGACTACTAGAGGTGGTCCCTTCAGAACTGAGCTGAGGTTCACTGGTTGGTGGTTGTATGGAAAAACCTTATGCTGCCACATCTAAGTCTGTTCGTCTTCTATAGATTACAACTAAAAAAAAAAAATCAGTGTACTGCAGATAAGGAATTCAATCCTCATGATATGCCAATGTCGCATCCTATGTTCTCTTGTCTCAGTATCAATTGCTTTGTACTAAAGATACAATACAACATAATCAAAAAACTAGAAACTGTTTAGATCATTCAAGCTATATTTAATCACTATGGGAGTTACTGTAGCAAATCTCACAACTAAAACTACTAAGAACATAGTTTGCTTTGGTGATAACGGACATCATCAATCCCCCGAGCCATCTAGTCCTCTGCAATGCAGTGAAATGTCATTGTTTGTTTTTCTAGTTTAATTTTAGCATTCTGCTTCTAAGCACTACTTCGACAAACTGCTGCTTTTAATTGTTTATGTATTGTATTGATTATTCATGTTTTATACTTACATCACTTGCCAGTTCATTTGCTTTCTTGGCATTTTGATAAGCTGGAGTGATCATAGCAGGAAAGCTTCCTTTGCCTCTGTGCTCTTCATATTCATCCATATAATCCTGCAGAAAATTCAGGGTGTTTATTCATTACATATGAGCAAGTGGATGATTAATGACTTTTCTAAGCTCCCCAGTCTCTGTAATGTGCCTGTATAGTTCATTACTTCTATTTGTCTGTAAAGTTTGTTCATTTCATACTAGAATATATGTATTTAATCACCCACAATGTAAACTTTCTCTATGGCCTCTTTATTTATGTTGCAATGGAAGCACGGGTAACTTAGCTACTTTCAAAAAGGCATTCCTCCAGTACAGAGAAGATGAATACAGCCTCCAAATCTCACCCCAACTCCCGCAGGCCAAAAACTAAAAGAAAAGAAGAATGGGTCTCATGGTTAAGACACTCAGGAGATCTGGTTCAAGTCAGGCTCTGCATCACATGCCCTCTGTGATGCTGTGCAAGTCTCAACGTCTCTGTGACTGTAGTCCTCATGGGTACAGTAATACTTCTCAACTTCACAGGGGTATTTTGAGGATGAATTAATGAATGAATGAGAGGTGCTCAGGTATTATGGTGGCAAATACTTTAAAAAACAAAAAAAGGGCCCATTCTTTTTTTATTATTATTATTTATTATTATTCTAGAATTAGTACCATAAAGCGGAATGCGTCTTTAGACAAGATTCTGCCCTCAAAAGCATATGGTTAAATCTCTTTAGCTTTCAGATTGCATGAGAATATCCAGGACGTTATCGCTATGTCAGGACAGAATTGAACCATTTCTGGACTAATGCCAGGTTTACAGAAAAAAGGTTGTTCTGAACTTTAAAATCATTTTGCCAAAGGATTATTTATAACTTTTTCATAAACATATTAACGGTTTTTGAAAAAGAAATTGTTAAATATTTTATTTTAAACAATCTTAGCAAAAGAAAAAACAATTTCCTCATTAGAAACCATAACATGTATGTGCTTATTATGTAACTTTGTATAAACCTTTTGTAGTAATGTGACAGATCAGGTGAAATGAGGATGCCTGCTATAGCAGGAGTTGTGTAAATGCTACAAATATTCATGGTATTTCTCCTATGACTTCTCACAGCAAAGGGGTTCATTGTAGGTCATGCTATGTCACATCACATTTCACATGATAAGTTGAGTCACACTACAGTGAAGTCTATCAATAACATGGTAACAGCATCTATAGCTATTCTATACCCAAAATGTACTATAAGTATGTACAGAGAATCCAAAATAACCATGAATAACCTGTCACTCTTTTAAAATACTATTCTTCCAGCTGAATTCTAACTTGCTTGTAACTTCTGTTTTTCATAACTTCCTCAAGCAAATTTCTGAAATGTTAATTAATATTAATATTATGATATTAAATGCTAATCAATATTAGGATTTTTTAGCATTGCCCGCAATAATTATATTTCCTGAAAAATGGAAAACAGCAAAGATGAATCCATAAAGAACAGGGTTGAAAGAAAGCCTGTTTGTTCCCCTGCCAATGGTACACGCTCATTTACATACTCAGACTACAGTATTATCATGCTACTCTCTCCTTGAGGTCTTGATTTCTCATATGGGAAAACAAAGCTTACAACAGGAGACAGCAAATCCCATTGCCATTACTAAACTCTAAGCATTCGGCAGTATTAACAATCAGCTGTAGCATGGGTACATGGGTATCTCTTAGTTGTTGCATACCTGGCTAAAGTGATTTTCTTTTGTGAAAGCATCATCTGTTCCAGTTGCATGGCTGGCTTTTCCCTTCATCTCTTTTTCATATCTTTGATGATACCTCACCTAACAGAAAGAAAAGAAGATCAAGCCGGATGAGTTTGGCCTGTTACATATATGCTGCATCATAAATCGCATGCACATGTTAATAATAAAGGTTTGCCAAAAAATTTTTGCTTCAACCAGTCTTCAGAAGCCAAGTTTTCTACTTGTATTTAATAATATTTTAAGAACATAGGACTTGCTATATCAGTTCAGATCATTAGTTTGCCAAGTATAACATTCTACATCTGGCAGTGGCTAACATCTGATGTGCCAGAAGGTTAAAAATAAACATATAATTCACCTAAGTGCAGAGTCACTATGTAGTGCCTTTCATCCTACCTGATCTCAATGTGCTTTGCACACTCTACAGCAGGATCTTTTGCCCACCAATAATTATTTTTAATAATAAGAAGCTTGATTCTGAGAGGTGCTGATCACTAGCATGTCCACTAGGCCCAATGGTAGCTTTAGGTGAGCAGCTTTCAAGTTCAGGCCCAAGATTTACAGTATCTCTATTGAAGCCAAAATAATGCCTACAAGCTATACGCAAGCTTGCCTTTTATCCTACATAGGCGATTTTTTACACCAATAAGAGTACCTCCACAGATCAAGGGCAGCATATAAAGTTTCAATGTTTATCACTCATCTGCCTTTGACTTTAAGACTAAGGCCTGGTCTATGCTGGGTGGGGGGAGGAGAATCAAACTAAGTTACGCAACTTCAGCTACCTGAATAACGTAGTTGAAGTCAACGTACTTAGATCTACTCACCTGGGTGTCTTCACTGCGGTGAGTCGACTGCTGACGCTCTCCCGTCGACTCCACCTGTGCCTCTTGCCCTGGTTGAGTACCGGAGTCAACGGGAGAGCGCTTGGCGGGTGATTTATCGCATCTTCACTATACGCAATAAATTGACACACACACCCCCGCTGGATCGATCGCTCCAGAGGTAAGTGTAGACATGCCCTAAGGGTCCTTCTTGACTTTCACTGATGAGTTAATAACCAGAAAATTCTCCATCCTGGTTTTAAAGTAATTTCTATGCAGCTAGCATAATATACTATACGTATTTCCTTTCCCTGCCTGTGTAAAAATTGATACTAATGAGACAGTTTGAACACACATGATTTAATTTAACCTCCTAGGAGGCTGGTAATGTTATCTTCCCTTGAAACTGCTTTGTTAAATCATCACAACTTCTGGCAGTCGGGTTGGTACCCATTTAACAAATATTGCAATTCTGGCACTGAGGCAAAAGCAGACAAATTATATTCACTAAAGATCCCAGGCTCACGCTGCTCCCTGAAGGGTCAATCCTGAAAGATGCTTAGCACTCCTGAAAGCTGCCACGTGAGTTCAGCTCCAAATGACTTCAGTAGGAATGCAGGGCATTCAGCCCCTCACAAGAGTGCTGAGCACCATGCACGATAGTACCCCAAGACAATGGCAAGAGCGGGATGTGCCTCTCAGTCAAAGCTCACTCCTGCACCAACATAAAGGGAAGGAGAGGGAATCAGGGATGAACTAGGGAAGGGACAGAGCTCTGGTAAAACCAATCCTCCTGTAAGAGGGACCTTGTGCCTGTGGTATAAATTAGAGCTCCTCTCTAACTTATACCAAGGCCTAGCAGAACAGGGTCAGAAAGCCACAAGTGGTTCCTTATGGCCACTCCCCTCATTCCTCTGTGTCCAAGTGCAGCTTGGGAGGGCCTTCTGCCCCCAGAGATTAACAGTATTGCTTTCAAAATATAATGGCCTTATTTTCCCTGGTGTATAACACAGGACCTGTCCGTGCAAAAAATAATTACCTGAAATCCTACAGGCCACATTCTCTGCTGATGTAACTCCACTGGCACTGACAGGATTTTGCCAGAAAAAAATTTGGCCCTAAATCTGTTGGATTTTTTTCCTCAAAAGAGATATTGCTTTTGATACTTACGTCACTGGCTAGTTCATTAGCTTTCTTGGCTATCTGATAAGCTGGAGTGATCATAGCAGGAAAGCTGCCTTTCCCTCTCTGCTGTTCATATTCTCCTGTGTATTTCAGCTGTAAAAAAAGCAAGATAATGTAGGAACAAGTATATTGCACACATTTATATATGCTACACACAAAAAAGCTACATTAAAAGAACACTACTGAGGTTGCAAAGTCAACTCAAAAGTCAGGAAATATCAGAATTAAGGTTGCCTGTGCAACCTTCATTCACCATCACCCCTCACCCCGCACAGCCTTGTATGCATCGTCACTAATTAGATGATCAAATACTATTTTTCCCAAAAGACCCCTGCCTCATTCTGTACTCAGGACAGGCCTGTTCTGGAGATTATTCAGGATTGAAACAGGTTGCCTGTTCTCTCCTGTTACACTTACATCACTCATAAGCCTTCCTCCAGCCTTTGCGTGCAGTAGATCTGGAGTGTCTACGACAGTGGTATAGCTGGAAACCCTGTCTTCATGTCCTCGCTTATATGTCACCTGGGAAGCAGAAGATATAAAGTGCATTTTAAAACTATTTACTAGCAAATATCTGGGTATTTCCTTCCATAAGGCTTGAAAAGGCAACAGAAGAACTGACCTTTGTTTCAGATAATGAATTATTCCCAGTTTTCTGTCCTTAATATAAGTCCTTCAGTTGTAAATACAAAGGTAGGTGTATCTACTATTGACTAAAAGTGACTGTCATTACAGTGTGTTCTAATTTTACTCATCAAACTATGTGCATTAGCTTAATTGTTCTATTATTTCACTCAGCCTAATCTATCAAGTGCCAAAGGTGTTCATTTTATGGCAGTTAAAGAAAACTGCACTATGGGGAAAAAACTATTTTTTCTGGTACTTCATACAGCGTTCTCTCTTTATTAATATAGGGAAACAGAAAAAAAAAGACTGGTTATGCTGATATCTACAACATAGTAAGCTGTCTACATATTACGGTCCCCATGCAATGCCTATAAAAGTCAATGGAAAGACTCCAAACTCAGTGGGAGCAGCTGGATATGGTCCAAAGTGTTTGTTTTGGGGGAACAGTATTCTTCAATAAAATCACTCCAAGATTCTTCAGTAATGTCCCAAACCCCTCTTGCTTACAACTATATTATTGCAACGGTTGACATGGAAGCCACAACAGCATTTTTCAAATGTTTTGTATGGTTCTTATTTTCACTGGATTTCTTTGGATTGTTATTTTTATAATATGGTACATTACGTGCATAGATAAGTTAAAGTAAATTCTAGGTAAATCAATTTACTAGTGTATTGTTATATAATGTTACAAACTAAAAGGGAAAGAATGAGAGACGAAAAAGTTGGAATAAGTGGATAAGTAAATGAATAAAAATAAAAAAGGAAAATAAGAGCAAATAATTCACAGGGTATAGAATGGTACAGCAATTAATTGTTTTTAAATTTGAGATGGCGTAGAATGGTACAGCAATTCATTTTTTTAAAATTTGAGATGGCCATTATGTCATAAGTGTCCCATATATCTTAGAAAATGCCCATACTGTCACTTGTTATACATGAAAGACAAGGTGGGTGAGACAACATCTTTTATTGCACCAACTTATGTTGGTGAAAGAGACAAGTTTCAAGCTCCACTTGTTACATGGGACATTCTTCCAAGGCTATGTAGTTTACTAGAGACTCCTGTGTTAATGTATCATGTTCAAGATTTTTTCACTTTTACAGGAATTATTTTACAATTAGTGTTGGTTATGGAATGCACCTTTTAACGTGAACTGTTTTAAATCCAAGTTTCGCTGAACTTCAGTAAGTTTGACACACACAAATTGGGACTTACGTCACTGCTTAGCTGAGTGGCTTTCTTAGCTATCTGGTAAGCTGGAGTCATCATGGCTGGAAAGCTGCCTTTGCCTTTCTGTTGTTCATATTCTTCAGTGTATTTCAACTAGAAAATTATACAATTTTTATTTTCTTAAAGAAAAATCCTCTGTCCATTAATGTGACACCTCTTTTAATGTTCACATTCTAATTGTTATGGGTTATATTATCCTGATGACTTTTAAAAACCATAATGGACTTAACCAAAGTGGAAATCCCATCAGTTTGGCTACACATGTTTAAAGAGTTTTAAAATAATTGACACATAAAAGAAAATGTATTTCTTAAGTTCAAAATTTAGGAACATTTCCTATGTAAAGTGGAAAAAATCTATTTATAATCCTTTAATATTTTTACGAACAAAATATTTACTATTAGTTACTAGTTTAGTAAAGACCACCTTGCATAGGCACAGATCTTCAATTCTTATACCAAGTTTGATTTCCATTCACTTCAGGTTGATGGAAAGGCAATAGATCCTTATCTACTCTACAAAAAATAAGATGTGTAATCCACTGTTGGTGCAGCCTATAGGTGATAGCACCACTGGAAGATGTAGAATACATTAGACTCCATCTACAATCAAAGGTACCTAAGATGTTACTGTCCTGTAGCTGAAGTGTATCTTAATTGCAGAAGTTCATGGTAGTTCCATTTGAATATAATTTCTAAGCTTGGCAGTAACACTGTTAGGTGACCTTGACGGTATATATAGATAGCGCTCACAAGGCTCAACACTGTGTCTCAACATAGCAGTAAATGCATGTCACCTTCTCCTTTTGTAATTTGTTATTGAAAGTTTGGCTATTCTAAACTGGAAAGTCCTCAGAACACTATAACTCATACAAATAAAGTTATTGCAAACATCAGCCCACATACATCATTGAGAGTCTTCTGTGCCTGAGCTATCCTGACCGTTTCAGGATCTGGGATGGTTCCAGAATACCAGGATTTGTTTTCTTCATATGCAGCTTGGTAGGCTTTCTAAAAAAAGGAAAGATTAAGTCAGCAGAAATGTGTATACTCATTTTTAAACCTGAATAGTTAATCTGCCAGGCAGGGAAAAGAAAACCATCATTCATTATGGGTGACACATACTCCTATGCAGAGGGAAAGCATGAGGCCTATACTCCTCTTCAGTCTCATTTTGAGAACACAGATGGATCTTAAGTGATATGAATTTTGTGCTGACCCTTTCCACATCAAAGAATATTTCTGAGCACATTCCATAAGATTTGCTTAAGCAATACGAAATTAGGGCCCATGTCCTGAAACTCCAGTAAAACATTTGCTGAGTGACGCCGAACATCACGCAAACAGCAATGAATTTGCTAGCCCAGCATTACTATTAGTGCTAAATCTGTGCCAGATGTTGTGCAGGCAAATCTGAAAACTGAAAATTCAGCAAATGGAAGACAGATACATTTTCTTTTTTGTCAGACCTATTTCATAAGAATTCAGAGTGTGTGAAAAATGCCAGATTGAAAGCTCTGAAAAGTGAAGTCCTCTGTTTACCCGTATAGGCAGCATCTACTTTGCCCAGCCAAAAGGGACAGCTTCTTGAGATGACAGTTATTTATAGACTTATGAGTACTTTGGCTGTCTGCTGAGACTGCCAAGAAGAGTGATAATGGGTTTAGACCATTTCAAAAGCAGCATATTTTAGTTATTACTGACGTGGGATGGGTCTGATCCACCAAAATAAGATGAATGGTTCTATAGCCTAATAAATCATCGAGCTAGCCCTCTACATTTTCTATTACTGTTCCAGTCTCTGCGTGAAGGGAGATTTATTTTTTAACACTAGCAAAAACCTTTTATTTTTAAATAAATAGTTAACTTGAGCAGTCATTTTCTGTTCTCCCTTTATTACTAGCTCACATAGATGAATTTAATCAGGGATTCCTAACTCCCTGCCCAATTTCTTTCTGTCCCTGATCCTGTGTTTGCAACACTCACCTTGAAAATTAATACTGTCACAAATTCAGCATTATGGCTCTACTTCAGGATCAAGTCAGAGGAGAAACTGGGGTAGGCAGAAAAAAAACACTAGCAAAACACAATGGGTGAAATCTTGGCCTCAGGGAAGTCAATGGGAGTTTTACCATTGACATTAATGGGGCCAGAATTTCATTCAATATTTGCAGTAAATAGAAAAAGTGGCAAGACAAATGATGGATTACAATAATACTTAGCACTTACACAGCAACTTTCATCTGAGGATCTCTGAAAGTTTTACAGAGATGGGCAAGTCTGATTATACTCATTTTAGGGAAGGGGAAACAAAGGCACAGAGAATGTAAGTGACTTGACCAAGCTCACGCATGACTCCATGGCCAAGTCAGGAATAGAATCCAAATCTCCTGACTCTTGCTCTCCTCTTTTTAATGACTAAAATATGCTACCTAGAAAAGCAAGTGCAATTTAAACAGGCTATTAAGAAAATAATAATAAATGGACTCTCATGACTAAAATATGGTGAATAAAAGCATAGCAATAATCATCCCATTTAGCATGGGGCAGTAGCTCACACCAGGCCGACGTTTGGCGGGTTGCATACTAGCTGCTCACATGAACGTGTGTACTTGAAGAATGTCTCTAACCTGACTGGCCAGCTGTTGAACTCTATGGGCAGTTTCCATATCTGTAGATGTCACATCCCAGTGAAAAAACGATTTGAATTGTTCCCCCTCTTCTCGATATTTAATCTATAAAAAATAATGGCATCATTATGTATAGGTTTTTCTCACATCATGGATGCATGAGGCTGTCATTTTAAGGTGGGAAAGTGCTGAACGCGCCTGGGTACATAGTACTATACAGTAAGTGCAAAATGCAGCGAGAATAATTTTAAACCAGTGCAAGACTTTGTTTACTTCCTAACATAACAAAGCTATGATCAAATGCACACTTCTGCTACTTTGTGTGTATATCTATGTACCAGATCCTCAACTGGTGTAGACTGGCATTGAAAGCTATGTCAGTTTTCATCAACTGAGGATATAGCCGTATATTTTTAAAGATATACAGATACAGAGAGACACCATTTTATGTTAGGCCCTGCAAAACAAACACAGGCCTAGACAACCCAAACTCTGCAGCCCTTGAGAAAACATTGCTCACTGCACTCTCTTCTCCCTTTCCACCCCACCAGAGTCCCCTTTACTTGGCCAACTCTACTTCAATCCTTTTGTTTATCACCATCCTCCCTCTGCCAACTGCCATACAGGAAGGCCACACAAGCACTAGATTCTGTGCCATGCAAGGAACACAGACCTGCCTCCTACCACTGCCTAAGGTATCGGTGGAGAAGGAGGTTAGATTTATCCCTTAGTACAAACATCTGTTCTCTGATCCACATAGTGGCTTCTGACTAAGATATTCTGTTCCCACAGGAGCAGCACACTGGAATTGAAACCTACCATGAAAATCTGAGAAGAGAATTTGGTTCTTAGACACCAGTAATATAACAACAACTGAAATCAAGAGAGAAATCTGCACAGAACATACAGTTCAAGTGTTAGTATGAAACATTGGTCCTGTGTATCAGTCAGTGGGTAATATTCTACCTCCTTTACCCTGTGCAGCCTCAGTGAAGTCAGTGAGGTTGCACAAATGTAAATTAATGGCAAAATTGAGCTCCATGTCTCACTTTATTACAATTTAGTATTTGTTTTGCAATAGCACCTAGAGGCCCCAACTGAGATCAGGGTGCTATCTGTGCTAGGTATTGTACCTGCACATAAGAAACAGCTGCTGCTCTGAAGAGCTTACAATCTAAATAGACAAGACAGAAGAAGGCTGAAAATGTGTATCAATATCTCCATTTTACAGGTGAAGAGAAGTAGCAGAGAGAGATTAAGTGACTTGCCTGATGTCTCACAGGAAGTCAGTGGCATAGCAATGAATTGCACTCAATTCTTGAGTCCTAGTTTAGTGCCTTAAGAGCAAAACCATCCTTCTTCTCTAATGTAATGTAATGTTCTCAAGTAAAAGCATATTCAGTTTTACCAGTTGAATATGCTTTTTACTTGATTCAGAGTAACAGCCGTGTTAGTCTGTATTCGCAAAAAGAAAAGGAGTACTTGTGGCACCTTAGAGACTAACCAATTTATTTGATTAAATCAAGTTGATTATCATACACATTGTGAAGAGAGTGGTCACTTTGGATGGGCTATTACCAGCAGGAGAGTGAGTTTGTGTGGAGGGGGGCGGAGGGTGAGAAAACCTGGATTTGTGCTGGAAATGGCCCAACTTGATGATCACTTTAGATAAGCTATTACCAGCAGGACAGTGGGGTGGGAGGAGGTATTGTTTCATGGTCTCTGTGTGTATATAATGTCTTCTGCAGTTTCCACGGTATGCATCCGATGAAATGAGCTGTAGCTCACGAAAGCTCATGCTCAAATAAATTGGTTAGTCTCTAAGGTGCCACAAGTACTCCTTTTCTTTTTACTTGAGATCATTAACATTTCAACTCAAACATTTTCTCAAGTGAGAATTCTTTTATACATTTAGCATACATAGTTCTAGACCCAAAACTGCCATATAAGTGAATGGGCCTTTCAGTGAGTAAGGACTGCAGAATCAGGCCCTTAAGTACACTTAGCTACCCCCTCTTTGGAGTTCAAAATTCCCTATGTGATTGAAAGGGACAGAAGTTCCTTTAGGTGAGAAAAGAAGGGAAAGTGATCTCTGAACTATAATTTGCCTTGCGTGTATATATACACACCAACACACTGGAAGTAACAGGGTCTCATATCACAGTCTGCAAACAGAAATAGAACCTGCAATAATCCCAGACTCATTCCAGACCAGCTCTGTCACACAAAATTTAAAGTATACTGGTTGTTGTTTTAAGATTGTCTGAGTTATTGCAAAAACCTGATACATAAAAATGGTGTGTAAGAAAGATGGGAGAAAAAGTGCAACGTATGATGAATGCTGCTAAATGGATGATGCCAGCATTGTCCAGAAAGCAGAAAAAATATGAACAGTGTGTGCAATAATTTAAATAAGACAACTTCCTTCCCTTATTTTACAGAGAATTTTTAGTAGGACGTGAAATCATATATGAACACACTGTTTATGCTTACTATATATAATAATCACAATAGTTTTTATAGTATCAAAGGGGACTAAAGTCAATAAAGCTACATTACATATGGAAATGGGCCAGTTACCAGTGGTTATTTGCCATCTTACTATGTACTTTTTTAACGTTAAAGTTACCAGAAATACAAAATTGAAACAAATGTCTTTGGAGGAAAACACCACAAGACAGGAAAGAATGCCATAAAACAAAAAGACTTTGAGCTCCCGCAGTGTTTTTCAGGAGCACAACAGCCTTTAATACAGGTACAGGTACAAGAAAATCCAATGCGCCCATAATATTTCAGTTAAAATGTTCTCAAAACAAAACCATGCAAAACCTGACTTTGTGTTTTTTATAAATCTCAGCCAAGTTCATCAGATGCTTGAAAAACCTTCTGGGTACAGATTATAATAAAACTGAAGCTGCTTTGTGGCTTGGTATCAAAGACTTGGGGATTTCAGTCAAGTTTTGCTTGGTGTTTGAACTCAGAATTCAAAGCAAGTGATAGAAAGTTTACAAAAATGCCTTCATGAACCCACATGATGGAAACTATCAAGTTTGCACAGCTTTGTTCAGCATTCCACCAATTTTCTGTGAGCACTGTCACTTACAATATTAGATAAGTATCCCTTTACACACTGAGCCTGCATTTCTCAATCAGGAAGATTCCCAATAATATTAATAGATTTGCTACCTGAGTAAGGACTGTGAGGCCCCAAATGTACAAGAAGTAAGGCTATATTTCTACCTTGGGGGTTCCTAGTGATATTGACAAAATTATTCTTTTGCTCTTTTTCTTTGCAATGTAATTCAACGGCTTTATAATGTAGAGTTGTAAGCAGTGTTGTAGCCATGTAGAGTGATAAGGCAAATTGAGGTAACATCTTTTGTTGGACGAATTTCTGTTGGTGAGAGAGACAAGCTTTTGAGCTTATGCAGAACTCTTCTTCAGGTCTAGAATACATGTAATATGTGTTAACTACTTACACTAAACAATCTGTTCCACCCTATATTTAGTAGTGACACCCTGAATACATTTCCCAGACATGAAGAAGAGCTCTGCGTAAGCTCAGAAGCTTGTCTCTCCCACCCACCTTGTTTCTCCAATGTAGAGCTGAACAGGCACAATATATTATTCCTCTTTTTAAAATGAATACTGAACACGTAGGATACAAATTCACCAGAGATAGAAAAAATTTTCTTGTTGAAAAAAGGAAAAAATATTCCACAAAATTACCTCATCCATCTTGTCTCTCTAATATCCTGGGACCGACACAGCAACAGCAACACTACATATAAAATTTTAGACATTTTCCCTCATTTCGTCTAAATTTCAAAAGTTTCCAGCCAGCTCCAGCATTCACTGAAATATTTATAACAAATGTTACAAACTGTGTCTTCTTCTACATAAAACTGATATATTTCTAGGGAAAAATTGTAACAAATCTGTACATCAGCATAAGCAAGCGAGAGATGGGATCAAACTGGGAAATTTGAATCAAGATCTGGATTTCAAACCCCTTAAGTATGGGAGTATTTGATTGTTGTGGCCCATTTTCAAAATTCTGATCCAAACCTGGGTACAAACTTTTAATACTCTCAAAGAGACCATGGGAGAGAAGAAGGAGTTTCTGCCTGGACTTTGTGTTTTAGAACATTTCTAGAACAGAACACATGACTACAATGGTGTCTTTTGAAACATAAAATACAGCTGAATATAAAACACATTTGTTCCTAAAGCTTCTTACCTCACTTACTGCTTCTGATTGTTTCTTCACATTTATATTTACAGGTGTCTCATATACGCTTGTGAATGTGTTGTTTTTTGGGTTATGTCTATAAAAGAAAGTGTAATGGGAAATTAGAAACGTTATTGACCACCAGAAAGATAGGTTTTCTTTTTAGTCTTATATTTCTTAAAAACACTGAACGAACCCGTCCCACTCCCCAACATGACTATTGGGTTACACACAAGTTATTGTTTTATAGAGTAGGTGCCTACAACTAAATTAATTTTAATGATCATATCATATCAATGCTTGTTTCTAATAACAAAAGAGAATAATAGAATAAAAAACAACTGTCATCTCTTCCTTTCAAATGACAAATTTGACAGGAATTGATCATTATGAAATAAAAAACTTTCAGAAAAAAACCTCCCTCTAAAATCTGCATTTTACATATTTTTCTGGCTACTAAGTGAATTCACATCTTGTTAACTCTTAATTGCCAATACAGAAATCATAGTATAGTCACAATAGTTTACTTTTCTAAATACTTCAAATGACACTTATTTTGGTGTCTTCTAAGCTACAAGACAACATGACAAATGTGGAAATGTTACATATGAGGTCAGATTCCGATCTCATCTGCCAGTGCTGCCCATATTAATCCAGAGTAATTCCGCTGAAGCATCATGGAATCATAGAATATTAGGGTTGGAAGAGACCTCAAGAGGTGATCTAGTCCAATCCCCGGCTCAAAGCAGGACCAACCCCAACTAAATCAGTAGAGTTATTCTGGTTTCACACCACAATATGTGAGACCAGAATCTGTCCCAAACATACTCTTCTAATGAATTATGGTAACTTAAATTTTACACCATGATTATTTTTTATAAGGAAGCACACTTACGCTTGACAGTAAGGCTTTTTCTGATAGCTGATAAAGTTATTTACAGTCAGCATCATCTTGCAGACTTCACAGTGAAAACAGGCTTTGTGCCATGTCTAGAATTGCAAAAGATAAAAATATAGTGAAAGTTTCTTGTATTTCATATTGTATTATTCTAGTGATTTTTAAACACCAATATTGATCCCTTCTATCTATATAATTAATAACCATTTCCCATGTGTGAATGGACATGCACTAAATAGATCAATTGTCATTTTGAATTTGTTTGTTGTTTTTAATTTTGTTCCAACAAACTTTTATCATGAAGTTCATCTCAGTTCTGAAATCCAGTATGAATAAAGAATGTACAGTTTGGGGAGTTTTGGCAGTGTCTTCAATGGAAGCAGGATGAGGCCCAATATTAGTAAGTAAAGTACCAATGCATATGTTTATTAATGTCCAAAATGATCAAGATAGAGAATGTCTACTGACCTGATCTATACAGTTTATCTTCTCAGCAGAGTAAACCCCAAAACCGCATCTAGCACAAGGCTGAACATTCATCTTGAAATCAACAGAGTGAAGAATATATATATCTATATATACACAAAAGGTTCAAAGACTATGAAGATGACTTTCCACTCTGTATGTAACACACTCCAGATAGCGCAATCAAGCCCTTTTGCTCTGCAGTCAAGGATCACATTAAAGTTCTGAATCGAAGTGTCTCACTCTCTTTTGCTGACCTTCTGCTTCGAAGTCAGCTGCTGGCTGGCTTTTAAAGCTGCCAGTTACTAAGAGGGGTTATTTTGGCAACTGGGTAAGTATGTACAGAAGGGGAGCTCTCAGTGACATATTTCTCTAAATAGAAGAGTGAACTCATAGAAAAGAATCATGTTCATGTGAATGATAGAAACTGGTCATTCAGTTTCTAGGCTTTGCAGTTTAACACGAGTTGTCATAACCCCAGGATGGAGCTAATGGTATCAACAGTACCATTATCAAATTAGTAGGTAGCTGGTCACCTCCATGTGGGGTATATGAGCTCACTAGAGTGACCAGACAGCAAGTGTGAAAGATCGGGACGGGGGTGAGGGGTAATAGGACCCTATGTAAGAAAAAGCCCCAAATATCAGGACTGTCCCTATAAAATCAGGACATCTGGTCACCCTAGAGCTCACTAAGCGATAGTCTGTGCTTTTAGGAACAGCTCTGTATAAGGTAGCTGTGCCACTTGTCAAAGTCAGATTCAAGGCTCACAGAATTTGTCAGACCACTCTGTTTATTAGCAAAGCGCTTTGCCAGTGCACCCAGATATGTGAGCCCCATACAAAAGCTCAAGCTAATTTATTTATACAGATAAGCCAAAGCCAATTTAACATAACAGACAAAAGGAAGAGAAACTGACAAATACACATACATATCTTATTTGCATACTAACGTTTACCAATCTCCTAGCTCAGTAGGAGCTCTAAGTTAATTAGTTTGAGGACCCATTGTCTCACACTCCTTAATGTTTCTCTTCCTGACAACCATATTTCAACAAACCTTTCAAGCAGCATTTCTTTAATGAATTATAATTTAAATATAATTCATTCTACTTTCACAATCCCTCCTTTTGGTCAAGCTACGCAATGACCAACAATTACTCGGTTCCACATATCAATCGTTCTTTAACTCTTTGTTCATCAGTGATATTTAAAATCATCAAATTAGCACTCTGTTTTGGGGCAGTTATCTGTGTAGCATGCCTGACACAATTTTGGATACAACAGGAAAGTAACTGAAAACATACAAAAATTATTAGGATTCCAAACAGGAGAGTTAGGGCTCCCTGAAACAACCAGTTTTCTATGCCAGAGAAATTGAAAAGGTTACTTAGCCACTTCCATAAAGAACTTGGCTCTTCGTGGGGAAGATATGTGATTTGCTCTAAGTGGCTAGCACGATCTATTACCTCATTGGTGTTGTCTGGTATATACACACAGCAATCTTTTCCAATGAGAGCACAAGTCCCTCCTTTTGCCGCCAGCACTATGTCCAATGCCTGACGATTTTGGAGGGCCATCTGTTGGATTGCCCCTGTTTCTTTGGCCAGGGCTCTTAAACTTTCTCCGGTTTCATTTGCCATTATTTCAACTACTGCTTGTAACCTTAGGAGCCCTTTTGCATGGTGTATTACTCCCCCTAATGGTATTAAGAAACCGCCAATGGCCTCTTCCCAGGTTAAAGGGCTTATGTTATTTACATACCATTGGGCATCTGTTAAGTCCCTTCTTTTTCGCCTGAAATTGCGGAGGCATTCTCAAGGGAAGGTTCCTAGCACTCGGAATTGTGGGCAGAGTCGGGCGGGATAACAGATTCCTGACCAATTAGCTGGTAGTGCGGTATAAGCTCTGGTCCCACACACCCAGTGATGGCCTATTAAGGCCGGGAAGGGTTGGTTGTACCCATTTGTCATATAGGTGTTTGCAAAGGAGGAGTAGTATCTCCCAAAGAGTACGGGGTAATTCTCCTTACCAGGAGTGGTGTTATTTGCATGACATTGAAAGACTGTATTGTTTTCACTAAGGTTACTGTAGGGGGAACATGAGATTGATTTCTCTGTTTTATCCCAGGTTGAGAGAAAATTCATATCTCCATACCCGGCCTGCCACTTTTTAGTTTTGTTTGAATAATCCCATACACCATTGGCCACAATATGGTGAAGGCAATGGCTTTTCCCCAGATCCAGCCCTGTCCCATTACACACCCAACACCAATGACCTTTTCCCTCCACCACACTTATGCATTTATTCCCACCGCTTCCCAAGTGTCATTGCTGTTCCATATTTTGTTAAATGGACGAGGCCCTCCAGTGAGGTCTGGGGACTTGAGTGGGATAGCCAGGACAGGAACACCAGTTTGAGAGTGGGCTGGGATGTGGCTGCAGACCCAGCAATTAGAAATATTAAGGGTCTGAGCTATCCACACCTGCTGCTGGATAAAAGAATTGTCATCGTGGTCTCCCCAGACCGTAAGATACCAGCAGCCGAGGAACAGGCAGAGGCGCATGTTGGAGGCAAGGCTCTTCTGGTTCTGACAACCTCAACTGAGGGAACCGCAGTCACGGTTTTATGCCCACCAAGCAGTAGGCGCTAGGGTCGCTACTGCTTTTTTTTGTTGTTGTTGTTCGTCGTCTGCTTCTGGCAACCCTTACAAGAGCATAGATTGTAAGGTATTGCAGACTGTTCCTCTACGTCTTCTTCTGGAGTCAAAATTGACTCTGCGTTGTCCTGAGGTGATGATTGGTTCTCTGGGGATGGTGCCTTCTTACACCGTGAAGCATGTATCCATGCTGCGATGCCAGATAGTTTAACAGCCGTCTGTGTAGTAAGCAGTACCTGATGAGGACACTTCCACCGGGGCTCCAAGGCGTGCTTTCGATGATGGCGCCATACATAGACCCAGTCACCTGACTGGAGGTTGTGGCAAGCGTCAGAGGTGGGTTCCGTGGGCCAGGCGGCTCGAACCTGTGAATGGAAGTGACTTACAGCTTGCATTAGTCCCTTGCAATACTGAAGGAGCGCACTGTGAGTCAAGTTCAAATCTGGAATGGGAGTAATGGTAGTCATAGCTTGCATAGGGCATCCCATAACAATTTCAAAGGGACTTAATTTATGCCTTTGGGATGGAGTGGATCTCATGTCCGTAAGGGCTAATGGTAAGGCTACTGGCCAGCTTAATCCTGTAGAGTCACAAATTTTAGCAAGCTTATTCTTAAGTACACCATTTCGTTTTTCAACTGCACCTGCACTCTGTGGGTGGTAGAGACAGTGCAACAGGTGTTTGATATGCAGTATACGGTCCAGGTGTTGAACAAGTTGTCCACTAAAATGTGTACCCCGATCACTGGACAGAGTAGCAGGAATTCCCTTGGCAGGCATAATATGATTTAACAAACATTTGGCAACAGACAGTGAGTCAGCCTTGCGACAAGGAAAGGCTTCAATCCAACCAGAGAATAAACATACCATAACCAATATAAATTCATATTGTTGACATTTAGGCATTTGTACAAAATCAAGTTGCCAGTGCAAGAACGGTGCTTGAGGCAGACCCCGGAACCCCTGGGCCACTTTTACAGGTTTACCAATATTATGGCTTTGGCAAATGGTACAGGCTGCACAGTGGCGGGCTGCAAAAGAGCTAAAATGGGGGGCCCACCATCCTGTCTTAGTTACAGCAGAGACCATCCCCTCCTTTCCGACATGTGAAACACTGTGTAGCAGGGCAGCCAGAGACGGACAGAGTACAAAGGCGCTAGTTGGCGAGTGCCAAAGAGAATCGGGATGTAGAGAGCAACCTTGGGCAATCCGGGATTCTTTCTCAGTTTCTGGGGCAGAGTCTTGGAGCAAGGTGAGGTCAGTGAGGGACGGCGGCGGTATAGAAACAGAAAGGGAACCTAGAAATGCATCTGGGGAAGGTTCTATGGCAGCAGCATGTTTAGCAGAGGCGTCAGCAAATGCATTACCCTTAGCAATATCAGTATCTGCCATTGAGTGGCCAGGGCACTTAACAATAGCTAGGTCAGACGGAAGTAAAACTGCATACAGGAGGGCAGCGATGTAGGGCCCATTTTTAATAGAGGTACCAGCAGAGGTAAGGAAACCCCGAGTTTGCCAGAGGGTACCAAAGTCATGTACAACCCCAAAAGCGTAGCAGGAGTCAGTGTAAATGGTGGCAGAGCGTCCCTCCGCCAAAAAGCAGGCACAGGTGAGGGCAACTAATTCAGCAACTTGTGCTGAGGTTACAGAAGGTAAAGGCGCAGCTTCCAGGGTTTCAGAGAGTGAAACTACAATGTATCCTGCAAGGAGACGACCTTGATCGTCTCGAAAACAGGAACCATCAGTAAATAAAACAAGGTCAGAGTTAGGGAGAGGGACATCAGAAAGGTCAGAGCGCGGGACGGTGATAGCAGAGACAGTTGCAAGGCAGTCATGGGGATCACCGTCATTAGACAAAGGAAGGAGGGTGGCAGGGTTTAACTGAGAACAACGCTTTATGGTGATATATGAAGCTGATAGTAGTAAAAGTTCATACCTGGTAAGGCGGGCAGAGGAGAGGTGGCCTGTGTTACGTTGTAGCAGGAGAGTTTCTACAGAGGGAGGGACCAGGAGGGTAAGAGGAGAGCGGAGAACAAGGGAATCAGATATTTCGACTAGGCGCGCTGCAGCAGCTACAGCACACAGGCGGGGGGGGTAAGCCTTGGGCAACAGGGTCTAAAGTGGCAGAGAAATAAGCCACTGGGCGGTTCTTTTCTCCGTTCATCTGAGTGAGAACTCCAAGTGCACACCCAGATTGTTCAGGGCAGAAAAGGGTAAAAGGCTTAGAATAGTCAGGCAACCCTAAGGCAGGGGCAGAAGCCAAACCCTGTTTGAGGGAAACAAAGGTAGAATTGGCCCTCAGGGGCCAACAGGTTCAATGGTGTAGACTTCACTGTGGTCATGCACCCTTCCGTTCTGGCAGAGGACCACTTGGCCCAAATGCCCAGGTGCCGGCTTGCCACGGCTGTCCTAAGAACGCTGAGGAGTCACATGGCCCCAGTGAAGACGGTTGCCATCTCGGTGGAACCTCCAAATTGTCAAAGTCAGATTCAAGACTCACAGAATTTGTCAGACCACTCTGTTTATTAGCAAAGCGCTTTGCCAATGCACCCAGATATGCGAGCCCCATACAAAAGCTCAAGCTAACTTATTTATACAGATAAGCCAAAGCCAATTTAACATAACAGACAAAAGGAAGAGAAACTGACAAATATACATACATATCTTATTTGCATACTAACGTTTACCAATCTCCTAGCTCAGTAGGAGCTCTAAGTTAATTAGTTTGAGGACCCATTGTCTCACACTCCTTAATGTTTCTCTTCCTGACAACTATATTTCAACAAACCTTTCAAGCAGCATTTCTTTAATGAATTATAATTTAAATATAATTCATTCTACTTTCACACACCCCAGAAGGAGTTCAGGGAAGAAAATTTAACTCAGAGATTCACAATTTCCTCCATGCTCCCCATTTGCTTCTGGGGGGTGTAATCTGCTACATCCCAGACAAGAGCAAATTACTTCCCCTTACCTACGGTGACCAGATAGCAACTGTGAAAAAACGGGACGGGGGTGGGGGGTAATAGCCACCTATATAAGAAAAGTCCCAAAAAATGGGACTGTCCCTTTAAAAACGGGACATCTGGTCACCCTACCCTTGCTCCAAGTCACCTGCACTTGGTGTGCTGTGGGGAGGCAAAGCCAATACCAAGCTCATTCTCTGCCCCTCTCCCCGTCCTATTGCTTCTGCCGTTGAGATACAGGGAGGCCCCACCTGGGGTTGGGGGAAGCCTTTTATTTCAAAGAATTCCAAGCATTAACAAACCTAACAGGCTATGTAACAAACGGGACACTTGGCCTGTCAACCACAGCCAAGATAATGGCCCTAGTTACATCACAGCTAGAAAATCTAATCTAATAATATTATTAAATAACTCACTTGAGGTTCTTCCATCCAGGAGAGGAGATGACAATGGCCATTGCAGCAATGGTGTTGATTATATTCATATTTTGTATTTTTAATTACTGTGAAAGCCATGGATGGGTTTGAAGTAAACCAAAGCCAAAGCCATGGATGGGGTTGAAGTAAACATTATAAGAATAAGAATAAATAAAAATAAAATGTTTTAACTACTTTTCAACAGTGGCCTAGAACTGGAAGAATGAAACAAGACTGAGTCCAGTCTGGTATTTCCAGTTCTTGTCGGAGTTCCTTAGAGAGGTACTGCTCTCTGTTTGTTGATTTCATTATCCTTCTGTTTTGGTGCAAGGCCACCAAGTTTTCACACCTGCATGTTAAAATCAGGCTTACAGATTATGCTGCGCATCTACGATTTTTGACCTAGATATTCAATTTTTAACCATTTAAGGCTTTGATCCTGCAAAGTGAGGTGCACCTGCAGATCTATGCATGTCACAGGGGTTTGAAATTATTTTACTACTGTAATTTATTCTGCACGGTACACATTTAACTTTGTAGTCACCTGGAAGTGGGTCCTTTAGTGTAGAAAACCATTCCTTAGCTATGTGAATTTTATCAAGTGAAAAAGGATTTGTTTTTGAACAAAAAACATGCTTATTAGAAACAAAAATTGAGCTGTTCCAAGTAAAACTAAACCTGTTTCCTAGCAACAATGGCCTTGCTTTTAGAAGAGGGTGTTACCAAGTTTTGTGATTTTATCACAAGTCGTGTGGTATTTGGGGTCTTTCTAAAACCCTAGCTCATGAAGTCATATGAATACATGAGCTCAGCTTTAAAAAATATATATAATCCAGCCCTTAGAGGTGTGGAGAAAACCTTAAAAGTGTAACCTAAATGCAGTGTTGATTTTATTGGGGGGGGCCTCACAAATTTTAGAAAAACAAGGTCAGTGAGGTAGTCTCTTTTATTTAACCTTCTGTTGGTGAGAAAGATAAGCTTTTGAGTTTACACAGAGCTCTTCTTCAAATCCGGGAAACATTGTCACAAGGTGGAACAGATTGTTTAGCATAAGTAGTTGAAACAGGTATCAAGGGACCATTTAAGGTGAAGTGCCCTGTTAAGATCTCAGTAGTCATAGGGAGTTAGTTTAGTCAGTTACAAAATGCTTAATTTTTGTTAAAGGCCCAGCTACCTGAACCATGAGACTCTCAGCCTTCATTTAAAAAAGAAATAGGTTTCTAACTCTCAGGGTTGCAGAGAAACACCTGAACATATGAAGCAAACACAGCTGGATCAAAAGCTAGAAGAGAAATAACGCCCTGCCCTGCCAATTTATTATTTTAAAGACACCTCATGATTTGTAAACCAATCTCAGGACTTTTAGGGCCAGATTCCTGATCGCTGAGCGTTTGGACTTGGCAATACTGTGTTCACACCCTAATTGTTCAGAAACCAGAAGGGAATGAAAAAGAAACTCCAAAGTCCTACGGGTGGGGTTTTTTCAACCCGCCTCCCCCTAAGCCCTCCTGTTTGTTATGCCAAGCTCAGGATTTTGGGCAGCCGCCGGACACAGGATTTTGAAGGCTGGGGGTTGGCAAGAGGGCAAAGAGATTTGAGAAAATTCCCTTTTCAGGGCTCCCATGCTGCCAAACAGCGAGAAGGTGCAAATTTCCCCACCGAATTCGGGCCCTGAGGAGTGGCTGTGGGGCGCAGGGCTCCCCACAGGGCTGATGGGGGGCAGGCTTGGGGAGCTTCGCCTCGCCCCCTCTTGCGCTAGGGGGGCCGTCAGCAGCTCGGTCCCCACCCCGTGCCCCTCAAGCGGCGGAGGGTGGGGCTCGTATCTGCCCCCTCCGAGCCGGAAGAGCCGCCGCAGGTGCCCGCCCGGGCACAGGGCGGGGACGCTGGGCGCGGCCCGCGGGTCCTGCCGCTTTTCCTTTCGCTTTGCCCGCGCGGTCAGAGACCGCCGCGCTGACGGGAGCGGGAGCAGGCCCTGGCACTGGCCCTGCTGCGGACGGAGAGGGGGACGGCGCAAGGTCAGTGGGCCCTGGCGAGGCGACCGCCCCACCTGTCCGCGTCTGATCCCCCCCTCCCCCGGGGCGGGTCCGACCCGGCCCTCCCAGCCCTGATCCTCCCCCCGGTACCTGACCCCCCCCCTCAAACCCCCTCCCACTCCTGTTCCCAGCCCTGACCCTCCCCCCGGTACCTGACCCCCCCCCTCAAACCCCCTCCCACCCCTGACACTCCCCCCGGTACCTGACCCCCCCTCAAACCCCCTCCCACCCCTGACACTCCCCCCGGTACCTGACCCCCCCCTCAAACCCCCTCCCACTCCTGTTCCCAGCCCTGACCCTCCCCCCGGTACCTGACACCCCCCCCCTCAAACCCCCTCCCACTCCTGACACTCCCCCCGGTACCTGACCCCCCCTCAAACCCCCTCCCAGCCCTGATCCTCCCCCCGGTACCTGACCCCCCCCCTCAAACCCCCTCCCACTCCTGTTCCCAGCCCTGACCCTCCCCCCGGTACCTGACCCCCCCCCTCAAACCCCCTCCCACCCCTGACACTCCCCCCGGTACCTGACCCCCCCTCAAACCCCCTCCCACCCCTGACACTCCCCCCGGTACCTGACCCCCCCCCTCAAACCCCCTCCCACTCCTGTTCCCAGCCCTGACCCTCCCCCCGGTACCTGACACCCCCCCCCTCAAACCCCCTCCCACCCCTGACACTCCCCCCGGTACCTGACCCCCCCCCTCAAACCCCCTCCCACTCCTGTTCCCAGCCCTGACCCTCCCCCCGGTACCTGACCCCCCCCTCAAACCCCCTCCCACTCCTGACACTCCCCCCGGTACCTGACCCCCCCCTCAAACCCCCTCCCACCCCTGACACTCCCCCCGGTACCTGACACCCCCCTCAAACCCCCTCCCACTCCTGTTCCCAGCCCTGACCCTCCCCCCGGTACCTGACCCCCCCCCTCAAACCTCCTCCCACTCCTGTTCCCAGCCCTGACCCTCCCCCCGGTACCTGACACCCCCCCCTCAAACCCCCTCCCACCCCTGACACTCCCCCCGGTACCTGACACCCCCCCCTCAAACCCCCTCCCACTCCTGTTCCCAGCCCTGACCCTCCCCCCGGTACCTGACCCCCCCCAAACCCCCTCCCACCCCTGACACTCCCCCCGGTACCTGACCCCCCCCCCAAACCCCCTCCCACTCCTGTTCCCAGCCCTGATCCTCCCCCCGGTACCTGACCCCCCCCCCCCAAACCCCCTCCCACTCCTGTTCCCAGCCCTGACCCTCCCCCCGGTACCTGACCCCCCCTCAAACCCCCTCCCACCCCTGACACTCCCCCCGGTACCTGACCCCCCCTCAAACCCCCTCCCACCCCTGACACTCCCCCCGGTACCTGACCCCCCCCTCAAACCCCCTCCCACCCCTGACACTCCCCCCGGTACCTGACCCCCCCCTCAAACCCCCTCCCACCCCTGACACTCCCCCCGGTACCTGACCCCCCCCTCAAACCCCCTCCCACTCCTGTTCCCAGCCCTGACCCTCCCCCCGGTACCTGACCCCCCCCCCCAAAGCCCCTCCCACCCCTGACACTCCCCCCGGTACCTGACCCCCCCCCTCAAACCCCCTCCCACTCCTGTTCCCAGCCCTGACCCTCCCCCCGGTACCTGACCCCCCCTCAAACCCCCTCCCACCCCTGACACTCCCCCCGGTACCTGACCCCCCCCCTCAAACCCCCTCCCACTCCTGTTCCCAGCCCTGACCCTCCCCCCGGTACCTGACCCCCCCCTCAAACCCCCTCCCACTCCTGACACTCCCCCCGGTACCTGACCCCCCCTCAAACCCCCTCCCACCCCTGACACTCCCCCCGGTACCTGACACCCCCCTCAAACCCCCTCCCACTCCTGTTCCCAGCCCTGACCCTCCCCCCGGTACCTGACCCCCCCCCTCAAACCTCCTCCCACTCCTGTTCCCAGCCCTGACCCTCCCCCCGGTACCTGACACCCCCCCCTCAAACCCCCTCCCACCCCTGACACTCCCCCCGGTACCTGACACCCCCCCCTCAAACCCCCTCCCACTCCTGTTCCCAGCCCTGACCCTCCCCCCGGTACCTGACCCCCCCAAACCCCCTCCCACCCCTGACACTCCCCCCGGTACCTGACCCCCCCCCCCAAACCCCCTCCCACTCCTGTTCCCAGCCCTAATCCTCCCCCCGGTACCTGACCCCCCCCCCCAAACCCCCTCCCACTCCTGTTCCCAGCCCTGACCCTCCCCCCGGTACCTGACCCCCCCTCAAACCCCCTCCCACCCCTGACACTCCCCCCGGTACCTGACCCCCCCTCAAACCCCCTCCCACCCCTGACACTCCCCCCGGTACCTGACCCCCCCCTCAAACCCCCTCCCACCCCTGACACTCCCCCCGGTACCTGACCCCCCCCTCAAACCCCCTCCCACCCCTGACACTCCCCCCGGTACCTGACCCCCCCCTCAAACCCCCTCCCACTCCTGTTCCCAGCCCTGACCCTCCCCCCGGTACCTGACCCCCCCCCCCCAAAGCCCCTCCCACCCCTGACACTCCCCCCGGTACCTGACCCCCCCCCTCAAACCCCCTCCCACTCCTGTTCCCAGCCCTGACCCTCCCCCCGGTACCTGACCCCCCCTCAAACCCCCTCCCACCCCTGACACTCCCCCCGGTACCTGACCCCCCCTCAAACCCCCTCCCACTCCTGACACTCCCCCCGGTACCTGACCCCCCCTCAAACCCCCTCCCACCCCTGACACTCCCCCCGGTACCTGACACCCCCCTCAAACCCCCTCCCACTCCTGTTCCCAGCCCTGACCCTCCCCCCGGTACCTGACCCCCCCCCTCAAACCTCCTCCCACCCCTGACACTCCCCCCGGTACCTGACCCACCCCAAACCCCCTCCCACTCCTGTTCCCAGCCCTGATCCTCCCCCCGGTACCTGACCCCCCCCCCCAAACCCCCTCCCACTCCTGTTCCCAGCCCTGACCCTCCCCCCGGTACCTGACCCCCCCCTCAAACCCCCTCCCACCCCTGACACTCCCCCCGGTACCTGACCCCCCCTCAAACCCCCTCCCACCCCTGACACTCCCCCCGGTACCTGACCCCCCCCTCAAACCCCCTCCCACTCCTGTTCCCAGCCCTGACCCTCCCCCCGGTACCTGACCCCCCCCCCTCAAACCCCCTCCCACCCCTGACACTCCCCCCGGTACCTGACCCCCCCTCAAACCCCCTCCCACCCCTGACACTCCCCCCGGTACCTGACCCCCCCCTCAAACCCCCTCCCACTCCTGTTCCCAGCCCTGACCCTCCCCCCGGTACCTGACACCCCCCCCCTCAAACCCCCTCCCACCCCTGACACTCCCCCCGGTACCTGACCCCCCCTCAAACCCCCTCCCACCCCTGACACTCCCCCCGGTACCTGACCCCCCCCTCAAACCCCCTCCCACTCCTGTTCCCAGCCCTGACCCTCCCCCCGGTACCTGACACCCCCCCCCTCAAACCCCCTCCCACCCCTGACACTCCCCCCGGTACCTGACCCCCCCTCAAACCCCCTCCCACCCCTGACACTCCCCCCGGTACCTGACCCCCCCCTCAAACCCCCTCCCACTCCTGTTCCCAGCCCTGACCCTCCCCCCGGTACCTGACCCCCCCCTCAAACCCCCTCCCACCCCTGACACTCCCCCCGGTACCTGACCCCCCCCTCAAACCCCCTCCCACTCCTGTTCCCAGCCCTGACCCTCCCCCCGGGACCTGACACCCCCCCCCTCAAACCCCCTCCCACTCCTGTTCCCAGCCCTGACCCTCCCCCCGGTACCTGACCCCCCCCTCAAACCCCCTCCCACCCCTGACACTCCCCCCGGTACCTGACCCCCCCTCAAACCCCCTCCCACCCCAGACACTCCCCCCGGTACCTGACCCCCCCCTCAAACCCCCTCCCACTCCTGTTCCCAGCCCTGACCCTCCCCCCGGTACCTGACACTCCCCTCAAACCCCCTCCCACCCCTGACACTCCCCCCGGTACCTGACCCCCCCGCTCAAACCCCCTCCCACTCCTGTTCCCAGCCCTGACCCTCCCCCCGGGACCTGACACCCCCCCCTCAAACCCCCTCCCACTCCTGTTCCCAGCCCTGACCCTCCCCCCGGTACCTGACCCCCCCCCTCAAACCCCCTCCCACCCCTGACACTCCCCCCGGTACCTGACCCCCCCCTCAAACCCCCTCCCACCCCTGACACTCCCCCCGGTACCTGACCCCCCCCTCAAACCCCCTCCCACACCTGTTCCCAGCCCTGACCCTCCCCCCGGGACCTGACACCCCCCCCTCAAACCCTCTCCCACTCCTGTTCCCAGCCCTGACCCTCCCCCCGGGACCTGACACCCCCCCCTCAAACCCCCTCCCACTCCTGTTCCCAGCCCTGACCCTCCCCCCGGTACCTGACACCCCCCCTCAAACCCCCTCCCACCCCTGACACTCCCCCCGGTACCTGACCCCCCCCTCAAACCCCCTCCCACTCCTGTTCCCAGCCCTGATCCTCCCCCCGGTACCTGACCCCCCCCTCAAACCCCCTCCCACTCCTGTTCCCAGCCCTGACCCTCCCCCCGGTACCTGACCCCCCCCTCAAACCCCCTCCCACTCCTGTTCCCAGCCCTGACCCTCCCCCCGGTACCTGACCCCCCCCCTCAAACCCCCTCCCACTCCTGTTCCCAGCCCTGACCCTCCCCCCGGTACCTGACCCCCCCCTCAAACCCCCTCCCACTCCTGTTCCCAGCCCTGACCCTCCCCCCGGTACCTGACCCCCCCCCCCCTCAAACCCCTTCCCACCCCTGACATTCCCCCCGGTACCTGACCCCCCCTCAAACCCCCTCCCACTCCTGTTCCCAGCCCTGATCCTCCCCCCGGTACCTGACCCCCCCTCAAACCCCCTCCCACCCCTGACACTCCCCCCGGTACCTGACCCCCCCCCCTCAAACCCCCTCCCACTCCTGTTCCCAGCCCTGACCCTCCCCCCGGTACCTGACACCCCCCCCTCAAACCCCCTCCCACTCCTGTTCCCAGCCCTGACCCTCCCCCCAGTATCTGACCCCCCCCTCAAACCCCCTCCCACTCCTGTTCCCAGCCCTGACCCTCCCCCCGGTACCTGACCCCCCCCTTAAACCCCTTCCCACCCCTGACACTCCCCCCGGTACCTGACCCCCCCCCTCAAACCCTCTCCCACTCCTGTTCCCAGCCCTGATCCTCCCCCCGGTACCTGACCCCCCCTCAAACCCCCTCCCACTCCTGACACTCCCCCCGGTACCTGACCCCCCCCTCAAACCCCCTCCCACCCCTGACACTCCCCCCGGTACCTGACACCCCCCTCAAACCCCCTCCCACTCCTGTTCCCAGCCCTGACCCTCCCCCCGGTACCTGACCCCCCCCCTCAAACCTCCTCCCACCCCTGACACTCCCCCCGGTACCTGACCCACCCCAAACCCCCTCCCACTCCTGTTCCCAGCCCTGATCCTCCCCCCGGTACCTGACCCCCCCCCCCGCAAACCCCCTCCCACTCCTGTTCCCAGCCCTGACCCTCCCCCCGGTACCTGACCCCCCCCTCAAACCCCCTCCCACCCCTGACACTCCCCCCGGTACCTGACCCCCCCCTCAAACCCCCTCCCACCCCTGACACTCCCCCCGGTACCTGACCCCCCCCTCAAACCCCCTCCCACTCCTGTTCCCAGCCCTGACCCTCCCCCCGGTACCTGACCCCCCCCCCCTCAAACCCCCTCCCACCCCTGACACTCCCCCCGGTACCTGACCCCCCCTCAAACCCCCTCCCACCCCTGACACTCCCCCCGGTACCTGACCCCCCCCTCAAACCCCCTCCCACTCCTGTTCCCAGCCCTGACCCTCCCCCCGGTACCTGACACCCCCCCCCTCAAACCCCCTCCCACCCCTGACACTCCCCCCGGTACCTGACCCCCCCTCAAACCCCCTCCCACCCCTGACACTCCCCCCGGTACCTGACCCCCCCCTCAAACCCCCTCCCACTCCTGTTCCCAGCCCTGACCCTCCCCCCGGTACCTGACACCCCCCCCCTCAAACCCCCTCCCACCCCTGACACTCCCCCCGGTACCTGACCCCCCCTCAAACCCCCTCCCACCCCTGACACTCCCCCCGGTACCTGACCCCCCCCTCAAACCCCCTCCCACTCCTGTTCCCAGCCCTGACCCTCCCCCCGGTACCTGACCCCCCCCCTCAAACCCCCTCCCACCCCTGACACTCCCCCCGGTACCTGACCCCCCCCTCAAACCCCCTCCCACTCCTGTTCCCAGCCCTGACCCTCCCCCCGGGACCTGACACCCCCCCCTCAAACCCCCTCCCACTCCTGTTCCCAGCCCTGACCCTCCCCCCGGTACCTGACCCCCCCCTCAAACCCCCTCCCACCCCTGACACTCCCCCCGGTACCTGACCCCCCCTCAAACCCCCTCCCACCCCAGACACTCCCCCCGGTACCTGACCCCCCCCTCAAACCCCCTCCCACTCCTGTTCCCAGCCCTGACCCTCCCCCCGGTACCTGACACTCCCCTCAAACCCCCTCCCACCCCTGACACTCCCCCCGGTACCTGACCCCCCCGCTCAAACCCCCTCCCACTCCTGTTCCCAGCCCTGACCCTCCCCCCGGGACCTGACACCCCCCCCTCAAACCCCCTCCCACTCCTGTTCCCAGCCCTGACCCTCCCCCCGGTACCTGACCCCCCCCCTCAAACCCCCTCCCACCCCTGACACTCCCCCCGGTACCTGACCCCCCCCTCAAACCCCCTCCCACCCCTGACACTCCCCCCGGTACCTGACCCCCCCTCAAACCCCCTCCCACACCTGTTCCCCAGCCCTGACCCTCCCCCCGGGACCTGACACCCCCCCCTCAAACCCCCTCCCACTCCTGTTCCCAGCCCTGACCCTCCCCCCGGGACCTGACACCCCCCCCTCAAACCCCCTCCCACTCCTGTTCCAGCCCTGACCCTCCCCCCGGTACCTGACACCCCCCCTCAAACCCCCTCCACCCCTGACACTCCCCCGGTACCTGACCCCCCCCTCAAACCCCCTCCCATCTCCTGTTCCCAGCCCTGATCCTCCCCCCGGTACCTGACCCCCCCCTCAAACCCCTCCCACTCCTGTTCCCAGCCCTGACCCTCCCCCCGGTACCTGACCCCCCCCTCAAACCCCCTCCCACTCCTGTTCCCAGCCCTGACCCTCCCCCCGGTAACCTGACCCCCCCCCTCAAACCCCCTCCCACTCCTGTTCCCAGCCCTGACCCTCCCCCCGGTACCTGACCCCCCCCCTCAAACCCCTCCCACTCCTGTTCCCAGCCCTGACCCTCCCCCCGTACCTGACCCCCCCCCCTCAAACCCTTCCCACCCCTGACATTCCCCCCGGTACCTGACCCCCCCCTCAAACCCCCTCCCACTCCTGTTCCCAGCCCTGATCCTCCCCCCGGTACCTGACCCCCCCTCAAACCCCCTCCCACCCCTGACACTCCCCCCGGTACCTGACCCCCCCCCCTCAAACCCCCTCCCACTCCTGTTCCCAGCCCTGACCCTCCCCCCGGTACCTGACACCCCCCCCCTCAAACCCCCTCCCACTCCTGTTCCCAGCCCTGACCCTCCCCCCAGTATCTGACCCCCCCCTCAAACCCCCTCCCACTCCTGTTCCCAGCCCTGACCCTCCCCCCGGTACCTGACCCCCCCCTTAAACCCCTTCCCACCCCTGACACTCCCCCCGGTACCTGACCCCCCCCCTCAAACCCTCTCCCACTCCTGTTCCCAGCCCTGATCCTCCCCCCGGTACCTGACCCCCCCCTCAAACCCCCTCCCACCCCTGACCCTCCCCCCGGTACCTGACCCCCCCCTCAAACCCCCTCCCACTCCTGTTCCCAGCCCTGACCCTCCCCCCGGTACCTGACACCCCCCCTCAAACCCCCTCCCACTCCTGTTCCCAGCCCTGTCCCTCCTCCGGTACCTGACACCCCCCCCCTCAAACCCCCTCCCACTCCTGTTCCCAGCCCTGACCCTCCCCCCGGTACCTGAACCCCCCCTCAAACCCTCTCCCACCCCTGACACTCCCCCCGGTACCTGACCCCCCCCTCAAATCCCCTCCCACTCCTGACACTCCCCCTGGTACCTGACCCCCCCCCCTCAAACCCCCTCCCACCCCTGACACTCCCCCCGGTACCTGACCCCCCCCTCAAACCCCTTCCCACCCTTGACACTCCCCCCGGTATCTGACCCCCCCCTCAAACCCCCTCCCACTCCTGTTCCCAGCCCTGACCCCTCCCCCCCCGGTACCTGACCCCTCCCCCCAAACCTCCTCCCACCCGTGTTCCCACCCTGACCCTCCCCCAGTACCTGACTCCTCCTCAAACCCCCTCCCACCCCTGACACTCCCCCCGGTACCTGACCCCCCCCTCAAACCCCCTCCCACTCCTGTTCCCAGCCCTGACCCTCCCCCCGGTACCTGACCCCCCCCTCAAACCTCCTCCCACCCGTGTTCCCACCCCTGACCCTCCCCAGTACCTGACCCCCCCCTCAAACCCCCTCCCACTCCTGTTCCCAGCCCTGACCCTCCCCCCGGTACCTGACACCCCCCCTCAAACCCCCTCCCACTCCTGTTCCCAGCCCTGACCCTCCGCCCGGTACCTGAACCCCCCCTCAAACCCCCTCCCACCCCTGACACTCCCCCCGGTACCTGACCCCCCCCTCAAACCTCCTCCCACCCGTGTTCCCACCCCTGACCCTCTCCCAGTACCTGACCCCTCCTCAAACCCCCTCCCACCCCTGTTCCCAGCTCTGACCCTCTCCCAGTACCTGAACCCCCCCACCTCACCCGCCTCTCAAACCCTCTCCCATCCCTGTTCCCAGCCCTGACCCCCCAGTATCTGACCCCCCACCTCACCTGCCCTTCACACCCTCTCCCAACCCTGTTTCCAGCCCTGACCCTCCCCCCAGTACCTGACCCCCCCCCCTTCCACCCCTCACCTCACCTTCCTTTCAAACCCCGTCCCACCCCTGTTCCCGCCCTGACTCCCCCCTCCCCCAGCACCTGACACCCCCCCTTCCACTCCTCACCTCACCGGCCCGAGCGGGGCCAAGCCGTGTGGTGCAGCCCCGACCCAGCGCCCTGGCCGGAGTGGTCCTGGGGCGCAGGGCTCCCCATAGGGGTGATGGGGGGCAGGTTTGGAGCCCCTCTATCCCCCTATCCCCCCCTGTGCCTAATCCTCTCTAACTCTGTCCTTCCCCCCCCTCCCCAATCCTTTCCCTTCCTTCTCCAGTGTCTGCCCCTACTGACTTAAGCCCATGTTCTACCTCCTGTCAGACCCCTCTAACCCCCACTCCAATTCTCTCCTCTCCCTTCCCATATCCGACCTCCGCTCTAACTCCGCTCTTTCCACCCCATGCTTCCACCCCCTCCCCCAGTGCCGGACCCTAACCCCTTCATTCCACCTCTCACTCCATGCCTGATCATCTTCCCCCCACCCTGTAACCATGGTTGCCCCGTCTTTTGTCCTGGCAAATCTGTAAGGGGGCTCTCAGTACACACTGCCGGATGTCCTGTCTTATGGGCTCAGAATCATCCTGTACTTTGTACTTCAGAGATGGCAACGCTACCTCTAACCCTCCTTCCGCCACCCCAGCTCCTGGACCCCACCTTCCAATGTCTATCCTTTTTCCTTGTCCCCAAGAATCTGACCCCGTCCTCCTCCTTCCTCACTGACCACTAGCAACTCATCCCCTCTAAGCTCCTTTTTCTTTCTGGCCCCAGAGCCTGATCCTGTCGTCCTTCCTACGCACCCCAGAGCTTAACCCTCCTCCGCCCCCCCCTTTCTGGCCACACTTTCTAACCCCCTGCTTCCCCCTAGCATCTGACCCTCCGCTTCCAGTGCCTGAGTCTTCCTCCAATCTTCAATGTTTTATCCCTTTCTTTTCCTCTTCCTTGAGCCCCAGAGGTTCTTCCCTTTCTGCCCCCCAGCCTTAGGCCTTGTCTACACCAGAAAGGTGGACTATACTGGTGTAGTTAAAGTGAAACAACACTCCATTTCCGTCCCGTGTGGATGCAGTTCTGTTGGTATAAAGGTGCTTTATTCCTGTCTATTCCTGTACAGGAAAGGGAATAAGCTATATTGCTATAAGATAACTTTATACTGATATAACTGCCTCCACACTGATGTAACTATTTTTGTTAAAAAAAAAAAAAAAATCACACCCAAGAGGCTAACAGTTCATTTAGAATCCCGCAATTCCCATAGGTAGTACAAATTATTCCATTTGTGCATTATTTTGCATTTATTAATGCTCATTTTCTTTCATGCATTCATTCACCTATCTGTATTAGGTCCCTTTGAAATTCCTTGTCTTCCCTAAATAATCTTTTCCCCTTTTGCAATAATTTGCAAATTCCGCCACCTTCAAAGTTCATATCCTTTTCCAGATCACCGAGAAACATATTAAACATCATCAGACTTAGCCCTAGTGCTTTATGAACTGTGAGTATTCATATTCTGCGGGGGCTGAAAACCACTTTCCCTTTTACTTTCAACCTGCACTGGGGTTGGTACACAGTATTCAGATCAATGTCCACACAACCTATCTAATATCTGTTTGCATAGTCCTATGTTCCACTGGTATCTAATCTGACAGTCCACGTTTCTAATCTGTCACTTGATGAGTTCAATAGGACATGTATGAGTAAGGGCTACTTTAATGAATAATTGTTTGCAGGAATGGGACAAGCATCAACTGTTCTGCTCTCCACTAAATACTGTGATTTTAAAAAAAAACTTTTCACCTGGTAAATAGTATGTTTTTTCTTATACAGGGGAAATGATTGCTTTCAGTTACACTGGCGTAATTCTGAAACAACTCCACTGACTTTGTGAAGTTGCTCTGAATTTATATTGGAGTGATTGAAAGCAGAATTTGTCCCAAGTGAAATAATTTACCGAGGGGGCTGCTATGAAATCTTAGAAGAGTAATATGCTTTTTAATTTCTGAGCATAACTTTCTTTACTTTTTTAAAAACACACGAATCTTAGGAAAATATAAAACAACTAATGTGTGAAGTAGACAGAAGTAGTGAAATTCAAAATTAAGACTGATCTACATCCATGAGTCACATCACTGTACTTTCCCCCCAAACACAATTGGATATATGTATGTGAGAAAAATCGAAATCTTCCATTAGTGTATGTTGTTGTAGTCATGCTGGTTCCAGAATATTAGAGAGCCAAGGTGAGTGGAGGTAATATGTCTTATTGCACTGACTTCTTTTGGGGAGAGAGAGAAATTTTTGAACTTGCACAAAGCTCTTCTTCAGGTCTGGGAAACTAGTTAGTTTGAAGTCTGAAGAAGAGCTCCGTGTAAGTTTGAAAGCTTGTTTCTCTCACCAACAGAAGCTGGTCCAATAAAAGATATTACCTCACCCAACTTGTCTCTAGAAAAATCAAAAGCATTCTTTTTGAGTTTTCAGGATATCTTCCAATTGGATTATAACTACTGTGGAATAACCTAAATATTTTGGTTTCAGATTTTTAGAGCTGCCTTTCCAACATACTGGTTTTGGTCCACTTTGACTGGATTACAAAGCATCTTGAAAGCATGGTATGAGGACCTTTCACTAAAAATGTATTTTTATTTTTGATCTTAGCTGCAGTTTATGGACAGATTTTTAGAGTCACTTTTTAATAATTACAATAAAAAATGTAGCAGCGGTGGTTGAATACGTGTAGTATTGGATTGATGCTGGATCCAAAAAACTATGGTTACTCCTAGCCTATGAAACATCCCGCAACATAGCAGATTGATGATTAACCCCAAATACATTTGGGGTTATGACTGGGGGATTTATTAGGCTTTTTAGTTACAGAAGTGTTTTAAAAAAATGATAGCACTCCTCAAAGGACACTTATATTCAAGTTCTCTGTTTTATTCTGTGTGCATAGATGGAAGAAAATCAATCTAGTCCTGTGCCCGCAGAGAAGGATGGAGATCGAGGTGATATGGTGGATGCAAGGCCAGACAGAAGTTTGAGACTCTCCTTGTTTGAAAAGTAAGTTTAGTTTTATTATATTTTTACATTTCAGTCTATATGCAATGGAATGAATCCCAGACCATCTATGCCCCAAAAGTGAACAGATACTGCTAGAAAAATGTTAAATATGCCATCTTAAATCAGGATTTAGAAAATTACATTCCGTCAGCGCTGCTTATGAATTTATACACCCCATGTCCATTGAAAGTATTTCTCTATCCAGACAGTGCATGATTGTATGGGAAGGAGAAACAGACCATGATGCTTATTCTTCACTTTTACTGTACTCCCATGATTTCAAAGACGAAAATCTTGGAAATTCCTAGTTGGCTTAATTTTAGATTTTATTAATAATAATTATTTATGGTTCTTTTTCAAACATGGTTGCTTAGTGTTGTTTTTAAATTCATATTTAGTCATCTAAATAAGTGGCCTGTCTTTCTGTCTTGAACAGAGAGTCTGATCAAAGGGTTAAAGCACAAGCCTATGAGTCAGATGATCTGAGTTTTCTTCTTGCCACAGACACAGTGTGAGCTTAGGCAAGTCCCTTAATTTCTCTGCCTCCATTTCCTTATTTCTAAAATGAGCATTTTGTGAGGCTCAATCAGCATAAAGCACTTTGAGGTTCTCTGATGGAAGACACAATAGGCTAAGTATTATAATCAATTTCCTAAATATTTTGAGTACAGCATTATTATTATTATAACCACAACCTCACATTTTCTGCAGATATAAAATGGAGGATGTAACATTTCACTTCCAGAATCAACAAAACTTTTTTTTTAAAAGGCTTATTCATTTAAAATGAATTAAACTTGTTTTAACAGTATACTAGCTTGTCTGTTCTAAGGGGAAATAGTCTATTTCTATCCTTATGCTAAATTGCTTACAGTTTACCTCTTGTTAATGAAGACCATTCATTGTGTGTTCGAGCAATCTGACTGGCTACTGTACCAGGCATCTATTCTTTGGGAATACCTTGAATCTACAAATCGAAGCTATATCACTCTTAAAATACTTCTGGACGTTTGTTGTACCTTAAAGCCAGGGTCTCAAAGTTAAAGGCCACATGCAGTAAGTCAGAGCAGGGCGTAGAATCCAAGCGTCTTGTCTGCCAAGACCATGCTCTACAAGCTAACATTACAACCCAGTAACACCTCAGTTTGAGACATTTCCTGGTGGTTAATTTTGGTTGTATTTAATGGTTCTTGGCTTTGTTCTTGCCATCAACTTTTCCTACCAGGTGGTCAGTACTTTCAAGGAAATATGTGTTATGCACTCAGTTTATTATTGCTAAAGTACATACGTGGGCACAAAAGGAAACGGTTAACTTGGTGCTGTTAACAAGGCACCTCTTTGTTCTAATGTAGAAGGGAACAGAATTGTGACACTATAGAAAGTGAATTGTGAACCATGCAGAAGGGGAAAACTTTGCAGCTCCTGTTAGCCCCTCTGTGGCTGCAGCTTGGGGATTCAGTTCCATGCAGCCCTAGAGCAGAGAAAGGAAGTAGTTGAAAATCTACACCAGTCTGGTGTATTTCTCTCAGTGCAGTAAAACTTACAACGCAGATCACAGCATAAATTGTTGCAGTCTCACCAGAAATCATTTCCATTGTGTGGCTTTTCCACAGCAAATCTGTGATGCTATCAATCCAGTCGCGGGCCTCTGCCTTAGGCACATGGCTAAGTGGCCCAGTGTCAGCTATCGAATTGCAACATGGCAATTTTCCTCTTCTTTTCTTCCAGTTGGGGGAATTTAATTCTGTATGTTTCATCTCTTTGAAAAGCTTTCTAGATTTATTACCATTTTAGGAAACAATGTGGTTCAAGGAAATAAGCTGATTTGTTAAAAATCACCTGCTTTTTTGCAAAAAGAAAAGGAGTACTTGTGGCACCTTAGAGACTAACCAATTTATCTGAGCATAAGCTTTCGTGAGCTACAGCTCACTTCATCGGATGCATACTGTGGAAAATACAGAAGATGTTCTTATACATACAAACCATGAAAAAATGGGTGTTTACCACCACAAAAGGTTTTCTCTCCCCCTACCCCACTCTCCTGCTGGTAATAGCTTATCTAAAGTGATCACTCTCCTTACAATGATAATACTCTCCAGCACAAATCCAGGGTTTAACAAGAATGTCTGAGGAATGGGGGTGGGGGGTGTGTAGGAAAAAACAAGGGGAAATAGGTTACCTTGCCACTCCCAGTCTCTATTCAAGCCTAAGTTAATTGTATCCAATTTGCAAATGAATTCCAATTCAACAGTCTCTTGCTGGAGTCTGGATTTGAAGATTTTCTGTTGTAATATCACAACTTTCATGTCTGTAATCGCATGAGCAGAGAGATTGAAGTGTTCTCTGACTGGTTTATGAATGTTATAATTCTTGACATCTGATTTGTGTCCATTTATTCTTTTACGTAGAGACTGTCTAGTTTGACCAATGTACATGGCAGAGGGGCATTGGTGGCACATGATGGCATATATCACATTGGTAGATGAGCAGGTGAACGAGCCTCTGATAGTGTGGCTGATGTTATTAGGCCCTGTGATGGTGTCCCCTGAATAGATATGTGGGCGCAGTTGGCAACAGGCTTTGTTGCAAGGATAAGTTCCTAGGTTAGTGGTTCTGTTGTGTGGTATGTGGTTGCTGGTGAGTATTCACTTCAGGTTGGGGGGCTGTCTGTAGGCAAGGACTGGCCTCTCTCCCAAGATTTGTGAGAGTGTTGGGTCATCCATCAGGATAGGTTGTAGATCCTTAATAATGCATTGGAGGGGTTTTAGTTGAGGGCTGAAGGTGACGGCTAGAGGCGTTCTGTTATTTTCTTTGTTAGGCCTGTCCTGTAGTAGGTGACTTCTGGGAACTCTTCTGGCTCTATCAATCTGTTTCTTCGCTTCCGCAGGTGGGTATTGTAGTTGTAAGAATGCTTGATAGAGATCTTGTAGGTGTTTGTCTCTGTCTGAGGGGTTGGAGCAAATGTGGTTGTATCGCAGAGCTTGGCTGTAGACAATGGATCGCGTGGTGTGGTCAGGGTGAAAGCTGGAGGCATGTAGGTAGGAATAGCGGTCAGTAGGTTTCCGGTATAGGGTGGTGTTTATGTGACCATCAAAACCTGCTTTTTTGTTTTGTTTCATTACCACTAGATGGCAGGCTAACATCGTTTTTGTTTGTTAAAAAAAAATCACCAGAGAGTGATCACTTAGAGAATCACAGTTGTATGAGCAATTGATATGGTTTTTATTTTGCTGAGCAGAAATCACAAGGTACTGCATGGCAAGCTTGATGACAATAAAAGTGTGAAAAGTTAATAGTTAAAAGAAAATTTGGCTGATGATTTGAAAAATATATGTGCATTCTCCATGTGATCTTTGGAAACAAAAATACGCTTTTTTCTCATCTCCTTTGTGTGATTCTGTAATACTTTTATGTGCCTTTATCTCTTTGTAAAAAATTCTCATTTCTTCACAGGATGCTTTAATATCTTACCTTTCATGCACTTAAGCATCACTTGGAATTTCAAAGATGTCACCCCAAATAGTAACAAGGCATTTTAAAATTCATGTTTTGTTCTGCCTCCCTCCACATAATTGCTCTGTCCATTGTGTGTCATATGAAAATATGTGTGTGGTGGGCATTGGAGAAGCACAGGAGCCATCATTTCTTTTAAGCATCCAGAGGCCAGAATTCAACACAAAGGGTAAAATTCTGGTCCCATTGAAGTCAGCGAGAGTTTAACCATTAACTTCAGTGGGGCTAGGATTTCATCCACAATGTATTTTTAAAACCAACTGAATGCCTCTATAGTATGGCAGAGTAGAGCTTGCTTTGTTAGCATCCCTTGTTGTATTTTTAGTGCACTTGGCTAAAGTGAAGCATCCATGGGCAGTGGCTGTAAGAATTTGGATACCAGTACAACTATTATTGAATTGTATAGAACTGTTTGTCCTTGGGTTACTTTACCTTTTGCCCACTGCTCTTCTCTATTTCTTTTACATTTCGTATTCCCCTTCTCAGGGCATGTCTACACTATAAACTTAAGTTGACTGTGTGGGGAGAGGAGAGCCCGGAGGGGGGTGGGGGTCAGCTGGGTTCCCAGTGGGGAGATCTGTGCCCAGTGTCTGGTTGGCTGCCACGTTCCCAGAAGGGAGCTGAGAAGCCCAGTGCAGTTGTCCCATTCCTGGCAGGGAGCGGGAAGCCGAGAGCTATGGGTCAGCCAGGCTTCCGGTGGGGACATCCGCACCCAGAGTCTGGTCAGCTGCCATGCTCCCAATGTGGAGCTGAAAGCCCGGGTGGCAGCCCGAATTGGAGCCAGGAGCCTGGATGGCAGCCTGGCTACAAGCCGGGATCCCGGGAGCCAGCCGAGCAGAGCGCCGAAGTGGCAGCCTGAGCTAGGAGCCTGAGTGGCAGCCTGGCTTGGAGTGGAGACCGGGCAGCAGGCCAGCTATTTTTTTGTCAATTTCATGGCTCCAGGGGAAGCCTCTAGGGGTGGTGAAAGTTATTACATCAGTATAGCAGGGCACTTACATCTGCAGGAGCAAGGCTGTAGTGTGTACACTGACCTAATTAGGTCGACCTAAGGCATCTTACACTTTAGTGTTGACCAGACCTCAGTTGGAAAGAATTTTCTAGTATATAAATAAGTATCTATTTAAGAACTCTTAAGTTACTGTAACAGCATCCAGGCTCAGACCCCCTCAAGTGCACCCCTTAGGTGACAGGCCTGACTTCATGCAATTAACTCTATATGGAGTTAATATGCTTCCACCATCTTAGACAGGATCTCCAGGCTGCAGCCTCCTGTTTCTCAACCATGTTAACAACACAGACACAATTCAATTTTGGCACCTGTAAGCTTTTCCCTTTGGGAGCCTGTGACACTATACATTTGCTCTGATGTATAAATAGCATCTTTGGAACAAATAATTATTTATTCATTCCTCAAAGGTGCAAAGGGTAAAAACAATAAAAGACCCTTAACTTACACCGTACGTTTTTCTTGAGATGGAGTTAGCTGAGCTGATTGGGTCTCTGTAATATTGCTACAGTATTTCTATAAAGCAGTTAATTTTGCCTTCAGTAAGAATCAAAGCAAAAACCTATAACAATTTGAGAGCTCTCATTTTAATTAAATTGAGAAAAAACATCATCAATCTGTGTTTTGCTCTTCAGCTCATCAGCAGTTATGACATCCTCAGTTAAATAGACTATACACTCAAATTTTACATGAGCTTTCTCCGTTTTGCAAACTGAAATTCACATGAAAAAAGACTTACAAGTATAGAGAACTTTTTCATATTTCCTGTTTCTCCCAGGGCTATAGAGCATCAGGTTATGAGAACCATGGACTGAAATCATAGAATTGTAGGATTGGAAGGGACCTCGAGAGGTCATCTAGTCCAGTCCCCTGCACTCATGGCAGGACTAAGTATTATCTAGACCATCCCTGACAGGTAATCTTTCACCACCCATGTCTCTGTGTATCAAAATTTTTCAAAACAAAGAGCCAAATCTTTAGCTAGTGCAAAGTCTGCATAGCTTTATTGAAATAAATGTACCCCAATAAACACCAGCTAAGGTTCTACATTAAAATGTCATCAAAAATTCCTTCTTTCTTTTTTTTTCTTTTTCTTTTTGGAAGCGGGGGTTGGGGGTGGGAATTGTGGCGTTGGGGGTGGGTTTTTTTCCTTCATGCATTTGCACAAAACCAGAGTCTGCTGCGTGATTCTCATGCTGGAACTAGAATGGTAGGTTGGTAGAGCAATTTGTTCAGTGAGACCTGAATCATTTGAAGAATATACGTGTACATGGATTAATAACCAGTTACAATGACAGCTTTGGAGATTTAGGGAGATGGGGAATTTAAGGCTGACAAGAGATGCTCTTTTGTTGTTCTCTTTCATCCTCCCGGGAGTTATTTTCCACCCACCTTTGATTACCAGCAGTTTCCTTTTATTTGTTTGACAAGATACATCACAGGTAAGGATTTCAGGAGGAATTGTTTCTCAGAATGTGCTCTCGTTTGGTTTCCCCTCACGTCTACATACAGGGTGTGCAACTTATAAAAATGTATTGTGCAGGCCACTTGAAACACTGAACTTTGGGAAAAGAGCCCCTTCAGTACAGCACAGCATTGCCTTATTTACAGAAAAGCAAGTAGGGTAGGGTTGTCAGCATCTGCTTACAAAGCAATTGTAAAATTAGTCACTTCATGAAGTCTGAGTGCTCCTACCTTGTCCTAGTGTTGAAATCCTAATGATGAGCTGAATGACACCTCATTGGTTTCAGCAGCACCTTTGTATGTTTTTTTTACTGCAGTGTGCAGTTAAACAGTGAGCTTTGAAGCCACCAAATATTACAGATTTTTTTAAAAAATTAAACATTTATGTGACAAGTATTTCCTGTGTCCTCACAACAGCTAGGATAAAAATTGTCAGGCTTCCTGCTCCAGTTAATAGCTGATTGATCTCTTGCTATCTGGAACCATAAACTGATTGTGTCCAGATACAATGGTGATGGACACAATGTGAGTAGATGGGCTTCTGGATGGATGTATCAGGAAGATATTTTATCCACATTGTATTGTCTTGTGATTATGGCATTGGATTGGGAATTTGGGAGATCTGTATTCAATTCCCAGTTCTGCCTCAGGCTTCCTTTTTGTCCTTTGGCAAGTCACTTACCATCCCTGTGTCTTAGTACCCTAGCTGTCAAATAAAGATAATGATCCTTCCTTTTCACCCATTCTTCCTCTGTCTTGTCTAGTTCAATTGTAAGCTCCCTCAGGTAGGGGCTGTCTTTCTTTGTGTTTCTAGTGTACCAAGCACAATGAGGGCCAGTCTCGTTTGGGGCTTGCAGGTGCTATTATAATCTAAACAGTAAGTAGCAATGATAAAAATCATATGTGCTTTCTGTCTGAAGCATTTGGCATTTCATCAGTTTGAGAGAGGATTACTGAACTAGGTGGTGTTTGCTGGTTATGGCAATTCCTGTGTGAGTAATAAAAGTATACTTTGGAAGATTTTTTTTCTCATATAATACACCAGGAATTTTTCACTTCTAATTAGTCTTTCTTTACCTTTTTTTGGTGAGAATCTAGAACTCAGTCACTAGAGAACACCTGCAGCCAGGCGGGTGTTGGCATAACAGTTCATTGAACCCAATCGGTACTTGTTCTTTTCTCCTAGAGACATTTGCATGTGGTACATAGTGTAAATGCTCAGCTATCTTGGAACTGTATTTTAGCAATCACAGCAGCAGGTAGGGTTCCCACCTCTGAGGTACAAAAAACCAAGACATCCAGGATAAAAAAACCAGGACATCCATAAAATCAAACACTTGGCAGTGTGTACCAAGCACCCTCACAGATATCTTACAGGACAGCTACTTCCAAAAAGTGATCCTAGCAAAACCTGGATAGGTGGCAACCCTAGCAGCGGATCAAGTATCAGGTTTGCTTTTAATTATAGTAATTTGCCTGTCTCTTTGCAAGGAAGCCAAGATAATAAAAAATAATTCAAAGTTTAGGGGAAAGCAAATCACACGTCATTTATTATTTTTTCCATTTTTTACATAAGCAACCAACAACAAAGAAATGGAAAAATGCAAACAAAATGTATAGGCATTAGAATACATAAAAAGTAAATTATATGGGAACTATTTCTAAGATACAGAGTACTAAGGATTTGTTGTTCTTTTTTAACTGTCTGTTCACTTGGGTTAAAAGTTTTCAGAAATGCTCTTTGTTATCCTGCTGTGGTGGGTAAGAGTTTGTTAAAAGGTAAAGTTGTGCTATTCCACCTCACTTTCCTTTCCTAAAGTCCCTCACCGGAGCACTGATAGAATCATAGTGATGAGATGTTTTCTGCCTGTCAGCAAAGGTGGATCAGGCCTGCATGACCTCAGCAGCTTGCTAGGCCATAGCCATGGGGGTTTGAATAGCCCCACAGAAAAGTCCAGCGTAACCCACTGCTGACATAGGCGAACCTTTGGGCCTGAACGCAGAGCATCCTGTTTCACTGTCCATTATAGTCCTGAGCATGGTGGGCTCTTAACATTACTAAAGAAGATTAAACTTGCTCTTGGACACAAGGGTGAAACTATTTTCAGATGCAGAGTGGAGTGATATTTGATGATGAGCCAAGGTACTGTACAGTGTCATATCTCTCCTTCCTCCTCGGTTGCTGCCTTTGTGGGAGTGTCGTGAATGAATTCCCTGAAATAATTCAGACATCATGTTCTCCCCAGCTAAAGGTCACTCTGATGGCACAATGCTCTTGCTATTTCATATGCAAAGATATTCTGGAAAAGTGTACTTTTTTGCTTTGCTTTGTTTAGTTTTATTATTAGCTTTTATTAGTATGATGTTTATATAAAATGTCTCTTTAGTTTATTAATATTATTATTATATTATTATTAATACCTGTGGTGATGGTGGTATATAGCATAATTAGAAATTATCTGTGTATGTTATACAGCCTAAGATCCAATCCTGAGGGATCTCAATTTGCACAACTCCGATGGGAGGTTCATACATATAGGACTTGCAGAACAGAACTGTCTCCTGAAAAGTTATCTGTCCTCTTTTGTGTTTGTAAAGCCCTTAGTGACTTTTAGGTGCTATATAAATCCTATCATGTATCACACAAAAAATTCATGAGTTACCACCCAACAGAGTGTTGGGCAAAGTAACAGAAATGTAAACCTAGGGTTAGAGAATAGAGCTTGCACTTTATTGGCTCCATTTAATTGTGAATATTACACTGCAGTGCTATCATGTAAGAGTGTGAATAGAAATTTGCAGAAAACAACGTGCTGTGTACAAAAGAACAGGAGACTGCTGCCTGACTTCTTAATTTTTTGACTGTTGCTAAATGTTTACACAATACTTGTCAGATATAGCCTATGTCCAATATTTGTACTAACATGTAACTGAATGAGCCCCACTTTGCTTCCTATAGTGAATAAAACTGCAAAGAAAGAATTAATTTTGAATACTATTGACTGTAACTCAAGTTAATATGTAGTTATAAAAGGACAAGAACAATGTATTTGTTTAGATTTTATAAACTGCTCATCTCAAACTCTGGGTGCATCTACAAGATGGAAAACGTGCCAGAAGTTACACACTAAGGCTATGTCTACACTACGAAATTAGGTCGAATTTATAGAAGTCGGTTTTTTAGAAATCGGTTTTATATATTCGAGTGTGTGTGTCCCCACAGAAAATGCTCTAAGTGCATTGGTTCTGATCCCGTAAACAGCTGTACTTGGTAGACCCCGCCATTCCACAGAGAGCCATTGACTTCAGTGGCTTTTCATGTGTGGGGAGCCTTTGTGGAGCAGCTTGCAGGATGAGGGCCTAAGCCATTGGATGGCTTAAGAGAATCTAGGCCCTTTGTTGTTTAACTCCCTCTTTGAATTCAGTCTAGGTGGGTAACAGAAAGTTACTTCCTTTGAAAACTTTTAAGTGGCCTTTGTGCAGTGAGTTACAGTCACAGTATAGTTCCAAAGTTATCCTAAAAAATGCCACTGGGCCTGGAACTGATTGTCAGTCTTAGTAAAGAAGCTGAGAACTGAATAGTCACTATGGCTAATCCTGCAGACTTTTATGCACAAGTCTAACTTTACAGTCACAAATAGCCCCATTGATTTCAGTGGGCCCCCCACAATAGTAAAGTAAGCACTTGCATAAGGGTTTGCAGTATTGGAGCTTAAGCCTGAAGTACGCTTGCCCTCTTCTCTCTCCTTCCCAAAATTGAGGCTCAAAATTGAGGCACATGTTCACTCAGCTCCTGTCAGGACCAACATTCCCTTTTTCTTTTCTCTCCTGAAGGAAGGGTTTCCTGTTCTGGTGAAAAGGTTCTTATGGTAATATTTGATAGTCCCCTCACTTTCTCATTGGAGTATTTTTCTAAAGCATGATTTAGAATTCTTCCAAGGTTGGTTATTTCATTAGTGAAAATCCTTCAAAGCTGGTAGTAATTTCAGTTAATTCAGGCAGATACGCTGGTCCCCTTAGGCAAATTAGTAGTGTAAACATTTGTTTGAATTCCATTTATCTTCCCTGTGTTTTTGAAGGTTAATTGTTTCTTTGTCATCAGAGGTTGGTTACTTGAATTGTTAAACTACTGGCCAGTTTTTCTTACAACCATTTCCTAAAGTGGTATGACAGTGAAGATTGACCTCTGTTAAACAAGATGGAACAATTATTAGATTTTATAAAATGCTTACAGTTGAATAATACTTAGGGCTTACATCGCATTCTTCAAAGCACTTGAGAGGAAGTTAAGATTTATCCCCATTTTACAGATGAGAAACCTGAGAAACAGAGAGATGAGGTGAATTGTCAAGAACATAGTGACTCAATAGCAGAGATGGGAATGAACCCCAAGCTCCTAATTCCCAGTCCAATGTCTTATCCACAGTACCATCCTGCCAGTTACAGTGATTTCAGTTATAGTGATTTCAGTTCCACATTTCAGTGTCTTGACTTCTTACATAAAGGGCCCGACCCTGAATACTTTATGCACAAACTTCGTTGTCAATCCCAATGCCAATTTTAAAACTTGGTGTTCAAGTCTGGTTCAACCGGTGTAGTTGGGGAAGGCACTCACCAAATATACCTACTCCTTAACCCACCTAATATCCTTTCTGTCTAAAGACTTGTAACACACAAGATTCTTTGCACAAATAAAATACGGGGCATTTGGACATTCAAGCATTGGCATGTTCCTTCCACCCCCAAAATGGTATTTCTCTAATACAGAGTTGAGGGGGAAAGGGGACAGCATAATTATGTATTATGTGTAGGCTGCTCTGAGTGTATGTGCCACTTTACTCAAGTAGATGTATCAAAGAACAAAATCTCTGCTTCAAAGAATTTATAACCTAAAAAGTACCAGTCAGGTACAAACAAAGAGTGGCTTGTGTCTGTTATTGCAGACAGGCTTCAAGTACAGGTACTTGTAAGGTGTGATGTGATAGGAGAGAGAAGGGTAACTGCGGGTGTTTGATAGATTAGAAAATCTGAAGAGGAGGAAGGAGTAAAAGAGAGCGGTTAGGAGTGAATCTTGAGTAGAATGTAGGAATGTTATGAAAACCGTATAATAACAAACCAAAGCATGGCCATAAGAATGCCACAGATAGAAACTGACCACAAAAATTGTATCATTTAAGCTGATACTTAAAAACAAATATGAAACCAGAGACAGCTATTTTTAGAAGTACTTTGGTAATGAAGTCCTAACAACAATTCCTCCAGACCACTTGAGAGGCATAGAGCAACACATTTTCCATGCTGAGGAAAGCACCAAAGTCCTTACAAGGTTCTGTTGAGATTTTAAACTAATACTGTTTCCTGCTCACCCATCCAACTTACAATATTGTGACATAATGGGAAATATTCTCAAACACAGATTAGTAGTTGGTAGATAGATGTCTGTATTACATCACTACTATTCATCCATCACTTGCCGGCTCTAATAGAAAGGCAAAGACTGAATGGGCCATAGCAGGACTGGCATCTGATACTTAGGATCATGAGATAATCATGATCAGAAGTATGGGATAGTTTATACTCTGTGAACAGAAGGCTTCAGTTTCTAGAACAGGCAATAAATTCTCTTTTCAATAGAATTTTATGTTCAGTCATACAAATGAATGACTGTCCTTGCAAAGCACATTAAGGCAGCGGTGCCCAAACTTTTCCTGTTGTGCCCCGCCCCCTTACCAGTAATGGAATCTGTCCACCTCCCCTCCATTACTGCACAGTTGTCTCAGCAGTGGAGCGGGGGCTGAAAGCAGGACTGGGCGCAGAACTGGGGATGAGGGAGGAGCTTGGGCTAGAGGAGGAATTGGCCTGGGGTAGAGAGGGAATGAGAGCAGGGCTGGAGCTGGGCTGGGGACAGAGCAGGGCTGGGTGGCACTCCTTCCCCTCTCTCCATGGGGGCAGGCCTGGGCCGCACCATGCAGCCCCGCCTCTCCCCTCCCCCTCCTCCCCCCGAATGTTCCTGTGCGTGCCACAATTTGGGAACCACTGCGTTAAGGGGACATGTCAGCTTAAAAAAAGCACACTGATCTTAAATTTCTTCAGTATTCTTACAGATACCCAAAATGACTACAACTAGAAGAGATCAGAGAATTCTAGTTTGAGCATTTGACAGCACATTGTTCACAGTCAATTTCATATTCTTCCCCCCTTTTGTATAGTCAGTTAGGTAATCGGTTTTTCCCCAGTTGTTTATGTGGGTCTTCCATAGAGGAATAGTGGAGGCAGAACACTTGAAAAATGTGCTTGTAAAACCATCCAGATTGGCAGGACTCTGGAGCCTCTCTGCAGTATCTCAAGCTACTTCTAACTCACTTTGATCCAAATAGGCTTCAAGTTGACAGTGTATCTTTAGCTATACACATCCATCAATAAATCCCCAAAAGCCCCTAACCTTGGGGGGAGAAGGGACTTTCTAAGCCTCCTCCCTGCTTTCAAAACCAAAGTCTAGTTTACTGCAGAGTGTCACTTCACAATTCATTTTTGATTCAATTTCCTCTTTAAAAAAAATTCCCTTTCACACAGGAGTGGACCCTTGCTATTTGTAATTTTGTCTTTATTCTCCTACTCCTCTGTATAGCCACTTCATTGACTGACTATTCTCTTCCAGGCAGAGATATTGTTTCCTTTATATACAAATCACCATTGAGCCTATTCCTCACAAGGGAAAGAAACTCATGGTTTTCAAAAGTTCACAAATGGAAATGGATCCTTGTCAGACTTTTTTTTTTTTTAATCCCTGCTAACTTTCAGCGGCAGTAATGGGATTAGTTTAGCGACAGCTTGTGTGGGTGAGATCACATTTTCTTCCTGCCAATACTTATCTTCTCTTCTTGCTGTAGAATTTCCCAGTTTATGTTGCTTTTCCAAGAAGTGGCCTTGCTTACCTGAACAAAGTGCTATTACAGACTCTGGCCTCTCTGGCACAATGTTCAATATTGCTGGAAGCTGCAGAGTTAAATCCCTTTTGCAATGTGCTGGATATCTGTCCTTATTAATAAGGTCCACCACTCATTGGGTCCAGTTTGATCATCATGTTGAGACTGCAATATCTTTTGTGGAAATATACATGGCTACAGTTACAGAGTATTAGGGGGCTTATTCCTTCACCCACTTACTTCCCTGGTCCTTCTCGCATGAACAGAGAGCAACAATACCTGAAGTCCAAAGGTGCAAACAATTCGATGTTTATTGGGGTGAACTTCCAGCAAGCATGATTCCAGTTTCCTTCCTTAGTATCCTCCTTCCCAGCTCTGACACCACAGAGCCTTACACCTGTGTCCCTGTTCCCATTCCTACCCTTAGCCAAACATGATTCCAACTTCCTTACTCCCATTTCCCCCTTTAGCAAAACATGATTCCAATTTTCTTACCCCCATTCCCTGTTCCCATCTCCCCCACACACCCATCCACTTCCTCATTGACTACAGATTATATAGTAAAACTTGAGTTCTGCTTAGCTATACCTTAACCAATCATTTTCCTGAAATTTAACTAACCAATCCTAACATATTGTAACATGATTATGTAACCAATTATATCCCACCACCTTAATTAGTTTACACCCAGCAAAATTAATTATACAGCAGACAGGAACAATCACAGAACCAGACAGAGATTATACAGACAAACAATAGCAAAGTGGGAACTATAATGACAAGACAATACAGAAGTGAGGATTTCACATCCCAGCTATTGATAAGTGAGTTCTTGCCAGACGGGATGCTATCAAACTAAGTTTCCTTTTACATTTTCTAGGCATTTCCCTTTCTCTGGAGGTGATAGGAATACAATTCTGTCCTGATAGTGCCTAACAGCCCAATAGCACCTTATTTCAATGTGACTAGTTTGGAATGTGAGGATGTGACTGTTCGCTTCCTAGCTTATGGCTGCCTCTGCTGCTTAGCCAAAGGCCTTAGCCTAAGAACAGGGCCTCAGACTGTCACAGTAAGAGAAGGCCCTTACACCAGCAGACAGTGATTTTGATTCTTTCTTTTGTACCTCTAGAACTAGCCAAGTGATAAGAATACACCTAAATTCTTAAAGTACAGGCCTTTGCAGACAGGCCTGAATATCTTTATCCTAACACTCCACCCCTTTTTTTTCTTTTGGGATCCTCCTGCCCAGGTATCCCTGGAAAAGCATAGGACATATGGCGACACATTTCCTGATAGGGCCAGGCATCAAGGTGGAAGGTGTCGATATTCCATTTGTCCCACTGCCCTTTGTGTCGTATGGGCATACCACGCCTGCACCTGCACCTTCTCTCATATGGGCATACCACGCCTATTCCAATTAGTGTTCCTATTCCAATTAGTGTTCCAATTAGTGTCCCATTATAGTGGGCCCGAGAAGGTTAGGTCCAGGTTGTCTAGTACACTGCAGGATTTGGAGGGCTTATTACATTACTTATAGGTTATCTCCCTATGCAACGTAACACAAGTACAGTTAACAATTCGAAATCCCCAGCAACACTGAGTCCTGACCACTGCAGTATGGTCCAACATCCGAGACACCCCCAAAACACTGCCTCTCCTCCTTCAATGGGGTCACGATCTTGTGTCCAGTTGCTGGCAGTTGCAACAAGCTTCCCCTGGAGGTTTTGCTTGCTTTTTGTCCATATCATAAGTCCATTGAATGTTCACAGAGAAATGGGATATTGTCCAAATCAGCTTGATCACTTGGTATGGAATCAGGCAGTAAGCCCTGGCTTATTCACAGCAATAAGATTCACAGATCCATTTGTGCACCAAAGTCCATATAGCAGCATGTAGATGTGTGTAGTTTGGTTATGGGCTGGTGTAATTGTGCCCCCAGTAATATGTACATTCCAAGCAAAACACCTTATACACAGTATACCCAATTGTCCACCCCTTGCATAGGCCATTGATCCTGCTCCTCAATAGTCATAGGAGAGGGGCACATCCAAACATCATCTATTGATTTACACTATTTTACACACCCCTTCATTAATTCCCAGTGAGCTCCTCCCCTTTTCATTATTTCCATAGGGCTTGTGGGGGCCACCTTAGCTGCCATTCCATTTCCAGGTACCACAGTAGCTATTACACAGGTGCTGGCCTCCTAGTTGAACATTTTGCATTCCCATACACATCTTTCCCCCCAAGGTCAGCCTTTTGAAGCCATCCCCCACCCACATCATGAGGTTTTCTGTTCATTAAAACACAACAATGCCAGCAACAAGACAAACACCACAGACAAACAACACAAAACATAGATCCATGGTATTCTGAGTTATTCTTCCGCTGGCACCAGCTTGCTCGTAGAGTGTCTGAAAAACAAAATAAACAATTTCCACCCCCCTGGTGGGGACAGATTATTGCTTAATAATAATACCACTTTCTTTTACAAATTTCCTTGCTAATTGCAGGAAAAACAGAAGAATTACCTCCAGGCTGTCCTTATTTTGTTCTATAGTCAGGCTAGTGAATTACCTCACTCACTGGTCATTTATGAAATTCATGAGATGGTGTACCTCAGTTTCCCCTCTTGTACAACAGACCAAGTTTGCAATAGTTTCTCTGCTGTACCAAGCTTTAAGTTTATTCTCAGGTAATAGCTGAGACACAGCTTCAGATTTTAGCACTGTACACACGCACACACACACACCCTTTAAGGTTAACCTGTCCCCCTTATTTTCAGGCTTGACTTGTTTTTTTCACCTCCCTTTCCTGGAGGGCCGTAGCTCACGAAAGCTCATGCTCAAATAAATTGGTTAGTCTCTAAGGTGCCACAAGTACTCCTTTTCTTTTTGCGAATACAGACTAACACGGCTGTTACTCTGAAAACTGAGTCTTCTAGTAGCTTGTTTGCTGACCAGATGTATTGGTTATTTGCAGCTCCTTTGTGCCCATCAGATAGGTAATTTGCATTTACACAGAGGCTTACTAGCTTGCTTCTGGATCCAAAGCTGTTAGCAGCTGAGACACTGTCTTAAAAGGGAAGCATTTTACTTCCATCAGAGTTCTGATTACTTTCATCTCCTGCTCCAAATCACACAGAGATCTGAAAAAGAAAGCACAACCTACTGTGGCCTCTTTTAGAGCCCTAATAGGATTTTAATTAAGTACCATGTTTTATTTGCATTTCTTTTACTCTTTCTCCAATATACACTGCACACGTCCTGGGAAAATGCACATTCCTTCCATATAGTTTAACCTCCATACATTATATTAGCCATATTAATTTTACACAAGGTGTAACTGCCTCCCCCTTGCCTACAGAGTTTTCATGCACACCCACCAAAGCAACAATCTAATCCCCCAGAGCCATCCCAAGGCTCAGTGTTCCCATCACAGAGTCTGATCTAATGTCTTATATGCATGGAGCTCCCACAGAGTCAACTGGAGTTCAATGCACACACGGCTGGTAGAATCAAGCCTACAATATGGATTGGAGTAAATAAATGAGCTAGGGTTACAAAAGGAAACGCTAGAGCACACAAGGATAACAGTCCATGCACTGAGCTTATTGCACAGCTTGTGGATTCTGAGAATGGTAAATATAGTGCAGTGGAAATGGGGGAAGGGGGCATTGATATCCCAAGGAAAGAAGCCCTCTAACATGAAGAGAAGAAGACAGTAATACTGAGAGACTCCATTCTCAGCAAAAGAGCTTTTTCCCCTTAAAAGTGGTCTTTAGACATGTTTAACTATTAAATGGTAAAAATGTTTTCTAGCAGTTTAAACCCATGGGCTCAAATACCAAGGTCTTTACTCACTGGAGTAGTAATTTGATCCACAGTGAAGCAAGATGGAAATTACTTTATGTCCTCCCTGTGAATCTCTAGCGTCACGAAGTTCAGCAACCGGGTGATGAACAGGATGAGACGGGCAAGCAGAAATACTAATCTTTTTTATCAACATTACGCTCATTTAAAAAATAGTAATCATTATCCCAGGGTAGATACAGTAAGTCCAGCCTTTGTAAGGTAAGACTCTCAGACACAATACCACTGTCAAGCCTAAGCCAGGACTTAGTGTGCACATTCTGGTTTTCATTCTGTCTTTACCTGTGGACAAACTGATGTTACCAAAGGGGAATTCAGTTTTGCTGGACTCTTGATCTGACCAAAAGGAGGAAGAGGAGTGCAATGCCTGGGGGACTGGGCTGACTGACCAATGGAGGTTGACCAATAGTGGCGTGATACAGAAGAATTGTGGCATAATTTAGATGTAAAAGCTGAGAGACCACAACCATAACATACCATTGATCTTTTAATCCAGACAAAGTTGAATTAAAAAAATGGGGAAATTGCAGATTTTGGATTTCAGTGATGCAATATGAAAAATAGAAACTGGTACTGAGTGTTCCTATTCGATCTTTCTTGTAATAGGAAAATGAGGGGACATCCATTGAAACTGACAGGCAAACAATATAAAAGTAGTAAAAGGAAACACATATTTACACAACTGATAATTAACCTGCCGAATTCCCGAAACAATAAATTATTGTGACCAGGGAGGTTAGTAAAAGCAAACAACAAAAAAGACATTTATATGGCTAATGAGAACATCCTCAGTTAAACAAGTTGAAGGATAAAAATGTTTATACATTTATAAAGCTTCATGCTTCCAGTCATAAACCAATTTCTCACTTACTAGTTTTAGGTAGGAACTTCCCCTCTGGGCAAATTCTTACATAATTGTCCATTATGCAATTTCTTCTACCTTTTTCTTATATATCTTGTATTGGGCTCTCTCAGACAGTAGATTTTTATCTTCTGCTGCTAGAAAGACCATTGATCTAGTCCAGTATGGCAATTTGTATTTGCCATTTGGGTATGTGGAGACATAGGGTGATCGAAAAGTTGGAGTCAAATAACAGATTCCGTGGTATCTGGGTTGAAGATCCAGTATGGACATACACCACAAGTTTGTTCCTTAGTGATTTGTCAGGCATTGGCTTGGACTATGACCAGGAGGAATTTGCTAGAATTGCTTTGTTGGCTGCCAGTAAGTACACTGTGGGTCTGATCCTGAGAGGTACTGAGTGACTGTCTTGTCCCTTCAGTTTCCATTGAAGTCAACAGAACTTGCAGGTCCTGCTCTCTTCTCAGAACCGTGCCTTACATGTCACGCAGGAACAACAGAGAAATGGAATACATTCTTGCATGTCTGGAGAAGATCTCACACTGTGATAGGGATCAGTTAAAATATTTGATGGGGACTATATAGCTGGGTTTTGGGAAGAGTACAGGTTTTTATATGCAGTTGGGAAGACAATGGATTTACTGGATGCCATGGGAAAGTGTGTCAAGGAATGTTCATGGGATGGGTGCATCCTGTAAATTAACAATAATTGTGTGCTGATGCCACTTGAGGATGTTATATTGCATGTATCAACAGTGCTTCTTTATTTAGGAAACCAGTTAAAATATTTTTTCTGTCAAAACCAAAAGCTGCATAAGCCTGAAACCATCATGGGTTGAGGACGCTGTATACTGTGCATTTACCTGGATATAAAATTTTTAATGCTCTGCTCTTATTTTGAAATTGCCTTTCCTAGCATCTTTGCCAGATCTTGTGTATTACTGCAGGATCAGATTACAGACGGGAAAGATAATTTTAGAATAAAATAAAAATTGAAGCCCTCCTTGAAAGTCAAATTTAATAATCCTATATTGTGGAGCTAAATGTGGATAACTCTTTCTGGTACCTCCACTTAGGGCAAAGTTGAATAATTGCCTTGACTGTTCTGATTGCTTCCAAAGCCCACAAACAATCTGAAGGAATGAGAGTATCAAGCAGGCAAATGGCTGACTACCAGAAAGTTTAACTTTGAAATATTAAATGCTTTTGAGAGTCTCCATAACTAGAGACAGGTTTCAGAGTAACAGCCGTGTTAGTCTGTATTCGCAAAAAGAAAAGGAGTACTTGTGGCACCTTAGAGACTAACCAATTTATTTGAGCATGAGCTTTCGTGAGCTTTCCGATGAAGTGAGCTGTAGCTCACGAAAGCTCATGCTCAAATAAATTGGTTAGTCTCTAAGGTGCCACAAGTACTCCTTTTCTTTTTGCATAACTAGAGACTATTCAGGAGCTTTAGTAATCTAAGGAGAAGAGAAAGAGGAAATATGATGGAAGTACAGTACCATAATGAATGGTGCAGCGAAGGCCTCCTAGGTGCTGTCCCTTATCAGCAGAACAAGAGGACACTTGAAGTTAAAGGACGACCATTTAAAAATGGAAAAGAGATTGCATATAAAAATGACAAATAGCATTAAGAAGAGCAGCCTGGTTTCTTGCTTACCCTGACCCTAATACTAGAGCAAGAGGGCACTCAAAGCTAAAAGGCAACCATTTTTAAATTGGGGGGGAAAAAAGAAAATGCATTTTTATAGACAACAATTAATCAACTTGAGCTCTCACTGCTGCAGGATATGGTTGAGGCAAATAGCTTGGTAACTTTCTACAACGGCTTAGATAGAGGAATAAGAATAGCAGTAGTAGTTAGGTTAATTAGGCTAAAATTGCAAGGATATAGGCCCATCATCCTTGTATGATGAACCTTTAATTCTTTGTATTAAAAAGAAATTTCCCCCTATAATATAGTGTTGAGGACTGGAGATATGCCTTCCCCTGGGGCATCCAGCAACAGACACTGTTGGAGGCAGGATACTGGACTAGATAAACCTAAGAGATCTGCTGATTCAGGTCCTCTGCCCCCTCCCTGACCATCACTTCAGATGTTGAATATGATCCAAAGTTCACTGAAGTCACTGGAAAGACTCCCATTGGCCTCAGGGGGGGTTAAATCAGGCCCTTTGTCGACTGTTATCATCTGACTTTTGTTTTATAAGCAGCGCAGAGGCTATAGGTAGTTTGCATTGCTGTAGTCCCTGTGTAGGAGACCTTGCCAGCACCAGATGCCTACTGCCAGACCCCTGCCAACAGACTGATCAGGCCCCATTGGCTCTACCTATAGTAAAATCAGGGCCTGAAATAGCAGCTAACTTCCGATACACTTCCCCCACCTAAAATTAGCTAGAGGAACAACTTTATTGCCGTGGTTTTGTTTGTTTTAAAACTTCACTTACAGTAAAAACTGTGAGTAATCTTCCTGTCATCTCTCTATAGAAAAGGTCCTCTTGACTCTAATACAACTGAAGTCTTTCATTACTCAGGAGGAAGTACAGTATGTAATTACATGAAAGAAGTGTATTTTTATCTTTCTAAAATTTTGTTGTATTATAAGAAAATCATAAGAAGAGTGCTGTTCCCAGGTGTAGTGCACAAGCTCAGGTTAAAGATACAGGTGTTTAAACCAAAAATTGAAGTCACATTCACTTTCTATAATAGGCATTTGATACTTCATTGGCAGACAAAGTTTACATATGTCATTAGGTCGTATGTTACTTTTAGGAGTGGGAACATTTTCATCCTGCGTTGTTACTCCCAGGGCTTGTAGAGCAAAGGGGCCTGTTGGGTCAGTCCACTGGCTCCTGCCAGGTCATAAGGTCAGCTCAAAACCCTCTGGCTGATTTTGGGGAGCAGCAGTGGATAGCTCCAAAGAAATCCCAATCATTTCTTCCTTGAACTGTTTGCAGTGAAGTAGGCTGGTAGGTTGTGACTGGGACCATAGGCTGCAGGATTGTAGTTCCAACTGGACTCCCAAACTAAAGGATGATGATTGTGACATGCAGGGTCAGAGTTTTTGTATGGGATGATCTTTACAGGTCTAGCTAGAATATAGAGGACTCTGTAGGTAAAAGAAGAAGAAAAAAGGTAGGGTGGCAGCGATTCTGGAATAAAATAAGGGGCTACAGAGCATGTGATTTCTGTCATTCAACATCCCTTCTGGTTTTGTTCTCACAGGAAAAAGAAGAATGGACAGGAACAGCAGCCAGAGGCCCCTGTTGATAACCAGTGCCGAATTGTTAACCCAACATTCAAGTATAATATGGACTACAAGAAAGTTGGCAAATGTATTATTATAAACAACAAAAATTTTGAGGACCAAACAGGTATTTCTTGTGCTTGTCTCATGCTTCAATTTGTTTCCCACCCTCTGCATTAACATTCTTTACAATGGCTTTAACATCAGTTGATGAACAAGCCCTCTTCCCCGACACACACACTTTTTTCTTTTTTCTTTTTTTTTTTTTTTTTAAAGACATGGAACTTTGATAAATATTTTTCTTGCGTGGGAAATTGCTTTAACCATTTCTCTGCCTACTTCACATCTATCCACTACAGCAGTGCCCAGAGGCCCCCTTTTGCTATACCATGTGGTTCATGTCTCAAAGAACTTACCAGCTTGCTTTACCATGTTATCCTGTGCACCCAGCTTCCATGCTATGTTGGTAAAATTTGAACTTTTTCCATGACCTCCATCCTGAATTATAAATGTCCCAAGCGGTCATATGGGCCAATGCTGTCATAGGCCGAAAATCCAAATTGAGCAGTATGTAAGTCTTCCCAATACAATCTGGAGACTTCCCCTCCCCCTTACCTGGTTTATGCCGCAGAGTGGGTGTCATATCTTCACAGAACAAAACCAAATTACCTTATTAATGCACACAAGAGGGAAGGTGATATTATATAACATTTCTATTGTGGTAGTGCCTTGGAGCCTCCTCCAGATCAGAACCCCTTTTTCCTAAGCACTGTATAAACATAGTAAGTGGAAGTGCTTGCCTCAAAGAGCTTATATCCATTTCCTTTGTATGGGAGTTGTTGGGGATTTCTGGTCTGCAAGGGAGGGAGGTTGAGGACATGGGACTAAATTAAAGTTGAAACCTTAACTATAGTTTTTCTGACTTCAAAGCATTTTGTGGTTTGTGGTTTTGTTTGTGTTTAAATATAACAAGTTTGTTTGTTTGTTTTTTTAAAAAAAACTCTCCACACCCTCCCATTGTTCTTATCTTTGAATGCTGTACACATGAGTTGTACTGCCTAACCACACCAGAGAGAGAGAAGGCCACAGGCCCTACTCTGCAAGATGCTGAGGATACGAAGCACTTTGCAGGCCCAGGCCCATTTTAACATTGAACCTTGCATTATTTTAAATAAAAGCTAAAAATCTTGCAGGTGGATCCGAAGATAATGGGGTTATTTGTGAATGTTTGTTTCAAAATCACGTCACCATATTCTTTTCTAAGCTAGGCAGTAAATTATAATCTAGAAAGTCACCTGTGACCATTCAAGTTATTTGCTTTGCTTTGTGTATAGCCAGCTGTGGTGTTCTTCATTTTCTGCCAGGTATGTTTACACGCAATGGCACCGATAAAGATGCTGGAGAGCTTTCTAAATGTTTTAGAAGGTTAGGATTTGACGTTGTTACGTACAATGATCGATGCTGTTATGATATGAAGAAATTACTCAAGCAAGGTAACAGTTCAAGTTCCTCGTGTTGATGTACTTTTCCATATAATAAAAGACATGGTATCAGAACAGACTGAAGCTTTCATGTTTTTCCCCTTAATTCAGAGCTATTTTATTCCCTGGTTTTACTCAACTGAGAAAGTGGCCTATGCCAGTTGCTCTGCCTGCCCAGATCTTGGGTCTGGTACAGAGCTCAGTCCCTGCTCCCCAGATACTCTCCCAAGTATCCACAAGTGGTTTGTTTCCCCTCACATGCAATCTGTGGCACTGAAAAATCACTTCCCTGGTTGGAGTTGCATAGAAGGTCCCACTGTACATCTAGTGCTGCAAAGAGATGCTGTTTATAGTTCTTTCACTTATATTAAGTTTAATGTGATTTCCTTTGTGCTGAGAAAATGTTATTTGATTTGCAGCTGCAGATGAGAACCACAGTGATGCTGCTTGCTTTGCCTGTATCTTTTTAAGCCATGGAGAAGAGGGCTTCATTTATGGCACTGATGGAATTTTGGAAATCAAGGATCTGACCACATTCTTCAGAGGAGACAAGTGTAAAACTCTGATAGGCAAACCCAAATTATTTTTCATCCAGGTAACAACCTTACAAAGTAGATACTTCTGGGAGGAAAAGAGTTACCAGTTTACAAAGATGTTTGACCAGCAAATCGTAGATTGGAGGGTAGCTGGCTATAGATGTTGTGCATTTGACAATATATCACATGTGTATCTAATACAAATGTGTAAAAATGTACATATTTTCATTGCAAGTCTCTCCTCCCAGCTCTTGTATGTTGCTTCTCTTCCTAGATGGTAATACAAGCTCTTCAGGCGGAAGGATTGTCTTCCTGGGTGTGTAGGAAGAGCTGAGCACATTGTAGATGGTACCCAAATACAGATAGCATTACTGTCCAAATTTTTGTGACCACAGGTTGTCCCTATAGACTATTGCATTCTATCAGGAGAAATCTGTGCATGCAATTATTATAGTGTATTATTACATTATACATACAATTAATAATGTTTTACTGAAACTTTTCAGTGACCTGCTGTGCTGGTGAAAGGTGCCCAGTTGACAGCCTAGGGGACTGAAGCCCCCTATTTATCTGTTTAGTATGTAGATTTTGGGGTGGCAGCAGGAGTGAAAGTTCCCTTATGCCACTCCACCATCTTCCCTATGCCACTCCACCTGTTGTGGAGTGTAAGAAGTACAGCATTTCAGACTCTTGGCCCTCTGCAGATTGCCAGCAAGAGTGTGAGAGTGACACTTGTGGTGTGTACAGTTTCCCAGTACAAACAACCAATTCCTTGCACATAGTCCTACCAAACAGCAATCAAATGGTAACAGCTTTCAATCAGAGATGAGCTTTCATCAAGAGGTGAAAAATACTTGTCTGGAGTTCATTCCAACGTGTCAACTCACCACACAGCATAGCTAAATAATAAATAAATAAATATTAAAAAAAGAAGGGATTTGTATTTTGTAATTGTATAAATGTTAAACATGTAAAGTACTACAGTGGCATGACAGTGAATGACTTTGGTACTAAGGAGAACATATAATTCTGTACTTCATTGTTACACTGCACAGTAACATTTACATTTCTTGTAACTGTGATAAATAAAGGGCGGGTAGCTCCCGTTTATGGACACCCAGCCAGCAAGTTAGCTATAAAATTCCTCTTAGTAGCTGTTCTCTACTCGCTTTACCTGTAAAGGGTTAACAGGCCCACAGGTAAAGTAAAAGGAAGTGGGCACCTGACCAAAAGAGCCATTGGGAAGGTAGAACTTTTTAAAATTGGGAAAAAAACTTTCCCTTTGCTGCTGTTCTCCGGAGAAGGAGACGGAGCAGCAATGCAATAAGCAGGAATGCTGCATAAGGCATGAACCAGGTATGAAAATTCATCAGATCATATGTAGAATTACTTATTTGAAACCCCGCAAATATGTAAGTAAATTAGGAATGTTTAGCTAGACTAGGGTGACCAGACAGCAAGTGTGGAAAATCGGGACGGGGGTAGGGGGTAATAGGAGCCTATATAAGAAAAAGACCCAAAAAATATGACTGTCCCTATAAAATCGGGACATCTGGTCACTCTAAGCTAGATGCGATCAGGTTTATTCTTTATTTTGGCTTGTGGATCTCCTCTGTGGTAACCCCAGATGCTTTTGTTGGCTTGTAACCTTTAAGCTGAACCCCCAAGAAAGCTATTTTGGGAGCTTAATTTTTGTAATTTTTTCTTTTAAAATCTAGCAAAAAGCCTAAGTTCCAGATGTATTTTTTTCGTTTTTGTTTTTAATAAAATTTACCTTTTTTAAGAACAGGATTGGATTTTTGGTGTCCTAAGAGGTTTGTGCATGTTGTTTGATTAGCTAGTAGCCACACCTAATTTCCTTTGTTTTCTTTCTCAGCTCTTCCCCAGGGGTGGGCGGGGTGAAAGGGCTTGAGGAATTCCCAAGTGCTCCTTCCTGGGTTCAAATGTGTTTTTTTGCATTTGGGCGGTGTCAGCATTTACCAAGCCAAGATGAGAGAAGCTGTAACCTTGGGAGTGTAATATAAGCCTGGAATGGCAAGTATTCATTTTTAAAATCCTTGCGGGCCCCGACTTCCTGCACTTGAGGTGCCAGAGTGGGGATTCAGCCTTGACAGTAATTTACGGACATAATTGATCATCCACTCAAACTAATAAACTAGTAGACTAGCCAATTTGGTTATGGTTTAAAATGTTAGCGAACATATTTTAACTAACCCAGTTCTAAACGGGATTTTGTACTTTGTGTAGATAAGGATATATCGTGTTTAAAAATGTATCACTAGTTGTGGCCAACCCTAGACTCCCCCTACGGTTCAGGATGATCAACTAACACACTTTCCAACAAGACTTTCCCTGTCTATACTCGGTGCAAAGTCCTGTTTTAAATTTTCAGTTAAATCACAGTAACCAACAGTTTTTAAAACATGACCAATTTTCCCATTTTAGACACGCTCTTCTTGTCTTTACCATGTTTTCAGGCATGTAGAGGATCTGCATTTGATGACGGGATACAGACAGATTCTGGACCTGCCAACAACACGGGGGTAACAGATGCCAATCACAGATACAAGATTCCAGTAGAAGCAGATTTTCTCCTTGCATATTCCACAGTGCCAGGTAAGTAATGGGAAAGACAGGCTGACATCCATATGCAATTGGCTGCACTGGCAATTAGGCATGCATTTTTGCACCTGAACTTTAGAAATTCAGCCCCTAAGTATGGATAAGTAAATGTAAAAGAAATTGAATATTTTGGGACAAAATCATTTGCCTGTTAAGTATATTTTCTTGTAATTTTACTGAGTGACAGTTTATCCATTTTATTGTGGAAAGGATAATAAATAGAAGTGCCAGACTAGCTTTCTTTGCCTTTCAGTACTTCACTTACCTCTGTTGTTCTACTCTTCTTTTTTAATAAAAAGTGTTATTAAAGAAAAAATATTCTGTATATCTGTAGTGCTCTGGGAATAGAAATTATGATGTTTGGTGGCGGTAGGAGTTAAATATAAAGTACACAAAATAAAGACTACAAAGCTGAAAATGAAGTTCTGGCCATGAAAACTTCTTTAAAGGAACAGAAATAAGTTGCTTAAAATACATGCTGAAGTATAGTGGACTGAACATGGGCATCAAAGTCAATAACTCCTGAATTCTAGACCAAGCTTTGTTGATGACACACTGTGCAACATTGAGCAAATCATAAACTCCTCAGGTCATAAACTGCCCCATTTACCCTGCATCAAAGGGCTGGAGTGTCATAAAGGGGGCTCTAAAAGCTCCAGAGGCAGTCAGGGGGAAATTCTCTGGCACTGGTAGTCTGGAAGACAGCTGAAAGGCTGTGTTCTGAGGACCCTTTCCAAGTCCTGGCATAGTGGGCATGTGCTGGTAAGGCTGCAGAACACAGCATATCCTCAGATGCACAGCACAAAATTTCATCCCTTAAATCAGTTTCCCCATTGGTGAAATTGTAATAGTGATACCTCATATGGGTATTGTGAGGCTTAATTAATTATAGATACTATCTTGATGATGTAGAATGTGCTGTATAAGGGCTAAGAATTATTAGCTTCTTTTCTAAATTGCTTCAAAAGTGGGTCATAACATAAGAACATAAAAATGGCCATAATGGGTCAGATCAGTGGTTCATCTAGCCCAGTATCCTGTCTTCCAACAGCGGCTGGTGCCAGATGCTTCAGAGGAAATGAACAGAACAGGGCAGTTTATCAAGTAATCCATCCTCTGTCCAGTCACAGCTTCTGGCATTCAGAGGTTTAGGGACAGCCAGATCATTAGGTTGCATCCCTAATATTCTTGGCTAATAGCCATTGATGGACCTATCCTCCATGAACTTACCTAATTCTTTTCTGAACACAGAGTCCCATTCCCCTCTACGTGCCAATAAGAGAGGAAAGATAATCCATGTGCTTTCTTATCTCTCTCGCTCCTTGTAGGTTATTTTTCCTGGAGGAACCCAGAGAGAGGCTCATGGTTTGTGCAGTCTTTGTGCTCCATGCTAAATGATCATGGGAAACAACTTGAGATAATGCAGATCCTCACCAGGGTCAACTACATGGTGGCCACAAACTATGAATCAAAGTCGGATGACCCACGCTTCAGCGAAAAGAAGCAGATACCCTGTGTGGTCTCCATGCTCACTAAAGAACTTTACTTCTGAAAGCATATTCAAAGAGTTGATGTTAGGGCACGCTTCCCCCCTCTCCCCCCAGGAGATTTTATTGTATACTCGGTGCATATCTCATGATTTGTACTGGCTTCTTATATTTGGAAAACGTGATGTATCCGATTGCTGAGCCCTAATCAAGGCTTTATAGGAGGAAAAGCAACTCTGGACCAGACCCTCAGCTGATGTAAAGTCCATAACTCCATTTTCGTATATAGAGCTATACCGATTTAGACTAGCTGAGGATCTCATCCTCCATACTTAGCAGCAGAGAAAGACTGGAAGCTGTCCCCCATATTACTTGCTCTGTACACTCAACTGGATGCTGTTGAATTCTCTGTAGTAACTTTTTTCAATTTTATGTTTCATTTTCTATAGTTTGATTTCCCCCCTCCCCCCATCTCAGAAGTTTTGGAAAACAAATCTTTTTTTTTCTGTCTAATTTTGTCCCTTCCATTTGATTGCTGATATTTTTGACTTCACATTGTTTCTAGTACTGCATCACTAAAATGTGTAAGCCTTTCTACTTACTACTTCATGTTTAAGAAGAGCTGTATAATTATACATACAGTAGTTCTAGGAACCAATGTTAGTTAACAGTTAGAAGGCAGCACAGGGAGAGTACAGATTGCATTGGGGTGTGACTAATGCAAATTTTGTGGATGATGATTTATTTTTGCTGCTTAATTTCTCATTGATTAAATAGTGGATTTACAAACATTGATATTTAAAATCCAGAGAACAGTTCCCTCTAGCAGCTCAAAATTAGTCTGAGTTGGATCTAAATAAGTTGGCAGTGTCCCCTTCTAGCTTGCTTTCATTAGAAATCTGGTGATTGTATATACAAGTGTCTTTTTGCAAATCTTCCAATTCTACCTCCTTTTCAAAAAAAAAAAAACTGTTCTTGTAAAACGTAGGAACTACTTGAGCTATATCTTTTTCCAAGATGGAAAAACTGCAGTGTATCGACATTCAGATTCTTGCTGAGTAATAGTTATTTCTCTTGACTTGGCGTTACCTTTCTTGTATTCTGTTCAATGCTAAATAACTGGATAGCGAAGATGCATTGTAACTCAACAGTTATACCAAAAAAAATGTTTTGTCCGTCCAGAGAAGTTAAACAATTCCGGAAAACAGTATGTCTAACTTTTACATTAAATACTAGCAAAATAAATTCTGGGAATCTTCCATTAAATTACTTCTCCCCAGGAACAACAGCTCTTCCCTGAAATCTTCGTAGAGCAGCACCATTTTTGCATCACTTCTTATTACAGTTTGTGTCCTTAAAAATCTAACCCATAGTTGGGGTGGGGTTTCTGATCTCAGACATAAACCTCTTTCTCTAAGAAAAATAAAGAATAGTGACAGATATCCTTGGTTTACAGTGCTCTAAAATTTACTTAATTATAAGTCAAAAACAAGACAGGTAAATAAAGAGAACATCTTTAGAGAGTTGGGTAAATAGAAATGTAATGTTAATGTGGCAAAGATTTTCATCCAATTTTCTTATCACACAAGTAGATTTTTGCAAACTACATATAAAATGTAAAAGCAACCTGAAACAGTGAAATTACTGATTTTTGCGTGTAGGTTATTCAGATTAGGAAGTATCTTGTTCAGAAATAGTTTTAAAATCAACAAAGAATCCATTAGTAGGTTTTATTTTAAAACACATAATTTTATTGTTGAATAGAAACAATGACATTTTTCAGTAATAAGTGTGATTATTTAAGTTGAGTTTGTCTGTTTGTTCCATTATGCATACACTGGAAGTACTTCATAGCAAGGTAAACATTAATCAGGTAGCAGAACTGCCTTTAACTGCTGTGTTGTCTTTCTTTTTTTCCTTTGGATCTGAGCTAGCAAATGCTTGAGTTCCTCTTTAATATGATCTCTCATGAATATTCAGTAGCTATCCCAAAAATGTGAGGCTAACCAATTGTTCACTTAACTGGTAATGGGTGAAGTATTCTTTCTTTTCCTAATCAAAATATACAGTAGGGTTCCTTGAAAACTTCTAAAAATATGCATATTAGTGCCAAGTTTGTAAGTTTCAATATATTTTCTTACTGCTGTGACAGAATGAGGCACTTTTTCTTAAATTAAATCTACATGTCTGTGAATTTCATAAATAAATATTTTATGGAAAACTTGATCAATAAATAATTTAAATTTCCTGCAAACGTCTACTTGAGCATCATTTCAGGTGGTAATGCAGAATGCAACCTCTCTTCAGAAGAGATGATGGGTCTTTTGTGCCTTTGCCTACATGAGCTTTCCAGCCATGCCATGGAAGTATTTTGGAAGAGTTGGCTGTTCTCCATGGTTTTGATTTGGTGGGCCAGATCCTCAGTTGGAATAAAACAGCATAGGTCAAGTTACTTTTATGGAGTTATGCTAATTTACACCAACTGAAGATCTGTCCTTTACTCAGCAGACAAACCAGTTTCATGACCTGGTGATTAATCCAGCTAAAAGTTGAATTAATCATTTTATGGAACTAGTTAGCAAGCATTTCTTTTTAAATCCCATTCCCTAGCTTCCTGACACTAGGGACTTGCCTCTGTTTGATCAAGAGAAACACGTCCTCCTCTCAACATTTTCAGTATTTATTTTTCCAGAGTTTTTCACGCTCATCATGGCCTGTTAGTAGCTGGTTTACTGAGATTTCGCCTGCCTATAGAGTAAAGTTCCCCTATAGAATGTTCTGCTGTCTCAAAGGCTCCTGAATTGGAAAACTGTGGGGGCAGAGCCACAGAATACTGTGAAACCTCTACAAGCAACCTCTGCTGAACAAGGATTTCTTCTGCATATGCCCTTGGGAACTACGAAAAGACGCCAAGAGACATGGCCTAGCTTTGAGGGTTTAAAGCTTTTAAAATGATGCTGCGAATTGTAGTAATTGTTCTTAACATCCTTTTAAGCACCAGTTCTTCTCTCTCCTGCTCCAGTTGTGCTCTTGGTTAAGAGTGGTAGAAAATTATATTTAAATAAGAGAGAACAACTGTGGCAAACTTATTTCAAGCAATATTAGTTACTGGGGTAAAATTAACTTGTGATGAGGAGGGATGTGCAAGACCCTTTTTACTACCCTTTGTGCATCCCCAACATGCTGTGGAGTTGGTCTCCAGGTCAACCCATGTGGGGCTAGTGAGGAAGGCCTGTTTGGAGTTAGGTTGGGTGAGGATTCTGCATCAGCTGGTTCCATATGAGAACAACTAAAGCTGCTAGCCATACTTTGCCAACAAAGTGATCTGAAATTAGACACCAGTGAGGACAGTCTGGGAAGTCCTGGTGAGTAGAGGAAATGGCAGCTGTCCAGCTAAGGAGAAAAGCGACCTAGCTGTGCTGTTCTGAGAGGGGTTGAATCACTCCTCTGTTCTCTGTGGAGAACTGTTAACCTGGCACTCTCAACAGTAGTGAGACTGCTTTGCGGCTAAACCAAGTGTGAGCTGGAAAAGGATGATGCAACCAAATTCCTTTCTCATTTAGGCCCTGATCCAAAGGTCATTGAAGTCAATGCCTTTGCTTCAAGCCATAATATAAACACATTAATTGCTTTATTTCCCCCAACCCCTTTAAAGAAAGACTGTAAGAACTTGCTATTTTCCTCTAGGGGAAATCCAGGTTTGAGAGGAAACCCAGAGACAAGTTATTTGGGCAGGAGATGGGACAATTTCCTGAATTAAAATCTTTGTGTTACACTCCTCTGAAAATCCCTTCATGTATATTTATTGTGATATTTCAGGGGCTGCATGTATGCTTCTCTGTGTGGGAGGTTATTATCCTTTCTGCTCTATTCAGGTACTTATGTGTCTCCCACCTCCATAGCATTAGAGAGCATAGCAAGTGGATGTGCTGCTTAAGAAAAAGAAAGAAAGAAAGCTCAGCCCCAATCATCTTTCACTCCAATTCCAGCAAATACAATATACAGATCAAAGATCAAACCTACAGTGTGTGCAGATAATGCCAGAGAGGAGGTCAACTTTGGAAAGTTATCCAAAAGAAAAGGGTTTTATGGAGGAATTTGAAGAAAGAGAGAGGCTTCTTGACTTGTAGGAAAAACACTGTTCCAAGTATAGGGACCAATTTCTGTGTCTAGATGAAAGAAAAGGAGGACTTGTGGCACCTTAGAGACTAACCAATTTATTTGAGCATGAGCTTTCGTGAGCTACAGCTCACTTCATCAGATGTTTACCGTGGAAACTGCAGCAGACTTTATATACACACAGAAATCATGAAACAATACCTCCTCCCACCCCACTGTCCTGCTGGTAATAGCTTATCTAAAGTGATCAACAGGTGGGCCATTTCCAGCAGCTCATGCTCAAATAAATTGGTTAGTCTCTAAGGTGCCACAAGTCCTCCTTTTCTTTTTGCGAATACAGACTAACACGGCTGTTCCTCTGAAATGTGTCTAGATGGAGTATTACTTGAAATTATTTCTGCAAATATTCTTTTCTGAGTGATTTCTACAAACGCAAATAGTCTCCCACCAGGGGAATTCTCAGCTGACCGTCTGTGTTCACATTCTAGCTCTTTCACTCTGTCTGAACAGTGAAAAGTAGCCAGTCAGGAGAAAAGAATCTGACCCAGTATCTTTGACTGGATGGCTGAGTCGTAATGAGCCAGAGAGCATTTGGGTAGAGATATTCCATTTAACAGGTCCTTTTGGTGACCTATATGACGTGGGTTGTTGAACAACATGGTTCTAAGAGGGCAGGTATCAGAGTGACAAAACTCATTATAACTAGCAGCCCTGTTGGATATCTCAGCAGAGAAGCCAATGAATGGGCATAAGACACCTCTGAGGTGGTGTCTCCATGCCAGGCTGAAAGTGCATTGACAGGGTAGTGTGGGGAAGGCTGCACCATCTTTCAAGGGCTGTACATTCAGTTCTAAATTTTTATATCAGACTCCTAAATGTTTGTTGGATTGTAAAATAACATTATCTACAAAGAATGATAGAGTAAGCAAAATGTCAGGCTTGTGCTGAGGAAAAATATAGACCAACGGCAAAACTGAAACAAGAAAACAAGATTGTCATTGTTTTTCTTCTGTCTAGGAGACATTTATGGCTAAATCGAGCATGCATTTTTTTTAAATTAATCAGTGTATATTAATCTCCTGGATTTCCCCTTTTTGAACAATTTGTCATTCAACTAAGCTGCTCTGGTAAAATGTGCCATATGGTGGAAGCTTGGGAATTTCCTTGTGTGTCATATTTCACATTGTTTGTGTTTCGCCAACTGGTATAAGTAGGTAGTAACAGGGCATGGCAGCAACACAGAATAGTGAGGTTGGGAGACCGATACAGTGGATCTGTGACCATATAAAGGTGCATATTTCTAAGATCATCTACACAGTAGCCACCTGTTGCCTGTAAGTACCAATACAGCTTGTTTGTCATTCACAGTGTTATGTTTGAAGTTTAAGATTAACCTCCATGTTAATTCATTTGCAGGACTTAATTTGCATTTTTAAAGGCTGAAAGAAATCAAATCTCTTAATACAAAAGCCTGAAGAAGTACAATCATAAAATTGCCATTGTCTATCCTGAATGAGATCTTCTCTGTTTAAAAAGGTTCCGCCCCCACCCCAATGAAAGAAAATGATTAATCTCAATGATTAAATTGTTTACAAAATATCAGTTGAGATAATGTGGATGACTAAGAGCCCGATTGTAATTTAGTTTCTTTTGTCTTTCTACCCACATAGCCTAACCTTTACTCAAATTTAGATGAGTCTTTTTTCCTGCTCCCTTTGTAGACTCCTGCAACGTTGCTTTTGTGACTGTTACAGCCTTCTGAAGACTTTGTTAATCAGGTTTTAAAGAGCTTTCCTGGGCCGTCCATTGAAACAAAAGGGGCCTCAGAGTAATATGAAAATTAAGACGTAGAATGCAAGTGGCTACGCGTTCTTTTTTTCAATGCTCCAACATTTTTATTTGAAGTTTTAAAGGGCAATGGATGAAATCGTATTCAGTACATTAGATAACAGATATTCCACCATAGCATTTAACTGCAAAACCCCCTCTCACAAGGGAAAAAACACACGGGTTTCCAAAAAGAAAAAAAAAAAGTACAAATTCTCTCTCGAGGTCTCTATTGGCACTAGGTTTGCAGTGGGTTGTCTTCCCACCTGAAACAGCAGCCACCTGAGTCAACTGCTTCGATCTCTATCCTGGAATATGGTTGGGGTCACCCAAAAAGTTAAATGTCAGGAGACGGAGGCCAGAAAATAAAGAACTATCTCTTACCACCCACTTCACTGTCACACATAGTGTCTGATGAAATTGGAGTAAAAGAAGCCACCTAAATCTCTCAGTCTGGAAGGGAACCTGGCTAAGCACTAGAGGAGGAAATTGCAACACTTTCAGATTTTCCTGGCAACGGGAGGCATTGCAACTACTTGTGTGGGACTAGTTAGTTATTGCTGCTATAACTGATAGCCAGGTCAAATCAAAGTTGTTATAAGAAGCAGACCTGTTACAAGTAACAGTGGCATTTTTTAGAGCTATTGAGAACTGCTTCCCAAGTGAAAGAACAGAACGGTATCTAACTGAGAGTGTCATCTACAAAAGGCAAACAAATGAAAGAGACCAGATTTGTTTTTCAATAAATGTGGAAGTAATTGCACTCCCATGCACTGCTACAGACTAGGGACCCAGTGGCTAGGCAGCAGTTCTGCAGAAAAGGACCTAGGGATTACAGTGGACGAGAAGCTGGATATGAGTCTACAGTGTGCCCTGCTTGCCAAGAAGACTAAGGGCATTTTGGGCTGTATAAGTAGGAACATTGCCAGAAGATCAAGGGACATGATCATTCCCCTCTATTTGGCATTGGTGAGACCTCATCTGGAGTACACTACAAGAAGGATGTGGAAAAATTGGAAAGAGTCCAGCGGAGGGCAACAAAAATGATTAGGGGACTGGAACACATGATTTATGAGGAGAGGCTGAGGGAACTGGGATTATTTAGTCTGAAGAAGAGAAGAATGAGGGGGGATTTGATAGCTGCTTTCAGCTACCTGAAAGGGGGTTCCAAAGAGGATGGATCTAAAGACTGTTCTCAGTGGTAGCAGATGACAGAACAAGGAATAATGGTCTCAAGTTGCAGTGGGGGAGGTTTAGGTTGGACATTAGGAAAAACTTTTTCACTAAGAGGGTGGTGAAGCATTGGAATGGGTTACCTAGGGAGGTGATGGAATCTCCTTCCTTAGAGGTTTTTAAGGTCAGGCCTGACAAAGCCCTGGCTGGGGTGATGTAGTTGGGGATTGGTCAGGCTTTGAGCAGGGGGTTGGACTAGATGACCTCCTGACGTCCCTTCCAACCCTGATATTCTATGATTAATTGTAACATAATGCAAAGGCATCCAGCACATGGAGCGTGGTGACATACACACAATAAAGTAACCAGCTGGCACAAGTTTGTTGCTGTCAGCCCAAACTGCAAAGAAATAGGAAGGCAAAGTATAGCTAGAAGACAAAGCTGTGATTGTGATGATGCAGAAATGGAGTTCTTGGTTGGGTAAAAGTGTTGAAAGGCACGATACCTAAAGCAACAACAAAAATACAGCAAATGGAGTATTAATCTAAAATCACTTCCTACCACCAAACTCCTTATGGGTTCAGTTCCACATTAGGATTCTGATGTAGGTCTGGTCCTACTAAAAACTTATTTTTTTAAATGTTGTTAGAAATACACATCAAAGCACCTCTGCAAAATTCTACCCTACTATTAGACAGGTTCTTTTTCCTTCTCTGTTACTCACTGGTTATATAACATTGGGCAGATCACTTAACTTCTCTTGGTCACAGTGCAATCTCAATTACATCAATGAAAATGTGGAGTAATTCCAGTGAAAAGGAATCTGAATCTATACCGAGATAACTGAGAACAGATGTTCTCCCTCAAATACCCAGGCTATAAAATACATATCTACCCCCTTTGCTGTGTGTCATGGACCCAGACCTTTCTAACTTCCATTGAAAATCATTCTGTTTTTCAGTGCCAATCACACTGAGCACTGCCAGAAACAAATAATCATAATAAACATTGTTTCATGGTTACAGTTGCTGTTTATTTGTGAAAGGGACAGAAAGTAAAATTCTTTGGGCAGGTTTCCTTGGTGCCAAGCAAATCCACTTGGCCTATATAAAAAGATATTTGTGATCATTTTTGGGAAAGTTTGTGATGTGTTTTCTTTACTAAGCGCTAGATTCTGCCAGTGGAGTTCCTTGCCAACAAAGGCACTGCTCAGCTCACGTCAGGGTGAAAGAATCTAGCCCTAAATCTCTGCTTGTTTTCATTTTCTAGGTCAAAGCAATCGGAATGGCTTTCAAATCTACAAAAAACTCCACAGGTAAGAATTAGAATCTACTGAGATTTGTCAAATGAAAAGTTGTTCCAGCTTTCAAATTATTACAATTCTTATGTAACATCCCCACCAATGAGGTGCTGGGCATCTCACAGAGAAGGAATGAGGCAAGTCTCTTTCCTAAAGACATTTCAATGGACAACATAGAACGTATGGGAAAGGAATGCAGCATACAAAAAAGTGAGAGGTTAAATTGGCATATACCATATGTTAATGCCATAATTCTACCCCCTGTGGCTTCTTCCAGTAACCACATGCTCCAACGCAGCCTTCTCCCCTAAAAAAACAGCATCTTTTCCTGTCAGACTTGGTTTGAACTGAGTTTGAGATGGATAGAGTGTAAAGCAGTGGTCCCCAAACTTTTTATGTTGCACCCCCTTACCTCTGTCTGCGCCCGCCTCGCTCCCTCCCTGCCTCCGAGAACTGCAGTCGGGAGCTGGGGCCATGGTCAGGGCTGGGGCCAGAGCTGCAGCTGTGGTTGGAGCCAAGGACCAAGAATGGGGCTGAAGCCATGGCTGGGCCAGAAGCCGGGGCTGCAGTTGTGGCCCCAGGTTGGGGCAGGGCCGGGTATAGGGCTGGGACCGAGTGTGGGAGTGGAGTTGCTGCCGGGCCACGGAGCCACTTCTGGGCCATGGTCAGGGCCAGCAGCCGTGTGTGGGAGCAGGGCTGGGAGCCAGGGCCGGGGCTGGCAGTGGGGCCAGAGCAGAGCTGAGGCAGGCACTCCCTCCCCGCCCTCCTGGGAGCTGGCCTGGACCCCCTCCCCCCGAACGTTCCTCCAGACCCCCCAGTTTGGGGACCACTGGTGTAAAGGAACTAAACCAAACAAGTAGGGGACACATTTGGTAGTTCCAAGACATTCATGTCTTTTCTAAAGGCCATGGCAAAACTCCCATTGACTTCAGTGTGTATATCTATCTATCTATTTAGCTAGGTCCAAGATGGGGTTTGCTGTGGGTGAAGGCATGTCCTTTATAGGCTCTCCAGCTGCCTCCACATAGTCCTTGGGCACCTTAAAAATAAATCTACATCTTAAAGGCTGGCTTCCAGGTTATAAAGAGTTAAGACTAGAACTTGCTTATCTACAGCCCATTTGGAGGAATTGCAAAGCACATTAAATAGGAAGGAGTTAGATTTTGATTAATCAATTCCACCCAGTGATCACAAACTGAGCTAGCTTGCCGTGGTGTGCTGCATCATGAGTCTATGCATTTGGATTTGTTTTCCCCAGAGGCATTAGCTTGCATTTTCCCCATTTTACTTTCTGTCCATGTCGCTCCTCTTTTTAGTTCCTTCCTTGCACCAAAGTATTTTCTGTCCTCTCTGGTGTTTGTAACTCTTCCAAATTGAATGCCATCTGCAAATTTCATTAGTGTGCTATTTACTCCCTCTTGCAAAACACTGATGAAGAAGTTAAATTAGACCAGACCTAACACAGACCCTTGCACCTCCTCAATGCAATACATTGTCAGTTATCACTACCCTGTGTTTACAATTTTGGGGCAGTCGGCAGCAATAAAATCAACATAAATGGGAATGTGATTGGACCTTGCACTTTATAGCTGTTATTTGTGCTTGTCTTCTCACTGAACAGGCTTCATGGCCTCTGAAGCACAGAAGCCAAGTGCTCAGGAGACCTTTGGAAGCAGGCCCATGTAGGAGATTAATTAACAACAAATGGAGTGACGGTGCCATTCATTTCTATTTGTTTGGTAGGAAATCAAGTCAACTTTTTTCAGGATGATGAAGTCTGCAAGCACGGTGACTTTATCAAATCCCCACCTCCTCAGCTTTTCACTACACAGGTACAGTAAACCCAAATTAGTCATCCTCCAGCAATCCCTTAACACGCCTCTGTTATTTCTGCTGTTCTGAGTTTTATCGAGAGGCAAACTGACTTTCCTTTCTGCAGAGTTCTTGGAAAAAACGATGTTTTACCTTGTGCAAGTCTAGCAAGAGATGCTACACCCTGAAGTACCTTAAAGGCCAACAGATAAAGGGTTTCATTGCAATTGACCAGTAGGTATCTGAAGTTCATCACTTTTTCTTTTAAACCACACATCAGCAGTCTGAAATGAGATCACAGATTTAACCTTTTGCTGCTGATTTAGCCCATGCAAGTCAATGGAAAGACTCCCACTGACTTCAGTAGGCTTTGGATGAGCTTGAAAGTGTTGTATTATTTGATAGACTTAATGGGATTTATATATACAAAAACCAAGCTACAACTGTGTAAAGGATCCAGGTATTATATCAGCTGCACACACTGCTAAAACAAAGGCTTCTATTACCTACAGTCATAGGTCTCTTATCTTCTCCAAGGACAACATCAAGTACTCCTACATACAAAGGGATTCTGCCACACTGATGCTGAAGAGCACCTTTCTCCACACTGGGACTTTACACGGAAGGATCTATTCAGCTTCGGGAGGGCTTTCAGAAACTGGTCCAAGGCTGGTGCATTTCAGCTGGATACACACTCTAGGCCTGATCCCACACTCCTTGTGCACTCCAGATACCTACATAGTCCTAGCAGGACCTAATTTTGTCAATTAGGCAGTGGCCCCTTGTGGGGAGCTCAGGGAGGGATTATATGGGCGATAGCACAGGCTGCCCTGCCTCTTCCCACCCACACTGGGATAGCACGCGACCATGGCAGTGCATAAAGGGATTAGTCACTGCACAGCACCAGGCACACTTCTTTGGGCAGGCTACGGCAAAGGAGGTTCGTTGGGCACTCTCTCCGGCCTTTGGCTGCGTGTACATGAACCAATCACACTCTAGCCCGGGGTGTTTGGGATATATAAGAAATGCAGGATCGGGCCCAGAAACAATAAAGCTTCTCCAATGGTTTTTGCACCTTGGGCCTGATCCAAAGCCCACTGAAGTGCACAAGAGTCTTTACATTGGCTTCAAAGACCTGTGGATGGGCCCTTCCCCCACCCCCACAGGCCTCATATTTCTGTTGTGCTTCTTCGTTATAAGAAAGCAAACAGTGCAGTTCTCTTTAAGCAATTCTTTATGTCTGAAAACTTTCCAGCCAGCTGAATCAAAAGGGTTATTTTGAATGCTGTAACAACAGACTAATTCTACCCAGAAAGCTGTGGGGGGTGTTTTTTTTTTCTTTTACGAATATAAAAGTAGCTTTTTTCACCTCTAGTTGAATATTTTTTGTTTCTTTTAAAATTTTCTGATTTAAAAAAAAAGGGAGGGGAAGTAAGGAAGGAAGGAAGAAATAGCAGTTTCAGGTTCCAAAAACTGAATTTTTCCCCATTTTCGAAAAACAAACATTGTGGGAGCATTTCCATTGAAAACCCAGGACATTTTTATTTTATGTATTTATTGACTTTTGCGTAACCCCTTCTGTGGAAAGACCTTACATTTCTCAGCCAGCTCTATTGTTAACATTGGCTGTGTTTTAAAACATGTTGTAATCATTACAACAGTGCCTAGCAAAGTGGGGGCCTGTTCTTGGCTGGCCCTGAGGAACCACCATAGTAAACGTGATTCATTAATCTCAGAGGAAGAGTTATTGAAGCAAGAGCATAGAAATGATCAGGAAGGCTTTGATCCTCATGGCTTTTATGGATGATCATTTCACAGTGTGCATCAATGTATGGGATAAGCCTTATGTAAGTAAATGTTTCATATGCATGTCCAACAGGATTTCAAATATAGAGATTGGCATAAGTAATTATGAGAAGATGACAGCAGTAAGGAAGATGTTCAAATGCCACCCTGAGGAAGTGATATCCATCAGCACAAATAGCAGGGATTACTACCTCATTGGGAAGGACAGGTACTTGTGGTGAGGGTGGGGGGATGGCAGAGGGCATAGCCACCAGAACAAGTGTCTCTTGGGATCCATGGGGAAAGAAATTCTTAGCCCTGCTCACAGAGAATCAACTGTAGGGGACATGCCTGCCCTGGGGGAAATAGGGCAGGATCATTCTGTACAGTCCAGAGGGAGAATAGACTGTAGGGGAATGATTCAGGAGTTGACCCCTAGCTGCCTGGTTCCCACACATGTCCCCACTGTACCTAGAACCTACTCCCACTCCACAGGTGGAAAACAGAGAAAGAACCAGTGGAACTCTTTGCCAGAGGATGTTATGAAGGCCAAGACTGTAACAGGGTTCAAAAAAGAACTAGATAAGTTCATGGAGGATAGGTCCATCAATGGCTATTTTAGCCAGGATGGGCAGGGATAGTGTCCCTAGCCTCTGTTTGCCAGAAGCTGGGAATAGGCGACAGGGGATGGATCACTTGATGATTACCTGTTCTGTTCATTCCCTCTGGGGGCACCTGGCATTGGCCACTGTTGGAAGAGAGGATACTGGGCTAGACGGACCTTTGGTCTGACCCAGTGTGGCTGTTCTTATGTTCTGTTGTTCTTAAAGAACAGGAATTAATGCTGCTTCAGCAGCCAATAGAAATTTGATCAGGAGGGAGCATGCTTTGTAGAGGGGCTCCCAGCTGCTTTGCCCCAGATTTTCTCCCTTTTCTTCCCCTCCTGCTGCTGTGTCAATGAGAGTGTTTTTCATCAAAGTAAGTACTGCAGGATGGTACCCTGTACTCATAAGCGAAGCAGGAAGAACATGCCTAAGCCCAAAGAGAAAAAACACCAAATACCTAGTTATCATTCAAGCATGCATTCACGCGGTGCATTGTTCCCTTAAGTCATCTAGTGGGAAAAGTTCCAGAGCCCATCAAATTGGTCCTACTTGTGAACAAAATGCAGCGTCTCCTTCCTAGTTGTCTTACAATGTGACCATGGTGTGGAGCCTGAGACGCACCTCACAGGAATTCTCCACACATGCCAGAAGTGAGCTTTTAGAGACCATCTTTCCACTGTGTAATCTCACTGGCCTTTATTAGCCAATGCTTTGTGTAATGGGCTGTAGTCATATGCTCCTATGCACAGCCCAAACTTGGTTTTGAATGGGCTGCCTACAGAAACAGGAGCCTCCTCACAGAACCAATCTTTCAGGGGACATTTTGGCCAATGGGACTGCATAGTTTTTGGGTCTGCTGGCCACACTCCTACCATTCCCTAAGGCCACCACGCTACAGCAGAGTGAGCTCCCCTAAGGCAGTAATCTACCATCATTGACATCAGTGGATGTAGGTTTAGGTTATTAGGAAGACAGAGATGCACCATTTATTTTTTCTTGTGCATGATAATACTGAACTTTTCGTTTCATCATTCCAACCCACAGGGAACAAGTTGAGGACTGGTTCACTTCCCTGTCTTCAGCCCGCATGAAGGTAAAAGAAGATGGCTTCTCTGCTCAGGTGACGTTATAGTACTAAAAGAGTCAGCTGTTACATGCACAAATCAGCCTCTTTAAAAAGAGCGGTTTGTAATTTCATTAGTAACTTGTGAAGAGAGGGAATCTATACATTGAAATTTGCTGGTTTAGACCCTAAGTATATTAAGTGCACTTTCCCTATAACACCGGTTTCCTAATGAACAAGAGATTCCTTTAGGGTGAAATCCACCCCTGTGCAGAGGCCCCACACAATGCCTGCTCACCACTTAAGACCCACTTAAACGCTAAAGAATCTCTTGTTCATTAGGAAACATGTACTTGTAGAAGTAAAGTGCACAGGACTTAAAGAGTACATGGGCCTTGTGCAGGGGTGAATTTCACCCTTCATCTCTCAGAATGACAGTGTATCCCTAATTCTCATTTCTTGAGCCTTGGAGCTAAAACTCTGCAACACTGGGAACCACGTGGGCTTCTAAGAGCAGATTTTTGTCCATGGACCCATCTGTCCTCATACTGCTGTCACTGAACTCCTAGAACCAGAATCCTGCAGCTCAGAGAAGCAAAGGTCGGCCCCTCTCTTCGCCACCAGCCTTTGATGAAACAGTTGTGAGCACCCACGAGGAGATTCCGAGTGACTGCAACAAAACTGAAGTAAGGGGCTATTGCTAATGAGTCTGCTGCTAGTGCTACATGTGACCCTTGGTGTGTATAATTGAACCTCTCAGTGAAAAGGAAGTTCTCCTGAGCTCAGGGCAGCATGCACTCGGGCAAGTGGCCTGACAGGAACATTTTGCTTTCTCTTGGGATTGCAAAGTAGAAGTTAAGGCTTGAATGTGAGGGAATTCCGATAAAAGGCTCATGCTGTCTGGCCTATCGGCATTTAAGAAAATTTTGGGGTTTAGGATGGTGATGGCCTCAGCTGGAAACCTCGCTGGCTATTTCAGCAAATGGGCCAAGAATGATGGGCCTGGAGACTGAACGACCCTCCCATCCCTAAAGGAGGTCCCCTTTAGCACATCAGAGTTGGCACATCTTACCAAAGCCAAGTGCAGGATGCTTCCCTGGCTGCCACCTGTGAAGTTCCTGATTGGTGGTTAGGATTTAAGGTCTGAAGAGAGAATCAAAGGCACAAATGGGAGGTAGGTGTCCAACTTCCATTGACTTCCTATGGGAGTGGGGCACCAAACTGTCCTTTGTCAATCCCGCTTCCCCCTCAATATTTAAAAAGAAAGGAAAAAAGTACTGCTGCGTTCCAGGTGTGCCTGCAGACTTGTCTAGGGAAAGCAAATGAATAGCTGCCAGGAAAGCAGTGCTTAGTGGAGTCGCAAAGTACCACACGAACAGGCAGCGCAACAAAGGTCCAGAGGGAGCGTAACGAAGACCGTGCTCTGTTACCAACCGACCCCCACCAATAACACAGCTGCAATACTCTGCACAGGGTGTCAGTGTTTTCCCTTTGGTGTGCAGGTGGAAGATCCCGCAGACGACAAGAAAAGGCCCCACTCAGATCCTGGCTCTCGCGGTCTCCCTGAACAGCAGCCTCGCCACAGCTTACCGGCGCCTCTTCGTCCTAGTCTGGTGAGCATGGCTAGCGGGGCCTGTAACGCCTCTTAGACATGGAAAGGTTGCAGGGATGCTCGTGAACCTGGGGCACTAGAGAGTTGACAGTGGCGCAGCTGCACCGATGCAGCTGCGGTGCTGTCAGGTCTCTCATGTCGCTGCTCTGAGCCAACAGGAGAGAGCTCTCCCACTGGCTTAACTACTCCAGCCCCACAAGCTCTGTTGGGGGGAGATGCTCTCTCGCCAACATAATGCTGTCCACCCAGGTGTTTATGTCAGTGTCCCTTACATCACTCAGTGAGGTGATTTAAGCTGCAGCATATACCTAGCTTTATTGTCATGCCTCATCTACCCTGAATATCTGTATGAACGGTGACTCAACACCCCCCTAGCAAGTCTAGCTGGCTCCGACTGTTAACCTCTTCTAACTGGCTGTGATTATTTCTTGTGTAGCTCTAACAGTTGCTCCTTCCCCTTCTGAGAGCATGACTGAGAATTCCCTCACAGTGGGGGCAAGTTGTCACAGCTCCATTGATTTTAATGGAGTTACAACACTTTACACAAGCTGAGGCTCTGCCCTTGCTAACGTAGTTGTAGACTGTGCCCATGTTCTTCCTGAATTGTCTTTCAAGCATCTCTCAGGGGTTGCCTACACACAAAAATTGCACTGGTTTAATTCAAATTGATTAAAAACCTCTTTAGTTAAACTGGGTGCCCAGCCCTGCATGAATACTCTTGAATCAGCATAAACCTGGTTTAGCTGGTTTAGCTTACACCTTTAACTGATTTCAGCCAGGCTTAAAATAGGAGTGTTTACACATAGACAGTTGCACCAGTTTAACTAAATCAGATGAAAATTACACCACTCGTTAAACCAGTGCTATTTTGTGTGCAGACCAGACCTCTGGCTCACCCACTTCTCTTTTACCTGCTAATCCTTCTCAGGTTTGTATTGCCTTGGAGCAAAATGCTGGGCCCTTGTTGTGTAACAGGCAGCATAGAAGTCCCTTTTTGCTGCGGGTGCCAGTTCTGGGCTGACGGACTAGGAGGACTGTGGACAGGAGAGGTGGGGCACACAGGGACTTCACACGACCTTCAGTTTGGATTGGGGGAGCTCTGTTTTCTGTTCGAGACTATGCAAAAAGTACAATGAATAGCCTTGCCCAACAGCTAACAAGGAATAGCATTCATCATGGTTTATTTGATAATAAGAGGTAGTAAATTTCTTAGTACAATATTATCAGCTCCAGATCATTCCTGCACATATTGCTACTTGGATAGCTGTCTCCTGGCTTGTACTTTTGTGTTTATTTCCTTTTCTAGAAGTATGACTCTACATTTACTGGTATTAGATTGTAGTGAATTACTAGTGACTCACTATTGTAGGCCCTGATCTGTAAACTCTTCCTCAGGTAATTAATTCTGACTCTCACAAATAGACATGACTGGGTCTACTTGTGTAAGGACTCATTCATCTGAGTAAGGGTTTGCAGGATCCAGTCCCTAATCTATCCAAATCACTCCACACTTTGAGGCCAGGGACCCATCTCTTTGTTGTCCCTCTGGTTCCCATGACAGCTAATTCCAAGTTGAATTTACATACTCTAAATAATGAATATGTTAAAAGGAACCCAGGTCCTGACTCCCACTCCCCGCTACTAACTCCTTGGATTAAGCTATTTATTATGATTTTATTACTTGTATTGCAGTAGCAACTAAAGGCCCCACTCAGAATGGGGGTCTTACTGTGCGAGGCACTGCCAACACACATAATGAAAAGGACTCAAAAGGGCTTATATTCTTGGCAGAACTCCTGATAGGCACTCCAGGTGGGGGAACACCACTGATCGCTATTCAGCCAGTTTCACATCCCACTTTGTGCTATTTTTAATCTGCGTGGTACTTATCCAATTTCTTCCTAGTTTTATGATGTGCCACTATGATCTGGATTCAACAAGGTACTCAAGTCATGCCTAGCTTTAAGCATATAAATACTCTCACTGAAGTTAACGACGCTACTCAAGTGCTTAAAGTTAGGTGTATGCTTAAGCACGTGGCTGAATCAGGGCCTATATCAAATGCCTTTTGAAATCCAGCACTGCTGCAGTATATCCTCTGCATTACATTTTTGTCCTGAATCTGTGATAATAGCTAATAAGATTATTCCATTTGTTTGGCAAGAAAGAATTTAGATACACATGTATTGGTGTAATTTAGGGCTCAATCCTGGAAGGTAAGGAGTAGAGCTAGGAACGAAATAGTTTTCCCATCCCAGAAAAATTTGAGATTTCAAAAGATATTCCCATTCCAAATCAGGGCAAAATTAATTAAATAAATAAACCCCCCAAACAAACAAACAAACAAAAAACCACCTCAAATGTTCACAACTCAACGATCCCCAGAAAATTCTGTTTAGCTCAATCAAAATGTTTCATTTTTACTTTTTTTAAATGTTCCATTTTGTGATGGTTTTTTATTAAAAAAAAAAAAAAGTTAAACTATAATTAGCTTAAAATTTGAAACAAAACGTTGTTTTGAACCAAAAAACTGGAATTTTTCACTTCAAAAATGTCAAAAATACAACGGACAGTTTCAAAACTGTTTTGTTTTGTTTTTTAAATATTTTGAACTGAGAAATTGGTCAGAAATGACCCATCTTGCATGAACTGTTTCAGTTTTGACAAGTTAGCGTCTGACCAAAAAAATGGTTACTTGAAAAATTCCAGCCAGCTCTAGTGTCAAGCTTCCTTCCCCACTCTAAACTCTAGGGTACAGATGTGGGGACCTGCATGAAAGACCCCCCTAAGCTTATTCTTACCAGCTTAGGTTAAAAACTTCCCCAAGGTACAAACTTTGCCTTGTCCTTGAACCCTATGCTGCTACCACCAAGCGTCTTACACAAAGACCAGGGAAAGAGCCCACTTGGAGACGTCTTCCCCCAAAATATCCCCCCAAGCCCTACACCCCCTTTCCTGGGGAAGACTTGATAAGAATCCTCACCAATTTGTACAGGTGAACACAGACCCAAACCCTTGGATCTTAAGAACAATGAAAAATCAATCAGGTTCTTAAAAGAAGAATTTTAATTAAAGAAAAGGTAAAAGAATCACCTCTGTAAAATCAGGATGGTAAATACCTTACAGGGTAATCAGATTCAAAACACAGAGAATCCCTCTAGGAAAAGCCTTAAGTTACAAAAAGACACAGAAACAGGAATATACATTCCATCCAGCACAGCTTATTTTACCAGCCATTAAACAAAGGAAATCTAATGCATTTCTAGCCAGATTATTTACTAACTAACAGTTGTAAGACTGCATTCCTGATCTGTTCCCGGCAAAAGCATCACACAGACAGACGAACCGTTTGTCCCCCTCCCCCTCCAGATTTGAAAGTATCTTGTTTCCTCATTGGTCATTTTGGTCAGGTGCCAGCGATGTTATCTTAGCTTCTTAACCCTTTACAGGAGAAAGGGTTTTGCCTCTGGCCAGGAGGGATTTTATAGCACTGAATACAGAAAGGTGGTTACTCTTCCCTTTACTAGTGATGAGCATTCAACTCTCACTGAAGTCAGCAGGAGCTGAGAGTCTTCAGCTTCTCACTGGAATGTTCAACACCCTACAGGATCAAGCCTTTAGGCACCTTGTTCACTTAGGGCCTGATTGAAAGTCCACTGAAGACAAGGGAGGGTCTGTCTCCACTGACGTCAGTGGACCTTAGATCAGGACTGTAGAGTCCCATCTTTGCTCCCATTGGCTTCTATGGGAACATTCTTGGACCTGTGTTGACTCTAGGCTCCAATAAGTGCCAGCCTTTGTGTTGTAATCAGTGAATACCAACAAGGCACAAAAATCAATTGGTCATTCCTCATTTCTGTTCAATGCCAGTTTCCTCCTTTTCCCTGAAAGAAAGAGTGTAATTAGTTTGCTTTATGTTGAAAACAGTAATATATTCAGTGGCACATTTAGTAGCTTTAAAATGTATTGCCATGGAAGATGTAATAGAGAGATAAAGAAGGAATGCATCAAACATGGCATGGAGAAGTTTTCTGATAAGAAGCTAAATACTAATTATGCTCTGCAGGACAATCAAATCAAGAGGGGGAGGGAATGTAGAGATGGCGGATTTAGCTTGGAGAAGTGACTTGTTCCTCCATGACTTGTTAAATACTCCTGGTCTTTCTGAAGGACCGTTCTGTGCTAGCTCCTACTGAGGGCAAAGCAAACCATCCAGTATATACTGGGCTCAATTTCTACTCTCAGATAGCCAGGCATAGCTTCCAGCCCACTGAGCTTTGCAAGTCAATAGCTGAAACTGCTGTCTAGCCAATAATTCACTCTTTATTCAGGCAAGACTCCCACTGCTTTTAACAGAGGGGATCAAAGATGAATAATGTCTCCTTTTCATTGAAAAAAGTTGACACTTTTCAACCAGTTCTAGATTTCAGTGAGGGTGTTTTTTTAAGTGAGGACATCAGGACTGGGTGTGGAGCAAAGAACCCAGGTACAAATCCTCAAAGATATTTAGGCCCCTAACCCCCATTGTTGTCAAGGGGGTTAAGCATCTGAATAACTTTGAGGATTGGGGCCCCAGTGTGCACAAGGGACACAACATCCATACGGGATCCTGTGTAAATTTTTGACCATTAGACCTGATGTTTGAACGCAGCAGCTATTTCTGCATATGCAGTCATTTGCGAGGGCAGGCAATGGTGGGTACAAACATTGCATCCACAAATCAGCTATTTAGATATCTACAGTAAATGATATTAATACTCACAGCTTTGCACCTGCAGCTGATTGAGTGTATAACTGAGGGCAAAGACAGAAGCCTTGTTCAGAAGTCAGACGTATGGTGTTATTATTTCTGCCTTTGAGGAGCAAGTCTTCCCACAACCCTTCCCAACGGATTTTTCCCAAGGAAATGGAAAGAATATGTCAGATGTAGATAATGTAATGTCCTATTAAACATGGAAGCATTTTTTTTAAACAGAATAACAATTCTGAAAAGACCAGCCAATGTCAGCTGCTGCTGGATTCAGATGAGAACACCGGAGAGAATGGGGAAGAATATTATGCTTCTCCAAGCAGTGTTCTAGCACAGGTAAGCCACATCAGGTAGGTTTCTCTGTTGATCCTGCTCCAAGAGAATATTCAGTTGTCCAAACCCAATGGTAGCAAGGTTGCTTGAGAACCTAACTCACAAATCATTGGCTAGCAGGAATCATAGAATATCAGGGTTGGAAGGGACCTCAGGAGGTCATCTAGTCCAACCCCCTGCTCAAAGCAGGACCAATCCCCAATTTTTGCCCCAGATTCCAAAATGGCCCCCTCAAGGATTGAACTCACAACCCTGGGTTTAGCAGGCTAATGCTCAAACCACTGAGCTATCCCTCCCCCCAGTTAAATTAAGATGGAAGAGAAGAACAATGTAGTGCACACTGGTTTGGGAAGGAATGCATCTGAGCTTGGATTAGCAGAGTATTTTGGTTAACTGAGGTTTGGCTGAGCTGCATTAGCCACAATACAGCACAAATGGACCCTACATAAAGAAGCTGAGGGGACTCCTTGGTGGATGAAGAGAGAAAATGTTTACCTCCCACGTTGTTTTTCATTGTCAACAGCTGGAAAGTGAGCTATCGAAGTCTGATCCCCCAGTTCAATCACACAACCCAATGCAGAAGGAGGATCATCTCAGCAGGAAGTTGTACGTGTTGATGAAACCTCTGTAGGTAGCACTTTCTTTTAGTATTTAAAAATCAATACAATGTAACGATATGATCAGAGCTGCGTTCCTGCTGTCTACAGGAGGAAATCTACAGAACGCACCCTGTTTGGGAGAGGCTTTCTTGGGGCTATGGGCAGAGGTGAAAGTAAGCCGGTATGCCCCAGTATGGCATACTGGCAAGAGCCAGTGCATCGTACCGGGACCGGCTTTCCCCGACAGCAATATAAAGCCCTGGAGTAGCAGCGGTGGGGCTCAGGCGGGGATTTAAAGGGCTGGAACGGTAGTGGTTGCCGGAGCCCCAAGCCCTTTAAATCTCCGCCTAAGCCCTGCTGCCAAAGCCCTGGGGTAGTGGTGGCGGGGCTCCGGCAGGGATTTAAATGGCCATGGAGCTCCAGCCACTGCTCCTGCCCCAGCCCTTTAAATCCCTGCCAGAGCCCTGGTGCTGGAGCCCTAGGGTAGCGGCGGTGGGGGTCCGGCAGGGATTTAAAGGGCCGGGGCGGTAGCAGCGGCTGGAGCCCCGGGGCCCTTTAAATTCCTGATGGAGCCTGGCCGCTGCTACCCCCGAGCTACCAGCGGCAGAGGTGGCTGGGAGCCCCGGGGCTCGGGAGCGATTTAAAGGGCCCAGGGCTCCAGCAGCTGCTACCACAGCGGAGCCCCAGGCCCTTTAAAGCTCTGCCAGAGCCCAAAGCCCCAAGGTAGCAGTGGCAGCCGGGAGCCCCCAGGGCTCCTCAGTGATTTAAAGGGCCCGGGGCTCCGCTGCGGTAGCAGCAGCTGGAGCCCTGGGCCCTTTAAATCACTGAGGGGCCCTGGGGGCTCCCGGCCGCCTCTGCAGCTGGTAGCTCAGGGTTGATTTAAAGGGCCCTGGGCTCCCAGTCTCCACTACTGCAGATGAAGCCCTGGCCCTTTAAATCAAGATTTAAAGGGCCCGGCGATTTAAGGCCCTGCCTCTTCCTGTTGAGGCCATGTCTCTTCCAGTTTAAGCCACGCCCCCTGCTCAGGACTCCGGCGTACCCGTAAATCCTTTAACTTACTTTCACCCCTGGCTATGGGGGAGAGATTACTAGAGTGAAAATCAAATTCACTTCAGAAATTTATATATTATGACATCCTGACAGGCTTACACAGAATAAAATGTGGCACTGTAAGAAGTTGACTGATGTTTTTTCTGGGCTAAACAATGTAACATCTGCAGCCATGTACATTCACAGACACCCAAGCCAGACACTCATTAGAGCAGGCAATGTTGTGCAGTTGTTAAAAAAGAACTGTTTCCTGGTATGCCTCTGCCTCGCTGGGCAATCTTGGACAAGTCACCTCTCTGTACCTCAATTTTCCTACCTATAAAACAGGTCTAATATTACTTACTTCATAGATGTTTGCTTGATGTTTGCAATATGCATCAGTATTGTCACATGAAAGACAGTACAGAAGTGCAGAGTATTAATCCAGGGTCACATAGAAACTTCACAGCTTTCACTATGCACCAGAGGGTGGCCACTAAGAACTTCAGTGACAACAGCATAGAAGTCAGATCCTCCAGTTCCAAAATATTAGGCCCCTAACTCTTGAGTTATAGGAGAATTTCCATTGGCTGTTGTCATTAATACTTGTGACACACAGATGAACAATTCTGATTCTCTCCAATGGAAGACAGTAGTCTGTACACACTCATGTACACCAGTTCATTACAATATTATTTAATTGCACATTTTATATTAATATTATATGTGGAACTGGGAATAGAACTCAAGACCTTGCACTCCAGATCACAAGTCTGTCCCATTTGAGTTAAAGGATCTCTCCATTAACTGTTGGTACTAATTGGTACTCTTTTCAGGCCTCCAGCCACTAGAAGGTGCAACAAATAATCTGACAAGCATTTGAGCAGGTCTGACACATTGTATCCAATAGAGGTTAATGATGCATGCTCCCACAAGCCAGTATATTGCAGTGCCAACAATCTCCACTTCCTTTCCTTGTTAAACCAAGTTGCTTGGAATAGTTTTCATTTTTAATAAATATTCTTTCAATATTGCAAGTGTTTTGGTTTTTATGCTCCATTTTTAGGAGGCCAGTTTAGTTCATTTAGCTGTAATTTTGGCCATTGGATTTGCTACAAGAACTTCTTGTTCTTTGCCTCACTGACATCTATTTGACACAACTTCAAACACAACAAGAGTAACCGTGACTTGACATGCCAGCCCTGTGCATTTTTTATTAGCGTTCTTATTCATTAGGTTGCCTGAAGAGAAACTCCAGCCCACATGCAGAAGTGATGAATTCCTGACCCTTCCCAGAAGCCAAGAAAATAGCATAGATTTAAGAAACTGCGAGGCAGATGAAAACCAACAACAGCTCATGCAAAGCAGTACCAATAAGCAGCTAACTGAAGAGAGAAAGCCAAATGCATCGTCACTATCCGTGGTTCAGTTATCTATAATAATCAAGTAAGGATGTTTTGGGCTGAAATATGTAATAGAATGCTCTTTAAAAGTAATCACATTAGGCCCAGATCTTTGAGATAGCTATTATGGACTTAAATAGCCGCATTGCTCCTTGTTCTAGTCAATATCACACAAGCCAGAAATGGATGAATGTAAGAATTGTGAGCTTTGACTTTGCGATGGCCAGGTCTTAAAAACCAAACACGCCGCATAACACTTTTAAGAGTAGGTGCTGTTGCTCTTTAGGGTCTGTTTTGGGCTGAGGAAGGAGATGAAAGCCCTGATCGTGTTTGGAAAGAGTTTACTAGTGGTGTTTTTATTTATTAATATGCACAATTAGAAGTTTTCTATCTGCTTCCTTGTCTCTTGCAAGATAGTGAAGAGTGTGATTTCTAGCACAAAACAGCAGTAAAAGCATTAGAAGGTGTTTAGGCATTGAAATCAATGGGAGTTACGCATCTAAACGCCTTTCAAGATCAGAGCCAGAAGAGTCTGCCTATTAAACCCCCTATTTTACCTATCTCATCCAAGGAGAAAGGAGGTACTGTGTTAGTAATAAATAACAGCCACACCTTCCCCATCATCTAGACCAGAGGTAGGCAAACTACGGCCCGCGGGACCCTCCTGCCCAGCCCCTGAGCTCCTGGCTGGGGAGGCTAGTTCCTGGCCCCTCTCCTGCTGTTCCCCCTCCCCTGCAGCCTCAGCTCACTGCGCAGCCGGTGCAATGCTCTGGGCAATGGGGCTGTAAGCTTTTGCCAGGCAGCGCAGCTGCAGAGCCGTGGCCTGACCCAGTGCTCTGTGCTGCGTGGTGGCGTGGCTGGCTCCAGCTGGGCAGCACGGCTGCCTGTCCTGGTGCTCTGGGTGGCGTGGCTGTAATGCCACCAGCCACTGGTGCTCCAGGCAACACGGTAAGGGGGCAGGGAGCAGGAGGGGTTGGATAGAGGGCAGAGGAGTTTGGGGTGGTGGTCAGGGGTGTGGATAGGGGTTGGAGCAGTCAGAGGGCAGGGAACGGGGGGGTTGAATGGGGGCAGGGATCCCAGGGGGGCAGTCAGGAAGGAGAAGGGGGGTTGGATGGGGTGGTGGGGGGACAGTCAGGGGCAGGGGTTCCTGGGGCGGTCAGGGGACAGGGAACGGCAGGGGTTGGATGGGGCAGGAGTCCAGGGGGGGCCCATCAGGAGGCGAGAAGCAGGGCGTGAGAAGTAGGGGGGGGTCGGATAGGGGACAGAGGCTGGGCCACGCCTGGCTGTTTGCGGAGGCACAGCCTCCCCTAACGGGCCCTCCATACAATTTCGGAAACCCGATATGGCCCTCAGGCCAAAACATTTGTGCGCCCCTGATCTAGACCTTGGGCAAGCTTCTTAATGGTGAGATCTCATGGAGCAGAATATTCTCCAAGAGAAATGCTGACAAATCCAGCATCTGCAATATTTAACAGTAGGCTAGATAATGCCCTGAAGGACAGACTGTAGGGAACAATAATGAACTTTCACAAGGGTGAGGAAGGAAGGCACGGATTAGATGACCTGAATGATGTTTTCCATCTCTACTTCCTATCATTAGTGAGTATGTGCTTCAGTTGTCTGATTGGTAGAGTCTGACTTGTCTACAACATCCTCTCTTACAGCAAAGTCACAGAGGACAGCCAACTACAAGAGGTGGATATTTGTATCCCTCATGCTGATGTCACCAGTAATCTAACGCTTATTGAAGCAGCAGGACAAATATGGTAGGGCCTTTACGTCTGATGGTGGTGGGTACTTGTCCAGATGTAAATGCCTGTCAAGCACTATATAAGAGCTAGGTATTTCTTTTGTGTCAGGCAGGGGGTAGTGACCATTGGGAAAGCATTAGCCTAAAGGCTATTCTTCTAATATCAGCATGAATGGCATAATTTGTCAGTTGTCCATTATGCATATGGTAAACTCACTTGTGTTTATGTGACCCTCAGTGGAACAGGGGCAGGGAAGGGCTAATAGGATGATCAGAGGAATGGAAAACCTACCTTACAAGAGGAGACTCGAGGAGCTTGGCTTGATTAGCCTAACCAAAAGAAGGCTGAGGGGAGATATGATCATTCTCTATAAATACACCAGAGGGATAAATACCAGAGAGGGAGAGGAGTTATTTAAGTGCCAAAGCTAACACAAGAACAAATGGATATAAACTGGCCATCAACAAGTGTAGGCTTGAAATTAGATGAAGGTTTCTAACCATCAGAGGAGTGAAGTTCTGGAACAGCCTTCAAAGGGAAGTAGTGGGGGCAAAAAAAACTTAACTTGTTTCAAGACTGAACTTGATAAGTTTGTGGAGGAGATGGTGTGATGAGATTGCCTACAACGGCATGTGGCCCATCTGCAACTGCTAGCAGCAAAAATCCCCAGTGTCTGAAGATGGGGCAGGCTCTGATTTACTACAGAGAATTTTTTCCCAGGTATCTGGCTGGTGGATCTTGCCCATGTGATCAGGGTCTAACTAATTGCCATATTTGGGCCCAGGAAGGAATTTTCCCCTGGATCAGATTGGTAGAGACCTAGGGGGGTTTCACCTTCCTCTGTAGGTCACTTGCTGGTTTGAACTAGAGTAAATGGTAGCTTCTTTGTAACCTGAAGTATTTAAACCATGATTTGAGGACTTCCGTAACCTCTGGCTGAGTTGCCAGTCTATTACAGGAGGGGGGTGGGTGAGGTTCTGTAGCTTGTGATGTGCAAGATGGTCCAGTCTGTCCTTAAAGTCTATGAGGGCCAGGGGGTGCACGTCTTGTTAAATATCAATAAGTAAAAGCTTTTCTACCAAAAATCTCCCAGCATTTTGTATGGTTGGACAAGTTATTAGCCCCATATTATGGGTGGGGAAGCTGTAACCCAGGAAAATTCAGTGATATGCAGAAGGTGTCCGATTCTGACCCCAGTCTACCACTAATCAAGAGGCAGTTTTGTGGGAAGATGTGATAATACTTTGCGGTGGGGGAGTGTGTTTTGATGGTTCAAAGCATCAGAAAGATTATGGGCTCGTATTTGGAGCAAGGGCCTAGGAGGCAGGACTCTTGGATTCTACTCCCAGATGAATCGCTGGTTTGCTTTGTGTCTTAAAACAAATCACTTCAGCTCTTTGCACCGCAGGTTAATATTACTATGCACAGATGAGCAAAGCTATCTCACATGCCTGTGGTGTGGTTTAAATAAGGAGTGTTGGCAGAGAGCCTAGGGTTCAATGCAGACTGTAAGTGCAAAGTGCTAGTGAGTTGTTTCAGACAGGCTGACCTGAGTGGGAGTCCCAGCATTATGGCAGCCAGGTATTCTCTAACCATTTTCAGCACTGGGAATAGTCCAGACATGGTCACTCTTGGATGTTGGGTGCACAGTTCTCCCAGCAGCGTTGCAGGGTAAGTAGGCAGTGTGGAAGTCAGTCCTCTCCCTAGATCTTCAGTATCAATAAAGTAGCAGAGAGGAAAGAGGAGCAGGGTAAAGGACAGACCGCGTGGAAGATTAGTTCAGTGTTTCATCCTTGTCCCCTGCTGTGCCGCCTCTTGCTCTTTCACTGCTGCTCAGCAGTAAGAGTGGCTCTCGCCACGGCTTTGATGTACCACACTTATCAGCTGGACTGTGCGTCTGGAGGAAATAATTTTTTCAGCCCCTATCCGCGAGAGCAGGAAACACCACAAAAGAATCAGAGATGGGGCCCAGCTGCAAAACTTGGATCTGGACCTAAATACCCAGGGCAACCCTAGTGGGAATTCATACTGAAAGGATTTGGCTGCTTTCAGCTGGCAACGGTTTTGGAACAGAGCATCAGATCAAGGGGTCAACGGGCTTCCAGGCTGCTAATCCGCCGGGAGAAGCCAGGAGAGATCAGCAGCAAAGAGAGGCCAGCTGAAGGATTCTAAGGGAGTTGACTGAAATTGCCACAAGGGTAGTTGGAGGCAGAGTTTTGATGCATCCCTTTACAGGGACAGCCACAACGCTCTGATCCTGCTGTTCAGATGCCGAGTTTTAGTTCTGTCTGGGCTGCAAAGGTGGCCTGGAAAGAGCCTCTCAGGTAAATGAAGAGCTAACTTCTCTCCCTCAGAGGCAGTGTAGTTACATCAGCAGAGTGTTTGTCCCCGCACTGTTCAGAACCAAACAGGGTAAGTCCCTGCCCTGCCTGGTGACCCTACCCAAGCCAGACCTCTTAGATTAAGGGAGGACAATGCTGCATGACCTGTAATCAGATCCCCGCTAGAAGTACCAGCTGGAATGGATGAAGCCGTTTGGTTAAAACCAAGAATCAGACCAAAAAGCAATGATCCCTTTTAACCTGTTTACCACTTCCCATTTTGGTTCAGGGCCATGCAGCACAGTTGGAGTGAAACAGTTCAGTCAATTGTGTTTGGACAGCGGGCCCAAACAATCCCATTCATGCTCTTTGTCTCTTCTTCCCCCTCCCTAGTGTCTCTCACTGGAAGGGTCCCAGCCACTTAGGCTGTATATTTCACCACGGGGATCACATAGTGGCTGTGAATGACCTGCGCACACAGAGCATGGATGAGGTTTCCTTGTTTATCAGCAGGTCCATGAGAAAGAAGGTAAGCCCTAATGGTGATTGGTCGGGGAAAAGAGACATAGCTTTGGGGGTCAGATTATGATCTCACAAGGGCTTCTGCCAATCCAAGCCTCAGAGTTTCAGGAGCTCACTCCTGTCCTGAGGAACTATGGAGAGTAGCTGAGATTAGCTGTGTTCCCTCACATCTCTTGGTCCCTAGCAATATCTGAATGGATATTGATCATCATCATATGACTAGGGGATTAGCCCTGGGGGCAGGGTTCCAAAGGTTGTGACTAGGGCCAGGAAGAGATCCAAATGCATGACACAGCAGTGCTGGCAAGAAATCGTTACACCTTTCATAAAAGGCAGACACCCACTGAGAGTTAACCCTTTCTTAGCAGTCTATTCATGGCACCCACTCCATCATATAAATGTACATGTCTGTATAGTTAAGGTTGCAGAACAGTTTAACTTATAACCTTGGGTTTTCACACACTTATAACTGCCCACAAGTCACACTTGGGACTGATGCTTTCCATGCACGTTCTGTCCCAAAGGGGGAAATTCTTTGTGGGGGCGGGAAATCAGCGCAAACTCCTTTTTGCCATTTTTGAGCTCTGCAAGGGTTTATACCCGCCCTTTACCCCAGTGCCTGGCAAGCAGATAGCTCAAAATCACTCAACTTTGGAACGTGCATTCTGAGGGCTATTTACGTGCCAAGTCTATTGAATGTTTTTTTTTAAATTGGTTGGATGCTAATAAAGTTATAAGCAACAGAAAAATCATTTCTGGTCAGGAGCCTCAGCAGAGATAGAGGCTGCTGCTGAGACCATTTGCACAAAAGGTGGTTGTGAACACAAAATCCACCCCAACCACTGCTGTCTTAGCTCCAGGCATAGGAGGTAATCACCAGTAGCATCAACATCAAAATCCCACTCTGTACCGATTTGCAATAACACCCCAGACTCCCATGGAATGGAAGGACCAGAGTGTCCACATTGTGATTCTTGAGATGCTGAGCAGTTATAAATCTCATGCAGTCCATCAGTGGATGTGACGGGTGCTCAGCATCTTTTGGTTTCAAGCCTTTAGGCTGTTAGCTTCTTGGATTAAGGAAATGCCTGTTTATTGTGTATGTAGGAGGTTGCTTGAAGTGTTCAATCCATAGGATGTTTTACTCACACTCAGAATGTTGGGAACAGAACCTAGGAGTCCTGATTCCCCTTCCCTAACCGTTGGGCGTAACTCCTTTTTCAACACTCATCACCTTCTGGTAGAGGGCTGGAAGTCTGAGTAGGCCCTCACAGTACATAGCACCAATATACGTTGGGTCCCATGTGGAGAGCTATATTTCTCTCAGCTAAGCTGCAATCTTGGCACGCATGATCTCCGCACCCCACCCTCCCCATACGGGCACCTTTATGTTTGGATCTGCTGAGGTCACCCAATGCCAGTGTAGCCTGAGCAATAGAAAGCCTGTCTCAAATACCAAGAGACAATCCAAATAACACTGTTAATAGATGAGGGTATTTAGATGGGGGGGTTACGGGGAGGCTTAGGGGAGCAGTGATATTTTATCAGATGTGGAATTTACTGAGCTATAACAAGGTGAACCTTGTGTGTGTGTTTTCGTTTGTTTTTCTATAGGTGAAACTTACTATCCGTCGGATCCCAGATTCAGACATTTTCCATATTAAAGGATGTTCATGTTCCTAGGTAAGTGCCACCATTTTAATGGCACCTGTTACTGCAAAAGAGGTTGTTTCTTCCCACCCTAGGAGTAATGTAATTCACTGTACTCAAAGCAATGCACGTTTATTCTACCCCAGGCGAGGCTTAAGTTCATATAGGGAGAAAAAAAATCTATGTTTTTATTGATCACATTTATTGCAGTAGTGCATAGGGACCCGATTGTGCAGGGATTGTACAAACAGTTGTATAGTCCCTGCCCCAAAGTGCTTAAATAGATGTGCAGACAAAGGGTAGGGGAAAGGGATATAACATGTGATAAAGAAATCGTGCTTTCATATTCAGTACCACACAATCCTTCCAAACAGTCTTCCCCATTCAGAGTTGTCGCTGTTATGTGCGGCTCTATGACGAGTAAGAACTGACTGTTTTTATTCCTGATTTGCAATGGTCTCCACACAAAAGTATCTCTCTTCTTGCTATGGAAACCTCTGTTTCAGTGCTCTCTAATGCGTAATAAAAGCTGACCTTGTCCCATGCTGTAGGGACTTCTGCCTACTGAAACAAGGGTGATCATATTCTGCTGTAACATATACAGATTCAAAAGAGTCTTATAATAAAGCACGGAACACCTTGCTTGCCATAGCCTCCTTGAGAGTAGGTCAAATTTATTATGCCAACTAGATCATCGTATAGGGACATATTCACCATTGGTATTAGCAGGTGCAACCAGCAGCAGTAGATTTGTCTAAGCTTCAGCTAGTATGTCTGGATTCTAGCTGAACAGGATGGGCCAAAACTTACCACAGGTGTAAGAAGCAGCTATAACTCATATCCAAGTTGGTCTGGTTGCCCCCTGTTTACTCCAATAGTGAGTTTACTCACAAGTGTAGCATGTACACTTTGAAATTCCATGTGAACCTTCCCCCAAACCCAAGATTTTGCTCACTCAAGATGGCAACAGTATCAGTGAAGCCAATCATAAGGATTAATAATGTTTATACAATGAATTCACTTCATTTCTGCTCAGAAGGTCAATTTCTGAAGGTTTTCAAGCCTCTGTCTCTTCTGTTTTGCAGATAAGTGGTTGCCATGTGCATATTCCTGAAGATGGAAGGATCATTATTTAATATTTCTATTCCAGTTGCACTCAGATGCCTCACTGTGTTGTGCCCTGTATAAACACATAGGGTCCTATTTAGAAGGCATCAACTGTGACACTGAAGGCAGAAGGAAAAAGGACAACATCTGCCTGAAGAACTTCCATTCATTCAAAGTGGTGGGGGGGCTGTTTCTCTTTAAATTGTCTTTTTTGAGCAACATCGCTGGTGCCACAACAACGCCGTTACTTGATCGGAGGACTGTTTTTCTCATGGCTAAGATGGCTTCAGATGTGATTCAAATTGGGAGTCTTCTTTGGTTTTGCAGACAAATCAGCCTTCAGGACAATCTTCCAGCCTTGAAAATGGCCACCATGCCATTGAATTGCAGTACAAACAACTAACTTCCTTCTCCTAACTAGGGGGGAACAAAGGAGGTAGAAATGGCGTTAGAAGTAATTTCCTGCCACTTCCTGGAGCAAATGTTCATGAAGGGAGGCATTAATAGGTATAAAATCTGTCTGCAGTTGTCTTTGGAAAAACACTATTGCAGAGAAATTTGCATATATCCGTTGAAGCAGAAAATGAACCATGCAATCTGCATCTCTCTGTTATGGCTCTCACTATTATGGCAATAGTGTTGTTCCTATGGCAAAATGAAGTTTTGGTAGATTTGTCTAGCACTGCAAGTTCATTTGTTTTCAGAAAATTTCAGAAAATTTGGGATTCATTTCCTACTTTTGTGAGTCAGAACCAAGGTGCTACCAAGTGATTGTCAGCTGCTGCTTCCTATTATGTCAGATTGTGTACAGTATAGATATTACATGGTGTGATTTTATTTTTGATGCAGATTGTATTCTATCTATAAAACACAGAGGTGAGAGTCATGTGATGAATTAGAGGGACATGAGCTATGTTCCACAGGGATGTGATGCAATTTAACATGTTCCTATGACTGCATGACCTGCCCAAAATTATCCCAGCTGGACTTGCTCTAACATTCCAAACCTTTCTGGGGCTTCAAACACCCCCTGCATTTAAACAAAAAATGGACTTGCCACAGAAGTATTGCTTTCTTCCCCCAATTACACCTGCCCAAAGCTCTGGATGGGCAATATACAACCCACGTCCAATAACAACTTTTCTAGACCTACAAGACTTTTCTAGACCTACATCATGGCTTAAATAGTCAACATTTCATGGCCCTTCTGGGGTAGCAACAGCAGCTTTATACTAATGGGAATGGGAGATACCCAACTCCCATTATGACCCAACACTCCCCTCTAGCAATGGAAGGCCCAAAGGCAATGACTTTAGACTTGTGCTATTCTTAGGTCGAGAGGTGTTATTTTTAGATCACTTTTAGGTGTTTTACCTTTAATTTTAAAGTTCTCTGAGCTGTGCACAGCTGAACCATAGTCCTTCTCTTTGTATCTAAGTGTTATATAAAATATAATATATTGTATGAATGATGTATGTGCCTTTGTAGCCATTACGTTCTACTGTGTGGTTATCCTAACCAGCCTGGTGTAAGTTTAGTGCTACCTTGGGTGTTTTTCTCCTCACCAGCTAGGGCAGCAAGGAGGAAGGGAGGTTGGAGCGTTAATTGTCATGATCAGTTAAAACATTAACAGGCTGCACATCTATTGTACTGTGATTTCCTGTAATCTAATGCAATAGATGCCTGTAAGAGGGTGAATAACTGACAGTTAATTTCCATTTTCCCACGGCACACACTTTCATTACTGGCCACTTTTCTTTTTTTTAAATCTCAGATATTAACTGTGACCTTTGTATCTCTCCATGATTGTTATGGTAAAGTCACTGGTGGGGGCAGGGGAGAATCCACAATTAGTCAGAGAGAAGAGGAGCTCATTAGAGGTTGACTGTGGGAAGGGACTTCTCCAAATTGACAAACTTGTATTGTGAAAGGTGGGGGAGGGAGGCACAAAATCTAACATGTATAAAACAGACTGTGGCTCATAATTTTTCTTGGCATTTCCCGTGCCATGAGACACATCAGCTGGGAACACCTCCTAATGGCTTGTCCCAGAGGACACAGAGGTCTTGATTAGTTGGCCAGATGTGGGCCTGTGCACCAGACACAGTAGCATGAGTCCAGCTATTGGACACGGTCTCTGCTAACTAGCTAAGCCCACTCCCCTATGTAGTTACTGATTAACAGATGCAAGGTACGGTATATAGCCAAGATTTTGTAAAGTGACTAGTGATTTTTAGTGTCCAACTTGTTACCTTAAAGGGGCCTGTTTTTTAGAGGGCAGGTGCTCAGCACTTCCTGAAAAATGAGGCCTATGAAGGTGTTTCAAGCTGGGCACACAAAATCCACTAGTCACTTTTGACATATCTTGGCCTGTGTGACTATCCCATACATTGAGAGGCCTGTTCTCCAGCACACGGTGCTCTTTCTGTGTTGCTCAACCCCCCGAAGGGCCCTATAGTGCTGACTCCACAACCTCCCTCCCGACAGCGCTGGTGGTAGGGAGAAGAGGTTTGTCAGGACAGGAATACTGGAGGCAGCAGAGAATCTGTCCTGTACGGTGCATACTAAACGTCTATGGGCTAAATTCTGGTTTGTCCTGTGCAGGGGATTTGGGGATGGGAAGAAGACAAAGGGGTTTTTCTGCCCTGGAGCAGATCTGCAAAGGGTCCTGCCACAAGGCAGGGAGGGTGTAGCTAGTCAGTGTGAGGGTTTGGTATCTGACAGCAGATGCAGATGGAGAGCACGCTACCTTTCCAAGGCAGCCGCTGGGCGTGTTTCCCCAGCACACCTCTGAGCAGAATGTCCACTGTGACAGTGTCAGGCCAGATGGCTACAGGAGAGTGGGTTTTTTTGTGAAAAACTGATCTTTATTTTCCAGAAATATACAAACTTATTCTCTCATTTCTCCATCTTTTTCTTCTTCTTCTACTTCTCTGATGTACAGGACATTGTTACATCTTATCAAAACTTCACCAAGGTGTCCTGACAATGCACCATCTATGTATTCTTCTGTGTTTGTGAGCTGCATGTTCATGTAACGGTCAACAGACACCAGGTAGCTCTTGTACTCCATCCCTCATTTCAGCTTCACCATCACCGGCTTCCCTGTCAGTCCGTTCAGGAAGGGCTTGGGGTTCAGGGCAAGCTCATGGTAACGCGGTCTGGCACAAGACAGCGGTAAAAACAAAAATTACTTGCAGGGCCGCACGTGCACCCGCTGGAGTCCAAGAGAAAGGCAGGCAGATATATTAGTCCCAGATTAAGCAGGTCCATTTTCCCTGGGTAAGGTAACAGGCAGTTCCAGAACAAGAAGGAACTTGCTGGAACAAATTCAGGCAGGCAGGCTAATTAGGACACCTGGAGCCAATTAAGACGCTGCTAGAATCAATTAAGACAGGCCGGCTAATCCGGGCACCCGAGTTTAAAAAGGATCTCACTTCAGTTTGTGGCGTGCGTGCGAGGAGCTGGGAGCAAGAGGCACTAGGAACTGAGAGTGAGAAGGCGTACTGCTGGAGGACTGAGGAGTACAAGCATTATCAGACACCAGGAGGAAGATCCTGTGATGAGGCTAAAGAAGGGGTTGGGAGGAGGCCATGGGGAAGTAGCCCAGGGAGCTGGAGCTCTTGCGCAGCTGTTCCAGGAGGCACTCTAGACAGCTGTAGACCACAGGGCCCTGGGCTGGAACCCGGAGGAGAGGGCGGACGGGCCCAGGTTCCCCCCAAACCTCCAACTCCTGATCAGAAATAGGAGGAGTTGACCTGGACTGTGGGTTCCACCAGAGGGGAAGGTCTCTGGACTGTTCTCTGACCCATGTGGTGGATCAGCAGAGACTGTGGGGATTGTTCTCCTTCTTTTTCCCCATGCTGGCCAGTGATGAGGTTATCTGAGTGAAGAGCGGATTTGAGCCACAGAAGTGGCCAAACTGAGGGCTGCCATGAATCTCTGAGGCGAGCAAATCTGCCAATAAGCACAGGCCCCACCAAGGTAGAAGAGCAACTTTGTCACACCATGGACACTTGTCCTACAGCTCCATAACCCCAGCAGTCCCTTACTAAAGGACAGACTGCATTTCCCAATTGTCAAATCCCAAAGTCAAAGGAAGCTGGACAAGCAATCGGGCCAGATCCTCATCCCATTTCTGCACCCAAGTTGCTGGAAGGGGACTTAGAATTGCCCTATGGGAAGATTTGAGGTTCCTGTGTCCTAAGGAACTCCCCTGGTTGTGTAAAGCTGCCACGGTCAGATTTACACTACATGCTCCCTCAGTTTCAGGACAGGAAGGGATGGAACAGAGTGGTGGCTGCAGCATACCACTCCAGAGAGTATTGTCGAGTGCTTAGTGCACTAGCCTCAGACCTGGGTTCAATTTGCTGCTCTGCCACAGACTTCCTGTGTCCCCTTGGGCAAGACACTAAGGCTAGATCCTCAACAGCTGATTAAGCTACTTTGCCTCCTGATCTCAGTTGCACTGACTGTGACCTCAGTACAACTGAGTTCTCTACGATCGTATCCCACTGTATGAAACAAAAAGGGGTGTCTCTCCCTGAGTTTCAGTCTATCATGCCCAGACAAGACAGGAATGAGAGAGATTCACCAGTGGCTCTCTCCTGTGGTGGTAAAAAATGGACACACACACCTGATTCTGATGGATGATAAATGCTTGAGAGGAAAGTGACTTTACTCTCCCTTCTCCCTATTAACCCTACCAGTATGCCCTGGGGAAATTGTATTCATGGTTGCAAATTAGATGACGCATCCACTCCTGTGGATGGGAGTGAATCACCCTGGTTAAGTGACTCATCCCACTTATAGGCAGTTTACCACAAGACTAAGAAATTAATCTCACCACAGTGGGTCCTGCCACTGCTTCAAACCCACTGTTGACCCAAGGATGGTCAGTTAAACTTAGCCAGGCCTCTGCATGTGCCTCTGCTGTCAGCACAGGGGATGCAGAGCCAGGCTCTGAAGCCCAGTCTCCTGAGTCCTCCTTCACCATGAGCCCATTATTAAGGCTATGATTTAGTCGGGTATTTTGAGGAAAAGTCATGGACAGGTCACAGGCAATAAACCAAAATTCATGGGCCGTGACCTGTCCATGACTTTTACTAAAAATACCTGTGTTTAAATCTTGGGGGGAGGGGGAAGGATTGGGGGGGGGACACTGTGGGTGTTTGTGGGGGCTGATGCTGGGGGGAGGGGCGGGGGGCGGGGACATTGGTGGGGCAGTGCCTGGGGCCAGCTGCTTGGGAGGCCCTGGGGTCAGCCACACTGGTCCCTGCAGAAGCCACAGAAAGTCACAGAATCCGTGACTTCCACGACAGACATGGAGCCCTACCCATTGTCCTTCTACTTTCTGCTGAATAGTTTTCCCAGGGAATAGCAACCACCCCACATGTGCAGCGCTAGTTGCCTGAATCCCCCTTTTGCACACACTCCCTTTTGGCTAGAGGATCGCTACAAGGAACTTTCAGAGTAACAGCCGTGTTAGTCTGTATTCGCAAAAAGAAAAGGAGGACTTGTGGCACCTTAGAGACTAACCAATTTATTAGAGCATAAGCTTTCGTGAGCTACAGCTCACTTCTTCAGATGCATATCGTGGAAACTGCAGCAGGCTTTATATATACACAGAGAATATGAAACAATACCTATTCCCACCCCACTGTCCTGCTGGTAATAGCTTATCTAAAGTGATTTCCAGCACAAATCCAGGTGTGGGAATAGGTATTGTTTCATATTCTCTGTGTATATATAAAGCCTGCTGCAGTTTCCACGATATGCATCTGAAGAAGTGAGCTGTAGCTCACGAAAGCTTATGCTCTAATAAATTGGTTAGTCTCTAAGGTGCCACAAGTCCTCCTTTTCTTTTTACAAGGAACTTGTAACTTGTGAGGCAGTTCCTAGAAACAGCACGGGAATTTCAAATGCTGCCTTTGGACCTTAATTCCCGTCTAAATTATTGCAACACTTCAAGAAAAGGAGAGGTTGGCTGAGGTTAATGAGAATCTACATGTACTTTCGTTTAACAGAAAATGAGAGAAAGCCCATTTCTGCATTCTCCTGTTATAAAGACAGTTATCAGCCTAGGGTTATTCATTATGCTTTATGACTTCATGGCTCAAATCCTCCAGTTAGAAATCACATGAAGGTCAGATCCTCAGCTGGTGTAAATCTACCTGATCCCATGAAGTCAGTAGATCAATGCCAGTTTATACCAGCTGCAGATCTGGCCTGTGTTCTCTCAGTTCTAAAGTGTCTGGATGATTCTTAGAGTTAAGTACAGGTAAAGTCACTCTTCTATTTTCTTTTAAGTCATATTGGTAGAAGCTAAGACTGGTAAGCAGTTGGTTTTAGTGCTTAAACACCCGAGTCAATATGGACATGAACCTCAGATTTGAAAAGTCTATTTTTTGTATTACAGTAGGGCCCAGAATTCTGTTATCGAGCAGGACCCTACTGTGCAAGGTGCTGTACAAATACAGAACAAAAACATGGCCCTTGCCCCAGGGAGCTTACAAGCTAAGTAGCAGCTATTCATTTCTGACTGTTCTTGACCAAAAAACTATGAATCACCTGGCTATGGAGTGGCATTTTGGACAGACGGGGTTGACAGGGCCAGTGGAGCTAGATGATGCAGTCAGGCAAGTGAGTCCAGCTGCTCACACATCCACAATGCACAGCAGGGCGATTTCTCTGTTGGGACTAGTGAGACAATGGCCATTTGGAGATGCATGTAATTCAGGAGTACTGGAGACAGAAACGAGCATGTGTCAGTTAGTCCGGCTGAAGCAAGCACGGACTGAACCGAAAGCATATTGTGTCGGCAGTTCAAGAGGTGAACCCGGATGCATTTCCAAAGCAGGAGGTGAGACAAGAACCACAACTTTGGAAACGCAACACAGATGTCAAAACACCAAAAGCAGTATCAGTGATTGCTGCCATCCTGTTACCATGGTCTTCAAGAGCAACACATCTGTTTTCTTTCCATACGTGAGTTTACATAACCTGTTTTCCTTTTCCTATTTGCACCTGGGATTCATTGCTTCAGTGTGTGTTGTATGTTCCCCCTCTAGTGGCTGGTTCACAGGGCAGCCTCCTGCAGTCCCTGCTAATCGTGTAAGTCTTTTAGCTTAAGAGACAGAGACCCATGCTTGTAGTGCGGGCGCACCTGGATTCTGTCCCCATTGATCACCCACAGGGAGGAGGTTGTTACACAGAGTTTACTCAAAATATTTATCACCCTGTGATTTTGAACGTGCCCTTGAAGCTACTAAGAGACACCATGAAGGATCATGGGGCCCCCACCATTTGACCCACCTTTATTTTCTTTTAGCTACAAAGGCCATCTCATCTTTGTAGCTGCCACTTTGCTTCAGAGCAAACCTTCCTAAGCGGTCTTTTGTAAAAAGAAGAGTGAGTGCAAGCCTCCCACAATAGCAAATCATTGCTAAGGTGTGGGAATCAGGAAGGAAAGACATTTGAGTTGACATTTGAGGGGCTGCATTAAATAAGAGGAAAAATGAAGGCATAGCTTGTGGAACTGGAATAATTTGTTGTAAATTCATTTTCTCTATATTTGAAAAATGAGCTGACTGTTCCTAGCAACAGGGCAAATGGCAGCACCTGCTTGCAGAGACCATCTGAAGCATCAACATAATTCAGCATAAATGTGCCCAGCTGCTCTTGCACTAAAATGCTGCCGTCAACAGTCCCCGGTAGCAGCTCCCTGAGTAAGGGTCTTACGTCCATTTCCAAAAGTTAAAATAAAGAATTGGTTGCTGAAGAAGATCTATGATGCTATGGAGAAGCTAGGAATAGCCCAGGAATGTTTTGGAATCATATCACTGAGATATAAGGACAATGGAACAGAAAGTGCCTATGGAGGCCGGAGGGTTTAAAAAAAAAAATCACGCTACAAGGGCTATTAGGCACCATGTAGCCCATGAGTGCTGGAGTAGAACATTTCTTGGCCTGTACCCCATTTCTGGGCATGAACCCCCTGATAGCTACTTGAGTCATGCTACTAGGACCAGGTCTATTGTGCTGAGAGCTCTAGCAAACACAGGGCTGCGTCACAAGGTGCCTCACACACCCACACAAGGGAGTAAGTGCATCGTTGGTCTGTATATGGGGTGCAAGGGAGGGAGAGCAATTGTCACAGGGCTGCTAGCACCCCTCCCCACACAGGTGGGCAGGAGCAGGCAGAGCTTTGGCTCCACCCCATTAACATCCTGGTCAGCACAGCTGTCCTGGTATGGAGGAGGCCGTAGACTACATCCCCTTAAGGTTTCCTCATGGGGCAGCATAAATATGGGCTGCCACCTATACAGGGCTTGTGTCAGGGTCATAATTGAGCCAATTGAGTGTGGGGGGAGGAAACTGAAATGGATTTCCTCTCCATACATATCTTGGGGGCATAATCTGTGTCATATTCCTGCACCTAAGAGGGGCCTAATTTCAAAGTGCTGAGCCAGCTCCCATTGGCTTTCAAGTGTTTTTAAGCCTCATACTCTTACAGTGCTTCATAAACAACTCACAGCCTCATCCAGTGTCCACTGAAGTCAATGGAAAGATTCCTATGGACTACAACAGGCTTAGGATCAGACTTCTTGCTTAAGGTGAACAGGGTGGGAACAGACTGGGCTGACAACAGTGAAAGGCACCATACCAGAAAACAAGATGCTCCAAACATCTGCTAACTTGGATTGAAAAGTCAATGAGCATTCTGTTCTGTTGCTCTGTACACCTTGAAATTTAACTAATTGCTTCAACATTTCAGTGCAATGCTGAACCCTTTCAAATCCTCATGTTCTTTAGAAAGGGCTGCTGTCAGACTCATTACAGATGCAAATAGAGTACTTGGTTTCTTTTTCGGGACTCTCTTCTGTGCACTTCAGCTGCTTCTGAAAACACCATCTGCCTTTGGCTGGGCTCTGGTTTGCATGTAACACTCTACTGGTACAGTAAGTACTGCTCAGAAGATTTAAGAAAAATGAGCCAGCAACAGAAAGAAGCCACTTAGTTTTGATTGTTTGCTGGCTACGTTCATTTCAGAGCTCAGCATACCTGCTGCGGTCACCCAAGTTGTTCCAGGGCCCTTTTGATTTCATTCAGGAATGAGGGAGAGCACTGCTGCAGGTTGATGTATGACACAGGTGAGATAAATCAAGCGGCGAATGGCTAGAGCGGAAATAGATCGGATAGCAGCTGTCTATTTATTTGGCTGTGTGCTGGCTTTGAATGCGTTTGGCGTGTAAATCAGGGACTGTTAACATATTCAGCCGTATTTCACAAGCCTGCCACATTCAGTGCCCACGCAAAGCTAATAATAGTAAGCATCATTGAAAAGCCTTGGGCAGTCAGTCTTCCCAAAGCAGATGTTTCACTGCAGATTCCCCTTTGGTTCTACTGGTAGGTTATAGCATATTTTACAGATACCTTGCTTTTGCCCAGAGCACTCTCAGTTCATAGTGATTGACAATAGGTTTAGAAACACAATCAACATACTTAATGGAAAATAAATGCAAGGTGGGTAGAAAGCAGACAATCACCTGTAGACCCATCCATATGCTTTACATGTTTAAGGGCCTGAGGTGCGGAGAACTCACAGCTCCCATAGGTGTCAGCTTTCAGAGTAGCAGCCCTGTTAGTCTGTGTCCGCAAAAAGAAAAAGGAGTACTTGTGGCACCTTAAAAAGAAAAGGAGTACTTGTGGCACCTTAGAGACTAAGAAATTTATTGGAGCATAAGCTTTCGTGAGCTACAGCTCACTTCATGGATGCATTCAGTGGAAAATGCAGTGGGGAGATTTATATACACAGAGAGTCAGACCCAGCTCATCCTAAATAAAAGAAGTAACGCCAAAGAAGGGCAGGTTGCTGAAGGAAATAGCTCCAGAGATGGCAGCTTTAAAGACTCTACCAGATCAGTGTCTGAGGAGGTGCAACTGGAAAAGAAGGTATTGAATTTGGGAGCATCTGGATATAGCCTGGGGCCTGCCTTTGTATAAAGATTTTGGACTTTTTGGAGAGGAAAAAGGCTTTGATGCCAACTGGGCTCACAAAGCATGGAGATTTGTGGGGAAATGAGACCACAAGAAAATGAGTGCAGATGGGGGTAAAATAGACATGAATAGGGGCTGCGTGGGAACTTCATTTGTATCCATGCCTGAACTGCTAAAAGCACTCAGACTAGCCAAGACACAGCTGCAGACATCTGTGGGCTCCTTTGCAAAATTACTGTGGACCAGAACATTCCTCTACTCCTTAGTGCTCATCACCAGGCTATCCAACTGCCACAGATATGCCTGTAGTTAGACCACCAATAATCATCTCATTGTTACCCTGTGCGCTCCCCTGCCCCCATCTTCTACAGTACATTTTATCTCATCAGCAACTTATTTATATTATAAGCTTGTCACCAGGGAAATGCTTTGGTGGGCCAGGATGACATGACCACCACAGAAATGGGGGAGGGGAAGGAAGCCAGAGAACCTAGCAGTTCTTAAGAGAGGATGTCCATAAAATACAAGATATTTCTGGTGATTTTCAAGCCTCACCCCCCGCCCCTTGTTACATTGAAACGAGCACACAAACTTAAAGACCAACCCATCCCCTAATGCATTACATTGTTATGGGCAGCCCCTATCCATGTCTATTTTACCCCCATCTGCACTCATTTACTTGTGGTCTCATTTCCCCACAAATCTCCATGCTCTGTGAGCCCAGTGGGTATCAAAGCCTTTTTCCTCTCCAAAAAGTCCAAAATCTTTACACAAAGGCAGGCCCCAGCCTATATCCAGATGCTCCCAAATTCAATACCTTCTTTTCCAGTTGCATCTCCTCAGACACTGATCTGGTAGAGTCTTTAAAGCTGCCATCTCTGGAGCTATTTCCTTCAGCAACCTGCCTTTCTTTGGTGTTGCTTCTTTTATTTAGGATGAGCTGGGTCTGACTTATATAGGTCCCAAACCCCCCCGACTCCCAGAAACCTTGGACGGAACCAGTGGTTGATTAGAGTCATAGAATAGGGCTGGAAGGGACCTCAGGAGGTCATCTAGTCCAACCCCCTGCTCAAAGCAGGACCAATCCCCAATTTTTGCCCCAGATCCCTAAATGGCCCCCTCAAGGATTGAACTCACAACCCTGGGTTTAGCAGGCCAATGCTCAAACCACTGAGCTATCCCTGCCTCAGCTGGAGCACATCCTAGTTCTAGTTTTCAGGGCAGTCCACCATCTATAGCTGATTGAGTTTGTTTTCCCCCTCCAGCCATGTGACAGTTTACGCCTTTACAAAGCTCTGTGGGGGTAGGGATTGTGTTTTCGTTACAATCAGCATGAGAGGGGACATTGTCTCTGATGGGGGCCTCTAGGCACTACAAAATACAGTAGTAACTCTCAGTTAGATTCTGTTGGCTCTCCCTCAGCTAAACTGCAGGACTATTTCAGTGACAGCATTTGGAGAAAACCTGCCTATGACTTTGAAGAAGCCCAAGGCTGTCCAGGCCTCATAGGTGCTGGAACTAGGGGTGCAGTCGCACCCCCTGGCTTGACATAGTAATAACAACCCAAATACATGGTTTCTGCCTTCAGCACCCCAGAACCACTGCCATGCCTTGGTGAGAAAGGTGGGTTCTGTGCATGAGCTTGACAGCCCAGCTCAGTGGAACATTTTTTCACCCTGCCGCTGAGGCAGTTTCCTCTTTGTGTTTAACAAAGCAATATTTTTCAGTACATTGCAGTGCGCTTTCGGTTTCCTACATGCAACATCGTTCTCTGTAGTTGTGCTCCAGGCACTCATTGTAAAGAAGGCAGAGCAGATGGGAATTGACTTGGAGACTGGCCTGATCCTAGCACACCTTAGAGGAGCAGATGAGTGTTTGCAAACAGGGCTTTATTTCCAGACAGACTGTATGGATTTTTTTCAGGGAGGGTAATGCTCTGAAGGATTGCCTGAATGTACTGCAAGAGACAAAGAGTCATATAAATTTCCACTATTGCTTTTGGCCATAAGAATGGCCTCCCAGATGAAACATGGCAGGTGCACGCTGTCCCTTAGACAGTGTAAATCAGCAAGGCTTTGATACCAGATCAGGATCCAGCCCAGCAGGCTATTTCCTGGGGAACCGTGCCCCAGTGCACTAAGTCCCATCAGCGAGTCTCATCTCAAAAGCAAGATGTGACCAATTCATGTTACTGCGAGACGTTGCATGGGAAGGGTCGCTGCATTGAGTCTCCGCTGCTGCTGGGGGAGCTGCTCCTTGGAAAGCGCCTGCTAGGAGATGACGAGGGAGGGGAGCGATTTAAAAATGAGAACGATTAAATTGTACTTCCCACAACTCAGCTCCTCTAAATCACTGTTTCTGCTGCGTGCAGACAGGCAGGTGGGCGGCGAGGAAGGACGGGAGGCGGCAGGAGTCCATGTGTGCTGAACCTAATTGCCAGCTAAAGCCTCACTCAACCCATGAGGCAGGCACTTCATGCGCACTTCAAGCACCCACTAGCACTGAACACCTGCCCTGAATTATCCCCCGCTCCAGATTACTAGGAAATGGCATATCCCAGGGAGAGCCGTCCAGAAAATCAAACGTGGTCCAAACTGATCCACGGAAATGCTGTAACCGACTGGATTCTGACTTTAGAAGGCTTTTACGAGTCAGATCAGCTGATTTAGGGACCAGTTGTGACACCCTTACTCGGCAAGTTGTCTCACTGATTTCAATGGGAGTTAGGCACCTATGCGATTTTGAAAATCACCTGGGATGCCTAACTACCTAAATACCTTTAAAAATCTGGCCCACAGAGCATTCTGCTGAAATCAATAGCAGCAGAGGATATTTAGTGTCTTTGAGGACGGGGTTCCATGGCAGGGCAATAGCCAATTTAGCATTGGACTATGCCCCAGTCTCGGTTTCCCCTAAATGGAGTTCTTAAAAACTGCATCCAGATGCTTGCAAGAGAAATAACGCCCCTTCTTGGGGCCTAGTTTATTGAAACATCTGTTCAAACGTTGACAGAAATCAAAACAAGTATTTTTCCACCTCTACAGTCTTTGTAGCCACTTGCTCAGCTCAAGAGGTCTTTTCAAAATCCCAGATTCTGCTATCTGATTTTCTATTTCCTCCTCCTCCTCCCTTTGTGATGTAATGGTTATGTAAGCAGAGCCGGATTAACTTTTTGTGGGCCCCCCCCCCCTCCGCCCCGCCCACAGAGAGCGGGTACCTACCTGGTTCTAGCCCATTCTCTTCGGCTCTCTCTGCAGCGAGCCGCTCTTCCTCCCGCAGCAGGAGGACAGGTTCTCTTCCAGCCCTGGGTGGGTGTTGGGAGCGGGAGGAGCAGAGGCTAATGTGGTTACTCCTATAACCGGACTTTTAGTTTCCAGTCAGCACTGCTAACCGGACACCCAGGTCCCATTTTATACTGGAGTTTCCAGTCTAAAACTGGATACCTGGCAACAGGGCTGCCAGAGAAGCCGGGGGGGGGGGGAGCAATCATTTTTAAGCGGAGGGGGGGAAAGCAAGTGGTGGGTGGGCTAGGGAGTGGAGAGGAGCTAGTGGGCAGGGCCATGTCTGCAGTACTGCGCAGGTAGGCTGGAGGCTGTGGGGATCAGCTGATACAGTATCCCCAGCCCAGGTGACGTGACAGCCAGGAGTGGATTTAGAGTTAGGGGGGTGTGGGTGTGGACTGGTGTCGTGGAGGTGCTCACGGCAGGGGAGTGGAGGGGGTATGCCCCAATTCCAGCCCCTTCCCCAAGGTCCCGCCCCCACCTCTTCTCCCCCTCCCCTGAGCGGGGAGTGTGCTGAGGCTCCGCTCTTCCGCTACCGGCAAACAGCTGATTGGCGGCAGGGAGGGGCAGAATGCAGCAGCTGCGGGAAGAGGCTGGGAGTGGGGAGCTTGGCTGCTGGCGGAGCCTGCCCTGCTGCAGCAGGAGCCCCAGGAGCCGGCAGCGTCAAGCTTCTGCCCCCACAGGAGAGAGCAGGGGGCGGAGAAGAGAGGGCTGGGCGGGGCCCCTTTGGACTGTGGGCCAGGCGCCATGGTAAATCGGGTACTGTCACCAACAAAAGAAACCAAACCCATCACCTGGGAGGCAATTAATTAGTCACCAGTGTGACTAAGCCCAATTCTCTTAAAGGGCCATCCCAACCTAGGACGGGTTCTTTAAGAGTAGTCTACGGCTCCGATCCTAGGTCTGTATGAATAAGAGCTGTAGCCGTGGGCTCGCTTTTATTCTGGGCTTTGCCACTGATTCATGCTGTGACGCTGGATAACTCCCTTCATCTCTCTGCCTCTGCATTTCCCCATCTATACAATGAGTTAATAATGCAAATCCTCCCTTTGTAAAGCCCTTTGACATCTATGCATTAAAAGAGCTAAGTACTAACCTGTGGATCCCCTGCACTGGAAAATTTTCTTTTTTGCATCCTTACCATCCATGCTGCACATAGGGAAAAATCAAGTTCAATCCAAAAGCCAAAGACCTTAGGTTTTTTTTTTAAAATTATTTGTTTTATGTAAGTGCCTATTAGAAACTGACACAAACAAGCTTCTATCAGCTCCATGATACTGCAGCATATACAGATATGACAGAGTGGAAAAGCATCTTTGCTGCCAAAGTACTCACCAGAGACTCGATAACAAGGTGCCATTGTGTAACACTGGATAAAGGTTCAGGGAATAACAGGCGGTAGAAACAGAAAAGGCATTTTAGGTCACCTAGCCCAGCAGTTCTCAACTTGGGGCCCGGGGCCCCCTGCGGGAGGCCATGAGCAGGTTTCATGGGGTCCGCCAAAATAAACCAGAGAGCAGGGCCAGCATTAGACTCCCTGGAGCTCAGGACAGAAAACCGAAGCCCAAGCCACGTGGGGCTGAAGGCAAGCCTGGGCAACTCAGCTTTCCAGGGCGTCCTGTGGTGTGGGAGCACAGGCAGTTGCCCTGCTTGCTACCCTCTAATGCCAGCCCTGGCTTTTAATCTACTGGATATGAAGAAAAACCGTTTTTGTGGCACAGGTGGGCCATGGAGCCTTTTATAGCATGCTGGGGGGGGGCTCAGAAAGAAAAAAGGTTAAGAACTCCTGACCTAGCCCATCCTTCTGCCATTGCAGGACTGCTCCTAACGCCAGTCTTTCTTTGGTGAAATACTTATAAACCTCTCAAGCATTACGGTGTCAATCCTTGTCGTTGAAAAATGGTTCCACCCTAACAGCAATTACAGCTAATCCTCTTGAAAGGACGGATGGTGTTGTGGGTAAGGCGACTGGCCGGAGACTGAGGGTTCAGTCCTTGATTCTGTCAGACTCCCTGTATGAGTAATCTCTCTGTGCCTCAGCACCCTATCCTTAAAATGGGGATGAGGATACTTCTTTCTCCTCATTTATTTTATTTATTTAGAATGTTAAGGGCAGGAGTCTCTCTTATTTTGTGTGCTTATGGTACTTAGGTCAATGAGGCTCTGACCTTCGTTGGGCCTGTCGGCACTATCATCATACTAATTATTCAACCTAAATCAGGGGTTCTCAGATTGTGGGTTGGGACCTCAAAGTGGGTCTCGACCCCAGTTTAATGGGGTCGCCAAGGCTGGTGTTAGACTGCTGGGGCCAAGGCCAAAGTCAAAGCACGAGCCCCAACACCCAGGGCCAAAGCCCTACAGTGTCAGCCCTGGAAAGGGGGGCTAAGGTTACATGCCTCCTGCCCAGGGCAGAAGCCCTTGGGCTTCAGCTTTGCACTCCCCTCCCCCCCCCCACGCGCAACCTGGGGTGGGCCTGGGCTTTGGTCTCCCCTCCTGGAGTCATGTAGTAATTTTTGTTGTCAGAAGGGGGGGTCACGGTGCAATGAAGTTTGAGAACTGCTGACCTAAATATTCCTTTTTTTAACTTTCTGGTGGTCAGAACTGAACTCTATTGCAGTTGAAAACCCATAATCAGAACCAGTGGATGAAATTTAAGAACGAGAACTGCAATTTCTAATTCTTGACATGATCAGCTTTAAATTCTCTCTATCTGAGTTTCATTCAACCACGTCACATTTTTCTCTCCAATCACTAATCATGTCCATTTTTAAAACTGACCAATTGGAGTGTCGAATATAAGATACAGGCAGTTCCAAATTGCATCACTCCATGTATATGTCAAACACCCATAAAACCTGGAAATGTAAAACCAAATCCCCAAAATATAGTACCCCATGATTTGTTTGGTTCTGAAATTAAAGCCAGCTGTTTCCACCTGGCTGGGAATGCACAGGTAGAGAAAGTTTTGTGCTGAATTCTTTATACCAGCAGCTCGCAACCTTTTTCTTTTTGAGCCCCCACCTCTCCCAACGTGCTATAAAAACTTCACCTGTGTCACAACAACTGCTTTCTGCATATAAAAGCCAGGGCTGCCATTAGGGGGTAGCAAACAGGGCAATTGTCCGAGGCCCCATGCTACAGAGCCCCCTCCCCCCGCGAAGCTACATTTCTTAGACTTCAGCTTCAGCCCCAAGTGGTGGGGCTGAGAGCCCCGGGCTTCAGCCCCATGAGGCGAGGCTTTGCCTTTCTGCCCTAGGCCCCAGCCAGCCTAATGCAGACCCTGCTTGGCAGACCCCCTGAAACCTGCTCGTGGGGCCCTAGCCCCCTGGTTGAGAACCACTGCTTTACACTTCCCCATTTATCACTTAGCTGCTTTTTGTCAGAATATGGCTGCTAAAATTATTCAACAGACACAGACTAATATGCCAGTGCATCAACTGCACCTTAGTTTGGCATAGGAACAAGTCTCCTACATAACCCAAGTAAATATACTTCAGCTCCAAAAAGAGATTTTTGGCAATTAGCCGCAGAGACAATCTGAATGGTTGAAGTGTTTGAAAAAATGTCAGTGTATACAGTTTCAGAGTAACAGCCGTGTTAGTCTGTATTCGCAAAAAGAAAAGGAGTACTTGTGGCACCTTAGAGACTAACCAATTTATTTGAGCATGAGCTTTCATGAAGTGAGCTGTAGCTCACGAAAGCTTATGCTCAAATAAATTGGTTAGTCTCTAAGGTGCCACAAGTACTCCTTTTCTTTTTAGTGTATACAGTATCTTTCAAAAATATACAGCACTAACCACTACTAGAACCTACTGAGATTCACTAAAAACACAGTGATAGATGGAAAGGACAGATACGGCTAGATGTAAATGGGATGCTTTGCCCCATTGTAATGAAGTTTCTGCTCATATCGGAGCACTTTCCTAAACAAATGAAACTATTGCTTGTTGTTATTTTATGGCTAGATTTTTCACAAGTACTCAGCACCCAGCAGTTCCCATTCATCTGCCTCTGAGCATGTTTCATGCCACTGTTTTTATATAGAGTTGTCTTTAAGTAATCCCTTCCCAGAATCCTTTGCAATGGCTACTGTGGAAGGTGCTGGGGCACAGGCCCATGTGAACAACCCAGCTTCCGTAGCTTACAGCAACAAACAGAAAGCCTTTGTTTGACTCAGCAGAATGAGATTATTCTTGTCTCTTTTCCTTTTCCGAACAATGTTGCTTTTAGTTCATTTATCTGCTTATCAGAGAGCGATATGTAAACAGAGCACTGAGTCCTGATGGGAGGTACAGAGTGATTCTTTAGAGTGGTTGGCTTTGAAAAGCAGTCTAGGCAAGTGATCAATCCAGTGTTAAGGTTCCCTGTCTCTTTGCTCTGACTCTTGTCACCACCAGACAAACTGGAAAAGCATCTGATAACAGGACCATTGGGCTTTACAGCAATTTTTTATTCCAAGATCTGACAACTATTTGGTGACTCATAGATACATAGAGTTTAAGGCCAAAAAGGACTGATAGATCATCTAGTCTGACCTCCTGTATAACACAGGCCATAGAATTTCAGCCAGTCCACCCCTGCATCGAGCCTAATCACTTGGGTTTGACTAAAGCAGTGGTCACCAACCGATCAATCGCAATCGACTGGTTGATCCTGGAGACTCTCCCAGTTGATTGCGATCTCTGGCTGCCAAAAGTCTCTGGTGCAGCGGGGCTGCTGCTAAGGCAGGTTTGCTTCCTGCCTGTCCCAGCCCCGTACTGCTCCTGAAAGCAGCCAGCACGCCCCTGTGGCACCAGAGGAAATGGGGAGCAAGGATCTCCATACGCTGCTCCTGCCTGCAAGCACCACCCCCGCAGCTCCCATTGGCTGGGAACAGGGAACTGTGGCCAATGGGAGCTGTGGGGAAAGTGTCTGCAGAGAGGGGCAGCATGCGGAGCCACTTGCCCCCCCCCCAGGGGCTGCAGGGGTGCACTGGTCCCTTCCAGGAGCAGCGTGGGGCCAGAGAATGCAAGGAGCCTGCCTTAGCCCTGCAGCACCACCGACCAGGAGCCACCCAAGGTAAGTGCACCCCAACCCCCAGCCCCCTACCACAGCCAGCACCCCATACCCCCTCCTGCACCCCAAACCCCTGCCCTGGGCCCCCTCCTTCACCCAAACTTCCTCGCAGAGCCCACACCCTGAACCTCTTCCTGCACCCAAACATTCTGCCCCAGCCCAGAGCTCACTCCTGCACCCAAACTCCCTCCCAGAGCTTGCATCCCTCATCCCCTCCTGCACCTCAACCCCCTGCCCCAGGCTCAGCCCGGCTGGCCCCCTCCCACACTCCAAACAGCTCGGCCCCAGCCCAGAGGCTGCACTCCCTCCTGAACCCCAACCCCCTGTGTCATAAATATAAAGGGAAGGGTAAAACCCTTTGAAATCCCTCCTGGCCAGGGGAAAGCTCCTCTCACCTGTAAAGGGTTAAGAAGCTAAAGGTAACCTCGCTGGCACCTGACCAAAATGACCAATGAGGAGACAAGATACTTTCAAAAGCTGGGAGGAGGGAGAGAAACAAAGGGTCTGTGTCTGTCTGTAGTCGTCTTGGCCAGGGACAGAACAGGAATGGAGTCTTAGAACTTTTAGTAAGTAATCTAGCTAGGTATGTGTTAGATTATGATTTCTTTAAATGGCTGAGAAAAGAATTGTGCTGAATAGAATAACTATTTCTGTCTGTGTATCTTTTTTGTAACTTAAGGTTTTGCCTAGAGGGGTTCTCTATGTTTTTGAATCTAATTACCCTGTAAGATATCTACCATCCTGATTTTACAGGGGGGATTTCTTTATTTCTATTTACTTCTATTTTTTATTAAAAGTCTTCTTGTAAAACACTGAATGCTTTTTCATTGTTCTCAGATCCAAGGGTTTGGGTCTGTGGTCACCTATGCAAATTGGTGAGGCTTTTTATCCAACATTTCCCAGGAAAGGGGGGGTGCAAGTGTTGGGAGGATTGTTCATTGTTCTTAAGATCCAAGGGTCTGGGTCTGTAGTCACCTAGGCAAATTGGTGAGGCTTTTTACCAAACCTTGTCCAGGAAGTGGGGTGCAAGGTTTTGGGAAGTATTTTGGGGGGAAGGACGCGTCCAAACAGCTCTTCCCCAGTAACCAGTATTAGTTTGGTGGTGGTAGCGGCCAGTCCAAGGATAACGGGGGTAATATTTTGTACCTTGGGGAAGTTTTGACCTAAGCTGGTAAAGATAAGCTTAGGAGGGTTTTCATGCAGGTCCCCACATCTGTACCCTAGAGTTCAGAGTGGGGGAGGAACCGTGACACCCTGTCACAGCCCGGTGAAAGTGAGTGAGGGTGGAGGAGAGCAAACGACAGAGAGAAGGGGTGATGGAGTGAGCAGGGCAGGGCCTTGGGGAAGGGTAGATCCTGGGTTGCACTTAAATTCAAAAAGTGATCTTGGGCATAAAAAGGATGGAGACCATTGGACTAAAGCATCTTCCAGACAGGCATCCAGTCTGGATTTTTAGACACAAAGAGATGGAGAGTCCACCACTTCCCTTGTCAGTTTATTCCAATGGTTCATCACTTGCACTGTTAAAAACTAGAGCCTTATTTCTCATTGGCGTGTGTATGGCTCCAGCTTCCAGCTGTTGGCTCTTGTTCTGCCTTTCTTCCTTAAAGATTCCATTAGTACCCACTATCTTCTCGTTGTAAGTGAAGGTACTTAGACACCAAGACGAAGTCACCTCTTCAGCTTCTTTTTGATAAGATGAAGCTTTGTCTCTCTCGTTAAGGCATTTTTTCCAGCCCTCAAATCACTTTTGGGGTTCTTCTCTGTACAGTATAATCTGGAGTAATTCCAGTCAAATCAATGGAATTACTTTGATCTTTCTGTAATGTAACAACAATCAAAATCTGTCCCCTAGTATTTAAAGTTGATTTCTACTTTGAAAAGCGGCAATATAAAAATGGCACCTTCTTATTCAACAGTAGAGTTGGTTGGGAATTTTTTGACAAATTGTTTTTGTCAAAAGATACTGATTCGTCTTTCCAAACCAAAACTTTGAGAAACAACTTCCTGACTTGAAAAAAGGTCAAGACAACAGTTTCAAATTGTCAAAATGTTTTGTTTTGACAATGTCAGTTTTCCAGTTTGAAACAACTTTTTTGTTTCAAAATTTAAGCTAACTAGATTGTAAAAAGATTAAAGAAAGGTCAATGATGAAATCAAATGTTTCATAATTACCAATACAAAACGTTTCAATTGGCCTGAAATGCACAAAAATTCAGTTTTTTTGGTTTGTAAATATTTTCAAGATTTTTACTTTTCATCCCAATTTAAGAGGGGAAAAACTTTCGGATCTTCAAATATATTCACAGAATGGGAAAACTGTTTCCCACCCAGCTTTATTCAACAGGGCTGTTGTCTCTGTGTATTTAGAGTCAGAGCTCCAGGTAACAGAACTACATAATGTTACTTCTGTAAAACGATGGCAGCTAAGGGAGTGAACGCAATTCTATTCCTTCATGTGCAACAATGGAGTTGTTCCCTAGAGTATGTCTACACTGCAATTAAACATCCGCAGCTAGCCCGTATCAGTTGACTCTGGACTGCAGGGCTTGGGCTGCGGGATGGTCGAGCTCAGGCTGGAGCCCAGGCTCTGGGGCTCTCAGGATGTGAATGTTTACACCGCAATATTACAGCCCCGCAGCCCGATCCCTGCAAGCCTGAGTCAGCTGACCTGGGCTAGCCATGGATTTTAATTGCAGTGTAGACATACCTTAAGTTCCAATTAGTTAAGCCTGTGCAACCTCTTTAAACTGGCAGAACTTCCCAACCACTAACCAGAGTGAAATCCTTCCTGTTACTTTATTCCAATCCACAGGTTCTCCAGCCATCTCATTCTATGGCCCATTCTGTATGAGAAGTCTTCAGATCCTCAAGGGTATTTAGACACCTAACTTGGCACCTACATTCCTGCTACTTGTTCCATTGAGGACAAGATCCTCAGGAGGTGCCCTGTGGAATCAAGCATAGCTTGATGTGAGGTTGCAAAGATAGCTATAAAGAATTCGGCACAAAAATAAGTTTCATCATACATTTAGGCACATCAGGTTTGATCTGTTGTGATCAGCAACCTTTCCATGGGAACAATCTAGAAAAGAGAATGGTAGAGGTTGGGTCTTTCTACAAATCTTTCCACAATATTCTTGTTTAGTTAAATGACTTTCCACAGCTGCTTATATGTCCTGCCTGGTAATCTAAGAAGCCACTTCCTGTTATTAATCGTCTCTCTCTTTACAATAAGGTGAATAAAAAGACTAATTTCTTCCTGAGCTTGGCCTCTCAACAGTCATTTTTTCCACCAGAATAAGGCCAAGTAAAAGGGGAAAATGGAATGCTGTTAAATACAAAGGTGGATGAAATGTTGAAGAGTTGAGGGCCACATTTGAAAAAGGGTTGGCAGAAGTGCAAATATAAACCAGAAAGATAGAGGAATGAGTGCAGATAGAGGGCACCTACGGGACAGTATGCAAGTGAAAACAGACCCGGATACATATTGACAAGAGAGGAATCCAATACAGAAATGCTTTATAGATTGAAGAAAATATCAGCATCTGTTCCAAATCAGAACAGAATTAACTGGCTGAAAACCACAAGTGGATCACATCAGCTAATGCCTATGTCAACGAGTGTTTTCCAAGATATATAATTTTTGTGGTTAGTTTCAAAGAGCCTTTTAAAATCCTTTATTCTGGGCAACAGAAGCCATTCGATACCCACAGAGGGAGTAAATTCTAATAGCATGCAGTACACTGAAGAGCCAGTGTGAAAAGGTGTTGTGAATACGCTATTTATAATGAAAGTTAGTTCTAACATTTGGTTCCTTATTAAACACAGTAAATTATAAGCAACTGAATTACAAGGCTATAATGTCATCAAGTGTGCACTCCTGGGACATCTGTCCATGACGACAGAATTATGGAAGTAAACTTGTGAATTAGGCTTTGGCTTTCAGTGTGATTACCACACTGTACATATGCTGTGTGCTTGAGCAGTTTTCGCTTACAATTAATTTTGTTCACCTACCCTTTGGTACAAAATTCTCTCTCATTGTTTGCTACAGAAAGTCTTGTCTGCTCACAGCCAATATCTTCTTGTTTCCTTCCTGTACTCAAAACAAACATACTTTTATCTACTTACACAGTGTCACTGGAAAATATACAAATTGAAAAATCTGATGAGAAATGCGGCTTGGATTTTAAATAGCTTCACATTATTTGTAGTACAATAGAGTCCACCTCATCTAGTAATTGTGAACGCATAGCATAAGATGACCATCCCTACCCCAAATAGCTGACCATCTCAACGCCGGGGGGGTGAGATTCTCTTCCACACCTCCAGGATGGGGAGCAGATTAGGTGCAGCCCAGAGGAAGAGGACAAAAGCAGCTTTAACCCATCTTTGTGTCATTCTAATTCTGGGCTGCTCCAAGGGCTCAAAAAGCCCTGGTGTAACTTAGGGCAGCTCTCTCTCATGTGCTGCAGCCATGGCCCCACTCCCTAGCACATCCCTCCCGCGCCCGAACAAGGTCCCAGTAAACTGTGTGTGTCAGTTCAGTCTCCGATTTGCATTGCTTCTAGCCCAGGTGTAGGGGGTATGTTCAGAAGGAAGGGAGCCTGGCCAGAGCGAAACTGTGCTCTGGTCATTCCTGGGTTGGTGGAGCATCTGCTTAAGGGCTGTTGGCAGCCAACACTAATTAGAGAAGTTCTGAGGCTGCTCTATGTTATGTCAGGGACCAAATCAGCCCCAATATCAGGGTGAAGCATGAAAACCACCTTTCATGACTCCCACTCCTGTGCTGAACGCAGCCTAGCCTAATCCAGGGACTGATGCCTGTACAAAGCTTTACTAATCAGTGGTATTAAGTAGCTCTTGTGATGAGAGAAATTCTCACAATTAATTGAGGTTAATCCTGAATGCTAAACACTGGTTAAAGTAAAAACCTGACAGAATCTCAGATTTTTGAGTTGCTTAATGTAGATACAATTACGTAACTGACTGCTACATTCCAGTACATCTAAATGTAATTGCTTCTAGTTGAAAAATTTGTAATGTAGCCAAGATCTTTTTTCAACAAAAAGACGTATACGGGAATATTATTTCCCTGTGAAAGAGAACTATGAGACTATTTGCTCATCAAAATCACAGAGCTCACTACTATAGGAAAGTGTCTGATTATCTTTACAAAGATCAGTAAAGAAATGTTTTCCCCAAGAAAATCCACCACCTTTCTGGATTATTTTTCATAAATGATGCTTTTTGTTGTTGTTTCTTCTAGATATATTTTCCTGAAATGAGATCTTATTCTGATGTTTAAATTAAAATACTGGTGTGGAAGCCCACAGTCACTTTCTTAAACTATGTGAGCATGGTGCAGGATTCAGGAAAAACAGCACAGCAGGCAAAACCTATATTGCTACTGCCACCTCCTAGTATTTGCTTCCCTTCGTTCTGTGGGGCAGAGGACAGACCCGCCTATATGTGCAGACTTAGGACCTGATCTTGCAAATATGCACATGGCTTCATTTTAAACACCTGAGAAGTTTCATGGACTTCAGTGGGACCAAATGCATGCTTAAAAATGTACATAAATGTTTGCATGACCCAGGGTACGGAACAAATCTTGCATGCCCAGGGCACATGTGTAACACACAGTGTCTTTAATGGGCATTCTGAATTAAGGCGGCTTGTTAGGCTGGCCTTGCAACATGTACTCACATTCACTTCCTCTTAATTGTGAAGGTCTTTATCTGAAGAAAAAACAACAGGCTTAATTTAGATTCTTTATTTAAAACAGATTTATAAAAATGTTCATATACTGAATGTTAAAATACACAAGGGTGGGAATATCCTTATAAACATTCATTATTCTACAAAGTGCCTAATTGCTAGCAGCCCAAATTGGTCCTCTGTTATGGTGTAAAGTTTGCAGATATGTGAAAACATTAGCGTTATAACCCTTAGCTCTGCCTCACAATGCAACAACCTGCTCTCTGAATTTACATTGTGCCACATAAACGGATGTCATCCCCTCATTCATTACAGTCATTTCTCAGAAATGCTTGATCTGGTACTGAAATGACTGAAATCTCCACCTCCTTTTAAATGATTTAATACCATGTTAATTCAAATGTCCTCTCGTACCTTTAGTAATATGGGATGGTCTGTTCCCCATTTTAAAGGCCAATGTCATACATCTGGACATTAGACTGATATCAGAAAGAATGTATAATTCTGACACACTGGTAATAATCATGGTTCCATTTCTTTCGTTGAGCTCTGCAACATCCTAAAGCCATATCATGCAAGCAAAAGATGGCAAAGAGGAGTGAAACTTAGGCTGGTATCCAGCACTTCAGCATGTGCCTAACTTTAAGCATCTGAGCAGTCCCAGTGAAGTCAGTGGGACTATTCAGGTGCTTAAACTTATGAAAGTGCTTAAGTGTTTTACTGGATAGTTTTGTGGAAAGCAAATACACTGAATAATTTTCCAAAATAACCTGAAAGACACATTTGCCATTTTTTTGAAAGTATAAGCTAGGAGAAAATAGGCTAATGGTTAAACAGGAAAGTTAGGCCCACTTGTGGGAGAATCTGACCGTACTCTCTCTTGCAGGACAATGGCAGCTTGTTTCTTCTCAAACGAGGCTTCATAGAAAAAGGAAGGCTAGATAAAATTCCTGGGTAGTTCAATCCCTCCCCCGGCACACATGCTTTGGAACGTACATTCTTCCCTCAGCTCAGTAGGCTCCATCTTCCAGTCTCTAAAATGCTTTTCCATCATGTTTCTGGCTCTCCAGTCACCAACATTTACAGTGGGAATGATTTTCTGTGGCTTCAGCCACTGGACAAATCGTTTCATTTCTAGGTAACTGCTGTGTTCACTGTAAGGAATCCCTGTAGCAAAACAATGCAAAGATACCTCAGGCAGTCTGCTTAGCTGTAAGTCTTACTAAAAATATTTTTGCAAGAAACAAAGAAATACTTAAAAAGAATATTTTAATTAAATGGAGATTTAAACTTTACTCCAAGGATCAAGTAAAAATCCAGACTTCATTATTGGAAGGATTAACTAGGATCAATCTACAGTGTCAATCATTAGTGCAAATTCAGTGACCCCAGCTACTTTGTTGAGTGACGAGAGGAGAGATTTTCTAGGAGATTTAACTCCATCCATAAATTGTTTGCCAGAGACTGCACCAATAAGAACAGAAGAAACAGGCTGGTACCTATGGAAGCTCTGCAGCAGGCACAGGGTCTTTCACATGAAACCACATATGGAAGGAAATCCTGGCTCTGTTGAAATCCCTGGCAAAACTCCTATTGAGTTCAATGGGAATAGCATTTTACCCATGGAGTCTGTGTTTGTCTTAAAGCATCAGATCAAACTGTTTTTTGAAAGAGGGGCACTAAAGGAAACAGTATTTAAAATCTGCATTTACAGTGTTCCAGACTGGTCAATTCTTAGACTTATCCTGGAGACATTTATCTGCTCAGCTTCTTAACAGAAGTGATACCAATAAGTAGATAATATGATGAACAGTAAGAGGTGCTAGAATAAAATGTATACAAACAATCCACACAGAATTAAATGTACTGAGCCATTTATAATGCTTGTACCATATATGGTGATCTTTCCCCTGGTCTGAGGTTTGATATCTGCCAGAGCGTGACACGAATCGGAGTATGTCCATCCAGTGGGCCTGAAAGCCAGAACTTGGTCAAACTTCTCTGAGAACTTGCTTAAGTGGTTTTGCAAGCCCTGTTAATAAAAGACAGCACATTCATAAAGGCTGTTAAACACCACAATAATCACAATGATCCAATAGTCTAAAAGGTTTCGGGTTTGGAGAGGGAGACATTGGAGATTAAACTATATTTCTGTACAACACTTTAATAGGCACTTTCCCTTTTTTTGTTTTAAATGCCAGCTGGCTAGAAAACAGTTATGATCAATACTTTACACTTAAATAGCACTTTTCAGCTAAGGACCTCAAAATGCTCTACAAATACAAACAAATATTATTAGCTCCATATTACAGATGGGAACGCTGATGCTCAGAGAGAGAAAGTGACCCACAAAAAACAACACAGCAAATCACTTCCTGTGATATGTATAGAGCCTCCCTTCTCAGACCACTAGACCATGCTTCCAAAAACCAAACTGAACATGACCTGAGGGAATAGTTTCTCTTCTTTTAACTCAATTGATTCCAAAGATCTGACCTGAAACTCGCATAATTTGCCTGAGGCAGCCTTCAATTTTGTTTATGGGTTAGCAAAGGAATAAGGGTAAAAGAGGGAGAGGAAGAAGTGTAAGGAATCTTCAATCCTACATTAGCATAAAGAGAAGTCAGAAATAGGAAATCAGTTTCACTTGTGTACTGTAGATATCCACCGTGTCCATCTGAAAGCCCTACAAGATTTTCGATTTCAGAACAGTTAACAACAAGCCAGGAGCAGGAAGAAGAAGGTGCCACAAGTACTCCTTTTCTTTTTACAAGATAAATAATGACTGCTTGAAAGAAAAGAGAATAACTGTGATTTAGCACCAACTGAACCAGCAGACGCTGCAGAGTTTGGGGAAAGGGAAGTGAAATGCTGCCACCAGCAGCACCATGGTTCCAGTATACACTCGACAGCAATATTCACAACTACCAAGACAGGCACATTTGAAAATAAAGGACCATAAATAAATAAGTACATTCTTTATTCAGTAATGGGAGCTACGGCCATTCTTCAAAGACTCCATTTACCTAGTACAGTGGAAAAGGTTAGGTTTCATTAAGATGGCAATCATAAGCCTAAAAGGACTATATCTGCCCATCATGATTCGTTTTTAAGGAGATTGACATTTCGTACTGCACTCTTCATAAGATAAGACACATGCATTATACTTGCCCCTCCTGTCTTAATAAAAACCAAGGACAGTACATGCCGTTCTAGTAGGACAATTATGAGATGAACTAAAATTCAGTAGAACAATTATGAGATTAGCCTGCTCTCAGATTTTGTTACGAGTTTATTAATCAGGTACATACTGTTAATTTTTAAGGGTGGGATTTTCAGTCTGACAAAGTCAAATGTGCTTCTAAATCACGTAGGTTATGTCCACACTGCAATAAGATACCCACGGCTTGCCTGTGCTAGCTGACGTGGGCTCCTGGGGCTTAGACAAAGGGGCTGTTTAATGGTGTTGTAGATGTTTGAGCTCAGGCTGCAGCCCAAGCTCTGGGATCTTCCTACCTCGCTGGGTCCTAGAGCCTGGGCTCCAGCCCAAATGTTTACCCTGCAATTAAACAGCCCCTTAGCCCAAGTCCATGAGCCTAAATCAGCTGGTACAGGGCAGCTGTGGGTTTTTAACTGCCGCGTAGGCAAATCCTTAGACTCTTCTGAAAATCCCACCCTAATGCTTGTATATTATAGTCGCACCCCATTGTGGTAAGTCATGAATAGAACATATAAAATATATAGAATATAAAGACACAGTCCTTGCCCTGGAAAGCTTGTACTCCTTGAAATTCTTCCACTATGAATTTAAATGGAAAAAGTCTCATGATTTCACTGATACAAACAGATGTTTGTGTGATTCAAGGGGAATTCTTTTAATGTTAATATTTTTAGGGGGAAAAAGGCTTCCTTCGTACAAGAACATGGCGAACTTCAGAGCTTCTTCATAAAGAGTTAAACAAGGAACATATTCATACTGCTTTTTTAAAATTCCTCAGACCCTCAGTCAATACGGCCCCAAAACCTTCATCCTTTTAAAATAGAAAATATAATTCATTACTCAATCAACCTCCTTCGATCACCATGACAGCCTGTTATCTACTATTTTGCTGAAGTCAGCAGCAGCATGAGCAAATGGATCCCATATGGTATGAGAAGGCTCAAACATGATTAAATGGTTAATTTACAATCAGCCCCAACAACACTTCCGTGCAGCTTGCTTATTCAAGAGCAGATATTCATAAGTATTTAAATGACCCCAGCATTTTTTTGTAGTAAAACTAAGCATTCCATTGAAGTAACCAGTCTCTTTGAATTACCGTTTGCCCTTTCTTTTCACACAGCAAATCCATTTGCATTACTGGAGCAATTAATCTATTTTATTCTTCCTATGCTTTCAAAAACAAAGCTTTGCATAGTAAAGGATTTGGAAAAAGGACATCCGTAATGTGAACCTGTAGCCCTACATCTTGCTTCCACTTGATAGAATGTCTGTAAAATAGTTGTATTTTAATATCTTACTTTGATTCCTTTACTGGTCTCAAGAAAATGTTGCAAAATTACTAGTTAATATTGACCACACTCATCCAGTACCAGGCTGAAAGCAGTCGTAACTGTAACAACTGCAGGTAGAGAATATTGATTTGAATTCCACTCTTTGACTTGGATAACAAGCAGGGATGCTATTTATAGGGCAAAAAGGGTGTGCTTGCTTCCAGGTTTAGATTTGTTTCTTTGGTACAGTCTTTGATGCAATGTGACTTGCCCTTCCTGGTCTAGCTTGGGGGTTTTTGTGAGAACTGTTATTCAACGTATGTAAAGCTTTTGTAGACATAAAGTTCTATATACACTCTACTGGGGCAGTTACAGCCCCCACCTTCAATGCTGTAATAGTCATTAGTGCAGATTGACTGTACAAAGAAGAATGGACCCAGGTAGGGAGAAGGATACACACCCTCTGCACAGCACAGAACTTAGCTAACAAGCATGGAGCCCAAGGGAGGGAGTATGGCAGGGATATGCTTGGGATTCACTGGAGCCACAGAAGTCTACTTTGATCCTTAGTCCTGCCACTTGACCTATTATTATTAGGTCATAATCATAACTAGTACAGAATCTTAGAGTAGTGATATTTGTCTGCTTCAGGTCTAGGCTGAAGATGCTGATATTAAAAAAATCTTTAAACTCTGGTCACTATTTAGGAGAAAAGGAGAGCGATTTCTTTGGTTTTTATAATTAGCCAAGTGTCTTTAGATGAGTGAGGTTCTCTGCTGAATCAACGTAGCACCTATAAACCATACATGGAGAGCTAAACTACATATTGGCAAATAATTAAGTAGCTTCTTCCAAAATGAAAAAAAAAGAACCTTTTTTGATTTTGCTCTTGGAAATCAACATGGGATGAAGGCGCAGAGGCCAAATAAATTGAAATCTGGAATTAAGCAGATGTACAAAAGTTAAAAAAAAAAAATCACAACACATGCTTCTGCTACTTTAGTTTTGGAATCAGGGAGAGTGAATAAAAAGGTAAGATATACAAGAGAAAACAAAAACACTAGGAAGCAATTTGAGGTTAGAAAAAGGGGCTGTGAGGAATAAAGTGAAGAGAGCATGAGTCTGTATGACTGACAAAGTGCAGCTACAAAATATCAGAATATTTATCAAAAAGAAATAATCAGTTATCCCTACAATTATATTTAAAAGAAAGTATGTTTCCTAGTATATCTGTAGAAGTCTACTAGAAGACTGGCATTCTGGAAGGAAGTGAATGTGCCTATGATTGCTTCAGAAGACCTGTGAGTGAAGAAGGAAGTCACGGAATGCAAGACTCTTTCATAACACTGAACTCATTTTTGTTAACCCACTCCAGGTACCATCTCATGGATAACTTTGTTCCAGGCAAGTTTTAAAATATTCACTGTTTGAGAAAAGGCAAAATCTGACTTGATTGAGTGGAAATAAAAGCCAAAGACATCCAGCTTTGATCCAGGGAACCTCAGAAGTATTCTTCAGAAATGCACAATTTTACCATCAGCTATCACCTTAACCTAACCTTCAATCATGAAAAGCCTGTTTAATTTTTAGAGCTTCTTTTTCAGTTCTTTACCTGGAAGCAGGTTATTGGGGAGGCATTAGCCGTCTAAGTGAGAAGAACTGCAGCACAATCCTTAAAATTGACAAGACTAACCTCTTTGCAGCCAGAACAGTTTTTTTGTTATGTGTCTGTACAGTGCCTAGCACAATGGGGCCCTGGCACATAACTGGGGCTTCTAGGCACTGCTGCAATACATAATAAATAATAATAATGTTATGCATCTCTTAAAAGCCACCTGATGTTTGAGATCACAGATGGATTCAAAACATAAATTAAATGCTGAACCTGAGCTCCTGACTGAGACAAATTTCCCTAGTGACTTCAAAGACTTTGCAGGTTTCTGAGCTAGCACAAAGCTTTAGTTATCAGAAACCAATGGGGCTGAGGAACAATATCAGGACTGGTCCCTAAATAGGGCTAGGGATTGAACAAAATGCATATCAAAACAAGATATGGGGCAGACCCAGAAATCTTGATATAGGATGGACTAGTGGATAGGGCACTGGACTGGATTGGGACTCCAGAGACCAGTGTTCAATTCACATCTCAGTCAGAGAATTCCTGTGTGATCTTAGGCAAATTAACTGTTTCTCAGTTCCCCATACGTAAAACTGGGATAATATTTCTATAACTCACATTATGGGTTCAAAGATAAAATTGATTAAAATGACAGTATGGTTTACATGTGTTTCTATCTGTTGTACATGACTGTAAAATGACAGTAATGAGGGCATACAAGTAGCCAGATTTCCCAGGTAACGAGTCTGCAATTCATGACAAAGGTTGCTCAGCTGAGCATGAAATAATAAAAGAGGGAAGAACCACCTGGGTAAAGAAATGTATACTGTATAAAAATGACTCATATTATTTATTATTCCTTAATCCAAAAAACAGACTGCCAGATACTAGCTGATTTATTGTTATAATATTGTTCTTTTGATTTTCACACATTTACTAAACAGACACCAGGTTAATGCTGCATGGGCTCATCCATAAGCATTGAACACCTGTTCAAATGAGTTTGTGATCTCCATACATCTTAATGACATCACTGGCACCCGGACACAGACTCCAGCTATTGGCTTCACTGAAAACTTATCACACTGGCAGATCTAGATGGTTCTTTTTTGGGGGGCAAAGTAATCCTCATAATGGTAACTGGAGGCCACACTGAGGTGACAGAAATGGTAAAATTACATGTCTGTAACTTACATACTAAAGGGACAGAAGGATGGGATTTTAGCAGGAAGAGCATCTAGAAAGGATGGTGAAAAAGATTCTCCCTCAACACATTTTTTCTTACACTTTCTGGTTGGTTGTCTTTCCTGTACAGCCCGGGCCTTTCCCCTCTGCCCCACAGTGTAATTTACAGCAGGGGTTCTCAACCTTTTGCTTTCTGAAGCACCCCCAAAAGGCAATAAAAACTTCATGACCCACCTGTGCCACAACAACTGTTTTTCTGCTCCAGGGCCACCAGTGGGGGGTAGTAAACAGGGTAATTGCCCAGCACCCCACACCACAGGGGGCCCCATGAAGCTAAGTTGCTCGGACTTCAGCTTCAGCCCTGAGTGGAGGGGCTCAGACTTCGGCTTTCTGCATGGGCCCCAGCGACCCCAACGCTGGCCCTGCTCTCTAGTTTATTTTGGCGGACCCCCAGCAACCTGCTCACATCCCCCCAAAGGACCACAGACCCCCAGTTGAGATCCTCTGACTTATCGCACTACATATGTTTCTATCTATCTACTTAAGTCAATTTATATGGCCCCCATCCCTGGAGCTTGAACACCTCAGTCTTAATGTAGTTATTCTTACAACACCCCTCTGAGGTCTGACAACAGTATCATCATGTTACAGATAGAGAATGAGGCAGAGAGAGACTAAGTCATAGAATATCAGGGTTGGAAGGGACCTCAGGAGGTCATCTAGTCCAACCCCCTGCTCAAAGCAGGACCAATCCCCAATTTTTGCCCCAGATCCCTAATGGCCCCCTCAAGGATTGAACTCACAACCCTGGGTTTAGCAGGCCAATGCTCAAACCACTAAGCTATCCCTCCCACCCACACTGGTAGTCTGTGGCAGAGCAAGGAACCGAACCCAGATTAGCATCCTCATCACTTCCTCTTTGTTTTAGGTCACCTTTAAACATGGTCCAATTGTTCTGTTTTTATTTCTTTTTTAGTATTGTCCTGTTTAAAGGCTAGACATATTTGCCTACACACTATGCATCTTTCATGACATGGAAATTTCCTGAGATTCAGTCAACATAACTTAATACCTGTACACTAACATTAAGGTGTAATGTAGAATTTACCAACTTCTCATACAATTAAAGGGTGCAATGTATCTCAATTAGCATACAACAAATAGAGAGCTCCTCCCTGTTGTGTTGATTGCCTGTTGTTGCTCTGCACTTTCTAATCTATTTCAAAAATGCACTGTTTTCCCATTCCCCCTCAACCTACATACTCTGGTAAAATCAACAAAAACCTATAAACTCACCTTTAATCTGCTTTTTATGGGAGTCAATATTCTAGCTTTTAAATAAGAAGGGGGAATGAAGCTTTTAAAAACTAAAATAAAACTAAAATAAAAACATGTTTATCCCTTCCATCATCTATGAATACTTATGATATGATCTCAGGCTTCATTTCAGAACAAACACATGGCACTTGATTCCCTTGTATAAAACTTGTACACAAAAGTCAACTTCACAAAAAATAAAACACACTTCTGTCTAAAATCCTTTTACTTACTATTGTTACAAGTAACACCTGATATTCTTATAACTGAAAGACGGGAATCTATTTCTTCTTCAGTTTGATCATGATGTTCTTTTAACTACATTCTGTGTCAGTTTCACTGTTTCTCATATAGTCCATTTCCTTCTGTAGTTTGTGCAGGTCTTCCACACAGCAACAGAGGAAAGAAAAACTGTCTAAAATGAGGAAAGGTGAATGTAAAGCCATAAAAACTAGCAGTGGACTCAGGGGCATGTGTCATAGCTGAAATGACCTTTTTTTTAAACACAAGATTAAAACTTTTGATGATGTCAAGTTGACAATATCCCTTCTATTAACTGCCTAAAAAGAGAGGAAGTTTGAGGAAGAGAACCCCTTCAGTCCTTTTTTACAACACACAAATTAATGGAAAGAGAGAAGCCAGGACTAAGTGTCCCAGTATATTAATTGTTAATAGGAGAGATCCTGCAATCATTAAATAAAACCTACTTCAAAAAAAGGCCACAAATGGCAAGCCTTTGAACAAGTCTCATCTAATCTTGTTCCATGAACACTACATTAGAGTGAAATTACACTTTCTGTGCATTATGTTTGGAGCCTGTTATTAATGTTTAATTGCATCTCATTTTCAATGTGTTGCTATATGTCAAAACATTGCTAAATAAATATGATCTGACAGGTGGCAAAAAGCACCAAAGGTACCCTATTGCTGTTATATCATCCAGGCTAAGGTTAGCCAACAGGTGCAGATGATATTTTCTACACTTACCCTAAAATTAATTTGCATCATGGGAAGAAGGTGAAGCAAAGTATTGTTCCAGTCCATGGTGATGAGGGAATTAACAGCTGCTGATTCCAAGCACTGCAGCATTTTGTATTTATCTTGGGACATGCTCACTTTAGAGCCCAGAACTTGAGCAATTGCTGTAGGGTGAAAGGGAAAAGATCAGACATAATGAAGACAAAGTTTGCAAATAATAAAGATTTCCATTGTTGTTTCCGAGATGTTCCTGATCATCTCACTGATTCACTGGTTATCATTACAAAAATCCATGCTTGCCAACAAAGCTATTTCATATTCTAAAATATATAGAGGAGAACTGTGATAACTGTTGGCAAACACTGATTGCTGTACAGTAGCTTCAGAATTATTTGCAGAGAGAGGAGAAGTAAAAGTCTATTAATAGGTTACAAATCATACCTCCTCAATAATATATTGATGTTCAAGGGAGCAAACTGACATTTCTTTCTAAGACACTAGAACCTGGTACAGTTCTGAAGAAGGGACAAACAACCCATGTTAATGATGGCCTGAATTTCAGTGAGAGAAATTCTAGTACCAATGACTTTGAAAATCTTTTAAAAAGTATGAATGTTGCATGGCTTCTGCTCTCGAAAGTACAGTCTGGTAATCACTGTGCTGATTTAAGCCTGGGACACAACAGGCTGAATTAAAGACAGAAAACAGCAGAAAGAAGCAGTGAGCTGCTGGGAATGTTTTTAATAAATAGTTCATTTGTATGACTTGCTTCCATTTTACAGGGAAATACATAATATCGCCCTTGGAAATAAGTGTTAATAGAATTGAAATTTAAAAATAATTACATTTCTTTCACTGTGTTACTAATAGCACTTGAGATTATTAAAATTGAAAACAAATTTTATAATCTCACCAGTGATGCTGGTTTGTTTTTGTTTTTTAAAGTAAACTATTGGCACTTCACTTGCTATGGTTAAATTAGATTGCTTAATTTCACTTTCTGTGTGTAGTCACTTTGTGCATTCTATGCAATGGCACAATATGGTTTGGTTAACTTTGCAAACACGGCAGGTGAATGTTTCAATCATAAACTAGTTTTTAATTGAATTTTTAAAACTTCCTGACATTTAAAAAAATTAATATTAGATTTTAAAATTTACTTTCTCTTAGGGCTGTCAAGCAATTAAAAAAATTAATCGTGATTAATCGCACTGTTAAACAATAATAGAATACCATTTATTTAAATATTTTTGGATGTTTTCTACATTTTCAAATATACTGATTTCAATTATATCACAGAATACAAAGTGTACAGTGCTAATTTTACATTTTTGATTACAAGTATTTGCACTGTAAAATAACAAAAGAAATAGGATTTTTCAATTCACCTAATACAAGCACTGTAATGCAATCTCTTTATCATGAAAGTTGAACTTACAAATGTAGAATTATGTACAAAAAAATAACTGCATTCAAAAATAAAAGAATGTAAAACTTTACAGCCTACAAGTCTATTCAGTCCTACTTCTTGTTCAGCCAGTCACTCAGACAAACAAGTTAGTTTACATTTGCAGGAGATAATGCTGCCCGTTTCTTGTTTACAGTGTCACCTGAAAGTGACAACAGGCGTTTGCATGGCACTGTTGTAGCTGGCACTGCAAGATATTTACGTGCCAGATGCGATAAAGATTCATATGTCCCTTCATCTTCAACCGCCATTCCAGAGGATATGCGTCCATGCTGATGATGGGTTCTGCTCAATAACTATCCAAAGCAGTGCAGACTGACGCATGTTCACTTTCATCATCTGAGTCAGATGCCAGCAGAAAGCTGATTTTCTTTTTTGATGGTTTGGGTTCTGTAGTTTCTGCATCCGAGTGTTGCACTTTTAAGACATCTGAAAGCATGCACCACACCTTGTCCCTCTCAGATTTTGGAAGGCACTTCAGATTCTTAAACATTGGGGCGAGTGCTGTAGCTATCTTTAGAAATCTCACATTGGTACCTTTGTTTTGTCAGATCTGCAGGTAAGTGTCCTTAAAATGAACATGTGCTGGGTCATCATCTGAGACTGCTATAATATGAAATACATGGCAGAATGCAGGTAAAACAGAGCAGGAGACATACTATTACCCCCGCAAGGAGTTCAGTCAAAATTTAATTAACGCATTACTTTTTAACGAGTGCAATCAGCATGGAAACACGTCCTCTGGAATGGTAGCCGAAGCACGAAAAGACATATGAATGTTTAGCGTATCTGGCACGTAAATACCTTGCAATGCCAGCTACAAAAGTGCCATGCGAACACCTGTTCTCACTTTCTGATGATATTGTAAATGAGAAGCTGGCCGCATTATCTCCCATAAATGTAAACACACTTGTGTGCCTTAGCAACTGGCTGACAAGTAGTAGGACTGAGTGGATTTGTAGGCTCTAAAATTTTACATTGTTTGGTTTTTGAGTGCAGTTATGTAAAACAAATGTAGATTTTTTTTTTAAGTTGCACTTACACAATAAAGAGATTGCATTATGGTACTTATATGAGGTGAACTGAAAAATACTATTTCTTTTGTTTATCATTTTCTACAGTGCAAATATTTGTAATAAAAATAATATAACGTGAGCTCTGTACACTTTGAATTCTGTGTTGTAATTTAAGTCAATATATTTGAAAATGTAGAAAAACATTCAAAAATAGTTAAAAAATTCCAGTTGGTATTCTATTGTTTGACAGTGCAATTAATTGCGATTAATTTTTTTGAGTTAATCGCGTGAGTTAACAGCCATACTTTCTTTTGCTATACACAAAATCTAACTGTTCAGCCTAAGCTACCTTCACACATACTTTAAGGAAAAGCTCACTTTACGTTGATTCAGATATGCATATATTCATTTTGATTTGATATGTCCATTTACACACCTAGAAAGACCTTTTCTTTTCCAATGGAATAGGTTCCACAAACGACCAATGTACGTGGGTTTAGAGTTACTGTCTCAAAGGCAGTGTTGATAGCAAACTGGATAACCTCTTGTTGAGAAGGAAAAGTATATTCAGGACTGCAGTATCTAATAAATGGAAATTGGATATGAATATGTAACAGAACAGAATACAGGAGGCATCCTACTTTATAAATAGGCTTTGTCAGAAACTGCACACAACAATGACAGAAGGAAGAGAAAGCCAAGTTATTCGTCAATATCAATTCAACTTATTATTTACTTATTAAAAATCATGGCGACATATGGTAATTTTTTTAAGATTAAACTTTAATCTTTTTCAATAAATACATTTTAAGTTATACAATGTACACTCTTGTCTATATGCATATTTAAGAACACTGCCAATATTCACTCATCTGACACTATGACTAGTGAAATCTTTCCCTCTTTTGAGTACTATTTTTATAAATAGTCACATACTAATTACATCCATAGGTCTATTATTTTTTGGCATGCACATAATTGTCATACAAGGCATTATTCATTCACAGTAATAGAATATGGGTCAGAAAACAAAAGCACTGCAACTGGGTATTAGTCATCATGTATTGAAAAACAGTTTCACATGGATGAATCAAAAAAAGGTCTAATGAAAAATTGGACAACTGACCCCAACACTGAGCAGCCTTTCACTGTTTGAATGTTTGTTTCTTGCATTAAGGGCCTGACCCATAGAAAGCCAGTTTCAATTTCATAAACCTCTACTTTTACAGGGACAAATGGCACTCACAATTGAATACCACTTATGATTAATTTGGCCATCTCAAATGAATACTGCAAAAACCTTTATGCCACACACAATTATTATATCCCTATTTGTATAAAGTCAACAGACATTATGCAAATGGCCTTTTAACAAATACCTTATTTCTTTACATACTCACTTAGCTCTGATGAGTGGTATCAAAACACTCATATTAATTTTTTTAGCTATAAAGTACTATTATTGGACACAGTTGTTGTTGGGACAGGAAAGAAGGATATACTAGCTTACGTAGTATCCAAGTACAGGGTGTGAATCTTTCGACTGATCAGAAGAGGACAACGCTCCATAGAAGGATCTGCCCTGAAGTCCCCAGTGTGTAGCATGACAGTTCCATTGGGAAGGCAAAAAAGGATCATTGTGGCACCTGGACAACTAGGAAAAGGAAAAAAAAAAGAAAAGAAAAAAAAAACAACCCACAACATATTCTTATTTCCAAAGTGACATCCATTACCACACAAACTATACTGCTTTCAAGCAGCAGGGGGGATAAAGCACGGTAAATTACAGATATTCAGCCCCACGCATCGGCAGATCAAGACGGAGAAATTCCTGCTTTTTAATGCTACCTATGCCACCTACTTGTCTCGCGACCACAAACAAGCAACCACCTCTCAAACTGTGTCTCAGTTTCCTCATCTGAAAAATGAGGATGATGACTGCCCACAGTGCTGTTGGAAGATTAATATCTACACAGGATTTTGAAGTTGTGAAGTGCTATTTAAGTGCAAAGTTTCTTTCATCTTCCAATTCCAGTGAAGCTAAAAAAATAAACTCCTGTTTAAGTCCTATTAATAGACTACAATTTTTAGGTTAGATGGACTGTGGGAGAACAACAACTACACCTAAACGACTAATAAAGCATTGGCTGCCTTTTGTGTTGATCATTCTTCCAGCACATGTGGCACAAAAGATACTCCAAGCTCATCTTTTTACGTTTATCAGTCTCTCTGGTCCAATATGAATTTTAAATAAAGGGGAAATGGCAGGCTGGGGAAAGAAGAGGCATTGTTATGATTTAGGAAAAGCAGAAACTGAATAATTGTAGGTGCCATCTTCAGTGCTGTGGGAGTTGGTGCAATATTTGCTTTTTAAGTTCTCTTTGCAGATTTTAAACATTATTCTGCATCCAGAATTTATTGTTGGGTAGGTACCATTTCCTGTTTGCTGTGATTGCAGTGAGTCCATTGCAACTAGTGCAGCTCCTCACCAAAGTTAGTCTGTTTTGTCGGGCAGACACTCAGCCTGGGCAGCCAAAATAAGAGTACTTTGGACATGAGTCATATACAGAAAGTTTAAAAAAAAAAAGGAAGCACTGGCCATAGATCGTAGCTTAGAAGACAGAGATGGTAAGTGCTCCAAAAACTTGAACTTTATACCTATAGTTTATATTCCTTTTAAAATGCAGGGGAAAGGAAAAACTGAAAAATGTCCAAATTACATAAGCTACAAGGCTTCTTTCATTCCCAGCAAGCATTTTCAAAGGACTTTCTCGGAATCTTATCTCTCAAACTATAAACAACTCCTAAGATAAGTATTATTCAAACCAGCTGCAACAGAATTCTGCATTTAAATTTATATACTAAAAAGAGAGGACTTTTATGCAATACACCAATAAGGTGCCAAAAGGCAAAATGATCAGTACTCAGGACTGAAAGCCAGGAGCTACTGAATTCTAATCCGGACATTACCATAGACTGTCTACATGGCCTTGGGCAGTTAAGGTCTGGCCCTGCACCACTGAATTTAATAAAAGCTTTGCCAAAGATTTCAATGGGAGCAATATCAGGTCTTTTTAGAGCCAAATTTTCAAACTGTCAAATGATTTCTGTGTCCAGCTTGAGACCTCGTGGGCCTGATTTTCACTATCTGAAGTGCCCATTGTCATCAGCAAACTGTAAAGTTCTTAATATCTCTGAGAATAAGGCCCAGCACGCCTCACATTGGGCACTAAAAACCGAAACACTCAGAATCTGGACGACTTTGGAAACCCTAGTCCTAAATCTTGCTGTGCTTCTATTTTCTTACCTACTTCAGAGAGGTGTTCTAAGTATCAGTCAGGATTAATGTCTGTAAAGAAATGTGAAAATTAAAGCACACTAACACTAGCATCTAGATATCTTGGTGATGAGCTTATTACAAATGCACAAAATATTTTTAGGGTAAAATTTTCAAAGGAGCCTAATTCCCATTCTTAAAAGTAACTTTGGCACTTAGAAGACTAAGTCTTATTGGCATTCAATAAGATTTACCCTCCTATGTCCCTAACTCACTTTTGAAAACAACATTTATGCTCCTAAATCACTTAAGCACTTTTAAAATCACTTAAGTGCTTTAAAAAAATGTATCCTTAGTCTTCCAGATCCACTGAAGCCAAAAAATCATGACAGTATAAACCACTTCTAAACAATAACTTATCTTTGACATTCACTATTTGTAAATGATGTATATAATTCAGCTGCAAAGATACATACTGATTGGCATCAAGCAAGATCACTTTGATTCCATTCACTATACACTCTGTTTCCATTGGCAATGTATGGACATACTGTTCTTGCACTCGAAGTTTACTCTTCACCAAGTTGCCAGTTATCTGAAAAAGAAAAAGAGTTTAGTACTAAGGGCTGGTCTACACTACATAGTTAGGTTGACATACGGCAGCTTATGTTGACCTAATTATGTTAGTATCTACACTACAGCCTTCCTCCCGCCGATGTAAGTACCCTATTACATTGACATCATAACTCCACCTCCACAAGAGGCATAAGGCTTATGTCGGTGTAGTCAGGGCGACACAGTATCTGGGTAGACACTGCGACCCTTACATTGGTGTCTTGTCAATTTCAGGGTAGGAGAATGGACCCTGCTCCAAGCTAGGAGCCAGGGCAAGAAGCCCTGGCAGCTTCCAACCCTCCTCCCAGCTGGGAGCCAAGACGTGAAATTGACAAAGCTGCTCAGCTCCCAGTGGGGAGCAGGCCGAAAAGCTGGGGCAGATGGATCCTGCTCTCCAGGGGCAAGAAGCCACGGGCAGCTTCCCATGACCCCTGGCAGGGAGGAGAGAAGCCCCAGGAGGCTTCCCCCACTTCCAGTGGGGAACAGGAAATGGAAGTGGGGGGCAGTCCACCGGGAGCCCAGGAGCCTGTGGAGCAGCCGGGCTCCCTGTAGGGAGCTGCCAACAGAGGTGAGAGACCGGGCTCTCAGCTCCCCACACTGCCCTTCTTAGATTGGTAGAAGAACTCCTGGTGAGGACACGCACCACAAACCCAAGGACGGTAGTATGGACATGCACCAGAGCAGTAATTACTGTGGTGGCTGTAAGTCAACCTTATATACACAGACATATTCTAGTGTAGACATACTCTGAGGCAACAAACAAAAAGACCACGTCAACCCCATGTGCTTTACCTGATAGTTAACGTAGAAAGACAAAGAAAAACATCTAAACATTTCAGAGAAAAACAATTAATGGGAACAAAGTTCACTATTTTAATGCTCAGGGTTTTTTTTAAAAAAGTCATTTTTCTAATAGTGCCAGCAGGTAAAAACCCAAGCATAAATACCACACAGTATGGCTAAAGTTATGGCAAGGACCTTTACAAACAGAGGTAGCATCTCTGGTGTTTAAAGCCTGAGACTAGGAGCCAGAAAGTTCTAAGTTCTATTCCTGACTCTACAATAGACTTTCTGCGTGCCTGCAGGAAAAGTCATCTTTATGCCTCCACATGCCAATCTCTATACTTGTTTATATCACAGGGATGGTGCGTAAGATTCTTTAAAGATATAAGCATTGTGGAATTTCTAATTATTATTTAATTTTATTAGATTATATTGTAAATATTTAGAAGAATCTCAAAGCCACAGAGCACAATATGTGCATTATAAAAGAGTATGGCTACAACACTGGCCTGTGCTCCAGCGTCTTAGAACATCTGCTATATCTGGGTTACAGAAACTCCTGGGTAGGGGGAGAGCCTCTAGTCCCCTCACGTACTTCCTTGCAGCTGGCTCAAGAAAGAGGATCTAATAAGGACTTCCTTACATCTGTCTGATCCATCACTACTAAAACAGCTCTTTGGGGCTGTTAGCAACCGGTACTAGTTACAGCAGCCTCTGGGATACTAGCCTGATACAGAATCACCTCATGAGGGAGTGAAGGGTTCCTTTACCCAAATTCGCCATGCCAAATGCTCCTCAGCCACAGCAGAGGTTCTGGTTCTATATCCATAGAATCTGAACACTGTATTCTTTTGGTTTTCATTCATAGTTGCATACTGATTTGGTAATTATCAAGTAACCCTAGGAAATCTTACCTTATTACAATAGATTGGAAATGTAAATTTTTTTGTTAGGCCAGTATAATGATCAGAATGGAAATGAGTGAGGAAATAGGCTACGCAGCCTTCGATTTCTCCATACTGAAATGCATCAACTGTAAAACCAGTTCCTACAACATAAATACAACAGAAGCAAGTCAAATAATATGAATGGAGTAGCTACAGCCAGTTACTGGTCAGATTTTCTTTTCTTTTAAGCAGAAAATGCATTAAAATAGTATACTCATTTTTTGCTGAATGTGAGAACAAATGCAGCTTGCAGACATTATCCAAACAGGAAGGAGAGAGATAGCTTCACTGATTAAAGTCATAACTGAGCAAACTAAACAATCTTCAAATACAAACATCGACATATTCCTCCCAAATAAATACCTGTCGTTCATCTGCCATCCTATTCAATTATACCTGATAAACTGAGTAAACAGACATTTGTATTCAAAATGGCATTTCTGAAATGCTTACACAGTGCAAGCTGCCCAAAGCACTGATTATGTATTTCACTTCCATTTTGCACCATGCCAGTTCCATACATATAACACTCTTGCTAAATGTTACTACAATTAGCAGGCAATTGACCTGGGTTCTTAAAAAATCTCCATCTGCTGATGGTTATATATCACAGATTTGGTATTATATATTGAAATGAGTTATTATTTCTCATGATAAAAACAGATGTAAGGAGTCTTCTCTATTCTCTGCAAATGAGAAATCAATAATGTAAAAAAACTATCAAATTTATTGGTAGACATTTTCTTTAAATTTAGTTATATATTCCAAAAATTGCCAAACATTTCATACAATTGCTCCCATGCCATTCAACCCATTAAGGTGTAACCATTTGAAAAGTACATTTCCAAGTTATTTGAAAACATTATAGAAAATAAATTCAGAAATATTTCAAATAAAATGGATGTGGTTCAAAACAAAAGCTAGATAGGCAGCCAAAGAAACTGACAATTATACTGTAGATATGGGGCCCGATCCTCCAGACTGATACATGCAGAGGATCCTCAGGACTAAACTGATATCATGGGGCTCCATTCAAGCTTAAGGGTCTACCTGCATGCATCAGGTTGCGGGATCAAGGTCACGGACAGTAGGCTACATGCTTATTTTACATTTACTACCCCAACTCCCATCTTCCTTGTATCTTTATCCAGGATTCCAGAATCAAAAAGCACAACTAAGATGATCCTCTGTTGGTGATCTGAAATCTGTGAAGTTTAACCTTTTCAAACTATTGATCAGTCTTCCTTATACTTTGGATAATTATTTGAAAAGATTTTGGTAAATTCTGAGCTGTTCCTTTAGCTTTAGAAAGTATTTTTTAAGAACGCTACTAATTGACACTGGAGAATACCATTCTAGTGTAATACTATACCTTAAACACAAAATGAAGCTCAATTAGTATACGTGGTCTATGGTAAAGTAATTACAAGAGTGACAAACATTTTGTTCTATAAATGGCTATTAGCCAACCTTTCTTATGGCTTCAAAATAAGTTATATAAAAGTTACAAGTGATGAATTAGACAAGGCAAACATTAGTTGAGAGATTTGAAAAGATACCTACAGGATTTAGGAGCATGTCTCACTTTCATGGGACCTGTGCTCCTAAATCCCCTAGATGCTTTTAAAAATCTCCCCCTTAGGCTACGTGCCCTGTAAAACATAATTTAAGTCAAAACGTTTATTCTTCTAGCACTATCTTTAAAAGATTATATTTTTACAAAATTATTTCCTTCTTTCATTGCTGCTCAGTCATAGAATGAGCCGCTGTAATCTTGTAAATGTCTATGGCCCTGAATCCTACTAACTTCAAAGGGGGTCCACCCAAGTGGAAATCATTAAAGGATTGAGGCCTAAAAGGTTTTTGCAATGGAACAGAATAAAAAAGCCTCCTATTAAAATGGGAAAGAGCTATATCCACTAGACAGTTCTAAAATCAACTATTACAATTAAAAGTCACAATTACATCTCACCTGGTATCTTCTTATAAAAGGGACACTTTCTGTTTTTTGTTCCTTCTTCTGTAGAAGATGATTCTCTAAATTTTTTTCTCCAACTTCGCTTCCCACCAGATGTTGTATCTACACAGACTCCATTTTTATTTGAACTTTCTGTGACTGCATCTATGTCCCCCACAGACCCTTCAGCTTTCCTCTTTTGTTGTCTGGGCCTCTTTCCAATGGGAGTTACAGGACTTGAGGCCTGTGTTCCCTCACCAAAATGTTTCTTTCCTTTGTTCTCTTCTTTTGCTTTGGGTTTTAACCCAAAGAAAATACCAATGTCCATTTGTTTCAGTTCTTTGGCTGAAATAGATTTGGCTTTCATATTTGCAACAGAAACAGATGGCAGCATTTGAGAGATTGTACTGGGAAGGGGTACAGCCGCTGTATTAGGAAGCCTTCCTTCTTCCTCTATTACTGGCTGTGAACTCTTCTGGTATAATGTAGTTCCACTTGTGTTAGTAGTCATTTTATTTCTATTGATTAGGAAATTACTAGGTTCCTTCGAAACTTCACTTTGCCTTGACAGAAGAGATCTACCACCTTCTTCTTTGACTTTCAAGGGCAATGATGGATCACTCACAGCCAAGTTTGCATAATCCAAATGGCAAGCATTAAAATCTTTTACCTCCAAATTACCTGTATTAGAAACAGAGGCACTGAATATTGGCCAATCAAATTCCTTCTTAGTTATATCATAATTAAGGGAAAGAGAGGATTGTGCAGGTAGTTCCCCTTGTGGGTGTTTTAACTGATTAGCAGCACTTCCTGAATTAGAGAACATGCTGTTCATGTGCTCCTGAGAAACAGGTTTAACAAAACCATCTGAACTACTCAGTCCATTCAATACTTCACAAGGTTCATTTTGTATTATGAAACCACCTATTTTAAGGCAGCCATACCTGTGTACTTGCTGAAGTGGAGAACAATCCAATTTAGTACACAACATACAGCTAGATTCCTCCTTTTTGGTGCTCTCATCTTCAGAGTTCTGGGTGTGAAATAATCTCTTTTGTGATTTTTTTACTTTCTCCTCCTCCTCCTCCTCTGTTTCCTCTTCATTTTCCTCATCAGTATTAAGTGGGGAGTAGGAAATTTCACAGTCACTGAAGTCAGCTTCTGGAAGTAGCAGCTTTAACTGGTTTGAGTCATTCTGACTATCCAGATCTCCACTAGCTTCGCTTCCTTGAGAAAATGGAAACTCCAAAGACTCAAGCTGGCCATTATCATCTGCAGACTGTGTAAGTGGAAGAGTCTGTTGGAGCTTTAGAATGTTTGTGGAAGACACAGTAGTTACATTGGTTACATTTGGAGATTTTGCTTGTGTTGAACTCTGTATCAACAATGTATGATCCTCATTTGGGGCATTTCTTACATTCCTGGTCAATTTCTCACACTGCAAGGTTCCATCCACAAGGCCTGGGAAACAGCTTGAGTTAGCAGCATCAGAGCACGTGAACTTTCTCTCTGGGCTATATGTTGAAGAGCTGACAAGATAATCCCCTGCTCTGCTTGTAGCAAGTATGAAATGGGTATAGCGCTTGTAGTGCGATGGAATAGTGGAAGTGCACATTAGACCATCAGGACACTCTAAAGAAACAAACAGAATATCTTGTCAAAAGGCATTTTCAGCACAAACACATACAGTGATTTTATATTAATGTTATGGCATAGCTGTTAAGAGCTTTCCCTTAAAAACAGAGTTGTCTGAGGCCAGGGCCAGGCCTGAGCTATTCTGAATCACATTAACCTGACATTCCACCTCCCAGTTGTCAGTTGGGATACAATGAATTTTTAAAAATGCCACTGGAACTATTCACAGGAATTAGTGTTTTTATGTTCAACCTTATGAAATAGTCAGTAGTTGTCTCTCTTTTTTTGTTTTTTTAACATTGTCACAAAATGTTGAGGTCTATGTCTTACTAACCTAATGCCATTGAGAATTTTAGGATCAGTGGATAAATCAGTGCCAAACAGCAAGATTCTACAGCTGTTACGTTAAAGCTGGAAATAAGGTGGGAGATAGTTTTTTTATAGTTTTAATTGTAGGCAAATGTAAGGGCTAAGGGCTCCATTTTCATAATACAACAGTGACTTCAAACATCCCTTCAATAAAAGACAAAGATATAAGAAAAGGGGCAGCCTTTACTTTAAGTTAAAGTTTCCTGGCTGTGTACTTCCTGTTTTTCAAACAGAAAAAGATATATTAAAATCACAGATTAGGTTCCTGGAAGATTTACAAGGTCTCCATAGACCCATGAAAGCACTGGGTATCATCACATAAAACTGTATGTTAGAGGGTCCCACCCCTCCCAGACAAAATAAGTCTGTGATCTCTTGTGTTCTCACAGCATACCCAGTCAAAAAAGGGTTGCTAAAGTACACAGGCCCTGGGACTGAGGTCTGAAGTATATCATCTCCAGACTTTGGTAGACCGAGCATTCAAATCTTGATCTCAGCTTCCAAGTTTTGTAAGTATCCTGGAAAATCTGAAAACAGCGTGGGCCAATGTTCCTCCCCACCCCAAGAAGAGGGGCTGTGTGGCAGAAGGAAGCAAAAAATTCATTATGGATTCAGACCTAAGTGTCAGTGGTTTAGATCTCAAACCTGTGAGACGCTGAACAAGCAATACCCTCAAGACCTTCAACTCCTATTTCAACCCAATGAGAGTTGAGTGCAACACCTCTAAGAGGGAGTCAGCACCTTTAAAGATTGGACCTTCAATCTTTATCAATGCTTCAGAAAAAGAAATCAGACAGCCCCAGATCTGATATGAAAATAATGCTGATAAACAATAACATTGTAATAGTCATTCCAACCATACTATAAATTCTCTCAGATTTCAAACTGATGTGAGGTTCTATACTACTAAATATGACCTAAATTTCAAGCAACTTTCTTTGAATAACCTTTAAAATCTATTTGAATGGGCTATTTCTCCTCACCAGAGCCTTACCTTTTTCAGTGGATCCTTGAGTGTCCATTCAGTAACATGCCACCGTGGTGTCTGGGCTAACAGTAAAGAAAAAGGCATCTGGCAGCTTGGGCAGTATCCATCATAAACTGGCCTTGCATTTGGTGTGGTTTGTTTTTTGTTACAAGTCCTGCTTCGCTTTGTTGGCGTAGTTACACTTTCCTGGGACTGCACAATATGGTCATCTTTAGATAGATTTAAGTTCTGGTCAGGTTTTATAAGTGGTTGAATACTTTTCTGTCTTGGTCCCTGTTCGCTTTTCTTAGACTTGTCCTTGTTTTCAAATACCTTTTTATTATTCCTACCTCCACTTCCTTTTGATTTGCACTTCCCATCATTTGCTTTCTGCATAGATGTAGAGATGTTCACTGAATTATTATTTTGATATAATGACTTTGGTTTCCGAACGGATTTGTACTCCCAAATATCTTCTTCCAACCCGTCATTTTCAGACATGGCAAAATAGCAACAAATCAAATATTTTCCTCAGCTTTAAGCAATAGTATTTCAATGTTCCTAAGTCTGGGGATTGTTCTTTTAATGCTTTTCCTTTTTAATTTCCCTCGACCTGAAGCTGAAAGGCACTTGAACTCCATTTGAAATGTTACATTGGACCGCAAACTGGATAGCCATCACAGATGGGTCTGAAAGGCCATGAGCTCTAGTTTTAAAAGAACTCAGGGGAGGGTTGTGTATTTTAATGCTATTGTTAAATGAAATCAAAGTGGATCATAGGTGTACTTATTTGTGGAGGAAGCCATTTGCTGCAGTTACTCTTCTTCCACTGGAGCACTGTAGATAACCACAGCCTCTGGAAAGCAAGGTTAGAGATTGCAAATCCAAATCTGACAGAGACTCCTTCCAGGGCCTTGAGGGCCTGAAAGGTGGGAGCCTGAAAACAAATGAGATTTTAATATGTATGCGGGTGCTCACAGAACAAAAAGCAGCATGAGGTGACAGATTGAGCAGCTTTATCGAGCAGATGCAACTCCTGCTGCAGTCAGTGGCAAATCTTCCATTGACTTTAAGGGGACTTGGATTAGGCCCCGCCTTTGGTCCACTCACACGTCACACTTGCAGTCTTCTGCCTCAAAGGCACCCCCGGGCTCAGACTGCCAGCACCTCAGTGGAAGGGTTAAAAACTGACCCAGTGGGAGGAGACCCCTGATCTGGAACACCTAGGATGATCAGATAGCAAGTGTGAAAAATCAGGACACTACTTTTCCTGAGGGGGAATGGGGTGTATCGTTGTATATATAAGGTAAATCCCCTAATCAATGATGGATTAACGCCCAGGCTCATGAGACATGGGCCCAGGGGCCTCAGTCAATTTGAGGGCCTGCACAGGAGCATCAGAACCTGGGTAGAAAGGGGAGGCCATCACACTGGAACTGTGGCCCTGCTCCTCCTCTTCCCTCCAAGACCCCACCCCCTGGCCAGGCCAGAAACTGGAACCAGGCAGTGGTAAGAGCCACCCAGGGAGCCTGGCCTGCTGTGGGGAGCCCTGGACCCTCCATCTGTCCTGAGCAGGGGCCAGAGTGCCCCAGAGCAGCCCCTGGCCTGTGTACCCACCCCCCGGGCATGCTATTGCCAATGGGACCCAGGGGCAAGGGCTCTGGTCCTGCCTCCTACTCCCTCCCCAGAGCCTGTAGACATGCTCTGCGAGGAAAGGTGGTCCTGCCTGGCCTAGGAGGAGGAGCTGGGGAGCCTTAGGAAGGTCACAGGCAGGGAGAGCTTCTGCAACTACTGGCCTGGCCTCAGCGGCCTCTGCACACCTGAGCTTGCTCAGTGCCTGTGCCCACTCCCGCTGGCAGGCTGCCCCCACCAGCTGCCGTCTGGGCTTTGTACCTGAGGCAGCAACCACGTGTGGCACCGCTCCTCCTGTCGCCTCTGGCCCGAGGCTTGCAACGGGGGGGGGGGGACTGCCCCCCCCCCACTATGCCCATGCCACCACGGCACCGTGCATGCCTGAGGCTACTACGTCCATGTTAAAGAGTGGGCGGGCACGGCCCCCTTGGGCCTCCCCCCAGCTCTGGGGCCCCTGGGCCCCCAGGGTGTGCGGGACCCAACTGTTCTTGGAGCCCAAGGGCCCCAATAAATCTTCATCCACCTCCGCCCCTGATGGCGGGATGCCTGGTGCCCCGGGGCACAGCCCCTCCGCTCACTGCTTAACCCACTTCTACGGGAGCAGCCGCCCCACTGCCACAGGGGCCGGAGCCGGGGCCGCAGGGGTCTTGTCCCGGGAGGGGCCAATCCCCGTCCCGCTCCCACCCGGACCAGCCCCCTCCTCTACCACACCCGCCGCAACAGACCTTCCACTCCCTCCCGGCAGCATCGCCCTATCCGCTGCCGCATATTCCATTCCACTGTGTAGCTCCACTTTCCGCCTCTCCCAAAGGGAAGGGGGACTCAATAATAATAGTCGAGGTTGTTTTAATCCTTTGAGTTTTTCAGGTCGCTCCCATCATTTTTTTTTTTTTCAATAACCGGCTGACCAAATGTGCTGCGTCGAATCTGCTGAGCCGAAACTACCACTGGGATTTTTTTGTGTTTGTTTGACGAATATGCTACTGGGAATATGAAGGGTGTTTTTAATCTTTTCAAAAATTAAACGTTTGTTTTGCTTTAAAAATATAGGACCTTTTTATTATTTTAAATTAGTGATTTTTAAAAAGAAACATCTCCCGTTTGTTGTTGTTCCTATCGTTCGAAGAAATGGAAGGTGTGGGTGTCGAATACGCCGAGAGAAAAAGGCAGTTCAGTAAACAGTGTCTGTCGTTACACCGGCCAGGCAGGGAGACAACATGGCGGCGGGTGGCGGCCTCCCTGGGCTCCTGCCTGCCCAGACCCAGCTGGAGTATGCCTTGCTGGACGCCCTGACCCCTCAAGAGAAGGACAACCTGGTCTACCAGTACCTGAGGAAGGTGGACAGCTGGGAGCAGGACCTCAGGGTCCCCGACTTTGGAGGAGGTGGGTGATAGGCGAGGGCTGGGGGCTGGTGCCACGGTGAAGCCGCTGACGTCGGACTGCGAGGCGGTGAGGTGGCGCCCTACTATAGCGCGACACCGGCATGCCGCTCTGGGTTGTTGTCACCTCCCTCCCCGTCCCCCCAGATGGCCTCTGGCACTTGCCGCCAAGGCCCTAGGAATCGCACCCAGAGAGTTGGGCTGGTGTAAGAAAATCAATTGCCATGATTCATTTTCTGGGTGTACAGGACTGGGAGATGATAAGCCCTGAGTTCTAATCCCACTCCTTTCTGTAAAAAGAAAAGGAGGACTTGTGGCACCTTAGAGACTAACAAATGTATTTGAGCATCAGCTTTCGTGAGCTACAGCTCACTTCATCGGATTTATGCTCAAATACATATGTTCGTCTCTAAGGTGCCACAAGTCCTCCTTTTCTTTTTGCAGATACAGACTAACACGGCTGCTACTAACACTCCTTTCTGTATGCTCCAGGAGGCGGGTGGTCTGTGAGCATGAGAGGCACAGGACTGGATGACAGGAAGCTCTGAGTAGTCATCCCTCTTTTCTCTCCATCTAGTTATCTGCCTTTTTTCCTGATCATGAGCAGTTAGGTTAACGTTGTGGCCTCTGTTTTCCTAGTTGTAGAATAAAGACAAGTCTCCAGGAATAAAAAGTTAAGCAAACACAATGGCACTGCCTTGAGATAAAAATGCACCAGACTTCAGTGTTGCTAGCTCTCACAATTTTATTGTCAGTATTTCAGTGTTTGGTGTTTAAGCCCTAGCTGCTGGAATCAGGTTATTAATTGGGAATCTTAGATTTTCTTTAAAAAAGTATGAAAAAAAATTCACCCTCGTGGTTGCAAGAAATGTGAACCAAAGGCTCCAGTCAAAAGGTAAATAAACAGAACACCATTAAAAATTATTTTTAGCCAATCTCATGGTTTTGGAGGGGAGGGATCTGCCCCGTTATTTTTAATGCTGGGGTTTGGTTAGCAGTTCTGTTATCTGGTGCATTGTAGTAAACACACAGGGAGGTGTAAACACAGTGTCCTTGATTTAATAGCAGTCAAGAAATAGTAGGGTAAGTAGTATAATTATCCTCATGTGGGAATACAACTCAGCAGGCTGGGTGTAAAATCCATTGCTCTAATCACTTGTTGTAACTTTTTTATTAATTCAAATAAATGTTTATTACCTTTTTTTGACACTTGTATATCTTCAGAGACAAAGTGTAAAAAAAGATGGAATTAAAATGTTTTTAGTGATATTCATGTCTTTGATACTGAAGACTTAAACTTCAGTAAAATAGTAAGTGTTAAATATTGTAGCAAGAAAGACACTTATCTGTTAAATTGTTTTTCTCCCTTTCCAGGATCCCCGCTGAGCTTCTCTCTAAATGCCCCACTTTGTGTTATTGCCATTCCGGCCAAAAAGGAAGCAGCTCCAAGTTTTCAAACTGTGATGAAACAAATTAAAAATTGTAGCCTTGGTTGTTTGCAAGACAGCAGATCTTGAAACATCTCTTCAAATCTTTACTTATCCATTTGCTTGTAACAAGTACTAATGGCTGGGTAAAATATCATTAGAGCAGTGATACTCAGACTGGGGCTTGCGAGCCACAAATGCCTATTTATTGCAGCACATAATATTAAAACACTGTGTTATTTAATTATTAACCAATCTAAGTTATTAACCGTCAGGATGTTTTTACTATGTTTATTAACCAATTCTAGCTGATAAAATAATAATAGTTGGCCAGTCATTTTGCTGTGAGAATAATATATGAAAACTAAATATTTTCCCTGTCATACCATTTAAATATGACTATATAGTACTATAGTAAATGAAACCATGAATTCACACTACTGTGGCTCTTTTGAGTAACGTTGATTGCTAATTTGGCTCCTGAAACACTGCAGTAGAATTTTCGTCATTATGGTAAGGATCAGCAAGTAGATCTTACGTGTGGGCTAGTAATTTTTCAAATCCTTTTGGAAAACTGCCTATGCTGGTCCCTAAATATCCTTTGGCTGACTTAAGATAATATTAATAGCCACATAATAGTATTGTTCGCTAACCAGAAAACTGTTGGAGCTTCTTTGACTTTTATTATTTTGCATAAAAAACATACGAACGGCATTACTGGGTCAGACTAAAGGTCCACATAGCCCAGTATCCTGTCTACTGACAGTGGCCAATGCCAGATGTTTCAGGGGGAATGAACAGAACAGGACAATTATCGAGTGATGGATCCCCTGCTGTCCAGTCCCAGCATCTGGCAGTCAGAGGCTTAGCCATCTTGGCTAATTGCAATTAATGGACCTACCCCCACGAATTTACCCAATTTTTTTTTAATCCCATTTTACTTTCGGCATTCACAACATCTGGCAACGAGTTCCACTGATTGACTGGGATTTGTATGAAGAAGTACTTCCGTTTGTTTATTTTAAACCTGCTCCCTATTAACTTCATTGGCTGAACCCTTGTTCTTGTGCTACATGAAGAGATAAATAACACTTCCTTATTCACTTTCTCCACACCATTCATGATTTTATAGACTTTTATCCTATCCCACCTTAGTAATCTCTTTTCCAGGCTGAACAGTCCTAGTCTTTTTAATCTCTCTTCACGTGGAAGCTGATCCATGCCCCTAATTTTTTTTTAAACCCTTCTCTGTTCCTTTTCCAATTCTAATGTATTTTTTTGAGATGTAGCAACCAGAATTGGATGCAGTATTCAAGGTGTAGGCATACCATGGATTTATATTGATTTATTTTTCTATCCCTTTCCTAATGGTTCCTAACATTCCATTAGCTTTTTTGACTGCCGCTGCACACTGACCAAATGTTTTCAGAGAAGTAGCCACAGTGATTCCAAGATTTCTTTCTTGAGTGGTAACAGCTAATTTAGATGCCATCATTTTATTTTGTATGTATAGTTGGAATTATGTTTTCCAGTGTGCATTACTTTGCATTTATCAACATTGAATTTTATCTGCCATTTTGTTGCCCAATCACCCAGTTTTGTGAGATCCCTTTGTAACTCTTCGCAGTCTGGTTTGGACTTAAGTATCTTGAGTAATTTTGTACCATCTGCAAATTTTGTCACCTCACTGTTTTCCCCTTTTTCTAGATCATTTAAGAATATGTTGAACAGCCCGGGTCCTAGTACAGATTCTTGGGGGACCCTGTCATTTACCTCTCTTCATTCTGAAAACTGACCATTTATTCCTGACAGTTTATTCCGACCATTTATGTTTCTTATGTTAATATTGTTCACTTGATTTACTGCTAGTGATAAAGTCAAGGGAAGTTCTATGAGTAAACATTATATTTGAAATAGTATAATGGACAGACAACCTTCCTTTATTAGGTTAAATTCTTTTAATGTCAAAAAGTATCTAAAAGAATATGGTCCAGATCCCGAGCTGTTGTAAATTGGAGTATGGAGCTACCTCAAGCCAGGAAACTGTTGGAGCTTCTTTGACTTTTATTCTGCATATCTACACTAGGAGTATTTGGGCTCGTAAGCAATTGAAAAATGCTATTGCTTCTTAAATGCAAAGCTAGAATTTACTAATTATTTAACAGGGGACCTTAAACAAATAACTTCACCACAACTACTTGGCATTATACAGACTTCCAGGCTTGTTCTTTCCCACACAAATACTGTAATTTTTCTATAATAGATTTAAGGACTGCTTCAGGATTTTTCCCAAACCCTAAAGGATGATGTCCCATTTCTGCCCTGATACGCTATTTACAGTATTTAAATGAAAACCTCTTCATATGTATCCATCTAATACTAAAATAAAGCAAAATTATTTACTTTGATGTCCATGGCAGATGTTCAAGATACCACTATTGTCAATGGGAACGCTCATGTAGTGAGAGCGAATGGTCAAACCATCTTTTGTTCAGTTTTGAGAGAAGAATTTTGTCATGTGTAATTTAAACTACAATTGTAGGTTGTTTTTTCCTCTCTAGTTTCCACATTTTTCCTCCTGTTGTATGTGTGGAGACAGTTTGACAGATTCTCCCCAGCCTTTCCTAGATCTTAGGCTACTTTAAAAGAAAATAAGAATAAAGACTTTATTAGCAGTTTCATTATTTATGAAAAGACCTGTCTGTTTTTGTCTCCAGTATATCTGATACCGTACTCATACTTTGTCCTTGTTGATCACTGTGACCACCTCAGTGAATCTTTCCTGAGCTTCCCCTGTTGCATTGCATCAAGTTCTTGTTCTCAATTTTAAGACCGTTCACCACTCTTCCTCTCCCTACTTGTCTTCTTTGATCTTTTTTATGTTCTTTACACTCCACATACCAAGTCAGTGATACCAGCCTCACATGCTGGGGTCTTAAATACTGCAAGAGGGTTTACCTACACAGAGCCATACTGACTCAGGCCGGGGGTTGGGGTGTGCGTGTGGGGTCTAGGAGGGAGTTTGGGTGCAGGAGGGGACTCAGGGCTGGGGCTAGGGATTGGCGTACGGGGGGGGGGGGTGTTTGGGGTGCAGGCTCAAGGAGGCGGTTCCAATCTGGGGTTGGGGTGCAGGAGAAGGTTCAGGGTGCAGACTCTGGCCAGGCGGCACTTTTACCTTAGGTGGCTTCCAGTTGGCGATGCAGTGGGGCTAAGGCAGGCTCCCTGCCTGCCCTGGCTCCATGCCACTCCAGGAAGCGGCTAGCATTTCCAGCCCCTTCGTGGAGCCGTGCAGCCTGCCCCTGCAGGCGCCGCCCCCGCAGCTCCCATGGACTGCGGTTCCTGGCCAGTGGGAGCTGGCGCTGGGGGCAGAGTCAGCACGCGACACTTCCCTGATCGCACCTGCGCCTAGGCGCCGGAGGGATATGCCAGCTGCTTCCGGGGAGCTGTGTGGAGCTGGCAGGGAGCCTGTCTTGCCTCTGCTGCGCCGTCGACAGAACTTTTAATGGCTCGGTCAGCGGTGCTGACCTGAGCTATCAGGGTCCCCTCTCGACTGGAACCGGATGCCTGGCAACCTTACCATATGGAGCAGTTTGCCGGGTTGAGGCCTAAATGTATAAAATTCAAAAAGCAGCATTGGATAGGTTAAAATGAAAGTATCCATCATGGGAGTGCATTTGATTTGTGACTAATGAGGCAATATGAGCTGCTAGCTAGATTTAGGATTCTTGGATTCCATTCTCAGTTCTGCCACTTATGTGCAAGCTCACCTTGGGCTGGTCCTGCTCCCCTGTGGTTTTTGTCAGGGTCTGAAAAGCAGCACAAATAAATAGCAAATGTTTTCTATTCCCTGCATATTTGTATCCAGCTCATGAAAGATACTTTAACTCCAGTAAGAGAAGTACTCCATAAAGTATAAATCCATAACTTCATAAAGTATAAATCTCATTCTGTTGCGATTTTTAATAATTGATGGTCTGGTAGTGTAAATAGACTCTTCTTAGCTTATGTGAATAAGTGCCATTAACGTTACCAGTGCTGTAAATATGTAGCTAAGGCCCAGTCCTCTTAGTGAAGGAAAAGGCATAACTCTTATTGACTTCAATAGCAGGATTGTCCCAGAGCCTATGGGCTGATGAGAGTCTAGTCTGTTGAAATAGTCATAAAATGGAATTTTCAGAAGTGCCTAAGTGGCTTGGGAGCACAAGTCTCATTCAAAAATATAATAACATTTATTGTCCTAAATCACCTAAGCTCTTTTGAAAATCCCACCCATATGTTGATCTTTAGTATTTTCAGAAGTGTTTTCTACTGTTTAAAGCATATGATTGTGAGATAGTGCTAACGAGACAATTCAATTAAAAATCCTATCCCCCACTTGGTAAGGCAACTCCCTTTTCATGTACTGTGTATATATACCTGCCTACTGTATTTTCCACTCCATGCATCTGATGAAATGCGTTTTAGCACACGAAAGCTTGTGCCCAAATAAATTGGTTAGTGTCTAAGGTGCCACAAGTACTCTTCGTTGTTTTTGCTGATACAGACTAACATGGCTACCACTCTGATTCCTAGCTTTGTTACTGACTTCCCATCTGTCCTTGGGAAGTCACTTCTTATTGGAATAGTAGTTTTTGTTATTGAAAATTAGTAAGTAAACAGATATTTGTAGCTGTCGTTTAATATTGTTACAGTAAAATTTAAGGGGAACAAAAACAGAAACATAGCACAGGTTATTGAAATATTCTTTCAGTAGGAGATTTTACATCTTTATAAGTCATTAACAACAAAGTTCAGCAGGTATTTAATTTACTAACATCAGTTATTTCTAAATATCTGTTCATTGCATCTTTCTCGTGTGGTTGCGTTTTGGAGATCATATTTTCTGAACAGAACAAATGTTTCTAAGGTTTATCTGTGAATTATCATTAGCCTAAGTTAGATTTCTAACTGTACACTAATGTTCCTTTAAAATAATTAATTATGAAGAATTACAGATCATAAAAACACATTTACCATCTGTAAGATTTTTGGCTTGCCTTCCTGTTTGCATAGAAAGTTATGTTTTATATTGTACTGAAGTGTACCAAGAATGTTGAACGCTGTCATCTGTTCTTTCATTCTTTAATTAACTGAGTACCTCTGTTTTCTAAATTCCAGATTTAGAGTGGCTGAACACTGACGGTCCCATTTCTCTGTACAAAGACCTTTGCGGAAAAGTGGTGGTTTTGGATTTCTTCACTTACTGCTGCATCAACTGCATACACCTGCTGCCTGACCTCCATGCCTTAGAGCACAAGTACTGTGATAAAGGTATCAGTGCTTTAGTTTGCTTGGAATAGAATTTCTTAGCAATGTCACAGGTGGAGTAGCTGAGTCACTTTGTTGCTGGTTACTAAACACTTGGCAAGACTTCAGTGGTGTCTAAAAGTACCTTCTAATCTGAAAAAAGGACGACTGTATGTACTCCCACAGCACTTCTGAAAGGTGTTACATTTGGCAGTTGTTGCACCTGTGAATTTAGAAAAGCGATATTAATACGTAAAAGTCCAGGTCTGCTACTCTCATAAATAGGGCTGTTTGCAGAGTAAGGTACTACTCAATGTGAGTAAGGGTGCAAGAACCGGGCCCTGAATTTCTAGACATATGTGTTCCGCTGAATTTGCTTTCAAGGCTTGATAGATTAAAAAAAAAAATCTGATTTTAAGTAGGTGAGGTTCCCTACCTGCTCTGATCAGAGTATACGTACGTTGTGGATGATCTATACTTACACCATTCCTGGGGTTTGGTTTTATTAGTGACTGCAATAACAACAAAACAGAAACCTGAGCTAAAGCTTTTTCCCAAATTTGGCTGTTCCTACGGTTTTTCCTGTAGGACCTCCTCACCTCCACTCCTACTCTTCTTTGATCCAGAGACGCATTTCATCTCTTCCTCCTTAAATTCTGGTTGGAGAGAAAATCTGCCTACTATCTTTCTTGACTAGGGTAGACAGGTAATATCTTTTACAGGACCAACTTCTGTTTGGTGGGAGAGTCAAGCTTTCAAGCTACATAGATGGGTAGTAATTGCCCTCCATCTTTAAGCAAAATTCTGATCTCCTGACATCAGGATGAGTCAGAAGAGGAGAATTGCATTCTTACGCAGGCTCCTAAATGCTTCTAACCTGTGATGGACACTTTTTATGACATATTGGAAAGGTATTTTCTTCTGATGAGATGAGGAGGATTGAAACTAATTTCATTCTTCAACTCTTTGTTACAAACTATGATGATTTATTATGTTTAACCCTCCCATGCACCTCTCTTATTAGTTATCTTGTTGATATTTAACTTTATTGCATTGTTCACTTCGGATAGAGTACTAAAACTTAGCTAGTCTTGCATAAAGTACTGTTGTTTATATGCTGTAATAAATACCCATAGCTCTTTTCAGAAGACTTAAAAAGAGAAGTTCCCTGCCCTGAAGAATTTATGGCTTATTTCAGAGAAATACAATACTTGGTACAATGGTAGAGATGCAAGAAGCTGTGGAGAAGTTGCCAGTGAGGAAATACTGTAACTGCAATTTGTGAGAGAAGCTAACTTTAGGTGGGACGGGGAAGTGATTGACACGCAGAAAATGGGCTGTTCTGGAGTGGCAGGAAAGGTTTAAGCAAAAAGTGCTGTGTAAGGTGGCACTGGTATTTCTGTGAATAGTATATCTTTTCTTCTTCTGCTTCTAGCCTTAGTCTTATCTATATGGCATTGACTCTTCGAGTTCCACTCCATTCCAGTCTGTCTTGAAGCAGTTCCTTGGAAACTCTGCAGCTAATCAAATAATTTTGAATGAAATCCATCCATCTAGTTTTTGTCTTAAACTCTTCTGTTACCCTCCACTCCTAAGTTGAACACCCTGTTTCCTATGTATTCTTCCGATCTTCTTTTCACATGCCTAAAACATCTAAGCTTTTCTGTAACTGATACCACCTTCACACTTGCCCTAATTCAATCATTCTGAATATGATCCATCCTTGTAACTCCAAGCATCCATCTGTATTTCCACTGTATTCAAGCTCTGCTCCTGTCTCTTCCTCAGTGCATTCAGAGCCATTCAAAAGTGCAGGCTTAATTAGAAGCATAGAATATCAGGGTTGGAAGGGACCTCAGGAGGTCATCTAGTCCAACCCCCTGCTCAAAGCAGGTCCAATCCCCAATTAAATCATCCCAGCCATGGCTTTGTCAAGCCTGACCTTAAAAACTTCTAAGGAAGGAGATTCTACCACCTCCCTAGGTAACGCATTCCAGTGTTTCACCACCCTCCTAGTGAAAAAGTTTTTCCTAATATCCAACCTAAACCTCCCCCACTGCAACTTGAGACCATTACTCCTTGTCCTGTCCTCTTCTACCACTGAGAATAGTCTAAAACCATCCTCTTTGGAACCACCTCTCAGGTAGTTGAAAACAGCTCAAATCCCCCCTCATTCTTCTCTTCTGCGGACTAAACAATCCCAGTTCCGTCAGCCTCTCCTCATAAGTCATGTGTTCCAGACCCCTAATCATTTTTGTTGCCCTTCGCTGGACTCTCTCCAATTTATCCACATCCTTCTTGTAGTGTGGGGCCCAAAACTGGACACAGTACTCCAGATGAGGCCTCACCAATGCCGAATAGAGGGGGACGATCACGTCCCTCGATCTGCTTGCTATGCCCCTACTTATACATCCCAAAATGCCATTGGCCTTCTTGGCAACAAGGGCACGCTGCTGACTCATATCCAGCTTCTCGTCCACTGTCACCCCTAGGTCCTTTTCCGCAGAACTGCTGCCTAGCCATTCGGTCCCTAGTCTGTAACTGTGTATTGGGTTCTTCCGTCCTAAGTGCAGGACCCTGCACTTATCCTTATTGAACCTCATCAGATTTCTTTTGGCCCAATCCTCCAATTTGTCTAGGTCCCTCTGTATCCTATCCCTGCCCTCCAGCGTATCTACCACTCCTCCTAGTTTAGTATCATCCGCAAATTTGCTGAGAGTGCAATCCACACCATCCTCCAGATCATTTATGAAGATATTGAACAAAACCGGCCCCAGGACCGACCCCTGGGGCACTCCACTTGACACCAGCAGCCAACTAGACATGGAGCCATTGATCACTACCCGTTGAGCCCAACGATCTAGCCAACTTTCTACCCACCTTATAGTGCATTCATCCAGCCCATACTTCTTTAACTTGCTGATAAGAATTAGCGTCTTGTAGACCTGACTTTTCAATTGACAGGCATTCTTTATTGCAGATCACTTCTCTCCATTTAGTCCACGTCTTTCCTATTCTGATTATTATAAGTTCGTTGTTGAGTTCACCATTATCCTGTACTCTTGAAGCTAGGTGCTTGTACTGCTGTACCTTTGTTAGAGCCTGACCTCCCCAGACTTAGTCTCATTGTCTTCTTGCAAGGTATCATGGGATCTACAGACCATATATTCTCTTTTATTTATGCTGATTTTCGTGCCGTGTGTGCCCTTGGTTTTCTTTCAGTCTCCCACTTCCTCTTTGCTCTCCTCCATGAGCACTACATCATCTGCAAAAAGCATGCACCAAGGTGCCGCTCTCTGAATGTTTTCTGTAAGTGCATCAGGCATCAATGTGAATAAAAAAGGGCTTAAGTTCCGAGCCTTGATGTTCTCTGACTCTTATTAGAAACTGTTTACTTTGTCTTCTCACTGTGGTAGCAGCACCCCCAGACATGTTCTGGAAGAGTCTGATGCATCCTTCATGTATCTATTTCATTCTAATGCGTCACTGGGATGACTTCTCTCAGAACGTGGTCCTAAGCCTTATCAAGTTCAGTGAATGCCGTGTGCAGCGTTTTCTCTTCTCTCCATATTTTTCCACAAGCAGTCTTATTGCAAAGATAGCATCTAGTGTTGACTGTACTGACATGAGTCAAATCTGATTGTCCTGACCTCTACTGCTCTTTGAAGTCTATTATCAATAACTTTCTCCCAGATCTTCATCATGTGGCTCGTGAATTTAATGCGCAGTAGTTACCACATTCTTGTGTGTAGCCTTTTCTCTTAAATATTGGTGGTAATTTTTTTTTTTTTTTCAGGCATCTTCTCAGTCCTCATGAGGCTATGAAACAGTTATGTCAATATGTTCAGACCTACTTGCCCCAAGCACTTGTGTACTTCTGGTGGTATGCTATTGGGACTGAGAGCTCTGATGTTCCTTATTGCTCAATGCCTCTGCAACTCGAATGACTGGTGCCACCAGATCCTGTCTTGGTTTTATCATTTGGCATGCTTCTCTTAGATTCTCTTCATTCATAATCGGTTCAAAGTTAGTTCTCCACTGTTCCTTAGTCTGTTTCGCATTGATCAGCATATTGCCACTTTGATCTCACTGATGTCTTCAGTTCTCTTATCACAGGTCTTTGCCACTCTGTGTATTTTTCTAAACCCTCCTTCATTTCAAGATGGCTATGTACGCCTTCCATGGCTTTAGGCTTAGTGGCTACCACCTCTTTCTTTGTTGTCTTTTTGGGTATTTTACACTGCTGAAAATCCTCCTGTTGGAGCCTCATTTGTCAAAGTTTAAAACACTTTTTATTTTCTTTCACAGCTTCTTGAACTTCTCATTCCACCACCAGATCTCACTGGGGGAAAAAGGCTTTTGCTTTTGTTTCACAAATAGGCTCTTTGCATGTTCTTAAATTTTGCCTACAATATGATTCCACCATTGATTCTGTTTATTAAAATTATTATTATATTAAATGTTTGAAATTCATGGCTTTATATTAGCATACTAGGGTCCTTAGCACTCGGCTGAATGCCAAGTTGGGGAATTTTTCTGTTCTGTTTTCTTCTGATTATAATAACTTACTTAACTTTCCTAGCACTGTGCCTATTATGGTGAATGTAGGTGCTACTACAATATAAACAATAATAGAGTAATCAAGGTGAGAGATTTCTTAAGTTAGAGAACGAGGGTTTTAGTAGTGGTGACAGTGAAGGAAGATGTGTGTGTGTGTTGATATTAAACAGGAAATTGACTCAAGACTTAGTGATCATTTGAATAAGGAGAAAAGGACCAAGAGAAACATCAGAGTTTGTGAACCTGGGGAGATGAAGAATAAGGCTGGAGAAAGAAGGAAAATAAATTGGAATACTAACCTATTTTATGTAAAATATTCATCTAACATAAAAAATGCAGTAAAAAGTGTGAAGAAAGCTTGGTTTTAAAATAGAAATTTTTTAACAGACATTTTGTTTTTCAAATCTATATGCTTCAGGCTTTAAAAGCATATATAACTTAAAGTTCAGGAGGTTTTAAACTCCATTTGTGTCCCTACAGCCAGCCAGCCACCTGCCCACTCTCAACTGCTGCCCTCTTAGCTCTTAAAGGGTGGGTACAACTCCTTTCATGCTTTACCTTCTGGTGGAAAACCTGAGTCAGGAGTTGGATATGATCTCAGTTTTAGCTTTCTCTTCTAGTAAATAAAACTTTAACGATGCACACCTGCAACTGTAGCTCTGTTGAACTTAGAAAGCAGATGTGTGCTTCAAGAAGAAGAAGAAGAAGAAAAAGTTTTAAAAGGCCTTCTTTGGCCATACTGTTCTCCTTTCAGTAACCTTTCACCAGAAACCTGGGATATTTTTTAAGTTAAACTGTTTCAGTATGTTTCCTAAAATAATCTAAAGATTGACTGCAAGCTAAACAAATTGTTGAATGCAATGATTGGGCCTTCGGGGATTAAGGAATTGGGAAATGAGTCTGAAATAGGAGTTCAGGAAGAGCTCTAGACAGCTTCAAAAAGTCAGAGTTGGACACAAAATGATTTTTAAAAACAATGAAAAGATTTGATGTAGATGGTACAGTGTGTTTCTACTTCTTCTCTCCTAAACTTTTTTAAAACATTCCCCCTGAAAAGATATGTCCAGTAAAATGGAGATAATATTTTAAGAATGTTAAGATATGATTGATTAATGTTAAGATACGATTATTAATGTAGTGCCTCGATGGGCTGATGTTCAGTGTATAAGAAAAACCTTAGAAATGTAGATATAATACCCTATGTGCGTAAGAGTCCAAAACCACTTTGCAAACTATACACATACAGCATCACTGAAATGATGGAGGATGTCAGCCTGGTGGACAACTTGTTTCACAATGGAAGGGGTAGGGGAAGTTTTGGCCATACACCACGGGAAACTTCTGTTCTGACCAAAAGAGATTTGGGATCTTTTAATGTCTACCCCAGCATTTCTGCTCTGCATAGGTATGGGAATGGTACTTCTTCTTCCCACCAGCCAGAGGCTGGGAGGGGTGCTCGACCCCTGCTGTGCCCCAGGTGCAGCACCCACTTCACCCTTTCCCCCAAGGCCACATCCCCACCCTGCCTCTTCTCACCCTGTTCCATCTCCTCTCCCAAGGCACCCGCCTTTGCTCCTCTCCCTCCCCTCCAGCGCCTCCTGCATGCCACAAAACAGCCAATCGTGCCACAAAACAGCCAATTTTGATTTACCTGAGTGCTTTGCCCTGCTATAGGGTTCCACCACTGCTTGTGACAAAAAATAGCTTCGGGTAGGCAGCTCACAGGGAGATGGTGGCTTAATGCCTAGAAGTTTCCCTGCTGAAGAGGTTTGCAGAAGACAGGCTGGGAGGGGGGGGTTCAAACTGTGGGCCATTTTAAGCGGCCTGCGAGCTCCCGCTGGGGAGCAGAGTCTGGGGCTTTCCCAGCAGGGCGCAGGGTCAGGGGCCGCACCACGGCTCCCGGAAGCCGCAGCATAGCCCCGCTCCAATGGCCCCCTCTATCGCTTCAGTGGGAACTGCAGAGGCAGTGCCTGTGAATGGAGCGGCGCGCAGAGCTTTCTGGTTACGCTGCCGCATAGGAGCCGGAGAAGGGACATGCCGCTGCTTCCGGGAGCCGCTTGAAGTAAGTGCCGCTGGGAGCCTGCACCCCTGAGCCTCTCCCCACACCTCCACTCCCTCCCCCAGCCCTGACCCCCTCCTGCCCTCCAAACCTCTCGATCCCAGCTTGGAACACCCTCTTACACCCCAAACTCCTCGTTCCCAGCTCCACCCCAGCCCAGAACCCCCTCCTGCACCCTGAACTCCTAATTTCTGGCCCCACCCCAGAGCCCGCACCCCCAACCACAGCCCTCACTACCACCACCCCCCTCATCCCAACCCCAAATTTGTGAGCATTCATGGCCCGCCGTACAATTTCTATTCCCAGATGTGGCCCTCGGGCCATAAAGTTTGCCCACCCCTGAGATTGGCAGACCAGAAGTGAGAAACTTGCTCTATGAAGGGGGGCAGTGATGACTAGGGATAATGGGTTAGGGGAAGGAGAGCTGTTTCCAGAGAAGGGATGGAAAAGGTGACAGAACAGTGAGGGTGGCAGGTTGGTGCAGGTTGGTGGTGAGAGTGAGAAGAAACAGGAGCTGAATTTACTTGTCTCCCATTCCTTACTTTGTAAGAGTGAAAATACTTGGTGTTTCTGTGGCTTAATGTATGATTTGGATATTTGAAGGCACACTGCCTTTTCCCTTCTGCTTTACTACTACTGGAAACAAGCATTAATGGCCACATAAACATGCATGGGAGTATCTTTTTTCAAATTATTGTACTGTACACTAACTTCAGAGTATTTTTTGACATTCTAACGTTTATTTTATGATCGCATGGTGCAAGTACCATCTTAGCATACAACAGTATGATACCAGAATGATGGAACTTTAGCAATATGCTGCTGTGACATTAGATGCCTGAACACAAGAAGCTGTTGTTTTAGGATGATCAGAAACATCAAATCTATCTACGTGCACATACACACTTTTATTATATGGATCTTCAATGGGTTTGTCTCAAAATAAAGCTCACTTTTTCCATTGGACTAAATGCCACACGAGGTCTTTATCGGATGGGTTTTTGCTCGTATCTGTAGCAGCACTATTTCTGTTTTCAGAGTGGCATTCAGTCCGTTATTTTAAACCCTGGGGCATATTCAGTTCATGTTATCAGTAGACCAGAAATTGCCTGTTGGATTTCTATAAGAAATACTTTTTAATATTCATAAACAGTTTGGCAGAGGCCCAAATTTGTGCTTTTGTATAATCCTTGAAACTAAGGTTTTAATCTGGGGTGTATGGCAACACATTCATCAGTTCATACAATAGTGTGCACAATTTAGATTAAATTGGCTTTTAAAAAGAAAAAACCCAAATCTCCTATGGGCTCACATATTGTAGGATATATTTAAATCCGATGCAGATTAAAAATTATTGAAATAACTAACTTTCTTAGATTCCTACCACAAAACCATTTATGTTATTTAAAATTATATGAAGGCAGGAACTGTGTAGCAAAAATAACAACTTTAGCTTGGCAGCCATCTTTACAGAGCAAATCCAGTGAGCAGTAACAGTAAAAAATGCATTGTAGCAGAAACTTACTTTTTCTGGAACAGGAGACAGAAAACCATATTGTATTTGTGTATGCTGAGTTCCTTTTTTGTAGCAAGAAGGGAAGGGATTGCCTTTTTTATCTCATAGTACATCAAAAAGGGGGAACAGTTAATTTCTCTCATTATTTATGTGGCACCATAATTGTACATGACACTGTAGAGTGGATGGAATGTGCTCAATAGCTAACAGAATCATGCTTCAAAGATAGAGACATTACAAAATAATACAGAACATACAAAACAAAGAGTGGAGCTTTAATGCTTTGCATGCTAAATGGGTCCTTAGAATCTTTGAATTAGGAACTGGAGCGAACTGGATGTACATTAACCATAATTCCAGATGTTTTGAATGCTGGGAAGAAAACATGGTGTTACTATTTACTTTTGGGGGAATTCTGTGCCACTGTGCAATGCAGAATTTTGCAGAAATTAATGTTGTGCACACAGAATTTCCTTTCCCCCCCACAGAAATGGGCCGCAGAGATGTTGGCTGCCACTAGGGGATGCTGGACCTGGCAAACCCCAGCTCATAAATAAAAGACAAGGCGGGGGGGAGTGGGCGGGAACGGGAGGTTTTCCAGCAGTTGCTGTTTCCAGCATGTCCTGAAGGAGGGTGACCGCGACGTGCAGGAAACTCCAAGCAAGCCCAGGACCCAGCATCAGGCTGTTTCTTCCTCTGGATCCCTGGGTTCTAGGAGATAGGATCTGTGAGTGTCTTGGCTGGGGCAGCCCACAGCTGGGCTCTGAAGCATAGAGGATATGAGTCTCTGGGCTGGGGAGGGGGACCCTGCAGCTGGCCTCTGGTGGGTAGGGGTAGGTGGTGAGAGTGTGTGTGAGCTGGGGGGGGGGGGGGGCGGGAGGGCTGCAGTTCACTTCTGGGGGAAGAATGTGTGGGCTGGGGGGGGGCTGCAATTGGGCTCTGCGGAGGGGGGCTGCAGCTGGGCTCTGGAGGGGGAGAGGGAGGGAAGGAGAATGTCTGGGCCGGAGGGGAAAAGTGAGGAAGAGAATGATTTTGAGAGAAAAGAGTAACTTCCTTTAGACCAGTGGTTCTCAAACTTTTGTACTGGTGACCCCTTTCACACAGAAAGCTTCTGAGTGCAGACCCTCCCCCCTCTTATAAATTAAAAACATTTTTATATTTAATATATTTAACACCATTATAAATGCAGGAGGCAAAGCGTGGTTTGGGATGGAGGCTGACAGCTCGCAACCGCCCATGTAATAACCTCACGACCCCATGAGAAGTCCCGAACCCCAGTTTGAGACGTACTGGACCAAATTCACTGTTGGTATAACTGCACTGACTTAATTGAACTTGCTCCCATTTATGCCTGTAGTGAATTTGTTCATTGGATGGAAGGTGGTGGCAAGACATCGAAGAAGAGTGATCAGAGAGGGCAAATGGAGATGTAGAACTGGACATAGATCACAGGTGGATAAATATTTGAGAATAATTATTGTAGAGGTGGATAGCTGAATCAATAAGAGCTGATCAAATGAGTTTAGGATATAAGTGTAGAGGTAGAAAAGACAAGGACCTAGGATGGAATACTGTAGAATTCAGCTGCAGGGCTTTGGAGCTGTGCTCCGGCTCCACTCCAGCTCCAGGCAAAAACCTGCAGCTCCACTGGTCTGGAGCTGCTCCGCACTCCAACTCTGGGCTCCGCTCCAAAGCCGTGGTAGAATTCCAGCTAAGACACCTGGTAGTAATACTCTTTCACTACTGATGCTCAATTGTAATTAATTTTGGTTTCTGTTGAAATGAAGGCGCTATTCTGTTGAGAGTATTATTAATGGAAACTCTATAGATTTGTTGTAGACATTACAATGTTTGAGTGAGAATTTATTGTCGAACATTATTTTTTAACCACAACCTAAAATACAAAACAATTCAAAGCTCTTTTATTCTACTACGTGAGGACTCTGAAGTGTGTTGCAGAAATCAAATTGAAAGGAAAATCTGATAGTTGCCACTGTCTTTAAAAACTTGTTTTTTAGGTTTTAGTTTATTAATACAAGACATGTTGTGTATTTACAGTTTCATTTATGATGATATTCTGTCAACACTGTATAACAGAAGGGAAAGGAAACATTCTTCTGAGAAGTTCTATGTGAGGTGCTGAAAGGTTGACGTAACTTGTGTAAAGATTTTAAAAAATCAGTCTGTCAGTATAAAGTATAAACTAAGCTTGTTTTTTCACAAAGAAAGATTGATTTAATCCTTGGCATACGTATTTCAGTGCCTTGGACCTACACTGCTGTATACAGAAAGTCAGTTTTCAAATGTTATCTGAAAGTTTCATTGCTTAGTGGTTTTAAACACTTCCATGTTTTTCCACATCTTAAAATTATTATATTAATTTGTGATTATTCAAACAGTTTTTTAAAAAAACTGACAACGAAACAAGCATTCACCTTTGCAGAAATTACTTTAATACAGTACAGAGCTGTACTTTGATTTAATGCCTAGTTTATCTGTATTATTTTCCTGTTTGTTTCATTTGTTTCATATTACATAACATACTGTGCAAATTATACACAGGCTAATTGTAAAGATTTCCTAAGCATACACTGTATTAAAAATGGGCTGGAAGAATAGATCAGACACACAGTTATCTATGAATATTTGAAGACTATGTTCAGTAGTCAGAGAGAGTTCAGTGTGGTACAAAAAGGGTTAAAATGGAGTAAGTGGTTGAAATCACAAAAAGGAAAACGAGGCTGAAAAAACTCCTAATGGTAAGATCTGCTGTACTGTAGACTAGTCACCTGTGAGGACTGTGGAAAACCCTATTATATGAGACATTTAAAGTAAGACTGGACAACGTACTAGAAAACATATTAAGAATGGCCATACTGGATCAGACCAGTGGTCTGTCCAGCCCAGTATCGTGTCTTCTGACAGTGACCAATGCCAGATGCTTCAGAGGGAATGAACAGAACAGGGCACTTATCGAGTGATCCATCCATCCCCTGCTGAAGGAAACTATCCTGCAATGGCAAGTAGAAGGAGTAGGGCTCTGATTCTGAAATCAGATCTGTGCAGTTAGACACTTACCCAATGGAGTTTCCCATGGGTCTATATCAGTGCTGCAGCTGGGAGCACGTCTCCCAACTCAGGTAGACAGACACGTGCTAGCTCTGCACTGGCTAGCACACTAAAAATAACTGTGTGGATGTTGTGGCAGGGCAGTGGCTTGGGTTAGCCACCCTAGTTCAACCCCTGGCAGTCAGGTGGGCTTGGACTGAGGCTGCTAGCCCAAGCCACTGCCCACCACAACATCCACGCTTACTTTTAGTATGGTAGTTGAGCAAAGCTAGCACAAGAGTTTGTCTACCCAGGCAGGGAGGGATGCTCCCAGCTGCAGCGTTGACATACCTACTGACTTCAGTATTCTCGGACTAAAAACTTAAAAATGTGTTTCAGTGGAGTCCAATAAATTCCTTCCTCCCACCTACCCAGAAACATGGACTTTACAAAATATTCCTCCCTGCCAACTCTTTCGTTATTTACTATCACTCCACCTGATTTACCACCACTGTATAATACAATTATAGTTTAAGAAGCAAAGTGACATCTATATTCAGGTAGTATACACATTTCTATTCAAAGGAATCGGTTTTGTTTCTTTAACACTTTCCCTTTTACCTGTTAGACTGAAATTTTGGCAGGTGTTCAGTGTGCAAGAACTTCTTAAAATCTGAGTCAAACGTTTCAACCATTTTCCAGAATGAAAAATATTTTCCCATTATTTAAAAAAAAAAAACACATGCAAGCTAGAAACTTGAAATCTTGGCAGGGAGTTGGTGTCTTGGTCGCTAGGATGTGCCTTTGCGTGGACTGGTGATTTGTCAATGGTATAAGAGTTTAAAAACATGTTTGTGTGTTTTGTGCATGCACGAGCATGCTTGATTGATTGTTACACAATATATTCACAAGGAGAGAGAGAGGAGATGCGGGAGGGGCAATAGCCTATCCGCTTCTATTCACCCGACCCCACCCCACCCATGGCTCCCACCCAAGCACTACAGGAAGTCTTCATACTGTCGACCTATAGTACCAGTTTGACAAATTTACTCAGGTCCTTCAGATTAAGTCCTATCTGGTGAACCACAGAGAATTCACCTGAGAAGCAAACTGCTTCATAATCAAAGTTGGTAGCTCTGCTCTTGAAGTAATTTCATTTGCCATTCCCCCTCTCCCTGCTCCTGTTTATAATGGCTAGGAGTATGGATGAGCCTTGAAACTGAAGGCTCAGCACAGAGACACTCAATCCTGAGTGCTACTCTCTCCTAAAGGAATAATACAAATTGGAAGTGGGGTGCTTGGAATCTCTGGTGTCATAAACTTTTTCTGTATGCATGATCAAAAGAAAAGTTGACATCAGATGAAGAAAAGAATACAAAAAATGGTCAATTATCTTGAATTTGGCCCTTCGTGCTCCACTCTGGCAAGGAATGGATGGATGGGGAGGGTACTATGCGCAGCCTGCAATGGAGCAGGGAGTGGACTCTAGAACGGACAGTGGGGACTGGTCAGTGCCCTGGGGCATGGGGTTCCCCGATCCTCCACTGCAAAACAGCACACCCAAAGCCCTCCCCCGGCAACCAAGTTGGAGAGGATAGTTCGATGCATGCTGGCGGGGGGTTCCCAATACTCCCCAGTGCAAAATAGCATGCACATACCCCTCTGCCTGCAAGCCAGACGATGAGAAAGGGAGGAGGAAACCTTCCGGCTGAGCCTCTGCTGCTCTCCCAACCCCAACTTTTTCCCCCTCCCCTCAAAAATCTCTCTTCCAAACCCTAACTCCAAACTCTCCCTACACATGCTCTCCATGCAGGCTCTATCAGGCAGGGCAAGTGGATGGGGTTGTGTGCCCTGGAGCTGTGCTGAAAGGCCAGGGTTGGGAAGGGAGTGGAAAGATACAGTTTGGGAGGGACAATGCCCCTACACGCCCCCCCAGTCTCCACTCCCTGGATGTGACATCACAACATGACAAACATTGCTCTTATGTGGTAGCTATGTTCCTGTTACCAAGTGGACAATTCACAGTAGGGAAAGTCTTCTCAACGGAAATATTGCTCATAAGCGGCGGTTGCTCTTACAAGGTGTTGCTGCAAACAAGGGTCTATTGTACTTGGATACCAAGGTTGAGAGATTCCAGATATTATTTATGGTTCCAGAACACTTACACTATTCAGAAGCATGAGTGATCTTGGAAAAGTACTGGCTATATTATGCTTTGCCAGGGTTTTCCATTGTATTAAGAATTCTGATTTCTTATCAAGTAGTAGCTTTATACAACTGCCTAGTTGATGTAATTTTGCTCCATTCAAGAAAAGGAATGGGAGACTAAATGGGATCATAGCTGTGAGCAGCGCAATCTGGGAAACAGACAGATTCCAGAACTTGTCTGAACCACAATCCCAGACTATCTGATCTGTTCCACTCAGATCTGTAAGGTTAGGAAGAACAGAGTTCATGAATTACTTATGTATAACATAAAAATATAGTTATGGCTAATAGCACTCTAGAACTTTACTAAGAAAGATTAGGAAATATCATTATGTCACATGCACAGTTAAATTCCTTTAATATAACAGCATAATCTCTCACCAAAACACAATATAAAACCTTAAATAGGATGTACCACTCCAAATAGTACTGTGCTTTCACCTCTGTTCTAACTACAAACAACGTGGGACTGTGTGTGCCTTTTATGTAATATATATAGTTGTGTCCTGAAATTTAAAAGTATGCAGAAATGATATAGGTAAAGGTATACAATGAACCTTGGACACTAATATCGATTAATCCTTCTGAGACAGTTCTGGTTTCTCCTTGCCAAAGTATGGTAAATAGAAAATTAAATAGTCTCGGCTTTGTTCCTTGGAAGATTACTAAAAGGTGAAGTGAAGCTTCTTTCTCTTACTTTCTGGCAGGAGAGCAGCAGCGTCCATAAGTGCCAAGTGTAATAGAATTAAATAAACTTAACCTTTATCATGAAAAGAAAATTAACTAGAAATGAAAAACTTGCTTTGAATTTTATGAAAGCAGAGAAAAAGTAGACAAGGAACTTGAGGAAGGTGACTAGCTGATTGTTTCCATCTTATTTATGGATGACCTAGGGTGGCTGCTGGTGTACATTACTTGAATTATAATAATACTTTTCACTTATATAGCACCTTTTCTCTTAGGATATCAAGGCTGTTATCCCCTCTGTTTCTTATGGGGAAAATCAGAGGCAGTTTGGGTTCTTTAGCTGATTTCTAAGACTCTGTAATAGTCCTCCCTAAAATGAAGTACATGAAAAGTTTCATATCTGGCTTGTCATAAGCACTATTTATTATACTGATGTGTTTCTAATGTTTGTTGAAACACTGAATGTTACAGTATCTCAATCTCCAACTATTTCATGGTAACTTTGAAAGAATTATTTATATCCTACTTACTAGTTCCAGATTTCTGTGGTAAGTTTGATTACCAGTTTTAGAATGTAGTTTTCCATTACTGTATTTTTCTAAAGCAGAAAAGCTGTGCAGTAGAATTAAAAGTAATATGTTGATGAAATGAACACTTGAGAAAATTTTAAATTTCAGTGGAACCATTAGCATCTCCATATTATTACTTGTGAAGGGGACCAACCAAATAAAAAAAAATTTTTTGATGCACTAAATCTTAACCAGCTTGGGAAGTAATAGCATCTAAACTGTACTGAAATCTTACTTGTAAACCATAGTATTTAGTATTAATGGATAGATTGTGCAGCCATTACTGTATTGAGCTGTGATCTTTATTTTATTTAACTTATATCACACCTCTTTCACTTTGTAATGAAGTCAGTCATGTTGTGATTTAGGACTGTACTTCGTTTTTAATCTCTTATTCAAACTCTTATTCAGATGCAGGCATGTTTCAGTGCAAGACTCTTTTATTTTTGCTTTCAGATGGTCTTCTTGTTGTTGGTGTCCATTCAGCGAAGTTCCCAAATGAAAAGGTTCTCAATAACATTAAAAGTGCTGTTCTTAGATATAACATTACCCACCCTGTGGTAAATGATGCTGATGCAACACTTTGGCATGAGCTGGAAGTGTCTTGCTGGCCAACTCTGGTCATTCTTGGGCCTCGTGGAAATATGCTGTTTTCTCTTGTTGGAGAGGGACACAAAGATAAATTATTTTTATTTACTTCTATTGCTCTGAAGTTCTACAAAGAGAAAGGACAAATCACAGATAACAAAATTGGAATAAAATTGTACAGAGACTCTCTGCCTTCTTCTCCCTTGCTGTTTCCTGGCAAAGTGACTGTAGACAATTCAGGAAATAGACTCGTGATAGCAGATACCGGACATCACAGGATTTTGGTTGTCAGGAAAAATGGGCAAATCCTACACACCATTGGAGGTAAGATTTACATTAATTTCTCAGAATCATGTTATTTTAGAGCATAGCCTTTTCAGAGAAGTTCTGCATTCTTTGTGTTCAGCGCTCAGCATATTGTAGACATTTGAAAATAATTACTGATTTTTTTTCAACTATTTTGTTTAAGCATTTTGCTTACAACTCCCTTTTAAATATTTTTTTTGGATAGTAAAATAACTTTAAGAACAAATCTGTGTGAGAGACTCTATGAATACACTTGTTTAAGGTGCCTCATGTTTCTAATTGTTAGAGTAATTTTGACATTTTTATATTAATTTCAACATGCAGTACAGATAGCAGAGTATAGAATCTGCCCAGACAATTACTAGTTATAGATCGCTTTGTGTACATGGTGCTGTACATCTAAATAGCAGGTACTCTGTCGCTCCTTCCCTGACACCGCAAAGACAGAATCCACTGCAAGGGAGTGGGTGAGCCAGGGAGATGAGGCGAGACACAAACACCTCCCTCAGTCCACTGAAAATGCAATACTGATGAACCCTTTCTTATTAGTGGAATCCTGAGGCCTGCTGCTAACTCGGGATTCCCTAGGAGCATTGCTCTTTAACAATCTCATGTAGTGTCTGCAACAAATTAATTGAAGTCTTGAACTGTTGTATAGAAACCTAAAAGTCTAGAAATTGACTAGAAATAATTGTCAAACTGCCTAGTCCTTTTTTCCTAACAAAGCAAGAATGCAAAAGTAACATACTGCATAGTGAGAAGTAAACTACATATTTAAATTTAGTTACTAAGATAGCCTGGGTAGCAAAGGTAATTTTTAATGTCTCTTTAAAAGTGTTCAGCTTTCTCTTTTGTTCACCACACAGACCTAATCGTTCTTCTGCACCTCTTATATGCATTTTTTGTTATAATCTTACATAAAAAAAGTGAACAGTGATTGCATCTTATAGGTTCTTTTGGTCATATCTATATTAAACGTATACCTGTTATAACACCTCAATTACAAGCCGTCCTACTGACAACCACTATTGACAAATTTTTTTATGGGTCTGATGCAAAACCATTAAAGTCAAAGGAAAGTTTCCCATTGACATCAGTGAGTTTTTCACCAGGCCCTCTGTGTATATATGGGTTATTTCAATTCATCTGCCATTGAATAACACCTGCTTCGTTGTAGGATGTTGCAGTTACTAAAACAGTGCCAGCAATACTACAGTTTTTAAAACAGGAACCTTATTAGTTGAATGACAGCAGATTAAGTAGGCAGAACATAATTATCCAAGTAAAAAATCTGATCAGGACACCAGCATTAGCACCTTCCACAACAGCAGAGGTTTTATGTGAATTCTTATGACCAGTACGATGGCGTTTCTAACAGCAAGGTGTTCCTTAATATGATGTTGGGTTAGCCATTCAATAGTGATTCAAAGGAAAGAGTACTATCTATTTTAATTAATAAGACCACTTATCCCATCCTGTGCAGTCTCTGAGAGGTCTTGCATCCAAGTACTTTTTGAGCTTGATTCTGCATAAATAATTAAATTTGGCATTGTCACATCCTGTATTTGCTATCTGTAAACCCTAAACTGTCATCTTACAATTTATATGTAAAAGTTAATAGTAATTTGTTTATTTTAGTGACTCAGTAAAAGAGTTGTGGGCAGAAAACAATGTAGCAAAGATTATAATTCAGTAATAAGTGTTGGTATCCACTAAGGTTAAAATAACTGAATTTGCGTCATAGATCGTGATGCAAACTTAATAAAGTCTAAATGTCTTCCTGTGACAGCTGCCGCTAATTCATTTTACAGTATATTCTGTCTCTCATTGTAAGATATGATACTTACGTTTACAGTTTTTTATGTAGATCATGATGCTCTTCTCTCTCCTTATCGTGCTGTCTAGAAGGCTAACTAGATGCATTCTTCATGCTGCCCTTTACATGCAGTTCAATACCTCTTTGTTGCTAGTAATTACTGATCAAGAACTATTTTTGCTAGCTGAAAATTACCTTGATTTGCAGCTTATCCAGAACACTAAATAATTGAAGTAAATAAAAATAATGAAGTTAAAATGTTTGTAGCTAATTTGCTTTGATGTAGCCAGGATTAAAATACTGAGAGATGGCTTTTCTGAAATTGTGTCTGTCTTAGTCTAAGAAAAGAGAAGCAATTTAGAATCCCAATAAAAAACTTTTATTGTGAATGTTGCTTGAGCGGAGAACCCATGTATGCCTAGAACTTGAGGAGAAAAATGTCAGAATATTGAATTGTATCATTGCTGTTGCACAGCAAGGTGATTCTAAAAATGAAACTATACAGAAGAGATCTAAAAAATAACTGAACTGTATGCAGAGCTGCAAAAGCACCTTGTGGAAAATGCTTAAATCTGTAAAATAATTGTACATGTGATTGCTTACTGTTTTCCTTTTTGTGCAGTGTGAAATTTTATTCTCTTGATTGGGTTGTTTCATGTTTAGGACCAAACAGTGGGAGAAAAGATGGAAGATTTTCAGAGGCAGCATTCAACTCACCGCAAGGGGTGGCTATAAAGAATAACATTATTTTTGTAGCTGATACAGAAAACCATCTGATTAGAAAGGTAAAATTTTCATTTAAAAGCAAGTTAAAGGATAACAGTGCAAATTCTATTCCCAGTTGCACAGATGAAAATTGACATCAAAGAAATTATTCACAAATTATGCTGTGTAACTGAGAGTAGAATTTGGCCCAGTATTTATCAATAACTAAACCAATACTTTCTGCCCAATTTGTTTTTAGAGGAATCATGTCCACTTTTGCTATATTTAAATACTTGAAAACTATTAATAACAGCAATTTAATACTTTCCTAATGGAAAATGTTCAATAATAATTGAAATATTGTGTGCCATGACTTTTTTCCAGTAAAATGATGCATACCTGATTGTCCTGACAAACCCCTGATTTGCCTATTATTTTGCTATGAGAAATATCTACTGTTAGTAATGAATATGGAAATTGTTTTCCCTTCATTTCAAGTTACAAACCTAACATCATACTTTTATGTACAGTACAAGTATTGTGGCGCTGTGGTAGAGTAGGACTCATAGTTTTTGTAGAGCTATGCAGTAGATAACAAGCCACAAGTAGTCATTTATATTCTTATAAATTTAGGATTCTCACTATGTGAATTTATAGACTCGATTCCTCCCTGGTTATTAAATGAAAGGCTATGCTGTGGTAAATGTGGTACTCCTTAAATTTGTGATTTGGATCTTGGATGTGGCCTGTGATTGATTCAGAAGACCAAGGAGTTGCAGTTCATGGGAGCAAAAAGATGACATCTTACTGATGAAAGCATTTTCTACATATCATAGAAACTTATTTCTTTAGCACATAGTTATTCCTAGATGATTAACCATTGCCCTTTTTCTGAAGGGGTACTTCGATAGCACAATCTTTAAAGAACTGAGGTAATCTAAAAGCTATTTTTGTGTGTTTCAGTTGTTTTTGATGCTAGCAAAAGACAAATTTAAATGTAAAAGTGGAATTATTGGTACAGATGTGGTGTAATATTGCATATAAGCAGGCTCCTCTTTATTCCTTTTTTACATAATCGTCAGGAGTAATTAATGACAAATTGGAGGAAGACTCAATCAGAAAATCCTTTGTGAAAATTGAAAATGAATGCAGGAGGAGAGCGGGGGATTGGGAAGGCAGAAATGAAACAGAACATTCTTTTTCACTGAAATAGGCATAAATTAAGCTTTGTCTACATTAGCATTTGTGGAGGAGTGGAGAGCTCCTACACAGGAGATCTTATAGCTGTGCAGCTGGAGTGGTACAGCTGTGCTGCTGTAAGATCTGTAGTGTAGACATAGCCTGAGTTGCACATCTTACTAATTAAGTAAATTCTAGAGTATCATTTGCCGTGTGCACATTATGATACATGGTATGTTTTTGTGTGTATATAATTTTTTTAAAACACATTGTTTTATTTTAAAATAAAATTCTAACATAGGTGTCCATTGTCCGTGCACTTTTGTAGAGAAGACCTGATATATTTCTTTAGTTGCTTTGACTTAATCATGACAGAAAGGTCATTTACCATTTTGGTGCAGATGGAAAATAAAATGAGGCTTTTCAATAAGTCTGCTAATTTTAGCAAAGTTGTTAATTGTCTTGTAAAATACGTGACACTCAAATTGGCAATCAGTTTCTGTCTGTAGGCAACTTGTTACATAGCAGACTTTCTGTTTTAGGGTAAGTCTACACAGGAGCTAGAGCTGTAATTCCTAGCTTGTGTAGACATATCCACTCTAGCCCTGATCAAACTAGCTTGTTAAAAACTAGAAGTGAAGCTTCCATGGCATGAGCAGTGCATTGGGCAAACCACCCGTGAGAATGGTCCTGTCTGACACCATAGGCACATACTTGGAGTGGCTTGCCCGTTCCATCGCTCACAAAACCACAGCTATATTTCTATTTTTAGTGTGCTCGCTCGATGAGAGCTAGCATGGGTGTGTTTACCCAACTGGGAAATTACATCTCCTGCTCCAGTGTAGACGTACCCTTAGACATTTAGGTCAGTTAGCTAAGGAAAAAGTCAATATCACCGCCTATAAAATCATTGTATGTATTACTTTTTTCCCTCTTAGATTGATCTTGAATTAGAGATGGTGAACACTGTAGCAGGCATTGGAATACAAGGCACGGACAAGGAGGGTGGAGCAAAAGGAGAGGAGCAGCCCATCAGCTCACCATGGGATGTGATCTTTGGAAGTTCAGGTACTGTATCGATTGAGCTTGAAATTTTGCACATTTAAATAAGCATTTTGGCATATTTAAATCGGCTTGCCAAATATATATATTTTTACTAATTGTCTAATTCTTAGATGTAAAATCAGTTTGTTTTCATAATCTGGCCTAATGAGCTATGGCTTTCATGCACACAGATACCACAGTTTTCCACAGGTATCAAATCCAGGATTGTTAGCATAAAAATGAAGGCTCTGCTACCTGAGGAGAATTTTGTGAATTGTAGTAGGCTGAATAATCCCTGGGATCAGACACTAGAGGGAGTCATGATCACTTGCACTAGCTCCGGAGTAGGCAACCTATGGCACACTTGCCAAAGGCGGCACGCGAGCTGATTTTCAGTGGCACTCACACTGCCTGGCTCCTGGTCCGGGGGTCTCTGCATTTTAATTTAATTTTAAATGAAGCTTCTTAAACATTTTAAAAACCTTATTTACTTTACATACAACAATAGTTTAGTTATGTATTATGGACTTATAGAAAGAGACCTTCTAAAAATGTTAAAATGTATTACTGCACTAGCCCATTGTATTGCACAAGAATCATTCAGACAGCAACTGTAATTTAATAGGCTCTTTTAAAATGTGTGTATACATTAGAAAGCTAATGCACCACCTTCCTACAATAGGCCATCAAAGATCTCTAACCATTTGTAAACATTAGGATTTAGGAAATGGAAATGACACTAATTTGGGATTTGCTGTGTTCATTCCTGGATCCGTGACAAAAAGCATTGCTAGATGGAAGGACCGTTGTTGACTACAATCTGGGCTAAAAATGAAAGCTCTACACAACTGGTAAGACAAAAAATATCTCAGCTTCCCACGGATATATAACTTTCTTTCCCAGTACAGTTGATACACATTTGAGCTTGACATCACATAACTGTGGTTTATTATTTTACTTTTTCACTCAATGTCTATTCCAACATGATTTAGCAGCTGCTATTTCAAGATCCATAACTACTAGAAACCAATATTTCATATCACCTTAAAGTTTAGAACCTCAGCATTCAGTTGGTATAAAAAGTTGACTTTGACCTCCAGCATTTCTTCTAAATAAGCCTCTAAAATAATGTCAGAAGTTGAAGGTGTAGGCAAAAAAGAGTGTGATATGAATGGTATGAGTTGAGTCTGATATCTCTAATTAGAAGTACTTTGGTGAGCCCAGTACAAATCCTTCCAGGACAGTAAAGTTTTCTAAGCACTAATCTTGGGTCAGATATCAGAGAAAAACAGTCTGAGTGTGAATTTAAAGAATTTAAATCTGTGTAATGGAGAGTGGTACCACCCGTGGCCTTGGTTATTGGGAAGTGTGACAGGTAACTGCACCCATATGTATTATTAGCATTTTTAGCTTGTCCTGTATTAGTGCTACATGATCTTTCTTATATGTGTGGTTTCTGTCCAAAGAGTTTTCTCCATATAGTTAGGGTTCATCAATAACCTGCCTACAAAAGGCCCAGTCACTAATGTGAAGTGAATGCCTTGCCTTGTGCAGTGTGGTGTAGCTAGAGACTGAGCCTTCTGAACTTTATCCTGACTGGTTATGCCATTCTCCTTTATTTCTGGAACCTCATGTAATGAGTAGCCAATTGCCTTGGTTATATGAATATGGTCTTTTGTGGGACCCTTTGGGACCATGCGACACCCTGAACTTGGATAAACAGATACGCACAGCTTTGAACTGTGCAGTGTGTAACTTAAGCTGCTTAGTGGAGTAGTCTGAAGTATCCAATAGGCAAGTGTATATTTTGCTTATAATTTATTTCATGGTGCTGGCCTCTATTTCTATCAGGTGCCAAAAAAATCTGTTTGTTTTTTAAAGATAGCATTGATTGTTAAATGAGGCATTAACTGATGGGCTCTTTGTGAGAGACAAGAATAGAAATTGTGGATAACAGCCTAGGCATCTGACACATTAAAAATATGGTGCCTGGTTTTCCACTGCCTTTCTCCTTCTGATTTGATAGCGTTTTACTTTCACATTTCACAAATATAAATGACTGCACATAATGAAAGGCAGCAGAGAATCAGGTCTACAATGGTATTTAGCTTCATGACATATTGATTCTTGATACAGTTGCCAGATTTTTATATATGCCAGTTTTTGTAAATGCTCTTACCTCAGAACTTGTGAGGATTTTTCATACTGAATTGGGTCCTAGCAATCAATTGTCCATTTATGTGCGTGTCTACTAGACTTAGATCAATACTCTCTTTTTTATTTGTTTACCTTTTTAAAAAATGTTTAGTGCTTCTCTAGGGCCAACTAGACAGCCCTGGAGACTGAAATCTTCTAGCTAGCTACAGAACAGACACAGCAGGGACATCAGTAGGGCCTGCTTTCCTGACATTCTGCCTCAACCCTGACCTCAAGGTCCATCTCTGTTGGTGAATGAGTAGTTCTTTTTAGGCCCATCTGGTCTTTTGGTGTCTCTGTTGAAGCCACTGAGTACCAATTCTGATGTTTTTAGATACGTATTCTCATTGTGCTTAATGGAGGCTATTGAACAGCCTTTCAACTCCTAATAATTTTTATCCATCACCAGCCTGGGCCAGATTTGTACCAAGATCCAAAGACTATGATCTGCATTCCATTTCCAGTCCCCCTTAATCAGTGCCATTTGTATGACTTCAGTTCTTACTGACTGATACCCAACAATTTAGAGTTGGCAGGATATTTTGATAATTTAGAGCAGGGGTCAGCAACCTTTCAGAAGTGGTGTGCCGAGTCTTCATTTATTCACTCTAACTTAAGGTTTTGCATGCCAGTAATACAGTAACAATAGTTGAGTTATATATTATAGACTTATAGAAAGAGACCTTCTAAAAACATTAACATGTATTACCTGCATGTGAAACCTTAAATTAGAGTGAAAAAATGAAGTTTCTTAAACCTTTTAAAAACCTTATTTACTTTACATACAACAATAGTTTAGTTATATATTATAGAGAGAGACCTTCTAAAAATGTTAAAATGTATTACTGGCACGTGAAACCTTAAGTTAGAGTGAATAAATGAAGACTTGGAACACCACTTCTGAAAGGTTGCCGACCCCTGGTTTAGTGCGATCCTTGCCCTTGCTTTTCCTTGCTGAGTTTTCCAATATCTTGCACGTATTTGGATAGTTAAGCTGCACACGGGCTTCTGAGTGAACAGTTGTTAACAGGTTCTGAGAGAGACAGAGGACAGATTTCATGTGTGAAAATAGCTGTTCACACAGGTATGTGGATCCAAATGCTGAAAGCATTGCAAATGCAGTTTTCTTCAAACAGTTAAATTTCACTGGCAGGGGTGTCCAGCAGGTCAGAATAGAGGCCCCATGATCTCTCTCGGTAGCTTTAAGTGCACTCTGCAGATCTCCAAACTTCGTTGCCCACAATTCTGAGCTTTTTAACTGAATGAGCTGCATTTTGAAGTCTTCAACACTCATTCACTGAAATACAGACAAATCCAAGTCGCTTTCATTGAACTTTTCAGGTTTAATTAGAAAAGAAAGCATTGGGCCAAATTGCTGGAAATCTTGAAATCTGTCAGAAAATTCTGATTCCAGTTCTTGCATGTACATTCCAATCTCATCAACACTGACAGTGCAAGGTGTCGATAGCTCTTTTATGTGTTGGAAGTAGCAGAAAGTCGAAGTTCGAATATCCCGAGAAAAAACTGGGAGTTTTAAACAAATGCCTTCCAGGTTTCATAGAGATCCGGAACCATTTTCCCTGCACCCTGGAGACTGAGGTTGAGTTCGTTTAGGTGAGTGATTATGTCAGTTAGAAACATGAGCTTACACAGCCATTTGTCATCATCCAGTTCGGGGTAGTTTTGTCCTTTTTCCAACAAAAAAGCCTTGATTGCATCAAAACAGTTTACAAAGTGCACCAAAACCTTGCCACAACTTAGCCACCAAATGTTGCTGTGAAGTGAAATTAATGGACATCTAACTTTGCTTTCTTAGGAGCTGACATTTTGTCAAATGTACCCCTCAACTTATAGTGGGGGGAAAAATTGCGACAGACAGCATGCACAACGTCAAATGCAGTGTGCAGTTCCACATGACGTGATAGTGATGTAAGCAGCAAATCAGGACTTTAAAATATCCCAGTAGAGTGGCGCTGGAACAATTTTTAAGATGGGGGTGCTGAGCTGTGCCCCCTCTTCCCCTGTCTGCACCCCTCACTGCCCCAGACTGGGGGCAGTGAGCCACAGCTGGGGGCGGCTGCAGAGCCGCAGGCCAGCATCCGGGACCCAGGCAGTGAGAGTGCCACTCAGAATCATCTTGCATGTCGCCTTTGGCACGTGTGCCATAGGTTGCTGACCCCTGATTTAGAGTATATTTTTATGTTTAGATGCTAGGTTGCATTACAGTCCTATCACTTATAGTAATGTATCTATGTAAAGGACATTCAGATTTATCTTATATAGTGTTCAGAAAATATTAAAAAGTAATGCTATATAAAATACAATTTTGTAGGAAGTGTTCAATATCCTGGCTCAAGAAAGTAAAGGTTCCATTTCCAGGCAGAGATTCAGCTGTCCTGTTGATTTTCAGTGTGCTGTGTTCAGATAAGTAGAACTGATATTCATAGTGCATTGGGGATTGATGTTTTAATGTCTGTGTTGTGGATTTGGATGGATGAAATAAAGGACTGGATTTTCAAAAGTCACTTCTGTGCTTGTCCAAATGCCAACAGGATTCTACAGTCTCTAATTTGCATATGCAGCAAGTGTCTCCGGGCAAGCTGGGGGTTACACATGAGCAAATCAAGGTTGATGATACACGAATTGTTTCATTTGACTTGTGTTACTAACTGGCATAGTGTATGGAATGGAGAATACCTATAGCACACATTTTCACTTTCCTGCATGCTCGCTCCTCTCTTAGTAGGATGTACATAACTTAACTATGCCCCAGATGTACCAGGAGATTTTTTTTTCAGAGCATATATGTATACAGATTTCATAGGGTTTTAAACAGGAGACAGTTGTGATTCTCCTTTTCTATGCCAAAGGCCATGATATTCAGGGTATGGAAGGCAGGCAAAAAGGGTCTTAAATGCTTAAGCTCTGTATATATTATACTTAGACACTTACAATATAAAACAACTTGTGCTGACCTTTTTCAAAGTCTCAAAGAAAAAGGTTACATCTTAAAAGTGACTCACCTTTTCCATATCAGTCTGTTGTCTTAAGAGATTAATCCTTCTCTATAAAGTAATTTATAGCACGTATTAGTATTTTAAAAGACTTCTATACTAAGTTTTTTTTAATTGCCTGTGTGTTTCACTGGAGAACAGAAACAATTTCAAATCTTTTGTATTGGTTTAAAAAACATATTGTTTGTATTGGTATATCACTGGTGCTCTTACAACATTAGATCAATTAGTGGTCAGTTCTATTTCAAAATGTTCATCTTCAAAGGTATGAAGTATATGGTTGTGTTAGTTATAACATTTCATAGTGTTTGGATTCCAGGTGATGGGCTTTGGATCAGGCCCTTACTGTGGAATTGTGGCTTGATAATTCAGGAAAGGTGTCTTATATCAAATATATGGCTCATAGATTTTTGCCTTAGGTTTTTGAGTAAAGCGTTTCACAAAATTTGTTCTGAAATTTGTTTAAATTCCATGTGCTTGCTGTTATTTTGCAATATATCAAGAAGCAGACTTCTAAATTCTAGTGTGAAAAGCTGTATAGTAGATGGTCTGGTCATCCTAGAAAACACTGCAGAATTTTTATTTAGAGGGACAAACCATTCAAACAATCAGACAATCAAAATGGATTGAAATGGATACACTAATGGGTATTATTCTAGGATCATCGATACGGTCTGTGTGTAAAGATCAGTACTTGATGGATTTATGCAGGGCCTGGAAGGAAGGTGCATTGTACAAAAATGGTCATGGAAAAGGAAAATACTTGGAGCACATTTCATGAAGGATCTCAGTGTCCTGTTTATCAGGCCTCACAACATCCCTATGAGGTTAGTTAGCTTTTTGTATACCCATTTTACAGTTGGCAAAAACTGAGGCAAAGAGTTTAAGTGACTGCTGAGCCACCATAAGAAAACTGAAACAAATTTATCTTTTTAAGGTAGGGAATTTATGAAGACAAGGCAAATGATTAAATTAATTGTTGATAAAATCCTGTTTTTTATCTCTGATTTCATTGCTGTGCCCATTGAAATGTTGTCTTAGTCTGCTTTATAATTCTTGAGTGAACCCCATGGATTAAATCCTGGCCCCATTGAAGTCAATGACAAAACTCCCATTGACTTAAATGGAATAGGATTTCTCCCCATTTTTTCATATGGAGGGGTATGCCTTTAAAAATGTATTATTAATTTTGAAGCTCTCTTCTATTTTTATTCAGTGGCTGTTGAAAGCAAGTGATACTTAAATGCACAGTTGATCTAAGTGCGAAATGTTCTTGATAGCTGCATTCTTACTGGAAGGAACAGAACTGTGACCCATGCTTAGTGACATAGCTGTGCGTTTTAGATTCCAAAATCCAGTCTTGAACTACATGATTTGCATCTATTTATAGAAACGCCGAGTATTGACCACACTTCAGTAAACTACCTACCTGGAAGTTTGTACTTTCTTCAAACCGCTGTAAGTTTTATGTGGATCAAATTTAAATGAAACTGCAGTATTTTATTAAAGAAGTACAAATTCTATAACCTTTAAAAGGCAAAGGAATGTAAGATTTTTCCATGTTTCTGTTAACGGCTTATTTACAAAAATTGCATACTATAATTTTTCTGAATTATTCCTGATGATTCACCCATAATTCCACAAGTTGATAACAACTGAATACCATTTAACAGGTGCTCTTTGATTTCTCAGACCATTAAGGCACAGAAAAAGCTTTGAACTTTGGCTCTTTGTTATCACAGAGTTTGACTATTTTAGGCTCTCTAAACGCACATTTCTCGTGACCTCATTACACAATGTGTATTTTAATTTACAGAAGATCTTGTAATAGAAATATAATTGGAATGTAACAGTAGGGGCTACAGATGTATTTGTGAATGAGATCCCAAAATACCCAGATACGTATTTGTAAAGGAAAACTTAAGGGTCTTTCTTTCAAATATTTGGAGAACAAAATTAAAAATTGCTCAGTAGTGAGGACAGGGCTCGACAAATGAGTGGAAGGTGACACTGGGATTTTATTTCCCATATCAAAAGTACTTAAAGAGAAAAAGTCTTTTGAGAAATGTGATATAAAAAAGTCACAGCAAAACGTCATGCCAAGCTTTAGCAAAGCTTTTGACACGGTCTCCCACAGTATTCTTGTCAGCAAGTTAAGGAAGTATGGGCTGGATGAATGCACTATAAGGTGGGTAGAAAGCTGGCTAGATTGTCGGGCTCAACAGGTAGTGATCAATGGCTCCATGTCTAGTTGGCAGCCGGTATCAAGTGGAGTGCCCCAAGGGTCGGTCCTGGGGCCGGTTTTGTTCAATATCTTCATAAATGATCTGTAGGATGGTGTGGATTGCACTCTCAGCAAATTTGCGGATGATACTAAACTGGGAGGAGTGGTAGATACGCTGGAGGGGAGGGATAGGATACAGAAGGACCTAGACAAATTGGAGGATTGGGCCAAAAGAAATCTGATGAGGTTCAATAAGGTTAAGTGCAGGGTCCTGCACTTAGGACGGAAGAACCCAATGCACAGCTACAGACTAGGGACCGAATGGTTAGGCAGCAGTTCTGCGGAAAAGGACCTAGGGGTGACAGTGGACGAGAAGCTGGATATGAGTCAGCAGTGTGCCCTTGTTGCCAAGAAGGCCAATGGCATTTTGGGATGTATAAGTAGGGGCATAGCGAGCAGATCGAGGGACGTGATCGTTCCCCTCTATTCGACATTGGTGAGGCCTCATCTGGAGTACTGTGTCCAGTTTTGGGCCCACACTTCAAGAAGGATGTGGATAAATTGGAGAGAGTCCAGCAAAGGGCAACAAAAATGATTAGGGGTCTGGAACACATGACTTATGAAGAGAGGCTGAGGGAACTGGGATTGTTTAGTCTGCAGAAGAGAAGAATGAGGGGGGATTTGATAGCTGCTTTCAACTACCTGAAAGGGGGTTCCAAAGAGGATGGCTCTAGACTGTTCTCAATGGTAGCAGATGACAGAACGAGGAGTAATGGTCTCAAGTTGCAGTGGGGGAGGTTTAGATTGGATATTAGGAAAAACTTTTTCACTAAGAGGGTGGTGAAACACTGGAATGCGTTACCTAGGGAGGTGGTAGAATCTCCTTCCTTAGAGGTTTTTAAGGTCAGGCTTGACAAAGCCCTGGCTGGGATGATTTAACTGGGAATTGGTCCTGCTTCGAGCAGGGGGTTGGACTAGATGACCTTCTGGGGTCCCTTCCAACCCTGATATTCTATGATTCTATGCACAAGTGGAGTAGCCAGGAAATTTTTCACTGTTTTGGAAAGATTTCATAGTGTGTGATTTCCTTGTACATATTATCTGAATGTATGGAACAGCTGTCTTCAGCCTTGCTTACAAAACTCACAGAAGGAAAGAATAAATAGATATAATGGGAACTTTCACATGTCCTAAACAAGTTGTATCCCGGGTTCTCCACCCCTATCCGGCAAGTGTAATAATTCCTAAATTGGTAGTGTTTTTCCATTTAGGCTTCTGAAGGGAAACTAATCGGGGAGAGACTTGGCACAGAGTTGATATAGTTTTGTGTGGTCAAGTAGTCAGCTACTCTGGCATACTTCGTAACAACTACACAGCAATCAATTTAAGCTATTGACTTCTATTTACTGTCCTTTATCAAGCCAAAAGAGTGGTGTTTAGGGGATAAGATTGGTGTTTAAGGGATTATTAAAATGCCTTATATTCCATTAATAATTTAAATGTACATAATAGAAATATGTTACAAGAAAAAAATGGGTGTTTTTAATGTTACAAAAACTGCCTTTTACTAGAAAAAGATCTTTTGAACAGAAATAACAAGGAAACACTTCATTCCATAGAGTGTAATGAACTGTAAAGGTGAACTTATAAAACTTAATTTGACAGCTGTAATGTCTAATAATTTAGACTTCTCTGAATTTTGAGAAAGCAGATGATTATGATCCTTTCTGATAGTAAAATGAAATGTTGGTTCTAGCAAAGTTGTCAACGTAACAGAAGGCAAATTTGGTATTTCCCAATCTGCAAATTTACAATGTACTTCGTAAAATATTATGATATTTCTACATGCAATGGTGATTGCATGTTCTGTTTTCCACAGTCAGTAACTTTGTTCTGTTAATCATATTAAGACTGTGATTAAAAAACCTAAACAGTGGGCATTAATAAATGTATTGTGAATTAGATTCCTAAGCACTGTTTGAAGTTCTGAATTTTTTTCTGTACTGTGAATGCCAGATGCATAGCTGCCAAAAATAAACATGCTTGACAACTCCTAAAGAGATTTTTAAGTTGTCTTCTGTTGTTCTAATTCAATGTTAAAAGTTCTTTGGAATGTTATCTAGTTTAAGGGGGAAATTACCATTATTGCTGCTCAATACTTTTAATATATTTTAATATATTATCAAAACAAGATATGTAAGCATGCTTAGCTGTCTATCTTTGATTTTTCTATAGTACCCATCACTGTAAATATCAGAGCACTGAAGTGTTAATCTAGATCTGCATATTGATGTTCATAGTGGGCTTTATCAAGGATTCTGCTCTTTACCTTTTCCATGTTTTAGGAAGCAGTGTTAGCTTTCTATTTTAGGAAGCAGGGTTAGGTTTCTGTTTTGTTTTTTAATACACTTTGGATATGCTGGTAAAGATTTGGTTGAAAATTAATATTGCATTATTTGTTCCTGTTGTAATCTTCATCCTCTCTGGTCTCTTCTGCAGCCTTTGTTTGACATTCCTTGCTGTTTTATGTCTAACTTTGATTGAAAGTTCATCAAGTCAAGGATTTGTCTTAATTTTTTTCCTCCAGCGGGCCCTGTGCACCTGTGGAGATGTGTAAACCTACTTTGCCATGAAATTTAAGAAAAGGAATTGTATTTTGCACATGCAGCAAGGCTTTGTGCTCTTTCTGCAACTGCAGTTAACTTACAAAGAAAACTCCAAGAACTGTGCTGTTTCACACACACACATGTTTTTTGCCTGATAAAACAGTATGTATGTGATTTTGCTGTTTTATAATGCAAAAAAAGCACAGGAATTTTAACTCCCTAAAATACAGGGAAGAAAAAATCAAAAAGGACAAAATCCCCACCTACTCGTAATGGTACAGACTCAAGCTATGGCCATCTTTCTTGGATTTACTCTCTCTGGATTTGAATCAGGCTGAGGGAATGATCTAAGGACTTTTTTTTTTTCTTCAGTGAGATAATCCACTAATTTGTAGGTATTGGGTGAAATCCTGGCCCTACTGAAGTTAACTGCCAAACTCCCAGTGACTTCAGTGGGGCCATGATTTCACCCATTTTGCCTATCTACATATACTTAAACATGAGTGTGGTCTGCTGCATGAAAGTTATTCTTTCTTGCCTCTTATATGTTGGCAAGGGATGTGTGTACTAACAGATTTCTCCCCTATTTTTTTCAAAAAAAGATAAAATTAGTAGATGGGAAAAATATTTGCAATCTTCAGTCTAGTTAGGAAATGTTAGTGCTGCCGTCCAAGAGACATGGCTTTGATTCCCAGCCTCTTTATCTCCAGACTGGAAGTAGGCATGCAGTCCCAGGACAGTGGAGGCTGGAAATTTGCTGTAATCCTGGGAATGTGATCCTTTGACAGAGATTGTTACTGACTAGTTATAAAGTAAATCCTTTCCAGTCCTCCTTGCTGAAAAAATTGTGGTTATGGCACAGGCCCCAATCCAGCAATCACTTATGCATGTGTTTAACTTTACTTTGTGATTTAGTCAACCTTAAGCATGTGCTACTATTAAGTATGTTCATGAATGTTTGCAAGATCAGGGCCATAGACCCTTAACAGTAAGGATATAGAAGAGAGGAAAATAGGGGATCCCAGAAACTCCAGAAGTAAAGTGGAGATCTGCTTGGGGAAAAGTGCAATTTGAAACGATGTCGATATAATTTTCTTATTTTGCAAAACAAATGCTGTCACATGAAATAATGCATCAAAAGCTATAATTTGTGAGTGAATCTTTATAATACAACTATATCATATTAACAAGAAAAACTTCTGCTTTGATACTGCAAGCAGCACTAGAGATAAAACTATGCATTCCCAAATAAGGAGAAACTACATTGGATTTAAAAAAACCTTCCAAGATAGATTGGAATGTAGTATTTAATTGTGTAAACGTAAAAGAATTACTTTGTTCTTTTTATTGGATAATTATTTTATAATAAAGCCTTTGAAAATAAATAAATCCTCACCATACAAGGATTATAAGGAGTACTTGGTATTATCACATTAACTGCAGTGAGAGTAAAGTCTAGTTCAGCATTTGGTTTCCTCCCTGCTTTTGTCGGTGTCTTCTTTCTATGTATTCTCCTGGTTTTGCTGTTTTTTTTCTAAATTGCTGCTGCTTCAAAGTAGAGCACTTTCTGTCATTCATGTAAGAAGAATAAACTTTTGTAATATGTCTATCATCAGAGCACTGTATAACAAACTAAGTGACTTACTTTTAAAAATACCCACGGATATGCTATGACAGATGTTAATAGTTTTGCTTTTCTGTGATAATTTTGAGATTAGAGATCTTTTCTTGTTTCTCATAATCCAAACATTTGGTCTGTTGCCATATCTGTTTCTTTTTTGTTGTTGTTGTTGATCTAATAGTTGTCTTAGAAAGAACTACTTGACTTGCATGACTACAGTTGTTGAGTATTTTTCACAGTTCTTCTGTCTCCATTCTTTGGGGAGAGAGGGACATTTCTTTATACCAATATTTCATATATTTAATAAAACTTAAAATAAATACTGATACTTGGTTTCTCTGCAACACATTTAGTGGGTTCTACAGGCACTTAATTTGAAAAGAATATTTAGATTTTATTATCTTTACACCATCTTTCAATGTTTAATTTTCATTGAATAGAAATGCCTGTATTTGAACAATATTAGAATTAGTCTTTCTAGGTTGGATTTTCATAAGCTGTCAGTGTTGGCCTAACTGCTGTCACTGAAATCTATGGGAGCTTTTGAAATCCTGAGTGCTTTTAAAAATCCTACCCCACATTCTGATTTTGGTAGAGCATCTTTGCATACTCATCATTCCCAAACATCATCCTGTAATCACCACTCTCTATCTTGTTGCAAGAATACATCTGAAATCCATGACTTCAACAACTAATTTTTTTTAACTTTGCTTTTTTTCTCGATCATATAATTCTTTATGGTGTTGTCCCAGTTGTTGTTCAGATGCTCACTTAAATATTTAGTTCACTTAGGACATGTACAATGGTAATCTGAGTGTGGTTGCTGGTGAGTATTTGCTTCAGGTTGGGGGGCTGTCTGTAAGAAAGGGCTGGCCTGTCTCCCAAGATTTGTGAGAGTGATGGGTCATCCTTCAGGATAGCTTGTAAATCCTTGATGATGCATTGGAGAGGTTTTAGTTGGGGGCTGAAGGTGATAGCTAGTGGTGTTCTGTTGTTTTCTTTGTTGGGCCTGTGCTGTAGATATCGTTATTCAATATTATTGTTGGGACACTGAGTAAAATGTATATCCACTATCAGAATGACTGCTGACTGCATTTCCTAGTAGAGGTGGTATCTTCAACAAAGATTAAAAGGTACAACTTTTTCTCCCCTAGTAAAGCTACAGAAGAATAATGGCTAAGTAACTGAAAGTAATTCACTTTTTTTTCATGACCGAGGTAATTCCTTTTTGCAAATGTTGCCCGAGGTCCATTCTACGATATTTATACTCATATTTGGTAAAGTTTCAGGGACCCATGAAGATGATGTTCTATGGATAGCCATGGCAGGTACTCACCAAGTCTGGGCTCTCATGTTGGAATGCGGAAAACTCCCAAAAGGAAGGTACGCCACTATAATGATAGATATTAGAAACAGCTGTTTAGCTTTTGATGAGCAAGAGCCTTTAAACTTCAAGGAGACTTATCCTCTTGGAAAACACTTATACATACATTTAATTAAATATTGTTTTACTTTGCATTATGCTAAATCATTTAAGTATCAATTATAAACCAAGGTGAAATACAAATTAAAATAAAAGCAGTTCAAATACCATTATTTTGGTAACTTATATTTACCAAACAGAAACTATATAAGAATTCTGAAAGAACTATTTCAGACTTGTCTTTGAACCTGGGCACTTGTTTTTTCTTCAGTGATTTAAAGAAAGGAACCTGCCTTCGATTTGCTGGGAGTGGGAATGAAGAGAACCGAAACAATGCATACCCCCATAAGGCAGCCTTTGCCCAGCCTTCAGGTCTTTCTCTGGCTTCTGAAGAACCCTGGAACTGTATTTTTGTAGCAGACAGTGAGAGCAGCACTGTGCGAACAATCTCACTGAAAGATGGAGCAGTGAAACATCTTGTAGGAGGAGAGAGAGATCCATTGGTAATAGACTAACACACAACTTCGGTCTTCCCAGCGTCACCCTACCAATATTCCTCAAGCCTGATCTGGAGGAACCACTTTTAGGGGCAAGAGGGTAGTTCTGTCTCCAGGCTCATTCATTTCTTAATTTCACTGTTTAGTGTCTAAGCACAAGTTTTGTAATGCAGATTGTTGGTCAACAAGAACTGGACTGACCAACTCATTCACAAAATCCACTGAATAACCATGTATGGCAGTGACTTTTGATTGCTATTGAAATGGGCTGGATTGGTGGCCTAGAATGCAAAGGCTCCACACCCATATCCAGTCCCCTGAGTGCTTCATTTCCCATGAGTGCATTTTTTAAAAATTAGCCAGTTAATTTCCATTTAATTACGGTGATTTGCACTGTCTACTGCCTTATGTCAACATTGCATAACCAACTAATTGTACAAATTTAATTAATTCACTCCTTTAGAATTTGTTTGCCTTTGGTGATGTAGATGAAGCAGGAATAAATGCAAAGCTGCAGCACCCCCTTGGTGTAACTTGGGACAAGAAAAGGAAACTGCTTTATGTAGCAGATTCCTATAATCATAAGGTAAGTCGGTATAATATATTATGCAAAACAGTATTTATGTAACTCATTTCACCACCAGCATCAGAGTCAGGTAGCATCAGAAAAGCATGTCTCTATAGTTCAGTAACATAAAATTGTATTATAAGGAAGTAAATGACATACTTTTTTTTTTTTCTTGTTTTTGATCTCGGACTTTTATCTGGTCACCTGGTTTACTGGGTGTCTAGATTTGTGTACTGATGGGCAGATACACTTGCTGGGGAAGCTAAAATAAAGCTCCAAACAACAGTTCAGTCCAAGGCCCTTTCCTCAGGGCTGGTTTTATTAACACAAAAAGATGCAAAACAAGAGCAGAGTAATTCAGAATGCTTGGTCACAGCCACCAGAGGTCTTTTCAGCTTTGAGCAATTTGGAAAGAGGATATGCCCCTCATCCGTTTAGCCTCCTATATCTCTGAGAGATAGAAGGGTTGGTGGTTATGCTCATTGGCTCATCAATGGGCCAGTCATGAGGTGAGATAAAGATTGTGACATGTAGATGTTTTATATCCCTATTTTTGTGAGTGTTGTAATTCCTCATTGATTTGTTTTAATTGAGTACATAAGCTAATTATTTACCCTGGCCAGGTCTACACAACTTTGTGTTGGTTAGCGATGTGATTCTCCACCTCTTCCCCCACCCCCACACTGACTTTTCTATACGGGCAAAATCCTAGTGTAGGCAGAATTTTACTGGCATAAAAGAGCTTTTGTCTGTATAGCTTTTTTTGCTCAGGGAATCATTATAAACTGTATTGTCAAGAGCACCTTTTTATGCTATAAACTGTGTCTATACTACGATGGATTGCCAGCATAGCTATACCAGCAAACCTTTTCTACTATAGGCTAACCCTAAATCTTTTTAAAGAAGGGTTAGACTCTATGAATAGAGGGTGAAATCCTGGTCTTAGTGAAGTCAGTGAATGTTTTGCCATTGACTTCATTAGGGCAAGGATTTCATCTAGTGTATAAAATGCCTTCATGTTTAGATTTAAAGTGATTGAATGCTTGTTAGAAGAATTTTGAAGCTATAGCATTTGATACATAAAACAAAGGAATTGTCTTTGGAAGAAGGCTTAGATTTTTTTAAGAGCTGCATCGGATTATATTTTGGAAAAAGTTTTAATTAAATTATCCAATTCTCATTAAAAATTCTTATTACATTAGAAAATTATTTCTTCACATACAAGAGCAGAAAACTTTTATCAAAAAATCTTTGTCTGTGGTTATAATTTTTAATAATTACATTGTTTTGCATGAAAGACCAGTTGAGAGGTAATATTGGACCAAACTGTTGGTGAGAGAGAGCAGCTTTCAAGCTTACACACCAACAGAAGTTGGAACAACGAAAGATGTTGCCTCACCCACCTTGTCTCTCTAATATACAGGGACCCAAATGGCTACAATAACACCGCATACAGTTGTTCAGCATGAACAGCTGTACCTTTAAATTAAAAAATGACAATTTAAGAATAGCAAAATGTTACTCAAGTTAGCAAAAAAATGCTGAATCTTGTAAATTATTTTCTTGATGTGCCTTTAATCCTGAGTTTGCTTAAGCATGTTAAGATTATTTATTCTTAGTAATAAAATAATCACCTGGATAGTAATAAATTATTCCCAAAATTATATGGGTTTTTTGTTTGTTTTTTCACTTAAGCTGAAGAGTTAAGTATCTAATGTTACTCAATAATTCTCCAATTTGCAATGGTAGATATTTAAATAAAAGACTCTTTTCTTAAACAAATAGAAAAGTAAATATTTGGTATATATTTTTCTGCAATACTTTCAAAGAAAATTTTATTTATTCTTTTAAAAACTGTTCAAGAGCCAGGAGCAAAGCAAGTTGGCAGGCTTCATTTTTTATATGTTACAGGAAACATGCCATTCAGCAACATACAGCTGTAGATACCACATTGATAGATGGCTTAGAAATACCTGATGAGAGAGAGCACTGAATAAAGACCAAAAGAAGGAAAGTTGTCCAGCAGGGAAGCATGGGAAGTCAACAAAAGAAAGAAGCAGTTGGGATATGTATTAAAAACAATATAAATACCCACCAGATTTTTAATTATGAGGCAGTACTTCCATCCTTGGATTGTGGTGATAACATAACCCACTCAGGTTTCAGAGTAGCAGCCGTGTTAGATGCTGGTGGGATGGAATTCCATCCAAGGAATTCCACCATGATTTCAACAATTTCCCTCCCACCATCAACCTCAGCCTGGACCAGAGCACACAAGAGATCCACTTCCTGGACACTACGGTGCTAATAAGCGATGGTCACATAAACACCACCCTATACCGGAAACCTACTGACCGCTATACTTACCTACATGCCTCCAGCTTTCATCCAGACCACACCACACGATCCATTGTCTACAGCCAAGCTTTACGATACAACCGCATTTGCTCCAGCCTCTCAGACAGAGACAAACACCTACAAGGTATCTATCAACCATTCTTACAACTACAATACCCACCTGCCCTGAAGTGAAGAAACAGATTAACAGAGCCAGAGAGTACCCAGAAGTTACCTACTACAGGACAGGCCCAACAAAGAAAATAACAGAACGCCACTAGCCATCACCTTCAGCCCCCAACTTAAACCTCTCCAACGCATCATCAAGGATCTACAACCTATCCTGAAGGATGACCCATCACTCTCACAGATCTTGGGAGACAGGCCAGTCCTTGCTTACAGACAGCCCCCCAACCTGAAGCAAATACTCACCAGCAACCACACAACAAAAACACTAACCCAGGAACCTATCCTTGCAACAAAGCCCGTTGCCAACTGTGTCCACATATCTATTCAGGGGATACCATCCTAGGGCCTAATCACATCAGCCACACTATCAGAGGCTCGTTCACCTGCACATCTACCAATGTGATGTATGCCATCATGTGCCAGCAATGCCCCTCTTCCCGTGTACATTGGCCAAAACTGGACAGTCTCTACGTAAAAGAATAAATGGACACAAATCAGACGTCAAGAATAATAACATTCAAAAACCAGTCAGAGAACACTGCAATCTCTTTGGTCACTCAATTACAGACCTAAAAGTGGCAATTCTTTAAGAAAAAAACTTCAAAAACAGACTCCAACGAGAGACTGCTGAATTGGAATTAATTTGCAAACTGGATACAATTAACTTAGGCTTGAATAAAGACTGGGAGTGGATGGGTCATTACACAAAGTAAAACTACTTCCCCTTGTTTATTTCCCCTTCTGCTGTTCTTGTCAACTGCTGGAAATGGCCCACCTTGATTATCACTACAAAAGGTTGTCCCGTCCATCCGTCTCCCCCCCGTCCCTCCCGCGCACGCTCTCCTGCTGGTAATAGCTCTCCTTTCCTGGTCACTCTTGTTACAGTCTGTATGGTAACACCCATTATTTCATGTTCTCAGTGTATATAAAATCTCCCCACTTTATTTTCCACTGCATGCATCTGATGAGGTGAGCTGTGAGCTCATGAAATCTTATGCTCTAATAAATTTGTTAGTCTCTAAGGTGCCACAAGTACTCCTTTTCTTATAACCCACTCAGACATCTCTCTTATAGTTTACATTGCCGACCTATGAAGTAGAACTATAGCCCTGTACTCTACTTCATAGCTAACAGAAAACTGTTCTGTTGTTTTCTACATTTAGGACATACATTTAGTTCACTCAAGACTAATTTGATATGAGTTTGGTTACTTTTAGTCTTTGGTTAGGTAGCCTGTTCTAGAAAAAATGTAATTAACTTATTTACTATTTATATGTCCTGCATATATATTTCTAGCTTTATTTTCAGGAAAAAAGGGAAATTGGCCAATAATTTCAAAACTGACTAGTGAATTTGGGTGCCTCAGTTTTTAGGTATCCAACCTGAGACACCTAAAGGTATCTCGATTTTCAAAGTGCTAAGTGGTGTGTCAAGGTGGGCACTCAATAATTAGGGTACCCAAAATTGTTGGTGACTCTTGAAAACACTAGCCATAAGATTTTGTTATATTTCTGATGACTTTTCAGAGTTTTCATTTTGTTTTCCTTAGGTTAAGTTTGTAGATCCCAAAATGAAGAATTGTGCTACACTGGCAGGTACAGGAGAAGCAAGTAATGTTGTTGGTTCCAGCCTTACGCAGTCAACTTTCAATGAACCAGGAGGATTATGTGTTGAAGAGAATGGCCGTCTGCTCTATATTGCTGACACAAATAATCATCAAATTAAAGTGCTGGACTTAGAAACAAAAATTGTTTCTATGGCAAGTAAAACTTACTGAAAGTTTTTGACACAAGATTTTGTTAGGGTAAATTATTACTATAGGTTTTTCCTACTATATGAGCCTACATAATCGGCTCATAGTGATTTGGGGTGGAATAAAATAGCATAGTTGGTGAATTTATTCAGTGCAGTAAATGTATACCTGTAATATTTTGTGATAATCGGACAAACAGAAAAGCTGTCTACTTTAAGGATATCCTGTTAGGCTTAAAATAAATATGCCATCTCTGCTCGGAGTTTGGGAAGGACACTTATGCATAGAGAAAGATATTGATAAACTTGCATGAAAGAGTTAGAATACAGAAACTTCATCCCTCCAGAAATAGTCTCTGTTGGCCCAGTCCTGCAAGATGTTGATTACCTAATCAGGGCCCTGAACAACCACAACTCGTATTGGAATTAATATGAGTTCAGATTGCTGAGCAGCTCACCAGATCAAGTCCCAAAAGAAAGGGCTGGTAAGACCCTCTTGCTGATATTGTTGCATGTACAGTTGCCAGTGTCTGTAGTTCTCCAGCTATCTTTCTGATTTCTAATGAAGGCAAAAGGCATATGGAAGAGTAGGAATGCAAAACACAGCACAACAAAGTTCACTTGCAACAAAGACCTTGAGAATGGTAGCGTGCTGTTTTTATTTCATGTGTCCATCAGTGGGGAAGCAAAATACCCCGTCACTCTCTTATAAACACATGTATTGCTCATAAATATGTGTTTGTTTTATTAAATTGGATGTTTTCCACATCCAGTACAGCTACAATGTTTAGCACTGACAGCTATTTTTTTTAATGGCCCTTAATCTTGCATGAGCAAATACAGAGTTTTGTGTGTTCCTGATTTCTTCACAAATAAGTGGTCAAGTTAAGTGCCCTTTCAAAACTGGATTCCACCTTATTTGCTTATTACAAATAAGGCAAAACAGATGTGAATGAATGATGATATCATTTCTCTGTCTGATGATGGCATGATATATAGCTGAGTAGCTATTGCCATGTAGGTACACCGACACAAAGGCTAAACTGTCTTCCTCAGAACTGTGTAGTGTATTTAAATAAATTTGGTAACTTCTACATTTTAATGTGTTTAATATTTAAATACCAACTGTACAGTGCTTCCTGTATGACAGTGGTTCTCAACCAGGGGATTCGTCAGCTGATCTAGATCAGTGTTTCTCAACCTGGGGGATTAGGGAGATTTAGGGGGATTGCAGGTGCAGGGCTGGCATTAGGGAGTGGCAAGCAGGGCAGTTGCCAAAGACCCCACACCACAGGGGTTTCCACAAAGCCAAGTTACTTCCTTCAGCCCCATTGCCTGGGGCTTGGACTTCAGAGAAGGCTTATAAGTGAAAAACAGGCTCAATTATCACACTGAAATGCAAGTACAATATTTATATTCCAATTGATTTATAATCATATGGTGAAAATAAGCAATTTTTCAGTAATAGTGTGCTGTGACACTTCTGTATTTTTATGTCTCATTTTGTAAGCAAGTAGTTTTTAAGTTAGCTGAAACTTGGGGTACGCAAGGCAAATCAGACTCCTGAAAGGGGTATAGTAGTCTGGAAAGATTGAGAACCACTGCTATATGAGATAATCATGTCCTGGACTGCATAATCTGCACAGTCGAAGACCAAGAATTTTATTATCTCAGAATAGTTTATTTCCAAGCTAACAGAAAGCACTCTTGGGTTATTATTAAACTGGTATCTGCAACGAAATTATTCAAATTTTAAGTGAGAGAAGACAAAAAAAAATCACAAAAAAATAGATGTGGGTGTTGATATTGCTTCAAGGTAAATTATTTTCTTTTCTTTTTTTTAAATAAAATTTCTCTTGGCATTTCCCTTTCCCTCTCCCATCAGTGCAGAATTTCTGAATGCTGGTTAAGAGGGTTCCAGTTCTATACAGTAAATATATTGAAATGTATAAATCTTAATTTCAGTACAAATTCCTTGTTCACCCACTAGCTGTGTATTTTGGTGATATGAATTTATAATTGCAAGATGCTCTGCAGTCTTATACCATAAAGCAGGCTTTCAAATAGAAATACTAGTTCATATTTCTTTTGGTTTCTTTGACAGCTGCCTATCCTGAACACTGAAATGTTTGATGTTGTAGATCATCCATTTGTCCAAAACAATAAGACGGCAAACATCCCCAAACTGCCTAAATCTGCACCAAACATCCAGCTTCCTTCATTGAGTGTAACCCCCGGCCAGACCCTTCGTTTTTTATTCAGGTTAAGCCTTCCTGCAAATATGAAGCTGACTGAAGAAGCACCCAGTTCCTGGTTTCTCACAGCAGAAGGTAAAGTGCCTGCATTTTTAGAAAGACCGCATATATTGCAGCCTTGGAAAGTTTTACTAGCTCACTCATCCAGAGTGAATAATGTATTTGATAATGTATAATGTATTTGACAGACAAGTAAAATACCAAGTTTTGTTCATTATCAACAATCAGAGCCCAGCCCCTTTATGCTCTTTAGATGGTTGCCCTCCCGTTGTCTTCTGGGGATGGGCTGCTCCACCCTCATCATCTGTCTTTTGGGATGGTGACAGATCTACTAAGAATTTTTAGCAGGAAAGATGATGTACACCATTTATGGAAATCACATTTTTATCCTGAGTGAGAACTTATTTTCAAGTTAAACCAAAATTTGAACCTGATTCACCATACTACATATACACACATACAGAGCAAGGCACACAGTTACACTAGAGGGTGGATTGTATTGTTGTTAGTTCACTGGAAACAAGGTGAACTGGATTCTTTTCCTCACTCTTCTGCTGACTTCTTGTGTAATCTCTCTGTGCCTATGTGTAAAATGGGACAAATAATAATACTTCCTTGCTGAGTGTTGTGAACGTAAGCTCATTGTCTCCTAGGTGCTCAGTTGTTATACTTATATTACATTTATAAGCACCATAGAAGAGTGCATTAAAATGTTTTCTGTACATTCATGATGTGTAGTGCAATAATGTTGTTCATGCTAAGGCCTGGCTCAAATACTAGTAGTTGCCTACATTTATGCCTTTTTCTATGGAATACGGTACATTTTCCATCTCACCGTAATTTCTAACGTATCTGAAAAATATTGCTAAAGTTCAAAGGAAAATTTATGTACGCATTAGCCTGAAAGTTTGAAAAATTAGGAAGCTCATCTCACCTGGAATTAACTTAAATATACTTCTGAAAATGGGTGGATGTTTTTATTACAGGCACACTACAAAGAAAACTAAAAAAATATATCCTCCAAAACATATGTAAAGTATCCCTTGATAACATTTCTGTCTCTTTGCCAATTGTGAGTCCGACCTTTGTTCAGACAAAGGCCATATGTTGGACTAATCTAAGAATGGCACAAATGCTCCCCGTTGATTGATTTTGCAGTAAAGAATCTCCACAATCAACTGGGAAACTGGTGTGTGAGCATCTTAAGAAGACACTACTAGTTGCTTCTTCCTTATCTAATGTTACATCCTTCAGATGAATATCAGCCAGCATTTTCAATCGGAAGAACTGTCATATTACCCCCTAATTGAGAGTGCCAAGTCTGTGCCTAGATATGTGTTTCTGTCTGTCTGTCTGTCTCTCTCTCTGCGTTCCTTTACTAACATGTGCTTCTCCCTATATCTTCTAGAATTTTGGAAGCTAATGTACCTATGCCTTCTTAGTGCTGCGTCTTTGCTCTTTTTACATTCCCCACCCTTAACATATCCCATCTCTAGGATTCTTTTGAGTGTTGAATTTAGAAATTACACAAGTACTTTAATGGTAGAAAAAAGGTGTGTAAAAAGTTCTACTAGAAGCCCTAAGCCTCTACCATCCCCCTTAGTAAAAATCACCCACTGTTACCATACCCAAACTAGGGCTATTATGGTACTATGGGCCTAAATTAAACTGCCACCATAGGATATTGTATATAGAAAACATTTCTCTGTACTAAAATGAACGCCATATTGCCTACCATTCTTAAAAAGTGAGTTCATGATCTTTGTACACTTAACCGGGAACATTTTTTCTCCTAGATGTTTTAAAGAATAGCATAACTACCCACTGGTAATCTCAAGATGTCTAGAGAATAAGTGATGCCTTCAGAAAAAGATGTAGTCTGCATATAATTAGGTGAACTCCTTTGTGCCAGAAAAGTATATTGAAAGGCGTACCAGTCTGCTTTTCCTAAGCATCACCTAAAGGAAAATTTTTAAAAAGTTAAGAATGAAATTTTTTAATCTTATTTTTCCACTTCTGAGGCCAGATTTTCAAAGGTCCTGATTACATTTGTTCCTGCAGTAGATTGCAGATACAAATCTAAAGACAGTTTATGGCCCTTTAAATTGTCTTTACTCATCTGCAACACTGAATTAGACAGTGTTTTAATCTTTTGAACTAAGGGGATTGATATGTTTTTAGTAGATGTTACAGAGCTGTATTTATATTCCATATAGTTTAAGGGTTAGTAAAAATGTAGAATGTAAGTAGTTTAGCACACAAGTCATTTTAAGCTCATAAATCCAACAGGTTTTTTTTTGAAGTTGTAGTTATTTTATGAAAAACGCCAAAAGAGTACTTCATCTGTCTCACTTATGGCAAGACATAGGTTGGAGCAGTAAATTAGCCATATTCTCATTTTGCATGTCTATATTGTTATATACTCTTAAATATTTAAACACACAGGAATTTCAGGTCTCAGCCAGCCTAAACATTATTAACTTCCAGTAAACCATTATAAAGCCAACATTTTTATTTGAAAATGTTTCATAAGAATCTAACATTTTATGTACTTTTGGAGCATTCAGTCATCTTATCCTGAGTATTAGGTCTCTGATATATGTGCACAGCTTCCTGTTAATGGGGAAATTGAAATATCAGCTAACAAAGCATATTGGAGATGCTTTACCTATGCCTAGGACAGTCAGCGTAAGGTGCACCCATATGTTTAAATCCAAGCTTTATACAGTAAAACTTCGTAACCTAAAATTACTTCTAAAGAAGTATTTGTGAATTATTTTTCAATTTTCAATCAGAATGGGAGAATCCAAGGACGTTTCCACTACTGTTGCATGTAACAAAATATGATATGTAGTCCTAAAGCTAAAATCATGCACAAATTGATACCTTGTGAGATTTAACTTTGTGAATAAAAGGCAGTGACATCATGCTTTTTCTTTTCCAGGTAATGAGTGGCTGCTTCAGGGACAGAATCCATCTGGAGAAATTGAGGATATTTCCCTTCAACCTCTCATCGCCTTGCAGTTGCCCAGTCGCTTCCTGTCATCTGAAGTTGTACTGTCTATCAAAGCGTGCCTTTATTACTGTAGCAAAGACAGCAGTGCCTGTACGATGAAAGGAATCTCATTCAGTCAGCCTTTACAGGTAGCTAATACAAACCAAGGTAACACAGCTCAAGTAGAGTTGACATATGCATTTTAACTAAACCAAAAATCCAACAGATTCACACTAATTTTTACTTTCTAACGTTTTTACAGGCGAAAAAATATTAGTAGATCCTCCCCCTCACCCCACCCAGTCTTCCAATAGCATATGAAGAGTTCTAAAGCATAATATGCTTTGTAAGATGAAGCAGAGATGCCTTGTGCTGAATCATGAAAAATTGTAATGAAATCTTGGTCCCTTCATTTCTTTTTGTTGTTGTGTGAGCAATAACGTCCTTAAACTTTGTCTGTTGACTATTGTGAATAGATTGGGCCTAGGCAATTTTAAGCAGTGAGCAACAATTTTAAGAGTCCATTTTTGAAGGACCAGCATTACATTGTGATATTACTGATATTCTTTTGCACTGCATACTGTAGCAACGTTGGTAGCAACATCAAAATCATTTGGGGAAGAACTGCAACTTTCCTTTTTTTTTATGCCCTCTGTTTTTAATAGAATGTTAATCTTGATTTTTGTTTCTGCAGGTCATAAAAGAATTATTTTTCTTATTTTACAGTGAAATCATTTAAAACACATTTAATGTATTTTGAAAACACAGGGCTGTTTATTTTTGTGAAAATCAAGTCTGTTTCTTAAAACTAGATATTTATGCCTTATTTGAAGAGCACAATTGTATGGAAAAACTTTTGGGAAATGAACTTTTTTAGGTCATATAGAAATGTTACATAACAATGTCAAACCACGAATGTGCCTATATAAAATTGGCATGCTGGAGTTTTTCTAATTAGTGTTTCCATTTGTATTTTAGAGAGTTGAGTGTAAGTAATATTTGTGACTCTAACTTGCAGCAATTAAATGTCAACTATTTCTGTCAAATGAATGGTTTCCCTTTCATGTTTTTACAACTCCCGTGTGAATAGTATAAGATTCCTAATTCTGCAAATACTTGTGGGTAACTTTATACACTTAGGGCCTGATCCAAAGGTCTTTGAAGTCAATGGGAGTCTTTCCATTGATTTCAGTAGGCTTTGAATCAGAACATTGTGTTCAGTAGGGCAACTTATATGGTAAGTAACTCGTTCGTGTGCTTGGAGGATCTCAGCCTTCATTAGCAATCAGTGCTAGTCTTCTCTTCCAACAATGATACTATAATACAAAATTCTGTTTGCTTCAAGCAAGTTTTTTCAGACTAGTAAATATCCTTCATTTCATCACTATCAATTATCATGGTAAATGGCATAAGTAGATTTCTTTACATGGATTGGATGGACTCCTGTTGACTTCAGTGGTATTTGCATCAGGCCCAATGCTCTAATCACAAGGTTTAATTCTGATAAGAGGGGGAAAAAAACAAACAAAATAGACTTTAGCTTTCTAATGTGCAACATGAATTTGCACGTAGTTTTAAAATAATAGCTGTTATAAAGTGTATTTTAGTATGTGTAAGTGAATGATATTTTTAATAGCCCATTCTCCTAAAATAGTCAGAATAATTCCTAACACCTGTGAGTAAATGGCTGAGATGATTTGTTGAAGGTCTTTCCTGCTCTGAAACTTGACGAAAACATTGCTTGTGAACTCTGAGACTTTTGTTTTAAGGGAACAATACACAGTGGCGTGGCTTTTCCTTCCCTCTTAAAATCAAATGCAAGCATATCTGTGATCTGGAAGCTCTCTATTTAGGAGTGCTACTGTTTGAACATTAATCTTTTAAGCAGCCTTCTTCACCTATGCTTTCAGCTTTTTTAGGACAAGCCAATGATCCTAAGTTTTATTTTAGTGTTTGAAATAGACAGAAAAATTGGCTTCTGGATCTACTTGCTGTTTGCAAATGATATTTGCAGAGTTAAGGAAAAGATATTGAGAATTTACCAGTCCTTATAGTTAGTTTTAACAAAAGCTGTGCTCTTTTTAAAATACATATTCTCTATATATAATTTACATAAGAATCTTGGATAATAGCCAAGAAACCTGAGTTCTACTTCCATCTAGTTCATATTTTTTTTCACCTACCAATAAAACCAAGTATGAGCTTCAGTAGTTAGAAATGACACATCAGACTATTTCTGTTGTCTTGAGTAAATCATTCAGCCAAATTGGACTGTTCTCTGAATTTTAAGATAATTAACTCCTTTTTGTCCATTCGAGTTTGTCAGGATAATAAAAATTTGGGTCAATCGATTTCCTAGATTAAAAAAGCTTGTACAGAGTTAACCAATCTGTTACCTTAAAGTATCACTTTTTTGAGTTTCTTGCTTTAGAAAAATTATCCATGTGTAGCTCTTATTTTATTTAAATGTAATGCATCAGAGCATTAAATAAAGTATTACAGGTATTATTCTCTGCTTAAATGTGCATGTATAAACTGATTAAAGGGCCATACCATGATTTTTAAAGCTTCCACTTCTTTTTCTGCTATTACTAATTTAAAACTTCTCTCTTTCATATATAAATTTATTGGGAAGAGATATTACTAAACACTGGGATTACCATCACAGGCACATAAATCTGAGGTCTAGGATCAGGGCATAACAGACCTTTGAACGCTTTCATCATGGTCAACTTTGAGTTATCCTAGTTTTGGGAATCAGCTACATTTTAGCAATGGAGGCTAAGAGTTGTTTTTTTATTCAGAGCAGTTTACTCTTTTCTGTAGAGAAGAGGAGTGCAGATTTCAATTGTGGGTGGAATCTCAATGCAAATTGTAGGGGAAGGGAGTTATAAGCAGTGTAAGTATAAGAAGGCAGGCCAGAGCTAAGAGTCTTTGATTAAATTTATGACTATTTGCTCACCTCATTGCACTCCACAAATTATCTGTGCAAATAAATTGTACCCATTCCATTTTTTGCTCTTGCCACAAAGCTGGAAATCGTCCTTAACTACATCATTGAGATGGTTTCATGCCAAAAATAGAAAACATAATCGCCCAGATGCAAAAGATACAATCTTGTCTCAAGCAAGCACTTCACACCTATTATTTTAAAGGAAAAACTTCATTTTTTTCCCCCAGAAATGCTACATATTGTGTATGCTGATCCCTGACACACAATTCCCTTTGTCCCTGCTTCAGTTCAATTTGTAGCTCATAGAAACTTGCACTCACTTTAATTACTGTAATGCAAATTTTCGTATGTCTGTGATATCCATAGGAAGTTAGAAATTCCGCTTAGAGCAGGCAGAAGGCTAGGACAGATGGTCTAATAGTTAGGGACTTGGGTTAGAGAGACCTGGGTTCAGTTCCGATGTGACTTTGGGCAAGTCACTTGGTCCACCATGTGCTTCAGTTCCCCATTTGTAAAGGGCAAAGGGAGAGGGCAAAGCCAATGATGTGGCTCAGACTTCTTTTTTTAAACCATCAGTGAACAGGGGACATCCATCATGTAACTGGCATCCATTTCACCCCACAGATCAAAGACAATGGACTTCATTCTGATCTTCATTACAATCATGTAAATGCAGAGTCAATGGAGCAATTATAGATTTCACATGCATTTTTTACCTCTCTTCACTGGAGTTACTCTGGATTTATACTAGTGTTACTGCCATCAAAATCTGCTCTATTACCTCTGACCTATAAAGGAAAATCCCCAAAGTTGCTTCAAAACCTCAACCTCCCGCATAGCATCCCAACACACTAGACAGGGTTATGCTAAAAAAGTCTTGATTTTATAAAATAAACACTTCAGTCGCTTGGTTTGGAAAATATACCTTTTTTCTTTTTCTATCTTGTTGCTATTTTGGTGTCTTTATTACCAAAGGTTGACACTTGTGTCACAGTTGGAAAGTTTGAAAATCCTGGCTGTGAGTTGGGAATGTTTGCGCAGCCATTGCTATTCATTGTTTGGTGTACCTCTTCTTTGCTGGCCTGCTTTTCTCAAGTATACCAGAGAACATTTTACCCTACCGAAGGCCCTAGCACTAAGCAAAAGAATTGCAAATATTTCCAAATCCTTTCTAGTTCCCATACTGTATCTATAATGGTGAGTTAAAAAAAAACACTTGTAAAATACACTCCTAAGTTCGCTTCATTGAAATGTTCTGCACTTAACATTTTGCAAAGGAATGCACCCATCTAGCCTTGCTAAATGTTTCTCTTTTCTGTTTAGCCTGTTTAAGCTACAACATTTCTGTGAAACCTGACAATGGCCAATAAAACAAGATGATTTAAAACTGAGTTGGGGATATTTAACATTTAAAGAATAGGAGAACTCATTTTTTCAGTTGTTTTTCTTTAAACGATCATCTGTGGTTTTAAACCACACAATCAAGATTACTCTGTTGGGCTGTGATTTACAAATGAAAATATCATCTTGTAATGACAGCAAAGTGGGAGGAGCAAAATTGCTACTTGTGTTGATGTAGCTTCAACTTTAAACTGGATTTATCGAAATAAAAACCTTGGCCTGATCCTCTGCTGTTCTGTATCAACATAGGCCCGTAGAAGCCAACAGATTGAGATCTGTCCCTCTGTATTTTTAATATGGAAATATGCATGATGATTGTAAAACTCTATGGGTTAAATCCTGGCTCTCTTGAAGTTAGTGGCACTTCATTGAGGATATGGCCCTAAGAATTTTAAGAAGTGTGTCATATTTTAGCAATGTTGGAGATCAAGTTTTCACACCTAAACACCTTGATAAATGTCTCTTAAGTTTTTGTTTTGTTCTTCCCTGAGTATAAAAAGTTCAGAATTCCTTTTGGGACATTGATGTTAGAATAGAGTATTATTGTTGTCACGTCTGCTGTTCCACATATAATGCAGCCACATCCCTTTTTAAATGACAGGTTTCAGAGTAACAGCCGTGTTAGTCTGTATTCGCAAAAAGAAAAGGAGTACTTGTGGCACCTTAGAGACTAACCAATTTATTTGAGCATGAGCTTTCGTGAGCTACAGCTCACTTCATCAGATGCATGCCGTGGAAACTGCAGCAGACTTTATATATACACAGAGAATATGAAAAAATACCTCCTCCCACCCCATTGTCCAGCTGGTAATAGCTTATCTAAAGTGATCATCAGGTGGGCCATTTCCAGCACAAATCCCTTTTTAAATGTACATATTACAAGATAGTTATATATTAATTGGTACAGAACCTCCAGAGAATTAAATTAAGGGATCTCCATCTGCAACCAGATGTGTAAGCTCTTTACATGTAGCATTGTGTGTTAGAATTTTTTAACATCTTTTTAGGATTACGTTTTTTTTAAAAAAACACTATCTTTTTTAAATACAAAGCAAATGTACTGGAATATCCTGGAAGGAAAGAAATTGCTATAGTAGATGTGGTGGCTTCAGAGATCAACTCTAATGGATAGACAAACAATGATTATAGATAAGCATGAATTTTCTCTGGCTGTTTTCATTAAGATCTGGTGCCTCTTCTAAAGCTTTGTAAACCATTTTCATGGAAAAACAAAAGATTAATATATACATTTTCTTTCTAAAGCTCAGCTTGCTTGATACTTTTCTCATGGAGGTGGACATGGAAATAATGAGACACATATTGTTTGCCATAGTATGGTTACATGCAGAAACTGCAACTTTATTAAAAGCATCAGTCAGTGTGGATTTTAGCTGGGTTGCCCCCTCTATGCCCTCAGGCCTGCCCAGGGACCCTGGCTGGAAGTCAAAGTCGCAGCCCACTTCCCTCAGTGCAGGAGGTAGGAGAAATTAGATGAGTGAAGCCACACGTTGGACAAGACATAGCAACATACCCCCTCACCCTCCATTCATCATTTTGGAGAACCAGCTTTGGGGGTTCAAATCACATTGTCACAGCTGTGATCAGAAACGCAATGGGCTTCTTGAGCAGGGCTATGTGTAAGTCTGTCTTCCTTGGTGCCTGAGTCACTGGACTCCTCCCTCAGTTGGAATTGGGTTTTTAGGACCATTGACAGGGGCCAGAGCAAAGGTGAGGAACGCATCTGTTGTGAGTCATGAAACACTTGTACGTATTTAGCACGATAGCAATATCTTCTTTTTCTCTTATATGCAAAAGGTATTGAAAAATGATAACCATGCCCTCAGTTTAGTCTCTCCACCCTTTTAATAGCCTAAGCAATTCCAAATGTTGGATTTACCAGTCTACATGGGATCATTCACACTCCAATAGCCACACAAGAGAGCATATATCAGGGCTACCTAATTTACTAGTGCAGAACAAACCACATAAAATCAAGGAACAATTAGATAAGGATGTAAAGATTGCAATAGTAAAATCATCAGTGATTAGCCAATCTTTAACTGCACCTCAAATACGCACACCAGGTAAACTCCTACATTAGAACTACAAGGTTATTTTTGGTCTTCAAAACTTTAAACTTCTGTTGCAATGACAGTAATTTTGAAAACCAGCGTGCACTAAGGTACCACTTGTCATTATTTTTGAATGTTGTCTGTGTATCACATGCCAAGACAAGGGCAATAAGTCAGGTTTAACAGCTTATTTATATCCCAGGGCTTGGCAGGGCAAATTACTTCCTTTGTGAAGATCTGAACCCAAAATACAAGATCTCACGTAAACACTGAGCACTTCAAAAGTACAGTCAATTTTCTCCCTTTCCTGCAGGTGTGTGTAAGTAGTTTGCTGGCTCCAGGCTTACTGCATTTACTGATTTGAAAAAAAAGCTTTATAGATAATTACAGCAAGAAAGCAAAAAATAGCCAGTATTATTTCTTTTTGAAAAGCAACAGTTTAGCTCTCACTTGCAAAGTGGTGCTGTCTGTGGAAAAAGACAGGTTTCAGAGTAACAGCCGTGTTAGTCTGTATTCGCAAAAAGAAAAGGAGTACAAATAAACAGGAGAATAAATGGACACAAATCAGATGTCAAGAATTATAACATTCATAAACCAGTCGGAGAACACTTCAATCTCTCTGGTCACGCAATCACAGACATGAAGGTCGCTATCTTAAAACAAAAAAACTTCAAATCCAGACTCCAGCGAGAAACTGCTGAATTGGAATTCATTTGCAAATTGGATACTATTAATTTAGGCTTAAATAGAGACTTGGAGTGGCTAAGTCATTATGCAAGGTAGCCTGTTTCCTCTTGTTTTTTCCTACCCCCCCCCGCCCCAGATGTTCTGGTTTAACTTGGATTTAAACTTGAAGAGTGGTCAGTTTGGATGAGCTATTACCAGCAGGAGAGTGAGTTTGTGTGTGTATGGGGGTGGGGGGAATGTGAGAAAACCTGGATTTGTGCAGGAAATAGCCCAACTTGATTGTCATGCACATTGTGGAAAGAGTTGTCACTTTGGATGGGCTATCACCAGCAGGAGAGTGAATTTGTGTGGGGGGGTGGAGGGTGAGAAAACCTGGATTTGTGCTGGAAATGGCCCACCTGATGATCACTTTAGGTAAGCTATTACCAGCAGGACAGTGGGGTGGGAGGAGGTATTGGTTCATATTCTCTGTGTATATATAAAGTCTGCTGCAGTTTCCACGATATGCATCTGATGAAGTGAGCTGTAGCTCACGAAAGCTTATGCTCTAATAAATTGGTTAGTCTCTAAGGTGCCACAAGTACTCCTTTTCTTTCTGTGGAAAAAGTTATAAGTAGGTGCAATTTTGCAAGCTGCTGTGCTGGGCACTCCATTAGACTTGAATGAACATTGGTGCTGCTCAGAACCTAGAAAGTTCATTTTAGGGCTGAAACAATCCCATGAAAGCTATGAGCTTATTAATAAAAAGAATACAAGTTTACATTATGTTAGCAAAATTCACTTTTTTCTTATTTTTAACTAATAAGTGTTTAACTTCAGCCAATGTAGAAAATTCTTCAGACATGTAGAAAATAAGCAAAGTTATACTAAAGCAAGCTTTTAATGAACGAAGATACAATTCTGACCTGGCAGCGTGACAATGTATTTGCAATGCTGTTATATGCAAGAGAAGTAGCTAATAATAATTCCTCTTTTTTCAGTTGTAATCCTTTCCACTGTAAACTAAAGAAAACTAATTTTGGGGGGGAAATTCACAGTGAAGGTTCAATTTGTGTGTGGGTGTGGAATATTTAAAGGCTACATCTCAGCACTAAAGTCTCAGGCAATCTCCTCCAAAGAGAAGAAAATTCAGCTGGAGGTTGGGATATATAAAGTAAACATTTTGGGGCCAGATTGTCAGGTATTTTAAATCAGTTCCATTCAAGTCAATGGAGCAATGCTGATTTTTACCAGCTAAGGATCTGGCCCAAAAGTCTACATTTCTCATGTTTTCAGTAAAGAATACAGTAGATTGAGGCATTTTCATCTAGTTGCAATTGACATACTTTAATCTATACTTAAAAGGACATTCGGGTAAATTTGATAATTTTATATTTTAAAAAGTCCATAATTTATAATGATCATTTAGGGGTTTAAAAATAAATACAAATCTTCATCTTTTCCATTCAGTATTTGTTCCTGGTTTCACATGAAGTTGAAATTGGTGTGGTTTAGTTGTTTGTGCTCTAGAATCTTCAGTGGCATCACTGGCCGACATTTTCACATGTGGATGTCTAAAGTAAGGCGTATACATGAAAGTGGACTGATTTTTCAGAGATGTTGAGCACCCACCAAAGTCAGTGGACTGACCCTTTTAGAGGAGTTGGGCTTAGCCTTGCCTGTGATGGATCAACTACTGCCTCCTGCCCCCACTGATTCAGATCAGGTAGAGCAGCTGGGGAAGAGGCGTGATTTCTATGAAGGGCTGAGCTCTCATTTGGGGAGGAGAAGTGTAGGAAGGAAGGAAGGAATTGTGAGTGGCCTTGAAGGGAAAGGGTAGTTGAGGAGAAGGATGGTCCCATGGCAGGCCCAGGAAAAAGCCCCAGCAGTGGCATGAAGGTAGATTGATCGTAAAGGAACCAACCTGGGAGAACCTGGGGGAAGGACTTCAGCAAAGAAGACCTATGGGTCAGCAGCTCAGGTAGTATCTGGGTCATTAAAGAGACAATCCAGAGGGTCAGCACTTTATGAGAGAGCAGGGTGGAACGGTTGCCCATAAGGGATGAAAGAACCCCTCATTTTATGTTTTCTTTAGACTAGAGACTGCTCCTTGACAGATCCTCCCTGAAGGAAAGTAGGACTGTTGGCAGGACTAAGAAGGAAATGGAAACAAGTTGCTTCCACAGTGGGCCACAAGGTGGGTGTGGAGGGTGGGAGCAACGCACTGACTCTAGGTGCTAAATTATAGATCTAGGTGCCTTTAGTGCTCTACTTAGTCCGTGCATTCAGATGTGTCTAATTAGCCCACAATTAACAGTTGAGAACCATTCACTCATACAGTAGTTGTTGGAACATGCTTTTAAAAATTGTTTTAATTTTTAAATAACAAAATTCAGCTACTATGAGCTCAATAATCTGCCTTATATCCACAAAAGCAAAGGTGTTCCAGTTAAAAGGCAAAGTGTGATGCTAAAAAGTATGGGTCCCTTTACAGTGCTTCTATGATATATAAAGAGAGTGTCAAACTTTGTTATTTTTAAAAAATACATTCAGAATAAGTTCTGACTTCCCTGATTTTGCTGGAAGACTGGCACTTAACCTCAAGAATTGTTCAGGAAAATGAGGACTCAGGATCTGACGGTGTTGGGTTTTTTCATGTAAAAATCAATCAGAAAGAAAACTTTTTGAGACTGTCTTTATCTACCTTTTAAGGAAAAGTACAAAAAAACAACTATAGGGCCTCATCATACCACCTTGATCTGAATGCAGCTGATCCCATGTGTCTGCAGATATGTTCATGGCTGCAAGAATGGTGGGGGGAAGGGTTCCTCTGGTTTAGCACATGAGAAGGAGGTGGGACAGGGAGAGAACAGGGCAGTTTTGTTAAGTTTGGGGCCTTCTGCTACCTTGATGGGTGGGCTCAGAGAGCATGTGGCTCTTAGAAGTATTGTTTTATCGTCTCTGTAGAATCATTGCTGCATATTGTTCCAAACAAAAGCCAATCTTTGCCACAGGTGTTCTGGTTTTACCATATTCTAGAAAAGTGGGAACTAACTTGCACATGTTCTCGCTATGCATGTTTACTGGCTGGTACCTCTTAATGTAGATTGTATTTCCATAGATGTCTGTAACTTGAGCAAAACATCTTTTTTTTTTTTTTAAGGGAGGGGGATTTAAAAGCGGGAATAATCTACTAATTCTATGAAATCTTGCTTCCATCACTCCAGCTGTACGCTCTCTCCCAGTGGCGCATGTGCAAATCTCCCATTGTTCTTCCACCTGAAGTTTCAGCGACACACACAATAAACAGAAAGATGCCTCCCAAACTGGTCGGAGTAAATCATTAGTCCAGTAATTCTGCAAGGATCTAGGGAGTTCAGTTGCATGAACATCCTCCAGATTCAGCCCATAGGGGGAGCTAGATATTTCATCTTGCCCTTTATACAGATGTTTGATCACATGCTGGAAAAAATGTGATTATCCAGGAAGGTGGCAGTGTTAGGTTTGTTTAGTTTGTTCCTGGGGATAAGGAGGAAGTTTTGCTATTAATCCACTTTTAAACAGCATAGCACATGCATGCACACTGGGCCTGATCCTCTTCTGGGGTACAGCCACTTTGTTTCACACTGTCAGCCAATTCAGGGCACACGGCCAAGTTAGTTGCTCAGAGGAGAGTCCCCACAGCATAGCAGAATCCTCTAGGCTAGTGACATACTAGGGTCAGCATAGAACAGGGGTTCTCAAACTGGGGGTCGGGACCCCTCAGGGGGTTGCGAGGTTATTATTTGGGGGGTTGTAAGCTGTCAGCCTCCACCCCGAACCCCGCTTTGCCTCCAGGATTTATAATGTTAAATTAAAAACACTTTTTTATATATTTATTAGGGGAGTCGCACTCAGAGGCTTGCTATGTGAAAGAGGTCACCAGTACAAAAGTTTGAGAACCACTAGCATAGAAGCTCCTATGCCACCTCCCTACCTGCTTGGATGGGCTGGGAGAAAGTGGTATGGCCAGGATGACCCTATGCAAGAGTTGGCTTTTTTAAAGTCCCATTGGGACTATTGTCAGTCAGCACAACTCAGAACCAGCATCAGACTTCTTTGTTGCATCAGGGACCAGCCCGCACCCAGGTAGCAAAGGATTTTAAGGGGGCACAAAGGCAAGCTTTGCACACCCACCTCGTGAGTTGTGCTGTGTGATCCTTGGCTATGGCCAAAAGGCTGAGCCAGTCTGTAGGACCTTTTATGGAAACGTTTTGGGCCCACGCAGGGAGAGTTACACAAAAGGATTACATGCATGTTAGACTGTATAAGGTGCTCGAACACTGTGCTGGTGATTCTGTTCTACTTAAGTTCTTATCCTGCCCTTGGCACAGTAGTATCTGAGCACCTTCCTGTAGTGCATTAAACAACATGACTAACGTATCATGCATGGTCTGTTCTTTCTCTCATCCTCTCCTCCTGGGGAGAATTGCATGTGCAGGGAAGTGTTTTGTAGGTTTGGGGGCTATTTTTAATACACATACCTGCAGCTGTAGGTATATATTAGAGAAGACAACCTCAAAGACGCTCATCTGGCACTTGGAGCAGAAGATGGTGAGGCTTGTGTGTTGGTTCTTCTTCGAGTGATTGCTCATATCGATTCCAATTAGGTGTGCGCGCGCCGCGTTCACAGGTGTCGGAAAGTTTTTCCCCTCGCAGCACCTGTCAGGTCGGCTGTTGAGCCCCCTGGAGTGGTGCCTTCATGGTGCTCAATATATGACCCTGTTAACCTGGTGCCCCCTCAGTTCCTTCTTACTGCCCGTGACAGTCGTTGGAACTGTGGTGTCTTGCTTAGCAAGTTCTCCACATTTCCCTTACTTGTTTTATAGTAGTTGTTATAGTAGTTATTCTAACTTTTCTTTAATTCTTGTAGTTTATTTTTGTTGTAGTTAGTAAGCAGTTGGGGCTGGGAGGTTTACCCTCTGTCCCGCTTTTTCTTGGGAGGGCTTTCATGCCCAAGTCCCAGGGATTCAAGCCCTGCAAGTCCTGCTCCAAGCCCACGCCAATGGGCGACCCCCATGACTCTTGTCTGAAGTGTCTGGGGAAGGCTCACGAAGCCAATAGGTGCAGGATTTGCAAGGGGTTTTGTCCTAGGACCACAAAGGAGCATGGTCCTAGGAACTGCCTTACCTCGGAACTGCCTTACATGGTTTTCCACAGGAATAAGGTGCAACTCAGACCGCACGCAGCCTTCCTCCCCAAGGTGGTGTCGAACTTCCACACCAGCCAGGACATTTTCCTACCTGTCTTTTACCCAAAGCCTCATGCTAGTTCCCGGGAGCAGCGGCTACATTTCCTCTGTGTCCGGAGAGCCCTAGCTTTCTACATCGAGTGCACTAAGCCATTCAGAAAATCGAACCAGCTATTCGTAGTGGTGGTGGACCGGATGAAAGGCCTCCCGGTCTCATCTCAAAGAATGTGCTCCTGGATCACGTCCTACATCCTTACTTGCTATGAGCTGGCCGGGGTGCCGACCCCAGCTCTTACCACACACTCCACTGGGGCCCAGGCCTCGTTAGCTGCGTTCCTGGCCCAGGTACCGATCCAGGAATTTTGCAGGGCAGCAACTTGGTCCTCTGTACATAACTTCACCTTGCACTACGCCATCATGCGGCGCATGCCAGAGACGATGCGACTTTCGGTAGAGCAGTGCTACATTCAGCATTTCTTAACTCTGACCCCACTGCCTAGGTAAGGCTTGGGAGTCACCTAATTGGAATCGATATGAGCAATCACTCGAAGAAGAAGAAATGGTTACTTGCCTCTCATAACTGTTGTTCTTCGAGATGTGTTGCTCATATCCATTCCAAACCCGCCTACCTTCCCCTCCGTCGGAGCCAGCAAGACAGAACAGAGGGGGCACCGGGTTGGCAGGGTCATATATTGAGTGCCATGAAGGCGCCACTTGAGGGGGCTCCACAGCCCATCCAACAGGTGCTGCTAGGGAAAAAACTTTCCGACAGCTGTGCACGCGGTGCGCACGCCCCCAGTTGGAATGAATATGAGCAGCGCATCGCAAAGAACAAGAGTTATGAGAGGTGAGTAACCGTTTCTTCTTAGTTCTTTTGCAGATTTCTTTCACAGTCTCAAACTGCCCCTCAGTCAGCTCCGTCTCCTGCACAGAGGAAAGTTCCATTGGGCCTGAGGATCCAGTGTTCTGGATCCTGTAACTTTAGGTGGCATTTTATATATATTGGTTCCAGGCCATTGAGCTATGTGAGACCTTAGCCGCAGCAAGGAATCCAGGAGCACTCTTAAGTGCAGTGTAAATGCCTGGAAACATAAATAAACTTTGCTCTCAATGGGACTTCTGCAGCCATATATAAATCCTCCCCTAGCCTGCTTTGTTCTTACAGAAATTCTTTGGGATTAAACATATGACGTCCTAACCTTATTTGCTCTCATTTTACTGGACGTAATTTATGAAGATTCATTCCAATATGGGTGGGATCCAGAGTGCAGTGTTTCATTAAATCTGCTTCTACTCTTCCAAGACTTTCTGATTTATTTATTTTTTCACCTTTAAGGTAACATCTGCACTTTTCTTTCTTTTTGCTTAAAATAGAGGCAACTTAAAAACAAAAGCACATCTTAATGTCATATTAAGATTGAGGAAGTCAGCACCCCAACCCAAAAAATTCAGTAGTTAAAGTTCTTTCATTAGCTTGGTCAGATGGTGGGCATGTGTCCAGTTGGGTTTGACTCTGGAATTTAAATGGGATTTGAGGGCGCTCAGTACTTTGCACAGTGGGGTTCTGTGTTAGCATCCCAATACAATGGACTTTAGTTCAGCGTTGTTAGATCCGGTTGACATTTTTATCATGAAAACTCTTCCCATTGGAAATGTAGTTTAATGAAAATTCTCCATGGGAATTTTCCAATAGCTTTTTTCAGTTTCTCCGTGGGGAGAATTTTTTTTTAAAGTGTCAAGTAAACATTTCAGAGTGAGATATTTTGTGTTTCATAATTCATTTTGATCAAAAATGTCAACATTTTTAGTTTTCAAATGTCAAATTGTTTCCAATACCAATCCTCTGGAATTTTTTAATTCTGGGAAATCTTGGTGCGGTTTTTTATTTTTATTTCTTTAGCTTTTTCCAATTTGAAAAGCCAACTAATGTCAGAATGTCAGTTTCCATGGGATAAACATTCTATTTTCCAGACAGCTCTGGTTGATATTATTTATACTGCTTTAAAGCCTAGACACCTCAACCCAACTGTTCTAGGCACTGCACAAACATACAACAAAGAGATGGACCTAAAGAGTTTACAACCTAAGTATAAGCCAAGAGGCAAAAGGTTGATACAACAAAAAGAGAGGGGCAGCAGTGTCATAAGCAGCAGTCACAACGTGTGTAACCAAAGCATATCTTTTCATCCGCTGTTACAGATACTGCACAAAAATGGAGTGTTTGGCCATTATAACCACGCTTTGTGAGTGAATAATCCTAGACAGATGATGACGATCTGTTAGAGAACTGGTTTTAGGAACCATGTTCATTCTAAATCCTATTCAGTGACCCCAGTCCTGCAAGCTCTTATGCATGTGCTGAAGTACACTATGGTGAGTAATCCTATTGACTTCATTGGGACTCTTCACAGGAGTAAAATTACTGGCATGTGTAAATATTTGCGGGATCAGCCTCTTGGTTTGTCCAATGCTTAGCATAACGGTGCCCAAGTCCTAACTTGAGGCCTTTAGCTGCTACATTTATAGAAATAAATTATAATTGTGGATTCCTATTTGCATACCCATGATGGATTTAAAAATAAATGCTACAGTCTTGTTTAAAAGCTTTCTGTGCAGAAAATGGTTTGACTGCAGACCACTCCCACTCCTGGAGAATTGACAACACCTTTCTAAACTGGCATGTTTGATGACAGATATATGATTATATTTAAATAACCCCGTCACACAAAGCTTTTTATCGAGGGTTTTTGGTTTTTTTTTACTTGTCTGGTATTTGAAAATCTGCATTGCACTTTCTTTCGTTTTTAATGAAAGCCTTCTGCAGTTTGAACATTCTTTGGATTTACTATTCAGGTGATCTTTATTCATAATGCAAAAACAAAGAAATAAAAAGGTAAAATGTGCAAATGGGTTTGCAGGAGTAGGGGGGAAATACTGTGTTCAAAAGGCAGGCAAATTTGAGGCTAACTTCCAAAGGAGGGCCTCTGTGGCTCACCTCTGGTCTCCTGTTATTTTAACTCACCAGCTTTAGTGCTGATAAAACCTCCTTGTTATGCAAATGTTACCTATATTAAAGTTTATTTACACAGCTTCTTAAAACAGCCATTTTCAATGCTGTGGTTAGCATCTATTGTCAAGGTTTTTATGAGCTGTCATATAAAGATTCTCTGTCCTGTTCCAAGTCATTTCCTCTCTGTATAATCTTTCCTCTAAAGCACTACCACTGGCTCCCAGATTTATCTCTGGTACTCCCTTGCTCCTTTGTTTAATTTTGATATGTGTGAACACTTGCCTGTAAGGTTGCACATACTGAAATAAACGTGATTTTAAAAAAAATAAGTAAATGGAATTAAAATTTGATAATTGAATTAAAAATCAAAGAGGAAGCTGGTAGTCTGATGATTACCTACACGCGAAGTATCTCACCACTGGAAAACATGGGAAAGATATAGATTTACCAAGTTGTAAGGTGAGATCTTCTAAAAGTGGCTACTGATTTTTTATTTTTTTTGGGGGGGGGGGGGGTGCCCAACTTCAGATACTTTAAAGGGGACTAATTTTGGGAGGGTGAATGCTTAGCACTTTCTGAAAACCGGGCCCTTTTCATTTGGGCACCAAACAATTGAAGCAACCAATTGCTTATCCCTTTTTTAAAATTTAAACCAGTGTTCTCTTTTAATGTGTCTAACTTATCTGCAACCCCGGGTTAAACTTACAGTGGCTTTGAAAGTCTGTACCCTACCCAGGCTTTTTAACGATAAGATGCTTTACCTGTTTTTGTGTATAATGTGCCTCATTAAAGAGAACTGATTTAAATATCAGTAAAATGGCAGCTCCCATTGCCAGAGATACCAGCACCATATACAGGTTTGGTAATAGTGAAACAGTTCCAGGAACTGGAGGACATGTGGCACCTTAGAGACTAACCAATTTATTTGAGCATAAGCTTTCGTGAGCTACAGCTCACTTCATTGGATGCATTCAGTGGAAAATACTGTAATTCTCAAATCTTCTTTAAATTCATGTTGGTATACAGGTTACTTAATTATACAGGTCAAAATTTTTAGGAAAAAGTGCTTAAAATTGGACTTCTAAGTCCACATTCAGGCATCTAGGGTGGGATTTTCAAAGTCCTCCACATTGGCCTAACTCTGCTCCCACTGAAGTCAACAAAACCTTCATCATCTACTTCAATGAGTGCAGAATTGGGCCAGTGCCAAGAGTGTTTGAAAATCCTGCTTCTGTGTAAGGAACATGGGGGTGAAATCCTGATTGCCCTGAAGTCAAAGGGAGCTTTGCCATTGGCAAACTCAATGACTCAGTGGGGCCAAACTTTCACTCCTGATTTTCCAGTGCGTGGAATTCAGTGGAAGCTGCTGGTTGCTCAGCAGTTTTGAAAATCAGGTCTATGATTAAGCTGCCATGCTCAAATAAATTGGTTAGTCTCTAAGGTGCCACAAGTACTCCTTTTCTTTTTGCTAAAAATGGATGTAGCTTTAGGCCCCCCTTTTTTCAAACTCTTGGCCATTCATTGATACAGAGTAGACTCTCATCTTTATATTTAGTTCTAAACTAGGTACAATTTTCAAAGTCAAACAGTTGACTTTGGTTTAGCCATAGGCTCCAAAATGGTGATGTCCCATTTTTTTTCAAATGAGATTCAAGCTCAAAGTACCTAAAAGTACCCAAAGTGCTTCTGAAAATGTGACTAAGGGCAGGTCTACACTTAAAAAGCTGCACTGGTCTAGCTGCCCCACTGTAGTGCTTCAGTGAAGATGCTATTAACCCAACCAGAGAGTTTCTGCCTTCAGCATAATTAAGTCACCTCTGTGAGAGGCAGTAGTTATGTCAACGCAAGAAGCTCTGCTGTCAACATAGCACTGTCTATAGCGGGCATTAGGTCAGTGTAACTATCAGAGTGGTAGCCGTGTTAGTCTGTAGCCACAAAAACAATGAGGAGTCCAGTGGCTCCTTAAAGACCAACAGATTTATTTGGGCATAAGCTTTTGTGGGTAAAAAAAACCCCACTTCCATGCAACTGAAGAAGTGCGGGTTTTTACCCACAAAAGCTTATGCCCAAATAAATCTGTTGGTCAGTATAAGTTCGTGGCTCGGGTGTGGATTTTTCACACACTGAGTAATGTAGTTATACCGACGTACGTTTGTAGCGTAGACTTGGCTTAAGTTCCTAAATCACTTGGACAAGTTTGGAAAATTGTTACCCAAACTCTTATTAGGACTTAGGCACTTTTCAAATAGGAACTTACGTACTTATATCACCAAAGCACTTTTGAAAATTCTCCCCATTGCAACTATTTAACACACACGATCTCACTGCTTTGCATTCCAAGAACACTTTTAGCTTCCTCCTGTCATTTGAGAGAGAGCAGTATCCAACTATGAAAGAATTACTTGAAAAGTATAAAGAAAATGTATATGTGTGATCATAGAATCATAGAAGATTAGGGTTGGAAGAGACCTCAGGTGGTCATCTAGTCCAACCCCCTGCTCAAAGGAGGACCATCCCAGCCAGGGCTTTGTCAAGCCAGGCCTTAAAAACCTCTAAGGATAGAGATTCCACCACCTCCCTAGGTAACCCATTCCAGTGATTCACCACCCTCCTAGTGAAATAGTTTTTCCTAATATCCCACCTAGACCTTTCCCACTGCAATTTGAGACCATTGCTCCTCGTTTTGCCATCTGCCATAATTGAGAACAGCTCCATCCTCTTTTGAACCCCCCTTCAGGTAGTTGAAGGCTGCCATCAAATCCGCCCCTGACTCTTCTGCGGACTAAATAAGCCCAGTTCCCTCAGCCTCTCCTCGTAAGTCATGTCCCCAACCCCCTAATCATTTTCGTTGCCCTCTGCTGGACTCTCTCCAATTTGTTCACATCCTTTCTGTACTGGGGGACCCAAAACTGGACGCAATTCTCCAGGTGTGGCCTCACCAATGCTGAATAGAGGGGAATAATCATTTCCCTCGATCTGCTGGCAATGCTCCTACTAATGCAGCCCAATATGCCGTTAGCTTCTTGGCAACAAGGGCACACTGTTGACTCACATCCACCTTCTCATACACTGTAATCCCCAGGTCCTTTTCTGCAGAACTGCCACTGAGCCAGTCGGTCTCCAGCCTGTAGCAGTGCTTGGGATTCTTCCACCCTAAGTGCAGGACTCTGCACTTGTCCTTGTTGAACATCATCAGATCTCTTCTGGCCCAATCCTCCAATTTGTCTAGGTCACTCTGGACCCTATCTCTACCCTCCAGCGTATCTACCTCCCTCTCCCCCGGCCAGCTTAGTCATCCGCAAACTTGCTGAGGGTGCAATCCATCCCATCATCCAGATCATTAATGAAGAATCCCATGCACTGCTACAGATTAGGGACTGAATGGCGAGGCAGCAGTTCTGCAGAAAAAGACCTAGGGGTTACAGTGGACGAGAAGCTGGATGTGGAAAAATTGGAAAGAGCCCAACAGAGGTCAACAAAAATTATTAGGGGGCTTGAGCACATGACTTATGAGGAGAGGCTGAGGGAACTGGGACTGTTTAGTCTGCGGAAGAGACGAATAAGGGGGGATTTGATAGCTGCTTTCAACTACCTGAAATGGGGTTCCAAAGAGGATGAATCTAGACTGTTCTCAGTGGTACCAGAATACAGGAGTAATGGTCTTAAGTTGCAGTGGGGGAGGTTTAGGTTGGATGTTAGGAAAAACTTTTTTTACTAAGAGGGTGGTGAAGCACTGGAATGGGTTACCTAGGGAAGTGGTGGAATCTCCTTCCTTAGAGGTTTTCAAGGTCATGCTTGACAAAGCCCTGGCTGGGATGATGCAGTTGGGGATTGGTCCTGCTTTGAGCAGGGAGTTGGACTAGATGACCTCCTGAGGTCCCTTCCGATTCTGTGATTCTATGTTGAACAAAATTGACCCTAGGACCGACCCCTGGGGCACTCCACTTGATACCGGCTGCCAACTAGACATTGAGCTGTTGACCACTACCTGTTGAGCCCAACTATCTAACCAGCTTTCTATCCACCTTATAGTCCATTCATCCAATCCATACTTTTTTAACTTGCTGGCAAGAATACTGTGGGAGACCGTGTCAAAAGCTTTTCTAAAGTCAAAGTATATCACTTGATGCTGGAGTCGACTGAATCCCCAGTTTTGTCGTGACCTTAGCCCTTACTTTATTGTAAAGTTCATTCAATATCCTGGGAGACAGGCTGAAAGCTTCCAGCAGGAGCAGTAAATGGTGCAGTAGTAGCCGGTGCAAATGGCCGGAGACTAGAGGTAAGATTTCCGGCAAACAAGGTTGAGGTGTTAGAAGCTGGAGAGCAGGGGCACTAATATTCTATTGTGGGTTTTAATCCTGCTTCAGATAATAGTTTATAGGAAGTACTTAGTACCGTTGTTGTTAAGGGAAAGGATTGTTATTACTGAGAAAAGGGCAATGTGGAATTGGCAGTAGGAAGCTGTGGGAGCCAGGTCAGAGTTGAGTGGGGAGCAGCAGACCCACTAGAACTGTAATACTGGCTCTCTTAGATTCTTGCCTTGATGTTACTGTGTAATACATTTTCTACTGATAAGATGGTGATATTTATATTCTAATATTTAAGAAAAAAGTAAGTTTTGCATGATTGGGCCAAATACCCAATTCCTTTGCCTTCTGAACTCATCGCACTTGGAAAACTCAATCTATAGCTGCATTGGTTCAGTTTTTCTTGAGATTGTTTTAACCTGATGTCCAAAACAAAGCAGTAAATTAGATGAATCTGTCAGCTGGAATTTTATGTGCTTAGCTGAAACTTGGCATGCCATTTTGCCAGCTCGGATTTGAGATTTGTGATGACTATTTGGCTGATTATTTCTTTCTGTGCTTTTTTTTAATTTTCAATGCTTTAAATGTACTTTCCATTACAATAGCTAGGCACAGCAAAGTACAATCTTAATAGCTTTTCTGATGTATCCTTTTTGCCTAAATATTCTAAGACACGTGAAACATTTTCTATTTAACTGTCAATTTGCTTTTTGTGTCAGACAAACCCTATTTTTAATGTAAATTTTCATGCTAAGTAGATTATAAGACAGGAAATTCACTTAGCCCAAACTAGAGCAAAGAATACACTAATAAATGTACAGTAGCAAACAATCCTGAATGGGCGGGCACCTACTCTAGATGATCTCATAAGTCTTTTCCGTCCTGGGTTCTGTAACTCCAAGTTCTTTGAAACCTGGTTTTCTTCAAGTGTCTCAATTCAAACTCTGAAAATCCAATCCATTTAAGATCACACGGTTTTATCAGTGTGCAACCTTGGAATCCACTTGCGGCACAACCAAGTATTGTGTTGTTTTAAACCTCTCAAACAGATTTTTTTAAATGTTGCTTTGCCTTCTCCTTTTAAGGAAAAATGGTGCCCTCAGTACTTCTTCTGAGTTGTTTTCTGCTTGCCTGTTAGATATGAAATATCAGCTCCTCAATTCCTTGGAGGTCACTCGGGTCTTTGGACGACCTGAATTGTCACATGAGGATGTTGCCTGACTTGCAGCTTTATTCTGCTCCTACAGCTGAGTAGGGGGAAATGCTCACTCATGAGGGCCAGAAGGTGCTAGGTGATTCTAAGGCCACTATCCTTTCCATATTCTCTTGGAGGTGGCTGAGAGGATGCTAAAGAAGATGGAGCACAAGTCTGAGTCAATATGCCAGTCCCTACATTGCAGTGACATGAGACCAACAGACACCGGAGGGTTAACTTGTATTTCTTTCACAAGGTGGTGTCTCGCTAGGGAGAGAGGTAAAAAAAAAGTAGGATTTAGAAGCCACATCTCTATCTTGGCATTTGCCTTCGGAACAAGGATGCTAACTGCTGACTGGGCAACAGGACGTAAGCACTGTCTCACAGCCCCCAAAGCTGGCCCCTTCAAAACACAAGCCAGGTGATTGGCAGGGCAATGCATGAAGGCTTAAACTGCTTATCACATGCTACTTGCTCTGTAGCTGCACAAGGGGCATCGGTCCCTAGGGTGCTCCGTGAGACCCCTTCAGCAGCACGGAATTCCATTTTTTTTAAATTATGTTTATTCTGTGGAAGTCCCTTTGATTATTCCATAGCTTGAAACTGATAAAAACAAGAATTAAGCAACTCTCTCCCTGTCATAATCTACCATTCTACATCACTAGTCTCTGCTGACATACTGTTATGGATGAAATGTCAGCTCACAAGCTCAGAGATTTAAAAAAGGGAAAATTAAAAGCTGCCTCGTTTGATTAACCTTTGTGGCCTGCATTTGAAAATAAATGATGATGAAGCTTACTTCCGGGTAATGTCAGTGATAACTCTCACCTCACAGCCTGGAGCTCTGTCATTTACTTAGTGTGAGAGTCACTTACACATGATATTCTCTCCGGCCATTTTTAATTATTTACGCACACACCCGAGTCCTAATGACTCTTAGCATTTCTACCAGTCAACATATGCGATGTTGCACAAAAGTCAATGCCAGGTAACCACCAGACTGTTACCTACCAGCTGTTCTACATCCTCATCTCTACAGGCTTGAAATGGAAAGTTGACATTTTGTCTAAATGCTTTAATTTAGACCATGGATAAATTAAATCCCTGATCTCCAAATACCTTTCAACTGCTCTCCCCAACCTCTCCTGCTTTGTTTTCTTTATTTGTTTGTGGAAACTTTCAACTGAACTGAAAGCAGATTAATTAATGGTAGTACCTAAACAGATTAGTTAATGATAGTACATAAAACAGGGACACACATTAAAGATTCGGAATCTATTTTAGAGCTAATGAAAATGTGAAAAATTAAGCAAGTAACCAAGCAATCCTCCTCTAAATTATAGATTGAATGTCTGATTCTGCTCTCAGTTATACTAGTGCAAATCAACTAATTTCAATGCAGGTTAGGGTGACCAGATAGCAAGTGTAAAAAAATCGGGACAATGGGGGGTGGGGTAATAGGTGCCTATATAAGAAGAAGTCCCCAAAATCGGAACTGTCCCTATAAAATCAGGACATCTGGTCACCCTAATGCAGGTTCTCCTGGTTGACTGATGTAACTGACAGCAGAATCTGGCTATAGAGTTTGATTCTCCACAATTACTCCTGGTGAGTAGTACATTACACCAAAAACAGTCCCATCTTTTCTAGCATGCTAAATTTTCACACAACAGACCTTATGTGCAAATCCAAATGTGCAAAACTGCACTCTGATTTTCTCATATTCTGTTTGCAGTTGGACATACACATGCACACAGGTTCACCATGAGCGTGTGCTTACATGTCCAGCTGCATGCTTGTGTGCACACTGTGTTTGGAAGTCTAGTTGTCTATATCTATTATTTTACACTGCACATTTTATTTTATCTGGGCAGAGCTAGGGTTGGAGTATTTCTGTGTGCATTTTGTACAATTTTTCAACATTCTGGGCAGCCCCTAGAAGTACTCCAACCAGCTTCTAAATCCATCCTGCCAAATTAATCTTCTGATAACTTGTGTTCTGCATCCTCCTGGCAGTGGGTAGGAGAAGCCAAGAAAAACTTAAATGATACAGGGCTAGTGAGGAGATCGTTAACATAATAAACCTTTACACTTGCATGGCTAGATCCTCAGCTGGGGTAAATTGGCAGAGCGCCTTTGAAGTCAATGCTGATTTATACCAACCGGCGAGCCGAACCATATGTCATAGTGCCTTTCCTCTGAGGAGCTCAAAGTATATATTAGAGATGAGTACTATCCTCGCCATTTTAGAAATGGTGACGTTGGGTCATGGAGAAACTGTAAGCCTTTCTGGAGTTAGCAAGCAAGCTAGTGGCAGAGCCGTGTGTCCCGTTTTCTAACCAGTGCACGACACTTCCTTTTGTAAAGCTGGGCCTTGGACCTTCCTTTTGTAACGAGAAAAGGAGGACCTGTGGCACCTTAGAGACTTACAAATTTATTTGAGCATAAGCTTTCGTGAGCTACAGCTCACTTCATTGTAAAGGTGGGCCATGTTGTTAGCACTTGCCTTTGTTAGTAATGCAAAGGAGTTAAAAATGAGGAGCTTTCTGCTTTGACATATTGTGGGTGAGCTAACGGGCCCGGTGGTATGGCTCCGTCTGGCACTGCTCATGCCAGATGCCTGTACCCTGAGACAGCGCAGTCGGTGTTTGTAAAACTTGCTGAGCATGTTACATAACTCTGACAAAATAACAAAAGGGTGAAGAACAGGCTGCAGAATCTGAGCTTTGCTAATAAACTAGATGTGTGAGAATTTTCTCACACTCAGGATTGAAGGTGACTTGGGGCAAATCAAACTCATCAAATAACAGTACCCACTGTTGTATTGAAAGCATATTCCCACTAGCTTTGCCTCAGCCTCATCTGGAATGAAGCAGGTGATAATTCACTTGTTTCCAGTAAGTGGGACAGTCCTCTGTACTCCAGCTGTAATTAAAGAGATGGTTTGTTTTTAAAAGTCTTTGGTGCAATCGTATGTCTATGTAGCCTCACTTGATGGTGTACAGCACCTTCTACTTCTAGGTCACTGGTTCAAATCCAGCCCAGGTCAATAGTAATGGAAAGTAGTTATGATCCAAAAGCTGTTTGATTTGCCTGTTTGGTGGGTCTCTCTTCAATTCCCAGAAGATAAGTGATCGTTGTAAAAGCTGCCACCATGACCTAGAAGAATAACCCCTTGAGGTGGTGTCTCCAGGGAAGATAGAGGCCACTTGATGGAAGATGGGGAGGCTGTACTGTTTGGCATATAAATGGAGGACTTCATTCTCCTGAGCTGCAGATCCTGCATTAAAGTAATTCCAAATACTGTGCCTTTTTTTAGAAAAACGGCTCTGCTTAATCTGTTTGGTATGCTACAGCCAAGCCTACTATCTAAAGATTCATTGCATCTGTGGGTAAATCAAAAAAAGAATTAAAATCCTTTTGAAAAGTCATGTCAACTTTCCATTCCTTATTTGTTCCATCTAAGTACTACAATAAGCCACCTATGCTTGTGTTAATTAGGCTGGCACTTTGCAATCTCTCTGCCTTTGTTTTTAAACAATCAAGCCAAAATTTCCCAGGAGTACAACCTGCAAGAAGCTTGTTAACACCTCCGTCACATGTGAATGTCAAAGTGGCCGATTATGGCAACCACAAACCTGACGATAAAGATTACAGCAAGGAAATAATGGGCTCTAAAAATATCTGTCTTTGATCAAGGAGTACAGGGAAGTCTGTAAGCAACAGGTCCATAGAATAGATGGCTTACACAATATCCTGGCAGTGGGCGATGAAGTGCATTAATAGTAACTTTGTTCTGTTTAGGTTTCTGTAGCAGTAAAACTGGTATAAATGCTGAGATTTCTAGTATTCGTTGTGAACGTCCTTCTAAAATTGAGTTAGGCTCCAGGTTATTGAAGAGTTGCATATAGAACCAACTATAAATAAGCTTGAAAGGGGTATCCCCTCCCTAGCCCCAGGAAAGGATACAGGACAAGATGGAATTCTAGCTGAAGTACTGTAATAAGGAGGACAGGTTGTGCAGGTGTTCAGGCACAGTGTTTGGCTAGCCTGCTGGAGGGAAAGAGGGGCACCACAAGACATTGAAGGATACCAACTTCATAATGTCGTGGTAAAAACAAAGGAGATTGGAGCGATTGCAGCAACTCCAGAGGATTCTCTCTTTCTTTAGAGTAACAGCCGTGTTAGTCTGTATTCGCAAAAAGAAAAGGAGTACTTGTGGCACCTTAGAGACTAACCAATTTATTAGAGCATAAGCTTTCGTGAGCTACAGCTCACTTCCTCAGATGCATATCGTGGAAACTGCAGCAGGCTTTATATATACACAGAGAATATGAAACAATACCTCCTCCCACCCCACTGTCCTGCTGGTAATAGCTTATCTAAAGTGATCATCAGGTGGGCCATTTCCAGCACAAATCCAGGTTTTCTCACCCTCCACCCCCCCACACAAATTCACTCTCCTGCTGGTGATAGCCCATCCAAAGTGACAACTCTTTCCACAATGTGCATGACAATCAAGTTGGGCTATTTCCTGCACAAATCCAGGTTTTCTCACATCCCCCCCACCCCCATACACACACAAACTCACTCTCCTGCTGGTAATAGCTCATCCAAACTGACCACTCTTCAAGTTTAAATCCAAGTTAAACCAGAACATCTGGGGCGGGGGGGTAGGAAAAAACAAGAGGAAACAGGCTACCTTGCATAATGACTTAGCCAAGTGTATATTCAGAGAGTCTGTGCGGCTTCGGTGTCAGTAGATCAACCATCAACATGGTCTTTGCTCTAAGGCAACTGCAAGAAAAGTGTCAAGAGCAAGGAAACCTCTCTACGTAGATCTTGTGACGCTTTTACCCTGTTTAACAGAAAGGGACTTTTCCAATTGCTAGAGAGACTTTGTGGCCCCCAGTCCTCCTCAGTGGGTTCAGCTAAATGGTTGGCATGAGCACATAGCCAAAAAAGTCTTCTATGGGTACAGCTCAGTAACTGTGGCTTACAGTAGTGCTAATACTAAACATCCAGGGCAGTGTAATGTTCTAAATTAAGCAATACACTGAGAGTAACATGAAACATGAGAAAATTTGTTAGTTATTAGCATGGGGACAGGGATAAAGTAAATTTTTGGGAACAATTTTCTCACAAGATCCCTGCAATGCCTTTGGAACTAAAGACAAAAGTTTCCTTCTTTTATAACCCCATACAGGCTGGAGTCAACCTGCTTACTATTCTCTTTATTCACTTGAGTCCTCCTTTGTTCTGCGAGAGAGAGAGAGTAAACTGAACCCCTCTCATGACAGGGGAGGCAGGCTTCAGTACAAGCGGCCCTGCAATGCAATGCAGAAAGCTTCACATCCCTAAGAATAGAAGACGGATGCAATGAATGCACAGTTGAGCTTCTGAGTGATTTGTGTCCAAAAGTCCTGACGTTAAAGAGGTTTGGGGCTAGAAACTTAGCTGGTGAAAATTGGCAAGGCTACATGGACTCCAAATAAGCTATGCTGATTTACACCAGCTGAAGATCTGGCCCCTGATTTAAACATATATGACTTTTGAGTTGGGCACGGCCTGATGATGATGCTACTTTGCACTTCTACAGCCAAGTGGAGACCTTGGGCACAAAAAGGGCAGCTCTGGTCCAGTAGACTTGGTATGGAGCTGGGAATCCACAGGGCTGGGTTTTGAGCTTGTAGAAACCAAATTGTGACCCGTCTTCCCTTTTATGCGAAGCCTCAGTGTTGGTTATTGTTTCAGCCTGTCTCTAAATAGTCTTTTCCATCATGTGTTTCAAACCAATTCTCCACTGTCACTGGAAATAATAACCTCTTCAAAATATTCCCACCTTTCTCTCCCTGTTGTACAATGACTGGCCCCTTTAGGAGATAGTGGTCCAGCCCCCCGACCCTGGCCTCACTCAGCTTTTCTCCCCAGGGGAAAACTATCAAAGCCACAGGGGTAGGTAGCTTGTGTGGCTAAATCAGTCCCATACCTAGGGATAAAAGAGAAGCCTTCAAAGAGTTAAAGGAGCAGAGAGTGAGCAGCCAGCTTGAGAGAGGCCCGCCTGCCTAGGGGAAAGGACAGATTTAAAAGATGCCTTCTCAGAAAAGCTGATTCCGGGCCACAGTCAGTCTGAGTTGTCGACACAGGCCCTAGAAGGAGGATTGGGGACATGTGAACCAAGGAGAACATTTTGCCTTGATCACAGCACAGACCCCCCAAGGAGGGCTATGGAGTTCCTGGTTTAAAGGGGAACAAGAGTTGAGACTGAAGGATCTATAGTCCAGTAAGACCGGACAAGGGTCTTTATTCTTATTGCAAGAACCTCAAGGGAGCTGAGGGTGGAATACCTGCAGAACCAAATCTTGCCACCAGAGGGCATGATGTGGGACCTGCCCCCATCCCACATTCCATCTCTTCATTGAGGTGCTTAGGACTTGCAACAGCAATAAAAATTACCTACAAACAGGGGTGCACCTGACTTCTTCAGACCTAGGTTTGTGCTCGATGGCAACACACTCCCTGTGTAAATGTTGCAGTGTTTAGATTTGGGGCTCCAGTTCAGCCCTTTATAAAGAGAAGTGGCAATGCCAAGCTTTGGATCTCTGATTTCAAACGCTCCCAGATGGGTGGGTTTAAGGTCCAGTTTGTCCCATTATACTAACAGGGACCCATTCACAGAGTCTGGATTTTTGTCTGGGTTTTAAATCTACTATTTTAGAGCCTTTTGGAGTTGGGCGTCCAGTTCAGGCCTGTGTCTAGTTCAAGCGTAAAATGAAAACATTCTTAGCAATAAAGACATGACTTAAGAGAGACCGTTTTTGGTTTCTGCTGGAAAAATATCTTAATATCAAATAACCACAAACATTTCAATTCCCTATAATTTAATTTCCCTGATAGGAACAATAGTTTATGAACCATCCAAGTGTGGATGGTAACAGATGCTTGCTCTTTATTTTTTTTATGTGTGATTCCTTCATCATAGGCATACTGCAGTTTTCCTTACCTCCCAGATATACTACTCCGGTTTGCACTGTGTTCCTTTAAAAACTGACACACCTACTGGACCACTCTGGTGCAATGAGACACAAAGCCAGCTTGAGCGGTCTCTTGTGGATTCTCCCAGAGCTGAGGAATGGCCAGGTGGTGTAGTTGGCCATCCTGTTCCTGTGCCTGGTGGAGAGGGTGTGGCAAGGCAAAAGTGGGTGTGGCCCAAGTGCCTTTGTGCTCTGGCTATACCAGGTTTGAGTCTGTGGGTTGCAAACCTGAGGCTGACAATGCTGGGTCAGATCCAGGCGCTGCGGAACATAAAGCTGGTGTACAACTGCCTTTCCCTTCCCCACCTCCAGGCTTTGGGCCCACTATATATAAAAGCAAACTATTTGCTTTAGCGATGGCAAATTCCAGCTCTTAAACTAGTTCGGTCAGGATAACTCTAATTTTACAATTATGCAACACTCTTAATAATAATAATAATTAATAATTACGACCTAGCTTTTATGTACAGCGTTTCATCAGTAGATCTCCAAGCCCTCTACGAAGGTAGTAGGCAGATTATCACCATCTTATACACTGGGCAAGGCACTTCACTTCTCTGTGACTCAGTTTCCCCAATCCACACAACAGGTCAGAGCCAGGAACAGAACCCCGGTCCAGGCCAGTGCTTGATCTGCTTGGTTTTAAAGAAGGTAAATAAATGTTTGTATGCACCCACAGTTCATACAAACTCTTGAACTGTAAACCTATAAAATACTGTATTGCATATTTTTAAACCACTCCTCCTTTGCTCCTCTACTGCAGCCCATCATCCAGCTAATACACTTATGTTGTAATCCCAGTTTTAGAATTGTTTTCAAAATCATTGACTACAAATGAAATTGTAATGCATTCTACACACATGCTACAGTAAAATAGTAATGTACTGGCCTGACCTGAGGAGTAGGTTCATGTGAACTCGGTGTTTCTTGTTTGGCTGTTTCCCTGACACACAAGGGAAAAGTAAGTAGAGAAGATGCTGGATTTCCTGCCCATGTAGGGTGGATATGGTAGATTGGCTTTTCAGCCTTATAGTGGATGGGAGGGAGGGCAGGAGGTGCTGCTTCTGGACTGGATAGGGTAACGTTGTGGTTTCTTAACAGTTGTGGGATGGAGAAGAAACCAGTCTATGGTTAGGAAGCACGGTTCTTAGTATGCCTGGCTAAGCAGTGAGTGAACAGGAAGACAGTCCGCGGCTGGAACTAGAGGTGATGACTTGGTGATGGCTGGCAAGTGTCTGATGCAGGGAGGGTGGAAACGTTTGCCTTGTGTATAGATTGAGGCTGTGCAGGAAGACAAGGGCAGCGATGTGATGTTTCCATACGTGTACTTTTCTTTTGGAGACGTCGGGGGTGTTACACTATTGTAAAACTCGAATAATGTGATGGTGAATCAGGCCCCTAGAAGTGCAGGTCTCTCAAATGCATAGTGTTTATTGCGGCTTAGAAAGCAAACATTGCCTGAGGTTGTGTGGCAAAGAGCCTTGACTGTTATTCGTTCATTGTTGTAAGTTTGGATTCAAGTCCCTGAAAGTGAGTTTAACATTATCCCTATCCAGGGGAAGGGATAGCTCAGTGGGTTGAGCATTGGCCTGCTAAGCCCAGGGTTTTGAGTTCAATCCTTGAGGGGGCCATTCTGTGTGACAGTTGTTTTCAGGGGGAAGGGATAGCTCAGTGGTTTGAGCATTGGCCTATTAAACCCAGGGTTATGAGTTCAATCCTTGAGGGGGCCATTTAGGGATCTGCCCCAAAAATTGGAGATTGGTCCTGCTTTGAGCAGGGGGTTGGACTAGATGACCTCCTGAGGTCTCTTCCAACCCTGATATTCTATGATTATGTGTGTCTGGAGACACTGGTTCATTACAAGGTCATCCCAAACCAGCTGATCCTGTTCAAGGAAGGCAGAGGACTTTTCCCTTGAAATGCAAAACTAAGGGGCTTCATTCAAGTTGTGGCCACTGATGACATTTTCTCCTGAGGTAGGTGCGGGTACTCACCACCCTTGGAATGGAATGGTTATATGCCCAGGACACTAAGGAAAAAAACCTGCCATCGCCTCAACTTTACAGCTGACGAGCAGCTTTACATGGGGACGCTGCCTAGCTGAGGGAAGAAAAAGAGGGAGGAGTCTAAGGTAAAGCAACGTGCTCTAGTCTAGCAGATGTGTTGGGGGACTTGGGTTCTAGTCCTGGTTGTTACTGCTGTGTAACCCTGGGCAAATCACCTCACCTCTTTGTTACCCTTCCCAGGGCCTGTCTCTCACGTGTGCCTGTACAGTGCTTAGACAATTGATGATGGTGATGATTGGACTCTGAAGTTCCCCAGTGACACTGTTTAACAGGGACAGAGAAATGGGGAATGTTCAGACATTTCACAACATGAGTCCAGTTTTAGCTCTTAGGAATAAGTTGACCACAAGACATGCAGAAAGGAAGATCAGAGACAGGCTGAGGGGCACGACTGGCAGGATGGAGGCAGATCAGGAATGATTAAGCCCATGGCTGTTGTGTGTCCTTTTGCAAGCCCCATACCAAGAACACCAAATGTGCATTCCCCAGGCTGTTTACCAGTAAGCATTAAACCCTTTGGTTAGCAAATGGCCAGCTGTCTCCCAGGCTAGCGAAAGTGGATGGGATTAGAAAAGAATAAAGCATGACTGGAATCTTGTCCTTCACAGAGCCCCGAGTGAGTCAGTACGAGGGTTGTATTTTTTTCCACATCACCCGTTTGTGTCAGTAGGGTCACAGCACACACCAGTGCTGATTATTTACTTTGGTTGAGGTAGATTAGTGACAGCATGCTTCTCTTTGTTTGAGGTTGCTAAGTTATAAAACCACAAGATCCACAACAGCCCAGCAGATGACTACGCTGGGCTGGCTCTTGGAAGAAGCAGTACACCACAGTCGTAGCTGGGGCTTACAAGGGTGCAGTAGGATCCAAAAAGGCATAAAGGGAGCTGGGGAGAACTGTGCAGCACGGTAGATATGGACAAGCCAACGCAGTCCATGCGTGGATGTAGTGGGAAATATGTCACTGTGTGGACATGCTGAGCTGTTTTGTATGCATCCTGTTTGTATGCAGATGCATGCGGACATAGATGGGGTCCTTGAGTCACAGCCCACGTTTCTGTACTTTCCAGTCTTTGTGTTGCATAAAGATTGATTCAAGGTTGATTTTTCATTATATAACCCCTGGGGGTTTGCATGTTTTTTGTCATTAGAAATATCAGACGCTCATTTTCCCCTCTGGGCTGGAAGACCCTGGAAGTCTTTGGATCCCGACGCTGATGTGACACATGGTTGTTGCTCTGCCTCCCCCAGGGCAGTGGAGTGGGGATGCTGTGTCTGTAAGAAACGCCCTGTTCAGGAGCTATAGTGCACTACTGTCCCACATGAGATGGCTGGTCCCTTCGTTGCCTTTCAGGGGATCACTAGTACAAAACTTACCTTGGTGTAAAGCATCTTTCAGATTAAATCACATCTTTATAACCATCTGATGGAAATGACCTTTGTGGAATACTTTCTATTTCTGTAGCTGTGGCAACGCTGGGCATTTGAATTCCTTTTATTACTTTCTTTGCTATCTACAATATACTTTATCTGCTTTATACCCAGGTATTCTCTGCCTAGCTCAGTTAATACACAGTGGCTAATAACACCATGGTAACACGCTTATAATGAATGAACTCACAAAGAACCCAATGGAAGGTCTGATCTTTGTTGAATCTGAATATTTCCTATGCTGTCAGCCATTGCTTAGGGCACAAACAAGGCTCTGCCATTTGGGTGTCTCATGCAGTTTGCTGCAGTAACTCCCTTGTTGTCATAGGCAGTGGGTATAATAGGCCAGGGGAGGCTTAGCCTTCCCTGGAGCAGCCACCGCTGCTGGACACCAGGTACCAGATTTTTGATGGTTTGAATGGTCTGGGCTTCCTCCGGAGGAAGTTTTTATTATATACCATGCAGGTTCCAGGGTGGCTGAGGAGACAGTGTCTGCTACTCAGCTCCCAGGAGAGACTCTAGAGAGATTACTGATGAACCCTGGAAGCTGAGTAGCACATACCTCCTCCTCAGCCACCTGAAACCTGCATGGCGCATATAAAAAGCTCAAGTTCTTTGGGAAGAGCTTTTGTTTTTCCCGCGGGGCATCTCGGCTGGGGCAGCTCAGGCCAGCCCGGAGCTCCTCCAGCTGTGGGGGGTTTGGGGCTCCTCTGGCCATGGGAGGCAGAGGGGGTGTCTTGGGGATCCAGCCATGGGGACCCCAGGCAGAAGGGCAGAGCCGGGGCTAACCTCCCCTAAGGATGGTCCACCCATCGCCCATGTGTTGTGTTTCTACTGCTTAACTTAGTTTTACAAGGAAAGGTTGTTGGCCTATCGCTCAGCCCCCAGCATGAAGGACTGGTGGACTGCTTTGTGTCTGGTCCCTGCCCTTTGACCTTATCCAGCTTGGGTGCCTAACAGATGTTAAACTTGGAACCCTCACCAACATAGCTCTTGGGGTCATCGGGACATGAAAGCTTTCCCACCTCATCATAGTGTCATCTACAGGATGGGATCTTTGGTGGTGGCTCTAAAAACAAACCTCAAAAATCAGATCTTACAAATCTTTGTCATTCTTTCTGCATTTGTGAATGATTGAAAGGTTCAGTCTCCCGGCAAAGCTTCATGAGAATCAGCCAAGCAAGCATTTGCCTCCCCTCAGCATGTAATGGTTAATGGTTTAATCTCATTGCTATCCATTACTTCTCCAGGGAGGTCTCTCAGCAGTGTAAGAAGACAACTACAAGATACTCAAAGAGTGGCTTCCAGCTGAGATGAGCTTAAGTCAGTTGAAGAGTGTTTCACTTTTGTCTTATCAGGTGGAGCTACTGTCCTGCCTGGGGATCAACAGAGCCCAATTAGAGTCTCATCTGATGTGGTGTATGGGGCAGATATGTGGCAAGTCCTGCCACTGATAACGGATTTAAGTAATCCATTATGTTTTGCTTCTAGTCCGCAAACTCCTCCATTATTTCGTATTACAGAGACATAACTAATCTCTGCACATAAACTAGGCAAAGCTAGTGGGGTGTCTGTGTGTGTCTGTGTGTGTGTGTGAACTTAGAAAATTATTTTACTTCAAGCCAGTGTTCAAATTCCCTCCTTAAATTTTGGTGAAAACCTTAGTAGGTGCATCCATTTTATATGACTACGCTGCACATCTCTATGGGCAAAACGGATAACTTTACGTGCAGATGCTGATTTGCACAGGCAAACTAGCATTTTCAGTCATCATTAATCAATTTGCTCATGCAAGGAATCGTTTGATTTATGAACACACACATTTGGCACTTACAGTTACTGTGTAATATACCAAATACACTGTAAATGTGCCATAAACCTGTAAGTGTGCTCCAGGTACTCTAGACTGTATCTCTTCGTGCAGGGCAGTAAGAGGAAATGAGGACTCCTCTCACATCCTACATGGGATACCCAGACCTTGGGTTCAGGCACGTAGGAGCCTGAACTGGCTCACTTTAGCCAGTGAGCAGGCAGTGGGTAAGAAGGGGTGGAAATGGGCAGAGGCTTGGAATAGTATAGGCCAATGTGGAGCAGTGTTGTTTAGTGCTGCTGGCAGGGCCTTCCCTAGCGGGGTGCGGGGCCTGGGGCAGAAGTGATGGATTTGACTCTTCCAGGACCGACTACGCCAGCTAATCCCAATGGCCTGCGGGGCCCCCAAAGTGCAGGGGGAAGCCTGGGGCAGAAGTGATGGATTCATCTCTTCTGGGACCGACCGCGCTGGCCAATCTCACCAAACCGTGGGGCCCTGCAAAGCGCGGGGCCTGGAGCGGTCGCTCCAATTTGCCCTACCCAAGGGACAGCTCTGGTTGCTGGTATGTGCCAGCTGTAAATTGTTACTCTCAGAAGGACGCAGGGAAGGAATTGTGGCCCAATAGTGCCTCTCTGATATACAAGAAACCCATAGATCACCACACCTACCTTCACAGCTCCAGTAACTACCTCAAACACACCAAGAAATCTGTTATCTGCAGCCAGGCATTCAGATACCAGAGAACATACTGCAAAGAGAAAGTCCAGGATATACACTTTAACACCCTTAAAACTGTTTTCGGCAAACAAGGACGCTCCAGCAGAGAAGAAGATCGCATCATGGAACGGGCCACCCAGATACCCCAAGAGACCCTTCTTCAATACAGAAATAAAAACCCCTCCACCCACACACCTCGAGTTGTCACCTACCACTCCACACTGGAACCCATACACAGTATCAGTAAACAATTACAACTCATACTCAATGGAAACCCTGTCCTGAAAGAAATCTTTCCTGAACCCCTCTTCTGGTCTTCAATCAACCCCCCAACATCACCAAGCTCATCATCATAAGCGAGCTCCCCACAGACCAGGACCCACCAACTCAAAGCAGCACCAAATCATGCCAGAACAAATGATGCAAAACGTGTAGACAAATCTCCACTACTACAATGATCTACACCCCCCACAACACACTTTTCAAGATCCCTGGGTCCTACACATGCCTATCACAACATGTGGTGTACCTCATCCAGCGCACTAAATCCCCCAATAACTACTATGTGGGTGAAACCAGACAATCACTATCCTCTCAAATGAACTCACACAGGAAAATGATAGAAGACAAAAACACCACATCACCTGTGGGTGAAGACTTTTCACAAAACAATCACTCCATAACTGACCTATCAATCCTCACCCTCAAAGGAAACCTGCACGTCACCTTCAAAAGACAAGCCTGGGAGCTTAAATTCATAACTTTGTGAGACTGAATAGAGATTTGCTTGCACTGAATAGAGATTTGTGGTTTATTACAACAATCTATAACCCACTAAGCCACCCAAGGCTGCCATGACTGGAGAGGTGTTACCGGCCCACTTCACTTTGAATGGTCCCTTGAAATATGTGTTAACTACTTATGCTAAACAATCTGTGACACGCACCTGAAGACAAGCTCTGTGTAAGCTCAAAAGCTTGTCTCTGACCAACAGAACTTGGTCCAATAAAAGATATTACCTTGACCACCTTGTTTCTGCAGTGTTTTAAAATGTCATTGAACTTCAGCCTGACAGCTTTTTTTCTGGTACCTAATGGGAAAAATGTTCAGACTTTCAGATGTGTTTGTGTATGGGTGTGATGTATGGATGTATGAAAACCATAACCAGTTGGTGGTCTGAACTTCTATAAATGCAATCCTTTTGCACAGTGCAAAGTGATTATTTCATTTACTTCACTAGCATGAGATATGCAACTAAAGTAAACATGATACACAGTGAGATTACTCTGATTTTGGCTCGATGTTCTGTAAGTGGGGTCCACTGGGAAACTTATGATATTCCTTTCTGTTGGCAGAACGGGTGATAACTTACTCCTTAGAGGACAGCAGACTTACATTAAAATCTATTTCAAAACATTGTCTAATCTTGGGGCACTATCTAGGATGGTCTTTGTTTCACCTTTGGTTCAAGTTCAGGTCCTTTGGATGCTCTAAAAGGAGAATGCCTTGCTTGCTGACGTAGTATACAACGTACTGTGTGCTTTTAAAAGAATAATGTAACCAACTATCTGAGAGCCAGAGCTGGATCTCATTTTTGTACTGAAAATTCATATGCAGTAATGAGGAGAGCTGGTTCTCATTTTCTTTACTAACCTAGGATCCGACATGCCTGTATTTTTGCTCTCATTTCTCTTAACCAATGTAGAGCATCTGCTCAACTCAGAGGGTTCATACTCATTTAGATCACAGTATCGCAGTGAAAGCCATGCAATCCAACCCCTGCATAGCCCCCCCACCATTGCAGGAATTGGGGTCCATCTTTACCCAACTAATTGCAAGATTGGTGTCTTGACCTTATTCCAGTACAATTGATTTGTTGCTCTTCCTGGCATATGTGTGTGTTCTTCTAAGAAACTAGATTAAATGTAGCTCTGGTCATAAATCCAAATTTTGAATAAAACTCTAGGAGGAAAAATTCATCACGCTTCTACCAACTTTTATTCCTGATTTTTGATTCTTTATGGTGCTGGTTGAAACTATTCAAATTTTGATGAAATTCAAAATGTGAATTAAAAATGATTTCAAGTATCCTTTTTTAAAAAACTTTATTATTATTAGTTCCACGCCCCACTTTTTTTAACAAGCTACTTAAATGGCAAAAGAAGGGCAAAAGAAATGAGATGTCAGATGCTCCAGCTATGAGCAGAGGTCACTGCACTTATCAGCCTTGGGATATTGTCCTAGGAACCAAGCAAGCAAGCATATGGTAAAGTGTAATCCGAATGGATCCTGTGTTCCAGGTTTGGGCAGCTTTATTAGCTGCTGGGTCACTCCCAAGGTCTTCTGTAGCGCTGTCAAGCGATTAAAAAAATTAATTGTGCGATTAATTGCTCTGTTAAACAATAATAGAATACCATTTGTTTTAATATTTTTGGATGCTACATTTTCAAATATATTGATTTCAATTACAACACAGAATACAAAGTGTACAGTGCTCACTTGATATTTGTTTTTGATTACAAATATTTGCACTGTAAAAAAGAAAAAAAGAAATAGTATTTTACAGTTTTACAGTTTTTCTTTCAATATGCTGTAGCCATGCCAATATGGGACGTTGCTGTACAGTAAGCTTGTGCACTGTAATGTTACACCCTGGCTGGCTGTGCGGTAACTTGTGGTGTGGACCAGTCCAGAGAATCACAGTATAGAAACAGCAGTTTCGTTCCTTAAGGTGTAAGTGGGGACCTGTGGAAGAGAAAAGTGGAATTGCATCATGTTGGCTTCTGGTGTGTATTTGTATTTGTCATCTTAAGGTTTATTTTAATGTGAAAGTCAGTGGAAAGCAAGCAGAAGATGCTGCTGAGTGTGTGTAGAAACGAATGGCACCTACAGATGAAGCCACTCAGGGACTCTTTTTTAAAGGAGCGCAAACTTACAGCCACAGCTAGTGTAAAAGGAATTTCCTTCTAAAGCATCAGCAGCACTTATTGCCTTTTGCAATAGGGCCACAAAATCAGATGTATAAAACTGGAATGAGGATGGATGGCTTCATGCTTGACGATACACATCAAGAGATGTGGGTTCAGCTCTGCCACAGATTTCCTGTGTGATCTTGGGCAAGTCAGTTACCCTCTCAGTGCCTCAATGTTCCCATCTGTTTTTTAAAAAAACCAGACACACACCACATTTGTCTGCCTTACAGATTAAATTCATGTTTCAAGGTGCTCCAATGATGTGATGATGGGAGCCATAGAAAAGCCTACAAATAAATACATCAACCAATCAGCTAGATCCATATTTAAACACCAAATCAAGCTGCCTGAATTGCTGAGCACCTGCAATATACCTCCAGGTGAAGTCAAAAATGATTAGGGGACTGGAACACATGAGTTATGAGGAGAGGCTGAGGGAGCTGGGATTGTTTAGCCTGCAGAAGAGAAGAATGAGGGGGGATTTGATAGCTGCTTTCAACTACCTGAAAGGGGGTTCCAAAGAGGATGGCTCTAGACTGTTCTCAATGGTAGCAGATGACAGAACGAGGAGTAATGGTCTCAAGTTGCAGTGGGGGAGGTTTAGATTGGATATTAGGAAAAACTTTTTCACTAAGAGGGTGGTGAAACACTGGAATGCGTTACCTAGGGAGGTGGTAGAATCTCCTTCCTTAGAGGTTTTTAAGGTCAGGCTTGACAAAGCCCTGGCTGGGATGATTTAACTGGGAATTGGTCCTGCTTCGAGCAGGGGGTTGGACTAGATGACCTTCTGGGGTCCCTTCCAACCCTGATATTCTATGATTCTAAGTCCCTGGTTATCGTAAAATTCCCCTGGAGCTGAACACAAGCCCATTCTGAAAGAAAACATCATATAAAATTCTATTGTGTGATTATCAGGGGTTTGAACCTCAGCCACCGAGTGACAGAATAAATGGACAATTCACAATTGTGGTGTTGATAGTATTGGTCCCAGGACCTGAAGGAGATCTCTGTGTAGCTCGAAAGCTTGTACATTCCACCAACAGAAGTTATTTGAATAGAAGATATTACCTCACCTACCTTGTCTCAAGTCGCAGTAATAATTTGCCCTGGAAAGAAGAGGGGTCGGGGAATCTAGCTCTATCCAAAGTTTGTGGTCTAACTCCTGTTCTTAGTTGCACTGATAATCAAATCTAGAGTAACCTTTTGTTTTCCAGATTTATATTGGTGAACCTGCCAGCAGAATATTGCCCACAGTTATTGTGAGAATTCTATGAGAGCTGTGGGGGCTCTAAATCCATGAAAATCAGCTCACTTATGTAAGTGCCTAAATATGAATGTAAATGTCTGTTGTTAGGCAGTGCACTGTGTTTTGAAAAGTGGAGCCTTTTTAAAGCACAACCAGCATAGCAATTTCCCCACTTTTAGTGGCACGACTGGTTTAATAATACTTTGTACTTAAAAAATAGAAGTACTTTCTTCCCAGAATCATAGTGTCAATAGCTTTACAAAGCTCAGTGCACATACTGAGTCAGAGACAGATTTGGGAATAAAACCCAGGGCCAAGTTTTCCAGAAGTGATGAGTGATTTTTGGGTGCCCCAAAAGACAATTTAAAGGGTCGTCAGCTCTCTTTAGAGCTGTCTCATGTTTGGCACCAAAAACAACTAGTCACTTTTGAAAATCTTAATCCATATCTCCCAGTCCTTTGTTCTAAGCAGGAGACAATGCTGCATCCATAAGTAGTGGCAAACTTACGGGGAAAGTACTCAAGGATGAAATCTTGGTCCCACTGAAGTCAGTGGAATTTTTGCAATTGAAGTCAATGGACCAGAATTTCACCCCCAGTATTCAAATCAAATAGTTAGATAATTATAATCCCTACATATCGAAATTAATTTTGTTTTTGTTGTTTTAAAAACCTGCATTTTTGCTTTAATATCATACCAGTGGGATATAGTTTAAATATCATTAGAACATTTACCTGTTATGCAAATCATGATCTAAATATGATGAGGTACTGTTACTATTGGTACTCATACATCAGATCTCCATCCCAGAGAGCACTCTGGGGCCCTGTACATACTTAATGATGCACAATTGCATTACAATGTTTAAAAGCTCAATCAAACAAATAGGTATGTCACTTTAGCTTTGCAAAATAGACTGAAGTTCTGATAGTGATCTATTGCATAATTAATAAATGCTGCTCAGTAAGTGAACAGTTAAGCTGTGAATGAATGTTGTTAAGGGGAAAGCGGGAGGACCAGAGGTGATTTCCTGTCACCCCATATGTTTTCCTCTCACACTCTCCACAATAATGTTTTTCTAAGAATCCTGACGGTTCTAAGCGGCTGTGTTGACAGCAGTCTATTGGGATGCTAATTAAGCCTGTTGAATTAAACTCTGATTCCATCTAATTTTTCCAAGGATGGAAATAATTTAGTTTCCTGGATCAGGCACAATGTTTTTCATACATAAAAGAATCCAATTCCTCAGAAGAAAGACACAAAGAAAGGGGAGGGGAAGTTTCCTATTCTCTTCCTCTCCCCTGTTTTTGGGTCATAACTTTTCCAGAGAGCAGCTGGGTGGAACCAAACAGAAATAGCTTCTGACCAACAGCAGCAGTGAAACCTCCTAGGGTTTTGTCAGTTTCACTCAGTTACTGTTTAGAACCTTATGAGCAACAGAAGATGCACAGATTAATTTGCTGCTGCTGGATGGGGCCCCCCTTCCACAAAACTACAGGGTGAAATTGACAAGACTCTGGTCAGTTTTCATAGTGCTGTTCCCAGTCCCCCTGAAAGAAACTAACCAGATTCTTAGAAGTCACAAAAGTGTTTGTTTCATAAACTAGACCTCATTCTCCCCACAAAAATATATAATCCAAAGGCTGCAGAACAAAGCATTCAGTATTAACAACTCCAAGCGTTCAAAAATCTTGAGTCAGGTCCACCTGAGACTGACTTAAAAATCATGAGGTTTGTTAAAAAAAAATAACACCGTTAGAATTCTTTTTTGAGCCATGAGGGACCATGTTTTCAAACTTTTCTCTGCAACCATGAAGGCCTGAAACTTAAAAAAAAAAGTTAAAATGTGATTCTCACATAATACTGGGAGTGGTGGCTTTAAGAAAAACAGAAGATCCCAAGACCAGGGAATATAATCGTGAGAGCTGGCAAAGTCACATTTCAGACACCCTGGTTTTGTTGCTTTCCATCTCTTCTCCTTTTGTTTATAACTGTCAAGAGTGAAAAATTCTTCAGGCACTGACCTTTTCTTCATGCTTGTCTATAAAAAGTGCCCTGCAATGTTGGCACCATACAAATAATAAATACTAATAACTTTCTCGATTGCATGCTGCTGCTACTGAAGTTCACCGATTTACCGGAGCAAGTGTGAACTGAATTTCTCTCCCTGGAAACCATTTCTATGTAACTGGGTCCTCAGAGGCAGTGCGATCTAGAGGTTAGAACAAGGGACTGGGAATTAAGACTCCTGAATACTAATCCCAGCCCTAAAACTGACTCTGTGTGTGACCTTGCTAAAGTTGCTTAGCCCCTCTTTGCCCAACTATTAGTATGAACTTAAATATGTGCCGTGTTACTACTCCTCGGTAGAATGAGATGTTGTGAAGTTTGTTTAATGTTTGCAGTGCCCTCAGATGAGAAGTGCCATATGAATGGAAAGCATTATTATATTTATGCATAAACACTGAGGTAGTAAATGTTGTGACATTTAATTAATGTGTGTAATGCCTTCAGCTGAAAAGCACTACATGGAAGGAAAGATTGTTATGATTTTATTCTATTTATATAAAAACATTGATTTGGGTAAATTCTGTTCAGGAAACCAAAATTCAAGGCTTAGCATCATGAAAAAAAAAAAGCATATGTTTCAAACATCAGATACACAACTCAACTAGGAGACAGGGATTTGTGAGTTGCTTTCTTAGTGCTCAAATATTTTGCAATCTGCACCCCTCTAATAAAGAAAAAACACCATTTTTTCTGCTGACATAAAATGCCATATAAATAAAATGTATATGGAAGATGGTTTTATGAGTAGGCCAGTGAAGAATCTTGAGTATCTATGTTCCATTGGTTTTATTTTCTGATCAGTAATTTTGAACAAGATCAGAGTCCCTAGTTCAAAGATGGACCTGCCATAGCAGTGTACAGGAGCAGACCCTCAGTAGCTAAATAACTTTGAGTCTGAGATATCTCACCTTCTCTTTTCCCAGCTGGATCAAGATTGCAGGGGTGACCAGGGTCATTGGGAGGAAATGGACACGGTAAATATGGAGAAACAGAACAAAAAGGAGAATTATTGATCATTTTACTTGCATTATGGTGGGGCCTGCAGCAGGCCTCAAACTGGGACCCCACTGGGCTAGGTGCTATACAAACACACATTAAGAGACAGCCCCTGCCCCAAAGTGTTGAAAGGTTACATAGTCAACACGGTGAAAGGGTGGGAGGAGAAACAAAGGCACAGAGAGATGGTTACTTCTCCAAGTTTCTGTTGCAGGTTAGTGGCAGAGCAAGAACTAAGAAAAGGACCATAATCACAGAATCATAGAATATTAGGGTTGGAAGAGACCTCAAGAAATCATCTAGTCCAATCCCCTGCTCAAAGCAGGACTAACACCAACTAAATCATCCCAGCCAAGGCGTTGTCAAGCCGGGCCTTAAAAACCTCTAAGGATGGAGATTCCACCCCCTCTCTAGATAACCCATTCCAGTGCTTCACAACTCACCTAATGAAATAGTGTTTCCTAATATCCAACCTAGACCTCCCCCACTGCAACTTGAGACCATTGCTCCTTGTTCTGTCATCTGCCACCACTGAGAACAGCCAAGCTCCATCCTCTTTGGAACCCCACTTCAGGTAGTTGAAGACTGCTGTCAAATCCCCCCCTCACTCTTCTCTTCTGCAGACTAAATAAGCCCAGTTCCCTCAGCCTCTCCTCGTCAGTCATGTGCCCCAGCCCCCTAATCATTTTCATTGCCCTCTGCTGGACTCTCTCCAATTTGTCCACATCCCTTCTGTAGTGGGGGGACCAAAACTGGACGCAATACTCCAGATGTGGCTCAGCAGTGGCGAATAGAGGAGAATAATCACCTCCCTCGATCTGCTGGCAATGCTCCTACTAATACAGCCCACTATGCCATAGGCCTTCTTGGCAACAAGGGCACACTGCTGACTCATATCCAGCTTCTTGTCCACTGTAATCCCCAGGTCCTTTTCTGCAGAACTGCTGCTTAGCCAGCTGGTCCCCAGCCTGTAGCGGTGCCTGGGATTCTTTCTTCCTAAGTGCAGAACTTAGGGTGGCGGATCTGGAGGAGCTAAGGGAGGCAGAGAGATATGTTGATGAGGCTTTCTGGGACACTGTAGATTTGTCCCACCTCCAGTCAGACAGCCCCTGCACTGTTAAGGAGGATGAAAGGCCAGAGAAGAGCAGTCAACGGGAACAGAGGGAAACCTTCCCATAGCTGGGACCCTCCTTCCAGATGATGTCGGGGTTTCCTCTCACACTGCGGCTACCTCTCCAGGGGAGGGAACTCCAGTCATTAGGAAAAGGCAGGTGTTAGTAATGGGATATTCGATCATTAGAAACATAGCTGGGTTTGTGATGACCGGGAGAACCGTATGGTGACTTGCCTGCCTGGTGCAAAGGTTGCGGATCTCTCAAGGCCTCTAAATAGACTTATGTGTAGTGCTGAGGAGGAGCCGGTGGTCATGGTATATGTACCAATGACATAAAGAAGGGTAGGAGAGACATCTTGGAGGCCAAATTTAGGCTGCTAGGAAAAAGACTGAAATCCAGGACCTCTATGGGGGCATTCTCAGAAATGCTTCCAGTCCCACATGCAGGGCCAGGTAGGCAGGCAGAGCTTCAGAGTCTCAATGTGTGGATGAATCAATGGTGTAGAGAGGAGGGGTTTAGATTTCTTAGGAACTGGGGAAACTTTTGTGATAGGGGGAGCCTATACAGGAAGGATGGGCTCCACCTAAACCAGAGTGGATCCAGACTGCTGGCACTTAACATTAAAAAGGTTGCAGAGCAGTTTTTAAACCAAGAGATGGGCGGCGGGGCCGGGGGAGCCGATTGCTACAGAGGCGCACGTGGATCGGACAGAGACTTCTCTTAGAGGAGAGTCTATTGATAGAGATTCTCTAGGTTTTAGTCACGAGGAGAGGATGGAAGAGGATAAAGTATGGGCCAGATCAGATGAGAAACATTCACATAAAGAATCTGACACAGCAGACAAGGGCAGACAAATAAACAGTGACAAGTTTTTAAAGTGCTTGTACACAAATGCTAGAAGTCTAAATAATAAGATGGGTGAACTAGAGTGCCTCGTGTTAAAGGAGGATATTGATATAATAGGCATCACAGAAACCTGGTGGAGTGAGGGTAATCAATGGGACACAATCATTCCGGGGTACAAAATATATCGGAAGAACAGAACAGGTTATGTGGGGGGGCGAAGGGTGGGGGAGTGGCACTATATGTGAAAGAAAATGTCAGATCAAATGAAATAAAAATCTTAAATGAATCCACATGTTCCATAGAATCTCTATGGATAGTAATTCCACGCTCTAATAAGAATATAACAGTAGGGATCTATTATCAACCACCTGACCAGGACAGTGATAGTGACTATGAAATGCTAAGAGAGATTAGAGAGGCTATCAAAATAAAAAACTCAATAATAGTGGGGGATTTCAATTATCCCCATATTGACTGGGTACATGTCACATCAGGACGAAATGCAGAGAAAAAATTTTTCAGTACTTTAAATCACTGCTTCTTGGAGCAGCTGGTATAGGAAACCACAAGGGGAGAGGCAACTCTCGATCTAGTCCTGAGTGGAGCGCAGGATCTGGTCCAAGAGGTAACTATAACAGGACCGCTTGGAAATAGTGACCATAATATAATAACATTTAACATTCCTGTGGTGGGAAGAACACCTCAACAGCCCAACACTGTGGCATTTAATTTCAGAAAGGGGAACTATGCAAAAATGAGGAGATTAGTTAAACAGAAATTAAAAGGTACAGTGACTAGAGTGAAATCCCTGCAAGCTGCATGGACACTTTTCAAAGACACCATAATAGAGGCTCAACTTAAATGTACACCCCAAATTAAAAAACACAGTAAAAGAACTAAAAAAGAGCCACCGTGGCTTAACAACCATGTAAAAGAAGCAGTGAGAGATAAAAAGGCATCTTTTAAAAAGTGGAAGTCAAATCCTAGTGAGGTAAATAGAAAGGAGCATAAACGCTGCCAAATTAAATGTAAAAGTGTAATAAGAAAGGCCAAAAAGGAGCTTGAAGAACAGCTAGCCAAAAACTCAAAAGGTAATAACAAAATTTTTTTTTAAGTACATCAGAAGCAGGAAGCCTGCTAAACAACCAGTAGGGCCCCTGGACGATCAAGATACAAAAGGAGCACTTAAAGATGATGAAGTCATTGCAGAGAAACTAAATGACCTCTTTGCTTCAGTCTTCATGGCTGAGGATGTTAGGGAGATTCCCAAACCTGAGCCATCTTTTGTAGGTGACAAATCTAAGGAATTGTCACAGATGGAAGAGTCACTAGAGGAGGTTTTGGAATTAATTGAGAAACTTAACAGTAACTAGTCACTGGGACCAGATGGCATTCACCCAAGAGTTCTGAAAGAACTCAAATGTGAAATTGCGGAACTATTAACTATGGTTTATAACCTGTCCTTTTAAATCAGCTTCTGTACCCAATGACTGGAAGATAGCTAATGTAACACCAATATTTAAGAAGGGCTGCCTGCATTTTCTCCTACAGTTACCTAGGTTAATGATAGGGGTTTTGTTTAAATCAAGAAGTTCTGATTATAGTTTAGTTTAAAGGGTTTAAAGAATGGCAAGTGTACCTGGCAATTACAGACTGGTAAGTCTAATGTCAGTACTGGGCAAATTAGTTGAAACGATAGTAAAGAATAAAATAGTCAGACACATAGAAGAACATAAATTGTTGCGCAAAAGTCAACATGGTTTCTGTAAAGGGAGATCATGTCTTACTAATCTATTAGAGTTCTTTGAGGGGGTCAACAAACATGTGGACAAGGGGGATCCAGTGGACATAGTGTACTTAGATTTTCATAAAGCCTTTGACAAGGTCCCTCACCAAAGGCTCTTACGTAAATTAAGTTGTCATGCGATAAGAGGGAAGATCCTTTCATGGACTGAGAACTGGTTAAAAGACAGGGAACAAAGGGTAGGAATAAATGGTAAATTTTCAGAATGGAGAGGGGTAACTAGTGGTGTTCCCCAAGGGTCAGTCCTAGGACCAATCCTATTCAACTTATTCATAAATGATCTGGAGAAAGGGGTAAACAGGGGTGGCAAAGTTTGCAGATGATACTAAACTGCTCAAGATAGTTAAGACCAAAGCAGACTGTGAAGAACTTCAAAAAGATCTCACAAAACTAAGTGACTGGGCAACAAAATGGCAAATGAAATGTAATGTGGATAAATGTAAAGTAATGCACATTGGAAAAAATAACCCCAACTATATATACAATATGATGGGAGCTAATTTATCTACAACTAATCAGGAGAAAGATCTTAGAGTCATTGTGGATAGTTCTCTGAAGACGTCCACGCAGTGTGCAGGAGCTGTCAAAAACGCAAACAGGATGTTAGGAATCATTAAAAAAGGGATCGAGAATCAGACGAAGAATTTCTTCTTGCCCTTATATAAATCCATGGTACGCCCACATCTTGAATACTGCATACAGATGTGGTCCCCTCATCTCAAAAGAGATATACTGGCATTAAAAAGGTTCTGAAAAGGGCAACTAAAATGATTAGGGGTTGGAATGGGTCCCATATGAGGAGAGATTAAAGAGGCTAGGACTTTTCAGATTGGAAAAGAGTAGACTAAGGGGGGATATGATAGAGGCCTATAAAATCATGAGTGGTGTGGAGAAAGTGAATAAGGAAAAGTTATTTACTTGTTCCCATAATATAAGAACTAGGGGCCACCAAATGAAATTAATGGATAGCAGGTTTAAAACAAATAAAGGAAGTTCTTCTTCACTCAGCACACAGCCAACCTGTGGAATTCCTTGCCTGAGGAGGTTGTGAAGGCTAGGACTATAATAGGGTTTAAAAGAGAACTGGATAAATTCATGGAGGTTAAGTCCATTAATGGCTATTAACCAGGATGGGTAAGGAATGGTGTCCCTAGCCTCTGTCAGAGGGTGGGGATGGATGGCAGGAGAGAGATCGCTTGATCGTTACCTGTTAGGTTCACTTCCTCTGGGGCACCTGGCATTGGCCGCTGTCGGTAGACAGGATACTGGGCTGGATGGACCTTTGGTCTGACCCAGTATGGCCATTCTTATGTTCTTATGTTTACCCTCCATTGTATCTACCTCTTCCCCCAGCTTAGTGTCATCTGCGAACTTGCTGAGGGTGCAATTAATCCCATCATCCAGATCATTAATAAATAGTCTAGTATCCTGTGGGCTGTAATACTTTGGTCTAATTTCAGTTGTTGGGTTTAGTGTGCAGGTGCCGGGTGGGGCTGGTGGTCTGTGAAATACAGGAGATCATCTAGTCTGGTCTGGTGGTCCCTTCTGGCCTTAAACTCTATGACCTATTCTGTTGTTCTACCAATTGGACCATGCGCCTCTCACCACTGGACTTTTATCTGTGCATCCTACCACTTCCCCTCTCTGTCTTTGGAATGAGGCAGAGAACCAAGGTTCTCACCACTTGTGGTCTCTATTCTACCATCATCCATCGTGGTTTTTTGTAGCTGTGCTCGCTCTGGTGTCCTGTCCTCATTCCATCTTTAGTAATTACATTCCAGCTTCCTAAAATCATGCTGCAATTTCAACTGGGTAATTCCTTTCTTAAACAGCTGTACAGTGCAGCTATGCATTATTAAAATATTAGTCCCATTTCAGTCCAAAAAATAGCTGCATTACAGTGATAAGTGGTGAGGTTCCTGGATGCTGCGTGCCATTTCTGAAGTGCTTTCAGATCCTTCCTCATGGAAGGCACTATTTACATATCAGCTATTATTATTATTATTTGAAATTAATAAGCCACTTTACTGGCATGTGATACATAAAAGAGGAAAATACCTCTGCTTCCTACAGTGTAGCAGTTGGATGGAAATGTCATGGATTTATTACTACTGGGAGAACAATCCACTTAGATATAATGGTATAAAACCAGATGGTTCCTTTGTTACCATACTACTCTATAAATTCTCTGATAGTTTGTTTCTATTATTCAAAGCTGAAATGGACTTTAAAAATCCCCTCACATGCCAGTTGACAAGAAAGTTGGGAAAACACAATAATGGGTGCCAAACTTTATTCCCCTCCAAACAAGTGAGTACAGAGGTTCAGATAAGCTGTAAAAAAACAGGAAGTCAGTGATCTATTTTTAAAGGCTTCTAGCAGTTCATGTCCTAAAAGCAGCAGCCCAATGGGGGGTGGGGGGAGGGCAGAGCTTTCACTTTCCGTAGCTATGTGAGAAAGGGCTCAATCCAAAACTCATTGAAGCCAATGGGATCCTTTCCATTGACTTCAGTGGGCTTTGGCTCAGGCCCTGAAATTTAGCTTTTTGTGCAAAATTGTGGAAAAATTCACCACCACTGAGGTAACCTTTGACCATTCTCCTGTTAGCCCTGCCCAGTCTGTCAGATCTTGCTTATCAAACCACTGATCCCCCTACCTTTGCTCTGTCAATGATGGCAGCTAGTGGCACCCACTTGTCTTCTCCCTCAAGCAACTCTGGGCTTTTCTCTCACACCACCCCCATGGCAAAAATTCCCCGTGAAAATTCATGAAGCGGCTACATTATCTTCTTTTAAATCTCTCCTGAAAGCCTGCTTCTGCTATGGTGCCTGTCTAGCCATGCTGAGGCAAGTCGCAAGCTGAGACTTCTACTTTCATGATAACCTCTGTTAGTTTCATTGTTACCTCATCCTTTCTACCCTATCTCTGCCCACACTTATCTGTTCAGTCATCCTGTTTTGTCATCCATATTGTGAGCTCTCTAGGGCACGGATTGTCTTCTCTGTTACTTGTCGCCACAGTTGTTGCATATCTACACAAATGGACAACCAAAATTCTGACATGCAAAGATTCATTTATGTAGATGATCTTTGTATTGCCACCCAGTCAGAAGGATTTGAGGACAATGAGCACATTCTAACTGGTTATCTGAACATACTTAGAAAATACTAATGTACTTGGTTCCTGTACCTAGTTCAGCCTTCCACCTAAAACATCATCAGGCCAAGCAAAATCTCCAGATACCCTGGGATGGTACAGTCCTTGAACACTATGAACATCTGGTGTGCCTTGGGGTCACAGTAGACCAAACGCTGACATTCAAAGAGCATATTAAGAAGCTGAAAAAGAAAGTGAACTCCAGGAATTGTATGCTCCAGAAATTGGTTAACACAAAATGGGGCACAGACCCGCAAATGCTCTGAGCAACCAGTCTTGCCCTGTGTTACTAAGCTGCAGACTACTGTGCCCCAGTATGGTCACACTCAAGCCATGCACTCAAAATCGATACGGAACTCAATCAGTCCTGTAGCATCATCACAGGGACTTTGAAACCAACTCCCATACTGTCACTATACTGCCTCACGGAAATTGCTCCACCGTCAATGAGGCAGCAGGATGCCTTCAGTAAAAAGGAGAGAAAAATAGGTGCATGATCTAAGACATCATCTGCATGGACATATTCCACCATCCAAGAAGCTGAAGTCCAGGAAGAGCTTTGCTTTTGAAAATCCCTTTCCCCAAAATACCACTGGAAGGCTATAGAGTAGCAAAATGGTGGGAAATGCCAATTATTTTGGAGAACCTGGTTCCTTCAGAACAACTCCTGTGAGGCAGTGATCTGCAATGAAAACACTAGTGTACCCTAAATCAAGCAAGAGCTGGGGTGTCAAAGACTGGTGACAATATGACGAAGTGGAAACTGAGGCATGGCCCTAATGTAACGGTGGTGAGATTAGGCAAACACTTGAATACTTCCTGATGCAGTGTCCCCATCAACATCCTGTATATTATGACCTTCAGGTCTCAAACCCAGGTCCAGGTCCACATGGTCCCTGAGGGGACATCATGCTTCAACCCTCCATCTAATGGCTTACTGGCATCAGCTAGAACTTGGACACCTGGAATCCCAGTTCATATAGGAAGCTCCACCCCTGGGAACTCATTGGTGGAACACCGGAGCTCCTGACTGGCCTGCTCCCCCTACTTAAGCCAGAAAGAGAAACAAGAAGTCATCTATACAACCAGGCTCCACCCTGCTTTGGACTGCTCACCCAGCACTACCTGCTCATGTCTCCTGATTCCTAGTACCTGGCTCTTGGTTCTTGACTTCGGCTGCTTACCTTCTGGATCTGAACCCTAGCATGCCCCCCCATCCTACAGTAACCATTAGGCCAAGCCACCTATGCCCCGGCCCTGACACTCTACTTCCAAGAAACTATTTGAGATGAGTGACAATACCATGTCTTGGCTGTGGCTTGGAGCCACAAGCTATGATGATGACCTCTACAGTACCTAGCACCACTAGGCTCTAGGCTTTGATTGAAATTCCTGAGCCCTACTATATCATTATTACCTCTGTTTATTATATGGCTGGATTTCTGCTGACATGGCTCCACAGAATGAATGGCAATATTTGTGCAAGTTGTAAAGCCCTGTAAAAAGGGCTAAGTGTTATTAGACCTCCTTTTCTTGCCTTCAGAGTCAAAATGTAGGACTAGATTTTTCAATGGCAATTTCCACTAATGTGTGAGCAATTGAAGCCCATTAGATGCACAAATGGCTGGCTGCACCTGCAAGTTAAGTCAATAGGAACTGATAACATCTCATAATAGGTTTCAATAAGAATGGTGTAACAGAACTATCCAGAAGTCATGTCTGGGTGTGGGGAGACCATTTCTATGAATAAGTGTGATCACTGAGGTGGAAGGCACTGGTTGAGGAGAAGACTTGGGTAATCAAAATAAACTTCCGATGAAATGAGCTGTAGCTCACGAAAGCTTATGCTCAAATAAATTGGTTAGTCTCTAAGGTGCCACAAGTACTCCTTTTCTTTTTGTGAATACAGACTAACACGGCTGCTACTCTGAAAAATAAACTGAGGTGTCCATGGCCCCATAAGGGGCAAGAGCTAGGAAGAAAGTAGATTTTTGTCTTCTAGTTAATAAGTTAACGGAGATTTTTGCTAGGAAAATAGTGGTATGTGACAAAGTGTTTGCCATTGAGCTTTTAGAAATGGCCGTTTCTAGTATCTTTCAGATGAGACATAAAATCACAGTTCTCACTCCTGATCACTTACGGTAACTAAGGACCCTATGACTCCTATAGAGTTAGGGATATTGAGCCTAGTGTTCTGGACACATTCTGATTCAGGTCCTACCTCCTGCCCTGGGCAACGTCAGTTGGAAATAATAACCTTCACTTTTTGTCCTACAGAGCTGACTCCAGCATAACATGGTCAGTGATCCCAGCACAATTCATATCCTCCAATGTGGGATGAACATTTTCCACTTCACTCCTAGCATAATCTGGCTAAAACCCTCACTTCAATCTGTCTGGGGAGGATTGCCCCTGGATAAATAGGATCCTCCAGTGGTGAAGGTCCGACAAAGGGGATTCATCACCGTATGTAGCAGGGAGAGGGGCCCAGCTAACGAAAAGGGGAGCTGGTCAAGATGCCCCTGCGCCAAGTCAATTCCTGACTATGTTTTGCCCTCCTGTGGCTGTTAAATGCCAGCATAGGTTAGATGAGCACTTAGGCTGCTCTAATGCAGCAAAGGTGGACCAGTCTATATATAGAGCAGAAGTAAGATCAGACGAATGCAAAGGTCAGCTTTAAACTATTTTTGTACACAACCTTCTGACTTCCGCACTGATCCAAGGATCTGGCCTTTTGTTTGTAAAGTGTGTTTGTTGATAAGTGTTAGTCTCTAAGGTGCCACAAGTACTCCTTTTCTTTTTGCGAATACAGACTAACATGGCTGCTACTCTGAAAGCAGTACAACGTTATTCTTAATAGTCATTATTTATACCGTTCATGCTTTTTTCAAACTATTGGCAAAAATTCCCAACAGAACTTGACGCAAACTTCATTAAGAGATTCTGGAACACAAGCTGGGAGCTTAGATCCAGACTCCGGCAAGTTCTGTTTATCCATGTTGTTACCTAAAATGGTGAGAAGTTTTAGCCAGTAAATTAGTAGCATTGCAGGTTAATTCATTCTCTTGTGCTTGTATTCTTCACAGAAAACCAGTTTAAAAAATGATCAGATGCAGTGGTTTCTAAAGACAACCATAATTTTCACCAAGAGCAAGGAAAATGTCAATGTGAAAAAGCTTATGTCCATCCTCTCCTTCTTCTCGAAATGGTCAGTAACTTGTACAAAAAGGTTACTTGCTTCTAAACTCCAGTAAAATGGGCTGCTTTTTCCTTCCCGAAACTTCTGCCTTCTCTAAACAGAGATGGAGGTTTTGTTTGTTTTGTAACTTTATAGTGACCTTCAGAACATAAATTCCAGGATACAGGAGTTTTCGAGCCTAGCTATGTACAATACTGTCATTCCGTTCAGCAAAACATTTGGAACGGTCATTAGCTTCTCTTCCCAAGTATCATTTTGGTGCAATGCAAATTTAACGTTCCACAGTTCTATTTCCCAGCAGCTGCTCTGAATCACACAAGTTCATTAGCGCCCACCTATAAAAGACTCACTGTTATCTGCTTCGGGCAGCATAACATAAACTCAGAGGGCCATATTTGCTGCTGTTGCAAATGTGTAACCGCTGTACAGGTCTCAGTGGAGTTTTGCCCATTTACACTTGGAAAGAATTTGTCCCTCAGTGAACAACACAGTGTGGTGTGATTAACCCTTCCTGTAACTGTGCCAGAATGTCATTAATGTTCAGATTTAAAGCTACTCGGGCTTTTCAGAGATGTGGGGCGAACCCGCCCCTTTTTTCTGGTGTGGTTTTCTGGTGTGGTTTTCTGGTGTGGTCGTGTGTTTTAGCGAGATATGCCGTTTCCTGTTCTTTAAAAAGTACCCCTGCTGTGAACACAATGGTAACGCCGCACTGCCATCTCCCACCAGTGCACTGCCCAGTGCTATTTATAGCTCTAAGATTTTCCCCCTGGTTAACATCTGGATGAGGAAATGGCCTAATATCATTTTAATGTGTCACATGACACGCATCTGTGAATAGCTGCTAAATATTTTTTCACTCCAAGGAAAATATTCAATGTAGTGAATGGATATTACCTGTCTGATGACATTTTTGCTCTAAAAAGGATGAGTTTTCTCTCCAATTAAAATATTGACCGAGCAAACCTGTACATTGGATTTTAAAATCCAGCAGGCCACATTTTAATTTAAAAAAAAAAATTAGGGAGAATCCCAGAGGTTGTGGGAGATCAATCTCTCCATTATTCCTCTGAAGTCCCAGCTATCCAATAATGCCCTTTAATATCTCCCAGCATGTAAAGTGTAAAATTCTACTCCATTGTAGTGCTCTGCTAAATCAGTTCAACAAGTGTGAACAATGGGAGCGCCCCCGCCCCGGGGAAAGCTGCTTGTTGTGATGGACGGAGATAACCCTCAAACAGACTCCGCTCCTCACAAGCCTCACAACCGACTCTGCTTCTCACAGCCGACTCTGAAGCACCGTCAGGCTTTATTCTGAGAACACAACACAGCCCTTGGCAGGTAAGGAGCCAGGTGCCCGTGGTGCGGAGCAGACACTGACTGGTATGTACAGAGCTCTGATCGAGCCGGTGTGGGGTAAGCGATACTAATTCAATTACAAGCCCAGCATGAGCTCCTCACACAAGCATTCTTGATCTGATTCAGCCTGGCTTGTGGGGAATGTGCTGAGTCAGATGTACTTCAGGTGGTGCAGAGTGATCGGGTCAGTTACAAATGACTGAGTTCTGTGGTGGCAGAAAGGCCGTAGTGGCCTAGGTGCTAAAACTAGGGGTGCAGGGGGTGCAGCCAGACCCCCTGGCTTGGAGCGATTTCCATCAGTTTACAGTTTGGTTCAATGGCTCTCAGCACCCCCACTATACAAATTGTTCCAACACCCCTGCTTAGTGCACTGGCTAGTGGAGAGGGACCTGATGGGGAGGCAGGAGGCCAGAGGTCCTGACTCTACCGCTGGCCTCTTGTGTGACTTTGGGCAAGCCACTCCCCTCTCTGTGCTTCTGTTACCCCTTTGTCTGGTCTATTTAAACTGTAAGCTCTGTGGGGCAGGGACTGCCCCGACTGCGTGTTTGGGGTCCTGATTTCGGGCGGGGCACTACTGTAATATAAACAATAAATGTCAGTCGTAATAGCAGAATACTGGAAGGAATTTCTCTTTCCTCTTTTGTTGATGAACTCACACACTAGAGAGCTTCACTTCTCTCATGATCCCAGGCCGAGAGCTCACTGCATTCTCAATTGCCTGGCCTCACTAAAACTGCTAACGTAGTATTGACAGCAACCAGCATTAAAATGTAAGGGTTTTATGGCCAACAGTTGCCAGCAGATCTAGCTGTATCTCTTCCCTTCTTCTCTGTTCAGCTTGCTGCTGTCAAGAGACAAACTAAGTGAGAGGGAGGAGAGAGGATGAAAGAAGCGAAGTAATTTCTCCCTCCCTGTTTTAAAGGGACAAGCACACTTTCCATACTGATCTATCCACTACTCTTCCCCTGGCCACTGGAGCCATGGGCAAGTATCTCATGAGTGTTCTGAAGGCTGCCCTGACACATGAGTGGAGAAACAGAATCTGCCTCCATCTATGAGCAGCTCTCACCTCTGTGGCTTTCCTCCACCTGCATCTTGCCTAAGCCAGAGCATGACCACATTCAGCTGTAAGACTCCTGTTTTGACTAGGCTTTTCCATGAAAGCTCACTCCGTTTTTGCTGTGATCTCCAGATCTCTCTCCTCGGGTCCTTGCGGAAGTTTCTCAGGGCTATATGGCAACTTAACCAGCTGAGGCTCTGCCCAAGCCACAAAGGAGGGTAGTGGAATATTCCTGAAATCCATGCTAGCAGAGTTTTGGGTCTTTGTCCTTTTCTTGTGGCTGGTCAGCAGGTCGGCCGCTGCTTCTGGCTAAGCTCCTCAGCTCAAGTGATAAACGGCTCGTGGTTTCAGCTTGGTAGGTCATGGGTTCAAGCCCTGCTGTTGGGTCAAGCAGCGTGAGTTACGTTAGCTCTGTGTGCATGATGATTATTTGTTGATGTGATCCCTGGGAAGGGCACCCAGCTACTCTGGTGATAGGATGATTGCAGCTTGGAAAGTACCTAATGAGTGGCTGGAACTCCAGCCACAGCAGCAAATTCCCACAAAGGGAAGAAGAGTTTAGACAGTGAAACCTAGAGGAGTAGGGTGGTGTCAACAGCTTTGTACACAGCTGTGGCAGTGTTGTCTGAGGTCACAAACGTCTGTGACTTACAATAAGGTCTGTGTTTAGAGCAAGGGACTAGGAGTCAGGACTCGGGGCGGGGGGGGGGTGGGGAGTCTAGTCCCAACTCTGCCACTCGCTCAGTCTGTATGGCCTTAAGCAAATAATCACTTACCCTCTCTGTGTTTGTTTAGTTTACCCATGTCATATCACTTCCCTACTGTGGAGGGGATTTTTGGGAGACCTAGCTACACCATGTCTGAGATGCAAAGTGCTGTGTTATCACATACCCCTGTCCAACTATCCCTAAGTAGCTTTTATGAATAAAATTTAGCAAAATCAAGGGTAATGCCAGGAAGGATAAAGATCTCTTCTTGGGCAGGGTCCTCTAAAGCCATTTCCTTATCGTATGGGTACAATGTAACTTACCCAGAAATGTGTGTGTGTGTGTGTGTGTGAGTGAGAGAGAGAGAGACTGTGTATGTCTGGCCACTGCAGCAGTTTCCAAAACTAAGTTAGTAATTGTCACTTCCTGATCATGTACAAATGGGAGTTGTCTGTGCCAGGACCATCATATGAGCGTTGGCATGAACATGCGAGCAGATGACTGGGAACAAACAGTTCTCCTATCTGAAAGCCTTTAGATGGCCCAGTACTTTCCATCCTCCCAGCTTCATTAGCCTGTGGCAGTAATGCTGGGTGAAGCTTTATTTTATGAGGATCTGTTGAGAATGTCAACAATGGCCTTGTCATGCAGCATCCATTTGTATTATTTGCTGCTCATACAGGCTGCCAACGCCCTTTAGGTTCTGGGATAACTGTAAAATGTCAATGCTACATTTGCTTCCTGGCATTAAATGCTCTATTAGTGAAGTGATAACTACAAGGTGGCTGTGGACTTTACATACATCCCTTAGGCAAAGACATGGGAGCCTAGGAATTGCCATACTGCACTAGACCAATGATCCATATCCATCTGATCTAATATTCAACAGTGGCCAGTACCAGATGCTTCATAGTCAGTTTCTTCCTAAACCCATACACTTAGTGCATATAAAAATATAGCTAATCACACTGAGGGTGCATCCACAGGTGCGTCCGCATCTTGAGCTAAAGAGCCAGGCTCAGAAGCCGAGGGATATAACAGCCCCATATCCTCTGTGTGGATCAGGCAAGACAGGAGCAACGTAACACACTGATCAGCGCCTTCCCTAGGTACAGCTCCTGTAGGTGCTGTTGGGCCTGGTGCACCTTTAGTATTGACCCAGGCAGCAGGTATGTCTCCATGTTCCACTGCAATTTCAGAGGGATGTTGAAGCAGCAAACTTCATCTAGGCTAGGACCAAAGCTCTTTGTACCAAAAAACCATGTTGGCTAACACCTTTTTTTAACACCACTTAACATCTAATGTTGACTGTGATTAACACATTTTGAAAAGTGCTAAAACCTGTCTAGTCAAGGGGCTGGTCTACATGCAAATGCGCATCAAGTTCATGCTTGTCTACACATGCAGCACTGAAGTGGCAGAACGTCTGGTGACGACGCTCTAAGCCAGTGGGAGAGAGCTCTCCCGTCGGCATAATAAAACCACCTCCACAAGCGGTGGTAGCTGTGTCGGCAGGAGAATCTCTCCCACCGACATTGCACTGTCCACACCGGTGCTTATGTTGGTGCAACTTATGTCACTCGGGGTGGCTTATTTACACCCCCGAGTGACATAAGTTATGCGACATAAACTGTAATGTAGACATAGCCTTAGTTGAGTCTGTTTTCTAAACCCAATCTTATTATTTCACTGCAAATCTGTGTGTGGACTCTCTCATTTCTGAATAAAAGTGTCTCAAGTTGATTTAGCTAAGCTCAGTAACTTCAGCTAAATTGTTTTAGCCACTTTGGACTCTCTTATTTCAGAATAAAAGTGGCTAAAGACAATTTAGCTCAAGTTACTGAAGCTTGAGCTACATGTCGAATTTACTTCACTATAGCTGCCTCTCAGGGGTGTGAAAAATCCACATCATGAGAGACGCAGCTATACTGACCTAGCCCCTAGTGCAGTCCAGTGCTAGGGTGATGGGAGAACTTTCCTGTTAACCTAGCTACCACCTCTCCAGGAGAATCCTTCCCGTCAACGTACACAGTACCTTCTCTGAAGCACTACAGCAGCACAGCTGAAGCAATGCAGCGTTTTAAGTGTCGACAAGCCCTGAGTTTAGCTAAAATTGACATTAGCCATTCTAAAGCGAGGGGCCACCTGCAGATTTGCAGTGAAATCACCAAATGGGTTTCAATACACACCTTTTGTTGTTTCAGTGGAAATGCAAGTATAAACCAGTTTGGGATGTGTCTGCCCTGCCCTCAGAGCTATGATTGCAACGCACATAGACAGACCAGAGCTAGCTTTACTCTAGCTAGTGCAAGTACCAATAGCAGGGATGCCTAAGCCTGCCTAGAACCCTGGGTATTTATTCAGATGGTTAGCCCACGCTGAATTTGTGCTGGAAATGGCCCACCTTGATTATCATACACATTGTAAGGAGAGTGATCACTTTAGATAAGCTATTACCAGCAGGAGATGGGGTGGGGGGAGAGAAAACCTTTTATAGTGATAAACACCCATTTTTTCATGGTTTGTGTGTATAAAAACATCTCCTGTATTTTCCACAGTATGCATCCGATGAAGTGAGCTGTGGCTCACAAAAGCTTATGCTCAAATAAATTGGTTAGTCTCTAAGGTGCCACAAGTCCTCCTTTTCTTTTTGCGAATACAGACTAACACGGCTGCTACTCTGAAAGCTGAAATGTGTGTATGTCTACACCTGCTCCAGTCACATCTCTACTTGCAATGCAGATATACTCTGAGGTGTTAAGCGGTGTTTTAAAACATGACAGTTGGAGGTTTTTAAAAACTCCTTTCCCCCTAGTCTAGACAGAGAAATAGAGGAATAGCAGCTGGCATGGAGAACTACCAGTGGAATAGTTATTCAAAGCTCACCATGTCCATGCGAACTTGACAACAACACCTAGCTCTTACATAGCACTTTTCATCCATAGATCTCAAAGCACCTGAACAAAAATCAGTGTCATTATCCCCATTTCACAGATGAGGAAACTGAGGCATGGGGTGGGAAGTGACTTGCCCAACAAGAATACCCCCCTCTCTTTTCCATTCAACTATTTATTGGCAACTATCCTGGAACACAAAGGAAATAGATTGCTGACAGGCTGAGACTCCTCCATGTATGCCATGGAATTAGTGTGTGGAAAGCAATGAGAATGGGTTACTAGATTTGCCCTGTTTCTTAGTGCAATGACACTTTTCCCCAGCCTAGGTCACTTCTGTGCCATTTCCTGTTTTATTTAGGTTCCCACTTTGACCCCTCCTGGCATTCTGTATATTTTGATGGTCTGACCACTTCATCTCTTTCCCACAGATTAGCAACTGGATAAACAGTGGCTGAGATGGACCAAGCAGCCATTTGGAAAACAGCTCAGGTCAGAGTGCCACTGTAGATTACTATAATTCACATAATATTTGAGATATGACAATTGTGCTGCCTTGGTCTCAAGGAGACTAAAGCGGTAAGCAGCAAAACACAGATCTGTTGTCATGACAATGAGGGTAATAATAAGGGAATGGTGTCTTCTATTGAACATTTAATGCTTTGAAAAACTAATGAGGATGGTGATAAACTCCCAATGGATTTAAGTATATTGGAGAGTAGAGTGGCACAACAGCAGATGAAGTTAATTGAGATGAACATGAATTATTATTATTACTTTGTACTGGTGCAAATTGCCTGACTTTCTCCTGTGCAGTGATGGACCCTATTGTTCCTCGCAATTGACAAGAGACAGGGCTCAAGTGCAGTAAACACAGAGGGGATGCTGGTCCCATGTAGACTCTTTACACCTACTTGGCTCTTTGGCTCACAGCAGGACCTGATCCAACGCCCAGTCAAGTCAATGGGAGTCTTTCCAGTGGATTGGGCTCCCAGCTATCGAGTGTGTCCAATATCTGAAGACCATAGCATGTTCTGTAAAGTGTCAGCATACAGGTCTGCCTTTTTCATGGGCTGGACTGCTGGCTACACTCTGGGACCTGAACCACTGTGTTCATTTGAAGGAAAAGGCTGTGTCCAAGTCTGGTCTCCTCCGCTAACCTTTGGAAAGATATGCACTAGCAGAGAACTTCATAACACTGTCTCATACCTGCCTAGCAGCTTCGCACTTTACATCTATTAATTAATTATGGCTCTCTACTCTTACCGGAGATGGTAAGAGGTGCACTCCCCATGGCTCCAGAACCAGACCATGTAGCAGGTGCTGATCCACTCCATGGCTTACTAAATCCTGACCTCAACATTGCACCGCTGTGGGGATCAGTGCTTCATGCAGACATGAATATCCCATTTTTATGGAATACAGCTGCAAAGGGCTCTCCTCACTGGTGGCGCAGCGTGCTCAGGGCAGGCGACAGGTTGGAGTTGGGGCTGTCCAGCACCTAATTGCTGCGCTGCTTCCTGTCCAGCAGCTCGAGCCCCTCAGGCAGCAGGGCCAACCCCACTAGAAGTGAATTGAATTGGGCAAGTCACTTCCCACCCCATGCCTCAGTTTCCTCATCTGTGAAATGGGGATAATGACACTGATTTTTGTTCAGGTGCTTTGAGATCTATGGATGAAAAGTGCTATGTAAGAGCTAGGTGTTGTTGTCAAGTTCGCATGGACATGGTGAGCTTTGAATAACTATTCCACTGGTAGTTCTCCATGCCAGCTGCTATTCCTCTATTTCTCTGTCTAGACTAGGGGGAAAGGAGTTTTTAAAAACCTCCAACTGTCATGTTTTAAAACACCGCTTAACACCTCAGAGTATATCTGCATTGCAAGTAGAGATGTGACTGGAGCAGGTGTAGACATACACACATTTCAGTGTGTATGGGCCCTTGTATGGGCCCTTCAGTGGGTGGGCCCTTGTGAGACAGCTTGCTGCTGTGGCTGCTTACAGCACAGGAGTGGGTTGCAGACAAAGCAGGGACAGGTCGGGATGGATTGGGGTGGGTCAGAGGATCTGCCACTGAGCAGATAATGTTGTCACCTCCTATGCAGGGAGCATGCCCAGGCTGGAGGAGCTGTTCCAGCCATGAGACAGACATAGCATCTGCAGATCAGCTCTGCTGTAGGTCCACAGCCTGGGGATCTCACCTATACCCAGCCAAGCTACTGAGGCTGGGTGCTAGGAAGTGGATTCAGCCCAAATAATTTGCACTTACTTTGATTATTTAGCCTGCAAAAGAGAAAAATTAGAGAACAGTTGACTGAAGTTTTTTTTTTTTAAAAAAAAGCTAAATTTGCCCTAATGCAATGGGTTTGCACAAGGCCCTATGCCTCACTTAAGCCCCATTCATGCCCTGATTGCAGCTTGCACCATACCTTCTGCACTAGAAGTGAATTGAATTCAAAGGGGAAATAGACAATTCTGTGCCATTTGTCTAAAAATAAGGATTGGGGGGACTCAGGGAATGGACACCAATTTAGAACCAGTGAAGGAGAGTATGACTGCAACATATGATCAGCCCATGGTATTCACTGTCACTGGATGTCAGCAAGGGAAATATCATGGCTGAATACTTTAAAGGGACAGAAAATTTGATGACCAGTAATTAGGGAGCAAGCCTCAATTCCCAGTGTAATCAATGGGAGCATTGCATGACTGAAAACTGAGAAAAGAATCTCACTGAGTGCAGAATGACCCCATAGAGCTAAATTCACCCTTCTAAACCTATTGAATTCATTAGGGATGAATATGGGCTATAATTAAGATCTAAAATAGACAAGAATGGGATTTTATTCTGGCTTTTGGGTCCAATACAATTACATTGAAGCCAATGGGATGCTTTCAATTGACTTACATGAAGGTTGGATCCAGCTTTTAGAGAAAATAGCATTTCATTTATTTTCAGTGTTTTTACTGCTAAAGCAGAAAATGAAAAGATATACAGACTAAAACCATGAAATAAGATGGTAGAAATCTAGCAGGAAAGGCCTTGTGTTAAGTGTAATAGTAGCTTTCAGCTTGGTCTGACCTCTGCTTTAGCACAGAAACAAATGTATTTCCCCCCACCACGATATTATCTTTTCTGATGATACGTGAAAGGTATTCTGTTTCCCACTCATCTGAAATCAAATTACTTAAAAAAAAAAAATCTTGGGTATGTCATTAAAAAAATAAATAACCGTGTCCCAGACACATCTGAACTAGGGGATGCCTCTGGAATCAGATGTTAATCTGTCATTTCCTTTAAAAAGGCTCACCTGGGCGTCAAGCCGAGGCACATGCCAATATTGGGTTTGGAGCAATATTAATAAACAGTTAATCAGAGCGTTTACTGCTCTGAGTTGTTTTTCAGAGAGCTAAACTGAGCAGTATATTGTGAGAGAAATGTGTGCTCTCCACCCCGCAAAATGGCAGCAAGCTATCATGTGATGACAAACTCAACCAAGCCACAGTATGCATCCGATGAAGTGAGCTGTAGCTCACGAAAGCTTATGCTCAAATAAATTGGTTAGGCTCTAAGCTGCCACAAGTACTCCTTTTCTTTCAACCAAGGCAACATGTTAAAGTTTAACATCATCAGAATAATTTATTAGTTGACCGTGCCCTCAGAGCTCGACTCCCATGTAGTCTGTTGCCTTATAGCAATTAACTCTTCCGAGCCAAATCCTATTTGCCTTACTGATTAATTGAATTTAATTATTAGTGAACATATTAATGAGACTGCTCTGGTGAGTAAGCTAAGTAAGGCTTTGCCTTGTGTGATTGTCATATACCCCACAGCCAGCCTGTGGAACATGTTGCAGGTTAAGCATTTTGAGAGTCCACAGGCTGAAATATTCCTAGGTTTTTATTACTTTCTACCTATTGACCTGGCTGTCCAGCTCAATGACAACTTAAAAACAAACCCTGCCCTGATGCCTCACAGTGAGAGAACTCCTCAAAGTGTGCAATCCTTTGGCCTTTGTCCAGTGCTCTTTTGTGTTCATGACTTATTTACTTTTGACCCTACGGCACAGGATTACAGATTTTTTTTCTTACAAGGACAAAGTGATAGTAGTAGACCTTCCAGTTCATAGAGTTTTTTCTTTTGTTTTAAGGCCAAAAGCTATTGGCTTAGATCCAGGCATCTCCCTCAAGCATCTGAATGTGGCTGATTGAGGACAGTTTTAAAACTTTCAGTGCCCAGTGCTGCCGGATTGCTGATATTACATGTTTCCTAGCTGGGTATGGAAGAGATATTAGACGAAAAGTCATGATGGGCAGTGGCATGGGTGATTTATTTAAGATACTTTATGCCAAACCTTTGTCAACCTCCTCAACTCTTTTCTGATTCCTACAGGGCCATCTCTCCACTTTGCTTCTGTTAATCCTAAATGTCGTCTCAGTCTAGTTCCAAGTGGACAAATGCCCCCATCACAAAATCCATCACTGCTCTCCGTAGATTTATAGAAATTAGGGATAGAAAAGATCTAGTCAGTCACTTAGTTCATCTCCCTGCTAGTGCCTGTATTTGTGTATTGTCAAACCTGCTTTGCAATGCCTCAAGTGATGGAGCTTCCATCCTTCTCCTGGGAGACTCTGTAGCCTAGTACATCTCACCCACAGAAAGTTTTCCTTGATGTTCATTCCTCTTCTTAATTTCATCTGATTACTTCTGGGTATGCTCTCATGTACCGTTTGAAGCCATTTATATCTCCCCAGCACATTTCAGCTATGTATAGACTGTTACCATCCCCTATTCTATTCTGTCAAGTTCTTCACTGTAGTATGTGAGCATCTTCCAGTACTTCATTAAGTGACCCGACTAATGCCTGTCATGTGAGGTGTGCTTTCTCTCACCCCCTCTCCAACTCCCCCCTCCCTCCAGTAATTATCCTTCTTCTAAACTACTGAAAACACGGCTGCATATCTGTAAAGTAGACACTGTATTGGGGGTCTTCAAACACCAAGGCAAAAATCATAGCTCCCGTCAAGTTAATGGAAGTTATGCCATTGACTTTGATGAAGCCAGGATTTCATCCTGACTGTATAACCCACTTCAACTGGTCTAAAAGTGGCCACTTCTGAACATTTTGGTCTTAAATCTGAATTCTTACTTATTCATGGAGGATAGGTCCATCAATAGCTATTGGCCAGGATGGGCAGGGATGGTGTCCCTAAACTCTGTTTGCCAGAAGCTGGGAATGAGCAACAGGGGATGGATCACTTGATGATTACCTGTTCTGTTCATTCCCTCTGGGGCACCTGGCATTGGCCACTGATGGAAGACAGGATACTGGGCTAGATGGACCTTTGGTCTGACCCAATATGGCCATTCTTATGTTTTAATTAGTCAAGCCATCCAATTGTCTTTGTTGCTCCCTCCTCAGTTGCCTCCACTTTTTCAATTGGCATTAACAGGTGGGTTCTGCAAGGAGGACAAGGACTATGGAGAGTGACTGATCTTCTTTTGCTTAATGGTTGTCTCTCCAGAAGGCGGGGGTGGCTACACAGTCAAAGCCTGTCCTCTCCACCTCTTGGGGTTAAGTATAGACACTTCTCTTCCTGGTGGAGACTCAAAAACCTTTCACCAACACTGAAAATGTATTTTATGCCAAGCTGCAAGGAGCTAGAGTGGCTTCCAGCAGGTGGGTTTTAAAGCCAAAAACAATCTCAGGCCTCATTAAAGTCAGTGGGTGTGCCAGACAGTCTCTTCTGGCTCAACAGAAAGAGCCGTCAAGCCCTCTTTATGCAGTAAAGACAGCAGGAAACAATGGTGGCTACTACCTGAGGCACTACCCGCATGTGGCCATGGCTGAGCAGGTAGTGAACCCAGGTAGACTCAGGTCAGCTGACTCAGGCTCGTCTGGCTTGGGCTAAGGGGCTGTTTAATTGCAGTGTAGCTGTTCAGACTCGGGCCGCAGCCCAAACCCTGGGACCCTCCCACCTTGCAGGGGCCTAGAGTCCATGCATCTATACTGCAATTAAACAGCCCCTTAGTCAGAGCCCCTCAAGCCCAAGTCAGCTGACATGGGCCAAATGCAGGTTTTTAATTGTAGTGTAGACATTCCCTAGCCTGACACGGCTTTCCCTGATGGCAAGCGCAGAGTCTAGGTTATTGGCTGCAAGCTGTGTGTGTGGGTGGCAGAAAGCCAGGAGAAGATGTTACTGTGACTCTCAGAGGAAGCAGAGAGGCAGCTCTGTGCTCCTTGGGCACAGAGCTCACTGGAGTGGCACATTTGGGGACTTCTGAGCAAGGAAACTCCCTGTTCTCTGTTTGTATTGTGGTCAAGGAAATAGGACTTTGGGGACGCTTTTGTAAATCAACTAGATTATCCCAAAGAATAGAGCTGACTCATACCAATTTCTCATTATAATGGAAACTACCTGCCAATTATTCAGGACCTTGGCAAATGGGTTGGCCCAGAAGAACATCAATTATAGCCTACAGATAAATCCTGTTTTGTCCTTGCCCTCTCATACTTGAGGAAATTTCTGAAAAGTCCTTTCCTGACTTGTAATCTTGAGCCCTCTCTGGGGAAGCCCTGGTGTTTGATGTTATAACAACCCTTCACATTTATATGGCACTTTTCTTCTTCAGTGATTTTAAAACATTAATCAATCTTCACAACTACCCCACAAACACAAAGGTGTTGTTATACCCCATTTTACAGATGGTGAAATGGAGGCCCAGAGATTAAGTGTCTTGCCCATGGCAACAGAGGGAGCTAGTTAAAGCCAGGGTTGGTACTTTGTGTCAAAGTTGGGACCAGAACTAAGGGGCTGCTGGTTCCCTACCCTGTTAAGCTTCCCAATGATTTCATTCACTGAAGCGTAGCTACAGTCCAAGAAGTCACTCTGTAAAAACAGCCCCTTATCAGCTCCCACCCTCTCATCCAAGTCATGTGCGATTAGTTCACTGACACAAACACCACTGGCAGAGACAAAGCAGCTGCACGAGCCAGTCGCGATCTGATACAGCTCGTGCCTTTGCAGCACCTTTCCTCCAGTAGCCATGTTCTAGCTGGTTCTAGGAGCCTGGCTGTTGGGGATGGGTTACAGAGCAGAACAAGAGAGCACAGCTTGAGTGTCAGCTATCAGGTGGAGCTGGCTGTGTTGGTAATTAAAAAAAAAAGCCAGCCTGGATTATAATTATAAGCAGAATCAGCTTGACATGGAAGTCAGAGGTGGAGAACAAATAAGGGACACCGGGAATCATTCCCGGGGGTGGTTTTTCTTTTTTGGATCGCTTTACAGGAAATACAGCAGCATGAAGCCTGTAGCTCCCTAGCATTCAGGGCCTCCCACATGGAAGCCCTATACTCTGCCTATATTGGGTTCGCTACATCCCAGCACTCCACCCCCAAACCCTTGTAACGTCATAATCACACTTTAAAATTCAGGCTACAGACATTCCTTCCATCCAAGCACATAGCGTTTGCTGTAGCGCAGGGGTGGGAAAACATTTTGGCCTGAGGGCCTCATCGGGTTTCCGAAATTGTATGGAGGGCCAGTTACGGGAGGCTGTGCCTCCCAAAACAGCCAGGCATGGCCTGGTCCCCATCCCCTATCTGACCCCCCCTGCTTCTACCCCCCGACGGCCCCCCGGGACTCCTGCCCCATCCAACCCCCCCGTTCCCTGTCCCCTGATGGCCCCCCGGGACCCCTGCCTCATCTACCCCTCCCTGTCCCCTGACTGCCCCCAGAACCCCTGCCCCTTACTGCCCCCCGGAGACCCCTGCCCCCATTCAACCCCTCTGTTCCCCACCCTCTGACCGCCCCAACCCCTATCCACACCCCCGCCCCCTGACCACCCCAAACTCCCCTGCCCTCTATCCAACCCACCCTGCTCCCTGCCCCTTACCGCACTGTCTGGAGCACCAATGGCTGGCAGCACTACAGCCGTGCCGTCCAGCTGGAGCCAGCCACACCACCGCACAGCACAGAGCCGGCGACGCAGTGAGCTGAGGCTGTGGGGGAGGGGAGGGGGGCTAGCCTCCCAGGCCAGAAGCTCAGGGGCCGGGCAGGAGGGTCCTGCGGGCCATAGTTTGCCCACCTCTGCTGTACTGGTACAATCTCTAGTGATTTGAAGTCTTGCAATATTCAGCGTTTTTCTTTAAGCCCCAACTTCTGGATTCAGGAGGTGGCAGGAGCATCTCAAGCTTCATTGTTTAAAAGAAGAGAGATTGTAGACATTGTGGTTGTGGAGAAAAGCTTGAAAATGCAAAACAACTGCCCGTCCAGTGCAGCAAATAAAAAGAACACGGTGTTTATTTTTTGAATCGGATGCTTTTAAAGCCAATGTCATGATTTCTGGGGAGGGATGACTTGTGATTTTTGAACACTTGAAGTTGGCAAGACTGCTGCAATTTTTTGAATATATATAATTCTTTTGGTCCAGACGTTTCCAAGACAGTTCTCTCATACTGACTTCATAAATATATGGTAACTTTTTAAAATAAAATAAAAAGAAACCTGTACTATATCTTCTGTCCTGATAGTCGAGTCAGATGCTTAGGATTTTGCCATAGTATGTTTCCTAACTCCTCCCTCCCCCCATCTCATTCTTGCTGTTATTTACAATAAACCCTTGGAAACTGAGATGCAAATTTGTTTCCCATTTTCCCAAATGTTTAGTTCATAATCTGGAATATGCCAGGCTCATACTCCGGAATATAACCTGCTGTGCGAAAAAGAGATTCATTTCTTCTTTTGGGAGGAAATATTCATCTATCATTCCATTTAAAACTGTTCTTACTCTGCATTCAAAGTGCAATTCATTAAAATCCTCGTTGTGGTAAACAAGCCATTATTTTGCCTGTGAACCACAAGAGATGAATTGGGAGGGGCGGGGGGCGAGTAATGTTCTCACCGCAGACCCTAAGCACTGAAAAACAGACTGGAGAGAGCATGGTGTAGTGGTTAGAGCAGCACCTGGGCCCCAGAACACAGGACTCTGGTTCTGGCTCTGATGCTCAATCATAGCGTGAAACAGGGCAGTCACTTAGGGGCAGATTTTACAGGTATTTAAGCACCTAAAGATGCAGATAAGTACTTTTGAAAAGCCCAGCTGGTGCCTAGGCCTAACTGCCATTGAAAATCATTGGAGTAAAAGATGCCTAGGCATCTAAATACCTTTTAAAATCTGATCCTTAATTTTTGTGCCTCATTCTGCCCATCTATAAAATGGGTATAAACAGCCCCACAGGGTGCTGTGATGCTTATTTAATAATACTTAGCATTCTTCATCTTCAAACACTTTACAGATGTTGACTCATTAAGCCTTCCCACCCCCCATATGTATCAGGGGGGTCAGTAGTGTTAGTTTCTCTATCTGTAAAGTGGGTCTAAGGCAATGAAGGGCTAGATCCCTCAAACCTTACCCCTTCAAATAGCCCTTTAACTTCAATAGAACTACTGGCAAGAAGGAATAAAAGGAGTAAGTGGGCAAAGGCTACTAAAAAGGATTGATTACAGAGAGGTAGTGTGGTCCAGTAGATCAGGCCCTGGACTGAGATTACAGAGACTGTGGTTCTACGCCAGCTTTTCTACTATCCTGCTGGCTGTCCTTGAGTAAGTCATTTAACTTGTCTGTGCCTTTGTTTCCCCTCCCAACTTTTGTCTATTTAGATTGGACCTAGCTCGATGGAGCCCTAATTCTGGACAGGGCTGCTAGCTGCTGTAATACAAATGATAAATTAATTGACCTAGACACACGAAGTTATTTCAACACTGTACTCTGCTCCCTTTTCCTTTCTGCAAATGTAGGTCTGAGTGAGTTCTCGTTAACAGAAACCTTAGTGGGAAAAAAAGTATTGCAGACACTCATTCAGGAGTTAGTGGCACAAATATTCATGTTGGAAGCATTTTTGTGACCAGCTTGAAAGCTCTTTGTGGATTTGGGAGTTATTCAGGCAGGGAGCAGAAGTAATATCATGCAGCTCAGGTGATCAGACTGATCACAGAGCCCTAATCGTGAATAGCAGATACTCAAAGAAATAAATTGCAAAGGCAAAAAAGTTCTCAAGCTGCCCTATGGAGTGAAATATCTTTGCACAAACAATCCCTTGAATGATGAACACATCTGTAAAAATGGAAATCTGTTCCTGGTGAACCCACTAAAAATGAAGGGTTAAATTCATGGAAAAGGGGTTTGTTCAGCTGTACTAAAGACTATTCATGTGAATGATTTGTTACAGGAGGGGAGCCTAAATGACTAGCCCGTGATCTCCGAGGGAAGGTATTAGCAGAAGAGGCTTCAGCTCAGGAGTTCTCAGCTCACTAGATCATGCCTCTGTGTTTTAACCTAATTTTGCATTTACATGGCACCTCTCATCTGAGCATCTCAAAAGTGCTTTGCACCCTATCAATTAATTAAGCTGTACAAAATCCCTGTGGAGCAGGTCAGGTATTTGCTATTATGTACCAACAATAATAAAGCCATTAAAAAATCACTGGCAGACATTTGTTTGAGCTTCTCAGATATGAAGAGCTATACACACAAATTATTATTTAGTAAGCTGTTGACACAGAGGCCAGGGCTTGATTTGAGGTTTTTTAATACTGGTCTCCCTTTTAGCACCTCCCTTGTGCAAATGAACACAGGTGTTCCCATAATTACTTGTGGGCATAATTTATGCCACTTGGACATATAAGTACTTGATTTGCAGCCAGCAGATGGGTTAGTACCTGGTCAAAAAAAATTCCAGTTAAGGCTGGGCAGAAAGTTAGGCTCTGAAAGTGGACAAAAAGCCCAAGACTCGCTTGATTCCACAGCACAAGAGTGCTCTAAGCAGACTGAGCTGTGCTAAATGGAAAATGCCACCTGCAAATGGCCAGATTCACAGCTGGTGTAAATCAACAGAGCATTAGTGAAGTGGCTAGCGCTATGCTAATTGACATGAGCCGTGCCTCTGGCCCCAGAGCTACCCTTTTTCACACACAAAGGATCCAGATCAGAGAAGTGGGGCACCGTTCTGCAATGCATAAGAAGTGAGAAAATTGCAGAACGGTTCAGGTGGCCAGCAGGATTGTCATTTCAGCAGGACAGGTGTTTGGTTCAGCTCAGGTCAGCTCCCAAAGAGGTATTGTGCTGGGGAGGTTCCTAAGATTAATGCTGGGGCGGGGGAGGGTTCCAGATCTTTTGTGAAATAATTTCAGCTAATTACAGCTTGCAGAGTCCAACATCGTAGAGTCTGCAGAGTGGATGTTCACTGAGGACCCGACATTGCAAAGTGCTAAGCTCCCTCAACTTCTACCGACTTCGGCCCCAAGCACCTCACTGGATCACACCCTCCCATTCTCCAGTTTCTCTGTTTTAAAGCTCTAGCAGAGTTACGCACCCTGCTTTTACTGTCTATCTATAGGCTAGCAGAAACAGCTGTTGAAGTAAAGGTGAATAACAACACGCAGGCTGTTCTTTGATTCACAGCCTCAAAAATCTCACTAGGCAAATGGAGTTTAACCTAATTACCTAGCCACAGTTGTCGCAAAATGCAGGCAATGTCTCAGGGGAAGCAAATCCAGGTTCACACATGGGGTCAGTCCAATATTGTTTTACTGGCACAGTTCTAACATTGGCTTCACACTTAATGAAACGGCTTTGAGAGCCACTGGCCCCCACCAGCAACACTTGGCTTCTTGGGATGGGGCTAGAGATTGTCTGAACTGCCAAATTTGGATCCATGTCTGGATTTTGTTCCACCCACCAGCATTTGTTGGGGCTTGGAGATGGCCTGTGGGGGATCAGCCACAAAATTCTGACCTAGGCGAACGTTTAGATTCCAACCCCCACTACCGCAGATTAGGGGTATTTGGTCCATTAGAGAAACAGGATCCAGTTATGAAATTTAGATCCAGGTTCAGATTCCCCAAAGTTTGAGATATATAGATCTGAACCCAACCCCAGAGCTGAGAATCTAGTTGCACCTGTACTGCAGGATCATAGTAGTTACTGAGGGGTATTTTGGTATGTAACTGCTCAGCTCTTTTCTATTAACTGCCCTTTAAGGGACATACCACATGAGCTAGTCCAAGATAGCCACGGTTACTGAGCTAATCACACACACTGTGCTCTCTCTAATGGAGATTTTGCATTGGTTCTTTCTTTGCTGTTTCTGAGTAACAGCTGTGTTAGTCTGTATTCGCAAAAAGAAAAGGAGTACTTGTGGCACCTTAGAGACTAACCAATTTATTTGAGCATGAGCTTTCGTGAGCTACAGCTCACTTCATCGAATGCATACCGGGGAAACTGCAACAGACATTATATACACACAGAGATCATGAAACAATACCTCCTCCCACCCCACTGTCCTGCTGGTAATAGCTTATCTAAAGTGATCATCAAGTTGGGCCATTTCCAGCACAAATGCAGGACAGTGGGGTGGGAGGAGGTATTGTTTCATGATCTCTGTGTGTATATAATGTCTGCTGCAGTTTCCACGGTATGCATCCGATGAAGTGAGCTGTAGCTCACGAAAGCTCATGCTCAAATAAATTGGTTAGTCTCTAAGGTGCCACAAGTACTCCTTTTCTTTTTGCTGTTTCTGTTACTCTAAAACAGCGGTTCTCAAACTGTGGGTTGTGATCCCGTTTTAATGGGGTCGCCAGGACTGGCATTAGACTTGCTGGAGCCTGGGGATGACACTGGAGCCCGAGGCCCACTACCTGGGGCCAAAGCCCAAGCCCCACCTCCCAGAGCTGAAGTCGAAGCCCGAGGGCTTCAGCCTGGGTGGCAGGGCTCAGGTTACAGGCCCCCTGCCTGAGGCTGAAGCTTCCCCCACACACACACCTGGGGTGTGGGGCTCAGGCGGGCTCAGGCTTCGGTCCCCCCTCCTGGGGTTGTGTAGTAATTTTTGTTGTCAGAAGGGGGTTACGGTGCAATGAAGTTTGAGAACCCTGCTCTAAAATAAAATCATCCAGGCCAAAGAGTATATGTCAACGCTTTTCCTGTGGAAAGAACACAACAGTAAAAGACAGAAGGCTCATTAGATCACCAAGTCCACACTTTGCCAGTGCAGATTTAACACATTAAATCTCAGCCAAAAAAGATGTGGCTGCATGGTACCTCCTAAGGGGACGCAAGTACCTTTATAGCAATTCCATTGAGACGGTATTTGCTATTTATGCTACACATGCATATTTACTACATTGCATAATCTTGTTGATGTTTTTCCCTTCCGAGAGCCAAATTGTGAAGTCAGTGGGAGTTTAGCCCTAGAACTGAGTAATATATGTCAGGGTTTAGCTTCAGGTCTGCCTAGTTAATCTCTTGTATTGATTCTGGCTTTTTTACTGTAATTATCTCTTCCTTCCCGTGATTTAATTTTGCTGTGGTTTTGATTTATCACTTTGTTTTTGTGAAAGTTCCTGTCCCAGGTTTTCAAATCTGAGTCTCCTAAATCCATATTATTGAGCCTAATTTAAAATCTGGCCAGACTTTCAGAAGTGCTGAGCACCTACTTCTTCAATGTACTTCAATTGGATTTGTGAGTTCTCAGCACCTCTGAAAATCATGTCCGACTGATTTCAGTGCTTAAATATAGATCTAGGCACCCAGGTTTGAAAAGTTTGGTTTGTGGATACTTAGTCTTTGGTAGTCACTATTTTAATATGCAATCAAAGGAATTAGATTGCTACTATTATTAGGGCTGTCAAGCGAATCAAAAAATTAATCACGATCAATTGCTCGATTCAAAAAAATTAATTGCCGCTCGATTAATCGCGCTGTTAAACAATAATAGAATACCATTTATTTAAATATTTTGGATGTTTTCTACATTTTCAAATATATTGATTTCAATTACAATACAGAATACAAAGTGTACAGTGCTCACTTTATTTTTTATTGCAAATATTTGCACTGTAAAAAAACAAAAGAAATAGTATTTTTTAATTCACCTAATACAAGTACTGTAGTGCAATCTCTTTATCATGAAAGTAGTACTTACAAATGTAGAATTATGTACAAAAAAACCCTGCATTCAGAAATAAAACAATGTAAAACTTTAGAGCCTACAAGTCCACTCAGTCCTACTTCTTGTCCAGCCAATCACTCAGACAAATAAGTATGTTTACATTTTCAGGAGATAATGCTGCACGCTTCTTGTTTACAGTGTCACCTGAAAGTGAGAACAGGCATTTGCATGGCACTGTTGTAGTTAGTGTCGCAAGATATTTACATGCCAGATGCAATAAAGATTCATATGTCCCTTCATGCTGCAACCACCATTCCAGGGGACATGCGTCCATGCTGATGATGGGTTTTGCTTGATAACCAGCCAAAGCAGAGAAGACCAACGCATGTTCATTTTCATCATCATGAGTCAGATGCCACCTGCAGAAGATTGATTTCTTTTTTGGTGGTTCAGGTTCTGTAGTTTCCGCATGACAGTGTTGCTTTTTTAAGACTTCTGAAAGCAAGCTCCACACCTCATCCCTCTCAGGTTTTGGAAGGCACTTCAGATTCTGAAATCTTGGGTTGAGTGCTGTAGCTGTCTTTAGAAATTTCACATTGGTACCTTCTTTGCATTTTGTCAAATTTGCAGTGAAAGTGTTCTTAAAACAAACAACATGTGCTGGATCATCATCCGAGACTGCTATAACAGGAAATATATGGCAGAATGCGGGTAAAACAGAGCAGGATACATGCAATTCTTCCCCAAGGAGTTCAGTCACAAATTTAATTAACGCATTATTTTTTTAACAAGTGTCATCAGCATGGAAGCATGTCCTCTGGAATGCTGGCCAAAGCATGAAGAGGCATATGAATCTTTAGCGCATCTGGCACATAAATATCTTGCAACACCAGCTACAACAGTGCTATTCTCACATTCAGGTGGCATTGTAATTAAGAAGTGGGCAACATTATCTCCCATAAATGTAAACAAACCTGTTTCTCTGAACAATTGGCTGAACAAGAAGAAGGACTGAGTGGACTTGTAGGCGCTAAAGTTTTACATTGTTTTGTTTTTGAGTGAAGTTATGTAACAAAGAAAATCTACATTTTTAAGTTGCACTGTCATGATAAAAAGATTGCACTACAGTACTTGTATGAGGTGAATAGAAAAATACTATTTCTTTTGTTTATCATTTTTACAGTGCAAGTATTTGTAATAAAAAATAATATAAAGTGAGCCTGTATACTTTGTATTCTGTGTTGTAATTGAAATAGATATATCTGAAAATGTAGAAAAACATCCAAAATATTTAATAAATTTCAGTTGGTATTCTATTGTTTAACAGTGTGATTAATTGCAATTAATTTTTTCAATTGTGATTAATTTTTTTTAGTTAATCACATGAGTTAACTGCGATTAATCGACAGCCCTAAATTATTATGTACTTATATGAATGTATGCAACAGCCTGAATACAATTATTCCAAATAGATAAACAGACCGATGGATTTTAAAATGACTTCTTCGTGGTGCAGTATGTTTTTTCTGACAGTTTAAGACACTCACCAAAGCAAAACACTTGGCGGGCCATATGCAGAAGAGAGAGCACCATTGCTACAAGTGACCGCTAATACAGAGCATCTTTCTCTGGCAAAGGGAAGGCTAGTCAGAGCAGGTGCACTAAATTAAACTTTTGGCTCTGAGGTTTTCATTCAGAATAGCAATAAACTCTTGCTCTTGGATTATAGGAATGCTCTCTCTATTACAGTGGCTGCTTCAGAGTCAGGCAAACAAATGAAATTTTGATAAGCTGATTTGCCAGTGATGTTATTACAGTTATTTTTAGTCCCTTCACAGCACAACCTGACAGCATTTCACTTTATTACTTGGAGTCTTGTTGGTTGAGATGAATCTCAGAAATTTGCTCCTTTTTTAATGCGAGGCTCTTGCATGGACAGTTGGAGTTTGAGCAGCTGCTGGAAGCCTGGTGAGATAAGGCATGTGTTTATGGCTCTACTCACACTTCTAAATAATAGTTTTGCAATTTATGGGCGTGATCCTGCGTTCTTACTTACAGATGAGCCAAGATTTTTCACTTAACTGTCAAGGGTGCATAGACTGTGTGCTGGCCCTCTGCAGAGGGGTGAATTTCATCCTAAATTTGCGTGAATAATTACGTTAGCAGACCAGACAGAGATAAAGCAATTCTATTATAGCTGCATTTTAGTTAATGTACAATAATGCAGAACCATGAAAACCCTGTCTCTTTCCATTCGTTTCATTTTGATTTATGCATCTTGTCAAAGTTGGTTCTGAGGTTTGTGGCTGACATCTTAATTTTGTGCCACCTTAATCCAAAGATAAGAAATAAAACAAAGTCTCCCCTCCCCAATTTTTTTCTACATATGGTCACTATCAAATATAACCCTCAGTAAACAGACTAGCAGGAAATCGTGAGCAAAGCATTTGAAGAGAGAGATTCACAGTAACTCATAGTTCCACATTTTTTTTGTCCTTCCTGACCGAAGAGGACGCTGGTGACAGTATTATGTCTGGTGAGTACCGTTGGGGAAATAAAGGCCGATGTACAAGTGGCAGTCCTTTCTGGTAGCTCAGTGAGGCAAGAGAGATTACGGTCTGTGCCTGTGAGGCCACTGTGGTTTATGAATCAGCCTCTGTGCCTCCAGATCCGTAACGCGGTGAATCTCGAACTAGGAAACCAAATCGTTGACTACTGCTTGCCAGCGTGATCTGTTGCTGACGACTCCCAGCTGTCAGCATCAGTGTTGCACTGTTTCAAGTTATGCTTCAGAAAGTCCCTGAAGTGTTTCTTCTGGCCAACTCATGTGCAGTTCGCCACAAAGCAACTGGTTTGGCATTCTGGTGTCATCCACCCTTAACATAAGACTAGCCCAGCATAACTGTGATGTGACAAGCCTGGCTCCAATCCCTGCGGAGTGACTGCTTTCCAGAACCTCATCAGTGATCACTTTATCCTGCCATGTGATGGCACGCAGGTGTCATAAATGGAACTTATCTAGCAACTTAATGTGATGCCTGGAGCAGGTCCAGGTCTCACACCCATGCAACATGTTTCACAGCACAACTGCTTTATAGCCTTTTAACTTGGTTTGAAGCTTAATGCCATATTGCTGCCAGACTCTGCCTGGTAGTCTGTCAAATGATGAACCGGCTTTGTTGATATGACTTGTCAGCTCCTTGGCTATAGTAACATTTGACAATATGTTGTCAAGATAGCAGAAGTCTGTAACAGCATTCAGCTGTGGGTTGCTGATGGCAACTTCTGGTTTCATGTAAGGTTCCCCTGGGGCAGGCTGATAACTGTCTTGTTCAGACTGATTGTCAGTCCATACCTTTCTGCACACTCTGCGAATCTGACCATAATCAACCGTGTCTCTTCTACAGTAGTGCCTGTAGGGCACAGTCATCAGCATACAGCAGCTCATGAACAATTGCCTTAAAGACCTTGGTGGAAGATCACAGCCTTCTGAGAATAAATAATTTCCCAGAGGATCAGAAACATATGCTGATGCCGGTATTTGGGTCTTGTGTATCCTCATCAAGCATCACTGCACAAAAGAGATTGAAGAAGGGTGGACCAATTATGCAGCCCTGCATAACATGATTAGTGATAGAAATGGGTCTGACAGAACACCATCTACACAGACTCATCCAAGCATTCCATCATGAAATCGCCTCACAGTGTTGGTGAATTTTTCTGGACAACCAAATTTACGTAGTAATTGCCAAAGCCCAGGTCTACTGATGGCATCAGATAAAGTTAGTGTAGAGGTCTTGTTGCTGTTCTTTACATTTTTCCTGCATCTGACAGGCTACAAATATCATGTCTGCTGTTCCCCATGTTGGAACCACACTGTGACGCTGGCAGCATGTGATTAACAATGTTGCATATCAGATGATCAAAGAGTATTCTAGCCAGAACCTTTCTGATGATGGAAGGTAACAAGATAGAGCGATACTTACCACAGTTGGATTTTTCACCTTTCCTCTTGTACATGGTGACAGTGATGGTAGGACTCCATATATTGAGAAATAGCCCGTGTAGTCGCCTCAGCAGGATCTCACCTCCACACTTGAATATTTCTGCAGGAATGCGATCAGATCCAGGAGCCCTGCAGTTCTGCATGGCACTGATTGCAGTGCTGATTTCATCAAGAGACAGGGCTGCGTTCATGTTGTCATTATATTGACATATGCAACTCAGGAGCATTTCCCTGGAAATTTAACCCTATGAATTTTCAATCAATGGCATTTATAGACGTTATCTAAAGTGATGTCACTGAGGTTTAAATTTCTCAATCATTTCCAGCACTGAAGCATCAGATTAAAAAGTTATTAGACATTTATCAAAGAGAATAGGTTTGAATCATCAGATTAGGAAGGAAATTGACATTAGCTCAAAATTTCCACATACATTTCCATGCTGGGATTTTTCAGGGTAATTGTTGGCTTTTTGGGTTAAATAACAGCAATCTTATGGGGCTCTACAAGCCACATATCTAACACTGATGGATCCTACTGCTTCATCCCTTTTCAGGTCACACTATACATTCCACCACTATCTTGGGAGCATGTTAAACACCAGCTACTAACAATAGATATTTTTAAATCAGCAAATCCAGATAACTTTGATCCAACAGTTTCAAAAGAGCTGGCTGAGAAACTTGCTGGACTGTTAATATTGATTTTCAATAAGTCTTGGAACACTGACAAAGTTCCAGTGTTCTAGGCTAGAGGAAAGTTCCAATGTTCTAGAGGAAAGGCTAGAGGAAAACTAAAGTTGTCCCAATATTTAAAAAGAGTAAACTGGACGACCTGGGTAATTATTGGTCTGTCAGTCTGACATCGATCCTGGGCAAGATAATGGAGCAGCTGATACAGGACTTAAATAATAAAAGAATTAAAGGATGGTAATATAATTAATGCTAATCAACATGGGTTTATGGAAAATAGATCCTGTCAGACTAACCAGATTTTTTGTGTGTGGATGGAATTACAAGTTTGATTGATAAAGGTAATAGCGTTGATGTAATTTACTAAGACTTCTTTAGAGCATTTGCCCTGATACTACATGACATTTTGATTAAAAAACTAGAATATAAAGTTAACATGGCACATATTAAATGGATTAAAAATCCGACAGGTCTCAAAATATAATTGTAAATGGGGAATCATCTTCAAGCATGTGTTGTACCAATAAAATAAAAACCAGCAGGATCTTATTAAAGGGAAAAAGGCAAAATACCACATTTACTGTGAATACAGAAAGAATCATAGTAAGCAGTTAGTTATAGTTATAACATTCCATTCAATCTCATATTTATTCACACATTCATTCATACAAACATACACACACACACAGGTTCTGCAAGGTTGTTATCATAGTTACCAGCCTTAGAGTTGCTCATGCCAAGCCACTGGCCAGGTGGCCTGGACATGAGGAGGGAGCAGGGCCTTGTCAGATGCTCATCTGATGCTCCTGGAAGTTGGTTTGCAGAATCAGACCCCAAAGTTCTCACTTTTTAGAGTCTATTTTTATAGGAATTTCTTCCTATGCCAGTCTATGGGAATTGCTTCATCATGCTGTTGCTGAATCAATCAGCAGATAGCACATTCCTGACGGCTCCAAGATGTTATCTTGTTCTTTGGTTCTCCCATTCTTGAGGCTGTTGGGTGGATTCCAGTCTGCCCTCTGGGGGGGGGGGGGGCGTCTGGTTATTTCCACTTGACGCCTTCTTCAGCCGATGGACACTGGATTCTTAGGCTGGCACCTCCCTGATCATTCAGTTATTATCCACACCAAGCATCCATCCACATACATCCTCTATCTCTATTTTAATCACAATTGTTAATACAACAAAAGGGTGGGGAGTCTCTGGGTGCTGTTTCTGTTGTTAGAGTATTGCTTTGAGTCTCTCTCTCTTGTGAATTGCTTTGAGAATAGACTCTGTCTTAGAATGTACTAACACAGTTAGCAGCTTGCAAGTTTCACACATAGAGGGAGAGAAACAGTACCAAAAACCAAGAGACCTCTTAATTAGTAATACCCTGGAATTTAAACTCTGGGGAATCAAACTCATTTGTGATTTTAATACAGAACTTCTTTAATATGATCCAACATAATCCCCCTTTTGACACTAAGATTTATAATTGTCAGTGTCACTTTCTATGTAGCCTATTCAAGAGAAAGTACTGTGAGACAATTTGAGTTTGTGATTCCAATTCATGCCACATACATGATCCTAGTGATGTATCTTTACTACAAGGTTCTGGGGCAACAGGCAAGGTGAGGCACACCCACTTTTGAGGAGTCCATTCGGTACAACCTCTAGTGTCCAATAGCTTCCCTCCCTCCCCAGCCCACTGGCTCAAGGTCCAGGGTAGCCAAAAGGATCCCATGTGTAATATGGGGAGTGGGTTAACCTTCAATACCTTTGCCTCCAGGGACTGTTGGTGTGCAATTTTGACAACAATTTCTCCCATTAACAAGTCTGGTTTACAATACTGGAAACATATTGCATCCATTCATATTGATAAGTGTCAAACAATGATCTCTTTCTTTTTTAACAAATGCATCAAACCCTTAATATTTCCCAATATGACCCAGAACATTTTGTGTTCCAAAGTAGCTAGTGCAAGTATCTGCATTTCAGTGCATCCCATAGCTATGCCTGTGTAGTTTCCTATTTCTAATTTTTTTTTTTTCCTTATGGATAAGCCATGTGGTAGTATTAAGCCATTACTAAAGATTCCATTGGCCTTTTAGGTTACCCAGACCAATTTGGACCAAGTCTACATTGGCATGTACTTGTTTTTGTATCAGGCTGTCCTGTAGCTGGGACAGAAAGCTTAATTTATTTTTAAGTTCCTGCAGGCCTTCAGTATTTTTTTTTTAAACACACAACAGTGCTAGCAACAACACAAAACACAAGACAAAACATAGAACACAGAACACAATTTCTATTGTGACAGTAGATTCATGGTATTGGGTTGCTTTTCAGCTGGCAGCTTTTCCTGATTTTCTGAAAGACAAAAAGAACATGTTTCTACCCCTTTTGGGGTGGCAGATTATTGCTTAAAATATTTCTTTTACAAATACCCTTGCTGATTGCAGGCAAAACAGAGAAATTGCCCCCATATTTTCCTGTTTTTGTCCTATAGGCAGGCCAGGTTTCAATGGCTTTTATCTTTTAAGGGTTATGGGGAAATTATCCCACTGTTTAGTCATTAAATCCCTGAGTTTTCCTTCTTATACAGCAGACCAAGTTTATAATGTTTTTCCTGCTGTGTTAAGCTTTAAGTTTTATTTACAGGTAATTGTTAGGATATAGATATTCAGGCCTGTCTGCAAAGGCCTGTACTCTAAGAATTTAGGTGTATTCTTATCACTTGGCTAGTGATAGAGGTATAAAAGAAAGAATCAAAATCACTGTCTGCTGGTGTAAGGGCCTTCTCTTACTGTGACAGTTTGTGGCCCTGTTCTTAGGCTAAGGCCTTTGGCTAAGCAGCAGAGGCAGCCATAAGCTGGGAAGCGACCGGTCACATCCTCACATTCCAAACTAGTCACATTGAAAGAAGGTGCTATTGGGCTGTTAGGCACTATCAGGACAGGATTGTATTCCTATCACCTCCAGAGAAAGGGAAGTGCCTAGAAAATGTAAAAGGAAACTTAGTTTGATAGCATCCTGTCTGGCAAGAACTCACTTATCAATAGCTGGGATGTGAAATCCTCACTTCTGTATTGTTTTGTCATTATAGTTCCCACTTTGCTGTTGTTTGTCTGTATAATCTCTGTCTGGTTCTGTGATTGTTCCTGTCTGCTGTATAATTAATTTTGCTGGGTGTAAACTAATTGAGGTGGTGGGATATAATTGGTTACATAATCATGTTACAATATGTTAGGATTGGTTAGTTAAATTTCAGGAAAATGATTGGTTAAGGTATAGCTAAGCAGAACTCAAGTTTTACTATATAATCTGTAGTCAATGAGGAAGTGACTGGGGTGTGGGTGGGGGTGGGCATATGGGTGTGTGAGATGGGAACAGGGAATGGGGGTAAGAAAATTGGAATAATGTTTTGCTAAAGGGGGAGATGGGAACAGGGAATGGGGATAAGAAAATTGGAATCATGTTTTGCTAAAGGGGGAAATGGGAACAGGGAATGGGAGTAAGGAAGTTGGAATCATGTTTGGCTAAGGGCAGGAATCGGAATAGGGACATAGGTGTAAGGCTCTGTGGTGTCAGAGCTGGGAAGGAGGATACTAAGGAAGGAAACTGGAATCATGCTTGCTGGAAGTTCACCCCAATAAACATCGAATTGTTTGCACCTTTGGACTTCGGGTATTGTTGCTCTCTGTTCATGCGAGAAGGACCAGGGAAGTAAGTGGGTGAAGGAATAAGCCCCCTAACAGTAATAACTGAGAAGCATCATTACCATACGACCTTAAAGGATTTTTCCAAAAATCATACACACTATACGTTGTTACAGGGATACTTATTATCATTAAATTTATTAAAATTATCTTGTTATCCCATGCCTTTTATTTAGACAATTTGTTTGCTGACCAGGTATGTCCTTTATCTGCAGCTCCTTTGTGCTGCTAGTTCTTTCCTTCCTTTATCATTTAGGTAATTTGCATTTTCACAGAAACTTCCTGCTTTTGGATTTAAAGCCATCAGCAGCTCAGAGACTCTATTTTAAAAGGGACACAATCAACTTTCACCAGAGTTTTGATTACTTTTAACTTCTGCTTCCAAAACACACAGCAATCTGAAAAAGAAAACCCAACCTATTGTGGCTCCCTTTGGAGCCCTAATAGCATTTTAATTAAGTAGCATGGTATGTTTGCGTTTCTTTTGCCCCTTCTACAATATACCCTGCACATGTTCTGGGGCAAATGCACATTCCTTCCATAGTTTAACTTCTATAACATTATCCAGATCCATTTTTACATAAGGTGTCACTATTTCTTTTGTTGCTTACAGAGTTTTCATGTACCTTTATCAAAGTGACAGTCTGATTACACAGAGCCATTTTAAGACTCACTGTTTCTAACATTGCTTCTTTTTGTTTTGTGCACCTCACCCCTGCTGTTGCTTCAGAGAGGCACTGTCTTTTTTTAATTTTTTTTTTACTACAACTCCCATCTGCTATTTTGTTACAAAAACAAACAAACAAAAAACAAACAAAAAGAATCCAAATTTTTTTTTTATATTCTCCTGATTTTGACTGCCCTGCTGCAGCCACAACTTAAAAACATTTTAAATTTTGTAAAGCATTGAGTTACCTTTTAAGGGTTAAATGCCAAATCCCAAAGCCAAACAACACTAATTACCTGTGTCTAGCAAAAAGGTCTGTCAGTTTTGCAACTTTGAATTAAAGAGTCAAATGGATTTTTAGTGGCATTATTTAAAACAAAAACAAAACTAACTGGTCCTTAGAACTTTACATATTTACACACACACAGACAGATACATACACGTTTTCTTTTCCTTAACATCCCTTCCACACTGCTCTGTTTTTTACATCTTACATTCCCTTTATACATTTGAGGCGGTTAAGTTCCAATAGAACCCTCTTATGTTCTTTTAGCAAATTTGACTAAATTGTCCAGTCAAATGATTTTAATCAGATAGTTTATTTTTGCCTGGCTAATTTACAGACATTCCTTTGGAAAAGGGCCCATTTTTCTTTCAGAATGGCTGCAAAGAAACCAAGAATGCTCTTTCTCTAACACTTTTCCTTTTTAACATTTTCGGTTAAAAGTTGTTTGGGTGAAATACAAAGTTTAACTGCTTAATTCCCTCCAGCCTCTGCAGAGTTAACTTTTTTTTTTTTTACTCTCTTTTCTCTTTGTAATTATGCCTGGGGGTGCCGTACATAGGACCTTCTCCCCCTTTACCTGCCTCCCTCCAGCCTCTGCAGAGTTAACTTTTTCACTCTTTTTGTATTCCTGGAGTGCCTCTTTCACTATTTTCAGCTGGCTTTGGATATTTGTAGCCAGCACCTTCCAATTGTCTGCTCCCTTTTCCATTTGTGCCTTTTCCTCTTTACATGAAGACAAGCGGAGGGAAGAATCCTTACATGCCTCCCACAACAACCGAATTGCTGCTGCATCTCTTTTGGCAGCACTAGAAGGTTTGTATATGAGGATATACTGAGCCAATCTATCCTCTAGGTCCGAAATAGTGCAGACATCAGCTAGGGCTTGTTTAGTCCAAGGACTGTGCCCAAATTTTTGAAGGATTTGTTTAAAAAGTGTAATTTCTTTAACAAAAGGTGAGGTTGGAGTTCCTTCTGACTCCATTCCTCCCTCTAGTACTGGCTTACCCTGTTTTCTTTTAAACATCTTAACATGGATATTTCAATCTCTTTGTCACTGCTGGTATTACTTAGCAAGTGACACAGCCTAGATTCTGAAATCATAGCTTAATCTATGCGTTTTTCCCCTGCTACCTTCCCGGAGGCCAGCAGGTCCCCTGCTACCTTCCCGGAGGCCAGCAGGTCCCCTGCTACCCTCCCAGAGGCCAGCAGGTCCAGTTAACCTATTTCTCCCTGCTACCTTCTCAGAGGCCAGCAGGTCTGGTTAACCTATTTCTCCCTGCTACCTTCTCGGAGGCCAGCAGGTCCAGTTAACCTGTTCTTCCCTGCTACCCTCTCGGAGGCCAGCAGGTCCCCTGCTACCTTCCCGGAGGCCAGCAGGTCTAGTTTAATCTGTTTTCCCTGCTACCTTCTCGGAGGCCAGCAGGTCCCCTGCTACCTTCTCGGAGGCCAGCAGGTCTGGTTTAATCTGTTTTCCCTACTACCTTCTCGGAGGCCAGCAGGTCCCCTGCTACCTTCTCGGAGGCCAGCAGGTCTGGTTTAATCTGTTTTCCCTACTACCTTCTCGGAGGCCAGCAGGTCCCCTCCTACCTTCTCAGAGGCCAGCAGGTCTGGTTTAATCTGTTTTTCCTGCTACCTTCTCGGAGGCCAGCAGGTCTGGTTAACCTAATAGAAATGCCTAGCTCACTAGAGCTGGCGGTGTGCACACCAATATTTACAATAACTGAGGTTTTTTACCAATATTCCCCCTTTCGCAATTCTCCACCAAAATGTGATTTTAATACAGAACTTCTTTAATATGATCCAACATAATCCCCCTTATGCTAATCAACATGGGTTTATGGAAAATAGATCCTGTCAGACTAACCAGATTTTTTGTGTGTGGATGGAATTACAAGTTTGATTGATAAAGGTAATAGCGTTGATGTAATTTACTAAGACTTCTTTAGAGCATTTGCCCTGATACTACATGACATTTTGATTAAAAAACTAGAATATAAAGTTAACATGGCACATATTAAATGGATTAAAAATCTGACAGGTCTCAAAATATAATTGTAAATGGGGAATCATCTTCAAGCATGTATATGTCTAGTAGGTTCCAGCAGGGATTGGGTTTTGGCCCTGCGCTCTTTAACATTTTTATCAGTGACCTGGAAGAAAACACAAAATCACCACTGATTAAATTTGCAGATGATACAAAAATTGAGTTGTGAGTGATGAAGAGGACAGGTCAGTAATACAGAGCAATCTGGATCACTTGGTAAGTTGAGTGCAAGCAAGCAATGTGTGTTTTAATACGGCTAAATGAAATTTATACACCTAGGAACAAAGAATGTAGGCCATACTTACGGGGGTGGGGGTGGGGAACTATATAATGGGAAAAAGATTTGGGAGTCATGGTGGATAAACAGCTAAATAGGAGTGCCCAGCGGTACACTGTGGCCAAAAGGACTAATGCAATCCTGGGTTGTAAAAGCAGGGGATTCTCGAGTAGAAGTAGAGAGGTTGTTACTTGTTGGGCACGGTGCAATTGCTGCTTGAATGCCGCGTCCAATTCTTCCACAATTCAGGAAGAATGCTGAGACTGATTAAAAGATTAGAAAGCATGCCTTGTAGTGACAGATTCAAGGAGCTCAATCTATTTCCCATACCAAACAGAAGATTAAGGGATGACTTGATTACAGTCTATAAGTGCCTACATGGGGAACAAATAGTTGATAATGGATGCTTCAGTCTAGCACACAAAGGTCTAACATGATCCAGGGGCTGGAAGTTGGAGCTAGACAAATTCAAACTGGAAATAAGGAACAATTACCAAGGGTCATGGTGGATTCTCCATCACTGGCAATTTTAAAATGAAGACTGGATGTTTTTCTAAAAGATGTGCTCTAGGAATTATTTTGGAGAAGTTCTATGACCTGTGTTATCTAGGCAGGTCAGACCAGATGATCATGATGGTGCCTTCTTGCCTTGGAATCTATGAATCTCTAGATATTTACACTCAATATAATCGGTCTGTGGTCCCCACACATTTTGTGGAAGGATATATCCCTCAACATCTAACTAGTTTTCTTCTGTTCAATACCTGGTAATATACTGCCCTTTAGTATGTGGCATGACAGGTTAATGTTGTGAGAGATGACAAAAGGGCTCCACATGGATGCTAACAAGCAGCAACATTATTGCTTATGAAATAGCAAGTCTTGTTTATCTCCTGAACCAAAGAAAGGGAAACTGGCCTAACAGCTATTAAAACATGTTACACATACAGAGAAAGACACACCGCTTGAAAAGACCTGAAACAAGCTTTCAACATCCCCAAAGGCATTTGGAAAGAGCTTTCACTACCACTGAAAGATAACCACCAAGCTTTTCCACATTCTAAACCATGTGAAAACCATGTGGAACATACTTCTAGCAATCCAGAGCTCCTTCCCAAAGGGACTTTCCATAAGCTGGCCCAAGCAAGGACGGGCATTCTTTACCTGAACAGTATCCGGAATGACTTTTTCTCCCAGTGGAAATAACATGGAACAAGATTTCCATACTCGTCAGAACCCAGAACCAGTTTCCCACACCTCTAGGGCACCCAGCAAAGATTGGCTAAGCATCAAAACCATCTTGGCAGGGCTTTCCACAATAAGAACCATGTTGGATGGACTCACATGTGCCATCCACAACAGACTTTCAGCTAACCAGAACCAAGCATGCATTTAGCCCTAAAGCATCCAGTAGGACTAGTAATAGCCCTAAAAACATCTGGATTGGTATCTAATAAATTCATTAGCTCAATTTACTACAGGGATTAATTTGGCCCGGTAAGTTTTCCATTATACAGAGACAAAATGAATGGCTTCTTCACTTCAAAGAACTAATTAAATAGTGTTTTCCTTGACACCAAAATACTACTGCTTTGTATTCACAGCACCTTTCAGCCAAACATCTCCAAGTGCTTTTAGAGGATTATCTAAAGCCTACAATGGATTTATTAACATAACATCTCTTTAAATCAGTTTATGTCCATTATACAGAAGGGTAAATTAAGGCACAGAGAAGGTAAGTGACTTCCACCAGGACACACAGCGAATCTGACACAGCAGGGAATAGAAGCCCACAGGAGTGCTAGTCACAAGTTACCTGCTCTAATCACTAGGTTATACTCTCTGTATGAACAGAGATCCTATGTATGGGGGTTGTTGGCTGTTATATAGTTTTCTAACATGCTGTAAAATGTTCTGTCATCCCCCTGAACAGAATTTCCATTCCCTATAAAATAGGTGAACTCTGTTCAGAGTCTTCTCTCAGTTTGAGTCTCTATGCACTTTTGCAGCCTTCTGGATGAGATGCGAGATGGTAGAGTTCCACTATTAACGCCATCCTTTTTAGCAGGGAATGGAGGGACTTGCCAACTGATGCAACAGTGAGGCAAAAACCAAGTTTCTTTAATTCAGAGTGTAACAAAAACAATAATATTGATTACAATTACAAAAAACACCACTTAGAAAAGGACACTGTGCATCCCAAAACATTGCCCAGGCCTCTGTTTGTTCCTAGATAAGTTTCAGCCTTGCTTTTGGATGCAGTGAGTTCTTTTCTGCATACTGTGTGAGCCACAGTTGTAAAATCATTCCATGTCCTGCAACACCTCCTCACTCGGTGTTCCAGTTCAGGAACGGTTCTTCTAACGCACTGCGCCCCTGAAAGGGTCACTCCAAGAGGCAAGAATGAGAACTTCAGAAGAGCTTAGGCACTTTAAAGGTGAATTACAGACATTTTCTTGGGGGACAATGTTGAAAACAATCAAAAGATTGTGCTAGATCCTCCACTGGAATAAATCTGTGTAACTCCCTTAGAGACAAACTTCTAAAATGCCAAATAAGTATACTTGGGTGTGAGCCACAACATTTAGCTCCCAATCTGAGCTTTCCCACAGTTTATTGATGTTCAAATACAGATCCATCTCTACAAATAGACATGTTTCAAAACTAAAACTAGTCCATCTTTTGCTTGCCTAATAAGCTGTGACAGGTTGTACCTCTTTGGCACGCCCTTGGGATGAGAGGGGCACCTCTCTTGTCTTGGACATCCTTCTTTGGATGGCAGCATGACTATCATCTGGGTTCCACTCTTGGGGTACAGCCTTCCAGCTGGACTTCTTACAGAGTCTGCCTTCTTCCTGGTCATGGGAGTGTAGAGGAGTCCAAAAGAAGAAGGCAAAATACCTCCTTGGCCCAGGAAAAGGGGTTGGCCCCAATAATCTCACACAGGCTAAAGACCATGATCTCTTGGGAGGAAGATCTGGGTTCCTTGTCCTTTGTGTGTCCAGACAACCAAGGCCAAGTCCCAGGGCTCCTAAAAGAAAAGTTTATCCCTCTATTTCTTCAGAGAGCTGGTGTTCTCAAGCAGTTTCCCCAGCAAACACCCTGTGTTTCCTGCGGGCCAGGAGCTCTGTGCACTAGCTCTGTATGCCCTTGAAAACCACCCAGCCTGAGTCAGGATCCTCCCTTTTACGGACCCACTCTTCTCTCGGACTACCAAGCCTTACAGATGCAGTGGGTTGGGGCTGATTGGCCCAGAGGAGCTCTTTAACGCCTTCTTGACTGGGGCAGGGAGCTGCCCCACCACACAAGCCCTGAGTTCAGTATTCTGCATTTCCCTACAAATAGCTAGTGGCATCATAAAGAACAACAGTGCTGAAATAACGCAGGAGAAACAGAGTCCTGAGCTCAGAATTACTCAGGGAACGAAGGGATCTTCGGGTTGTGAATCCCAAATAGGCACTCAGAACAGGCTGACTCCATAACTGTTCTTAATGGAGTTCAGGGAACCCCAGTTAGTGTCCAAATTCACTCCACCCCCTTCCTGGGCTTTGGCTTCAAATTCATAAAGATACCACACAACACAAATCTTAGGCTAAGATTACTCCTTTGGCCTGACTGTGCCTAAACTTTCCCATGAGAGCATCCTCTATGCTCGTTCCTTCTTTCTAGAGCACGGGTGGCCAACCTGAGCCTGAGAAGGAGCCAGAATTTACCAGTGTATATTGCCAAAGAGTCACAGTAATACAGCCCCCCATCAGCAGCCCCCCGTCAGCTCCCCCCTGCTCCAGCCCGCAGCACCTCCTGCCCACCGGCAGCCCTGCCAGTCAGCACCTCCCGCCTGCTGCAATCAGCTGTTTCACGTGACACAGGAGGCTGGTGCAGGGGGAACAGTGAGCGCATGGCAGGCTCGGGGGAAGGGGCAGGGGCCTTCGGGAAGGGGTGGAGTGGGGGCAGGACCTGGGGAAGAGCAGGTGTTGAGCAGTGAGCACCCCCCTGGCACACTGGAAAGTTAATGGCTGTAGCTCCAGCCCCAGAGTCAGCGCCTATGCAAGGAGCCGCATATTAACCTCTGAAGAGCCGCACGTGGCTCCGTCCCCACAGGTTGGCCACCCCTGTGCTAGAGAGTCATTCCCACCTCCTTTATCTCCTCAGGATAGGTAATGAGCTGCTCTTGTCACAGTGAGTCAGCAGACTTCTAGCTACTTTAGACAGGGTTGTAACTAGGCTAGGTTTCAAAATCTGATTTTGTTCTGATGCAGAAAATGGAGTCCTTTAGAAATTTTTCCCCCAAAATGAGAGAGAGCAAGAGCGAGCAAGCGAGTGTGAGAGAGAGAGCAATATCCAGTGTTTAGAGCACTCACATGGGATGGGAGACCCGCATTTAAGTCCTTCTTCTCTCTCTGATTTTGACCAGAAAGTCCATCTATATGTTAAAGAGGTGCTGTAGGATTCCTGTGAGCTGCTTTTAAGGAGCTGTGTCCCATAGGAGTATACGATTTACCATAATGCATCAGAGCATTGGTCCAGTGTCCTGTGTCTGATGTCAATGTTGCTAACGTTTCAGGGCAGGGGACACAATCTTGAACCCAGCCCAGTGCAGCTGGCTGCTTCTGATCAAACGAACAGGAGTGGAGAGAATTACATGTTGCCATTTAAGTTACCATCTCTGGTGTCAGAGCTCGCCAAACCAGGTGCACAGCAGGGGCGTAGCCGTGGGTGGGCCACCCACTTAGCATCCAGGCCCACCCAAATCTGAGCAGGAGCACACCCTGGCATACAGCAGCCACACACAGTGAAGCGGCAAAGGACACACATTAGTGCGCCAGCTGCCCCACCCCCTTTCGCCCGGCCATACCATCAGGCTGCTAACATGCGGGTAGGGGGTGGGTTGGAGAGGATTGGAAAGGATGCAATGGGAACCACCGCCCCATGCAGGAAGCGCAGGGCCTGGGCCCTCCCCCATGCAGAAGGCAGCGTGCCCGAAAGTCAGGGCCCACCCAAATTTACACTCCCAGCTATGCCATGGGTGGGCAGCCTGGACGGCCGAGGGTTTAGTACAAAGCCCACGGCGCCACTTAGCCCCCCCGCGCTGACTGCACTGCTGAGTAGTCCACGCGTAGCGCTGGTACATAGGAATGCCGCCACTCTCCAGTGTGCTGCAGCAGGGCCCTCCGTGCTTGCCTCATCTGGAGTGCAAGGAAGGCAGTGACGGGATGGGGCAGGGGCAGGACACCTGCAGATCCAGGGGCGTCAGCAAAGGGTGCGGAGAGTTGGCAGCCAGTTCATACCATAGGCCGCAGCAACCGCATGCCCTGGCCCTGTCTGAGGGGTGGATTTATCCTCCCCTGGTTCAGCTGTGGCTTCAGTAAGGCACTTTTTAAGGGGAGTAAGACGGCAGCATCTAGCCCAGAAGTAGCAAAAAGAGGGATTAGGTAACAATTTGTCCAACACTTTCCTCCAAAGCACCTAGCATAAGTCAGGATACTATAAATGAGCATTGGTCTGATTCAGAATGGTGAGGCCTCCATTTTTCTTTCCTTACCATGACATAGTTCTGGCAGGGTTTGAGCAGGGTTACACTTGGCACTTCAGTGACTGTAAAGAGCAAAGGGCAGACACAAAACCCGCCATTAGGGGAGCTTTCTTTGAAGACATAAACAACAACATCACAACCCCCACATCAGCTCTTTAACTAAAACCAGCCACCTCATTTTGTCAGTTTCCTGTTTGCATTTTAAGATCTGTTTTTCTTAATGTGATGGGTGGAAACGTAAGATTTGAGCAAATAGGTATTCAGCTTATAAATCAAGCACCAGATTGATTATAAATTATAAATCAAGCATAGATTGATAGTGGGCACCTGTCTTGTGCAGAGAACTTTGAAAGAGCCTAGAGGCCCTGGAAAGTATTAAAATATAAATGTGGGAACCATTAATAAATTAATTATTATGTTACCGAAGAAATTCTCAAGTAGAAGAGCCCACAACTACTAACCATCAAGCTATAGTCAGTCTCCCTCCCTCTCTCTTTCTGGCCCAAAGACTATCTAATTATTTATACTTAGTGGAACAGCTTCAACAGAAGAGATTGAGCAAAAGAAAGACTGACTCTGAGCTGACCGGATAATTTTGTAAAAACTGATAAGGTTCTGCAAAACATTTTGATTTTGATATATGGCATTTTCTGGCAGGGAAAAAAAATTGTCAAAAATTTTTCAACCAGCTATTTGCCTGCTAACAGGTGTAATTAAAAACTGCTTTTAGTAAGAAAACAGCTGCATTATTAGAGAATATTGAAGCAGGGTTTTTTGTTTTTTTACTATAGTCAAGGCATGTGTGTGTGTGTGTGGACATCGCCAGGTTAATTTTGCTTTTTTAGGACCTGATCCCACAGATACTAAGCACTCTCGGCTCTGAAGTCAATAAGAGTTGATAAGTGCTCAGTATCTCACAGGACTGGGCCCATCCAGTCAAACTCAAAGTGATAACTCCATTGAAATCACATACAAGATGTGGCAGTTTATCTCTGTTTTTGTGGTGTCATCTCCTGAATGTGTACTATTGTGCAACCGGCCCCTTCTGTTATTTAACACATTTGTTTTATATTTTCATTGCATTGTTTGACACAGAACAACCATGTGCAGTATCTGGCACGTTGTCATGTATAATCAAGAGATAATGTCAATGGAATTGCATGTTGTCACAGGATAACCGCCTCCTGCTGCTAGAGAAATGCCAAAATGAAGCTGAGGCATTTATGGAAAATAATCGTCAAGAAAAGCAGAACTATTTATTTTAAAAATATAATAGATGTGGATCTTCTGGCAACATTCCACCATGTTGCCATTTCTCTAGTAACAAATGTCTAACCATATGGATACAGTCAAGCAAGTGGCAGTCTTTCACTGGGACAGACTTGATAGGGTGAAGTCTGATTACTTTGTATCGAAGGCCTTTTGGGATATTTCTGATTTTGCTGGAAATGTTTAGGCAACCTGTGTGAAATGGTTTATCAGAAGTATGATACATTTAGAAGGATTTAGAAGTAGCAAGAAAGAAGAGTGAATGACAGATATATGTTGAGTTTGTCTGGACAGAAATTTTATCCTCCAGAGTCAGACGAAAACCAATAAGGGTCTGATCCCCAACTCCTACTGATCCCCAATTCAGAGATTCCAAGGCCAGAAGGAACCCTGGTATATCACAGGCCATAGGACTTCCCGTCACATTCTAGGGTCCAATCCCGACCTGTGAGGATTGTGTCACCACGTGCCCTATAACCTTAGGTGCCTCACTCTGCTCTGATGATTGTAGCTCCCCCGCAATCTGGGCTGCTCACAAACATCCTACCAGCATGTAGGTCACACCCTGAGTGTCTGGTTATAGCATCAGTGCTGGTCCAGCAGCTCTGACCCCGGCAAACTAACATTTAGAAACACTCCAGTCACACTCTGGCTTCCACCGGTCTCAGTTACTACTTGAAGGGTGACCCCCAACACACGCCCATTCCCAAATTTAGATTTAAAAAGTGAGCTAGTGAGAGCTCCTGCAGTGAGGATGAGAGTCACCTTACTTAATAAATGTGGGAGCGCTGGTAAGTGTCCAACATACACACAGGAAGGGGGAGGAGAAAATAATAAAAACAAAAGACAGACCAAAATCACAAGATAATCTGTTTTTAAAATCTCATTATTTGGGGTCCGATCACATGATTTGGGGGATCTAATTCATGATTTTTTGAACTTTTGGGGTAAGCAAGACTGGCTCTTAACACAGTCAGTGAGAGCCTTTTCATCCATTACAAGCTACATATTGAATGGACTAATCCTGACCTCATTGCATTAAAACACCTGCTGACTTCAGCAGGTGAAGGATCAAGTCAATAGAAAGGAGCTGTTACCTCCCTCCTTCATGGTGTCATGTCTCTATGTATCCTAGCCGCAAATGTCATTGCAAACTCATATCTAATTTTCAACATCTCTTTGGTCTCTTTCAGCATCACTTCCATCTACCTAGATGCTTGCATCATGCTCACCCCGAGTGGTACCTGACCATATTTTCTCTAGGTTTCTCCCTCCCATTGAATATCTGTTTTACTAGTTTATTAAGCAGCAATTGTGAATATAGACATTTGTATACAATCCTGTAAGCTGCTCCATGTGAATCATCATGCACCTACTTGAAGCCCCCATTGAAGTCAATGGAACACTCTGCAGAGCAGCTCAGGAGATCCAGGCCCAGAATATACAGTCTACTGCAATTCCTGGGACATTCAACCTTCACTCATATAGTTTGTGTGAACAGAGTCCCTCAATTGAAATTCCATTTTATATTCCCTCGGGGTCCATTTGTTATCCACTGTGCAATGGGTGTGTTGCTAGAACTGACCCCCCTAATTATTTTAAAAAAAAAATACTTCCAGAAAAAAATAGATTAGCTATGCATTAAAAACTATGACCTGAAGTGCAGGCAGAAACAATCCATCCAAGAGTTTTGAACTCACTCCACTTGACCTGACATCCTTAAATAATTTGCACACAAAGAGCTATATTAAAATCATGCTAAGCATCTCGTCTGAAACTCACAAAAGCCAGGAAATTTAGAGTTAAAGGTGACCTGCAAAGGTATCATTCTGAAAACGAGTTAACCCTCCAGTTATCAGCAAAATGCTCTAAAGAGCAAGGGGCAGAGGGCTGGCCAGCACATAAATTCTAAATGTACCTTTGGTTTTTCCTTTTGAGACAACCCCAAAGCTATGCTGGCTCCAGTTCTCATGTGACATTCCAGAATTATGCCTGCTGGCACAACAAAGATCCCAGGAAACCCCAAGGAACTATAGACCTTCTGACTTATTGTGTGGCCTTTGGCAAGTCACTTAATCTCTCTGGGCCTTGAACTTACCTACCTTTGCAAAGCATCTAAGACATATAGAATGGCAAAGGATTATAATAATAATTAGTATTTGACTAGTCAGGTAAGGTAGTTTATTAGTGATATAAAGGTACCATCAGGACAATGAGTATGAATGAGAGGTGGGTGGATGAGTGTCTTGTGTACCTAAAGCACAGGAGTGGCAGCCAGGAGATCTAGGCTGTATCCCTGCCCGTGTGATCTTGGCCAGCTCATTATCATTTCTATCCTGTCCACTACTTTGGGATATCTCAATAGGTGAGTGTTTAACTTGCGACATCTAGGGCCTGCTTTTCTAAAGGGCTGAGCACCCACAACTCCCATGAAGTAAATGGGAGCTGCAGATGTCCAGCCCCTTTGGAAATCACATCCCAGGTGTCACAGGCTGGGCCAAAATTACGGGAAACTGAAATATTTGGCTTTAACCCCTCTGCATCATGCTTTCCCCACTTGTAAAACAGGGACAATCCATGCATGAGGCTAAATTCATCTGTGTTTGTGAGGTGCTCAGACAATATGACAATGACCTCCTTAGATATGCTTCTAGATTGTGGGATAGTTTTGAAAGGGGATCCAGCCAGCCTGGTTTCAGGGAACCTAAACAGACGGACTGATATGCTGAATCCTCGCTGTTTGTGGCAGTCAGCACATAGCTTGCTAGGATTAACTCACCAGTTAACAATAAAACCCTTTGCAGGTCATGTTTACAGAAGAACTTCATCCTTATCTCCCACTGTAATGGGCTCTTCCTGCTATTGGGACTCAGGAGGACAGGCGGGCACCAACTATTCCTGTAATTATGGGGGTGATGGGTGGAGGAGAGGGGAAGAGGCAGGGAGGGAATGGATTGGCAGTTACTGACCTTCCTTGTCTCCTGACACAGATGAGCAGAAACTTGTCACGGGTGGTTAGCCATGATCCTTTCTGAAGCTATTTGCTCTGCATTTGGCGTATGGCGCTCCCTCCACCCCGCAAGGCCCAGAGCTGGGCTGGCTGAGCAGCAAGCCAAAGATTACAGGAGAACTGGGGAGTAGTGGGCAGGTCTGAGCTGGCCTGGCCGTTTAGTCAGGGTTAAATAGCGTGTAAATAAATACATAAATAATTCACCCCCAGGTTGTAACCACGCCTAAGCCTGGAGGGGATTTTTAATGGCTGAGCTCGAAGAACGACACAACCTTAGCTGAATAAATAGAAATGGGGAAAAATAAAGACTCCAATTGCTCCCGTGCTGAGTGGAGTAAAGTGTAAAAGTCCCAAGTAATAATGACAGGTTTCAGAGTAGCAGCCGTGTTAGTCTGTATCCGCAAAAAGAAAAGGAGTGCTTGTGGCACCTTAGAGACTAACCAGTTTATTTGAGCATGAGCTTTCGTGAGCTAAGCTCATGCTCAAATACATTTGTTAGTCTCTAAGGTGCCACAAGTCCTCCTTTTCTTTTTCCACGTAATAATGTAATACACACTGGTGATTAAAAAAACCAAATAGGCCTGATTCTCATTTCCACTGTGCTGCAGTGCCAAGGAGACTTCAAGGAGAAGTAAATAATATTTACCCCCCTTTTCAGGCTATTTTTCAACATCAAAGCAGTGTAAAGGGGTGTACATATAAATGAGACTCAGGCCCAATGAGTCCAATGAGTTGGGATAGTAGTAGCAGTTGCAGGGGATGTGCTGTGAACAAGACTGGAGTTTGTATATAATCTGTTATCCAGATATTCTCTCACTGGGATAACACACATACCACACATGTAAACTGGTGTAGTGATTATTAATAAAGAAGAAGCGTAGCAAGCAGTTGTATCTTATTTCACCTGTGCATCTCAGTGATACTATTAGCTCCATGTTATGGCTGGGGTAACAGGCACAGAGAGACTTGCCCAAAGCACCAGAGCAAAGCCAGAAATAGAGCCCTGCAAATCTCTAGGTATCCGCTTTATATCCACGGATGTGGATATCCACAGACCGTGTTTGCGGATCGGATGGGATACAAATTTTGTATCCGCGCAGGGCTCTAGAAATAGAACCCAAGCCTTCCAACACCCAGGCTTAGGAATGATACAGGGATTGAATAGGGGAGCCCTGCACAAAGCCAAAATAAACAGGACTTGTGATGGAGAGCTATGCAGGGCTTGGAAAGTACAGCACCATCTCCTACCACACACCAGGCAACAGGACACTGACACAGTCACCGCAGGCTATAGCAACCAGGTGAGCAAACCTTTGTATTCAGACCCTCCATCCCATGCCAGCCTGCCCTCCCTGTTGCTGTTCTGAGGGCTAATGTGAAGCAGTGGTGCTGTACCATCTTAGTCACAGTGTGTTGCAGAACAGCATAAATTGCACAGATTTGAAAGGTCTTTGATACATCTGCCTTGGCTGGGCGGATTGCTCCCTATTTGTTATTTTGTACTTTGCTCCTGCCGTATTTGTCACTTAAAACAAAAATCAAAATAAAATATTTGGGGGAGACAAAAGGATCTCTGTTCTTAGCAAAGGGTTTTATTATTATTTAATGATGAGAATACTTGACACGCACAGTGAGCTACATTTCCAGAGCACTGACAAGATATTTAATACTAAAATGTGCAAAGTGCAGCCAGCCCACGGCAGGAGCAGTGAGACACAGATTCTGAGGTCTGTGTTTCCTCCGCAAGGGTTAGTGCCATCACTTAAAAGTAAAAACAGTGGAGGGAACTGCATTCCTGCTGCAGCTTTAGGTGTTGATGATATCAGCCATTCCAGGGGAATTAGAGACCACTCAACTCAGTACTTGGGTGGTAAGTGATAAAGGACTAGACCCAAAGCACAAAGAACACAATGGAAAGTCTCTCACTGACTTCTGTGGAGTTTGGATCAGGTCCAACGTCCAGAGTGAACATTTTGTTTTAATACATGTTTACTCATAGAATCATAGACGATTAAGATTGGAAGAGACCTCAGGGGGTCAGCTAGTCCAACCCCCTGCTCAAAGCAGGGGCAAAACCAACTAAATCATCCCAGCCAGGGCTTTGTCAAGCTGGGCCTTAAAAACCTCTAAGGCTGGAGATTCCACCACCTCCCTAGATAATCCATTCCAGTGCTTCACCACCCTCCTAATGAAATAGTGTTTCCTAATATCCAACCTAGACCTCCCCACTGCAACTTTCAGAGTAGCAGCCATGTTAGTCTGTATCAGCAAAAAGAAAAGGAGTACTTGTGGCACCTAACAAATTTATCTGAGCATAAGCTTTCATGAACTACAGCTCACCTCATCGGATGCATGCAGTGGAAAATACAGTGGGGAGATTTTATATACATAGAGAACATGAAACAATGGGTGTTACCATACACACTGTAACAAGAGAGATCAGGTAAGGTGAGCTATTACGAGCAGGACAGCAGGCGTGGGGACCTTTTGTAGTGATAATCAAGGTGCGCCATTTCCAGCAGTTGACAAGAACATGTGAGGAACAGTGGGGGGGCGGGGGGGGCGGGAGAATAAACATGGGGAAATAGTTTTACTTTGTGCAATGACACATCCACTCCCAGTCTTTATTCAAGCCTAAGTTAATTAATTCCAATTCAGCAGTCTCTCCTTGGAGTCTGTTTTTGAAGTTTTTTTGTTGAAGAATTACAACTTTTAGGTCTCAGAGTAACAGCCGTGTTAGTCTGTATTCGCAAAAAGAAAAGGAGGACTTGTGGCACCTTAGAGACTAACCAATTTATTTGAGCATGAGCTTTCGTGAGCTACAGCTCACTTCATCGGATGCATATTGTGGAAACGGCAGAAGACATTATATACACAGAGACCATGAAACAATACCTCCTCCCTCCCCACTCTCCTGCTGGTAATAGCTTATCTAAAGTGATCACTCTCCTTACAATGTGTATGATAATCAAGGTGGGCCATTTCCAGCACAAATCCAGGTTTTCTCACCCCCCCCCCCCTTTCCAAAAGCCACACACACAAACTCACTCTCCTGCTGGTAATAGCTTATCCAAAGTGACCACTCTCCCTACAATGTGCATGATAATCAAGGTGGGCCATTTCCAGCACAAATCCAGGTCTTCTCAAACACCCCCCCCCCCACACACACACAAACTCACTCTCCTGCTGGTAATAGCTCATCCAAACTGACCTCTCTCCTTACAATGTGTATGATAATCAAGGCGGGTCATTTCCAGCATAAATCCAAGTTTAACCAGAACGTCTGAGGGGGGGGGGAGGTAGGAAAAAACAAGGGGAAATAGGCTACCTTGCATAATGACTTAGCCACTCCCAGTCTCTATTTAAGCCTAAATTAATAGTATCCAATTTGCAAATGTATTCCAATTCAGCAGTTTCTCACTGGAGTCTGGATTTGAAGTTTTTTTGTTGTAAAATAGCGACCTTCATGTCTGTAATTGCGTGACCAGAGAGATTGAAGTGTTCTCCGACTGGTTTATGAATGTTATAATTCTTGACATCTGATTTGTGTCCATTTATTCTTTTACGTAGAGACTGTCCAGTTTGACCAATGTACATGGCAGAGGGGCATTGCTGGCACATGATGGCATATATCACATTGGTGGATGTGCAGGTGAACGAGCCTCTGATAGTGCGGCTGATGTTATTAGGCCCTGTGATGGTGTCCCCTGAATAGATATGTGGGCACAGTTGGCAACGGGCTTTGTTGCAAGGATAGGTTCCTGGGTTAGTGGTTCTGTTGTGTGGTATGTGGTTGTTGGTGAGTATTTGCTTCAAGTTGGGGGCCTGTCTGTAGGCAAGGACTGGCTTGTCTCCCAAGATTTGTGAGAGTGTTGGGTCATCCTTTAGGATAGGTTGTAGATCCTTAATAATGCGTTGGAGGGGTTTTAGTTGGGGGCTGAAGGTGATGGCTAGTGGCATTCTGTTATTTTCTTTGTTAGGCCTGTCCTGTAGTAGGTGACTTCTGGGAACTCTTCTGGCTCTATCAATCTGTTTCTTCACTTCCGCAGGTGGGTATTGTAGTTGTGGTGTTTATGTGACCATCACTTATTAGCACTGTAGTGTCCAGGAAGTGGATCTCTTGTGTGGACTGGTCCAGGCTGAGGTTGATGGTGGGATGGAAACTGTTGAAATCATGGTGGAATTCCTCAACGGCTTCTTTTCCATGGGTCCAGATGATGAAGATCAATGTAGCGCAAGTAGAGTAGGGGCATTAGGGGACGAGAGCTGAGGAAGCGTTGTTCTAAGTCAGCCATAAAAATGTTGGCATACTGTGGAGCCATGCGGGTACCCATAGCAGCGCAGCTGATTTGAAGGTATACATTGTCCCCAATTGTGAAATAGTTATGGGTGAGGACAAAGTCACAAAGTTCAGCCACCAGGTTTGCCGTGACATTATCGGGGATACTATTCATGACGGCTTGTAGTCCGTCTTTGTGTGGAATGTTGGTGTAGAGGGCTTCTACATCCATAGAGGCCAGGATGGTGTTTTCAGGAAGATCACCGATGGATTGTTATTTCCTCAGGAAGTCAGTGGTGTCTCGAAGGTAGCTGGGAGTGCTGGTAGCGTAGGGCCTGAGGAGGGAGTCTAAGTAGCCAGACAATCCTGCTGTCAGGGTGCCAATGCCTGAGATGATGGGGTGTCCAGGATTTCCAGGTTTATGGATCTTGGGTAGCAGATAGAATACCCCTGGTCGGGGTCCCAGGCGTGTGTCCGTGCGGATTTGATCTTGTGCTTTTCCAGGGAGTTTCTTGAGCAAATGCTGTAGTTTCTTTTGGTAACCCTCAGAGGACAGTGGCTTGTAGAAAGTGGTGTTGGAGAGCTGCAGAGCAGCCTCCTGTTCTTATTCCAACCTATTCATGATGACGACAGCACCTCCTTTGTCAGCCGTTTTGATTATGATGTCAGAGTTGTTTCTGAGGCTGTGGATGACATTGTGTTCTGCACTGCTGAGGTTATGGGGCAAGTGATGCTGCTTTTCCACAATTTCAGCCCGTGTACGTGGGCGGAAGCACTCTAAGTAGAAGTCCAATCTCTTGTTTGAGACCACTGCTTCTTGTTCTGTCATCTGCCACCACTGAGAACAGCTGAGCTCCACCCTCTTTGGGACCCCCCCTTCAGGAATTGAAGGCTGCTATCAAATCCCCCCCTCACTCTTCTCTTCTGCAGACTAAACAAGCCCAGTTCCCTCAGCCTCTCCTCCTAAGTCATGCCCAGCCCCCTGATCATGAGGCTCTAACCCCTGGTGTGTTGTAGCTAAAAACGGGCAGCACTTTTCTTCCAGCCGGGTTTCACACAAAGCCATAAAACCAGGCGAAGGGGCTGCTGAGTTCGGCTACTGAATTACGCTCCTGTCACTGGTTCGAGTCTGCAGCGCGGGAGCGGACGCCCGCTAATTAAACACGGATCCTTTATTCACGCCTCCCTTCCTTTGCACGTGAAACGCCGGCCCGCAGCCTTCCCTGCTCCGGTTACCACATTCCCGCACCCCAATTCGCTGGCTGGGACTGCGGGTGCCGCGGCCCGGGTCCGCCTGCCCCTGGCGGGACCCACCGCGCTGGGCTCACCAGAGCGGAGCGCGGGACAAGAGGGGGGGAAATCGCGGCACCAAGCTGCCGCCAGCGGCACCGCGTCCGGCTGGCAACCGGCGCCGTCCGACACGCCCCAAGCCCGCCCGCCCGCCGCGCGCTGCCTCCGGCGGGGGCCCCGGGGCGAGGGGGCGGGCGCGAGCTCGGCAGCGAGCCCCGGCGGGCGGAGGCTCTCGCGGCCGCTCCAAGCCCAGCCCGGGGGCTGCAGCCGCGGGGCGGGGCGGGGGGGGTGTGGCCGCTGCCCCCACGCCATTGGCTGCGCGGCCCGTGACGCGCCGGGGCCGGGGCGGGGCGCGGGGCGCCGGAGCCCGCCGCGGGGCGCTGGGAACCACGCTGCAGCCCCGGAGCGGCGGCGGCGGCCGGGAGATCGCTCCGGCGGCGGCTGCAGGGAGCGCGCCCCCGCCTCGCCTCGCCTCGCCTCGCCTTCATGCCGCCAGCCCGGCTCCGCAGCCGGCTGCCCTGAGCCGCCCCAGCCATGGGAGACGGCTGGCTCGCCCCATTTTGCAACCCCCCCAACCGGTCCAGCTCCCCGCCGCCCGTGCCCCCCAGCAGCGCCTCCACCCTGCCCTACCCGCCGGGCAGCAGGCAGCTGCCCCTGGAGCTGCCCTCCCACCAGTGGGCGGTGGGCATGGGCATGCTGATGGCCGTGATGGTGCTGCTGATCGTGGTGGGCAACGGGCTGGTGATCGCGGCCATCGGGCGCACGCAGCGGCTGCAGACCCTCACCAACCTCTTCATCACCTCGCTGGCCTGCGCCGACCTGGTGATGGGCTCGCTGGTGGTGCCCTTCGGGGCCACGCTGGTGGTGCAGGGCCGCTGGCTCTGGGGCTCCTTCCTGTGCGAGTGCTGGACCTCGCTGGACGTGCTGTGCGTGACGGCCAGCATCGAGACCCTGTGCGTCATCGCCATCGACCGCTACCTGGCCATCACCTCGCCTTTCCGCTACCAGAGCCTCATGACCAAGGGCCGGGCCAAGGGCATCATCTGCACCGTCTGGGCCATCTCCGCCCTGGTCTCCTTCCTCCCCATCATGATGCATTGGTGGCGGGATGGAGATCCCCAGGCTCTGGATTGCTACCAGGACCCCAGCTGCTGTGACTTCGTCACCAACAGGGCCTATGCCATCGCCTCCTCCATTATCTCCTTCTACATCCCCCTGCTCATCATGATCTTCGTGTACATCAGAGTCTACCGGGAGGCCAAGGAACAGATGAGGAAGATAGATAGGTGCGAGGGCAGGTTCTATTGCAGCCACCCCCAGCCTCCTGCTCAGGCCCAATCCCACCATCAGCCCATCCTGGGCAATGGCAGGGCCAGTAGGAGAAGGACCTCCAGGATCCTGGCCTTGAAGGAGCAAAAAGCCCTCAAGACCTTGGGCATCATCATGGGTGTCTTCACCCTCTGCTGGCTCCCCTTCTTCCTGGTCAATGTGGTCAAGGTCTTCAACAGGGACCTGGTGCCAGACCAGCTCTTCGTCTTCTTCAACTGGCTGGGCTATACCAACTCGGCTTTCAACCCCATCATCTATTGCCGCAGCCCTGACTTCCGCAAGGCCTTCAAGAGGCTGCTCTGCTGCCCCAGGAAAGCTGACAGGAGGTTGCACGCTAGTGCTGGGGAGCTCTCCCGGTATGCAGGGAGCTTCATCAATACTTTGGGCACCCCAGAGCGCAGCCTCGGAGGGACGTGGTCCGATTGCAATGGGGGCACACAGGGAGGCAGTGACTCCAGCCTGGAGGAGAGGAATAGCAAAATTTCCTATTCGGAATCCAAGGTATAAGGATAGGGTGTATGTCGGGTTTGTGGGGCAGAGGGTTGTGTGAACTGGACACTGAGCATAAAGAAAGACAGGAAGGGAAATAAAAAGGAGGAAAAAGCCACCAGGAGTCTGGTTAATAAACACCAGACCAAACTGATCTCTTGCTGTGGAGAGAATCTGTGTTTACTTAAAATTAAAAGCAGGTGAACTTGTATGCAGCATACCTCATCTAAAGCTAAAGGAAATGGGAGGCCACTGACCACTGAACAAAGGAAATTAACAAAAACTGTCTCAAACCCATTTGGATTATTATTATCTTTTTGTGGGGAGTTCAATGTTGGCAGTTAGGGAAAATAATTTGAAAAGGAAATAAGAAAATAGGTTACGTTTTTCTGAGGGCTCCAGTTGCAGAGGGGCCTGATCCTGAAACACTGAAGTATTGGAAATTTGCCGTTGCCATCAGCGTTGGCAGGGTCAAGCTGTTATTAACCTTGCTTCAAAAGTTAGGACTATCGGCTGTCCCTGTCCTTACTTCTGGGAGCTGCAGCAGTAGCCCCGCATGGAGGAAAAGAGCCTCATTTTAATAAGTGCTGGCTGCCGAAAAATCTCACTGAAGTCCGTGAGAATTGCAGGTGTTCAGCACTTTTGCATATGGCTAAAAGTCACTTTTGAAAGTGTGTTTGTGTTCTGATGAGTTTTATTTTAAGCTCTTGGTAGCTGGGCTCCCCCATTATCTAAAGCAGATAAGAATAAAAAATACATAGTGTTGAACATTGATATACTTGTATTTTGAACAAACCTCTTCTGCTTTTTTCTTCAGCACCAGCAAACTAGTGACTTTTTGTGCTTATCTTCCCTTGCCAGACAATAGCAATCAGGCTGAGAAACTTCTACCTCAAACTGTGCATATTGTACAGGGGAAATGAAAAAGACGTGTTTATATTAAACAGCTTATTTATGTATCACTATTAGTATTTTCTAAAAAAAACCCACCCCAGTCATTGAGCCTTCTGCAGTTTGTTCATTGTAATTACAGATGAACAGTAAAAATGAATTCCTTGTATCAAAAAAATTACTGCACATTTTTAAAAAACGGCAACATAGCCATTTTTTGCACAGTGTCAAGAATTATAAAAAGAGGAGGACTTGTGGCACCTTAGAGACTAACAAATTTATTTGAGCATAAGCTCTCGTGAGCTAGTGAGCTGTAGCTCACAAAAGCTTATGCTCAAATAAATTTGTTAGCCTCTAAAGTGCCACAAGTCCTCCTTTTCTTTTTGCGAATACAGACTAACACGGCTGCTACTCTGAAACCTGTCAAGAATTGTAAAGTGAATTAAAGATGTTACTTGCACAAGAAGTCAAATTACAAATAAAACGGGGGTTAAATAACGTCAAACCCCAGATCTATTTCTGTTCTTGTCTGCTATGTTACGATTTTACTGAGAGTTACTTTTTTAATATTACTTTATCAAGGTACTGTACATGTATCTATATTATAAATTAAAGTATCTTAAGGGTCCTTTTTATTTTTATTTTTTATGTCCAAGTGCCCACATGAATCTGCTGTTGTTTTAGCACTTGTGTGTCATTTCCATTTTCCCATCTCTGTGTGTGTGTGTGTGTGTGTTTTATAACGTATTTATACTCTGGTGCAATTTACTACTGTGTAAGTGATCAGTCAATGTGCAATAAATGTCATTGCATCACAAGCAAGTTACGTTCAGTGTTTCTCTATAGGTTCAGAAGCGGTCCCCGGCTAGACTGGAAAGGACAGAGTTTGTTTTGCTCGGAAATGTGGATCAGGTTAACGATACAGTCCTGTCTAATGGCTTTTCCTGACACAATATTGTAAAAAAGAAAACAAAAAAAAAAACCTTTCTAGACCAAATAAGGTTGTGTTCCTGTTACAGTGAGAGCTGCCTACTTCTCTTAAACTAATGGCCAAAACAAGGTGTTTCCAGCCTAATTTTGAAAACATTCGTTTTCTTTAATGATGCCTACTTAGCTATACCAATCTTTATTGTTAAGTGTACTGGACTGGGAGTCAGGATACCTACTATTTAGAAGTACAAAACTATTTCATTCTATTTTGTTTGAAAGCTGAAAATTCTCTGTCTAATAGAAACTTATGCATTGTACTCCATCATAAAGTCAATGATACTCTTAGAATAATTTCACTTCACACGGATGGGGTCTGATCCTGTGTCACTGAACTCTCAAGGACTTTTGCCATTGACTTCAGAGAGAGCAGGGTCAAGTCCCTATTCTATATGGGCCAGAACCTATTCCCACTGAAGTCTATGGAGGTCTCCACTGAGTTCAGGGTATCTAACTGGAGATATAATTTTCAGGCTGTAATGATCTGAAACAATTCCGGACTTTTGTTCTGCTGCATTGTAAAAACACTTTCAAGCAAAATTCACAATGAGTTTGACGCTTCACACACTGGAATCAATGGGAGTATTTCCCTTGTCTTTAATGGTTGCAGGATCAGGCCCCCTAAGTGGTTTCAACTCAGTGAATCAGATCTAAAGACTACTGAAGTTAGTGGGGATCTTTTCTGTTGACTTCCATGGGCTTTGGATCAGGTCCTATATCACACAAGTTAGGTGACTGGTTTAAAAAAAAAAAAACTTTCTGTAGCTTAAACAATTATATATTGTGAATAAAGCAAAGCGTATGTGGCCCTTATTTTGTGATGGTATGTTACTCTTAGTAGTGGATTCATTTGGGGCCAGGTTCTGCTACCCTTACGCACATTGAGTAGTGTCCTAGTCACGCTGGTATCTCTGTGAACTTCGGCAGAACTCTGCATATGAGCACAGCTGTGCTGAGAGGGGGAAGGTGGCAGATTCAGATCTTTCATGTGCGTCTTGAACGTAGAACTCCGTCATAATGCCACATTTTTTACATTGTTTCATAATGGTGCATTTCATTCAGGTAGCTGAATAAATAGTTAATTACTAGAAACTGCTGTGGCAAATAGAGCAACAAAAAGACAGACTGCTCGATATTGTAAAGCACCTCTGTCCTGTGATGTGCAGAGTAAAAGTGAGGCTGTCTTTAGTGCTCTAACGCTCCGAGGAATAGTGAAGTTAGCAATCAGCAACCTCCCTGGGAGAACGTTTGTGAAAGTCAGTTCTTTTGGAAACAAGCCAAGCCCTAATGTTTAAAATTTCAGGAACGATCTTTTATTCAAAGTGCTCTTAATATTACAAGAAGATAATGCTTTTTTATGCAGGACCAAATTGAAGGGCCTTTAGAAGGTAGTTTTGCCATTGATTTCATTGGGGTTCAGGCTTGAACTGCAGTTAATAATTCCCCCGTAACAAGTGAAATGGGCTAAATGCCAAAGTGAAGCCAGGTCAGCTGCCAGATGAAACATACGTTCTATCGTCATGGTCCAATGACATCTATTTAAATCCAAGAATTCAATTCTGCCTTCAGTTGTACCCCTACTATTCCAGATAAGTCAGTAGAATTGCAGAGGTGTAACTGAGGGCAAAATTTGACTCCAGCTGACTAATATAGGATGTGATGATTTTATACATGATGGAGGCAGTAGAGTGACGATTTGCTACTCTACGACGCCAGAAAAGATTGAGTCTAATGGACTTCAACCTTGATCCAGCAAAAGCAGTTTAGCACATGCTTAACTTTACGCACGCCAGTGATCTCACTGAAGTCAATGAGTCTGCTCATGCACTTAAAGTTAAGCGCATGATGAAGTGCTTTGCTGAACTGGGGGCCTTAGATCAGCTTTAGGACCAAAACCTGCTCAGCTCGCTCTCCCTGGGAAAATACACTGGGCCACACTCATCCTTGATTAATGTAACACCCTCAAAGTCACTGGAGTTACATGTAGGATGAATGGTGCCCATGGACTTCAATGGGACCACCTGTGTGAGTAAAGTGATCAGGATTTGGTCATTGTGTTTTGGACAATCAGAAATGACCTGATAGATAGGCTATAGGTAGATACTGCAGTTTTGAAAATTGGAAGGTCTCTAATTGGCTGAAGGATTAAACAGTCAATAAAGATAATCCATCCCGCAATCTGAATGGCTGATACATGCCTCACCTCATCCAGTGTAAAAAAGGCAGCAGCACCTTAGAGGCCGAGCAAGTCATATGGTGTGCATGTGTGTGAAGAAGGGAAGACTATGGATTGCTGTCTTGGTACAGCCTGTTCTTAGTATTAAAGCAGGAATATGCTCTGCGAAGAGTTACAGCACAGCTGAGTTACTCCGGAGGCAATGAGTCAAACATCCATAATGACATTTCTTTGAAGAAAACCAGACAGGGATTAACAGTAGGAGCTGCACTAGGAGAGTACAAACATTAGACTCGCAGCCACACACACACTTGCACCGAACAGTTAAGTAACAGAAGACTAGAGACCTGAAGGGAAGGGAGAAGCAGATAAAACAGAAAATCTACTGTAAGAGTACAGACTGCATGCATTATGGCTCAAATTGTTGGGCCAGGATGTCTAAACAGGCTTCTAAACTTTAGGCACTAAAATAGAAGTGGCCTGTTTGCCAAAGATGCTAAGAGCCTGTAGCCCCCATTGACTTCCTTGGGAGCTCAGTATTTTTGAAAATTAAGCTACTTCTCTATAGGCATGTACATGTAAATCTAGGAGCCTAACTTTAGGCATATGGGTTTGGAGATTTGGGCTTCAGTGTAGCTGCTTTTTGCAGGTAAAAAGCATAAGGAAACCAGATCCTGCATTTCTTGTGAATCCAGCACTGCAGACAAGTTAGGAGAGGAGTTGGATTTTTTAAAAGTAGTCAAGTGCCTAAAGATAGGCATCTAATGGAATTTTCAAAAGTTCATAGGTGCCAATGGGAGTTAGGTGCCTAGCCAATCTTGAAAATTCCACTAGGCACCTATCTGCATCTTTGGGCACCCAAATATCTTTACAAATCTGGCTCAAAGTGTGCACCTATATTGCACTTTCATCCATGGATTACATATAGGTCTAGTACCAGCATGAGCCATTAGTAAGCAAAAATTGCAACTAACTAAATCTGGTTCAGTAAGTGTGGCCTAAAATGCTTAGAATTACATCTTTACATCGCCCACAACGTACAAGGAATTCAGCATGATAAGTAGTTTGTTTCTGATAGCATGCACTATTTCTGTTGCAAACACCATCTCTGTCATTTGGCATGCAAGTGTATTCAAATATAGAAGACAACTTTCTTATCTTTTTTTTCCAAGCCTTATCTGAAGTTGAAATTTTATTAATAACTTTTAAGCTGTTATTGTGCAAACCTCCCCTGCTCTGCACACTTTCCTAATTTATTATTTCCCATGTGGTGGAACGTACTTACTTCTTCCCCTGTAATATATCAGTGATGGAAACGGTACAGTCATGAACTAACAGCACAGACATTCTTCAAGCCAAATTCTATCCTCAGCTATGCTTGTGATATGCCACTGGAGTCAGAATTTGGCCCTTATAATCTAATCTTTTATGAGAGCTACTAAGCAACGGCTCCAGAAAGGTCCATTGTCACCAGCAATAATTGACATTTACTAATGAAGCTGGAGCAATTAGTCCCATTAAAAGCATTCAAGGAAAATGTTAACTGCTAAACCACGGTTAGTGCTGTATACATCAAATAATGGGTGTTTTGTTTGTTAGTTTCTGTTAGGTGATATGATGGAAAATAATTATCCTTTGACTAGCAGCCAGCTTTGTACTATTCAGAAAGGGGAAGACATGTTCGGTTTGAAGGATTATACTTAAAATAGTTCTGCTACATTAGCCACATCAGCAGCTGGCGTGAAGTTAATTCCCATGCACACATACACACGCCCTCCATGTTATTTCGCAACAAGAACAGGAGGACTTGTGGCACCTTAGAGACTAACCAATGTATTTGAGCATAAGCTTTTGTGGGCTACAGCTCACTTCATCGGATGCATTCAGTGGAAAATACAGTGGGGAGATTTATATACGCCGAGAATATGAAACAATGGGTGTTATTGAGAGTAATCAGGAAAGGTGAGCTATTACCAGCAGGAGAGCGGGGCTGGGGGGGGGGGGAACCTTTTGAAGTGATATCAAGGTGGGCCATTTCCAGCAGTTGACAAGAATGTTTGAGGAACAGCGGGGGTGGGGGTGCAGGAAATAAACATGGGGAAATAGTTTTACCTTGTGTCATGACCCATCCACTCCCAGTCTTTATTCAAGTCTAAGTTAATTGTATCCAGTTTTCAAATTAATTCCAATTCAGCAGTCTCTCCTTGGAGTCTGTTTTTGAAGTCTTTTTGTTGAAGAATTGCCACTTTTAGGTGTAATCGAGTGACCAAAGAGATTGATTTCGGTTTCACTCCCATCGGTCAAAGTTTTTGGTTTGATTGAAAAAACAGTAATGCAAGCTGCTGAAATAAGGTCAAGCACACTGTCCCACAGGATTGTTTTTCATATGCATCACTGATTCACATTCAGAGGGTGCCAAATTCCAAAATGGCTAAGGAGGAAGTAAGTATTCTTTGTCTTTCTGTAAATAATCATGGATAACATAAGATCAACAGTAGAATTGCTATGATTGCCTTACACAACAGATCCATTTTTTTTTTACTTAGATGTCCATTTAGCCTAAACAGTAATAGCCATGCTAAACTGTCAGAGAAAGTGACAGAGTGGGGGAAAAAAGAATAAACAAGATGATATCTGGTGGCAAAGCCGGAGGGGGAACCAACAGGGCTGGATGTTACATTTTCTTTCCAACATAATGCCCCTTATGAAAAAGTCCAATAGTTTTTAATAGGAATGAATCTGTCAGCTACTCAATAGAAATAAAATAGCCTTCAACAGAAATGACTCTAAAAACCTAGAGAATTTTATCCCTTCTATATTCTCTAGGCCGATTAAGCACTTTTCCATAAGGAGATAAACAGTTGGAGCAAACTCCAACACTTCTTAAATGTTCCCCACCTCTAATGCACATTGAAAGAAAAATATTTGAGCCAGATCCTCAGCTAGCGTAAATCACTGGAGCTTGTTTCAGAGTAGCAATTAGGCAAACTGTTTCAACAAAGCCTTTAATTTCCACTGCCTCTGGATATTTACATTGTTCCTCCTAAAAGCAAGTGTGGCTCATGCAACTTAAGGGAGTCTTTCTATTGAATTTCATGGGAGTTAGATAATACCTCATACTGGGCCTGACTCTGAAGCCATTAAGTGAGCTGTAGCTCACAAAAGCTTATGCTCAAATAAATTTGTTAGTCTCTAAGGTGCCACAGGTCCTCCTTTTCTTTTTGTGGATACAGACTAACACGGCTGCTACCCTGAAACCTGTCACTTTGCACAGTCCCGCTAAAGTGAATGGGCCCAATTCTCCAGTGCCTTTCGCCTTGTGTTGTCATTTATACCTGTGCAATGAGGATGTATAAGTGATGCGGCCAGTGTAACTCAGTGGAGAATTCTGACCAGCTAATGTTTTACACCTGCTTTGCCAGGTATAAATGATTACACAGGTTACAGGGCAGGTGAGAATCAGGTACTTTTGTATGACTCCTAGGAGTTATTGCTACTTACTGCTAACATAAGCAGCAGAATTGGGCCTGCCTAGAATTGTATCATGTTTGGGTTTGTCATGTAATCTCTCACACATGTTCCTGGTTCACATTATTTAACTGACAACTGAACATACAGATTCACTTTGCAAACCAGCATTGTGGCTAGCTAGCTCTTTGGCCATAATAAGTTTTACAGCTAGACCCGCCTGCAGAGTCTGACTTGGGATCTGAACATTGGCAGAGCTTTGGGAGGCTCAGATCCAGGGGGTTGGTTTAGGCACATTTCTAATTTGATACTCATTGTTAATAATTATGTACCTAGAACTGTAGCGAGCGAAGAGGAAAGCCCACCAGGCCAGCTTTATCCTCTGGCCCTGCACCTTACGCCTGCACTGTCTGTGGCAAAGACAGTCACTTAAGAAGTGGGCTTGTTAGCCACTCACATGCTTTGGGTATTCATCCACCATCTTCCGAGATGGAGGGCTGCCATTCAGTTCTATTCGAACAGACCCAACATTTTTCAAAACAAGTAAGACGAGAGTCCTGTCCTCAAAGAGTTTACAATGTGACACAGAAAACAGCAACACAATCCTGCCTTCATCATGGCATCTGTGCACCCGAGACATAAGGACATGGGACAACCTTTTTTCTTTTCTCTTGATCCACTATGTTGGACCCAACACTACAGTCCTCACTGGATATGTCAACACAGCAACTAGACACCTGCAGATGGCCCATGCTAGCTGGCTCAGGCTAACGGGCTGTTTAACTGCAGTGTAGACTTCCAGACTTGGGCTGGAGCCCAGGATCTAGGACCCTGGCAGGTGGGAAGGTCCCAGAGATCTGGCTGCAGGATCTGGAAAGTCCACACTGCAATGGAACAGCCCCTGAGCCCTGGGAGCCAGAGCCAGGGTCAGCTGGCACAACCCAGCCACAGGGGTTTCTCTGCAGTGTAGACATACTGAGAGAGACAAAATGGGACTAGGTGCCTAACCTGCGGTTCTGTAAATCCCCCCAATCTGCATCTTTAGGCACCTAAATCCCTTTAAAAATCTGTCCCTCGAGGATACATCTGTACTGCAGCTGGGAGTGAGCCTTCCTGCCTGGGTAGACAGCCGCATGCTAACAGAGCTTGAGCTAGCAAGTTAAAAATAGCAGCATGGAGGTTGGAGCACTGGGTGGAGCTCAGGCTTTCAAGCCTAGGGAGTAAGGTAGGCATTGTAGGTACATATAATAAAAAGACAGTCCCTGGCCCAGAAAGCTTACAATCTAACTACAGAATGACAGTAACCAGTGTCTCCTTTAAATGTGAAGAGTTAAAACAAGTCACTTTGGTGGAGCAGTGAGTATTATTTTTATTTCACTTTCAGGCACACTGAAGACTCTAAGATATCCTTCTGGCAGACAGAATATGCTGTGAAAATACCAGAAAGACACGGTATAGTGCCAGGAATGTCAACAGGAGTCACCAGGAGTCATATGTTAAAGCAATTACTTTTCACTTGCTTTTTTTAAAGTACAATCTGGTAATGCTCCTGCTATGATAGTTATTCAAGGGGGGATGAATGTCACAAAAAATTAAAGGGAAAACAACAAAAACAGCTGACTACAGCAGATTATCAGTGTTGTCAATATCACAATGCTTCTTTTAAGAACAAGACAGTCCAAGAAAACCCAAATGAGACTTTCTGGCATGGAACCAAGTGTGATGCTTTAGATGAAGGTTTCTAAATATACCTAATGGACCCAGTTCTGCCCCTCAGTCACACCCCCAAGTTCCTAAAGGCAGCGAAAGTTCGATGTATATTTCTGAAGGTAGTTTGGCTCTGCAAACCCCAGTCATGCTGAGGACAGGGTGTCAGTACCAGTCTATGGTTACAGTTCTGTCTGTGGAATGCACAGTTAGTGCCCAAAGAAGTACCCTCTACACTTCCTTTTTGGGGTGTATAATGTGCTCTTTTCTGCCCCCACCCTGCCAGCTTCCTTCCATCAGCTGGTAAAGAATGCAGCCCGGGCCCACAGCCTCAAAGGTATCTAGGCTCCTAACAGCCATTGAAATTAATGTAAAGTTAGGATCCCAATTACCTTTGAGGCTCTGGACCCAGGTTCCCATTCTACACCCCCTTGGAATGACTGGCACTAAGGCTGGTAGCACTAATGCTCCCAAGGTTTTGCATTCAGGTCCCTCTACCTCACTTCTAATTGCCCATCTGTGCAGAGCCATTTCAGCTCACCCACAGTTGGTAACGAACCAAACTGTCATTTAATTTATTGTTTGGGATATAGCTGAGGTTTAACGATTATTGTTTGTAACACTTGGGCAGTCATTATATAATTGTTAATCCTTATAAACACATTTTAAGTAGTCATAAGAGCTGTTGTGTAACAATCAGCATCTGTCCTGTTATTTTAAACTCTAGGTATGGATTGTCCAAGAATTTGTGAAATCAGGTGCAAAAGGGTGTGCCCTTGGCCAGATCCTGCTCCCAGTGAAGTCTATCATAGTTTGTCATTCACAGGAGCAGAATCAGGCCCAATGTATGGCAATACATAATGAGCATCTTTGAGCCCTCCAGGCCCAGGTCCAGCCCAAGATGGTATATTCTTGCACTTCTGAGCAACAGAGGCTGCAGGCTGTAGCAGATACTATCTCTGTGGCAGGCTGAGCCCCACCCAGCAGAGGTCAACCACTGTCCTGGAAGACAAGTAACAAACTAAGCATCTCCATATCAAGAGTTGTAGAGCTGGCTGGTAGGGGCACACTCTAGTGTTCTGCTACCCTCAGCTCAGTCACCCTTCCCATCCGACACAGCTCTGCGGAGATTACGCCGGTCTGCCTGGGACCTGGTGGGAGTATGGGGTATTGCTGGTTCTAGATGTTCGAGGAAGGGGCTTTATCCTCTGCTTCACCCTTGCCTCTCTAGGTGGTAGATAGGAAGCCTGCCACACCAACTGCACTTGGGCTGGCCTCCATCATCAGAGGATCTTGGGAAGAATAGAGGGGCAAACTCCATGGCCCTGGGTAGCCTGGCTTCCATACATAGATGGGACAACCCCAGGAAGTCCATTGCTTTGGCCCTGTTAGTCTTTTCCTGTTTTTCCCTAGCTGATGGACATTGAATCGTCCTTTGATGAAGAATTTGTCCTTGTGAAAGAGGGATTAAGATACGCAGAATCATAGGACCAGATCTGAAGCAGCTGAGGATCTGGTCTTTAGGGGACAATTGGAAGGCAAAGGTATTTGACAAGCCACTCCCATAATATAGGATTAATAAAACCACAATTGTATGTTATAAACAAAAGTACTTCCCTCTCGCCGTGGTGCAGGTAACTTTGGAGAAGTCCCACAAAGCTTCCATTGTCTAACACCTGCAGACATCCAAAGGGTTGGGTTTGATTTGGTTTGGTTTGGTCCTATTCCCTAAATATTCACTTGGGAAGCTTGTTTTAAAATATTAGTGAAATCATGTTGTTGTTTAGCGAGACAAAACTAGTTTAAAGATGAGTTCTTTAAATGGCAGCTATGTGTAACACAAGGCAATGTGAGCTAGATGCTAAGGCCCTGGACCAGGCACCAGGAGACCTGTATTCCCTTCCTTGCTACATCAGGAACCTGCTTTATGACCTTGGACAAACCCTTCACCTCTTTGTTTCTCTTTCATTGCCTTGTCTATTTAGATTGTCTGTCTATTTTCTATTTAGCCAAAACATGGGAGAGCAGGGGTCAAGTCCCAGCTTTACTACAGACTTCCGGCGTGACCTCAGGGAAATCACTAGGGTATATCCAGACAGCACAGTGAACCCAGGCTGTTACTTGTCTTTACCTCTCCTACCATCCACACATAAAAACCTCTCACCTGGGTTTGGAGGTCCTTAAACTGGGGATTTAGATTAGAGCATAGGCTCTGGTTAAACTTGGGCTGGAACCCGTCCCCTCTGCAGTTGGAATGCAGGCTAAATCACACACGTACTGATAGTCCTCCAATGCCCCTCCCACAGAAGGACAGACAAGTTCTCCCACAGTTGACACAAGTGATGGGGAAAGAATACTAGATAGGGTCATCCCTGAGAACCAAGGGATATGCTCCCAGATACACACCGGTGAGTGCAGAAACCGTGAGGGCACAGTAATACGGGTAGGGCTTGTCTGTGGAGGATGCTCACAGGTGGATTAGGTTAACCTCCTGGATGCTCAGACCCAAGGACAAATCACCTGGGTTAATTGTGCAGTATAGACACAGTCTCTGCCTCTCCATGCCTCCGTTCCACGTCTGTAAAATGGGGATATGGCACTGCTCTACCTCATAGAGGCATTGTGAGGATAAATATATTAAAGAGAGTGAGGTGCTCAGATATTATGATACTTGTGACAATAGAATGACCTAAAATAGATCAAGGAAAGGCTTTTGGAGCAGGGACTGTCTATTTCTGGGTACATCTACACTTTGAGCTGGAGGGATAATTACCAGCTTGAGGAGACAGACCTGCACTAGTTCTGATCTAGCTAGGAGCACAAAAAAACTAGAGTGTAGCTGCTGTGTGTGAGCAGCAGGAGGGTCTAGCTGCCCCATGTATGTACCCATCTGAGATGCTAGGCATGTACTCAGGGGCTAGCCCCTCGCACTGCCACATTTACATTCTTAATTTTGGCACGATCGCTCAATCAACGCTAGCATGGATATGTCTGCTTGGGCTGAAATTTACACCTCCCACTTGACGTGTAGACATACCCTCTGTGTTTATAGAATACTCAGCATGATGGGTCTCCTAGGCATTGCTGCAGTACAGCTCCTAGTAATAATAACTAATGCAAGAGGAGTTGTAATACTGGTTCACGCTTTATAGGGTGCGTCTAGACACAGAGTAGAGATTTTTGTTCCTGTTTGAACTTGAGTTGATTGCCAATTAACCCAAGGTAGCTAGGATATTTATAAATGTTCGTCTAGCCAATCCACAGATGCTGTGCTCTGGAGTAAACCACTGACATTTGTAGAGTGTTTTCGACAAATATGTTAGCTAAGGTAACTCAAGTTGGTTGGCAATCAGTTAACTCAAATTAAAATAGGAGCAAAAACTCCAGTCTAGCCAGCCCCTGGTTTGATGAGATACTCAGTATATGGTATTGTTCTCCGTGTACATTGGCAACAGTCGTTTCTGTCACCTTAAAGAGATAAAAGCAAAAACGCCATTGGGCCAAATTCTGCGCCGACATAAACCCTCCATGATTCCACTGAATACAAATACAAATCTGTGCAGAATTTGACCCAACAAAAATTCTGAGTGAGTAGGGATTGCATAAGGTACATAAGAAAGCAGACACAGGCAAGGGGGTCCAGTAGCTAGGGTGACCTCAGGAGGTCTGAGTTCTACTCCCAGTTGTCACTGATTTACTGTCAGACCTTGGGCATGTTAGGCACCCTCTCTGCGCATCTGTAAAGTGAAAAAAATAATATGTACCTTTGCCGCGTGCTTGGAGAGTTACATATGAAAAGCACCATTTATGTATTATTATTATTATTACCTGTATAATTATTCCTCAGCGAGTTACCATTTGAATAGAAGGAGTAAATCTGTTATCTGGTCACAGTAGTAGGCTGTTATCCTCCAGCCACTAGAGGGCAACATGACACACTGAGGCTTAGCTAAGGTAATTTGAAAACAATGAGCAATGCAAAACTTTGAGAATTATTTCCATCTGACAGTTAGGCTGTTTTCACAAATACCAGTGTGTCCATTACAGCATTGATGAACTGATAGCAATATGTAACGCATTCACAATTTTACATATTGAAATCAGCTTTGGGGGAAGCAGAAGCCAGAGTAGTGTTAACACTTATTCACCAGTAAAGAATGCAGTGATAAAAAGACTGAAATCATTTCAGTGAGGTGTTGCTTCCATTAATATATTATGTAACAGTTCCATCAGTACACAATTTTTAGTAAACATCCCCTTTGGGTAGATAAATGTATGAAGTCTGTATGTATCCATAATTAATATATCTTCATTTTAAAATTGGCCGGACTTAAATCAGATGCTTTGTCTTTACGTTACAAGGCACCTCGTAAATTAAATGTTTGATATTGTCAGATGCATGCCATTAACACTTCAGGGAGATAATCCTCTCAGTGACCTCTGTCCTGTCTATCAGAATGCCTGACTCCGCAGATAAAACCTCTGGAAGTAGAACAACGATTCTCTGAACTCATCATGGCTTCTTTTCTTCAATTTTGAACTTTGCAAGAGAAAAATAACCATTATTTGTATTGCTCAGGCAGTTTTGAAACACAGGTTGTTGTTTTTTACTCATCTATTCCAAACATTATTGTATAAAATCTGGTGGAAAAGTGAAAACCTCTCGAGGAGAGGGATTTCTTTTTGCCCTGGTAATAAAAAAAGTGGATAGTTCACATGGCAAAGTTCAATGACTTATTTAGCATCAAATAAGAAAGAAAATAATGAACAGAACAGTTATGTGCCTGTAATTCTTCTAGAGGGAACACAGAAGCAAGGGATTTGCATTGTTTTCTGCACTGCTCCCATTCATTAGAGATAAGAAAATGCTGATGACTCTTTATCTTTCATTTCCTGGCTCTCTTCTTACACTGTTTAGTATTCCTAAACTAGTAGGTGAAGTATCCGTTTTCACCTCTTCTGTTTTAACTTTGGATGGCAACAGGGACGCCACTCTGATTGACAGAAGAAAGTTTGCCAGGTTAACCCTCTGAAGTTTGACAGGGTAATTTACGCCTTTCTATGTAGTCTTTTATTTTATTTAATATAGCATCAATAACACTCCATAGTTAATGTTGAAGTTAGTTTCCTATTTTTCAATTTTCATTCCCTGCCAAAGAGAGTTTGTCTGCCACATCTCATACCAGGACAGAATTGTTCTAGGAAGTTTGAAAACAAACTTCAGAAAAGTCATTTACATTTGCGGTGTTTGAAAACATCTTTGTATTTGACTTGTTAAAAATATTCCTATTACATCTCCAGAAGGTCTTGGCCTACAAACTCCAGGTTTGTGTTATTGGCCTCATTGAGCAATGCAGTTTAGTGTTTGGTATTGGGGAGGTGGGGGGGGGGTGTTAGTGGGGGAATTATTGCAAAGCTATGTAATATAAAGAGCTTTCTCATATAAACACCTAACCGGGGTAGGCAAGACAGGGGTTAACTAGTGGGTCCTTAGAGCAGGGCTATTATTAGAAGGCACAGGAAGTCAGGGGAGGGGCTCTGAGAGGAAGTGGAAGTAATCACCAGGCACAGAGGGAACTTCTCACCTTGCTAGGTAAGTAAAGGTTTCTTTGGTCTTTTGTTTTGGCCTAGGTTAAGGCCTCATTTTTGACTCTGTGTTGGACTAAGGTGTAGAAACAATATGTGTGTTCCTTAATGCAGTGGTTTTTCAAACTTTTTTCCTGGGGACCCAGTTGAAGAAACTTGTTGATGCCTGTGACCCAGCAGAGCTGGGGCTGAGGGTTTTGAGGTGTGCGAGGGGCTCAGGGCTGGGGCAGAGGATTGGGGAATGGGGGTGAGGGCTCTGGGGTGGGGTTGGGAATGAAGGGTTTAGGGTGTGGGAGAGTGCTCTGGGCTGGGGGTGCAGGCTCTGGGGCTAGGAATGAGGGGTTTGAGGTGTGGGAAGGGGTTCTGGGTTTGGAGGGGCTCATAGGATCTGTAAGAGCAGGACTCCCTTCCTGTGGGCTTTATAAGCCCCCTGGATTTGAGCTTTCAGTGCTGGGTTTTTTTAAATGTGAAACTTGCATGAAAAACAGTCTAAAGGAACATAAGATAGAAGGGATCTTGTTGCGATCACTTTGATGTCCCCTATAGAACCCAAACATTAGAATGTCTGGAAAAGGACAGTGAATGGGCTGGCAAGTATTCTGCTGGCATGCAGTCACATGTGATTGCTCTGTCCACTGTACAAGCTCCAATTTTGTTTGTGGAACGTGTCTTGTATGTGGGTTCTGGATGAAAACAGTGGTGCTGGAACAGTTTTTGGAGTGGGGGTGCTGAGCTGCACCCCCCCTTACCCCTGTCTGTGCCCCTCTACTGCCCCTAGCGCTGGGGCCGGCAGCGGGCCCAGCGGCCAGGACCCTGAGTGGGCAGGGGCGCAGGGCTGGTGGCTGGGACACCGGGCACAAAACTTGAGGGTGCTGCAGCACTCCCTACACCTCTACTTCCTGTGCCTACGGCTGAAAACCTGGATAACCTCTGTTCAAGGATTAAAGTTGTTGGGTGTGTCTGCCATCAAACCTCCAGGGCTCTGGGTAACTGAGGAAGATCTTACTTCAGATTAAGGCCTTATCTAAACAAGGTTGTTTTTTGTACTGATTTAATGGCACTAGTTTAAAACTGATAAACTAGTGCCTTCCCTTCGTGTGGATGTAGTTATATTGGTTTAAAGGTAAGTTATATACTCCCACTTGAGGCGGCACCAATTAACTATATTGTTAATGTAGTTATTAAACCAACTACAGTAGAACCTCAGAGTTCCGAACCTCTCAAGAACAGAGGTTGTTCATAGCTGAAATATTTGTAACTCTGAACAAAATGTTACGTGGTTCTTTCAAAAGTTTACAGCTGAACATTGACTTAAGGCAGTTTTGAAACTTTACTACGCAGAACAAAAATTCTGCGCTTGTGTCATTTAAATTAAGATGGTGAAAAGCAGCAACAGTTTCCTTACCTTGTCAAATCTTTTTTTTAAAACTTTCCCTTTATATTGTTAGGAGTTTACGTTTAACACTGTATTGTACTGTATTTGCATGGGTGGGTTTTTTGTTTTGTTTTGTGGTTTTTTTTTTTTGTTTTTTTTTTGTTTTTCTGCTGCTGCCTGATTGTGTACTTCCGGTCCCAGATGAGGAATGTTGGTTGACCGGGTCAGTTTGTAACTCTGGTGTTTGTAACTCTGAGATTCTACTGTATATTAACAATGCAATTCAACTGGCTCAAAATCTATAGACCACTAAGGATACAAAGTTCAGGGTATCGCCGTAGAGTGGCAACCTATTTGGAATACAATAAGAAGCCAACCCCCAAACCTTCAGGCAGAACTGAAATGTGACTGCAGCTGAATATTTGAGGCTTAGTAAGAGCAGTTAAAGCTGTTGCTGGTAATCTTTTCTTTCCCACAGGCACTTTTGTACTTCCTGGTTCTGATGACAAATGGACCTGGGCCAGCCTGCTTTTCAGACCCAGGAGGTTCAGGCCATTCATATAAGCTTCAGAAATGCATCTTAATTTTTAACAGCTTAGCCAAACGGAACAAAAATCTTTTGAGTTCCAGACATCACTAGTCCTATCTTACACATGTCACCACAGGACTCCTTGCCACTGAAATTCTAACCCTTCCCACATGTGATAGTACATGTGGAATGAAGATCTCTCAAACAAGTTTTCCATAATCTTTCTATTTTGGCCTGCTTTTCAAGGTCATCTGTCTGGCCCACTGCCTCTTACAAGACAGCATCTGTATGTACACGGGAGTGGCAGATCTGACTAGCAGCTTGATTTACAACCTGCTTGCAGCCTGTAAGGATGTTGTTGTGACATTGTATCATTGCCAGTCTTCTCCATTCAGGATGTGTGGAAAAACAGCCATCTGGTTCATAGATGCAGCACCCTGGTAGGGTCATATCTATTTCCTTCTAGAGAAGGATGAAGTTTGTTTTCATAAAGTGATAAATAAAAAAGGCTGAATAAATAAAGGGTCCAGTCACTTATGAGTGAAGTTCAAAGGCTGACGCGTCCAGGTCTAAAACTTCAGATCCCTGAATTTCCACTATTCTATATCAGTGTGGGGGGGGAGCCCAACAATACGGTCATAGCCCCTAACTGAAATATGCCTAGTGGAAGGAGCACTGGACTGGGACTCAGGAAACTAGAGGGCTATTTCTGGCTCTGCCAATGGCCTGCTGGGTATCCTTGGGCAAGTCACTTCATATCTGCCTCAGTTTCCCCATCTGTAAAATAAGTATAATGATAAAGTATTTAAAAAAAAAGAGAGAGTCAGTGAGCTCTACTGAGGAAAAGCCTTAAATAAGAGCTAGGTATTTGTCCCTTCTTGAAGTGCTTTAAGGACATGTGGTGTCTCGTAAGATACTTTAAAAAGTGAGGGTGAAGATAGATACATTGATATATTTTCTGAAGTGGCCAGTGAGTTGTTTTTGTGTGTGTCCTGCCTGAGTTGCTTTAAAGGGGCCTGACTCTTTTCAAAGGGCAGGTGCTTTGGCCTTTCCTGAAAACCAAGCCCTTTAAAGTGTCTGACGTTGAATCCAACATCACCTCACCAGTGAGTTTGCCATGCTTTTATTGGGTCTAGGCCACCCAGGATTTTCAAGAGTGATCAACTTCAGCAGTTTAAAGGTTCACAGCTCAGTGTCTTGGCCATGCAAAAGGATTGTATAATTACTCAAGTGCAGAATTCAGACAGTTTGCTATTCAGGCTCATCAAGAGTCTGTTCCACACTTTGTATTTGGTATCAGGGCTGCAGCCAAATTCTTACTCTGATGTGGAGCTGGCTCAAAAATAGTCTCTGATCCAGTCATTATGTCAACATTTTTGCCAGAAATAACTAGGGTGAATATTTCCCCAAAGGCCACTGATTTACAGTAAAGCTGAGTCGCAGTGGGGAAGCGGCAGGGTTAGCGTTTGGTAACTGCCTTAGAAAATGAGGAACAGGATCATCAAGTGTGAAGTAAAGAAGCTCCAGAAGCAATCTTCCAAAAAAAGCATAAACTGTCAGTAGCCAAAGTTCCAGTTTAATCTTAAAAAAACAATAACAACAAAACAGCTGGTAGGTTCAAATCCTGCCCAAGCTGATAGTGATTTAAAGTTACTACTGTTTGGTGATCCTTAGGCAACCAAACAGCACTCAGCCCAGTTGATTTTAGTCAACAGCAACAAGATGTTGGTGTACATAAAAAATAAGATACGTTTTTCTTTAACAAACTTTCTTCCACAAACTGCCAATGAGCCACATTTTGCTTTCATTTACACTAGTTTCACATTGGTGTTATTCCATTGTATTGGATGGAATCACTCCTCTTCCCACTCTCAGTTGTAAGAATTAGACCCAATCACACTAACTACATCTATATTGTGATAAAAGATTGTAAAGCTCCTTACAAATCCTATAGCCTCTGTCTGTATTCCTCGAAGACCTTCTTCAGGCTTAAAATGAAAAGCAGTTGAAGTCTTGGCCTGTACAAAACCGCTCACTAGCAGATGTGACAAAAATGTTTTGTCCCAGTAGAAACCTAACCCCACGAATGTTTTGAGACATTCCTTAGAAGCTTAAGAGCTATTTTCATTTTCCCCCACCCCAATTTCTGTACTGTTTGTCCTGAATTTGTTGCTGTTTTGTGTTTAGTTTAACACTGCATTCCAGTATTGAAATAGTTGTTCTGTAGCTATAGGGATTTGTTACTCAAACCGTGCAATCCTGCTGGAAGAGGGAGTGTGATCTAGTGGCTGAAACTCTAGGAGACCTAGCTTTTATTCTTGGTTCTGCTTCACCTCTGTATCTTCTCAGTCTGTAAAAGAGAATGGGACAACATATCTAACTCACAGGGGTAGCTGGAGTTAAAGTGACTTCCATTGGGAGCAGTATGGAACCACCATGCCTAGAAAGAGCATAGGGGCAGATTGTCTGCTTTCACTGTGCTCCCAGAATACTTGCTCTCTATCGCCATCCTAGCTGTAAAGCCACCTGGCTACTCACTGATGCCTGATTTGAACATGGTTGTTGCATGTCATCCAATTGGACATGCATTTGCTGCACTGAAAACAATGCATTAATGTAATCCACTGAGTGTGCTACAGGTTCCACTCTGGGTATATCTTCTGTGTAGACTTCCGGGCTTGGGCTGGAGTCTGAGCTCGGGGACCCTTCCACCTTGCAGGGTCCTAGATCCCAGGCTCCAGCCCAAGACCAGACATCTACACAGCAGTGAAACAGCCCCACAAGCCCAAGTGGGCTGGTATGGGCCAGCCAACAGTGTCCAGTTGTGTAGACATACCCTCTGTGCTCAATCTATAGAGGAAATTTTAGGCTGCAGCTAGAGAGGCTTGACTTTGAGGCTGAAGCAACCCTGGTTTCTTAATTCTGCAGGTCCCTAGCTCAACTCTTGGTCTACCAACCCAAATGGAGGCCATCCGCCTCTTTGGGGAAAGAAGACTTTTTCCTAATAATGTATCGATAGTCTATATACTTACACATGTTTGCTGGCCCACATTACAATTCCAATGGTGCTCTCAACAAGCTCAGTGGCTTGTGAAAACTGACCTAACCTTATTCCCAGAGGTGGTCCCATGTGGACACCACTGAGTGGGTCGTGTGGGAAAGATTTCACTTGCTGAAATGAAAATGTTTCATGGCTAACAAGAGGACTTCAATCTTCAAGGTTGTTCACCTGGCACCTTTAATGAGCACTAGGAATTATTCTGGGGCTCCCCGCTCTTCACCTCTTTGGTTAGGAAAAGTCAACCTAGCAACAGCGCATGTCTGAGATGCACAACTCCTGGTGCCAGCAACTGAGATGACCAGACTCAGTCACTGCTGGATCTTGGGTTTCTGGCAAAGCAGCTGGAAATACGTTGGAAGCAGCAGGTGTAACAGAAGAGGAAGTAGGGTTGAAGGACCCTGAGCCGAAGGCGTTTCCATGATGACAGTGAGAGCACACTAGAGGATGTTGCCTTAACCAGCCAGCTCATTACAATATTTTTGGTGGAAACAGGTGCCATGGGATAATCCTACTCTGTTTTTCTTGGTCATGGTCCATTTCTATCATTGACATTGAGCAAACATGATCACTATATAAGTGAATGATTTACAAGGATAAGTTACCAGAGATGGCTATGGGCACTTGACTATAATGTAGACTCTTGATTTGTTTAACAATCTGCCTTAATTTTTGGCAGCAGAGGGGAGAGGGTGGGCGGTTGGCATTTTGCAGTAAACAGGCTTTCTAGCTGGGTCATCCCCTTATCTTGCTTATCATACGGGATCAAGTAACTTGTGGGAGGGAAATATAGATTCATTTTTAATATGAAAAACCATGCTCCATTGAGCTTCCACACATGTATAAGATGGAAATAACACTTCCACAATGATTGCTACTGTAGGACAGTTCACTTTAACTATCATAGAAGTTGCAAATAGAAAAGACAGAAAGGACAGTTGCTAAAATGTCAAGCAATGAAATAGTAAACAATCCTGGCATTTAAAGCGTCCTCGTTAAGATTAAGAGTAAACACCAAATTGACACAAGCGAGGGCACTTCAAACATCTTCCATCGGTCTGTCTGCAGACTCTCAAAGTTAGCACTGCATCTGTTCATAGCGAGAACTTTCTCAACCAGAAGGGCCAGCAATGCAAGTATCCAGTTGAATGCTAAAGTTCTGCAGACACTGATAGGGCCACCAGAAAAGGGCTGATATGATGCGCCAGCCCATTCTGGCTTGGTGCGACTTCAAAGGTTGGCCATCCCTGCCGCCCCCCCCCCCACCTCCCACAGCATTGTCCCTTACCAAAGGTTTTGTAACATTGTCCAGTCTCACTCTAATCCACTCCTGATTAATACACTTCCACCGTTCTCTTGGAAGACTACTTCACTGTCTAATAGGTCCTCATTGCCATTAGAGCATTTTTCTTTGCTAGTCACGCTAAACTTTCCTTTGTCCAGCTTTATCTTGTTACTCCTAGCTGCGTATCTCTTTGAACCACTGCAAACAATTCTTTTTTCCATTAGCAAGATGGAGGAAATATAACTTTTTTTGGCAGGAAATAATGGATATAATGCTGACGAGCGCGCTTTCCCATGTTCCCTTTACACAGTTTCTCACGTTAGGTTCAGGAGTCTGTTCAGGCTGGAGTACAGGAGTATCACAAGTAATTAAGCTTTTCCCAACTCTGTGGTTCTGCAGCCATCTCAGTCTGACAACCTGGTATGGAATAATATTAACTCTCATTGAAATTAAGAAATAGTATATTGTTTGTTTCATAGGCCAATATCGCATTTGTATAGGAATGGGGGTGGGGGAAGTGCAGCTAGATTAGAGAGCATTAACAAGCCCCTAATCCCCTTCCAGCTTGCAGTGACACCGATAAGGCATTTTCCAAGAAACTGCCCAACCCTTATGGTGCAGAAACTGTCTCTTTAGACCAAGCCTTCATGTCCTCTTAGACACAAGGTAAGTCAAAACTGAAACCTAATTCAGGAGGCTATTTCGTACAAGGAAGACAAGGATTTTAGAGTCCTGTTTTAGAATTTGAGATCTTAGAGTCAAAGTCCTACAAAGGAAAAAAATAAACACACCTGTGTTGTTTCAAAATGTATTTTGTAACTCTAGTGAAATGTGATCTAGCGCTACAAAAGACTTCCTTTGTGTGGCTTGAGTGTTCTTGTGTTCACTCTCATTCATGACCTGAAAGTGTTTGATTACATTGCTGCAGTGTTTGTGGTCTAAGTAGGTCCGAAGACTTTCAGTGGGCCATTAAAAAGAAAAGGAGGACTTGTGGCACCTTAGACTAACAAGCTTATGCTCTAATAAATTTTTGTGAGCTACAGCTCACTTCATCAGATGCATTCAGTGGAAAATACAGTGGGGAGATTTTATATACACAGAGAACGTGAAACAACGGGTGTTACCATACACACTGTAACTAGAGTGATCAGGTAAGGTGAGCTATTACGAGCAGGGGCTGGGGGGGGACAGGACCTTTTGCAGTGATAATCAAGGTGGGCCATTTCCAGCAGTTCACAAGAACGTGTGCGGGAGAGGGGGGATAAACATGTGGAAATTGTTTTACTTTGTGTAATGACACATGCACTCCCAGTCTTTATTCAAGCCTAAGTTAATGGTGTCCAGTTTGCAAATTAATTCCAATTCAGCAGTCTCTCGTTAGAGTCTGTTTTTGGAGTTTTTTTGTTGAAGAATTGCCACTTTTAGGTCTGTAATCGAGTGACCAAGAGATTGAAGTGTTCTCCGACTGGTTTTTTAATGTTATAATTCTTGACATCCGATTTGTGTCCATTTATTCTTTTACGTAGAGACTGTCCAGTTTGACCAATGTACATGGCAGAGGGGCATTGCTGGCACATGATGGCATATATCACATGGTGGATGTGCACGATAGTCATTTCACCTCTACGCTGCTGCTTTGTATCCAGCCTGTGCTAGAAGTGGTGGCTTACAGAAACAGCCTTGATTGTCTGCATAGTTTTTGGACAGGCATCTCATCAGAAGGACTGCTGCCACCACAGCTGGCACAAATCAGTGTTTGCTGGTAGGCTTAGACAGGTCAAGATAAATTACCCTGCGTTTCAGTGTGAGATGTATCTTGCTTAACCTGTTCTAGCTATGGCCCTGGTGTGGCCCCATCTGTATCTGAGCACCACACAATCAGTGATAGCACGGAATTTCACAACACCCTTGTGAGAGGGGGACGTGGTGTTTTCTCCACTGATGCACAGAGACTAAAAGATTTCCAGTGGGACAAAGGAGAAGTCAAAGCACAGAACTGAACCAAGATCCCCCACGTCAGCACTCAAATCACTGAATATCACTTCTCCCTATTCCTCCTGTTCTGTGCATGGAGGCCTTCATGTTCTAAGCTCACTTTGCTGATAACTTTCACCAACACACTAAACTCGCTCAGGAAAACAACTCTTGCAGTGAGTAATAATCATTTCCTCAATTCCATAATATCTTATAGCCCGGCTAGCCACATTCTAGGTGGTTCTAGTTAGAACATTGAAATGGAGGCCGATTAAACGAATTCAGCGGACTTGCTTTGACTTAGTATAATGGTGATATTTTTTTCTTCCCAAATACCTCCTGCAGGCGTATGAGAGTTGACACAACAGACTGGGGACTCTAGAGCACACACCAGAGTCTGTGATGTAAATATCTATGTTCATTCTTAAAGTACTGATGCACTGTTTTGTAAACATTTGCTTCAGTTCCAAACCAGTGCTATCCACATAGTTCCATTTAATAATACTTAGTCATGTCAACGAAGTAATGCAATACTGACTTTGACTATAACCATCCTAGTGGCTTTCTTAGAGAGAGATTAAGAAAAACAAGACTAGCTTGCTGGCACTGGTCTACCATAGGGTTGCCAGGTGTCCTGGTTCTCGAACAGAACACCCGGTTATAAAGGGACCCTGGCAGCTCCAGTCAGCACTGCCGAGCAGGCCGTTAAAAGTCCGGTTGGTGGTGCTGCAGGACTAAGGCAGGCTCCCTGCCTGTCCTGGCTCCATGCTGCACCCCGGAAACGGCCAGTAGATCCTGCTCCCAGGCAGGGGGCCCATGGGGCTCCATGACCTGCCCTGCCCAAGCACCGGCTCTGCACTCCCATTGGCTGGGAACTGTGCCCAGTGGGAGTTAGGGGGCAGTGCCTGTGGGCAAGAGCAGCACGTAGAGCCTCCTGGCTCCCCTGCATAGGAGCTGGACCTGCTGGCCGCTTCCGGGGCAGAGGCAGAGAGCCTGCCTTAGGCCCACTGCACCACTGACTGGGAGCCGCTCAAGGTCAGTCCAGTCCCAATCTTCTGCCCCAGCCCTGAGCCCACCCAGAGCCTGTACCCCGCCTGCACTCCAACTCCCTGACTCAACTCACAACCCCCTCCCACACTCTGAATCCCTTGGCCCTATCCCCCAGCCTGGAGCCCCCTTCTGCACCGCAAACCCCTTATCCCTGGCCCCACCCCTGAGCCTGTACCCCCTACCACAACTCAACCCCCTGCCTCAACCTGCAGCCCACTCCCACATTATGAATCCCTCACACCCAGCCGGAGCCCTCCTGCACCCCAACTCCCTGCCCCAGCCTGGAGCCCCCTCCCACACCAGCAGCTAGAGCCCTCACCCCCTCCTGCACCCCAGCCCAGTGAAAGTGAGGTGAGGGTGGGGAGAGCGAACCAGCGAGGGAGGGGGAATGTAGTGAGCGGGGACAGGGCCTCAGGAAGGGGCGGAGCAGGGGCAGGGCCTCAGGGAAGGCGCAGGGCTAATGTATTGTTTTGTGCAATTAAAGTTGGCAACCCTAGTCTACAAGAAGACCGCTGCCTACAGGAGTGGCTCATTGTCTAGATCTCTGCCAGCAAGCCTGATACTATCTCTGATGCTTCCAGTTATTATGTAACAAACTTCAAAATTGTTAAGCTTGTCATATTTCAGCTAAGAACTGTTGTACCTAAATGTACACAATTAGCTATTAGCAGACAATAGACCTATTGTGCGCTTGTCATGTCAGTGGAAGCCCACATTAGAACACCTTCATGAGCCTACTCCTGTTTAGATAATGCTACTCACTTGGGACCTGGTTCAGCAAAGCACTTAAGCCCTTCCCTGATCACCAAACCACATGTTTACCTCCTGGTGGTTCCAATTTAGGAAAGCATGTTGTAGAATCATAGAATATCAGGGTTGGAAGGGACCCCAGTAGGTCATCTAGTCCAACCCCCTGCTCAAAGCAGGACCAATTCCCAGTTAAATCATCCCAGCCAGGGCTTTGTCAAGCCTGACCTTAAAAACCTCTAAGGAAGGAGATTCTACCACCTCCCTAGGTAACGCATTCCAGTGTTTCACCACCCTCTTAGTGAAAAAGTTTTTCCTAATATCCAATCTAAACCTTCCCCACTGCAACTTGAGACCATTACTCCTCGTTCTGTCATCTGCTACCATTGAGAACAGTCTAGAGCCATCCTCTTTGGAACCCCCTTTCAGGTAGTTGAAAGCAGCTATCAAATCCCCCCTCATTCTTCTCTTCTGCAGGCTAAACAATCCCAGCTCCCTCAGCCTCTCCGCATAACTCATGTGTTCTAGTCCCCTAATCATTTTTGTTGCCCTTCGCTGGACTCTCTCCAATTTATCCACATCCTTCTTGAAGTGTGGGGCCCAAAACTGGACACAGTACTCCAGATGAGGCCTCACCAATGTCGAATAGAGGGGAACGATCACGTCCCTCGATCTGCTCGCTATGCCCCTACTTATACATCCCAAAATGCCATTGGCCTTCTTGGCAACAAGGGCACACTGCTGACTCGTATCCAGCTTCTCGTCCACTGTCACCCCTAGGTCCTTTTCCGCAGAACTGCTGCCTAGCCATTCGGTCCCTAGTCTGTAGCTGTGCATTGGGTTCTTCCGTCCTAAGTGCAGGACCCTGCACTTATCCTTATTGAACCTCATCAGATTTCTTTTGGCCCAATCCTCCAATTTGTCTAGGTCCTTCTGTATCCTATCCCTCCCCTCCAGCTTATCTACCACTCCTCCCAGTTTAGTATCATCTGCAAATTTGCTGAGAGTGCAATCCACACCATCCTCCAGATCATTTATGAAGATATTGAACAAAACCGGCCCCAGGACCGACCCTTGGGGCACTCCACTTGATACCGGCTGCCAACTAGACATGGAGCCATTGATCACTACCCGTTGAGCCCGACAATCTAGCCAGCTTTCTACCCACCTTATAGTGCATTCATCCAGCCCATACTTCCTTAACTTGCTGACAAGAATACTGTGGGATTAAGGATGCTTTTCTGAAACCAGGCAACTGAATTAAGCATGTGTCCAGGTGTCTTGCTGAACTGGGGTGGCTTTGAGCCTCCTAAAAATTCACATCTATGATCTTGCCTACAAAAATGAGTTCTCATTTGTAAGAAGCTACAGTTAGTTACCCTCAGGGTGTTCACATGTCTGAACTTAACAGCAGGAGCCAATTATTGCAAATCATCTTCTTTCACCCCTTGTTATAGTCACATCATTTGCCATCACTAAAGTCCTTTGCTAAAGCCCAGTCCTGCTAGCACTGTGCATGAAGCTTGATTTTTTTTTTTTTTATTTTAAATCAATGGGAGTTTAGCTATTGATTTCAGTCAGAGATGGATCAGACCCTTAAGGCCTATTTTTGTTGGCAGCGTTTGCAAAGCCAAGTCCTTCTAACATAGAATCGTAGGACTGGAAGGGACCTCAAGAGGTCCCCTGCACTCATGGTAGGACTAAGTATTATCTAGACCATCCCTGACAAGTTTTTGTCTAACCTGCTCTTAATCTCCAATTATGGAGATTGTGGAATCTCCGTAGGCAATTCCAGTGCTTAACCACCCTGACAGTAAGGAAGTTTTTCCTAATGTTCAACATAAACCACCTTGGCTGCAATTTAAGCCCATTGCTTCTTGTCCTAACCTCAGAGGTTAAGAACAACAATTTTTCTCCCTCCTTGTAACAATCTTTTATGTACTTGAAAACTGTTATGTCCCCTCTGTCGTCTTTTCTCCAGACTAAACACACCCAGTTGTTTTTTCCAATCTTGCCTCTTAGTTCATGGTTTCTAGACCTTTAATAATTTTTGTTGCTCTTCTCTGGATTTTCTCCAAGTTGTCCACATCTTTCCTGAAATGTGGTGCCCAGAATTAGACACAATACTCCAGTAGGAGGCCTAATCAGCGTGGAGTAGAGCTAAAGAATTACTTCTTGTGTCTTGCTTACAACGCTTCTGCTAAGACATCCCAGAATGTTTTTGGTTTTTATTTTTTGGCTTTTTTGCAACAGCGTTACGCTGGCTCATATTTAGCTTGTGATCCACTGTGACCCTCAGATCCCTTTCTGCAGTACTCCTTCCTAGGCAGTCATTTCCCATTTTGTATGTGTGCCACTGATTGTTCCTTCCTAAGTGGAGTACTTTGCATTTGTCCTTATTGAATTTCATCCTGTTTACTTCAGACCATTTCTCCAGTTTGTCCAGATCATTTTGAATTTTAACCCTATCCTCCAAAACACTTGCAACCCCTCCCAGGTTGGTGTCATCCGCAAGCCTTATAAGTGTACTCTCTATGCCATTATCTAAATCATTGATGAAGATATTGAACAGAACCAGACCTGTTAATGTAGTGGTGTGCCTCGTCTCACGCGAGTGGCTAGGACATCTCCGAGGGTATGTCTACACAGCAGCAATCCTCTGAGCCTGGGGTGGCAGACTTGGGCTCACTGGACAGCGGTAAAAATAGCTGGGTAGATGTGGCTTAGGCTCTGAAGCTTAGCGAGGGGTGTGTGCTTCAGAGCCCAATCTCTAGGCTCAGTCCCAACATAACTGCTGTCTACATAGCTATTTTAAGTGCAGTAGCCTGAGTCCGAGTCTGTTGACCTAAGCTTGCTGCTGCTGGTTGTGTAGACCTACCCAGAGAGGCTTATGAGTCTACAGCCTGTGAGTTAAGGGAGGTGGGTTCTCTAGGTTAGTCAGTAGAGGCTCCACATTTTAGATCCAGAGGTGCTGTGGTTCAAACCCAGTTGCTATTGATTTGCCCAGGAGCATCTCCTCATGTATCATTGTGAGTTCCCTAGGGTACAAACCTTTCTTTTTTCACTTGTTCTGCAAAGTACTAAGCACACTTGAGTGCTGTAGAAATAATGTATCTTAGCATAGGGTTATTTATTCCAGGCTGCTGCAAGTCTCTAGAGAAGGTTATTGTGCCTAGCCACCTGCAACACACAAGCATTCTCCTGCCTAGATCTCCATCTCCCATTCAAGGAAGGACTCTCAGGTCCCACCTCTAGCCAGTAGTCCTCTTTCCTGGAACAGCATCCCATGGTTAAGGAAGCAGAAGCCCTCCTATCGAAACTATCTGTGCCAGCCATGAATTTGTCTCCAGGATGCACATGTTCCTGTCCTGGGTCTTTAACCTCAACTGGGAGGATAGCTGCATACACAACCCTGCTCCCAGGGCCCTGTAGTCTCTGCTGATTTTGCTCAGGGTCATACCTGGTGGTATCCTCAGTGCCCACATGGTATCATTAGTGCCCTGAGCAGCATGGGGTAGTGGTCAGACAGATGAGCCTCAGCAACCTTTCCGTAAACCCTTGGATGCAAGCTGCAAACAGGAAGCACACCTGCTGGGACATCATGTCAGGTTGGCGGATGGATGCGTCCATCCATCTTGACCACCAGCCCCCTATGTGGCCACCACTGCCTCTGGGTGCAATGGCCATGAGCTTCCTGGTCTTGGGGATAACTGGCTGCTGCTTCTCAGCTATTGGAGGCGGGGAGGGGTCAAGTCTGCTCCTCCCCTCCTGTTGCTAGTATAGCTCACGACTGCAGTGGTGGGGGGTGGCGCACGGTCTACTGCCCAAAGCTGCCAGCAGCCAGTTCTCCTGTGGTGCTGCTGTAGTCTGGGCCTCCTCCATCCCAGATGAACAAACAAAACATCTTTCTGAATAGTGCAGATATTACGGAAAATGTATCCTTCATGAACAAAAGCCATACTTTAAAGTTAAATATTTTTAGAAGATCAATTTTGAACGGTGGTGGTGATGGGGAGAATCATATTAAGTTTGGCCTGAAGAGTCACTTCCCATACAAAACTATTTCTTTGTCTGGCATTCAAGCAGGCATTTAAAGCTTGTAAACTTGGACACTCTTTTGCATTCCTTTTACGAAAAATAGAAGAACCATTGGTTACTCTTTACTGTAACAATGAATCCTTTCTGGGCACATCCCTTGTATTGCCATGATTCGATCCACAGCAAATATTCATCTGAATTATTATCAATCCCAAGAGACGGGGCTTTATGACTGATATGTTGATGGATCTTTAACAGCGGTGATGCTCGTTAAAATGAAATCATGGCCCAAAAGTCAACAGGGCCAGGTTTTCGCTCTGTGTGGTGCTAGGCACTTGCTGAGCAATGCAAGGTCCCATCAGGACCTACAGATGTCACTTGGGCATAGAATCAGACTCCACTTCAGTCAATTGTAATAGAGTTGACTGAGGTGAGGATGCAGTCCCTCCCCTCACAGTAATGTTAGCAGAGGAGTTTTGTACCTACAGTGTCGGTAATCCTTCATGGAGAATGTTAATAGCAGCGTGAATTCAAAGCATCAGTTCCAGAATGTAGTTCTTTAAATTGTTCAGTGCTGTGAAGCCTGCACTTCAACATAGATGGAGTGTCTAAAATGACTTTAAGTGTTGGCCCAGGGAACCACCAAGACTACCCTGCCTTCCTATAACGCTAGATGACTACTACTGACCTAACGCATATTGCTGTAGAAGTCAAGCAGTCTTGCATGGCATCTCTGCTAACCTCACAAGTCCTCTCATTCCCTGAGAGCAGGTGGAAGAAGGGAGTCTATCAGGGATGCTGGGGGATTTATTGCTGTCTAGCCCTGCTGATACGGATTGACTGTGGATTGTGGTCTGGTTAACTGGATTACACGGGCTCTTTAAACGTTTGCATGTGACCTTCTTAACTGACGTCCGGATGCCTAAGGCTGCTATGGCTAAGCCAGTGTGGTACTCCAGAAATCAAATACATAAATGTGGTTTTTATTTTAGGAAACAGACTGAACGGCCACTGCAGTTGCTATTGTGCATGGGACAATGCTTTGAGAACCTGCTGTGCTAAGAAATAACAAGAATAAGATGTTGCTTGTTGGGCTTCCAAACTGTGCTGTATTGACATGATAGGTTTGGAATGAGCTCTCCAGCTCTAACCATGAGAAGTAATGATGTGTGAAAGCGCACTCTAATTTTTCACTCTTTTTTGGAAGTGCAGAATGTTTTGCAGTCGACAGTACGACACTAATGCCTTATGAGGCAAGTAACTATTTTTAAACAGTCTGAGATTTGCTTAATGACTCATTTAAAGCAAGTAATCAAGGAATCCGAAATGTGAAATATCAAATACATATTTGACCCAGCAACTTTGTAATCATGTGACCAAAGTGGCTCAGACTCCCTGCAAACGTGCTGCCAGTGCAGTAGCTATAACTTTACAGTTAGCCATAGGAATACATCCTGTAGGCACAGAGCTTTACCTCCATGGGACTATGATGCATGAATGAATTGTGCCTTGTGGTTGTATGTCAGAGTAACCTTTTCCTGTGTACAGACTAGACTAGAACACAGTGCGTAGATGATAGATCTTGCTTTCTTTTCCTCATTCACGAGAGGCAGCACTTCAAGGCTTGATCCTGGAGTTTTACTTATGCAAAGTAACTTTAGATTTAATAGGGATGTAAAAAGTCACAACACTGGACCCTGCTCTCATACCTGCAGGTCACAATGGGGCAATCCTGCCCCCACTAATTGGCAGAGTAACAGCTAGCTCCCTCTGAGTTCACTGAGGCCAGTTTTGGGACTGAGAAGCTATAGAGTGAATACTGGGTGAAATTCAACATACAAATACATTGATTAATTGATCCCTGTTCTGAGTTGGCCCTGTTTTTCTAGTAGTCTTTCTGTAAAGTTCCTCCAATGATGTGGGATTTCCCAGTGGATTGATATGAACAGTAATGACTTGTTTTATTACACAGACTGTAGAAGCTAATAGAAACATCCTATAGGGTGGCATGATCCTTGGCATATACTGTGCTTAGGTTTTGTATTTCAAATACATGAAATCTCCATCACCTCTTTGGAAATGTGGCCTATTGATTACCATTGACTGGAGAATTGATCAGAGCAACCTAGACTATCCATGAGATACTCTGAATTAGTGTCAAGTATCAGAGGGGTAGCCGTGTTAGTCTGTATCCACAAAAGAATGAGGAGTCCGGTGGCACCTTAAAGACTAACAGATTTATTTGGGCATAAGCTTTCGTGGGTAAAAAAACACTTCTTCAGATGCACTTCAGTTGCATCTGAAGAAATGGTTTTTTACCCATGGAAGCTTATGCCCAAATAAATCTGTTAGTCTTCAAGGTGCCACCGGACTCCTGTTTTCTGAATTAGTATTCCTTTAATATTTAAATCTGTCCCACTGCAAATTCCTTGAATAATTGAATTATCTCTATTGTGATCAGTACTGAAAGGAATTAAAGTAAGAAACCCAGCCCTATCTGACAGGATGATTGACAGCCAGGGTGCAGTTGCTGCTTGTGAGAATTTTGCTCTGGCAACCCCAGCCAGGCTTGTTTCCTGGGTCTGTGTGTCTGCTAGGTTTGTCCCTTGATCCCAAGGGAACAACGTATCTTTGGAATTTTGTTAAAATGAGTTTGAGTTTTGTAAAAACCCAAGCTCTGAAGAGACAGGGTTTGGCAAAACCCCAACCAGGGGTTGATTTGGACTTAAATTCCTTCTTAACTCCCCATCCCTGTAGACCTCTTCCCCAAACTTTGGAAGACCAACAGAGTTAGCGTCCATCTCTAAGTACTAGTGCTGAAAAAGATAAAAGGCCTGCTTCTCCTCTCTCACCAACTCAAATATAATGCATTTAAAGTAACTGAAGTTTCACCTGTGTGAAACTTTGGCATAAATCAGAATCAGGGCCTGCAGAGTGCTACAAATGGTCGGTCTTCTCAGGAAGCGGCTAAGCATCCGACAAAGTGGGTATTCAGCCACGAAAGCTCGTGCTCCAATAAGTCTGTTAGTCTATAAGGTGTCACAGGACTCTTTGCGCTTTTACAGATCCGAACTAACACGGCTACCCCTCTGAAGCTCTTTCTTCTCAGTTAACTTCCTGACTGCATGTAGCAACTTCTGTCCTTCCTCAGGCTCACAACACACTATGCTGGCTTTTGCTAGCTGGAAACTACTCACTAATGCATGGTCCTCTTTAAAAGATTTCCTATGCTTGTACAAATACCACCTCTTTAGAAGCACTGTACAATCCAATATTATCTTCTGCACAAAATGCCTATCCTTGTAATGCATTTTGGGGTCCTGAGGACTTAAATTACAATAAGCTTGTGTATAAAGGCTTTGTAGGCTGTGCTAAATCACAATGATCTTCCACCTCCTAGTTCTCCTTTTCCCAGCAAAACACATAGGAACAAGTGACCTCTACGTTTGTAGAGCAATAACTATTAAAATAGGGGTTATTGTCCTCTTAAGGTCCTGAGACCTAGGAACTATGATGCAACAATTACAGAAAAGCTCTATGGAATCTAATAGGAAATGTCTTTTTCTCTAGCCTCTTTGGGAAGATTTGTAAATTCTTACAGAGCCCCAACAAGAAGAGAATTCTCTAAACCCTTTGGGGCTTTAGTAACTTTTATACAATTCTTTAAATGCCTATAGGCTGCTCCGTTCCATTGCTATTAAAATCTATAGGACTCTTACTACAAGGGTACGAACAACTTGTAGCCAGCTTTGTGTCTAAAATGAATTCTGGAGTTGATCCATAGGGTTTATGGAAGCACATTGGTACTGGGAATGAGGGTCCCTGTGATATTTAAAAAACATTGGGGGTGGAAGCTTGGCCAACAGAAGTCAATGGCAAAACTCCCCACTGACTCACTGTTGGGTCTTGGTTGCGGGGATATGTGCATCAAGTTCTGAGATAGATAGGCGTGAGTCCCCTAGCTCAGAATCAGGATTGTAGCTGGAGCTGGACTTCCAAAAAGTTTGGGGACTGGTCCAGAACTGGTTTATGGCTTAACCTTTATCTGAGCATGGACAATAAAATCTCTTGGGTCAAAAATTCTTTCCTGGCCCCTGTAGTACACTTGCTCCTCGACTCCTCTACCTTACAGGTGCATCACGTGAGACTTTTTTTACTTCCTCTGGAGAATGCATTAGAGATAGGCCATTGCTAAAGGCAGGATACAGCTTTAATAGCGGTAATTCCTAGAACTCTGCTGCTGTTCAACAGCAAAAACAAAGGTGCCTCCCCATGACAACTAGAACATGACATGGTTGTCTATGATCTCAGAGGCCAACATAAACATTGTGAAGGATATAATTCTGACATTCTCATGGCATCAGTTTTGCTCATGTACAATGGGAAGAAGTGGGGGATGGAACCTGGGGGTTCTTTTGCCACCAGTGCCCCTTAAACAACATGTTTAATTTAATAAATGCAAATTCCTGTCTGTTGGTCAGTTCAGGATGACATGGTCACTCTGGCCTACTAGGAGCTTTGAAAATGAGGAAAGTAGGTGTGACTGCCTAGGCTTGGGTCTGTGGAAAGAATGAGATCATCATCCTCCCCACCTCAACCTCTGGGGGTCACTTCCTCCTGCTAAATTATGAATAATATTCCTAATCGCCACCCCTTTGCAAAGAGCACAGTAAAAGTAATACTTGGGAAGAGTCCCTTTAATCACCACCCTCATGACAAAGAAGAAAACAAGAGGCTGCCAAAAAGACAGCAGTTGGATAGAAAATATTTCATGACCAGCAGAACAGGACAGCAAGGGGCTTCTCTCTGCAACAAAAGGCAAGAGAGCAGGTCTAGTAATCAGGGATTAGCACCGGAAAGGTTCCAAAGAGGATGGAGCAAGGCTTTTTTCTTTGGTGGCATATGACAGAACAAGAAGCAATGGTCTCAAGTTGCAGTGCGGGAGGTCTAGGTTGGATATCAGGAAACACTATTTCACTAGGAGGGTGGTGAAGCCCTGGAATGGGTTACGTAGGGAGGTGGTGGAATCTCCATTAGTAGAGGCTTTTAAGGCCCAGCTTGACAAAGCCCTGGCTGGGATGATTTAATTGGGGTTGGTCCTGCTTTGAGTGGGGGGGTTGGACTAGATGACCTCCTGAGGTCTCTGCCAACCCTAATCTTCGATGATTCCATGAAACAGGTCTCTGAGGCCTTTGTGCAGTCTCCCCACCCCCCAAGCCTGCCCACAGTACTGCAGTAAAACAAAAATGACATGCAGGATGAGACAATTCAGCAAAGCACTCAACGTGTGAGGTGTCCCACTGACATCCATGGGACTAAACGTGCTTAAATGCTTTGCTGAAATTTGCCTTGGACTGGAGAGCAATAACCACTTCATTTGGGTTTTATTGAATTTTAGATTTTTCCCTGCCTCTCCGCTTTTATTGTCTGGAAGTTTAGACATATCTTTTTTTCCTTGCCACCATTATTACATATGACCCCACAATTATTACATATGTGGTTCCATTATGACTTTCTCCACAATATCCATGTTTTGTTTGTCTCCTCTGTTTTGTATTTGTGCACTTGCCTTTTCCCAAAAGTTTGGTGTATATTTTCCCCCTTTTTTATTTATCATGCTTTCTCTGCTATTCAGGAAATTCTGTCTGCTCCACTCATGATCTTCATTTGGATGTGTTTACAGCTCCTGGTAGAATTGGTGAGGGCTCTGAGCGTTGTCATTTGAGTTCATGTATCTCACCTCTACTACCTATCTCAAAATTAGTTCATCTTGTCAGATCTGATGCAGTAGAACTGCAGAGTTATAAACTGATCAGTCAACCACGCACCTCATTTAGAACCAGCAGTATGCAAACAGACCGCAGTGGAGACCAAAAAAAGGAAAAAGCAAATACAGTATGGTGTTGAACATGAACTACAGTACTAAAAAATTAAAGGGAAAGTTTAAAAAGAGATTTGACAAACTAAGGAAACTGTTTCTCTGCTTGTTTCATTTAAAGTAAGATTGTTAAAAGCAGCATTTTTGTTCTGCATAGAAAAGTTTCAAAGCTATATTAAGTCAATGGCCATTTTGTAAACTTTTGAAAGAACAAAAAAGGATTGGTGCAGTCCTGTTCATTTGCAAGAATGTGCCAAGTCCTATTTCCTAGAACACAGTAGGAGCAAATAGGAGGCAGGTTCCTTGCTTACATTCAGAGCCTGTCCTTCCAACCAACAATTTGCCCAAAACACTTTCTGAGCTACCTCTCAAGGACATACTACCAGTAGTTTTCTCACTGTTTGCTAGCTTACTCCTTGCTTCTAACACAGACATGCAACTCCACCAACTAATCCCTCAGCTCCTGTGTTTATCTGTTCCCAGGAAAACCCCTCTACCTGCATGGCTCAGCCACTGCCCAAGCCTTGCGTATAGTCTAGTCCTTGGGTGGTGGCTTCCACTGTTTCAGCTCTCATCAAACAAAGGAGCATGTCATTGTTCCCTGGTTTTACCTGAATGGAAAGCAGCTAGCTCACCCATCTGCTTCAATGAGATTTGTGATTGCCCGGAGATGAGAGATGCTTGCTGAGAGCCAGGTAACCTCCACCATAATAATGGTATCAGCAAATGAGCAGTACCCTCCATACGGGAGTTCTTATTTATTTTTTTTCAAGCAAAGAAACTAGACATAATCCATCTTAGAAGCATAGAATATCAGGGTTGGAAGACACCTCAGGAGGTCATCTAGTCCAACCCCCTGCACAAAGTAGGACCAATCTCCAACTAAATCATCCCAGCCAGGGCTTTGTGAAGCCTGACCTTAAAAACTTCTAAAGAAGGAGATTCCACCACCTCCCTAGGTAACGCATTCCAGTGTTTCACCACCCTCGTAGTGAAAAAGTTTTTCCTAATATCCAACCTAAACCTCCCCCACTGCAACTTGAGACTATTACTCCTTGTTCTGTCATCTGCAGCACTGAGAACAGTTTAGATCCATCCTCTTTGGAACCCCCTTTCAGATAGTTGAAAGCAGCTATCAAATCCCCCCCCCCCTTCATTCTTCTCTTCCGCAGACTAAACAATCCCAGTTCCCTCAGCCTCTCCTCATAAGTCATGTGTTCCAGTCCCCTAATCATTTGTTGCCCTCCGCTGGACTCTTTCCAATTTTTCCACATCCTTCTTGTAGTGTGGGGCCCAAAACTGGACACAGTACTCCAGATGAGGCCTCACCAATGTCGAATAGAGGGGAGCATGATCTGCTGGCAATGCCCCTACTTATACAGCCCAAAATGCCATTGGCCTTCTTGGCAACAAGGGCACACTGTGTTGACTCATATCCAGCTTCTTGTCCACCGTAACCCCTAGGTCCTTTTCTGCAGAACTGCTGCCTAGCCATTTGGTCCCTAGTCTGTAGCGGTGCATGGGATTCTTCCGTCCTAAGTGCAGGACTCTGCACTTGTCCTTGTTGAACCTCATCAGATTTCTTTTGGCCCAATCCTCTAATTTGTCTAGGTCCCTCTGTATCCTATCCCTACCCTCCAGCGTATCTACCACTCCTCCCAGTTTAGCATCATCTGCAAACTTGCTGAGGGTGCAATCCACACCATCCTCCAGATCATTTTATGAAGATATTGAACAAAACCAGCCCAAGGACCAACACTTGGGGCACTTCACTTGATACCGGCTGCCAACTAGACATGGAGCCATTGATGAGCCCGACAATCTAGCCAGCTTTCTATCCACTTTATAGTCCATTCATCCAGCCCATACTTCTTTAACTTGCTGGCGAGACTACTGTGGGAGACCATGTCAAAAGCTGTGCTAAAGTCACAACTGAATGGTGCTTCAGTGAGAGAGCAGTCTTGGAAAACAAAAGTGAGAACCTGAGAGAAGGAAATGGTTTTAACATCCTCTCATAAAAATGTAATCTGGTAGTTTTGCTTACTGGCTTATTTACCAGTTCATCACCCCTTGGTCCTGCAAGCTTCAGTTTTCCCAGAAGAAACAAGGAAAACTCAGTTTAAGGCAGGGGTCTCAAACTCACGGCCCACGGACCATCTGTGGCCCAAGAACTTCCTCAATGTGGCCCACAGGGCTCCAGCAATTTTGGGGCTGGGTGTCTTCCTTAGCCCCGCCTGCCGCCCCTGGTTGTGCCCCCCCCCCGCGCATGATTTACAATTGCTTGGGGCCCTGCCCACCACCGGCAGCACAGTGGAGCTGAGTGGCTTCTGCCTGCTCACTCCATGTGTCTGCCAGCCCCTCCCTGCAGCCCCAGGGTGGGGCAAGGCTTTGCCTCCACATACCGCCCGTGCCCCGAGCGCCCCTGCGGCCAATGGGAAGCTGCAGGGGCAGCAGCGCCTGACCCCCTCCCAGAGCCTGCACCTCCTTCCCCACCCGAACTTCCAGAGCCTTAGGCAGGTGGGGAGGGGGAGTTTTGGTGGGCAGGTTCTGAGCAGCAGGAGTGACATTATTGGCCCGCTGGGAGGATTTGTGGACTGGCACCGACCCTAAAGTAAATTGAGTTTGAGACCCCTGGTTTAAGGTGAACGTTACGATTTTTCCAGGAAGTGGTTGGAAGGTCTATCTCCGTTTGTCAAAAACCAATTCAGCTAACCTATTTTTATCCATGCTTGCTTATTTAAGAGCCTTGTGTGCTACAGGCGTGCATGTGGCTGTTCCTTCTGTGTACTTCGGACCAAGGCTTCAGAATTGCAGAGTATTTCCACACAACTAGGCCTGAATGAAGACAGGGAGTGGATGGGCCACTACAAAAAGTAATCTTCCCTCTGATATTCACTCCTTCTTGTCCAACTGTTGAGAATAGGCCACTTCCACCTTAATTGAATTAGCCTCATTAGCACTGACCTCCCACTTGGTAAGGCAACTCCCATCTTTTAATGTGCTGTAATATATATACTGCTTACTGTATTTTTCACTCCATGCATCTGATGAAGTGGGTTATAGCCCATGAAAGCTTATGCCCGAATAAATTTTAGTCTCTAAGGTGCCACAAGGACTCCTTGTTGTTTTTGCTAATACAGACTAACACAGTGTCAGGGCTCCCTCCCCCCTCTGAACTCTAGGGTACAGATGTGGGGACCACATGAAAGACCCCCTAACCTTATTTCTACCAGCTTAGGTTAACTTCCCCAAGGCACAAATTCTTCCTTGTCCTTGGACAGTATCGCTGCCACCACCAAGTGAATTACACAAAGATTCAGAAAAAGGACCACTTGGAGTTCCTGTTTTCCCCAAAATATCCCCCCAAGCCCCTTCACCCCCTTTCCTGGGGAGGCTTGAGAATAATATACCAACCAAATAGGTAAACAGGGTGAGCACAGACCAGACCTTTGGGTTTGTAGAACACTAAAAACCACTCAGGTTCTTAAAAACAGAACTTTCTAATAAAGAAAGTACAAGCAGCTCCTCTGTAAAATTGGGATGGAAGGTAATTTTACAGGGTAATAAGATTTAAAACGCAGAGGATTCCCCTCTAGGCAAAACTTTAAAGTTACAAAAAAAGGAATAAAGCTCCCTCTTAGCCCAGGGAAAAGTCACAAGCTAAAACAAAAGATAACCTAATGCATTTCCTTGCTATTACTTACAATTTGTAATCTTAGATGCTTATTTCGGATATGGCTTTAAGAGATGTATTTTTCCTGCCCTTTGTCCCAGAGAACAACAAGACAGCCCAGAACAAAACGTTCCCCCACAGGTTGGAAAGTATCTTCTCTTATTTGTCCTTTTGGTCAGGTGCCAAACAGGTTATTGGAGCTTCTTAATCCCTTACAGGTAAAGGAGGGATTTTATGCTACCTTCAGCTGTATGTTTGACACATGGCTACCATTCTGAAACAACTCCCTACGTGTATGGTTTCTCCAAGTCCTCTCTAGTTGTCTATCCTGCTGGTTTTCCCTCCCCCCCCCGCACCAGGGCCTGGATCCTCTAGTCATGGGCAGCAGGTGAACCCTTCCGTTGGGGAGGGTAGGCCACTGGCCCCACCCATTCTGCCCATGCCCCCCCATGGCCAAAGGAGCCCCGGCCTGCCTGCCCTAGCCAAGCTAGCCCCCCCCAGTGCCATCCTGGCTGCCAGCTGGCCCAAGCTTCAGGCTGCTGGCTTGACCTGAGCCCCCCACTGGCTTCCGGGGAGAGGAAGGGAGGGAGGAGCCACAGCCTGGGTCAGGGGAGGCTTAGCCTGCCATGACCTTTGATACCTGCCACCCATGCCTTCAGTCCTTACATATGCAAAACTTCTGTTTTGACTTCATGGCAGTGGAAACACACACTGGGGCTGTGACCCAGATTAAAAAGGTGCTGTGATAATGGGGGCTAGAGGAAAACAAGAGGGCTTGCAACTATCATTGTCACCAAATTCCTAAGTACTCAGCCCCACTGCCAATTAGACCCAGATTGACTGAAGTATGTATCCGACTACATGTCTCACCTTTGAAATGGCTGCTTGAATTTGGGCTCATTTTGATACAAAACCACTCCAGTTCCACTCTGCACAGCAGAGTGGAGAGAAATTTCTCCTGGCTTGTCCTACAGATTCTTACAAGAAAACAGTCACTTTCTTTTTAATTACTTTCTCTAATAGGTCAGGTCTGAATATTGCTACCCTTCATACTGATTCAATCCTTTAAACCCCTTCCAAAAACCATCTACTGGGGTAATTTTATTGCCAGTTTTGATAGGTATTTTTTGTCATCAATTGTAATCAATAGAATGAGATGAGACCAACAGCTTAATACAAGCCAGTGAACAGCTGTCTGAAGGGAACAACTTCAGATAACCTGGCCACGGTTAAAATCAAAAGTGAGCTGGAGGGGAAAGGCTCTATATTCCATTATCAGTCCCCTGAACTATCTGCTCCAACCACTGTGCCTGTCTAACCTCTTGTCAATAGTCTAAATTAAGAATGAAATTTAGTTCAGAATTTCCTTACTTTAGTTAGTTCTAATCTTGTAATGATTTTTTCCCTTGCTTTAAAGAAGTCCCAGGAATACAGAATGTCATAAATAATTCATGTACCTTCAGGCCCCAACTAATCGCGTTTTCCAGGTACAACCCTGATTCAGCAAGGTACTTAAGCATGTGCCTCACCATAGAAGCATGTGAGTAGCCCCACTGATTTAAATAGGAATATTAGCGTGTTTAAGCTACCTTACTCAATTAAGACTTCCCAATTTATGTAGCACCCAGCAGACCAGAACATTCATAAACATACTGAAAGACGTATATAGTATTTACACATCAGCTGAGGAGAAGTTGTTCAGAGATGCTCTGGTATAACTGTTACCCACTTATGTATGAAAGTCTCCTCCCCCTCCCCCCCCCCAAGTTCTACTTTGTAAAAACAAACCTCTGAAAACAAGGAAAAGATAATGTCTAGAGCTTTTCAGTCTCCCCGGGCTGTGCGCCATTAGAATGTGGTTCTAGCCGGAAAAGTAACTGGAATTCTAATAAATTCCATATTTATTACCAATAGTTTAATATCAGTTTAAGACTGAGTACTTATCTACCGCTTTACACCTTTAAAACTCTTTACAAACACAGCCTTACAATATCCCTTTAAAGCAGGAATGTGTCCGTCCCTTCTCCCTTATGTGTAGAACGGGGTGAGCTATTACTTGCCAAACATTGCATAGCAAGTGGCAGACCGAGGATTAGTATTGGAGAACTGGCTTCCCTGCTCAGTTACGCTGCTACTGTCAGGGCCAGCCCTAGACCAAATGGCGCCCCTGGCAAGGAGCATCTTTGGCATCCTCCCCCATTTGTTAAACTTTTAATTAACTTATTTTTATTGCATATGTAGCAAGATTTATATCTGTCATATAAGATGATAAATTTGCGTGCTAGGATCTGTGAATCCGTATTTACAGAAAGTCTCAAAGGTTCCACAAGATTCTACAAAGGTCCAGAACATTCTAGGAGGTTAGTGAAAAATGAATCCACATACAGAATACCTGAAACATCTTACTTTGGCAACATGGCTTGTGCAGTGTCCTTCGGACTGGTGGAGGGGATGTAAGAGGCAAAAAGAACACAGCTAGACTGAGCTAGTCTATAGAGCTGACAGTAAGAAAATGTTCTGCTTCAGATCCTTATCCTGTTCCTATTGAAACCAGTCGGAGTTTGCCATTAATTCCATTGGGAATAGAAATGGACCTTTGTCATCTGCCATCATTTCAGAAGCAATAAAATCTGAGCTAATAAAATACGTCTCAAACTCCAGCCCCCATCTTATGATTTAATCAATTCCTGTAGATCTGTGGGCAGAATCCAGCCCTTAGGTTGACCATTTTGGTTGGGAAGTGAGGCAAAATGGAACCCAGTTTGCTCTCCTACTGCTCCATTGGCTCTGCTGTATTCACCTCGCTGTCGGAAAGGAAGCAGTTATGGCATGTACTTACAAAAGCAGCTGATCTGTTAAGATGCTGTTCTTACAATAATCTGACAGCAGCAATTGATCTGGCCCATGTTAATGAATATTGGATTTCCAAGTTTGTATTGGAGGAAAAAGGATATTTTAATGGCAAGGCCCAGTTGTTGGAGCTGATTATAATAAAGAGAGAGTGGGTGAAGGGAATGCCTTTTTATGGATCAACTTCCATTGGTCTCTCTCGTATCCTGGGACTAACATGGCTACAACACTATAGTCAAAATAGTACAAAAGCTCACCATAGATCAGATCTACTGCCAGTTATAGGATGGGGGGAAAAAATCTGACTCTGGCTTTCAAAAGTTTAAAGTACAATACAGAATGTACACAATTCTGAAATTGTATACTGCAGATACACTTGCACTAACAGTAAAACCAATCACAATGAAGTACTGCCATCTTTTGCTTATGCAGTGCAAGAGCAAGTTCTACTTACAGTAACCAGACTTACCAGGCCCAGTCTCTGCTTCCGTAACAAGGGTTAATTAGAAACTATTGGCACTGGAGCATTTAATCTGACCACTAACTTTCTAGACAGGCAAGCAGTTAAATATATGCCAACTCATCCCCATTTCTTTATTCAATTTTATAATCCTAGATACTAGTTGTCTGGGTTCATATTTGGACTTGTTCTGATCGCTTATGAACAGATTAGGGTATAAAACCATTGTTAGGTCTAATTTCTCTTGTTAAAATATTCTCTATTGTATAGTTTAAGTACTCAGTTTCAGATGTTGCCCCAGGAAATGACACCTCATCACCATTGTAGATTCGTAGATTCCAAGGCCAGAAGGACCATTTTGATCATCCAGTCTGACCGCCTGTACACTACAGGCCATAGAACTTCCTCCACGTAATTCTGAGATCATACCTTTTAGAGAAACATCCAATCTTAATTTTAAAAAATTCAGTGATGGAGAATCCACCATGACCCTTGGTAAATTCTCCCAGGGATTAATTACTCACCATTTAGTAATTTACATCTTATTTCCAATCTGAATTTATCTAGCTTCAACTTCAAACCATTGGATGGTGTTACTACTTTCTCCATTAGAGTGAAGAGCCCATTATTAACTGTTTGTTCCTATGTAGCTACTGATAAACTGTAATAAAGTCATCCCTTAACCTTCTCTTTGTTAAACTAAACAGATTAAGCTCTTTGAGTTTCTCTAAAGCATGTTTTCTAATCCTTTAATCATTTTCATGGCTCTTTGCTGAACCCTCTCCAAGTTATCAACATCCTACTTGAATTATTATATACAGTAGAAATTGGACATTAGTTTTCCAGCAATCATTCCACTAGTGCTGGACAAGTAACATAACATCTCTACCACTACTCAAGATTCCCCTGTTTATGCATCCCAGGATCTCATTTGCTCTTTTAGCTGCAGTGTCATAGTAGAAGCTCATGTTGAGTTGATTAGCCTCTTCCACCCCCAAATGTTTCTCAGCCACTGCTTCCCAGGCTAGTCCCTCATCCTGTAAGTATGGCCTACGTTCTTTGTTCCTAGATGTGTATGTTTACATTTAGTGGTATTAACCCTTTTGTTTGCTTGCTCCTAATTTACCAACTGATTTAGATTATCTGAATCAGTGACCTGTCTCCTTCATTATTTACTGTTCCTCCAACTTTTGTGACCACTGCAGACTTTCAGTGATTACTTTCTTCCAGGTCACTGATAATGTTTTAGTGTAAGGTCAAAACCAGATTCCTACGGGAAACACAGCCACTCAATGAGTATTTTCCATTTCCATTTCGAGACATTTTGAGCAAGTAGCCAGTTAATCCTTTTAATGTGTGCTATGTTAATTTTATATTCTAGTTTTTTAATCCAAATATGATATGGTACCAAGTCAAATGTCTTGCAGAAGTCACCATAAGCCCATGTTTTGCATTAATTATATTGATTCTTTATTAATCAAGCCCCATATAAACCACTCCATTATATTGCCTGGGATTGATTGTCAGGTTGACAGCCCTATACTTACCCAGGTCATCCTGTTTTAGCCTTTTGAAATATTGGCACAAGATTAGCTTTCTTCGGAACTTCCCCAGTGTGTCAAGACTTATTGAAAATCAGCATCAACAGCATCCAGCAACTTCCTCAGCCAGTTTTTTAAACTTAGATGCAATTTATCCGGACTTTTTTAAAATATAAATTTTAATAGCTTGTCTCACACTGTTCAGAGATTCTAGTGGAATGGAAAGAATTATCTTCACCATATGATGAAGCTATATACTTTCCCCCCCCCCAAATACAGAACAGAGTTATTGAATACATCTGCTTTTTCTGTATTATTGATGAGTCTACCATTTCCATAAAGTAATGGACCAATACCACTGTCAGGATTTTTTGTTCCTAATGTATGTTAAACAAAAAAACCCACCTCTTTTCCTCAGTTCTGCTGGCCATAGATTTCTCCCTGTCTTTTGACTTCCCCTATTTTCTACAATTCCTAACTTCTGATTTATATTCACTATCAACTTCCCCTCTTTCATTTTGTTGTTTTTAAATTGTTTGATCGCATTCACTTTGCCTCTAAACCAGGTGGTTTTTTTTAACCAGTATGACATTTGTGGAATTGTGGCTTTTTTGAGCATCTAGTAAGTTCTTAGATAATTGAGAATTCTCATTCACTTTTTATTTAAAATTCCTCCTAGTTCATTTGGCTCATAATTAAGTTTTGTGAAATTGGCCCTATTAAAGCAGCGTGTGTGTGTGAATTACTGGTCTGGACTCTAGTCTGCTTGCATGACCAAGTCATGATCACTTGTACCAAAGCTATGGTTCATTTCTAGTTGGGTGATCAGTTCCTCTTTATATGTCTTAGAACAAGGTCTACTACAGAATTCCCTCATGTTGTCTACAACACTTCTTGAGTTAGGAAGTTGTCATCTATGTTTACAAATTCCAAGGATGTCTTTAGTACTGGCAGCATGAGACCTCCACCATAAGTCACTTCATTTGAAGTCCCCTCTTGTGATCATTCATGTTACAGATAGGTGTGTAAGGAGGCAGTCATCCTTTCTGAACTATGATTTGGTGGTCCATAGCAGACACTAATACCACATCTTGAGCTTTATCTCTTAGGACATTCATCCTTAACCTTGGAAGAAAGTGGTTTTGAATGCTTGTCAGTGACTTGGAAACAGCTAATGCCATTTTTGACAGAGTGCTGCTTCTCCTCCCGTTTTGCCCACTCAATCCTGCCTAAAATAAGATACAACCATTGATTTTTTTTTTAAACATTCAGTGGTACCAGTAATCCTCCCCAGGTTCAGTAATAGCAATGCAATCCAAATTATACTTAAAGATCAGCAATTCTCTTGTTTGTTACCTAGGCTCCCAGCAATTCAGTAATTTCTTTCCATGTCCCTTGGGTCATTCATCATTTTTGTTCTCAACTCATGTCATCAGTTACCCATTTTGGGCAGATTTACACTCCCACGCTGGAGAAAAGGAACTGGGCATGGCCCAGGATGTGGGCTACCTCTTGCAAGGGGTATTGCATGGCCTCTCCGAAATATAGGAGCTATAACAGCTAGGTGATATTAATAAGCCACATGTAAATAAAAAGGATACCAGAGGTGCTGCAGGGAGGTACAAAATACAGCCTTCTGTAACCATATAACTGTCCGAGCTCCAAATACACACTCCCCCACACCCTTAAATTAAGATGTAATTGGAAATATCTGTGCTCTGGGCATATGAGTCTCAGATATCCAAAAATCACTTGATTTAAAACCATGTTTAGATTCTCCTGCACAACTTGAACTCTCATCCATATCATAGGTTCCATCACCAAAATGTTACTCAAAGTTTCACATCTTATAAAGAAACATGCAACAAAAGCAAAGACTGGAATTGGGGAGCCTCCCCTTTCTGAGAATCTGGGCCTTAAGCCTTCCTCATACCAAGTATTTCCCAGATGTGACATGTGAAAACAAGCATTCAGATATTTTCATGTTTATTATTTCAAAGTACACTATATACATAATGTATAGTCATGTCTTGAAAAACTTCATTTTATACAGAAATGTATCTACAAAATTAACAATCAAATCAATAGTCAAAGTATCTTTGTCAATACACATATGTACATATTGGAAGATTGAACATCATCACCATCAACAGAGAATGGGTAAGTAAATAAAACCCTTGGGGGGAATCTAATAACTAGATCATTTTGTATCATAACTGAAAATTCTTTATTTGGCAACATTTTCAGCTATCTTTTTGATGGGCATGAAAAGGTTGATTTCTTACGCCACCTACTGTTACTAATAGTTAATAGCATAGTCATGTGTCAAGTTTTAAAAAAAAGTCAAAAGTAGTGGCTGCTATTGACAGTTTATGGAGACACCTGTACAGCTGAACTGCCTTGCTGCTCCTAAAGTAAGTAGTGGGTATAAAGTTTTAGATAAGAACACAGCAATTCTACTGCTGTGCCGAACCAGTTTCAAAAGTTACTTTTTTCAGCATGTTGCCAGCAACAAGCAAAGATCAGTAAGCAACTGCAGAGCAAAAAATATTTTGGGAAAATAAACCATATCCCATTGTTTTCTAGAAAAGTCTGTTCACAAAAAAAACTTGCATACACTTAAGTGGATTTAAAAGGGAAAGGATAACTGATGTCTGGCATACAGGGTGCCATTCAGATACATGGGCCTGACTTCCTAATCTGGAATAGGATTTTCCATGGTGTGGAAAGACCACCACAGCTAGGCAGCCAGAAGCAATTTTCTTTAGGACCTGAAACCACAATCCACCTGGATGGTGGGATGTGTTGCCAAAAAAAAAAAAAAATTGCAAATTCTCCTTCAGCCCATACGTGCAACTAGCAAAAGGTTTAGATAAGTATTTTCAGAAGAAACTTGAGGCAGCTAACTACCTAGTACCACTAAATTTCACTGGACAGTGGGCACCTAATAGCCTGTCTCTCCTTCTGAAAACACTAGCCTACTATACTTCCTAGAATTCAACATACTGAATTTATTTAAAAAAAAATCCCTCCTTCCATCTTTGAGAGCCTGGCTGATACTTATCACTGCAGCAGCCAGCACAAAGCTGATGCAACACTCCAGTTCCCCAAACAAGGATCAACTGGATACAATTGTTGCACAGGCCTTGTGCTGATTCCATAGAGGGCTGGATTTCACTTTGATTTAAAGCTATTCCCCTTGAGAAGAGGCTGTTAACAAAAATGTTTTACCTCCACCAAAGAAATCATTCCAATCCTTGCAGTATACCATGAAAACACTAGCATAGGAGTCAGACAAGAATATTCATGAGGAAAATACAAGCTTCTCTTAATTTGCAGCATCATCTTCTATATGAGAAAACTGACATCTGTACAGTCAAGCAAAACTACTAACAAATTATTCCTACAACAATCTGCATCATGTCAAAAGTATGATGGCAAAGACGTGTATAGGCACCAACGTAAATACTGGAGTGCCATTTCTGGCTGTGGCAGGGACTTTAAAGAAAAAGCCTATACAAAACATCTGACTAGAATATAATGAACACTAGGATGTCATGGCCACTACATATACAATTTATACAACCAAGGGAAAAAACCCTGTGAATGTGAGTGTTTAACACAGAGGAAGCAGCACCTTTCAGCAAGACAAGAGGATAACAGCGTGCTCTAAAATCATTTAAGAGCTGGAATGACACAATGCCATAAAGCAGTAAGAATTTCCACAATATCATTGCACTTATCCCATCTGCATCACATTTCTTTTCTACGTTCACATTAAACAGCTGCAGAACACCACACTAAAAGGTTACATTAATATTAAATACTCCAGCAAATAGCAAGCTTGGTTTCAGATTAAACAGTGGAAACATTCAGTTTATTTTTTTCAAAGCATGAAAACAGATCTGGTACATGTAGGTATGAGAACTTTTGTTGTTTGGAGATGTGACCGTTGTTCCTGAAAACTTTGTTCTGCCGTGGGGTCTAATTCAGTCAGACACACTTACTAGTCCACTGACTTCAAGAGGGGCCAGAATTTCACTCACTGGCACAATGCCCATTGAAATCAATGGAACTAGGATTTTCTCCTTCAGAGGTTAACAAAGTTTCCTACTCACTTAATGAAGGAGAGGTAAGCCTGATCCAGGCTGGCTAAGCTTTCCATCACTGGCCTCATTTGTTCTTAGATCTTGAAAAAAAAGTATTTAAAAAAAACAACTAAGGTTGAGAGCCACAGTTGGGGCACATTTTCCCCAACTCCAAGTTTTGAATCAATAGTTTTTACCTTCTTCCAAATAAATGCTCAAAAAAAAAAAGTAAAGATGACAGTTATTCAGGACTCATAAGGAACTCTAAGCAGACCAGGCCTTGATCCTACAAACACTTACATACCTTGCTTAACTTTACATGTAGGAATAAATCTCACTGAATCAGAATTCTCATAGACCAAGTTAAGCACTCATGGATAAAACTTTCAGAAGGGTTAAAGTGATTTAAGGGCTTTTGACAATACATAGGCACCTACATAACTTAGATCCCTTGGTAACTTTTACCCTGTGTTTACAGATTACAGCTCGGTTTGCACATGAAGTAAGGGGGTAGGAGGTGAGGAGGTATAGAAACATTTAAAAGATTAATAGACAACACTGCAATAAAGTTTTTAAGTGGCCTTTCAAATTAAAACGGGTAATATTAAATTGTGGAGTGTACATGTGCACTAAATACTTTTCATGAGAATAGGAAGTGCAAATATTTAATAAATACAGTATAAACCCTAAATATATTTACAAGATGAACTGGTCTGACTCAGGCATTTTAGTTACATGGGCACTAATTCAACAAAATACGCATTTACTGTAGGAGTGGAACCATTCCAGTCCATCTGTTACCTTTTTCTAATATTACACTGTAGAAAATACTGTGACTCAGCCTCGAGGTGACACCATTCTTGTTACTTCCCCATCACTTTGAATGAAGGGTGGAGATATCACCTGACATTTCAAATGATGGTCACAGTTAAGTCATTTTGACAGACTAATTCACATTAGTAAAGTAGAGTGTGATGTTTGTTCAGCTTCTACAGTTCCACCAATAAATTTCAATTCACCGTTTAAATATACCTTACGGTCAGTTTTACTAGCTGGGCTATACTTACAATTAAGATGACTAAACATAATGGGGGGAGGGTTTTGTTTTTTTAACAGATTGGAATGTCTTGGAATAAGGGAGTATGTATATGAATAATGGACAACTTAACTCACACACATTAAAAGTTGTGTTAATTTATATTGAAAATCAAACTTATTTTACAAAATCTACCTGAGTTCAAAGTTATTCAGATTCATATGTCCAGAGATGTGGATTTTATGAAAGACTTGGTGAGCTGATACAGTCTGATATAGCTGAAAATGCCTAGTATCAGCAGCAGAAGTTTCTCATTCTAATTTCTTGCTAGTTTACCTACCCCCCACAAAAGTCAATTCATATTCAGTTTCTAGGTAAGCCATTAAGTTTTTGTCCAGTGGTAAAATATGCATCATGTCCTTAATTATTTTTACAAAAGTTAATTATAAAGCCCCTTTCCCATGCATATGTTAATTGCTTGATCAACTTAAATATATCAAACACTTAGAGTAGGGAAGAAGATTCTGGAAGCCCTGGAAGCTCAGTAGCACTGGATATGTTCCACAGCAAATCAATTTTTCTCCCCTGCAAGCTTTATCATTAGCAGGCTGCTTAATTGCACAGTGCAGAAATTAAAATCTCACTGAAATGTACTCTACATGTAGTGCACACCGCAAAGCATCTGGATGCCTTAATTTCAAAGAAGAGTTCTAAGAACGTAGCCTACAGTAAAGTTCATCAATGGCTGAGGCAAAACACCCTTCACACCTGATCCTACAGAGCCTCTCCCGTCCAGAAGGACAATTTGTGTGGTTAAAGGTCTGCAGGATTAGGCCCTGCCATTGGTTGACACTCGGTTTACAGGAGAAACTTCAAAATGGCAGTCTGCAGCACCTGTTTCTTTGTTCTGACTGTTCCATAGTTTGTTACACTTGCTTCATCCTCCGTTCCAGTTCATGCTGGTGCTTAATAAGCCGTTCTATTTCTGTTCCTAGTGTCTGCAGATTTTCCTTTGAACAAAGAGAAGGGAACAATAAGAGGAAAACATCAGTAGATGCACCATACAATACTGAATTTAAATTACCACTTGCCATCAATATGAGTGGATTGCTACCTGAAAATAGCATGCTTACTTGGCAGTGAAAAGGCGGGGGAGCAACCCTTCTCTCCCCACATTAATAGTGAATGTGATGCTCTAAAGGACAGTATCTTTCTTATAGATTTTAGGATTCTATTGAGCATGCTGAAAAGGTATACTGCTTCAGTTCAAAACTAATCAATATATAAAGATAGACATGGAATCAGAGAGCAGCTTATACAGTAACTCCTCGCTTAACGTTGTAGTAAAAAATGCAAAAGTTCCTGAAAAATGCAACCTTAAGCAAACGATGTTAAGCAAATCCAATTTCCCCATAAGAATTAATGTAAATTGGGGGGGGAGGAGGGGTTTACATTAGGTTCCAGGGAAATTTTTTTCACCAGACAAAAGACTATTAAGTTTTAAACAAAATTTAATACAGTACACAGCAATGATTGTGAAGCTTGATTGAGGTGGTGAAGTCAGAGGGTGGGATATTTCCCAGGGAATGCCTTACTGCTAAATGATGAACTAGCACTCAGTTGAGCCCTCAAGGGTTAACACGTTGTTAATGTAGCCTCACGCTCTACAAGGCAGCACAAATGGAGGGAGGGGAGACAGCATGGCAGACAGAGATGTGCATTGCCCCTTTAAGTATGCTGTCCACACTTTAAGTACATTGCCCTTTTAAGTAGATCAGCAAGTTGAGACAACTGCTGCTGCCAGCAAGCCTCCCTCCGTCCTGAGCCTTGTCATGTCCACCCACCTGTTCTATGGAGATGGGGTAAGTGGAGTGCAGGGGAACACCCTGACATTAGCCCCCTCTTTTCCACCCCCCTTGTATAGCAAGCAGGAGGCTCCCAGGAGCAGCTCCAAGGCAGAGGGGCAGGAGCAGCACATGGCAGTCGGGGGGAGAGACTAGGGTGACCAGACAGCAAGTTTGAAAAATCAGGACGGGATTGTGGGTAATAAGAGCCTATATAAGAAAAGACCCAAAAATCGGGACTGTCCCTATAAAGTCAGGACATCTGGTCACCCTAGGAGGGACAGCTGAACTGCTGACAACTGATAGCCTGCTGGGCCGCTGCCACACAGGGAACTTAAGGGAGCTGATAGGGGGGCTGCCAGTCCACCCTGGTTCCAAGCCCCCACCAGTTTGCTGCAACGGGCTGCTCTTTCTGCAAGCAGTGGACAAAGCAGGTGGCTGCCAAACAACGTTATAAGGGACCACTGCACAACTTTAAAAGAGCATGTTTCCTAATTGATCAGCAACGTAACAATGTTAACTGGGATGACTTTAAGTGCTTGCATATTTATACCTGCCTCTGGAAATTTCCACTACATGCATCTGACGAAGTGGATATTCACCCACAAGAGCTTATGCTCCAATACGTCTGTTAGTCTATAAGGTGCCACAGGACTCTTTGCTGCTTTTACAGATCCAGACTAACACGGCTACCCCTCTGATACTTTAAGTGAGGAGTTACAGTAGATACATTCCTTACTAACTGTTAATCATGAGCCTAGTGGTAGAAGAATCATCCCCATTTTAAGAAATACACACACACAAAATTCCAACTTGTACAGAAATCAGAACGTCTGTCTTTTGAGCATATTTTTGCTCTCTCTCACTGTCAATGTTCCAAGACAAACTATGATGATGATCTCTAGAGAGACCTCTTCTTTGGTAGTTGTGTGTTCAGGGCAGTATTTATTTGAGAAGAGCAAAAAAAATTTGACTCATAGAATGAAAGGCTACCATAGGTACTCACTTTAAGTGTAATATTCTTTAATAAAGTATCCTCTAGCACAGCCTGTAGCTTCCTGTTTATCTCCAGAGAGAGTTCTAATGTGAGCCCACTGTCTGCGGGATGCGATGTATACAGGGATGCCATGATGCCACCGCGCCTGCTCAAATGGACTTTGTTAAAGTCCGAGGCTTCTGAGGACAGTGTGCCAGCTTCTTCCCGCAAAATGTAACTCTGAATAATTCTGGAAAAAAGAGAAATCCAAGTGAAACTTCAGGTGTTGAGTTATGGTTCAGGATTCTTTGCGGGAGGTATATATACTATATTCAGGTTACAACAAAACAGATCTTCACATGCATGATGTCAAGAGCAAAAACCTGATACAAAAGCTCCAAGGCTTAGAGGGGTGTATTCAGACAGGGAGATGGCTGAAGCCATTTCTTGCCACACACAGATTCATCTCCTTTTTCACATATTAACAGCAATCACCACCCAAAATAGGATTTCACCCTTGGTCTCTCCTTCTGGGTGGACCCTGGAAATCTTTAACTCTCATTTAAGTCAAAAGCAAAGCTTTTACTGACTTCAGTGGGGTTGGGATTTCACCCCAAAAACACACTTAGTGACAAAAACCAACCCTGGTACTGAAGGCCACCGCTTTAGCAAAGGACTAAGCTCCTTAGGGAAGGGACCATCTTTGTTTTTTATATTTGTACAGCACCTAGCACAATGAGGTCCCAGTCCATGAGTGGGACATCCAGATGCTAGAGAAAAGCAAATAAATAATAAAAGGGTGTGAATTGCAACTGTAACAGTTCTTGGAGACAGAACCTTATGATGTAGTCTGACTAGAATCCAAAGCATTTCCAGAAAAAATGTCAGTTTTGTTAGCAGAAATATTCAAGGGTGGGATTTTGCAAAGCATCTGAGTGACTCAAAAGTACAAGTCACAGATCCCAAAAAGTTGCAAGCCTGTGCAAATTTAATTCAACCCCTTCTGCATTATAATGTAGTCTTTAATTACATGATCACATACGACTTTCTTCTATAGTCCCCTGCCTCATTGCGTGCACAGGGTGGATGTTCTGGAGATGAATAAGAATTGTGTAATTAAAGAGACCCCTGTCATCTGGTGAAGTTGGAAGGTGAGCAGTGAATGAGGCAAGGGATGACAGGAAGATAAAGAATGGTGTCATAGGTAAGGCAGCTGGATGCTATCCTTGGATAACTGGATTCTATCCCTACCTCTGCCACAGAGTTCTTTTGTGATGGTGGGCAAATCACTTAATCACACTTTTCACAGACCATTACTAACTGTGTGATCCTTATTTCCTGGATGCTTTATGTGAAACCTTTGAATTTGATTTGCAGAAATGTTGAGCACTCACTGCTGCAACTGAAGTCACTAGTAGCTGTGCTTTGAATGTACAAAGTGCTGTATAATGCTAAGTACTCAAACACTAGGGTCTGATTTTTCAAATTGGACACTAAGACTGGTAGACACTTTCAACCTTACTCTGTGCCTCAATTTCCATCTGTAAAAGGGGGATAATATCCCTTCTCCTCACAGGGATATTGTAAAAATACACTTATTGAGGTTTATGAAGTATTCAGCTACTGTTGAGATGAACCCCATAGAAAAGCTCATGAGGAAAATGAACAATTCTGTCCTCAGAGCAGGGTTTAAATAGGGTACAGTAAATAAGGCCTTGGGGCACTCATTGAACAGAGAGGATAAAGCAAAATACCGAGTAGCTGCTTATTGGGTGAGCACTGTCCATCGTGCACAGAATGAATCTGCACTCATTCAATTTACATGAAAGGCAGTAATTACTGAGAGTTAGAAAATTGCATTAGGTTTCTGAAAGTTTTTTTTTTTTTTCTAATTAGTCACTTTTAAATCATGCTGCTTTTCAGAACAGCCTGTGTTTTCATACATGAGACACCAAACACATTACTTGTTTTTAGTATGTTTTTGAAGTGCCAAAGTTATCAGTAGTTGTCTGGCTTTGTCACAGTCTGAATGAGACCGCTTGTTGAGCATTTCTGTTGTAGTAGATCCTAAGGAACCCAGTGAGGGATCAAGGCCCTGCGTTACAAGGCACTCTACTGGCACTACAGAGGGTCCCTACCCCAGGGAGCTCACGATCTTTTATGAGAGACCGTCTCATGAGATGGCATCACCATAAGAGAGGACTGCATGTGGTAATGGTTAGATTTAATACAAACAACATTCCTTCAAAACAGAGTATACTCCAACTTCTTCCTTATGACCCCCAGCAATACTGAACGAGCAGACCTTAGACAGGAACCTAGCCAGTAGGCTAAATGACAGGAAATCCCATAGCCTGCACAGCATGGAGAAGAGAAATCTTATATCGTATACTAAAGATGGACAGGCTTTGGCTCAGATATTTTATTACAGTAGGCATCAATCATCATTTATTATTTGTATTCTAGTTGCACCTAAAGGCTCCCATCAGGAATTATACTAGACTCTGTATCAACAGAGGACCTCTCAGCATAGAAACGATGCACCACAAAACATTTTTTTGAGAGAGAGAAGAACTTGACTCTATACCAATGTCACACCTCAAACAGCCAGAGGGAGTCGCTGTTAAAGCGGAGGCACTGTTGACAGGGTGAGAACCTGCAGCACTGACAGCTCCTGACAAGTTCAAAGAGCAAAGGGGACTAAGCCACAGATCCAGGGCCTTCCACTTGGTGCTGCATAGTCTAGTAACTGTTCACAGAAAATAAGGTGGACATTAAAATCTGAGGTCTGCTGTGGTTGCAGATGTTTTATCATTTAACATTTTTCTATCTCAAGTTAACATTGTGTGTGTTATGTAAGAGAGTGTGTTCCAGTGCAGGACAGTCATTGAGAGCCAACACTATGTGATCCAAATATCATACATACTTGGTTTTTTTCCGGATTTCCTCCACCAGTTGCTTAATGTGATCCTCCATGAACTCCATCTTTTCATTTTTCCGAGCATGAGCCTTCTGTAGTCTTACTATTCTCTCAATCAGGACAGCCTTGTCCACTTCTGGGAAGCTATCGGCAGCTCCTGAAGATCCAGTATTCTCAGGCGAGCGATCTTCGTTGCTGCTTCGTGCGTTAAGGGACCCTACCAAACAGTGACGTTGTTTAGAACTGTGTATGTTATAATGAAGTACTTCTTGCCAAGTAAGCCAGTCCATCTCATCACAAAATCAATAGCTCCAGACTGTGCCCAAATATTTTCTTCATAAAATATTGATCTCATTTAGCTACTCCTGGAGTAGCTGCACGTAACTACAGTACCATTTTCACTATATAGGTTCAGACAATGGTAAACCCCTCAGTGTAAACACAGCTATCGCGGAATAAAGGTGCTTCCATCAGTTTATAGCCTATTTCTGTACAAGAACCTTTATACTGATATAACTGCCCACGCTAGAGAGTTGGATCAACTTAATTGTATTATGTTCTACATGGATATAGTTAAACCTTTACCAAAAAACTACAGCTAGACCAGTGAAACTATTAAATACAAGAGTGCTGCAGGGTTGATGGCAGGAGAAGGACCGAGCAGCTCTGGAAGCAACTTTAAAAGTGACGGGGATGGAGAGGGATTACGAAGAGAAAAGAAAGGGCTACATATCTCAAACACAACCTTATGGACTAAAGGTGCATCAACTTTGATATAAATTAACCTAATTTAAAATTATGTGATATCGATCAGGTAAATAAATGCCAATGATACAGCAGAAAAAACAAACATTTTTCTTCATGGTAGAACAATAAAGGAATAAATTTGACAAGCACACTGGTGCCTGTAAATATGCCCATTGATTTACCCGTTACACAGTGCCAACTGTCAATTAGTGCAATTTAATTAAACAATAATGGAGACAACTACTGATTTTTGCTTTGCCTTTGGCTACATTTAAGTGTCATCTAAGGTACCTCTGAACATAAAAGCAGCAAGTTCAAAAAGATAGGAGTAAAAAAGCTAGACTGTCTATAATAAGAACACGTGGCTACAATTATATTAACAAGTGCCATTATTAGGCCTGAGACCCCTATATCTATAATAAGTTCCTGAACCTCAATGAATTCCCCAGACTTTGCAACATGAAAAAGATATTCCTTTTACTCGGTTATACATAAATTGATTCTCAGTTAAGGATTACTGGGCAAACACTGCAGTTATCAGGTCTATGTATCTCAAAACTAAAAAAGAAAAGGGGGATAGCAAACTAAAACAGACTCCAGGACTTTCGCTACCAAGACTGACGATATTCCATAAGTCTTGGTGTTCTACAGGAGAAAGTTTTGTTGAAGTGTTAACAAAAGCATTGCTCAGAAGTACATAACCTACAGAAATAACTAATAACTATTTAAAACACAAACACCCTAAATCTGTGGCAGTAAAATAGGTTTGAGTTATTAAAACTGAACAGTAAAGGCAGAACTGTTATTTGTTACATTACCTGATGAGCTGGAACGACTCCCCATACTGCTAACTTCTTTATCACAGCCGCCATTTTCAATCTGATCCAATTTCCTTCGTGCTAACAAGAAAACATGAGGAGGGTTACCAAAATGTGAAAAAAAATCCTAAGAAAATGGAACCCGCACATACACACCACCCCAATCCACCAGGAACTGAGACAATTTTCTTTAATTGCCAAATCATACATGTGAGAATACTACAGACTAACAAACCATGTGAACATCACTAAGTGCTTGGTCTAATGCCCACTGAAATCCATGGGCTTTGGATCAGTCCTCAAGTGAAGAGGTAACTCCATGCACTGGGTTGTCTTGAGACTACTATTTAAGCCATGCTTTATTATTGATATGGCATGCTATTTAAATAGCTAATGAATGACATAACACAGCCCTGCTCTGTGGAAATCAGTTATTCCGTGACTGCTATCACTACAGTGGCTGTGCCCAGATGTTGAATAGTGCTGGGAGAAGAAGTATGAGCACATGTGTTCATACCTGTATAAGAAGGTAAACAGAACTTCCTCTCCCAATATATGAATAGTACATAAGAGTTATGTTTTCACATAAATTCCAAACACCTCATTAAGCCAAACTGCACTCTAAATTCAGAGCACATGCACTTTTGAATTATTAATGTTAGCTTCCTGAAAGTACAAAATTAATAATCAGTCTCTGTATGAATATATATATATTTAAACAGATGAAGCACTTCCTTAAAATTAAATTACAAATGCCACCAACAATAATTCTGGCTACAGTTGGCATTTAGAAAGCTTCTGATGTGTCTTGAATAGCCTTCTGTGTAATGATAAGGAATCACATGTATCTGGTTACCATGGATGAAGTCTCAATTGTCCCATGCCATTTGATTCATAGAATATCCTTTTAGCTGAATACCAAGAATGTGTAGATCCCTTCCAGTACTTCTATTTTAATCAAGTCAGCATTTGAAAATCACACACGTAACATGCAATTTACTGCCTATGAGATTCGATCTCCGATTTGATAAAAAGAAGGCCTGCAAGGATTGCACCCTAACAGACTATATGGATGCAGGCAGGAATCCTTCTCTAGCTGCATATGCAGGGCGTGAGGAGGAGTATGTTAGTACACTCTAGTGCAGGGGTTCTCAATCTTTTCTGAGCTCCCCCACCCCAACATGCTATACGAACTCTACGGCCCACCTGTACCACAACAACTAGTTTTCTGCATATAAAAGCCAGGGCTGGCATTCAGAGGTAGCAAGCAAGACAATTGCCTGGGGTCGCACGCCACAGGGGGCCCTGCGAAGCTAAGTTGCTCAGGCTTTGTCTTCAGACCCGGGTGGCAGGGCTCAGGGTCCTGGGCTCCAGCCCCATAAAGTGGTGTTTCGGCTTTCTGCCCTGGGCTCCAGCGAGTCTAACACTGGCCCTGGTTGGTGGACCCCTGAAACCTTCTCGTGGTCCCTCCAAGGGGCCCCCAGACACCTGGTTGAGAACAACTACTCTAGTAGACACAAGACTAATTTGGGGGGGGTTCACCTTGCTGAAGTTGCTTGGTGAGGTCTTTAAGATTTGCCACATGTTTACGCTTTTGAGTAACCAACTCGTCTTTTAATTCATCTACTTGGGTGTTCAGTGCTGTTAGTTCTTTCTGTTGAGAAGCCAAGTCTGTCTGCAGTGTCTGGACTTCATGTTTATGTAGCTCTTCCTCCTTTTGCAGTTTTTTTGCCTGAATTTACAATAAAAAAACCATCTAAAATCACTAGGCATAACCATCTGCTTAACGTCAACATCACCACCACTTTGCACCTGCCCTTCATCTGAGAATTTCACATCATTTTATGAACCATTAATTAAGCCAAATACCACCAGTGTGGGATAGCCCAAGGCAGTAAACAGGGTGTACTACTTATTCCAGAATTTAGCACAGTACAGAATAAGATTTAAACTCTAAAAATAATCCAGTTTGTAACTTTTCAAAATATATCTGCACACAGTAAAATAGAACCATGAGGCGGCTATTAGTAATAATTTTTATTATAGCCACAAAATTATTCTTACAACTGATGGGAGCATACAGATACAAGCACAAAGGCTGCTCCAGGTTGATTTTAAAAAGTCATTTTATGAAAGGACCTCCAGTTGTGGCACACTTGATACACAAAATCAAGCTACAATCCTGCAAATGCCTACACTAAAAGTGAGTAGTCCTACTGAAGTCAGAGTGGGCCTATTTAAATTACACTGTTAAATATTACAGGAGTACCTCTGGACAATGGGAGCAGCCTAAAATAATTCTAGTCTCCTATATAACAAACAAGTTCTTTAAACATGAATGGTTTGCAGAGTCAGTTTCACATCTGAGTTAAATCCTGATGGGTATAAAACTGAATTAAGGCAGTCCTGGGCCCTAGGCATGCCATGACATTGGCCTCCTGCTATGACTCCACCCCCACTGCCCTAATTCTGTGCTGAGATCCCATCCTTCATCTACCTAAATGACGGAGCCTGAAGTCAACTCTTGCCTCCTAGAGAGACAGGAGAAGCAACAGGGTCCCTCTCCCAGAGCACTGGATCTTCCATTGACACATATAGGGCAGTTCACACGTCAAAGCTATGGTTCTATGGAGTCTACAGGCTCAGGAAGAACTTTTTGGTTACATTCAGATCACATTTCCAAGCTTTTATTCACAACTGCAAGGGCTAGCAACTAACTTTTAAATGAAAACTGAAATTCTGCACTCAAGATGACACTCCACGAGCTGGAGCCTTGGCACAGACCTTAGAGCCTTTGCATTAATCCAGCCCTGATCAGATAACCTATTAGTACAAAATCCATCTGCATGTTGTACTCACCAGATCATCTTTAGTCTGTCTCACATGTTCCAGCTGACTCTGTAACTCTCTTTCACTGTAGGTAAGCTTATCGAGCTGGGTCTGTAAGAAGTTGGTTTCAGACTGCAGCTGTGCATTCTTACTCGTTAGCTTTTCAGTGAATACAAGCAGCTCAGATTCTCTTTTCCGACTGCCTTCAATGTCCTTTTGGAGATCAGTAATCAGAGAGTTCAGACTGTCCAGTTCTTCCTTCAAGGTGTCGATTTCTTGTTCATCTCTACCAAAACAAATGTATTTAACCTCAAGTCACCCCTAAAACATATATCAAATGTGAAAATACTAAATATTTATCACAGATACGAAATAGCTTTCAAACTTCAATCCATTTCATATCTGTAACAACATCTGAAAGATATTTCTTACCTCCAAGCTGTTAGTGATCCCAATCATATTACTGCTGAGGGAATTCTGTGCCCCTGCACGTCCACAGAATTCACGTCCCGCACAAATTTCTTTGCTTCCCTGCAGAAGAATGACTTTCTGACAGGGAAGCAAAGGGAAGCTGAAAGAGCAGTCGCGCACCACTCCCTAGCTACGCAGGTACATCATTTAAGGCACCCGGAGCAGCTGGCGGAGAGGTAAATCACCACAAGTTTAGGGCACCCCAGCCAGTGGTTCCTACCCTGAGCCGGGATCAGCTGCTAGTCACTGCTGGAGTGGAGGCAGGTGGGGATGGGACTTCCTCTTCCCCTGCAAGGAGTAACTAGGCCTGTGTCAGACCCATCCCCAGAAACCTCCCCCAGCTGCAGAAAGCTCAGCATCCTCCCCTGCTTCCTGCCCCCATTACTCCTCAGCTGCAGGGGGAGGGATCACTGTACAGGGAGCTGCTCCCCCATCTTCCCAACCCCTGTGCATCCAGACCTCCCATACCCAGACACCCCTGCCAACCCTCACCCCGTACACCCAAAACCCCTTTAGCCCTCCATACTCTAACTCCACCCTACTGAACCTCAGCCCTGCATCTGGAGCCCCTTGCACCCAGACCACCCCGCACTGAGCTCCCTGCACTCAAAGCCCCACCCTGGCGAGCCCCACCCCCCTGAGCCTCCACATCCAGACTCCCCTGCTGAGATACCCAGACCCATCCACTGAGCCCCAACCACTTTCTCCTGGAAGCCCCTGCAGAGTCCCATTGCACCTGCACTTGGAAACCCCCCCCAATGAGCCTCTGTGCATCCAGATTCCCCCACAGCTTGACTCCCCACTGAGCTGCCTGCATCCAGATTGTCCCACAGAATCCTCTCGCTACACAGTGGCATCCCCCCACACTGAGCCGCTCCACACTTAGATCCTGCCTGATTGAGCCTGCCTGCCCCACACCTGGTGCGCCTGGCGCAGAGGGCCAGGGCCCCAGGGTGTATTTGGGGCAGGCCCAGGCCTTGTGCTGTGTCAGTGTTGGGCACAGCCTCACCACTGAGTCCGTGTCCCCGGGGTGGGTGCTGGGGAGGCTGCAAGATGATCTCCCATCTTCGTGCAGCCAGCGGCCTTTGCTCTCCACTGCCATGCTGGAGCCTCTGCATTTAATTATTAGCAAATAAAACTTGAAGAATTTTAAAATATTGTGCACAGAATGTTTTATGTTTTTGGTGCAGAATTTTTAATTGTTTGGCACAGAATGCCCTCAGCAGTATCATATCCCTAATAATGACTAGTAAATAGAAGAGTCTGAAAGCTATATAAATTTGAAAATTCCATTTTATAATAGTAATACTGTTACAATACTGAGTCGACCCTGATGGGGGATTCACCCCCATGAGTTCAAGTGGCTGCCTCCCCCTGCCAAAGTGTTCTACCAGTTTCAAAGTACCGCAAAGGCTCCATTTGTAACGTGGTGGAGGATGCCTGGAAGATAAGACGAATCCAGTGCATTCTCTATGGCCCCTAGCCTAGCTCCCATGACTAGCCTTGTCTATTCTGAGGGGCCACAGCACGGCCAGGTTTGCATGCCCATATCTAAACCAAAACTTCAGAGCAGGACACCCCAAACTTTGGGGAGATTTAGAATCTGAATTCAGATCCAAGGTTTGCAACTGACCCCTATTTTCTATAAAGACTAGGCCAAAATCCCAGATCTGAGCACCTTGTGAAGTCTGGAAAGATGGATTCAAAAAAATCTGGATCCAAATTTTGTAGCTCAATTCAATTCTAACCAATTTATTGGACTTAACTTTACAGTCTTTGGGGACTATAGTGTGGTGTATTTTTCTTTAATTTTCGTTTGTAATTAAGATGTCAACTACAATATGCTCCTTGACTGTGCTAGATGGTTGAGTATTCACCACTCGCCATTAATAAAAAGGAGTGCATGAGAAGATTAATTTGAAAACTTGTATGAAGTCACAGGGCTTGATCTAAAGTCAATATGAAGTGAAACCACTTAGAATTTTGCAGGAGGCATTTAGCAACTTGCAGCATTAGCCCTATAAGGTACTACTTTTGCCAGCCTTTCCCAGTTAACGAGCTTGAATTTTCTACAGGAATGTTTTCACACTCTCTCTTTATGGAAGCAGAAAACGTGTATTAGGAACAGGGCCATTCTGATTTATATCAATTTAATACTTTGCCTGCCATGTCCGTATAATCCATTGTGTCTCACATTACTTTGTAATCAATGGGTAACAAAACTTCTTCACAAACTTTCATAACAACCTTTTGGGAAAATATTAGTTACTACATAAATGCATCCTCAGTAAATAAAAACCCCTAATCTTTTCATGCTTTTTTTGTTACCACAAATACACCCTAAACCTGCCTAAGTGATTTGTTGCCACACGTTCATATGGTATTTGACAATTCTTTTAGACCCAGCTATTACATAACAATCCTCCACAATAACCTAGTTAAGACATAGGCTGTTCTCTTCATTAGGACAGACCTAATTTTAGGTCACTGACTATTACGTGGTCAAGTATTTCATTTCATTCTAATCCCAACTAAAGGAAAAATCTAATAGTGAATTATGATTTTTCAAAGCAGACAGTTTTCCTTTCATCAGGTAGATTAGTCAAGAGTTTCCAAATTCCAGTTAACCTCCACAGAGAAAAAAGTCACAGCACTAGATCATCCTGACGTAATTGATAACTTCTTTAATAAAGGAGATAAAAAAACCTTGCTCTTAAGAGGTATATTTAATAGAAACACCTTTGCTTTCTCACAGAAGTCACTTTTCTATTCTGATCACATTTTCTACAAACGTTTGATTTATAAATAGTTTACAGAAGGTTAATGAATGATTAGATGTGTTAATACATGCTTAATTGTCAGACTGTTTTAGAGTCCACCAGGGTGCTTATAACTATCTAATACCTTCTACTGATGCATTTATAAAGCCACCTATGACACACATTACTCCAGTATGTACTATACTTAAAAGTATTTATAAATGGAATCTTAATGTAAAATGACCTCTACTTCTGATGTCGCTACCTCAAACAAGGCAGAGTTGTCTTTCTGGGTTACTAGGGCACATTTCTCATCAGTCAGCAGCACATACTTCCCTTACAAAAAGAAGGGAAGAAACCTCCACCATACTCAATGAAGACTTCCTCAAGCACGAGAGTACTAAAGGCCTTTCCTCGTAGGGAGGAGGTTGGCACTGAGACAATGAGAACACGAGACTTCTGCAGCAGAGTACTGGTTTCCTTCTCCCTGCCCCAGGAACTGGATCTCAGCATTAAGGAACGCTCCCTGCCTGTGCTGGTTTTCTTATAATACCAGACTAAACAAAATTTGTGATTTTTTTGTCAGTTCTTCAAAACTAGATCTAAGGTTACAACATACAAATGTTCATGAGAATCCCAAAAGGAGACTGGCATCTAAGCCACAATGTCAAAGGACACCTCAAAAAGATATTTTTTAAATGGGGTTGCACTTCTTTATTTTATTTTTGTTTGTTTAGCGTATTTTTTAAAGTTTGTTTTGTTTTGTACCATAGAAATATGAATGATGTCACGTTTGCTCTTTCTTGCCTTTTCTGGAGAACTTCACTGTCCTCCCCATCCCTTCCCTTGAGTAGGTCATGTGTATTGCGTGCAATCACACTTTAAATGGAAGGGGCATGATGCTGAATCTTCAGTGAAGATGACCTGTTAGACATTGGAGCTAAAGTGATGCCAAAACCAAATTTTAGGAACATACTAAATATCCCTTTCCCCTCGGAGTTGCATTTGTGATATTATTTCACGAGTCCTCCAGCCACTAGAGAGAAATCTAGCCTGGACATGACCTGAACTAATGTAAAAATACCACCTCTCTCCCCACTAAGGGAGAAAAGAGCAAGTCAAAACCCAAACCAAGTTACATGCACTTCTTATATCACATAAAACAGTAAAAAAGGTGCAAACCCATTTTTAAAAATTTTTCTGCAGGTTACTTTAAGATGTTCAAGTCACATTGCATTTAAAGAAGAAATAAAATCACTAGGCTAACATGCTTATCCATTTTTGGATGCACTCAAATGCATTCTCCACACCTATTCATAATTTTGAAAATGAAGCCCAACTCTTATAAAACTATATAGCTGACACCTGGCATTATCCACATTGCTATAAGCTGCTCCCTCTCTATGGCCATAGTATGGTGACTGGTAGCATGTTGCTGGTTTGGTGGCCACAAAAGTATGGCTGGTATTGTATTCCAGCTAGGGAATGTTAATCGTTTATTCCCTCCTTTGTCTCATTCTCTTCCATGTGAATACAGCCAAATATACTGTTTGCCCTTTTAGAAAAACATACAATGAATTACAGCAGTACTCTGGGTTGATGTCAGCTATTTTCCTTACAATAACCCCATTTATATTTCCAGTTCATCCCATACTCTTTGGGAGAGGCTGTTTTCCCATTGCACATTTCGAACTGTGTTGTTTCACTACGCTTAACAACAAACAAACAAATCATGACGCAGTTTGGGCATGTTAGGGTAGAATACCCTGCATCCAGCAACTTCATTATACAGAATATGCAAGTGTTATTTAGAACACTATCCTTTCAAAACAGAGCAGTGGTTATACAACCTCCATTCAGACATACACCGGAAAAGGTGACTAAAAGAAAATTCAGAGCAAGGCTACAGCTTTCTCTAGCTACTTTTATAATAGCAGATGTCCCCTATACTGCAACTGGCCATCCACCTCCAATTGCTGTCACTGCAGGGTTGGCCTCTTCGAGACCAAGCACTAACAGCACCGACCAACGTGTATTTTGCCCTGTGTAGTTATAAAAGGGACCCTGTGGTGGAAGGCAGCAATGAAGCTGCTAAACCTCCACTTTGTGCCATGTAGGCGGAGTCTCTGGAAACGTAGTTATTTTGACAGAGATATTTCTTTTAGTGTGTGGCTTTTCCTCCCCTGGGATAGTACATTATTAATGTAAATTAAAATGCAAAGAATTAGAAAGCCCCGCTTTCCATTCTCCCTCCCACCCAACCTAATGAAATTCCTAGTCAAATATTTGTTCAATCATCATCATCAGAGGAGGAAAATGTATTAGCCCTCCTGTAGTTGATGAGTAACTGATATTGATCAAGGTGTCGTCTGATTGACTGCAGTTTTCTCGAAAAGATTGATGCCATGATGTTAATAGGAGCCAAGGTTGATATAAGGAACTGAAAACGTTTAGTTGTATAAACCATAAGGAAAGCAGATAATTGATTAAATGCTGTTCAACCTCAAATGAAAATTGCTTACAAATTCCACAGGCACATGTGGGCGTTTGTTTAAACGATGGTCATCTGCCTCCAATGCAACATTGTCAGAATCCATGAAAATGGATAGTATGTGTTTTTGCTCTAGTTCACATGTACCATATAGAAATAGGATTATGCTCTGACATTGCTCTGGAATGTCCATGAGCCACAGTCTCCTCTAACTTACAGGGCTGTAAACAGTGGTGAGCTGGAACCGGTTGTTCAATTTTGAAGCCGGTTTAGAACCGGTTGTTAAAGGGGTGGGGAAGCTCAGGTGGGATGGACAGGATGTGGCCCGCGGGATCGTCCTGTCCGTCCTGCCGGAGCTTTCAGCTGTGGAGGCTCCCATGTGAATTTTTACTGACCCAGCAGCACTTCGGCGGTGGGTCCTTCACTCGCTTCAGGTCTTCGGGGGCGTTTCAGCAGGAGGTCCTTCAGTGCTGCCAAAGACCCGGAGGGACTGAAGGACGTGCCATTGAAGACCCAGAGCGAGTGAAGGAACCGGTTCTTGAACTTCTGGCAGCTCATCACTGGGTGTAAATCTGTATTAGCTACATGGCAATTAAATAAACTACACCACTGTCAAACTGGTGCAAGTGAAGGGAGAATCAGCTTGTCTGCTCCTTCACTTCCTTGAAGCAATGGCATTTGTTACAGCTGAACAGATGCTACGGTTTTTAGTGACACAAATGCTCATAAGTATTAGTTAATAATATTTAATGCACCATATGTTAAAGAAGATTTGTTAAGTTTGTATTTTTGTAATACTTGAATGTATCCATCACATTCAGAGAGGGCTGATCTTCCCAGCTCAGCAACCTCTCCCCTCCCTATCTCCAAAACACTGGGGACACTAGCTCCATTTCTCTCATCCCTTCAATAAAATGAGCATTGGCTGATTTCCTTGAATGGAGGTTGTCCAGAGTCAGCAGTAGAACGAGCATCGATCAGTAAAAACCGGTGTGACACAACCTATTACCATCCACCGTACACCATATCTGTCACTTCTACTGAAATCTAGTGAAATGATTAGGGACCAGTGACTGAATTCATCCCTATTGGAATACTACCAAAGTCAATGGAGTTACCACAGAGATTAAGTTTTGCCCCGTACTATTTCAAAGGTAATTCGTTACAGCTATCAGTTAACCCTAGAACTGTCAGGTTTCAAAGTATTGCTCTTGGGTGCCTGTAAGACTAAATAATTTAGAAAGGTTCTATGAGGAACACGCCACAGCCGAGAGAGGATACAGATTCTCTGAGGTCCAATACATTGTAAAGGCAGCAATACTTTTAAAGCATAGAAATGCTCCAGGCCCAAAACATAAATCTATATAATCAAATAAATTCTTTAAAACCTTTAGTTTATACCTTTGATGTTGCTCCTGCAGCTTATCTACAATTTTCACTCTATCCAGTAAATTCTGAATCTCGGCCTTCTGCCGATTAATAATTTCTTTGTACTTTGATAATTCATCTTCTGTTCTCAACCGTTCATCCTCCAGACACTTTACCTAAGTGCAAAAGAACATAATCTTAATTGTAAATTGGTTATTTTCCTGCCAAACTTCAGAGGATAGTATGTTTCATCCAATAGGTCTAAAGCTCTAACCACAGTTACGGTAGTACTCCCTCCCTGTTTTTGAGCAATGTATAAAATCAGATGCAAACTATTTCACAGATCAAAAGCTAAAACAGAGAACAGTTCAGTCACATAAAAAAAACAAAACAACTATAAGAATTAGCTTCTAAAAATAGTCAAGTCGTACAAGCTTTAAGAGGGATAATACCATCCCCCTCCAAAAGATTCATAAACCCACACGTATGGGTGGACCAAAGCCAAGCTGCAGTTTCATCTTCCTACAGTTACCACAACCAACCCTCATCATGCTCACCCATGCTTCTGTCTAAGAACTGAATGCTTCTGCCTACAGAGCTAGTCCATGCTGCTCTTGAGCTGGCCAACAGATTGATAGATGGGCTGCTCATCAGTGATGTGTGGCATTTCTTCACGAGCTCTCAGAGGCCTAGTGTGCAGCCTCTAGTACGCTCTGAAAATGCAGCTGTACTCTGATCTCTTGCATGGCAATATACTGTGCTGTCAGAACACCTCTGGGCCACCTCCACTAGGAAAAAATCTATGTGCAATGATCAGAATATTGCAGTTAGAGGTACATACAGAAACAGCCCCACCATGGACATGGATAGTACTCTGAAAACATGTGCTCAACACGCAGTTGCTGTCAAAAAAGCCAACACAATGTTATTATCTATCCCTTTCCTGATGGTTCCTAAGAGAAAAAATTATATTGCCGACTGTATAAATCCATGGCAGGCCCACACCTTGCATACTATGTGCAGTTCTGGTCACCCCATCTCAAAAATGATATATTAGAATTGGAAAAGATCCAGAGAAAGGCAACAAAAATTATTAAGGGTCTGGAACAGCTTCCATGTGAGGAGAGATTAAAATGACTGGGACTGTTCAGCTTGGAAAAGACAATTAAGAAGGGACATGACAGAGGTCTATAAAATCGTGACTGGTGTGGAGAAAGTGAATAAGGAAGTGTTATTTACTCCTTCACATAACACAAGAACCAAGGCTCACCCAATTAATTAACAGGCGGCAGGTTTAAAACAAACTAAAGGAAGTATTTCTTCACACAATGCACAGACAACCTGTGGAACTCATTGTCAGAGAATGTTGTCAAGGCCAAAAGTATAACGGGATACAAAGAAGAATTAGATAAATTCAAAGAAGATACCATCTTGGCTAATAGGTCCACCAATGGCTCAGGGATACCACGCCAAGCTCTGAGTGTCCCTAGCCTCTGATTGCCAGAATCTGGGAATGGGAGACAAGGGATGGATCATTTGATGGTTGACTGCTGTGTTCATTCTCTCTGAAGCACCTGGCACTGGCAACTGTCAGAAGACAGGATACTAAGCTAGATGGATCACTGGTCTGACCCAGTATGGCCATTCTTATGTTCTATCCTCCTGAAATGTGGTACACAGGCCTTTTAAAAACAGGTTTCAGAGTAACAGCAGTGTTAGTCTGTATTCGCAAAAAGAAAAGGAGTACTTGTGGCACCTTAGAGACTAACCAATTTATTTGAGCATGAGCTTTCGTGAGCTACAGCTTATGCTCAGATAAATTGGTTAGTCTCTACGGTGCCACAAGTACTCCTTTTCTTTTAAAAACAGCCTCTAGTCTAACCTGGGCAGCAAGGCATGCTGGGAAAGAAGGCTACTCTATAAACCCTTGTCTTCCTGATAGTAGGGGGAAACTTTGAGAAGAACTGTGGCTGTTCATGGGTCTCTCCAGGACAAAAACTTATGAAGTGACTAATACTACCCAAGAAGAAACCCTGGACATAGAGTTCATTTATTTTTGGGCTTGGGCTTTGTTTGGAGTTGTTGTTTTTTCCCCACTGGGTGAAATGAGCGAGCTTGGGCATTTGAGCCGTGTTTGTGGCAAGCACAGGGCAAGTACTTGCTCCCTTTCCAGGGCCCCAGTTGGGGAGGGAGGAAGCCTCATCCATGTCATCTGTTCCCCATGAAATCTAGATGGGGAAATTTGTTAGGTTTTCCCAGGTGAGACAGCCTGTTATCATGTAGCCTCTGGCCAGATCTTCAGCTATTTCAGATATTTGGAACCTTTTATGTTTTTGAAACAGACTATGGTCGATGGAACATAATCAGGAGGAAATTTGCTTAATGAACTCTTGTGGCCAGGTGGCTACTTGTTGATCTGGGATTCAGGATACCCCAGAAAGGATGGACTTTTATGTCCCCCCAGAGAGCTATGCCTTCTAAAGTAATGAGACAGCTCCAGAAGGGGAAACTGAGATAGTAACCACATCCAGCAGCAGAAAGGTAAGAACTTGCTCCACTCCCTTTCTGGCAGGGGATCCCAGGGAGCCAGCCGCTGCTCCGCCCGCCAGGGGAGGGATGGGGGAGCTCCTGGGCCAACCTCTGCTCTGGCCACCCTAGGACTGCTGCTGGGAGCCACCAAGCTGCAGCAGCTCCCGCCGCCCCCAAGACTGCTGCTCCGGTGGTCCCCGAGGCCAGCTGCCTGAGGCTGCCAGAGTAGTGGCCGGTGCGGCTGGCCCCGGGGCTTCTGGTGTGACTGGCTGTGGGCTGCCCGAGCAGCTGGCTGCAGAGCTGCTCCAACAGCAGCTGGTGTGGCTGTTCCCAGGGCCGCCTGAGCATCTGGTCCCAGGGCCAGCTGCTTGGGTGACCCTGTGGTCAGCCACACTGGCCACTGCAGAAGTCATGGAGGTCGCAGGAAGTCATGGAATCTGTGTCTTCCACAACCTCCATGACAGATGCTTAGGAGTAATGCAGCCATCCTGAATTCATGCTGACAAATCTCTATACCAGATCACGATTATTCTTGCTCTTTATGTAAACTAGCCAGATACAATAGGATCTGTTTTCAAAATCCTTATGTTCCACCTTCAGTCTCATGGCAAGAGAGAACTCTTTAGTTACCTTTGTTCTTAGTGTACGCAGCTCATCCATACCCTCTTTAAATGTTCTCTTCAGGTCCTCCAGTTCTTTTATTTTGGCATAGTGTACCTTTTTAAAGGGACAAAGCATCAGAACACTGTCATTTTAGGAGGCACAGGATCCCCTCATCCACTGTAAGACTACACCCACCAATAGAGAACTTATTTGCTGCCTGCCTAACTGCCTGGGTTTAATAAATATCAGCCCAGAGTCCTGTGCAAGATATAGTATGTGATCATGTAACTAATGACTGCATCATAATACATGTGCTTAACTTTGCAACCTTAATGTGCTCTTAACATAATTTTTTGGGGATGTAATTTCTTAGGGTTTTTTCAAAAGGCAAACTAAAAAAACCCCAGATGTTTCATCATGTTGAATCACATTGAACTCCAAGATGGATCATCAAATAGCACAGGGATATCTTCATCCACAAACAGACCTCTACCACTTGAGCTAACAGTAAATGGTAGCAGCTGAAAGTAGTTAGGCTTGGTCAACCTGCCACTAGAGGGGGATGAGACATTTTGCCAGAGGGCTCCATAGCTATTTGTTAGACAGAAAAGGAATGTTAAGACTCAGGCCTTGTCTACAATACTGTGGTAAGTCAACCTAAGTTATGCTACTCCAGCTACATGAATAACATAGCTACAGTTGACATAGCTTAGGTCGACCTACTGCGGTATCTACACCATGCTGCATCGACAGGAGACAGTCTCCCATCGATTTACCTTAATCTTCTCGTTCCAGTGCAGTACTGGAGTCGACCAGAGAGCTCTCTGCAGTCGATTTAATGGGTCTTAACTAGTCCTGCTATATCAACCCCCCGCTGCATCGATCGCAGCAGCGTCAATCCCCAGTAAGTGTAGACAAGGCCCGTGGAATCCTAGGTTTAATGCCAGGTTCTGAAAGGGAGTGTACTCTAGTATTAACAGATCCTAGTCATACTGCCTATAACAACAACAACAGTTTACCTCCAGCTGCTCAGACTTTTCCTGCATTTGTTTTTCTAGTTCGCCCTTTGTTACTCGGAGCTTTGCATCCAATTCATTTGATTTAATTTCTTCTGACTCCTAGTTGATTTGGAAGAAATTAAAAAAAAGGGAGCATTTTAATTATAGAGCTTTTTTAAAAGAAAAACTCTTTACCTATTTTATGAACACAGAAGACACACATTCTTATCACTATCTGTAATTTGTACCACCATATATAGTAGTTTTGAACATATAAAAACACATTGCACTCAAATGAAACTGGACTCAAGATCTCACTTTTTCCCTAATTTTTTTTATTTATCTCTAATCATTGACATTTATACATTTAATGGCATAACATCTCACGTGGCATGCATGCATGCAATAATTTTTCACTTTATTACAATTTAAGATGAAAATAAGAAACAAAAAATCAGATGTTAAACATGTTAATTTCACCTCATGAGAAAGTATGCCTACTTGGTATGTTTTTATCATTTCTTGGCAGTTTTTCCGTATTTGGTCTCCCTCCTCTTTTGCTTGAGTTAACTTTGTGGTTGCATCTTTGAGTTTATCTTTGGTTTCCTAGAAAATAAACCATGAATAACTATTTGAACCTACAGAGTGTCACAGAGCAAGATTTTGAATTAGCAGGGAAAAGGGAGTTATCAGCAAAATGTTTTCAATTCTAATAGAGTTTCCGACTAATGATTTTATTGAGAATCATAATATTTGCTTAGAAAGTGCTGCACCACCAACTGTTAAATCATCTGTTTATGGCTCTCCAGAATGGCAACACCACAACTCAAAAACTTCAAGGGAAAATCTGCTTTTACCACTGTGTTCCTGTAGCCATATTTCCATGAGCCACATTGAAGGCTCCCTTTGGTAGCACTGAAAAAACAAAGTGGCCTGTAGTGGCTGACTCATTATCTCCACACAAAAAATCATGTAACTGAAAACTTTACTGTTCAATCACAGCAATGTGTTTCGTCCTATCACAGTTGTAAGCTCTTATGAGCGAGGATCTAGTGGTCATCTCTCTGTCCTTGTGGTAATTCAGCTCTCTCTGTTTTTGCAATATACATATTTAAAGAGAACCAAGTGCAAGGAACCATGTCCAGTTGCTTTCCTCTTTTCCAATCAGACTAGAGTGACCAGCTGTCCCGATTTTATAGGGACAGCCCAATATTCGGGGCTTTTTCTTAAATGGGCACCTATTACCCCCCCACACTCTGTCCCGATTTTTCATACTTGCTGCCTGGTCACCCTAAATCAGACTGTTACTGTTTGTGATTTAGACTGTGCACACAGTCTGAACTGACTTGTTCAGGAGAAGCAAGAGAAGAAATTCTTAGCGAGGATTGTAGGATGTGTCATTCACACTGTGTTACGACAGACTGAATTAAAAGCACTCTTGCAAATCAGAGTAAAGCAGAAATCACCCTGGATATATTCCAGTGTTTCTCAATCTTTTGTGCTGGCGAACCCCCTCGGATTTAAAAATAAATAAAATAAAATTAAAAAAGTGACCTCACTATTAAGACTTGAAAAAATTGTAACCCCTTACCTTAAATATAATGAAGTAAATAATTAATACTCAGGGCCAGCATGAGGGAATGGCAAGCAGGGCAACTGCCCAGGGCCCCACACCACAGGGAGCCCTGCAAAGCTAAGTTAGATGCTTCAGCCCTGGGTGGTGGGCTTAAGCCGAAGCCCGAGCCCCGCTGCCTGGGACTGAAGCATGTAACTTAGCTTTGCGGGACCCCCTGCGGCGTGAGGCCCCACGCAATTGCCTTGCTTGCCCCCCCCGAACACTGGCCCTGCACTTACACCCTAAATCCATCCCAGGTTGAGAAACACTGATATATTCTATCCATCCTTTCACATTTTCCACTTCAATATCACTATCTTTAAAGTACTATTCCAAAATCCATCAAGTTAAAAAGTAAACAATGATTTTTTAATCATTTTAGTGCTACTAAGCAAGAAAATGGCATAGCAACTATATTGGACTCATTATGATCTTACTTCATGGTATTGCTTTACTAACCTTGTGTGAATCCATTTCAGTTTTCAATTTGTTTTGGGCCCATTTTACTTTGATGATATGAGAATTGATTTCTTCTTTCAATTTTTCTATTTCTCTGTTGAATCTAGTGGCTTCACCTTCCTAAAAAAAAGGAACAAACAAAAACATCCACAGATTACATTTTATTGATTTTAAATCCCAATTTTTATACAGCTATAGAATTAGCCTCATACATGAGTGACAAATAGATTTCATCTACAAGGCCCCAAACCTGCAAAAAGCTGCATACTGTTAGCCACGCTAAAGGTTTACAGGACTGGGTCTTAAAGCCTTAACTGTCTAGGTCTATGGGCCCCCAGTAAGACACTGCCTCTCTGTCCATGTGTGTTGTTGCCACATTTGTGATCAGAGGAGAGATTCTATCTGAAGCAACCTTGATTAATTCTGAGACAGTTTCTAGCAGACTGTTTTCCAGAAGGACTTTTTTGTCTGGAATTGCATAGATCCATGACAGATTAGACATACTGATCTTCTGGACAAGTGGCAAAGCCCCTTTTTCCTTTTGCAGGCTTAAGGGAAAGATGCAGGTTTGGGGAAGGGGGTCAAATTGTAGGAGGATATAGCAGAAAATGTGAGGTTTACTGACTTCTGTGGGTACTCTGACAGAAGCATTGTGTACATTGGATATTTGACTAAATGGACAATTATTGGAAAGAAGTGTAAATTGTTCAAATAATGAGAGGACAACTGCCTAGATAGGTGCCAGTTATAATAGGTCAGGTATCGTTAGGCTGCACCTAAATATAGTTGTTTACATCAGTGCAAAGTGGGTGTAAAACACTATCAAATCACACTGCTATTGTTTGACACATTTTGCACTGATGTAAATGACTACACAAGGTGAAGGGCAACAGTGATTGTTGGCCAAAAAAATGTACACCACACAAACCACCACTCTATTTTTCTTCAAGTGAACATCGAATGGTATTAATCAGCAAAGCATATTACTGAGATAACCTTAGATACCAACAGCTACAAACTAATATTTGCAATTAAAAAACCCGTGCATTATAATACAATCCCAGCAGCCAAATAATATTTCTGAAATAACAGATCTAAACTAAAAACAGGTTTACAAAAGCACCATGTGAGGGCAGCAGAATCACTCTAATATAAGTCTCCAAGCAATGTTGTCCTGACCGTTAAGCTAGAAGTTAGACCTACCAGCTACGTTTTGTTTTGCTGACCTGAACAGGTCACACTGTCCATTCCAATCTGCTTAATTCTTAGGAGCAGGAATGGCAATGACATACATAAAAACTATGCTCCAGGAACCAAAGTTCTCAAGTTTCAATAAGATGGTTCTTTTGATCTTCTTCCTCTTGTAAGTAATGATCACTTGGAGCAATGATCATGATCAAATCCATCAGAGTAGTCTGAACCCTCTCCGTTTTGGGGAGAATATTGGATCTTTCATGAGCATAAAATCAGGTTGTTTGTTTTTTTTCCCATTAATTTAAACAATTATTACATTTCAAAATTTTTAGACCGCTGGTAGTTTAAATGTGTGTCTCTTGCCTTGACACTGCACTTGTGATGAGCATTTGCTGAACCTTAGTACTTAAGGAACATATCTGCACAGATGCCTCAAAATTCAGTCAGTCAAACAATCCTGTGGAAGAGTACAAGGGAAAGGGCCTGATACAGTTCTTGCAACATGTGTAGAGCTCTTACTGACTTCCAAAAAGGAGTGCAGGCTTTGATGGCTCAGCCTATTTTAAAAATCCAGTATGGACAGCCACAAGGGAAGAAAAAAAAGTATATAACAAAATTCTACAGTGTTTGTAAATCTTCACTGTTTGTAATAGAAGTGACGATCTACAATATAATGGCTGCAAAAAGAAAATTGTGCTGTTAGCATGCTACAAACTTCAGTTCAGAAGAACACATAGGAATCTCAGGAAGATGACAATAAAATCTCATTCCCCTCCACTCCCAAAAATAATATATTGACATAAAATGGGTCTTTCGCAGCCACACAGTAAAAGGGAACGTAATAAGATATCACAATTATTAAATGAAAGGTGACACATAAGTGTTTTCCTGATTATTTAAATAGTGCTTTTAACCATTTCTTTAAAAGTACCTTGGTTTCATAGAGCTGGTGCAATCTTCCTTTTTCCTGAGAAAGTTGTTTGATTTTATTCACGTGCTTTTCAATTTCTTTATTTGCATCTCTTAGTCTTCTCTCCAGTAACTCCTTTTCCTTTCGGAGATCTAGAGACTCTTTTTCTCCTCGAACATACTTCATCACCATAGTCTCCTTTTCTTGGCGTGCCTCTTCACATTTCTTGTTTGCCTTTAAAAATTTAAATTCAGCCGTAAGTTTACATTTCACTGATGATAGTTTTTATACATGAACAATGGATACTCACAGTACTCCAACACAGTAATTAAAACATAACTGAAGGCAAGTCTTAAAGTCCCCAATTCTGCAAGCAAGGTACGCACTGGCTTAACATTACTACCATGAGCAGTCCTGCTGATTTAAATGGGACTACTCAGAGTTGTAACTGATGTGTTTAAGTATTTGCAAGCTAAAAGCTAAATATTTTACTTCAGCTGCATAATCAGCAGGCCGGTGCAGTTGGAATGTATTTGATGACTCCAAAATGGAGAATATACACTTGATAACTCCTAAGTGGAAAAATATTTTTGCAGATATCCAGTTCCATTCCCCAGTTATTGTCCCTCCACTAAATAATTTAACAATTACTATTCAGCTGTACATCATTTCTCACATAGAGACTTTGTGGTCCAGATATTGCTAATATTGTTTCATTAAGGAAAACAAAAATTATGTTCTAAAATTCTTGTAACACAGAGAAAGCATCTGACTTGGCTAAATCTTAAGGAAGAAAACAGATGACCTTCCAGCAACATAAAATGAGGTGAAAATATTATTTCTTTGTATCATTTTAATTGTGCTTGAAAAGATCAGATTTCACTGGTAAGCCTGCATAATTGTGGACTTCTCCCTCCATTCAAAACCAATGTAAATGTTGATCAAATTAAAATTTACAGGGAAACAATCATTCCAGGGTTTATTATTTTACATATAAATACACAAATGAAAGAGCGTGGCCAGACAAAGCATATGTGAGTGTTAGTGGCTCTACAAAAGGTTACAAATACTTGAAAGCTCACTAACCATCAAAATGCATGAATAATTGAATCCTATTAATTAAAAAAAAAGTTTGGAAGCCTTGGTGTATCAATTTTCAACATATCTACTGACTGCAATGCTCAGGCTGCTGAATGTTTCCTACAGCAAGCTAATTCTTTAATGAGAGATTTAATTATTAAAACTTCAAAGGAATTCAAAATTACCTGGTCCATACGAAATGCCATCTCTTTATGCAATTGCTGAATAGTATTTTTGACTGCAGCATCTTGTGTTACAAGTTTGTCTTTAGCAGTTTTAACTTCTTTTTTAAGCTCTTCTATTCTTGATTCTAACTGTAAAGAAAACATTAGCAGATAATTATAGAAGTCAGTAAAGATTCTATCAAGTTTTGTACAATTATTTCTTACAAATTAGATGTTACAGCATTTTTAAAATATGTACTGCACTTGCCAAACTCTAATCAAACTGCAACATTCACTAGTAACAGCCCAGCTTTTGTATTACAGTACTAAAGATGAAAGGAACTGAGATCATCATCTGTCAAGGGCTGATTGCATCACACTAAGCATAACCTCTGGACTAGAATAAATTACTATGTGAAAAGGTAAAGAGAAATAGGTCAAATTTTGAGGTTCTTATAAACCAGGGGTGGCCAAACCGTGGCTCGTGATCCACATGTGGCTCTTTTACAGCTGAAGTACGGTGCGCGGAACCCGTCCCCACAACTTCATCCCCTGACCAGTCTCCACCTACCAGACTGCAGGGGGGAGCTCGGGACCTCTTCCTTGCAGAGGGGTGGTAGGGTAGGGGCTTCTGTCCAACGGAGGGGGGGGTCTTGGGGCTTCAGCCCCACAGGGTGTGTCTATTGGGGCTCAGGGCTTCAGCAGGAGTGGGGCTAAAGACCCGCGTTCTGGCAGGTGTGCCCCCTGAAGATTCTGAAGATTGTCATATGTGGCTCAGAGGATGAGTAAGTTTGGCCACCCCTGTTATAAATGCTTTCTTTGCTTAGGTAATGTTTCACTGAGCAAGGACAGAATAAAAACTGAGAGCTCGGCATTACGTCCTACATTTTTATGCAGTTGCCTATAAAGATATACATGTCCAAAAGGCAAGAATAAGACAAGACAGTTTTGTCACCACATCAAGGATTTGATCCTGCCCTCTAAAGCTGTGAGCATGAAAAACAAACACAAACAAACTTAATACACTTGTGTAAGCATGCATATACGGTAGCAGGTTTTGCTTGCGGTTGTGAACACATTTTACAGCCGTATGATTTTACTCTGCTGAACGTCAGACAAGCTAAGGAAATACTTATCTAAGGACTTCGTGTATACAAATTCATTGAGCAACAACTACAAAAAACCATCCCTAAATCTGTTATTGCAACCCATGAATCTAGTTGCTGCCAAGTTCCATTTCAAGATGCAATATCAAAAAGCTACTTGAATAACTTCTTTAAAGTAATCTCTTCTGTAATCATCCCAAAGTGTGCAATATTAAAAGTGTTAAAGGTCTGACTTAACTGACAAATGGAATTAAACAGTAGTAACAGAAAGGCCCACTTATCATTAGCACTTTCCATCACAGCCCATATGGTATGAAATGTCACATAGCAAATCCAAGATACTCATGCAATCACTGAGTGATATTGGGGAATATGAGCAAGGGACAGTGAGTGAGCTGCATTTATTGGTTTATACAGACGTTTGTTTCCATTCAACTTGTAATGTTTTTTAAATGTCAATTCCAACCATGCTATGTACTTTCAAAAAAGCTTTGAGATACACAGAAAGCAGACAAAGCTTCTGTACCCTCAATGCATTCAAGTACTGTATAAATCTTTGACGCAGCACTTGAGAATGTCTCCTGCCAATCTGTGTGGCACAGAAATTAATAATCAGATCTATGGCATGACTAAAACATTAAAATTGATTTTAAAATATAAAAATTAGTTGGGACACTATTTCACCACAGAACAAGTTCAATGTCAAGTTATAAACACAGGCCTGAACAACCCTTACAGCAGTAGCACTAGCAAAATAATCCTATAAACGTGTAATAACATTCAAAAGGATGCCACGCTAGTGATATTTTGTGCCAGTAAACACCAAGTGTACGTTTCTTTGGTTTGTGACAATTCTCAATAACTATTATATTGAAAATGCCTGGGTCATATACAGTAACTTGAAGTACCACACATTATTTGTTCTTATAATTATCTATATGGAACATATATACCTAAATAGCATTCTTTTGAAGAGTGTGTCTATTCTAGAGTATATTTATATATCAGAGATTTTTTCTCTTTTTCTAATTAGTCTCTCAACTTTAGGGGTTTCTTTTCATTTTCACTAACAAAAAGGAAAGAGGACAGATTACTGTTTACATCTCTTCTGACTCTCTGTAAGTTATTTGTGGAGACATCTGTAGAAAATTCCCCTTTTGTCTATGTACACACAATAACTGGTCCCAAAAGGGAGTGCAACTCTTTAATATATGTTAAGATTCTTCTAACATCACCAATTGCAACAATGCCTTAAGTCAGTGGTCCAACTGTGGGTCCCGACCCCGTTTTAATGGTGTTGCCAGGGCTGTCTTAGACTTGCTTAGGTCCAGGACCAAAGCCTGAGGGCTTCAGCCCTGGGTATAACGATTCAGGTGACAGGCCCCCTGCCTGGAGCTGAAGTCACTGGGCTTCAGCTCTGGCCCCGGCTTTGGTACCCCCTCCTGGAGTCATGTAGTAATTTTTATTGTCCGAAGGGGGTCACAATGCAATGAAGTTTGAGAACCCCTGCCTTAAGTGGTCAACAGCAGCAGCATTCCCAGATTCAGTTGTAACTTTAGCCCTCAATCTTGGGTTTATATACAGTTATCTGTAGCTGGCAATTTGTATATAGTACAGTATTTAAACAAATATATAACCTTTAAAGGTGGCCTCACACATGACACATCCGCTACAGAAAATTGGCAGGCCCAAATGGCTATATAATTTTCAGATAAATGCAGTATACAGTTTCAGAGTAACAGCCGTGTTAGTCTGTATTCGCAAAAAGAAAAGGAGGACTTCTGGCACCTTAGAGACTAACCCATTTATCTGAGCATGAGCTTTCGTGAGCTACAGCTCACTGCATCGGATGCACACTGTGGAAAACTGCGGAAAATACTGTGGTTTCCCACAGTGTGCATCTAATGCAGTGAGCTGTAGCTCACGAAAGCTCATGCTCAAATAAATGGGTTAGTCTCTACGGTGTCACAAGTCCTCCTTGTCTTTTTGCAGTATACAGTGCATGCCAAGGTTGCGTTTTGCAATTTGAGTAGGACTCCTGTTGCTAACGTTTAGTCATCCAGCCATCGTCAAATGGGAACTGAAGGCATTTACAGGATTGGGCCCAAGGAGCCCAGCACCCAGAGATGCTGAGCATGAGGAACTCCCATGGACTTCATTAGACTTCTACAGGCTTAACAGTTCAGTGGTTCGAGGCCAAAGATGGCAGTAAATGCTTTCAACAAACTAATAAGGCTTTGTGGGATGGAAGAATGAGTCAACAAATGCCTAGGCTACATTAGCATTGGGAGTTTGTTCCCTCCCTCGCGCGCACACACACAATGCCGGCTAGAAACTCCAACTAACATCAGTGGCAGTTAAACGTACATGCCAATGAGAGGTTAGACAGCGTAGTCAGCTCTTTTGTTATTTGTACCTGTTTAATAATGTTGAGGTGCTGCTTTTCTGTTTCTGTTCGTTTTTTCAATTCATCTTTTAACTTGTCCTTTTCTGAACAAATATCCAAAATCAGTTCCTGATGCTTTTTGTTTTCTTTAATCAATCTGTAAAGATGAAATAAAATTGCTTTGCTTTGTTGTCTGTGTGGAAGACAAGGAAAAGTGATCCAAGCAATTGGGCACTGGTACTTTTCAACCCAAAACAGCTTTGTTGCACACCCCTATAGGCAAGGCTTTTACAAAACTGCAGACAGAGCCTTAGCTACACTGCAGCAATTGACGTGACACTAACAATGTGGCTGGCACTAATGTAAGTGATTACTTGCATGGTCTCCATCACCATGACACTAGAGTACTTCCAACACGTAAGTGTAAAGTCACAACCATTTGTAAACATACAGATATTATCTTCATTTTACGGTTGTGCAGAGTGATGTGACTTGCCCAAGGTCACACAGGAAGCCTACAACACAGCAAGAAATTGCACCCAGTCAGGTCCCTTAACCACAAGATCATCTTCTCTCCCCCACCTGTAGGTAGTTCAAATGTTTTAAAATAGTTTGTTCCTTTACAGTAGTGGTTCTCAAAGAGGTGTACATGTACCCCTGGGGGTATGCAGAGGTCTTCCAGGGGGCACATCAACTCATCTAAATATGTGCCTAGTTTTACAACGGATTACATAAAAAGCACTAGCAAAGTCAGTACAAACTAAAATTTCATACAGACAATGACTTGTTTATACTGCTCTATAGACTATACTCTGAAATGTAAGTACAATATTTATATTCAAATTCATTTATTTTCTAAGTCTATGGTAAAAATGAGAAAGTAAGCAATGTTTCAGTAATACTGTGCTCTGACACTTGTATTTTTAGGTCTGATTTTGTAAGCAAGTAGTTCAAGTGAGGTGTAACGTGGGGGTACACAAGACAAATCAGACTCCTGAAAGGGGTACAGTAGTCTGGAAAGATTGAGAGCCTCTGCTTTACAGTATAACAGTTTGAAGGCTGAATCAAAGCTGTAGCCTAAATGATAGCATATTTGTGCTGATGATTATGGCTACATACTGCAGCATTCCAGAAGTGATACAGAAGACAGTTATACCTAAAACTCAGGGGTAAAGTTTTCAAAAGTGCCTTAGGGCCCAATTTACAAAGTACTTAGGAGTCTAAAGATGCAGACAGGCACCAAGGGGGATTTTCAGAAACACCTAAACAGGTTAGCTAACTTCAAGGCACTTAGGGGAGTGGAGGGAGTTGCAGGGCTCACTGTTTTGGAAAGGGTATAAAAGGCAGAAGTAGCAGCAGTACTGGTTTGTCTGCATCTCTAAGACAGTGATCAGTACACAAGACTGATCTGCTACAATCAAGTATTTACAAATGAGGGGCACAGTAAACAAACAGGTAAAACCCAGCTAACTGGTTTGTACACAATACCATGGAATTACTACCATCTAGACACCCACTGCCTTCAACTCCCACTCCCCAAAACACTCCCAAATTCTTTGTAACGGCTTTATGCATAATGTACACATGCCAGACTCACAAAGTCACCGTTTTTTTACACTTAGTATGTTTTCTGATAGCAAGATTACCAAAATCATAGCAGATCTCTCCAGAATCCCATGCTTTGAACGGGAAGTTCTCTCTGGAAGATTTTTTTTTTTTAATGTGGTCATCCATTACTGTGGTATCACAGTTCCTCCCACAAGAAGTTAACACAAAAAATACAGAGACATATAAATAAAAGCCACTTTCACTTCCAGCCCTGTCAGCAGAAAAAAGAGTTTAAAGTGGAAGGTTAGGTTTTTCCAGTGACCAAATGCCCCTCATGTTATACAGAGAAAGCAATATGAAAGATAAAACGAGAACCAAGAACTCAAGCAGTGAGCTGAAAGAGTGTTTGAACAATCTTCGTTCAGTAAAACTGAGTTAACAATTCGAGTACAAAAATTTCTTGTAGCAAACTTTGTATATATACAGTAAATTATGAATTTCAAAAGCTTTCCTGTAACTTATTACTGTGTTACCAGATGTTATTTCAATGTTATTTGATGCTTGAAGATGTATGCATAAAAATAAAATCCCTTAATTGCTTCATACTTTTATGAGAACTGAATTAAAGATTTTCTTTTCAAGCCTTCTTTTTAAAATCCAAACTTGGCCATCTCAAAAACTGGCAGAGGAAACTTTAATTTAACAATCATAACTGGTTTAACAATTGGGACAGCTGATGAAATTCTTCTGGAGGAGATATAAGCATGAAACTGAATAAAAATTAGAGTGGATTAATTTATCATATTTGACAAAGGATTCATGTCACCAGTACTTTGATGGAGTTAACAAGGAATTCTAACTAATGTAGGCTAACTCACCAAGGATTTCAGATTAAGGATTAGCAAATGTCTGTTCAGTTCATGCCACATTCAACAAGAAGTTAGAGGTCTATGTATACTCATTGTATAAATTTGTAAATTAAATTTAGAATGATTATAGAGTTTGTAAAATAAATAAAAAACCTCATTTACACAACATCTTTAAAAAGAGCTAATATAAGCCAAAATCATGACAGGGTTAACAGCAACAACTAAGATCACATATGTTGCACAACATGGAAGTTGTAACTCCACAATATACAAGTAAGGATACTGTTGCACATACTTATTTGTCCTGAGGTTAATCTAGATACTCACTTCTTTATCGTTTGCTCCTGTTGGACGTATTTATCTTGCACACATTTTTCAAAAGTCGCTAAGGCATGTTCACCCTTCCTCATTCCATTTGGGAGCTTACGCTCTTTTGTAAAATCTGTAGCTAACAGTTCAGATTCTATTTCTTCTAGCAAAGCCTCCTGTGATGATGATTGTTGTATTGTGGAAATAAGTTTCTTGGTGCAGTCTGTGTCATAAGGGCTTTCAGAATAGATTCTATTGCTAGATTTTTTCGTAAAGTCACACTCCTCCCTTAGCTCCTGCAGGATTTCCATTAGGGATTGTTCTGTGCCATTACTTTTTGAAACCTGTTGTTCAAAATCTTCACCAGGCAAGTGTTCTGCATTCACAGAGTCTTCTACTTGCCTTTCAGAACATGTATTAGCACAGGAATCCCCGCCTCCACTACAATCAGGTGAAAGCTGCAGCTCCTGTGCTTCACTTATGGCTCCATCCCCTCTTACATCAATAGTTGGTACATTGTAGTTTGATGCCAACAATTTAGGTTCCCTTTCCAAGCTGGAATCCTCATCACCAGTATAACCAACATCTGAGCAGTCCTTCACTTCAGAAGTCTTGCTTGTGCTCTCATTACTTGATGAGCCGGAAGGTGTATTGTCTTCCTTTGATAGATTGACTGGCTTCAGTATGCTCTGTATTTCCGGTAAACACTCTTCCATCCTTCCGTTTTAGGAATCTAGAAAGAGAATTTGGACAATATATTACATTCAAGAAGTCAAGATTAAAACGGGGGAGAGGAAAAAATACTTGGTTAGAAGTTCAGATACTGGAGGAAGGAGAATAATTTTGTTTACATTGCCAATGGTTAGCCAATGTTTTTGTCTGCTAAACATTTGAACATTCACTGTTCCAACAATTATAAATCTCTTACTTAAAAAAAGAAGTTCAGGGGACGGGGGGAGGATACCAGACACTGAAATTTAACTTAATTTTTATGTAGTAGAGGGTTTTTTTTCTCCCTTTCAGTAACTCTTGCAGTCTGAAGGGAGGAAACTGTAGAGGTGGCAAATGTTTTGTTAATTCTACTGTGTTTTTAAAAAACAAAAACCAAGCACTTCCTGCTACTTTCAGATAAAAATAGCAGAAACAATGCTTTCAAAGAATAAAATACTGTAAAGGTTTCATTTTAAGCTTGCCAATGAAGATGATTCAAAGACTCACAACAATGATGCCTTAGAGTACAAGGTCTCTTGCTATAGAGTGGAAACCACCAGTCATTCATAACAATCCTTCAGGGGGTCCACAGGTTTTTCCTCCTCCACACTCAGTGAGCGCACATACGTACACTAGTTTCTCATCACCAAGTACTGACTGATCAGTTCTTTGCTTGTTGTGACCCTTGAGTATGTATGGAGGTCTCTAGACCCAGAAAACTGGAGTGGTTCCTTTCACCTTCTTCCCCACATGGAGCTACAACTGATCAATGCCCAGCTACTGGATTTTCAGTCAGTCAGTCTCCAAGGAATCCCCTTAGGCTACACATGGGTAGCTTCTCTTCAGCCCTTGCCATGCTGGCCAGCACCTTGAGCAGTAGCTTGTATGGCTTCAGCTATCACTAAACAAAGGGACATCTAATTGGTTTCTCTTTTAGCTTGAATTAAGGGTGCTTAATATACCCATCAACTTTAACAGGTCTGTGATCCACAGCCACCATTAATGCTTTCCACTATAATATGTAAATGCAGCTGGAAACAATGAGGAGCCACCTGCCCAGCTGTCTCTACTAGGAGGAGACAGGAACACTACCCAGGGATGGAAGCCAGTAGCTGCATGGGAGCTGCCAGCCACCAACAACAGGAAAACGTACAGGGGAGTGGAAAGAGAGGCAGACAGAGACAATATCAGAGGAGGAGCACACCAGGAGAGCATCAGATGCCTGGACAACATAGATAGGGAAGCCTGAGGAGAATAGCAAGTTACAGGAACAGAACACATAGGAGAAAAGATATACTGAAGACAACAACGATCAGCTTTTTTCAAAAAGGACAACTCACTTCTCAGACCCTTTAAAAGAGACGCAAAACACTTTCCTCTCGTCACTTTCAACACAAGATGCAATGCTCTGGAGCTGCTGAAGATTAAATCATCGGAAGCAGGCAGGGATATAGTCTGTGCAGTCACGACTGAATGGAGGTGGCGTACAAGCCACTATTACCATGTAGTCTGCACTATGAAAGAGTGAACTATGCCTGCTGCATCTCCTTTGCTTTCACACAGCACTGGGGCTGATTCCTGTTGTATTCTTCCACCAGGATCCCCTATGCAATCTCTTCATAGATGTTCACATTTCTGCAACTGGGCTGCAGCTATGTCTGCACAGTCTTGTCTCCCCAGAGACCCAGGGGACCCAATACTTCTGTCTACTCCAGGCAACTGCACATCTAGAGCATGTAACTGGCATGGACAGTTGCTCACAACAAGGGAGAGCTGCTAGGTGCGCTCACTTAGGTGGGCAATCAGGAAAAAGTATTTAAAAAATAAACAACGTGTGGGGGAAGTGACTTCTGACCTCCATGACCCTGGGCACTGGTGTTCACAACTGTAGCCAGAGCGGTCACCGTCAGGCACTGTGGGACAACTGCTGGAGGACTGTTATGGTCAACATTGGTCACACAGTGTCTACGCTCACATTACATTGACCTCAGTAGGTTGACCATGCCTCAACACTGTTTGGGGAGGTGATGTTACTGCATCACTGTAGCAAGGCGTTTATATCAGCAAAAGACAAATTTGAGCATAGACATATGCACAAATAGGTTGACATAAGTCGCCTTGCGTGAATCTAACTTGGTAGATTAGACCAGGCCTAAAAAAGGAAGTCATACCAAAATAACAGTCTACATAAGGAGTTTTACTGCCCTACCTTGACCCAGGTCTCAGAGTCACAGACTTTCAGGCCAGAAAGGACCATCACGATCATCCAGTCTGACCTCCTTAACATCACATGCCACAGAACCTCACCCACCCACCCCTGCAATAGGCCCACAACCTCTGGCTCAGTTACTTTAGTCCTCAAATGTTGATTTAAAGACCTCAAGTTTCAGAGTATCCGGCACTTATTCTAGTTCAAACTAGCAAGTGACCTGTGAGAAAGCCCAAGATGAATGTGGAATCAATAGACCCCAATAGGATGTGATAACTAATTTTTTCCATTTCAACTGCTAACATTTAAATAGAAACAAATGTCAACATTTTTCATCATTTCACTGCTGAGCTTCATATCAGAAACTTTCATCCAATATGTTTACATAAGCATGGATGACCCTCCCAGCTCTATTTTGCTATTTATGTAAAATAGCCTTTGCAAATGAATAGAACAAGACAACAAATTCGAACATGCATACGGCAGAATACACCAGATATTCTTTCAATTATTCAAGCAATTGCTTGCTACAGGTCTTATAAATTAAGGTAAGAGATAGTCACCATTTTATCAACTAAAGTGTGTTGGTAATGATGCAGTTTGTAAAATTTCAATAAAACTTAGCCTAGCAGTAGCAATTTTGTTAAATCAAACCTGACATTTTGGCTAATATCTATGATGCTTTCTACTGTGCCCTAACGTAGGTTGTCAGATGTCAGCGTGGTTATGGAAAAACAGAACACTGACACAAGCTTATGACAAGATAAAATATTTTATCGACAGCGATGGAGGTGGCATTTATTTGTATACGGTGTAAGAAAGTGGCGTGGTTAATCTCTAGTTGGCGTCAGCACACAACATGATTAAGTCTATTAGTAACCATGGCAGCTAACCATGTTTTGACTTTGCCAGATACCTAGATCCTGTAACTAGTCCATGACACTTGGGTGCTCTGGCAGAACCCTCCAAGCATGCCTGTACCACTAGTTTGACCAGTTCTCCTTCCTCCCAGTTCTCTACAGCATAGGGCATTCCAAAGTGCATTCTCTCAACATTTCGCTTTCCATGCATAACCTCCCAGCACTTTTGCCTCTGTGCCGCAGCCCATACAGGATTAAGCAGCATGGATGGTGGGGATACACAAATGTGGTTTCAAATGAGCTGCATGGGGGGGTCCGGGGGGAGGCATTGCATGGACACAGTTCAACCAGACTTGATGTAAACAGACCAAATGAGAGTTTCAGACACAAATTACCAAAAAAAAAAAAAAATTAAAAAAAAATAGGTGGTACGTGGAGTGCAGACAAGTCTAAGCCTTCCACTTCAAAACCATAGCCCTGCTATAAGGTAATAGTCACCAGTTCAGCACAGGACAAGAGAGAGAATGAATAAGATTTGCATAGGAGTAAAACACCCCTCTCTCCATCATACTGACAGACAATAGCATAGCCATAAGTACTAACTCTGTATTCCCAAATCCAAGCAGTCAAAAACCATGAGTCAGGCCTTCAAAATCATGATTTCATCATTTTTAAGTTTACATTTTGCTTTCTGGTTTTTGAGTTTTTAGGGTTCACATTCCAAGCTTTTCTCTCTAAGTATGAGGACTAGAAACTGGCTTATTTTGTATAAATGAAAGCAGAGAGTCTCATCACCACATGATTCCAGGAGCTTGAGCTTTAAGGGGAAAAAAAAACACCACTGAGAGGGTTGGTAACACTACTAACTCAGTGTTGCAAACTACTACTTTGGTGGGAATGCTACAACATATTTTGCATGCACCAGAGATGACTTGCAAATATTTTTCCTCTGTCACTTGACGGTATTTCCAAAACTTTAAAATTTAATTTTGCGGGGCAGCACAATTCAGATATGTTTTAAATATTGCCTTTGTGCTTTGAGGGAGTAAAACTATAGTTGCAGCAGGTGGAAGACGTAGGTTTTTTTTGGTTTTGTTTTGTTAGTACCAGAGGATGGCACTGGCAAGAATGTAACAATTTTTGTTACTGATAGTAATCCCAGGTATCATCCTTCAAAGTAAAATGTGCCAGCAGGAGCAACGTGGTGAGGGCAGCCAGGAGGACAATGACATCTGAACAGTTTGCACATACGAAGAGTGGGAAGCAAGGGGAGGAAAAGAGGTACTAATTTGGTTTAATCTCATGGTTTAGATTTAGCATTTTGGGGGTTTACACTGAGTCCTGTATTTCATTGATGTCTTTTCTGATAAATTGGTCCATATGCATTTCTGCTACACGAGTGTGTGCAGGACTGAATTTTTCAATATACACAGCAATATACCCACGAGACAAGAATCGTCCCTATGTTTATAAGTTCTGTGCTGCCTGCTAAAATGAGTAACACTTTTTTGGCATTCATGACACACTCTGCTGTAGGAATAAGAAAATGAGTACTTGTGGCACCTTAGAGACTAACCAATTTATTTGAGCATGAGCTTTCGTGAGCTACAGCTCACTTCATCGGATGCATACCGTGGAAACTGCAGCAGACTTTATATATACACAGAGAATATGAAACAATACCTCCTCCCACCCCACTGTCCTGCTGGTAATAGCCATGTACATTGGTCAAACTGGACAGTCTCTACGTAAAAGAATAAATGGACACAAATCAGATGTCAAGAATTATAACATTCATAAACCAGTCAGAGAACACTTCAATCTCTCTGGTCACGCAATCACAGACATGAAGGTTGCTATCTTAAAACAAAAAAAAACTTCAAATCCAGACTCCAGCGAGAAACTGCTGAATTGGATTTCATTTGCAAATTGGATACTATTAATTTAGGCTTAAATAGAGACTGGGAGTGGCTAAATCATTATGCAAGGTAGCCTGTTTCCTCTTGTTTTTTCCTACCCCCCCCCCCCCCCAGATGTTCTGGTTTAACTTGGATTTAAACTTGGAGAGTGGTCAGTTTGGATGAGCAGGAGAGTGAGTTTGTGTGTGTATGGGGGTGGGGGGATGTGAGAAAACCTGGATTTGTGCAGGAAATAGCCCAACTTGATTATCATGCACATTGTGTAAAGAGTTGTCACTTTGGATGGGCTATCACCAACAGGAGAGTGAATTTGTGTGGGGGGGGTGGAGGGTGAGAAAACCTGGATTTGTGCTGGAAATGGCCCACCTGATGATCACTTTAGATAAGCTATTACCAGCAGGACAGTGGGGTGGGAGGAGGTATTGTTTCATATTCTCTGTGTATATATAAAGTCTGCTGCAGTTTCCACGGTATGCATCCGATGAAGTGAGCTGTAGCTCACGAAAGCTCATGCTCAAATAAATTGGTTAGTCTCTAAGGTGCCACAAGTACTCCTTTTCTTTTTGCGAATACAGACTAACACGGCTGTTACTCTGAAATCTGCTGTAGGAATGTTAGGGGAAAAGCAGACCTGGAAGTGGGTGGAGGGAAGATGGGTCTAGCCAATGACAAGGTCTTAGAAAGCTGAAGGATGTGTGTTATTAATTCTGCTCTGAAGGTTGATGAAGAGGAACCTTGTTTTTCATTATTTCCTTGTAAATTGGATCATAAAAATATAGACTAATATTATGATTACCACTTATATAGCCTCTTATGATTCAGCATTTGACACAATATTCAGAGTAAACTGGTTTAAAATCTTAGGGTCATGTTTTGATCTTCAGCTGGAAAACTTTTAAAGGGACACTGTCAACTTAAATATTTTGGAAATGAATATTTAAATAATGCATTTTTTGCCTTTTGCAGAGTGTATATATTTTTTTTTTTACGTTTCCTTTAAAAAAAGTTTAAGGGTTTTTCAGCTCCCTCTTTAATGTTTATCACAGTCTTTTCAGCAAGCAAGAAACTGACTATATAAAGGGAAAAACAGTGAAGTTGATGATACAAACTGAAAAGAAGTGTTTTGCTAGTGTCTTTCAGTGTCAGTAATCTTACAGGTGTGTTGTAACTATGGCCCTGCGTCCACAGTTAATGAGACTATCGGTATCTTTAAAAGTTAAGCATCTGTGCATTTGCAGGACCATGGCCTTTACCAAGCATAAAATTTCAGACAAGATCATTTCCAAGTTGAAGGTGTCAATTTAGAAAATACTTAAGTAAAAATATTTATTTTTCTGCTAGTCTTTTGTCTGACCCAGAGCACTTTTGCCGAGATTGAAGTGCCCTCAAATCCACATGGGAATTTTTTGAAGAAGTTTAATATATTTATTGGAATCATTTAACGAAGTAGGGGCCTGATCCGCACAGTATGGATCCAATCTGCAAAGTGACTCATGTTGGGCTGCAGAATCAAACCCTTACCTTGTTTATCCGTTTATGTCTGATCTACCCCAAGGTAATTATTCAACTCTGGTTCTTATCCAGGGTTCACTCCCATACTCTTGCAAACTGACAACCAATTATACAGCCCTCTGTTAACTTCACTTTAAGAAATGTAATAAGCAGAGGATTTGGTGGGTTTTTTAAAACAATGTCTGTCAGACACTGATTTTTAATGTTATTTTGTGGTGAAAAATTAAATTGTAAAGAAGAGCACAAGAGTAAGTTACATGCATGCACAACCATGAGACTGATCATAGTACAGTAATAAGTTTATCATGCTGAATTACTACAAGAGGAGAGTATCTGTGATCACACTTAAACTAAAAAATATTTTGCAAGTCTCTGCAGAAAATAATAAGCTTAAGGAAATTCACTCACTGAAGACTAGATGATGCAGATAGCATTTGTTTTAAAATGTTTTCAAATTAAACTTCTGATTAATTTATTAGTCTAGAACCACAATAATGCATGACATACTAGGCTGGAGAGATTCAACTTTAACTTGCAGTGGTAAAGTAAAGATTATTTTCAATTCTTTGTCACCAAATGTCAACTTGCTAAATGTATTAGCCCATCATGCAACCACCAGACAGACTTCAGAGCACAGGTCAGCTAAAATACAATATTCTTTCAAACTCTGGAGATGTGAAAGTATCGAGACACCTCTTACAGGAAGTGAAATATTAATGTCCTACTCCTCAAGAAACACATGCCACCCCCTGCTACCCTTCCATATATTCTATTCACTCTAGATATGGCAATAAAGCAGACGGTTCGCAATTTTCATGTGAAACTCTTAGTCCTTGTCTAAATATAAATTGTACTGTTTTAACTAGGTGTGATTAAAGTGGTACAACTCTCCCCAGCATGGATAAAATCATACCAGTATAAAGATGCTCTGTACAGGAACACCTGCATCTACCCTAAGGACTGTACTGATAACTATTTCAACAAAAATTTAACCAAAATAGTTAAAGCGGTACAAAAACGGTGCGTAGACCACACCTTACCTCAAGATTTCTTCAGAGGGACTCATTTATACCTTCCAATTTTAAACAGCAAAGTCCTTAAACTATTTAGAATCTTTCTTTATATTCATGGTCCCTCCTCAAACCTGTGTTGACCAACAACCTAGAAATCTTCCTGTACTATTACTGCTCCTGTAGCTTTTATAGGTTGTATTTTGTCAAGGTCATTTTCCTTGAAATTCATCATAGAATATCAAAGCAAACACCTCTAAGCAGTAATCCTTCAAATGCTCTGCAACTTCCACTAATCCTCCATATTGCTAACCCCACAAGCTCAAAAATTAGAGGACAGACTATAAGAGATATTTTTAAAACCTGAATTGCACATACAATAGATAAAAGTGAATTAATGTGTAGCTTGCTCTGCTGGTCACCAGGAGAGGGGACTATTAATCTTCTCTCCCTCCTGGTTGGTAGGGTCCTTCCCCTCTACTGGCATCTGGAAAAAATGGGGTTTTACCCCTCTGTTTTTCTCTTCCTCTCCCTCCTACTAATGAGTGGAAGAAAGATCTACTTTTTCTTCTCTTTCTCTATAATTAGTGGCCAGGGTTGTGGGGCAGCTGTCTGCTCCACAGAAAAGAACTGGTTGTCTGTGCTATGTGGTGCAGACTTCCTCTCCTTTATGTGCAAGGAATTAGTGGCACGCATAAAAGTCAGGTCCATTTGCTCCTCCAACTCCAGTAACGCTCATCTGGTCTGCATAACACTCACTCATAACACTGCTCATCAGGACACAGCCAGCAGAACCCAATAATAAGGTTATTGTTATTCACCTTTCCCCATATCGCCAAGAGGGAAAGAATAGCATCTTCACGCTGCTTATGTGAATTACGAATGGTACTCAAAGATGTTGGGTGCATGAGACCTGCATATCAGTCAAATACTGTCGAAGCTGAATCCAGAGCACAATTGTCTAACCACACGAGTTGTACCACTTTAAGAACACCAGTGAACTGAAACTTTTACAAACCCTCCCCGCCACAGCATGGATGTAGTTATCACATAAAACACTTTTATATTGATACAGCCATCCCCATACGGAAAGGGAAACAAACTATACTGGGATAAGTTACAAAAAGTATATCATCAGCCCTTAGTGGTTAAACAAGGTGGTTAAAAGACCTGTGCCTGGTTCATACTTCCAACTGTTACTATTACTGACAGAGCTGCAACAGCGGTAGAAGGAAATATAAAGAAATTCTAGCGTAGACCTAGCCTTACTGAGCTGAAGAACAGAAGCCAGAGTCCCTTTTTGAGCATGGGTTGCATGATTTCTTTTATTAGATATTCTTGGTAATCTCTACATATCAAGTACTGTACCACACCAACAAAAATAAAAGTTACTCATTCTTTAAGGCAGGCTTGTGATGTAAAATTAATGGTAAAATTCTGCTTTGGATGGGACTTCCAGAAGTTGGTCCGGAAGCCAAATGGCAAACTTGAATCAAGAAGGAAAATCAGCTGCATTACGTGTAGGACATGGTACAGTTCTCTTTATTTTTTCAGCATTGTTGCTTTTGACACAGTACTACAGGACTAGTACACCCTTCAAAGCAGCTGAAACCAATTGTCACTGGTTTCACTCTTACAGGAAATCAGCTGTGGGCAACTGGTCCAACCCCCCCAAATAACAAATTTTCTTAACCATACTTTTAAAAACAATTCTAATAAAATCTAATAAATCTAGACAACCATGATTGCTAGTGGGCTGTAGGGTGATAAATGAAGATTTTTTTTCCCATGAAAAGTACAAGGCATCTAGAATCAGAGATGCTACAAGAAAGAATTCATGGCTTTTCCTGACTCTTCCATTAGCAAATATAAGCAATATGACTTCTATTTCCTGGAGTAAATTGCATGTATTACTGCGCTTACTTTGAAAACTCATGGTTACGGGTCATATGGTGTTGCAACACAATTTCCTACTCCAAATTAAAAAAAAAAAAAAAAGAGAGAGACAGGGACAGAGAGAGAACGAACTCCACCCACAAATTGAGGATTGCTATGAAGCATAAGTAGATGTGTTTGACCGATTCTGCTCCACCTGTTATACGTCACCTTTGTTAATTAGGGAAAAGAACAAAGTGGCCTGATTTTCAAAAGTACTAAGCACCCAGTGCTCCCATTGACTTCACTGTGTGTTATGGTTGCTCGGTACCTCTGAAAGTCAGGTCACAAGATTCCAAGTGCATCCTCAGCTGAAATTCAGCCTCTTTTTGTTAAAATGGAACGTAGTTTATCTATGTCTGCAAGCTACACTTTGAATGTTATCAAGATATTATTCCACTTAGAAAATATTTTATCTGTACATTTACTGACTTAATTCTCCAAAACTCATGTTAAAATATGTCAGTTTTATAAATCTATATGAACCTGCAAACTCTCCTTAAAATTATTCTTTACTGTGATGTCTGCAACAAGCGCCAGTTATAAATTATTTTATGAATCATTTTTTGTCCCATTACGATGTGCACATGCCTAAACTGAATAACTGGTCTTATTGCTATAATTAACCCTTTACTTTCTTCCCACCTTCTTTTTCCCTATCATTTGCTACACTCACTTGTTTCTTCCATTCTGATATTAGGCCTCAATCCTGTAAGATGATCTGCACAAATGGGCCCCTATATAAAAGCACTTTTTTGCCAAGGAAACAATTGTTAAAGCTAATGAAACAACAGTGATCACTGGGAACATTTGTAAACATTTTTCTGCTGCAGTACAATCTAGAGTGGATGTTGTAGGGTAGACAGGGTTCACGTATTTACCACATCAGATCATCCAACTCCTATGACCTGTCTACACTACAGCTTCCATCACCAGGAAAAACCTATCAATGAAGTTTCCAACTCCTCTAGATTACCAGAAATAAAAACGTGGACAAGTATCTATGGGATTATTTATAAAGCTGTTTTTGCGTTCAAGGGTTTTGAGCAATAAAAATCTTGAGTACAACTGATTTAATCAAACCCCCTACTCCAAATGGAAATACTAACAAATGACAAGATACTTTAGTCATTGTAATATAGAATAGGGTGAAGGATTTGTTTATTTGAAAAAAAAAAAAGCGTTAACTGTTAAGATTAATTGGATGGAAAGTATTCAAAGTGTATAAGATTGTTTAGAATTTTCTTGCTGAACATACAAAATTCAACATAGAATATTCAAAATAAGACTGGAAATGATTATGTGCAAAGACCTTCATTAACAGCACTAAGTATTATTAGCAAGCCCATAACTGTTCAGATAAATTAGCCCTATGTAGAAATTTTCTCCTAGTAATACCATAGTACCGAATATCATTCCATGTCCTTTACACCATCCTGTTATAAACACCTTACTGTAAAATTAAAAATATATTTTCCACTACCTTTTAAAAAGTTACTCTACTACAATACACAAAAACTGCATTACAAGACGTATCAAGAACCTGACAACTGACAGAAACAAGGAAACTACTTTCGCAAAAAGAAAAGGAGTACTTGTGGCACCTTAGAGACTAACCAATTTATTTGAGCATGAGCTTTCGTGAGCTACAGCTCACTTCATCAGATGCATGCCGTGGAAACTGCAGCAGACTTTATATATATACAGAGAATATGAAAAAATACCTCCTCCCACCCCATTGTCCAGCTGGTAATAGCTTATCTAAAGTGATCATCAGGTGGGCCATTTCCAGCACAAATCCAGGTTTTCTCACCCTCCACCCCCCCACACAAATTCACTCTCCTGCTGGTGATAGCCCATCCAAAGTGACAACTCTTTACACAATGTGCATGATAATAAAGTTGGTCCATTTCCTGCACAAATCCAGGTTCTCTCACCCCCTCACCCCCCTTCCCAAAAACCACACAAACAAACTCACTATCCTGCTGGTAATAGCTCATCCAAAGTGACCATTCTCCCTACAATGTGCATAATTAAGGTGGGACATTTCCAGCACAAATCCAGGTTCTCTCACATCCCCCCCACCCCCATACACACACAAACTCACTCTCCTGCTGGTAATAGCTCATCCAAACTGACCACTCTCCAAGTTTAAATCCAAGTTAAACCAGAACATCTTGGGGGGTGGGGGGGGGGTAGGAAAAAACAAGAGGAAATAGGCTACCTTGCATAATGACTTAGCCACTCCCAGTCTCTATTTAAGCCTAAATTAATAGTATCCAATTTGCAAATGAATTCCAATTCAGCAGTTTCTCGCTGGAGTCTGGATTTGAAGTTTTTTTGTTTTAAGATAGCGACCTTCATGTCTGTGATTGCGTGACCAGAGAGAATCATAGAATATCAGGGTTGGAAGGGACCCCAGAAGGTCATCTAGTCCAACCCCCTGCTCAAAGCAGGACCAATTCCCAGTTAAATCATCCCAGCCAGGGCTTTGTCAAGCCTGACCTTAAAAACCTCTAAGGAAGGAGATTCTACCACCTCCCTAGGTAACGCATTCCAGTGTTTCACCACCCTCTTAGTGAAAAAGTTTTTCCTAATATCCAATCTAAACCTCCCCCACTGCAACTTGAGACCATTACTCCTCGTTCTGTCATCTGCTACCATTGAGAACAGTCTAGAGCCATCCTCTTTGGAACCCCCTTTCAGGTAGTTGAAAGCAGCTATCAAATCCCCCCTCATTCTTCTCTTCTGCAGGCTAAACAATCCCAGCTCCCTCAGCCTCTCCTCATAACTCATGTGTTCCAGTCCCCTAATCATTTTTGTTGCCCTTCGTTGGACTCTCTCCAATTTATCCACATCCTTCTTGAAGTGTGGGGCCCAAAACTGGACTCAGTACTCCAGATGAGGCCTCACCAATGTCGAATAGAGGGGAACGATCACGTCCCTCGATCTGCTCGCTATGCCCCTACTTATACATCCCAAAATGCCATTGGCCTTCTTGGCAACAAGGGCACACTGCTGACTCATATCCAGCTTCTCGTCCACTGTCACCCCTAGGTCCTTTTCTGCAGAACTGCTGCCTAGCCATTCGGTCCCTAGTCTGTAGCTGTGCATTGGGTTCTTCCGTCCTAAGTGCAGGACCCTGCACTTATCCTTATTGAACCTCATCAGATTCCTTTTGGCCCAATCTTCCAATTGGTCTAGGTCCTTCTGTATCCTATCCCTCCCCTCCAGCGTATCTACCACTCCTCCCAGTTTAGTATCATCCGCAAATTTGCTGAGAGTGCAATCCACACCATCCTCCAGATCATTTATGAAGATATTGAATAAAACCGGCCCCAGGACCGACCCTTGGGGCACTCCACTTGATACCGGCTGCCAACTAGACATGGAGCCATTGATCACTACCCGTTGAGCCCGACAATTTAGCCAGCTTTCTACCCACCTTATAGTGCAAGATTGAAGTGTTCTCCGACTGGAGAGGTTCTACGAGCCTCTGACCCACTAACCCAGGAACTTATCCTTGCAACAAAGCCCGTTGCCAATTGTGCCCACATATCTATTCAGGGGACACCATCACAGGGCCTAATAACATCAGGCACACTATCAGAGGCTCGTTCACCTGCACATCCACCAATGTGATATATGCCATCATATGCCAGCAATGCCCCTCTGCCATGTACATTGGTCAAACTGGACAGTCTCTACGTAAAAGAATAAATGGACACAAATCGATGTCAAGAATTATAACATTCATAAACCAGTCGGAGAACACTTCAATCTCTCTGGTCACGCAATCACAGACATGAAGGTCGCTATCTTAAAACAAAAAAACTTCAAATCCAGACTCCAGCGAGAAACTGCTGAATTGGAATTCATTTGCAAATTGGATACTATTAATTTAGGCTTAAATAGAGACTGGGAGTGGCTAAGTCATTATGCAAGGTAGCCTATTTCCTCTTGTTTTTTCCTACCCCCCCACCCCCCAAGATGTTCTGGTTTAACTTGGATTTAAACTTGGAGAGTGGTCAGTTTGGATGAGCTATTACCAGCAGGAGAGTGAGTTTGTGTGTGTATGGGGGTGGGGGGGATGTGAGAGAACCTGGATTTGTGCTGGAAATGTCCCACCTTAATTATGCACATTGTAGGGAGAATGGTCACTTTGGATGAGCTATTACCAGCAGGATAGTGAGTTTGTGTGTGTGGTTTTTGGGAAGGGGGATGAGGGGGTGAGAGAACCTGGATTTGTGCAGGAAATGGACCAACTTTATTATCATGCACATTGTGTAAAGAGTTGTCACTTTGGATGGGCTATCACCAGCAGGAGAGTGAATTTGTGTGGGGGGGGTGGAGGGTGAGAAAACCTGGATTTGTGCTGGAAATGGCCCACCTGATGATCACTTTAGATAAGCTATTACCAGCTGGACAGTGGGGTGGGAGGAGGTATTTTTTCATATTCTCTGTATATATATAAAGTCTGCTGCAGTTTCCACGGCATGCATCTGATGAAGTGAGCTGTAGCTCACGAAAGCTCATGCTCTAATAAATTGGTTAGTCTCTAAGGTGCCACAAGTACTCCTTTTCTTTTTGCGAATACAGACTAACACGGCTGTTACTCTGAAAGGAAACTACTTTGTTACTAATTCAATAGTTACTAACTACTTAGTTACTAACTACTAGAAAAACAAATCCACATGATGCAATGTGGCATGGTCTACACTTCATCACACAGTTTTACACTAGGGTAGTATTAAAGGAATAATGATTTGATACTACAAAATATTCTGAATTTTTATAATTATGTGATTTGTGGTAAAAAAAAATTCAACTTTAATTTAAAACCATGGGTCTCATGGGCTAAGGTCACTAACTATAATCATTTAATTAGGGAAAGAAATAGGTCAGCATGCCCAGTCAGTGTCTAGGAAATGTATAGATATGCATTTGTCATCAGAGCACGCTTTATGACACATGTACTGTACACATAGTACAGTCTAACAATTAAAATTGAACAGAGAGCTCTTGCAGCTTGGATTATATGACAGCTATGTTGTTACTCAAATCTCAAAGCATTTACTCAGCTGAAAGTAAAAGGACTGAACACGTCTTTGTACTTCAGTCGTTCCACCAGTCTGGAGAGGGGGAGGGTAGATTTTTTAATAGAACAGGATATCTTCAGTTACTGTTTTATGTTCATTGCATAGATCAAGACAACTAGATTTCCTGTTCTATTTCCAAGTCAATAATACAACACATCTTTAATTTGCATGGTGTCTTTCATACAAGCTGCATCACAATACACTTTATTGAATTAAACAATACTACCAGAAGTAAATGAGAGAGAATTTAAGCAGTAAAGGCAAGTGAGAAAAATGTATTTTCAACCAAGATTCATAAGGAGATGGGGAATCAATTAACTGGAGAAATAAAGAAATTGTGTTCTACATGACAAGAAATAAAGAGGAGCTGCCTCTCATACAGGTCCATCAGTTATGGCTATAATTAATATTGTGCTTTATTAGGTTAGCATATTTTATTCTCTCTAGTATGCTTGCTGCTAGTTATATATACGCTACAGAGTTGACAATTATGGTCAGAGCATGTGCAGAGTGACAGAAGAGAGATTGCTGCTAGAAGTTCAAAAGAAGAAACAAAGGTCCATGAAGTCAGTTACAGAAAGTCTATGGAGGATTTTAACAACAAAGGGAGGGTTGGAATCAGATCCTTAAATGAATATTGGACCAGTGGGTGCTGTTTGAGGATGATGCTCATATAATCATGGGATTTTTGGTACATGTGAAAGGGCAGGTGCAATCTGGAGAGATGGGACTCAGGGAGGCCAGGGCAAAGGACTGTGCAATATTAGAAAAGAGGGGAGTAAAAAGGGATACTTTCAGATAAGATGGAATTGAGTCAGTGACTCGGATAGGCATCATTGTGGTTGTAGCAGTGATAAACACCAAATAGCAATGAGGTTACAGAAGTGTAAGTAAATTGACAGTCAGAGTCAAGGAGAGTTTTGCTCGATTGCCAACTGGCTTTTCAAAAGTTAGACCGGCTTCTGTCTTCAGTAACCTTGTTAACTATCATACCAATAAACTCTGTGTCTAGACTGGCCAGGAACTCCCATCAGCTCGATGACTCAATTTTCTGCATGTTTTCAGCAGCAAAATCATGCACTTTTGCATCTGCTCCAGTCTCAACACTGATTTTGGTTAGTAAGATAGATGAATGATTCCAGAGAGATACCTAAGTTATAGCAGTAACTGCCTTTTTACCAGTATAGTTTCCTAGGATTCTAGCCAATTGTCATCTTGGGGAAATTATGTTCTGTCAGTCTAAAATTTCCCTTATAGGTTCAAGATTCCCTCCTCTCACACACACACAAACTTCTGCCCTTTATAAAACAAGCACAAAACCCTACTCTGTAATAATGCTAGTGCAGATCAGTTGCTGTGACCCAAATTATGCAGCGACCAATGATATCACAATAGTTTTCAGAATAGCAGCCATGTTAGTCTGTATTCGCAAAAAGAAAAGGGGAACTTGTGGCACCTTCGAGACTATCAAATTTATTGGAGCATAATCTTTCATGAGCTACATATCACTTCATCGGATGCATCACGAAAGCTCACAATAAAATAAATTTGTTAGTCTCTAAGGTGCCACAAGTACTCCTTTTCTTATCACAATAGTTGTTAACTCTATAGCAAATATAATGAATTCCAAACATACCCAGAGATAATAAAATATGCTAACCTAATAATGCACAATATTTTATTATAGATATAATTGAGCCACCCATTTCTGACTGAGAACTTCATTAAATCATAAAGATCTAGAGACCAATCATTTTGTAGCATGGACAGCTTAATAATACAGAGAATCTCATGCACTCCTCCTTTTACTGCTGGGGGGAATTCTGCACCACTGCAGAATTTGCACAGAAATTAATGTTCTGTGCAGAATTTACTCCCCGCACCTCCAGAACTGAGCTGCTGAGCTGATGGCCGCCACTAGGGGCCACTGGACCCAGCAGAGCCCAGCTCACAAATAGAAGACACTACCAGGGGAAGGAGGAAAGAGCAGCAAGGGTTCTGGGCAGCTGCAGTTCCTGGCACGCCCAGGAGGAAGCGTGCAGGAAACTGCACACAAGCCTGGATCCCAATAGGATCAGGCTGTTTCTCCCTCTGGGTCCCTGGTCTCTAGGGGTGTAGGGGGTGCATGCAAGTATCTGGCCTGGGGAGAAGGGGCCCATAGGTGGGCTCTGGGGGGGGGGGGGGTGAGTGTCTGAGTGGGGTGGAATCTGGAGAGATGTCTGGGCCCTGAGCTGGACTCCAGGGGAGAGGTAGCAGAGAAACAGGAACTGGGTTGTTTTAACTCTCTACTCCTGGGGGGAAAATTTTGTGTGTGTCTGTATTGTTACAGACACAGTTTCTGACTTTATTTTTAAATAAATTATAAAAATAATTGAAACTAGAGTGATTATATATAGTGTTATTTTGACAAAAAAAATGTAAAGTTTTAAAATACTGTATTGTGTGCAGAATTTTTTTGGGGGGGGGGCAGAATTTCCCCATGATTATTCTTTCCCATTTATAACCACATGGACCACTTCTCCTGCTCACTCAAAAATTGAATGGACCACTTATTCCTAGCCCTAATTGTGTAACATCCCTGTGGCAACTATAGTGATTGCTCACACAGAAGGATAATATGGGGAAAGTGTTTAATGTATTTTAGTGATGTTTTAATGGAATTTAAAAGCTTGAAACAAGATAGAGAGACAACTCTGATCAACTAGCTACCAGTCATGGGTCCACGAACAGCAGTCTGAGAACCTGTGTGTTTAAAATAAAGAAATTGTTTCTGCTGCCTCTTGTACTGCAAGCAATTCTTTCTAGGACAGCTAGTTTGATCATATTATTGTACCACTTGGCGGTGTTCACTTTGCTTGCTGATTTCCAACATAAAGCCAGCAATCCTGTACTAAGTTCCATTCCACTGTTTCAGAACAAAGTACGGATAGAAGACACCATGTAAAAAAAAGTTGTACTTTAGTTCTGTGTACTACTAAATAAGATAAGAATGATACGTTCTGTGCACGCAACAGGAGTAGAATATGCCTCTCAGTGCTGGTATACATGTGTTTAAGCACCATTAAGGAAAAGTGCTTAAAAAAAGCTCAACTCAAACATGGCTCAACATGGTTACAGATAAGATGGTTTCTAACATGGTTTGGCTTGAACTAAACCATGTTTAAAATCTGTGTTTTAAAGGTCTTTACTTAATATAGTATAACTTTCTATTTCCCTGTTTGACTGAGACAAGTAGTTTATTACCATTACTACTATTTAGACAGTGCAGGTCTAGGCAACATGGCAGTAAAACCACCTGAGCTCTATCTACACTAGCACTCCCTTCAGTGGTAGGGCAGAAGTAGGAGATTTCTCAAAAATTGCTACTATAAGACACTAGTCCTAATCATAGTTACTTCAAACATCGCTTACTTGGCTCATGGAGGTAGAACCAAACTGTGTTCCAGGCTGCCTGTCTACGCAGGGAAAGTCAAAGAGGATTGCAGCCGTGGTCAGGGCACAAATCTGTTTGTAACAGGAATGGAAAAGTCTACGGTGTATTAAGGCTGTAACAGTGCTCTAAACACAAGTGTAAATTGACACAGCTCTCTGACCCAGTGTAGACAAAGCCTCACTGTGTTATGAGCACTAAGCTTCAGGAGATGGGAGGGATAAAGGTAGACTGGCAGAGTACATAAAAGCAAGGAAATTTAGAGTATCAGACTATCATTTTATTTAATTGTTTTTAATGCTATTTATATATATTTAATGGTTGCAGGTTGCTCCATTTCAGCACTGAGGTGCAAAACTCAGGACTGTATATCTTCAAACCACTATGACTCACTCTAAAGGAATTGGAAAACAAGATATGCTGTTTTAACTGGGTTTTCTTTGCTTGTGTCACACCTTGTGCATTACCTTAGTATGTATTTTTTACATGATTCCTTTGAAGTACCTCTGAGTTTTTCCCCGTATCCTGCAAAGACTTCATATTGTGATCTGATTGATGTTTTGGCAGTGAAACCAATCACAGCTCAACTTGAAGATAAAACTTGAACATGGTTAGGTTTACCACTGGGGCTAGATTTGTTACAATTACAATGCAAGTCACTGGGCAACCAGAGTCTGTTAATATTTAGTCTGTCTGGTTCCAAGGTTACTGTACATGCGATGGTCAAAGTGGATCTATTCATAATTGTCGGGGGGAGGGGAAGGCGGAATCCTACAGTCCCAGCAATGGGGCTGGCCTGGGGCCCAAAACCAGTAATCTTTACACAGGGTTTTAAAACAGCCTTTAAGCTCTAAGGGCTTGCTAACAAAAGGAAGGGGAGGGGAGGGACAAGCAGATAAATAATCCTTCATTGGGGGAGCTGCAGCAGTGCAGAAACATATTTCATAATTTTCCCAGTGTAGAAAAGACTTAGCACCCTCCTAGCTAAACTGACACATTCCTAACTAAACCCGGTTGTTTCTGTACTGTTCAGCCACCCACGTCTCAAACCAGTGCAGCTCCACTGGCAACAGCCCTAGTGTAGCCTTGCTGCAGTAGCAGCATCTTAGCTACCACGTCATCCAGACCCGCTCTGGGCAGGGGTGGATGACTTGCCTGCTGAAGTGCCAATTAACTCCTAGTAACCTGTCTATATGAGAGCTCCCCCAGACCATTGCTAGTTAAAACACTGTAGCACCCTGAGTTGGCTACGTCAGTGGTTTTCAACCTTTTTTCATTTGCAGACCCCTAAAAAATTTTGAACGGAAGTGCAGAAATCTTGGACATAGGCTGCAGACTCCCAGAGGTCTGCAGACCAAATTGAAAACTAAGTCATGGGTTGAGCCAGTGTGAACTAAAATGGGTTTTTAATTAAAGGAGTTTCCAAAAGTTGCTACAACCCTGCAAATCCAAAGTTAAAGAACAGCTGAAATATGGTACTGTTCCATATATACTGATCAGTCAGACTCATGTGTTACTGTGCTGGAGCATTTCTATATTACAACAAGGTCCCCCTGCAAACTTTTAAAAGTGCGGATGGGACCAAAATATCAGTGCTCAGGAGACCCAGATGAGTGAATAAGCTTTAAAGGTAAATTCATTAATAGAGGTCTGTTAAAGATGAGAAGTATAGTGGGCACACAATATTCTTTTAATGTTAACTTTTCAAATATAAATCTCATGTGCTCCCAGGAGTTAGGAACTATACGAACCTATGAAGGAAAACGTGATCCTAATTCCCACGAGCACATGAGATTTTACATTTTAAAAGCCACTACTGAGTGCACATTTGTCCACACTTCTGCATAGCCAGTTTCACTGTTTCCCATGAAGAGTCAGTTTATCAGTTTCCCCTGTTCATGAGAGTCTTCCAGAGAGCAACAGCACAGAAATATACGTTTTTTTAAATAAAGCAGGAAATTGTGACTATATTCTATCCAAGAAGTTAGCAGGGAAGACTCAAAGGAAATGAAACTACTTTTTAAAAATTATTTTATTTTGATGAAGCCAACTAGATTTCACCTGGATAATGTCCCTTTAAAGTTAGTATCTGTAAATTTGATATTATGAAGCACTTTCGGATTTTTTTAATGGGTGCTGCATTATTAGTATTATACTGTATTATTTTACCTTTCATAAAGGAAATTCTACTAGAAGAAAAAGTAAACAACAAAAATAAGAGTACTGTATTAAAAAGAAATAAAAGGGCAGATTGGGATCTTCATGTGTAAAATCAATCCTGCAACACAACCTGCCCAGATCTTCAAAATGTCTCTCTGAGGTTCCTGGAACTCTGTGTGGGTTTAAAGGATCCACCAGTGAAGATTGCTTTCTCAGGATCAGAGCTAAAAATATGGACTACGCAAACAGAATTTTTCTTCTTGCCTGAGTTGCTGTAAAACCTCCCATTTTTAAACCTGGAACTTCAGACAGCTCTTATAAATAAAAGCTGAAAATACATATTGTACTGCAGTAATCTTGCAAGGTTAAAAAAAAAATCCCTTCATGTCAGCTATTCCATAGCCTTCACATAGTTTTACCACAAAAACCGCAAGTGTATAATAGAAGCACAAACCGCAGAAACAATGGGAAGGCTTTGTACACTCTATGCATTAGGACAGTAAAAATATAATCAATACTTTCCACAGAGGGGGGAAAAAAACAAATATGAGGGGGGAAAATCAGATGATACACAGCAGGAGCTAGACACTTTAAAGCTTCTGAATGAGGAGATGGTATAAAGCTGCCTAGTCAAGACTTTAACCTCCTTGTATTCAATTTCATTTTGCTTTTTTCCCTCTCCTAAACTTGACCCTTTCCCACAGAGGCCACAAGTTACTGATGTCACTCCAACTACAGCTACCTGCACCTGGATTCCTTTGCAACAGATTCATTGAAATCTCATAGCAACTAGCAATTGAAAAGACCACACACAAAAGCCTAAAGTAAATTTTGTCTGCTGTAGTTTCCACTGTACAGAATAACCACAGTTAATATTTTATTATTATTAAAGCAATCATTAAATCTTGCTGTTTTATTATTAGTTTTCAATGTACATTTAGGGGCAGCTCTGGCTCTCAGTATTTAGAGAAAGAACAGGAGTACTTGTGGCACCTTAGAGACTAACAAATGTATTTGAGCATAAGCTTTCGTGAGCTACAGCTCACTTCATCGGATGCATTCAGTGGAAAATACAGTGTGGCGATTTATATACATAGAAAAGATGAAACACGGTGAGCTATTACCAGCGGCTGGGGGGGGGGGGGAGAACGAGGACACCTTTTGCAGTGATACTCAAGGTGGGCCATTTCCAGCAGTTGACAAGAACATCTGAGGAAGGGGGGTGGGGGGGGAATAGTTTTCCTTTGTGTAATGACCCATCCACTCCCAGCCTCTATTCAAGCCTAAGTTAATTGTATCCAGTTTGCAAATTAATTCCAATTCAGCAGTCTCTCCTTGGAGTCTGTTTTTGAAGTTTTTTTGTTGAGGAATTGCAACTTTTAGGTCTGTAATCGAGTGACCGAAGAGACTGAAGTGTTCTCCAACTGGTTTTTGAATGTTATAATTCTTGACATCTGATTTGTGTCCATTTATTTTGTTAGTCTCTAAGGTGCCACAAGGCCTCCTTTTCTTTTGCGAATACAGACTAACACGGCTGCTACTCTGAAACCAGTGTTTAGAGAAACACCAAAGCTCCTTAGAGTTTTATTACCTAATCACTTTTGGTACTTTGGAGAAGGAAATAAAAGCACTAAACTGTCAGACAACCCAGCAGGCAGCTGCACACCAGGATCATCGGTGACGATCCTATTAAAGAAAAGAAAAAGAAAAGAAAAGTACTTGTGTCACCTTAACACCTAGGGAGGCAGCTCTAGAACGCTGACTGGCAAGAAAGTCAGGACTCCTGGGTCCTCTCTTCCTCCGTCACTTGGGGCCTCTGTTTGCGTGCGCCCCTGGATCAGTGGCTACAGTAAGGATTCCCTAACTCCCAGGCAGAAGGGGAACGTCAATAACCAGCCTGGCCATAAAGTGCTGCGAGATCTTTAGACAAGAGAAGGGGGACAACCATAAACCATCAGCATGATCCTAGCTCCCTTGTCCACACCAGGCTTCCCCAGCGAACTCTTCCGGGCGGGGGGGGAGGATAGCGTCCTAAGCATCAGGGGTTAAAACTCTTCAGCAGCAAACTAGGGAGGCGAACTAGCGAAGCAAGTCGAACGCGGGGGTCGCGATCAGCCAGGGCCGGCACCCGACGGAGAGAGCTGGGCAGGGGCACAGGGGGCTGAAATGCACCGAGCCAACCCCCGCTTCCACCCTCCCTGCCGCAGTCCCACTGACCCCGGCCACAGCCTCCCGGTCCCCCGCCAGCGGCCTCTTACCCGCTTGTTAGGAGGGTGGGAGCCAGAGCGGCGGCAGCGCCTCCATGGCCGCGGCGGGGGCCCCCGCGTTGTTCCTCCTCCTGCGGCAGCTCCCGGCCGCAGCTGGGCGCTGACACATCAACAAAGATGGCGGCCGCAGACGGCCCGCCCGCCTCGGGTGGGCGGGAGGCGGGGCTGGCGCTGGCGCTCTGCCCGCAGCGGGCCCGGCCTGTGTGGCTCGGGCGGGCGGGGGAGGCGCTTGTTGCCGGTGCGGAAAGGCTTCTCCTGTGTCCCTGCCCCACCTTTTTTGCACGGCGCTTCCCCGTCTCTTACTCACAAGGCCCGACGCTAGCAGTGATGAGGATGATGAAGGGCGGCAGGAATCCGACGGAGGGATGCCTCCCACTGGCACCTGCTCCAGGCCCTCCTGGAGGAGGGACCACAGCTCCCACCCGGGGCTCGTCTACACTCACAGGGCGCTACAGGATTGCTTCTCCCGTCAGTGTAGTTTAGCCCCCCCCCCCCCCCCCCAGGCAGTAGGTGTGGGAGGAGCTCTCCTGTCAACACAGGGCTGGCTGCCCTGGGAGTTAGGTCAGTGTAACTCGGTTGTGCAGGGGTGTGGAAAATCTGAGTGACGCAGTTACACTGACATAAGTTGGCCGTGTAGACCAAGCCTTCTTCCTACTCCTTTGCTGCATTATTTGTTATTGCTGTTTAGTATCTCCAGGGGCCTTTACTGCATTATTAGTTTATGTGATCTCACAGTCCCAATGTGCACTCGTGAAAACTAAGGCCCCTCTTCAGCAAACTACTTAAGCGTACACCTAACTATAAGTAAGCCCATTGACTTCAGAGTTGGGCAGATACAAAGTAATTTGCGGAATCGGGGCCTAAAAAGTATACAAAATGTATTAGGAACGTAGGAATTGCCAGACTACATCAGACCTAAAGTCTAGTCCAATACTCTATTTCCAATAGTGGCCTGTGCTAGGTGCTTCGGAGGAAGGTGTAAAAACCCTGCAGTAGGCAGATGTGGAAAAACCTGTCCCATACCCATACCTTGTGTCTTACGATTAGAGATTGGCTTGGGCCCTGAAGCATGAGGTTTAATAGCCATTCTGAAATTAGGTAGAATAATAATACCTGGCTCTTATATAGATCAGTAGATCTCAAAGCACTTCACGATTTTTAATTAATTAATCCTTACAACACCTCTGTGAGATGGAGAAATATTGTTATCCCCATTTCATAGATAGATAACTGAGGCAGAGAAAGGCTAAGTGAGTTGCCCAGATAGTAAAGCAGGGACTTTAACCCAGGTCTCCCAAGTCCTAGATTGGTGCCCTAACCACCAATTTTTAATTATTTATAATCAAGCTTACAAAGATTCCAAACCTGCAAATCTTAATTAAAGAGTGATCATGCTGACTTCAAGGAATACTCACCTTCTTAGGGTTGCAACTTGTACCCGGAATTTAAAAAAAAAATACATATATTCTATAACTAAAACATTAAACTTACCCGTCAAGTCACCTCCATTAGCTTCCCAAGTGCCTGTATGATCATCTTGCCTTCAGTCCTCAGCCTCCCTGTCTTATCTTTTCTTCATGTTATGATTATTATTTTTATATTATGTATACACTCAGTGCTCAAAATTGAGCTAACACCATACAGAGAGATATCAGAAAATAAAAAGGGATGTGGACCCAGGGACTCAAAGGGCTTCTAGTCAAGGGCTCGAATGCTGGCACACTTGCTTGATTTTATGCACTTACGTAGTTCCACTGGGTAAACTTAAGCATGTGTGTAAATGTTTGCAGTATCAGGACCTAAAATACAGACAAAGACTCAACTAGTGGTAGCAACAATTGGGTAGAAATAGAGGGAGAGATGGACAAAGCTTAAAAATATAATATCATGCAGATACTTAAGGCTAGTTAGGATGTTCACATGTTGATGGTTCCTCTATATATGTATATAGAGACACATGTATACTATGCCCCCAAACCTGCACTGTCTTGTGAATAATTTTAGAAAATGTAAATAGTTCTGCTGGTGTCAGGCTGTTTGGAGTGGCTCAGCTCAAGGAAGACTGTCAGAAAACAGGAAAGACACCCCAAACTGGTGGTATGTTCTATAATTAGATTTCACCAAGCCAGTACCAAATGTGAACTGGATCACCATACCATTCTTACCATGGCATCACAGACAGTCCCCTTAGATGCTCCAGTCCAGGGGTCGGCAACCTGTGGCACGCATGCCAAAGGCAGCACGTGAGCCAATTTTTACTGGCACGCTGCTGCCAGCCTGGGTCCCGGCTGCCGGCTGGCAGGAGCCAGCAGAGGGAACCCCAGTCCACCGCCGGTCTGGGGTTCTGTCTGCCGGCCCCGCTCAGCCTGCTGATGGTCTGGAGTTCCGGCTGCTGGCCCCTTGCCAGCCAGGGTGCCGGCCCCACTCAGCCCCACTGCTGGCCTGAGTGAACGGAACCCCAGGCCGACAGAGGACTGAGCGGGGCTGGCGGCTGGGACACCAGCTGGCAGGAGCTGCCAGAACCCCAGACCAGCAGCAGGTGAGCTGCTGCTGGTCTGGGGTTCTGTCTGCCACCCAGCTCAGCTCACTGATGGTTTGGGGTTCCGGATGCCGGCTGCTTGCCAGCTGGGGTCCCGGCCATCGGCCCCGCTCAGCCTGCTGCCGACCTGGGATACCAGCTGCTGGCCCTGCTTACCTCACTGCTGGTCTGGGGTTCCAGCCGCCTGCGGTTGGGGTCCTGGCTGCGGGCCCTGCTCAGCCCACTGCCAATCTGGGGTTCCATTGGGGGCCCCTGTAAATGTAAAATTTATTACTGGCATGCAAAACCTTAAATTAATGAAGACTTGACACACCACTTCTCAAAGGCTGCTGACCCCTGCTCCACTCTATCCTGCCATCCAGACAAATTGGACTAAGTGATAAATGGTCACTTACACCAAAGATCACATAACATTTAGGTTGCTTCCAGTCCCAAGGAACCAGTAACTTACCCCAGATCAACTGTACTCTAGCTCTTACACCAAAGACAACACTGGCAGCCAATTCTATAGTAAACTAAAGATTTATTAGCTAAGAAAAGGAAGTGAGCTTTATTGCGAAGTTAAAGCAGGTAAAATATAGGCACAGGTGAGTCACAGTTTGTAATTCCAAATAGTAGCAGCAATGTAATAAACTGCCAGTTTCCCAAAAGTCTCTAAGGGCTACCCAGAATAACTCTGGGGATGTGTCTCCTCGTTCAGTCATTCTGCCTGTCAGAATCCAAACAATCCAGAGATGTGGGATCTTTCCTTTAATCCATTCATATAGCTTCTTCTCACAGAAAACAAGCTGACAGTGTCACTACCCACATGGGCTTTTCCTTTGATGAGGGAGAGTGAGGAATGTTGACTGCCTATTTTGAGTCTTTGACCGCCGATCATCATTCACAGTGACCACTTGCTTTGAAATTTGCATTTTTCTGTTAAAGTTCTTCATTTGCATTTCAAAGGCTTTTTTCTCATTTGATGGCTCATTTGATGGGTTATTTAGTTACAGGGGTATACACAATGTAAATGTTTGCTATTACATTATAACAGGATACAGATAAGTGAAAACAATGCAAGTAACATCCCCTTAGTTTTCAAGACATTTAAAAACCAAATACATTCATATACACTTAACAATTAGTTTGATCTATACTAATACACAAGGGAATTGACCTGGGGCTTTGGCATGAGCTGACACCTGGTCTGCCAGTGTCACGCTGGGTTTTCTGGAACTACTCCCATATGGGAAGTTAAACCTGTGTGTATACAATATTGCCAACTTCAAGCGTTAAAAACCGTAAGTCAGGGCTCAAAAAAAAATCACAAGATTGTATGATTTTTTAAAGAAAATCTCATGCTTTTTAAACCATTCAGGAGTCTTTTTATTTGCCTTCTGATTTCTGAGCCTTTAGGGTACACTCACTTCACATTATCAAGATTTTCTCTGCAGCCATAAGGGCTAGAAACTTACTTGGAAAAAAAAAAAGAAAGAAAGCTGAGATTCTCATGCAATTATTTTTATTCAAGCAATGGGGGCTTTAGGAAAAGCACCAAATAGCAAGCATTGATAACATTGTTCATACATAGGTATACATACTTACAGTAATTTTGCATAAGGCTTTAAAAAAAAAGAAGTAGTATTTCAAAGTACCAATTGTAACTGGTCAGTGGCTATTGGCATATATAACCTTTTTGTAGTCCTAGCCCACGTCAGGTGCCTGGGGTTAAAAAACAAAGATCAGTCTCTTCCCAGGACTCCTCTGTGTTACATCATTATTTCCTTTTCCCCCATTTTAACTTGTATTTTTTGGGCAAGTGATACATGTATTGTGTTGTATAAAGCCCCAGTCTTGCAAGAAGCTCTGCATGAGCAGACCCTCATTTACTTAGATGTGGTGCTACACAGGCACCCATGCAGAGGTCCTTGCAGGATCAGCGCCTAAGTAATAAATAATAAAAGTAGCTTATCCTCACCTTAAAAGAGAATTATATCCACTCCCCACAATCAGTCCCCATGCACTCACAGGTCTCTAGGCCTGATTCACACATTGATGCCAATTAAGTGTAAATCAGTTGAAGTTAGTGGGTGAAATCCTGGCCCTATTGAAGTCAATGACAGCGTGCCACAGATTTCAGGGGGGCTAGAATTTCATCCAGTGAATTTACACTGGTGTAAGATCAGAGATAGGATCCTAGGTTAGCAGATAGATCGATAAAATGGCTTTGGCATTCAGTCCTAAATGTGTCTGCATTGCATTTCAGTAGCAGGTAAAAGGATTCTCATATGGTCCACAAAGCCTTTTGGAATGCAAGGAACTACACAAATGGCACTTATTAATTATAAGAAGACATAAATTGAAAAACCTACCTTGGCTGACTACCTAAGGGAAAATACCTATGTTTACCATAACAGAGAAGCTGGCAGAAGAAGCAATTGCTTCTTCTCTGCTGGAAAAACAATCCATTTCTTAAATGTTACAGTAGGAAAACAGATAGTTCCTTTGCTTTTTTATATACCTATGAAGTCAGTGGTTCTCTTCAGCTCCTGTAATTCAAAGCTGAAATGAACAATTTTAGGAATCTTTGGAATTAAATGTACCATATACATAGTCTTTAAAAAAATTAATTAGGGTGGACTTAAAGTTACTGTGGTAGAACAAAAAGAAAAGGAGTACTTGTGGCACCTTAGAGACTAACAAATTTATTTGAGCATAAGCTTTTGTGAGCTACAGCTCACTTCATCGGATGCGAATACAGACTAACACGGCTGCTACTCTGAAACCTGTGGTAGAACAGGATTTTTTTCCTCCCCACATTTTTCTGGAAAGTGGGATTTCAAAACACCCAGCTCAAATGTTAGAAAACCACAAAATGCTCCATAAAGGTCTCCTTACAGATCCCTGAAATGAACGTTGGCTTTATAAGAAACTCCACCCACAAGCTTCTAGAAACCAGGAAATGCTCCTTTAAGTTCTGCTTCTCACTCCTCTCTCAATGCTGCCCTCACTGGGATGTCAGTGCCTTTAGTTTAGGAATGGAGAATATTTGCCTAAATTATTAAATTGCAATAATCCCAAGATCCATTTGTAACATCAGTAAGGATATTTAAAACAAAATTATTTTAGGACCCTTTACTGATGGCACACACTAAGGCAGCTTGTAGGATTAATGGGCAGAAAGGATTCTCTTCCTATCCTATCTGCTCTCTCTGGCTTCTACTACAGCCTTAGGGCTAGAATAACTCCCAAATCACCTGTGAGAACCTTAGATTAGGGGACAATAGGGTGTTATTATTATTAATAAACATTTATACGATAGCACTGCTTATGCTTGGTGCTGTACAAACAGTTATAGAGACAATCCCTGAATCAGAGAATTTACAGTGTAAAAGACTCATGTGCTCTCTCCCTGTACAATGGAACCACATCTGTTCTGCAGCAGACAAGGGCCCTGTGCATTGCAGAGAAGGGGGCAGGATTTATCCCTTAATCATTTTTGGATGATGCTGATTTTGGCTTAGGGGTATTGTTTTATTATCAAATGGAAACAAAAAAGGGGAGGGGGCAAGCCAAAAAGATGTTTACACAATAATTCCATTCTTTACCTAAAAACATAATGATATGTTGCATTGCTATAGACCTTTCTATCAGAGGAACTCAGAGTACATTACAAATAGGAATATGTCTACACTGCAAAAAAAAAAAAAAAAAAGGTGTGTTCTTAACTTAGATTATGTAACCTGGTTTAACTTACTCAGGTTAAAATAGCTTTTAACTCATTGAGACCTACAGGGCAGCCTTGGGTTGTACTCAAGCTACTAACCTAAGTTATAAGCTAAGTTGATATGTCTTTGCCACCATTCCTGGGTTAGCGAATATGTAGGGTGACCAGATGTCCTGTTTTTATAGGGACAGTCCCATTTTTTGGGACATTTTCTTATATAGGCACCTCTAATCCCCCACCCCGTGTCCTGTTTTTTCACAGTTGCTATCTGGTCACCCTACTAATATGGATTTAGCTAACCCAAGTTAAGAAGACACCTTTTATTTGTAGTGTAGCATAAGTAACAAAACCCTTCTTGAACTATCGAGCAGTATTTTCACTATTTTACTGATGAGTAAATTGATTGAGACATGGCATTGGATCAACCCTCCCAGGGAGAAGTTTACCAGCACAAGCTTTTTCTTCTCTGAGCTCCCACAGAGTCACCACTGGATCTTGCCATCTACTGGTGATAGGAGCATTGAGGTGAAGGAAGAATGTCTGTACTAGGGGAACAGACATTGCACTAGGACTCAGAAGACCTGGGTTCAATTTCTGGCTCAGCCACAGACTTCCTGTGACTTTAGGCAAATCACTTAATTCAGCCTGTTCCTCAATCCCCTATCTGTAAAAGGGGGATTATACCTCCCTATCTCACAGGGGTATTGTGAGGGTAAAATCTATTAATGACTGCGAGGTGCTCAGATACTATGGTGAAGAGTGCCACATAAAAAGAAGGGTGTAAACACTAAAGTAGACCAGGCTGAAGCATTCTTAGAACTGTGTGTAGACCTGGATTTCAGGACACTGTGCTGAAAACACCTGCAGCCTTTCTTCATTAACACTACCATCGTTGCAAAGCTGCAGTGGGGCTGGAAAACGGGTACAACCTTATCTTGTGTAGACAGAGGAAGGGGAAACAAAAACTGAGCTGAAATAAAAAAAAATAATACTGCATAGTAAAAGAAAGGGGAAAAGAACAAAGGAAAGGGGGAAAAGAGAGGAAATGAATTGAAAATAGAAGACAAAGCAGCACCGTTTTCTAGCGCACGGTGCAAAATCTGTTTAAAACGTTTCAGAACAAAATGTGCTCCTAGGTCAAGACGCTGTGTCCTAAGTTTCATGTTGCAAACACATTTTTACAGCAAAGTTCTGAATTCATATAAAATGAGGTTGGCAGCTGAAATGCTGACAGACACTTAATTTTATTGGTGCTATCAGACAAAATACTAGTTATTGGAACACCCTTGCATGCAGTCTGCTGCTGAAATGTAACATTTAGCCCCGGCGGCTGACAGGGTTACCAGCTGTGGAGTGTAGCCAATTAAATCCAATTTAAGAAGAAACCCAAAGTTGCCCAAACATGTTCTGAGCAAGACGGCAACTTTTATAGATTCAACTGAAATCTAATGCCTGAGGGGAAATGGGTACAAAAGTTCTCCGCAGCCAACATCTGAGAAAAAGTAATCACTTTGATCTTCCATTCGCAGCCGAGTGTGATCCCAACGGCACATTGTGTGGCTAATAGTGAAGCTAGTGAATGTCCTTAGCCTTCATAGAACTCAGTTAATGTTCTGGAGGGACAGAGTGAAAACAACTGCAATAATTTTGCTGAACAAATGGAGCATGATTAATGTATTGTTTAATTGGTGCCCTGACAACCAGACTCTCATTGAAAATAAAGACAATTCAGTTTCAGCTCCTAAACTTAGGAGTGGCAGACATAAACAGAGTGCTGAAAATTAGAAGGTGACATTAAATTATCTCTGACTGGTCTGCTGGTCCCTCTTTCATAGAGCAGAAAGAGTTCATAGTGATGCAGCACTGAATCCACTGCAGAGACCATGGCAGCAACTGCCTATAGCTCACTGCCACAGCTCTATAGTAGGACTATGCAGATTCCAGCTCTGATTAAATAAGGTTACCTTTTGTAATAACCTTCCTTCAAAAAGATAATATCAGTTTACCAGCAGCGGTGACTCGGGGTAAGTCTACATTACAAAATTAAGCTGACTTAACTTACATCTACGCATAGCCACCGCAGTAATAAAATTGCTTTTGCATGTCCACATTACTCATTCTGTGTCGGCGGTGCATGTCTTCACTATGAGTGCTTGCATTGATGCAGAGAGCAGTGCACCGTGGGTAGCCATCCCACTGTACGACTTGCCACAATCTAGCAGGGACACAGGGCTGCCCGGTGGCTGGTGCTGGGCCGCACCGCCTGCCCAGCACTCTGGGGTGGGCTGCCTGGAGCCCCGGGGCTGGGGTGTGGCTACTGGGTCGCCTGGACCCCCGGGGCTCGGCAGCCACTCTGCCCAGGCACCTGGGGCTGGGGGCAAAATGGCTGCGCTGCCCAGGAGCTGTGGGTGCTGAAGCTGTGGTGCACTGGGGCTGGGGCCTTGCCCCCCCCTCGCCCATCCGCTGCAGGGCTGGGGGGCTGCGGTGGGGGTGCTTTGGGCTCCTGTGGAGGAGGGGGAGGTAGAAGGGGAGGGAGATGGGGCAGAAAGGGAGAGGCGGGGCCTCGGGCACAAGGGGAGGGACCGGGGGTTACCCTCCCCGGTGGCCAGGTCACCAGCTGCCCATGGCACAGGCTGTTTTGGGAAGGGTTTGCAATCCCTTATGGGGGGAAATGAGTTGCACAGGAGTCACTGATTTCAATGTCCCATGATGCAGTTTTCTCCATCCCATAATTTTATCTGCATCCCATAATGTTTTGCGCCTCTTTTCGAAAGCCTTGCAAACCCAAAGGTCCGTCATCTGTGTGAGAAGCTTGGCTCCTGCACACCTCTGCATTATTGTGATGAGCTTTGTGAGCATGGGTGCCTAATCCTGCAGTATCTGCAGAGCCACCAGAGGGGCCGCAGGGAACATGACAATTCTTTGTCGGCTACCTTGATGTGAGGCATAGACAGAAACAATTCCTGGTTGTTGTTATCATTCACGGAACAGCTGCAGACAGTGAAGTGCCGGCTTTGGGCCCGAGAAAGAAGCACTGACTGGTGGGGGATCACATCACTATGCAGATATGGAATGATGAGCAGTGGCTGCAGAAGTTTCGGATGCACAAGGCCACATTCCTGGATGTGTGTGTGGAGCTCACCCCTACCCTCCAGCTCAGTGACACCAAAATGAGAGCTGCACTGACAGTGGTGAGTGAGTGGTGATTGCTGTGTGAAAGCGATAAATTCGGAATCAATTTGGAGTTGGGAAATCTACCCTGGGGGTTGCCGTGATGCAAGCGTGCACGGTGTTTGTGCAGCTGCTACGAAGGACTGTGACTCTGGGCAATGTGCAGGACATAGTGGATGGTTTTGCAGCAATGGGGCTCCTGAACTGCGATGGGGCGACAGATGGCACACTGACTTTCCCCTGGTGTTATCTGGACCAGTGATCTGCTAGGTTACTCCAATCCTCGACTCTGGGAGCCAGCATTACCCTGCTCTGCTGTGAGAATCACCACTCCTGGGCTGTTCACGCACAGCCTCTAGCATGTAAGCTGCTCCCAGCTATGTGACTGAGCCCTTTTGGCCAGTTGCTGCTTGGATTGTGCAACCGAATGACACTAGCCAATATCTCCAGTCCCAGACACAAACCTAGGAACCTCTGTCTTGCAGTGTCCAGTTATGCCTGCTGGATGCTGCAAGCTTATATGAGTTCGTCAATTTAACAAAGAAATTGATATGTACCAGGCTTGTTATCCCAACGGGAGTCTCTGACACGCTTCAAACCAAACGCACTGCTTCAGGTGGAATAAACAAACACATTTATTAACTACAAAAGATAGATTTTAAGTGATTATAAGTAAAAGCACAAGAAGTCAGATTTGGTCAAAAGAAATAAAAGCAAAACGCATTCTAAACTGAGCTTAACACTTTCAATACCCTTACACATTTAGATGCTTCTCACCACAGGGTGGCTGGTTGCCCTTCAGCCAGGCTCTCCCCTTTGATCAGTGCTTCAGTCACTTGGTGGTGGTGTCTGTAGATGGAAGTGGAAGAGAGAGAGCGTGGCAAATGTCTCTCTCTTTTATCATGTTCTTTCTTCCCTCTTGGCTTTGCTCCCCCACTGACCGAGGGAAGGGGGGCTACTCACTCAAAAGTCCAATATAGATCCTTTGTTGCTGCCTAGGCCAGTGTCCTTTGTTCCTGTGAGACTAGGCTAGGTTTGTCCCATACATGCCCTGATGAGGTGTGAACTGCCCTTCTGCTCCTGGAGAGTTTTGCCTGGGCTTGTTTTAAGCCATGAGGACACATTTTCACTCTCAGAACTATATACATGAAATTACAACCTATAACATTTACTATAACAACAATGCTCAGTGCATCATGACCCTTCTGAAGACACCCAACATGACAAACTTTGCATTGGATACCACACAATCATATTATAAGGATGAACATGGGGGTGCAGGGTGTTCCCCCGAGGTACAGAGCGTCTCACACACACGTATCCCTATTTCGGCACCAGGTCACCTTTCCCAGAGTACATCAACAGAAAAGGCCACTTTCCTATGGTATTGCAAGCATTGGTGGATCACTGGGGACATTTTACCTACATCATTGCAGGATGGTCAGAGAAATTGCATGACACATGCATCTTTAAGACCACTGGCGGCCTGTTCAGAAAGCTGCAAGCAGGGACTTTCTTTCCAGATCAGAGGATTATCATTGAGGATATTGAAATGCCAATAGTCATCCTGTGAGATCCAGCCTACCCCTTACTTTCGTGGCTCATGAAGCCATACTTCGGTTATCCTCACAGCAGCAAAGAGCGCTTCAACTACAGGCTCAGCAGGTGCAGAATGACAGTTGAATGTGCCTTTTGCAGTTTGAAAGGCAGCTGGCACTGTTTATTCATGAGATTAGTCCTCAGTGAAAAAAATATCCCAATGGTTATAGCTGCCTGCTGTGTGCTTCATAATATCTGTGAAGCAAAGGGGGAAAAGTTTCGGCCAGGGTGCAGGGCAGAAGTGAAACAGCTGTCTGCTGATTTTGAGCTGCCAGATACCAGAGTTATAAGAAGAGTTCAATGAGGCTTTGAAAGACCATTTTAATAGTGATCCACAGTAATGTGTGTTGCGGTGGTGTGCTCTGCCTGCCATTGGTTTTTTGGTACCCTGGGTTTTTTGCACCGCAAATTGTTTTTTGAGTGCGGTGTGTGTAGTAATAGAACATTGCAAATGCATCTATTGCTGTTATCTGTGAATGATGTCAGCCCCAGCCAGCAAATGTTGTGAACTAATAAAGATGAATTGTTTCCGTAAATAGACTTCCAAACTCATGCAGATAGACATATTTATAACCGAATGAAACTTTATAAATACAGGGAAACAAACTTTGAAGGGAAAGAGCAGTCATTTTAATTTCACAAACACATATGCCTACTGTCTCTCTCACAGGTCAATGTATGTGTGGCTGTGATTGTCTATACTCTCCTCTGGAGTGGTTTGTTAGGGGTAGTGTAGTGGCCCCTAATGCCATGTGGGATGGGGGTGGGGGTTGGTGTGTAGAGAGGACCTAGAATGCAGTTCTCTATGTGCTGCAGAGGGAAGTGAGCACAGATATGTTGAACCTGAAGGTCAACGAGAGTCTCCAGCATGTCTGTTTGCTACTTGAGATGTGCTAGCATCTCCTGCTTCTGCATGTTGTTAGGATATAGATATTCAGGCCTGTCTGTAAAGGCCTATACTCTAAGAATTTAGGTGTTTTCTTATCACTTGGCTAGTGATAGAGGTATAAAAGAAAGAATCAAAACCACTGTCTGCTGGTGTAAGGGCCTTCTCTTACTGTGACAGTCTGAGGCCCTGTTCTTAGGCTAAGGCCTTTGGCTAAGCAGCAGAGGCAGCCATAAGCTGGAAAGTGAATGGTCACATCCTCACATTCCAAACTAGTCACATTGAAATAAGGTGCTATTGGGCTGTTAGGAATACAATCCTGTCCTGATAATGCCTATCACCTCCAGAGAAAGGGAAGTGCCTAGAAAATGTAAAAGGAAACTTAGTTTGATAGCATCCTGTCTGGCAAGAACTCACTTATCAATAGCTGGGATGTGAAATCCTCACTTCTGTATTGTTTTGTCATTATAGTTCCCACTTTGCTGTTGTTTGTCTGTATAATCTCTGTCTGGTTCTGTGATTGTTTCTGTCTGCTGTATAATTAATTTTGCTGGGTGTAAACTAATTGAGGTGGTGGGATATAATTGGTTACATAATCATGTTACAATATGTTAGGATTGGTTAGTTAAATTTCAGGAAAATGATTGGTTAAGGTATAGCTAAGCAGAACTCAAGTTTTACTATATAATCTGTAGTCAATGAGGAAGTGACTGGGTGTGGGTGGGCATGGGCATGGGCATGTGTGAGATGGGAACAGGGAATGGGGGTAAGAAAATTGGAATCACGTTTTGCTAAAGGGGGAGATGGGAACAGGGAATGGGAGTAAGGAAGTTGGAATCATGTTTGGCTAAGGGTAGCAATGGGAACAGGGACACAGGTGTAAGGCTCTGTGGTGTCAGAGCTGGGAAGGAGGATACTAAGGAAGGAAACTGGAATCATGCTTGCTGGAAGTTCACCCCAATAAACATCGAATTGTTTGCACCTTTGGACTTCGGGTATTGTTGCTCTCTGTTCATGCGAGAAGGACCAGGGAAGTAAGTGGGTGAAGGAATAAGCCCCCTAACACATGTGTCTCTCCTTTTCCTGAGCTTTTCTCCTCTCCACTCTATCCCTGTCCATTCTGTCCGTGAGGGTGATCCTCCAAGCCCTGCGTTCGGTGTGACGGTGAAGCCCATAAGGCTTTATGGAAATATGCTTATGAATGTATATATGACATAACTGGAATATGTTTTACGCTACATATGCCATGTAACATATCTCTGTAAAGGTTAAGAGCTACTGAACCTATTAATCCTATTTATATGCGTGTATCATTTTTGTATTCTAAGTTATGAATATTGGCTGTATACTTGTTTGATTTTAAATAATCTTAGTAAGGCATTTGATCAGCTTCTTTAGAAAGGAATTTGCAAGTTAAGTGCCCGATCAAGAAGCACTTAACGCACAATGGATCTTGGAAGGCTCCAATCCACAAAAGAACTCTACATAAGGATGTTCAAGGTAGCATGTGGACAAAGGCTGCTGCCTGTAAAAACTGAGTCATGCATGGACATGTGACTTGCCCATGTGATTCCAAAACTCTGTCTTGGAGCTGGACTTTGCATAGGAGAGAGGAGTGGATCTCCACCCACAAGAGAAAATCTCTTTAAACCCCTGGCAGACCCCTCCATTTTGTCTTCAGCTGGCTAAAGAGATAGCCACTCTACCCCCAAGGATACCTGAAAGAGACTGGAACAAAGGACAGTAACTACAGGGGGTGTGAGTGATTGTTGGACCCAGACTAGAAGGAGACTATTCTGTAAAAGGAAGCTTACTGGAATTCCTCTGAGGGTGAGGTTTTTATCTGTATTCAGTTTTCTTACTATATTAGATATAGACTTGCGTATTCTATTTTGCTTGGTAATTCACTTTCTTCTGTCTGCTATTACTTGGAACCACTTAAATCCTACTTTCTGTATTTAATAAGATCACTTTTTACTTATTAATTAACCCAGAGTACGTATTAATACCGGGGAGGGGCAAACAGCTGTGTATACCTCTCTATCAGTGTTATAGAGGGCGAACAATTTATGAGTTTACCCTGTATATGCTTTATACAGGGTAAAACAGATTTATTTGGGGTTTGGACCTCATTGGGAGTTGGGCATCCAAGTGTTAAAGACAGGAACACTTCTTAAGCTGCTTTCAGTTTATGCCTACAGCTCATAGGGGACGTGGTTCAGACCTGGGTCTGGGTTTGCAGCAGGCTAGCGGGTCTGGCTCAAAACAGATAGGGCACTGAAGTCCCAAGCTGTTAGGGCAGGGAAAGCAGGGGCAGAAGTAGTCTTGGCACATCAGTTGGCAGCCCCAAGGCGGTTTCTGTGATCCAACCCGTCACATTTGGTATGCAAAGCACGAGAGGCTTGCAGGATCTCTTGAACATTCATCCCACATTCACTTTGTTCTCCTTCTTATCTGGCTGAACTGCTCTGCAGGTGTGGATGGAGACTCTCAAAGCCACATTTCCAGGCGCAAAAGATGCAATGCACAGAGGTATTATTGTGAGTGTATTCACAAGATAAATGGAAACTTAGTATACTGAACTCACTCCCCTAGATCCACACAAGTTGCAAGCACTACATTCTCACTTCTCCTTGGGATTCATAGAGCATGGCAGCAGTCCTAGCCATGATGAGTACAGCACACGGAGAGGGGATAGCTCACGGATATGAGTATATGCGGAAAGGGCAATTAAACTGAATACTGGCACCCTTTCCCACAGGTGGTAGTGATTTTAGCTGATATCTCACTTATGACGGTAACGGAGGCTGAATGGGAACATCTCCTGCATGCTTCCTGCTGCAGACTGGGGACATATGTTGCTAGCTGTGTGCTGCAGTGGTGCCTGCTGAAGTAATTGCTGAATAGCATGGGTAAATGTCCTACCGTGGTGGAAAAAATAAGGCAGCCCTCCCCAGAAACCTTCAGAAGAGGATTTCAGACTACCTTCAGGAAAGTTTCCCAAGATAGCTGTGGAGGATTCACAGGACATCCTGGTGCACATAAATACATTGTTTGGCAGGGCACGCTCTGCCTAATTGTACCGGGGAGTGAGAAACAGATAGCAATTCTACCTCTCTTGGTTATTTCACTACTTCTTCTAGAATGATTAATAAAGAGTAAATGAACAGATGCGTCCCTGCAACATCAAAGCAAACGGCATACTTACCAGAGGTTCCTTCCCCCTGCATCAGTCTCGCCCTTGCTGAATTGTAAGCACTCACTCAATTACTCTGGAGTCAAAAACAGGTCCTGGCTCACTGTGCCACTGGATCCCCCAGTCGCCTGTCCCCCATACTCCTCCTCCTCCCTGTCCAATACTTCCTCCTCACTGTTCACTGCAGAGACCAGTGATTCTGACTCCTCTGAAGTATCCACATGGTGGTGGCGGGGTCTCCACTGAGGATGGTGTGCAACGCTTTGTAAAAGTGGCAGGTCTGCAGCTCTGCACCAGAGTGACTGTTAGCCTCATTGGCCTTCTGGTACACCTTCCACAGCTCCTTGACTTTCACGCGGCAAAGCTGCAAGTCCCTCTTTTAGCCCTTCTTTCTCCTACACACCCCAAGCAATCTGCTGGGATATCAACATTTCTACGGTTGGATCAGAGCTGTGCCAGCACAGACTTTTTCCCCCACAGCTGCAGGAGATCCATCACCTACTGTATCCTGCAGGGAGGAGCATGTCTGCAGCATGGAGCCAGCATGCTCAGGTGGGCAGTCGTTAGGTAAGCTCTCCACGCCAAGGAAACAGGAAATGATATTCCAAAAATTCGCTTTAGAGGGGAGGGGCGTATATCTGTGTACCTGGCTGCCAGGCAGCAGAGTTCAAAATGGTGACCAGAGTGGTCATGGTGGGGCATTGTGGGACACCTCCTAGAGGCCACTGAAGTCAACATAAGTAATACAGTGTCTACAATGACATTGCGTCGACCTAACTACATCGACCTAAGCGGTACACCTCTCGTGGAGGTGGAGTTATTAAGTCAGCGTAGTGGGTGAGTTACACTGGTGGGAGCAACATTTTAGTGCAGATGCTTACCGAGTTAGGTTGATGTAAGCTGCCTTGTGTTGACGTAAGTCTGTAGACCGGATCTCTGAGGTGGTCTGTTTTGAACTCAACTCCCTCAGCAGCAGGAACTCAGGCAGGAGAAATTTATCTCTGACATTTCTAGTGTGGGTGACCCCAAATAGTCTCAAAGCTGCAGTAAACAGTGCTCTGCATTGTATCCAGAAATTAACTCTAACCACACACTAATTTAGAGAGGAGTAGGTGTCAAATGTCAGGTGAACAATTGGTGGTTCTCTTCCAAGCTCTGCCACAAAATAAGATCCGCTCATTCATGACATCAGAGAGAGACATTGCTCACAGTAAATCAGGCAAGTGTTCAGCATATGATTGTGTATGCTGTCTGAGCTTCATTGGGCTCCTTGAGTTTGACTTCTACTTGATGGGTCTTGAATATGCTCATGAGGTCTACTGTGCTCTTTGGGTTTGGCTCCTTCTTGATGGAGGGACAAAAATACATGGTGTTAACTTCCAAGCACCGACACACAACATCCCGACTTGTGGCACCACAATGAGAGTTCATTCACAGTAAATGATGCACATCTGTGATTCACCCTCTTCTTTCTTACATGAGAAACGAAACAGTTAACAACGTGGAAAACCTCAGGAACATCCAGGCTTGTAGGGAAAATTTAGGTTGATATTTATGTTCTGCTGTTATAATTAGGGTTTAAATTTGACCTTATACAGTATGTACAGATTTTATTTGGAGCAGAGTGGGAATGCCACCTGTTTAACCCTCACTGAAAATGAAGATTTATGAACCTGATTTTCAGCCCAATTCTCCCTTTTGTGCCCTCACTTTTGCAGATGCAAATAATTGTGGATGCAGTTGTGATGCCACCATCAATTGGATGTGTATCATGGTCATTTTGATGCCTAACTGCTGGGGTGAACATGCACCAGGAAGTTAGGCATCTTAATGATATTAATTGTGCTATGTAACATGAAGATATATTTTTGTCTTCTTAGACTGTAAGCTTTATGGGGCAGGGACCATGCCTTGGTGTGCAGTTGTACAGCATGTAGCACAACAGGGCCCTGATCTTGACTGGGGGTCTCTGGACTCTTCTGCAAAATAAATAATAATAATAATAATAATACATTAAAAAAACAAATAAGGTGCTGTTTGACCAAATTGCCCAGCACTTGTTTCAAGGACAGTATATCACTATTTGTGTTGTGATAAATTAGAAGGTGCAATTAATTAATTTGCATACAGGACTTTGAAAATGCAGAGTACAAACTGCAAACCGATTATCATGGGGCAAGTAAGCAGGTAAATTGGTCCAATGGCCTATTGAGATTTTGGCTGACTCTTGCAAGGCACTGAGATGTTGTGTTGATGGGTTGGTTGCTGTTGGAAGGACCCAGATAGACACAGTTGTTATGATTGCAGAGCGCCATGTGGTAGTGCGAGAGAAAGACTGATTCAGCAAAATGCAGTGAGTTTATATAGTACAGTCTAGCGTAGTGTGCAGTATTCACCATAGGATAGGATGCAGACTAAATATGGAAATGCAGTCTCAGGTATCGTTTAGGGTGCAAAGTGCAGAAATGGCTGCATTACAAAGGGCAGCAAAAGTGCAAAAGCCAGTACTTTTGCACTGCAGCAGGGACAATGATTGGAGGGTGCCACCTGCAGTGTTATTAACTGCATCTGAACCCACTATAAATCAAGCCTAAGATCAGCTGTAAAATAATCAGTTACCTCCGATACCAGAGCCAGGCCTCGTGTGAAGCCAGTCACCAAACCCACTGCACTATGCCACTCCGACTAGGAAAGTCACTAGACTCAGTCTGTGCATGCCTAGAGGTAAATGAAGATTTATTGGGACCCTGGGAACAAAGAACATTTGGGCCCCTCACTTGCCATGGAGCCCTGCCCCCCTGCTCCTCCTTTTCCTCCAGAGGCCCTGGCCAGGCCAGAGTTGGCAGTAGTAAGAGCCGCCCAGGGACCCAGGCCACTGCGGGGAGCTCTGGACACTCCACCTGCCCTGGGCAGGATGCCCTAGCGGGCGGAGCCAGGGGCTGCTTTCAGTGGACAATCGGATTTCTGTTTGAGCAGCCTATTTTGGTTGAATTTCAACTTGTTCCCAGGCAATTTAATCTAAACTGGAAAAGCCACTCTCAGATGTTTTCACTGCAAAAAAGTTGTGCCTTTACATAGATGTGGTGAATTCGAGATCGCTATGTCAGTGTAAAATCCTAGTCGAAACAAAGCATTGTAGTTTATACCTCAGTGCTGTTAGCTGAAGTCACCCCTCTACCCAACCGAGGTTTAGCCCTACTAGCTACATTAAGGTCAGAACTACCTGTGCCTTCCCTCCACTCAACTTTATATCGCAGTAGTGATCTGGATATCAAAACACACCGTTTTTGCCATGAACTGAAGTCAGAGCAGCCCTACTGGGTCTGGCACTGGTTTAACTAAATCAGTTTAAATTCACCCCTTCAGTTAAACCAGGGCAATTTTACCTGCAGACAGCCCCCAGGAGCATTACATTGCCTTACATTTCATGCCATCAAAGAACAGCAATGTATTGACAAGGCAACACATGCAGAGAGTTAGGGCTACGGTGAGGCAAATATTCAAAAACAAACCAACGCGAGCTAGACTCCTCGAGACCACAGATTCTTCCAGAGGCTGCCGCCGATGCTGAGCTAATCTCTCCATCCAAGGGCATCTCCTGTTGCCTTCGTCTCCCCTCGCCCCACTTTTATACCAGTGTCACTCCCTGGACTTGCAGCGGAGTTATGCCGGATCCCGGGGGCCGGAGCACGCGGCCGAAGCCGGGGAGAAGGCAGCAGCGCTGATGGGGGTGAGCCCCGGGCCACAGCCCGCCCCCGCCGCCGCGCGCTGGGGGCCTGCGCCTGGATCTCGGGCCCGGAACCCGAGGCTCCGCGGCCGCAGCCGGAGGCCCGCAGGGGGCGAGGCCTGGCGCGGGGCGAGGCTGGCGCCGGGGCGGGGCCCGGTCGGTGAGCGGCACGTGGTGGGCTGGGCGCACGCGGGAAGGGAGGGACCCGGCCGGGCTAACGGTCGCGGCGCTGCGTGGGCTCTGCCCTGTCCGCCGGCCCGGGGCGAGGAGAGACGCTGTGAGCGGGGGGGCCGGGCCCTTGGTCCCTTTGGGGGCAGCACGGTGACCAGGGGCTCCCGTCGCTCTGGGGCGGCCTCCGCAGCGTGTGGGCGCCGTCTGTGGTGCCCTCCCCGCCCTTGGGCCGGTGCTCCGTGCCTCAGTTTCCCCTCAGGCTGCTGGGAAGTGGGGCTCTGGGGGAGGAAGTCGGCACAGCACCTCCTGGCTTCGAAGCCTAGGGCTCGTGAGCGGCACCCCACACCCTGTGAATCAGGGACATGGTTAGCCCCATTGTACAGTCGGGAAACTGAGGCCCATGGGCGAGGCTGGGATTTCCAAGGAGCCTAAAGGAGTTAGGGATGCTTCTCCCACTGAATATCATTAGGAGGCGTGTACTTCTCTTAGGGCTCACTTGGAAGTTATTCTGGTGCAAGGAAGGGTGTTAAAGCTCTTTGGCTATTACTGAGTAAGTGCCTGTGTGGATTCCAGAATAAAAGTGCCTTTTGTCAATTACCTTAATCCAGGTAAATTGGGGAAAGGCACTCTTATTCCAGAATAAGAGCCTCCATATGGGGCACTGTGGCAAAATGCTTTATTCTGTGATTGGTCAGTTTTCCCCAGAGATGAAATTCTTAGGCCCTTCTGAAAATCCCAGTTTAGGTGACTTTCCTAAAGAGTTACAGTGAGCTAATTGCAAAGGTGGTAATAGAACACAGAGTTGTCTCTCATTTGTATGCATTGCCCCAGAAACCATCCTCTTCCCCTCAGTGCTATTGCCAAATATCAAGAACACTGTTTAGATTTTAGACTAGCATTGTGTCTATTTCCTACAGATGGAAATGTTGTTTCTGACTTTGCCACTTATTTCCTGTGTAAACTTGGTCAAGTTAGTTTTCCTGTTATTCCTTTCCCATCTATAAAATCATGATTTACTTTTATCTCTTGGTGGTGTGAGACTTCATTCTTTAGCATTTCAGGGCTTCCTGGGCTTCTGATGAAAGATGCTCTAGAACAGGGGTAATCAATTATATTTTTGTCAAGATCTAAATTTCTTGGTCAAGGTTTAGACTGTAGATAAAATAAGATTTTGCAGTCCATCCAAAAGCGTCTGGTGGTCTGGCTTTGACCTGCGTTCCACCTATTGACTACCCCTGCTCTAGAAGTACAAAGTTTTATGGTTAAAGTCAACTGAATGATTTCCTTGGGTGTGCCCTATTTAGGTAAAATTGAGGTATTGTAATGAAAAAGAAATAGCTTGTTTTGCAAAACTGAGTTTCTAACATTAACTATTTTTGCTAAATAAATGTGAAATCTACTTAGTGCATGTTAAGCCAGGCAGTTTTATTTAGGGTGCTGGATATTAATGCTTAGCAGGAGGAGTATTTTGCTTATATCATTCTTGTTGCAGATGCATGAAGATGCAGAACCATTGGGCTAAGTAGGAGAAACAGCTTTTCAGAAATTTTCAATAATATGAAACTTGGTGTTCATTTTAATTCTATAACTAGATCAGATATTTGAATTGTGTATAATTTGGTGCAGTGAACTAAACAACTTGTTCAGTGCTGCTATATTTATTATTTATAACCTCTCACCTTGATATGTTAATTTAGTGATACACTATGTAGTGCATAGAAGCAGGGGTATATAATTATCTAATACTTAATTTTCTTACATGCCAAGTTTCTTAATCTAAGATGCAGTACTTAATCCTCATTAAGTCCTTGGCAGGGTAGAAGTCTTAAAATACATGTTTAATTTAAAATCAAAGAAGTGTCTGAGTAACTTTCAAAGTGAAAAACACACTGACATAACTATGGCCATTTATTGCTCTTCAGAACTTTCCAGAACAATTCACTTTTGATCTGAGTCCAAATATGGAGAACTTTCTCTCCAAGGATTTCTAACAGGTACTTTACCAAGCGCTAGCTCTAGCAATAACTACAACTTTCCTGCCATAACATAATACAGTAATTTATTTAAAAAATAAGGTCCTTGAAATTTGTAGATTTTTCTGCATCTGTGGAAACTTTGTCACTGGCTGTGATCCTTTTTGATAATAAAATTCAACTGCCACACTAAGGGGCTGGGTTTGTGAGGTGATGAGAGAATTTTTATTCTTACATTTCATCTTGAGTTAATTAGCTGTTTCTCAGAGTACTTCAACTCAGCTTTGCATAATTGCAACACTTTTTGAAACTTAAGTTGGAGGCTGTATTAAGAGGGACAAGAATGAATAATCTTGCATGTATTTATCAATGTTCTGGAGCTTCTGTTGACAAGTTCTTCATCTCATTACACTGTATACTTGAGGAATAAAATTGTGCTGGCTTATTAGGATTCCATTGAGCTCAGTTTGCTGCTCACTTTGGGTATTAGGTTTAGTTTTACTTCTGTATAAGAAGGGTGAGCTAAAATAGTACAAACAGCTTGCTTCTTACAGAGATAAGGAGTTTTAAGTAGCTGCTGCTCAGAAACTACTCCTTATTTGAAGACCTAATTACAGTATGCATTGTAGCATGTGTTGGTAGGTGGTTGTAGATACCCTGAGATACATGGCTTTCTTGCAAATTTATTTCAAACTAGCAAATTCTTTTAACATATACGATAATGCAGTACTGCATTGTACTTTAACTTCTGGAACCCAAGGCCAGGTGTATATTACAAAGTTTGGTCAATATAAGTTCTGTTGGCAAAAAGCTGCCACAGTTAGGTATGCACACACAGAAGTGATGTAAAAAGAAAAGGAGTACTTGTGGCACCTTAGAGACTAACAAATTTATTTGAGCATAAGCTTTCATGAGCTACAGCTCACCTCATCGGATGCATGCAGAAATAAGACTGCCATCTTCAGAAATCTTCAGGAGAGGATTGCAGAGTACGTCATGGAAGTTTTATTGAGATCTCTCAGGAGGATTCAGGGGACATCCCTGTGTACATAAACATTTCCACATCTCTTCTCTCTCCCTTCCGCACCCCCGCACCAATGTTGGACTGCTACCTCTTCTAGTGCAAGTAAACCAATGAAAAGTAGATACCTTTGTCCTGCGATGTTGGTGTCTGGGACCATCTGTACATTTAAATATTGTAATGGAAAAAGCATTCACATATTTACCCAAGGTTCTTTCCTGTGCATCGGGCTCATCCATGCTCAGCTGGTGGTATTGGCTAGACTGTAGTGTAGTCTCAAACACGTCTTGACTCGGGGTATAGCTGGATGCCTCCAATGCCGCATTGCAGATCAGCCATCCTCATGCTTGCTGTTAATGGCAGGTGTGTCTGTTGGCTCCTCAGAGGTATTAGCGGTGCTAGGGGGGTCTCCACCGATTATGGCAAGCAGCTAGTTGTAAAAGTAGGTTTGCGCCTAGGCACCAGATTGACCGTTGGCCTTCTTGGCCTTATGGGATGCCTGCCACGGTTCCTTCATTTTCATGTGGTACTGCTGCTGATCCCTGTTGTTTCTCTTTGCCTGCCTCCCCTATCCAGTTTTTCATAGATGTAGAAAAGTAGTCAGTTGCTTTGTAGCTATGCCTGCACAGCCTCTTTTCCTCACAGGCCATAATACCTCCAGGCAGGAGTGTCTAGAAAGCATAAGTGGAGTGACCAGTTGGACAGTTGCACACAACAAAGGAGAGCTGCTGGCTGGGCAGTTGGGAAAGGGCATTTCAAAAATAAACACTTAAGGGGGTGGGTTCTGGTCTTTATGACCCCTGGGCAATGGAGTTCACAGTTGTGACCAGAGCTGTCGGGCATTGTGGGACAGCTGCTGGAGGACTGTTAGGGTCGACATAGGTCATGCAGCGTCTACACTTGTTCTGTGTCAATCTCAGTATGTTGGTCATGGCTCAATGCTGTTCGAGGAGGTGGTGTTACTGCGTCACTGTAACAGGGTGCTTATGTCGGCCAGAGATAAATTTGAGTGCAGACACGTGCACTGTTCCCGGTCATATAAGGTGACTAACATCAGCCTAACTTTCTATTGGAGACCAGTCCCAAATGCCAAAAAAATCATTGAAAAGCAGAGCCTGCTACAGTATACTCCCAAGATAATCCTTGCCAAATTGAAATTGGATTTTCTTCCTAATATTTCAACTTGTAATACTTCAGAACACTTGCTTTCAGTTGCTTATCTCTAGCTCTTTAAGAACAGGGGAGTATAAGAGTTAAGTGTTACAGCTCCAATTTTTTCTCAGAATTATGCTGTTAGTATTAGCTTAACATAGACACGGGTTTACTAAAAATATGGACAGCTCAATGAGAGACAGATTTATTTCCGTCTACCATCACTACCGCTTTAAGAGTTCTTTACTAATGAATGAATCCTCCATCTGGAATGATAAAAATGGTTGAAATTTTAAGGAAGAAACTTAATACACCTTTCTTTTAGGATAATCATTTATACTTTATTTTCTTCATTAGTTTAATAAGCATTGTTAAAACTTTCCTTAAAATTAAGCTATATTTAAGTATTTTAAAAGTCAGAGTTGAATGCTATATCCAGTTTAACACATGTTTTAACTACTTTTTTCCCCCTCTAGGTTTTTGTAATTACAAAATAGTAACTTTGTAGGATGTCAGGGAAAGATTTGGGTGTGGATGTTTACAAGATGAACCGACGATATCATATAAAGAGCAAGGAAACCAAAGCCCCAAATGAATCCTTAAGAAGCCCTCGCACCTATCCCAACTTCTGGGTGAAAAGCCCTGATCTTGGAGGTAGAACTTCTGGATTAACCAACAAAAACTTCTTATTTTGTGAGCAAACTAAACAGTTCTTTAATAGTCGTGAGAATGGTTCAGGAGATGCTAGCTCTCATTGCAAGAGTGGAGTGGCGAATGACTTTAACAAGGAAGAGTTTGGATCAAAGATGAGCCAGGGAACACTAACAGGTGAGATAAAACACCTTTTAAATAGGGTAAGTTTCTGTAGCTATGTGAAGACTTACCTTTTGTAGCACTATACAACATGCCCAGACATGTAGTTTGCAGAAGGGAGGGAAAAGGCTAATTTAATAAACTTCCTCACTAATCTGAAATTCCAGTTTGATAAGGGTAATCAATCTGAATGCAGTTTGAGTACCTGGTAATGGGATAACATTCATTTGTCATATGCATGTGTATATGTAAAAATTATGCACAACAATTGTAAATGTATCTGACTAAGGAATAAAACTCATTAATGGGAGAGTATCAAATTGTAATCCAGTGATTTAAAAAAAGTTAATAATTTCAGGGGCTGCTTATGTCTTGATACCTGGAGTTTTCCCTTGCTTGTGTAAGTCTTTCACACAGCAACAAGGATACAATACCCCTGGGAGAATTCTGCACCACTGCGCAATTCAGAATTTGCACAGAATGTTCTGTGCAGAGTTTTATTTTTCCCCTGCAAAATTGGTGCTGCAGAGCTGCTGGGGGCTTCTGGACCTGGCAGAGCAGTGAGGATGCAGGCAGAATCATTTGGGTGCTGATAGTCTTCCAGTGCTCTTCCTTCAGCGCCTCTCTCTCCTCCCCGCTCTCCCCCCTCCCCCCAAGACAAACAGCTTCTCCCACAATTGAAAGTCCTAGGAAAGAATTCTTGAGTGTCTCAACACAAAGAATCATGGGCTATGCCCCTCCTAGGCACACAGGTGAGTGCAGAAATAGTGTGAAACACTAATCCAGGTATGGTTTTGCTGTGCGGACACTCACATCCAGGCTAGGTGCCAATCACCAGGTTAACTGTGCAGTAAAGACATACCCTTGAATTACAGAGCACTTTGTGCATTTGAGAAAATTAGAAACAATTATTTTAGCTAATATTTCTGTTCCTGTAATATTGGGTGGTCTAATGATAGGCAATTCAGAATGTTTAGTTGGTTTCAGGGTAGGAGCCGTGTTAGTCTGTATCCACAAAAAGAAAAGGAGTACTTGTGGCACCTTAGAGACTAACAGATTTATTTGAGCTTTCTTTAAATCTTGTGTTTGGGGTCATACTCGTTTAAAGTCATTTAAGTGGTGCAATTTGTGAGGGTGCATGATTTTAATTACTCATCCAATGTCTTGTATCAAGTGATAGACTGATCTACTTTTTATTATGTGAGGATACTTTAGTGTCAGTGATGTATTTGGTAAGAATGATTTGTGTCAAAAGTTAATGTTAGTCAGTTATAAAACAAAAAGCTGTGGCACTTGTGTTTTCGTATTCCTTGCTCTTAGTTAGTAGAAATGGAAGATCTTCAGTTTTCTTAGCTTCAGATAATATTTTGTCTGTCTTATGCTTTTTGTAAACAATCTGTTAATACTACTCCTGTCTTGGTTTTATGAAATCAGACCATTTTATGAACACTTCTTTGTTTTTAGGAAACTCAGTGGAAAGCATAAGTGGTAGAAGTAGTTTGCTGTTAACATCTTCAACTAAGGAGGAAAATGCTGTAAGTTGGGGTTTTGTGCCAAATTGTTAGCTTGTATAGTGCTAACAAATGATCAGCTATATTTCATGCCTTGCTAGAATATTTGCATTTGTGCTTATTTTTGCTCCATTTTTTCCTGTTGGCATCACATTTCAGTTTACAATTAACCATTTGTTTGTTGTTTGCAGATGCAGTATTCTTGCTTACAAGTGACCTTATCTGTGTACTTTTTAAAATATAAAGTTAGACTGCACATTTAACTTATTTTTAAACATAAATGCCCAGTAGCTAAGCAAAATTTCCATTGTTATTTACAGGTAGTCTATAAGCTGCCGAGTAAATATCAGAAAAAATATTAAGTGTTTTAATGAGAAGTTACCTATGGCTCAAATTTAGAAATGGCATTGGAACAGTGATTTGCTAACAGTATCAGAGATACAGTGCACTGGTCAAAATTAAAGACATAAGTTGAGAGATGCACTTAATCTCCCTCCCCATCCATATTTACCTTATAATGTAGCTTTTCCAATATTCCTCTGAAAATCACTCACGTGACAAAGATGAACATTTAAAAGATGCATATTTTGTCAGAGGCCATCTGTTCTCCACTAGGCCAATAAATTGACTTCTTCACTGGCTAGTGGTCCAGAAAGATCCTGGATCAAATACACTCTTGCAGACTCAAGGATTATAAGACTGATGTGAGTCCTAAAGTGATGTTCATACTCTCGAAGAGGTCACAAATGCTAATTTTTTGAGGTGCATGAAATGTAGGGAAACTGAATGACCCAGGTTCTCTATCCTGTTTTACCTATAGGTTGCTGTTCCAAACCTAATCCAGGTGAGCAAAAATTAACATTCGGCCTTTCAGACAGATGAATATATTGTATTCACATGAAATGAAATGTAGAAAGTTTGGGGGAAAAAAACCTGACAAATGTTAGAGAAGTTTGTGATTTACCTACTTTTAAATGTACATATCTGTTGTAAATTCTTTCTTTCTGGGCAGGTTATGTTATATTTCTCGCTTCTGTTCAGCAATTTTTCAAAATCATGCTCTGTAGGTTTCATAATTCTTTTCTCTGGCTGTTGTCTTGCTCTGCTTTTTGTTGGTCTTTCTTCTTCTCCCGGTATATTTTTTTCTCTCTCCATAGTCACTGGCACAAACAGCATTCTCTAACTTATTGACAAATACCAGTTTGCTAATAGCATTTTCTCAATCAGATTTTTAAAATGTCTTTATTCGATTTAGCTTAATTTGATTCTTTACTGATTTGAGTGTTCACACTAGGGTTTGCACTGATTTAAATTAAACTGCCAAGAACCTGATTTAGTTACATTGGTGAAAAAACTGTATGTAGGCCAGCCTTCAAGCTACTGTGAGGTAAGGTCTTTAATTTTAAATGTCTAAAATTTGTTTGAGGCCCCCACATATGAGACCTGAAATTGACATTTTTTATAACTAATGCTATGTACCTTTTTACCAAAGAGATACTGAATAGCATATGAAGGCTGTGTATACAATAGCACTTATCTTGATAAAACTTTTGTTGGTGGGGGTGTGGAAGAAACACATTCCTGACTGACATAAGTTTCACCAACAGAAGTACCAGTGTGGACAGCTCTATGTTGGCAGGAGATGCTCTCCTGCCGGCATAGCTACCGCCGCTTGTTGGGGATGGTTTAATTATGCCGCTGGGAGAGAGCTCTCCCGTTGGCATAGAGCGGCTATACGGGAGAACTTACAGTGGCGCAGCTGCAGCTGTGCCGCTGTAAGGTCTGTAGTGTAGACATAGCCAAAATCGCCTACTCTTTACTCTGTTGCAATACTGATAGTAGCTGGCAAAGATGGAGTTTCAGAACTTCTTTGCTTTTGCATGACGCTTATTGTTACTTTACTTATATTTTGTTTTTATATTATATTATATTTATTATATTATATATATATTTATATTATTTTTTGTTATATTATCAGAGTGGTAACCACGTTAGTCTGTATCCACAAAAACAACAAGGAGTCCAGTGGCGCCTTAAAGACTAACAGATGTATTTGGGCATAAGTTTTCGTGGGTAAATACACACTTTTACCAATGAAAGCTTATGCCCAAATAAATTTGTTAGTCTTTAAGGTGCCACCGGACTCCTCGATGTTTTTGTTTGAATTGTTATCTAATTAGGTGTAAGAATCAAATGTAGGATAATTTGCTGATGCATTATTCATTAAATGGTCTAATTACAGAATCGTAAATAAAACTAGTAGCTGAAAGCCATGCTGTTGCATAGGCATAATTTTTGTTTTTAGGCAGGGGGGAGCCAAAAATGGTTGAGAACTTAAAAATTGGACAGTAACAGACTGTGAATCCCAGTGATATTCTAAATAGAGCTTTCAAACATACTTGCAGCTGTTTCTGTCACTGCAAACTGACTCAACAGGCATTCTTTGCTTCAGAGTGATGTTTGGAGTTGTTTTGTCTCTGGGGCGGGGTTGTGGTAGGAGTTTTGTGTCTTGTGTGCATGGAGAATGAAGAATGTTTGCTGCAGTTAGGGCCTGTGTGTATTTGGGATTATTGTGTACATTGTTTATGTAGACTTGTGCTGGGGATTGTTGATTTGTGCAAGTGGCAGTTAGGCCAAGTAATATACCATCTGTGTAGTCTCTCTCATACAACTAGTAGAATTGTTGCATGAAAATTAGCTGTAGAATAAGGGTGGTGATTAGTTATCTCTGATATCACAATAGTGTAGGACTCTTGGCATGGCATAGATACCCCCTTGTTGTAAGTGTATATCTCATAGGGTCAAAATAGCTGAATATATACCTTATTATATAGGTAATCCAAAATATTGCTGCAATTGGGTTACAGCATAACAGATGTGTTGGCATAATTATTTAAGTTTAAATAAACAGATACAGTGAAATAATTTAAGAATAAAACTGTTTACATTTTAAGGGTTGGGATTTCTTACTGGATTAAAGCATTTAGGAGCTACACAAATTTGTACTATGAAAAGAATTATTCGGTCTCTCTGTAGATCCTGGCATTCTTCTCTTGTTAATCAAAAGGTACCCCTAAATGACTGTGATCCACAGTTTGTTAGTTAAGTGAAACCTCTCTATATTAGTTTTTAAAAATTAAGAATATGCTTTAAATGTTTCAAGTTTCATTGCTATTTTAAAGTGTGATCAGAACCTTAATTGAATAAAACTTGCTCAATACTATAAACTTGATTTGGTAGCTTTAGCTGCAGTTATTTGTAAAGAAAATAGCATGTGCTTTGGGATTTTGAGAACTTGTAACTTTTCTATACTAGGGTAAGCAGTTCTAGAATTGTAGGTATTCTGTATTGGAATATTACTGCTTTAGAGCTTTGAGTTCCTGTTACAAAATATTATTTGAGATTTGTCTTCTCTTACAGAGCTCCAATTCTGACTTGCTTCACACAAAGCAGAAGAAGATACAGAATTCCCCTGAGAATATTTTATCTATAAGCTACAATTCAAAACTATTTAATTCGTTAATGCCGTCCCCTCGGATGACTACTTGCCATCATTGCGGTCTGTATGGTAAGCCTTAATTACTATCCCTTAGGCCTGCACACACAGTACTCAAGTTGGACGAGGCTTTCAAGTAAATATGTGCAAAAGGCTCTTATAAAAATGTAGATATTAAGCCCTCTCCCCCAGACTTTCACTTTGAAAGAAATTGATATTTTACATTGGCATAGTAATTCTGCGAAACATAAATAGCAAAGATTAAAAAGCATCAGACAAAACTATTAATCAGTCCAATCAATCAGTCAATCCATGCTTTGAGAAATCCATGGTGACACCACACCGATGAAAAAGCAAATACTTCAGTGAAAAATTAATGAAGTACAGACTTCAAAAACAAAAAGATAATGGTATCTTAAATTAATAATAAATATGTATTCTATACCTTGTCAGCTCTTTTTGAGAGAGATAAGATGGATGAGATATCTTTTGTTGGACCAACTTGCGTGGATGAAAGGGACATTCTTTTGAGCCTTGAAAGCTTGTCCCTTTCATCAACACAAGTTGGTCCAATAAAAGATATTACCTCACCTACCTTGTCCCTCTTGTATCCTGGGTCCAACACAGATATAGTAATGCAAACAACTTTTTTTGTTCAGCCATGATTGTGCCTATTCCCTTCTTTAGGTTAGGCACAGTACTGACTCTCTTTTTTTTTTTTAATTTTAGGAGATCTGAGATGTTCTCAGTGTAAACAGACATATTATTGTTCTACAGACTGCCAGAAGAAAGATTGGTCTGCACATGGTATTGTATGCAAGCCAATTAAACAAAAGTAAGTTTAGGATGTTAAAGCAAAATCTTGTAACTCAGAGAATCTTAAAAATAGGCAAATGACTATTACTTTTGATTTAATTCTAATTTTTTTACTACCTTTAAATACCTTTAAATGATCTATGTTGCTTGGTCTTATACTGAAAGATATTCCACTACATTGTAAATCTGACCATCATAAGAAAACGAGGCAGGACAGGGCTGGAAATTAATAAAAAAAAAAAAAAAGGTTCAGAAAGGTGTCTGAAAATGACCACCTAGAGCTTTATACTGTGTCTGAATGGCTAAATATAAAATTTGCTGAGTTTACAAGTGAAAACGTCTCTTGTTAAGTTACAGCACTGCAAACGAATTTGGGGTGGGAAAAGTCAAGCTGAATTTTTTTTTCTGCCTCCTTACCTGACTAGTAATGTAGATTTTTTGCAGCCAGAGCCTAGATGTCACTGTGGTACTACCTCTGTTTGCAGCTGCTGCATAGTGGTAAAAGAAATTCAAATCTATTACATGCTTATGTTATGCTACTCTTCCATGTGTACAATAACTGTGCTTATATGGAATGAAATCCTGCCCTATTGAAGTCAATAGGCGTTTTGCCATTTGACTTCAGTAGGGACAGAATTTCATCCAAGAATGATGTTTGCTCTCTGGTGAGAAAGGAGGTGGTCCATGGATACGAACATTTGCCTTTTACCTTGGGATTCAGTCAAGGTAAAGAACAAACATTTGTACCCTGGAACAGACCTTTGGGGAGCACCCACACAAACCTTTACAAACATGTTAATTGCCAATTAACTTGAGGTCAAGTCTAAACTCTCATTTAGTGTTTGAGTTTTTTGTCACAACCATAACTAAAGACTTAAAGAAGAAAGAGAGCTGAGATTCTGGGGAAGAAAAGTTTCATAGAGGAGTTGGTACACCATACTGCTGTTTTTCAGCGTAGTCTGAGAACTTGTTGGCCCAGACTGTTTGTTTTAAGTTTATATCCTTTCTGTAATAATTAGCCGTGAAGTTGCATTAATTTTCATGTCAAGGAAGTAAAATTAAAATAAAATCTTCATGATCAGAATTTTCTAAAAAATGTATCACTACAAAAAGTGAGACACACTTCAGCATGCATATATATTAAATGTACAATTAATAACCTCCCACATCTGACTTCAGATGCAAGAACTGTTCTTGCTAGTTACCAGCTGTGAAGTATGGTTTAAAAAAAATAAAATAAGCTGGCCTTTACCTTACTTTATTATGCAGTCTTCATTGTGGATCTAGGATGCAGGTTGACACTCATGCGTTTACAACACTTTAGTCATTTTGCTTTGGGTCTATAAGTACCTGTTACTAAAATGGCTTGATTCTTTATTTGCTGGTTCTTGAATACTGTTGTGACTTTCTTTAATAGTTTAATCAACTGCTTTATTTCAGTTTAAAGAAAAGTGAAGATAATGCCAAGTTGCCTGGTGAAATTAAGAATAAAATTGATTTTAAGGTACAGAATGTTAACTTTTATTTTAATTGGCTCTGGTTTTTGGAGAAGCTCACTGCAGGTTGGATGAATTTAAGTTTAATGTGTTATGGTGAACATCGTAATGCTCAACTCACTATAGTGAAGAGAATAGGAAGTTAAGAAATTTTGATCGCTTCAAAATACACTGTTGCTTCAAATCAAACAAGCTAGTCTAAGCAACTTTCCAAAATGCTTGTTTAAAACTGAAGTTTTTGAGAAAAGTAGAGTTCAGTTATTGCTGGATCTTTCTTACCTGTGTCAGGAGAGAGTATGGTAGATGGCATCGGTAGTGGAGGTTCTGATTTGAAGGGGAGACAGAAATATAAAATGTCTAAATCAGAAACATTACTTACATGCTTACATTTCCTAACACATTGTATATTGTTACCTTTTTCAGCCCATGCGGTTAGCAGTTATTCGGGAACGTGTGGGTTGTTTCTGCTAGGAAGAGAAATTGATGAGCTGGGTATTTCTTTGATGCAATACTGTTGATTTAGAATGTGCACATCGTCATGTTTCTCAGAATAAAAACATAGGAGGCAATTTTCTTCGCTTGTAGTTTCAGGATTCTTTCCAGCTAGCAGACTCGTCAAAAAGCCCTCTCTTAGCGTTCTCTTCTGCTGCTTCTGCCCACAGACCTATGTTATTCCAGCAGACAATACCCAGGCCTTTCTGTTCGTATTCCATCTCCACTGAAACCTTTCCACCACATATTTCAGATTTCAACTGGCCTTACATATTGTCTGTGTTTTGGGCAGTTGCTCCTATTACTTCAGCTATCTTACTCCAAAAAAGTAGCTTAACTGCTTCTTACATTTATCCTTAATGAAGGGCACTATCATGGCCATCAGCTTCAAAAAGGTTTCACCCAACTTCCATCATAACTTTTTCCTTTTTGGAAGGTAAATGGAGGGAAACTTGTTTGTACAAACTATTGGGTATAAATATATCTGAGCTTCCCGGTAAGATTAGCTTTCCGTTAATTTTTCTACTTTAAATCCTTATTCAAGGTTATAGGTCTGATTTCTTTCTTTGCCTTGATGGTAGTTTATATATAGCCATATAAAATAGTCCAGACCTCCAGTGCTTATATTGCAGTATAACTCTGATTCGAAACAGCAAATGCTAATTGACAATAAAGGTCAATTAAATAAAGGTGCCTTGCAAAAGAGGATATATTGATAATGAATTAAATACATCCTTATTTCGTGGTTTTTAATAAATGTTTAAAGAACAGAGTTCCATTTGTGTTTAGCTTCAGCTCAGTTTTAAATCTCAGGTTGTGCAAGACGACATGCACTACCAACTAATACAGTGAAGGAAATTTAATACATTTTATTCTTGCATTGAAAAATGCATCTTACAATATAGGATGTCACAGAAAAGCTTTAGTAGATGTGGATCCCAGTATAGAGGTAGGCTGATAAGCCATTATTGGGATCCCTTTGTTCGTGTACAGAAGAGAGAGTATTTTATGATATAATAGTAAGGTACAAATTTAAATATGGTGCCATTTTGTTATGGTCTGAGCAAATTAGATATATATTGAAATCAGTGGGAGTTAAGTGCGTTTAATTTAATTTAGATTTAGTGTGTTTAATTTCATTTAGATTTGCAGGTCATGTTAAACTCTTTAGCAGAGAAGTCCTACATTTTTTTTTTAAATTGGTAAGTTATCCAATACCAAAGGCAACTGCTGCTCTTTTAGACTTCAAAACTGTATGCTTGTACCTTGTGCTTTCAAACACCTCTGTATAGAACAGTGCTCACTTTTGTCAGAAGAGTTGCTATTCTGAGCAAATGGTGAGGAGTTGAAGGAAGGTAGTGTCTTTGTGCTCCATTTCGGGTTTAGGCATAAAATTTTCAAAAGCACCTAAGTTGACTTTCTCTGAGACTTAAATTCTTCAGTACCTAAGTCACTTTTGGTTACTTTTGAAAATTTAATTAAGCATAAATGCTTTAAAGGGCTACCCTGAAGCAGATAATATTCAATTCCAATTTAGAAATCACCTATATTTGTTTCTAAATAGGGCAGTTTATCTCCTGTTGATGCACACAAGATAGAAGATGACATCAAGAAAATAATGCTTTCTGATCTGCAAAACCTAGGGCTCAAAAAAGCTATGGAAATACAGGTACTTTCTCCTTGCCACCCACTGCATGATTAAATTTATTTTTGGAAAATATTGATACATTTCACTGTCAGAATCTTCTGTGTTCATATCTATTTTTTGGACAGGTCACTTCACCTCTGTGTGTCTGTTTCCTCACATGTAAAATGTGGATAGCAATCCTGGCCCATCCTTTTAAGAGTTGTTCCATCTACAGATGGAAGTGCTATAAAAGGGATGGGGGTGGTAGTACAGAATTGGACATTCCTAGCATCAGTAGTGTACATCTACCAGTTCTAACTGATACAGAATATTTATAGTATATAGACACTCTTCATGTTTCCATTAAATAGTAAACATGGTAAGATATTGATGACAAGTATTAAAGTTAGATACTTCAGTAGTATGGCTTTTCTTTTTAGGGTACAGTCACAGACTTCAGGAACCCAAGTGAATTTTATATACAGGTCTATTCTCCAGAAGTTTTAGAACATATCAGCAAACTTACTGTGAAACTAAAAGATTGTTACGCAAATATTGTTAACCAAGAGGAATATATTCCTATCAAAGGGGAAGTTTGTGTTGCAAAATATTCTCTGGATCAGGTAACTTTTTTTTTTTATTTGAGGCCTGATAAACATTTTTAAAAGAATGTGAGACTGTAAATATCTAAACGTCCTAAATACCTTTTAAATTGTGTGTGTTTACTTAGTTTTATATATTCTGTTTTGTGTTGCATGTAACTCCCATTGTTATCAGCATTTGCATTGAGTGATGAATCTGTAGCATTTGGAAACCAGGTGTAGTTTATACTCTTGCACATTCTGAAATCCAACTTTGTAGAAATTCTTGTCTTTTGAGATAGTTTACGTTGTCCTAGAGCAGCTCATTTTCATGTAATATTTTCTTTAAGTTCTTTATTAAGTTAATTTTCTTTTTAAACAGACCCTAAGCAAGTCAAAATACTTACCATGATGGGCTATCTTACTATTGGTACAACGGGACAACCTGCAAATAAAAGTTATACCTCAATTTTTTTTAACCTTAGTGCAGGTCATTTGACCCTCCCCATTTACTTCTGATTCTTACCTGGTGTGTGGCCTGACTTTCCTGACAGCAGTTTTGTTGTTAGCCCTGGTCTACGCTTGTGGGGGGTTGACCTAAGATATGCAACTTCAGCTACGCAAATAGCGTAGCTGAAGTGGGCGTATCTTAGGTCGACTTATCTGGCCGTGAGGATGGTGGCGAGTCGAGCGCTGCCACTCCCCCGTCGACTCCTCTTCAGACTCTCGCAAGCTGGAGTTCCGGAGTAGATGGGGAGCGCGTTCGGGGATCGATTTATCGCGTCTAGATGAGACACGATAAATCGGTCCCCAATAGATTGATTACTACCCGCCGATCCGGTGGGTAGTGAAGACCTGCCCTTAGTAAAACAACTTATTTCCCCCCTTGTCATCTTCTATACTTTCTTCTTTCCCCCTCCTCCTTTCCCTCAATGCTACCAGACTCTTAAGCCGTTAGAAGCATTGTAATGATATGTGGTGTCTGTCCTGGGGGGCGGAGGGAGGAGATGGAAATTTCTTTGGAGCAGACTTGCTGTGAATCCTGAATGTTTTCTGCTTTGAAATGAACCATGTCTTGGTGACAGTACTAATTCTTTTTCAGATGACTTTTGCCCAAAACTATTGCTGTACAATGAGTCTTTGGTTCAGTTGAGTTGCTTCAGAACTGATCAATATTTTTTACTTTGTTGCCAACTTGATGGAGTAAAAGTAATTCCTGAAATTATTCCTTTTGTGGAGAATATAATGAGTGTGTAGTTGTGTTTTTACATCCGGAATATCATTTGTTCACGTGTAGACCTGGAACAGAGTACTGGTAAAAAAGGTGGATATCTTGCAGAAGAAAGCACAAGTGTTATATATCGATTATGGCAATGGAGAAAATGCTCCACTAGATTGGATTAAACCACTCCACAAAGACATCGAACTGTTTCCTCCCTGTGTGAGTATTTCTTTTTAACTTCTAATAGCTAGCTGGGTAAGCAAATGTTGTATTTAAATGAACAGTTGTCAGTTAAATCAGTGTTTCTAGTGGCATGCTATAATTGCAGTTACCACAACATTTTGTTAAAAGATAATATTGCAAGCGTAGTTTGGTATCATTCCTTTTATAATGATTAGGGGTATGATGTTGTCATGGTAAAATTACACATAATTCATGGCATAGTCACAGTAAAAAATAGATGATTTCACCATATGGTCATGGCAACCTTGTACACCCAGCTGCCATGCATTAGCAGTTAGCTTGTTTTGATATAGTCCTCTCTAAAACAGGACTAGATCAGATTGAACCAACTAACTGTTAATCAGTGCTTGAATTATGGTGGGAGGGGGGGTCTGCCCTGTCCTCTCTTCCACTCAGTGTAGCTGGGTTCCCTGTAGCGGCAGCTCCCATTTTCTACCTTCTTTCCTTCTTGTAGGTCCCCTGGACCTTGATTTCTACCCCCTTTCCTCATCTCCCTCCCTAGCTGGTTGCTGGGACCTGCTACCTGGGCGTGGTGCTTCACTTGGCAGGTCCCAGGCCCCAAGGCCCTAGTCTGGAGAGAGGCCTCTTCGTCCTAGCAGGAAGAGGGCAGCGCTGTCCTGTGCCCTGGCCAGTTTCTCTGCAGAGATCAACTCAAGTCCTCTGCATCTCATCCTGATCACTCTTCCTCCAGTGACAAGCTGGAGGGGGGTGGGGACTGGGATCAGAGTGGGGTCAGGGATCGAGGAGACTGGGGATGTGTGTGTTGTGATTGAGTGATTTGGGGGAGATTACTGGGGGCGGTGGCATTCAAAGAGGACTAGATCAAAGTGAACTAATGAGGTGTTAATGCATGGCAGCAGGATAAATGGCATAATTCATGGTTCTGTGACAGTGGTGAGCTTTCATGATGGAGTTGATGTAAATGGCAGAATTCCTGAGTTCCATGACAGTGGTGACCACCATGACAGAATCGTATCTCTACTAATGATTCAGTTACTGTTAGTAATTCAGAGTTATGGTTTTGTGAAGTGTTGAAAGTGTGGCAATTGAAAATTTGTCAAAAGTTATTAGAGAATTTTGGCCTCTGCATATTTCCACTCATGGAAGACATGCCACCCAGTGCAGGCTAGACACTAGAACCTTCTCCAAGTGGTGCTTGTTGAAGCTCAGATAACACCAGCTAATTTTCCATCATCTAACATACTGTCACCCACACATCTCACCTAATGCTGAAGCACTAGTGAAATATTTTTTCTTTGAACCTTTACAGGTTGCGAATTATTTTAGACTGTAGTATTTGGACAAGTATTAATTTGCTACCTGGAATGAGTCCACCAAATCCATTTTCACTTGAGAATTTATACTGAGATCTCAAACTGGTGTTCTATCCCTATACACCTAACATATACACCATGAGAAATAGGTGGCTATTTAAGCAGTATTTTGGAGCTTGTCCTCTCCCATGTCTATTGCATTTGGGCTGGTTCTCTTCCTGAAAATTGAGGCAGTTCTGACTTGCCCATGAAGCTCTGGGTTTTAGCTATGTCTCTTCTACCCTTGTGCCAGATTTTTTCTGTGTGTTGTTCACTGCTAGCATCCCAGCCTTTGGAGCTAATTTAAGGAAAGCTGTGACAAGACACAGAGACTTACTTCCACAGTGTCATGGAACCAGGAGACATCAGTCAGCCTTTGCCCAAAGCTCCTGGGTCGTCTTCACAGAGATTGTTTCATGGACAAGACAGTCTCCTTTACTACGCAGCTCTGTATCCTTAGAGCAGGTCTACTCTGTGCACTGAATGAAGTAGGAATCCTGTGGGGCAAAATGGTATGTGATCATAAATAAGGACGGTTATAATACATATATAAAATAAGACTAAATTAGAATAGCAAAAGCCATCTTAATTCTGGTGTTTCCGTTCTTTTGGGCTCTTGACTTTACAACCTTAACGTTCTTTTAAATGGCTTTGTGTGTGTAATTTCCTAGATTTTTAAAAAGCAAACTGGAAAAACAAATTCCATCTCTTTGCATCATATTGATACCCATGTGGTTCATCAGCACTGTTGAGCATACCCAATGTGGATGAAATCGTAGAGATTGTAACTGCAAAAATCTGAAGTTTCTTCAGGATAGGTATAAAGAGCTGTGACTTTTTCCCCCAGAGACTTAAAACTTGGCCACATTTGGGCAGTTTTTCACAGGGATGGCAAAATATGCACCCCTAAATACAAATCCTTCCTTCCTTTTTTCCCCTCAAAACTTCAAGTATAGGGTCCTTGAGAAGCTCTCTTTTATTTAAATTGGGGGAAGCACCCTTTCCAGATGTGCAAGGGGAGTACTGTTTTGCCCATAGCTTCCTACCAAGATGCTCATGAACATGCTTCCGTGTTTGGGTGGGGAACTCACCTGGGACATCTTCAGACCCAAGATGTCTGGATTGCCGGTGAGACTCACAATCATATAAATATACTTGCTGATAACCTATGCTGTCATACAGTTGTCATTCATAAAGCCATGTTATTTTTTAAAAAGGCCAAAAATGACTCTGAACTTAAAGTAGATGGTAACAGTGAATCCCAGTAATGATTGCACCTTAAGATATTCTAAACAAAAAGCTTTCGACTATGCTGTAGCTGTTAATCGCTTCATGCTGACTCAAGACATTCTAGGCTTTAGAGTTTTAATGCTGGAATCTTAAGATCAGAAATCAGAGCTATGGGTCTAGCATTCACAGATATCCCTTCCCACTCTGTGGGGTTTGACAGTCCACGTCACAGTTCTCAATACAATAGCAATGTAGTAATGTTTTGTAAGACAGGGAGGATCATTCCCTCTTTGCCAGGAAACTGTTTGTTTTTGGAACTGGTGCATTTGCCACCAAATCATTCCAGTAGCTCTGCTTCTGCCAGAATTATAAAATGTCCTAGGACCATCTCCACAGACAGTTCACAAGGAAACCACAAATGGACTGTCATGGACTCTGTCATCCAGAACATCTTTCTGTAAGTGGGGTCACCTGACTGTCTATCTGTTCGCCTCAAAGGTTAATGTCAGCTGTTTTGCTCAAAGGGCAGGGTCTGAACCAGGTTCTCTGACAAATACTTTCCTCAACTTGTGGACTCCAGGAATGATCTAGGCTTATCCACTGATACCATTAATACCAAGGGTTTTCAGAAACCACATTGTAGGATTCAGCAGTGATGATCATATTAAAACCAGCCCAGACAGTTCTGATACTGGAACCTCATGAACTTGTCCACTCAGCCACAGATATCCTCATCTCTTTTAACTATCATAATCTCCCAGAATGAAGGATACTTTCTACATCTGGACCCAGCTTTGTTGCACTTGACAGGGCAGATGCTGGCTTGCTAATCATCATGGAGAGAAGCTGCTCTATGGAGGTCAGAGCACACTAGTTCAGAAAAGACTCTACTAGACTAATATAAGCAGCCAGGTGGAAAAGATGTCCTGTTTGGGCGGAGCAATGCCATCTATGTCCTCTAAAGATTCCTATTCTTTCCATTGTGGATGATGCACTCTCACTCACTAACTCAGGGCTATCAGTCAGCTCCACAGGAGTACACTGAGCAATATCAGCTCAACAGCCCCTCCCTCTGGGGTCACACCATATTCTCCTTCCCCACAGTCACTAAGTTCCTTAAGGCTCTTATTTTCCCCCAGTCCCAGAGCCCTCTCCTTTTCCCTTTTGCATCCCTGTCATCATGCTCATTCTTGCTCACTCTGCATCCATCTCCGAAGAGGGCCTTATATGTCTACATAGCAGCTAGGAGGTGTAAAAACCCAGTATGAATGTGGCAACCTGGGTGGTGACATAGGCTAGCTGCCCGCATACACTCTTGCCTGACCCCATGGATATGTACTCTGGCAGCTAGCCCAAGCCAGCCAACACAGCCACGCTGCTATTTTTAGCATGCTAACTTGAGCAGAGCTTGCATGTGAATGTCTACCTGTGCTAGGATTTGCACCTCCTAGCTGCTGTGCAGACATAACTGAAGTGGCTATAACATCAATTTGAAAGTTTGAAATGCAGGTTCTCATGTCTTTTCAGTCTTAGTGTGTTCTGTTAGGACAAAGTGCCGTAAGGCCTCATGCTAATTTTGTTTTTTCCTAAGTGGTAGCCTTCCATTTAAATCAGGTGATTTATCTGCCTGTTTTCTTAAGTCCCACTACAAAGAGAAACTAGAAAGTACACATTTGGTGTTTGTAGGGCTCTTTCATTTTACCTTGACAGGATCAAACTTTTCAGACTCCCTGAGACTATTTGTGGCATTCACAGATAGGATGAAAGTTCAGGCAAGATCTATCCAAAAGCTAAGTGTGGGGTATCTAATTGTATTAGGGTATGCTATGAGCTAACAAGATCAGATCCACCCATGCAGGTAAGAGCCCACTGTACTGGAACTCAGGCAGCTTCTGTGGCTTCCCTAAGATGCATTCCTATCTGAAACCCTCAGAGTGGCTACTCTGGGATCAGTCCACACATTTACATGTTTTCACATTACACAGCATAGTTGGGGTATCAAGATCTGAAACCCCCTTTATCAGAGCTGTCCTGGAGCCTTTATTTAAGTAGACTTTCTGAGCACTTACTTCCTTTATACTAGGTCACTGCTTGTTAGTCACCAAAAGTGGAATACATATTGACAGTCATTTAGAGAGAACAGTTACATGCTCTAGAGTAACTGGCTTTTTGAGATGATGTCCGTATATCTATTCCACTCCCTGCCCTTCCTCCCTCCTCCTGTGGAGTTCTATAGCAGTTGGCTTCTGTGTCTGTGAAAGAACTGAAGGATGTGGAGGAGGGGAAGCACAAGGGCAGTCTTGCACATGGGGTACATGTGCACACCAGAAGTGGAGTATATATGGACAATAGGTCTTGACACATCTGCACGTATTGTAGGGTATGTAACCATTCTGTATGGCACAATGAATGAGGATAACAGTGGAGGCAGGGAAAGAACAGGAACAAGAATTCAATATATTGTCCCTTAGTTCCCCTGTAACCGTAGGACCTTATGTAAATAGCTTGAATTGTTAATATGGACTTGATTGACTTGAGTGCAAAAACAAAAATAAGAACCAGTGACTATATTTCTTGCAAACCAAAGATTTTGCAGGCTCTAATTTTATTTTCTTAAAAAATGTATTCTTTTTTGGTTTTCTCTTTCAGGCCATTAAGTGTTGTGTTGCTAATGTTGTTCCAAAACAAGGAGGATGGAACAAAGACTGTGCTAACATTATTACCCCTCTGCTCGTGGGACAGTACTGTTCGGTGACTGTTGTTGACCTATTACAGGAGGAGATGATGACTTGTTTCGCTGTAGATGTTGTCTTGCCAGGTTCTGGTAAGATGGGTTTGATTGTTCAGGGACATATCTTAAAATTGTCAATTGTGATTCTCATTTCTGTTCCCTTAAAGGGTTTTACAGAAATAAGATCGCACACTTTTTACCTAAAATGTTTAGTTTTCTAGTCTTAGAAATTTGAATAGCTGCAATAGAGAGAGATCTTGTTTTGAAAAGTTGTGTGTCTTGATTGGCTTAATCTCATGCTTTGTTGCCTACCTTTATAAACTTAAATTCTTCAGTAGTGAACCTTTAATAAGATCATTTAGAAAGTCTGGATAATAATTTTCTTGCCATATGGTGCTAGTCTTTATAGAGCTTTTGTCTACTGGCATGTAGTGACTTGGGGTTATTTCCTTACATTCTTTCTTACTGTAATTTTTTTTCACACTGTTTACTTTGAGGTAGTTGCCTTTTCCAGGCACAACTGTATCTCTGCCCTGTAGTGATGTTATACAGTAATAATATGGCTGTGACTAATGCATCTTAGTTTTTGTGGTCCTAGTGTACATTAAATGGATTCTCAAAGACCTATCAGGTTTTATCTTTCCCCTCAAGCTATCACTATAGGGCAGACTTAAGGTTGTTTGGGACCCTAAACTGCATTTCTTACCTTAACATATTTGGATTTCTTTTAATTATTAATTTAATTTTGAATTTCCTGAGTTTGTAATGCATGGTTTTGAAAACTTTTTATCCTTAAATTACTGGCACATACTCTCAACCTTAAACCCAGCTTCTAAGAGGTGTTTTTTTTGTTTTTTTTCCCTCCTGGGAATTTCTTTAGTTTTTAAAAAATGTAGTTAAAATTACATACTAAACTAACTAACATAAAAACTAAACAAGAATTCCCCCCAAAATGCTAGTGTGTGTGATATTTCTAATTATTTGAAGACATAATACCAATCTTAAATATTTACATGTTAAGGACAGAGTCCTCAGTGGAAAAGGGTAGCATGAAGCAGCCAGAGTGCATTGGCCAGTTAAGCAGCTGTAAACCCAGCCTTGCATTGCTATAACAGCTGAGAGATACTAGTGGATCTGGACCTAAATTTGCAATTAATTTATTGGTTTTGAGGGCTCTTTGTGAAACCAGTGCTATGTGAAGAGGGGAGGTAGGGAAAGCTGAGTTCTATTGTACCTGCTCTTTTGGGTTTCCCATTGTGCAGCTTTGGTGTGCCATGCAGTTAAGGCAGTGGTACCATCTAGTCTTTTAGTCACTGATGTCCATACTATGTCTGCAGGCACAGAACCTTTAAAAAATAGTGATATTTGAGCCAGCTAACTTACCAATGAGAACTCTTGACACACATAGCTAGTTTTCTTCATACTATTGAGTAGTGATATCAAATAGAATGATATCAAATAGAAGGAACAGAAATGGACGCTGTGTAGAGTCAAGCCACGAGTGTTTATTACGCACACCGCTGGCGGAGAGTCACTTTGTTTATTAGGCTCAGTGAGACACTGCTAAACAATTGATTACAATAGATTATATAGAATGCCGATGGGCGGAGGGAAGCGACGGGGTAGGAGTTCCCGAGCCCCTGGATAGGTTCTGGCAGCAAGACAAAATTAGCACAATAAGCTAATAGTCTAAAAGATTACTTAATGGCTTCACCCATAGCTCAGGTTAACATAGTTGTTAATACACAGGTGTTATTCGCCAAAATTTTACTTTTAAAATGTGTAAGTTGAATCCTGATTTCAGGTCCTTAGGGGTGACGGTGGCTCTTTCCAGACAGGTGTGGCCCACAGGTATATCTCTGGAGGATTTAAAACAAAAGGATCGTGAAGAGTACACAGCAATAACAATTGTTTGGTTTTACCTTTGCATTTTTGTGAACTATGATTGGCATTGGTGAGGGAGGGATTCATCTGTGAAAGGGAGGATGTCATATCTCATGCTGACATGTTAGGCCTCTCCCTGAACTCTGGTTGGCATTTGGGGAGTGTGTGTTATCTCCTTCCTGCACTGGGGGGTAGACTTTGAGGCTCCTCTCAGTGCGTTGTGTGCCAGTAACGCATGATAAAGACACCCAATTACTGCTCTCCACCTGGAGTTATGCTGTTTCAGCTCATAATATCTATAGTGAACAAACAAGGGTTGTTTCCTGCTTTTTCCAGTTTCCTTAGCCATGTATTTTCCATTGTTAGCCAGGCCTCATGCCTTAGAACAGGCCATGGAGTTTGGGCCTATGAGAGAGATTTTTAATAGAGACTGTAGTCAAGATCTTACATACATATTATTGGGATTTTGGCCCTTCATTAGCTATAAAGGAAGAATGCTGATTGAGTTACAGTGGCCCCACTTAAGTTATCTGAGCCTGGCAGTAGCCCGTATAATCATAAGATACGATCATTACTAATCTAGTTTAATTATAACCCAACTTCTTCAAATATAGGTTGTGCATGAGATAAAATTAATTTTTGTCTATATTGAGAGTTTGAAGTATTTGTGGTGTTCTGCTCGTTTGGGACAAAGAGAAGAGACTGTCACAGACACTGAAGATCTTAAAGGACCCAGTTTTTAATTAACTCATAAACTAATGGATGTACTTGTAAATTCTCAGGCCTCATCCTGTACTCAAAGTGCTGTAAGTTTGGGGAAGATCTGGAGCAGTTGAATCCTGCTTGGTGTGACACATGCAACTCAGCCTTAACTATAGAGTCATGGCATGATAAATTCAGTAGCAATTGTTATAGATATTTTGGTGAAGTGAAATTAGCAAGGTGGTAATAATTGAGAAATGGGTGTTTTTAGGAAGCTTCTTAGTAGTCAAACTACTCAGAGACTTGTTTGTATATCTATATAAAAATGTTATTTGACATCCATGGCATGCTAGACGCTTGACCAACAAGTAAAATAGACACAGTCTAAGTCAGATTTTCCAGGGTTCATAGTTTAGAGAGTGCGTTCAGAAAACATGATTTTAAAAAACTAGTCTGAGACTGCCTTTGTATGTAAATTAGTTTAATTTACATAAATATGTATTATAGGGAAACACCTAGATAAAATACTTCTCGAAATGGGGCATGAATTGAGTCCAAAGAGGAAAGAAACTAAGAAAATGAACCCAGATACAGGTGAGTAAACCAATCAGGCTTTTGACAGATTAATCTGAAATTTGGGAACGGTATCTTCTCCTATTTTGGATGGTGTGGAGTTAATGGTGAAGTTAGGTTGCCCTCTGTTTCAAACTTAAGACGCTGGACAGTGGAACTAGCTTCAATTCACTGACTGATGTGGTGTGTGTTATTAGAATATTAACTCAGTAAAATAGCTTCTCCTATCATGTTTGTATTTCCTCAGGTACTGTGTTACAAAAGGATTCTGAGGGAGAAAGAGAAAAAACAGCTGAAGATGAAGAACTGGTTCACAATAGTGATTTAGCCATAAAGGTTTTTTCCGTATCCGTGGGAGATACATTTTCTGGTGTAGTTGCCCATATTCAAACGCCAGAAGACTTTTTCTGTCAGCAGATTCATAATGGCCGTAAGTGAATATATTCATACAGGTCATTCTAAAGTAAACGTGTTAACATAATAGTTTATGCAAAAATGGTATATTACAATTATATATACTAATTTTCTTTTTAATAAAAAGCACCTGAAGGTCCCAGGGGAAGAAGGTGGGACCAGAAGGAGGGGAAATGGAGTTGGGGGAATAAACTAGGAGCCCTAGAATAAGAGTGGCATGTAACTTGAAGCCTAGAATAGCTGGTGAGGACCTATGAGTCTGGAAGAGGCTGAAAACAGCAAGATCCTATGGCACAGAGTTTAGCTTTCTTGTGTTGCCACTTGACCGAATTATTTTTTCTGCCTTACTTGTACAAAAAAATGTGATTTTTTTTTTTGATTTGTTGAACTGACCCAAAAAATATTATTTAATGCTGAACTGATTCTAAACTACTACTAATAGTGCGATATTTCCTTTATAGCAGTTGCTGTTTGAGTGCTTGATGCCTCTGTTCTCTCTCATGGCTAAGTCCACAGATTGTTAGTTTGGGTCATTGCCTGTCTGCCCCCTACTGCTACAGAATCAGAGCTGATTGGATGGCAGACGAGGGACTAGCCCCCACTTTTCAGAGACCCTTCCCCTTAGTTTCGGGTTTGTTCTGCCTCCAGTAGCTACTGACAGGGAAGTGGAATTCAGCACCTGCTGCAAGAGAGAATGGGAAAACAAAACCCAAAATATGAAGATGTAGTTTGTCTCATACAGCGCCACTCCCGACTGCTCAAGTAACGGGCTATTAGGATGATGGAGAAAGTCCAGACAGGAGACTAAGGCTATGTTCCTCCTGCTTTGCATCCCTGCAATAAGTTTGTGCCTTGTTTTCCAGCTGCCTCATTCTCTGGGTTGGAAATTGTTTTGCTCTGGTGGCCTTATTCTGACCCAGGAGCTAGTTCCCCACTAGCCAGACTACGAATGTCTTGAAGGATGTAAGAAAAATGGAGAGCCCTTTGGCCACCAGAGGCAGATATGTCAAAGGACAGCATCCTGTCACAGGGAAACCGTAGGCGGGCCCGGGAGAGCAAGAAGTGACTAAGACTGTTTCAGGGATGTGCCCTCCTGCAAAGCAGGTCACATCATTACACACACCCCGCCCATCTGTGTCAGGAAATTCAGTCTCCTTCCATTAGCCTCTGGGAAGGTCAGGAATTCTGCATAGATAGATATATAGGGAAGAAGAAGGGAATCTCACTGGGAAGAAATTCTCTCTTGGGCTAGGCAGCTCTTGGGTTTGGTATGAAAAGCACCATTACCTCAAAGTCTGCTATCTTGGAGCCCTGGGCAGCAGCTTAATATCCCCTTACTAGCATTTGGTCTGCTCTCCAAAGGGCAAAGATAGAGATGCATTTAGCAGAGGAGGTTCATGGTATTCCTCACCTGACTCAGATTCCCAATCCCCATCTCCCCTAAAGAGTAAAATTTAAAAAAGTGGGGAAAGGGTTCAAAAAATTACCACAGAAATATTGGAAAAAAACTTGGCCTGTTCTTCTGAGAATAGCAGTTTCTTTAACGCATCACCAGAGCAAAAAACTCTGCTCACGAGGTTTTGATCCATGGAAAGCAAAAAAATAATAAAAGTATTTCTTTATCTTCATCATCATTTAATTCATTTTCATCCTCATCTTCATGGGTATCACCAAAGAAAAAGAAGACGAGGTAGTATGTTCAATCCAAATCCCAGAGAGGAGAAAGTCAAGACAAAAGTCAGGATTTTCTTCAGAGGAGGAAGGTGAACTCTAAAATCAGAATCTAAATAGCAGGATGAAGCAAAGCAAGAGGATCTTTTTCAAACTGTCATTTGAGAAGATGTTACAAAGGGTGATTAGATACTTCAGGTATTTTGTTGGATGAGCCCACTAGCAAATACTACAAGGAAGAAAAAACGATTGGTCCAGAAATTACAAAAAAATATTTTCCAGCTGTTTCATAATCTGAACTATACATTGCCCTTCACATCTTTTTGGAAAAAGTAATTAAAGCCAAATGGGAAATACTGTAAAAACCTGAGGAATATCCAGGTATATCAAAAAAATTCTACAACGAACACTGTAGCAAAGGAGATTTTGTCTCTTCCCAAAGTGTCAGAGCAGTTTCAGCACTAGTCTAAGATGCAGGTATCCTAATGGAAGGGGATTTTTTCCCAAAAGAACTCAACAATTGCAGAATGGAAATACCATTGTTCTGTACGTTCGGGGGGAGGGATAGCTCAGTGGTTTGAGCTTTGGCCTGCTAAACCCAGGGTTGTAAGTTCAATCCTTGAGGGGGCCATTTAGGGATATGGGGCAAAAATTGGGGATTGGTCCTGCTTCGAGCAGGGGCTTGGACTAGATGACCTCCTGAGGTCCCTTCCAACCCTGATATTCTATGATTCTATGAATCTATGATCTTCCTATCTGGGCTTCTTCTGCAGCAACATGTTGTGTAAGGACAGTCCTGGCCTGGATTGACAGTTTTTTGCAGCTAGAGTGCCCCCCCAAAAAAGACGAAGAAATCGTTTTGGTTAGGTTCGGAGTTAAAGAAAATCTCAATGGCTTCAGCCTTCATAACCAACAAAACCAGGGATACTTTGATGTTTTCAGCACATGTCACGGCCTCCAGCATGGTGACCAGATAGCATCCCTGTTTATGAGCCTGGAAAGACAATATAGAAGCCAGAATCACGTTAGTGTCTTCAAAATATTCAGGAGGTGGCTTATTTGGAGAGCTGTTAGAGACAAAGTGATGCTGGAATCCTCAGATAACTCAAAAAAGATCTTACAGAACAATCCTTACTCCAAATCTGGGTATAGGGATAGCTGACCTTATTACAGGTATGAATCTCGTTTTCTTGGCTACTGAAAGTATGGAAGGCAAGATTACAGCAAATGTAAGCCTTGAAAGGGTAGATATCAGTCTTCCTGCAATGCAAATTCCAACACTTAAAAACAATGCCTGACTAAGTCTGGAGAATTCCAACGAGTGACAACTGCGGGTAGACTATTAAAATTCAGGGACCAGTGATCTTTCTCCCTATCAGACTAATGGATCCTGGATGTGTTTTGACAAGGGTACATCATAGAATTCTCAAATATTTGGAGTCTTCTTTTTCTCCCTTCTCCAGTATCCTTAAATCCACAAACAAGGAAAATATGCTAAAGGCCATAAACCAGCTTCTGCAAATCGGCAAGATAATTACCAAGGTGGAGATGTTCTCTGAACATACTCACTTGTTTTTTGTACCTAAGAGATCCAGGGAGGACAGAGCATTGTTGGACTTAAAACACCTGAACAAGTTCATAAGAAGGGCCAGAGTCAAGATGGAGATCTTAAAGTCCATAGTAGTGGCAATATGACAGAGGGATTATTTTTCAGCAATCAGTTTGAAGGAGGCCTATCTTCATATGCAAGTTCAGTAGGTACACAGGAGATTTCTGTGCTTCGTTCATGGGGTCAATTGTTTTTTTTATACAAAATTCTGCCTTTCAGACAGTCATCTATATCTCACAAAAGTCCCCATTCTGGTGGCTTTGCTCAAGCAGAACAGGATACAGGTATACCCTTTCCTGGATATCATTCTAGTCAGCGCCTCCTCCAAGGAGGGGTCTATTTTGGTGGCTCAGACAAAAATCCAAATGTTGCAACAGCCTTCTCAGCACCTAGTTAATCTTGGTGTGTTGATGGACACAGAGGCCCACAAAATCTTTATCAGCTGAAAAATGGGACGAGATCAATTCAGCAGTTAACCGTCCTGAGGAGGTATCACATGACATGGGTAGGCACTCTGAGTGTTGTAGGGATGGTCATGTCCTGCACAGGCATAGTGCCTTTGGCAAGAATGCATATGAGGATTCTCCAGAGTTTCCTGCTGTCCCTTCTCCACCATTTTCTGATTTTTTTTTTTCCCATCTTGGAAGTTGAACATTTTGTCATTTGTGTTGAAATCCCTGGGTTGGTGGATGAGTCCAGAGAGATTTCAGGGAGATCTGGCCAAGGCAGAATCAAAGCAGTATGTCATCACAGATGACAGTCTGGAAGGTTGGGAAACATTCTCTGAGAAGTTGGTGGCTCAAGGGATATGGTCCATCTCAGAATGAAAGAAAAACACACATTTTCCTAGAGCTGAGGCTGGGCAATTAAGTATGCTCTTTGACAGCGGGCCCCAGCATTGCTGAATAGTCATATTTTGGTAATCACACACATGGCAGCGATGGCATACATAAACCATCAGGAGGGTACGAGGTCAAGGGATCTGCAAAAGGAAGCAGCATCTGTGATGCAGTAGATGGAAGTCCACCTATGGTCTATCAGGGCCCTGTATACCAAGAGCACCAATAATGTGAAGACTGACTGGCTGAGCAGAAGAAAAATTGATCAGGCAGAATGGAGTTTTCACAATGAATCCTTTTGGAGTTCTGATTTTGGATCTTTCCATCAAAGGTTCACCAATAATTTGCAGGAAGAAGGCAGCCAGGATCCCTAGGCATAGATGCCTTGTCACTAAAGTTTCAAAAGGGCTTACTTTATGCTTTTCCCCAGTGCCCATCATCACAAGTGTAATACAGAAGACCAGGAAGGAGGAAATGGACTTGGTGGGATTGCATCATTATGCAGGTATGGAATGACGAGCAGTGGCTGCAAAACTTTCCAATGTGCAAAGCTCACCTTCCTGGAACTTTGTGCAGAGCTCGTCCCTGCCCTGCAGCATAAGGATACCAAAAATGAGAGCTGTTCTCTTGGTGAAGAAGTGTGGGGTGATCGCTGTGTGGAAGCTGGCAACGCCAGACCACTCCTGGTCAGTTGCGAATCAGTTTGGAGTTGGGAAGTCCACCCTGGGGGTTGCAGTCACACAAATGTGCAGGGCCATTAATCGCATCCTTCTATGAAGGACTGAGACTCTGGGAAATGTGCAGGAAATAATGGATGGCTTTGCAGAAGTGGGATTGCCTAAATCTGGCAGGTCAATAGATGGCACGTATATCCCGATGTTGGCCCCAGACCATCTTGTGACAGAGTTCCTCAAGAAAAAGAGCTACTTCTTTCTGGCATTGCAGGCACTTGTGGATCACCAGGATCGTTTCACTGATACCAACGCAGGGTGGTCAGGGAACGTGCATGATGCATGCATCTTCAGGAACCCTTGCCAGTATAGAAAGCTGCAAGCAGTGACTTTCTTTCCAAACCAGAAGATTCAAATGGGGGATGTTGAAATGCCCATAGGGGTATGCTGGGTTTCCCAGGATCATTTTCTCACATGGCTCATGAAGCCTTACACCGGAAACCTTGGCAGCAGCAAGGAGCTCTTCCACAACAGGCTGAGCAGGTGCAGAATGACCATTGAATGTGTGTTTGGCAGATTAAAGGCTTGCTGGCGCTGCCTTTATGGCAGGTTAGACCTCAGTGTGAAAAATATTCCTATGGTCACAGTAGTCTGCTGTACTCTGCATAATATTTGTGAAGCTAAGGGGGAAAAGTTTCCCCAGGGGTGGAGCGTCTGCTGGATCGGCTGATTTTGAGCAGGGCTATTGGAACCAGGGCTATGAGAGGAGCTCAGAGGGGGGCTATTCAAATCATAGAGGCTTTGACAATGAACTCCAGTAATGTGCCTTCATGAAAGGCATTCAGCCAGGCTTTGTTTACTTGCCACCTGGAATGAACCTTGTGGTAATTGCTTCCTGAGTGTGATCTGAAATGTGCCAATTGCCACTGTGTGTGAATTCCAGCAGCAAGGTATGGGAGAAAAATGAAATAAGGATTAATTTTCTATGAGTAAATTTTTATTAAACAGCAATAACAAATACATAGAATTCAATTTCTTGCAAGGGACATGATACCGAGTAAGACTCTCCTCTTAATGGAGGCTGTCATAGCTGTGTATAAATCCAGCTGGGGTAGAGTGAAAGGGCTACTGCGATGTGCCAGGAACATGCCAGGAATGAGGTGGGGGAAGGGCATGGCATGCAGTTTTTGATAAGCTGCATGCCGAGGCAAGCATGCATGTGTTCTGACTGCACTGCAGTCAGGGACTTCAGCATCTCCATTTGGTCTTCCATCCTTTTTATCATCCGTTCCTGGCCCTGCTTCCTCTCCAGGCTAACTATATTTTCAATTTTTTGTTAATTGTCTCTCTCCACTCTCTGTGATCATGATCTGTGGTGTCAGATGATTGGAGCACCTCCCTAAATGTGTCCTCCTTTACTCCTCCTGGGTTGCCTCCTTATCAGACAGAGGCACTCCACTGGTGTGTAGGGGGTTCCCCTCAAGGGCACAGGTGCAGAAGCACAAGAAACAGAGGCAGTATTGTGAGTGCACTTACAATCATAATATTGTACTATTAAATCATAATAGTTAAATGCACCTCTTTCTCGTTCTCCCTTGGCAAGCACGCAGCTGGGCGAGTGCCCTAAACATGGTCAGTTCGGCCTGGGATGGTGGGGAGGGGAAGGCCCAAGATGGGGCAAGGGGCCTAGGTGTTTTTTTACAGGAATTGCTGCAAGCAACGAGGGATATTATTGTAAATTCTGCCACCATTTTCCACAGGTGGAGGTAATTGAGGCTGATATCTCACTCCTGAGGATAAACAAGGATGCAAAAGGGCATCTCCTGCATGTGTGTGGCTTCAGACCGGGTCCCTATGCTGCTTGCCTGTGTGCCACTTTGATTGCTGCACAAGTGATTGCTGGTTGGCGTGGCAAAGTTTCTTATAGTGGGGAAAGAAACACAGCAGCTTTGCCAAGGAAACTTGGCAGAGGATTGGCAAGTACCTCCAGGAAAGTTTCCTAGAGATCTCTCTGGAGGATACCCATGAAATCTCTGTGTGCATTAACACACTTTTCCGCAGGGCCCCCACTGAGTAGCTGCATATGGGAATGGGAAACAGATGCAAACACTACTAGTCTTGTGCATGTCTATCCCTTAACCCACTTCTAGTATATAATGAAACAAAGGACAACTCTATCTCATATAACCAAACAGTATCAAGTCAAAATGAGCACTTACCAGAGCTCCCCTCTCCTGCATCATACGCGCTGGAGTCCGAATGCTGGGACTGGTTTGAACCCTCCGGAGTTGAGAAGAGGTCCTAGCTCACCACGCTACTGGACGACCCTATCACCTGTCCCACCTCATCCTCCAACTCCACTTCCTCATCCACCACTTCATTCTCAGGAATGAGTCCGCTGGCTGCTGTCTCCAGTCCCCTGAAAGTATCCACGGGGCTCTTAGCAGTGGAGGTGGGGTCACCGCCGAGGATGGTGTCCAGCTGCTTATAAAAGTGGCGGGTCTTTGGTGCAGCACTAGGGTGACAATTTGTATCCCTTGCCTTCTGATACGCCTGCCTCAGCTCCTTGATCTTCACAAACCACTGTTGCCTGTTCCTTTTGTAGCCCTTCTCCAACATGCCACAGGAAATCTGATCATAGGTATTGAAGTTCTTATGGCTGGAGTGGAGCTAGGACTGCATAGCCTCCTCTCCCCGCAGATCCAGCAACTCTGGTATATTCCAAGTGGGAGAGCGTTTGCTGCATGGAGCCGCTAGGATCAGCTGGGAAGATGCCTTATGAGCTTTCCGTGCTGAGCGAACAGCAAGTGGAATTTCAAAAAATTCCCAGTCTTTTAAAGGAGGAGAGGATGAATGCCTGTGTACCTGGCTGCAGGGCAGTAGAGTTCGAACGGCTGACAAGATTGGTCAGGATGGGCATTGTAGGACACCTCCTGGAGGCCATTTATGGCGACATAAGCAAGCGCAGTGTCTACACTGACACTGCGTCGCTCTGACTTAGCAGCAAAAAGCTCTGTGCCTCTCGGGGTGGTTTTATTTTGTCAGCGTAGCAGGAGAGTTAAATTGGCAGGAGGAGCATTGTAGTATGTACACCTCCACTGTTTTATTGATGAAAGCTGACTTTTGTCCACAAAACTGTAGTGTAGACAAGGCCTTAGTGGCCTGCAGTGGCTCAAGAGGCCTTGGTTTCTGGACATCATGAACATAACCGTGGAGCCACCATTGTTCCTGAATCTGCTGCCACATGTGTTATCCCAGAGTCTTCATTAGGATCCGAGCAAGTTAAATTTAGCACCTTGGCATTTGAAAGGAATTTTCTAAAATGAAATGGTTACTCTGCTGGTCTCACAGAAACTCTCTTAGCATATAGGAGAAAATCAATAAAAAGAGTTTACTGAAGGATCTGGTCTAAATTCAAGGCATGGTGCAGAGACACATTCAGCATCATGTAGCCAAAGTGTCTCATGCTTTGGAGTTTTTGCAAGATGGTTTTGATATCATATTGAAGGCTAATACCTTGAAAATACATATTTCTGCACTGTCTGCAATTTTAATGTATCCAGAAAATCTTCCATTTCCTGCCATGAGAACATGTTCTGCTTTATTAGAGCAGTTCAGCTCTGACATCCTCCTAAGGTGCATTGTGCTCCATATTGAGATTTGTCAGCTATAAAGGAAGAATGCTGATTGAGTTACAGTGGCCCCACTTAAATTAGCTGAGCCTGGCAGTAGCCTGTATAATCATAACAGATACAATCCTTAATAACTTAGCTTAATTATAACCCAACTTCTTCAAATGGCCAAGACTATTTCAGTGGATGACTAGTACGCCCCAGGTTCGGATCTCTTCCTCCCCCAGGGAGGTGGTCAACCCACCCTCTTCAGGGGTTCGACAAATTTAAGACCTTTGAGGACCTCTTGACGTGGATTACAGATACCCTTGATATACCACCTGAACTGACTCAGGAAAAACAATAGACAGTTGGATGTTCTCCGCCAATAATACTGAGCAGAATAGCAATGCACATTCTAGCAATGCACATTCGTCTAGTCCAACCCCCTGCTCAAAGCAGGACCATCCCTAACTAAATCATCCCAGCCAGGGCTTTGTTAAGCCTGACCTTAAAAACCTCTTAAGGATGGAGATTCCACCACCTCCCTAGGTAACACATTCCAGTGCTTCACCACCTTCCTAATGAAAAAGTTTTTCCTAATATCCAACATAAACCTCCCCCATTGCAACTTGAGACCATTACTCCTTGTTCTGTCATCTGCTACCACTGAGAACAGTCTGGATCCATCCTCTTTGGGACCCAGTTTCAGGTAGTTGAAAGCAGCTACCAAATCTCCCCTCATTCTTCTCTTCTGCAGACTAAACAATCCCAGTTCCTCAGCCTCTCCTCGTAAGTCATGAGTTCCAGTCCCCTAATAATTTTTGTTGCCCTCCGCTGGACGCTTTCCAGTTTTTCCACATCCTTGTAGTGTGGGGCCCAAAACTGGACACAGTACTCCAAATGCGACCTGACCAATGTTGAATAGAGGGGAACTTTGCATACTTCTATCTCCATCCCACCCTTTGAGCCCTTGGCAACTGCTCTTTATCATTTCTCCTAACTAATGTGACTGCTATCTGGACACCTCCTGAAGAGTTGGTGAAGATCCTCATGGCAGAGTTTCCCTAAACTATATTCTATAAGGATGAGTTCAGGCCTCATCAAGTTTTTGCCTAAGGTGGTATTGGGTTTTCATCTCAATCTATTCATCTCCTACTATTCTTTTTAAAACCCCACTCTAATCCAGCCAAAATGAAACTATAAACCTTGGATGTAGTGAGAGCTTTATCTTTTTATTTAGTCAGAACTAAGTCATTCAGAGTATTAACAAGAGTGTTCATGACTTTTTCGTGGAGAGTTTCCTCTAACCCTCTATCTCCCTTCAGATTATCTAAATGGGTTTTGGACTACATCAGACTTTGCTTTCAAGGGGTTAACAAGACATTGTTAGGATGCATGCCACGAGGGCTCATGCAACCTCAGCAACTTCCCTGTCAAATGCTTGGATTTCTGAAACGTGGTATGGGCATATAGAGCTAGGTCCACATGTTCACTTCCCATTACTTTCCTGGTTTGGGTTTCCAGATCAGATGCCACCTTTGGTAGACCAGTTCTCCAGTCACTCTTCAAGTTATACTTCTCTTTATGGTTACCATAGAGTAAGCAATGGTTACTTACCCTATGGTAAGCTTGGTTCCTTGAGATGTGTTATCCACACAGGTTCCACTACCCACCTTGCATCCTCACTAATTGAAGTCCCACTATGTGGGATTTTTATTGTCAAAGAAACTGAGTAGCAGTTGCATGTCCTGCTTGGCTGCGGTGGGCAAGAGAATATGAGGGGATGCTATTCAAAAAGAATCTGATCTTGGGCATGTAAGGCACTTGTGTACCAAGAGTGGAATCTGTGTGGACAACCATTTAGAGAGCCGGTTACTGTAGGGTAAATAGCTGTTGTTTTTGATTTTTCCATTGGGAAAACTGAAAACATTTTAGAAAATCAAAATTTTTTCAATTAAAATGTTGATTTTACAAAAACTATTTTCTGTTGAAGAATTTTGACTGAAAAATATATACTAGAGCTGGCTGGGAATTTTCTAACAGGAATTCATCCTCTAGATCGCGGAATAGAATTCATCACTCTTGTAAAGATTGGCTTTCTGTGATATGTGGTGTTCAGGCATGTACATACCAAAACAGAACAGTGTTTTTTTTTCACTTACGTGTTTTCACCTCTGAACAATCTTAGACCTGATAGTTAGACTTTTGTCATCTCCAGAGATTCAAGATGAAGGTGCCCTGGTTAGTCATTTAGCTGGTGCTCTGAAGAAATTCTTGGATTTCATAGCTCTATAAAGTACTTGTCCTGAGCACAAAAAATACCTGATTCTATTGGAAACCTGCAATTCCAATATTGCACTTTGCCTTTCATCTGGGAAGCAGCTTCTGAGATTTATTAAATTTATCAGTGGTAGCAGCCAGCCTCTGGAATTGGAGAATCTTAAAGATTTCCTGTATTCGTAAAAAGAAAAGGAGTTCTTGTGGCACCTTAGAGATCAACAAATTTATTAGAACATAAGCTTTCGTGAGCTACAGCTCACTTCATCGGTTGCATACAGTATGCATCAGATACAGACTAACATGACTGCTACTCTGAAACCTGTCTTGTTGACTGGCTCTTCAGTGACAAGTCTCCCAGAATATACTAGACTTCCTCCATTTGAAGCTCATAAGACTTTCTTACATTATATTAAATCCATTTCTGATGGCCCAGTTGAACTATAAGAACGAAGACCTCTATCCTGTGATTTGAGACCAAAGGTTACCTTGATGAGGAAAAAAAAATGCCAGCCTTTTCATCCAGACATGGCAAACCATAAGGACGCCAGGTTGCATTGTACGGTGTCATGAGGGGTCCTTGAATCTCTTTAAATTCTGTAGAGTCTTGAATTCTCTCATCTAGAGCAAAGGAAAAGATTTTGTAGAATAATCTGCAACATTTTACTGTAACGGAGCCAAGTTCTGCTTTAGTTAAGGTTGAGTTGTAGTGCTCTAAAAATCTGTTGTGGTTAGATGGGCTTAGATGGTCTTGAAGGATGCTGTGCCTTACGGGAGAGTGGGGTAGGGTTAGTGATCCAAATTTGGGGTCATTTGAGCAAGTGGTTCCTGAGGAACCCAAACCCCTCAAGCATTTCATGTAGTCCACAAACTACCAAATTTTTGCGCACACACCTGGGGCTTGGATCATCCCCCACCTAATCCGTTGCTTGACATTTTAGCACAGCTAGTGCATGGCATCCACAGCCCCTTTGAGGAAGCAGTACTGAAAATATTAAAGGGCATGTGTAGTTGTCTAGAATGGTATATGCTAAACCAGGGGTCGGCAACCTTTCAGAAGTGGTGTACCGAGTCTTCATTTATTCACTCTAATTTAAGGTTTCACGTGCCAGTAATACATTTTAACGTTTTTAGAAGGTCTCTTTCTATAAGTCTTTAATACATAACTAAACTATTGTTGTATGTAAAGTAAATAAGGTTTTTAAAATGTTTAAGAAGCTTCATTTAAAATTAAATTAAAATGCAGAGCCCCCCAGACCGATGGCCAGGACCCAGGCAGTGTGAGTGCCACTGAAAATCAGCTCGCGTGCCGCCTTTGGCACACATGCCATAGGTTGCCTACCCCTGTGCTAAACACTCACACATCACATTACAATGTGCATGTGCAGAAAGACTTAGGGAAAACTGTTTCCATGCAACCAAGTTTCACATAACCCTGGGTAGCTCAAGGGAACATGCTGTGGCTGTCAAAACCTGAGCTATACCAAGGCACTGTAAGTTTGAATCCTACCTTTTGGCAGAAATCTTAGAGCTCTGTAGATCTGATGCTACTATCCACCCATGTCAAGGGTTGTGGGGTTTTTTAATATAATCAGAGTAAAGCAGATAATTCAGAAGGGGCTCAAATGATTTACAGGGGGAAAATGCAATACAAATGTTTTCTATACAGTACTTGCGGTTGTGAGAGTTGAGTGCAAGCAGATGGGGGAGGGAATAGGTGTGGAGATTTAGCGTCGGATGATGGGAGGAGGATTTGGAGGGATTAGAAGTTGGTGGAGCCCTATTCCTCTCAGGGGCTCCGAGCCCCTCTCCCTGCCTCCCATGTGAGCTGGGATCGGTAAGGGTGGGAGGGGAAGAGCAGGAGTGCTGAAAGTAATGCAGATTTACACCTCTGAAAACTTAGGTGCTTTCAGTTTGTATTTCCTATCGCTCCCATGCAGGGTGGGAGGTTAGCAGGGTGGGGGAAGACCTGGCCTGGCCAGCATTTCAGGCAGAACTCAGACCTCTGAAAACCAGGAACTAGAACAAAGATGCACACCAGCACAACCTTAACTCCGATCTCTTTGAGCAATGCCTCAATAAGATCCATAACACTCACTCTGCAGATAGTGCTGAACTTAGGGAATAGGGTAGGTGGTCACTGTTGGACTGTCTAACGCTGCCTCTTTAGGCAAAACACATGGCTAGGTGATCTGTACAGAACAGGAGCTACTTACACCTGACTTTCACTCAAATGTAGTTTACTCCACAGAAACAGCATACACCTGCTAAATTTTACAACCCCTTCACCATTAGGCTCAGGGTGGTATTTAACACTGTACTTTCACTTAGCCATCATTAAACCCAGAGACCACTCGTATCCTACTTTATTGCTGCCATTCCCCCTGGCAAGAAGCTCCCTTTGTACCGCTAATGACAGCCTACAGAACTCATTGCTGAAATGAGGCATACTAGATCTCTCAAGGTACATATGCACCTCTTTCCTTTGATCATGCTATACCTAACACAGTGAATGCAGCAGGAGTGCATGCTGATAATTCCCAGTGGCTATTGCCAGCTTCAGGATCAGTTAGAATTGTCCCTTAACTCCTTATTTGTTGGTTTTCAGAGGTTTGAATTTTGTTGAACTCCTGGAATGTCCTGGAAGGGCACTAGGAACCACCAACCAACTTTAGCTCTGCATTAATGAAGTTTGTCATTGAATTAGATTTTTAGAGAGCTGATGTGCCTTTGCTGTCACAAGTTTTGACAAGTCTGTTCCAGTACTGAGACTGAAAAACCATCCCACCCAGTTATACAGAAAGAAGTTGATTTTTGTCCACTGGAGAAATACCATTGATTATAGGAAACCTCTGTTCTTTCAGGCTTTTGGGAAATCCTTCTTTTGACACACAAAGGAGCCTAATACTGATTTTTATGTAATAGATAAATCTTAATTTTGGGCATTGAGTTAAAAGGGTTTGTCTTGTAGTGCTTGCTTAAAGAAGTCTTGTTAATGAGTATTTTCCAAAAACTCTTATTGTCAACAGGCCAGCTTGCTGAGCTTCAAGTATCCTTGGGTGAATACTGTAACAAAATCCCCACTATCCCAAATTTCTGTCCAGCTGCTGGAGAAGTCTGTTGTGCCCAGTTCACAGGTAAAGGAGAGGGAAAGGATGACTCTAAATGGCTGATCGCTATTATGTTTAATTTCTTACCAAATTAAACTAAATCTCTATAAAGCACTCTTAAATAGATTTGAGTGTCTACATTAACTAATTGGTGCAACTCTCTAAACTTTTTTAGAAATATATTTAATTCAAAGATATTTCTGTGTGTAGACAGGGCTTTTATCATTTTACTTGGACCCAGTTTACCTGTGGATACAGAATTATCAGCCACATCTAGGTAACCAGTGTTGTGACCAGACACCAGCTGTGATTAAGAGCCTGGAATGGGTACTTACACCAAGGAAACTGTAGCATTGGATAAATTCTTGGGTAGAAATACTTTCAGGGAAACCCTGAAGAAATTTCTAGCTGACGTTGAGGAAAAAGCCTTTAGGCCGGAGGAAGAGAATACTACCGATGTGCTAAATAAACAGTTTTCTTGTGTCCAGAAACAGTATGGGATACATAATACAAGAGACAAGAAAATGGGGATCAGAGAAGCAGTGCAACGTCCAGCAATGTTTACTTTGATATTGGCAGGGGGATTCGGTCTTTGCTCATCTGTTTCGGTGAACATAGTTGTGATAGTGGAGTAAAGTTCGCTAATATCTCACTTTAAGTTTCCAAATGCCTTAACACAATCTAAACCTATTGCTATCCCTTTTTTGACCTGAGCAATTAGCCCTGCAGGTTATTTCCAGGAGGAGGAAACATTGATCATCAGGTATTTATCAATAAACAGGATTGCATTAAAGTCCTGTTTCCCTGAGTGCAGTAGGAATTAAACAGGAGACAGTTATTTGCCCTCTGTCCTAAGCCCTTTCCAGCTAGCACCTAGCCCTAAAATGTTTTAACTTAGCTTCTTCTCAGGGCCATGCTCCTAGTGCTTTTTCTGGCTGTCTCCTTTGCTTTCTTGTTGCCTTTTCTGTCTGCCTCTGTAGTCTTTCTGCTGTCTCTGACAGATGCCTCTCCATCAAGCAGTACCCAGTGAAACCCCTCTGGCCACATAGCTCTGTTTCTGGTGGGACTTGCGGGTGCTTTTGTTTTGGGCAGGGCTTTGCCCATCTTTTGGGTGGAATCTCCTGTTGTTTCAGCTATCTGGTTCCATTAAGGAGCTTGTTTTTTTTCTTTTATTTTGAATGAAGGGTAGCTGTTATACTTAACAGCTTCAACAAGGTTTAACTCAACCCATGACAATATTATAGTTCAGAGCCATTGCATTTTGTATTAATGTGTTGCCAAGAAATCCTTTTGGTGCTTAGGAATTAATCATTCACAGAATGTTTGTATCTGCATCTTTCCTTCCAGAAGACAATCAGTGGTATCGTGCCTCTGTTCTAGCATATACCTCTGAAGATACTGCTTTAGTGGGCTACATAGATTATGGTAACTTTGAAGTTCTCCAAGTGGCTAGGCTTCGCCCTATGATCCCAAAATTATTGGAGTTGCCAGTGCAAGCTATAAAGTGTACGCTAGCAGGTATGAAATGAACTACAAGCTATTGCAGGTGGGATGAAAAATAAAGTTCAAAACAGATGTGGGGCAAAATTTTTTCAGAATTTGCCTAATTTAAGACCAGATGCAACCACTGACTGATGGAGGGAGGGAGGATGAGGTTAAGGTTTGAAAGCTACCTGTAGAAAATCAAATTAGCACTTCATAGTGATAACAGGAATGTTAAAATTCATAAAGCTAAAGTCCTTTCAAATGTGCATAGTAAAGATATCTAGTAAAAAGGAATAAAATATACTGTAAGAACTGTACTGTCCTCAAATATGCACTTGTGCATTGTGCATATGGCCTTGGCTCTAATGTGTTGAGGTACTGGCTGCAATGACTTTCTTAGGCACCAGTTCTTCCTTGGAAAAATTTGACGGCACCGAATATTTGAATGGTACTTTTTGGCAAACTATGGATCAGACGCTCCCTTGGATCAAAGTGGCTTTTTTGAAGCCTCTGAGCATTTTCTTAACATTGTCAGTAAGGAATATTCCATTTAATCCTGTCAAAAGGACAAGGTTGAGATGCTGCTCAGGCTCTAAAGCTTTGTAAAAGAGGAAAACCTTAAAGGATGGCTGTGCCTTTAGGGATAGAACCCATGCACATGGGGCATGCCCTGCAAATCACACTGGATGGAATCAGCAATAGTGTTTTTGGTAATTTGGTAATACACCTCTCCCCCAATATAACTTGACCCAATATAACACGAATTCGGCTATAACGCAGTAAAGCCGTGCTCTGGAGGGTGGGGCTGTGCGCTCAGGTGGATCAGCGCGTCTGGCTCCAACACGCTGCTCTGAGTGGCGTGTTAAGGGAGCTGGGCCGAGGGTCTTGGGGGGCGGTCAGGGGACAGGGAGCAGTGGGGGGTTGGATGGTTTGGAGGTTCTGAGGGCAGGGCGGTCGGGGGAGGGGAACGTGGACGTGGGAGTCCCGGGGAGCCTGTCAGGGGGCAGGGGTGTAGATAGGTGTTGGGGCAGACAGGGAGTGGGGGTGGGGTTGGATGGCTCAGGCGTTCTGAGGGGTCAGTCGGGGTGGGAAGTGGCCATTAATAATAGAAATGCTCGAGGCCACAGCAAGTTTGCTCTAACGTGGTTTCACCTATAACACAATAAGATTTTTTTGGCTCCCGAGGATTGCGTTATGTCAGGGTAGAGATGTAGTAATTTTGGTGTTGTAAGAGGTGCATGTTTTGGAATCTGACTGTTTCTGTGCCGGTATTGCAGTGCAGCTCCTATAAATGGAGCAGTTCATTGATAAAATGAAGAATAGAGTAGACTAATACCGCATTAAACGTGGAGATGTTTGCCTTGAATTGAACCAACAGTTTGCAATGATCCATCTGACACTATACAGTGGGGAAGTCTAATGTTAACTTTGTAGAACTATCACCAAAAATCTAAAACAAAACATAGGGAAATAGCAAAGTTAGAAAGAGGTGCTGAAGATTCTGATAGTGCATGGCGTGCTGGGGATTCCATCTTAATATGTACCTGAGTCCAGCCATGGCATCCCGAAGTCCAATGACTACTGCTTTTCTAGGGGGTTCTTACTTGGCACTGAGAGTGTATGGCAAAACACAAGTATGTCTATACTGGCAATCATCTACAACTACAAAGTAACCTTTCTTTTAAGCGTTTCCATCATTAAAACTGTGTCAAGCAATACAAAAATTGAGTGTCTCTCGCTTAGCAGTATTGAGATGTGTTGGGGGAGCACTTGCCATATCTAACAATGGCTCTCTGATCTCTAGGACTCTAGACGCTACCTTAATAGTTTCCCTTCAGCATTTTGTAACCCCTGACATTAAATCACTGGCATATGCTGCTATTGATTTGATGCATATTTAAATGGCAAGTAATTTCAACCATTGACAATGTTATTCATAAAACAGCTTCACAAAATGAAGAATGAACTAGTTCAAGAATGGGGATTGTGGGAGAACAACTCCCAATAACTACAGTCCAGCTTGAAATAAGATAATATTTCTTTCCTTTAAATTTCACTTTCAGGTGTGAAGCCCCCATCAGGAGCCTGGTCCTTGGAAGCTATCTCTCTGATGAAACAACTAGTGCAAAATAAAATGATCACTATAAGAGTGGTGGACAAAAAGGAGAATAGCTCTGTTGTAGAGATTGCAGATGAATCTGTTACTCCAATAATAAATGTATCTAAACATCTTTTAGAATCAGGCTATGCAGTGAAATATTCCAAGGATGTCTTGACAATAAATGAAACTGTTAACACTGTGAAGGAAGTAAGTGGTAAGTACATGAAAAGTTGCTATAGAAGCTGGTTTTATCTATACTGTACAATAGATATACAGTAATCTATTAGGTGACTTGAAATGAGTATGGTCAGTTATGTGGCCAAGAATGGGCATTTAGAATGTACATTTTCTTTCCCTATAATGCTGTCTTTTATGTCTCTCTGACCCTGTTTTCTTCTTTTTCCCCTTCACCCTTTAGCTGTAGGAGAAACAATAAATAAAATGGATTGTACATGGGTTAAGCTGACTCTTAAACAGATAGTAAATGTCATGCTGTGTACGGTGAACAATCCGGGAGACTTCTTCTGTCAGATCTTCAAAGATGATGGTGAGTTGTCTCAACCCTTCATTTTTCTATGCTCTCTCTGTCTTCTCATCCTTAATCTTGTTGCATATTAACTTGTAAAATATTTTGGAATGGGATCAATGTAGTTTTCATGCACCGATGCTCCTAGTGGACTTTTCATACTTAGAGCTTACGCCTGAGCTTCCTAATTAGTTCATACTAGTCCTGTAGGTCTAAATTTGAGCATGCATTTTAATAAGGACAAAGATCAGATCTCTAGGGACAAAGAATGTTGGGAGATAGTATCCCGGATGCAGTGACACTGAAAAGGAATGAAGGGTAATTGAACATGAGCTCTCAGTGTGTCTAGGAGGACTAACATAACTGATAGAGGCCCAAGCAGGGGAATATCAAGTAGGAGTAGGGATGCATACAACATTATTAAAACCATTACTGGAATACTGTGTCCAATTCTTGTGTCAGAACTCTAAAAACATCTTCAAAAATTGGAACGGGTTCAGAAAAGAGGCACAAGAATATTTTAAGTGCTGGAAAAACAGTCTTATTGAGCTTAGGTCGAACTGTCCATTTAGTTTATCCAAGAGAAAATTAAGAGATGACATGGCCTGCAAGTACCTGCATGGGGAAGAGATTTCCAATATTTTTTAGGTTTCAGAGTAACAGCCGTGTTAGTCTGTATTCGCAAAAAGAAAAGGAGGACTTGTGGCACCTTAGAGACTAACCAATTTATTAGAGCATAAGCTTTCGTGAGCTACAGCTCACTTCCTCAGATGCATATCGTGGAAACTGCAGCAGGCTTTATATATACACAGAGAATATGAAACAATACCTATTCCCACCCCACTGTCCTGCTGGTAATAGCTTATCTAAAGTGATTTCCAGCACAAATCCAGGTTTTCTCACCCTCCACCCCCCCACACAAATTCACTCTCCTGCTGGTGATAGCCCATCCAAAGTGACAACTCTTTACACAATGTGCATGACAATCAAGCTGGGCTATTTCCTGCACAAATCCAGGTTCTCACATCCCCCCCACCCCCATACACACACAAACTCACTCTCCTGCTGGTAATAGCTCATCCAAACTGACCACTCTTCAAGTTAAAATCCAAGTTAAACCAGAACATCGGGGGGGGGGGGGGGGGGTAGGAAAAAACAAGAGGAAACAGGTAGCCTGTTTCCTCTTGTTTTTTCCTACCCCCCCCCCCCCCCAGATGTTCTGGTTTAACTTGGATTTTAACTTGAAGAGTGGTCAGTTTGGATGAGCTATTACCAGCAGGAGAGTGAGTTTGTGTGTGTATGGGGGTGGGGGGGATGTGAGAACCTGGATTTGTGCAGGAAATAGCCCAGCTTGATTGTCATGCACATTGTGTAAAGAGTTGTCACTTTGGATGGGCTATCACCAGCAGGAGAGTGAATTTGTGTGGGGGGGTGGAGGGTGAGAAAACCTGGATTTGTGCTGGAAATCACTTTAGATAAGCTATTACCAGCAGGACAGTGGGGTGGGAATAGGTATTGTTTCATATTCTCTGTGTATATATAAAGCCTGCTGCAGTTTCCACGATATGCATCTGAGGAAGTGAGCTGTAGCTCACGAAAGCTTATGCTCTAATAAATTGGTTAGTCTCTAAGGTGCCACAAGTCCTCCAATATTTTTTGGCCAACTAAAACTTATAACAGTACTAGACTTTTATACATGAATATAATAATACTGTTTTACCCTAAATCAGGGGCACCTTGAGATTTTTTAAAGTATCTTTCTAAATATGCTGTTAATGGGACCCAATAAATAAGATTGACATTCTGCACAACACGGTCTTGTTTGTGCCTGGTAACTCCAAACCACTGACTTGCTGCTTCTAAAGATGTATTAAGTTTGGTTGTTCTTTGTTTTTTATATTCTGCTTAGATTTACTTGCTCTAAATGTACTCAACAAGTCATTGGCAGAATACTGCCAGCAGATTTCAACTAGTGTTTTCAAGCCTTCAAAGGGAGAACCTTGCTGTGCTTTTTTCTCTGGTAAGTAATATTACCAACTACTCTTGTTCATTTTTTCATTTACAAAAATGTCCTTAAATGGAAAATGCATCTTTATCTTTGACTCAGAGAATGTTCTGTTTAATGTATAGCTTTCTAAACCTGGTCAGATATTTTGGGCATGGTCTTGATGTGTTTGATGTGTTGCTAAGTTGAACAAGGAAGGAAAATTGTTCTGCAGTTGGTAACGGTAAACCAAGTATGTGTGAATAGTGACTCCAGTGAGTGAACAGTTAGGAACCTTTCAGATTCGATATACACCTAAATAGATCATAATACTGGATATTGTTAATATATAGTCTGATTGAACAGAAGTAAACAGTATAGAGAAAGAGGTTTAATTATTACCTTAGAGAAAGTTATTGCTTTTCCAGGAGGTAAATATTGGATTTTCCACTAGTTTGTATGGGATGTTAATAGGTTACTTACATCACTTTTTTATGTACTTTCATTTCTAGATGAAAACTGTATTGATATTGTGGAAGGGGCCTGATTGCCCATTGCCCTGCACCTCGTATAGTCACTCAAAGCAGTGCAGAATGAATATAAAATGCTATCAAATCAGAATGGCAGTGTTTTACATCTACTTTGAAGTCATGTAACCGATTACATACTGTGCAAAGCAACAGAAATTAAGGCCCATTTTCTCTGCCAAGGAAAGTAAATTAGTTCTGCTTATGATTTAGGTAAATGTGGGAAATCACAGTTCTTTTAAATCCTAGGTGATGGTAACTGGTACCGTGCTTTGGTAAAAAAAATCTCTTCAGATGGAGCTATTAAAGTGCAATTTGTGGATTATGGAAATATTGAGACAGTAACTCCAGATAAACTTCGACAGATCTCATCAACATTCCTAAAACTTCCATTTCAAGGAATTAGGTGTTGGTTATCAGGTAAATCTTCATTTAAAGATTTTTAGAAATAATTTCTGCACCTGCTAAGCATTCTGTCATAACGACTTTTATAGTTAGAAATCATATGGCGTTTCAGGCATGGTAGACCTTCCAATGTAGCATGTTTTTAGTGAAATGTGTTTAAAAAAATTGTTTTAACCATATTTTCTTCTGTAAAATAGAAGTGATTTCTCTTTGTGAACTGAAAGGCAAAGTTTCTGATCACCTGTAAACTCTTCACAATTACACCTCCATTTATATCTCTGCTCTCATCTCCTACAGTTTGCCCCATTCTAAGCTCCACCCAAGTTTATTTTCTTATTGTTACTTAAGGGCAATGCAGAGACAAGCCGCTCCTGGATACAGGCCAGTACAGAGTGGATGTGGAGCTATGGTTCTGCCTGCCCTGTCTTGATTTGGAATAAGACCCCCTGGCATGCTCAAAGTGAAAAGGTTTCAGGATCGCATCTTAGTTTAATAAATATTGAAATAGTTATTTGGCAAGGAATCTGACATTTCCCCTGACCCACCTTTTTCCCAAAAGGAAGATCTGGGCACTCAGGGATACATTCCTAAACTACCACTCCAATTCTATATATTAGATGAGGAAGAGCACTAGGGCTCAAAAACAGCTGTTCCCTTCTGTCAGTTAATACTCTGCCTTTTTAGTATTTTGCAAATAAGGATATTAAACTGCTTTACAAACCTTGTATTGCCATGTAGTATCATCCCCTTTTATGGATAGCAATGGGAACAGAGGCACAGAGGAGATTGACTCATTGACAGTCATGCAGAGTCTATTACGGATTTAGGAATAAACTCAGGATGATTTTTTAAGAGGAATTTGATATTCTACATTTTGGGGGCCCCAACTCATTTTGCACTAGATATACTTAGAGTACACATTCCTTATGGCTGCAAAAGTGGTCTTTCTAACTAACAGGACATTTTAAAAAATTGGATAAAACTAAAATGGTAATTTTTTTTTTAAATTGTGAATGAGAAAATTTATTTTTAAGTCTTGTCTTGTTTCCTTAGGTGTAAAGCCTGTTAACAAGGAATGGCTCCCAGAAGCCACAGCAAGATTTCAGATGTGCACTGCAGGAATTAAACTTCAAGCCAGAGTAGTTGCTTTCAACAAAAGTGGTGCTGGAATAGAGCTCATTGATAATTCCACAGGTTGTCCAAGAAAAATCAGTGAAATTTTAATTAATGAAAAATTGGCTTTAAAGGAAGGTCTGCCAAATAAAGATGGGCTACCAAATACATCTGCTGAGAAAGTAGAGCCTCTAGGTGACTAAAGCAGTCTTGTTAACGAATGATAAGAATATTGGGTATCCCTCAGTCTGACTCTCCTTTTGATCACATCTAAGATGTAATAAATGTATCTAGTTTTAAATACATCTTGAAGTTTGTGATTGGGTGCAAGTTGTCCTGCAGGTGGCATGATAGGCAAAAAGTAGGTAAATGTGCAAGTCACTGGGGTTATGTGTTAAATAATATTACTTAAATGCACTGTAACAAATTATAGCAAACTTGAAGTATGACTAAAGAGTCTGTCGCATATTGGTTTCTAGTATCTTATTTTCAGCAATATTAAAATTAGCTAGCATTGATTGATTGTAAGAAAATTATATATTTTCTGATGAACAGAATATCCAGTGTATTAGTGTCAGTGTTCAGTTTTCATCTCACTGCAATCACACTAAAATGACTGGAACATGTTGATAGACTGGAGATGTTACTTAAGTTAATAGACATGTGCAACTGTGGTGAACTTGTATATATTTGTAGAAGTGCTTTGCTCTGTGCTTTACTAGTTTGTGTCTAATTACTTTAGAAACCTCTTGTGAGCAGTGGCAGACAATAGAATTGCCTATCAATGAAACTGTGTCAGTCCGTGTAATGGAAGTGATAAGCCCAGACTTGTTTTATGCTCTACCAAGTGAAACCAGAGGTAAGAAATGAAGAGAATCTCTTGGTTTATCTAGTTGATAGCAATATATTTGGAAGACTGATGCAAGATGTTTAACATTATAATAATGAATTGAGAGACTACCAAATACATCTCAGACAGTAAGAAAAATGCAAAAATATAAATATTTTTATTAAAAGCTTTGCGCTAACTTAGGTAAAATCAGGCCTAATAATAGGCTTTCCTATGGGTGGGTGTGTGTGTGTGTGTATAGCCTATTATTAGGCCTGATATTACCTAAGTTAGCTCAAAGCTTTTAATAAAAATATTTATATTTCTGCATTTTTCTCACTGTCTGAGATGTATTTGGTAGTCTCTCAATTCATTATTATAATGTTAAATATATATAATTTTTATCGTGCTTGAAACTTCGTGCAGTACTAACAGATTCTCTTCACTTATTTTTAGTAGATCAAGAGAAGTTGCGCAGGTTGATGATTGAACTGGTAGAATATTGCGACACTCAGAACAGTCACTCCTTCAGACCAAAAGTCGGTGAAGCCTGTTGTGCCAAGTTTGCAGGTGAGAGAGAATTCTTGTTCATTCTAAAAAAGGAAATGTGATCTGAACTGCAAAACTTGGGCAGATGGCAAAGTCCAAACCTTTAAGAAAAGAGAGATTTGTAAAATCCTTGATATGCCACAAAACATTGCCATATTTCATTTTGTATATGGCTTCTGTTTAGTTACAAACAATATGTGACAGTCAAGGCTAGAAACTAAGGAATGCTTCATGCATCTGAAAATCCATGGAGTTTTAGGAGGGGCAATATAATGATCTAAACTGGAATTTAGTGAGGCTTCGTGAGTGAACTCCCCTATTCCTAAGCAGTTTTATATGTTATCCAAAATAAATTTCTTCAGGAGCAACCCAGAGGGGAGGCTTGACTGAGGGCTTGGCTACACTTACATTTTATAGCGCTCTAACTTGCTGGCTCAGGGGTGTGAAAAATCACCCCCCTGAGCGCAGCAAGTCAGAGCGCTTTAAAGCGCTAGTGTAAATAGGCTCCGAGCACTGGGAGCCTCTCCCTTCATGGAGGTGGATTACCAGGAGCGCTGGGAGAGCTCTTTCCCAGCGCTTGCGCGCAACCACACTTGCGCTTCAAAGCGCTGCCTTGGGAGCGCTCCCATGACAGCGCTTAGAAGTTTCCAGTGTAGCCCTGCCCTGAGTCATTTATTTCAGTATTGATTCAAAGAAGAGTTCTGCCAAACAAATCCATAAACATCACTTCCTGTAGCACTTGAATTTTCATTGGAGGTGTCCTATCTAAGAACTGACCAGGCCTGCACCTACTTACGTGATTGGACATTGGTGTCAAGATCACAGTCCAAAGTGGTATAGCTGCAAGCAACAGAACATTCCTGTAAAGTGAAGCACAAGGGTGTCGGATCTGTCAACAGTTAAAGGAGAGATGGACAGAAATACTACAAAACACAGTGTTAAATTTAGGCACTGAAGTCAAGTACTAGATGAAAAGATGGCCAACAGAGTTGAAGTTCTGATTTACTTTACTATTTGAATGAGTTGGGGAATTAAAAGAGATGTTGAGGAATTTGTGTCCTTTAGTAGTAAATAGAAGCTAGCACTCGTGGTAGGTCAAAGGAGTAGGTAATTAATACATAGCATTTGTCTAAACATCCAGAAAACACCACTAATGTTACAGCAGAGATGCTATAGTTAAGACTGAGACAGCAATTAATAAAATTTAATTGCTGCTTTAAGTGGTGCAATTGATGCTTCATTAAATTGTGTGAAGATCCCCCTTTCCCCTCCTTTTGTGCTGGGATGGGAAGAACTCTCCTTGTCAAGGCCAGGTCATGGGCAGTCAGACTTTAGTAGTTGCAGCCAGAGTCCGCAGTCATGTGACAGGAGTTAGGAGTCAGCTGAGTCAGGACACCAGGAGTTCAGAAGCAGAAGACAAACTGGAACCAGAGTTAAGCCAGATCAGGAGGTCAGAGCCAGGAAACAAACTGGAGGGCCAGAACCACAAGTCAGATGCCAGGTAAGCCAAGCCAGGTAAGGATGCCAGGAAATAAAGAAGCATAAGGCGCACAGTCCAGAACAGGATGGGATGGAGCCCAGTTGTTTGGATACTTTTCTGTGCTTGCTGCTGGCTTAAGTAGGGCCAGTGGGCCAATCAGCTGCCCAGGGGCTTGGCCAGTTGGACCTCAGGGCGGAACCTGAGGGTTTGGGCTTCATGAGTCCTAGATAAAACCTATTGGGTTTGGGCTTCATGAGTCCTAGATAAACCATTGTGAGCGGGCTGCCATGTAGAGGGTTGGAGTATGGTTGCTCCCATGGACCCTGTGGACTGGGTTCGAGACACGTGGGTCATGACATCACCCCTTCCCCTAAGGACACCCTCTGGGCAACACGGGTCCAAGTTTCTCAGTATGGCTCCTATGGAAAGCCTGAACCAGGGTGAGAGCATGAATGTTTCAGCTGGCTCCCAAGTGTGTTCCTCCAGGCTGTAACCTTCCCAGTTAATCAGTACCATAATTTGCCCAGCTTAATCTTAAAGTTGAGGACTTCATGCACCTAAATTCCCTCTAAGATGCGTGGCCATTGAGGGCTGAATGTGCAGGCAGGCAGTGGGGAGAGGCGCCTCTCCCCCGGCCCCACTGGAGCTGCAGCGGCCAGGGAGAGGCACCTCGCCTTCTGCCCCCAGGCTGCTGTGGGGAGTCTCTCTTTCTCTCTGTTTCTTTCTCTCTCTCTCTTTCTTCCCTCCCCCGCCACAGCCCCAGGGCAGCCTGCACCCAAACCCTTCATCCCGAGCCCCACCCCAGAGCCCGCATCCCTAGCCAGAGCCCGCATCCAAGTACTGTCACCACTCTTTGAAGGCAGTCTTAATTGCCAAGAGCTTTTTGTCCAAGATCTCATAGTTTCATTTAGCAAGGGTAAGCTTCCTTCAGTAGTAGGCAATGAGGTGCAGTATTTACTTGGTTCCATGCCTCTGAGAGGGGATTGCCCCAGTCACTGTGCTAGACGTTTCAACTTCCACAATAAAACTTGCCTTCACCATTGCTCCTGTATCGGCCCTCCCAGACATGATGCAAGCTTTAGCTGCTCAAATGCATGCTGGGCCTTGGGTGACCTGTGGAACGGAGCATTTTTCCAGAGTAGGGCAGTGAGGCCCGTGGTTTTTTGTTTTTGTAAAATTCAAAATGAACCTCTGCTAAAAGTTTGCGAAGCTTAAAAATAGCTTCAGTCACATGTTGCAGGGGGCTGCCCAGTTGCTGGAAGACTACACCTTGATTCCTTCTGGGGACAGGATGAAACCCAGGAATTTGGTTGAGGTCTGATCAAATGTGCACTTCTCAAATTGAGTATAGAGACCATGTTTTCATAATCTGTGCAGGATTGTACGGATGTGAGTGGTATGTTGGTCCATATCATCTGAGAAGATCAATATATGATCTAAGTATACCACCATGAACTGGTTCAGTAGGTCTCATAGCATATTGTTAATGAAGTGCTGGAATGTTACTGGGGCATGAGTCAGTCCGAATGGCATAACTGAATATTCAAAGTGCCTTTCAGACCTGTTATGTCCAATCTTTCATTCATCCCACTCTTGGATGCGGACAAGTTGCAAGCTCCCTGGAGATCCAATTTAGTGAATATGCGAGTGGCCCCTATCCTTTCCAACAATTCAGGGATAAGTGGTAGTGGGTAATGGTTCCAGATTATCTGATTTGGGTCTTGGTGATCGACACAGAAGCAGAGGCTGCAACCCTTTGTTTTTATAGAGGGACACTGGCTGGTGAAGTCAGCTTACGAGCGAACCCCGGGTCCAGGTTATCTTGTAGATATTCTCCCAGTGCAGCCAGTTCAGGCTCTGACACAGTGTATATCTGCCCAAACAGAATCTTCACCCGAGCTGGAGTTTTGTGGGGCAATCGTAGTCCTGATGTGGGAGGAGACTTTCTGCATTCTTTTTCTCAGGGACATCAGTATAGTCACAGTATCTGGTGAGATGTTCCATAGTTCCCCTAGTAGGTGTTTCAATGCAGTGACTACACCTACTTGAACCTCTTGGGTCTTGGTGCAGCACTTCCTGGTCTCCGGCTGTGCTGTCAGCAGAATTATGATGGGAAAGTGACCTTCTGTTCTCACCAGTGAATGAAGGGATCATGAATGGTTAACCAGGAGATGCCAAGGATCAGGGGAAAATGTGGGGAATGGATCGCACTTTAATCCGGTGCTTTTCCATTTTGAAGGAGGGGTGGGAACCCAAAGAGAGATAAAGGATTCCCGCCTTGTGCCAAAGCTATTAAAGGGGGTAGAACAGAATAAAGGGGACTGTCAGTCATGAGAAATCCCCTAGTTACCACCTGAGCTGGAACTAACAATGATTGTACCCAGACTAGGAAGAAGTCCAGTCTGTGAAAGAAGCTTATTGGAACATCTCTGAGGGTGAGATTTTATCTATAATTGGTTTCGTAATGTATTAGGCTTAGACTGGCTTGTTTTGTTTTGTTTTGTTTGGTAACTTATTTTGTTCTGTCTGTTCTTACTTGAAGCCATTTAAATCCTACTTTTTATACTTAATACGATCACTTCTGTTTATTAATTAACCCAGCATAAATTATTAATACCTGGGGGAGCAAACAGCTGTGCATATCTCTCTATCAGTGTTATAGAGGGCAGACAATTTGAGTTTACCCAGTAAAAGCTTTATACAGAATAAAATGGATTTATTTGGGGTTTGAATCCCATTGGGGTCTGGGTGCTGGAGACAAGAGTACTTATTGAGCTGTTTTCAGTTACGTCTGCAGCTTTGGGGAGCATGGTTCAGATCCTGGGTCTGTGTTGGAGGAGACTGGCGTGTCTGGCTCAACAAGGCAGGATTCTGGAGGCTCAAACTGGCAGAGAAAACGGGCACAGAGGTAGTTTTAGCACATCAGGTGACAGTCCCAAGGGGGTCTCTGTGACCGAACCCATCACAATAGGCATCTACAAATGGGAAGCCCGGGGATGGGGCTGAGGGTGTGTTTCAGTAAGGACTAGAGTACGGGTCCGTTTTCCCCCCATTATGCCTGGGCTGGCTTCTTTTCCCCAACCTTCTCTGCTCTCATACTAAGCAGCCCAAAATGGCATGGCCAGATTTGCAGGCCAGTTTCTTTGATTTCTTCCTGCAAGCGTCTTGGAACTGGTACTGCTGCTCTGCTTCATTCCACTCTGTATCTGCTGTGAGGCAGCAGAAATGTGCTGTGTAGGAGGCCTCTGTGCCTTGCCTCTGCCAGTCTCCTCGGGGCAGCCCCTTGGCCATTTGAACTTGGTATGGATCATCAAAGATGGCCGATATCGACTGGAGAAAGGCATCCCAGTTAGACAGCACTGGGCTATGGCCTTCCAGTACCAGGGGGGTTGGGAGGGTTAGTCTAATAAATCTCCTGTCAGCAGGCTGATTACCAAGGATTGGTCAGAGGCATAGATTTTGGTACACATCAGAAACAAGATGGCATTGGTTCTTGAAGCCCCCAAACTGCTGGCAGTTCCCGTTGAATTGTTCAGGCAAGGGTATTGCAGGCCTCTGGTTGGGGCAAGGAGCTGCAAGTTGTGTTCACAGCACAGTATTCTCAGCGCTGAGCTGCCTCACTTGCTCCTGCAGCTGCTGGTTGTGCCAAGCCAACTGTGTTACTTGAGCCTGCCGTGCTTGATTTTCTGCCTGGAGGCAGGGGGCCCATTTGGGCAAGTCAGTACACCTGGTGGCTGTAGTGATGCAGCTGGGTCCAACCTTCTTGCACCAGGCTTAGTCCTATAGGGTTATTGTGGTCCAAACAAGTAGTAGTCAGAGCCAGAGTTCATGGTCACAGGACAGGAGTTAGCTCAAGTAGGATACTGGGAGATCAGAAGCAAAAGACGAACTGAATATCAGAACCACAAGTCAGGTGCCAGGAGTTAAGCTGGGTCAGGATGCCAGGAAATCAAGGAGCAGGAAGCACAAGGCACACAGTCCAGAGCAGGGTGAGCACAGTAGTTTGGACAGCTTCCCTTTCCTGCTGCTGGCTTAAGTAGGGCCAGTGTGCCAATCAGCTGCTCTGGGGCTCTGCCAGATATCTCTCAGAGGTGGGGCCTCATCCTGAGGCTGGGCTTCATTAGTTCCAAGTAAGCCATTGCAAGCAGGCTGCCACGTGAAGAGTTGGAATGTGGTTGCCCCCATGGATCCTGTGAAACTGGGTTCAAGACGCATGCGTCATGACTCTCCTTCATTTCGTGTGCCAGATTTTCCTAGTATCACAGAGCTGTGCAGCCAAGGAGCTAGAACAGGAGCCAATTGAGTTAGTGTATGTTCACGTGGCCTTACTTGGGTGACTTTGATCTTTTGAGATCTGCCAAGACATAAGGTGGGGAGGAACTTTCCCACTCCCTACTTCAGGGTGACTGGGCTAGCAAACTCAAATCTCAGATGGAACGATTTGGAGGAAACTCGATCTCTCTCTCCTATCCCATGCCCTCACCAGGACGTCTATAGATTTTCCTGTCAAAAGGCATGTGATCTAATTTTGAACACCAACTGTATTTCTTAACTAAAAAAAGTTGAGGTTTTGGAAGGTTTGAAACATCTGTAACGTAGCTTAGTTCTTTTCTGATGTTGATTTTCTTCTTTAAAAAAAATTAGTACTTCTAAATGGCCATGTTTTGTTTTCTGTTTTTTGTTTTTACGGTATCCATGTACTCTGAATAATCTCCTTTAAATTCTGGAAAGCTATATAGATTAGATGGATTATTATGTAACTCTGGATCCTAGTCTGAAAGTGAAGAACTTCAAATGTTTTGTTCCAATTTTTTTTTTTCCAGGGGATGGCCATTGGTACAGAGCTATCGTTCTGGGAATTTCTCAGTCTGAGGTGAAGGTAGCATATGCAGACTATGGAAACACCGAAACTCTACCATTCTCTAGAGTCCTGCCAATCACTGCACATTACTTGAAGCTCCCTTTTCAGATAATTAAGTGTTCGCTTGCAGGTAGAAACATAACCAACCATGTTGGCTATTTAGCAGTGTGACTATTTAGTCAAAAAAAAATTATGTTGTTACCATTAACCCCTGTGTTATATTGTCCATCTAGATGAGGACTCAAAAAAACAGTATACAGATTAGCATTGTAAAGTCTATTTTCAAACCCAGAAAGACTAATCTGAAAATTTTCTGAAATAGTTTAGGTACTGCAGAAAAAAAAAACTATAGACAACTAGAAAACTGGGCTGCTCCTAATTTAATGATAAAGCTATTGGTATTGATTTTTTTTTTAAAAGTTTTGTAACATTTTCTAGGTTTTACTGGCATTTTATAATTTAAGATTTTAATGATGTTGTAGCGGAAGTAGCTTAACTATTTACAATCTAAACTAGAACTCAGTTGTCTCTTACTTTATTTTTTCCAGGAATCATGGAATGGTCTCCATTAATAATAGATTTGCTAAAAACATTAATATTGAATAAGTGTGTCATGATCACAGTAAAAGGGATCAATGAGAATATTCATGCTGTATCTGTGGAGAAGTGTTTTGAAAACAGCAGTCTAAGTATAGCCGACAAATTAGTAATGGAAGGTTTAGCCAAATATAGCAACTCTGGAAATCAAAGTATTCTACACCAAGGTAACTGTTTTTCACTTAAAATATTCTCATTCTTAAATTTATTCTAGTGTTCAAAAATGCGTTGTGTGTATCCATAACTAATGTCCTTTGTCCTTCTAAAATCTCATTGTATTCAGCCAGTTAATGAGGGAATAATAATGCTTTACTGATCAGATTCCTGTTCATTTTTTCTCTAGTAGCCCATGCAAATGAGGCTAGTTGCTGTTGCACAGAATTAAAAAAGCAAGTAAGTAGTATTCAGTCTAAACTTACATTTTCTCTTCCAGATACTGATGTTTAAAAAAAAAAAAAAAAGAGCATGGAAAAGGTTTGGGATTTTTGATTTGTGGCTGGCTATAAAATTGAAAAAAGAAGTGTTCTAAAAATGTGAACTTTCCTATTTTATTTTTTACATAGTCAAATAATTCAGAATGTCTTGCAACATGGAAAATATAGGTTGGCTGTATAGTCTTGGTCAATTCCTCGTTTATCACAGATGCATGTAAAAAATGAATGTTCAGAGTATATATGAATGCTATGAGAAGTTACTGTGAATATTCTTCAGTGTGTTCTACACCATAAATATTTGAAGTAGCAAGCCAGAATTTGCTGCTGATATTAAGACATTGGAGTTGGACTTATTTTTATCTTTTTAAAAGAAAACCACAAAGTATTTATCCCGAGCACTGAAATTGCTTACTATGTATCTGTAAGAAAAAGTATAGTACCATTACTAGTTTTATAGAACTGACTTGCTGACATGAAAACAATATTCAATTATGTCTGTTTGTAGGATGATTAAAATGTATTTAATTAAAATTCTAGGGACTGTTGCATAGGAATTAAGGCTATGTAAAGCGGGCGGAACCTGCAACCTTTAAAGAAAAGATCATTTATTAGAATATTATAACAGCACCATTATATGGTTAAGGGACTACCAGCCTTTTCATATAACCAAGGGTTAATGTGCCTATGAAAAAATTAACTGTGGGTGCAACTTGGCATTCATAATGCCTCCATGCTTGTATTTTTTTTACAAGAATCTTATGAAGTCTGTTGCAGGTAATAAGCAAACTTAGATTTTGTTTTGTTTTTATAAAAACGAGTGAAATCAGTGTTAAAAATCTGAACTTTGGAGTTTCAAAGGCCCATTTTTATTTTTAAGGAGAAGCCCTACATTTAGTGAGAGTTACTATCTTTGAGTGGGAGGTAGAACCAGAAGCATTTGTGGGTTCTGACTGCTCTGATGACTTTTGTGGGGGAAAGGAGAGTATTTCTACTGAAGAGGGATTATCATGGAAGCTGGGGAACTTCAGAGAGGGAATGTTGATGCCAGGCATTTAGAGGCTGGTAGAGAGTAATAATGAGCTTACTCGTGCTCCTTCCCTGTCCCACTACAGAATGGAGCAAAATCATTTTCTCCCAGGTAGTCCTTTGAACTGTAGCCATGAAGAATCCAGCCAGATTTCTGCATCCAGCCCTGTGAATGACTCCTCTGCTTGTTTTGTTGGGGGTGGGGGGAGAGGGGAGAGTGGGGGACAAGACATGGAAGGGGTCTGGCTTTGAATCCCCTGAGACAGGTGGAGGAAAGACAGACTTAATACACTACAAAGGGCTTCCAGGAAGTAACTCTAGAGGTAGGTAGCACACCAGTGAATGGGAGCAAGGAGAGAACTTGGTGACAGGGCTAGGTTAACTTCCTGTTGGCCTGGGCCATTGATCTGCTGACATCATCATCTCTAGCACCTCATCAGAGCTCTCCTTAGGGGTGTCTTTAAAAAAAAAATTGAGGGTCAGCCAAAATCATTTAATGCACCATGCTGTGTTTTTTTTTTTTTCCACAAAATAGGGAAAGGTAATTGTACATTCACTAAACTAGAATAGGAACCCAGGTTCATTTGTAGTTCCTAAAACTACTTTTAAAAAGTGGCTTTCAAGTTGATTTTATTTAATTTTAAAAACAAACATTTACATAATACTTTATATGGCAACATGCCTGCTAATATTCTCTCTGTCCTTCCCTCACAGATTGAAAAACATGAACAGATCCTCCTCTTTCTTTTAAATAAACATGTGGCTCAAGATAAGTGTAGTGAAATGAAAAAATTATTACAACACTAAATCTTTTAGGCATGATGTGTGTGTTATATGCTTAGTTAGACCTGTAACACTCTGTTGCCAATGTTAATGCAATTGCTGCTGCTCACTGCTCTTATTCCTAGAATAGTGGCTGTGTTCAGGAGCAAAAAAAGCTTGATTTCTTTTGTAGAAATTGTTTTGCTGTTAAATGCTGTCTGAATGTATTTGTATATATGTGAAATAAGAAATTGTACATTTACACTATCTGGATCAGAGCAAAGCTAGATGGAGCCAAGTTAAGACGTGAAGCCTCTGGCTGTTAGTGCAGTTGTTTTGAAAGAAGGCCATACTTTTTCTTAAGCAACTGTTTTTGTAAGAAAACTCTTCACTTGCCAACCAAAAGTATGGTAAGAGAACTTCGTGAAAACTATTCAGTTTTCATTTACAAGAGGGAAAAATTGGATTTTTGTCTTAGAAAACTCAACTTCATTTTTACATTTAATGTATAGCAAACATAAAATTTAAGTTTGAAATAAAAATTCATGTGAAATTTTAGGTAAACAATCTGTCACGAAGAATTACAGTACAGATATTACTTTTTTCATTAGGTCTACTTCATGTTCTATGTCTAATTTACGGTTAGATTTGTTTAAAACGGTATTTTCAACCTTTTATTTTTCCTTACTGTTTCCTCCAGCTGCGTGAAGTAATACGAACAACCAAACTTGATTTTTAATTGGCATGTAAGGTATCTCTCTTACCTGCAAAATCGTCCCTTTTCTTCAGATTGTTCTTCAGCAGTTTGGTTAGGCATTGTTTAGTGGTTAGAGCAAGGAATGGACTCTCAGAACTCTTGGGTTCCCCATCAGCCTTTGCCACTAAATTTAGACAGGTTACTTAACCTCTCCCGCTGTTTATGCAACTTTATTTTATTAATGGATAAAGTTCCTGTATATGCGCAGATGCTGTATCAGTGCATATTTACCCCCTTCATTTGAAAGCATATATCACATTCACAATTTGGCACCTTTATTGACAGTCTCAGCAGATAAACCAAGAGGTCCATAGCCATGGAGATGGAATTGCTCTCAACTTTAGAGTTAGTTTCCATGTTTGGTTAGAAACATGGAAACGTGTATTTCCATTGGTCATGAGCATCTGTTTTGTAGAGACCTAAGGACTTCAGTTTAGAGTGCTGCCAATCTGATACTTTTCAGGAGCACTGCAGTTAATGTGAAGGAGTTGGAATTTTTAAACTGTTACTTTGCTTGTGCCACCAGACTTAGTTCTCATTCCTCTTGATAAACCTTGAGAAAAGTTTTGGGGATTTTTTTAAGATCACTTTGTGTATGGCAGTAAACTATTGCTTACTTTTGTAAATTCAGGATGTCTATGAAAAGAGTCGGTGTAGTCCCAGTCCACCAAGTCTATTAGAAACCTGTTCCTTTCACACACCTCAACGATGTAAAAACTTTTGGTGAATTGGTAATGTTCATAAGTTTGTGTTTTTCCCTAGGCACAGGGTGACTTTCACTCAGAAATAAATTCCATTTGAACAGCTATCATATCCAGTCAGACAACTGGCTTTTATTTGAAACTGCTTTATAGCATTCTCCTTTGCTGGGTGTAAGATACGGAAAACATACCCTAGGTTTCCCCCCTCTGTAGTTTTTTTTTTTGTGTATGTGTGTGTGTGACATACTTATATGGACCAGCTGACAGAACTGGATCCTATTTTAATGACATTAACTTGCGCATTATTAAGGAATAAGTGCATTTTTGAATGTTAATGTTATCACTTACAGCTCCCCTCTCTTCCTCTAAAAACATTTGGCTTAGACTCTGATGAGTATGATATGACCTGCAAAATCCAAAATGTGGCCAAGAAAATAACACGCTATTGATGTTCAGTTGAGTAAGAAGAGAATACAATATAGCCTCACAAAATATCCTTTGGAAGCCAAGGTCAGTATGTAGCACGTGTATAGCTTTTATGTTTTCAGAGCACTTTAATAACATTCAGAGCCAGATGTGTTACAGTTGAACTATTAATTGTCAATAAAAAGTTCAGCTTTGGAGAAGTTCAACATAAGTGTTTGGAGATTACCTAAAAGGCTTTTTTACAGCCAAGACACAAGTTTGCTTCCTATATTTTTTGCTGCAACAGCTACTGACCTCACCAATAACAAAAACAGAGGGGAGCAACAGTTCCTATATGGCATTAAGGACAAATTCTGTGTCTGTACGTGGTTCCCATTTATGTCAATAGGAAGTGGTGTATGCATGTGTGATCTGAAGTTGTTTTTAGCTCTTGGTGGATAAGTAAAGAAGGAAACCATTTTCTTAATTTTCTTTAGTTTTAACATCTTCTCAGAAGCATGACCATATTTCTAACTAACCTCAGTGTCCTGAGGCACCTGAGATAGCCCATAGACAGGGATCCTATCCCATGAATTAACATTCCCTGTCTCCCCATCCCCTGTGTTAATGACTCCCACTTCAATGAGTGGCATCTGTACCATCTGGTTATCTCTGGTATCCCAAACCTGTGCCTATGTTGGGTTACTGGGATCACCTTTGCTAGACTTCCCTCTGAGGTAAGCCCCCAACCTATTACACAGTTGTAAGTTAGCCTGTAACAGATGTGAAAAGCTGTTGATCTCTGAGGCAGCTGAGCTAACCGAGCAACTCTGGACCCTCCCCCAATACACTGGGTCCCCAGGTGTGTCCCCCCCACCCTCCCAAGCTCTGTGGCTAAATCCGTTGCCCCACAAATTTCAGTAGCTAAAGTCCTGGGGAGCTGCAGAAAGTGGCCGCTCCCCAGCATCTTGTTTTTAGCCGCAGTAGGCCATATCCACGTGCCGTGCCTCTCTCCCCTCTAAGATCCCCAAATGCAGCACTGTAGGAGAAGTGGTTAAAATTACCATTCGCATATCCACTATTCTGGACGTCCCGTCCACCCCCCCCCCCCCCACTGGAAGGCCCAACCCCTGAGTGCGGCACCCTGCTGTCCCCAGCCATGCCTGTTGAGCTTCTCGCCCTTGAATTCTCCTACTCTTCAGTCACCCCTTGGTGTCAGTCTAACTCACCAATAGTGACTCTGTTTCTTGCAGTTGTAATGCTCTGCTTCTTGGGTCCTAGAGGTTGTTCATACCCCTGGTCTGGTTCTACTTGTCCTGTAAGCACCCTGTAACCTTAGAATTGCTACAGAAAGAACTTCTGCTCCAACAGTGTGCCTAGCTTCAATTAATTTTTGGCCTGCTTCCCCAGTCTTCAATACTTGTTCCCTGCACCAGCAGTGTTCCCCCCGCCCCCGCTACTCATGGGACAAAAGGATCCCCAGAGGATTCCTCCTGTCCATGCTGCCCACAGGAGCACAGATGGGGGCCCCACTTTTCCCCCCTCTCGATTGGGCCCAAGATGCAGGGAAAGAGGAAAACCTTCCCGCCCCCACCCCACTTCCTGATCTCACTCTTCTATTACGCAGAGCCAGCTGGTTGCAAATGAAGACGTTGCTGATGCTGCCAGCCCAATCCTGGTAAAGAGGGGCCTCCCCATGGTTGCATGGGGTATAAATACCCCATGAAACCTCACTTTTCCAGTCAGCAGAAAGAGTGAGCATTGACCTTGTCCTAACCTAGCTCCAATGGCTTCCTGCCCTTCTGATCTATCCCTGTACACTTCCCCTTCTCCCCATCTGCTGCAATGGAGAGCTTAAGTGGGCAGTGCCCTTTTTCACCAACTAGCTGGACGAAGACCCACTTGCATAAAGATTGCGGTGGACGCATGAGTTCTAACATCTTCTCAGAAGTGAACAAAACTTCAGCTAACTTCAGAAAATACTTTGCACTTATGTAGCACTTTTCATCCAATGATATTAAATGACTTCACATAGATGGTGGATAGGCATTATTTCCATTTTATAGATGGGAAACTGATGTACAGAGAGGTTGTAACTTGCCCAAAATCACACAGCCAATCTGTGGCAAAATTAGGGCTAGAACCCAAGTCTCGTGACTCATGGTTGTGTTCTAACCACTACTTCCCTCCTACTACAGATAAGACATGCTAGACCATTCTGTTCAGATTTACAGTGCCCACTCTCTCTTCAACCTTTTTGTTCGTTTAACAATCCGAACATCTGTTAGTTCATATTTTCTCACGCAGGTTACAGGCTCTCCAGTACTGTGAGGTCCCTCTAGCACTGTAGTTTGTTTTTCTATTTCTCTTTTGTATAGTACAAAGATAACGGCAAGTTAATTTTGAAATGTATGGGACTGTATACGGAGAGACTGTACAATTAATACTGAATATATGAGTTTTGAATTACAATCTTTCCTCGTAAATGGTTCTGTTCCAGTGCTTTTTTATGTAAAATCCCACTTGCTGAAGCATCATAGTTTTATCCATGAAGGCTTTTCAAAGTTTGGAAACGGTCTTTTTCCCCCTTTCATGATTGTGTGGCACCAGTGTGAACTTAAGCTTGTTCCTCACATGATTTTGTATTTATTGAGCTGCCGGATGCAGGTAATATGTAAGCGTGGTGTGAACAAATTGTACATTTCATACTATTGTCACCTTATTTAAACTTTGCTCGGCTTTAAATTTGAGGATGCTACATTTTTGTTGTATTTCAAAGATCAATCTTGAAACGCTGCACATACTTTGTATGTTACCAGGAGTAATAAAGCTATTTCACGGTCTAGATTTCTTTTCATTTGTACGGAGTTAATCTGTTGAAAATTAAGCCCTTGCCTTTTTCTCTCCAAAACTGGTGTTTACATCATTAAGGGCTAAATTTTGCCACTGAATGCAATTCTCTTTGAAGTCAATAGGAATTTATATGCACACATCCAAAGGCAGAATGTGTCTCTGTGTCTCTGGATTTATTTTTATTTATATTTTTACCATCAAATTTGCATATCACAAATGGGTTATTTGGAAATTGAGACAGAATGGAGTTAACCTGAATGCCAATGTTGAGAGTATATTAAAACTATCATTTTGTCCTTTAAATGCAGCCTATATCTCCTTCAAAATTTGAAACTGTCCATCTTCAATCTAAAAGATTTGTATCCATCTGAATTTTACCACATAGTTTGAAGCGGACTAAAGAGGCTGTGGCTTTTATATTCTGGGTTCCATGTTGAAATGCTGAAAAGCCCCTGTTTTCCCTCTCCTGGCAAAAGAGAACCCCATTAATGATTGCTAGGAATATTAATATAGGAAGGAAATTCATAGGTTTCTGTTGCAATCTCTAAAATGTCATTGATGTATAGATGTCAGGTGTTAATATAATCCCAAGGTAGTGTTTCTAATGAAATCCCCAAAATTATTTGAGTTGTCAATGTGCTCAGTACTAGACCTATTATAAAGGAAGATGTTATCTCTGTCCCTAGGGGGCTGAATTAAGCTATATAGCTAAAACACAACACACAGGCAGAACAGCTTAAGTTCCAAAATTGGAGGCCTTGTCTAAACACAAGTTGTATATGTTTAAGCAAAATTATTTTAAGTAGTTTTAGTTACAGTTGCAAACTCCTGTGTGGACACAATCAGTTGACTTAATCTATTCCTTATTGATTAAAGCTAAATTGATCACAGGTCAGTTGTAACTCAGTTTAAATGTATCCACATAGGGGTTTGCATGAGTTTAACTAAACTGACTTCAAAAAATATTTGTTAAACTGCTGGTGCAAGTTGGTATGTAGAAAGCGCTTGTCACAAAATAGGACCTCAGTTAATAGCAGATTGTGATACTTTCATGTTGTGATCACCCAGGCTCATCTAAGTACAGTATTGCTGATGGCACAGCATAGAAAGACTCAGAAGGTTTAAAATAAGCTGAAATCTATTTTATTTTTTAAATTAATACCATGTGTGTTTTACAAATATGGGTGTCACGTTTTGGGGTGTGACTCAGACCAATGAGAAGTTGTTGCCACTTGTCCTGTAACCCTGACTGCCTTAAAATCCTCTGCGGCTGTAGCTCCCAGCCTGGACACTCCCAGCCAGCATACAAGCATGCACTGAGTGTCTGTGTGTCTGTTCAGCAACTCTGAATCCAGCAGCCTGCCTACAGCACCACTGCCACACTCTTGTCTCCACCAGCTTTGGTTACTATTAAGCAAGTGACCCCAACACACCGCCTGTTCTGAATTTCCTCAAAACTGTCTGCCTGAAAACATCCAGCCGTCTCCAGAAACATTCAGAGGATTAATAAGGGTGGTTTGTTCTAAAGAGACAAAAGCACATTTCGGCTTATTAACTGGGGTAAATTCACCCTTCTCTTCAAGCTCAGCACTGAGTTGGTTGAGTGTAAGAAATAAAACAGGTTTATTAACAAAGGACATGGTATCACTTAACCGAAGTAGAAAGAATAAAGTTAAAATGGGTTACAAACCAACAAAAGTAAAAATACGCTTGCTAGTGGCTAAGACTTAACAAGCTACAGCCTTGGTTCAAGGTAGATTTCTTACCAATCTTTCTCTTTACATACATACTGACTTTCAGTCAGGACTTTCCACCGAAGTACAAGGTGCTACTTTACCTTGTTTTCCTAAGTGAAAGATCTTTGCATCAGCAGGTTTCTCACCCATATTCCGTTCCCAGAAACTACAACCCCATTGGCTGAAGGACCCATCTTTCTCAGCTTGCAAGAGCTCTGGCCCCTTGTGTATGTCCCGTGATGGATGCCAAGATGGCTTCTTCTATCTCTTTATATTTCTCTAAATTCACTGCTTTGTCCCTAGACTCAGGATCATCTCATGCTGTTCTTCCCTTTCTGTGGACCCATCCTCCTGCTGATTTGTATGTAAATGGGTCTTCCATTGTTTTTGTCACACCTTGCTGAATTTTGTTGGAGATTGATAACCTCCTTCCCTCCCTCTGTCTGGGATAGTACCCGTATATCAACTACACATGACCTGCATGGTTCAAATACCTTTTATTCACAGACTTCAAAGCATAATGTTAGTGAGTATTTATAATTTCTCATATAGTGTTAGTGCATACATTTCATTGTGTTAGTCTTTCATAATAGACCTTACTTGATGCACTTTTATAATACAACCAATTGTATACGATATTATTGTAGTTGAATTCCAGACCCTCATCTTTATAGCCCAAATTTTCCTGCTGGGGTGTTGACACTATGTTGTCTTGTCCCTTGATTATTAGCTATGACTATGTCTACACTACCGTGGTAAGTCGACCTATGCTATTCAACTCCAGCTACGTAAATAATGTAGCTGAAGTCGATGTATCTTAGGTTGATTTATCGTGGGGGGTCGACAGGAGAAAGTCTCCTGTTGAATTACCTTACTCTTCTCCTCAAAGGTAGAATACAGGGGTCGACTGGAGAGAGATCTACAGTTGATTTGGTAGGTCTTTATTAGGCCTGCTAAATCGACTGTTGGTGATTTGGTCTCAGAGCGTCGATCCCCGCTGTAGTGTAGTCCTTCCCTGTGATTATGCATTGCTTGCCAAACATATTAAGAACATATCCATAACTTTGTGCACACTTCATACATACATCATGCAAGAATATTAGAGACCGGTGTGGTGTTAGTTTTTCAGTGATATGCTACATGTCCCCTATTGGGTACATATCCTGACAACAGTGTGTTAGGTGCAGTGAGCATGCCAGGCCTGACGAGTTACTGGCACAAAGTAGTGCATCACAAATGGACCTCTGTCTCACTCTGGGTACTAATGTATTGTCCAACACAACAATATGAAAAAACATACAAGGGTAGTTATCAAATAAAATGGGAGATCAAAGTTGAGCTGCTGTTGAATTGCAGTAGTTACAGTCTAAAGTCTCATGGTATTATTGTGTGAACTCCAGATACCAAACCATACATGTTTCCAGAAAGGGAGTTAGAATGTGGGGTGTAGCCGGTCAGAGATTCCATGACTGGTTGGCTATCAGTAAGTAACTCATGGATGGCATTTGGTTGTTAGGCAATGTCTGCGGTAAACTGTATGCTGTGGTGTTTTTTGTAAAAGTTGTTAACATTTCCTACTGTACAGTATTTGAAAATTTTAGGCTGTCTATTGTACATTTGTGGAAAAGGAGTGAATTGCTATCTTAATGTTGCAAGGCATAATATTGTATCCAATCAATTGTATGTTGTTATTACTCTTTATGCATTTATAAGTTTCTACCCTTAGTACACAGGTGAACAATACCAGACTCATTAGAAAACAAAAATAAAACCAGTTCTACTGCGGAGGGAGAAAGAGGAGAAAAAGGAGGGCAATACAGTCTTAAAATGTATATTAAGCTAGCTAGCAGGGTCTCCATCTAAAATCGGAGAAGATGCCAACATTCTAAGTAACAGTTGTGGGCACCCAAGTCCCAGTCAAGTGCCTTCAACACAAGTCACGAGACCATATTTTCTTTCAACAGGCCTTCTCTTTTCTTGTCTTAAACCTTGTCTGCGCTGTAACGCTTTGTGCTGTTTTCATTGGATCTTGCAATCAGACCAGTCTCACGCCATGTCAGTATCTGAATAGGAATTTTCCAATAAGTGGTGGTATTTCACTGGTGACTTAAGGAAGGTGCCATCTACTTTTCTTACCACTGGGGCACCATGGAGTTACATGTCCTGCTAGACACAAAACCCTGGTCCTGGACACTTGTGCTTATGAGAGTTTCCATAGTAATATCTTTCTTTGAAAAGCAGAGGTGTTAACTCTAGTGTTTTGGGCAAATAACTCAGGTAATTGCTTTCCACTTACATGTATTTCCCCCCTCCGAATTCAAATGGAGGAAGACAGTCACTGTTTCAGTTCTAAACTGTGCAGTATTGTGTACTGTCAAACAGTTGGGACTGAGGTAATTGCATTTCAATGGTGAATGAAGTGGCCCTTCAGTATAATTTGCTTCACAGTCTTTGTTTAAATGTCTCACAGTTTTTCTTAAACCTTTTTATCTTGCCTCCATATTTTCTTCCTCTCTTCAGTTTCTTCCTCCCCTATACAATCTGTTTTTCTTTCATTATTTTCTTTCTTGTGCATTATTTTTGTAGTGTCTAGTTCTTCACTAAGGGGTTTTTCCGCTTGCAATAAATTTAGTTCTTTATTAAACTCCTCTTGTCCTTTCTCCTAAACAAAGGACTGTGACTCTCTTGAATGTCTTTTGTAAGGAGTATTACCAGCTCCAGGGTGTGGCTTTACACAGGATAGAGAGAGCACTGCTGCCATAATCCTACAGTTTTTGTTCCTCTTTCAGATATTGCTTCTGCTCCCAGCAGTCAATTTTTGCTGGTCCTGTAAGTGGCCCGGTAAGATGTATTCCACTGTATGTCCTGTGTGGGAACCAAAGAGGGCACAAGGAGTTTGTTAATCTCCCACTTAAAAAGAAAATGGTACGTGTGATGTGCTGAAGAATCTGGAGCAGGCCTAGCAGCTGGGGGGGCGTGGGAGAGACGGAAGAAGAGAAGCATTTTAAAGTGATGGCGATGATTCAAATAGTTCATTATTTAATTTCAGACAAAAATTAGTTGTGGACAGTGATTTAAACCGTAAAATCTTCAGTCAAGAATTGTCTTTTATGTGTTAGTATAGTGCTTCCTATAATAGGAGCATATTATTCACTAGGGCCCATGAGTGGTAGTAGGTATCGTCCCTATTTTACAGATGAGAACACTGAGTCTGAGACTTTTTTTTTTTTAAAGTGATCCCAAATTGATGATTTCTTCTAGTAAATGGAGCTTACTTGCTAATTGACTTCTCCCTGGCAGCATTTAAACTGTATCATATAAGATATATGGATGCCAGGGATTCCCAATTTTCAGTGTTTGGTTCCAGCCTGTGATACACCCTCTGTCCTTGGGCAAGTGCCTTTACCCATCTGCCTCAGTTTCCCCATTTGTAAAAGGTTGAGACCTACCTCTGGTGTACATTGCAGTGACTAATCTGTAAAATAGCATTTTTGAAAAGTTAGTTGAATGCCAAGTATTAGTTTAGTATTTGTATTAATAATTTAAAAGGTGGGGAAAATGAAAGATATCCCTAATTTTGTATACTTATGGCTCAAATTCACTCACCTGTTGTAGGCGTGAGGTGTAGAGTTTCTTGTGGACTTTACCATTTTATGTATTGCTCCTTTGAAGAATTCAGTGAGCCCTGAAACCTATTCCTAAAACTAAAATCAGTTTCCCCTCCACTATAGGGTAAGGTATTAAATAGATCCAGGAGGTGAAAAGTAATCAGTCATTGGAGTTGTCAATTAAAAACAGTTTAATCCTAAAATACCCAGAAAAGAAAACAGAATAAGGAGGATTTGATCTAGTAATGGAATCCACTGCCTATTAAATATAGCTCCTGCTACTGGAATAAATTTGCTAATACACTTAAATAGATCCCAGTATATTCTTAGAGAAGGGCGGGGGTGGGGAGGGATAAGACGGTTTATAATTATTTCAGTATTAAAAGTGTACTGAAGTTGTTGGTCTTAGGAACATGGAAAGGTCCTGTAATGTAGTGAACTGTAGAAGACTGGATCCTGCTCCCCCTTAAGGTGATGCTAAATCTGCCATTGATTTTTAGATCAGATATTACCCTGTAGTCTACTGTAGGTAACCACAATCAGCTGATCCAAGAGCAGCAGCATATTGTCCAAGAGAAGCTATAATCAGACCTCCATTATTAAAGAGATGGGCATGGTGACCGTCTGAAATTACTTGTAAGAGTAGACACACCACCCTTCCTCAAATGAAGCAACCTTTGCAGGGATGTGAAAGCTTTAAATAAGGGATGTAGATCTGATCTGATTTCTAGAGTTGTGTTGGTTGAAATTTACTTGAAAGTAGCTTTTCAACTGAAACTGCCATTTTGGTCAATTTTCAGTTTTAGTTATAGAAAACTCAAAATATTTTCTCTACCTTCTCTTCCTCTTTTTTTGCAGGGGAATGAAGAGGGGAGAGAGAAGGGAGGAGAAAATAGAGAAATATTAATCTTTTGTTAAAAAGCTGAAAAACTCCACTAAAATCCAACAGATTGAGACTTTGATTTAATTTGAAAAAGTTCATGGAAAATACACTTTTGTCCAATCAGCTCTATTTTGGAGCATTTTCCTTCAGGTATTTTATTAAAGGGAGAATTGGCATAGAAATAGAATAGTTAACTGCTTCTACGTGAAGCAAACAAACTCCTGTTAAAAAGTAGATTGTACGTTGCTTGTGGATGTAAAGAAGAGCACAGCCAAGTTCCACTCTGTTTCAACAGCTCTGGAACACAAGAATTAACATTGCTACATCTTCTCAATAAATTTTGCAGTCAGGTCTTACTAGACTGTGGGACGCTTAAAAGGAAGACATTTATGATTGTGAAAAAGTTTTGTCTAATGCACATTCTTTGTTCTTTCTTGATTCATTGTCACCCAGTGGAACAGTAGGCGTACTTTAGATAGGCTTACTGTGCTCTGCAGATATTAACTAATGAATCTGCATAGCTCCTTTGTTTACTAGGTAGGTGTTAACCCCATTTTAACCCATAGATGAAGTGAGGATGAGATGAAGTGACTTGGTCAAAGTCACAAAACAAGTCAGTACCATAGTTTAGCAAAAGAACTCAGGACTAAGGGTGTGCGAATAACCAATTTTTCTGTTCAGTGGCCAAATCAAAAATAATTTTACAATTGTTTTGGGTTAAACAATTTTTTGTTGAATTGTTGAGGTTATTTCTTTACCTTTTTTATATAAAACAAAGTAAATTTTTAAATGAAAAGTTGTTTTGAATTGGAAAAATTAAATCTTTTGAGTTTTCTGATTTTGTTTTGACCAAAACTGCGGTAAATTCAATACAAAGTTGCCAAATGTTCCAGTTGACCTGACTGCGTGTTTGGTTTTTTTTGTTTTTTTGTTTTTTGGCAAAGTTTTATCCAAAAAATTTTATTCAGGCACTTCCTGGCTCCCAGAACAGTGCATTATTTCTTCTCTAGATGATGTCTTGCCTTTATTTTGACACTGGAATTCATCCTTGCTCTGGCAGGACTCTTTCCTTTTTTTTATTAACGTGAGGTAACATACTTTCTTTTAGACCCCATCTGTTTCTTTCTGTGGTGTTGTCATCCTCTAAATTTCCGTATGCCTTCAGTATGCCTTCTTCATCTGACATAGTGTCCCTGAGCTGCAGAGGCTGCAGGTTCAACTGGGAAAATGGGGCAACTCAGTGCCCAAGAGGAATTGCTGCTCATCAGATCAATGCTGTATTCTCAGTCTGCTTTGACACAGTCGACTGCTGCTACTTTGCATGCTGTTTGTCATACAGCAGGCTGAAGAAACAGCCTGATTCCAGAGCCCATTGTGAACCATTGCCACAGCTGAGCTGTACGTACATTTTCTCTTCCACTGCTATCATACAAGTTTTAGACCATAGTGCAGGGCATTCTAATAGAGGACTTTGTAAGCTGTTCTGGTACATGAAGACAATCTTGGATACTTTAGCTTTAAATATATTCTACTGTGTGGGTTTGTTTCATTTCAACCTTAGGGGCTAATTCCGTTCTCTAAATGTAAAGCCAAGGTACCTTAAGAGTGTTGAAAATTATCACCTAGATCAGTTGCTAGCTTAATACAAAAACATGAGTGATCTTTGAACATGGCTGAAGGCAGTGTTTCCTAAACTTTTGAATGTTGAAACTCTCTTTGGGAAATTAAACCAAATGTTGTGTAGTGTTCACACCCTGCTATTGCTGCAGGGTGCTAGGCATGAGAACGTGATAATGAAATGGACTATAAACAATTAAATTGTCCTCTCCGGTTTTTAATGGCTACATTGAGAGAAATGTAAAAACAGTGAAATATAAAACTGATATTTAAAATTTTCCACCTAAATTGAAAATATATTAATCTTAACATGGGACTGGTGAGTTGGAGGAGCCAGTGCCTTATTAAACTAACAGCTCAGTCATTTGCTGACATAAACTGTGATAGTAGAACCCCTAAAGTTATGTGGTATCAGGACACAAACACATGTTGGAGTGAGGGCAGACAGACTTGCACATAGTTCAGAATCATATAATTTAGAGGAACATAATCCAAAGTGTAACGGTGAGATACAAAAATGGGAGTAAATTGTATTGAGGAGAGCACTTCTGAAAAGGAATAGGGTTTAAGGGAATGTGGAAGGGACAGACTGAGAGCTTTGATGTACAGGAAAAGGGGTGGTCCAATTGTTGGGTGTATCCTCCAAGTTATAATAACTTGAAGAGTAGGAAAGAGAGTTGGGAACAAATCTCCCCAGATGGGTTAGAGCAGGGGTGGCCAACCTGAGCCTGAGAAAGAGCCAGAATTTACCAATGTACATTGCCAAAGAGCCACAGTAATATGTCAGCAGCCCCCATCAGCTCCAGCATCCCCCCGCCTCCTGCCAGTCAGCACCTCCCGCCTGCTGCAATCAGCTGTTTCGCATGTGCAGGAGCCTCTGTGGGGGAGGACCAAGGCCATGGCAGGCTTGGGGACAGGGGCCGGGGCCGTGGGGGCAGGGCCTGGGGCAGAGCCAGGGTTGAGCAATGAGCACCCCCTGGCACAGTGGAAAGGTAATGGCTGTAGCTCCAGCCCCGGAAGCAGCACCCATACAAGGAGCTGCATGTGGCTCCGGAGCCACAGGTTGGCTACCTCTGGGTTAGGGCCACTAAGCACAGTGGAATGAGCACTGCACTGCTTTGTTGCAGAGGGAGAGGGAGACCATGATTTTTCTGTGGCTGTATCAGTTTATCAGCCTACCAACTTTGCTCTGCTAGCCAATGACTGATGATGTCCCTTCTGCAAATTGTAACTTCTTCCCTTACGGCTTGCTGATGAACACATGGATTAGTGTGTGAGACACTGAATGAGAAGTAAGCAAGGGTGGCACACGGAGCCAGCACAACAGACTGGCTCTGGATTTAACCAGTACAGTCCTTATTCTACAAGTGTTTTGCATTGCAAGAGCTCTACAGCCATGCCAAATCCAGTGCAGGCTAGGGGAGAGGACAGAGGAACCACCAGAGAAAAGAGTCAGAAACCAGTGAAACAAGCTTGACATCCTAGTTCTGATCAGACATGCCAAACCAGCAAAAAACCCCATAGAAATTGGGCTTGGTTTTGGCTTAGTTGTCTTGTGAGTTGCTTGTTGGCTAGTTTTTTGCTTGTTGTAACCTGTTGCTTCTATTTTTTTTATCAGCTCCTGGGGGGGCAAGCAGAGGCAAGGAGGGGAGAGAATCAGGGGTGCACAGCAGGCCCACCACAGTCCCAGCCTGCAGGCCGAGGGGATCTAGTCACATAGAGTGTTGGGGTTCTTAGGGATTGGCTTGTTTTGGCCTTGATTTTTGACTTATTGTGAAAGTCGGGGTGCTTATTTACTGGCAACTGTGCTTCTAATCCCTGGGCCAGTGGGACCGGAAAATACCCATTTTTACTGATATTTGATACAATCGACTACTCTTCACATTTATTTGAATTTGGATGCAAGGGAGGCATTTAAGACAGCCCTTGCTGCCCCATTCCCCCTGCCCTGGGGTGCAGTTGTTTGTTACCAGGCCTGCCCTGCATTTCATACTTCAAAGGTCCCTGAGTCTCTGGGTAGTGAAGCCCTGCACTGGAGGTCATCCTCTGCATGCTCAGAGGCACCTGCATTTCAAACTAGGCTGCCCAAAGCCGCCAGGAAGGAGGAGGCTCTGGCGGAGAGTGGTTTGCTCAGTGCTCAGGCCCTGGCCTGGCTTTGCGGACCCAGCTGGTGGAAAAGTCCGGAGAGATCTCTCTTTCCCACCCCTCCCCGGCTTGACTTGGCTCCGCGCAGCACCTGCCCCCTCGGCCTGCGCCGCAGCGCCCCCTGCAGCAGAGAAGAGGGAGGGCCGGGGGAAGGCAGCGCCGCGCTTCCGAACCTGCAAGCGGCATAACCAGCGGGAGCTGCGTTCAGCTCCCCCGCGCCTCCGTCGGACGGGTCGCTGCCCATTAGCTTCCCCAGGGAGCGGAGCCGTGGCGATCGGGGACGCCGCGGGCAAGCGCGGCGGACTTGGTAAATTACAAGCGTCTGGCGTCTCCCCTCCCCCCCCCCTTACCTGCACTAGAACCGGTGTCTGGGCAGAGGTGCTGCACCCGCCCCGCCGCCGGTGACAAAAGGCTGGAGCCTCCCCTCTGGGTGCAGCTGCTGGGGCTGAGCAGGCAAAAGACCCGGGATTGGGGCGCGTGGGGGCCCTGCCCGCAAGCCCGGCGGGGGCGGGGGGGTCAATGAGGGGGGTATTTGTCTGGCACGAAGGCTCTTCTCCCGACCCAGGGCGGCGTGACCCGGGCAAATCCCTGTCCCCCTTGTCTGCCTCGGTACCTGCCTGGCGGGAGACGTGCCGGCTTCCTGGGTGGGTGCGTGCGGCACATGGGTCCCTTCTCTGTAAGGTGAGCCAGGGCCGGATCGCTTGGCTCCAGCGAGCTCTGCCGCTTTGCTGGGGCGGCTGCAGGCTGCTCGGTGTCCCCACGCGCCGGGCGGGAGTTTGGCGGACTTCCGAAACTAGTGAGGGCGTTTAGCCCCCGAGAGAGGGGGGAGGGCACGGGCACGGGCAGAAATGTACCCACCGCAAGAAGGATAGCAGAAATTCTCACTCAACGTACAGGTTAGAAGAAACTCCACCCGGACATTGTGTCCTGGCGCAATGCTGTACGGTATAGATCAGCGTATTTCGAGCATGCTCCTTGCCCTGGGTTCTGGGCGTATTGTATATATGGGGGAAAAAGCAAATTGAAGTTAGATTTCTCTCCCCTCCTTCATGGATTTTTCCACAGTTTGGGTTCTGTTAAGCCAAACACACCTGGAATACATGAAGCTGCAACCAGACTGTTCTGTTGTTATCCAGCTCCAACAAATTTATTTGAGCAGAAGCTTTCGTGGGCTACAGCTCACTTCATCGGATGCGTTCAGTTTTCCACTGAATGCATCCGATGCAGTGAGCTGTAGCTCACGAAAGCTCATGCTCAAATAAATTAGTCTCTAAGGTGCCACAAGTCCTCCTTTTCTTTTTGCGGGTACAGACTAACGCGGCTGCTACTCTGAAATTTATCTAGCTCCATTTTTCTTCCTGATAGTGGGCTAGTTCAGTACCCTGCATTATTTTGGCAAAACATGTAGATCAAAGTATTTTCTTGCAGAGTTGTGCAAGGCTAAATAGTCGGCAACATAATATATAGGAATAGTATGGTGCACAAGTGTAGATTGTAAAATACTAGAACTTCAGGTAGAAGTAAAAAGAAAAGGAGTACTTGTGGCACCTTAGAGACTAACCAATTTATTTGAGCATGAGCTTTCGTGAGCTACAGCTCACTAATACAGTTAGTGGGTGATTTTTAGTACCTCTAGTTTATAAAGTAGTTCTACACGTATGTATTCCCAATTGCAATTTGTCTTGGCATTGTTCACCATACAGACATGGGTTACCTCTTCACTGGGTGTAAATTGGCATAGATCCATTAAATTTAATGGAGCCATGTTGATTTACAACAGCTAAAGATCTAGCTTGTGATTTTATTTTGACGAGACCTAGTTATATTAATGCTGTTTTTAATACTGTTTGTAATAAGTCTTAAAACTTTATCCACAAAATTAGAATTGAGAGTTGTAGTCCATAAAACACAATATTGCAGTCTATGAACTGAATAGTATTTTATTGAGAGGATACATGGCACTATATAGTAGTTACACTGTGCTAAAAAATAATAAGATCCCTACTATGATTGTCAGTAGCTTACAATCATAAAATCATAGGAGGTGAGAGGTTGGAAGAGACCTCAGGAGGTCATCTAGTCCAACCCCCTGCTCAAAGCAGGACCAACCCCAACTAAATCATCCCAGCCAGGGCTTTATCAAGCTGGCCTTTAAAAGCCTCTAAGGATGGAGATTCCAGTGCTTCACCACCCTCCTAGTGAAATAGCTTTTCCTAATATCCAACCTAGACCTCCCCCACTGCAACTTGAGACCATTGCTTCTTGGTTTTGTCATCTGCCACCACTGAGAACAGCCTAGCTCAATCCTCTCTGGAACCCTCCCTTCAGATATTTGAAGGCTGCTATCAAATCTCCCCTCACTCTTCTCTTCTGTAGACTAAATAAGCCCAATTCCCTCAGCCTCTTGTAATAAGTCATGTGCTCCAGCCCCTTAATCATTTTTGTTGCCCTATGCTGGACTCTGTCCAATTTGTCCACATCCTTTCTGTAGTGGGGCCCCCAAAACTGGATGCAGTACACCAGATGTGGGCCGAATAGAGGGGAATAATCACTTCCCTCGATCTGCTGGCAATGATCCTACTAACGCAGCCCAATATGCTCTTAGCCTTCTTGGCAACAAGGGCACACTGCTGCCTCATATCCAGCTTCTCATCCACTGTAATCCCCATGTCCTTTTCCGCAGAACTCCCGCTTAGCTAGTTGGTCCCCAGCCTGTAGCAGTGCATGGGATTCTTCCGTCTTAAATGCAGGTGTCTGCAACTGTCCTTGTTGAACCTCGTCAGATTTCTTTTGGCCCAATCCTCCAATATGTCTAGGTCACTCTGGACCCTATCTCTACCTTCCAGCATATCTACCTCTCCCTCCAGCTTAGTGTCATCTACAACTTGCTGAAGGTGCAATCCATCTCCTCATCCAGATCATTAATGAAGGTGTTGAACAAAACCAGCCCCAGGACCGACCCCTGGGGCACTCCGCTTGATACCAGCTAACAACTAGACATCGAGCCGTTGATCACTACTCGTTGAGCCTGATGATCTAGCCAGCTTTCTATCCACCTTACAGTCCATTCATCCAGTCCATATTTTTTTAACTTGCTGGCAAGAATACTGTGAGAGAGCGTATTAAAAGCTTTGCTAAAGTCAAGATATATCACATCCACTGCTTTCCCCATATCCACAGAGCCAGTTATCTCACCATAGAAGGCAGTCAGGTTGGTCAGGCATGACTTGCCCTTGGTGAATCCATGTTGCCTGTTCCTGATCACCTTCCTCTCCTCCAAGTGCTTCAAAATGGAGTCCTTGAGGACCTGCTTCATGATTTTTTCAGGGACTGAGGTGAGGCTGCCTGGTCTGTAGTTCCCCGGATTCTCCTTCTTCCCTTTTTTAAAGATGGGCACCATATTTGCCTTTTTCCAGTCGTCTGGGACCTCCCCTGATCACCACGAGTTTTCAAAGATAATGGCCAATGGCTCTGTAATCACATCAGCCAACTCCCTCAGTACCCTCGGCTGCAATCTTAAAGGCAGGAGTGGGAGCATTACAATACAGAACACACAGAGAGTGGTATGTGGTCTCTGTAGTTGGCAGACTTCATGGAACAAGTGGGTTTAGAACAGAATATATGTTTAGGTTATGCACACCTAAATTATAGCATGTGCCAAGTCAGTTGATGGGAGTTTAACAATGGTTTTTAAAGTGCATTGCTTAACTGTTAGAAATATAAAGTTGACTTTCAGCTCAGGCAACCTTGGTTAAGCTCCTATTGGACTTAGCTGGAAGGCATTTCCCTTTGGGCTCATGCCAATACCTGAACCTGCAATTTCTGTTCTTTCACTGGCTGCCCACTTACGTCAGTAGGAGTTCTGCATTAGCACAGACTGCAGGATTGGATCCATAGGGATGATTCAGTGTACACTCCGTGAGAGTCCTGGCTTAAGTGTTAACATGCACCCTACATCTTTCCACAGCCAGCAGCAGATCTAGTTAGCAGGTGAGAGCAGTCAGCTAGATGGTTATTGTCTGGCCACCAAGAATTTAGTAGGAATCAGAATGGCACATCTGTTCTGATCAATTGCCTATGGCTGAACTTATTCTATGCCTCAATGTGTTACGGTATTGTAGGCCAACTATAGAGCTCTTGCCTGTGGTCATAAGGGACACATTCACCTGGAACAAATGGAAATGTAGACCCTGAATTCTATTTAAAAAAAGCACCCCATATCACACCTATTTTAAACATGATTGGCAGCTATATCTGCTTGTAAGATCTAGTGCTTATAATAGGAGTCTGGGAGCTATGATTCCTGGGTTCTGTTTTCAGCTCCGCTACAAACTGGTATTGTGCCCTGGGGCAAGTCCCCTAGCCCTAGTTTTGTGCTTCAGTTTCCACACATGCCATGTGGGGATAAAATACCTGTCTAAGAGCTGCATTGTAGTGGATAATGCTTGTAAAGGATTTTGAGAGCCTGGAATGAAAGGTGCTTGAGAAGGGTAGAGTTTTCTTCCCATTTATATTGGTGAGGTTGTGGGGCGGATGATAGGTGAATATGAGCTGTTAGCTAGAAACAATGAAAATGGCTTATTTGGGACACTTGAGGAGTTTCGCAGAAAACCCACCTCCTCTGATTGTATTTTTGTTCCTGGTGTCTTTTCTGGAAGAGAACAATCCCAGTACCTATGTTCTGGCTACACGTTTGACTTCTGATGTGAATGTACTTGGGAGCATGTACAAACATAGCCTGGTACAGAAATGCTTCATGAGCTAAGCAAATCCCCTGTGGTCCTTTCTTGTATCCAGGATACTTAGTTGTTGGATAACCTGAACAGAGCATCATCTGAAAGACGTGAGTTAAATCAGCCTTGCCAGGGAGGTTCTCATGGGTGTAAATGGCTTACTGGCTTTTTCAGAGCAGGGCAGACTGATCAGCTAACCTGATGGAAATACCCATTTGTATGTTTCAAAAACAGTCTTGAGCCAAAGCCCATGGAAGCCAATGGGAAGGCTCAAGCTGATTTTAATGGGCTTTGGAATAGGCCCTAGGCCCCAATCTTGGAACACTTATGCTATATGCTTAATAGAGCGTAAGTTTGTAGGAGTGGTGCCTGAGAGGAAAATCCCAGACTGGCTTCTAATGGGGCTCACAGCCCTTATGACCAATCATTTTATCATGTATGCCAAGATTCAGATAATCAGTCCCAGGTGTGAGGATCTAAGCTGGTTGCTAAAGGGAGCAAAAGTGGACTTTTTCTCTGCACCCTATGTACATGGTAGAATTGACTGACTTATGAGGATTATTCCATCTTCCTCTGCAATATCATAGGTTGGCCTCTGGCTTAGGACAGATACCAATCTAGATGGACCACTGGACTGACTTTGTGTTGCTATTCATGATCCTGTGAGCCCTGTTCTGCCATACTGATCAGTGATGTGTTTGCATTTTAAGGTATGATTGGTATTGTCAGGAGCAGCATTCTAATCAACGGCAAAGGCTTTGCATTGCTCAGAAGCGACTAGTTGGCGGTCTGTTGCTACCAGTGCAGGCTTTCCAGCTGTGCCGTCTCTGTCGCCTCTCAGATGGCTGCATGGCTTTCTGTACTGTAACTGCTGCTCAATGGCATTTGACCTAAGTCAGCATCCTCATGGGACCAGGTGGCCAATCAGTCAAGGGTCCTTCTGACCCATTACTGATCAGTGTTGGGGGGGGTGTACGTGTATATCTCAGTCACATTTAAAAAGAGAGTGATTGATGCATTTTTAAGAAATAAGGCAGTGACCCATCTCCTTGCTTACACACACTGCTGCAGTATGCTGCAAAGATACTGTACATATAGGAGGTCTGATTCTCAACAACCTTTTACTGGGGATAGTCACACCTATGTAAGGTGAGTGTCTATCACTAACTTTTCACACTCACCTTGCACAGGTGTAGATGATTACAGAAGGTGTAGAGAAGCGGAGAATCAGGCCAGGGGGCCTCCATATGCTCATTTCTTCGGTGTGCTTCTTGCACATTGGCCCAGATCTTGCCTGCTTGCTCCTGCAAGAATACATTGCGTATAAATAACTTCTGTGCTGAGGAACAGACCCTTGAAGATATGTCTACACTGCAGCTGGGAGGTTTGATACCCAGCATGGGTAGACAGACTTGTGCTAGCTAGCTAAAAATAATAGTATGGATTTTTCAGCACTGGCAGCCACTTGGGCTAGTCACCTCAGTCCAAGCCAACCCGGTATCCTGGGTCCAAGTTTGGGTGGCCCACCCAGCCCCCTGGATCTGAGTTTGAATGGCTAGTCTGATCTTCCACCAGTGCTGCAATGTCCACACTGCTATTTTTAGCATGGTAGCTTGAGCCTGTTGCCCTGCTCTGGGAATCACAACTCTCGCTGTCGTGTAGACAGCCCCTGAGACGGGAACGTCTGAAATAGAATTCACAGTCGTGAACAACCCATTGCGAAAAGCTAAAGGATTTGGAGCTGTGCAGAGTACAGTAATTGCACTGGAATCTCCAGAAGTGTATTCTAGCCTTGGATTAATAGTTCCTAGCAAGGTACATGATTCAGTCACGTAGATGTTTTCACAGCCTTGGAATAATTATATTGTTTGCCTAGTTTATTTCTTTCCAGCTGTAGTTAGTTTAACCTAAGAGATTGAGTTCACATAGATTGCTACATCCCTCTGGTTCAGGCACTTCAGCAAAACATTTATTCCTGGTATCCTGTACTTAGCTATAGATTGCTTCAGGGAGATCCTTATTGCCTGAAACGCTAAAGAAGGGCAAAATGTTATTTTCACAGAGTTAGATTGAAAACATCAAATACTCTTGCTGGAAGGTAGCACTACTTTTATTCTTAGAATCCAGAATAACACACGCAAACCCCAAAACCAGAGATAAACAAAGCTGGCTGCTCCCTGAAACAGAAGCACCACTTATCCCACCTTCCTCTAGGTTGGCTGGCTGCAGAGCTGATTGCTGCTAGTCCCAGATCACGCTGCACACTTCCCTACAGAGCCCCCGCTTGCAAGCAGGACCAGGAAAGCCCCTGACAATTAGAAGTGATCACAGTTTTAATTACACCACTAATATGTGCCCCGAGAGGTCTTGCATATATCTGTCACAACACAAAGTTCAGATGTTTGTGGAAACGTGCCTGCCGCTCGAATGGTGGGCAAAATCAGTAGCATGATGATGTCCACTGGAACAAACTATGCAGGAAGATCCAGCACTAGCTTTTGGGCTCAAAAAAGGTCCTAAATTCAGGTATTGTTAATTGTTATAGGGCCAGATCCAAAGCCCAAACAGGGCCCAGCTGGATGTAAGTGTAGACCTGTTTTATGCACAGTTATCATTATTTCACCAGTAGGGCTGCTTGAAAAATTTCCAGCAAAACCACCTGCGTTTTCAGTGGAAAATTGGGGTTTAGCTAAACAAAAATTTGTGGTAAATTTCTGTGCATTTTTATTTATTTATTTCAACAAAAAATTGAAAACTCAAAACTTTTTTTTCCCAAAAAAGTTGAAAATTTCTCCCCACGCACTCATTTTCCACCCAACTCTATTGGCCAGCCACTTAGAGCGGGCATATCTAGGGTGGAGCCATGGTAGTTACTTGACAGTTTGCAACCATGCTATATAACCATTTTGGACAGGAAGTGAAGAATAAGCATGTCCAATTGAAACTGGATCAGAGAAGCTAGAAATGATGGATCTACAAAATATATATATAATACAGTGGTGAGCTGGAGCCGGTTCACACCGGTTGTTAAATTTAGAAGCCCGCAAGGGACAACCGGTTCTAAAAGGGCTTCTAAATTTAACAACTGGCTAAAAGTGGCGCCTTAGGGATTGGAGCACCCACAGGGAAAATTTGGTGGGTGCAGAGCACCCACCAGCAGCTCCCCTCCCCACCCCGCGCCCGGCCCCAGCTCACCTCCGCTCCTCCTCCCCTGAACGCGCCGCCCTGCTCTGCTTCTCCACCCTGCCCCCGGTTTCCCGCAAATCAGCTGTTCGCACAGGAAGCCTGGGAGTGCTGAGAAGCAGGCGCTGGCTTCGCACTCAGGCCCAAGGAGGCGGAGCGGAAGTGAGCTGGGGCGGGGGGCCACGAGGAGGGCTGCCTGCGCTGCAGCAGGTAATCCGGGGGGCGCGCAGGGGAATCGCTCCCCAGCTCACCTCCACCTCCCTGGGCCTGAGCGCGAAGCTGCCACTTGCTTCTCAGCACTCCCCGGCTTCCCGTGCGAACAGCTGATTCGCGGGAAGCCAGGGCGGGTGGGCAAAGAAGGAGGGCGGGGCGGCACGTTCAGGGGAGGAGGCAGAGCGGAGGTGAGCTGGGGCCGGGTGCGGGGTGGGGAGCTGCCGGTGGGGGCTCTCCAGCTCTGGAGAACCCACGGAGTCGGCCCCTAAGGCAGCACTTTTGATGTGATCAGTGCGGGGAGTGGCCACTCCCCCTACTCCCCCCCCCAGCTATGCTACCCCGCCCGTAGGAGCCAGAGGGACCTGCCGGATGCTTCCTGGGAGCTGCCCCAGGTAAGCACCGCCGGGACTCCCCACCTCACCCCCCCGGCAGGTCCCTCTGGTTCTTAGGGGCAGGGTGGGGTGGGACACCCCCTACGGTGGCCCACGAGACCCTCCTGCCCGGTTCTGGGGACAGTCAGGGGATAGGGGAGGGAGGTGGATGGGACAGGGGTCCTGGGAGGGGGGGCGTCAAGGAACGCGAGGGGTTGGATGGGGCAGGAGTCCCGGGGGCGGGCCATGACCCCCTTGTGGGGTGAGGAGGGAACCGGTTATTAAGATTTTGGCAGCTCATCACTCTGTGTGTGTGTGTATATATGTGCGTGTGTATATATTTAACCATTTTGAAATGTCCTAGCAATCTTGAAGTCCTTTCCTTTCACAGAAGTGTTACTGTGACCCTTGGAGGCGAAGAATGCAGAGGAACATGTTCATCTCTTAGTTATGTGATAGAGGTTGTGGAGCTGCGGGCAGGCTTTTGGCATTGTGGAGAGCTGCCATGAGGGAGTGTCTGTTGGGTGGCTGTCTTTTTGAACTGAATTTCTGTTCTTCCATTGTTGCCTGTCGTGAGCAAGCTAAATCTGGGGTTGGAAGCTGCCAACAAAAGCAAACACATGCATTTGTGTCTTATGTCTGAGTGCTTTTGTTTCTAAGAAGCTAATGTGGTGTTCATCCCACCCCCACACGCTCCCAGGAAAATAGGTTCTTAAAATTTCAGAAGAGAACGTGTGTGTGGGCTGGTGGGGGGGATGAATCCAGAGGAATTGAAAGGATCAGAATAAGCAGCTGTTTTGTGTCAGCCAAAAAGCTAATGGAATAGAGATCAACTGTTTGGTTTTATCTTAGAAGTCAGATCTGCATTTGAAAGAAGACTTCAACCTACTAAAAATCTGTGTTTTTGGCTGCACTGGGCTGCTGTGTTACTTCTTACTCAGGCCAAATGTTGCATTCCTTTCAAAAAAACAATGCCTGGAATGAATCAGCAACATAATATCCCATCTATGGAAGTCTAGTTTGGTTTGTTCATCAGATGTTTTGAATAAAAACACACCATAATCTTTTTTTCTCTCGTTCTATAAATAGACCCAGGAGGGTTTTGAGGTAAGCCAGCTCTTTTTGTTGTGAGCCAAGATAAGAGTAGGTGGTAATTAATTAAAGCTACTGGCTGGCACCTTCAAATAAGCCTCTTCATGCCTCAGCACTGATTCCTCAGACTCGGACGGTGGGTTTGCAATAAAGCAGTGCACAGTATTAAGCATTTGGCCGACATTGTAGTAATGGTGAACTTACTGGGGTATTTTATTCTGATTTCCCACAGTACCACATAATGGCCATGCTATTTCAACAAAAAATCAGCAGTAGGTTACATTAACTGTAAGCTATATTTTTCTCCATCTCACAGAAATGCCTGCTCAAGTTAGGCATTCCAGGTCTGCATTTTCCCTGGGTCTTGGATCCATTTGGTTCAGCCTAAATTCAGCTCCGAAGTTGGAATCTGGTTCTAGATCCACTTCCGCACAGTGTTGATGATTTTGGATCCAGGGTTTGGTTTTGGTTCACTTGTTATAAAAAGGACATTTCGATATTTTACATGTGACAAAAGACACTTGGGAAAAAACCCTTTACAAATTCAATGGGTTGGATTTTCCAAAACATTGCACACTTAATTTGTGTACTTGATTCCCATAACTGTAAGCACCAGTTTGGTATCTGTGTGCAAATGACCAGTTTTTATCTAATCCTGCAGCATGTGTACATAGGATTGCATGCATACAGTTTTGAAACCCTGGCCATAAACTGTTTTTACACCAGGGAAGAAAAACTAAAGGCCCTTTGCTCCCACTCACTTCCCAAGCCAACAGACCCATTGGCGCCCCGCTCTGCCCCTGCCCCCGCCCCCGCCCCCGCCCCAACTCCGCTCCCTCCCTGCCCCTTTTTAGAGCTCCTTCCTCAAATCCCCACCCCGGCCCTGCCTCCTCCCTTGAGCGCCCCAGATTCCTGCTCCTCCCCGCTCCCTCCCAGAGCTTGCTATGCGCTGGGAGGTAGGCAGAGGAGTGGGGATGCGGCGTGGTCAGGGGAGGAGGTGAGGTGGGCAGGGAGGGGAGCTTTGCTGCCGGTGGTTACAGAGCAGCCACTAATTTTCCCCGGGGCTGGAGCACCCACAGCGTCGTGCCTATGAACACGCTGTCTGAGGTTGTATGACTGATGCTAATCTTGGAGCTGACATTGACCCACTGCTGCTGAGGAGCGTTTGACACACTGCTGCTGAGCCCATGAGTTGTTTTTCAAGTTCATTTTCTCCCAGCAAGAATCAAGCTGGGCACTGGAGAATTAATTCATTTACACCTGAGGTAGGATAGTGTCATTGAAACATCTTTGTCTGTATTCTGTACTGAAGCAACCTGGAATATCCTCTCTCCTTTCCCACCACACCTGTCACATCTGGTAGCAAGTAGGGTCTTGTCCTAGTTTTCCATGGTTGTTAAGTCACGTATGCTTTGGAATTAACTTGAAGTAATCATGCCCTTGGGGAAGAACAAAACATAATCTTACCTTCTTGGCATGTACTGGGCCTGGAAGCTACTGAGGGACACAACCACTTCCTTAGTGAAGTAATGGTTTGTGTTTACTTTCTTTTATTTAAACATACTTTGAGCTTGCTAATTTGGCAACACCACATGCGACAGGGAGGATTCATTACACCAGTGGCTCTCAACCTTTCCAGACTACTGTACCCCTTTCAGGAGTCTGATTTGTCTTGCATACCCCCAAGTTTCATCTCACTTAAAAACTACAGTACTTGCTTACAAAATCAGACCTAGAAATACAAGAGTGTCACAGCACACTACTACTGAAAAATTGCTTACGTTGCCATTTTTATCATATAATTATAAAATAAATCAATTGGAATGTAAATATTATACTTACATTTCAGTGTATAGTCTATAGAGCAGTATCAACAAGTCATTGTCTGTAATGAAATGTTAGTTTGTACTGACTTCGCTGGTGCTTTTTATGTAGCCCATTGTAAAACTAGGCAAATATCTAGATGAATTGATGTACCCGCTGGAAGACCTTGGTTGAGAACCACAGCATTAGGCAATGTTTGTAAAGCACTCTGAACATCATGAGCAGCACTAGAGAAATGCTGGGTATGATTAGCAGTGGGGTAGTATTAACTTTAATTCTGCAATTCCACTTTTCATTCTAGGGCCCCTCTCTCTCTTTCTCTCCAGGGACTCAAAAGCACTTTTGCAAACATTAAGTAGGCTCACTGCTTGGGCTGGCTAAAAAATTGCTGTCAGAATTGTTTTGGGTTTTTTTTATGGAAAATTGGGGTTTTGGGAAAATGAAAATGTTGGTGGCAAGTGTCTAATTTCTGCAGAAAATCTTGATTTTTTTTTTCCTGTCAAAGAAGATGAAACATTTTGATTTTTTCTTCAAAAAAACACATTTTTTTTGGTGTGCAGCAGAAACGAGACCCTTTTCCCAACCAGCTGTACTCCCACCACGCCTGGGAGGGAAGTGTGGAGTCCAGAGAAGTTATCAATCGCTGAAACGCAGCCACTTCTGCGGTGGAAACCAGCCAATGTTCAAAGCACACGCACAGCTCCATGGGAATCTGGGGCTCCTGAGCCCGCCTCCGGTTGTATTTGACAGAATGTAACCATGTGAGTCTGAGTCCGGTTGACACTACACATTTGTGTTGGTATAACTACATCACCCAGCTGCCACCCCCACCGTTTCCTGGGACCCCAGGCCTTCGATGTGCTGATCCTGAGAGATGTCCTGACCAGAGAAGGGCAAAGAGAGGGACCCAGATGAAACTGCCATCTCTGCTGGCTCCAGCTGAATCCCAAACCCTACCTGGGGTGAAACGGGATCAGATTTTAACAGCTGCTCCAGCCCCTCTCTACTAACTTCTCTTTTTCTGCAAAAGGAGGTGGTAGCATCTCTGATACTATCTAAGACAGAGGGGGGCAAACTACGGCCCGTGGGCCATATCCAGCCTGTGGGACTGTCTTGCCCAGCCCTGGAGCTCCGAGCCGGGGAGGCTCGCTTCCCCCCCCTCGCCGTCTCCCCTCCCCTGCCCCACTAGTGCTCTGGGCGGTGAGCTCCTGCCGGGCAGCGAGGCGGTGTGGCTGGCTCCGGGCGGGCAACAGGGGGCCCCAGGGCCGGGCACCCGGGCAGCTCAGCACAGGTGCATCCCACTGCAGAGGCGGGGGACAGCAGGGAGGGAGGCTCACCTGCAGCCTCAGGGGAGCAGGTGGGTGGCGCGGGTGGCGGGAGCACGGGAAACACAGGCGGAGGACTCAGGAGGAGCACCGGGCGGCCGCGCAGCCGGCCGGAGAGAAGGGGCGCTTTGAAGGGGAAACCGCTGCTTCTCCCCAGCGGTGTGGCTGCCTCTGCTCCTCCTGAGTCCTTCGCCCGTGTTCGCAGGGCCGCAGTCCGAAAGGGGCTGGGGGAGGGGTCCTGGGGGGGTTGGATGGGGGGGCAGTTAGGGGCAGGGGGTCCCAGGAGGGGGCGGACATGGGACAAGGAGCGGGGGGGGTTGGATGGGTTGGGAGTTCTGAGGGGAATAATCGGGGCAGGAAGGGGGCGGGGGCCCGGCTGTTTGGGGAGGCATAGCCTTCCCTACCCAGCCCTCCGTACAGTTTTGGAACCCCCATGTGGCCTCAGGCCAAAACGTTTGCCCACCCCTGATCTAAGAGACTGACAAACACAGGAGGCTTTTCGGCCAAAACACTCTTCGGCCAAAGGGAAAGGGAACAAGGGATGCTGTTAATATGAAAGCTTTAAATATTAAAGTATTTAAATATTAAAGCTTTAAATATTAAAGTATTTAATACTTTACATTTCAAATGCTTAAAATGTTTTTCCTTCTTTTCTTCATCTTTAATAAAAGGTTACAAGGATGTTTAATAGTGTGTGTGCTAGGGTTCTAAGCAGCCCGAGGTCTGTATACCAAACCCCGAACCTTGTTTAACACTGTTTAATTTTGGACAGTGACTGGGGTTATGTTAATACCTTTAGCCCATATATTCTACAACAATCCATCTAGTTTCTGATCCTTCCTCTGACAGTGGCTGGTATGAGACATTCTGGGGGAAGGTGCAAGAATCCTGAAGTGAGCAATTATGGAATAACCTGCCCAGAGGAGAGGTTCCTTTCCTAATCCTCCTTGTCAATTAGAGGGTGCCTTATGCCCTGAGGCATGAAGGTTTATATCCCGACAAGCTTCTTGTGTATGTGCACACATAATGTTACTATCCTACTGTGGATATTCTCCTTATCCATTTAAATGTCAAGTCCTGGTTTTTGGTTTTTACTCCTACTGAGCTCTTGGCTAGTTCTAATTTGCAGCAATCATTCTACAAGCTAATTTTGTGTTTTGCATTTAAACAAAACAAAATTTCCTTACAAAAAGCAAAAAATTTCCTCTCAGTCCAGCTCCTACAGACCAGGTGTTCCCATCACAAAAACAACCACCACGCTATCACTGACCAGTAGAACTGCTCATCTTGAAGCTGATTCCAAGAACATAATTTTGCTTCAGAAGCCAATCCCTGCCCAGATAGCTATTTCCTTTATCTGCTCACTGATAACTAATGTATTCGACAAAAAGAAAAGGAGGACTTGTGGCACCTTAGAGACTAACCCATTTATCTGAGCATGAGCTTTCGTGAGCTACAGCTCACTTCATCGGATGCAGCTGATGCAGCGGATGCAATCCGATGAAGTGAGCTGTGGCTCACGAAACCTCATGCTCAGATAAATGGGTTAGTCTCTGAGGTGCCACAAGTCCTCCTCTTCTTTTTGCGGATACAGACTAACACGGCTGCTCCTCTGACACCTGTCAGTGTATTTGACAGTTCCCAGACAGCTATGGAGATGGTGATTGATTGGGACAGACTGTCAGGATGTGGCTACCACTGCCTAGTGGAAGAAGCCTACAGTAATGGCAGACGTTAGCTACCTGGCCCTCCATTAGTAAGGTCCTTCAGATAAGACACTTAGTGCGGCTGCTAGTTGTATTGCAGGAGCACCCAGGGCCCTCAAGCGAGACCAGAGCCCCATTGAACTAGTTGCAGTACAAACATGTAGGAAGACACTGTCCCTCCCCCCATTTAGTTTCAATAAGATGGACCAAATAAGTGATGGAGGACAAAGGATGGTCTTGTGGACTGGGGTGGAAGGAGATCTGGGCTCAGCAACTGGCTCAGCCAGAGCTCTGTTGCATTAGTGATGGTGGCATCCGAAGCCCATCTGCAGTCATCTATCACTTAAGGTCAAAGTCCTGCATTCCCTCTGGCTCTGATAAGTGATGGGTTTAAAGCTGATGAATGGTAAAACCAACTGACATCTGACATCTGACATGCCCTCTCTTTACATCTTTGTCTTCATGGGGTTATATATCAGTTTGGAATCTTAACCATTTCAACCTGCATGCGACCCCACTAGGGTGTTACTGTACCCGCTCCCTCCCAGCTGCTAGGAAGGTAAGATCTACCACCAAAGGGACAGCATTTACAAACGGAGCTAAATGTTGGTGTTAGTTTATTTACTTGAGAAAAAGCAAGTATCCAGGGTAAAATATGTAAAGGCTTTTGCCATCCGCTCAGTTTCTGTGATTGAGCCGTTGCATTCGGATCTGAGATTTACGTTCCTGCAACACTAAATGTGGTCAACTAGAAAATTGCGTAAAGAACAGTGGCAGCCTCATACCTGTGCTACCTGGGTAGATGCATTTTTACCCCTGCATGCAAGAGAGCTGCCAACTGTCCAGCAACTGACGGTGATAGATGATTCCAGTACTAGCGCTGCCAAGGCCATGACCCTCTTTTCACTCCTTGTCCCTTTGTGATACAGTGTCGCTGGGTAGCGGGGCACCACTCTAGGGATCTTTTCCTACAATCTCTTCCCTCGCTGTTTTGCAGTGGCCAGCTTTGGGTAAGCAGAAGCTGGGTGTCCATAACAAGGGCCAGAGAGAGCTGCAAGGAGCCTTGCTTGTCTTGCGTTGCTTAGGATCCTCCACATGCTGTGGGAAGCCTTGAATTAGAATACAGGCCTATGCTGTCTAGAGATGGTTAGTGAGCAGCAGGACAGTCAGAACTCTTGAGAGAGTTTTCACTGTTAAAGTAGACACCGCTTGCCATTGGTTTGAAAACTTTATCAAACGTTTTGAGATCTTTGGTGAAAGGTTGAGTATTTTGAGTTTGACTAGGAAGGGGGCAGAACATCCAACCCCCAGAAGATCCTTTGCCCTCCAATGCACCAAGTGATGCCCCTTCTTCTCCACGTCTCCTCTTCTGGCCCTTGCTATTCCCATGACGATCAATTCTAAGGAGAGAAAAAGCAACATTCCATCAGTTGCAAAGGTGTGATCTTTCTGCTCTCTCTCTCCCGGGTTTTTTTCCGGTGTCATCCTAGCCGAGCCATTTTGGAAACATCATGGTATGTTGCTGTTGGGTAACCCTCAATAAAAGGTTTGTGTCCTTTTCTCATCACCCATTGTATAAACACAGGCCTCTGCTTACGGCGAGGGAAAGTTAATCAGGACAGATCTAATTAACCACTTTGTGTCTTCTGAGACCTTTTTTTGTTTACAGGTCTGTTTAGGAATGCTAGGTAATGAAGCTGTGATCAGGTCATGAGCATGTGGGATGTGAGAGGTTAGGGTCAGTGCTTGTCTTTGTAATGAGGTTAGTGTTTCTGGAGACTCTAAATAGTGTGTGTAAAGGGTGGGTTTTGTTTTTGTATTTGCACCCCCTGGCAATGAGGATGATAATCAGACCCTTTTTCTTCCTCCAGCTGTCAACTGGATGTGCTCCCATTTACATTTGTAACTCGACCTGAGGTTATGTGGGAGAACACAGAGTCCATCATTCAAATGGTAGACGGTTCTTGCATACCTCACTTGATAAGAGAATCCCTTTTCCATGACACCCGTAGGATGGATAATGATAACACTTAGCGCTTCTGGAATACCACTACCTAGGATCTCGACATCAATAAATGTAGACTGAGGAGTCTTACTGCAGTATTCCACTATGTGTATGGGGAAATTGAGGCACAGAAAGGTGCAGGGATTTACCCAAGGTCACATAAGATTTTAGGGCCAGATTTCCAAATGGATTAGGTGCTTAAAGATGTATCTTAGGCACTTAGTGGGATTTTCAAGAGCACCAAAGCAGGTTTGGTGCCTCAGTCTGGTTTCAGTGGGACTCGAGTACCTTGGCACTAAAGGTACGTCTACACTGCAAGGAAAAACCTGTGGCGCTGAATCCGAGCCTGGGTCAGTTGACTCAGGCTTGTGTGATCAGGCCGTGAGGCTAAAACTAGCAGTGTAGATGTTCCCGCTCGGGTTGGAGCCTGGGCTCTGAGACCCTCCCTGGGTTTCAGAGCCCAGGCTTCATCCTGAGCAGGAACATCTACACTGCTATTTTTTAGCCTCAGAGCTTGGGCCCTGGAAGCCCGAGTCAATTGACCCAGGCTCAGACTCAGTGCCATGGGTTTTTCTTTGCAGTGTAGACATACATGGGTGTCCTAGCTGGGATTGAACTCCGGTGTCTTAGCTCCCAGCACTTCATCTTATACGTAAGATGAACTAGTCTCCATGTTCCGTGCCATTAGTCTTTCCTAGGACCAACACCTGCAATGCAAACTGAAGAGCATCCTCCGTGCAGTGAAAGAATTTGTCTTCAGGCCCTAGGACCTCATTTCCTTCTGTGTATCTTGAAATTTCTGACTAGTTTACTCTTATGTCTGATTCCTCTTTGCTTCTGTTCTCCTCTGTGCTCCCCTCCTGAAAACTCCTCCCAGAAGGGTGATATGTTTTGGCTAAGACTTTCTCTCACACTGTGCTAGAGAAGAGTTGGGGCAAACAAACTTTCTCAAGTGGCGATGTTGGACATCTGTAAAGGAATGGAATCCATCTCCCCAGTGAAAGTTATAACTTAAGGATTGTATTTTAGGGAGTTCATGAAAATTTAATGTTTGTTCCTTTCTTTTTAAATTTCAGTTTGTCACCATGAGCCTCTTCCTGTCATTTGACTCCATCTGCGTTTTCCTCTGTGCCCAAGGTACATTTTATTTTAACATTTGTCTTTTCATACCAAAGGGGCTGAGGCTCGGATGCCCCCATTTACTTCAGCTGTGGCAAGGAGGTTGAAGTTGGGTCCTTATTCCAATGTTGAAAGGCTGATTGTTTTAAAAAGAATAAATACATCATCTGTGTAAATTTAAACTTTTAAGAATTTCAAGGAAATACAGGAGGTTGATTTTGACTTTTATACCAAAATATAGTACTGTTATAAGAATACACATTTCTGAGCGGCAAGCACCCCCCTGTAATGCAATCTCCTCTTAATTCGAATAAGTAACTGGGATTTGAGGATGTGTAAAAGATACTCCTCAAGCTCCCCCGGGTGACGTGTCCTGTGAGCATCAAACTTTTCTGAGGTAGCTGGGAAATACCACGCTATGATCCAGTTTTTTTTCCTGCACAAAATGCTGCCACACCTTACACCTCCCACACACATCCACCTTCCTTGAATGAGGACCTGAGTTTGACTGACTGTAAATGACACAGTACCCCCAATGACACCTCCTTGCAACTGTTAGAATACACTAAAGTATCTTGGAGATGCCACCCCCTGACCTGAAACTTTATTTTTGCTGCTGGCACATGTTACACCCCAATTACCTCTTGGGTCACCACAAGGGACATGTACTCATCTCCGTTAAACTGTTATGAAGAGACCAGTACATGCTACTCCCCAACCTGAAGCTTCATTTCTGTGCAAAACACTCCTTTGCATTACACCCCTCCTGCCTTTTCCTTTTTGCAAATGGCCCTTAATTAACTAACTGGGGTTTCAAAGTATGAAGATGGCAAAATACCTTTCAGAATACCCAGTCCATATGTCCCTGCATGTGTTATGAAGAGATAAGGGCATGTCACTCCCCAATCTGAAGCTTAATTTCTGGTCTAATCCCTGACCAATGTCTCACTCACACTGCTTTTTCTTTGTGCGTAAGCACACAGTGAACATGTAAAAAGCGACTAAAACCACATTTAAAAATTTCGTTGAGAATCCATCTGTGAGGTTTTGAAAGAATTTCTATCTGAAGCAATCACAAATAAAGAAGATCAATAGATATCCTGGCTTTTTCTGTGACAATTTAAGCACAGGAAGGCTGAGTAAATAGATCAGATTTTATTTTCAGTGTAAACATGTTTGTTAGGAGTAGTCCAACCAGCTGGTTGATCTAGTCTTGCTGTGAGAGCCATACGAGAACAACGTGACTTGCCAAACTTTGCTTTTGAAGAACATCTTGTCTGTGGCTGGAATATCTCCACTTCCTTTCCTTTGGAATTGCCAAATATCATCACAGAAACACCAGCTCCGAGTGCTTCCAAGTTTGTAGAAATAAAAATAAATGGCTTCCAGAGGAAAGGAGCGTAGAGGAGTCAACCCATTTTTCAGAAGGGGTGGAGGGGGGAGCTGGCCTGAGCTTCTGGGCTCTTTCTGCTTCCTCCTTCCCTTTTGTGAAAATGGTGTTGGCTGCTCCCTCTCCACCTTCCTTTATCCAAAAACTTCTCTCTGCTTCTGAGGGGTGGGAAATAGAACTTTTGCCTGCCTCCTGCAGCAGCTCTGGTAGGCTGCTATTCCCCAGGAGGCGGAGAAGTTGAGAAGGCAGCCAATCAGTTGTTCTCCACCCCGCCTGGCAGTCCAAAAATTTTGAAGGCTGGAGTTTCTCCACTCAGATTAGCTCTAGCAGGGGCCAAAATCGCATTACTCACAGTGCATTGGCAAGAGTTGGCAACACCAAGCACACGTGTTTTGTGATCACATGACAAAGGCATGGATGACAGTAACAAGATTTGCGTCCAGTCAACGCTGCCACAGAAAAGCCACCTGGCTGTAGCTGTTGCCTGAACTCCAAGTGGCAGCTGAGAGTCTAAACAGAACCTCAGATTGCAAACCCAACCAATGAAAGGATGCTGCACAACCTTAACCAAATGGGCAGCTACTGTTCTTGCCAAATCTTCTGGGTATAATACACGTTCAGCTGCACTTTTCTCAGACTGCCGTGACGGGATCTCTTCAGCAGTCAGAGGAAAAATCGCCCAGTCTCTGTCTGAGGTACTTCACGTTCCTTAACCGTGAGAAGGGAAAAGGTTGCTGGGAAGTTGAGAGGAGGGAGTTGAGCATGTGCGGCAGACTGAGAGGAGGTGCCTTGTTGCAATGCTCTCCAGTAGCAGGTTGAACCTGCAACAGTCTCTAGGCTTTTGCTGCATCCATTATCCAGTTCTTCAAGCATGTTCTACAGCTTCACTGCTGCCCTGAAGCGTCACACTTATGCACGAGTACCATCGCAGTGCAAACACAGTGCAATGGTCCAGACCCAAAGCCCAGAGAAGTCAAGGGGAGCCTTTCCGTTTATTCAGTGGCCACTGGATCAGGCCCAGTGTCCGTAAGAAACTAGCACTCTTAACGGCTCATACACAATAGAAAACATGAGTGGGTTTTTTAAATCTACATTGGTTACTTCTGAGTCTGGTGGCAGGTCAGTGCCCGTGAAAGAGCCCCATCACGTTGGTTGTTAGTCATGAATTTGGCACAAAATGAAGGATTCAATCCTGCTAACAACTCTCATTACTGGATGTCGTGCTGTGCACTGTGAGTGAGCCACTGACTTCAATGGAATTTGAACTCTTGCTTGACTGCAAAACAACTACTCACAGGAATATTATTATGTGTTACTGTAGAGCTTAGGAACCCTAGTCATGGACCCCGTTGTGCTGGGCGCTGTACAAACCCAGAACAAAAAGCTGGTATTAAGCACTGCACCTGGTATTAAGTGTTTTCAAGATCAGTCTCTAGGTAGAGACATTCCCCTGAATTATTCATCCCTGTTATGCAAGCCCCGGTGGAGGCTGGGACAAGACTTTGGGAGTCAGTACTCTGTATATGTCAGGAATTATGGACATCTTCAGTGGAGATCAGAGTTACTTTAATATAGAATTTTAGGGCTGGATCCAGCACCCATTGGAGGGAAAGATTCCCTTGGGCTGGGCCTTCCAAAAAGCCCCCAAACCTGGGGTAGCACAGCAGACAGCATGTGAAATAGGGACATTGTGATGCAGGCAGTGTGACTTGCCTTCAGAAGAAGTCAAGTCTTCTTGACGTGACTTCAGAAGAAGTCCCCATCCTGATTGTAATACAGGATTAGCAAAACTAAAAAGCTATGGTAGGGCCAGGGTCTGGTTCAGACTCAGGGACCAAATCCCCCAAGTGGTGTAACACTGTTTTACACCAGCTGAGGATCTGGCCCCAGATAGCAGCAGGTGCAATGCTATTGAAGTCAATGGAGCTGCACCTGCAGATGTGAGATAAGGCCTTTAATAATTTCAAGTAGTATTTAATCATGAAAGCATTTCTTCTGGTTGATAAATCAGACCAATGGCAAGTTGGTAGTGGATTTAAAGTCCCTAATGTACACTAGGGCTGCCATGCTGTTAAGTGTAAAAAATGTCACTTCTGCAACATAGCTGTCCCCAGCAGGAGCCTCAGAAATGCCAATTTTAATTAAAAACCCTGATATTGAAATACATATTCCAGTTTGTTCCTGGGGAGACGTGCTTCTGATCTGGACCCTTTCATGGCTGGGCTGGGAAGAGTCTTCTCTTAGCATCACTTCCAGCGCTATAGCTTATTAACTAGTGCAGGGGTTCTCAACCTTTCTCTTTCTGAGCCTCCCTCCCCCTCAACCAAGCTATAAAAACTCCATGGCCCAGCTGTGTCACAACTGTTTCTCTGCATATAAAAGCCAGGGCCAGTGTTAGGGAGTAGCAAGCAGGGCAATTGCCTGGGGCCCCATGCCACAGGGCGCCCTGCAAAGCGAAGTTACTTAGGCTTCAGCTTCAGCCCCAGCTGGCAGGGCTCAGAGCCTCTGGCTTCAGCACCAATCAGTGGGGCTTCGTCTTTCTGTCCTAAGCCCCAGCAAGTCTAATGCCAGCCCTGCTTGGTAGACCCCATGAAACCTGCTCGCAGCCCCTCAGGGACCCCAGGCCCCTGGTTGGGAACCACTGAAGTAAACCTAGTAAAGCCAGACATTAGCTAATGACACTTTGCAGCTGTAGGATCTTCCAGACATAAAGGGGAAAAGGGCAATGTGTTACGAACCATCCTGTTTGTGAGAATCCATCCTGCAATAAGCCTGTCCCATCTCTAGGGAGTAGGCGCAGCGTTTTCACCCTGGCTGGGAAGCCACAGGGATTTAGACATCTTGGTCTTGCCTACAATGGCATGTCGTGCCTGATGTGATATGAGCACAGTGACAACTATTCCTACGCCTGGACTCGGTCTCTAGCAGCACTAACGAGGCAGGTCAGCAGGAACAAGTTCTACTCTCAGTGTTTGTATGTTACCAGTAGGGCCCTACCAAATTCAAGGTCCGTTTTGGTCAATTTCATGATGGTTGGATTTTAAAAATTGTAAATTTCATGATTTCAGCGATTTAAATCTGAAATTTCACGGTACTGTAATTGTAGGGGTCCTGACCCAAAAAGGAGTTGGCGGGGGGGGGAGGGGGAGGTCACAAGGTTATTGTGGGGGGGGTTGCGGTACTGCTACCCTTACTTCTGCCGTCCGAGCTGGGCAGCTGGAGAGCGGTGGCTGCTGATCGGGAGCCCAGCTCCGAAGGCAGCCCCCTGCCAGCAGCAGCACAGAAGTAAGGATGCCACCTTTCCTTCTGCGCTGCTGTTTGCAGAGCTAGGCTGTCAGTCAGCAGCTGCCACACTCTGGCCACCTAGCTCTGAAGGAAGCGCAGAACTAAGGATCGCAGTACCGCAACCCCCCTAAAATAACCTTCTGATCCCCCCCCCCCCCGCAACTTCCTTTTGGGTCGGACCCACAATTTGAGAAATGCTGGTCTCCCCCATGAAATCTGTATAGTATAGGGCAGTGGTTCTCAAATTTTTTTTTCTGCGGACCACTTGAAAATTGCTGAGGGTCTCGGCGGAGCACTTAATGATCTTTCCAAATGTTGTTTGTACCGTTAGCTAACTATTGTAAAGTGCTATGGATAAAAGTGCTACATAAAAAAACCTTAATTAACTTTTTTTTGTTCTACAGATAAAAGCGCACAACTCATATTTTAATATCAGTAGTCTTACCTTTCTAATGCGATGGATGTGCCCTCTCTCCACCGCCGCAGCAGCCCCCGAGTTGGGGCTAGGAAGAAGGGGGGTCTCCCCTGCTGTGGCAGCCACCGAACTGGGCTGGGAAGGAGGGGGGGTCTCACCCACCTCCTTCCCAGCCCCTGCAGGGAGGCTGCTGCTGCGGTGGAGAGAAGGAGAGACCCCCCCCCTCCTTCCCAGCCCCAACAGGGGGGCCACCGCGGCGGTGGAGAGAGGGACTCTCCCTCTCTTCCCCGCCGCGGCAGCCCCCAAGCTGGGGCTGGCAAGGAGGGAGGTCTCTCTCTCCTCATCCCGCCACCCCACCATGGCAGCCCCTGAGCTGGATTGGGGTCTCTTTCCCACCACAGAGCCGAGGCTGGGAAGGAGGACCGTCTCTCCCTGGTAGCTGCAGCCCTGGAGCTGGTGACCACAGCCCTGCATATCTCAAATTCCCCCCACCCCACCTTCTTATCCCACTGCCCCCGCCACCTACCCTCTGTACCCCCAAGGCCACCACCTCACCTTACATGTGCATCTTCTCCAGGGTCTAGGCACCTAATTAATGGAGCCACACCCCCTTCGTTATCTTGTGAGTGGCCGCCCAGGCATGCACCTTCATAGAATCATAGAATATCAGGGTTGGAAGGGACCTCCGGAGGTCATCTAGTCCAACCCCCTGCTCAAAGCAGGACCAATCCCCAATTAAATCATCCCAGCCAGGGCTTTGTCAAGCCTGACCATAAAAACTTCTAAGGAAGGAGATTCTACCACCTCCCTAGGTAATGCATTCCAGTGTTTCACCACCCTCCTAGTGAAAAAGTTTTTCCTAATATCCAACCTAAACCTCCCCCCACTGCAACTTGAGACCATTACTCCTTGTCCTGTCCTCTTCTACCACTGAGAATAGTCTAGAACCATCCTCCCTGGAACCACCTCTCAGGTAGTTGAAAGCAGCTATCAAATCCCTCCTCATTCTTCTCTTCTGCAGACTAAACAATCCCAGTTCCCTCAGCCTCTCCTCATAAGTCATGTGTTCCAGACCCCTAATCATTTTTGTTGCCCTTTGCTGGACTCTCTCCAATTTATCCACATCCTTCTTGTAGTGTGGGGCCCAAAACTGGACACAGTACTCCAGATGAGGCCTCACAATGTCGAATAGAGGGGAACGATCACGTCCCTCGATCTGCTCGCTATGCCCCTACTTATACATCTCAAAATGCCATTGGCCTTCTTGGCAACAAGGGCACACTGCTGACTCATATCCAGCTTCTCGTCCACTGTCACCCTTAGGTCCTTTTCCGCAGAACTGCTGCCTAGCCATTCGGTCCCTAGTCTGTAGCTGTGCATTGGGTTCTTCCGTCCTAAGTGCAGGACCCTGCACTTATCCTTATTGAACCTCATCAGATTTCTTTTGGCCCAATCCTCCAATTTGTCTAGGTCCCTCTGTATCCTATCCCTGCCCTCCAGCGTATCTACCACTCCTCCTAGTTTAGTATCATCCGCAAATTTGCTGAGGGTGCAATCCACACCATCCTCCAGATCATTAATGAAGATATTGAACAAAACCGGCCCCAGGACCGACCCCTGGGGCACTCCACTTGACACCGGCTGCCAACTAGACATGGAGCCATTGATCACTACCCGTTGAGCCCGACAATCTAGCCAACTTTCTACCCACCTTATAGTGCATTCATCCAGCCCATACTTCTTTAACTTGCTGACAAGAATACTGTGGGAGACCGTGTCAAAAGCTTTGCTAAAGTCAAGAAAAAATACATCCACTGCTTTCCCTTCATCCACAGAACCAGTAATCTCATCATAGAAGGCGATTAGATTAGTCAGGCATGACCTTCCCTTGGTGAATCCATGCTGGCTGTTCCTGATCACTTTCCTCTCATGTAAGTGCTTCAGGATTGATTCTTTGAGGACCTGCTCCATGATTTTTCCGGGGACTGAGGTGAGGCTGACTGGCCTATAGTTCCCAGGATCCTCCTTCTTCCCTTTTTTAAAGATTGGCACTACATTAGCCTTTTTCCAGTCACCTGGGACTTCCCCCGTTCGCCACGAGTTTTCAAAGATAATGGCCAATGGCTCTGCAATCACATCCGCCAACTCCTTTAGCACTCTCGGATGCAACTCGTCCGGCCCCATGGACTTGTGCACGTCCAGCTTTTCTAAATAGTCCCTAACCACCTCTTTCTCCACAGAGGGCTGGCCATCTACTCCCCATGCTGTGATGCCCAGCGCAGCAGTCTGGGAGCTGACCTTAGAGAGAACTATCTGCAGACCACCTGAATGGAGTTTGCAGACCACTGTTTGAGAACCTCTGCTGTAGAGGGTTGACCCTCTGCACTGCTTGAGCCCCATTTTGAAGGTTCAAGTGGGCTTCAAGTCGTATATGATCTTTGCAGGGGCTCTCAACACGGGAGAATTTTACTATCCCTAAATATTCACCATTGGGGCTAGGAGAGAGGCAGTAGAAAAGGGATGGATGCTTTCTGTCAAGCAAGAGTGCAAATGTAGATGGCAATAGCTGTCCAATGTTTGACTGGGCTGCAGAGTTCATACAAATGTTATGTCACAGCCTGGGCTAGTCCCCCACTGTCCAGGCATCAGGCTGTTGTGAGTGGACCCAAACGAGAGGTCTCAAGTGCTTTTGAGCCCATTGGCTCTGGATAGAGCGTAATCGCTATTTCTAGCTCCGGGACTATAGGGCAGGTTCAGACATCCTGTCTAACACCCTTCTTTGGGACATGAGGCACTACTGCCCAGCCACCCTAGATGCTGAATCAGTGTCTGGAACCTCTTGAGCCCCCGCAGTTGCTAATACGTACTCACCCTAGAGGTCCACTTAGGCTATGGCTTCTGGACTTCTAGTTTAATCTCTTTGGAGACATTGGCAGGAAAGCTGGGAATACAGGCTTAGCAAAGGAATTTCTTACCCACAGAAACTTTGCTCTGAAAGCACTTGAGAGTTACAGGTCTCTGAAAACAAAACTAAGGTCCTGAGACGCACCCAGTTGGATATCACCCCTTCTTGTGAGGTTTGTCAGCATTTCAGGTTGGACCAAGTCCCTCCAGCAAGTCCTTCTCAGATGTGTCAGTGGTTAGCTCCCCTGTCCTGCACGGAGAAGCACCTCACTTTTAAGTCTCTGTCTCTTTGCCATATGGCGGAATTCTCTTTTAGACCTTGTCCTAACAGATAAAGAGGAACTGATCACAGAACTACAAATTAATGGTAGCTTAGGTACAAGCGATTGTGACTTGATCACACTTATAACGTGCCAGCAGAATGAAGGCCAGACCAGTAATCTATACACTTGCTGCTGTAATAGGGCCAATTTCACAAAGCTGAAAACAACTATGAGCCCAGTCAGCTGGGAGGAAGAACTAGAAAAATATGAATGATAATTGGGAATCGTTTCAGAACCCCTTACTAGATGTCCCAAAAACCACAATGCCATAATTGAGGAAGAAGACTGTGCTGGTTTAAAAAAAGAGTTTGTTTAGAGGGGAAATGAAGCCAGCTATAAAAAAAATTAAAAAATAATATATTACAAATTGAAGAAAGGAGAAGTTGATAGTAATGAATATAAAGTGGAAGGTAGGAATTGTAGAAAATTGATAAGGGAAGTCAAGGGACACAAGGAGAAATCTATGGCCTCCAGAGTTGAGGACAATAAGGAGTTTTTTTAATACATTAGAAACAGAATTCTGATAATGGTCCATTATTAGATGGAAATGGTAGTTATCGATAATAAGGCGGAAAAGTGTTCAATAGATATTTCTATTCTGTATTTGAGGAAGACACAGATTATGCAGTCTCATCATATGGTGATGAGAGAGCACTTTCCATTCCAACAGTAGCTCTGTAGGATGTTAAACAGAAGCTACTGAAGTTAGACATTTTAAAATCAGCAGGTCCAGATATGTTGCATCCCAGAATTTTAAAAGAGCTGGTCGAGTAGCTCACTGGACCATTAATGTTGGTTTTCAATAACTCTTGGAGCACTGGGGAAGTTCCAGAAGACTGGAAGAAAGCTAATGTTGTGCCAGTTTTTAAAAAGGGTAAGCGGGGTGGCCCAGGTAATTATAGGCCTATCAGCGTGACATCAATCCCGGCAAAGATAATGGAGCAGCTGATATGGGACTCAATTAATAAAGAACAAAGAAGGGTATATGTAATTAATGCAAATCAACATGGGTTTATGGGAAACAGATCCTATTAAACTAACTTTCTCTTTTTTGATGAGATTACCTTTAATCAGCCAAACTGCTCATAGTGTTGACGTAACATCTGCAGACTTCTTTAAGACATTTGATTTGGTACCACATGACATTTTGATGAAAAAAACTAGAACAAATAAAATTAACATGGCACATGTTAAGCAGATTAAAAACTGGCTAACTGAAAGGTCTCAATGTAATCGTAAATGGGAAATCATCAGTGACGGGGTAGGTTTCCAGTGGGGTCCCCCAGGGATCAGTTATTGGCCCTATTCTATTTAACATTTTTATCAATGACCTGGCGAAGAAAACATACAATCATGACTGATAAAGTTTGCAGATGACCCAAAAATTGGGGGAATAGTAAATAATGAAGAGGACAGGTCACTGATTCAGAGCAATATGGATCTCTGGGCTCAAGCAAACAATATGCGTTTTAGTACGACTAAATGCAAATATATACATCTAGGAACAAAGAATGTAAGCCATACGTACAGAATGGGGATTCTATTTTGGGAAGTAGTGACTCTGGAAAAGATTTGGAGGTCGTGGTGGATAATCAGCTGAACATGAGCTCCCTGTGCAATGCTGTGGCCAGAAGAGCTAATGCAATCCTGGAATGCATAAAGAGAATTTCAAATAGGAGTAGAGAGGTTATTTTACCTCTGTATTTGGCACTGGTGCAACCACTGCTGAACTACTGTTACCAGTTCTGGTGTCCATAGTTCAAGAAGGATATTGGTATATTGCAGTATTCAGGGAAGAGCCATGAGAATGATTAAAGGATTAGAAAACGTGCCTTATAGTGATAGACTTAAAGAATTTAATCTATTTTATTTTAACAAAGAGAAGGTTAAGGGATGACTTAATTACAGTCCATGTTCTACATGGGGAACAAACATTTAATAATGGGCTCTTCAGTGTAGCGGACAAAGCCCTTAACATGATCCAGTGGCTAGGAATTGAAGCTAGACAAATTAAGATTTGAAATAATGCGTACATTTTAAAGGATGAGAGCAATTAACCTTTGGAACAATTTACCACGGGCTGTGGTGGATTCTCCATCACTAACCATTTTTTAAATCAAGGTTGGATGTTTTTCTGAAAACTCTGCTCTAGGAATTATTTTGGGGAAGTTCTATGAACTGTGGTATACAAGAGGTCAGACTAGATTATCGTAATGGACCCTTCTGGACTTAGAATATATTAATCTATAAAACAGATAAAGCCTAGATATCCACCAAATGTAAGGTGTGTTGTAGCAGTCAGAAAAGTGGCACTGTACACTGGCACGTTGACATAAGACGTCAGCTGTGTCTTTTCCTTCACAATCCTATCTCCTAGCGCTACTGACTAAAAACCCCCCCTGTTTGATTAGTGCATCCTGCTATGTTCCTTCTGAAGAACAGAGATCTGATGATCCTGTTGAGGATACAGGAATCAAAACACTACTTGATTTTTCAGATCCCAATCTGAGCTGGCAACCCTAGTTAGACAATATTTTGAGTTGTAAACTTGGCACGTTTCAGAGAGTAAATTGGAACCCCAAGAAACATTGTTTTTGCAAATTCTTTACCACTCCTACCCACCCACTTTAATTACATCTTAATCAGTGTCTGTGGCACTAACATGAATGAATGCCCTGCAGAAGTATTTTTAAATAGTTTAGAAATAATCAGATTAATGGGTTAATATATATTTGATCCCACAGTGCTGCTCACATGGGGTCTACAAGAACTTCATGCCAACCAGGAGACAATTGTCAAGATTTCTGCTGCTGGCCAACGTAAGTTTGTGTTTATAAACTAGAAATTCAAAAACGCCTAATCCTCACCTTCAAGGCTTTGCCCAGCTCTAATGCTGCCTACATCACCTCTCCCCCTACTTTTCCACTCACCCTCCACCCTGCTAACTCCCCTCCCACTAATGGATCCTTACATCAGTGTCCCCATGCTGGAAAACTCTCCCAAATGCTATGTTCCACATGCAACCTCAATCTACTCCTTCAGATTTGAGGCTCATTTATTTCAGTTGGCTTCTGTTCCACCACTTCAGCCTTCTTGCCTAAATTTGTTCCCTCAAACCTAAAGGTAATATTTCAGCATATTAACCCCTTGTTCAAGTTACTTATGTGTTGTGTGACCAGATGTCCCGTTTTTATAGGGACAGTCCCGTTTTTTTGGACTTTTTCTTATATAGGCACCTGTTGTCCCCCATCCCTTGTCCCGTTTTTTCATAGTTGCTATCTGGTCACCCTAGTTATGTGTTTAACAGAGGAACCAACAGGATAGTCTGAGCCAGGATGGTCTTATAGTTAAGGTACTGTACAGTAACTCAGAAGACCTGAGTTCTGTTTCAGGTTCTGTCACAGACTTCCTGGGTGATCTATGGTAAATCACGTCATCTCAGTTCCCCATGTGTGAAATGGTGATGATGCTTCCCCACAGAGAGGTGTTGTGAGAATCAATTTGTTGTTATTTGTGCGGCCGTGGTGATGGGGATCATATTAAGTACCTCGATAGTCAGATAGAGGTGTATGTTACAAAATTATATTGCATGATCTTTTACTGTAACCTTCATTTTCCAGTGTCCATTGTCCAACTTAAAGGTAAGCTCCTGTTGGCCAGGACCTGACTGGTTTTGAACTTGTCTGTAACATACAGTTCATCCCTATCATATTATAGACTTAAAGAATGATAGAAAAGAGACTTCCTCCTCATTCTGTGTGTTTATTTCTTAATTACATTCATTTTAAGTCTGTAACAGCTGTAGAAACAGCAGTCCAGGAGGACCTAGTTATGCAGGAAGAGAAAAACAATTGGATAAGATGAGGCTGCATTGAGCTATCTCTATATCATACAAGATGTAACAGCCGCAGCCCGGGAGTGTCCCTAGCCAATGCTAGTGCAGCAACTGAAAGTGACTGCAGGGACTGCAACGAGCACGAGGAAAACAAAAAATGAGAGGTCATTTGTCAAGGTTCCTTCCCCACTCTGAACTTCAGGGTACAGATGTGCAGACCTACATGAAAAACCCCATAAGCTTATTTTGACCAGCTTAGGTTAAAACTTCCCCAAGGTACAAACTATTTTGCCTTTTGTCCCTGGACTTTATTGCTGCCACCACCAAGAGTCTAACAAATATAACTGGGAAAGAGCCCACTTGGAAACGTTTTTCCCTCCAAAATCCTCCCCAAACCCTACACCCCCTTTCCTGGGGAAGGCGTGATAAAAATCCTCACCAATTTGCATAGGACCCAAACCCTTGGATCTTAAGAACAATGAAAAAGCAATCAGGTTCTTAGAAGAAGAATTTTAATTAAAGAAAAAGTAAAAGAATCACCTCTGTAAAATCAGGATGGTAAATACCTTACAGGGTAATCAGATTCAAAACATAGAGAATCCCTCTAGGCTAAACCTTAAGTTACAAAAAGACACAAAAGCAGGAATATACATTCCATTCGGCACAACTTATTCTATCAGCCATTTAAACAAAACAGGATCTAATGCATATCTAACTAGATTTCTTACTGACTTTTTACAGGAATTCTGACCTGCATTCCTGCTCTGGTCCTGGCAAAAGCAACACACAGACAGAGAGAACCCTTTGTTTTCCCCCACCCTCCAGCTTTGAAAGTATCTTGTCTCCTCATTAGTCATTTTGGTCAGGTGCCAGCGAGGTTGTCTTAGCTTCTTAACCCTTTACAGATGAAAGGGTTTTTCCTCTGGCCAGGAGGGATTTAAAGGTATTTACCCTTCCCTTTATATTTATGACAGCATTATTCGGCAGATACCCTGTACGTTGGTGCTCTTGATCGGTTTGTTACTCATGGTTATAACATGCAGAGGCATAGTGTTCCATAAAGATGTTACCTCATAACTCTAATATCCGTATCTGGTTGTTTAGGATATAGAGCAGCTAATGCTATTAATATGGTTACAGAAGTTCCTAGCAGTGTTCTGAGAGACTTTGTAACGTCATGGGGACATCTCTTCCAGATTCTTTCCCCAGTAAGACAGAAGAGTCTCCAGAGAATCCTTACTGGGTTTGTCACTGACCTCAGTATGGGTTATGACAGGATTTTTGGAGTTTAATCTGGGCTGTGTGAATACTCGTGCAGAGCAGACATGACCAACGAAGCTCATAGTTACGCACCTCACTGGTGGGTCTCAGTGCTTTGATTTCAAACACGGAGGCGGAGCTGCTGAAGTGCGAACAGCACTAGCAACGCGGCCCTGTTTGCCTGCTATAGCTTGTCTGTGCTGCGGAACTGTTGTCTTAATTTTGGCGTTCCAGCCAATCGAGGCTTGGAATGGACTTGCAAAGAACAGGACTTCTGAGAGAATGAGGCTACCGTATAACAAAACCCAGCGACCCAGAATGGAATGCTTTAAATCCTTTATAATCTGGCATTAGAAAATCCTAATTATAAACACACTTTCTCACTACTAGGAATGAGAAAATTGTGATGATAAACTGTGTCTGGGAAGAGAAGTGACTGGTGGGGGGAGGGGCACTGGCCACAAATGCTTTTTTATAGCTGGGCCATTAAAAAGAACTCCAGTTATCGTTGGAACACCCTTTACACCTTCTTCTGTAATTACTGCTTCCTCCTTTCTGACACTGCATCTCAGTTTCCCTCAAAGTTGGTCTTACAAAATGCTGCAGGGGGGTCTTTAAAATTTTCTCTGAACATATCACTGACATTAAGGACACAGTGAAATTTTTTTCCCCCCTCTTAAAATTTCTCCTGGTGTTACCTGGCAGAGGAGCAACTGTTCACACGTATTTCAGGACAGAGGATGGTCAAGTAGTTACTGCTAGACTAGAGACTAGGAGTCAGGACTTCTGGATTCTGTTCTCAGCTCTGCTGCTGACTTGCTGTGTGATTTTGGACAAAACACTAATTTTAAGGGATTTAGGTAATCGGTTCCTAGTAGGAGCCTGTGAAGATCACAGGTAAACTGAAGGCCAGAGAATCTAAAACAATCTGGGATTATAATACAGGTTGATTTTTGGAATACTAACCTATCTCTAGGCTTAACCAATTCACCATTGTAAAGTACTTTCAGATCCCCAGCTGAAGGATGTCCTGCATGAGCAAGCTGTTCTAGAAGTTGCTTATCAGTTCTAGCTCAGTGGGAGGCCGTGGTTTATGCCAAGATTCCATTTCATCCCTTGGAAATTACAGGGTGGGAGAAAGTTTGCTTGAGGGGTAGGAGGTGCCTTTTGGTTCTCCATCCATTTCTCTGTAGCCACGACGTAGCCATGCTTCCTTAGGATAATCCCACTCCCCTGCTTTGAGGAGTGAGACGTCTGAGGTTGCTTCCAAACTAGAGTCCCCTACGCAGCGATGCGATGCCTTGCTTCCTGAGCTGAATGTCATGATTGTGACAGGCTGCTGAAAAACTGCAAGAATTCGTGGCTGCTCTGCCAACGTCGGGGACGTGTCCTCTTTCCTATTACCCAGCTTTTTCCCAAATTCCAGGGAAGTGTTTTGGTTTGAGTGTCTCTGCAGAGACTGAAAAGGGAGCCTCAGCTTAATCTTTAAAAGACAAGGAGAACTTGTGGCACCTTAGCTCACGAAAGCTTATGCTCAAATAAATTGGTTAGTCTCTAAGGTGCCACAAGGCCTACTTTTCTTTTTGCGAATACAGACTAACACGGCTGCTACTCTGAAACCTGTTTAATCTTTGTCAGTGAAAACCATCAGCTTCCACCTTGGCGCAGACACTCACAGCAACTAGTAATTACTGAGCAAACATTTTTCACACATGCCTAGGTGACACCAGGACATCATCCCAGTGCAGCCTGAAGCTCGACTGATCTAGTCAAAGCCTCAGAGCTGATCAGATAGTTTGTGTTTTTAAAATAGCGCGTTTGAAAAAAGGCTTTTCTGCTTTCTTCAGAGACAAAATGTGTCTGATTCAACGAGCCACTAGATATGTTGCAAGTTCTGTGTGTGTGTGTGTGTTGTGGTGGTGGTGTTGGGGAGAGGTTCTGTAACTTGTTTTTTGTATGACGTATCTCACGTAGGGCTACAAAATGCTGAACGCTCCAATCCAGGAAAGCACTTATGAATGTGCTTAATTTTAAGCAGTCCTATTTGAAGTCAGTGGGCCGGGTCACATGACCACATGCCTAAAGTTGACCACATGCTTATTAAGAGCTGCTCTAAGATATATCTGGGGCTGTTTTGGCTCCTTCAAGCCTCAGGGTCCGGGGTCTGGAAAGATGGTTTGTTTGTTTGTTTTGGCCACCTATTCTCCCACCACCCAAAACCTACTTTCTCTCAGCATAGATGAGGGTTGCTCCCCCCCACCAATTTTTTTAAGAGGTTATTACAATTTTTCAGTCAAATAGATTTCCTTTTGTGTTGAAAAGTTGTTGACTTCTTTGAAATGTCTTTATTTTTGCTAAATATATTGCAACATTTGTGTAAGCGGGGGAATAGTCCCACTATTGTGGGGAACTTTCTTGGCTTCTGCACTACCCCGGCGAAAGGATCTGAGTCTTTGGCCTCCCTGCCCTTGAGGACTCCCCTTCCACTCTCCTGTCTGGCAGAGTCCTCGTAACCCCAACAAGGCTGGGCCCAGGATTCCTGGGGGGCTCGACCCCCAACCCTGCTGTGATCACCTAGGACAGGGGCTAGGGTGCCCCCACTCCGGGGTACTCTCTCTGCACTGGGCACTACTCTGACCCACTGACCATTACATACAAGTTAAAGCAAATGCAAGTTATTTAATCAACAATTAATTTTAAAAAGAATAAGGGAAAATGGGAAAGGTTAAAGAAAACACATCAGCCCGCTCTGTGGCAGGGAACATCACAAACAGTGTCTCTGGAACGTCAGGGCAGTTCACAGTCTGTTCCTTGTAAGTCCCAGGCCTTCTTCTCAGGCCCTGGCTGTGCTGTAGGGATGCTGTGGGTTGGACACTTGCTCTGGTGGTGGCCACACGCTCTCAGGCTCTAAGTGGTAGGACCCTTCTTCCCAGTGTTGCCCCCGCCCTGTTGGGGTTACGATCCAAGCCTGGCCTGCAGAGCCTCTTCGCTGAGGTATCTCCCTGTGCTGCCCAGGGTCCCCCTCGCTCTCTCCGGCTGCTCACCGCACCCAGCTCCAGACTGCTCCAGCCCCAGCTCCACCACTCTGTCTCTGCTGCTCTGCCTCCAGCTCCATGGGCTGCTTCTTTGGCCCCTCTGCCTCTGCTACAGTTCTGCTCCCAGGACAGGTCTGCTCCGCAGGCTGCTTCTGTGACTCTGCTCCCAGTACTGACCTGCTTCGCGGGCTGCTTCTTTGGCCCCTCTGGCTCTGGTTGCGGCAGCTCTGCTCCCAGGGCAAGTCTACCCTCTCTGGGCTGTGCCTCTGGCTTTGGGGCTGCAGCTCTGCTCCCAGGACAGGGTCTGCTCTCTCTGGATCTGGCACAGCTCATCTCCCCAGCTCATCTCGGGCCCCTGCTTTCTCCTTAGCTTGGCCCCACTCTGTCTGTCTGACCCAGGCAAATCCAGCTCACAAGGAGGACGGGACCTCCCTGGCCTCCTGACTCCTTGATTAGCCTGTCCACCGTGTCATTCAGGCTGACCTGGAGCATTGGCCTCTCCCCATTGTTCCTGGGGACTGGCAGTCTCAGGGTCCTGATTCCCCATCGACCCTTCTCCCTTTTTAGTACTGGGAGGTAGCAACTAAAACACCCCCACTGAATGTTAGTAAGGGGGCAACAGTCCCCTTACATTTGCATTAAAATGCAAATTTTGATAACTGTTCTGATAAAAGCTTCAAAGATGAGAGTTTAAAAAAAAAAAGGAGGGGGGGAAGATAATGGCTTGTTTCCAACCCTGGTGAAACAATTTTGAAATTTTTCATGTAATTTATTTTTTACTTTTTCAACCAGCTCTAATTTTTTGTCCTTGTATAATGCGCTTAATCCTAGATATTCAGCTTTGGCACTTCTTTGTCTTATGGCCCCAGTTACCAACTGCCCAGTGTCACCCAGGAAGTCTGTAGCTCAACATGGTCTTTGAATCCTTATATCCTAAATCCTATGCAAACACTAAACACTGGACCATCCTTCCTCTCTACAACTGCTACAACTCAAGTCTTCTATATCCACATATAAACTATAATCAGTCACTTGCTGCTCACCCTTTTCTGCATCGTCCTGTGGATCATCTTAGTGGATGCTTTAGTGCACTGTCTCTGTGTTAAACAGAATCACTAAATGCGTTAAGAGCTTTTATAGGTGAGCACATGGGAAATCCCAAGTTGCAAGGATGTATTGTTTCTGGTACTACAGTGCTGGGGGCCAGACCACAAAGTTACACTAGATTTTGGGAACTCCAAGGCTGGCCCCAGGACAATACAGTGGAAATCCCATATGCCTGGATTTCTTGCTGTTTCCTCTCTGGAGGAGATAAATTGATGATCAGCTGAACTTTCTCCCCCCCTCCCCCCCGCCCCAGTAAACCTGGCTCACTGAATTCTGTTGTCATCTGTGACCTAAGTATAAATGTGCATCCTGACAGCATATATCTTGTTCTCTTCCAGTGATGCAGTGCTCTGCTTCAGTAGATCTCCTCCTTCTGTTAGATGGGTCATACAGCATTGGCAAAGGAAGCTTTGAGAGATCTAAGCACTTCGCAGGCAAACTCTGTGATGCCTTGAACATCAATCCAGATAGGGTGAGTGTGACAGTAAATGTCTTGTTTTAGTTACAAACAGCATGGTTCTACCTGATACATCAGAACACCATATGTGTAGAGTGAAATGACAAACATTAGAGTTGCTGGAAGGGAGGGATCCAAAGGTTACCCAGAAAAGGATACGGCGAGGTTCTATGAAGAGCTGATGCTGGATCATATGTATATGTTGTAAATGTTTCAAAGTTTCATTTGGCATTTAAAAATATGGGACAAGCTCTTGCAGACTAAAGGTTACAAGCCAGACTTTTAAAAACCGATTAGTGATTTTTGGATGCCTACGCTGAGACTAATTAAAAGAGCCTGATATTTCAGAGGATGGGTGCTCAATGCTTTCCGAAAATCGGGTCCCTTGAATTTGTCTCAAGTCAGGCACCCAAAAATCACAAATCACTTTTGGAAATCCTGGCTGAAGAATTTATCCCAGGGAGGTTAACCAGCTATCTCTATGGATATAAGTGGTTATGAAGCCTGCGGAGGTCCTGTTTGTCCTCTCTCTTTTTAAAAGTATTCTCTATTCCAAAATGAAGGGGTAGAATGGAAGGATTTCCCTGCAGGCCATCCACAGTGTAGTAAGGTGACTGGTGGCCTATAGATGCCTGCCTGCAATAAGTGTCTCAGATTTCCCAGTAGTGTGTGGGGCTTGTTAATTGGTTCTGGAGCTGTGCCTTTCATGGCTAACCTTAACACTTGGGAACAGCTGTCATATCCAGCAAAGAACCAGTGAGGAGCTTCCAGTTGGATTTCCTGTCTCTACATGATTAAGAACGATTTCTCCTTAAGCAACAATTATTGCCCTGTTCTTATGTCCCCACCCCGCCCCCACCCTCTGTGGAGTTCTAGTTTTTTGCTTGACAAGATACCAGACACTTCCTGTTTCATCAAACACACAGGCATGATCTGTCTTCCTGAGAGCTCGTGGAACTGTATGGTTCCAGCCGTAGCACAGTGTTCTCAAAGAGCTGATGTCCCGCAGAGCCAGCGTGTGGTGATTGGTTGGGCAAGACCTTCTGATTAGAATCCAAGTCTCTGGGATCCATCCAGCATAAAATGAATTAAAATAAATGGGAAGGGAAGGGATCCAGCTCCGGTCATCATTATTTTCCTTTCTTATTTTGGATGTTGGCTTAAATCAAGGTCTAACTATGGGGTTAGACAACGAGGAAGATTTTCCATGGATACTGAATATACAGCTTTCAGAGTAGCAGCCGTGTTAGTCTGTATCCACAAAAAGAACAGGAGTATTCGTGGCACCTTAGAGACTAACACATTTATTAGAGCATAAGCTTTCGTGGGCTACAGCCCGCTTCATCGGATGCATAGAATGGAACATATAGTAAGAAGCTGTATACGTACAGAGAAGGTGGAAGTTGCCATACAAACTGTAAGAGGCTAATTAATTAGGATGAGCTATTGTCAGCAGGAGAAAAATACTTTTGTAGCGATCATCAAGATGGCCCATTTAGACGGTTGACAAGAAGGTGTGAGGATACGTAACATGGGAAATAGATTCAATATGCGTAATGGCCCAGCCACTCCCAGTCTCTGTTCAAACCCAAGTTCTCCTTTCCCCATCTGCTTTCTCTTGGCCAATCGAAGCAGCTATGCTGGGTGGGTGGGTGTGCAGGTACCGCACTGTGGAGGGGGAGGGGATGTGTGGCCCCATCCAGCCAGGAGAGGCACCTGCGCATGTGACTTTCCAGCCCAGCCTTCCAGCCACAGCAGGACCCAGCGGAGATATCCAACCTGCTGGGCTGGGGGACAGGGTAGGCACCAGGGCAGAGGGAAGGAGTGTGAGCGCCCAGGGCAACAGTTGCCGAGGAGCGAGGGAGGCACGGGGTGCCATCCACCAAGGAACTGCTGTAGGAATGGCAGTAAGACCTGCCAGGATGCTGGAGCCGGCTGCCTCCGTTGTGCTCAGTAGCTCTCCTCACTCCCCCTCCTATCCCTCCACCTCCCCCAATCATAGTGAGCTTCTGCCCTCTCCCCCCCACCCCCCCAGCCTTGGAATGTGAGTGAATGGTATTTATTGGAGGGTCTTAGCCAAGAAGGGCAATGAGAAGAGTGTGGTTTATCTTGAAACAATTCAAGGTTCCTAAATCTGTCACATAATCAAAATAATAAAACCCTCCCAGCCACCTGCTTCTTATGCTATTTAACCTCTTCTTTCAGGTCAGAGTGGGAGTGATCCAGTTTAGCTCGACTCCCCAGCTAGAATTCCCCTTGGATTCGTATTTAACCAAGGAGGAAGTGAAGGAGAAAATCAAGAAGATTGTGTTCAAGTAAGTTCTGTTAGACAGCCCTATTCTCTCTGAGGGTATGTGCATTTTCTGGCCAGGCCTTGTGCCCTGTCCTTCACTCTGCTGACTAGGAAGGAGTGAACCAGATTCCCTTTAGAGCTCATCAGCAGTGCCTGTTGTAGCCAGTGATTTTAGTTTAGTATTCATTTATTGTGTGATGTTATGATTAATCAATTTATGTTACATATATTCACTGTATGTTAGAGTTAATTTGTAGGATTATAAAAGTATAAGATTGATCAGTATTTAGAGGAACCAAGTATTAGACATGAGTAAGACAAGCTGAAATGCAAGACCCGTAGGTTGAGGCCTGCAAGACTTTACCTTAGCTATTTTAGGCCTTGGAGACCAGAAATGATGACATAAGTGACCAAGAAATAACCTGATGCCCTAAGATTATGGGAAAAGAGGTAACAAGTAATAATATTGCGAAAAATTACCCAGAAGATTAATATTAGATCATAAAAATACCGTAAAGCCGCATCTGTCTCAGACGTGTCTTAACCATGGGATACAGGTTGTGCATCAATGCTAATGAGAACAAAGGGAATTTACACAGCCTATAGAAAATTGGGGTCCCTTAAGTTTCCAGGGGACACAGAGCAATAAGAGAAAAGAAGGCAGACGCTTTTATGGACACTCGCAGAATGTAGGTGTAGACAGAATCACATTATAAAAAGGGGATGCCAGAATGGGAAAACTGAGCTCCCTCTGGGAGACTCCAGCAGGAACCATCCCTCTACTGATGATCAAGCCGTGAGAGACCCATCAGACCCTAACACTATTGGTAAGGATGTGAGTAGAACTATAGCTGTAACTTGTGCATAGGCCAGTTTTATGCTTGGGTAATCACAACTTTAATTGTAACTTAAATAAAACTTACGAAATAGACTAGACTTTGTATTGGTAAATATATGTGTGGTCACTATCCTTGGTCTTTATGTGTTCCTAGAGACTAACTCTGAAGCAACTAGCAGAGGTGACTTTCACTCTGTTAAGCTTGAAACTGTAGTCACCAGAGCCAAACCCACTGTGACGTAATACCATATTACAAAATTCACTTTAAATAAAATAAAAAGCTACACTGTCAATCAATCGTAGGGGTTACTCTGGAGAAAAACATTCTCAGTCCCTTCTGGGTTGGCCAGTTAGAATAAAAATTGATTGTGGGGCTCCCATGTGGCAGAGCAGAGGTCTAACACTAAAATGGCCTTTTTGGTCCATGATTGCTTCTAAGTCCAGATGATTAGCTCCTTCAAAAGTAGTGCCATGAATTCTTGTAGGTCCCCATGAGACTTGATGGGAATAAGGAAGCACTGTAAATTTGACTCAGAGATAAAGATCATGCACAGATTTTTAACCACCCATGCCAATTTGTTACTACTTGCACTTCACGCAGCTTGTTTGCTGAAGCTAGACTTGGTTGGTTTCTATAGTTGTCAGTTTTGTTTCTGGTCTTTGTTTCTTATCACACTGCAGTTGGGTTTCCATTTCCACAGTCTTGTCAACCAAAGTGTTCAAAAATCTTGATCAGGCTCCCAAAATCATAAGTTCACCTTAAAAATCATGATTTAAAAAACAAACAAACCAGATAAACGTCAGGTTGTTGTTGTTTGTCTTTTGGTTTTTGAGTGTTTCGGGTTTATATTTTCAAGCTGTTCTCCCCAGTCACAAGGGATAGTGGGAGCATCTATCCCTGTTAAAGTCAAAGACAAAACTCCTATTGATTTCAGTAGGCCAAGATTTTGTCCTAGAAACTTACTTTTTAATGAAAGTTGAGATTTTGATGTATTCATGTGGCTCTAGGAAATGGAGTTGGAGTTTCAAAGATGCCTATGAGGTGAGGTCCGGGCTTCTGTCTCCTTCAGGCCTCTGAAAATCCTAGCCTAATGGTATGTCTACACTATGGAACCTATGCCATCTAGGGGGACCCAATAGAAAGTGTGAAAAATTGGGACGGGGTGAGGGGTAATAGACTCTATATAAGAAAAAGTCCCAAATATTGGGACTGTCCCTATAAAATTGGGACATCTGGTCACCCTAATCATACTTATGTCAGTGTAACTGTGCTGGCATAACCCCCTAGTGTAAACACACTGTACCCCAACAAAAGTAGTTTTTCTATTCATATAGGAACACTACCTCCCCGAATATTAGTTGCATCAACAGAAGACCTATTCCATCAACACAGCTGTGTCTGTTTTGTCAGCATAGATCTATTGGTCAGGGATGTGGTTTTTTCACACCCCTGACTGACACAGTTATGCTGACGTTACTTTTAAGTGTGGAATGAACCTTAAGCTGTAAGAAAGGAAATTGGAGCCCAAATCATCTCCTTTTTTAAAAAGTGCTCTTTTCTTTTGTTTGGGTGGTAGGGAAGGTCACATTGAGCCTATGAAAGTAAGTGGGGACAAAATATAGGAGTATCTCCCACAGGCTTTAGAATTTCAGCAGAAAAAGCATTCGGGTTAAAGGATCAGCTCATTCAATAGTCAAAGTGTCTAAACAAATTCTGAATATGGCCCAGAGTTTGCAAACAAACTCAAAACTTCAACTTCAAGTGAGCAAGATCTGTAGTTTTTTCAGTGATAACTTAATTATACGGTCTAGAAAACCTTTTGTGTAATGTTCCGGGGGAAGTATAGCAGAGGGATACCAGCTCCTCTTTGGCTATTGTTTCAAAGCCTCTGACAGCAGAGAAAATGAGGCCACATTGGATATCTGGAATTTGGCTTGGCACTGAAAATGTCTTTTAATGATGGCAGATGAATGTTGACAGATTTAACAGAAATAATGGCCTTACATGTGGCCATTTCATCTAGTTTTAGATGAAAGGCTGAAATATAGGAATGAACAAAATAGTTATGGATGGATTCCAGCTATCAGATTGCCAAAAATAAGATTTCTGGTTGGGAGGCTCTGAAAGTGTGATCCTGATGCTCTTTGTTTCTGCTGGGGAGATGTGTCCCATATAACACCTGCTTTCTGTCCTGCGCTTATGGCAGAATTTCTTTTTTGAGGGGCCCTAACCCCAAATTCTGATTTGAACCTTTTCTAATCTCCATGGCTCAAATGGATACAGTTTATTGGGGCCATCAAACTGAATATATTGTATATTTTCAGTCACATATGGTATCTTTCATCCAAGGATCTCAAAGCACATTATAAATGTTAAGCAATTAGTTACGGCTTCCAACAATCCAGTGAGTTATGTGACTAATAATATGTCTGTTTTATACATGGGAAAACCTGATTTGATAGAGTTTAAGGCCAGAAGAGATCATTATGATCATGTAGTCAGACCACATATATAACACAGACCATAGAATTTCATAGTTATTCAAGCCTATATTTTGTGGTTCAGCTAAAGCATCTGAGTCAGGAGAGGTTATCCAAGCTCACACCGCGACTGGGATTACCCATTGACTTTAACAGAGCAGTGCCAATTTTCACCAGCTGAGACTCTCCCAGTATTATGAAGTAGCATTATAATATTTTCAGCCATAATAACTGTTAGTTCAAGCACCTCAACTACCTCTGCTGCTGGGTCAGAGCTTGGGACATGTTGCAGAATTTGTTAGATTTTTATGGATGGTTCAAGTCACACCGGGACTGAAACAAACTGATGGCCAGTAGCATCTGACCAGAGACTTAACATATGTTCTTGAAGTTTGGTTGAAAATAATGGAAAGTTGAGGGGGAGAATGGGATTATGCATCAGAGAGAAGATAAAAGAAAAGCTCCTGGAATGCATTATATATAAAAGAAAGACAGGTATATGGTGAAACAAAGAGAAGTAAATGGACTTGGAGAACTTAGGAGCTCTGAGCATACATGTGATCAAATACTTGAGATATCAAGAAATTCAGTCATTATTAAAATAGAGAATCATTCAAACAAATTAAACGTGATTTGGAAGTACAGAGGTGGATGTGTGTGTGTGAGAGAGAGAGAGACCGTGTGTGTGTGACAATATATATGAAGAACATCATCATGCCTCAAAGAAAGAATTGACATTTGCAGTCTGGCTACCTGTAATTGCTTTGGATTGAAGTAAAAGCAATACTAAAAGGCAATAACAGGAAATGGTTTATGTTGAAACTCCTCAGCCAGGATTAGAAAACAGATGGAAATGTCTCTTCGGATAGAGAGGCTTAATTAGCCAAAGGGCTCAAGGTGGTCTGGGCTTACTCTGATATCAAATGTTGAATCAAGGATGGCAGGTTACAGAACTCTTGGCTTATATAGTCCGCAGGAGGGTGGGGGCAGGAAATTTGTGGCTTATCTGGATATAGTTGTTGGAAGTAACACATGACAATTGTTAAACCGTAAAAAAAAAATAAGGGTAAATGTTAAAGGGGCCAGGGTTAAAATAAAGTGTTGGTGTCAATACATCAACTGCCCTAGTTTTTACACTCATCTAATTGGGTAGTTCTCACTCAGAGTAATATGTAGGACTGAGGCCCTCACTTGTAAACTCCTCTGGAAAAGGACAATGTCACCTTCTGCCTGTCAGTGCCCACGCAAGGAACCCAGTGCTGACTGGAGGTTCTCTCAAGGCTACTCTAATAGAAGGCTAAGATTTTTCAAGGCCACCTAATGGGAATTACGTGTCCAAATCCCTTCACATTAAACAGCTCCTCTATAGCTCAAGTTGGGCAGCTGAAGCTGAGGCACCCAGAATTATGGATCCCTTTGGAATATACAGTCCTCTTCACGCAGGAAGGCTGTGGCCAGGCCAGAAATAGAAGCCTGGCATAGCTGTGCCTTAACAGCTTTTAGTATTTGTCTTTGTACTGTGGAAGTGTCTCAGAGCCACAGTCCTGGACCAGACCCCATTCATAGAATCCTAGAAGTGTAGAACTGGAAAGGACCTCGATAGGTCATCTAGTCCACTCCCCTGCACTCAAGGCAGGACTAAGTATTATCTAACCAACCCTGATAGGGGGTTGTCTAATCTGCTCTTAAAAACCTCCAGTAATAGAGATTCAACAACCTCCCTAGGCAATTTATTCCAGTGCTTAAGTATTCCGAGAGGAAGTTTTTTCTAATGTCCAACCTAAACTGCCCTTGCTGCAATTTAAGCCCTTTGCTTCTTGTCCTATCCTCAGAGGTTAACGAGAACAACTTTCCTCCCTCCTCCTTGTAACAATCTTTTATGTATTTGAAAACTGTTATCATGTCCCCTCTCAGTTTTCTCTTCTCTAGACTAAACATTGTGCTAGGCTGTGTGTACATGCAAACAAAAAGATGGCCCCTGCCCCCAAAGAGCTTACAAACTAAGACAAGAGACAACATGTGGATAGAGGTGGGAGAGCCCAAGGAAACAACTACAGGGCCTTCCTTCCTTCTCCAGAGCTGTGCTGTATAGAATTGTAAATTTGTGTTTTTCCTAAAATTTTACATAGTATTTTATTCATTTTCTGTGTCCCTCAAGCTGCCTGTGATGCGGTGTAAATTAGACTAGAGAGCTATCTGGTAAAAGTGCATTGTTTAATACCCAGTAAGGAAATAAGTCTTATAATTACAGTTAGAATTGTAGAACTGTAATAGTCTTACAGCTAACCGTGCACACCGCCTGATACTGGGGAAGGAGATGGGGAAGATGGATTCTTATTCTGTATTTAAATAGCAAGCAGCAGTTTACAACACCGACATTGTAGACTTTTATTGTTAGCAGTTGTAGAGCAGCTGAAAGGCTCATAGGCTCTGTCGTTCCCTAGTACTTAACAACTGTCCTGGTTTATAAAGTAATTTATATCACTAGTGGAATGTACAACCCACTGGCACTTGTGAGGGTACATATTTAGTTGGGTACTGGATAAATGATAGTCAGTGTTAAAATAATCGCTTTCTATCGTATTAGCATGGCCAATAGGCATTCCCACTCCAGCCTCAGAACAGCATGACTGCCAAAATATTCCGTTACTTGACTCTTCGTTGCATGTGCATCTCCAAGAGCTGTATTTATGGATCATTCTCTGAATTAGACATGGAGGAAAGAAGAACACAGAGGGAGCAGGGCTTTGTGCTTCGGGCATTTCACTAGGAGTCACACAACATGGGTTAAGTTCCCAGATGGGCTTGTGTGACCTTTGCCCTCACATGACCTGCCCAGTTTTCAGGAGAGCTCAGGGTCAGACTTTCAAATGCTCAGCACCCAAAATTAGGGCCAGATTTTCATAAGAACTCATCATTTCTATAGATACCAAATAAGGGCCTGGCTCTATGAAGTGCTTATGGCCAGATTTTTGAAAAAACCCAGTTGAGATCTTCACCCCTTGGAGCTCCTTTGAAAATCTGACCTTGAATCTCTCTGCCTTGGTTCCCCATCTGTAAAATGGGGATAATAGTACTTCCCTTCTCCCACCCTTTGCCTTGTCCATTTTGACTATAAGCTCTTCAGGGAGAGACTCTCTAACTATATGTTTGTACAGCACCTAGCACAATGGGATCCCAATCTCCACCATGGCCTCTAGATGCTATTGTCAGACAAATAATAATAATGTGATGAAATGGTGTCCCATGATTAGAGTATGTCGGTGTCAGAGACAAAAACAAGGTGAAGTTGATCATTTGTGCCCATTTAAAATGGTTGCAGGCTTGACCCCTTCTCCAGTCAGGAAGGTGCCTGTGGCAGTGGCCAGATAATTGAATTCTAAAGCAGACTGGGATACTTGGGACTGCTTATTTGCATATTAATACCCAGAATGCTTTTCCAGCTTGGAGCTGTATCTACACAGCTGTGCTCCGCTAGCAGGAATCATGGGTGGCTTTCCCCCACCTTTACCTTCCTGACCTCACTGGTTTAATTTATTGTGAAATCCAGGTGAACTGCTCTCTGTGCCTCGCTCTTTGTTCGTCATTAATGGAAAAGTTTCTCTAGGAAGGCTGAATAAAGAGTGCCTTGTATTCTCCCTTCATCAGTTTCCAGGGATACACGCAGAAGTCCTTTGGGATTTGCATTTTTGGGGGGTTTATTACTGATGAACAAATGGCATTCTGTGGAAAATCAAATTAATCAAAGGTTAACGAGCGAGAGAAGGGACTGTGCCTCTGGGCTCAGCTGAATTGCCAACACTTAATTAAGAAACATTCTCCAAAGCAAACAGTGAGTTGCCATGCAATTGCCCTCTTTTAGCAATTGCTCCCTAGGCATCTAGCTATAGTTCTATTCTAAAGAAATTTCACTATGGTTTTGCTCTCTGTAAGGGGCTTGTACCTGCAGTATAAAATGTATACCTATTGGAAAGCAAGATGGTTGAAGTGTTCGTATTTTCACAAACACTGTACGTGGGGCTGGTAAATGGAAGATTTCATTGTTAATCAGCTCTTCCATACAGGGGCAGTGTAGTTCTCAAAGCGCTTTGTAAAGAAAGGTTAGCCTCATTATCCTCATTTTACAGATGGGGAAACTGAGGTATGCACTATTGAAGTAGCTTGCCTAAGGTCACAGAGGGGGGAATTGAAGCCAAATCTCCTGGGTCCTAACCCAGTGCTCTCTCTGCTGGACCATGCTGATTGGTATGGTTTAGCCTTTTCTTAAATACATGAATTACCAGGAGTTTTTCATTGAAAGCAGCCATCCCATTATTGCATCTGTGGATTTTTTTCTCAAGGCATGTCTGCACCTGTGGGGTGGGGAAGGAAGAGTCAAAGGAAGGGGAGCTGCCAACTAATAGCAGGAAGGCGGTGAAAATTACAGAATTAGACTCATCAGTATGGCTGTGCAATGGGTCTAAGTGCAGAAGTTCCCTAGACTTGGTGCTACCAGAGAGCAGGCAGCGGGGAGTGGGAAGAAAGCAAAAGGGAGTCGGACACTTAGCCCAAAACCTCTTCTTTCAATTTTCTCTTGCTTGTTTCAGAGGCGGGAGCACAGAAACGGGGCTTGCGCTGAAATACGTTCTCCAGAAAGGTTTCCCTGGTGGCAGAAATTCCTCTGTCCCTGAAATCCTGATCATCCTCTCGGACGGGAAATCACAAGGCAATGTAGCAACACCCGCTAAGCAGCTGAAGGACAGGGGTACCACAGTATTTGCTGTGGGAGTCAAGTTTCCAAGGTAGAAAATTGTCTCTTGGGGGGCAGGGAGTGGTGCACTGCTAACAGACTAGCCATTGCCTTCAGCATCTAAGTCCCCTGAGCAAGACCAAGTGGGCGAGGGGCAATCACAGAGTCGGAGGAGCAATTTGGGGAGGGACACATGGGTGCTGGGAGTGCGGGAGCACTCCCTGGCTTGAAGCGGTTTCCATCATATCCAGGGTTTACAGTTTAGTTCAATGGCTCTCAGCACCCCCCACTGTACAAATTGTTCCAGCCCCCCGGTGGGATATGAATGTGGAGTAGGAGGTCATTTTGTGAACGGGGTGAGCAAGAAAGAAGGGCGCTTGGAGGGAGAAGTGCCCTGTTATGAGCATGTGTCTTTAGAAATGTCAGTGGATTTTTCAGAGAAGAGACACTGGGGCCCTGTGTGGACGTAAAGCTGCATCACTAGTAGTTCTGAGTGTTTGTTCTTTTTAAGGCCCATCCCGGAAACCAGCTGTGACTGCAAAGGGCCTGGGCCTGTTCTTTAATGCCAGGAGATTGTATTAACATGTCCTGTCACCTGTGCAGGTGGGAGGAGCTGCACACGCTGGCCAGTGAACCAGCTGAGCAGCATGTGCTGTTTGCTGAACACGTGGACGATGCTGCCAATGGCCTATATAGCACCCTCACCAGTTCTACTGTCTGCAGTGCTGTCTCTCCAGGTAATTATGCCACCCTGGTGCACGTTTACTAATGACTGTCCTGCCTTTCACTTCTGTATGGGGATTGTCAGCTTGGCCTTTCACTTCCAGAGCGTCTCTCTAAAGCTGGCGCCTCTAACACAGCTCACAGGGTGGCACAGTCTACCCCTTTGGGAGAGGTCTTCTCCTCTGTCTAGAGGAGAGAAATGGAGGCTGTTGAGAGGTTACCATCAATCAAAAGATGACTTCGGGGCACAGCCACACCCCTGTGTGCGCTGCTCCAACCCCAGGGACTCTGTGTGAGAGGGAGGATGGTCCAATGATCAGCAAACTCTCCTAGGTCTTAGGAGACCTGGGTTTTGAGTCCTTGCTCTGCCACAGTCTTACTGTGGGACCTTGGTCAAGTCACTTAGTCTCTCTGTACCTCAGTCCCCCCATTTAAAGTGGGGATAATTCCTACCTCAAACGGGCGTTGAGGATAAATACATTAAAGACAGTGAGCCACTCAGATATACAGTAGTGGGGGTCATATAAATACTTAAGATAGATGAGAGGTGAAAATCCCCTAAGAACTACAAGTGATCATGTAAGTCAAATTGCTGAACCCACTACTGGAAGGTGCTTAGCTAGTACAGTGATGATGGTGGTATAGGAAGCTCTGTAGAACAGAAGAGCAGGGGTGGACTTGGTGGACATGGGTGCAGGTATTGTGCCAGAACAATGCAGACTACAGAAGCTGTCCCCAGGAATCCAGTAAAGGGCTGACCTGCCCACCAGCAACAGGTTTACTTGTTTTGGGGCATCACCGAGGGACTTGTCGAAAAGCTGCAATGAACTCTCTTTGCTGGACAATGAGACAAGCTGGCATTGCTGTGGCTTGAGCAATATCCCAGCTGTGTCAGCTCCCACTCCCAGACAACTTCACTTGCAAACAAATGCACCAGCTATTTTGTGTGCACTCTTTGTGCCAGGTTGCAAGATTGAATCTCACCCTTGCGAACGCAAGACACTGGAGACCGTGAAAGAGCTGGCTGGGAACTATATGTGTTGGAAAGGGTCAAAGAGACCAAATGCGGTGCATACATCTCTCTGTCCATTCTACAGGTAAGTCAGCGAGCCTTCTCTCTTGAAGTTAGTAGTGCACACAGAGTGAGAGCGCACACACCTCCATTGTTAGGTACGATGACTTGGGTTTATGATTTACTGTAACTTTATATTAATATTTATATTACAACAGCACCTAGTGGCCCCAGCTGAGGTTGGGACAGGCTCTGTACATATACATAGAGAAAGTCTGTGCCCTGAAGAAGGTGCAATCTAAGCAAAGGGTGAGAGGGGAAACGGAGGCATGGAGAGGCAAAGTGACTTGCCCAAGATCACCCAGTAGGTCAGTGGCAGAGCCAGGGTTAGAACCCAGATTCCCAGGCAGGTTTCCTTGTCACTGGACCATCCTGCCTGTTATGTAAATAGCCTCATTTATGTACTTCACACAATTCCTATTTGTGCAACACTTGCTTATATTCTATGCAATAAAGAGAGTGGATAAATCCCAGATACTCTGTTGACCCTGAACCAAATCCAGCTAGTTGTGATATTAGCCAGGCAAGCTTTTATTTTCAGGGAAGTCCTTTTATCCTTACTTAATGGAACTGGGAGATGCTGGGCTATGGAGAGGCTTCAATAGCTGTCTGGAAACAGCTCCCACTCATACCGAAGAAAATATTAAGCAGATAGGTTGCAAAACAGAGAAGTATATTGTCAGGTCAGTGGCAGCAAGTTGCACAAGGAGATTCCTCTCGCGGTGAGGTGAGGATGTATTTGAAAGATTGTGAAACTTATCAGATCCTTAAAGAAATCGAATGCCTTCTAAAAGCTTCATTACTGCAATTTGTACAATTAATGAAAGAATTTTAAAGTGACCTGCAAAGAAAAATGTAGGTTTGTGCTCTTTTTTTGTTTGTCTGATATATAAAGAGAGCCTGAAGGGGAGGGAGGCAGAAGGGGAGGAATTGTTGGTGTTTTTTCTCTTGCTTGTTTTTTATACTAGAAATTCAGGTCTTGTTTTCCAGACTAGTAAGGTTATGACATCAAATACAAAGGAAGTGAAACTTGACTCATTGAGCTGGGAATCTATTTTTATTCAGGCTGTCCAGAATCTCAGATCTTTTTTTTTAAAACTCCAAATGTCTAACAAACCCCTGGAAGGACAGATCTGTTAAAGAGTGAGCATCCTTTCCTCTTCAATGAAGGGCTGAGAAATGCCACACTACACTCCTCTAAGCCCCAATGAGTCCTCCAGCAAAACTAGGGAAGATTAGACTTGACAAGGCTGATCTTTCTAAAGTTTTAAAAAAATCGGGAATCCATCCACCTTTTAAAACAAAACTCTCCTACCCCCGGCATGTTATAAATAAGGCTACGTTTTAGTCACAGATATTTTTAATAAAAGTCATGGACAAGTCACGAGCAGTAAACAAAAATTCATGACCCGTGACCTGTCCATGACTTGTACTATATACCCCTAACTAAAACTTGGGCCAGGGATGCTCCAGGGGGAATGCTTCGGGGGGGGTGGGCATCGGTGCGTGGCCCGGGACCCCCGCTGGGGTTGGAGTGGGGTTGGAGGGGATGGCAGGCTGGAGGGGAACCGCAGCCAACGGGAGCTGCGGGAGTGTGCCTGCAATCACGGGCAGCGCGCAGAGTCCCGTGGCCCCTCTGCCTAGGAGCTGCAGAGATATGCCAGCCGCTTCTGGGGGAGCTCCCCTACCCCCTGAGTTAAGCGCTGCCCTGGAACCCAACTCCCTGACCCAGCCCTGATCCCCCTCCCACTCCTAAACTGCTGCTGCTGTTCGGGCAGCCCCTGAGCAAACCACACTGGCCCCTGCAAAAAAATCTGTGACTTCCGTGACCGACACGCAGCCTTAGTTATAAACAAGCAAAAAAGGGGGACACACATCATTTATTTTTCCCATCCAGGTCAGCTTTAAGATGAGATGAATGGTTTCAAAAACATGATCAATGAGCATTCACTCATTGATCTCATATGGAGGGATTCTTGGGAATCAAGAGTTGCTTTCTAGTGCAGCCCTTGCTCTCTTATTAACTGGAAAAGTTAGAGCTGGTTGGAGATCAGAGTTTCCGTTTCATGGGAAGTTGCAACATTTCAAAATTTGTTTTTATTCAGATTCAGAACAAAAGATTGATATTTCCCACAGAATGAAAAGTCCAAAAAATGACAATTCAGAACTATTGAAATATCTGGTATTGTAAAAATATTATAATATCAAATATTTTAATTCAGCATATGAAATAGTTAGTAGTCTAAACAAAGTGAAGCAAATTGATAGTCAAAATGATTTGTTGCAACTTTTTCACCTCAAATTTTAATTCTGTCAAAAATCAGTCTGTTCCCACGAAATATTTCAATTTTGATGAAACTGCATTTTTTGAGGGAAAACTCATTTGTCAAGAACTTTGTTTAAATGGTCAGCCTTGCAAATGCCTTCTTAATCTTTTAAATACTTGGTCAGTCCAATTTCATATTTTGTATCAATCTTTCTATCTTAGTTGGAAAAGAGTCTTGATCAAACATCCGGCCAGATGCTACCGAACTACATGCCCAGGTAGGACATGACCTTTCTGAAAAATCTCATTACAGTCTAAGAAAAAAAAAGTGAACTAAACTCAGGTGATTATTTTAAAATCACATTCAGTTCCTCAGCAAGGATCAGAAAAGCAGGGATCATAATTCTTAATGGATGTTCGTGAGGAATAGACCCTTTACCAGTCTTTCATTAACCACTAAAGAAAAGAGTGAGATTTCTTGTTTCACTCATGTTCTTGACCATGAAATCATTCTGCTGGCTTAAAACAGTTACCTTCAGTCTCTCCCTTCACTCCTGGAGGAGCTGGTTCACCTTTATTAGTCTGAAATTCTTCACGTTCTTGTTTGTTGATAGAATCACACCGTTCCCAAATTACTATTGTCATCATCTGCATAAGCCAGCAAGAAATAGTGTCCAAGTATTGCATTAGTTTGGGGACTGCATTGCTACCAACGTGGAACGTTTCTGCTCAAGTTGTAGTTGAGTGAGATGCCTTCAGCCATGTAATTTGGAACCATCAGTATCATTCATTTAAGAGGGAACCTGACACTTAGTAGTTGTGTAACTTGGTTTTGTGGTTGTGTGGGAATAGCTCCTCTGGTTGATTTACCAGTATGATAGACCATTCAGTGGTTCAAATCATGGAGTGACCTGATTGCTTTATTTTCCTTGAATGCCCTTTGAAAATACATCCTCATCATTTAAGCCCCCTGATTCGGAAGGGAAATGGAGATTCCTCGATCTAGCAAAATTTGTATGTGCTACACAAGCAATGCAGTAAATTCTGGAGGAAAGGGTAGGATTTGAAAATGAAATGGATAGCTGCCAAACTTGTTCTGATACCGTCAATGTATGGTGTCACCATACCGTGCTACGGGGACACGCCATAAATACAGCCCAGCAGATGAAATGTTCAGTGGTAGAGTGTTTTGGACTGCTTGCATTCACTATTTTTCATGGTAGCTTTTGAGCAAAAAGTGTTGTAAGCCACACCCCAGAACCATCCGTGCTGAATATGCACCAAAAGGTATCTGAACAGAATGGACCAGGTTCTAATCTCTTCTCTGCTGGTGTGAATCTGAAGGAACCGCACTGATTTCAATAGTTACTTCAGATTTACACCAGTGTAACTCCAGTGGAGTTACTCCAGCATTTCCCTGATGTAAGTGATTTAACTCCACAGCAATTCAAGTGCAAGGTGGCAAACACACGTAGGAATGGACAGCTTTATAGAGCTGACACTGAATTGTAATGTGGTCTTACAAAACCGTGCTTAAAGAGAGCGGGCTTTTTTAAATGGTTGGAGCTGCCCTTTAAAGAATATATTCATTCAAGTGTAAATAAGTTAAATTTAAGAAATTACTGAGTTCTGCTAATGGGGCTTATCTTTGTACATTATTAATACTCAAGCAAAGCTACACAGACATCCCAGCCTTACTTAACTATGCTTTATTTGAGTAGAGAAAGAGACCTTTCTGCAAAGCGAAGGACAATTACCTTCCAAATGCCCTAGAGCCCATCTGACTCTGCATACTCTCAAAACACTTATAGCTAATCCACTGTGTAGCATGACTGCTGTGTTTTCTCTCTGGGCCCAACCCAGACTCTCTCCTTCTCCTTCTCGGGTGCCTTTGCAGATCCCTGCGATTCCCAGCCTTGTCACAATGGAGGCACATGCGTTCCAGAGGGATTAGAAAGGTACCACTGTGTGTGTCCTGTTGGATTTGGAGGAGATGCCAGCTGCGGTATGTGGGGCCTAAACCTGGTCCACTGGTGCGGTGTTAGCTCTTGAATCTGTTGATTGGGACCATCCCTCTGCAGCCTGCCTTCCTGTAACAGCCCTGGTATAGAATTATAATGCAGTTTGCTGGATGGGGTTGAGGCTAACCACTGCCTTTTAAACCCTGCTCAGAGGGCTGAGTTTGTTTTCCTACCGCTTGATACAGGGCTGTAGGGCTGTCAGTGACTGGGACTTGCTGCCTAGTGCTACAATTTCCAGGGGATGATCCTTCCTGCTCTCTCCTCAGAGCCACTGTGGCTGCAGAAGGCACCAAGAAATGAGTCTCACCAGTGGTGCCAATTTAGATGTTTCCAGGAGGTGGCAAATTCCGGTCCTTCTCCCTACCCCTCTTAAGAACCCTGTTCTGGTCCCTGCTTGCCTCTTCCTCCCCCTCTCCCCAGCAGGGTCCCTGAGTCTCCCTCTGCTAGGGAGTGTCCCCTGTTACCCACACCGTGCATGAGCCTGTCACCAGGAGTCGGTTCTCGGCGGACTCCCCTGCACTCTGCCCTACAGGCACAGACTCCCCGTGTGCTAGGTCACAACTCCATTTGGCCAGGCTGCCTCCCCATCTGTCAGGAGGGGCAGCTGGGTCAAATTTCATTGGCACTGCGACCACACAGCCTGAATGGTGTGCTCCAGCAGCAGCTGGGCTGGGTTAGTACGGGACCATTGCATGCTAGCCATGCTGCGTACCCCGTGTCCCCTGAACTTTGCCTGTGCAACTTTGATCAAGTGCAAAAATCGGGGGGGGGGGGCATTTTCCATTCCCCACCAGTAGCTGTCATTGAGTCCCACTATATTCAGAAGCCCCTGTGAACTTGGTCAACCGCAGGGGTGGGCAAACTCCCGACCTCCAAACATTTTAATCTGGCCCTCAAGCTACCACTGGGAAGCGGGGTCCAGGGCTTGCCCCATTCCGGTGCTTGCCTCACTCCGCACAGCTCCTGGAAACAGTGGCATGTCCCCCCTCTGGTCCCTACACGTAGGGGCAGCCAGGGGGCTCCACATGCTGTCCCCACCCCAAGCACTGCCCCCTGCAGCTACCATTGGCCAGGAATCGCGTAAATGGGAGCTGCGGGGGCGGCAGCTGCAGATGGGGCAGCACGCAGAGCTGCCTGGCCTCACCTACGCATAGGAGCCAGAGCAGGGACATGCCGCTGCTTCTTGGAGCTGCTTAAGGTAGGCACTGCCCAGAGCCTGCATCCCAACCCCCTCCCACGTCCCAACCCCCTTCCCCAGCCCTGATCCCCCTCCCTCCCTCCAAACCCCTCGGTCCCAGCCCGGAGCAACCTACTGCACCCACCCCTCATCCCCAGCCCCACCCCAGAGCTCGCACCCCCAGCCAGAGCCCTCACGCCCTCACACACCCCAACCCCCAATTTCATGAGCATTCATGGCCCACCATACAATTTCCATACCCAGATGTGGCCCTCGGGCCAAAAGGTTTGCCCACCCCTCATCTACAGCCTCATTGGGGCTCCTTCCATCTCAGTATGCGGGGAAATCTGGAAGCAGGGCATGAGAAGTGGATCCTGCTGAAGGAGAGGGACAGCTGAAATACCTGTGCCTTGGCTCCGCATCCCTCGCCTCTCCTCCCTCAGATCCCTGAAGAACTTACCTGCACATATGGGCTGGGAATTTCAGAAGGGATTAATGATTCTGGGTGCCCAAGAATGTTTTGTACAAGAGGAGAATCATGCCTCAGGATGCCATTCGCTTTGGTAGGATGCCACAGAAACCTCAAGGGGCTGAGAAATACGTTGCAGGAAGTCATCCAGTGGTTAGGGCATCTTTTGATACAACTTGAGAAACCTTAAAGGGGTGGGTGCTCCACATTTTCTGAGATCAGACTCCTTTAAGGTTTCTCTAGTTGTATCAAAAGATGCCCTAATTACTGGATGACTTCCTGCAACGTATTCATCAGCCCCTTGAGGTTTTTGTGGCATCCTCCAAAGCGAATGGTGTCCTGAGGCATGATTTTCCTACTGTACAAAACATGTTGCCCAACACATTGTTTTGTTTTCTTGACAGAGAGGCTCTGGAGTGCATTCTCTCTCTCCTTCAGATCATTGGGATTGCAGGAGACCCACATGATGTGCTTGCTTATTTTTTGCATTACATGCAGTTACTCACTTCCTTTGCTTTCAGCACCGAAGTTGAGTCTGGAGTGCAGCGTGGATCTTCTTTTCCTGGTGGACAGCTCATCTGGTACCACCTTGGAGGGATTCCTGCGCTACAAGGCCTTCCTGAAAAGGTTCATTCGGGCAGTGTTGAGCAAAGACTCCCCAGCAAACGTTGGAGTGGCCCAGTACAGCAGTGATGTCCAGATCCCGATCAAAGTGGGCAAGTACAAGGATGTGCTCGGTCTCATGAAGAGCGTTGACACCATGCATTTCAGCGGAGGGGGAACCTTCACCGGCAAAGCCCTTCGGTATGTCACGCAGCATGGCTTTAAGAGTGCTCCGGCCTTCGCGGATGTTCACGACGATCTCCCGCGTGTGGTTGTCTTGCTCACGGATTCGGAGTCCCAGGATCCTGTGGTAGAAGCAGCTAAATATACCAGGGGCAGAGGACTCTTCCTAATTGGCGTGGGCAGCGACTTCTTAAGAGCAGAGCTGGATGACGTGACTGGGAATCCAAAGCGGACGGTTGTCTATTCCAACCCCTCGGATCTGTTCAACAAGATCCCTGAGCTGCAGAAAAAAATCTGCAGTGTAGACAGTCATCCAGGTAAGGCCGTGGCTATAGATTGTAGTGCAGTGACAGAATAACTGCTCAGGGGAGTTCAAGATTTAAGGAGTAGGATGGTTAAAAGAATGAACTTCGGTTCCCCCACACAACAATGGTCAGGAATCCAGTGATACTGATCCATAATCGGCAGAGCACTCCCTGGACCTTGAGAGCTAGCTTGTGTCAGGGACTAGAGAGGCTGAAAGCACTGAACCCCTCCCATGCAAAGACCTATATTCCCCAGCTGCAAGGGTGGCTGTGTCTAAGACTGCTGCTTCCTCGGGCACCCATAGGCACGAATCAATCAAAAAACGGTAAGGACGGGTTGTGGTCCACTCCCAACTCCTGTATCAGCCCAGAGAGCTGGCTAGCCAGCGGGCTAGTGGTATGGGGAGGGGGGGCTCATATGGATCAAGTATTATGTGCCGCTGAAAGGGGTAAACTGCAACATGTGCACTCTCTATCTGCGATGGGGATTAGGGGGAGGAAATGAAGCCCCTAGGGCACCATCCAAGCTTCGTCTGGGGCGCTGCGGCTCTAGTCTGCCCCCGCCTTGTGGGCCTGGAAGCTGGTGAACTATTTCACTGGTCGGTGCACCAAAGAACGCTCTCCAGTCACAGGATTTCACTCCCTTTTCTTCAGGGACTCAGTGTTATTTCTTCAAAATAAAACTGTTTAACACAAGTTCGACATCTCAACCGTGAACTTCCCCTCTGATCCAGACCCTTCTGCAGGAGTTTGTTTACTCCGTACATCTACCTGGGCATCAAGGCAAGCCTCTCTGCTCCCTCGTTCTTCCTAGACGGCTCCCTACAGGATTACGCTCCACAGGCTGCCTGCCTGGGAGCCACATATAACCTGGGATATTTCCACTGCTTCAGAGACGCCTGTAGGAGCCTTCCCTGTTCCCTGCAGTTCTCTAGCTCAAATGAGCTATTTGCTGCCTGTTATGAGGACAAGGTGATCTCCAAGCTATCACCTGATTCCTGGCTTCACTGCTTTAGCTGGGGGGCAGCTCATCAGACACAGGTGAGGCTCTTAAAGTGCTGGCCACTCTGTGACAGGGCCTCAACGGCACAGTCTAGCCATAAGTAATTAATCCTTCTAATGCCCCTCAGAGTGAGGGTAGTCAGAATTATGATCTCTGTTTTATGGATGGGGTAACTGAGGCACAGAGAAGGTACGTATCTTGCCCAAAGCTTCCCAGGGAGTCATTGTCCGAGCCTAGATCAAACCCGAGTGTCCTTGCTCCTCCAATTATGGGCTCAGACCACAGGGCCAAGCCTCTGACTGAAAAAGGAATACCCTTGGTACAGAGAGACAGAAGGTGCATGAGGTAATATCTTTTATGGGACAAACTTCTCTTGGTGAAAGAGACAAGCTTTCGAGCTTAGGCAGAGCTCTTTGTCACATGTGGGAAAGGTACTCAGGTAGTCACAGCTAAATATGAGGTGAAACAGGTTGATCAGCATAAGTAGTTAACACATATAGTAAGAGACCATTCAAGGTTAAGGATTTGGCTCAAACCAGTGTAACAAGTGTAAAGAAACTAGAAATATAATCTAATGCAGTAGCGCTTGTGTTGATTGTATAGCTGGGGATTATCTTCTCTAGCTGCTCATTACGAGGAGGCTGTATATTCCTGTAACAATGAATTGTGAATTGCAATCTGCCATTCCTCATAATGCCGCAGTTCATTACTGCCCAGTAGTCATGTGTTTGCCTACGGGAGGTGGCTCCTCTGCTTTGCTCGGTCAATAATGACTATATTCTGAAAGGCTTAAAGTTTGCTCTCTCCTTTCCAGGCTGCCAGTCCCAGTCTCTGGATCTGGTTTTTGCCTTGGATGCCTCAGCTGGAGTTGGCAGGGAGAACTTTCTGCGGGTGAGGAACTTTGTCAGTAGCAGCTCTCTACAGTTCAGTATCAATCGGGACGTCACCCAGATCGGCCTCGTGGTCTACGGCAGCAGGGCTCGCACTGCATTTGCCCTAGATGCGCACGTCACCAGCTCAGCTCTCTTTCAAGCCATCAGCCAAGCGCCTTTCCTTGGTGGCTCGGCCTCCGCGGGCAGAGCCTTGCTGCACATCCATGATGACGTCATGACCGTTCCAAAGGGGGCGAGGCCCGGGGTGAGCAAGGCCGTGGTTGTGATCACGGATGGGAGCGGCACCGAGGATGCAGTAGTTCCAGCTCAACAGCTGCGGAGCAATGGCGTGTCGGTGTTTGTTGTCGGGATTGGGGGTGTACGGAGGGAGACGCTGCTGAGGGTGGCCGGTTCTCCCAACTACCTGGTCCACGTTTCATCTTACGATGATCTGCGCAATTACAAAGACTTTATTATGGAAAGAATATGTGAAGGTGAGATGGCTTTTGGCCTCCCTTTCTCAGTTCTCCCGCTGCACCCAGAAACCAGCTGTTAGAAGCCTTATAAAACGGACAAACCCAAGGATCTCACTGAGCCCTGGTCCAGTCCATGAGATTTGGTTTGGCTACTTTACCAGTTGTGGTTGCCTGTTGTAATCCTATCTGGGTTAAATCAGTTTCACTCTGTGTGTTAGAGGCACAAGAGAGTTTAAATCTTGCTTTAAATGTGTAGGATGTCACATACTACATACATTGCAAGGTATCCAATGCAATGTTCTTACTGGGGGTACGAAGATGGGACGTATTTCAAAGCAGCTGGTGACAAGTTCCTTATGAGCCACAAGGAAGGTTCCAACACCTGATTGTGTGAGTCCTTTATCTCAGCAGGCTTTGGATCCAGATCTGAAACTTGTGGCTCAGTCCCATCATTTCCTTCCTGTTGTCCCCTATCCACTTGCTGCTCACGGCTGACTTGCTTGCCCTTGTAGTTACTGGCCACTAACTAACCATGGTAGCTTTAGGTTGAACGTTTAGGTGGGGCGACTGTAACTTGCCTTCATTGCAAACGGTCCCCGTTATTAGGGGCACTTTTGCGAGTGCTCTCAGTGTTCTGCTGTTCAGTGAAAAGCTGCTGTCTGAGGGCTCACGTGCACACAGCCTGGGGCACTGGAGAAGGGGGAACACATAGAAGGGGCTATTCCATTAAATTAAGAGCCCTCATAAGCACGTGGACCTGACATGGACAAAAATTTATTTTCTTCATTGTCTTTTTTTCTCCTTATTTTTCTGAATTGGGCAATCCCCCAGATAGCTGGGGTAAAGCCCCCATTGCTAACTATGGAACTGTGTCCTTTTATGATCAAAGGAAAGGGGGATAAAGGAATAACTTTCAGCCTTCTGGGGTGTTTTTAAAAAGCTGTTGCTTTGTATTTTCTTATGAGATGTACAGGTAAGTGTAAAGGTAACGACACAGGTGATCTGAAGAGTTAGAGGTGCTTTTATTAAGCAGGAAGAATACAGGTGATGACTGTAAATTAGTTTTAAGAATATACATAGGTACTTGATGTTTATACCCATGTGTTTAGTGCCATAGTTTCAACAGACCCCGGTTGTTAGCAGGCAGGATCGAACCTGGAACTCTAGAGCTAAATGCCTGAGCCTCTACTGCATGAGCTAAAATCCATATGGCTGTTAGCTAAGACTGTACAGCAGACTTGTTAATCGCTCTCTCTAAGCGGTCTCGGCACCACTAGATGGGCGAGAACACCACACACAGGAGGTGTGTGGGTTACACATGAAGCTCCATTGAAATGATTTAAGGCCTGATCCTGCAGGGTGCTGAGCAAGTCAGTAGTGCTGCTTGCAGGAGCTACTCAGTAACTTGCTGCACTGTGCCCTTCTATGGCATATATTTATACAGGGCAAGACTCAATTTATCTTCTTGCCATTTCTCTGTTTTATAATGAAGCCCTGTTGCCAATACAGGCAAATCCAGTGCTTTGAGATCTGCAGCTATATTTATCATCATCTGAATATGGAAAAATGAGGGCGATTAGGTAGGATGGATGGTCTTGAGTTTAGGGCACTAGACTGGGACTTGAGTGATCTGGGCTGTTACCATTTCTGCCACAGATGTCCCGTGTGATCTTGGCAAATGTCCCTTGTCTCCCTGTGCCTTAGTTCCCTGTCTATAAAATGAGAATAATTCTTCCCTGAAGGGATGTTATGGCCATCAATCCTTGAATACTTGGGAAGTGTTCAGTTACTACCAGGATGAGGGCCATATAAGTGCCTAGCCAAATAGAATAACACTTCTATGCCCAGTAACTGCTTTAAAGGTCAAGCCTTTCGATAGATGGGAAATGGTTCTATTGGGTAATTCTGTTTCAGGAAGGAATGAACAACGTTTTCAAAGCACTGCCTTGGCTAAGAGAGATGGCAGATGTGCTAATGTTTTATGAGCAGATAAAGTCGAGATGAAATGGGATTAAACTCTTCCACTTGGAAAGCGGTTAGGCTGAAATGATTATAGATGGTCAGAGGAACATTCTGTAATTGTCTGAAAGCATCAAAGATCAAAAGAGTCCCAGCTGATCCATGTTTCATCTTCAAAGATGCACTTGCCTTTATCCAAGACGGGGGAGAGAGCTTAAAAGCTGGCCCATCAGAAAGTTATCATGTGTGGGCTGCAAAGGCATAATAATCAGCTCGTCTTAGAAGGGTCAGTGTATTCTGTTTACCGAGTAGAGTCCTTAGGAATGTATTGCTGGCGTTAAATGGATGTAGGTTAATCACTAATTAATGCTTAGGGGAAAGAAGAAAAAAGGACAATCAAATCCTCCCCAGCTTTGTCTGTGGGGGAGAGAAGGGAATGTGATGATGCAGAAAGAATTTTGGGGGCATGGCAGATTGAGGAGGCTCTGATTAGCTTTATGGTGAATCACTAGCATGCTGGGGTAGGTGGGGTGGAAGCAGATTGCAATGGATTTTGGGGGTCCCTGCTGCAAAACAAGGGGTCTCTTTCTTTTCTGTGTGCTGAGTATTTATATTGCTTTTCTGACCTTCAGGGTCAGTTCATTCACTTTGGTGGGAGTTTGCCTAAGTAAAGACCTCAGTGTTTGACCTGGAGTGGAGGTGTCTGATTGGGAGACTGCAGGCCCTAAGATGAGGGGATGCCCCACAAGACAAGTGAGTCATGCTTCCCCCACTGAAGAAATGAAATGGCTTAAGTTCCCAAGAGGAAAATGATGTTTACTTGAACTGGCTGGTATATGAAACAATTGGTGCTCAGGGCATGGCTAATTTTCTGTTTGCACATGAGAACAAACTTCTGGGAATTCCTACAATTAAAATTACGTCCCGTGGACTGAGACAACATGAAAACCTTCTCAGTCACAACCTGCAAATTCCTCCCTGCCGAGAGTCTGGGATGTTTGCATAGCATGTAACAGTGCGACCTTAAAGACCTAGTCAGCTCCTTCTATTCACTCAGTTGCCCTTTAAAGACAAGAGACTGGGAAAGTCAGTAATTCCTCAGGAATTCTCAATACACCAGAGGAGAATGGACTTTTGACTGTGGGTATGCAGTATGGTCATAGCCGTGTTGGTCCCTGTTAGAAAGACAAGGTGGGTGAGATAACATCTTTTACCTCACCCACGTGTTACTTCAATAAAAGATATTACCTCACCTACCTTGTCTCTTTGATTGTGGGTGGCAGAGTACAGAGTGGCCTTAAAGTGCCCCTTCTTCAGAGCTGCTTAATATAGGGCATACAAAGAGAAAGAGCCACAGGGTGATCATGGGTCAGTGTAGGGTGATGTTCCTAGGGCATAGCACTTTACTAGAAACAAGGGGGAATCTTGACCTCTCTGTGCAGTTTTAAAAGCAGTTGATGTGCAGTAGAGAAATATGTATTAAGGGTGAAATTCTCCCATGCTCAGAGAAAGCTGATAGGGTCTACGTATGAGGAAAATTCCACTTAGGCTCTCCAGACTTTTGCTTAAGTGTTCAGTAGGTCTTGGCTGTAGAAGAGAAGGTGGCAAAAGTCCATGATTACAGAGCAGAAACACAGCATTTCCTGAATTGCAGCTGTTATTTGCGTGTGCTGGTAACTATTGTTTGTGGGCCAAGGCTGGGGACAAGGACAGTGTAACAGAGAAAAATCTATCATTTCAACTCCTGCTTAAAGCCGGAGACATAATAACAGAACCAGAGGCCATGTGATGATTGCAAAGGCAGGAAAATCATGGGTTCTGATGTTAAAAGTATGTGAAAGGTAGCTTGGATCAAAGGCTAGTCTTTTCAGTGCACTCTTTGACACTCCTCCTGCCACCCCAATTCCTTGACCCCAGCTTGGACAGATGGAGCAGATCAGTGAATTGTTCAGTGTAAAACCTAAATAATGGTCACAGGTCATGGAAGTTGGTACTGGAATCCTGATGTTAATCTTCTGCTAAAGGATGTGCCACTGATGGTTGGCTGGACAGTAGAAATCCACATAGTGTCTGTTGTAATGCAGACGTTGTCTGTGTACGGTAACAAATCCTGTCAAGGAACTTCACCGCGGCCATTTGGATCTTCCTAATGAGACTGTCGATTGAGTGCAGGATTTTTCTGTTTCAAAAGCTAAGCCTCTCCTCTCTTGAGCTAAAGGAGATTCTCCAGTGGCTGCTGGTGGTGTAGTTATTACTAACTATATTTATTGTGACAATGCCCAAGCGCCAGCCAAGAATTGTGCCCCATTGTGCTAGGCCCTGTACAAACACAGAGTTAGTAAAGGACCCCTGCCCTAAAGAGCTTACTGGCTAGATTAGGGTGACTAAGTGTCCAGTTTTGGACGGGAATACCTGGTCAGAAAGGGATCCTGGCGGCTCTGGTCAGCACTACTCGCCGGGCCGTTGACTATCCGGTTGGCGGCGCCAGCCACCATGCTGCACGGCTCCTGGGTTGGGAAGCAGCTGGCATGTCCAGCTCCTCGCCTTAGGGGCAGCCAGAGCGGGGGGTCCGGGTGCTGCCCCACCCACCGGCGCAGCTCCCATTGGCCGGGTCAGGGCAGGGGAGGAACTAGTGCGACTCACGCTCAGAAGGTGGCTGTTGAGGGGTCGCGTAGCACGCACCTGTCCAGCTGCTGCCGGCCCTCTTCTCCTCACGCTCCTCGTGTGGATGGGCTCCAGCTGCGGCACATGCCCTGCGGCGAACCACGGTCTGTCTGTCGCCCCATTGCCGGCACCCAGGAGTTCGAGGTGTGTGTATCCCCGTCTCAGAATGCTGGGAATGGGGCTGCACCCCCATCCCCTGTTACGGCATCCCTCCCCGCCCCAACCCTCCATCCCCCCATCACTGCATCCCTCCCTGCCCCAACCCCCCCACACCCTGATCCCCCTGTCACTGGATCCCTCCACTTCCCACCCCCTGCACTCCCACCCCCCGTCACTGCATCCCTCCCCCGTCCCATCCCGTCCTGCCCCCATACCTACCCATCCCAGCCCTGTACCCCTTACAGTACTCTCCCACCCATCCTCTCCACCTCCCAAAGCCACCACCCCCATGTCCCTCGCTCCCCCTGCAGCCGTGCACCCGTTCACCTCCATACACTGCTGCACTCCCATTATGTCCATATACACCCCTGTGCCCTCCACATCGTCATGCATCTGTAGCCTTCTGCCTCCCCCTGCATCCCCATCCACCTCACATACCCCCCACACCCCCTCCTCTCTCCTTCACTGCCCCCTCTCACACCCACCCTACTCTCGTTCTTGGCCTCTTTCCCTCCCCCATCCACTCTCCTCCACCCCCATCCCATCTTTTCCCCTCCAGCCCGCCCTCCTCCCTTCCCGGCTGGGTGATTTAGGCAGCCCCTGGAAAAGTATATGAAAAAGTGTCTCTGTGTAGGCAAGTTTGTGTGTGCATGTATGCATTGTATGTGTGTAAAAGACTGTGTGTCTTTGTGTAGGGAGCTGTGTGTATTGCCACATGTGCGTATACCCGTGTGAATAAAATTTGCAGCCTAACTCTTTGACTTTTATTCCTTTTGCTGGCTTGTGCGCAAAAAAAAATGATGTAAAATATGTGTGTGTTCATTTCATAACAAGTGTTTAAAAGAGCAGGGAAGTCTAAAAGAAATGTATTATTTCTTAAAAAGTGAATGTTGTTGACTAGTAATTGCAGAAGAGCCAATGTATCAGACATTTCTCCCCACCTTTGTCTAGCTACATTATAAACTCTTTGTTGCAGACTCTCTCTTTTTATGTGTATGTCCGGCACCTGCCACCCTGGAGCCCTGATCTTAGTTGGGGTCTCTAGGCACAAAACAACAATAATAAATAATGTGGAAGTATAAGTGTTAGTTCATGCTACATGTGTACCCATGAATACACGTGTGTATCTGCATGTAGGGGTGGGAGTCAGTTTGTCCAGATTTATTTATATAGGTATCTGGACAGGGTGCATTTCAGTGGTTGTGCTCTGTGGATTTGTATTTGGGCTTCAGGAGTGGGCCTTTTTAATGGACCCATTGCAGCTGTGATAATGTGTGGTCCTAATTCCACACACAAAATTACAATATAGGCATTTATGAAATCAAAATATATTTATTGGTCTATCATTTCCACAATTTACCACCATTGACAAACATGAACTGTAGTCCACTTTCTCATAGATGGAATAGAACTGTTGCACCAATGTTGCATTATACAAAATATTTATACGGATGATGTGACATGAACAACTCAGGTTTTGTACTTGTACAAGAGCAATATCTGACAAGTTATTAAGCAAATAGAGCTAAGGGTGGAGCAGATTCTTAGTATCCCTTTTGGATTGCCCATTATCCACCAAGAAAGTAAAATAGTTCCCCAATTTCTGTTTTACAAGTTACATTCTTACTAGCTGTCTGACTCACCTGCATTTGAAGCTTAAATTCACTTTGACCTATTCACCCTTTTATCATGCATCCATTTTGGAGAGCAACACCAGCATGTAGGAGTATATGTATATGGCATTGGTGAAACAAATACTTTATCTGAATCTGGTGTCTGTTTTAAATAGGGTGGTGAAAAGTTGGAGAGGGTGTAGAAGACAGCCACAAAGATAATTTGAGGACTAGAGAAAATGCTTTACCATGAGAGGCTGAAAGAGCTCAATATGTTTAGTTTATCAAAAGGAAGACTGAGAGATGACTGAGAGGTGTAGAAGTATCTTCATGGGGAAATATCATCAGATACTATAGGGCTCCTTAATTTAGCAGAGAAAGGCATAAAAAAAGTCTGGAAGCTGAAGCCAGAAAAAATTCAAATTAGAAATAAGGCACACATTTTTATCAGTGAGAGTGATTAACAATTGGAACAATTTGCCATGAGAAGTGGTGGGTTCTCCATCTCATAAAGTCTTTAAATCAAGACTAGATGCACTTCTGGAAGGTATGCTTTAGCCAAACATTAGCTATTTAACAAGTTATTAGACTCAATACATGCACGATGGGACGAAATTTAATGGCCTACGATATCCAGGATGTTAGACTAGAATTAGTGCCTTTTGGTCTTAGTCTATAAATTAATGTTATTGCTGGGATTGAAATGGAGCAGAGGGAGGACTATGGCTCTGATTCCGCATTTGAATAACTTTACACATGTGAGTAGTCCCGTTCAACTCAACGGAACTACATACAGGTGTAAAGATACTCATGTTCGTTTGTTTGCAGGATTGGGGACAGAGGGGCCATGGAGTGAGCAGGAGGCGGGGCCTCAAAAAGGGGCAGGGCCTCAGGGAAGGGGTGGGGCAGGGGTGTTCGGTTTTCTGGAATTAGAAAGTTGGAGACCGATGCAGGGTGAGGGAAAGGGTGCTTATACCATGTGGTTGAGTAGTTCTTATTCCACCCCGTAGAGGGCAGAGACTTGCATTGCAGTATTTTGCATTACCTCCCACCTTCTCTGGAGAGTTCATGAATGGGATCCCAAGTTGCTCTGACGGATAATTATTTAGACACAATCCTGATAGAAAATAGCATCCAAATGAGCCAATTTTGGGGATAGAGAAACTGATTTTTATACTCTTTACCAGGCACCCAAGTTGTGAGAGAACAAAAGTGATGTGGTTAGAAGACCCACATTCTAAGCCACTTAATTGTTTAGCTGAGGAATTTCACATGCCTCCAAACACTATTGCAGAAATGCTAGTCACAGTACAAGAAGATTCTTCTAAGATGCTGCTGCTTAACCCTGTGTTTTTACAGAAAAATGGCACGAAAAGTGCTGAGGCTTGCCGACAGCTGTAGTCTGCTATGCTAGGAGAGCTGATAGGCGCTCACGCTTGTGCTCTCTCTCTCTCTCTCTCACACACACACACACACTTACCTCCTTCAAATCCCCCTTTAAAAACCCATTTCTTCAGAAATCTTTCCCACCTTGTTTTCTACCAATAATCTCTCCACCCTCTGTTTTTTTTTTTTTAATCTAAGATGCTGTCCCATGTCTTGTGTGGTCTCTCTCAGTTCCTGTGCAGGAGCTCTGGGCTCTGTGCTAATGCATCTGACTGCTGGACTGGGGCTTTCAACTGTAAGCTGTTTGGGACAGGAAACATGTCTTACTCTCTTTTGTGGGGTGTCTGTTAGTGGACCCGATGCCCTTGCCTTAGTGGGAGCCATGCCGGTCTCTTACTCAGGACAGCTAGTAAAGTAAATCCTCTTCCCTGACCTTTTCTAGACTTTAACTGATGGTGTTTTGCTGTTACAATGTACACACAACAACACGGCAAATGGCTTGGGTCTCTGCCATTCAAGTATTTTATTTCCTTCCACCTCTTTCTGTAAATCCAACCGACTTTCCCTGCAAGGGCAACATTTACTGTCATGCCAACGTGCTCATGCCGGAGGCGGGTTTGAGAAGTTAATATTGTGTAATGTGCCAGAGCCTGCCGTTCTGTCTGTGTTTTTCTCTGTTACAGAGGCTAAACACCCGGTGAACCTGTGCAAACCTAACCCGTGCCTGAATGAGGCAGTGTGCGTTCTCGGGAATGGAAGCTACCGGTGTGAATGCCGAGGCTGGGAAGGACCGCACTGTGAAAGCAGTAAGGCTCGCTGAACAGGAACCAGTCAGTGAATTTCAGACGGCAGTGCAGGTTGAGGCTTGCACATTGTCAGAGGGCTAAGAGCTCAAGGGTGGGGCCGGAGCGTCAGCTATATGGTCAAGAGCAGTGGTTCTCAACTGGCGGCCCGCAGGTCGCTTGCGGCCCAGTCAGCACAGAGCTGCTGCCCATGTGACATCCTCAGGGCCGCAGAGGTAGTATTGGATGCAGCTCACATAACACAATGCTAAATACAACTTGCAGGAGCAAAGATTCCCGCTCCTTTCATGACAGACCCCCCCTTATAACGGATTGGCAGACGTCCTCTGCTTCCTCTAGCCCCAGGGTGGCCAAACTTACTGACCCTCTGAGCCACAAACAACGGTCTTCAGAAGTTCAAGAGCTGGGGCGCACCTGCTGGGGCTCAGGGCTTCAGCCCTGCAGTGGGGTAGGGACTTCTGCCCTGTGGGGAGGGGGTTCTTGTGGCTTCAGCCCCGCAGGAGGTGCCTGTCTGGGCTCGGGGCTTCAGCCCCACTCCTGCTGAAGCAGGCACACCCTGTGGGGGTTGAAGCCCCGAGACCCCTCTCCCTGTTGGGCAGAAGCCAGAGGTGACACCCTGGGGGGAGAGCACGTGGAGTCACATGCCACCCTCCAGGTTTTTGCCAGGATTTGATGGCCCCGCTCAGTCACATGGTGCAGCTGGGCGCTGCAGTCGTGGGGAGAGGCCGTGGAAACAGCTGGAAGCTGCAGGGACGACCACTCAGGTTAAGGGGAGAGTGTGATGGAGGGGCATGACTCAACTTGTTGGGGGGGGGTGAACCTTTAAATTGTGACCCCCCACTCTCATCAGGAACCAGTCGCCTCTGGCAGAAGCCCCTCGCCCCACCACCCCGCTGCAGGGCAGAAGCCCCGAGCTCGGGTAGGCAGAAAATAGGGTTGTGGGGCACTCTGTGAGCTGCGCTTTAACTGTAAAAGAGCTGCATCTGGCTCAAAAGCCGCAGTTTGGCCGCCCGTGCTCTAGCCACCTGTGGGTCTCTCCTTGCCACATCCTGGCACAAGTGAAACTCTCTCCCTTTCTTTTCTCTCTTTCCACTCTCTGCCTTTCCTTCAGTTCGTGTGGGACCGTGGTGGTGATGGCAACGGTTGGGTTTTTTCCCTTCTCAATGCATCTAGAGGCTCCACATACAACCTGGGGGAGGGGTGAATGGTTGGTGGCGTCCTCTGGCAGCTCCGTGGGGCTCATGTGGCCCTCAGTTCCACTCTGAGAAGAGCAGCTTGGGCTGGTAGGATTGTACCTAGGTCCACCCACTACACCCCCACCTGTATTGAGGGGGAGCAGACCTCTTTCAAGGAGCTGTGGGCTGTTTTGCCCATGGCTATGGGACTGTGCTTGCTGTGACAGGGAACAGAGTAGACTCTGAAGCTTTTCCTACCCTCCCTCTTCTCTGCCCCACGCCCCCTCCCCATAGACTAATCTGGCAGCGCACTAACAGGGGTCCACCTCTCACACTGGGAAGTGGTGGGTTTGAAGCTAACTCTAGGATTATCTTGGTCAGGGGATCACGTCAGCCAGCATCAGAGGGGAGGTAGTTAGTGCTTTGGGAAGCAGAGACTCGGACTATTAGTCTTTTGCTAATGCGTAGACGCAGTTTTTACAGAGGGTTCCTAGACTGAAGGAGGGTCCTTAGGAGCTGCAGCTGCCCTCAGGCTTTAACCCTATATTGTGTGGAGTCATTGGTTTGCAATATTTGCCACACCATGAGCCTCTTTCCCATGCCAGGACCCTAATCCCATTTAGCAAGGTTCTGCCTGCAGCCTCCTTTCATTTAGCAATATGGAAAGGAGAGGGCGGTTAACAACTCACTCACAACTGTTCATTTCCTCAACCCTTGGAGGTCAAGTCCTCAGGATCCATATGAAATGTTTTCCTCAAGCTCACGCGCTTTGGCAGAGCCAGGAATAGAATCCAGAAGTCCTGACTCTCACCTGAGATCACAATATCTGACCTCATACAGGCTACCACCACCACAGTATGTGCCTGTTGCCATTGCATCTGCTAGTATTGTCTGAAATGTACTTTATCTGTACAAATAATTGAACATTGATTTTGTATTGGGGACCATTCTTCTTTCTCGACATTTGTTTATTTTTATTGTAACAGGAATTTTAAGGGGCGATTTTTCAAGATCACCGGTCCCTCCCACAAACTTTCACATCCAACGAAATCCCAGCGGTTTGCAGCAGCTTAACAGAGCTCTCCGACATGCAAAAAGGCACGCTCAGTCGGGACACTGAGTTGGGCAGTTTCACTGTGCAGTTCTCCTTTCACTAATGTTTGCTTGCAGCCATTAATATACAAGACTATCTGGCAAGCAACCACCAGGTATTTCAATGAATGATTTAATCTGGCACAGAGACTGAAGTAATGTCTCCAAGTTCACACAGGACACCAGCTGGGCTTATCAGTAGTCAATATTTTTTTTCTTTTGTAATAACTCAATATTTTGTGTTTCAATATTTATTATTGACCATTTTGCTTTTCCACTCCAAGATTTTGGTGTTTCACGTATGTTGTTTGAAAGATCTGTGAGTTGGCAGCAGACTATTAGAGAAGGCTGGAGTAATTCTGGGGTTCAAGCCGAAAGGGGTTAGCCTAAATAATGTATCTGTAAACAGAGCTATATAAAGTGCACATTTTTAACAACGAGAGTAATTAACCATTGAAACAACTGACCAACGGGTGTGGAGGGGATTCTTATCACTTGAAATCCGTAAATCAAGACTGGATGTCTTTCCAAAAGAGATGCCCTAGCTCAACCAGAAATTACAATCTAGATGGCGAAAATAGGGAGTGAAATTCTGTGGCCTGTGTTATAGGGGAGGTCAGACGAGGGTCCCTTCGGGGCTTAAAATCTATGACTCTATAAACTATAGGTATGGCTGTGCAAACAAAGAGCCGGGTCCTCAGCTCCAGTAAATCAGTTCAGCTCCGTTGGTCTGGCTGTAATTTCCGTACGCTACTTACCAGCCCCAGTTAAATATTCCTATAGTTGAAGTCACTAGAATGAATTATTGGATAAACACAGGAAGACAAATGAAAGTGAGAGCTAGTGATGGGCTTTGTTATGCGTTACTGATTTCTCAATCCCAGATGCAGTGATGTTCCCTTGCTTAGCTCTTTTCTTTGTTTGTGTTTGTTTCTGAGTGAGGTAATATGGTTTGGCTTAATGGGCATTTTTATTAGCTGCATTTTGTTGTTGTTAGGAGGGGCCTTAACTTGAAACAACTCTAAAATGGAGCTGCAGCAGTTAATACGTACGTTGCTATATTTACAAGATGAGCTTGGCTATTTTAGTCCTAGAGATCAGATTAGTTTACTATGTAAATCGAACGGTAGGTGATGGCTGAAAAATGACTTGTTTAAAGCCTAGAGCGGAGTAGTCCACACACAGTGCGGAGGACACATCCTGGGCTAAGCTAAGGACTGCTTTGGATCTGGTGTGCTAAGGAGCTGAGTCTACTGAATTGGGTTTTTTATGTAAACGATACCATTTGCGGCCTGATCCTGCATGCTTGGTTCATGCCAAACTCTCCCTAGGACAGCTGGGGGTTTGTCCGAGTCATCTGTGCTACAAATACAGCAGTGTAAGGGTTCCAGAGCTGGTTACAAATGGGGTTGCGGTCGGTTGCATACACTGCACCTTACTGTGTTTTGGAACCTGGCTGCTGTGTTGGATTCAACCACGGCTTCTGTCTCCATCAGCTCCCTTTTGCAAACTCTCTGTTTGCCCCTCTTCTTTTACCCTCGCTTATCACGCCTCCTTTCTTTGCCCCTCTCCTCCAAGCCAAACCCAGGCTCCTTTCTGAGTGCTGGGAATGCTCGTTCCATGGCTTTACCAGGAAGCTCTATCCTCCCGTTGGGGGAGGTCTCTGTAAAACTGGCCCCCTTGAAAGGCGGAAATACCATTGTGATGAACAGGGGATAGGAACCATAATAGGCAGCACGTCTGGCTCCCTTAATGGTTTTATGCTGATCGCTCTTCACCCAGCAGGCTAGCTGGCAGCTTTACATGGAGCAGGCGAGGCTGAGCCATAAGTTCGATAGGAGCTGCACATGCACCTCCAAAGAACAGAATCTGGCCCCAGGCCAGCACCTTTCAGAGGGTGTCGCTCAGTGGATCACCTGTGAAGCTATTAGACATACACGATTGCTCTCCTGGGGCTATTTAACTACTATATTATGTTGTTGTTAACTGCTTTCCTCATGGAGCCCATCGCCTTGGAGAGACTGAAAGCAGAAACTCCAGTTCTGCTGTGCGCAGAGCAGAGCCAGAAAGATTAACTGCAACTGCCAGTGTTCAGGGTTGTAGCTTCTAGGGTTCAGTGTTCAGGGTAATAGCAAAGAGAAGAAAACCCCCTTCATCCAAGTGCCTTGGCCCCATGTTTTACTAGTCACACAGATGTACCAAAAGAGAGACTGATTATTTCACAGGGTGGCTGTCTAAAGGACAATGGTCTAACCCACTCATGGAGATTAAAGCTAGTTCTGCAACAGCAGCAATGCTAGTCTATACCTTATGCTGGAAGAAATAAAGGAGAACTTCCACTTTGGCTCTGCTCAGCCGCCCGTCGATCATCCTTTGGCTTCCGCACCTGAGGCAAGCAGCGACGGAAGCGCAATTGCCGGACTGACATTGGAAGCAGGAAGAGGCACTAACCCTTCTCCCTTATTTATGGCTGGCCTGGTTGCCGCTTTGGTGTTACTTCTTCTGTAAAAGTGTCCATGGGTTCTGTTCTGGAAAGAATGGGCTACAGCAGTCTCTCGGCTACCATCCAAAGCCACAGTTTGTATTTTACACTGGGGAAACATCTGGGGAGCTGGTTCCACTTCCAGCCAAATTCTGCTCTGAAAATATTCTCTGTCATCTTGCACTCCCTGCATGGTTTGTGGTGGTAGAGAGACTATGCTATTATCCCTTGCCCTGCTTCGCTGTAATATTTACAACACTCTGGCATTTTCTGCTGTATATTTTGTCTAACAGATGCACAGGTTAAATTCTGCTTCACTTTCACTGTCTTTTGGCAGCTTGCCTTTAACACAGAGTTGGCTCTTCTTCCTTTAGCTTTTGTACAGTGTACGACTTGAGTAATTGCAATGTGCTTTCTTAAAAGTATAAAGGTATTTACAATATGTTCCTCATACTATGTTGCATACAGAGAAGATTTGTATAGATCTAATGAACCCTTAGGCTTGATTATGCACCTATGTTGTACGATTGTAACCATGCTATATAGATATACTTTTGTTTTAATACACTGCTAATATGAGCATTTCTGAAGCACATAAATTTTACTGGGATAAGGCTGAGTGTGGGGAAGAGGCCTGGTAAAACCAGGGATTTTTTCCCCCATGAATTTGCTTCATTTAAAATATGGATGGGCAAACTGGTCTGGATAAAACCACAGACTTTAAGCTCCTTGGTGCAGAAACCATTTTTTGTTGTGGTTGTAGATACAGTGTCTAGTGGAATAGAGCTCGGATCTCTGATTGGGGCCCCTAGGTGCTGCCACAGTACAGAGAATGGTGATATGCAAGATGGAGGGTGTTTAACTGAGTTTTTCAAAGGAGCTGTAAGGAGTTAGGCGCCCACGCATGCGGGGGCCCAGTTAAGGTGGCACAGATAATCTGAATTCTGGCATTTCGTAACTTTTGAGTGCTTGGCTTTTGGTTCCTTACATTTTTTTTTTTGGTGTCATCGTTTTAGTGTGTAATATGGATAGAATACAGCATAAAACTAACAGCCCTGGAGAAGTATGAAAACGGCGTGTTCCATGCCTCGTCAGCTTTCTCGGCTGGTGGAAGATGACATTCCTAGGCAGCTAAGAAGGCGACACGTCGGGAAAGTGCTGGGAAAATCAGGCTGATCATGGAGATAAAGGCAGTGAGGCCTAGTGGATAGAGGACTGGACTAGGACTTGGGAGACGTGGGTTCTATTCCTGGCTTTGCCACGGGCCAGCTGAATGACCTCGGGCCAGTATCCTTCCCCTCTCCATGCCTCTTTAAAATGGGGACAACGAGGTAGACCTCCTTTGTAAAGTGTTTTGAGATCTACTGATGGAAAATGCTCTATAAGAGCTAGGTATTACTATCTGTAGTGAACCATGACTCATTGGGTCAAATTCATCCCAGCTCTAAGGCCAATGAAACCCCCAGTTGGCTTATTTTATTGGTTCCCCCCACTCCAGAAGAGCTGTGTGATAATGGGAAAACCACAGAAATATAGAAATACCTTAGGGTCTGGTTCTAGGAGGGGCTGAGCACCCACTATTCCAAGTGACGTCAATGGGAGCTGCAGTGCTCAGCTCAGCTGAAAATCAGGCCTGTCCTGTCTATGAATCCGCAGTGAAGCAAGTAGAATTTGACAGAATGGACAGAAAATTGTAATTCAGACAAGGACTTCCCTCTGCAATATCTTAACCATGGTGGGCTAAATATGCCTTCAGTTGCACGTCCCATTGACTTTGTTTGCCTGTTGTAAAGGAAGGAGGAATTTGGCTCATAGTATGACGTGCATTAAAAAGGGACTGAACTGTTGTGATCATTTTCATATACCGAATCCCAGATACATTAGGCCACAGACACAGCTGCATACGAGGCCAGGCCCTGTAAACATTTACTACCTGGCATTGTGCTTTGAAGTCAAGGAGACTCGTGATGTCTCACCTGGCCATGTTTGCAGAATCAGACTTGAAGGTCCCTGCAGTCTGTTGCACTTGTAGAGGACAGTATATCAATCAGTATATGTATGAATGGATGTGGCTGGCCAATGGGAGCAGGTGGACCTGTTGGCTTTTTGACCTGCTGTAGAAAGGCAAAAGAGAAACCCAGGTGGTCATGGTGCAGTTAAAGGAACCAATGTTCTACCAAATGAACAGCCATAAATAAAACTGTCTCACTGTGTAGATCCTGATATGACACAGGTGTGAATAACGAGCACCAGAGAAAGCACTTGTGGGGTCTGGGCTAAAAAAAGTTACTTTGTTTGTTTAGGGGGAAAATAAAACCAACTTGCAGCTTGAAAGGTGTCAGTGCATCGGGGTTGCCTTTTAACTTCCTGGTCTCTCTATCTCAGTTCGAAAAACAAAAATGGTCTTGCACAATGCACAGACCCATAATCTGGCAATTTTTAGTTAAAAAGCGGAGGTGGCTTGGCACTTACACATGGTCCTTCTTTAAATTCACTCCTGGAGCCTAGTTTGAAGTTAAACAGAAATCCTTAATAAGAAAGTACTTGATGGGAAGTTCAGACCCTAAAAGTTGGAAGATTGTTCGGACCTTGCACAGTTACCAAGCAGCAGGAGGAGAGGTGATTTAGCAAAATGGGTGGTAGAGTAAGATCTGTTGGGGTGAAAACAAAAGCTTTTTCTAGAGAGGAAAATGCCAAATTTTCACTGGGAGTAATTGGGCGTTTGGGAGCTAACTAATGGGAAACAGGAATGATTCTCTCCCCGTAGCAAGTTGGATGATCCCTTCAGATGGCCGTATGTTGACTTCAGTGGGAAAGCCTGGTCTCATGTCATAAAGTGGAATGTGAGTGCCATACATTTCACCCTCTTCAGCTTTATTTTCCCTGACTCTCCTTTTAAAACAAGTAACATCTTGCCCTTCTGTAACTACTGAATCTGAGATAGTGTTTTTACTTTTAGTGCTAGGCGCGTCTGTCTTTAACATTCCCACTGCTTCCTCAGAAGACCTAAAAAAAATCTGTTTTCTTGTCTTTTTCTTTGGTTTGCTGGTTGCTTTCCTGTCAGAAGGTGTCTGGCCTTTGCAGTGAGATAGGTGTGTTGTTGTGACCTGTAACTGGCATGAGAAGTTCAAAGACCTCGTTGAGATGAGTTGTTAACCTATAAAAGTCACAAATACTGGGCCAGTTCCTGCTGATTCCTTAATCAGACTTCACTGGGAATTTTTGCTTGTGTGAAGACAGGAGGCTTTGTCCCGTACAACATAGGTAGCTTGTTTAAACTAAGCCTAAACAATATGCATGATGAAAGTGGAGTAATTTGGTTCTTGTCCCAAACAATGTCCATAAATATTTTAGGCAAGATCTTCTAAAACGGGATCTTGGAGTTAGACTCCTAAGATCCATATATAGGCATCTGAGTAAGTGGACGGATTTTCAAAAGTGCTGAGGAGACAGCTGCTCTGATTTGTTTACGTCAGACTGCGAGATACCTCAGCAGTCAATGAAGGATTGTCCAGTGCCTTCAAAGCAAGAAGAAGGGATGGTAAAAGAAATCTGTTAAGAAAAACCCTGGCGTTATAGCAATGGATGTTCTTCCAGAACAAGTCCCGTTCGTGCTTCTGTCATATTATACAGCCGTATCCAGCCCCATTGACTTCGGTGGATATTGGATCAGTGTCTCAATGTCCAAAAGATACAGAGATGTTTGACAAACAGATATATAAACACTATATGTGCACGCTGTTTCAAGCGCTTCAGGGCCAGGACTATCTTTTACTATGTATTGGTACAGCATCAGAGGCCTGTTAGCTGTCTTTAGGCACCACTGTAATAATGATCCTGTATTAAATTCTATGTATTAAACTCGGCAGTGGCCAGCCTCTGCACTTCTTGAATTCTGTGGAAACTTTACCACAGACTTTAATGGGAGCTGAGTCACACCAGCACTGAGCACTTTTGAAAATCCTACATGTAGTTTCTGTCGAACGCTATTAAATTCCCAGAGAACTTTTCCATGAGGAGCAGGGCTAACAAGTTTTGTATTTTATCAATGTGTTTGTAAGTCATTTTCACAGAAAATGAGACTTTTGTACTAGATGCCTAGATCTATTGATGTTCACTGTTGTTTCCTTGATGGACAGCTGGCACAGGAATGCTGAGTTGTGTATATGTTAAAACTCCAGTAGATGCCAGTAAATAACCAAGTGATTAGTGATAGAGAGAGATGTATATTTAGACGTTAACTCGATAAACATTGCCGTGAGCGAAGTAAATCAGCTGTTCTCTGCAAATCTGATGCAAGTTAGGACTCCTGAAGAGGCCGGCCTGTGGGCCCAATCCTGCAAACACTTACTCAACTGCGTCGTGCTTACGGGAGGGCTCCTGTTGGCCTCATTGGAACTAGCTCTCCTGAGGAAGCACCATGCTGCTCATGTGAGGAGCGCCTTGAAGGATCCTGCCCTGTGACTGGATTCTTGGCTGCATTCTTTGTTACCAGAATGATTCATGATGTGTCGTTTGTCTCTTAGTGTCGTTTTTACCAGGGATGATTAATTGGACATTTAACACCAGGCGGAGGAGCAATGGTTTGTAAAAGATAAGAATCGCTTAGGAAAGCAACTGTTCCTCCCATTTACATTCCATAAATGATGTATGGACAGAAACTATTCCTTCTCTTTGAGCTATCGCTGTCGATAGTCCACTGGATGGTAATGGGCTTGTTAATTAATTTGTATTGATATGTGCCTTTCTGCTGCGACTCTCTCAAAGCACTTTGCAACCATGACCTAATGTGCTTGACAGAGAAGCAATATACATTTCCATTTTATGTACTTAGAGCCTGCCTATGCACACTAATTGCCCGGCTTTAACTATGAAGTGGTACAATCCCCCTAAAGTGACAAGCTAGACTGGTATATGCACAATTTCCTTGTGTACACCTTTGGGAATAAGTTATACCAGAAGTTTAGAGGAATAAACTATGCTGCTATAAGCCACTGTTATACCAGGCTCACTGCATCTACGCTAGGAGTTTTACTGGTATAAAACTTTACATCAGTTAAAAAAACAAACACAAAACACCCACCACCCCTAATGGAAATAATTTAAAACAGTACAAAAACTATGGGTAGAGCAGCTCTGAAAGGGTGTGTTGATTTGGTTTCTCAGGGCATGTGGTAACTCTACCAAGAAACCCAGCACAATTGGGGTGAAGCAGAGATGGATGACCTGGGCCTTACCATGTAGTTCGTGTTGTTGCTGTGATACCAAGCTGACTGTTTCAGGGAGGGGATTTTATATTCACAAAGTGGCGACTCCTTTCTCAGACACATGCAACAGGCAGCTTACTTAAGAGGATGGGGTTTTTTCCTTCATTTTGGAGTGCAGTGAAGGCTGGGCTAAGACATACATTTATGACCGATTTTATTTTCCCTCTCTTCCCAAGTGAACCTGTTCCTGTTAGTGTCATTAAGAGCTTGTAGCACAAACAGCATGTCACAAGGCTACTACCTAGTGGACAAAAGGGATGTTAGTTATGTTTTTCCCCTTCTGGGTTTGTGTAAGGCTGTAACACCAGTTACACTTGTGATCAGCTGGGGAGACGGACTGGTCCTGGCTTGTTCCTTTTAAAAAAAAAACAACCACCACCTGCTGTTTAAAAAAGCAGCCCCCTAATTTAACATATTCAACCTTTATTTAAAAAAAAAATCTTTAAAGCGTCACGGGATGGGTCACAGTTATGCCCAAGAAAACAGCATTGAATTAGGAAGACCATGGCAATGACAGAGGCATTCACTGTTTAACGTTTTGTCGTAGGTAAACAGCATGGGTCAGGACTCACCCAGTTGGTGGATGTGGAAAGTGCTCGATGCTCTCAATCCCCTGATAAGAGTCAGTATTAGATGTAATTCCTAGGAATAGATACACCAGGAGGACCACTCTGCAGCAACAGGGCATGGAGGATCAGGCAGCTGTTCTTCCAGCTCTGTCTACAAGTAAGAGGGTTTCCTCCACCATGTCAGGAGAAGGGTGTGGGGTGGACAGGGCAGGATGCAATGACATGCTAAAGTGAAGCTTTCATGTTATAGCAAAGGGGGGCGGGGGGTGACATGGTAAGGCTCTCATGGGACAGGAAATGCATGGTGGGTAGAAAATGAAAGTTTGGTGGGGCCAATACCCCACCTGTGTTGAGGGGAGAGAAACCTGGATTTTTGTGAGACCCTCCACCACAGTTGTGTCTTTGTCTACGTTACATTTCTGAACGTAACAGAGACCAGTGCTAGGGATTTAGAGGTTTGTGAATGCACTCCTTGTTCTCCAAGGCCTGGAGTCAGCAACGCTTGTGTTTAGGGGCAGACTTTCAAAGGCAAACCTGGCATTTGATGCTGAAGTAACTGCCCTGTCTTGCCTTGCAGAATCTCCCGACAGGCTTTGCCGAGGCAGGGCCCTAATGCGTTCTTCCCGAGATGGTCAGGGGAAAGTACTGAAGGAAAGCAGCTAAACACCACTGTACGGCTAGTGAAGAGATGAGGCTTTTTTAAAAAATAAAAAACAACAATGGGAGGAGGGCTGGGTATAAATTGTGGAGCTGGCCTTCATTGGTTCCCTTTGCATTTAATCTCCCCCTCTGGCATAGAGAGTCAGTTTCAAGGTGACTTGTGAGTGTTAATTCTTTGAAGCTGCATAAGAACCTTGTTAAATAGCTGGATCCAATGAGTCTAATAGAGCAGAACCCCTTTTACCTGATCTAACTGGGAGTGGGGCCAGATTGGCTAATCAAAAAGCCAGAGAATAGGAAAGTGTGATGCTGCGCTTCCACCTAGTGGCCCCTGGCGGGATTGCCTGCTTCTGGCCCTGGTGGTTCAATTAATGCTGAAGGCTAAATAGTGGAGTGAGTCAGCCTTGTAGTTCCTTGTCCAACCCTTGTGAGTTAATTGCACCACAGAGGAGCTGCTGACCATGCAAAGTGTTAAAGGCTGAGATCACACTTGGTCTTGGAGAAACACCAGGGCTGAGGAAATCTGTCAGCATCCCCTCTTAGAGCTCCTTGCCTGCTGGGCTGGTGAGTGTGCAGAAGGCCATGCTGTGGTATCGGCTGCAGGGTCTGCCCCCAGGGCTGGAGCATCCCTAGGGACTCCAGTCCTGTGGTGCTGAGAGCTGCCGTGGCAGGAACTGTCCTTTGGTACGGCAGCCTGCAGAACCAGGGGCTCCAAAAAAGCTAATCCAACCTAGCTGGATAGTGAAGGAGCCTGCCGGTTCCACAGGCTAGGAAGGGGGGGGGGCCCTTCCCCAGGACCCCAGCACTGTTGGTGAGCTGATTATTTCATCTCCCCTCCTGTTTAAATGTCTAACTTTAGAAGAGCAAAATCAATGAGCAACAATTACTATTGGAAAGTGTGGGTGGGTGGGACTCAGTCTTTGCCAACCAGGCTTCCAACTCCAGGGTCCATTTTTCAGTTGTAAAAATTCTTTAACACCGGACAGGGTTTTATAGAAACTTCTGCTGACTCCTCAAATACAGCTAGACTCACAGTTACAGCAATGCGGTGTAGAGTCCAATGGCAGCTATGGAAGCCAGAAGAATCAGGCCTCTGTTCTGGCTGTTACCTCATCTCAGGTAGGTGGCCAATTTTGGTTGGCCTTAATCCTGGAGGTTTCATCACATGACAATCTTTTATTCTTGAGGCCTCCAGGGCAAGCCTGGAGGGTTGGCGATGCTGCAGCTAAGCCTGTCCCATGAGTAGGGCATTAGTGTAGGGGGGTCTCTCTCACAGGACACGTCTGTATGTGCTGTAGAATATTGGGGCTGTAATATGTGTGTACTACACACACAGAAGAACCACTTGCTTTCAGTCAGACCTGCAACCTCTTTCTCTACAAAGATGGGCCAGGGCAGCACTATTCCAAGTTAGGCCCAGATGGGAAAACCAGTAATGAGGGAAATGTATGTGTGGTTGGGCGGGGTGTTATTTCCCTTCGTCCCCTATGGGTCAGCCCTGCAATTTGGCTCTGGCTCCAACAACCCAAAGCTACATAATTTGAAGGGCGGGGAGGTTGCATGCTACTCCCTCATTTTGTAACAAACATTGCTATTAGACCCTCACAGGTAACCTCCAACACTATCCTGTTGTTCTCAGGTGAGGCTCTGGCTCTCTGACAACCCTCACTATTTTCATAAAGCAAGATAAATTCAATCTCCTAGCAACAGCTTTTGGGCATATCCCTTTGAACTAGGCTCCCACGCTCCAAAACCTGCCCCTTTACTTACAGACAGACAGACAATTAAGCAGGGATCATCCTTGTATTCTGGCACATGAAAGGCTGGGGAAATGATTCTGAGCAGTTGAGGTGGCTACATGGTTCGTATCACTGACAGTTACTCCAGGACTTGACTTGTACTTGGATAAGGGGTACTCTTAGCTCCCCCTCGCTTCCTTCTAATGCACCTTGACTTCCTATGCCTGGCTAATGCTGCTTCCCCATTCCATAGTGCAGGTTTCACTTCTCAGCAGAACGGGTTTTTCCCTACTTCTGCGTGGCCACCTTCTGAGCCACACTGGCTGGGAGTGACGATTGAGTATAGAAAGCACAGGCCTGTAAAGACAAGCACCACATCCCCCTCTCACTCTGCTACAAGGGGAGATATCACTAATAAAGAAACATTAATAATGCAATGATAGAACTTCAAAGTAGACATATGCAAACCAGCCCTCTGTACAGTAACAGTCTTGTTTACATCAATCAGGGTAGGAGGCTGATTCCAAGACTTGCCATTTGTGATATTCTCAGCTGTGCCATGGGAATGGGCAGGATGGTTTTTGATGATCACAGATTGTCCCACGTCTTTTTACTGAGCAAGTGGCCCAGGGTGGTGATAGAGGACAGGATGGCTTGCCGCTCTAGCCTGGCCCTTCGCCTACAAATGACTGAATCCTCTGGTCCAGGTATAGGCAATTCCAGTCTTTTTAGTTCATCCTTGAAAATGTAGTCATCCTAACTGGTTCCTTTTTTCTCCCATTCCTGCCAAAAAAACAACACCACAAACCTCTGTGAAGACAATTCTGTCCCACGTGCTCCAGAAAGGAATCCAATAGCATTAGTCTTTGCGTAAGTGAATTTGTATCCTATAATCATTCATTCCTCCACCTACAGTTTCAAGCTCACTCAGCCAGTATTCTGAGGGGTTAAGATATTTCAGTGGTACCACTCACAGGCATGAACATTGGGCCCTGTTTAGGGCTCTCAAGTTGGGCACCCAAAAAAAAAAAAATCACAAGTCACTTCTGAAAGCATAGGCCATCATAAATACAACCTAGTGTTCGTATGTTTGCAGTGTTGGGTGCAGGATACTAGCGAGACAAGGTAGATGAGGTAATATCTTTTACTGGACCAACTTCTGTTGATGAGAGACACACGCTTTCAAACTACACCAACCTGAAGAAGAACTCTGTAGCTTGAAAGCTTGTCTCTGTCACCAAGAGAAGTTAGTCCAGTAAAAGGTATTACCCTACCCACCTAGTGTCTCAATTGTTTGTATGGCCCTCTGCTTAACAGAGGCCACCCAGTAGCACACCCACCCTTTTACAAAAGTGCCCAGAGGCTGAGAGGGGTTAAGTTGCTGTCTGAAGGTCACGCAGTGAGTGGAGCTGGGAAACTGCTCCTGTCTTGTGTCCTACACATACAGCATGATCTGTCTTCACCTTTCCTCACTGTGCTTCAAAGATTAGGCAAGTTTCTGAAGAAGGGCGTGTTTGATTTTTAATGCTTGGGTTGTTACATTGTGCTGCCTTTAGCATGTCCAGTACTGCTCAGCTCAGTGTGGTTGTGTAAAGACAGAGAGCGCTCTAAGAGCCATAGCCAGGAAGTTAAATTGCAGTTAGACGATGAAGATGCCTGTCCAGATGCAGACCCCCGCCAAGGCAAAACCATTACCAAGGCTAATCACCTCTGAGCAACAGACCAAGGCACAGAAGAATGGTTCTCATTCCTGCCCGTCACAGGTCAATCGCAGTCTGCAGCCACTTTCCAGTGCTGAGAAGGCAAGACTGGAAGCAAAGGATTTTGAAAGAGGAGAATGGAACCGAATGATGCACACAGAGTTCAATGACAGCTGAGTATACGCATCTGTTCCAAGGGGATTCGTTTTGCTCCCCACCTTAAACTGGGCCTTACCTTTGCTTTCTGTAGAACCGTCCCTTTTCCTGTAACCATGATGGATAAAGGCCTGTTTTTTAACGCTGTTGCTGAGTTGACCGGGGAGTTCTCTGTGCCACTTGCTGGACTGGCCATTTTTACCTGTATTTACAATAAAAGTAAGTGTTGTGACCATGATGATTTTGTGTTACTAAACTTGTCCTGGCATTAGTCACCTGCCAGAAAATAGCTAACCACTCTGCTTAACTCTAAGAGCCGATCCATGCTGAGGCATCAACCTAGCAATGAGGCTGAATTGTAGGGGTGCAATTGCAACGGCACGAACATGAGTATCACATCATCAAGGGGCAAACTGGGGATTACACTGTGGCTTTTTGTGGCTCAGTTCTTCAAGGGTGAGCCCCAATAGGTCTTTTTGGTCCGTAATTTCTATATTTATCAACCAAGTACACTGCAGGCCACCACGCTGTTTGGCTTCAGTCATCAATACGGACAAAGGTTACAAGAAGGGATGGACACAAGGTTCAAAGTTCGGATCTAATGAGCTTAGGTAGTTACTGGCCATCATTAGTGTAGTATCTCAGCACGCCTCAGGCTCTTTAATGCATCTTTTCTCCCAATACCACTGCGAGGCAGGGCAGTGCTATTATCACCAATTTGCAGATGGGGAACTGAGGCACAGACACACTCAGACCCAGAGCCTCAAAAAGTATTTAGGCACCTAGCTCCCCTTTGAAATCAGTGGGTTAGTCAAGGGGTACCTAAATACCTTTGTGGGTCTGGGTCTAAGTGAGTTGCCTACAGTCACGCACACAGAGGCAACGCAACAGTGTGTGGGGGGCACAATTTAAAGTTTCGGCCATCCCCTGAACAGCTTGTGTCACACTCCCTCCCTCACCCCTCCCTTCCAGAAAGCAATGTTCCCTCCCTGCAGCACCCAGCTGTCGCACCTGCCTCTCCCTGGGGGGGGGGGGGGGGGGGCAGTGTGGTGCAGCTCACCTGGCCCCCAAGGTCACATGACTGGCTCAACTCCACCAGTTGCCATGCAGGAAGGGGGACCAAGCAGGACTGACTCTGAGTCAACACATGCAGGAGTGGTCCTGCCCCAAGCCCCTGGAGGCGAGGTGGTTTCCAGCCATGGCTTCCAAGGCCTCCCCGGCTGGGGGCTCCTACACATTAGCCACCCCCTGGCCCTGGTAAAATTCCCCCAGGTCCCTGTGCGAGACCTGAACAAACACCAGGGCAGGCGCCCGGCCCCATAGGCTTGTGGTGACCCTAGGGTGACCCTGTTTCCCCCTCACCTCCATATACACACACGTCACCTCTCCATGCACAAAGCCTATGACAGAGCAGAGAATTAAACACAGGTCTCCCCAGGGCCCAGCTAGCACCTTTCATCTCTCCTTTTCCACAGTGCAGAAGTGGCAGGATCTGGGCTTTAGGTTTGGGCCCATCCCTATTTGTGAGGCTGCAATCCTGAGATTATTTAGTAGTAGCTACCACAGGGGAGATGTAAAGCACTTCAATTCCCCACAGCCAGGCCGTGATTAGCAACTCCCTGCCACTTGGCTGGGAAACAGCAGCTGTTTAGCACGGCACATACTTTGGGGCTTGCGTTCTCCAGGTGCGTGGTGTCCACAGCTGTGCCAAGTGTCACCGGGCCAGACTCAGCTTTCTTCAGGTTCTCTTTAACTTCCACAATGCTCAGTTCCAGGTCAACCCTCCTGTTCTCTTTCATTTTGCACTCCTCGTCTATTTCCTTCAGCTTCTGCTCCACATTAGCCACCAGGCTGCTATCTGCAGAGGGAAGACAAAATAAATACACGCACCCAGCTGAGCCAGGGCACCGTGGGGATAACTGCACTCACAGATCTCCCGTGCATATGCTGCTTTTCTCAGGCAAGACTCCGACGCTCAGTGGATTTCATGCATTTGTCAGCAGACCGAGTGTAAAAGAGCAATTACCTGCGTACCAACCCTTGAAGGCTCTATTGTTAGAGGAGGATCTCGGCAATTGTCCCTCCATAACTGGGATTGGGCAGGTTAGTATGTGTGACGGGAGACTTGCATGACTTGGTGAGGGAGGACTAGTGATCGGAATAAGAACACTAATGACTGTGCAGTCCGGTGTCCCTTGTAACACACTGAGTATGGTTGTGTCTGCCGGCAGCCTCGGGCCCCGGCCCCAGCCACTACTGGGAGCCATTGTCAGACATGCTCAGCCTGTGTATGCTACAAGGAGTATTCCGAATCGTACGTGACTTAACTGCATAGACCCATGATAACGAGTTAGGGGTCCGTCTCCTCATAGCTCAGATGTGTAGTGAGGGACCAAAACTTAACACTAAATGGTTGGCACTACATCACTAATTCCCAGAGCCTGTTCTCACCCCAGTCTAGTCACCATTATGTGAATCAGCGCAGAGTGCTCCGTGGATCTTCAATATCTATGGTACTTAGGTGGCCTCCGTCACTGCAGTAGCTGAGCATCTCACACTCTTTAATATAATTATCCTCACAACATCCCTGTGAAGTAGGGCAGTGCTACTATCCCCATTTTATTGATGGAGACCTGAGGCACAGAGAGACCAAGGCCCAGATCTTCAAAGGTATTGAGGCAGCTAACTCCCACTGAAATAGCACATTAGGCTCAGAGCCTCAAAGGTATTTGTTAAGTGTCTTGCCCAAGGCCAGACAGGAAGTCAGTTTTGGAGCAGTGAATTGAACCTGGGACTCCCAAGTCCCAGGCTAGCACCTGAACCATTGGGTACATCCTTCCTCTCCTGCAAAAGCATCATATGCCACTCCTAATGGTCTCTCTGCCAGTGCCTAGGTCTGTTTCAGAACCTGCTCCTTTGAGCTGAAATTTCCCTGGGCTCCTACCTGGACAGCTAGCTAACGTCTCTTTCAGCTCCCGTCTCTCCTTCCGAAGCTGGGTCAGCTGAGACCGGATTTCCTCCTTTTCCTTCTCCAGCCGCTCCTTCTCCTCGGTGTACCGCTTCACCTCAGCCTCCATCCTGTTCTTGCCCAGTTTGGTTTCTACAGGCACTGCAAACACATCAGCAAAGCCAGGCTTAGCAATGGACAAGGCTACAGGGAAAAAGTTTTCAGTGTCTTCATGTATCCATGAAAGCAAAGCAAAGCAAACTGCTCCAGAAAGTAATACGATCACTTAGGCCTGATATACCACTATGCAGCTTCCGTGAATTAAATTCTCATACACCGTTCTGAGATATTGTCTCCAATGATGGAAAAAACAGTCCAGCTTGGGGGACATTTTTCAGCCAAAAATGTTTTCCAGTTAAAATACAGTTTTGGTGACTCAGAAACATTCCATGAATTCATGTCAGTTTTGCCAAATTGTTTTGGTTTTAAAAAAAATAAAATAAAAAACCCCAAACATTTAGTTTTGAGGTTTTGGAAACGAACCATGTCAGTTTTTCGGTTGAAAATGAAAATGAGTGTTTCTACATTTCTTTTTAAAATACCCCAAAATGTTTAAAAATGGTTGAACTCGAAATGGAATGGTTCAAGTCTGTTGAAACATTTCACTTGACCCACAACATTTTCCCTCAACTTTTCAATTTGTCAGAAATTTCAAATAGTTTTGTTTTCAGTTTGACCCAAAATGGTAATCCTCCCACCTCTAAATGTTTGGCTTGCTGGCAGACTGAAAAATCCCTTATTTTCACAGCTCTAAAACAAAAAAGGCAACAGTGGCAGAGCCAGGCTTAGCAATCAGGAGTCCCTGGTTTCCTGTCCTGTGCTTAACTCACTAGGCAACACCATCCACACTGTGACATATTCCAGTCACCCCAGGAGAGCAGGTTCTAGATAGAAAAGTAGTTTAAAGACACAGTTATATGTGAGCTTTTAAAGGACACCACCAATTTAACAACACTGCTCTGAAAACAAATCAAGGCCCAGCTGTTCAGGTATCGCTGGTGATTTTGGGAACAGCAGTTGCTGAATGCTCAGCCTGAATGACCTGAATGGATTTTTTCAAAAAAGCGCTGAGTTCCCATCCTCTGGAAAATCAGGCTTCTTGGAGGTGACTCACATCAGTTCTAAAGTCAGCTCATCTTAATTGAGGTGCAGCACCACACTGTCATCCGGGGTATGCAAATTTGGAGGGGGGTGGGAAGAGGGGGGAGAACCAGAATCCTTGTTTTGAAATCTTAACCCTGGTGATTTGGGGGCGGTCAGGGCAAGGAGGAGGACTGGAGCCAGGTTTACAACAACATGGAAGGAGGTGGCTTCCTAATTCGTACACCTAAAGTAGATGTGTTTAGGGCGGGGGGAACACCGCAAGGCTCGCCATATGTCTGCTGAGAGTCCCAGAATGTACTTACTCCTCCTGATGGAGATTCCAGCACCTCTGGACACAGTTCATGCTTTGTTCCAGGTCTACATCCCTTAGCTTTTAGGCCCCGTTAGGAATAGGCTGTGTCTATCTGTATCTTGAACACAGCATCAGTGTTTAACTTCTATTTCCGTCTTCCCTCCACATCCAAACCATGGCCACATCCTGTCACCCACCATTCTCCCTCCCCACCTCCCCCCACATTTCCTTCCTGTCCCAATGGCCAAAGCATTCATCCACATCTCAACTCCTTCTCCTCAGGTCCCTCCACCCTCCATCTGAAACACTGCTGACAAAATCCTCTCTCTTTCCCACCACTTCAACCACCCTGTCCCATCTCTGAATTGCTGGCTTTCCATTACACTACACATCTAACACAAACATCTTCTCCTTGCCTTCAAGGCCCTACAACACGCAGCTTCTGCCTATATCTGTGACCTGGCCTCCTCCTGCTCTCCCTTTACCTCTCCTCGCTCCACCAATGCCACCAGGTCCCCTTCATTGTCTTCTCTCACATCTGACTTCATGCGGCACCTTACGCATGGAAGCCCTTCCCCAAACCATCTGCCAAACCACCTCCATCTAATCAATCTCTCTTCTCACTTCTTCCCTCACCCCGGGAGATGTGGGGAGGAGGCTAGATCACCACAGAGCTCTCATGTCTTACTGAATAACCATATGAGCTTATTATGGTTCCCCTTCCTCTGCTCCTTCCCACTTCTGTTGTCTGTTTAGGGCTTGCACTTGTTGTATCCTGCTAGGGAATGTGTCTTTGCTTCTTTCATGAGAGGCCAACCCCATTTTAGGCCACTCAGAAAGTGCTATGAATACATGAAACAAGAGTCTAAGCCTTTAGCCTTATCCCTTTCAAGGGGCTGTCCACCGCACAGTTTCTTGTAGCAAAGATCCTTTAAGCCCATGTCTGACCAAGAAACCAAGTGAAGAGGCTTCAGACCCCTTTCCTCTTCACTGCCTCTGCTTGGAGGGGTGTGGTTCTCTTTGGGGCATTTACCCAAGCAACAGTAACGCTTGTTTGGTTTTCTTGAAAGCAAGATTTATTAAAAAGAGAGAGAAATGCATTATAAAACAAAAGTAACAGTTTCCAGAACAACACTAGATCCAAGCGTCGCAAAAGTGAATCTAGATATGGCCCCCCCAGTTTGGTTACAGTGAAAAGAAAAGATGTTACATAGCATTCTTCCCTCTGTTTTCTGTGTCTCAAGGATCTCCTTTCTGTGCCCAGGATCTGCTTTGCAAGCCCCTTTTTCATGGTCCATGTCAATCCTTTTTAACATTTAGCATCTCTTACAAAACGGTTTTAGCCAGTTGCTGTGGTTTATCATCATCATACTAGACAGCTCCCGCCCACGGCCCACTCTGAGGAAGTCGTCATCCTGTCTCAAAGGCAATATCCATTGAATGCTTCACAGTTATTCTCTCTTATTCCCATTGTCCCTGGGAAACTAATCTGGGGGAGGGATTCCTGGTCTCTTTTGCCTTTCCAGAAGGCTGGTTGGAAGCTGTGTGTCCACTTGAAAGCAGACTCATTTCACCTTTGTATCCTCCCTCTTCCCTGCTTTAAGCAGAGGTGTTAATTTTGAGACCAAGCTGACATCTCCCACAAAGTCAGTCTGCATTTTTGCCCTTATCACTGCCTCTTGCCAAGCCTTCTGCTTTACAGTATCGACACAAGCCAGAGCCAGCATTGCAAGCGTCCACTGCAGACCCACTTTACGGATTTGGCCCAGCTTGGCATTGTGTGTCCCAAACTCATTAGCAAGCACATTTCATTCCTTCTTTTGCCCCCCTGGCATGCTTGGACCTTTGGAGCTACAGCTGAGGTCACCAAACAGATGAGCCATTTTGCCGTAGACGGAGGGAGGAAAAGCAGAGATCCTGGCTGAAATGGCTGCACAAAAGTTTGGTCACTCCCCAGTGCCCTGCAGGGTGCAGCCCTTACTCACCACTAGCAGATGAAAAACCACCATAAGATCAGCCAAGTGCAGAAAACTTTCAATTCTAGCAGTTGGATAAGTGATGGACTTTGCGCACCCATCCACCATTCCCTTTGGCGGCATAGTTATGTCGTCTAGTGGACCCACCTGTATTTGCCACCTTGGGCCATTCCACTTTCTCTCTGGGTGCCGACGCTAACTGCACGCTGGCTGTGACTGTTGGGGTGGCTTTGATCTCAGGACTGCTCTGCGGGAAGGTGATTTTCTGCTGCTGCATCTGGATTTTGACGGTGGTTGTCTGTGATGGTGACTCTTCCAGCTCCATCTTCTCCTGAAGTGTCTGTTGAGAGAAAAATGTTAGGAATGAATTGGCAGTAGGGACTAATCAACTGATGACCTCTGTCACTGGAGTCGTTACAGCACCTGGTCTGGGATTTCCATTGATTTTCTACAGGTCTCTGCTTCCTTAGCCAATAGAGTTGTTTCTGATACATTGTCCACTGTGGCCTGACTGCTGGCACTGTCCACAGATGGGGATAGTGGAGGTGACGGCTGTGTCGGTTTCCTGCCAGTGGAGTGCAGGAAGGATTTAACCGGTGTGAGGTCTAGGTACACTTTGTCTTGGTCCAGTTCGTCTTTGCTTTCACTTTGAGGTGTTTCTTCCTGCAAAAGAGAAAGTATAATCTGAAAAGAATCCTGACTAATCCCTGCTGGCAGGCACAATCTCAGTCTCATGCTAGGAAACAACAAGGTTGACTTGGATGATTTGGGGGGTAACATTTACATAAGCACCTATGTGATTGAGAAGTCTAAGGCCCAAAGTCGCATTGAAAGCCAGTGGATTTAGGACTCCTCATAGGATTTAGGTGCCTTTGAAAATGTTGCCCTCTCTCTCTGTATTTTTCAAATGAATTGAATGATAGGCCAACACTTTTTTTGCTGAGACCCGCAGTGAACGAAAACCAATTTATCATCATCCTCAGGCCAGGTCTATTATGGGAAGGAGCAAGACAAACTGCTTCACGCTGCCCATCCTAAGTAAAGGGCCACTGTGCTTGTAAGAGTCAGTTTTCATTGTCCATGGCCATTCCAACAGTTGCAATGATGTGTTGGTCAAGGTTCCGGACTGAGACCACCAGCCTATTTCATTCATACCAGTGAACAGCTGTTAACTGGCAACGTTCAACCACGACCCTTCTGGGCTGAATTCAAAGAAGCAAGCCAGACAGGAAAGACTCTGTATTCCACTAACAATGCCCTAAGCCAGGCGAGTCCAAGTTATTGCTTTTGAATAAACAAGCTAGGTAAGCAGATAGGCACACTCCGCAGGGAAGAAAGGGGAATTTTCCTGAAAGATTTAGCAAATTTCTGGGTGGTTTTCCCAGGGAGCAAAGGGAGTTTGACTTTTAGTGGATGCTTGAAAAGATCTCCCCTTGTATTGCTGAAGAAAGCCTTGGCTGTTCAGGGAGAAATATCTACCTTTATAAGGAGAGGTATCTGTAATTCAAGCAGCCTTTATCTTTAGCCCTGAAGTATTTTGCTGCCCTGCTAGCCAAATATCCATGCGTGAGACTGTCTTCAGCAGATCATAGCTACAAAGCTGCCATCTAGACGCCACAGGGTTCAATGCAATTACTTGTCTAAGAGTCTGAGTGCTCTCTAAGGATTCCCCCACCCCACCCCCTGGGGTATTCAGTGGGCAGATCGGCATCACCCCGAATCACAACAGCTTTAAAGCGACTCTCATTCTTTCAGCTGCTCTGAGAAAAGGGATAAGCAAATGGCCCAAGTAGCAGAAGACTGCTGCCATTGTAAAGCCGTACCATGGTCTCCTCCGGCGGGTCCACGTCATCGTAGAGTTCCTCCTCCTGGCTCCTTATCTTGGGCAGGTTATCGATATAGGTGTTGGGCTCACAGGACTTCCTTTGCATTAAGCTGTAAATACCCAAAGCAACATGCTTTCAAAAGCTGCAGGTGCCCCCCGTGTTCCCACCCATGGCTGGGAAACGACATTTGCAATGTAGCCTCCAGCCCCACCCCTACACACCGGGTCTTCCAGTCTGCCCTCCACACTGACTCCACAGCCAGGGTATCCTCTGTGGCAGAGGTAGGGTTTGCTCCTTTGTGCAATCCACAGTCTCCTTGCCTCAGTCCCGCTTGTGAGTGACAATGGAGGAGAATGAGCACCGCACTGCCTTCCTGATTGCCCAGCTAGGTGTCTGAAGCTGAGCATCAGGAGAATGTGATCTGCTGCTCTTCTTTTGAGATCAAGTGCATCATGCATCACACAGCCAACCACCCACTCAGGATCTGCCTAGAAGATCAAGGAATTTTTCAAAGCCAAAAATGCTGCCACTGTGACTTACAAGAAGGAATTCTTTGCAGCACTCACGATGCAGGAAATCCTGTCAGCATCGACATAATCATAGGTGAATTCTTCTGGGTCCTTTTTCGAGCCTGACTCTGATAAGAGGAGGCCCAGCCAATGGCCCATTTCCTCAGAAGACTTGGCCTACAACATAGCCAAAGAAACAGATTTTTATGGCTGTAAAGAGAGCAGTTTCCAAGATGCTTAATATGGTTTAGATGGGAAGGTAAATTGCAGATTTACTTGGGTCTGTTAGGATAAATAAACTGCAATGCTTTGACATTAATCAAATTGACAAGGATTAAGGTCCCACACGTAGACTTTATAGTTAAATTTATATTTTAAACTAGAGTATTTCTAAAAGTAATTCCTTTTTTACCTCCCTGCCAAGACCAGGGCTCTGGGTTTTCCCTCTTACAGTGGAGGAGATCTCAGCTGCCTATAGCCCTACCCCGGCTGGAGTCTTTCAAGCAATCCAATTTTGCCAAGGAAAGACTGAATTTTCAATCTTTGACCAGTAGAGGACAGGACTTTCAAGATTGCTAGTATTAAGAGACCTGCACAAACTTGAATGATGAAATCTGCAGGGTCTCTGAACATGACAAGTTTCAAGAGAACTGAGGCTGATTTATGGGTCTGAATCAAAACCCTGTGACCAAACATCCACTGACCATTTTCCGAGTGCGTGGGAGGTTTGAAATCTATACCCCAATCCAGATCAGACTTTGGAATAAGGCCCATGTCTTTGTAATGAGACACACTGAAACCCTTAATGTTCACCAACAGCTCGAGCCACAGTTCATTGTTTGGAGTGTTCTCAGTCCAGATAGGAATTTTGCGACTTGAGACCATCTCTAATGGAGAACCCTGTGGAACGCCTGATGGCTTCAGATAGCTTCCATCTGAAACACTGCAAAACTAGGCTTGAACCCCAATGTTTCAAAGAAACAAAGCAAAACTGGGGGGGGGGGGGACACGACTCATGTGAATCAAAACTGGATAAAGTTTGCACAGACCCCTGTTGTTAAAAGTCACCGGGTCTTGTATAACCCTGAAATTAAGCAGATTTTTGTTAAATCAGGCAAAATGTGGAATCGATATTTTGGAATCAATTCTTCCTCCCCCTCCCAGTCCAGTAAAATTAGTGCAACGTTCTAGTACTGCCTGGAAACCAACCAGTCAGCTTGGACCTTGACTGTGACACTCTGATGAAGTTTAGTTTCTCCCATTTACAAACTGCTGTTATTTTTTCAAGCACCTCTTTAGCTTTTAAATCTGCCAGCAGACATATGGTCTGTGATTTACTGGGCACCTCAGACATACAGCGATCGGTCGGCTAAACTAAGCACCTTCAGACTTTGTAGCAGTCATTTCAAGCCTGTTGTTTAGCTATAAATATTCCACCCACTGGAAAACACAGGAAATTGCTCACATTGTCCTCCTCCTACTCCAGTCATGCTGATGTCAGAGGAAATGAAGATTAGAGATAAACAGTCCAGGATACAGGCAAGTGAAAGTAGCAGATATGAATAGATTTACTTGTGCTTTCTGGGCCAGAACCTAACTGGTGTAAGTGAATGGCAAGTCAATGGAGTTACACCAATTTATGCCAGCTGAGATCCTGGCCTTTTAAGATTAGTGTTCTTCATAATATGAAGAAGGTCTGTTTCCAGTTACCAGCAGTCCTGAAGACTTAACATTTTATCTGCGGCTAAAGAGAGTTACTTCTGAGAATGTTACTCAGCTGAGTTTACCCTGCAGGGCGGTAGGAATTTTTATGGCTACCTTCCCGACAATTCCCTAGGAGAAACATAGGCCACCATACCTCTAATTTGGCTAGTTCTTCCCCACTGTGCAGAATACGGAAAGAATAGAGATGGTCAGGGGTGGGGTCTGGAATAATTTCACAGCCCACCAGACTCAGAGGTTGCTGTGCAGATTTACTTCTATTCTTGTCCTGGTAGAAATGGAGGTGACCATTTTTTATGTGACACCAACGGGATCTCCACTGGCTGTTCACTAGTATGTTCAGGTAACCTGCAAGCAAGCACATACTGGCTTAGTAACATCTTCCACCACATTGGGATGTAGGCTTGGGAATCACATGCACATTTGAAGCCTCCATTGGGCCAGTATGTCAACAGAGACGTGTCTGGTTCTCAGGTTGCTGGTTTAAAAAGCAGAGGGCTTACTACACATAGGTTAACTGTAAAGGTTTGGAGCCAAATTTTGCTGTGACATGCATCCTGGGTGGAAAACTGGTCACACTTTTACCTTCAGAATTCAGGTTAGGTTCAGAGCAGCAAACAACTGTGGATGCTTAGGCTATGTCTACACTTAAACTGCTGGACCACTGCAGCGCTTCAGCATAGACATTCCCTACAGCGACAGGAGGGGTTCTCCCGTTGCTGTAGTTAATATACCTCCCTGAGAGGTGGTAGCTAGGTCAACAGAAGAATTATTCCATCAACCTGGCATTGCCTACACCAGAGTAGGTCAGCTAACTACGTTACTCAGGGATTGTAGATTTTTCACACCCAAGAGACATAGCTATGCCAATGGAAGCTTTCTGTGTAGACCTGCCCTTAGTCAAAGTTTATGCAAAACTATGGAGCCCTGTTCACCCAAAGCTTTAAATCCCACACAAACCTCTCCCTGTTGGGCGCTCAGGAACCCCATGTCTTATGTTGCTTTCTGGGGAGGGAAGCACAGAGGCCTTCTACGTCTATCTCTGATGTTTTCAGGGGCTGATGGCTGATTGGCAACTCATCCTTCATGCTGCTACCTGCTCTTGTGAGCACAATTATCTTAAGGGTGCTAGGCTGAAAATACAAAATTGTGGGTTCTCTTTCATGGTAACATCCTTCTGGTCGCTTACTGGAAGTTTCTAGTGCCCTCTCTGGACTCTCCAATGAGCTGGATTTTTTTCTCCCGAGGTTCATCAGGTTGCTCAGTTTAAGGCCAGTTGTACCCTTCTTCTTGACTAGCAAAAACAGAGAGAAATGGACAGTATGTAAGTCATGCTGTTGGAGCTACAGACAAACTATGTTACCTGCTGTTAAAGCGATACATAAGATTCTCATTCCAAACTAGCTGGCGGGCATATTTTTTAAAATATAGAATGCCTAGCAGTGAATGCCAAAAATGAGTCAATAGTAAACAAACGCATCACTTATTCGAGGTCCTCCTCATAAACAACACAGTCTGTGCATACCAACGGGTACTCTAATTTGTACACAACATGCAGGATGTGCTCTAAGGGCCACATTTGGTATTTCTGTGCTCTCCCTCCCCGCATAGCATTTGAGCTCCTCACAATCTTTCTTTTTTAATGTATTTATCCTCACAATACCCCTGTGAGGCAGGGCTCAGCTATAAAACTCCAGGGAGACTAAGGGTCAGATTTTTCAAAGTATTTAAATGCCTAAAGATGCCAATAGGCACCAAGCGAGGTTTTCAAAAGCACCTAGATGTCTGAATCCCATTAACTGCAACAGGAGTTAGGGGATTTTCAAAAACGCCTAGGTACCTAAGTGCCTCTTTAGCCACTTACACAGCACAGGAAGTCTGGCAGAGGTGGACCCAGGTCTCAAAGTACCAGTCTAACATCCTTATTATTGGTATAACTGCAGTGCTAGGAGCTCCAGTCACAGGCCAGGACCCCGCTGTTAGGGATACGATTTTGTCCCAGTCAAAGTTTGCATAAGCCACACAGCATCATGGTAAAAAAGAGTCAATTTCACCCTAGGGCCATGGCAACCTTGTGGAGCCAGCTGCCATGCATTACTAGTTAGTTTGCTCGCTTTGGTCTAGTCCTCTCTGAAATGGGAGTAGACCAAAGTGAATGAACATTTAATCAGTGCTTGAATTATGGGGGCAGCTGCCCCTGACTCCAGCCCCCCCTATCCTGCAGACCCCTCTCCCCAGTGCAGAGCGCCTAGAAGGGCACGGTTGGTCTATGTTCCCCTCAGCCCCCCAGGTCTTTTTGTGGTCATAGGTCCTGTTCTCTGCCTTCTTTCCCCCTTTCCCTTCTCCCTCCTGCTCCCCTCTGACCCTGGCTCACCCAATCTCTGACCACCCCCAACCTACAGCTCACCCAATCTCCAACCCCCTTCTCTCCCAGCCCACCCGACCCTCTCTCCCATCTCTCTCCCCAGCCCGTCACTGGAGGAGTGGTCAGGACAGGATGCAGCAGTGGTGACCACCACAACAGAATCGTCTCCCACCCCCTTGTGCTAGGGGCTGGACACTGCTAGCCCTAACCACTTGATCATCCTTCCTTTCCATCTGTCCCTGAAAAAAATGGAAGTTAATGTGTCTACAGCTTTCACCAGCTGTCAGATCAGTTTGGGGTCCACTGTGAATGCAATGGGTGGGGCTGGTGATCTGTAATAAGCAGAAACCCATCCAGGCAAGCTTCTCCCCAGTGCAGAGGGTGAACAGGTGAACCTGCTCTCCGATCAGTTGGAGGCCAATTAGTTCCCCCTGCCCCACCCAGAAAGCAGATTGAGGGCATTAGATAATCAGGCTGGTGGGCTAAAGAGCCAATTAGTCCATCAGGATAAAGAGACACAGGAAGGAAGTGCTCAGTGGGGTGGGGGGAGAGCTCAGGCTCACAGAGGCCTCAGGTCCTGAGGAGCGGTCTGAAAGCACAGAGGGTATTGTAAATAGACTGTTGCACTGGGACTGGAGTAGTGGGAACTCAAACACATGGTCCTGTGAACGCACACCCAGTAGAGTCTGTGGTTTCTGTGGGGTAAGAAGACCAAGCAAAGGGGTGTCCTGTTACACCAGACATTGGTTTCTTTTACCATCTTTTGTTTCGATGGATTCCGGGTGGCCGTCCGTGCTGCTCCCGCTCTCTGATGCCACAGAATGCCTCTCAGACAGCTCCGCCTGTCAACGAGGACCAAACGTGAGCACCACGGGGCCAAGGCAATACATTATTAACACCAAGCATCAGCCAAGAATGTCTTTGCTGGCAAAAAAAAAAAAAAAATCCATGGACTGGGTCTCTAGGCTGGTCAAGGGAAATTTTGGGAAAGTATTGAGATCGTTATGGGAACCAGGTGTGGACATCACAGAAGGAAGCATGAAAAGTCACATATGTCCTATGTAGCAACCCCGGCACATTTGCAAACCCAGGTCTCTAAACGTGTGGGCCCCCTCCCTTGGCTGGTTTGGAGCAGTGTAGCTCTGTTAAAATCACTGGAGCTAGCCTATATTGTGTGCTTTTCGGAGACCCATCCACTCCTGGCAGGCATTTAGTTAGAGCCCTTTCCCCTTTAAATTGCAGGCCAAGCTTCTTAAATTTTTATTTTTTTTAATAAATATTTTCCTAAAAGTAGGATGGGATCCATTGCCGCCTCTTTTTGTCCATCTATCCATCCATGCTGTGTCCCTCACCATGGTATCTGGGCACCTACTTGGGTTTATTGTGCTACTGTGATGGCCTAATACTGGAGAATCTCCAGTTCCCCCTCTCTCAGATAGTCACCTCTGTGCTGCTCCATAGGCTGTTTCTTAAGACTCCCAACATTTATTTGTATTGGAGATGGTCCCAGCCTTCAACGTTTGAATCTGGATCTGAAATTATCCAAACTTTTGGAGAGTTTGGATGCAGGCAAATCATTATACTAGGGTCAGGGTAGGAACATAGCTCCTGGCACACTAGGTCAGACCAGTGGTCCATTCCGTCCAGTAACATGTCTCCACCAGACACTTCAGTGGAAGGAGCAAGAAACTTTGCAGATGGCCGTTCAGGAATAATAGAGGTTAGCTTATGCCCTCTATGTATATAAAGGAAAATTAATATTGTTCCAATAATGCATCTTTCAGCAGTAAAGCGTGGTTGCATTCATATCAGTCTCAGCCTCCTTCTTGCCCAGATAAAGTTACTGCACTGGTGTAAACTCTCCATGTGTTTTGTTAAAGGAGTAGGCTCTAAAAAAAGGGATTTAAAGCATTTTACACATTGAATATCACCTGGCTAAAGATACAAGCTGTACCTTGAGGTAACTAAGACGGTGGGAGTCTGGAATGTATTGATTGCCTTCACCCACTACTTCAGACTGAAGGCCACTGGTCTCTTGGATTACCTGCACAGAGAACAAAGCAGCAAGCTAAAAGAGTTGTTAAAATTACCAATACTCATAATCTTCAGAGATATTCAGAACATAGGCAGCAAAACTCAACATCATGCCAGAATTCACTTAATGTTAAAAACTTGGACCTCAGACCGGCTTTGTCAAAAGCATCATGAATGCAGGCTTATCATGAATGCAGGCTCAGAGAAACCAGAGCACAGTGACCAAAACCTGGGACCCATTGCAAGCAAAACCAGAATTAGGGATTGATGTCAAACCCCTTGCCCAACTCAGTTTCCTAGGGTGCAGACATGAATGTAGGTGGAGCAAGCCGTTCTGACAGAATTTCTCTTTGAGGTTTTGGGTTCATGTGGACTGTAAACAGAAAACAAAAGTCAGAGGATGCTAGGCACTAGGAACAAAGTAAGATGACACAATTTGCATCACTGGCCTGGGAACTGAAATCACTAAAGCCAGGTCCTCAGTTAGTGTAAATCATGTAACTCTTCATAATTTATTTCAACGGGGTGACGCCTGGCCCATAAAGTTCAAATGAACAGAAATTCTAAGGGCCAAATCCGGCCTTGACTTGACATGTTGTGACCTGAGTGACTTCAAAGGGGCTGCAGTGGGTTTAAGTCAGGGCAAAACTTGGCCCGCTGTATCAGTCCAGTGAGCGTGTTGAAGGCTGCAAGTGAACAGAGCTCTTCTGCTTGCTTTGAGTTAATCACTGATCTTTGTAAAGGTTCATTGTTCTGCTGCAGTTTCCATGAAACAACCATGTTTCCTGTACAGTCCTTGGCTATTCTGTGTTTGGGACTTTCTCCAAAAAGCGTTCCCACACATTGTCACAGAGAGAGGCATTAAGCGTTCTTCTGTCTCTGCAGCATTTTCCATTAAACATCAATTAGACTGAAGCTGGGAGTTCAGTGCTCTCTTGCTGAAAGACCTTCTTTATTCTGGCTGGAAAGGTTGGGCTGGGGAGGTCCTCTCCATTCTCCGACATAGAGAAGGTGGCAGGGGTTTGCTGGGAACACGCTTGCCCTGGACATGAAAACGAAGCAGAGCATGTGTCTATGTGCTTGCAGCTGTGAATGAAGCCAGTGTATGTCAGAAGAACAGTGGAATGGAGCACAGTCTCCAAGCGGAGCCACAGTAATGTCGATGGGAGTTGTACAGCTAAGTTCCAGTGCAGTGCATTGAATCCCTATGAATATAGTAAAGGTATGTAGCCTCATATCCACACTCTTTGCTCTTGTCCCATGTCACTCACTCTCTGTCCCTCTCCTCTTTCTAACCCCCTCTTCCTCTCTTCTCCCCCCCGCCCCCCGCCTCTCAACAACTTAAACAATCCTAAAGGATCATTTTAGCTGCTTCTTTCCCTGGCAAAATATCCTCCCCTCCCTTCCCTTAAATTCAGACCATGGTGCAGGGAGCCAGAGCTTTCGCGGCTGATCTGACTCTGCTGGCCCCACATGACTGACATCCCAGCATGCACACTCTTCTGGCAGAAGTGCTGAGCCTGTGAAGACGTGTGAAGAGCCCAGCATGGAGAATCCAGGGCAGGAGATGGAGAGGTTCCCTGCCAGCAAAAATGATTCCAGAAGAGTGAATGAGAGAGACTGCCATTTCACCTCAATGAATCAGAGGACCTTCTACATTCTTTTATCTTCTTCACTGTGAGAAAACTGCAAGGAATAACTTATTCACCACATTTCTCAGTCAGGGCAGAATGTGAGGGAGCACCGAGAAGGCAGGTGTGAGGTACAAGCAGGGCCAGATTAACCCATCAATGGGGCAAACATACGCTTCTCTCAGCCTGGTGCGAGAGGGGGTCCCAGGGGAAAGCGGGGAGGGAGTATTGCAATGCCACCCACTCAGATTAGGTCAGCCACCTTCTCCCATCATGATGGAAGGCTGGCTGGACCAAACTTGAATGGGGCTGTGCCAGGTGGCAATGCCCAGAGTGGGGAAACTGGTCCCAGCTCCCCGGTAGAGGAGCTGCTCTTGCAGGGTGGACGTGTTCTCCAAACACCACCATGGGGGGGTCAAGATTAGGGTTGCAGTGCCAGGGAGGAGGGCACTGCTGCGGGTGGCCTGTGCCCCCTCAGCAGGGCAAAGGGGAGGTGGTGAAGGACCCCGGCCTATGATTTTGGGCCCCACCTACCAATTTGGGCCATAGCCATGTGCCTTATTTGCCTCCGAGTTAATCCAGCCCTGGGTACAGCAGAGGGAGTTACCACAGGGGCAGAGTGGAATGAACTGCTCCCTTTTCCACTGGGAGAGTGGATTATCTTCCAGCTAATCTGCCAAGTGACACAGCTCCACTCACTCTGAACCACTGCTCTGCCTGGTCCTTGCTCTGCAAGCCCAGCACAATCACATCTGCGGTCATCGGAATGATCTTCAGCTTGTGTTCTTTCTTCCTCACTTGCTTTTCCTTGTGTATGACACTGCAGCCAAGCAAGTTCACATCAAGCTGAGGGGTGTGGTCCTTGGAGCTCTTGTAGCACTGAGAGCAGAAGGAGAGAAGTAAAGTTAGAGATTAAAAGCATGTAAACTCAACATAACCCACTTCCTAACCTCAGCACAAATGGAGCACCATGCACATCTGTAATGGCTGCATATAACACAAAGAAGGCCCAACTCAGTTACAGCTGCAGCGTCCAGATGTTTTACACACACACACGACACAAAAATATGTAGCACAGATATATACCCACCTAAATACACACACACACACACACAGATTCATACATCAGCATCTTTCACACAAACTATATCTCAAAAGATTTTACAGGGTCTAAATAACGTTATGAGTAAAATAACAGCCATGGGAGGTTGCTGTCAGAGGAGTCAGGATTAGAACAAAGGAGTTCCTGATTTGCTTACATACCACTAGGCCATGTGTAAAATTTTCTAAAGTGCTGACGTGCCTTTGGCACCTAAGTCCCATTTTCAAAAGATACTTAGGCACCTAGGGGGCCAGATTTTTAAAAGTGTTTAGGGGCCTACAGATGCACCTAGTGGGATTTTTTAAAATTCTTCAGTGAGTTAGGTTGAGTTTACATGGGAGTTAGGTGCCTAGTGGGATTTTCAGAAGTGCATAAACAGGTCAGGTGACTATCTGCTTCTTTAGACACTTAAATGCCTTTGTAAATCTGTCCCTAAATGTCATTGGTTTTCCATGTGATGTCAGCTTCTAAGTGCCTAATTCGCTTTTGAAAATGGGATTTAAGCACTTTTGAAAAATGGGGAACAAATATTTGATAACAGGCTCTTCCATCTAGCCTCCGGAGGTATAACATGAGCCATGGGCTGGAAGTTGAAGCTAGGCAAATTCAGACTGGAAATAAGGTGTAAATTTTTAACAGGGATGGTAATTAACCATAGGAACAATTTACCACGGGTCATGGTGGATTCTCCATCACTGGCCATTTTTAGAACAAAATGGGGTGTTTTTCTAAAAGCTCTGCTCTGGGAATTATTTTGGGGAAGTTCTCTGGCCTGTGTTACTTAGCAGGTCAGACTAGATGGTCAGTGGTCCCTTCTGGCTTTGGCATCGATGAACATTTTACCTCACGTTGTTTTCTAGAACAATTAGCAACAATACCACTTTACCTGCTCTTCGGCTTGTGGTATCAGCTGCCTGTATTCTATTGGTTCTGTTACTGAGTGGAAATCTTTGGAGAAATCCACATGGAGGCTAAGTGGATATTTCTTAAAGCATATGAATTAAGATAAGACTCTCTGCCATATGGGTATTGAGAAGCCAGTCTGAGAAAATAGGTTATTTGGGGGTGGGAGGGGGGAAGAAAATGCAAATGTTTGCATACCAGCAACCTAGTGTCCTTAATGACACACAGCTGTTTGGCCCATTGTCCCAGCCACTTCTTCCTCCAGAGGAAAGCACAGATGCGGGCATCTTTCATTAGCTCAATGGTGGCTTCAGTGGATGGCCATTGGTGGGTTGCTGACTTCCCTTTGCTGCTCTCTTCTTCATCATAGGATTCGTAAGAGCTGCTGACTGCTTCTCCATCTTCTGTAACAAAGGCAAAGCTGGTCAACAAGTGTATTTCTGGGTGGCAATTCCTGTTTGTTTCACACATGCTCACATCAGGCAAGTGAGAGCATCCTCACACCATGCCAGAGTCACCAGCAGCTCACAGGCTCTGCCCCAGGACTTTCCTCTGTTGAAGATTTCCTAAGGCCATTTTCTTAGTGAATCTGATCTCCCATCATCCGGTTTTTCCTTCTAGCCCAAACTGTTGCTTTGATGTTTTGCACCTGAGATTCTCTCTTTGCAAATACTCAAAGGAGTCTCCAATTTAAAAGCTTTCCTCAGATGCGCTATCAGATTTTGGTTGTATTTTTCCAATGATATATTTTATACACCCAACTGGAAGCCAAAATTTCCAAACCTGCAGCACGATTGCAAGCTATGTCCAGTCCCTGCCGAGTCAGCCCCTGCCTCCTGTATATAAAAGCGAACTCTGCAAGGCCATGCAACAAGCAATGATTCATAGTATGTTATTTTATAGTTCCCTTTCTGAGCCACGGCTATATCGACTCAACAGGGAACCTATGGCAAGACATACATCTGAGCATTGGCACCAGTGAAGCGATGTTGAGTGGTGGCAATAAGAATTAGTAATAAATTATAGCCTTAAATAATAGTGATTGTTTTTATGTTCAGTCAAGAACAGTATGTAACTGTCCATTACGTTCTTAATAAGGAGTGGGATTTCAAGAGTGCTCAGCATTGGCTTAACTTCGTTCCTATTGCGGTAAAGGGGAGTTTTACCATTCAAATGAGAGCAGAGGTCAATGCTGACCACGCTTGAAAATTACACCCACTATGTATAGTGCTACCCAGCTCTGATGTATGTAGGTCATGAAGGTTTGCAGAAGGTGAAGATGGCTGGTCATTGGTGCAAAGTCCATTGAAGTCAATAGAGAGACTCCCCAGCAACTTCCATGAGATTTGCAACAAGACTGAGGTGTTCATGATACAGATGTAATCTGCAAGCCACCCATTATTATTAGTGTGGTTCACACAGATCCATCAGAGGCATACCCCAAGATTTGTCCACCACATATTTAATTCATGCATGTTCATCCCTACTGAACAGAATTAAGATACTGATCTCATTATGCTACTCTCATCAGGACTTAGTTAAATGTCCACTCAAGTGCAGTGTTACCTTAACATTGTAGACATTTTTGAGAAGAAAACAGAGAAAATAGTTAAAAGACTTCACTGTGATTCCTTGAAGCATTATTCTGTAAGGTAGGTGTATTCATTTTTAAAGAAAATTAACTTTCAGAAGCCACAGCAATGTTATAATATTGCTCCCCAAATCTCTCCCAATTAAGTGTTATACGATAGCTCCAACAGGTGATTAGTGCAAAGCAACACTAATTAAGCCAATTTCTCGAAAGGAGACTATCTACTGCAAAATTCACTGAATGCCCATGGGTATCGTGTTAATGGCCCACCATCAACCAATCAGGTAGTTCAGCTTTCAAAAGGACGATGACTATATTATTTCCCACTCTACAGCTTACCTCCTAGAAGACTTTGGAACAAATCCTCAGCTAGTGTAAATCGGCATGGCTCCACTTCCAGAGAACTATGCCTATTTACACCAGCTAATGATCAGCCCCTTCACTGGTTGCAACATCTTCATCAGTAAAAAGCAGCGCCATTCAGATGTACTCTGATAAAAACTCTTTCTATATGGGATGAAACACTGATTGGCAAAAAGTGACTGCAACCTTCTCAATACCTCCCCCACCATACCCCCGCCCTCCTGACAATGTGCCAAATGGTGGTGGTGATCCATCCATGCTCGTAAGGGAGGAATGCCGGTGGTAACGAAATGAATAGTTTGGGCAGGTGCTCCTCTCAGCTACGATGACAGTAAATACAAAGACAATGCCAGAAGTTCAGGCTTTGAAAACATGCTGTACCCATGGTTATTGTGGCATAAATTACTCCCTCGGTAACCTGCAACCCTGTCCTGGCTCCAGTGACAGCAAGCCTACCAAGAATACCTGCATAGTCACAAGCAAAAAGAGAGAGAGAGAGAGAAAGCCCCCGCATTTTATATTGGTTCCCCTTGAACTAGGCAATTCTTTTTAAAATAACCATCAAAATTAAAATCAACTGGTGCAGATTAAATATTTCAGTCTGAATTATTATTAATTAAGCAGCCACATTGTCACTCACATTCCCATTCTGTTTTGTATCGTGCCACTCAATTATGCAAATGCAGCATCCGGCTAGAGTGATAAGGATGGAATCCATATCAGCATGGACTCAAAGCAAAAGGGGATCCTAGTAACTAATGCAAATATAACAAAGGGCAATGGCCTTCTTAGACTATGTGCAAAAATACTGCGGATGAAGGAACGGCCACAAGACCTAATAAGCCTGTCGTTATTGGGTTCATTCTAATTTATTCATCCACAATTTGTTACAGTGTCTTTCAGTCCCACCTCTGATGCCACATGACTTGCTTATCTCCTCAGCCCATCTGGAGGATTTGCTTTGATGTCTCTTCTTGGCAACATATTTGCTAATTTTATTAGTGCTACTATTCTTGTTTTATTTTACTACATCCATTTGCTTGGCGATACAAGACTTAAATTCGAAAACTCAGTAACAGAGACGAACAGCAGCTCCCCAGCTACCTGCATCTTCACCACTCGGCTAGGAATCATGCCCCTATATAGCATCCTTGCCCCAGGATCTCAAAGCACTTTCCATCACCCCGTATGAGGGAGATAAGTAATATTATCCCCACTTTACAGATGGGGAAATTGAGGGACTGAGGGTCCAGTCTTGTACCCATTGAAGTCAACAGCAAAACTCCGAACCTAGAGAATGCAGGATCAAGCCTAGGGAGATTTAAAGACAGAGCCAGGATTTGAACTCAGGTCTCTTTACTCAAGACTTGTGCTGTAGCCAGTAGACAACACACCTTCCCTTTCCCTTTCTACTATAGCTCCTCTTCAGCCATTTAATTAAACTTCTTCTTAACGTCATAATCTCAATACAGATCTCCCATCCAGATTTTCATTCACCTAAAGTAGCTGCCTCAACTGTGAACTGGTCAGAGAGTTACTTTCGCTAGGACCATGGAGATTCTTGGACACTTCTTAAGCTTTTTCCTTTCCATATACCCCTGCAAAGGCGTCTGTGCATAACCACCTGCAAAGTACCTTATTTATGTCTGGGGCAGATACCAGCTGAAGAGCCCTGTAATTCAGCAGTTAAGATGTGAGTAACCATACTGTCCACTCTGACATTCAGGACTTGTCTGAACCTGCATATTCTCATCCCAGTTCACTTTATGGGCCTGATTCTCCTCCCACAGCATTTTATACAGGTGCAACTCCGTTAAAATTATAGGATATCAGGTGTAACTCCATTAGCGACCTGTGATTTCCCCCAGCATAAATGACAGGAGGAGCCGGGCCTATGAACAAAAGGGATTCATTTAACAAAGAAGCCTTAAAACACAGTCCAGGTCAGCAACCAGCCAAAATAGGGTTCTCATCTCATACTGTAATCTGTTTCCACTTCGGACTTCGCAGCTGTCACTGTGCTACGTATGGTGGCCATAGAGGGAATAGAATTCAGATCCTTCCCCTAGCACTTGAACTAACAGAGAATCTCCACCAACTATTTGCACTACAGGGCCTGTGGCACAGTTGAACAGTTCTGATTCCATCCAGCAGAGGGCAGTGGTGTACACCACCAAGTTTATTACCATTTTACTCTCCAAGGATGCGGCGACCAGTTTGCAGGTAAAAATTTGGCTTCACATTTAAAATAGTTAGGAAAGACAAACAAAGCTAACATATAAACTAGAAGGGAATCCAAAGAGCAGCTGATGACTAGGAAGGGGAACACTAACACCTAACAATGATGCACCACACTCTCCAACCAAGGATCTCTCAAGGACAGTTCACCTTTACTCATGTTGAATAGCACCTTATTCCACAAGTGGCCCCATATTAGATTTCAGACCCACGGTCAATGGAGCCATCTGAGGAGTAAGGGCTACTCAACATAAGAAAGGGGACCAGAACACATCCCATTGTTCTTCACCAGTGAGCCTCAACTCTCCCAAGATAGGTACTTGGCAGTATAATTATATCAATTTTTTCAGAGGAGGAAATTGAGGCACAGAAGAGTTGAGTGAATTGCCCAAAGGGGCATAGCTAGTCAGTAACAAACTGGGGACAGATCTCAGGAGTCCTGACTCCCAGTCCCCTGCATTTATGCCGTTCATTGGTCTATATAACATGGAATACATTTCTCATTTGTCTAATGATAAACTAACAATAGCAGCCAATAGACAGTGCTTCTGGTAACTGAAATCTTATATTTCTGACACTACCCCGAACCATCTTATCCTGTTTACTGTATGCCTGGTGCCCACATAATCATTCACTAGAAACTTCTCAGGACAAAGGTGCCACCACAGTTATTAGAGGCATTCCCTGACAGTGCATCTTCCTGTTTTTGAATTAAATATCCTGCATTGCCAAGCAAAAGAGAGAGTTTTCAGTAGAATTATTGTTTATTCCTCGCACAAGGTTTTCTATGCACAAAAATGTTCATTTTATAAAGCTGTCTGAGTAACATAACCCAGTTTAATTAGCATATACACAAGATAGGATACCTGGCTACATACGAATAGGTTTGGTACATGACCCTGTATGCTGTGATTCTCAGCATAATTGGACAATTATATTTTCCTATGTGTATGGCAAAAAATGTAACTATTATCTCACTGCAAAGGCAATTGGAAAACACCCCGGCGTGTACGATGCTTTCTGGCCTGAATGAGGCTCCAAAGCAAGTTAGAGGAAGTCTTGTGTTGGCAGGTGACTACACGCAATTTAAAACAACCGGAAAAGAAACAAGGGGTGTGACTCCCTTTTCTTTTTACCTGCTAGCTAATTCCCAACTTTTCCTGTGGGATGAAGCTTACAGCTGCCTTTTTGCTTGGGTAGGGAAAGAATCTGACGTGAAACTGGCAAAAACTGGAGGTTTTTTTAATTTGTGGGAGGTGGAGCTGACGGTGAAATTTTTATCAGCAGAATTCTAATCCTCGGACTCAGAGCACAGGGGAGCGTGACGCTGTGGGGCGTCTATGACCCAGAGGCCCATTTGAGGTTCACTGCTCTGTGTCAGCCACTCCTCAGGCCTGACATGCTCATCACAGTTCACACACTGGTGTCAGGATATTTATTTAAAAGATGACATGTAATATATTGTTTGAAATCTAACATCACACTGGTCATTAACATGTTTGTAAAGTGTTTGTAAAAAACCCGGTAGCTGAAATTATGGATATTGTCTGATGTTATGTCCTGGAGACTCTACATAGAAAGGTGGCAAAACAGGTTTCTTCTATATAAAGGGGAAAGCAAATATGGTGGCAGAAGCCCTGTCCAGGAAAAAGGGCTCTGAATCACAGAATATCAGGATTGGAAGGGACCTCAGGAGGTCATCTAGTCCAACACCCAAGCAGGACAATCCCCAAATGGCCCCCTCAAGGATTGAACTCACAACCCTTGGTTTAGCAGGCCAATGCTCAAACCACTGAGCTATCCTTCTGCCCTGCTACCTCTGGGTCAGCCAGGGGCCTACCCTTCTACAGTTTTGTAAAGGGGCAGGTGTGACCCTAAGCATCCCTGTATTCCCACCCTATTGCAATAATGTTTGTATAAAATATGCCTTCTGAGGTATCATTTGAAAACGAATAACTCACTGACTGTTAATAGTCTTGCATGATGTATTGTGCAGCGTGTATTAAGAGTTATGGATATATGTTGAAATTATGACGAAAGTGTGTTTAAACCAGGCATCCCTTGGGCAGTTGGTAAACAGGTCTGCCTTAGACAAAAGAACATGTATTTGATTCTCTGACCAGTCCGGTCCTCAGGCAAAGACAACTAAGGTCTATTGCTGGTTGTAACCAAGGCAGGGGTGAAAGTAAGTCAAGTGACTTACCGGTACGCTGGGGCCAGCTCAGGCCCCTGGAAGGGGCGGGGCCTAGGGTGGAAGGGGCAGGGCTGAGGAGGGTCAGAGCCAGCCCCAGCCCACCCTATAAGGTAAGTGCCCCCCCTTCTCCTCCTCCACCCACCCCCCAACTGGGGTAGCAGCAGCAGCCCGGGGCTCCGGGGGCTATTTAAAGAGCCCGGGGTTCCCCTGCTTCTACTGCCCCAGTCCTTTAATTAGCCGTCGGAGCCCTGGGGAAGCAGCGGGGCTCCAGCAGCTATTTAAAGGACCGGGGCGGCAGAGGCAGCTGGAGCCCCGACCCTTTAAATAGCCCCCGGAGCCCCTGCTACCCCAGGGCTCTGGGGGCTATTTAAAGGGCCTGCGGCTCCCTGCTTCTACCGCCCTGGTCCTTTAAATAGCCCCCAGAGCCCTGGAGTAGCGGCGGCGGGGCTCCAGCGGCTATTTAAAGGGTTGGGGCTCCAGCCACTGCTGGGAGCCCCAGGCCCTTTAAATTGCCCCCTGGGGAAGCCGGACTGCCCCAGTACGGTGCACCAGCTCTTGCCGGTACGCCATACTGGGGCGTACCAGCTTACTTTCACCTCTGAACCAAAGCTGGTGGAAGCCAGAGTGGGGCTATAGACAGGTTATAGATAGGGGTGAGACCTGCTGAACCAGGGCTGTCTAGCTCTTCAGGATATGGCCTGCATGCTTGTAAACTGGTTGTGAGCACCCCAGGCTGTGAGTGACAGCAGCAAAGCATTGTAAAACACCCAGGGTTGCAGGGCAAGTGGTGACACAACCCCTCCCTCCGTGGTCTGGATTGCACGCCGAACCCCATAATAACATCTTTGCACTGTTTCTGTCAAGGCTGCAACCCCAAGCACTAAAAAAAAATCACCTATTTTTCTTTCTAAAAGTGCTTTACCCACCAATCCTGCTGGAGGTAGGATTTTCTCTCCATTCACAGGGCTTGGTAACTAATCCCAAAGTGCTGATCAGGAGTAACGGAACAAAATTTGGCCTGCAGTATTCTGACTGGAGTGGAGCCATTTAGATAAAATGACATCTAGAAGCCAACCAATTCAGGGTGAGGTTTTGCAAACCCAAACCTGGCTTCCTCATTACAGAGATGGGACAACCCTGAAGGCTTTTATCTGCACCGCCCCAAACTATGGTGCTTTGGAGAGAATGGAAACTAATCCAAGCCGACTCTGGTCAGTAGCTAGCTGGATCAGGTCCCATGCTGTCAAGAAGGTGCTGATTTAAACATAGAAAGAGATTGATGCAGATGGGGTGATAACTAGGAGCTAATACTTCAACTCACTCCACTTAACTTATCTGATTATATCATTCACCTTAGCCTCAAACTAATGCCAGGTCTACACTACACACTTACTGAAGTATAATTACATCACTCAGGGGTGTGAAAAATCCACACCCGTGAGTGATGTAGTTATACAAACCCTATTCCCCCATGTAGACAGTGCTGGGTCAGTGGGAGAGTTTCTCCCGCCAACGTAACTACTGCCTCTCACAGAAGTGGAGTAATTAAGCCGATGGGAGAGCTGTAGCTCCCAAAGGCTCCCCATCAGGATCACGGCCTCCATTGTGCTAGGCGCTGTACAAACATGGGAAGATACAGTCCTTATCCTGAAGAGATGACTGTCAAAATAAATTAACCCTGCATAATTTCAAACAACATCCCCCACTTTGTTTCTTCGTCACAAATTTTAAAGCTCAGGGTTGCACAGCTGCATCTAGCGCTGCTCACACAATGGTAATGAATTCTCATCCAAATCATCAGCCTTACTTCTTATCCTTAACTCTGGTGCACGAGACTGTAAGAGGGGACGGTCTAGTGATCTAGACCACTGCAGTTTATAAACTGTCACACTTTATAAACTATTTATAAATGTAGCCTTTATGTAAATAGTTAATACATTTTGAAGAGCTGTTTTAACAAATGCTTCAAGATTGATATAAAGTCCCATATACCCATAGGGTTCATAGATTTTAAGGCCAGAAGACACCATTAGATCTTCTAGTCTGATCTCCTGTATATCAGAGACCACTGAATCCCACAGTTACCCTTGTACTGAGTCCAATAGCTTGTGTTTGGCTAAAGCATCTCTTCCAGAAAGACATCCAGTCTTGATCTGAAGACTTCAGGAAATGGAGAATCCACCAACAGATATAACATTTTATAACCATCTATAATACATACTGCTCTTGTCTATAGCAGGTGTAGAACATCTACTAGTCATTTATTAATCCTTTATAAACTATAAATGTACCCTTCTTATGACCAGCAAATCCACACAGATCGAATTTGTACCATCAGCCATAAAGAATTGAATGGGAGTAGTTCTGTTTGATTGTTTCCACAAACATTGAGTTCTGCATCTCACTCTAGTTAATGATAGCCATGAAAAGCAGAGAACCAGCTCTGACGTACCATTCACAGAGATGTCATATGGCTCAGCCTCTTCATAGTATGCCTCTGGAGACTCAATCTTGGGGCTCGAAGGCTGTTTCGTTTCTGCAATCTGTGAATGAATAAAACAAGCATATTTTTTGGTAACAAGCTGAGCACTCCGAATCTTTGAACAAGCCTTTTTGGTAATGCTAAAGTGTGGCCCAGTGGAGGGGTCCTTTTAGATGTGCAATTCATGACCTCTAGGTAAATGGGTTCAGATTCCAGGAAAGACACATCAGTAAGTGCTAGTATTTAACTGGCTTTCGATATACAGCTCACCGAATTAGGTTTAAAGGAATGTTGTGATGCTGCGCTTCGCAGTTCTTATACCATGTCACAATGTTGCAGTGCTTTACATAGTCAACTCTTCAATTTTCCTGAAAGCCTCAATTTCGGGGATATAGAACAGACCCTGGAAAAGCTGCGGTCAGCTTGTTCATTCTAACCATGGATCCGATACTACTGCACCAGTAAATGGGAGTTTTGCCATTTGTTTGAATGGACTCCTTCCATTAGGTTCAGATGGCTGCACATAAGCTATCGATTTCAACTGGGGATGAAGTTCAACACTAAGGAGAATAGTTATGGGGTACCTGAGTGGAGGACAGTTGGGAGGAGAGGTAGAACTATTACCTACCTTTAGCCCAAACAGGCATTTGAACTCTATTACCCTATCTCAAATTCCCTAATTGAAAGTTCATAGCCCATGGGTCACACAGCACAAAGTCCCAAGTTAGGAAAAACATCAGGCATCTTTAAAGCCAATATGAGCAAAAATGAAGGAAGTGGATAAACAACACTAAAGTGAAATGAGCCTTTGAAAAGAGTCCAGTGCTGGAAAAACCCTGTTTCATCTGCCAAATCCCTCCCCCAAACACAAGCTGTCAGAGAAAACAGTTCCTTGATCCCTTGGAAAGACCAACACACGAACAAGAAGGTGGGTAAAAACCAAACCCATTTACTTCTCAAGCCATTCATACAACTGCACTTGACTTCACTGAGCTGCAAACTTGAATGCAGTAGTGGAAGGCGCTCAGATACTGCAGTGAGGACCGCAGCATAAAAACCTGCACAGAACGAGATAGTGGGTGGAGTTACAGCCCACACAAGGGGGGAGGGGGTCCTCATGATGCTACCATCCTGTAGCTTAGCCCTGCTGTTCAATTTGTCCAGCACCACACATTTCCTCTCACATTCCACGCATAGTAGAACACAATCCGTATCTGCGGTCACCAGAAAGGCTATGTTCATATAACTCAGTTAAAAACAGCTGAAAGCGAGTTATTTTAGCTAGTGGCAGTTATTCTCTTAGTACCCGGGTTATAGTGTGTTCTGGATTGCAAGGGTATGAGCTAGATTCTAGTTGGTACCAGCATAAAACATCAGCTCTGGTGAGGGTGCTGGGAGTTCCATCAGGGACCAGCTTCCAATGGCCTGTACATAGGGGCTGAAATCTCACTTGTCTGGAGTAGAGATGCAGCCACTGGCAGGCAATGAGGGGGACACGTCCCCCGCTCCTTACTCTCCTGTTGAAGATCCTTACAGCACAGGGCCAGGAATCGTACATTCACTCCTGGCTGCCCACACAATGGTTTGTCAAGGGAGAGGAGAAGATAACGGGCCAACGCCATCCCAATATGGGCAGGGCCAAGGGGGTTGGGAGAGTGCGTTGATTCAGTGCCCACCCCTCACCTCACAGCCCCTGCCAGCAGAGCTCCTATGGAGCACTCGTGCAAATTACAGCTGTACTCCCTCCCCTGGGCATCAACCTCCAGGAGAGCAGGGACAGAGGCACTGCCTGCCCTCTGCTGGGATAAATATCCCCTGGGGTGCCCGGTGCTTGGGCACAAGGAGGCCCATACCTTATACCTCTCTGCACCTAACACACTGTGTAAAGCTATAGCAGGCCATTGCTGATCTGCCTTTGCATTTTACCCCAATGGCACAATGGGTAATAGTTGTTTATACAGTTCAATTATTTGCCTGTTTGATTATACTTCATTGGCTTTCAGGGCCTAGGTTTTTTTTAATTTGTTAATTTTTTTTTAAATTCTTTGATTTGATTTGAATTCTTTAGTAATACTAATGTTTAGAATTAAAGAGCAAGGGTCAAGTCAAAGACTCTGGCAACTCTCAGTTACTTCTAAGAGTTAACTCTTAAGTTAATCAGCAACCTCTGGCTAATGGCTGGCTGGCACCTCCGTCCTTACTAAGGGGCATATTGATGTTAGCTCTTCTGCCTAAAGAGCCAAAATTGTTCAATATGAATTTGGACACAGGCAGCTAAGGACATGGCCCATTGTCTCAAAGCACGTTGGGATCCCTTCAACACGATGTATAAATTGGCCAATGTCTCTTGAGGCATTGGCCATAGTCGGAAGACAGGATACTAGGCTAGATGGACCAATGGTCTGTCCCAGTATGGCCGTTCTTATGTTATGTTCTTATATCTGTAGCACCATTCAGCCAAGAGAGGAATTATTGTGTTCTGATATTAACCCACTAACCTGGACTGTTGGCCTACCAGGCTTTGAAGGAGAATATTAACACTGCAGTATTCCCAGTCTAGCCCGGATACAGGGATACAGTCTGGGTTAGTGCTCAGGGCAGTGACCTGAGACTTAGGACCTCTGGCTTTGGCTAGCTAGCTATGAGCAGACCCATGGTGTAACCACGGGCAAGTCCCTGACCTTTCTTGGTCTCTACCTCTGTAAAATAGGGGTAATTCTTACTTACCTTTGCAAAGTGCTTTAAGGAGAGGCCCTCTCCATATAGAACTGCTAGGTATTATTAGTATACTTTCCATTCAGTTTTTGAGGACATATGGGGAATGTGTTACCTACGTTTTCCTATAACATTTAAATGCTTAAGAACTTCAGCTAAAGCATTAAATTAGAAAAATAAACACTCAAATAGTTTTACTGGGTGCATTTCCTCAGCCAGGGACTAGTTCTATCATTGAATCTGTGGCAGATTGGCACTTGCAGCCAGCCTACATTGTACATGGCAGAGAATTTAAAGCAATAATCAGATTGGGAAGACATCGTTGCCTACATAAAACCCCTCACTGTGACTGCTTCCTATGCTATCCAACACAGTCTCAGGGGAGAGGAGGGTTACTTTGTTTCATACAGACAATGGAAACCAAAAGGGCCTATGTGGGACTAGGCTTCAGCTTCTTTAGAGGTTATTGTTTTCTCTTTATCAAAGGTGTGGGCTTCTTTTGTCTCTAGCTTAGATCAAAAATATACTGCACTGTGTTAGCCAACCCAGTCTGGTCATTTCAGCACACTTGTCCATTTCACAATGGCACAACAGAGCATGCAAACCCTAACAAACATCTGATGGCATCATACAGGAACGGCCCAGAGCACTGCCATTTCTACGCTAATAAGTGGGAATGGTACGATAAGACACTAGTGTGTTTTCACTAGGGGCAACTGGAAGCATGTGGTGAAAAGTGGGAGCAGAGCACAGAACTCCTAGCTAGGGCTAAGGCATGGGAGGAGAACAGGAAGAGAGAATGAATTAAATATATACAAGGCCTGATCCAAAGCCCATAGACGTCATTGTTGTTATTTGAGGTTTATATTGTGATTGCACCTTGAGGCCTCACCCAAAACAAGGGCCCCTGTTGCGCTAGGCATTGTGCATACACATAGTCAGGTCACAGCCCTGCACTGATTTCAGTGGGCGTTGGATCAGACCCACTTATGCTGGGCTCTAGCACTGAAAAAGGAACCTAGAAAAGAATCATTGTAAGTGCCAGATAATGAACAGCTATTCCCAGCACACAGGATAATGAACACCCCGACGTCACCTCATCATTCTACAAGCAACTTCCCACACTTGGTTTTAGAGACCAGGGTGGTTCCTTTGTAGCTTTCAGTTTCTGTGGCCTCTGTTCATTAAACTCAGCCTCCCTAAGAGCATCACTCTCCGGTCATTGCCCTTTTCTGAATCAAAGTACAAAGCGATGAGCTGATGAGGTTTTTCAATCCCGCCCACCCTCTCTATTCTCCCCCCACACATAAAAAAAAAATTTTAAAAAAAGCCAAGCTCCCAGGGTTTTAATTGCTGAGCTTCCACCTCACTCATCACCTTCATTCTTTAAACCTCAATCACACTACGGACCTCCGGAGCGCACACAGCACTGTTAGAGAAACTGGTACAATTGGCTAAAGGAGAAAAATTTCCCCAAACTGAGAGCAGCTGAGCACCCCGGACACTCCAGGGTTCACCACACTGTCACTGGAGAGGATGGCACATAGGCAAAACCAAAGCCTCTTTTTGCAGCTGTCCAACATGTCTATGGAGAAGTTAGAGGAAAATTGGCTGGATATTAATTGAGGGCCAGGTGGCAGCCCGCTAATGGACCACTGCAGGTGAGCAGGGAGTGAGCGGACTCGAGCCTTCCCAGCCAACATAGCTGATCCGATGCATGGGGGAGAAGATTATACCTGATGCCAATTACTCCCCTGCTGGAAATAAGGGGGAACTCACTTCCGGGACAGCACAACACTTCACTGCCCTTTGCTTAGGGCTTCTGGAAAAGCCACAACTTGCCCAGAGTGGAAAGTCCTATAGCTTCTGAGCATGCTGATCAGTCATCTAAGAATTTGCGGTTTTTTTAACCAGAGGCTAATGAAGCCACGCCCACTTAATTACATTCTTTCCCCCCCACGACCCCTACCAACTATAGTAACTGGTGCTGATTGATATACCCACAGCAAATTCCTAAAAAACAGAAAACACACTCCCACTGCCTTAACATCAAGGAAAAGCGAGAAGTCCCAGGGCCAAAAACACTGCAGATCCCTTGCCAAAGCTACAACAATGTCATCAAACATGCTGCCACTCTCTTAACCTGGCGTCTCAGAAAATTTTCCTCAGCCACACAGCATCAGCACAAGCAATCGCCCCTTCCCTGCCCTCTCCACTTCAGTGAACTTCAAAGCCTAATCAGGACTACTTAAATGCTATCCTTTGCTGCCTTCCTGCAAACCCATAAGTGCATGTGTAGCGCTAATGACCTGAGAAATCAATGGGATTGCTCACATATGAGTATGTCTACACTGCAATTAGACACCCGTGGCTGGCCCGTGCGAGCTGGCTTGGGCTCAGGGGCTGTTTAATTGCAGTGTAGATGTTCGGGCTCAGGCTATGGCAATTAAACAACCCCTTAGCCCTAGCCCCATGAGCCCAAGTCAGCTGGCATGGACCATGGTGGGGGTGTCTAATTCTGGTGGAGACATACCTGTCAAGATCAGCTGCTTTGCTCAGAGCAAGCATAATCCAGATGGTGGTTGACATGCATGCACAGTGTTAGGAGCACTGTTGTGTGGATGTGGGGTGTGTTTCAGGCATGAAGAAGTATGATCATTACAGCCAGATGTTCAAAACAGGTCAGCACTAGCACTGGGCAGGAGAATCTTTGAGATTTAAAAAAAAAATTCTGTCCCAAATCAGGACAAAAAGAGTCAAATTTTTGAAAAATCTCAGTAACAAAGTGGGGGTGAGGGGTTTTCAGGGCAATGGGAAATTTGGATCAGATTATTTCAAAATATTTAATTTTGATTTTGACCTGTTTTCTTTTTTTAATTTTTAGTATAAAGTTAAAATTTGAAATAAGCTGTTTTGAACTGAAAAATCTCAACTTTCCAAATGGGACATTTGGACTATTTCAAAAGCTTTTTTCGACATTTTTTCAATTCAGGAAATGTATTGAAAATGACCCTTTGCTGCAAACAGTTTTGGTTTATACAAATTGGCATTTTTCAGTGGGGGGAAAAAAAAGTCAAAAAATTCCTGACCAGCACCCACAATCAGGCCAGTATGTTATAAGAGCTCAACACATCAGCCACCGAAGTCTTTGGAAAATCTAGCCATTAATCTCACAATGGGAGATGAGCTCTCTGGAAAATCTCACCTTTATTTAGGTGCCTAAATTGAAGTTCAGTTTTTTTGAAAATCTGATCCCCAAATGTCTCTCGTGTAAACCAGGTCTTCCTAAATGCATTGCAGGATTAATCCTGCTCCTGTTTGGGGGTCTGCTTTCGAAATACTGGGAACAAACTCTGGAGTCTTTTAAGACCGTAACCAGCCCTACAGGTCTCTCTCCCACCACAACAGTTAGACAGATATTTTTCATTCTCAAGACAGTTTTTTTGTGGGATTTGGTTTTTCAAGTTCAGGGTTAGCCAGATGCCAAGCTGGGGAAGAAACTCTGTTTCCAGCCAGAGCAGCAGTCATTCCCAGCACCTGGGCCCATGGCAGACTGCACAAGCAGATGTGCTGGCAACACTTGAATCTGTCTCTCGGCCTGTCAAATGCAGAACAGACTCTCCTGTTGTCCTAGGTGGAAGGGCTGTTTCCCTCCCTGCCCCCCACTTGCACTTAAGTCTGATTCATTCACTTGCTTCATCCCTCTTTAAACATGCAATCGAATTGCTTGCTTTCAAAAATCAATGTGAAGCTAAATGATGAGCAGAGCACGTAGGTACAGTGCCAGCACATCCTGCATGGCTCTTCCAAAGCACCATCATCCTGACCTCTGCCCATCCAACCCAGGGTGTCTCCCTTGAACAGAGACAGTCAATCCCATTACATGTATACCAGGAAAAGGAAGAAGTCTGGAGAGAGTGTAACACACATATAAAGTGTGTGCCACATTCACATAGAGGATAACATCCTACTATTGCTACCCTCTAACAGAGTTGCTCCTTTAGCTCAAATTGTATATCCTGGGGCTTCAGTACTGAAGGTCCTAGGTTCAAACCTAACTGACTGGATGTGAGACTCATTACAAGGGAGACTTGTGAGACTCATGAGAGACTTGTGTTTTTGATCAATAACTGGGCAATCTTCATTTAATGGGACAGGAATTAAAGAGGGGTATCAAGAAAGAGCCTCTGATTTGTTGGAGGCAACAGTAGGGGCAGGAGGAGAGCAGTAGTTTTTCCCATGCCTACACTGTGCTGAGCTAGAAGTGCATTCCTGTATTTGTTCCACCGAACAACCAGGAGAAGCTGCCTCGAAGTTTCCCACAGTCAGAGCCAGTGTGTGTCTCAGCCTGTGCAGCTGCAGCTCCTCCGGCCATGTCGCACAGCACAGGCCGCATGAGAAGAGCTGCATCTGCTGATCCTCAGGCAGGCTTTCCCTTTGGCGCAGGGCTCTTTTGCTACCCCGGCCTGTGGCCTCGTCTACCCATCGCGCCACTCCTCCTGCTGCCACCACCTCCACCAGGAACGGCGCCCCTTGCGATCAGAACCAGTTACACACAGATCACTGCTCCCAGTCACGAGCGAGGGCTGCCTTCCCTTCTCAGCATGGAGAGCATGGGCAGCTTTAACAAGTAAGCCAGATGGGTTAGCTGGAAAAACTCCACAGGCTCTGGAATGCATCCATTAGGACAACCGCAGTGCATCTAAAAGGCTTCTGTATTAATCCAGCCCTACCTTTCTCCTTTTCAGGCTTCACTTTCCCAGCACCCTGACGTGACATCCATCCCTTAAACTCCCTTACAGCAGAGTTCCCATAAGACCCTTTATGGTAATCCCTTATCTGACCCTCTGGCTTCTCCTTCCTTTTAAAGGAACGGTTTCTCCAGTGAGTCCCTAGCAAACACTACCCCCTCTCTCCCCCCACCCACTAACCCCTCTCTTTCAAGTCTGCTGTCCTTTTACATCAGAAAGTCCTTACTGCTGAGATTCCCATGTCTGATCGGCTGCTAAATAGTAAGCCCCGCTTGTCAGTGTCTCTGGAGAATAGCTAGGGCTGCTCTTTTGGCAAGGAAACAAAATCCCACTGAAAGCCGATTGTGATGAACTGTAACCTAATTACATTTATAACTGGCCCATGGAAAAGTTCAAGGGAACTTTGTTTGTAGATTTCTTTTGTACAAAGTCTCAGGGAAACCTGAATCATGTACAATTGGTCTCACAAGACACACATGCACGCAGCAAACCTTCAAGCACCAAAAAGCATGAACGGGGAGAAAGCTGCACTCAGGATGCAACTTGCACAATAATGTTCCCCACCCCGTGCCACATTCTGCAGAGCAGATGCAGGGGCTGCTATAGTCTTAGGGAGCAGCTGCACTCTATGCCCAAAGAAAGAGGAAGAGAAGTGGCTTAAACTCCATTCCTTCCTGGCCAGCAGAGGTGTTAAGATGGCCGGACTCATGAGTCCTTCATCATAGGAGAGTTTGCAAGCTTTCTTCCAAGTCTTACGCATAACAAACTCATCTGAATTCTGTGGCGAGACACTGACTGATTTGACTCCCCTAAAACCCCTTTAAAGCCCTGAATTAGGATTAAAGGATTATAACCTACAGCGTAGCAAGGAGAACAGCAACGTTACTCAAGCTTCCTTTCTGCTTTTGCCTAGGGACCCTTGCCACGGGTGCAGGTCCCGACACTCACATCTTCCTCTTTCTCACACATCCACTTGGCTGCAGGTTTTGTAAGAAACTGCCATATGGAAGGGAACAATGGTCTAGGGCAGGGGCGGGCAAACTTTTTGGCCTGAGGGCCGCATCAGGTTTCAGAAATTGTATGGAGGGCGGGTCAGGGGAGGCTGTGCCTCCCCAAGCAACCAGGCCTGGCCTGGCCCCCACCCCCTGCTTCTCGATCCCTGACAGCCCCCGCTTTTCCCCCCCTGACCCCTGCTCCATCCACACACACACACACCCACTCCCTGTCCCCTGACCGCCTCCCGCCAACCTATCCAACCCCTGCCTCCTTCCTGACTGCTCCCCGGGGACCTCTGCCCCATCCAACAACCTGTTCTCCCTGACTGCCCCCGTAATCCCTGCCCCAACTACCCCATCCAACCCCCGCTCCTTCCTGACTGCCCCCCCGGGACCCTTGCCCCCATTATTCAACCCCCCTGTTTCCCACCCTCTGACTGCCCTGACCCCTATCCACACCCCCAGCCCTTGATCACCACCCCGAACTCCCCTGCCCTCTATCCAACCCCCCCTGCTCCCTGCCCCCTTACCGTGCTGCCTGGAGCACTGGTGGCTGGCGGCGTTACAGCCGCGCCTCCCGGCTGGAGCCAGCCACACAACGCGCACCACAGAGCACCGGGTCAGGCTGGGCTCTGCAGCTGCGCTGCCCCAGGAGCCCCCCCCCGCCCCCCAGAGCATTGTGCCAGCGGCGCAGTGAGCTGAGGCTGTGGGGGAGGGGGAGCAGCGGGGGAGGGGACGGGGGGCTAGGAGCTCAGGGGCTGGGCAGAAGGGTCCCAAGGGCCAGATGTGGCCTGTAGGCCGTAGTTTGCCCACCTCTGGTCTAGGGTCTGGCCTATCTCTGAAAGTGCACAATGCCAGATGCTAGCAAACCCCCTTGTCTTCCACAGCAGTGATCAAGTAGTGCAGTGTTACACAACAGAGAGAGAATATTGTCCTGACACCACGTGGCGATTACCCAAATGCCCTGAAGTTTGAGGATTGTTGGCCTTTGTAAGTTTCTCCCAGGCAGTCTAATCATTGCTGCTGCTGTTACGCATCTAGAAGGAGATTTTCAAAGACAAGTGGCTGTTAGGTGCCAAGCCTGTACTCCTGTCTTTGAAAATCTCACCCCTAGTTACCTAAGCCTGTTTTGAAACTTACCAGGACTATGCTGTTTGCCTCAATAACATCCTGTTACAGAGAGAGTTTTGTGAATTACATACATTATATGTTGCATAATTTAAAAAATTGTCCGTGTTTAGAGCCAGTATGTGCCATGAAGAATTTAAAGATATAAAATTCTATCATTAGAGGTAGATTTGATTAAATATTAAGACCGTGGAAAGCAAAGGAGAAAAAGAGAGAGAAAAGGGAGTGATGAGGAATCAAACACATACTATTTTTGGAGGAGGAAGGTCCGGCAGACTCTTCTGAGGAGGAGATGAATGGTGTCCTGATTCCCCATTGGACAAAGACTCTCCGCAATCCAGTGCTACAAACAGAAACAAGCAAGAATAATGACACGTGGCATGTCCCAGCAATGCACTTATTACCTAGCAGCGGTGCAGCAACATCTGTGCGCTACGTTATATTTGAGTAGGAAGCAGGGTGTTAATTACAGAGTCTGCCTTCGATGCTTCATCGTGACCATGTCATTTCAGGCCGTAGCCAAGAATACAGTGCTACGGCACCACAACTAAAGAACCAGTTCTCTTGGTAGGAGCTCTTCTTGTTTTGGAATGTTTTTCCACTTGGAATGAAAACTATGAAGACCAAAATGACTTTTAAAATAAAAATCACTTCACTTGTAATGACGATGTCTATATTGAGCCGTTCTAAAACGTTCACTCTGTTATTACTCTGCTGTACATGGTTTCACTTGCAGGTAAAAATCACTTTCACTCTCCCAGATCCACTCACTAACATCCCTAAAAACAAAGGGCCAGATTCTCAATAGGTGGAAATCAGGTAGCCACACTGGCTTCAGTGGAGATCCTGGCCTAAAGTCTTCAAAAGGAGAAAGTTTCAAAAGTTCTTTCCCTTTAAAGAATACATACGTCCTCTATTGCACCACAATTAGAACCTAAGGAACAGATTTATTTTCTACAAAAAATGGTTTCTATTGAATTTTGTCACCTCTGTAAAACGAGTTGTAGCTAAAGGATGGCCATCTTGATTAGGCCTTAGGAACATCTAAGGTTTTTGGGAGGCAGTGTGACATAGTGAGTAAAGCAGGGGACTGCAAGTTAGGGGCTCTTCTGAGAGTACATTCTATTCCCAGCTCTACCACGGACACCCTCTGTGGTTGAGCTAATCACCAATTTCTGTGCCTCCATTTCCAGCTCCCTAAAATAGGGATAACACCACTCGCTTCAAGCACAAAGGTTGCCACAGAGGTGCAAAGTCCAGTTACTCTAATAGTAAAATGAGAACTGTAACACTAGTAACTAACGCATTTATATAGGACCTCATAGCCGAGGAAAAGGTTGTTAGAAAAAAAATACAGGGCCAAATCCTCAGTGGGCATTTTCAGCATAGCTGCATTGAGCTACAGTTAACAGAGTGCGCTGAGAACCTGGCACTCTGTGGTGGGGGAGGAGTTTCAAACAGACCAAGAAGGGAGGATGGTTCAGTGATTCAGGTGTTAATCTGGGACCCAGGTGCAATTCCTGCTATGCCACAGACATCCTGTGTGACCCTGCACAAGTCAGTTAGACTTTCTGGGCCTCAGTTTCCCATCTGTAAAATGGATATACTAGCACTGTCCTAATTCACTGGAGTATTGTGCGGAGAAATACATTAAAAGATACTACAATAAAGGGGGCCATGTAAAGTGCCAGAGCCTAGACAAGGGATATGGTGCCCAGCTCCCTTTGAATGGATTGCCTAACTCCCGTAGGCGCCTTTGAAAAGCCCAGCCTCGCTCCTGGTGAAAATAGGGACAATATAAATTAGAACAGTCGGGGTGCTGTGCCTTTCCTAGTGCAGCTTACCATGGGGTTCAGAAGACTCTGGCATGAACTTCGCTGCATATTTCTATGTGTTTTATAAATAAAAGCTGGACCCGCACTGCTCCATTTCAGTCTCAGACTCGGAAGCCACAATGACAGCTCTGAATCTGCATCCTATAATGAGCCCCTGGCACGGTGGCAGAAGCATCAGTACAATCCGAAACACACAATGACGTAATCCCCCAGGCTGTCTGCTGCCTGTGGTGAAGCTTCTGTGCGTCCCTCCTTGTTAATGCTGGACAGTTTCATTAAGCTACAAGGTCAGAAGCAGCCATGTGCCAAACTGCTCAGTCAGTGAAAACCAACTGAAAATATCTGCTTGCTAAGCACAGCCACGACAGGCAGGGCTGCTCGGTTCCTTGCACAGTTGACATTAAAATTAGGCTGCCCCAGGTGTCTGATCATCAGCCTTGAAAACCGCTGCTTTACTGCATCATGCAGAAATGAAAAATGGCGCTGCCAAGGCACCCCATGGTTACACTTAAAATACACTACTAACTAGCTGGCGCTGGAGCTTTCCCTCTTCTAGGATGCATCAAGGGTGCTACTTTCAGCACCATCGCTCCTGGAAAGAGAACATCAAGGGTGATACTTCCTAGAGAGGAGCACCCAAAGGGTAGCACCATGAAACTGTTCTGAGAGAGATGAGGAGATTCAGATTTCTGACCTAGTGGGCATATCTACACAGTGAAGAAAAATCCCTGGCACAGAGTCTCAGAGCCTGGGTCAAGGGTTGGCAGGGCTGAAAGTAGCAGCAGCAGCAGCCTGAGCTCCTAGACCCTCCCCCCAACACTGGGTTTCAGCACCCAGGCTCCAGGCAGAGCCTGAATGTCTACGCTGCGATTTTTTAGCTCCCTGAGCCCGAGGCAATTGCCCCAGGCTCTGTGGCTCATCACCACAGACTATAATTTGCAGTGTCGACATACCCCCTGGTTACCAGCGCGTTCACAGGTACCCAGCCTCTCTCAAGAAGCACACTGTGGAGGTGCATCTTTAGCCGAAAAGCACATTGCCTATCTGTAACTACTGCACAGAACAGAGCCGCCCTCCAAACACTGCAGACAATTAGAGGGACAAGTGACATTTTGTGCAGTGATCACTCATCCAAAATTCTACATTCCTTGTGTGATGCCAGCATCTGCTTAAGCATAGTGAGTGTTTGGCTTCACCTCATGCCTAGGAATCACCCTAATGAACATCAGCAGGCCAGGAATAAACAGTTTGTTTTCCTTATTCATTTCCACCCCCTCTCTCCCCCAAATCTACTCTGCAAATCAAGAGCAGGATGGAGACCTTTTTCCAGATCCTCACCTGATGTACATCAGCACAGCTCCACAGAGCTGAGGAGCTGGCCGTGGGATGCAGTTTGAGTCTGGGGATCTCAGGGTTTTATATATAGCCTGTTGCTGTAGTACTTGGGCACTTTCAGGGTAAATCAGATGCGAATGGTGAGATCCCTGCTGGACTTCAAGGAGTTTCCTGCTGTTCTCCCCTCCTTGTATAAGGAGGGATCTGCTTGAGGAATAATTATTTTTCTAAACCAGCCATAAGTATCATCTCAAGAGTCTAAGGCCTTATCTTCACTACAGGGGGAGATCGATATAACTTACCCAGCTTCAGCTACATGAACAATGTAGCTGAAGTCGACGAACTTAGATCTACTTACCGCAGGGTCCACACTACGCAATGTCGATTGGAGACACTCTCCCATTGACTCCCCTTGTGCTTCTCGTTCAGGTGGAGTACAGGAGTCAACCGGAGAGCCATCTGCGTTCAATTTAGCAGGTCTTCACTAAACCCGCTAAATTGACTGCCGATGCATCGTTCCCTCAATAAGTGTAGACAAAACCTTACAAAACCAGTTTGCTTACACTCGCTTCCAGTAAAGACATCGCAGAATTGTCCTTAATACAATAGCAGATATTTTCCGGTTCTCTCTTAAGGCAAGAAGTTCCTTAATAACAGGACACTTAGTACAGGTTTCACTGGATCTGAAATTCCCCAAGCCCTGGAATTTGGGCAGGTGACATTTAGAAAGACAAAAAACAGGCAAAAGGAAATAAGCGTTAACATGCACAGTTTTAACGGAAATAAAATGTCCTATTTCTTCATTCTTATACAACTGTGCTCTCCATTATCTGCAAACAAGGCAAATAATTCACAGATTCCAAGACCAGATGGGACCATTGTGATCATCTAGTCTGACCTCCTGTATGACACAGACCAAAGAATTTTACCAAGCAAATTCCTGTATCCAGCCAAATAATTGCTGTAATGTCTGCATTTGTACTGTATTTTCCACGCTGGTATTACCAAAGAACAATATTTATTTTTCCTTCCAAGGTATTTTTCAGATAGCTTGTATTCTGTTAGGTCATTTACCAGAGTGAATTCAATTACTATGCCATAAAGAGAGACCTACGAAGGACTGTATTGCTCAGCTCATTGTCTTATTGTTGCAATCAGAAGTAGATTCATCAATAAGAAAAATTGTTGGCCATTCCTCACCTGTTTTTAGAGGCTTTTTCCCCCCTTTCTCTGAGCTGATGTGATTGTCTTTAGAAAACATCTTATCTTGCATTGCTCCTAAAGGGAATGCTCTCAGTGCAATCTAACTGTGAATGGGTCCAGGCCCCGATCTGCTAGCACGCACCAAGCACCTATCATGCAAAGTCCAACTGATTTTAATGGGACTTCGCATGGGTACAGGAGTCCACATTAGCACAATCAGGGCTTGAATGAATTAAACATTAAGGCCCTGATCCTGCAACTGACTGGATAGGCAGATTCCAGCACCTGCACCCATTCATTCAACAGGGCCCTGCACAGATGCGGGGTTTCCTGTCCAGTCAGTCACAGAACTGGGGTCTTTTACACATCCATAACTAGGATTTACACCACACATACATAGAACCTAAGCCACTGCCTTCAGTTTTGCCAAACAAAACTTAGAAGTTTAACTTAGTCTGGGGAAGTGGTTGAAAGAGCAAGGGACATATCCCTTAGGGAATGATTGCAAGTGGGGGCTCACAGCCCACGATAGGGAAAAGGCTGAACTAAAAACAATGACAGCAGGCTTTAACAGCCTGACACGGCTCCATGGCTCACTGCATTGCCTGGCCAAGCCTTGTACATGTCATTGGACGCAGGATAGCGAATCCGTGTAAATTAATCTTTCCATTACCACTGATTTCCATGCTCAAGTCATGGTTGATACAAGCAGGCCTTCTTTGGCTATGGTTTAATATTATAATTAATGCAACTAGTGGCACTGACCAAGATTGTGACCCACTGTGATGGGGCTGTGCATACGCATAGTAAAAAGAGATGGCCTCATTTCCAGAAGCATTTGAAGTTAATCCACAATTTGGCTGCATGAAGCAGATTTAAACACAATAAAAATCATGGAACTAACATGATCTTTGCAGGCCATCATATTGTTCACTTTGCTTGTGTGTTGTCCCCCTTCCCTTACCCTCATTCTGTCTTGTCTATTTAGACTGTAAGCAATTTGGGGCAGGGACTGTCTCTTATGTTTGTATGGGGCTCCATTCTCAGCTGGCCCTTAGGCATCGCTGTAATAAACATGAATAATAATAATAGGAAGTGGCTAAAGGGCTGATCTATATTTATAAGCATGAAGCTTTGGAGATAAGTGGTCCTTCTGAGTTTCCATAAATGTTGTGAAAGGGAGAAATTTTCACAAAATAATTCAGAATTTTTGGAGAATTCCTTCCCATGTTGTGAATGCAAAACCAGGTGGATCTAGTCAGAAAAACTGTGGGATAACCATCATGAGCATTTCACCCAGGGTTATTGTTCTCAATTTATACAGTTTGCAAAATGCTAGGATCTACCTGGGAATGTGGGGGAAGGGGTGCTACATAAATACAAGATATGTATATTCTGTGCATAAATAATTCACCTTGCACCAGTTTAGACTATTTGAAACCACCAGTGGTATGGTGCAAAGCAGCATGCTGAACATAGTAATAAAAAAAAAAAAATTTTAGACATGCATTGACTTGTTTTGGGTCTATATAGAATGGGATGACTTCTTTAAATATTTCAGTGGGGTTGCATGAAGCTACATACTTAGCAAGGAGACATTTTTATCCCAAAGTACTGCCCTCAAAAGTGCTACTTCCAGGAATAATCTCACTGTGTTAGCCAAAAGCATGGAATATGTAAAAATACAGTTGTCATTCCACCCCTTCCATTGGCTCAATTCTGCACCCACTGAAATCAATGGGAATCATGTCTGATGTCAATGGGAGCAGGATCAAATCCTATGCCCCTTTATTCTCTCTCCATTGGGAAGTTAAATCCCAGGCAATTGGTAGCCGTAGATTCCATACCTCCACCTTCTTTCTCCTGTCCACCCTTTTGTTTAACCGAGGTCACTTTGTTCATGTAAATGTATTCCTCATCGCCACCTGCAAACAAAGGGAAGGAGAGATGTCTTAGTGGGCCAGTCCCATTCATGCTGCAAAGTTTTCACATAGAAAGGAGCAAACTGTGTGCACACGGGTGTGTATGTACACTTAAGTCTCTACTAAATGCAGTTGGTCTCTACCAATTACAAAATGTTATGTTGAGAAATTAAACACTGAACAGCCAGGAAATTCCAGGAGTTAAAATTTCAATATGAACTCAGCCAGACGGCATGTCCTGTGTATCTTATGGTGTGGACTAAATAAAACGAATTTTAACAAGGAAAACAGAAATGATCAGGAATCTTGGAAATCCTTTACTTTTAAAAATGTGCAACTCTGGTTATTTTTGTATATAGCTCTAGTAATTTATACACAATTTAAAACCCAAATCCATGTCTCTCTCTCATATCCCCTCTCCCCAGTCCCAATTTATAAAAATACCCATGTAACGCCCCTCTCTCACCCGCCACGCTCTGACTCCACACGTACCGCTTGTCTTCGTGTACACTCGCAGGAGGTCAGAAAGGAAACATTTTTTCACTACAGCTGTGCTGCTGAGGCTCTCTTCATTCAGTATGTTCAGAAAATCCTCAAGTTCCGTAAGCAGTTGTTCTAGAGCTAAAGGAGACACGGCAAACAATTGGGATGATTTCTTTACAGGGACATCTGGTTACATTTAGAGAGAGGACATGCACTGAACCTCAAATTCCCAACCTCTTGACATTTTTTTTTTTGATCAGGAGGGATTTGGATTTGCATCTCTGAGCTGAACCTATTCTTAGGGTTTTGGCTCTGGATCACATCTCAAAATGGAAGGGATTTGTTTTCTGATTCCAGTTCAGCTATAGCTGAAATCTCACACAAAGGTTTTGTCCAAAGAGTTTAGACACCTTGTGAGAACAGCTGATCTTGTGAGAGTTTGGCCATTCGCTGCTGGAACTACCATGAAAGCAGCTGGCAAGGTTTTGGCACCATTGAATGAGACCATGATTTTACCTAGAGCCCTGAGCCCTCAGCCCTAGTCTCAACCTGATTCAGACTGGGGTCCAGCTCCGAACGCTGCCTTTTTGGGCCACTTCAAATTTGATTCCATTTTATCTTTGCAGTGACCCAAAGACTCATGCACAAGAAATAGAGTATGCCCATGATACTCAATGTCTTCTAGGACTATGTTGCTCGGAAGAGCTTCCAGCAGTTCGCACTTGCATTGAATGGAGATGTAGAGGATGTGAAAGCAAGTGCAGGACTTATCAGCTCCTGAATCAGTGTTCAGGACAAAGATGCCATGGAAAGAACACCCCCTTTACAACCTAAAGAGCGAGTGGAGAACAGGTCAAGTGGATCATGCCCCCAGCACCACGACTAAACAGAGCCAATCAGTTTATTTTAGTTATAAGAAAATCCTTCCTCTTTCTATGTAACTGTTCCCTGTCGAATAGCTTCTGGGAAAAGGCTCACACTCTATTAGCTGGCATTCAGTTACTCACTTCTGATTTCTCCTATTGTTGCCGGGGTAAGTTAGGAACAGGGGCAGGAGACCATTCCAGAGCAGAAAGAACCGAGTGTTTTGTGAAGAAAAGAAATGCCGAATAAGAATGACAGTGGGTGGGAAGGGCAAGGAGTCAGCCAGGTATGGTGATTCCTTCTCTTAGGACTCTCCTCTTGTACATTAACTCAATCACTTCCTGATATTCACATGCTGCACCAGAGACTGGCAACAAGCTCATGCGTTGCATAAGCATATTAATTGTTACAATTTCTTGCTGCACCACTAGGGGATGTGGGGCTACAAAATATGGAGCGGTTAAGATGGGGAGATGCTATTATTTATTTATAAGCATTTCCATGGCACCCTTTACAGTAAGATCTGCACCCCACACAAAACAGCAATGAAGTATCTCCACACCCTGGGAGAAGGGAAAGCATTCATATCCCCATTTTGTAGACAGGAAAACTGACACACATCTAGATTAGTGGTTTGTCCAAGGTTATAGAGAAAGTGTGCGGCAGAACCAAGAATAGAGCCTAGTTTTCAGTCTTAGTCCCTAATCACAAGGCAATTTTTTCCCTACTGAAGCTATGTCTACACTACTACCTATGTCGGCAAAACTTTTGTCACTCAGGGGTATGAACATTCCACCCCCAAGCGACATAAATTACACAGCATACGAACTAGTGTGCACAGGGCTCTACGTTGGTGGGAGAGCTGCTTCTGCCAACATAGCTTCTGCTGCGTGCAGAGGTGGTTTTTGTGCCGACAGGAGAGCTCTCCCGCATTGGCATAGAGCGTATTCACCCCACGTGCTGCAGCAGCTGTAAGTGTAGACATGCCCTAAGAGGGAGGGAGTGTAAGAAGCCCATATACTGGGTGGTAGCAAGTGTTTGCTACTCTAACGCCATTTGATTTTATTTGGCTAACTTTGTGGATCCAACAATTTACCATTGCTCCTGGGTTTGACTGTAAACACCAGTCTACTGCCTCCAGATCAATGTATATAATCCAACTTAGTTTGCTCAGGAGCCTTTGCTCTATTGCCTGGGAGCCCTTTACATTTTATAGTGGCTTCTCTACATTAGATTACTTCTATTTTGGTCTGGCTGAGCACCAATGGGCACCTTCAAATGTCTGCATTGTGCTGCATTGTCTTGGCTTGTCTCGTGACCTGACATAACCCATTGCAACACAAATCAGGTACCAGTAATACCAAGAAGTCCCAGTGCTTTTCACAAGCAAGTGGAAATGGGGAATTACTTGTAAATACTGGGATTTTACCAATAACTGTGATTAAAACAGAAGGGTGATTATTTGATATCTATCGCATCTCTCAGGCATTCTCTGAGAGTCCAGCAAACAGACGAAACACCACAGTGTAAATCACAATTTTCCAGTCTACAGTGGAATTTGCACTGGTGCAGTGACTTGGGTGGCTGGCCATTGACTGCTGGACTTGGTGCAAAATCCCACTGGAGACAAGGCCGAAATATACTGTCCTATTAGCTTATTCTACCAGACGTGACACTTTACATATAAGTAACGATAACAGTAAGAGCACAACCCAAACAACACCACGGTTTATCTCGGAGCTACAGCTGTCAGTCAGCTTCCCCAACAGCTGCCCACATGGAAGTCAAGATAGAGTTTGTGTTTCTCCTTAAGGTTAATGCTTGCTCCCCGCATCCCCCATTACTATGGAAAATGACCTCATGCTTCTCCCCGGCATCTAGAACTACTATAGCACACAGGGCCAAATCTCTTACGAATAACACAGCTCATGCAATAGGTTACATTTTCCAGCAGTGGAGTCAGAATGCCAAAGCTGTCTTCAGGTTTCCCGTGACTCAAACAGCTCATTTAGGGCCTGATCCAACAGCCACAGAGGTCAGTGGAAAGATGCCGATTGACTTCAATGGACGAGGATCAGGGCCTTCAAGGAAAAACATTCAGCTCATCTTCAAACAACAGCAATGTATGCGTGGCCTGTTCCTATGCAAATCTCTCTCTGATCTCAGTGGGACGCTCCATATCCAAACCTGATACCTGTACAAATAAATTGCCACTGCAATGAATGGAACTATTCATTTCAGAGGGAAGAAGGAAGAGAGGAAGGAACGTGCTAATTTTAATAAGAAAGCAATGAGCACAAGCGGGAAAGTGAAGATGAAGTCTCAAGGATGAATATGAAGGGAGCCAAAGGGATACTTGGTGGAAATGAGGAAGAAGAAGAAAAATCACAGCAGGTGGGTAAGAATTAGCAATGGTCCAGAAGTGTCTCTACATTAAGCTAAGGTAGAATTTTGAAGTCAATGGAGCTACAGTGATTTCAACAAGCTGAGGCTTTGTCCCACTGTGTGAACACTATATTGAACCTAGTGATGGGCAAACCAGTTTGGAAAGTATCTAGAGTAGCCTGATCCAAATGTCCTCAGTGGCTCCCCTCTGCCCTGAATGTGTATCTTGGATATTTATACTGCCTCATGACTATAGTACCTGAGCATCTCAAAATCTAATGTATTTATCCTCACCACACCCCAGGAGACAGGCCAGTGCTATTATCCCCATTTTACAGATGGGGAGCTGAGGCCCAGATGAGCTAAGTGACTTGCCCAAGGTCACATGGGAAGTCTGTGCTGGAGTAGGGAATTGAACCCAGGTCTCTCCAGTCCTTGGTTAGTGTCCTAACCATGGACTGTCTCTTCCTCCTGTGTTTTTGCCTTCTCACCCTGGTGGTCTAGAAGCGACCATGTGGTAAGGTATCACTGATGTAGCTAGGCCTGCCTTTCTGGTCATGTCCCTGTGGGGCTTCTGACAACACGCAGCACTCCACTTGATTCAAATTGCAGCCCCATGGCGCTCTTCAGCCAACATCTCCATGGCCTTTGTTTAGCACATTAGAAAGCAAGGGTTCAGCAGCAGCAGCAAGGGAAGGGGATGGGACTAGTAGAATCAGGGTGGGATTTTTCCAAAGTACAGAAAGGGAGTTAGGAACACGAGTCCTTATAAAAGTCAATGAGATTTGTGCATCTGACCTCATGTGGGGCTTTACTTTTACCCTAGTCTAGCACCTTCCTTTTAAGAATCGCAGCTCCTATCTATGTGATGTTTTCATACAGTACTTATCAGCATGGTATCTAAAAATCACACCTACCCTGAGAGACAGCTAGAGATTATCATCCTCATTTTTAGCCTGTTGAAAGTGAGGCCCAGATTAAGGGACTTGCCCAAGTTCATCCAGGAGTTCTGTAATAGAGTCAAGAAATGCACCTCAGTCCCCTAAATCCCTGTCCAGTTCCTTAACCACCAGACCATCTGTCCCCTGTAACATGTGGTTACTAGGCAACAATCATTCAAAGGGCCCCTAGAAATTTAAAATAATGTTTAAAAGGCATTTAGGAAGCTCAGATCCATGAGGGAACCAGGTAACTGGGGAAAAGAACTATACGGATCTGCCAAACCCCATACAGCGTCTAGTCTGGAGTCTGTGGCAGCAGACCCTTAACAATTTGGCCTTAAACCCATTTGCTCTAGTTTGGATCGAGATGGTCACCAAAGCATAGGACAAGGAAAGTGAGTCCAAGAGAATGGGCTAGACTGGCAGCCCTGAGAGATATGTGGGTTTACAAATCAGTCTCTGGGATGCTTTTGAAGTTCTCCCATCCGATATTTGACTCTAAAGCATGAGTTGAAGATGTATTCTATCCAGTTTTACTACTGCTACTTCTATTATGGCTTCCTAGAAGCAGCCTATTCCAATAACTCCACTTCATTCCAGCAAAGCATCCTCGTTGCTAGAGTGACACGTGGAAAGCCGGGGACTTTAATGTTGCAATAACAAAGTTGCTTTCCACACAAAGGCTACACGCTCCACTCACGACATTTGGATGTCAATGCATCTGACCCCATCTTGGCACGAGTCTAGGGCTATGCTTGGTAGATGAAAAGAAGTCTCTAGCCTCAAAGTATTGCCTATCCAGTTTATGTGAAACCAGAGCCAAAAAACTAGCCAGTTCACATCAGATCCAGAGGCAACACACTCTTTGTCAAGTAACCACAAGTTATGCCCAACATTAATGTTGTTCAAAGGTAAATGACCATTAAATAGGGTTACAAAAATATTCCTTCCAACAGCCTCTAATCTTTGCCATTCTGCTCTGATGATGATACATATCTATGTCTAATCTGAAGAATCCAGTTCACACTCTGGCATTCTAAGGAAGCAAGAAGGCAGGCTGAGGATTAACCTTCACACAGGTGTTTCAGAAATCCCTGTTGAACGGGATTGAACTAGTTCATTTAATCTAAACGAAATGAATTATTACCAGTTATTTATGTCAAGGTACAGATCCCAACCAAGTTCAGAGCCCCATTGTGCTAGGCACTGTACAAACACGTAGTAACAGACAACCCCTGCCCTGAAGAGCTTACACTGTAAACAGATGAGACAGACACAAGGTACAAAAAAGGAAGCATTACTTTCCCCTTTATTTACAGATGGGAAACCAAGACGCAGAGAGATTAAGTGACTTGCCCAGGGATTCTGTGGCAGAACCAGGAACTGAGCCCAGTCCTTCTGCATCCCACTCTAGTGCCTTTACCCCAAGACCACCTTTGCTCAAACCTTTAAGAGATGCACTGGAAGAATTTCTAAGCGATCGGGGGCATTGATTCCTGTTGAAAGCAGAACGCTACTACTGATAGAGTACTTCGTGCTCTTATGCCTGTCCCAGGCTGCATTAAGATGGGGGGAGGGGGGTAAGGGAGATGAAATCAAGCACCTCTCTCACACCATATGTATCCTGGAGGGGGCTAGAAGTACTATTAGTTCTGTAGCCCCATCTGGTGAGTATAGTGTACTCTTCCAACCCCCTTGGGATGTCCAGAGCTATAGTGAAACTGACCGTGCTCCTTTGATTCTTAGAATTGCCGCAGGCAGAAACAGTGGAGGCGTTTCCTCACAGATCAGTCAGAGGGAACTGTGCTATGTCAGATTCCCTTGAAAGCGTCTACTCAATACAATGTAGAGCGGAGGCTTTTCCGTAGCAGCCTTTCATTCTCTGGTTTCCCCTAGTAAACATTCTAAGATGGCAGCATTCTACGCTCTCCCACGAGGCTGCTTTGGCAGAAGGCAGATGCCTTCTCACTTTGGTTTTCTTTCTTTGCTGCAGGGGAAAAAAAAAATCAATAGACCCTCTGAGGATTGTGTGCTGGGTAAAAGCCGATTTAGAGAGAGCATTAAAATCCCTGAATAGTGAGTGTTAGCAGCATACCGTGGGGATCTACCCCATTCTTACTCGGCTAATTCGGACATTTATAAGGGCTGACTATTGCTGGGAAGGCAAGAGTATTCTGTGGTGACAGCGGAAGAAAGCTATTCTCTCTAATCGTGAGAAGAGCCAGATGCGTTGCCAGTGACAGCTGCAACAGCTGGATGACCCTTAGAAGAGACTGTCTTCCAAAATAACAAAGCACTTACTTCTTCAAATAAGCAACCATCTCTCCACCTTACCCACTTGAGATTCCTATGAAAGATGAGCTGTGAAAATGGTAAATAGCCACAGCATAAAGGCAAGATTCCTCCATTGACTTCAACAGGAGCAAGATCGGACAGTACATACTTTAAAAGCAAGCTGCATTTGCATGCCAATTGGTACATAGCAAACGTATCAGTTCTATACAGTACATGAGTTAACACATGAGTTATGAGGAGAGGCTGAGGGAGCTGGGATTGTTTAGCCTGCAGAAGAGAAGAATGAGGGGGGATTTGATAGCTGCTTTCAACTACCTGAAAGGGGGTTCCAAAGAGGATGGCTCTAAACTGTTCTCAATGGTAGCAGATGACAGAACGAGGAGTAATGGTCTCAAGTTGCACTGGGGGAGGTTTAGATTGGATATTAGGAAAAACTTTTTCACTAAGAGGGTGGTGAAACACTGGAATGCGTTACCTAGGGAGGTGGTAGAATCTCCTTCCTTAGAGGTTTTTAAGGTCAGGCTTGACAAAGCCCTGGCTGGGATGATTTAACTGGGAATTGGTCCTGCTTCGAGCAGGGGGTTGGACTAGATGACCTTCTGGGGTCCCTTCCAACCCTGATATTCTATGATTCTATGAAACATGGTACTGCTGTAGAATGATGCTCACATAGGTTGGATAGGTGCCATAACATGAGTAGGAAGATGGACTGCAGAACCTTTAAACACACGTTGTACACCACAATGTAACTTGGTTTTGATGTTATCAATTCAAGGCCACTGGAAGGTGCAAGTTTAGCCTACAATTTTCAAACTTGGGTGTGTCAAGTTAGGAATTATACTTGGCACTTCTTTGAATGAAATTTTTTTTTAATTAAAACAGTTTATGAAAAACTATTAACTTTTGCCCACGTTCTTCAGGAATATTTTCATAAAGTTTTCAATAAAAAAAATTAAAAGGATTATAGAAAATTTTTATTTATTAAAAAAAAACAACAACTTCCAGCAAACAAAAATCCAATAACCATTTTGATGTTTAAGATACAAACTTATATTTAAAAAATCCTCACAAAGAAAAATGGGGCATTTTTGCGCTTTGCAAAATGGAAACAACTTCAAAATTTCAAAATGTTTGTAAACTTCCCCCCATTTTCAACCAGCTGTAGGAAGCCCCTCAGCACATTTTGGCACTTGAATAAATTGTCCTGGGTTTTCAAAATGCTGAGCTGTGTCAGAAAAAAAGAGAGAGAGACCACTTCAACTGAGGTGCCTAAATCAGGTTTTAATTGCCTGGCTCTCCACATCCAAGTTGGAAACGTTTGGCTTGATCTTGCTGCAAAGCCCGAAATGGAGGAAGAGGGGCAGACAATGTGTCTTGTTGGTCATAGGCTGAGAAACGGAACAGTTGAGCCCAAGCAGCTCTGCGTGGGCTGCTTTGGACATTTGAACAAGAATCTTATTGACGAGCCAGCAGCTCTAACCCAGAAACTCTGAACTTTAACTAACCGGCAGCAGAAGATGCACAAAAGGCTTTTCAGTTTTCTGAACAAACAACAGACTTACTTTCCCTGCTCAATCGGAAGATGAGAAACAGCATCCGCGGGGTGGGGGGGGGACGGGGAGGAAGAGGGGGAGAGAAAGCATGAAAAGCACTCAGACGGCTGAAATAGGGGCTTTTCTCTGAGCGATCCCACGCCTTTGGGTCACTTACTGTAGCTTTCATGACAAACACAGCGATGCCCCGCAGAGATATGGGTCTCTCACACTTTCCATTACAACCCAGGCAGTGCATCACACCAGACTCAGCCGCACCACAGGAGGTCTCACTCTGGCAAGCAAATTCTTTGCACGAGATTTGAATAAGGCCAGTGGCACATCCCCTTCATAACAGCATCTTTATAGAACACCTGTCGTCCCAAAAGATCCCCAAGAGCTTTTTAAATAGTCTGTGGGCTGATTCCTGCATGCACTCACTACCAGGCGTAGCGCTTAATTCTGTGAGTTACTTCCCGTTGCACCAATACATATAGCCATGTAACTGAGTATCCTGTAGCATGGCTCAGTGACCTGAAGCCAAGGGGACTGCTTATGACAATAAGCACTGCACCTGTAAGTGCATGTATTTCAAGCTTTACATGCTCCCAGCAGACACTTAGCAGACACTTCTGGGGTGGAGTCCGGACAGACAAATACCCACAGCAGCATGATGGGGGAGGGAAAATTTTGGCCAAGGAAACCAAGATGAACTGCTCCTGAATTGAACCATCTGATGGCTTGGCATGTAGGCAACCCTTCCCCTACAGCAGTCACCTTGTCTCTTCCCCCTACCCTGACCTTTTCCTCTCCTCAGGTTGCTTTTTTCCCCCCTTTTGTTTTCTATTTTTCTCTCTCTCTTGTGTGATCTCTGGGGTTTTTTTGCTTTCCATGCCCATTCCCTACTCACCAGAAGGGTTACATGCTGCTGACTTTGTGGGGGAGCTAGAGAGACCAGCTGCCCTGTATGCTAAGAGACAGCTGTTTGGTGTCTAATGTGGTTTCTAACCATGCCCAGAAAGGACATTGGATCATATAAAACAGCTGTTTTCAAGACAGAATCATGCACAGGACGTGACTGAGAGAGACAAGCACAGGGCTTTGTACCATGAATAAAGCCCTGGGGAGAGTTGTCCCTTAACAACAAACTTGGTCCAGTATTTTTCATACACCTATCCTTTGTTTCCTTTAGTTAACCTGTGGGAGTGGGAGATCCAATGATTGCTCCATGCAGATGGGCAACATATGGTCTTCTGGCTGAGCTCAACCCTGTGGGAACAGAGACGTGGGGAACTAACTCTGTGACAATACAATTGGTGCGGGTGGCAGGCTCCTACCTGGGCAGGGGGCTGCCGTGCACAAGAGCTGCTCTGCAGATGTCTGAATGAAGGGCTGCTGCAGATCAGTAAAGGAAGGGTGGCTGCTCTTAAATGGTCACATAGCACTTTACCAGCAGCTCCTGGAGTGCATTTGAGGCAGATTTAGAGTCATGGGACTTTCCCCATTCCCAGTGCACCTTTTATCCCACCCCACCCAGCAGCCTGTTCCTGCCCTCCTGCGCCAGCAGGGAAAGCACCACAGATTGGTGTCTATTTTTACACGTTGGTGCCCACAGCCACTGGCACATCAGCCACGTGGCTAGAAACATGGTTTCCCTGAGGACGTTGGGGGCTTTGGCTGTGGGACCCTCCTTGGTAGCTCAGTCTTCCCCTCTCTACAACAAGTTCACCAGCTATCATGATTGTGGGACCACAAACTCCTAATGATTAGTGCTATCATAATTACTGCCAGTTACAGTACAGGAGCAAAATTCTGCCATACGTACCTGAAGCAAAGAAATAAAGGGGGTTAACCCTGCCCAAAGTAGCTGGAGCAGGATCTCTTTCTTGCAGGCAAGATGCAATTTAAAGGAATCTGTCAGACATGCAAGGAGGAGGGACCCACACACCACCGAGTCTTAATACTAGTTAGTATCCTTCCTATCTTTTTCTTCTCGTGTTTTCAATCTTTTATATGGCTCAAGACCATCCTTTCTTAAAATGAGCAACTGAAACATTGCAGAAGGCAAAAGAAAAAATGTTGAAGCAACTTTGTTGCATTCAGAGAAAAGGACTGAGAATAGGGATATGCGATTTTCCCCCTCCGGTTCCACTGCAGCACTGATTCCCTGTGTTACACTGATGGGCCATATTAACTTACTCTGTGCCTCTGCTTACCCATCTGTAAAATGGGTATGATTACACTGTTATTTCACAGGGAAGGGATGTATGCCAAGTACTATGAGATGTTGGTTAACAGGTGCCATCGCAGGGCTTTTAGTGGCTACGTTTCATCTCTTAATATTCTTGCTCAACCACTGTCAAAAATGTTTCATATGATCCTCATCAATCCTCTGTAGAGGGACAGCAGGGAGCATTCAGTTAGACTCTGAGCATTAGTCATTGTGGCAATACGCAAACCAGTTATTTCCTCTGGCATCCTATTACGCAACTGTGTACAGGGGGCTGGCAAACCCACTCCAGAACACAATCTACACACTCTGTTCACAGTCAAAATTCCTCTCTTTCCTAATGACATAATATAAAACAACAGAAGCTTCAGCACATGCCTTCTCCGGCTTAGTAGTTCCCAGGACTTCTCCCTTCATATGTCTCAACCCTATCTGCCACTTCCATTTCTCTTGTATATATGGTGAAACTAACAAACTCCACTTCCCATAGTGAGTCAGAAGGACTGGCTCATTTAGCATCTCTCAGCAGGGTTCCAAGACCAGTTAACACTGTGAGGCCTCAGAAGATCCCAGCCCCCTACTTACAACTGTAAACATAATAAAGGCTGGTCCTGCTCCCTTTAAGATCATTGAAAAAATTCCCATTGACTTCAATGAGAGCAGGATCTGGCACATAATGTGTGATCCCTTATATTTAACAGCAGGGCAACATCTTTATTCCTGTTGCACCTGAGGATGGTCACATCTGCAGTCTCACATTACACTTATTTCTAGGCAGAATTACAGCTGCCCAGGAGGACATAACATAGCATATGGGTTATTTAGTAGTGCAAACCAGCTGGCACAGTTTAAAATGTGTATCGTGCAAGGGAGAACAGCAATATTTGATAAGTGACATCATTTGCCACAGTGACAGTCCGTGCAATGTAACTCACATTCTCCTCAATCACTTCAAACCCCAGATTTTGTCTGGTCAGTTTTCCAAATCCCATGATTTGTACATCAAACTCATAACTTTCTTTTAGGACTTGACTCATGATTTTGGGCCATTATTTATCTATACTGCGGTAGCACATGGGAGCCCCAGCCCTGGACTGCATTATCCTAGGAGCTATACAAACATAGAACAAAGATCTTACAGTCTAAGTAGGGTTCTTTCCACCAGATTTCAGAGTATTTCAGTCAAACAACTCTCCCAGCATCCACATTGCTAGGGAAAATTAATCCCACCCACTTTACCATCTTTACATGCCACAGAATCCAGCCTTTCCACCATGCCATAGCTCTGGCACGGAACTGTTGAGTTGGATAGAAAAATGGTGCTGCCAAGGCCATATTCTTCAGCTGCTGAGTATTGCCCAGTTATGCACCAATATGAATATTTCTCAATTCCTTTTCATAGATCATAGATTCCAAGGCCAGCAGAGACCACTGTGATCATCTTCTAGTCTGACCTCCTATAGAATACAGGCCATAGAGCTTCCCTAAATTCATTCCTAGAGTGGATCTTTTAGACAAACATCCAGTCTTGATTTAAAAGTGGTCAGCCATGGAGAATCCACCCCAAACCCTTGGTAAGTTGTTCCAAAGGCTAATTATGCTCAGCGTTAAAAATTTATGCGTTCGTTCTAGTCAATTTGTCTAGTTTCAACTTCCAGCCATTGGCTCATGTGATGCTTTTCTCTGCAAAATTGAAGAGCCCATTATTAATCACTTCTGCCTTTTTTCCATTAGTATTGATCATTCTACCATTTTCATCTAGCAATGGACCAGCATCTTTGCTAGGATTCCTTTTGTTTTGAATATACTTAAATACTCCTCATTATTGTCCATAACTGTGAGGGACATAGACTTCTCCTTGAGTCCCTTTGCTTTCCTTACCAAATTTCTACAATTCCTAGCTTTTGATTTATATTCATTACTATCAACTTCCTCTTTCTTTTTTGTGTGTATTTTTTATAGCTGCCTTCACCTCCCCTTTTTAACAAATACGGCCTTCTTCCTCGAGTGTGGCTTTTTGGGCAACTAGTAAAGTGATCTTAAACAATTCCCAATCACCATTCACATTTGTGAATTACTGTGACAATATTTTTGGCTAAATAGTGTAGACTCAACTTGATTATTATTTTGATTATTAATAATAATAGAATTTGAATTGCCATTCCTGGCCTTTGATTGAGCTACTGTGTTGGAGCAATTTGTCCATCTGAAACGCTCCATGTTCCAACTTATTCAGCTAAAATTGAGAGGGGAAAAAAAGCCATTTGTACCATGTAGTTTCATGCCCTATATTCTGCAGCACAACCTACTGTGGCCTAAATGATCCCCTGCATTACACAGTGCTGAGGTGACAAGAGAAGCAGAGAGCCTCCAGAGAGCCACAAGGCAGATGTGTGATAACACCTTCGTCTACTCTTCAATCATCTCCATCCCCACTTCAACTGGAACGGGAGAGACAGTCCCTCACAGCTGAATGGGGGTGGAGTGAGCAGCCATTCCCCATGAATGTCACCAACGTCTGACGCAGAATGCCCCTTCTACTTGAGTTGATTGCAAAGGAGGAAGAACCCATGGGCATGGACACCCAGGAATGGAAGCGTGGCATAGCACAGTGCTATGTTGCTAATGCTCCAGGTTGTGCAGATGTGGAGGGGAGAGAGATCCAGTGGCAGGCTGTCTAGATAAGCAAGGCATGACTTGGCCTGTCTTCCTTAGAGAAAGATCAGCTCTTATGCCAGGTCCTCACTTTGAGCACTTACAAGCCAAGATGGTCCTGCTATACCCTCCGCCTCCACCGTCCTCTGAGACCTGAACATTTCTGACCTCTAGGGCAAGTTCAGCCCTTGTTCCAGTTTTGGATCAGAATTTTGCAGGCCAGTCCAATCTGTTATTACAAGCTGGAAGGTGAGAGGGTTTATGGCAACATGTGTTGAGGTAGTATGTAAATTACAATGGATGAGGTAAGTATTCGTTAGGCTCTAATGCTGAGAAAAGAGAAGTCACCAGACTGGCTAAATTATAGCCAAGCCACAATGATTCCTTGGAGGTTTGTTAATACAAAAGGGAGATTAAAGAGTCAAATCTGAGTTTAAAAATGTCCCAAGGAAATGGGGCTCCCTGGAAAGGCTTCAACTTGTTCATCAGCAGTTTCTTGTTGCAGATTTTCTGCTGAAACATTAAATGAAAACAATGATCTAATTCTTAAATCTATGATAGGATTAGCAATACCTTTGCAGTGTTTATGTAATGGGTTTCAGAGGTTTAATGCAGAATATTATTTCCACTCTGGATAACTGGCTCTTGTTCATGTAAACAAAATCCAAGACAGGCTAAGGAACAAAATCTCTTTTATCCGGTAAATGGTTGTTTTGCTGCGTTTGAGAGAACTTTCCCTCATTTCCTGTGCACCTTAATATAGCTTCACTGTTAGGATACAAAGGCAGGAGCTGACTGACTCAAGTAAAAAAGCCCACTTGCAAAGCATGATCCATATCCTGCACTTATTTACATCCCCTTGATTGCTATGGGTGTAAATCAGTCCAGAATGTGGCCCGCACAATTGTATAGGTGGCGTTTAGTTACTGTCAGTCTGATTTTCTCCTCACACCATTTTCCACCAGTGCAACTCCACTGTCTTCAATAGCTCTGCTCCTGATTTCATCGGGGTAGGTTTAGGGAGAATCCAGTCCTGTGCTCAACTTTCTCAACCGTGTGCTGTACAAAGCCAGGCTTATGTCATGTTCCCATCAGCTCCATGTCCCTGATTTTTGCCGCGTAATGAAAGATTCCCAGGTAAGAGCAGCATGTCTAAAAGCAAGGAGGTAATTCCCACAGGAACTTCTGCACTGAGTGTTAGTTGGCTTGGGAAGGTCTTCTGCTCTGTTCTAGAAGAGGGGCGTGATCAGGCAGATCATAGCAGAAGTTGCTTAGCTCAGTGATATGTGCAGTTGTTCACATGGTTAAATATGAGTGGAGATCCTGCTCCGTAGTGGGGAGAGGCACCACTACTTTACCTGGGCCCAGTGCAACAGTCACTTCTGTTACATACATTATCCTCTTTCTCCCTGTCCTGCAGCTACCCAGGGAAAGTTCAATAAGATCTTAGTGGGTTTGATCTTGGCCTCTGTTCCCTTCGTAAGTAAAAGGTATAGAAGAGGAAATCCTTGGGTTTATCAGGCCTGCTGCTCCTTGAAGAGGATGGGTTGGCAGCACAGCAGAGGAGGGAAGTAGCCTATCCATACTGGGCCTAGATCCATAGAAAGCACATAAGGAGAACCCAGTGACCTGTGCGGTGGCATGCCATGACAAGTCACTTGCATGCCTGAGGCAGTCCAAAATGGTGTCCTCTGTGCAGCATGACCTCGCATATACTGTGCATGGGAAGTCACACTAGGTGGAGAACGCCATTTTGTTCTACTTCATGGGGGCTGGACGGAATCATCCAGTTGGACAATGCACAGCCTGGGACTATAGTTTTCTAGCCCCTTGAGAAGCTTTTCACCAGCTCAACTTCCTCCTGAGAAAGAGATTTTTTAGGAAAGCTTCACTCTCTCACCCACAGATAGTTCAAGGAGCTGGATCCATTGTTGAAAAGACAAAGCAATAATTAATCTTGATAAATAATGACGTTCATCACTTGTGTTGTTCTTTACATCTTCAAAAGGTCCTGACAAACACTCCGGTAAGGGAAGTAAGTAAATGGAAAGGCTGGGAAGAGGAGATAATGGGGCATGAAGGGCAGACAGGCAAAAATGTTCATCCTTTTTCCAATATTCAATGATTTCCCCCTTTCCACAGCTTGGGAGCCCATTCAGATTCTTGCCATTTTTTCATTGAAAATAAGGACATTTAATTTAAATGTTCATGTTAAGAACCTTATAATAGCTGTTAACTTGAAGGTGCTCCCTGTTGACTTAGTAAAACCAATATTCTGGCTGAAAAAGACTCCTTCTGCCTTCAGCTGTGGAATTAATTCAGTTGAGCCTACGATTACTATCTTGCAAACACAAAGCACCCGCAAGTGATCATATTAATACTGGTGACATGTACAAATGTTCATTCATGGATGTTTATCAAACACTTTGAAGATGAAGAGCCACAACCCTGGTAATATTAGGCCGGGAAACAGAGTAATAGGTGAAGTGACTTGCCCCCAGCCACAAAACAAGTGAGAAAGAGAGCTGACAGAAGCATCCCGTCCTGTACTCAGATCACAGCTCTCTCCATTCTGATCAGTTGAATTCAGTGATGCCATTTAAGGGAGGACTACAGTTTTGGAGAATGACATCACTCTCTACAACATAGAGAAGGGATCCAGAAAATCACAGTTCGGGGGGGGGAGAATGGTGTCAGCATTCTCCTTTCCCAACCACCACCGACAAGTCTTCCTGTATCAATCCTTTCCCACAGGCTGCTACCACAAATAGTTAGTCAATATTTCAACCTTCCCTCAAACAGTTATTCATTTAAACTCCAGCTCCCAAAGGCAAATCAATGGCAAGTCAGAGAATGCAGCACCACAGAGCTTGAAAATCCTCACGAGGCTAAGAAAACATGAGAATTTTGAGGTTGTGGTTTTTGTTTGTTTCATTTGTTTTGCCTTATCTATTTTTCCCAGCTTTTTGAGACATGGGTGGGGAGCTGAGGAAACTGAAAGTGAGTTGAATGGGGGAGAGGGGGAAGAAGTTAATCATCCTTGGATTTGATGTGCAACTAGGGTGACCAGATGTCCCGATTTTATAGGGACAGTCCAGATATTTGGGGCTTTTTCTTACATAGGTGCCTATTACCCCCCACCCTCTGTCCCAATTTTTCACACTTGCTATCTGGTCACCCTATGTTACACCGGTGAGCATTTACTCCCATTGATTTCAGTGGAACTACTTGCATGAGTAATTGCTCACTAAGAGGAACAACAGCAGGGAGGACTTGGGGACAAGATTGGTTCAGTCCACATGCTTGGAACGAACATTCATACTACGCCCCTGGAGCGTGGGAGAGGCACGACTCATACGCAATAAATATCACAGGGCTAAGATAGGCAGCTGTGGGAGCACATTTGTGATGAAGGGTGCAGGCACTGATCGACCCCCTCAGCTGCACTGCAGTGTTCAATGGCCTGCGAAATCCTTTCTCAGCTCATATACTCCTCCATCCTGAACAATAGCCTTTGAGGTTCCCAAGCAGCAAGTGCCAAGTCAAGAGGGGTTTCCCCCCCCCATAGAAAAGGAAATGTGTAGATGGTACTGTCCCAGCTACCAGCTTCTGATAGATTTTGCCACCTCTGCATTCAAGCCAACAGCATGGTACGTACTTTGTAAAATTATACCAGGAGCCATCATGAAGAATGCCACAAGAATAACCTAAGAGGCTCCCCGAGCAAGCTAGTTTCATGCAGGGTGTTTTTGATCATATTTTTGCTGATGCACAATGTAATTCGGCCTTCTGTTTTTGCTGCAACATCTACTTTCATCCGAGTGGGTGATGAGAGTTGCACGTAGGTTAGTCAGAAAGCAGGTCTGTCAATGCAATGCAAGAGTCCCCGTCCTTGGTTGTGGAAAAGGAGTCTAACTCCTCCTAGTCACCCAGGGAGGTGGGATGAGTAAAAGAGAAGATGCGTTCAACAAAAAGGGGTGTGCAACCCAGGGAAAGTCCCATTAAAACTGTTCAGTGATGGTGCAAAATGGTACTGGGAAGGACAGATGGTCTTGTGGACAGGACACTTTGCCAGAGATCAATCCAGGTGGCACTCGGTCTGCAAGGATGCCAGCTCTCTTTGGGATTTGCGATGATGATAGGGCACTGGATGTGGACTCAGGAAAGCTAGGTTCAACTCCCAAATCAGCCAGACTTCCTGTGTGACCTTGGGCAAATCACTTCATCTACCCCGTGCCGCAGTTCTCCATCTGTAAAATGGGGGCTAGCATTCCCTGCTTTCACAGGAGTGTTGTGTTGCTAAAAATCTATTGATTGGCAGGTGCTCAGATACTGTGGTGATAAGGGCCACAAGTACCTAGCTAGATAGGAGCAGCCCTAAAGTGACAGGCTGTAAGATAAAGCAGCGATTGCAATGCATGTAGAAACATACATGCTTCCATTTACCCCTGTGCTCCCTCCTCAAGTTATTGATTCTTATGTCAAAGCAAGGAAACTCAATAATTAGGTGTATACCTCCGAGCATTACTGATCATGGCTGACCTTCATGTACACACACAACCCCCGCCCCTAAATCTCTCCCAGGCCTTGGCTACGTTAGGGCAGCTTCCCAATATTTCACAGCATTTTTTTGCACCTTTGGCCATTCTGTAGTTCCTCTATTAATCTGCCCTTTGTGAGCAGATTGAGTGAGTATGGCATGGTACCTTTCTTGCCCAAATCAGCAGCAAGCAACAGGAAAAGTCGCTGTTTGAAACTGAACAGAAGAGAGATTATTTGGGAGGGGTGGGGGGGAAAGAATAGAACTGAGTTGGGTTAGTCAGCGGACTGGCAGCAGGAAACCTCCAGAAAAGGCAGCGTTAGGAAATCCAACTTCAAAAGGAGACGTGACAAGAACAGGAGTGTTTGTGATACGCCTGAGGAAGTCATTAGAATTTAAAAGATAGATAAATCAAACCAGGACTGTGGGCCCCAGAATCTGAACCCCTTCCAAATAGCAGAAGTTCTCTTCTGCATTTACCCGGTTCCCCCTCCCATATTAGAAAGGCAGGATCCATAAATATCACTGTCTTAAAGCACCTTCCAGCAAACTATTGCCACTGCTGAAAACGAAAGGAAGAATTCTGCCCTTACAATTAAATGAATCCCACTCTCCTTCCTCTTTTCTGTTTATTAATAGCAACAACTTCTTCTTCATTTTTAGGCAGGAGAGGGTTTCTGTCGAGCCTTCAGGGAAAAGTTGTTTCTTGAGGTCTGGATTCATATGATGGCTAAGGCATTGGTTTATCTGTCTTATTGGGTTTCCCCGAGGTGTTGTTTCTTGAAACAGAGACTTCACATCACAGCTGTACAAAGCAATGTTTGCTCTGCTGATTGCTGGCATGCTGGGTCTAGTATTATTAGAACCAAGCATATGTGATGTTAGATGAGATTTCTGCAAATTTCAGTGGTTTCAAGTTGTTGGGGATCTGGGCCAGATTTGTGTGTGCTTAGAGTCACACATCTTCATGACACTGTTCAAACATGCCCTAGGACTCAAAACGAAAAACTCAGCTGAGGACCGCCACATTTTACGTCATTTCTACTCAACACAGTGAATCAGCCTGAGAACCCTCAACACTTGGCCCAGTTCCACCAGATAGTTTGCAAACCTCTTAGTGAGCCTGGCCTGAGTTACCGGTTTGTAAAAAAACCCCCAAACCAGGGTTGAGTTACAAATATTTCGGCCCATTCTGGAACGGGTCCAGCTACCATGCCTGTGTTCATCATTGTTTCCACGTTCTCCTTGCCATGGAGAATGAGCATCCCACCACTGAAGCCAATGGAGCTGCTGGTGTAAAGCTGAAGTAATGCGGTGATTATTAGGCTATATAAGTGCATATGTCTAGTGTGAGGCACTATTGCAATAGCAAATGATCAAATGAACCGAGTACCAACCGAGTACCAACTAGAATAACTTCCTTCCCCATCAAGCGCTTTTCAAGATTTCAAGATTCATTGGCTGTTGCCCCTTCCAGGAAATCTGACAATATTACTACAGCAAATGCTAATGCTGCATTGTACAGTAAATGCTAACGCTGAAAAACACAAAGCATTGTTCTCCCTTGTCATCTTTGTCTGAGTCAGATGAAGGAGGTAGGGAAGTCCAAGGTCACTGGCAGTATAAGACCTACAAAGTGGCAAGGACAGGATCTTGTGCTATTCTACAAGGATCCGGTGATTAGTGGCAAGCATCCACAACTAGATCAGTATGAGCACTCTGTAGGGAAGGGGCGGTGAAGATGTTTTCATACCTTGAAGCTGTCACGTGGACCAGAATGTGGTCTCCTGATTCTTGTCCAGATTCCCTTATTCACAGTGTGGCTGTGAATCTCGGAAACTAACCAAATGAGAGTTTCATTGGCAGCACACAGTGACTAGGGAAACTAGTTAATGACGATGGTTATTTTTCTGTTTGGCCATTAGAAAAGCAGAAAAGAACCCAGTGGCAATGACCAAAATTAGTTTCTCCCATTATTTGATTTAACTCCTGCATGCTGCCATTTTCTTGAGAATAACCTATGCTCATCAACAGAATTTTAGCTGTATCTCACACCCAGACATTGGCATAGACAATTAACATATGACTCAACATCCGCTCAAAAGAGAAAGACTTAGCAGGTTGGCTATGGTTCAGGTGCAATCCTGTGAGTCATATGGGAGGAATGAGCTCTTAGTGACAGAAACTACTAAGGGGAGTCCTTCAACACTATGACTAACTCTTCTCTTTGTTTGCTTTGTGTTATTTTTCAGCTCTCTTCCCGGAGTTATTTAATGTGTGGCAGGCATGGCAAAAACTCCCTAAAAGTGGCGGGGGAGGGGGGAGCCCACCGGCACCTGAACCATGGCCCTGCTCCCGCGCCGCCTCCTTCCCCCCCCAGGCCCGGCTCCCACGCAGCCTTCTACCCCCCCCCCCCGCCCCCCAGGCCCGGCTCCCGCGCCGCCTCCTTCCCCCCCAAGACCACATAGCCCTCCCACTTTTAAAAGTGATGGGGCCATGCCCCATGGCCCCCACTGTTCCAATGCCCCTGATGTGTGTCCACAGCTGAAATAGTTTAAGGACACAATAACCATTTCTGTAATGTAGGAAACAATCACAGCCTCAAAATTGGCCAGGATTTTGGCAGCATGCTCTGAAACTGATGTGACTTAAATCTCCATTCCAAACCATGCATACTTACACGCCTGAGCATCTCCCACAGCTCTGCCTCTAGGGTCCTATTCAATCAGACTCACCCGCTATAACTTCACAGGTTCAAAGGCATAAGTGCCAGGTTGCCAGAAATTACGTCCAGACATTCATACAATGTGATACGCTGAATAGAGGAAATTTAAAATCAAAAAGATTAATGATGGGAGAACACAGAAGTGTTCAGATGATTGGTTCAGTTCAGCTAAGCAAAGCTCTTCTCTTTAGATTCCATGAATACCCCATCTTATCCAAACTTACACACCATTCATTAAAAAAAGTTAAAATCATAAAATTTGTCCTTCTTTATTGCCTTCCGTCAAGGATCTATTAGTGTTTTACATATACACCGGACTCTCGCTAGAACACGGGATTTGGGACCCATGCGCGGTACCGCGTTAACGCGGGGACTGCATTAAAGTGAATTGCAATTAAAGTAATTAAATTTGGGATCCATGGACGCGAATGTGTTATATGTGAATTTGCGCTATATAGACGCGCGTTCTAGAGAGGGTCTGGTGTACTAATTAATTCAGCCTCTACACCTCGGCAAGGGAGGTATGCGACAGAAAGCCCACTACTGAAAGGCAGCCACCTCTGAGAAGGGATGCAGCATAGGTTTAAAAGACCCGAGCAGCACTATACAACAGTTTAGGGCCAACAGTTCAGGATAGGACATGAAGCAGACCATTACATCTGATTGAAACTGCATGGGAAATTTAACTGGAGAGGATGACCCAAGTGGGAATCTGGCTGCGAACTAGAGTTTACATGGCTAAACTCCCAGAAAGCATCCTGGGATCCTTCATGAGCACACGTGGTAAAGATCTTTGGTGAAACATGTCACTTCCAGCAGCAGAGCACCTGTAATCCCATGCTGATGCCCTGACTCAGTGGAAGGGTGGGTCACCTACTGAATAACCATCACCATGTCCGGCAGCTCAGGTTGTTCCTTCCAGGTTTTCAGACCAACCTTGCTGAGCTTGTGAGATCTGATGGGACCAAGATGGCGCAGGTCTTTTGTACACTTTATTAAACAGCTGATCTCATGTATCTTGGTACAAACAAAAAGTTCTTTTAAACGTGAACTGAAAACCTGATAGCATTGTTGTGCAATGGAACAAGTTTGGTTATTGGCCATAAAATAAAACATTTTCCCTTGACAACTGCTCCTTGAGATATTGGCATGGTTGGAATGGTCAGAGTAGATACTTTGGCTCTCTGTTTTCAGTGTGTATTTAAGGTAAGTCACATGCAGACTGAGAACTGCAGCATCTCTATTCTGTCTCCAGGCTCCGCCATATGGTAGAGAACAATTGTGAGAGAAGTTTGCCCAACATTTATCATCACAGTTGTGCCTACAGGCCCTAGCTGAGATCAGGACCCCATTGTGCTAGGCACTGTGCATATGCGTAATAAGAGACAATCCCTGCCTAGAACAGACAAAGGCTAGGAGGGAACCAGATACACAAAGAAGTGCAACGCCAGTGGTAACGCCAGCTGTCCTGACTCCAGGCTAGTGTTCTTTCCACTGGACCCATCTGCTGCCTTGTCTCTGTCCCCTTTCCAGTAAGCAGGGGAAGTTACGTGCAACCACAATGCTGCTCCTGCATATCGAGAAGAGACCAGACCCTGCTTCATCTCCCTGGTTACTTTGAATCTACCTAGGATTACAGCCACACGTTACCCTCTTTAGTCATAGGGTGGCGCTGTAGGTTTAAGTTACACTGCTCTGCCCATCTTACATCTTTAATCTTGTCTCCTCTCACACCCCCTCCCATCCCCATGCCCCAAACAAGACCAGACTTGATTCCCCCTCGCTTTCTTTCTCTGGGCCTTTTGCCATGGCATCCCCATGTGTGAAATGCCCCACCAATCACTTTTCAACTCAGACCGGTATCTCCTGACACACTGCAAAATAAAGTAACAGCGGTACTGATTAATGGAACCCCAAGGTGTGTGACCATCTGAAGAGAGCAAGCATGTGTTATGACTGTAACCCTTCTCCTTCCTCATCTTTCGCCCACTGCTTGGCACCCTCTACTTGGGCAATGTGAGACTGTGATCTTTCTGAGGAAAGAATAATGGACCAGATCCTCAAGTGTATTCACCCTGAGAAGAACCTGGAGCAAGTTATGGAGGGGCACCATGTGAGACAGAGCACAGATCGGTCCCTAGATTTTACCTGCCAGCTTAATACACAACTCATTGCTACAGAGTTAAGACTTTCCTTCTTCTGCTTTGCAGAGATGTGGCAAAACTCTCTAATATAGACCTGGCCTCAGTGAGAGGAGACTCCAGAGAGTGTTTCTCAGTCAACATCAGATATGGGCCCAAACCAGAACACTGGGCACAAACCCCACCCTCACCCCAACCCTTTGGATAGGTCAGATCAGAATCTAAGCTTGGCAGCTCGGGCCCATCTCTAGTCGAAATACACATGCTCCCACTAGAGAGATGCTTCTTATTCTGTCTTTCATTGCAAAGAAAAACATTAAAATCATTGCTTACCCACTTTCCTTGTTTTTTCCCATTGCTAACAAACAATTCCTGTAAGTGCATGACACAGGAGCAAGACCGTGGGTTGGTTCTGTGAATTGCTTGTCCCACACCTACCTCATCATTAAGGAATAGCTGCAATATTCTGAGCTCTCTTTTAGAAGCTTCTGTGAAATAAGGAGTCCGCTGCTGATTGTACTTACACCAGCCTAACTCCATAGGGTGTGGTAGGTGTCGTTCCTGGATTAGGCTAGTGTAAATCAGATCAGAATCTGGCCTCAGAGCGTCTTCTTTGCAACAAGATGGAAAACCAGCAATAAAAACAAACCCACCCAGAATCAGGAGGATTCAGAAAGCACCCACCTCCAACATAAAATTCAACTTCTGTTTGAAAATTTTGAGACAGGATATATCTTAACTGGGTTGACACATCTGGTTCCCAGAAGGACCTTGGCTTCAGAGCTGCCCTGGACAGAACAAAACTTTCCCTAACACCCAAGAAAACAGAGAGAAGATGAAAAGCCTGAAATAAGCCACTGAAATCATCTAATGAATACAGAACTAAAATCAATGTAAGGGGACTCTCAGCAGCGGTAGGCTCAGAAATCTTGGCTCCTCCAGTTCCCCAAATTATCCCTATTCAGCAAAGCGCCTAAGTACATGCTGGACTTGGAGCACAGCCCTTGACCCCTGCGCAACAGAAAAGTGATCAGAGGGTCTGCTGTGTTCATGTATTCCCCTATCCCAGAGTAATGAAGCCAATTTCAATACTTAGGGAAAAACCAAACCTATGCAAAAGCCAGTTGCTGCAGCTGACCTACCCCCTCATGGCCCATTCAGCAAGGTAGTTAAGTACATGCCCCTGACCTGCCAAGGCTGGGGGAGAGGCACCTATGCCACGGCCCCAGTCCCGGAGCTGCCGCAGCAGGAACAGGTACCTCTCCCTCTACAGCCCAGGTGCTGCTGCGGGAAGAGAGGGGTGGGGAGAGTTCTCTCCCCCTGCCGTAGCCCCGGGGCAACCTGCACCCAAACCACTCATCCCCAGCCCCACCCCAGAGCCCACACCCCCAGCCAGAGCTCTAACCCCCTCACTCCTCATCCTGGCCCCACCCCAGAGCCCACACCCCCAGACGGAGCCCTAACCCCCTTACCCCAACCCTGAGCCCCTCATCCCCTCCACCCCAGAGCCCATACCCCCAGACAGAGCCCTCACCGCTGCCACACCCCAAGCCTCTGCCCCAGCCCCACCCCAGAGCCCGCATCTCCAGCCAGAGCCCTCATCCCCCGAGTCCAACCCCCTGCCCCAGCCCTGAGCCCCTCATCCCCAGCCCCACCCCAGAGCCCGCACCCCCAGCTGGAGCCCTCACACCCCTGCACCCCAGCCCTTAGTCCCCTCCCCCACGCCCCACCCCCACCACATGAACGTTGCTATGTGCACCAATATGAAGGTGATGTGCACCCATATGGAGGTGTTGTGTCACACATCACCTCCATGTTGGTGCACATAACAAAATTCATTCCACACACGTGTGGGAAAAATTAGAGGGAAACGCTGTTCACCATGAGAGTGAAGGAGATGTCACTGGCTCTCTGACATCACACCTCCCCCTGAATCTCAGTGTGGGAGGGAATCTGGACCTGTCTTTTCAATACACTCTGAAAACTTCCCTAGAAATGAACTTCATTTGCTCTCCAGGTGAGGTGCATCCTAAGGGATCTGACAATGAAAGGAAAACTGGCTGGTACATGCGTGAGTATCCCCCAGACTTGTGTTCCCAGTAGCGAAGGAGCCAGGAGCTATGTTATTGTTGAATACACTATAAATAATAATAATCAAGATTCTGTCCCACTTCCAAGTTCTCTCCATAATCTGAGCAGCATTAACAAAGGCAAGAAGGCAAACAGAGAACATCCCCAGGGGACATGAAAACACCCAGCTATTCCCAGAATACGAACAGATTAGACAGCCACAGCTGGAACATGCCTGGGAGCAGACTCCTGCTGCGTAGTGTGGCCTCCCAGTACAGAGCTCTCACAGGCAGTGCTACAAACAGTGGGTCAGGAGGTGCATTCCTCCACTAAAAATACTCTGAGAAAAAATGAATGAGCAGCAGCACAGCTCAGAACATACAGCAGCAAAGACTGACTTTACCTACAGGATATCATTTAGACTGAGCACTTCAGGGCAAGGACCGTCTCTCACTGTGTGTTTGGATGCACAATTGGGCTCTGATCTTGGTTCGGGTCCCCTTGGAACTGCTGTAATAAACAATAATAATTTGTATTATTTGTATTGTGGAAGTGCTTAGGGACCCCACTGTGGTAGGCACTGTGCCAAGAGATGGTCCCTGCCCCAAAGAGCTTGCAATCTAAGCAAACAAATCCTACTCTCTTCTGTGTGGGTGTCCTGGGGGATGGAAGGAAGACAGATGGTAAAGATAGAAAGCAAGCATCACCACATCTAATCCCCAACACACACGTGCTGGCAATAGGGAAGGATCACTCCCTATCACTCAAAGGAACCTTAGGAGCCATGCCCAGATCCATAGGAGAGTCACAAGGTGTGGTCTGTTAGTAAGAGTCGATGGCCATGCCCCACAGCAGCTGCTAAGCACATTAGCCTGGGTACATGAGGCTCAATATTCAGAGAAGTGAACTCCACTCAGCAGCGCTCCCTGCCGTTTTCAGGGAACTGTGTCTTTTCCAGCAGGAGGTGAGCCGTGGAGGATGCAGTGACTCCCATAAGAGGAGCTGGCCCTCCATTAGTCATAACAACGACTGTACTTAGCAGCAGGAGTCACTCGTTTAAAAAAACATGTCTAAAACCAGCACCAAAAATAAAAGACAGAACAAGTTCATTGCCATCAGGCTTAGTGTTATGGCAGCCAGACACCAGGGTCCTGTATGCAAGCATCCTCCTGGTAGAAATCCACTATTCATTACACACTGAGGGGGTGGACAATGGATATTAGTGTCTGCGCTACCGCGTTACAATCTGGCCATGGCTAAGACTTCCCTTGGCTCCTGGGTACTAGAAGTCAACCCATGTATTAGCTTTTCATTCCAAGATAGCTGAAAGCCATCACCAGACCATTGATTAGAACTTTATGGAATTATGAATGAATAAAACAGAATCCTGTTGTCTTAAATCTCCATGGCACGACCACATGAAAAGAGAGGTTGCAAGAACAGACCAGATCCTTAATCCATCAAATCCTGCTTTCAGCTATGACCAGTATCTGGTGATATTGCAGAGAAAAGTGGACCTTCCATAAGACAGCTTGACCCCTGAATCAGCCAACATGGTCTGGTGGCTGGAGCACTGGACTGAGACTCAGGAGACATGGGTGGTCTCCCCAGTTTGCTGCTTTTTGCCTACCACAAAAAGGCCCTGATCTCAGCTGGGAGCTCTAGATACTACAATAGTAGTGACCACATTTCCTGAAGAATAATTTTTTATTACCCTAAGAACCCTCTATCTGATCCATAGATTCCAATGCCAGAAGGAACCATTGTGAGAGTCTAATCTGACCTCCCGCAGAATCCAGGCCACAGACTTTCCCCAACATAATTCCTAGAGCATACCATTTAGAAAAACAGCCAATCTTGACTCAAAATTTGCCAGTGACTGAGAATCCACCATGACCCTTGGTAAATTGTTCCAATTGTTCTTCCTGGCAGAGAGACAGGTGTTAATGTTGGTTATACAGTCATCTAGTCCTTTTTCAAAACTGTCCAGCCCTGTTAAAAAAAGCATTTGACTCTTTGACCTAAGGTAGCGAATTCTAGAGGCTGCGTGTGCAAAGCAGCACAAGCATCTCTCTGGCTCTCTAGAGCCGTGGTTCTCAACTGGGAGTATATGTACCCCTGCGGGTACGCAGAGGCCTTCCATGGGATACATCAACTCATCTAGATATTTGCCTACTTTTACAACAGGGTACATAAAAAGCATTAACGAAGTCCGTACAAATTACAACTTCATACAGACAATGAGTTGTTTATACTGCTCTATAGACGATACACTGAAATGTAAGTACAATTTTATATTCCAATCAATTTTATAATTTATGATAAAAATGAGAAAGTCAGCAACGTTTCAGTAATAGTGTGCTGTGACATTTCTGTATTTTTTTATGTCAGATTTTGTAAGCAAGTAGTTTAAGTGAGGTGTAACGTGGGCTATGCAAGACAAAAATCAGATTCCTGAAAGGGGTACAGTAGTCTGGAAAGATTCAGAGCCACTGCTCGCAGTGCTTTTCAAACGCTTTTCATTTATGGACCCCTAAAAAATTTCAGATGGAGGTGTGGACCCCTTTGCAATTCTTAGTTTGCAGAAACCACTGTTCTATCATAACAACCTTCGTGGACCCCTTAGACATAGTCTGTGGACCCCCAGGGGTCCATGGACCACAGGTGGGAAACCACTGTTCTAAAGGCTTCTCTTTCTCCACTCCAGCCTAATTAGTCACTTGACCTGCCTATTATGGGACTGTGATATTTCTCCCCACTTGGGAAGGAGAGCTGACTGAAACACAAGTAGGGCTGGGCACAGTGCCTCTTAAAAGGGGCAGTCACCCTGTGACAAGCTTGCCATATTGCAGATGGGGAAAACAGAGAGCGTAGTTAAGGCCCAGATTTTCATAGGTATTTAAGCACCTAAAGATGCAGATAGGTGCCTGGTGGGATTTTCAAAAGCACAGAGGCACCCAACTCCCACTGATATCAGCTCAGTCCAGCTCTACTTATCTCTGGGAAATATCCCGTTGCCACTTGGATGCTTAACACAGATATTATATTAGCACAACCATTACCACACTAGTACAACATTATCCAGTCCTGTGAAATGCTGAGTTCTCTGGTGGGGAGCTGGGGGCACCTTACATTCCAATCACTTTCCCTGTCAGGACAAGGTCTTGAACTCACAACACAAGGAGAACACACTTTCAGGAGAGCATCCCATGGGAGCTGAACAACAGTTGTCACATGCCAGACTGGAATTGTCAAGCTAATAATAATGCATCAATTTTTAACAGTGAAGGTCATTAACCATTGAAACAATTTACCAAAGATCAGGATGGATTCTTTTTTAAATGAAGATGGGGTGTTTTTCTAAAAGATATGCTTTAGGAATTACTTTGGGGAAGTTCTATGGCCTGTGTTATACAGAAGGTCAGACCAGATGATCAGAATAGTCTCTTCTCACTTTTTCTTCACATTTACCTACCATTAGTTTCATAATAAGTAACTCCTTATTCTAATATTATGGGAGGATGGAGTGATCAGCTTCCATTGTATCCTTCAGATTAGATTGTCTGCAATGGTGGAGGTTGTGATTTTGTGGAGAGGACAAACATACAGATAGACATTTCCCCTTGGTCTCTATTGGGAGACCAAGTGTACTTCGATTTCCAGAAAGCCTTTGACAAGGTCCCTCACCAAAGGCTCTTATGTAAATTAAGTTGTCCTGGGATAAAAGGGAAGATCATTTCATGGATTGAGAACTGGTTAAAAGACAGGGAACAAAGGGTAGGAATAAACGTTAAATTTTCAGAATGGAGAGGGATAACTAGTGGTGTTCACCAAGGGTCAGTCCAAGGACCCTGTTCAACTTATTCATAAATGATCTGGCGAAAGGAGTAAACAGTGAGGTGGCAAAGTTTGCAGACAATACTAAACTGCTCAAGATAGTTAAGACCAAAGCAGACTGTGAAGAACTTCAAAAAGATCTCACAAAACTAAGTGATTGGGCAACAAAATAGCAAATGAAATTTAATGTGGATAAATATAAAGTAATGCACATTGGAAAAAATAACCCCAACTATACATACAATATGATGGGGGCTAATTTAGCTACAACTAATCAGGAAAGAGATCTTGGAGTCATCGAGGATCGTTCTCTGAAGACATCCACACAGTGTGCAGAGGGAGTCAAAAAGGCAAACAGGATGTTAGGAATCATTAAAAAAAAAGGATAGAGAATAAGACGGAGAATAACTTATTGCCCTTATATAAATCCATGGTATGCCCACATCTTGAATACTGCATACAGATGTGGTCTCCTCATCTCAAAAAAGATATACTGACATTAGAAAAGGTTCAGAGAAGGGCAACAAAAATGATTAGGGGTTTGGAATGGGTCCTATATGAGAGAGATTAAAGAGGCTAGGACTTTTCAGCTTGGAAAAGAGGAGAGTAAGGGGGGATATGATAGAGGTCTATAAAATCATGAGTGGTGTGGAGAAAGTGAATAAGGAAAAGTTATTTACTTGTTCCCATAATATAAGAACTAGTGGCCACCAAATGAAATTAATGGGCAGCAGGTTTAAAACAAATAAAAGGAAGTTCTTCTTCACACAGCGCACAGTCAACCTGCGGAACTCCTTGCCTGAAGATGTTATGAAGGCTAGGACTATAACAGGGTTTAAAAGAGAACTGGGTAAATTCATAGAGGTTAAGTCCATTAATGGCTATTAGCCAGGATGGGCAAGGAATGGTGTCCCTAGTTTCTGTTTGTCAGAGGGTGGAGATGGATGGCAGGAGAGAGATCACTTGATCATTACCTGTTAGGTTCTCTCCCTCTGGGGCACCTGGCATTGCCCACTGTCAGCAGACAGGATACTGGACTGGATGGACTTTTGGTCTGACCCAGTATGGCCATTCTTATGTTCTTATTCTTAAGGGAGGGGAGTAGCAAGATCATACTGTTACCCCTTTTTGACCCAAGCAATTAGCCAAAGTTTGGGGCCCTGTGGGGCCCATTAGAAAGAGAAATTGATTAAAGCATCAGGTACCTTTGTAAATAAAGAGGATTGCATCAAAGAAGGAACCAAGTCCTGTTTCCCTGAACATAAGAGAAATCAAACGACAGGAGATGGTTCCCTTCAACCCAACCCATCACAACTATCCTACCATCCTTCCTAGGGTCCAGAAACAAGCCCTCTCCCCTTTGGTGAAAGCAGCTTTTACAATGTTCTCCTTGGAAAAGATAAATAGAATTTTTGATCCAAGTATGATGTGCTTTTGCCACAAAAAATCGGTACTATAGTGAACGAGGAAATGCCTCCCCTGGATATAGGCATCCTCGTGTGAGTTTCTTCATTAGGAAGAGATCAGCAATCAGCAGTAGTAGTGAAAGGAGAAAAGGGAGAGAAACCAAGAGCACAGCAGTCAGAAATTCCTTGCTGTCATTTCATTAGTCTGGGGGCAGGAAGGGGGTAGGGAGAGCAGAGGGAAAAGGGTTTCTCACTTTGTTTCTGTATATTTTCCATAAGTCTCATGCCTACTGTGACAAAGTTCCTCCTCTGCCTTGGTGGGTTCTGTGCCTATTGGTGGATTTGCTCGCCTCAGAGGTTCATGGCAGCCCTCAGTTTGGCCACTTTCGTGGCTCAAATCTGCCATTCACTCAGTTAGCCTCATCACTGGCCAGCATGGGGAAAAGGAAGAAGAACAATCCCCACAGTCTCTGCTGATCCACCTAGTGGATCGGGGAACAGGCCAGAGACCTTCCCCTCTGGTGGAACCCACAGTCCAGGTCAACTCCTCCAGTATCAAGTAGGAAATTGCAGGGGGGATGGAGGAATGGGGGGAACCCGGGCCCGCCCCCTACTCCAGGTTCCAGCCCAGGGCCCTGTGGATTGCAGCTGTTTACAGTGGCTCCTGTAACAGCTGTGTGACAGCTACAACTCCCTGGGCTACTTCCCCATGGCCTCCTCCCAACACCTTCTTTATTCTCACCACAGGACCTTCCTCCTGATGTCTGATAATGCTTGTACTTCTCAGTCTTCCAGTAGTACGCCTTTTCACTCTCAGTTTCTTGCACATCTTGTTCCCAGCTCCTCACACACACACCACAAACTGAAGTGAGCTCCTTTTTAAACCCAGGTGCCCTGATTAGCCTGCCTTAATTGATTCTAGCAGCTTCTTGATTGGTTGCAGGTGTTCTAATCAGCCTGTCTGCCTTAATTGTTTCCAGAAAGTTCCTGATTGTTCTGGAACCTTCCCTGTTACCTTACACAGGAAAAAGGGACCTACTTAACCTGGGGCTAATATAGCTGCCTTCTATCACTCTCCAGCAGGTGCACGTAATTTTTGCAAGTAATTTTTGTTTTTACCACTGCCTTGTGCTAGGCTGCGTTACGATGAACTTGCCCCTGAACCCCAAGCCCTTCCTGAACGGGCTGACAGGGAAGCCGGTGATGGTGAAGTTGAAGTGGGGGATGGAGTACAAGGGCTACCTGGTGTCTGTCGACGACTACATGAACATGCAGCTTGCAAACACAGAAGAATACATAGATGGTGCATTGTCAGGGCACCTTGGTGAAGTTTTGTTAAGATGTAACAATGTCCTGTACATCAGAGGAGTAGAAGAAGAAGATGGAGAAATGAGAGAATAAGTTTGTATATTTCTGGAAAATAAAGATCAGTTTTTCACCAAAAAAAAAAATAAATCACTCTCCTGTAGCCATCTGGCCTGACCCTATCGCACTACGTAAATCCACTGCTTTCTGCACCTGATGCTGGAGGGCTGCTGCTGAGATACATTCAGCCGTATGGCCACTGCCCCAAGAGGCTGTTCTGGGGATAGGTAGGGTGCAGGGACACTCCAGCAATGCCCCAATAGCCTTTGCCACACCCTATTGGCTACAGTTTGGGGGGAGGGCACAGATGCCTCTATGGCAGCTCCACAGGAGCAGAGAATTCTTCCCGCACAGGCAAATCTCCCACGAGCTGGCTAAGCTGTTCCAAAATGTGTCTGCGGATCAGACCTGGAATTCATAAATCTGGGGCCTGTAAATGAGATCAAAATAAGGCCCCAGCAACTGGAATTGTCAACACAACACACTAAATTCCTCCATCAAGTCTGGTCCTTTGGGAAGAGAGAAAGAATCATGCTTTCCCCTACTGCCCCCATCTTGGATGGAGTCATGAGCATTAGAAATCAAAGTGCTTTATTCTTCTAGCCCTTTCACCTTTCTGTTCCTCCCTAGTGCTAATACATGATGTTTTCCAAGGAAAATTGAGCAATTTGGCCCCATTATTTTATCCCTGGTTTTCTTGAATCTTGCCCTTGGTGATCCCATTACACTATTGAAATTTATTTGTTTATATTTGCAAATGATAAAGCAGAGGTGTTGGAAACTCTACAACTGCCTTTGTATCTGCCCAGAATCATCCAGCTTTCTCCACCAGTCCTATGATTTTCCAGCCTTTCTTTTGTAAATATACACATGGAGCCAGATGACTCAGCCTATTGTTCCTCCTCCTCCCTCCTCCCCCCCCCCACCCTGATTTAAAGCTGAGATATGGGCAGTAGCACATGCTTGGGTGGAGGGAGGGGTTACTACACGTGAAAACAATGTCACGTTTTTTCCAGTGTGCATTTGTTTTTCCATGCAACTCCCAACCTCTCCCACAGAAAGGATATGCAAAGTACGGGGGATAAGAAAATGCAAGAAACTTATAGTGTGGCTGTGATCGATTTTATAGTGAAGCAAGATAACTTCCAAGGTTTAACCATCAATCTACTATCTTACTGAACAACTGGAGTTAACCAGAACTCTTCCCAAAACAATTCTCAAACAGCATTCCCCAAATGCAGCTGTTGACGTTGCAGATGTTGAACTGCTGCCGATTAACAGAGTTTATGTCAATCTCGTCTCTTAAGCAGAGAAAAAAAATATCCTGGAATCCATCTCTCCTCACCCCCAAACACCACAAACTGCTGGACATTTGGCACAGCCCTGCTGTGTTGGAGGGATGGAAACCATGACAGTGGTCCCATTTACAGATGTGCACTTACACTAGAAAGCACTCCTGCCCAGCCAAGCTGAGACCCAGATGTTAGATCATCTGGCTCGGAACATCCAATGAGGCTTCCAAACCTCCAAAAATAGAGGGCAGCCAAAGAGAATCTCCACAGCAAACAAGGATTCATAACAGGATTGGAGAATAACCTTACTGCAGGTTTTTACCCAGATTTTTCCCTCATGGGGAGGGAAAAAGGCATCTGGCAAATTCCTATCCCTGTTTATTGCAGTTTTGTGATAGCCCGAAGGTCCCAGAATATGAGACACACAAGGTGAGTGAGGTAATATCTTTTATTGGACCAACTTCAGCAGGTGAGAGACACGCTTTCAAGCTACACAGAGCTTTCTTCTTTAGCTCTGGAAAAGGTACTTAGAATGTCACATAAAAGAACAGATTGTTGAGCATAAATATTTAACACATATTCTAAGAAAGAGAAGGTGGGTGAGGTAATATATTTTATGGGACCAGCCTCTGTTGGTGAGAGAGACAAGCTCTGGGGCATGGACTCACCTCTGGCGGTTCCCGGTCAGCTGGGGTGCAGAGGCACGCTTCCCACCTGTCCTGGCACTGCGGACCACACTGCACCCTGGAAGCGGCCAACAGCAGGTCTGGCTCCCCCCACCCAGTTCCCATTGACCAAGTGCAGAGCCAGTGCTCGGGGCGGGGGCAGCGCGCGGAGCCCCATGGCCCCCCTGCCTAGAAGCCGGACTCACTGCTGGCGGTTTCCGGAGCACAGCATGGTGTCAGAAAAGGTGGGCATTAGCCTCCTTAGCTGGGCAGCACCGCTGATGGGACTTTTAATGTCCCAGTTGGCGGTGCTGACCCAGTGCCTTACATGCTGGGTCGCGACCCACAGTTTGAAAAACACTGTGCTAAGAGACCATTCAAAGTGAAGTGGCCTGTTAACAGCTTTCCAGTCATAGGACAAAGAACTCAAAGACCCTCCCACAAACCACAATTCATCCAGGAATTCAAGGATATTATCAAATCCTTCTTCAAACAACTGCAAGAGTAACTCTAAAACATCATCTCCTGTGAACCCACCCCATGGACTTTCTACATGCTTCCCAAGATACACAAACAAGGGAACCCACTCAGACCCATCATATCTGGCCATGGCACTCTTACTGAAGGAACATCAGGACTCATAGAAACCATCCTCAAACCATTCACCACACCACCCTCCTTCCTCCAGGACACAACTGACTTCCTCCAGAAACACTGCAGTATTAACAACCTCCTTCAGAACACCATCCTTGCCACCATGGATGTCACCTCCCTCTGTACCAACATCCATCACAATGGCAGCATCGCTGTCTGCCTCAAATATCTACAAGATAATGGGCAACGCTCAGATATCCACCTCAAGCACATTGCCAAACTCATCCATTTAATCCTCACCCATAACAATTTTACATTCAACAACAAACACTTGGTCCAAACCATGGGAACAGACAGGGGTACTACGATGGCTCCCCAATCTCTTCATGGGCCAACTTGAGGAAGAATTTCTGGATAAATGCACAACAAAAGCAATAATGTACCTGAGATATATCGATGATATTTTCATCTTCTGGACAGATGACCTAAATTCCCTCATAGATTTCAACCACAACCAACACCCATTCATCACAGTCTCTCTCAATTACTCCCATATCAGCATCAACAAACAACTATATACAAAAAAAACCCACAGATCACCACACTTACTATCAAACATCCAGTAACCACACAAAGAAATCTGTTTTCTACAGCCAGGCACTCATACCACAGGACATGCTTCTAGGAGAAAGCCCAGGATACACACCCAAAATGGGGATTTGGGGAAACCTTAACTCCTAGTTGTCACCTACCACCCTACACTGGAACCCAAATGGAGTATCATTGTACAATTACAACCCATACTCAATGGGAACCACATCCTGAAAGAAATCTTTCCTGAACCCCTTCTTCTGGCCTTCAACCCGCCCCCCTTCACCAAACTCATCATCAGAAGCAAGCTTTACACAGACCAAGACCCACCAACTCAATGCCCCAATACCAACTATGAGGGTGGAACTAGAAATCACTATGCTCTCAAAATGAGCTCACACAGAAAAATGATAAAAGACAAACACACCCGATCTGACCTCTCAGTCCTTGTCCTCAAAGGAAATCTGCACGTCTTCAAAAGACAAGCCCAGAAGTGTAAATTCATAACTTTGCTAGACGGGCTTAAAAAAAAAAGACACTGGATTTATAGCTTATTGCTACAACCTGTAACCTACTAACTCCCCCTTTTTTGTCCTATGACTGCAGAGGTGTTAATGGGCCACTTCACCTTGAATGGTCTCTTAGAATATGGGTTAACTACTTTTGCTAAAAAATCTGTTCCACCGTGTATTTGTGACACTCCGAGTACCTTTCCGAGGCCTGAAAGAATAGCTTGTATAGCTCGAAAGCTTGTCTATTTCACCAACAGAAATTGGTCCAATACAAGAATTTACCTCTCCTACCTTATACCCTGTTTATACATCTGAGGATGGCACCAACCCTTTTGGCTGCACCATCATAGTGGGAACTCACTGTGATGCTGGCAACCCAGGTGCCAGCTCAGAGCAGAGTCACAGTTTGTCCAGGTGGCCAGATAGTCTGGTGAGTCTAAGGGGACTGTCTGCGACTCTGTGGTCAGAGTGGTCTAGTGATCCAGGAACTCACATTTGTTACTGGTTTGATTACATCTAATTACAGCACACACCAGCAGCTTGGGGGAATCGGCCCTGTTTTCTGACAGTCTGCCCTGAGGTAGGGGCACTCGCAGTGGTGAGCCACTTCAGACAGTGTGACACTCATGTTTAGCTGTATATCCACCATGACCTCCAAGTCTGTTTCAGAGTCACTGCTAACAATACTACACAATCACATGACTCCAGGAACTGGCACTTTAAGAAAACCACCACGTATTATGTATGAGCTTTGAGTTAAAAAAGGCAAGAGTTGACAACACTGAGATATAGAATTAGGATACTCTCATGGTCACAAAAAGATCAATATTTCAACGTTTAATGTGATGTAAGGAATTCCCCTTCTCCCTTCAAAATGACATGGTACTTTGCTAATCATTGGGAACATGTTTATATGTCAAGAGACAAGAGGCTCACTTCTGAAATCTATAAAATAGACCTCGTGGCCAAGGCTTTGTGTCTTGTCTCTGGTGCCAACGGAGATCTCAGCTTCAATATTTTAAGGACAATACATCATGAAGCATCTGATTCAGTGTAAGCTGGGGGCATAGATCATCTAGTTTAGCAACAGATAAAAGTGTCTCAGTCAAGAAGGTTTCCTCTTTACATTTTTATTGTAGCTATTTTAGAGTGTATTTTTTTTATAAGTCTACTTCTTCCCACGCCCTGCCTCCCAAGCTCAGAATACAGGTCAGCTGGGTAACAACTGGATATGGGACTATTAAAAAGGCATTCCCTGCTTATGGATCTAAATCATTTTTATAGAGCAGGGGTAGGCAACCGGCGGCAAGCGAGCTGATTTTCAGTGGCACTCACACTGCCTGGGTCCTGGCCACCAGTCCGAGGGGATCTACATTTAATTTAATTTTAAATGAAGCTTCTTGAACATTTTAAAAACCTTATTTACTTTACATACAACAATAGTTTAGTTATATACTATAGACTTATAGAAAGAGACCTTCTAGAAACACTAAAATGTATTATTGTGACGCGAAACCTTAAATTAGAGTGAATAAATGAAGACTCGGCACACCACTTCTGAAAGGTTGCCGACCCCTGTTATAGAGTTTCCTGTATTTCTGATTTGACGTTCACTATAGGTATGTAGCTGCAAACGTAAGGGCAGCTCCACCTCTTTAAACTGATCATTAGAGGCAAAATTCCCTCTCGTGCTGAGGGACAGCACAAAGCTTATGCAGCACTTGAATGCCACTTGTGCCATATTTTGAGTGTTTTACTGGTGCATAGGCCTCTGGCTGGCCCTCTGCACACATGTGAACTTCACCGTAGGAGCATGATTGCTTGTGTAACTCCTGAAGAAAACCTTGGCTTTTGTTTCACATCAACTCATTTTAAACAGTCACTGGACTACAGTAACCTTGTGATGGTTTTCACTAGCACATTCTATGGCTGGGGGACCCCAGTAACAAAGTCCATTCTGATGGTGGGGGGGATGTGAATGGTGTAGGCAACCCTGACTCATTTGTAAGAGCCACAGCTACCCAGCTCACGCCACAGAAGTGGGGGGCCTCTGGCCAGAGAAGAAGTGTATCCAGAACCAGGGCCGGCTCCAGGCACCAGCTTTCCAAGCAGGTGCTTGGGGCGACACTGAGAATGGGGCTGCAGTCCATGCCCCGTGGTGGCAATTCGGCGGCAGCTCCGCCGCTCTTCCGTCCGGCAATTCGGCAGCAGCTTTGCCACTGTAGTGGCGGCGGCAATTCGGTGGCGACTGCTTGGGGCGGCAAAACTGGTAGAGCCGCCCCTGTCCAGAACACTGATGAAATGTGCCGATTCAGCTCATCCCCTGATTAGCCTTCCTTGGCAGGGCTGTTACGGAGCCCCATTTGCACACTGAAAGTACCTCCCTCCAACATAACCGACATGAACAGAACCCACAGCTTGTAAGAGGAATGAGCCTGAGTTACAACTTCCCCAACGTTCATGGTTATCTGAATCCAGTGTTGGTTTGGACCATTGTAGGGGTGGAAACTGCCCCTACAATTCCAATCAGGGTATGTATGGATCTGAGATTCTTTAAAATTCACCAGAGTTCAGAAATGATCAAAGTTCATCTAGAAATGGACAGCACCCCTGCCCATAATCAATGGAGACATGGGTTTGGGACTGCACAGGCATTGAGGACAATGTTTAGCTTTATGGGGCTTCCATTTTGTTTTCAAATTTTAAATGAAGGATCCCACAGTGGACTTCTTCATCTTCAGCACTGATATGAGCTTCACATGAGAAACTCTTTTTTTCTTGCCTGAGTTATTGTCCATCAGGTTTCTGTAAGTGCAGCATGTACATTTTCCCCTGTGCAGAACCACTAGAGGGCCATTTTGTCACCTCCAGAAGACAGACAAAAATAGCTACATGAGTAGCTGGACCATTTCTCTGGGACATCTAGACTGTGCTGACTACAGGGGTGTGAACTGCAGCGTGCCCCAAAGTGCTGTGCTCTAATTGGCCCATGGGGATGCTGCTGGCATAAACTAAAAGATAACTAGTTTGCATTAATGTCGTCTTTCAACCACTTATGCACCCACAGGCATTAATTTCATCGGGACCAGTTTTCCCTACTTTGTCTATGAGAATGTCATGTGAGATGATGTCGAAAGCCTTACTTAAAAATCACCATATATAGCACCCGTATGCAGGGAGATTTATTTGTGCTCATCCTTACCAATTTGTCCATGTTTCTGCTTTATGTAAGATTCCTTTTTGATTTTCGGGTCATTAAAGAGCTCCGGATGGAACCATCGTGGCCTCTTACTATTCCTCCTAGCTTTCCTTTGCATCAGCGTCATTTGCTGTTGTGCCTTTATTATTGTCTCTTTGAGAAACCACCAGCTGTCCTGAATGCCTTTTTGCCTTAGATTTTTCTTCCCCTGGGACCTTCCCTACCAGCTTTCTGAGTTTGTTAGAGTCTGCTTTTTTGAAGTCCATTTGCTTCTGCTGCTGCTCTCACTCCTTCCTTGCCTTAGAATGATGAAATCTTTTATTTCATGATCATTTTCACCCAAACTGCCTTCAACCTTTAGATCTGTAACAAGTTCATCCTGGTTAGAATCAAGCCTAAAAAGGGTTGTCCTCATGGTTACTTCCTCCGCCTGCTGAAACAAGAAGTTGTCCCCAATACACGCCAAGAACTTACTGGACATTTTGTTCTTTACTATTTTGCTTTTCCAACAAATGTCTGGATAGTTACAGTCCCTCTGTTAATACCAGCTCTTGTGTTCTGAATATTTCCATTATTTCTTCTAGGAATGTCTCATCCACCTCTTCCTCCTGATTGGTGGCCTATAGTAGACCTCTACCATGAAGACACCCCTGTTTCCCTTCCCTTATATAGGGAAAAGCTTTTAAAAGTAGAGAAGGCCTAAAAAGAGGTTGCTAGTATAGCAAAAACTCTCTATAGCTTGCACCAGTTCCCTGGAGGGAATAAGGTACCCAGTATACCTGAGTCTCAACTAGGGCTTTTGCCAGCACATCTATGTTGGTTAGGGGTGTGATTTTTTCCCCACAAACACATCTAATTGATATAGCTATGCCAATAAAACTTTCTAGTGTAGACCAGGCCCTAGAGACAGGGAAAATAAATTCTTTCTCTCTAAAGAGAAAGCGATGGGAAGAGGATAAAGTAGTACATGACCTCGAATGCTTAGTTTAAGGCATAGGACAGGGGTCGGCAACCTTTCAGAAGAGGTGTGCCAAGTCTTCATTTAGTCACTCTAATTTAAGGTTTCGTGTGCCAGTAATACATGTTAATGTTTTTAGAAGGTCTCTCTCTATAATATATAACTAAACTATTGTTGTATGTAAAGTAAATAAGGTTTTTTAAATATTCAAGAAGCTTCATTTAAAATTAAATTAAAATGCAGATCTTATCAGTTTAGTGTGATCCTTGCCCTTGCTTTTCCTTGCTGAGTTTTCTAATGTCTGGCACGTATTTGGATTCTTTAAGCTGCACACAGGCTTCTGAGTTGTTAACCGGCTCCGAGAGGGACAGAGGACAGATTTCATGTGTGAAAATACCTGTTCACACAGGTATGTGGATCCAAATGCTGAAAGCATTGCCAAGGAAATTTTCTTCTAACAGTTAAATGTCACTGGCAGGGACGTCCATCAGGTCAGAATAGAGGCCCCATGATCTCTCTCGGTAGCTTTAAGTGCACTCCGCAATCTCCAAACTTTGATGCCCACAATTCTGAGCTTTTTAACTGAATGAGCTGCATTTCAAAATCTTCAACACCCATCCACTGAAATACAGACAAATCCAAGTAGCTTTCATTGAACTTTTCAGGTTTAATTAGAAAAGAAAGCATTGGGCCAAATTGCTGGAAATCTTGAAATCTGTCAGAAAATTCTGATTCCAGTTCTTGCATGTACATTCCAATCTTGACGACAAATGTAACGTGCTGTTCCACGTGGCATGACAGTGATGTAAGCAGCAAATCAGGACTTAAAAATATCCCAGCACAGTGGCACTGGAACAATTTTTAAGGTGGGGGTGCTGAGCTGTGCCCCCTTTTGCCCCTGTCTGCACCCCTCACTGCCCCTGGCTGAGGCCAGTGGGCCATAGCTGGGGGCAGCTGCAGAGGCCTGGGCTAGCAGCCGGGACCCCAGGCTGGCAGCAGAGCCCCCCAGACCAGTGACCGGGACCCAGAGCCAGCAGTGGGCTGAGCGGGGCCGGCGGATGGAACCCTGGCTGGCAGGGGGCCGGCAGCCAGTACCCTAGGCCAGCAGCGGAGCTCCCGGGACCGGTGGCCAGGACCCAGGCAGTGTCAGTGCCTCTGAAAATCAAATCACACGTGCCATAGGTTGCCTACCCCTGGCATAGGATGACACATTGCATCTACCAAGAAAGGTTACCGAGACACTGGCTGTGGTCAGAACTGGAGACAGAGAAAGCCGGCAGACTACTAGGAATGACAACAAGAGAGATCCAAAAGTTGCCCATTGATCACTGAAAAACAAAAATTGCCTTGTTTAAAAACAGGAATAATGAAAAGAGAGGAATGGAGCTTCCAAAAAGCAAATGCTCATTTCATAGAAATTAGAAATGGAAAATACCCCTTAAGTCATCTAGTCTATCCACAGCCAATGCAGGATGGTTGCATCCCATCTCCCATATCTCCCAGGCGTTTGTCTAGTCTTAATCACTCATGTGATGGGGCTTTCCCCATTTCCCTTGGAAGACCATGAGCATGTCTAACTGAGCATGAAGTGACATGGGATTCTGTCTAATTATTATTACTTACATTAAAGCAGCATCTACACAACAAAGATCGGAGAAGGGCACTGCACCACCACATAGTAAGAGACAGTCCCAGCTCCAGACAGTTTGCAATTTGAAGAGGTAAGACAGACAAATGGTAGGAGAAAGGAAATATCCCAATTTTTCAGATAAGGAACCAAAGGAGAGAAAGGTGACGTGACTTGCCAACGGGATACACAGCAAGTCACTGGAAGATCAGGGATAGAATCCAGATGACCTGACGCTAAGGCCATGTCTACACTAGTGAACTGTACCGATGCAGCTGTACCACTGTAAGATTGCTCGTGCAGCCGCTGTATGCCAACGGGAGAGAGCTCTCCTGTCACCATAATTAAACCAACTCCAACAAGCGTCTCCCACCCACATTGTGCTGTCCACACCGGCGCTTCTGTCAGAGTAACTTATGAGGCTCAGACGGGTGTTTTTTTCACACCCCTGAACAACGTAAGTTATATGACGGCTATGTCTACGTTGCCCCTGAGTTTGGACTAGAGGGGTGCAAATAGCAGTGCGCACCAACGTGCTGCACTCTCTCCCCCGTGTGGATGCTGCAGGCACAAACTGAAAGGTTCCTAGTTTGTATCAATGTAATCCTCTTCAAAACAGGGGCACACTGCTACTCACACCCCAGTAGTCCGAACTGTGGGGCAGTGTAAGCAAGTCCCTACTCATGGCCCTAGCCATTAGATCACACTGCTTTCCCACCCTACATCTTGCTCAGTTATCCTCCTAATGCAAGTAAACAATCTTTAGGGTTTTTTTCTGAGCATTAGTTATGACTTTTTTTTTTTAAATGGCAAAATGTCCTTGTTGTGCCCAACAGCATGGCTACACTAAAGCTGATGAAAGGAAGAGACATAAAGGAGAAGAAATCCATAGAGTGGAAATTCAGGCCCTTGCACTGTGACTGACATAGATGTAAAAGAGTTACTACAAACACACCCTCTATGCTAGGTTTCAGAGTAACAGCCGTGTTAGTCTGTATTCGCAAAAAGAAAAGGAGTACTTGTGGCACCTTAGAGACTAACCAATGTATTTGAGCATAAGCTTTCGTGAGCTACAGCTCACTTCATCGGATGCATACTGTGGAAACTGCCTCTATGCTGTAAGGGCAGGACTGATGCCAGAATGAGCATGGCTTAAGCTAATTACATGCTGTGATGATGCAAACCTTGGCTCCAATTTTGCTCTCCCTGAAGTAACAGGAGTTATGCCATAAACTTGAACAGCATAAGGTCCAGGACCTTTATGTGCATGTGTAAAAATGCTTTGTCTGAAGTTTACAGAAATCTATACTGAACAAATAGAGATACCCAGTCTTGTGACAGAGATTTTCCCCTTCTCTCTTAGAAGTGACTGTTGAGCACACTTTAAACAAAATAAATAAAAAAATAAGGAGCTGAGTGAAAAAAAATGACAATTTCCATCCTGTGGGAAATTCTGATACTTCAACATTTGTTTTAATTATGAATAGGGATGAAAATTTCAAATATCAAATATTGTCAGCTGGTTCCACTTTAAACTGCAACTCCCTAGGGTGCCACATTGCCTCTTAGGAGCTGCAGTTCAGGTGCCCGATGGTCCCATTTTCCCCTACGAAACTGGGCCATCTGCTGGCTTACGCACTTGTTCTGGCCCACAGGCCAATTCGGTCAGCCCCTGAACACATCAGCCCCTGCAGCAGACCTGCTCTACAAAATGGAGTCCACTGTGCGGCATGACTTTGGGTGTATGGTGCATGTGAGGTCATGACCTCACATGTATCATACTTGTGAAGTCAAACCACAAGAAGGAAGCCACTTTATTTCTGTATGTGGCCTGTGGAGGGGCTGCGTGGACCATGGAACCCACATCACTGAAAAGATTGTAACACCTCTCTGGCCAGACTGCATCTCCCATGATGCACCTGCAGGCATCTGATTCTCATGATACCATCACGTGGCTCAGTCAGAGGAGAGATCGCATTGCATCCTGGGAAGTTCAGTTTAAAGTTGGACTGACCTGAAATGAAATGTTTTTGGTCAGTTCAACAAACTGAAATATTTGGAGTCAGGTCAAACAAACACAAAACAAAATATTTCGTTTCAGTTTGTCTGAAGTAAAACATAAAAAATGTGAAATTTGGTTCTGTAGAAACTGCATTTTCTTTTGAAAAAATAATTTCAATGGAAATTTCACAACCAGTTCCAGTTATTTTATTTGGTCTATTAGGACCAAGATGTGGTCCCATTGAGATCAAAGGGAACTTTGCTATTGACTTCAGTTGGGCCAGAATTTGGCTCTCAGAGTGATGGATAATCTGTTTTACAACTTTATACAACAAACCAGGAAAATCACAATCTCAAAACTAGGTTTTTAGTCTGAAGATGATATTTCAAATGAAGATGCTAACATTTGGCTTTGGAAAGCTTGAATAGCTCTGTCCAGGCAGGCATGATTCAAGAGGATTAGTGAAATCAGGGACATGGTAAATTTCACAGAATAAGAAGTTTATCCATTGCAAAGTAAATAATGGCTCCATATTTGCCAAAAGATATTTGTCAGTTTCCTAATATTAAGAGACACTCACACTTTAATCTGAAAAGGGCTCATAAATCTCTTTGCTCCTGGACCACAACCACTTGTGTCCAGTTACTGTACATTTCCACAATTGTACTGAGATTTGGCAAGCTCTCCAACCAGCTGGCTGGTCTCAGATCATCCAGATTGGGAAGAGAATATTTTTCCTCCCAGATTTCTCAGCAGCTGTTTCTCAGAGAAGACATATGCCAACTTTCAACAGGTCTGGACAGAGCTTATGCAGAAAAGATATGCATTTGCTTTGTCATTGGACCTGGCACCTTTGAGAGTGTCCCCCTGTGAAGCCCCATCATAAGAGTGGTTTCTCCTCCATACAGAAAGTGTCTCGAGAGTTAAGCAGAAGAGGCTTATTTATTGCATCAAATGTAAAGGAAACATATGCGGTGTCAAAGGCAAAATTATTGGGTGATCGTGCGTTTTAAGCCAAACTCTTCTCCATATTTCAGCAGGCAATTTTTGTTAGTTAACCCCAGGAGACAATGCTAGTGTCATTGTATTTATTATTATCCCCCAGTCACGGACCAGGAAGCTATTGTGCTAGGCATTGTACAAACACAAAATACAATGACAGTCCCTGCCTCCAGAGTTTACCATGTAAATACAACATGTCTGGCTTTGACATTATTTTGGAAGAAGGCTCCTGAACATCCTCTACCCTGTTGTTTTCCCCCATGCCTGGCTTCCCTGGAGAATATGCTTTGAATGGGTGATAGATCGTCTTGATTCTAGTTCACAGATGTTTTTATACTGAGGAAATAAGAAATAAAATTTTCTGCTCACGTCAGCTTTACACAGCTGTTCCTCCACTGATTTCAGTGGAGTTATTCCTGATTTGCATCAGCATGAGAGCAGAATCAGCCTGAGGGAGTTTGCATTTACTTCATGTATCCACCTCCTTCTCTTATTTTATTTAGTTAGAAACAGCTTTTGGTCAAATCATTCCATCCTTCTCTCTCTGCCTTTGGCATTTCTCTATTAATACTGACCCACACGCACATTCCACTTTCTGTGACGGCTGAGTCCAATTATGGTTAAAGGATGGGATTTTTGCCTTGTTTGTTGAATCAATGGCATCTTTTCTTATATACTAACCCAGTTCAGACTGGTGAACCAATTTCATTTTGGGAGACTCTCTCAGAGGGATCATTGTTTCCTGCCAAATGATCCCATTTAGTTAATATCTACTAGTGTGAATGGCTGATATTCATCACTAAATGAATTGCCAATTAGCCGGGTGCAGCATTGTGGCAATTCTCACAGACCGCTCAAATTTACCTGCAATGCAATCTTCTCTCCAAAATCGTCATTTGCTTTCTTCCCCCCCCCTCCAGCCCCACTTTCAACCTCATTTAAAATAAAAATCAGTTGGCAAATGTTAGCCCTGTTTCATGCCAAATTAAACAAGCTTTCAGATTAGTAATACAGATGCTAGGCCAGATTCTCAGGATATGCCAACTGGCACCCAGTTCCGCTCAGAAGGTTGAAGGAACAAAGATGGCTTTAAATGGGATCATCTGTAAATTGCATCGACTGGTAACGGAGCCCCAAGGGCTATACCAGTAGCGAGGTGTAACCGGAATGCAGCAGAACTCTGAGCAGTGCTCCCTTTTCCCTCGCCACCTTCCTCTGCCCTTCCAGCACCTATATACATAAACAAACACTAAAGAAAATGTGGCATATAATAGAACCCTTTGCACAAAGAATCGAAAGATCTTTACAAATATTACTGAACTAAATCCCCTACAAGGTAGGCAAGTAGTATGTTGATTTCCTAGATTATTAATAGCCTGAGGTTCAGTGACTTGTCCAAGGTCTCAGGAGACAGTGCCTGAGTTGGGAATTAAAACCAGGAGTTGACTCTCAGTTTCCTAGTCAAACCTCTGTACTGGATTGTCACCCTGTTAGTGCCATCCTGTACTAAGCACAGTCTGATCCATGTGGAGTCTCCATTCTTCTCTCTCCAAGGAAACACAGTTCTGTCTTCTAAATAAAACCATTTTCCTAGCTCACAGCTCCATCTTCGTGCTCTCCTGCAGGCATAGAGTAGAGAACCATCCCTTCGAACACACTGTGATGGGGCTTGGGTGTGAAATTCACCCCTTTGCAGTGGGCAGCAAGGTCTAGGTACCATTTTAGCCCTATGCTGGGTGATGAGGTGGGATTTCAGCAGTGCACAGGCCTTGTACTAGTCCTCTACACAGGGGTGAATTTCACCCAGAATGTCTAGTATAACAAGGATTTTCACTGCAGGGTGCTACTTTCTGCTGCCTTCCACCTCTCTTTTAGAACCTGATCCAAAGCCCATTGAAGTCAATGGAAATCTCCCACTGACTTCAATGGGCTTTGGATCAGACCCTTCCTTGGGTAAAAAAAATTATGGAAAACCAGCCTGAATGGAACTTTCTCTTGTTATTAGCAGGTCTCTCTTAGAGGATGTTACCATACAATTTTCCATCTCTGTGTTAGGTCAGTCCAATACTGACATCAGCTCATTTCCATTGATCCTGATTACATACGAGTGATTTAACTCGCCATAGAACTGAATTTTCCATATGGTTGGACCCTTTTGCAATTGCTCCATAGAAGCACAATTTCCTCCTTCCTTGCTGGACTCATTATTCATTATTTTCTCCTACCCCTTAATTATACTGATCTTCACTGTCAAATAAACATTATATCAGATAATCAAAATGCGCCTTCAGAAATTTTCATTGTATCAGTTTCTCGCTGCCTTAAATGCCCCTCAGCAGCAATATTGCTTTATTGATCCTCAAAATTCCCAGTATGTGTCTCATTATTCTAGCTGAAGGTCAGATTTTGTTAAAACGTAGACTAAAAAAAGTTAGTAACTGTTCCTCTGGCACCATAGTTTTTAAAATACTTCCACTGATTGACATTTATAATTCATATGCATCAGTTGTATGAGATGTGGAAGCTGTCCAAAGACACCAAGAGATTCTAAAGCTCTGTGGGCATAAAAAGTTAGATTAATTTTCTAACCATGTATTTCCAGTTTCCTCTCAACAGAAAGGGCTGCTTTGTGGATACAGGAGTTTAATGTCAAAGGCTCACTCCTATGCTGAGCACCCTGAACATCCGCTGACTTCAGTGAGAGTTGCGGACACTGGGAGCCTTGACTACAGTTAAGAGTTTTGCTGGCACAACTGTGTCAGTGGCAAAAGCTTTTGGGTAGATGCTGTTAGAGTAGCAAACTAAAACAAATAATAATAATCTTTTTCTGGTCTAGTTCATTCCTCTCAGTGAACTGGTATAAGCTTTATTGCTAAAAGAACTCTCCTGCTGCTACACCACTAATGGATTTTCAGGTACAGCTCTACCGGTATAGCATACCACGAGACCGTTTCTAGTGTAGACAAGACCGCATCACCTTCCAGCACTGCATATTTCATGGAGAGAGTAGAAAACATTTTCCAGTTTCTCCTTTGTTATCATTTACATATTAACAACGCAGTAACAGTAATAATAAAAAAAACTTTCATGTGAGGATCTCAAAGCACTTTGTAAACTTTAGTTAATTAATTCTCACAACACCTCTGTAAGTAAGGAAATAGTATATACCCATTGTACAGATGAATACACTGAGACACATAGGCAGAGACCAAAAACACTATCCACCAACTAGCAGCCCAAAGGGAAGGATAAAAAATATCCATGCTGCCATAAAACACAGTTATGCCCTGTATTTAACTGTCATCTATTGCCATCCTGCTTTCTATTTATATAAACATCCTACCTACACTGTGTTCCTTTCTTATACCTTTTTTCCTTTCCTGGCTTCATTGTACTTGTTTTTCCCTACTAGGGCTCCAATCCAGGAAAGTAGTTCAGCACATGCATAACTTTAAACACAAGAGCAGTCCCATTTAAGCCAAAGCAACTACTCAAAGTTAAGCATGTGAACATGCACGTCAGAGCTTTCCGAGATTAAGGCCTGTACTTATTCTAACTATTAGCACTGCCGTAGCACCTAGAGGCCCCAGTCATCGGATGAGGCCCCATTGTGCCAGGCACCGTACACATTACATTTTGAAGACTAGTGATCTATAGGACTGTGGAATAATCTCCAGAGGGAAATGACAGAAGCCACATGACTTGGAATATTTAAAACGGGATTGGAGTAAACACGCAAAAAAGTGTACTTTAAGGACCAAGGGACCGACTAGATGACCTAAAAGGTCTTTTCCAGCTCTCATTTCTTTGAGAAATTATATAGCTCCCTAATTCTGATTATAGAAGAGATCCACTGTATCAGCAGGATGGATAGAACCCACGCCACAAGCACCAAAAGCACAATTCGGTACGGCCTGAGCTACATAACTGACCTGCACAGTTCTAGGGAGTAGGTTTCTTCCATCTACCAGGACCAACCGTTAATGGGAGAATAGATCTGCCACATCCACATCCACAGCTAGTGTGTTACACTCGCTCCTTACAGCTTTGTGTGTTTGAGTGGTGGAAATATACCTTTTCCTGGAGTCACACTGTGATTTGCTCATTCCTGTTTTAGAAAAAAGACATGACTGACTGAGGGCCTGTTGGAGACCGGGCCCTGTGCAGTCTGGCCTAATGGTTAACATGAGAGCGCCACCTACCACTTAGAACTGGGTTCTGTGTGGACAAAGTCCAGGAACGAGCAGAGGTTCAGTGCTGGAGAGATAGAAGTCGAATGCCAGAGCTGGAGGTTAACCAGAGTCATAGGTCAGAGCCAGAGCTGAGGATCAGTACCGGAGAAGGAGGAGTTACAGGGGAACCAGGGCTGGAGCAGAGCAAGAGCCAGGACTGGAACAAGAGGGAGCAGGCTAGAGCAGGGACAAGAACAAGGGCAAAAGTAACACCAACAGACCCTGGTCGTCGGCAGGCAGGATCAAACTTGGGACTGACCCCAGAAGCTTAATGTATGAGCCTTTACTGCATGAGCGTATTCATCTCTCAGTGGTTTAGGTGGGTTACACAAGCACAGCTGCAGGCATGATACACATTAAGCAGCTGGAGAGCTGCTGCTGGGCTTAAAAATTAGCCAGTTGCCCTTCCTGACTGATCAGGTAGTACAGTCAATCAGGGGAAGGGAGATAATGATTGCTCTCATCAGGGGATAAATACCAGGGAAGGAAAGGAACTATTAATGTTAAATGCCAATGTTTACACAAGAATGAATGGATATGAACAAGTTTAGGCTTGAAATTAGGTGAAGGTTTCTAAACCATCAGAGGAATGAAGTTCTGGAACAGCCTTCCAAGGGGAGCAGTGGGTGGGTGGGGGAAGCCTAACTGGCTTCAAGATTGAGCTTGACAAATTTATGGAGGGGATGCTATAATGGGACTGCCCACAATGGCATATGGTCTATCTGTGACTGCTAGTAACAAAAATTCCCAAAGGCCGGAGATGGTGCACTAGATGGGGAGGGCTCTGACTTACTACCGAGAGTTCTTTCCCAGGAGTCTGGCTCTTGCCGACATTCTCAGGGTGCAACTGATTGCTATATTTGGGGTAGGGAAGGAATTTTCCCCAGGTCAGATTGGCAGAGATCCTGGGGGGGTGGAGGCGTCACCTCCTTCTGCAGCATGGGGTCTGGGTCACTTGCTGGTTTAAACTAGAGTAAATGGTGGATTCTCTGAAATTGTAAGTCTTTAAATCATGATTTGAGGACTTCAGCAACTCAGCCAGAGGTTATGGAGTGGGTGGGGGCAGTTCTGTGGTCTGCAATGTGCAGGAGGTCTAACTGGGTGATCATGAAGGTCCCTGCTGGCCTTAAAGTCTGAGGTAGCCTGCTGCAAGCCAGCTGCACTTGTTGGGTTGCTAGGAGACTGACTCTGCTGCAGGCCCTAGTCCCTGACAGGGCCACAGACTGACTGGCCTTCATCCATGTTGGGCATCTCCCATGATGCCAACCTTTAAAGGGATTGAAAGATATTTCCTGTTTATAGAAAATGGTGAATGAAGAACATTTACATGGCTTTTTATGTATACATCGATATGAGCACTTACATTCTCCCTGGCTAATTATATTTTGCAGAACAAAAATTCCCTCTACTTTTAAATGGGTAAAATATTGTTCACTTTCTGTGTAGAAGAGCTGCCGGTACTGCTCTGCACCATTTTCCACTTCCAAGGGGGGGATGTTTTCATAAGGTGGTGTTTTCATCTGTAGAGCTCAGTTCTCTTTTGGGAAACAGCCCGTTTGCACTGCTGGCTTAACTGGCCCAGGAGATTTGACTAGAGGAAGAGGGGATGGCTGGATAACCAACTATTGTCAGATCACCTCCTCTGAAATGCACATGTACTTACTTCAGATTCATTATATCCTTCCCTTGCTCATTAAGTGAGGAATACTCACAATTTAGCTCCCTAGTAATCTCTTCCACTATTGATTTTAAAATAATATCTTAGTCTAAATTGCTTCTCAGAGTAATTCTAGAGCATGATTCAGTCTCAGACAGGGGCACCCAAACTTTGCCCAAGACGGGGTCAATGCTTCTCCTTGGAGCTTGGTAAAGATGAAGGGAGAGAAAGGCCAAATTGCAGAAGTGCATGGGGCACATTCAGCCTGGAAACTACACTTTGGCCACTTCTGGGCCAAATATGGCAGTGCCTCCGTTAATTAATGAGTGTTCATTATAGTTCTTAATCCATGCTGCAGTCTTTCTATAGATGAAGTGTGCTCACGTAGAGCGATGGAACGGAAGTAAGCATCGCACACAACTGGATGTTAAGGGCTGCTTTCGTCTATACAACGGAAGTTGATTCCATAAGACTAAATGGAGTTTGTTTACTTGCCAAGGTGAGATATAACTGAGCAGTGATACAGCACCTAGGTAGTCATAATTAGGATGACTGGGAAGCAGCATGCTAATGGATAGGGGCTTTAGATTGGGAGTCAGGAGACCTAGGTGTGGTGTCATCTTGGACAATTACTTCATCTCTCTGTACCTGTTTTCCCTCCCATCCTTTTTCTGTCTTGTCTACTTATCTTGTAAGTTCTCATGTGTTTGTAGAGTGCCTAGTAAAATGGGGTCTCAATCTTGGTCAGGGCCTCTAGATAGTACTGGAATGCCAACCAATAATAATAGAACAGAGTATGTGGCTGCAATGTGCTTCATTCTTGCCAATTAATAGTCCTAATTATTTCTAGAACAAGTGTTAGTCATATTAATTATACTAAAGCCCTGGAATATTACTGCTTATATTTTGCCAATGATTTGCCAACTCTGCATTACTCCTGCAATAGGAACAGATTTTTCCAGGTTATCAAAATTTGATTTTGGGACTTGTCAAAGGCAAGAAACACAGTTAAGTAACATAGTAATAAAACTGGTAACCTCTCCATAAACCCAGCATAAGATCTTTGGACCAAACTGATCCCCAGAGTCACTCTATTGACTTTGCTGGAGTGACACCACGAATGAATTTGGCCTTTTGCGTTTCCTTTAAATTAGGGCCAATGAGACAGCTATGTTTGTGGGGAAAAACAAGAACATATGTTGAAAACAGAGAGTTTCCAACAAAAACTTAATCCAGCTTGGGAATGAAATTCAACTGCAAAGATTTTGTGGTTGGCTGAAGATCTGGTCTGAGATTTTCCTACTGAGAAGTTAACATTATACAGCCCAAGAGCACCTTCCGGAATTTAAATCTTATTAACGAAGAGTCAAAATAACTGAACTAGGTCCAGCATGCTGTTTGAAGTAGAATACAATAGCCATGGTGTGTATCACTTTCTATAGTGAAACTGACTTTGGACAACGGCTGCACAAACAAACCTGCCCCAAATATATGGATAACAACTTCACTTCATCATCTGTATAGAGCTGTGAGAGCTATTTACAACACTAACCATGTTAGTGTCCTCTTGTCCCACTCAGATGATTAATTAGAATTCCCTGGTGCTTGAACACTCTGCAAGTGCTTTTGTTTGACAACACAGCAGGCAATCCCTACAGTATTTGTCTTGCACAAAGCTGCAAGAACAATCATAAGAGCTAACATGGCATTGGCAATAAATAAATAATCTGGGGAAATGGCATTGTTTAAATCAAAAGTACAGCAGGAAGGTCGAGCTAGCCATTCTTTTATCTAAATAACCACAGCAATTCAATTCCACTATCTTAATAAATAAATAAATTAAAATGTGAACCAACAGAAAATGTTGCTTGTGTGTGTCACCCAGGAATCTACTAACAAGCTGCCCTCATGAAAGGAAGTGCTCTATAATATAGTCAAAGCACATAACTAGCAGTCAGGGCCCCGGGGTTCCATTTTTGGGAACCAGGACACTGCAGTTCCATTTTTGCTTTTATCCCAGACATTATCATTATCCTTGAGAGATGCCCCAGGCTGGTTATATTGAGCACTGAAAGGGCACTGACAGGCCAAAGGCAGTTTTAGTAGACAATATCTAGGGAGTTAAAAAGAAGTCATTCAGTTATTGGGATGCTGGAGTTCTTGGCCTCCTGAGTCTATAAAAAGAAAAGGAGGACTTGTGGCACCCTACAGACTAACAAATTTAGTTGAAAAAAAAAATAAAAAGTGTCTGTTTTTGGTTTTGGCCACATAAGAGAATTCAAACTTAACAATTATGCAGTAGAATTTTCATTTTATTTCCTTTCCCTAACTCTCACTCCCATTTCTAGAAATAACCGCCTTGTCTATACTAGCTAGACTACAACAGTTTAACGAAGGATTTGAAAACTAGAGCAATTTTTAAATTGATCTTGAGCAAATCCCTAATGTAAACATGCTTAAGCCAACTTAAGCCCCACTTAAATCTGCTTAGCTTCATCTATAGGTTACTGATTTAAGCTGAGTAACATAAGCAGGGGTAAATACCTCCATGATGGCCATGATTTTGGCCCATACTGGTCACTGACCCAGGGACCTCTGGTGCTAAAAGGGAGAACCAGGTCCTGCAATTCTAAAAGGGAGAGTCTCTATAGCTTGACCCAGGCTCTGACACTGGGATCTGTAACCGCCTCATGTCCTCCTTGGATCGGGCACAGAGGAGGAACTTGTAACACCTGCTAACCAGCAAGTTGCACATCTATATCAGAGGTTTGCACCACGTTAACTAGATAAATTTTTCGATCAATTTAGTTAAACTGGTGCAACTTTATTAGTACAGACCAGGCCACGGAATCCAACGTTTATACCATATGGAGGCGAACGGAATCCAAACCTGGCTCCCAGAGGTTATTACAGTTATGACAGGGGTCTGAATCAGTTAGTGTCTATACAGTATTCCACGGGCGTGGCCTTCACCAAGTGGAAGATGCCACTGTGCATCATTAGGTTATCGTGTCTTCATTAAGTGAACTGGACTGAACAGCAATCACAAGATTACCAGCTGCAGGAGAATAAAACTGCCATGGGTTTAAAACAAGGGAGGTAAATAAGCAACACTCGAAACTGAATAAACCAAATGACTAAAGCAGGGGAATTCAAATGGAGGTGGAAATATATCAAATCATAGAAACAAGAGGCTGAGTGAGAATCTTAGTTGCGCAATTCAACCTGTTACGGTGTTAGGAAAGCAAGGGCGTTACATATACGGAAAGTGCAAGAAGTTATGATCCACACAGACTAGGTCTCCGCTGCAAAAAATAGCTGTATTTTTAACTGGAGACAGCTATAGCGAATGAAATCCTAGTGGAGACCAGGCACAGGTAGCTTTTTGCACTGATGTAGCTAGTCAAGGTCTATTCCACACACCCCTTCTGGGATTTACCTCAGCCATGAGAGGCAAGGTAAAATCTACAGAGGCACAATGTACTACTGCCCGTTACCCAAAGCCCTGGAATCCAATTCTTCTTCATAGTCTTCTTCCTATGCACGGCTTTATCGTTGTTCATTAGCTGCCACAATAGAATTATCCCGTAACAGCTATGGAGTGTTACACTGTAATCTGTCCTCTCTGGCTGACTGGATTTGCCCTAAGGCAACAACAATGCCTCTACCTTTTAAGGAGAATGACAATAAAAGCAACAGGAATACGTGGTTGAGAAATTGAAAGTGGAAGGAAGCTTGGGTGAAAGTGATCATGAAATGGTAAAGTTTGTGATTCTAAGAAATGGAAGGAGGGAAGAACAGCACAATAAAGATAATAGATTTCAAGAAGGCAGACTTTAGCAAACTTGGGGAGTTGGTAGGTAAGATCCCATGGGAAGCAAGTCTAAGTTGGGGGGATCAGTTCAAGAAAGTTGTCAGACATTATTAAGGGCACAAGAGCCAAGTATCCCACTGCATAGGAAAGATAGGAAATGTATGGCAAGAGGCCACCCTGGCTTAACCAGGAGATCTTCAATGGTCTGAAACTCAAAAAAAGAGTCCTACAAAAAGTGAAAACTAAAAGGATGAGTATAAACTCATAACAGAGCCATTGGCCATTATCTTTGAAAACTCGTGGCAAATGGGGGAAGTCCCGGATGACTGGAAAAAGGTTAATGTAGTGCCAATCTTTAAAAAAGGGAAGAAGGAGGATCCTGGGAACTACAGGCCAGTCAGCCTCACCTCAGTCCCCGGAAAAATCATGGAGCAGGTCCTCAAAGAATCAATATGAGAGGAAAGTGATCAGGAACAGTCAGCATGGATTCACCAAGGGAAGGTCATGCCTGACTAATCTAATCGCCTTCTATGATGAGATTACTGCTTCTGTGGATGAAGGGAAAGCAGTGGATGTATTGTTTCTTGACTTTAGCAAAGCTTTTGACACCGTCTCCCACAGTATTCTTGTCAGCAAGTTAAAGAAGTATGGGCTGGATGAATGCACTATAAGGTGGGTAGAAAGTTGGCTAGATTGTCGGGCTCAAAGGGTAGCGATCAATGGCTCCATGTCTAGTTGGCAGCCGGTGTCAAGTGGAGTGCCCCAGGGGTTGGTCCTGGGGCCGGTTTTGTTCAATATCTTCATAAATGATCTGGAGGATGGTGTGGATTGCACTCTCAGCAAATTTGCGGATGATACTAAACTGGGAGGAGTGGTAGATATGCTGGAGGGCAGGGATAGGATACAGAGGGACCTAGACAAATTGGAGGATTGGGCCAAAAGAAATCTGATGAGGTTCAATAAAGATAAGTGCAGGATCCTGCACTTAGGACGGAAGAACCCAATACACAGCTACAGACTAGGGACCAAATGGCTAGGCAGCAGTTCTACGGAAAAGGACCTAGGGGTGACAGTGGACGAGAAGCTGGATATGAGTCAGCAGTGTGCCCTTGTTGCCAAGAAGGCCAATGGCATTTTGGGATGTATAAGTAGGGGCATAGCCAGCAGATCGAGGGACGTGATCGTCCCCCTCTATTCAACATTGGTGAGGCCTCATCTGGAGTACTGTGTCCAGTTTTGGGCCCCACGCTACAAGAAGGATGTGGATAAATTGGAGAGAGTCCAGCGAAGGGCAACAAAAATGCTTAGGGGTCTGGAACACATGACTTATGAGGAGAGGCTGACGGAACTGGGTTTGTTTAGTCTGCAGAAGAGAAGAATGAGGGGGGATTTGATAGCTGCTTTCAACTACCTGAGAGGTGGTTCCAGAGAGGATGGTTCTAGACTATTGTCAGTGGTAGAAGAGGACAGGACAAGGAGTAATGGTCTCAAGTTGCAGTGGGGGAGGTTTAGGTTGGATATTAGGAAAAACTTTTTCACTAGGAGGGTGGTGAAACACTGGAATGCGTTACCTAGGGAGGTGGTAGAATCTCCTTCCTTAGAAGTTTTTAAGGTCAGGCTTGACAAATCCCTGGCTGGGATGATTTAATTGGGGATTGGTCCTGCTTTGAGCAGGGGGTTAGACTAGATGACCTCCTGAGGTCCCTTCTAACCCTGATATTCTATGATTCTATGAAACAAATAACACAAGTATGTAGGGACAAAATTAGAAAGGCCTAGGCACAAAACAAGATTAAACTGGCTAGAGACATAAAGGGTATGTGACCATAATTGCTGGAGGGGCCTCACTGAGATTGCTCAATCAGGGCAAACTGCAAAGAATGGGGCAGACGATTCCCAAAACTGGTGGTTTATTTTAATACTTAGATTCAGCAACAAACAGTGTCTGCAACACCTTACTAGTTACCCAGAAGCCAAAAACACAGCTCCCCTAAAGTAATCCAGTCCTGGGCTCCCACTCAGACAGCCAAATCCAATATTGTGAGGATTACTTAAAATCTTATTTACCATATATAAATTTCTATCAATCACAAGAGATTGGACACACTACCCACCAAGTCAATGATTATTTCAGATTTATCCAAATACATGCTTATAGTCAATTCTTATTAATTAATCTAAGATTTATTATAAAAGAAAAGAAGGTGAGTACTACGGTTAAAGACTATACATACAGATATGAATAAAGTTCTTAGGTCAGCTTCATAGCAGAGATGATGAGCTGTTGAGTTGTCAAAAGTTCACCCAGAATCAATTCTATAGGTTATAGTCCAATAGGCAGTCCATGTGTAGAGTCTGTTTAAATTCTTCCATGAGAAATTGCAGGGTAATCCAGAATGGAGCTGGAGACCTCAGTCTTACAATTTAAACTTTCCCTGACAAAGTTCAAGCAGATCTGAGATGGTAAGCATCAGGCCCTAGAGTTCTTTTATAGATCTCTGGCAGGCTACGATAGCCTCTTGACAGAAGATAACACAGTAGGCATTCCTTGGATGAAGAATAGGTAATATACATTGTTGCTTTGAAGTAAACCTCCTATTTCCTAGGCACACACTGGTAACTAGCTGCATCCATTAGCATAAGGTAATTAACTACTCTAGCAGTTCATAGACAGTTTACTACAAACTTCAAAGAGAAATACAGACAGTGATATTATTACATCCAAGTTTCATCTAAATGCTAATATTCCCTTTTGATCTCTGCATCAATAGAATATAGGAACAGACAGGAACTGAAGTTTAGCATATACAGGCTAATCTGGTTACACTGTTAATATCTAACAATATATAGGTGTAAACAGACAAACAATTAGTATTTACTTCTAGTTCTCTAACAATATAGGTTTACATTTCAGAGGATTTAGTCCACTTACATGGCTTTGATAACTATCTATAAGAAATAGCCCTGTTTATCATTTATGTTTCATGGGAGAATTCTGTGCCACTGCGCAATGCAGAATTTGGCAGAAATTAATGCGTTCGCAGAATTTCCTTTCCCACACTGAAACTGGCTGCAGTGCTGCTGGCCACCATTGGGGGCTGCTAGACCCGGCAGAGCCCAGCTTGCACATAGACGATGCTGCAGGGGGGGAGGGAGAGGAAGCTAAAGGATTCCCAGCAGCTGCAGTTCCCCGCACACCCCGAGGGAAGGGGACAGCGACGTGCAGGAAACTCCACACAAGCCTGGGATCCAGCATCAGGCTGTTCATCCCTCTTGATCCCTGGGCTCTGAGGGCTAGGGGAATGGCTGTCTGGGCTGGAGGGGCACAGCTGGGCTCTAGGGGATAGGAGGATGGGTGTGTGCACTGTGGGGGCCCCATGCCTGGGCTTTGGTGGGAAGGGGATGTGGGTATCTGGGCAAAGGGGAAGGGGAATGTGGCTGGGCTCTGGAAGAGTGTACCTGGGCCAGGGGCCCCCATGGGAGGGAGGGGATGTGGGTATCTGGGCAGGGGGGCCCCCTGTGGCTGGGCTTCAGGGGGAGGGTCAGGGCTGGTGTAACCACTAGGCAAACTAGGCAACCACGTAGGGCGCCAAGATTTGGGGGCACCAAAAAGCGGTGTCCCAAATTATTTTTTACACTATTGCTTAGGGGCAGGTACCTGTCAGTCTCCAGCGCTTGGGCCACACCAGGGCCAGCAGCCTCTTCACCTCAGAGTCTCCCCCGCTTCCCAGGGGGCCATTTCTCCTCTCAGGCTCCCTGGCCGCTGCCACCATGGCCGCCCAGGAGGACACGGGCAGGGGGCGCTGCCGCGGAGGAGACGCAAGGGGCCGGGCTCGGCTGGGGATCTGCACCTGCCGGCTGAGAGCAGGAACCAGGCACCACTCGGGGGGAGCCGGGTGGCCCGCGCCCAGTGAGACTGCAGCCTTCACAGCAGCAGGGGCAGGCAGGGAGAGTAGGCGCCCTGGGCTACTGCATGCATCCAGTGAAGTGAAGTGAGCTATAGCTCACGAAAGCTTATGCTCAAATAAATTGGTTAGTCTCTAAGGTGCCACAAGTCCTCCTTTTCTTTTTGCGGCTACAGACTAACACGGCTACTACTCTGAAACTTGTCATAGGGGTTTCTGTAACTCTCTACTCCTGGGGGAATTTTTTGTGTGTGTTTGTATTGTTACAGACATATTTGCAGACAGGTATTATGAAATAAAACTACCAAAAATAATTGAAACTGACATGATCATGTACTGTTATTTTGACAAATAAAATTTGCAGAATTTTAAAATAATGTGCACAAAAATTTTATTTTTTTTTGCTGCAGAATTCCCCCAGGAGTAATTATTTATATACTTTTCTAATATGTTCCTAAAGGTTGATTTCAGGTCACTTAGCCTGCTGGTTGCTTAGCTCTCACTGGCTCAGTGTCACGGGGTAACAAGAAAACATTCTACAAATACATTAGAAGTAAGAGAAAGACCAAGAAGAGGGTAGGCCCATTACTCAATAAGAGGGGGGTGGAGAGGAAAACAACAACAGAAAATGTGGAAATGGCAGAAGTGGCAAATGATGTTTTTCTTTCAGTCTTTACCAAAAAGTTTAGTAGTGACTGGACATCTGAATGCTAGTGAAAATGAGGTAAAATCAGAAGTTAAAACAGGGAAAGAACGAGATAAAAATTACTTAGACAAGTTAGAAGTCTTCAAGTCACCAGGGCCTGATGAAATACATCCTAGAATACTCAAGGAGCTGACTGAAGGGATATCTGAGCCATTAGTGATTATCGTTGAAAAGTCATGGAAGACGAAAGAGATTCAAAGGAATGGAAAAGGGCAAATGTAGTGCCAATCTATAAAAAGGGGGATAAGACAACCAGGAGAACTACAGTCAACTTAACTTCTGTATCTGGAGAGATAATGGAGCAAATAATTAAGCAATCCATTTGCAGACACCTAGAAGATAATAAGGTGGTAAGTAACAGTCAGCATGGATTTGTCAAGAAAAAAAATGTCAAACTAACCTAAGAGCTTTCTTTGACAGGGTAACAAGCCTTGGGGGGGGGGGGGGGAGGGGGGGAGGAAAGGGAAGCAGTAGATGTTGTATGTCTTGCCTTTAGTAAGGCTTTTGATATTGTCTCGCTTGACCTTCTCATAAACAAACTAAGGAAATAGAACCTAGATGGAGCTACTATAAAGCTGGGTGTATAACTCGTTGGAAAATTGTTCCCAGAGAGTAATCATCAGTGGTTCACAGTCAGGCAGGAAGGGCAAAACAAGTGGGGACCCACAGGGATCAACTGTGGGTCTGGTTCTGTTCAACATCTTCATCAATGATTTAGATAATGGCATAGAAAGTACACTTATAAGGTTTGCAGACGATACCAAGCTGTGAGGGGTTGCAAGTGTTTTGGAGGACAGGATTAAAATTCAAAATTATCTGAACAAATGGAGGAAATGGTCTGAAGAAAATAGGATGAAATTCAACAAGGACAAATGCAAAGTACTCCACTTAGGAAGCTGCACACATACAAAATGGGAAACGACTGCCTACGAAGAAATGACGTGGAAAGGGATCTGGAGTCATAGTAGACCACAAACCAAATAAGTCAACAATGTAACGCTGTTGCAAACAAAAATGAACATCATTCTGGGATGTATTAGCAGGACTGTTGTAAGCAAGACACAAGAAATAATTCTTCTGCTCTACTCTGGGCTAATTAGGCGTCAACTACAGTAGTGTGTCCAGTTCTGGGTGCCACATTTCAGGAAAGATGTGGACAAAATGCAGAAAGTCTAGAGAAGAGCAACAAAAATGATGAAAGGTCTAGAAAACATGACATATAAGGGAAGTTTGAAAAAAACTGGGTTTGTTTAGTCTGGAGAAGAGAAGACTGAGGGGGACATGATAACAGTTTTCACGTACATAAAAGGTTGTTACAAGGAGGATCGAGGAAAATTGTTCTTCTTAACCTCTGAGGATAGGACAAGAAGCAATGGGCCTAAATTGCAGCAAGGGAGGTTTAGGTTGGACATTAGGAAAAACTTCCTAACTGTCAGTGTAGTTAAGCACTGGAACAAATTGCCTAGGGAGGTTGTGGAATCTCCATCACTGGAGATTTTTAAGAGCAGGTTAGACACCTGTTAGGAATGGTCTAGATAATAGTTAGTCCTGCCATCAGTGCAAGGGACTGGACTAGATGACCTCTCGCGGTCCTTCCAGTCCTAGGATCCTATGTTGGTAAAAATACTGGACAACAGACCTATATACCTTCTTATGAGATGCACATGTTCTTTAATCTGCTCCATGGAAAGTGAAATTACGGAGACATTAGTAGTGACTCCAAAGTTAAGATTGCAACAAGATTTGGATACATATATCCATATCCTTAGCCAGTGTAAATCAGTGAAGCTCCATTGACATCTGACCCTGTGCCTGCTTTATATAGTTATGCAGATAGTGTCACTGGTTTTTAAAAGCAGCCTCCATTCTTGTATTTACAATTTTATGGCTGCAATGAGTTGCAGTTGCAAATTTTGCACATGCTGTTATGCACAAACTGCCTGTGGATACCAAGTGGCTTCTGATTTTATTTACCCTGAGTACCTACAATGCACATATCATTTACAATAGGCATGGTAATGTTGGAAGTTTGAGTTGTCTGGCATGGAGGCCAACTAGACAGGTCAGCCATGTTCAGTGGTTTGTCTCAATACTAAGTGAAACAAATGAGTTGCTGGAATGTTGCAGAGCTTCAGCAAGAAAACTCCAAGTTGCAAACTTGCTTGTGGAGAAACATACAGTTTAAATCCACCAGTGACATGGCATAAGCTTGCATAACAAAGGTCAGGATCCCTGTCAGCCAACTGTTTCCTCCTGAGTCTTAATGGTGGGTGATTTTAGCTCAAAGATATGTTCTTGGATATATGCACGTATCGGGACAGAGAAGTCTGCACATGTACATTCCACGCACACCTGAAGGAGTTAGTTACCTGTGTGAAAGCAGGATCGGAAGGATGGGGACCCCAGTACGCTAATTTTTTACCACCGCCGCCAAAGCCTGCTCTCCATTTTCTAACTATGACCTGGTCTACACTTAAAAGTTAGGTTGATGTAACTATGGCACTCAGGGGTGTGAAAAACTGCCCACCTAACCCTCCATGTAGAATGCTTCGGTCAACCTAGCTACTGTAGCTCAGGGAGGTAGAGTTCCCACAGCAATGGAAAAACCTCTTTGAGAATTTTCCAGATCAGACTCCTCTCTAGTTAAGAGTGGATCTGTTTCTGCTGATATATTATGGATCAAATTTTCAAAAGCCCTTAAGTGATTTAGAAGCCTAAATCTCATTTTCAAGTGACTAATCTCTTAGATACTTTTGCAAATTTGACCCTATATCTTCTCCATTTTGGGGGACTGACTTCTTTTATCGCACCAAAATCTCCCTATAATCTTTGGGGAAATTTTGGAATCTGTGATAAGAAACTGTGACAAGAAACCCAAAAGCTGAATTGCCAACAAGACTTGAAAATATTTCCCTTCATTTATAAGAATCATGCTATGCATATCCAAAAACATCAACACAACGGGATGGGGGGAAATCACCCATAAGCAGTAGACTGTTTCATTTGAGAAAAAAAATACATTGGCTTTTCTTAAATCACAAGTGGCACAATATATATGTTATGTGGGAGTCACAGTCTGATCCTATACTAGTAGGATATTTGTCTTCAGTTATAAACAGCTCTGTCTGGAAATAATGTTGCCATACACCAGAGCATTAGATGTGCTTTCCATGGAATTTTGCCTACGAAGAAGGCAATAGGTCAGTGGGAAAAAAGTATTTTAGTGAAAGTTACCCTTCATATTTGGAACTTTAGACCAAACAATTGCCATTTTCTCATGCTTTCCCCTGCATGATTTCAAACATATCCCCAGCTGCTGATATCCAATGGGGTCTATATTTCCACAGCTAAACTGTTTCACCACGTTCTAGTCTGCAGGCAGTAAGTCAGGCTCTCCTTGCCAGCTGCAATTACCCATGCTTGCCTTTCCTTTAGTAACAGCTGTTCTCACTGATTTTGGCCCACCCGCCACATTTACTAAACAATGCCAATCATTAGCATTACCATTTGTTTCTGGAGACATCCAGCTTCATTTACTTTCAGTCGTAGTCAGTCATGCCCTCTTCTGAGCTGCGGCTGCTGCAGAAACAGCAGTACAGATTCCCAGCTAAAGCTCAGGACCAGAAAGATGACAGGGAGTGGGGTGGATGATTTATAACAGGGGGAAAGTGGATCAGAATGGCTCCTCACCCAACCCTCCTCCCACTGTATGTCTACACTGCAATTAGACATCGGTGGTTGGCCCGGGCTAAGGGGCTAGTACTAAGGATCTGTTTAATTGTGGTATAGACATTTGGGTCTGAGTCCCTTGCACCTCACAAGGTTCTAAAGCCCAGGTTCCAGCCTGAGCCCAAACATCTACAGCAAAATTAAACAGCCCTTTAGTCTGAGCCCTGTGAGTCCAAGCCAGCTGGCACAGGCCACCTGTGGGTTTTTAACTGCAGTGTAGACATAACTCAGTGTCCAGAAATCCCCCCTCTCTTCCTGGCCCAGTGAAATGGCCACCTCTAAACCCTAGCAGCCTGGCCATGCACCACGGATTCATTTATTTAGCCTTCAGAACACCTCACCTTCACTCAGGGCTCTTACAGCAATTTAAATGTATAAGGCAAAGTGTAAAATCCACAAGGCACATGGACAGACTCCACATTGAACTGCCTAGACCACACTGACTGTGATAGCCACCCCTCTTACCACATTCACACCCCTGCGCATTCCAGCTTCATCAGCTTGTGCAGGTTTTATCGCACACTCTTTGGTGTTTTTCTTAAAGCTCCAGCTCCTGGAGCCCTGTGATTGTGAGAGACTGTCAGCTTTCATTTAAAAAAACAAAAGTTAGTTTCTGGCCAGTCTTGAGATTTTTGGGAGGCCTGACTCATGACTGTTGAACACCTGGGGCTGGCAATACAGCGGCGGCCCCCACAGATGAGCTTTGCAGCATGCCACAAGCAGGGTCAGTCTGGTCCACCAGAGTATCAGGAAGTCTCCCAGGAGGTCTTTGTTTTTTTAAAGTTTGGCTGGCTGGGGCAAACACCATTCTCCTCTGTGGGATTTAAGGAGAAGCATGTGCACAGAGACAGACCTCCTCAGCCCACTCCTCTCCCTCACAGGGCCCTGCCATTCCCTCCTCCTGAGGCGTGGAGAAAGGGAGGATTGAAGATCATCCCCTTGATGTCCTGCTATGTGTATGGAAACCCTCCCAAAGCAGGAGGATGGTCCATTGGCTCAGGCATTCCCTCAGCATCAGGGGGTTCAGTTCTTTGCTCCACCACGGTGCTTGATCCCAGGCAAGTGTCTTCGCTTGAAATCTTGCCCCACTGAAGTCAATGAGAAATTTTGCCAACAACTGGGGGGGAGGTTAAACGGGACGACAGGATTTCACCTGTAGTCTCTCAACCTCAGGTTTCCTAGCTGTAAAATGGGATAACACCACTGCCCTGTCCTGCCTCACTGCAGTGTTGTGAGGCTAAATACAATTAAAGATGGGGGGGCCCCTCAGGTACAATGGTAATGGGGGCCAGATAAGCACCTAAGAGAGACAGAAATGCCTCTCCCTGTGTGAAAACTACAAACTGTCACTGTTATAATATAAAACTAGCATGATCCTAAGACTTGGATCTGCACTTTCCTAGAATTCAAATGTGTTTGCTCAAGTGTTTCAGTCTGGCCCATTTCTATATGGAACCCATTCTCCTGAGTCTTAACAAGGTGCTTATGTGTGCACACTCACCACAGAGATGCACAGAGACCTACTAGGACCAGAAAAATAAAACACAGTTTGCAAATAAACGAGTGTCACATCATTAAGCTTCCTCAGCCACTGGCAAACTTACTGTGCTCGTCTGTCCTACTTGTTGGTCTGGGATATAAGATGTGATTACAACAGTCTAAACCAAGCAAATAAGCTCAGGGTGAGGAGCCTGCTTGAATATTGAAGGAAGTAACTTCACTCTGCAGGGTTACAGTCACACATAAGAACACTCAGCCTCGTTCAAACATATCTACGTTTTGCCTAGTTTTTATTTCCTGCACATCTAACAGCTGCCACATGTTTTCTTGACAGGTTTCAGAGTAGCAGGCGTGTTAGTCTGTATTCGCAAAAAGAAAAGGAGTACTTGTGGCACCTTAGAGACTAACAAATTTATTTGAGCATAAGCTTTCATGAGCTACAGCTCACTTCATCAGATGCATTCCATGAAGTGAGCTGTAGCTCACGAAAGCTTATGCTGAAATAAATTTGGTAGTCTCTAAGATGCCACAAGTACTCCTTTTCTTTTTGCGAACACAGACTAACACAGCTGCTACTCTGAAACCTACCTTAAAGTGGTAGATTGAAAGAGCTTAATCTATTTATCTTAAACAGATGGCTAAAGGGTAACTTGATCACAGTATATAAGTACCAACATAGAGAACAAATATTTAATAATGGAGTCTTCTGTGACATTGCACTCCATAATGTTTTATGGAAACAAGTTTATGAGTGTAAATATGATCTAACTGGAATATGTTTTATGCAAAACGTCTCTTGTAAGGTATCATTACAAAGCTTATAATCACCTGAGTGTGTTCATCCTATTTGTATGAATGTATCATTCTTGTATCTGAAACTAGGAATAAGAAATATAACTCTGAGGTCCTACTGAATTATGCAAAATGTGGGCCATTAATGGTGGTTTGGAATCTTGATGGCTCCCATTAACCAGGACAATTGGTTGTAAATGTTTCTGTTTAACTGTAAGCCTTTCTGTATACCTGTGTGCCAGCGAGTGGGTAATGAAGTCTTACAATGAGATGTGATCATTTCACCTGAACTGGAATGCATCTGAAACCTGGTGCTTTTCCATTGAGAAGGAGGGGTGGAGTCCCAGAGAGATAAAGGATTCCGGCCTTGTGCCAAAGCTATAAAAGGGGGTGGAACAGAACAAAGGGGGCTGCCAGTCATGAGAAATCCCCGAGTTACTAACAAGGTCTGTACCAGGGGAAAGGATTGGGCCCAGAGTAGGAAGGAGTCTAGTCTGTGAAAGAAGCTTATTGGAACATCTCTGAGGGTGAGATTTACCTGTAGTCAGTTTCTTAATGTATTAGACTTAGACTTGCGTGTTTTGTATTATTTTGCTTGGTAACTTACTTTGTTCTGTCTGTTATTACTTGAAACCACTTAGATCCTACTTTTTATACTTAAAAAAATCACTTTTGTTTATTAATTAACCCAGAGTAAGTGATTAATATCTGGGGGAGCAAACAGCTGTGCAGCTCTCTCTCTATCAGTGTTATAGAGGGCGGACAATTTATGAGTTTACCCTGTATAAGCTTTATACAGAGTAAAATGGATTTATTTGGGGTTTGGAGCCCATTGGGAGCTGGGCATCTGAGTGCTGGAGATAGGTGATCTGCTGAGCAGTTTTTGGTTAAAGTCTGCAGCTCTGGGGCATGGACCAGACCTGGGTCTGTGTTGCAGCAGACTAGCATGTCTGGCTCAACAAGGCAGGGTTCTGGAGCCCCAACCTGGCAGGGAAAACAGGCTCAGAGGTAATCTCAGCACATCAAGTGACTGTCCCAAGGAGGATTCTGTGACCGAACCCATCCCATCTTCAGTCTAGCAGAGAAGGTATAACACGATCCAATGGCTGGAAGTTGAAGCTAGACTATTTCAGAATGGGAAATAAAACCTACATTTTTAACAGTGAGGGTAATTAACCATTAGAACAATTTACCATGGGTCATGGTGGACTCTCCATCACTGGAAATTTTTAAAATCAAAACTGGATGTTTTTCTAAAAAAATCTGCTCTAGGAATTATTTTGGGGAAGTTTATAACAAACGGTCAGACTAGATTATCACAACAGTGCCTGCTGGCCTCGGAATCCATAGAACACAGAGAGACGCATCCACAAGTAGCAAACTACAGGATCCTCCGGTGCTCTGTTGAGGCTAGAGATGCATCTATGCTAGAAGAGAGACAGCAATAATGATCTAGTCTGGGTGACTGTGTGTAGGATGGGATTTGGCTTGAGAGTGGCTGCTATGGATCTATTATTGAGTTGGGTTGTGGTTTTGGAAGCCATTCACAACAACCAAAAAGGGTTTCTTCTTTTGGATCCCCACTGAGTAAATCCAGCCTACTCCCAGCAGTGGCATCCTCTGCTCCCTCCACAAACACCCACACGGGTCACTTCCATAACAGGACAGGCATGTTACATGGAGGACAGCCATTTGTCATCTATATATTTTCCAACAGATGTTAAATGAGGTAGCTGTTACAGGAGAGGATGTAGGGTTTAACTAGGATGTAGGGTTTAACTAGAGTAAAGCATGTTGTCCCGTTTTAACTCTAGTTCAGAGATTGCCAATTAGATCAAGTTAACTAACAACTGCAAACATTATCCTTGGCTGAGTTCTAGATTACGCCACCACCACTTGTGGAGCCTGTAGACTGGAATTTAGAATCATATTCGTTAACTCAACATGATCGCCCATGAACTTGAGTTAGATAAGGGCCACAAACTCTAGTCTAGATATGTAAGAGTCAGAACTCTCCAGTTTTATTCCCAGCTCTGCCTTGCTATTTAACCCTGGGCACATCACTTAACTTTTCTGTGCTTTGATTATGTCTACTCATAGCTCTAAGGCCTTGTCTTCACTAGACAAGGCAAGCTGTTGGTTTAACATGTGTTAGCTGGTCAGGGTAAACCCTTAGCTACATCTAGATGTTAAAATACCCCTTTTCCTGCGAGTGTAGATACAGCTTAACTGGGCACAGTACAACATATCTAGCCTGCAGGAGCGTTGCAAAACCCTGGGCACATCACTTAACTTTTCTGTGCTTTGATTATGTCTACTCATAGCTCTAAGGCCTTGTCTTCACTAGACAAGGCAAGCTGTTGGTTTAACATGTGTTAGCTGGTCAGGGTAAACCCTTAGCTACATTTAGATGTTAAAATACCCCTTTTCCTGCAAGTGTAGATACAGCTTAACTGGGCACAGTACAACATATCTAGCCTGCAGGAGCGTTGCAAGACCTCCTTGATGTATGCAAAATGCTTGGAGATCTTCAGATGAAAAGAAATGCAGTTTGCCAACTTCTTCCAGCCCAAACAGCCAAGAACAAGGGGAGCCCCACCTATCCTTCTCTAAAAGATCTGATTAGAAATCATGCTTCAGTTGGAGTATATGGGTTCGGTAGTTCTAAAAAAAAAAAACTTATCTTGTCAATGCCAATACATTGCCAAGGCACTGATGGATGTACCTCGTCCTCCACCCAACACATTTCCTCTTTCCTTTGCAAGCACCTTCTCCCCCACAGTCCCAAATGGGTTAATTTTCCTGCTGCAGCTATTGCCCCACACACAATTTTTGAAACATGCAAAGACTCTTTTTGTCGCTGTGCTTTAAGAGAGATGAGATGCTTTCAGATTAAAATCAGGCACTGCTGAAAGGTGTCTCTGAGGGGAGATCCTGCTTCGAAGTCTTCACAGCATTAGTTGAGTCAGGGGTATGTTCTACTTAAGAAACTTGCAGCTTCATTCTCAGAGGCTGGGGAGACGAAGGATAAAAGATTTCAGGAAGGCAGGTAAGGGAACCCTCTATAATCTCAGTTTTATCCTGGACAGAGCCCGCTGCTGATTATTGAAGGCAAATCATGAGTCTCCATCCTGCTATGGAGACCCCTTCTCAGGTTTATACCCCGCATGGACCCTCTCTGCAGCCCTCCTAGCAGGATTTCTATGACAAGGTCACTAAGGCTTGGGAAGGAGGTGGGATATCTCTTCTTGAGAACGTGTTACAACATCATTAAGAGGCCTTAAAGAAACAGTTTCAGAGTAACAGCCGTGTTAGTCTGTATTCGCAAAAAGAAAAGGAGGACTTGTGGCACCTTAGAGACTAACCAATTTATTAGAGCATAAGCTTTCGTGAGCTACAGCTCACTTCTTCAGATGCATATCGTGGAAGATATGCATATGCATATGCATAGCCTGCTGCAGTTTCCACGATATGCATCTGAAGAAGTGAGCTGTAGCTCACGAAAGCTTATGCTCTAATAAATTGGTTAGTCTCTAAGGTGCCACAAGTCCTCCTTTTCTTTTTTTAAAGAAACAGTGTCCTTCAACAGGTGTCTGGAATAAAACTGGCCCTGCTTCAAGTTAAAAAGAAAAGGCGTTTTCTCTGCTTGGACAGCACGTATGCCCCCCACCCCTTAAGTGATGGGAAGATCTTAAAGTGAAATTCCTTCCCTTGAACTCATAGACCAGGGGTGGGCAAACTTTCTGAGCTGAGGGCCACATCTGGATGGGGAAATTATATGCAGGGCTGGGGCAGGGGGTGCGGGAGGGGGTGCGGGAATGGGCTCAGGGCAAGGGGTTGGGGCAGAGGAGAGGTGTGGGGTGTTTGAGGGGGCTCAGGGAAGGGGGTTGGGGTGCAGGAGGGGTGCGGAGTGCAGGAGGTGGCTCAGGACAGGGGTGCAGACTGCTGGAGGGAGCTCAGGGCAGGGGGTTGGGATGCATGGGGGTGTGGCAAGGGCTCAGGGCAGGGGGTTGGGGTGCACGGGGGTGTGAGGTGTGGCAGGAGGCTCAGGGCAGGGGTTGGAGTGCAGGAGCGCTGCGAGGTGCAGGCAGGGGACTTAGGGCAGGAAGTTGGGGGGCGGGGAGCAAGAGGGGTTCAGGCTCTGACCCGGCACCGCTTACCTAAAGCAGCTCCGGGGGTGGCAGCAGCGCACACTGGGGCCAGGGCAGGCTCCCTGCCTGCCTGCCCTGGCCCGATGCCACGCCGCTCCGGGAAGTGGCTGGAACCACATCTGTGTTGGGGTGGGGGGGGCACAGGGCTCCACAGGCTGCCCTTGCCACACCTCCAGGTACCTCCCCCAAAGCTTCCATTGACTGCAGTTCCCCATTCCTGGCCAATGGGAGCTGCGGGGGGCAGTGCCTGGAGGCAAGGGCAATGCACAGAGCCCCCGCTCCCCTAAGGCCCCAGGGACGTGGTGCCGGCCGCTTCTGAGAGTGGCATGGGGCCTGTGGCACCATGGGGGGCAATCCTATGGGCCGTAGTTTGCCCACCCCTGTCAGAGACTCATAGACTTAAAGGTCAGAAGGGACCATTATGATCATTTAGTCTGACCTCCTGCACAACGCAGGCCCCAGAATCTCACCCACCCACTCCTGTAATAAACCCCTAACCTATGTCTGAGCTACTGAAGTCCTCAAATCACAATTTAAAGACTTCAAGGTGCAGAGAATCCTCCAGCAAGTGACCCATGCCCCACGCTGCACAGGAAGGCGAAAACCCCCCAGGACCTCTGCCAATCTGCCCTGGAGGAAAATTCCTTCCCGAACCCAAATATAGCAATCAGCTAAACTCTGAGCATGTGCGCAGGACTCACCAGTGAGACACCCAGGAAAGAATTCTCTGTAGTAACTCAGATCCCACCCCATCTAAAATCCCATCATAGACCACCGGGCATCTTTACCGCTAACAGGCAAAGATAAATTAAATGCCAAAATTAGGCTATCCCATCATATCATCCCCTCCATAAACTTATCAAGCTTAGTCTTGAAGCCAGGTATGTCTTTTGTCCCCTTGGAAGGCTGTTCCAGAACTTCACTCCTCTGATGGTTAGAAACCTTCGTCTAATTTCAACTCTAAACTTCCCGATGGCCGGTTTATATCCATTTGTTCTTGTGTCCACATTGGTACTGAGCTTAAATAATTCCTCTCCGGTAATTATCCTTCTGATATATTTATAGAGAGCAATCCTATCTCCCCTCCGCCTTCCTTTGGTTAGGCTAAACAAGCCAAGCTCTTTGAGTCCCCTTTCATAAGACAGGTTTTCCATTCTTCAGATCATCTGCATGAAGTGCCCCCTGATAGAGCTGATGGAAGAAAAGATATGAGGATTGGAGATGCAGGTGGTGAAACAATAGTAAATTGGCATTCTGACTGTTCATGCATGTTCATGCATGCAATATGGGAGTGCTACAATTTAGCAGCATTGAAACCAACAAAAAAGGAGTGACATCAAGGACGATGGAACACAGGAGCCTGTCCACTTTTTGCCACAGGCCTGGCCCCTTGCCCCTCCATCTCCCCCCAAGGCCCTGCCCCCAAAAGTTGGAGCCAGCCCAGGTAAGAGCAGCCGGGGGAGCTCGGGCATCTGCGGACCCTCCACTTTTGACAGCAGCCCCAGCCCATGTCCCCACCCCCCGGGCTCCCTGCCCAGGGCAGATGTTGTGCTTTCTGTTCAACACACATGTCCAGAATACATCCCTGCTACTCTTATGGACATATTTTTAAAACACCCAGCACATGGCAGTAGATTAATTAAGATGCAGCCATTGCAATTCTATTTGAATGGAATTGTGCAGGGTGTAGCAAAAAAGTCAATGCAGAATTTGTCTCTTAACATTAACTTTAATGTCATTTCAGTGGTATGTTGAGATAATATCTAGCAATACTTTAAAATGCCTTTTGTGGTCTCAATAAAACCTTGCTGAAAGTATCATATTTCCCATTGCACTAAGTACATATTACTGAATTAGCCAATGTGCTACCATATTCAGAAAATACTCAATGGCAAAACTCTCACTGACTCCAGTAGGGTCAGAAGTTCACCCAGTGTAGCTTATCAGCCTTACCAGTTAACGATGTACAAAATTTTTCATCTTTGCATTTTTGAGAGGTGTGCCAGGGTAACACCAACAGACCCCGGTCGTCGATGGGCAGGATTGAACCTGGGACCTCTGGAACTTAGTGCATGAGCCAAAAGCCAACTGGCTGTTAGCTAAGGCTGTAGAGCAAACTTATTTTATCTCTCTCTCTAAGTGGTCTCAGTACCACTAGATGGGACAGAGCACCACACCCAGTATGTGGGTGACATACCTCCCCTAGCTGAGGAAGCGCATCACGAGCTTCAGAGACTTCCCAGCTGAAATCCCGAACAAGCCCCAACTTGTAACACTGTCAGACCCCGGTCATCGGCGGGCGGGATCGAACAGGGGATCTCTGGAGCTTAGTGCACGAGCCTCTACCCATGAGCTAAAAGCCAACTGGCTCTTAACTAAGTAGAGCAGACTCATTTAACTCTCTCTAGCGGTTTCAGTGCCACTAAATGGAACAGAACACCACACCCAGGAGGTATGTGGGTTACAACAGGTCGGTTAAACCTCATTTAAAATGGGCACAATCACCACAGCTTTGGTGCAGCTACTTCATCCTAATAAAATCTTGTTGCTGTCACACTAACGAGCATCAGTTAAATCAAAAGTCAGGCTGGAACTTGTTGGCTGAGCACAAAATTCCCTGTTACCTCACTAAAACATCCTGAGGGGGCCCAGTGAATAGAGCAACTGCTACGTCTGTTCTGCAGCACAAGCATTTATAGGTTTTCCTTGCAGAGAACAGGCCCGCTCGTCTTTCCAGAGATGGGAGTCTCATATGGAAGCAGGATCAGACCCTAAGTGCCCACTAGTTTAGGGCATTCTCCCTGTTTCCTTGGCCAGAAGGGAGTGGTTGAAGTTGACCAAGTTATGTTTTGCCCAAGGGTTGGGCTACACTTATCCTGGCATAGCTATGCCAGTCAGGGATCTGGCTTTTTCCACACACTAGATGGAACGGAATGGGGGGAGGGATAGCTCAGTGGTTTGAGCATTGGCCTGCTAAACCCAAGGTTGTGAGCTCAATCCTTGAGGGGGCCATTTAGGGATCTGGGGCAAAAACTGGGATTGGTCCTGCTTTCAGCAGGGGGTTGGACTAGATGACCTCCTGAGGTCCCTTCCAACCCTGATATTCTATAGCATAAATTGGTGCTGGTTGCAGGCTGATTTACACCAGCTGGGGGTCTTACCCTGAGATTGTCCTTTCCTAAATAGGGACAGTCAGCAGGTGTGCATAGGCTACAAAGAATTTAAAAACAGGTTGATTCTTCTCTTTGCTCCCTTTGGCTATCCCCAGATGATGTCAGTCAACGGGGTTTGTTGGTTTTTAAGTGGCTGAGGAGCCCCATTTGTGCCTTGCAGATTTTCCACAGAAGTGACAGGTGTAATCTTGAAGGAGACATCGTCGTTGGCTAGTGTTGTGCCCTTTAGAATCATAGAATAGAATATCAGGGTTGGAAGGGACCTCAGGAGGTCATCTAGTCCAACCCCCTGCTCAAAGCAGGGCCTAATCCCCAACTAAAGCATCCCAGCCAGGGCTTTGTCAAGCCTGACCTTTCTTTCCTCTGTTGTGGCTTCTGTTCTCCTCAAAGTGAGCTACACCGGCATCCATCCCTAGTAACCTATTGACTTCCGTGTATTTACACCAGCATAGCAGATCCGATTCTGGTTTCACACTATACAGTACACTACTCAGCAAACCAGAGCAGTAATTAAGAAAAACCCCACTCAGCTCAATAGCAGAACAAAACACCTATTTGGAGACCAGCTGCCATTTCCCCTCCAGCAGCTTGTCCTTCTGAAATAATGCAGCTCATTTGGATGTGCTCCGAATGCCCCCAAGCGCACAGCAGAAGGAAAGGGGGTGGGGGTGGGGGGGTTCTTTCCGCTGCAGAAGCAAAAGGAGGCCGGTCAGCTTTGCCCTCGCTTTGCCATGGCGGAGGCTGGGGATTTCAGCACAGCCAAAGGATTCGCTTTCTGGGGGCCAAGTTCCATTTTTACAGGTCTTTGCCCCTAATCGAGTCCTGTGCTGTGCATTTGGTCAGCCACAGCTGCATTGGATTCGTCAGGCTGATTGTAACTCTGACGCACCCCAACCCAAATCAACAGGCGTCTTTCCACTGGCTTCCCTGGACCAGTGACACCCACCCCCCATCACCCCTCTATTGAAAAACGGGCTTAAACCCGGCCCGCCTCTCTTCCTAGGTCACCTGCAGCAGCAATGTCTTGCAGGGGCATGGAGGGAGGATTTGGCTCCGAAGCAGGAAACCGGCTCAGTGCCCCCCCCAATTGACAGGGACTGCGCCTGTCTGCACTTGCTGCGGTTTCCATTTCGGCTGGACGCCGCCCCAGCTCCCAAAGCAGCAACGAGCCCACCTGAAACCGCCCGGCCCGGCCAGGGGAACTCCGTCTCCCTCACGCTTCCTCCAGCTCCGGCTTGGTTGGGGTTTTGTGTTTTTTTTTTTTTGGCTTGAGTTTTGCCCTATCCCTGAATTTCCCCTCGCTCCTTGTTAATCCGCAGCCCCCCCGCGGTCTCGGGGGGGCATGCAGCGGAGCCCTTGGGGGACACCGCTAAAGGGGGGCACCCCCAAACGGAGCCAGGTCTGAAAAGGTGCCCAAGGCAATGCACACCAGAGCTTCTAGCCTCTTCCCCTAGGGATCCCCCTTTTCCGAGGATCTTGAAACTGCCAGGGCGCCTGGACGGGTAAAACACCAAATCAACCCAAACACGCGCAGCTGCTGGGGTGAGTTCAGTGGAGAAGCCCAAACTGGAATTTCAATCCGAATCCCAGCCGATCATCCGTCTACTACAGCGATCGGAGTCCGCAGCGGAAACCCATCAGCCGCCACCGATCCATGCTGGGAAGGCGGCTCCCAGCAATTGAAAGAAAACGGGGATCGGCTCCCCCAAGCCCCTTTAAACCCATGCAGGGGAGAGGAGAGATCCCTCTGCGGGCGTGTTTCCCCCACAAAACCTCTCCGCTCTCACCCACACAGTAGCACCACCCAGCACCGTCACCCAGGAATAATAAGCACCATTCCTAGCTTACCTTTATATTTTTCCATCTGGCTTGTAGGCAGATCCAGACAAGGGCTAGGTTTTTCGCAGCAGCTCGGGTTTTTTCAGCCTGCCAGATGCCCAAGGATTCCCCCACGAGAAGACGATCGCTTTCCCACCAATCCAGTTATGTATTTCTCTGTCCTAAAGCCACTTCTCAGCCTCTTATTCCGGCTCCAGTCCGTTTCCCTCGCTCCCCTCTCTGAAAGCTCCTCCCTGTGAGCTCACGTACAGCGGCTGTACCCGCCGCTGCGAAAGTAGCTCGTTGCAAAGTTGACTGCAACTCCAGCAGGCGTGTGTCTAAAAGGGGCTGCGTGTGAGAACTCCTCGCTAGCCAGTCCCCGAGTCTGTCACAGCGGCTGCGACTACAGCACACACGTTACAGCCCCTGTGGGTGTAACCGATCTAAGCAAAACTGAGCTACCTTTAAAAACAAACAACAAACCCAGGGCAATAGATGGGTCCTTTTCCATTGTTGTCAAGGGAGGGTGGGGGAGATCAGGGCTGGGAAAAGAGGAAGCTTCAAGTATTATGAACAGTTCCTCTGCCAGAGCAAAGGGCAGCTGGTACAGCAGGGCGCCAGAGACTGCTGATGACTGTCGCTGAAATGTGGTGCCCAGATGAAGGACCAAACTGTTTTATTGCTGTGGACGGTTCCAGATTGGGCAGTGGGAGCCCAGAGCTGAGGGAACCTCCTGCAGGGACTTGGAGACAGGTTCCAAGTTGGTGTACTTGGGCTGCAGCTAACTTATTTTTTTCAGGTTTCGGAGTAACAGCCGTGTTAGTCTGTCTTTGCAAAAAGAAAAGGAGGACTTGTGGCACCTTAGAGACTAACCAATTTATTTGAGCATAAGCTTTCGTCAGCTACAGCTCACTTCATCGGATGCATACTGTGGAAACTGCCTTTCATGCAGTTGATAGATTTCCACTCCATAGGGCTAAATGCAGTGCCTTGCATAATGACAGGTTTCAGAGTAACAGCCGTGTTAGTCTGTCTTTGCAAAAAGAAAATGAGTACTTGTGGCACCTTAGAGACTAACCAATTTATTTGAGCATGAGCTTTCGTGAGCTACAGCTCACTTCATCCGATGCATACCGTGGAAACTGCAGCACTCTCCCTTGTGAAGAGAGTGGTCACTTTGGATGGGCTATCACCAGCAGGAGAGTGAGTTTGTGTGGGGAGGCGGAGGGTGAGAAAACCTGGATTTGTGCTGGAAATGGCCCAACTTGATGATCACTTTAGATAAGCTATTACCAGCAGGACAGTGGGGTGGGAGGAGGTATTTTTTTCATATTCTCTGTGTATAAATAAAGTCTGCTGCAGTTTCCACGGCATGCATCCGATGAAGTGAGCTGTAGCTCACGAAAGCTCATGCTCAAATCAATTGGTTAGTCTCTAAGGTGCCACAAGTACTCCTTTTCTTTTTTTCAAGCCCCCAATTTACTAGTAGGTAATTCCTCTGTACTTTTAAATTGCTTCATCTTTCTGCTCTTTGTGATAAGTCCTCCCACACCATCAGCTTAAAAATTACAGGGGCAGTTCCTGCTTTCCTAGAAATGTGCTTTACCCTTGACTTCCACCTATAAAATGGAGATAATGATACTTACCCTTATTTGTACAGGGATTTGGGATCCTCAGCTGAAAGTTACTGTACAAAAGAATGATTGAATATTATTCTGGGAGGGGACCTGGTTTTATTTTATTTTCCCTTATTTGTGTTATAACATCACCAAGAGAAGCAGCATGATCCAGGAGATAGGGCACTGGCCTGGGAGTCAGGATACCTGGCTTCTACCCTCAACTCTGCCCCTGAGTTGCTGTTGTTACCTTGGCCAATTCACTTGTCACATCACCAGTTTCCCCATCAGTTCTGTCAAGTTGGCCTGTCCATAGGCTCACCCAAACCTAAAGATCCACCCAAACCTAAAGGCCCACCTCAGTGGCTCCTCCCCCTAGTCTGAGGGGGGGGAGCCACTGAGCCATTACCACAGGGAACAACAAATACAATAAAATAAAAAATGGTGATGAGATGGAGTCAAAGGGCCAGAACAAGGAATCCAGAGAAGGACGCAGACAGAGCAGAGGACCCCTGACTGCACCTCAAAGGAGTCCATACTCGGTTTGCTCAAGGTCACACAGGGAGTGTGTCAGACCCAAGATTTGAACCCAGCTCTCCTGAGCGCCTTAGACAAAAGAGTCCTGGGTTCTAGTCCCAGCTCTGCCACTGATTTGCTGCTGTGACCCTGGCCAATTCACTTCACCTCTGTGCCTCCATTTCTCTGTCAGTCTTGTCTAATTAGACTGTAAGATCTTCAGGGAAGGGAACACTCTGTGTTTGTACGTTGCCCCTTGCGCAGTGGGACCCTGATCTCATTTGGGGCCTCTGTAATTGGGCTCCACTAACATTTTAGTTAATAAAAAGAAAAGGAGTACTTGTGGCACCTTAGAGACTAACCAATTTATTTGAGCATGAGCTTTCGTGAGCTACAGCTCACTTCATCGGATAATGGCTTTCCCCATGATTTATATATTCATTGGCTGAGCTCACAAAACTCTACGCTCAACTTGATGGCATTTCTCTGTCAGTGACAGTAACTCCTGAACACTGCTTCTGATCTGTTCCAAAATTCCAAGGAACTTTCCAGGCAACAATGGGCAGAACCCTTTTATTGTGATTGGGGGGGGGGGGGGAAGAAAACCTGAAAGGGGGGAAATGGGTGACTAATTGAACCCCTGGCAGTTGGTTAGCAGAACTGCCAGTTTCAACCACCTCTGCAACTGGTGCTTGATGGCAACCATTAACACATTCCAGCATAACAATACCCCTCATTTTAGCTCCGCCCATCCTCCCAACACAGATTAACTATGTTGACACCTTGAAGGAGAAAAAAAGAAGAAAGGAGAAAAAGAATGGTGACAGGGAAGGGAGAAAGGGGTGTGCACAAAACTCCTGAAAGGGGGATGGGGGTAAGGAATGGGACCAGACAGAGTCTCTGCAAGGGATGGGGAGAATGGAGTGGTCACAGGACCTCTGATGGGGAGGGAAAATGGGGGAGCCTGGTATGGGGTGAAATGAGGAAATGGGCACTGGGAAAAGGGGGGTATGGGACTGCACATAGAGGCCCTGGCATGCGTGGAGGAGAATGGGGCATTGTGGCATAGGAGAAATAGAGGGCACACAGAACTCCTGGCATGCTGGGGGGATGGTGGTTCTCACAGGACCCTTGGGATGGGAAGGGAATGGTAGTGGGGATCTCAGTGAGCCCCAGACATAAGGAATGGGGGGGGCTGCAGGGAGCTGCTGAAATAGAAGGGGATGAGGGTGGGAAAAGAGGGGTGCAAGGAGCCCCTGGTGTGTGCAATATGCTCAGCCTACAGAAGTTACAAAACATGCACCCGTCTGCCATAAAATAAGTAGAACAATAAAAGGCAGGTATAGCTGAAGACCACTGGACAAGAGAGAGGCAAATAAGAGGTGACATGATAAAAGTAATAGATGGTCTAGAGAAGACTGAGCAGAGAGTCTGTTCTCTCTGTCTCATAAGAGCAAGGGAACAGTCAATTAAACTGAAAAGTAGCTAATTCAAAACTGATGAAAGAAAATACTTTTCCACTCAGGGAGTAATTAGCTGGTGGAAGTCACTGCCACATGATGCCACTGAGGCCAAGAAGAGTCAAAGAGGAATTGGATTGTTTATATGGATAACAAGAAGAATACCCAGAGTTACAACAGTTAATGCTAACAAAGAAGTTTGCAAGGGATAAAAGCCTCCTGCTTTAGGACTCAAACCAGCCTCTTACTATTAGGCAATAAGATAAATATGTCATAGAGAGGCAGGGGGAAGATTACCCCATATCTGCCAATTGTAAGATTTTTACAAGAGATGCCTCCGAGAAATATCTGTGGAGACCAGGAACCATGGTTCTGATACATTCCACAAGTTCCCATGTTCCTCTGCAAAAAAATAAAAATAAATATTGCCATGAGGCAAAATTGCTACACATGAGAGCTGAAAAATAAAATAGTAAAATATGCTGTCTAGCACATCGTTGTCTCTAAGAGACTACGCGGGACTTTGTTCTTCTGTGTTAGGTGCTAGACAATCATTCCTGCCTCAGAGGGCTTACATTATATCTATAGTCACTGCTATGCTATGTAAAGGGTCCAGCACTCCATCTTTCACTACAGTCATGCCTTGCACTCAGCCCCCATAAGCTCCTGTTGTGATCCACTGGACAGATTTTCAGGAAGGCACAGTAGCCACTGACCTGACCTCTTTCAAAGATATTGCCACTTACCTTGTTGCATGAAAGGGAGCAGAGCTCTTTCAATTATGGTCCAAGTGTCTTCCATCTAAGGAACTCAGTGTGGTTCACAGTCATGAATTAAGCTTCGCAGCACCTGTTTGAGGGAGTATTATTATCCCTGTTTTACAGATGAGATACTGAGACAGAGCGAGGTGAGGAAAGAGGACTTGCCTAAGGTCAAGCAGGAAGGCAAATCAGGGAATAGAATCTTCATATCCTGTAAAACCACAAGATCATCCATGTCTGTGGGCCTAAAGCCAAAGGCAGCTTTGGGATGTGTAAGTGCCACGTATACAAACAAGATCTATGCCTCAGTTCAATGTACTTGTTGCTTTATTTGGCAGATGTGAACAAGCTCATGCAGCAGTAAGGGGGCAGAAACTGGACATTTTTCTTGAGCTGGCACGAAGCTGGCTCATATGCCACTCTGTGAGCCCCCTAATATAGGCCATCCTAATCTATACTTGAGCTGGGACAAAACACAGACAGAGAATCAGGGAGACATAATCAGCTCCCTTTCCCTGCTGCATCAACAGAGCTGGAATATGGTCTGGGATATTGTTTACCTACATATCTGTGTGACAGCAAGGCCAGCTATAGAATTCTGGGAGGCTCAATCCTGCAAGAACATAGGAAGCCTGAATCTGCAGAGAGAAACTGCTTTGGTGCTCGTTCTTCCAGGTTTTTATAAAGTTGTGTCTAAGCTGGCTAAGGACTGGAGTAGATTCCAACCCAGCACAAACAGACCATGTGGTTTTGTTTTGTTTTTTTGGGCGGGGAGGGGGAGACATAGGGTAGGGAGGCAAGTGGATGTTAGTTTTCCTAATTAATTTGTCCCAGCTGTCTAGCAGTTTTGTGTAGTACAGACAGGAAGTGTTCTCCGCTGTTTTTGCCCACCCTTGTTTCCTCTCTTCTCTCAGACTTGTCGTTTGAGCTGGTGAGGAGCAGTCTCTGATGTCAGCAAGACTGGGGAAATCCAGACAAAAGCCATCACCGGCTCAGAAACGGCCTGGATTTGGGAGGGCCTTCTTCAAGCAATGCATAGGCTTTCACACAACAGAGAGACGCATCTCAGAGCTGTTCAGAATTCTTTTGGAAAACTCTGCTGAGCCACACAGAACCAATCTTCCTCCCTTTTCTCAAGACGGATCTTTGCCTAGATTCACTTGTTTAATATGCAGACTTTTTCTAGAGCAGTATGCCATTATTAGATCCTTACTCCAACTTCCAGAATCTACTGACCTAGCCCTGATCCTGTAAATGCTTAAGGTACTTGCTTATCCTAAAACAGGAGTAGTCCCACTGAAATCAAGTGCTATTTATATGCTTAAAACAAATCACCACAGCTGTGTTTGCAAAATCAGGAGAATCCTAGAGACCTCTGCTGCCTGAAGACATGAATCTGAGTCTGTGTTACCTACTATCCCTCTTCACTTCTCCTCCTCCTGTCCCTCTTCACTTCTCCACATGACTGTGATTAAGACTCTTTGGAATCCAAAGATTGCTAGCCAGTCCCAGAATAATTGAGATTAATTAGTGACCATGACAGAGGAACGATTGAAGAAGCAATAATGGGCAGCAGATACTAGCTTTTCCTGTCTTTCCCCTTTCTTCTGCCAAGGAAGTATCTACCTTAAACACATGGTGCTCCTATATGAAGACTATGTAAGAGACATACCTTGTTCTTTGGAGTCTAATAAAACTAGAAATTACTAGGGCTGTCAATTAATCACTGTTAACTCACGTGATTAACTCAAAAAAATTACTCATGATTAATCGCAGTTTTAATCACACTGTTAAACAAGAGAATACCAATTGGATGTTTTTTTCTACATTTTCAAATACATTGATTTAAATTACAACACAGAATACAAAGTGTACAGTGCTCACTTTATATTTTTATTTTTGTTACAAATATTTGTGCTGTAAAGAATAAAAGCAATAGTATTTTCCAGTTCACCTCATAAAAGTACCATAATACAATCTCTTTATTGTGAAAGTGCAACTTACAAATGTAGATTTTTTTTGTTACATAACTGCACTCAAAAACAAAACAATGTAAAACTTAAGAGCCTACAAGTACACTCAGTCCTACTTCTTATCAGGATGGATAAAAATCAACGATTTAAAAAAATTTTAAAAATGGGTTTTTTTAATTTAAATCGGATTTTTTGATAAAATGCTTTTTGAGGAAAAAACCTATCTAAAAGGTAGCTTTAATTAAGACACATTATAGCTCAAAGATATCTTATCATGAAATAGGGATTATAAATTCTAATTCTATAGTATGAGACAATATATTCATGTAATGTTTAAGAAAAGTTTTGTAAATGAGTTCCAATACTTCATGGATTAAGGACCCAATCTTCTTAAGTGGTTCCAAGGGCTTCTGTATAGATTATTTAGGTTAATCTTTCTAGCTACCCGATGGGATTCAGTGCTCAGTCTAGAAGATATCATCAGAGATGCTTAGTTTTGCAGTTCTGACTGTGGATTTGTGTCTCCAGAGATAACATGCTTGTTAACAGCAAAAATCTTTTAAAATAAATAATATAGAGAGGTGAGAAATAACAGACCTCAACCCTATTGTCCCTCTACAAATTTGTATACACAGAGTCAATCCCTTACCAACGTTTTAAAAAGTTCAGTGAATAGAAAATTGTTCGGGGTGGAATAGATCTGGACAAGGAGAAGAAGTCTGGAGATAAATGCGAGGAGGGAGGGACAGGCGTAGAAACAAAAGTGAAACTGTTTAAGCAGCATATTCCAGAAGTCTTGAGGTCTTTTTGAATATAGCCTTCATTGATTTGAGGTCTACAGAACCATTCACTCACTAGAAGGGAAAACCTATAATGGCAGCAGGCCGTAAAAGAGACGCAGTTTGGGTCTCATCTATCTCATCTATCTCTGGAGTTGTGAAAAATATGTATTAAGGTTATAACAACCAACAAGAATGCACTTTTATGTAGAAATCCATGATTAAGTCAAGTTTTCCTGACTAGTGGTTTAAATCATGATTTAAATCAATTTAAATCAATGTACACAGCAAATATTTTATACAGCTCTTCTTGCTTCAAGATTTTAATGAGCCAAACTTATTTTTAATCTGATTTAACTGTGCTTTGATCAAATCCACCCTGCTTCTTATTCAGCCAATTGCTAAGACAGACAAGATTGTTTACATTTACAGGACATAATGCTGCCGCCTTCTTATTTACAATGTCACCTGAAAGTGAGAACAGGCATTTACATGGCACTTTTGTAGCTGGCATTGCAAGGTATTTATGTGCCAGATACGAATGTTTAGCATATGCCCCTTCATGCTTCAGCTACCACGCTGGTGACACTTGTTAAAAAAAAAATGCATTAATTAAATTTGTGACTGAACTCCTTGGGGGAGAATAGTATGTGTCCTGCTCTGTTTTACCCACATTCTGCCATGTATTTCATATTATAGCAGTCTTGGATGATGACCCAGCACATGTTGTTCGTTTTAAGAACACTTTCACTGCAGATTTGAAAAAACGCAAAGAAGGTACCAATGTGAGATTTCTAAAGATAGCTACAGCACTGTTGTATCAACCAGACAAGGTACTAACAAGCTTCAACAGGACTTTATTTTCAAAGTGGAAACCCCTTTACCAAGAGGCACATCTTTAAAGTAATGCAGATATATGGAATCAGGTAGTACAGATACTGCTGAGCCAGTGTCCAACATTAGCTGAATAGAGTGTGGTTTGCCTGAGGGTATGGCGGAAATGTTTACAGTGCACTTTATCTGTTCTGGAATATGTGCAGTAGTGATTTTGTCCACGCTCAGCAGAGTAACATCTGGTATTGTAAATGCATGCACCTGTTGACTGAACTGGCTACTGCGACATACTTTAGCAAAATATCCAATCTTTTTGCAATGATTGCACTGAGCCACTTTTGCCGGACATCCTGTGTAGCTTGCAAGGTGTTGTGGGGATCCACAGCAAAAACATGCTTTTACTGTATTTTGAATTTGTTGATTCAGTGGTTCTTCATTAGTTTTCCTCTTGCAATTGTGCGTCTGCAGTGGTAGTGAACTTTTCTGCAAAGGAGTCACAGCCTGGACTTACTTCAGAAATATCTGTAGCACTGATTGCAAGCAGATAAGTCTCAAACATATGGATCCAGGTAGTAAAAGCAATTGGAGGCTCACCTGGGCTTTACAGAAAGGGTGCAGGTGGGTTCAGAGGCAGAAGATCCATCCTCGTCGCCAAAAAGTTGTATCAACCAGGCAAGGTACTAACAAGCTTCAACAGGACTTTATTTTCAAAGTGGAAACCCCTTTACCAAGATGCTGCTGCACCCTCTGTAGCTTTCTCCCAGCCTCTCAACTCCTCCCCCTCCTTCCTGTTTCCTGTCCTTTCAGACTTCCAACAGCCAGTGCTCACAATTCTAATAATTACAAGCAACATCTAAACAGCACAAGCACTCAGCCCAAAGTTTAAGAATCTGAAGTGCCTTCCAAAATCTGAGAGGGACAAGGTGTGGAGCATGCTTTCAGAAGTCTTAAAAGAACAACACTCCGACATGGAAACTACAGAATCTGAACCATCAAAAAAGAAAATCAACCTTCTGCTGGTGACATCTGACTCAGATAATGAAAGTGAAGATGCGTCTGTCTGCACTGCTCTGGATCATTATCTAGAAGAACCTGTCATCAGCATGGATGCATGTCTTCTGGAATGGTGGTTGAAGATGAAGGGACATATGAATCTTTAGCGCATCTGGCAAGTAAATATCTTGCAATGCCAGCTACAACAGTGCCATGCAAATGTCTCTTCTTTCAGGTGACATTGTAAACAAGAACTAGGCAGCATTATCTTCTGCAAATGTAAACAAACTTGTTTGTCTGAGTGACTGGCTGAACAAGAAGTAGGACTGAGTGGACTTGCAGGCTCTAAAGTTTTACATGGTTTTGGTTTTGAGTGCAGTAATTTTTTGTACCTAATTCTACGTTTGCAAATTCAACTTTCATGATAAAGAGATTGCACTTCAGTACTTCTATGAGGTGAATTGAAAAATACTATTGCTTTTGGTTTTTTACAGCACAAATATTTGTAATAAAAAATATAAAGTGAGCACTGTACACTTTGTATGCTGTTTTCAGAGTAACAGCCGTGTTAGTCTGTATTCGCAAAAAGAAAAGGAGTACTTGTGGCACCTTAGAGACTAACCAATTTATTTGAGCATAAGCTTTCGTGAGCTACAGCTCACTTCATCGGATGCATACTGTGGAAAGTGTAGAAGATCTTTTTATATACACACAAAGCATGAAAAAATACCTCCTCCCACCCCACTCTCCTGCTGGTAATAGCTTATCTAAAGTGATCACTCTCCTTACAATGTGTATGATAATCAAGTTGGGCCATTTCCAGCACAAATCCAGGTTTTCTCACACACACACACCCCCCACACACAAACCCACACTCCTGCTGGTAATAGCTTATCTAAAGTGACCACTCTCCTTACAATGTGTATGATAATCAAGGTGGGCCATTTCCAGCACAAATCCAGGGTTTAACAAGAACGTCTGAGGAGGGGGTGGGGGGTAGGAAAAAACAAGGGGAAATAGATCACCTTGCATAATGACTTCAAATCCAGGGTTTAACAAGAACGTCTCGGGGGCGGGGTAGGAAAAAACAAGGGGAAATAAGTTACCTTGCATAATGACTTCATAAAGTCATTATGCAAGGTAACCTATTTCCCCTTGTTTTTTCCTACCCCCCACCCCCTCCTCAGACGTTCTTGTTAAACCCTGGATTTGTGCTGGAAATGGCCCACCTTGATTATCATACACATTATAAGGAGAGTGGTCACTTTAGATAAGCTATTACCAGCAGGAGTGTGGGTTTGTGTGTGGGGGTGTGTGTGTGTGTGTGAGAAAACCTGGATTTGTGCTGGAAATGGCCCAACTTGATTATCATACACATTGTAAGGAGAGTGATCACTTTAGATAAGCTATTACCAGCAGGAGAGTGGGGTGGGAGGAGGTATTTTTTCATGCTTTGTGTGTATATAAAAATATCTTCTACACTTTCCACAATATGCATCCGATGAAGTGAGCTGTAGCTCACGAAAGCTTATGCTCAAATAAATTGGTTAGTCTCTAAGGTGCCACAAGTACTCCTTTTCTTTTTGTATGCTGTGTTGTAATTGAAATCAATATTTTAAAATGTAGAAAACGTTCAAAAATATTTAAATAAATGGTATTCTATTATTAACAGTGCGATTAATCATGATTAATTTTTTTTAATCACTTGACAGCCCTAGAAATTACATGGACTCTTTAGTACAAGGAGCTAAAATTCCCAGCCTCAGCCCTGAAGTCAATAGGGGTTTTGGCAGTACTTCATTTGACGCATTCTCAGGCCCATCCATTTGCCTGTTAGAGCATGTCAAGGGCTAAAGGTCAATAGGAGACTCCTACCTGTTCCCTACATTTTTCATTATTCTTTCTTATGAGCAAGGTCTAAGATGTAACAGGCCTTCAGGGCTCTCCACATTCTCATACCTTTGTGGCCAATTAACTACCCCTTAAAACAGAGCTGCATATTATATTTTAGAGAAAGTGTTAGACTAGCATAAGACTAGCCTTTGCATACTAATAAGTGCATCCATCGCTAGTGAATGCCAAGTTAATCATGTGTCTTGATGTGCTGTAATTTTATGCTCTCCTATTTTTTTTTCCAAGCTGCTTTCTGTAGCTAGCTTGGTCGAAAAACACAAAGGCCATGAAAAGGAGTCTCTTCCCTATTATAAATTTTTTAAGACCAGGGACAGCCACTCGCTAAATAGCTTTGTTTGTTCTGAAACGCTACATTGAAATTTGATCATTTCCTTTTTGTTTAGCCCTGGGCTACATTCAGTTCTGCTGTTTCAAGAAACTGTACCAATATTGACCAAAAATTTATATTCATTACTACTGTGTTATTACACTTATCTATGCATCTCCTTTTTGCTCCAGTCCAGGTTTGAATGTCTAATGTTTGTCGGAATCTTTGTTGTGACTCACTTTCTTCCTTTCTGCTAACTTTGGATTTGATCCTCTCCTCACATAGGACCTGATCCAAAGCTCACTGAAGTTAGTGGACTTCTCATTGCCTCTCATGAGCAGCACAGCAGCTCCTTTCACCAGTTTTACGCTTAAGCTTCAGAGGAGTGAATCTTAATTTGCACTGCAAGAATAGAATTTGGTTCAGTACGTCAGAAAACGAAGAGAGCTTTGAGGTCATTTTATCTATCCCCATGCTAATATAGGACTGGTCTCTGCAATATATTGTCCAGTGCTTTGTCCAGTCTAGTTTTAAGTGTCCCAACTGATGAGTCTTCCACCTTTTTCTTGGGGAGACTATTCCAGTCTATTAGACCTCAGAGGCAGAATTGTCTTCCTGATACTCATGGCATCTTTTCCTTTGCTCAGTTTATTCTGTTAGTCCTAATTATACCTTACATTTCTTCTTCTTCAGTGGTGCTGTTACACCTTTTGAATACTTGTAGACAGTTCCCCCTTTGTTCTGATAAAACAAAAATAACTAGAGAGAAAGAGCTCTTGTAAATCTTTCCTCATAAATAAGCCCCTCCAGCTCTTTAATCATTGTTGTTTCAAACCTCTGATATTCCCTCCAATCTGTCTACAGTTTGCCAGGCCTGCAGTCAGTGATGAGCTGCCAAAATCTTAACAACTGGTTCCCTATAAAAAGTTCTGGTTTAAGGGATGTGCCACGGTATGTATTTTTTGTACCCAGTAGGGTTACCATACGTCCGTATTTTCCCGGGAGGATTTTTTAAAATTTAAAAATTCCTCCCAGACGTCAATTTAAGAACCAAAAAGCCTGACCTGTCTGGGAAAATACGGATGTATGTTAACCCTGCCTAAAGTTCTTTTTTAAAAAGATGGGCCTGAACTAGAAATGAGCTCCGTTTCACATGTGTGGGTCCCCGCCACTCCCTGGGGGGTGCGCTAGGGTGACCAGATGTCCCAATTTTATAGGGACAGTCACAATTTTGGGGTCTTTTTCTTATATAGGCTCCTATTACCCCCCACCCCGTCCTGATTTTTCACACTTGCTGTCTGGTCACCCTAGGATGTGCACATGTGTGGGTCCCAGCTGCTCCCTGGGGCCAGCTGCAGACAGGGGCATGGGGCAGGGCTAGCTGGAGGCAGGGGGTGCGGGACTGGCTGCGGGCAGTGCAGGGGGTGCAGAGCTGGCTGGAGACAGGAGGGTGCGGGGTTGGCTGGAGGCGAGGTGTGGGGCTCGCTGGAGGCAGGGCAGGGGCTGACTGGAGGTAGGGGCTGGCTGGAGGCAGGGCAGGGGGGGTGGGGCTGGCTGGCTTTGGGTAGGGCTGCAGGGGGGTGCGGCAGGGGTTGGCTGGAGACGGGGGTGTTGGGCTGGCTAGCTTCGGGCAGGGGGGTGCGGCAGGGGCTGGCTGCGGGCAGGAGTGGCTGGAGATGGGCTGGCTGTGGGCAGGGCAGGGGGTGTGGCAGGGGCTGGCTGCGGGCAGGGGGTGCAGAGGGTGGCTGGAGACAGGGGCCGGCTGCGGGCAGGGCAGGGGTGCGGCAGGGGCTGGAGACAGGGGTGTCTGGAGGCAGGGCAGGGGGTGCGGCAGGGGCTGGTGCAGGCAGGGCAGGGGGTGCGTGCGGCAGGGGCTGGCTGCGGGCAGGGGGTGCAGAGGGTGGCTGGAGGCAGGGGCTGGCTGCGAGCAGGGGTGCAGGGGTAGCTGGAGACGGGCTGGCTGTGGGCAGGGCAGGGGGTGCGTGCGGCAGGGGCTGGCTGGAGACGGGCTGGCTGCAGACAGGGGGTGCAGAGGGTGGCTGGAGGCAGGGGCTGGCTGCGGGCAGGGGGTGTGGCAGGGGCTGGCTGCAGGCAGGGGGTGCAGAGGGTGGCTGCAGACAGGGGCTGCAGGGGGTGTGGCAGGGGCTGCAGGGGGTGGCTGGAGGCAGGGGCTGGCTGCGAGCAGGGGTGCAGGGGTAGCTGGAGACGGGCTGGCTGTGGGCAGGGCAGGGGGTGCGTGCGGCAGGGGCTGGCTGGAGACGGGCTGGCTGCAGGCAGGGGGTGCAGAGGGTGGCTGAAGGCAGGGGCTGGCTGCGGGCAGGGGGTGTGGCAGGGGCTGGCTGCAGGCAGGGGCTGCAGGGGGTGGCTGCAGGCAGGGGCTGGCTGCGGGCACGGGGTGTGGCAGGGGCTGGCTGCAGGCAGGGGGTGCAGAGGGTGGCTGCAGACAGGGGCTGCAGGGGGTGTGGCAGGGGCTGCAGGGGGTGGCTGCAGGCAGGGGCTGGCTGCGGGCAGGGGGTGTGGCAGGGGCTGGCTGCAGGCAGGGGGTGCAGAGGGTGGCTGCAGGCAGGGGGTGCAGAGGGTGGCTGCAGGCAGGGGCTGGCTGCAGGCAGGGGGTGTGGCAGGGGCTGGCTGCGGGCAGGGGCTGCAGAGGGTGGCTGCAGGCAGGGGCTGGCTGCAGGCAGGGGGTGTGGCAGGGGCTGGCTGCGGGCAGGGGCTGCAGGGGGTGGCTGCAGGCAGGGGCTGGCTGCGGGCAGGGTGGTGGGTACTCACGGGCAGAGCAGGATGCCGCAGCCCAGGCCCAGCAGAGCAGCCGGGGACCCACCAGGCAGCAACGGGAGCCCCAGGGCCAGGGGAGCAGCAGCAGCAACAGGGCTTGTGTGCAGGGCCAGGCTCAGCCCACATGGCTCCCGCAGCGCAGCGCCCCCGGTGGCCGGAGGAGGAATTACATCACTTCCCAGCCAGAGCCCATCAAAGCCGCAGCACCTCCTGCAGAGAAGCGGGTTAACAACTGCTTCAAAATTTAACAACCGGTTCGTGCGAACCGGTGCGAACCGGCTCCAGCTCACCCCTGCCTGCGGTGTTCAGCCCTGGCTGTATGTGATACTGTGGGCCATATTAGGTTTCTACTCAGCCGTGTTGTGCCGCGGTTAGCACTCATCTCCCAGAGAACATTGTCCACCAAAGTCTTTCCCTCGCTTGTGCACTGAGTGAGTTGTGACAAGTTAGGATTTGCAGCAGGAAAGAAAAATAAAATGCAAATCACCTTCGTTTCTCCACTTCCTGCCAAAACCAGACTGCTTTTTATATGGTGGACTAATTCAGCCTGGGAAAGCCTCCCTGTGTGTGTAGAGTGAAATCTAGCCCTCAGATCATTTCAGCAAAGCACAGTTAAATCAGATTAAAAATAAGTTTGGCTCATTAAAATCTTAAAGGAAGAAGAGCTGTATAAAATAATCGCTGTGTGCAGATACAGGGGGATGGGAGAGTGGCTCATATTTCCATGAAACAGAGCCATAATCGGTACAGCTTTAGAAATGGTAAGGGCCAGGCCCAGGTTGCGTGTGTGCACATTTTTACATGTGGCAGTAGGTGTGAGCATTTACCTGGAGCAGAGCTATGACATCTTCACAGATGTGGTTGAAGAAGGTTTAAAAGCACCTCACAAAAGTCTGAATAAGCAACACCTATGGTAGGCCGGAAGCATGTTAAAAGGAGGCATTTAAAGAAGATATTAATTTACTTGACCAAGAATTGCAGCAACTAACAGCTAGGTCCAGGGCCCCATTCCAGCCTCTTTGTGTCACTGTGGTATGGTAGTACAAATGGGCTATAAAGCTATCCTAATCACAAAAGTGAGGATTTCCTGAGCATTGGAGAATCTCCAGGTATCATAGGAGGCACACTGGAGATGAGACTAAGGATGGATGCCGTGGCCCGAGGAATACTGCATTCTGGTAACTCCAAAATGCTGTATCAGCCCCTTGGGTTGAACCACGAGACTGCTCTAACTTGTATGAAGGCCAGACAAGACCCTGGATTATCCAGGGATCAGGGAATAAGAGTGGCGCTTTTTGTCATCATCCCCCGACCAGGTTCTGTCCCGAGGAACAGGACCTAAATCATCTGGGTAGTCCTGGAATAAAGGTACAACACCAACCCCCCTGTGCTTCAAGCCTGTTCTGGAAGGCGTTCTTCTCCAGCAGTAGAACATTATTTCAGCCACCACAAGCCACTCACAGTTCTCCTACTTCTCTTCTGAGAACGGTAATGGGGAACAGGGGTTGTCACATGCACACTTGTTCACTAGCAATTGAATGGAGGCTATCACTTTATTTCCTAGAGCCTCCAGTGGCTCGGATTCAAACAGTGTACAGCTCTCTCTCTAGCCCATCACTAAGCCATAAACCATCCAGTCCCCCACACATAGGGTATTGTGGAACAAATTGTGCTAAGTGACACTGGCATGTGGCTCACTGTATAAGAAAGCTCAGAATCCCACACTTCTCTCATTCATGAGCATAAGCTGCAATAAACTTAATTTCCCCACAGATAGCCCATCCTGTACTTCAGGGGCACTTTCCTCAGAGAAGGTGTAAAGGGAAGCGAAGCAGCAACTAGGTCAATGTTTGGGGTGGGCCAGTGGTTGCAGGTGGGAGATAGCCAGTGTGACATTGCACTCTATATGATTTTATGAAAGTATGCTGATGAGTGTGAATATAATGTAACTAAAATATGCTTCATGCAAAAGGTCTCTTGTAAGGTATCATTACAAAACTTATAACCTACTGAGTGTGGTCATCCTATTTGTCTAAATGTATCACTCTTGTATTGGAAACTAGAAATATGAAATATAATTCTGAGGGTCTATTGTAATTATGCAAAGTGTGGGCCATTAATGGTGGTTTGGAATCTTGATGGCTCCCATCAATCAGGACAATTGACTGTGGATGGCTCTGTTTGCAGGCAGACCTTCCTGTGAGGCAGGCTGGGAGGAATGAAGCCTTGGGGGTCTCACAGGACATGTGATCATGTCACCTGAACTAAAAAGAAAAGGAGGACTTGTGGCACCTTAGAGACTAACAAATTTATTTGAGCATAAGCTTTCTTGAAATAAATTTGTTAGTCTCTAAGGTGCTACAAGTACTCCTTTTCTTTTTGAAGGTACAGACTAACATAGCTGCTACTCTGTCACCTGAACTGGAATCCATCTTTAACCTGGTGTTTTTCCACTGAGAAGGAGGGGTGGGAACCCAGAGGGACAAAGGATTCTCGCCTCATGCAAAAGATATATAAGGGGTGGAACAGACCAAAGAGGAGCCCTCATGAGGAATCCCCTAGCTAACACCTGAGCTGGAACAAGGACTGTACCAGGGGAAAGGATTGTGCCCAGCCTAGAAAGGTGTTCGGTCTGTGAAAGAAACTTATTGAAACATCTCTAAGGGTGAGATTTGATCTGTATTCAGTTTTTGTCACTGTACTAGACTTAGACTTGCATATTTTATTTTATTCTGCTTGGTAATTCACTTTGTTCTGTCTGTTACTACTTGGAAACACTTAAATCCTACTTTCTGTATTTAAAATCACTTTTTACTTATTAATTAACCCAGAGTATGTATTAATACTGCGGGGGGGGGGGGACAGCTGTGCATATCTCTCTATCAGTGTTATAGAGGGCAAACAATTTATGAGTTTACCCTGTATAAGCTTTATACAGGGTAAAACGGATTTATTTGGGATTTCGACCCCATTGGGAGTTGGGCATCTGAGTGTTAAAGACAGGAACACTTCTGTAAGCTGCTTTCAGTTAAACTTAACAGCTGTTAGGGGACATGGTTCAGACCTGGGTCTGGGTTTGCAGCAGGCTAGCAGGTCTGGCTCAAACCAGGCAGGCCACTGAAGTCCTAAGCTGACAGGGCAGGAAAGTAGGGGCAGAAGTAGTCTTGGCACATCAGTTGGCAACGCCCAGAGGGTTTCTGTGATCCAACCCGTCACGGCCAGCTTTTTGGTAGGAGGGGAAAGAAGTCCCTGCTTGAGATCACGGGCAGAAGCTTCAGTCTCAGAACCCTGTTGCTTTGGAGGTCTTACTGCTTCTCTCTGTGAAACACTGTGAAATTCTGTGCATGAAAGTCCAGGGGCCTGGTTCTCCTCTTCCACCGATAGGGTTGCTTTGACTTCCATACAGTGATTTCTGACTGGCAGGGATGAAAGGGAGACAAATTAGGCCCAATATAAACAAAAGCAGGAGCTGTTTAGCTACTCGACTACACAAAGTCTTTGACTTTTATACATTCCAAAGATGCTTTAGATTCTCTCAGCCATTAACTGTTTCAAAAGATCATGGTTTTGGAGGTGGGGGAGGGATTTTTCTGTTAAGACCAGCAGGGCCAGCTGTCTTTTGGGCCAGCTCCTCTTGGCTTGTAATGCTTTGACATTTCCTTCTCAGTGGTCTGATCCAAACTGTACATGTTATGAATTATAGTTAGCTCGAGCAGTGGGAACAAGCACTCTCTCCCCTACAGATGGCACCTCCTTTGGGAGGCAGTGGGCTTGAAAGATGATACTCCTGTTCATTCTGGGGCTGGCTCTGCTCTCACTTCCAGTGATGTTCCAGGGGGACTTTCCACAGCAGTATGAGAAGTCACACAAGACTGCATAGTTTAGTAGCTAAAGCAGGAGCGGCCAACCTCTGCGGACGGAGCCACATGCAGCTCTTCAGAGGTTAATATGCGGCTCCTTGCATAGGTGCTGACTCCGGGGCTGGAGCTACAGACATTAACTTTCCAATGTGCCAGGGGTGCTCACTGCTCAACCCCTGGCTCTGCCACCGGCCCTGCCCCTACTTCACCCCTTCCCCCAAGGCCCCTGCCTCTTCCCCCGAGCCTGCCATGCCCTTGGTCCTCCCCCACAGAGCCTCCTGCACACGTGAAACAGCTGATTGCAGCCAGCGGGAGGCGCTGACTGGCGGGGCTGCCGGCAGGCAGGAGGTGCTGGGGGGCTGCTGATGCATTACTCTTGGCAATGTACATTAGTAAATTCTGTCTCCTTCTCAGGCTCACGTTGGCCACTCCTGAGCTAAAGCATGACCGCGCCCCTAGTGTGGCTACAGTTATAAGTGTGCTCCTACCCTTATGGGAAGGGGATTAAACTACATCAGTAGAAGGCACCTTTATACTGCATCCACTCTATTACATCTCAGTTCAAAATAACAAATGACCCCCCCTCACCAATGTAGTTAGACGGGTACAAAAACTGTGTTTAGAGCCTCAGGCCTAAATTACTGGCCACCTTAACGTGCAGGTGGGATTTGCAAAATCATTTATCTGCATCTTTAGGTGTTTCAGTACCTCAGTGGGAAATCTAGCTTTCAGGCCCTGAACTGAGAAATTGCCGTTACAGAGCTGCCCTCTAACAGTATGTCAACATAGCAACACCCCCCACCAGCGGGCTCAGAGCCCAGGGCAACTGACACCGGCTCACGCTGTGGTGCTCAGAGTAGTGGTGTAGACGTTCAGGGTGGAGTCCAGGCTCTGAAACTTGGCAAGAAGAGGGGAAGTTTCAGGGACCAGGCTCCAGCCTGAGCATCTATTCTGCTACTTTTAGCTCCACAGCACAAGCCCAAATCAGTTGACCTGGGCTCTGAGACTGGTTTTTTCCTGTGTAGACGTACCCTTAGCATCTTTCAGCAGCACTAAGACTCCTATGTTGGAGAGAGAAAAATGAGTTTAACCAAAATCTGGGAAAACATGAAATATGACATGTTACTTGCTGCATTGTCACCAGGATTTTTGTTTTTTAGTTCCCCCTCAACTATGCAGACTGTGGTCTGATGTCAGTTGTGAGCTCACAGAAGGTTGTTTATTCTGGCATTATCCCCAAAACCAAGGTTTTTTAGCAGTTGCCCTTTCCATAGGACAAACCACTTCAACCCAGCCAAAGTCAATAACCAGAAGCACTCTTCTGCGGTCAATGCTGCTTACGTGAGCAAAGAAGCCAGTGGTCCATATATAAAAGCACAAATAAATTGGAATTTATTCCAATGTGTTAAAGGACATGTGGCTGTATAGTTATTTTTTTACAACCCATTTGCCATAAATATTAAACCTCAGAACACAACAACACAACCTGCTTATGTGAAAATAAACTTCTGGGGAACATATCGGCCGCTATCACTGAATCTTCTCTTTTCCATCTTCCCACAGCAGAATTTATGTTAGCGTCAACCAGTCAGCTTCAGTAAACAACAAAACAGTTTTTGTTTAGTTTTCCAGAACTAAAGCACTCCTGCCTTTCCTAGCATCATTAAGCTTTCCATTTAAATAGGCCAGATTTAGTACATCTATAATGAAGTTATACTGTAGCTTCCTTTTATGCTGTGTCCTATGGGGAGAAATATCACTGTAATCCAACTTTCTTTTTGAAAAGGCCTAATGTAGCCACATGAGATCTTCTGGCAGAGACAACTGAGAGAATATAAATAGAAGTTTAAAAGGGAGTGGGGAGAAGGGGAAGAGAAGGGAGAGATGCCAGCACGGCTGAAATTCACTAGTTTAATACGAAGATGGATGATGACTGGAGTGACTGTTCTAGGACACAATTAGGACTTTATTTAAGTCCTGTTCCATTATTTGCATCTGATAAAATCTCTTGCGAAGGCGATTTCACACTGCAGAACAGGTGCCTCATGAGTAGTAGTAGGACTCTTATTCAAAATGCATAACATTGCACTGGCTCAGGGGGAGGAGATGGACCTAGTTGTGGGTTTCAGAAGAAAAGTCCGGTCTTTTACTTCCTCCCCCAACGCATAAAGAGAAACAGCAAGAGTGGTGCATGCACATGAGACTGATGCACAAAAGCTGTCTCTGCTAAAGGACAGTGGAAAGTTCTACCACGGAACATACAACCACAGGCCTGTCTGCTAGTCTGTTCTGTTCTATTTAGAGCTGGTAAAAAAAAAAATTCAGTCAAAGCTTTTTTTGGTGGGAAAAAAAATTTATGCAGATTCGGTGATACTGAGGTGTTTTGTGAATTCATGTTGACTTCACTCAATTGTTTCAGTCAAAAAAAAAATCTCCCCTAACATACAAAAAAAACCTTCAAAACATTTTGATATTTTCAAAAAAAATTGCTTATTTTCTTAAAAATAAAATTAAAGGAAATCTCGAACCAAAAATGTTAAATAAACACATCGTAATGTGCTCAGAAGCAGAATGAAGTGTTTCAGTTGTCTCAAAACAAAAATTTTGCATTTGGCCTCAGGTGACTTTTTTCAACTTTTTGATTTGCCAAAAGTTTTGAAAAAAAATCAGTCTTCAGATTTGCCAGTGAACCAAAACAGCCACGAGCTACACAGATCTAATTCTGTTTTATTCAGCTTCTTATACCCTCCTCCATAGTATTTGAGCACCTTCCAGGGGCATGTTAAACAACCAGACTAACATCTGCCATGTGTGGCTCCTTCTCTCTCTCATCCTCTCCGCATCCCCTCTTATTGTCACATGTAGTTCGTTCTTCCTGGCATCCACTTCTCCGCTTTCAGGGTTGCACCACTGTACCTACACAGATTGGAGTTAAACTGGTGAAAAAGGCCATGTTGACATTTCTGCTGGTTTTACTGAAGTCAGTCAGGAACAGGTTACACTGACATAAGCCACAGGTTTGCACTAGTTTAACTGAACTAGAGCAAGTTTGTCCCCAGACCAGTCCACTATGAAACCCTTATGAAAACCAGAGAGACTATGGGCTGATCTACATTTAAAAGTTAAGTTGACATAGCTACAACACCGAGGGGATGTGAAAACCCCCCCACACACACACGCTGTGACCAACCTAACCCCCAGTTTAGATGCAGCTGTGTTGAGGGAAAGGGGGGGTTATTCCTACGCTGGCAGAAAAAACACTTATGTGAGTATAAGCTGTGTCTCCACTCCAGGGTTATCAGCTATGCTGGTGCAGGACGTAGCCTCAGGCCCGTGGGGACCTGTCAGACAAGGAAAAAAGCAGAATACAGGGGAAGGAGCCTGTTAGTCCAGAGAGGTCATTTAGAATTCACAGCATGAGAGCAAAGGAAGAGGACCGGAGGGAAAAGGAGACAGGTATGGATTCAGTCTCTCTCCTTGACTGCATTGCCGTGCCAGGAGGTTCTAGCAGTCCAAAGAACAACAGGCTGAGAATTACACTGCAGACAGCAACACTAGATCGGTTAGTAGCAGGACAGCTCCTGACGTCTGCAGTCTCTAGAGAGATTTTCTTCTTTGGGGTCATTCTGAATTGAAAGTTTCCTGAGTGGTTTCAAGTTTCCCCTCAAAGGCTGAAATGGCTCATTTAGAAACAGTGCAGTCTATTTGTTTTGAGACAAAATCCTCCTGGGTGGCTCTTAATCATGGGCGCTAGTGCCGTTAAAACAGTGCTTGCACCTGTAGCTCTCAAAGCAGGTAAACATTATCCCCATTTCACAGATGGGGAAAATGGAGACACAGGTGTGCTCAAGTAGGCCAATGGCAGAACTAGGAGCAGAACTCGGTTCTCTTGAATCCCCTGGGCCCCAGTGCCTCTTTTAGGCTAGCTACACTACTGAACATGCTGGCCCTTTCTTCTCCCTGCATTAGTCCTGCTTAAAGTAGCCACACAGCAGGTCCTGTCCTGTGCACTACAGCAGAGAGCCTCAGGGCTGGCTCCTCCATATGAACTGGGGTGGAAGAAAACCTTGTTTGACTGGGAACTCCCATGCAGGCTTGCAGAGGGGCAGTGCAGTTTACTGTAAAACAGGGGATGGAATAGTGGCTGCAACTCTACGCACTTTGGGGAAGAATTCCAAAGCTGCACAAACACCCGTGGAGCTTGGTCTCCTCAGCCTTTGCATGCATGTATGCCTGTTGAAGTTCACTCCCATTGAAGAGAGAGAGCTTGGTTTAAAGGCCCATAATCCACCACAAACCATATTTGATGTCTTTGAATGGGACTGCAAAGAATTCTAGCCCAAAGTGATTAACTAGGAAGTTGTTGCTGTGAATCTGTTTTTGATGGTGTCTTGTTATTGCCAGTTCACTGCTAGGCATAGTTGAGTAATAGGGACATAAGCATGATGGGAAAAATAACTCTCCCTCATGCTCCGTAATTACTTTTTAAACTTTAATATCTCAGCTGTCAACAAACATTTTGCCTCCCAAAACACTAGAAGGCTGAGTGCCTACAGACCAGCTGGCTGAAAAAAAAAGTTTTCACAATTCCATTATATGCAGTCAATACACATGGCAAGTTTTAGCACAACACGCAAATGGCGGCCAGGTTTTTCAGTGCCCCTTGGAGGGGACCCCAGAACTCTGCCACACTGTGTCCAAGTGATGAGACCCCACCAAACCAGCCAATGACCTGGAGTTTTAGGGGTTAATTCCCAGAGAGTTTAGGATTAGATGAGAACAGTGGCAACCCACATGCCTGGGATACACCACAGCTTCCACACTATTGGTAGCATCAGTGTTGGGGGAAAAAGTATATCACTCAAGTGTTCCCAGATAGGTACACCTTGTAAAGCCTGGATGCAGCTAATCTCACTCTTGATTGAGAGTTTGGGAATGACTATTCCGGGCAATTGAGGCTAATCTCGGAAGCTAGAGCGACATCATCTGTTCAGATGCAGCATCACCATCACACTGGGCTCTTCTCAGAGCATGACAGTGCACAAAGAATTTACTGCTAGTACCAAACTGCCTCCGCCACCCAAAAGAGCGCGAACAATTAAAATATGCAGCTGCAAAGCAACCGGCTACTGCAGAGACATTTGCTAAAATTTCCTCAAGGAGCTGGATTGGGTAATCCATTAAGATATTTACTAAGAGTCATATATGGGCACCTGCTCTGACAGCAGAGTTTGTTTTTGGAAAGTTTCAAATAAGAAAGGCCCAGCATGAGAGTGAATGGACATAAAGACGTAGAAGAGATGGCGGTGAGAAAGGGGCCTTCACTGGTTAGTGGGTCTTTTGACTCCTAGAATGACATGCATGCAGACTACAGTGAAGCAGATGTCTGTCAGGCCAGGTTGTGGGATTCAGGGGAAGCAATGGAGATGCTGGATCCAGTGTTGTACAGTATCATGATGAACCAGTACTCCTGAGTAGGACATCAGCTGGGGTTATTTGCAATCTCAGGGCTACATCATCAACGATTGAGTGAGTCTTCTTCCACTCCACAGCATGGGATGCAAGGATTCCTTTCTACTCTCTCCCCAACATGCCGAGCTTCACAAGGCATGGCTCTTCATGAACACCAGGACACGGCAGACCCCTGCTCTCCCTCTCTGTGAGTGCTTGTCTACCTTATGACAGGTTTCAGAGTAACAGCCGTGTTAGTCTGTATTCGCAAAAAGAAAAGGAGTACTTGTGGCACCTTAGAGACTAACCAATTTATTTGAGCATAAGCTTTCGTGAGCTACAGCTCACTTCATCGGATGCATACCGTGGAAACTGCAGAAGACATTATATACACACAGAGACCATGAAACAATACCTCCTCCCACCCCACTGTCCTGCTGGTAATAGCTTATCTAAAGTGATTTGGATGGGCTATTACCAGCAGGAGAGTGAGTTTGTGTGTGTGTGGGGGGGGGGGGGGGGGCGGAGGGTGAGAAAACCTGGATTTGTGCTGGAAATGGCCCAACTTGATGATCACTTTAGATAAGCTATTACCAGCAGGAGAGTGGGGTGGGAGGAGGTATTGTTTCATGGTCTCTGTGTGTATATAATGTCTTCTGCAGTTTCCACGGTATGCATCCGATGAAGTGAGCTGTAGCTCACGAAAGCTCATGCTCAAATAAATTGGTTAGTCTCTAAGGTGCCACAAGTACTCCTTTTCTTTTTGTCTACCTTATGGATTCTTGCACCTCTAGGGTATATGCACTGCAGTAAAGCAGTGTGACTTACTTACCCCACTTTCAAAGCAGTACAGTGCATCTGCCCTGGAGGCTTGTACCAGAATAGCTACAATTGGTGAAAAAAATCTCTAGTCTGATCTCTAAGGTGAGATCTACACCAAGCTAGGGGTGTGATTCCTCTGTGTACGTCCATATACTCGATGAAAGCTAGCACAAGTGTGTACTCAAGCAGGTGGGGAAGAGAGAGAATATCACCCTTAGCTCATAGAGCCTTAGCTGGACGCATATGAAAAATAGAGCTGAGATTAATGCTTTGTCTGCATCCAAAGGATCAAAGGTCAATGAGAGGGCCGGGGGAGAGGAGAACCAAAAATGAGAACAGCTTGGCACCACACCCTGCAGGAGCACAGGAATAGGGTTGCTAACTTTCTAATCATACAAAACTGAACACCCTAGGCCCACCCCTTCCCCAAGGCCCTGCCCCCGCTCACTACATACCCCTTCTCTCAGTGGCTCACTTTCCCCCACCCTCACTCACTTTCATTAGCCTGGGGCAGAGGATTGGGGTGCAGGCTGTAACTAGGGGTGTGGGCTCTGGGGTAGGGCTGGAGATGAGGGGGTTCAGGGTGCAGGAGGGTCTCCAGGCAGGGGCCGAAGGATTCGGAATATGGGAGGGGCTGCAGGTTGAGGCAGGGAGTTATGGTGTGGGAGGGGGTACAGGCTCCAGGTTGGGGGTGCGGGCTCTGAGCTGGGGCTGGGATGCAGGAGGGGGTGAGGGCTCCAGCTGGGGGTGCGGGCTCTGAGGTGGCACTGGAGATGAGAGGTTTGGGGTGCAGGTGGGGCTGAGGGATTCAGAATGTGGGAGGGGGCTGCCGGTTGAGGCAGGGGGTTGGGGTGTGGAAGGGTGTACAGGCTCTGGGCTGGGGCCAGGGGATGAGGAGCTTGGGGTGCAGGAGGGGGCTCCAGACTGGGTCCAAGGGATTTGGAGTGTGGGAAGGGGGTGTGGGTTGAGCCAGGGGTTGGGATGCAGGAGGAGTTGTGGGCTCTGTGCTGGGGCCGTGGGCTCTGTGCTGGGGCCAGGGATGAGGGGGACAGGGCTTTGGGGTGCAGGGGGGTGAGCGTTCTGTCTGGGGGTGCAGGCTTTGGGGTGGGCCTAGGAATAAGGAGTTTGAGGTGGGGGTGGGGTTGGGTTGGAGCACAGGTTACCTTGGTCAGCAGGGCTAAGGCAGGCTCCCTGCCTGTCCTGGCTCCGTGCTGCGCCCCGGAAGGTCTGGCTCCTAGGCAAGGGGCCAGGAGGCTCCCTGCGCCGCTCTCACTCACAGGCACCGCCCCTCCCCCAGCTCCCACTGGCCAATGGGAGTGCGGAGCCGGTGCTCGGGGCAGGGGCAGTGCACGGAGCCATGTGGCCCCTCACCTAGGAGCTGGACCTGCTGGCCACTTCCAGGGCGCAGCACGGAGCCAGGACAGGCAGGGACTAGCCTGCCTTACAGCCGCAGCGCTGCTGACCGGACCTTTAATGGCCGGGTCAGCAGCGCCGACTGGAACCGCCAGGGTCCCCTTTCAACTGGGCCCCCTTTCAACTGGGCCTTCCATCGGAAACAGGATACCTGGCAACCCTACATCGGAGAAACACTGCGTTGGTGCTGGAGGCTAGCGCTCTAGAGCGCATCACATTGTTGCAGTGGGGCCTTCCAGGCCTGTTGCCCTCGTTTTGTCCCTCTTGGGTCTGGCAATGATTTACTCAGACCTCGGAGCTGAGCTCAAGATGACCCCTTTGTGTGCGTGTGTGTGGGGGGGTCTCATTTATTAACTCCTTTTACAGAGGACAAGAAAACCTCTCTGTGTTGGGCCTTCAAATCCAGCCCCTGTGCTGGCCCTGGGGCTAATGCCCACAAGCATCTGCTTGCACATTCAGGCAGCCTTGGCTCTCCTCCCAGAGCGAGGTTACTATGGCAAACAAACTCACACTCCTCTGATAAGGAGTCCAAAACTCTCCTCCTGGAGCTGGGTTATCCTTCAGGCCAGCTGTAGGTCTCAATCAGCATCTCCCCACCTAGCCCCATTGCTTTTAGCTTAGAGAAATTAACAGGCCACAGTTTTCCTCCTCCTGGAGTCTCTAGGGGAACACCTCCCTCCAATGAGCTCTGGCAGCATTTTATCAGGCTCAGGTGTTGTTAGTCAATTGTCTGGTTGGCAGCTAATTGCTTAAAGGTGGGCTTATTCCCCTGAAAGAAGCCTATTGTGGGTAAACTGGGCCCTGACTCCCCTTAAAGGGCCAACCACCCTGTGACAGACTGTCTTGCAACTTACGCCCGGCGCAACAAGGGCAGACTGAAGAGGATAGAGTGCAACCAGGGCTGGGATCCAGGACCACCTGAATGCTAATCCAGATCTGCCCCTGACTTTGCAGTTTGGTTGGGTTACAAACTCTCTGCCTCAGTTTCCCCAAAATGTAGGGTTATAGGACTCCCCTGCAACAGGGGGATGTAAACCGCTCCAGTGAGGGAGCTGTCTTGTTGTTTGTGCTATAGAATGCTGGCATAACATAATATCGAGCTGCTATGAAATGCTTTCCATCAGTAGCTCTCAAAGTGCATTACAAAAGGAAGTCAGTATCATTATCCCCATTTTACCGAGGGGGAAACTGAGGCATACGGGGGCCGTTACTTGCAGGCCAGTGCCAGAGCTGGGAATTGGACCCAAGTTTTCAGAGGCCCAGCTTATTGCTGGATCCACTATTATTATATCAACCCCTAGCGTGTACTCCTGAGACAGACCAGCTCTAGGAAAACCTAGGTGCACTTTTATAGGCTCTCCCTCTCCCTTTTGCAAGTGTCCTGCATGTGTACTTTGTCTTACAGAAGATCATATGCATGGTGGAGATGTGGTACCTTGTCCTTGTGTAGGTGATACCTGTGAGGCTAACTGGACAAAGAAATCAGAATGGACTTGGTAAGAGCTGTACGTGACTTCATTCAAACACCCTTTCTCTGTGGTCTGATCCCCTCCGCTACAGGAACATGAAAAACCTGTGAGTTTCCTAATGTATTGTTTTGTTTGGTGCCCAAAGGGAAAAACACCAGATGAGGTCAATGATCTGTAACCCAGAGAATAGGTTGGTCAGAGAAAACCCTCTAAACATCCAAAGGGATTGAACTGTCTTCATATGTTGCACTCAGGGTTGTTAAAGTGACAGATTGCTTCTTAGTATGCCGCCCCCAAGGAGAGATCTGCTCAAATATTTATTGAGCTCAGATGAAATTATTTTTCAGTTACTTATTTTCACAGCCCAGTGAGTGAGACAATCCCAATTAATTGTGTAACTGATAAAAAGAAAACTTAAGCTTAAATGACTTGTGTTTCAAAATCTCAGGCACTTGCTTACCTTCTTCCACACTATCTGTGCCCTTAAATGCATCAGTGATAGTGGAATAATTCATTTAAATACTCCAGTAAATCTTGCTTAAGTCCTTTGTGTTGCAGGCATCAATTACCTAGCTGGGATTCCTCTATGCAGTGATAATCAGGGCTTAGGGCTAACTGAGATACCACAGAGATCTTTCCTAGCAGTCATTTAACATCCAGTTAAGTATTAAGGCCAAAAAGGAGGTATTTCTCAGCCATGATTTGCTCATTTGCCCTAGAACTGTTTTGGATTATTATTATTAGCTTGTCTACAGCTTCACAAAACACATTCAGGTTTGCTTAAAGGTCTCAAAACGTGGCGAACAGTGGATTCCTTGAATCAGGCTCAACTGTATTTCATTAACCCGGTCTGCATTATTAGTGGTTTTTATTTGTATTGGAGAAGCACCCAAGATCAGGGCCCCGTTGTGTTAGGCATTGTCCAAATACACTGCAAGAGCCCTGCCCCGAAGAGCTTACAGGTGAAATAGAGAAGAGAGTCAAAGGGTCAGAGAGGAAACAGAAACACATAGAAGCAAAGTGACTTTCCCTGCAGATCTGCTGCAGAACCAGGACTAAAACCCCAGCTCTCCTGACTCCCACTCCAGGCAGGGTCCTGTTCAAAAGGCCACAACACATCCCAAGCTAAACTGCTCTACAATAGGTTTTATACCAAAAATTTCCCACTGTTGCTTTTGCCAGTTTATCTCCACCAGTGGTAGCAACAGCAGGAGCCGAAGTGTACGTCAAGTACCAGCATCCACTGGCATTCTAAGTACTGTAACACATAGATTTGCTCAGAAGAGAATTGGGGCTTGTGTACACTAGAAAATTTTACAGGCAAAAGCATAGCTGCCAACAAAACTATTTTGGCAGCATGTGTTCACATGTGGCTGCCTGTGATGGTGCAGTATGTCCACCTGTAACATGTTGGGGGCAGGCAGGATCGAACCTGGGACCTAAGTGCATGAGCCTCTACTGCATGAGCTAAAAGCCATATAGCTCTTAGCTAAGGCTGTAGAGCAAACTCATTAATCTCTCTCTCTCTAAGTGCCACTAGATGGGATAGACCACCACACCCAGATGGTGCGTGGGTTACATATGCAGCACTAGGTTGTATTGGCAAGACATGTGGCACTGTGGGTAGGCATCAGTGTCCTCCACACCTCCTTCTGGCTCCCCATCTCATGGGAAACGTTTGCTATGCATTGTGTGGCAGTAAGTATGTATTGTGGGATGCCCGCACTTCTCTCCGGGAACTGTGAAAATCTGGGGTCAAAACCAAGTGCGGATGCCAGCAAGGATAGAACAACAGAAGGAAAGTTGTACTGTTCAAGCTTTCTAGTGCAGACGAGGTCTTGGATGAGACGGTATTTATAATGACCGTATCTGACTAGAGTCTTGCTTATGCTGGTTACCTACTGGATCAGAACCAACAGGCCTGGGAGCCAGGACACCTGGGTTCCCAACTCAGTATAAGTGGAACTGACTCTACGGGATTTTTTTTTTTTTTTTTTTTTTGCAATATACCCAGTACAAGCCTTAGTTGACACATTCCCCAAAACAATTGTCAGCAATGGGTCCCTTCACACCAGTGCCTGGTCCCCTTGAGAGCAGATTTTTTTAAGATGCGGAGTAAGAAGATATCATTTTTACATAGCCACTTTTAATCGTAGGACCGTATTAACCAAAGCTGTGGCCGCACCCGGGTACGTGCTTTCAACAGGGCTCAGGCCCAGCTTTCTCTTTGGGCTGATGGAATTTTCAGCATTGCACCAGACACCTACTAGACTGGGGTTTCAACCTACCACTTTGGCCCCAACATTGTTGAGCCCACAATTCAATTATGGGCTCCAATCTGAGCAATGTGCACACACCTTATCTCTACAAAAACCTTTGGCTCATGCAGTACACGAGTGCTAAAAACCTGGGTCCCAATTAGAAACTTGTGTAGTTATATCCTCTTCATCTTGAGGTCATTCATGAAGAAAACTGGACACAGCAGCTGTGTGAAACCCAGTGGCCCTTTGGACACATGGCCAACTTCCTGTTTAAATACTGCTGGTTTGCCGATCTTTGCAAATTCTTGAAAATAAAGGTGAATGCATGTGAAAGAACACTTGGTAACAGGAATTCCTCAAACAAGTTCTCTCTCACCACGCTACAGAAAACAGTCAATATGTTTCCCCCGGCTCCCTTTTTACAATAGAAAATGGCAAGCAGGATTGAAGTTTTGTTTATTTCCCACCCTTGCACCAAACTGCACACAGAAATGCAAGGCAGGGGCGGGGGGGGGGGAAGGAACAGTGGGAGGAGGGGATAGCGTAGGCTTGCTGCATCAACGTTTCAAGAGTTTTTTTGATGGGGGATTAGTGGGGTTTTTTTTTTTTTTTTTGCTGTCCAGAGAAACTTATTTGTGATGTTAATTCTTGCAGGAGGAAGTGGTCTCAAGAGTGACATCAAATTAGCACTGACATTTGACTCATTTTGATCTTATCTATTTACAGTGGTATTTTTAACATGCTACGAAGATTCGCATAGCCAGATGCCTTGCTGGGCTGTAAGATGAAGTGCATTCCACAGCCCTTACTCAAGGGTTAGCAATCCAAGATTATTTTAGTAGGGGAAGGCAGCGGGGGGGAAGGCTGGATTTAACAGTTTTTTGTTTGTTGGATTGTCTCTCCATGTATTTAAATGGTGAGCGACTAAAAATCCATTTGTAACACATGGAATAAATACATAAATGGAATTGATGAGGTAGAACAGATCATTAATGAGCATCCAAATGCCATGCCTCATAGCACGTGGAGATATTCATGTCCCCAGCCCCTATGGATAGTCCCACAGGAATATACACCACTCTTTTATTCCAGGTGATCTTCTACAATGTCTCTCTCCTGTCCTGCTGGGCCCAGGCCCCAGTGGCCTGCTCATAGAAGCACAAGCCTGCAACCCCACAATCAATAGGGGGCTCAGAGCCAGCTGGTGCACCTCTCTCAGGTAGACTCTGCTGGTGGGGTTCCTAGGGAGCCCTGATCAGATATTAAAGCTGACAGGTGAATCCTACTTCCCCCTCCATCAGCTCTCACTAGTACCAGGGGTGCCCTTTGCATAGCCTTGAACTGCCACTGGTTGTTAATCTGGGCCAGAACATCCGCCCAGAATTTGCATGTGGAGCAGATGCTCGGAGCATAGACCTTTCCACCTCCCTTGCACTGTGTGGATGCTGTGGTATTTGAGACAATGCCTTTAACGGCTGAGCTTCCCAACCAATGAGTCTAGGCAGGGCCCTGTGAAACTCTGGTTGTTTTGTACAGCCAGTTGGACCCGGGCCTAGAACAAAGCACTGATCACCGACCAGCTCAATGTTCAGGGGTGGGCAGGGAACGGGCCATTCTCCACCGCACCAAGCCCTGGCACTCCCTAGGGATTTTTATGCAGAAGTCTAAATGGGAAGTGATGGAGCTTGGAGAAAGGGGAACCAGCAGAACAGAAGCCTCCCTGCAGAACAGTTCCTCTTCCCTGCAGGGCTATAGAGTCAGAGGGGGACACCTTACAAATTAAGTAGCTCCCCACAAGCCTCTCCCCAGCAATGAGGAAAGTGATGCCATGGCAACTCCAGCACCAGACCTCAGTCCTGGATTTGTCTCTGAGTGAGCCACGCTGCCTTCCTCTGATTTACCATGTGTCATGTTAAATCCAGAGAGCGCTGCTTAACACTTTGAGGGCAGTTGACAAGCTTTTTGGCTATAGCCCCGCCCATCACTCACACCTGGTGTTATCCTTCAAGAGAGGAACAGCTAGCCCTGATACTCTTACTAGACCAGGGCAAGAGGGGGTGTGGATTGTGGTTGCTAAAAGATGTTCTTTCATATACCCACAGCAGGCCCTTGTTGGACCGTCTCTTGAGACTGCCCCAGTAGCAGATATCCCAACTGACCAGCACAGCATGTACTGCTCCAGGTTGAGGTTTTCCCCACAAGAGATTGCTGATATGGTCCTTAAAATGGGAGGGGAAAATGTAAGTTACTAAGTAACGGGCAGCTTATTTCTGAGAGTCTGAGTTGCATTGTCACAGCTGAGGGCTGGACAGGAAATAACGGCAAAATGGAAAATACAAAGAGAAACATTGGGGTTCTAGATCAGCAAGGTACTTGAGCACATTTGCAGCTCTAGTGAAGTCAGTGGCACTGTGCACATGCTTATACTGAGATTGTAAGCTCTTTGGGGGCAGGGACTGACTTTGTTCGGTTTGTAGAGCACCTAGGACAGAGGGGTAACTGATCCGTGAGTGGGTCTCATAGACGTGACCACAATACGAATGTGCTTAAGTACCTTGCTGACCCAGTCCCTGAGTCTTTTCACGATGTGCCATTTCTGGGACTAAACAAAAAATTGAACTCATTTCTTGTTGCCCCCCTCCCCCCCCCTGAAAATTTAATCCACTCAGATAAGCCATCAACACAGTCCAGGTGTCACTACAGCCCCCACACTCTGCATTTGGGGATTCCACCACAAAAAGGCTCCCTCCTTTCTGCAAGCCCCACTGCCGATAACCTGGATTCCAGGAGCTGCTCCTGTTGATTCATTCAGCACCGTCTCCATGCTGTGAATACTATTTTTGCATTTGAGCTTGATTCATGAAAGGCCAGATTCATCAATGGAAAACAGGTGGGGAGGGGGCTCAGCACCTCTGGAATTCAGGCCTCACACACATGTAGCAAGGTACCCTGGAAAAAAACTTTAATGGGCAAACTCCGCCCCCACCCTATGGCTATGGAAAGTCCCTGGGCAGCAAACATGATGTGTGTGTGCAGGGGGGAAGAGAACAGGATTTGGGGGACACTACAGCAGGGCTTGCACCAACTGCACCCCTGACTTCCTGTGTGCCAATCTGTGGAAGGTAGGCTGCAGAAGTTCCCCCGCTCTCTCCCCCTAGAGGGGACACTGGGGCTAAGGGCTGCTATCCTCAGCCATTCCAGAAGAGGGATTTTTCCCTACCCACATGCATACCCAGCCCAGCTATTCTGGCTAAGGACTTGACCTCAAATAGCAACAGCAGAGACATGACAACACTCCCATTTTGGCGGCCCTTCCTGCTGTGCCCAGGGACCAGAGCAGTTCAGTGCAGCTATATTGTGGCTCACCTGGAGAGCTGGGTCAGGGGTGGGTTGGGTATGAGACCCAGAGCTGCACAGAATGAAAAGTACAATTGCATGTAGATTCTGTTTGCACTAAAGCAAAGACTGTCTTGGCAGCTTCATACAGTACTTCCATGCCAAAAGAGTCTGCTTTCTTCGGAGCATTTCTCTTCTGGGTGCAGGGTGGGAGGTGCTGAGAATCCCCCTGATGTGCTGAGTGCCCACAACTGCCACTGAAGTCAGGTGGAGTTGCGGCTGTTCATTGTCTCAGGATCTTTCAGGTGCATTTGTAGGAAGCTAAACAGGACGGCTCTGCTCATCACAGAGTGTCTATTGCCTCTTTCCAAGAATGGGTTCTTCATCTTCTGTATCCTATTCATAGATGGGAGGTTGAACTGGATGAAAAAGACCCCCATTTGGTGAGGTATTTAAGTACATGAGAAATCCCACTGACTTAATGAGTCATGGGTTGAAGAACCTTGCTGAATCGCTTAGCATGCAAGTTTGAGCAATCTTGCTACAAGGAAAAAAATGGGATAATTTAGATACCCAGTCAATATAACAGTCTTCCCTTTCTGACTGCTGTGACAGTTACTAGAATGCTTCTGAACCATAAAGTAACTGTGCTGAATTACCACTAGCCAAGTGGTTGTTGGGGTGTGTGTGTATATATATTTATATATAGATTTTCATAGTGACTTTCTTATGGGAAACCATGAGTACTGTACTGCTAGTAAATATCCTTTGCAACTCATCTGCTTCCATCTGTTCAGCTCTGTGAGGTTTTTTTTTGGTTCTTAGCAAACATCCTGATTTATAAAAAGACTTTAATAAAGGCCCATTAATATGAAAAAATAAATAAAAAAGGAATGAAACAGTTTGCATCCACCCCTTAAGAATAAAGCACAAAACTTTATTCATTGACTTGATCTGAGTACAACAGTGATGCAGATTATAGTGGCACAGGAGTGCAATATGTGTTGCTTGCAATATGAAAGTAGAGAAGATCAGTAAATGTACAGAACAGCAACCTCGGTCAACTTCTCATTTCGCAAACAAGCAGACTCACTGTATAGACAAACATCAATTCACTTTTACAGAAAGATTCAGAAATAGAGCTGTCCCACAAACCATTGAAAAAGAAAGGGAATCTTTCAAAAAAGCCTGGTTCGTCAGGTTTCTGAAGGGAGGGGAGAAAGCAAAATGAAACCTAACACAAAACAAAACCCCCATCACTAAAACCTATCAACTTAAAACAAAATATCCTTTTAAAGTTAGTTTTATGTCCCAAAACTTAAACCCTAACCATCTATAAGGCCCCCTTACTGCAAGGGTTGTTAGCAACTCACACAGTCACACTGCTTGCACAGAACAGTTTCATTAATGATGCAAAAATCTCATTACTATGCGAAGAAATGGCTTCTGAGATAGATATTTTTCTGGCCTAGCCAGCTGAATAAGGGCCTCATCCAAAGTAGGCTGAAGTCAATGGGAGTCTTTCCATTGATTTCAACGGGCTTTGGATCAGGTCCAAAAGACGCATATAGGCACCTAAGTCCCAGTGACTTTCAATTCCTCTCTGCATCTTTAGGAATTAGGCACATAAATACATTTGAAAATCTGGCCCAAAGTGCTGTGTTTGATACACTAACTGTATTCTGCAAGATTGTACAGCTGAAACACCTGTTTACCTCCAGAACAAAACGTAAGGCCCGTTTCAATCACAAAGCATGTAGGATCAATATTCTCTTCTGTGGATGAACATTTTGAGGAAGTAATTAACATAAATGCATTTCCTTGTGAGAAGCCCTTTGGGAAATGAAGTAATTCATGGCAACAACACTGATGGCCAATTATTTCCCCACTTCCTGAACCAGTGCTTACATTTAAATTAATATGCTTACTGGAGTCAGAGATGATGCCTGACAAGGGGGGCTTTCAACTGGAACGTCCAAATCTGTGCACGACACTGGTTTTCTTATCGTTTAAATGGGACACACAAGGTGGGGGAGGGAATCACAAGACAAAATCCACACCAGCTGCCACCCACTGTGGGCCTTGTAGCCAACCTCTGGCGGTGTTTTCCTACCAAAGGAGAAAGGCACATTGTTCTCTCATCACAGAGCTCAGTAGCACTTTCTATGCTTCTCATTACATTGCAATAGCATAAGGCCATACCCCAGCCCTCCCCAGTATGTGTCTGCGGCCCTTGTTTGCCTGAGCGGCCCCACGAAGTCTGAGGGGGTGAACAGTGCAGTGGCACTGGGACAGCTCAAGGGAGCGCTAACTGCAGGATCAGGACCCAAGTGTGTGTGGTGGACAGAGATGACCATGGCTCCTGGACAGGTTGGGTGCTTTGCTTGTTCCCACCAATGGGGGTGGGTGGCGAATCTTCTTGTGACTGTTCTTTTCAATGGATATAAAGTAATGTCCAACATGTGGAGTGTGTCATAGCAAAACAAAGACCAAACCGCCCCTACCCCCACAACTGAATCCTGAAAGGGTGTTAATAGATATCGAAGAGGGGAAAGGGATGGAGAGAAAGAGAAGGTTTTTCATTCATTACATACTCCTCTATCTTAAGGCCCAGCCCTTCTAAGGGCTGAGTTCTCCCAACTTCCATTGAAGTCAATGGGACCTACAGGTGCTCTGGACCGCTCAGTATTAGGTCTTTGGGATACAGCATTGGCAGTGCTGAGCGCTCTCCTCTCTTTCTAGGGGCTGATTCTGTGGTCACTTTTTACACCAGCTTTTTTCCATTGACTTCAGTAGACTTACTCCTGATTTACACCTGTTACTCCGGATTTACATTTGTCCATGACTCCAGTGACTTCAAGGGCTTTGAGAGTGAGCAGCACTTGGCTGACCTGCAATTATTTCCTCTTAAGTACTTTAAACTCACTTCTGAGGAGCCCTGGAGGACCGTAGCTGAGCCAGACCCACTCCCCACCTCAAGGCATCCCTGCCATATTTATAACAGAAGAAAATAATTTTCTCTTTGTAAAGATTAACTTGAATTTTAAAACTGGCCACAGCATAAACATCTCGAGAGAGGCAACTACTTCTCAAAGGGATTTGGCTTCAAAGGGTGGTGGCTAATTCAAGCTTAACAAATCTTTCCAAAAAGATTTAGTGACTCTCCCCAAATGATAGGACTTTTGGACCATCTGGGTGAAGACAACTTTCCAAGGTATGCCTCTGAATGGGGAAAGGATGGCAAAACCTTCAGCATCAGAGCAAGTAAAAGTTTAAAACAGGCAAACGTCAAAGAAAAGACAGTCCATGCCTGACAGGAAACACCAGGAAATTATCAGAATCACAAAATTAAGTCTTTCACCTTGTAAGACCAATAACCCGCTCATTACTTTTCCAGGCTGACTCTTTTCATCGCATATGGAAGCTGATCTGAGTTTACAAGTCACCACAAAGCATATTGAAGGAGCAGTTACTAACCAGAAACTGAGAACAAATGTGTATTGTCGTTAGATAATCTTTTCAAACTCTTAACAGCACTCCAATCTGTTTTAAGTGACTCCAGCATGAAGTTATCTACTAAGGAAGACAAAATAATATAATGAAGCTCCTCAAACAAGTTTTGAAAGGGGAAAAAAATGGTTTCATGTTTCACCGGGAAGATGAAAGTGTTAGACATGTCTAAAATCTTCCAAATCTATCCTTCCAGCTACTGGCTTAAATCTGCAGAGAAGACACAATGCACATATTAAGATAAATGCACTATTATTCTGATTTTCAAGCCTGAGTGGAAATGAGTTCACTTACAATATAGTGCAAGGACATTGGACTGGCCAAGTCTTCCTTCTTTCTGGTTTATATAAAAATTCTTGTGTCTTTTTTCTGTCTCTTAGTTGACAGGAGAGGGGACAAAAACGGTAAGTCATATTACTTGATCCCAACTACACTGACGAATATTGCTAAGTTTCAGAGTAACAGCCGTGTTAGTCTGTATTCGCAAAAAGAAAAGGAGTACTTGTGGCACCTTAGAGACTAACCAATTTATTTGAGCATAAGCTTTCGTGAGCTACAGCTCACTTCATCGGATGAAGTGAGCTAAAGCTTATGCTCAAATAAATTGGTTAGTCTCTAAGGTGTCACAAGTACTCCTTTTCTTTTTGTGAATATTGCTAAGCTACACACAGCATTCCTCAGCAATCTCATCACTGCTGGTATGGGTGCTGTAGACCTGAATGAAAGACAATAAGTAATGGGCAGCATTTTCAAAAAGAAGTGCCTATGGCCAAATTCTGCACTGATTTACACCCAGGCCAATCATGGCAATGCACTAGTATACTTAGAACATGCGAACACATCAGCAATCAGGTAATATGCATTTGTATCTGCAAATGGGAACCTACATGAACAGCAGCATATCTCCAGGGAATGTTGAAGAAGGAGGGGGAATTTAACTACATCTTGAAGATATGTCCCAAAACAACAGAATACGGGAGTGGTACTAGGGAAATGATTCACAAACTGATTAAGGAGCCCCTCCCTGGGGCTATGTCTCTGTTTACAAGGCTGCTATTTGCCTTCTCCGCCTGATGGGAAGGTAGAAAAACCTGTGGTGAGAATTACTAGCTGCTCACTGGAGAAAACAGGCCCCAGGGCTGCAGCAGTGATCCTTAAAGTCATGGCATCTCCTAGGGTTTGTGTACACAGGGACATTCAGGAAAGTTAAGATGAAATAACTAAAGTTGTGAGGTAAAGCAACATTAATTCACAGTAGCGGAGAATTTAGCGACAGTGAACTAACATCACTTTTGTCTTGAATGACAGCATTTACACAGGGGTGTAACCCTCTGTAATTAATGTACTTTAACTTCACACATTTATCTGATTCATCTTAACTTTCCTGAATGTCTCCATGTATTTCTTAGTAATGGAGAAACCTATGGTTGTAAAGAACAATGACACCAGCTTCTACATAGTCTACACTCATCTTCAGGATTTTGCTAACATGTCTGGAGCATCTAAATTGGCTTCTCTTTCGTTTCTTTCTAAGCAGGGATAGTGACAATAGGTTGGAAACTGGTAAGAAATAGATACAATCTAACCTGAAGTCATTTTTCATAGCTTGGGTTTTTGAAAATAAAGCACTGAAAATAAGCAGATCAGAAATTTTGAAATTCAAACTTTGCCGTTTTTCAACTTTTCCGTGGATAACGTTCCCGTGTCTGTTGTGCAGATGTTTATTAATAAATCTAGAGATGGAGGGAACAATGTGGTCTGCAAGCATGCAGCTTTTCCTGTGCTATGCAGGAAAGCATCCTTTGAACTGAAAATTAGAACTGCGAAAAAGACGCAGACTAAGGCTGACCCTTGAAATTATTGCTCACCAGCATCTGTCACACTATGTTCATGTGGAGTCATCTGCAGGGTTGGGGCCTAAACACTTTCAGAGATTTTTTAAAAACTGATACCCAAAATATCCATCTTGAAATTGAGCCATAATCTGCAAGAAACAAATAGCAAATTTCAGTAAGTCCCAACCCTAACAAATGCCCTAATCATAAGATGTTTGCCCCTTCAGTGTGTTGTGTTTGGTTTCATTGGTAACCCGGATTTGCATCTCACATTTCAGTTATTCCACTCCCATTTACTTGTTAATAGTAATCTGGAAATGTTTATTATGCTTGTGCTGGAACTTGAAACAAAACAACATGCTGAACTGATGCTTGCTGTAACCCCACTGAAATCACAGGGATAGCTCAGTGGGGGGAGGGATAGCTCAGTGGTTTGAGCGTTGGCCTGCTAAACCCAGGGTTGTGAGTTCAATCCTTGAGGGGGCCATTTAGGGATCTGGGGCAAAAATCGGGGATTGGTCCTGCTTTGAGCAGGGGGTTGGGCTAGATGACTCCTGAGGTCCCTTCCAACCCTGATATTCTATGATTCTATGAATTACAGCACCTCCACCAACTCATCCCCTGGTCTGCACCATCCCTTTCCCCTGGCTGTGCTCTTTAGCATGCAGGCTGGATGGATCCCCTGGATAGGTCCTCCAAATACTAAACCCACTGCCCAGATCTCTTCAGTGGAACAGCACTGGTTCTGTTGGATCAGGCCTCTCTGGGACTGCAAACAGAAAGCAGGTTTTGCTTAATTCTGCACATTGAGAAGATTAGTTATTGGACAGCATGCTGTCCTGCTGGAGCAGAAGTGCAAAACTCAATGCAATGATCCAGAATCTCACATCTCCTACACGACCTTACAGACCTAACCACCTCCTCCTCCTGATGTCTATGTGTTAGTCCTCATTAACAGAAAACACAAAAGCCTCTGGTGTCTCCCATGAGGACTATCAAATCTAAAAGGAAAATCTTGACATCCCTTTGTAGACTAGCACACTCATAAAAGAGAGGGATACATTGGCAGTTCAGCTCCAATGTAGAGAAGATGCTGACCTTTCAGCAGCTAAACATTCATTCGGGGAAGTTAATGTGTTCCTCATGTCCCCGTGTGAACACAACCTGCCTTCCAAGCAGTGAAGTTATATACAGGCAATCCTCACACTCTGGAGCACAGTGGGAAAAGAATGCAAACAATAATAAACATAACTCATTCAAAAAACTATCCTGCATGACTTCCTGCACCCTACAAAGCATGCCAGGCACAAAGGAAAAAAAACAACAAAAAACCAAAATCCCAAGGCTGCATCTTTGTAGCATGAAAGAAATTCCAAACCCTCTTTTCAAAGCATAAGTGAAAACACGGTAACAAACAACAAAAGAAGTGCTCAACTTGATACATTGTGCAGTATCGTCAATGTCTGCAACAGCGATTTAACCAATGAGACTGTACTGGGAAAACATGGTGCAAGATAGGGCTATTTCACACAGAAGCCTCCCTTCCTCTGCCAAAAGGGGTTAAATCGCATGTCTGCCCACACAGAAAAAAATTCTCTGCTGGTGCAACTCAGTGCAGCTGAGCCGTTTTTCAGTAGCAGGGAATTTGGCCCAAAGTCTGTGGGTGTGCACCGGAGCATACATTAGAAGAATTTCCTTTTAACCCTTTCATTCCCTCCACCCACCCTAAATCCCCAGACTAAACAACAAGAAAACTGCCACTCCTACACCATTCCCTTTACTTAAATGACTAGTAAAGCCCAGGCCATGTTAATTAAAGCAGAAAGTATGGAGGAGGGAAGATCTGAAAACATACACAGCAATTCACTATTGATATCCTAGCATATATGTAGTACAAGTACGAGCAGGGAATCTGTTTTCCAATAATTTGGTTGGTATGCAGCGGAACAGAGCAAACTGCCTACCTCGTTCTTTCATAACAGAAAGAATATGCCCTTTTAAAACAGTGCCAGTTAAGAAATGGTGTGCAAAAAGGATTAATTTTACCATATGGGTATACTACAGAATATATGTATATATATTCATTTCTTGAAATGATTACAATTCTTTCATTCTACTAGGCATCCTAAGAGCACTTCCTGGCTCTAGCAATAAAGTTCATCATATTCTGGACAAAAGAAAAGGGAATATTATTGAGGGAGAAGAAAAGAACCGCTTCCTATCATGTATACAACATGTAAAAAGTTTACACATGTGAAAACTACCATCGAGTTTCTGAACACAGAAATTTTTACCCCATTGGCAAATGTTCATCTTGGCCCAATTGCTATGAATACAGGTGCCTTTGTCAGATTTTCCCTTTTTGGTGGATGAGTAAGTTGCTCTCCGAAGAGAATTTGGACTTTATCATACAATATCCTATGCAATTTGTTTTGTTTTGTTTAAAGGGCTATAAATGTAGAGTGAATTAAAAGAGTTTTGCTTTCTTCTTCATGTCGTTGCGTCTCCAAAGAGGTAACTTGTCAAACTCTTGTATTGTCATGCCAAATATTTCTTGAAAAACTTCCGGTGCTAAGTGACGCTGGAAAAAGGGAGAAAAGCACAGTCAGTAACAACCAAGGAGATGTCAATGGAGAACGGGCTCATTAAAGATTGCATTTCGAAGCACAGCAAGTCTCAGGGAGCTAGGGTAAACTGGCAAGCAGCTCCAGTGCTAGCCTTAGGGGCCTGATTAAAGGTCCAGGGACACACACTGAAATAATGCTAACAAAGCTCTCAAAGTGCTTTCCACCACGAATGAATTCATAATCATACCTACATCTTATATAGTGATTTTCATCAGTAGGTCCCCCAGGCACTTTAAAAGAGCGGTCAGTATCATCCCCACTGCACAGCTGGGGAAACTGAGGCACAGAGAAGGGAAGTGACATGCCTAACGTCCCAGCCAGCCAGCGGCAGAGCCCGGAAGTGAACCCAGGTCTCCTGAATCCCACTCCAGTGCTCTATCCACTGGGTTTCACTGTCCCCCATTAATTAGGTTTCTCAGCTCACTTGCGACATAGGTATTACTGTTTCCATTTTAAGAGAGGGAAACAGACAGAGAGTGATGAAAGGACTGGGCCAGCTAGCATGCAGCACACGTGCTAGGGAAAGCAAGGTTTGACTAAGCCATCTCTCCAGCAAATCACACTCCCTTGAAGCTGTGGTGCGTCAGCACCTGCACTGGCCACACCCCCTCATAGTGCTGTCTCAGACTCTACAAAGGTTTCTTCCTCAGCTGCTGCTTAGAATATGCTGGGTGTGGGGACGAAGCTCTCCCTGGTGCATGAGCAAAACACAGGGCAGAAATACACCTATAGCCCCCAGATCCATTCCTTTCAAAACATATAGAAATGACCATAATGCTGTCTGGATATTGGTGGCCCCATTCAAAACCGGGTTTATAACCACAAGCCGTCAGAACATCGCACAACTTGCCCAAGTCTCCTTAACCCACACTGATGAACAATTTTTAATGTGGAAGTAGAGATATAAACCTCATGCTTCTAGACATAAGGCAAACACTAACTAATGGCAGCTGGGAAGAAACTTCTGCTGTGGGCAGGTTATTCCATAACAGGGCAGTCTGGAGTCCCTGGCTCCTCCGTAGCAGCTGGCAGGGGGGCTGGAACAATCCGTACAGTGGGAGTGCTGAGAGCTAATGAACCAAACGGTAAACCCCGTATTTGATGGAAACCACTTCAAGCCAGCACCCCCAGCACCTATGGAATCTGGAACCGGCCACTGCCAGAGATGTGATACTGGACCGGAGCTCATGTTCCTATGATTATTGGATAATGATTTACCAATATCTGCCTTCTCATCAATTTATGAGCAAACACAACTGGATGCTTGAGCAGCTCTGTCAGTGAGGTTAAATGAGACATTCATATTCATTCCTCAATGCAGATTTGCAATTGCTATAGTGTTTAACCCTTCGCCTTTGCTACCACCTCCGGAATCCTTCCTCTTGACAAATCTCCATTGCTAAGCAAGGCATTTCTGAGCAGGCTTCTTGGTTCTAATCAAGGGCCCACACTTCTACATTTGATTGTTCAAATGAGGAACAATAATAAACTTCAGTAGGAAAGTCTATTTAAGAACTTGCTTCCTTACCTCAAGCCGGGTTCTGTCTACATCCCGTAATATTTTATTTCGCCCTCTGTTGGTCACCATGAGCATTTCATATGGAAAAATCTGTTTGTGTATAAGAGGGATGGGGGGAGGAGGGGGAAGAGACATATTTACATTCAAAAACAAAGAACATATATGTATTCTTCACCCAACCACACAACCACTGTTCTTAGAAGGAAATTACAAAACTATAAAAAAAAACCTTCAAGTTGCCTGAAATTGAAGTCCAGTCTGGCTTGAACAAATACTCCTTCGCTAACAAAATCAACTCGACCACATTTCGTAGGTACAATACCCGTCAGCACCATTTTCAGAGATGTGTATATCCATACTTCCCACAGACTTATATAAAAGGTACAGTATATACATTTGTTTTTAGCCACAAAGATGCATCTCTAGTAAATTTTTTGCCACTTGGTAAGTTAGCGTGGAGTTTATTTAGGTAAAAATATATATAGCATTCATGAACACTTTTGATGGTTGCAATAATTTGCACAGTTCTAAGGAAAAGAACTAATGTCTATTGTACTTCAACCACCACCACCACCACCTGAAAATAGTCAGAAAAAGTAGCATCTCTTAACAACTTTGTTAGTTACCACATCGGGCCTTGTGTTGAGTGAAATTTATCAGATGAATTATTTTCATGTTGTTTGTTGATTTGTTTACAAACAAATCACAGGTCGCCACTGTGCATTTTGACCTTGACATCGATGGATGGATTGCAGGAAAAGGTTTTGTAGAAGGTTTTGTACATGCCTTCCCCTTCTTTAACATGGCATACATCCATTCAATCTTCTATACAATATTTTATGAGGTTCTCTGGTTTGATTAATACTGTACTCAATAGTCAGATATTCCACATTAATCAATTTTTGGGACTAAGGAAGATCATGCTCTTCATTTATTTGGACAGGTTTAATGCCACAGTTTTAAAATGAAAAGACTTGGAGCTTTTCCTGTCAGCTATTCCCTAATCAATCTGACCCAATCAAAATGATATGCCACAGAAAGGGATAAATAAAATTTGGTGCCTAAAATGAAGTGCTGGATTCACAGCCCTGGAAACTGAAGTCCTCTGTTTAGTTATCAAACATCTACAGCATAGACAGCAACAGTTCAGGTGTCCCTTTGCCGAGACACCTATGTGTCTTTGCCATAACTTAGAGAGACCATGTCTAAAGGTAATGGAACCTCTAATGGTCCATCTCCTATTGTCCATTTCACCTTTGGCCGCTCTGCTGAGCATGCCCACAGGCTTCTCAATTAGGGCCTGACTCAACTCTTATTTAAGTTAATGTGAGTTTTAACATGGGCTTCAGTGCAAATTGGATTGGCCTTTATTGCCAGCTGTGGTGGTGGTTTTAGTGATGTGCATATTTGTCCACTGGGGAAAGGACAGAGACCACCAATTCCTCTCACAGAAACCGCTATGCAGCCAGCCAATGTTATAAATACGCTTAACGTTCTTAGAAATGAAGACTGTCCCTGGTGACAAAACTTTGTATTGTCCTGCCTCACTAAGTTCATTCCATAGTCACCAACTATCCCAACAAATTTTTCAGAAGCACAATAAATAAGATTCAGCCATAAATAAACATACCATTGAGTTTATTGTAGTTAATAACTTAAATAACGTGTATTTAACCATATCTTACAACCAGTATGTCTTAGTAGAGTCTGACATTCTCATAATTGTACAATTAGTTCTACTTTATACTTTAAGAGTTACATTGTTTCTGTTCAACACTTAAAATAACTACAGTATACAATTTTATATGAAAAAGTGTAACTTGTCATAAAATAACCACAGTGAACACAGGGAAAGCTTATTTCAAAGGTTTGAGGTCATCATCATGTTTTATATTTAAAAATTCACTTCATAGCATAGTTCATCATTCTTGGTTTCAGAACACACAAACTCTAATCCCCTTTTGAGGTACTCTTTGCTTGTTTCTATTGGGTGAAGTTTCGTGAAATTCACCAATTTCCACATCCCATATTTTTCATGGGCAATAAACACACATTTTGAGCCAGATCCTCAGCTCATTTAAGTTGGTGTTGGCAAGTTAATTGGGCTACACCAATTTATACTAACTGAGAATCTGGCCCTACATGATTAAATGTCAACACAAACTAAACTTTTATTTCAGCAAAATTCCCATAAATTTTACCCTGAGGACAATGTCAGAATTTGCCACCCAAAGCAAGAATAACAGTTATTTAAAAATGTATTGCCTGGGTCCATCAACAGAAATGGTGGCTGTAAGAGGTTATATTGCATCAAAGCAGGCATTATATTGCAGTAAGGAGCCAGAATAAAGCAAGATCTAGGGAGTGGTGAATTCCCTAAGGTAGATATATAAATATATTTTTAAAATATGCATTTCATTTAGGTCAAGGCTTATGAAGCCAGGGATAGGGCCTTCTATAATATGTCTGATGCTGGTTCAGAAGCAGAAAAGGCAATGTTGTCTGCAAAAATTGCTGCTCACCCTAAAGGCAGAAACATCAACCCTTAGGATTTTGGCAAAACCATAGTTTTTCAGCAGGTTAACCATCAATAGAGAAATATATACAATGTAAAACACAGCTCTAACTGAATCCCTCTCACTATTAACACTCAGTTTCAGTCCCAAAATGCCTTTAGCCACAGTTGTAAAGTATTACATTTTATACCCAGGTGATACCATCCTTTCTCAACAAACACCCTAAGAATCCCTCTTTTCAAAATTGAATTTAGGGCTGATGAAGGCAGGTGGACTGACAGCCCTGGAGATGTGAGTCTGTTATTCATTGTTAGAACAGGTACAGTAGGGCAGCAGCAGCGCAAGCTTCCCACCATCTGTCTCACTTCTCGAGCGCTTCAAAACTGGGCCTGTCCCATAAAATTCGGTAGAGGTGGCAGCTCAATGGCTAGGTGGATTACTTGGGTGCTCCAGCCTCTTTGCCTGCTTAAGACTTTGGCTTCTCTACTGAGGCTACCAACTCGGGGTCTCAGTTTGTGTCAGTTTAGGTGATAGCTAATTTGGGATGGTGCCATCTGCAGGCTTGGAAATGGACTAAGACTCCCCCGCAACTCCCAATTCATTTCTCATAAGCCACATTTCACATTAGCTGGTAACAATCTTCTCCCTGTGACTATTAACAGTAATGACCAAGAACAATGCCTCTCTTTACTTCCTTCACTATGTTTTACAGGAAAATCCAAGATATTGTAGGACCATAAGAGTTGAGCGTAATCTAGTCACATGGGGATTAATGCACCTGGGTCACATGAGTCATGTGAATGTTCCCTTTGAATACTGAGAAATGACGGATTTTGGTGAGCATGCGTCAGTCTAAATGTTTGTGTGGGAAGCGGAGGTACACCTAAGGAACATTCCTCTTGGTCACACGGGAGTCACCTGGAGATTATACAGGGCTTCTGCCAACTGGACAGGTAGCGGTGCCAATCTGTTACATACAGTACCGTCAAGGCAGGGGCAGTACTAATCCACAGGAAAAGATGCACTGCCGCTGTCCCTCGCCATTGTCTTTCAATTACTCTCGAAAAATAATGTTTTCATGCTTCCCTTTTGGCTCACTATGCCAGTCAAACAGGATTAGAATGAAATGGAAAGAGAGAGTCTCAGAAAGGCAGTGAGCTTGGCTCAAAAGCAGAGGTGGGGAAAATGCATCTGTTTACTGCACCAGGCAGCTTCACATTATCTCTTAATAAGGAGAATGATCTCTTCTTACGGGTTAGCGTGCACCCCTAGAAAGGTGTGTTGCTATAACCCACAGGTTTCAGATGTACTGTAAGGTGAGGCATAACAGCTATGCTGATAACTGCATTTGTTTTACTAACAAGCAGCATACACAGTCGGGTAAGTTGGACAATGCCTGTGTATAAATGACTTCTCCTCCTGCTCCAATAACTTGAGTATCAAACCCTATTTAACTTTTAGGATCTGATGCTCATTTACACCAAGGCCTCTTTCCACAGCTGGAGTGGTATAAAGAGGCCCTAGTGTGAGAATTAAGCCCTTCCCTTTCCACTAATGCTCTGTAACTAACCCCGCCTCACTACAGTTAAACATGCCTGTTCCTGAGTTATGCGTCTATCCAGGTTTAAGCACTGTGGGTTCCTGCTGTTTTGGCTCTTTGAATCACAGCTGTGCAGGGAATGAGCTGCATTTGGCATCACTCAAGCACTTTCAGCCTCTCAGTGTTGCCCTCTGAAATCCCTCCTTGGGGCTGCATACTGTGGCTGCTCTTGTCCCTCCCCTGAAGCAGACAGGAGGCACACCCATGCAAGGTGAGGGCCAGCACAGAGGGAGAGATTTGGCACATAAGGAGCAATGATTGGGATGAGGGAAAGAGAAACAACAGGGACTCAAGACATTTCCTATAGTATCTCATCTGCAGTACATATTCAAACCTTCACTGTCTCGAAGGAAAATATTAGCTGCACTTGCCTTTGGTTCCAACATGTTAGGCATAGACACTCCTCTGTCCATTCTCATTCCGGGAACATGACCATCCGGGAGGGACTGCATCGGATATAGGTATACATCAGACTCACAGGTTACACATACACACACACAGGGAAAAGGTACTTATGTAATGGTGAAAACAGAGGTGAATTTATGCTCAAACTTTCCTCAAATCTTAACAATTAATCTTAACATATGGAACAATGTCATAACTCCTGCTTATTATTTTTCTAAGGTGAGCTCTGGATCCCATCTCCAATTTTCCTTCCCTCAAAGGCTCTGATCTGCTCTCGGCTCAGTAGGCCTGGACATGGCTCACTGTGAAACCATCCATAGCACTCCCAATCAACCAGGGGGTTACTACAGAGTGGCCACACCTTTCCTGTCTCCATGGCTTCCTCTGTGGGCTTGCAGCTTGGAACCTCAACTCAGACATATGCGCCGAGTCCGCGGGTGCTCCAGGGCTGGAGCACTGACGGGGAAAAATTGGTGGGTGCAGAGCACCCACCGGCAGCTCCCCGCCCCAGCTCACCTCCGCCTGCGCTCCGCCTCCACCTTCTCCCCTGAGTGGGCCACCGCATCCTGCTTCTCCCCACTCCCTCCCAGCGCTTGCGCTGCAAAACAGCACGGCAAGCCTGAGAGGGAGGGAGGGGGCAGGAGGAGGAACGTGGCGCGCTTGGGGAAGAGGCGGGGCCAGGGCAGGGATTTGGGGAGGGATCCAATAAGGGCAGGGAGGGGGCGGAGTCGGGGCGGGGCCGAGGCACGAGCACCCACCGGCACCAGCGAAAGTTGGCGCCTGTGAACTCAGATCCCACACGACAATATGTCTGGGCACTATTAAACCACTGGGTCATGCTGCCCCTTGCAACTGTCACTTTATCACTTGGATAGTGTTAGAGTGTGGCTTTACTCTGAAAAAGTGACTGCAAAAATGGCACCATGAAATTCCACGCAAGTCTTTTTTCTCATAACAAACAGCACTCAGTTATATCCGATATGCTCAGCTGACAAGTAAAATGGTGTCATTTCTAACTGCAAACTCTACCTGTGACAGTCAATCTGAGTTCTTTCCATTTCACACATCATCAGTAATAAAGGCTTTGCAGGTCCTATTACAAAGGCTCTGTTACATGTGTATCCTACTTTTCCATTTTATCTTCATGGACACCTGGGAAAACCTAATGCCTTTTCCACAGGAACAACTGATTGAAACTTAGGGCAACTCCCACGAAAGTCAATGGAAAGAGATTCTTTGACCTTAGTGGGAGTTAAATCGGGCATTTAATGAACAATTATGCTGAATATGTACCAGCATGAATAGACTCCAGTTTACACTCTGCTAGGTGTATTGGTTCTACAGTGATAGCAAGTGAAAAGTAGCTTCAACTTATTTTTGTCACACAGGCAGATTTTACTGGGAACGCACACAGGAGGCAGCTCTGGGTTAAGAAGGTGCCATTTCTACATAGTTACTGTTCATAGCATAGCCACACTTTAAGCACAATGCATGGCACGACAAATATATCTTGTAATCTGTTATCCTCTCACTGCAGATCCATCTTTGATACGGTACATAATCAATTTGCCCAAGTATTTAAATTATAATAATTATTTAGCATTTATATTGCCATAGCGCCTACAGGCCAACCATGTTGGGGCTTCATTGTGCTAGGTGCTGTACAAATACATATTATTGTGAACATTCATTAAGATATGCAATGGCAAAAAGTTATCATTGGGATCTGGAGAGGAGGGGCTGGCACTTGCAAGAGCATCTACTGCTGGAAGATCTATGGTGACAGCATCATAGGAGACCACTGGCCAGCTTTCTCAGCTGGAGGGTGAATTCCATGTTCACAGCCACAGACGAAAAGGGAGAGTTTGGGGCTTGTAGTATGGAAGATGGGGGCCCCCAGAATGAAGAGGAATGTGTCTAGACCACCCTTTAGTTGGGACAAGACATGGGGAGAGAGAACCCATGCTCAGATGCCAAGAAGGAACCACTACAGATAACTTTCATTTCCACATCAATTAGCTTTACAAAGCAGGTCACAAAACTGGCGTGCGGGCCTCCTCACCCATACAGTTCTGGGGCTGTACCAGGAAGAATCTTAGCTGTGCCTGTCCCTTGTTGATACAAGTCTACATCGTTGATTATGCTTAAACATGCAGATAAACTGAAACAAATGTCTTAAAAAAACCCTTCCCTGTAGCAGTAATTCAGACTTGAATAACAGAGTGGATGTTTTTATCTCTGCTGTCAGTTGATGGATGAAAACCCGTACTCTACCTGGAAATCTGAAAAGCAAAGGGAAATCTTGTCAGCATTAGAATGCAGCAGAACATGGATTGGTCACAAACACCAAACAGAATATTTTAATTGTTCAGCGAAAGCAGTATCAGATCAGTTTGCAGCCTCCAGCAGACATCAGCTTGCTGTTCACCACTCTGACACTATTGATGTTTCTCAGAGATATCGGAAGATAGTTGCTATCAATTCACAAAAGGGTGCATTAGCTCCAGTAACTCATCTCCGCTTATTTTGTAATTAAACATGAAAGAGATAACAGTCTCTCTGTCCCAGTCAATCGACAGTGTTGGAACTGATGTGATGTACTGATATTGTTGGGGACAGGTCAGATTTTTTGACTGACTTGAATCCAAAGGCCTGATCCAGTTTCTACTGAAGTCAAGGGAAAGATTTAAGGGAGAAGGGAATTAGAATCCAAGGCCTTATCCAAATGAGAAAACGGTACCAATTTAATGACATTGGTTTAGAAATTGGCTTAATTAAATCAGTGCAACATCCTAAACATTAATTAAATCTTGGGCTGTCAAGCAATTAGAAAAAACTAATCACGATTAAACGCACTGTTGAAGAATAATAGAATGCCATTTATTAAAATATTTTTGGATGTTTTCTACTTTTCAAATATATTGATTTTAATTACCACACAAAATACAAAGTGTACAGTGCTCACTTCATATTATTATTTTTGATTATAAATATTTGCCAGTAAAAAACAAAAGAAATAGTATTTTTCAATTCACCTAATACAAGTACTGTAATGCAATCTCTTTATCATGAAAGTTGAACTTACATATGTAGAATTATGTACAAAAAAAACCTGCATTCAAAAGTGAAACAAAGTAAAACTTTAGAGCCTACAAGCCCATTCAGTCCTACTTCTTGTTCAGCCAATCAGTCAAACAAGTTCATTAACATTTGCAGGAGATAATGCTGCCCGCTTTTTGTTTACAGTGTCACCTGAAAGTGAGGACAGTTGTTCTCATGGTACTGTTGTAGCCGGCGTCGCAAGATATTTACATGCCAGATGCACTAAAGATTTATATGTCCCTTCATGCTTCAACCATCCTTCCAGAGGACATGCATCCATGCCAATGACAGGTTCTGCTCGACAATGATCCAAAGCAGTGCGGACTGATGCATATTCATTTTCATCATCTGAGTCAGATGCCACCAGCAGAAGGTTGATTTTCTTGTTGGGTGGTTCAGTTCTGTAGTTTCTGCATCGGAGTGTTGCTCCTTTAAGACTTCTGAAAAGATTCTCCACACCTCATCCCCCTCAGATTTTGGAAGGCACTTCAGATTCTTAAACCTTGGGTTGAGTGCTGTAACTATCTTTAGAAATCTCACATTGGTTCCCTTTTTGCGTTTCGTCAAATCTGCAGTGAAAGTGTTCTTAAAACGAACAACATTTGCTGGGTCATCATCCGAGACTGCTATAACATGAAATATATGGCAGAATGTAGGTAAAACAGGGCAGGGGACATATAATTCTCCTCCAAGGGGTTTAGTCAGAAAATAAATCAACACATTATTTTTAGTGAGCGTCATCAGCATGAAAGCATGTCCTCTGGAATGGTGGCCCAAGTATGAAGGGGCATACGAATGTTTAGCGTATCTGGCACGGAAATACCTTGCCAGATATGCTACAAAAGTGCCATGTGCATGCCTGTTTTCACTTTCAGGTGACACTGTAAATAAGAAGTGGGAAGAATTATGTCCCATAAATGTAAATACACTTGTTTGTCTTAGTAATTGGCTGAACAAGAAGTAGGACTGAGTGGACTTGTAGGCCCTAAAGTATTACATTGTTTTGGGTTTTTTGAGTGCAGTTATGAAACAAAAAAAAAATCTGCATTTGTAAGTTGCACTTTCACGATAAAGAGATTGCACTACAGTACTTGTATGAGGTGAATTGAAAAACTGTTTATCATTTTTACAGCACAAATTTTTGTAATAAAAATAATAATATAAAGTGAGCACTGTACACTTTGTATTCTATGTTGTAACTGAAATAAATATATTTGAAAATGTAGAAAAACATCAAAAAATATTTAGTAAATTGCAATTGGTATTCTATTGTTTAACAGTGTGATTAAAAGTGTGATTAATCGTGATACATTTTTTAAATTGCGATTGATTTTTTTTGACTTAATCACATGAGTTAACTGCGATTAATTGACAGCCCTAGTTAAATCAGTACACGCTTCCTGTGCAAGTCCTAAGTCGTTATGGTAAAGAATATAAGCACTACGGCACAGATAGTAGAAATATATTTCTTGTGGGTCAATTCAAGTAATGTTCATAAGTGCAAAAGTGCAAATTATTATTTAAAATAATCACCATCAAAATATTAGTCTCTGCAAGTGCATTGAACTCCCACCACATCAGCAAACATGGCACTCCTATCGGCACTGCAGTACTGCTATGCCTCACACAGCAAAGAGTAGGGACCCATCTGTCTCTCATGGGATTTTCTAACTGTCCCTGAGCCACAGAGTCTTACTGTAGATAGGTCTTGGGGGAACCTCACAAAAAGCTTATTCCAAACCTATTTGATTCAACTAGAAAACTTTCACTGAGTCAAAAATTGCAATGTTTCAAATGATACAAACATTTTTTGTGGACATTTTCAGACTGTTTGAAAAGGTATTTAAAAAAAAAAGAACGCAACAAATTCTTTTAGCTGGCTCTAAGGATTTTACAGTACAGATAGGATCAAAGAGTGAGACTGTCAAAGGGATCTACAGGAACTCCCACTGAAAGTCCGAAGCTGCACAACAAGATGATGGCAGAGCTGGGAACAGAACCCGGAAATCCTAACTAACCTTAGCCAGAGGCCCACTCCCCTAATGTGACATTTACAGAAAGTAAGTTCATATTCTCTGTGTACAGGGTACAAAATATACATGCAGTACTTAGCTACTCTGCTGCACGCTGTTATGCCGGACATTGGGCAGCGTCCCTTCACTTGCAGAGGAGAGCTGAATATCCAACAAAAACCACATTCTAGGAGTAGTGAAGAAAATGTCATAGGGAATAGGAGAGCTTTCAGCAAACTAACTCAGATGTACCAGACCAGTTGTCCATCCCTGGCTAGATCCATCTTGAGAACTACTGTATAATCATGCCTGGAGCAGTATTGATACATATAACATACTTCTGAACAATCCCTAAAGCCTTTAGCACATGCAGAATTTGCTGTTTGACTTTTTAGTACTAAGGAGGAGGACTGTCTGTCTCCATATTTAGTAGAAATGCAGATATTAAAAAGTACCAGTTGTTCCTGTTTTGATGTGTATAACAAAAGTCAGAGAGAAGAAAACAAGTGTAGGCTCTGCACTGTTTAATACGGATGAGGCCCAGAGAAGCTGGTTTGATTTTCATCCTGTAGGCTTCTCCATCAACTGACTGATTCATCCAGTCTCCTGATGTTTTACAAGGCTATGAAGTGCTATGAAATACCTGACATGCTTTGTAGGTCTAAGATAGCTCACTGAAACTCCTAGATGATACATTTCTGAACACAAATGGCTGGGCCCACACATATGGGACCAGCATTTCTGCTTGAATGCACTGAAGGTTATCCCAAGAGGTTCCTCACTTGTCAGATAAACAGTTAACCTCACTGGCACTAGGACCTGGGATTTCCCAACATTAAGACCTTTTGGAAAATGGGAGAAACCACAATAAATAGCAGAACGCAGCTCAACAAACCCAGCTGCATCATGTAATGTGGCCTGAGTTCACAGTCCCATCCATTTTCTAAGCCTAAGATTACATGACAACTTCAGCCATGTTTTTGTAGCCAGGTCATGACACCCGCATCAGACCTGTTACTACAAACAGGTTGAGCTGTGAGCACTCATGAGCTTTTTGCTCAGTGCAACCATGTGTCAACCTTGACTGAGCATCCACACCCCCATCAATATCTGACAGTGTTTGCATTATGGGAAAATCAGAGAACCTCTGAGTTGTGGGTTGGGAGCTACACAGGGCAGTACCAGCAGCACATGGGACAAAGCATTCTGGAGTGTTCTACCGAAGAGTAGGGAGGAAGGAAGTCTGGCCAGTCCAGTTACACCAGCCTGGTTGCGGGACCCATAGGAGCAGAAAATAATATTATGATCTCCTGAGACATTGATGAGCCAGCCAAGCCCACTGTCCTGCATGACACATGGTTAGTTGTCACCATTACTAACCATGTAGTTAACAAAAAGAAAAGGAGTACTTGTGGCACCTTAGAGACTAACCAATTTATTTGAGCATAAGCTTTCGTCAGCTACAGCTCACTTCATTGGATGCATACTGTGGAAACTGCAGAAGACTTTATATACACAGAGACCATGAAACAATACCTCCTCCCACCCCACTCTCCTGCTGGTAATACCTTATCTAAAGTGATCACTCTCCTTACAATGTGTATGATAATCAAGTTGGGCCATTTCCAGCACAAATCCAGGTTTTCTCACCCCCCACCCCCATACACACACACAGACTAACACGGCTGTTACTCTGAAACATGTAGTTAACGTGATTCATGGGAATGCAAACCTTGTTTTAAAACTAACCATTTTTTACATGCTCATTTACAAGTTAGAGTGCAGATAGAACCTGATTCATAGTTGAAAAGCTGAATGAAGGACACCTTCCCTTCTCCTTCCCCATACTACAGTAATGTTCCCTGGCTGAAGAGGCCTATGTGGGACTCTCTTCACGGCCCCAAAAGGCTACTCCAAGAAGAGGTATGTCATGTTGCCACTGCCCCTGTGGTTCTCCTGGAGGTTGCCAGTTTATGGAGCACGTCACTGGCAGCACGACCGCCGAAGTGACTGGGTTGGCCCTCAAAAGGTGAAGTTAAAAAAATGTTTTAAAAGGACAAAGTGTTTCTCCTGCTTCAGAGAGGATTAACTCCCCTGGAAATCTTGCGTCACTTCATGCTTTGGCACCTGCGTGCCATAATCAATGCAACTTCTGACAAACTGCAGTAATGGCAAGCGATGTATACAAAGGGCCCAATTCCAGTCTCACTCTCAGCACTTGTACACATCGTAGCCAGTGGAGTTACTCCTGATTTACACCAGCATCGCAGAGATGGGAACCAGACCCAATACACTCGTGTGCCCGAGCTTTCAGATTGAACCAGAGACATGGACACGTTGGCCACTGCAGTCCCAGACTCAATTGTAAGCTAAGAAACGGAGCCCACATCTCTGAGCAGCAGCTCAGGGAGTGCTTTGTAACAGCACCTTGTCATTTGTACCTGGTACATTTCTCACAACAGAAACAACAACAATATGGAGCATGACTCTCGGGCTTTGTGTGTTCAAAGCACTTTGTAAATATTAATCATCAACACATTTTACTGATGAGGAGACTGGGGCACAGGCAGGTTACATGTCTGGCCCGAAGTCACACAGCAAGCCAGTGGCAGAGCTGGGATTAAAATTTAGCATTCCCTGGCTCCCAACCTTGTGGCTCATGGTTGCAGACCATGCTGCTCATGGTGTATAATTTGCAGCTCTATAATATAGCAAAACAGAACTCAGTGCACATCCCTGAATAAATACGTAAGGTTTGATTCTCATTTGCACTGAGACCCCTTTGCACTGCTAGAACAGATCCTTGCTGTAAATGAGACTCTACCCCATAAAGTGGTTAGGAAAAAAAATGCCGACAAATGTCTGCACATTTTACAGTTAACTCTGGAGTTTACCGGACAGAGGTAAAAATTGAGACGCAGACAGGAGACCAACCACATTTGCTGCCTTAAAAAGGGAACAGCAGAAACCAAAGCTAGTGTCACAGTTCACTCAGGGACCAAAGCAAAACAAGAAAAAAACAAAAACAACTCAGTCTTACCTCGAACACCACTGCTCACATCCCCATAACTATTGTACTGACCGAAGTCTGTAGACACAGGCTGTAACAGGAAGGAAAACACGGACATATGAATGCACAGTTCACATATATATGACTGTGCAGGTATTTCTCATACAAAGGCCTTCAGCTCTCAGGTCATGCTGCACAGTACACATCACTAGCAGAATCTAGTCAATGGGGAGGGGCAAGGCTCTTGGTAGCAGGTGGCTTTTGTTATGCTGATGTTAGTTTTAAAAGAAAGATTGATCCAATTTAGAGACCTGATGGGATCAGTAAGGTAATAAATACCCTGACTGTATATTAACTCCACCTTCTGCTTTTCCACACTGCTGCCATCTTACCCTGTGCAGTCCATTTCTTCCATAGCCAGGGAGGGAGGAGGTTTTGGAGGCCGAGACATGTGAGGCTGAATGAGGAGGAGAGAAAAGTCCTATTAAAACACCAAAAATCCACTGGAAACTCAAAGTCAGAACATTTGAGGAAGCAGTTCTCAACCCCAAAGTGGGTTGTGACCCCATTTTAATGGGGTCACCAGGGCTGGCGTTAGATTTGCTGGGGCCTGGGATGGAAGCCGAAGTCCAAGCCCCACCGCCCAGGGCTTCAGCCGAAGGCCAAGGGCTTCTTCAGCCCTGGATGGTGGGGCTCAGGTTGCAGTCTCCCTGCCAGGGCTGAAGCCCTCGAGCTTCAGCTTTGGCCCCGTTCCCAGGGCAGCAGTGCTCTGGCTTTGGCCAACCCACCTGGGGCGGCAGTGCTCGGGCTTCGGTCGCCCTTCCCAGGGCCGTGTAGTAATTTTTGTTGTCAGAAGGGGTAGTGATACAATGAAGTCTGAGAAACGGCATAGACTTTGGAAAGCAAACATTGACAACCTGGCTAAGAGAGCCAAATATGTACCCAACCACATGACTTCATTGGGAGTAGGATTCGAGTGAGTAGTAATGGTTGAACCTCAACCAGTTGGGGGCTTTGGCTTGGTTAAGCATCTAGCTTCAAAGCTTATCCCAGCTGGGTTAGGAAATCTTGCATGACCAGACGACAGGTTCCACCACTCTTGGTTTCATCTAAAATAGCAAGGAAACAGGCTTTCCTGTGGTACCATGGTGCTTCTGCTTAACGTCTTAGCTGATGCCAGAAAGTGCAGCGGCACGATGGCATTTCTTTGGCTTTCAGTTTTAAGTGGGTGGTCATATGGTCCTACAGTAGTGCCTCCGAAGTTAACATTGTAATTCATTTTCCATTACAGGGACTTTCTTCTCTCTTCCCCACAATTAGCATCCCTCTCCACTTCGTCAGACACCCAGAAATGTTGCCCTTGCGGTCTCTGGTTAAGGAAACATTTAAAAAAAAACAGGAGGAAGTACAAAGGACAAGATGTTCTGGAGATAAGGGATGTCGACGAAGGCACTAATTTGTCTGACCAGCAGTCCACAGATCTCACACAAGGCAGAGGTGTTGCAGATTAGCACTGATGTAACGGTATAGAGGGGCACGGAGAGGTTTCCATTAAGGTGACTCTCTAGCCAGTGCATTTGCTCATCTTTGTGAGCTCTGATATTATTAGAAAGACGCCAGCCCTGTGACCATGAAAGGTCACAGGAGAGATCTGAGCCCTAGCCTGGTCCTTCTCTCCCTGACCAATAGGGGCTTGCAGTGCTGTAGAGACAGCCTACTCATATAACATGGAAGAACAGAGAGTTTTATCTTGCTGTGCAGCCATCCACGAGAACGATGGAATAGTGGCAATGACAGGTTCCACAGGGAGCTGCTCTTGATTTTTCTTGGCTTGGAGCAGACTTATGATGCAGGGCCCTGAGGGCAAGGAGAATGAAGTAAAACAGGTGAGGAATAATCCTTGGAGCTCTGAGAAGGGCACAAAAGTGCACCAGGGATAAAAGAATATATTAAAAATATATATACAAAAAAAGGCCAAACTCTTGGCTGCATCACTGACCTCCCTGTAAGCAAACAGTTAAGGGACAGCTAATACTTTTGCCTTTTCTCCGGAATGTAATGCATCCGATTGAAATGCTAGCTTAGATAGACAGACATTGACTCGCTAGGATCTAGCACTTTGGAATGTGTTGCCCTGCTCTCTGATTTCCTCTTCCCCTGTGGGAAAGGTTAAAAGGCTATGTGAAGCTCAAGTTTAGGCAAGGTGTGTTTAGTTTGTTGTAATTTAATAAGCTAGCCCACTAGTTTGTGATAAGTGTCCGCAGTGCAGTTACCAGGGCCAAACTTTACATCACACATTATGTATATAAGGAGTTATTCCTCCAAGAAGTTCCTTCTAAAATCCTCAATTTAATATTATTTCTACATTAAACAATAAAGCCAACAGGTATAGACCAAGATTTTCAGGAGTGAAAGCCCAGGATCCAGGCACACACCACGTGGGCTTCCATGGACCACTTAGAGATAGTTTTCACCTCTGTTGCTTACATGAATTAACTGGAGAATCATAACGACTGGCTGAAAGAGCTGGCCCATCGCGAGTCTCCTTTTCCATTTCTTCTTTTAGTATCAATTGCCCCAGACCAGAGTTAAGCTATAAATGGGAAGAAAAAAATATATATATATAAGCAAAATACGATGGTGGATTGGTTTATTAAAACAGCTGAAACTGCTTATGAAAAGTCTGTCCGTGGTGCACAGTGGAAGATTCGGAAATAGTATTAAGATAAGCCTAAAACAACCTTCATAAGCTGCTCCTCCTGTAGCTGCCGACGTCTCTGTAGCTCTTCATCTTCTTCCTCTCTGCCACTTGATCTGCGTCTCATGTCGGCTCCTGCTTCCATAAAACCATGGTACAAAGAGAGCTTTCTCAGATCAGTCCCACCACACCAGAGACGGAAGGACTACTACACAGTATGACCCAACTTAGTTTGTTAAATAAATAAAATCAAATAAATGCAAAGATTGCCAGTAGCTTCCAAAGCCTTTTCAAAATCCACCCTTAATCCAAATGAACTCTGAGCAAGTCCACCCACTGCCATCACCCTTCTGGTTTCACACTATCCACAGCGAGAAGTTACACTAAACAGAACACGGGTTCCCAAACTGTTTAGGCTTCCTTATCAGTTTAGACTTCGAAACCCTTGGTTGCACTAGGCAGTGCATCCCAGCTCCCAAAAATATGCACATGCTCTAACTAGAAATGGAGTTTGGGCTACTCCAAAATCCACTTACACAGCAATGAGGCTGGAGCTGTTTGAAGTCCCAGTTTCACCACTGCAAGATTGGAGTTTGGAGTAGCTAAAGCTTCACACTTGCTTAGAACACGCACAAGTGAATAGAAGGGAAGCAGCAGTGGTGTTCCAGGACCTAGCATAGAGGCTTGCCATCAGCTTACCAGAGAGGGGAAGCCTCGATCACCAGTCACAGAGGCTTGAATTTAAAAGCGCTGGTACCTGTACCAAAATGGCCGAGAACAATAGGCCTGATTCTCATTTACACAAAGGCCACTTTACACCACACTGACAGCATGGAGGGGTCTCCAAGTAGGTATGAATTATATTCAATCCACTCTGTGGAGTGAGCTGTAGCTCACGAAAGCTTATGCTCTAATAAATTGGTTAGTCTCTAAGGTGCCACAAGTACTCCTTTTCTTTTTGCGAATACAGACTAACACGGCTGTTACTCTGAAATCTGTGGATTTAGACCGCCAAAGTAAAGCAGCTGTAGAGTAAATGAGAACCAGGTTCAATGATTTTTTAGAACATAGTCATGAACAGGTTACAGGCAGTTTCGATGACAGCAGTAGTCTCCCTCTGTGGGCCAAATCCTGAATTCCTGACTAATTTTTCAATCAGTCCTAATTCAGTCAAAGTTCTCATTATTACCAAATGGGAGTTTTTGAGTAAAAACCAAACCCTGCAATTGAACCATTAGGATGCTTAAATTCAACACAATATTATACAGGGAACTGTAAAATGGAGCTAGTGTGGAGGTAGCTAAAAAGTTACAGAGGTTAAGATTTGTTGGCTAAACAAGCCATTTTCCCCAGTCTTTCTGTAGAGTTTTCTGCAGAATAGTAGGAATACACATTTTTTATTTTTCAATTGTTCGGTCCAGGTTAGCTCTGCAGGGAAAACATCACACTCAGTAAATCAGGCATCCAACCTAAATACAGACTCAAGAGTTTGTTTTTAATCATGTCAAATAATATGTAAATGATCCACTTATTGCTGAGTACAGAAAAGCCCTGAGTGCATTAGGGCCAATATAGTTTCTGCACAGTCATGTTTAGTTTCTCAGGAAAAACAGAGCAACCTGAGAGCCAGTGTATGGAGCAATTTTATTTAAAATAGTAACAATCAAGATGCAGTCCATTGGCAGGTGGGTAATGGACTGGGAGGAGGTGATGACCCATCACAGACAAATAACACATTATGTTATAGTTATCATAGGTGTTATAATGAAAGATTAAAAATACCCATGAATTATCGATTTGATGTCACAGGTTGTGAAGTCTCAATTGGCATGTAGAAGGTATTTCTAGTGAACTGATTCCCTCTACATTAGCCATTCATATTATTTGCCTCATCTCACACCACTGAATTCCTAACCCTTGTTACAGTTCTGTGAACAGTTACATGGAATGTACTGTTGAGTGTCAAACTCTTCACACAAAACTGAAATAACCAACCTAAAGAGTTTCCTTTGTGCATCTCTAAAGAAGTAATGTTTAAATTAGCTGCCTAGCATCCCTCCTGGTCAGGAATCATCACAAGCACAAAGCAAAAGACAAATAAAAAAAATGATTGTGTATGTGATTCAAAGAAAACACAATGAATGAGACACCTGCAGTGTAATAACATGGAAAAGAAAGATCTACATTCTGTGGATGCGTTGTAGATGAGAAACACAACTTTTACGCTGGTCTCATTCAGAAGGTATCTGTGCAATGACTGTTCCTTCACAGTGCTCATCATTGCCACAGAAAAAGCTCCATGGCCAGAGAAATGACATGTTTTACAAATACATTTACTGTTAGCATAGAACTAGAATGTGAAATAAATAATAACTGAAAGAAGTCAGGCTTCTATGATGCATTCAAGACATTGAACCGTCCATAACCAATTGCCCAGTATATATCTCCTCTATGGGAGAATGTCCATGTTAACAGTCCCAAAGTTCTTTTATAAGACCTGTTTTCTTTGCTATTATTATTTACAGCACAGGCATGCACAGAGGCCCCAATCAGATTCAAGGCCTCAATGTGCTATGGGGTGAACAGGGGTAGACACAGTTCCTGCTCCCGAGAGCTTACAGTTTCAATATTAATCTGATTTATTTATATGTACCTCTTAATCCATGTCACTTAGTTCATTGTTTTTTGCATACCTACAGCCGCAAGTGAGGGAGGACCTGGCCAGTGGTCTGTCTCAATCTTTGGTATCTCGTTGGGTGCTGGAGCATGGGCTGCTGGGAACTTGGAGGACTTGATGATATCCTCGGAGGACTTGGTCTGTGCTGCCAAAGCAGTTGCATCTAGATGGCAATCAGGGGAACTTAGCTATGTTATAGCCTACATCAGTGTCATGGTTTCCCTTACTTCGTTAATATTTTATACTCTACAGCACTTCAGTTATTAAAAGTGTATGCACTGATCTTTTGGCTTCCTAGTTTCAGCTTGCTGTACATTAAATTCTTCCCCGCACTAATGTCTTAGAATCAAATCTATGCTCTCCCCCTCTGCACAAAATACAGGATTTCATTGGAGTAGCACCCAGTTAAAATGATTACACAGATAGAGGGAACTCAGGCAAATATGTCAAGCAGTATTTCGCTGTATCTCCTGATGATAGCTGATCATTAATGAAGCCTTCAGTGTGCTGGCTTGTCTTCCCTTTAGGGCAAGAAACCAGGAATAGTTCAGTGGAGCTGCACTAATTTTACTTCCACCACATTTAAGAACATTTCCTATGCTTCTGTGAAAAACTGCAACAGCGAAGGGGTCTGTAGCAAATAGAGAAAGGTGTTTATCACTCGAATATCTCTGCTGCATCTAGTAACTCATTCATGTTCAGTAACAAAAGTGAGCTTGAGTTTAGTAATAAACGTTAAATTCTGTTCAGATCCACTCTGCAGGGAGAGAGTCTTCAGAAATGAAATTTACCACTGTACTATATTTACATTATATTTATATTTAATGTAACAGGAATTCCAGAGTCTTATCTCAGCAGTGTGGCACAAATCTAAAATTCAAATCTGAGCCAAAGTCTTTTAAAATGATCATATAATGCGGGGATGTGCATTGTGGTTTTTATTTGTTAACCTTAGACAAAAAAAAAAAAAAAATCGAGTGTTTACTTTGTATTAAAAACACCCTTGTTACTTCTTAAAATGCAAAATATCAGCCTCGGTCAAGTAATTTTATTTTTGATCAAATCAGAAGATGATCCCTGGACCTTCTTTTATTGAAAGACGTCTGCAACTAGGAAGCTAAGGCAGATGTTTTTCAAAAACGGATTCATTCCATTTTAATGTTTATGGCTTTAGTCTGAGATCCTGGCTGGGATGATGTAGTTGGGGATTGCTCCTGCTTTGAGCAGGGGGTTGGATTAGACGATCTCCTGAGGTCCCTTCCAACCCTGATATTCTATGATTCTATGATTATCAAAGCAACATAAGGAATTGGGATGCCCTTATTCCCATTAAAATTAACAGGAATTTCATATTCAAATCCTTTAGGCCGCTTTGAAAATATCTGCCTTACTGTGTATTGGGAATGTTGGCAATTTTAAGGTAGAGAAGGTTCTATGCATAAACATACAGAAATCTGGAAAAGCTGGTCAGGGGATAACAAAAGCATGACTTCAAACAGTACTGTATTACAATTGGTGAGGTCAGTGGTTAAACATTCACATGTTAATGGGAGGGTGAGAAGACACATTAAAACCATAAAAACCAAAAAATAATATTAAGAACATTTTTTAAATGAGAATATGGTTTAAAAATAATTTTTTTTAAAAGAGGCTCTAAACCTGCAGTAATGGGACTCCGGTTTCTAATCTAGGTCTCCATATTTTTTCTTCCTTGTGAGCTCAGCTGCTCTCTATTAGCTGCTCATCTAAAACTTATGATTCTGTCCATCTGTTACCTAATCCTACAAAGAAACTATACTGGTTGGTGTCGGATCTCTAAAGGCAAATGCAAGAATTCCCTCATGAAATATAGTCACATGTGCTTTACCAAAATAAAAAAGCCTTTTCCTATTAAATACTCTATATTCATAGCAGAAGGCAATAGTGAATGAATTCAGTAATAACAGGGAGCATGTTCCAAAGCATCAGGCAGTGGCAAATCAGTTGTCTGGTCCCATCATTATTATTATGAGGAATGATAAAACAATGGGCAGCTTGGAAAGAGGTTTAAAGTAGCAATGAAACTGAATATTGGAAAAACAAATAGACTTTGCTATCCAAGCTGCTCCACTGGCTTTGCCAGTCAAATCGGCTCCCCAGAGATACACTGCATACAACACTTTCAACAATTCTACTTGTTCCTAGCTCTTTTAGCAAATTTGCATTTGGAATACTGGTTTGCCAATAAAAATCTCCATCTTTATGGTGGAAACAAAGAGTTGTACTTTATTTGCCTGAAACAAAAGTTAATACGATATATGCTGAGACCCTCCTGTTGAAAAATCAGTCTTACCATGATGAATTCCTGTAGGAATAGGTATGATATCTAAATCATGTTAAAGACACAAGGTGAAATCCTAGTCCCATATAAATCAACGGGAGTTTTGTCATCGACTTCAGTGGGGCCAAGATTCCACTCATTCTTTCTACTTGGCAATCTGTCCAACAAAAGCTGTTTTTAAACTAATATTTCCAATTTGTAATGTGTATGTGAAACACTGTATGTTTTCTGCTATCCTGTACAAATGTTTAATTGAGCGGACTCTCCTACTTAGAAAATACAGAGAGGAAAGAGGGTTTACCATGTTGTTTGTAGATCGGTGGTTTCCTGTAAATGTTGATGCCTTGATCTGTGGAATTAAAAAGCAGAAATGTGTGAACATGGGGAAGACTTCAGTTATGAATAAAAGAAAAACCGCAACACCAAACCAATAGACACACCAAACCAAGGAGTCAGCACAAGAAGAAGCCAGAAAGCAAGCTCTAGCATTACATATAGCTGGATTACTCGAGAAAATACTAGAACAGGTGAAAAGTCACAGACATGGGGTATGAAATCTTTTGCCATTTATTTTGCAACATGTTGATGCATCTAAGTCACAAGCCATTCATTTTAAATACTTAGAAGTGTATTAGTAACACAAAGGTTATAGAAGGAATGCAAGCAAAGGAGATATTCTGATGGTGAATACGGAAGCAACCGGGGCACAGCAACCCCCCAATGACTACATTCTGGAAAATTGTGCTTCAGCAATAGCGGCTTCATTCCCCTTCCAACCAAGGAGTTGGCCGAGTGTAGAGCAATGCAGCGAACCTACAGTCCACAGTAAAACCTGCTGGACATGTGGTCTAGCCTGCCATTTTGAAGAGCAGCCAATGCTTATACTGCACTGGGCCAGAGGGCTGCTCCATGCAATGCTAACTAGTGTCGTGCTAATACCAAACCACAACATGGAGAGATTAAAAGCATTTCTATGTGACAAATATTTGTACAGCACATTATCATTATGCATTAGATTTTAACTGCAACCCTCAGAACTCTGACACAGTATTTCTACAGCAACCTCTTCAAGAGCTGGGAATTTTTTTTTAAACAGATGCTAATTTAGAAACAGGCAAAGGTTCGTTCTAAAAAAAACCATACAAGTTCTTCACAGAAACAACAGGAAAGGTGATCCAAAATTAATGCTACAGTGAAAAACCAAGTATCAGAATCCCATTATTCACAATGAGTTCTATTAGGGGCTGAAAATCTGCATTGCAAAATAACCATTTGCTACTGTATAATATAGATTTTGGTTACATTACCACAACTGTCACAGAAAATGTTTAGAAGCATACAATGCACATCATGGGTCCAATGAAAGCGCTAAAGGAAACAACTTTATGCATCTGATGAAGTGAGCTGTAGCTCACGAAAGCTTATGCTCAAATAAATTGGTTAGTCTCTAAGGTGCCACAAGTACTCCTTTTCTTTTTGCGAATACAGACTAACACGGCTGTTACTCTGAAACTTTATCTTTGGTATCAAGGAAAGGAACCTTACAAATCTATGAAAATTAAAGTAAATCCTGCCTGATAACGCCCTACATCACTGACTAAACTAGGCAAATTCACAACACAGAGACAAAGAGGCATTTTTTGTTCCTGCTAGTGGACCACTGTCTCTACTTGAATAACAAATAAGTGTAAACGCTACCAGGGTATTTAAGTCATGCAATAGATTCCACCTGCCTACACTGGAAAGCTATAAATAGAGACATTCCCTCATTCCATCTAAATACAGGAACAGGAAACTTTTTCCACAGTGGAAAAGTTGTAAATTTGACTTAAAACAGTCTGTCCCTTGTAAACAGGGCATGTTGACTTTATGTATCCTTGTATGGGAAGTCAAGTTATTGTACAAAAACAAAAAAAGAATTTTTCTCATCTAGTTAAAAAAAAAAAAAGATCTAACTTGGAATGGTCTTGCTGAAGACAAAGCAAGTCAGGAGTTATCTTTATCAGATATGAAAATCACGAGCATGCTTAGATTTAACTGCTCTTGCTGGAGAGCATCCTAACTGCTCCAGGCCCCATTCGCCTCTCACATACACTAGTGTAAGTCAGGAGTAACTCTTCCAAGCATGGCTCAGAGCTTGGGGAAGTAAGAGAAGGATCAGGCCCTAAATGGTCAGCTCACTGTCTACTGACTAATACTGAACCACAACCCATTCTAATGCTGAAGCACAGGGCAAGAGAAAGCCACAATCCATCCCTCCACACTTGCTAAACACAAGACTCCTCTGAGCAGGTCCCTGTGAGTCAGAACACTGTGTGCGCATACCAAGTAAAACAGCGTGAAGTAATGGAGACAAGACAGAGGTGACAAAGGCTACATTCTACACTGTGACAGGACACCAAGACACACAGTGCCAGCTCCTACCTGGAACATGGAAATGTTTAGGGGCCTGAACGTAAGTTGGAGTTAGAGGGCGGCTGTCTGGCCGATAAGGGACAGGGGAGTTCCGACCGCTGGACGGCTCATTGCCTCCAATGAGAAGAAGGGAGAAAACAAAATGAGAAAAGGGAGAGTGATAAAGAAGCAAGCATAATAAAAACCCAACCAAAAGACGGTAAACTCAAAAATTCCAGGGAGGAAGAGAGGTTTAAAGCAGAACTAAAAACAAACAATATTCAACAGACTTGACTAGCACTGGGTGACTTTGCTTTTCAATATTCCTGCAGAGACAGAGATTCACATTCATACTGGAGTTGAGTTTTAAGCAGCTCAGATTCATTCTGACGGCATGCATGTAGGAGCTGTGTATTGGCAGCCTGGTGGTTAGATGGGCAGGGCGGGAGAGAGGAATGGAAGGTTATTTAGCAATGGTTCAGTACAGAGGTTGACAGTTTTGGTTATAAATCACAGGCATGTGGTATAGTAGTTGATATGCAAACCCAAAATGAAACTGGTTTCCAAGCATGTAGAAGCAGATGTTGGCAGCTGGAATACAATTCCCTAAATTGAAGGATCACAGACATTAGAAAAGGAAAATAGATGTTAGGTCACCTAGGCCATCTCAGAACATTGTTCTCCACAAATCTATTAGCTTAGCCGCACAGGAATTAAAATTCTTAAACTTAGGTCTTCATTATACGACTGTTCTGACTGGAACATTCCTTCCCCTCCCAGCAGATCCACCATATTAACCCAGGAGCCCTGAAAGTTGCTGAAATGAGCCAGAGACCTCTCTGCAGTGCTTATCTCCCACCCCAGACATCAAGATTTGAGAGCAAGTTTTCCATCCACATGGCTGCACAGACACTAACCAAAACTAAGGAAACCTTGGCCCTGATTCTCCACTCTCCTGCACCTTGTGCCATCATTTACACCTGTGTAAAGTGGACGAGAAGTGCTCGCCAATCAAAATAGAACACATGTGCACTTACTTTACACAGATGTAGTGACTCCAAAGGAGAACCAAGCCCCTTCTGTTTTTTAAATGTGTAGAAGGGGACCAATGCCAGCTGGAACTGAGTGACACAGTGAAAAGAGAAAGAGAGAAGGAAAAGTGGGCTTTAAATTTTGACAACCAGTGGAATTGCAGTTCCCAAAAGAAGTCACATTTTCCAGTCCAGTGTCCTTGTGAACTTTAACCTGTATTTCTAAGCAATGGCAAGGCACCCAGAGCTGTTGGCTAAGCACCTTTCTTATACTTTATAAATCCAATAATCAGATAAAAGTATTTTTGTTCCTACGGGTGGCCAGTAAGCTAAAAATGCGGCAGAAGGGCAAGGCAATTCACCGTACATGCTACCCTGACTGAGGCATGCGATTAAAACAACAAATTTTCCAAGAGGCCCCTCCACTTGTGCTTAAGGAAGTCACTTGCACCCTTGTGACTTGTCTATGCACATGAGGAATTGATGCACAAACACTATATTTGGGCATGATTTGCATGCACAAAATTTGTCCATACAAATGCATGTGCAAACTAGTATATGTACCACTTTGATTGTTTGGCCCTGTCTTGTTACACAGTCCCCAAATGTCCTGTGCCATCAGATGTTCCATGTGCTGTGATTCTTTTATTTTAGGTTCACTGTTTCTGAGTCCTGTTCAACCAATGGCTAATTTGGAAAACTACGTATCAGCTAGGAGCAGCAGAATGCACGATTATTTAAAGTGACATGGGTTATCTGTATCAGAGGGGTAGCCGTGTTAGTCTGTATCCACAAAAACAACGAGGAGGCTTTAATCTTTAAGTCTTTAAAGTGCCACCAGCCTCCTTGTTGGTTTTATGGTTATCTGTGTGTGGCAATTCAAGGATGTAATATTGTGTTCTGAAGTCAGGCTCTATAGAATATATCATTTTGGTTATGTTGACTTCGGATAGAGACTTGTTTCTATTAGAACATTATAAACTCCTTTTTATTAAGATAGTGCTTTGTAGACTGCCACCCCCACTGTAAATCTCAACACATAGCTAATTTGACATATTTTAAACTTGTATGCAGACACGTCATTCCCTCTTCCTGCTCCCACTGGTTGGGAGCAGTCATGCATTTAGCAGGAAAAACGTTTAATGAGAAAGGGTAATCAGAAGAGACTTCTTGAACTACACAGTCTTGCAGCAAGCAAATTATGGGTTTTCTGTGAGCGAAGCTTGCAATCCACACCTTGCTGTCAAAAGGTACATTTTACCTGCTGAATGTTGGTGACAACATGGCATGAAGGTCGGTCATGGCTGACGTTCATCACCATTTTGACAGATGGGAAGATGGATGTAGAGAGAAGTGTTGGGGGTAGAGATATGTCTGGGGTAAGGCTGAGGGTGGCTTTGCAAGAATGTGAATGTGTTAGGGCCTCCATAAATAATTAGCTGCTCTGTACATATCCTGAAGAAGCCCTTCTACACTCCTTTTTATATTGACTACAAATTAGTGAGCACAATCACATTGACTAAACTGTGCTGGATAATCCCACATCTAGGAACCCAGATGATATCACTAATAAGTTATATAACAGACCCCATTGACAGGGTACCCTGAATTGAACCAGGTCTCCCTGCACTTATTGCTTCACAGATGTTTCCATTCTGTTTTATTCCCGGAGGTTCCTCTGTAATGTCTTCCCAGTGACACCTGTCATTCGTGATGAATGATGCTTCGGTGGATAGACGTTAAATCCTAACCACTATTGCAGAGAATGGTGCACTTCACAGCACTTCTGTACCAGAGCCTTGTAGTGCTGTGTAAAAACTTCAGATACAGTTACAGCAGCAGCCCCAATTTGAGAAAGTGGAGTCCTGTGTTACAATAGATCATTTGCTCTCAAGAACCTGGTCCCTAAAAATTTGCTGAGAAGAGTTACACAGAATTATAGCTTGATCTGCTGAGAGGCTTAGACCATGACGGCTCTTAAGAAAAAAGGGTTTATGAACACTAATATTTTAGCAAGAAGAGCACCGATAGGTACAATATGTACATTATATTGGCTCTGCATCATATATATATGATATATATGATATGATACAGAGTGAAAAGAACAAAGAATTTCTGGGCAAATAAAACTGTATTCTGACCCTCTCAGATCCCACTGTAGGCCAGGAGGCCTACGTTAGCCTACCATCCGCCAGAGCTAGGATGCTAGACTATTCACTGCTCTGCCTGGGGGTTAAGCTCTTAGACAGTTTGGTGCCCCACCCTCCTTGAGGGCCTGGGTCCCTGAACTATCCACTGCTCTGCCCTGCCTGAGGGCTAGAGCACTACAGACTGTTTGAGATTCAGCCCCATTAGAATGGTCAGGACGCTAACACCTGGTCTCCTAATTCCCCCAATAATAGGCAGCAATTTGGTGATGTAGTGAGGCAGTCTGGCCAACCTTCGACCCAGAGGGGGAGGGATGACCGCAACACCACTACATTAAGTCTATTGCCATTTAACATCTCGCTAGACAGAGCAATGGAAAATTTGTTATTTCAGCATCTGAGTTGAGGAAAAACATGCAGGTTTTGAGATGGTGACAAAAAAAGCACACCCACCCAGCATGCATGACGATAATCACATGGGTGAGACATGACATACCTATGTAGAATGAAGTTGCAAGGAAGACAGGGGAGGAAGATAGGGGGGAAAAAAGTAAACACACAGCCCGGGAAAAAATAAGGAAGAAATGAGAACATAATGGATTAACAGAAATGGAAGGTGGTTCTTATCAGCTCTGAGACCCAAGCCATGATGGTGACCTCAATCTGCGGGTCTACTAGAGAACAGCTTTGCCAGAGATGCAGGACATCATCTGAACAGTAATGACCAGAAGGTGGGTCATTCTTTCAGCAGAATTAAATTACTTTTCTCCTGACTCCAAACATATCAGAAGCTCCTTGCTGAGGAGAATTTCTTTGAACTGGATAAATGAAATCAGCTGTGAAATTCAACTAAAAAGGAGAACATGTTTATAATGGAATGGAAAAACCTGGCAGTAGCCAGTGAAATCTATAGTGCACTTCATTTTCAAAACGTCTAGGGCAGGGGTCCTCAACCCCAACAGGTAACACAGATCATGCGACCAAATGGGAGGAGGGTGCTCGTATGGAAAGTCACTGCACTAGGGAATGCTGCTCCAGGAAGCAAATGTTCCTTATCATGATACTTCCAGAGTAACATACATAATGGACCTCACAAAGAGAATTCTGGCGTGTGAGTTGTCCCTCTGGTCTGTCTTTGGAATATAAGCAAAAAGTGCACATATGAGTGTGCATGTATGTGTAAAAGTGGACTCACTCCCCTGCTCCTTCATCTACCCAGATAATCCATGGCTGGTGTGCAGCCATTAGGTGTATGCTTGTGCTTTGTGATTCCTTCCATGTCTGCAAAGGAACATGTCTCATATTGCCTCAAACATGAGCCTGTGTTGTGGCACTTTGTAAACTTCCAAAGCATTGCAGCAGTTCTAGTTATGCAGCCACAAAGCACGCTGGAGCCCTTCAGGGAATGGCTACACTGAAGAAAAAGGTGTGTTCTTAACTCAGGTTAGCTTACTCAGGTTAGAATAGCAGTGAAGACACAGCAACTCAGCTTCTAACTCAAGTTAACAGCTTAAATTCAAGCCCATTAGGGAGCCTGGGCTGGAACTCAAGCCTCTTCACTGATAGTTTAACCCAAGTTAGCTAACCTTAGCTAAGAACACATCTTTCTTTTGGCAGTGTAGCCATACCCTCAGTCTGCCAGCACTGAAGGAAACAAACCCCTAGGAATATGAACTCTAACAGGCCGGAGATGAGGAGAAAATCGGAAGTGGTTTTAATTTATATAGATCATTCGGATGCAGCAGTTGGGGAAGTGGAATTCAGAGACCTTTCCCTTCTCTTAACTCTTTCCATTTGTTCCTTTTCACTACCTTATCCTCCTCCTAAGCTCAGGTACCTTATGCTTCAGGGATCAGCTGATAACCATTTAGAGTCAGGAAAAACTTTTGTATAATATTGCATGATTCTGGTCCTTTCTGACATGCCCAGCATTGGCCCCACCCATAGAGGCACCACTGACTAAATGGCAATCTGTATATGCCTTTCTCATGCAGATTCCTTATCCTCCTGCTGCCCTCTGTCTTGCTTACCACTGCTACTTTCTTTGCTTGCAAGGCTGGCTTGCAGCCAGCAGTCTAGGAATCCCAGGCCTGGCTCATAGCTCAGTGCATTCTGGGATGCCTATGACCAAAGAAGCCCCACTTCAGACAGCTCCAGATCTTTATGGTGACTGCCACACGACTTCCATGCAGAAATAGGGCCAAGCTCACAGAACCAGGCACAGGCTAAAATACACAGACACATCCAGATCCTTGTCAAATTATCACTGAGTCTCTGCACCTCTGAATAACCACTGCACTAACATGCCAGGACAACTCCTGCCAGCTTGCAGCCCTCCTCAGGCTGTGGTGAGCCACCGTCCACCCGTCTGTAAGGATTTCTGGCCTCTACTTCCTATGTGGAGCAGAAAGCCAGGAAATTGAGCCAAACCACGTCTTTCGTCCAGGGCAGGGCTGTTAGAGCATTCAATTTCTGCTGCAGCCTGCAAGCACTGGAGTCAGTATCACACAGGCAGGCACTGGGGTGAGTGAGATCGAGAGGGGTGTGTGTGTGTGTGCGGATGTGGGGATGCGGCCCCATGTGGTAACACGGGCCTAAAGTCACCATTCCAGTGCCAGGCACATTTTGCGAGGGCAGGTGACCTCTCATGCAATGATGCCTCTAAACTCAGAGGCCCAGTTCACCCATGAGCCTGCTGCGGCTCTGCAATGCTCTTGAAGACCTCTGAAAAATCCTAGGCAGAGGGGGCAAAATTCTGGCCCCATTCCAGTCAACAGGAGCTTTCCATTGACTTTAATGGGGTCAAGGTTTTGCCTATGGACGTGTGCTTGTATATGCTCCATAGCTAAAGCAGCAACCCTCTTTCCCCAGTGTAGACACAGTTACATTGACATAAAAGAAAAGGAGGACTTGTGGCACCTTAGAGACTAACCAATTTATTTGAGCATAAGCTTTATTTGAGCATAAGCTTTCGTGAGCTACAGCTCACTTCACTCCACTACTGTGGACAGTATACATCCGATGAAGTGAGCTGTAGCTCACGAAAGCTTATGCTCAAATCAATTGGTTAGTCTCTAAGGTGCCACAAGTCCTCCTTTTCTTTTTGCGAATACAGACTAACACGGCTGTTACTCTGAAACCTGTCATTATGCAAGGCACTGCATTTAGCCGTATGGAGTGGAAATCTATCAACTGCATGAAAGGCAGTTTCCACGGTATGCATCCGATGAAGTGAGCTGTAGCTCAGGAAAGCTCATGCTCAAATAAATTGGTTAGTCTCTAAGGTGCCACAAGTACTCCTTTTCTTATTGACATAAAAGTCCTTATACCAGTATAGTTTATTCTGGTTTGGCAAAACAAAATATGTTGTACCTGTATAAAGTGCCTTAGGGTATGTCTACACTGGAAACTTCAAAGCGCTGCGCGGGAACGCTCCCACAGCAGTGCTTTGAAGTGTGAGTGTAGTCGCACACAAGCGCTGGGAGAAAGCTCTCCCAGCACTCCTGGTAATCCACCTCCACGAGGGGATTAGCTCCGAGGGCTGGGAGAGCCTGTCTACACTAGCACTTTAAAGCGCTCAGACTTGCTGCATGCAGGGGGGTGATTTTTCACACCCCTGAGCCAGCAAGTTAGAGAGCTATAAAATGTAAGTGTAGACAAGCCCTTATACTCATACAACTGTGTCAACACTAGGGCTTTTACTGGTATAACTAGGTCACGCCTTAACAACAGTTAAGCTTTAAATTTAGACCAGGCCTAAGTGAGTTTATGTTGGTTTAATGCACACACCAGCAGTGCTAACAAACAGGAAGGTGTACGTTAAAGAAGAGAAAATGTACACCTTCTTCTGACTCATCAGCATTTAAATTACATCAATTTATATTCCCTTACACAATCAAGAGAAAGTGGGTGTGGTAATATCTTTTATTGAACCAACTTCTGCTGTTGAGAGAGACATGCTTTCAAGCTTCCAGGACCTGCGGAAGAGCTCTGTGTAAGCTCTTTCACCAATAGAAGTCACTCCAATAAAAGACATTACCTCGCCCACCTTATCTCAGTAATATCCTGGGACCACTGTGGTTATGACAACAGCCCTTACAGATTGGTAGATAGGACACAGAGTCTGACCAAGTGTATGGGAATTCACTTTACATCTCACCTTTGAATTTGGCCAAGTGTATCCATCATTTCAAAGTATCCACAGACAGGATTGCAAAGCCCATTTGAGGGGGACGGAGGGTTTTTTTGTCCCTGCATTATATATGAATGTGGAGCATAGTGGTCATATGCAGCTATTCTCCACCATCTACCCTGAAAAGGAGACACCTAGGATAGACAAGACACCTTATGTGGCTACATATTCATGAAGTTCTCACTAGACCCTACAAAGCCAATGCCAGCTCCCTTGTGCTCTGCTACACTGATCCGGAAGAAATGTACTTGGACACAGAGGAATGGCAGAGGGAAGGCAGAGTACAGAATGTAGTATGGATACCCAGCTCTATCCCATCACTAGCTAACAAAAAGCTCAGATATAAATATGGAACAGTGGGCAGCATGTACCATATGATGCATTCTAATCAACACATTTTGAATGTCAAAGAAATGAAAAGGAAAAAAAACCATACCACGCAAACTATATAATCTCTCCATATAACACTATGTACACACATGTAAAATCGTACAGTACATGAGCATATAGAGAGATAGCACATGTGCTCCCAGATTCTAGTTAATGAAGAAATGTCTGTCATCATGAGCCTTTTACAGCCTCAGCCAATGAGCGCTGTGAGTTAGGGATTAAAAGGGATAATTTGAATCGTTCATTTAACCCCTATTCTGAATCCTTGCTTGTCTGATGCTTGGATTTCATTATTTTAGCACTATACGTGCCCAATTACATGCCCAACCAATTGGAATACAGCTTGCAAAGGTACAGCATTATGTCTTTGTTAGCCTCTTAGGTAAAATGACCTGCCTGCACAGATTACTGTAGGTTAATCATGTGCAGTACAATATACCAGGCCTACTTCTCTCTTCACTTATACTGCCTTTGCAGCAATGTAACTCCATTGACTTCAGTGGATTTACACTTGTGGGACAGGAAAATCAGGCCCATTGCAAAGTAGAATTCGGTACCTTGACCTTTGTAAATTATTTAGATTCTGGGAAAAAGGGTACAAAATTCTGAGGTTGGGTTCAATCCTTGGGGAAACTCCGAGCTTTCTGTAGGTGCTGAGTGCCCTCACCTCCCAGTGGAGTTAAGGCTTGTTGTCCAACTGAAAACAGGGAAACATTTTTCTTTTCGATTAGTCACAGTGAAGATTTCCCCCTCTTTGATAAAAAAATAAATAGAAATTGAAACAAAGTGCCACATCTCTGGCTGACGTAAATCAATACAACTCCCTTGCTGATCTATGCTGATTTATACCAGCTAAGACTCTAGCCCAATGAATCTTACTTAAGCCAAAGTTTTGTATACAAAATCTCCTGGTACAATGGTGGAATCTTCTAATTTTTGCTACACATTTATCTTATAGGAAACATGCCCTTTTCCTAGTGTCCCATTTGGATTGACAGATTTAACCCCCAAGAGTCTTATTTTTCAGATGACTGAAAACAATTGGGAAGGAATATGAAGAGAGTTTTCCTGTGTTATCTGTTGAAAAAGCTATTCTCTTAACAGTAATGGAAAAGGGACAGAAGTGCCTTTGGAAGGAGGGTGAGCATTAATCTAGATTTACAGCAAAAGAATGTTGAAATTGCAAAGTTTATGGATCAACTGCATGCTGAAATGAGCAGTGCATCAATTTTTAAGGGTCCCCATCTTTTAAGTACGAAGTGAGATTTCTAACTGGGACGCAATTAAAAGAATTGGAAGGAATGGGTTGGAAGTGCATGTTAATAAAAAAAAAAATCTACAAAAATGAAAGGATCAAAATCAGTAACATTGACCTGAGTGTTTGAGGGAAATAGAAGGTTGAGCTTTATTAGCATTACTTGAAAGACCCCGGCAACAATCTGTTTAAAACTCTTTTACTGGTAACACCAATGCTGTCTGCATTGGTCAACAGAACAGGAATATAAAATATGCTCAGCTCATGCTACTGCCTCTTCCCTGAGCTCTCACAGCAAATGTAAATTGTGACCTCCTCACCCAACCGATACTCTCCATTTCACCAGCATGTTGGGGAAATGAGAGCACCAACTGGCCTCTGCTCCAGTAAAAATGAAAATAAAATACAACTTTCACAGAAGGCAAGAAGCAGAAATAGAGGTTAACTATCTGGAATGAGCTCACTGAAGGGGCAGAAAGCAAAGATGACAAATCCCCCCTTCCCCACACAAAAAATCAACAGAAAAGAGTTTGAACAATTTTAGACAAAAAAATAATAATGAGATTTTAACAACATTTGGTCAGACAGCAATCAGTGCTGTCATAATTAACAGTGATGCGTTTCCTTGTTGCCGTTGATCTTTACATGACGTAAAAGCTTTTTATTCAATATTCTCAACTTGACCTCATCCAGGCAATATTAGCGGGAAGTTTTTAAACTTAAATATTTATATTTTAAGGATCCAGAATTAATAAGAATTAAATTGGACATGAGAGGTCCTATGTGGATTACAGACTGCTATGGAAATAAGCAAAATTCAGTACATCTCTTTTCTAAGTGGTGGATGATAATGCTTTCCTGTATATTTATTACACGCAATATACATCTGACTCTTTAACTAGGGCCCTTAGAAATGACATATTTCCTCAGAGAGAAGATGCTATGTCAGTCTAACACAGTTGTAGATGTAATGACACATTTGGAGGCATGCTGAGAGCTACGCAGCCAATGGCCACCTTATGGAGATGCATCTTATTAGCTTTGTCCAAATGCTAATAAATCTCCATTCTGTAGGGCACTAACTGGAAAGGCCTGGCTCCTTACCTTTGACATGGGGAATGAAGTGGTGTCGGAATGGGGAGTTAGGGCGGGAGTCATTGTGGGTGGAGCTGAGACTGCTAGTGCACAGGTATGACAACCGTTGCACACCAGTAGACAGCAGCTCTGCAGCAGCAAGGAATCGTGGGGCAAGACCAAATGAAAACAAAGAAAAAACAAAAAATAAGAGGCAGGGAAAGAGGCTTCAAAGGAAACACCACTGAACAATTAGGAGTCTGAAAAGTAGGAAGACAAAAGGTTAAAGTAATACCAGGGTTCAAAAATATTATGCAAAGTTGTAGGAAGTATTTGAAAACAGGTTCAGATTTATATTGTACATCCCATTTAGTATAACATTCTCTGGCATAAAGAGCTACTGATTTACCAGAAATCAGCCTGCTATCCTCTGCAAACATCACAAACTCTAAATCCAAATTAATTTAGAAAGCAGCTGCTTTGATAAGTGCCTAACCAAATAACAGCAGTCCAGAGGCATGCAAGAGGTTTCCTATTGTTTTAAGAAATTCCAAAGAGCAGCTGAGGCGGGTGGTGAGGGCGAAAGGCTGCAAACTTTTGCAAAACGTTTAAAGCACGAATTGCTTAAAGAAATGATGTGCTAGCAGTGTCAACAAAAAGGAACCACTCCAAAGTGGTTCACTTCTTTCTCAAGGGTTGCCCTGGAGCCAGACAAAGCAAGAAGTTATGTAAGAGAACTCAGCTTAATCATGCAAGAAGTATCTATGTTCTTGCCAACAATAAGGTGATCAGATAGGTACTGCTTTAACTGATCAACTCCAGTAATGCTGGGAGAGAATTACAGAGCATTACAAATGATTAGCTCAAAGCATGTTGGAAAGATAAAAAATAAGAATGCTAAAGGCAAATGGTATTATGTGTAGAACAGAAACAAATGAGTAATACAAATTTCTTGAGAAATGAGCCAAAGATGTGATATTTAAGTAGCTATGATCTGAAACAAAAGCCCCCAAAATACTCTGTGCCCCACAAACTTAAGCAGATTTCAGATCTGCATCCAAACTTTGTGGCTTGAGCTCATCTCTACACTGAAGGAAAGCTGGAGAACATATAAACAGAGAGATTGTTCCAAAGAAAAGTACTTTACACAAACACATGGCATTTTTTTTAACTGAAATAGTGAAACTCAGTGTCACAGTAAACTTTGGAATAAAGCCCAGATTTGTCCAAATCAATGACAAACAAAATGTGAAAAACCTTAAGAGATCTGATAGCACTAAACAGAAGTTTGCAGCTTTTTCATACTTTGTCAGCCGCCTTTGGTTTTAACTACAATGCACATCTTAAAACATCATCATCATGTTATCAGTATCTTGTAACGTACAATATTGACTTTGTCCCACATCATGAAATTAGGTCCTTAAAATGAAGTATTTTTTGATATAGGTAACTAGCAGTTTTCAGCCCGCCACCACTAGAAGACAATTAAGTCACTCAAACTCCACACTGATCATTCTTTCATAGATCCCTACTTTTAAAAATACAGATCCTACTGCATATGGCCTTTTGGTATCCCAACCATTCTGGTGCTGGGTAATCAGTGATGGGAATATGGCTGTATGAGTGTATTGCTTAATTTAAAACTTCATTACAAAGATTTTATTTCATCAATATAATGTGAAAACTCAACATATCTGGAGGAGTAGATTAAAAAATAACCTTTAGAACCATATTTCATCAAAATGAGTGCCTAACATGTATTTATAAAAATGCAAACATATGCATATATTTCATACATACAATGAATAATTGTGAATGTACTGGGGACTTGAAGCAGTGTGTATGTTTGTCTATTTTTTACATGCAACTGTATTACTTCTGAGTGAATAAGTTAGATCCATATTATTTAAATGTAGCCCTTGGCAACATACTAGGCTTTTAATTAAGAAATTCTACTTGGCAAATATGAGCCGAAATTTTCAGAAGTGACTAGTGATTTTGGGTGTCTGAATTTTTGGGTGCCCCCTTGAGACACCTTAAATGGGCCTCATTTTTAGAGGGCGCATGCTCAGCACTTTCTGAAAATCAGGAGTCTCTAAGGTGTTAGGTACCCAAAATCACTAGTCACTTTAGAAAGTTAGGCCATGATTTTTATTTCCAAGATGTATTGTTTTCCTTCAGACACCAGGCAGCCTCCCTGAATTTCATGCAGCAAAAAATGGTTTACGTTCAAATACATAAAAATATTCCTAATTCGACTTTGTTATAAAACAGGTGAGTAATTTACAATACATTCATACACTAATTGGTCTTGTATTTGTCAAAAAATGAGACGAATAAATAGGAATGAGAGTTTTAAAATTTGCCACTAGCTTTTCAACGCTAAACAATTAATAGTTTCTTCTCTATTTCATTAAGTGACATAATAAGAAATACAATGCTTCAAGTTGTAAATTGCTGATGCAGTTGCTCTTACCAGGTCTGTGGAAATGCTGAGGGGAGCGTGACATTGTGGGAGTGTAGCTGTGTCGACTATACACCGGAGAACTAATAGAGCCCTGACTGGTTGACCTGTGAATCATCCGATCCCGAACATCCTGATAACCCTGAAGAATAAGAAGCATTAAAAGAATTAATAATAATAATAATAAAAATGTTTAAGTGCACTCCAGACAATTTGCCAACTATACTTGGTTTTCAATGGCCTCAAGATGTCAGTGGAACCTGCTAAAGGAATAACATCCTTTCATCTTAATGTCTGTTTCATCATCACACAGTACTATCTGTCATCAGAAGTTCTCTCATGGAATCCACTACTGTAGAGACTAACAGCTAAGTTCTAGAGTCCTATAATTCCATCTGACCTTCAGGCTAAATTCTGGTAAGTAACACTGAGGCCTCAATTTTCATAAGTGACGAGTGATTTGGGGTGTTTCATCCTGAGATTCCTTAAGAAGGCCTGGTTTTCAAGGCTCAACCACCACCTCCTAAGAATCGGGCTCTTCTAAATGTTTTTTATGTGGCCATCCAAAAACAGAGGCACCCAAGATCACTGGTCACTTTTGTAAATCTTGGAACAAAAAAAAAAGCAAACAATCCCCCTGCAACACACCTTTCCTGTGGGAGAGGTGTAACTGGAAAACTCCAAGACCATAAGCTTGTTCATAAAATTACTATAGAACTGGAAGCATGTAGAGGTAAGCATACATTTTACTTACGAAAACAGAACAAGTGACAATGTATATACTGTATACTGCTAGCAACTAAAATCTTGACAAATGCCTTTACGTTTGTTAAAAGAAAAGGAGTACTTGTGGCACCTTAGAGACTAACAAATTTATCTGAGCATAAGCTTTCGTGAGCTATAGCTCACTTCATCAGATGCATGTAGGATACAGACTAACACGGCTGCTACTCTGAAACCTGTCTTTACGTGTGTTGAGTGTCACTATAATGTTCACAGTACCCTCTAGAGGAATGCCACAGTAATGTTTTCTCACAAAGATGTTAATGGTAAGCAGCGTACAGTATTCAGATGCTTAGGGACAGGTCTTTGGCTGCTGTAAATCAGCACCGCTCCTGATTTGGCCCTGATCTATGCACCAAAACAAAGAAGAATTCATGAAAGTGACCTTCGCTGTATAGACTTTTGATAAATGCCTTTGCTCTGCAGACATCAAATCCCGCAGTGGCTTCATTCTCCATAGCAATCAGGCAGATAGCACTAAATGTCCTCTCTTTTGATTTTCCTGCACTTTCAATAATCAAAAAAGCTGTGCTATGTAAATAGCAAATAGAACTGGGCTGCCTAGAACAAGCAATAACTGCACTTCCTGGCAGCAATAATTCTAGCAATTGTGACACATTGCCCCAGAGGGCTCCATCAGACTTACTTCTGCAGACGGGGTGGGAGACAGTGTCCTTGGAGACTGAAAGACATGAAAGAGAGAATGTTACAGAAACAGGCTTGCTCCTGCTTTGCCAGCAAATGCTGATCTAAACACACCTAGGTTAGATACATGTGTGACTTGTTTTGGCTTGAGTGCATGACATTTCATTATGGGCAATTTATCACATGGCTTTACATGACCATGTATCTGGCTTTCTACCACATTGAAGTCTTTAAACTATTCAGTTTAAAATATACCGAGACGCATATTTAGAAGCAAAAAGGGAAAAGTTCAGGGGAGTAAACTGGTGCAAATGGAAAGTGATGATTTCAAAACTAACCTGATTCAAAAAAGCAGTTGGGATCAAACATGTCTCTACTGAAGTCAATGGCACAATTCCCATTGACTTCAATAAAGCCAGGATTTCACCTACAGTTCCTTAGGACAGGTCTACACTACAGGTGAAAGTCGATCTAAGCTACACAATTTGAATTACATTAGAAGCGTAACTCAAGTTGACGTAGCTTAGATCTACTTACCACGGGGCCCACACCATGCTGAGTCAATGGGAAAAACTCTCCCCTCGTCTCCCATTATTCTTCTCATTCTGGTGGAGTACCAGAGTTGACAGGAGAGCAATTGGCGGTCGATTTAGTGGGTCTTGACTAGACCCGTTAAATCGACCGCAGGCGGATCAATCGCTGCAGCCTAGATCCCACCAGTAGTGGAGACAGGCCCTTAAAAACCAACAGGGATACTCAGATGCTTAAAGTTACACAAGACCTTAAGTGTTTTGCTAGATCATCACACACCACAGTTACACCACATTTACATGGGTCATTTTATTGGCAGGGTAATAGTAGTTTTAGCATTTCTGGGGTTAAGCCTGTAGTCCTGATGTCAGCAAAACTCTCATTGACTTCAATGAGAATTTTCCCGGCTTTAGTACTGTTGGGTTGGTCTCTCTCTAGTACAGCAGTAGACAGGTTCAAGAAAAAACTGTTCCAGATTACAACAGCGGCGATATAAGCAGCAGTAGGTGGTCAGGGTCCTTCAGTGCTATAGTCTCTTGAAATAAAGGGAATACTGATGAAAAGTGACTCCCACAGTAATTAATGCACCAAAAGTCAAGAGGCCCAACTCCTACACCGATCAGGGCACTACGGTGGGAGAGAAACTGCAGACCTGTGGATTCTGTATAGCTTGAACATTCAGAACGCTTATAAACATCTTCAACGGTCAGCCCAGATGTATATTTATACCGAAACAACAAACCTTTCTAATGCCACTATATATTACAAAATGATTTCTTCCTATTTGTGTATCTATTATGTTAACAAGTTAATACCCACAGTACTTCACATCCTGAGCTTAGCTTCACTTCCCAACGAACTCCCATAGCCACTGTAACTAAATTACTAGCTGGTTGGCCTCCACTAGGTGGTGCTATGTGAAAACTTTTTTCATTGCAGACTTTTAAAGACACAGTACAGGGATTTATTAAGGAATGAACTGAATTGATTAGAGAGAGACTATTATAGCCATTTTAAAAATGATTAAAAGGAAAAGTCTAATGCTACCCTATATTGTGCCTGGAACCACAGAGAAGAGGAAAACAAGGGGCAGAGCAGCTGCCCAAGGAACAGCTGAAGCAGCTTTCCATCTGCTCCGCTGCCGTAGAGCATTTCTGCCTGATAAATAGGTCCCAAAATTCAGAGTAGTCAGCACCTAGCCAGCTCCAGAGGCTGGTGCAGCGGGGAGGCAGTGTCAACAGTGTGTACCCCTTGGGTTGGGGCTGCTAGCAAACTTGTGCTTGGAGAAAAAGTTCCATGTGCTCTGTCCTCCTTGCTGACTCACAGCTTTGCCCTATTTATGTTGATGGGGTTTCTGCACAACTTAGGGGAGAAGAATTCAGACTGATAAAGTTTCATTGCAAAGGAGCATGAGGGATGGATGGAAAATACCTCAGAGTTTCTCTCCACTCTCCTGTCTGGGTGCACAGGACTATAATTGGAGCTGTGTGCATTGTGAGGGGAGAGCGGACCCCACAGAGCTTATAAGAGGTAACGGCACTGAACTCTGTTTGCTACATAAAAGAAACAGAAGTGAATAAGACTGTCTATTATATTGTGAAACATTCATGGGTAAGTTCCCAATAGGAGATTTTGGTTGCAGCACTCAGCAAAACTCCTGTACCTCAAACTGGCACTGCTCTAATCCCCATTGGGCTTTTGCATAAAATGACCCCTCTTGTTTGAGGGGACTGTAGCAAATTTTATTTAATTGTATCAAATGGACGTTGAAAAAAACACAGCCCTTCCCACGAATTGTGACAAAACCAATTAAAGCCCAACGGAAGGTTCATGCAAGTCTATCATATTTCATTTTTATAATGTCAGATTAAAAGTCACATGCAACAAACTACAGAGAGGGATATAGCTAATCAGGAGTGTGCCCAGGGAACTGATTTATCCCCCACGTTATACGTTAGGATTGACCGCTGCTTAACTGGACTGCCCTTGTCAATGAACACCCCAGATATGTACATCCCAGTGCCAAGAAAATTAATACGTTCCCCAGCAACCATGGCAACCACTCATTTCACAATGGGGCCATGCGTAGACCCTGTGTTGGCAAGGCCTTAGACAGTGGTAATGCAGTGTCTTTGAGGGCAAATGTGGCAGCCACTACTGGTTAGATTTTCACAAGAGCTTTTCACTGAACGCACTGCGCTCCTTTGGAAATATGGCCACTTCTTTACGTACCTAAATGGGAACTGAGAGCTTGAGGATATGGCCCTAAAATAGGGCTTGATCCTGCACTCACTGATGCCAATGGCAAATGCCCATTAACTTCAGAGGTGCAAAATCAGACCCCCTACTTAGGAAAAGCTTACCTGTAGCATTGTACATGGAAATCTGAGGAGTTATTTCTGAAAGGATGCAATGGCTTCTTGAAAGGCTATCATATGGACCTTTAAAGTCAACATGGATCATCACCAGGCAGTGAAAGAAGGGAACTCTTTAACAGACTTTCATGAATTGGAGAAATTGCCATTGTGTTCCTTTTTGGATTTTTAAGGCTGAGTTATGACGACTGTCGCAATCCACCTCTCTTAGTTTCTCTTTTTTGCTCTTGGCATACAATATGAATATGAATAGTAAGTAATATGGCATATGATGTAAAAGACAGTTACCTTTTCCCGTAATTGGTGTTCTTCGAGATGTGTTGCTCATGTCCATTCAACTTAGGTGTGTGTGCTCACCACAGACACTAGTGCTGGAAGTTTTCCCTTCAGCAGTGTCCGTAGGGGACCAGCTCTGGTGCCCCCTGGAGTGATATGTATATGCCGCGGCATATAGGGTGCCACCGGCCCCCTCCACCCTCAGTTTCCTCTTGCTGGAAACTCCGACAGTGGGGAAGGAGGGTGTGTCATTGAATGGACATGAGCAACATATCTCGAAGAACAACAGTTATGGAAAAAGGTAACTGTCTTCTTCTTTGAGTGATTGCTCATGTCCATTCAACTTAGGTGACTCCCAGCAGTACCCCTCGGAGGTGGGTAAGGAGTTCACTCCCATTTGTGTTACAATCTACATTGCAACCCAGCGTCGTCCCTGGTCTGCTGAGTGATGGCGTAGTGGGCCGTGAACGTGTGCACTGAGGACCATGTCGCAGCTTTACAGATGTCCTGGATTGGAATGTGTGCCAGGAAGGCCGTCGAAGATGCCTGCGCTCCAGTTGAGTGGGCTCTAATGAGCGGCGGTGGCAGGGCCCCTGCCAGCTCATAACAAGCCCTTATGCAAAAGATAATCCAGTTAGAAATCCTTCATTCTATCAGCTGTAGAGAGGAAAAGCTGAGTTGACCTACAGAAAGGCTTTGTCCAGTCTAGGTAGAAAGCCAGGGCCCTTCTTACGTCCAAAGCATGGAGGCACCTCTCTTCACTAGTCTCATGGGGCTTGGAGCAGAAGACCGGAAGGATGATGTCCTGGCTCATGTGGAAAGCAGACACCATCTGGAAAGAAAGGCTGGGTGGAGCCGGAGCTGGACCTTGTCCTTATAGAAGACCGTGTACGGCAGTTCTGAGGTCAGGGCTCGCAGCTCAGAGACTCATCTTGCCGACATCACTGCCACCAGGAAAGCTACCTTCTATGATAGGTGAGACAGGGAGCATGAGGCCAGAGGCTCAAAGGGTGGGCCCATGAGCCTGGACAGAACCAAGTTGAGGGACTGAACTTGAGGAAAGTCTCTTGAGACCTCTGAGGAACCTGACCATCATGTCATGGGAGAACACTGTCTGTCCCTGGATGGGTGGATGAAAGGCGGAGATGGCCACCAAATGCACCTTGATAGAGGATTGTGCCAGGCCCTGGTTCCTCAAATGAAGCAGGTAGTCTAAGATCAACTGCACCGAAGAATGCGAAGGGGAGATGCCCCGTTTGGCCGCCCAGTGGGAGAACCTTGTCCACTTTGCCAGGTAGCTCTGTCTAGTCGAGGGTTTTCTACTCCTCAGGAGGACCTGTTGGACCTGCTCTGAACAAGTCCGTTCTTCAGGGTTCAGCCACGCAGCATCCATGCCGTGAGGTGGAGAGATGCAAGGTTGGGGTGCAAGAGGTGACCGTGGTCCTGTGACAGCAGGTCTGGTCGATCTGGCAGGGGCCACGGGGGAACCGCTGCCAAGCTCAACAGCATCCCAAACCCGTGCTGCCGTGGCCACGCTGGGGTGATAACCTGCGCCTTGTCCCTTTTGATTTTCGCTAGGACTTTGCTGATGAGTGGAATCAGAGGGAACGCGTACAACAGGCTTCCTGCCCATGGCAGGAGGAAAGCATCGGAGAGGGAGCCCTTGCCCAGACCCTGTCTGGAGTAGAACCTGTGGCACCTCCTGTTCTGTCTGATGGTGAACAAATCTACTTGGGGAGTTCCCCACCTCTGGAAGATCATGCCGGCTATATCCGGGTGGAGCATTCACTTGTGGTGAGAGGAGAAGTCCCTGCTTAGGTGATCTGCTAGTGTGTTCCTGGCATCTGGAAGGTGACATGCTTCTCGGTGGATTCCATGGTCGATGCAGAAGTCCCAGAGATGGAGTGCCTCTTGGCAGAGGGCCAAGGATCACACTCCGCCTTGCCTGTTGATGTAGAACATCAAGGCTGTGTTGTATGTGAGAACTCTGATCACTCTGCCCAACAGGTGAAGTAGGAAAACCATGCATGCTCTGCGCACCGCCCTGAGGTCTTTGACGTTTATATGTAGCGTCAATTCCTCTGGGGACCACATACCTTGGGTATGGAGAGTGCTGAGGTGGGTCCCCCAGATGAGGTCCGAGGCGTCTGAAACCAACTCAACTGAGTGAAGAGTGTTGTTGAGGGGAACTCCTTACAGGACTTTCCTGGGATCGGTCCAACAATGCAGCGAGGTAAGTACAGAAGGTGATGACCTTCTCCAGGTGGTCCCTGGACTGGGAGTAGACCGTTGGCAGCCATTGCTGCAGGGGTCGCATCCGGAGCCTGTCGTGGTGCACCACATATGTACACACTGCCATGTAACTAGTAGATGCAGGCAAACTCTGGCTGTGGTCAGGGGAAACATGGAGACTTCTGCGATGAGGTCCGTCAGTGCCCTGAATTTCTCCAGTGGCAGGAACGCAGTGGCCCAGGTCGAGTCGAGCTCTGCTCCGATGAACTCTATCCTCTGTACCAGAAGTAACAGGGATTTTTTGTCATTTACCAACAGGCCGAGGCAACGGCGCATGGTCAGCAGCACCGCGACGTCCCCTTGGACCTGGAGTTGCCCTTGATGAGCCAGTCGTCGAGGTACAGGTAGATCTGGACACCCTGACGTCTGAGGTAAGCCACCACCACCAACATGCACTTGGTAAATACCCGTAGTCCTGTTGCTAAGCCAAATGGAAGGACCACGAATTGACTCCTTTAACAATTCCTGATGCACCTTAGCATCATCCTGGGGAACTGGTAGAGTGGCCCCACTATAGCCTCATCTGGTGACGAGGAGGAGAAAGCTGGTGCAAAGAGGTCCTCCACAACCAGAGGTGGTCCGACAGCTTGCTCACCCACTTCCTCTTGTGCCTCCAGGGTGCCTGCAGCTGAGGCCTCTTGAAATGGAGAGGGAGGTAGCTGATCTCTCTGATACCGGATACCGAGTGGGCGGCCCAGGAGGGCTGAGTGAACCTCCATGGGTACCACTGTGCCAGCCACGGAGTCTAAGACTGCGGTGCCGTCAACGTAGTCTGCACCATAGGTATCGTAGCTTGTCCTGCAGCTAGGGAACCTCGCTTCAAACCTGAGCTAAAGTCGGAGCGGTCGCTCCCCTGCAACCAAGATGGGGCTGAGTGGTGGCTCTCTCCCGACTGGTACCGGTCACTCCTCCCAGAGTTGGATCTGGCTGACCTTGACAGGCACCCGGATTGGGGCCTCGGCAACCGGCGGCACTCAGCAAATCTGCAAAGGCAATCTGTGCCTCATGCTCAACGAGTGGTACTGGGATGTCGAGCAGGACTGGGAACCAGAGCGGGCTTGGTGTGAAGCCGCACGGTGATGCTGCACTGGGGAATCAGCGATGGTCCGGGGAACAGTACCATCAGTCCCTTGACCTGTCCCTGGAACGGTACCGGTGCTGCGCAGATTCCGGCGCCAACTTGAAAGTCCTTCCAGGGAGTGCATGCCTACAGAGGTCTGCGCCCGGTTACCGGCAAGCTGCACCTCGAGCCTTCCTTCCTATGTCCGAGGTCCAGAGACCGGATGGGACTGTCTATCACGGTCAAGAAGCGTGATGGCTGCAAGAGGGCGACCACTGGCAGGATGTCCCCCGCGACAGGGAGCGTTGCCATAAAGGTGGAGACTGCGGTGGTCTAAACGCGGGTTTACTCCATGACCGGGACCCCGCAGGGGCCAGAGTGGGCAGCACTGGGAGGAACATAATCTCTTGCACTGCTTGCAGGGCCTCCGGTGTGGATGACACCCAGAGCTGACGAGGACCTCCGTCGATATCTGAGGTAGCTGGCGGGGAGTGGGTTGAGCTACACCTCGGGCCCCTGCTCAGGTTGAGCGATCCCGAAGGGGGTGAAGAGGTGCCTGAGACAGGCCCTTGATCCACCCCAGACTTGTCCTTTTCCTTGCAGGAAGCTGGAAACCTTCCTCGCCCTGTCTTCCTGGGCTTCTTGGCTGGAGCCATGGAAGGGAACCAGTGCCGTGCAGACGGTACCTGTGGGAAGCTGCGCACTGAGGTCACAGTGCTTGGCGCCGAATCAGAGTGCTGCTCCAGCATTGGGGTAAGGGCAGACTCCATAAGGAGTGCCTTCAAGCGAATGTCCCACTCCTTCTTCATCCTGGGCTTGAAGGACTTGCAGATTCTGCACTTATCAATTATGTGACCTTTGCCCAAGCACCATAAACAACTGTTATGTGGGTTGCTAATGGGCATGGGCCTTTTACAGCGATCACAGTGCTTAAAGCCTGGGGACCAGGGCATGCACCATCCTGAGGCGAAGTCCCGTTTGGGACCTACTAAGTCTTTAACAAATAGGGAAAATAAAACTAGAGGGAAACTATAGACAACAACATATAAGAGGTAAATGGGTTTGAACGAACGAGAAGCAACATTGCTAGCTGAAGCAGCAACAGTTCCATGCATTGTCACTGGCAGCAAGAAGGAACTGAGGGCGGAGGGGGCCGGCAGTACCCTATATTCTGCGGCGTATGCGCGCCACTCCAGGGAGCGCCAGAGCCGTCCCCTACGGATACTGCTGAGGGGAAAAACATCCGGCACCAGTGCATGTGGCGAGCACATGCACCGAAGTTGAATGGACGTAAGCAATTGCTCGAAGAAAAACCAGGAAAAACACTTTGCATTGTGCAGAGATCACTTTAGTAAACAGCATTGATTCAATGTAGATTTCATTGTGAACATGTATTAATCACACCTAAATCCTAAAGTCAATTTAGCAGCATGTTTAATTTAATTAGTTATTCTGTGTGATAAATATTTATCGAGATTGTGGTTGTTAGTGTCTACCTCAAAAGCCAGAGTGTTGATGAATGTGTTTTCACTACCCATAAGATGTCTCCAAAAATATTTACCGTGCCCAAAGCGCATAGAGCTGCATGGCAAATGAGGTTTACTGTGAAATGTGATGCCACATTATCTTGGAAGCATAATGTTTGCCAAACCTTCAATTAAGGGCATGTCATTGATGTACAAATGGAAATCACTTCTTTCTTAGGGCCAAATGCTGTGGTCCTTAATTGAGCACAATTCTAAATAAAGTGAATGCGAGGTGTACTCAATTCAGTACCAGAGTCTTTAGCCCTGAGTGAGTAAAAGCCAGTATGCTAGACTATCTGGTTGGTTGACAACTAAATTTTAACTAAGTTTGTTAATTGAACATTTTTTTAGAATATAAATCAATCTTTGTTCACACATTCACATAACATTTACTGATGACTAAAATGCTATGCAAACACTCCACAAAGAGGGATATGGTTAACTGGAAATATGTATAATTAATTTACATACAGAGTATAAACTTTTTTTTCATATAGAGTGCAATTCCTCTCCATGTCTGTATGTATCTTCTCTTATATCTTAAGGACAGGATTTATTTAACACTACTACCTACAGGCCCTGGCCAAGATTAGGATCTTACTGTGTTTGACACTGTATTAACACATAGCAAGAGCCGGCTCCTACCCTGAAGAGCTTACAATCTAAAGAGAGAAGACAGACAAGGGCTGGGAGGAGAAACAGAGGCATAAAGAGTGAAGCGATTTGCCGAAGGTCACACAGAAGTCAGTGGCAGAACCCGGGTCTCCTGACTCCCAGGCCGGTACCCTAGCCACAAGCCAATGCTGCCTCCCTATTTCTGTATTCTTTCTATTACTTTACTTTTTAAAAAAATGTAAGTGAATTTAGTGCTGCTGAAAAGCATTGGATTGAAGAGACTTTTCTGAAGTCTCTTATTTATCCATAATAGGTACCATGAGGGCAGCTGCAAACAAGCTTCCACCATGCTGCTTTGTCAAAAGTGACGGAATGTCACCACCTCCAAGGGGAGAGGGTTCTTCATTTCCCCTAGTCCATTCAGGTCTCTCTTCTGTTACCATCAGGGGACAAACTGGTGTTGAGTCTGATGGTGGTTTTTGCAAGGAGGGCTCATGTCTACTGGGATCTGGAGTCAGAAACCACCATTCATTTCACACACACCTCTAATTAGCCATCAGTTAGATTCACCACCAACCTGGACTAGAAGTGCAAGGTTCTGTAATTCATTACCAAGTTTCTGAGCTGTCCTTTCCCTGTGCTCTCAACCACTGTTGTAGTTTAATGGTACACATATATGAAGAGAACAGCCCCTGTGAACTATGTAAATGGCAAATACAACAGTGGGAAAACTGGGGTCCTTAGTTATAATGGTCAGCATGTTCCAACTCACCCATTCACTGGCAGGCAGACTGATTTCTTAATGGGGGAGATTTTCAAAGACATGGAGTTGGGTGCCCAAATGCCACTAGTGCCTCAGAAAAAGTCTCCCCCAATGTGAATAATTTATATAATCTTTCCACTCCATCCCCTTTCACACACTCATAAGACAAATAAGGTTCAGTCCAGTTCAGGCTCATTTCCTCCATGTTGTTAGAGAAGGAAGAAGTAGATGCTCTGCCAAGGGTTGGCATGAAAATTGCTGAGAGAAGCAGTAGCATGTATGCTGAGCACTTACACAATTTCTTTGATTGTGAAAGGCTGGTTCCTCCTAAGGCTCTGAGACTTGCAGAAACAAGGGCCAAATGCTGCACTCAAATACACACAAGGGACCATAGGAATTGCCAGGGTGGAACTGAGCAGATTTGGGCCCACTATCTCTTTAGATCTTCATTTCTGAAAGTGCCTTTTACTCCCTCGGAAGGCATGAAATGACCAATCTACTTAGAATCAAACGTATTGGGACTCGGGAAGGCAATACTACCAACGGGCAATTATGAGCAGGGAAGATCACCTGGAGAAACAGAAAGAAACCTGCACCCTTTGAAGCACAACTTTCAGAAGAGAGACCAGATACTCTTTTTGATGCAGGATATAAGGCTTGCTCTCAAATGGCAGATACATCAATTAAAGCAGAAAGCAACTGCTTTTATAGAGCAAGCCAATGCACCTTCCTGGATATATCTATGTAAATGATTAGCACCTCACCTAGATCTATCCCACATCTGGAATAAATGCTTTGGGCCTCTATTTCCCCATGAGATGTGTGTGTCAAAATCCCAGTGCTGTTAACCCTCTTCGTTGCCATACTGCTGTAATATTCATTTAGCACCCTGGCGACCCACTGGGAACATCAGTGCGTTAAAGTGATATACTTCGTACGTGACACAGCACCGGAGTTATGTTTGCCTCATGCACTGAGCTTGTAAGCAGCCATCAGACAGTCAATGTGAGTTACGAATATACATGGAGGAAGAACCACACCCCGCCAGCCCTTAGTTAGATGCTGGTGTTAACTGAAGGTGAGCTATACAGAGCAGCCATACACTTATTTCTGCAGCTGGCCACACAAGGAGATGCGAGGTATGAGTCAACATCACAGTTCCTTCCTTTAAACATGGACCAGATAGATGCAAGCCCTTGGACTGAACAGCAGCAACAACGGCATTGAATAGCATCAGTTACAAACGGGTTCAAAAGAGGATAGAAGTGTAGCCGACTTTGAATGCTAGCGTATAACAGAACGGGTTGCTCATGAATTCATTACCTCTCCAAGACTCTGTCTCTCCTGTCTCTCCTCGTAGGCGGAAGTGTAGAATGGTTCATAAGTAATTAGGTCTGGACGTTCAATGTCATAAATGGCCTTGACTTTGGGAATAGCTGCTAAATCCTTGTAATCAAGGATCTCATTGTCTACTTTTGCCTGAAGGTCAAAGACAGAAGATAAATTAACACACACAAATGCACTAGTAATTTCTATTTTATACAGTTCATTCTTTGAGGGAATTTGCTTTCACAATGCACTTAAAGAAAACCCTTCTTGCCACTCCATTAACGTATGAAGTGACTGACTCTTCTTCAGCATCATGCCTCCTTTAATAGCACAGAATGTTTTTTTTTTTGAGAGTTTAGGCAAGAAGCAGCATGGTCTAAATAGACTGAACATAGGAGCTCATGATTCCTAGTCCTCAAATCAAAATCCCAGCTCTGCAAATGACCCACTGAATGGCCTTGGGCAAGTCACTTCACCTCTCTGCTTCAGCTTTTCCCAAACAGCAAAATGTGGATAAATAATACCAGCTTCCTAGCTCACACAGATGTTGAGAGGATTGCTTAAGGTATTCTGAAGATGGAAAACTGCTTCCTACCCTTATTACATTAGGGAAAAGAACATCCTAAAATGAAACAGAGGCAAATAAGACTCCAGCTTGCAAAACACAGCAATAAAATGGTGCATGATGTCTTCAGAACTATCCCCATATATCTACATTTTTATTTGACACCCATCACCACAGTATCTGCGAGCCTGGCTATGAGATGTTGATAAGATGTCAAACACTTTGACATCCATTCCACAGTGTGATTTCATGGCTAGTTTGCACCTAGAGAGCCAACCTTGGAAATAAGCTCCAAAGAGAGCTGCTCACTCACTAACATGAAGAAGAAAGTGCTGTGAAGAGATACACCAAAAAGACAAAGGAAAGCTGCCATTTGTTTTTATATTTCCTTGGTTAAAAGGAGAGAGTGTTGAGATTTAAAAAAAAAACATTGTCAGTTCTTACCTGCATTATGGAAACACCTTGAAATATTGAAACTGAATAAGCTTTAAACATCTAGTTTCCTTTTCGTAACCTTATGCTGTGTTTACACCTTTTGTATTTCACTAAGCTGAATGGTAAAATTAGGTTGGTCAGTTTCTACTCAGATTCATTTCCACCCACGCTAAAGGCTGACACAAATTTTCAGAGCTGTATAGCATTTAGCCATCCATCTCTCATTCTAGCCCATTTGGCATGGTGGTTCCCATGCAATCCCTTGAGTTAGAGCTCACAAAATGCTGCATTTTAAAATTATTTTTTTTAAAATAATACTTTAAATGGTTAAACAACGATTGCTCCAAAAATTACCTGAAACTTGTTTGACTGTAATAAAAATGACCTAAGCACTTTTAGCTCTTAAATACACACACACACTAATGAGTTGAGAATGTGTCAGGACATTGTTAACGCAGCGCAAGGTAAAACAGACATTTTTATACCAATGTACAGCACTAACACTGAACTGGCCTCCGACTGCGGACAACAAGGAGTGAGTTTCATAAGCTGGCCTAAAGCTATGAAGCTGCACATGTCAGCATGCTGACAACACTCCAGATTTTACTCTATGGTTTCAAACCAGCACCGGGTAACAGGTCTAATTTACTGACTGCTCCTTCTGCAGTAAAATGCATGGCAAAACTAGCACTGCCTTGAGTGAATACTGGATTGGACCCCTTGGTCAATTTTTCCACATACCCTGCACGCCATCAGTAGATCTGTGCCCTGTATGTCTTAAAACACAGCATGCACCCTGTTATGCCCCTAGGTATTCCTTTGACACACATCCCTGTTTCTTAGGCTTGGAATATGAATAGCACAGATTAAGAAGATAGCCCCTTTTGGATGCAGGGACTTCTCTAGCCAGAAAAAGGAGAGACATCTGCTGTACTCAGATACCTGGGTAAGTTCCAATTAAGAAAGATAAATAAAAACAGAGAAGGACTCACATTCTTTTAAAAATATTGGGACACTCCTAGTTTGGTGATGATTTAATAGAGCTTTTCCATCTCTAATTTCTCGGATACTATGGGAGCCTCATGGGAACAAAAGGATCCACCAGGAAATCTATGTATCCAGCAAGATCATCTAAAGTCCTGAAGAAAAGAGGCCCTTCAGGAAGGGATTACAGGGCTCTCATACTATTCTGTGAATATAAAACCCATCAAACTAGAGTAGCATAGCAAAAATTCTAGAGGATGGCCCCATATTTAGCACTATAAAGGTAACAACAGATAGATGCTCAACACTTCTGTTTTTTTACAAGAAATCTTCCCCCTAGGGCCAAAATCTCTGTTCTAGTGGCAAGCTTTATTGAGCATAGCAGAAACTCCATAAGTTCCAGGATTTACGGCAATATGCCCCCAGCGGCTGCATGCTGAGAAGTACCGTAACTTCCTACATAACCAAATCCTAGCGTGGACACAGTGGTACCAGAAAAATGATGCCTGATACCAGGATAGCTTATTTCACTTCCTAACTGGAATAAGCTATATGGGTAAAAGCACTTTTCTGCTGGTGTAACTGCACCCACACTGGGGAGCAGGGGTTCCTGCTTTAGCTATACTGGTATAACTAAAGTAGCAAATCTTTTTAGTGTAGACTAGCCCAAGATATAGGAAACGTCAGAGAAATGCCAAAGTGCAGCAAAGCAAGTTACTATACAACACTGCGAAAGCCAAAGCTGCTCTCCGCTGCACTGAATGACTGTTGACAGATGTCCACAGCCTTTTATGGCTAACTATAAGCCTATTAGTGGATGTGTAAGACATCAGCGGCAAGTTATAATCTACGAGAAGGGGTTGGGCTCATTTTTCTTCTATAGGCAGTGGCCCTTTCCTCCAAATTGTCTTGTCCTAGCAGCACAGGCCCCTCTCATCTGGGACAAAGATGAATTTCCATTATGTATGAATGAAACTGACCCTGCTTGGGCTGCCAGTGAGCTTTGAACCTGAGACCTCAGCACTTAAAGAACTTGGACTAAAGAAGCTCCTTAGGTGGAAGCAGAGCACACCTATACATTTCTTATGTAGGTCAGCCACCAGAGGGAAGACAGATTCTCCTAGCGCGGGTTACCCTAGCAGCAGAGGGCCCATGATACACAGTGCCGAGCTGTCCAATTCTGGCGAGTAGAGGCAGTAGTGCAGATACACAGTACTCTATTCTGCAGTAATTGTTTTGAGGTTCTTAGCCCTTTTGCCCCCCCCCTTTTTTTTTTTACCCACTAGAAGGGGAATAAGGCTCTGAATTTGTCAGTTTTCACAAAGCAAACTGGGATGCCATTTACTATACCTGACAGCTGCATCAACTCTGGGTTAACAACTTTGGCACACGTTAGCTTACAACTGTGCTACGCAAACATTCCATCTGAGATGCCACAAAGATGCCTATGGAACTAGTGCATCCAATTCCCGTTAGTTTTAATGGGAACTGGTCTTCTAAAACCCTTAGGGGGTATTGGAAATCCCAGCCTCTACCTCGTCATCAAGGGAGCAATGGCTTATAAATAGAAAATTATACTTACATAGATAGTATGGCCTGGTGAGCCAGGAATACTGGAACCTGGTCTGGAATAAATACTTTCAGATGATATTCTTGTAGGCTGTAAAACAAATGTTCACTTGTAAGTGATCTGTCTGCAGGCATAACACTGAGAATTTAGATTATTATTAAAAGGCAGAAAGATTCATTTGTCTTCAAATGAATCAAAAAGTTGAATAATGTAAATGCAAACTCCAGCATTCCAGGAAATTTCACAACCTTGAGATGCAGGCCTGGTTTCTCTTTTGGGAGGGTGGTGTGTGGGAAAAGGGAGTTTCTTAGTTTTAAGGCACACTGTGGGGGAAAAAAAGATTGACAATAATGAACAAAAAAACCAAACAATCTCCCAGAGGCATTGTAGGAGCACTCCAGGATATTCTTGTCAATGTCCCTATTGAAAAACATTATTTGACAAATGGCCAAACCTCTCGCAGTTCCGCTGGTGCGGAGCAAGATTCCAATCCTATAGTATGCAAGTGGGCTGCATAGCGGCTTACCCACCTGCTATCGCTCACTGTATCGGGGCCTGAGTCACTGGAACTACATCAGTGTAAACGAGTGTAGAATTGGGTCCAGCACTGGACTGTAGAGGGACAAAAAACTCTCTCCCATGGCATAGTTCACAATCCACGCAACACAATTTAGGTGCAATAGTTGCAGGTGAAAGTCAGGCTGAAATTCCACTCTGCAATGCCTCTGATGTTTGAAACTTGAATCCTGTGTAGTTACTTACACCAGTACAAAGTGAGTGCAATTATAAATTGAATGGCAGCTTCTGGCACTTCTTCAATATCCACGTGACATTACCTCCAGGTAGGGCAGTGTGGATCAAGAAATTCATTCAGTGTCATCAGGTATCTGAGTTCAAATCTCCATAAATCAGAAACCCATTTATTGAGCCAAAAATCTCCCTGGTCTCCTTTCCGATGATCCTACTCTAAAAAAGCTGCCAATGCTCTTCCATGCATGATAATTCCTGGAATTCCTCCTTAGTCTAGGAAGCAGTATGCACATTGTTAAAGGTGTTAAACTAAATTTTCCTGAACTAAAAATTAACATACCAGGAGCCTGATACAAAGCCCAGTGAAGTCAATGGAAATACTCCCACTGACTTTAATGGGTTCTAGATCAGGCCCAAGATTTGTCTTTGAAGAAATCAAAGCCCACATTGCCTCCTCCTGAAAAATCAAAAATCTACAACAATATTCTCAAACCAGATGCAAAGTAAAGGAGCTCCCTAAAGCATGAAGCAATTTGTTGGCTGGTGGGTGATTCTGGCTGAATGCAGTGGGGTATTTTACTCTAATGCCACTGAACAATTAAACTCTCGGTAAACTTGTTCCTGTCTCTTGTTGGCTGTGACACAGAACCAAGGAGCACTGGAGAGAAAAAGAAACCAGACAGTGTGGCTCACAGATCTCATACAGGAAATATCTGCTCAGTCGGGCTTTCTTATCTCTCAGCAGATATTTCCTGAAGGGAGCCTTCGGCTGAGTAGCAGTCACTTTCCCAGGGTCCTTTTAGCTTTTACTTTATAGTGAGCAATCTAACGGGGTATTATTAAAAAAACAGGCTAAATAGAGTATTCCTCAGCTTACATCTGATTTGAGATGTGTTTTAGGAATCCCATCAAAGAAACTCATGCATTTGGGGACACTGGGGGAATCAAGGACTTGGAACAGGTACCACGAAAATTAAGGAGTTAGATCAAATGCAGCAGTCTACAATGGAGAACAGATGACACTGAGGGATACCTCTCTCTCTCTCTCTCCCTAGCAAATCTGAGCATATTTTTTCAGCGGGACATTGGACCCGCTCAGTAGCTACAAAATTCCATATTGCAGGAAGAGAGCACAGAAATTTCTAAGATGCCGCAGCTGCCCTTCTGCTCCTCCCATAACGTAACCAAGAGAAAAATTATTTACATTAGCCAAAAAAAAAAACAAAAAAAAACCCAAAACCCCCCAAACACCAAGAATTAAATGGGAAAATCAGGCTGTTAATGAGAAACATTTTATTCCCTTTAAAACTCTGACAATTCATACTGCTGCTTGAGTGGAGTCATACGGCCATATGTAGAAAGTTGTTGCAGTTACCATGGTAAGCGATTGTTTTTATTACAAAGCACAAGGAACAAGGTTAAATAGCCGAGGTGTAATTCTGGGCATCTTCCTCATTACTCACCTTCTGGTTTTGGCCAAAGATTTGTCTTTTTGATTTATTTTTTCTAATAAGTACAAACAGATTGTGAGTTTTAGAGAAACTACAGTCTTCTTTTTTCCTCTCTCTATCCCTATACTTTCTCTGGAATGTAACAGACAGAAGTTTGTACATCAAGAAAAAGGGGCTTTCATAATTACTTTAGGGAATCAGAAGTTGCCAGGAAACGGTCACTTAGAAATAGTGTTATTCTAGTGTTATTCTCTTGCAATGTTTCTAAGTCTCACCTCCCTGTTTGGTCCTTAAAAATACATTCTTTGATCTGCTCATTCACTGTATACTAGTTCACCCCTCCTATTGAGCAACTTTCTCCATTGTATTTTTTCATACCAAGTGTAGTTAGTGGAGCCTGCTTTCCAAGTTTAGGCAAACATGTACACAGGTGCTTAACTTTAAGCACAGGAGATATTGCACTGGAGTCAATGGCAGGACTAAGTGCCGAAAGTTCATCATGCACATAAACACTGGCAGGATTAGGGACCTAGTCTCCTTTCCACAGTTCTCCCTTTCTTCTGCTCTCGGATCCAGTCATGCTTATTAGCTTCCCATCAATCTGACTGTTAGTAAATTAGCTGTTTGCCAGATCTGCCGTTCCTTATACCCAATATTCCTAGTCTCCTTCTGAGTGCACCAATTTCACATTAAATCTCCTTCAAAACTCTGTGAGGACCCTTTCTCGTTAGTTACTATTATTTGTATTGTGCTAGCCCCTAGGGACTTCATTCACAGACAAGGACCCTATTGTACCAGGCTTTGTACAAATACAGAACACAACGGCAATCCTGCCCCGATGAACTTAGTCAAAGTACTTCTGGAAACCCAGTGATCAGCATTGTAGGGGTTTCTTTAGTTGTTCCCATCCTGTATCTTGCTTAGTTTTACAACTGTCCTCTTAAGAGACAGAAGTTTTCCCATTGTTTTAACTAACCCCTACATCCCTACTTAGCCACACTGGCCTCTCTTGCCCCTTTTTTCCTGTTTACACAGGATGAATTTCAACCAGTCTCTCCAACTGTTTCCTAAACATTTCCTACTCTGCTATAGGACATTTCCCACCTCCACTCAGAGCGGTGACAAGCAACGAACCATTCAGTACTTCCATTAAACTCCTCTTCCTGCTATTTTCAGTGTGCTCTCTTTATCCTCCTCCTTTTTTAAGAGGGTAAGAGCCATCTCCACCTGTACATCTCCTTTCTCTTCTCCTCCTCCTCCCCCCTCCCCCCCCAAACAACATCTTAGACCTCTTTGCTGGATACAGGAAATTGAAGAATGTATAGTAAAAACAAACAAATTCATGCAGATCATCAATGGAGCTAAATGATTGACTCAAATCTCAAGGAAAGCATCTGCATCACTTCTTCATATTTTCCTCCTCTTCGGCAATCTCTTACTTTTATTTCTTTTTTCTCTCTTCATGCATTTGTCTTCAATGCAAAAGGTCATTCATGCTATTTTTATGGCTATTCTGTTGGGGCCATTGTGTATGTCAGTTCTGGATTACTGTATCTCACACACACATATGCCCCAATTTGTTATTTAATATTAGTTCATACAACTTAGGCTGGCTCATCTTGATTTACCTCAGTTTTTAGATCATCATGCATGGCACACCATTTAAACGGATAAGTTATTTAAAAGAAAAAACAAAAACACTAGGGCCATCCACATCACCAGAATGCTGCAATGTGATGGCTGTGCTTTTCTATGCTACAGATGTTCAGTGTCATGCTCTATAGAAAGATATGGGGGCAAGCAAGCCAGATCAGAAGTGATCCCATGAACATCTGGCTAACTGGATGCACTACGATGTTATAAAAGACACTGCCAGTGTTGTTTACAGTACCTGCCTTAGTTTTTTGATTGAGTTCATTATGCAAGGCGGTGAGAACAGCTGCAGAAGAAGGGATAATTTTTCATTCTACACACAGTCACTTAACAATAACATTGCTAATACAGTTAAAAGAAAAAGATCCTTAGCTACAGAGGCTAGTTTAAGTGTGGTAAAGATGTACATATAAAAGCTCATTAGAACTTAGCTTTTTCTGCAATCACTTCTCCTTGCTAAACAGGATTTTGTTTTAGAAGTAACAACATAGATTACTTTGATCACTTGTATCACTGACTGTAAGGTTTTTCAAAGGAGACAAGTTACTTAGGGCATGGATCCAAAGCCCAATGAAGTCACTGGAAAAACTCATATTCATGTCAGTGGGTTTTGTATCAGGCTCTTATTGCATCATGATTATTATAAATGGTGATGTATGCGACCCACCAAGAAACAAAATCTGAAACCATCCGTTATGCATGTCCATTATTTTGCCAATTAATCATGGCTTCAAGTTTCTCTTTCCAGGAGCATTCATGTGGAGACTAATTATTTCCTCTCCTAAAAATCTACAATGCATATTCATTGGCTAATTAAGCAGTCATAAAGACAAGCTTTATTAACAGGTGTGGTTTAGTTTTAAAAAACACGCACATACACACGTGCTCACAGATAGGAGCAACTTCTTTCCATCCTAAAAGCAAAGTGCAGTGAAGCAAAATTGGTCTTCAGGACAAGTCATTCCATACTAGTTGTTGCCAAACTTAAGCTATGCCACAAAACTACTCATGCAAATGAAGGCTTCCTCCAATACCCTTGTTAAGTTTGCACCATGAAAATTAAGGGTGAAATCCTGGCTCCCAAACTCCCATTGACTTCAATGAGGCCAGGATTTCACACCATGTTCTTAGATTCTACTGTCACAGTTTGATCTTCTCACAGAATGCTAACATACACAATTTTCTTAAGAGATTGTAAATGTGGTTTTTAAAGTCTACTGCATGTATGTAATTTATGACAAACTTCCTTTCCATAAGCCAGTTTATTCTTTCATGTTGCCAGGTACATTCATACATTTTGTAATCAGTTAAAACCTTTCTATTTAGGTCTCAAGCCTGGGGATATATGCTTGGATGAAAGACTTGTTTCTATAAGGCATCCACTGTAAATATCTATTTTCGTTTTCTAAAGACCCACATCTTTCATTCATACATAATGGAAATTCATCTTTGTCCCAGATGAGAAGACCCACAGATTGGTTTGCCTTGCCTCCAACCACTGAGTCCAAAACCATATACCCGTGGATTTTCTTGAGCATTGATCTCGCTAAAGCCCTCATTTCCTCCAAGCACAGATGCATCCCAGAGTGCTGAAGTATGTTTGGTTTAATCAGTCACACGCTGTAACAAGATTGACTAACTACTGTTTTGAGAAAACGAGAGGTTGTATTTACAAAATGAGCTACAGGAATTGGCTCACTATGTGCAAAAGGGAGGTACAGCAAGTAGGGATGAGCAAACCAGTTCTGAAAATATTAAAAACTGCAGCTTCCCTGGAGCCTTTGGCCATTGCTAGAATCAAACCCAAGCTAGACTCTCTCAAGGTTCTGAAATATTCCACTTACTCCACACATTTTTCCTCTGTGCATGTCCCTCTACCTGTCTAGGTCTCTGCTGGTATTAGGACTGCAAGATCTAAAATACTAAATGTATCTTCCTTCAAGCCCAGCTCCAGGGAATACTGGAGATTCCACAAGAATGTCATTTCCCCAAGAGATTTCCTGCCCTGTTTTGAAGACTTGAGAGCTTTGGATAAGCTTGGAATAGGAATCTAAACTTGCATGTTGTTACCTATCAGCTCTGTGTTCTTGGGGAACCAGGGCACAGTACCCAGCCTGTCTGACTCACAAAAGACCTTCCCTCCTCCAGCCTCTGCTTGAACCAAAGCCGATCAGAAGACAGACTTACAAAACGCAATGAAAAGGCAGTGGGAGACACACCTAAACCCGCCAGACAAGGGTGACAGGATTAAGGAAACTCCCCTAGTCTGATTTGCATCAAAGATGGGACAGGGACGCATCTCCATTAGCATACAGAATGGAGAACAGAGATTCCAAGGCAAGAACCACACGGAACTCTGGGACCAGAAAAGCAGGAAAGCACTGCATGATGGGGGATCTCTGCTCCAGATCTTAATGAACCCATGCCTGCACACACCCAGCTCACTAGTTATCAGACCAATATATCCTTTAGTGGTATCCAAAATACTGAAGCTGTCTAATTGCATTGTGAGCTCCCTCAAAGGAACACCGCCCATAGCCAGGAATGATCAGTTCCTCTTGTGTAGCCTGAACAAAACAACTTTGGTATATTCCCTTGAGCCATCAGTTTACCCATAAACAAATCTAGTTTTCTCCCTTGAACCATTGTTCTTTCCCTACAAAAACCCCTACCCATGCTCAAGTAAGTACTCTGATGCCTGGATCCAAAATCTACATCAGTTCCATGGGGACTTCCTCTTCTCCTCACTGATCATGCTGGGGGCTCTGCCTGTCTCCAGTGCTCCAGACCCTCAGCTACCACCACCATCTGGAAACCCCGATCAATTCAAGCTTCATGGAGTGGTGAGAACCCAGCTCTCTCTTTAGGTATAGCCTTCTGACTCTGACTTATGTGATCAGTTATAGTTTTCTAAACCAGACTAGATTTAATATTATAACTGTTTTGTTTGTTTGGCTTCCCTTGTATGGTTATTACCTGGCAATAAATAACTTTCATGGCTAAGCTGGTTGCTTCTCTCTCTTCAACACCACTGGTCTAAAATCTCATCATCAAATGCACACAAAACAAAGTGTACAACCATTCAAAAACCTTGACTGCAGTCAAACAGACGAATGCAATCGTTCTGTAGATTACTATCTAGAACCTTTAATATCTGACTGCACCAACTCTAATTCTCCAGAAACATTTCCTCACCCAGAACCAGTGATAGAGCATCTTTATAGTTGTTAAGAAAATATCAAACACTCTGTACCTGCTGGGCTCAGAGAAGTCTGGAGGAAGAAAGGCAGCCCAGAATGAATAGGTAAGAGAGGGCTTCATAACTCTAGCTTGGATAAGCCACAGATCAAGTCACTGCACACATGGTGGCTAGAGCTAATGGGCAGCACAAGAATCAGCCCATGCTCAGAAACCATTCAAAAATAGAAACTTTACAAAACAATTAACAACCAGTTTAGCTCAGTTCAAATATTCAGTTGGTGCTGGTCAACACTTTCTCAGAATGGAACGTTTCAATGACATTTTTTCATGAAAAATCTTAAAACACTGTTTGTGAAAATTTCCCCAACCAGCTGTGAAAGTCACAATAGTTTTCATATGATCAGATCTTAAGTGTAGTGTTTTCATTTGTAATTTTTTATTCCAGAACAACCACTTTCTACAATCCACTGAATAATGACACCAAAGTGAAAGAGCAAAAAGCTATTTTTGTGTGCTTAAAAAAAAAAATCAGAACCTTGATATTAAACAAACAAATTAAGCAGAAGTAGGAAATAGCAAACAAGATGCATTTCATAATGCGAAAGACAAAGTTTGTGCTCCAAGGGGTGAGTGAAGGCAAGGAAAGCTGTGTGAGATAAGCAGCAGCAGTAGCAATGACAGTAAGGCAATATAAGGAAATCTTCTCAATAAAGAAGGTTATTAACAACTGTTTGAAAACACAACAGCAAACCTCTGTAGAGCGTGGTCTGCGCAGAACCAGACTCTTTGGATAAAAGAAATCAGATGAGGAACGCTGCCATGAAATATAAGAGGGGAAAAAAAGTGAAAAAAGCAATGTTTCTCCTGGATACGGAACAGCACATAAGCATCAAGAGTTCAAGTTCTTTTGCAACACAGTTACTAATATCCCCTTTCACTAAGTTGGACAATAAACGGTGCAGTGTAACATCAATGTCACATACGGTTAGCTGCGGAATCACCAACTGGCAGACAATTGTAAAAAAATTAAAAAATAAATCTCAGCACTCATGTAGAGTTGCTTTATTTCCTGCTTGTTTTGGCTTCATAACACGCCACGCAAAAATCTAATGGGGAAAAAGGTCCTAAGCAACCCTTGTTTTTATGATCTCCACCTAAGAGAGGGCAAACTTTTGGCCTGAGGGCCACATCTGGGTGGGGAAATTGTATGCAGGGCCATGAATGTAGGGCTGGGGCAGGGGTGCGGGAGGGAGGGCGAGCAAGATGTGTGAGGGGGTGCAGTGTGCAGGAGAGGGCTCAGGGCAGGAGGTTGGGGTGCGGAAGAGGTTCGGGGTGCAGGTTCCGGCCCGGCACCACTTACCTCGAGTGGCTCCACGGTGGCAGTGGTACGCAGCGGGGCTAAGACAGGCTCCCTGCCTCCCCTGGCCCCACGCCACTCCTGGAAGTGGTCAGCATGTCCAGCAGTGGCTCCTGGGGGTGGGGTGAGGCAGGCGGCTCCGCTGCGCACTGCCCTCACCTGCGGGTATCAACCCTAGAAGTTCCCATTGGCTGTGGTTCCCCGTTCCCAGCCAGTGAGAGCTGTGGGGGGCGGTGCCTGCAGGTGAGGGCAGTGCAGAGACCCCTCTGCGCCCCGCTCCCCCAGGGGCCGCAGAGACATGGTGCCAACTGCTTCTGGGAGTGGCCCGGAGCCAGGGAGCCTGCCTTTGCCAAGCTGCGCCATGGGGCTGGCAATCCTGCGGGCTGGACTGAAAGCCCTGAAGGGCTGGATCCAGCCCACGGGCCGTAGTTTGCCCTCCGTTGACCTAAGAGTTAGCCAGTGAGAGCGCTGACTAACTTGTATTGCAGTTCAGTCACTGAGATAAAACAGCTCGCCGAGGACTTCTGAAGCCGCTTCAACAATAAGTTTGTTTGGTTTCAAAGGGAAAGAAAATCTAGCAGTGCAGAGAGTCCACATCACCAGAAAATCTGGTCCTGCCCAATACTGTGAGGTCACAAGCACTCTCACCTGCCATTTCAAGGCTGTGTTCTTACATTGCACAGGTATGAATGTCTGTGAATTTAATTGATTTCAATTAAGATTATCTCAGTGAAAAGTACTTGCTGGCTTGGATGTATAAAGAAAAAGTAAAGATAATTTGGAAGGAACATCTGCAGTTTCATGGGGACTGGAAATAAGCCAGAAGGTTTAAAAGGTCAGCTTGGAGCATATTTGCAATGGCAGTGATGTAGTCAGGAGTACTTTGAAACAATTAAAAATCTGTTGGGTCACTGACAAGGGAACATATTGTATACCAGCCACACACCAATAAATACAAGCAGTCTGACTCCCAATCACTGCCAGAACGCACTGTTTTACACCCATACAGCTGAATGAGCAACAAGCCCTAAATCAGCCTAAAAGCCTGACAATCTACAGTGGCTTCCATCCAGCTGCTCACCAGCAGCTCAACCCACTGGTCCTTAATCAGGGAATGGCTGACGGTTTTAGAGCACTCTTCACATAAGGGCATGTCTCCACCTTCTAATTTTAGATGAAGAGACATCAAAATACCCAGACTGTCTGTTGCTGGGGCAATGATCACTTCCTTATATTTCTCCTGAAAGAACTGATTCTTCTACTAATGTCACAGAGTTGGATAATCGGTATCGGCTGATGCTGGGATACACTGGTCATGGACAGCAGTACTTGTACAAATGACACAATTCAGTGTGGTGAAAGCCACTGGCCTGAGAGAACATCCAACATGTTTATGGACTTCCAAGATTTCCCCAAGCTGAACCAGCCCCTCTCTTCCTATGCACAGGAAAATGGTGATGATATTTCACTACAAATTTTGAGAAAATTTTTTCGAAATCTTTAAAAATTTTTGACCACCTCTACTATTTAATAATCATACTCTGTAACTGTAAAGTAATTTCTATAGACATTTTCAGCCAAATGGCATGAACCTGCATAAAGTACAGTGTGGGCCTGATTCTTCTCTCAGATACCAGTGAATTTCTACTGATTTAGATTTATACCTGATTTACAGCAATCAGAGCAGAATCAGCTCCCAATAACAATCATCCGTAGCTTTTAAACAGCACTTTGCACCGGTAGATCGCAAAGTGCTGTACAAAGGAGGTCAGTAGCATTATCTCTATTTTACAGATGGGGAAACTGAGGCACAGAGCAGTGACGTGACTTTTCCAAGGTCATCCAGTGGGCCAGTGCCAGAGCCAGGAATAAAACAGAAGTACGTTCCAGTTCAGTGCTCCATCCACTAAGCCACACTATAGTATTATGTATAGTTCATGTGGCCAGCTATATAAGAGTATGCCTACACTGCATACTGAGCCTGGGTTGGGACCCGGGCTTGTGGACTTGGTGTTCCCAACCCTGTGCCTGAGCATCCACACTGCATTGTAAACCTGGGTCTGTAATTGCTGGACCTGGTCTCACAGCCATGCTAACACGTACATACTACACTACGCAGACCTTCTGACTGGCGTCTGTGGCTTGACCTGCGTCCACACTGCAAAAGGTCAGGGCTTGGACCTGGACTCATGCTCAGACCCACTCCCTAGCAGAGTCCTAGGACACAAGTCCTGAGGGCTTGGCTGACCCGAGACAGACTGATTTGTGTGTGGACGGAAGCGGGGTTTGGGCTGAAACCTGAGCGGTAACCTGGTCTAAGTGCGCAGTGCAGACATACCCTACACGTATGTCTATATGGTAAAAACACCCAACAGCAGCCAGTCTCAGAGCCCAGGTCTACAGGCTATGGCTGGAAGGGCTTACACTCCAGTACTAAAAAGAGTCGTGCTGACATTCGGGTTCAGACTGGAGCTCAGGCTCTGAAATCCACCCCTCTCTGCAGGCTTCAGAGCCCCAGGACCCGCCGGAGCTGCAACAGCTTCATGGTTATTTTTAGCACTGTCACATGAGTCTGAGCCTGTAGAATCAAGCTCTGAGACTCACTGCCACAGGGTTCTTTTTGCCATGCAGACATACCCTAAAGCGTTCACATTGGTATTTTCAGCAGCAAATTACCGATGAAAAATAACCCAGTTTGAAGTGCGAAAGTCTTTTCTGAGAAAGTGTCTATTTAGAACAACTTGCAAGTGCTGGATCGGGCTGCATCTGTTAAAGCTCTGCTTTGCATTGCTGCCCCAACATTTTCCTGAAGGTCTGAATCTGCCGCTGGACTGTTCTCCCAGTTTACACTGTTCCCCACAAATATAACAGCACGTTAGCCACATTCATAGTAAACCCGTTAAGGAGAATGTTGTAGTGTGGCGTGCCAGCATCACGTTTCATAAGAAGAGAACTCCTACAAACACAGCACACCATGAACACAGCATGATGCACCACGTACGTTCACCGAAGTGCCTCTCTTGGCCCATTTTTCATCTCCGGCTTCTGAAACTTGACCCCAGACACATTCACCAGGCTCGCAGGTGCGCACTCTCTCATTTCTGTGTATGAGCAGGCAGGTGCAAACACAGATGGGGTAACCGACTGCATGGTGAACTAACCCACAAAGGCCTTTTGGCACTTCTCACACACACAGCCAGGTTTTCATCTGGCATAAATCAGTTTAGCGCCACTGAAGTCATTAAGAATCTGATCCAGAAAGTTTGTCCTCACAAATTTTAAGTCTCCGTTCAGGCCGGCTTAAAATGTGCCCCTCAATCTTTAGGGCCACATCTAGCATTAAGCATATTTCTTCTCTGCATTCAAAACAGGATAAATTGGGCTTAAAGAGTTCATTTAGATGGTGAAGGAAGATCAGGCCATGCTGAGTAATGCTGCAAATGGCTCTAAAGAACAGAGCACAGCTGACAAAGTACAGAGATGTCATGACTGTGCGAAAATAAAAAGATTTATTGACGCATTTGCTTTGTTCACATTTCTCCCTTGAGATTTTCCCCCTCTTAGGAACCACGCTGTAAGGTGAACATTGTCCTGGAGACAACGCCCTCTTTGGAACAATATATTGCAACAAAGACATTGAGATGGTGACCACGGGAAGTGCAGCAGCACCTCTGGAGACGAACGCTGTACTTGCTGCCAGGATTGTCACACTGAGGAAATCACACTCTCAAGGAGAAAGATCAGTTACTGTGTGCGCAAATTATCTGGAGTGCAACTGAGCTTAGTGTCTGCCTACTGTTTGTTTATCTTACCCGTAGCTTATCTTCTGCCTTAGTGGACTGCTTACAGTCGGGATGCCATACAGTGGAACCTGAAATAAAATAATGCATTACTCAGAGTACATCAGATGACTTCAGGTCACAGAGAGCAGAACATTTAAATACTTAGGACGGACCCCTCATTGCATTGCACTGTGCTGTGAATAACCCACAAATTCCACCCCAGCACGTGAGAAATGCAACAACACTAAAAACAAAGACTTTGCCAGCCTACAGTGGCATCTATCTGAGGGTGTCAAAGTACTTTTCACACATGAGTGAATTAAACCTCACGCACAAGCCTGTGCAGCAGGATTAGGATCTGTTCGAATCAGATGTTGCAGATGGAAGAGTCATGTTGCTGTGGGTCAGGGAAGGAGGCTGGTTTTGTGGCTGGTTCTCCGAGGTTAGAGAAGGAGAAGTGGGTCCTATGTCTAGCTCTGGTACAGACTTCCTATACAGTCGTGGGTAAACCCTTCCCACTAAGTCCCTTCACCTTTTCTCTCATTTGCAAAATGGAGGTCATAATACTGTTATGCTCAGGGGTTGGGCGAAATCTGATTGAAACTGGCATTGATTGGCGGAGGGGTGTGTGTGAGAGAGCGAGAGAAAGAAAAGCAGCAGAAACAGAGAGGAGCAGAACTGCCTCAGATACAGAGAGGGAGCCCTGTGGCATGACCTTGAGAAAAAAAAAGAAAGCACTTTTTGGTATAGTGCTGGCTGAAAGAAGCTTCGAACCGCGAGCAAAGAAACTATCTCCAGTTTGATTCCTCCTGTATTCAGCGAAACGGGACTTTGTAATCAAACAGGATTGTATCAGAGAAATACCTGACCATCACCAATTTCTCCTCCTAGTGGAAACAATCCACAAGACCCCAAAAAGCAGCTAACCACTTGGGTCAAAAAGGCATAACAATACTTCATTCCCCGCACCCCACCCCCCAGTGGTGCTGTGAGGCTCAATTCATTAACACCTGTAAGTGTCGTGGAGGATCTTGGATGGAAGGCACTATCTTCAGTAAGTGTAGAGTATTATAATCCTAGCATCACCTAATCTATCCCACCCTGCACTCCCCATCCCTGAGAGTGCAGAATGCAATGAGGACCCAGAGAAAGAAACAAGAGCATGTTCTGCGCTAAAATCCTGACTGATGCACTATGCCTGAGTGGCCACCTCAGGAGGGCACCCCGGTGAGCAAGGAATCCTCTCCCCTTGGCCATGGTGCAGCACCCTTGAGGTTGCACACCTGTCACACCTGCTGTTATAAGAGGGGCATTAGCCAGTGGACTTGCATAGGGTTAGCTTCAGCTTCTCACTTGGCCAGCCCCACTCCCACGTGTTGCTGCCCAGGGATGCACAAGGAGCTCCAAAGGCTCAGGGTCTGCTACCTCTGCAGCAGACAGGGTGGTTAAAACCGCTCCATACCTGTGTTCCTTCCATACACTGAAAACCCATATCCTGAGAGCAGGGTTTCACTGTCTCTGTAGCACGGGGAATGGATCGCCTGCTAGGATCATCTGGGCATAGCTCACCTAATCAATTCCCTGCCTCGGGCACTGGGGGTACCTCGGTCTCTCCTACTCTCTGCCTGTGGAGCACAACAGTTTAGCCTCCCAAGGACTGAAATGCTGCTCCCAGTTACTATCCAGATTGAAACTGCTTCTGAGCAGAGGCTAAACCCAAATGGATTTTTAATCTTGACTACACCCTACTGTGGTCAAAGCCAAATCGCCATTCCAACCACAAGGGAGCCAAATGTTTGCCTGCAAGAAGGAACCTCCCCACCCCACTCCTCTGCATCCACAATGAAACAATAAAATCTATGGCATTTCAGCATGAATATGATCTCACATGCAGGCACAGGAGATCCTTCCCAACAAAGGCCAAGTTAAAAGGTATGGGTCAGGGCAGCTCCAAGGGGAGCCTTTATTTCAAAAGGTCCCTTTCTTGTGCTGAAGCACAAACCGCCAGGAGCGATTCCAGTTGCCAGCAGCACACAATGTAAACAGCATCAACAGGAGACTGGAAGGAACACGTGGACTCAATCACGGCATCAGATGTCTAGCTCCGAGTTTGAGCCAAGTAAGGAGAAGAAACTGCTCATTAGGCAGGGGAAGCATAACAAAGGATGACATGTACCGAAACACCAGCCTCAGAGCTAGGGCTGTACAAACCCCGCAAAGGTCAGAAGGAAACCAGCCCTTGAAGGTTCACTTTAAGGCCTGATGAACAGGAACGTTCACAAGGCAGGACATTCTTGTGGTTAAGGCTCTAAAACGGGACTCAAAAGAGTCGGGTTTAGTTCCCAGCTCTGCCACAGACTCCCTGTGGGACCTTGGGGCAATTCACGCCCTCTCTCTGGAACTCAGTTCCCCTTCTGTAAAACAGGGCTAGCAACATTTCCTCTCTCCCAGCCTTTTGTCTTAAATATTTACACTGCAACTCTCTGGGGCAAGGGCGGGGTCTGATTATGTGTGTGTCCAGCATGTAGCACAATGGGGACTTGATCTCAGCTGGGGCCTCTAGATGTGAACATTCCTTGGGCAGAATTGGGTGGGGAGCAGTTCCCGGGCTTCTGGGGTGAAGCAGAGTGGAGTTGAGCTGAGATTTTCAGGGAGGAGCTCACTTAACAACCTCAATTTTGCTTCTTAAACTCAGTGGGAGGTTTGAAACACAGCAAACTTCAAACCCAAACTCAGATCAAGTGGGTATGAGGTTAAATGTGACTATTTTGCACAGTCCCATACTTCGAGCCAGCCCCAGCTTTTAGGTTTTATATCCACCCAAATGTGCTCATTTATTTTGAAACAGCTCAGAGCTATGTAAATCTTCCAGATCCATCCTAGTTCAGTTTAATTACTTTTCTATTGGAAACTCTACAGTACACTGCTGTTAATCCCTCCATTAGCATGTGTGTGTTTGCTCCCTTGGCAGACACCAAACAAAATGTTCAGCTGTCCAGCTTTCTTTTCTGCATGCACCAGCACTGCAACACAGAGCAAGCTCTGAAATATACAAATTCGGGTTAACAGAATACGCCTGGAAAGCATGAAAGGCTACATGAAAACCAACTACAGCAGGCATTCTCTAAACACTAAGCAACGTCTCACCTGGGCACCAAACCCCTGGGTGAGGCAGAAAAATATGTTATAAGGAAATACACGGGAGAAAGAAAATTTTTGGTGCTATTCCTTGTCATTTCCCCAGGCAAACCTACAGACTCTCTGCCATTATTATACAAAGGTTTCAGAGTAACAGCTGTGTTAGTCTGTATTCGCAAAAAGAACAGGAGGACTTGTGGCACCTTAGAGACTAACCAATTTATTTGAGCATAAGCTTTCGTGAGCTACAGCTCACTTCATTGGATGCATCCGATGAAGTGAGCTGTAGCTCACGAAAGCTTATGCTCAAATAAATTGGTTAGTCTCTAAGGTGCCACTAGTACTCCTTTTCTTATTATATAAAGGTAACTTGAAGCTGGAAAACACAGGTGGGTTAGTTTGTTTCAACACACACTGTTCTTTTTGCAGGTTTCCTCTGTTTTCATTAGATGTAACATTCAAGTAGCCATCAATAAACACACTGGATGAAATCCCGGACCCAAAACTCACACTGACAACCGCAGGGCCAGGATCGCATTCGTGTTCTTAGAATCATAGAATATCAGGGTTGGAAAGGACCTCAGGAGGTCATCTAGTCTAACCCCCCGCTCAAAGCAGGACCGATCCCTGACTAAATCATCCCAGCCAGGGCTTTGTCAAGCCTGACCTTAAAAACTTCTAAGGAAGGAGATTCCACCACCTCCCTAGGTAACGCATTCCAGTGTTTCACCACCCTCTTAGTGAAAAAGTTTTTCCTAATATCCAACCTAAACCTCCCCCACTGCAACTTGAGACCATTACTCCTTGTTCTGTCATCTGCTACCACTGAGAACAGTCTAGAGCCATCCTCTTTGGAACCCCTTTCAGGGAGTTGAAAGCAGCCATCAAATCCCCCCTCATTCTTCTCTTCCGCAGACTAAACAATCCCAGTTCCCTCAGCCTCTCCTCATAACTCATGTGTTCCAGACCCCTAATCATTTTTGTTGCCCTTCGCTGGACTCTTTCCAATTTTTCCACATCCTTCTTGTGTGTGGGGCCCAAAACTGGACACAGTACTCCAGATGAGGCCTCACCAATGTCGAATAGAGGGGAACGATCACGTCCCTCGATCTGCTGGCAATGCCCCTACTTATACAGCCCAAAATGCCATTGGCCTTCTTGGCAACAAGGGCACACTGTTGACTCATATCCAACTTCTCGTCCACTGTAACCCCTAGGTCCTTTTCCGCAGAACTGCTGCCTAGCCATTCGGTCCCTAGTCTGTAGCTGTGCATGGGATTCTTCCATCCTAAGTGCAGGACTCTGCACTTGTCCTTGCTGAACCTCATCAGATTTCTTTTGGCCCAATCCTCCAATTTGTCTAGGGCCCTCTGTATCCTATCCCTACCCTCCAGCGTATCTACCACTCCTCCCAGTTTAGTGTCATCTGCAAACTTGCTGAGGGTGCAATCCACACCATCCTCCAGATCATTTATGAAGATATAGAACAAAACCGGCCCCAGGACCGACCCCTGGGGCACTCCACTTGATACCGGCTGCCAACTAGACATAGAGCCATTGATCACTACCCATTGAGCCTGACAATCTAGCCAGCTTTCTATCCACCTTATAGTCCATTCATCCAGCCCATACTTCTTTAACTTGCTGGCAAGAATACTGTGGGAGACCATGTCAAAAGCTTTGCTAAAGTCAAGGAACAACACGTCCACTGCTTTCCCTTCATCCACAGAGCCAGTTATCTCGTCATAGAAGGCAATTAGATTAGTCAGGCATGACTTGCCCTTGGTGAATCCATGCTGACTGTTCCTGATCACTTTCCACTCCTCTAAGTGCTTCAGAATTGATTCCTTGATTACATCGAGAGCAATGGAGGAATGAGATGCAGACACAGGCAATGCCCAGTGGAGATGGTAATTATGAAAGGAGGGAGCTTCCTGCTTTCACTCGTTTTATGATACACACTTATTCCCATCCCCATATCCCCGTGCCCCCACAGCAAAATGCTTGGGAAGCTACTACCGCTCCATTCGGTGTAGGGGGAACCTATACAGATGGCTTCACCATATTCCTATGAGCTGAAGCTAAGAGGGACTTTCACCATGGGAAAGACTTTAAGGTACACTCTACTTAGAGCCAACAAGCTAAATGCAGCCTGCAGGAAGCAGGTAAAATTCTTCCTGAAGAGTCTGGTGATACAGTCAGAGCAGTAAGTTGGTAAGAAAACAGCTGTAAGTAGGAAAGTAGTGTAACTTGCACTGATTTGCCATTAGGTGGGGCAAAGAGCGTAACTTGAATCCAAGGAGCAGGGAGGTGAAGTGGGGGAATGGCAGGAAAGAAATGGAGAGATGAAGGAGCCAGCCACCTCTCCTGCACCATCGCTTTGGGCTAAATTTATCACCAAGGTGTACGTGGGTACAGTTCTCATTGGCTTTAGTGTGCTCAGTAGTGTTGGTGGTCTGTAATAGACAGGTCAGACTAGATGATCCAGTGGTCCCCTCTGCCCTTAAGCTCTATGACTCTATTATAGGAGTTGCATTTACACCAAGGGCTGCACTGGGTCCCCATTCACTGAATGCCAGACTGGTGCAAGTTATACCAGTTCAGCCCTTCCTACCACTGACATTGTGATGCTGTCAGACCAGATGCCAGCTCTTGCCAAGGCTGTAGGCATCAGCTGAGCACTGACAAATTCACAGCTTGAAACCAGACTAGCTCACCTGTACATTAGTATTGTTCAAGACAGATACTAGACTTATCAGAATGGGATTAGTGTCTAAAATCTATGGAATGCTTGCAAGTTACTGCATGCATTAATTTCACTTGTAATGTCTGCATCCCATGCTATAAGGTGATATGTACGTTTTGCTTTATAACTGTAAAAACGCTGGCTCTAAACCTGTGAACCCAGTCAGGAGGAATGGTCCACCACTCATCAAGACGGGCTATGAAAATTAAGTGGGCCATTGTGGAACATCATGATACAAAGACTTGGTTAATGGCCCTCTCACACCACTGAAGGAGCTACATGCAAGAAAGCCCATCCATTGAATACTGAAAGAAGGGGATAAAACAGGGACACAAGAAAAATTTCCCTCTCTCTTTGCGGGAGTAGGATCAGAAGCAGAGATCCCCAGGGTCAACCTGGGTTAGCCCTAAAAGACATTCAGCATGGACAGATTACTATAAATCTGTCATCTTTTGGAACCACAGACTAACTTATTTGTGTATATATGTTTGCCTGCTTTAGTCTGTAAATAACATTTCTTTTCTTAGTTAATAAAGCCTTAGTTTACTATAGTGGCTATAAGCATTGTCTTTAGTAACAGATCGGAGGAACAAATTGACTTGGGGTAAGTGATTGGTCTTTTGGGACTGAAAGCAACCTGAATCTTTTGTGATCTTTGGAGTATGGCAACCAACTATCACTAAGTCCAGCCTGCCTGGGTGGCAAGATTGACTGGAATGCCCAAGGGGACTGTCTGTGACCCCATGGTAAGACGGTTATAGTGCGTCAGGAGCTCACATTTGGTTTGGTGAAATCTAATTACAGGACATACAACCAGTTTGGGGCTCTGCCCTGCTTTTTGACAGTCTGCCCGGAGGTTGGCACTCATGGTTGCGAACCACTCCAGACAGCAGGGCAGACATCACCACTGATTTTTGGTTGAACAAATCCATTTACTTTTCACTTGTTCATACTGTTCAGACCCTCGTGTCGCCCTTTGTTTTCTAACTCATCACTGGACCCTACTGAATTCCTGGCCGTGAAAAATGCGTCAGACTGAAATCTGATCCCCCCCCATGAAATCTGCTCGCAGCCAGGGGCTCCTAGGGGTGGGACTCTGTGCGGGACTCCAGCTGCTAGTCCCAGCTGGGGATGGGAGGGTCAAGACTTCCTCTTCCCTTGCAGGGGTGCTCCCAGGGTGGATCAGACCTCCGGGATCTCTCTCAGCTGCAGGAAGCTCCACGGCTCCAGCTGTCAGCCCCCCACTCCAGTGGGAGGCTGCCGGTAACCGGACATATGGTCCCACCCACCCCCCCGTACCATGGAACCCTCATTTCTACGCTGCTACTGACATTGGCACTGGTTTTAGAGCTGGGTACCCGGCCAGCAGCCTTCCTCTCTGGCTGCCCAGCTCTGAACGCAGCACCCTGCCAGTAGCAGGGCAGAAGTAAGGGTAGCAATCCCACGATGCCCTTACAATAGCCTTGGGACCCTCCCACTCTGGCCACCTTTTGGGTCTAGACCCCCACGGTTACAATTAACCATGAAATTTCAGATGTAAACATCTGAAAACATGAAACTGACTCATTTTGAAACTCCCTCGCCGTGAAATTGAACAAAATGGACTATGAATTTGGTAAGGCCCTACTTATCACCCACAAAACTGCCTCCCTCCCCAATAGCTCTCCTCCTCCTCCTTTTTGACCCTAAAGTGAGGTGCAAATACACAGATCTTGATGTGCACATCATTTACAAGGCACTACAGACTGTGATAATACAGGACTATGAATTCTCTGCATGGTGAAGCAGAGAGGAGAAGATGGGCCGGGAGGAAGGAAAGCCCTCTTTATAACACATGTCTTCAATAACAGCAAAGGGAGCACAGAAAACCACCAGCCCAGGAATTCCTCCCTTCAACTATCTTCTCTTCTTTCAGGATTGCTCCAGTGGGAATCTTTCTTAAATCCTTACTGTTTAGTTCACTCTTCACTTAGACTGCCTGACTCCAGATCCTATTTTATCTCTTCCCTAGTCACTTAGGCCCCTTAACCAAGTACTCAAAGCTCTCTTGACATGTGCACACTTGGACAATTCCCAACCATTCAGGCATCCACCAACTTTAATTTCTGGTTGGTAAGGATGCATATTAGACATCTTCCTACCTACATTCATTTAAATTAGGCCAAGTGGGAAAAATAACTGTAGCCTAAGAGTTGATTTCAGATCAAGATTTGGATCAAATGTGTATTTCAACCAAAGGGAAGAACATTTTCTTCTGGAAGGGGAAGTGCATGTGGGGGAAATGTGGGAAAAAAAAAAAGATTGGCAGTACTTGAAGTGATAGAAAGAGTTAGACATAAAACACAAAGGAGATGAAAATGGACAGAAAAAAAGAAGTGGATGTGAAAAAAGATTGAAGACCACACAAACACACGAGCAAGTATATGGGGATTAAAAGAGCAACATGACAAGACAAAAGGGGAATTCAGATAGAAAAACAAACATGAAGAAAGAGAGTGGTTCAGAGACAGAAGTTACAGAAGCATGGATGGGTGGGGGAGAAATCACACACACACAATTTGAACTAAGGCCCATTAAAATTATTGGAAGGCTTTCTGCTGATTTCAACAGGCTTTGGATCAGGTTCCAAAAGAGAAGGAGAAAATATGATTAAAATAACTAAGGGGGAAACAACAAAAATGGTTGCTCAAAACCATTTCTCACTCATTCTGGTGTCCCACATATATTTGTTCGCCGAGGATTATGTAAACCACTGAAGTTCAGAGGCTGCCCAATAAAATGTACCTGTTGCTATACATTTTAAAAGCACAGTTTGGGTGACTGCAGGGTAATTGTTAGGGCACCCTAATATGAAACATTCACCAGGATGGTGACATCCATCCCTCAGAGAACATCAGTGATGACAAGGCAGCTGTAATCCCAGTTACCTAAGATCTCAGAGGATGTCTTCTAAACTGCCATGACTTTGAGAAGGGAAAAATGAAAATGGAAGTCTCCTGGCGGGCAAGTGAGTGTGCTACCAGATATCAACAGGGCTGCTAGAGGATCGCTGATGATATGCTACTTCCTGAATGGAAGACTTGTGGCACCTTAGAGACTAACCAATTTATTAGAGTCTCTAAGGTGCCACAAGTCCTCCTTTTCTTTTTGCGAATACAGACTAACACGGCTGTTACTCTGAAACCAATACTTCCTGAATGGCTGTCTTACCCTAAGCCTGTTGCTGGCACAGTTGGGGAATGAAAGCATCCTTACCTTGCAGGTACATTTCTTCTCCTTCCGTGAACATTTGGTTGCATCTGCTGCATCGTGCACAGCTTGGATGATAATGCTTGTCACCTGCCTAAAGAAATATAAACAGGGCGATAAGGAAGTGATACACCATCTTATTATTATGCACTGATAGGCCCCTGCCTATCTCCCTCTTGTTTCTTTTTAATGTATATGATGCTGCTCTGAAATTGTCACAGAACAGACACTGCTTAGTCGCAATGTGAGCTTTCCCCACACTGTCCCAACAAAGTGGGTCATTCAAATGTGTAATTACCACCTGAATGGTTTAGTCTCAATGGCCAATTAATTCCTTGGCACTCCTTTCTGTCACTGTCAACCATGGTACTAATTTAATGAGGGATTTATAAGTGGATTCCTGGGACCATCAATTTATTTCACACATAAGAACGGCCATACTGGGTCAGACCAAAGGTCCATCCAGCCCAGTATCCTATCTCCTGACAGTGGGCAATGCCAAGTGCCCCAGAGAGAGAGAGAGAGAGAGAGAACCTAACAGGTAATGATCAAGTGATCTCTCTCCTGCCATCCATCTCCACCCTCTGACAAACAGAGGCTAGGGACACCATTCCTTACCCATCCTGGCTAATAGCCATTAATGGACTTAATCTCCATGAATTTATCTAGTTCTCTGTTAAACCCTGTTATAGTCCTAGCCTTCACAACCTCCTCAGGCAAGGAGTTCCACAGGTTGACTGTGCGCTGAGTGAAGAAGAACTTCCTTTTATTTGTTTTAAACCTGCTACCCATTAATTTCATTTGGTGGCCACTAGTTCTTATATTATGGGAACAAGTAAATAACTTTTCCTTATTCACATTCTCCATACCACTCATGATTTTATAGACCTCTATCATATCCCCCCTTACTCTCCTCTTTTCCAAGTTGAAAAGTCCTAGACTCTTTAATCTTCTCATATGGGACCCGTTCCAAACCCCTAATCATTTTTGTTGCCCTTTTCAGAACCTTTTCTAATGCTAGTATATCTTTTTTGAGATGAGGAGACCACATCTGTATGCAGTATTCAAGATGTGGGCGTACCATGGATTTATATGAGGGCAATAAGATATTCTCCGCCTTATTCTCTATCCCTTTAAGGATTCCTAACATCCTGTTTGCTTTTTTGACTGCCACTGCACACTGTGTGGATGTCTTCAGAGAACTATCCACGATGACTCCAAGATCTCTTTCCTGATTAGTTGTAGCTAAATTAGCTCCCATCATATTGTATGTATAGTTGGGGTTACTTTTTCCAATGTGCATTACTTTACATTTATCCACATTACATTTCATTTGCCATTTTGTTGCCCAATCACTTAGTTTTGTGAGATCTTTTTGAAGTTCTTCACAGTCTGCTTTGGTCTGAACTATCTTGAGCAGTTTAGTATCGTCTGTAAACTTTGCCACCTCACTGTTTACCCCTTTCTCCAGATCATTTATGAATAAATAAGTTGAATAGGATTGGTCCTAGGACTAACTCTTGGGGAACACCACTAGTTACCCCTCTCTATTCTGAAAATTTAATATTTATTCGTACCCTTTGTTCCCTGTCTTTTAACCAGTTCTCAATCCATGAAATGATCTTCCCTTTTATCCCAGGACAACTTAATTTACTTAAGAGCCTTTGGTGAGGGAAATTTAAGTACACTATGTCCACTGGAACCCCTTTGCCCACATGTTTGTTGACCCCTTCAAAGAAAAAAGAAGCTTACAAGAAGTGGAAGGTTGGACATATGACCAGGGAAGAGTATAAAAATATTGCTCGGGCATGTAGGAATGTTATCAGGAGGGCCAAATCGCACCTGGAGCTGCAGCTAGCCAGAGATGTCAAGAGTAACAAGAAGGGTTTCTTCAGGTATGTTGGCAACAAGAAGAAAGCCAAGAAAGGAATGTGCGGGCCCCTTACTGAATGAGGGAGGCAACCTAGTGACAGAGGATGTGGAAAAAGCTAATGTACTCAATGCTTTTTTTGCCTCTGTTTTCACTAACAAGGTCAGCTCCCAGACTGCTGCGCTGGGCATCACAAAATGGGGAAGAGATGGCCAGCCCTCTGTGGAGACAGAGGTGGTTAGGGACTATTTAGAAAAGCTGGACGTGCACAAGTCCATGGGGCCGGACGAATTGCATCCGAGAGTGCTGAAGGAATTGGCGGCTGTGATTGCAGAGCCATTGGCCATTATCTTTGAAAACTCGTGGCAAACCGGGGAAGTCCCGGATGACTGGAAAAAGGCTAATGTAGTGCCAATCTTTAAAAAAGGGAAGAAGGAGGATCCTGGGAACTACAGGCCAGTCAGCCTCACTTCAGTCCCTGGAAAAATCATGGAGCAGGTCCTCAAAGAATCAATCCTGAAGCACTTGCATGAGAGGAAAGTGATCAGGAACAGCCAGCATGGATTCACCAAGGGAAGGTCATGCCTGACTAATCTAATCGCCTTTTATGATGAGATTACTGGTTCTGTGGATGAAGGGAAAGCAGTGGATGTATTGTTTCTTGACTTTAGCAAAGCTTTTGACACGGTCTCCCACAGTATTCCTGTCAGCAAGTTAAGGAAGTATGGGCTGGATGAATGCACTACAAGGTGGGTAGAAAGCTGGCTAGATTGTCGGGCTCAACGGGTAGTGATCAATGGCTCCATATCTAGTTGGCAGCCGGTATCAAGTGGAGTACCCCAAGGGTCGGTCCTGGGGCCGGCTTTGTTCAATATCTTCATAAATGATCTGGAGGATGCTGTGGATTGCACTCTCAGCAAATTTGCGGATGATACTAAACTGGGAGGAGTGGTAGATACGCTGGAGGGGAGGGATAGGATACAGAGGGACCTAGACAAATTGGAGGATTGGGCCAAAAGAAATCTGATGAGGTTCAATAAGGATAAGTGCAGGGTCCTGCACTTAGGACGGAAGAACCCAATGCACAGCTACAGACTAGGGACCGAATGGCTAGGCAGCAGTTCTGCGGAAAAGGACCTGGGGTGACAGTGGACGAGAAGCTGGATATGAGTCAGCAGTGTGCCCTTGTTGCCAAGAAGGCCAATGGCATTTTGGGATGTATAAGTAGGGGCATAGCGAGCAGATCGAGGGACGTGATCGTTCCCCTCTATTCGACATTGGTGAGGCCTCATCTGGAGTACTGTGTCCAGTTTTGGGCCCCACACTTCAAGAAGGATGTGGATAAATTGGAGAGAGTCCAGCGAAGGGCAACAAAAATGATTAGGGGACTGGAACACATGAGTTATGAGGAGAGGCTGAGGGAGCTGGGATTGTTTAGCCTGCAGAAGAGAAGAATGAGGGGGGATTTGATAGCTGCTTTCAACTACCTGAAAGGGGGTTCCAAAGAGGATGGCTCTAGACTGTTCTCAATGGTAGCAGATGACAGAACGAGGAGTAATGGTCTCAAGTTGCAGTGGGGGAGGTTTAGATTGGATATTAGGAAAAACTTTTTCACTAAGAGGGTGGTGAAACACTGGAATGCGTTACCTAGGGAGGTGGTAGAATCTCCTTCCTTAGAGGTTTTTAAAGTCAGGCTTGACAAAGCCCTGGCTGGGATGATTTAACTGGGAATTGGTCCTGCTTCGAGCAGGGGGTTGGACTAGATGACCTTCTGGGGTCCCTTGCAACCCTGATATTCTATGATTCTATGATTCTAACTCTAATAGATTAGTAAGACATGATTTCCCTTTGCAGAAACCATGTTGACTTTTGTCCAACAATTTATGTTCTTCTATGTGCCTGACAATTTTATTCTTTACTATTATTTCAACTAATTTGTCCAGTACTGACGTTAGACAGTCTGTAATTGCCAGGATCACCTCTAGAGCCCTTTTCAAATATTGGCGTTACATTAGCTATCTTCCAGTCATTGGGTACAGAAGGTGATTTAAAAGGACAGGTTACAAATCATAGTTAATAGTCTCGCAATTTCACATTTGAGTTCTTTCAGAACTCTTGGGTGAATGCCATCTGGTCCCGGTGACTTGTCGTTGTTAAGTTTATCAATTAATTCCAAAACCTCCTCTAATGACATTTCAATCCGTGACAATTCCTCAGATTTGTCACCTACAAAGGACAGCTCAGATTTGGGAATCTCCTGAACATCCTCAGCCGTGAAGACTGAAGCAAAGAATTCATTTAGTTTCTCCACAATGACTTTGTCATCATTAAGTGCTCCTTTTGTAACTCGATTGTTCAGGGGCCCAACTGGTTCTTTAGCAGGCTTCCTGCTTCTGATGTACTTAAGCATTTTGTTATTACCTTTTGAGTTTTTGGCTAGCTGTTCTTCAAACTCCTTTTTGGCTTTTCTTATTGCATTTTACACTTAAAATGTAATAATTTGGCAGCGTTTATGCTCCTTTCTATTTACCTCACTAGGATTTGACTTCCACTTTTTAAAAGATGCCTTTTTATCTCTCACTGCTTCTTTTACATGGTTGTTAAGCCATGGTGGCTCTTTTTTTAGTTCTTTTACTGTGTTTTTTAATTTGGGGTATACATTTAAGTTGAGCCTCTATTATGGTGTCTTTGAAAAGTGTCCATGCAGCTTGCAGGGATTTCACTCTAGTCACTGTACCTTTTAATTTCTGTTTAACTAACCTCCTCATTTTTGAATAGTTTCCCTTTCTGAAATTAAATGCCACAGTGTTGGGCTGTTGAGGTGTTCTTCCCACCACAGGAATGTTAAATGTTGTCAAATTATGGCCACTATTTCCAAGTGGTCCTGTTATAGTTACCTCTTGAACCAGATTCTGAGCTCCACTCAGGACTAGATCGAGAACCGTCTCTCTCCTTGTGGTTTCCTGTACCAGCTGCTCCAAGAAGCAGTCATTTAAAATATCGAGAAATTTTGTCTCTGCATTTTGTCCTGAGGTGACATGTACCCAGTCAATATGGGGATAATTGAAATCTCCCACTATTATTGAGTTCTTTATTTTGATAGCCTCTCTAATCTCCCTTAGCATTTCATAGTGACTATGACTGTCCTGGTCAGGTGGTCAATAATAGTTCTACTATATTCTTATTAGAGCATGGTCATCTGACTTCAGAAAGTAACCTCAATTCACGGGCTAGCATCAGCTGCCTGACCTGAAGCTGAACAAGTGACCTAAAGGTGATAAATACTCAAAATCACATTACCAAATCCAAATCCCCTGAGTTATCCAGTCTCTTAAATACATTGATACTCATAATAAACTCGTCTGATCAGAATTTGGTGCTATTCTAAGGACTGGAAAACAAAGAGCACAGATATTAAAAGTGATTTCATCTCACCAGGGACCAGAGTTATCAGTGCATTAACTCTTTCACAACAGAAAGTGAACATATGGATACAGTACCCACATCAGATTAGACACTTACTAAGGAATGAGGTTAGTGCTTGCAGTGCTATAAACTAAGCAACCCCATATGTCGTAGATGCTGCCCCAACAACAATCACTGCAGGTGCCATCTTGCTTGAAGCAACTGTACAACTGGACACTGGAGTGATACCGTAAGCAGCCATCAAACCATATTACACTTGCACCAAATGATGTGTTATGAATGTCTGACAAATTGTCTGACAATTGCCAGCCACAGGAAAAGTCAGGAAAAGTTATGTCTTCTAGCGACCTAACCTGCAAAAGAAGCTTAGAAATGGGAGGAGTAAAACTGAGCTAGGAACTTCCTGAGCAAGCTAGGAGTATCTACGCTCTAGAGAGTTCCTGTCTTGCCTCTTAGGCCTTGTCTACACTTACTGGGGGTTCGAAGCACTGCGATCGATGCATTGGGGGTCGATTCACCAGATCTAGCGAAGACCCACTAAATTGACTGCAGCTCGCTCTCCGGTCAACTCCTCTACTACACCTGAAAAAAAAGCGCAAGGGGAGGCAATGGGAGCGTGTCTCTGGTCACATCACGTAGTGTGGACCTCATGGTAGGTAGATCTAAGTACATCGACTTCAGCTACGTTATTCATGTGGCTGAAGTTGCGTAATTTAGTTCGATCTCCCCCTGTAGTGTAGACAAGGCCTTAGAAAGACAGACACACACCACACTTGGTCAGATCCTCAGATGGTGTAAATCAATGTAGCTTCAATATAGCTATGCTGATTTACAGCAGCTGCAGATCTGGCCCAATTATTTCACTTCCTCTTTGTTTTATATAAAATAATAAAAGAAAATAAACCAGAAAAACTGGAAGAAAGCCACCACAAATTACTTAAAACATACTGTCTCCAGCCATAAAATATCAAGTTCCACAACAAATTCCCAATTCCCAAAATGCTGCTATTCAGCCATCCCAGCTAAGTATCTTTAGTGCACATTTTATCACCGTCATGGTGACTATATTTAGACTAGACCTACCAATCACTAAATCATATAAGGCTTGACAAATTTACTGGACACCTTATCAGCCTAATGACCAGTCCCAATGACCAATTGGAACGGGGACTATCAATAATTTTCTCTATATCTGTATAGCAGCTAGCACAATGGAGCTATGGCCTGGCTGGCGTCAGATGATACTATAATATACATGTTTATTAATAATAAATTAATAGTAACAAATAATAATAATAATAATAATAATGTGCACATCCTATGTGCCATGTGATCTCTACTGTCCTCTCTTTTCCTTCCTTTCACCTTCTCTTTTTGTGATCCTCCATCATTGTGCCATATGAAACTTACGTTTGTATGATTTTGGGGGGCTTGTCTTGTTTGTGACTAGCTCAACTTCTGGGCCCTTGAGAAGGACCAGTCAGTCAACTGTGATGAATAAGAAGAGCTGGTCAGAAAACAATTTTGGCAACAATTTTTTAAAACTTTTTTCTGATTTTTGTTTTAATTGAAATGTCAGTTTCATCAAAAATTCTGACAACAGTATCTCTTTTCCTGAGTTGTTCTCAGTTCTGTTATCTCTCTTTCTCTATCCAATTGGATACCTCCCGATTTCTTTCCCTACACTGCGTCTTCCATTTCCTCTGCCATATTTCCCCCTTCCCCATATTTTCCTTCTTCCTGCCAAAATCTCTCACACACATAATACATAACACACACCATACTTCTTTGCTGGGATGAGAAAAATCTCTCACTCTCTCTCTTCCCCCCCACCTCACCCCTATTCACTCACCCACACATAGGTCATGGCAATTTCACCAAAAATCTAATAGCCAGAGGACTAAACTTGCAAGCCACAGAGAGATGTTGGGAAAGATACGTACATCCTTTTACATGGATTTTTGGGACCGAGGCACATGGCAAGAGCTGTATAGTGGGTACTACTGATTCGGGTACTGCAGGATGCCATAGATTTGGGCACTGCTGGTTGATTGTCAACTGATGGGGGGGGGGGGAGCTGCTTTTGTTGTTGTTGTCTTTTTTAATATTCTGTCCAAGGCACCTACCTAGCCCAGAATACACACTTCTTTCCTTGGTATTATAAATCAAAGAAATGAAATCAGATTAGTGAGAACATATGCTCCCCAGAGTAAGACCCCTGCACAGCTGTTCCTATGATTTGCAGGCGGAGGACATTTCAGAAGTTCTGTATGGAAGATTCCTGTACCTCTTTCCTCCCTCTCTCTACCCACCTGTTCTCTACTCTTCCTTTATCATATTTATACCACGTTGTCCATGGATTCCCACCAGATCCTCTCTCCCCTCTGTGTCGCTGTATGGAATATGGGAGACACTTGGTGATATTGTTGATACCAGTGTTATAAAATTGCAAGGAATCTGACCAAATATGCCGTGTGAGGTATCTGTGAAAATGTTATACTTTGCCAAGTATGATAATCTTGTTTATATGTTTGTATGACCTTTGTATTAGGAGTTATAGATATGTAGGGTATATCTGTATTTCCAAACTTGTGCTGTGTCTCTGGGTGACACCCCCAGACAGAACGGCATCAGCACTGAACCTGTTCGATGGCTCATCAAGGGACATCAACTGTACAATGAACCCATTGAATGGGTCAGGGGATACACTCTAAGACTCAGCAAGGCATGCAGGGGCAGAAGTCTGATGGCTCCAAGCCCTTTGCTGGGCAGCTTGTGTTTGGAACAAAGGAAATACAAGCTGCGTGGTAAAAGACTATAAAAGGCAGCTGCATTATCCCCAATCCACATTTTTGTCTTCAGTCCTACTTCTTGCCTCTGAAGGAACTTTGCTACAAACTGAAGCTCTGAACAAAAGAACTGAATGACCCATCCAAACTGTGGATGTATTCCAGAGGGACTTGCAAGCCAGAAATCTCACCAATACTGCTAAGAACCTGATACATGAACGTTGAATCTTTGTATATATGTGTGACTGCTTTACGATTTAATAACTCTCTTCTTGTTCTTTCTTGTTTCTTTATAATAAACCTTTAGTTTAGGCACTAAAGGATTGGCTGGCAGCGTGGTATCTGGGGTAAGATCCAAACATATACTGACCTGATAACCCTTTGGGGTCAGAAGAGCATTTTGTATATGTGAACAGAGTTTTTTAAATAGCTTCTCACTGTACTGGACATAGGTGCTGATTGGGAGGCAGAGCACTGGAATGCAAGAAAGGGGCTGTGTGATTTCTTTTTTGCTACTTGATAACCAGTGTGGGGGATCAGAAGCAGATTGTGACTGGTTGGGGAGTTTAACTTCAGTGTTACCCACCAGTATTGGGAGTATTTGTTCTCCCTTTTGCAGCCTGCCCTGAGACCTTGGCATTTCCAGTGAGGGCTGCCCGAGGCACACCTTTCATGCCAAAGAGTCACATTTCAAAACTCACCTCTGCTGCCCCAGTGCTTCCCCCAGTCTGAGGTAGCAGCAGTGTGTACTCTTTGCATTTAGAATCAGTGTAGGGAAACAGTCCAGGATTCCTTCCCTTCCCTGGGGCAGAGGGGGGATTTTGCCTGGGCAGACATTTAGCAGGAATGTCTCTTGCGAAGCACGGTATGAAACGCGAGCCACAATAAATGCCTCACAAACTTTCACCAGGGACTTTGCCTAACAACTAATCAACACAATATAAGCAACAAAAGCCAAACATTAATGCAGCAAAGCACGTGAACAACAAGAACGGGGTTTTCCATTTTACAGCTTTGGTCCCCTTTCTCAGCTCTACTCCCTCCCAGTAGCACTGGGCAGTTGTTTATTAGTTTATCTGAGAACGCACGGGCCAAATCACCCCTGCTTAACCCCATGAGGTCACACAGATGTAACTGCAGGCAGAATATGGCTGTAAGAGGCTGGCAGTGTTTACCTGAAATACCCCACACAGTTAGCAGATGTTGATTCTGCTGGGGAAGGGAGAAGTGGATTTTGCTGACTCTCTAGGTATGTCTACACTGGCAGAGTTACAGCACTGCTCAGAGAGCGCTGAAGGGAAACCGCTGTTGTGTGTTCACACTGTCAGCTGCCTGCACAATAGCATGTTCACACTTCCGGCACTTGCAGCGGTATTCGAAGCGGTGAACTCTGGGCAGCTATCCCACAGAGCATCTCTTCCTCTTCTGCCACTAAGAATTGTGAGAAGGCGGAGGGGGTTGCAGGGCATCCTGGGTCCTGCCCCAATGCCTTGTGTGCATTGCTTTGCATCCCAGCAATCCCTGTGCTTCCGTCCGCATTTGGCACCATCTTTCAATGGTTTGTGTACTGCGCACTCTGCCTCTTCGGTCTGCAGGAATGGATTCCACACTGTTGACCAATATGCTGCTCTCTCTAACACGTCACGAGTGGCATTGGAGTTATTCCTTAAACTACAAAGGCAAGAGGAGTGTGACACTGATCTCGCCATGCATAGTAGCTACAACATGAGATTGCTTGTGGCATTCACAGAAGTACTGACCACAGTGGAACGCCATTTTTGGACTCGGAAAACAAGCACTGAGTGGTGGGATCACATCAATTCCCAGACCAGAAAATTACCATAGGGAAAGTTGAAATGCCCATTGTGATCTTGGGAGACCACGCCTACCCCTTAATGCCGTGGCTTATGAAGCCATACACGAGGAACCTTGATAGCAGCAAGGAGTGGTTCAACAACAGGCTGAACAAGTGCAGAATGACTGTTGAGTGTGCTTTTGGCCATTTAAAGGCCCGCTGGCGCTGCCTATATGGGAAGCTGGCCCTGGCCAATGACAATATTCCTATGCTTATCGCCGCGTGCAGTACTGTCCATAATATTTATGAAGCAAAGGATGAAAGCTTCACTCTGGGCTGGACGGCTGAGGCTCAGCACCTGGAGGCTGAATTTGAACAGCCAGAGACCAGAACCATTAGAGAGGCGCAGTGCAGGACTAATATTAATGCTATGCTCGGGAGTGCAGTACGTGTAATGCTAGGACAGGGGTTGGCAACCTTCAGCACACAGCCCATCAGGGTAATCTGCTGATGTGCCGCGAGACATTTTGTTTACATTGACCGTCCACAGGCACGCCCCTCCCCCCCCAGCACTATGAAGGTGTAAGAAAATTGCCTGGTGCTTTTCAGATCTCTGTTTGCTTTCAATTAATGGAATAAAAAGATTGCTTTCAAACCAAAGCAATTCTATATTAAAAAACAACAACCCGAGGAGATAGATAGACAAAAACAAACACATCAGCACTGAGGGGGATGGGGGAATGGAGGGTCCCAGGACAGTTAAAGATTTATGTATGTCCAGGTATCATATGCAACCTTGTCCTTTGGAGTACAGTGCAGCGAGTACTGTACTTCAGCAGGGCTAAACTGCAGAGGGATGGGTGTTGAGTGCAGTGGGTACTGACAGTCCGCAGGGCTGGACTGTGACAGGGCTGGAGTGGAAATGCACAGGTACAGACTGGACCAGAAGGTTGATAAGAGTGTGTTGGCAGTGTGTGGGGGACGCATGGGAAAGAGTTTTGCAACAGTGGCTTCAGGGGAGGGCGGGCACAGAGCTGCTCGGTTTGCAGTGCTAGTAACTCCTGGAGCGTGTCCGCAGGGCTGTACTTCTGTCATTGGGGTGGGTTTTTTTACAGCGCTGCAACTGTGCAGTTTCTGCGCCCTGAGTGGCTTGGCAGTGTGTACACCTCGGGAGTTACAACGCAGCAAGCGGCTTTACTGCACAGAAACTTGCCAGTGTAGACAAGGCCTCTGAGAAAGGTGGGCGGGCAAGCACTGGGAGGGAGGAGGGAGAACACAGCACACTCGGGGAAGAGGCGGGGCCGGGTTGGGGATATGGGGAAGGAGTCCAATGGGGCAGGGAGGGGGCGGAGACTTTGGGGAAGGGGTTGGAATGGGGCAGGGCAGGGGTAGAGTCGGGGCAGGGCAGGTCGAGCTCCCACTGGCGCCTGGAAAAGTTGGCGCCTATGGTGCCATAGAGGATTAACCTGACCTAGCACTTCCTTGCACAGGTCTCCCCCACCTAGGAGTTGCTGCCAGAGGGGCGTGTGCTGGTCGCTTTGGGAGCTGCGCTGTCCAAGGTAAGCACTGCTCCCCTGGCCCCCTCCTGCAACCCAACCCCCTGGACCAACCCAGAGCCTGCACCCAGCACCCAAACTTCCTCCCAGAGACTGACCCCTGCACCTCCTCCTGCACCCCAACCCCCTGCCCCAATCAAGGTAGCTCACTTTATTTTCATTTACTTCCCATTACTTATAATATAGGAGGAGAATGAAGGAAAAAAGAATGAAAAACGGGGGTGCGGGGAGATAAGAGAGAATGTTCTTTTTCTTGGCTGGGTCCCGGGGTGGGGGCAAAAATGAAGCTGCGCACAGGGCTCCACTAACTCTAAATCCGCCACTGGAACACTGTTAGCAACACCCCACGTGTCCACTCCCTTCTCTGTATGCAATTACATGCAGAGCTCTACTGAGCAGAAGGAAGAGAAGTGATCAGATCTCAGCCATATCAAATCCAGCTGCAACAGCAGCGAACAAAATAGAACATTGAGATGACACTTAAATTGGATTTAAAATAGCAATAGGAATAAAATTCTTTGCAGGCAACAAAAGACATTTCAAATCACACACAGATCAGAACAAGATAGAGCCTGTCCAGTACAGAACACTGCTGGCATTTCTGTTCCACCTCCTCTCAGCTGTATAAACATGATACTTGTTTCCTTTGTGTCACTATAAATAGAAGATTTATCTCGGCTATTGTGTTTTTGTTAAAGATAATACTGAATGTTGGTACTACCTGTAGCCATATGCACATTCATACTAAGCCAACACCCCTTTTAAATTTGATCCCCAAGAGTCCAGGCATGCAGCTGGATTTTTTACAGAGTTACAATCGGTGGCGGATTACCATATGGGCCCATGGTGCCCCAGCCAATTGGGTGGTCCCGGATAGGGTGACCAGATAGCAAGTGTGAAAAATTGGGACAGGGGTGGGAGTAATAGTTGCCTATATAAGATGAAGGCACAAATATCGGGACTGTCCCTATAAAAATCGGGCCGGAACTCTGGCCCCACCCCTCACTGCTCCTCTCCTTTTCTCCTGGGGCCCAGCCCCCTGACCAGACAGATGCAGGACCTGTGATACGGTGAGCACTGAGCATATTCCCCCCACCCCTCTCCTGCCCCCCTTCTTCCTCCCTCCCACACAGAGCTGCCCCCCCAGCCCCTCTCCTCACCTTCCCTGGGTGTTGCCCCCCCCACCCCTCTTCTTCCCCCCTCCCTCCTGCGCCCCTCTCCTTCATCCCATTTTACATATGGATATAGTGAGACACAGAGGTTAAGTGAGGGCTTGTCTACACTTACATTTTATAGCGCTCTAACTTGCTGGCTCAGGGGGGTGAAAAATCACCCCCCTGAGAGCAGCACGTTTGAGCGCTTTAAAGCACTAGTGTGGACAGGCTCCAAGCACCGGGAGCCGTGCTCCCAGTGCTCAGAGCTATTCCCATCATGGAGGTGGATTACCAGGAGCGCTGGGAGACCTCTCTCCCAGCGCTTGCGCATGACCACACTCAAACTTCAAAGCACTGCCGTGGGAGGGCTTTGAAGTGTCTAATGTAGACATAGCCTGAATTGCCTACAGTCAAGCAGAAAGTGAATCAAGTATCACGGCAAGTTAGAGAACTCAAGAGTCCTGAGTGCCAGTCTCCAACACTTGCCAATAGACAACACTGTTATAATAAAAAACCCTCATGTCTCACCTATAGTATTTGGCACTAAGGCAGAGTTCTCTGGCATAACGCTGTATTATGTGTACAGACAGCCGCAGCTGTCCACACTCACGCCCCTGAAACTACAGGCTGCAAAACTACTGTCACAAGTAGCAGCAGGGTTATTCATTGGAAACCCAACAATTTATTGACAAGATGGGAACTTTAAGATTGCACTAAAAATGTGGCTTTGAACCATTTATTTTCATTCATATTTATTTCTATACTACCTATTTTATATTAGGGTTTGATTCTTTGACATGTAAAGAGACATGTTCTGCCCTGATCAGCTTACAATCTAGTAGTTTTCCAATAAATATGTAGCTTATATTTAGTGTTTTTAAACTTCAAATTGCTTTATAAAAATAATCCTCAGTCCCTACTGGGAGGTAAGTAAGTAAAAATCATTTTATGATGTGGAAACTTAGACAATGTAAAGTTATGCAATAAGCAAAGATCACCTTGCAAGGAGGAGAACTCATTTTACTGGCTCCACAGCCTATGCTCGGATGCTCTGACTACATCAGCTTCTCAAACCACTTAAAAAGGAAAATGTACATATCGTACAGGAATAATTGAAGTATTTTAAACAGGAATAATTGAAGTATTTTAAATCATTACGTGTATTTCTTTATGAAACCAGTTGCATTAAGATAGGCAGTTCTAACTCATTTAAAACAATAAAGGCAGTAAAATAATGTGCAATAACTGTACATGGTTCCTTTGCTGTCTTCAATAAATAGCTGGTTTTCCCCCCAGAGCTGTTTTTTTTAAAAAGACTTTTCCAGCCAGCCCAGTACATTATATATTAGTTCTCTAGGCTTTTCCCTGCTCCCCTCTCACCCTCACTTAGATTCATTCCTTCCCTATGTGAATGGGCCTTTTAGACAGACAAAATTCCCCCTCTTTTAAATATATACACATCTCCTGTGCTCCCTGTATTTGGAATCAGACCTTCCCTTCTAGGGGTCCCCTGAGTCACTCCCCGCCATGCAGAGCTGCCCCGGATCTGAGTCCCTTTTTGGCAAAACTGTGCATTTATCCCATTTGCTTTTGCCAACTGATGATGGACAAATGCCTGAGTTTTGCAAAAAAAGTCGGGATGTTCAGGGCAGGTCTTAAAGAAGGGACTGTCCTGGCCAAACCAGGACGTAGGGTCACCCTAGACTGTGCGGTAGCTGTAGGGGAGCCCCAGATCCTCCACCTGCCCTATGCGAGGAGCCAACGTGCCCTAGAGCAGCCTCTGGCCCATGTCCCTGCCCCGCAGGGTGCGCAGTCCAGAACAGGTGGAGGGTCCAGGACTCCCCATAGCAGCCTGGGCAGCTCTTACCACAGCTCGACTTCCGGCCAGGCCAGGAAGCAGGGCCAAGGGGAGGAGCAGGGGGCGGGGCACCATGGTCGGGATGTGGGGACCCCCCCAATATTCTTTGTGTGTGGAGACCCAATAAATCTTAATCCACCTCTGTGAAAATATAGTCAGTATCCCTAAAATACTACAGCTTACAACAGAACAGTGCCTGTGGAATATTACTCTGGAGAATGCTGCAGTATTTTTAGAATGATAGATGCTTTAGTATTATTCATTATTTTATCACACCCAAAGGTATGCTGGGTACTCCAGAATACATATAAGACAACATGGGTCCCTGCCCTGTGATATTAAGGGAGAAAGGTAAGGAGGGAAGAGTTGTGCTGGGGTTAAACTCTGGCTGGAGACCTGGGTACAATTCCTGGCTCTGCCATAAGCATGTGTGAACTTGTGCAAGCCATCAGCTATCCATCTGTAAACAGATGGATGGGGATATTGTGAGGATGTGTTTCATGAGGTGCTCCCACTATGTAGAAAAGGAGTAGGTGTCACGTAAAAAGAATAAGGTAAAGAGGATGGGGAGCTGTTACAGTAATTACACTCTGCAAAAGGTAGCACACAGCCTGATGGAGCAAAGCTTTTCTGTAATCTTTGTTGACCCCATTTCTTGTTGACATTACAGCGGAGGTGGGTTTGGAAGAGGATTTGACAGGGGAGAGGGTGAAGGCTTGGCTTATTAGCTCAAGAATAGTGTTCGATGCAAAGGAGTAACATGGAATAAAGCTGGGAGGTTGCTGTTTAAGATGTGGATGAATGGACCATCAAAGGGGCACTGGCAGAAGGGGAAGGGTACAGGGGAAAGAGGGGAGAGACGTGTTCATTCAAGAAAGGTCAGATAAGTACGGAGGAACAATAGAATGTCTGCATCACTTTCACAGTAAAACAGTTGATATACAAATGAAGGTGAAAAGCATTATATCCTTATTTTGAATTCTCCCCGACCATTTGCATCCTGTCTCATTTTAGGTGCTCTCCTGTTTGGCTCCGACATGCTGTAATAATGATTTATAAAAGTTCCAGTCGATACTGGCATAAAAGAAAACTTGAGAAAGCTTAGTAGGCCTTTTAAACTTAATGATGGAATCCAGGCTGTCATGGCCTGATGCTGGATGCATGTATGTGGAGGCGAACAGTCACAGAAGTACATACAATGTACATCTCAGTATATACTAGAGACAGGCTCAAAGCCAAACCCTAGCTTCAAACGACCCAAGACTTTGGACAGCTGAAATCCTGATCTGGACTTTCTGGTGCATCCTTTATATATAGTCCATATATAGAGAATACGGCCCATACCAATGAAGAAAGAGATTCTCTCTGTATTTGGTAAAGCTGCCCCCAGAGCATTCTTGGCAGTTCTCAGGAAAAGCGAGGGCTGCAGAGCTGCTTGTCACACATGATTACAGCCCTATCTGACTTCGAGATTAAGTCAGTCCTGCTGGGTTGGGAACCTCTCCCAATTAATGAGGAAAAAGGACTCTAGAAAGCTAAGCCAGTTTCTGAATGGATCTTCCCCAAACAGGGAAATAATAATAATTCAAGAAGAAGAAGAAGAAAAGTCCTTTCCATGCTCTCTCCCCATTTTCAACACCTCTTCTGAGGTACTTTTCTGCCCTATTGAGAAATGCAAGGATTTCTGGTGTTTTATATAATTCCAGTACCCAATATTCATAGGAATTTCTCAAGAGTAAAATTCCTAGTCTCTCAACTTCTGGAAAGTGCTAGCATTCAGCGGGAATTAAGAGAAGAAGCAACTTGTTCTGGAGTTACATCAAACCTTTCTGCTTATCTTTAGTTGGTGTTGGTCCTGCTTTGTGCAGGGGGTTGAACTAGATGACCTCCCGAGGTCTCTTCCAACCCTAATCTTCTGCAATTCTATGATCTTCGTTCTAACTGGTGTTGTCTGAATTCTTAGACAACCTGTGGTCAAAAGCTTTCTCAAGTTTGATTGCCAAAAGTCTGTTAGTTAACGTTATCAGATGAAGTGGGCTCTATGAGAAGATAATCCCCTACCGAATATCTCGATGCTAAGCTAAGGCAGTGTAACTTTGTGAAGGCCGGTTACGATCAGCAGAAGTAGAGCTACCCATTTAGCTAGGGCATCAAGCTAGAAAGGGAATGGAATTTATTCAGACATAGTCGTACAGTTTTAATTCCCCTTTCATCCTTCCAGCTCTGGCCTTGGAGTCATGTTGTGTTAGGAACAAGAAATGCATAGTCCCAGTATATCAACCAAATGTCATGGTTCAGCCACAATCAAAAGTTGCTGATTCACGGGTTGTTGTACTGCTGATGTGTTGGCCTTTTACCTGGCTTCTGAAATTCCCGTTCTTTCCTCTGTAGTTTGTTCCTTTCTATTTGAAGTCAATCCCCACTTTGTCCTCAGAAGAAGACATTCCATTTATTCTGCTAGAGTGTACTATTTAAAGTGAAATTCCTAACCACTGTAGGTGGTTTACATTTTTATGATGTCCTGAAGAATCAAGCTATTCAGAGAAAAACCTCACCCAGACTTCATCACAATATTATATACAACTCTCTAGCCTATCTGAAGAATTGTCATTGGAAAAACTTTTTCAAATGTATGCAATTATGCTACAATTGAGGAAAATTGGTTTCAAAGATTTACAGGTCTCCTTTGAAAACAGTCAAACTGATTTTAAGTTTAAAAGAAAATTTCCCCCCAGAGACCTTGGACAGTTGGCCAAATTTCAGCCTAAAGTAAATTATTATAAATGAAAATCACAACCCTTACAATTAAAGGTCTATAATGGAAGCTAACCGACCCTTCACTGGAGAAATGCTACTGGACACCAACATGTAAGACAGGCTAAATTATGAGGTAAAACCATAAAGTAGGCTTGGTTAATTGACCACAGATTCTTGGATGGTACTGAGTTACAAAGTAACCTTTGGCAAATAGAGTGTTAAAACTGCATTATTCTCTAAACTGCTTTGTTCTCAAGTGTGTATAAATCTCTCACACAGCCAAAGTAAGTAGTATCTGTTATCAGTTTAAACTGATGACGATATACAGTATCTCATGATTTCCCTGTTACTTTTCTTTTCCCACAGGCAAACCTGGAATAGTGTTTTAATCGGGGAGACCTGTCTGAACACATTGGATAAGCAAATGTATAAGTAAAATGCACATCTTATGCATTCACCAAATACTCATCTAACTTTCTTGAACTGCAAAACTTTGCAGAACAAGGAAAGATTGCCCCAAAAGAATTTAAAAAAATAATAATAATACCCATTCTATTTATTTTGATAGTTTCAAGAATTATATTAAAGCCACCCCATGTTGGACCAATTTTCCCCTCCTCCACTTGCTTCAACAGCGATGCATAGCTGTAGCAGAAGCCAGGATTGGGTTCTCTTTCCTTAAAAAAAAAATACGGTATTCAGTGCTCATGAAAGGATCCTGACTGACAACACTGGGAACACAAGTCTTTAAAGGAACAAGATCTACGGGGCACTGGCTTGGTAGTCAGGAGAACTGGGTATTACTCCCCGCTCTGCCTTTGACTCACTGGGTGACTTTAAGCAAAGTTTTCTCCATTTATAAAACTGAGATAAGTAATATTTAACTCACTCTGGAAAGTCCTTTAAGAGGAAAAGGATTGTATTTTTTCCACAGAATACTGTTGCCAGTCTGAGCAGAAAAAGTTCAAAATTAACAGTAATGAAATCCTTACAGACCTAGCAGCAGAGGTGAGTTCCTCCAGTCAGGATGCAGGAACAATGCATGACAGGGAATATTGTGCTATTATTGATAAGCTACTCGCACACACTCATGCGTGCGCAGCCCCCCCACCACACACACTCTTGTGCATGCCCACCCTCCCCCACACACTTAGCACTGAGTGACAGTGTAAACGATGTAACACAAACATCTAAGACAATACTAAGACCTACATATGTTAGAACATTTAACAACTGTAGAGAAAACTTTTCCCATATTATCTATGTGTACAGTGCCACTTTTGCATGATTCTAGACTAACCACTGCTAGCCCCAGAATGGAGAAGTGGTAAACCTTTATCTTTGTCTACAGTGGAACAGGTCACAGATCACAGCCTTTTGCATCATGCTACATATACAGGGTCCTGAGTAGCATCTTGCAAGTGCCACTCTGAGTGGCAGAAGGTCGTCAGAAATTCCACCCAAGTTCAATGTAATTTGTACCTCCCCTTCTTACTGTGATTGACTATCCCACATCACAGAGAGTTGTGATTTAAATCTGTTCATAATGCACAAAATGTCCAGGTGCTTTCAAATCTATTTCCACTTTGTCAAGAAGCCCCTTGGATGTTGGGGATGGAGCACTATTCATAGGTGCCAGGAGAAGGCAAAGGCATGGGCCCCAGGGACTACGTAACAAGAAAGCACCCATTCCCCTGTGTGGTACGAATGCAGGTGTATCTGGGTTGATGTAACAACATCCCAATAACACAGTATAAAGAAAACCCACTATGCAAATGCACATACAACATACTCTACAATCCGACTGTTACCCAAGGAAACCTGATGAGTGTATTTCAAAGAGCCTTCACCCTTACTTTCCCCATCACCCACTAAGCAAACTTTTATCTTGCAAGTGCTCTTAGAACTCTGATCTGATTACACAAATGTTTTCCTCTTGTGCAAATACAAGAGCTTAAGATTTCCTATTATTTATTACTTCATTCCTGTCCTCCTTTCCAAAACAACAGCACATGGGAGCCAGAAATGTAGAATAACAGAAGTCCCCTAGGATTTCTCCCATGCCAGTAGGTCTGGCAGACGAAGAACTAATTACCAACAGACATTTTCTATTGGCCAAAGATGATTAAATGCATTTTTGGTGTATTACAATTGCACAGCTGTACTCAGTCCTCCTATATTGATACGCCTTTGCAATCACCTGACAAATAGTTATGAAACGTGCAGAAGGTTTTACTTTTATGCCAGGTTTTTACCACCACTAAGGTCATGTGCATTCTACAACTAAAACCCTCCCTGTCCACAATGCAAGGGCTGCTCCACTCTGACAACTGTATCTAGTCAAATATTTAGTTCTACCATGCCAGCTATAACATAGTTTTTATGACAATCTTCTGAGCCAAAGACCACTACAAACAGCCCCCAATCCTGCCATTTGATGGCTCCCAGTCCCCTAAAGGATGCCTTGAATTGTGAAACAAATTCACAGAAGTCTCCCGTTTTGCAACAAAGCTTAATTTTAATAATCTTGCAAATGTTAGCGATTTTATCCCTGTGTGAAGGACAACATGATATCAAACTCAATTGTTTTCACTTCTGCAGTGCTCGGCTGATGCCCCAAGGCAAGTTCTAATAGCAGTAGGAGAATTTAAACTTCATCCTGGCCTCAATTTTACACCCACTTTTTCCAAGCTTTTATCTATTTAGCAAGTTACTGAAGATGTCACTAAGCTGGGGGGGGGGGGGGGAGAGATAGATATGCTGGAGAGTAGGGATAGGGCCCGGAGTGACCTAGACAAATTGGAGGATTGGGCCAAAAGAAATCTGATGAGGTACAACAAGGACAAGTGCAAAGTCCTGCACTTAGGATGGAAGAATCCCAGGCACTGCTACAGGCTGGGGAATGACTGGCTAAGTGGCAGTTGTGCAGCAAAGGACCTGGGGATTACAGTGGAAGAGAAGCTGGATGTGAGTGAACAGTGTGCCCTTGTTGCCAAGAAGGCTAATGGCACATTGGGCTGCATTAGTAGGAGTGTTGCCAGCAGATTGAGGGAAGTGATTATTCCCCTCTATTCGGCACTGGTGAGGCCACATCTGGAATACTGCATCCAGTTTTCGGCCCCCCACTACAGAAATGATGTGGACAAATTGGAGAGAGTCCAGCTGAGGGCAATGAAAATTATTAGGGGGCTGGGTCACATGACCAATGAGGAGAGGCTGAGGGAACTGGGCTTATTTAGTCTGCAGAAGAGAAGAGTGAGGGGGGATTTGATAGCAGCCTACAACTACCTGAAGGGGGATTCCAAAAGAGGATGGAGCTCGGCTGTTCTCAGTGGTGGCAGATGACAGAACAAGGAGCAATGGTCTCAAGTTGCAGTGGTGGAGGTCTAGGTTGGATATTAGGAAAAACTATTTCACTGGAGGTGGTGGAATCTCCATCTGTAGAGTATTTTAAGGCCTGGCTTGACAAAGCCCTGGCTGGGATGATTTAGTTGGGTTTGGTCCTGCTTTGAGCAGGGGGTTGGACTAGATGACCTCATGAGGTCTCTTCCAACCCATATCTTCTATGATTTTATGTCCAGCCTCAGACACAATACTAAATGCATGATTCCTATGCTTGTAAGGACTTCAGTCTACACGGAGCAGCCGCTGTAATTACCGGCAGAAGGGGAAGTGAAGCAGAATTTAAACTTTGAGAAAAGACTTCTAATGTGATAAATCTTTGTCCTTGTTTGGGTACTGTACTTCTAAATCCCAGACCCCTGTTGCTCTACTATTGCAATGAGGACCACAAATACCTAAACATGTATCCTTCTACGCATTTGCAACCAGAATTAGGTCTGAGAAGTGGGAAAACAGCTCAGATTTCTCCAATTTCTTAAATAAATCCCTATCAGGTAGGTTTGCCCACATGCATTTATTGTAAATCCAAATTAGAAAAGTGTCTTCTCCCCAGATGTATTTTTGACAGCCACATTGTCTCAGTCTCTTCTCCTTTTTCACTGAGGTTTCCGGCAGGTGAACACCACATGGCCAAAAGGAAGTGAGACACCTCTTAGTAAATATTCAAGAATAAGCTTGAGGCGATTTGACTTAATTTGGTTGCTGTTCTACAAATCATAACTGTCAGGGTCCTTTGTTTTGTGCATCACCAGTGATAGATTCTCTCATTAGAATCTTGGGTCTGTGATGGGAACAAGCACTACACATTTACTACCCTCATGAGCCTCATGCTGGGCTGCTCTTATGCATCTCAGGAAGGTAATGCTCTGTCTTGCCCTTCCAACATATAAAATGTGCTGCTCTGGATCTGGGTTAGAGTCTCGCTCAGACATCATTCCCCAAGCAGACAGGCTGCAGAGGCCCCACATTCAGGTGGAACCACTAATGGGTGACTGAGTGTATGCAAGTGGCTCCGAGTAGGCTGCACATGCTGGGAAAGGTCAAATTTCCTCCCTTCCTGGGGTCTGGCTTTACAAGGAAATCAAACCCCACACAGAACACACACCAGAAACTAAAAGGGTTTCCTACGGGACATCCCCGTCTCTCAATTTCCCTCTTACCAGAGGGCCACACTCTCCTCTCTTTTATCCGGGTGGAGTTAGCAAGTTGGTTTAAAGAGAGCACAATTTACGCAGTGGCTTTATGCAGGGGTCAACCTCCTTCTATAGATGCTAAACAACACTGCACCCAGAACAGATCCTTGTGGAACCCCACTTGAGATCTCCCTCCTGACAGGATGCTTTGACATTTATGTAACATTGTTATAACAGAGTGGGAATCATGCAAAGAAATAAGTGGTTCTCTGGGCTAGGTCCTGAGCTGATATAAATGGTCCACTGACTTTAATGAAGCAATACTCTTTTACACAAGCTGAGGATCAAGCTTTCTACTGGGCTGATTTTATAGACAGGTTTTCTATGACCTCTTTCTTTGAAACCTGCACCTCTTGATAATTCCATGTCTTCAGTTTTTACTAAAACTCTGAATGTGTGATGATGTTTAAGGTGCAGAAATAGATGGAATATGTATAACGATGCTACTGTAGAATATGTACTTTCTGTATACCTGGGGAAACTAACAACAATTATCTTTACTGTCAATTACCAGAATTACATGAACATCTATGCTGGGATCACAGTGTTACCATTTACACGTAGTGAGGGCTAATATCAGTGAGTAACAAAGCTAATCATAGCGAGTTTTGATGTGCTATTTTTCATTTTAAGATTTTAATAAAGGTTACTATGTGGGATCTTTGACATGTCTGCTTCATCCAGTTTCATCCCCCATATACTGGATGCATATCATTCTCTTCTTGTTATTTTCTACACTTCTACTGTATTTGGACTGACTGAATCTGGAAGAGCAGTAAATGTGTAGTGCCTGTTCCCATCACAGACCCAAGATTCTAATGAGAGAATCTATCACTGGTGATGCGCAAAACAAAGAAATCCAGCTAGATTTTCAGATTCCAGGTCAAGCGTGAAGGGCTGGCAGTTAAGAAAAAACAGATTTTTACTTGTAACCTGAGCACATTTGATATGGAATCACTGAGACAATATATTGGGAACCACATGTCAACTTCAGTAATTTTTCTGCACTTTAAATATCACGTTCTGATGCAATCCCCCAGCTCCTTACCATTAAAGTCTTCCATCGCTAGAGGGCCAATATGTATATGCTTTGGTAAAGTTCTGGCAGACTCAACAATAATTCTCCAAATATCTTTAGTCTTTAAGCTCTTTCAGGCAGGGACTTTATTTTCATGGCAAACACTTTACCCATTGTACATTGTCACGTACATCTCTGGCGCTATTTAAATAGGAACCAATAATAAAATGAAGCAAATGATGTCAAGTCCTTTATGGATGATCCAACAATGAGCCATATTGCACGCTTAATTACATTACAATAATGCAAACTTACTGTCTTTATTAGGGTATAGATACGGGCAGAATTTAGCCCCTTGAATATCTACATTTACTTTTCCTTTCCTCCCAGGTTTCTGGCACAGCAATTCTGACTAGGAATTTTCTCACAGCAAATTCCTTGGCAAGACCAAATACTCATTTCTTTTCTATGAAATAATGTGATGGAACAGTTCCAACTCCTAAGCAGAGATGTGAACTTCATCAATATTCTGCAACCTTCAGCCTCACAATATATTGCCAGCCTCCCACGCTATGTGCCGTGCTGCCTCCCATGCTTTGTTTCCATACAGGAAGTGGGGATCATGGCTGTGCAATGCAAAAATCACATAAAGGGCCTGGCTGATTATAACCAGAGCCAGTATTGCTATACTATTTTGGAGGTAATCAGAGTCTCTCAGTTATGACGCTTTACAGTAGCTTCGTCCTAGGGACAGCAGCTTGTTCAATTCTGCCTCTCAATTCTGACTTGAGCCTTAAATTCTTCCCATCCTGCTAACAGAACAATAGTGCCGACTTTAATGTTTCTATTCAGGGCTGATGAGCATCACAGTTCAGTGACCAGTCTCTGCAGCAAGAGAAAGAAGCCCACTGCAAACACTGCTTCCAGCGTGTTGATCTGCAAGAAACTAAGCAAAAATGGACTCTTTGTTTGGTTTGTTGCTGAATGCTAGTTATGAGGCTCACATGCAAGGATAATCTTCTGCTCTCTGAAAAATATTTGTTAAAAAAACCTCTCTCTCACTCAACAGATGTGCTCACTGTGTGCATTGTGAGGCATCCTATACCCGCTTACTTCAATGGGGGGAGGGATAGCTCAGTGGTTTGAGCATTGGCCTGCTAAACCCAGGGTTGTGAGCTCAATCCTTGAGGGGCCCATTGGGAATTGGTCCTGCTTGGAGCAGAGGGTTGGACGAGATGACCTCCTGAGGTCCCTTCCAACCCTGATTGTCTATGAATGACAAACACGTCTGCGCAGCTTTTTACTTCTGGTGGCACTGCACAGCCAGCACACTTATGGAAAGCTGAATCCAGCTGACTTTCTCTGTGTGTGTCACCAAGGGAAGTTTCATTAAGTTTCCATCAGCTACACCTGTGCACACCCACTGCAGGCACTGGAGTTGAACAGATGTCACTGAGGGGATCATTTGAAGAAGGTGAAGTTACACAGGGTAACCTAATTTCATGTATAGAGCCTGTATTGCAGATCAGGTATAAGAAGGAAAAAATCCAGCTTGACTCAGATCTCACACTGATTTTGCAGAGATGGCAGTTATTAAAAAGAACAAACATGTAGAATGAGCTCATTTCTTATGGAAATCATTAAGATGCAATAAATATGGAAACTCACATTGTAACCACACTGTAAATCTTACATCACCCTGGGAAGTGGGTAAGTATTAGCCCCATTTTTCAGATGAGATTGAGTGACTTGCCCCGAATCTCACAGGATGTCTGTAGCAGAACCAGGACTAGAAATCAAGTCTCCTGATGCCCAGCCCTATGGCTTAACCACAAACGAAAACCAACCATCCTTTGCGCAACTCTGAGAACTTGTTCAAACACTCCTACTAAAACGGAATGATTGACGCTTGATTTTCTTGTCATTCTGGCTTAGCACCCTGCTAAGCCCTTATCTATAAGGAGCTGTTACAGAAAGTGTGCAACCTTCAAACATATGGGCTGGCACTAATCCTGGCCCAATTTGCATCCTTTTCGCAGAACAGGTCCAAAAAAATCTGAATAAAATTGCAAGGGCCAAAAAACCCAAACAAACAAAAAAAGGAAGACAGACACTAAGCATGACGCTAGACACCAAAATAAGAGAACAACAGGACATAAAACGAAGGCAGGCTTTAACAAAATAAAAATAAAAACAGTCTATTATAATATGCATCCGTAGGATTCATAAAGTACTCTCTGAACTGACATATATATGCAAACATGTTAAGATCACCTGAGTATGATATTTTCTGAACTGGGAACTATGTTCTGTCCTTCCAGGGAAACTAATTTAAGAGACTTTTTTCACTCTGATTAATATGATCTTACAATGTGTTTCAACAAACATAAACACATAGGGCTGGATAGGTTTTTATGCCCTTTGATTAATTCTCTGTGCAATCATAAAGGCTAGCTGGTACCTTTGGGGATTCCTTCCAACACCCTGGGGACAGTGAGTGATAAACATCATCTTAGCACTCGTACCATCTAAGGAAAGGGTACATATTCTTCATCCTTTGTTCGTTCTAACTGCATTGTTCCCAATCCCAAAGTCACAGTAATTATTAGAGTGGATTTGACTACATCCATTACCCACATTCTCAGAAATCCTGTAGTTGTTATGCTAGTTGGAGCATTCACACAACACTAGGTTCAAAATGCAAATATCAGACACTGCAGAACAATCAGTTAGATAGCGAACGCAGAGAAGCATCTAATTCTTTCCAAATAGAATAACTTAGAAATGTTTAACAGAGTCTCTCTCTGTCAGAGGCTCAGAGTGTACTCTAACAGCAGAGCTTTTTATTTTTCACAATAATCTATTTCCTCTCCCCCCCCCCCGCCATTTGTCAGTTTTCTCACCTCTGATATGCAAAATATCCAATTAGGGAGAACCATGGAAGCAGCTCCTTAAATCTTCCCCTGCATGAACATCACTTGAGAGCATTTCCTTAAAAGCTGAGTTTCCAGGCATTTTACTTCCTACCTTGTTTCCTTCATCTTCATATCCAATCAAGGTTTCCATGCACCATGGGAAAACTAGCATACTATCATAACTATCACAGGGCATTCAAATACCATCAAGATGAATGTGATGGGTAAGATAGGAACAAAGGCCCAGATCCTCAAAAGACCTAAACACCATTGAAGATCTGGCTCAAAATAACAAGGCGATATCGGGCACCATGACTTACTAGTTAATTCAACCTGTATAGCAAGTATTTATGTTGTCCACACAGCTGCTGCATTTTTATTCTAAAGGAAACAGCTCAAGGATGCCATTGAAATAGCATAGATCTGAAAGATTTTCCCCTCATCATCAGGGAACACAGCTTTCCAGTCCAAATGCAGTTAATTCAGTGAATTGTAAGACACAATAGATCTATTTGCATAAACATTAGGCTACTCCAATTTCACTGAACCCTGCATGCGGAAGATGAAGCCTTAAGTCATTTCCAGGTGGTTTATGATACTCAGTTCAGAGACCTCTACCATGCATAAAACACTCAAAGCCAGTTTGGTACAGTACTTGGATGTAAGAATAGCTGTATATGTCACAGCTGTTGAACAAGTGCACTCATATTGAGTGCTACTTTCCTCCTATGAGAGAAAAGGCTTACTAGATTCCAACTAAGAAGTGCTGGACAACCCAGATGTCTGTCCACAATAGTCCTTAGATCTGTATGGTCTTCTAATGTGTTATGAAAAAATAATTTGCAACTTGCCCTATTTTTGCTCCAGGTGGCCATTTCCATCATCCATAAAATACAAATATGTGTAATATGTCCTCATTTGTAAAGCGCCTGCTCAGAAAGTTGAGTCAGGAGTTAACCCAGTGTGCGTCAAAGTCTCTGCAGGGATTCCAAACTTGCTTTTTTCTTCCCCCCAGGAAAACCAGACTGACAGGCCAGCACCGTCAACACACTGAGCCCTGTTAGAGACATCATTAAGAGCATCAAGACCTGAAATCTATTAGGCGTGTGCCCCATTTATCAAATTGGTTCTCAAGTCTCAAGCTATGGTGGGGGTTTTTAAGCTTCCAACTGAACGCTGCTGTTTCCTGCTTAACAAACATCTTTCACCAATATCATTATTGGTCCAATCCTGCTCTCCTAGAAGTTGATAGTAAATTTCCAGTAACTTCAATAGGAGCAGGAGTAGGACCTGAAAGTGAAACATTTACACTCTGGAATCCTTTGCAAGTCATTTCACCACAAAATGCATTTTCATTGTGGTCTAGTCACCTAAGCTCACCAAGCCTTAAAGAAGGATCTGCTCAGTGAGATAGAAATGAGAAGTAACCCATCTTAGGTTACAATAATTTCAAACTGCTGCAAATGGCTTCAACTTAACTGCATCCCTCTCACACAGTGAAAGTCTGGCCCTGAAACAACCTGGACAGAGGTTTATTTCCACTGTAAGCTCTTTGGGGCTTTACTGTCCCAAAGAGGTTGTGCTCATTTCTTTTATATGGGTACAGTGACCTGGCTGTGGCCTTTAACAGTACCACAATACAAAGTTTAAAAAACTTATAATGACAATAGAAAGCACAGGGAGCAGAGAGTTGAACTCAAAGTGGAAATGCAATGGTATGTTTGCCTTCACTTTAGTCATATCAAGAGGAAACCAGTCACGCTGATAGTAGCAGGAGCCAAACAACGGAATTCTTAGTGTATCTTCTCAGGCTCAATGGCAAGATGACTAAAGTAGCCCTTGGTTACTTATATTTTGCCAAGTAAATATTCCACTGAAAAGGTGATACTTGCCCCATGTACCTTTATCATTAGTATTTTGTTATATGTATACTAATGGGACACAAAACCATGTGATGCCATTCCCTCTTACCAGTGGCAGGAAACAGTTTAGCACTTCTGATATAAAGGCACCTCCTGCAATGCCATTCGGCTATATTTTGACCAGCTTGGTAAAGTTAAGTTTTTACAATACATTAGAGATTAAAAATAAAGCCAAAGTAACACATAGGGAAATACTTGGCTAAAACCAAGTAGTAAAGGTGCTGTAAAAAGAAATATTTCTGGTTAGTAGTGGAATATTCCAAAAAGTAATTCATGCAAATAAGCCATGTGTTCTGTAAGTACCTGCAAGATTTCACAAGCCTTTTTGAGGCAATAATGATACTGTAAATTGGTTATCTGGCAGTGACATGTCAGAACCTGTTTTTCCTTATTCAGCATCCCCTACATCCTCTTAAACATTTCTCTGTGTAGCATCAGACTGAAAGCAGGCTCATTGTCAGTCTCTGAATTATTGCTGAGCGAGAGTTACACCCTCTCCTGGAAGCTGCCATGGCAACCACACTTTTGCTGGGGCACTGCCAGCTTCAGGATACTATCTTTTTTCATAATCAGAAGTCTGATCTTTTCAGAATGGACATGTCTCTCATCAGCCTTATAATGCTCTTGGCTAAGAATCCCCCTAACTTTTATGCAATACTGGCTGCTCTCTCAGAAAGGCTTTCTATATCATGCAACTTTGCTTAGTACTTTAGCCTTGACAAAAAAAGGGACTCCAGGATTCTACAGTATTGATCCCAAACACTGCAGCTTATACTGTGGTGTCCTGTGCAATTACCATAGCCTATATTTTATCCAGGAGGAACTGCTAGTTCTCTGAATAAAAACAAATCAAATTCATGCTACTTTTTACTACAGCAAGATGCTACACAGCCAATCTGACTGAGGCATCCAACCATTTCCATGTGTTATTATTAAACTTTTCATTTCCTCATTTTTATGCAAACAAAAAACCTCTTTTAAAAACATGCAGTGTTTTCAGTGTTAACTGATAAGACCAGCTGAGCTAAAAGGCAGCAAAACTTTTAAAGTGATCTCAACCTTTATCACTATACAACAAAACCTACTGAAATAATCAAAGAACAACATATCTATTAAAAACTACTCGACAAGAAAAGTTTGTAGCTCCCACACTACTTCAGTGCACAGTACTAACTAGAAACTTAACTCCATTCAGCATGTAGACATAAAAGTGCATTAGCTATTTTCTCTTTTTCTAAAAAGCAGAATGACACTGAGCCCATGAATAAATCCCTCTGATGCGTGAGGACATGAAAAGTATCTGAATCCATCGCCACTGTCTCTTGTGATTCAAAAATATATTCTGCCACATTACAGAGGCACACAATCTCTCCTCCCCAGCACAATATTCCTATTTCTCAGCCAAAAGTGGCATCTACATCTAGTTTTCACAAGGAGACATATACCTTCTGCTAAGGCTTCTTTAGTCTAGTTCCCAGTCTTCCTTAGTCCGGTGAGCAGTGCACTCCACCTCTCTTCAGATTCAGAGCACTATGAGAAATGCCTTGCAGACACCAAACAGTCCCCAGCTCATGCTCTCACTGAGCCAGCTTTCAGAGCTTCCGATTAGATAAGTGTGTTTCTAACTAAAACACAGCCACCGCCCCTTCACCTCCACTGCTCTTCAATCACTATCCAGCAGACACACCAAAAAGGAGAAAGAACAGATTCTTCTGCCTGTCCATTAGACACAGTCTAGCAGTCGCTGGGGCAGTCCATTGTGAAAAAAAGGAAAAGGGAAGGATATATTAATACTTAGTCCTGCCATTAGTGCAGGGGACTGGACTAGATGACCTGTCGAGGTCCCTTCCAGTCCCATAATTCTATATGCCCCGTGAAGACAGTACCATTCCTTGGTGTTCAAGTGTAATAATATGATGGTAGAACAACTCACCTTCAGAGAGAGGTGTTGGTTTAGACTGAAATCAGAGTCTGTGTGGGTTATTTAACAGTCTTTCCAGGGCTTCTGAGGAGTTTAAAAGGTTTGTGAACTCAACAGCACAGATAAAGTGCACTTTTCTAAGGTCGCACCAGTTTGAGATCATTTAGAAAATGTCCAGAAAGCCACTTTACTCCGAATGTCTTTTAAAAAATTGGCTGCTGGATAGACTTTCCTTTTAACCTCATTGTGGCAGTAGGAGCCACTCTTGTGTGTTACCTTACCCTTGACATAACAGGGACAGTTATTTTACACTGGGATTCTACTCCAGTTGCTCAGCCAAATTCTAACTAAAGTGAGAAGAGTGAGGAAGAGCCCCGCTCAGTCAGGCACATATCCATGTATACTTGTATTTAGGCACATATCCATGTATACTTGTATTAGAGGAATTATTCAACAAAATGTTTTTCAGTGAAAAATGCTGAATTCGACCGAACCAAAACTTTGTGGAAATGTATCTGTTTCGACAAAACCTTTGTCAGGAAGGTATCACAGGTTCAGGGTGGAGCAACAGATGGCGCTATGCCCCCGAATTGCCTGATGGTTAGGCCCCTCACCTCAGATGTGGTAGACCCAGGTTCAAGTCTCTGATCTGAATCAAGCAGATGGAGAGACCATTGCTTGGTCTATAATCAAACAACCCAGGATCCATTCTACCCACCTCCATGATTGAGATGGCCGAATTAGAACAGACGACTGCTGTGTGCCTCTGTTGCTGAAGGTTTCCCAGCAGCCTGTGTCATTTATTTAGTATGCTCACAAAGCCCCATTTACTATAATAGTAATAAACCAAATTGCAAACAAGGTAAATCACAGAATTAACACCACATGCTATCTTCCACCACCCATTTACGCTGCTCTTTGTTGCTTCTTTTCTCTGGGTTTGTATGTTCATTCAGACCACAAGCAATCTGGATCAGGGACTGTGTCTTTTCACACGCCTGAAAAGCACCCATCATATATTTGATGCTCTGGAAATTAAATAGCGATAGATTCCCTCACAAGTTTCCTTTCTTTTTATAAACCCAGAATACCTTAAGAAAACATCAGAGGCAACTAGGATGACCAGATAGCAAGTGTGAAAAATCGGGACGGGGGTGGGGGGTAATAGGAGCCTATATAAGACAAAGGCCCAAATATCGGGACTGTCCCTATAAAAATCAGGACATCTGGTCACCCAAGAGGCAACACTTTAAAACTCCTTATATTCTCAATCTTTCCTTTGCAGCAACAAAATGCTTTGTATGCAAAAGCTGGATTTTTTTCATTTTAAAGCAAGACAAGCTTTGACTTGTCTTATTACTACTACATCGACAGTGCAGAAAGCAAAGGAGTACTTGTGGCACCTTAGAAACTAACTCAAATACATTTGTTAGTCTCTAAGGTGCCACAAGTACTCCTTTTCTTTTTGCGAATACAGACTAACACGGCTGTTACTCTGAAGCACAGAAAGCAATGCGCTTTGTGATATTAAATGGATGACTGCCATGAAAACAGCTCATCCAAACAGCACATGAAAGAGAAAGAAAAACAATGCATGAGTGTTTTTTTTTAAAGTTTCTGAATAGCATTTTCCATTGTTTTTACAGGATACACCTACATCAAAAACCCAAGCACTTATTTGTACTTACTAGGAAATGCCCATCTAGTGTAGAACTTAGATACTTAAGCACTTTTGAAAATGTTGTCCTAAGTGACTTAGGAGCCTAACTTCCATTTTCAAAAGTGACTTAGGCACTTAAGTCTTGTTAATAGTCAATGCACTTAAGTAGATAGATTACTTTACACATGAGACTATTCCCATTTAAATGTTGACAGACTCATAGCCTTAGACAATATTTCTTAAAACATGTCTTATTCTACTACCTCAATAACACTTCATATAAATACCAAGTATATTATTAGTATTATTTATTTGTTAACTGAAGCAAACAATGGTCTTCAGAGGATCCTGTTTGAAACTCAGCTAAGAGGTTCTCCAAAGTCCATGAAATCAATGACCCTAGTTCAATCAGCATATGGAACCAAATACTTGGTTACGTAAATAAGACTCAGCAGAAAATTACTGGAATCATTGACAGCACACGCTTCTATGCTGGGGGTTGCGGCGGGGGCATGAGAGGGAAGGAACACTTTGGAGGAAACTGGTGGGAACCTCTTGCGTGTGAAGAGCTATTCCTTAGTATCATATTCTTCTCTTCAACAAGGACAACAAAAATTCTTTACACAACTCGAGCAGGCATTTCTCTTTACATTTCCAACGTCAGTGCATCTCTAAGCTGCTATCTGTCTAGGTATTTCGAGGTGTAGCATACAATAGATGATGGATTCCTGAATGCCAACTCATTAAATTAAGAGCATATTTCTGTATTAATACACACTGGTGTGCTTCTTGTTAAAATCCGGGGAGACTCAGCATAAACGGCCACATGGACCATAGTTGATAGGAACTTGGCCTTTCAAGCTGAAGTTAGATGAGCCTGTTGTGTCCTTGGCATTTCTCTCTTCAGGTTCATCTGTTAAGGGGCATTGTGCCATAACTTACAAGGTGGCGAACCAGTTTTAACAGCTCGTAGGAGACAAGCAAATATAGATATAAAAAAGGAATAGTATTCAGAATAAATGATGTGATACTTCCAGTGTCAAACAATCACCAAATGGGAAGGGTTGCTTCACCAATAGGGACTAGAGCCATACCCAGCTTTAGCCAGGAGAGATCACATGCCTGCTTTTTCTTTGAGACAGGGGATATTAAGTAAGCTCTGTTATAGAAATAAATGGATAGAGAAACCAGATGGTTCAGGGATTTGTTAACACATATGGAGCCTTTGATCATTACATCACCAGTTCAAATCCTGCTTGTAACAGTAGTGACCAAACGCGCCAGCATGGCACTAGAGTAGGAGTCAGAAGACCCGGGTCTTACTATCAGTTCTGCTTTGTGACCTCAGGCAAGTCACTTCACTTGTGTGTTGCTTAGTTTCCCCTTTTGAAGAACTGAGATAATTACACTTACATCCTTTGTCAAAGGTTTTTTCCATGTACGGATGAAATACATGCACATGGACCCAATTGACTTTAATGGGCTTTGAGAGTTAAGTCTTATTATACGTGGTAGGTTATGCAAAATGAGTTGGGCCACAATCTTGCAAATATCTAAGCGCGTGCTCATGTGAGTAGAGTAACAGAAATGCCTAGGAGTTTGCAGAATCAGGCCTAAGATGTCAAGCTGGCATCTGTCACTGGCTAAGCTTTAAAACACTAAAGTTAAGAAAACTTTAAATTTAGTGGAAAGTCTATGTTTTTTTAAGGATCAATCCAAATTCCTTTCATACCATTATATCCTGATAAGGAAAGCTTTTCATTGGAGCTAACAGAAAATGAACCACTATTTTTGGGAAATAGCTCCTTTCTGATAGCAAAACCCGTGGAGGAACACTGACCTCTGTTGCCTTGACTACAACTCCACATATCCTTAATGTACACTACAATTTATGACTTCTTGTACATGCATTAGACATTGGATATTTATCATTTACAATGTTTATTGTGCAGGCTTCAGCTACCTGCTATTTGTCACAAGCAGTAAAGCTCAGAAGTATAAGCAAAATCTCTCTAGCTCAAACACATTACTTTTTTTCACCTCGCTCCTTTTTAGAGGATTTAGTGATTCAGATGGACAGCCTGGAAAAATGGGGTTCTTCATTTCACCACAGAATCAGGACACCAGCAGCTGTATCACTGCCTCCAACAATACACCTCAATCTCGACCTAAGAGATCAGTGCCAGGGGAAGGCTGGATATATTCAATCTCCCTCATCCATTCAGTACTTGGTCTCTACAGAGAAAGTCAAAGGTGCCTGTTAGTATGAGCGGGGGACGCGGCTTTCTGAAATGTGGTACAAAAGACTCCTTTAATTTTGGGTGTCTCCATTTTTGAGTGCCAGATTTAAGACATCTAGGGCCTGATTTTCAGAGGTGTCGAGTACCCATCAGTCTGACAGTGTGGGCTGCAAGTCCTAGAAGTTTCTAAGCAGCACTCAAAATGGGTGGGCACTTTTAAAAATGTAGGCCCTGGTCACTGATGCCATCAAACTTGTTTAACAAAATGAGTTTTTATGCCATCCTTCTGTGCTCTTCCCATTTTACCGTAACCAGCTGTGAAGGAACAGTTACACTGTATCAAGTGTAACAAGAATTGGCAAAAAATAATGAGCTTTCCAAAGGGACAGCATACTGCCTATTGCTGCCAACTGATTCACTAGTGTGGTATGCATGTGTGATGGATGGTGGGTGACATTTCTCCTCTGCCTTTGCTACTTGCATCTTCAGTGGGATGAAATATAATATTCCTCCCAGATCACAGTATAATATACACCCTCCTTTTACAAAATAAACTGAAAGCTCTGTGGGGATCAATTCACCCACTTTTTGTTTTTAACTGGAAAAGACAAAATACTAGGTGCCTTTTCCCACTGGACAGATCTGGCTAGGCTGTTATGTCACAACCCTCAGTCTAATTGCTCATGCAAATGTGATGCTTTATGGAAAGAACAAGATTTGTATCCAGTCTGCGTCACAGGAAGCAGGAGACAACTCAACAGACTTTGCTCCCCTGAAAAAACCTCCAGGTCTTGCTTTTGCTGGGGAAAAAAAAATGCTGCTAAAGAAAACAGAGGGAAAATACTAATCTCTATTTGAAAAGGCTAAATCTAAATTTAACTATTAAATGGGATCTAGTGAGTAATTCACCCTCTCTAGATGAAGGAGTCATCAACTGCCCCTCTGCTCCAGGTCTATAATATTCTGCAAACCCTGGCACAAGGCTGCTCTAACTTGCACTGGCTGGAACAGCATCCTTTAATAGACACCAGTTTTAAAACAAACAAAAGGAAGTATTTTTTCCCACACAATGCACAGTCAACCTATGGAACTCCTTGCCAGAGGATGTTGTGAAGGCCAAGACTATAACAAGGTTCAAAAAAGAACTAGATAAGTTATGGAGGATAGGTCCATCAATGGCTATTAGCCAGGATGGGCAGGGATGCTGTCCCTAGGCTCTGTTTGCCAGAAGCTGGGAATGGGTGACGGGATGGATCATTTGATTACCTGTTCTATTCATTCCCTCTGGGGCACCTGCCAGTTGCCACTGTTGGCGGACAGAATACTGGGCTAGATGGACCTTTGGTCTGACCCAATATGGCTGTTCTTATGTTCTAGGAACCAATCTGCCAACTAGGGATTGCTGCTTTGGCCCCAGTCCCTGATCACATCTTTTCTGTGTCCCCAAACACTATCTCCCTGCCTGTAACCAGCCATGATACACCTGATGCAGGCAGGGGTTGCGGGGAGGGAAAAGGAGAAGACAGGGACACAGAGCTGTGTGAGCAAAAGCTATGCCCGGTTTATGTCAGCCCATGTTTCCCATAGGCTAGGAGAATTCTTATCAGCACCCCCGAGAACTGATTTAAGGGCATCATCCCCTTTAGAACAATGCTTTTCTAGCAGTGCAAAAGGTCCTTAGCAGCAGCCAAGAATTTAGCCGAATCTTTCTGTTCAGCATCACTAATTAGTGTATCTAAACTGGTCAGTCACTCCATTTGAGTGCCATTGGTTGAGTGTTTTAATGCCCCTCAGTTTCTACAATGAGATTTGAAGAACTTTTTGTGGATTAACCAGGTTAATAAAATATACTGTAATGTGTTTAAGCCAAATCTCCTAATTGCAGACTGTGCATATGCCTCAGTTGGCAAGATATTACTACTTATTAAGTGAAGGTCTCCAGTTAGTCTCTCAGTCTAAGCCTTACTGACAGCAACCAGATATTAAAACTGATTTTAACAGATTAGGAAGGAGGTACAGCATACTTGTTGTTTGATTTTCATGGGCTATATAGGATTTTGATATTCGTTGCATACGAGGGGCTGCAGCTGCCCCCTGCTGTATTGCTACTAGTTATGCTGCTGATATATTAGTACTGGATCAATGTCTGTGTCTATGTTGAAGCAAAACTTCCCCGGACTTACCAGAAACAACATGGTAACGGTAAAAAGTATTCAAAAGGTACACAAAACCCCAGCTTGAGTACATATGCTTAATGCTCCCACATATTCAAAAGGTCACTCAAATGGCTCTATATTTTTGCAAGGCTTTATGACTACTTAAGGCTTAGGCTGAATGGAAAATCTCTAACAGTACTTTGTCACACACGGAGCTCTAGAAAATGAAACGTGGTTTGGTGGCCCCAGCTCAACTTCCTCTTTGATTCCTGTTTCAGTTGAAAGTTATTTCCTATTTTCAATAATAAACATGCAGCCAAAGTCACAGTGAGAGAAACCAACCTCAGGAACAAAATTTGCATGGCCTTAGTGCTCTCCATCCTCCACAGCCAGACGCAAACAGAGTGAAAGCCAGGACTTCAACTTGCCCAGGTCGGGTACAGATGGACAGTTGAGGCCTGGCTGTGTTGAGCTTCTTAGCCACCATTTTCAAAGGAATTCATTCACTTATAGCACAGTTTAGCTCAAGCTACTCTGAGGTTCCTTCAGAAAGACAGGTTTCTTCTGAAGGATGATGCATTTTCAAGCCAAGATGATCTGAGCTCAAACTTCCCTTACACTCAGCCACTGCAGTAAAAGCAGCCTTTCTTGAACAATACAGAAGAAAGGGAGCTCATTCTTCCAAACTCTAGTTAGTCTCCAGCATCCTCCCCTATATTACTTTCGTCACAGTGCCATATCTCTTCTCACTAATTATCCAGCTGGGTCTCCAAAAGGATTATGCACATATTAGAAGGGAAGGAGACAAAGAGCCTGACTAATTGAATAAAGAAAAGATTTCATTTTAACAGAAGCAATGACAAGTGCTTGGAGTGCCCAAGCGTCTTCCGGCTCCCTTATGCGACGGCCGCCATCTTGGCCAACGCACCAGCGATTGAACCAGAGGCCTCCAGTGCTAAAAGTTGAACCGTGCTTCAGTTAGAGCTGTAACAGACTCAACCTCTGCCAATCGGGGAAGAGAGATAACAGCACCCTCACCAGTGGGTAACTGCATTCATCTCTGCGGCTGTACGACTCTGTCGACACTATGAACTAGGGCTGCGTTTCCCTGGCTTGTGTACATGTATTCATGCTAGCTCTTACCAAGCTAGAAACAGAAGCGTGGCTGTCGTGGCACAGGCGGTGGCGACATGGCTGACCCAGTTTCAGGTGGGTTTGTACTCAGTACGGCTCAGCTGTGCCTCTGTGGCTGCTACCCATGCCCCTGTGGCTACACTGCTATTTATAGGAGCTCACACTGTAGATGCAGCCTAAAGGGCAGACGTTTTGTTACTCATCGGAACTGCATGACCAGGTCCTCGTACACTCTTCCAAAAACACACCACTGGTTGGAATTCTTTGCCCTCTTTCTTGCACCAACTAACTTTGCAAAGTAAAATCAAGCACATTTTCGGGTAATGTGAAATATTAAGCGATGCTGAAGCTAAAGATGAACCCAAGCCATGTACTTCAGATCAGGAACTGAATCCTAATCTAAACCAGTTCTCTCTTTACACAGAATCTAGTCTCCTAAATGGATCCATGGAGTCAGGAATCAATTTTGCCTCTCATATCTAAACAGTAGCATGCCCTGCACTGGAGAGGGTCCTCTGAATTTTTGGTAGAGTTCCACCACCAAGCATCTCTACAATTATATGGAGAGCTCCGTGCCAAAGTATAAGGACCACAACTCTAAGGGCCATCAATCATTGCCAATGAGAGACTAAGATCAATTTTAGCAGAAAGGGGATGTGTCTCTAACAAGAGTCACCCAGATCTGATTGAGGAGCATGCTGAGGACATACTCCCCTTTATATAGTCAATGACTCAGGAGAAGGGATACTTTGTGTGGAAATCCTGGCTTCTGTTTGTGCCTTCTCATACCTAAATTATTTAACTTCCTCAAGAATATTCCTCCCTTTCATGTTCTCAGTATCATGCATATAACCTTATCCCAATCTCCTCTCTTCCAAAAAATAGAAACCTAGTGTTCCTACCCCTCTTCACAGCTGTCAACTAGAAAACATTTATTATCCCCATATGTTTCAAAGTAGCAGCCGTGTTAGTCTGTATCTGCAAAAAGAACAGAAGTACTTGTGGCACCTTAGAGACTAACACATTTATTAGAGCATAACCTATAAATTATTTTATGATATAAACAAATGTATCTCCTTCAGTACTTTTTCTAATCCTCACCCCAGCTACCCAGGATGCTCCAGACGTATACTCAACACCGACTTTGTGCAGTACCATACAAAAAAATCATCTCACTGACATCTCCACAGAAACCAAGGCAATCAGTTCTCCCCTACACATTTCCCAGTGGCTAGAATTTTTCCAAAGCACTTAGCAACAAGCTAACTCTGCTCCCATTGAAGTCAATAGCAAAAATCCCACGGAACAAATTCTTTGTGTACCCTGCAGTCTGGTGAGTAAACCCAGCGATTAAGCAATAGATTATATATTACTTACCTCTAGGACCTTCCCAGTGATGAACTGGTGACACGCTTCACATTTGACCCCAAAGAGAACCTGGTAGTCCTTTTCACAATAAGGAGCACCATCCCTGAAATAAAATATCCAGAAGGTACAAGTTACAATGAAGCTTGTATTCTTCCCTTGTCCCTAGTGGAAATTCCCATTGACAGCAATAGGCGAATGGGGAAGAAACCAAGCTAGCTATTTTGCAGCTCAAATGAATTGGCATTACAGTTAGCACCATTTAGGATCAGCATTTAAATTGCCATCGAGAATAAAGGAGAGACATTCAAGCACAAATGTGCACATTGTGGGACAGATCCTCTGCTGGTGTCAATGGGTGTAAAATCAACTGAGCTATGCCCCTTTACACGAGATGAGGATCCGACCCTTTGTCAACATTCTATCATACACGTGCACGACCCTGCTGCACCTCAATCCATTTCAGTAAATAAATCCTTCGTCATCTTTATAGCGTATAAACAGACACATCTGAGCATCAGTGGCATCATGAAGGTTCAAAAGGGAGGTGGGCAGTGCTATCTTTGTATGACTGAGGAATGAATTAGAAACACCTTGGCCAGTTTAAAGAATTTACACAGTATCAGGCACCACCTTACAAGTTCCTTTGTTTAATTAGTCATAGATGTCAGCCTGCTTATATGTGCGCCCACTAAAACAAGTGATGAAAGGTTTGCATGTATCTAGTGTCCCTATATTTTTTCTCCCCTGCTATAGGTTTGAAAGGGGTCTGGCTAGACTCCCTTCATCTTGCGGCTAAAGCACTCACTCTCTCTGATTTTTCTCCCTTGCCTTGGTATGCTCCTAACTTTCTTCTTCATTAGTTCCTAATCCGGGGAAGGTAAACACAGTGTCAGGTCAATCACATCAGTGTGTCTGGTCTTTGTTCTAGCACAGTGAGAGACGGGCTGTTTCTTTCTTTCTTCTCAAGTTCACAACTTGAAAATAACTGGACAAAATGATGGAAAAGCTGTGCCTTGGAAACACAACAGGGGAGGTCACACAACCCTCTCCTTGACCAGAAAAAGACTTGCAACCGTCCTGCTCATAGTATTTATTTTGCTAACTACTGTTAAATCACTGTTTTTCTTTACTTGCTCCAGCCAGTTTACAGGTAAAAATTTCCCTCGGGTCCCAATTCTGATATTCTGCTCCTACTAGGAGTGAGGATTTCAGTGCACATAGTGATGGGCAACGGGGCATGGACATTTTTTTACGGAGGGGGTCTAGAATTAAAAAAAGAATAGCTGTTCAATGACTAAATTTGTCCACGTTTAATAAAGTGAGAAAAGCTCCATGTGTTCCAAACTCATTGTCTCCTTTATCTATTATTGAGATTCTTAAAATTTTGGGCGAGGGAGTCTATAGTCCACCCCCCAACCCATGGCCTCCATTGTCTACCCCATGAATGATCAGCACGTGCCAACAGACCAGGTTTTCGGAAGTGCAATTTGCCCAACAGATTGGAAAAGCAGAATTTGGCTGCATTATACTTTTGGAAAGTAAGGATGGATTTCATGCCAGGCAACAGAAAAGACATAGGCAGCTGCTTACTTGCTGATGTATTCCCCAGTCAGGACCTTGCCACAGGCCTTGCACTTGAAGCATCCCAGGTGCCATTGCTTATCCAGTGCAAGTAGCGCTTGGCCATTTTTTATCTCTCTCCCACAGCCAGCACAATCTGCAAATAAATAAATATGTACATTCACTGTCAGTGAGTTAGTTTTATTAATCTTCATTAACCTACCTAACGAACACCACTCCTAGGTTAGCTAGAAGGGATCATTACAAAGCAATGCAAGACACCTACATTCCCATAGTGGTCAGCCCCCCCCCCCCCCCCCCGCCAGGTCGCAGCCCAGGGAACAAGGAACCGCAGATGCTTTCTCCTTCATAACAAGCATACCTAAGAATAGTACAGAAGGCACTGTCACACCTTTGGTAATGATGATTTGCAGCCAGCCCTGCAGATTTTATTAGGAATTAACAAAATACGCGTTCACTCACAAGAATGTCTTCAAGAGGAGCCACCATTTATTTGTTTTTGCTATCAGCAAAGTCTCTGTTGCTTAAAGAAAGCCACACATAGTAGGCATAGACTGGCTACTTCTAATCTAAAATTAGATCAGTAGTCATTCTCAGGCATTACTTTCCCTCCTCCAGATGGCAGCAAAGCACTAAACGTTAAATGGGTTCTTGGTAGGGAGCAAACTTTCAAAGGTTCAGGAGTGGTAAGAGACACATTTTTACAGCTATCAGAGTAACAGCCGTGTTAGTCTGTATTCGCAAAAAGAAAAGGAGGACTTGTGGCACCTTAGAGACTATCCAATTTATTTGAGCATAAGTTTTCGTGAGCTACAGCTCACTTCATCGGATGCATACTGTGGAAAATACAGAAGACGTTTTTATACACACAGACCATGAAAAAAATGGGTGTTTATCACTACAAAAGGTTTTCTCTCCCCCCCTAGTTCTCTCCTCTAGTTTTTACAGCTAGATAACATAACAAAGGCTTTGGCAATAATTGCAGTATAATAGGACGTATCCACCTCTGTACATAAGGAAAGGAACAACTCCCATAGGCATTCCTTGTGCATAAAAAAGGACTTCAGTTCTATGTTTGGAGTCAACATTGAACACTGATATATTGAGATCCTTTGATGGCAGGAATCAAGCAAAGAGAGCCCCAGGCAACGGCACTCAATGCCCTTTATTTCTGAGATGCCATGGTGTTTCATATCACCTTGTAGATCTCTGGCTCAGGGTTGCCTTTCCACTCCAATTCAAAATAGTCAAAGCTTTCCCTATAAGGGGCACCACAGTGGGCGCTGACATTTAAAGAAAATGACATGCTGGGGCCCAGTGAAGAGTTGCAGACTTCCCCCAGGTGCAATTTTGGTGAAGGAAGGCTCACAAGAGTAAGAATGATAGAGAAACCTGACAAACACAGGGAAAGCTGCAGGGAAGGAAAGAGACCTAAACTATATTGGAGGGTGCTGTGATCTAACTTAACACCTTAAACACCCTGAGCTGAATGTCACATCCTCACAATGACATCAAGCTGTTGAACACGAGTGTCATTAATAGAATAATGAAAACAGTTCAGCCCAATCACTGCAGCTGAAAGAATATCTACCCAATCAGTTAAACTCTTGATCTCTAGGCATCTCAAAAAGGTCATTGATCTTCAGTGTGCAAGCTCAGTAGATAGAGGATGCCTGAGAAATCCCAACCAACTCTCACAGTGGTAGTTTTACCCCAGTGTAAATCCACGCCTGCAATGAGGTTACTCCAGATTTATGCCGGCAAAAGTGAGAGGAGAATCAGGCCCCATGTCACTGAAATGGACTATTAACTTTCTGGATAATAGTCCACACAAAGGAAAACACCAAACAGATGCTGGACACTGTTACCATCCAGAAGGTGAGTGAGAGAGAGGTGGGCAGGGGAGTTTGGGACTGCTGTAAGATTCTTACATGGTAACGCGTATGTCTGAGCATCCTGATGTTGTGTTGCAAAGACATGCAACATCAAGATGACTTTGCCCCAGAGGACAAAGTGTAAGGAGTGGAACCAGGAGAAGACACCACGGGAATGACAAACTGATGGCCAGTAACTGTTCCCTCCAATTCTCTATGCCATTTATCTGCCACCCCATAAACCTGAATCAGCTTCCTCGAGCTTTAATGTACAAATGCTACTCATTTATCACCCCTTATTTTTAACCAGCAGTTCTAGCTTTTTCATCCTTCCGGAGGCTGGATAAAGCAAAACTCTCAGATTGTATTGTTCCTATCCTAGCACTGCACTAGACTTGCAGTAAGTTTTTATTATTAATATTATTATCATCATCATCAGTATAAGAAGAAGAAAATCCATTCTGCCCAATTAAGCAGAATGCTGAGATGTTGTGACCACAGTGAAGACAATAGGCATTACAGGTGCTTGGCAGTGCTCAGGTTCAGGCCCCTTCAGATTACGGAAACATTTGAAATATAAAAGGAGTACTTGTGGCACCTTAGAGACTAACCAATTTATTGTAGCTCACGAAAGCTCATGCTCAAATAAATTGGTTAGTCTCTAAGGTGCCACAAGTACTCCTTTTCTTTTTGCGAATACAGACTAACACGGCTGTTCCTCTGAAATTTGAAATATAGTGTTGTCAGTATAAAAGAACAACAAATGCATTTCATACTTATCTGGAACTTTCCCTCTGCAGATCCCAAAGTGCTTTATAAAGGTGAGTGAGCACCATTAGCTCTATTTATCTGATGCCACAGAGCTGTTGAGTGACTTGGCTAAGGTCACAGTGAGCTAATAGCCTGTGCTGTCCTACTAGACTATAGTTGCCCTGTTAACAGAAACATTTATTTCCCCTGGTGAAACAGCTGGTTGTAAATACAGAAAGCTGGCAATTCTCACTCAGATAGTACTTGAATAGAAAGGAGATAAATACAGACTAGGTTCAGGGCAGGAAACCATTTGTTCAAGAGAATTCTACAAACAAACGCCACTCACTCGCTAGTGCCTGTGTAACATATGCTAATGACTTTGGGTGAACTACAAAACAGCATGGAGGGTTGACACAAGGGCTCAGCAGCCACATGGGGGCATGCTCTGCTACAGCCTAAGCTATACATTGGTCCCAAATAGGCCAAGATGTAATGGAACTACAGTGGCATTGAGGCTGCAGAGTCCATGATTATGTGGATTCGGTGGCACCAACACCCAGGAGTGGCTGTGGAAAGGTTACACTGCAGCCCCACAGGGTACCTGCTGCTTGAGGAGTTGCAATTCCATTCCCCTTAACCCCCTCTTAGCGCCCCACACAAGTCCAAATTACTCAGGCTTTGGGCAGGAGTGGTCAATGTTACCGTCTCTCTGCACAACACAAGCTAAACACATCACAGCATGGCTTCCCAGATGTTTACATCTTCTGCACAGTGATATAAAATGCAGGGGTTTCCAAAAGCTCCCATACACTGTATCCCATACACACCTCGTCTCTTTCACGCGCTCTGACTAGGCTAGCTCAGTCTAAAGATACGCCCCTACATATTTTCTCGCCATAACATTTATAGTCCATAACAGTGCCGCATTTGAAGTGTCCAGAGAGCTAAAGCAAGTACAAGAAACAAAGGGCTATTGAAACAGAACACGAATGTCTGCCCGAATGTGGGCGGGGGGTGGAGGGGGGGAGAATTACATTTTAAAGACATCATTAAGATCTTCATCCCTCAAGCACCATGTACAGCCTCATTAGAGAGCCCTATGAAGCTGTACACTGGGATAGTAATGACAGATGAGCTGCCATCCACGATGCTCCGCTTGTGAAGATCTGGACAGAAAATACATTTGCCTTTGCAGCTTCTGCATCACTCCCCACATCTGACAAAACAGCTAGGCATCCTGCACAGCAACTCATTTGTCACTGTCTAAATTAATGGGTTTTTCCTCTTTCCCTCCCCTTGACCAATGGCAGCGTAGCTTTCCCACAGCTTGATCACATCACATGCAGCACTCCAGCGTGATGGGCTCGGAGCCGATACTGCTGCATTAACCCTGAGCATGCTGTGTACAAACTTCACTCAAGGTTGTTTGGATTGCCTTCCCAGAAATCTGTCAGCGAGTGTACCCATATCCTCCCATACACCTCACAAATTACGCAAAGAGGTCACCTAGCTCTGCTCTGGCTTCTGCCATCATACTAACTGGCAGAGGCCTCGGGGGGAAAGCACACCTGAATGTACTCCCCACCTCGCCCCCGGAGAGTCTGCACCAAGACATTAGCAGTGCTGGACGTTAAGGGACACCTGTAGGTCTCCCAAAAGATGCACTCATCCTCCCGAGTAGCCCCTGGCAGCAGGCATTTAGCCAGAGCTTGAAACTGCTCCCTCCCCTATTGTGGAGATCCCAAGGGAATCCATGTCCCCAGCCAGGTACCAAGGCATCAGCTGGTACAGAGACATGGAACTGACACCCTTTCGCACCAGCATGGGGGAACACAAATCAGAGTGTGCATTTTTACTTGTTTGTTTTTTCCACTTTTTTTTTTTAAATAAAGGAAGCGAGCAGTCTTCATTGGAATCTTCACTCCTGTTTAAAATTACATGTGCTTAAAGATCATACCGAATCAGGGCTAAGATGAGTAGCAGTAAATAGCAGCTCTGAAATCATATTGCAGAATTCACTATTTTCACATGGCTCTCATACACCCAGGTAAAGTACTGATACTCCCAACAGGGCTCCTGGGGCCATTGAAGGTTGATCACTTTTCTTTTCTTATTCCTGAAAGCTGGCAAAGCACCGTGATGGGTTCTTCCAGGTAAACAATTAACCGCAGAATAAGGAAATCCTAACAACTGCTTCTGGTTTTAAAAATGCAAGAATTTCATTAGGACCGTGCAAGTTTATTGAACTCACTTGGGACACCGTTGCAAAAGGTTGAAAATGTGACCAATCTCTATCCGTTTGCCAAGTACCAATTATTATTCATCTGTATGGTATTGACGCCTTTGGGCGCTACCAGAATAATAAAACAGTTTGTTTATTTTTAAGAGAGGCTGAGCTACAAAAGTTCAGCTCAGGATATGGATTTGAACCTTCCCACCAAAAATCAGGATTTTTCTATGTCAGATTTGGATCCAAGTTTAGTGTTGAAGGCATCGATCTTGCAATCAGATCTGCCCACCCATGTCAGAATAAAAGGTGCCAGTTCCCTTTTCACTGGAAGCAAAACAAATCCATGCCAGCAGCCCTGCATTCCTGGGCAATTTTACAATAAAAAGCAGTGTGCACACAATGGAGGGAGATAAATTTCCTGAGGGAAACTGAGCTCAGTTTCAAAGAGAATTGTGAATGGCAAGTGGGGGGGGGGGGGGAAAGGCAATTAAAAAAATTATGAAACATACGTTGATAAGGTCCTTTTAATAGATTAAATATGGAATCAAATCACAAACGATGCAGCCTGGTAGCATTGGCTTTTAACACACAAATCTATGTGAACTTAATGATAACCTGTCTTGATAATACACTGGTTAATATTTCTGTAAAATGTAAAAGGGACTCCACTGAGTTAAAAACCACGTTGTCTGAACAATTTTGACCTATCATTGTAAAGCATTTCCTCAGATTACTTTAGCCAACAGGGATAACAAAAATTCTTTTTTCCAGTTTGTTTACTTGGTTCATTTGACAGCACTTTGCGAATAGTTATTTTCACCATTTCCCCAGTGTAGTGGGTTAGTTTTTCCTGATTGTGGGGTTTTTTTGCATAGTAACCAGCAGGGAAAGGAAAAACAAAAAGTAATAGGGAAACATGACTATAAAGCCACCAAATTGGGATGAGATCTCATGCAGCCAAAAGGAACTTCATGTAACTGATTAGATTTCAAGTGGACAGATTCCCTTTAAATTCAATTGAGCATTTTAGTTGGTGTGCAAACACACATGTATACAAACACACTCCATTGGACTGTAGTTTTTCCTCTAAACACGCCAGTTGGGAAGGGTAAGAAAAAAGCAATGGTGCTTTGAGGCCTGATTGGATTTGATTAAAAGAAGTCTATTCCAGTAGACCACACCAGACATTTATCATAAGCATCACTGAATGCATCCGATGAAGTGAGTTATAGCTCACGAAAGCTTATGCTCAAATAAATTTGTTAGTCTCTAAGGTGCCACAAGTACTCCTTTTCTTTTACTCCCTATACACTCACTGTTCCGTTTTATAGACCCCGCCACCCATTTATCTTCTATTTTCATCAGACACTTTCCAGCCTTTGTATTGTCACCTTAACATCTACCTTCTCCCAGCATCACATCTCATTCCCTCCTGATACACATGCAGCCTAGTCTTTCACTCCTTAGTATTACTCCTTGCAAAACTCCCACTGCAATGAATATAACAAATCAACCTCAGTCCACCTAGTCATTGTCAGCACCTCCCTCTAACAGTAGATTCTCTGCAGAGAAAGCAAAAAGGGTTGATGTAAATAGGTGAGACAGGGAGACTTGGAAGGTGTCAGGTAAGTGGAGTAAAGAATTCTGGACTCTTCTGCAGGGGCTATGAGGGACATGAAAATATGTTTATTTTTTCTCCTTGGCAGCATCCACAAAGTCCCAGTTGATCGAGATGTTCTGAGTGATAAACAGCCAGTGAATCAAAGCAACCTTTTCTCAAAAAGAGAATCAAATTGCTTATCACTGTGGCCAGTTTCCTAGCTATGTCTTGGTCAAGATGGATCTGGCGGAGTCCAGACTACCTATCCAAGGATGGTTGGCCTCCACTAAATGTTTTTCTTAGTTGATCTTCACTTTCATTCACTGGAGGTCCCGGAAGAACTTGGAAAGCCTCAGGCTGCGACTTGCACTTTGGAATCATGGCCATCATAAATGGTTCGGTCACCAATGATCACAAGCTATTGTGAGCACATGATGGCTGACACATTTGCCTGTGCAGGCCCTGCACTATCATTATCTGCAGTGACTCACTAGTCAGTGCTTTGCGATGCCTCGATTATGAAGGGCTCTTCATGAAAGCAAAAGCTTTGTTTAGCTGCACGGAATTCCAGCTTCCCTTTTAGCTGCCTGGGAAACAAGCTGTTCTTCACCAAGCATAATCACTTACTCTGCAGTCTGTAATAATCCTCAGCCACATCACCCAGCTGCAGTCGCCTCTGTTTCTTCTGATGAGTTCTGTGTGTTCCCGACAGGCAATGAGAGAATGGTGCTCAGAGAATGGTGCTCTTTGCTTTTCTCCAACCAGTAGAGATACTGACACAGGAAGCCAGCTCTCCAGAAGTGAAGGGTTGAATATTTACCAGGTCTTCAATCATACAGAACGTTCTAGGTGGCCAGGATCCTCTTATGTCTGCAAATAGCTCTGGGAGTTATCAAAATATTTAGCCGCCTGAGAGATCATTCAGCATTTTCCAGATTTTAGGCCCCATGCTTGCCCTGTGTTTCAGTGGTACAGTAACCTTGTGACACTGGCATTGTAAAACAAAGTGGAGAAAAGCTGTTGAGTTTAGGACTAGAGATTGCACACTTTTTTTGCTTCTGTAGACTGAGTGCATTGCACACCCCATGGGCTTCTCGCATCCCTCTATCCCCCACTAAACCTTCCTGTGTGACATCCCCTTCTACTTCAGAGACTCCCACCAACCCTCCATATAGCCCCTTTCCCCCATACCAGGGGCGGTGTGTGCTCCCTCATTCTCCCTTTATCCCAACGCCCCACTTTTTCCCCATTCAAGAATACCCCATTCCCTTCCCCCCAGGGGTCTGAGTATCCCCTTCTCCTCTTCTCCCCATCAGAGGTTCCGTGTGTGTCCCGTGTGTGTCCTTGTGTGGGCTTTGTGCACCCCAATTTCCCCCCAATACCAGGGTCCCCCATTCTCCACCTGCCAGGGTCTGTGTATTACCTTTCTCCCCATTCTGTCCATACCAGGGGGCATGTGTGGCTCCCCCATTATTCTTTCCCCTATTCCCAGGATTCTGCATGTGCTCCCATTCCTCGCCCCATGCTTTTCTTTCTTTCCTTTCTCTTTCAGGTTGTCAGCATTTTGAAACTCTAGCTATTGGGAGATTGGACAGAGCTGAGATAGGGGATATTGTTATGCTGGAAGGTGTTAATGGCTGCCAACAACCAGTTCTTTGATCTATAGCCACCTACAGAGGTGCTAACCAGATGCCAGGGGCTTTTTGTCTCCCCCATTTCCCCCTTTTGGTTCTTCCAATTTTCCCCAAAATCAAGAGGGTTCTGGTCATTGATGCCTAGAACATTCACTGATATCCTGGAATTGATCAGATCTCAAAAGTTATTGTGAAATATACAGAATGCCACCGATTTGAGAGTTAGACCCTGCTTTACTTGGCCAATACACCGCATGCAAAATCAGTTCTCCAGATCCTAGGGCACTGTCTACACTACAAAATTAAGTAGGTCAACATACAGCCACCGCCATAATTACTGCCGTAGTTCATGTCCCTCTCTGTCAGTGGTGTGTGACCTCACCAGGGGCTCTTCCACCTACTTCATTGTGTCGGACATTGTGGGACACTGACAGTTTGACCCCCGCCACCCCCAAGCAGCACTCACAGCTGAAGCCCCTCTGCCCTGGGGATAAACAGCTGGAGCTGTCACTGCTCTGTAGTATAGATGAAGAGTAGGCGGTTCTCTTCACAGTTGCACTCTTAATTGAATCCAGGATGCTGTAAGATTTCTCAGTATGTAATGCCACTAGTTGAATAGCATGGTGGATTTGCAGGACAACCTGCATAGCTGTAAACATCACCGTATCTCAGCTGCCATCACTCAGCCACTGTTTGCAGTGTTGTTGTCGCTGTGTTGCTCCCGGGATATTAGAGAGACGAGGTAGGGGAGGTAATATCTTGTATTGAACCAATTTTGTTGGTGAAAGAAGACAAGCTTTCGAGCTACACAGAGCTCTTCTTAGGGTCAGCTTTGTGTAGTTTGAAAGCCTCTCTCTTTCACCAAGAGAAGATGGTCCAATAAAAGATACTACTTCACCCCCTTGTGTGTCTGATCACTCAGCCATCTCAACTTCCGCAGCACTCCCAGGCCTGTTAGTCCATGGAACAAAAGTATGGGGTTTCTTGAAGCCGTGGGAGGAGGCAATGCTTCATTGGTTGCAGCAGCTCATGGCCTGGGATACAGCAGACAGCAGGTGAGATTCTGCTAATATCCTGCTCCGAAAGCCCATCTGATTTCATGGACCTGCTTGTGGAGTCGGAGACCATTCAGTGAGAGTAAGGTGGAAGAAATCTGAAAACAGCCACAAGCTACACAGCTCTGACATACCCAGTAAATGGGACATGTAAAGCCTCAGCATAAAACAGCTACTGGTTCAGGTCCTGCGGGAAAAAAAACTTTTACCTGAACACCCTTTGGGCAGCAGCACTTTGCAAAAATATGAAAATTGGGGCTGTGAAAGAGACCAAACGAAGCAGAGATTCCTAACTTAAGCCTGATTCTCTGTCCTTAACTGACACTCACATACCTATTTATTTTTGCACAAAGGCGCATTACAGTCTGGGTGACAGAACCAATTTCAGTTTTAACACTGAGCGTTAGGTATTCATTGAACCAAACCCACAAGATCCTTAGGATTGAGGGGCACAGCATCTCAGAAGAGGCACTCAGCACACCTCAGGACCAGAATCTTCCCCACTGAGTATCTACAATGGCCGTTGTTCTCCTTGGCCAGTCAGAGGTGATACAGAAGCCAGCAGCAGGTACTGACAATGCCATTAGTACTATGCTGCACTAAGTCATCCTTTCTGACCATACCGACTCATTCACACAGGTTCCTGTTTCTGAACAAGTTGCAAACACTGCAAACTAGCCCCTCTGTCTAACACCTGCTCCCAGCACAGCAACCTCTGTGTCACCACTTCTGGAGACTATCTTGAGTAAACTTCCATTGTTGTGTTTGGAGAACACTAACCCAAACAGGTCTCTACTCCAGCAGCAGCAGCAAGGCACATCTAATTGCACTTTTTATGAAGGCTTTTTAGTCCTGATAACACCAGCAATCCAAGACCTACATTACGCCATGCCTGGAACAACTAATTCTCTCCCCCACATACCCTTGGAGAGACCTTAGGTTCCTGACATACTTTTCCTGAATGTGACAGTTGAGCTTCCAATGTTCCTAGAACTGCCACACTCATCTCTGGGGAAACTTTTCCTGGAACTGTACTTACATATCTGCTAATGTAATGTCGAGTTATTGGGCAATACTCTACATATTCTACCCCTGGGGGAATTCTGTGCTACTGAACATGAGCATAATTAATGAGCCCCACATATTTTTAATTTTTTGCACAGAAAAAAGTTTCTGCTGAAATGTTGCTGCAGTTCTGCCCTTTGCCCACCAGAGGGCACTGTGGCAATAGAACAAAGCTGCAGATCCCCACCAGTGAGGGAAGAGAGAGAGCCTGCCTTCTTCACAGTGGTCCAGGTCACGAGACAGGGGCTATGGAAACACAGACATCACGTGGTGCTGGGGGGTGTGTCCAGACAGGGGCTCATAAGGGCTGAATGGGAGTGGAGGCACAGGACCACAGGGGGGAGGGAGGTGCAGGGCTATTTGGGGAAGGGTGTGCAGAGCTACATAGGGACAGGGGATGGCTGGGTGGGGACACAGACACATGGGGACAGTGGGAGGTGGGACAGGGACAGGCAAAGGGGGTGCAGGGCAATGTTCCCTCTAATTTTTTAAATCCATGTGCAGAATGCATTTTGTTATGTGCACAAATATGGAGGTGATGTGTGACACATCACCTTCATATTGGTGCACATAACTAAATTCATGTGGTGGGGATGGGGCCGAGAGGTTCAGAATGTGGGAGGGGGCTCAGGGGGCAAAGGATTGGGATGTGGAGAGATGAGAGCTCTGGCTGGGGTTGTGGGCTCTGGGGTGGGACTGGGGACGAGGGGTTTGGGGTGCAGGAGGGGGATCAGGGCTGGGGCAGAGGGTTGGGCTGCAGGCTCTGGGGTGGGGCTGGGGATGAGGCATTTGGGGTACAGGCTGCCCTGAGGCTGCAGTGGGGAGAGTGAGAGAGAGAGAGGACTCCCCCCAGCCCTCTCTGACCGCAGCAGCAGCTTGGGGCTGGAGGAGAGGTGTCTATCCCCCCGCTGCAGCAGCTCCAGCAGGGCTGGGCCGGGCCGAGGGAGGGACTCCTCTCCCTGGCAGTTCTGGCAGGCCTGGGCCAGACCGAGGGAGGGGCTCTTCTCCCGCAGCAAATCCAGGGCAGGTCCCTGCTGGGGCTGGTGAGGAGGGGCGCCTCTCCCATCGCAGCAGGCCTGCACTCGGGCCGGGTGCCTCTCCCCACTGTGGCAGGTCCATGCTGGGGCTGGTGGAGAGGGCCGCCTCTTCCCACTGCAGCCCTGAGCCCCTGCATGGGGCTTAATAGGCAGCTGCATGGCCACGCGGCTTAGAAGGAACTTAGATGCAGGGCCACATGGGGACGGGGGAAAGGGTATCTGAGTGGGGGTGGAGGGACACATGTGGACAGGGGGTGCAAGGACACATGGGGCTATAGGAACACATGGGGACAGGGACAGATGTACCTGACTGAATGGGAGAGGCTAGGGGTCAGCCAGCGTCTGCATGAGGGAAGCTCCCTAAGAATCCTTCCCCAGGCCCCAAAAAACCTATTCCATACTTTTCCCTCCCATAACCAACAACCCTCCAAGTTCACACCCAGGCTCCTTCCCAGGAATTTACTTCCCTCTCACTCAGCTCCTCCATTACTACTGACTTCCCCAAGCTTTTGCACTGCTTCTAAGGGGTGCGGGAAATACAGTTCTGTATTGTACTTTAAATGAATTATTACTCAGAGTTCTGCATTAATATGCCTAGTCAGGAATCTATTTGTCAAAAAACGTTTCCTGAATCTTTTTTGTTGTCTGTATTGTAACAGACATACTTGCTGACAGGTATTTTGAAATAAATGACCAAAAATAATTGAAACTGATGTGATTATATTGTGTTATTTTGACAAATATAATATTCAGAATGTTGCAGAATTTTAAAATATTGTGTGCAGAATTTTGAATTTTTTGGCGCAGAATTCCCCCAGGAATAATATTCTTTTGACTGGTACTTTGAATAATGCTACTATATAGTAAGAGCAAATATGTTTCAATTGTTTGGTTAAAGGGCTCAGAGCATGGTTACATTAACATCAAAGAATTACAGTACATAGACTACTATTTTTATTCACTATTCACAATTGTTTCTGGGCCCGTTAACATATACTAAAAACAAGTCAGAATATTACCTAAGACAGACAGAATCCAGTAAACAAGAACACCCCTTTGCCAAAAGCCTACGTGAACAGCTCAGCTTTGCACTATGCCTTGAAGATTAACAAACTGGCTCTGTCAGACCAACGCCCTGCCAGAAACCCCCATATGTACAAATCTAGAACTGCTAGCAAAAGCACATTACGTGACCTCGAATGCCATGGTGATAGATATGGAGAGAGGCACTATCCAAAGGGTGACATACAGGGCTTTGCAGATCATCATCAATGCCACAGCTTGCAACTGGAAGTGAAAAGAAAGCCAAAGCAGTCTGCAGAGCACTGATGAAACGTGTTCCTCCTACCTATCAGCCCTGCAAAGTGGGCCACCTGATTCTGCACCTGAGGAAACTGCCAAGGGTCTTCAAGGATAGCCTTATGTACAGAGTATGGAGATCTGGTCTGGATAGCAGTGACAAGACCCACATCAGCGAGGAAGGGCTGCCTGTGCCGTGCCTAATGCACACAGACTAAAAGGCATTCCTGGCCAATGAAGCCATTTGCACTACCATTATGCATATACAGGGTATGCAGTACAATAACCATGTATGCTTATTTTGTAACTATCCTCATTTAGTAACTGCCCCTTTACATACAAAGCATCCAGGAAAAGCAACTCAATTTAATAGATGGTGGTTTCAATTTAGAGGCATGGGGGAAGAAATTAGAATATGATGGAAGCCACAGCTTCCATACTAAGCTTGTATGTGTGGGGAGAAAGGCTTTGATCCAGATACCTGTCTTTGATCCAGATACCTGTCTTTAGTGCTGGATAAGTGGAGGGAGAGAAAATACCAAATAATCACTGAGCAATCAATCTTTGCTCCACTCCACATTATCTACCTTGTAACACTAGCATCCTGGCTGATCTGAAGGAGCTGTCCGCGGAGTGACTGCCTCTCCTCAATGGCTGGCAGCAGTGAGTAGTTCTCAACCTTTTCTGTACCGTGCCTGATTCCAGATCACTCCCAGGCCCCTTTCCCATCTGCCAAGGATCGGGTCAGGATGCTCTTGTCATTTAAGTAATATGGGAACGGCAAAATGGTCCCAACCCCGCACTACTGAGTTATTGCTCAATATCACCTTTGAGCGCCACACATCGGAAAGAAGCATTACAAAGGAAGAGCTACATCCTATGATCCCCCTTGAAATGGCAAGACAAAAATAAAAAGGAGCAAGGCTTAGCAAAGTGCTTTCATAACTTGGGGTTAGCTCACCGGAAGTAGTAGGGACAACTGCACAGCCTGCATACTAGAGACCGACTAGGGGTCAAAGGCAGAGCTCTGTCTACCAAATGCCATCCTAGGGACAGCCTGTTCGAGACAGGGATGAAAATACAGAACAATGGGAAACACTAAGAGATTGAGCAGGCAGATATGTTCCTTGAGCCCAGCATGACTCTGCTGGAGGTAGAGCTGGTTGGAAAACAGAATTTCCATCCCACAGGAAATTTTGAGATTTCAAAATTTGTTTTTCTCCCAAATCAAGATCAAGAGTCAAAATCTCAAAACATTTTGTGGAATAGAAATTCTGTAACACTTTGATTCAGACACATTTAAACAACCTTATTGAAAACTTTAGTTTTGTAATGTCAAAATATTATAATATGTAAATATAAAATATTATTGATCTTCAATATTATATTAACATTAAGTCCAAACACATTAACATGAAGTCAAAATATGAAGCTCTAAGTGAAATGAGAAAGAACAAAATATGATTTCAATTTTCAATCATTTTCAAAAAATTTCTGTTGAAAATGCCATCAGGATCACCACATTTCCAAGAAACATTTAGATTTCAGCAAAGCAGCATTTTCCAATGGAAAACAGTTCCACTGAAAAGTTTCTGACTAGCTCTAGCTGCAAGGACTCTTACACTCAATTAGAATGCTACTCTGCTTCCTGGTGCATAGGAGTTAGAATTCTAACAATATTGTACACTTCCATAGCATCTCTCATTGCAGAATCTCAATGCATTTTATAAGCAGTGATTAAATTAACCTTCACAACAGCTCTCAGAGTTAGGATTCATGTTACCAATTTAGCAGCTGGGTAAACAGAGGCTAATCAATTGATATGTCCATAGTTACAACACAGCAGTGCTGGGAACCAAACCCAGAAATCCAGATTCCTAGTCTCCAACAATGCACTTTTAAAATTCCAGTTGTATGTCCCTACACCCTCTCTCCACCCGGAGTTGGCATCTTTAAAATGCCATCATTTCTCATCACATGTGAGCCACTAGGCATCTGGCTATATATCCCCTCACCTTTGTAGATCATTTCACATTTATCAAGTTGTCAAATAAAACAAAGTTAAGGTACCAAAACACAGTCCATTACATTTTTAGAGCTATTTGCAGGCATTTACCTCAGATTCTCTGTTAACATCAATAAGAATAAGAATAATTCACCACCTAGGGCTTGCAGTATTTAGGGGGCTGGCATGCCTACATTACGAATGATGATTACTAAGACTTTGCTGCTGTACTTTGAGAGAGGAGGTCGTCCAAGGAAACCAGAAGAAAGAGGTACAGACTGAAACAGCTCTTTTTTAAAAAAAAGCCTTACTTGTTAAAGATAATGTGTTTGGAGTTGAGGAAATATATCAAGCATGTAAAATGGGTAAGGTTGCAGTAGGACCCCAGGTAATTCCAGGGAAAATCAAGAGATGAATTATTCAGTAGCTTTTTCTTCTGATTTCCACTGACATTGCATTAGAAAAGGTTGCAGTAATATTAGGGTTATGTTAAAGAGAATTAACTCTTGTATATAAAAGGCATTTGCTTTCACTTAAAACTTTCCAAGAAGAGTTGTCAACTTGCCTTTCATTTGTCCGAACTTTGAAGTAACACTGATGAGCAAACTGCATGTTAATATTATTGCAAATCAGAAAAAGCTCTAGTGGGAACTGTGATGGGGCGCCCGCCCCACTATGGCCTGTAAGGGGTTAATAGAGGCATAGGAAGGCTGTGCAGGAAGCAGCCAATAGAAGAGGGGCTGTGAGGAGCAGCCAATTTGGGCCCAGAGGCCCGTATAAGAAGAAGCCACAAGGCAAAGCAGGGTCAGTTCCTCCCTGGAGCTCAAGGAGGGAGGACTGGGTGCCTTGCAGGTGAATGGAAGCTAGCATCCTTGACAGAGCAGTGCTGAGCAGAAACAGGGGAGCTCCTGGCTGGCTGATAGAACTAGCATGTTGAGGCCCTGAGGTAAGGGTGAAGAAGGTGCTGGGGCCATGGAGAAGTGGCCCAGGGAAATGTACTGAGCTAGAGGTGACACAGCAAGTGGTTGCCATCTACAATGTCCCTGGGCCAGGACCTGGAGTAGTGAGCAGGCCCAGGTCCCCCCCACTCGCTTCTGGGGAAGTAGCTGGACCATTGACTGCAGGGCCTCTGAAAGGGGGGAGCACAGAACATGACACGGCCAGAAGGCTGTGTCTTGAAGATGACGCCGCGGTCCTTGGAGCAACGTGGGTCCGGGAGCAGATGTGATGGCAGCCAAGGAGGACGGCATGAAGGAGGAGTGCTGGGCAGAGACGGGCTCCACCTTACAAAGAGAGGGAAGAGCATCTTTGCGAGCAGGCTGGCTAACCTAGTGAGGAGGGCTTTAAACTAGGTTCACCGGGGGAAGGAGACCAAAGCCCTGAGGTAAGTGGGAAAGCGGGATACCAGGAGGAAGCACAGGCAGGAATGTCTGTGAGGGGAGGGCTCCGGCCTCATACTGAGAATGAGGGGCGATCAGCACGTTATCTCAAGTGCTTATATACGAATGCACAAAGCCTTGGAAACAAGCAGGGAGAACTGGAGGTCCTGGTGATGTCAAGGAATTATGACATGATTGGAATAACAGAGACTTGGTGGGATAACTCACATGACTGGAGTACTGTCATGGATGGTTATAAACTGTTCAGGAAGGACATGCAGGGCAGAAAGGATGGGGGAGTAGCACTGTATGTAAGGGAGCAGTATGACTGCTCAGAGCTCCGGTATGAAACTGCAGAAAAACCTGAGTGTCTCTGGATTAAGTTTAGAAGTGTGAGCAACAAGAGGGATGTAGTGGTGGGAGTCTGCTATAGACCACCGGACCAGGGGGATGAGGTGGATGAAGCTTTCTTCCGGCAGCTCGCAGAAGCTACTAGATCGCACGCCCTGGTTCTCCTGGGTGACTTTAATTTTCCCGATATCTGCTGGGAGAGCAATACAGCGGTGCATAGACAATCCAGGAAGTTTTTGGAAAGCGTAGGGGACAATTTCCTGGTGCAAGTGCTAGAGGAGCCAACTAGGTGGGGAGCTGCCTCTGTCTTCACGAACAAGGTCAGCTCCCAGACTGCTGCGCTGGGCATCACAGCATGGGGAAGAGATGGCCAGCCCTCTGTGGAGAAAGAGGTGGTTAGGGACTATTTAGAAAAGCTGGACGTACACAAGTCCATGAGGCCGGACGAGTTGCATCCGAGAGTGCTAAAGGAATTGGCGGCTGTGATTGCAGAGCCATTGGCCATTATCTTTGAAAACTCGTGGCGAACGGGGGAAGTCCCAGATGACTGGAAAATGGCTAATGTAGTGCCAATCTTTAAAAAAGGGAAGAAGGAGGATCCTGGGAACTACAGGCCAGTCAGCCTCACCTCAGTCCCCGGAAAAATCATGGAGCAGGTCCTCAAAGAATCAATCCTGAAGCACTTACATGAGAGAAAAGTGATCAGGAACAGTCAGCATGGATTCACCAAGGGAAGGTCATCCCTGACTAATCTAATCGCCTTCTATGATGAGATTACTGCTTCTGTGGATGAAGGGAAAGCAGTGGATGTATTGTTTCTTGACTTTAGCAAAGCTTTTGACACCGTCTCCCACAGTATTCTTGTCAGCAAGTGAAAGAAGTATGGGCTGGATGAATGCACTATAAGGTGGGTAGAAAGTTGGCTAGATTGTCGGGCTCAAAGGGTAGCGATCAATGGCTCCATGTCTAGTTGGCAGCCGGTGTCAAGTGGAGTGCCCCAGGGGTTGGTCCTGGGGCCGGTTTTGTTCAATATCTTCATAAATGATCTGGAGGATGGTCTGGATTGCACTCTCAGCAAATTTGCAGATGATACTAAACTGGGAGGAGTGGTAGATACGCTGGAGGGCAGGGATAGGATACAGAGGGACCTAGACAAATTGGAGGATTGGGCCAAAAGAAATCTGATGAGGTTCAATAAGGATAAGTGCAGGGTACTGCACTTAGGACGGAAGAACCCAATGCACAGCTACAGACTAGGGACCGAATGGCTAGGCAGCAGTTCTGCGGAAAAGGACCTAGGGGTAACAGTGGACGAGAAGCTGGATATGAGTCAGCAGTGTGCCCTTGTTGCCAAGAAGGCCAATGGCATTTTGGGATGTATAAGTAGGGGCATAGCCAGCAGATCAAGGGACGTGATCGTCCCCCTCTATTCGACATTGGTGAGGCCTCATCTGGAGTACTGTGTCCAGTTTTGGGCCCCACACTACAAGAAGGATGTGGATTAATTGGAGAGAGTCCAGCGAAGGGCAACAAAAATGATTAGGTGTCTGGAATACATGACTTATGAGGAGAGGCTGACGGAACTGGGTTTGTTTAGTCTGCAGAAGAGAAGAATGAGGGGGGATTTGATAGCTGCTTTCAACTACCTGAGAGGTGGTTCCAGAGAGGATGGTTCTAGACTATTCTCAGTGGTAGAAGAGGACAGGACAAGGAGTAATGGTCTCAAGTTGCAGTGGGGGAGGTTTAGGTTGGATATTAGGAAAAACTTTTTCACTAAGAGGGTGGTGAAACACTGGAATGCGTTACCTAGGGAGGTGGTAGAATCTCCTTCCTTAGAAGTTTTTAAGGTCAGGCTTGACAAAGCCCTGGCTGGGATGATTTAATTGGGGATTGGTCCTGCTTTGAGCAGGGGGTTGGACTAGATGACCTCCTGAGGTCCCTTCCAACCTTGATATTCTATGATTCTAGGCACCATCAGGAGAGTGTGTACTGATGGACAGAGCTAATCCCCAAGACGGCCAGTAGGAGGCAGCAGTGTACTGACTGGATTGACATCAATCAGTCAATCCTGAACTTTCTGCCTACCACATTCCTCCACCGCCACCTTTACTTTCTTTGAAATAAGCTTCCTCATTAATCTACTTAAGAGTCACGAGAGGAAATTGACCACAGCACGTGACATAAAACAGACATATTCAAAGAATGAGAGTCTCTTCTGAATGGAATTGAATTACAAACATTACTGAAAAGACGGGAAAAGACATCAGCAAAGATTGATGATGACTGACTCAGCCTGCAGGAGCAAGTGGAGGAGATCTGGAATATTTTACACTAGTTACAATTTATCCATTAGTGTCAGCAAGATATGTCAGTCTACTGTGCCACAGAGTTGAAGTAACCTGGCATCGCTTGGAAGAAATATATTAAGAGGACTCTTCATTAAACTCTCTGAGACTTATGAACACATCCTGCACCCAACTTTATTTTTCTCTCTTTTTGGTGAAACTTTGCACTAAAATGACCAGAAATTCCAGAAATTATAACTGTATCTAGCTACAAGTCCATTCACAAAAATTACAAGACACACAAAGGTTTCCCAGCAGTATATTAAAGCTGTTAGAGGCTCTTTTACTGTGGTTTTACAGCACGTAGCAGAGTGGGACCCCACCTCTCATTAGGACCTTTAGGCGCAAGCATAATACAAAATTACTATGTCTGTGGTCTCTCTTAGAATGCAGGAAATCATAGAAACGTGGAACTGGAAAGGACCTCAATAAGTCATCTAGTCCAGTCCCCTGAATTGCGACAGAATGAAGCAGACTATGCCTGACAATTTCCTGGCGCAAGTGCTAGAGGAGCCAACTAGGGGGGGTGCTTTTCTTGACCTGCTGCTCACAAACCGGGTAGAATTAGTGGGGGAAGCAAAAGTGGATGGGAATCTGGGAGGCAGTGACCATGAGTTGGTTGAGTTCAGGATCCTGACGCAGGGAACAAAGGTAAGCAGCAGGATACGGACCCTGGACTTCAGGAAAGCAGACTTCGACTCCCTCAGGGAACGGATGGCCAGGATCCCCTGGGGGACTAACTTGAAGGGGAAAGGAGTCCAGGAGAGCTGGCTGTATTTCAAGGAATCCCTGTTGAGGTTACAGGGACAAACCATCCCGATGAGTCGAAAGAATAGTAAATATGGCAGGCGACCAACTTGGCTTAATGGTGAAATCCTAGCGGATCTTAAACATAAAAAAGAAGCTTACAAGAAGTGGAAGGTTGGACATATGACCAGGGAAGAGTATAAAAATATTGCTCGGGCATGTAGGAATGTTATCAGGAGGGCCAAATCGCACCTGGAGCTGCAGCTAGCCAGAGATGTCAAGAGTAACAAGAAGGGTTTCTTCAGGTATGTTGGCAACAAGAAGAAAGCCAAGGAATGTGTGGGCCCCTTACTGAATGAGGGAGGCAACCTAGTGACAGAGGATGTGGAAAAAGCTAATGTACTCAATGCTTTTTTTGCCTCTGTTTTCACTAACAAGGTCAGCTCCCAGACTGCTGCGCTGGGCATCACAAAATGCGGAAGAGATGGCCAGCCCTCTGTGGAGATAGAGGCGGTTAGGGACTATTTAGAAAAGCTGGACGTGCACAAGTCCCTGGGGCCGGACGAGTTGCATCCGAGAGTGCTGAAGGAATTGGCGGCTGTGATTGCAGAGCCACTGGCCATTATCTTTGAAAACTCGTGGCGAACCGGGGAAGTCCCGGATGACTGGAAAAAGGCTAATGTAGTGCCAATCTTTAAAAAAGGGAAGAAGGAAGATCCTGGGAACTACAGGCCAGTCAGCCTCACCTCAGTCCCTGGAAAAATCATGGAGCAGGTCCTCAAAGAATCAATCCTGAAGCACTTGCATGAGAGGAAAGTGATCAGGAACAGCCAGCATGGATTCACCAAGGGAAGGTCATGCCTGACTAATCTAATCGCCTTTTATGATGAGATTACTGGTTCTGTGGATGAAGGGAAAGCAGTGGATGTATTGTTTCTTGACTTTAGCAAAGCTTTTGACACGGTCTCCCATAGTATTCTTGTCAGCAAGTTAAGGAAGTATGGGCTGGATGAATGCACTATAAGGTGGGTAGAAAGCTGGCTAAATTGTCGGGCTCAACGGGTAGTGATCAATGGCTCCATGTCTAGTTGGCAGCCGGTATCAAGTGGAGTGCCCCAAGGGTCGGTCCTGGGGCCGGTTTTATTCAATATCTTCATAAATGATCTGGAAGATGGTGTGGATTGCACTCTCAGCAAATTTGCGGATGATACTAAACTGGGAGGAGTGGTAGATACGCTGGAGGGGAGGGATAGGATACAGAAGGACCTAGACCAATTGGAAGATTGGGCCAAAAGGAATCTGATGAGGTTCAATAAGGATAAGTGCAGGGTCCTGCACTTAGGACGGAAGAACCCAATGCACAGCTACAGACTAGGGACCGAATGGCTAGGCAGCAGTTCTGCAGAAAAGGACCTAGGGGTGACAGTGGACGAGAAGCTGGATATGAGTCAGCAGTGTGCCCTTGTTGCCAAGAAGGCCAATGGCATTTTGGGATGTATAAGTAGGGGCATAGCGAGCAGATCGAGGGACGTGATCGTTCCCCTCTATTCGACATTGGTGAGGCCTCATCTGGAGTACTGTGTCCAGTTTTGGGCCCCACACTTCAAGAAGGATGTGGATAAATTGGAGAGAGTCCAGCGAAGGGCAACAAAAATGATTAGGGGACTGGAACACATGAGTTATGAGGAGAGGCTGAGGGAGCTGGGATTGTTTAGCCTGCAGAAGAGAAGAATGAGGGGGGATTTGATAGCTGCTTTCAACTACCTGAAAGGGGGTTCCAAAGAGGATGGCTCTAGACTGTTCTCAATGGTAGCAGATGACAGAACGAGGAGTAATGGTCTCAAGTTGCAGTGGGGGAGGTTTAGATTGGATATTAGGAAAAACTTTTTCACTAAGAGGGTGGTGAAACACTGGAATGCGTTACCTAGGGAGGTGGTAGAATCTCCTTCCTTACAGGTTTTTAAGGTCAGGCTTGACAAAGCCCTGGCTGGGATGATTTAACTGGGAATTGGTCCTGCTTTGAGCAGGGGGTTGGACTAGATGACCTTCTGGGGTCCCTTCCAACCCTGATATTCTATGATTCTATGACAGGTGATGGTCTAACCTTAATAATCTCCAGTGACAGAAATTACTTCCTAGGTAACTTATTGCAGTGCTTAACTACCCTTACAGTTAGGAAGTTTTTCCTAATGTCTTAACCTAAATCTCCCTTGCTTCTTGTCCTATCCTAAGCAGTTAAGGAGAACAATTTAGCACCCTCCTCTTTATAACAGCCTTTTATGAAATTAAACTGTTATGTCCCCTCTCGGTCTTTTTCAGACTAATCAAACTCAATTTTTCCCCATCTTTCCTTGTAGGTCATGTTTTCTAGACCTTTACTAATTTTTGTTGCTCTCCTCTGGATTTTCTCTAGTTTGCTCACATCTTTCCCAAAGTGTGGTGCCCAGAACAGGACACAGTACTCCAGCTGAAGCCTTATCAGTTTTGAGTACACTGGAAGAGTTATTTCCAGTGTCTTCCTTACAACACTCCTGCTAATACATCCCAGAATGATCACTTTTTTGCAATAGTATTACATTGACTCATATTCAGTTTGTGACCCATTATAACTTCCCAGATCTTTTTTTGCAGCACTCCTTCCTAGGCAGTCCTTCCCCATTTTGTATTTGTGCAACTGATCATTCCTTTCAAATTGTAACACTTTGCACTTGTCCTTACTGAACTTCACTCTATTTAAGTCAGACCATTTCTCCAGTTTGTCAAGATCATTCGGTATTTTAATTCTGTCCTCCAAAGCACTTGCAACCCCTCCCAGCTTGGTATCATCCGCAAACTAAGTGTACTGTACTCTTTAAGCCATTATCTAAATAATTTATGAAGATATTGAATAGAACCGACCCACGACAGATCCCTGTGGGATCCCACTCAATATGCCCTTCCAGCTCGATTGTGAACCATTGATAACTACTCTCAGTATACTTTTCCAGCCAGCGGTACACCCACCTTAAAGCAGGTTAGTCTAGGCTATATTTCTCTACACTGTATATGAGAAGGTCATGCAAGACAGTATCAAAAGCCTTACTAAAGTCAACATATACCACATCTATTGCTTCCCCCTATCCAAAAGGCTTGTTAGCCTGTCAAAAAAGGATATTAGGATGGTTGAATATGATTTGTTATTGACAAATCTATGGTGACTGTTACTTATCACCTTAATTTCTTCTAGGTGCTTACCAATTGATTGTTCAATTATGTGCTCCACTACCTTTCCAGTTAAGCTGACTGGTCTATAATTCCCTGGGGTTGTCCTTACTTCCCTTTTCATAGATAGGTACTATATTTGCCCTTTTCCAGTCCTCTGGTCTCTCTCCCTACTTCCATGAGTCTCAAAGATAATTGCTAATGGCTCAGATACCTCTCCAGCCAGTTCCTTAAGTATTCTAGGATGTATTTCATCACGACCTGCTGACTTGACTAAGTAATTCTAACTTGTCTAAGTAATTCTAACTTGGTCTTTTCCTATTTTAGCCTGAGATCCTACTCCATTTATACTGATGTTTAGAACTTTAGTTGTCAAATCCTTTTTAACTTTTTGATGAAAACTGAAACAAAAAAGGGCATTTAACACTTCAACCACTGCTGCGTTTTCTGTTATTGCCTTCCCCTCCTCATTAAGTAGTGGGCCTACCCTGTCCTTGGTCTTCCTCTTGCTTCTCACATATTTGTAAAATGCTTTCCCTAGCTAGTTTAATCACGTTTGTGCTTTGGCCTTTCTAATTTTGTTCCTACATGCTTGTGTTGGTTTTTCACATTCATCCTATGTAATTTGACCTAGCTTCCCCTTTTTATAGGACTCTTTTTTGAGTTTCAGGTCACTGAAGATCTTTTGGTTAAGCCCAGGTAGTCTCTTACCATACTTTCTATCTTTTCTACACATCAGTGTAGTTTTCTCTTTTACTCTCAATGTCTCTTTAAAAAACTGTCACCTCTCCAGAACTCTCTTTTCCCTTAGACTTGCTTCCCATGGGATCTTACCTATCATTTCTCTAAGTTTCCTAAAATCTGCCTCCTGGAAATCCATTGCCTTTATTCTGCTATTTTTCCTCCTACCATTCCTTAGAATCATTAACTATCATTTCATGAAGCATTAAAACTAGCAGAAAGTTACTATAATAGATTACAAGAACCAATGTAAACATTTTTTCTGAAATAAAAGCCATTAATACCTCCCTCCCCCAAACACAGAATATGTGGCTTTTTTGTTGGTACAGACTGATCTATAAGGCTGCGAGTCTGTCACGGAGGTCATGGAAGTCACAGAATCTGAGACTTTCCAGGACTGCTGTGACTTATGCAGCGGCCAGTGTGGCTGGGGCAGTCTTGGGCCACCACAGCCCCCACAGCAGCAGCAGGAGTTTGGGTGTGGGAGGGAGCTCAGGGCTGGGGCAGGAGGTTGGGGCGTGGGAGGGGGCAAGAGCTCTGGGCGCGCTTATCTTGGGGGGGGGGAAGGCGCTCCCCGGAAGCGGCGATGTGTCCCTCGGCTCCTAGGCAGAGGCCCAACACAGTGCATGGAGCCCCTCTGGCCATGCCTCTACTTAGGAGCCAAGGGACATGTTGCCACTTCCAGGGAGCCACGCGGAGCCAGTTAGGGAGCCTGCCAGCCCTGCCAAACACCCTCCCCCCAGCAGCAGCGGCAGCGCATCCAGCCACCCCTGGCCCCCGAGCACTCCTGGGCCGCCCCCTGCCCTAGAGCACCCACGGTGTCCCCAGGCCACCTGTCCCGCGAGTACCCAAGATTTAGTCAGGGGTATATAGTACAACTCATGGACAGGTGACAGGCCGTGAATTTTTGTTTACTGCCTGTGACCATGACTTTTACTAAAAATACCTGTGACTAAAACATAGCCTTACTGATCTATAACCCCTATAGCCTATATGTTCATAGAGGACTACCCTTCCTAACAGACAATAATTCAAGAAGTTAGATCCCAGCATGGATCTCTCAGATCCCAGGTCATTCCCATGCCTGCAGTACCTCTGGGATATTTACATTAGTTCATAAGGCTTCAGAAGTGTAAATACCAGATCGTTCCTTAGATCTCAGAACAGCCCTAAAGGTAACTGGATTCTCCCCAACTGATTTGGTCCCTGCACTTACAGTTTATAAGATGACTCACTTCCAAGGCATTTCATGACACTGGGGAGAGTGTGTGTCTAGTAGTTAGAGAGAAACAAGGAGTAGAGAGACCAGGTTTTCATTTCCCACTTCAGTAAGTGACTGAGATCTCAGTCAAGCCACATAACATCTGAACCTCTGTTTACTCATCAACAGAATAGGGATATAAGCCAGATTTACACTTATATAGCACCGTTCATCCTAGAATCTCAAAGCATTTACCGCTCTTCCCCCAAAATATAGAGCAGTTTTCCTTGCACAGGTCCAATACTGGTAGGGAAGTGATAAAAGCATCATCACTTGGGACTTAAAACTAGACTGGATAAGCCACTAAAGAATGTGCTGCAGGAAACAACTCTGCATTCTCAAGGGAGGAGCTGGAGTATTTAAAAGGTTTTTCCATCTCTAACTTTGATGATGCCCATGGATAAAAATCATTGTTGCACTGTAATATATTGTGGATGGGTGAACTTTTATTTGCTTTAAAAAGCATTCAAATACAGGAACAAAGCACATATATTTTCCAATCTCCTTATATCCCCTCCCCAAAGCCTTTATAAAAATATCTCCTGAGATTTTGTTCACATAACTATCATTGTACTGGAGGCATGATTCAGACAATCATGCTGGCACTATTTTTAGAAGATAATGTAATTACACTAAATGTTACAGATTAGAGGCAAGAATGTATTTCCCCTGACACCATCCTCTTCTGAAACAGAACACTTAACCCTGTGCAATTACACATTGGAAAAACTATGACCAACAAATTCTGAAACGTCCTCTTCATCATTAATAGCCCATTTGGTGCCTAAAAAAGGCATCTACTGTTTCTTTCAGAATAGCTTCAGACAGAGGTCATGGTGACTTAGTTTAGATTCTAACTTGTCAATTTGTGTTTGCCATCCACAGTAACATAGGCCTTTCTAGGGCCCTTGCTAAGAAGTAATGGGTTCCCAGAGATCAGAACTTAGCCAGAATCCTCACAACAAATAAGGATCAACCAAGTTGGTTTCAAAACAACTAAAACATGGCAAACTTTTGAGGCTCCTGGACATATGAGAAGCTTAGGAAAGACTTTTGCATACTTACTGCTTGAGCTGGAAATCTCTTTTGGACTGGATGACATTGGCTGAGCACACATTTGACAGAGACAATCCCTTCCATTGAAGGTAACCCGGTCTCCTGGTGGAAACGGGCGTCTGGAGAGGGAAAGAGAAAAGTGAGCTTTATTCAAGTTTAATCCAGCAAATTCATTCTCTTTCCCATCTCCTGAACCTGCTGCCTTTCTCTGGTGCAAATCAATATCTTACAGACACTACATCTGAAATGCAGCCATGGCAAAGTCAGGCAGCTGAGTGAAAGCCAAAGGTTTCTCAGTTGTGAGGAGAGCAGAGATTAGACTGGCTGGTATTTTGGTTTCCTAAAGATATCAGATGCACAGTATCTAAAGAGAAGCAGACAGCGGAGTTCACTTAGACTCAACAGCTACAACAATGATAGCCTTAGCACGTCACTAATGGCACCCAAAAATAGGGAGGAGTAGGCAAAAGGGAAATGGTGGATGGACAGCTCACAGGGCTGGTGAAGGAATATAGAGTTGTTCCACTCAAAGGTTCACCAAACTGGGCTAGGTTCAGTGACTGACAGTCAGAACTATGACTATAGTCACATGAAATGAGTTGGTGGCTACATGCCATTCCTAGACCTTTAAACAGGTACCTACATTACAAAGCCACCCCCACTGTGTCAGTAGAGGACAAGGGCCACCCCTAAAGCAAGGTTGAGGTTTGCTGGTGGGGCAGCAGAAAAGAAGCTTGCAGTGCTGCTGAACCTTGTGGTACCCATTCTGTGGATAAACAGAAGATTTCTACCTTTAAGGTTGCCAGATCCAGCACTTTACACCAGGTCACTAAAATTAGGCAAAAATTCTCAAACTGCTTGCATCTCAACCCACCCAGAACTGTATATTAGCAGGAGAAGTGTCCTTAATAAATCAGCATCAGTTTCTTTCTGCAAAAACACACAGTTAAACATCATGATGACAAGTCTTTTATTCGTTCCACACAAGTCGATGGGCTACATTTTATCTACAAGTTTCAGGCCATCATTTACTTTTACTGTATTTAGGAAATACTCCTGTAACATACATGGGATATGAATTCTTCAGTGCAGTGCCAGTCCATACACATTGTTATTTTTAAAAATTATGACCAAAACACTTAGATCAGGACTTGAAAACTTGACCAGACACCTATTTGCCACTGGACTAAATTTACTAGTCCAAGGCAGCTATGAAAGACAAGTGTGGTAATTCAGAAGCCCTGCCCACTGCCATCCCCCTGATAGAGACACAGAGACCACATTTGAACCCTGCTTAATGGCACCCTCTTTCATACAACCTCTAGGTATCAAATAAATTTAGCCTCCTTCTCTTCCCCACCTCAAGCTGGTGGAAGGGAGGAACCTCTCCCCATTCCAAAGCTTCTTGGCTGCTGGAGAACTTCACTGCTCTACTCCTCAGCAGGGCTACTGGCTGCTACAAGCAGGAGCTATTGTAACTGAACCCTAGACACTTTCTCCTGGCTCCTCCTCCCCTGCGAAATCCTGTGCCTGTCTCTGCTGCTCCTCATAGCACAAGATGGAATGGTGTCACTGCTATCTACATGCTTCTGACTAACAGAAGTGAAACTGACTGTTGTCTTGTTAATTTCAGTCTGTTTCTGCTGGTAAAACTATAAGCAGTGGCAGAGGCACCTCAAGCTGCCTGCAAACTCAAGAAAACCACTGCATCAGTTTGCTTCTGGCTCATTTTGGAAGATTTTCACAATCAAAAAGCTTGGAAGCTTTATTTCTTCTTGGTTTTGCTTTTAATGAAAGCTTAAACTTCTCAGAAACAGATAGCTTAGGTCCATCTCCATGCTCACCAGGAAAAAGCCAAAATGATGTCAATCAAAATATATCTTCAGTTATGCTGATCTCTAATTGGGCTGAATAGAGAGGTAGTAAGTGTTAATCTCTGCTGGAACTACTCAAATGAAATAGCCTACAAGCATATGTATAGAAATTGCCCCATAACCTCCAACATTCAGGGATAGTATCCAATAGAGAGTTAAGATCATACAAAAAAAGTTCCAGCTTCTTTTAAACTTTCCACACTCAAGATGACTTCTGGTTATTAGTGGCTACCTTCTTTCTTCATACTCCACAGACATCCAATATGCAAAGAGGCCAAAATGGTTTTATTCAGAATAGAATGAAATAAAAATGGATCTGAAACATAATGGAAGTAGCATCTTCAGAAACAGTAATATATAGTGTGGAAAATAGGAAATTATAATTATATTATTTGCATTGTGATATTATTGAGAGGCATCAAGCAAGGATCAAGGGCCCATTGGGCCATGAGTTGGTAACATATAACAGAAGGCAATTCCGACCCCAAAGAACTTATAATCTAAGTATAAGATGAGACAACGGGTGGATACAACAGACAGGGTGAGAGGAAAGCACAGAGTAAGAGTGGGACAGTTATTAATACACTAAGCATCACACACAGCACACCAGCTGGCTAGCCATTGAAATGTGGGAATCTCTTCCAAGTCACTGCAAAAGCAAAAACTGTAAATATAGACCACAACTTAGGTCTTGAAGATGTTAACACTCCATCACAGGAGCTGATCTCTGATTGAAGCCTCTAATCACTACCACTATGCTAATAGTTACAATGAAATTTTATTCTCCATACCATATACTATGGTTTCAGAAGATGCTACTCCCGTTACATTGGGGATCCATTCCTTCTTTTATTGGGTCCTTCCAGTGAGTACAATAAATCCAGTAAAATCATTTTGACCTTTGCATACTGGATGCCCCATAATACCAAGTACTCAAACCAAAAAGACTGGAACGTTCCTTCTTCACTTTCTTTTCTGTATTTTGTTTGGGATTTAAGAAAAAAGAAATGAAATTTGTCTAAAATTTCTAAGCCATATTATTCCATTCACAGAAAGAGTGTTTCTTTGACTGAAACCGATGACAATATTAGTTGACCAGCTGCCTGGCTGAAAAAGAGCTTTAAACTATGTCAGAGTGTATTGGTTGGGAGCAACTGTGGACCAGCTGAGGCAATATTTCCAATCCTCAGCAAGAAGATTAAGCCCAAATCCTGAGAACATTTAAGCACAAGTAATTTGACCCACACAAGTATTCCCATAGATTCATGTGAATAAAATTAGCTCATGCTTTAGTGAGCCTCACTCTAGAGCTCCTCCTAGTGACCACAGGGGAGTGTAGCAGGTGTGAAGGGGAAAGAGGGACAGACACATTGCAACAGGACTGGGAGCCTGGGGCCCTGATCAAGAAGAGCCCTTTTTGTAGTTGCCCAAGAGTCACCAGAGCTCACAGACAGAAAAGGGTAGACTAAGTACGTACCCAACTCTCAGAAGATTCCTTATTTTAAAATGTGGCCCTGAAATGCTTTGGTTCTGAGTTCAGCCAAATGTGAAACCCAGTATCGTAATGCCCTTTATAACCTATCCCACATAGCCGGATGTTAAATTCCTTCCTATGTGACAGAAGCCGTGTTGAGAGGTTACAGGGTATTATATCTAGCAACACAGCTTTGCTGGTAGATGCTTTTCAGATAAACTAATGGGCATTTTGAACTCCCTAAAGTTCAGGTGACAACGAATCATTCCCAACCAAGCACCTTCTAATAGAAAACACATCTTTAGAACTGCACGCTGTGGCAAAGCAGTTCTTCTCCCTGTTATTTTGTGTTATAAGGTTAACATCACAGAAAGAACTCACTCACTTGCAAACAGTGCAGGCAAAGCAGTTCGGATGGTAGGTTTTTCCCAGAGCTGTCACTACTTCTCCTTCCACGAATTCCCCACAGCCATTGCAGCGGGTTCCATACATGCGCTGGTAATCCACAGAGCAGAGGTATTCCCCGTTCTTAATGAAAAAACCTCCTTGGGCCAGGTCACAGCCACACACTGGAAAAACAAAACAAGCACAAATCTATTACAAGCCAAATCCAGACTGGCAGGCTGGAAATATATAGCTGTACAAACAGCATCCTCCCCCATATGCTTTAGGAGATCTGGGTTATGTCACAAACAAGATGAGTTTGGTAGTCTCAGTCCCCTCTATAATAGACCTTTTTCTTCGGCCCAGCACATGACGCGGTGAATGACTGACATTCTCTGGCTACAAGAGGTTGTTCACTGGCATAGCGGTCTATCGAAATCTGCACAGTAGCAGCTTGTGTGGGGGCCCTAGCCACTGTCATGAGTCTGTCAGTAACATGCACATTATAGTTCACCAGAGCTGCAAAGAAAAACAGTTAAGAACAATAAAATTGGAGAGTCTAGATTATATATTGTTAAAGGATGTAGAAGAAGATACTGGCTGCAAAGGAACGAGCTTCACGTTCAGCAGTTACTAAGGGCCATGCTTTTTTCGCAAGTTTCTGCAAACACTCACCCATGCAATACACTCTGCGATCACCTAATCTCATCTGCCTTTCGAATCCGATTTTAAGAAATTGCACATTCTGTGCAGATTGCAGTGTCCTAGGGAACGTGTCCTTGGAAGCCACTGCAATGCCCGCACAGAGGTCTATAGGATTTAGAGTTACAGCGATTGCCCTTTTTATTTATTAAAGAAAACAAAACCCTGAAGGCAGATCCTTTGAGTGAAACTGCTCCTAACTGAATTCCAGTGAATGCACACATAATATCATCTAGCAAATGCCTTATGGGCAATTTTAACTGCGCTACACCCCTTTTGCTTCCCAGTTCTGATGATGTGCATGGTACAGTAGCTTAGCACTGGGCCAGTGTTTTGGTTTTGTTGTAGATGCAGCTGCATGCACTTGGAGGCAATTGCTGAAGGAGAAGAGATCGGCCCTCCCTCAGGTACATTTAGTGTTAAATTTGTTCCTGATCATCAGCAATTTATATCTTTACTGGGAAGTGGCTGCTTTATATTCTATTTGCTCTCACAGCTGATGCACAAATGCAGTCCTCAGAGTCAGAAGACTGCATGGAAATACAGGGGCTGGAAAAGTTGCTCCAAGCTGCGAGGGGTTGCAAGTGCTTTGGAGGATAGGATTAAAATTCAAAATGATCTGGCGAAACTAGAGAAATGGTCTGAAGTAAATAAGATGAAATTCAATAAGGACAAATGCAAAGTACTCCATTTAGGAAGGAACAATCAGTGGCACACATACAAAATGGGAAATGACTGCCTAGGAAGGAGTACTGCAGAAAGGGATCTGAGGGTCACAGTGGTTCACAAGCTAAGTATGAGTCAACAGCGTAACGCTGTAGCAAAAAAAGCTAACATCATTCTGGGATGTATTAGCAGGAGTGTTGTAAGCAAGACATGAGAAGTAATTCTTCTGTTCTACTCCGTGCTGATTAGGCCTCAACTGGAGTATTGTGTCCAGTTCTAGGCACCACATTTCAGGAAGGATGTGGACAAATGGGAGAGAATCCAGAGAAGATCGACAAAAATGATGACAGGTCTAGAAAACATGACCTATGAGGTTTCCAATTTCACTGAAAAGCCAACAGCCAGAACATAACCCCTGGTCTGGAGTCCTGGCTCCAATACCTTAAAATACAGATATCTGCTTGGATGGCTAAAGCGGATATCTAATTACATGACCCAAGAGGATAGTTGCATAAAGAACACTATACAATGCTCCCATTTTTAAAATCTAGCTGTGAAGCTGCAGTAGAGTGTTGAGAGCCTGGAGCTACAAAAAGAGTGCTGGTGAGGGAGGAGGGGAGCAACCATGGTAGGTCAAATTTAGAACCTCTTACCCTTGACAGTGTCCCTTTAAGCTTACTCATCAGTCACCTGCTGTTCATGAGGGGGGCTAGTGGTTTCCACTTCTCAAAGGTACAGTACAGTAACTAGCCCCAGCCAGACAGTAAAGGCAGCTTACACAAGAGATGCACCCACAGCCCAAGCATCCCGCCATTTTCGGGGGAGGGATAGCTCAGTGGTTTGAGCATTGGCCTGCGAAACCCAGGTTTGTGAGTTCAATCCTTGAGGGGGCCATTTAGGGATGTGGGGCAAAAATTGGGGATTGATCCGGGGGTTGGACTAGATGACCTTGAGGTCCCTTCCAACCCTGATATTCTAGGATTCTCCCATTCACTCATCCAAGGAAGACTTGGCCTGTACCAGCAGAATCTTGCATCAAGGAATGCTGGAGGAAGAGAGAGAGCTCTAAAAACAGAACAGATTTTACTATTTAATGTTTTAGCGCAGTCTGGCAGGAATGATTTCTTTGTAAGTGCATGTCCCATTTAAGAGGCTTTCATAGCTGGCTGACGTTTCCGTCTGAAAGAATGAATTTCTTAGAAATGGTCTCTGGTTTAGGGTTAGGTTAAGGCCCCTCTCCCCCACCATAGGCACCAGCAGATAGGACTGGGTCATTCTTCCGTCACTGCATGAACTTCTTCCCACTGCTTCAACCCTTAGCACTACCTTCCTCTGGGCGTTGAAGCTGTTGGGTGGCTGGGTGCTAAACCTTTGCTACGGGGAGAAGTTAGTGGTGCAGATGGAATTTCATTATGTCAGACCCCTCAACATGAAATGGGAGAAACTTAGGCAATCATAGCCCAGGAAGTTTGGATGGGTTACATCACAGTTAGCTCAGTCATACTGTACTTCCAATACAGTTTATGATGCAAGAGAAGAAAGAACAGAATATTAAAGTTTGCACTAAACAAGGCAAACGTTAAAAGAGTCCAGACATACACGTGTATTCTGGACAAGTTGTCATCATGAGCATGTTGAGCTGCTGATTTTGCAACCTGGAAATTTTTTGAACTGGTTATCCGTCTGCATGTGTCACATCACCTCCACGTAGATCAAACAGCACTTTGATACCAACTGATGCCTGCATAACATGCAATTCCCTATGAGAGTTTTACTGACAAGGACGTAATTTTAGCGATTTTACTGGTAATAGGATGTAATTTCTCCAGCAATTACCTTGGGCAATTTATGCAACACACAGAGAGAGCACAGAGCTCTCTAAAAGGTCCAATGGTAGCTTAAGCATCAGCCACCTCTGGCAGAATCCCCACTGAAAGTTTGTTTGTGAATGAATTGCTAGTAGTTGAGTGCACTGGTCTTTTCAGTGATAGATATTTCCTATGGATCTGATTCAAGGGAGTTACGTTCTATACAGGGTGTGTGAGGAGAATTGGGCCTCAAATATTTGTGTATTTTAAAATTTACTTTTTCCTCTAGTTTTAGAGAGAAGTCATAGTCCAGAGCTTTGAAAGAAATTTTTACTCATCTTTACAAGGTGACATAATATAAACCACCTGAAGATTGATACCGAACAGTAAGAAAGGTATCTGGCATTTTGGTTTCACTCACTTCTACTGCACCATCCTGTACAACTGAGTCAGTGAAATTCAGTAAGAGAAGCTGCCTTCCACATTGTAAGAGGACACAGCCATATGCCTTATTGTTCAAGATAGCCCATCAGATTTTTTTTCAAAACTGCTGAATGAATTTAGATCAAATTGCCAAAGTCACGATTACTAAGCAATAATTAGATGAGCAGCTTTCGAGGTGCTTTCCTGTCATGGAAAAAATGGAGAAAAAAGATGACCTCGTGGTTAAGGTATTAGAGTAGAACTTAGGAGATCTGGGTCCAGTTCCTGGCTTGCTACAAACTCCTTTTTAGACCTAGGGCAACTCACACTCTCTCTCTCTCTCTCTGCCTCAGACCTTTATCTGTTACATTGGAGATGCACTAAGTAATGAGTGAGTGCTGAGAGAATGTGCAATCGGTCAACGCTACATTCGGCTGATGCAGCAACTCATGGTGTCGGATGCCATCAGGTGGTCGAGGGACATCTACACAGAACACATCACCGGACATCAGCAATACCAGGAGGGATGAGCTAGAATGCCGATGAGAAGTGCAGTCAGGAAAGTAACTGAAACACTTTCCTCATGGATTGTATTTTCTAAATGGACAACCTACCTAATTCTCAGTTACTCAGGGACAATCTCCACTCATTGATATATTTTGCTTTCCACAACCAAATCTCTGTACGACTTTTCCTGAGTGATGTATCCGAGTATTCGGATTCTAGTATCTAAACTGTATTGTTAAATCTATTCACCTAAATTTGGGTTATTGCTGATTATGTACTCTATCATATGACTTAAAACAAACTCTGTATTTGTGGATACTCTAAGCACTACACCCAGATGTACAGATGCTCTTTTTTCAACCTATGTATTATATAATTTTTTTTAACATTAGCTTTAATAAAATTTTTATATCCTGTGTCTGTCTTGACCATTTAGATTGCAAGCTCTTAAGTGAGACAATCGTTGCTTCACTGTGTCTGTACATACCTAATACAACAGAGTCACCACATGCTAATGTAGTAACAAAAAACCAAACCAAACAATTGACAACAACCTAAATGAAAATGCCCAGGAGAAATGGAGCAGTATTTAAGTGCAGGGAACAGTGCAGTACTGGCAATTCTTTCCTGGGTTTCACATTTCTGCAGAACACAGCATTAATATTTCATGTGCAAACAAATTACATTTCACGGTGGCATTCAAACTACATCCAGCCAAAAAGTCAATTACCAATGACTTATGAGAATTACGAACACATTGGTAAGGCTTTATTATGCTGCAAAATCTCTAATGCTGGTTTTCAAGTACACCTCCCTCTTGTTTCCTCTTCTCTCCTCTTCGTTTCAAGCATTTTCTTCAAATGAAGAATACAAGATTATGTAAACTGATGTGTAGAAAATAACGAGGCCCCCGCTCAGCATCACCACTTGTCTTATTGTAGGATATAAATACTGTGATGGATACTTAAACCAGATTCTTCTTCTATGGTCACATTAAATGGATCATAGCTCTTGCAAGGTGCTACTAGTCACAGCAACATGGTAAATGTAATTCTGGTCCATTTAGTCCTTTACTATGTCTTCCACAGCGGCCAAACCCCGTCGCTAAGGAAGGGGTAAACCCCTCGTATAGAACTATTATGCCTTGACATGCTGATGAGGAAATCTCTTCCTAACCTCCATCACTTTGCATTTAGTTTGCACCTGAAAACCATGAGCATTTACACTTAAGTTTTTTTTAAAAGCTTGACATTAAGAGTAGTCAGCATGTCACAGGATCTGACCTAGAAACAGTACATGATATTTCTAGGTTTCACTTTGCCAACGGTTCCACTCCCAACTCTGTCAATGAGTCACCTTTTGAAAAATCACTTATATCATGGCTCAGTTTACTCACCTACGCAATTATAATAATAGGACAGGAATTTCAAAAGCACCTAATACAATCTATCAATGGGACTTGTGCTCCTAAGTCAGTTAGCTACTTTTGAAAATCCCTCCTATCATGTACCACACAGAGGTCTTGGGCAGCTAGCTCGTTTGTAAAAGCATACTGAAATCTTTGGATGAAAGGAATCAACGCAACTATTAGCATCTATTCTCTCATCACAACCACAAGGATTTATACAGGTATCTCTCAGCAGCAGCAATGGGATGTATCAAAACTCTTCTTGGGAGTATATTTTTAAAAAATTGGTAATTGTGGTTAAACAGCAAATTCCTCTCTGGCCCAATCCAGCCTCCTTTCCTCTCAGTCTCCTGTTCTCCATTCATGCTCTTTGTCCATTGCCAACTGACTCCCGGTTCATTCCCCTCATACCAGTAAGCCTTGCATTCAGTTGCAAGCATTCCTAACACAAGGCAGCACTAACTGCAATCTGAACCACCAGCAGATTCCTCTTCTTTGGCATACCAAGATCAGGGGGCATGTACTAGTCCGAGGATTTGAAGATGAGCCCCAGCAACCCTATTTTAAAAGAGAATATGCCCGGACAATTTAGCACGTGTGCTCCAGTTGCTAATCAGGGCTTTTGGCTACACTGACAAAATGGGGTTCAGCTAGGCCATTAACATCAGCAGCCCGAAAAGTGCCGTGGCAGCAGGCTGCTTTCACTCTGAGTCATGGACAGGTTGCATTAAAGATTATCTACATTTGCTATACAAACAGGGTCAGGACTGAACAGCTTTTGTGGGGTTTTTTGTTTTTTTGCAACGATGCAGAAACCATCCCTCTGTCCATAGAGCTCCCCCAAAGCTTAACATTTTTCTTAGTGCACTTCCTTACAACCGTTACAGGAACACCACTGTGGGGTGGAGGGAGAGGAGGAGCTTGTGGTTTTCATTTTTATGTAAAAGGAAAGAGCATCTGCCCAGCACCTTTCATGTTCCATGCATCAGCGCCTGGCCAGGCAGTTAAGCAAGACAAATGGGCAGCGATCAGTACCTGTGCACAATGAATCCTGTCACTGACAGGGTGTTCTTGTCAAGTTATTGCAATACAAATATCATGTCACCAGGGAAAAAAATGAAGAGCGCCAGGAGGACAGCTACCAGGGTACCTCCAGTTTTGGTTCTCCCTTCCCATGCTCATTGGAAGAGCTATGAAAGAATTGATTAGCTGTGACAGTAACGACATATACGTCATGCTTGAGAAAGCAAAAGCCAACAGATATTCTTTAGGCAGGCATCCATCATAAGGGGACAGTCCTGTCACCAAGAATTAAACCTGCCAAGCAGTTCTATACAAGAACAGGTGACATTTCCTCCAGGACCTTTCCTGCCTGATAATATGGAAGAAATTCCATTTTACATGATCAGAACCTCTCTTCTGAAAGATAAAAGACACTGAGGTGCACTTCCACATAGATCTGTATTCACGGGGGAATCAGAAGCACAAATGACAAGAACTCACTAGTTTGCTCTTTTTAATATGATCTTTCCCCAGGACTGGAGAAAGTCAGCCTTTGTTACACTGAGGCTGTATCTCAAAGGATTCTACATTCCAAGCATGTGATCCTTCTCCCCCTATGAAGAGTGTCCTGGAACAAAGGCATACACCACAGTGTATGTGGAGAACATAGGAACACAAGCTCTCTCTTTGTTGAACTACATGGAGCTATTGTAACTTATCCTCCGAACACAAGGCACCCAGCTGGACCTGAGATATTATTTGCCAAGTGCTACTGGCTCTCAAAGCTACAGGATCAACGGTGTGTAAGTCTAACTATTCCTGTCAAAGGTAGCTGCTTAGGAGCTTAACATCAGTCACTGAGGTTCCCCAGGGGCGCAGGATAATTTTTAAGCAGTTCATTGGTTAACCGTCACTTCCAAGCTTTGATGGAGCTGATGCATGTAAAAAGGGGTCAGACTTTTTCAGAAGTAAAATGAACACGAATTTAGTGCCCAATTCTGCTGTTCTTACATGAGAATTCCCACCAACTGTCATGGAAATACTTGTCAGTAAGGGCAGCAGGACTGGGCCCCGAAAGGGTGGAAGTGGGTCAAAATAACGACATGTTCTATTAATCAAAGATAAATGAAGATAGCTAAAAGACAGAAGCAATGAAGGCAGGCGAATACACTGGTAAGAGTGGGTTCCATATGGCAACTAATAGAGTTCAATGATCTTCTTTAATAAGAAGACTAATCATTTATGGTGGTGCTCTAAGGTGCAAATTCAGTTTAAGGCTGATATTTTATTTCATTCTTATGTTTCTAAGCTTCAGGAAATGATTGTGTCATTGATCATCTCTTGCTGTTCTCGAGCAAAACAATATGGATACAGGCTGTATTTCTTAACCACAACGATTTCCTTGTTTGAAGGTAAGAAGGAATTTGGCAATGTATCAGTTTACATCTAAACAACCACACACAAAAATCTATTTCTTTTTTGCCTAACAGGGAGCTTAACAGATTCTGTATTTATGGAAACAAGGTTAATATTCTTATTAAGGTTTAAAGTTTCTACATTTCAAATGAACTGATGATTGTTCCTCTCTTCACTTCAAGTTCCTCTTATCAGCACTTTTCTCCTGTGCTTTGGAGTTATTTAATGAGTGAGTCTACGGCAAAATAAGAAGCAACTGGAGAGCAGATGAATAGGATCGGTATCAGAAGCCACATTACAGAAGTCTAGTATTAGAATTATAGAACATTATTACTCAGTATTATGAGCCATATTCAGCCTACTGCAAAGACTGTGACAAAGACCTGGAGAACCTCATCTCATACTTGGGTGGAAGAGAATCTGCAGTGACAGCCTACACATGTGGTACACAAGTTTTGATCCCAGCTATTTGGTGCTTCTTTTGACATTCCTTGTAGGTCTGGATTCTCCTCTCACTCACTTTGGTGTAAATCACGAGCAACTCCATTAGTTATGCCCGTGAGAAACAACTGTAGGTGAGGTTAGAGTCTGGCTTCCAGACCCTAACCTCACCTACAGTTGTAGGCGCTTATCTGGTCATTAATCTGGTCCCATTAGGTCACCAGTCTGGCTCTTCTGTCATCCTATTTGTGAGTGGGATGTCCCATTTACTCCCCCTGTGTACTCGGATGCTGCGTATAATCCCTCGGACTCTCTTTGCCTCCCAGACAGCTGTTTATTTTATGCTATTTCCTTCCTGGTTCTTAATACCAGTCACTCCTTGCATCGTTCTCTACATAAATTTACCCTCTGTTCAGCTGCACTGTGTCTTTTTTCCCCCTTCACGTTTTGTACCTGCTATCTGAGTTATTATGTGATTCAATTTATAATACGAATAACACAATAATCAATACAAAATTTAGTCAAGTCCAAAAGGTATTTACTCTCCAGTGTCACCCAGCCAGCTTAGATCCTCCTGACAATCTCTTATTTCATGCCACAGTTCATTCTTATCCAGTCTTCTGTGTACCAACTATATCAAGTCATTTGTTCTTTTTAGTGGGTCTGACAGTGAAAGTTTTTAATGACTTGTCAGCACTGAGGTTATCATCTACGTTCATTTCATACTACCACACCCTGGTGCTTTAAGTTTTTCTTGCCATCCAGCCCCACATGGTTCCTCTAGTCCTTCCCTCCAAGAACGGCAACATTCAGGCCACAGAGAATTGTCAGCCATGTGTAGCCTTTTCAGAGTGGTTCTGATGGCACTCTTGGTGGTGAAGGTCCCTCCATCCCTCTTCCTGCTCCAAACAGATCAACTCAGAGCCCTGACAAAATACTCAGGTTGGGTGCTGGGGACCAGACCTGCCCCTAAAGGTCTAATTCTGCCCTCCAATGCATCTATGCAGCTCCCATACTGGCAGTTACGTGAGCCTCCGCTGATAGAATTGTGTAGCTAGGTTTGCTGTTTTTCAAATGCTCACCAAGATGTCAGACTGATAAGATTTCTGTGGACACTCTCTCTTTACCCACAGACAGGTATAGCACAGATAGCCACAAAGTAAGATTCCTACACTGCTCATCCATGTGGTTCAACACTGTGCTGCTGAATTATCCCTAGGGATAAGGGGAAATTTCCATCTCCATTAGGGTGACCAGATGTCCAAATTTTATAGGGACAGTCCCAATATTCAGCACTTTTCCTTATATAGGGACCTATTACCTTCCACCCCCGTCCTGATTTTTCACACTTGCTATCTGGTCATCCTAATCTCCATAGCCCATGCAGTCCTCTGTCTCTCCGCAGAGATTGCCTGGCATGGCCCTCATTACGGCCAGTTGTAAAGGTGATCTTTAGGATGTGGGTACCTTTCCACTAGGAACAAGAGTGAGACCTCCAACCATATAATGCAAATATCCACTAAACGGATACCACGCATGATGGTTGAGTGACAGGTCACATTAGATTTTTAATTTAACCGGTTTGCCTGTCCATAGCTAAAAGGCTGGTTTTAGTTCTGTTCAATCAGCTTTATTATATTTTCTCCAGAATACTGATGAACAGGAGTAATCTTTTCAAATCACATCACGTTCCACAGAAGAAACTTTTCTGCCTGTGTCTGATGTGTGTACATTTCACTTTCTTTTTGGCATTATAACAACCAATAGCTGCATCTGAAGCACAATGGTAGGAGAATAGTCATACATAAAGTAGCAATGTGACAGCTTCCCATAAGAAATATCAGTGTTGTGTGCACCATGCCAGAAACAGTGGTAAGAATCACTGAACCACTTAAAACACCTTTCACATTAAGCTAAGCACTAGCTGGAGATCAAAGTCACTTATGGGTCTGGGGGAAATGAACCTTGCACAAAATGCAATCAGTGGAAAAATGTCAAAGGTTGGCCTTGGAGAACTTGGCTGTAATTATCCAGATGAGAAGTCTTCCGAGAAAGATTATAAATAAGAAAACCAAGGATGCTGGCGATAAATTTCATTTCACTCTACCTCATTCCTCAACTTCTGTGGGGGGGGGAGGGGAAGGGGGGAGAAGAGAGAAACAGCCAAAGGACAGATCTATTCACAGAGCTCCTTCAAGCATATAAAGAATCAGTACTGTCTCATTCAGTCAACGTTGTTAGCAGTGAACTGGCACGTAAAGCACAAACACAAGAAATGAGAGCACTGTAGTTAATGACATTTAAAGCAAACATACCAGTGGCTTGCAGAAAATGAGCAGCTCCTCTGATCTCAAAGAATTGTTCTCTTAAATGTCTAATTTTGCCATCATAGTGATTATGATAGGATTTTCTATAGCACCCATCAGTTTAGTATCTAAGAGCCAGGTGTTTAAAGATAGGAAATCAACGGGAGTTCAATACCTAGAGTTACATCACTATGCTGCAAGTGGACTTCAGGGATTTTCCCACTCTTCTCCTTTCCTTGCCACACATGGCTGTCCTGGGGAAATACAGCTATACGTTTGTTTTTTAAGAGACCGTCTCTTATTTTCTTCCTGCTTCCTAGAACAGAGCGATTCTCTTCATTCTGGTGGTTATTGTGGGAAAGCTTTCTCAGAAAGGAGGGACTTGTAGCATGCCCTAAAGATAGCCCGATTAGTTTAATCTCTTCTACATGTTCCGGTGACCTGGAAGGTCACAGATATAGCTAGGTCGTGACCTATTTATGAAAGACTTGGAGATCAAGATCAATGCCTCGACCTGGATACAGAAACAGTTTGGAAGTCAGTGAGGAATAGGCTTGCAATGCCCTATACGGCTGAAGAGGAAGGTGGCTGCATTCTGCACAGGATGGAACCTCAGCAGTGCTTCCATGGTCAGTCCCACTTGCTAGCTCATTTCTCTGTGTACCTCTTGGAAAGAGCTGGCATTAGGCTCAGCAATGGAAGAAGAAGAAAATACAGCTTGCCTCTTTGGTGGAGCCATCTCCAATCTATGCTGGATTGTAAATTTTGATTTGTAATCCTGACATTACTCATAATTGGCATCTGAGTATGCTCAGGTCCTAGCCCCAAACCCCCCCCCCCCCCCCCCGCACTGGGCCCCCAGAAACTTCATCATCCACTATGATTTTCAAAGTCAGTGAGCAGTCAAATTTGAATCATTCCAAATGTGAGGAATTATTTGTTTTTTATTTTAAATTAAAGACAGTGCTCACTTTTAGTATCAGACCATCAGTATTATATTGTTTCACAACTACATCTAAAGTTATGTAGTTACATACTAAAATGTATGCCTCTTGAACATTTTTATTTATTGTTTGTAGTACAGCAGCACCTAGAGGCCACAGCCAAGATCAGGGCCTCATTCTGCGAGGCACTGTACATATACATAGTAACAGACAGTTCCTGCCCCAGAGAGTCTACCATCCAAGGGTATGTTTTCACTTCAGTGTTGGACCCAGATGCTGATCACCCAGGCTAAGCACCTGGCTTAGCTTAGCCTGGATGTGAGCAGTCACACTGCAAAGCCATACCTAAGTTACTGTGTCCTTGCTGGTGCTGTACTCCCCCCCATGTGTGTGGCTAGAACTTCTAGGGTCATATCCCATAGTTCTTTGTGCTGCAGTAAGATGAGGTGCTCTACAATCCTTCCCCAGTGAATTGTGGGAGAACTTGTCTGTCCTTCTAGGCATACAGTGGGTACTGGGGGAAGGCACTGGAGAACTATCAGCACGGAAGCAATTTAGCCTATGTCCTCCCAGCAAAATGGGTGGGCTACTCGCTTGAGTGAAAGCTAGGCAGGTGACTCACCCAGTATTAAACCAGACAGTCTGCTTTTCAAGGATTTGTCCCCCATCCGGTACTCAGACAAAACCAGAGGTGGCTTTTTTTGGTATCAGCTAGGGAATGCCATTTTGAAGTGTGTGCCACTCTACCCCCATGTAGTGTGACCTTGCACGCACCATACATCTCAAGTCACGCTCTCATAGCCGCACGCTCTTAAAAATAGCGCCCCCAGGGAAGCATGCTCTTAAAATGGTTCCCCATGTGGCATAACCTCACACACACACCCTGCAGCGTCACATCGGCAGGAGCAGGCCTATGCCATTCCCAGCAGTACTGGAATGTCCAGTATTCTATAAACACAGGAGTGGCCACCCTAGTGAAAGCAGAATTTGAGCTAATCCACATCTCCAATCAGGCCAGCTAGCCTAAGTTGAAAGGACCACTTAACTTGGATATGAGATTTGTGTGTGTGGAGGCGAAGAGGGTAAGAGGCAACACCTGAGTAAGAACTCAGACTAACTCTGGAGTGAAGACACCTCCTAATTACACAAGAAAAAAAGTGAAAGAGGAATCAGAGAGGTGAAGAGATTTGCCTAAGATTCAACAACAGCCAGAAACAGAACCCAGTGTCTGGACTCCCAGTCTATTGCCCTGTTCACTGGAATATATTGCATCTTTCATCATCCTTTAAAAAGTAACAGCTCCCCAAAACACTACAGCAGCAGTGTTTCCATTCATACACCCCGAATGGCACTATATTAAGAACCACCATATTTATTCAAGAGGCTCCACATTTCATTATGTACTAATGAAAAATTCTGAAACCTAACACTTTACATGTACAGATGCAGTAGGTCTAATTCAGTTTCAATAATATACCTCCAACCCCACTGCGTAAGGGTGAGCACAGAATTTCATCTAGTGAATCCTGCACTAAGAATCACTTCCAGAAGCCAACGTCCTATTTTAAGCAACTGCTTTAGAGAGGCTAAATACTAGACACATTGACATCAACAGATGTTTTTTCACTGCTTTCAGTGTGGTCAATTTTTGGACCTAAAACTAATGTTTCCAATACACTTTTGTTCAGCCTTTAGCTACCTTGCTGCCCCTCATGCTTGGGAGGAGCTCCCCATAAACATCCACAAGCTACCTCATTATCTTCCTTCAAATCCCGCCTTAAAAATCTCCTTTGCTGTGATACCTACGAAAAATTTGCAATGGTTAGGCTGAGGTGTACCGAGACCACTGACGAATAGTGTCTCATGGTTTCTTTGTACTCCCCCATTGATCTGTCTGTATCCATCTGGGCACTGTACTGTTGTTTCTTGTCTTGTACTTAGGTTTTCTCTACACTGACAAGTGAAAGACAAAATTTTGTCATTCAGAGGTGTTAACACCAACTCCTCCCCTGCACCCCCCAAAAGACAAACCTGTTTGTTGACGACAAGCGCCGGTATGAACAGTGCTTTGTTGCTCTCCTGCTGAAAACGCTAACGCCGCTTGCTGGGGATGGACGTTTTTTGTCGGCAGGAGAGCTCTCTCCTGCCAACCAACAGTGGCTACACAGCTCGCCTTTTAGCAGCATGGCTGTAGAAGTACAGCCATGTTGCTAAAAGCTCCGTAGTGTAGACACAGCCTTAGACTGTAAGCTCCCTAGAGCAGGGACTGTCTTTTCATTCTGTGTTTATACAACACCCAGCACAATGAGGTCCTTATCCAAGATTAGGACTCTGAGGCGCGAGTGCAATACACATATAAATAAATAAATAAATAATAGTCCTTGTCATAAATATAAAGGGAAGGGTAAACCCCTTTAAAATCCCTCCTGGCCAGAGGAAAGCTCCTCTCACCTGTAAAGGGTTAAGAAGCTAAAGGTAACCTCGCTGGCACCTGACCAAAATGACCAATGAGGAGACAAGATACTTTCAAAAGCTGGGAGGAGGGAGAGAAACAAAGGGTCTGGGGGTCTGTCTTTATGCTGCCTTTGCCGGGGATAGACGAGGAATGGAGTCTTAGAACTTTTAGTAAGTAATCTAGCTAGGTATGTGTTAGATTATGATTTCTTTAAATGGCTGAGAAAAGAATTGTGCTGAATAGAATAACTATTTCTCTCTGTGTATCTTTTTTGTAACTTAAGGTTTTGCCTAGAGGGATTCTCTATGTTTTGACTCTAATTACCCTGTAAGGTATCTACCATCCTGATTTTACAGAGGGGATTTCTTTACTTCTATTTACTCCTATTTCTATTAAAAGTCTTCTTGTAAGAAAACTGAATGCTTTTTCATTGTTCTCAGATCCAAGAGTTTGGGTCTGTGGTCACCTATGCAAATTGGTGAGGTTTTTTATCCAACATTTCCCAGGAAAGGGGGGGGGTGCAAGTGTTGGGAGGATTGTTCATTGTTCTTAAGATCCAAGGGTCTGGGTCTGTAGTCACCTAGGCAAATTGGTGAGGCTTTTTACCAAACCTTGTCCAGGAAGTGGGGTGCAAGGTTTTGGGAAGTATTTGGGGGGAAAGACGTTTCCAAACAGCTCTTCCCCAGTAACCAGTATTTGTTTGGTGGTGGTAGCGGCCAATCCAAGGACAAAGGGTGGAATATTTTGTACCTTGGGGAACTTTTTGACCTAAGCTGGTAAAGATAAGCTTAGGAGGTTTTCATGCAGGTCCCCACATCTGTACCCTAGCGTTCAGAGTGGGGGAGGAACCTTGACAGTCCTAATGGATTTAATAGGCATGAAAGCAACACAGTTCCATAAAATTAAGTTTCTAGAAATCCATAGAATAGAACTGGATGAAACCTTTCAAGTTTCAACATAAAAATAAAAAAAGCCAGACACTTTTCTTCAGGAAAATTTTCCCCATTTTTCTATCAGCTTTACTACAGAATTTATTAAAGAATGAAATCCTTGCTACAGATTTTTTGGTACCATCTTACAGAAAATATAGACCATAATAGCAAATTATATTTGCTACTACTTTTCCACGAGGGTTTACTTAAATCAGATTTTAATGTAAACCCAAACCATTCACTACTAGTTTTGTACATACACTGTTATTATTTTCCCCCTAGAGAGAATTTCATCTGTTGGGTAGAGATCCTCAACTATTTGACTTGTAGCATGTGTTCCAAGTATTTCTGTTAGCACAGTCACTATGGCGTAAATGTAGAACTGAGTGCAAAACCAGCAGAGATCAGGAATACTGCACAATAACAACTGGTAATGTAAATTCGGACGAGAACCTAACACTGGAACAAGTTAATGAGATGCTAAGGAATCAAAATGAAAAGTACTAAGATGGATTCCTGGTCATCCACACACTGGGCCATGTTCTTAAATAAGCCAATATATAAATTCAACTCTCTAGACTTGTGCACATACTCAAATGAGGAAAGTTACATGAGCTCCCTTTTGAGCCTCTCATCATGCTGTATGTTGGCTTATAACCATCCTACTGACACAATGTGTTCCCGTGTGTACATCTGCAGTTATTTTTGGAAATGATCATTAAACCTACAACAAACCCAGATATAGAAAACTCATAATGGGAGACTCTCAGCCTATGAATAGATACAGGATTTTACTACTAAGTTAAATTTGGGCCATGGAATTTAGAGACGGAAGAGACAGTGAGTATTACATGTTGTCTCCACTGGAAAGAAATCACTGACGTTCTCCAGGCTTTTGTCATCTCCACACTGGATTTCTGCATGCACTCTATTTGCATCTACACCTGAAGACCACAAGAACATTCTGCACTGCTAGACGTTTAACAGTCCACTTACTTAGGACTTATACACTTCTTATGCCTATGTTCCAGGGACTGCACTGGCTTCCAAATCATTTTCTGGTGTAATTCAAGATCTTGATTTACATAGTTTGGTTCCTATGTAAGCTCAGAGATCAACTCTCTCCTGAAAAATGACCTTGCCCATTGTGACATTGATACCAATATGTGAAAAGCAGTAGCATCAAACAAGTCAGTTTAGAGGGCCAAAAAAATCAGCTTAGCCAGTCAAAGGAACACCAGGGGTCAGGCTGCTGTGAAGCAAGATGAACTACTCAGCAAGAAGAGAGGAGCATTTTGCAAGCTAAGGCAAGATACAGGTACCAAGACCCAAAAACAAGACACAGTTCTTTGCCTGGTCTGTGGAAAGGTCTGTAAATCAACATCTTACCATCTACAAGTCAACTCAAACGCAAACTCTCTCTTTCTCGGGACTATTGTCATTCGTCAGCATGTTAACACACATGCAACATGTTCTTTAACTGAGTCACAAAGTATACCCTTTCTTACTGTTATTTCTTTCTAAGCTCAATTATCTTGGAATTTCCTTTAAAAAAAGTGGGCCCCAAAAAAATCTCTTACAAAAGCACAAAAACTAGTACAATTGTCTGAGGACAATTCTTTCAGTCTTTCACCATGTGCCACAAGCGAGTTCCAGCCTATGCATCATAAATCACAACCTGAGAAGAGTTCTCCCACAGCCAGGATTTCAGACATACCTGGATACAGAATTCAGTCTGCTCAAAGAATTCCATCCAAATGGGATACCATGTGACTACCTTTGTAGATATTTTTAGTCAGGAGCTCCTCAAATTTGATTGAGCAAGACACCAGTCCCTAGGGCTGTCCACATCCCCAAAATAATGCACCCAAGCACCTGTAAAGCATCCTCCTGGCCTTCAGTTTTTAAAGGGATCCAGTAACTTATTAAAATCTAACATGGCATCTGTCAACATTTATCATCATCCAACTAGTGCAATTAATTCCACTTCCTGTCAGAAGTTCAATTGACAATAGAAACCCTAGGCCTACCGAAACTAAGCTCAGTGTCAACAGATGGGGATTTAAGGCCGTTGATGCCATAGTGCAATACAAGAATCCCCTTGTTAGTGGGATGATGAAACCCATCGTTTTGTTCCCATCAGCATCGAATGGGAGGATTAAATTAACAATTAGGTGTTTTCTTCAATATCCAATTGAGGCAATCACCTGCAAAAAATAAGTAAAATAGGAAACAACTGTTTAAAAAAAGCAGTGAAAGAGAAACCTGTCACAGGAGACAAACACATTTCTGCTTGTTACAGCAGATCGAACGTCTCATGGTAATATTTAATGTCAGCTCCGGATCTTAAATGAGCATGCGTTTGAAGAAATGAGGCCAGATTCACACTTGCTGACACACACTACACCTCCCTGACCTGCTGAGCCGACTAGGTAGGGAGGGAGTGCTGCTGGAGAGAGCAGGTGGCATTTCTAATGTTATACTCCTAAGGAGGCTTTGATGAAAGATGATGGCTTTCATTTCCACTGGCAGCTCCAGGCGAGCCCAACCACTGGATGCTACTTAGATTTGCTAAATCAGATTTGCATCTCCTGGATCTAACCCCCTTCCAGTCAGAAAGTTGCTGACACTCCCAACCAGCACTCCCCTCCCACTCCAACACCGCACAAAGTTGTGTGTGGGGAGGATGGGGGTGTGATCACTTTGCATCAACCCAGCCTCCCCATGGAGATTTTCTAGCAGGGACCCTTCACCTGAGGCACAAATCTAAAAGCGAGAGTAAGAAGAAAAACACAAACATGGCTGATGAGATAAAAAATCATCATCAACTTACTACTACACGGACAAGGACACAGGCAATTTGTCAACAGTGCAGTCACACTAAAATACGCATTAGAGATCTGTTTCCCATCACAAAAAGGGCTTTTTGCCCTAAGATTCCAACCAATCTCAGGATTCAATTCCTCTCCTGGGTTTTCTGAACTCTGCACAAATGTAATCTGTCTGACTTCATACTGACTCTCTTTCCCCTCAGAACTCTCCAGGGGTAGGTGGGACAGGGAGTATCACTCTTTCACTTGCATTGATCTCCCCCACCTAGCATCCATCCATCCATCCTCCCACTTCTTCACTTTAAACCTCACACTAAAATCTTAACTCTCCCCACCTCCACTTATTTCTGGGCACTAGATACTATGTATGAAGGATGCAGAAGTGCCAACCAAAGCATTCAAAAATCATGAGTCAAGTCCCAAAAACTAGGAGATTAATTTTAAATCAATGAGATTTTTACAAACAAAACAATGAATTTGGGATGCTTTTTATATGCCTTCTAGTGCTGAAACATCTAGGATTCATGTTTTCAATTTTTTTTTTAAAGGCACTAGGGACAGAAAAGTATTTTTTAAAAGAATGATGAGATTCTCAGGTAATAACCTGACTCCAGGAGCTGAGGTTCTAAGAAAAACACCAAATATCAAGAAACTCTTGACTAAAATCACGAGAGTTGGCAACACTGAATGATGTTTATATAAGGATAAAATGGACAATAATGTTGCTGCAGATGAATATCTTAAATAGAAGATGAATGATCAAACTGAAGGATTTCATGAGGAAGATTCTTATCAGCCTTCCAGAGCATGAGGATACCATGTGAGTTACTGATACCCTCTGAGACCATGTCTACACTACAGAATTACGTTGACCTAACTTACGCCAGCATACAGCCAACACGGTTATTAAATCGCTTGTGTGTGCACACGCTTGGCTCCTTGTAATGGTGGGTCATATCCTCACCAGGAGCACTTGTATCGTCAGTGTGGGGCATCGTGTGATGGCTCCTCAAGCCAGTAACAGTCAATGTTAGCAACGCAGTGTCTACACTGCCACTGTGTCAACCGTGACTCTATGCTGCTTGGGGAGGTGGTGTTACTAAATGGGCATAGACAGGCACTTGCATCAGCAGGAGCCAAATTTAAGTGAAGACACTTCCACAGTTAGGTCAATGCAAGGCAGTTTATGTTGACCAAACTGTGTAGCGTAGACCAGGCCTAAGACAGGCAAATTTTGTTCATTACATTACAATGCTATTAGCTAAGTCACGTTATTTGCCCCACAGAACAGTTTGTAAGACGTCATGGGATCTTTGAAGGGGGTTCAGAATTATTTGTAGAATTATGGAAGGTTGCTAAACAGATGCATTGTGGAGCCTAATCCATGAAATTCCACAATATTCCAAATCTCTCCTCTGACACCACTGAACTATAAATAGCACAACCTCTCCACAACCTCTCCACAACCACTCTCAGTCTGCAGTATCATCTTCTCCCACTTGTATCATCTGGTAACAGATCAAAGGTCAAAGAACTAACAGTTTAAGACACATTCCATGAGGTTGCTACAGTGTCCACTTACATGACCTTAGTTTCTTCCCACCCCTTTAAGGATGAAAGATCCAGTTCAAAATCAACAGATTACAGAGCAGCCCAAGATCTAAACATAGATTAAAAAAAAAAAAAAACACAACAAGCTCTTTGGATCGCAGATGATGTAGGTTTCCAAAAACGATCACATAATTGAAATGAAGTATCTGCTTGTGATCTAAACATCCCATGAAGGGGTCTGTAAGTACAATATTGTTATAGCTCCTTTTGACTACTCATAAAAAACATCTAATCCATGAAGGGTAGTTAGCATGTTAATATTCATAATTATGAATACTACTTCATGCTTATTTACAATTTTTCCCCTTACAAATTAAAGCTAATAATTATTCTTCCCTCACAAGATGTTTGGGGAATGCTTCCAGTATGCCAAACCGCACCTTGGTCTTGTAATTCACAATGGGCATTAGTCAGAAATTCCCATTGAGCAACATCTGATGTTTTTAGCATGTCTGTGACAAATTTCATTGCTGCATTCAGACTGAAGCACTTGGGTGGAAGTGAAGGCACCTCTTTATACATTAGTATGCTACTAATTACACAGCGACAAACATAATGACGTGCACCTACGTGAATGTGCTTGACACTGGGAAGCTCTCGGGCAGTGGTCTTCAAACTTTTTTTCTGGCGACCCAGTTGAAGAAAATTGTTGATGCCCACAATCCAACGGAGCTGGGGATGAGGGGTTTGGGATGTGGGAGGGGCTCAGAGCTAGGGCAGAGGGTTGCACGGTGAGGCTGGAAATGAGGGGTTCGGGTGTGGGATGAATATTCAGACAAAACAGTATTTAATTAACTCTGCATCTGGAACACAGAGCTATGTTATTCCCTAGCAGGGCTAATGGCTTTTTATTATGCAAGTCAAAGAATGCTGCTTTAAAATAGCAATATTGGAGTGGTGCTGCTAAAGACCTTTCGTCCCTCTCAATATGTCTGTCCATCATTCTCATCTTAGCTCTGGGTTTGAGTCAGCTGCTGAGTGACTAAGATTCCGTGCATATCATCATGCAGGCAGAGCTCACCTCCTTGGGGATAAACGACACCAATTCTAGCTCTCCACTTCTTTATCAGCTCTTAAGTTGAGCCATAAATAGAACTAGCCATCCGGACCACGCAGTGATGGGAGAAGAGAGATGTACACATATGGTTCTAAACCGGGATGAAATAGCAGCTGGCTGCCTCTCTGGGCTAAAGGAGCACAGCACTCTGCAGAGGTGCTTATCACCACCGTCAAGAAGTTTTAATGATAGCTGGGTATAAAGAAAGACTCACAGCCCTACCTTGAAAACTAGCATTCTGGAAATATACATCTACACCAGTGGGGAGCAGAGAGGGCACGGGCATGTCGGTAGGGAATATATTGCTCTGAGAATACTCATGGTGGAGAATCTGTTTTTTCCATGAGAGACTGCATTGAAACATTGAATTTTATTCGTGACTCAGGAAAAAACAGAAATTCGTGATTCTCCCTTGATAAATTCACAGTGAAACCAACACTGCCCATAAGGTAGCACATTCAAAGTCTATTGGGATTCTTACTTTTTATACTTGTCCCTACAGCATAACTAATATCACCCTCATGTATGACAAGCTACCATATGAGCATGCCAATGCAAACCGAGATGACACAGTAATGCTGTTACCCCTTCTGAGAGGAGTGCTCAGCCAAATTCAGGGTGTTGAAGGTTGTTTCTGTTAGGAGGAAAAACTGGTGATGGAGTCAAGTGTTTCTTTATAACTAAATCGGGTTGCAACAAAGTCCTATTTTCTTGAACACAGGAGAATCAACCAAGAGAGCAGCTATGTTCTCAGTTCCAAGAGCCACAGGCGGCGGGTGAAACCCCTGCTTCGGGAGGCTAGTCCCCCAGCCTTAGTGCCCAAGGTCCTGCCCCTATCCCACTTCTTCCACCCCCCTTGCCAGCCCAAGCCCCGAGCCACTGGCTGGCCCAAGCCCTGCCCTGGGCTGCCAGCTGGAGCTGAGCCCGCCCCGGCTTCCAGGTAGAAGGGGGTGAGGAGGGATGCAGCGGGCAGCCTTGTGGGAGAGGGTGTGGAGGGAAGAGGGATACGGCAGGCAATGGGGCCCTTGTGGAGGAGGAGGTGGAGGAGAGGAGGGATGTGGCAGGTGGCAAGGACCTCTGGAGAATGGGGTGGAGGAGAGGAGGACAAATGGCTAAGGACCGGAATGGAAACCAAACATACAGAAAAATTACACGTGATGACTTAGTCCCACAGATGCCTTGTTCCTAGCCACTGTTTTAACTCCAACACCACTAGTGGGATTGTTCTATGGAGGAAAGTGGAATCCTTCTATAACCCTACTATGCTAGCACATAAAAAGTTCAAATGTTTCTGATGGGCAGGATAACAGTCTGAACATTCATATGGGTCTCTCGTTGCAACAAAAGGCCGGGAGTCTAAGCCAATATGCTGAGTGGAATAAGACAACTAAGATGCCTGTAGCTGAGGAGTCCTGTCCCCATCACAAGGAGTCACTTATGTTAGCTAACTGTGTACTCTGGATTCAGCGTGTCAAATTCAAGCCTCTGTAAAGAAGATTTCATGCCAAATTAAAAACTAAACTAAATTAAGAGGAAAACAAGCCTGAAACTTCCTTGAACAGCTGCATCCCATTTGTGTGGGCCATATGGTCATAAACATATGGTAGCCGTCGCTAGTTATCAGAAAAAGGTGGCCTCGGTTAAAATATGAAGGCTTGACAATGAACCAGATCTGCATCTCTACAGGAAGGGAGCTAGTGGTTTCAGCCTAGTTCTTGGAGGACCAGAAACTCCAAACAAAACAAACAAACACACAGTCTTGTTGACTGGTTTAAACCAGGAGACCAAGGATTGAAGGGGCAATGGAGAGTGAAGTCCTCCCTCACACTTAGCAGTGGTCCCTCCAGGTCAGAGCTGTGGCCTGTTAGCAGTGCAGCCCGATGAAGCTGTATACTGCCATCTCATCCTGTGGGTAAACAAAGGGCTCTGTCTTAAGGGCTCTCTGCCTGTCACCTTTCACATGCCCGAAATTCACTGAACACAAAATGATAAAAGCGTAGCTTCACATCTCAAGACAAACACAAGTTTCTTCAGCCTTGCTCTTTGCCGGGTAACATTGGTTAAAGCAGTGAAGATCATATTACAGAAGATTAAACTGTCAGCAGCTCAGGAATATCTTCATAAGCAACAGCTATGGTCAGGCCAGTTATCATCCAAGTTACAAAAATCTGTATGCTATTAACCGTACAAACCAAAGAGTACAGCCAGTGTATACTAGATGTGTAAAAACCAAAAAGAAAAACAGATCCAAATGAGGTACCAGTACAGTTCAACGCATTGAGCAGAGGAAGCAATTTCTGGCTCTGAATCAACATGGGATCTTTGGCAAATCAGTTTGGATCAGAACTTGAAGGCCGGACTCCTGCCAATGAGCTGCTACTCACACGAATACCCGACTGACTAGTCCTGTGAGGAGCTATTCACAAAGTATAGGATTCACAGCCTGTCCCTGGAACACCTTCTGCGCCAGCTTCCCCATTTGTAAAGTGAGGATACTACTTGCCTACATGGAAGAACATTCTGAGGACCAATCAGCTACTGTTGCACAGTGCTTTGAAAATATAAAGCACTATATAAAGAGCTAAGTATTGTTATTAAAAACAGACTGTTTGAAACAGAATCATAGAATATCAGGGTTGGAAGGGACCTCAGGAGGTCATCTAGTCTAACCCCCTGCTCAAAGCAGGACCAATCCCCCATTTTGCCCCAGATCCCTAAATGGGCCCCTCAAGGATTGAACTCACAACCCTGGGTTTAGCAGGCCAATACTCAAACCACTGAGCTATCCCTAAAACCCAGTAACTGTAACACACAATATATGTATGTTACCCTACCAGACCCGTGGATAGCCATGGTGGCCACTGAGAGCATGACTCAACTCTGTCCTACATATTCCCACACAAACTACGGGATGGAAGTGACAGTTCATGAGGTAATCTATATTAAAAAAAAAGGGGGGGGGCAGCAGAAGGCTGCAATTCAGGCAAAGTTGTTCACTGCAAGAAATCATTTTCATCCATCAACAGCTAACAGACAAAAAGTTTTAGTTACACTTCTGTTGCAAAGACTTACTCACAGCTCTCCACAAACATCCCCCAGCCATCCCCTTCCCTCGCGGAATGACAATTTAAAAGGCAACATCTAACTGAAAGGAAGACATCTAACGATTAACTATTAATCTATGCAAGAGGCAGAGAAGAAGAATAAATAATGTTCTCTTTGCATTCTCCTTCTGAAAACTGTGTTTGGCTATGGTGTTCCCAAACAAGCCTCGGAGGTGCTTATTTATTCCTATATGTAGATCCTATATAAGAGAGATGGAGAGGGAGAAGGAAAGAGCATGGATATCTATGGATACAGATTATCTGGGGGCTGATTTTCAGAACTGGCTTCAGATTTTACACACATTTATCAACATCCAAAAACTTTCAGTTGCTTTGTGTGTGCGCGCAACAGATAGATGTCTCAGTTCTGCAAGATGCACCTGCATTTAAGTATCTGATTGAGCTCTGCAATGTGTTATAACATTAAAAAATACACCTGCAATTTATTTGCACCTTCAAAATAGCCCCTACAAATATCTGCAAGTGCAAAAACGCAGGCTGAAAAACAGAGGCTGAGGCACTTCTGAAAAGCCACTACTACAGTACATACTGGGTATATGCAGAATATCTGAATACATAGTTTAGATTCTTAAAGTAAAAATTGAAATAATCTCTTCAGTATAGACTTGGTCTGCACACTCCCAAGAACAATATACACTGGCTTAATCATTTTCATCATATCAACCCTGTGGTTGGCTATGGTATCTGGGGGGGAGAGGGATAGCTCAGTGGTTTGAGCATTGGCCTGCTAAACCCAGGGTTGTGAGCTCAATCCTTGTGGGGGCCATTTAGGGATCTGGGGCAAAATTGGGGATTGGTCCTGCTTTGAGCAGGGGGTTGGACTAGATGACCTCCTGAGGTCCCTTCCAACCCTGATGTTCTATGATTCTATAATAGTCTACTACTTACTAACAGAATTATCTTTTGGGAGGTGTGGTAGAGTTAGGGTATTGGTGTGTTAACTGTCACTGACTTTATCTCCAGTGATGACTGGAGTGCCTGTACATATGCACTCAATCCATTGCAGAAACATCAAGCCCAGTGAAAACAAAGGGAGCCTTTCCACTGGATTTCAGTAGGCTTTGGTTTAGGGTGCTTTAGAGCCACTTGAGTGTCACCACACAGCACACTTGTGAATTCAGAGATTCTCCAGTCCCTCAATGTGGGGTTGCAGCAGTATAGATGTCAGCCTGTCTGGACTTTTCCTTGATGTACTATGGTTTGTTGGTCACTAAGCAGGAATCTGTTCTGAAGAGTAACATGTGAGTAGCAGGGATTTCAACTACACCCTTAACTACAAGCTGAATTAGCAACATGCTAAACAAATCACCACTGAGCTAATAGCTCTTTGAATAATAAGACAGTACTCAGTCAAAGCAAAAAAGTGTCTCCATGTAGGATGTAAATGAAAGTGTTTCCATGTAGGAAAACCATGTAGGATGTAAATGACTAAGAAGACCTGCAAGTATTTTATAATGCTTAAGATACTTTCCTGACAAAATTCTCTGAAGTCCTTGGGCCTGATTCATCCCTACGTTACTCCAGTTTTATGCCAGTGCAGCCACCACTGACCTAATTAGAGTTACACCTGTGTAAAGCTAGAGTAACATGGTGAAGAATCAGGCCCCTTATGTCTCCTGTGAGCTTAGAATGTGGTACTGGAATAAATGTTAGGCTGCTGTCTTTATTGCCTGCCTATAACAGTCTTTCTTGTAAATATACTGTCACATGAAGAGAAGGGAGTTACCTCAGAAGTGGAGAGCCAGTGTTGACAGGGCCAATTCGATCAGGGTGGATGTAGTGCACTCCCAGAAATAGGTGTCAATTCCAGGAGAGGCAAAGCTGCTTCTGTAATGAGCCAGCCACTCCCAGTTCCGATTCAAGCCCAAATTAACAGTGTTAAAATTGCAAATGAATTTTAGTTCTGCTGTTTTTCTTTGAAGTCTGTTTCTGAAGTTTTTTTGTTCAAGTATAGCTACTTTCAAATCTGTTATAGAATGTCCAGGAAGATGAAGTGTCTCCCACTGGCTTTTGTGTGTTACCATTCCTGATGTCCAATTTGTGTCCATTTATTCTTTTACGAAGGGAAAAGAATTACAGAAGCAGCTTTGCCTCTCCTGGAATTGACACCTCCTCATCTATTGTTGGGAGTGGACTACATCCACCCTGATCGAATTGGCCCTGTCAACACTGGCTCTCCACTTGTGAGGTCACTCCCTTCTCTTCATGTGTCAGTATATTTATGTCTGCATCTGTAACTTTCACTCCATGCATCTGAAGAAGTGAGGTTTTTACCCACGAAAGCTTATGATCAAATAAATCTGTTAGTCTTTAAGGTGCCACCGAACTCCTTGTTGTTTTTGTGGATACAGACTAACACAGCTTCCCCCGATACATAACTTTAATTGTAACTTTAATAAAAGGGGTAAAATAGACTAGACCTTGTACTTGTGAATGTACATGTGGTCACTATCCTTGGTCTTATGTTGTCCTAGAGACTAACTCTGAAGCAAGTAGCAGAGGTGACTTTCACTCTGTTGAGTTTGAAACTAGGCACTAGAGCTGAACACATAGTGGTGTAATACAACATTACTAAATTCACTTTAAATAAAATAAAAGGCTACATTTCCACAAATCTGGTCATGATACACAGCAGAAGGGATGGAGGGAGGGTATTGGAATACAGAGAGAGACCACACATCTTGAAGATGGTATTGCTGGCTGCAGTACTGCTGTCCCCACAGCTGTACCTACAGAAGAAGTCAGGACCTACACATAGTATCTTGTAAAAGTGCGTATGGAGTCTTAGAATGCTGGGTCCTGGATCTTTCTTTAGCTGCTTGTCCCTCGAAGGAGTTGGGTTCTAAACTCCATCCCTTTAGTTGACAGAAGAGGCAAGCATTTCTCAAAGATGTGGCAGGCTCCAAAACGGCTTAGTTGATTTGAAGGGCCACCCTAGAAGGGCCAGAGAGCTGGAGGACGTCCAATAGATCGTGTGTGTGTCCTGGACCTTTGAGAGGTATCTGGAGCTTGGCTGCTATCCTCTGTAACAGTTCCTGATACCACCCGTGATCATCAGGTGTGGAGGATGACAAACCTATTAGAACTGGCAGGACTGGTGGATCCGGCTCAACTTCTTCTTCTGTAAACTTTGATGGAGCCAGTTAATATCAACAGGGAGAGGGAGGGTGCGTGTGATCCTTGCACAGATCCAGGACATCTGCTGTATGGATCCTACAGAGTCCAGGAGGCAGGATTGGCCGGGGGGGGGGGGGGAAGACACCTCCAAAGCACAGTATACCAATTGGCTGTGGGGAGTCATATTCCAAAGGAGGTGGAAGGTTCCAATACCTCGTGTGGGTTCTATCCCGGCTTGTTTCCCTCACATGGGAAGATTCATTTGGAGCATCAGATTCACTTGATGAAATAATCAGCTTCTGCCCTACCAGTAGTGCCTGTGATACTGGTAGGAGGATGTTCCAAGTTGTAAGAGAGGATCCTCTTCTTCTTGTGGTGCTCTCTTTGGGTGTGGGGGTGTCTCTAAGAAGAGCTGGGACCAACAGAAGAGGAGATTGGAAGTAGAACAAAGTGAAAATATTCTTCGATGAGGTAAAAAAGTTTCGGTTTTTCCTGGCATTTGGGGAGCCCCTGAGGAGGGAGGCCAGCAAATCCAGGGTGTCTGATGGTCTAGTATTTGGAGGATCCCACATAGACTACATTGGAACTAACAAAGCATGCAGCTCGCAGATAAATAGTTTTTTTTGGTTTGTGGGACAGAGCTAAAATTATTATCAGATCTTTCTTCCTTCTCTCCTTTTCTTCTTAAACAGCAGGATTATGAGAACCGAACTCCTTAGGACCCACACACTAAAACTCACCTGACTTGGCCCAAGATGGAGAAGGATGTTTTTTACTTAGAGGCAGATCTGGATGGGGAATATATCCTTATGCCTATACTCACAATCCCTAGTTTCATGAGAGTTTCTTAGGCTTAAGAGTTTTAGCCTGTGCTCCAGAGCTCGTGTTTAGAGGGGCACTGTTTGCAGTCTGAGGCCACTATAGGGATCTGAATGGGGTCTCAGCCTGCTCCATGAAGGGCAGCCATAGACAGAGTTCTAGTCCCTCATGAGTTCGGGAAGGGAAGGATCAGCAGATACTGCACTTGGTGACGATGTGAGCCTCACCAAGGCAATAAAGGCAGCAGTAGTGTTCATCAGGGAGAAAGAAAGGGACAAGAGATAGTTCTTGAATGCTAGGACTCTTAGCACAGTCCCTCTGCAGAGAATAGCTTCCCAGAGCGGGGAGAACTAATCTAATGTAAAAACACTGCAAACACCACGTCTCAACTACTAAAAATACTAACACTATTTACAAATTATTGGGGCTGTCAGTTAATCACAGTTAACTTATGCGATTTACTCAAAAAAATTAATCGCAACTAAAAAAATGAATCGTGTTTAATCACACTTTTAATCTCACTGTTCAACAATAGATTACTAATTGAAATTGATTAAATATTTTTGGATGTTTTTCTACATTTTCAAATATATTGATTTCATTTACAATATAGAATACAAAGTGTACAGTGCTGACTTTATCATTTTACAGTGTAAATATTTGTAATAAAAAAATAATAAACAAAATACATGGTACTTTTCAATTTACCTCATACAATACTGTAGTGCAATCTTTTAATCATGAAAGTGGAATTTACAAATGTAGATTTTTTTTGTTACATAACTGCACTCAAAAAAACAAAACAATGTAAAACTTCAGAACCTACAAATCCATCCAGTCCTACTTCTTGTTCAGCCAATTGCTAAGACAAATCAAGTTTGTTTACATTTATAGGACATAATGCTGCCCACTTCTTATTTACAACGTTACCTCAAAGTGAGAACAGACATATGCATGGCACTTTTGTAGCTGGCATTGCAAGACGCGCCAGATATGCTAAACATTCATTTCGGCCACCATTCCAGAGGACATGCTTCCATGCTGATGATACTTGTTTAAAAAAAATGCGTGAATTAAATTTGTGACTGAACTCCTTGGGGGAGAACTGTGTGTCTCCTGTTCTGTGTTTTACCTGCATTCTGCCATATATGTTATAGCAGTTGTTCTATATGTCATGTTATAGCAGTTGTGACTGGTTGGATCACAGAAACCCCTTTGGGACTGCCACCTGATGTGCCTAGACTACCTCTGAGCCCGTTTTCCCTGCCAGCTTGGGACTTCAGTACCTTGCCTTGTTTGAGCCATACACACTTGCCTGCTGTGCAAACAGATCCAAGTCTGAACCACGTTCCCTTACAAGCTACAGACTTAACTGAAAACACCTTAAGAAGTGCTCCTGTCTTCAGCACTCAGATGCCCAGTTCCCAATGGGGTCCAAACCCCAAATAAATCTGTTTTACCTTGTATAAAGCTTATACAGGGTAAACTCAAATTGTTCGCCCTCTATAACACACAGAGAGAGATGCACAGCTGTTCCCCCCCCCCCCAGGTATTAATACTTACTCTGGGTTAATTAATAAGTAAAAAGTGATTTTATTAAATACAGAAAGTAGGATTTAAGTGGTTCCCAGACAGAACAAATTAAATTGCCAAGAAAAATAAAAACAACACACAAGTCTAAGCCTAATACAGTAGAAAACTGAATACGGATAAAATCTCACCCTCAGAGATGTTTCAATGAACTTCTTTCACAGACTGGACGCCTTCCTAGTCTGGGCCCAATCCTTTTCCCTGGTACAGTCTTTGTTCCAGCTCAGGTGGTAGCAAGGGGATTTTTCATGACTGTAGCCCCCTTTGCTCTGTTCCACCCCCTAATATAGCTTTTGCACAAGGTGCAACCACTCTGGGTTCCCACTCCTCCTTTTAAATGGAAAAGCACCAGATTAAAGATGAATTCCAGTCCAGGTGACTTGATCACATGTCACTGTAAGACTTCATTACCCACTTGCCAGCACACATGGATATAGGAAGATTTACAAGTAAACAGAGTCATTTACAACCAATTGTCCTGGTTAATGGGCGCCATCAAGATTCAAGCCACCATTAATGGCCCACACTTTGCATAATTACAATAGGACCTCAGAGTTATATTTCATATTTATAGTTTCAGATACAAGAATGATACACTTATACAAATTGGATGACCACACTCAGTAGATTATAAGCTTTGAAATGATACCTTGCAAGAGGGCTTTTGCATGAAGCATATTCCAGTTACATTATATTCACACTCATTAGCATATTTTCTTAAAGTCATATGGAGTGCAATGTCATAGCAGTCTCGGATGATGACCCAGCACATGCTGTTCATTTTAAGAACACTTTCACTGCAGATTTGACAAAACGCAAAGAAGGTACCAATGTGAGATTTCTAAAGATAGCTACGGCACTCGACCCAAGGTTTAAGAATCTGAAGAGCCTTCCAAAATCTGAGAGGGACGAGGTGTGGAGCATGTTTTCAGAAGACTTAAAAGAGCAACACTCCAATGCAGAAACTACAGAACTGAAACCCGCCTCCCCCCTAAAAAAATCAACCTTCTGCTAGTGGCATCTGACTCAGAATGATGAAAATGAACATGCGTTGGTCCGCACTGCTTTGGATCATTATTGAGCAGAACCCGTCATTGACATGGATGCATGTCCTCTGGAAGGGTGGTTGAAGCATGAAGGGACATATGAATGTTTAGCGCATCTGACACGTAAACATTTTGTGACGCCATCTACAACAGTGCCATGAAAACACCTGTTGTCACTTTCAGGCGACACTGTAAATAAGAAGCAGGCAGCATTGTCTCCTGCAAATGTAAACAAACTTGTCTGTCTGAGCGATTGGCTGAACAAGAAGTAGGACTGAGTGGACTTGTAGGCTCTAATGTCTTACATTGTTTTATTTTTGAGTGCAGTTTGTTTTGTTTTTGTTTTTTTACATAATTCTACATTTGTAAGTTCAACTTTCATGATAAAGAGATTGTACAACATTATTTGTATTAGGTGAATTGAAAAATACTATTTCTTTTGTTTTTTACTGTGCAAACATTTGTCATAAAAAGAATATAAAGTGAGCACTGTACACTTTGTATTCTGTGTGGTAATTGAAATCAATATATATGAAAATGTAGAAAACATCCAAAAATATTTAAATAAATTGCATTCTATTATTCTTTAACAATGCAATTAATTACATGATTAATCACAATTATTTTTTTAATTGCTTGACAGCCCTATAAATTATATTTACAGGTATTCAAGTAAAGGAAGATTGAAGTGACACAGGATTCCAACTCAGATCATGTGGCGGTAAGAAGGAACTGGGGAGGTATCAGTCCACACGGCCCTTTATACTCTTGGTCCAGAGCATAAGAAGACAAACTGTGCATGTCAGACCAGACATAGGTTACTAAAAGTTTCCCAATTCAGTGTATGATGCACATGCGTACCCATGTGCGGAATACACACAGGGACCATCAGTTGAAGAACCACCATGATTTACAATACTATCAAATGCACACAAGAGTCTTGCATAAAATCCATGTTTTGTACAATGTCAAAGGAGGCGATATGATCCCCCCGCCAAATTTTTTTTTTTCAAAAACATGTCTATTTTTCCCCTTGCTGTTTATAATAATGAGCCCTTAGAAGATGGCCACTTCTGTTTCCTAACAGTTATCCCTTCCATTGTGTCATTCAGTACATTATAAACATTCCCAATCCCTCAGGGACACAATCAGCCTAAAATCCAGTCACTTGTTTAAAATGATTTAGAAGTAGTTTCAGGTGCTCCTAACAGCTGTTAATGTTCTTCTGTTTCCCACACAAACAGGGGCAATTGACTAAGATCCCAATCTAGGCAGGTTCTGATCATGGTCTTAACTGACGAACAGGAGAAACATGACTACCTACAAAAGCTTCAACTTTCAGTTACAGTAATCTTATTACTTGTAAAAAAATGATGGTAACTAATATAAACATGCAGAGTGACTTTTTTTTTTTAAGTTGATGGCAGTCCTATAATGGCAATTACTGGATCCAGTAGTAACAAGAACAGAGTAACTGGTTGTTAGTGTCATCGGGTTTTTTTAAAAGGCCTGAATACATAAATGTTTGCATAGAGAATTTGGTTGTTTTTGGTGCCATTCAGCTGGATTCTCTTACACTTATGATTCAGCCAGCTCTCCATTCATCCTCCACCTTCCCCACCCACAAGTTCTGGGACTATGTATTTTGAGAAATACAGATGTCTTCTGATTGAATCCATCTCTGCCCACAGCTGTTGCCAATGGCAATATCCAGAGTTAACCCCTCACAATCAACTCAAGACAAACTGGTTTGAATCATTCACATGTATTAATTCATTTACGCCGAATGAATGTGAATTCGCTACCTTTGCAGGTGAAGCATTTGATGTGAAAATGCTTGGACTGGACACGGAGCACTTCGCCTTTACATGGCTCCTCACATTTATGGCAGTGGATGACAGGCTTCTCAGTGGAGTGGTGAGGTTCTTGGGAATGGGCCACTGTAAAAATAAAATATATCATTGTCAGAAAAGGACTACAGGGTTTTCCTCCCTTCATAGATCTATGCTCTCAGCCACCAGTGAGTGGTATATAATCTCTCCATAGATTACGTTGTACACCCATACAACAATTAATATGTTAACAGAGATTCTGTGCACCTGTACCCTTTCCATAAAATGGTGTTTTAAGCCATGCACAATATCTGCCTTATCGCACTGAGACAGGCAGGGAAATAGAAAGAGAACAAATCCCTTAGTGATTTTGCAAAAAGAAAAGGAGTACTTGTGGCACCTTAAATTGGTTAGTCTCTAAGGTGCCACAAGTACTCCTTTTCTTTTTGCGAATACAGACTAACACGGCTGTTACTCTGAAACCTGTCATTAGTGATTTTGGTCACTCTCCCTGTCACTGATTCCACAAGTACTGCCTACAGTTCCAGAGGGCATACCCAGTGTGCATGAAGGCATACAACAAGCAAGCAGGGCAGAAAAAAACTGGGCATGCATAACCTGAGCAGGAAGCCCAACCCAAGCAGAATGAACAGAAACAGAATGCAAATTTTGGAAGTCAAATCAACACAGCTACTTGGGTTTAAGTATTACTTACTGCATTAGAATCGGAGTACTTGTGGCACCTTAGAGACTAACCAATTTAGAGACTTAGACCAATTTAGAGACTAACCAATCCTATCTGATGTGAAGAGTTAGAGTCCTAGGGAGGGATGTGATGCACAGAAAAATTGGAGTCTCTCTGCTACTGTATACAAGAGTGCAAGCACAGAAACGTGTGTCTGAAGTTAGAAGAATAAACGGAAGCCATCTGGCTTGTTCTTACTCCTGTTGACTTCAACAGAATGTAGCTCTTGTGTGTAGAGGAACAAGCCAGACTTAGGAAATGCTGTAGAGCAGTGGTTCCCAAACTGGGGTTCGTGAACCCCTGGGGGTTTGAAAAATGTTACAGTGGGTTCTTGGGAAAAAATTCTTTAATGGCGGATAGAGCTGTCCCTAGGGATCCCAGCCAGCACAGGGCCAGCAGTCCAAAGTCCCTGGACTTCCAAGAGCTAAGCAGATCAAAGCAAGCAAATCTATCACACTGAGGAGATTTAAACTTCAAGACTCCTTACAAGAAATGGAAAGGGAAGTGGATATTTTTTGCTGTTTTTAAAATTAAATAGGCAGCTAGTATTGTTTTTAAAATTATTATGAAGAACAAGTTTAAGCTTTGTTGTAACATGCGTTGTTTGCCTGGACTGCTCAAGACCTGAATGCTTGTGTAGGAGGAACTCTTTGAGTTGGCTTCTTAAATACCTTCATGCTGTTTCACATCTGATACTTCTTGATGAAACCTAGGAGCCTTGTCTTATATCAGGTTTATTCAAAGTGATACAAGCTACAAAAGTGATATCTTGGAAGAGTGTGGCCATTTTCATAATCATATAAAAATACTGTAAAGATAAATAAATAATAGTGTGTAATAAGCATAACATAAAAACAAATTTTATATTTCCAAGATCACTGCTTTTATAATTTACTCAGGTAAAGGAGAAAATCCCTGAAAATATTCATTTTTAGGAGGGGGTTCGCGAGACTTGACATTTTACTGAAAGGAGTTCACAGGTTGTTAAAGTTTGGGAACCACTGCTATAGAGGATAGAAGTGGGCAAAGTCATCCTCAGTTTAAGCTTGCAAAGTAGCCAGAAGAGAACTTGGAGCACCAACAAGCAATATCTACACCTTTCAGCACAATTCCCAAGCATAGACTCACGGAATGGTTGGGAAAGAACAGTGATAAGGGGAAGAGTATTCTGTGTTTTGCTCACACAGACATTCCACTTTGCCCTAAATTCTTAACTTCAGTAAGTACCACGAGTAGCTTCTAAACAGGAGCAGAAGTAAAGATCTTGTCAGTATTATATCCACACTTTACTGTGCTAATAAAACCGTGACTGCTCCATATTTTACTTCTGACCGGCAATGTTTAACTTTCACTTAAGAGCTATCTGGAATGAGGCTAAGTACCCAATAAACCCCTCAAGGACTGTAATGGAAAAGCATGGCTGCATGGGATAAATCAGTACAGAATTTGGCTCAGTTTGTGTTATCCGAGATAGTTAGTGGTGCCTCAAACAATGCCTGTGATTTTTCTTCTTTTACTAGCAGAAAGTTGTGCTCATTATACTATTCTCAAAATAGTGACATTGCTCACCAATATATTTTTTGGATAACACATACATGCTCTGTGTTTCTACCTTCCTTGAATCTCCATATTGCCTTCTGCTGCCATTTAGATAAAGTTCTATCGGGTACGTATTCATGGCATATTCAGCACCACACACTTTGAGTACTAACCCCATTGCTCTTAGACCCTTTCCCACTGCTCTGCTCTCAACTCCTCCTACTCCCTCGCCCTACAGCTTGCCAGACATCCTTCCTGATCACGCTCTGACACTCTCTCTCACTCTAAACTTTATACCTTCCTTCGCACCACTGTTTACAGTCACCACAGCCTCCCATCTTGTATTTGCCATGCAAGTTCCCCCTCTTCCTTCAATAAACTTCTGGAAATTTACCTACCACTTCATCAGGTACTTTTGCTATAAAGCCACTCTGTTTTATTCTTTTTTGTACGTGCTCATATCTTTAGAGCATAAATTTGTTGTGGAAGAAACTTCACTATTTTGTACAGTTTATCTATTCTACACATTTGGTGGGCAATACATAGTAAACAGAAAGAAAAACAACAGTACTAAACCGAAAGGAAACCACGTATTTCAGGCAACAATTTATATCTTCAAATTCAGCTAAACTTATAATTCAGCGGCTGTCATTTGGTTAGCGCAGTTTTTCTATTTAAAACATTTAGAGAAAGCTTAGCTGCCTGGATTCCTTGACTGAAATATGAAGCTTTACCTCTTCCTCTGTGGTACATATCATCTCATCTATATCCCTAGAACTGTGATTCAATTCACATGAGTAAGCAGAACACAGAGGGGGATACCAACTAATATTTTAATTAGCAGTTACTTCTAAATAAGAACCCATAAGTACATTGCCTTGAGTGAACCTCTCCTAATCTGTAATGCAATACTATTTTTGGAGTGGAAGAGCAGAGGTTATTCTTCCAAGCAAGACTATTAAATAGTGTATTAACTTAAAGTGAGCTGTAGCTCACGAAAGCTTATGCTCCAATAAATTTGTTAGTCGCTAAGGTGCCACAAGTACTCCTTTTCTTTTTAAGTTTAACTGTATTAACTTACTTACAAGTTTAAGTAGCACAATAGAAGAAGAAAAATCCAAACCTATTAGAAACTCCTGCCTTGTATTATTTTAAAATACTATGAGCAAAACTTGCCTCTCTGATCTGTATGGTTGAAGATAACAGCAAAGCTCTCATTAGTAACCTCCCGCCCCACAATATTCTGCTCTAACTCCTTAATAAATTCTGTGCACACCAGAGTCCTGATCCCCCTTGTGCATCTGAGACTAGAGTTTTGCCCCATATTTGGAATGAAATAAAAGGCAAATAGGGCCCAAACTGGGAATCAATATTGTATTGACAGTAACGAGTTAACTTTCTCATTACGGCTTGCCTTTCAGGGCCATTTAAGTTAACACAATGCTCTCAGCTGCCACGTCCAATCTGTGCTCTCTGATGGAGCAAATTACAGTGCCCATCATACTGGCATCAGCTCTGGCTTTGGTATCGAGGTTCAACAACCAACTGCTGCTCTTTCCCAAGGAGTCACTTGCAAGCTTTTCCTTTTGGATATCTATATTACACAGCAAAGGTTTCAGTGCCAGAGGTGATTCTTTTCACATTCACCAGCGAGCACATGACGGGGAATTAAAAGGGGGGTAGGGGGAGGAGAAAGAGTGACACACCATGCGGGAGAATGGTCATGAAACTACTCCTGACTGCAGACCCCTTTAAAAACAGGTTTATGACGAACGTTCAGCTGCAGTCAGAAAAATGATTACATACAAGTTTATTGGACACTTGTAAGCTGGAGGCTGATTTGGCAGTGGGGCCCCTGAGCAGGATTTAGCAGACATCTCAGCCTGGCACTGGAAGACCCACCTGTATCAGCAAGGACACCTCTACTCCAGAAATGATTTACTCTCTGGATTTTTGCCCTGGCAGGGATGGGGCCAGAGAGTTGCTCTAAAACCCATGGTCAAGGCTCTGCTAATCTAGTCACCAAGAGAGGAAGGATGGCCCTGTGGTTAGGGCACCAGCTTAAGACTTGAGATCTGGGTTTGATTTCGTGCATGACCTTGATTTCGTGCACTTAGCCTTTCTGTGCCTCAGTCCTCCAGCTGTAAAATGGAGATAACAGCACTGTCTCTCACAGGGGTATTGTGAGGCAAAATGCATTAAAGATTGTGAGACACTCAGACACTAGGGTGATGGGGGCCATTTAAGTAACTCAGATAGTAAATCATGGTCGTACCCCTTCCCCATCCATTTTTGGGGATGCTCTTCACTAGAAAATAAGGCTGTGTTAGACCACGACCTTGAGAATCATGTTAATTCACATTACTTTAAAGCATCAGCCCAGACAGGCTCCTGAAGGCTATGTTCAAACACTACCTTATTCTCTAGTCAGACAAGCCCTAGGCATGGTGCTGGCCAGCTCAGGACAGACTTTTCAGCAGAAGGAGGTCTTGCCCTGGGCTATGCTAGCAAATGCCAGAACCACCCAGGCCTGAATCAAGCCCCTTGTTTAGAAGATCTTTGCAAACCTCTGGAGAGGTGAAAGAAAGCCACATCATCGTGAAGGCAATTACAAGTTTGCCATTTCCCAGTAACTAGGAGTATCACCTGCTTTAGAATAATATGCAAAGCCTTATAATAAAAAAAAAATCTGTAAACATCTCAAACACTCCTCTAAAATATTTTTTACCAAATTAAAAAACAAACAGATAAAGCATATATAAACAGAAGGATTTTGTGAGATGAAAGACAGTCTAACACAAAGCTTCCCATATGTATAGCATATGGTTATCAGCATCTTGTGGCAGCAGCCATCTTTTTGTTCTGTTTGTACAGCACCTAGCACAATGGGGTTCTGGTCCAGGACTGGGTGTCCTAGATGCTACTGCAATACAAAGAATAACGTGCATACATACCACAGAGCTAGTGTGAAATTAATGAAATTCAAGTACTCACTGACACTAAGACAAAGTTGCATCAGTGTAACTAAAAGTGTAATTTCATACTGAGCTAACTAAGCCAGAGCAAGTCTGTGCTGATACTTGATTCATTTGAAACCTGATATACCCATTTAGCTCATCAGTACATTTAATGGAGCAGGCAAAACTGATACACCCAGTTTTAAATCAGTGTAAGATTCCACATAGGGGTTTGCACCAGTTTAATTAACCAGACTTTTAAAAACTAGATTTAGTTGAACAAGTGCAACTTGTGTGTAGAAAAGCCCTAAAAGAAATGCTAGTAATACAGTGATCAAAAATGTGTGAGTATTTCTTTGACTATTTAGCTAAATTTATCTTTTTCAAGCTTAACTGTGAAGCCTACATTGTATATATTGAAGTCTTAGCTGTTACAGTGCTTCCAGCTTTGCTCTAAATTCAATCCATGCAAACAAGAGATCACCAAAACAAATTTTCAATGATGTTTCTTGTTAGTTTGTAGGGCAGATACAATTTTGGAAGTTAAATTGTGTGCTGGAAACAGCAACAGGGCCATTTCCTTTATAAAGAACCAAATTTGAAGCCAAAATTATGTGCAGAAGAACTGTCCAAGACAAAATGAATTTAAGTTCCTGGGCTTTTTAACAAACCAAGTTAATTAAGACATTGTCCCTTAGTTTAGTACAGGATTCCACTAAGTCAACAAGCCACATAGGTACACTGTCTGTCAGATAGCTCACTTAGCCCTTTGAGTGTCCATGCTATGAACAGGACACACAACAGTCCCGCTGCCCCCTTTACCTGGGCTCTTTTTTCCTACTCAGAAAAATCAGTTACACCATTTTTAAGTGGAAACACACATCAGGTCCCACAGTTATTTGAGGAGACAAGAATCCTCCAGTGCTGCAACCACTTGGTGTTTGGAGTCTTGCTTTACCTCACTAGCTAGGTGCATTTTCCAGCCACCTGCTATTCTTTAAGGAAACCTCATCTTAGTCATGATCTGGTATATTTTATTGCATTTTGTATCTGTGCTACACTAGCCTAAATCTGGAGTAATTCCACTGGTCTAGATTTGCAACAGAGTAACTCAGTTCAGAATCCAGCCCTTTGCAAGTAATATTAAAGTCGGCTCTATGAGAATTTAATTCAAATTTAATTTAAAAGAAGTGGCAATGCCCATCTCCCAACACACTGTTCCAAAGACAGAGACTGATAACACAACTTCCACTTGACTAAAGCACGTTCCTTAGGGTGACCATATGTCCTGTTTTGGTGGGGCAGTCCCTTTTTTAAGCCCTGTCCTGGCCATTCCAACTTTTTTGGTGATGATCAGTTGGCAAGAGCAAACGGGACAAATGCCCAATTTTGCCAAAAAAAGTGGGGTAGGAGGCAACCCCTAGCGGGGAATAGAGGAACATGTGGGGGAACAGAAGGGCAATGCCAGCCCACGCGGGGGGGAGGGAGGGCTCAGATGAGAGCATGGGCTGAGGGTGTGAGCGGTACAGGCTGGCCCCACACAGGCAGGTGGCTCGGGCAGGCTCTGCGTGGGCCTGGTGGGTGAGCGTTTCGGGCCGAGGAGGGAGGGGGATTGGGGAGAGTGGGACGGGCCAGCCCCACATGGGTGCAGCTCAGGCCAACTGCTGACGCTAGCCCTGGGTTGGGGAGGAGGGTCGTTGGGCTAGCCCAGGCTGTGTCCCATTTTCCCTTTTGGGAAATATGGTCGCCCTAGGGGTGCGGTGCGAGGGAATGTGAAGAGGTTAGCAGTGATGCCAGTCCTGCACGGGGCGGGGGTGGGGGGAGGAAACAGGGCTCCATCAGGGGAGGGGAAGAAAAATGGGTTCCAGCATGCGGAGGGCAGGCAGGGTTCGAGTGACCAGAAACAGCCTCGAAGGGGCGGGCGGCGGGGAGGAGAGATTCAGGCGAGCAGCTGGGCCGGCAGGCTCGGGCAAATAGCTGAGGCCAGCCCCGTGGGGTGTCCCATTTTCCCTTTGGGAAATATGGTCACCCTAACATTCCTAAAATAAAGGGACATTTCTTGTGGGAGTTTTAAATCTGTAATGTCACTGCTGCCTTCTGAAAAGCAGCTCCTGTGACAAAAAGGGCAATGGCCATTGTGTGTATCACTGTCTTAGCCAAGGACAGTCACTGTTTAGCACACTCTACCCCAAGTGGAAATTACAGCCATTACTTGAACAGTAACATTTCTAAGATAAAAAAAAAACCTGAAAAAAGAAAACAAAAACGGCAGCCACTCGATATTTCTGTGCCTGAACCTTGCTCCTAATGCAAGACTGTTTTGGAAACCAAAGAACCATGCTGATGAATGCTGACTCAACTGCAGGTTCTGCTGGCAGAGCTCCATATCTGCTGCAAACCACAGAAGAGCTTGGCTCTTTACCACAAATCAGAGAGACGCTTCTGGGAAATGTCTCACTAGGAGGATGCTCTAAAGCTGAGGTCACAGCAAACACACTGGGCCCAATCCTGCTCCCCACTGAAGTCAATGGCAAAACTGCAATTAAAGGGAAGCAGGATCTGGACCCGCTGTGCTTTAGAAAGTATTGAAAGTATTTTGTCTGAGCCTCATTAGCACTTGGTCATTTTCCAGATTCAGACATATTTGCACATTGGCAGACTCAGCCTGGCAGGCAGGAAACAGAGTCACACTCTTCCAGTCTGCAAGGCAAGGTGGATTGATTTAAATAAGGATTTAAGTTACCTAAAGGAAAGCCTCGATTTTAATCAACGTTTGTATTGGTAGTTCATTTATTTTCCTAAAAAATGGTGCACTCTCATTGGTTGCTGTAACAGCTAAAACATGTTGATTTACAACTAAACAGAGCCTTCACACTAGATCTGGAATGTGCACTACCTAGACGGGTACACTATAACTACATACATTTATTTAAGCAATTATATAGCTTAATATATAATTTTATTAACTGTACATTTTTAGTAGGTTAGAAAATGGTGACTGATATATGGCTTATTTATTAAATATTAATTTTGTTCAGGATTTGTGTCAAGCTGCATTAGGATGGTAACTAGAATTTAAACACAAAATAGCAGATAAAATGTATTTTTATGAAACAAAACAAGCCCTTAATACAGTACATGACGTATTGTGCCACATTTATAAAACTTGACTTCAAAACTTGGAATCAGAGGAAAAACAGCTTTCTTTATAGAGAAAGGAAGCCTTTAACTCAACACCAAGTGATTCATCACCTGTGTCCACTCCCAGTTTCCGGCAATCATGTAGCATATGCCAAAGTAGAGAATGAGGTGAGTCATTTGAGTTACCCATCTAGATATGGGAGGCACAAGTCGTGTCTATTCTAGCCTAGTCCTGTAAAAGGAAACTTGTCAATTCCTTAGCAAAAAAGGGTTGGGAATAAATTTGGCAACGTTTAGTTTGGTGACCAATTTGGTGACCATATTTCCCAAAGGGAAAAAGGGACTTGAGAATAACTAGCACTTTTTCTCATTAATGCCATAACACATGTTCTGTCAGTCTCAGTTTTCCCACTAGAATTAATGAAGTGCACCTAAGTTATCTATTCTCAAGGCTTCTATCGATAGCTAGAGAGGTGACTTATGGGCATGATCACAGCATAAAAACTGATTGTTCTGTTTTGACTCAGCGTGGTAGCTGTGTTATAGTCTGTATCAACAAAAACAACGAGGAGTCCTTGTGGCATCTTAGCGACTAACAAATTTATTTGGGCATAAGCTTTCGTGGGCTAGAACCCACTTCATCGGATTCATGGAAAATACAGGAGCAGGTATAAATACATGAAATACATGGGACTATTTAGAAAAGCTGGACGTGCACAAGTCCATGGGGCCGGACGAGTTGCATCCGAGAGTGCTGAAGGAATTGGCGGCTGTGATTGCAGAGCCACTGGCCATTATCTTTGAAAACTCGTGGCGAACCGGGGAAGTCCCGGATGACTGGAAAAAGGCTAATGTAGTGCCAATCTTTAAAAAAGGGAAGAAGGAAGATCCTGGGAACTACAGGCCAGTCAGCCTCACCTCAGTCCCTGGAAAAATCATGGAGCAGGTCCTCAAAGAATCAATCCTGAAGCACTTGCATGAGAGGAAAGTGATCAGGAACAGCCAGCATGGATTCACCAAGGGAAGGTCATGCCTGACTAATCTAATCGCCTTTTATGATGAGATTACTGGTTCTGTGGATGAAGGGAAAGCAGTGGATGTATTGTTTCTTGACTTTAGCAAAGCTTTTGACACGGTCTCCCATAGTATTCTTGTCAGCAAGTTAAGGAAGTATGGGCTGGATGAATGCACTATAAGGTGGGTAGAAAGCTGGCTAAATTGTCGGGCTCAACGGGTAGTGATCAATGGCTCCATGTCTAGTTGGCAGCCGGTATCAAGTGGAGTGCCCCAGGGGTCGGTCCTGGGGCCGGTTTTATTCAATATCTTCATAAATGATCTGGAGGATGGTGTGGATTGCACTCTCAGCAAATTTGCGGATGATACTAAACTGGGAGGAGTGGTAGATACGCTGGAGGGGAGGGATAGGATACAGAAGGACCTAGACCAATTGGAGGATTGGGCCAAAAGGAATCTGATGAGGTTCAATAAGGATAAGTGCAGGGTCCTGCACTTAGGACGGAAGAACCCAATGCACAGCTACAGACTAGGGACCGAATGGCTAGGCAGCAGTTCTGCAGAAAAGGACCTAGGGGTGACAGTGGACGAGAAGCTGGATATGAGTCAGCAGTGTGCCCTTGTTGCCAAGAAGGCCAATGGCATTTTGGGATGTATAAGTAGGGGCATAGCGAGCAGATCGAGGGACGTGATCGTTCCCCTCTATTCGACATTGGTGAGGCCTCATCTGGAGTACTGTGTCCAGTTTTGGGCCCCACACTTCAAGAAGGATGTGGATAAATTGGAGAGAGTCCAGCGAAGGGCAACAAAAATGATTAGGGGACTGGAACACATGAGTTATGAGGAGAGGCTGAGGGAGCTGGGATTGTTTAGCCTGCAGAAGAGAAGAATGAGGGGGGATTTGATAGCTGCTTTCAACTACCTGAAAGGGGGTTCCAAAGAGGATGGCTCTAGACTGTTCTCAATGGTAGCAGATGACAGAACGAGGAGTAATGGTCTCAAGTTGCAGTGGGGGAGGTTTAGATTGGATATTAGGAAAAACTTTTTCACTAAGAGGGTGGTGAAACACTGGAATGCGTTACCTAGGGAGGTGGTAGAATCTCCTTCCTTACAGGTTTTTAAGGTCAGGCTTGACAAAGCCCTGGCTGGGATGATTTAACTGGGAATTGGTCCTGCTTTGAGCAGGGGGTTGGACTAGATGACCTTCTGGGGTCCCTTCCAACCCTGATATTCTATGATTCTATGATTCTATGAAAGGATGGGGGTCAGTTTACCAAGTGTGAGGTCAGTCTAATGAGATAAATCAATTAACAGCAGGATACCAAGGGAGGAAAAATAATAAAAGTGGCAATTCTTCAACAAAAAACTTCAAAAACAGACTCCAATGTGAAGCTGCACAACTGGAATTAATTTGCAAACTGGATACCATCAGATTAGGCCTAAATAGAGACTGGGAGTGGTTGGGTCATTACAAAACCTAAACTTAACTTCCGCAATACCAGGAGCAAAGAGTCCTGTGGCACCTTATAGACTAACAGACGTATTGGAGCATAAGCTTTTGTGTGTGAATACCCACTTCGTTGGATGCATGTAGTGGAAATTTCCAGAGGCAGGTATAAATATCAAGCAAGAATCAGCCTAGGGATAACAGGATGAGGCCCTCTTCTAGCAGTTGAGGTGTGAACACCAAGGGAGAAGAAACTGCTTTTGTAGTTGGCGAGCCAGTCACAGTCTTTGTTTAATCCTGAGCTAATGGTGTCAAATTTGCAAATGAACTGAAGCTCAGCAGTTTCTCTTTGAAGTCTGGTCCTGACGTTTTTTTGCTGCAGGATGGCTACCTTTAAATCTGCTATTGTGTGCCCAGGGAGGTTGAAGTGTTCTCCTACAGGTTTTTGTATATTGCCATTCCTAATATCTGATTTGTGTCCATTTATTCAATACTAATTTCTCCCTACTGTTATTCACACCTTCTGGTCAACTGTCTGTAATGGGCCACTCTCTTACCACTTCAAAAGTTATTTTTCGTCCCTTGGTATCCTGCTGTTAATTGATTTATCTCGTTAGAATGACCTCACACTTGGTAAAGCAACCCCGCAGCCTTTCATGTATTTATACCTGCTCCTGTGTTGTCACTCCATGCATCTGATGAAGTGGGTTCTAGCCCACATAAGCTTATGCCCAAAGCAAATTGTTAGTCTCGAAGGTGCCACAAGGACTCCTCGTTGTTTTTGTTTTGACTCACTCTCTCTCCACTCATTGCAGAGACTATAGCAACTGAGATACTTCTGCCCATTACCTAAATAGTAGCCAGTACATTGCATGTCAGCACATCTCCACCCCAGAGATGTGTTTGTTCTTAATTATCTCATCTGTACTGTACTCCCAAGAAACAGACTCTTTCGAAAGGAAAAACAAGGCCTTGAAGATAATAATGATAAAGAGGCGTCGATAGCTAGAATGGTAGGTTGGGAGAGTTTATAAAGGAAAAAAAAAGAAAAGAAAAGAACATAGGTAGTTGTGGATAGCTTTTATCAGTCTACCCAGCTGTTAATTTATATGAAAAAGTTGGATGAAAAGACTTCTGCATACTTCTTAATTATTTTGAAAACTCTAGGATTAAATACACTTTAAAAAAAAACAATTATCAATAATATATATGTGTGTATACACATCACAAGGATAAAACCGGGGTGAGCTGTAACTTTAAATAAAGAGTAAAGCAAAGGTAGAATAAACTGAAAAGACTCTGGTGTTCATTACTATCAAAAGCAAAAAAAAAAAAAAAAGCGTACAACAAATGCACCAGTAATAGTAAAAAGTCAAGGGGGATAAATAATTCTACAAAAATATATTAGCCAAAATTAAATACTGATTGAATCTTAAAAATATGGAACAAGAAGTGTTAATTTTCTCTCTGACCACTTTGTATCCCACAACCCATCCCCCACCCTCCTTTCTTCCCTCTTGTGTCTTTTAAGGCCTTTATGCTGCAAACACCACCACATGCAACAGCTTGTGGAATGAGGGTCTTAGGCCTCAGCCCGAAGAGACTTTTGCACATGCTAAATTTTAAGCATGTGAGTCCTTCCAGTGAAGTCAGTTATTTGATCCCAGCACTCATTTGATCCCATTTTAAACCCCATTATATAATATTTATAAAAACATGACATATGTGCGTGCAGTGACTGGCGTAATTTGCTTGACAAATTCAATGGTGTTTTTGATAAATGATTTGCAAAAGATTAAGAAAATTAGGTATATTCAGTATGGGGTGTTTGCTCATCTGGCCACACAGGGGCTTACAGGCCAGATTCTGATCCCACTTATACTGGTGTAAATCTGAACTAACTCTATTGAAGATGCTAGTCTTTAGTGGGGGATTGTCAAAAGTATATGAGTAGTGACATAGAAATACAAAGTCCTATTGACTTTCAGTGGGACAAGACATTTATGATAATTCTACCCCTAAGTCTTATTGATATTAATACAGGTAGTTCCCCATGCTTTAAGATGCAAATACACTGTAGAGCGAAAACTGAGTCGTGTAATATGCTTATGCAATCTATCATAACATACAGCTTATGAGGACCATGGTCCAGATCCAGTGCTGGTATCAATTTTCAGATTTACACCAGCTGAGAAAGTGGCCCCCTAGTGAAAACTTTCCTAGTTCACTGAAGCTATATCAACACTACACACCACTTGTGGTGGCATACAGCGTACATGTCGCTCCTCACTACACAGTGAAAAGCACACGGTGTCCACACTGTGGTGTGTAGCTACAGTGTCAGTGAAAGGCTCTGGCAGGGGGAGGCAGCAGGGAAAGGCTCAGCCTCTTTCTGCTGCCTCCCTGCTACGGGTGCCTTTCCCCGAGGCAGGGCAGGGATCCACAGTGAGGAGCTGCCCTGCAGAGGAGAAAGGCTCCAGCACTGGGACACTACACTGGTAAAAACAGCCACGTAGACAGGGAGGCACGGCTTGTGCAAGCAGCGCTGTGTAGGTTATCATACCTACACCCTTCAGGTGTGTATTTACTCCTCTTGCCTAAATTGTGCCTCACACCTACGCTGCTGTTTATACCCCTGCCAGAGGGGCTACGTAGGTATGTACTCTATTCGCTGCTGAAAGACATACCTTGAAATGATCGCATAGCCCTGAGCTTCATTTAATTAATGAATTCATTTAATTAATGATGGAATTTCACTGTTGTTGGCCACACAGTTTTAGTTACAAGACAAATGCCTGAAGTGTCTCCTAAGAAAACGTCTAACCTGGTGACCAAATTGTGCATTCTACAGTGTGGCTTGTCTTGTAAATACAGATACTTCAGGTAGTTACAGTATTTATACTTCACATATGTTAGTCAATGCTGGAGAAAAACAAGAATCTTTTCCATAAAACAGCTAACAAACTAGAGAACTACACAGTCAATGCAGTATGTTCACATGTAGTGCCTGAAGCCAAATCAATGAAAAGCTAAAGGCAGTTTTTATTTTTTTAAAACCACTATCACTAATACAAAGGCACTGATCTTACTGAAAGTATGTTGCAAGCCAAGGCTTGCTATGAAACAGATGATATCGACTCAAAGTTAACTCAACTGAGCCAATGTTTGAATGAAAAACTCAACACAATTTCTAGTAGATTTGTTACAAGATAAACAGTTATTGAACCAAAGGGCAGGAGCATAAACTGAATTTAGTGTGATGCTACATCTCAGCATTAGGACACGGAGGGACTTGGTAGTTTTCACTGAACTCTTCGTGACACAATCTGGGTGAAAAGCTGAAATATGAATCCAGGCTGTGTAGTACTAATGCAATAAAAGCCTGTCTCAGCACCCTTATATTCTCCTTTGTCTTCCTCTCACTAAACACACAATTCTCTGCATACAGTTGATTAAAAAAAGACAGTATTTAGAGGCAATCAATCCCATTCTTCAAGACTTCCATTTCAGTTAAAGCCAGCATACATGTATTCCTCACAACACCCAAACAGCTCGAGCAGCTAGCAAACAAAAAAGTCATGTAGATAGGTTCTGAGTATCACTAGATAAAACTCCTTTAAAAGACTGCTACACAGAAAGACCCACAATTATTTCAAATCAGTCATCTAAACAAAAATGTAAGACAAAGTGATCAAAAAGTAAATAGCTCCAACCAACATCCTGAGTGAGAGTCACATAATGTCCATACATAAATATTATACAAAGTGATGAATAAAAGGACAGATGTAGAAATTGTTCATTTGAAATCTTGAGTGGATGCACAAAAGCAAGAAAGTTGAAAGTGCTGATGTTAGCAGAAAATGCCATTGCTTTTCCCGAAGAGAATGAAAATTCTAACCTCCCAATGAAAGATGTGAGCACTCAGGTGTAAAACAAAACACAGAGAAACAAGCCATGGCTTCTTAGCCACATCAACAACAACTGTATCCACACTTAGTTTCCTGCCTTCAAAGGCAGCAAATTTAAATTACAGTTTAAGCATTTAAGCTTTTCTTTTTAAGCTTCCAAAATAGCTATGAAAGAATTTCAGAGATTGAAAGGTGCATAAAAAGGTACTTAGAAACATAGAATCATAGAATCATAGAATCATAGAATATCAGGGTTGGAAGGGACCCCAGAAGGTCATCTAGTCCAACCCCCTGCTCAAAGCAGGACCAATTCCCAGTTAAATCATCCCAGCCAGGGCTTTGTCAAGCCTGACCTTAAAAACCTCTAAGGAAGGAGATTCTACTACCTCCCTAGGTAACGCATTCCAGTGTTTCACCACCCTCTTAGTGAAAAAGTTTTTCCTAATATCCAATCTAAACCTCCCCCACTGCAACTTGAGACCATTACTCCTCGTTCTGTCATCTGCTACCATTGAGAACAGTCTAGAGCCATCCTCTTTGGAACCCCCTTTCAGGTAGTTGAAAGCAGCTATCAAATCCCCCCTCATTCTTCTCTTCTGCAGGCTAAACAATCCCAGCTCCCTCAGCCTCTCCTCATAACTCATGTGTTCCAGTCCCCTAATCATTTTTGTTGCCCTTCGCTGGACTCTCTCCAATTTATCCACATCCTTCTTGTAGTGTGGGGCCCAAAACTGGACACAGTACTCCAGATGAGGCCTCACCAATGTCGAATAGAGGGGAACGATCACGTCCCTCGATCTGCTCGCTATGCCCCTACTTATACATCCCAAAATGCCATTGGCCTTCTTGGCAACAAGGGCACACTGCTGACTCATATCCAGCTTCTCGTCCACTGTCACCCCTAGGTCCTTTTCTGCAGAACTGCTGCCTAGCCATTCGGTCCCTAGTCTGTAGCTGTGCATTGGGTTCTTCCGTCCTAAGTGCAGGACCCTGCACTTATCCTTATTGAACCTCATCAGATTCCTTTTGGCCCAATCTTCCAATTGGTCTAGGTCCTTCTGTATCCTATCCCTCCCCTCCAGCGTATCTACCACTCCTCCCAGTTTAGTATCATCCGCAAATTTGCTGAGAGTGCAATCCACACCATCCTCCAGATCATTTATGAAGATATTGAATAAAATGAAACATAAAACTTTAAGCACGAGAATTGAAGTGAGATTTCTGAGGTGAACATTTCCTTAGCCCAATGGCCTTCCAGCTGTGTTACAATATCTTTGTGCTGACATGTCATTGTGTCATTGTGTCATTGACACAATTTAATACATGCATCAACAGGGGAGAAATTTTGCACAGAAATAGATAAGAATGTCTATTAAAAAAAAACACTCCCCCCCCCAAAAAACCTACCTAACTGAAAAAGGTATTTTTCCTCACCAAAAGAAAATATTTCTGGGTCAAATTCTGCCCCACGACAACCAACAACCCCATTAAAGGCCTCATTTTAAGCCTCTTAAAGAGGCAATGGCAGTTGTCAGCTACACCACCATTTCCCAAACAGCAAAGCTGGGCCCACGATGTGATGCTGTATTACTGAAGATGACCATTTATAGCATTGTTGCTACTACTGTGGCACAATAGCACTAAATTTGATACAAAGTGTCTCATGTAAGGTATCAACGGAAAAGTTGTCATCTGCTAAACATGATAATCCTCTTTATATGCATGTACCATCTTTGTATCTGAAGTTATACATAGCAAATATCTATTTGTATCTCTCACGTGTTTTGTTCTTATGTGACACCCACAAGGTAATTTTACATCCCATCTAGCCAGCCCAGCGTTGATGAACCATTTAGTTGTGCACAGACCATTCAGTTGGTGATGGGCTAGTAAGGGAGATCAGCTCTTCACTGAGTCTTCCTCTGGACAGCAAGTGAGCCAATGGCCACCCCTGTGATTCAGCAAAACATATAAGGGCATGTGATGTGGACATGTGACCTTGGATTCCATCTTTGTCAGTAACTTTCCATACACAAGGGCTGTGGGCTTTGTTTGGGACATTAAATTTCCATGCACGTGGAAGAAGATACAAGAGACACCTGAGACATTGCCATTTTGCCTCATTACTCCTCCAATTCTCTGGACTGTGAATTTACAACTAAAAGGAGTATTTTGAACTATGGATTGGGAACCTTCCAATCTTTTGGAAGTTACCAGAGAGACTTTTGCAAGCCAGCAGCCTATTCCATCACTGCTATGATCCTGATCTAGGAACACTGAAAATCACTTGTATGTATATGATTCCTTAACCATTCAGTTACTCTCTTCCGTTCTTCTATTAAGAAATCTTTAGTTAGTTTAGTAAGGATTGGCTGACAGCATGATACTTGGATAAGATCTGAGATACATATTGACCTGGAATAAGTGTCTGATCCTTTGGGATTAGTAGAACCTCACATATAGTGAATTGGGTTTTCAGTAACCCCTCACTATATTAGATCTGTTTGTCTGAATGGGAGCCAAGGAATGGAATGCCTTAAGAGGACTGTGTTTGGCTTCTTGTTAACCAGTGTGGTGCTACCGAAGTTTTTCTGATACTGGTTTGGTGAATCTAATTATAGAATAAATCACGAGTTTTTGGAGATTGTCTGCCCTGTTTCATGCAGTCTGCCCTGAATGCCTCATTCTCAGCGTGGTCCATCCCAGGCACACGGTCACACAATACGTGGATTTATCTGTCCATCTAGGTTCTTACCCCTCAGCTCCAATCTCTCTCTCAGGATTTAGCCTCAGTGTCAGACTATACCAAGCTGGGAGGGGTTGCAAGTGCTTTGGAAGATAGGATTAAAATTCAGAATGATCTGGACAAATGATCTGAAGTAAATAGGATGCAATTCAATAAGGACAAATGCCAAGTACTCCACTTAGGAAGGAACAATTAACTGCACACACAAAAAATGGGAAATGACTGCCTGGGAAGGAGTGCTGTGGAAAAGGTTCTGGGGTCATAGTGGATCACAAGCTAAATGAGCCAAAGGGGTAGCAATGGGGGTGGGGGGGAGGAAAGCAAACATTCTGGGATGTATTAGCAGGAGTGTTGTAAGCAAGACACAAGCATTAATTCTTCGAGTCTACTCCATGCTGATAAAGCCTCACCTGGAGTATTGTGTCCAGTTCTAGGCACCATATTTCAGGAAAGATGTGGACAAATTGGAGAAAATCCAGAGAAGATCGACAAAATGATTAAAGTTCTAGAAAACATGACTTATGAGGAAAGATTGAAAAAAATGGGTTTGTATAGTCTGGAGACAAGAAGACAGAGGGGACAAAACAGTTTTTAAGTAAATAAAAGGTTGTTACAAGGAGGAAGGAGAAAAATTCTCCTTGTTAACCTCTGAGAACAGGCCAAGAAACAACGGGCTTAAATTGCAGCAAGGAAGGTTTAGGTTGGACATGAAGGTAGTTAAGCATTGGAATAAATTGCCAGGTGTGGGGTAGGAGGGGGAATTTCCATCACTGGAGGTTTTTAAGAACATGTCAAAAACACCTGTCAGGGATGGTCTAGTTATTACATAGGCCTGCCTTGAGTGCAGGAGACTGGACTAGATGACCTACTGAGGTCCCTTCCACTCCTAGACTGCTATGATTCTAGGATAACAACATAACCCCCTGATGGGCTACTGCCCCTAGCAGCCATCTCCTGTGTGAAACACTGATGAGGGCATACGCTTACTCTACAGGCCCTGCCATATGAACAGCCCTTCCTGAAACATGGATCTTTTGCACATTTGCAAAGTAAAAGTCAAGACCTTAACATGCAATATCATTTCCGCAATAAATATCACCGACTCCAAAGAGCACATTCGTTTTTAGTGAGATGTTTTAAATACACAAATGCTGAGAAAATACTGATGACTGCTGAGAAAGCAGACTACCAAATAAATTGATGTTTCTTGGAAATGACCTAGTACAAAGGGGGGGAGGGAAGGGGGGAGAAAATACACCAACTTCTGCTTCTCTAATTCATAAATCGTGCTGTCATATCAACTTTTGTTTTGTGGTTCTTCAATACTAAATAAATAAGTTATAGATCTCTGTAACTCCTTATCTATACTAGGAACTTTTTTTAAAAATTGGCATTATTTGTAATATAATGAACCCTACTTGAAGCAGGAGAGAGATTTGAATGCTGGATCTTCAGAGCTAAGTGCAGAAAGAACCTGCTTCTGCTTGAGCTAACAGCGTAAGTCCCCTAGATGCTATTAGTAACAAACAAAATAAACCTCTGATGTGCACCAGGCTCTAGGTTCAGATAGCAACTCACAGACTCCCTGGAGTGGGTTACTAGAACATTAGTGATGCTGAACTGAAGTGAGCAGCACTGGGAACACCAACACATCTGGCCGGCCAGCCTGTTGTCCATGCTGTTTTCAGTACCATGACAATTAGACCATGCACACACACTATTGTGTAATGAGGATTTATACCCAGAAAAATAAATTTTAAAAAAGCATTTCATTTATAAATGGTTGATGTTATATAGTTTGATCCCAACTTCTTAGCCTTGAGCAAGTCACTTACCTCCCTGCCTTGCTTTTCCCCTTCTGTACAATGGAGACAGTAATATAGGATTATGTGCATCACTGGGATGGCGGGAAGAATAAACTGTTCCTGTTTATAGCACTGTACGATTAGTGCCATATAAGTGCCACCTATTATTTGTATCATCTCCATCAGTTACACAAGGATACAGCTAATGTTCTAAATATGTGTAACAATGAGGGCAGGCAGTAGCAAAAACATTACAACTACACAAACAGGCAAAAATCACATACACCCCCCCCAATCAGGATAGCACAGGCATAGCACAGGATTGCATGTGATTAATTTAAAGCCCACGGAGGTCAATGAGACTTAAATACATGCTGTTTTGAACAAAGATGGGCTTAAGCATGTGCTTACCTCAACCAGGCCCAAAATAAGCACGGGAGATCCCCAGGATCAACAAATGGGTAAGGACTAATCATACTTAATGGGATACCGACACAGTCAGTGCAGTGTTTTTCAGATAGAGAGCAGCCTTTCATATTAATTATAGCAAAGGGATTCTATATGGATTGCTACTGACCACAGACAAAAAACAAAAACTCCAACTCTCTCCTCCAAGGGAACTAAACACAGCCAGTGCCATTCAGTGTCACCCTACAGACCCTCCCTCTTCTGATTTGCACTGATCCTAAAAACAACTCCTGACTACCCTATGCTTGACAGGCCTAAGATGGTCTGAACTAATAAGTTCTCATACCAGAGATCTTAGCTACCCTTAGAAAAGTATTTCTTAGCAGCCGTTTAATTTTGTTTTAATTACTGATTTTAAACAAAAGAAGAAATTCACTTTCCTGAAACTTTAGTCTTTTAAGAAATGCCAAGGGATGTATAAAGCCCTTAGTTTTTTCAAGTGTCATCCAAGTGTCAATCCAACCAAAGTGAAGAGAGTGCAGATTACTGTACCCGAACACATGAATGTAGGTGTCTCAAATGCAATTACTAAAACCTTTATGTCATCCCCTCCCACTAGTCCAAACACAACTCCAAATTTCTTGATGTAAATGGCGGTTTCCCTACATCTCTCTCCACAGCATCTGCTCAAGCTCCCTTTAGCATATAGCTGGGATGCAAGAGAATGGCTGGCATGCCACTACAGAAAACATGGGAATCCATCAAACGTGTCAGGACGGTACAAAGCCTGTTGCCCCATTCTCAGGATGGTAATATTTATCCTACAGTGTGAAATCGGTCCTATAAAAGTAAAAGTTTAAGAAAACACGTAATGCTGTCCATCAGAGCTGAAATTTTAAATATAGTATTTTAAAAGGATAAAGCCATAAGGCGAGAGAGAGAGACACACACACAAACACAACTGTCATTCTTTTACGTTACTTTTTAACGGTTGGTAAGGTATTACAGTGTTTGAAGTGATGTCTGTTATGTTAGGGTATAGTTACCATTATAAGTGGTGGTGGTATCTCTCTTTGCTCACACACACTCAGTAAGAGTAATTCTCTGCCCCAAAGAAAATTCTTATACACAAAACAGACAAAGGAAGTGTTAATATCCAAAGGAGGAGAATAGCCGGATGAGCCACTGAAGGCAGACAGACCAATTAAGTGACTTCCCCCAAGAACAGGAAATCTATCAAAGAGCCAGACATTGAACCCTCATCTCTCAGTATACTACATTAACCATAAGACCACCTTTTCACATACATTAGTTTCACATATTTATAAAATGTGTCTATTGAGACCTCCATGAGCAGATCCAGCAACATAAAAAACCAAACCCAAAACCCACAGATTAAAATAGGCCTAAATTTGACACAGCATAAACCACAAGTGAAAAAGAAAATATAGTTCCTCAAACCTCAACCAAATCAGAGTCTGCCAGATCAACTGGGGATGCAAGCTCCAGAGTCGAGACTAAACTGAGACTGTTCACCCACAAAACATCCAACTATTGAACTGTCAGTGACGACACCCTGGCTGCAATCACCCTGGCTGTTTGGGTGGAGAAAAAGGACCAAGAGGCAGGACCCATATCCATAACTCAAAACCAACATCTCGATTGTGATTGAGCTCTTTGAGTGTATCTATTTAGCTTAACAAAGAGAAGGTGCAGTGGTGACTTGATTACAATCTGTAAGTATCTACATGGGGAGCAAATATTTAATAATGGTCTCTTCAATGCAGTCTGAAGGTAGACAAATTCAGACTGGAAAGAGGGTGTACATTTTTAACAGTGAGGGTAATTAACCACTCGAACAATTTACCCAGGGTCATGGTGGATTCTGCATCAGTGACAATTTTTAAATCAAGATTGGCTGTTTTCCTAAAAGATCTGCTCTAGGGATTATTTTGGGTAAATTCTATGGCCTGTGTTACATAGGAGGTCAGACAAGATGACCACAATCGTTGTTCCTTCTGGCCTTGGAATCCATTAATCAACTTATGAATTACACCTGGAAAGTCCCTGGAGTACAGGTATAAAATGTGCTTGTGGAGGAGGAAGCTATTTGTATTATTTTTTCTTAACATCATATGCAACTCATTTTACTGTTTGATATTATACTGCCTGACTGCATGGAATTAAATTGAAGGAAGCTGATGGGGAAAACAAACAGGAAAATATTACAAGGTACAACCAGAGAGAATACCACGGTTCCTTGAGAAACAATGGGGGAGTTATTAATTGGGAAATGCTCCAGCCAGCATAGCAAGACTTATTCTTCCCAGATCAGGGCGTAGGAACAAAGGAACACTAAACCACTAAAAACCCTGCAGAGACAAGAAACGGGGGGGGGGGGGGGGAGGGGGGCGGGAGAAAGTGAGCAAGCAGCAGATGGAGGTGAATTTCTGAGGAATACAGAGGATGCTGCAGGGACTGTCTCTCTCCCAGGACAGGAATAGGGATGACTGGGTTGAGTGGAACATACCCAAAACTTGCAAGGAAAGAATAAAGTGTATGCAAGACCTCATATACAGGCATTTTGTGGTTTTATCCCTTGTCTCTGCTTGCTATGGAGTTGTGGGTGAATAAATATTTTGTTTTGAAGAAGCTGTTTTTGAGTTACTGTAAATCAGTTGGTGGTCACAGGTTCCTGGAGGAAAATGGGTAACAGGTGCCAAACACAACTGGGCTTGTCTTCTTATCATGGTTGGTAAACTAGAAGGCTGCAGCCTGGAGACCCAGTCTAAGAGTGCTAGGTACTCATGATTACACTCAGAGGGTGGTGAAGGTGGCAAAACCTGTCACCAGAGAGGTTCACTCAAGAATGACTAAATGGACACATTGTTCTGTAACCTTGACCTTGTTCCATGCAAGGAAAACTGTTAAGTGACCAAGAAGATGCTTTTCATGTACAAGCTGAAGTTTGAGTGGTCTTCAAGAGTAATCTCATCTAAAGTGCTTCAGTTCTGGTACTGGCATAAATAACTGCAATGGGAGATGTGGATAGAAAAGAAGGCAGGACTGGGGACACAGTCAGCATCAAGGAAGTTTCTTGACCATGAACTTAATGAATTAACTTGGCAACACCTCAACTAATAGGGCACTGCATATTTCCCTGCAATATTTTAAGAGACAAAAAGGGTAAATTGCAAATGGAAATTTTATTAAAGTTTTGCTGAAATATATTGATTTTTTCTGTGATGCTTGGTTGGCTGGGACTCCCTGACACACACACTCCACCCCCAGCTTAAGGCATCCCGAGCCCTCCAGACACCTGTGCCTACCATTACACAGAGAGACCCAGAGGGACCTCCTGCAGGACAGGCACAAACCTTAAGGCTGAAGAGTTGGGCACTTGAGGGTTAAAGTCTCCATCAAACTTCCATCTTTTCAATCAAGCACTGTCATTCCAGAGGACAACTCTGGCCTATCAAGGCATAGCTCCATTCCCCTGAGTCTTCCCGACATGTGATCCCACATAACTTCCCATAGGGATCGTAAGTTAAAATACCATCAGGGTCAACTCCTCCCTTCATCTTTTGGCATTTACCATTCAAGTAAGAATGGGAGTTGTACCCGTGGATACTCCCAGAATCTGTTGGCCAAAACATCAAGCCTCAGGGCAAATCCTCAGCTGCTGTGAATTGACATTGCTCTAATTGGAGCTAGGCCATTTTATACCAGCTGAGGATCTTGACCTCAAGTTCAAAATTCAGTCTCAAACCTCAACATTGTAACACTTAGTCTAGTTCTATAGGCCAGCTCCTAGCTAGAAAAATATATTACTAAACTGGATTCAAAACTAATACACTAGTTACACTCCACAGTAGGGATTTTAAGTTGCGGCGTGACAGTGGATATTCTGAAAAGCAGATACTGACTGAGAAGCACACATAAGTTATTTTACCAGTTATTGAATACTGTGAGGGCAAGTTGTTCTTGAATGAAATAGCGTAACAATGTGTCAAGTTAACTAGATCAAAGGAAGCAGACAGGTGCACATTCAGAGGGACAAAAATGTAATGTTAGTCAATCATAATTCTGCCAACGTCATCTGGTGACTGAAGAATAGCAGCCTGGACTCAATATTTTTCTATGCACATATCTGAGCTGACCAGACACACACTGAAATCATTCTACACTGTGAACATAATGAAGCATGCTAATTTTATATAAACCGTTACTAACTGGTTCGCACGTCAGTGAATTGGGATTGCATTTTTCTAGCTGAAACCAGCCCCTCCAGTTCCTGGCCAGCATGTTTATGAACCACCATTAGGTTTCCCAGGCATTAGACAGGCAGAATTTTAGGCACGCTAAAGAGAGGACAACTCATGCAGAAGCTGGAAGAGAGGGTACCAGCTGCACTAGACTAGCATGTCATCTCGAAAGCAAGCACAACACTACAGAGTGGCATTTGAATCAGCTCCAAAGTAGAGGCAACTCCTGATGTCCTGGATGAAGTGGGGGAAGGAGTTGTGGGAATATTTGTCTGAAATAGTACGGCAGAAAAATAATGGGGAGAAATATGGAAAGATACTCAGGGCTACTGACTGTTTGCAATCTGTAATAGAGAGGTATCAAGAAAAGGAGTACTTGTGGCACCTTAGAGACTAACCAATTTATTTGAGCATAAGCTTTCGTGAGCTACAGCTCACTTCATTGGATGCATACTGTGGAAACTGCAGAAGACATTATATACACAGAGACCATGAAACAATACCTCCTCCCACCCCACTCTCCTGCTGGTAATAGCTTATCTAAAGTGATCACTCTCCTTACAATGTGTATGATAATCAAGGTGGGCCATTTCCAGCACAAATCCAGGTTTTCTCACCCTCCGCCCCCCCCCCCACACACACACAAACTCACTCTCCTGCTGATAATAGCTCATCCAAAGTGACCACTCTCTTTACAATGTGTATGATAATCAAGGTGGGCCATTTCCAGCACAAATCCAGGTTTTCTCACCCACCCCCGCCACAAACTCACTCTCCTGCTGGCAATAGCTCATCCAAACTGACCACTCTCCTTACAATGTGTATGATAATCAAGGTGGGCCATTTCCAGCATAAATCCAAGTTTAACCAGAACGTCTGGGGGGGAGGGGGTAGGAAAAAACAAGGGGAAATAGGCTACCTTGCATAATGACTTAGCAAGAGAGTGAGTTTGTGTGTGGGGGGGGGGGGGGGTGAGAAAACCTGGATTTGTGCTGGAAATGGCCCACCTTGATTATCATGCACATTGTAAAGAGAGTGGTCACTTTGGATGGGCTATTACCAGCAGGAGAGTGAGTTTGTATGTGGGGGGGCGGAGGGTGAGAAAACCTGGATTTGTGCTGGAAATGGCCCAACTTGATTATCATACACATTGTAAGGAGAGTGATCTCCACCATACTTCATTTACCTCTGCTGGAAGGGGTGAAGGGCTGAGCTGACCCAAGTGGGATTTGATCACTATATCATCTGTGACTCCCTAATGCTAAAGAGAGGCTGATAGTACCCACATAACATACCTCAAACCTGAACAGCAGACAATACTTGTGATGCCAGACTTGGGCTTCACTTAAGCAGGGACAGTCAATTGACCAGAACTATGCCAGACTGTTCAGTGGTTTGGCATGCCCATGACAGACCAGGTTAAGGTCACTCAATTCATTTTATTTGTCACCTCAACCAGTTTTCAGCTAAGGCCTCAGAGGTAAAAATCTACTAAATTATTAGCCTAATTTGACACTTCCACCCCTTTCCAACATTACATTCTGTCCAGCCTGCTTTTACTGAGATTTATAAGCAGAGATAAATTACACAGATTCTCTGTGTGGTATGCAGAGATTGTCTTTAAGCCTCGTGTTACTGCCTATGAATCTACCTATTAAAATATTAAATTTCAAAATTACCTCCAATCCATGAGTCATATCTGAGTTTAGATTATATTTCATATCACTGTAATGCAACAAGAGAGACAGACCTGTGTTACTGAAAAGAACGACTCCTTGGCCAACTCCCTGATTTCTCCTACTCCAAGTCTGTCTTTTGCTTGAGCAGCAGCTTTAAGGGGTGATTTAAGATAATTAAATTACAATGATCAATTACAACTTGCAGAGTCCAGACACAACAACAAAAAACAATCATTTACAAAACAGCCCATTTCTATACAAAAAACAAACTGAGGACATGCTCCTTCATGTCCAGGGCTTGCTGGCTATGACAATATTCCATTTACATTTTTAATGTAACTCATTTGGTGGCAAAGACTCCAGGAATTGTATAAAAACACAATAAAACAGTAGATAGAAAATGCAAGTCAGGTAACATTTACAAACAAGCATTTACCAAGAAAAAAAACAACCTGAAACAAGGTGCAAGCCAAACCCTACGGCAGGGGAAATAGATGCAGAAATACTTAATGCAGCTCACTGCAGTTATTGGCACAAGGATAAAAACAGGAAAAAAGTAGCCAACCAACAACAACTTTAACTCTTCACTGAAAGGTTTAAACCTTAGACGATCATGGCTGACATATCAATACATGTAAATTACCTTTTTCTTTCACCATGGCAAATGAGTCCTCTTTGTAGCAGAGACAGCAAGGATTAACTGAAGTAATTTACATTCGCACACTTTCCTTCCAGCAATGTTTGGCTGGGATAGGGGGAAAAAAAAAAAAAAAGGTGGGGGCGGGCCCGCAGGAGACAGCTTATTCCAGAGGCGTCTTTTCCTTGGTCAGATTTTCCACAAAATCTGATACAGTCTGATTGCTTGTCACTGTCTCTTCTTCCTGTGCCTCCTATCTCCTCACTCTCTCCCGCTCTGTCCCTTTTCCTGTTACTAGTGCCAGTTCATTCTGTGCGTGTGGACTCTGCCCCTTGTGCTGAAACAACCTGCGGCAGCTGCTGCGTAACAAACGCAAAATTCCACCGTCCCTAATCTCTAGTCACTGACACCACCTTCCATTTCTCCTTGCCAAGCAGCATAGCACTGGCAACATAGTTATCCCCCAAGTGACAGAGAACAGATTGCAAGTGAGGAGCACTGAGGAATGCCTGGGGAACTATTTAAATTGCAAAATTGATATTCACTAGCTTATTTTTCATTTGAACCAAACTGAGCCTGAATGGAACCTCAGATGAATATAGGACAAGTGCTGATTATTTGTATTATTTTAGTGTCTAGGAGCCCTAGTCATGGACTAGGACCCCATTGTGCTAGGTACGGTATAAACAGATTAAAAAGTCATAAAAAGCTTAAAATCTATATATAAGAACAGAGACAACAGATGGATGCCGACAGACAGGGAAGTACAAAGAAACAATAAAACAATATTGGTTAGCATGACAGGCATGGTCTCAGCATACCAACAGTTTAACTGTTGGCAAGTTTTTTTGTAGGCATCACAGCAAAGGAAGTTTTAAGGATAGTTTTGAAAGAGGATAATGCGTTCGTTTTCTGAATTTTGGAGACCTCCTCCCAAGGGTGTGAGGAAGCACAAAGGTGACTGGAAATTTAACAAGTGGACAATGGCAGCAGAGCTGACTTTCTTTGATGGAGCGCTGTTTACCCACTTCTGTTTTCATTTTAAAACAGACATAAATGTTAATTAAACAGACATAAATGTCAATATCCAGAAAGCAAACAGGCTCTGTGACGTTCTCCTAATGTCTTTCCACCACAGCACACAATGAAATAGTCAAATGAGACTGTGCACATTGGCCATCTCTCTGAAGGATGCTGTTAAAAAAAAAATAGTCAAACATTAAAAAAACCCAGAGTGTTTTCTCTAGACGGCAACTAGGTTTGGGAGCAAAGGTCAAAATGTTCACTAAGTGAAATTTCTTGGCATGGTTCTGAGTCACTCATCTGCTTTGGAGGTACAATATGTATAAGCTCCAAATCCTCTTATTATTCCCTTCTTTAAAAAAATTTAAAAAAGATAATGAGTGCTCAAAAAACTGAAAAGATTGATGTCTTGAACAATGAGGCTACCTGTAAATTTCTCCAAAACACACACACACACACACACCTCTGTCCATTCAATATAGCACTACTGAGTCCTGACACGCAACTGGTCTGGTTTTTATGATGTCATAAAATAATAAAGCACTTACAGTGTTGCCAAGCCTTTCACAATTTCATAGAAATTCTCATGATTTGTTGTTTTCCACTGAAGCCCCAGCTTCTGGAGTCATGTTATTAGGTGAGATGCTTAGACTTTATTAAAAAAAAAAAAGTAGCAAGTTTCCAGCCCGTGAGATTTTGGAGAAAAGCTTGAAAATGTCGGCTACTTTGTGTTTGTACAGCACCTAGCATAATGGGGCTCCATTCTTGGCTGGCCCTTAATCATATTTATTGCATAAGGCCTAAAAATAATAATAAAACAATGCCTAGTGGCTCAAAAACCAGAAGACAAATATAAAATATACTTTTTAAAAACCCACATTTTAAGCCAATCTCACTTTTTTTCCAGGGGACGGGGGGAAGAGACCATGATTTGTGAACCCTTGTGATTGGCAATACTGTACTTATATCTATTTTCCTTCTCCAAAGGGCTTTATTCATAATGCTTTGCACTTATCTACAAATCACTTTATAAATATTAAATAATCCTTACCATGCCCCTTTTGGGCAGGTAAATTTTATCATCCATGTTTTACAACTGGGGAAAAGGGAGGGGGAAAAGAAAAAAAAAAAGAGGAAGAAACGGCTGAGAAGTTAAGCAATTTGTCCAAGCTCAAAGAGGAAGTCAATGGATGACCTGGGTTCAAAACTCAGGTATTCCTGGTTCCCAGTAACAAACTCAATTAAACCACACTTCTGGCTTCGCAGAGCTGAAATTGGATTGTATCTCAGGCCACCATAAGGCAATTCCTTCCCAAAGCCTTAACTTCAGGAGAAAAAAAGTTAATGTGCATAATCCATCTGCAGGCGCCCTTCCGACGGAACGGCAGATAGATGATTCATCTTGGAGAAACAGAACATAGAGCCCGTGATAGATTTTATTTACTGCAAATATTTCGAAGTGTTTTGTATATATACCACCCGGAACAGAAAGAAATTAAAGAAGCCAGCCTCTCTCAGCTCTGATGTGGTATTTCTTATTCAACTAAGTCTTTATTTAAATAAAAAAACATGTAGGGAAATGCATGGGGAAAAAATGCCTATTGCCTAATGCATCTAGGCTGGGCTTCTATTGTTAGCTCCCGCATGTGCGGCAGGGACACAGCCCAAGCAGTCTGGCATTCTTGCTTCTATGAGTCAGTGTTACTAATAATAGCATTGGCTTCTCACTTGGTGGAGATGGGATAAAACCCTTGAGCCCCTACATATTGTGCACCATGTCACATTTCTGACACATCAGAGCAATTAGGGCTGCAATTCAACCTAGCTTTGTTCTTTACAAAATATTGTGGGGTTTTTTGTTTGTTTCTTTAAACAGCTAGTCAGAGATGGTCTTGAAAGCAGGGGTGGTGAAACAATTTTTACAGTGGGGGTGCTGAGAGCCATTGAACCAAACTGTTAACCCTGTATATAATGCAAACCACTTCAAGCACCCGCAGTTCCAGCACCTATGCTTGAAAGTGACATGTCTGACCTTCATTCATAAATACTAGCTCTGCTATGCTATATAATGCCAGAAGGCACTACACACATGGCTACGATTAACCCTTTGCTGTGATCTTTAGACACTCTCTGAAGGTTTGCACCAACAATTATCATTCATTTTCCACTTTAGCAGCTGCTGACATGTCAGCTAACTGCTGGTATCTGGACTTTTTGTTCTCTGAGTCCACTACCCCCATTTTTCACATGTGCTAGAGATTAGCACTGCTGTATTTCATCTCACCCATGGCTGTAAGGAAGGATTCCCCCCCTCACATCAGCCAGCCAGAGAAAACTGCAATGTTAGCCTTTAACATGCACGTAAAAATAGCTTTAAAACATACACTGTAGTAAATTACACTGGAGAGATCAGGAGCCAAGTAATTTACTCCTGAGTGAAAGAATATAATATCAGTTGCTGGTATTGTGAATTAAGTCAAATGCATTACACTTTTATGCCTGAGTGGTTTTTGTTTTTAATCTCATTGTTTCAATTTTTAGGCTACAATGGGACCCCTGCGAACCTTTCAGAATCTATTTAAATACTTCACCAACTGGAGAACAAGGACGAGTAACTAGCAACTCTGGAAACACAAACACACACAGAAACATTCAGACAAAAATGTGATATTTAAATTACTATTGGCCCTTAAAAAAGATACTTGTTGGCAGGAATCTAGACTGTTCGAATCCACTAATATACAAAGGACCATGCATGGACACAAAATAGTACATTCAAAAAGAAAAAAATAAATTGGTTAACCAGGATCTTAGATTGTTATTCTCCCTTGAAGAGTTGGCTTTCAAAGCCTTTATCTTGAGCTCATTCCCTACAGATGAGGCAATGGTTTATAAATAAATACCAGTGCATGATTTTTCTATGATTTCCTGCAAAACTGACTTGTAGCACTTGTCCAGTGAATGATGAGCCGCTAATCAGAAACTGGGGGGGGGGTTGTGGGATGGGGCAGGACGGGACGGGGGGGACAGGAGGGAAGAGACTATTTTGTTAAATAACATCCAAAAAAACCCACCCTAATTGAACATGCATCTCCATTTGGTTCAAAGCCAAGCAGACACAGTTTTGACAACAAACCCTGCTGCAGGCATCCACAACTGAACCATTATATGGCATAAGTCAATTAAGAGCCGATACTTCTATAAGCTCTTGTCTTTGGCAATTGCCTCCTTTCTCCAAACACAAAATCCACCATGCACTTAGATGGAAGGTGACCCACTGTGCTATTGTCCTGGCTTAACTGTGCCTGCCAAGAGGAAAAACAATAAGGTCAGTGGGGGTATCATGAAACTGCTCCACAGTACTTGTAATAGTCCAGTGCCCTTAGAAGACAGCACATCAGTCTCTAGTTTCAACATTCTAGGGCTTTGCTAACCAGCATTTCCTGGCTCCAGTTCCTCATGAGCACATCCCACACTGCCAGTTTACTCCTATCTAACCACATCTGCAACATGGCCAAGCAACACATCTTCTGTCCTCTGATACAAGCGCAATCCGGAGTGCTCACCACAGGCACAGATGCTGGCACAATGGGAGTAGGTCCACTGACTTGAATAGAGTCATTGTTGACTTCAGTGGACTTTCTCCAAACTTACACCAGTGTAATGCAGAGCAGAATTTGGCCTTTTGCCTGATGGGAAGCCGCTGTCTGACTATTTGATTAGCTGGCCCGTCACTTCTCAGGAAAGGCACAATTTATTTACTCCACAGCAGAATAGATTGATGCAAACTTTGCATCAATCAGTAAATTGTCAGGGAACAGAGCCAATTTCTTCAGTCTTCCTCGTGCTTGCAAGTTCACAGGAGCCATGGTTTATATATCCTATTACAGCATTAACCCTTACTTAGTAAATACCTCAAAAAGACAGTTTTGCAATCTAGATAGATCCTTAAGGTCATCTAGCCTATTGCCCTATCAGGTTATGACTGATCCTTATTATATATTTGGATTGAGCTGACAAATTTTCATTGTTCTAAGTGATGGGGTTGCGGAATACCCACAAATGGCGGGATTTGACTCATCCTGCAGATGTGCCTCTGACACACTCTCTCGCCATAACCAATATCTTCATCCCAAAATAAACAACCCATCCCACACGCCTCTTTATTTAAAAAAAATAATTCACAAGTGATTTTAATACATCATTGTGGCTGATAAGCAACCACCACCACCAACTAACCATGTGTAATGCAATAACATCTAGAGACTCCAAATGAGATCAGGGCCCTTTAGGCTAGAAGCTGTAAACGTGCATACTCAACACAATACCTCCCCCAAAGACCTAACAGTCTGAATAGACAAGACAAAGGGTGAAAGGGGAAACAGAGGCTCAGAGAAGTGAAGTGACTTGCTCAAGGTCACACAGCATGTCAGTAGCGGAGCCAGGACTAGGACCCATACCTCCTGTCTTCCAGTCCAGTCCAGTCCTCTATCCACTAGGCCACACTATCTCTCTTAATAGAGAAACGTGGGCTTCCTGCAGAAAGTGCAACTTGGCCACAGTGCACATATATATCCCAGTCAAAACAAGTCTTTGATAAGGTCAGTTAAGTTTGAGCATATCACACACATACACACACACGCACGCACACTTTGTCCATGAAAAGCAATGTGACCTAGTCTTACTGAAAGGTGACAATAGTATTTCAAGTGTTTAACAGGGCAAGTTTAGTCCTATTTTAAGGACAAATCAGAACCCTGCCTTTAACTCCCTATGGAACCATGAATGGCTCCATCCAGAATATCAGTAACGTAAAAGTCAAAATTCTTCCAAGAACACTGTAGTTTAAAAAAAAAAAGCAACCGTCAAAATCCATGAAATTCACAATAAAGGTTAAATATATGGGGAAACTCAATCATTTGAAAATTACAGAAATTCAGAATTAAGGAAGCCAGATTACCTTAGTTTTGCCACCCTTTCCCTCCTCCTTCCCCTGCCCTCCCCCACTCCGCTCACCTTACAGGCTCTGGGAGACAGCTGGGATTCCTGCTCCCACTCCAGGAAACTTTAGGATGCTTTGAGCATCAACTCTCCTGTCTTCCTTCTCTCCCAGAAGTAGGAGGAGGCTTGTTTGGCCCAGACTAGCTAAACAGGACCATCAGGTACCTGAAAAGACCAGCTAACTCTTTAGAAGAGTCAGGGGGTTGAGAACCACATTTAGGCTCTTCTGGACCTGCCGCTCCTACTAAGGCCCTTATAAGCAGAAGCAGAAGGGGTGGCTGCCAGGGGCACCGAGAGAGCCTACTAAGGCTTGTGGAGATGGAGGTGCTCCAATGAACCTATTTATACTAGTAGGAGGTGGGGTGAGACTCACTGAGTCTCAAGATCTGCTGCCTCCCTTTCACCTGTTCGCCCTGCAATCTCTTCACCATACCAGCCAAACAGTCTCATCAGAGGATTTTCTCTCTCCACATCTTAATACAGCTCTGCATTTAGGTTAAAAAACCCTAGGATATCTGAACCTTTTTTGGCCAGCCCAGTGATCTCTCTCTCATGCTAGAGACTGGGGTGTGATTGATAGTCCTGGTATATTACCCTCTAAGGAGAAGAGACTCCCTCTTGTCATTTAGAAGAAACCCTATTTGATTAGGGAAAGGCATCCAGTTCCATCCAGTTCTCCTTGCTAAAAGGAGAGGAGATGTGATGTGGATGGAAAACAGAAGGGGGTACACAGGGCTCTGATGGGGACACAATGAACCTGGGCAGATGAAGAAGAGCAGGAGCAAAATGAATCTCAATTAGAAAGATTTAGCGAGAGCATCCTAATTTCAGATGGAATCCTGAAATTTTAATGAGATATCTTAAAGGATCTGGCAACTTCCACAGTCCTTAGTAATACAAGGAGACATCTGAGGAACAAAGAAAGGTAACTTGCCACATTTAAGGACATGCTTCACTTAGTAATAATGTACTTAATTCTACCTGCCAGACTAACTATATTAGTCACAAATATTCACATGGGATATTACTGCAAACCCTCATCTTTAAACATGAGCTGTAACAGCCACAGACATTTACAATAAAACTCCTCTCTTGGGCTGTGGGGAAGAGGATGCTGAAGGGAGTTAATTCGTCAAAAATAAAACAAGTTCCTGGTATGAACTGAAATGAAGGTGAACTATCCAGGCCCTTCCAACAGCTTTTGTTTGGGACCCAGGGAAAGGAATCAAAACTGATAAAGAAGCCAATTCTAAGGCAGCTGGTTCTTCCCTAATAAATATAACATTTAAATAAGACAACTACATTTGTCTCCAAAAATGAAATAGATTTAATGGTAATTTGAGCTTTGTTTCTATATGTGTTTTTTAAAAGTTGTCAATAGATTGTCCTTAGAACTTACTACACTAGTTTGGTCAAACATCATGGGCAAAATTCATACCTACTGCAAATCCACTGATGCCAATGGTTTAACTAGGCTGAATTTGGCCCCTCATCTACGCCTTCAGATGGCTTGAACAAAAACCCAGGTCTGCAATACCCCAAGTTCTGTAGTACTCAAAATCTAGATATGGATCCAAATGACCACATCACCAGATATGATTGAGTTGAATGGAGTGTCTTGAAATGCAGAGACCTAAGGGATGAAAGGTGCAGCAGTCAAGAAGAGACAGAATTAAGCACTGGCAAGAGAAAAGGATGAAAGGGTGGATTTTCATGGTGTAGATGCAACTGGGACAGTTCTTCTACCTAGGTACTTATATGGCTCACTTCACCAAAGTATCTGGGTACCTGACAATCTGTTGATGTTATTTTCATAACACTACCCATGAGGTAGGGGAGTATTATCCCCATTTCACAAATGGGGAATGGAAATACAGTGTAGATTGAGTGACTTAGCCAACGTCATCGCAGAAGCCTGTAGCAGAGCTGGAACTGAATCCAAGTCTTGAGTCCCTGTCCAGTGGCCTGGCCACCAGATCATCCTAGGCAAGATTTGAGTATTGACACAGAAAGATCAGAGGCAGCACTTGTTATTTATACAACACTGTAGATGTACATGGTGCCATACAATGGATAAGCTGAACAAAGACCCTGCTCACAAAAGCTCAGAATGAACACATGAGAAGGTGCAATATAGTAGGAGAATGCAGAGCAGAGTAGGGTGTAGTATTAATGCCTGGAAACAGAAAGTCTGGCCCCTGATCCCCTCTCCCTCCACTCCCAAAGATCAGGAGGCAGCAAGGCCGGTGGGGAAAAGATGACCCTTGCTCCCCTCTTCTCTGTCTTTAAGGACAGAAAGCAGTAGGAGGCTGCTTTCTCCAGGTCCCTTCTTCCCCTGACTCTACACTGTAGCTGGCCAAAGGACAGATAGGCAACTCCCATCCTGTACTTCTCCCATCTAGGACTGTTGATACTTCATCTACTAAAAGATAAGGCTGACCACCAGGAACTCTTCAGCCAGACACCAGTTTCTCCCTGATTCTACATCAGATCCTCCTGCTTAGTGAGCTTCACTTCCCCCGCCAGCAAGGAGGTAGAGCTCGGGGGGGGGGGGGGGTTGAGCACATCCAAGCCAGGGAGGTCACGGGGATGGAGCTCTCCCTTTGCTTTTAGCAGAGAAGGGGGAAGCTACACCTAACTCTGCTCCCTCTTATTTTAACCCATGCCCAGGAAGGTCTGATGGGGGAAGTGAGGGACAGTGGAGGGGAAGTTGCATTCAGAAGCAAAACAAAAGCACAAGTCCCTGAAAATGGTAGGGGGTGGCACTTTAGATTCTTTCCAGCCTGTGCTGCCTGCACTCATCAGCATTATGGAGTTAAAGCACAAGCAGGATCTTCACTTACATCCACCACAATAATATTCATGCCACCCACATATTTATAGCTGCAAAGGAGGTAAAAATACAACTTGAATTATTTCTCTCTAGTCAAAGCCAATTTGGCTAATCTTGCTCATCAGCATCTAGTAATAGAAGGAACAGCCATGCTGCTGCTCTCAGTTATTGGATAAAACAGCCAATAAAGAATTTAGGTGGCGACGTGGAGGAGAACCCCACAGCGGTGAAACCAGTTGCTAGAAACCATGCAGTGCTAATGTGGATTAAAGTTAAATCATCAAAGTGTTACTAAACAAATTAGTCTGAATTGAACCCTTACATAAGTGACAACCAATGCAAATGCAGGAAGCCAGGAGGGTTAAAGAGAGGTGAAAGGTGTGGATACAAAAATGCAATGTAACCAGTGTTGAAATTGTATCAAAATATACTGCACCTAATAGAAAATGAAGAATTGGTTCCAGGTAACAGCCACAGGAGCTCTAAATGTTTGTTACACAACCATTTTATTCCTAATACGTCAGTGCACCTTTAAAGAAGTCTCACTGAAGAGGTTTTTAGATCCAGGATTACACTAACATACCCTTGGAGTCAGATCCTCACTTTGCATTCAGACAACATGCAAGCCTGTTTTGAAACTGAGTGTGTTCTCACAAGACCCGGGCCAGATTTTTCCCCAGCGTAATACTGCTGAAGTCAACTGAGTAACACCAAAGAAGACCTCTGCCCTCTGATTCAATCCTGCTGTGACTGAACAAAAGTGTTCTTAAAAAAATTAATCAGGGCTGCAGTTTAAAAAACCCTCTCAGGAAAAATGATGAAATAAACAAATACATTTTTGAATCACAGTCACCTTTGAAATCTAAATAGCAACAGTGTTAAACTTTCAACTATTATGAAGCTAGAAAGGGAGAACACTTTCTACCAATAAGTATTGCTTGTGTGCAAGTCCTGGCTTCCTAAAAGCTGAGGGCAATATTGAGGCATTCTGGTTAGGGGTAGGGGGCTGTTTTAATTAGAAAATGCAGAATCCTAAGTGTTAGTATAGGGCTTCACCATGCATGGCCCTTCATTCTGAAGCACTATTCTGAGCATGCAACAGAACTGTAAGAGACCCAGCAATCAGTTTCCAGAGATGCCGAGAGGTAGGGGGAGGAGACCAAGAAAGAGAAAAGTTGGGGTGCGTTGTACATCTTCTTTCCAGGGAGTGAGAGTAACCTCTGTGGCATGCTCAGCCTAGGTCTGCACCAGGTACAAGAGTCTTGGGAGTCTTCACAAAAATACTGCATATCAATCTAGGAAAAATAGGGAAGGGTATTGTATCCACTTAAACATTAGAGAGGAATTGTAGGGTGAAAGAATACAACTCCCTAAACTGGAATTGGGTTAGGTCACCAGGCCTAACCCCGCACAACTCTTGCTAAAAGAGCTACAGGATCTGAAATAGCTACAAGTAAGCAGGTCCTCAGTTTTACTTCTGATCTAAAAGTCTCCAGCAGCACTGCACCCCATAGCATCACTTCTTCAATGCAGACACGGAGGGAAGGCGCCACCTACTGAATGAACAAAACTTTACTTATGCAAACTAGATACCATTACCTTGGGTTTGAACAGAGACTGGGAGTGGCTGGGTCATTACACATATTGAATCTGTTTCCCCATGTTAAGTATCCTCACACCTTCTTGTCAACTGTTTAAATGGGCCATCTTGATTATCACTACAAAAGTTTTTTTCTCCTGCTGATAATAGCTCATCTTAATTAATAAGCCTCTTACTCCACCTTTTCATGTTTTCTGTATATGTATGTAAGCAGAGTCAGGATGAGCTCTACCCTGACATCTGGTGGCGAGTAGTCGTGGGTTGTGGAAAAGAACTTCAGGGGCTGATCTCATTTGCATAGGCATACCCACCCCGCCTAGATGGTCACTTTGGCTGCTGTAGGAACCCTAGTTTCTCGGTTATTGGGGCAGGAAGAATAAACTGTTGTTATCCTGATTACGTGAATCAAGGACAGTGGAACTGTACTTGACCTTTTGTTATGATGGAGGGACTCGCCATCAACGAAGCAGCACTCACTAGGGTTCCAAAACCCAGTGAATTGAGAAAGGCTGGGGACAGGTATTAATAACTGGTGGTATGGGCCCCTGGTGAGGGCCCTACATACCAATTGTACCTTCTCCTCTCTCCACTGTCGAATATCAGACCTAGTTTTGATTCCATTAGGAGTCTAGTTACAGGCTGCTGAGCTGAATTCACTTTGGGCCAATGATGCACCAGCACTGAGGCTCCCCTACTATAAGCTGAAATCACTAAAGAACTAAAATTACTAAGAGCTGAAATCACTGAGCGCTGTGTTAAGTAGTGGGGAGGGGCCCTGAAGATATATGGTGGAGCAGTTTGCAGGGCAGCTGGAGCGGCTCACGGGACAGCTGGCGGAGCGGAGCAGCATGGCTGGCAGAGCAGAGCTATATGTAGGATGGCTGGCGGAGCGGAGTGGATCCCCACGGAGAGGTGGGGCAGTCGGCTTCAGACGAAGTAAGGTGCCCCTTAACTCCCCCATTTCCACCCAGCCTGGAGGTAAAACTCCGCAGATAAACTTTTGAACTCTGGGGCTGCACTGACCAGGGACAGAGACTTTTGGGTTGTTGGGCTTTTGGGACTTTGGGTGACTTTTGCGTTGCTGGACTCAATAACCAAAGGGAAAGGACATGGCCCAATTTGCTTGGGGTGGGTTTTTGCTCAGGGGTTGTGTTATGAATCCTGTTGGTGGTGTTTCCCCAACATAATGCCACATTGTTTCTCTGTTATTAAAAGGCTTTTGCTACACTCAGACTCTGTGCTTGCGAGAGGGGAAGTATTGGCTCTTAGAGGTGCCCAGGGGGTGGGCGGGGTGGCATATTTGTCCCAGGTCACTGGGTGGGGGCTCGAGCCAGTTTTGCATTGTGTTATTGGAATGGAACCCCTAGATACTGAACCCGGCCCTTGTTGCTGCCAACTCTGACGGGCAGAAGGGTTATATATATTCTTATTATATGTTCCATTCTATGCATCCGATGAAGTGAGCTGTAGCCCACGAAAGCTTATGCTTAAATAAATTGGTTAGTCTCTAAGGTGCCACAAGTACTACTGTTCTTTTTGCGGATACAGACTAACACGGCTGCTTCTCTGAAACCTTACTTTGCTGGGATAGAAGACAGGAACAGACCAGGCTCAGCCCTGCTTAGCTTTCTGAGACCTGACAAGAACATGCACCTATCTGATGAGAAGCTCCAATAGTCTATACACCTCTAGACCAAGGCTGAGCAGCCAGAACAAAACACTCCAATGGAGGCTCTTCAGCATTTCTTCTGTGCCTTCCTCCCTCCTTTCTGATCACTGCAGCAGCTGCTATCAGAGGCTACGGCCTTCCAGGGGATTTTTGAGCTTCTCTCAGACACAAGCCTGGGAGTAAAGGAACACAAAAACAATGCCATCATCTGTCTGCCAAGTCTCTGCCAGGGACTAATAACAAGGAGATCATACCCTTCATTTTGCTTGCTATGGCACAGCAAGAAAATCTATTTGTGGGGAAAACAAATAAAGGTAGGCACAGATTCAAATCAGCTAGTGGTCTAAAAATTGGATTTTCTGTTCTGACTAAGGGAGGCCAGTTCTTCTCGAGGATAGTCCCTTATACTCCACCAAACCTCGCACCATGATTACCCTTTCCGATCTCCTCAGCCTCCCACGGAACAGATCCTCACTGATCCCTTCATTTTACTCTAATCCTCTCTTGGATCCCTCCAATCCCTACCCGCTGCTACTCTTCTCCCCCAACCCCACAATTGTCATTTGCCTCATTGACCCACTTGCTGTTCCTGTCCTTTGTAAGCTTCTCCTCACCACTCCAATCCTCTCAGTAGCTCCCTACTATGCTATTTTCAGCCTCTTGGGATTCCTCACTTCTGATCCTCTTGTAGCTTCCTTCTGTCTCCCAGTCTGTCCACCTCATCCAAACCAGGCACTGACACTAGCATGCACATTTTCAAACTAAAACTATTCTGCATGAGTATAGCAAGTCCCTAAGACTGCCTGGGCCAAATTGTCCAAGCAGCCTCAACTCACTTCCAGTTTCTTCCCAGGGCTGTCACCTGTGTGAGGATAGAATCTGCATGTCCATGACCCCTTTGCATCTGAGCTGCACTCAACCTGCATGCACAAAAGACGCTTGACCAAGAAAGTGTGATCACAGCTGTGCACAAGTGACAGCGAGCACAGCAGAGCACATACAAGTGATTGTGCATGTCTCAGAGTCTGATCTGATGGATTCCCACAGTAGTCCCAGGCCCCTTTCAGCTTTAGGCTTCTGCTGCCTTGTTGCCACCCCCTCGGGGCTCCTGCTGGCCCTGAACCACATTGCCACACAGATTCCTTTCTCACGTTGTTTTACATCTTGCCCTTATTTCACAAGCTCCCCAGGATCACACCAGTTAGATCCTGGCTTTCCAGATCCTCATTAAGAAAAGGAGTACTTTTGGCACCTTAGAGACTAACCAATTTATTTGAGCATGGTTAGTCTCTAAGGTGCCACAAGTACTCCTTTTCTTTTTGCGAATACAGACTAACACGGCTGTTACTCTGAAACAGATCCTCATTCTCTCTCTTTAGATTCCAGAATCTGCCACAGATTTTCTCATGCTTGCCACATGCTTATCTCCCCATACCTCACAACTCTGTGTGTTTCGCCACATTACACCTGATACCAGAGCAAAGCCTTGAAAAGCCAACTGAGCTTGAACTGGTGAGGTCAGTAGGAAAATAACTGCTTGTTTTCAGTAAAGGCTCCATCCTCTACAACAGCATCATTCTTGGGAAGCTAACCATGCGGACTGTGTTAAATGAGGAGGAGTTACAACAAGGAAATTATGGTGGGACTGGACAAGCCATGAGCCAAGGTGCCATTAGCCTAACAGAAGAGAGGAACAGTGCTATGAAAGTGATAGGGGAAAAAAAGTAGACTTTTGCAACATTCATGTGAAGCTTTAATGAACTCCTAGTAACGTAAGAGACTGTGAAACTTAGAAGACAGGACAATGACTGACTGCATTTGGTACTAAGACTGCAGTGCCTGCACTGTATCCCAGGCTCTCATTACCCAAACAGGTTCTATAGGAAAACTAAGTCCATATTTGCGGATTTTAATAAAGCAAAATGAAAAGCGTTTCCTGAGGATTGAAGTCTCCAGGCCTGTCCCAGTACGATACAACTACAGAACAGAGTAGCAGCCGTGTTTGTCTGTATTCGCAAAAAGAAAAGCAGGACTTGTGGCACCTTAGAGACTAACAGATGTATTTGAGCATAAGCTTTCGTGGGCTACAGCCCACTTCATCGGATGCACTTTCTTTTTGCAACTACAGAACAAGAGCACATTTCACATTGCTCCACCCAGATTTCCTAAACCCGTCAGGTGAAGAGAAAGTAGTTGAGTCTCCAAGACCTTAGAATGTCAAGAACAATATCTATGATTCAGAGGCAGTCAACCAAAACAGACACTTCCACTAGGAAATTGCCCAAGACCTTCCACCTCATTTCACACACAGGCCATTTGATAGCCAACAGGCAGAAACAGCTTTTGGTCACTACCAACATGGGCTTGATTTCGGCTGGTCATTTAGAGGAGAAAAGCACCAAATTCTATTACTGATCTCCTGATCCATCCAGTCCTCCCCATACCAGGTGACCACATCCCACCAAAACACCAACAGAATGGGAATGACCAAGCCACAAAGCAGGAAACCTGTTTCTGACACTAGTTCTGGTTCACTAATTTCTGTTTCCACGTTTTTCCTTGTTTACCAGGCATGATTGTAACACAGTCCTTGAGTTATAATCAGTCGGCCTCTTTGTTTGGGTTAAGTCTTTCTTTCTCTCCATTTCATACCCTTTCCCACCCACATTTGATTATATTATAGATTATTGATTATTATAGATTGTGATATCTTATGAATTGTCACATACTTTTTCCAATGGAACTCACTATTAGAGTAAATGTATATGCTCAATTATCATAACCAATCCAGTTTGCCATCTAATCCACAATATGCAAATAGGAGCCTACATGGTATTGTCCTGTTATCTAATCTATTCCATCAAAAGTGTGTTTTCTAATTATCTCCCTAGGTTAACTCAAGACTTCATCAGGAGGAGAGTGAAAGCATGTCAAGAGTTAACTTGCAACTTGTATGAGACTTTAGCACCTTTTCCTGAACAAACATTTCTGCCTTTGTCCTTCTAAATGTCTGAGAAACAAACCCTTTCCTGATTAATTTTATTCCATTGGTGTGAATGGCCTGTGCAATATTTCACATAAGTCAAAATATCTTGGACAGGGCAATTTCTAATCCAAGTTGTAAAGTCAAGCAGTAGCATAGACACAAAGTGACTCCCAGCCAAACAGTTAAACTGTTAAATCTTGTAGCACTGAACTGGAGGCATTGTAATCCCGAAGCAGGCACACGGGCTAAGAACAGGCCTCGTGCCCTTTCTGCCTTTTAAGTCACTTGCAGCTTTAAGAGTCATGACAGAAAGTATTGCACAGTTTCTAAAATCCATTTCATCATCTCTGTTCTAACTGGCCAAGTTGCTGATCTCAATTACACCACTGTAACTTAACTAACCTCAAGGAACCTGATCCTTTACCGCGCACTGCATCTCACATGGTCACATACACTAGTGCAAAGTGGGTGTGAAATGGTACCACAGCAAAATGGTTGCACTTTGCACTCCCTTTGCAATGGTGTAAATGACTGTGCAAGGTATAAAGCAGCAGAGGATCAGAACGAATGGATTTATGCAGGATCTACTCTGTGCAACAGATCTCAGCATCTGGCCCATTGTTCTTGGGCTTCCTAACATTGGGGATTTCAGCCGTCCGGGGCCAGTCCCCTGGAATAACTGCACCAACGCTAATTCCACATGTAGTGCTACTCGTCACAAGTGAAACTGCAATAAACTGCAGTGGTGCAAAGGTGACTGACAGCAGCTTTTCCTGTCTAGGTTAGGGGTCCACACCGGTCTAGCTACTCTGTTGCTGGACACTAATCGCTGAAACTTGGGCAAATCCCCAGTGAGACAGGGCCTGCTCGATTACCTATACATGCTTAGTTGCTTGTCTGCTACGTGCTTACTTGCTTGTCTGCGCTTTCCAAGACAATGGAGTAATTTGGCAAAGCGCTATCCTTGCAGTTTCTACAAAGATCCATCACGTAATCCATTAAAACGTTTATTTGATTAACTTCCTATTATAAATTCTGACTTAAAAAGAAACTTGATTGCTTTAAAAAGCAGCCTCCAGAAATAACCATCATGCACTATTGGCAGGGCAGAGGCTAACTACTCTTTACAGCTCTTATCCAGCTCACACATTTTGCCTCGTTCTTTAACTAAGACATACATCTTCATTAAAAAGTAAGTATTAAAAAACAGCAGTTACGCAGAATGCAATGACTATCGAGAAGGACACATAGGTTTCTGCCAACCTTACTTTTCCATGGAAGGTTAATTAGTTAAATGGCATAAAACTATGCACCTTTGCAGAACAGAGTATTACTTAGCACAGATGAAATACATTTTAAAGTAAGCTCTTTCCCTGCCTTGCAAAGTTAAAAGCCTTGCCACCACAAACAGCCACTTAGCATATACATTTCCCAACATCACAAGAGAATGACCAGCACACAACAAACTTCCTGATCCAATAAGGATGGGCACAATTCTTTCTGATCCAAATATATGTTGGGAAAAGCAGAATATCAGATACAAGACCCTCCCTGCTAATCACAGAGAAGAGTTTTGCCCCAAGATTTTTAGCTTGTTGCAGGTTAAGGTTAGGGAATTCAACAGGCTTGGGATTCCCAACAAACTTCTTTTCTAAAGTTTCATGGTTGGGGTCACCAGGGTCAAACCCCTCCCCAGCTCCAAACACGCACTGCCATACCCAGTCTTTTGCACAGAGGTTTATTTCTTTAACAGAGGTTATCAAACAAACAGAAAACAGTCTTAACTCAGTTCTTAGCACAGTGATCCCCAAACTGTGTGGCACGCTCCCTAGGAGGGTACAGAGGAACTTCAGGAGTAGAGGATGCAGTAGGGCTCGGGCCAGTCCCAATGGTGGTGGTGTGTGAGTGTGAGAGTGAGTCTGTGTGTGTGTGTGTGTGGGGGGAGGGAGCGTCACCCAACCCCATTCTGCACCAAACTCCACTCTGCCCCATCCCCACCTGAAGCTGCAGTTCTGCTCTGGCCGCTGGCCCCCGCTCCTGGCCATGACTCCGCTCCCAGCCTAGGTGGGCATGGACACATTCTATTACTAGTAAGGGGGTGGGGACACAAGAGGAAAAGGTTGGGGACCACTGCCTTAGCCTTAGCTTCAGGACCACCCCTCTCAGGGGTTTCTAGCACTCCAGCTCCTGGCAGCTTCCCAGCCCCACTCAGCTCTGTTCCCTTCCTGGATCAGCAGCCACAAGGCTGCTTCCCTGTGCCCCTTGCTCCAGGGACCTACTACAGTTTGTTCTACTCCAGCATGACTTTCCCTCCGTTGGGCTCAGCCTGTCTCAGTCCTCCCTTCCCCAGCTGCCTACTAGCAGCCCTTTACAGGCCCAGGTGTAGGCCAGCCCTCTTTAATGAGCTGGATTGCGCTCACCTGTTCTGGTCTAGGGGCACTGGGCTTAGTCTATCCACAGGACCAGCTACCCTGTGACAGATGGTAACAAATTAGCTGAGCATCTTCCTATTGAAAGCCAGAACTATTATTACTGAGGAAATATTTGAAAAGTCAACTGATGATAAAAATTCCATTCAGATATTTTTCTTGTGTATGGCATTTGGGGGTAGGAAGGGAATTATTGTCACCCTGACCACAGAATGGGGAAATCATAGCTTTTATTGTAATTCTCAGAGCAGGGGAATAGGGCAAAATCTTGATCTGGTTTAGATGCTCGAAACTTGCATAGAATTTGCACGTACATACTAGCAGACTTACACGTACACTCTAACATCCAAAGATACACCAATAGGCAGATATGCCCTTTCACTTGTTCTGCCCATCACTGGTAATACTGCAGCCACTCCATGTCCTTCAAGTTACTGTGTAACCAATATGTGAGTCAGCCTTTCCCACCATTATTTGATTGCCCATAGTCCTTTGAAAATACAACTAATCAGCACTCAAATTCTCTCCAGTGTGGAATTAAGAGTGAATTCATGATTCTCTCTCCACTGATGGGAACAGAAGTAATGCTTATATGGTATCTGCCCATGCATAATCCAAAACCACCAGCTTTGCACTTTAAATTAGATCCAATTTCTTCCATAACTTTTTCCCACAAATGCTCACTGTGACCCAAACACTGGCCCACCATTAACTGAATGAGTCAGCTACCCACTGCCAACAAGCAATCTTGATCTGAAACAGGCTTTGCACACGTAGAGGGCACGCATCTGGCACATTTACATTTGTACATCAACTCCAAAGGGCTGTTAAGGCTGCAGTAAGTATTAACAACCTAATTTATTAAAACTATCAATTTAATAGCAAAGGGACTGAGTCACTGGTCCCTTTGGCTGGTGCTTTTCTAGGATAAACCCATAGTAGTTAACACCGCATGAGGTCACACTTGCAGAAGAAACTCACACAGCAATTGTTTTTAAATCAATATTAAATAATAGCAGGAGAGTTGTCAGGGAGGCAATGGTGTCCAGAGGTTGGAGCAGGGAACTCTGAGTCAGGAGATCTGAGTTACATTCGCCACAAACTCCCTGTGTGGCCTCAGGCAAGTCACTCACTTGGTGGCTCAGTTTCGCCACCTGTAAAATGGGGGTCATGACAACAGGAACACTTTTAAAGTATCCTTGGCTAGAAGATCTCACTACAAAGTTTGATTATTTACCATATTGACATTTGTGTTAATCTAGGTACCCCCATCAATGCACAATCTAACCACGGCAGAAATTATTAATGGGTTTATCTAAACATCACCCCTGTGAGGTAGTGAAAGTGCAATTATCCTCACTTTACAGATGGGAAATTGAAACAGAGGGAACAAATGACTTGTTTAAGAAAGCCTGTGGCAGAGCAGTAACTGAATGTAGGTCTCCGGAATCCCAGCTCAGCACTCTGCTCACCGTGGGTATGTCTACACTGCAGCTAGGTGCGAGCCTCCCAGCCTGGGCAGACACACGGGCATGTGGGGCTCAAAATGCATGCTAAAAATAGCAGTGTGGACACCGCGTCTTGGGCTCTCAAGCCAGCCCGTCCCCCCTAAGCTTGACAGCCCAAGCTGACTCCTGAGCTGCAATGCTGACTCAATGATCACACTGCTATTTTTAGCATGCTAGCTTGAGCCCCACTAGCACGCATCTGTCTACTGGGCTGAGGGGGCTCGCTCGCTCCAGCTGCAGGGTAGACATGTCCAAGAGAGGCATCACCTCTTGAATAATCATATCAGCACCACTATTGAAATGGAATTACAAAATCATATGTAGTGCAGTGGTACATTCCTTCAGTGAACAAGTCGGAACAAGCTCCCTCTAAACAGGAGGTTTTGGAATTGCAATCTGCACATTGCAACAGACCAAAACGATCTGGAACTTTTATCCTACTTTACTGTCTCAGAGCTCACTATAAGCAGCTCCCACTGCACAGACAATGGGTATTTCTCCCTTTATCAGCATCTGAAAAGCAGCAAGATCTAAAAGCACGTTATTTGATCATAGTTCTTTTTTAAAACATAAAAGGGATATTATTATGGTCATTACCAGGGTAAGGCAGCCGAGAACAGCAGAGAACTTCTGAGCACCGACAATTCCCAGAGTCCAACTCTCGGGCTAGCCTACACACGCTACCACTGGTTTTGGTCCCTGGTTTGAGACACCTGAGAGCCCCTCATTGACTTCAGCTGGAGTTCTGGGTACTCAACACTTCTGAAAAATCAGCCCCAAGAGGTGTCAACGTGGCCACTCAAACTGAGGTACCCAAATCCAGGAACCAGCAGCAATCATTTGGACACTACTGATTTACCAATTCCTTTTCTAGCCTCTTGGCTAGGCAGTGCAAGAATTGCTCCAATACTGCACAGTCTGTTTTCAGAACGTGCCTCACTGCATGGTTGCTAGAAGCTAAGTTTAACTGTACTGCGGTGACGAGACAGTTCAACCCACATGCTCAGCGCAAACCAAGATCTGATCCTGGTTCTCTCACTTACCAAATTCCTCGGGATTGTCAAATAATCGTTCGCACAAATAATAATCATCCGGATTCAAATAGGGCAGCTGCTTCAGAATAGACTGCTTGGGAACGAGATACAGAACCTCTGCGATGTCCCCATCCTCAATAATTGACATCCTTTTGACAGAGTTCCTGAACTTCACTTGCTCTGATACCAATTCTTTACTTTTACCTGATCCACAGAGCTTTCCAAAGCTGTTTAAGATGGGGAAAGATGGCATGTCTCTACAGCAAACAGCTCAGGAGGTAAAACCAAGAGTCTGTGTGGTCGGTCCTGTACTCCCTGATGCACTGTCCTCACAGATCCTTATCTTTTTTCCTTGTTCAGCAAAGGAGATTAAGGAAGATGTATTTTTAGTGATTATCTTTAAGAGATTATGACAATACACTTGGTCAGGTGATTGCCATCTAAAACAGTTGCAATCAGCAACTCATCACTGGGATATGTTTAAACCTTCAGCAAAAGCATACAGAGTATTTGAAAATCGGACTGATATCCAAGGCAAGAGAAAGAATGTATCTGAGGTACATAAAAGGATTAGGTTGCAAAAAGATCTTAGTGTGTTAAAAATCTTATAATGGGAGAACCATCATAAGCCCCACACATACATCTGTGCATTTTAATCTGTTAAGCCCCTTTCCCATGCGGAGCTTCATATGTGTTATAGCAAAGGTAGGACCCGCCTCTCCTATTTTCGTAGACTTTACAAAGTCAGGCCAACGCTCTCTCCATAAATTGATTTCCTTGGGAGAAATCCTTCCTGCAGCCTCCACCATTTTATAAACAACCAACCAGAAGTATCCCCCAGCCAGGATTGTTCCTGCAGTCCTGCTGTTTCTTTTCTTTCCTCCCTCCAGTCTTACTAACTGGAGATGTTTCATGAAGATCCCAGGAGGCTGGCTCACCCTGCCTAATTTACAACAAGAATGTACATTAAATCCAGATCCAGTGACCTGCTAATCTAACCATCTCATGAATTTTTTTTTCTTAAGGAGAGGCTGTTAATCAAAAACATAGCATTCAAAAGTCACAGAAGAGTCCAACACAAGAGATAAAAAGGAACAAAACTATACTTGTGTGGAGAAAGTGAAGGTAGTATCCCAAGTATAACCGTTTTTTTTGGGGTTTTTTTTGGGGGGGGGGGTCAGCAGATCTTAAATCCTCATTGAGCCAAACTCCCACAAAGAAAAAGCAAGGAAGATGCTCAGCATTTGGCTCCAGATTTTTTTTTTGTAAGATTTCCAAATTTCCCCACAGATATCGCATGTGAGGGAGAGATTTTCAAAGACAGAAAAGACGGTTAGGTGCCCACCTCCCCCTTTTGTGCCTTTGAAAGTCTCTCTCTCACACACACACACACCCCCAAGCTGCACAATGATGGTGCATGTAACTGTTTTTGCACCTGTGGGAGGTTTCCACCAAATTAGGGGGTACTAAGACACCAAAATAATCAGCTTGTGAAACAGTGAGAAACTGCTAAAGATATCCTCAGTCAACTCTCCCTCAAACACCCACACACAAAGTTAAAATACTATCTGTTTTAGGGGGCACATTTAGAAGAGGAGACTGTTTTATTTACTATTTTTAAAACGATGTCTTGTCTCACCAATCTTTATTGTCTATTTTATAGGCCTTTAAAAAAAAACCTGTGAAGTGTTATTTATTTTAAATAGTGTTACGTGGTACTATTAGTGACACTGAGGTTAAGCCTGAGTCAAGATTTCCATTAAACCACCCTGCTCTTGGGATTTTGCATCTCAGCCATAAGCAATGGGCCACATCCTCAGCTATTATAAATCTGCATAGCTGCACTGATTTCAATGATACTATACCAGCTTACATCAGCTGAGGGTCTGGCTCAAGAATCATAGGCCCTTCCATAGCACTTCCATCAGAGTCACACAGAGCTCTCTGCAAACATTTATGAATTAACTCTCACAGCATTCCATTGAAGATAGACAAGGATCAGCCACGCTGGGACTTCAGAAGGGTCACTCTGTAGCACACCATGGCCATTTGGAATTTGATGGAGGCCGTGGAGAACAAAGATCTTCCTCCTCCAAAGGCAAAAGCTTCTAGCAGTTGAGTTAAAGGAGGCTCTCCAATCTGTGTTTGAAGTCTAGGGCCAATGACATGCTGAAAGAGGTGCCCAAGCTCACACACACCATCCAGCTCAGAACAGTCATATTGTACCACTTTACTGCTGTACCCATTTCACCAGTGGAAGAGCTGAAATAGATATCAGGAGAGTGATGCCCAGTCTCCTGCTCTAAGCACTGACTGCACTCATTCCACCTTCCAACTAGGTCCACTTGTTGGGCAGCTACACTGGACAATGCACAAAAGAGCATGAAGCCATTATGATCTATTGTGTCACAATGATGAGAGGCAGAAGAAGCCACAGTCTTTCCCTGCAATCATTCATTATACAGGCAGTGAGGAGTAATTATTGATAACTCCCTTGAGCAGCTCATCAGTAAAGTAGCAATATTTTCAATGAGGGTGCACAAGTGCAGTGAGGAAACAGGGAAAGGCACACAAATCTGCATCCCTTGTATTCATCTCATCAAAAGTCCAGTCCCTGCACTCTCTGAGCACGACTGCTCCAGGACAGGGCAGCCAGTGGCACTAGATTCTTCAAAGGGAGCAGAGAGGATTGAGCTCAGAGCCATCTTCCTCACTATTCCTTCACCAGGGCCAGCAAAGCAGAGCTGGCAGCAGGGTACTGGAGGAGAGAAACACAGGCCACCCCATTTCAAAGGGTACAGACTAGGCCACTCTCTCCCCATTCCGTGCGGGACTGTGCCTAAGTTTGGCACAAAGTCTCTGGGATAAAGTGACTGTGGATAGTTCCTTTAATGTAATTGCCCTGTGTCCAAGAAACTTCCTTCGGGGCACCCACAATGTCCTGACTTTTCATCTCAATCAAAATATAAAGGGTTTTTCTTTTTTTAATTTAAAAAAGAATTTGTTCATCTTCACTCAGGAAGTATTGCTATAGAAACCACAATTTGCTCTCGCTTCTCCAAGGAAAAACAGTTCAGTGGAATAAGCATTCAGTAGGATGAAAAGAATCTGGAGTGAGGAGAAAAGTCAAATGCATGATGAGCCTACCAAAACTGCTCTTTTATACAGAGTGAACGTTAATGACACTTATTAGTGTTTCATGATAAACTCGAAAAAACCCACTCGGTTACTTGAAAAAACCCTCCCCTCTAAGAACTATAAGAGTGTTGCTGTTGACTCAGAAGTAGCCACTAGCGACACCAGCGCACGTATGGCTTTTGCACGGCCAATTCATGATGTTAAACATGTGTCTTGCATTCTTATTTACTCTGGGAGCTCCTGCTGCAATGATGCCCCTTTCCATCATCACATGCTGCAGCCACTGTCCGACAGCTACTATCTGGCCTTGGTGTTGTAATTATTAATTGTAATGCCACTCCTGCTACAAAGCGGTGGGATTTTGCATTATTGTTTTTTAACCAGCGGGTATCTCTTAAAGAGTCTGCATCCTGCCTATATAGTCCAAGAGGACAAGTACTAGAAGTGAGCAAAACAAGACTAAGGAATCTGGAGTAATCAAAGGGGCTCCCTGAGTCAGACCGAGAGTCATCTGCAAAAACTGGCTCTAAGGAGAAAGCCTAAGCTAACAGATACAGATGGAAAAGGCCAGTGATGGCTTGAACCATACACAGATTAGAGTTAGATTTCTGCAGGAAAAGCCCTGCAATAACAGCCTCCTGAGTTATAGCACAGGTACTCCACGTGGGCAGACAAGCTCCTCTACAATGCCCCATCCCCATGCCTCAACTCTTGTGTGGAAGGACACCTTTTCCAAATCCATTTAGGAGTCGGTTAATGGAATCTTGGTTTAGTGAATCAATGGGGGTGAGCATGTGATGCAGATTTGTATATTTAAAAAGGTAACTATTTAGTAGGCATCTGGAGCATTGTACAACAAACTGGTACCAAACATTGTGATCCAGCCCTAATACCCAGCCAAGCAGAACCAAAAAGAAAAAGCAAACGTCATAATCCTCAAGAAAAAGTACCCCACCGGGTAAAAAGGATAGATTCTGAACACATAAGCAGAACAGGGATGAAAGGAGCAGCAAACACAAAAAGCAAAAGTAGTTTTAATTTTCTGAAAGGGTTGATTTCACCACTCAGAGTAATCCCTGAAAACTGTCCTGTAGTACACCCCGAGGAACCCAGTCCTCTCAGCCCAGAAATAGCGTCAAGGCAGCAGCCCCAGTATTAGCCAGGTAACTAAATATGTATCTATGGATCCAGGCCATGAGGTTCAGATCCATTTCCACTGGTACTATGATTCTAGTCTTTACAGAATACAGGGGGTTCATAGCCAGGTTTGGATTTTGATAAATGGTGTATTCAAGATCCAGGGTTTTGGTTTGGCTCTTAATGCGCGGTATGAGATGGAAACAAAGCGGATTATTTAACTGGAGCTATAATAGTTACAAAACTAACAGAATGCCCAGGAAATACATATTTTCTTTATATACACACACGTTTCAAATGCAACCTAAGATAAATATTCTTTCTGCACTAACGCTGCTAAGAACATATAAGTAACCACAAACTTGATTGTGCTAAGAAAAAAAAACTACAATAAAACAATATACTCACTGAACAGCAAATCAGACCTTAGATCAGGGCTAAGGTCATTGCAGGTGTAAACTTCACTGAAGTCAGTGGAGTTATACTAGGGATAAATTTGGCCCTTTATCTCAATACAAGGCAGACATGTATATTGCACTAGGAATGATGCCTTTATTCCTTCTGTCATCAGAACCAGATTCCTACTGATGCATTTCCATGTAATTTTATTATTATTTATTGTTGCACAGAAAACAAGATTCAGAAGTAATCCTGAGTTTTTCAGGCCAGTTCAGTGGAAACCAACTGAGAATAAAAAAACCCAAAAACCTGGAAACAATTTGTAAATTTTACTGCACAGCTATATAGTCCCAAAAAATATCTGATGGATCTATCCAAAATGATGGGATTATATACTTCTGCCAGGTAACTGTCTCTGTATACTAACTGAGAATAAAAAGAAGCTGCCTTCATACAGATGGAAATGAAGCAATGATTAAACCATTTACACAAAGAAATATCACTGGCTAAGTAATAGTAAAGGAACAGCAAAGACAGGAGTGTAATTGGCAGCAGGACTGTTCTGAAATGCACTTTCATATACCAAAGGACTCAAATTCTCCAATTATAGTAAAATGTCACATTTTTACAGGTTTAATCATGGAGCTCAGGTTTCAGCCCTTTGCCATCTACAATTTACTCACACAATAACCATTCAGCAAAGTATTATAGACTCCACTTCAGAATATCCAGGACAGTAGCAATTTGTAGGCATCCTTTCATTTCATACCACTGACGCGCTCATCTCTAAATTCCCTTACCCATCCCTCCGAAGCAAGCAGTGATTTTCTGTGCATATGGACACAAGCCATTCTCAGAGTAGGATTCCCCAGTAAGAACCTGTTCACTCATTGCTTCAAAGAGAACTCCTTTTCTCTGCACAGTTGACCAACTACTGCTTGCTTGAGAGAGAATGTAAGACTGCAGAGGTTTCTCTTCCAGATTATCTCCATTAATCATTCAGGCACTACATAAAATCTGATGAGCTCTTAGAACCGGTAGCACAAAACCACTTTATGGATTCTGAAGTAATTATGCTTTTGTCTTTAAAAAAAAATCACGGATTACCACACAGGACTCCAATATTTTATGGGCATTATTTCCAAACTGCAACAAGATGTATGCTCCTGCTGCAAAATGGGAAATATATTGAGGATTATGTTCAGCTATGTGAGATATTGGACATAGCCACCCAGCTGAAAACCAATAGCAGAATGATGATCATGACAGAAACTATGTAACAAGGGTATTACTGCATACTCCATCAAGCAGATGTGTGCAATACCATGCAATGTTTCCTGTCCCTCCTAATATTTACTATCATATTACATATATTATACTCACACACACATACTTTATGTTGCTTGAGCATTACTCATGACAAGAGCCAACATACTAGCATCCATTTAGTTTCTGACACTGTCCGGCATGTGATGTTTCAGAGGAAATAAAGCAATTGGGCAACATGAAGAAGTCATCTTATCAGCTCACTTCCTGAAGCATGAGGATTGACTAACCAGATCGTTATCTTAGCTTGCATAAGTATTAACAAGCAGTGACAAAACTGAAATGGCCATACACTACAGGTTCAGGAAGAGTGCGTCAGGATCTTCTACCCAGTCCCTGTTGACGAGAACGGGGAGACAGTCTGACCTTGGGAATAAGATGACTGGCCAAAAGTTGAGGACAGAAAAAGAACTGAGTCGGCATTCTTCATCCCTCAGCTAACTGGTGTGAAGACAGCCTGGGTAGTCAGAGTGCACTTGTTTCAGCTTTGCTTTTCACAGCCAAGGGCATAGCACTGTCAGACTAATTAGAGGAGAAAGAGGATACTCAAAAGATACCTAAGTATACTACAAATCACACAAGCAATGATACCCCCCTAGCTGAACAACTGCAAAAAGGCTTTGGCCATGGCCTCTTGGATGTTAAACAATGGTTATAGAAGAACACGTATTACTACAAATCAAGAGCTCCCCAAACTGAATATACTCCCTGCACACCCTACTAGTGCTCCCTCCTCCTATACCCACTCAGAAATTTCATGTAAAAATGGTCAATACAGGACACATTATAAGTGCTTGAATCTATATTAGGGATAGATACAGGCTTATTATTCACAACTGACTTAAAATCTATGTTAGCTATCTAGGCAGGGATATTACTTACAAACAATTTAAAATTCTAATGATTCATATTTAGTCTAACTGCAACAGTGTACTTTTGTGAAAGCACAAAATATATTAAGCAAAAAAACATTCAGGGGCATTGCTATCTTTTATTGTGCTAGAGGGCTCTGGAGAATACATACAGATGTGTATTGTTTTCGGCTTTTGAGTATCACCATGGGGCTATATCAAGAATAAGCAGTTATCAAAGTTAACCATTTAGAGTACTAAAGAGTGGAACACACTTGCCAACAGTTAACACTCTGCACATTCTCCTTGCCACTGCCGTGAAGGTTTTCATAACACCACCACTTTTTCTTTTACATATTGTCTTAAGTTTTGCCTTGCATACTAAAAGCTGTGAAGCCAATTCTGAAACACTTGATTAAAATGAACATTTTGCCAGTTACCTAGCTCTTCAGTTATCCAGAGATACATTACTGATAAGAGGACACATTTGTATATCAATATGCAGAATACAGCCAGCAAACTGAATTATGTAGTCCACTGATATGCAATTAGCTGGAGTGGCAATGCATGTAGCTGAATGGGGCCAGAACAAGATTTTGCAATTGTTTTGCACTTAGGTAGATTATAGAGTTAAATTATATGCACTCAAGGGAAACGTATAGAATATCTGAGGGGGGAAAGGGAACAAAGAAACAAAGAATGCATAGTGCTCATTTGGGATGCCCCACATCTTGCCCAAAATCCTGCTCTAAAACCCATCTATATTGTATAGCATACATACAATGGATGTCAATATCATTGCTTTCTGAACTCTCTCAATATGTAGGCTCTACAAGCTCAAAGTAAAAGTGTCTCAGAAGACAATGCTCATTTCTTTCTTTTTGCTGGCTTTGCTGGTCAGGCCTATCTTCATAAGAGCCAGTTGCAACGGGGAACTCCAGCTTTAGCAACTACACTAGATTAATTGAAAGTTAAATAAAAAAGTACTGGAAACCTTGGGATTAAAGACCACCCTCCACTAATCAACTGTTTTCTTGGCTAGTTACTTATGACAAGTTTTACTGTATCTTGTATTTGCCCTCTCTAATTTCAAAGCCAGATTAAAGAGAAGTCTTAAAAGGAACCAAAGAAATGCAGTGCTACAAAAAGCCCTTGCAGTGAGAGGGTTTCTCGTAACATACTGAAAAATGAGGCAGTACATCCATTTGTTTGTAGAAACAAGTCAAAGTAACCTAACAGATCCAGGCCATGCCAGGTTGGGTGACATTCTGTCACTATGCTTTTGAGAGCTTGAGCTTGACAAGGGAAGGAAGTGCTTAACTTTAATGCGTGTGTCATTGGACAGTACACATGGCAACAGCATTCAAACTCGAGGCTCCAATAATTTTCTGTAACTCACTGGCTTCAGTGGGATTTGTGTTGCATGAGGATGGCAATGCCTTCCAATTTGAGTTTAGCTTGTGAATGGGTTGTCTTGCCAAGAGTAAGTACCAGTTCTTCCTCAGATAGATAGATAGAGAGAGAGAGAGAGAGAGACTAGGACCCTGTTGTGCTAGGCACTATACAAACACAGAACAAAAAGGCAGTCCATGCCCCAAAGGGCTTCCAATCTATCATCGATGCCGTGTAGCATGTTCTAACTTCCTGAGCGAAAACATTCTCTAAAGAAAAGTCATCCAAGTGGGCATGCTACTACGAGTACAATTCTTAGAGGAAGACACTGTCTCATCTGGGCCTGTTCACAAAGCATTGGACTGGAATGTTGCTCATCTTCAGGAACGAAAAGTGGCTAAACCCTTGTATGGTGCTGTGAAAATGTAAACCATTATTTGTCTAAAATGCCTGTTTCAAATACAGAAGTGAAGCTCAGTAAGTCTGGATGTGATAGAAGGCCAAATTTATATCATTTTGCACTTACAGAGCTACTGAGGTCTCCCTCTTTTAGGGCCTGATCCAAAATTCATTTAGGGCAGTGGGTTTTGCATCAGGCTTTTTGTAGCCAAAGATAGGCAGAACTGGGCATAATCTCGGTCCAACAAGGGGAGTGTTGGATGTGCAAGGAGCTTCCCATTCCACCTTGTAGTTCCACATAGCAAACAGGCTCAACCCCAGGGCTTGTGTTCCTGGTGTTCAAACATAGGCGAAAGTACAGCACAGACAGATTAAGTGACTTGCCAACAGGACATACAGTAATGTACATACCCTGAAGCTGAGTGTGACTATTCTAACTCATGATAAACATACAGGTAGTTTATAAATGGCCTCACTGTTTGGGTTTTCTGAAAAACATGTTCCTTGGTTGGACATATAGGGCAGATGATGCTCTCACCTCATTTTAAGAGCTCTCAGGTTCGGTGGCTGCTATTGACCATGCATGTGAGGTGGTCAGCACTGGAGTCCTCACTACGTCATGTCAGCTTAGAGAGGGCTATGATTTCTGATCCTGGGAAAAGCAGGCCAGGTAGTTACTAAATGTTACACATCAATTTAACAGGAAAAAGGAAAGTGACATTCTAGAGCAAAAGAAATTACTGGGAAATTTTTTGTTTTTGAAATCTCAGAGAGTACCTACAAATACTAGTCTGAAATATAATTAACCACTTTGCTTCACATAGAGCAGGAATACATAATCCCAATTCAGCAGTGGTTTGGCTATGATGAGTTTGAACAGATTTGGTTGCCCATTTCTTCTCAAGTTGGAGGAGAAGCCCCCCACTCCACCTGTGGCCCCGCCCCCCACTCCACCTCTTCCCCTGCGGTCCCTGCTGCTTGTTCTTCTCTGACTCCTCCCCCCTTAAGGCAGGAGGGAGCAGAAAGGAGCGAGTGGCAGGCGGGCAGGGGGCCTCGGGGGAAGAGGCAGAGAGGAGCAAGCAGCGGGTGAGGAGGGGGACCTCGGGAGAGGGAGGCACTCAGGAAGGGGGCAGAACAGAAGCGGAAAGAGATGGAATGGTGGCAGGGCCTCAAGGGAACAGGCCTAGTGGGAGCGGGACCTCGGGGCAGAGCGGGGGTCGAACACCCACTGACAAAAAACAAAAAAGTCCGTGCCTGTGATTAAAAAAAAATACAAAGTAATTCAATAGTTGGGCCAAAAAAAGCAAAAACACACAAAGTGCACTTTTTATTAACAGAAAGACAAGAACATTTATTAGAAGAGGCCAAGGCATTTCTTTTACCCATAAAGGTATCACTGAAAAACTTCAGAAAGTCAAATATGTTAGAAATATATATTTGATTCAGACTTTTAATTCATATATCAGAAATTTCTGAAACCTGGGATGACATTAGACACACTACAAGGGAGTTAGCCCATGAAGTTTTGATAATATCAGGTAGGAGGAGAGCAATTAGCTGATCCTCATTAAGAATGTCCCTAAGGACAACATCTCTTTCTCTAACTGTATGTTATTTTACTCAGTTTTTTTTCATTCATTCCAAAACATCCATAAAAAACACAGGGAATCCTTTTGCTTCTATACAATTTGTGACCAAGAAAATGGTAACAGAATTATTATTGCTTTTCCATCTCAGGAATTATCTGAAGAACACAAAGTGACAAACTCTCCTCTAAATGATGACATTTGCAGAACCTTTCAGCTGAATTAAAACACAGTGCTCAGCTTCCTGTTATCCTCTATGTAAAATAACTTCCACAGCAGATGAGCCTTTGATAACAAAGGATCAGCTTTGTAGTGCTTTGTGAAACTGGATGGTACAGCATAACGAGCTACTGGTGACATGCTTTCACTCTGTCCATGGCTTTATAAATTGAGCCTGATTCACTCCCCTAAAACCCAGCATCCAAACTAGTTTATTCTTCAGTAGAGATAACTGCAGCAGATCTTAAGAGCCAACAATTAAAAAATATTAAAACCATACACTTGAGATTTCAGCCAATCACTGTCTCTTATTTTTGTTCAAATCAGCAGTAGTTACTACCATCATCTGCACATATACTAACTAGGATCAAATTATATACAGAATGTCAATCCTCATGCCTCAGACATAACCCAAACACCTGCCTAGTTCTAAGAAGTAACTTCCCAAGCAGGCATATTATTCAATAATTGTCCATTACCTTATGGGTTTTGAAACCTTCCTCGAAAGTACATGGTAATTGTCACTGTCAGAGACAAAATACTGAAACAGAGATGAATGGTCTAATCCAATATGGCAATTACTGTGTCACTATAACTCAAAGTATGTACTTTCATAGTAAATTCTTATTAGCTACTTAAATATCCATAATTGTTTTAATAAAAATAGTTATTTTAGTTTAGCTAAATACCAGTTATAAACTTCTGTTCCACAATTATTCATCTTTAGCAATTGCAAAGATTCTTATTAAATCTTCATATTCTTGAGGACAAATATTAAGTCTATTTGTAAATACATTCCTAGATCACAATGTATTGCATACAATGTACATTTCACTCATATACAATAAACTACTTATTAAATCTAAATTAAAGATTTGGGACACATTTCCCCTCCAGTTCACACACCCAACAACTGAAATATTGAAAAAACTAAAACAAAAAACCCTGTAAATGAATTTCCCTAAACTCTATAAGGCAACATAACTGGGCTAAGTGTTAAATGGGTTCACGCTGCAAGGTTGTGAGTCCTCCCAGATTTAAAATCCAGATTTGGACATGGAAATCCATTTTCTAAGCCAAGCTGGACAATTGAAGTGCACTTAGTTCTCAGTCAGTATTACAAGGTGGACAATGGATGGTTTATGCCTTAGAAGATGGAAAATCATCTGAAGTTTTGTTTACATATGCTCAAAATTTAGGCTCCTTGGGAAATCCCAGCCTAGTTATACTGGACTTCTCTGCTCAACTACAATGGTCTCTGAGTACTCCCCTCCTTAGACGAGACAATAAAACAGAGATACTGTTTACCCTGCATAGACTTGAAAGAGTTCACAGCACTTTTGGGTCAGAACAGGCCTCTGTGTGGGTGTTCTTGACCAAGATTTCTACTTCCTGTACAGTTCACTGGTTGGCTGCTGCCACAGAAGTTGTTCCATTTCTGTATGTGTAGTTTTTGAAGCACTTTTTTGGGGTCAAAAGCCCTACCCACCAATATGAAATATTACTGGTGAGGAACTTTGCTAATATCCACTAGGAGAATTACTGCTACAACCAGAACAGCTCATTGGGAGGGCGGCAGCCGGGGGGCAGCAATCCCACTCCTTATTAAGTCAATGGCAAGACTCCGAGACCCAGATCTTCAGAGGTATTTAGCTGCCTAAATCCTGTTAAAATCAATGGGAGTTAGGCACCTAAATATCTTTGAGGATCTGCGCCCTAACGACTGAAGTTGAATCAGTTTTCAGGGTCTCACAGAACTCCTCCTCTTTTCACCTTCCCAAATTATTACCCATAGCTCGTAAGAGGAAGGATGGCCCAGTAGTTTGGGTGCTGACTTGAGAGACTTGGATTCAGTTCTCTGCTCTGCCACAGACTTCCAGTGCAAGATGGGCAAATCACCTAATCTCTCTGTGCCTCAGTTCTCCATCTGGAAAATAGAGATAATGACACTTCCCTATGTCACAGGAGTGTTGTGCAGATAAGCACATCAAAAATGGTGAGTTAGACATTACAGTAATGGAGGCCATATAAGTACCTTATTCATCTATGAAGAGCACCAGAAAGCAACATCTCAGTTAGAAGTAAAAGGACAGTGTAGCACACTGCTGACCTTCCTTCCTTGCTTTTAATTACTTTCTAGTATTTCGTTATTAGATTTCCTTTTAATGATTTTCTGATTCTGGCTGTTACTTAACATTAAAATTGCTCTTTTGCTTCCAAGGACTAAGTTACATGATGAGGCAGAGATAACTCATTCTGTACAGTTGCTATGATCTGGGAATTCTATTTTTATCGTGGTTAAATTATTCTGTCCCTAAAGAGCATTTTGCTGGTACTAAGAAGAAAGCAGAGATAGTCAGGTTATGATAATAGATGCTGATTAAATGGAATCCTGTTTACCTTGCTTTTTATCATTTCAAATGTGTATTTTAGTCTAGTCTGCCTTGGAAAAAGTCTGTTCTCCAAACTATTTTTGGACACAAATGACAGAGTGTGCACTAATGGATGAGTCTATTGGGTTGTTACAATAACAAGATTATATGACTCAGCACTTTGCTTCCAGGAAATGTGATTAAAGACTAAATGTATTGATCTGAAATGCCAAGAATACTGCACAATAAATTTTGATAGCGAACACACACTTACAAAAAACCCCTAATGAGTGGAAAAGAAACTACTGTAAAATTACAGAAGGTCAGTGCACTTTCATCACTGGAAGATGGACTTTGCAATATTATTTGAGTGCCAATGATGTAATCAGTGCTGTGAAAAATATCAATATCAAGACTGCTCTTCCTCAAAGAACTTGAAATTTAGACTATGATTCTGCAATGCATTTCACTTGAAGTACATGAATATTCCTATTGTCTTTGATGGGATTATTCACTTGTTTTAAATTAAACATGTGCCTAAATGTCTGCAAGATTAGGGCATAGGTAGAAAGGATGGGACACAGCAAAAGCCAAGAGTTCTTCACTCTCTGATATGATACCTGCTTTTTCCCCTCCCCAAAAACATCCAGAGGAAGCAAGTTCAAGTCAATAAAGAAACCCCTGAATGAAAAACAATGAAAACAAAACAGAAAAACAAACCTAGATCATATTGAGTGGTATTTTGTTCCTGATTGGCCCTTAATTTTAGGAACTGCTCAACAAAATATCACCCTATTAAGCTATCGCATTGTACACTGATCTTTTTTCATACAATCAAAAAGGGTACATCAAGTGATACAAAGAATAGAGATGAACAGGGTAGAATTAATTCCTTTAATTGGATATTTTTCTTTACTTTCCCCCTCTTGGATTTGACCCCTTTCTCTTCAGTTAAGAGTAGAGACTCTTTGTAAAAAGGTTTGTTACACAAGAAAAGGAAGATTTCACAGCAGTTCTGGGACAGAAATAATTCGCGAGAAGAAAGGATCAGCAGAGTTGAAGCCTGAGTGTCCTCAGGACTCATACACATATCCTCACAACAAGACGCAAATGCAGTTAGCACACACAACCTCCTCAGTGCTCCAAGCACTAATTTAAGTGCCCAATAGAGGCCTGAAACAATCTTTTTGTCAACGTTTGTCAAAAACAAAACTAAGAATAGAAGGTTACCTTTCTATGTGGTGGAAGTCAGGGCCCTGCTCCAGGCTGCCAAAAATTACATCAGATCTGTCCCGTAATTAAATGAATCCTACTGTACTGCTGAGCCCTTCCTTTCATGGTCAGCAATGCTATCTTGTAATTAACACATCAGCAGTTCACACACAGTGGTGATCCATTACCTTAAAAAATCAGAAGAGTGATAGCTGAGCAAGATCATGTCCATGTTATTAGCTCCTTTTTTTGTAGAGGAGCCATGTTCCATACAGGGCAAACATAAGCCAGGATCCTTGAAGGCACGTTGACATAGCAGGGGCAAGATTTCCAAGTGAATTCAGTTAATTAGATTTATGGAACAGGATGACATAGGCTGGAGGCAGCGTATCAAGCAGCATCTAAAATGGTGGCAACCTGAAAAACCATCTTATCTTGTCTTAAGACCCTTCATAATATTTCTTATTAGTTTGATATAGTTGTCTACTTTTTTCCCGATTGAAATGATCTTCACATGTCATTGGCTAGTCAAAACTGACACCAGTTTAATTGCCCTTTTGAAATCATGAGAAAATCTACTGAAGCCAATGAGTCACAACTGGAGGCGGGGGGGAAGGGGGCGGGGGAGAGAACCAGGCTCATGATTTATACATGCTATAAAATCTCTGGATTTCCAGATCCGTCAGCTGACCTACAAGGGACCCAACCACAGATTTCTGATGCTAATTTCTTACCAGTAAGGCATTTGGGCCCAGATCCTTACGCACTTAAATACGTTTGAGGATCTGGACCTTAGTTTCCTTCACACAAGTCTCTAGTGCATTGTTCATTAGCACAGTCATACAAAGGGGTAAATGGTGCTTATTGTCTTTTAGTGTCAATTGTCTTGCTTTGCAGAAACATATGATAGTAGAATTTGTTTTTTCCTGACAGTTAGTATGAACAGAGAAGTACAGAATAAGACAGAGGTGGAAAGGAACAACCACAACCATACGTAATCAGGAGTTGAAAGGACCCTGAAATGGAGAAATATGCCCTTTGTATGCAGGATAACCACAGTTGGCTCATGATCTACTAGTTATACCCAACACATGATGGCCTCTAACTTATTAAGATATACGTCTGGGTTACTACTTTTGGAAATAGGTTATACCCTTTGGAAAATGTAAGTGTAACTGGAGAGAAAAATACTATGAGCATTATCCTAACATGTTGTTAAATTAAAGGGCCAGATCCTCAACTCCCTCACCTAGCATTGACTTAAATTAGAATTAAGGGCACTCAGCAGCTTGCAAAGTTGCCATAATAGTAAGACTAAATTAGAGGCAATGAGGTCTTACAACTACAATGCCACCAGAGATTCTCTATTGGCATCATAAACCAGAAGAGTCAAGCTTGAGTGGACTGGGATAGAAATAAAATTTCTAACACCATCATGCTTGCCTGACAAAATGGAGGTTACTTTGAGATTCTTTGAGATGTGTGCTCCCAATCTGTATTTCACACGTGAAATATGCATGCACATCATGCACTTGAGCCTGGAATTTCTTGCAAGCAGTATCTGTTGGCCCACACGTGCACTGTTGCCCTTCTCACGCTCGTAAACAAGGATGTAAAGGGCAGTGTGAGCTGACGCCTCTCCAGTTTTGCATTCTTACCGCAGTGCAAACAATCCGCAGCAGAGGGGATAAAAGGAGGGTAGTGGAATACAGATAGGGACCACACATCTTGAAGAACCTCTGGCTACAGGTAAGTAACCTCCATTTCTTCTTTGAGTGATAGTCCCTATGTGTATTTCACACAGGGGAGATTAACAAGTCGTAAACAATGTGGTGGGTGAGGAGACACAGAAGTGACAGTTGACTGTAGTACTGCTATCTCCACAGCTGTATCCCAGTTGATGACTGTGCAGGGCATAATGTCTCGTGAAGGTCAGCAAAGAGCACCAAGTAGCTGCCCTACGTATCTCTAGCATAGGTATGTCTCTCAGAGATGTGGCTGAAGTGGCTTAGCCCCTAGTGGAATGAGCCTTTACCCATTCGGGGGAATGCCAGCTAACTGGTAACAAAGAGTAATACAACCCCCATTTTGAAGGTTTCTGTGACAGTATAGGTTAACCCCCTGATCACTCTGCTATGGAAACAAATAGCTTAGGTGTCTTTCTAATATCCTTTGTTCTTTATAGATAAAAGGCCAAAGCCCTCCGGATATGCTCTTTTCTGAGGCATGTGTTTTAGGAAAATATAGGTAAGTGGAAGACCTGACCGATGAAACTCAGAAACTACCTTGGGTATGAATCTGGGGTGGGAGCGTAGCGAGACCTTTTCTTTATGACATATAGGATGAAGGTAGTATATGGTGGGCCTGTCATAAGCACTTCCAGTTCACTGACTCTTCTGGCCAACGTGATAGCTGCCAGAAAGGCCACCATAGAGCATGTGGCCAGCAGCTCAAAGGGAGTCTTACTGAGAGATGATAAAACAAAATTGAGGCCGTACTGAGGTGTGAACTTTATACTGGTGGAAAGGATCTGAGAATGTCATTCAAAAATCTAGCTGTGACAATGTGAGTGAAGATCATTCAGTTATCCATTGGAAGATGGAAAGCACTGATTGCTACTAAAAGCACCCACAGGGAACTGAACACAAGACCTGAAGACTTAAGGTTAAGTAGATACTCAAAGATAATTAGGGATTCCAATGGAGTCTGAAGACAAATTGCATTGATGAGCCCAAGTGGAAAAATGCTTTTCTTCTTTGGCATCTAGGCACCTATTTCCACAATGGACATTTTCAACTTTTCCGGTTTATTTAAACAGATGAGTATGATGAAAACAATACATTTATAATTAGGAAGCAAAACACAAAGAAGCCCCCTCAATCCCAAAGGCAAAAGCTAATTTTCTTCCACTTATACTGTACTTTTCACTGTATATCTGATAGATTTACAGGGAACCATAGAAATAGTCAGTGTCAAAACCCTCTCCATTCATCATCTGTTTTGGTATGTCGCATGCTTGTAACATATTATTACATTTCAATGGCATCTTTTCCTAATATGATGCAGGATAGGGTCCATAATTAAGCAAATAAAAAGCTCATTTAAAAAAAGACTGCAAAATTCTGCTAATGAAAACTGATTCATGAGCTTCTTCTAGCATTATTGAGAAATATTTTCAGATGAATCAGTTAAAAGAGGTGCTGACCAGCATAGGGCTTATCAGTGGAAACCCTTATGTTATAAACATATGTCATGCATATTTTCAATCTGGAATTAGCTTGGCAGCTTCCAGTTTTTTCCCTTTAACTGTGAATGAGCTACAAAATCAACCTATTATAATTTTGCAACTATGCTTTCTGTGGATTCCAAAGCCTTACAGAACTTTTTCCCAAAACCAGTCAACTGATTCTATGGGACTTGCAAAAGTCTTCAAATTTTCCTTAGCTGCTTACTGGATTGTCACTAAAGCAAAACAAGGTCAGGCAACTCAGATTCAAAATAGAAGTTTTGTAAAACAAACTCTGAACTATTTTGCTAGTGCATGAGAACCAGTGAGTAAAACATGACAGAAATAAAACAGACTAATTTGGTTTTACTCCCCAGCTAAGTGAAGTGATGAGAACCAAAGACAATAAACAGTGACCATATAAATTAGGTTTTTTACTCATCAATTTCCTTCTAGTCCTCCTGACTAATCCTGACCCAGCAGCAGTGCAGCAAAGGAAATTATGATTCCCTTCTGACTGGAGCAATGGGAGAACAGAGGTTTTAATCTACTGTTGTCCCAGATTAAGAATAGATTACTATCCCCATAGGCCAGTACAACCATGGAGAGATGGATCCAAGGCTCTACCTATTCCCAACACACCTGCTCAGGGAGGAGAGCAGTATATATACACAGGCACACAAAGGCATACTATTTTAATATATGATATACGTACATACACACATGCTCTTTAGGGCCTCAGTCCCACAAACAACATCTGTGAAATGAGCACACCAGTGATTTATTAGTTGTTAAGCACCATTGGTTTGGTGTTGCCGTCAGATACAAATAAAGGCAGTCCATGCCCAGAAAAGTTTACAGTCCAAGGCCCCAACCCTGCCAGCTCTTATTCCTCAAGTCAGTGGGGCTCCCTGTCACTGCCCAGGCAGACCAGCTTGCACAAACACAACTGAACAGTTACCAAGAGGCCACCCAGAAGTGGTGTTAATTAAGAATGCTTAGTATATATTTTTAAAATACACACACACCCTGCCCTTTAATAGGGTTCGGGGCTGGAGAAGGCAACTGACTAATAGGTTACTGTTCGTGGGCCTCTTCAGAGTAGCTAGTCTCTTTGTGCATAGCAAAAAGGAAGCCGGTATCTGTATGTTACATGTTATCAGCAAGAACTGTTGCTAAGCCAACTTTCATTTGTTATTCTTAAACAGAGTCCAGGGAGACTCATCTTCTAGTAACTCTTAACAAGCAGGTACATGCCAGTATTCTGCATCCTATCTATAGTAAAAATATTCCAACACCTATACACGAGGGGAAAGAGTTGCTATCAGTGACAGCTGCTCAATATCCTATTAAAGAGCTGGTTTAAGGGAGAAAACTCAAACATACAACTCAGAGTCCAGCCATATAATAGCTGTGATAAAAAAAAAAACAGCAGGGCTAGGAAAGGGATCAGTGGTTTAAAGATTCCAGCAAGACACACTAAAAAAAATAGCTTAATTAATGTATAACCCTAGCTCTGTTCAACAGAACTTCCTCGGTCTGTTTCCTGTCTTTAAAAATTAAGAGCAATGTCCCTTGTACAATTTAAACTATGCAATTTATCATGAGATGTTTCCACAGCAGAGCTACCTTGGGACAAACCTTTGCAATTTCCAGAGCTGTAATGTACTGGTACTTGCAGTTCCATTTGTGCTCTCAAGCTGTAACGTTTCCGCAGCTCAGAGGCTACAGCTTCTCTGACTGAGTAGAGGAAGGTGGCAAACTGGAGGAAATACTGGGATCCTTCAGAGAGATGGCTCTCTCGCTGGCTTTACTCCTAATATTTTGTGGACTGAGTAGCACTGAAGGGAGTGGCCCTGTCAAACAGGGAGTGCCTGGGCTCCCAAACAATTTAAAGGAAGAGTGAGAATTTTCCTCTTTAAATCCAGTTAGTCATTCTGGATGCTGGTACAGTTCACCTTTCAAATGCATTACATTTTCCACCTTACTGCTCATCTGGAAGCAATAGCTAACTAGTGTAACAGTGGTAACAGCTTCCATTTATATAGCAGCTTGCATCCAAAAAGATCCTAAATCACCTTAAAAGCTGATTATAAACAGCAGAGTCTGCAGAGTTATCTGGACCCCATCTCCACCACATCATCCCTTAGGCAAGGGGGAGAAAGAGGGCCTGTGTATAGTGGGGATCATGGGAAATTCTGTCCCCAGTCAAACCCATTTTAACCTAGCGTACAAGCCGAATTACCGGCATACATCTTATAGCCTCCCACCCTACCCCAACCCTGGCACCAAAACACGGTGGGTGGGTACTCTACTGCCACTTCTCTAAACATGTTTTGAAAAGATGCCCAAAAAGTACACAAACATACTCTGAGTAGGAGCAGATAAATCCAGATTTTGGCCAATGATGCTTAATTCTCTGCTTCTAACACTAGATCAGATATTCTGAACTCTTAACTTCATTTGTCCTCACTGAACTATCATCTTCTCAGCTATACTGTCAAATACATACACAGGCTCTCTCGCTTTCTTTTACACATACACTTTCACACACACAATTTGGTCTCTGTGCCTTTTACTCTTAATCTGCCATTCTTCCCCTCTGACACCATGTGAAAGTTAGTACAACGCAGGACAGGGCGTTCACTCACTTCAGGCTTTTATGTGTTTGTCTGAAAATGATTATCCCAGCAGAAATGTTTGAGGGGGTGGGGAAGAGAGGGAGGAGTGATAGTTCTCTCTCTCTCTCCCACTACCCTTTTTAATCATCAAAGCACTTCACACACATGAACTAATTAATCCTCACCACCACCCTTGTGAGGTAGCCAAGTATAATTACCCCCATTTAAAGAGACTAGGAATTTCCAATCCCAGGAGGTGCTGGGCCACACTTTATGTTTTAGCAGCTTTTAGGATCAGGCTCTCGGTTACTACAGTGAGGAAGGCTAGAGGAACACTCTTCCGTGTGCATGAGGGTCACTATTCAGATTACTGAATTCCTGGTGCCTAGTCCTGTGATCTGTCCACTTTGCCATACTTTGGTCCCTCTGTCCCCAAAGTGTTTTGATATAATCTATATATTACACATCTGAAACTGCTCACAAAACGGAACTAGCAATGATTCTATCATATTATTATTGGACATATTAATGCACCCGCTACAGTACTGTATACCACATGTAAGAGGGGATAGTACCTACTGGCCCAGTAGACAATAATTTCTTACGCTTAACAGGTAGTACCATGCCCAAGAACCATTCCACAAAAATCCCTGTAACTGCCCCCTGAAATGCTCATCTCAGAGGGAAACAGATGTATATAATGGACTGTCATGCAAGTTAGCAAATTTATAGGTGCTTATAACTCTGTCAACTTTAATAATTCGGGCTGAAGTTTTCCATGCTGAGTATCTGTTTCAGGCTGATCTTTATGGAATTTTTCAGCAAAAATAGATTAACTGTTTAGCCAAGAAACAGATGAGGGAAAAATACACTGTTTTGTCCATATTAACAAATTAGTTGTCAGAATTTATTTTAGCAGCTCTAGCTCAATGTTTTGGCGCAGGGGCTTGAAATTTGGCAGGAACGTCACCCTGATGTCAGGGATGTGCTATCTACTGTTCCCATGAAATCATTCAAATTTGGCCAAATTACAATCCTTTGAAAAAGTTATGGTTCGCACATGCTCAGTAGAGACTTGTTTGAGTAGGGAGAACTAGCGCCAAAGATTCTGTCTGTAATAAGCATGCTCCAGGCCCACAACACTCCATGTGTCCAGACTGCACATGCATCATTCCCACAGAGTGAATGAGCATGCTCCATCCCAGGGCTGCATGGGCTGATTACAGGACTTTCTCTACAATTGCCACTCAGGGACATTGTGGTGCCAGGTGCTAGAACTGCAAGCAGAGAGAATCTCTCTCTCTCACTCTCTGTCTCTCGTGCTCTTAATGCTTCTGCTGCTGGCACCTCTGTTAAGCAAGGAAAAGAAGGGAACAGCCTGATCTTAGAAGACAGAGGCCTGATAAGGAATAAAGAAAAGGAGTACTTGTGGCACCTTAGAGACTAACCAATTTATTTGAGCATAAGCTTTCGTGAGCTACAGCTCACTTCATCAGATGCATCGTGAGCTGTAGCTCATGAAAGCTTATGCTCAAATAAATTGGTTAGTCTCTAAGGTGCCACAAGTACTCCTTTTCTTTTTGCGAATACAAACTAACACGGCTGTTACTCTGAAACCTGATAAGGAATGGGGAACATGGAGAAGCAGAGGGAGACAGTGGAACTGAAATTAAATACTATCATATGCATAGTGGGGCTGAATTAAGGCTGCACAAGCAAATCTTTGGGGTGCTTACCTCTGCAGCCTTAATGTTAATTTAATATGAGTTTTTCTGATATAATATAGTCCCAGTGGGAACAGGCAGACTCACAAACAAACTCCTAGATGCCAGAAGACACAGAGTGGTTAGGCCAACAGTGACACTGTTCACTGTTCTGGTCTGTCTTGGCTCCAATGTGCAGGTACTTTCCATTACTTTTAGTGGTGGTCTGAGAGAAATTACTTCCACGCTCCCTCAACTTCCGGTTGTCATTCCAGCTGGGCAGTAGAACCCCTAAACTGCTTTACTCGAGGGCTTAGCCCATATCCTTCCAGGCTTTCTACCTAGATGTAGAGGTAGATTAGGTTTATGTGGCCCTAATCACCATAGCATCTGAGTGCCTAACAATCTAGAAAGGATTCTGTTCTCAAAACACCCCTGTGAGGTAAGGAGGTAACATCTCCATATTACAGACAAGGAACCAAAGCACAAGGTGGATTAGATGACTTGCCCGAGGACACACAAGAAGTCTGTTGCTGAGCCAGAAACAGAACCCAGATCTCCTGAGTCCTAGTCCAGCACTTAATGCACTAGACCAGGGATTCTCAAACTGGGGGTTGAGACTCCTTAAGGGGTCGTCAAGTTATTACCTGGGGGCTCGCGTGCTGTCAGCCTCCACCTCAAACCCCGCTTCACCTCCAGAATTTATAATAGTGTTAAATATAAAAAAAGTGTTTTTAATTTATAAGAGTGGAGGTCGCGCTCAGAGGCTTGCTGTGTGAAAGGGGTCATCACTACAAAAGTTTGAGAATCACTGCACTAGACCATCCTTCCTACACCTTTGGCCTTCTGCTTAAGAGAGGCTATCAAAGAGTACGACTTTAAAAGAGAGAGACAACAGCACTTCTCATAAGAGAGCTTCCTCACACTTTTCCCCGTCTCTCTTTTCACCTCATGTCTCTTGTGCAATGGGATTTTGTGGTCATGGAGACCCTAACAAGGAAACAGCAGTAGGCATTTATTGGATCTTGTGGATGGCAACAGCAGCAGGGTATGCTAGACCCTCCCTCATTACTGAGAGCAGCAAGACTAGCAAATGACAGGATGTTAATTAGAAGCAGACCCTTCCTTAGTGCTTCTGCCAACAGCCTCCTTCCCCTCACAAGCATGGCTGCAGACTGGCTGTCAATAGTTCTCTTCAGGTACTGCTTTCAGGGGTGATCCTCTAGAACATTCTCTGACTTCTGTAACATCACTGCCTCACTGACTGTGCATCTCTCAGATGTACGTTAGGAGATAACATTTATAGCAGTTGCATTCGATTTTTTTCCTGCAGCAAACATTTTCAAATGTGAGTGCTTAGAACCGTGGTGACCACATATTTTAGTGCTTTGGAATAATAAAACTGTTTAGACAATTTAGATAGATTTAAAAAATGTCAGACAGATACAGTACTCATTTCCTGTGCTTTACTACCTGCATCCTAATGATAATATTTTATATTAATATAGAATCTTTCAACCTAATGGATTTCAGGGCACTTAAACTATAGCTGGGATATGAAGGACACCTATTTTAATATAGCATCACTGATATTCAGTCACGTCCAGGGTGTATTGCAGATGCCTGCTCATAAACAGCTCACTAATCAAGAATTTTGGCCAAGGACACATTAGAAAATGTCTATTCTTTGAGAAAATGTTCCATCCAAGGATCTCCAAGTGTTTTAAAAACAATAATTAAGCCTTGCAACATTCCAATGAGGTAGGTCAGCATTACTGTCTCCATTTTACAGATAGGTAAACTGAGGCACAGAGGCCACAATTTTCAAGTTGGGCTGCCTAAAGTTAGGCTTCTAAATCTGTATTCAGGCTCCTGATTTTTTTGAATTGCAGACCACCCACAAATTGATGGAAGATGCAAGTGCTCGGCACCTTTGCAAAAATTCAGGCCACTTCTATTTATATGCCCAACTATAGGTACCGAGGTTTGAAAATGTTGTCCAAAGAAGCCAAGTGACTTTCCCAAGATCACACAGTGTGTTAGTGGAAGACCTGACGAAAGAACCCAGGCATCCTGGTCCTTACCATTAGGGAATAATCAGTCAAGCAAGGAGTAAACTGCATACTATTCAATTTATCTACCTAAGAAGGCTGAAGGGCTGAGTCAGCTCTTCTGGGATTTGAACCTGTGATTCCAGGAAATCCATGTATTTCACTCCTGACACTTAGAACTCTAAACCATCCCCAAGACTAAAATGCTCATCTTCTGTTACACTGAATACAGGGATTTAGTTTATTGTTCTGTTGTTTTTTTAAAAAAAATACTGCTACAAAAATTGGCAACACCCCCCTCTGCTTTTCCACACCTCAATGCTGCCTGGGAACTCACTGATACAGATTGCTTTCCCCTGTGTTGGCTCTGAACTCAGGCGCCAAACGAAGGATCACAAGTGGATAACACATAGATAAGACTTTGGCAGCCACTCTTCTCTCATATGTTTTCTGTTGCCAAGAAACAAAATAGCACTTATTAAAATTCTCTCCTTAGTTAACTGTTCCGTAATTCTCTTCTTCTACTGGCATCTTGTCGATTAAGCAAATGCCTATTGCTTTGGGGAAGGAAAGTGTGTTGGTTCAAGGAGTAAAATTTATTATCTCCAGACAACTGTATTTAACAAGCTTTGGAAATAATAGCTAGGGGCCAGATCCTCAGCTGGTGTAAATCAGTGTATCTCCATTGCAGTTTCCTTCCCAATAAGATGACATCAGTGGAGCTATGCCGATTGATACCAGCTGAGGTTCTGGCGCCTAATTTTTTCCCTTCTCCATTAGTGTGAATGTTTGTAGAGCAGGGAATTTGTGGTATCAAAGAGATCGGTTCTAAGGCTAAAAAAAAAAAATTAGTCACAATCTTATTGGTGTTGGAGAGCTAATCAAAAGCTGTATTGCAGCCAGTGCTAAACCCCTGGTCATTAAACTTTTGCCTTTTGAAAAAAATTAATCTCAAAGATTACTTTTAAAAGGCCCAAAATGTTACCTATCTTAACACTGTTATAACCTGGCTGGGGTGGTCATCCAAATTCTAAATAACAATTCTCGAAAAAAAGTATTAACCATTTCTGAAGTGAGAAAAAACAAAAAACAAAAAAAAAATCCATGATTTGTTCATGAATTACCCTACAATGTAAGCTTATTTGGAGCCTGATCTAAACCCCATTAAACAATGATCAGGCTGTTGCTGCAGAATCAGTCAGCGTTACCAACAGAGACAACCTTGAAAAGGATGAATAGTGGCAGGTACTTTAGGACCAAAAGATAGGTACTGGTTAAAGAGTAAAAGATATTATGCTCTCAATTACCCTAAAATAGGACCCAATCTAGCAATTACTTACATATGTAAAATCAATGGAAACATCAGAGTAAATTTACATGCTTACATACATGTGTTTTCCAGATTGGGCCCTTAAATGTAACAGTAATTCAAGTGAGGCACTTTAAACCACTGCAAATGAGAACACGTGTTTCAGAAAAGCTTAATATTCAGAAAGAGTTTCCATTTTTTCTGTAATGTGATGAAAACAGGATTGTTGTGTTTTTTTGCTTAGACTGAAACTCAGTTTGGAACAATGCAGGATTATGTCAGTGCACGGGCGAGGGAGAAAGATTGATTGGAAACATAAGCCTATTTCCACTTTAAAAACTGGGTGAAAATGTAAAAAGATGATCAGCTCACAGCAGCATTGGTGAAAGGTAAGTAGATATGGAAAGTCCTCTCCTTCAGTGTTAATACATCTGGTAACACAGGGAAGGACATTTACTTTAATATAGGATGTCTAACCAATCAACTCTGAAACAAGATACCCAGAGCTGTGATGACTTCACAAGACGTCCGAGCAAAGATACTTCAGTGGTTGGGGTACTTGATGCATGGGTTCAATTCCCTGCTCTGCTTCAGACTTCCTGTATGACCTTGAGCAAGTCAATGACAGTGGGGATAATATTTCCCTATCTCACAGGGAGGTTGTGACATTTAAACACATGAAAAGATTGTGAAACTCCTGTTACTACCATCACTTTTATAAGAAGTGAGGGTACGGTAAGGAAGGGTGAAATCTCTGTCTGCAGTACAAGAAAGGGCAAAAATAACAAGCAAAGAAATGTTCCATTCTAGCTTTTATTTAAACCTGGGTCCGTGCTTAATCTGCCTTGTCTGACACTGACATGTCAAATATGACTGTTCCCCTCCCCCCAGTCACGGTTGCCTACAGCTGTCCTACATGGGCAGACAATGTCACAGCATTTGGCACCATTTATAGAAAACAATGGCTGATCCCTGGCATTATTAGGAATTTGTTACAATGAGCGTGGAGCTTGGCTGACCCTCTCCACACAGAGTAACTGTTTGTGGCATTGGATGAGGAGAAAGAGAGACAAGAGGCACAGCCATTTTTACTGGTATTTTGAGGTCAAGGCCTCACTGTGCTTGGGGCTGTACAAACCCAGGAAGAGACAGTCCCCACCCCAAAGAGTTTACATCTAAATAGACAAGACAGACAAAGGATGGCAGGGAAAGCAGACACTGAAAGGCAAAGTGACTTGCCCCAGGTCACCCACCAGGTGAACGACAGAGCCAGGAATTAGAACTCAGATCTCCTGAGTCCCAACCCAGTGACTAGGACCAAACATGGCAGATTTTTAAGTGCAGACATATCTGACGGGGCTGTCATAAACAGTGAAAAATGGGGGGGAGGGACAAAATGATTATTCTTACAATATTTCTATCTCCCTTGCGCTTACAATCTCACAGCAAACATTGCTAGTTAGACAAATTGGAAGGGCACTAGAAGACCTCAATGGCTCTGCAATCTGCTGGAAGGGGCAAGCCTGAAACTGTTAAGAAAGCTAAGTGCTTGTGTGCCAGAAGCACAGCAAGAGTGCTCTTGATGAGGTTAATCTAGAAAGATTCTTATAATGCCATATAGTTATTTCTGCGCCGTGAGGCCATCTTATTTATCCTGGCCTCCAGCTAGATCCTATTGAAAGTTATTTCATTAAAATTGTATTACTAAAAGCATCATGTACAGGATGCAATCCCGGACGATGAAAAATTCGTATTGCAGTGATTAGATAAAGTAAAGTAGCACAGAGACCTATAAAAATGCATGATGTTTGTGTACTATTGTGGCTTCAACAGCTGCCTCAGATGCTGCCTCACTGAAAGGCTCAGGGCATTAACTGCTGAGGAACCTGACAAAATTATATGCTTTCTTTCAACTAAACAGGGCAGTTGAATATGAAGGCCTTGCAGGCCTCAGAGATGTCCATACTTAGTCTCTCTGACACATAAGTGATGTAGACAGTTGATTTTAATAATCAGAAATGTACAGTACCAGAATTAAAGACTCTTCCCCACCGGAAGAGAGAGAGGAACGACGACCTTATGGTTTACTCCCTCCTTGATCCACATTCATGTGTGTTTATATTCAATCTGGCTGTTTGGAGAGAGGTCTTGCAGAATCAGCTGTCCTTTCTTTTTTACCTGCACTGGGGAGGAGGCAAAATGGAAGCGGCATCCAGTGGCTCTCACACGGCTGTTCCAATGGCTCAGTGCTGACGCACGACCTAGTATAAATCGGGGAGAATAGATGCTCACCTGTGATTAAGTGCTTCCCGATTTCTGCCAAATTTGCAGGTGGAGGGAGAGGAGCACTGGTCAGGATACTACATGTGTCCCTCAGGAGCCCATGGTTTAGAGCGCCACAGGTCTAGTATCACTGATTTCCCAGCCAGATTTGGCCATCAGATGAGAATGCCAGGGTCTGATGGAAAAAGTAAATGGAAGCTGCTGTCTCACAGCAGGAGCCTTCCGAGACAAGAGCAATGAATGCTTGGGGAGCGGAACAACTGACAGAGTGGAGAATATGACCCCTACTGGAATGAACCTAACTGCTCCTCTCATGCCAGATTCTGTCATACTACCTTGTCTGACATTTAGCACTTTGCTGTGTGAGTAGCTCCACTGACTTCAATGAGAACTACTCAGTGAGCCTTACAGCAGTGGTTCTCACCCAGGGGCCCGGGGCCATGAGCAGGTTTCAGGGGGTCCGCCAAGCAGGACCAGTGCTAGACTTGTTGCGGCCCAGGGCAGAAAGCTAAAGTTCCACTGCATGGGGCTGAAACCCGGGACCCTGAGCAACTTAGCTTCATAGTGCCCCCCTGTGGCCTGGGGTCCTGGGCAATTGCCCTTCCTGCTACCCCTTAACCCGGGGCCCCGGCTTTTATATGCAGAAAACCAGTTATTGTGGCACAGGTGGGCCGTGGAGTTTTTATAGCACGTTTGGGGGGCCTCAGAAAGAAAATGGTTGAGAACCCCTGACTTATAGCATAAGGGAGGGTGGAGGAATCTCACCCTTAGAGAAGTGTGGCCTTTGCTGCAATCCTACTCTACAGACAGAATGAGTTGGAGGATGAGGATCCGATACCTCTCAGCATGTCTGTGCCACCGAATGCAGAATTCTGTACGGGTGGACACATTATTTCAGTAATCCAAGAGGTTTACGTGTGTCCTAAATTGAAACAATCAAAGCTCAGGTTGCTATGACTGTCACTGGATTCCTTCTTTCCATGCTACCAATGACTTTCATTTCTCTCTGGTTTTTCTTCAATCCTAAACCCATCATCGTGGCATCTCAGCACTTCTCTCCCCCTCCCCACCCCAATCAATGCACTTTGTCTTCTGCAAAGCACTGGCAATAGTCAGGACGCAGTCTGTGTTCTCTACACAAGGAACAAACATTTTTGGTGACTCATCTAACCCAAACAGATCAGAGAACAATTCTGAACACTGGCCTTTTGCCACCACTGAGCAAAATTTGTAGTGCAGTTTTGGTAGCAGAAATCAATACTCACCCAATGAGTTTTGGCTGGCACTTGACTTCATGTGTAGCAAGCCATTTATACACAAAAGATGAAGACACCCACACACTGATTCTACTAATTTTTATTCTGCGTTCCGTATTTATTCCACGACAAACAATGGAGATAGTTTTACTATCTGACAAATGGGGCAGTTAATGTGCAGTCAGTAAATGCCAGGAAGGGCAACCAGCCAACTAACTCAAGGTCAGCTGTGTTGCTCAAGAGTACAGCCCAATATGGAGATGCAACCTCCAAATGGAGTTTGCTCTCAGAGGTCTGGAAGGCAGGAGACCACCTACGGTACATGCACCTACGCTGGAAATTTAAATCCTCCTTTCCAGCCTGCCTGAGTATTTGTTTATTCCCTACAAACAGCTTTATACAGATCACAGATTCTAGGAATACGAGTTTCCAGCTACCTTTGCTGGAGAGCCACCACTTTTTTCAACTCGGAATTAATTCCAGCTTAAACCTGACTTATTCCTAGGTTTAAATTCATCATATACTTAAAGGTTAACTTCAGATTGTTCTCGCAGCTTCTCAGTGCCAGGAACATTCTCCTACTGATCCCTTCAGACTAAATTTACAACATTCATTCCATTTACAGTGATCGGATCATTCCATTCCCAAGAATCCAGAAATATCTTCATCCCAAGTGTTACCCGCCAATTTAGAGCCTCCTTAGTCCCGTGCCCACTCCTAGACCCCCAATTTATGAGAGATCAATTTGTGCCACAAACCATGAGTTCTGATTTTCCTTATCACTGAAATCTCTTCCTTTCTGTCCTCCCTCCAGTCCATGCAAACCATGGCCCAAGAGGCACCAGGATCACTCATCCAACTACGCCAGTTCACATCCTAATGATCTGACCATGCCACCCTCCTTTCAATTCCTGCACTGGCTCCAGTTAACCAGCACATCAAGTTCAAACTTTTGTCCCACTTCTGTTATTAACTTATTTACATTCTAGCAGTTTCTAGAAGCCCCAGTCAGAATTAGGGTCCCCACTGTCCCAGATGTACAAATGAAGAGTAAAAGGCAGTCCCCACTTCAAAGACCTTACAATCCAATTTGTTCTCAACTAGTTGAACAAGCTGTCCTGCTCAGAAAAACACTCACTGTTCTTTAAAACTCTATTCTTAAGCCATGTCTACACTACAAAGTTGCCAACTTTATGTAAGTTGACATTGAGCCCCCGCTTTAAGCAAGTCGATCTTGCCTGTCCACACTACACTCATTGTGTCAGCAGAGTGCATCCTCACTAGGAGGGCTTGCATCGACACACGGAGCACTGCACTGTGGGTAGCTCTACCATAGTGCATGTAGCCGAGTGGAATTTTGGGTTGGGCTTCCAATGCCTCATGGGACCAAAACATTGGCACAGGTGGTTATGGGAGCATGGCGTTCGCCTCCCATGATGCACTTACCTCCCTCCCTGAAATCAACGACAAACAAACCAAGCCTTTTTTGCGCCTTTTTCATAAGCCTGGGTTATCTGCACAGACGCGATAGCACGATAAACATGGACCCTGCTCAGCTGTACACCATCGTTGTGAGCAGTACAAACACCTCATGCCTTATTCTACAGTATTTACACAGCCGATTCAGGAGCCGCTGAGCAGAATAACGTGATGCCATGCAAGCAGCCCTGCTGGAAGACATAGAGCGGAGCAATTCGCAGTTGCTGAAGACAATCACACATCACCTCAACACAGTGGGCTCAGAAAACAAGCACTGACTGGTGGGACTGCATCGTTATGCAGCTAGGGGATGACGAGCAGTGGCTGCAGAACTTCTGAATGCATGAGGCCACTTTCCAGGAACTGTGCAAAGAGCTTTCCCCAACCCCAAAGCGCAGCAATACTAAAATGAGAGCTGCTCGGACAGTGGAGAAGCGAGTGGCGATAGCTCTGTGGAAGTTTACAACCCCAGACTGCTACTGGTCAGTGGGGCATCAATTTGGAGTGGGTAAAGCTACTGTGGGATCTGTTGTGATCAAGTTTGCAGGGCCATGAAGAGGGTAGTGACTCTGGGCAATGTCCAGGACACAGTGGATGGCTTTGCCGCGACAGGGTTCCTTAACTGCGGTGGGGTGATAGACAGAATACATATCCCTATCTTGACACCAGACCATCTTGCTAAAGAGTACATAACCGGAAAGGGGTACTTCTAAATGGTGTTGCAAGCGCTGGTGGATCACAGGGGCCATTTCACCGACATCAGCGTGGGATGCGTGCATCTTTAGGAATACAAGTCTGTTCAGAAAGCTGCAGGCAGGGACTTTCTTTCCAGACTGCAAAATAACCATTGGTGATGTTGAAATGCCAATTGTGATGCTGGGAGACCCAGTCTACCCCTTGCTTCCATGGCTCATGAAGCCATATACCGGCAGCCTGGACAGCAGTAAGGACCAGTCCAACCATACATAGGCATGAGCAAGTGCAGAATGGTGGTGGAATGTGACTTTGGACATTTAAAAGGTCACTGGCATTATCTGCTTACTAGGTTAGCCCTCAGTGAAAGCAATATCCCCATTGTTATTGCTGCCTGCTCCATAATATCTGTGAACCAAAAGGAGAAAAGTTTCCACTGGGGTGGGGCAGGGGGGGTTGAGTCAGATTGCCTGGCTGCCAATTTTGAGCAGCCCGACACCAGGGCAATAAGAACATATTGCAGAGCTCTATATCTCCGTGAGGCTTTGAAAACCAGTTTCAGCAATGAGCCAGAGTAATGTGACACTTATCTGTGGTGTTCCTTACAAAACTGTCCCCTCCGTTGCATTTTCTCCCCTGTGACCTCCACCCCCCAACAACCACCATGTGTTGAATGAATAAAGAGCCTTTTCTCCTTAGTCCATGAAGTTTTATCTCACACATACACACACACCTGGGGCAAGAGGGCTAACAACACTATGGAGGGGGAGAAACAAGGAAAGCTGGCTTACAGTTACACTGCAATAACCATCAAAGGTATGGGAATGGGCGCCTTCTGGTCTTTGTACCCTCCCCTGGTGTTGAGTGCAAAGGATACCAAACTCACTCCCCCTCCCCCCCTCCCACCCGCCCCATAAAACATTTTGAGGAGAAGTTTGTAGAACTGGGCGATGACGGCAGCAGGTTCAGCATACGCTGCAGAGGAAGTCTAGCATCCAGCTGCCTTTCTTGAACCTCAACCAGATGCCTCAACATGTCTGGTTGCTCCTTCATAATCCGCAGCATCTCTTCCTGCATGGCATGCTCTTATTCCCTGCCTGCTCTCCTGTCCATGTGCAGGTTCTCGGACAGTGTAATTCTCCATGCTCTGAGCTCCATCTTGTCACTCTCGGAGGCATGCATTAACTCATGGAATATGTCCTCCCAAGTCTTCTTCTTCCGCCTTCTAATCTGGGAAAGTCTCTGTCCCGGTGTGGAGGATGCGTCGGACAAGTTTTCAGCAGCAAAGAATGCAAAGCACAAGGGTACCAAGGTTTTTTTTTTTTTAAACAAAAACACCCCTCAATACACTTCACTGCAAGTCACAACGTAATCACAGCCACTGGCTATTGCAAGAGTGTTTGCTGCTCCAGCCATGGTGAGGAAGGCCACGGGGCATGGGCAAGAGGTCTTGTGCTGCTGCTTTTGTGAAGACATCCTTGGGATCACAGGTTGGAAATTGAGAAAAGCCCCCTATCTCGAAGCAACCTGGATGGTGCTTGAGGACAGGCACGAGTGTAAAAGCCCCACAAATAGTTTGGTTTTTTACAGAGGCAGCACTGGGTTTGGGGGGTGGGGGGGAGACAAACAGGAAGCCACCCCCACTTTTTTTTTTCTTCTCTTTGCTGCTTACACTTCACGGTGATCCCTTCCAACTACAACCATGGCATATTTGGGAAAGTATGGTTGTGTGACCCCCAGATTTCACCAAATGGGGGGAGGCGGATGACTTGTTGAATTGTTTGTGGTTTAAGGGCTAGCATGGAAAACTTCTCCCATTTCCCCAGGTGATCCTATGTGATATCACTCTCCTGAGGCAGCAAGGGAGCAGATGCTGCAAGCATCTGGGTACAGACCCAGTCCTTATGCTGCAATGCCGAGTGCAGCAATGATGCCAGCAGAGTTAATACTGGAGTGGCGCGGGAAAGTGTCCTACCGTGGTGGATGAAATAAAGCAGCCCTTCCCAGAACTTTCTGCAAAGGATTGCAGAGTACCTCCATGAAAGCTTCCTAGAGATCTCCATGGAGGATTCCCGGGCTATCCCCGGACACATAAACAGTCTTTTTCAGAGAGCACCCTTTGCGTAGCTGGAGTGGCCACCGGTTCTCACTACACCTACTTTTTTGTTCAAATTAAACAAAAAATATAATAGCATGTAACCCCTACAGTTTGATTGGAAATGGGTACTCACCAGAGGTGCCTTCCCCGGCATCACGCTCCGCCACCAACCGGTCCTGTGAAGGGATGCGCTCCAGGGTTAAAAACAGTTCTTGGCTGTCAGGGAGAATGGATCCTCCGCTTGCCTGCCTTACATTCTCCTCCTCCTCAACAATGTCCTCCTTGTTGTTGCTCAGGATCACACGGGGCTCCCGAGAGGTATCCATGGAGCGTTTTGGGGCAGTGGTGGGGTCACCGCCGAGAATCACATCCAGCACCTCATAAAAGTGGCATGTCTGTGGGGCAGAACCAGAACAACTGTTCGTCTCCCTTGTCTTCTGGCACGCTTGCTGAAGCTCCTTTATTTTAACACGGCACTGCTGCGTGTCTCTGGTGTAGCCCTTCTCCCCCATGCCCCACACGATTTTGGCATAGATGTCAGTGTTTCCTTTAGATCGGAGCTCTGCCTGCACAGAGTCTTCTCCCTACACAGCAATAAGATCCACCACCTCCTGTGCACGCCATGTTGGAGTGCGTTTGCAGCCTTGAGTCTCCATGATCAGCTGTGCTGGCGACCTCTCCACGCTGATCAAACAGAAAATGAAAATTCAAAAGTTCCCGGGGCTTTAACAGAGGAGTTGCTGTTTCCTGTGTACCTGGCTGACGTGCAGTGGAGTTGAAAGTGTTCTCCAGAGTGGTCACAACGGAGCACTGTGGGACACCTCCTGGAGGCCAATTCATTCGAATTACACAACACAGTGTCTACACTATCCCCATGTCGACCTGTGGATGTCGAATCAAGCGCTATGCCTCTCGCGGGGGGTGGAGTACAGAAGTCGACTTTAAAGGCCACTTAGGTTGGCGGAAGGGACTCGGTAGCATAGACGCATACATTATTAGATTGACTTAACACTGCTTATGTTGACCTAAGTTTGAAGTGTAGGTACCAGGCCTTAGGGACTGGATGACTTTGGGAGAGGTTGGATAATGGAACCTATGGACTGATTCAGATCTCCCTTACACCAGTGTAAATCAGGAGCAACTCCATTCACGTCAATGGATTTATATCTGTGTAAAACCACCACAAGAGCAGAATCAAGCCGATAGGGATTTATTACGGGGGTGGGGGCATCTTTATGGGAGGCCCTTTTTCAAATATTGGTAGCAGATCATTCCATTCCAATCTAGGTGAAAAGTTATGGCTCATCTAGATTGAGCCACTCTTCACTGAAAGCTGACACACCATAAAACGTGTCCCCTTCAGTGCCAGTAGACACAACAACTTCTAGACACATCTTTTAAGACAGGGGAGGGCAAATTATGCCCTGCGGGCCGGATCCAGCCTGTCAGGGCTTTCAATCCGGGATTTTCAGCCCCACGGCGCAGGGCTAAAGCAGGCTCCCTGGCCTCACGCCGCTTCCAGAAGCGGTCAGCACCACGTCCCTGCAGCCCCAAGGGAAGGGGGGAGCAGAGGGCTCCGTGTGCTGCCCTCACCTGCAGGCACCACCCCCCACAGCTCCCATGGGCCGGGAACAGTGCCTAGCACAATGGGGCCCTGAATGGCCATACTGGGTCAGACCAATGGTCCATATAGCCCAGTATCCTGTCTCTGTCAGTGACCAGTGCCAGATGCCCCGACCGCCCCCCCAGGAGGCCCCGGACCCCTGGTTGAGAACCACTGACCTAGAGCATAAGGTTGCATCCCTGACCATCTAGGCTAATAGTCATTGATGGAATTATCCTCCGTGAACTTATCTTTTTTGAACCCAGTTATACTTTTGCCTTCACAACATCCCCTGGCAATGACATCTACAGGTCATCTGTGTGTTGTGTGTGAAATAGTACTTCTTTATGTTTGTTTTAAATCTGCTGTCTGTTACTTTCGTCAGGTGACCCCTAGTTTTGTGTTACGTGAAGGAGTAAGTAACATTTCCTTATTCACTTTCTCCACACAATTCATGATTTTATAGACCTCTCATATTGCCCTTTAGTCGTCTCTTTTCTAAGCTGACCAGTCCCAGTCTTCGGTGAGAGACTTAGTCAAAGGATGCTTGTTGGCTCTCCTATAGAATTCTAATACATTGGGGAGGCATGATTTCCCTTTACAAAAGCCATGTTGGCACTTCCCCAGCATATTGGGTTTATCTATGTGACTGATAATTTTGTTCTTTACTACAGTTTCCAGCAATTTACCTAATACTGAAGTTAGGCTTACCATCCTGCAATTGCCAGGATCACCTTTGGAGTCTCTTTTTAAAAATAGGTATTACATTAGCTATCCTCCAGTCATCTGGAACAGCAGCTGATTTAAGCAATAGGTTACATTCCACAGTTAGTAGTTTAGCTATTTCATATTTGAGTTCCTCCAGAACCCTTGGGTGATACCATCTGGTCCTGGTGATGCATTACTGTTTATCAGTTTTTTCCAAACTGACAACTCAATCTGAGACAGTTTCTTAGATTTGTCACCTAAAAAGAATGGCTCGGGTGTGGGAATTTCCCCCATATCCAATGCAGTGAAGCCCAATGCAAATTCATTTAACCTCTCTGCAATGGCCTTGCCTTCTTTGAGTGCTCCTTTGCACCTCAATCACCTAGTGGCCCTACTGGCTGGCAGGTTTCCTGCTTCTGACACACTTATAATATATTTTGCTGTTAGTTTGTATCCTTAGCTAGTTGCTCTTCAAGTTCTTTCTTGGCTTGCCTTATTATACTTTTACACTTGACTTGCTAGAGTTTATGCTCCTTTCTATTTTCCTCACTAGGATTTGACTCCTGATTTTTAAAGGATGCCTTTTTATCTCTGACCACTTCTTTTACTCTACTGTTTAGCCACGGTGGCATTTTTTGGGGGGGTCCTCCTACTACTTTTTTTATTATTATAATTTAGGTGAACCTTCATTAAGGTGTTTTTAAATAATCTCCATGCAGTTTGCAGGCATTTCACCCTTGACACTGTTCCTTTTCATTTCTATTTAACTAGCTTCATCATTTTTGTGTAGTTCCCCCTTTTGAAGTTAAATGCCACTATGGTGGGTTCCTTTAGCATTTCCCCCTGTCAAGGTTCCTTCCCAACTCTGAACTCTAGGGTACAGATGTGGGGACCTGCATGAAAGACCCCCCTAAGCTTATGCTTACCAGCTTAGGTTAAGGACTTCCCCAAGGTACAAACTTTGCCTTGTCCTTGAATCGTATGCTGCCAAACACCAAGCGTTTTAACCAAAGACTAGGGAAAGAGCCCACTTGGAGACGTCTTCCCCCAAAATATCCCCCCCCCCAAGCCCTAAACCCCGTTTCCTGGGGAAGGCTTGATAAGAATCCTCACCAAATTCGTACAGGTGAACACAGACCCAAACCCTTGGATCTTAAGAACAATGAAAAATCAATCAGGTTCTTAAAAGAAGAATTTTAATTAAAGAAAAGGTAAAAGAATCACCTCTGTAAAATCAGGATGGTAAATACCTTACAGGGTAATCGGATTCAAAACATAGAGAATCCCTCTAGGCAAAAGCTTAAGTTACAAAAAGACAAAAAGGGCTTTGCAAGACCTGCTTGCCCAGCTGCATGCAAACATGCCACACACCAGCAGCCATCAGTGAGGGTGGAGAAGCACAGAGGTAATTAAATGTGCAGAAGCACAGAGGTAATTAAGAGTGCTAGGAGTAGGAGGGAGGCAGAGTTTACCCAGACTAAGCCAGAGACTCTCCGGTCTCTGCTGCAGCCCCAGGGCAATGTTTCTGTAGAAGACACTTGGGCATTTGGGAAGCAGCACTGTACTGCACCCGACAATGGTGGGCTCTCTGTAGCCCTACTGTGACATCACAATGTCTATCTCATGACAGCAATTACCAGCTGCAGAAGTGAGGAGTCTCCAGCAGGGAGTTTTGTTTGCTCAGAGTTCTCCAAACACAGAAACACTAACTATAACATCAAGGGTGGGAAGAAATAAGGAAATATTCCTGCTTGGTCTTCCTCTTTTTACTCCATGAGCCCTCAGTATAAAGCCTTGCGTAACATGGCAAACCTCTTGTATAAGACTGTTGTATTCGCGCTCCCAATTCCTAGGCAGTCATCACCATAACACTCACCTTGTAGGTGTGGGGCAGAGCTCCTTGGTGATCCTCCAAAGCCAACACATTGTTGGTTTGCAGAGTCTGCATTTACTGGGTTCCTTGGACACAACACCTTCCCTGTCCCATTCATGTACAATACAGGTACCCACAGGGCTATCAAGTCTACGCATAATCTCAGAAAACTCTTAGAGCTCCCAGAGTATGTGGGGCTCAGGGAGGCACCAGGCTCAACAGAGAAGAAGCGAACAGATGTAGGCTGCTGTGATGCTTCCTAGGAGCACCCTGGTTTGCACTGTGCTACCACCTTCCCTTAGCGTGAGGAAGCCTTATCTGTGCGTGCCAGGGGTCAGCTCTCTGACTTCACAAGCCTCAGGCTACACAAGTACTCCCCTCTCAGCCTGCACTGGCTCCGCTGTCCCTCTACAAGTAAGCAATAGGCAAACTCCAACCCCCAATCACTTGATCTTTGACTATTAGCAGTAAATATGCCCAATGGCCTGTGATGGGATCTGAGTTACTACTGAGAATTCTTTCCTGGGTATCTGACTGGTGAGTCTTGCCCACATGTTCAGGGTTTAGCTGATCGCCATATGTGGGGTCGGGAAGGAATTTTCCTCCAGGGCAGATTGGCAGAGGCCATGGGGGTTTTTTGCCTTCCTGTGCAGCGTGGGGCATGGGTCACTTGCTGGAGGATTCTCTGCACCTTGAAGTCTTTAAACCACGATTTGAGGACTTCAATAGCTCAGACATAGGTTAGGGGTTTGTTACAGGAGTGGGTGGGTGAGATTCTGTGGCCTGCGTTGTGCACGAGGTCAGACTAGACAATCATAATGGTCCCTTCTGACCTTAAAAAAAAACAAAACAAAACAAAAAAAACTATGCTTCTATCCCCCTAGAGTGTCCAGTCCCTGTTCATAGAATTCTATGAATCAGAGAATATCACAGTTGGAAGGGACCTCAGGAGGTCACCTAGTCGAACCCCCTGCTCAAATCAGGACCAATCCCCAATTTTTGCCCCAGATCCGTAAATGGCTCCCTCAAGGATTGAACTCACAACCCTGGGTTTAGCAGGCCAATAGTCAAACCACTGAGCTATCCCTCCCACCAGACACTCACAGATCTGCTATTCCCAAAGAAACAGTACAGCTCAGGATCACCGCTCAACTCACAGTACTTAGATGGGTTACTTGTTTTCACTATGAAAAGTGTGTTTCACAAAGAACACAGACTCCAGAAAAAGCAAGTAGAAGAATAGACACAAATTGCTACATAGAAAATAAAATCATAACATACTTTCTAGAGTCTGATCTTCACTAACAAGACATTTTCCTGTCTCAAAGGATAGCTCACCCAAAGTTTCCTCCCAGCGTTCAATAGCCAGACTGGCTGTGATCCTCTATTGATAAGACAAGCTAGCTGGCAGGTTGTTCTCTAGGTGAAGGATACCAGGGTGTACCTCTGTCCCCTGAGATAGAGTTCCAACCATCCATTGTCTTCATTTGTAAAAAGGGCATCCCCTGTTGCTTGTTTTTTCCTGTAGAGAATCTCCCCTGGAGACTCTGCAATCACTAGCTTAGCTCTTTGCTCAGACTGTAAGTAGGCCTTCATTGTGAAGTATACAATACTCAATTTACATATAGCCAGACATGCAGATAAGAATGGCCTGACTCAAAGAAGCTTGTTTATCACTGTCTGGTGACCAGTCCCAACTCACAGGCCTTAAAAGCATATTTTTCAGTATATATGGATAACTTTACATATTGTCACAAATGATTATATTATCAGTATGACACAACCTTTCAGTAGAGACCTTACATGACACCCTCTAATAAAGTATTATGCTGAGATCAGACCCAAGGGATCCCTCTGACCCTGCCCCCCCCCGCCCACACACACACCCCTGTGCCCTCTGTCAGCTGGCACCAAGCAGTCCCTGGGACTCACAGCTGCCATTTCTAGACTCACTATCATCCTACTTCACCTCTGTCTTCCTCCTGCCACCATAAGAACAGCTAACACCCATTGCTCCCAAGCACACTGTTAGAGCAGCCATTGTCTTTACTCAAGATAAAAGCTTATCTACATTACTGTTGGCTGTTTGGTGGAGTCACAATCCAGATGTCTTTTGCAGTACAGTATTATAGAGGAGCGGGGCTGCTCATGGTGCTTCCCATGAATCCCAGGCAGTGAAAACTTTGTAGCACTCTGGAATGGCAGTCCCAGCTATACAGCTAGCGGCAGTCCCCCAGGAAGCTACGGCTGAACATGGCTGTGAGTTGGTGAGGGGTGATCATGGTGCCAGAAGTGAGCTGGTTCCAGGACTCTGCATAAGAAAGAGAGGCAGCAACAGCAACTGAAGCAGCTGTCAGGCCTCAATCCGAGGGCCATCGAAACTGAACACTGTAGATGACTCAAACTGAGATTTGAGCTGGACTTGACAGCCCTCTGCTTCTCATGGGCAGGCGAGATGGGATGATTACGGAACAGGCTACTGGCAAATGATTCAAAAAAGCCTAAATTTTACCGAAGCCTCCAGAGCTGGAGACAGGAACAGCGATCAGGCACCAGTCACTGAGGGTTGCTATTTTCCTTGGTAACTAGGCCTGCCTGGTTTGGGAACTGGAATAACCAGTTTTGACAGCTTACTCCAGCCCTCTTGTTTCCCCCTAAACCCTGAATACAGTTTTTAATAACCTGCTTCCTTCAAACAACACCCTTTCTCCAGACAACACAAAGCAAGGAAGTTACATTTGTCGAGGGGGAACAAAGTCAGTCACACCGGAGGCAAACCAAATAGAGAAGAAACCCCCACTCCTTTTGCTAAACCTCTTCCTAAGATTTTCTGCAGAAAATTGTAAAATGCATGCACCAATAATTCCTTGGCATTAATGCCAACAAACTGCCATTAGATTACAATTTAAAAAATACACTGCCCTCTGACTAGTCTTACGAAAAGGTTAATATTAGTCCAGCAATCTTATATACATAAAGGCTTGTAGAGTACCTTTCTTTTAAGTACCTTTAATCCAAGGATATAAGTACCAAGTGCACTGGAAGATAGTAAATATGCATTGTACCCTGTGAATCTGGTACATTTGTAACCAATGAAGCAGTGCAGCAATGCTCCATATTAAAGGCCACTGGTCAAGTGACTGATCTGATATTTACCTGCCAAGCAAAAGGTCTGCACTGCATTTCTGTGTTAATTGCAGGTTTCTCAGTGCACTTGCAACCCAGAAGAGTTTAAGACTCCGGGGACCCGGTTGTGCTGTCAGTTACAGTGGTGAGATCCCACTGAAAGGAGTGGGATTGCACCAGTGAGCAACTTATGGGAAAAAAGTATGGGAGTCCTGAGTGAATGTGGATGGTCCTGAAGGCAGCACAGAGTGAGGAGCCAGAGTATTCCTTGGCTGGCTCCTTTGCGCTGCCAAGCCGAGCCCAGCTGCAGCAAGATTGTCTTCTCCCCTCTACCCCCCCTACCTCCACCTCCTCTCCTACCCCTAACTGCCCCCTCCTCATTACCTCCTACCTTCTGCCCTGCCTCCTCCCCACCTGTTACCCCCACCTTCTGCCTGTCTCCTCCCCCACTCATAACTTTCCCTTCTGCATCCATCCAACACTCTCTACCTCTCCCACTCCACTCTTGCCTCCCACTATGTCTAACACCCCTTCGGCTCCCCTGTCCCTGTCCCGACCCTGTCTCTGCCGCCCCCCTTCCACTCTGACTCATTCCCACCCCACAGATCGCCCCCCTCCAGTGCAGAGCTCCCATAAGTAAGCACCTGCCTCAGGCCCCGTGTCCCTCCCAGACCCTAGTTCCCCTTTACCTCGGGGTTCTGTCCCAAGCAGTACCCCCTTACTCTGGGTCTCCCCTCCCGGGGGAACCCCCAACCTTCTCACCCCACCTTGCCTCAGTGGCTACTGACAGTTGTCATCTAGCCCCCAGTCACTGGGGCAAACTGCAGTCTGTAATGACCACTCATCATTGGCAAGGAGATTGAACCAGGTGCCTCTGCTTATCCCTGGGCTGCTCCTCTGCAGCCCCAGTACCTCTTGGCCTTAAACAAGGCCTGCAGGTTTACCAGGCTGGAGCTCCTCTGGCCCTTCCCCAGCCACTACTCTGCTCCAGGTACTCTATTCCCAGGCAGTTAGGTCCTTCTCTCTCCACAGCTGGAGAGATATTTCAACTATTCGCCTTTTGGTATGAACTATGCTGTGTCTCTTCCACACCTACAGCACCATTTGTCTCAAGAGATTCAAAGCACTTTGCAACCTTTATTGAAACTTTACATCTGACCAGGGAAGGTCTCCTGCATGGGACCGGGACTGAAGTCAGCAGTGGGCATTTCACATTCAGAGGGCTTCAAACTGGTGGCAAAGACAATAGCAGAGAAATGCTGTCCAAGGTTAAATCTATATCCTGAAAGTGTGGTAGGCTGTCCAAAGCCACAAACTGAGAACTTCACATCACAATTGAAGGAACTCTTTTTACTCATGGACAATTTTTGCCTCTGCTATTGAACTCTGAAACTGTCTTTGTTTCATTATGGATTTGTTTCCATTAATGAAAAGATGATAACATATTGCCACTGGGGATATACAGGAATTTCAATCTCTTTTAAGAGAAGAACATAAGAAAACAGAGAGTATATGCAGATGGAAAGATGAGGATAAAGATCAGTTGCCTTGGTGAGTAGCGTACATGACTTGCACAGCTAGTACACACACATAGGTGCTACGTACATACGTTCACACAATATACACCTCCTAATGGAGATGTACTTAGTCAGGACAGTTCCTGTTAGGGATGATTCCTAGAGAATTGATTTCATCTAATGAGAGCAAAATGACAGGACAAAAACCAGGACATGCCTCCAATAGACAGCAAATTCTAATATATAAAACTTCACCCACACCTAAAGGCAGCCGCCTCTGGAGTGGAACACAGCAACTACTTAACAGTCTGAAATAAGAAATGAAAAATACCACCAAGTAAACCATAGGGGGAATTTAATTTATGTAGACACAATATAATTACCCAAATTAGAATTTGGTCAAAACTCTGAGATTAATTTATTTTCTCTTGTGAAAGCTATTTTAGGATTTTAATGACCATATGTAGCCAGGACCGTGGTTTTATGTTTCATCCCTCCCAAAAATTGGCACAACCATCAAAGTGCTCACTAACATCATACATACCAAAGGCGGCATGCGAGCTGATTTTCACTGGCACTCACACTGCCCGGATCCTGGCCACCGGTCCCGGGGGCTCCGCTGCTAGCCTGGGGTACTGTCTGCCGGCCCCACTCAGCCTGCTGCTGGCCCCAGGTCCCAGCCACCAGTCCCGGGGGCTCTGCTGCTGGCCTGGGGTACTGGCCGCTGGCTCCCTGCCAGCCGGGGTTCCAGCCACCGGCCCCGCTCAGCCTGCTGCTGGCCTGGGGTCCCAGCCACCAGCCCAGGGCTCTGCAGCCACCCCCAGCTATGGCCCACTGGCCCTAGCCAGGGGCAGTGAGGGGTGCAGACAAGGGACAAGAGGGGGGCACAACTCAGCAACCCCACCTTAAAAATTGTTCCAGCACCACTGTACTGGGATATTTTTAAGTCCTGATTTGCTGCTTACATCACTATCACACCACGTGGAACAGCGCACTGCATCTGACCTTGAAATTAGAATGTACACGCAAGAACTGGAATCCGAATTTTCTGACAGATTTCAAGATTTCCAGCAATTTGGCCCAATGCTTTCTTTTCTAGTTAAACCTGAAAAAGTGACTTGGATTTGTCTGTATTTCAGTGGATGGGTGTTGAAGATTTCGAAATGCGGCTCATTCAGTTAAAAAGCTCAGAATTGTGGGCATCAAAGTTTGGAGTTCTGCGGAGTACATGTGAAGCTACCAAGTGAGATCATGGGGCCTCTATTCTGACCTGCTGGACGTCCCTGCCAGTGAAATTTAACTGTTTGAAGAAACTTGCATTTGCAATGCTTTCAGCATTTGGATCCACATACCTGTGTGAACAGGTATTTTCACACATGAAATCTGTCTTCTGTCCCTCTCAGAGCCGGTTAACAACTGATCACTCAGAAGCCTGTGTGCAGCTTAAAGTATCCAAATACGTGCCAGACATTAGAAAACTCAGCAAGGAAAAGCAAGGGCAAGGATCACACTAAACTGATAAGATCTGCATTTTAATTTAATTTTAAACGAAGCTTCTTAAACATTTTTAAAACCTTATTTCCTTTACATACAACAATAGTTTAGTTATATATTATAGACTTATAGAAAGAGACCTTCTAAAAACATTAACATGTATTACCGGCACGCAAAACCTTAAATTAGAGTGAATAAATGAAGACTCGGCACACCACTTCTGAAAGTTTGCCGACCCCTGGACTCAGGCATTGGCTCAGTCCTGAGTCCAAGGAAAAAGTGCCACCTGCTGAATTGCAGGCAACCATCCCTTTTCCTACAGTCCCTAGATTTCAATTCAAGAACAAGCCAACCCCAATTTTGCCTTAATCTCAGACAAATCAGGGTTACTGAAGCACCGCATTGACCTGTGCATGCACTCTGTGATAGCAAAGATCCATTGAAAATTAAACAGACACGTTTGCAATTCTTAAATTAGGATTCGGACATGATGCAGCCATAAGAGAAAAAAATACTATTATTTTCCCCATTCAGTTGTACTCCACTGGAATTACTATCAGTTTAAAAGCTTTTCCAAACATGGGAGCGCACCAAAAATGTTTCTGACGTTATTAGCTTCAAACTCACTTATGAGCAGAAGGACTGTAGCATGCCGCAAAGTCATTCATTCATTTCACCACACGGACAAAAATGAAACTGCACCATAGTCACTAACTTTCCCTTGGATAAGGAAAGCAGAACACTGGCTCCAAGGATGTGTTGCTGTTCTCTCACTACCCAGAACCAGTCTCTTATTCAATAAGGGATCAGCACTTTGCATGCCCACTGCAAGCAAGCTTCACCTATACAGGAAGTATTTAGAGAAAGACTAGGAAATTCAGACATGTAGGCCATAACTTTATTAATTGCGCTTTTCACTATGTGTTATTATGTATATAGCACTATAGGTATAGCACAACTGGACAGCTATGCCAAATACAAGTTCCCTGCCTCCAAGGGCTCACACTTCAGGCACTCAGACTGGTACAGCACAAGGCAAGTAGTACAATATAGTGCAGGAATGCAGTGGCAGGTGGTCAGTGGAACTGGAAATACAGACATTCAAGCCACATTCTATGTATGGAGAATTCTTGGTTTACATGATTTAAGACATTCTGCGTCACCTCCGAAAATCAGGCCTTAGGTGTCTCAAGCTGGACACCCAAAACCTGAGGCACTCAAAATTAGTTGGCACTTTTCAGAATGTAGGCCAAACGGCTTTCAAATGCACAAAAGTAAACAAACTGGAAAAAAGGAGGAAAAACGTAGTTTTGCTACATTCCCTATCAGTTATAACAATTTTACAAGTCATAAAATTTGGTAACAAATTTTCTGATGGAAATGCAACTTTCAAGTGTCCCTTTAACCTCTCCTGTGCTTCAGTTTTGCCATCTCTAAAATAGGGGTACAGCTACTTTCCTATCTACTCACTTTAGGATTTTGTATTGTGCCACTTACAATACTATCTAAAGCACCAGAGCATTTGAGCTTGCTCAAAGGAGTGTTGAGAGACTTAATGTTTGTAAAATACTTTGAGATCTTCAAAGGGACATGATAAAAATGCAAAAGAATTCTCGTAATGTCCGGTTGAGGGACAGATGGATGGACTGCAGATTTGAACAAATATATAATAGTATGAGACACAATAGTCGTTATATACTTTACAAGAAAAGCACTAAGGGGGTCACAGTTGTTTTAATTCTGAGCCACCAATTATTTAAAAAAAAAAAAAAAAAGGCAGTGTAAGTGGCAAATCCACTACAATCTTTCTGGAATGAAAGAATGCCAAGCTGACAAAAGTACTATTTAATATCCCAGAATGTTTAGGAGGGGGATTCTGTGGGGCTTCAATGAAGTGCATTCTAACATCAGAAAAGAAGACCTTAAAAATATGAGCATTAGAACTGTACATCCTCATTCAGATGATATATTTTTTCAGACGTGATAGATGACTTTAGTTACTAAAGGCACAAAGGCCCATAAGCAATATCGGCTTAATTTAACCCGACAGCCCAGAATTCGGAGAATCACCCTGAGCCTTCCTGTGCTTTAATTCCCTAACTGAACCAATCTGTTCATTCATTTAGTGGAGTTTTTTCCTTTAGGACTCGTAACATGGTTTTACATTGGTTTGGTTTGTGATCTTTTAAAACTTAACTCCGTATTAAAATATTCATTGGTACTTGCACACCTGAACACATCAGTGACAAATAAAATAGCTTGCAGAAGTGGTAGATAGTTCACAGGTAATCTTTGACATACACAGCTTTAATGTAAGTCAGCAGGCTTTTGAGTTTACACAATGGAAGCACTACTGCAGTTATAGTTAAACAAGACTTTGGGAGGGGTTACTCTGAGAAAGTTGCAGGAAAATGCTATTTGCATTAAACCTCTTCAGTGGAAACTTCTGAATGTTCTGCACAGTTATACAGCCTGCACTACAAAGCTCCTTTCTAAATGACACCTGGACAGTTGTCACCCCTTTCATTTATGGCAATGGAGCCTAAACTGGAACAATGGACCATTACACTGACACAGAGTGATGAGTAATGAACACCGAGTACAGTATTTTTCTCTAATGCACTAGATCGAACTCCCAGCTAAGCAGGCAACTAATGAATCTTTGACTACAGTCCACGTCTCTATCTCTGTCCCCAAGCCCCTTATTTATCTACTGGTGCATTTTGCAAAGTAGTGAGGAATTAAGAATTAATTTTGCATGTAATGCAAAAAAGAAAGAAGGCAGAATTTGCCATACCCGCAAAGCTCATTAATGTGTTCTAGATTTTGATGGAATAAAGACAATTCTGGTGCTAGTTATAATTAGCCATGCCAAAGAGTATCCAGTTCAGACATTTTATATACATTTACAATGAGTTAACTCTTTCAGTCCCAACTGTCCTGAGGAGTTGTTCCTCTGTTGCTACGTTAGAAACAAAATGCAATGACAGGAAGTCAGATATAAAAGCATGATGTAATCTTCAAAGCACCATTCATCCAAGTGGATCCCAAAGTGCTGTGCAAATGTAACTAATTATTTAAACAATCACCCTAATCTTACAGTCACTCGGAGAGGCACTCCCATCTGTCCTTATATAAACAGAAAGAGACTTCACCCCACAGAAATTCAACCACCCCTCCCATGGAATGTTGTAGCTGTTCAATAGCACACATCAATTTTATCAAAAAGAAAAGGAGTACTTGTGGCACCTTAGAGACTAACCAATTTATTTGAGCATGAGCTTTCGTGAGCTACAGCTCACTTCATCAGATGCATGCCGTGGAAACTGCAGCAGACTTTATATATACACAGAGAATATGAAACAATACCTCCTCCCACCCCATTGTCCAGCTGGTAATAGCTTATCTAAAGTGATCATCAGGTGGGCCATTTCCAGCACAAATCCAGGTTTTCTCACCCTCCACCCCCCCACACAAATTCACTCTCCTGCTGGTGATAGCCCATCCAAAGTGACAACTCTTTACACAATGTGCATGATAATAAAATTGGGCCATTTCCTGCACAAATCCAGGTTCTCTCACCCCCTCACCCCCCTCCCAAAAACCACACACACAAACTCACTATCCTGCTGGTAATAGCTCATCCAAAGTGACCATTCTCCCTACAATGTGCATAAATTAAGGTGGGCCATTTCCAGCACAAATCCAGGTTCTCACATCCAGCAGGAGAGTGAGTTTGTGTGTGTATGGGGGTGGGGGGGATGTGAGAAAACCTGGATTTGTGCTGGAAATGGCCCACCTTAATTATGCACATTGTAGGGAGAATGGTCACTTTGGATGAGCTATTACCAGCAGGATAGTGAGTTTGTGTGTGTGGTTTTTGGGAGGGGGGTGAGGGCGTGAGAGAACCTGGATTTGTGCAGGAAATGGCCCAACTTTATTATCATGCACATTGTGTAAAGAGTTGTCACTTTGGATGGGCTATCACCAGCAGGAGAGTGAATTTGTGTGGGGGGGTGGAGGGTGAGAAAACCTGGATTTGTGCTGGAAATGGCCCACCTGATGATCACTTTAGATAAGCTATTACCAGCTGGACAATGGGGTGGGAGGAGGTATTGTTTCATATTCTCTGTGTATATATAAAGTCTGCTGCAGTTTCCACGGCATGCATCTGATGAAGTGAGCTGTAGCTCACGAAAGCTCATGCTCAAATAAATTGGTTAGTCTCTAAGGTGCCACAAGTACTCCTTTTCTTTTTGCGAATACAGACTAACACGGCTCTTACTCTGAAACCTATCAATTTTATCCAACACTTTAAGACAGCAAGCAAAGAACACTATCCACTTGAAACAGAGGAGGGGTTTACGTAGGATGAATGACAGTGGAAGTAACTTCAGAAGTAGGTATATAAACGTGTCCTTCTCCTCCCCCTTCTTTTTACCTAATTGGTAAAAGTTGGAGAGAAGATAACCTATATCCTCTGTAATGCATAATTTCCATAGCCCCTTACCTGCAAAGGAAAGCACACCCATGATCAGAGGTAAGTCTACATTTCCAATTCAGTTAGTCCATCTTTAGTGTGAACAACATTACACAATCAATATGCAATAAAGCCTGTGTTGACACATGAACTGATCAGCAACCAAAGGCAAAGGAGGACAAATAACACATGACACAGGATTTATTTTCTGAAATTCATATAAACTGAAATTTGCTTATGCATTTTTTATTTTTCTAAGATGTTTCTACCTTTAAATTGATTGAACCTTGAAGTTTAGAATCCTGTTTTAGAGAATTACTCAGTAACATTAACAGAATTCAGGCATCGCCAAAGAAGAGGATGTATTGACGGGACAAGAAAATGGGATTCGATCAATGCAATATACTAATTTATAGTGACATACCTTCTGTCTGTACCATACAGAATCTGATAGTTTATTTGCTATACAGCATTCTTCATACAAATGGTGACAAAACACTTTGAAGCCCAAATCCATCATAAAGCTAGAAGAAGGTATAAAAGGGAGGACTACGAAGAGCGGAGATAGCTTATTGGGTCAAGGGCAGGAAAGAAAGAACTGGGAGCTCAAGTGAAAATTCTCCAGCTATGCTCAGTCAAAGGGAAAGGACAGAAAGGGGGCTAAGACTTTAAGAGCTGGTGGATATCATGGATGGGCAAAGGAGGAACTGACTTGGTCCTCCCCAACTGGAACCAAATATTTACTGTTAAAGGACTTGATCCAAAGTCCTTTGAGCCAGTGAGAATGCTGGCATTGTGAGACACTGGTCATTAAGCAATCTCATTGTTAAGAATCCCAAGCATGAGGGCTTCCACCACCTACCATGAAAGGCTATTTCACGGTATAATAATTCAGATATTCAGCCTCGATTTTTCCCTTTATTAATTTCATCCCATTATTTCGAACCTAATCTAGCTATACAAAATTGGTTTAATCCAGCTAGCATTTGTAGACTGATTTCCCCAACTAAATCATCAGTTGGCAAAATTATATTTAGCTCTTATAAATCTTTCCTGGGAAATTAGTCTCTGCCAGCCCTCTAGTCATTTTCTCATTCTTCTCTGAAGCACTCAAATGATGGATGAGAGTTCACACTTTCTCATCACTGGTCCCATTTACATCTGACCCTCTTCTTGTGAAAAAGTAGCTATGCGAGATGATTTTACAGTATTGGGAACAGACCCCTTAACCTTGCATTGGTATCATGAATAGCAGGAAGCAAGTCATCTGAACTGGCTGGCAGCTGGAATAAAACTAAATGGCCTTGAGTGATTTGTTACTGTACTGCTGAGGACTATAACAGAGAAGGTTTGTATTTGTTAGAATGTCATACCATGGGGTTATTTCCTTTTTAGAGATGGGCCCGAACCTTGAACCTACATCTGAACAACCCCAAACAAGGCAAAATTAAGGCCTAGATCTAAACTTTGCAGCTCCAGGCCCATCTCTGGTTTTAAGGTTGGGCTGCTAGCTCTAATATTTTAGATATTATATTCCGATAATCAAGGACACATTCCTAATGTGTCAATGTTTTGGGGGAACCAAATGTGGGTAGCCATATATTAAACATTCTAATGTGGTGTAAAAGAGATTTAGGGCTGTTAAGGCTGAAAATAAAGAAGTTCAACCTGGATATTACTTCTTTAGGCTTGGGTGAAGTTTTCCTTTGGAGGCCACATGTGTATTTTCCTTTCTCTTAAGAATTCTACAATGTTCCTAAAGGCAAAGGAAGATAATCCCAAAGGGCAGACAAAATCATCATGTTCTTATATTTGCACGTTTGACGGCAATTTTACATTCATCCTCAAAGCACTTTGACTTCAATGGGTGTTCTTCCTAAGAAAAGAATGCAAGATGGGACCTAAATGCAGGAATTTTACAAAACACTGAAATGAGGCTATCCCTGAGATGGAACACAGCAGCTATGTAACTGCATGTGGCAACACTACAGAAGCAAAGATTATTGTATCCCAAAGAAACTACCCAAATAATTTTGGTAGGCAGAACAACAAATTAGAATTTCAAGAAAATATAAGGGCTAACAGCTCTATTCTTCAAAAAAGTATCACAGGAAATGTAATAGCCATAAGTAAACAAGACTTCAGTTATACATCTCAGTTGAAATCTAGCTTCAAAGAACAAATGGAGAAAAACAAAAAAACCAAGCACCTTTGCACTTGTCTGTTTCATGAGCTGGTTTTTGCAACCTGTGAGGTTATTTGACAATGGCACATACACAGCCCAATGAACTACTGCAACTGATTTCCCTTCTATCTTGCAAATGCTGAGAACTGCATATATCAGTGGTTCTCAAAGCCGGTCCACCACTTGTTCAGGGAAAGCCCCTGGAGGGCCGGACCGCTTTGTTTACCTGCCGCGTCCGCAGGTTCGGCAGATCGCGGCTCCCACTGGCCGTGGTTCGCCGCTTCAGGCCAATGGGGGCTGCGGGAAGGGCAACCAGCACGTCCCTTCGCCCGCGCCGCTTCCCGCAGCCCCCATTGGCCTGGAGCAGTGAACCGTGGCCAGTGGGAGCCACGATCGGCAGAACCTGCGGACATGGCAGGTAAACAAACCGGTCCGGCCAGCCAGGGGCTTTCCCTGAACAAGCGGCGGACCGGTTTTGAGAACCATTGGCATACATTATCTTGTCAGAAGACAAGTTTGAAACTGGTTATAATATTCTGGTATAATCCAACCTGCAAAGAACTGATGCAGAAAGAGAGGTACAGTTGGTAGAGCTCTCTCTTTCTGTTATGGTACACAGGATCTAACATCATCAGAAGCAGTAGAAAGACAAATAATTTACGCAGTACAGTGGGACGACATTAGTTTCATTCTATGGTGATAAGTATTATAGAAAAATCTTAAAAGATTAGACTTATTTGGGGGTTGGAGGCATGTGCCATGGCTTTACTGCATTCCTGCACCAAAAAGCACAGAATTGGAGTCATCCACAGGGTTTTTCTTTTAGTTTTGTTCTTCATAATCTCTCAAAACACCCCTATTTGGGGAATAGTTGTACTATGGTGATTAACATGCTTGCTGCATTACATTTTGCACTATGTGCAAATTTCACACAAATCCTCAATGAGAATTCTCCATCAAGACTCCTCATCACACTCTAGATCAGTGGTTTTCAACCTGTGGACCACAAATCCCTGGTGATCCTCAGACTATGTCTAAGATTTCCAAAGGGGTCTGCACCTCCATTCGAAATTTTTTAAGGGTCCACCAATAAAATAAAGTTGAAAACAACCGCTCTGAAGTATACTACTGCATTATTTCAGTGACTTTAGTATGAAAGCTGTTTGTCATGCTCTCATCAGAGAGGACTGACCGTTGAACGGATTACTGGAAGCTTGCTTGTACACTGGATTAAAAAATTCAGAACACATATACAGTGATCCACAGGACACCACATAGGTCCAAAATAATATACAGGAAGAGTGACATTTTAAAAAATAAGCAATACCTCCAAGTACCTGGTAGGAAAAAGGAAAAGAACGTATTTTTAAATATATATAAATATTTAAAGGTCTCGTGGATTTTAAATGATGTTCTTAAAATAAAAAGCAAATGCTTTTCCCTTTAAGGTACTGAGCACACAACATTAAGAGCTCTTTAATCAAATTAAAAATTTTATACTGAAGGCTATTCTTCTAGGGCCTGCTCTAGTGACAAGTCTTGTACATTCAACATGACACAAAAAGCACTTCTGCAACAAAATATCTTTCCAGGATTGCTCCTTTTGTGATTCACAGACAGTTCCTTAATCTTTTGAGTCTCTTGTGGAAAACACTAACATGAGAAAGATGAGTGGGAGGGGAAATAATGACAGGCTAATCTCCCAAAAAAACACTGGCCTGGACAGGCTCAAAATCCTGTTTGTGGATTTACCTAAGGAAAATACATCTCAGGTTTGCACAGTGTGAAAGGTATAAATATCATGGCACTATGTTAATTATTCTACAGGTCTCTAAAACAGCTTATGCCCTATTATTTATTACAGCCATTGTCCTAAGTGTAATAAATATTTTGCCTTTAGATACACCTTCCTTCTGAAGATCTCAAAGAGTTTAATAATTAATTCAGCCTCGTGATACCCCCTGTGAGGTAGGTAAGCGTTATCATCCCCCATTTTACAAACGGGACACTAAGGAATATAGGAACTGCCACACTGGATCAGACCTAAGATCCATCTCGTCCAGTATCTGTCTCTGACAGCGGTCAGTGCCAGATGCTTCAAAGAAAGGCATATGTAGGATAAGCCCACAGAACATGTATGTAGGATAAGCTACTCTCCAGAATAGGTCTCAGTCTGATAGTTTAGAGATTGGCTTTAGCCCTGAAGCACAAGGTTTAATATACCCCTCCAAAAATTTTATCGTTAATTATAACTCTGGATATTATGATATCCATATAAATGTCCAATCCCTTTCTGAATCTTGCTAACTCCTTGGCCTCAGTGACTTTCTCTGGCAATGAGTTCTAGAGCCAACTACACATTGTCTAAAAAAGTATTTCCTTTTATCAGTTTTGAATTTCCCACCTTTCAAACATTGAATGTCCCTGTGTTCTTGTGTTATGAGGCAGGGAGTCAGAAGCTCCCATCTACCTTCTCTACCATTCATTATTTTATATATTTTTATCATGTTCCCTCTGATTCATCTCCATGCTAAGATAAACAATCCCAGACACTTTCATCTCTCCTCACAGGACAGTTTTTCCTGGCCCTTGATCATTCTCATCACCCTTCTCTGAACCCCTCTAGATCTGCATTACCCTTTTTGAGATGGGGCAACCAGACCTGCACACAATATTCTAGATGAGGCCAAACCATTGATTTATATAAAGGCATTATAATATTTTCTGTATTATTCACCATCACATTCTTTATGCATCCTAACACCATCCAAAACTGACTGCAGCTGTACATTGAGCTGTCTACAATGACACACAACTCCTTTGCCTCAGCTGATACGGTTAATTTAGAACCCTATAAGATGTATGAGCAGTTCAAGTTCTTCCCTCCAATGTGCATTACTTTGCATTTATCGATTTTAATTTCATTTGCCCTCAAGCTGCCAATTCACCTGCATTGTTTTGGTCCTTCTGAAATTATCAGTCTTCTCTGGTCCTGACTAACCTACATAACTCTGTAGGTTTTACTACATTGCTGCTCACTCCTCTTTCCAGAGCATTAGTACATTTATTAAACACCAGAAGACCTACCTAGCATGGATCCTTGAGACTCCTGCTGTTAAGCTTTAGCCATGATAAAATTAGCCATCTAATCTTACTCTTTCCTTTGTCTCCTAGCCAGTTTTTGATCCGTGACAATACTTTGCATCTCACCCCCGGACCAGTTAGCTTCTTTAGCAGGCTCTTGTGTGGGACCTTTCTGAAGTCTAAATTATATCCACAGGTTCTCCTTTATCCACTACTTTACTGAAAAAAGAAAAGGAGTACTTGTGGCACCTTAGAGACTAACCAATTTATATTGAACATAAGCATACATGAGCTACAGCTCACTTCATCAGATGCATACTGTGGAAAATACAGAAGATGTTTTTATACACACAAACCATGAAAAAATGGGTGTTTATCACTATAAAAGGTTTTCTCTCCCCCACCCTACTCTTCTGCTGGTAATAGCTTATCTAAAGTGATCACTCTCCTTACAATGTGTATGATAATCAAGGTGGGCCATTTCCAGCACAAATCCAGGTTTTCTCCCCCCTTACCCCCCCAAAACAAACCCACTCTCCTTTACTGACACATTCAAAGAATGCTGAGAGATAGTAAGACACCATTTTCTTCCGCAGAAACCATGCTGGTTAGATCCCATCATAAGAAACAGGGAGGTTTAAGGAGCTTCTCAAGATCACATATGAAATCTATGATTCAGCCATGAACAAAACCCAAAGGGAACAAAGGGGTGAGCTTGAAGACAACTTGCCATTTTACTTACATGGCAGCAACAGCATCATGAAGTACATTGCAAATGAGAATCACTATAGTAGACCATCTTCTTAAGCTATTAAAGTGTACTTGTGCCTTGCACAACTGCCCAGTCAGAGTCTTTGGGGGCACAATTACACAGTAAGCCCATATAGGCAACCTAAAAAGAGTAGTCTCCTAAAAATACACCTGAAAGATCTTAACTTGAACACAGAGGATTTGAGTCACTATGCAATCAAATCTTAAAAGTATTTTCTGCTTCTACTGTACTTCCTACCCAATAGTAATCAATCTCTGATAACTGCTGCTAAGAGCTTTATGTTGTATTTGTAGGTTGTAACCAAGCTCAGTATAATTTTAATCTATAATTATGCATCATCAAATGCACAAAGCTAGACAGGCATCATTGCAGTGGCTTAACCAGACTCTTTTCTTGTTGATCATATGAGAGACTGGTGGCTGGTGTGAAAATGAAATCTTCCAAAGTATCACTTATAAAGAGGCAGTACAGGGAAAAGCAGGCAGTCCCATCATTACTTGGTATAACCTTGGGTAGGGAAAAAGAAAAGGAGTACTTGTGGCACCTTAGAGACTAACCAATTTATTTGAGCATAAGCTTTCGTGAGCTACAGCTCACTTCATCGGATGCATTCAGTGGAAAGTGTAGAAGATCTTTTATACACACAAAACGAAAGCTTATGCTCAAATAAATTGGTTAGTCTCTAAGGTGCCACAAGTACTCCTGTTCTTTTTGCGAATACAAACATGGCTGTTACTCTGAAACCTTGGGTAGGGAAAGCATTTGGGAGATTTTCATCAACCTGTATTTTGCAGTAATAGGTCCCAACACAATAGTAACTGGATCTAAACTGATTCCTCACTCTTCTTTCCCACAGGTTATGATTTCAGCAGCACGGGTGCAAATCCATTGGCATTAATGGAGTTACTCTGGCTCTGCACCAGTATAACTTGAGACGAGAAACTGACCAAAAGTGTTTTGATCATCAGTGCAGAATACTACCATCATTTTGGGTGTTTTAGTCTAGGCAGCTGGGAAGATGGAATAACCCAGTCCCAGCCTGTCTCCTGTATTACCTGACTTCTGCTAAAGAAAGCACTGATTAAAGACTATTTCCCAATTATGTTCTTGTATCTCTGGGATATATTTACAGTGTGTTTCATTGAACTGAAGAGGTAGGAGGTAACTATCTTTGTTGGAAAGCCAAGATAGCTTCACACTGAATAATAAGGGTTTCTCTTCATCCCCCACATTAACTGCATTTTGTTTTGTGCAGCATTATGCAATGTACTGTTGTAAAACTGCCTTCCAGCTCAAGTTTCCTTACCCCATATAAAGAGACTAACCAATTTATTCAAGCATAAGCTTTCGTGAGCTACAGCTCACTTCATCGGATGCATACTGTGGAAAGTGTAGAAGATCTTTGTATATACACACAAACCATGAAAAAATACCTCCTCTCACTCCACTCTCCTGCTGGTAATAGCTTATCTAAAGTGATCACTCTCCTTACAATGTGTATGATAATCAAGTTGGGCCATTTCCAGCACAAATCCAGGGTTTAACAAGAACGTCTGAGGAGGGGGGGAGGGTAGGAAAAAACAAGGGGAAATAGGTTACCTTGCATAATGACTTAGCCACTCCCAGTCTCTATTCAAGCCTAAGTTAATTGTATCAAATTTGCAAATGAATTCCAATTCAACAGTTTCTCCCTGGAGTCTGGATTTTAAGTTTTTTGGTTGTAATATCACAACTTTCATGTCTGTAATCACGTGACCAGAGCGATTGAAGTGTTCTCCGACTGGTTTATGAATGTTATAATTCTTGACATTTGATTTGTGTCTGGTCATGTGATTACAGACATGAAAGTTGTGATATTACAACCAAAAAACTTCAAATCCAGATTCCAGGGAAAAACTGTTGAATTGGAATTCATTTGCAAATTTGATACAATTAACTTAGGCTTGAATAGAGACTGGGAGTGGCTAAGTCATTATGCAAGGTAATCTATTTCCCCTTGTTTTTTCCTACCCCCCCCCCCCAGACGTTCTTGTTAAACCCTGGATTTGTGCTGGAAATGGCCCAACTTGATTATCATACACATTGTAAGGAGAAAAGGAGTACTTGTGGCACCTTAGAGACTAACCAATTTATTTGAGCATGAGCTTTCGTGAGCTACAGCTCACTTCATCGGATGCATACCGTGGAAACTTTCCACAGTATGCATCCGATGAAGTGAGCTGTAGCTCACGAAAGCTCATGCTCAAATAAATTGGTTAGTCTCTAAGGTGCCACAAGTACTCCTTTTCTTTTTGCGAATACAGACTAACACGGCTGTTACTCTGAAACCTGTTATATTGTAAGAAGAGTGATCACTTTAGATAAGCTATTACCAGCAGGAGAGTGGGGTGAGAGGAGGTATTTTTTCATGCTTTGTGTGTATATACAAAGATCTTCTACACTTTCCACAGTATGCATCTGATGAAGTGAGCTGTAGCTCACGAAAGCTTATGCTCAAATAAATTGGTTAGTCTCTAAGGTGCCACAAGTACTCCTTTTCTTTTTGCGAATACAGACTAAGACGGCTGTTACTCTGAAACCTGTCATATAAAGAGAGATACTCTTATATTTCTGTCATTGCCACTGAAATTACATGTTGACGGGAAAATAGGACAAGTCAGCTGGAGATTTCTAGGCTGTAATGCCAAGAGGACTGAAAGAAGCAAGTCAGCGTTACACATGTGAGACACAGAAAGAAGGGAGACTGAGCAGGGCTCGACTGTTTGGCCAATATTAGGGACACAGAGATGGTTCTTCCTTTCTCCTTATCGAGATATGTAGGAGCATGGGGGAGGGGAGAGAACAGCTCCCTTCATGCTCATAGTAATATATACTGCAGAAATCCATCATCATCAGCAACAATAATCTCCCTCACATTTGCTGCTTCCTGGGTAGCAGAGGCTTGATCGATATAAATCCTGGATTTCTTTGTTTACATTTTTTAATCTAAATGCTCAGAGTTTTTCTGTCTTCCATTTGGAGATCAGTTGCCTGGTTATGTTCCTCTAAAAAAACACAACAGATGTGAAGGAAGAAAATAATTCACCACCAGAAAAGCAAATATCTTGAGTCCCTCCCCTCCCTTCCCTTCTATATTTTCACAGAACCTTATTCTTTCCTCACATGGTGTAATGTGTAAATTAAATCATTCTAAATCAGTCATTCGCTCCTCTGTACAGGCACTACACATTCTCTGTTGTGACTTTTCAGTGTCACAGAAAATGACTTTCAAGGAATTACTGCTGACTTTTTCTCCCCCAGGCCACTTGCTCTGTTTGTGACTATGTAAATTCCTGGAGGTTAGCACTGTTCTTTGTTTCTGTAATGGTACATACAGCAAAAACAAAGAACTCTGCCTGCCCACATAAATCACACTGCCAAATCACAGTAGCAATCAATACATACTGGTCAGCAGAATGTTCTGTCAATTAACTGGGATGGGAGATATGGTACTTTTTGCACTAGGGAGAGAGAGAGAGATAACCAAAGTGATTGCCAGAGACAATTCAAATTACAGCACAATATGCTGGCTTCTGATTAACCAATGGCTATTTATCAGATTACATTTCAGTAATTATATAACAAACTAACTCCTAATATTAATTTTATGTTCCATAGACTATAACAAAGTTACCATACATACAATGTGTTATACAGTAAACTGTTTACTGTATGATAAACAGTTTATCACATCAGGTTATTATACCACATGCATGGAGGTTCCACATTCTCCTCCCAAATAATTGAAGATTTAGATGATATCAGGCAACTTTAACCTACAGCACTGGGCCCTGCAAGGGAAGATGGTCTCAGGCCTTTCTGACGCATATAATACGAAGATATTCTAGTTTGAAACAACAGGTTGGTCATTGTTAAAGAGGCAGCATGGTCTATGACGGAGAAGGGATCAGGAGCCAGCCCTTGAATGCCTGAGTTCATTCATGCCAATGTCTCACTGTGTGGCCTTAGGCATCTCATTTCACCTCTCTGTCTCAAACCCATTTTATAGACGGGGAAATAACACTTATTTCCACATCTCACAAGAGTGCAGTGAGGATTAATGCCTATGCAGTGCTTTGAAGATATAAATAAATATCTAAGCACTAAATCCTCAGGTCCAGTTGAGTACCAATAAGCTAAAGGCTCAAGGCGAGGCAAACATGGCTCAAAAGCTATGTCTACGCTTACGGCAGTGTGTGAAGTACATACATTGCACACACCCCTAGCATGGGTATAAATAGCACTGTAGACGGTGGGACACTGCTTAGGTGAGTGAAGACACTCCAGAACCTTAGGGTATAATCCTAAACAGCACTCTACAAGCCCCAGCAGTGCCTCTCCCATCTACACTGCTATCTTTAAAAAAAGAAAAGGAGGACTTGTGGCACCTTAGAGACTAACCAATTTATTTGAGCATGAGCTTTCGTGAGCTACAGCTCACTTCATCGGATGCATACCGTGGAAACTGCAGCAGACTTTATATATACACAGAGAATATGAAACAATACCTCCTCCCACCCCACTGTCCTGCTGGTAATAGCTTATCTAAAGTGATCATCAGGTGGGCCATTTCCAGCACAAATCCAGGTTTTCTCACCCTCCACCCCCCCACACAAATTCACTCTCCTGCTGGTGATAGCCCATCCAAAGTGACAACTCTTTACACAATGTGCATGATAATCAAGTTGGGCCATTTCCTGCACAAATCCAGGTTTTCTCACATCCCCCCCACCTCCATACACACACAAACTCACTCTCCTGCTGGTAATAGCTCATCCAAACTGACCACTCTCCAAGTTTAAACCCAAGTTAAACCAGAACATCTGGGGGGGGGGGGGTAGGAAAAAACAAGAGCTCATGCTCAAATCAATTGGTTAGTCTCTAAGGTGCCACAAGTACTCCTTTTCTTTTTGCGAATACAGACTAACACGGCTGTTACTCTGAAAACTGCTATCTTTAGCAGTGTAGTGCCAGGCTGCCTACCCACTGCACTGAAAGACTCCAGCAGCAGAGAAAGGCTCTGACAGTGGGGAGCTGCTGGAACATTTTCCTACTGCCTCCCCCATCAAAGCTTTTCATTGTCCTGTGTAGCTCCACACCACCATGTAGATGGAGCCTGCTTTTCACTGCAACATGTAGCTACACATACCCTACACACTGCTGCAAGTGTAGACAAGCTGTAAGTCACATTTCTATACACTCCTTGTCCCAGGTCTGGCCAGGGGGAGGTTCAGCCCCCAGTGCAATTTAGAGCAGCCTCAGGGCTGCTCTATTTTATATCTAGCTGCAACTGGCCCCGAGGAGCTGTTCTAGCAGCAAGGGATCACCAGAGTTCAGCAGCTCTCCAGCCACACCCTTGGCCGCATCTCAGACATGCCTTCTATTTCAGGTCTGTGAGAGGGGGGTAATAGGCGCATAGAACTAACTACTCCAGCTCTTTTTCACTCCTCATACACCAGGGGAAATACTCAGATGGCAATTTAGCACAGCCTTAGACTACTTTACACCACTGGATCACCACAAAGCAAACTCAAAGTCAAGGATCTGACCCACAATATTTATTATCGTCATTCATGGTCATTTTTTAAGTTAAAATACATGGAAGCAGGATTTTTGTTTTTTGTTTTGTTTTTTTTCTGAAAGCTGGGCAAATAAAGAGCTGGGCAAATAACTGATTTTTTGGTTCAGTGGCAGTTCCAAAAGTTGGAAAAACCTGTTCAGGTGGAAACAAATCTGAAAATGCAGAAAAAATTTGGCAAATTGAAGAAGTTTGTTTTCCGGTTGAACAAGAGATGTTTCACCTGGGATGCGGGAGACCTATCTTCAAGTCCCTGCTGCTCCAATGACTATTTAATTACTTATACAAAGTGGAATAGCCTCAGCAAGACAGATTGAGAGACACCCAGCCCAGAATAGCCAATAACCTGATGATTAGGCACAAACTGGGGTAGTGGGGGAGAAACTTGGGTTCAAATCCCTGATTCCACATCCCAGGCGAATGCCCTAACCACTGGGCTAAAAACTATAAGGTTGGTGGGACTCCCTCCTTCCGCTCTGTGAAACTAACAGCCTTACACCAAAAAATGTTTCTGGCTGAAACTATTCAGTGAATTTGTGTGAAATTTGCAAAGCGTCAGGTCAACCAAAATTGCATTTTTCAGTGAATAATTTGTCCAAAAGATTTTGCCCAGCTGTAGGTGAAAACAGAGTTAATTGAGACAAATCATCCAACTCCCATCGTGCAAAGATTCCTAGTGATACCTGTAGGGTCCAGCAGCTGTTTCTGTGTCCAAAATGGTATCATCATAACCTTAGCAGGCTAAGGGTCATCCAATTTCCCAAAATGCCAAGAAGCTGTTTTGGTGGTGGTGGTGTAAAAAGTTTAAAGTTTACAGTCAAGTAGAAAGAAATCTCTGTGAGTATTTTAAACTCAGGTTCATTTACCTCTGTCTAAATCCTCCCCATGTAACCATCCACAATTCGAATTTGAAGGACGTGTGGCTTAGTGCAGTGCACACCAACTTGCTTTCAATTAATATAAGATCAGCTTCCTGATTGTGCTAGAGGCTAAATAAATTTAAAACCCTACCTGCCTCAATAGTTATGCTAAGGAATTATCTTGATTTGTGGCTATGGTACCATCCATGGACTTTAAATAGCCTGTGACTGTAATGCATCAATTTCAGCTTTGAGTTTTTATGGAAAAAATCTGTAACACTGGAGTTATAAATCTCTTAATTCTAATTTCTTTTATAAATCATGGTGAAGACATTACAGTTTAGCACACTTAAAGGTAAAGCATCACTTCAGGTCTCAAATCTGGATAAAGTTAGTAAAGAAACTCATTAAAAACAAGATTTTCAAAATTGATTTTCTATGTATTGGGCTGCAGTGGACAAACTTACAAATATCTAAAAAGGATACCAAGGATCTTTTTCACAATCCTTCTTCTGAATACAGTTAATCCCAGTGAGTGCCTCTGATGTGATAGTACTCCTTGAAAAATACCATGTCTCCTTTAACCAGACTCAGTACATATGGGGCATCAAATTGCATTTCAAGGAAAATCACCAATTTTTTCAGCATTTGATGCGCTCACAGTTCTCTATATATTCAATGTTTTAAAATTACACAGACAGTGCTATTAGAGCAAAGCTTCACCTTGCCAGTGGTCTCTTCTGGAGGTCTTTCCTTCTAGACTTCAAGGTGCGAGTATGAAAATTAGTTAGAAAAATATAGGAAATTGTAGGGAAAAAAACCACACAAAACAAGAAGTGCAAAAAGTTTGTCTTGATACTGTAACCAAATAAGAACATTCCCTAAGTGTAGTGATGCCTCCAGTTAGGTCATCTGTGGGGAGTGAATTCAAGACCTTTGAATCTAAACACAGGAACCTCTACTGTAGGGGCTGAAGGAGTAGGTCCCTTAGTATACAGGTTTTTGGGTTTTTTTTACCAGTCCAGGGAAAAGTTTAATTATTGAAAGTAGCAAGACTGGTTGCAAAATGCAAAAGCAGAACGATCCACCTCCAAATGCGCAGTTAGTTATAAACCTTCTAAATTAAACCGCTATCAAGAATGGGCAATTTTATTTTTTTTTTTTTTAAAGATAACCACCTTGATGGGGTCCTCTTAGAACACTGATGTTAGACACAGGACTTGAGGCTACGTCTACCCTATGCGCTAGGGGGCGTGATTCCCAGCTCGTGTTCACCTACTCGGGGGTATCTCCAAGAGAGCCAGCATGAGTATAGACAGCCGTATAGTCACTACCATTGACAGCAGCACCAGCGGCACCGCTAGTCATGCCCAGTGGGTACCCACAGGGTTCAGGTAGATTTATCCTCGGCATGGCTAAGCCGTGCGGCTGCTGCCCTTGCTACACTACTACTATATATGCTTGCTCTACCTGTCATTGAGCTAGTGCAAGTCTGTGTACACGAACAGAGGAAATCACACCCCTAGCTCTTAGTGTAGACGTAGCCGTAGAGACATACCCACCGCACAGGAAGGCCCTGAACTTGTAAAGCTGTAGTGACACAAGCAGTCCTAACTTACCGAGGAGTCCCATGGAAATAATGGAATTAAGAGCAACACCTTTAAGGTTTTCAGGATCATAACCTTATTATTATGAATTTATATTCGCGGCATTCACACATGGCATAAACGCCATGTGGATGTTTTTAATGCAATTAGATTAATTCTGTAGCTCCAAATTAACCCCTCCTTAGCTGCATCAGGCTGGAGAAAAATTCCATTTGCCCTAAACATGCTGGCATAAGGGATGTGTGAAATAGATTAGATATGGGCATTTCACGTTTTACTCTGTCTGCACACACACACATCATCACTGTGGAAGAGGAATACTACTGCTCCCTTTCAGGTTCAGCATCAAATCCAGAGACAAACGCTGGCCCCAATTCAGCAAAGCATTTAAACCTGTGCCTAAATTTAAGCACATGAGTAGTCCCATTGGCTTTAAACCTCAGATTTTCCTGAACTGGGGCCCAAAAGTCATTGCAGATTGTTCTTCAGAAGACAAATTATGTACATATTTCTACTGATCTACAGAGGCCCAGCTCATCAGCTGGTGTAAACTGGCGTCGCTCCTTTGAAATCATTGGAGCTAAACCAATTTACACCAGCTGCAGCTCTGGCCCAGAAGCGTTACCAGACTTATATTTAAGAAATGTCTTGCATTGGTTCAAGTTGATCAGTGAGCAGTACTGGGAAAGGCAAGGAAAGCTATATGGAAAGTGATATCAGAGAGCATGCAAGCTGCCCCCAAAGCCATGCCTGAAAGACACACAATGCAGTTTGCTGGAAAAGCCACAGCAGACATTTTCATTTTACCCCTAATGTGATCTAGCCCCTGCACCCGTTAAATGATAAATGTCAGTATGAAGACATGCCACTTTTGCAGAGTTTGGGGTATTTTATAATTCTTTTGGGGTGGGGGGGGGGAAGCACACACACCTCTCACAAAATATGAACAAATACAAAACTGTGCACATTAATATTAGGATTGCACATACTGATGTAGCTCAGAAAGGGGGTTTTTTGGCCACAAGGCATTTTCATTTTTCTACAGCTATTTCTAATGAGGGCAAAGAAAGGAACCTTCTCCTCTGATTCAGCCTGGATGATTAATTACACTGAAGTGACAGCAGTACTGCAGCTGTGTTTGCCAAGATAGCGTCCTTGGGACTCATAATTAACACAGAAGACCTTCCAGTGGGAATCAGGGATGAATCGTATGGGTGTTAACTATTAAATCCTCTGCAACTTTCAACACCACTTCAGAATCTGCTTGTTGGTTCTCTGAGCTGCTTGAGCACTCCTTATCTTCTCCTGACTCCTGACTAAAACGTGTGGAGAGGCAGCCAAAGCTCCAGGTACTTTGCTGGGCTCATAAAATACCTCAGAAGACAGAACCCTTGGAAATAAAACTGCATTTTTCTTACAGCTGTGTTTCATTGCGGCTGGGTTCAATGTAGAGCTTTCCCCCATTTCCTTCATTTAAGCAACAAACTCAGAGGCGAAAAGTCCACAGCTGAAACCTAAAACGTGAAGTGCCCTCCCCACACCTCTCTTTCAGGTCTGTAGTTCTTGCAAGTGAGTGGCTGTAGTACTGGCTATAAAGCCATGTTTACGGTGTACCCATAGAGTTTTACCCATGCACATCAATACTCCTTCACCCTGTCTCCCCAAAAGCCATGCTGTTACCAAATCCTACCAGTTCTGCCTTTGCATTCTCTCAAAATTCATCCCTTCTGCTCCATCCCTCAACTAAAACCCTGGCCCCAATCACCTCAACTACTGAATCCACCTCTTCCCACAAATCTATTCTTCCTGCTGCTATAAAATTATTTTCCTCACTCACTGGCCGTGTCAATCTGACCTGGGATCCCTTTTCTGAATTCCAGTTTCCTTCCACTTCAAATTCCGCCAAGGCCCTGCACAGCTCTGATCCTTCCTAGGTCTTATCTCTAACTGCTCTATACATCCCTCATTCACATCCTATGGTCTAGGAATTCAGCACCTAATTACCCACCTAGAGACTTCTCTCTCCCACAGCTTTGACAGCCTGTGATGCATCCCCAGTGGCTCAGTGTCCTCTGTGTGCAACCCTCCTGTTTTAGATTTTGAACCTCCAGGTCTCCAAGACTGAAAGTCGACCACAGAATTTCCACTCATCACAAATCAAGACTTTTTTAAGTCTCCCAAACACAAAGTCATCTGGCTCCCACTCTACCTGATGGCCTAACATGCATCATGCTGCAAAATCAGTGCAGCCATCAGCCTGGGCATGGTCAGGTGTTTTTCAGCAGATTGCTCAATTTCCAAGAGTAATTTTCATTATTAAAAGCTTTGAAAAATCATGCTTGCCTCCGATCAGCCCAGTGCCAGTCTCCATCTCCCACTTGTGATGTTTTCAAACAAGTACTTTTGTGCTCTCTCCCTTGGTGCTCCTCATGCTTGGGAGGCACTCCCAGTAAACATCCACAAAGCTATCTCATTATGCCCCTTTAAAGTCCAGCTCAAAACTCTCCTTTGGCATGATGCCTATAAAAAAATTTGGCAGCAGTTACACTGCTGGTTTGCACAGACAGCTTCCTAACATGATGACTGATGTTGTCTCGTTTCCTTGCACTCCCCCACTTTGTCAGTATCCATCTGTTGTCTCTTGACTTGTACTTAGATTGTAAATTCCTTGCGGCAAGCAAGGCTCTCACTCCACCTTTTGTTTATGTTTGTACAGCACCTAGTACAATGGGATCAGGATCCATGACAGTGGTTCCTCGGTACGACAATAATTCAAATGGCAACATTATTTTCCCCCCGAAAATTCATCTACATGACCCCCAGCCTTCTTCATACTCCAACAGAGCTCCATGGAAGCTATTACTTCACAGCATGGTGCATTGTTATTGCATTACCTGAAGGAAGAACAGGACAGCTGCAACTTCAGGAGACCTAAAAATACAATAAACTAAAATGGTACCTTTTCAGCGATTTAATATGCTTAATGCCAATCTTAACCTGGTGAGTAAGGGCATTTGGCAAGTACTGCTGTTTCAATGGAGTCACCTTGTTATTTTCTGGGCATCTTTAAAGTCCATTCAGAGGAGAAATAGATACATTTTGAAACAGAATAGAAATCAGAGGGCTGCTTCGCTGACTGGAAGAGGTAGGAGGGAAGAAATGAGGTGAGGGAGAACCTCATAAAACTAAACCTTCTTTACGAAAACAAGTTCTCTTTTCTGTTCTATACAGGTTCTTATACCACACTCTTCACCATAGTATCTGAGTGCCCTCAAATAACCCATTAAGCAATATGACTAACATCTGTCATTTAAATTTTTCAGGCATTAAGCCTCTGAAGTGAAACAGTTATATATTGTTTCAGTGAAGAAAAATAAAAATAAAAATGTGACATTGTGATACTGCAAAATTGGACTCTCTGAAGTTGCCTAGAAACAAAATACGTTACATCGGAATTCACAAAGGAACAAGTCAGCTGCCATTTCAGAAACCTCAGATTACAGTGACAGATTAGCATGCAAATTATCCACTTCAAAATGCTCCGCACAAGATGATATGTCCACGTCTGGCTCTTCATGCATAAAGGGACAGATTCTGACACTATTAGTCATGTTGACTAGTATCTTAAATACTAGATTCCACTGAAATCAGACAGTGAAATGCTACTCATTCTGACAACAGCATTAGAGTTTGGCCTAAAAATGACCCATCCAGACTAAAGGATTTATTTATTTACAGTAGGAATTATTCTATTTTTCTTGGGTTCTTACACAGCTGTGTAATGACCAATTGTTCGGAAAAAACTGCAAAGGTTCTACGTACAGAATGATCCCATAAACCTTTGGGATTTTATTTCTGAAACAATCCTCTCCTAATGACATTCCAAACTTCAATGAGTGTAGAGGCTAAAACTGTATGCAATGTCAGGGCACAACTGGCTAAAGTGATTGCATTTCATGTCATTGAAAAACTGTATAATTTTTAAAAATGGGGCCATATACAGCAGGTCATATTTATCAGTGTGTTTAGCAGTGCTCAGAATAAGATTTAAGTGATACATAGCCCTTGGGCTAACCCTGTGCAAAGGGGTGAATTACACCCTTAATGCAAACATATTGACAGACTTTTTGCACTGAGGTACACAGGTACTAATGAACTGTTCTGCATTATAAACCCAGGCTTTTGCTTCCTTGAAAACTGCCATAAACCCAGACAGCACAGCTCAGTGTCCCTGCTTCCTGAAAAGATGGAAAGACAATCTGCCACAGCATCTTTATGAAGCAAGCCTCTCTCTAGCTAAGACCTAGAAAATACAGTGAGCACATAGAGAAAAGGGAGTGCTTTACTTTGGACCCATTTATTTAGAAGGCAAAGACAAGTTTCCAGCTTTTTGTCTAAAAAAATAAGTGGGCAAGAGAAACACTGTACATTTCTTTTCCTCATCTTCCATCAGAAATCAGAGCACAAGGCAATCAACTGAGGGGGGAAACGGTAGATGATAAAAGCCTAGCCAGTTGTAAGCTATATACCAATGATACACCAGAGAGCAGAATCGAGCAGGTTTGAAGTCGTGTTTGGATGACCTTCAAACCCCATCTGCTGAATTGTTTTTAGCTTCAAGTTTCAAACGTTAGCTGCCAATAGATCATTGCGCTAGCAACACTTAGGCAATGAAGGATCCTGGATGTTCTTTATTTACATTGGTTTTAGAGGAGAGAAAACTATGCTGCCTCATTAGAACTGTAACCTGGAAGTGCCCTGACCTCAGGGGAAGTGATAGAAAAGTAAATAAAGCGGGGTTAACCCAGTGATTCTCAAACTTTTGTACTGGTGACCCCTTTCACACAGGAAGCCTCTGAGTGTGACCCCCGCCTTACAAATTAAAAACACTTTTAAATATATTTAACACCATTATAAATGCTTGAGGTAAAGTGGGGTTGGGGGGGGAGGCTGACAGCTCGCGACCCCCCACATAATAACCTCACAACCCCCTGAGGGGTCCCGACCCCCAGTTTGAGAACCTTTGGGTTAACCCTTTAATAAAGGAGGACATGGCAACCCTTCCACAAAGTACAGCATAACCTCAAAAATACACCACCGATGGTTTGTCCCTTCAGCCTACGCTTTGGGTTTTGTGGTATAACAGCTATTGCCTCAAAACTCAAATAAGGAGACAATGCTCTGCTCTTAAAGTGCCACTCTACTCTGAAAAGCAGCTCTGTAAAATTGCCCGCTTATTTTTTCAGACAAAAAGCAGAAAACTTGTCTTTGCCTTCTAAATAAATGTGTCCGAAGTAAAGCGCCCCCTTTTCTCTATGTGCTCACTGTATTTTCTAGTTCTTGGCAAGAGAGCAGTTTGCTTCATAAAGATGCTGGGTTCCACATTTATCTATCAATTTGCAGATGGAACTGGTCTGTTACAAGTAACAAGAGAGTTTTCGAACTACCATCCCTTCAAACGCCGCCTTGGATTGGAAACTCAAGCTGTGCTCCTCCTGGCTCACCCATCACCTCCAGTAATAACAACTTTGTTGGCTAAACACTGGCCTAATTTACCCCATTGTCTTCGAAGCTTCCCCTTACTTATATTGTACCAGCCCAGACCTGAGCGATGCAGCTAGGTCAGAGGTGGGCAAACTATGGCCCGCGGACTACATCCGGCCCGCAGGACCGTCCTACCCGGCCCCTGAGCTCTTGGCCCGGGAGGCTGTCCCCCCTGCCCCGCAGCCATGCCACCGTGCGGCACAATGCTCTGGGCAGCGGGGCTGCAGAGCCCAGCCTGACCCGGTGCTCTGTGCTGTGCTGCATGGCTGCCTGTCCTGTTGCAGCCACGCTGCCAGCCACCGGTGCTCCAGGCAGCGCAGTAAGGGGGCTGGGAGCAGGGAGGTGTTGGATAGAGGGCAGGGGAGTTCAGGGGTGGTCAGGGGCGTGGATAGCGGTCGGGATGGTCAGGGGACAGGGAGCGGGGGTGGGTGGATGGGGCAGGAGTCCCGGGGTGGAAGTCAGGAAGGAGAAGGGGGGTTGAATAGGGTGGGGGGCAGTTGGGGGGCAGTTAGGGGCGAGGGGTCCGGGGGCAGTCAGGGAGAAGGGGAGGTTGGATGGGGCAGGGGTCCCGGGGGGGTATCAGGAAGGGGAGAGTTGGATGGGGCGGTGGGGGGCAGTTAGGGGTGGGGGGTCTGGGGCAGTCAGGGCATTGAGAGCGGGGGGGGGGGGTGGATGGGGCAGGAGTTCCGGCGGGGCCATCAGGGGGCGAGGAGCAGGGGGGTCGGATAGGGGGCTGGGAACAGGCCATGCCTGGCTGTTTGGGGAGGCACAGCCTCCACTAACCGACCCTCCATACTATTTCAGAAACCCGATGCAGCCCTCAGGCCAAAAAGTTTGCCCACCCCTGAGCTAGGTCAATCTAATTGTTAGATGTAGAGCAGGCCTCAGGAAAGTTAAGACAAAGTAACTGAGGGTGTGAAATTAAAGCACATTAAACCCCTGTTTAAACTGCAAGTTAAGGGAACTAAGTTACAGTGTACTAAATACACTGTACTTCTGAATAAAAGTGTCCACACAGTGGTTTAAAGCACCTTAATTTATGTGCTTTAACTTCACACCTTTAGTTATTTCTTCTTAACTTTGCAGTGTATATATGCCAGGCTCTCTCTCTTCCCTACCTGAGACCAGTTGTTAGATGAGGGGAAGAGTCACAAAAGCAACACATTGTAGCAGATGGTGATGGCCTGATCCACAAAGTTTGACGTTGAGGCCACAAGATCCTATGTGAAAGTAGTTTAAAGAGGGAGGAATACAACCTTTTCCAAATCAGTGAAATTACAGACTGAGGGCTCGTCTACGCAGTGCTTTATTCCACACGAGAGGAGTGCAAATTTTGGTCTACGCTAGTGTGATGTATACTAACTGCCCGTGTGCACCCTGCTGGCATACACTAAAAGTTCCCTAGTGCACATGAATGTTGTCCTGTTTCAAACCATACTGTTAGCATGTACTAGGGAACTTTTAGCACACCAGGAGGGTCCATACAGGCCAGTTAGCATGCAACATGCTAGTGTAGACTAAAATTTACACTCCTCTGGTGCAGATAAAAGCACCATGTAGATGATGCCTTAGATTTACACCCAGTGCTGCCTTTGTTGTGGATGTCTTGTAGCAGACACTTGTTGTGGACTGCTAAGGAAGCCACAGAAGGGAACCAGGTTACACAGCTGTGAGAATGGGCAGGGGGCCTCACAAGGGCTAATGTGCATTTAGGCCTGGATCCTGGAAGATGCTGTCAGCTCAGATTCCACTGAGCAAGCAGAATGACCATGTCTCATGGGAGTTTGTCAGCTGCTTCCACAACATCACCCTCTGTAGCCTCTGAGAGTCCAAGGATCAACACACACCATTCCTCTGCACCCGCAACTAGTCGTAACTCTGCCCAGAATTAACAAGGCTGCATTTGCTTCTGTACAGTGTTTCTGCCATGTTGGGGAGTCATTTCCAATACGGACTCCCTGGTGGGAAAGCTGTGGCAGTATGACTCCAATGGAGTCATGCATCGGGACATCAGAGAGGCCCAAGGCAATACAGAGGCACAGAGCCTCCAGGTAATGACTCTGTACTAGGGTGACCACCCAGCCCTAATTGGGCAGAACAGTCCCAAAATGTACATGTCAAGTCCTGCTCCAGGCTGAATGACTCCAGGACAGCATTTGTCCTAGATTCCCTGTGGTGCCACTCTGTGCCATGGAAAGGGCGGGGCTCCTGAATGTGTCCTGTTTCTACATTTTGAAACGGTGCTAACCCTACTCTGTACCTCTAGCAGATCCCCTGAGTTCTGCACAGCCCTCCCCCTGTGGGTTTTTCTGCAGGGGTGTGAGTGATTGCAATTTACTCCTTCTAATTGCAGATGGCTCAGCTTTCAGACAATGTAGCACTGGCAATGACTTAGCCAGTTTCAGACAAGTACCAGATGAATCCAAAACACCATGCAGTCTTTCCAAACTTCTATTTGCATTAACTTTACTGGTACATTACACAGAATGCCCCATCCGTTATACCACAAGGCTGCCTTATAGCTGAGAAAGCAAGACAGGATTTCTCCAATAATCTGCACAGCAAATAGATACTTGAAAACCTCAATTCTACCCCAGTGTAACTCTGCTGATTTCACTAGATTTACATCAGAGATTAATTTTGCCCCTCGTTCCCATGTTGCTCCATTTTACACACACAATTAAGGCATGTGACTAAAGCCCTGCTCAGCTCCAGATGGTCAAATGTCAGATAAATTTGAATTCAGCTATTGCCAAATCTTTGGTTAAAAAAGAAAAGAAAAAAGAAGCTAGGGGGTAACCTGAATTCAGTGCAATACATCAGAGCAATGCTACAAGCTGGATTGCTCTTTTGGAACTCACTCCAATAGGCTCAAATACAATGAAAATAGGGAATAAAGTGACTGAATAACTTTATGGCTCTCTTCAGCCTTCAGAAGCACTTTTAAAACAGAGGTTTATTTTCCAAAAAATCACTGAAAGGCAGAAGGTTGTGATGTTACTGGCTGATTTATGGATTTTTCATCTGCATAAAACTTGGAGATACAGGGCCAAATCTTGCTCTCAGTTATAGCAGTGAGATTCCAGAAACTGAGATCAACTGCAGCCAACCTCATCATACAGTAGCTGATTAAAATCCCTACATAAATATCTGGACAAATTAGTAGGAATCCTCAGGTTACTGGCAAATTGACAACAGGGCCCTCAGTGCTGCAGAAGGAGCAGACTTCAATGCAGCCAATAGAGCTACTCCGGAGTGACATTTAGAGCAGAATCTGTCCCATGTTATATAGAGGGAGGAAGGCTGGCCTTTTGGTTAAGGCACTGAACTGGAATTCATAAGATGTGGGTTCAATTCCCAGTTCTGTCTCACCCTCCTGTGTAAATCGTATGTGAGAACTTACATACAATGGTCACCTTGGTCTAGAAATAGCGAAGAGATTGAAACCTACATTCCAGAATGTGTGTGACCATCTGAGATGTTGCACGGTCTGCTGGATGAGGCATGTGAGTGGGCATCAGTACGGCTGGGTTCTACTCTTACCTAGGGCACTAAGTTGAGCTGTAACCATAAATCAGGCACTGAACTCTGCTGTGACACTGCTTCCTTATTTGTAAATGGGGAATTCTTAACACTCTCTGCGAAGGACCTGGACACACAGTACTTTTCTCCTGTGGGTAACATTGGTTTTCCTGCATCCCTTAAAGCATATTTGATCTGTGTGCTTTGTGAATCTACGAATGCAACTAATAACCATATCCATTTATTGCTCCTTAAAATGCTATATAAAAATGAATACATATACAGCAAACTAACAGATTTTAAGGAAAGTCTGCAAAATAAAAGTTAAAACTGAGTAGCCAAACCAGTTGAACCCCTATCTCTAACTGCACAGCACATGAGAAATTATCACACCATTCCAGCTTCCACAGTACTCCAAATCACTACTCTAACACGAACAGGTCCAACTTCAGCTCTCTGGATTTGGCCTGAGTGGAGTTACTCTACATTTACACCAATATAGCAGAATTCAGCCATTCTGGCGTAGCTCATTTTCACAGAGCTCTGGTATTTGCAGAAAGACTCCATTTGTCCTCTATGTATTCTCTGCCCATTACTGTCACTTCCAACTGGTCATTCTTCAGTCAAGAAATAAGTTAGATTTTCTATAAAAAATAAAAGGCCTGCTAATTATTTTCTCAAGTGCTTAGAGCAGGAAAGACCAAATTGCTGGGTCTGTCTGACCTCTGGTATTCTAGACTACTATGCTCTGGTGTCTCCACCATACAGCTATTGATTGTAGCGCGAAGCAAATTTGACAAAGGAAAATATTCTGTTTAGGAAGGCTTTTAGCTTCAGTTTCCTAAAGGAAGTGCAATAAAGCCCTCAGAAGGCCAGGTATATCACCTCCCACCAGGAAGGCCTTTCTGTCCAGCTCCTCACTGGAGGATGGGTTTAGCTTCCCCTCAGGTTGCAATGTCCTTGCCCTCTTCTTCTCAGAAGGGGAGTGAGACTGGAATGTGGCATATGCCTCACCGGAAGCAGGAGCAGTTGGTATGGGAGCCCAGGCCTTCCAGCCCCAGCAGGCTCTGACCCCAGGCTCTATGAGATTCAAAAGTGCCCGGCACTCTGAAGTGCTCTCGGAGGTACCCTCCCTGGGTCCCTTCCTACCACTGTGTCTCTGCCATGGCTCCAAGTCCAATATAAGGTAACTAAAGAAAAAGAAAAGCCAACTAAACCATCAGCAGTATGATTTCTATTTTCTTCCGGGTGACTAGCTTTAAAATGTCCCAAGTGACAGGGCTTATACTGTTCCCCTTAGTAAACCTAATAGATCTCATTACAAAAGTCTTAATATTCCTTTTTGGCACTCGATTCGAGGTGCAACGAAAGCATTATTAGAGAGGAATTCACCGTGCATTCAGCAGTGACATTTTCATTCAATTTTTCTGCGGGGTACTGTAGCAGGGTGGTTACCCACTCCTGCCCTGTGGGGCTTGAAAGCCAGCCCTGGGAGAGAGCCAGGGCTAAGGACAAAAAAAAGCTTGGCTGATTGGGGAAATGGCCACAGCTGGGCCGTGCCCCACTCAGGCCGCAGCTGGGCCTATAAAGGGGCTGCTAGGCTGAAGCTTAGCCAGAGTTTCTCTCTGTGTTCAGAGAGAGAGAAAGGCCTGGCTGCAGGGATCAGAGGGAATACCTAGATTGGGGGCAGGGCTGAGGAGGAAAGGCCAGGGGAGCTTGGTCCTGGAAACCCATCAGGCTGCGAGGCCTAGATTAGGGCTTATTAGGTACTGGGGTTGCAAGGGGGCAGCCCATGGGTAGACAGAGACAGCAGGTCCAAACCCCCTCGCCTGTGATTAGTGGCTGATACACTGCAATCTGCCCTGGGGAGCGGGGCTAAGTGATGACTGGCAATAGCCAGGACTGAGGTGAGGTGGGGGTAGTGGGTGGGGGTTCCCTGGGGAGGGGAGACCCTCAGGGCTTGCTGGCATTTACTGCCAGGGAGGCAGCACCCAAGTGGGAGAAGGCACCGGGTCCTGGGAGGGACTGGGGCCAGCAGTAAGGCGGATCACCAGGCAGCAGAGGGCACTCCAGAGGCTGATGAGCTAATTCCCAAAGACAACCCGCAGGAAGCGCCGCTGCGTGAATCCAGCTCTATTACAGGGACAGATTGTGTTGCTTAGCATTGAAGTACACGCATGAGCACTGGAGCTACTCGATCTTATTCTGATTTAATCATTTCCCCCCAAAACTTACAAATTAGTAGATTTCTTTTCCTAAAGCCATTACAGGGATTCCTAAGGGAAGTTACTCCAGAATGCAACAGAACAGATCATTACACATCTTAAGGCATCCCAAAAAAAAAAAAAAAAGCCAACACACGAAAAACAAAACCAACCCACACACCCTTTAACTTTTTTTTAAAATTAGAGATTTACAGCACCTTTTGCTAGATATATTGGTCCTTATCAAAATACTCTCCAGTCCTGTCTCTCTTAGTCCGGGGCAGCTACTCTGTATTCAACACCAATTTTGGTTGTGTGTCTGCTTCCAAAAGGACTCTCACATGCCTTCCCTCCTCACTGTGCTTCAGAGCCTTCTCTTACTGGCTCACTCTCTCACTGCTCTCAGATATCCAAATACACACATGTTACTTCCAATTTAAAGCGGTGTAAGGGAGATCAGAATCAGACTCACTATTGTCAAAGTTAGGGTGACCAGAGAGCAAGTGTAAAATATTGGGACAGTGGGTGGCCGGTAATAGGTGCCTATATAAGAAAAAGCCCCCCAAATTGGGACTGTACCTATAAAATAGGGATATCTAGTCAAAGTATGCAAAGCCCTGTACATTTGGTGGAAAGTTTCAGATATACACATAGGTTTCTCCTCTGGACTCCATTCCATGAATTCTCTACCGCTATTCTCTCATGTGTACACAGACACCTCCCATTCTCAGAAGTTCAGAGAATAAGTTTAGGATTTCTTCACCCATCTTTCAAATGTTTGCAGTCAACACACATCTCCTTCCCCATGTTTATCATTCTTCAATCATTTTCTATAGATAGATTCCAATTGTTACATATAATCAACAAAGGGTTTGGAATTTTTGTTACTACTTCACTGTGATTCCTGCTTCTTAGTTTCAGCCTGCTGCCTAGTGAATTAGTCCATATAAAGAGTCCCCTTCAGCACCAGTGCTAACGTTTTCTAAAAATACTTCCAGAGCATCATAAATAGCAAGATGGATGGAATTCATAAACCCCCTTAGGGGACAAAGTCTTTTTGCTTCTGATAACTATGAAGTGGGGCTAATGCACGGAGCATAAAATGCATCTTTCTGCACTGGTTTGTTTGGTCTTTTTTTGTCTTGCAGAAAGGAAAAATGTGAACTTCCAGCATCTGCAAAAGCTGTCTCTAGGGGGTTGCTTTTCCAACAAGTCTCACAGCCTCCCAAACCTAGACTTCAACATGACAAATTCAATGAGATTGATCATCCAAAACACAGACCTGGTCTTATCAAAGGAAATTTCAGCTCCCTCTGCGTACTTTATAGTACTAGATAAGGAAAAAGGACAGAATAACACACCGCATTTTTATAGTTCTTTACACTGCAGAGATCTGCAGAAACATTAATTTACCCTCACAACCTTCCCTCCCAGTAGATCTACCTGGATATTTCTGAACATTCATCATCACACTATCTAGGTGCTGAGAAGGTAGGTAAGGATGAGTTACTTTGTGAGCATAACATAAGGAAAACACAAAGGAGATCCTTCTCTTTCCACTCCACTTTTCCAGTTCTCCACAGTGAAATCTAACACTGACCACCATGTGACGCCAACGTTTTGGCTGTTTTAACTGTTTTAACAGTGGGAACTTCAAAAGCACCAAAGCGGCCATTGAGAGTTAGCGGGACTTGTGATCTTGAAGTCCCTCTGGCATTTTTTGAAAATCCCAACCTATCACCAGAAAGAGGCCAAATGGCTTTTTACTTATGTGCTTCTTTGGGTTTTAAAACAGCTCTGTGAACAACAGTTTGGGGTTTTTTTTAGTTTTGGGAGGGTTGGGGGTTTTTTGGTTTTGTTTTTTGGTTTGCTGGCATTTGTGAAGAAACAAGTAGGTTTGGGTTGACCCAAAAACAAAAAAATTCAGAATTTTCAATGAATTAATAAGTTGAAAAATAATTTGTTTAGGGTAAAAAAATGTTTTGTTTAGATTCTGTGAATATTTTTGTTTAATGTTTTTGCATTTTTAAAAATAAAATTGAAGGAAAATTCCAAAACAAAAACATTTCAACTCAGAACATTGAAGTGTTTCACTTTGAAAATGTTGTAACTTTTATGGAATTTTTGTTTTTTCAAGATGAACAATTTAGCTAAACCAATATGAATTCATATATTTTTTCCACTGAAAAATTTCATCCCGCTCTAGTTTTAAAAATAGAAACTGTGCAAATAAATCATGACTCTACAGTTGCTACTGTGAAAGTTAGATCAATATTAACTTTGTGCATCTATCTTACGGAGGTAAGGCCAAAGTCTATAAGGCCAAAGTCTATTTTGACTTAAATCAGTGATGATTTAGAGTAACTCCATCAAAGCCAGCAAAGTTACTCTAGATTAACCCTGGTGGAACTCAGAACAAAATTGGCCCAGAAATATCAGATAAGATTCTTGACTGTGCAAGATTATTTTAAAAATTAAACCAGTTGATAATGTTTTGAGTTACTGGTCTCCTGTTCTTCCTCTCCAGAAATAATAATAATTTTAAAAAGAAAGGTGTGATCAAAACTGTTTTGTTTGAGGGAAGACAAAAATGTCACAGCTACTCTACAATAAATGACCTCATCATTAAAATTCTCATAACTACACTGTATCGATGTAAAGAAATATTATAATGCTATTATGGCAGTTAAAGTAAACGAACTGATATTAATTACTTATAATTTTAATATGCCATTATCAGACAGACACGCTATCATGGCAGATAGGCTTAACTTTGTTTAAAAAGCTTATTTTTTGCAGAAATATATCATCTATTTATCCAGAAAGGTTATGGGTCTAAGATGTGAAACTCCTAACATGTATCTTTTGTACATACATAATACATTCTCTCTTGTTTAGCTCAAATATCAAAACAGCTGGTAATAGAAAAAAGAAAAGTTTCAACATTTTTGGACTGAGGTTACTTCAGTTCATGTTACAGCAGTCCCTAAATCCTAATCAAATTGTTTTCTCAATTCTAGCTTTATCCAGTATTTTAGGAACAAAATAGGGCACGCTTTTTGTTCTTAGCATCTGTCAATTCAACTATGACTGAAGTTTTATAACTCTTCTTCAGAGATCAAAGCCCCAGCAGTTCTGGATTGTCTCAGATGTCCGAACCACTATAAATATTCAGCTTTGAATAACCACATTACTTATTATTCTTACTGTCTTCTCAGAATACATTTTTACATCTTTTTTTTAAAAATAGCTTGTCTTGTTTAAATTGTTAAAATTCCAATTTCAATAAAAAAGAACTATTCTGTAGCAGAAAAGAACTCTTCCCTCCCCACCTCACTCTGTTCCCCGTCTCTCTCTCTCTCACACACACACACACACCCCTCTAATCTGAACTGAATGCCTGTATTTTTACTCATGAAAGGAATATTAACAGGTAACAATATGACAAGAGGTCAAACTGAGCACAATTTCAATGAGGTCCAATCACTGTTATGCTTCTATTCATCGTTAAAAACCAGCAGACATTTATAGATTTCTTTTAGGGGGATAGTAATTCTACTGGTTGGATTAGTTATTTCACATATTGGTAAGCTCCAGTTCACCTTCCACTTACATTCTTCAATCCTCTCTCTTCTTTTGCCAGACCTCCATGTATATTAATGTCCAAATGCAAGTGTTGCTTTCCTACAGACAGTGTAAAATTACATTCTGAATACAAGAATTGGACCTAAATATTTTGCCAATGTTCCTCCCAGGAGAGAACAAGTGTCTGAACACAGACACACATGGTAATATTGCACTTTCACACATGCACGTGGCTGAAGAACTGGAATAAAGGAGTCAAGGAAGCCCTGTTGCCGTGAAATTGGTACACTTCAACAGCACATCAGATTTCTTTAACAGGCATTAAAACATTATGATTTGAGGTTTGTTTGGCTGGATTCCCATCCACACTCAATCTAACTTTAAGGAGATTGCTGGCTTTAATTATTTAGATTTACAAGAGACATCTGTGATAGTCACCATTTTGGTTGACACACCAGGAATCAAGCCAGGTATCTCCAAAGCTATAAATATGAGTCTCTACAGCTTGAGCAAAGGAGGAGACAGATTCTGAATGGGCTGTAATAGATGAGCATCCTCTGGATCAGTCATCAACAACTGACTATGAAGGTTCGTACAATGCATCTGGAGTTCCGGTGGACCAATCAGGGAAGCAAACTTCACAGTTTTCCTCCCACATAACCAAGGCAGGAAGGGTTTTTCTCCCTCTGGCTTTCATTCCTCTCAACCCTGCTATATGTTTTCATAAGCCTAGTGTTAAGTAGCCTTCATTTTATATATATTATCTTATTGAACATGGATCCAATCATGCTCCTACTGAACTCAACGGGATCATGTGGAGAAGTGGCAGACCCTAAAGTGGTCTCTTCTTTCTTTGCGCCCCAGTTCTATGAATCTTACTCACACTGCAGAGACCTTACACGCATCAGAAATTCCTCTGAAGCTAACCAACCAAAGTGCAAAACTAACAGTGTTTTATTTTGTAAATATTTGGCATATGCTCTTTTACATCTTCAGTGCAAGGAGACCTGGGAAGAATAAGAGTTCCTGTAAGCGTTTTTCACAGCACTAGCTTAGATTTCTCCTCCACTGAAGCCTTTGACAGTTAATCAGGATTCAGCTCTTTTTCTAACTTGGCTGGAGACTGCTCCTGGACTTTTCAATGCCAAAAATAGAGTGGAATCTTTCCTCACTAGTTAAAGAAAAAACGCCGTTTGAACAGTGGTTTTGCTGACTTCTGTCTTGATCACTGGAGCTACGTAACAGCCTGATACGATGGCAACAAAAATCAGCTTCACGGTAAGAGTGATTATAGCAGAGTCCTTTTATTGAGCCAAATCCCACAACCCTTATTCATACAGAACTCCCACTGGAAGAAATCAAAGTGATGACATACTTAAAATGATTAAAGTAGGATCCCGAATATAGAAAAGTAAGTCATAAACACCACCAATATATTGGAGAAATTGACATTAGTTCGCCACCTTGAATTAAAAAGTATCCAGTTTTATGGCTATATAGTGTCATTTGCCTGTGATTTTTGCAAGTGGGTTCTCTTTCTTCATCTGTAAGAAAGCAGCAAAATTAAACTCCTTATCTTATAACCAGAGAGCAAGTTTTGCTACTGACTGTTGTGCATATTGTGATTAAAACTACTCATGTCCTTTGACATACTCTAAAGAAGGGTCACTTTTAAATGGTATGCCAGTGCGATACCAGGGGAAAGTTCAAGAGTATGAAACAAAAGAAACTCTATAAGAGTTGGCATGTGAAAAGTGGCATGCACTCCAATATACTGTTTAGTTTAATAAAGAATGTTCTCACTACAGATTAACATTATTCACTCAGGCCCTGATTTGGCAGAATGCTTTAAGCATGTGCTTAAATCTAATTGACTCAAATGAGAGTTAAGCACATGTTCAAGCTCTTTGAGGAATCAATACCTCACAGTTTACTAGTTTGTTTCTCTCTATTGTGACAGGGTCCGGCCAGATGGCTATAGGAGAGTAATAGAAGGCAGATATATTAGCCCCAGCTTAAATAGGTCCCTTTTCCCTGGGTAAGGTAACAGGGAAGGTTCCAGAACAATCAGGAACCTTCTGGAGACAATTAAGACAGGCTGATTAGAACACCTGCAGCCAATCAAGAAGCTGCTAGAATCAATTAAGGCCGGCTAATCAGGGCACCTGGGTTTTAAAAAGGAGCTCACTTCAGTTTGTGGTGTGCGTGTGAGGAGCTGGGAACAAGAGCACTAGGAGCTGAGAATGAGAACGCATACCGTTGGAGGACTGAGGAGTACAAGCATCATCAGACACCAGGAGGAAGGTCCTATGGTGAGGATAAAGAAGGGGTTGGGAGGAGGCCATGGGGAAGTAGCCCAGGGAGTTGTAGCTGTCACACAGCTGTTCCAGGAGGCACTCTAAACAGCTGCATACCACAGGGCCCTGGGCTAGAACCTGGAGTAGAGGGCGGGTGGGCCCAGGTTCCCCCCCAAACCTCCCAGCTCCTGGTCAGACACAGGAGGAGTTATCCTGAACTGTGGGTTCATGAAAATGGCCAAACTGAGGGCTGCTGTGAAGCTCCAAGGCGAGCAAATCCACCAATAAGCACAAGACCCACCAAGGTAGAGGAGGAACTTCGTCACACTACCTTCCTTGAAATGGGAACTGAAAAAGTTTGTCTAGTTTCCCTGTGCCTTTATCGTCTGTTGAAATGCTATTTTCTCTACTTCCTACAGCAATACCTCCTCAGTGAATCACAGTTGTACGGTACAGATATCCCTACAGCCCATCTCCTAGAGCAACAATACAAATACAGAAGGGAGATCCCACCACCTCTCCTTCTGATGGTAGAAGCATAGCAGTCTCACAAAAGGCTAAGGTACCTTAGCACTTCAGTCTTTTTTACATTCATGTCAACAGATCCTCTACTAAAATGGAGACCTCAAAAAAAAAAAAAAAAAGGTACGTAATTTCCAGCAAAGGCAGAATGCATACGATCTCTTGTAGTTGTAGTGAATCTACAGGACTCTAAGGTCATGTGATTAATATTGAACACAAACTGATCCACTGGCATAACTCTAGAAATCTGTGATATCTAGCTTCTGAAGGGTGAAGGGATAAAACAGGGTTCCCAGCTTGTAGTGGTAGGAACACATTACTGTATTTCATCCATTTGGTCCAATCTTTACACCTGATCCTGCAAAATACTTAGTTCCTTATTCAAGCAAATGGGACTGTTCACCATAGTAAACACAATGTTCAGCAGAGTTTGCAGAACTGGGACCTTCAATTGCACTAAATCATCTAAGGATGAGCAAATTCCTTCTTTAAGACATGCAACAATAATCGTTAAATACTTTATAACTGCCTGTAACATTAATACAGTATTTGCTATAGACTGGGTGGTTTGGTTTGGTGTTTAACTATGATGTTCAGCTGCCTGGAAAGACATCCCAGCTAAAACACACAAAATGATAAAATATTAAGCACCAAGGACTGGTCCCAGGATTTTACAAACACAACTCTGCCTTCCATTATGAGCTTCTGCCTTCAAACTGCATAATTAAGGGGCAATTAAGAAATTATGAGAATTGAGGAGAACTGGTTTCCATTTTCAATTATTTACAGATATGATTCAAAATGAAGTGTTGATTCATTTCAAATCCATTACAAGCAAAACAATTGAGAAGACAAATCCCAGGAAGATTGATTTGAGAGATTTTAAGCCACATGCTAGCTTTTGGTATTTTTCACTCAACTTCTAAAAGCAATTTTGCCTGCCTTTCCATCCCTAAGCTGATTCTTATTTTCCTTGTGTGCAAATCTATTCAAAGCTGTGCATCTAAAATAGATTTTACTTCATTGTCCCAGTTTCCTCTTATTGTTGCCATTTGCTTCTATACCACTTTTTCCATTCATTTGGGACTAATTTTCATTAACCTTAAAAGAACATGCAATCAATCTGAAGGGGCAGGAGGTTAAACAAAAGAGCAACCCAAGAGAAATATTAATTTTAAAGTCTAATAGATCAGTAATTCATTCTTCTTCCCCATCAAAACAAATGTTCCACCAGATTTGAATGTTAAAGGGCTGGAAGGATCAGTTCCCAGAGTGCATAATTTGCCTAAGTGACAACACAGGACCTGATCCTGAATCTATTGACTTCAGTGAGTTCAAGATGAAGTGCTTCAATGAGTTGAGGATCAGGGAGGGGAAAAGGATAACTGACTACAAGTTTTTGGCAGAGTAAACACAAAGGATAGGCAGGAATTAGCTAACCTGGGGATTACAGTATGAAATTAATATGGAGATATTTAGTGTGATTGTTTGAAAAAACAAAACAAAAAAACCCTTACAGTGAGCTCTATTAGGCTGCAGAACATTTTCCCAAGGAAAGTGGTGGAAACCCATCACTTGGGGCATTTGAATCTAGACTAGACAAATTCCTTAAAACAGCGTTTCTCGAACTTTAGCAACCCGAGGACCGCCATTTTGATTTTAAAAATTTTTGCGCCACCCCATCCCCCCACCAAGCCATCTGCTCAGCCCCAGACCCCACTCCCACTCCACCCCTTCCCCCAAGGCCTGGCCCCCACCCCTCGTCTTTCCACCCCGTCCCTGCTCCTCTCCTCCCTCCCAGCACCTCCTGCACTCCACTGAACAGCTGTTCCCCAGCCTGCAGGAGGCACTGGGAGGGAGGGGGAAGAGTTGATCAGCGGAGCCCGCGGACCCCCTGGAGTACCTTTGCAGACCCCCAGGTGTCCTTGGACCCCAGTTTGAGAAAGACTGCCCTAAAATATACATTAAGGTACTCTCCTGAAGAGGTAGGGAGATGGACCAAATAACCTACCAGGACTTTTCTATTTATGATTTCTATAATTCTATACTTATACTTCTAGAGCAAGACAGGGCACAAGATATGCTGTAAAAATGCAGCTTAAACCATTTGTGTATGTATCTGTCAGGTTAATGAACATAAAACATTGAGACACTTTGAGGCTGGAATCACCCCAAGGTCTACCTAGGGCTATCCAGCTCATGGGAAGTGCCAGACTGACACCACAGGAAACTAAAGTCCTTTTGTTCACTAACATGGACCCTGGTCTACTAGGAATTGGACAAAGACTGATGTTCCATATAGGCCAACACAGCCAACCTGAGCTGAATGTGAACTGGAACAATGAACTTCAAGGGATCCATATCCCCTGAGACATCAAGTCCCCCTAAAACCTTTTCAGCAGCGTGCTTACTCAAAAGAACATACAAATTTAATTCAGCTTGGAGGACCTGGGTGTCTCACCTTTGCCTTCAAAATTGCTATCAGCTCCTCAAAATTCTAACTAGCTTTTATTAATTAAATAAAATAATCCATCGCAGGAGCTCATTATAAAGCTGCTGTTTGTGAAGCACTCGGAAGATATAAAGTGCTCTAACAATGCTCAGGGTCAGACTGGGCCAGTGAGGCACAAGTCTGTGTCAGGGCACAGCACAGCAGCGTGGTCCCAGGAGAGGCCCCAGGACGTATGTCCCAGAGCTTCCAGAGCCCAGGGCAGGGCAGGCCACGCCACCCCGAAGGAGGGTGCAGCTTGCTCCATGGAGAGGAAGAAAGGAAGAGGAGGACCCCATCTCCTCCTGCCTTATGTGGGAAGTCTGAGAGGCATGGGCAACAGCCAGGGGCTAGCAAGGAAGGGCAGGAATTGCAACCAGGGATGGCCACCCCTGCCTTGGGAGAACAAGGGAGGGGACTGAAGGAAAGTAGCTTGCACCTTCCATGCTCCCGTCTGTCCTACACAAGGGGAAGGCATAAACTATTATTATTTACTTAAACAGATGGCTTAGCATCAGCACTTTGGGAGACTCAGGTGCAGGTTTTAGGTGGATGCTCTCACTGCCTCGGCTTGCAGAGGCTGAGGGTGCTATGGAGATTGTATTATCAGATATTGGAAGCCAGAGAGGAAGGAGTGCGTTGTATGACTCAACAGCAACCCCTCCAATGGCCTCAACTGATTAACAGAAGTGGGGCTCTGACAAGTCCAGACTATTCCTCTTCTCCAGAGGATGGTGGGTATGAGGGATACCTTGAGAATGGGAGGCTGTAAACGGGGGAGCAGGGGGTGGGAAAATGGAGGGAATTTGAAATGAGACACTCAACCCTATCTCTCAACAGGTCTTGAACAGTTCCGCTTTGTTTCTCTATCAGCTTTGTAGCACAACGTGGGTAACATCAGCAACCCCCAGCTTCAGAATTTGATTGCCATTCCTCTTATAGAGAGCAGATCATTTATTAGAAATTATTTTAATTTGGGAAGTGCTTAAAGAATGTGTGGTGCAAGGTAGGGGGCTGCAAGAGATCACAGACTCAGCAAAAATAAAATTTAAAAACAAGCTGGGTCACTGGGGGATGCACTTTCAACAATGTCTTACAAAGATGCTGCTCCCAGCTTAGAACAGACCCTCCAATTTTTTTCACCCTCCACTTTAAGCATGGGATTTGGGAGTATATTTCATACATTCCATCGTTCTTGAATTGTATTCTTTTCCCACCACCACACACAGAGTTTCCCAGCCTCTGGATTCCATGTAAAGGACAGTCAATCAATAGTTAAGCCATGCATTACTTCAACAGCAATGTCTATCAGAGATGGCTGTGATTAGGCTGAAGAGAAAAATACCTCTGACAGACAGAAAGACATTGCAGTCTAGATTGGAAGTCTTGGGTGTGGAAGACCACATTACCGCCTGCTGGACGGCTGATTCAATACTAGGCATACGCAATACTGTTGAGACAATGACAAACTGAGAAGAAAAGAGTATGTGGAAAGCCCAGCCACTAGGTTTGTGCGGGTCAACATGTACATCAATCAAAGTGATGTCAGCAGAAGTGTGTGTGTATGTGTGTGTACACTTGTTTGCAGCTGATAGAGCTAGTCTTAAAGCTTGAGAAAATAAGGATAAAATTAGTTTTTATCATAAATAGGAGCCAGCACTTTCATTTTTCCATTTCTCACCAAAAGATCTTCAGTGTTTACCTCAGCAGAAATCCACATGTACTGGAAAGAAGAAGCAAGTGATGTGCTGCATGAATATATAAAATAAGAAATGATACTTGGGAGAAACAGCAGAGTAAGTTATTCCTTACTTCATCCTAAGGGGGAAATTCAATTATCAGCTTATACGAGTGTAGACTAGTGGTCTCAGCACAGGACTAGAAGCTAGGAATTCTCTAGCTCTGAGACCCAAGTTAAAAATAATACAAGCGAAAAGTGCTCTATCGGCATGTCATTAAATCAAATATGTAAATACACTTTATATTACGGTCCATTGCTTGTTATTTCAAACTAAGCAATTCCATTACTTCACTCATGGATTATGGAATACCAAGCTAGCCATCATAATTGTATTCTGTGTAACATCCACTCTCATGACATAGTACAACCAGTTGATGTTATATGTAGAAAATGCTTCTATACCACTTCTCAGGTTCTATCAACAACTAGTTACTTTTGTTGTGATGCTACGCTCATTAAGGAGACATAGCTAATGATCGAAGTGTGGTTTTAGGTGTATTCCTCCTTCTGAACAAGCTACCTTTGGGGCTGAAAATGGCTCACGCTGACCCTCTTGGAATCCTTTTTGAAAGATTGGAAATATCTGCATTATTTGACCATGGAAAAGCAAACAGATAGACAGACCTGTACATCTGTCACACCTTTTTCCTCTAGCATAACTAAATCCACCACCAAAAAACCCAGTCTATTTGTAAAACTTAAACTTTCCATGGATTCAGACCTCCAGGAGAAGTGTTTTTGACATGCTTCAAGCAATTTGAGATAATATGCACAAGGAGGGCATAAGATGATACTTTGCAGTAATATAGTCTTTCATCCAGTGATGTTCAAGCTCTTTGCCAACAATTAACCCCCGCAGTGCACTTGTGAGATAGGAAAAGAGTATACAGGGATAACTTCACAGCTGAAAGGCAATCACGTATGGGGCCAAACACAGCAGCTATTGAACCATGCGCAGCAACACTACATAAGAGTTTAGGATAAGAAGTTAATATCTTTTCCAGCTGACAGCCTGATTCAATACTCATTTGAAATCAGTGGGAGTCCTTCTATTGACTCCAATGGGATTTGGAACAGGTCCTGAAACTGCAGAGGTAATTTTAGGTAGCTAGAAATGTGCAGAGGAATTTTCAAAGGGCCTCCTTTGGATGCTCTGCAGAGGATTTGGGGAAGGGACACGGGTAGGTGAGGGTGACGGGGGATATGTCAGAACAGAGGAGAGGAGCAAGGGGAAGCTCATTTACACAGCCCCAGAATCTGCAATTATCTTCCTCAAGAATGAGCTGCTGGGCAAGTGCTCACAAACCCTCTCTGCCAACATAACAAAGAGACTGAGAACTCAGGCTGAATATCAGGTAACTGCTGTGGAAGATGACAAGATGCAGGAGTCGTGGATTTATGCTGGGTATCCAGCCACTGAAGCCATGAACTCCCGCTTTACATCACATATAGCTATGCTATTCATGGAATAACTACATTTTCTACCTCTATGGGCTCAATCCTATCCAATTCCTCCATCTTGGCTCTTCTAAAAACCTGTCTTGTTGTGTGTTGGAGAGAGGGAGGGAGGGGGGAGTTTACTCTGTGTATTGCCTGTTATCAGAGTACACAAAATGGCAGAGCTACCAATTAGAGGCTGATGCGTGATCACTTTCATCAGGAAATCAGGAATCACTTTCTTCAGGAATTTCATCAGTACCTCTTACAATAGCAACTTTTGAGCACCTTTAGTGGCCTGAACCAATGGCCACTGAAGTCAACGGAAGAGCTCCCATTGACACCAATGGGTATTGCATCAGGACCCTTGATGGCCCCATAGCTCTTCTGAAAATACTGTTTACATACCCATAGCACACCTGCAAATCCCATGCCATCATGCTATTCCAGCTACAGAGCTCTCAGTCCACGTGGGCACAACTGAACAGTAGATCAGAAAATCCCCAATGTGTTCAGCTCCCACTTGGGCCACTTGGTGGCTTCCCAAATGGCTATTTGTGCGTGCCCAAATTTTTGGAAATTTTCACCCTAGTTACTGTTGCAATAACTGGGCATACAAATTTACACTAATTGTGAGCTCAATTGTAAATCGAACCTGAAAGTTCATACGATGTCACAATAACCTATAACCTGATGGGAAAAGGAATAAAAGGGAGACAGAAAAACTGAATTCGTGCAAACAAAAAGGATTATTGATATAATTCTAGGACTGTGGTAAGATCATGCTGAGTAAACCAGCGAAGTGTGGAACCAGAAATCAGTAAAACAAATGTTATGTTGGAAACTAGCCCTGGTGGGCAAAATAATGAGAGGATGGGCTATTTCACCCACAATTCCCTTTGTGAAAGGAAGAGACTTTGAGGAGAAAAACTGGCTATTGAGGCAAGCTGCACCAGCATGGCTGCCATTCCCACCATCTCCTGAGACCTCACACCTCACATGCTGATCCTGAGAGATGTCCTGACCAGACAAGGGCCAGAGAGAGGGACCCAGATGACACTGCCATCTCTGCTGGCTCCAGCTGAATCCCAAACACTACATGGGATGAAACGGGATCAGACTTTAACAACAACAGCTCCAGCCCATCTCTACTAACTTCTTCTCTTTTCCAAAAGAGGACACTTATTACATCTTTGATACCATCAAAGAGACTATCAAACAAGGGTTTTTTTCCTTCTAAAAACTCTCTCCAGTGAAAGGGAAAGGAAACTAGGGATAGTGTTAAAATAAAAGCCTTATTTTACATTTCAAATGCTTTACCTGTTTTTCCTTCTTTTCTGTATCTTTAATAAAAGGTTAGAGTGATTTTAATGGTGTGTTTGCCAGGGTACTAAGCAGGCTGAGGTCTCTGTATACCAAACCCCAAACCTTGTTCAAAGTTGGACAGTGACTGGGTCTTGTTAACACCTTTAGTCCATATAGTCTATCTACATTAATACAACACCCAATGTGGCATTTGGCCAAAACAGTACCATTAACAGATTACAGAGAGTGCTGCAGGATCTTCAATGGCCTCATGTGGTCACCACCACAGTTTAGCTTCTCCTCTGAAAGCCAGCACCACCAGCATTACATTGCCTCCTTATATCATGCTGCATATCACGGGGTCCACTCTCCACAGGTGGCACCTTCTCCCTGCTGCTCTGGGAAATCAGCTCTTTCCAGGTCTGAGGCTTACTTCAGCTACTTGCTGCATGCTCTGTTGCCACTCTCTCTCTCTCTCTGAACTCAGTGTGCTCCCTCTTTATCAGCTAGCCCCCCAGCCAAGTCACTAGGCGTATCTCCCCCTTCCGCGGTGTCAAAGTCTTTCCTTACCAGCAGTCTTAGGCAGCATCAAGGCTACTGTAGTGTTCATGTTATGTTATGCCTCTTTCCACAGGGTACGCAGGATGGCAGAGGGGGAAATGGCCAGTGGATCTACTCAGTTGTAATCATCTCCCCCAACCCTCCACATGCTAGTGCTCATGGAGCCACCACAGAGCTGGTGTTGCAAACTTCCTTCACGCAATTCTGAAATCCTACTGCCCCTCCCGCCCGCATCCGTGTTTTCAGGACTTTGAGACCCGAATTTTCCCCAATGAGAATATTTTTTCAAACTCCCAACATAACTTCACCACAGAAACTGGAATCCATTAGAATTAGAGACCATTAAAAATGGGCACTTCAAGGGGCTACATGTTTTCATACTTCCTGAACTAAGGGTTTCACCATACACGGTGATTATTTTTAGCCAGTACCATTTATATTTATATCAAAGATGGCATGCTGTGCCCTTCTCTTTACAGCCATATAAGAGACATGGTCCCTGCCAAAAAGAGTTTACAACCTCTGGCCCCGATCCTCTAAGCTGTTTCATGTGGGTCCTTACAACTACACAGAGATCCATTAAAGTCAATTTTAGAAATGGCCCACCTTGATTATCATACACATTGTAAGGAGAGTGGTCACTTTAGATAAGCTATTACCAGCAGGAGAGTGGGTTTGTGTGGGGGTGGGGGGTGAGAAAACCTGGATTTGTGCTGGAAATGGCCCAACTTGATTATCATACACATTGTAAGGAGAGTGATCACTTTAGATAAGCTATTACCAGCAGGAGAGTGGTGTGGGAGGAGGTATTTTTTCATGCTTTATGTGTATAAAAAGATCTTCTACACTTTCCACAGTATGCATCCGATGAAGTGAGCTGTAGCTCACGAAAGCTTATGCTCAAATAAATTGGTTAGTCTCTAAGGTGCCACAAGTACTCCTTTTCTTTTTATTAAAGTCAATACACTCCTTGCAAAGTAGCTTCAGATTAGAGGCTCCTGTGTACATAACACCATGAAAGATGACAAAAAACAAAGATCTAGGAGAAAGCTGGGGACAGGCACATGAGATGCATCACAATAATCATGAAAAGAAAAGGAGTACTTGTGGCACCTTAGAGACTAAATTGGTTAGTCTCTAAGGTGCCACAGGTACTCCTTTTCTTTTTGCGAATACAGACTAACACGGCTGTTACTCTGAAACAATAATCATGAAGTTTCTTTGTTTGTTAACCACATCTTCATGGTTTCGTAAATTGTTTTTTTTTAATGTAATGAGCTATTTGGGATGCATTTTTAAACTAACATTTTACTTATCTATTATTAAGATTTTCTTTTTTTCCCCAGGTGAAAGAGAAGATCATTAATATCTTTTGTTTCTTGTGATGTGATTCAGATCCTTAACTTTCTGCTTTCATTCCCCCCATTCTTCAGTGGGCACTAATTTTAACCAAACAAAATCAAAGCACCAAACTCCAGATAGCCATGCCTGCATCAACTTTCAAATCGGAAGCAGCAACGTTCTGCATTTAATCAGGGCAGAGCTGCTCATTGCAAAAGAAATGTGGAGTCAGACTTTACACACAGACAAGGAAGAGCCTCAAATTTAAGCCTTCTGCCATTAGAAATCATGCAAATTGGGTCTAAAACTTTAAAATGCTCCTTTTAGAGCTCCTGCACATTTCTATAAAAAGCGTTATTGTCATTAAAAATTGCACAGGGCAACCCATGCTCAGTATCACTGTTCAGTAGTCAGGCAATGGCTGAGCTGTTAATATGTCATTAATAATAGTAACCACTGAGTTCTGATTGACTATAAAACCACACTCAGCATCATCTTCCTTTTCTCCCGAAAAATATATTCATCTTTAAAAAGGAAACATTTAACAATTGCTCCTCCCTGCACACTTTCCTTCTAGTCCTATTATTTTATGCTTCTAGCTTTTAAATTGTTTAAAAAAATACAAATCAGGGCTAACAAGGTCTCAGGAATACAGTCCTACAGGTGTATATCTCTGTCTATTTTTAAAGGCTGCTCTGCAGCTTTAAATCTTGCTGCATCGAGCTCTGGAATATTTGCATCACAGAGCTGCAAAATGGTACCAGGCAGGGAGAAGACAAAAAAAATTTCTCCTCACCTCACCTTTAACAGTCTCTAGAGACAGTTCAACAGCCTGCGACGAGGACCCCCCTCCCACCCCACACTGGCTGAATGGGGTGAGCAGGGCACTCATGTACAGCAGCAGTGCAAAGAAACACAAACCACCAAGGTCAAGCAAAGCCCTATACAATCAGCAGCATCTCCCAGAGCAAATCTGCAGCCAAGTTTCTGGCAGGGGGCTGCTGCACGGTACATGGCAACGGGCTCGGGCTTGCATTTCCTCGGGGGGTGGAGGGGGGAGGGCAAAGAAAACGCCAACCACCGCTCCGCACCCCAAACACAGCTCCGTCCATTTCCCTCGCCCGAGCCCCGGCTGCGGGGGGGGGGGGGGGCGATATGCAGCCTGGCGGAGACTCACCTCTCGCAGACATGGCTCAGGCAGCGTGAGCAGGCGGGGGAAGGCAGCGAGTCTCGCTGGTTAAGGGAGGGGTGGGGGAGACGGGAGATGAGCAGGTGCCGTGGTCCTGCGGGACGGCCACCCATGTGCCGGGGATGGAGAGGAGCCGGCTGGTACCTGTCTGCCGCGTGCCCCGGAGCAGCAGAGCGGCGCAGGGCGCTCCATGGACAATAACACCAGCAGCCGCAGCCAATGCAGACAGTGAGCGGCCGGGGCTGGGCGGGTCTAGGCTGCCTCCCTCCCTCCTTCCCTTCCCCCCACCCAGCGCTGCAGGCCGGGCCGCGACGCCCGGCAGCAGATCAATACATCCACCCGCCAAGGGATCTCCGGGAAGCCGCTCCCCGCAATGCACCGGCTGCCTGGGCCAAGCGCCGAGCTGGGGGAGGCAGTGAGGGGCTCTGATTGCAGAATAGAGCACGTGTGTGTGTGTGTGTGCGCGCTCTGGGTGTGCAAGAGAAGGGAGGGGGATACGTGTGTGCGCGCGCTCTGGGTGTGCAAGAGAAGGGAGGGGGATACGTGTGTGTGTGCGCTCTGGGTGTGCAAGAGAAGGGAGGGGATACGTGTGTGCGCGCGCGCGCTCTGGGTGTGCAAGAGAAGGGAGGGGGATACGTGTGTGCGCTCTGGGTGTGCAAGAGAAGGGAGGGGAATACGTGTGTGCGCGCGCTCTGGGTGTGCAAGAGAAGGGAGGGGATACGTGTGTGCGCGCGCGCGCGCTGGGTGTGCAAGAGAAGGGAGGGGGATACGTGTGTGTGTGCGCGCTCTGGGTGTGCAAGAGAAGGGAGGGGGATACGTGTGTGTGTGTGCGCGCGCTCTGGGTGTGCAAGAGAAGGGAGGGGGATACGTGTGTGTGTGTGTGCGCTCTGGGTGTGCAAGAGAAGGGAGGGGGATACGTGTGTGTGTGTGTGCGCTCTGGGTGTGCAAGAGAAGGGAAGGGGATACGTGTGTGTGCGCGCGCTCTGGGTGTGCAAGAGAAGGGAGGGGGATACGTGTGTGTGCGCCCCTGCAGCAGAAGGGATCTGCACGAGTGTGTGTAGTGCCAGCAAGAGAAGGGCACTGCACGTTTGTGTGTGCCCAGGCAGTAACGGGATCTATATGTGCGAGTGTGTGTGTGTGTGTGTCAGTGTGTGCAAGAGAAGAGATCTGTGTCTGTTTCTGCTCGTGCAGCAGAAGGAATCTGCAGAAGTGTGTGTGCACACACACCTGTGCAGCAGAAGCATGTATCTGTGACAAGGCATTTCTGTGTGTGCAGGCAGTCGATGGGATCAGAGCGTATGCCAGAAGTCACAACAGCAGAGGGTGCGCACTCAACAAGAGGCATGTGCAACATAAACATTGCTCAATATAAATCCCCTGCAGGTGAGCCTGGAAAAAACAAACAAAACAAAAAAAACATGATATATTAGAAAGCCCCCAAACAATCTAAAATGTTAACAGAGAGACATGGAAATTAAGCACACCCTACGTTATACATACCTAAGTCTCATAATAAACATCTCAGAGAGCTTCCAATTGACTATAAAAGAAGCAGCACTGAGGGCCTTCTGTGCCATAAAGAAACCACTGGACAGATGTAACCCTTCAGTAAAACTACTGAACAATATCATTCAGCTCATTCATCTCTATGGGAGTGAAGCCTGGGGCACAGCCTCAACAGCGAAGTAGGCCTATTGAAAAACCCCATAGTAATGATACAGCTGCACATATAATACATAAACACAGGAAATATAGCAACATTGGCTGCAACACAGAACTGGATCAATTTCCCTCCCAAATTAGCATACATAAAGAACACTGGACTTCTGGTGTCCTTTCAACTAAAGCAGCAAACTCTCCTTCCACTGCAAAGCACTAGGGTATCACAACTTAAATCCAACAGAAAAGAAATCTAATTTTAGATATCATCACTACTAACCTCAACAATTCTAACTTTCCATCCAATGGAGCCAGCTAGCCCCTCCCCAAACCAAAAAACCAGGCTCAGCACCCAAATCACCTACATATCAGTCTGTGGCAACAAATCAAAAACAACAATCTAGATGGTACAGATCCTTGCTCCGAATTATCACACTAGTAGGCTACCTCTGTGCTGTGAAATGAAAACAGTTCAGGCAGACTCTTACCATATACACAATGAGTGACAATAAACTAGAGATGGAAACCTGGAGACACAACGCACAATCCAAATGCAGCAAGGAGCCAACATGCGATCAATGTGATAGGAGAGATTGAGAGAGACACACATACTGCTCCAATATCCAAATTACAAGAGAAGGTGAGAATGATACATCCTCAGACTACCAGGGATCATAAAAGACTTTTCATCAAAAAGCAAAGAGGAAAATCTCAGTGAAATCTGAGAGAAAGGAGAGAGATGGCAGAGACTACATCATGGTATGTATCAACCTTCTGGATCAGAAATGGACACAGGGACCAAACCCCAAACACAGTGTGAAGTCCCATTCTTCCAAGGCAGATCTTACCCGCCTCCAACACAATTGAGAGTACTATCTCTTTTACTCTTTAGCAATACATTTATGCTAGTAGTTTGTTATGCTGAAGGGATGTGCATATGTGCATGCATGGTCCTCAGAAAGGATATGTGCATGTGTACATGTGTACATCAAAAAGCATGTTATGTGTGTGCACAACAGAAGCAGTGTGTGTGCCTGTATAGTACTCCAACAGCAGATGTGTGCATGCTGACATTTGTGCAACAGTGGCTTTTAGAAATGTCCAACTCTGCCCTCCATCCATCACCCCCACCGTGTTGTACAATTCAGTTCAATTGTATTCACTCTGTCATCCTGTTTCCTGCAACTGCAAGTGCCACTGAATCCTGTAGCAAGAGTGGAATAAATAGCCGGTTTGCATTCCTCCATCCTCATCCCCAAGGCACCAGCCCTGGTCTGATGGATGCTGATCTATTGCTACATTAAAGCACAGTGGTGTGTGATCATGCATTAACGTCTACTTCAAAACCAGTTCCATTAAACATTCTCATTTGCAAGCAACTCTACTTTCCCTTCTTGCACTGCAACAGACAAGATTTTCCTAAACCAGTGTGATGTGATGACCTAATTTTGCATTTTTAATATTCAAGACATTTCCTGTGCACTTTTCTGGATGGGTTTCTAACCAATGTTATCACGGGTTCCACCATGTGATGCTAAAAAGCTAGCATTAGAGAGCAGTATCAGCAAAAGGCAGACCTTCGTTTTTGATGTAGAATTTCCTGTCTTTCTGCTGCCTTGCAATTGACGGGGGGAGAGGGAGGTACAGAGGGGCGAAGCATTTGTAACTTAAAAGATTTGTTAGAGTGGCGCACACACAGTTAATTCCACATTAATTTTATGTAAACTTTCTGTCTAAGGTAAGCAGGTGCAACACGGAGACTGACAGAAAAACACGTTAGAATTCTGTGCAAACACATTGTACCAGCTCAGGTTATTTTTTATATATATTTATGAACTGATGGTGGTGGGGGTGACGTACTTATAATTGTTGTTTCTTGAGAATAATGCTGGGTATGTGGCATAACAGGAAAAGGGCATACCATTGTCGATCCATGGTAAAATTCTGTATTGTGCCGACTTCTATTTGAAGCTGGTCAGTGTGTCATTAATGTGCCCGTACATCATTTTTATTTCTTTTTCATTATGTTTCAGAGTTCAAAATAGTGTTTTGTTTATATTTGAGATTGGAAATAAAAGAACAGTACTTATTTTGAGCGAAAGTTGCTGTTTGTGTTTAATAAGAACGGGTCAAATTTCAGCTGGTGTAAATTAACATAGCACTGAAATCAATGGAGCAACACCGACTTACACAGCTGAGGCCCAATGTGTTTATATTTACTATATGGGCAGCGTACGATTTATCATCTTAACTATTCATTCCCTTGCTTTTGAGCATTTGGCTTTTTTTGTGAGCAAACTCACAATCTTTGCTGTATTTCTCCTCAAAACCCCCGTGAGCTGAAAAAGTGCTGTTATTCCTATTTTACAAATGAGAAATTTAGGCACAGAGAGACTAAAGGCCAGATTTTCAAATTTATTGAGGCCCCTAAAGATGCACTTAGGTGCCTGTTAGGATTTTCAAAAGTGCCTAAACAGATTAGGCACCTAAATCTCATTGAAGATGAGATTCATGCACCTAGACACTGAAAATAAGTCCATAAGTGATTTGTCTTAGGTCATACAGGAAGTCTCTGTCAGAGCAGGGAACTGCACCTGGATGTCCCCAGTACAGAGCCCTAACAACTGGGTCATCCTTCTTCTCCTCAATGTATATTGTTGGCACTTAGCAACCTTAACTGTTTTTTTTAAACCATTTTTTATTTTTGGAATTTCCAAGGGTTGTTGGGAGTTATTTATTTATTTACGACTTTCATTTTTTTATTTTATGTAGGTAAATGAAAATACAGTTTTCTAAGGCTTGGTCTATACTGCAGAATTAGGTTGACATAAGACAGCTTACATCAACCTAACTATTTAAATGTACACACTACGGTGTTTCTCCCGCCACTGTAACGCTTCTGCTATGCTGACCTAATAAATCCACCTCGGCAAGAGGCGTAAGGCTTAGGTTGACATATTTTGGGCAACGGAATATGTGTATAGACACTGCGTTACTTGCATTGCCTGTTGGTTGTCAGCCAGGCTGACAGCAGGAGCCCTGACACTGACAAGAATGTCAATTTCATGGCTAGTAGTGTCCCCCTTTTGAAACAGAACCTCCAAGGCAGTGGGGAGTGTTCCAGCTGTTAGCCCCGCAGTGCTGACAGCTGGAGCCTCACTGCCCAGCGCTGAAAGCCCAGGCTGTGGGCTCTGCACGCAGCTCATAGCTGGAGCCTCGCTGCCTGGAGCTGAGAGCCCAGGCTGTGGGCTGTACATGGAGCTCACTGCTAGGAGCCCCGCTGCCTGGCGCTGAGATCCCGGCCTGTCAGCTCCACGCACAGCACCCCGTTTTCAGATAACGGTAATTCCTTAAACATTTACTGCCCTTGAAAACATTTTGTTGCATGAACCAATGTCAAAGTGACACCTATTTATCTGCATTTATAATGAGCTTATCAGTGTGATACTGTACCTGATCATTGTGCATGCATCAAAATGCAACTGTGAGGTTGACCGGGGGCAGTCTGAAATGTCTTATTATGTTTTGAATTTTATGCAATGATTTCACTGGGCTGATACAGGGGCACTAAGAAATGTTAGAAATTTCACACAATTTTTCAGTCTGTTATGATGTCATAATTTCATTAGCTCTCTCGTCACTAGAGTGTTCCAGAGGAGTCAGACCTGAAATATTAATGTAAAATCTAAGCAGAAAAACAGGTGTTGCCAACTCTCATAATAGTGAATCTTGCAATACTAAGTGTTTTTCTTAAAGGCCCAGCTGCAGAAATCAAAAGATTACATGAGAATCCCTGCTTCATTCTCAAATAAAAAGTAGGACTGGCAGTGCCTAAAACAACCAAGTTTTTTGTTTTATGTTCTTTTTACAAAATGCTTTCAGGACTTTAAACATTATAACAAAGCAAAGAAGGGCACAAGTCCAATTTGGTTTTTTTTGCAGGTCACCTTAACTTTTCCATAGCAGGATACATATCTGCAGATCTGGGAAAGGATCTTGGTTCTACATCTGCAATAAACATGCCTCTATCATTTGAACAATAAGAAGAGAGCTCTCCAAGCTATCAGCTATAAGATCCTTGTGTTTGTTCTGCAACCAGCCAATACAGGGCAGCATGTTCACATAAGTACATAGACTTCCATTGACTTCAAAAGGCTTTGGATCAGACCCTGCTCCCACTGAAGTCAATGGGGAAAAAAAATCTCCATTTATATCAATGAGAGCAAACTGGAGCCCAAAATTATTTACAGCAACAATAGTTCATCAATTTGCTTAATTACAACTTATTTTCTTCAAATATAACCAGTATATGCATTTTCAAGGAAATTTAAAAAGTAAAATAATAAGGCTTTCTTGATTGTGCAACAAAGAAAACTTAGACAAAAGTCAAATTTCTAATATTGGTAATCTTTTCATGATTTCTAGCTCAAACGAAGTTTTATCAATTCTTTTCAATTTTTTCAGAAACATTCTCATATATCTTTAGAGTATTATTTAACACTGTAAATAATCCTTGGGATATATAGTTTTATGGAGAAAGAATGATACAAAATAAAGCTGTATTTTATTGTACCTCCATTGTCATGAGGTAGAGTGGGCTAATGGACTCAAGAATCCAGGACTGTATACAGAAGCATCATGTATGAGGATGTGTACTTCTTTAAAACAGTAGCAAGAAGCCAGGTAGGAGAGGCCTGGGGAAGCATCTAGGAAGAAGACCTACAATGAAACACTGAAAGAGAGGCAGGGTGGCTGTATACTGTTTTCCCACATTGTAAAAGCGTTCCTTGTTCACTGTTAGAAAAACTCATCTATTTCTTTACCACCTTCTCATGATACTATGATTATCTGCAGTGATAGCAATAGAACCATCAGCACCAAAAAGCAAATGCCCCTGTCACCTGAGCTAAAGGAGTAATTCCATCAGCTGAGAGGACACAGTGGGGTCTTCTCACATGGGTCAGCAACTAGAGGAAGACTTGATCACCCACACTTAGACTGCAGGTAATATCAGAATATTTCTGGAAGCCCGGATATCTTGAGTACTAAGTCTTGTTCTGCCACTGAATCTCTCTGTGGTATTGGACAAGTCACTTATCTTCTCTGTTTGTCAGCTTTCCATTTGGTTAAATGGGGATAATAACACTTCCTTTCCATCTTCATAAGTGTATGGTGAGGATTAATTTGTTAGTATAAGTATCATATCTCGCTAATTTTGATACCCATTTACTTTTTTTTTTTGCTCAGTACTAATTATACTGTTAGTCTTACATTAAAGTTTATTCATTAAAGCCACAAATGGGAGAAACATAAAATAATAATGGTGACCAGTAGATTCAATGCGTTATAAAGGCAAAAAGGATGAAACACTAAACAATGGCATCTTTGAAAAGGGAAAAATTCCATCTCTTTTTGTTTGCTGCCATCTGGCAATTTTGTAACCATGATAAAACTCTTTAATATGTGTGAGACACATGAGACCCAGGACATTTTTAAACTACACAATCTTTGGAGTGGGAATGTTAGCTGAATTATACTGTGCTAAGCAGATATTAAGTCACACTATGACACAAATGCTAAAAAAAACCACTCTAGGTTCCATCCTGCATTTCTTGTGCACCCAAATCTCTTTGCTGTCAATGGGAATTTTGGGTGCACAAGGAATGCGGGATTGGGTCATTAGCAGAAGGCCTGGAAAGATGGCAGTTAACAGACAAACCAGCTACTTGAAGCCGTCTTTTTGAATTGTTGCCTAAGAATTGGGAGAAAACTAAAGCATGGCTGCCTCACAATTTTCCACTCCCTACTTGCGGACCCCTGAAGAGGTCCTAATCCAAAATGCATCAAGATCAACGCGGTTGGGGATCAAGCCCTATGTAATTTGCCTAAGGTCACACAGGAAGTTTGTGTCAAGAATCTTGATCCCTAGTCATTTTTTCTTCTAGAATAAAGGAAATACAAAATTAACACTGAAGATTGCTGATGGTGATTTTAAAATAGTAGCTTTTAAGTATGCCTGATCCTAGAGGACTAACACCATCTTCTGCACTAAATATACTTTGTACTTGCTCCAACAGTGAAAGCATTTGCCGTGCTATGGCTATACAGCATTTAGTTGGTTAAACAGTCACAGTTGGTTAAATGTGCTAACAAGCTTATACTATCAACATAAAATGTAACAGATGTTTCCTAGCACTGATTTCATACTATAAAGATGGTAGAATACCATGGATAGGCCCGAACCAAAACCCCTGATGAAAACACCGCTGAACTTTGTAAAGGTTTGGGATCTGAATCTAAATTTTACATCTGGCCATTCTCTATATGTGAGACCAAACCAAAACCCTGGATCTCAGCACATCTTGACTTGGCAATAGTCTTATCCATGTCTGAACTACACAGCTTGGGCCCATCTCTATTTAAGATTGCTTAAACCTAGATGGAGGGAATGAGCATTTTCATTAGCTCTAACCTCCTATTATAAGAGGTACAGGGGCTTCTTCCCATACTACTGGGGTTTAGCTCTTCCTGGTGTTGCCCTAATTCCTCACATGCTCTTTTTTCATCTTTTCTTTATACTTTCCAACATGAAGACTCCATACTGCTGGGCCATTCGTCTTCTGGCTGAAGAGGACAGGACTCCTTTCAGAGCACATCAAGCTCACTTCTTAATCTGCTGGATGGACTGCAGTTTGGATCTGAGAGACACAAAGTACTGCCTCTCCTTCTGGGACTGAATGTTGTGTCTCTGTTATCAAACTAGGAGAAGAAAACAAATCTAGGTCTCTTACATAGCAATGCCCAGTTTTACAGCTAAACCCACATGTTTGCACCTAGACACACGGCCAGCCGTAGGATCCTTGATATTGTGGTAATGGACATTTCACAAATGCCCAAGGTGGAGAAATCAGGAAGAGGGGTTGGCTCTTTTCTTTCAGAAATGCACTATCACTGACATACCCATCAACAATATATCACCCAAAGTCAGTTAGATAAAAGAGTGAATCTGCAAGTGTTAGAGAAAGAACAAGGGCCACCATATTATCCAGGTCAATACTTTTGTATGATATACATTCAGCAAAGCCACTTTCTTATGATCTTTTTATTAGCAGAGGTTTAAATGTTTATTCTAGATATTTTTGTTACATTTTCTTCCCCCTTTCTGCTGTAAAAATCTACAAGGAGGTGGATATGCTACGTATTTAAGGTGTTGGACCCAGCTGAATTTTTCATGTAATCTCACCTGCTTTGAAAGATGGCCAATGTATCACAACAAGATTTATCCCAGAGGATATTTTCCTTTGCCTAGCACCAATCCTGAGCTCACACAGATTCTACGCTAATTCCCCACAATGCCTCCTGTTATTTATTCTGGAAAGTCACAGTACAGAAATACAGATGCCAGTGGATTACTGAATTCTCTTGTTTATGGTGCTGCTAAAACAAAATGCTTCCTCATGCTGCCCTCTGCAGGACATGTTCTCACACATAATGGTTATTTGCTCTTTTGGCAAACCATGCTGGTTGCTTTACACATTAATGCACTGTTTCAAAACACAGAATTTATCTGTGTTCTATTAGATTGTACATCAGCTGGTGCCAACAAAATGTACTTTTTAGCATGATAAACGAGTTTTTAGTTTCATGGTTATTGGTGTTGAGGAGCTAGAGAAAAGGCCACCTTGATTTCTATAAAGGAAGCCAAAATATGAAGTCTTGAAGTAGGGATAAATATTCTGGATCTGCGGGAGCCCAAATAAACTCGAATATCATGGTATTTATAGTTTATCATGGGCTATATTTTGCCTTACTGAACTATTTATGGGACCAAATAAACACAATATCTGGTCTTCTGATGATATTTTTACCATTTGGGATCGGTTAGAGTCACAGAATCATACAACCATAGGGTTAAAAGGGAACACAAAGGTCATCTAGTCTAACCCCCTGCCAAGATGCAGGATTTGTTGTGTCTGAACCATCCAAGACAGATGGCTATCCAGCCTCCTTTTGAAAACCTCCAGTGAATGACATTCCACAACCTCCCTATGAAGTCTGTTCCATTGTCCTACTATTTTTACAGTTAGGAAGTTTTTCCTGAGATTTAATCTAAATCTGCTAGGCTGTAGTTTGAACCCATTGCCTCTTGTCCAGCCCTTTTCTCCATCTTGTTTATGAAGGAATCACTGTGATCACCTACCTTGACTTCCAGTATAACACGGGACAAACAGCTTCTTTGAATTAATTCCTGTTTGAATTAGAGCATATAAAAGTATCCAATCCTGATTTAAAAATTGATAGTGACAAAAAATCCACCACAACCTTGCCAGGAGCTAGGATTCACGATGTGACGGAGAGACTGCCAAGACTCATCAAGCCCTCGGATCGCTACCCCTTCCTGCTTCTCCATGTGGGCACCAGTGATACTGCCAAGAATGACCTTGAGTGTTCACTGCAGACTATGTGGCTCTGGGAAGAAGGATAAAGGAGTTTAAGGTGCAAATGGTGTTTTCGTCCATCCTCCCTGTGGTAGGAAAAGGCCTGGGTAGAGACCGTCGAATCATGGAAGTCAATGAATGGCTACACAGGTGGTGTCGGAGAGAAGGCTTTGGATTCTTTGATCATGGGATGGTGGTCCAAGAAGGAGGAGTGTTAGGCAGAGATAGACTCCACCTAACGAAGAGTGGGAAGAGCATCTTCACAAGCAGGCTGGCTAACCTAGTGAGGAGGGCTTTAAACTAGGTTCACCAGGGGAAGGAGACCAAAGCCCTGAGGTAAGTGGGGAAGTGGGATACTGGGATGAAGCATGAGCAGGAGAGTGCAAGGGGGAGGGCTCCTGCCTCATACTGAGAAAGCGGGTCGATCAGCGAGTTATCTTAAGTGCCTATACACAAATGGAAGAAGCCTGGGAAACAAGCAGGGAGAACTGGAAGTCCTGGAACAGTCAAGGAATTATGATGTGATTGGAATAACAGAGACTTGGCGGGATAACTCAGATGACTGGAGTACTGTCATGGATGTTTATAAACTGTTCAGGAAGGACAGGCAGGGCAGAAAAGGTGGGGGAGTTGCACTGTATGTAAGAGAGCAGTATGACTTCTCAGAGCTCCGGTATGAAACTGCAGAAAAACCTGAGAGTCTCTGGATTAAGTTTAGAAGTGTGAGCAACAAGGATGATGTCGTGGTGGGAGTCTGCTATAGACCGCCAGACCTGGGGGATGAGGTGGACGAGGCTTTCTTCCAGCAACTAACGGAAGTTACTAGATCGCAGGCCCTGGTTCTCATGGGAGACTTCATTCACCCTGATATCTGCTGGGAGAGCAATACAGCGGTGCACAGACAATCCAAGCGGTTTTTGGAAAGTGAAGGGGACAATTTCCTGGTGCAAGCGCTGGAGGAACCAACTAGGGGCAGAGCTCTTCTTGACCCGCTGCTCACAAACCGGGAAGAATTGGTAGAGGAAGCAAAAGTGGATGGGAACCTGGGAGGCAGTGACCATGAGATGGTCGAGTTCAGGATCCTGACACAAGGAAGGAAGGAAGGAGAGCAGCAGAATACGTACCCTGGACTTCAGAAAAGCCGACTTTGACTCCCTCAGGGAACTAATGGGCAGGATCCCCTGGGAGAATAACATGAGGGGGAAAAGAGTCCAGGAGAGCGGGCTGTATTTTAAAGAATCCTTATTGAGGTTACAGGAACAAACCATCCCGATGGTAGAAAGAATAGTAAATATGGCAGGTGACCAGCTTGGCTTAACAGTGAAATCCTTGCTGATCTTAAACACAAAAAAGAAGCTTACAAGAAGTGGAAGACTGGACAAATGACCAGGGAAGAGTATAAAAATATTACTCAGGCATGCAGGAGTGAAATCAGGAAGGCCAAATCACACTTGGAGTTGCAGCTAGCAAGAGATGTTAAGAGTAACAAGAAGGGTTTCTTCAGGTTTGTTAGCAACAAGAAGAAAATAAAGGAAAGTGTGGGCCCCTTACTGTATGCAGGAGGCAACCTAGTGACAGAATGTGGAAAAAGCTAATGTACTCAATGCTTTTTTTGCCTCTGTCTTCACAAACAAGGTCAGCTCCCAGACTACTGTACTGGGCAGCACAGCATGGGGAGGAGTGACCAGCCCTCTGTGGAGAGAGAAGTGGTTCGGGACTATTTAGAAAAGCTGGATGAGCACAAGTCCATGGGGCTGGATGTGCTGCATCCGAGAGTGCTAAAGGAGTTGGTGGATGTGATTGCAGAGCCATTGGCCATTATCTTTGAAAACTCATGGTGGTCGGGGAAGGTCCCGAATGACTGGAAAAAGGCTAATGTAGTGCCCATCTTTTAAAAAGGGAAGACGAAGGATCCAGGGAACTACAGGCCAGTCAGCCTCACCTCAGTCCCTGGAAAAATCATGGAGCAGGTCCTCAAGGAATCAGTTCTGAAGCACTTAGAGGTGGGGAAAGTGATCAAGAAGAGTCATCATGGATTCACCAAGGGCAAGTCATGCCTGACTAATCTAATTGCCTTCTATGTCAAGATAACTGGCTCTGTGGATGAGGGGAAAGCAGTGAATGGCTTATTCCTTGACTTTAGCAAAGCTTTTGACGCAGTCTCCCACAGTATTCTTGCCAGCAAGTTAAAGAAGTATGGGCTGGATGAATGGACTATAAGGTAGATAGAAAGCTGGCTAGATCATCAGGCTCAACGGGTAGTGACCAATGGCTCCATGTCTAGTTGGCAGCCCATATCAAGCGGAGGGTCAGTCCTGGGGCCGGTTTTGTTCGATATCTTCATTAACGATCTGGAGGATGGCGTGGATTGCACCCTCAGCAAGTTTACAGATGACACAAAACTGGGAGGAGTGGTAGATACGCTGGAGGGTAGGGATAGGATACAGAGGGCCCTAGACAAATTAGAGGATTGGGCCAAAAGAAATCTGATGAGGTTCAACAAGGACAATTGCAGAGTCCTGCACTTAGGACGGAAGAATCCCATGCACCGCTACAGACTAGGGACCGAATGGCTAGGCAGCAGTTCAGCAGAAAAGGACCTAGGAGTTACAGTGGACGAGAAGCTCGATATGAGTCAACAGTGTGCCCTTATTGCCAAGAAGGCTAACAGCATTTTGGGCTGTATAAGTAGGGGCATTGCCAGCAGATTGAGGGATGTGATCATTCCCCTCTATTCGACATTGGTGAGGCCTCATCTGGAGTACTGTGTCCAGTTTTGGGCCCCACACTATAAGAAGGATGTGGAAAAATTGGAAAGCATCCAGCGGAGGACAACAAAAATGATTAGGGGACTGGAACACATGACTTTTGAGGAGAGGCTGAGGGAACTGGGATTGTTTAGTCTGTGGAAGAGAAGAATGAGGGGGGCTTTGATAGCTGCTTTCAACTACCTGAAAGGGGGTTCCAAAGAGGATGGATCTAGACTGTTCCCAGTGGTAGCAGATGACAGAACAAGGAGTAATGGTCTCAAGTTTCAGTGGGGGCAGTTTAGGTTGGATGTTAGGAAAAACTTTTTCACTAGGAGGGTGGTGAAGCACTGGAATGCATTACCTAGGGAGATGGTGGAATCTCCTTCCTTTGGGGTTTTTAAGGTCAGGCTTGACAAAGCCCTGGCTGGGATGATTTAGTTGGGGACTGGTCCTTCTTTGAGCAGGAGGTTGGACTAGATGACCTCCTGAGGTCCCTTCCAATCCTGATATTCTATGATTCTATGATAAATTGATCCAATTGTTATTTACCCTCAAGGTTTAAAATGTGCTCCTTTTTTTCTAGTCTGAATTTGTCTAGCTTCTATTTCCAGACATTGGATCTTGTTATACCTATGTCTGCTGTCATGACCCCTAATTCACCTGTCTTGGGGCCTGATCCAACATATATTGGAATTGAATTGGGCCCTTAAGGATCAGCTTGTGCATACAGGACTAGAGACTCAGGAACCAACTCACAGGACCACATGTTGTGTGTCTGCTCTGGAAACACAGTTTTTTGTGATACCATATGTCTCAGCCCCACAGAATAACCAATAGACAGACCCCACGCTAAGCATGATGCAGTCTTTTGGAGGTTGAGGGAATTGGAAGAGGGAATACTAAAAAGAGCAAAAATTAATAAAATAGAAGTGAAAAAAATAGAAAAAACAGGACTAAGTAGGTACTTACATGGCCCCCACCACAGCAATATCTGAGTCCTTCCCATGAAATTAAAAATAGGAATAACACTAAGAATCCCTCTAGCTTCACCACTTGTAGGTAAAATAGCTTGATGGTGAGACCCCTGGTCATTCTTATCTCCTGTGGGAATGAGTTCTTTAGTTTAGTTCCAGTTCTTGTGAAAGGTCTGTATCTCAAACTCCCCCACATTATCAAGAATTTAATTTTTCCAGAGGTACAAAGCTCTTGCGGGATGTCATGGTCACAGAGGTGAGAGGAGCTTGTAGAGAGTTAGGGCCAATCGCACGGAGGTCTCTGAATAATAAACTGAACTGGACACGGTATTTAGGAGCCAGCACAGACAATGGAGCACTGGGACAATATATTGTTATACTGACAGGCTGCTGAATTTTGTAGCTACTGAAGCTTTCTTCAAGCAAATAAATTACAATAATCAAGCACACCCAGGGGTCATAAATGCACAGCTTCCTGTGGCCAGGTCTGTATTTAATGGAGCGCAATCTTCTGTTGCAGATAGGCACCATGTTGCAATACATAAATGCATGTCTTTGACTTGCCCATGCACATTTGGTTAAATGCACTCACAACAATAGCACCTGCAGCCTCACTTTATGAAGATCAGAATCCTGCTTGCTAAGACCTAGACTTAAAACACCAGCTTATATCATACAACATTTTAAAAGAGGGGAGAGATTTCTTGGTGAACCTCCCTACTTCTGACCAAACAGTCAAGGGAAGCATGCAGCTATCTATGAAACATGGATCTCTATGCCCTCTGCTGGTGAAAATGGCTTTTGTTAACATGCCAGGAAATAACTAAGCCAAATTGCCAACTCATGCTACTTACTATTCTCAGACTGCTTGTGCCTCTAAAGTATTGGAAGTTACCCAACTATTTATCATAAACATACAATCATGCACATTAAACTTGACAGCAAGGTGGATGGTAGAAGAACCAAGGATAATTCTGGTGAACAAACTGGACACAGCTGGTGGAAGCAGACAGCAGCCAAAAATCCTGGGGCTGGCCAGTGGCAGAACCAGAACCCAGCCCAAGTTAGAGTAGCTGCAGCACGGCTCATACATGGGCTGGAGCAGTCCGCTAGTGACCATTCTACCAATCCAGGATCACCAGTGTATGTTGTGATCTAGCCTGCCCCCAAGAAGTCCTTTGTCCACTTTGCCGAGTGAAGGAGTAGGAAAGACAAAACTGGATCCACTGGGTTTACACCAGTCAAGAATTCCCCCATGTTGGGGGAATCCTCATCTGCCAATTTAAAGCCGGTTTAAGATCCCTTTGCATTGCTGCACTAGAGTCCGAGGATCTGGCCTAAGGTCTATACTCCTTCTGGAAGATCTTGCAGGCATTGATTCCTAGTGGTAAAGCTATGTATGAAACAGCATCACCCAACACTTACATCATGTAACGTTATGAATAATTAACAGGTTTTTTTAAGTCTGCTAAGATCTGGGGTTTGCTAGATAATTTTACCATCGTTAACTATAGAACCACTACCAAGTGTCTCCATTGTACATATTTTAGACAGCTGGTTCAGTATTAAGATATTTTGATGATGCCAAAATTTTAGCAAACCCAGACTATGTGAAAAAAAAACCCCACTGCTATGCATCAGAACAAAAGTATTGCATTGAAAGTAGGACAAAAATTTCCTCTCAATTCTGAAAAAATATAAAAGGCACATATTTGTTGAAAATGTTCACTGTCCCATTTCTGCATTTGGACAGTCCTGGATCAGCATAAACTATTCTGCATGAGTCAAATTAGATAGACTCTGTCAGGATCAAAGCTTGCTCACGATTAAACAGATTATCTGATGCTGTTTTAGGGATTGACAGATTACAGCCCTTAATCCAAAAATATAAATAATGATGAAACCCTACTACGCATTACAAAAGAAAATCCACACAGCCGGAACGGACCTTGAAATTTTTTCAGCGCTCAGGTATCTCTTTGCAAGGTCAAGACTGACACCAAAATTCTCCTCTCCTCTCATATTCATTTGATATACTGTCCTGCTGTCCCTGTGGGTACAAAAGGAGTGTGGTCTAGGGCAGTGATTCTCAACCAGGAGTCAGGACCAGCTAGGCACCAGCAAAGCGAGCACGTGTTTGGGGCAGCACATTTCCAGGGGTGGCACATTTCCATGGGAGGTATTCCAGCCATACTTTTTTTTCAGGGCAGTTGTGCTCTCGGAGCTGTGCCACTTAGATGGGGCTAGGGCGCTGCGCCCCAGCCGCAGTGGGAAGGGGAAGTCCCAGCCCCGGGATGCTGAGCTGCCAGGGTCCAGCCGCTACCTGGGGAGGAGAGGGCGAGTCCTGCTGGGAAGCCGGGGCTGCGCTGCCTTGTGCCACCCCTTATATCGGGGCTTCTCTGCATGGCCGGGTGGGGGAGGGGGTAAAGCCCCTGCAGGCACTGGGAGAAGGTGACATCACTTCCTCCACCTCCAGTGCCGCCAGCGAGCCCCAGCCCCACCTGAGCTTGGGGTGGCAAATTCTTTGCTTGGGGCGGAAAAAAACCTAGAGCCAGCCCTGCCAGGGGTACATGTACCCCTGGGGGCATGCAGAGGTCTTCCAGGGGGTACATCAACTCGTCTAGATGTTTGTCTAGTTTTACAACAGGCTACAGAAAAAGCACTAGCAAAGTCAGTACAAACTAAAATTTCATACGGACACTAGCTTGTTTATACTGCTCTGTATACTATACACTGAAATGTAAGTACAATATTTATACTCCAATTTATTTAGTTAATAATTATATGGTAAAAATGAGAAAGTAAGCAATTTTTCAGTAATAGTGTGCTGTGACACTTTTGTATTTTTATGTCTGATTTTGTAAGCAAGCAGTTTTTAAGTGAGGTGAAACTTGGGGGTACGCAAAACAAATCAGACCCCTGACAGTAGTCTGGAAAGGTTGAGTGTCACTGATCTAGAGGTCTGACTAAAGGACTCCTGTGTTTCAAACGAAGCTGATAGTGACTCCTTTTGTGGATTTGGGGCAAACCACAACTTCATCCTTACTTAAACCAAATGCAACCCACTGAACGTACAGAACTTAATCCTTAACCTCCCTGCCTCAGTTTCCTCAATTTACCAAACTAACTCAAAGGAGTATTGGAAGAACTAATGGATTAACATCTGTACAGTGCTTTAATGAAAACTGCCAAGTATTTTTATTTGGAAGGGCAGAATATTGGAGTAAAGTTGCACCCTGAAGCTCTAGGAGCAGAATTTTTCTCAAAATATTATTATTTGTATTGAAGAACCCCAATAACAGAGCACTGTGCTAGTCTGTGACATTCTTTCCTTAAAACTCAATTTTAAAGTTTCTATGGTCAGAATCTTACTCAACAGATCTGCTCCCTACGAGTGCTATACAGAATATTTGCTTTCTATACTGTCCAAAAGGTTTTATTACCACTGTTGACTCCCCATAGCTCTGCAGAACAAACACAGCTCTGGAAAGTAAATGGATTCTCTTCTGGCTTGTGAAACATCAGCACAGGTATTATCTAAGTCTGATCACACAATGTGTATTACTGGTGATAAATCAAAAGCCAGAGAGCAGTTTCACTTTCAGATCCAGGAATCAGTTTGCGGGGCTTGCGGTTAAAAAAAACATCTCTTAAGAGCTCCACTGTGTCATATTTTTAGCCACCTTTTCAGAAGACAACTACAGTCAGCAGGTTGTTTTTTTTTTAATTTTTCTTTTTCTTGGGATAAATTTAGAACTTGGTGTCTTTTGGCTGGTCACCAGTAGGATTTTTCTCCAGTGTGCAATTGGGCCAGCTGTATTCTGGGTTTTTTTCACCTTCCTCCAGAAGGAATAACCCACAGGTGGAGACAGGATGCTGGAGGGGGCAGAGTAGTGCTCTAAGGGTTAAAGGGAATCCTCTTGCTTAGGCTATGACTACCCAACAAGTTAGGCTGTGATTCTCAGCTCACACGCACATACATCTTGTCTGAGCTAGCATGCAAAAATAGCAGTGTAGCCATGGTAGCTGTCCCAAGTATGTATCACAGGGTTCAGGTGGGTTTGTAATTGGCACGGCTAGCCTATGCCACCGCTGCCCGTGCTACCACAGTTACACCACTAAGTTTAGCATGCTAGCTCAGATGAGAGCTAGCACAAATATGTCTACGCAAGCTGGGAATAACAGCCCTAGCTCATAGGTACATGGAGATTGAGATGCCTGGCTGATGTGTCTTGCTCACATGCTTAGGATTCAACTGACTGCCAGAGGTGGGTTGGGAACGAACCCCCCCCCCCCAGGTCACATTGGTGGGGACCGCGGGCTTTTTCCACCTTCCTCTGCAGCATGGATCACCTGGGCATGTCTCACCTGATTAATTCCCTGCCATTGCAAGGGGTTCAGGCAGCGGTGGTACCTCAGTCTACTCTTGCCTGTTCTCTGCTTATGGAACACAACAGTTCAGTGGTCTGAGGACTGAAATGCTTTAGTCTAACTCAAGCGACTGGGCTCAACATAGGCATAACTGGGTGACATTTAATGTTGCGTGATTTACAGGTAAAATTACCTGATCTAATTAACCTTCTGGCCTTAAATGAAACTATGAAAGGGAGAGAGGGATTTTAGTCACCATGGAACTCTTACTTGAGGGTGAACAGTAAAACCTATATATGAAGTTGTAGTGTCAGATCTTCAGCTGGTATAAATCAGTGTAATTGAATTGATTTCAACAGCTGTACTCCAATTTCCTTCTTCTGAGGACCTGAACCAGGAACTATTTTTAATCTTTCTTATTTCCCTGTCTCCTTTTCAGTTGTTCTGTTAGAGATGGTTTTTTCAGGTGCAGTTTTCCCCTGTAATGTTTGTTTGAAAGATCTTCAAAATCAGCAGGAGCAAGAGATTCTTCAACTGATTGTTCCTGGTAAGAAGAAGGGTTTGCACTAGCAGCTGAAATGCTAATGTTAAGATGGGTACTAAGAAATGTGCCAGTAGTTTCCATAACTGCTAATGAAACCAAGCTTGCTAGGTCCTAGTGTTTTCCTTATCATTCTTTTGTTACACATGCAAAACAGATACAATTTGCTCCAATTCCCGCACCACACTGTGTAGAAGACAAGGGAAGCACAGAAATCAATCAACCATGAATAAAACTGTATATTTTTTCTTACTTTAAGATATGTATATTAGGAAAGTCTAAGCAGAACATAAAACTGCTTTGACACCATAATTATGTTCATACACTTTGCAGACTATGACCCAGTGAAAGCAAGAATTCACTGAGTGCCTTACTGGCTACTTGCCATCCTCTGAATACTGTGTTTAATGCGGGGGGGAGGGGGCTGATGAGGAATTAATTCAGAAAGTTTAGAGTCTCAGATCATTCTGGAAGCTTAAAACCAAAATGAGGGTTAAAGTCATTATTGTTAAGGCTAATTGCAATATAAAGAAAAATGTTTGCAACTTTAATAATTTGTAATTTATCTTATGCCACCTGTAGGAGATTAGCTCATCATAAAATTTTGCAGCCATAAAGCAGCTTTCAGGTATTGCATTATAGAGGCAGGTGATGTCACCATCGATCTGGCAATCCTCTGCCATCCATAACACTGTCTGTTCACCACAGCAAACCAAAATCCATTTATTCACTATCACTATTTACATAGTCACAAGTAACAATAAGGTCTAGGTCTGGGGTGGACAAAGTTCAGTGTGACCTAAGTCTGGAACTCTTGATCCCGGAGCACATAATGAGATTGCAAATGTTTTGCTGGCAGGTGGAAGATATCTTGGAAAACTGGGACAATTGGTGACAGTTTACAGCATGTTTGTAGTACTGCTGCCTCAAGTTGAATTTGAAGTGGTGTCATCCTTCTCAGGCTGACAAGTTTCAGATTGCAACACATTATGTGAGAAAGATCCAAAATCCCAGACACCCTTTCCCCCCCCCCAAAAAAAATTCATGCGGGAACTTTAATTTCTGAGGGATCCAGTCATTTAGTAAATAACTCTTTCAATACCCCTATTCAATGAGTCTTTCTTTCTGATGAAAATAATATTCAACAATAAAAATGAGGGGACACCAAAGTGAGTAGAATGTAGTTAACTTTGGGACTAAACTGACTGACTTCTTTTGAAATGAGAGACAATGAGAACTATACATGGGGTATTTCTAGGGATGGGAGGGGGAAGAGTCTGACAATGCATCCTGGAATTTTGCACTCTGTCATACGTGCAGCACAGTACCCAAAGTCTCTCAGTGGGAATCCAAATCATCATGAGACCAATTGACTCCAAACAAGAGCTCAGGGCATTCCGTTACCCTGATTCGAGCTGAGTAGTATCTTGTACTCCTTTTGCAGTACCCATTGGATAACAGGATGGTTTGCTCCTATAAAAGCCAGGCAGGCCAGAGAACAGCCAGCCCGGTCAGGGGAGGAGCCAGGCAGGCAGATAGATAGGTGCGAGGCATCACCAGACCTGGCTGAGCAGCATTAGGTGATTGGGTCTGATTATTGCCATCTAGGGGATATTGATGAGGGCCCCAGTGACTACGAGAGGGTTGGGTGAACACTCCTCTGTGACTGCACTGTGGGACTACACAGGATTGGGAAACCTTGTGACTGTCCCTAGATTGAAAGAAAATCCTGATTACTAGACTGCCAAAGGCTGGAAGCCCACAGCCTATGTTAGGGAGCAGGTCAATTGCTTTATCTTGTCACTCCAGGTCTTCCTATTTTTTGTTTGGACAACACACAGAACCCTGGGGTAAGAGCTAGGAACTGAGTTAAGTGTGCTGATTGTTCCCCCAGGCTGAGGAGCATGCCTACCAGGAGTAAGAGTATCAAAATGTAGACTTAAGAAACATCCAGTATGTAGCAAAGTCTTAGATGGATAAAACTGTTAAAAGCTACAATGCAATATCCCTAATCCCATTGATATTTACCTCATTCCTCGAGTAGTTCCACTGATTTCAGAAGGGGTTCTTGAAGAGGAATGCACTATTATGCAACATTTGACAGAGAATGTTAGGAAAAAATCATCAACCAAGTACAACTAATCCAATAAAAATTATAGAAACACGCCATTCAAACTCTTGATATGGATAACAGCTGCTAAATTTCTGTAGGGGAGGCAAGAGGATATTTTGCCTTTACATTAAACAATACATGAAAAATACGGAGTTCTTCAATTTCTCTAGGTTGACATTAACAATCTACATTCATGTGTTCATTGTAACTCCATCTGAGCCTTCCAACATATGAGTTATACACTCAGGGAAGGTCTACACTAGAAGCGCTACATGGGCACAGCTGCACTGGTGCATCTGTACCGCTGTAGTACATCTGGTAAAGACACTCTATGTCAACAGGAGAGCACTCTCCTGCTGGCATAATTACTCCACCTCCATGAGATGCTCTCCTGCTGGCATAGCACCAGTGTGGATAGTGGTTAGATCGCTGTAACTTGCATCACTCATGGGGTGTCTTTTTCACACCCCTGAGCAGTGTGGATTTGATTTAAATCACTAGTCAGAGACTCAATTTAATCATGGATTTCTACATAAAAGTGCATTCTTGTTGGTTGTTATAACTTTACTACATATACTTCACAACTCAGAAATAGATGTAGGTTTCATTTTTAGAAGGTGCACACTATACATTTTTAAAGTGATTTATTTTGAAAACTTTTCAGATTACTTTTACAGCTATATCAAAAAATGAATGACTGTTTGGTTATTTCATTTACCAAAGGTAATTAAAGCAGATATTTATGAAGTCATTGGGAGGTAAACTATCTCCAATTCAACAGGTTAATCATTAATATTTGGAGGATTTTCTTGCCATGCTAAATTAGAAGGAGAACATCACCAGACAGACATTTAAATTGTTTTATTTAACTAACACAACAACGTTATGTATTCTGGATTTTTTTCTTCAACAGCAAACATATAATATTTTAACAAAACAAGCATATGAATTTTTGAATTTAGTTAAACATTCAAGTTTTTTAAAATCAGGTTTGTTTTTGTTAAAATTGTTTTTAACTAAAATAGTTAAATGAAATATTAAAAAAATATTAAATCGACTATGTCAGCCAGATCAACATGAGAAACTTAAAATATTGGCTTCTGCAGCTAACTCAGTCCACTTCACCTTCATTTTCCTGTTTGTTCATAAAAGAAAAACAAGCTTTTCTGCTTCAGGTCCCAAACGATTTCTCAATTTGGAATGAATTAGTCCAAAGGAAGAAAATATTCTTTCTACACCAGCAGAAGAAGCTACTGCTGTTAAAAGTGAGATTATCACTTCAAAAGTCTCTGAATCCAAGTGCTTAAGTGACTTCCACCAGTTTACTGGTGTGACTTTCTTTAAAACATCATCAGCAAACATATATTTTTTGAATGGTTCTTATTCCCAAACTGGGTCTCTCTTACGGCCTGCTGCCATTATAGGTTTTCCCTTCTAGTGAGAGAATGGTATGGTAGATCTCAAATCAATGAAGGCTACACTCAGAAAGACCTCAAGCCTTCTGGAATATGCTGCTCAAACAATTTCACTTTTGTTTCTGCTGCCTGTCCCTCCCTTCTCACATTTATCTCCAGACTTTTTCTCCTTGTCCAGATCTATTCCACCCCCAACAATCTTCTATTCATTGAACTTGTTGAAACGTTGCACTTTTAGAGAGAGGTAAGGGATTAACTCTGTGTACACAAATTTGCAGAGGAACAATAGGGTTGAGGTCTGTTATTTCTCACCCCATAAGATTGGGTCCCTAATCCATGAACTATTGGAACTTATTTACAAAACTTTTCTTAAACATTACATGAATATATTGTCTCATACTATAGAATTAGAATTTATAATCCCTATTCGAAGATGAGATATCTTTGAGCTATAATGTATCTTAATTAAAACTATCTTTAGATAGGTTTTTTCCTCAAAAAGCATTTTATCTGATTTTTATCCACCCTGCCCCTGAGCAACGTAAGTTAGATCAACTTAAGCGGTAGTGTAGACCTACCCTCAGTAATAGCAGACTGAAAACCATCAACAGAAGATTTACTTCAACATTAGATCATATTTTTAAAACTTGGCCTCCTTTTTGCACCCACAATTATGTGCAGATTCAAGTGAAGTCATTTACATATCTAACTAATGTGGGCTTCATCAGGTAGTTAGACACCTAAATAAAATCAACTACACCTGCACACAACTGGTGGGGCAAAACTGTGCTCAACATTATTTCTGACCACCAAATTAATCTATTCAAAATCATGCCCTCTTGAGCGAACCCAAATGCATACAAAATCAATTAATGCAATAGAAAAATAAGGTCAGATATAATTTGTGGCAGTGGGAGTATGCAGATAACAGAGAAGAGTATCTGTCTATTACAAACAGATGAGAATATTGCATACACAACTGGATCTGTAACCAGAGCCAAAAAGGCAATGAAGAAAAAAGACATACATGTGTTTACTTCCTTCTTGTCTGTGTGTTCATTTGACCATCTATACAAACATAAAGCTGCATCTGACCAAACTTTTAAATATTTTACTGATTTAAGTCATTTCTTGTATGCTAACAGATATAGGATTAGGAGATTTCTAATGGAATAAAAATGTGCTTGCTTCAATGGCACACATTCTACATTTGTAATAGGCTTTTGAGCAGCAAATATCTGTAAGAAATTGTCTCTCTGAAAATCAGGTCTTATTTACAAAGGGTCTTAGTTGTAGTCCCAAGATCAGGGGCATCTCTTGAAAATTTGGATTAATGAGACAAAGTCCACAAAGACAGTCAATGCCAGTGCTGGAATTAGAACTCCAAATGATTTGCTCAAATTTACACAGCAACTCAAAAGCTTGGATCTAGTCTTGACTCAGTCTCTGTGTTACTGTGTAACCTTTCCTTCTCATTGATTCAATTGTGTTTTGGTTTTTTTTAATCTGTTGATTCCCCATAGACTCTGCAAAGCTACACTGATATTATTTCACTGAAAGGAACTCTAATAAGATTGGAATCTTGGCGTCAGGCCAATTTAACTAGTCTGTTATCCCCTTCATGTGATAAGAATCCTTTACCCGGTTATCACACACTCTAGCTTTAATCAAGGTCTAAACTAGTTGGATGACTAAGCAGAAACAAAACAAAACAGCAGACCGTAAGATCTGCTCGTCAGGAAAGATCTTGATTTTAATAAGTCTAAACGTGATACCCCTAAACTAAAAATTCCTTCAATCTGGGTGATTCTATGATCAATTCAGCCACCAGGGCATGAGTAGGGAACCCTATCTTCTCAGAGGCATTTCACCTTTCCAGGAGCCCTTTGTGAACTCTTTCCACTGAATACCTGTGAAGAAGACAGTAAATGGATGGATGCTGAAGTTAACCCCTTGTAAACTGGCAAATCCACACCCTGCGACACACAGATTCTAGTATTTTCAATTAAAGCTATTTTAGGGATCTAGCTTATTCTGCCTGCCCCACTTCCAAACAAAAACAAAACCTTGATCAGTCATGGACTCTGTTACTGTTAATGACACTTATTTGTTCAACTGTGACTATTTCTTAAAATTATTAATTTTATGCAAAATTCTCTGCCCTTCCCATCAAATCCACACCCACCCACCGCCCAAGAAAAACATCCACAAAATACTCCATGCTGAAAATACAAAGACATTACCCTTGTTTGTTTTCAATCTTACCTGTTCAAGTAAGAGTTTCAGAGAAAGAAAACACATACACTGATCTTCTAAACCAGTAGGATTAAAGAGACATGGACATGCAGTTTGGTCCCCAAATCTGGGTTCTCATTGATATGTTACCAAATTTATTAAGAACAGAAATGCTTTTAGGATTTTTCAAAAATAGCAATGAAAACAGGTTTGTTTGATTATGGGGGATGTAAACATTTCCCAAACACAACAGCACCATGGTAATGCATAAGACCCAGAAAGTGAAATAAACTAAAAGTGAAACTGACAAGAAATTTTACCAAAGTACAGAAACTAAACAAACAGCATACACAGTGAAAAGTCAATTTGATTTTTAAATTACGGCAGGTTTAATAATCTGAGATATTAGGTGACGCAGGTAAGAATTTAAAAAAAAAATATTGGGAAGGATTTTCCCTCCTGCTGTAGCCCCTGAGATGAACAATGGAGAATTCCCACCACAGGCGTACTCAAGGTCCATCCACACTGCAAGCACTGGCATGGGGGACATGCTGGAGTGGGACAGGAGGGGATGTTTCATGGGAGAAAGAGCGTGGGCCACAGTGTGTAGCTCTAGGATTCTGGACATCATTGCCACCCATACACAGCAGAGGGCAGGCTGCTATAAATTAAGAAATCCCCAGGGGGCCATTTCAATGCCTAGAGCAGCTTGGAATCAGGAGGGCACAAAGGTGGCTTAAGGTCACTTTAGCCCTCCCTCAACACAGTGAATTTTGTGCTAAATCTCTAAAAGGTACAACACACAATCCCACTCTTAATTTTATCTTCAAAATATCCCTCTAATCATTCATTGAAAGTCTGGTGTGAACTTGGTTATCATGTACATAAGAAATTATGATTCAGAGTGTAGAAAGTTCACAGGTATACTAATGTACTTTCATTCTGGCTTACAAAATTTTGCCAAACAGATCTTGAGCTTCTCCTGAACAAAAAGTCAAATTGAGGGATGTTCTTCTGTGATGCTGACAAATATATCCAATACAGACTGGAGTGGTGCCATCAAGTTTTATAGGATATGAAGCTACATCTTCAGATATAAAAGGCTAGTGCATTACATCACTGTCTATTCCATTTAAATTAATTTAATCTGAACAATTTCCTGAACATTTAGGAGATAAAAAACAGCTATTGTTCCAAAAACAATCTCATTCTCAATTCAAATGTTTGACTCTCAGCTACTTCTTAATCCATCTTCAAGCAGGAGACTAAACTCTAATGCACAGCATTTACTATTACAGACCTCAGTACTTCACTACAGCAATGAAGCATGTCCCACCCTGCAAAATAATTGCATGTCCCACAAAACACAACACAGCAAAACTCTGCTCCTAGTCCTTTTAAAATTGATGGAAAAGTTTCCATTGATTTCAGTGGAAACAGAATTAGTCCTAAATCAGCAGATGAAAATTTGATTATTATATGGTGTGACGCTGGTTCTATGTCCATAACAGAATCATCCCCAGGAGCCCAAGGGTATATCTTAAGCACATCTATACTGACTTTTTCTGCACTGTCATAGGTAAGTCACTTTTTGCATTATTTCTACGATAGTGCTTTGCACTGGTGTAGCAAAAACCTGCACTGGTTGGGAAAAAAAAAAAAAACAGTAGTGCAAGGCCTGAGATAACATATTTTTGTCTGATAATTTGAACTATTTCAGGAGTCTACAAAAATGCAAAGCTACAATATATAATATATGCACTATGAACCAGATTCTATAGCATCAATTGCAGTTCTGCACAGAGTGGCTACAGATTCAAGCCCTGTGTATTGGAGATTATATTCAGTATTATTCTCGCTAACTCAATTTGTTATGTATAATGGGCTTAAGGGAGTGCTTAGGAGTAATCATAAAATGGTAAGATTCTCTTTTCTTCAAGTCAGAAATTCAGAGTTGAGCAGTCCTTGCAGGGACTCATTTTTATGACTATAAAACTATTTCTAAGCACATCTAAATGTTCTAGATGTTTTTAAAACTGTTTTATGTACAAAGGCACTCTTAGAATAATAAGAGGTCCTCAAGCACTTGGAAAAGCTCTGTTCTGCTTTCCCATCTGTGTTTAAGTGATTTATGACTTCATAAATTATGAAGTATGCTTAGAAATACTTTCACTGTTAATAAAACTGTCTCCTTGTATATCTTCAAGGTGCCTAAAATGATTAACTGTTTCTTTGTTTGTTCTGCTACCCATATTGATGGATAAGCCTCATGCAGAAAAAAAATATTTTTGCACTTGTAAATATCATTTAAAACTCCCACACTCTTCTAGACCCCCCAGTAAAAAATATAGGAACTCAAAGAAAGTCCCCAAAAATTCACACTGAAGAAATCATGTGCCGTAGATCAGGGGTTTGCAGTATTGTAGCCGTGCTGGTCCCAGGATACCAGAGAGACAAGGTGGGTGAGGTAATATCTTTTATTGGACCACCTTCTGTTGGTGACCTGAAGAAGAGCCCTGTGTAGCTTGAAAGCATGTCTCTTTCACCATCAGAAGATGGTCCAATGAAAGATATTACCTCACTCACCTTGTGTCTCTAGATCAGAGAGGTGTCATTCTGTGCAGGGGCCAAATCCCATATTCAATTATGATCTGTGGGCACGGTATAAATTTAGGATTCCATACTTCCCGCAATCTACAGCAATCTTCCACTGATGCCATTGGGAGGTTAGCAGAGAACCTGACCTTTTAATAACTAAACTTTTAGGTGGTGTTTGTTCAGAACCTTACACATTCAGCATTGTTCAATGCGAAAATCTATTCTTCTGTAGGACTACCACCATATCTGCCCTTTATTTCTCTTCCTTCCTGCTCTGCTGTCTATGTTTTTCTCCATTTCCCTGTCTCCTTTGTTCTTCCCTTTGCATTTCCTCTTCCCTGCAGCTACTCCCATTTCCCACCTCCCAACTTAAATAGCTGATGTTGACACAGAAGTATCATCATTGGGCTTTAGGGAATTAACACTTCAGAGTTATTGTCTGAAGCTTCCTGAAGATGCAGGCAGACATCAGGGCATCGGTTACATTCCATTCAATTTGGAAAGTTTGAAATTTACTAGAAATTTACTTCTTTTTTAAAATGAAAGCTGAGACTATGTCCTGTAGATCATAGGTTGTATATGTGACACCCCTGGCCTGAATACTATATTAAATATTATATTATTATTATTATTTGTCTTTTGGAAGCAATAGGAACCCCCGTCTGGACCAGGACCCCATCATGGTAGGCTCTGTACAAACACATAATAAAATTATAGCCCTTTCCCCAAAAAGCTTACTGTTAAAACAAGTCCAAACACACTGAAAAATGCCTATTAAAACTTTTTATCATAATCTCACATTATGGACACTTTCCAGACATATGATCAAATGGATTAATGACCTCAATACAGAAATGCAGAGATACCCTCAACTTCTTTATACTATTGCTCGTATACAAAACCTACTTCTACTGAGAACATACTGTAAAATATGGCTATTTGGGCCACCTAGAAAAGATAAATTTAGTAATCTGAAAATAAAAGCCTTAATAAAAAACATTTTTATTAATGCTTTCTTTTGTTGTTGATTATGAAAAAGAAACGTCTCAGCTATGCTCTGCATCAGTCACTGTTCCTCAAGTACCTATGTACAATTATTCACTTGCAAAAACCAGTTTTGTTTGGTTTTAACTCTCACTTGTCATGTCACGTTAAATGTAGGCCCCAATCACACATGCACTTAGACCCCAGTCCTTCAAACCTCACAGCAGTACAGTTAAGCAAATGGGTAAATATCATCAAGATCAGAGCCTTACACCAGGACTACTCAGGTGTGTGCAGTTAAGCATGTGCATAAGAGCTTGCAGCTGCCCTGATTCTGCAAGCTACTCCATCTGTGAGGTGCCCCAGGAAGTGACTGGAGCACCCTGTGGGTATGTCCAAACAAAACAGTTTGTAAGATCAGAGTGACAGACCTAGGGTCCCATTTTCTGACAGAGATCTGGAATCACCATCATTTCTACCCTTTGCTAATGCTTTTACTTAACATGTTTCCTTTTACCCAGTTCTCCATCATATGGGAATCCCTGATCTCCATAGGCACGATGAAAGGGACTCCACCACCCTCCTTCTAGTATGGGATCCTTGGTGTCTAAGCGGCTGGGTGAGAAGATTCCTCCCCACCACAGGCGCACGCACCTCAGAAAAAGTAATGGAATCCTTAGTCCCTAGAGAACTGGTTAGAGGAGATAGCCCTGCCCCTCCCAATATAGGATCCCTTGTCTCTATAGGCTGAATAAATGGGATTTCCCCCCAAAATATGGGGGTGGACAAGGACATTCCTATGGGGCTAAACAAAGGGGCTGGTCCCACTGGGGCAAGAGGAGGGGGTTCCATGAAGGGGCTAAACAAAGGGGCTGGTCCCACTGGGGCAAGAGGAGGGGGTTCCATGAAAGGGCTAAACAAAGGGGCTGGTCCCACTGGGGCTAGAGGAGGGGGTTCCTGTGGGGCTAAACAAAGGGGCTGGTCCCACTGGGGCAAGAGGAGGGGGTTCCATGAAGGGGCTAAACAAAGGGGCTGGTCCCACTGGGGCTAGAGGAGGGGGTTCCATGAAGGGGCTAAACAAAGGGGCTGGTCCCACTGGGGCTAGAGGAGGGAGTTCCTGTGGGGCTAAACAAAGGGGCTGGTCCCACTGGGGCTAGAGGAGGGGGTTCCATGAAGGGGCTAAACAAAGGGGCTGGTCCCACTGGGGCTAGAGGAGGGAGTTCCTGTGGGGCTAAACAAAGGGGCTGGTCCCACTGGGGCTAGAGGAGGGGGTTCCATGAAGGGGCTAAACAAAGGGGCTGGTCCCAGTGGGGCTAGAGGAGGGGGTTCCATGAAGGGGCTAAACAAAGGGGCTGGTCCCACTGGGGCTAGAGGAGGGGGTTCCATGAAGGGGCTAAACAAAGGGGCTGGTCCCAGTGGGGCTAGAGGAGGGAGTTCCTGTGGGGCTAAACAAAGGGGCTGGTCCCACTGGGGCTAGAGGAGGGGGTTCCATGAAGGGGCTAAACAAAGGGGCTGGTCCCACTGGGGCTAGAGGAGGGGGTTCCATGAAGGGGCTAAACAAAGGGGCTGGTCCCACTGGGGCTAGAGGAGGGGGTTCCATGAAGGGGCTAAACAAAGGGGCTGGTCCCAGTGGGGCTAGAGGAGGGGGTTCCTGTGGGGCTAAACAAAGGGGCTGGTCCCAGTGGGGCTAGAGGAGGGGGTTCCTGTGGGGCTAAACAAAGGGGCTGGTCCCACTGGGGCTAGAGGAGGGGGTTCCATGAAAGGGCTAAACAAAGGGGCTGGTCCCACTGGGGCTAGAGGAGGGGGTTCCTGTGGGGCTAAACAAAGGGGCTGGTCCCACTGGGGCTAGAGGAGGGGGTTCCATGAAGGGGCTAAACAAAGGGGCTGGTCCCAGTGGGGCTAGAGGAGGGGGTTCCATGAAGGGGCTAAACAAAGGGGCTGGTCCCAGTGGGGCTAGAGGAGGGGGTTCCATGAAGGGGCTAAACAAAGGGGCTGGTCCCACTGGGGCTAGAGGAGGGGGTTCCATGAAGGGGCTAAACAAAGGGGCTGGTCCCACTGGGGCTAGAGGAGGGGGTTCCATGAAGGGGCTAAACAAAGGGGCTGGTCCCACTGGGGCTAGAGGAGGGGGTTCCATGAAGGGGCTAAACAAAGGGGCTGGTCCCAGTGGGGCTAGAGGAGGGAGTTCCTGTGGGGCTAAACAAAGGGGCTGGTCCCACTGGGGCTAGAGGAGGGGGTTCCATGAAGGGGCTAAACAAAGGGGCTGGTCCCACTGGGGCTAGAGGAGGGGGTTCCATGAAGGGGCTAAACAAAGGGGCTGGTCCCACTGGGGCTAGAGGAGGGGGTTCCATGAAGGGGCTAAACAAAGGGGCTGGTCCCAGTGGGGCTAGAGGAGGGGGTTCCTGTGGGGCTAAACAAAGGGGCTGGTCCCAGTGGGGCTAGAGGAGGGGGTTCCTGTGGGGCTAAACAAAGGGGCTGGTCCCACTGGGGCTAGAGGAGGGGGTTCCATGAAAGGGCTAAACAAAGGGGCTGGTCCCACTGGGGCTAGAGGAGGGGGTTCCTGTGGGGCTAAACAAAGGGGCTGGTCCCACTGGGGCTAGAGGAGGGGGTTCCATGAAGGGGCTAAACAAAGGGGCTGGTCCCAGTGGGGCTAGAGGAGGGGGTTCCATGAAGGGGCTAAACAAAGGGGCTGGTCCCAGTGGGGCTAGAGGAGGGGGTTCCATGAAGGGGCTAAACAAAGGGGCTGGTCCCACTGGGGCTAGAGGAGGGGGTTCCATGAAGGGGCTAAACAAAGGGGCTGGTCCCACTGGGGCTAGAGGAGGGGGTTCCTGTGGGGCTAAACAAAGGGGCTGGTCCCACTGGGGCTAGAGGAGGGGGTTCCATGAAGGGGCTAAACAAAGGGGCTGGTCCCACTGGGGCTAGAGGAGGGGGTTCCATGAAGGGGCTAAACAAAGGGGCTGGTCCCAGTGGGGCTAGAGGAGGGGGTTCCATGAAGGGGCTAGTCCCACTGGGGCTCCACGACCGGGCTCCCAGGCCCAGCGGCGGGGATTCCCCCGCACAGACCCGCTCTGTGCTGTGGGGGCAGCGGCCCCTGCCGGCCGAGCGGGGATAGGCGTCTCCTCAGCAGCCGGCGCCGCCGCGCGGGCGGGTGTCAGTGCCACGGTGTCTGTCGGGGAGGGAGAGCAGGAGGCTGCCTGGCTGCGCCCCTAGCCCGATCCCCGCGGCCAGGCGCCCCGCATGCAGCCCTCACCCTGGAGCGGAGGCGGCGGCTCGAGGAGCTCTCGCGATCCTCCCGGCAGCGGCTGCTCCAGTCCAGGGACAGGATGTTCTCCAAGCTCACCTCCATCCTGCAGCACGCCGTGGAGGCGGTAAGGCCGCCGGCCGGCCCGGCCGCGCCACACCGGGGATCCAGCTGCGGCCTAGTCGAGGAGCGGGGCCGCCTGGGGGAACGCGCCCGCTGATTGCCCCGTTGCTCCCCTTCCGCGTTGCTCCCGCTCCGTGTCCCCTCGTCCCACCCGGGGTCCCGCTGCCGGGGAGGGAGGTGACAGAGGTGGGGGCGCGATCCCCATTGTCCCCCTTCCTGTGTCTGCCGGGGGCGGCTGTTACGGCCCCTCCCCGCCACCCCCTGCCGCCCGGGGAGCGGTCCCCCTTTGGCCTGCCCCCAGGGCAGAGCGGCGAAGGATGGGGTAGCTGCCTGTGGGGGTCCCGGGCGGGTTGAATGGGGACCGATGCTATCCGGACTGGCCCCTTCCCCAAGGAAGGGGTGAATTTACCCTCCCCACCGCGGGGAGTGAGAAGGGGGCAGCTGAGGGCAGCCAGGACACGCTAGGCCCGTTGAGAGCAGTGCCCCCAGGGTCACTGGCATAGCCCTCTTGTCCCCGGCAGCGAGCGGGGAGAGGCGAAGATCTCTCTCTCGGGCCTTGGAGACGGGCTGAGAAATTCCCCAGAGGCCCAGCCACCGGTAATGTCGTCGATAATAACCCCCCCCCCCATTAGCCCAGGCAGAGAAGTAGAGGTGCATCTCCCCCCCTCCCCCCACGGGATTTTAGAGCCAGCGTGGAGCAGTCACTGACCAGTATTCACATTAATAGCTCCCCTTTCTTTGCCCCAAGGCAGAGGTGAGGATGCCTTTAGGAGGAGGGTTGTTAGTTATTGTTTCTGAGTGTCTAAAAACATGCTGGGTGCTTTGCAGACCCAAGTAAAGCTACAGCTGGGTTAGGGGAGCTGCCCCGGATTTTCTTGGTCAGTGTGGTGGTGTAGCAGTGTCAGGGTCTCTCTTTGGTTTCTTGCACAGTTAACAACCTCCAGAAATTCTGCTTTTTAATACATAAACTTTTTTGTTTTAAATGTATTGACTGAAAAATCAAACTGGATTTCTACCAGGCTAAGTCAGTTGCATAACCTCCAAAAAGGTTACATTTTGGGAAGTTAAGTAGCAGGGCCCATTTCTCAACTTGCTGCTTTTGCAGACCATGTAGCTATGATTTTTTGTCAAGATGGCTTTATTTTGTCTTCGCTATTTGCATGTTGTATTTGCTTTTCACAAGATCCAGATTTTTAAATTAGTTTATGAATTTGCATAGCTTTTCTCACTGACCTATAAGTCTTGATTTGTCTTTCTTTACTGTTATTTTTTATTTATCTGTGAAAAGTGTTTTGAGATAAGTGACTTACTATACTATATTGACAACTCTATGAAACCTGTAAGGCCCTGATCCTGCAAACACTTATACATATACTCAGATTTAAGTACCTGAGTAGCCCCATGACTTCAGTGGGCATAAGTGTTTGCAAGATTGGAGCTTGAAACACTACAGCCTTAGTTTAGATGTTAAAGATGGGCAGTGAATTGGTAGGAATAATCATAAAATTTATTAAAGTGACCCTTAAAATGTTCTTAGAGAGGAAAACTGGTCTGCCTTAAAGTTGTTAATACCTGATGGGAGATGCACGTTCAGATGTGATCCTTCAAAATTTTACACACATGCTTAGCTTTATGCATGTGAGTACTCACATTGATTTCAATAGGACTGGTCATGTGTAAAATTAGGCTCATATTTGTTTTCAAGATCATCTTCTTCCTGAGGTTATTGTTTTTAAAACTATAAAACCACCAATGAGTGAAGTTTTTTAAAAAGATGGTGATTTCAATGAAAACACTGTGTTGGTGACCTGTACAAATACCATAATAAATAGAAGATTTATGTAGGACCAACAAATATTGGACGTGTGAGCCTGGAAACAGTATTCATGTGAGCAGTGTCATTGTCTTCAGTGGATCTACTTAAGTGAGTAAGGGTGGCAGGATTGGGTGAAAAACTTTTATTCTTGCTGGCTCTGCAATGAAAGTTAACTAATAAATATTAATTCCCAGAACTGGGCTTATAGGATTGTTTACTTATTTGTGTGCCAATATAATCAAAAGTGCCTATGTTTATTTTAGGGCCACAAGCAATACTAAGAAAAATCAATATGCGTATCAGTAAAGATATTAAAAGCTATTATAAGCAATTAGAGGGTAAAACAATAAAAATAAATTAAATTTAAAAAAAATGGGAGGCATGTAATTTTGTGACTGCTATAAACCAAAACGCTCACCTCTTTGCATCCTGTTTACAAGTTGAAGTCCTCATCCCGTGTCTCTTAGTCTTATGAGTAAGCTCAACAAGTATTGTGGGGCTACTCACAGTAGTAAGTATTATGTTCAGTAGTATTTGCATGATTAGTATATAAAGAGTAAGAATTATAATGGTAAGAGTGAAACATGAACTCACAGAAGTGAGAGGATATTGAGCATGGCTACAACTTTCTCTTTGAGAGGTGTGTGGTACAGTATTCTAACCACAGTACTGAGACCCAGAAACTTCTGATTTCTAATCCCAGTTGTTACTCCTTTGTGGTCTTAGTGCAATGTGTCCTGGAAGTCAATAAACCCTGGACTATGTCAGATCAAGCAGGTGGGAAGGAAGGTTAGCTGGCTCCAGAGCAGTTTAGAATCACCTTCTATTTGTAAGGTCTATAGCAGTGGTTCCCAAACTGGGATTTACAGAATGTTAGTTACAGGGGGTTTGCCAGAAAAATTTCACTAATGATGGCCAGAGGACCCCGGGCATTGGAGGCAGCAGGTGGGACAGCCGGAACCCCAGGGAGAGCGGGGCAGGACAGTTTGGGCTGGCAGCCCGAGCCCTGTCCCCATGAGCGGGGGAGCCAGCAGCCCGAACCCCAGCACTCCATGCAGGGCTGGCAGCCTGAGCCCCAGGGAGAGCGGGGCTGGGCAGTTGGGGCGGGCAGTCCGAGCCCTGGCAGTCAGCGGGACCTGCAGCCCAAGCTCAGTGGAGCTCAGTTGGCCGGAGTGGTCAATGGGGTCCGGCAGCAGGAGCCCCACGGAGTGCAGAGGAAATTTAAACTTAAATCCCTGGAAATATTCATTTTTAGGAGGGGGTTCATGAGATTTCACAATTTAGAGACAGGGGTTCGCAGGCTGTTAAAGTTTGGGAACCACTGGTCTATAGAAACAGGATTTTCAGAACACGTTGGGGCACTCGTGCCTTATCCTTCCTGTGGAAGTGATCCATGCCTGATGCTACAGAGGCAAACGTTCTCTACTTTACCAGTAAAGTTCATAGGTACATTCTACAGTACGGTGGAGAGGGATAGTGCTTTCCTGATCCCTTCAGGCATGCAGTTTTATTCGCTTTCGTAATGCTCCTGTCCTGCCCTCTAAGTACAGGAACAATTAACTTTAGAAACTGAGGGTACATCTACACTACCCGCCAGATTGGCAGGTAGTGGTTGATTTATCGCGTCCAGTGTAGACACGATAAATCAATCCCTGATTGCTCTGCCGTTGACTCCTGTACTCCACCGCGGCGAGAGGCGGAAGCGGAGTTGATGGGGGAGTGGCGGCAGTCGACACCTCGTGTCTTCACAGTACGGGACTTCAGCTACGCTATTCTCATGGCTGAAGCTGTGTATTTTAGGTCGATATTCCCCTCCCCGCAGTGTAGACCAGGCCACATATTCCTATAGTCCAAGTTTCCAGCTTGCAAGGTAACAGTTGATTAACTTTATTATCTTAGCTTTCACATATGAAATAATAATCGAGCCACAGTGACTGACTCTGTGACCTATGGCAAGGAATTCCAAAGGTTGACCGTACACAGTGTGTAATCATTTGTTCCAACTGTACTGCCCTTTAAATAATTGATTATCCTCTTGTTCCAACCTTGTGATGGGGAAAAAATAAGGGGCCAATCATTTTTCATTTTGCTTTCTTAATTTTGAATATCTTAATCAAAATATCCTTTAGTCTTTTTCCTTTGCTGTCTAAATAATTCTAGTTTGTGGATGCTTTCTAAACACATCTCTTCTGTATCTGCTGAAGCTCTTTATAATACAGTCTTTAAAAAATCCTAATTTTTTGCAGTCTCTTATTACCTGTAAATCCTCCCCCGTCTCAGCAGCTATCTTTGCTGCCCTTCTCAATCCCTGCAAAGATGAAGACAGTAATCCAGATGAAGATCCACCACTGTGTGATGTATTACATTGATAGAATGATCATAACTATAATAGCCAAGTACAGTAGTGCCATCTTAAGACAGAGGCATCCTTGAATTTGATTTTGTGTGTGAGTTTTCCTGTTGTTTTGTGTTGTTTTAGGTTCAAATTCTTAGTGGGACTACAGGTATTTGATAGGGTTGATTGGTATGTTCCAGAGAGTCTGTCACAGGTTTGTTACAAACAGATGTTTTTACCCTGCCGTTAGACAGATGTGCTCCCTACCGGTGTATTTGTGTCTGACTAATCCAAACAGTGTTGAATCTTCAGGGCTGCCAAGAAGTGAATGACAATGCACAGCAAATGGGGTTTCAAATTGTTGGTTTTTAGCTCTCTTTTTTTCCCCTATACTCCTCACTTCTGTTTTCATAGAAAGAAATTGAATCTCGAGCAAGTATGTGCTCCATTGTTTGTTTGGTCCAGGTTATGTCAAGATTGATTCTGCAAATTGCTAAGGGCTTGTCTACACTTAAAATGCTGCAGCTGTACCTCTGCAGCTACACCACTATCGCGCTTCAGTGACACGCTATCTGTGCCAACGTGAGGGGCTCTCTGTCAGCGCTGGTAAACCACCTCACTGAGAGCTAGTAGCTAGGTTGATGGGAGAATTCTCCAGTGCTGTCTACACTGAGGGTTAGGTTGATTTTTTCAGACCCCTGAGCGACACTAATTTCCTCATGTAGACCAGGCCTCAGTCTTTTTAAATACTAACCTTTGGGGCTTTTAAGAGATATTTACATGTAGAAAATTATAAACTTTGAGCATTTGGAATAGCTCTCAATTTCACTTCAAAGCAGGATAATTCTGTATCATTATATAGCTGATTGGCAATAACAATAGGTGTTAGCTGCTCCTAGCATCTGTAAATTCTTACTAAATCTCTCTAGATGCTTATCTCTCAATTGTACCTTATTACAAAGATACCTAATTTGTTTTAACTCCAGTTTCCTTTCTGTTATTGTCATGACAGGTTCCTTCTAGCCCAAACTAACTTTAATGAATGACTAGACTTTTCTTTTAAAGAATCACTTAACCTTGCTTATACTGCCCTGAATCCTTACCTTCATCTGTATAAGTACTCAGAGCGAGGTGTTGTCTACTTGATTAGATATAATATAATAACTCATGTTTCAGAGTAACACTCTGTTAGTCTGTATTCGCAAAAAGAAAAGGACTACTTGTGGCACCTTAGAGACTAACCAATTTATTTGAGCATGAGCTTTCGTGAGCTACAGCTCACTTCATCGGATGCATACCCGGTATGCCACAAGTACTCCTTTTCTTTTTGCGAATAACTCATGTGTTTCTGAGAGTAGATCAGACTAAACCCTCCCATTATAATTTCCTAATAATTTATCAAGGACTGTGGTGGAGTCTCTATCGCTGATAATTTTTAAATCAAGTTTGGATTTATTTAAAGGTACACAGGAAACAAGCAGAGAAATCTTGTGGCCTGTGTTTAGGTCAGGCTAGAATCTATATGATTACAATAGTCCCTTCCAGTCTTATAATCTATGAATAAAATAAGAAAGTAGAAAAGCTTATTATTATTTCTAATGGTAACAGCTATAAGCTAAACTTCTGATCCTGCAAATAATTACACACGTGCTGAACTTTACACCTGAAGTCAATGGCCTCCTATATAAACTAGTGGGTGGTTTCACTAACCAGAGAAGGGAAATAAAGCTACACACACTTTTTACGGCCCTTTCCTCAGTGCAAGTTTTATTATCCACCAAGCAGTCACAGATCAAAAGCAAATCAAATGAAAAATACTGGGCAATAATCCCCAGAGACTTTCCCTGTTTCAGCCATCTGGTAGGGAAGAGGACCCACCCTTTGCATCCCATTAAGGCCCCTTTGCTGTAACTTCCCCTTCCTTTTCACTCTGTGCTGAGCACCCATGTGACCTCCCAGAATCTGTTCAGAAGGTTCACTTCTACCGTGTACATTGGCCTGGCCAAGTGGCACTGAAGGGAAAACCCATGTGACCTCCCAGAATCTGTTCAGAAAGTTCACTTCTACCGTGTACATTGGCCTGGCCGAGTGGCACTGAAGGGAAAACCCTGACCTCAGTCTTTGTGGCCCACCCCTAGTCAGGTTGTAAGAGAGCTGGGAGGTAGCCTTCCAAGGTTCTGAGTGTATGAAAAATGTTACAGCAAATATTTATAAAATCTGTGAAGAAAATCTGTATGAATGATGTCTGGTTTCCTGAGACTTTACATGCTTTTTTTTTCCCAACAACTCATAATTTTTTATTTTTTGAGAGTTGTATGTTGGGCAGATTTTATAGTTAGCAGTCGCCCCAAGGATCTGTAATTCCCATTAGATCGAAAGTACTAATTTTGGAGGGATATTTGGGTGGGATTGGGTCATAGAATCATAGAATATCAGGGTTGGAAGGGACCTCAGGAGGTCATCTAGTCCAACCCCCTGCTCAAAGAAGGACCAATCCCCAACTAAATCATCCCAGCCAGGGCTTTGTCAAGCCTGACCCTTAAAAACTTCTAAGGAAGGAGATTCCACCACCTCCCTAGGCAACGGATTCCAGTGTTTCACCACCCTCCTAGTGAAAAAGTTTTTCCTAACATCCAACCTAAACCTCCCCCACTGCAACTTGAGACCATTACTCCTCATTCTGTCATCAGCTACCACTGAGAACAGTCTAGATCCATTCTCTTTGGAACCCCCTTTCAGGTAGTTGAAAGCAGCTATTAAAGCCCCCCTCATTCTTCTCTTCCACAGACTAAACAATCCCAGTTCCCTCAGCCTCCCCTCATAAGTTATGTGTTCCAGTCCCCTAATCATTTTTGTTGCCCTCCGCTGGACGTTTTCCAGTTTTTCCACATCCTTCTTGTAGTGTGGGGCCCAAAACTGGACACAGTACTCTAGATGAGGCCTCACCAATGTCGAATAGAAGGGAATGATCATGTCCCTCGATCTGCTGGCAATGCCCCTACTTATACAGCCCAAAATGCCATTGGCCTTCTTGGCAACAAGGGCACACTGTTGACTCATATCTAGCTTCTCGTCCACTGTAACCCCTAGGTCCTTTTCTGCAGAACTGCTGCCTAGCCGTTCGGTCCCTAGTCTGTAGCGGTGCATGGGATTCTTCCATCCTAAGTGCAGGACTCTGCACTTGTCCTTGTTGAACCTTATCAGATTTCTTTTGGCCCAATCCTCTAATTTGTCTAGGTCCCTCTGTATCCTATCCCTACCCTCCAGCGTATCTACCTCTCCTCCCAGTTTCGTGTCATCTGCAAACTTGCTGAGGGTGCAATTCACACCATTCTCCAGATCATTAGGGAAGATATTGAACAAAACCAGCCCAAGGACCGACCCTTGGGGCACTCCACTTGATACTGGCTGCCAACTAGACATGGAGCCATTGATCGCTACCCGTTGAGCCTGATGATCTAGCCAGCTTTCTGTCCACCTTATAGTCCATTCATCCAGCCCATACTTCTTTAACTTACTGACAAGAATACTGCGGGAGACGGTGTCAAAAGCTTTGCTAAAGTCAAGGAATAACACGTCCACTGCTTTGCCCTCATCCACAGAGCCAGTTATCTTGTCATAGAAGGCAATTAGATTAGTCAGGCATGACTTGCCCTTGATGAATTCATGCTGACTGTCCGTGGTCACTTTCTTCTCCTCTAAGTGCTTCAGAATTGATTCCTTGAGGACCTGCTCCATGATTTTTCCAGGGACTGAGGTGAGGTTGACTGGCCTGTAGTTCCCAGGATCCTCCTCCTTCCCTTTTTTAAAGATGGGCACTACATTAGCCTTTTTCCAGTTGTCCGGGACCTCCCCCAACCTCCATGAGTTTTCAAAGATAATGACCAATGGCTCTGCAATCACATCCGCCAACTCCTTTATCACTCTCGGATGCAGCGCATCCGGCCCCATGGACTTGTGCTCGTCTAGCTTTTCTAAATAGTCCTGAACCACTTCTCTCTCCACAGAGGGCTGCTCACCTCCTCCCCTTGTTGTGCTGCCCAGTGCAGCAGTCTGGGAGCTGACTTTGTTTGTGAGTAAAGTATCCAGAAAGAAGCTGGTCAGTGGTGTGTTTCAAAGCTCATGGAGCAAACTAGAGCACAGGCTCATCAGCGAAGTGTTGGCTACTGGAGCGGGTGACCAGAGGCCATTGCCAGTCGCTGCCGACTATAGTGGGCGGCTTTTGCAGTTCTGTTTATTGTGTTCCAGCCATCTGAGCTAGGAACACACACATCATTTTTTTTATAATTGGGATTTAAAATTTATTCCTGAAGGCCGAAAACTTTTCTTTGTGTAATTGAGGACTGAGAATTGGTCATGACCCATGGAAACTTAATTAAACATTAATTAAAATGGTTGAATATAATAAATTTATAATAAGATTATTTCCATGGGTTAAATATAACTGAGATGAGTAAATACATATTTCCCTTTTTTGCCTATAACTTTAAGGTGGCTCCTTCATATGTGGTAGCTCATTAGTAAACTTTGAATTGTGTTTGGTCTTGGTCCAGATCCTAGAAGACAAGTATCAATGCTTTTAGAAAAAAAATCATTATTCAAATTGGCAGTAGTAATGCCCTATTAGTTTCAGTGGGTAGATGATAATTGGCTGTGGAGATTGAACTACCTTTTCACCCTTATGGGTGATCCCTCCCTATCAGGGTTAAAGCGTGTTCTCAGGAATCTTGCACTTCTGCTAGTTCTGTACTTGTTCTGTAGATGAACACAATTTCTACCAGTATAACTAACTATTTCATTTGGGTGTGTGTGTGTGTTTGTTTTTTAAATAAAATAAATATATCAATACAAAATCTATGTGCATACCAGGCCCTAGGTCAGGGATGGGCAAACTTTTTGGCCTGAGGGCCACATCGGGTTTCCGAAATTGTATGGAGGGCCAGTTAGGGGAGGCTGTGCCTCCCCAAACAGCCAGGCATGCCCTTCCCCCCCCCCCGCTTCTTGCCCCCTGACAGCCCCCCTGGAACCCCTGCCCCATCCACCCCTACCTGTCCCCTGACCGCTCCCCGCTGCCCCGTTGAACCCCTCCTCTCATTCCTGACTGCCCCCCGGGACTCCTGCCCCATCCAACTACCCCTTCTCCCTGACTGCCCCCGGAACCCCTGCCCCTGACTGCCCCCTGCTGCCCCATCCCACTAGCCCTTCCGGATTGCCCCCCCGAGACCCCTGCCCCCATTTAACCCCCCTGTTTACCGCCCTCTGACCACCCCGACCCCTGTCCACACACTCACCCCCTGACCACCACCCCAAACTCCCCTGACCTCTATCCAACCCCCCCTGCTCCCTGCCCCCTTACCGCCCTACCGCTACAGCTGCGCCACCCAGAGCACCAGGACAGGCAGCCGTGCCGCCCAGCTGGAGCCAGCCATGCCACCGCGCAGCACAGAGCACCGGGTCAGGCCGCGGCTCTGCAGCTGCGCTGCCTGGCAAGAGTTCGCAGCCCCACTGCCGGGAGCATTGCACTGGCCGCACAGTGAGCTGAGGCTGCGGGGGAGGGCCAGGAGCTCAGGGTCTGGGCAGGAGGGTCCTGTGGGCTGGATGTGGCCCGCGGGCTGTAGTTTGCCCACCTCTGCCCTAGGTTATACCGGGGTAAAAAAAATTATGTAGACGAGCCCTTGGTCTAGGGCTGTCCTTGAGGCACTTTTCACCAGCACTAAATCCTCTCTAGCCTAAGAGAAGAAAAATCTAAAACTTTAAAAAGTACTTTCCTTCAGTTTGCTGTCTCCCTCTGAAGAAGTAATTAGTTAGTAGAGGAGTTTCACTCCATCAAATACCCTCCTTTCCTACTCAGCCTGTTGTTTTTCTTCCTCTCAGTCTCTTATATTTTATAAGATTAAGCCATTTTTCAGGGATTTCAGGAGCATGTAGGCCAGGGGCGGGCAAACTTTTTGGCCTGAGGGCCGCATCAGGTTTTGGAAATTGTGTGGATGGCCGGTTAGGGGGGGCTGTGCCTCTCCAAACAGCCAGGCGTGGCCTGGCCCCCACCCCCCTGCTTCTCGCTCCCTGACGGCCTCCCCCGAGACTTCTGCCCCATCCAACCCCCCTGGAACCTCAGCCCCCCTGGAACCCCTGCCCCATCCACCCTCCCTGTCCCCTGAGCGCCCCTGGAACCCCTGCCCCTGACTGCTCCCCGCTGCCCCATCCAATCCCTCCTCTCCTTCCTGTCTGCCGCCCCGGGACCCCTGCCCCATCCAACCACCCCTGCTCCCTGTCCCCTGACCACCACCCCGAACTCCCCTGCCCTCTATCCAACCCCCCCTGCTCCCTGCCCCCTTACCGTGCTGCCTGGAGCACTGGTGGCTGGCGGCGTTACAGCTGCGCCTCCCAGCTGGAGCCAGCCACACAACGCGCACCACAGAGCACCGGGTCAGGCTGGGCTCTGCAGCTGCGCTGCCCCAGGAGCCCCCCCCCCCGCCCCCCAGAGCACTGTGCCGGCGGCGCAGTGAGCTGAGGCTGTGGGGGAGGGGCCGGGGGCTGGCCTCCCGGGATGGGAGCTCAGGGGCTGGGCAGGAGGGTCCCAGGGGCCGTAGTTTGCCCACATTTGATGTAGGCTGAGGAAGCAATCCTGCAGTCCTCAATCAGCAAAACTCAGTGAGGCCAATAAGAATTTTAATTGAGTAAGAACAGCAGGATCTAACCCTGAATTACCTTTTCACCTCTAAGAGCAGTCCCTTGAGGGCTGTGTTGAGGCAATTTGTTGGGGGAGAGACAATGTCTGGGAAGCTTGTGACTGCTGCTGCTCTCTCTGTGGATAAATTGTCTGTGCTGGAAATTGAAATCCTCAGTCTGGCACTGGCTTTCAGAAACACTGAATTCACCTAGAAACAGATGAGACTAGAATAGAAGTGGAGAGCAAAATCGCATCAGTCAAGGGTGAATTTTTAATATAATCTATTTTAGCATTACTTTTGAAAATAATGTGGGCTGAAAAGCCATGAGGAAAAGCCCTTTATCCCTAAGAAATGCTCTCTGCAACCATTTATGAAGCAAAATTTAGTTCTGATTATATATTATTATAGAAACCAGTACAAATTGATGGCAATAATGGCTTCAGCCACCCATCCCCGGCCAGCAAGGAAAACAAAACCTGATATGTAAAGATGTGTCCTGTATCTACAGCTACTTCTCTGTTTTGCAGTAACCAAACAAGATGTATAGTAAAATAAATATTCTGCTCAATGAAAGACTTTCAGATGCCTTTTTTTTTGCCTCATGACATTTGGTGCACTAAAATGTTATGAGGTAAAATGTAATGTCAGGGCCCAGAATAGCCTTGGGGGAACAGAAGAGCAGTCAGATAGCAGGGAATGGATAAATGGTGTGTAAATTCGATTGCTTAGTTGACATTTGGAAGTAAGTGTCCTAACGCTGATCCTGTTAGCCACCATGCACAGTTACTTTTGAATGTCTTTCATTTCAAAGTCTTGCGTACGAAAGGTCAGTAATATTAAGAACTCCTCTTTCCTTCGGCACATGATGTGCTTTCATATATTGGATTTTGCGTTTTTAGCCAAGATAAATGTAAACTTCATTAACTAGAGAAAAACATTGATGTATAAAATTTTCAAGGGTATGCAAAGGTTTGAGAGCCCTCCATTCCCATTGGCTTATTGGGATTTGAGGCGACTCAAGCCCCTAAAGGGGGAAATTGGAAGCAATGATTTATGGTTTGAAGCCTCAAATTTGAAATACCTAGACATGAAGAATCACAGATTCCAAATCCCACTGGAGTGACAGCCCTTGAGTCTTCTAAGAGGAATATACTGAGCTCCATGGAGTTTGGTCCTTTCCAGTAAGGATGACCTTTCCTCCCATTATTGTGCAGCATTCTACCCAGTGATTATTCAGCTGGCTGCTGCATCCTGGCCTCTGGAGTGGCTGCATTTCATTTCAGCAGTGTGTGGGTGAATTGTTCTGGCGCTCCTTCCTAAGAAGAATTCTGTGTAATGAAATAAAATATAATTAAATAGAGCCTAAGATTGATACATTGAAGGTCTTGAGATTTTTGTTATAGGAGGTTCTATTCCGGTTGTGAATAGCTTTGAATGCCATGTCTTATGTTTGGGCCCACCGGCTGTGCTCCACCGAGCAATTATTGGCAATCCATAGAGAGCTGGGTGGCCATGATACTGGCTTCCCTTGTCTTCAGCTGCTCTTTTGAAATGTCCAGTCTCTTAATTCCAAAGAAGAGCCAGGAAGGCTATAAAAACAGCTGGAAACCAGAAGGAGTCGTCATCCTGTAAATGAAAGGGGGACCTCTTTCAGGGGCTGGAGCTCCTAGCAGCCAATGAGAGAGGAATGTCCTGGGGAGAAATGAGGGAAGCAGCTGGCCAGTGTAAGCAGGGGAGCAGAGGGAGAGAGTGGGAAGGGGAGATGATATGAAGAGCAGAAGCAAAGGAGTGTGATTAATTTTCTTCTTAAAGGATTAAACACTTATATATATAAATAGTTGGGAGGTACTTTCCTATGTGAGCAATTCCTTTAGTTGCCGAAGTATGTTGTAAAATCACAAATGGGTGTACAGGTGTTTATGAGACAATCTCACTAATAAGATGTGGCCCATGTATGAACAATTTTAGAGCCACTGCTTAGGGATTAAGGATAGAGTCTCCTTCAGTCTTGCAGGAAATGTATTTTGATCATTTCTAACCACTTAGGTTTTTTGTTTTGTTTTGTTTCCATAGCTTGCGCCATCCCTTCCGTTACAAGAAGATTTTGTTTACCACTGGAAAGCAATTACCCATTATTACATAGAGACCTCAGGTAAGAGAACTTTTTTTTTTTTTTTTTTTTTGCATCTTCACTATGGAAAGAGGCAAACTGGAACTACCTCAGTGCTGTTTAAAAGTGAAGACTGGGAAATAGCGAAACTGTTTTCATTAAGTAAGTTCCTCTTTCTTTTTCCAAAGTAACAAAAAACATTTGTTTTAAAATATCCTTTATCTTTGATTTACCTTTGACAAAGCACCTTGATAGAGGGTGAACAACAGCGGATGTAATGCCTCATTCCCTGTGCACCTTGTTGAGAATTGTACCTTTTAAGGTCAGACCTAATTTCTGGCTTCACCAGTTCAGTTCACTCTAAACACACATCTGCAGAAATGTAATCCTGATAACCCTTCTCATTTCTGTTGCATTGCCTCTTTTCCTTTTCTTTCCAAGGTTTTACCACGTCTTCACAAAATCACTTTGCAGTCATGTACACTTGAACAATCATTTCTGAAGCCAGTCAGACTTTCATAGAATGCTCAGTACTGGGCATATTTCTGTATTTTATCTTTTTTAATTTTTTTCTCAGATTGTGTCTCTCCTTAAGGTATTTTGAGACTGCAACTGTGAAAGTTCTTACAGATTTCATCCATGTTTGACAGAATCAAACCAAAGTTAATTAAAACTCTAGTGTCTGCCTTCTGCTCTTCTTCATTTAATTTAAAAGCTGGCTGTTCAGTTGAATTATGGCTGTATTTGCTTAATGTAAATCACATTTCCACCATTCCAACAAATACATAAATAATTGTCCTCCTAATCACTTGTTCTAGTCTGTTGTCTTTAAAGACAAATATCACCATGCCCTATGTACTCTTATCTCTGCATGCCTATTAGAGTGGCTATAGTGTTCACAACCTCAGGACTTCTGATTTCTTGTTTAAATCAATATGTACTCAAACTGACATATAAGCATGTGTGGTGCAAAATAAAAATAAATTCAGCTTTGGCTTCTGTACTAAATATTTATTTGCAAAAACCCAAGCTTCCATTCTTGCTGCTACCTCTCCCTCACCACCACCTTCCCCCAAATGAAAATCTGCAAAAAGATCTTGAAAACTATGTGTTTGGATATGCTACCTTTGAAATCAATGGAAATTTTACCTTTACTTCAGGGGGAGCAGGATTAGGTCTTAGAAGCCTTACTTCAACAAGTCAGTCTAAACTAACGGTTGACAGAGAACTGAAATTGCCCTGATGTGGCAATTCTCTTCTGTGAACTTGTTTCCTTTGGCATTCAAATGACCGTTACAGTATTTTAAAGTTATTGCATAAGAAGAAATGACTAATTCCACACTGCGTTAGTTGTCCAATTAAAATATGGCAAAATAAAAATTTGTTTCTAAATTCCTAGAAACACACCAGTGCCATACAACACCTTAGGTTAATTCCTGTTCTCAGTTACACTGGTGCAAATTCAAAGTAACTCCATGGCCTTCAGTGTAACTGAGATCAAAATCTGGCTCTTTTCCTTTATAGAGATCTACGAGCTGAACTGTACTCTGAAATTTGAATAAAACAATACACAGTCTTAACAAAGACGATGTAATAGTCATACTTAAGAATTTTTTTAAAAAATTGAACTGAGCCTGAAGTTTGGATATTCATTATTTGTGAGATTAAAAAAAATAGGCTTCTCTCTGTCTCTCACTCTTGAATGAATTGTTCAAGTGGAAATGAAGTAGATTCTGGATGCTGTCCATAGATTCCAGTCTTGGATTGTTTTGGGACCATCTGACTAGTACAGTCTCAGAAATTTAGTATTCCACACTTTTTTTTTTTCACATTAAGGTTAAACTTCTCTAGTATCTAGTAGTCCACATTTTCAAAAGTGACCAGTAATGCTTTGTATCTATTTTGAGATACGTTAAAGAGACCTGATTTTCAGAGGCATGTGCTCAACCCTCTGGCCCCTTTAAGGTGTCTCAGGTTAGGCATTCAAAATCTCTGTTTCCCTTCTGAAAATATGGGCCAGCATATTTATGTAGATGTGAATTATCTAGTTAATACTCTCTTTACCACTCACTGACTATGTTGTAACAATTTTTTCAGAGGGCTCTTTTAATAGTTATTTTGAAAAACGGCCATGTTTTAAACCAAAGGTTTATAATTGAACTCAAAGGAAAAGGAAAATTTGGTTTTTATTTTTATCATTTTAACTGAATATTTTTTATTTAGATGACAAAGCTCCTGTGACTGATACCAACATTCCTTCTCACCTGGAACAGATGTTGGATATTCTAGTTCAAGAAGAAAATGAGAGGGAATCGGGAGAGACAGGGCCTTGTATGGAATATTTGCTACATCACAAGATCTTGGAGACATTGTACACACTAGGGAAAGCTGATGTAAGTACATCTCAGGCGGTGGGCAAGAGCCTCATCCTTTGAGGTACTTAGGACCTTCAATCCCATTAGAATTATGCCAGTTGAGGATGGTCGACACCTGGCAGGATAAGACCCGTAAACTCTATGAAATCTTGCTGATGATCGTTTGTTTCACATTACCCAAGAATGTTGCTGGAGTTCCAAAGTAATATGAGCAAATGAGTGGTCATTCAAGTCAGCCAAAGTGAAGTAGTATGGTCCATTGGTTAGAGCACAGGACCTGGGAGATGGGAAACCTTGACTATGTGACCTTGAGCAAGAAGTGACTTTGGCTCTCTGCCTGAGTTTTCCCACCTGTATATGGGGATAATAATACTCACTCTCCTTTGTACAGCATTTTGCTTGGGTGACAAATGCTTTATTAAGTTTTGTTGTTTGTTTTTCTGAAAACAGTTGTGTAGATTACAGAAGCATGCTGTCCCTGATTTAGTGCTCTGAGCTGCAAAAGACATTCAAATTACCCTCCATAAAACAGTCTCTTGGGCACTGTGCTCTTTAGATAATTTAATAAAGCAGAGAGAGGTATGGGTGAGATTCCATATGGCATCTCAAGTCCTCTTTGCTCTGCTCCGGTGGTGCAAAGGGGATTTGAAGCTGCCTTAAGGCACCACCTCAGGTTTTCCCAAACTGTATTCCCACCTCTGTGGTCCCCTCCCCAGCACAGGGCGTGCGACCAGAGCACAAGGAGCTCTCGCAGTCCTGGCTGGTGGAACAGCCCCTTTGGGGATGTAGCATGAGATAAACCAGCCCTGAGTCTACTCTAATTTGTGCCAGTCTAGTTTGATGGCTTACAGCCCCCACAACTGGGAGGGTGTGGGGGACCGAAAGGTGAGTAAAGCCACCTGTGCTCTATGCCCCATTCTGAGTCATGCTATACTGCAATTGGCAGCTTGGCCCTATATATTAAAAAGCCTTTTCAACTTCGTAAAGTTCTGAATTACATGGGACTAATATTTTGTTTTAACTGTAGAGAACTGGATGGCTCAGGACTATCAGTTAGATGGTGATAGCACATAATTAGTACTTTAATTAATGTTTGTACAGTTTCATCTTTTACATACTCTAGTCACCTTAGAGCCTTTCTCATCTATGTCACTGGTAGAAATCTAGCCCAGGTGAGTAGTGACCACTTGGTGTTAAGTTTTCATGGCTATTCTGTGGCCTGTGTGAAGTTTGTTTTGGGACCTCAGTCCATTTCCCAGGAACAGGAAATGTCCTCAAAACTGCCACCGCCACTGTTGGTGCCATTCTTGGCAGCCTTATGTACTGAAAGGCCAAGGATTGACTGGATCATGGAGACTCAGTTACTCTTTCATCCCTCATGGTAGTAACTTCATGTCACGGTGGAAGTCCATCAGTTGGGCAGTGTAAGAGCTTTCACTCCTGCTGCCTGTTCTGAGGATAAACAGAGCACTTCATTCTCCAGGGTTGTCAGTCTTGCACCTTTCACACATTCACTTGATGTTTCTTGTCTTATCTGGTTGGTTCTTATGTGTAAAGATAGTTTTCAGTTTCTCTGAGCCTGGGGGACAGCAATCTCTTCCTTGTGGGACCACCTTTCTCCCAATATTCCTATCAACGTGGCATCTGTCTTGCAGCCTGGTTAATGAGGTGCCATAATACATAACATGGCTGGGGTATTTAATTAGCAATGTATTTATTAGAAATATAGTTGGTTTGATACAACTACAAACTCTGTGAGGAAAACATGATGCAGTTGAGCTGTGTGAAATGCAAAACTGGCAAAGTGCTTTTAAGAGTCAAGAGAAGTCATTACATTTACAAAAATATGTCTGCACAAGTGATTCTTGGACGGCATGTCATTTATACTTTACCATTTGTGAATTACTATTCATACTTTACCATGTGTGGACTAGTTGACCTTTTGAGGTCCCTTTCAGCCCCTACAGTTCTGTGATTCAGTACACCTGAAATAAATACATGGTTCAATGTGTGCAGGGTGTTGCAGTTAACTCCAGTTAGGGAATATTCTCACTTTGTTCTGACTATGGTATGTCTACACAGCAGCTGGGAGGAGTAATTCCCATCTTGGGTAGACATACACATACTCAAACAGAGCTAGCACCCACAAATAGCAGTGTGGCCACAGCAGCTCATAGTAGCCATCTGAATACAATCCTGCCTGACCTCCTGTGTACATACTGAGGTGGCTAATCTAAGCTCCATGGCCACACTGCTGTTTTTAGGCGCTAGCTTGAACAGAGCTAGTGCATGTATGTCTAAACCCAAGCTGCAAATCACACCTCTCAGCTGTTATGTAGATTACAGGCATTTTTGTCCTGGAACAAACATTTGTGGAGTGTCCAGATTAGCATGTACAAGAGTGCTAGGTAATTCAAGCTAACTAGCAGTCAGTTAACTCAAATTTTAAAAAAATCCTCTCATGTAGACAAACCCTAAGTGGTGTGTTAAGTGTGATGATTTTACTTGCAGTAGAGCTGTACCTAAGTTGTTGATATATGATGTTGGGCTTCTGTAGTGGCATAAACTTTCCCACAACCCACTCTCTGTGTTCTGTTATACAACTCAGTTGGCTAGGCATAGGCTCTTAGATGTTAAAAATATCAAGTTTTGTGAAAATAAATATAAATTAAAAGCATGCATTCAATTAATGTAAAGGGTGTGGTTTTTTAATAAAATAAAGCATGTATAGTTAGCAAGACCTAATATTTTCAGTTGTTTTGGATCAACTATTTAAATTGATCTGTTTATTTATGATAAAGCTGTTCAAAAGGATGTTAATATTTCAATTTAATCTCAGCTGTTTTGGATGATCAGCTTGTATGTTGTTTATTTCATCGTTGTTCTATTTCTGTTGTGGTCTAGTGTCCTCCCGGAATGAAACAGCAAGTTTTGTCTTTCTATACCAAACTTCTAGGAAGAATTCGACAACCTCTTCTCCCACATATAAATGTATATAAACCAGTGCAGGTACGGTTCAAGTTTCAAACAAACATTTATTTGTGTATGACAGGCTTTTTGGATGTCAAATGTAATGGTTTCTCTCTTGTGTGGGGTTTCTGTCTGGGTTTTTTTGTTTTTAATCCCCCAGTGCAATAACAAATTACTGATTGGGACCTCTGAGTGTTACTGCAGTGCAAGCAGTAAATAATAATATCTCATGTATACCGGTGTAAATCTGTTGAAGTCAATGTACCTTAATGTCATCAGAGAATCTCTTTGAGAAGAGAATTCAGCCTAGAGTGCCTACCAATAGGCTACTGGGTTTCTTCCACTTTTAATTGTCTACTTTTTTCCCCCCCACTCACAGAAATTAATCAGACTTTGCGGTGAAGTTCTAACAGCACCAACAGAAAATGAAGAAATTCAGTTTCTCTGCATAGTATGTGCAAAGCTGAAACAGGATCCATACCTGGTCAACTTCTTTCTTGAGGTATGTTTACAAGTATATTTCAAAACTGGTATATTACAGCCAAAAAATTCCTGAGAAGCAGATTGGTGCTGCACTGGCTGCTTTCAATTAATTGAGTGTCATTTTCTTTAAAGTATTCAAGGGATTTTCTTTTATTTTTATTTTCTATTAGAGAAACAGTCTCATTCTTTTGTTCCGCATCTTCATTCAGAGCTCACATATTTTTCTGCTTGAAACCATGCCTAATGCAACCATTAGAGGGCACTCTCCAAATTAGAAAACGAGCATCTTAGGACTTGTCTACATTACCCGCAGGATTGCCGAGCAGGGGTCGATTTATCGTGTCTAGTGTAGACACGATAAATCGACCACCGAGTGCTCTCCCGTCGACTCCAGTACTCCACCGGAGCGAGAGGCTCAAGCAGAGTCGATGGGGGAGTGTCAGCTGTCGACTCACTGCAGTGAAGACACTATGGTGAGTAGATCTAAGTACGTCGACTGCTGAAGTTCACGTAGCTGAAGTTGCGTAACTTAGATCGATTTCCTCCCCTAGTGTCTACCAGGCCTTAGTCAGTGGGGAAGTAACAATGTCGTGAATGTAACATGGGAGCCCTGCATTCAGGAGTAAAATTGGACTTCTTGCTTTGTTCTTTGCCTCAGGTCATGGGAGAATAAGTGACTATCCCATGAAGCTTTGAATGCACCTTGCAAAATGCTGAGGGCCTTGGGGGATTGGGCCCTTAGTTGGTAGTGATGCATGTGGTCTGGAATGCTAGCCTGAATAGCCACAGTGTTGACTGACATCAGAATTAGAAAGTTTAACAGCAGGAAGATTTGGAAACTTCAGGATACTACTGAATTTAAAAGAGAGTTCTAGGATCACTGAGTTTTGTCTTAGAGCTCAGGCCAAGCCTTAAGAGATTATTGGAAGCTCCAATGTTTCTAATCATAGTAGCCTATGGCAGTCCTCTTCACAACTTCTAGAGGAGAGTTATTTTCACACAGGACATTTTAGATTCATTTAATTGGAATGCAGAGTTTGTTGATTCTGCCAGTCCATGCCCCTAGCCTTTCAGAGGCTCTAATTTGTAACTTGATATCTGTCTCAGACCTTGGAAGACCTAAGAGGGTAAATTCCCAGTATGCCATCTGATACTTATCTTGCAAATTCCATTAACACAGACATAATTTATAGCTGAAACTCTGGTGCATCACTCCAAAACTGTACCTGCAGGTATATCTAAATATAGCATCTTGCTGGAAGTTTGTTTGTGGAGCTGTGCTGTATCTCGTCTACTTCTACAGTTAAAAAAAAACCCAGCAGGCACCTATTTGATTCTCTGTTTAAACTATCAGCTTTTTTTCAGTTGTTCTCTAGTGAATTAGTCATTCTATTACAGAAGTTTTCAACTATATTGCTTAACAAGCATTAGGATCAGGGACTAATTGCATAGCTACATCTCTTGGGAAAATAAATTTGCTAGGTGAATGGCAGTTGAAGTAACCTTCTGTAAGCCATTTTTGAATCCTACTTAGATCTTGTGGCAGTGAGTTCCTCATGCTATATGTGTGTGGTGTAAAAGAGTTTCTTTTCATCAGCTTTAAATTAGTTACCACTTAATTTATTGAGTGTCCCCTTGTTTCTGTATTGAGAGGATACACAGAAATGGCTAATTTACCTTTTCTGTCTCATTCATTATTTTATAAACCTCTTACTCATTTCCTTTCTAAATAGTCCTTATCTTTGTAATCTCTTCTGATATGGAAGGTTTTCCATACTGTTGATCATTTCCACTTCCCTTCTCTGGAACTTTTCTATTTCTGCTGTATCTGTTTGGGTGGTGGTGGAGTGACCAAAATTGAATACAATATTCAAAGTAAGGCTCTACCATCAGTTTATAACATTACATTATATTTTCAGTATTCCCTACCCCTTTGGTTACTGCAAGCTAACAAGCTGTGAAGTCACTTAATGATAAAGTGAAGTTGCACCACTCTCAGCAGAATTTGACCCCCCAGTGTTTATCTATGTCATGAAAATGTACAAATGTATTTTTATATTGCCTACTCTCTACTGGGTTTTCTGATCAGGTCACTCAGAGGAGAGCTTTGTAGAAAGCATTGAATATGTATTTTATGTAACCTTTTTTATTAGGTGATTCAGGATCTTGTCCTCCACTCTTGCAGGAGGCAGGTGAGCAGCTAGACTGCAGAACTGCATGACTAGACACATGCAAACTTAAATATACACAAAAACTCTAAATGCATGTGTTCTGATGTACAGAGGCTGACATTACCTGCACCTATCAGAAATAACTGAGTTTGAACATAGCACATCACTCTAAGGGTTCACTTATGGAATTCAAGCCTTCTCATACAGGGGTTATTGTTCTTGATACAGGCACTTCCCATTTATAGACAACAAGAAATAGATCCTAGGAAGTTCAGTAATTTCAGTTTTAAGGATAATGTACATTAACATACTGATTGGTTTGCATCCTTAGGCCTTTCGCAGTGTAAAAAAAAGACCTACTTGTAGAAAAGACAATTTTATGTTCTCTGAAATCATAATCTTTCCAACATACCCCCAAATCATACTTCTGTTGGACCATGAAATAGACTATAAATGTGATCCCTGGGTTACCTCCCCATGGACTTCAGTATATTCGTGCACAGTAGCAATGCAGAACAGTGTCTCCACAAAGAATGCACATCATCTAGGCAAGTGTTCAGAGAATTTTTGTAGTTTGCTGTCTGACTGTCGTGTATTTATTTCCTCCTGGTTTGTGTGTACTAAAAGCTGGTAACCCAACTGGTGACTCTTTTAAATATTTAATGCTTGTGCAATATTTGAAATAACTGTGGCCTTATCATAAATGTCATAGGATCTATAATCTTATTACTGTGATCACTTGAAAAATTGGTCTTGAGATGAAGTCCAGTGTATGAGTCTAATACAGTATTTACTCATCTAGGTCTGTGCCAGAAAAACAGAGAATCCTTACCCCACAACCAATCTCTCACTCGGTCTTGTAGAACACTAATGTAAATATATCTTTTATTTGTACAAAACAGATTTATAGAAAGAAGGCTGGGTCACATTCTTTCAAGGTAACAAAGCAAATGTCCTACAACTCTCAAGAAAGTGTTGTATGAGTACTAGGTGTCCAGTGATAACTTGGTACCCACTCCTTCCCCTCTATGAAATCTACTAGATATCTTTAAAAAATACAAACAGAAAAAAAATATCACTTGAGAGTAGCTCACAAGTCTTAGAGAGGCTTTTTTTTCACTTTGAAGGCAAAATCTCTACAAGTGAAGAATCAGTTTCATTTTCTGATTGGAATCGGAAATGGTGTTTCCATAGTCACAGAGATAAAATGGATTGAGGTCTTGACCTGAAAACCATGTGCTAATGTCAAAAGTTGCCTGCATAAAGTAAATGCGAAATTCATATTGGAGATTGGACTAATCAAATAGTATTCATTTCAGTTGTTTGATATAAAGAACAAGACCATCTCTTTTCATTTGTCTTGGACAAACTAACACAGAAGCAGCCTTAAAATGGTTTGGTATAGAGTTTGGGAGAAATTTTGATAAAGTACAAAATGTGTTAAATTTAAATATTCAGATGCTTCTGCACCCATAATATACTACACAACTAATACATCTGACCTTGTAAAGAGCTACAGTAGAACCTCAGAGTTACGATCCCCAGAGTTACAAGCTGACCATTCAACCACACAGTTCATTTGGAACTGGAAGTATGCAATCAGGCAGCAGCAGAGACAAAAAGAAAAAAACTGAAATACAGTACAGCACTATGTTAAATGTAAAGTACTAAAACAATAAAGGGAAAGTTTAAAAAAAGATTTGACAAGGTAAGGAAACTGTCTCTGTGCTTTGTTTCATTTAAATTAAGATGGTTCAAAGCAGCATTTTCTTCTGAATAGTAAAGTTTCAAAGCTGTAAATTTTTGAAAGAACAATCATCATGTTTTGTTCAGAGTTATGAACATTTCGGAATTATGAACAGCCTCCATTCCTGAGGTGCTCGTAACTGAGGTTCTGCTGTACTTGATGTATGTGTTACATAAACCTTTATTTTAGTAAATTTCCGCTTTAGGGCAAACAGCATTTTGATCAGTATAATCTCCTGTCCTAATGTAATGCTTTTCAGAACAAGTTAAAAGCATTTGCTTCCAAAGGATCAGCAAGTGTAATTACAGAAGACATGCTAAAAGGCCAGGATTCGTTGGTGACAGACATTGGGCAGTCCGTTCAACCTGAAGAAATATCTAATGCTGCTGGAGCGGAGCAAGTAGAGAAGGAAGATGATCTATCCACAAGTCTGGATGAACTAAATGTCACTTCATCACCTGAGGCCTCAGCTATTCGTCTAAACCAAGACTATAATTTAGTGAATTCTTTGCTAAATCTCACAAAAAGCCCAGTGAGTCATTTTCGATTCTACTCAGTGTGGTAAAATGAGTAAAGTGTTTTGGATGTTGCTGGAAGGGAGTCATTTACAATAGATATGCGTGTGTGTATATATATATATCATTTAATGCTTAAGAAATCAGATAGCTTTTTTTGGTAGACCATTTCTTTTGCAAATTTCCAGGTGAAAACAAAACAAAAAATTCTAGAAAATGAATTGACTGCAATCTGATATTCATTAGGATCAACTAGTTTAAGGATGTTGTATGCTTCCAAAGCAAGTTGAGTGGTTTAATTATATCACAAAGGAATATGGAAAATGGAAGAAAGGGCTACTTTATATAGCATCAATTAAACCAAAATAATAAACCAAACACACTTTTTGTAAAAGCTTCAGTAGACCTGATTCTGTCTGTGAACTTGATTTCTTGTCAAAACAACCACTATGGGTCTGATTCAAGTCCTGCTGAATTCAAAGGGATCATTTAGAATTAACTTCAAGGGGAACTGGATAAGTAAGGCCCTGTTTACTGTAATGGTATCAAGAGCAGAAAACTTTACATACCCCATAGTTGTAAAGTGATGTTTTACATTAGATTAGGCCCAAGCCAGTGTATACTCTTTAGCACTGGTTATATAAACTTGAATGTTTTATGCTTACCATGTCAATAATCCTCTTCAAAAGAAAGATTCTAAAACAAATTTAGTAGAAATATCTGTTCTAATTTCTGAACACGGAACATCAAGAATCCACTCAGTCCCTTTTTGATTCTGTTTCAAAGATCCTTTGGTTTCTGGTGTTTGATTTCAAATAAATATCGTTCCTGATTTATTTAACTCTTCCATGTCTATTTGACAGGATGGTCGAATAGCAGTAAAGGCATGTGAAGGCCTCATGCTCTTAGTGAGTTTGCCAGAGCCAGCAGCAGCCAAGTGCTTGACTCAGAGCACTTGCTTATGTGAATTGCTGACGGACAGGCTCACCACACTCTACAAAGCCCTGCCTCTGTCCGTGGATCCATTAGATATTGAATCGGTTGAAGCAATTAACTGGGGGTAAGAATATTGTTTCTGTTTTAAATATTTTAGATTACTTTGTACCACATACTGAAACTAAATTTCTGCCATTAGCTAAGACCTCTAGTACAGATAAGGCACCATGCAAGCAGTTTCATTAACAGAATCCAGATACAATATAGTAGTACTCTTAAGACTTGAGACATACGCTGCAGTGATTATTGAGTTATGGGCAGATTCGGCTGCCAGTCCATGCACAGTCAGTCATTTGAGAGCAGCTCTCCCATTGAATTAGATTAGAGATCTGTCTGTGGTATAACTGCAGAATCAGGCCTTGGATTATTTTCCTTTTTGAATGTCAAGGACATAGGAAATTAGTAGACAAACTTTTTGGTGCGTTCAGTGAGCACATGGATCCAAGAGAAACAGGAAGTATCTGTTTGATGAAGGACTGTTTTAACATTTTGGTAGTAAAAGTCAAGAGGGAAAATACAATTATTATATAACTCATCAACATGGGGCAAAAGATAGTAAGCCTGTTGTCCTAACTACTTGTATGTTAGACTCTAAAAATACTTTTTACTTTGGAATTTACTTCTCCATACCATGCCCCAGCATACTGTCTTGGTCCCAGTACTTGATCGTGGTCTGTAAGTTTCTACACAGGAATGATATGTCTGATTTTAAAAAGTTCTTTAGCAGCTAAAGGTGATATAAGATCCAATGGCTGGAAATAGTAACTAAAAATCAAATTGAAAATAAGATGCAATTTTTAATAGGGTAATCCACTGTTAGAACAATTTACCAAGAGATGTGGTGAATCCATCATCACTTGGAGACTTCAGATTGAGATTGACTGTTTTTGAAAAAAATATGCTCTAGTTCAGCCCCAAACTATGGAGTGGGCTTGGTAGTGTTCACTTACGTATTAGAGAAGAATAATCCCACTACCTCAGGAATGACTAGGTCAATTTCTATGGCCTCTGTTACTTGGGAGGTGAGATTAGGTGACCCTTCTGACTTAAAAACCTGTTAAAACATTCTAGGTCCATCCATGTAGAATTCTTCTGCTGGCCATACCAAGTATACTTTAGCATGCCATTGAAATCAGTAGACTGGTAATGATAGCACTGCAGGATTTGTGGAAGACCAGCAGGAAAACTGTTAATATTCCCTCTTTTCTCTCTAATTGCACTCCTGCTCCCATTAAAGCAGATGGAGAATGTTGCCATTGAATTCGGTGGGAGTAGTATTGGGCCCAGTGTTCTTTAAAGGTATCTAAACTAAATATATATATATTTGCTCTTGTGTCCTCCAGTTTGGATTCATATAGCCACAAAGAAGATGCATCTGCTTTTCCAGGGAAAAGAGCCTTGATTTCATTTCTCTCCTGGTTTGACTACTGTGATCAACTTATTAAAGAAGCACAAAAGGTTTGAAATGTTTTCTGGAATAAATATGGGTAATCCAAAACTAGTTTGACAAATAATATTGTTCCACATCTCTTGAGTTTGAAAGGATAACATTTTGTGGCCTCTGTTTTAGACTACTGCTGTTGCTATGGCAAGATCTGTACGGGAACGATTTTTTGTTGGTGTCATGGAACCCCAGCTGATGCAAACGTGAGTAATCTCTTCGCATGTGGAACAGCTGGATAGAAAACAAGTTAAGTTGATATTTTCAGTTGGAATCCAGTAGCTAACATTTAACTTCTTGTTCAGTTCAGAGATTGGGATCCTTACATCAACAGCACTGTTGCATCGTATTGTCCGTCAAGTCACTTCAGATGTGTTGCTGCAAGAAATGGTTGGCTTTATACTTGGAGGACACAGAGAGCCAGAAACCCTGACAGACATCAACAGACATCCATTGCGATACAGGTTAATCGAGCACTGTGACCATATTTCTGATGAGGTGAGAAATCGTCATGTCAATGTGTCTAAAATGCTGCTCTGCTGTGAAAAGTGACTGCAAAAATGGCATTTTGAGGTCCCATGTTTATAGTGTGTCAGTCACTTCTAGCTGAGTTTTACAGGTAAAAAGATGGCGGGTGGGAGGGTTCTAACTGCCAGCCCTACAGAACTTCCCTTGGGAGGTGAAACTTGGTGTTGACTCTGACTAGAGCATCAGATTCTCTGTGCTGTATTTTAACATTATTTGCAGCTATGTATGTCCGTTTGGGGTTGCTTGTACACGTGTTACTGAGGATAGATTCTAGCCCTACATGGGGAGTTGAATTTATAGTTCTATTGATGATGCATCATCCCCTCTCTCCCTTAGTTGTGCTGGTTCTGGAATGCGGACAGATAAAAAGTAGTAAAAACATATTCTTGTCACTAAAGTCAGCAGATAGGACAGAGACTATACACTGTGCAAATGTGTTGACTAAGAAGGTGCTGTCATTCCTTTTATGCCCTGATCCTTAAGCTGTTCTATGTAGAGCCATTTTGAAATCATTTGACTGCAGTTTTCAGAGTAACAGCCGTGTTAGTCTGTGTTCGCAAACAGAAAAGGAGTACTTGTGGCACCTTAGCGACTAACCAATTTATTTGAGCATAAGCTTTCGTGAGCTACAGCTCACTTCATCGGATGCGTAAAAGTGGAAAATGCGGTGAGGATGTTTTTATACACACAGACTATGAAAAAATGGGTGTTTATCACTTCAAAAGGTTTTCTCCCCCCACCCTACAATGGCCCACCTTGATTATCATACACGTTGTAAGGAGAGTGATCACTTTAGATAAGCTATTACCAGCAGGAGAGTGGGGTGGGGGGAGAAAACCTTTTGAAGTGATAAACACCCATTTTTTCATGGTCTGTGTGTATAAAAACATCCTCACTGCATTTTCCACTTTTACGCATCCGATGAAGTGAGCTGTAGCTCACGAAAGTTTATGCGCCAATAAATTGGTTAGTCTCTAAGGTGCCACAAGTACTCCTTTTCTTTTGACTGCAGTGAGGCTCCCACTTGGAACAGCTTGATGAGTCAGCCTTTTCAGAAGAGAGCCACACATCACAAATGCTTGTGTTTGTTAAAGTCCTGGCTTTGTGCTTTCTGTTTTACACCACCCCTTATGCTTAGAGCAGCCTCTCAATTTAAATACTCCAAGCCCCTGCCCTCTGCTTCAGAAAGACCTCCCAAACCTGCCTGAGCTAAGAATCTGTGTCTTTATATGTCTATTTCACCTACCTACTTAAATGCAGCAGCCAATGCTTACAAACCAGGGCACCAAAAATTAGGCACTGAAATTTGTATTTAGGCATCTAAATGAATGAACTGAATATCAGACATACTGAACACCACTCAGATCCTACTGAAGTCAGTGGGAGATGCGGGTGCTCAGTATTGCTGAAAATCAGGCCACTTTTATTTAGGTGTCTAACTTCAGGCATCCTGGTTTGAAATTTTCAGCCTATAATTCCAGCCATAAAATCCCCATGGCACTTTGTGTCAATTCTGTATTGTATCCACTAGTGTTTTTAGGTCTTGATCCTATATCTGGGTCTACACAAGCGCAGGGGCCTGCCCATGTTGGTCTGGTTGTAGAATTAAAGTGTTCGATTGTAAGTTCTTTGGGTAGGGTTACTGTTAATTTGGCACAGTTCTCCTCTTTTACAGAACTGTGTCTATCTGATGCTTTAGAAAAGTTAAAGGTTGTCATGGATAAATGTGTATATTCTTTCTGACTTTTGTGTGGTCTCTTCATCTACATTAATAGATCACCCAGTATGATGATGATCCAGTCCTGATTAGGATATTTGAGTTCCTGACTAGGATGTTTGAGTTTGGCTGTAATATGAAAGACTAATATTAAAGAACAATCTCCCATCATGCATAAACACAGCTACTCTTAGTAAGCTAAGAACAGTGGTTTAAGGAAACACTGCTTGCATTTATTTTAATCCTTTATTTTTTTTTTTTATGTTGCAGATCAGCATAATGACTTTAAGAATGTTTGAGCACCTTTTACAAAAACCTAATGAGCACATTCTTTACAACTTGGTTCTAAGAAATTTAGAAGAAAGAAACTACACAGAATATAAACCACCCTGTCAGGAAGATAAAGATGTGGTGGAGAATGGACAGATAGCAGGAGCAGTGTAAGTGTTTCTGTTGTATCGGTGAGGGACTTCACGATGGCTGAGTACACCTTTCACTTTTTATTTTTTAAGACCAATTTTTTTATTTTTTAAGACCAATTTTTCTTCCTTTATCTAGTTGAAATAAAATTGAATGTGGATGACATTTAGTTGTCATCATTTGCCATTTGTGTGAACAGCATTGTAAAGTTTTAACCATAGTCAATGTAGATTAGTTGTTGCACAGTTTACTCCATGAGCAGCTCACGTATGTGATTAGAACAGTGATAGATGATTGTAAATTAGCAAACTTGTCTTTCTTACATAATAATACACACAGGTTCTGGTTTAGCAATTTGCATAGGCTTAACTTGAAGCACACAAGCAATTCCATTGACTTCAGTGGGGTTGCTAACATACTTATGGTTAGTCATATGCTTAAGTATCTTGCTGAATCAGGGCCACAGTATCTTTAAGCTTCATAGTTTTTCATGAAGCTTACAAACACCCTTTTGTGCTTGGTATATAAGCATTATCCCCTTTTTACAGGTGGGACGAGAGGGCGGGAAATCGGGTCAAAGAGATTAAGGCCCAGATCCTCAAAGGTGTTTAGGCTCCTAACTTTCATTGAAACCAATGGAAATTAGAACTAAATACCTTTGAGGATCTGGGCCTAAGTGATTTGATATGCAGAGGTATTCTGGCATCAGAGCCAGAACCGGAAGTTCCTGGCTCCAGCTCAGACCACTAGACTATGCCTCTCTCTCTCTTTTTTTAAGTTAGTCATCAATTTATAAATGTTGATACTGCATAATAATAATTCAGTGAAGTGGTATTGAAATTGTGATAGTCTAGAATGTGTGCTGGCTGGTCAGAGAAGAAAAATAGAGAATGTGCCTTTGATTCAGAAGGCTTCCTGCCTTCCCTAACATTCCGTGAATTATCTGGTGTCACTGTCTAATGTAAACTTACAGAGACCTGGAAGAAGATCCGTTATTTACTGATCTTTCTCCGGATAACACATTGTCGAATCAAGAGTGGCTAAGTGCTTCTCCTCCCATCAGCCCAGAACATCCAAAAAACGATGGGAAGACTGAAGTTCATAAAATTGTAAATAGGTGAGTTGAAAAAATAATTTTAAAAAGCTGTTTTGTGTGTGTAATTTAAATCAGGGATGTAGTTAGCATAGTGCTGATGTTCTGTGTAACTTGGAGGAATGATGCACCGGAAATAAACTGTTTCATTCAGTAGGCTATTCCATAACGGTTGGTGTTTTATAGAAAGAAAATAAAATAGTTCAACATAAACCAAAAGAGAACAGAAAACCTTTCCAGCCTGAGGTCCATCCTAGGTCTTTGGTCTCTGGAGAGGGTTCAGAGAAGAACTGCAAGAATGATAAAAGGATTAGAAAACCTGCCTTATAGTGATAAGTTTAAGGAGCTCTATCTATGTCGCTTAACAAAGAAAAGGTTAAGATGTGACTTGATCAAATCTTAAGTACCTATATGGGAAACAAACATTTAATAATTGGCTCTTCAGTCTAATAAACAAAGGGATAACAAGATCCAGTGGCTGGAAGTTGAAGCTAAACAAATTCAGACTGGAAATAAGATGTAAATGTATTATAATAAAGATTATTAACCATTGCAGTAATTTACCAAGGGTTGTGGTGGATTCTCCGTGACTGCCAATTTTTAAATCAAAATGTGTTTTTAAAAAGATATGCAGTAGTTCAAAAGAAGTTACTTTGGGGAAGTTATATGGCCTGTGTTATACAGGAGGCCAGACTAGATTATCACAGTGGTCCCTTCTGGCCTTGGAATCTATGAATCTGAGTGTAAAGCTATCCCTTCTCATTGATATTCATTCTGTTTGGCTTCATCTCTCAAGCAGCCTCTCTTACAGGGCTTGACCATAGTCCTTCCCCTGAGGGAAGGGGAGGGAGAAGCTGAGTTATAGGTAACTGATTGCTTACTGGGGACCATGTCACACCTCTGTCCCCTATAACATTTGGCTGTGCACACTGGACAGCAACATGTCCAAGAGGATAGACTCTCTGATCTAAACTATTTAGTGATTGTAATTCTTCCAGTCATTAACATGAAAATTGGAGTTAGATGGTATTTGGTCAGTTAATACATATTAGTGAGGGAGCACTGGTATTTTGGTGCTGACCTACCTACGTACCCAAAAATAATCAGTCGTGTGAGAGGCAAGAAACAGACTGAGACCAATGGATATGGAATTGAATACTTAGTTTTTCCCCCCATATACCTTTGCATCCAGTTTATGGTGGACATGGTTTGGAGCACAGACAAAAAGCAATCTGCTAAACTGCCCATTTATATTTTCATCAGCGGAATGGAAATTTTCCAGGTATTTGCAGTGCTTTGATGGAAGAATGAATTTTTTTTCATACATAATAAGATCCACATGGCAGATTTCAGACTCCGGTATTCCTCTCTCCGTCCGTACACAGAACTCCCATTGGTGTCAGTGATAGTTCCATGATTGTAGGGAAAGCTGAACATTGGATACAAGATCTTTAAGCCACATTAAGCTACATTTTCTCTAACTGTCCGGAAACTGGGTAGTGAGAGCCACCATTTCCTGTTTGTGCTATATTCATGATAATTCTGTGACTGCCAAGGTGGTAGTTTTTGTATCACAATAAATGTCAGCAATATTTGTAACAGGAACACGTTATTGCAAATCATGTAAATTCTTAACTGTTCTTTCATCACAGAAAACTGACAAACTAATGATTTATTAACTAAAAAAAATTAGTAATAACTTTTCACATGAAATCCCTTCTTTTATTTGATTTATTTGCCAGTAGACTTTCCATCTAACTCTGCTTTGAGCTGGATGTAGTCTGATCTTTAGCAAATCTTTGGAATTGGTTATGATTCTCCACTTCACTTTTGCCTCCCTGCTTTCAGAAGTCACTAGCCCTCTACTGGCTTCTTCACACTCAGTGCGAGATATTCAAACTCTTATGCCCACAATTCATTTGCACAAGCAGTAGTTAAAATGATAGACATGTTTCAGTACGTTTCATAGCCCTTCTTCGTCACACAATGTTATTGGGTAACCCCCTCTGTCAACTGGAAGAGATGGGTCATTATTGTATCTACCACTCATGTATTGATAATGAAAAAATAGTGTCCTGCCATTGTGGGACTAGATTTATTTATTAATGTATTTTTGTTCCTTTTTAGCTTTCTCTGTCTAGTACCTGAAGAAGCCAAATCATCATACCATGTAGAGGGCACAGGTTATGATACCTATCTCAGAGACGCCCACAGACAAGTATGTCACACAACTATAGTCTTTTTCTTTTTCGTTTCTTCTTTTTTCCTCTTCATTAGCCAATGCTCTGGGTTTTGAATTGCTTGTGAGAATTTACAAGGGATTTGGGGACACGTACCGTTATACTAAAAATATCTGAAGATAAGCTAGTAATGGGAAAGGTGAAAATTCAATTGCCTTGGACTAATCAGGAATTTACCTTTAGAGATCTTTAATTGAGTTCTGAATCCCCCTTACGCAGCTCTAATGGGAATTATAGATTATTTTAAATGCATTAATATTCCTGTAACAAACATGCACCACAGATTGGTTCATAAATTGCCTTTGTATTTATCTGCATTCCTCTCCAGTAGAGGACTGCCTGGCAAGATCTTTGATAGAACTTAGTGGATGTTAAAATTCTGCAGAAGAGTTAACATCCTAGTGCTTTAAAATAATGGTTCAGTGAGACTAATATGCAGCCTAAGGCATGCAGGTTTGATGTTAAAAAATTGGTGGGAAGGGAAAGCTTTAATTTTGCATATTTTGAAATAACAAACATAGATTTTATTTCTAAAAACATGATCTAAAGTCTCCTTGGTCTGAGGACAATCAGCATTCGTTTGCTGCCTTTCTCATGAAGTCCTGTGACTCTCCTGTGATGGAACAGAATTGGGCATACAGGGTGCATGGGGGGGTGGGGGTAGAGTAACGAGAACAAAAATACATGCAGTGGTACTCTAAGGATTTCCTACTCTCTGAATTTTGATAAGCGCACATTCAAATAGAAAGCTTTGCTTTCTGTGCTTCCTTTATAGTTTTAGCCACAACAAGGGTTGGTCCTCGGGCCGGTTTTGTTCAATATCTTCATAAATGATCTGGAGGATGGTGTGGATTGCACCCTCAGCAAGTTTACAGATGACACTAAACTGGGAGGAGAGGTAGATACGCTGGAGGGTAGGGATAGGATACAGAGGGACCTAGACAAATTGGAGGATTGGGCCAAAAGAAATCTGATGAGGTTCAACAAGGACAAGTGCAGAGTCCTGCACTTTGGACGGAAGAATCCAATGCACTGCTACAGACTAGGGACCGAATGGCTCGGCAGCAGTTCTGCAGAAAAGGACCTAGGAGTTACAGTGGACGAGAAGCTGGATATGAGTCAACAGTGTGCCCTTGTTGCCAAGAAGGCTAACGGCATTTTGGGCTGTATAAGTAGGGGCATTGCCAGCAGGTCGAGGGACGTGATCGTTCCCTTCTATTCGACATTGGTGAGGCCTCATCTGGAGTACTGTGTCCAGTTTTGGGCCCCACACTACAAGAAGGATGTGGAAAAATTGGAAGGAGTCCAGCGGAGGGCAACAAAAATGATTAGGGGACTGGAACACATGACTTATGAGGAGAGGCTGAGGGAACTGGGATTGTATAGTCTGCGGAAGAGAAGACAGCTGCTTTCAACTACCTGAAAGGGGGTTCCAAAGAGGATGGATCTAGACTGTTCTCAGTAGTAGCTGATGACAGAACAAGGAGTAATGGTCTCAAGTTGCAGTGGGGGAGGTTTAGGTTGGATATTAGGAAAAAACTTTTTCACTAGGAGGGTGGTGAAACACGAGTGCGTTACCTAGGGAGGTGGTGGAATCTCCTTCCTTAGATATTTTTAAGGTCAGGCTTGACAAAGCCCTGGCTGGGATGATTTAGTTGGGGATTGGTCCTTCTTTGAGCAGGGGGTTGGACTAGATGACCTCCTGAGGTCCCTTCCAAACCTGATATTCTATGATTTCCTGAAAAGAGAGGAAAATGTGAAGGCAAAAATAGCAGGAACAGTAAAATTCTCATAATGTTCTAATTCTGGATGCAGGAAAGGGCATACTGTCTTCTCTTATTTCTTTCTTGCCTTGGGGAAAGGAGGATTCTGGGAGCAGTTTGAAAGTAGGATTGGTTTCTGCCTCTTATTCTCAATGATATGCATGGTCTCAAATTATTCCACCCACAAAAACATAACCCTCCACATTGGTGCAGTTACACACAAACAGCTGTTCTGCCTCTTTGCATCTGTGCTTGGAAGCCCAGTGGAAGATGCACAAGTACCTATGCTGTGTGCACTGAAGAAGGATTCCTGGATCTGATTCTTCCCTCTCTGTCACCAGTTTAACTCCATTGACTTCAGTGGAGTTACTGATGGTTTAGGCGAATCACACCCAGTGTGTGTAAGTTACTGTGCCTGTCCAATTTGTGTCCCAAGCAAGTGGCTAGTTTAGTTCTCCATTTTCCCCTCTGGGTGCCTGTATAAGTCCCCCATAATGTTGCACACATCAAGAGGAAAATAAAGTGCTTGAATGAAGGCTGATAATTTTTGTCCTGGATGTTTTCAAAATGGGAATATTCTAAGAATAGGAGTTCTCAGATAGCTGCCATTGACACTCAAGTGGTGTAGTTATTAAAAGGAAATGGTTTCCACAGAGGTTTGTAGCTTCTTGCTTTTTTTTCCTCTTCAATTGTTTGAGTATGTATTGTTGACTCTTTCTTCCCAGTTCCGGGATTATTGTGCAATCTGTTTACAATGGGAATGGCCGGGGTCTCCCAAATCTTTGGAAAAGTGCAATTTAGAAGCATCGTTTTTTGAAGGACATTTCTTGAAAATTCTGTTTGACAGAATGGGCAGGATTCTCGATCAGGTAACAAAACACATTATTATGACTCGTTTCTGATGCTTTTATCCCTGATAAATGACTAATCTCCACCTGGTCACATCAATACTCACTGTAGATGTTTAACATAGTAGTGCATTATTGTGCAACAAATTCTGTGTAGCTTGACTGCACTAACTAGTAGCTGTTAAGTTGTTGGTTTTTACTAATATTGGCAATCTTGTCAACATGCTGAGGGAGCATTATCTATCTTATCCTTGCTTTAAGGCTCTCTAGATTACTAAATACTGAAGTGATTGGCACTTTATCAATAGCAAGGGTGGATTTTGTATCTGTCCAACCTCTTTTATCTGGATTAAGTTAAAGAACATTGTGTGCACTCCCAGTGTCTTGCTTCCAGTAAATATGTATTCTGTGCATTATTAACTAAAGCAATACTGGTTTTAAATAACAGATCTGAGTGTCATCTGCTTTTTGGAAAAGCTAATCTTATACATATGATAAAAAGAAAAGGAGTACTAGTGGCACGTTAGAGACTAACAAATTTATTTGAGCATAAGCTTTCGTGAGCTACAGCTCGCTTCATCGGATGCATTCAGTGGAAAATACAGGAGGAGGAGATTTATATACACACAGAACATGAAAAAATGGGTGTTATCAATTGTTACCAGCAATGCCCCTCTGTCATGTACATTGGTCAAACTGGACAGTCTCTACGTAAAAGAATAAATGGACACAAATCAGATGTAAAGAATTATAGTATTCATAAACCAGTCGGAGAACACTTCAGTCTCTCTGGTCACTCGATTACAGACCTAAAGGTCACAATGTTACAACAAAAAGACTTCAAAAACAGACTTCAACGAGAGACTGCTGAATTGGAATTAATTTGCAAACTGGATACAATTAACTTAGGCTTGAATAAAGACTGGGAGAGGATAGGTCATTACACAAAGTAAAACTATTTCCCCATGTTTATTCCTCCCCCCTCCCCCCACTGTTTCTCAGATGTTCCTGTTAACTGCTGGAAGTGGCCCACCTTGATTATCACTACAAAAGGTTTTCTCCCCCACCCCCGCTGGTAATGGCTCATCTTAAGTGATCACTCTCCTTACAGTGTATATGATAACACCCATTTTTTCATGTTCTGTGTGTATATAAATCTCATCACTGTATTTTCCAGTGCTGCTGGAAACAGTAGCAGTAACGGCTACTACTCTGAAACCTAACAGTAGCAGTAACAGTAGCAGTAACGGCTGCTACTCTGAAACCTATACATATGATAATCTTGTCTCAGTGATGAGACAAATTGTAGCAAATAAAGGGATCAGAATATATCCCTAAGGGATATCAGAGGAACAAATACCTACTATTGAAACAAAAATAGCATCTGTTACTGAAGCACAATGTCAATTTGATAGAGTACCTGTCAAATTGATGGCACAATTTCTGAGTTAGTCAGGCAAGGTGTCACGGTCTGTGGTGTTAAAAACAATACTTGACTCCAAAAGAATTAAAACAAACTGCCTCAGTCAGCCAGCAAGAGTGAAATTGCTCAAGCTATGTCCTACCAAAAAGCCCACACTTTAAAGCTAAATTGAAACTTGCCCTGGGGATAATTCTAGTGAAGTGCTAATGTAACCCAGAAAAATGAAATGTTGGTTCTATCAAGTCAGATGAAAGTGACAAATTTGATGTGGTGTATGGTTATTTAAAGGTCCACATCAAATGACAAGTTTAGCAAAACACTCAGTTCTGCTTACAGATTTTGTTAGCCTTCCTTTAGGCTTTGTTATCATAATAAAGTAATTAATCCATAGCTTTTATATAGCACTTTTCATAAATCAATATCAAATTGCTTTACAAAGGAGGTAAATATTGTTCCAGGGGTAACTGCACCTGAATACCCTCTCCATGGTCCATTCCAGTAGCATCATGGCACGTCTCAGAACTCCAGCCATCACCCATCTCTGGGAAGGGAGCATGGTCCCATTCCCTTCTCACCCTGGTTTTTCATACTGTACAGTCCCTAGCTTAGACTCTGATATCCCCAGCAAGTGGTTCTGCCCAGTGGCCAGCACCTGTGCAGTGCTTTCTCTCCAAGGGCTATGAACAGTGTACCATGCAGCTCTTTCTCAGCAGAGTGCATTTATTTTTAAGATAAAAGCAATAAAACTCCCTACATGCTTACTAAAAGCTTATCAGTGGTCACCCCCAACTCCAACAATGGGCTCTGGGAAGTGTTGGTCTCTCCAACCCTTCAGCAAAGGCTGGGATCCCCCAAGGTCCTGTGAGTTTGTTGAATCAAAAGGAAGACCGCAAGTCAGTTAAAGATCATCGTTTTATATTAAAAGCCCTTTCATTGTTTCCTAGTCTCTTAGGGTATTTTCAAGCTGCAGCTGGGAGCCTCCCAGCCCAGGTAGACAGACTCGTGCTAGCAGGGCTTGAGGTTGCACACTAAAAATAGCAATGTGGACATGGCATCTTGGGTAGCAGCTCAGGCTCTCAACCCCACCTGACCCCCTAGACTTGAGAGTCCAAGCTCCAGGTCAGACTGCCATGTCCACACTGCTATTTTTAGTACTCTAGCTCAAGCTCTGTTTGCACAAGTTTGTCTATGCGCCTGGGGTATTGACTCACAGATGCAGTGTAGACGTACCCTGGAAAACCAAGCCCGAACCAGTATATGCAAACCACCTCAAGGGGTGCTGCTTTTTTGGAGTTGTCAACCGTCCCAAGGGTAATTACCCCTTACTGCTTTTAGTTCCTGGAAGAACTATGGTACTCTTCCCCAAGGAGTAGAACACAATCATATATAAACCATCTATAAATTTAATACAGCGGTCCCCAAAGGTACTGCGTGGCATTGCAATATGTCACAAGTGCCATTATCTTCATTAACGGATAAGGAAGTGACTTGCCCAAGGTTCTCCAAGCAGGCCAGGGGCAGAGCTGGTAGTAAAACGGAATCTGGATTTCCTCAGTCCCAGTGCAGTGGGCCACTCTGCAGCCCCTTGTTAGTAATATACAGCGTGCTTGCATGCAGCACGCCTCTTTGTTTCTTAAAAGCTTATCTGGGCCTGTATTTTCTTCCCTTCCTGCAGTTAGAAAGCTTTCTTTGCTGTGGAAGTGGGTTGGATTGAGCTGCTTCTGGCAGGTGTATCATAGAAGCAGTTCTCTGGTAGTCCCATTTGTTCCTGACACATTTAAAATTTCATTTAAAATATTACACTTGTAGCTCTTGTGGTTGTGAAAGAATCTTTCTGGCTCTGACTTCATGCAGCTGCCTGACTCAGTCTGCTGACAAGGAGACAGAAACAATAGCTCTGTGAGAAGAAACTGGCGCTTGGAATTCCAGCTAGTTCAAAACTCAGCAGTCTCTCTCTGTCTGAGCCGCCCAGCCTGCTGAGAGCACATCACCCCTGTGCTTGACTGTCTCCTCATTGAATACTGAGTCATATTCGAGGTTTCAGTCCTCTTCTCTTCAGAGTGCATGAGATTCACTGGCTCAGATGACCAAGGACTTCCCACAGCATCTCCATTCCTCTGTAGCAGTCAACCTCAAGAGGGGGATGCAGGCACTGGAAACTTGTGAGCTTTGACAGTAAGCTGGGCTCACACTGGAATTTGCTTTTTCAAGAAATCAGGGTGAACACAGAGCATGAACATTTGTGCCTTCAGAATGACATGTAAATCACACTAGGACTTGCCTCCAGATTATAATCATCCTAATACCTAGCTCTTACACAGCATTTCCTAAAGCTCTTTACAAAGGAAGGCAAGTACCAGTTTTCTCATCTTACAGATGGAGGCTGATAGACTAACATAATTCCCACTGGCTAGGGTTGGAGAGAGAATAAAGAAGTTCTTCAACTAACCTGTAAGGTACTTGAACTCCCCTTTGAATGGCATGTGATAAAAACATAGGAGAGGTGTTAACTGCTCCCTCACACTTCAGTGGGGTATTATCTCTGAAGTATAGTGATGACATTTAAAATGTCAGCATTAAGTATTCCACTGCCAATCATTTTAGAAAGATCATCCAACTGTTTTGAGATTTTGTGCTGAGTTAGAATATCACCACTCTCCCAATGCGATTCCTCTGTGGAGATGATCACTAGCTGACGAATAAGCACTAGGAACAAATAAAAGCTGTGATGAAGATACAAGCTTCATGGAAATGGATTTGCTTTCTGGGCTGAGGGGATCCTCTTAAAGCTATCCATTGATTACATCCTTTTCCCTGAAAATCTTTCTTACCAAGGAAGGCTGGAGCTTCCTTTAGCAGTTGACAGCACTGCCTTTTGCCTTTGGTTAGGGTTTGTTTGGGTAAAAAGGTCACTAGAAAGCAGCACAAAATATTTCCTTCACGAGGGACTGGTCCTGCAGGTTTCCTAGACCCACATCCAAACCTTCTTCTCCACCTTGCAGTACTTGGTGGAGTCACTAGATGGCCTGGCTACCTGTGGGTGTTTTATCTAGTACAGAATAAAAGTGAAGGAAGATAAATACAGTACAAGCCGTAAACATGGTTTTGTATTTCACATTTTCCCGTCCCTGTCTTTCTAATGTGTGTGTCAGTGTAGTTAGTAATCATTGAGGAAAAGTGAACAGCACTTTTATCTTATTCTAGAGAGATTCTATTCTGTTTCTTTATATAGATACTTCTTTAACAGCTATTCCCAAAGAATGGGGCATAAACTGTGTTCTCACCCAGGGATCCTGAAATTCTCAACCTAACTTAACCCAAGGCTGAGCTCAAACTACAAAGATTTTGGGCACTGATCCAGCATTGAAATCAATGGTGCTCCATCCGGGTGCAGCAATCCTCCAAATAATATTAATCATAAGACCTAGCTCTTTTATAGCACTTTTCACCATTAGATCTTGCAGCTGTGTACAAAGTAGGGCAAGTATCATTGTCAGCATTTTACAAATGGAGGCTGAGGTAGAAAAATAATTCCCATTGCACACTTATTATTTTATTATTATTAATAATCATATGTATTGCATATAAAATCATCTCTCCCTTAAATTAGGAACGGGGCTATAGGTATGATAGCTGACTTGTGATTTCAGATTAGAACAAAACAAGTAGTTTGAGTGCTGCCTGAAAACAGAGATGACGGTGATTTTGAAGTATTTATCTAAAATTCGGCTGAAAGACGCCCACAAGAATCCAAAATGCGGATAATGGCATGTATTTGTTGCAGGAGCTGTCCAAGATGCACATCTATATGTTAAACAAGTTTCAGAGAGAATTCTGAGACTTCAGACCGTATGTGTGTGGTTTTTAAAAAAAACAACAACCCAAAAACACCTCCTTCCAGAGAAGAGTATTTAAATCCATGAACATTGAATGGTATCCAGATATTTAAATTATATATGTGGGTGCGCGCACACACACTCTGAAACAGAATCTAAATCTGTTACTAAAGATGTAAATTAACCCAAAGTATTAGGCATCAATTCTGCAAGGTACAAAGTGCCCATACCTGCCATTGGCTTCAGTAGAAGCTGAGGGTGCTCAATACTTCCACAAGGTTGGCTCCCAAAACTGTGAGCTAGGAAAAGCCACCTAATTCACCACTAAACAGTCCTTCCTCGTATTAAGCTACAACCACACACCAGCATTAATTTTGCTGTAGCAAAACTCCTTTTTGCACCTGTAGGTTCCTTCTTCCTGGTTTTCATACAGTTGTATTCATTTTGATGGAATAAATGGGTTGAGAGAGATACCTGACCTGAAACTGTCCAACATTAAACAGTGTTAAACAAGATTTGGTATACAGATATCTCAGCCTGCTTAGTACCATGGCAAACACTCCATTAAACATCCTTTTAACCTTTTATTAATGGTGCAGCAAAGAGAGAAAATGCAGTTTTTGTCTCTGCTGTTGGCTCTCACTTGCAGTCTCACTGCTGGACAAACACAGGTCTAACACATGGTCTTATCAGTCACTGGGAGACCTGGCAAACTTGTATTGTATCAGCATAGATCTGTTTAGGGCATTGCTTTTAGCTGCCTCTTTCTGGTCATGGGCTTACAACATTGTTGCAAAATATGCAGTCTTGGCTGGCTGAGCCAGAGTCTTGTTAGACAGAAGGCAAAAGGAGAAGTGTGGGGAAGGAAAAGAAAACACTGGGGAGGGTGGGGCTTGACAAGGTCTCATGCCCCAGGTCGTATTCGGGATTGAGCTGGAGCAGGCAGCGATGTCATCTGGCTCCCTCTCTGGCTGAGTTTGGTCAGGATTAGGATGAAGATCCAGGCTCCCAGGAGATGGTGGGGATGGTAGCCATGATGGTGAAGCTTGCTCCAGTAGCTAGTTTTTATCCCCGAAGTCTCTCTCTTGAACAGCAGCGAAGGGGAGTGATGAGTAGAATAGCCCATCCCCTTATTCTTTTGTCCACATATTAGACCTGATTCCTGCCACAACAATTTCGGTTCATTGATTTCTGATCTATCACTGGTTTTGTTTACCAAGTATTATCTTAATACAGTTCTTGAGTTATATCAGGAAGCCTTTTTGTTTGGTCTAATTGAATCTGTCTTGTTTTTGTACCTTTTCCCATCAGTATTTGTTGTTATAGATTATTGTGACATTTTATGAACTTTCACTCACTTTGTACAGTTGAGCTCACAATTAAGGTACATTTGTACAATTAGGGTACATCACAATACCCACTCTAGTTGTGACAGCAACAGCTACTATAAACAGCCTCTGTAATTGCTACCTCAGCATGTGCTTATTATTGTCTCCTGACTTTCCTGAGAATTCTCACTAACTGGGGGGCAGCTGGCCAACACTCGCACTCCGTATCATTCTGGCTGTGATCAGAGGTTTTCTGGTGGGTTTCTTGGCCACGTTGATGGTCTGATACACTGTTAATGCCAACAGTACTTCTGTAAGTGATAACTCCACAGCCATTCATTCTGGGTTTTTTCCCCACTGCAGCATGATGCTACCTTGGCGAATGTCGTGAGCTTTGTCCAAATATGAAATGTAAATATCAGCAAAGGCCTTGGCAGAGCTATACAGATTCCCATAGCAAATAAAAACAATGAAAAAAGGATTTTCAAGTGTGAAGTCACACAATGAAAACACATGTAAACGTTGGCAATTATAGACTTTCCGTTCAATAGCAAAGAGCCTGAGCAGTAGCCATTGCTGCCTGGTCACATTCCTACCCTGCTGGGTTTTTTTATTTAGAAATCTTTTTGACACTGATCATTTTGTTTATTATTGTGAGGAAAATTTTAGTATAGTTATTTATCTACCTGTCTTAGGTATCTACCTGTCTTTATATGGCTTCCATTACCATGTAATCTGTTGCTCAGTTTCTTCTGTTATGACACTTTTAGTGATCAGATCTTGAGAGCATGTATATACTGCAGCTAGGGCGTAGCTACTTTGTCCATTACACTTCTGTAGCTAGCCTCATCTCCTGCATCTAATACATTAGGTCATGATGCAGCTTGCAAGAGCAGGAAAGTCCAGGGCTGATACACCTCAGTTGTGTTGTGAGGCTGTTGTGGGGATGGGAGGATTTGGGTCTGACTTGATACCCAGGATTTAGAGGAAAGTAGCTGCATAAGCATGGGGTAGACAAAGAGGGAGTCATAATGAAAATAACAATGTCCTCTTGTCTGTTCGCAGCCATACGATGTAAATTTACAAGTTACATCAGTGTTGTCCAAACTCTCCCTGTTTCCCCATCCACACATCCATGAATACCTTTTGGATCCCTATGTAAATCTGGCTTCAGGCTGTCGATCTCTATTCTCCGTTATTGTCAGGGTGAGTATACGACCAACTAACATTTATATGTGGCTACAGTGGTGATAAACTTAATAGCTGTGTAATGAATGCTAAAGGAGGGTAATTTTGGCTTTAGTATGGCAACTGTCTGGTCTGTTGAAAGGAAAATACTTTTTTTTTTAAAGCACTGAATATGGATTTTCATACCAAATAACACTGGAGAATACACTTTTCAGTAAATCCATTTACTCTCCATTGGTGTCTCTGAAATTGTTTTACTTGCCATGTTTGCTGAGTTTCAAAGATATGGATGTAAAATAATTTCTTTCAAGGTTTTGCCCTTCATTCTGCAATAAAGTTGTTTTAATTCTGAATGGGTCCTGCTGGAATCATTGACATGGCAGTGTCCTGTAATGTCTTAAGTACAGGCATATGTCTGCACTAGAACTGGATTGTAAAAGAGCTGCTTTTATTGAGGCACAAGTCAATTACTCTCCTGAACACGCTGTGCTTTTGGATGGAATGCTATAGCATATAGTCATCTGCCCTTCAAGCCTGATTCATTCATCCTGTCCTACTTGTAACCCTACTGCAGATCCGTGTCCACTATAAAATTACTGTATGTTCCTCAAGTCTCCCATCTCTCCCTCTGATCTCATCTCTCCCTCTAATACCGGGTATGATGAGGTCTGCCAACCACACACAAAATACAGGCAGGAACATGTTAAGAACCCTTCCTGCCTGCAGATCGCAAAACCAGCTCCACCGGGGATCCCCTGACAAATCTCAATTATGAAGAGACCTAGTCCCCAATGGCTGTAGCTAATCACTGCAAGCCCACATATAAAGAAAGAGGAACAGGATGAAAAGGAGCTGGGGCAGAAGAGCTTGAAACGTCCAGGGAGCAACGACTGTCTGCCAGAGGAGCTAGCACCAGGCTACTGCTGAGAGAGTTAGAACCCCCTGGAAGCATAAGGAAGGTAGATGGAGATAGAAGCCCTGAGAGCCAAGGGCTTTTTGACTTGTTTAGGTTACCTTTATGGCCTCTGGCTTGTTTTATTTGATTTGATTTAAGCCATTATTGCGTGGGTCAAACGCCAATGTAAGCAGCTCGAACTGGAAGTCACCCCTTCTGCGGTCCCGAAAGCCAATAAGCTATTGGGTAGTTTCCTATGCCAATATTTAGGGAGCCAAATTCACCACTAGTATAACTGTGGAGTCAACAGAGTTCCACCCATTCATAGAGCAGTGAATTGGACCTACAGTTACCTGGGGCTACAGTTATTGGGACTTCAAGTCTCTGTTCATCAATTGTTCCCATATCTCTAAGTCCTACTTATGTTTTTAGTTCTTACGCACTAACACTGTCTAGTGACGAGGTTACAAATTGGTTTATGAGACTGTACAACACAAAGGCACATGATTTTAGATTCAGAAATTCCCCAAGTTCAGTTCCTCCAACCAGCAGGGGCATTGTGTTATATGAAGATGACTGTACTGTATCCAGGTGCTCCCTCATGGCCTCTGCAGTGCCCTGCCCCTCTTTCCCCTTATTCAGGGCTCTCTAAACAAAGTCAGAGCCCTTTTTGGGGTCTGGGTTTTTAATTAAGTTAACAAAGTTGCCAGAAACACATAAGAAATCTCTACCCACCCTTAAACTGGGCATAGCCCTTCCTCCTGGAAGGACTGTCCCTTCCTCAGGGACCACTTCAGGAGACCCTCTCTCCCTGCATGTTCACTCTGCAGTCCCCTTCTAGCTCTGCTCTTCCTTTGAGCTCTCTTTGCTGTCACTCACAGGCTTCATCTGGCTAGGGCTCTGAAGGAGCCAAACTTGCTCCTTGTAGCTGCTCCTCCCCACCAGTCCCAGGTCCACACAGTCTCCTCTTACCTGAGCTTTCTCAGGTTACTAACCAAGCTTCCTGCCTTGGGAAGTCTCAACTGTATAACCACCTGCAGCTTCCTGCTGCCTTTTTTATTGGAATCATTTGATTTCTCTCACCTGAGGCTAATCTTGTAATCAGCCCTGGCTAAGCCCCAGGCTCTCCAGCCCGGGGCAAGCTGCCCTGTTGCCATGACACTCCAAAATAACATGGTCTCTGCAATAATGAGCAGAGGGAATGCTGTAGATGTCTGGCAAACTAGATCAAGCTGAGTCTGAGGATTCAGTGGCAGAAAGATTCTGAATATACCTCACCCATGTTGGGCAGTTGTGAAGATGAATTAACAACCTTGTAAGTTGATCATTATTTGAACTCTCATTGGCTGTCTCTTTATTTGGCTCTCACTTCATATACTACTACTTTGCCTCTGTGTGATTTACAGGTTGTTGGAGATCTTATGGTGAGAATCCAGCGCATACCGGATTTCACTCCCAAACTTCTGCTGGTCAGAAAGCGTCTGCTTGGATTGGAGCCTGAAGGGCCCATGTAAGTAAATAAATTGCAAATCCTCCACACAAACTGTTTTCGTGTGAGGCTTCTTCTTAGCGCCTGTTGTTTTTTCCTTTCCCAGTATTGACCACATGACATTACTGGAGGGTGTGATTGTACTGGAAGAGTTCTGTAAAGAGCTAGCAGCGATTGCATTTGTGAAATACCATGCCTCATCTACACCCTAAGCAGCCGCTTGAAGTGACTGGGCTACAAAATCGAGTGTTTCAGTCAAAGAAGACTATTGACTCCACCAGACAAGAAGGGAGAGAGCCTCCTAACAAAGTGTTGATATAATTTGACAGTTGTTATGGATGGCAGTGGAGGGTGAGTTCTTGGTCACTGTTCATGATTTCTTGGCACTCGCTGCACTCCGATGGAGATGTAATCAAATGGACATTGAACCCAGGATGCAATCAAAGGGACTTCAGGGCAGACAAAATATAACATTTCCAGTCACTGTTTGAAGAGCTGAAAAAAATGTCTGAAGACCACAAACTTCAGAACTTTGGTTACCAGGCCATTGTTTTAACAACATTTTAGGTGGTAAGGATTTTTGATATGCTCTGGGGCTCATATACTTCAATTGTCTTTTGTGATCGTTATTGCTTTTTAAAATATCAAGCTATTTCTCTAATGTTTTCATGTCATAAGCTTTTTCTGTTCAATTGAGAATATGAAAGGAAAAGAGTAAAGCAGCATGTGTAGTTACAAGTGATACCAGCTAAAACATTGGAGAGAGGATTAAAAGACCTGCTAATACATATGTAGTATGATATGATCCATGTGGGATGAATTCTCCTTTTGTGAATCTTCTTATATTGTAATGAATTCTGGGCTGGTGAATTCTGATTCATCACTGTGTTCCAGTTTTAGACTGGTGTAACTCCTTATATTAGTGAAATTATATTGCCATATGTTGGTGAATCAGGGCCTGTATGTAGACAACAATCAAATCCTAAGTATGCATGTTTCTAGTGCTGTGCTCTTCGTTTTTCCAAATGGTTTCTGCTGAGTTCAGCTGTGTAACTAGACTTGCCTTAGATTTTTGTATGGGAGCTCCAGTTTGTTTGATCCATGTCATCTTTACAAGGATGCTATTATACAGGTCATTAATAGTAGTTGCTAAAACCAGTATTTTTTTAAATGCTATTTAACATTGGTTTAAGAATATTTTGTGCCTTGAAAATTGGCAGTGAAAATGTTCTGTTGTTTTTCAAATGTTTTACTGCTTGTCTGAATGTAACCATAGTGTCCAGACGAAAGAGTGACTGATACCATTTTGGGCAGCAGTATAAGGGATGATTCAATACTTAGGACCAAAATTCTCCACTGGTTTTCACAACACTGGGATGCAAAGATGTTCCCCAGTTCATTCTTTGCAACATGAATTCTACCAGCCAGAGCAGGAATTTCCATTGCAGGCCAAGGGGCATGTACGCTAGCGTACTGTGCTACTGTTCCTCCTGAATGACTTTAGCTAGCACTTGCTGCTGACAGCAGCATAAGCACTAGCAGGCTGGAAGGGCTGGATGTGCTCCTTAACCTTCCTATCACTCTTGGAGATCTCTGTATAGAGAACTGCCCGCCTGTTTACACCTTCATATTGACACAGTAGCACAGACAGACCAAGCAGGATTGAGCCCTTAATGTTCATATTCCGTTTCTTTGTCTTTTTTAATATCCTGTCAGACAGTGAGTGTCAGTTTCTGATCTCATTTCAGTGTAAATCTGGACTAATTTAATCTCAGTAGCATTCCTCCTGATTTCCATGAGCGTAACTGGGATCAGAATCTGGCCCTCCATGATTTTGATGTCTGTCTGGTTTTTTACGTTTATGGAATCTGGATTTTGAACAACTCCTAAAGTTACCAGGTGCCTTGTCCAACAAAATTGAACATGCTCACAGTTAATGGGCTAAATTCACCACTTATTCACAGCATAAACTCCAGTGGAGGGTCCTGCTGGTGAAAATTACAGGGCCACAGGCAGATAGAAGTGTGGAGTACCACTCCAAAAAAGGAAAAGCATTGCCCAAAAGTGGCTGTGGCCAGGGAGTAAGATGATTCACTAGCTCCCTACGGGTCCTCCCATCAACAGAGCTCTGGCACGTCAGCTAGAATGAAAGATATTCTCAAGAGTGGGTAGCGGTAGGAACCTGGGACTTAGCAGTCATATGCACCAGCTTTGCTGAATGTGCCCCAATAATGTTTTCATAACAAAATAGCTTAGTAAAATAGAGTTTAAGAAAGGGTACTTTCTCTTCATTCCCATTCTTTACATGGGTATTTGGAAAGTAGCAAGTGATTTTGTTTTCAGTGCAATGTGTACTACAACTGATCCATTTTGAGAAGCTTCATTAATATAATGTACCTGCCTGTACATACAGTATAAAAAAGTATGTATGTGTGTAGATTTATGTTTAGTGCAAACATTTTTGATAATTTAGGCCCCGGTTCTGCAAAGCGCTGAAGCATGAGCATAAAGTTAAGTATCTACTTAAGATCCATTTAAAATGAGTATGAGTTAGGAAAACACTTGAAGTTAAGCTAGTGTTTAAGTGTTGTGCTGAACAGCAGTGGAGTTATGCATGGTCTTAAATGCTTCGCTTCATCAGGCCTTTGTTGTTTTAGCTTGAGTTTAATTACACTTGCTGCAAAATTTAATCCTGTTTTCATTATTTATTAAAGGAAAAAAAACCTCTGATATTTAGAATACTCCTAAAGTCCCATTCGCAATGTAAACTGTAGCAGACATAATGCTATGAAAAATGAGAGTGAGAGAAAACAAAATCCACATTAGAGCATTCCAAACAATATGATCGTTATAAATCCATGTAAGAGGTGCAGGATCTCAGATGGAGACATGAACGTCATTTAATTTTTTTAAGTCAGTTGCTGCTATTGGCGCTAATTACACAGTAAGGGATTGCATCAGTTCGTTCATGCAAGGATACCTGCAGAGTCTGTAGTTTTTAAATGCAAAAGGATTTACCTAGCTAGAAGCCCAATTATTTAATGCTTGAGTTGAACAATAAGATATCACTATAAATATTCTTAAATTCAAGATGTAATTGTCTAGCATTCAGTCTTCAGTGCATTTAGTAGCCATAATGATATTTCGCAAACCAAATACTATTCAGGCCACAAATTATAAAATGTTGATCCATCTTGATAGTAAGTGAAGCAGTGCTCGGAAAAGCTTGAGCCCTTCTGGTTTGTATAGGTGCTGCTTACAATTATTACCATAAATTGTGACAGTGACTTTTATTTTTGTAAAAGCGATGAACTCTTTCTTAAGAGATGGAAATAGTTTAATTTTGTTTCTTGGTTTTCATGCACTTTTATTTTTAAAAGTAAAAATTAGTTCAGCTCCATATTTTTACTCATTGAATCTATGCATGTCATTGAGTTGACGTGTGTGTGTGTGTGTGTGTGTGTGTGTGTGTGGTTATTTATTACCCACAAGTGGACACCTGAGAAACATGGCCTGATACTCAGAAGTTCAGAGCACCTGCAAATCTTTCCAGTGTCAATGGGAACTGCAGGTGTTGATCACCTTTGAAAAATATGGCTAAGAGTATTATTTTGAAATATTTGAGGGGAAAATACGGGGATAATTTTGGTTAAGTAAGTAAATTCGAACTGCATTTTTACCCTGATGCACAGTTTTTGTAAATAAGGACACATTTTTATTTTTCTGCCATTTATTGTATGTATTGATTTAGACTCTGATGTAGAAACTTTTGTAATAAGCAACATGCTACATCTGCTAGAACAGAAGTTTGTCCTTAGTTTATTTCCATTATGATTGTAATCTTCCTAGCATTCAAATCTTGTCTGTGTAATGTTCGTATAATGTATTCATTCGTGCAATATGGGAGCTGTGATTTGATACACAGCTTCAGTCTGGTTGTACATCACCTATGTAGCTATAAGGACTGAAATCCTCAGCTTGCTTACACTATTGCTAGTGTAAAGATTGTTACACTTGATTTTACAGGGCACAAGTAATCATGGAATTGCTTTGTAAATACATTGTAATTTCTTACCATGCATTGCTGTATGAATACACAGTTACTGTTCAATTATGAAGTACATCATTATTTGTCTTTAGAGAAATGTTACAATGAAGTACTATGTAAAATCTACAGATTGCATGGTATTTCAGGTTGTATGATAAATCCAAACATATATATGATATCATACAGGGCTTTCCAACCATGATGACAAATAATATTTTCTGTGCCCTGTAAAATAATTACTCTCTATATATACACTTTTTTGTTTTGCCTCCTGCCTTGTTTACATTAAACAGAGGATATTCAGTAAACTTTTTTATTGAACTTTATGTCGGTCACTGACTGACAGTGTTGCCAATGTTTAGCAGACATGGGATATGCAACAAAGGAACTGTTGAAACAGCCACACTTCTATAATTAAAGTACTAACTTTTACAAAGGAGGCGCTGATCAAATTCAATTTTTGTGCAAAAAATGCATGCAGGATTAAAAGGGATATTCTAAAAATAAATTAATTTCAATGAAGTGACTTATTTTTTCAGAATTCTAAATAAGTTTTGTATGTTTAGAGGAAGAAAATGGTAGAAAATCATTGAAGTGATGATGATGATCTTGCTTGTCTTTCATCCTGAAGGATTTTCAAGCATGCTACAAACTTTATATAATAATCATGGTGGCCACATCTGGGGTAGAACGTGTTGGATGTTGAAGAGAGTACACTACTGTTTAGGATACAAAATGAAGCAGTATACTCGCTCCCACTCAAACTGGAGATAAAATAAGAAGACAAAATGTAATCACTCAGAACACAGGCTAGTACCCCCTACTCTTGAGAAAAGTCCCTTAGGATCTTTAAAGATTGCAAGTGGTCAGGACCCTGGTCTCATGCCACCCCAAAATTACAATGTGGGTTTATTGATTCTGAAACACAAATGTCACCTACCTGAATCATTGCCATTGCTTCTTGAATCTTATGATTCCAGGCTTCCCCTGATGTATACTGGGGTGTGTTTGTTTTCTCCTTCCTCTGAAGTTTCAGTGAAGGCCATGGCTGGAAAAGGGACACCAAATGGGGTGGGCCTATGTTCTGAAGTGGTACAGAGAATAGTAATCTTTCTCAGATGCCTCGCTGGTGGGTCTTGCTCAGGGTAAAAATGATCAGTGTTTTTGGGGTCAAGAAGGAATTTTTCCCTAGGGCATCTTGGCAGAGACCTTGGGTTTTTTTTTTTTTTTTTCTTTCCTCTGCAGTATGGGGCATGTGGCACCTACTAGGATCATCTGGGTATATCTCACCAAATAAATTCTCTGCCATTGCAACATCCTCCAACATCAGTTCACCTCAGTCCCTTCTGTTCTCGGCCTGTGACACACAAGAGTTTGATCTCCTGAGGGTTGTAATACTTCAGTATAATGCAGTTTGCTGACTCAATACAGGGGTAACTGGGTGGAGTTTAATGGTTGTGATATACAGGAGGCCAGACTAGATAATGTGATGGTCCCTTCTAGCCTTGAACACTGTGCTGTTAAGCTTGTCTGGCCACGTTTAGCTTCTCAGATCTAACAAAATCACAACCTGAGTTGGTTTGTGGTACACATCTCCACGCTAATGTATGTGGCATTCTGTGTTTGAAAGAGGCGCTTGCTTTGCTTTATTTTCTTTGTCAGATGCTTTCCCTTGAAAACTCCTTCTGTTTTAGTCGCACTGCTGTTGCTTTGACGTCCTCAAAACATTCCATTGCAATCCTGCATCTCAGTGTCAGGCTGATGTATTGAGGCTTCCTAGTTTTGATGAACTATGAACTAGTTTTCTGCTTCAAGACTTTGAGGCTTTGCGTACTCTTTTTTAAAATCACAGTAGCCCACCCAAGTGCGGCCTCTACTATAATGATATTAACCTGTTTCATGGAATCTGATTAAAACTCAGTGCGGGTATAGTTAATGCAGGACCTATTGGATTTGTTAACCTTTTAACACATTCAGTGCTAGTGGTGTCAAAGCCTCAAGGAGTTTGGCTGATTTGAAATGTGAAGCAAGTGGGTGAAGGTAGATTAATCTTCAGAGCATTGAGTCTGACACAATTTGTATGTGTCCTTTGGGCCTAGAACTATGTGCTGCTGATGCATCTTTTTCCTGCTGAAGCTTTTTGTGTGAAGGATGACTACTTGGAACAGGAAAGCTGAAGTGCAATTCAGAAATCAAGTGAAGCATATGGTGGATTAGAACCTTCAGGTGTCCTAAGCGTCTGGGGAGTCTCAAAAGGAAGGAAACTGTGAAAAGCTGACTGTTACAAGTTTGGACAGATCCCTGGCCCTGCCTTCGGAGTCAGAGATCTGTAAGGTGCAGCTAACTGAAATCTTACAGCTTGCCATCTATCCAGGTGGCATGGCCCATTCCCACTGTCCTTGGCAGGATGGTTTTTGTGTTATGTGGCTGATGTATTTTTTTAAACTGTGTTTCATGGAATTGTTGCTCATTATTTACAAAAAATGCTGCTGACTGTATAAAATTCAATATACTACTATAGAATAACAGTTATGACATTGGGTATTTTTAATGGCTCATAACTTTCATAACATGTGGTCTCATCTTGCTGCTTCTGCCTTTCTGCTCCATGGCATCATAATTAAATATGTTTTTTTTCCCCTTGTGTAATACACTTTCAAAGTGAAAAACATTAAAACTCCTGGAAACAACAAGATGTGGCCCCTATCAAAGTACTGTATAACAGTGTGTCACCCTGTAAAAAAATATAGAGCTAGTCTGCTGACTCACCCTGGTAGCCAGATGAGATGGATCTCATTACCATCAAACAGCTCTGAGCAATAGAAGAAAGGGAAGAAGATCCTTCAGAGTGCCCCAAATCAGCCCACTTTGGAGTTAAGGCTTATATTTGTAAGTACAATTCTGTCTTAGAAAATTTGTTACATTAATAATTAAAGGCAAACTCCAGGAATGTCTCTGGGGTGTGGGGAGAGATGGAGTGTGTTTCAAGTGGGTGGGGCTCTCAGCAGTCTACAGTATCTCAATCCCCAGTTCACCAGAATGAAACAGCACAAAATTCAGGTCTTTCTTATACATGGTAATTCATAAATGTCTATGCCAAAATAGAACAGGGCTGAGAAGAGCAATAAAAAACAGGAGGCTGGATTGATTGATTTGAGAGGATGTGTTAAATATATTTAGCCTGGCTAAATGATGACTACAGCGCACGGTGCATATAAATCTTCAAATAGGTGAAGGTTTAAACACCAAGAATAGAATTGTCTAGCATAATTTAAAGGAGTTTAACAAGGAGTAACAGGATGACATTAATGAAAATTGAGACTCAATATCAGTAAAATCTTCCTGACAGTGAGATCTGTTAGCCTGTGGAACAGTCTTCCCAAGTAGAGTGGTAGAAATCCCATCACTTGACACATTTTAAAATCGGACTGGACAAAGTGCTATTAAATGTACAACAGAAATCCAGCCTGCATTGGCAGGGAAATGAACTAAACCAGTCTTACATCTCAAGATTCCAAGCTAATTATGGGTTCCCGGATAACTTAAATTGGTTCTGCCAGAATGCGGGGGCTGGATTCTTCTGCTTGAAAAATCTCTCATAAACCACAGTTCTCTGTAATCCGAGTAAAGTAAATTCTAGTCCCGTAGATGAGAGCCATGTGAGTAATAACCTCATTCCAAAAGTTGCACCCTCCACAGATAGCGGGGTGGGTTATTGCCTGATTAGCCTTGCCAAGAAGTCCTTCATGCTGCGATGCATTACAGGAGAGAAACAAATAACCCAACTCCTGAAACTTCATTATCCTTTTCTTGAGAAAACCCATTGCTACATCCCTGTATCCACAGGAAGCCCCTGTCACGTTTGTATTTCTTAATTTGAGTTTATTTTCTAGGTCATGAATTTTTACTTCCTGGGGTTTTCAAAGACGGCCACTTTCACTGTTAGCAGAATGTCCATCAATATGGTCCATAGCTTCAGTTTTTCTCTAACCTTCCTGTAAAAGTATGAGAAACTTTTCTAACTTTTATCTTCCTGTCTTCTGAGACACCCTTCCTGTTCCCTTGCCTTTTTAATAGAGTTGGCACCTCCAAGACTCAGGAGGGGATCCCTTGAGGGCTGAGGTAAGGGTTTTTTTCTATTGCCCCCTCCCTTCTGATGAGCCTTAGGTCTGTCCTGCTTCCCAGTACTGGCAGGAGCCACACAGTAATTACAAGATCACTGTGTGGTTGCGTGTGCACGCAGTTTATGAGGAATGTTGGTCCAAAGTGAAAAAACCCCAGCATATTAAATCTTTTCACTGGCAACACAGTACAAAAACCAGCCAGGCCTGGTAAAAATCAGCCAGGTGACAACCCTGCTTATTAAATCCATCTCCTCTTTGACACGGTCTCCCACAGTATTCTTGTCAGCAAGTTAAGGAAGTATGGGCTGGATGAATGCACTACAAGGTGGGTAGAAAGCTGGCTAGATTGTCGGGCTCAACGGGTAGTGATCAATGGCTCCATGTCTAGTTGGCAGCCGGTATCAAGTGGAGTACCCCAAGGGTCGGTCCTGGGGCCGGTTTTGTTCAATATCTTCATAAATGATCTGGAGGATGGTGTGGATTGCACTCTCAGCAAATTTGCGGATGATACTAAACTGGGAGGAGTGGTAGATACGCTGGAGGGCAGGGATAGGATACAGAAGGACCTAGACAAATTGGAGGATTGGGCCAAAAGAAATCTGATGAGGTTCAATAAGGATAAGTGCAGGGTCCTGCACTTAGGACGGAAGAACCCAATGCACAGCTACAGACTAGGGACCGAATGGCTAGGCAGCAGTTCTGCGGAAAAGGACCTAGGGGTGACAGTGGATGAGAAGCTGGATATGAGTCAGCAGTGTGCCCTTGTTGCCAAGAAGGCCAATGGCATTTTGGGATGTATAAGTAGGGGCATAGCGAGCAGATCGAGGGATGTGATCGTTCCCCTCTATTCGACATTGGTGAGGCCTCATCTGGAGTACTGTGTCCAGTTTTGGGCCCCACACTTCAAGAAGGATGTGGATAAATTGGAGAGAGTCCAGCGAAGGGCAACAAAAATGATTAGGGGAGTGGAACACATGAGTTATGAGGAGAGGCTGAGGGAGCTGGGCTTGTTTAGCCTGCAGAAGAGAAGAATGAGGGGGGATTTGATAGCTGCTTTCAACTACCTGAAAGGGGGTTCCAAAGAGGATGGCTCTAGACTGTTCTCAATGGTAGCAGATGACAGAACGAGGAGTAATGGTCTCAAGTTGCAGTGGGGGAGGTTTAGATTGGATATTAGGAAAAACTTTTTCACTAAGAGGGTGGTGAAACACTGGAATGCGTTACCTAGGGAGGTGGTAGAATCTCCTTCCTTAGAGGTTTTTAAAGTCAGGCTTGACAAAGCCCTGGCTGGGATGATTTAACTGGGAATTGGTCCTGCTTTGAGCAGGGGGTTGGACTAGATGATCTTCTGGGGTCCCTTCCAACCCTGATATTCTATGATTCAAATTTCTCAGAACATCTTTTCTCCTTTTCGACTACCACAATCAGCTGTGAGTTCAACTTAGTAAAGCAGTGAGCTGATGGACAATATATACCAAAAAAGGGCCTGATGCAGTAATCTGATCCATGCCTGTGGACCTTGGGGCCTGCATACAGAGTCCTAGGCTCTGCCCACAGAGATCCAATTGCAGGCCTAAAGTCCTATCCACAGAGGTGAAGCTGGCTTGGATTCTGGGGTGAAATCCTGGCTATAATGAAGTCAATGGGCGTTTCCAACTCATTTCGTAGCTTTAGGTAGCGTTTCAACTTTCTGACAAGGAACAACTTGCAGAAATGATGTAGGAGGAAATAAATGAAGTGGCAGAAAAGCGCCACCCATGACCTTAAAACAATCTGTGAACAGAAATTGGCCTGGGAGGCTTTAATCTTTTCTTTTTTTTTTAAATTCTTTATGATGGCGGGGAAGAAGTTGATATTGTCTAGGTTTGGGGTTTGGTTTTGTTTTTCATGGAAGTTTTTTAGTCTGCTTGTTTTACACTTGGAATAGAGGTCTTGTTTTTCCTGGAACACAGTGCGACGGGCTGACTGAACTAGTAGCATTCTGATATCACAGCGGGCACAGAAGTGAAATCTGAATAACTGAGAAGAGAGAGGATTTTTAGTCAGACTGTTCAAAACTTTGAGTTTGGGGGTTTTTTTGGTAGGTTTGCTTTGTTTGTTTGTTTTTTAAGTAACACCTATTTAACTCAAACACTGGACAAACATTGTTAAAGATTCAGTCACCTGCACCCGTTTTAGGTCTTGTCCACCTAGGGACATTTTTTCAATATAAACTAAGTTGTGAAGTTAAACTGATAGTAATACAGGTTGTGATGGGGTGTGCTCCCCACACTGGCCCTGCAAGAGCTGAATTGGGCCAGGTGGGCACAATCAGCTAATTAGGCTGCAAACAAGGGAGCCTTAGGAGGCAGCTAATTAGAGGGAAGCTCACCTCTGCAGGAACAGAGGGGGCCTATATAAACTAGGACGTTTACAATAGAAGAGGCTGCTAAGAAAGGTTGCAGTTACTCTCTGGGAAGAGGGAGTTCTCTGGTATACCCAGAGAAAGGGGAGGAACCAGACGAGTAGGAAGCAGTCCAGGGAAGGAGCAGTGAGGACCAGTACTGCTGGGTTGAGGGTCCCTGGATTGGAACCTGGAGTAGAAGGCGGGCCCATATTCCCTTACCAGCACGAGGGTATGGCATAAACAGATGAAGCAGTGAACAGGAAGACCTCCTGGGTTACTAAGGGAGTCAGAGAATTGAAGGACTGAACCCCAGAAGGGAGGAAACACTAAACAGCATAGAGAGAAGGCTGTGTGTGAAGAGGACAGCTGCAGCTCCTGAGAGTGAGAGAGGGGCTGCAGAGGAGAAACTGTCGGGATGTAACTGCCGCAAGGGACGTAGGCCTGACCCAACTAATCCCCAGAACCGTCAGGAGGCAGCACTGTCCCGGTGGTGAGTTGAGTGACCTGTGACACAGGTATAACCCCCCTCTGGACACTCATATACTGAAATAACCATGTCTGCATATGTGATTATACCTGTATAACTATACCGGTATAGCTGGTAAAACTGTCTTGGGTAGACAAGGCCTTACAACAAGGACAGAGAGAGCTCCCATTTCACTGCTGTGGCCCTCAATCAAAATCTGGAAAAATAATAATAGTGATACTCTGTAATTCATCTGTTTAAATCTTTAGCCCTTTGGGGTAAGGACTGTCTCACTGTGTATGTACAGTGCTGATTGCAGGGGGGTCCTGATGGCATTTGGGGTTACTTTAATAACAAAAAATAAATCATAATAAGACTTGGTATTTCTAAGGTAATAAACATAGTAAAACAAAATGTTCTAGACCTTATTTTTACATCCTAACAAATTAAAAAGGGGCACAAACCGAATGTTCTTTTCCTTTTGCAGTTCATTTTTTAACTCATGATACCAATTTGGTCTGCTCACTCTCTTATTGTGAAACTTCTAAAAGAGGCTGTGTTCTTGTTTTTTAATGCATCAACCAACTCAAATAATATACTTTAAGTATTCCTTTAATAAAAACAATACAAACCCTTACAAGATTAAATGTGATCTGGTCACCTCGTCAGAAAGTACCTTAGTTTCAAAACCACTTGCTGAAAATTATTAAATTCCTGAAGTGAAGTTTGACAAGCAGAGTTCTGGCTGGTTCTTTAAGAAGGATAAGCTGTAACATCGGTATTTATATAATGCATTTCTGTGCTGGTGGAGACAGAAAGCAAAAATTGATCATCAGAGGTTGCTTTAGACTACAGTATTATTGATACTGATTCACTGAGATCTGAACAGCTATAACATAAATCTGATATTTATCCAGTAAATCACTATTTGTTTATCTTAATTTCATTTCGGGGAAGCAAAGAATGGTGGGAACTGTAACTAATATGATACTAATTCTAGTCAGAGTCCTCAGTAATTGACACGATTAAAACCTTTCATAAGTTTACTCAGTGCCCATATGCCTTTCCATTTTTAGATTCTTGCTGATTGGTCACTGTGTCTTGTTCTGTCCTCCATTTAACTCCTTTTTAATCACCTTTATTATTGTCCTTGCATGACAGTGATATAGTATGCCTGGGTCCCAACAGAACCCTTCTGTTTTGTGTCAAGAATGCTGACTTCTTGGGTTTGTGTTCTTGAGTAACTTAAGTGTTTAACTCTTGGTTTTAGGACTGGACAACTTTGACAATTTATACCATCTGTAGCAAGTGATGTAGCAACATCTAGTGATCAGCTCTCATACTTCAGGGTTTGAGATGATGGGGGTTCAGAAAGGAATTATTTATCATTAGGTATGTGCATTATGGATTTTTCACCTTCCTTGGGTACCTGCAGCATCCGGTGCTGCCTGCTGCCACATATGACAGCAGACCAATGGTTTTATAAGGATTTATTTGTGTTATGAACCTAGGGCTAGCAGCTGCTGATGTACTAGTAATGGTCAGGTGCCGTACAGAAGATCCTGTAATTAGTTTCCAGTGACAAAGTAGCAACAACCCTACTCTTAAAGGAATCTCTACAGTCAGACGATGGTGATGTCCTGGTCTCTAACATGTTACCTAAATGAGTACCGCCCTTTGTCAATGTGAATCATGGGAAAAGCAATAGATGACTTTTTAATCTGTCCACTTAACTCTTCATACACCTGCCTATATCTGATTGCTTCAGAGGCATCTTGACTTCCAGCTCATGACTGTTTTCTACAGAAGCTTTTCATACTGATGAACTGAACATCTGTGTTCATGAGACATTATCAGGGACTTCACAGAGCTCTCACTAGGCTCCATGGCGGGACTGAATGGTCTTGGTCAGCAAACTACCCTCAGATCCCTAGATATGCTCTATCTAAGAATGGCCAGAGTGGGTTAGATCAATGGTTCATCTAGCCCCGTGTCCTGTCTTCTGACAGTGGCCAGTGCTAGAGGCTTCAGAGGGAATGAACAGGGCAGTTTATTGAATGATCCATCCCCTCTTATCCACTACCAGCTTCTGGCAGTCAGGGGTTTAGGAAAACCCAGAGCATGGGGTTGTGTTCATGGCCATCTTGGCTAATAGCCTTTGATGGACCTGTCCTTGGCATGGGGCTAGAAGATGCCCCTTAAGCTATTCCTGTGCAAGGACTGCAGGATCTGGTCCAAAAGCAAACACCACTGGAACCAGGCACGGGGATGTGTAGGGGGAAGGTAGGGACTATCATTCTTTAACACTTATATTGCAGCACCCTCTAAAGGCTTTGACCAGATTGGGCCCCATTGTGTAAGGTAGTGTACAAACCTTGACAGTGACCATCCCTGCTCCAAAGAGCTTATGACCTACAAAAATAGCACAGGGTCGTATCCTGCGGTCCTTACTCAAGCAGCCTCCCTTGCCTTGATGTGACTTCAGCTCAGTAAGGACCTTAGGGTGTGACCCCCACGTGACTAGATTCCAAACATTTTAAACACACATTTCACTCAGATCCTCACCATTACATGCTCCACTCACCACCCAATAGCTGTTAACTTCCCCTATAAGTTTTGATTTTACCAGACTATCCTCTTCTTTGTTTTGGGATCCCCCCACCAAGCTACAAGGGGTCACTGTTCCGGTGACCAACACGCCAAGAACAATAGTCATTCCTAAGGAGCTAGCGAGAAGGTGGGAAACAAAGAGCCTGTTCGTGGGAAGCTGAAGAAGAGCTCAAAAGCTTGTCCCTTCCACCAACAGAAGTCGGTCCCTCACCTTCCTTGTCTCTCTACTGGTAACCAGGATTAGTAGGGCCCAACCAAATTCACAGCCATGAGACACACGTCACAGACCATGAAATCTAGTCTCTGCCTGTGAAATCTGATCTTTTGTGTGCTTTTACCCTATACTATACAGCTGAGACCAGCATTTCTCAAATTGGAGGCCTTGACCCAAAAGGGAGTTGGGGGCGGGGGGGGGGCTGGGGTTAACGGTATTGCCACCCTTACTTCTGCACTGCTGCCTTCAGAGCTGGGCAGCCAGAGAGCATCAGCTGCGGGCCGGGCCCAGCTCTGCAGGAAGCAGCGCAGAAGTAAGGGTGGCAATACCATACCCTGCCCTACTTACTTCTGCGCTGCTGCTGGCGACGGCTCTGCCTTCAGAGCTGGTCCCCCAGCCAGCAGCCACCGCGCTCCAGCTGTCTAGCTCTGAAGGCAGCACCGCCGCCTGCCGTAGCGCAGAAGTACCACATCCCTGCTTGTCAAGGTTCCTCCCCCACTCTGAACTCTAGGGTACAGATGTGGGGACCTGCATGAAAAACCTCCTAAGCTTATCTTTACCAGCTTAGGTCAAAACTTCCCCAAGGTACAAAATATTACACCCGTTGTCCTTGGACTGGCCGCTACCACCACCAAACTAATACTGGTTACTGGGGAAGAGCTGTTTGGACGCGTCTTCCCCCCCAAAATACTTCCCAAAACCCTGCACCCCACTTCCTGGACAAGGTTTGGTAAAAAGCCTCACCAATTTGCCTAGGTGACTACAGACCCAGACCCTTGGATCTTAAGAACAATGAACAATCCTCCCAACACTTGCACCCCCCCTTTCCTGGGAAATGTTGGATAAAAAGCCTCACCAATTTGCATAGGTGACCACAGACCCAAACCCTTGGATCTGAGAACAATGAAAAAGCATTCAGTGTTTTTTACAAGAAGACTTTTAATAAAAAATAGAAGTAAATAGAAATAAAGAAATTCCCCCTGTAAAATCAGGATGGTAGATATCTTACAGGGTAATTAGATTCGAAAACATAGAGAACCCCTCTAGGCAAAACCTTAAGTTACAAAAAAGATACACAGACAGAAATAGTTATTCTATTCAGCACAATTCTTTTCTCAGCCATTTAAAGAAATCATAATCTAACACATACCTAGCTAGATTACTTACTAAAGTTCTAAGACTCCATTCCTGGTCTATCCCCGGCCAAGACGACTACAGACAGACCCAGACCCTTTGTTTCTCTCCCTTGTCCCAGCTTTTGAAAGTATCTTGTCTCCTCATTGGTCATTTTGGTCAGGTGCCAGCGAGGTTACCTTTAGCTTCTTAACCCTTTACAGGTGAGAGGAGCTTTCCCCTGGCCAGGAGGGATTTCAAAGGGGTTTACCCTTCCCTTTATATTTATGACACCCCTAAAATAACCTTGTGACCCCCCCCCCCCAAGAACTCCTTTTTGGGTCAGGACCCCTACAATTACAACACCGTGACATTTCAGCTATAAATGTCATGATTTGAGCTATTTAAGATTTTTAAAATCCTATGACAATGAAATGGACCATGAATTTGATGGGACTCTAGTTATAAGTTACCCACACAGCACTTCCCATGCAAGCTTTTACCTTTATTCTTAAATTAAAAAGCATTACAGAGAAAACATGAAAAACAATAAAAGAAGCTACATTCATACAATGAGTTTAACAGAGTTCACCCCAACCCTAACAGATTCTGTCAGGAGCAGTCCCTCAAACCCCCAACTGAAGGGGGATTCCTTGTGGTTACAAGTTGATCACACATTCAGCTCAGAATAAGCACACTCATAACATAACTCATGAAGTCTGCTCTTTATACGGTTCAGGGGTCTTTGCTCTGGAGTTTCCAGAAGCAGGTAATTGGTAGACAATGGTTTGTCCTCTCAGGGGGTAGCCTGAAAAATGAGGATTTCAAGTGGGTCATTTGTATTTCTCAGGCACTTACTAGGAAATCCATGTCACAGTTATTGTTCCAAAAAGTCCTTTGAAGTTCCTAATACCTTCCAGGTATTGCATTGGTCTCCCAGAGAAGGTACATAAAGTACATACAATTCCACAACAACACATACACAATTGCATTTTTAATACAGTGGCCACCAAAAATGTTAAACTTAATTCAATAGTGTTCATTCAGGATATTGCAGGATCCTGTCAGTCTGTCATAGCAGGGTATAAGTGCTAATGTGCCATTTACTGTTATAAAACACCTTGTCAGCTAACTTCCACATATCCATGCATAATACTGCTTGCTGAAAACAGTTTATTTGTAATGAAACAACAAGGTGCACACTGGGCCTAATTTTATAGCTGAAAACCAGTTTGGTGATAGAGAGGTTTTGCAGCCCTTGACTGACAACTAGCGGCATTTGCTTTTATTAGGATGTGACATGGCAGAATTACAAGCAGGGCTTTGCTAGTGCAATGTAAATACTTGCTTTCCCAGCTGAAATGTATTACTCACTCTGATCTGTCCATGCCTGATGGCCAGGGAGGCAGGCACTGTGGGAGTGAATAAGAGGCTCTTGCAATCTGACCTCCAAGGATAAATAACAGCGGCTTAGCCTTTTGCACTGGCACATTACTCTAAAATATTTATGCCTGAGCATTCAGAATCACTTAGCCCTGTGGTCTACCTTCTTGGTCCCTGCCAGACAACGTCCCTAATTCAATGGCACAAAAAGTAAAAAGGCTACATTAGGGGACAGTATTTTTACTGCCCCCTGAGCAATCTTAAGTGGGAGGGGGAAAGAGCGTAATTGTACAGCCAGCCAGCTAGGAGACCCAGAGACTTGCAGCTGCACCCCATTGTTCTGGGCAGTAGAACAAGCATGGGGTTGGGTTCCACTGTAACTGCAGCAGGCTTTAGCCCTGTTTATTTTTAGATAGGAGACTTTTTTTTTTTTAAAAAAAGCAGTCCCTGATGTCAAATTCTCTGGTTGGTCATTTTCACAAAAGCTACATGAGATTCTCTCTCCTCTTGCCTGCTTTCAATGAGGACAGCAGGCAGTCGCTCTGTTGGCAACCGCAGCAGAATCGAATCGTACTGCAGCAACAGAACAAAAGGCGCAGGACTCGGTGCAAGAAGCAGAAAGTAGGTTAACAATGAAAGGTATGAATGGGAGCAATTATTTCTTCCCATCATGGAAATGGGGTGTTACAGCATCTTTCTTTGGGAACATGTACATTCACTTCTTGTTTCTCTTAATATATCATAGAACACAATGCTCCTTTGCCTCATTTTACTGAATACTTTGACTTTTTAAAACACTTCCCTTTGGTGGCTCAGTTGGTAGCATACTAAGATTTCCAAAGTCACTGGAATTCAGAACTGACCTTGGGATTTTTCCCCTCCCACTCTGGCAGAGGCTAAGGACACAGGCAGGTGTTTGCAGCTGCTGGGTAGTGAGGGAGAAGATGAGATTTCAAAGAAAGTAGATATTTTCAGTGAAGTAAGATGGGGTTTGGAGGCTAAAATGAGCCCTCCCTTGCTTAAAATAAGGTAGGAAGAGAGGACAAAAGACCAGCAAAGTTAGGCATGGAAAATGCCAGTAAAGATCATAAGATCCATGTACCTACTAGTCACTGCCGGAGCGCTGAGTCCCTCAGTAGTTGAACTGATAATACAGGAAACATGACCGTAAACAAAATTTCCAAGAAAAGGGGTGGGGGTTTTTTTTGGTTATTTTATTTAACTAGGCCCAAAACCTGACTGCACCGAAGACAGAGCTTTGCCATTGACTTTAGTGCTACCAGGACTTGAGCTTTAAATACTTTTAATTCAAAACCAAAATAAAAATAAAAACACAATACCTTGCACTATTGTTGACTCTAAATTTGGGCTCTGGCAGGTTGCGGGTATTTTTCCTTTTGGAATCTATCCTAACAGCTGGATAGCTCCTCTTCTTGAGTGAAAGGAGAATCTCAGTACCAGTATTCTATTCCAGGCCCCCACTCCTACAAGGTCTGTGTATTGCAGATATACACATGACACAAGGCTCATTTTGGTTAGCACTGGTTTTCTTCATTCTTTGTATGCACTGACTTCAGGACAAATTGTCATCAGACACCTCAGGTGCATCTCTTGTTGCCTCATTAAAATAAGCTACCATACTGAACCTATGGAAGCATGCATAAAAGCCAGTGATACTCGGTAAGAAAGCAACATCAAAACTGTCAACCATGAATCATCAATCTGTAACCTATAATAAAAAAAAAAAGGCTTTTCCTATTTCTTACTTTCCTTCCACTATAATTTTCAGCTGAAGCACTATCCATTAATAGCAGTTACATTGTTACACAGTTGTGACATTTCAGCAGCGCCCTCATCCATTTCCGTCATTGATCCACATGGAGGGGGAAAAAAAAAAAAAAGGGAAAGGTCGAGCTCATTCTTTTTCTCTGTCCCCACTTCTTACCAGATGGCAGCTGCTCACTCCAAGCAGTAAATCCCTATCAGGTTTCAGAAGCTTGGTGTTAATTGCCATGGTACAAAATTTGACCCTGGAGAGCACAACTCAAATTAAAGCTGCGGGACCACAAAGTGGGTGAAATGCTAGAGACGGTAATGGAGCTGGAGCTGCTTACCTCAGCAATGATTCTGCCCCACAGCCTTCAGACAACAGTGGGAACTATAAATTAGCACCTGACCTCTAAAATACATGCCACTTCTGACCCCGCTGTAATTCTTATTGGAACATAAGACTGGGGAAGAGGGAGAATCTAAAGCAATGTACAGAATATGGATCAGAAAGAGACCAACACAGAAGCCAGACACCATAGGGATGGGTTCTTAAATAATAAATGCAGATTTGAACATGGTGAAAAAAACTGGCCTTATTTTGCACACTGGCAGTTAATCCATATTGGAATCTTGTGCTTAAGTAATTTGCTGAGTTACAGAATTGTTGAACTAAAAGAAACATGTCTATAACTTGATTTTTTTTTTTAAATCTGTCCAAGTAACTTGTGGACACATGCTCTCTCTCTCTCTTCTTTTGTTCTGTTCTTCCTGATCTCTACCTTCATTTTGGAGCAGAAAAAAATAATCAAAGGATAAAATAAAAATCCTGTTTGTTTTCAAAGGTCCACACAGCAGTAGCTAATTGGTTTCCAGTCAGCTCTAGATTGTCTTTGATCTCTGAAGCTCTTGCAAAGGAGTACTTTACTAAATCTCATGCATATGCATGCCATTGGACTTACAGGAGATGTCATTTGGAAAGTCTGTAATTACCTGTGCAGTGGCATTTATAACGAGAGACTGGTAACACTGTGTTTGTACTCCCTCTTCTATCTGAGGAAATGCAAAGCATTCTACAAACATTAATACATTAAGACTAAAACTACACCCGTGTGAAGTAGATGAAGTAAATCATATTACCCCTATTTTACAGATGGGGAAATAGAGGCAAGGGTCACACAGCAAGTGTGAACCCAGATTCTTTTCATTTCAAGACAACTCTGATTTAACCACAATCATTCTTCCTATCGATCCACCTTTGCAAGCAGATCATCCACTCAGATTCTTCTTTCATTCCTTAATGCCCCTTTTCCCCCTCTTAAAGAAACTTTTAAAATGATTTTAAACAAAGTGCTGTATGCATTCCAGGAAAACAAGTATCTGAGATAACCAAGGTGCAATAAATATTCTCAGTTTTGTAGGAAACTCACTTACTTCCTGCAATAAAGCCAATAGTTTGGTCACAAGATACAATTTTGTTTTTTCTTTCCTAAGGCACAGCAACTTGGGATTATCTATATATACACATTCAGAGTCTGTATCTGAAACAGTTTCTTTAAATAAATTGTATACTGTACACTCATTTTGCTTAAAATTGGTCTCCTGTCAAGCTTGTACCCTAGGGGAACCACCAGCTTCACTGTCAGAATCACTTTCTGTGGCTCTGAACAGGTTCATTAATGAAAGAGCAGCATCAGCTGTGTGGAACATTTTGTCCCTGAAGGAAATGGTGCCACAAGCAGCCCTAACATGATTTCTGGCTCAGTCATGTTTACACAGGGTAGCAAAGATAAAGGTATTAAACATGGCTTTCAGGTCTCCTACACAACACTTGAGAATTCTGATCAGTGATCCAAGAAACAGAAAAATGCCAGGCTAATAATTAGAGCCCTATCAAATTCACAGTCCCTTTTGGTTAATTTCACAGTCATAGGATTTAAAAAATCATAAATTTCATGATTTCAGCTATTTAAATCTGAAATTTCTCAGTGTTGTAATTGAGGGTCCTGACCCAAAAAGGAGGTGGGGTGCGGTGGTCACAAGGTTATTGTAGCGGGGGGGGAGAGGGTTGTGGCACTGCTACCCTTACTTCTGTGCTGCTGCTGGCAGGGAGCTGCTTTCAGAGCCGAGTGGCCGGAGAGCGGTGGCTGTTGGCCAGGCACCCAGCTCTGAAGGCAGCCCCCTGCCAGCAGCAGTGCAGAAGTGAGGGTGGCAGTACCACACCATGCCAGCCTTACTTCTGCACTGCCTTCAGAGCTGGGTGGATGGAGAGCAGCGGTTGCTGACACACAACCCAGCTCTCCAGGCACATGCACAGAAGTAAGGGTGGCAATACCATAACCCCCCTCCTTAAAATAACCCTGTGGCCCCCTGCCACTCCCTTTTGCAACTTAGGGTCCCCAATTTGAGACATGCTGGTCTACCCCGTGAAATCTGTATAGCAGAGGGTAAAATCACACAAAAGATCAGATTTCATGGTCCCTAACATGTTTTTCATGGCTGTGAATTTGGTAGGGACCTACTTATAACTGTAGCAATTACTCCTGTTAATCATCTCTGAAGAGAAATGAAGTTCTGTTTGGGCAGCCCATCTGTGCTGAGGATAACAGTGTAGTTAGGGACCTGTGCAGCCTGGAGATACCCCTGTCAGAAGGGGAAAGAATGTGGGTCTCCACCCAAAAAGGCAAATTTGGGAAGCCTGAAAGTGAGTGCCCTTGCTGGACCACTGAGAGGAAATACATGTGCAGTTGCCTCAGGCTGTGATACAGTTTTCTAACCAACTACCTCATTTAAAAAGTTTCACAGCAACTAGCATTTATAGAGCCAGAAATACCCATAAAAATGGACTAGAGCATTCTATGCTAACAATCCGAAGAGCACGACTTACTCTAGTATAGCAAACCAGTCTGAGATTTTTCAAAGCTGCCAAGGAGACTTGCATAACTAAATTCCCATTAATTTAAAAGGAAATGGGTGTCTAAGTCCATTAGGTAGGCTTGTAAAGCTCAGTTATGTGGTGGTAATATTGTAGAATATTATATTTTACAAAGGTTGGTGTACTACTACAATCTGGATAGTACATGCTCGTTGCTTGAAAAGTAGACCATTAATCCATATGGAACTACGGGCCCCCAAGTCAGCGGACACAAGACAGCTGCAGTTGTTTTATTCCACTGTCCACGTTCCCAGGGCCAGCTCGAGGCACCAGCAAAACAAGCAGGTGCTTGGGGCGGCATTCCGGCGCCGGCGACACTGCCCCTAGAAATGTGCCCCCGCCGCCCCAGCTCGCCTCCGCCTGCTCCCCTGAGCGCGCGCCACCGTTGCTTCTCCCCCCTCCCTCCCTCGCCGCGCACCAAACAGCCGCTTGGCAGGGCCAGCCTGGGAGGAAGGGAGGAGAAGCCGAGTGGCAGCACGCTCAGGGGAGGCAGGGGTTGTGGGCGGGGGGAGCCCAGGAAGCAATGGCGGGGGGATGCAGCACGCCCGGGGAGGAGGTGGGGCCGGGGATTTGGGGAAGGGGTTGGGAAGGGGCGGAGTTGGGGCACAGTCGGGGGTACGGGGGACACGAAAAAAAAGTGAGGGTGGCCAAAATTTTTTTGCCAAAAGTGAGGTGGCAAAAATCCTAGAGCTGGCCCTCGACGTACCCTATATATTCTGTTAAAGATATAGTAGGCCAGATTCTCATTTACACAAAGAGTTCTTTATACCACTCTAATAGTGTAAAGGGGCCATACAGCAAGTGAACATTGCATTTACACTTACTTCAAGACCTCTTTGTGCTGCCAGAGAAGTGTAAAGGGACCATCACATATATGAGAATCTGGCTCATTGTCTAGACATTTAAAATTGAGTTGCCCAAGATACAAGTCGGAGGACGGCCTTGTGGTAAAGGAACTGGACTGGGATCTAGGAGATCTGGTTTCAGTTGTTGGCTTTGCAACAGGCTTCCCGTGTGGCCTCGATCAAGTCAGTTAATCTCTCTGTGCCTCAGTCCATCCATTAAATGAGGACACCAGAGCGGGGGGCCTTGTGGTGACCGGTGTCTCCAAACTGAGACTGATATTGGGTGTCCTGCCTCAGCAACCTTATATAACCACTGAATACCAGAGAAAGATCATTAGCCTGTGTTGCCCCTTGCTAAATTCTTCCTCTGATTATAGAGAATAATGTCTCTAAAGAGGACGTTACAAAGTCAACCAAGCAGTGTGTAATAGAAGATACCATAAAGGGCTGTTAGAGGAATTCCTCTTTCTTCCTTTCTGGGGCAGTCCACCTGTGTACATATATATTCAAGATTTATAATCAAGCATAGCTCTAAACTCCTTTGTGAGTGTTAGATTCTGTATTGGTGTGTCTGGGGAGAAGATAGCAAAAATGTTTGTTTTGGGGTTTTTTTGTCAGTCTATTATTGCAGGTATTCATCTGTTTTATACATTTCATTAAATGCAATTAGATTGACTGGAATATTTAATTAAAATTGCAATAAAGCTGAAGTGCCACATACAATAGCAGAACACAAAAAACCTGGGGTAGGCCTGAACTTGGAGGAAGTTTATATCCTGGACTTTATGGCCCAGGCCCATGTTTAGGACAAATATTTCTACTCTTTTAGGTGGCCAAAGAATGTCAGTTTCTCTGCATTCTTACAGTCTTAAAACACCCTATCTTCTTGACTCATGGTCTGAACTCCTGGCTTCATGGAAAGCCTGCATGAAGCCCACCAGCTAAGATACAGACCTGTTGGCTGGATGACAGAAGAGGGTGACAGAAACAGAAACCCAGAGTGCAAATATGGTCAAACTTCAGCTGTCTGGAGAAATCTGGTGCTCAGGTTGAATGGACTTTTATCTATCTTTGGCGGTAAGCAATATTTCAGTGGGTGGTGAAAAATACACATATTGACTGTAGTAAATGAAGGCTTGTCTGTTAGATGGCTGAATGTCAGACTCTGATGTAGGGAATTGATTTGTTTATCACTTTACTTATAAAATCCCACAATGATAAGATATTTGTGGTAAACACCCTATCCTGTCCCAGGAACTATACTGCAGAAATCAAGCAATTTATTTGAAGGGAAAAACCTCTCTCTCTCTTTACCTACCCAATCCTGCAGAGTTTACGGAAAAAAATTTCTTATTGACGTCAATGTAGATACTTCCCAAACTATTGCATCTCCCGTATATTTTCTTCTAAACTGTTGAATTTTTTTTTTAAAAATGCCCTTTTTTCTCTTGTGCTGCAACGTATAAGACAGACTTGCACTGAACAAGTGTGAATTCCTTTGTATTTTATATAGGGATGATTTTTTTTCAAAGGGAAAAATCTCACTTTGGGTCTACATAAGTGGAAATATAGATGAAGAGCAGTGCTTACACCAAGAAAATTCCCACCGACTTCATTGCTGGGGAGTCAATCTGGTTTGATCACATTTATCTCTGGTGTGACTCCACTGACTTCAGTCCTGACTTCATTGCCAATGGAGAAAGAGTATGGCCCATCTTGTTTTTGTTATAAGGGTGAAATTTGCCCCTGTTCAGAAAACCAGCTCAATGTCTGTGTAGCATTTGGTGGATGTAACTAGGTCTTAGGTGCTGCATAGCCATTATGCTGGCCCTGAGAACATGTTATTTCTCCTCTCCCCTCTCCTCCAAAAAACTTCCAGACTAGCCGGAGCTGCAGAATTAGAATCACACAAGCTTTGGAAAACTGATGAATAATGATCTGTCTTACAAAAATTCTCCTTTAAATCAGACCTCTGTAAGACTAGATGTGCCCAGATTAAAGGATAAGTCTAAATTGGCAGGCCCCTGGTCAGGGAATGGTATATATTTTATCTGATCTGCAACTAGGTAGCTCCAAGGAGTCCTTTAAAGAGAAAGAGCATAAATCCCAGCAATCAGTTCAGAGCAGCTAGAGAAGAAGATAAAGTTCCTGTGTCTTTGTGCTGTATATACCTCCAGGCATCTTCCACCTGATGTTCTCTGCAGGCGGATTTCAGCTGTGCTTCAGAGATATTGAGGGAAGCTGTATCTGAAAGCAGAAAAATAGAGGAGATCTCCCATAAGATTTAATTTTAAAAGGACAGAGTGGGGGTGGGGTGGGAACAAAGGTTATAATTCAGCATTATGGCATAATTTTTTTGGCCATCCATTAAGAACACACATAATACTTGGCTGATTTAACTGGTGACTATTATTTACTGTATGCGCTTGCTCCCAAGAGTCAACATCCGAATTAATGTCTTTCATTTACCACTCAATGCACTTCTGGGCAGGGTAACGAGTACAGGGTGAGGCTCAGATCCTCAGCTGAGGAGCACACAGCACAACTCTGGGAAGGTGGCTTTATGTCTCCTCTCTCCACCCCGAGCCTGGACAAACTATGCAATAGGCCAGTCCCCAGCATCCATTAAAAAAGTCTGGGATAGAGGCTTCCCTCTCTGGGATTTTGTTCCGAACTCCCACTCCTTGCTTTGTGGCCTTGGGGGAGATAGGAATTAATCTAGAAATCACTCCAACACACAGCTCTATCCCAACACCTTTATCCACAGAATCACTGTGTCGATGCAAGGAATAGTTAATGCCACTATAAAAAACTCAGTGTTTCACAACAGGACTCCTACCCCACCAGCAAACAAACAGTTCCAACTGCCCATCCAGCCTCAGTGTCACGGATCAGGGCACTTCCTTCACTTTGCGGTGCAAGTTGCTAATGGCCATTTATCCAGGCTAGTCCGTGGGCCTGCCTCCCAGCTCTGACTGCACACGCAGTCTCTTCTCAAATGCCATCTTCATGCTTCAGTGGGAAAAGAGCTGGCAGCAGGAAGCCGAGATGGGATTTCCTGCCAGCTCTTCATCCTGTCAGGGCTTTGAGGGGATGGAGAGGCCAACTCCTCTCTGCCCATCCCTTAAACAGCAAGAGTTCTGGGGACAGGGCCAACCTTACAGGATTGCTGCTAACGTGTGACGTGCGGGCTCCAAATGCCTGAACACTGCTCTAAATTACACTGTCCGCCAACTGTCCGAAAGGGCCCGGGCCTTGGCAACCCAGCCATACCCTCTATTCCAGCCACAAAGAGCCGATGGCCCAGGAGCCATTACTTTGGTTCAAAGATACTCAAGCAGCCTCAGGCAGCAGAGTGATTCTTTCTTTGTGCTGGCTGCATGGTGCAAAAGTTAATAGGGAAAAATGCTTGGTATTATACTTTGTCATATAGTTTTCAGTGAGGAATTCAACCAAGAATCTTTTAAACTTCATTCAAAAGCAAAGTTCTTCAGTACAAAAAATTAAATTTTTAATTTGACCCTGAATTAACTAAATGCACCCAATACTTCTGAAAAATAAAGACACAGTTGTCTGAGCTGTTAAACTGTATGAAAACAAATGGAGGGGGGAGGCTTAAATTACTTGTTTAAGTGGCAAATATAGCCTTTAAAAAAATCATGGGACACCTAAGGCACCATTTTATGGACTGTCTCAGACAGAAATTTTAAAAATTATATTAATACATATTTGTATTACAATAGTGCCAAGAGGCTCCAGCTGAAATGGAGACGTTGTCCTAGGCACTGAACAAACACATAGTAAGATGACATCATTACCTTCAAAGAGCTTACGCTATAAATAGACAAGACAGACAAAGGGTAGGAGGAGAGAAGTATTCACAGGTGGTGTACTGGGGCAGAGAGAGAGAGAGGAAATGACTTGTCTGAGGGAGGTCAGATAGGAAATTTGTAACAGAGTCAAGAAGTGTGCCCCAGTTCTCCTGGGTCCTAATCCCAAACCTTAAGCACAAGATCTTTCCTCCCTCTTATAACACTTACAGCATGCAAGTTTAATGTGTGAACAACAGCAAAAACTTGACAGAGGCTAAATCACAGTAAGTGTCTGTATCGTATTAGTAGTCACAGTGGATGAAATTCACCCCAAAGCAGAGGGATGAAAAAATCAATCAAATTTTATGATCAAATCATAGATTTCCCTCCCCCCCACCCCACCCCAATCCCTTGTTACTGTTGTGTGTGGTGTGCAGGCAACTTGGGGTTCCCACTTTAGTTGTCAGAGTCATTGTCATTTGCAGTAATATGAATTATCCCCGTTTTTTTTTTCCCAATCCCATGAACCAGAATGACTATAAGCTTTTGTAACTCATTCATCTGGACTCTAAGTTTGGCAGGGTGTCAGACTGATGCCATGGCAGCCATATCCATGATGGATTTTTTTCCCCAGGACATTTAGTTCCTGCCATCTGCTAGTTGGCTCAAGTCTAGGAAATTCAGATTTTGTTGCCCCCCCCAAAGTGTTTCATTATCTAGGTTGTTTTCAGAGTATCCAGGTTGTCTTTGTGAGGGTTCCAGTGATGGAACACTTGAGAAATGATAAAATGCTTCAGACTTTTTCAAACACTGCTTTGTTTATTAATAAACAATCATTGTAATAATTAATCCCTGTGCAAAACACCTGGGAACCAACAATCACAAAATGTTTCCAAATATTTAATGAAGATTCTTGGGACGTCTTCCAAGCATTTTATCATTTTCTCCATTTGGCCCGTTACACCAGCCTGGATTGTTTGGTCAAGCCTTTCTCTTTTGCTGTTCAAGGAGGCAAGTATAGCTTGTGTTTTGTCACTTTTTCTGGGTCAAGAAATCTCATTTCAGGGTAAGAAACCTGGCCATTCCACCACCGAGTGCCTGTGGTGGAAGTAAAGCATAGGTGGATGCCTTCCTGTTGGTAATGTGCAGTTAACACAATCTACTTTATCTTTCATGTTTCTTTTCCCTTTGAAAGGAGGTAACATTTTATTCAAGGTTACATAGCACTTCTCATTAAGTTTTCTCGTTTATCTGTCAGACTTCAAATCAATCTAGCATAACATTTAGATTAGAAATGGACCTCAGAGTGAGTGTTTGGTAATAGAGTGAATTAGATTTAAAGTAGGGTTTAGTTATGAGATGCAGCTAAGGTTTGAGCTCATCAGCATCAGAATCTCACCATCTGTTTTTATGAGACTTCTGCCTCTAAAGATGGAAATCTCAATAAGATACAGCTGATGGAACTCTGATTTAAATCGGCTGTTCTCATGAGATTTCTGCCTTCTTGGTAAAATCTCACCTGGATCCTGAAAAAAAGGTCCCTCTTTGGGTTTAGATATGCAGATTTGATAGGCCTCTTCTGGTCATGGATCTGAAGATATGGCAGGCTCCTTCTGGTTTTGATGAGATAGGATTTGGAAATTTAAGATATGGGATTTTGGATTCTGCTTCAGGCCTCTATCTACTTTAAGCATGTTCAAAAATGTTACATGAATGGAGTTTCTGGATGAAACCCATACAAAAAGGGACATTCAAAGTACAGTAGGAAAACAAAGATCTAGGCATATGAGGGCACACCTGCTTAATGTTATCAATTATTCTTGTTTAACTGATAGCTATAAGAAGTGGACCCTTAACCAGAAAACACAATGATTATTTTCTGCAAAGTAGTTCTGCTGGGATGTTAGGCTCAAATTTTGTATGTCTCTGAAGTTCAGTTAAGTTACATTTTGTTTTTGTTTGTTTCTGCAATAGATTAAAGCTGGAAGTTTTCAGCCTCAACTGAAAATGAGTGTTTTTGTTTTTGAAATAGGGTGGGGAATAGCAACAACTGGGCACCAATTATACAGTATAAGATTCAGATAAATTTAGGGCTAAGACAGCTCTCTTGCCTTCAGCCATTGTAGTTAATAATTTAGAGATGAATTTAGGGGCACTCCAGCAGCAAAGTGTAGCATTATCCAATTTCTGTTGTTGCTCAGAAATGTAGCAAGCTTATTAAAAATGAATGGGGTAATCAGACAAATTCTATGGCTCTGCATGAGTGTCTCATTAATGTTTCACTAAGGAGCATCAAGACTAAATAGACTGCACTAGATTTAGCAGTAATAAATGTACTTCAAAAGCAGTGGAACTTAATGACCTTCCTCTGAACACAAGGATTAGAAGCAGAAGGGTATCAGCAAAGCCATCGGCCGTACTCGGTAACACATGCTGTCAAGGTTCCTCCCCCACTCTGAATGCTAGGGTACAGATGTGGGGACCTGCATGAAAACCTCCTAAGCTTATCTTTACCAGCTTAGGTCAAAACTTCCCCAAGGTACAAAATATTCCACCCTTTGTCCTTGGATTGGCCGCTACCACCACCAAACCAATACTGGTTACTGGGGAAGCACTGTTTGGAAACGTCTTTCCCCCCAAATACTTACCAAAACCTTGCACCCCACTTCCTGGACAAGGTTTGGTAAAAAGCCTCACCAATTTGCATAGGTGACCACAGACCCAAACCCTTGGATCTGAGAACAATGAAAAAGCATTCAGTTTTCTTACAAGAAGACTTAATAGAAATAGGAGTAAATAGAAGTAAAGAAATCCCCTCTGTAAAATCAGGATGGTAGATACCTTACAGGGTAATTAGATTCAAAACACAGAGAATCCCTCTAGGCAAAACCTTAAGTTACAAAAAAAGATACACAGACAGAAATAGTTATTCTATTCAGCACAATTCTTTTCTCAGCCATTTAAAGAAATCATAATCTAACGCATACCTAGCTAGATTACTTACTAAAAGTTCTAAGACTCCATTCCTGTTCTATCCCCGACAAAAGCAGCATACAGACAGACAGAGACCCTTTGTTTCTCTTCCTCCTTCCAGCTTTTGAAAGTATCTTGTCTCCTCATTGGTCATTTTGGTCAGGTGCCAGTGAGGTTACCTTTAGCTTCTTAACCCTTTACAGATGAGATTAGTTTTCCTCTTGTCAGGAGAGATTTTAAAGGGGTTTACCCTTCCCTTTATATTTATGACACATGCAGATCTCCTTTTGTACATCTCTAGTTACCTTATGTAGTTTCTCATTCACCAAAATATCAGTTTCCCAGTATGTTCCATTCAATGCCTTAGAGTAAATTTTGACACTGTTATTCAGTAGCTGTCATAACCATACAGCTAAGGGTAGTCTAGAAGTCCTCCTTACCTGTAAGGGATTAAGAAGCTCAAATAACCTAGTTGGCACCTGACCAAAAGGACCAGTGGGGAAAGAAGATACTTTCAAATCTGGGGAGAGGCGGGCTTTGTGCTCTTTGTTTTGTGTGTTCTCTGGGGAAGCAGAGAAACATCAGGTCAGAAAACTCCTCCTAAAATGAATCTCAATATTGCAAAAAGAGTAAGTAAATAAGGCAAGGCGTGTTAGATTATCTTTTGTTTTTAGCTTGTGAATTTTCCCTGTGCTAAGAGGGAGGTTTATCCCTGTTTTTTTGTAACTTTAAAGTTTTGCCTAGAGGGGAATCCTCTGTGTTTTGAATCTGACTACCCTGTAGTTACCTTCCATCCTGATTTTACAGAGGTGCTTCTTATACTATTTTTCTCTATGATAAAGTTCTGTTTAGAGAATCTGGTTTACCTATTTGGTTGGTATATTATTCTCAAGCCTCCCCAGGAAAAGGGGTGAAGGGGTTTGTGGGGATATTTTAGAGAACAGGAACTCCAAGTGGTCCTTTTCCTGAATCTTTGTCTAATTCACTTGGTGGTGGCAGCAGTACCCATCCAAGGACAAGGAAGGATTTGGGCCTTGGGGAAGTTTTTAACCTAAGATGGCAGAAATAAGCTTAGGGGGTCTTTCATGCGGGTCCCCACATCTGTACCCTAGAGTTCAGAGTGGGGAGGGAACCCTGACAGTAGCAGTCCAAAGCATTGCAGCTTATCATAATATTACTATAGTATTTGGGACGACTGCTGTAGAATATTATAGTTCTGTTCTTTTTTACTAGGGTACAAAATGCATCTTTAATCATTGTCAGCAATTAGGTCCCAATATTGCCAACTAATGAGCACCCTCTATCCCCCATTGACTTCAGCACACAGTCATTGACGGGATCAAGCCCTGAAGTTGCATAATATGCAGTTCACCTTGAAGTAGTATTCAGAGATTTAAAAAAAAGCTTTTGCCTTTTGTGAGTCAGGGAGCCCCACAACACCGTACTGTAATTCATAGTCAGACCTGATACACTCATTACCCCCAACATGCACTGTTGTCATATGTATTTAAAAGGTGTCATGAAAGGTATCATATGTAAAGTGGTGACATGCTGGTCCTGAAAATCATTGCATGATTTATGTCTGGGTTGTGTATAAAGAGAGATGTATGTGTCCTGGAAATACCGTCTTAAAATCTGTTTGGAAGGCAGTGCCTACACACAGCCTGCCCCAGGCAAAGGAATGTGTATCTACCTGTCTGGACAGCTTGATTACTGGCAGAAGAGAGTTAAAGTACATTTACATATATGGTAAACAAAACTATCAAGGTGCCAAGAAGCAGCTTAGTGAGCCCACCGTAAGACAGAGTCTACACCCCAGGAATCTTTCCTGGTTCCTGAGGCAGAGACAATGGACTTTGGGTACTGTAAGGGGAGCAAAAAAGCATTTTAGTTATCCATCACACAGGGAACAAAGGGGATAGCGTCCTCTGATTCTGTGAACCTTGAGTCCCCCAGCCTGGAGATGCTGGTAACTCGATGTGAGTAAGAAAACTATTTAAGCAAAGATTGTAACTTGCTAAAATTAGGTTTGTCACTAGAAAGCATGTGGTGTTTGTTTCTAACTATATCTGTCTCTTTTCTTTTCTCATCCTTAGCATCACTGAAATTTGTTCTTTGTGAATAAACTTATTCTTGTTCTATTACAAAACTATCCCAGGGCTGTGTATTAAAGCAAGATATGAGTCTTCAGCTAATCTAACAGCCTGGTGTATGCTCTGTTTCTGTGGAGACAACGAACCTAATACTTTCTGTGAGTATCCAGCGAGAGGGACTGGACACGGCAAGGAGACATCTCTGGGGAATTTGAGAATGGGAGCTCACTGATTGTTTCCTGCACGGCAAGGTTTAGACTGGCAGAGTCTTGAAGAGTTTGCTGGCAAGACAGACAGGCTGGTGTGTCAGGGAGCTGAGCGAAAGCTTACCAGCAGCAAAGCTCTCCCTTGCTGAGGGACGGGGGTAACACAGTGGCTCACAGTCCTGGGTGCCTTGAGCAAGGCATCAGAACTTTGCTGCTGCTTTATGGTAAGCCCCGTATCAACATTTTATTTTAAAAATGAACTTTTTTTTTATATTGAAAATAGCAGGTTGTCATGCCCCTTTCTTTGATGGATCACATGAATCATGATGTCACTGAAAGTAGCTCTTTGTCCCCTAACAGAAGCAAATGTGGTCTTAAAACTGAAATGAATCAGTTTTAAGAAAGGAAGAACTCAGACTGGCTTTCAGATTCCAGTTGGATATCATAGTGCTGTCAGTCAGAAAAAAATGTTTTTTGAACAAACTTATTTTTGTATTATCTTTTCCCCATACAAAGCATCTAAAATTCTGAAGGGAGAAAAGTAAAGAAAACATCATATCTTACAGCTGAGTAATACAACTGAAAAAAAGATACACAGAAATATATAAGAATCTGGAAGGAAAGGTTAATCAGAATATAACGGCCATACTGGGTCAGACCAAAGGTCCATCTAGCCCAGTATCCTGTCTTCCGACAGTGACCCAGAGGGAATGAACAGAACAGGTAATCATCAAGTGATCCATCCCGTCGCCCATTCCCAGCTTCTGGCAAACAGAGGCTAGGGACACCATCCTTGCCCATCCTGGCTAATAGCTATTGATGGACCTATCCTCCATGAACTTACTTGCTTGTAGCCAAGAAACAGCAGAACTGATCAACAGTAGGTTCATATTTGGGTCACATCATGTGGAAGGAGAAGGTCTTTGATTTAATGGATGACAAGAGTACTTGTCCCACCTGGAGGGTGTTTAACGTTCATTGGCAACGTGTGTAAATGAGAGAGCGAGGCCTGTCTACACCAAAAAGTTATACTGGCATAGCTGTGATGGTCAGGAGTATGACAAAACCCATAACCCGAACTGATTTAGCTATGCAGAAATAGATGCATCTACACTGGGGGTTATGTTGACAGAGGGCTTCTGTCAACATAGCTAACTTCGTGTGGGGAGGTAGTGTTCCTATATTGACAGTAAATCCCTTCTGTTGGTGTAGGCTGCATCTACACTACAGGGCAACAGGATCCTTGTGGAGATTTCTCCCCAGAATTATGTCTCTGCAAGTCAGTGTTCAGGGGATTTATTTTTTTTAAACCTCTTAAAAAAAAACCCACACAACTCCTTGCAGCTAAAGAATTGAGTGAGGTAGCATGGAACTGCTTTGCACTAGACGTTTGGAGAACTGTTTGCAAATTAGTGCCACCTGTGAAAATCCAATGTCACAACAGGTATCATAGCAGTTCATAGACAGGCTGGGGCCTACAGGCCAGGTACATTAGGCCCAATCATACACAGGGTCATTGTGATTTTGTGAGATAAACAGATATCGGTATTGACGGGCAGATTTAAAATACTTCTGTTAATATACTAACTTCTTCCTCAGACTCTAATCCTAATGTGATCACTTGCAATTAATCTTCTCCATAATAGTGCAGAAAAGGACTGTCGCCTGTGGGCATTTCTTTTAAATTTCTATAATTATTAATAATCATTTATAAAGCACTTTTCATTCATAGATCCCAAAGGTCTAAAACTATTGGACAGATTCCCATGGAAACCAAAATCCAGAATCTTCACACGTCTCCAGTGCTCTTTCTGTAGAGGAATCTCATCACTGAAATGTGACCACCTCGGGAATGAAATTCTAGAAAGAAGAATTTCAGAGGGTTTTTTCTATTGACTCCATGGGAGCAAGCAGGACCTTTGCTTTGACAGATCTAGTAAATTATAGCTCCATAGATTTGAAGACCAGAAGGGACCACTGTGATCATCTAGTCTGACCTCCTGTACAATACAGGCCACAGAACTCCCCCAAAATAATTCCTCGAGCTTATCTTTTAGAAAAACATTCAAACTTTATTTAAAAATGGCCAGTGATGGAGAATCCACCACAAATTTTTGGTGAATTGTTCCAGTGGTTAATTATCCTCCTTGTTAAAAATTTATTCCTTATATCCAGTCTGAATTGTGTCTAGCTTCAGCTTCCAGCCGCTGGATCATGTTATACTTTTCTCTGTTAGATTGAAGAGCCCATTATCAAATATTTGTTCCCTGTGTAGGTACTTTATAGACTGTGCTCAAGTCACCCTTTACCTTCTCTTTGTTAAGCTAAATAGATTGAGTTCTTTGAGTCTATCACTACAGATACAGCTCATACTACAGGTTGCAAATCACATCACAAATCAGATGACAGTGTATAAGTACCTTCATGGAGAGAAAAAACTAGTAACTAAAGGGCTCTAATGTACCAGAGAAAAACTTAATAAGAACCAATGGCTGGAACCTGAAGCCACGTATATTCAAATTAGAAATTCCATACAAATTATTTAACAGTGAGGAAAGGAGTACTTGTGGCACCTTCGAGACTAACCAATTTATTTGAGCATAAGCTTTCGTGAGCTGTAGCTCACGAAAGCTTATGCTCAAATAAATTGGCTAGTCTCTAAGGTGCCACAAGTACTCCTTTTCTTTTTGCGAATACAGACTATCATGGCTGTTACTCTGAAACTTGACAGTGAGGGTGATTAACCGCTGGAAGGAACTACCAAGGTAAGTGGTGGATTCTGTATCTCTTGAGGTCTTCACACCAAGATTAGTTGCCTTTCTTGCAGATATGGTTTAGCAAAACGTAAGTTATGCTCTAGTCAAAATAAAGGCTCAATACAAGGGTAACTGGGTGAAATGTAATAGCCCGTCTTATACAGGATATCAGACTATATGATCTAATGGTCGTTTCTGACCTTAAACTCTGTAAATCTATAAGTCCACAGAGCGGCAGGCAGGGCCTCAACTGGCTAAAAATAATGCCTCATTCCTCTCTTCCTCATTCCTAAATGGAATCCAGCTTCTTGAAGAGTTAGAATTCTTCGAAAGCAATTGTAATAATAAACCTTGCAAATTTAAACAAGGGCTCAGACTTTCACTGTCACCTTTGTTAGGAACAAAATCAAAGGGCTGAAAAATGTATTTCATTTAGATTTTTCCCCCCAGGCATATCTAATTCTTCTGCTTCCAGACACTGCCTGGTCTCTTGTCATTACAGATTCAAGATTATATCAGATTAATAACCACATCTCACTCAGTATTAATTATATATCTTGCCCGATTTACTAACATTTAATATGTTTAGAAAACCCTTTAACGAAAGCTGTTAGACTATAGCCTTGTGATTTTATCATTAGCCAAGAAATCTAGCTAGTCTGTTCTCTCACTCGTTGGCTGACTCACACAGAAATTTGCTTTAAAAGAAAATAATTAATTAATTAAAAAACATAGCTCCAATTTTACAGAGTCAAATCCTGCTCTTGTTTCAACTGGCATAGATATAGATTAATTCCACTGAAGCCAGTGGGTGAAATTCTTCTCTCAACTGCTATACCACTATAAATTATAAGTAATTCTGTTCATGTCAGTGGAGCTACCCTATATTTATTTCAGACTAATGAAAGCAGAATCCGTGCCAGTAATCCAGAGCAAAATTTGTCTCTCATAGTTACACAAACATTTTTTCTAGAATTAGAAAAAACAAGTATTTTTATAAACAAGTAAAATTACAACAATTTAGATTTAATTTCTAAACTTTAAATTGGTGTTAAATATCTCCATTTCTTTTCCTCTGAAACAAAACAAAAATCTATTCATGAAATATTTTGGATTTAAAAATCATTTTTTCTATGGAGGATAATTACCCAAAAGTACTAAAACCTAATATTGGTACAAATAGAGTTAAATAGAAAGTTTATTTGCAATGATGATTTATATTTTTTTCAGAAATGCCCCAATGCAGCAAGGTACTTAAGCACGTGCGTACAGTGGGTAGTGCTATTAACATCAATAGGACTACTCGGGTGCTGAAAATTAAGCACATGCTTCAGTACCTGGCTGAATCTGAACCAAAATGAACCAACAAACAGCAGTGTTTATCACTTCTTTCAATGTTTTAGCTGCTTGGATTACAAGAAAAAAGTTATTCTTCCTCCCACACTATATTCAAGAACTTACTTACTAGGTGTGATGCTGTCTGATTGAATATGACCATTGATATTACCACTGTTATACAATTGCAACAAATCTTGTTCAAAGTATGTCATGTAAGGTGTCAACAGAAAAGTTATGATTTGCTAAGTATGATAATCCTGTTTAGGTGCACGTATCCTCTTTGTATCTGAAGTTACGAATATTGGCTATGCACTTGTATCTTACACGTGAAGTATTCCTGTGTGGCACCCTGCAGGCAGAATTTACAGACAGCTATGTGTTGATGACCCACTAAGGACACTCAACTCACAATGGGCCATTGAAGATATTCATCCCATCCAGTAAGTCTTCCTGTGGACACCTCAGAAAGAATATGGGCAGTGGTTGCCTCTGTGTGCCATCAAGCCATGTAAGGATATGTGATATGCTCATGTGACCCCGGACTCCATCTTGGGCCAGTAATTTTCCATGCACCTGGGCTGTAGGCTTCATTTGAGACAGTAAAGTTCCATGCACATGGCACCTGAGACATCTCTATTTTGTCTTTAATTTCCTGCTTCATTTCTCTGGACTGGATTTCTAACAAGGAAGCTTTGAATAAGGGCTGATGAGACCCAATCTGTTTGGGTAATTCCAGAGAGACTTTTACAAGCTAGCAGTTTATTCCATCACTGCTTCCAACTTGATATAAGGACTTTGCAATCACTTGTGTGTGTTATATATATGATCTATTAACCATTTATGACTCTTCTTTTCTTTTGTTATTAAACCTTTAGTTTTTAGTTAAAGGATTAGCATCAGCATGATTATTGGGTAAGAGCTGAGTTATATAGTAACCTGGCCAAGTGGCTGTCCCTTGGGATTGGAAGGACCTTATAACTGAGTACATTGATTTTTCAGTTACCACTCATAAAGTCTAGTGTCTGGATGGTGAGCTAAGGACTGGAATGCCTAAGGAGACTGCATTTTTGTTAACTCCTTGTTAATCAGTGTGGTGGTATAGAAGTTCATTTTGTTATTGTCTTGGTATAGTCTAATAACAGAGTAACCACCAATTTGGGGTGCGTCTACCCTATTTCTCAGCAGTCTGTCCTGAATCTGTCATCCTCAGCTGTGACGCACTGTGGCATGGTGCCTCTAGGTAATGATTAAGGCCCCAATCCTGCAAGCTGTTGCACCCAGATACAGACACAAGGGTGCATCCATGCAGAATGATTTGCAGAACTGGAGTCTACATTTTCACACATCTGGATCCTTGCTTGTATTTTTTGCAGAAAGAGCATAAATAATTTATCTCCCTGCAATTATTCATTGTATGTGGACATGGAAAACAAAGTTGGAACCATAAAATGAGTCACAGAAAGTTGATACATGGTCACAGATTTCCATTATTGTGTCTCCTATAAGAAACTGAAGTCCAGTGTCATTTCTTAAATTTTTTTTTTTTTTTAAAAGAAAAGGCCACTTTCCCACAGCAAGCAGAGCAGTAACCAGCGTCACTTGCAGAAGGAAATGTCACTCTCTATTCTGTTCTGTGGGCATCCTGGTGAAAGCCATGGGTTATAAATACCACCACATTAGCTAATCAATAACAATTTTTTCTTCTCTGAAAAGGGCACTCCTTCAGTAGTTCAGAAAATCGAGTAATGGAACCAAATTAACCATCACTAGGAAAACATAACTGAGCCAGATCCAAAGCGAATGAATGTCAGTGTAACTCCACTGCCTTCACATGAGGATCTGGGCCACCTTTATAACTAGAGCCCTGCAAATCTGTGGATATCCACTTCATATCATAGAATATCAGGGTTGGAAGGGACCCCAGAAGGTCATCTAGTCCAACCCCCTGCTCAAAGCAGGACCAATTCCCAGTTAAATCATCCCAGCCAGGGCTTTGTCAAGCCTGACCTTAAAAACCTCTAAGGAAGGAGATTCTACCACCTCCCTAGGTAACGCATTCCAGTGTTTCACCACCCTCATAGTGAAAAAGTTTTTCCTAATATCCAATCTAAACCTCCCCCACTGCAACTTGAGACCATTACTCCTTGTTCTGTCATCTGCTACCATTGAGAACAGTCTAGAGCCATCCTCTTTGGAACCCCCTTTCAGGTAGTTGAAAGCAGCTATCAAATCCCCCCTCATTCTTCTCTTCTGCAGACTAAACAATCCCAGCTCCCTCAGCCTCTCCTCATAAGTCATGTGTTCTAGACCCCTAATCATTTTTGTTGCCCTTCGCTGGACTCTCTCCAATTTATCCACATCCTTCTTGTAGTGTGGGGCCCAAAACTGGACACAGTACTCCAGATGAGGCCTCACCAATGTCGAATAGAGGGGAACGATCACGTCCCTCGATCTGCTCGCTATGCCCCTACTTATACATCCCAAAATGCCATTGGCCTTCTTGGCAACAAGGGCACACTGCTGACTTATATCCAGCTTCTCATCCACTGTCACCCCTAGGTCCTTTTCCGCAGAATTGCTGCCTAGCCATTCGGCCCCTAGTCTGTAGCGGTGCATTGGATTCTTCCGTCGTAAGTGCAGGACCCTGCACTTATCCTTATTGAACCTCATCAGATTTCTTTTGGCCCAATCCTCCAATTTGTCTAGGTCCTTCTGTATCCTATTCCTGCCCTCCAGCGTATCTACCACTCCTCCCAGTTTAGTATCATCCGCAAATTTGCTGAGAGTGCAATCTACACCATCCTCCAGATCATTTATGAAGATATTGAACAAAACCGGCCCCAGGACCGACCCCTGGGGCACTCCACTTGACACCGGCTGCCAACTAGACATGGAGCCATTGATCACTACCCGTTGAGCCCGACAATCTAGCCAGCTTTCTACCCACCTTATAGTGCATTCATCCAGCCCATGTGAACCATGTTTGAGGATCGGATGCGGATACAAATTTTGTATCTGCACGGGGCTCTATTATAATTACAAGACTTCAGCCACTTGTAAGGCCTGCCATTTCAGCCCTTGGCCTCTTTAGTGAAGTTGCCAACAAAGTTGACAGTTGGGTAGTGCTGTTTTGTGATCTGGATCCTAGTTAGCTGGAAACCAGATCGAGACCAACGCTTCATTTCAAATAGGTTACTGAGCAGATGGTAATGACGTTCAAATACCACCGATGAGACAAATTTTAACTTGTGATCTTGAGATAAGTGGTTCAAGTAACTGACTCCCAGCTCCAATTCCCTGAGTTCTAAATAGCATTGCCTGATGAAAGGAGAAGTCTGAATCTATTTACCCACCCACCCTTTATCTGTAATACACATAGCATTTGGTAACTTTACATATTTCCTGGTTTTGGGCCCTGATCCAATCCTCAGTGAAGTCAAAGCAAGCCTTCTATAGTCTTTAAAAGGTCAGGTCCTTAATGCATAACATGTTTTTTAATCATTCAGGTAGAATTAAGGGGCCTAAGATAATTACATGCTCAGCTCCCATTGCTTTTCAGTAAGAGCTGAGAGCCTAACTCCTTTGAACTCCTTCAAAATCCTAGTCTTAAAGAAAAACAAAAAATAGCAAAACAAGTTCCTCCTTATTTGCTGGAGCAATGCTGGAATTCAGATACAAATGCTATGCCCACCCATAGTGTTAAGTTACCTATATTAGCCAAATCATTTCAAAACCCTTTTCTGATTTAAACCAGCCCTTAAAAAGCAGCATCTCAAGTAATCTGTACAGGAAGATTATTCATAGTCCCTAGCTGCTGGTGCAATATTGAAAAGCCAGGATGTTCTTTGCATGAATACCTTTATACCGATGGTGATGTTCACATTTCTGTGCAGTCTGTTTCACTGATCCATCTAAACATCAGCCCACTAATAATAGTGCTAGGCACAGGTGGCTCACATTTCAATCCTTAGATTGGCATTTTTTTTCACAGGACTTTTAGAATGCAGTTCAAACTGTTTCTAGCTGGGACAACGTTAGAATCCCATTTTCAAATGGTTAGGTTAACATATCTAAACTAAACATGCAAAAGAGACTTCTCATGCCAGGACTGTTGTAGGTAGAGGTTTCATGTCTCACGCTTTGGGATAAACCCTGTTGTGGTCAAGCGTCACCAGTGTGGTGCTCTGCTCTATCCAATGTTGATAACAGTTGGCTCCGTGCGTATGTGCTCTCCCTGTGTGCTGTCCCAGCTCTGTGCAGATAGCTGGCCCAGCAGATCTCGAGCAAACCACCCAATGACCACAGACTCCGATAAGGTACAAAGGCACCCAGCCAGGTTTATTGCCAAATGAAACAGTCTCTAGCTCCCCAGATCAGATGTCTACAGTTCTGCTAGTACATATATATGCTCCCTGACAATGGAACAGCTCAGTCAGTGGTGGGATTTACCACTGTCCCCTAGACCAGACAAAGCCAACCCCCCAGGGATGCGTTTTTATACACAGGTACAAACAAGTTACACATCACTCCTGACATATTGTGGTACAACCCCTCTATGTGTTAGGGTGCCACCTCTCACCTGGTACATGTTGGTTCGAACAGAACAACTCTATCCACCATATTACCCTTTTCCCCCTGTCTTTAGGATGGGTCAGCCTGTTCCTTGTTATCTGTGTGGAATGTGCAAGTATCGGAGTGTTCTGGTACCATCCTGGCACATCTTTATATCTCCAGTGTCCAGTACCTTTTAGGTGTATATATATATATATATATATATATTTGCAACATCAGCCCTCTCCTTGCCAGACTCTGAGCAGCTCCTGCCTCTTGCTCACAGCTTAACTTTGCTTTATTTTAACAAAGTTCAGGCCTTATGCCTCATACCGGCCTCTGATACAAGGGTTTATGTTCAAGGCCTCATCTTACTACACCTGTGTCCACTGAAATCAATGGCAAAACTCCCATCGACCTTTTCCATGAGTCCAGATTTCTCCATTTACCTTCTAGGAGAGGATCATGGCACCTCACTTTCATGCATCAGCAATGATGGCCACATGTACCACTCCTTAGGAAATTAACCCTAGGGTAGCAGCCAATATTTTTATGCTCAGAGTGTAGGTCTAAGCAAAGAATTTATATAATTAAGTCCTGCTTTACCTCCAGATGGTTTATTTTTCCTGAGACCTGTCTATAAAAGATTACTTAGCACTTTCAAAGCACTGTACACCCATTATCTTTTAAGAGGGAGAGGATCATTAGAAAAAACAAACTATTCTACAACTAACACACAGGATTTTACTAAAACAAATTACTCACCTGTGGCCTGGCCTATGTGGTACTGAAGTCAATGGAAGCTGAAACTGTAGACTGAGGCTCTTCATAGCAATACGGGAGAGAAAGAAAGTGGCTAGGCCATGGGTATAGGATTCAGAAGCTCTGTATTCTGTTCCCATCCTTGAGCAAATCAGTTAATCTACCATAGGCCATAGAAGAAGTAGATAGATAGATACAGGTCTTGATCCAGCACTGAGCTCCATGCAAGCAGAACCCTGCTTGCTGACTTAAGTGGGGTGGGCTCCAGGTAAAAGTTTGCCGCTGTGAAGCTCTGTGCTCCACACGGGATACCCATTCCTCTCTAACCATACACATATTTGTTGCTAAAAGTGGAACTTTGTTTATATCTGCTAGGTTTATAGCTCTGAGAAAATTAGGGCCCCAATACTGCATTCCTTGCTCGAGCACAAATTCCATTGGAGCCTATAGGAATTTTTTCAGAGTAATGTGTGTGCAGCAATCAGGCCTGAAGAGTTAGATCTGAGTGCTACACTTCCGACAGTGACTAAACTGAATGGCTTAGAAATCTAGAAAATTCCTGTCCTAGTAATACAGTACTTTCTTGCAGGACTCTAAAATAGCAGGAAGATTAATAGCCTTAATACGTACTCACTGGAATACAATTATTTAAAGTCCTGTAACAAAGGTACAATGACTAACAGTGTGATGGACAAGAGGGAGAGCTGTTTTCCAAACCAATTAATCAGAAAGCCATGTACCTTGCTGCAGAATGATGTAGTGTCTCTAAACAGGGTGACTAGACGTCCCGATTTTATCGGGACAGTCCCGATAGGACAGTCCTGATTTTAAGACATTTGTCCCACGTCCTGACCGCACATCGGTCAGGATGCCCTTTGTCCTGATATCAGGGACCGCTCACCATGAGTCCCCGCGTGCACCAAAATCCCGGGGCTGGCAGCGCTTCCTGGGGCAGCTCCCGGCACCTGCCTGTCGGCAGGAGCCTACAGTGCAGGCAGCCCCTAGGCACAGAGGCAGAGGGGTGTCTCTGGGTGCTGCACCAGCTCCCTCCTGCCCAATCAGAGCTGTGGGGGCGGGGCTTGCAGGCACCGGCAGCAGGCAGAGAGCCCTCTGCCCCCCCAGACCCTAGGAGCCCGAGGGACCTGCCGGTAACCTCTACCTTGCCCCCCAGCAGGTCCCTCTGGCTCTTAGGGTCGGGGCGGAGGGCTCTCTGCGCACTACCGGTGCCTGCAAGCCCCGCTCTGCGGCTCCAGCAGCTCCCACTGGTGCTTTTCCCAGCCAATTGGAGCCATGAAGCTCGCGCTTGTGGCGGGCGCAGCACGTGGACAGTCTGGAGACCCCCCCCTCGCTGCTCTGACCCTAGGAGCCAGAGACCTCCCAGCAGGTGAGTGCAGCCAGGGAAGGGGGCAGGGTGTGATGGAGTGAGAGTCGTGTGTGGGGCTGTGAGGGTGTGGAGGGCGCTGGGTTGTGGGGGAGGTTTGTGAGTTTTGGGGTGCTAGGCAGTGGGGGCGATAGTGTGTATCAGGGCAGTGGGGGTCTGTGTGGGGTGTTGTTTAGTTGCGGTGGTGGGGCTGCGGGGAAGGGCACTGGGAAGGAGGAGAAATCTGTGTGTATTGGGAAACTAGCGAGTGGGGGGTTCTGTGTGGGGTGCTGGGCAGCTGTGGTGGGGCTGTGGGCGGGGGGGAGCGCTGGGCAGGGGTGGTGGTGTGCACAGCACTGTGCATTTGTGGTGGAAATGGAGGGGGGAGTTGGGGGGGGGCTCTGGCCATAGTGGATCCAGGGGGTGTTGGGCAGGGGAGCTGTGTGGCACAGCATGGGCCCACCCCCAACAGGAAGGGGCACGCTGGTAGCACAGGGCCATTTTGGTGCACAAAAGAAACCCTCCCAGGCGCCCTCAGCAAAGCTGCACGGTGCCACCCCTGTGACCCCCCCGCGACCAGGTGTGTGTCTCTGAAAAGCGGCTCACCCTTTGCACAACCCTGTGCACACCATGCCCAGAGCAGCAGCAGCCTGTGCACCACAGGCGGAACGGAATCCCCGGGGGGGGGCACAGCATCACCCCCCCCCCCCCCCGGTGCTGCCCGGACACCGCCCCTCCCGCAGCAGGCAGAGGCGGGGCTGGCCCAGCCGAGCCGAGCTGCAGGGTGAGGCCCCTCCAGCCGCCTCCGCGCGCGCCTGCTGTCGAGCGCGCGCGCCCGGGCCCGGGCCCGGCGAATCCTCCATCTCCCAGCGCGCGAGCCTGCGCGCGACCGGCCCGGCGAATCCTCCATCTCCCAGCGCGCGAGCCTGCGCGCGACCGGCCCGGCCCGGCGAATCCTCCATCTCCCAGCGCGCGAGCCTGCGCGCGACCGGCCCGGCCCGGCGAATCCTCCATCTCCCAGCGCGCGAGCCTGCGCGCGACCGGCCCGGCGCGCCGCGCTGTCCCTCGCCGCTGCTCCGCTGCAGGGCCCCGCGTGGGTAGCCAGGAAGCCGGGCCCGAGCCGCCGTCCCCTGGCCTCCTCGGTGCATCTTCAGCCTGGGCGAGCCCGGCCCGGAGCATGGCCGAGAAGGTGCACGGGAAGCTGGGGCATGTTCTGGCCAACACAGCAGCAGCTAAACTCTTCTCTCTGAGCGGGCTGTTCGCTGTGTACAAACCCAAGGGGCCCACTTCAGCTAACGTGCTCAACCAGCTGAAGGAGAAGCTGCTGGCAGGTACTGCTGGGAAGGGGCAGGATGTCACCCTCGGGCTGGGTGGGGGGAGGCCACGGCGGGAGGGTCAAGCTGGGACGGGGGGGGGGTACCTTGGGAGGAGGCAGGTCTGGATGACACATGCTGGGAACTTCATGCTCTTCCTACAGTGGTAGGCGTCCCACAGCATTGGTGCTGAGAGTATCCGCCTGCACCCAGTACTTTGCCCTCTAACTGTATGTATGCAAAGCCAATTGCTGCACCATCAGTTCCCCTCTGCAGGTGGCTGGGGCCCTTGCCCCTGTAAGTGTCCCATTCCAGTTACCCCAGGCCCAGGTAAGGGTTTTGTGTGTGCAAATTACTGCCTGAGTGTAGCTTCCTTGCTGTGCAGTTTGCACCTTCACCTGTTCATATTCCCTAATCAGTGTAGTTTGAATCCACACTTAATTTGTCTCCCCCCCCTTCTTCTGTGCATGGAGATAACCATGAGTCTACCTGACCTGCACATTTTGATACTTGATGTGCCCCTGAAAGTTTCAAAGCAAGTTTAAAAATCCAGATTTTCCAGGGCTGCAAAGCTGGAAAAGTCTAAAGGAGGAATACTTTGGTTAGAGAGAATTGAGATTTGTAAAATGTCTGTTAAAATACATATGGACAATAATCCTTCGTCACAGGAGGGAGACACTAAAAACTGGCCTAAAATGAAATCCAAAATGAAGGTGCCACTTTCAGTCAGATGTCTGATTTAAAAAATACATTGTCCATTTGTTTCAGAGTAGCACCCATGTTAGTCTGTATTCGCAAAAAGAAAAGGAGTACTTGTGGCACCTTAGAGACTAATAAATTTATTTGAGCATAAGCTTTCGTGAGCTACAGCTCACTTCATCGGTGTTCACCTAGTTAGGCTTTTTCAAGCTTCTGGTATGTATATGGGCCTCTTCTTTGTGAATCTCCATTACAGGAGTGATTTAGTATCCCAGCAAACATAGGCAAGGTCTAAACCACAACTCCTAGGAACATATTACTTCTTCCTTTTCAAAGTTCATATCACTGTTGTCTATCATGGAAAGAGAAAGCGAGAAAAATATATTTTCTCCTTAATTTTTCAGATTGTTTACTCTGGTGGGTCCTGATCTTGCAGTATGATCTATGGTGGTGGGATTCTTATTTCTCCATCAAGTCCCACTGAAATAATTTCAGTCCCACCCAGAGGCCCATGAGTCTGTATGAGTGGAACAGAATTTAAGGATTGTGAAAAACACAGTTGGAAGGCTACAGAAACAATCCCCATGCCACTCCTTACTCCACCTCTCCATAGTGAATTGCAGGGTTGGGGTTTAAGATTGTAACCTCCTTGGGAGGCCAGGACCATGTTATCTTGTATACAGCACGTAGCATGATGGAGCTCTGATCCTGATTGGGGATTACAGAGTCTCCTGTAGTATAAGGCCCCAATCCTGCATTGAAAACTGCAGTATTTCTGTCTCATGTAGACACCTGTTGAGTGGGGCTCCATGCAGGCACAGGGGTCTGCCCATGTGAGTCCCAGTGCTGGATTAATGTCTGTGTAGTATAATTACAGTGGTAGTGCTTTGTTGACAGCTAGTTTCTAAGTTCTTCCCGTTGTTTGTATGGGTCTCTCACTGTAACACAAGAGAGAGAAACACTTGAAATAATAGGAAAGTTGTTATGAAGCTACAGAAATTGGAAATGGGTTTCAGAGTGGGAGCCGTGTTAGTCTGTATCAGCAAAAAAAAAAAACAGGGGGGAGGGATAGCTCAGTGGTTTGAGCATTGGCCTGCTAAACCCAGGGTTGTGAGTTTAATCCTTGAGGGGGCCATTTAGGGATCTGGGGCAAAAATTGGGGATTGGTCCTGCTTTGAGCAGGGGGTTGGACTAAGATGACCTCCTGAAGTCTCTTCCAAGTCTCCTTGTGGCACCTTAGAGACTAACAAATTTATTTGGGCATAAGCTTTCATGGGCTAGAACCCACTTCATCAGATGCATGTAGTGGAAAATACAGGAGCAGGTATAATAAATACATGAAAAGATGGGAGTTGCCTTACCAAGTGTGAGGTCAGTCTAATGAGACAGTTCAATTAACAGTAGGATACCAAGGGAGGAAAAATAACTTTTGTAGTGGTAATGAGAGTGGCCCATTTCAAACAGTTGACAAGAAGGTGTGAGTAACAGTAGGGGGAAATTAGTATGGGGGAAATTAGGTTGAGGTTTTGTAATGACCCAACCACTCCTAGTCTTTATTCGGGCCTAATGTGATGATGTCCAGTTTGCAGAACTGGAATTAATTTGCAGTTTCACGTTGGAGTCTGTTTTTGAAGTTTTTTTGTTGAAGAATTGCCACTTTTAGGTATGTTATTGAGTGACCAGGGAGATTGAAGTGTTCTCCGACTGGTTTTTGAATGTTATAATTCTTGATGTCAGATTTGTGTCCATTTATTCTTTTGCGTAGAGACTGTCTGGTTTTGCCAATGTACAAAGCAGAGGGGCATTGCTGGCACATGATGGCATATATCACATTGGTAGATGTGCAGGTGAATGAGCCCCTGGTGATGTGGCTAGGTCCATTGATGGTGTCCCTTTAATAGATATATGGACAGAGTTGGCACTGGGGTTTGTTGCAAAGTTTGGTTCCTGGGTAGGTGTTTTTGTTGTGTGGTGTGTAGTTGCTGTGAGTATTTGCTTTAGGCTGGGGGGCTGGCTGTCTCCCAAGGTCTGTGAGAGGGAGGGATCATCGTTCATGATAGGTTGTCAATCCTTGATGATGCGCTGGAGAGATTTTAGTTGGGGGCTGTAGGTGATGGCTAATGGTGTTCTGTTCCTTTCTTTGTTGGGCCTGTCTTGTAGTAGGTGACTTTTGGGTACCCTTCTGGCTCTGTCAATCTGTTTTTTCACTTCAGGGGATTTGGGGGCATGTTTAGCTCTTTCAACTGTATATTCAGTTGACTTCCTTTCAAGTTTATAATGGCCTCGAGAATCTGCTGAATGTTTCTTTTTCAGGGAGTGATCAAGGCTGTGGAATTCCTAGGTGGGATTGTAACAGGCCAGTCACATTTCCCCATATGAGACTATTTGTTATATGCCATCACAGCAGATGGGCAACAAAGAGCAAATTCCACTCAGTTGCATGTAGGCATCCCTATTGAAGCCATTCATGTAGCTGAGTGGTATGTGGCCCATTATGTGCAATCAAATAAAGCAAGAATGCTCAGTGTACGTGATGCTTTCTGTGAGTGTGTTCAGCTGGTAATAGTGTTACATGTTGCATTAATGAAACAAATCAGGTAACCTGTCCACTCTGGTGTGTTTTGTATATTCCTTTAACACTTCTGTTTATAATGGTGCATAAGATTATTTATAATTAGCTGATAGCAGCCACTTTCGCAGACAGGAAATTATATATGTGTGTGTATATATGTATATAATTCATGATTTAATCAGAGCATGAAGAACAATGATTTCCATTGAATTTCTTTTCTTTTTTGATATATTGCAACATAAATAAGTTTTTTGCATTTGCCATGTTCTGAGGTTGTTCTGTAATGCGTTTTGTCAATTTATTTTTGCAGAAGCTGGTATACAAAAGTGTGCAAGAAAGAGGAAAAAACAGATTTTGAAGATTGGACATGGTGGGACTCTAGATAGTGCAGCTGCAGGAGTTCTGGGTAATTAAAATATGAATATCTGCAACAGTTGCCTTTGTTGTTTTTATTTAATGAATTGTACTTCTAATAGCTGGAGAAACAGATACTTTTGTTTGGCTAAGCTGGTGTTTTGTAACTGCTGTAATATTCTGCAGTGTTTATTGTTATAATAATGCTTTATATTTCTATGTCTTTATCTCAAAAGATCCCAAAGTGCTTTAGAAACTAGAGATACGTAGGATTCAGTTCAGCTATGGAGTGCAGCAACACAGTAGTTCCTGATAGGAAGTGAAAAATAACCCATTTAATAACAAAGGCATCAATGAGGTTTCTATGTTTACTATCTCGCAATGATTTCAATATCAAGTGTGTTCCATTTACTGGTAATGGAATGATAATTGCCAGCTGTGTAAACTCAGCCTTGGGTCTGAGAGTCAAGATGGATTAATCCCAGCTTGCACATCATCATCAATAATTTTGTTGAAGAACAACATAGAGCAGAATCTGCAGCTTCCATAATCTTAGCTGTGTTGCTCTGCAGGACTAAAAGGAATAAAAACAGTAACAATTCTGTTTTGTAATTGAATTCAACAGGTGTGACTGTGAATATACATAGGGAACAGATCCACTGAGTTTTGACATAGTCACTTCTCAAAGTAGAACTTTGCTTCAAGGAAACAGACTGTTGCTAATGGCTGCCAGTAGGTTGGTAATTGTCTCTCTGTGGCCTGCGTGCATTGTAAAATGTAACTCCCATAGACTAGAAGTAAACTTTAGCTCTGCTTGTTCCAATTTCCTGTTTACTCGGTTGCCATTTGTTGAAGAACATTGTTTCTGGATCTGAAACGGAAGGTTCTTTCTTTTGCACAGATGTTCCTATTGAGCACATTATTTCTTGTTGTGGGGAGCCATCAGCATTGATCCAGAAAACAAAACAAAACAAAAAAATCATTGAGGCCTTTTAATGGCTTCTCCTACTGTCTTCTGGCAGCCAGTGGGCTCCAGAGCTTGCATCTGTGGCATGACAGAATGTATTCAAGCTTGGGGTGTGTGTGTGTGTCTGGTAAAGACAGAGAAGTGCATTACCTTAATATGTTTCCGATCGATGCTTCTTCACAAGGGCAAAGGATGTTTTGTTCTAGTGACAGAGAAAAATCAATGCAAGCCAAATAGAAAAGGACAAAATTCATAGGAGGGTGGGAGCAAATGCTTTCAAATTTCAAAAGATGTGCGAAGAAATAGTTGCGGGAGGGGAAGAAATAAAATAAAAATATTTTTTCTTTCTGTTATTTTTTTCTAACAGTTCAGTTAACTGTTGTCTCCAGCGTATTGGTGGTGGTGGGGGAAGCTTTCTTTAGTAGCTTCACAAGAAGCTTTTGAGGCTACTAAACCTCCTCTCTTGATCTGTGCCTGTGTGGCTTCAAATTTCAAGATCTATGTTCTGATCCTTTCTCGCTGCTTGATATCAGACCTTTCTGCATATTTGTAACAGCTGGGTGAAAGCACTCTTTCCACTGATGTTCTAGCATTTGAGAGATCACTAGGCAATGCTTGAGCAAGACCTAATACAGTTCACTTTGGGGTTTTTATTAAGGAGCAGCCTGGCTCTAATGTAAAGCCTTTGGAAAACTTTAGACCAAACATTTCTGATAGTCTTCCTCAGCGGCTGGAGTTCTGCCCCGGAATAGGAGTTGAACAGACTGTAGTTATGCGAAGTGTGATGGTTGTATGATGGAAGGTGAGAAGAGAAAGCAGAAAATTGTACAAGAACTTTGATATGAAAATCAGTTTCAATCACCTTCTTGACAAGGCAGAAGTCACCATTTATCCTCTCAGAACTGAGCACAGGCTGGGGAATGGTTGGTGCATGGAAGTCGTCTGAGATAAGGACACCCACTTGGGTAGTGGCTGATCGGTAGTTAGCCATGAAATAGGTTCAAAGTGTGAGCAGCAGCCCTAAAAGCTTCCCCCACCCCCCTGCTACTCTGCCAGTGTTCTTCTACCCTGACCTGTAGTGACTCCCCTTTAGGGGTCAGAGCAGTTCAGTCTGCATGTCCGTGTGAGCTTCAGCCTCTCTTCTGAATCTGGCATACGTTCTGCAACGAGTATTTCATTTGGTGTAGATCACTGACTATCAGATTATGACCACTTTCAATCACTGTTGACCTAAGCTGTATTTGAATCAGTGACCTAGAAGTTAAAGACTTCATAGGGCATGTCTACATTGCAATAAAAAACCCGTAGTACCAAGTCTTAAAGCCTGCGTCCACTCACTCCAGTGTGAGGGGCTCACACTATGGGGCTAAAATAGTAGTGTAGAAGTTTGGGCTCAGGCTAGAGCCTGGGCTCTGAAACCCAAAGAGGGAAGTGGGTCCGAGCCCATTTACACTACTATTTTTAACTAGTCAGTTGACCCAGATTCTGAGACTCACAGCTGTGGGTTTGTTTGTTCTTGTGCAGCATCAATGTCTCCATAGTATGTTATTGTACCCCATGAATTATGGTGTTAAAACAAATGGACGTGGAAAAGAGCTATCGAGTCATTGAGTCGGTCTCCCAGCCACTACAGGATGGTTCTCTATGGTGCATGCTAACAGTGTTTTGTCAAGTCTGGTTCTAAATACTCTCAGTGGTTGTGGCCCCCTCCACTTGCTCTGAAGGTATATCTACATTGGCAGTAAAAGACCTGCAGCATGCCCATAACTGACCTGGGCTTGTGGGGTTCAGGCTGTGGGCCTATACAATTGCAGGGTAGTCATTCGGCATCAGGCTGAAGCCCCAGCCCTGGGACCCCGTGAGGGGGGTGGGTCTCGCAGCTCAAACTCCAATCCAAGCTCAAACATCTACACTACTATTTTTAGTCCTGCAGCCCGAGTCCCACAAGCCCGAATCAGCTGACCCAGGCTCTGAGACTCGATGCTGCGGGTTTGTTATTGTAGTGTAGACGTACTCTGAGAGACCTCTCTCCCAGACTCATTCTCCTCGTCAGGGAGTATTTCCTGTCATCCACCTTAAAATGTCCCTGTATTAGTTTCATCATCTGACTCCTTGTTTTACCATCTTGTACCCCTCTAAAGAATTTCTCTCCTCCGTGTTTGCACCCTTCTGCATACAGCTTTCCAGGTTTCTCCCTTTGAATAACTGAGCCATTTAGTTCTCCACTACTATCCAGTTCTAATAAGGTGCTTGGATACTGTGGAGCTGAGCGCATTGCAAATGTATAGACACTGTTTTTCTGAAAAGATGCATTTTTATATGACTCTTTATTTCATACCTGGCGTATGTCTCCGTCTGTGGGACTCAGGCTTGTGGACTCAGTGTTTCCAAACCCCTGCTTGAGCATTCATACTGCATTGTAAAGCTGGACCCAGGTCTCAGCTATGCCAGTGCATCTATACTGCACGACACAGACCTTCCATCCTGGTTCTATGGCTTGACCTGCGTCCACACTGCAAAATGACAGGGCTTGGACCCAAGTCTCAGTGGGACCTGTCCATTTAGCAGCTTCCTAGGACCTGGGTCCTGTCTGCTTGCTCACGTGAGTCAGACTGATTTGTGTGTGGTTGGCAGCGGGGTTTGGACTCAAACCTGAGTCAGAGCACAGGTTTAGTGTACACTGTAGACATAGCCTTGTAGGCTTGCCCTATTGCAAATGTGGGTAAAAAGGGGTGATTTAAGGTTTTGAGCACCAAGTAATTTTATCACAAAAATGGCTAAAAATCATATAGTTCAGAGAGACAGGAAATGGTAGGTCCAGTCTTAATGCCTGTTCAGGGATGAGAGTCCCGTTATTTCAGCTACATGGGGTTCTTGCCATGCCATGGGGAGTGGGAAGGCACTATGATTTAAAGACAAGCAAAATAATTCTTCAGCTGGCTAAATTGCTTTTGTCTTTGTGTTGAGAAAACTCTAAGAACATCTTTAAATTAGAACTGTAATTTTTTCCTTTATTCAGTCAATTTTCTGAGATATCCCTTTAGTTCCATCAAGGTTTAATAGAAGTTGAAATTCTATTTCAAATGAGTCCAAACACTCCTGTTTTACATATAAAAGTGTTTAAGCTCTTAAAAATCATTTTAAACTTAAATGATTCTTAAATAAAGTTGTTCAACTTAAATGGTTATGCGGAGAGATTGTGTCTTATTTCTTACCAATCTATAGAGAGGTTTTCCTTGCCTTCCTGAGTTTGGTAATGAGTTGGTTAAACATTGCCAGATAACTAATTAATTTCCCAATTAATATGAATGATTTTATACTCAGATGGCTTCTTATATTAATAATCTGTTATAGCAAGGTCATTTGATTCAATTTTTTACATAAAACATCCACTACTCACATAATAGTGGTATTGAGGCAGTTATTACATTTGCAAATACACATCTCAAAGCATTCAAGGGACAACAAAGGTTTTCACCTTCAAGAGGAAACATAGAGTTAGACATAACTAACATCATCCATAAAACATTGTCCAACCATAAATGTTCTTCTTACCATTTGAAGACTTTAGACCAATTATAAAAGAAATCAGTTTCAATAAGGATAATTCTAGATTTTTCCCTTTTCAAAGGGGGGGGCGATAAAGACAGCCTCTTTTATTACTTAGTTTCTAGGTCTGATAATGCATCCTAAACATAAACCCTCTTTGGAATATCCTAAATACACATCCAGATCTCTTTCTAAAACACAAGTATTTTAAGAAGTTGTTTTCTTGAGATAAAGATCATGTCTATACCAAACTAGTGTCCTGTACAAGGGAAGGTATCCTGTTCTTTAAAGAGACGCTCTTGTTGTTTGTTTGTCTTTTGACCCAATGGTTCCTACATTTACAGCTTGTAATTAACTTTTATCAAATAGTCTATACAAGGCACAAATCACAATAATGAACACTTCTATACTATTTTGAAAGATGTGTGTAAAAGAAAATATAGACCGTTAAAGCTAAACAGAAGTTGTAAAGCTGCATTCCAGAGCATGTATAAACATTCTTGGAGGTAATATATTTGGTTTTATGGCTAACGAGGTGTTCTCCTTTTTGACACTTTTGGTGCCTGGTATTGGTTGATGGAAAGCAGAGATTTCCTATGGATTCCCTTAATTAGCTTTAACCTTTGATTTCATTAAATTAGCAACTAAAAACTTAAGCACATGAGCTATCATATTCTTCAAGTATTCTGTGTGGAAACAATTGTATCTCCTAAAATTGAGTAAAGGCAAAGGCAAGATTATACTACTCTAACAGTATAAAAGAGAATTATCATAATTTTATTAATAACCATTTTGCATCAATATTGAGGTATATCCACTACACAAGGTAATACTGGAGAATCCTGCTGTATACTCTTTGTATGGTGATGACAGTTTTACAAATGTGTGGTTACAATGTACCTGGTTTTCTTGTTTTCCTCTTTCTATTGTATCTACTACTTCTGATCACTGTGCAGAAAACCAATGGAAAAAGTTAGTAAAGAAAAGCACATTACTATAGGAAGTTTTAATGTGAATTCTAACACAGTAAAGCGATTTTCCTACCCATTTACTTTGAAAATCTGATTGTTAGTCGCTTTGACAAGTCAAAATGTAGTTTAAAATTGGAAAAGCCAGTGGGCCACACAAACTTGACTCTGCCTGTTTGATTTATAAATGATTCTAGCAAAAGACTCAGGGACCTCATGATTATTTTACTTTCTTGCCCTGGTCCTATCACTGCCAAACTAATTCCATTACGGTATACCTTAGCTGTGTTACTACAGGCTACTAATAACCTTTAAATGGTCCATTAGTTACAGCAATGGCTTTAGCTCACTAATAATGAACCTTGCCAAAGACTTTATCAGGCCAGACTGAGAGCCATGGTTTGTGCTATGTCTTTCTTTACTGAAGACTGAAAATAAATATAGTCCAATATTTATTGGACTATATAAATAAAATCAAAATAAATAAAATAAATCAAGTCCAATCACAGGGTAGAATTAAACCATTTTAACAATAGGCAAAGCTTATCTGTCTTCTGCTTCTTGTCCTGTCCTCAGTCCCAGTAGATAGAGCATCAGAGGTATTTCTCTTAGGCAATATCTTTATCTTTTGGTATCCTCCTCTTAAAAGACTCATTCAGCTGATCATGATAATTGAGGCCATGTATATGCTAGCAGTGCAGGAAATGTGTTATTTCTGACTAATGTGATGTATGGCAGTGAGTTGAGTGATAGTGAGAAGAGGGAGAATGTGAATCTAGTTAATGGAATAGAATGCTGTAATATTTCTCTTTCTGTCTTTGCAGTGGTCGGTATTGGAAAAGGAACTAAAATGCTGAGCAACATTTTGGCAGGCTCCAAGGTATGGCACACTAAGTTATTGATCTTAATATTTTTTCTGTGTCGAGGTGAATCGTGTTACAGGCAACTAAAACATCCAGCATCAAGCAAGGACTCAGAATGGCTTCATTCCTTCAGGGACCCAAAGTGTTGCTATCACAAGCATGCTTAACTGCCTGTCGGAAACCCTTGTCTCTCTGATGTTGTCTCAGAGAGCTTACTGATGATTGGGGTCTTTTGTAGGAAGGTTTTTTCAATGTTCAGTTCTCTGTAGATTTTAAATATGAGATATAGAAACACAATAATGAATGATGTCCTGTAAATATTGTAACTTCTTCTGTTTTTAAATCAAAACTTTAAAATCCCCATCCCCCCTATCCTTTCCTTCAAGTAGATATAAAAGAGTAATACTATAATTCTTCCATCACAAGCTGTTATGAAATTACATCTGTTCTTCACATCTGATTTCTCAAGAATACCATGCCGTCTTAAAAGACGAAACCCTTCAATTTTTTTTTTTATCTTTATTATTAGTATTGCTATAATGGCTAGATGCAAGTGGGGATGGGGGCTCCATTGTGCATAATCCCAGCCCCAAAACATTTGACACAAAATGTAACAAGCAAGTGTGAGCAAAATTAGGAAGGGAGGATAAAGGTGACAAAAATAATCTATCTAATCACACAAATTTATATATGTGGTTACTGATGTTTCCAAATCATCCTAGATTGTAAAAAACAAACAAACAGCAGTTTCCCATGGATGTATAACCAGGTCATTAGTTGGCTGACTTCTTTGTAGGTATCACAGCAAAAGTTGGTCAAGAGGAAGGAATTGGAGAAGGAGCGGGAACTTGTGTTCTGGGTTAATTCCATTGGGGAGTTCCATATATCGAAGGCAGCATGACATATAATGCATAGATGGTTCTAAGAGTGGCTGTCAAACAGACCTGCAAGGCTAATAAGTAACCTTCTTTTAATGTTTTCTTATTCAAAACACACTGTGCATTTGGGACATTATGCGCTCCTAGACTCTGATTTTAAGGACTCTTTGATCAGGGGAACATATATACAAAGACTTTGTGGGACTCCAGTCTTGAATGGGGATTTTGGGAGCTATCATACAAAAGAGAAAAGCGTCATGTATTACCGGCTTAAGGACTGATCCTGCAAACATTTACCTACCTAAGTAGCATTAGTCATGTGAGGAATTCCTTTATCGTCAGTTGGGCTATTCACGTGAATGAATTCTGTGCATAAGTATTTGCAGGATTGAGACATTAGTATGCAAAGCACAAGTGACAACAGGTGGATTTGGAGAGCTATCATTCTGCATAGTTAACAGATGGGAACTTGACTCACCTCTGGTTGTACTTTCTGGCTAGTTGCATCAAAACCTTGACTTGTGTGTTTACATTTCCAGGCAATAGATGTTGGGTAAGTGGATAGGTGGGCATGCTCCAGTTAATCCAGTATGGTTGGTTCCAGCCCTGGGTGTTAGGGGTTTTGCATACATCTTGAAAGCTGAAAATGTAAAGTCCTGTTGTTTAGAGAATACTTTTAAAATGGGAAAATGGGCAAGAATACATGAAGAAATCAATATAATAGTCAAGTGCTCTCCAGATTTTGTTACTTTAGGAAAGTCAATAATGACTTAAAAATAATTGACTTTTTAAAGTCAATTGACAGCTCCTCTAATGCATTTCATGCTGACTATTTTTCTTCCTTTTTTCATCTCTGATCCATGACCAGTAAACTATTTATAGATGCTGTGATGATGATCTGAACTAGAGCCTGACTGATATTCACCCAGGTTTAAGAAGAGATAATAGACAGAAAAGCAGTTGTGGCAATAGGGCCTGATTTGAAGTCCCTTGCAGTCAATTGCGATGCAGTTTTAGATTTGGTTTTGGTAAGTAATGAGGATGTCCTAGTAGAGCTAGTCATAGGAAATAACTTTGGTTCAAGTGATCTTGAGTTTATTTAGTTTAAATGAAGTAGAAGGATAATCAAAAACCAAGCAATCAGCTATGGATTTTGGTTTCAAGAGGGAAGACTTTGGGAAATTAAGGGAATTAGTTGAAGACATCAACTCGATTGAAGCACTCAAAGACTTAAATGTGGAAGAGGCTTGGGATTTATAGCTATATTAAAAAAAAAAAAGAATAAGAAAGGATGAGGTTGGGCGCTATGCAGTGTGGATGGGAAGGAGGTTGAAGAGGAAGACCCAAAAACTAAATGAATACTTTGCCTTGGTTTTCGATAAGGATGATAATATGGAACATGGGTATGAAGGCAGGATGGCAGATGGAAATGAGTGTATAGAAATGGAAATTATGACATCTGAGGTGGGAGAAAAATGTGAAGATCTTAATGTGGTTAAATCAGGGGGACCAGATAATTTCCATCCCAGAATACTGAAAGAACTGGCACATGAGATTGGTAGCCTAGGAGCAAGGAATTTTAATAAATCTATCTATCTGGGGCTAGTGCCATATGGCTGGCTAACATTGTTACTATAGCTAACATTGTCACTATATTTAAGAAAGGAAAAAAAGTGATCCTGGCAATTGAAGACCTGTTAGTCTGCCCTCAGTAGTATGCTATAGAACAGCTGTTCTCAAAATGTGGGTCAGGACACCAAAATGGGTTGTGACCCGATTTTAAGGGGGTTGCCAGGGCTAGCATTAGACTTTCTGGGATCCAGGGCTGAAGCTGAAGTCCTAGCTCCAGCCCCACCTGGGGTAGTGGGGGGTCAGGCTGTGGCTCCCTCTCCACCACACCTGGGGTGGTGGGGCTTGGGCTGTGGTCATGTCTCCCCTCTCCAGGTTGGTGGGCTCAGGCTCCACCCCCATCCCAGGATCATGTAGTAACTTTGTTGTCAGAAGGGGGTCGTGGTGCAATGAAGTTTGAGAACCTCTGCCTTAGAACAGATTGTGAAGGAAAGGCTAATTAAGTTAATGGAGGCAAACAGCAAAGGGGATATAATTCAACAAGATTTTCCAAAGGTAGATCATGCCAGACTGTCTTGATTTCTTTCTTTGAGAAATTAACTGATTTTTTTCACTAAGGGAAATACAGTAGATCTAACATGCATGGACTTAATAAAGCATTTGACACAATACTACATGGGAGATTATTACGTAAATTAGAGAATATGGGGTTAGTACAAGCATTGTAAACTGGATAAAGAACTGACTTAAGGGGAGAGGGCAGTGGGTTTTGTTGAAAGGTTAACTATTGGACTGGAAGGAGGTTACTAGTGGAGTTCCTTAAGTATTGGTCTTGGAATCAATCTTATTCACGATTTTTATTAATGACCTTGTCACAAAAAGTAAAGTGTGTGATAATGATCTGGATGACCTTGAAGATTGGAGTGACAGAAATGGGATGAAATTCAGCAGTACCAAGTGCAAGGTCTAAGGGTCTAACAATAAGAACTTCTGGGCGCTCATCAGTTGGACATGATAGGGGAAGAGAGAGACCTGGGTGATCACAAGATGACGGAGGCACCAGTGTGATATGGCTGTGAAAAAGGCAAATGTCATCCTAGGCTATATCAAGCAAGGCATTTCCAGTAGTGATAGAAAAGTATTAATGCCATTGCAGAAGACACTGGTAAGACTGCATCTGGAATACTGTGCACAGTTCCGGTCTCCTATGTTCAAGAAAGATGAATACAAAGTGGAACAGGTGTAGAGGAGAACTACAAGGATGATCGGGAAGAGGAGGGCCTATCTTATGAGAAGATAAGGGAAGAGCTTAGTTTGTTTAGCTGAGGAGAAAGAAGGCTGGGAGAGAATATGACTGATCTCTTTACATACATTGGGGGAATAAACACCAAACTGCGGGAAGAGCCATTTAAGCTAAAGGACAATGTTGCCACAAGAACAAACTGGCCAGGCTGGAAATTGAAAGGTTTCTCACTGTCAGAGGAGTGAGGTTCTGAAACAACCTCCCAATAACAATTGTGGGAGCAAAGAACCTCTCTCTCTTTAGAGCTGGGCAAATTTATGAGTGTGATTGTGTGATGGGGTTGCTTGTGCTAGTAGGGGACAGCAGAGCTGGGGTTACTTCCAGTTTGTCTTACGTTCTTAGAAGCTCACGTTTCAGGGCTTCACCTGGCCACCAGGAGGGGGTCAGGAATGGATTGTGTTACTCTCTCTTCCCAGTGTATTCTAGATATTTTTAGGTCTCCTTCCTCTGATGCATCATAGAAGGCCACATCCGGAGATGAGATATTGGAAAGGGTGAGCCAGGACGCTGAGGCAGTACCAAGCAGTCTCTCTCTCAGGTGCTTGGCTGGCTGGTTCTTGCTCACAAGCTCAGGTGTTTTCCCCTAGGTCAGATTGGCCGTGACCTTGGGGGCTTTTGCCTTCCACTGCAGTGACTGAGTGCAAGTCACTTGCAAGGATCATCCAGTCATTTCTCACAATGATTTCCCTGCCATTGCAGGGGCCTCGGCGTTGGTAGGTCTCAGTCCCTCTTATTCTCTCACTGTGGCACATAACCATCTAGTCTCCTGTGGTTTATATTAATTTGTCCTAGTTTTGGTTGTTGGGTTTAGTGTGAAGATGCTGGGTTGTATTAGTTGCTTTTGATATACAGGAGATCAGACTAGGTCATCTGGTAGTCCTTCTGACCTTATCCTCTGACTCTAATTGGAGTCTTTCCGTTGACCTTGGTGGGCTTTGGATTAGGACGATAGTACTCATATAACTTACTATAGTTCCTGAGGTTGAGTCCCTGTTACTTGAGACTTTAACTTTTTATAGTCTGACATCCCCTTTTTAATACCTTATCCATTACAGAAAAGCTTTGTCATATTAGCTAAATCAGCTTTAAATAGTTCTAGCTAAACTAGTACAAATCCTTAATGTAGATGCTCCTAAATCCATTTAACCCTCATTCAAATTGGTTTAGTTTAATTTGGTAATTTACTGACACAAGTTAAAATGATTTTTAAGTGAGGGTTAAACCAGTTTGCAAGTCTGTGTAGATAGACTCATAGGTTTAACTGGGTGGCTACAGAGGTCTCAGGACTCCTAGTAGTTAGCCATGACTATTCTTTATTCTAAAGTTGTTGAAAAACTTTTTGCCTTTTAGCTGTCGTGCTGTCTACTAGGATTAGAGTGTCTCTTACTTCATCATACATCATGTGTTTGAAATGATTGTTACTTTTGCTCTAATTCTCTCCTTTTTATGTTCGATTCCACCACATTCAATATGCGTTTCTGCTGGGGATTTTCTTTTTAATTCCGTTAAAGCAGTCTTCAAGAGAAATCAGATCCAGTCTATCAACACTGGCAGCATAATTACACTCATGCCCCAAAACTTACGTGGTTGCTGTGAACTCTGTATGGCAGCTCTACCAAAGAGATGGATGTCAGAATTTTTCCAAACGTCCTATCAAATTTAAGCTGATTTGGCTGCCACCAGCATGATTCCCTGATCTGTAATTCATACAGCCTCTGTAAAGAATATCATGATTTATCAGTTCTGTAATCAAGTATGTGACCTCCTTAAGGACTAACTCAAAAGAAATAGAAATGTCCAGCAAAGTTTCTCAAAGCTCCAAGTTTCTTATCAAGTTCCTTAATATTTTTCCAGAAATAGACGTCTCTGTATGTTTTTTTTTTTATTTCAGATGTTCCAGCAAAGTTGTGGAATAAATTATGGCATGTGAATGGGCTACTCTTATGGCTCAAAGACTAGCATGCTATTCTTCCTCTGAAAGACGTGGGGTAGTCTGATCAGAATAACTCTGTTCCTAAGACTGAGACTATGTGGAGGTGATGTTTGTGGGCAGATAATTTAGAGAGCTCTTGCTAACAGCAGAAAGTTTAAAGGAAGCTTTGGAAAAGTTTGGAAAAATCTCTCCCACGCTAAGATGTGCTGTAATAATGTAGCTATGCAGAAAGAAGTTGTGGGCTCATCAGGGAGGTAGGAGGCTTGGCAGCCTAAGCAGCCAGCAATGAGATATTGCATTATTCTAATAATTCCCAGTGGGACAGGGGGAGATTGAGCGGCAGGGATGTCTCCAGCACAGAGAGCCTTCACTGAAGTGAGATAAAACAAGATAATCAAAACTTCAGGCACCCAGGTAGCATGTTCACTCATATTTAGTTAATTGCATTATAAAGAGCCCAACTCTGGCTTCACTCACATTCTCCTCAGCAGGGTCACATGCACCAGGGTGACCCCAGAGTCTTTACTGGGGTCATACCAAGGTAAATGAGACCAGAAGTTGGGCCATCATGAGCATTCTGTGGTCTGAATCCTCAAATACTGACAGGTTGAAAACCTGCTTTTCTTTTCTGGAGGGTAGAATCTCTAGTCATTCTTCTTTTTTTATCGGAAGCCCCAGGAGCTCCAGTGACTTGTGTTGAATTAGAATTGACTTCCCTGCATTGATTGCAAATGCTTGAGTGGAGAGTAGGTGAATTGAGCATTTGATCTCAAAGGTTGCAGCCTCTCCAGAGGGGCTCACTATCAAAATGTCATCTGGATAATATAAAACCCAAACTCCAAATAGCCTCAAAGAGGCAAACAGGGATCAAGGGGAGAATGAAGATGCTGAGTTAGTAGCCTGATGTGGAACAGTGTGGATTCTATATAGTTAGAAAACTGAACTCCCAAGGATCCTGAATGGGGCATGGAAACTATTTCAGTTATCCAGCCTTTTTTAAGTGTAGCTTCACCATGTTTTGTCTCATAAATACGGAGCTTGCTGCTTAAGGATTCTCCAGAAGAAACTGGATCAACTTCCTTTGTAGTATGAGAATTTCTTACTGACTTGTAAGTTTATTGTAGGATCATTCTAGGAAGTGGCTGATTGGATTCATGGTCCATCTAATCCAGTATCATTTCTGCATAGGTTAGTCCCAGACGATGTAGAGAAAGATGCAAAAGTCTATAATGAAATAAATGCCTCCTAGGGAACATTATTTCCTAATCAGTAATTTACAACGAGTTGTCTTATGCCCAGAAGCATGAGAATATAGATCCCTAAGTTTTTGTATATTATCTAATGTAATTGTTGATATAATTATACATATTAATATCTAATTCTTTTTTGACTTTGCCACCATCATGTGGCAATGAGTTCCATGGGATAATTATGCTTTTTTTTTTTAAGTTTCCTTTTTTCTGTTAAATTTTTTTTTGCAGAAACATCCTAGTGCATGCAGTGAATTTTTTCAAGTGTAAGAAACTAAATGACTGACTTTCTTTTCAGAGGAATATTTATGTGGCACACATCTTTACTGTTTAGTATGAAAACACCTTTTCCCCACAGTAGCACCACACAAGCAGATCAAGGGCACCTGCTTGCCTTGTGGTATTTTATCTAGCCAGCTCTCCATTCCAGTAAAATAATACACTGTGCAATACAGACTAAGCAAAACATTGTGAGGGGATGTCTGCATTGCAATTAGACACCTGCAACTGGTCTGTGCCAGCTGACTCAGGCTTGTGGTACTGTTTAATTGCAGTGTAGATGTTCTGTCTCGGGCTGCAGCCTAAGCTCTGGAACCCTCTTACCTGTCAGGGTTGTAGAATCCGGGCTTCAGCCCAAGACTGAACGTTTACTCTGCAATTAAACAGTCCCTCAAGCCTGAGTTAGATACCCAGCCGCGGGGATCTAATTGCAGCGTAGACATACCCGGAGTGAAATCCTGGCCCAGTTGAAGTCATTGGTAAAACTCCCATTAACTCCAGTGGAGTCAGGACTTCACCCTCTTTCATGATTGTGTGATTATAAATTTGTCTGAAATGGTTTTATTGTTGCATAGTTAAAATAGCACTGTCCTAAATGAAATAAACACCTACAGGATGGAAGTAATTATTGTAAACAAATGTAAATTAGTTATGAAAGTTGCCAGGAGTATATTCAAATGGTCCTGCAAAGTAGATCTTCTGTTGTACTAAAAGGCGGTGACATGCTGCTTCATTGATTGGGGAGATAAATTTGTCTTTCCTATTATGGCCACTATTTTGCCTATAAATCTACTCAAGTGAGGATATGGCTGGCTCTTGGGGGTGGGGTGCGGTGTGGGGGGAGTTTTTTCTTTAGGACTAGAATTTTTTGATGCCCTTACACTGAACAGCACCTTAATCCACAAATGTTCCTCAGTAGTCCCATTGACTTTAAGGACTAAAATCATGAGTAAAGGTATCTGTATTTGGCCTTTCATCATTAGTGAGGGTTAATAATTAAAAGCATGCACTCGGGAGATAAAAAGGTAAAACGTGAAAAAGAATCCCTTGACTGTTGTGCACTGTGAAACGCGCTGAAGTAAGGGCCAGTTTCCTTGGGAAGCGTCTACTCTTGGGTGGGAAGAACCACCTCCTCCCTAAATTTAAGAATCAGTAAAACAAACAAATACTTCCCCTCTCACACACCCAATATTTGCACTGTATCTTCTCCTGTTTCCTTGCTCCATTGAAAGAGAGATGATCTGACTCTTCATCTGTTAAAGAATTTTACAAGAAGAACAGAGCAGAGTCTAATCATTGAAATGATGAACAGAAAGAGCTGTGAGGCTGTGTAAAAAGCAGATGCTCCTGTAGCTGTGAAGAGTGAATTGAGCAGATATTTGCTACCTACTTCCATGAATATAACACACACACGTTGGAAAAATGATACATGCCCACACTACTTGTTTTAGACCTTGACAAGTGTTTCCTTTTTTTTAACTGAACAATTTTAGATTATGGAGGGTACAGTAAGAAATGATCGGTCCTCTCTTTTACACTGTTCCACAGTGGAGGACAAGGATTCACTGATTAAATTAATAGCAGGTAAATTTATCATCAATAAGAGGAAATACTGCTTCAAAGAATATGTAATTAGGTGGTGGAATTTGCTGCTAATTATTATTTGTTGTACTGTAATGATTAGGAGCTGTAGTTCTTGTAAATGGAAGTGGCAGAAAAATAGCCTTATTAGGGCAAGAGACTGAAATTAAGAGAACTGGGTTCTAGTCATAGGTTTCCTGAGTAAACCTTGAGAAAACCACCTGAACCCAGATTTTTCAAAAATTGATTTTGAGTGCTTCAATTTTTGTGTACCCACTGTGACACACAAAGCCTGATTGTTTTCATTCATATATATGTTGTGGATGCTAACTGTCTCAAGATGGTCACCTCACATCAGTGTCAACTTTTGAAAATGGGTCTTAGAGTTCCTGCCTCCTCCCTTCTTCCTTGTATAATGGAGCTAATACTTACCTACTTAACAGGGATATTGTGAAGCTGAATTCATTGTTTTAAAAGTGCTTTGAGATACTTTGATGGAAGGCACTGTGGAAATGCAAAGGGGTGTTCGGTACAAAAAGAGTGTGTTCAGACAATGTTATGCCTGCACAGTGAAGCATGCAGATGTCAGGAAATGCCAAAGGTAAGGCTCCACACACAACCTTGACTCTGTCAGGCTCTGATTCCAGGCAGTCGGACCTGGTGGTTGGAGTGGTGGTCAGTGCTGGATGTAGGATCAGGACGTGGCCGAGGGCAGTGGTAAAACTTGGTTCCAGGGACAGGCCAGGGGTCAGAACCGAGGTCAGATCCATAGACAAACCAAATCGGTATCGTAGTGAGAGTCCAGATGCAGGCCATAGGTCGAAGCAGGGTTGGAGTCAGTCCTAGGGCTTGGAAGTCAGGAAGTGGATGGAGGGCTGGATAAAAGAGAAGGACATGGACAAGGCTTGAGCAGGCTGGAACAAGGCTCCGGTAAGGTTGGGGCAGGAACAGGAACCAGATGAAGGACAGCCTGGAAGCCTAGGGAGTCTGTTTTATTATTATTATTTATTACATAATAAAATATCATACAGTTTCAATCCAGTGTTTATCTATAGCACTGATCACCAGGGTATCTGAACACTGAACAGGTAAATTAGGTCTGCATGCTGATGTCCATAGCACACTTCATAGAGGATTCTGCTGTTTGCCTTTTCTGGGAGGCATTCTGCAGTTGCCATTTGTATGGTAACCACACATTAAATGTTGCTGTCAGAATGTATTGTATACATTAAGTGAAAACACAGAGTAATAGTGAAATGCTGCTGGAAAATATAGGCTATTTCATTTGACAACTACGTTATATTTGAAGCTAACAGTCTCGTCCCTTGAATTGCACCTAAGCAAGGCTGCCATATATCATGAAAAGGAAATGTGTTGTATATGGCTACTAAGTAACTGATCTTGATAAGATGACTTGTGCCAATGAGACATTTTGCAGAGCAAAGGGTGCACAGCTGCTAATCCTTGTATGAGTTTATTGAGAGAACTCAATGCAAAACATACTGTGTATACCAACTATGCAGTTTTTTCCAGCAGATCGTAACTTGGTCAAATCAAAATCAGTTTTCACTGGAACACGTAAAGGCATTCCTCCCCCATAGGAGCTACTCCTCTGGCAAATTTGATCTTTCTACCATGACTCCTTTTTGCTAGAGATACCTTTTATTAGAGGGAAGGTCAGATAGAATCGTCTTTGAATAATGGGGAAGGTGCTGCTTCCCATATCCCCACTTCTTCCCCCCACCATCCCCTCCTCATATCTTAAAAACAACTCAACCGTGTTTGCTTAAGTTAAGAAAAAAATTCACATGGCAAATTTCAGAGCAAAATGTGATAATTTTGGAAAGTTCTGTGTGTCTGAAAATGGGGTTTGAATGGAAATGCTTCTGCAACCTTAAAGTCTCTGACAGTCCACTCTAGTGATTTATATCTGCACTGGAAGATTTGTATTACCCTATATATTTTTTTAAACATAGGTACTGGAGCTACTGAATTCAAACACTCTTCTGGTTTCCCTTCCCCTCCCTCTTTTTCCTCCCACATCTTCCCCCCAAAATATAGGTTATAAAAGGGCCCCAGGTATGTAGTGCAGGTATTAATTTGCCTGCTGCCCTACCATTAGTGAGCTGGCTCTGCATGCTGTGTATTTCTCAAGTCTCTCTCTTTCATGTTAACCGCAGGGGCTAATCTATTAATATCTCTGCTTCATGCTCTATTCATATTCAGACTTTTTTAAAGTACAGTATTGAAAATTTTGAAGAGGCTACACTTACTGTGCTGTGGGAACGGTTGCCTCACAAAACGGAGAGTATTTAAAGAGCCCGCTCCAGTTAAAATTTTTCTGTTTTCTCTCTCTCTTACACCCACCCCCTCCTTCTGACCTCTGTAAATTACATATTTGTATTCGCTACATATACAATTCTTCCTTCCCACTTTAACAAAATATTAAATAACAGTGCTAACACACTGAGTCAACTTTTTTTTTTTAATTATGAAATCATGGGAGTCAGAAACAGATGACCTGTTAGCAGATCTGTCTATTCCCACGCTGAAGCAGTTCTGTTCCTTTTGGTGCCCCTTTCTAGTCACTCAAAGATTCTTGTACCTCTGCCATTTGGAGTTTACTAGATCTTAGCATGAGGAAACGTCTTTGGGTTTAACCTAAATATTAATTTTCATAATTTACTTTGACATTCCTAGTTATACCCCATTGCACCATTCTAAAACCATCTCTTTTCTCCTGTGAAGAGTCTGTTCTATTTCTGGGAGAAAGAAAATCCAGAATTTCCATAATACCCGATTCCTCAAAAAGTTAGGGGTGGGGTGGGGGTTTGTGTTTCCCCTGTGTAATCCATTGAACAGGTGGTACAGTTTAGCAGTGGGAAGGAGGGAATGAGCTTGTATCAAAACAAAACTGGAAATGACCTCTATTCAAGACCAAGGATGAGATGTTTTTTTTTTCTAGTGAGTGCAGAGAGTTTCCATGGGGAAGGATGCTTTGAATTAAGAGACCTGGTACTACCAAGCAGCTGGTTTCTTGAGTGGGTCTGCATGTTGTAAGACCTTGTTTGTGCTAAGCAATGTGACCATGTATCACTGAAATCTGGGGGATGATCTGAGTCCCTAATATTTTTACAAAACTCTAGTATTTTGTTCTAGCTTTTAGAATTCCCTGCAGTCTCTGGCGACATCCCCCGAGTTATCAAATCATTCCCTGATCTCTGGCAGAACTTTCGGCTGCAGGCCCCCCCCCACCCCGATGGGTGGTGCTAGGGTTTCACTTTGAAAATCAGGTCACCCCATGTTTTAGAGCGTTTTCAGTAAGAGGGTGATATAAGGGGTCAGAGAATCCAGCTAGTCCTAGGGTAAAGATCAGATAGTTCTTCAGCAATGAGAGAACGATTACAGCATCTAGCAGTAAATAAAATTTAGTACAGCTTTAGCACAAAGTCAGCTTTTTCACGCAGGAGAAAAGTGGATGCTAGAGGAGAGAAATTGTAGTTTCTCTGTAGTAAGAGGACGTTTGCTATTTGTTAATTTTGAACTTGTCATAAAATACTTTTTGTCCCCTCTGTAATCTTAATTTTGTCTTTTGGTAACATTTTCAAATTGTTTGGGGGCCTCCTGCTTTTAATATGTCTGATCATGGCTGCTGGAAGTTCTTTTGTTTTGTAAAATAATCGGGACTAAAATAATCATCCATTTTCTCCTATCCTTGGGCTGTCTTTTCTATTTAGAGCCAGGCATTGTTTCTTGCTATTTGTTTTGAACAGTGCTTAGCACAATGGAACCCTGGTCTTGCCCGAAACCTTTAGGTGCTATTGAAATAAATTTGACAAGTTACGTAAATAACTAATCTTGGTCAGGAGTTAGTGATAAATTTTATGAATCTATGGACACAAATTGAATGTACTTTTATAAATAACCATATAGGGCCAATTTCGTACATACAGAGGCCCACGTTTGCAACCAAGATGCATCTGCAGGTATGGGAACTGTAGGCGCAAAGCATGCAATTACATGGTTAGGCACCAGCTTGGTAGTTTTGATGCCCACTTACCCATTTTGTGTTCCAGCTGATTGCTACCAGTGTCCTTGCAACCTCTGTAGGCTTCCTATGCTCACATCTTAGTCAGGCACATACATAGATTGATCTTCTATTTATCTCAAATCTGATTTCTCTGATGATTCTCAGTCTATCAGATAGGGTTCTTAGCTTTTCTTTTTTTTCCTCCTACAGTCCCATGTTCAATTGCTGCTCAGATTTGAAAATAGCTTATCATCAAATGAACTCTAAGAACCATTTGTCCTAATTCCTACAGTCCTTCCTTTCCAGGAAATTCCAGCAATGAGAGACACCTTGCAACTTTAAAGACAGCTACTAATGACCCTATTTTACAATTGCATCCCAGAGGTTGAGTCTCTCTTCTAAAAGTTGCTGTTCCATTTTTTTTAAAAAGCTTTTAAAACAGGTTATAATTTAGGATTTCATGTCTCTGGCCCTTTTCCCAATAAAACCTTGATATATAAAATAAAACAAAACTGAGAAGTACCGTTCCCATGGTTTCTCTGGCATTTTCACTGACAAGTGGTATGGACATGCCTGGCTGTCAGCCCAGGGTCTCTTACCATTGTGAAACTGACTAGAAAGAATGTAAAGTTCCTAGCTATGGGTGCAGAGAACCCATGTACCTTTTCTTCCCCCCCCCCCACTCCAGTAAATCTGTATATTAAACCTGAGTATCAGGGTTTAACCAGTAAATATCAGTTGAAGTCTAAAACTGGAAGCATTTATTTAGAGTGGCTATTCTTTTACCAAAAGAAACATTGTTATGTAATCCCCGGGGGGGTTGCCATTTGTGTGTGACTCCTGCCAGTCTTACCCGGCAGAGCCAAAGGGAATGGCTCAGGTTACCAGGGTCCCACTTGCAGTGATGACTGCAGGAAAAAAAAGCTGCCCCACACTTCTCATCCTGCAAATCTGCCAGTGGGTGACCCAAGCCATCGAGATGTGTCAAGAATGATCAAAGTGTGGAACACCTGGCTTTTGTTCCACATCCCACCATAATTGACAGAATGTCCCATGCTTTGACACTAACACCTGTTTTTAGGGATATTTCCTCACTGTGTGAATGAAACAAGCCAGTTTTCCAGTCTCTTACAGTATGGAAAAGTGGTGGGGGAAAATCCCTGCACAGCTTGTTTGAGCACTGGGAGGCTTAGAGAGAGGGTTTCTGCCTGAACCTCACGTGGAATGCCTTGGGGAAGGCAATTTTAGAGAGGAAGTAGGTGGTGGGTGCTGCCCCACAATACAATCAGTTTAGTCTGGGAGCAGCTCAGTCTCCCATGGAAAAATGCAGTGGCTTAGCCTGCTTCCTCCCTCTCTACAGTTGTTAGTTCATGGGGTCACTCCCTCAGACACCTCTCTGCTTTTTGCAGGGAGGAGAGAGAAAGACCGGGCAGAAAGCACTGAGCTGCTAGAGGAGGGTCGTCTCCTCTAATCACTGGTCTCTGCTCTGTGAACCACAGCTGTAGTTTTCAGCACACGAGAACAGGGAGGCAGCACTAATGTTGTATGTATCACATAATGCAGTGCACTTGGGAGGTTTGTCAATTCCCACAACTTTCTGATTGCCAGGCTGGCTTTGGCTCCGGTTGCTATAGAAGCAAGAGCCTCCCTCTCCAGATAGTAGCAGGGCACATGTGACCATTTCTGTCCAATACAGGCTTTGCCACAATTATCCCTCCATTGTCTCCTCCAGATTAGATAGCTGTAGGTGGGGCTGAAAGTTGAAGCTAGTGAAGAATGCTGCAGCTTGCTTGTTAAGGAGGGTTACATTGGATTGGTGCTCCATGACGTGCAGTGGCTCCCAATAAACTTCCGGCTTGAATTCAAGGTGCTGGTTTTAACCCATGAATCCCTAAATGATTTGGGACCTGGTTACCTGAGAGATCAACTCTCAACTGTATATCCCAGGGAGAGATTAGCAGAGGTGATTGGGCCAGAGCTTGCTCAGTAGAGATGAGAGGGAGCTGCTGGTGGGGTGTTCTCTGTGAGAAGTCTTCAGCATTGGAACTTGCTCCACAAGCCCATCTTTGTTACCCTTTGGAGTGCGCTGCAGTGCCCACCCTCTTTCTCTTTCTGTTAAGGAGGGTCTGAGCTGAGGTGGAGGTGCTGAGGAGCAGCTGTTTCTCTATGGTGATGTGGTAATTTATCACTTATGAGAGAGCTGGATTGGCGCCTGTAGATGTATTTTTAAAAATTGAAGAGAGAAATGGCCAGTGGAGGTGAGAAAAGGTCACCAGAAGAGTCATACCCAGTATATGTTGCTGAGGGCAGGGAGAGCTTAACTCCAAGGGAAGACAACTCCAAAGTCTAAGACAGTCAAGTGAGGTCTAAGAGGAGCATTAGGCTCAGTCTGAGCTCTTGGCCTCTCCTCTGCAACCTCCTGTGATCAGCAGGGACTGAAGGGATCCCAGACCCTGTAAATGGCCTATGATGATTGTAATAGATAATTACAAATACCCAAGGGTGCTGTGGAGATTGATAATGAATCAAATATAACTCTCAATTTCCTAGACCTTTTGTGGCTTGATTTTTCTCCAGGTCTGGATTAGTGTACCCCTGGCTTTGTTGGTGTATAACTAGACTGGGATTTTCTCTTTGCAAGTATCCTTTGATGCACGTACTTTTTGTAAATTAGAAAGGTTTATGACCTTATGCAGAACTGAAGAGATAGAAACTCAGGCTGTGGAATGTGTTCACCATTCAGTGATGGAGTTTCCGTTTATATAGATCCAGCATAAAGAATTTTTCTCCACTGCTGGAATGTTAAATTTAACAATGTGGTTGTAATGGGCAGCCTGAGGCTAGTTGCTTATAACCAGATTTTAAAAAATCATCATCCATGCCAGGAAGATGCCAGGGCTTTCATTCCATTGGAACCTCTTTCAGCCTGAAATCTAATGAAAGAACTTAAAGGTTTAGTAGTAATCGAACCATTCAGACCTGTTCACGCACTCATTGTAACATCTGAAAAAGTTGTCCAATATATAGTATTTTATTTTGCATGTTATTGTTCAAAAGTCCTTTCTTGCTCTCTGGCTGTGCCCCAGTAGTTTGAAGACTGTTCTTCTTATTGCTTTATTTACAGAGAGAGAGAGTTGTAAACTAGTAACTTTTGTCGATTGTTTGTTTGGAGATTATTGTAGCCTGGCACCCAAGGACACTGATAGGCCATATGAATAAGGTGTAGGTGGCTGCAGGCCTGATACCTGTGTGACAATTAGCTTAGCATAATCAAGGCCTAGCTTTTCATACGGAACTAACTCATAGATGACCTTATGTCACAAGGTGTGTATTACAGTGGTACACGACAGAAAATGGTGAAGTGAGGAACCGCAGATATATGCTTTTGGGATTTTAGAGAAAGTTTGGAGGATGTTGAGTTTAATCAAAACTTATATGTACTAATTGCAGGTATACTCCAGAAACTAGTTGACTTAAATGCTAATAACTATGAGGTAAATGGTTAATTAACCTATAGATGTTAGGAACCCCAATATTATTGAGGTATGGAAGCCCGTGGCTAAAACCATCACTAAATATGTATAAGGCTAGTGAGTGTTAGCATAAACCATTATAAAAGTTGGTACCCAGGCTGTGGGCAGTGGGAAACATTGGAAAACGCTGACTTGATGACTACATGTGAGCCAACTCACCTGCACTGAGGGTCCCTACGAGGGATGATGTGAATAATGCATGGAGTACTGGGCGTTCTGTGTTGGCGCTATCTCCTTTGCTATACTACAGGGTGTATAATTCTGTTTGTTGTGCTAATAAATTTTATAGCATTGATAATCAGATAATTCTTCTTCCTTTCCCGTCGATACTATGGTGTGGTACTCCATTCCACTGCTGAACAGTTGTCCTGCTTTGCCTCAGAGATGGCCGCATTACCGTGGTTCATAAGTCCTTCATCTTCTCTCTGTCTCATATTGTATTAAGACTGTAAAGCACTGTGCAGTCCTTTGGGATGAAAGAGCCTACTGTATTTAAGATGATATTATGGCAAATATTTTGCTCATTCTTTTATTTCACTAAAGTATTTCTATTGTTAAGCCCTTACAGCACACCAACTTAGTTTTAATGTCGCTTAGCTACCACATTACCTAACTCTTTTTGAAAATCCTAAATCAATGAAAGGATATGTCCATGTAATGCTGGATTTCATTTCTTGTGAGTTTCGTATCTTAATATTTCCATCTTTGGTTCCCCAGAGTTGTGTGGTTGGTTATTCATGATCCAGCTTTAGTAGTACCATCTGAAGTTCTCATGGGATGTTCAGTTAAAACTCTTAAAGACATTAATCTCTTCTTTTTCCTTCACAGAAGTACATGGCCATTGGGGAATTGGGAAAAGCTACTGATACATTAGATGCTACAGGAAAAGTAACTGAAGAAAAGCCTTATGGTAACTTTAATTAAATCATAGATCTAGATTAATGTAAAGTGCAATAAATGGCCTGTATCTTACCAAAGTGAGGGAGACATTTTGGACTTCACACTCTTTAGTTTTTTCAGCATTACATTTGAGGGAAAGGAAAACAACTGACCTGCTGCAACGGTTATTATTAAAAGAAAAATACCTTCTTGGGGACAAGAGGATATAGCTCTTTGGAGCTTTGTGTCTCATACGATGCTGAGAATTAAATGTAATTTCTAAATCAAATTGCATGATTCTTTCAGCTTTAACCTCAGTGCCTAAGATCTCACAGCTGGGTCCAGCAGAGTGATTGATTTCAGTTTTTTCAAGAAACTAGCCTCAAACTAGTAAGGTGAAAAATAGAATCAGGCATAGCTGTATTGTTTTGCCTTCAGTGTACTGGCATCACCAGTAAAATTGTCATCCTTCAGTGAACAATCCCATGAGGGATGCCTTTGCCCTTCAAACCCAGAAGGAAAGAAGTACTTTCGTCTCTCCTCCAAAAAGCCCCTTTAAGTACAGGCTTTTTTATTTTAAGATGGGGCTGGCATAGACTCACTTTTTCACCTGTTCATGCTGTCTCTCTTTTGCAGGCTGGCTCTTAGCAATCTAAATAAATGAGCCTCTCCTACACAAAGACCACGGTGCATAGGTTTGACAGTTTTGAACTAATTCTATTTACTGCTTTGTCAGTTCACATGTTCTGGAGTGCATTCACAGATCGGGCAAAGAAACCACTGTGTGTCTGAGAAATAATGCAGGACTAATTGGGAACCCACCTGAAAGTGTTTTGCCATTATTTCTTTCCCAACATAAAAAGAATGCTCTAGATAGTTGGTCTCCTAGCAACTCTTAGAAGCCCCACTCTGTTTCTGATACCTAGGAACAGGTAAATACAATAAAATTACTGTTCATTATCTTGTGATGAAGAAGGTATGCTGAATTTTTTCCCTTCCCTCTGGGTTTGTAATTTTTCTCCTTACCCTTGGTGCAGGCAAGCACCAGTTCCTGTTTCACCCTGAAATGCATTGCCGATGCTGGCTGGTAATATCTTTTTGACTGCCTGTTGCTGCTCAGAGAACTTGCTCACTCTGCCTCCATTCACTACTGAGTGGTCAGGGGCTACAATAGAGTCTTATTATCCAGCTATCTAGGCTTTTGTAAGGTTGCCCATCTGAGTTGCTAATCCACACAGTTTTATAATAGGTACAAATCAAAGTGGTCTCTACTTGCTTCTCAGAAAGGCAGAATGCATGATTCTGTGCTAACACGCTGTTACGCTAACAAAATACACTGCAGAACATTCACCAGGCCATGATGAAGTATTATCACAAGTAATTAAAACTCAATTCCCATTGCCAGAATGGATGAACCAGGTATATTTCATGATCCATTAGCCTTGCTTGCTTGTTGTCTTCACTGCATTCAGAAATTTACTGGGGCTTGCCGCCATTAGTGCAGACCAGCGAGATTGTATTGTGAAGTAACAGACTTTTTAGACAAAGGAAACGCAGTGGATCTAATTTACCTCGATTTCAGGAAGGCATTTGATATCGTGCCACATGGGGAATTATTAGTTAAACTGGAAAAGATGGGGATCAATAGGAAAATTGAAAGGTGGATAAGGAATTGGTTAAAGGGGAGACTACAACGGGTCCTACTGAAAGCTGAACTGTCAGGCTGGAGGGAGGTTACCAGTGGAGTTCCTCAAGGATCGGTTTTGGGACCAATCTTATTTAATCTTTTTATTACTGACCTTGGCACAAAAAGTGGGAGTGTGCTAATAAAGTTTGCGGATGATACAAAGCTGGGAGGTATTTCCAATTTAGAGAAGGATAGGGATACCCTACAGGAGGATCTGGATGACCTTGTAAACTGGAGTAATAGTAACAGGATGAAATTTAATAGTGAGAAGTGTAAGGTCATGCATTTAGGTATTAATAACAAGAATTTTAGTTATAAGCTAGGGACGCATCAATTAGAAGTAACGGAGGAGGAAAAGGACCTTGGAGTATTGGTTGATCATAGGATGACTATGAGCCACCAATGTGATATGGCTGTGAAAAAAGCTAATGCGGTCTTGGGATGCATCAGGAGAGGTATTTCCAGTAGGGATAAAGAGGTTTTAGTACTGTTATACAAGGCACTGGTGAGACCTCACCTGGAATACTGTGTGCAGTTCTGGTCTCCCATGTTTAAGAAGGATGAATTCAAACTGGAACAGTTACAGAGAAGGGCTACTAGGATGATCCGAGGAATGGAAAACTTGTCTTATGAAAGGAGACTCAGGGAGCTTGGCTTGTTTAGCCTAATAAAAGAAGGTTGAGGGGAGATATGATTGCTCTCTATAAATATATCAGAGGGATAAATACCGGAGAGGGAGAGGAATTATTTAAGCTCAGTACCAATGTGGACACAAGAACAAATGGATATAAACTGGCCACTAGGAAATATAGACTAGAAATTAGACGAAGGTTTTTAACCATCAGAGGAGTGAAGTTTTCGAATAGCCTTCCGAGGGAAGCAGTGGGGGCAAAAGATCTATCTGGCTTTAAGATTAAACTTGATAAGTTTATGGAGGAGATGGTATGATGGGATAACATGGTTTTGGTAATTAAATATTCATGGTAAATAGGCCCAATGGCCTGTGATGGGCTATTAGATGGGGTGAGATCCAAGTTACCCAGGAAAGAATTTTCTGTAGTATCTGACTGAGGAATCTTGCCCATATGCTCAGGGTTTAGCTAATCGCCATATTTGGGGTCGGGAAGGAATTTTCCTCCAGGGCAGATTGGAAGAGGCCCTGGAGGTTTTTTGCCTTCCTCTGTAGCATGGGGCACGGGTCACCTGCTGGAGGATTCTCTGCTCCTTGAAGTCTTTAAACAACGATTTGAGGACTTCAGTAGCACAGATATAGGTGTGAGGGGTTTTTTTGTAGGAGTGGTGGGTGAAATTCTGTGGCCTGTGTTGTGCAGGAGGTCAGACTAGATGATCATAATGGTCCCTTCTGACCTAAATATCTATGAATCTATGAATTTTGCAAAGGGGAGAGCAGAAGAACCACGTGCTCTCCTCCACCCTTACTTCCCCCTATTTGTTTCCTTCTCTTCCCATCTCTTAACAACCTCCCAAATGGCTGGTTTCAGCTTCCTTCCTGCTGATTTTTTTTCACATTATACACTGCTGAGGTTCGGAGCTGAATTTCAACTTCCCTTTGACCTTTAGGTCCTAATCTTGTGAGATGCCAAGTGCCCCCTATTCCCATGGAATCCAGGACTGAGCCCTAAGTGTGGGGGAGGGAAAGCGGCCTATGAGATGTGCAGAATTCTTCCTCAAGGATCACACTGGGTCCAGAGTGGAGAGCACTTACAGAAAACTGCCCACTGTCTGAACCAGAAGCAAGCAGTAAAATTTTATAGAAAAGTCTCTAGACAGAATTTTAGAAAACAAACCATTGTAAATATAAGTTACACATTGCAAGGATGTGTTGAAAAGGTCTGCTTGGATTTTAATCCCTCCCAATCTTTTAGTTAATAGGTTTTGGGTTTGGTTTTTGTTTTTTGGAAAAAGCACCTCGTACAGCGAGATTGATTCTTGCTTCCGCAAGTGGAAATTGTTTCACGTTATTGCCTTGCTTTTGGAAAATGAACATGGACTTTGAAAGTAGCTGTGAACTTGGTTTAGAGCTCCTCTGATGCTTTTCTGGGAGAGCCGTTTACATTTTGTGGCTCCTTTGGTAATGATCCACAGTAGTATACCCACGTCCCTCCCCAGCCTCTTACTGGCTAAATCCAGGCATTGGGAACAGAACTTGCAAGGAGCAGCTCCAGATCTTTGCCAGTGAAGTGAAGGGATGTCATTAATAGAACTGGTTGAATAATTATAAAAGAGAGAGAACAGCCCTCTTTTTCCTCTTTGAAAATCATTTGCAAGCAGACTTTATCCCAGATCCTAAACTGATATATACTGGCATAGCTCCATTAAACTGACACTATTTGGTGATCTATATCCTGTTTGTTTATCTGATGAATAGTTTATGCAAACAAACATTGAACAAATGTGACTCTTCAGCTTGTACTAGAGTGCTCTTACAATAATTTGTACCATTTTTTTGCACATTTTATTTTGCTTGATCTTAATCATTGACCTGTTTTCCTTCTATAATCTTATCAGCGTCCCAATGCACTGTTGACCTGAGAACTTCTGGTCTCAGAAGACAAAGGAGTTATTTTGATTTACACCAGTATAGATAAGACTAGAAGTTCTTGGGTCAGTAGTACATCGGGAACTTGATGGATTTGCAACAGGGGACTATTCAATCCGAATCTGGCCTGTGTAGCGGTCACTGGTCACATTATTTCTTTCAGTGCTTAGGATAGTGTGTAGAAACCATTGGCAAATTGTGTGCAGTGCCTATTCCAAGCACTAACTGGACATGACTGCTGTATTTTAAACCATTATGCAACAGGCGGCAAACTCTAAAAGCCTGCATAGAAATACAGGGCTCCTCTATTAAGTCGTCCTTTTATCTGCAGCTTGAAGCCTACATGAAGGTACTGTGTAATTTTTTTCTGAGTCCTACTAGCAATTATAGCTTTTACCTCTCCCCAGGATGTAAGACTGGGTAGAGTATATTTCTCTACAGCAGTAAAAACTAGATCTAGAAAAAGAGAGGCCTGGCAGGGAAAACCTCAGGAACAGCCAATCTTGGGGAGAAAGTTTGGCTGGCCGTTGTGTGGTGGCTGTTGGATGAATTACCAGCAAAGCCAAACCTCAGGACTGGGATAAATCTGCACTACGTATAGTATGCATATGTTCTAATCCGAGCAGGGTGGGTACAGAGTTTACACAATGTTTCAGCAAAGTCACGAATCTTATATAAACCCACAAAAGCAAAGACAGCTTCAAGATAGCAAAAAAATCCAAACTGACTTATCAGCCTGTAATGGCATTGGGGGAGGGGCAGACAGGATTGTCATTTTTAGTACCAGCCTGTTCAAACCGTGAGAAATTGCGGAAGACAAACATTATTTATTCTAGGTCCTAACAGGCTAATTTGTAAATGTTTACTTTGATAAACCGACATAGCAAAACTTTGTTTGTTAATGACTGAACTGCAGTATGCCTCACCTTTTTCTTTTTCTTTTCAAAGATTATTAAATTAGCTGTGCCACAAATTATTTTCTCCAGAGCTTAGTGGGCTCTTTCCTATTCCCCTCTCAATCTGGGGAGTATGAGTGTGACGGGTTGGATCACAGAAACCCCCTGGGGGCTGCCAACTGATGTGCCAAGACTACTTCTGCCCCTGATTTCCCTGCCCTCCCAGCTTGGGACTTCAGTGCCCTGCCTGGTTGGAGCCACACCCGCTAGTCTGCTGCAAACCCAGACCCAGGTCTGACCCACATCTCCTAACAGCTGTAGGCTTAAACTGAAAGCAGCTTAAGAAGTGTTCCTGTCTTTAACACTCAGATGCCCAACTGCCAGTGGGGTCCAACCCCCAAATAAATCCATTTTACCCTGTATAAAGCTTATACAGGGTAAACTCATAAATTGTTCGCCCACTATAAAACTGATAGAGAGGTATGCACAGCTGTTTGCCCCCCCCCCAGGTATTAATACATACTCTGGGTTAATTAATAAGTAAAAAGTGATTTTATTAAATACAGAAAGTAGGATTTAAGTGGTTCCAAGTAATAGCAGACAGAACAAAGTGAATTACCAAGCAAAATAAAAGAACACGCAAGTCTATATCTAATACAGTAAGAAAACTGAATGCAGATAAAAACCTCACCCTCAGAGGAATTCCAGTAAGCTTCCTTTTACAGACTAGTCTCCTTCTAGTCTGGGTCCAGCAATCACTACACCCCCTGTAGTTACTGTCCTTTGTTCCAGTTTCTTTCAGGTAGCCTTGGGGGTGGAGAGTCTATCTCTTTAGCCAGCTGAAGACAAAATGGAGGGATTTCCCAGGGGTTTAAATAGACTTTCTCTTGTGGGTGGAGACCCCCTCCTCTCTCCTTTGCAAAGTCCAGCTCCAAGATGGAGTTTTGGAGTCACATGGGCAAGTCACATGTCTATGCATGACTCAGTTTTTACAGGCAGCAGCCACGATCCACATGCTACCTTGAACATCCTTATGTAGAGTTCTCATGTGGATTGGAGCCTTCCAAGATCCATTGTGCATTAAGTGCTTCTTGATTGGGCACTTAACTTGGAAATTCCTTTCTAAAGAAGCTGACCAAATGCCTTACTAAGGCTATTTAAAATCAAATAAGTATACAGCCAATATTCATAACTTCGAATACAAAAATGACACATGCACACAAATAGGATGAATATATTCAGTAGATCATAACCTTTACATATGTTACATGGCATATGTAGCATACAACATATTCCAGTTATGTCATATATACATTCATAAGCATATTTCCATAAAACCTTATGGGGTGCACCGTCACAATGAGATCAAAGCAGGAATTGAATCCACCTGTATCACTAAGTGCCCTAATCACCGATTCAATCCAGGCTGTGAATACTGAAAAAGAAAACAAAATGACACCCCTGCTCAGTTTACATACCAAATTTCAGCTGGAGCAAACAGGTTCACAGTGGAAATGCTGACAGGCTCATAAGGATAGTATTTACTGGCATATGGGTTCTTCTATGACACCTTGCTAAACTGCAGCAAACAGCAAGACTGCAAAACAATAACATACATGAGGTTCTTTAGGGGAAGCTCTGAATTTATGGTATAAAAGATTCTGCCATTCCCCTCCCCTGTTCTAATATGCGTTGGTCTCCCCAACATCCTTGACTTATGAATCACTGCTGCATTACTGTTAATGACTCTTCTTTTAGACATCTGCTGGGCATAATGGCAGCATCTCCTATAGAAATTGCAGTGTTTGGTTTGCAAAAGTGAGGCATAAGTTGCTCTCCTCCGATGCTGCAATGGAGAGGAGACTGTTTGTTTTTGGGGACTAAACCCTTATGCATGTGTGAGATCCATCTGCTTTGAAGAACTACTTAGAGTGCAGAATAAAACCTAATAAAGGGACTGAGAGTGCCATCCATTTTATTTTGTTTTAATCAGAACTTCACTGACTTCACTGGGGTGACATGAACCAGATCTTTTTTATGAGAAATGGGGCCAGCCAATTCCTAGTCATTCGTTGATTTGCATGTGGATTACAGGTGTGAGGTTTGCTTTCTGAACAAACAAGAGGCAACTGTCATATTGAAACCAAAAAAACTGGTTACTGAAGAGATGGCCTTCTAATAAAAATAGTGCAGAACTGTACTCAGTACACCGGGGGCAATCTCTCTAGAGAGAAGAGATAGCTAATAAGGGTGTTTGCTCAATAAAATGGCAATAGTTAGAATGCATAAAGAAACATAACGATGCCTCCGTGAGCTTTACTGGGTCACATATTTAAATCTTGATAGTTAGGGAAATTTGATGTCGTGTTCCCACTCTCTTCTCTTACTGGAAAGAAAATGTGTGCTTTACATCTCAAATGTCCTCTAAGATCATTCCCCTAAAGCTATGGGATTGACTGTTAAGAGAAGCTGCTTAGTTTAGCCAGGTAGTTCCCTCCCTTATCAAAATCAAAATTAAGGAGGTTTTCATAGTCTTGCAATATAGTTTTCCAGAAAAATGAATACTCAGGCCTGAATGGAAATTGGAAAGTATTAATAAAATAATATATGTTGGGGTTTTTCAGCTCCTGAGTATAACCCCTTCCGCCCCAGTTCCTGCTAGTGACTACCAGTTTCATCTGCTGGGAGGGAGCATTAACTTTCAGAATGTCCATTAAGTTCTGGGATGAATGGGGAGCCTCTACCTAATTCAAGAAGATAAAGGAGAGGGGTTGGGGGAGGACATGAAAGGAAAGGGTGAGAGAAATGGAACAAGTTAAGCCTTATCCAAGTTTAACTCAGTTATGCAGAAAGAAAAAAAGAGAGGGGAGCAGAGGATCCAGGGAAAGGAAGAAAACTCGCTTGAGGGCTTCCCTACATGCATAAATTGTATCACTTTTACTGTACTGGTAATGGATGCAGTGATGGCAGTATTCTTGTACAGATAGGGGGATAAATTACACCAATATAAGGCATTTCTTTACCAGTGTAACTGGATCCAAATAGGGGTTGTATTGGTATAACTATTTCAGTAGGAAATTGCACCCCTAACTGAAATAATTAAATTTGGTACAAAAACTGTGTGTGGACCAGGCCTGAGAACTGATTTCCTAACTACAACTCCCTTCCCCCTTATGCCAGAGGCTGTGAAGTGGTGTGGCACAGAGCAGCTATGCGGGTCTACTCTACCCAGAGATCCTGTTGAAGGGAAATTCCCAGCTGGGCAGGTCTGCTGGTTTGCAGACACTTTGCATTGGCAAAGGGACAGTATCAGAACAGAGAATCAGGCCCAGTGTATTTACTTACTTTTTTTTTTTAAAGCTGCAGTTGAACAGGATGCTTGAGCACGAGTAGTCCCACTGACTTCAATGGGATTTAATTATTATTTATGTTGCTGTAGCATCTAAGAGCCCTAATAGTGAACCAGAACCCCACTGTGTTCGGTGTTGTGTAAGCACAGAACAAAAAGGAGGTAACAATAATATTTGCAGTCTGGAGCATCTTTCTGTATTGGTGCCTAAAATAGGACTATTTAACTAAATTTTTAAAACCGCAAGAAACATGTAAATCAACCCAGACAATTTGCCCTCCTTAGCTTAAGTTTACTCTCACTCTTACCTCCTCCTCTACCCACTGTGGTCTCCCACCATTTTCTGTGAGATTCTTTTCTTAGTTTAGATTATAAGATCCAAAGGGCAGGGACCTTTTCTTTGTACCAGTTTGTAAAGTGCTGTGGGCGCTATATAAATAATCAGTGCTAACTATATCTTGTTTCCTTTTGACAGATCAGATAACAAAAGAAGATCTTGAACGTGTGTTGCAAAAGTTCACGGGGGACATAATGCAAGTTCCTCCACTGTAAGTTCTGTAGTACTCAGGCACTGCCAGCAGCATTACTCCACTTGGAGCGTTTTTCAGCAGAATCCAGTTTTGCCATAAATGAAGAGTTCTCTTTTGACAAGAAGATATTGGCAAGGCAGGTTCAACCTTTGAGTGGGCTAGAGTTTACTTTACTGCCTTTATCCTTGTGCAGTGGTTCTCAAACTGTGGGTCAGGATCTCAAAGTGGGTCGCAAACCCATTAAAATGGGGTCACCAGGGCTGGCTTAGACTTACGGGGGCCCGGGGCTGAAACCCAAGTCCCACTGCCTGGGGTCAGGGAGGAAGCCCAAGGGCTTCAGCCTTTGGTTGCGGAGCTCATGTTACAGGCCCCCTTGCCTGGGGCTGAAGCCCTGGGGCTTCTGCTTTGGCCCCCCCTGCCTGGAGCGGTGTGGCTCAGGCTTTGGGCCTCTTCCCCACCTGGGGCAGTGAGGCTCGGTTGGACTCGGGCTTTGGTCCCCCCTCCTGGGGTCCTATAGTAATTTTTGTTGTCAGAAGGGGGTCATGAAGCAATGAAGTTTGAGAACCCCTGTCCTAGTGCCTAAAAACAACTCCCATAGAAAAGCACATGGAGACTCAGAATTCACTCCTTCAGGATTTTCAGCAAGGATTGCACAGGGTCAACCTCCCCACAATCAAGTCCAAAAAGAAAAAAAAAAAAGGAATGTTTAATTCTTAAGTACCAACTTTATAAAATGTTATGATAAAGAAACAATACTAATAACACCTTAATTTCTATAACATGACATGCTCCTTTATAACCCACATACATTATCTTCCCAGTTATACATGAACATAAGTAAAGAAAACAAATCAAATATCAACAGGTGATTCCAAACCGAAACACGGTGAGAAGTAACTCAGAGGTCCCAAAAACCTAGGTTAAGTTCACCTGAGTCTTAGATACAGTTTTTGATCACCAAAATGTGTACAGTCTGCCGAGTCAAAAGCACTGCAACATCTTCCCTCCACTTGCTTGCAAAAATCTCCGGCTGGAATCTATGCAGACTCTTCTTCCTACTCTGCTAGTCAGCTAACTAATTAACCAACTGCTCAGTTTAAGTATATAGACTTAAAAAAACAAAACAAAACCTGTTACAAGAAAAATACAAAATTAAGAAAAGCAAAACATAAATGACACTTTCCCAATCATCATTCAAATAAGAGAAAAGTTGGGAGAATCATACAAGTTGAGACAATTTAAAACAGTTTGGCTAAAATCAAGCAACCTTCCAAGTATACAATAAAATTAAAGAAATTAGTTTCCCCTTCCAGTTTCTCCTTTCTGTAATTAACTCTTCCAGGGCTTCCCTGTTGGAGGGTTAACAGTATCACTATCCTGCTGCAAAAGGCTTCATAGTCAGGGGGAAACAGTCTGCTTTCTGCTTTGTGTCTCCGCTTCTCCCAACCCACACACCTGTGTATGGCCTTTTGTAAAGCAGCTACCCTCGTGGAGTCTGAGTCCAGTTACTGGGAAGGTACCAACCATATCCAAAACTACCACACCCAATTCCAGAAACTTCTGAGGTGGAGTGTTAATTGTGCATCTGCCTAACAACAATGAACCAGACACAGCTCATTCCTACACACCCTTCTCTATAGATCGCTTAAAGAATCATAGACTCATAGAATCATAGAATATCAGGGTTGGAAGGGACCCCAGAAGGTCATCTAGTCCAACCCCCTGCTCAAAGCAGGACCAATTCCCAGTTAAATCATCCCAGCCAGGGCTTTGTCAAGCCTGACCTTAAAAACCTCTAAGGAAGGAGATTCTACCACCTCCCTAGGTAACGCATTCCAGTGTTTCACCACCCTCTTAGTGAAAAAGTTTTTCCTAATATCCAATCTAAACCTCCCCCACTGCAACTTGAGACCATTACTCCTCGTTCTGTCATCTGCTACCATTGAGAACAGTCTAGAGCCATCCTCTTTGGAACCCCCTTTCAGGTAGTTGAAAGCAGCTATCAAATCCCCCCTCATTCTTCTCTTCTGCAGGCTAAACAATCCCAGCTCCCTCAGCCTCTCCTCATAACTCATGTGTTCCAGTCCCCTAATCATTTTTGTTGCCCTTCGCTGGACTCTCTCCAATTTATCCACATCCTTCTTGAAGTCTGGGGCCCAAAACTGGACACAGTACTCCAGATGAGGCCTCACCAATGTCGAATAGAGGGGAACGATCACGTCCCTCGATCTGCTCGCTATGCCCCTACTTATACATCCCACAATGCCATTGGCCTTCTTGGCAACAAGGGCACACTGCTGACTCATATCCAGCTTCTCGTCCACTGTCACCCCTAGGTCCTTTTCTGCAGAACTGCTGCCTAGCCATTCGGTCCCTAGTCTGTAGCTGTGCATTGGGTTCTTCCGTCCTAAGTGCAGGACCCTGCACTTATCCTTATTGAACCTCATCAGATTCCTTTTGGCCCAATCTTCCAATTGGTCTAGGTCCTTCTGTATCCTATCCCTCCCCTCCAGCGTATCTACCACTCCTCCCAGTTTAGTATCATCCGCAAATTTGCTGAGAGTGCAATCCACACCATCCTCCAGATCATTTATGAAGATATTGAATAAAACCGGCCCCAGGACCGACCCTTGGGGCACTCCACTTGATACCGGCTGCCAACTAGACATGGAGCCATTGATCACTACCCGTTGAGCCCGACAATTTAGCCAGCTTTCTACCCACCTTATAGTGCATTCATCCAGCCCATACTTCCTTAACTTGCTGACAAGAATACTATGGGAGACCGTGTCAAAAGCTTTGCTAAAGTCAAGAAACAATACATCCACTGCTTTCCCTTCATCCACAGAACCAGTAATCTCATCATAAAAGGCGATTAGATTAGTCAGGCATGACCTTCCCTTGGTGAATCCATGCTGGCTGTTCCTGATCACTTTCCTCTCATGCAAGTGCTTCAGGATTGATTCTTTGAGGACCTGCTCCATGATTTTTCCAGGGACTGAGGTCCTGGAAAGAGAGATCCTCCTATTAAGCATGTGGGTTACACAGGCTGTAGGATTTATTAACTTGACAAATTCAGAGCTGAGGGTTATGTTGATTTGAACATCCGATACAAATGGTCACATGGTACTGTGTTTTGTGGCAAAATTTTAACTTTGAGAAGGAATCTGATTCTGTTTTTGCAAGAGTTTGTCAGGACACTGCATTATCTGCCAGTTAGTGGAGAATATTTTGAGACTTCCACTTCATTCTGTAAACAGAATGGTACTTTAACTTCTGTATTTAAGGGAAAAAAAAAAGTTTGAGATTATTTCAGTACTAGCTTCCTGAAAATTTAAGTCTATTTTCTGCAAGATACATATAAATCACTTCTGGTAAACTTGGGTAGTTTTTCTTTTTTTAACATCATCCTGAGCTGATGACTGCAGTGGTCTTTGGATAAGGCCCTTTGTCACCAATTAAATTAATCTAGTTTAATCAATAGTGGTCAGTTAGACACACTGAAACAAGGCTGGGTAGTTGGTAATTGCCTCTCATGAGAGACTCAAGACTGAAGCAATGGAGATACTCTGAGTCAGGGGGTCAAGGTGAAGGGAAGCTGTCTGTACAGCATCAGCTGCATTGCCTACTGATTGTGGGCCCAACATAACATGCGGTATGTGTGTTGGTCCCATAGGCTTCAGTGGGGCCATGTGTTTGTCAGTTACCATACTCACTATTGATTCTTCACTTTCATAAGCAATTAATTCAATTATGAACCCTTTTAAAATGCAAGTATTGAATAGGTGACTCCCAACATTTATTGCACTTAACTATTTCTCGTATAAAGAGGCTCCTGTGTACAAATGATTTCAATAGTTCTTTTTTTATGAGCACTTGGAGAGGATTAGAAGGCTAAAATGTATCCTTCTGTAGTGCAGTATTAATAGGATTTTGAGGACAGGAGGCTTGTTGTGTTACAGCTGTATGACATACATTTGTACGGTCTATCCCACCAGCTATTCTGCTCTGAAAAGAGATGGACAAAGGCTGTCGTCTCTGATGAAGAAAGGAGAAGCAGTGGAAGCAAAGCCTGCTAGGCCGGTTACAGTATACAGCCTCTCTCTCCAAAACTTCCAGCCACCGCTGTTCACACTGGGTAAGGGACAAAGATTTGATGTAGGCTGATGCTCCCAGCTTGTCTACAGTCAAACTGGAAATGAAATAACTAAGTAGGTTTCAGTTCACATGGTTAGTTATTTCAGTGCGTGTCTGCACATGGGCGCTTCATTTTGCAACAAGAGTGCCCCGATTCGATTTGACGTAAGCTGATTTCATATTATCATTTGGTGGGGAACTTGTCCGGGCTGGGAAGGGAATTATTCACACCCACCACAATTGCATTCCTGACCCCTGGCTCACTCCCTCCTGAAAGGGGGAGGGAGGAACAATGATATGACCCCGTTTCCAATTCAGGGAGAGGAGATCCACGCTCCCTTCTTCCATCTGTAAAGAAATGTAGTTCACGCATTAGGACGTGCAGAAATGAATTGGAGGAATCTTTGGAAATCTTATCCTCCTTTAATATTGACAGTGAAGGCAGAACAGTTATATGCCTTCTGGAATCACTCTGATTGCTCCCTTGGAAGCCCTTTGGTGTACTACATGTCGTGTTGTTAAAAGTGGGTACGGCCACTATATTTCAGTGGTGTGTGTTATTTAAATAGTTAGTTATTTTATGGTTGGGAGATTAGCAGCTGATCACTGCGGGAGGCGGGGAAGGGCAGGGACGGGGAGTTAATGAAGACAGGAATAGTAAAGCTGGGTTTTTATAATGTCACAGCTCGTGTCAGCTGTGCACTTTAAGTACAGTCAATATTTTAAAGTGTTCATTGTCGGTTTGGAGTAGCACTTAAAATGACTGTTTTTCATCATTGGAAAGATGAAACTTAAGACCTTTTGAAACCTTTCGAATGAACGAGACTGAAGTATTTATTAAAATGCCAAGGCCAACAGTTAATTTATAATGCATTTGTTCAGTCACTGTTATGTTTTCTTTCTCTCCTTTCTGGCTTTGCAATCTCACCCGCACATATGTTACAGGATGAATAATTTATACTGTATCCTATAAATATTTTATCACTTGATTGTTTGCTTAGTGCATTTTTACATTTATTTGGGAGCACGGTTTCTGTGTAAAGTAGATTTCATACTGGGCTGGCAATTTACTATGTCACTGTTAACATTCCAGATGTTGAATGTGGAGGTGGCTTTTATGTGAGAAGCCTGGTCAGTGACATCGGAAAAGGTAGGCCTGGAAAAAGCATGACTGCGTAAGGAATGTACATCTCTGCTAATTGAAGAATATTCTCCTTTTGTATATCTCTGGTCACCAGACCTGATGTGCTGGGCTTCCATGCTGTCATTCACTTTCGTGTGCTAGGGTAGTTGCTTCTGGCGCATAAAGGAAAGAAGCATAAATAATTGTGAAGGAATCACAAGGGAGAGAATAAAAATGGAGAAGGTGAAAGTGTTGGGCAGAAAAAAAAATACAAGGCCCTGTGATTTTATTTATTTTTCCCATTACCAGTGTGTGCTTGATCCTTTAAAGGACAAATACAGAGACATGGTCCCTCCCCCAAATTTCTCCTTTTGATTGCATTTCAAAATCATTTTGAAATTCTCCCACACCTCAGGAGATTAAGAGTATATTTCAGAGACTGTTCTTTATCCTGTGTCCAAAGGCCAACTCTATCTGTGCTGTGTCCTTGTGAACCTGATTCAGAATCTCTTCGGTCTCAGGGTGATTAATTATTGCATTTATCATATTTATCATAGATTGTTCCTCATTTTATACTGTTCTAGTAAGTGATATAAAGTAAAATTTTAGAAAATGCCTAGGCCTTATTTTTAAAAGGGATTGAGGCTTTTAAAAGTGGAATTTAAGCTCCAAAGTCCCAAAGTCACCTTTGAAAATTTTACCCTGGATCTGTTTTAACGTACATTACTAATTTTCTTTTTTTATTTTGATATGAATATGCAAAATTTCCTGAAGACCTTCATTCAGATTCTGATCTCCTTTACTCTGAAGTTGAACTTGTTCCAGATTTACCTTGATGTAAGTGAGCTGAGAATCTGAATAGAAGCCCCTTTTCTCCAACTAAAAAAATGAAAAAAATTAGTTCACTAGGGGTTTTGAACAACATCCATAGTTTTTAACTTGAATATTCACCTTTTCTGGTGGCTTTCTCCTTTTTATGCTATAGAACTCTCTTCCTGTGCCAATGTGCAAGAGCTGACCCGGACCAAACAAGGACCATTTACACTAGAGGAGCATGCACTTCATGAAGACAAATGGACAATTGATGAAATTGCACAGTCCTTGGAGCATTGCATGTCGCTGCTTGCAGTAGAGCCATCTCTTAAAAAATTAAAGACTGAGCATTCTGAAGAATCCACTGTGAATTGTGAAGATAAGTGATGTCAGGTCAAGGAAAAAGACTGAATGACTGAGACATCTTAAGATTGGAGTGGAATTGTCTTGCCTTGCTGAGTAAATTTACAACCTTGTGCATTGAGGATGACAAATTGCAAGGCAAAGAAAATCATCCCTTTCTATCTTTTTCTTGTGCTAAGATACATGCGCGTGCGCACACAGTGTCCAGCATTTATTATTTTCTCACTTATATTCTGCACTGCACACTGTAAATGGATCTGTCACTAATGTAGACTCCTCATTGTACTCTTGAAAGACCTTGCAAGATACATTTTTGATACTACATTTGCAATACAAATTTTAAGTTTAAATTTTGCGAAATGTTCCTGGAAGGGGAAATATTTTAATTTTCTTTCTGTAGCTGTTACTCAAATTCACATACTGGAAAATGGAAACAGAATTCCATGCCAGTTTGAAAGATGCAAAAATGTGGAATGGCACTTTTACTTTGAGTTCTTAAGAGATTTCTTGAAATAGAAATGATCCCACTGTAGTCCTTATTACATGGATTGGTCTGTCAGTGGAACAAGAGGCCCTGGTCAGCATTGCTGTGAATGAGTTGTAATATAATAAATACCATGATGAAAATTTCAGTTTAGCTGAACTGCTTACACAAATAAACAGTAAGGAACACAATATCTCAGACTCTTTCTTTCTGCATAGAGATGCGCATATCTCCATACTGGTAAAATTTCATAATTTCTGTCTGCAAATATATTGAGATTATAGTTACCTGTTGTGCTCTTTTTGGGACAGAAGGGATTCACCTATTGTCCCAATATATTGTCTGAGGTTCATAATCAGCGCCAGTGGCTTGGATGGAGGCTTTAGGCCAATGTAATACTGGGTTTTGACCTGTGAGGCCCCCAATAGCAACTGTGTTGGTGACAAAGTGACCCACCATGAAGGATTTAAGTTGCTCAGCTGGGGCCTGATCTAAAGCCTGTTGAAGTCAATGGGAGCCTTTCAGTTGATTTGAGTTATATTTAGATCAGACCCCTACTGACTTACAGCCTGAAGTTGTTGGAGACCATTGGAAAGCACTACTATCATAAGTTCTTTCCATGTGGAAAGAACTATCCCACCACACTTTCCTTCTGGAAGAAGGGGTACAGTAACAGCCTGAAGATGAGCATTATTGACCCTACTTAGAAGAAGTTAGCAGAGGGTCATCAGCCCTCTTGTTGTAGTGGGTACTGGGGATGTGCAGTTTAGTAAGGAAGTGATCACTGAGAGATCTCTTGCTTCATATTGCCTGAAGGATTAATGATTGATTGGCAGCTGTCAGCTAAGTGGGATGGATTGGCCATTGTTACAGTTACAGAAGGCAACCATTTTAAGGCCAAAGGGTACCACTATGATCTTCTGGTTTGCCCTTCTGTCATATAATGTAGGGCATAGAGTATCATCAGACTATTCCCGAAGTGCAGGAAGTTACTCTTCCTTCCTATGCAAGTGAACACTATCAAGCCCAGTATCTTTTATATACACACATTAAACCTTGATTTAAAGACTCCAAGTGATTGATGAATTCACCACTTCCCTTGGAAAATTGTCCCAGTGATGGGTCTCACAGATGAGCACCCTACCCACCAGATATAGAGTCATTCTCCCTTTCGGGACCAGTGAATATTCAAGTATTTTATACAAGTAGAAGAGCTTCACCAGGAGAGACCAAGACACCCATCCCAAGCTACCCAGTGGTTAGGGTATCTATTTGGGAGGTGAGAAACCAAGTTCAAGTCCCTGCTCCAATGACTATTGAAATATTTCTACAAACTGGAACAGCCTCAGTGGGAGAGATTGAGACCTGCTTCAGAATACCCCACAGCCCAGCAGTTCATGCATTGTCCTATGCGGGGGTGGGTTCCCTGCTTCACATTAGCAGAGTAGGAAACAATCTGGGTCTCCCACATCCCAGGTGAGTGCTAATCACTGGGCCATAGGTTTATAAGGGAGGTGGCACCACCTCTTCCTCCTCCTTCCACCCCAACCACATCTTTTTTTTTTCTTTAGATTTTTCGAGAACTATCCAGTGACCCCAAAAAATCAGTAATTTTCCCAGTTCTGTCTACAACAGGCGAGGTAGTTAGCATTTTTTCTTCTTTATCTCCAAAGGAAACCAAAAGAAATAGCAAACAATCACCTTTCAGTGTACATCTCTTGAATGATCAAAGACTTGGATTAAAGCCCTGTTTTTTTTTAAATGGTCTATCCCAGTCTTCCTAGGCTCTTGTAAAAGCCTAATTAGTGTTATCCCAGTGGTCCTGTAGAATTTAATGGTAAGCTTTCACTTTGTTCACATATCCTGGGGATATCTTTCTGGGTTTTTTTCCAATAGCCAACAAGAATAGAGTCTGCCAGTCTAGTTGTTATATCTGCAGGGAGTTGTTTTGGAGGAAAAGACTGGAACTGAAAATCTCCTTTTCTATTGTTAGGTAACATATGTACATAGTGCAATAACTGTCTCACACATTTGTCTCATCTGTTTGCTTGGTGTTTACCACTTTTCTCAGTATTCTTTTTAAGCTTTCAAAATATTCTTAAGTTCAGCAGAGTGACATATTTTCTTCTGCCTTTGAGTTAGTTTGATTGTGTCTAATTTGCTGCAGGCATTACCAATGTACTCATCATTGTGGTAATGAAGAGCCTGTTCCAAAGCCTATTACAATCAGTGGAAAGGCTCCCATTGACTTATGTGGGCTTTGGATGAGAGTCGAGGTGCTAAGCAAAATCTACATAGAAAGCAGAGAGAGAGAGTGTGTGTGTGTGTGTCTAATCAGGCAGCTTCCTGAGTCATCTTTGAGGGCTTGTGAAGAGGTATGTAGACAAAGTATCTTGCCATGGGCTGTCTAAGGAGTACAGAGTTTGGTTCAAGCCCTGCATAAGAGTGACCCTGCTACCTGAGAGAATGCCTTCTCTCTACAAATTTGACTTCCCATAAAACTTTTCTTTCCTTGTGACACACAGTCAAGACACAGGGAGAGGTTTGTGAGGGCAGCAGTCAGAACTTTCTCGGGGGTGAGGCCTGAACTCTGGGACTCACCCCCACCAGAGGAATGAACAACCATAAAGACTTTCTCACTTACAGAACTAAATGAAAAACTTCTGCTTAGTTTTCCCTGAGCAAGTTCCTCATTCCTTCATCCCCTGTGTCCCACAGATAAAAAGCTATACGCTAATTGTTTGCTCTTCAAACTGGGAAGGAAGGAAGAAAGAGTGTGTTCCTATTTTAAAATATCTGCAGGATCCCAGTATCTACAGTAGGGAGCGGCACCTAGAAGGTGTTTGTGTAAAGAGCAAGCTTGACAGGACTGTATCAGTCGGTGAAGCCATGAATGAGGTATGCACAGCATTCCAAACACTTGTCCATACAACCCCTCACAAGGTGGTAGCATAGAGGGAACTGACCTTCAATGTTGGGCTATCTGTCCCATAACTGAGACTACCCTATCTCTTTCCCTGTGCCTCTTCCTGCGTGCTCAACTTGGTCTCTTCACTCTTTTCCTGTTTGTTCTCACGTTCTTTAATGGAGCACTGCCTTCCAGGTCTACTCTCCCTGCAGAGATTCCCCTCTCTGAACACAGGCTACCCTTATATCTCCCAGCAGTCCTGGTCCCTAGTGTCTTGCTGCTGTCACATTTCTCTTGTACACTTAGGGGGGCAGGCTACACCTGGCACAGGTGCAGCTCACAATGTCAATGTCATAGCTCAGAATAGCTACTTCAGGGATGCTTTAGAAAATTATTAAAAATATTTTGGGACTACTCCTTGTATCCCTCTATTTGTAAAGACCAGGTAGAGTCTTAGCTACTATGAGTCCTGCTGAATGGGGACCAGAGGAAGGTGCTGAGATCTGTAAAAAGGATCTAAAAACTTTTTCTAGACATAAAAATTCTCATGACCTTAAAGTCCAATATCTTGGAACTTTCGAGGGCTGGAAATGTGTGCTCAGTCCCATTGGGAACCTTGGAAGCTTTCTGCCCAATGGTAATTCCAATTTTCTTTTAAACACTTAAGGCCCAGGGATGGCAGATTTTAAACTCACTTTTTGTCTAGAAGAGCTGCCTCTTTTCCAGAGCCGAATAGCACAACTATTCAGGGCATTGGTTAGGGATGATTTGGGAAGATTGACATAAGAAGTATCCAAGAACACAGATGAGATGTGTTAGTCGTCAGAGGACAGGTGAGGTGGTCAGAATTGCATGCTAAATATATTGTATGGGTCTGCAGCATGCCACATATGTAGAGATGATATGCAATACATATGCACTATGTAATTTTTATTACCGGGAAATGGCTTGATTGGAAAAGTGTGGTTTGTTTTTGAAGCTGAATACAATCACATTGAGCTCAGTCTCATCATCTCTAGCACACAGTAATGTGCCAGACTTGTCAGTCTCTGCATCCATTGGACATGCACCTTTGCCACAGCTGCTTCCATGTCCTTGCCAAGGGTTATATAATTTATCGCTGTTTCATACTTTTGCACAGTTGGAATCCTACTTTCCTTACAAGGTCATCTTTTAAATGTGAGGTTCTCTTCCTAAACTCCAGTCATCTTACTGCAACAATTCTCCAGTATTCCTTTGTATTTTTGATTTGTGTTTTTTAAAGTAATCAGTGGCATCTTATGTATCCTAATCAACTGTGGGATTCTGTCCATGTATTCTATAATTGTTTTTGTAAGTAGTTTACTATTTAGGCTCTTCTCCTTTATCTTTTTTCTTCTTAACTTACATTGTTCCTGTTTATAATAGGGGAAAGTTTAAAAAAGAAAAAGCCAAATTTTAATAAGAGAACAACATTTCTGGATAGTTAAGTTTTTTGTTTAAAGTGCACAGCTCATCAGTATACTTTACTCAAAATTCTCAGGACTGGGTTACTAGAGGACCGGTTCCTTTTCACTGGCCAAGGTCAAGAAAGTTTTGTGTGCGCATGCACACACGTTTCCAGTATAGACTAGCCATAGGAAAATCATGCAGGACAGTGTGTGAATTCAGCCAGCCTGAATTACTGTCCCCATTAAGAAGCAGTCATTGTTTCCCTGGGCTTAAATTGGTTCTCTGGGAAACTTCCTGCTGAAGTAGAGTGCTAATAGTTAAGTGCATCCCAAATAACCAGCGTGCACTGTATCATCTGAATGCTTGCATCTCTACTTTGAAATGAGATGAAACATTAGTCTGGCTGTGTTTGTGCTCAGCTGCTGAAATCATGGCTGTGTTGAAGTGGAGGAGCAGCAAGATCATAATCAGAATGCTACAATTTCAGCATTCAAGACAGGTCCTAAATGGGTTCAGTGAAATTAGGTGGAGAAAATATTGGACAAATTTTCACTTAATTCCTTTGGGGCACTATAGTTTCTCTAATACTCTCCCAAAGAACTGGTCACTTCTTCTTAGCGTATGCGTGATATGCCTCAGGTGGCACATGACCAGGATTCACCACCGAATTTATAGCAATAGAATGAGACTTTAAAGAACCCCTAAGATTTTGCTGCAGAGGTAGAAATGTTGTGCCTTGTTTTTCCCTCGGTTTCCCCCTCGCCGCTAGTTAAAAGAAGGAGAAAACCTATTGCCCAGATGTTGTCGGAGGGAGATAAATTGAACCAACACAGCAGCGTCCACCTTCATTCCTACAGAAGCTCCTGTGCGCTTCTTGGTGGTGCTTTCCACAATGGGAGTGAAGGACGGTGAAAACAATCTTCCATCCAGACCATGTGCAAGAGACCGAGCATATGTGGCTTTTAACTCCAAAAGATGACGGTGAGAATGAACAGTTCAAGTAATGAAGCAATTAAATCTGTAACGTATGCAAGAAATGGAATGGCTTTGAACAGTCTATAATATGTCCTTTCCCTCACCAAAGCTGTAGCACTCTCCCCATTTAATATAACTCCTCCCATAAAAGGGCCTCATCCTGTAAATAATTTCTTCTCCATCTTCAAATGAACACAGCCATTGATGCAGTGAAGAGGAAAAAGCAAGTGGGTTTTAAAAGAAAGGAAGGAACTGGTAGCAAAAGTAGAAAAGAATTGGAAGTGATAAGACCGTGTGCACACACTCCTTCCTCCCAGCCCTTTTCACATTAAAAGGAAAGGGAAAGGACACACAATCTTTACTCCATTTTTCTGGGACAGGGACCACATCAGATATTTCTCCCAGGATCAGGGCAATGAAGGCCAGATTTGCAAACTGTGTGCATTCATTAATTAAACAGCAGGTGCATCGCTTTCTAGGGAGATCTCAAACTTTTCGGCACCCTTTCAGGTATTAAAAATCTTATGCAGTAAGTTGAAAAAGCTGTATATGGTTTTGGATCTTGTGTTATATTTTCTTATGTGATTGGCCCTAATGAAGAATAAACTTTTATTCTAAAATACATATTCTTTTAAATTTCACAAAGAAAAAACAGTGAATAAAAGACTTCTTAAACTAGTTTTGGTTTGTTTGTGTATTTTTCTTTGCTGGGGCACATAAAACAATTTGCTTAAATACATAAAATCATAGAATCGTAGGACTGGAAGGGACCTTGAGAGGTCATCTAGTCCAGTCCTCTGCACTCACGGTAGGACTATATATCATCTAGACTATCCCTGGCTTGGATTTGTCTAACCTGCTTTTAAAAATCTCCAATGATGGAGATTCCATGACCTCCCTAGGCAATTTATTCCAGTGCTTAACTACACTGACAGGAAGTTTTTCCCATGGGCAGTGGGTACAATAGGCCAGGGGCGGCTCTATTATCCCTGGCTGGAGCCACTGCCATGGCACGCCGGGTTGCTGTTTTTTGCTTATTATTATGTGCTATGCAGATTCCGGGGCAGTGGTATCTGCTATTCAGCTTCCTGGGTTCATCAGTAATCTCCCTGAGCTCCAGAGAGATTACCAATGAACCTGGGAAGCTGAGTAGCAGATACTACCTCCTCAGCCGCCCCAGAACTTCCATTGCACATATAAAAAGATCAGCATTCTTCTGCTGGGGAGGCAGGCGTCTGGTGTTTTCCATTCCATTCTCCGGGCTGGGGCTACTGGGTGGCTTGAGTCGGCCTGGGACTGGAGCTGTCCCAGGCCTTCTCTGGCTGTGGGAAGGGGCAGATAGGGGGGCTAAGCGCTCCTGCTGTGGGGGGGTGGGGCCTTGTGCAGAAGGGGGTGGGGCTGCAGGGCTAGCCTCCCCAAAGGGTGGGGTCCACCCACTGCCCACGGTTTTTCCTAATGTCCAACCTAAACCTCCCTTGCTGCAATTTAAGCTCATTGCTTCTTGTCCTATCCTCAGAGGTTAAGGAGAACAATTTACCTCCCTCCTCCTTGTAACAACCTTCTATGTACTTGAAAACTGTTATGTCCCCTGTCAGTCTTTTCTTTTCTAGACTAAACAACCCCAATTGTTTCAAACTTCCCTCATAGGTCATGTTTTCTAGACTTCTAATCATTTTGTTTGCTCTCCTCTGGACATTCTCCAATTTGTCCACATCATTCCTGAAATGTGGCACCCAGAACTGGACACAATACTCCAGCTGAGGCTGAATCAGCGCAAAGTAGAGTGGAAGAATTACTGCTCGTGTCTTGCTTACAACACTCCTGGTAGTATATCCCAGAATGATGTTTTATTTTTTTGCAACAGAGTTTTAATCCTATCTTCCAAAGCATTTGCAACCCCTCCCAGCTTGACATCGTCCACAAACTTTAGAAGTGTACTCCCTCTGCCATTATCTAAATCATGGATGAAGGTATTGAACAGAATCCCACTCAGAACTGATCCCTTCAGGACCCCACTGGATATATCCTTCCAGCTTGACTGTGAACCACTGATAACTACTCTCTGGGAATGGTTTTCCAATCAGTTATGCATCCACCTTATAGTAGCGCTATCTAGGTTGTATTTCCCTAGTTTGTTTATGAGAAGGTCATGTAAGACAGTATCAAAAGCCTTACTAAAGTAAAGTTCTACCACATCTACTATCTATCACATCCACAAGGCCTGTTACCCTGTCAAAGAAACCTATTAGGTTGGTTTGACGTGATTTGTTCTTGACAAATCCATGCTGATTCTTACTTAGCACCTTATTATCTTCTAGGTGTTTGCAAATTACTTAATTATTTGCTCCATTATTTTTCGAGGTACTGAAGTTAAGATGACTGGTCTGTAATTCCCCAGTTTGTTGTTAACTTTTTATAGATGGGCACTATATTTGCCATTTTCCAGTGCTCTGGAATCATTCCCGCCTCCCCCCTCCCGCCCCCAGTGTTCCATGACATTTCAGAGATAATCGCTAATGGCTGAGATATCTCCTCAGTCAGCTCCTTGAATATTCTAGGATGTCTATCATTAGGCCCAGATGACTTGAAGCCGTCTTACTTATCTAAGTAAGTTTTAACTTGTTCTTTCCCTATTTTAGCCGCTGATCCTACCTCATTTTCACTGGCAGTCACTATGTTATCATGAAAAGCTTGAGGAGTTTTATATGAAAATACATAATAAAAATTCTTATTGAATTCTTTACCTACAAGAAGCATTGGTTTCCATTTCAGCTGTTTAAAAGATGCTATTGTATGATGCCCTTCAAAAGGCAATATGTATCACTATGGCTTTTCATCAAATTGAAATAAATATTAATTACAACATAGGGTTTTTTGTATGTTTCTACAGAATGATAATTTAGTTCTTATTAGAATTTTTATGGCTTTACACAGTTGCTTTATTTAAGTTCCTTTTATATATTCATAATATGCATTCACACATACTGCATGTACTGTCATTTGAACACAATGTACTCTTTATATATAAATACTGTATCTAGTGTAACATTCATGCTTCTATTTTAAAGTTAGATGTACGCAGCAATAGAGGAATACCTTTCTTCTTGATTTTTATACTCTAGTTTAACTCTGGCTCTGTAAGTATTTCAGACTGTATTCAGCAAGTATGTAAGCATGTGCCTAACTTTAAAGTATGTGACTAATGTTATTGACTTCAGTGGGACTACCTGAGTGCTCAAAAATAGGCACATACTTCCAGTGGCTTGCTGAATTGGGGCCTTAATTATTTCATGTCCACATCTGTGATTCTCTTTTCTCACAGGCATGAGTTGCTGGACTGAAACAATATGTGTATATGGTACGAAAACAAAAACATGCTCTGAGTAGAATGAATACTAATTGTCTGGCATCAGATTTAATTTTTTTCTCTGCCCAATGAAAATCTAATGGCTCTTGCTTTAAAAAATATTGTCAGAATTGAATTAATGTTTCAAAAATTTGTTTGCCTAGTAAATCCATTGATTTCTTCTGAAGGAGGCGCTAAAAACTGTGCAAAATAGAGAAACGTCGGTTGTTGACTATTTTGACGATGTGCTTCTGGCGTTGGGATTACAAACTCTATTATTGAGCGATATCCCATGTAGATAAAGCTTGCCTGTCCTTTCCACATGGATCTGTGGATTTTAGCGGCTGCTAAGAGGTCTAGAGATCCCTGGCTCCAACTCCCTGCACCCCCTTGTAAATATTTTCTAAGGTGGGAGAGGCAAGTACCAGACATTGATGACATAAACCTATGTTATTTGTGAAGGAAGGAATATTCACAGAGGTCTGTTTTGTATTCATCTATTTGTAGTACCAACTTTTTGAAAAAACAATTTCCTTATATAACCAGAACAGTTTGTTACTGTCCAAAACAAGTAATAGCATATATAGGAGGGGTATTGTAGTTAGGAGGCATGGCCTCCTTCAGGAGCAGATGTGGAGCGAACGTCACAAGCCACCTGGTAGATGGAGCCAGGAGGACCCACATACCGGAAGCAGCGGGGCAGGACAGGAAGGGGAAGTATAAAAGGCCGGCCCAGCAGCTCAGTTGGGAGGGAACTGCGGAGGGAGACACATGTGTCTTCCCTGCTGTTGGAGTGAGATGCTGAGGAGAACCGTGGCTGCTCTGAGGGCCTGCATGAGCTTTCTGAGACTGCTGCCACTCCCACTGCCGAGGAGCTGTTACTGTTACCCTTGGCGGTATATCCTGGGGAGACACAGGATGACTCCTGGGAGCAGATAGGCCCGACGGGGAGAGTAGGAAGAAGCCCAGGGAAACTAGGCAACAGTCTGGTTAAGAGCTGGCCTGATACAAGGTCAGTGTATTGCAGGCGGTTCCCTGCTGACCTAGTGGCAGACCGCTCCGCTACTGTTAGGGCCTTGGGCTGGGACATGGTGGAGCTGGGTGGGCCTATGTCCCCCCTGCCATCCCACCCTGGTGTAGAAGTACTCCCCGTCCTTAGCCCAGGAGGCCTGCATCAGCCTACAGTCTGCTGAGCTAGGACACTAGACTGTAACCCCTGCCTGAGCCCGCTACACTGTGTTTGGGTGCTTTACCCCTGCCTAAGCCTTGCTGCCCTGCCCTGACCGAGGGCTTGGGATCATAGACTGCAGGTGCTCCACCCTAATTGTAAGTCAGAGTCCTGATTGTTTACTGCCCCACGCTGCTTGAGGCAGGGCTTATACTTTCTACAGCTCTGCCTGATGGAAGGCCAGAGTCCTGGCTGTTTGCTGCCCTGCCCTGAGTGAGGGATGGGTTTATAACCACAGGCCAGAACCCAGACTGTTTGCTGCCCCTCCCTGCTTGAAGGCCGGGACTTGCTGAGTACTGCTAATTCCCCCTCTCTTTGTTTTGAGCATCCTCTGGCAGACCAGACTGCGAGGAGGCATGGCCTCCCTCAGAGGTGGATGCAGAGGGACGACCATGACTGCTTAGAGGCATGTTATAGGTTGGGCATCCCTGCTGACCTCCAACATGCATATCTGAGAGAGGCCAGCAGTGACAGTACTGGCAAGATAGCCCTGCCCCTTTGACTGCTCTATCCTTTCACTTTTCCCTGGGTCCTTCTCACTGCCGCATGGTCTGAGTCAGAGCTCCTGCTGGTCTCTCGTTCTTGGTGACCCATTTTGCAAACTTTTCTCAAAAAACTGTTTATTATTTTATTTAGTTAGGATTTTGTTGTTCTATGTAGTAATTTTCTTGTTTCTGAAAGTTTTGTATGATTATAGATGGAAGAAGCTGCTCCAGTGGTTTCCTGCCAAATAATCCACTCCCTTCTACCCTCCCCCAGCCTCTGTCTGGGTACTGGGCATAGGATTTTCATCAGTTCTCTGTAGTAATTTTCTTGTTTCAGAAAGTTTTCTTCAAGTCTGAGAACATGGGGATTTTCTTGTTTCTGAGATCCCTGCTTTCTATTAGGTTGGAGCAGGATGTTTTCCTCAAGCTGTCCTTCTCCCCAGAATCTATGAGATGTATATCTGTGTCATTGCAACAATCCATTGAGTTTGTGACAAACAACTCTAGGAAACAAGGCTACAATCTGGGAATGTTGTTGACTGAGCTTCTGGAAGGGACTGGCTTGAAGCAACCAGTTGTCAGGAGAAGAAAATTACAAGGAGCTCTTGGTGAGTCAAGAAAAATGATAGGGTCTGAAAAAGTTGTCCAGGCACATTGTGGCACAAGGCTAGAAAGAAGAAATTTTATAGCATTTCTTTTCAGTCCTAGTAGTTTGTGAAAATTTGGACCTTATATTGTCACAGGTCCCTCAGCGTATCAGACCTTTATTAGTGTTAATCAATGGCTGAGTATTCATACATACTGAATGGTGGATCTCTGTAGCTTTCACTCGCTGTTTACACTGACTGAGCTTAGCATCTTTTAAAATTTTTGTTTTAAGGGTTAAGCCTGAGTGTTTGCAATATCCAAATAAAATGTAGTGGGAAATGAATAGAGTTTAAATGCAAATGTATGCAAATAAAGATTCTGCTTACATTTTTAATGCCATTGGCCAAGGTCCTCACTCCTTCAGCAACATCCTAGCGGACAGCCCCCTCCTGTAACCATGTAATGCCCTGTTGTCTTTAATCATGCTTTATGTGGGCAGATACAAAAATCCAACTCTGTGGAGGTTATAGCAGAATCTGGGCTTAAAATGTTTTGTGATGTGCCAAGAAGAGTTGTCTGAAATACTGTTGGTTTTTTGTTTTTTTTTAAAGGCTGACTTTTAAAGAAAATTGATTGTTTTTGTGACTTCAGGATAATTTCCCACGCTGAAAAGGATACTTTAGCCAGGAAATATAACACTCTTGCAAAAGTAATATTTCAAGACTTTTATGTCAGCATGTTTAATCTTGAAACGGCCTTAATGTTTAGTTTGAGGTAAGGACAGCCCAGAAAATATTATCTATAGGTTAAGTAGAGTGTTTGCTTTTCAGTTGTGGAAACTTAAACTCTGATTCACAGAGACCACTAATGAACTGCTGTGGATAGGGAAAGTGCTTAGTTTCCTGTGCTCCAAAATCCCTCATTTTCAGTGATCAAAATTTTTGAAATGTGTCTACAATGGAAGAAACTTTAGGCCACATTTTCCCCCTCTCTGAGATCACCCATGCAGGGGACAAGAAGCTCAGACTGCACATACCAGCTTGCATAGTTTGCTCGGAATTTTTCCATAGGGACCAGTTTACTGCCATCCAACATTCCTGCACAAATTACCAGGGACTCCACTGCCTTATCTCCTGTATCCCAGTCTACAAGGAAAGGATTTCCACTGACTTCAGTGGGAGTTGGATGTGATATATATATAACCAATATCACACAAACTGTTGTAGTTTACCAAATTCTTGCCTTTGAGTATGTTGAGGTGAGAAGGCTGAAAACCAAGTGCCTTCTGATGCCTGAGAATTGCAATGGCAGTATATAGTTTAACAGCACATCTAAGCGCAGCTTGGAAATGTTTTAGGCTACAACTTTGCAACTGGTAATGAATTCTTATCAGTTCCCTGCACTGCTAGTTAATGATTCCTCCATGTTATAATGCCTTTTAAAATACTGTATTTTAAACACTGTATAGTACGGACCCTATTCCCCTGTGCTGTACAGAGGAAGAGAGACCGGGTGTTATTTTATGAGTGACTACAATGTGCTTTGTGCTGTCTTTGCCTCAAGGAGCTTACAATCCAAATCAAATGCAGAGCGTACACTTGAAACAGATGCTACTTGCACTGAAGATCCTAATTTCATACAATGAAGGTTTAAACCAAGCATTGCAGTTTCTTTATTTAGATTTAACAATGGCAGGTGTCAAAAAAGAAGCGAACTTCATGGACAGATCTGAAAGAGAGAAGATAAATACTTCAGGACAAAAAAAATTACAAGGAATATAAACCTTTGTTTGAGGAAATAAGACAAATACTATCTGCTTGAGAGGAAACTTTTCTGAAGGAAAATTTCTTCTCCATCATTTCTTGGACCATTTTCTGAAGCCTCTGATACCAATGGGCAGCAGTATTTGATCGATAGCCCAATGGTCTGATTTGGTTTCCCAGTTCTTGTGTTCCTATGGGCTTGTCTTTATAGCCATTATCTTTTGAGTTGCCCCAGCTCGAGTTCCATCCACACACACCAAAAACCATTACCTTGAGTGTGGTGGTTCATCTAACTGGAGGTGGCTACCTGTCAGGGCTCTGGGCTACAGCTCCAGTTACCACAATTTGTAAGCTGCTAACATATCAGCTCTGTGGAGCTCAAGTGTTACTTCGCAGTGTGGCTGCTCTCAAAAGGAGTTAACCTGGCTATAGATACTACGTTATGAGGGTAGTTAATTGGAACACAAAGCATTCCAAACAGAAATCTTTACATGGAAGAAGGTGTGAAGAAGAGAGTGGGAATTCTGATGTGTTTAAAATGTATTAAGCTATAACTTAGTCTTAATCTGCAGATTGAAACTGCCCCAGCCTGGCAGTCCCCCATTCAGTTTGGTGGGGAAGGGAGAAGGAAATGGTGACGTTGCAAGACCTTGTGGTTGACCGAGCCTAAAGCTATGGAATGTAGCAATGCGGAGAATTGCTGAGTACTTTTTGTCAGAAACACACATGATATCCAGGTCTGGTCTACTCATCCTCTTCCATAACTACATCTGTTCTGGTGTGTAACATCTCCATAAACAGTTATGCAAAAACAGAATCCTTGAAGAGTGAGTTATAATGCTCTCTTTAAAAGGTAAATTATAATATCTCTCTGACATAACACTTTCTGTTAGTAGATCACAAAGCGCTTTACAAAGGAGGTCAGTGTTGTTATCCCCATTTTATAGATCAGGAAACTGAGGCATGGGGAGGGGAAGTGATTTGCCCAAGGTTACCCTGCAGGCCAGTGACAGATCTAGGCAGAGCATCTAGGTCTCCTGAGTTACAAACCACTGTACTAGCCACTAGACAACACTGCCTCCCATTATTTTTAGGGTCAGGAATGTTAAGCCCCAGAAATAGCCTTTAGAATAACTGGTCACACACTATGACTGGTCTTTTAAAGCAACAATGAAGTATTTCATTTGTCTGGCTTGTCTCGCCTAGTATTAATGTTCTAGTAGTGCTTAGGGGCACCAGCCAACGTCCGAGCCTCATTCTGCTAGGCACTGTATAAAGAGATAGAGAGAGAAAGACCATCCCTACTCCGCAGAGTTTACTATCTAAATAGGTAAGACAGACAAATTGTGGGAGGGAAAACAGGACCATCAAGGTGATTGACTTTTTCAATGTCACACAGAAAGTTAGGGATAGAGCAGAGATTAGAACTGAGTTTTCATGAGACTCAGTCTATTGCCTCATCCATCCGACCAAACGGTCACCTGAAATGTAAAGTGGAAGCTGGGTGCACATTATAGGATATATAAACAGCTATTGGTAGGAACATGCATGGGGATTATTCCTCTTTGTACAGAACTGATGAAACAATCTCTGGGCTAAATAGTGTTTAGTTTATTAGTATGAATTAAAAAAACAAGCTTGATCAAAATACCATCTTTTTCCAGGAATGTGTGTGGCTGTCTGTGACCGGTATTATCTGGACCAGTGATCTGCTTGGTCACTCCAATCCTCGACTCTGGGAGCCAGCCTTATCCTGCTCTGTTCTGAGAACCCCCACTCCTAGGCTGTTCATGCACAGCCTCTAGCATGTAAGCTGCTCCCAGCTACCTGAGTGAGCACTTTTGGCCAGCTGCTGCTTGTATTGTGTAACTGAATGACACTAGCCAATATGTCAGGTCCCAGACACAACCCTTGGAAATTCCATCTTGCAGTGTCCAGTTATGCTCGCTGGATGCTGCAAGCTTATATGAATTTGTCAATTTAACAAATAAATGTACCACACTTGTTATCCCAAGGGAAGTTTCTGACATGCTTCAAATCAAGTACACTGCTTCAGATAGAATAAACAAACACATTTATTAACTACAAAAGATAGGTTTTAAGTGATTATAGGTCAAAGCACAAGAAGTCAGATTTCGTCACATGAAATAAAAGCAAAATGCATTCTAAGCTGATCTTAACATTTAGATGCTTCTCACCACAGGCTGGCTGGTTGCCCTTCAGCCAGGCTCTCCCCTTTGATCAGTGCTGCCGTCACTTGGTGGTGGTGTCTGTAGATGGAGGTGGAGAGAGAGAACATGGTCAACATCTCTCCCTTTTATCATGTCCTTTCTTCCCTCTTGGCTTGCCCCCCCCACCCCTTCAGAGTCAGGTGAGCATTATCTCATCATAAACTGACTAAGGGAACGGGAGTGACTCATTCGAGATTCCAACAGATCCTTTGTTTCTGCCTAGGCCAGTGTCCTTTGTTCCTGTGAGGCTGGGCTGGGTTTGTCCCATAGATGCCCTGATGAGGTGTGAACTGCCCTTCTGCTCCTGGAGAATTTTGCCTGGGCTTGTCCTAAGCCATGAGGACACATTTTCAGCCTCATAACTATATACATGAAATTACAACCTATAACATTACTATAACAACAATGCTCAGTGCATCATGAGCCTTCCGAAGACACCTGACATGACAACTTTGCATTGGATACCACACAATCATAAGGATGAACATGGGGGTGCAGGGTGTCCCACCAAGGTACAGAGCATCACACTGTCTAATGCATTTAACTGAATACAAAATAGCTGTGATGTTTGTGTTTGTATTTATCATCTGCAGCACATAGATAAACTATGAGCAAGGGCCAATTCTGGCCTCAGATCAGTGTAAATTCAGAGTATCTCCACTGAGTACAGTGACATTCATTCAGCTTTACAGTGGTGTAACTGAGAGCAGCATTTTGGCCTAGAGAATTTTGAACTCCAAAGACATCCACTAATGAAGTTTAAAAAATGATGCTAAAATTGAATTTCCCTTATGACTGGCTGTTCTCCCATTACACCTAGCTGGAGATGCAGAATGTAGGAAAGCTACCCCATTAGTTGTCGCTTCAGAATTACTTCAAAAAAGAAGTCCTGAGCCTCCAGGAACATCTTTCTAGCAACTGACTAATCTCTGCAGGTTGTTGGCGACAGCTACAGTAAATCAGTCTATCCTCAGGCGTGGATGTTGCCAATGAAACTCAGAGAGATACATTATGTGCAATCCTGTTAAAGAAACCTTACACATTTAAAAGCATATCAAAGGATAGGGTTTAAATATAGAGTGTCTTTTGCAAAGCTGTCTCTGGCATTGTTTCCTGCACTTCAATGAACACTATGCTAATACAACCAGTCCCGACCTCTGTCTGTTTCCAGAAATGGCAAGGCTTAAATTGCAGTGCTCTGGTATTGTTAAAGTGCTCCAGCTCAGTGTCATTTCTGATATGAAAATGTTTCTCCTCACAACTTCAGAAGAAATTTTAAAATCTGTCAAGTTTTTTTTCCCTTCAACAGAAAGAAAACCACCTATCAAAAGAACAAAATATTCCTTAACGTGTTCCTACAACTAGTCCGCCTCTCTGTCTTAGCTAACGGTGGCTAAGACATTAAGGACTATTGTTGTATAATGCGGTGTACTTGTGTAGCAGCTCTCATGTGAGTTACTCCTGGGGAAAGTCTGTGCCACTGTGAAAGTGCAGAATTAATGTCCCCTGCAGAATTTTTTTCCCCTCGCAGAATAATTGATTCTGATGGAGAGGCAAAGGGAAGCTGCAGTTACACCTTTTGCCCACCAGATGGCACCAGAAGAGAGGGCAGCAGGCTCATGGGCCAGAACAGCTAGCCACAGAATGGGAGGGGGCAGAGGCTGTCTTCCTCGCAGCGCCCTGCTCATGGGACCAGGTGAGGAGAAGGAGATATGGGATATGGAGAGAACAGACGGAGCTGCTGGGGGTGTCACACAGATGGGTTCAAAAGGGCTAATGCGGGGACAGATTGGGGCAAGGGCATGAGAGCTAGTGGGGAGACAGCATTGAGCCAGGGGCTGAATGAGAGTGGGGGTGCAGGGACACACGGGGGCAGGGCAGATGTGCCTGACTGAATGGGAGAGGCTAGGGGTCAGCCACGACACAAATCAGACATCAAGAATTATAACATTCAAAAACCAATCGGAGAACACTTCAATCTCTTTGGTGACTCAATTACAGACATAAAAGTGGCAATTCTTCAACAAAAAAAACTTCAAAAACAGACGCCAATGAGAGATTGCTGAATTGGAATTAATTTGCAAACGGGATACAATTAACTTAGGCTTGAATAAAGACTGGGAGTGGATGGGTCATTACACAAAGTAAAACTATTTCCCCATGTTTATTTCCTCCCCCCCCCCCATTCTTCAGACGTTCTTGTCAACTGCTGGAAATGGCCCACCTTGATTATCACTACAAAAGGTCCCCCCCCCCGCTTTCCTGCTGATAGTAGCTCACCTTATCTGATCATTCTCGCTACAGTGTGTATGGTAACACCCATTGTTTCATGTTCCCTGTGCATATAAATCTCCCTGCTGAATGCATCTGATGAAGTGAGCTTTAGCTCATGAAAGCTTATGCTCAAATAAATTTGTTAGTCTCTAAGGTGCCACAAGTACTCCTTTTCTTTTTGCGGATACAGACCAACACGGCTGCTACTCTGAAACTTGTCTAAAGCGAAGGTAATCTTTAATGACCAGAAAGTGTGCTCTATCTTTTTTTAATCCCCCTCATGTTTCTTTACTCCCTTCTCTCTAATTTTCCATTTTCTTTGTTCTTCTTTCCTTTTTGTTTATTTTCTATCTTCTTTGTCTGCCTGACTCTTTACCATTTCTTTCTCTCTTCCAGTGGGACCCATCTTTCCCTCTAGTTTTCATACTGCTCCCATCCCTTCCCTTATCTTTTTCCTTTTCTTGGAGCTTTCCATCTTTTTCTCTATTCCATAATTCTTCTCTAACCTTCATTCTCCTCTTTCTCCCTCCCCACATTGCCCAATCTCACTTTATCTTCCCTTGGTCAGTCCCCAAAGTCTTTCCTTTACCTCCTTTCCCCCAATCACTCTGCACACATGACAAGGGAGGGGATCCAGAAGACCCTCTGCCTTGAGGATATCAATCTTAAAAATTCAACTTGCTGCATTTTTAGAGGTGAGTTTGAAAAGCTCCCTAACTGCAATGATGTCAGTGGGTCTCTGTCTTTTATGACTGTTCCGGAGAGGTGCATTCTTTATATTTTGTTTGAGTTAGAGATGTCAGCAACTGTTGCCAGGGAAACCTGACTTCTAAAATTACAGTAGTAACACTTCCTATCAAATACCATATCAGATCTTCAGGAAATACACCAACAGCACAGGAATAGATTGAGAAAGCATCACAGTGCAAAACCAATGGATGTTTGGTATTCAATAAAAGAGAAAAGCCCTAAAACATGGGGATAAAATTGTGTCCGCAGGCAGATGGTAGGGTCCAAACCTGCAACCTTGATTTAGGAAAGTAGTCAATTGAATTACAAACCAACGCTGTTGTAATACTTGAGTCATGTAATTGCTGTAACAGGATAATTATTGATACCCCCTATTTCATGTCCAGTAAATACATATTTTTTTAAAAAATATAGTAAGAAATAAACAGTTGTTCTCACCAGGTAATTCACCAAAGATTATCTCACTGCTAGAAACTAGGATGTTAAGCTATTTATAACACATTCCCACACAAAATCCTGAAGTTAGGGTTGTAGACACACATCAGTGGTTTGAATGCACATTGACTTTCAAGAAAATTGAGAGTTAAAAATTATATTGTAGATGAAAAATCTAGGAAATGCAGAGCTAAGGCTGTACTTCACAAAAAGGTCCCCCAATTACTTTAATTCTACCCTACTGGCGCTAAATAAAATTTGGCAGGAACCATCTTTTTGTTCTATGTGTGTACAGCACCGAGCACAATACTTCCTGGTTCATGACTGTGGTAGGTGCTACTGCAAGACAAATAATAAATTGTAATAATTCCTACTTCTTTAGAGGCAAAGTGGCAAAAACATGTACCACCAAACACTGGTTTTACAATTGTTTGCATACATGGATGTCTCTGATACTAAAGGCTTGTCTTTATGAGGAATACTTGTATTTCAACACATTAGCTAAAACTAATCTCAATGTAGCCAAGGAAATAGTAGTTTTAATATGTTTAACTGGTTGAGGTCAACCATAGGATCCACTAGGGATTACCTCAATCAGCCAACATATTAAAACTACAGTGATCTTGTCTACACTAAGATTTAAACATAGGTTAACTAAAACATGATAAAATATATCTTTTTTTCCTATTGTGGACATAGCCCTGGTGTGATGATTTTGTACCACACCAACTTCTGCTGTTTTCATGTGAGTGCCCTACTAGCATGATTTGGACATATGAGCATAGGCACTGACTTTTATTTTTCCCCAGGGGTGCTCCACACCTGCTCTGGGCCCTTGCTCCACCTCTTCCTGCCCCCTCTCTGCTCTCCCATAAGCTCCATGGCACTGCTGATTAGTTAAGCAGGGGTGCTGCCAAACAGCTGTGGCTACTGGGTGCTCAGCACCCACTATTTTTTCCCCCCTGGGTCCTCCCCACGGTGTCTACATGGAAGGATGGGGGAAACCTAAAACCCTACCAAACCATGACACATCACTGCACATCCTTCTCCTGCCTGGGGAGAGGAAGAGAGAACAAACAACAGTTGACATGTTAGTCACATTGATAAATGCATGACCGGAAGGTGCTCAGATACTCCAGTGATGAATATGGTGTAAGAACCTATATAGAACAGAATGTGTCTAATGACAGATGCTTGGTTGCCATATAGGGTCTGATCCTGTGAAGAGCTGGCTGCTTTGCAGAATTAGAACTTAATGAATAGTGGGTAATAATTGCCTTCTGCATGCTGTTTGTTTAATCAAGACTTCATAAAGATATTTTGCGAAGTGCTGCTCATAAAGAAAGCCAGGAAGCAGCCCAACCCTTACACAATTAAGAGGAGGGTGATCTAATTGATCTAAACACAGATGTGTTTTTCTTAAGTGTGCTCAGGTTGCTGTTATGAGGACAGAGTTAAGGTAGTGAGGTGCTTTATTTCATAGATGCAACCTTAAGCTTGAATTTCCAAGGTTTCTATTTTTTGCGGGGGAGGGCTGTAGTTTTTATAAACCCTAATATTTTTGAAAGATAATATGTACTCAAACTGTTGATGAATAATAGAGCTTTGTGAAAGGACATGCTCTTCCACTGGGTGGGAGAGAGGATAACCAGCTCCTCTGGGCCTGTGCTGCACTAACTAATGAGGAGCACCTGCACACCTTGTTTCTCCTGGAGGAGAAGGGGCCTAAATGGGGAAGCTTACTATAGGAAGGGGGTAGTGACCAGGGAGAAGGCTGCTCCATGTAGAGACTGCTAGTTACAGAGGTAAGCTAGTTGAAGAGAAAACAGCCACCGAACAGGCTGCTTCCAGAGCTGCCCCAGCTGACAGCCAAGCAACATGCCCTAGGAAGACAGGTAGGAGGGAAATCCCATAAAGGGACAATTGGCTTTCGGAGACTGGGACTATAAAGTCTTTTCTATGTGCTGACTGATAGACCGGCTTTCGTTCCGCCAGGTTCTCCTCCTTTGTAAGGGAGGAAGAAGAATTAGCCCTCTGCCTGGGAGCGATTCCCCCTAGAGAAGGCCCCGAAAAGTGGCCACTGGGGGAGTGGAGAGGGTAAATGAAGGACAGTAGGATGTGGGGGAGGAGGGACTAAGCAATCTTGACCCCTCTTACAGGCTTCTACCTGAATTTCACTTCCACGAGGGTTTTTTTGGGAGGGAGGAAGATCTGCTGTTATTTATGCATGCTTAAGTCATAAGATCTGCTGGAGAGGAGCATGCATCCAGAGTCCTAGGGCTGGCAGAAAGAGGGTTGAGAAGGTGGGTGGTTATTTAGATCTAATATAGCTTGCAGCTGCAAAAGTAACTTCAGAAAGGACTTGTGACTTAATTCCATTTCTTTATGCTGCCCATCTGGCACCTTGAAGTCATCTGACTGCTATGTCAGATTCACCCTAGTGGTCTGGTACAGCATTTTTCTTTTGCATTCACCCTCAGGTACAGTGCTGTAGACAGTGAGCTACAGTTCTGGGAAATACATGGTATTTAATTATGTGTGTAGCAGCTAAAGATTCAGTAGAATGTTGCTAATTTGTGGTCAGGGTGGATGTTGTCAATTAGGAAGCAAGGAGCAAAGCCTAAACTCAGTTGCAGCCTCTACAGTGGTCTGGAGCAGGTTTCACAGTAGCAGCCGTGTTAGTCTGTATCTGCAAAAAGAGCAGGAGTACTTGTGGCACCTGAGAGACTAACAAATTTATTTGAGCATAAGCTTTCAACCATTCCAGAGCACTGTACCCTTTCAGGAGTCTGATTTGTCTTGTGTACCCCAAGTTTCACCTCACTTTAAAAACTACTTGTTCATAAAATCAGACATAATAATACAAAAGTGTCACAGCACACTATCACTGAAAAATTGCTTGCTTGTTTTGTCTGCATGAAATAACTCCTTGCCTCACTGCAGGGCTGGAGGCCACCCCTATGGAGGCTCCCAGATCCTGTACTGTTTTGGAGAAAAAAGTGTACTTCAGGAACAGAGGTGTAAGGATTGATTTGCCCCCAAGTAAATAAAAACACCAAGGAGTTGAGGATCATTCATCATCAAATGTATTTTTCTCATTTGTCAGTTACAGTTAGGTTTAATTATTTGCAGTACTCTATAGCACACAAGTACTAGTATTGGGATATCTTTTATAACAATAATGGAAGCCATGATGTAAATGCATTTGCTTGATCTTTGATAAGAGGCAGAGAGAGACTGCATGTGTGTGCGTGTATTTAGTTAGGTTCTAGTGTAATGACTTTTAAGTGATTGTTCTCCATGCACTAAATGCTACTTTTTCTTCTGTAGAGTGGGCTGGAGAAAGCTGCTCAAATTCCTGCCAGATGACTAATTGGGTAAGTGTGGACATTAAGGATATTTCTGAATCTGCAGCTTTATTTGTTGTCCTTGTCTCATTAAGGGTTTTATTGTTTGCATTCCAGGAACCATGAACTCTCCAGCTGCGGCTCTGGCTTTGATAAATTGTCATTTTGCATGCTTGGAAAATTTAACTTTGTCATCACTGACAAAATTTTTTTTGTTAATTTACTTTTATGTAAATTTTAATACTGGAGCTTTCTAATTCTTCTCAATGTTTGTAAGGCAACTTTGAAATCAATGGGGCTTAGCTAGTAGATCTGATTGCAGGGCTGGGACCTAAAACTGTGCGGTAAGCACTGTTCCTTATCGTATTTTTAAATCCTAGCCTTTATTTTTATTTGGTATGTTTTACTAATAAGCCTGCTATTGCTATGTTCAAAATGTGACCTCTAATCCAGCAGCTGTGACATGTCTTTTCCTGAATAGAGCTAAATTCACATGATGATTTATAGCCAAAAGAATGGCTTATGTCTGTCTGTTTGTGTTCTGAAAGCAGAACGAGTCTGAATTGCATTGTCGTCATCTCACCTGTCTTGGGTGTTTTCTAGGGAGAATGCTCCACTCTGCTACGAAGTGGATGCAGGTCTGGGGTCTAATACAGCCAGGTACTGTCAGCTGCCAGGGACCTCAGGATTAGTGAATGGTGCTCAGCATCACACAGGAGGCAAGAATGTAGAGCTGGGCTTCTGACAGACTTACCATTTCCAGGTGGGTTTGCAGTGTTCTGTGTTCATACTACTGTGCAGTGACCGGGGATGAACACTTAAGATTCCAGCATGAGAAAATGGTATTTGGGCCAGGCAGGGAAGGGAAAGACTGCAAGGGGGCAGAGGTGCACTGAACGGGGGGGGACAGAAGTGATTTAGTTGGGAACGCAGAATAGGTGAATTTGAAGGTTCCTGAGGTAGCTGCTCCAGTTGCCTTCTTGTTATGGCTTCCCCCTTTCCCAATGGACTGCAGGGCCCGCTTCTGCAGCTAAAGCTGAACTGTGACACAGCGCTCACAATAGGAAAAGCAGGCTGAGGCCTTGTGAAGTGCCAAGTGAATTGCCTAAGAGAACCCTGGCCCCGTGGGTGGGCTGGGACTGGAGCTTCCCTTGATCGTTTTGACCTATTTTAACCACTCATCAGTTCTATTTAGCTCTGCCACAGACTGCATGAGTTTGGGCAAGTCCTCTAACCTCTCTTCCCCAGCTTCTCTCTTTGTAAACTCAGGATGTGGTGGTGGGAGATATTTACATACTTTACAGGAGTGCTAAATTCCTTATGTATGTAAAGACCATTGAGATACTCCAGGGAGAAGTTTCCCTATATGAGCCAAGTATTACTTATTAGGGCTGGCTAGACAGTGTTGTAGGTGATTTTTTTTTTTAATTTAATTTTTTTTTTAAATGGGAGGGCATGGGGGGAGAACAGAGATATTGTGATTTCCTTCCCTCCCACTGTTTTCTTAGCTGCTCTAATAATGTCATGTAGCTTGAATTCCATTCAGCACTTTGAAAATGTGGCCCTCTAATGGGGGGCCTTCACCCTGGAGTGCCTGGAACAGCAACACCATTGTGTCTCTACTTCATTTTCCCCTACTGGGCTTCAATAAGTTCAATGATGCTTATGTATGTTGACCTGTGCTCCTTCAGGGGTCTAGTTTATTTAACCTACAGGTGGGACATGTTAAAAATAGCCTCCCCTCAGCCTCTGGAAGGGGAGGGGGCTGACTTAACCTTAGTCCTATCAACCCCACTCTTCTCTTCCCCCTCCCCCATGTCCTAGTCCCTTACCCGCAGGGCTTCTTGAGCCAGAACCATCTACTGGAGCAAGGAGCCCAAGGTCATCCGCAGGGCAAAGGGCCTCTCCTTTTGGGTCAAGGTTCCCCGCATAGTTCAAACTGTAACAACTCTGCCTCGGTACAACATATAATTCCTGTGCTCTCTTGTGGATGGTTGGTTGCCTAGATGAATGTTAAGGCAGTCATGTCCGTCCGTCTGTCCGTACCCCCCATCCCCCCCCAAATTAATCCAAATTGTTTGTTAACTTCTTCCTGGCATATTAACAGGATTTATATCTGAAGTGCCCTAAGGAGTCCTCATAGCTGTGATATTTCAAGTCATAAAGGATTATAGTTAGTCTTCTAAAAGACTCAGTTTGGAGTTACATTCATGGAATCCATAGCTAGTCATTTTTAAATTCATATTACTGCAGATTTACTTATTGCTTTATAGCCCATGATAGTTGTTTCTTTTTCAAGAATTCAAGCTGTATTCTTTTTATCTTTAAAGAACATTTAATATTTATACTATCAAAGTAAACCTTGAGGTAACAACAGCTGGAATCGTAAATATTTCTGCAAAAGGTGAACTGTCAAACTGATGATGATCTTCGGAGTCTCATTCTCTCTTTTAAGCCTGCCCTCCCCTCTTTCTGGCTCATCTTCCTTGAAGGTTTCATCTCAAATGTGAATCTCTTACAGTCTAGGAATTGTTGTAAATGAGAGATTATTTTGCGTGTTTTTTTTAATTACTGGAACTTTAGGATGAAATTTTGGTGTCACTTTAAGTAATGGAGTCCTCTGAACTTACAGTGGTATACTTAAAGAGCAGAATTTGGTCCTTTGTAAATGCATTTGTTAGGTATGCATTAATTTACATGTTCAGTTTCCACACCTGCCTCTGAAATATAAGATGCAAGACACAGATGTGCAGCTGTAAGTACATCTTTACTTTGTAGTTTGTTTGCGGGTTTTTTTTTTTTTTAAAATTTCAGTTTAGTAAGATACTGAGGAATCCAGATGAAGTGGCTTGACTATTCCACAAGGATTTACAGTATCAATACATTCTACAATTAGTTCTAAAGTCAAAGTCCACGTTACTTTTTTTTTTTTGGCAGCTTTTTTGAAGTCTAAATTATGAACCAAGTCTTGTTTGTCATACTCATGTGAGTAGGCCTATTGGCTTCAGTGCAAATACTTACATAAGTAATATGAGCAGAATTTGGCCCTAAATGGGATTTTGACATATACCTTTTAATAGTTTTTCTTTTCCCTCAATGAACTGTGTGAGTTTGAGTGGCCCATTTATTTTCATAGCCCACTGGGGCTTATGTTTCTTTGCATATTTAAGAGAAACCTCTAGTTTACATAGGTGGAATTTAATAGATATATTTGCCATATTGTTTGTTAAAGCTACAAGTTCTATATGACACACTAATTATTTACAGAGGTGTATTAAGTTTGCATGCTGTGTAGTTGAAAAAATCACCAAGAGCCCACTTTTTTTTTCTTAACAAATGGTTTTCAAGGACTCTTAAGGATTAAAAGTGCTCTCAAGTCAGCCCCCTGCTATCCCACACAGCTCTGATGCAGACAAAGTCAGCCCTAGGATAATTAAATATGCACAGCTTCAGGCTAGCACAAGCAGCAACAATGTGTTCTCTCTTACTGTTCCTAGGTACTTCTAGCCAACAGAAGAAATACTTGTGTACTTCTGTATTCATACATAACTCATTAACCTTTACTTCTAGAATAAAGTACCATGCAAAGTGCATGTGTAATGTGGCAATATCTAGAACAATTCACAAAGCTGAATACTCAGAAGGGGTCAAAGTAACATTCACATAATACTTTAGTCTATTGACCTAACAAAATTGCAGAAACCAAATCATTATTACTAAGCTGGAGCTGAATATTGGCAATTCAGTCTCCAAGTGGAACCAGTCCATCTTGAGCTGTGTGCTAGGGTAAGCCACTAACATCTGTGTCTTAGTCCAAATATTTGGCCTTGTCTATGCTGCCGGGGTAAGTCTACCTATGTTACGCTACTCCAAATAATTATTCACTTAGCTGGAGTCAACATAGCTTAGGTCGACTTACTGCGGTGTCTACAGGAGACGCTCTCCCGTCGACTTGCCTTACTCTTCTTGCTCTGATGGATGACTGGAGAGCGCTCTGTGGTTGACTCAGTGGGTCTTCACAAGACTCACTAAATTGACCTCTGCTGCATCGCTCACAGCAGCGTCGATCCCCGGTAAGTGTAGACATGGCCTTTGTGTCTAGATTAGGGTTTACACATGCCTGAGCCTGATGGTAAACCACAAAACGTTTGTGTCCTGGAATAACCTCTGCAGAATGTCTAGACTAGCAATTATAATTGTTAGTTTACTTGAGTTAATTGATTGGCAATTAAATAAAGACGGGGTGAAAGTAAGGCTGTATGGGCCGGTATGGCCCACAGGTAAAAAGTGGCCACCTGTACTGCTTACAGAGCTTTAAAGGACCCTGCTTAAAGCACTGCCGCGGCAGCACTTTAACATTGCTGCCCCTTCTGCCTGGGGCCCCGCCCCTTCTGCCTGGGGCCCCGCCCCATACTGGTAAGAGAAATATTTTACTTTCACCCCTGAATCATGACCCCACTATCTAGTATAAACAAACCCTAGGTTTTGTTTCAAATCATATTCTCGTAGGCCTGGGGTACATTCAACACTTGTACTGGTTTAACTAAACTCAGTTTTCACCTCTGTTTAGTTACTTGGTGCAAACCTTGTGAGGGAAACTGAAATCCATTTAAAACTCACCTCAATCTAGCTTAGTTCCACAAATTTATGAAATTCTCAACCCTCTGTTAATAGTTGTAGTAGTACATGGTTTGTATTCCCGTTGTAAAAGTTAGTCATAATGTACCATCTGTCTCTCTTTCCGCCCCCACCCCTCCCCAGTCAACAGGTATCTTAGGAAACCGTGTGGTATGCAACAGTTTCAATGGACATTTTGTGTGTGTGTGTATGTGTGTGTGTATATTTGTGTGTGTGTATATATATATATATAAAAAAAAATATTTTCATTTCTAACAAACCTAGAACTACTTTCTTGTTCTGGTGGTGGTTATGGTATTTTCTTTTTGGGATAAGGGGGAGGGGGAATTAATGTAACTCCTTCTGCAGTCCCTGGAGAAGTGGAATCTCATATGTAATGTGAACAGCTGCTGTAGGCCATATTTTTTTTTAAAAAGAAGTGGGGGGAAAAATGCTTTCATGGTTTTCAATTTTCTCCCCACAAGTAAGAAGATCACATTTTTGTTGCACTCTAATTAATATGAGTGCCAGTGCATGACTTCCCAAACAGGCAGATGCTTTGAAGGAAGTGTAATGTATATTTTTATTGATCTTCTGTCACAAGGCTTTTTCTTCTCTTATGTCTATACAGGAAGTAATGACTAGAAAAGATGAGCAATCACATGCAATTCTAACCAACTTAAACTGGCTTTTGTAAAGGGCAAGACGGGGGGTCAAGATAAAATTACTGGACTATGGGGCATGGGGTTTTCTGGTTTTCCATTTTAATGAGCGGTTTGGGCCAATTCCCTTTTTTAATCAGAATTCAAAAAAATTCAAATTAAGAGGACTGACTTCTAAGGAAATTGAATATCCATGCTCTGGAGTGAAAGTAAATCTAAGTTCGGTACTGTGGCTGATACTACAGAAAGCCATAATATTCCCCTCCGCGCACAATAGAGAATTTAAAAACTGGACTTCCTGAAGATGTATTGATTTCCTTTAAGTAAACAAAGGCAGATTTCCCATTGTGCTATGGCCATTGATGAAAGCCCCACCGATAACCAGGGGTAGTCAGAAGATTGTATGTGGTAAAAACTAAATCATTTCCACCTCCATTTCAACTGTTTCTCCTTTTGAGCTGATTCTTTTAAAGAGAGCCAGAAGAAAACACACTTAATGGTGGGTGTGCAAGTTTCATCTTGGTCCATATTATAATGGATGTAAGAGTAGGTGGGTCACACTGATTCTATAGGAGGAACCAAATTCCATTTCTAATTAGGATTTGTGGGCATGGGTAAGAATTTAGGATGATTTTCAGTCCTCCATCTACAGCAGCACTTTGGCACAAAGATCGAGGGTAGGATTTTTAAATAGTAATTCTCTACACTGCAATCAGAGGTAAGACTATAGCATGTGTAGACATAACCAAGCTAGCTTTGATCTCTCGAGCTTGAATAACAATTGCAGTGTGAAGCTGTGGCCACACCCAATCTTCTATTGTCATTTTTTTCCTTCTTCCTGCCTGTGTGCACAGAAGCTGGTACCACAATAACCTAATTGGCTGTCATTCATGGTTTTTGTTATCAGTGCAAGTCTGTGTGTGGAGACATGTTTGTTTGGTTTTTTTAATTGATTTTAAGTTATCTCAAATAAGGCACTCTTATTCCAAAGCAGGAGTATCCAAACACAGGTTTGCACCCAAACAATCAAACGTGAGAATTACAACTGCTATCATTATTGTGTTTCCATATAGACCGTCTATTCTTTTTCCTCTTCACTTTTCCAACCCTACAGTGATTCCTAATCCCTCTACTTCCTCCCCCACCAAATTCTCAGGCTTCATTCCTAATTCCTTTCCCCAGGGGCTAGAAAAAAGCATTGAGATAATTAATGCTGACACATGTGAAGTGTCCCATTAGACTTTAGGATTAATATCCAGTGAGACTGAAGGGGGATGGGTAAATTCACACATCCCAGAGCCAATGAATGAGACTGTCTGCAAACTCAGGCAGACAACACTATGGATGTTGGTGTTAGCTTACATTTTCTCAAGGAGATCTAGAAATTTAATTAAAAAAACAAGTAAAGAGTTAAGTCTGCAGATCAGAATAAGACAGGACTGCTTAAGTACACTGTCTAGATTGGATCCAGCCTTCAGTCTAATTGTTTAATATCTCTGTATAAGAGATTCTGAGCATTTAAATAAAAATTCTTCCTTTAACAAAAACATTCTTATTTATTCCACAAATGGATTTCTGTTAACTGGTGAAGTGAAATGATTACAGGGCTATAAATAGTGTGTGTAATGCTGCATGTAGGGGAAAGGACAAATCAAAGACAACCTGGAAAATGTGTTTGAAGTAATACTCAATAGCACTCACAGTCTACAGAAATAGCTTTTTTTAAATTGTACAGAAACGAGTCATATTATATTATTCTATTATAAGAGAAACGGCCAAACATTCAACAACGTTGCCAAAGCAGGCTTCGGGAAACCAACAGAGTCAGAAATAGGTTACAATATACTGGAAGTATTAAATTATCTGAAGGCCACATGCATTAAGATGAAACGTCTTTCTGAAATGAGTGTATTTTAAATGGTGGAAATGCTACAGGGAGCTAAAATGAAAGGTGCGTGTGTTGAGCATTTGGCACCAGGAAGGAAATAATGCGCCATTTACAGGTTCTCTGAACTGCTCTGGGATCTGGGAAGAGTAGTTGTGCAACCTGGGTAAATGTTGATCTCTGAGCAGTAGCAGACAAAGCCAGTAATTGTTTTGTTTCATCTTTCATTTTGTAGAGTATGGGACTAATCTTCAAGTATTAACTAGGGAGTTTCCTTTGAGGCGCAAACTACATTCTGATAAAGGATTCAAAGGAGCTACTGGAATTTCACTTCTGTAACCTGCAATTCCCCAGGGAACCAAAAAAAGGCAAGGTGTGGGAACCACGAGAGACACCCACACATGTGCTCCTTGACTCCACTCTAATCTTCTGCCTCACTGGCTCCAGGAAAGCATGCTTGCAGAGATGCCCAACCAGCCTGGCCCCTCCCTAGTTCATCAGATTCATGGAGCCAGAGCCTCCTGGAAGGGATTTGACAAGGTTTGGGAGAAGGATGGAGAATGGCAGCTGGGCAGAACTCCTCCTCTTTCAACAGAGGGCTTAGTTCTGCTCCCATTGAAGTCAATGGCAAAGCTCCCCTCAAATTCACTGATCTAAGAGCAGGCCCACAGAATGGTGTGGGGGCACAGGCCCTTTAGTTACACTAATGTAAATCCAAAATAACTCTATTACAGTCAACAGTCCTTCTGCATTTACACTGGTGTAACTGAGAAGAATTTATCCCTTTGCATCTATCCCTTGCTAATGACTAAGAGGTGCGCCAGGAAGTCATTGCATGTGATTGAGGTAGAAGGACTGGTGCCAGACAGCGGCAGCAAAACCTTTTTTAGGAATTTAATGTTCAGCGTGCAGCTTTCTAAACAAGCAAACGTGTTTTTAAAATTCCACTGCCCAATTGCACGAGTAGACATCTGTGCACATATAAGCCCTGCTGCCAGTGGATGCATGTGTCTGGAAGAAAGCTTTACACCAGAATAGAATACTTTAAATTAGCAAATCTTTGCCACTGAATCCCACAAAGAAATGTGTCCTTCCTATTATGCCAGGTGCTTTTCCAGTTGTGCACCTTAATAGTATTTTTAAGTGGTTTTGAAATGATCCAATTGCCATTTTCCAATAAAATACAGAATTTGCAGTGATGGACTTCCACCATGCAGAAGGGATGGAGGGGGACACAGTTGACTAATATTCTAAGACTGGCATAATCAGCAAAAAATACAAAGACCATGTGCCCGTGAAGACCAGCAAAAGTGGCTGATAGTGAAAATCCACCTGCTCACCCCAGCTGCACGGGCTCCAGTTTTATATGTAAACTGGCTTCTCATGTATTCTCAGTCCTTGTGCTTTTGGTAAGAAGGAAAAAAGAGCATAATCCTGATTTTTATATAATAATGAGGCTTTCTGTTTCATGTTTCCTCTCAACTAGTGTGAGAACAATTGGGTATTTAAATGCTCCAAGTTAAGTGTAGAATATATTTTTCTTTAAAACCTTCTCTTTATTCCCAGTTCCAATAAAAGTAACTAAGGAGCTGATTCCTACAAGGTCCTTCATTCCTGTTGAAGTCACAGCTAAACATTCTGGTCCCATTTCAGCAAACCACTGAAGCATTCAGTGGTTAACTTTAACAATTGGTATTTTTTTGACCAGCTCTAGTTCTGAGGCCTGTATGAAGCATCCAAATAGTATCAGATCTCAGCAAGTGGATCTTGCAAGATTTTTGCCCCAAATATTGAAATTGACACAACTCATTTCTGACACATGACATTTCTGCTGTCTTGGACACCTACAAACTATACCCAGAAAATAAGTGGTGTGGTTCTGGATCTCATCCATACCTCCAAAAGCAAAGAGGTGGCTTAGATGAGGTGACTCTGAACCCCCTAAATTTGGGGAAAAGTGGATGTTTGCCATATTTAGGTTCCATTTCAGACCCAGCTATACTTTTACTTTTTTAGCTAGCTATAGTATTACAACTAATATTCTAGTTTTCCTTTACATTAATCCATTGGTGTCATACCTCCTTAATCTTCCAAAACAGAAACACTGGGGTGGTACAGAGAGCCACAATTAGGGACATAAAAGCCTTTGCAAGAATTCTAAAATGATGCAGGATTCACAGATAAGTTGCACTCTATAACTTTTTGTTTCCTGAATCAGCATTCTTGTTAATTATTTACTGCAGTAGCTGTCCTGTTAACCAGTATCATGGTAATGCAGTATGAAGACAGAGTTGGGTCTCAAATGAGGGACAACTGAGAGGTCTGTTTTCTGTAATAAGATCAGGGTTCTCTTTCACAGTGAAGAGTATGGCTGTGCTCAATGGCCCTTTTAACAATAATGTCCTTTGCTACTGAATTGGATGCATGGGTTTAAAGCCAGTACTGTTTGAGGCAAATAGGATTAACACTAGCATCTCTGTGGACACCAGAAGATCTCATGATCTCTTCACCCCACATTTCTGATGTAGCCTTTATTTTTCCTGAAGTTTGCCTTTTACAATTTATAAACATAATCATGTGATTTTAGTGAAATGGTAACTTAATTTATTTGTCTCCTATAATTTGAGATTGATTTCCTGGTGGAAGATCATTAGGTTTGTATTAAGTGCAACTACCCACACTTTGAACTGTACCCTGTTTCTCTGACCAAATTAAAGTAAATAAATAAAGACCACAACTAAAGGGATCATAAGAAAATCTTCATCCAAAAATTCAGAAATAGAATCCTACTTTTAGAGAGAGAGAAGCGCTTGTTACACTGTTGGTCCATTCCCTGGCTAAAAGAGGATGGATCCAAATGCTAAACACAGATACTATCTCGGATATTAAATTCTCACAGTTGAATGAGAGCGGTTAATACAAGTTCCCCAGAGTCTTAAAATTAAATATGGCAAAATTGGCTGGTAATAGATAAGAGGAGATACCATTCAGTGGAGCACAGAGTGCCGTTCATTGCAGATAATGCTAATAACACATTAGGCTGTTCTTTTCTCTTTTTTTTTTATTTTTATAGAAAAACATCATTTGTATCATCAACTTGCAAACTTCCTCCATCTCCATTAGAGCTGTAAACAAAAATTCAGGTGAACAGAAGTGCAGGAAATTATTTATTTGGAAGGGAAGAAAATCGCCTCCAACTCTGCCAAAATGCTTCATCAGTAGAGCTCTACAATCATTTACACCATCTGAGGATCTACACCCCTCTCTGTTCTTTGGGCCTTAAAGAGAAGGAACATATACTGGATTTGGTTCCTCTTTTCCTTGATGCTCTGGGATGTATAAAGAAGGCTTTTTTCCCTGCACCCCTCCCAGCATTTCCTTCATCTTTTCCTTGGAAATATTGGGAATATCAAGGATCATCTTTCCTGTTTTCCTTCTCAGGTTGCCCATGGAGGACACAGGAGCTGGAGTGGAATCGTTCTCAGCCCTTTGTTGAAAGGATGAAGGAGAGCGAATCTTTGAGAACAGCTTTTCTCCCAAATCCTTCTTAAGCGTTTGATCCCAACAGGTGTTAATGAAAACAGACCAAAGTCCAGTTTTAAACAGCCTTATATAAAAATCTGTTCCCTTCTTGCTTTGCTCTTGTTTCTTGTGATGGTGCGCTACCCAGAGGCACTGACTTTCTAATGTGCTGGGGGGTGCTTGACACCTGCGGTGCCACAGGCCCCACCTCCACCCTGCCTTTTCCTGCTCTGCCCTCACCCCGCCTCTTCACACCCTGCGCCTCCTGTATGCTGCTGAACAGCTGATCACTGGCATGCGGCTGGCACTGGGAGAGAGGGGGAGGCACTGATTGGCAGGGCCGCTGGCAGGCGGGAAGCCCTGCGGGGAAGGTGAGGGGAAGGAGGTGATTGGTGGGGCTGCTGGTGGGTGCAAAGTACCCACCATTGACTGGAGCACCAATGGAGTCAGTGCATATGGCTGCAGTCATGTTCATTCTCCCATTGATCACAGAATTTGTGGGATGAGGGAGTTGCTTTAAGTCAGCTTTGCTGTCTCTGGATTCTTTGAGAGCCAGCCTGGCCCCTGTTGTGAGTCAGAGCAGCCCTAGGATTGCTCTAATTTATGCATGCGAAGGGAATAAGAAAATAGTGAGGTCATGCCCACCTCCAATGGTCTCTCCCACCAAAGGGCCTCGGCGCAGGCAGGTGCCAAACTTCTCTGGCAGCTCTTGTGGATTCAGGAGATGTTCTGGTCTGTTGTAAAGGCACCTTAAAGCTTAGATAAAGGAGGGGAGAGTATTTGTATAAAATTTGCAGATGGCACTGGGAGATCTTGCACACACTTGGGGGGACAGGATTAGAATTCAAAAGAATCCTGACAAATTGGAGAACTAGTCAGAAATCAATAAGCTGAAATTTAATACTTCATTTAGGAAGGAAAAATCAAACGTACAACTACAATACGGGGAGTTTCAGAGTAACAGCCATGTTAGTCTGTATTCGCAAAAAGAAAAGGAGTACTTGTGGCACCTTAGAGACTAACCAATTTATTTGAGCATAAGCTTTCGTGAGCATCTGATGAAGTGAGCTGTAGCTCACGAAAGCTTATGCTCAAATAAATTGGTTAGTCTCTAAGGTGCCACAAGTACTCCTTTTCTTTCTACAATATGGGGAATAACCGGGTAGGCGGTTGTACAGCTGAAAAGGATCTGGGGGTTATAGTGGATCACAAATTGAATGAGTCAACGTGATGCAGTTGCAAAACAGGCTAATACCATTCTGGATGTATTAATAGGAGTGTAGTATGTAAGATGTGGAAGGTAATTGTCCTGCTGTACTTGGCACTGGTGAGGCTCCAGCCAGAATGCTGTGTCCACTTCTGGGTGCCACACTTTGAGAATGATGTGGACAAATTGAAGAGAGTCAGGAGGAGAACGACAAAAAAGATAAAAGGTTTAGGAAACCCAACACTTAAGCATGCTTCTTTCTGAGGAAAAGAAGACTGAGGAGGGACCTGATAACAATCTTCAAACACATTAAGGGTGGTTGTGATGAGGAGAATGATCAATTTTTCTCTGGTCAGTGAAGGTAGGACAAGAAGTAATCAGTTTAATCGGTATCAATGGCAATTTACATTAAGTTTTTCCTAATCTCTACTGACTATAAGGAGAGTAGGCTTCCAAGGGAGGTCATGGAATCCCCATCATTGGAGGTTGCTAAGAACAGGTTAGACAAACACCTGTCAGGAATGGTCTTGATCCTGCCTCGGCACAGGGGATGGGCTAGTGCCTTCTTGAGATCCCTTCCGGCCCTACATTTCTATGATTAATGCAACCCATGCAACTCTCATTTTGGAAAGCAAAGGCTGATACCCGACATGAGACATGGTAGTGGGCATTGAGAAAACAGTGGGGTGCTTTGTTTAGAAGAGCATACAAGCTGCATGCCGAGATGGAGGGATGGAGACAGCTGGGGAATAGTGGGAAGGTACTGAGCAGCACTCGAGTGGTTCTAGTTTGAATCCAGGCTACAGAGTGGTTGTGTGAGCGGCTGACAAGCTGTGCTCACTTGAGTTTGTCTATATCACCTCTCTGGCCAGCCAGCTTAAATGATAGTTTGTTTTTTTTATTGTGGACAGGACTCTGTTATAACTAGTGTTTTAACTTTGCAGTGAAGACAAGACCTGTGATTGTAAATCTCCTCTCCTCTCAATTGCTTAGGTATCTTCACTTCCATGGTACTTGAGATGTCCTAGTGCTACTAATTCTCCTGTGGCTTAGATTGTCTTCCAGGTAAGAGAGGGTAGGCAGGACCTCAATTTCTAATGTAAAATTAAAGAAGAACCCTCGCCACACACCCCTTAAACAGCCCCACGCTACCAAAACCTTCAGACTTTCTTTACACCTCACAAGGAAAAGGGGCGGGGAACAACCCCACTTTTTTCCTTTGCAGCTTATGGTTGTTAATTTGTGGGCATATGCACGTGTTGTTGCAAGTCACAATGCACCATCTTACATTTACATAACGCTCTTCACTCCAGACATTTCCAAAGTGCTTTACATACTGGACTTAAAGCGTAATTCTTCATCTAGCAATGAACTGCAGCCACCGCTGGTGTGGAATAAGTCAATTATTTAACATTGCACTTGCATGTGACACAGTAGTTGAGGATAGGAATAACAGAAGCATACACTATACGCTCGGAACTAGAGGAGGAATTTAGGTAGACAGTATGTGGTTGTCCAATTCAAATATACCAATGACCTTGGGTTTAACATCCCTATCTTGTAAAAAGTTATATGAATTCAAAATGCCCACAACTGGACAGGCGGGAGGACCTCAGTTTTGTCTCATCTAAGAGAAATAAGTTACTAGTCCATATACTATTTAATAGTTTTCTTTCAACACTCTTGGCATAACAGTGAGTTTTATTTGAAAAATATGGTATTTATTTCTCTAGAATCATGTGGTGGTCTTCTACTCCTAGACATACAGTGCAGATGTTGTATTCTGTAACAATGCAGCTATTTTAATCTCAGAGGACAATGACTTCATTTTTGATCCTGCAGTAGGAGGAAGTAGGATGCCACAGGATAAGTCTGGTAAAACAGTGGTTTGAAACCAAATATACCAGTATTTGAAATGAAAATAGGAAAAATATTCTCCACTTTCAGAGTAGTAGCCGTGTTAGTCTGTATCAGCAAAAACAACAAGGAGTCCTTGTGGCACCTTAGAGACTAACATATTTATTTGGGCATAAGCTTTTGTGGGCTAAAACCCACTTCATCAGATGCATGGAGTGGAAAATACAGAGGCAGGTATAAATACACAGCACATGAAAAGATGGGAGTTGCCTTACGAAGTGGTGGGGGGTGTCAGTGCTAATGCACCAATTCAATTAAGGTGGAAGTGGGCTATTCTCAACAGTTGACAAGAAGGGTGAATACCAAGGGAGGGGGAAAATCACTTTTGTAGTGCTAATGAGGCCAATGTAATCAAGGTGGCCCATTTCAAATAGTTGATAAGAAGATGTGAGTATCAGCTAATTTCCCCCTGCTGACATATTCCATGCCTCCACCTGGGGGGCCCCCACCCCCCTGGTATGAGAACCTGTGCTCTACAGCACCAAGACCTCCCAGCCATGGCTGAGAAGTAAATATATATATGTAAATAAAGTCAGTACCACCCCTATCTAAAGCCAAATGAAGTGAAGCAGTGTGGGAGCCCCCTACAGGTGGCTGACTACAAGAGGAACATCTCCTTGGAATGCAGGGAAAAAAATAGCAATTAGATGGGTCAAATAACAATAAAAATGGCCTTCTGTTTATCTGATAGTTACTTCTATTTCAAAACAGCAAGTGGAAGATGAAGGGGGGAAACCCCACACTAGCTTCAGTACAATATTTGTTTTAGGTTATTTCTAATCCCTGTGATAAAATAAGCAGTGAGATCTCTGAAAACTCCATATTGGCTTTCCCAGATAAGATGTTTTTTATGTAGGTTCTCGTATGAAGAACAAAGTTTGGTGTGTTTGAGGATGCGAAGAACCATATTTACTTATGCACACTCTTTGTGTGTTCAATGCATGATCTTTGTGTCATGCATGTATAATAATTGAACACGGCTGGTGTGGACAGCTTTCTTGACAGTTTCTTATGCCTCCGCTGGAAAACAAGCTTTGTTACTTTGGAGGATGCCTTGAAAATTTATTATGAGACATATCAAATTTTTATTTGCTCAAACACAAGTAAAAAAAATTCAGAATTTTGCCCAGATAGGTATGAAAATTACTATTGTATAATTAGAGCAAGAGACAGTGAAATATAAACAAATGGCTAAAGCTCCTATTGAGTTTATGGGTAAAATGAAAGAATTTCTTGGCGGTAATGCAGATATGTTGACCTACCAGAGACTTTCATACTCTAGATAAGGTTTCACACCACTTGCAGCCTTTCTGGATTGAAGCCAAGGGAAAGTCATGGGAATCTTTCCATTGACTTCAATAAATTTTTGTAATAGCTTAATGGCTTTCCCAAAGAAGATTTTGGTTTGAAAAAATCTTTTTTTGCCATCCTGAGGCATTGGAAATGACTGACTCTATATGCTTTCTTTTCCATACATGTATCTATCTAGAACAACCAATTCAAGATCAAGATCAATTCGTCACATACTTTGTCAATGTCTAAAACAGGAGAGAATCTACTGGTATCAGTGCAGTCTCATAACTACAGGGACTAGAAAAACTTTATTGGCTATGATGTAAAGAAACGGTTTTACCTGGAAGAAGGAAAACAAATCACGTTTTAACAGAATTTCTCCATTTCTGCAGAGGAATAAAAGCAGTTTAAAAGTGGTGCAAGATGATGGCTGATAAAACATCGTCAGGTAAACTGTCTAAGTATATATACTCCTGGGGAAGGAAGCTGTAGAACTGATTAAATAATAATCACCACCACCAGGTTCCCAGTGACTTTCAAGATCTTCTTGTGAAACAGCCCCAAATCCTTCTTAGACCTGTGAAAACACTGCCAAAACTTCTTTGGTGACAATGCAATATGATTAATATCATCACAAACCTTGACAGCTGAGGAAACTTGGAATAGCAAGTTGCTTTTCTCATAACAAATTTCATGCCAAATTTTTTCTCCTTTTCTTGGGAACATCATGTGGAGGGAATGATAAGGAATATTTATGTTTCAAAGAAGCTAAATAAAGTAGAAATGCTAGGGACGATTGATTAATTCTTTGCACATCCTTTAGCCTCTTTCAATCCGAATTTTTTAAGAGTTTGCAAACAATAATGAACATAGCCTCACAACAACCATATGGCTTCAGGGAATATTGTCACCTCCATTTTATATATGGGGTGAGGCCCAGTAAGGCTAGCGGACTTGCCTGAGGTCAGCGTGTCCAGATCAGACCAAAGAATAGAAACAAGTTCTCAACTCCAATCCTGTATTTAAACCACTAAACTATACTTCCTTTCATATGCCATTCTGAAAGTAGTAAGTGCATAACAATAGCTAGATTCGTGAGATGAGGATAGGAATCAATAAGTGTTGTAGTCAGTGCAGATTGGCGGGGTGGAAATCCATACTGATATAGAAACATCTTCAGGAATCTGGTTTCCAATAAAACCATTTTGATGGGCTAGATTAACCAAATGACAAATCTGGATTGTATAATGGTTTAAGATTAGGGTAAGATTTTTTTTAAAGATATTGAGGGCCCTAATTCCCAATTTCCTGTGTGCCAGAACGGCAAATTCCTTTCATAATTCCAAATATTGTGTTCAGCTCAAGCCTTCGCGGGAGAGTGAGAACCATCCTGGTTAACAATCTAAGTCCATTTATATGTAGAGATGATAGAGTTTGGTTTTCTGTGGTGTATTTTTTTTTTTTTTTATTCAGTCCCCACAGTATGAATTCTGGAAGGGTCTCCTGGGATAACTAATTCTGCTTGGAAGAAGAAATACCAATCATGATTGGAAGTTATTAAAAACAGCCCTACATTTGGTACAAGTTAGCGCCTTGGGTCAGACCCTTCAGGGAACTCAGCTTGGTGACTAGAATCTTTTCAAGCTGGTTTCTCTGGATACAGGATCAGAAAATTTATTCCAGTTTAGACCACTATCTATCTAATAATGAATAAAACAGTTACCATTAAGGATCCAATCCGCTCTACCCTGCCCACCCAAAATTCACGTAGCATTGGGCCCAAAACAGCCAAATGTAAGTGGGGTAATAGTACCGCTCTTGTGGGGAACTTTCCTGGCTTCTGCGCTACCCCGGTGAAGTGGGCTAGCGAAAGAATCTGAGTCCTCGCTCCCACTTCCTTTACCCAGTGGCCTCCCTGCCCTTGGACTCCCCTTCCACTCTCCTGTCTGGCAGAGTCCTCGTAACCCCAACAAGGCTGGGCCCAGGATTCCTGGGGGCCTCGACCCCCAACCCTGTTGTGATCACCTAGGACAGGGGCTAGGGTGCCCCCACTCCGGGGTACTCTCTCTGCACTGGGCACTTCTGTGACCCACTGACCATTACATACAAGTTAAAGCAAATGCAAGTTATTTAATCAACAATTAATTTTAAAAAGAATAAGGGAAAATGGGAAAGGTTAAAGGAAACACATCAACCTGCTCTGTGGCAGAAAACATCACAAACAGTGTCTCTGGAATGTCAGGGCAGTTCACAGTCTGTTCCTTGAAAGTCTCAGGCCCTGGCTGTGCTGTAGGGATGCTGTGGGTTGGACACTTGCTCTGGTGGTGGCTACATGCTCTCAGGACCTAAGTGGTAGGACCCTTCTTCCTAGTGTCGCCCCCGCCCTGTTGGGGTTATGATCCACGCCTGGCCGGCTGAGGCATCTCCCTGTGCTGGGCCTGCTGCCCAGGGTCCCCCTCGGTCTCCCGAGCTGCACCACTCTGTCTCTGCACTGCTGCTGCTCTGCCCCAGCTCCCTGGGCTGCTTCTTTGGCTCCTCTGGCTCTGGTTGCTGCAAGTCTGCTCTCTCTGGGCTGCAGCTCTGCTCCCAGGACAGGGGCTGCTCTCTCTGGGCTGCTTTTCTGGTCCCTCTGGATCTGGCACAGCTCTGCTCCCCAGCTTAGCTTGGGCCCCGCTTTCTCCTTAGCTCGGCCCCACTCTGTCTGACCCAGGCAATTCCAGCTCACACGGAGGACAGGACCTCTCTGATTAGCCTACCCACCCTGTCATTCAGGCTGACCTGGAGCATTGGCCTCTCCCCATTGTTCCTGGGGGCTGTCAGTCTCAGGGTCCTGATTCCCCATCGACCCTTCCCCCTTTTTAGTACTGGGAGCTAGCAACTAAAACACCCCCACTGAATGTTAGTGAGGGGGCAACAGTCCCCTTACATAAATAATGAGCATCCAGTGAACAGTACTACGTTTCTCCTGCTATAGCTAGTGCTACAGTCCCTATCTTTTTATCTATATTGCCCTCTTTAATTTTTTAACATTAATTTTAAAGGGGAAAAATCACCATGGTTTTTTAAATGAGGAACGGTTGAAATCCGCATTTAATGCCTGTTAGAAATTACATTGCAACTTGCATTTGCTGATTCCCACTGTGATTCAAAACCTGAATGTTAGATAATGTATTCAGTTTTCTAACCAGTGCTGAAAATGATGAAAACATGTCATTTTTCTGACGTGTGTTCTCAACCAAGAGCTCTTTACTTGTCTCCTAGAAGTACAATAGACAGCCCATAATAGCTCAGATCCAGAAGCAATATTTTTGGGCTAGATTGTGCAATCCTTACTCTTGTTACTAGGCTCTGATTCACAAGAACAGTCCCACTGAAGGCAAAGGAGCTACTTGTGAGTAAATCCATACTAACATGAGGTGGAGTTGCACAATCCATCCGTTTGTGCTTTAATTTACATATATGTAAATATGGCAAAAAGTAAAACCCCCTAAAGAACGTAGCACAGGGAAAATTTGCTAGGAACATCTTGCTTAAATTGTGTGAGGCATATTTTATAGCTACCATTCAAGCTGCTTTTAGAAACAGTGACTTTAAACTCCAACAAACCAGAGTCTATGACACAGCCATAAAAACCTATTTCAGGTGAGGAACAATTTTTTTTTCTTTTTAAATATAAAATTTTGATTTGCTTAAAAATTCAAATATAAATAATTGTTGCTGTTCAGAATTTTTTCTGTTCTGTGCCGTGACAAAACCTTTAAACTGTAATTTTACATTAGTCTATAATGTGGACTAGTCTCCTTGTATATTTTAGGGGAAATAAGTGAGTTATTTAGAACAGTGGATTGACATTGTGCATGTCCAATAATTTTTTCTTAATCATAGTGAATTATAAGTATCTGTACTGGAGACACTATTTCGTAAGTTGTCTGTCCCCATACTCTTGCCCAATGTACTGTGCTCAAGTTGGCTTTTGCCATCCATTATAGAAGTCCCTGCATTTCATATGGATTTAGGGCTTCATCCTGAAGATGCTTACCATTGTGCGTAATGCTCACTATCCCAAGTTTCCTGGGATAGATTGGGATCCAGATGCAAGATGGAGCTTAAATGTGGAACCCTATGTGCACAGGAAGGTATAATTGGCACTGGCACAGGGCTCTGTGCGAGTGGATCCCAGTGCCGTAGTTTGTAAAGTGCTTCAGGATGGAAGATGCAAATCATCGTTGCTATTATTGTTGGAGTCTTTTTCTGACCCGTGCTGTTTGGGAGTGATGGTGGTTGTGGTTGTTGGCAGCTCATCAGTTGTATATTCTGATATTTTCCCCTTGGTTGCTGGAGAGATGTCTTCACATGCTAAAAGAAGGATTTTGGTGGTTGTGAAAAACTTCAGATATTTCAAATATAGTCATGTTTTTTCTTACAATCGTCATCTTATACACTGGGAGACAGGGTAGGGAAGACATACTTCTTAGCAAAACTCACCTTCCAGCTGAGACTAAATTTTTCTCCCCTGAAAGTTGGGAGTAAATTGGAAGGGGCTCAGAAAAGAGCAACAAGAATGATTCCAGGTCTGGAAAACTGCGCCACGGAGACTTAAGAAGCTCAGTCTAGCTTAGAAGATTAAGAGGTGACTTGACCATCGTCTATAAATCCCTCCACGGAGAGATGATTGTCATGGTATCTGGTATGGCTTATAGCTGAGAATGCCAGTCCCAGGTTGGACTGTTACAAAACAGGGCAGACACCCCAAACTGGTGGTTATATCCTATAATTAGATTTCACCAAGCCAGTAACAAGCGTGCACTCCTGGATTACTATAGTATAGTCTTGCCATGGAGCCACAGACAGTCCCCTTAAGTTCTCTAGCCCTTCTTTGCCATCCAGATAAACTGGACTTTATGATGAAAGGTTATTAAAACCAACATTGACCACACATTAGGTTACTCTTGACCCCAAGGGGCCAGTCACTTACCCAAGGTCAATGGATACTCTTGATCTCACCAAAGACAATGCTATAGCCAATTTCTCTAGTAAAGTAACTAAAGATTTCTTTTTCTTAGCTAATGAATGATTCATTGAGAGGTTAAAGCAGGTAAAGTATATTACAGGTGAGTTGTTTTTTTTTGTTTTTTAAAATCCAATTGATAGTAGTGATGTGGTATCTACTAGTTTCCCATAGGTCTTTCAGGGTTGCCCAAAATGGCTTTAGGGACCTCTGTCTTGTTGTCCGGGGGTGTTCCAGTTGCATCCAAACAGATTAAAGATTCAGGATCATTCCCTTGAATCAGTGTGCCTTCTGTGAGCGGGATCTACTGACAAGTGTCTTGACCCACATAGGTGCTTCCTTTCATGAGAAAGATTAGGAAGTGCAGACTGGGACTGTGAATCCTTTGTTGCTGAATGGCCCTTGCTTTGAAGTTAAGAACCTTTTAATTTACATTTCCAAGGCTCTGATCTCCAGTGGGTAAATATAAACACAATGTGATAGCCAGAAACAATCCTTCATTATTTTTTAATGAAGTTTTACGTATTAAGTGAACTTGCATTTAAACGCTAATACAACCATTTGACCTAGGGGTGACTAGGTACAATATAAATCAACACGTTTTATTTGAGTGAAGACAATGTTAGCATTTCACTTGTTTTCAAGCATTTAGAGCAAATGTAATTTATCAGGGCATATGCCATGTAAAGGTAATGTGACAACATCCTCCTTTGCTCTATTCTAATAAATAAATTGGTTTGAACATGTATGACTTTTTTAACATTTCTATGAGCATGCAAGTGAGTTAGCCTGCTGTCTTGGTTTGAGCTGGCAGTCAGTTGGGCAGTGTTACAAATATTTCTGATAGTAGAGGGCTCCTTATTCTAACAGACACTGGCAGAGCTATATGCAATGGCTGGAAACAAAAGTTAGATAAATTCAGACTAGAAATCAGGTGCACATACCTATGGATGTGGTGGAATCTCCACCACTTGAATTCTTTAAATCAAGATTGGATGCCTTTCTAAAGGAGTTGCCCTAGCTCAGCCAGAAAGTATGAGCCTGTTGCAGGTATTGTAGGGTGAAATCTACAACCTGTGTTATGCAGAAAGTCAGACTGACACAGGAGTCACAACTATGATCATTAATGGTTTCTTCTGGCCTCAGAACCTATGAATCTCTGAGAATGAGGTGTAGGCATGTGAGTGTGGGGAGTGAAAGTAGAGTATAAACTATTTTTCAGCCTCCTATACAACCCAAGTCTATTCCATAATAACTATAAATTAAATGTAACTGGCTTAGGATTTTGGACTAATCAGCAGAAAGTCGTCATTAATAGCATTCAGAGGTAGTCAACCATGTAAAAACACGTATAGACTCTTTTTGGACAAGAGGTGGATTGCAATGGTTATTCTTCTTCACAGTCAATCTGAACAGTGTTGCGGTTCCAAGCATCTTTAAAAGTGGTCAATGTTTGTTCAAAATAAAATTAATTTTTATTTAGGAGATAAATTTGGAAATACGATGCCCAATTCTGCATAACATGCAGATCCAAAAAACTCTTGTTCAGATCAGTTCTAAGTTTTGGATGAACATGTCATTCAGAACTTGAGATAACCGCTACTAGAGGGAAATGGTGGAATTATCAATAATAATGCAAGAAAGGAAGAAGTGTTCAATTTATATTTCTGCACAATTGTAAATGGGAGATCATCATTGAACAGGTGAGTTTTTTAGGCAAGGTTCAATTCTTGGCCCTATTCTATTTAACATTTTTATTAATGACCTGGAAGAAAATATAAAATCATCTGATAAAGTTTGCAAATGACACACAAATTGGGGGAGTGCAAATAATGAAGAGGATCTGGGTCGCTGGGTGCAAGCAAACAAAATATGTTTTCGTATGGCTAAACGTATACATGCAGAAACGGAATGTAAGCCATGCTTACAGGATGAGGACTGTATCCCAGGAAGCAGTGACTCTGAAAAAGATTTGGGGATCATGGTGGATAATCAGCTGAACATGAGCTTCCAGTGTGATGGTATGGCCAAAAGGACTAAAGTTATCCTTGGATGCATAAACAGGGGAATCTAAAGTAGGAGTAGAAAGATTATTTTACCTTTTTTGTAGTTGGCACAGGTGTGACCACTGTTGGAATAATGTGTCCAGTCCTGGTGCTTGCAATTGGAGAGGGTTTAGAGAAGAACCACGAGAATGATTAAAGAATTAGAAAACATGCCTTATAGTGACAGGCTTAAGGGACTCTATGTAGCTTAACAAAGAGAAGGTAAAGGGGTGACTTGATTGTCTATTAGTACTTAAATGGGGAATAAATATTGGATAATGAGCTCTTCAGACTAGCTGAGAAATGAATAATATAATCCAATGGCTGGAAGTTGAAGCTAGATGAATTCAGACTGGAAATAAGGTACTTTTTTTTTTTTCTTTCAGTGTGGGTAACAAGGGTCATGGTGGATTCTCCGTCAGTGACAGTTTTTAAATCAATATCAGATGTTTTTCTAAAAGATACGCTCTAGGAATTCTTTTGAGGAAGTTCTGTGGCCTGTGTTATACAGGAGGTCAGGCTAGAATGATCACAATGGTTCCTTCTGGCCTTGGACTCTATTAATCTATAATGTCATTGGAGCATTTTACACTTTTCAGCTGCAGAAAATGTCACTACATTCAAATGCATTGTACCTTGAGAAAAATGCTGATAAATGATTATTATAGTGAGATATGTATATGTTGTATAAAAGTTAAATGCAATAAGTTTGAGAGTGGAAAGATAGATATGGAAATCTGATATCTTGTGAAGGGTTATTGTGTTTTAAATTTGGAGACTGATGAAAAAATGAAACAGTGTGATTTTTTTCATAGATTCATAGATATTTAGGTCAGAAGGGACCATTATGATCATCTAGTCTGACCTCCTGCACAACACAGGCCACAGAATTTCACCCACCACTCCTGTGAAAAACCTCTCACCTATGTCTGAGATATTGAAGTCCTCAAATCGTGGTTTAAAGACTTCAAGGAGCAGAGAATCCTCCAGCAAGTGACCTATGCCCCATGCTACAGAGGAAGGCGAAAAACCTCCATATCCTTATTATGAATTCCTTATTCACCTTTCAATTTTCATATTGATCCCCATCTTTTCCAATTTAACTAATAATTCCCCATGTGGCACAGTATCAAACGCCTTACTGAAATCTAGGTAAATTTAGATCCACTGCGTTTCCTTTATCTAAAAAATCTGTTTCTTTCTCATAGAAGGAGATCAGGTTGGTTTGGCAATCCTGTTCTAAGTGCAACTCCCATTGCAAACTTAATGATGCTAACTCCTCTGTTTTAAGCAATGCCCAAGACATTCCGAAAGAAAACAGACATTTTATTAATTCACTGGACTGAAAATGTTTCTATTCAGGCACACTGTGAAAACTAGAGGTTTTTGTTTTTTTTTTAAATCCTCTCTCCATCACTATGGTGATTTCTGTTCCATGGTTTTAAATCCCAAGGGTGAAAAAAATTATCTTCCGCCTACAATTATCAAGCAGGCATTGTTTAAAATCCTTGTTTTGAGCCCAGAACCTGTGTTGTCAGAGACTGAGGCGATTGCAGATGATTATCTAACTGTCTGTGTCTCCAGAAGGCAAGTATATCCCATTATTTTTAGGAAGAGCTGACTGGACAGCAAATACATCTGTTTTAATGGTGACAGACCTGCTGGAGGAGAATGAAATCATAACTCTTAGAATAAATGGGTACAATGGTGCGCACTCACCATCAGTGCACCCCCATGTGTCAGTGAGATGTTGCGGAGATTTTCATCTCTGGTGCCTCCTGCAGCCCGTCTGTCTTTGCATGCCCCTCAGCCCTTTGGCTGAGACGCAGCTAGTCTGACCCCCTTCTCGAGTAACAAAATATCCAACTGTAAGTCCAAATAAATGTCTAGACTAATAATTAGTCAGCCCCTCTTAGGCTACACTGAAATCCTCTGCTTCTTGACCCTGCAGAGCTTCTCCTATGATGCCTCCTTGGCAGGATCTCCCTGCTCCTTACAGTTCCTATCTCAGATCCTGCCTGCATGAAGCTTAACCTGCTTCCTCTCTTCCAGCCTGATTGTTCCACACCCTTCCCAGACAGTGAACTCTTCTTGCTCCTCTCTCCTGGGTCCCCTCGCAGACTGAGTTCCTAGCTCAGTTTAAGTAGTACTTTCTTTGATCCCTTTTCACTGGGGTCAGTTATCACACTCAAGTCTCCATCATACTCAGCTGGGGGATAGCTAGCTGGCTAGCCAGCCTGTGACTGGGAACTAACCAAATTACTGAAAGTAAAAATCAGTCCCACTAGACGCTGTAAAATTTGGTGACAAAAAGAGAAAACTGGAAGTTCTTTTCCATCTCTTGAATAATTATATTACTTCACGTTAATAGAGTGCTTCATGTCTTCAAAGTGCTGTGCAGACATTAACATATCCTTCTAATATTCCTGTAAAGTAATGAGCATTATCTCTGTTTTGCAGACAGGCGAGTGAGGTACAGAGAGGTTAAATGATTTGCTTGAGACCACAGAGCTAGTCCGTATTAGAATCAGAATTACAGCCCAGGAATTCTTCCCCAACACCACGAGATCATAATGCATCTTTTATGAGAAATGGAAATTAATTTTTAATATCCTTGTTACCAAAGCAAGAATCTGGATTTTAGAAAGTTTAAATATTTCATTATTTATGACTTCATAAAACCATAATTTGTAAAAGAGAGATTTATTGGCTTTATTTCTCCATGACAGTTATATTGCATTTCCAATCCTTATTGATCTAATGGGCTTGTCATTTTTAGTAATGTTATCAGTTTGCCCAAAGAAACAGCATTATTTGCCCATTTATATTTAGGAATTGTGTACACATAACTGCAGTGTGACTTTTGTTAAGTATTAAAATGAAAGTTTTGTCATTTCAAAAAGCAAAATTAACACATTTAATTCGTTTGCAACCATTCTAGTTTTGTAAGTGAAGGCAATGTTCTGAAAGGTGCCAGATTAGCAACAATGCAGACCTCTTCCCAGAATTTTGAGTATTAACAGTAAGAAAATTGTTGATATATAGGACTAACATCTCAAGATTTGGGACAGCTTTACAAACATTAATTAAGCCTCAATATGCCCCTCTATGAAGTAGAGCAATGTCATGTATATGTGCATCACTGCCCTCTACAGGATGGTTAATAAGACCTGCTCAATGGTTGTGATATGTTTGACAGTGGCTAAGCTAGAGATCTAATACTACCTCAAGTAAGAGGTTTTTCCTTTTAGCTTGAGTGCTAGTAGCCTGCACTTTTGCATCAGAATATCTTGAATTATAGTCCTTCCGACTGTGATACTAAAGTCTATGCAGCCATTGAATCATTCTAATAGTAGTATTATACCCATATATAATAGGAATAAACTTTGTACACAGAGCCCCCAATTCAGCCGTCCATCCCAATTCAGCAAAGTACTTAGCATGTGTTTAAGTGCTTTGCTGATGAAGGATGGACCCAAGTATGTTTGCCAAACTAGGGCCAGAGAACTTCTGGTTTGCCCATAGTCACTGAGTGGCAGAATAGGAAATAGAGTCCTGATTCTTATCCCTTCCCACCCTCCACAGCTATAACCACTACATTGTATTGTCAGTCGTTGGAAAAACCAAACAAAACTTGAAAATGTCAGTTAGTTAATGTGGCGCTTATTCAGTTTGTGAGCCAGAGATTGCAAACAGTTTTAAAATGTACTCGCTTAGATACCATGGTGATGGGGCCTATATAAAATACTAAGCTAGATGGAGAGCTGAATTCCTCTTTCTGTAGCTGAACTGGTTTTGTGACATGGCTTTGTCTGCTAGCAGATGGACTGTGATCGACAACCACTGATCTTTAAATAAAGTAAAAAAGGAGTAAATTTTCCATACCTTTCTGTAATTTTTATATACTGTATAATGGTACTTACATGGGCCTAAGGGAAAACTGTGAATATGCAGTAGGATTAAGAACATATCTTTAAAAGCCTTAAATACAACAAGTGTAAGCCATTCATAAGCTCATAAAAACCCCTATCTTCCAGGGACAATCACAAATCTACATAATATCCTTGCATCCTAGATTTTGCATATGAATCTGCTTCAGTGTGAAACCATTTTGAAAACCTTATGTAGCTAGATAGCTCCATATTACCATAGCTACATATCTGACGAGACTCCGATGAATAAATTATTCCATGAAAGGTCAGTTTTGTAACCTATACACTTAAAATTTCGTCTAAATCAACCTGGAGAAAATAGTAGCATTTTTTAATAACTCTGTCTTCGATATGACAAACTACAGCCTTCTGAGCGATTGCAACTCATAAATGTGGGCATTGTCATTGCACGCTTTTGATAGTGGAAGAATTCTGCTCCACTGGAAAGTAAGCAATGAAGCTATTTTCAGACCCATTCCTGTTTACATCTAACACACAGTAACCAGCCACATGATATGGACCTGATGGCAAAAGGTAGACCTGAGTGTATAATTTACCTTGCCTTTTGACTCGTAAGTAACAAATGCGGCTGAACTCCCGCGTAAAACATTTTAAGGACAGATCCTTAGTTAGTGGAAATTGTCATCACTTCTAGTGTCTTCAACAGAGCTATGACCATTTTCACAGCCTGAAGACCTGACCCATCATAGAAAATGAGGAAAACCTAAGCGGTATTACTCTATTTTGTTGTTAATTAGCATGTATACTAATTTACATGCAGAAAAGGATGCAAAGTAAGTCTTCAAAAGGCAGGAAATGCTAGAATTGTTTGCCAATGCAACCTTAATTGCACCCCCTTCTATGTAAGCATTATGATACAGTCTTTAATTACATGATCATATCCTTTTTTTCCCACAGGCACCCTGCCTCATTCAGTGTACGGGATGGAGTGTGCTCAGTTAATGAGCAGCTATTCAATATTTTGTTTTATCCTCCTTGTTCAATGGGTGGCCTTAAGCCTTATTTATGGCCACTATAAAAACCCTTCTCTGAATACAGAATTACTAATTTCCTCCTGGGCTTTTCTTTGGCACTCATCACTACAGTATCTGAGTGCTTCACAAACATAACGGATTTATCTTCATAACTCTCCTGGAGAGGAGGGAGGCGGTATTATCCCCATTTTACAGATGGGGCGCTGAGACAGATTAATGTAAAAAATATCTACTAATTTTGGGTGCCCAATGTGAGACGCCAATACCTGATTTTTCAGACTAGCCAGCATTATGTCATACTTTAAACGTTCGAAGCCTCGTTCCCACAGAGTTCAGTTGCAGCTCTGAGCGCTCAGCATTTCCGCAGCTCAGAAACGAAGGTCTTAGGTGGTCACGAATTGTCTGTTCTTTATGTTCCAAGTGGTTAACTTGTGAAAAGTCTGGTTTAAACGACATGCTCAGCATCACACAGGGTAACCAGATAGCAAGTGTGAAAAAAATCAGGACAGGAGGAGGGGGGCAATTGGTACCTATATAAGACAAAACCCTGAATATTGGGACTGTCCCAATTTTATAGGGACAGTCCCATCTGGTCACCCTAGCATCACATATGAACCCTGTGGCAGAGACATGGATGGAATCCAGTTCTCCAGGGCAACATTTAACTCTTTTAACCTTGTGACTATCCTTTCTTTTCCTGAAATCCCCTGCCTCACACCTTCCGCATCAATTGAAGCGGAGGTCCGACAGACAACACCCTCCTTCACTACACAATCAGGATTTATCCCCAGAGTAGATCCATCCTATGCACTGAATGAGGTGGGGTCCTGGGGGAGAGAAATCATTTGTGATCATGTAATTTAAAGACTGTCCTACATGCACACAGGCGCAAAATTAAGGTTGTATAGAGTCCTATAATGGGAAGTGTCTGACTGTTTTTTGTAAATGGATATAATTCAAGCACCACTGATTTACAGTTTCTAACAGATTAACTCTTTTGCCAGCCTTTGGTAATTCCTCATATAACTCAGGCATGCGAGAACCCCATTATCTGTCCTGCTGAACAAGATCCAGACATGATGATGAGGATATTTGGGGGATTTATTTAACTCTTTCCACTTAGGACTGGTTTTCTCTTGCATACTATAACTAGCTGCTCACATGATATCTTGTCATGATAGGTTGAACAAAGATAAGTGCAGGGTCCTGCACTTAGGACGGAAGAATCCAATGCACCGCTACAGACTAGGGACCGAATGTGGACGAGAAGTTGGATATGAGTCAACAGTGTGCCCTTGTTGCCAAGAAGGCCAATGGCATTTTGGGATGTATAAGTAGGGGCATAGCCAGCAGATCAAGGGACGTGATCATTCCCCTCTATTCGACATTGGTGAGGCCTCATCTGGAGTACTGTGTCCAGTTTTGGGCCCCACACTACAAGAAGGATGTGGAAAAATTGGAGAGAGTCCAGCAAAGGGCAACAAAAATGATTAGGGGTATGGAACACATGACTTATGAGGAGAGGCTGAGGGAACTGGGATTGTTTAGTCTGCAGAAGAGAAGAATGAGGGGGGATTTGATAGCTGCTTTCAACTACCTGAGAGGTGGTTCCAAAGAGAATGGTTCTAGACTATTGTCAGTGGTAGAAGATGACAGGACAAGAAGTAATGGTCTCAAATTGCAGTGGGGGAGGTTTAGGTTGAATATTAGGAAAAACTCTTTCACTAGGAGGGTGGTGAAACACTGGAATGCGTTACCTAGGGAGGTGGTAGAATCTCCTTCCTTAGAAGTTTTTAAGGTCAGGCTTGACAAAGCCCTGGCTGGGATAATTTAATTGGGGATTGGTCCTGCTTTGAGCAGGGGGTTGGACTAGATGACCTCCTGAGGTCCCTTCCAACCCTGATATTCTATGGTTCTATGATTCTGTTTGTTTGTTTAACATAGAAGGAGTTCTGTTGTTACATTTGCAAATAAATGCAATGCTTAGATAAATACACACATACTAACACTTTTGCATTGCTCTAGTGACTTTTACTAGACAATCTCAATGCTAAGTGGCATGTTCCTCCTTTTCATGGAATGGTATGGAGAGAAGTACTTTGTAGTGACTTTCTATGAAACGTGACCAAGACTTCATGCATGGGCAAAAATATCTATGTAATATTCTCGCTGCAGCTGAAAAGCCTTCTGTCAGGCAGTATGATGCAGCTTTATCTTTTCTGCAGCATCCAAATATGGAGGCAAAGGAAGGTATAGGGACCAGCAATTCTATAAGTACATTCCCACAGCAAAACAAACAGTAGATATGGGTATGTTAATGTTGCTCTGGACTGCTTCCATTTCCTGTGTATGCTCTCAGATTCCCATTAGAGTTATCACATGAGCACAACCTGTGTGTGCGTGGAGAGTAAGTGGCAAGAGAATCGGAAGTGCTGCTATTTCTGGCAAGACACAGATTGCATAAGCATTTCCCAGATTTGGTTTGGTGTCCATTGTTTATGGGGATCCTCAGCACATGTGAATTTGGCAGGCTGTACACTTCCTACCTATTACACACCATCACCAGAGGCAATTTTCCAGAGAGGTGCAATACTGGGACACAGAAGTTGTGCATACTTTGTGAAAGAGCGCCTGTGTTTTTAAGTCTGAAGATGGGGTGGATGTGACCAATGGTGGTTGGTTGGTTGTTTTTGGTTTTTTCCATAGTTAACAATTTTCTGTGGTCATCTAACATCACTATCATATGAAAATGTTTTGTATTTAAACATTAAGAATTTCTTTAGTCATTCAATAAATATGCTGCTTGGAAGGTGTTGTATAATCCTTCACAAACAAGGTTTTGTCAGCTTTGAGGGACTGGTGACTGAATAAACATAACTAGTCAATTGCACTTTCATTACCAAGGAAGGAAAAGTCTGCATCCAGGTTCCATTTAGAAGGATTTTTTTTTAAGGGGGGATGGTTTATTTTGATCCTGTAGTCTAATACCTTTTCTGTAGCACAAAATTCTGATGCAAAAATATTCAGTAGATTAGAATAAAGAGCCTAAACTGAGGATTAGAAGCCGTAAACCAGATGATTGATTGATATATATTTAAAGTTTGTTCACGGAGGGAAAAGGTGTTTTTTCAAATAAATGTCACTAAACTTTAATATAATGCTACTGTTAAACAATCCAGACGCCTATATTCACCCATTGACGAACCACTGCTTCTAGTAATGCATTCAGCCAGCAATTCTCGCACATTGATACAAACCAGGCAGTACATCCTCAGCACTAGCAAGTCATTTTGAGAATTAACGTGAGTAAACAGCATTTCCAGAGGATGATTAGCACAATGAGAAACAGGGTGCTGCCCATATGGGCAAATACGGGTGTCACCCCAGTGCGTAACTGGAGTAGCATTGCAGAGTATTAATAGAGAGCAAGATGGGGTAAGATATATTAAACCATTTTATTGACAATTGAAAACCAAAGTAAACATGGGTGAATGTCGAAACAGATCTAGCCCAAGGTCCCCAATACTACATTGAGCCTTGCACTCACGCAAAACACTACTAATGTCGATAGTGCTCTGTGTGGAGACACAGCTGATTGGAGTCATACTTTTACTACAGTCTTAACTCTACCATGATTCCTCTTTGAATTCGTCTACCTGCATGAACTAGAAGAGAAAGCTGCAGCTGCTGCACCTGTTGCAGGGTTTTTCTGCAGCAGAATTACCCCTACTTTCTCAGTGTCTGTTGCCTGCTTATTGCTGCACCTGTGAGGCCTTAAATTAACCACAGCTGAGCTGGCTGGGATGTAATGGTAGTCAAATATGAAGCAGTAGCTGACAGATTCACTCTCTCTTTCTGGATTAAGGTGCCGTAATTTCCACCCCATCAAATAGGAGCTGCTAGTTTCATGAGCTGGAAAACAGAAGAATCCCACTAAATGATGGCTTTTTCCTTTCGTTAGGAGATTCTAATCTGTCCTTTCAATTACAGTTGAACTGCAGGCACTCTGCTTCACTCAGATATTCAGTTAACTCCTAAAATAAGGAAATAACAGAAAAATGGCCCATTTTCTGCTCTGGGGAGGTATTATGAAAGACTGTACAGAAAAGAAACGAGCAGCACTACAATCACATATGATCCCTTTCCCAGTTGCCTAAACAAAGAAGGAGATGAAAGAGGAAAATTAAAGGTAAACCTGACTGGGGGCTTGGAGAAAAGAGAAATCCGTGCCAAACTCGGTAGGTCCATTCTTAGGGCAGGTCATCCTGGCCTACTGATTAGTACCTGATTCCTCCCCCCTCCCTGCACCACTGAGCTGCCCGCACCCAGATTGCCTCACACAGAACCCTCTCAACCGACACCGAGCCCCTCCACACTTGGATCCTGCATTGCTGAGCTTGCCTGCTCACATCTGGTGCTTCCACCATGGAGGGGCAGGGCCCTGGGGTGTTTCTGGGGCAGGCCCGGTCCTTGCACTGTGTCAGGGTTGGTTGTAGCCTCACACCTGAGTCCATGTCCTGGGGGAGAGCTGCACTGTGATCTCCCACCTCTGTGCAGCTAGTGGCCTGTGCTCCCCAATGCCATGCTGGAGCCTCCACGTTTATTTGCCAAATAAAATTCACAGCATTTTAAAATATTGTGCAGAGAATTTTTAATTTTTGACCTGCTTGGAGGGCTGAGTCACAACAAGAAGTGGACCACTGTGGGGTCCAGAGTGACCAGTGGGGGGCATTAGACAGGAGCAAGCAGCTACACCACACTAGACACGAGGAGGTGTTCTAATGGTAAGTCCAGTCTTCCATGTGGAAGTACAAGAAAACAATGAGACAATATAGTTCAGTATGATAGGCAGTGATCTCTGCATACCAGTGGTCTAACACTTGTCAAGTTCTTGGTACATATCATGCAAAGAAGAGGTTTCAGAGTAGCAGCCGTGTTAGTCTGTATTCGCAAAAAGAAAAGGAGTATTTGTGGCACCTTAGAGACAAACACATTTATTTGAGCATAAGCTTTCGTGAGCTACAGCTCACTGAATGCATCCGATGAAGTGAGCTGTAGCTCACGAAAGCTTATGCTCAAATAAATTTGTTAGTCTCTAAGGTGCCACAAATCCTCCTTTTCTTTTTGCAAAAAGGAGGAGGAATTTTGAGTTTTGAGGAGGAATTTGAAGATGGATTTTGAGGATGTTTATGGGGAGTGTCTCCCAAGCATGTGGGGCAGCATGGGAGAACGCACAAAAGTGCTTGTTTGAAAATTTAGCAAATGGGCAATAGAGGCTGGCATCATGGTCCAAATTGGAGGTGAGCAGCATCTATATGAAAAGGTGACAGGTACTGCGTGGAGTGACCGCATAGATGTAGCATATTTTGGGAAGACTGACGTTCAGACTAGAGATGAAGCTGCACAAACCTCTGCTAATGGATAATATGCTTTAAGTAAGGCTTTGCATAGTTTCCTTCATTGAAAACTGTTGCTCGTAGGCTGCAGAGCTAAACCGTTGCCAGGATCTTGGTGAATTTCACAACAGAACTCCGTTTCGCTGAAAATTTCAGTTAGTGAAAGCTGACATTATGCATCACTGAAAGGCAAATGGAACAACCAGCCGATGTACCAGTGTATGCACGGCTGAACCCGCTCGGCTATGGGTAACCATTGCTACCAGTGTGGCATGTTCAACTTTTTTCTAAAGGCTGATTGAAGCCAACAGTCCATTTCAGAGCCTCTGCAAGGGCAGCAGACCAACTCCTCAGATCACACTGTTCATGATCTCACTTGGGTCACTACTGCCAAGTTTGAAAATGCATGACTGCTATCTGTATTGAAAGCCAGTTTGTCTGATACCAAGCTCCAGGAATATGGTATATCTATAAATAAGGCTATTATCAAATGATATTATTATCACCAGTCGTTAGGGTCCTGATTAATTGAAGAGATGACAGCAACTCTGAAGTTCTCTTGTAAAGAAAGTCCATTCATCTTCTAAATCATATCAAGCCAACTTTGACCCTAAATCACATAATGCCACCTGGACTTTTTTTTTTTGTGTAGCAAAACTTGCAGCCAATTTACCAGGCCAAGTTTTGTTCCACTCTCTTGGCTTTAAAGTTGTTGATGCAGCAGCTTCAGAAGTACACACTCAGAATGTCATGGAAGGATAAATCCACAGATGTGCTACCTGTGCTCATTTTGAACATTTACACTTTATTGCTCAGAAAGCAGCGGTCTAATTGGGCAGGTACTGCGCTAAATGTTTCGTTTTAAGCCACAGTGAAAAGGACCATCTCATGAAGTACCTTAAAGAACAGAGCCGTATTACAATTTTACCTTCCAAATTCAAAGAAACTATTCCCATTCTATCCCACTGGCTTCTCATCTAGAATACTGTGGGCCTGATCCTGCAGCACCAAGGACCATTCATTTCAGTAAGCTTTAGATCAGGCTCACATGTATAGTCAGGAAGGGTTTGGGGGGGATGATCTCAGTATTTCTGAACCTAATCTTCTTTCACATGTACTCCTTTACCATCAGAAAAAATTCTATGACTGGATCACCTGTTTTGATCTGATGAAAAGTGACATGACACTGCAGTGTTGAAAAAAACCTGCTATCCAGAATAGGGTTGCCAATTTTCTAATTGCACAAAACTGAACACCCTTGCCCTGCCCCCTGCCCTGCCCCTTCTCTGAGGGCCTGCCCCCCACTCACTTCATCCCCTGTCCCTCCATCACTTGCTCTCCCTCACCCTCACTCACTTGGGCTGGGCAAGGGGTTGGGGTGTGGGAGGATGTGAGGGCTCTGGCTGGGGGTGCGGGCTCTGGGGTGAGGCCAGAAATGAGGGGTTCAGGGTGCAGGAAGGGGCTCAGGGCTGGGGCAGGGGGTTGGGGTGTGAGAGGGGGTGTGGGCTCTGGGGGGGGGGGGAGTTTGGTGGAGGAGGGGGTCCGAGCTGGGGTAGGAGGTTGGGTGCAGGCTCCTGGAGGGGGCTGGTGCAGGATGGGGTTCCAATCTGGGGCAGAGGGTTTGGGTGTGGGAGGAGGTTTGGGCTCCAGCCGGGTGGTGCTTACCTAGGTGGCTCCTGGTGGGTGGCACAACGGGGTTAAGGTAGGCTCCCTGCCTATCCTGGCTCTGCGCTGCTCCCGGAAGTGGCTGGCATGTCCAGACCCTAGGCGGAGGCACAGCCAGGCAGCTCTGTGCGGTGCACGCTGCCCTTGCCGCAGGTGTCGCCCCTGCAGCTCCCACTGGCTGTAGTTCCCAGCCAGTGGGAGCTGTGGAGCTGGTGGTAGTGGTGGGGGCAGCACATGGAGCTTCCCTGATCGCACCTGAGCCTAGGGGCTGGACATACTGGCTGCTTCAGGGAGCTGCGCAGAGCCAGGGCAGGCAAGGAGCCTGCCTTAGCCCCGCTGTGCTGCCAACCGGCCTTTTAATGGCCTGGTCAGCAGTGCTGACCAGAGCCGCCAGGGTCCCTTTTCGACTGCGCATTCCAGTCAAAAACTGGACGCCTGTCAACCCTAGTCCGGAACAGTCAAAATATAGAGGCTGCTGGGAGAGGTTTTGCTACAATTCTGCCTCTGAAGTGATGTTTTGTTCCAAACTCTAGTGTTCTTTGCTTGTAATAACACAATCATTTACTGTATTTTTTTTTATACTGTAGCTTGTATATTGTAGTGACTGCTTTAGTTAAGGTTGAAAAACACTTTCCATTGTAACCCAGTTTTGTTAAACCTATACCTTTCAGGATGAAATTTTCCAGGCTCATTTTCCTGTCTAAAGGTGACTTGAAGGAGGGAGACTTTAATCTATTCTTGAGTGTGAAGGGGGAAATGTTTCCATTATTTAAATCAAAATGTATTGTAACATTATTGTGAACAAGACAAAAAGCCAGATTGTTGAATATGAGCTTGAGAGCCATAGACACTACAATCTTTTATCTAGCCACACAGTAGGCCGCATGAGCGGTAGCAATACAAATCTTCACAGTGCCTCACCAGGTGTAGGAGTAAAAGAATAGTTGTCTCCAAGACCCATCAAATCCTTAGCCCTTCTGCTGAGATTGTCTGTCTGTCGTCAATTATGGCGGTGATTTTCTCACATGGACTGAGGTCCACTGGGAATTAGACTGAGACCTATTTTACAGGGGCTACCCCGCAGCTACCAGTTGGGAACAATCTTTGGTGATTAGCAAACTGAGCTGGATTTAAAACAGTGACCTATAGCAGGAGCTCCTCTCAGTCCTTCAGTGCTTTTAAATTTTCCTGGGTGAAAAATAAGAATAATGAAACCTTTGTCTCTTTAGAACAGTGTAATACAGAATCTGTATATGAATTTCCAGGACCCATTCGCTCTTATAAATAATTTATTTTACGTTTCTTGCTTATTTTCCATTCTGTATTTGAAGTAGCTCGAGGGCTCTAGAATGCCTTCTTTTGCTCTTTGTCGTTCTTTCAAATACATCTCTCTGTAGGAGATGTACATTTACATTGAAAACACACACACACAGTTTGACACAACTAAGAGATTCTTTTTAGGAAGGGACCAGAACTGGAACAATAGGGGATACTGCAAGTCAAAAATTAGGTAGATCAGAAGAGCTCTATGAAAACGTCTGTAAATTGCCTGCTCACACTTTGCCACTATTAATCCAAAATAATGAGCACTAGAATTTACCTAATTTGGCAAATAAAACAAATTAAGTTGCGCAAATTGCTTTTAAGCAATTTGCATGCGGTACCAGACTTAACATGCAGATGCTAGCGCTACTGTTAGGCTAAGGGGGTGAACATGAGGAAAAGGGTAATAAGTTAATATTGACTTCCGTTGAGGTGATTAACAAAATGTATTGACCCCATATGTAAATATTGATTTAGGAGAAACCTAGATCAATTCTTTTTTCTAGGGACAATAGATTTTGATGTTCACTAAAACAAAAGGTCAATACGTGTATTGTTCCATAAGTGATACAGTTTTGAAATCCATGGCCATAATAAAGAGATTTCTAGGTAACATTTCAGAGGTGGTAAAGTCAGAGATCCAGAAAAAAAAATGGAAAAAGTCTCCGTTGAAATGGTCACAGCCAATCAGATGCACTGGTTTGTGCATATGATTTGAGTGTTTACCATGGTTCCAGGGTTGATTATTATATTTACTAATTCAGCACTCTACTCTCCTCTTCAACTAGTCAAAAGCAAAGATTTTTGTACTTGTCTAAAAATAAAAATTTATCATTCAATTCTGTTATCTTTAGTATAATAGAAAGCATGCATGGACCATAATACAAAATGCTCTATACCACTGGTAGTTCCAAGGCTAAAGGGATAAGTGAGTGCACATTAATAATTATGAAAAGATTAGCAGTTTTTGGTGTCTTTAATTAAATTCTTTCTTTTGAGGTGCTTATGAATGTTAAAATTTTGGTCTGTTACTAGGATATATTGGTGGCAAACTATGGGTTTATGGGGGGAAAATGGGGGCGCTTAAGAATAGAGGATGGAAATCTTTGATAAATATGGACATTTTAATCCTGAAACAGGCTGTCTCTTACCATGGGTCTGTTTGTCATGACTGACTATAAAAAGATAATGATAAAGGGAATAATAAAATAAAAGATTTTTTTCTTTCCTTTTGAATCAACTTCCTTTGATTCAGGGAGAATACTTGTGAAAGTGACTTTTAGAACTGATAGGTTGAGGATAAACTAAAACATGAAAGGAATTAGATGAGGATCAGGGGTATCTCAAGACATGACCCTGAATTTAGGATAAACAAGTAATTCTTGTTTAGGCCAGACTGTAGCCCATCCTATGGGCCTAAGGGAGGAAGCAAATGGGCATTTATACCCCCTTATTCCCAGCATGGAGGGGAAAGCAGCTTGGATGGAGTTATGTTTTTGCACATACCCCCATGCATGTGGGTGGAAAGAGGTGGAAAATGGGCAGGTCTTCAGCTCTGCTCCTGATGTTATATGGGTGCTACATATATGTAAATAGTTTAGATAACACTCAAAAATATATAACACAGTTCCTGGGTTTTGTTGGACCAGTAAAACTTGCATCCACTGCAAATGGCTTCCTCCAGCAGCTTTTTATATATTGCCATCTTACTTTTAATATTTGTTGGGTTTAGGGTGACCAGACAGCAAATGTGAAAAATCAGGACGGGGGTGGGGAGTAATAAGAGCCTATATAAGAAAAAGACCCAAAAATCGGGACAGTCCCTATAAAATCGGGACATCTGGTCACCCTAGTTGGGTTGCTGAAAACTATTATGATGAGTTGGTCTTTAAAATAATTGATTCTTAAATGGAACTCCCTGGAGCCCACTTGCACAAAGCCCCGCACGAAGAGGAAGAGAGATGGCCCCATCCTAAATCTGTAGGCAGATGGTAATCAATTCTGCAGTTACATTATGTTCAGGCAGAGGGAAATCAGCTAAATGAAGATACAGTAAGGCATAATTGGAAAATCTGAGCACATGGACAGCAAGGGGAAAGGAAGTATAAATACTGATTGGGGTAGTAGTCAGCAGTGTTACAGTTAGGTATAGTCCTTTCCTTAACTGGCTAGAAATCTGAATGAGGTCTGAAATCAAAAATTGAAACGCTTGTACGTGAATAAAAGGAGTCTGGGTAATAAAATGGAAAAACTGGAACTACTGGTGCAGGAGGCCAAACCAGATATAGGGATATATACAGAAACAGTGGAATAGCACTCATGATTGGAATATAGGTTTTGAAGGGTACATGCTGTTTAGGAGAAATAGGAATAAAAGATCAAGGTGACAGACTAGCATTCTCCAACAATGAAGCAGCAAACTGTAAATAAATTCTGGGTGCTATACTTTAGGAAAGATGTGGATAAATTAGAGAGAGTCCAGAGGAGAACAACAAAAATGATAAAAGGGTTAGAAAACCTGAACTATGAGGAAAGGTTTAAAAAATGGTCATGTTTAGTCTTGACAAAAGAAGACTGGGGTGGGGCAGGATTTGATAAGTCTTCAAATCCCTCCTGGCCAGAGGAAAAACCCTTTCACCTGTAAAGGGTTAAGAAGCTAGGATAACCTTGCTAGCACCTGACCAAAATGACCAATGAGGAGACAAGATACTTTCAAAGCTGGAGGAGGAGGGGAGAAACAAAGGCTCTCTCTGTCTTTGTGATGCTTTTGCCTGGAACAGAAAAGGAATGGAGTCTTAGAATTTAGTAAGTAATCTAGCTAGATATGCATTAGATTCTGTTTTGTTTAAAGGGCTGATAAAATAGCTGTGCTGAATGGAATGTATATTCCTGGTTCTGTGTCTTTTTGTAACTTAAGGTTTTGCCTGGAGGGATTCTCTATGTTTTGAATCTGATAACCCTGTAAGGTATTTACCATCTTGATTTTACAGGGGTGATTCTTTTACTTTTTTTCTTCAATTAAAATTCTTCTTTAAAAAAGGGAAGAAGGAGGATCCTGGGAACTACAGGCCAGTCAGCCTCACTTCAGTCCCTGGAAAAATCATGGAGCAGGTCTTCAAAGAATCAATCCTGAAGCACTTAGAGGAGAGGAAAGTGATCAGGAACAGTCAGCATGGATTCACCAAGGGAAGGTCATGCCTGACTAATCTAATTGCCTTCTATGATGAGATTACTGGTTCTGTGGATGAAGGGAAAGCAGTGGACGTATTGTTTCTTGACTTTAGCAAAGCTTTTGACACGGTCTCCCACAGTATTCTTGTCAGCAAGTTAAAGAAGTACGGGCTGGATGAATGCACTATAAGGTGGGTAGAAAGTTGGCTAGATTGTCTGGCTCAACGGGTAGTGATCAATGGCTCCATCTCTAGTTGGCAGCCAGTGTCAAGTGGAGTACTCCAGGGGTCAGTCCTGGGGCTGGTTTTGTTCAATATCTTCATAAATGATCTGGAGGATGGTGTGGATTGCACTCTCAGCAAATTTGCGGATGATACTAAACTGGGAGGAGTGGTAGATACGCTGGAGGGCAGGGATAGGATACAGAAGGACCTAGACAAATTGGAGGATTGGGCCAAAAGAAATCTGATGAGGTTCAATAAGGATAAGTGCAGGGTACTGCACTTAGGACGGAAGAACCCAATGCACAGCTATAGACTAGGGACCGAATGGCTAGGCAGCAGTTCTGCAGAAAAGGACCTAGGGGTGACAGTGGATGAGAAGCTGGATATGAGTCAGCAGTGTGCCCTTGTTGCCAAGAAGGCCAATGGCATTTTGGGATGTATAAGTAGGGGCATAGCGAGCAGATCGAGGGACGTGATCGTCCCCCTCTATTCGACATTGGTGAGGCCTCATCTGGAGTACTGTGTCCAGTTTTGGGCCCCACACTACAAGAAGGATGTGGAAAAATTGGAAAGCATCCAGCAAAGGGCAACAAAAATGATTAGGGGTCTGGAACACATGAGTTATGAGGAGAGGCTGAGGGAACTGGGATTGTTTAGTCTGCAGAAGAGAAGAATGAGGGGGGATTTGATAGCTGCTTTCAACTACCTGAGAGGTGGTTCCAGAGAGGATGGTTCTAGACTATTGTCAGTGGTAGAAGAGGACAGGACAAGGAGTAATGGTCTCAAGTTGCAGTGGGGGAGGTTTAGGTTGGATATTAGGAAAAACTTTTTCACTAGGAGGGTGGTGAAACACTGGAATCCGTTGCCTAGGGAGGTGGTGGAATCTTCTTCCTTCGAAGTTTTTAAGGTCAGGCTTGACAAAGCCCTGGCTGGGATGATTTAATTGGGGATTGGGTCCTGCTTTTGAGCCGGGGGTTGGACTAGATGACCTCCTGAGGTCCCTTCCAACCCTGATATTCTATGATTCTATGATTCTTTTAAGAACCTGATTGCTTTTTCATTGTTCTTAAGATTCAAGGGTTTGGGTCTGTGTTCACCTGTACAAATTGGTGAGGATTTTTATCAAGCCTTCCCCAGGAAAGGGGGTGTAGGATTTGGGGAGGATTTTGGGGGGAAAGACGTTTCCAAGCGGGCTCTTTCCCTGTTATATATCTGTTGGACCCTTGATGATGGCAGTAATAAAGTCCAAGGGCAAAAGGTAAAATAGTTTGTACCTTGGGGAAGTTTTAACCTAAGCTGGTAAAAATAAGCTTAGGGGGTTTTCATGCAGGTCCCCACATCTGTACCCTAGAGTTCAGAGTGGGGAAGGAACCTTGACAGGAGAATTAGGTTAAATATTAGGAAAAACTTTCCAACTATAAGGGTTAGTTAAATTCAGAAATAGACTTCCAAGAAAAGTTGTGAAATCGCCATAATTGGAGGTTTTTAAGAACAGGTTAGACAAACACTTGTCAGGGACGGTCTAAGATGGTCCTCCTTCAGGGCATGGGACTAGACGTGATGACCTCACTTGGTCCCTTCCAGTCCTACATTTACACGATTCTATGATAATATGGAACATGGGCATGAAGGCAGGACAGCTGATGGAAATGAGTGTATAGAAATGGAAATTATAACACCTGAGGTAGAATTAAAACTTGAACAGCTTACTACGCTCAAATAGGCGGGACCAGATAATTTCCATCCCAGAATACTGAACTGGCACATGAGATTGCTATTCCTGTAGCGAGGCATTTCTAGGAGAGAGAGAGAGAGAAGTATTAATGCCAGTGTACAAGGCACTGATAGGACCTGCATTTGGAATACTATGTACAATTCTGGTCATCCATGTTCAAGAAAGATTAATTCAAACTGGAACAGGTGCAGAAAAGAGCTATTAGGCCCTCAGTTCCCCTGATCATCCTATCTTATAAGAGGAGATGAAGAGATTGGCTTGTTTAGCCTAGGAGAAAGAAGTCTGAGGAGGAATATGATTTCTTTCTATAAATACATTTAAGCTAAAGGACAATGCTGGCACAAGAACAAATGGTATAAAGTGTCCATAAACAAATCCAGGCTTCAGATTAGAAGCCCACTTCTAACCATCAGAGGACTGAGGTTCTGGAACAGACTCCCAATAGTTGTTGTGGGTAGCTTTAATTATTTTTGAGAGAGCTGGAGAGAGTGTGATTTTATGATGGGGTTGATTGTGTTGGTTGGGGGCAGGGGCTCAGTAGCTGTGTGGCTCATTTCCAGTTTATGAGTTTAAGTTCCTAAAAGCTCACCTTTTAGGCCTTTAGACAGCCACTTGCAGAGGTCAGGAAAGGATTCCTCCTCCTCCTCCCCCCAGTTTCTTTTTGGGGTCTTCATATGAAACATCAGAGAAGGCCACAGCTGGATGGGGTGGGCCAGGTTTCTGAGGTGGTACTGAACATTCTTTCACTCAGGTGCTTGGTTGGCTAATAATACCAATACATAGTGACTACTTGCTCACATTCTCAGGGTCTACAGGATCAGCATATGTGGGGTCCGGAAGGAATTTTTCCCCATGTCTTACAGGCAGCGACCTTGGAGTTTTTTTGCTTTTGTTTGCCTTCCTCTGCAGTGTGTGGGTGCAGGTCACTTGCCGGATATCTGGGCGTACCTCACTTAATCATTCCCCTGCCACTGCGGGGGCCTCAGGCATCAGGGCTTCTCAATGCCTCCTGACATAATAGTCTAGTCTCCTGTGGGCTGTAATACTTTAATCTAATTTCAGTTCTTGGATTTAGTGTATGGGTGATGGGTGGCATTGGTGGCCTGTGATCTGCAGGAGATCAGATTAAACGATCTAGTGTTCCCTTCCGGCCTTAAACTCGGATTGTTCCACCTCTTCATAGAGGCTCTCCACAGCCCCTGTGCAGAGGTTCCTAACCAAGGGAACTATGTAAGTGCTATTTGTATTTATGTTGTTTGTTTGTATTATAGTAGTGCCTAGAGGCCTCATTTTACTAGGTGTGTACATGCACCATAATAAGGCATATTCAGTGCCCTAAAGGGGGGGCTTGCAGTCTAAATACGTAAGACAGGTAAAGATAGTGAAATTACTAACCCTAGGTCACGCATAGCAAATCAGTAGCAGAATCGGGAACAGAACCCAGGTCTCTTGCATCCCAGTCTGATGCCCTATCCACTACGACATGCATCCAATAAAGTGGGTATTCACCCATGAAAGCTTATGCTTCAATATGTCTGTTAGTCAATAAGGTGCCACAGGACTCTTTGCCGCTTTGCAAGAAGGGCGGAAAGCACGTCCCTTGGCCTGTGCCACTTCCCGCAGCCCCCATTGGCCTGGAGCAGCGAACCACGGCCAGTGGGAGCCGCGATCGGCCGAGCCTGCAGGCAAACAAACAGATCTGGCGCACCAGGGGCTTTCCCTGAACAAGCAGCAGACCAGCTTTGAGAACCACTGCACTAGAGTACTCTGCCTCCGAAGTGTTGTTACACTTGTACCACTCTTGGCTGCGTCCAGTTATTCTTTCAGAGTATTAAACTGGTGTAGAGTCCACCTACTTAGTATGCTGCTGTTCAGTCTGCTCCCTCCCCATCTCCATCAGTGTGAAGTTACCATGGGGGCTCTACTGTGTGTAGGGTCTTGTATAGGCACTCCCTCAACAGTGTTCACATTTTAACTTATATTCAGAGCTCAGCAAGAATACTGTGGATGCAGAATTGTTAGTGGTTCCAGTTGCTCGTAGAAAGCAATGGTCCAAAGGTAATTTTTTCCATTTTAGAAAAACAATACCAATAAATAGTATTGCTGTGTGGATCCATTGTACATATCTAGCAGGTTTGTTCTCACTTGTATATTTTAACTCCAGCGTCCTTCAGACACTGCATGGAATGGGGTTATTTTAAAAATACATTAACGTTTGATTGAGCACAGGATGCCAGCCAACTAAATTTCTGAATTTGAAAAAATGTGCAGCATCAGCTTTTTGGGAAACATAATGGACAGACAACGCTCCAAGTACTCATTAAAAGGGTTTCTGGTAACTTATGTCGAGTAGAATTAGGGGAGGTGTAAATCACTGAACTAGCATAGATGTATTTGAAATGGAATATTCAACTCTGTAGATGCCAGACCTGAAGCTAATGGGAAGCTTAACTACATCGGAGTAATATCTTGATGGTAGAAGACATATTTGAAACACCAATGTAGAGATTTTATATTTAATTTAAACATGCTTATTGAGAGAATTCCCCTGATATTTAAAATGTCCTCTGGCAGCGGTGGGGAAATGTTTGTGTAATTACATACAGTAACAGATAACATATAGTGTATAGATAACATACAGTATCACTTTTCCATTGCAGAGGCTCTAAGTGCTTTACAAATATTAATATCAAGTGCTATTTATATAAATCTGGTCATAGTGATGGTCTCTTCCCTTAGCTGCTTCTTGGCTGCATTTTGCTCTCTGACACCCACTACTTCTCTAGGAAGTCTGCCATTGCCCTTAGAACTCTGGAGAACTGCAGTTTTGTTGTGGTTGCAGCAGTGGAGTGGGTAGTGACTGTGGAACTCCCTTCCTTCTGGGGGTATCCATCTCCACGCTTTCCAAAAGCACCTGGAAAATGCTATTTTTCAGTAATAGTAGTAGTAAATATTTATACTATGGTAACATCCAAAGGGCCTAATTGGGATTGGGGCTCACCGGCTGTGCTGGGTACACACACAGAAGAAGCAATCCCTGCCCTGAAGGGTTTACAAGCCAAACACAACTGGAGGTAGGGTAGGGGATGTGAATCCAATATATAAACAAATGAGTATGGTGGAGAATTGGCACCTTGTTGTTACATTTATGGTTGTGTGTGTGTGTGTGTCTGTCTGTCTATCAGATGTGTTATCAGTTTTAATCTCTATTGGCCTCTATTTGGATCTTCTGCTCTTACTAATGGGCATCATTATTTGGTTTATTATCTGTTTTCCTGATGATTAAATTGTTGGGCAGTGACCAGTCACCTCAATGTGCCTGTCAGAGGGCAGGTGGGGTGAGGTACATGGTATAATAGCTGTTTATGTCTCCAGATACCTCTGTGAAAGCACGTAAAGGATCATTTCCCCTCCTATGGAAATGTAGCTCCCTCAGACATGGAGGGCCATACTTGTTTTAATAGCAACACAACAACTTTATCTCTCAATAAATTCAGTATAAGAAAGTGGAACAGACTTGTGTGTACAAATATAATTCACAGTGACAGGATGTCAGGTCTAGGATTTTTCAAAGAGAAAACTATATGGCTGATTCACTCCAGCACCTGGACCAGGTGGGCCTCATTAACTCCAGTTCAGAAGGAATACCATCTAAGGCAAGAGAGGCAATGTAATAAGACTGAAGTGTGAGAAAGCCCAGGCTCTGGTTTAAGCCTAGGTCTGGGGCGGGGGGTGGTGGTGAGGGGGAACAGGAGGCATAACTCAGTGGTTTGAGCATTGGCCTGCTAAACCCAGGGTTGTGAGTTCAATCCTTGAGTGAGGGGGCCATTTAGGGATCTGCCCCCAAAATTGGGGATTGGTCCTGCTTTGAGTAGGGGGTTGGACTAGATGACCTCCTGAGGTCCCTTCCAACCCTGATATTCTAGGATTCTATGATTCTATGAATATGTTAGTGAGCTATGAATAAAGACAACCTTGGGAAGGTGAATGAATATTGGGCATAAACTCTGTGTGTGTGTGCTGTGCTGTGCTGAGAATGAGGTGGAGCTTTGGGCCCTTATCATTAAAGGGGCCAGGGGAGAGGAGTTGTGGGGACAAAAGTGTTGTAGGTGATTTATTTTGTGTCCTTTCCTATGGATGCTTTGATATCCTACACATTAAAAATAATTACTCCCAGATATTGAGGAAAAATATGGTGTGTTTGAAAACCAATGTTCAAATGAGCTGGAGTTTAGTCTGGCTTCTTTTGTAATATCTGAGCCAGCAATGACTTCAGTTTGTGATAAAAGCAGGGTGACAGCTTAATTTAAAAGGTTTTCAGTGTATTTGAGACTGGGAAATCTGAATGTTTTAATGGGTTTAAGGCGGCTTTTAATTCAATTCCAAGTTATTCGTTATTTCACCTTTCAGCTGGGCCACAGTGATAATTTAGGTTTCAGAGTAACAGCCGTGTTAGTCTGTATTCGCAAAAAGAAAAGGAGTAGTTGTGGCACCTTAGAGACTGACCAATTTATTTGAGCATGAGCTTTCGTGAGCTACAGCTCACTTCATCAGATGCATGCCGTGGAAACTGCAGCAGACTTTATATATACACAGAGAATATGAAAAAATACCTCCTCCCACCCCATTACCAGCTGGACAATGGGGTGGGAGGAGGTATTTTTTCATATTCTCTGTGTATATATAAAGTCCGCTGCAGTTTCCACGGTATGCATCTGATGAAGTGAGCTGTAGCTCACGAAAGCTCATGCTCAAATAAATTGGTCAGTCTCTAAGGTGCCACAAGTACTCCTTTTCTTTTAGTGATAATTTAATCACGTTCCCCTAGACAAGCCATCTAAATTGCTCTTATGTTTCTGTGCAGATGTGCAATTCACCCATCATAATAGGGGCTATGACAGGTTCTACCCTCCCACCCAAAAGCAGGGGTACTGCTGTGGTTTATGGCCCTAATCTGCTGCATCACAGGCACATAGAATTACTCAGCATGCCCTATACACAGTATAACTGTGCTCTGTGTCAGTCCTCTGTAGGCTATCATGGAGGGGGGGAGGGCCAGGGTATGCTCAGTGATTATGGGGATCTACTGCTCCCAAACCTCATGTTGTGGGGTGCACAGGGATAATGGCCTCTTTCCTAGTCCAGGGACTAAAGTAAGGTCTGTGAGTTCTGCCCCCCTCACCTCAATTCTTTTCCACAGAGACCCCTTTTACTCTGTGTTCAGGCATAGGGATGATTTCACCGTTGCTGCCTTATCCAGGTTCTGAACACACACTCAGAACCAAATGTACCTTTACAAGGCATTTCCTGACACAACTCTTTAAATGAGCCATATAGAAAATATGAAAGTTTTAGTGCTTTGGGATTTTTTCATGAAAGACTTTACAAATTCATTTTTGTGTGTGAAAGTACTTCTCTTGGAATTAAGCCAACCTAAGTCAAGCGTTTCAGTGAATACATGGTAAAATGAATATCATGGCATTCCCCCATTCAGACAGGATATTTCTTGACTTTAATTTTCCTTTCTAGATGGCTAGATGCTACCGACAATTTTTCTTCCAAATTCATTTGATCACCTCTGTTTTTGTTACACTGAAGGCCCAGCCAATGATAGGTGTAGTAGAATTAGCTATTGTTGAATTTCATGTTGCTTTGCTAGTGACCCATGGATGTAAACAACCAATACTATCCCACAGGGACCTTTCTTCTTTCCTATGCAATGCTGCGTATGTATCAGTAGCACCTTTTCTGGCTAAAAAGCAAATAAACATCTAAGCCCTTTAAAGTATTTTTTCCCATTGGTTGACTAGCTAAGGATGTCTGGAAATTTTATCTTCCTTCAAGGTAGTCATTGCCAGATGGAGTCTCAGCAATGACTATATGAGTGCATTTACGTCCTATTATCATTCTCCTGCTGCAACTTTGACATTCTTCCGGTAGATGTGGGAATCCATTTTATACCCAGTATATCCACAGATGTTATCGCTATTACAATAGTTATTTCTATGCAGATGTGGCATCCATTAGGCACTTGGCAAGTGTTCATACACAGCATTGGACATCAATGAGTGTTTCTATATAAAAAACCCATTGGAGTATCCTATTAACATAGCCTCTGATGGATGATGCATCTAACAATACTTTTTAAGTAGCACTGTCAATATGAAGAATGAACCCAAGTCCTGTTGTGGGATCTTGATCCTATAACTTTCTTGTTGAGGTAAGAGTGCTACCAACTCATTCATATAAAGAATGTAATTATTTATTAACAATACATCAATTTTGAAGTTTTTTTAAATAACTCAAATAGAGAAAGTTGGATGGATGGGGAAATAACTATTTCAAAAAATCAATTATATGCAAAAATAATAGTTATGGAAGAGTAGATTATTCAATTAAACTTACCTTCTTACAAACCTATAAGCAACTCTTTTCCCAAATATAATCGAATATTTTATGTATAAAGGTGCTATAAAGAGACTTTAAAAAGTCAATATTCACTTTACTGTAAAAAGTTCTGCTTGTTATGCTGTCATATCAGATAAGTGTGCACCCCTAAACACTATTCAAATAAAAGTGAACCAACATATTTTGAAATAATGATTTTACCTAGTTATTCACAATTCAGGAGAACTTTTCTACTGCTACAGACTTGTCAAAATGCCTGGCTATTTACTAGCTTCAATATGCAGAAACATTTGCATATAAGATATACAGAGTGATTAACATTGTGCATTATATGGGCATTAATATTTAACTGAAAGGTGGTACCAAAGTTACTTAAACCACTAAATAAATCTCACTGATAAGTCAGGGTGAAAAATTAAGTCATTGCATTTTAACTTAGACTATGGTAGCTCCTCAATCAGTACATTATGTCCCAATGAATGGTGTCTCTGCTTATGACCAATTATTTTTGGCAATGTAATTAGGCACTTGGGTTATTTAAACAGATAGAAGGTATCTCAGCCCAAATTGTGACTTTTTTCTTACACTATCATTAATGACAAAACAGTTTGTCCTACCCTGGAAAAATGATAGGGTGGACAGAATTTCAAAAAACTTAACAGTTATATTGTTGTGTGTGGAAACTCTTGTTACAAAAATAAAATAAGACTAAACATCCATTAAAGCTAGTACCTGTACATCAGTGTCATTTTAATAAGCCTTCCAATCCTCTGAACCCCTTTTTATGTAGATTATGTTATCTGTCTGTGTGGCATAACAAAATGCCTTATCTGTAGTCAGTAATATAATTGATCTGAAATGTTACCTTTAATTATGTGTCTCTTGGTTTTGACTACCACACAGCTAGGAAAAGGAAAGTTGCCAAGGAAAGTTAATGAAGAGGATATCAATCTGTTCCCAGTTTTTATAGCATTATTTAGACTCTCACGGTAATAGTTGTTATTTTGTAGTATTATGGCATGCAGGTCTGACAGAAAAGTAAAGTGTGTTACATTAAATTAATTTCAGTGGGCCAGATGTTCTTCTTCACTTGTAGTGATGGAAGACAGATAAAGCCAGAATGTCTGGAAAGGGAAGATGAGGAACTGAGGTTCCACGATATGTTGACTTTGCACAATCCCCTCTGCAGGACTGAACACAGTGAGTCTTCTGGTGGCAGAGGGTGTCAAGCCCCTGGGAGAAACCACTACGTGTGGCATAATTCCCACAAGAAGTGACCTCACAGGAGCAATTGCTGCTTCAAGCACAGGCCTCTACCATTTGTACTTAAGGGGAATGATAACAGTACAGGGCTATAACACACAGGTAAGTAACTCTGATTCAATCTAGAGGAGAGAAGTGTTAAATGTCTATATTAATAATTTAATTATCATATCAACAAATGGTAGATAACTTTTTGGGATATTTTGAAATGATATACAATTGTCTGTGTGAAATGCATTACTGCAGGAACAGAACAATTCTTAGTACTGGTTATTGGAACTTGAAATAATTGTAGAAAATACGGCAGTTATTGTTTTATATTTTCCTGAAGTTTAACTTCTTAAGATGCAATTAAACGATGGCTTCTTTGGCTGTCAAAATGTTATATACATGAGAATTACTACTTACTGAAATGAAAGAATCTTCATAACCTACTGAATTACTGAACAGCTACAAAAATTTGCATCACTTCAATAATCTCACATGGCTATTTAATTTCTCATTTAGGTCCCTACCATTCAGCATCTAGTTGAAATTAATAAGAAATAACTTTCAGTATAAAATGTTAACTTACTGAGTTCATTTTTTAAATACATAGCTTAGAAAATTAATTACATAGGCTAGCGATCATATTTATAAACAATCCCCCAATTTCTCAATTTAATGAAAGCTCAAGAGCAAAAAATTAGCAGTATTTTATTCCACTATGCTATTTTTTCTGCTGTAGTCCTTATGATGCACTCATGTTCCTCCGCTTTGCAAGCCCCACCTTCAAAACCTAATGTCATGACTTCTCAAGCATCCCAGGGAATTGAATTGCATTCTCATCTTCCCCAGAATCCCTCCCATATGTTTTAAGACCTCTATATCAGTCTTATCCTGTGCAGCCTCAGCTAGTGAGATGTCCAGCCTGGGAAATGTTCCCATATCATCTGCATCACAGTTCCAGGGCACCACAATATAATAGATTTGAGAAGAAAAAAGAATCACTACTCTGAAAAACTCACTCAATGGGGGAAAACCATGTAGAATGATGGCAAAAATAATACTTTGTCTTTTTCCTTCTAAGGGTCTCCACACTCTTTACAACAGTTAATGAATTAAGCTATTGCAGCATCATCCCTGTCATCTATTTAACCTGAATAAGTCTCATAACACCCCTACCCCCATCTTTGCCTTTCTTGGTAGTCTCCCTGGTTCCATAAAATGCACAGGCAGACACTGTATTTAAAGAGCTCACATAAACTAAAGAGCTGAAATATTTGCTTACACCTTGGCACATATGTCAGAACTATCATTTTGTTCAAGTCCTCTGGACCCCAGTGGATTACCCCAGGAATTTTATTACTAACTTTAAACCTGTTTCAGTGTCTTAGCATCTACTTCAGTGGCAGATTAAAAAGGAGGAGGGATTGCAAAAGTTGACATAGGTCTTAAAACAACAACTCTTCACAGATGGGTTCTCAGTCTGACTTTCAATATGTTGAATCACTTGTCTACAGCCTGAACATAGCTTTCATGCTTTAGACACAATACCCTAATATCCTGCAAAGGCTATACTTGCATCACAGAAGCCTGGAGCATCTCTCTTAATTTTCTCTTGGGAGTAGATCTCAAAAGCATACATTTTCCTCCTGGGCGTATTTTCTTTCTTCAGATACCAAATATAATCTGGTTGAATGTCAGATTGAGAAATAGCTAGGAGAAATTCTCAATATTGTAAATAATAGCTCCTGGAGCTTCTCATTCTGAACCATAAAAGGCTACCCTTGAGTTATTTTCAATAAAATATATATATATACACATATATATAGATTGGTTTAAGAAGTGTGGTTACAGGAAAATCATACTATATGTATAATTTTAAGTTATACATTTTTATAGGGACATATGCAAGAGTGGATGTGTAGGAAATCATATAGAAGGGCCCAAACCATGAATGCCAGAACCAGACCAGATGTTCCCTAAAACTGGATTCTGCTCAGTTCTGGTACTGACACTTAGCTTCGGAAAAAGAGATTTAAAAAAACCAGGGTGGGGCAGAGAAGGAGAGATTTTAATTTAATAAGAGAACATTTGGATTGTAGTTTACTTAAAATCAGCACAGAAGCTGCTTAACAATAATTTGAGCTCCAGAAAGGATTCTATTATATGACCAAACCCAAGGAAAAAATTTATGGCAAAATGACAATGTATCAAAGTTGATTTAGGATCAAAAAGGAAAGTTTTTAAGATGATGGGTAAAAAAGGAAATCCACCCCACTTGATATCAAGAGGATGGAATATAAACTGTAGCAAGTAAAATGGGGATTAAGAGTAAATTTGAAGAACAAATAACTGAAAGTACAATGACAAATAATAAGAGACTTTTTAAAAGTACATATGGCATAAAAAGTCCACAGAAGTTTGAGACCAGCAGGCTCTACAGGCAGTAATCAAAAAGGTGAAGGAGACCTCAGAAAAGGTAAATAATTTCTTTGATTTGTTCTTTGCAACATAGAATAGTCAGTTAGAATGTACTCTGTGGGTTTTTCTGTACAAATAACTAAGGATAACAAGTGTGGAGGATAGAGGTCTCTCTTTTTTTTTAATGTACTGAAACAACTTGAGAAATTAAACTGCAATTTAATCAATAAGAGCAGGTGGTGTTGCTCCAAATCACTAAGTACCAAAGGAACTGAATTACAGTACAGTTGTAATTACATTAATATGTGATTTATCATTTAGACCAATGACTATGCTGCAGAACTAAAGGGTGGCCAAAGTTGTACCAATTTTTCCAACAGGCTGAGAAGTTTTCCTTTAATACCAGGAGAAGTAATTTGATGCAATTCTTAAACATAGGATTATAAACCACCTCCATGTGTATGATAAGACAGAGATGAACTTTTTGTCATTGTAAATAAGGACTCCCTGAATTTGGAAAGAGTTAATAAAATAGTGGATAAAAGAAAACCGGTGGATATGATTTATTTCGATTTTCAAAGCTTGTAATTAAGTCCTTCTCAATATAGTCCTAATTCAGAAAACTCTCCTAATTCAATACAGCATTTAAGCATATGCTTAAGTACATGTTTAAATCCCATTAAGGTCTACGGAATTTGATCAGGTCCTTAAAATTAAACACATGCTTCAACGCTTTGCTGAATTGGGGCCTCAGTTAGTAAAGAAACTTGTAACTATGGGATGAGCTAGAAAGGTTCTTTCCAGATTAAAAACTGACTGAGAGAGAGGAAAAAAAGGAATAAATGGCCTTTTCTTACTGTAGAAAGCAGCTAATCAGTAATGGTATACCCTAGGGATTATTGCAGGAATTGGAGTAGTTTGTTATACTTAGTGATATGGAAGAAAGGGGTGATTGTGAAGTGGAAGTTTGGGAACAAGAAGAAAATTAATTATATTAGTCAAGACTAACAGGATATTGGGGAGACTCCAAAGGAGTTAATCGTGCAGATGAAATGCAGTGGAGATGTATGCAGAAAAATGTACACCAGAAAGAACTTTTTTAAACTGGTAAATATAGATGTCTTCGGAATTACTTTTAATAATTAATGGGAAGCACCAATGTATTAATACAGACACCAAAATGAAGATGTCTGCTCAATGAACGGCAGCAGCCAGAAGGGCAAATTATTCCTAAACTGAAAAGCTTCTCCTCCATGTCCGTGAGGGAGAATCATATTAAACTTTCATATAATGGAAATTTCTTGAACATTTTCCCACTCTTCAAAACTTGCCTTTTTCATGAGCCAATGTCAGAATCAATGTATAGGTATTAATATTTGTTAAGAACTTATTGCTCAGTTACTGTACCTAAGCACTGTATGTGAATTTGAAAAGCAACCATGAGGCTGTTTTGGGGTAGTCAACAGAAGAAATCTCCTTATGTTTTGTATGGTGTTGTGCCAAGGTGATTTTGTTGGACTGATAGTGGGATGTGATCTAATGTTAGACACTTCATGAAATGTTCATAATGAAACTATTATTAAAGCTGCTTATTTTAAAAAGTACGTAATTTATTCTAACCTTGAAGAAAAGAGTCTATTTTTCTCAGACTTAACCCTAAACATTTGAAAGCATGAGGATTTGCTTTGGATTCACAGGGGAGTGTGGGTCAAAATTAGCCTATAATTCAACCCCGAGCTGCTACTTTAACTATGTAGAGTCTCTGTCTGCTTCACAACATAATTTTGCTTTTACCTTAAAAAGTGGTCTGTAGTAAGCTCATCTCTGGCAGGTCTCCTAAAATCTACAGGAGATGGGTCTTCTATTCTTCCTGAAAAGACCTTAGGAGGTATGCAGGAGATAAGCTCCTCTATCAACACTGCACAGGTTTAAGAGGGATGAGCAGGAGCTAAGATAAGGGAAGTAGAACCTATGTGCATCTTCAATATATTGGTGACATGATGCACACATGGCTAAGTGGGTGATTGTTTCCCTTTTGGTGGGAAAAGTTGCAAAAACATTCACATTTCCCCCCTTTTCCCCCTGCTCTAAGAGTGGATAAGAGCTTGCTGTTTACTCAGTGCTAAAGAAGCTGATCTACTTGAGGTGGCCAAAGCTTGTCTGTTTCATGGTGGAGGTCCTCTGCTCTGTTCCCATTGGTGACCTGTGATAAGGCAGGTTATAGAAAAATATTGGATAATATTGGCCATTCGTTGGGCATTATTTTGACCATGTCAACCTCACACACTCCCCCAAGTCTCCCCGTTGCCTTCCACATTTTCACTTCATTGAGTTTAATCTTATTGCCTTTGTCTTCAAGGCCCATCACAATTCTGTCCCTTCCCTGATTATCTGCCCTTGCTTTTATGGTGTCAACCACTTGCCACTTCTGCTGGGCCACTAATGCCTACTTTGCCTGTTTCTCCCATAACCATCTTCGTACCACCCCTGCACATAGAATATTATTCCAGAACTGATCCATAAGGACACTGCACTCATTTTTTTTTCACATTTGTCCCCATACGTACTACTTTTGTGATGCATCCAATAAAGTAGTTGGTGATTATATAGCAGGACATTTGGATATAGCTGGGTTGTATTTATTTAATACTTTTTAAATCTCTTCAGAAAGTACATACAAACTTTAATGTGATTTTACTAGTCAGATAGACTTTTCCAAGACAGCAGTACTGATGTTTCTAATAACTAGCATGTCATGTTATCAATATTGATGGAGCCTGGGTTTCATCTGCCAGAATGGTTTCTGTTTAATCTATAAATGAATCCAAAATAACGTGCAGACCTCTTTCTTTTTGTTACAACAGGCTTCATTATTCTTGATCCAAAGTCCACAATTGTTTTTTAATAAATGGGGAAAAATATAACCCGCCGCTCTTTGCCTTCAGAGCTACAAATTCTGCAAATTAACAAAAAACTCAATGAAATTCTGTTTGTGTGTGATTGCTTGGTTTGCCCTGAAGCTTTTGGTTTTAAATACAGGCTTGATTCGGCATTCTTTGCACATCCCAAATTCCAGTTGACATCAACAGGATTTCTGCGTGTATCAAAAATGCAGGATAGGGCCGACCATTTCCTTTTCTCCAAATATTGGCTTTCAGTAAAATAACAGAAACATTCGTTTTCTCTTCTTTGTGCTTAAGATCTTTCTGGATTTCCAAAATTCCATACCTCATTTAAGACCTTTATTGTATTTTAGTTTACTCACCAATGGTTATTGGATTTGGTCACAACAGACTTGGTCTTAATGCCAGTGTAAAGTGTTTGTGTGTATTCAGTAATATAAAATCCTTGTCTGGGTTTCTCAAAAGATTTTTAGGTTCACCCTATAGATACCATAAGTCAATATGGTACAGAGCCTTTTGTGCACTTCGTACATTTATGTATTAAAATAGAGTACTTGTTCGGACTTATTTATGGAAAGAAGTGAATTCTTCTAGGAAAAAGCAAAATACTGCAAGGAAGGCTCTTCCAATTAAAACAAATGTAAGCTGGCAAAATCACCCTTTTTCAGGATTTGACCTGTTAGATGGAACAAATGTGAACAGAGAGAGGTAGGTACGCTGGAGGGTAGGGGTAGGATCCATAGCTACCTAGAGAAATTGCAGGATTGGGCCAAAAGAAATCTAATGAGGTTCAACAAGGACAAGTGCAGAGTCCTGCACTTAGGACGGAAGAATCCCATCGCTACAGGCTGGGGACCGACTGGCTAAGCAGCAGTTCTGCAGAAAAGGACCTGGATGTTACAATGGATGAGAAGCTGGATATGAGTCAGCAGTGTGTCCTTGTTGCCAAGAAGGCTAACAGCATATTGGGCTGCATTAGTAGGAGCAATGCCAGCAGATAGAGGGGAATAATCACTTCCCTCAATTTGGCACTGTTGAGGCCACATCTGGAATATTGTGTCCAGTTTTGGTCCCCCCACTACAGAAGGGATGTGGACAAATTGGAGAGAGTCCAGCGGAGGGCAACAAAAATGATCAGGGAGCTGGGGCACATGACTTACGAGGAGAGGCTGTGGGAACTGGGCTTGTTTAGTCTGCAGAAGAGAAGAGTGAGGGGGATTTGATAGCAGCCTTCAAGTACCTGAAGGGGGGTTCCAAAGAGGATGGAGCTCAGCTGTTCTCAGTGGTGGCAGATGACAGAACAAGAAGCAGTGGTCTCAAGTTGCAGTGTGGGAGGTCTAGTTGGATATTCGGAAACACTATTTCACCAGGAGGGTGGTGAAGCACTGGAATGGGTTACCTAGGGAGGTGGTGGAATCTCCATCCTTAGAGGTTTTTTAAGGCCCGACTTGACAAAGCCCTGGCTGGGATGATTTAGTTGGTGTTGGTCCTGCTTTGAGCAGGGGGTTGGACTAGTTGATTTCCTGAGGTCTCTTCCAAACCTAATCTTCTATGATACTAAAGTTGCAAAATGTATCAGCGTGGATAACAGTGAATCTTTCTATGGGGGGTAAATAAATTTGTGTCTACTTGTAACAAAGTCTCTTTCTGCCAAATGAAAGAGACTGTCATTTCTTGTCACAAATGATGATACAGAATGGTGTAGCTGACACAGGTTCATCCTGTGGAAGAACAGCACAGGGTCTGTGTCGGTAGCCTTATGTTGCTCTCCTACCCCAAGAGGCCCTGATATAGGTGGCAGGTCTGGGAACAGAAGGACATGGATGAGGGTTGTACTTGGAAGGGTCAAAAATACAGGGATTCTGGACAGCAAAAAAAGGCCATAGGCAACCCAGCTAAGGTAAGTTAAAGCAGCCCCTGGGACTCAGCCAATTAATGCTGGGGGCCATTTCAGCCTCCACAGCTGCCCAGAATCTGGATGTTATCAAAGTGGTATAAAGCTATCTCTGCATCCATTCTGATAATTATGGATTGGATTTTTTTGTCATTCTCCCTCAACATTTTTGCAGTCTTGGCATACAGTGCCTCATCAAAGACACATATTATCTCTTTCAAATGAAGTTTTTTTCCCCTCAATATTTTGAATCCAATTAAGGATTTTGTAGACCATGGACATTTCCATTGCTGGTGCATTTGTGGTCAGCAAATACCCAACATTGGCCTGAGTCATGCTGACCTTGTTGCATGCCTGGATGTTCAAGCCAGGTCAGGAGCTGACCATGTGGTTACTTCCATCTGTTTGCCTCATCAGAGACCATACTTGAGCATTTCTGAACGGTCTCTTCACTGGTTCCATCACTGGAGGGCCAACTTGGTTACCAGCATTACAAGGAGGAAGCAATAATTGTGGAGGAGTGATGCTGCATATTTTAACTTTCTCAGCATGTGGAGCTTTCTTGGGTTGTCCTGAGACTGCACTGCAATACCATTTACTCTGTGATATCCCTGCACCACTGAGTGTCTCCTCAAATCTGTTGATGCTGTCATACACCATAGTTGTGGGCATGCAGGGCAGAATGTTGGATGGTATTGCCACACCTGACTCATTCTCATTAGCCAGCTTCTGTAGATGGAGGGTATGATGCTCTTCTCAAGGAGCCTAGAAACATAAGCCATTGTGTTACCCCTCTGCCTCAGCAAGAGAGAGCTTTGCTGGGCTTGTACTGTGTCATCTCCCTAGCACACCACCCTGTTTGCCTCACCAACTAACTCCTCAAGATTCTGCCAGTCTAAACCTTGCCTTACAGATAACATTCAGTGAACCCCTTTTCTGGAGTTCCCCAGAAATGTCACAGTGCAGTCTCCAGTCCCTGTCACTGGACATTCACAGCAATTGTAAAGTTCGCTGCCCCCAAAGAGATTAGCTGAGGACTCATACTTTATCTCTGTTGTATTATACACATGGAGGTGGTTTATAATCCTATGTTTAAGAATTGCATCAATTACTTCTCCTGGTATTAAAGTCTTAAAGGAAGACTTCTCAGTCTGTTGGAAAAATTGATACAACTTTGGCCACCCTTTAGTTCTACAGCATAATCAGTGGTCTAAATGATAAATCCCATATTAATGTAATTACAACTGTACTGTAATTCAGCTCCTTTGGTGTGAAGTGATTTGGAGCAATACCACCTGGTCTCATTGGTTAAATTGCAATTTAATTTCTCAAGTTGTTTCAGGTTTCAGAGTAACAGCCGTGTTAGTCTGTATTCGCAAAAAGAAAAGGAGGACTTGTGGCACCTTAGAGACTAACCAATTTATTTGAGCATGAGCTTTCGTGAGCTATAGCTCACTTCATCGGATGCATACCGTGGAAACTGCAGCAGACTTTATATACACACAGAGAATATGAAACAATACCTCCTCCCACCCCACTGTCCTGCTGGTAATAGCTTATCTAAAGTGATCATCAAGTTGGGCCATTTCCAGCACAAATCCAGGTTTTCTCACCCTCCACCCCCTCACACAAATTCACTCTCCTGCTGGTGATAGCCCATACCAAAGTGACAACTCTCTACAAAATGTGCATGATAATCAAGTTGGGCTATTTCCTGCACAAATCCAGGTTCTCTCACCCCCTCACCCCCCTCCCAAAAACCACACACACAAACTCACTCTCCTGCTGGTAATAGCTCATCCAAAGTGACCACTCTCCCTACAATGTGCATGATAATCAAGGTGGGCCATTTCCAGCACAAATCCAGGTTTTCTCACCCCCCCCAACCCCATACACACACAAACTCACTCTCCTGCTGGTAATAGCTCATCCAAACTGACCACTCTCCAAGTTTAAATCCAAGTTAAACCAGAACATCTGGGGGGGGGGGGTAGGAAAAAACAAGGGGAAATAGGCTACCTTGCATAATGACTTAGCCACTCCCAGTCTCTATTTAAGCCTAAATTAATAGTATCCAATTTGCAAATGAATTCCAATTCAGCAGTTTCTCGCTGGAGTCTGGATTTGAAGTTTTTTTGTTTTAAGATAGCGACCTTCATGTCTGTGATTGCGTGACCAGAGCGATTGAAGTGTTCTCCGACTGGTTTATGAATGTTATAATTCTTGACATCTGATTTGTGTCAATTTATTCTTTTACGTAGAGACTGTCCAGTTTCACGCTTTCTAGTGTCAAAGACTTAGCAAGCTACAGTCTTTCCTAAACAGCTTTCTCGCTTACATCAAGCTCCCAGCATCTCCAACTCTCCAAGAAAGAGGGTCCAGTGTTCACAGAATGAGAGGGTGCTGTCTCCTTTCCCCCCTAAGTGATGGGTTATTTCCTCTTCTTTTTTATAATGCAGTACACCTTTGAAAGTATTCAAGTGTGTCCCCAGATAACGTTTTTCTCCTGTGTTGCTATTCAAGACAAGTGTGTCACTAGCTTTCATAAAATATCTTTCTTGATACACTTTGTATACAAGTTTGTTGTACTATAAGTCAGTTGACTCAATTGTTTATTCTTTGGAGTTCAGACCCTCTGTCCTCCCCCAGGGGTGTCTGGACCCTGATTGTCACAGAAGGCAGTGTCCATTTCCTCCAGCTGACTATAAGATATCCCACGACTTAGTCATCTGAGTATCTTAATCAACTCCATGTTGCCAGTGAGGGATTTCAATATCCACGGTTTGTGCCTGGCAGATTTCTGCACACCGCCAATAATGGCATATATATAATCTTGGGAAAAGGACTGTATGAACCTTTGAATTTGTGAGGTTGGTGTAGTCTCTTTTGTATCCCATGTAAACACCTTGAGGAAGTCTGAGAGATATTCGCATTGAGGTGTAATCAGGGGTAAAAGTAAAATTTCTCTTACTGGTACGGGGAGCAGTTCTCCCCTCCTGAAGGGGCGGGGCCTCAGGCAGAAGGGGCGGAGCAGGGCGGGGTGGGGGACTCCAGTGGTGATTTAAAGGGCCCGGGGCTCTGGCCGCTGCTGCTACCGCCACAGTGGCCAGAGCCCCGGGCCCTTTTAAATAGCTGGCCCTGGGGTAGCTGCTCCTTTTGCCCCCCCATCGACTGCCACGGGGGCAAAAGGGAGAGGGATGTTACAGCGCTGCCATGGCAGCGCTTTAAGCAGGGTCCTTTTGCCGCAGCAGTGCTTTAATGTCACTACCCTTTTTATGCCCCCCCCATCCGTGGCTTTCACACACTTTAAAGTCAGCGGTACGGGCCGGTACAGGCTGCTACTTTTTACCGGTATGCCATACCGGCCCGTACTGCCTTAATTTCACCCCTGGGTGTAATCATTATCAAAACTCTCTGGCTGTGGAGGCCATGGTTGATCAATGTTGGATTTCTTCAGATCCAACCACATGACCACAGCACATTTGCTTCAAGACCCCATGGTCTTCTGGCAAAAGTGCATCCAGTTCAGAGTCTATTCTTAGATTCTCCTTAATTAACATTGCCGCAGGAAGGTTATCTGGTATTACCATGTTTTGGCATTATTATCTGATATAACCTACAGGCTATTACTGAATTCTGCTTCCAGTTTTCTCTAAACATGTTTCTTTGTTTGTGGCTTGATTTCCCACCCCCCCCCATAACAAGAGAACTCATACTAGCCACCAATTTCTGTGAGAGATTCATCATTGATACAACACAAGGCTTTGAAAACAAATCAGTGTAGATATAATTGAATAGCCTATCCTATGCTTCTTTTTCTTTCATAGAATGCATGATATCATCATCTTCATGTTGACAACACTTGTGCTTATCTATTGGTCTTGTTTTGTAGGCTCTACAATAAAATCTGTGATAGTGTGCTTCTGCTGCTCCCCACTCTCCTGATGCAACAGCCAATATCTTTCTGTCCATATTTTCTTTTGCTCTCTTCCATACGGTCCTATCTGACCTGAGATCTACTGTTTGACACAGTGGGTCTCAGGACTTGGTTCCTTTCATGTACTTCGATACGTGATCATAAAAACATACAGACTTATATATACTCTGGCGGATGATGATACCATTCCCCTTATTGATTTGTGTGATTCATGGCCAATTTCTTCACTGCAGCTGGAAAGTTTTGCTTATTTTTCAAGCTGTGGCAGACTTTTCTTGTGTGTGAAGATCTTTTAACAATTTAGGTGATAAAATATGTTAGGTACTTCTTTGGTGTCTTTTATATTGCATAATGGCAGCACCTTTTTGGATCTCTGTGGCTCTTAAAAGATTCTTCCATGATTCCAGGTCTCTTGGTTTGGTTAGATCTGTGAAAGGAGCCTCCACATCAGGTATCACATGTGTTTTTAGACTTATGCTCTGTTTGTGGGTGCTCTTTGGGAACCACTGAATCAGATTCCATTGTTCTTTCAGTAATCACAACTGCATCACAGCTGTGAAGCCAATAAAGGGACAAACCCATAAATCTTAGGTTACAGTACCTTACTGTGTACAACTAACTAAAAGTTGATTTTAAGTTGAAAAATAATGGTAATGCCTGTAGAATCAAAATATTTTTTCATGTGAAGCATGGCTCCCCTTTTGGGTTGTTGGCAGTTGCCCCTGCAATGGCTATGCACATTTGTCTTATTTGCATCGTTATTATTTTAATGGAAACCATAATTACCCAAAATTGGTGAAGATGTATTCCTTTTTAATCAAAAGATGGCCCATACCCATTTTTCATCCAATGTGCTTACCCTTACATATCTGGTTTCCATGGAAACAAACCTAACTCTACCTTTAAGCTATGATGCAGAAAGGTCCAACTCATATTTTTGTAATGTGTATGCATGGATCTTTCACAAAAAAAAGATGGGAACTTGCTCATCCCGATGATACCAAAAGTTGTCTAGCTCATGGACTATATCATAGAATATCAGGGTTGGAAGGGACCTCAGGAGATCATCTAGTCCAACCCACTGCTTAAAGCAGGACCAGTCCCCAACTAAATCACCCCAGCCAGGGCTTTGTCAAGCCTGACCTTAAAAATATCTAAGGAAGGAGATTTCACCACCTCCCTAGGTAACACATTTCAGTGTTTCACCACCCTCCTAGTGAAAAAGTTTTTCCTAATATCCAACCTAAACCTCCCCCACTGCAACTTGAGACCATTACTCCTTGTTCTGTCATCAGCTACCACTGAGAACCTTTGGGCTCCTACTGCCTGGATGCCACTCCACGCCCTCCCACAATAGTTTAAGGTGCACAATATAGTCCTGTTTGTAGGTAGAAACTCAGCATTTTTAGCTGTTCTGCTATTTGGCCTTAAATGTCACAGTAAGTTTTTTCCTCTTATTGTACTAGCGCCCTAGCTTTGTATAGCAATAGCTTTAAAAGACTTTGTATTTGTTGCCTTGGCTTTTTCTCTCTATTGCAGTGCTTCAACTTTTTGTGTGGGTTACCCGGCCTATCCCCATATCATAGACTTTAAGGTCAGAAGGGACCATTATGATTGTCTAGTCTGACCTCCTGCACAACGCAGGCCACAGAATCTCACCCACCCACTCCTGTAACAGACCTCTAACCTATGTCTGAGCTACTGAAGTCCTCAAATCTTGGTGTAAAGATGTCAAGATGCAGAGAATCCTCCAGCAAGTGACCCGTGCCCCACGCTGCAGAGGAAGGTGAAAACCCCCCAGGGCCTCTGCCAATCTGCGCTGGAGGAAAATTCCTTCCCGACTCCAAATATGGCGATCAGCTAAACCCTGAGCATGTGGACAAGACTCACCAGCCAGACACCCAGGAAAGAATTCTCTGTAGTAACTCAGATCCCATCTAACATCCCATCACAGGCCATTGGGCATATCTACTTCTGATAGTTGAAGATCAATTAATTGCCAGAATTAGGCTATCCCAACATATCCTCCCTTCCATAAACTTATCAAGCTTAGTCTTGAAGCCAGATATGTCTTTTGCCACCACTGCTTCCCTTGGAAGCCTGTTCCAGAACTTTACTCCTCTGATGGTTAGAAACCATAATGTGTGTCTATTACAATCTTTAGTCTGTAATTGTAAGAAGAGCATCCTGCTACATTGGAATCATGCTCCTGAAGAGGTTTGTTCAAACTCTCTCCTGTAGCATCACTTGGCTGTGCTGCTACAGCCGTGCCACTAAAAGGCGTGCAGTGTTTCTGCTGTTTGTCAGGAGAAGAGCGCTCTCGGGCCGACAAAATACTTCCACCCCCAACGAGCTACACTACATTACACTGCACAGCTTTTAGCGAGATGGCTGTGTCGCTACAGCTGTGCGGCTAAAAGTCATGCAGTGTAGCCACTGTTTGTTGGCTCTCCTGCCAACAAAAAACTTCCACCCCCAACGAGCGGAGTTTGTGTTGTCGGCAGGAGAGCGCTCCTGCTGACCAAGCACTGTTCACACCGGTGCTTGTCGTGGACAAAACTTTTGTCTTTCGGGTGTGTGTGTGTGTGTGTGTGTTTTAACACCTCTGAACGACAGAAGTTTTTTCTTTCTCTTGCCAATGTAGACAAAGCCTTAGAGTCTCTTCTTTATCTAAGCTTAAATGGTTCTCTCTCTTTCAGTAACTTAAAACCTTTTCCGGATAAATGAGTTAGTCACATACTTACTTGCTTTTGATTTCCATATCAAGCACTTGAGAAAGGAATGATTCAGACTATTACACATCCAAGAAAAGTGGAATATCTTACAGTCCTACATGTAATGATGGAAAGAATTGACAGCTCTGCCTTCCCCTGCAGATACATTTGTTAACTCCTACTGATAGAAAAATTCCTCATCAAATTAGAGTACCAGAGAACCAGTACTGGTGTCTGCATATCTCTCATTCACTAGGATTATGAAAACTATAATGAACTGAAGTGATGTGATACACAACACCCAAAAGGTTTGTATTCCTTCATTTACATGGATGGCCAGTTACTGTTCAGCTACAGAGACAGCTGTCTGACCTGTCCAATTAGCAAATGCATGTTTCCTCCTTGCTTTTCTCCTATACCCAGAAACCTCTTTAGAGAACTTCAGTTATTTTAGCCACGGAACTCGACTGTTTTGGTCAATAGGAATAAATCTTTCTATTTTTTCTTAATTTCCCAAGTCTTATGACTCCCAATATATTTTTTTCAGTTTGTCTCCCAGCATAGCTCCTGCAATTCTTGTCCATAAGTCTTCTAGTTGACTATCAAAAATATAACATCCTGATCTACTTTTCATAATTTTTCCTTTCCTTTCTATGTACTTTTCATACATATACTTGGGAGGGAAAATTGGTGTTTAATGAATGAACAAACATGCTGCTGGAATACTGATAATTGAGCTATTGAACAGCGCTCTTGGTTGTTAAAGGGCTGCAGTGAGCCTTTGGAATTACCTTTGCTTTGATTGACTGCTTTAAAAACTTGGCTGGCTTCCATAAATCTGAAACAAAATCTACATCAGATGTTCGAGAAAGATGGAGCAGTTTTTCCTGCTCTGTTCCTTGGCATAAGGGGAGTAGGAAGAATCAAGAGAGAATGCTGAACATGGGCTGAAGATTATTTATGAAGGTCTCTTCCTTCTGCATTGAACAAAAATTTTCATATGGTCTGAAATGAATAACTGATCTTTGAATACCAGTTGTATCTTGATACTTAATCTTAAATTAACTCAGTTGTTGATCTCATATCACTCCTTAACAGTAGACGGTTGTTCAGTAGACTTAATGACATTTCATTTGGCACAATTAACAGACTGTTCGGCATAAATTCAGGATTGAGCTTTTTTCATAAAGTATAAAGCAGCAGCATAATTTCCATTTCCTCACACATTGCTTGAACTCGCTGATTCATTACAAAACCCATACAAAGAAAGATGTTTAATAATGAAGAAATGGGCCTGAATCAGAAAAACAAAATTATCTATCTAGACTTGGTTAGTGGGGCAGTGTGGTCCTGGGGATAGAGCCCTGGACTAAGCCCAGAGGCTCAGGTTTTATTCATAACTCTGCCCTGCTGGTGTGACCTTGGGCAAAACACTTTACCTCTCAGCCATGCTGTATTTGTCTTGTCTATTAACACTATAGGCTTTTCAAGTCAGGGACCGTCTTTAACTATGTATATGTGCTTAGCACAATGGGCCCCTGATCTTGGTTGCGGCCTCTATATGGCCACCCAACATCTTGACAGATGAAAGATGCGATAAAGTCTGCCCATCAGTGGTGCTTAGCAATGGTGTGGGGAAAAAAGCCCAGTGCATGAGCAGCAAACCTTCTCACAGAGGCTAGAGGTCAGCTCACCAGACAGAAGTTGAAACATACTCTACTTCCTGGCTTGCCTGTGGGCCTCAATCTGGGCACTCTAATAGTTCTCCATGGTGACTGCACCAGTCTCAGCCCGGCTTCTCCAACCTGAACAATTGTGGGCAGGATTTTTCTTGTTGTCAGTGGGAATGCTGAATTTCTTGAGTCCTTGCTTGGCCTTGTCGCTGTATTGAAGCTTTGGCCTTTCTCTGCATTGCAGGCTGTTCTTAAGTTGGCCATAGAGCACAGCCTTCAGCAGACGATCTTGAGGCACGTGCTCCACGTGTCCCAACCAGCGAAGCCTGTGAACGTCCAGCATAGTCTGCGTAGACTGTAGGCATGTGTGCCTGGGGGAGTGAAGCTGTAGAAAAGCCTTTGCCCTTCCCTGTGCCCTCAGTGCAACCATGTGCCTGCCTGTCCCTTGCCAATGGGTTTGGATGTGCAGGGAATTGTTTCTCCCTATGAACAGCTAGGCTGGGAGCCTGATGGCGCATCAGGTGCATTCTACGCTTTGTGCCAAGGGGCTCCTGGTTCGATGCCAGCCCAGTCTTGGGCAGAAAATGCTATGCTTAGCAGGCTCTGCTTGGGGCTGGGGCGGACAGGAGTGAGAGCTCCCAGCTATCCCCTTCCTTCTGGCTGGAAGACACAGGAAGGGGGAAGAACAGGTCATGGTGCCAACTCCCACAAAGTCTCTCACCAGTCTGGCAAAATACAAAGCCTTTCAGAAAAGGCCAGCCCCTACCATAATACAAATAAGAATAGTAATTGAGTACTATATCCATCACTGTGGCATCTAAGTGTGGTTAGATGTTTGGCTGCATGTGTTCCTTCTGTAAGCTATTCCAGCTCTGTGCAGGTAGCTGGCACAGCAGACCTCGAATGAACTGCCCAGTGACCACAAGATCCTTTAAGGTACAAAGGTACCAGTCAAGTTTATTGTCGATGTGGCATGGTACTAGTACCTTCAGGGCTGTCCCTAGAGAGGTGCAGGGCCCTCCCCACTAATTTCCTTGCTGTCTGACCAGCATGCCCATCTACCCGGCTGCCACTCGCCTCCTCAACCCAGCCCCCCCGCCGCCTGCCTGCTGCTCTCCTCCTTGCTGCCTGCCCATCTGCCTGCTGCTTGCCTCCCTGCTAGTCTCCTTGCCAGCTGTCTGGCGTGTCTCACTCCCTCGTCTGCCACTCTCCTCTTCGTTTGCCTCCTCACCCTGCTTACCCACCCGCCTCAGGCCTCGCCTCCCTGCCCGTCTCCTCACCTGAATATCGGGACAAATGGAGTCCCGATCGTACATCAATCGTGACGCAGAACAAAGGGCTAAATATCGGCATAGTCCTGATTTTATCGAAGTGCGGGGCCACCCCAAAGCGCAGGGCCTGGGGCGGTTGCTCTGATTCGCCCCACCCAAGGGACGGCTCTGAGTACCTGTACCCCAAAGACTCTACCAGACCACTAATACGTGTATGCCTGTAACAATGGGCCAGCTTAGTGAACGGCGGGACTTTCTGTTCCTCCCTAGGCTAGACAGAGAGACTCCCTTTGAGGCTTCATTTTATACAGCAATTCAAACAAGTTACATATTGCCCCTTTGACAGGTTAGTTACTGCCCCCTGACGTGGGGTTTTACCACCCACTACCTTGTACATGTTGGTTCAATCAAAACATCTTTATCCATTATACTAGGGGCGGGCAAACGTTTTGGCCTGAGGGCCGCATCAGATTTCTGAAAATGTATGGAGGGCTGGTTAGGGGAGGCTGTGCCACCCCAAACAGCCAGGCATGGCCCAGCCCCACACCCTATCCGACCCCCCCCCACTTCTTGCCCCCTGAGGGCCCCCTTGGGACTCCTGCCCCATGCAACCCCCCCTTTTCTCTGATGGCTCCCCGGAACCCCTGCCCCATCCACACCCCCTGCTCTCAGTCCCTTGACTGCCCCTGGAATCCCCACCCCTAATCGGCCCCTGCCACCCCATCCAACCCCCCCTCCTTCCTGACTGCCCCCCTGAGACCCCTGCCCCATCCAACCACCCATTCTCCCTGACTGCCCCCCACTGCCCCATCCAACCCCCCTCTCCTTCCTGACAGCCCCCCCCTGTGACCCCTGCCCCCATTCAACCCCCCCCCCCCCGTTCCCCACTCTGACTGCCCCGACCCCTATCCACATGCCCGGCCCCTGACCACCCCCAAACTCCCCTGCCCTCTATCCACCCCCCCCGTCCTGTGACCCCTTACCATGCTGCCTGGAGCACCGGTGGCTGGCGGCGCAGCTGCACCAGGGCAGGCAGCCGCGCCGCGCAACACAGAGCACCGGGTCAGGCAATGGCTCTGCAGCCCCGCTGCCCAGAGCATTGTGCCAGCAGTGCAGTGAGCTGAGGCTGCGGGGGGAGGGGGGGAGCACTGGGGGAAGGGCCGGGGGCTAGCCTCCCAGGCCAGGAGCTTGGGGGCCGGGCAGGATGGGCCCGCGAGCCGTAGTTTGCCCACCTCTGCATTATACTGTCATCCTGACCTTATCTTTTAAGAGAGGTCAGCATGTTCCTGTTATATTTAGGGCAGTGGCAGGAAGAGATGTTTGTACAGTACTTGGTATTGGGGTATTCTGGTACCTGCCTTCTGGAATGTGTTTGTGTTAGTGTCCTGTGCCTAGCCTTTCTTAGGAATGCGTGTGGTGTTTTTTTTAATTTTTTTGCAAAACCAGCCCTGATCTTTGCCTGGTTCTGTGAGCAGGGCTTGCCTCTTGCTCACAGCTTGACTTTGCTTGATAGTAGCAAAGCATTGACCACTACCTTAGTTCAGGCCTCATACCAGGCTTCTGATACAAGGCCTTATATTTCAGACTCCCTTCCTACTACACTAAGCACTGGGATCCTTTCAGTCTCCTGGATTTTGGGGAAGTTCAGGTCAGCATATGAGTCAAGAAAAGATGGGCCTATCTCTTTCATGGGCTAAGGCATAAAACCAAATATGAATGTCACTGAATTTTTGGAAAGTTCAGATTTGGATCTAATTTGAGAAATTAACTTTGTCACTCAGGTTCATCTCTTTCAAAACACTAAAAATAAGAGAACTGGTTTTCCTTTCACACAATTTTTGTTACATCAGACATTGTTTACATGCTTATATTGCCTTGAGTGCAGGGGATTTGTCTAAAAGACCTCTTGAGGTCCCTTCCAGTCCTACAATTCTCCAGTAAGGTGGAGAAATATCAGACTCTAAATCAGACATTGCTTCAGTGATTAATATGGCCTTTCCTAGGCTTCAGGATCAGAGGGGTAGCTGTCTTAGTCTGTATCCACAAAAGCAACAAGGAGTCTGGTGGCACCTTAAAGACTAACATTTATTTGGGCACAAGCTTTTGTGGGTAAAAAACCACTTCTTCAGATGCATGGAGTGAAAATTACAGATACAGGCATAAAAATATATTGGCACATGAAAAGAAGGGAGTTACCTTATGAGTGGCGAACCAATGTTGAAGGACAATTTAGTCAGGGTGTATGTGGTCCACACCCAATAATTAATGAGGAGGTGTCAATACCAAGAGAGGGAAAATTGCTTTTGTAGTGAGCCAGTCACTTCAGCCAGGCTTCAAGATGGTGTAACTTTGAGTAGGACATTATACAGGGCAGGACTGGAAAGAAGGTGGGTTGCTTTAAATAAAATCAATAAAAAGCTACGGTTTGTAGCTGCTCATAAGTTTGGACTATTGGAGAGATGGATAGTAGACGGAGTGCGGGTGAGATGGTGACTGGAACATGGTAAATTACGGTAGTTCTGCAGTTGGTGGGTGTTTGTTTTGAACGCATTCTAGAAAATGTGGGAAAATAAGAATGCAGTAAAATTACACTGATACTGAGAAAGTCACTGTACTTTGCTCTTACTTTCGTGTTACCGCCTTTTTTTTTTTTTTTTTTAAATCCCTGGTGTTAGAAACAAGAATGGCTTTCCCCCTTCCTATCCAGCGATAAAAGAGGAAGAGTAGCCCCTGAATAAGGCAGGGCACTCCGAAACAAGAAAACAGGGTGTGGTTTTTCCCTTCAGCGTGTCATAGCGGTTGGAAATATTTGTGAAAGCCTCCTCCCCGTGCTCATCTGAAGGTGTGCAAGACCCGCTTCACTTCTTGTTTAACGAGACGACAAACCCGTGCGTGGTCCCGCCCCCGTGCAAACCCAGCCGACGCGCTGTGCCTTTAAGGGGCTCGGCGGCTGCACATACTCAGCTCTCCTGGTGGGGTAGTTGGATTGTCTCGTATGTGAAGCAGCTGCAGCAGCAGGGTGGCTGGGAGAAAGCGTTGCAATCTCAGCCCTTTCTTTAGCATGGAGGGGAGGGGTTTCTCTTGACCGGCAGCCGCCCGCACAGGTTTATTTATTTAATGGGGAGGCAGGGCGGGCGGGCAGAGGTGTTTGGGACAAGGGAGCTGGCCGAGGGCTACTGTGAAATAACCCCCACGCTCCAGCTGTGTGTGTGTGTGTGGGGAGGGCGGGGCTGTTCGTCCGCAACCTTCCCAGGGCAGTTGCTCCAGCGGCGGCGGCACCATCATCAGCCGGGGCCGGGGCCGGGGCCGGAGCCGGAGCCGCGCGCGCGGCGGGCAGATTCCTCCCGCGGGGAGCTCGCGCTACGGGCCTGGCGGCGCGAGCGGCGGCTCCGGGCGGACCAAGGGAGGAGGAGGAGGAAGGGGGCGGGTAGGCATCGCACCGGCCAGGCGGCGCCGAGTACAATGAGCCCTGGAAAATGGCTGCTGGGAAACTGTCAGCCGGGACAGCGGCCGGCTACTCCCCCCGTGTAGGGGGAACGGGGTGTGTGTGTGTGTGGGGGGGGCAGATAACCGCTCCCCGCCCCTCCGCTTGCGGCTGGATCCCCCCGCTCCCGGGCCGCCGGGCCGGGGATGCGGCGGAGGGCTCGGGAGCGCTCAGTCCCCAGCTGAGGGGAGAGGAGGCGGCCGCTGCCTCCCCGCTGCTGCTGCCCAGGGGGGTGTCCCGTTATCAGCGGCGAGGGGGGAGCTAGTGAGGCGGAACCGCGCGGTCACGAGCCGGCCGCCCCCCACGCCCCCCCCCCCGGGTGGAGGAAGGGAGCGGGGCTGCGAGGGCCGGGCTCTACCTCACGGGCGGCGGCGGCGCTGGCGGGGTTGGCTCCTCCTGACAGGATTAATTCTCTCCAGGACGGTCTCCCAGCGGCTGCGGGCCGCCCGCAGCCTCCCTCCGTGCCGCCGTCCGGCGCGGGTCGGGTGGCTGCTTTCCCGGCAGGCGGCGCTGGACGAGGGGTCAGTACCGGGCCGCCCGTCCGGCGGCGAAGATGGACCTGGGGCGCGGCTGGCGGAGGGTGGCAGGCTCCCCTGCGCCCCACGGAGTCTGGAGACCTGGTTCCTCGTCCTCCTGCGTCTCCGCCTCGCTGCTGGATATGAACAGCTGGCTGCTCGTCTACGGCGTCCTGTACCTGGTGCTCTGTGCCCAGGTGTCCCAGTCCAAGCCCTGCGAGAGGACCTCCTGCTTCTCCGGGCGGTGCGTCAACTCCACCTGCCTCTGTGACCAGGGCTGGGTAGGAGACCAGTGCCAGCATTGCCAGGGCCGGTTCAGGTAAGTCTCTGCTTAATGTGTGATCATTTCCCTCCCCCGCACCCCTTCCTGCACAGGTGCCTGCTGTGTTTCGCTGAGCCTGGCATGATTTTGTGGGTGTGTGACTGAAGAAGGTTACAGAAGTTGGAGATGGAATAGGACCACCACATAAGTCCACCCCCTCTCTCCCGCAAATATGGATCAGATGTTGAACTAATGAATACAGATTTAAAATTTTTATTAAGGCTAATGTTAAAATGACACACAGGTTAAGGAAAGAGAGTCTGTCTAATACTGCTGTCCTCTCTGGGACCCTTATGAAAATGACATGTGTCTCCAGGGGCTTCCCTACTGAAGGCAAAAATGTTAATACATTTGAATGATTTTCCTTCAGGGGACTAAAATCTTTCTCTCATTCCACTCCTCCTCCCACCAACCTTCTTTCAAGTGGTCTAACAAGACAGGCATTAATTAACACACACCTAGCATCATATACACATGCTTTCTGTTCATTATTGAACAATATGACATGGGTTAATTATGGCCCTTTGGGAAGAGGAGGTGGTGTTGAGGTGGTGATGCTTAATTTATGAAATCCCCCTGCCAGGGCTGAATGAGTCAAAGAGACTGAACTATGTTTTCTCTCCTGAAAGTGGATTAATACATGCTGACTGGACGGTGTGGGGAAGGATACACTGATATGTTTTGTGATTTATCTATTCTGTGGATACAATGGAAGACTGAGTGTCTAATGCTGTCACTCTGCTCATTCCACAAGCTGGCTTAAAAGGAAGTTAGCATAAGCTCAGTGGACAAGATACTAGACTGGGAGTGAGGTGACCCATGTTCTGCTGCCAGTTTGCCACTAATCTGTGGCATGACCTTAGACAAATCACTTAACCTCTCTGTTTTCTTTTCATATCAGATATGGCTACATTATACTCACCCTTTCTTATGAAGCACTTTGAGATCTACAGCTGAAAAATACCATATGATATCTAGTTAACAATAACAATGTGCTTGATATCTGTCAGAGGCAACATCACAAATTATTTTCCAGGGGAATTAAAGAGAGAATACTGTCAACTAAATTATTTAAAACCTATTTAGATTTGGGAAAAGTTTTTCTCTTTTGGCAAATGAAAGCTAAACAAGATGGCTTCCATATTATCTTTAATAATTATGAATGTTAAAAAAATATTTGATTCTGGGTGCAGGTGAGCGAAAGGAGCATACTTTTCAGGCAAACAAGTCACTCTAGCCAACGTGTCTTGCAACTGTTCCTTAAGTGAACTAAAGTAATGTACCTGTTCTGGGAAGAGCAGAATTTGCCCGAGAACTTGATGTTCTTGTGTTTGTTCCATTAGTGATTTGTTGACTGATTGGGAAAAGGGAGGACAAATATGAAAGGTGGAGATATTAAGCTGTTTCATCTGCATGCTGACTACACTTAAAATTGATATGCTAAGCATGTGTGAAGGATTTGGGGTTTTGTAACTGGCCAATAACCCTGGAACCATGTGCTAATTGTCAGGATGATTGTGAATGACAGGAGGGGAAGCCTCTGTGGATCTTCTTTAGGTACGATGATCAGCACTAGACATGCTTTTAGAGCCAGGAATGCCTTGCTTCAAAGGGATTATCTATATCCTGAGCTTGATGCCAGTCACAGCATATTCTAATAGTACAAGGGCTAGGTCAAACTTTAATCTTTTGATTAAATTCCAAAGCTTGTAATTAATGAATATATTCTCTGATGGGTTACTAAAGCTGATGACACTAGAATCTCTTTAGGCATTAGCCCTTAGAGGGATTTTCTTGATTATTTAGTATTAAAGCATTTGTTGTTTGTTTACATCAGTTGCAGTTGTCAGGTGAACTTAATGGGAAGAAGCATGACGGTTACATTTTGCCTCATGGCACTCTGCTCAATTCCAGTAGAATGCTAAGAATCCATCCCCACCTAGAGGAAGGTCTAGTTGCATATTAAAAGGTCAACATTTCCTTAGCTAAATGCACAATGTTTAAGACTTGGGTTCTTAGGGGTTTTGGTAAAATCAGAATGCATTTGTCATTAGCCACTCTATTCTTGGGTGCATATAATTAAAAGTTTCAGAGTAGCAACCGTGTTAATCTGTATTCGCAAAAAGAAAAGGAGTCCTTGTGGCACCTTAGAGACTAACCAATTTATTTGAGCATAAACTTTCGTGAGCTACAGCTCACTTCATCAGATGCATGCAGTGGAAAATACAGTGGGGAGATTTATATACATAGAGAACATGAAACAATGGGTGTTACCATACAGACTGTAACGAAAGTGATCACTTAAGATGAGCTATTACCAGCAGGAGGGCAGGGGGGACAGGGACCTTTTTGTAGTGATAATCAAGGTGGGCCATTTCCAGCAGTTGACAAGAACGTCTGAGGAACGGGGGCGGGGGGCGGAATAAACATGGGGAAATAATTTTACTTTGTATAATGACCCATCCACTCCCAGTCTCTATTCAAGCAATTAACTTAGCGGTTATCTGCCCCCCATTCCCCCTACGGGGGGAGCAGCCAGCCGCTGTCCCAGCTGACAGGTTCCCAGCAGCCATTTTCCAGGGCTCATTGTAATTGCCGCTCGGCACCGCCTGGCCAGTGCGATGCCTACCCACCCCCTTCCTCCTCCCTTGGTCTGCCCGGAGCCGCCGCTCGCGCCGCCAGGCCCGTAGTGCGAGCTCCTCGCGGGAGGAATCTGCCTGCCGCGCGTGGCTCCGGCACCAGCTCAGTCTGATGATGGTGCTGCCGCCGCTGGAGCAACTGCCCTGGGAAGGATGCTGACTAACAGCCCCCCACCAACCCCACTGTTCCTCAGATGTTCTTGTCAACTGCTGGAAAAATGGCCCACCTTGATTATCACTACAAAAGGTCGTTCCCCTCCGTGTCCCCCCCCCGCTCTCCTGCTGGTAATAGCTCATCTTAAGTGATCACTTTCGTTACAGTCTGTATGGTAACACCCATTGTTTCATGTTCTCTATGTATATAAATCTCCACACTGTATTTTCCACTGAATACATCCGATGAAGTGAGCTGTAGCTCACGAAAGCTTATGCTCAAATAAATTGGTTAATCTCTAAGGTGCCACAAGTACTCCTTTTCTTTTTGCATAATTAAAAGTGTGTCTGATGCCAACATTATGATTTTGTTACAGAACAAGCTTTTTGCTTATTTGGGAGAACTGCTTTTAAAGATGTACTGTTCTGGAAAAGTTATCGAGATTGGGCACCATATAGCTTTACTTTGAGAAGAAAAATGTACTCTGTTAAAACCTATGTGGTAGTAATGTAGCACTATAAAGACTTACCCAATCTGGCCGTTACTCTAAGCTGAATAAAGTCTGCCATTATTTGGTAGCACAAATGACTTATGAGCTGTGAAATTTAGCATGGTGCTTAACACTGTGGTGATTAGTGTATTGTAAATGTCTTGAATAGATAGCAGCTGGAATATTGGTGCAGAAGTGGGAAAGCGATATCATAAACTTTGCTTTGCAGCCATGTGATTTGAAGGCCTTTCTGACTTGTGCAGAATATGGGGAGGCTTTCTTGTTATACTGGAACTAGCCTATCCCATTCTCATTTGTCTATGAAGAACCGTCTGCTGTAGACATGTGCAGCCCATGGCTCGGTTTTTCACAGTGACACTTGTAGGTGGTGATTCTCTGTGACCCCACTGACACTTGTTGCTCCAATCAATAAAAATTATTGTAGAGAATGTTTCAAACAAGAAAAGAGATGTTATTGATAAGCATGTTGAACTATTGTACATGCAATTAAAATTAATGTACAAGATGTAAATATGAGGTATATAAAACATTAATTGAATATAGAATTCTGTCGTGACTTTGAACATACCTATATTGTTTTAATGTGGAATTCTGTGTTTGAAGTGTGTGTGTGAGTGAATACAAGATTAAAAATGCACTATTAACTGATTTCAACTTGACTGGTAGAGGTGAAAAGTGTGTTGGGATTCTTTGGGATTTTAAGGTGAGGCTTAATACACAAAGAACTGAGATCTTTCTTTAAAATAAAGCCTTCCTTCCTGGAAAAGGATCTATAATTAGTTGAGCTCTGGGAATGAGTGACTTGAATTAGCAAACATTGAAAGCATTAACATAAGGGAAAGACTCTAGGGAGTCTTGGGGCCCATTAATTCTCATGTATTTTTTTTCTAAATTGAGGAATAGCAACCTAGCAAAGAGTCATCAAAGATGATTGATCAATCTTAGTAAGCAGGTGTTAAAATTAATTGACTGATTCCATGGTAACCTAGTTTTTTCCCCTATAGGGAATCTGTTACCGGCGTAAGACTCCTCTCTAAATGTTGCTTTGGGATGGATGAAAGATAGATAGGGGAAAAAGTGAATAGGTGAAAATAGTAGCTAAAGCTTTGTTAAAGTATATTATTGGCTTCCTCTCCATAGATCAACACTGTACTTTTCTCCTGAATGAAGAAAACTCTGCCCAGAACACACAACTGACCTACAGCAAAAACTGGAATGAGAGGGCGAAGTTTGGATTTTTAAATCGGATAGACCTAGCCCATAGAAGTATATGGAAGGACATTCCACGGAGCATGGGGGAAGATACCTCCATGTCTATAAAGTACCTAGCAGACTTTTGGCTGTTAAATCAGTAACAGAGCCATTCTCTGTCTACTGTCTGTCACAGTCCATGTGCTAGTTCAGACCAAACTTGCCACCTTTCAGGGGGTTTTGTTTTACTAATGTTGAAATTAACACTGATATAACATTTAACTGGGACAGTTTCTGCCGGCTTTGCTATCCCATAGCTTTTATCTGTGGACTCCTCTACTCACACTCTGGATATCCTTTGTAAAAGCTGTGTCCATGAGGAGTAATGTACCACCTGCTCTAGTGAGTCAGCAGAACCCACTTAATTCTTTCTTAGGAGGATCAACGCTTGCTAACAAAGAGGGGTGTAATGGGTGCTAGTCTGCTACAAGATGAGATCTGAGAGACTATTTAAGTGTAATTTTCAGGGCTTTGGAACTGTGCTCCGGCTCCTCTCCAGCTCAAGGCAAAAACCTGCAGCTCCACTGCTCTGGAGATGCTCCACGGGCTCTGCTCCAAAGCCCTGGTAATTTTAACACTTCAGTTGAATAGATAGTCAAGATCTGTACTAAAATTCTGGGAGATTGATTTTTCTTTTCTTAAATTTTTCTTCAATCTTTGTGTGACTTTCAAGTGCCTGTCCCAACATATCAAGTGCTTCTAGCTTTGTATTGAGAATTGTATGTCTCCTGCTCTGTTTTACTTGCATTCTGCCATATATTTTGTGTTATGGCAATCTCGGATGACAACCCAGCACATGTTCAATTTAAGAACACTTTCACTGCAGATCTGACAAAATGCAAAAAAGGTACCAGTGTGAGGTTTCCAAAAGATACCTACAGCACTCGACCCAAGGTTTAAGAATCTGAAGTGCTTTCCAAAATCTGAGAGGGACAAGGTGTGGAGTATGTTTTCAGAAGTCTTAAAAGAGCATCAGTCTGATGCGGAAACTACAGAACCCGAACCACCAAAAAAGAAAATCCACCTTTTGTTGGTGGCATCTGACTCATGATGATGAAAATAAACATGCATCAATCTGCACTGCTTTGGATTGTTATTGAGCAGAACCCGTCATCAGCATGGAAGCATGTCCTCTGGAATGGTGGGCGAAGCATGAAGGGACATATGAATCTTTATTGCATCTGGCATGTAAATATCTTGTGACACTGGCTACAACAGTGCCATGCGACTGCCTGTTCTCATTTTCAGGTGACATTGTAAACAAGAAGTGGACAGCATTATCTCCTGCCAATATAAACAAACTTATTTGAGCAATTGGCTGAACAAGAAGTAGGACTTAGTGGACTTGTAGGCTCTAAATTTTACATTGCTTTATTTTTGAGTGCAGTTATTTTTTGTACATAATTGTACATTTGTAAGTTCAATTTTAATGATAGAGATTGCACTACCGTACTTGTATTAGGTGATTTGAAAAATACTGTTTTTTTACAGTGCAAATATTTGTAATAAAAATATAAAGTGAGCGCTGTACACTTTGTATTCTGTTGTAATTGAAATCAATATATTTGAAAATGTAGAAAACATCCACAAATATTTAAATGGTATTCTGTAATTATTTAACAGAGCGACTAATTGTGCAGTTAATCGCGATTAATTTTTTTAATTGCTTGACAGCCCTATGCGGTACTAATTTGAGCAGCAAGACTCCTCAACAAACACTTACTAAATTATATTTCCCAGTTTCATTGAGTTCATGTATATTAATATTTTTACTGGGTTGCAGTGGACTCCCTCCATGTCCTGAGAATTAGTGAGGGTTGTCAAGGCTGAATCCCTACTCTTTCACTTTGAGTACAGAAGGTGGGGGCCTGCAAGGATTTTAAAAATTAATACTTGCCACTCCAGGCTTGTATTAAACTTCCAAGGTTACAGCTTTTCTCTGACCTTGGCTTGGTAAATGCTGCTATCACCCAAACATCAAATACCCCTTTGGACTCCGGAAGGAGCACTTGAGAATTCCTCCCTGTGAGGTACCCTCAAACCCTTTCACCCCCCACTCCAGTGAAGAGCTGAGAAAGAAAACTAGCGTTGCTACCAGCTAATCAAACAACATGCACAAACCTCTTAGGACACCAAAAATCCAATCCTGTTCTTAAAAAAGGTAAATTTTATTAAAAACAAAAAGGAAGAAAATACCTCTGGAACTTAAGCTTTTGCTAGATTTTAAAAGAGCAATTCCAAAAACTAAGCATCCAAAATAGCTTTCTTGGAGGTTAGCTTAAAGGTTACAAGCAAACAGAAGCATCTGGGGTTATTAGCACAGAGGAGTTCACAAGCCTTAAAAACTAAACAGAAATAACCCTAATCGCATCTTCTAAGACATTCCCTAATTTTACTTACTTATCTGAAGCCTCAGGTATGTAAGTTTGAGGTATGAATTGATAATCTATAATCATACCTGTCTTAAAGCTGCTTACAGAGTTGCTGCTCCGTGTCCCTGCAACCCAGAGAGAACAACGGAGAAAGGGAAAGTTTCTTTCCCAATTTTAAAAAGTTTTACCTTCCCATTGGCTCTTTTGGTCGGGTGCCCACTTTTCTTTACCTGGGGGACTTTTAACCCCTTACAGGTAAAGGAAGCTGAGAACAGCTACCAAGAGGGATTTTACAGCTAACTGGCTGGCTGGGTGTCCATCAAAGGGAGCTACCCCCCCACACTTCATTTATCATAAGGGTGAATATTAGATTCAACTTTTCAGAAGTCCATATGTGGAGATGAAAAAGTTGTTGGGAGTGGGTGGGATGTGGAGGAGAAGGCAGCAAAACTTCTGCTTCCTCCTTCCCATTCCCCAGAAGTCTAGTAGCATCTGTCTTGTTATATGGGCTCATTGCTGATGCCCAGATCCAGCAGAACAGAAATATTATCTTCTCTAAAGTCTACCAATTGTGCAGTTGGTATTCTGAGGTTTCATGCATGTTTTTTTAATATGCTAATTAGTTTGCAAGTTACTTTGTGTGCTGGACAGCCCCCATATGTTAGGTTATATTAATTTCTTGAATCTGTTACCATCTTGTCTTTTCCATCAGTTTTAGACAAGTCTAACTTTCTGGTTTAATGCCTATTGTGGGGAGCGTAAATAAGAGGTTCCACTTTATTATCAGGTACTAGAAATTTGCTGCCTTGTGGCTTGAATGTAATCAGTGTTTTGGTTTAAAGCTTTCAACAGCTGTGTAATACAGAACCCTCTTGTAGTTCCTGAAGTCTGGAGATTGTCACCTGCCCCTGCAGGTTCTTTTCAATGGTGTAATGAAGTAGGAACTAGAAGCTTCACTTTTAGCACCTTTACCTTCATTTCTCATTCTCTGACCATGCAAATTCCAAGCATATTGTAACAAGAGTGACTCTCAGGAGTACTGATAGAAAATTACGAAACTTTATTTCCGAGCTCTGGTCACAGTTCTAGTCATGGTTGCAAAAACACTGTGCTGTGATAGTGGACAGTATCCATTGACTCCAGAAGTTAGTTACAATTACAATGATTATATTTGATATTATCTGAGTTCTGCTGCTTTATAAATAAGTGTTTTGGCAAGTTGTAAACATGCACACATCTGGCTATGTGTGTCAGGTTCTTGTGGCAGTTGCATGCTGTTCCCGTGAATTTGTGTGTGTGAGGAAAGTTTAAACAAAATTCTTTCAGCTGTTTCTTAGTGAGAGAAGAAGAAAAATACTCTTCATCTGGTAAAAGCAACTTTCCCAATTTTTAAGGTTTGATGTATCGTTGAAAATCATAGCAGCGTAGCTACTTTGGTCAGGTGTGTGCTGGCGTAACCCCAGTGTATGGAAGAGTACTTCTGTCAATATAGCTACTGTCATTCAGGAAGGTGGTCTTTCTTCAACAGCAGAACTGCTGTTCTTCAACTGCTTCTGTCAGTATATGCTGCATCTACGGTAAGGGGCTGTGCTGGCATAGCCAAGCCAATATAATCTCCACAGTGTATGACATACCCTAAAACACAACTACAGCAAAAACTGCTGAAGGCTTAAACTAAAAAATTAGCATGGGATTAGGCTTTGCTGTGGTCAAGCACTTTGTATTGATATAGAGATGTTTGGGGGATGTAAAAATGTTAAGTTGGTCTGAAAAGTTCGAAACAAACACAAGAAAATGCTTTTTGGAAATGAGTTTTCCAACTGCCCTAGGCATGCTCAGTAGTATTGGCTATGATTAGTGCTGCTTTTGTGACATTACTGCACACTTCTCTGTCCTATCTGACAGGTACGGGGCAGTGCAGTTTCTGAGCAGGAAGAAAGACCGTTGCTCCTAGGTTGTCACTGGAACTGTTTGCATAAAGCAAGAAGTTCTTACCTTGTTGAAGACCAAGATCTTCCAGAAAAACTTACCTTAACATCAGGAACAGGAGATCTTGAGTACTGGAGAGAATCACTAATCTTGCGATTTTTAGGGGCTTTGTGATTATTGCTGTATTCTACTGTGTGCGCCACTTAGATCCATGTGAGGGAAACTCTCTGGCCATAGATCTCCTGTCTTCCAGGTGGAAGAGAGAGTGTGCCAACAGCAGACGTACCCTCTATTTCTTCCATAATAGACCTTACAGAAGGATTTCCACATGGCCGGGGCCCATGCCGCGGAAGGAGTTGGACACTGGGAAAGACTAAGCAGGTTCATGGAAACTAGGCAAAAATGATGAATAAGTTCTAAACTATAAAATATGTGCCACGTAGCACCTCTCCTTCCCTCCACACATCATCTCTGGGAGCTTTCATAGTCAGAGAGTCTCCCTGATAATGAGTCCTGGTAATGAGTCTGGAACTCTGGGAATTGATGCCCATGGGGACTGATCTGTCAAATTGGGAGTGCATAGGCAATGATCTTTTTCTGTGGGGGTGAGGGGAGTAATTGCTGCCTCCTTCCCTGATAGTACAATGTAAGGGAGTTTCCATAAGATGATCTTCAATAAGTTTTCCTCTCCCTAGGTCCCTTTTTAGGTGTTTGTATGATTCAAGCCTATGATTTTTTTTTGGCAGAAAGTTGTCTTTTCATGATGTGAAGACAATGCAAACACAAATATGAACAAATTTAATCCCAGATGGTAGCAGCAGTAGTGCTGGGGACTTCCATTTCCCACTACATTTACAATCATATCCTGATTGGGATAACAAAATGTTAACCTTGTACAGTAAAGGGAATACTTTTCTTTATTTTCTGCAACTTTTAAATGGGCAGACTAACTTCTGTGTAGTCTAACTTGTGATTATTATTATTATTATTTATTATTACTATTTTTTTTAAGATCCCAACAGTAACGTTAAGTAGGCTGTGTTGTACATGTGTAATACTGTATTTACTATTTCGGTTTACATGGTTCAATGTGTAGATGAATACATTGCTGTTCATTGTAAAGTGCGTAGTGTGGCTGAAGTAATATTGTAGTTTTATTCCAGCTTCACATTTCCTACATTTACTTTTAACTGGAAAACGTAATGTACCATTATTTTATTTAAAAAATCAAAATCTTTCGACCAGTGGTCTAGAAGTACAACATATGATGGCTCCTATTCTGAAACATATGATCTTATACATTGCTGGATGGATGGTTTGTTTTGTTCTGATTCTGAAACTCCATTGGTAACTAAATGTGGATCTATTGTTTCTTGACTTTAGCAAAGCTTTTGACACGGTCTCCCACAGTATTCTTGTCAGCAAGTTAAAGAAGTATGGGCTGGATGAATGCACTATAAGGTGGGTAGATAGTTGGCTAGATTGTCGGGCTCAATGGGTAGTGATCAATGGCTCCATGTCTAGTTGGCAGCCGGTGTCAAGTGGAGTGCCCCAGGGGTCGGTCCTGGGGCCGGTTTTGTTCAATATCTTCATAAATGATCTGGAGGATGGTGTGGATTGCACTCTCAGCAAATTTGCGGATGATACTAAACTGGGAGGAGTGGTAGATACGCTGGAGGGCAGGGATAGGATACAGAAGGACCTAGACAAATTGGAGGATTGGGCCAAAAGAAATCTGATGAGGTTCAATAAGGATAAGTGCAGGGACCAGCAGTTCTGCGGAAAAAGACCTAGGGGTGACAGTGGACGAGAAGCTGGATATGAGTCAGCAGTGTGCCCTTGTTGCCAAGAAGGCCAATGGCATTTTGGGATGTATAAGTAGGGGCATAGCGAGCAGATCGAGGGACGTGATCGTTCCCCTCTATTCGACATTGGTGAGGCCTCATCTGGAGTACTGTGTCCAGTTTTGGGTCCCACACTACAAGAAGGATGTGGATAAATTGGAAAGAGTCCAGCGAAGGGCAACAAAAATGATTAGGGGACTGGAACACATGAGTTATGAGGAGAGGCTGAGGGAGCTGGGATTGTTTAGCCTGCAGAAGAGAAGAATGAGGGGGGATTTGATAGCTGCTTTCAACTACCTGAGAGGTGGTTCCAGAGAGGATGGTTCTAGACTATTGTCAGTGGTAGAAGAGGACAGGACAAGGAGTAATGGTCTCAAGTTGCAGTGGGGGAGGTTTAGGTTGGATATTAGGAAAAACTTTTTCACTAGGAGGGTGGTGAAACACTGGAATGCGTCACCTAGGGAGGTGGTAGAATCTCCTTCCTTAGAAGTTTTTAAGGTCAGGCTTGACAAAGCCCTGGCTGGGATGATTTAATTGGGGATTGGTCCTTCTTTGAGCAGGGGGTTGGACTAGATGACCTCCTGAGGTCCCTTCCAATCGTGATATTCTATGATTCTAAATATATTCAGGGAGAAATCAGAGTATCTGGGATGTTGCTGCTTCTCTGTGACAATATAATTAGCTATATTGTTCTTGGTATAAGGTTGTAAAAAACCTCGACTAGAGATGGGCTGTGAAGTATTTTATAAATAGTTAAGCAATATTGAAATATTAATTGTATTGGTGTCATTGCATTAAGATTCTTTTTTCAAAAAAAGAACATGTAACAAAACAGTATTTCCCTTATAGTGCTTATGTTTCCTGTTTCAAAATGTATGCAACCAACACTCTCTCTCTCTCTCTCTCTCTTTTTTTTTTTAAACCGTCTATTATGTTTGCAACTGTTATTGGAAAACCAGACTTGGAAACTGTTTCCAAACAGTTCCTTACACCAGACTTCTTAGTTCCGTCAGCTTTGGTGCTCAGATATTATGGTAATAAGAACCCTATAAGAATCTAAAAACTCTCCAGTAGGCTACAAAGCTGCCAGCTAACCTGGCTTCAACAGTGAAAAGTCCCAATGATTTCAGTTGGACTAGTTATGGGAGTTAAGCATTCCATCCATTAGCATGTAGGGCCCTAAGCTTTCTACTGGCTTTTAAAAAATATGGAACTTTGACCTTCCAAAGACATGATTTCTTTCAACAGCCCTCAAAAAGTTATAAAATTGTGTGTTGTTGCTTAGCAGTCTCAGTTGTAAAACAAGGTGTAGAAAACAAATGGTTGGCTTTCCCCTTCGTCATCCTCCCTCCTCCCTCCCCGCCCCGTGCCAACTCTAATTTTTCATATGGTATCAAAACAAATTTGGTTGCTGTGGTCACTATAGATATGTACTTTTTTTTTATAGGATTGACAGTACTTTTGAAAGATTATTAAGTTGGCCAATCATTTATCCCAGTATTCAGTATTTGGCTTTCATTTAATTTGGTGAATGGTCATATTGTATTTATCTTTGGAAAAAATTAATTACATGTAATTTAAGAAAGCATGTTGCATATTGTAACTTTTTAAAAAGGTAACCAAAATATTATGAAGGTCACAAAGGATGCCTTTTAAATCCGTCACTTTCAAATGGCTACTCTCATTTTAGCCTAATGCTGGTGATTATTTGTGTTGACGTACTTTTTTTTCTTTTAAGTTTCACTGTAGATATTAATGATGTATATGTCTAATATGTTTATGCAGGATGTTTATTCTTTATGAGACTTTGAATAAGTAATGGACGGGAAAATATACCTTGTTATCAGCACTATATGGAATTTCATCTTTCTAAATCTTATGCACTGGCTATAGGGAAACATTTGTAACGATAACCCAAATAGCTGGGTGCGTATTTAGGAATCAGTAGTGGTTCCTACTGTACAGTAAAGTATTGGTGAGCTTAGCTTTCACTACCTGCATAGTGCAAAAAAAAATCTTGGCATGATTATATTTTTAGAAGCAATTACCATAGTTGATGTCCCTATTTCAAATAGGGTAGATAATGCAGTTTGATATATATCACTGTAAGTATTTGTGTGTGAAGTTCACAACATCCTTTACTGCTTGCCTCTACACCCCTCGTCCCACAAGAGCTTCCTTGACTCCCTGTTTCTGGTGGTATTAAAATGTCCTCATGTACTGTTTGTGTGACACCAAATATGTCAAACTACAGTGGTACTTGAAACTGTTTAAGTAGTAAATTAGAACACTTGATGATATACACAGTAACACATTGTGGGAGCTCTTCTAAGTATTGGAGATGGACCCAGAACCCCAGATTCCAACAGTCTTCAAGTTAGGAGCAGTAAAACTTGCTCATATGTCAGTATGTTGGTTTTTAGTGTTTGGATTTTTCCCATTATAGGCACAGTTTAAGATATTCAGTTTTTATACCATGATCCCAAAGTAGAGCTTTGGAGGTACTTCCAAATGAAAAGCAATTTGAAAAGACTGAAACTATTAAGTCTAGAGAGGAGGAATGAAATTCTGGCCCAACTGAAGTTGCAGATAAACACCCCATTAACCTCAATGGACTCAGGATTTCACCCCAGATGAGTAAACTGGGATGTGACAGAGATCCACACAGCAATGCTTAGGTATAGAGAAGGTAGAGCAGGTGACCAGATTTACCTTCTAATAATCCAAGAAGGGAACATTCAGTAAACTGAAAGATAACTAAATAAAACGGAATGGAAATATTTCTGTTAAACCACACTAATAAGAGTTCCACAGGGTAATCCTTGAGACCAAGATCTAGTAGGATTAAAAATAAAATGTGTTTATGTAAATTAGAACATTTCACAATTATATTAGAATATATATAAATGGGACTGAGCTGCAGAGTTTGGGATTTGGGTTTCTGGTACAAGCCAAAGTGAACAACATTTATTTTAGTAAGCAATGATGTCTTGACCTTTAGGGTCATCTTCAGAAACAGCTTTTCTTTTTCAAATAATCTTTTATACTACATATAAGCAAAAAATCCCGCCCCTCTGCCTTTTTTTTACAGATCCTATTATGTCTCTCTCTAGAAAACTAATCCGAACATAATTGGTAAATTTAAATACATGGGAGTGTACACGTGTTATGTACTGCAAGCGCGCGTGTGTGTGTATATGTGTGTGTGTATATATATATATATGTGTGTGTGTGTGTATATATATATATATATATAAAAAACATTGTGCCAGGTGCTGATGTTGGTGACATCTGTAAATCCAGAGTAATTTACTTACTCCATATTTACACCAGTGGAAGTAAGAACAGACTTTGGCCTATAGTTTGGTGAAGCTTGGTGGGAAAGGAATACTGTACAAACTTGTGTGTGCTAGTGGGGCGAAAATAAAATTTCAGAAATGTTGTGTAAAGGAAGGATTAATGAGTGCATTGGAAATCTGTGTTGAAAAATGTGCTTTATCAGAGTATTAGACATTGATTTAAACTGGAGTTATGTCAAGATGTGGTCACAAAAGGTGGGTTGTTCACACATCAACTTTAGTATTTTTGTTAAAGGTCTGAATAGCTAGTGAAGGATTAGTTTAAAATTTTGTTAGGAGAAAAAACAATGAAGTGTAGCTGAAACTTCAGACAAATGTTATTAGGGAATAATTTTCTAGCAGCGTCATTGGAAATCATTGTCCACCATTAGCTGGCATGGTTCTGTCATGTCCGTGCAGATTGGTGACAACAGCTGATTATTAAAGGATTTTTGGCACCTGCCCAGGTCTTACTGGGGAGAGCAAAAAGGAAATGAGCCCTAGTTCTCTCCACTTTCACTCTTCAGGGGACTGAGGTTGAGAGAATGAAAAATTTCTCTTGCTTTTGAGAATAGACTGGTGACCAAAGCAAATGGTTATAAAAGGACTCTTGAGGGAAGATCCACAAAGAGACCCACACAGGAAGTTTGGGCAGAGGGGCACAGACTGGCCAAGGTCAAAGAAGTGGGGGAAGAGAAGGCTCGGTGTTTCAGAACACAAGCTGTGCTCTGGAGCAAAAGGACTCTGGATGGGCCCAAAGAACTCTGACCCCTCCCCAAGGAATGGAATGGTGAGGAAATGGAGGCAGGAAAATGTGTGTAAGTTTTATTATTTTTATATAGATTTGTGTATTTGTGCTCTTAAGAAAAATAGTGTCAAACTTCTATGCAAAATTTGTCCGTTGTATGTGACACCTACCACATGACCCTGTTAAAGAGGTGGACCAGAAGCCTTTGGGTGCAGTTCTGAGACAAGGTGTGGTGTTGTAATATCTTTGGGGTTCTGGGGGCCTAAGGAAGGTGGGCTTGAGGGTGCCATTTCCATAATGGGGCAATATGCTGAGCATTTGTGTTCAGGAAATGTGCCAGAGGGGCAAGGGAGGAAACAGTGTTCCAGTTTACCAGTGCACATGGAATTCAGTGTCTGGATCACTTCACAGCAGTTTGGTGAGCTGCTGGCAGGAGGAATGTGACCAGATAGTTCACAGCAGTAGCTAGCAGCAATACTGCATCTGCCTCAAAACAGTCCTCCTTTTCCCAGGGGAATCTGTGCTGGTGAAAGTAAATGAAAATGGAAAAACGCGCACAGCAGTCTCACAGATGTTACGGAGCTGATGAGTACTAGCAGGCTCACTAAAATTTACATTCAGATAAGATGAATGCTATGTCAACATGCAGGAAAGATGTTTGACAAAATGTTATTTCAGATACTCCCTGAACATATTTGCTTTATTTATATAGCACCATGGATCATTGTAGACAATTAAGGCAATGTCCTGTCCCTTAGGAACTTAGTCGAATTCAGATTAAATAATTCAATGATTCTGTTACGAACAGGCTATGGTTGGCAGAGAGTAGAGAAGATTGATAGAGGGACAGTGATGAATAATGAGGAAAGTATTCCTTTTCTATGAGTGGTAGGAGTTGTGAGAGGTTTAATCAAGCAGAGCAGATTAAATACATTGTTTCATGTTTCAGAGTAGCAGCCGTGTTTTTTTTTGTATTTGCAAAAAGAAAAGGAGTACTTAGAATCATAGAATATCAGGGTTGGAAGGGACCCCAGAAGGTCATCTAGTCCAACCCCCTGCTCAAAGCAGGACCAATTCCCAGTTAAATCATCCCAGCCAGGGCTTTGTCAAGCCTGACCTTAAAAACCTCTAAGGAAGGAGATTCTACCACCTCCCTAGGTAACGCATTCCAGTGTTTCACCACCCTCTTAGTGAAAAAGTTTTTCCTAATATCCAATCTAAACCTCCCCCACTGCAACTTGAGACCATTACTCCTCGTTCTGTCATCTGCTACCATTGAGAACAGTCTAGAGCCATCCTCTTTGGAACCCCCTTTCAGGTAGTTGAAAGCAGCTATCAAATCCCCCCTCATTCTTCTCTTCTGCAGGCTAAACAATCCCAGCTCCCTCAGCCTCTCCTCATAACTCATGTGTTCCAGTCCCCTAATCATTTTTGTTGCCCTTCGCTGGACTCTCTCCAATTTATCCACATCCTTCTTGAAGTGTGGGGCCCAAAACTGGACACAGTACTCCAGATGAGGCCTCACCAATGTCGAATAGAGGGGAACGATCACGTCCCTCGATCTGCTGGCTATGCCCCTACTTATACATCCCAAAATGCCATTGGCCTTCTTGGCAACAAGGGCACACTGCTGACTCATATCCAGCTTCTCGTCCACTGTCACCCCTAGGTCCTTTTCTGCAGAACTGCTGCCTAGCCATTCGGTCCCTAGTCTGTAGCTGTGCATTGGGTTCTTCCGTCCTAAGTGCAGGACCCTGCACTTATCCTTATTGAACCTCATCAGATTCCTTTTGGCCCAATCTTCCAATTGGTCTAGGTCCTTCTGTATCCTATCCCTCCCCTCCAGCGTATCTACCACTCCTCCCAGTTTAGTATCATCCGCAAATTTGCTGAGAGTGCAATCCACACCATCTTCCAGATCATTTATGAAGATATTGAATAAAACCGGCCCCAGGACCGACCCTTGGGGCACTCCACTTGATACCGGCTGCCAACTAGACATGGAGCCATTGATCACTACCCGTTGAGCCCGACAATTTAGCCAGCTTTCTACCCACCTTATAGTGCATTCATCCAGCCCATACTTCCTTAACTTGCTGACAAGAATACTATGGGAGACCGTGTCAAAAGCTTTGCTAAAGTCAAGAAACAATACATCCACTGCTTTCCCTTCATCCACAGAACCAGTAATCTCATCATAAAAGGCGATTAGATTAGTCAGGCATGACCTTCCCTTGGTGAATCCATGCTGGCTGTTCCTGATCACTTTCCTCTCATGCAAGTGCTTCAGGATTGATTCTTTGAGGACCTGCTCCATGATTTTTCCAGGGACTGAGGTGAGGCTGACTGGCCTGTAGTTCCCAGGATCTTCCTTCTTCCCTTTTTTAAAGATTGGCACTACATTAGCCATTTTCCAGTCATCCGGGACTTCCCCGGTTCGCCACGAGTTTTCAAAGATAATGGCCAGTGGCTCTGCAATCACAGCCGCCAATTCCTTCAGCACTCTCGGATGCAACTCGTCCGGCCCCAGGGACTTGTGCACGTCCAGCTTTTCTAAATAGTCCCTAACCGCCTCTATCTCCACAGAGGGCTGGCCATCTCTTCCGCATTTTGTGATGCCCAGCGCAGCAGTCTGGGAGCTGACCTTGTTAGTGAAAACAGAGGCAAAAAAAGCATTGAGTACATTAGCTTTTTCCACATCCTCTGTCACTAGGTTGCCTCCCTCATTCAGTAAGGGGCCCACACATTCCTTGGCTTTCTTCTTGTTGCCAACATACCTGAAGAAACCCTTCTTGTTACTCTTGACATCTCTGGCTAGCTGCAGCTCCAGGTGCGATTTGGCCCTCCTGATAACATTCCTACATGCCCGAGCAATATTTTTATACTCTTCCCTGGTCATATGTCCAACCTTCCACTTCTTGTAAGCTTCTTTTTTATGTTTAAGATCCGCTAGGATTTCACCATTAAGCCAAGTTGGTCGCCTGCCATATTTACTATTCTTTCGACTCATCGGGATGGTTTGTCCCTGTAACCTCAACAGGGATTCCTTGAAATACAGCCAGCTCTCCTGGACTCCTTTCCCCTTCAAGTTAGTCCCCCAGGGGATCCTGGCCATCCGTTCCCTGAGGGAGTCGAAGTCTGCTTTCCTGAAGTCCAGGGTCCGTATCCTGCTGCTTACCTTTGTTCCCTGCGTCAGGATCCTGAACTCAACCAACTCATGGTCACTGCCTCCCAGATTCCCATCCACTTTTGCTTCCCCCACTAATTCTACCCGGTTTGTGAGCAGCAGGTCAAGAAAAGCACCCCCCCAGTTGGCTCCTCTAGCACTTGCGCCAGGAAATTGTCCCCTACGCTTTCCAAAAACTTCCTGGATTGTCTATGCACCGCTATATTGCTCTCCCAGCAGATATCAGGAAAATTAAAGTCACCCATGAGAATCAGGGCATGTGATCTAGTAGCTTCCGTGAGCTGCCGGAAGAAAGCCTCATCCACCTCATCCCCCTGGTCCGGTGGTCTATAGCAGACTCCCACCACTACATCACTCTTGTTGCACACACTTCTAAACTTAATCCAGAGACACTCAGGTTTTTCTGCAGTTTCGTACCGGAGCTCTGAGCAGTCATACTGCTCCCTTACATACAGTGCTACTCCCCCACCTTTTCTGCCCTGCCTGTCCTTCCTGAACAGTTTATAACCATCCATGACAGTACTCCAGTCATATGAGTTATCCCACCAAGTCTCTGTTATTCCGATCACGTCATAGTTCCTTGACATCACCAGGACCTCCAGTTCTCCCTGCTTGTTTCCAAGGCTTTGTGCATTTGTATATAAGCACTTGAGATAACCTGTTGATCGCCCCTCATTGCCAGTATGAGGCAGGAGCCCTCCCCTCACAGACATTCCTGCCTGTGCTTCCTCCCGGTATCCCGCTTTCCCACTTACCTCAGGGCTTTGGTCTCCTTCCCCCGGTGAACCTAGTTTAAAGCCCTCCTCACTAGGTTAGCCAGCCTGCTGGCAAAGATGCTCTTCCCTCTCTTCGTAAGATGGAGCCCGTCTCTACCCAGCACTCCTCCTTCATGGAACACCATCCCATGGTCAAAGAAACCAAAGCCTTGTCTCCGACACCATCTGCGTAGCCATTCGTTGACTTCCACGATTCGACGCTCCCTACCTAGGCCTTTTCCTTCCACGGGGAGGATGGACGAGAACACCACTTGCGCCTCCAACTCCTTTATTCTTCTTCCTAGAGCCACATAGTCCGCAGTGATCCGCTCAAGGTCATTCTTGGCAGTATCATTGGTGCCCACGTGGAGAAGCAGGAAGGGGTAGCGATCCGAGGGCTTGATGAGTCTCGGCAGTCTCTCCGTCACATCACGAATCTTAGCCCCTGGCAAGCAGCAGACTTCTTGGTTTTCCCGGTCAGGGCGGCAGATAGATGACTCAGTCCCCCGGAGGAGAGAGTCCCCGACCACCACCACCCGCCTTCTCCTCTTGGGGGTGGTGGTCGTGGAACCCCCAACCTCAGGACAACGCATCTCATGCCTTCCAACCAGCGGAGTCTCCTTCTGCTTTCTCGCCCCAGACATATCATCTGGTCCACTCTCCGCAACGATACCTGTGGAGAGAACATGAAAGCGGTTAGTTACCTGTGTCTGTGTTACTGGAACCCGGACATTCCGCTTACCTCTTCTGGAGGTCACATGTTGCCAAGCTTCTTCACTGGTCTCTTGGCTCCTCTGTGCAACCTGCTCTATATCTGTAGAGCTTTGTGCCCCTAGAAGCCTATCCTGAGTTTCGTCCAGGAAATCCTCAGTTTCCCGTATGCAACGCAGGGTTGTTATCTGTTGCTCCAGACCTTCAATCTTCTCTTCCAATATGGAGACCAGCTTGCACTTTGTACAGACAAAGTCGCTTCTGTCCTGTGGAAGAAAGACAAACATGGCACATTCAGTGCAGGTCACAACAGCTGAACCCCCCCCTTCCATATCACCTTCCTACTATGAGCTTCCTCAGAGCAGTTTGCAAGACGTAAGCCTCACTGGGCTCCCTCCAGGCGAACTCCCAGGCAAACTCCTGCTGTGTGCTGCTCTGCTGTCCCCGCTGCTCAGCTGGTTCGCGAAGCTCTGGCTATTTTTAAACAGCCAGGCTTCCCTGTCGCAAACAAACAGACACCCTACTGCCCGCCCCCTGCAGGCTAGCAGCCAATCAGACACTCACTCAGGCTCTCACACTGCCCCCCCAGCAAACACACGCTCGGATACTTCCTCAGCAAGCAAACAAACACAGACTCGGATACTTACCAGTCCCAGGCAAACTCCTGCTGTGTGCTGCTCTGCTGTCCCCGCTGCTCAGCTGGTTCTCCGCCGCTCAGCTGGTTCGCGAAGCTCTGGCTATTTTTAAACAGCCAGGCTTCCCTGTCGCAAACAAACAGACACCCTACTGCCCGCCCCCTGCAGGCTAGCAGCCAATCAGACACTCACTCAGGCTCTCACACTGCCCCCCCAGCAAACACACGCTCGGATACTTCCTCAGCAAGCAAACAAACACAGACTCGGATACTTACCAGTCCCAGGCAAACTCCTGCTGTGTGCTGCTCTGCTGTCCCCGCTGCTCAGCTGGTTCTCCGCCGCTCAGCTGGTTCGCGAAGCTCTGGCTATTTTTAAACAGCCAGGCTTCCCTGTCGCAAACAAACAGACACCCTACTGCCCGCCCCCTGCAGGCTAGCAGCCAATCAGACACTCACTCAGGCTCTCACACTGCCCCCCCAGCAAACACACGCTCGGATACTTCCTCAGCAAGCAAACAAACACAGACTCGGATACTTACCAGTCCCAGGCAAACTCCTGCTGTGTGCTGCTCTGCTGTCCCCGCTGCTCAGCTGGTTCTCCGCCGCTCAGCTGGTTCGCGAAGCTCTGGCTATTTTTAAACAGCCAGGCTTCCCTGTCGCAAACAAACAGACACCCTACTGCCCGCCCCCTGCAGGCTAGCAGCCAATCAGACACTCACTCAGGCTCTCACACTGCCCCCCCAGCAAACACACGCTCGGATACTTCCTCAGCAAGCAAACAAACACAGACTCGGATACTTACCAGTCCCAGGCAAACTCCTGCTGTGTGCTGCTCTGCTGTCCCCGCTGCTCAGCTGGTTCTCCGCCGCTCAGCTGGTTCGCGAAGCTCTGGCTATTTTTAAACAGCCAGGCTTCCCTGTCGCAAACAAACAGACACCCTACTTGTGGCACCTTTAGAGACTAATACATTTGTTAGTCTCTAAGGTGCCACAAGTACTCCTTTTCTTATTGTTTCATGTGTTTCCTGATAGTTTCTATTATTATTAAACAGGCTCAATTCTTCTACTCTTAATTTGAATAGAACTTTGACATTTATATGGAATAAGACACTATTGGTTGTGAGTAACGGTTGGTGGAATTGGGCCCAACACCTTGTATTTTAACAGCTGTTCCGAAACATTCTTAAATGCTGGTAAAGTCAATGGGACATAAGTGCAAGCTTAAATGCCTTCCTAAATCAGGACTTAAGGTATCTGCTGCCAGACTGAGAATGCATAACACTGAAATGAAGATGAGCGGTTGAAAGCTAAGCCGGAAGGATGATCCATTGATTTGAGTGCTGCCCTTGCTGTGTGGAGACTAGGGTTGAATTCCTGGTCTACTAGAAGCTTCCTCTGGAGCCGAGGCAAGTCACAGGCGTTGTCTACACTACTGCGATAAGACAGCCTAAGTTATGCGACTTCAGTTGTGTGAATAACAACTGAAGTCAACGTAGCTTAGGCCAACTTACACTCCGCTGGGTTGATGGGAGACGCTTCTCCGCCAACTTACCTTACTCTTCTCAGGGAGCTGGAGTACTGGAGTTGATGGGAGAGCACTCTATCGGCTTTGTGGGTCTTCACCAGACCTGTTAAATTGACACTGCTGCATGGATCGCAGCAATGCTGATCTACTGGTAAGTGTAGACCTGGCCATAGTCTGTCTCTGCCTTATGCTTTGTCTACACTACACAATTTTGTCGGCAAAAGGCAGCATTTGCCGACAGAACAGTGGAGGAGTACGCACTACAAGGCTACATTTGTTGGCAAAACTCGCCTGTTTTGCTGACAAAATAAAACATCGATGAGAGGCATAGAGTTTTTTGCTGCAAAGTTAAAGTGACAAAGCATCAGTGTAGATGCTGCTGTTTGTTATGTCGTCATAACTGGCCTCCCCCCAGTATCCCACAATGCCCACCGTGACAGCTCTGCTCACTGTTTTGAACTTGGCTGCATTGCATACAGCTACCCAGGCATGCACCCCTCCCCTTTCAAAGCTCTGGGAAGTTTTGACCACTTTGCTCTGGCAGCAAACAGTAAATCATTAACTCACAATTCTGCTCTATCCAGGCAATAGGAGCACAGTGGCAGGAAGGCTGCTGCTGGGCAGCGGAAGAGAAAAGCGGGGCTGACTGCTGTATTGCGCAGAGCCAGGGAGGGAGATGGTGGCTGATGGAAGGGGTGGGGTGTCCGTCCCTCCCCCCCCGCCCGCCTCAGGACTGGTTGCCTCCAGCTGCTGTCTGAACTTAGAGACAGCATGCCAACACACACACACTTCCCCAACACACAACATATACACATGCACACATACACACTTCCTTTTTGCAGGCGGGGGCAGACATGATTTGTGAATGACTGGTAATGCTTCTAAACACTCATACAAATTGAGAATGCAAGATAAAAGGAAGATGCTTTTATCAGATTGACCACATTACTCGTGTGACAGATTTCAGGGTAGCGGCCGTGTTAGTCTGTATTCGCAAAAAGAAAAGGAGTACTAGTGGCACCTTAGAGACTAACCAGTTTATTTGAGCATAAGCTTTCGTGAGCATCTGATGAAGTGAACTGTAGCTCACGAAAGCTTATGCTCAAATAAATTGGTTAGTCTCTAAGGTGCCACTAGTACTCCTTTTCTTACCACTCATGTGGTAGAACCACAGCTCTCTCATAAGTCTGTCAATAGAAGTGTTATGGCATAAACAATATTATATTGTGCTGTGAGGTGCTATCTCCCCCTGCCTTCCCCTCCATTTTTTATTGTAAAAGTCTACCTTTAAGGCTTTTAGCTTTTGAAGTACAATAGCTAGCATGGAAGCAATTTCATCAGTGACACAGGAAAAGCTCAAGTTTCAATTTTCCAGCTGTTCTTTCTGTTGTGCAGAACTACCATTGACATTAATGATAGGGAGACATTGGGGAGGAGAAAGTCATTTTACATAACTGTTCAAAATGTTGGGAAACGCAGAACTTTATGCAATGATATCTATCATGTGGGTACCCCTCAAAACTCACATTTTGCCTAGCTAGAGAACATACTTGTCTGGCTCCAATTACTGTTGTACATCAGCACTTCACAATTTTTAATGCATTTGTCCTTAGCACTTCAGAGGCAGGGAAGTACTATTTTCCCCATTTTATAGATAGGGAACTAAGGCTATGTCTACGCTATAGAGTATTGTTGACAAAACTCTGTCGTTTTAATTAAACTGCTATTGCATGTCCACACTATGCTCCTTGCAACAGCAGAGTGCATCCACACTAGCAGCTCTTGCAGCTACACAGAGACCGAGTGCAGTGCGGGTAGCTATCCCACTCTGCAACTGGCCACAGAGTGCTTTGGGAAGGGTTTGCAATGCCTCATTGGGCAGGTACAGCATCACATGGTGCAGGTTTCTCAATCCCATCATTCCATGGGCATCCTACTAGCTTGCCAGCGGCTTTTCAACTGGAGGGGAAGGGGGGGATAGTATGTGACAGGGAGTATGTATGTTTGAGGGTGGGGGGGGAGAGATTACTGTGTGTTGGGGGTGTGTGTATGGGGGGGAGGGGCATGTGTACATGAGAGAGGCTAGAGACTTTCTTCCTTTTAATTATTTTTAAATGGCAACTGAAATTCTCACATACTTCAGGAGCTTGGCTTTATATACAACAACAACTATGAAAAATTGTAAGTGTTTTCAGCACTGGTTTGATTGTCAGGTGTGACATCCAATATAAAAATCCTTTTGGAAAATCTCTTCTAAAATAAACAAACAATTTCCTTCACTGTTCTGAAATCTAAACGTTGCAGCACTGAGCACTGAAAGAGGAACTTGCTTCATTGATTTCCACTGACCTAGATTAATAGAGTCCAAAGTCAGAAGGAATCATTGTGGTCGTGTAGTCTGACCTCCTACAAAATACAGGGAAAAATAATTCCTAGAGCATATATTTTAGAAAAACATCCAATCTTGATTTAAAAATTGCCAATGATAGAGAATCCCTAACCATTCTTGGTCAATTGTTTCAAAGGTTAATTGCCTTCACTGTTCCAAAAATAAAAAATTATTCTTTCTTTCTGGTCTCAATTTGTCCAGCTTCAACTTCCAGCCATTTGATCATGTTATACTTTTCTCTGCTAGATTGAAGAGCCCATTATTAAAAATCTGCTTCTCATGGAGTTACTTTAGATTGTGATCAGGTCACCGCTTAATTTTAGCTATTTAAAGCTAAATAAATTGATCTCCTTAAGTTTATCTCTGTCCTCCTGTCATTCTCATGGCTCTTCTCTGAACCCTCTCCAATCTTTCAACATCTTCCTTGAATTGTGGGCACCAGAACTGGACACTGTATTCCAACAGCAGTCCCAGTAGTGCCAAAAGAGATGTAAAATAACTTCTCTACTCCTACTCCAGATTCTTATGTTTATGAATCCAAGGATTCCCCTTTCGGCCACAGCATTATGTGGGTTGTTCATGTTCAGCTGATTATCCACCATGATGCCCAACTCTTCTTCAGAGTCACTGCTTCTGAGGATATAGTCACAAGTAATATATGTATGGCCTACATTCTTTGTTCTTCGATGTACACATGTACATTTAGCCATATCAAAATACACACTGTTTGCTTGCACCCAGAGCAATATGAATCACTTGGAAAGCTATATTAGTGACATAACTACTTTGTCATTTACCTCTTCCCCTAATTTTTGTGTTGTCTACAAACTTTATCAGTGATTTTGTTTTCTTCCAGGTCATTGATAAGTGTTAGGGCTAAGAACTGATCCATGCAGGACCTTTTAAAAATACACCCACTCAATGATTCCCTATCAGTTAACAAACATTATATGGATTAAAAACTGACTAAGTTCAAACAAAGGGAAATAAAAAAACAAACAAACAAAATAAAACCCTCCAAAACCTCTGTCATAAATGTAAAGGGAAGGGTAAACCCCTTTAAAATCCCTCCTGGCCAGGGGAAAAATCCTCTCACCTGTAAAGGGTTAAGAAGCTAAAGGTAACCTCGCTGGCACCTGACCAAAATGACCAATGAGGAGACAACATACTTTCAAAAGCTGGGAGGAGGGAGAGAAACAAAGGGTCTGTGTCTGTTGGTATGCTGCTTTGCCGGGGATAGAACAGGAATGGAGTCTACTTACTAAAAGTTCTAAATCTAGCTAGGTATGCGTTAGATTATGATTTCTTTAAATGGCCGAGAAAAGAATTGTGCTGAATAGAATGACTATTTCTGTCTGTGTGTCTTTTTTGTAACTTAAGGTTTTGCCTAGAGGGATTCTCTATGTTTTGAATCTAATTACCCTGTAAGGTACCTACCATCCTGATTTACAGGGGTGATTCCTTTACTCCTATTTACTTCTATTTCTATTAAAAGTCGTCTTGTAAGAAAACTGAATGTTTTTTCATTGTTCTCAGATCCAAGGGTTTGGGTCTGTGGTCACCTATGCAAATTGGTGAGGCTTTTTACCAAACCTTTCCCAGGAAGTGGGGTGCAAGGGTTGGGAGGATTTTGGGCGGAAAGACTTGTCCAAACTACGTTTCCCAGTAAACCCAGTTAGAGTTTGGTGGTGGCAGTGGTTATTCCAAGGACAAAGGATAAAATTAATTTGTACCTGGGGGAAGTTTTAACCTAAACTGGTAAAAGTAAGCTTAGGAGGTTTCCATGAAGGTCCCCACCTCTGTACCCTAGAGTTCAGAGTGGGGGAGGAACCTTGACAACCTCATAATGAGAAGCTGGATTTTTAAAATACTTGGATTTTTAAAGATTTACAACAGTGTTATCAAAATCTTGGGTCATATCCCATAAATTAAATTAAGGGGTGAAGGAGGTTCAGTAGGTTTCCTACTCCTGAAATGAGACTCATCTTTAAAAGTTTTGGGAAATTTTGATCCACTGTGCTTTGGTGAAGAAATATTAGTGTGTGACGTTTGTTAATGTCTAGGTGACTGTGATCCTTTGTGCTAGATCGTCTGTTTTATTGTGAGTCAACATGCAGGTTAATGCAACATTCCATCACAGAATGAGAGTCTACCTTTTTGTTCATTCATTTTGATCAATATTATGTGTATCTATGTGCCTCGTTGAAAGGAAAAAATGTTTTTTGTATATGGAGAGTCTATGCCTATATATGATGAACCTTTCTTTGAAGGGTATTTTGGGGTCAAACATGCTTTCAGATAGCTATGAGCATACCATTACGGAAGGCAGAGAGGAATGAACTGCTTGTCTTTTATAGGAAAGAATGGTGCTATTTGAGTTGGGACTGTATTCTACTGTAGTTGGGGTGGTAGAACTGGAGGGGAGGGGCTAGTGCCCCCATAATGGAAATATCTGGGCAGTGGTGGATCTGTTTCCACCTTCCCCAAATATGCTGAGATGACTCAGAGTGGGATCCAGGTATGTTCTATCCCCATGTACACATGCTGGGGGAGTGTGAATGGGTGGAGATGAGAGCAGGATCCAGGGGAAGGTCTGGGGTATTTGTGGTGACACATGAAATCCGGCTGGCATATGGTCCTACTTTCCAGCCACTGTGAGTTTTGGCAGAGACACCAGCCCTCGGGAGGGGCAGAAGCACATGCATCAGCTGCTGGTGGCACAGGGCACTATGGTTGCCAGGTGTCCGGTTTTCAACCGGAATGCCCGGTCGAAAAGGGACCCTGGTAGCTCTGGTCAGCAGTGCAGACTGGACCATTAAAAGTCCAGTCGGTGGCACAGCATGGCTAAGAGAGGCTCCCAGTGGCTTCCAGAAGCGGCCGGCATGTCCCTGCGGCCCCTACATGCAGGGGTGGCCAGGGAGGCTCCGTGCACAGTTCCCACCCCAAGCGCTGGCTCCGCAGTTCCCATTTGGCTGGGAACTGCAGCCAATGGGAGCTGTGGTGGCAACACCTCCTGCCGAGGGCACCACTTGGAGTCCCCTGGCTGCCCCCGTGTCTAGGGGCCACAGGGACATACTGGCTTGTTCTGGGAGCCACTTGAGATTAGCGCCAACCAGAGTCCGCACCCCGAACTCCCTCCTGCAACCCAACCCCCTGCTCCAGCCCTGAACCCCCTCCAGGAGTCTGCACCCTAGCCCTGAGCCCCCTCCGGAACCCAAACCCCTTATCCCTGGCCCCACACAAGAGCCTGCACCCCCCCCGCAGTCCTCTGCCTGGTTAAAGTGAGTGACAGAGGGAGGGGGGGATGGAGTGAGTGGGGGGCTGGGTCTCAGAGAAGGGACGGGATGGGCGAAGGTGTTCAGTTTTCTGTAATCAGACAGTTGGCAACCCTACAGGGCACCAGCTGCCAAGTATGAGGGAAGCATGGGGCACCAAATGCTGAGGGACTGCTGTAGGAATGGCAGTAGGAATTATTGGGATGCTCCTTCAGAGCCTGGAGGCCTCTCCTCCCCACCTTACATGCTCCCCAATCTCAGTAGTTCCCTTTGCTACCCGTCCTATTCCTGCATGTCCCTGGCTGTAGTTCTAATATATGTAGCAGATCTCCTGTTTTGTTTCTCTGGGGATCTTTTGAGGAATAACTTAAAATGTCAACTGAAGCTTGGATGATGTTCTTGAGTCTGACAAAAAGTACTTGAACAGACAGCTGGTTTTGAGAACATGCACACTTACATGTGTGCGCGCACAGATGTAAGGTAATTGTGGGAAATACTCTCTCGACGTTTTCTAGTGCAGCCTAATACTAATTGGAGTACTGAGTCTGAAATCTCTGGAAAGAAACAGATCATTTTAATTTTACAGTACCATGATCTATAGGGATGGAATGTCCATATCTTTCTTTAAAACTCCAAGTGATATTATTTTACTAGTCATATTTTATAATTCAGAGATTATCTTTGTTATATGCTCAGCATTAAATAGTTCTACCTTTGTGGAAATGCTTCCGTTCTCTCATCTTCCCATTTATATATAGTGCTTTATATCTTGAAAGCCTTGTACAAATATTTATTGGCTAATCATCATCACAACTGCCCTGGGAAGTAGGTAAGTAATTATTTTTAGCTTTGTTTTATATGTGGGGAATCTGAGGCTAGATAATTTGCCCAAGGTTTATAATAAAAATATTTTTAGAAAGTGAAGTACCATTGAACTGCTTTGGTTATCTCTGTCCTATAAAACAGAATATGGAGCTTATTATTCAAGGAAGTGGATACCAAACATATTTCTAAATTCTAGGGCTGTCAATCACAGTTGACTCACACGATTAACTAAATTAATCACTATTAAAAAATTTAATAGCAATTAATAAATTTTAATTGCACTGTTAAACAATAGATTACCAATTGAAATTTATTAAATATTTTTAGATGTTTTTTCTACATTTTCAAATATATTGATTTCAATTACAAGACAGAATACAAAATGTACAGTGCTCACTTAATATTTTTGATTACAAATATTTCCACTGTAAAAATGATAGTATCTTTCATTTCACTTCATGCAAGTATTATAGTGCAATCTCTCTATCGTGAAAGTGCAACATACAAAAGTAGACTTTTTACGGGAGATAATGCTGCCCACTTCTTATTTACAATGTCATCAGAAGGTGAGAACAGGCATTCCGCATGGGACTCTTGTAGCTGGCATTGCAAGGTATTTGTGTCATATATGCTAAACATTTTGTATGTTCCTTCATGATTCGGCCACCATTCTAGAGAACGCTTGTTTAAAAAAAGCGTTAATTAAATTTGTGACTTAATTCCTTGGGGGAGAATTGTATGTCACCCACAGTTTGCCATATATTTCATGTTAAAGTAGTCTCAAATGATGACTCAGCACATGTTCATTTTAAGAACACTTTCACTGGAGATATGACAAAACGCAAAGAAGGTACCAATGTGAGACTTCTAATGATAGCTATAGTATTCAACCCAAGGTTTAAGAATCTGAAGTGCCTTCCAAAATCTGAGAGGGATGAGGTGTGGTGCTTGCTTTCAGAAGTTTTAAGAGAGGAGCCCTACGATGCGGAAACTACAGAACCCGAACCACCAAAAAAGAAAATCTGACTCAAATGATGAAAATGAACATGTGTCGGTCTGCACTGTTTTCGATTGTTATCGAGTAGAACACGTCATCAGCATGGAAGCAGGTCCTCTTGACTGGTGGGCGAAGCATGAAGGGACATATGAATCTTTAGTGCATTAGGTGACATTGAACAAGAAACGGGCAGCATTATCTCCTGCAAATGTAAACAAGCTTGTTTGTCTGAGCTATTGGCTGAACAAGAAACAGGACTGAGTGGACTTGTAGGCTCTAAAGTTTTACATTGTTTTGGTTTTGAGCGCAGTTATTTATGTACATAATTCTACATTTGTAAGTTCAACTTTCTTGATAAAGAGATTGCACTGTATTAAGTGAATTGAATAATACTATTTTTTACAGTGCAAATATTTTAATAAAAACAAATGTAAAGTGAGCACTGTACACTTTTTATTGTGTTGTAATTGAAATCAATATATTTGAAAATATAGAAAACATCCAAAAATATTTAAATAAATGGTATTCTACTATTGTTTAACAGTGCAATTAATCGCACAATTTGTTTTTTTAAATCACTTGACAGCCCTAAATTCTTGTACTAAGAGATTTTAGGGCCTGACTCAGTACTCTTAATTGAAGTTGTATGCTTTTGTTGCACATAAGGGTGCATATTGTGCACCCGCTAAATCAAACAAAAAATTACATAATCACTTGTGTTTAGAAAGCTAGTATAATCACATTGAATTCATGGATGACCCTATTAGGTGCTAAGTGCCCTCATTTTGAATGCTCAGGATCTAGCAGGACTAAGTCCACTTTGTTATATTACACTGATCATACCTGATGATCCTACAGATGTTTGTGGAGAAAAAGGTGACAGTGCCTTAGTACATTCAGTTCACATAAAGTATTTACAGAGAAAAAATAGGTTAAATAATTTTTTCCCAACTTTATTTGCACCATTAAAGTACACCTGCTGGCACTGTACTATCTGTGCATCTGTAACATTCAATCTGATACTTATTCTCCAACGTGAAACTGAGGTGTGGTGCAATTTGAAGAAGTGCAGATATTCCCATAAGTCACTAATTTTATTTTGGCTGAAATTTACAATAACAGTTGGACTTAACTGAAAAAAGGAGCCTTAATGACACTTTTAAATATACATTTGAGACATATCCTTAGAGTTCACCATTGAGTTAGTGGTACAGTGAATTGTTTAGTAAAGACTGCAGCAATGTGCTGAAATAGGATTTGAATGATAGCATTTTTCTTGTTAGGTTACTATGCTTTGATAGAGATTTAAGGTCAGACTTGGCAGGACCTCAAAGGTGTTACCTGCTCTTACCTGCTATTAACACACTTAAAGTTCTTGCATACTAAGATGATTTCCTTGTTTTAATGGGTTTAAAGCAATTCCTTGAAATATGTCCTGTTCTACAGGACAGTGCTATCTTACTGGTTTAAGCTTACCTAACTAATTTTAATAATGACTTTTTAAAAAATTGGGTTATGAAGACCAAAGCAGGTGTAGGTAGTTCAGACTTGCTTAGTTGCTCTAGAGTCGTTTTTAAAATAGCACTTAAGTCTTATGATAGCTTATCCATTTTAATAGTCCTTATTTCAGTAACTATTAAGGAGTTCACAGTACAATATGTAATCTTCTAACTTATACTGTTTCAGAGTAACAGCCGTGTTAGTCTGTATTCGCAAAAAGAAAAGGAGTACTTGTGGCACCTTAGAGACTAACCAATTTATTTGAGCATAAGCTTTTATGAGCTGTAGCTTACGCTCAAATAAATTGGTTAGTCTCTAAGGTGCCACAAGTACTCCTTTTCTTTTAACTTATACTGTATCATCAACCTTTTCTAGTCTAAAAGTTCCATTTGTGTCTTCCGGTAGTTCAGCGAGTGTTTTTAAAAAAAACTTATGGTGGTAAACTCTTCTGTGTTTCAACATCAAGCGGCTACTATAGGGAAAATGTGTTTTGTCTTAGCAAATGGCAATATGACAATACAATAAGTTGGCTGGAAGAACTGCTGTTTTCTGTGTTTTTGCAGTTACACTGTTGTGGTTGTGAGCCACTGATCTAAGGTTAGAAGTTAGCATTTGCTTCTGATGCTATTTAAACGTTTACAGACTTTGAGTAAAGAACCAGTGATGTGCTGGACTGAACTCCCAAGTGTTCCTTATTAACATTATGCAATGAAATTGAAAAGAGATTTGTGATGTTTTTCACTGGTTCTGATGAAGTCACCCTCACCATGACTCTCAGATACTGTTAAAGCTTTCCTGCTAAAGAGAATTTATCACTGAAGCTCATAAAAATGGCAATGGACCAAATGGATATTTTCAAAAGAATTTCAGGGGGATTCTCCATCCCACTACACCAGTAGTTCTCAAACTTTTGTACTGATGACCCCTTTCACACAGGAAGCCTCTGAGTGCGACCTCCCCCACCCTTATAAATTAAACACACATTTTTAAAATTATCACTATTATAAATGCTGGAGGTGAAACAGGGTTTGGGGGTGGAGGCTGATGGCCCACAACCCTCTGCATAATAACTTTGTGACCGCCTGAGGGATCACAACCCCCAGTTTGATAACCGCTGCCCGACACCCAAGTTGTCCCAAGCCCCTGCTTCCATTTACACAAGGTGAATATGTAACTGTACTATGTGTGATGCTGGCAGGCTAGGTGCCAATTCATGCCAAGGTCCCCATGTCAGCTGAGAAGCAGTGCAAATTCTTGTGGCCAAGTCAAGGGTAATGGAGGAGTAATTCCTGGACAGGAGCCTGGGAGTGAACTTGGAGGATTGTTGGGTATGGGTGGGAGAAGTATGGAACAGGTTGTTTTTTTTTGTGGGGGGGACGGATTAGGGAGTTGGGGAGCCTCCGCGAAGCATTCTCTGGCTGACCCCTAGCCTCTCTGTCAGTCAGGCGCATCTGCACCCCCTTCACATGTGTCCCTGCATCCTTACTCAGCCACCCCTCATCCAAATGTGTCCCTGCACCCCTTCCCCATGCGGTCCTTCACCCACATTCCCATTCAGCCCCCACCACAGTCTGTTCCCCAACTAGCCCTTCTGAATCCAAGTCTGTGACCCCCAGCATTCCAAAGTGACCTGCTGAGTCCATCCCCTGTATATCCTGTGCCTCCTCACCTGACCCCATGGGCAGGGTGCTGTGAGGAATGCAGCCTCTTTTCTCCCTCTCAGCAGAGTTCTGCTCCCACCCGGGAGCGGATGCCGTCTGTTCTGGTACCACAGCAGCCCTTGGTGGGTGAAAGGCATAAATGCAGCACCTCCTTGGCTGCATTTTCTTCAGAGAAATTTTTTTGTTTGAGGGGGTCATGGAGTTCCCCCACAGGTAAATATTTGAAGTATTATGAGCCACTGTGTTTGTATGACTCGCCATACAGGAGAGAACTTTTAATTATTGTGAAGAGCTGCTGTTCTATAGAAATTGTTACACCCTTCCTGAAAGAGGAGACTCGGCAATACCAGATGGGCTATGATTAGATCTTACAATTGGAAATTTCCTACATCGGGATTGAGAGACCATCAATAAAAGAACTAAAGACTTACTATTGATCTTCTCTCCTCTCTGTGAAAATGAGTTATGCAAGTGGACCCCATCCATTAACTGAATTTGCAGCTCAGAGCACATCCAGGAGGGGGATTAACAACCCCAAACCAAAGAAACTAAGGATTCTGTGCTGCTTGGACTTCGTTTGGGGTAAGGTGTTTCTAGATATAAGCAAGAGATTCCCAGCTGCTTAGCCTAGGTTAGCCCTAAAGGGCAATTAGAGCTTGCTGATTATGGAAACATATATTACCTTTTAAAACCTAAGACTGTATGTAACTCATTTATGTGTCTGTTTGCAGGCTTTAACCTTGTAAATAACTGTTTAATATCCTTTTCCTGTTCAATAAATCTTCATATAGTTTAGTATAGGATTGGCTACAAGTGTTCTCTTTGGTTTGAGACCTAAAGCACGATTTACCTGAGGTAAGTGACTAGTCCTCTGGGAGTAGTAGTAACCTGAATATTGCTGTGATTGTTGGTGTAAGAGGCCATCTGTCAGAGAGAGAGACACACACTCACTTGATTGGCAAGACAAACACAAGGGGACTGTCCGTGATTCTGTGTTAACTGTGTTAAAGTGCCTGAGGAGTTTGCGTTTGCGTTGGTGAAATCTAAGTTTAGAACCCACAACCAACTTGTTTATGCCCTGGTTTTTAGCAGTCTGACTCCTGAGGTTGGTACTCATGCTCTTGGGTCATTCTTGGGAGTATCAAACTATATACTAGTGGCAAAGAGTCCTGTGGCACCTTATAGACTAACAGACATATTGGAGCATAAGCTTTCCTGGGTGAATACTCACTTTGTCGGATGCATGTGGATCTATAGTCTATAAAGGTGCCACAGGACTCTTTGCTGCTTTTACAGATCCAGACTAACACAGCTACCCTCTGATACTTCAAAATTTAATAAATACACAGTACATAGTTTCAATATTTTGAGCAAATACACTCAGCATAGGCTTATTTGCCAAATGGGCATGATGTCCTTGTCGATGGGTTTCAGAGAATGTTGTTTTTTCTTTAAACAGGAAAAATATTTTCAGTAAGCTGTCCCACCTGATTATCACCGTTTTAATAGAACATGTTCATCACATAGTAAGGGAAAATTTTATGGCAGCCTCTTGTTAAAAGTAAAAAGAAAAGGAGTACTTGTGGCACCTTGGAGACTAACCAATTTATTTGAGCATAAGCTTTCGTGAGCTACAGCTCACTTCATCGGATGCATAATGTGGAAACTGCAGAAAACATTATATACACAGAGACCATGAAACAATACCTCCTCCCACCCCACTCTCCTGCTGGTAATAGCTTATCTAAAGTGATCACTCTCCTTACAATGTGTATGATGATCAAGTTGGGCCATTTCCAGCACAAATCCAGGTTTTCTCACCCCCCCCTTCCCCCCCACAAACTCACTCTCCTGCTGGTAGTAGCTCATCCAAACTGACCACTCTCCTTACAATGTGTATGAAAATCAAGGTGGGCCATTTCCAGCATAAATCCAAGTTTAACCAGAACATCGGGGGAGGATGGGTGTAGGAAAAAACAAGGGGAAATAGGCTACCTTGCATAATGACTTAGCCACTCCCAGTCTCTATTTAAGCCTAAATTAATAGTATCCAATTTGCAAATGAATTCCAGGAGAGTGAGTGTGTGGGTGTGGGTGGGGGGTCTCTAAGGTGCCACAAGTACTCCTTTTCTTTTTGCGAATACAGACTAACACGGCTGTTACTCTGAAACTTGTTAAAAGTAGTGGCAGCATATCCTTTGAAAGATCTTCCTAAACAATGTCAAAATCCCATTTTGCATATGAAGTTTGACTTACTGAAGGTGACATTTTGACAGGGTAGTTTGTATCCTTGTCTTACCGTACATAATATTTTAGAGAACCATGTGAGTAGATACCTAGGCCCAGGCAGAACCCCATCCTGAAGCAAATTCTGGTACTGAGGATTTAATGTATTAAATAGTTACGTGAGTGAACTGTGTCCATCCCCTGTATATCCTGTGCCTCCTCACCTGAGCACATGGGCAGGGTGTTGTGAGGAACGCAGCCTCTTTTCTTTATCATGCAAAGAAAGTCCTAGTTACTGATCAACAGCTGAGAATAAAAGCTAATCTTGTTTACTTCCTTTGAAAATATTCTCTAATGTGGGTACTGTGCATTGGTTAATTACTTGGGCATTTAGCCAGCACTTTTGGTTTCTACTAGGGATGTCAATTGCAGCTAATTCAAGTGATTAATGCAAAACAAATTAACTAGATGAAAAAAATTAGTTGCTTTTAATCGCATTGTTAAACAATAATAGAATACCAATTTAAATCTATTATAAATATTTTTACATGTTTTTCTACATTTTCAAATATATGATTTCAATTATAACACAATACGAAGTACTATGCTCATTTTATATTCTTCATTACAAATACTTGCACTGTAAAAATAAACAAAAGGCATAGTATTTTCAATTTGTCTCATACAACTGCTGTAGTGCCATCTCTTTATCATGAAAGTGCAGCTTACAAATGTAGAATTTTTTTTACATAACTGCACTCAAAAACAAAACAGTGTAAAATTTTAGAGTACAAGTCCACACAGTCCTACTTGTTCAGCCAATCGCTAAGACAAACAAGTTGGTTTACGTTTACGGGAGATACTGCCGCCCACTTCTTATTTACAATGTCACCTGAAAGTGAGTCTTGTACTTCTGATTAGACTTTAGGCCCTGAGTCTCCACTCCATTACACCATTTTTTTGTTGGTGTATAACATTTTTATTGAGCGACACTGGCATGAAATTGATGCAACAGAGTGGAGAGTTAGACGATTAAAATGATATATTAAAGAGACAGTAATGCATGTGGGTTTCTTCACATGTGGTGCCATTTTCATCAGAATGCATGCATACACATGTAACATATATGCATCCATTATAATTTGTGTGAGAAATGGGAGAGAGAGTCATATGTCAGATTTATTTTAGGAATTATTCATCTCCCTGTTACCTAGTTGTAGAGTTTTTAAAAACGTAAATATAAAACACATTTCTCTTATACTAATTACTACAAGATTGGTAAATTACACAAAATGAAAGGGAACATCAAGGATGGAGAGGCAGTGTAAGAAATATGGGAATGTCCAGTTATAGAAAAGTAACTTGTACAATAATTTTACAGAAGAATTCAGTGCCATGTGGTTTACCTTTTATTAGGGGTGGGTGGGAAATTCACTACATACTAAGAACCGCCAAAGTATTGATCCTTTTAGATATCTGCTCATAAAATATGCAATAATTGTATCCAAAAGAGAACAGGCTTCACTATTCTATAGTGTCCTACACCCAGAGATCTCAAAGCACTTCACAAAATCTTCTATCTTAAGTTTCTGCATACATTTGAAGAGTCTTGTATTTGATGTAATATCCTATCGAACCTAATAATTTTATTCTGCGCAAACAGGCCCTGATTCAATAAGTACTTAAAATGTGAAGCAAATAGGACTATTTGTGTGCTTAAAGTTAAGCACATCCTTGATACCTTGCTGAATCAGAGCTACAATTATGTTTATGGTTTTCCACAAACCAGTATGTTTAAAAAATAAAATAAAACTGTGACATTGAAAATTGGACAGTCAATGATACTTGGTGCCTCCATGCTTTGCTGGTTTGAATGTTGGTGTTCCCTCAGATGTCCCCACAGGTGTATTTAAATCACGTAAACAGTGACACAGAAGAAGTAACTTAAATTGTAAAAAGTTTGTTTTAAAAAAATAAATTGTTTGGTACACAGTTAACTTATATAAATAGATTTAGGGCCAGATCGTTAAATTATTACTCATGCTGCATAGTCCTCTCCTACCATAAATAGTCCTCTTTAAGTGAATGCGATTATTTGGAGAGCAAGGTATTAAAAGTAAATCAGGGTATTATAATCTGCCTTTCCTAGTGAGGTTGTTTCAACTATTTTTTCTTAGGTGCTAGTTGTCTGAAAGAGTCCTTTAAACTTTGTTGTGCATGGGCTGCACGTAGTGAATATGAAAGAAATGCTAATTTATGTGCGGGTAGCATTTCCTAACTGTCTTGAAGTGGCTGTCATTTAGCCTTGCCAGTATCAGAAGTATAAGAAAATAAACATATACATACTTATACTTACCTTAAGATGAAAAATATTTTTTGTGTGTGTGTGTGTGGGGGGAGGACTTCATTACATCATTTATATTCTTTTTTTAATGAAAATTACTTTACATGTGGACTTGGAGAAGAGATTTGTATTCAGATTCTAAAGGGACTGGACACAGAAATAAACCTGATATACTACAGGTGAGAAGTATTTTAAAATGTTGTCTGAGCTTACTATCAAAAGCATGGAGGGGAAAGCAAATATTTTAATATGGAGTGAGAAATGACTAATGTGGGTTGGGACTTCTTGCTGAAAAGTAGAGAACTGGCTGAGGTTTCATACAAAAGTATTTCAAAGCACTAAGAAGAGTAGGAGAGCTTGAATTTATCTTTAGACTTCTCTCACCCCCTCCCTCTATTTAAACTGACAGCACATAAAATTGCCTAATGGGTTTGGCAAACTGGATGGCAAATTAAAGATAACAGGCATCTGGAATGGATACTGGTTCCTTCCGTGGTGTGTGTGGGAAATAAAAAGTATACAAAAGAGTACATTCCATTAATAAAAAATAGCTAGGGTGACCATATTTCCCTATGCTGAATATGGGACACCTGGTAAAATTGCTTGTATTCAAACAAGTTCAATGGCAATCAATCAGAATGATGCAGTACAAATGTTAAAATCAACATCAAGTTGACTGAGCCCTGTTAAAAAGAAGTACTGCGTAGTTGGATTCTTTTTATTTACCTTCTTTAAGGCTGTAGGGTGCGCATGCGCGCACACACACCCCTCTCAGATGGGGGGTGACTGACAGACCTGACCCTCCTGGCCTAGCACTCTCCTCCCTCCATGCCTGGCTGGGCCTCCGGGATGGACCCATCTCTTCTGTTACCTGGCGCTATGTCTTCCCAAGGCAACACGTGAGGGGCATGCAGGGTCACATGCCCTCCTCTCCCCAGATTTCTGTCAGGGTTCACACCAGAATGTGGCCAGCAGCAGCCTTTTGGCACTGTGTGGGAGGGAAGGGAGGGGAACCGCTTCCAGTAGCGGCGGGGAGGGAGGGAGGGATGACCAGGCCCGTGTCTTTGCAGAGCTCATCTCTTCTCCCCCTGTCCCCTGAGCCTGGAAGCAGTTTGTCCCTGCCTGCTTGCACAGTGTCAAAAGGCAGCTAATACCTCCAGGCTGTTGCTGGCCACTGACATAACCGAGCCACCTCCTGTCCCCTGGCTACAGCGTGGGAAGGAAGGGGTTAAGCCCTAAGGATGCATTGTGCCCAGGGATCCTGACTGCAGGAGCTTCAGCAAACCCAGCCAGAGAAGTGGCTCTGCAGGGGAGGGTGCCCAGTGGACAGATTAGCCCTGTGCTCCCTGGGGGCAAGACCCGGGGGGCAGCAGGTAAAGAGGTTGCTAAGCTGCCTGGGGGCCTGCTGTGGAGCCTACAGGGTTGGGATGCAAACTGGCTGGAAATTGCTTCCCTCTCCCCTTCCTGCCGCCACCCCAGAGCTTAGCTGAGGGGCGGGGAGGCTTCCCCATGACAGCGCTGTGCAGGGCTTTGGCGCATGCAGGGCTCAGCTCCTCCTGGCCAGTGAACTGGGCCACAGGGTCTTTCCAGCGCCCTAGGAAAGCCCCAGCCAGAGACAGTGGGGGAAGGAAGAAGACTGCTGGCTAGACTGTTGGTGAGCTGAGCTCTCTGATCAGGGGCTGGTTCTCTGCACAGCGCTGGGAGTGGGATGCACCCCACTGGGAGAGAGATGGAGGAGCATTGGGCGGGGTGAAGGGGCAAAGCAGGGAGAGGACAGTGAGAGTGGGAGCACGTGAAGGGCTGATAGGTGGGCAGCAGAGGTAACATGTAACTGGCTGCTGCCTGGTGCATGCTGGTGCACACCGGTCTCCACAGCATGTAGCCGATGCCGGCTGGAAATGGGACGGGGGTGGGGCCCTGCTGGCTGAAAGGCAGCACGGTGCTGGGGCTGTGCTGATGGACCAGCAGGGACAGTGGTTGGCCCTGTGCACTGCATTTTCACCCCTAGCCTTGCACACCCACACCCATTGTCAGCCACTGGACTCCCCCACTCCCCTGCTGATGGGTAGGCAGCTGGCAAGCAGGGATCCAGTCAGTACTGATGGGATGAGGGGAAAAACAGAAAATATGGGACAATTTGCCTGTTTTAAAGAAAAAGTTGGGACACTTGTATGAGGGCTTAAATATGGGACTGTCCTTTTAAAAACAGGATGTTTGGTCACCCTAAAAATAAAAAGTTTATTACTAAACATGCTAAATGGACATATTTATAAAGCACAGTACAGGAAGTGGACCTTCAATGACCATCAGAAACAGGAAAATTTACCATTCTGGTATCAGTTCATAAATTTGCCCTTCAATGCTGATAGTGTGCATAAATCCTCATAAAACTACTGTCATAACCATACAGCTAAGGGTAGCCTAGAATTCCTCCTTACCTGTAAGGGGTTAAGAAGCTCAAATAACCTGGTTGGCACCTGACCAAAAGGACCAATGGGGAAAGAAGATACTTTCAAATCTTGGGGGGGTGGAGGGGGGGAAGGCTTTGTTTTGTGTGCTCTCTTGGGAAACAGAGAAGCATCAGGTCAGAAAACTCCTTCTCCTATAAACCAACCTAAAAGTCTCTCATATTACAAAAATTGTAAGTAAAAGCCAGGCAAGGCGTGTTAGATTATCTTTTGTTCTGCTTGTGAATTTTTCCTTTGCTGGAGGGAGGTTTCTTCCTGTTTTTTTGTAACTTTGAAACTAAGCCTAGAGGAAGTTCTGGTCTGTTTTTGAACCTTTTTTGGTTAGGAGGATATTCTCAGGCCTCCCCAGGAAAGGGGATGTAAGGTCTGTGGGGGTATTTTGCGGGAATAAGAACTCCAAGTGGTCCTTTCCTTGCTTCTTTGTTAAATCGCTTTGGTGGTGGCAGCGTACCCTCTAAGGGCAAAGAATTTGTGCCTTGGGGAAGTTTTAACCTAAGCTGGTAGAAATAAGCTGAAGGGGTCTTTCATGCCAGGGCACGTGAAGGCCAACTGACCCAAGAACCGCAACAGACTGCAGTTCATTACACCGGAGTCGCACCAAAGATCCTCAGTCCCAGATGCCTCCCAGGTACCCTCAGAGCGAAGGGAAACTGAGTGTGGGCGGGAAGAAGGTTATTGCGTGGAGGGACACTGGAGCACAAGTGTCAGCTATCCAGCAATCCTTAGTGGACCCCATCTTAATCAACCCAGAGGTCCAAGTGACGATTCAACCCTTCAAGTCAAACTCTTTTGACTTGCCTGCAGCCGAGTTGCCTGTCCAGTACAAGGGCTGGTCAGGAATGTGAACTTTCGCAGTCTATGATGATTATCCCATTCTCATGCTTCTGAGGAAAGACTTCGCCAATCATGTGAAGCTAGCCATGAGGGTGGGAATGGTCACCTGCAGCCAGGCTAAGCAAGCTGTCACACCTAGCTCTGTTCCTGAGCCTTCAATAAGGGCCCAGTCTGTGTTACCAGAGACCCAACCAAAGCCATTCCCAGAACTGGAATTGGTGAAGCAACCAGCACTGAGTCCAGCGCTTGCAACCCCGTCTACAGCTCCAACACCAGAGAGCACCACTGAGCCTGCACTGGCAGCAGCAGCAGATAATCCTCCACAAGAGGCTCAGCCAGAGCCTGAAATACCCCATAGTGCACCAGCGGAGAGCAGTTCACAGTCAGCGGAAACTGCCCCATCACCTGCATCGCTTCCAGAGGGACCAAGCCCAAGTCCACAATCCAGTGAGGAACTGATGTCTCCAGCATCAAGGGAACAGTTCCATGCCAAAGAGGAAGCAGATGAAAGCCTCCAGGAAGCTTGGACAGCAGCACAGAGCAACCAACCACCTCTCAGCTCTTCTAATTGATCCCGGTTTGTTGTAGAAAGAGGACTGTTACACAAGAAAACTCTTTCTGGTGGGCATCAGGAAGACTGGCATCTTCAGAGACAGTCGGTAGTTCCAACTAAGTACTGGGTCAAGCTCTTGAGCTTAGCCCATGATCATCGTAGTGGCCATGCTGGGGTGAACAGGACCAAAGACCGTTTGGGGAGGTCCTTCCACTGGGAGGCAATGGGCAAGGATGTTTCTACCTTTGTCTGGTCTTGTGAGGTGTGCCAAAGAGTGGGAAAACCCCAAGACCAGGTCAAAGTCCCTCTCCAGTCACTCCCCATAATTAAGGTCCCATTTCAGCAAGCAGCTGTGGATATTCTGGGTCCTTTCGCGAAAAAGACACCCAGAGGAAAGCAGTACATACTGACTTTCATGGATTTTTGCCACATTATAGAATCATAGAATATCAGGGTTGGAAGGGACCCCAGAAGGTCATCTAGTCCAACCCCCTGCTCAAAGCAGGACCAATTCCCAGTTAAATCATCCCAGCCAGGGCTTTGTCAAGCCTGACCTTAAAAACCTCTAAGGAAGGAGATTCTACCACCTCCCTAGGTAACGCATTCCAGTGTTTCACCACCCTCTTAGTGAAAAAGTTTTTCTTAATATCCAATCTAAACCTCCCCCACTGCAACTTGAGACCATTACTCCTCGTTCTGTCATCTGCTACCATTGAGAACAGTCTAGAGCCATCCTCTTTGGAACCCCCTTTCAGGTAGTTGAAAGCAGCTATCAAATCCCCCCTCATTCTTCTCTTCTGCAGGCTAAACAATCCCAGCTTCCTCAGCCTCTCCTCATAACTCATGTGTTCCAGTCCCCTAATCATTTTTGTTGCCCTTCGCTGGACTCTCTCCAATTTATCCACATCCTTCTTGAAGTGTGGGGCCCAAAACTGGACACAGTACTCCAGATGAGGCCTCACCAATGTCGAATAGAGGGGAACGATCACGTCCCTCGATCTGCTCGCTATGCCCCTACTTATACATCCCAAAATGCCATTGGCCTTCTTGGCAACAAGGGCACACTGCTGACTCATATCCAGCTTCTCGTCCACTGTCACCCCTAGGTCCTTTTCTGCAGAACTGCTGCCTAGCCATTCGGTCCCTAGTCTGTAGCTGTGCATTGGGTTCTTCCGTCCTAAGTGCAGGACCCTGCACTTATCCTTATTGAACCTCATCAGATTCCTTTTGGCCCAATCTTCCAATTGGTCTAGGTCCTTCTGTATCCTATCCCTCCCCTCCAGCGTATCTACCACTCCTCCCAGTTTAGTATCATCCGCAAATTTGCTGAGAGTGCAATCCACACCATCCTCCAGATCATTTATGAAGATATTGAATAAAACCGGCCCCAGGACCGACCCTTGGGGCACTCCACTTGATACCGGCTGCCAACTAGACATGGAGCCATTGATCACTACCCGTTGAGCCCGACAATTTAGCCAGCTTTCTACCCACCTTATAGTGCATTCATCCAGCCCATACTTCCTTAACTTGCTGACAAGAATACTATGGGAGACCGTGTCAAAAGCTTTGCTAAAGTCAAGAAACAATACATCCACTGCTTTCCCTTCATCCACAGAACCAGTAATCTCATCATAAAAGGCGATTAGATTAGTCAGGCATGACCTTCCCTTGGTGAATCCATGCTGGCTGTTCCTGATCACTTTCCTCTCATGCAAGTGCTTCAGGATTGATTCTTTGATTCTTATGGCCAGAAGCAATAGCTCTAAGCAACACCAGGGCTAAAAGTGTGTGCCAGGCATTAACAGACATTTTTGCCAGGGCTGATGCGTCTAGACTTTACCAAAGTGGTGACCATGTGGAAGGTGTTAATAGCACTCATAAGTTACCTGGATGCATGCCTAGTTTGGCTTTGCCTTGCCCAATAATTATCTCTTTCATCAAAGACCCTGATGTTGCCCTCAACTGAAGTAAGTATCTTAATCTGTACGTTGATTATTCTGCTTACTGTGATTGACATATCTGAGGTATTGGCTCACAGTTGTAAGAGTAATCCATTTACTCATGGAATCAATTTAACACCAACTGGCAAGGGGATTACAAGAATCTCCTGATAGTGGTATTTATGTTCTGGTTCATCAAAGAATGCCACATGGGGTCTCAAATGAAAGCCAAATGTCACTCTAGGCTTTAGTATCCTTGTGCTAGGGGCTGTACACTTATAACCAACTGACGAGTGTGTGTTGCATGTTCCCCTATTGATAGAGATCTATAGGGGATGCAAGTCTGTTCCAACCCCTGCTTATATGACAGCCACCATGTTCGTTGACATATTCAACCGTGGACTGTTAGAACTAAAAACACAAGTCTTTACAGCTGGAGCTAGAGAGTCATACCCTGTAACTGGCTGCTGTAACATTTATGTTCTTTGTGGATCATGCACAAAAGGGAGGTAAAACGCACATTGAACCCTCACCAGTGGATTACACGTACATAACTAAAAAACAGGCCCTGCTTTAATACCTACGATCGAAGTATAAAAGGAGGGATATATTCTTAAAACCCAAACAAAAATGTACTCCCCCCCCCTTTTGAAGGGGAAGTGGGTTTTTGGTTTCACATAGTTAAATATAGTACACCACAGCACTATTCATTCCGGTTCTTTTACAATAAATGCCAAATTCCATGGTAATAGAAGAATTTGCATTTTCTGACTTGCTCAAGTTTGTAAATTGCAACCTAGTTTCATTTAATGTAGATGGCACCTGTTCGCATCAGCTTGTTTTGCCTTCAATACTATATTAACTCTTGAGTCTCTCCATCTGCATATTTCTGGAGCAAAGTTGCAGCCTTTGCTATGCCCATGCTATATTCATCACTCAGTAGCCTGCCCTCCAAGAACACCAGACAGAAACGCCCATGAGGAAATTAATGGTTTTGTATTCATTGTAGATTTTAGATGGTGTATGGTAAATAAGGCCTAGGGCTACATATTGAATGATGATAAAAAGAAATATTGAATAACTCTTCATTCAGTGAGCATCAACCATGCTGTATCTGGAATAAGGGAAAGGTCCTGAGTGGGGAGGGGCAGGGAAATTAGTGAAAGAATTCTGCCATAATACATATATGCACAAGAGGACTGAATTGAAGTTGCATAGACAACCCTAATTCTGACTCTTCCTTAACTTGACTTTGCAACCTTAACATTTTTTTTAATGTAGGTTTTTAAATGTAACTATATATAATTTCATTTAAAAACAATCCTATCAATAAGGTCACTGCCTTAGAAATGCTCAGTACACAAACATTCATTATTGAAATCCATTTCAAACAGTAACTTTTTTCCTTCCAAGTGACTGGGCAAACCTGTGCTGCTTATGCCTTCCTTTCTGTTTTCTTTTTTCATATTACTAAACAGGGCTCTTTAACACCTTCCTAAAATTTGATGAACATGCAAAGTAAGGGAAAGTTCACACTGCTAGGTTTTCCACCTAGAGGAGCTTAGATATAGAGTTGCACCAATTTAATTTAAAATTGTGTTGTCATGCTCATTTTGGTTTAGCTTAAACCTATTAGTAACAGGTTTAAACTAAGCTAAAATCAGTAACACTTAAACCAAAATAAATATCTACACAGGTGGTTGCACCAAATTAGCTAAACCAGTGCCAATTTGCATATAAGTGCATAAGAGAATCTGAAATTAAATAAATATAGACAAACCCAATTGTACATATTTCCTTTTAAGAAGAAGAAAATTGTATGCAAAAAGAAGAAAAAATAGCTAGCTCTGGCGCTGTGCTGCAATAGAGAATTGGAAAATTGCATAGCTCTTCAGGCAATTTAATTAAAAACCTAAACCATGTACAGGTGTGTGGTTTTTTTTTTTTGTTACCTGTAAGTAAAACCATGATTTTTGGACTTCAAGAATCTAGAATACCTATGCAAACTAGTGATCTCCCCCACTTACCATCTTAGTAATATGAAACCTTACCACTGTCTAAGATTCCATTACTATCACAAAATATAATTGTCAAAGAAAATACATTTCATGATGGCATTATCCTTGATTTTTTGTTCCCTTTTAATTTGGTCTTTAGTTATTTGTGAAAATTAATAGTGTGTTTTTCTTCAACCTTACGATGCCATTAATCCCTATTTATAACTAACCACACATGATGTTTGAAGTATTGAAGTTCACTGTTTTTTACGTGACTGTATCAGAGTGCAAAAAGGTTTTAAATGTCTTCATGAAGTCCAAAATGATTATACAGTGAGATGTGTACAAGAGAACACCTTTATTTGCTGACCTGTCTTAGAGACCGCCATGCACCAGAGGTATCGCTGAGTGTATTAAATGCAGTTTTGCTCTGCCCTATTAAAAGACCACCCCCAAATCTGACCGTTTCCTTGGTCTACAAGCTTAAGACAGGCTTCACTGTATATTGCTCTGCTAACACAAACTGAAAAATGTCTGAATGGATTTTGCTCAGACTTTCAAACAAAGAAAGCCTTTGGCTGTGTCAAAGCCTTGGAAGCTTCAGCCCAAAAGGCTGATTTTTAAGAAGGGTATATGCGAGTAAAAGTTATATTGTAATGGAAGTTGAGTTGCAAGCTCAACTATGGTTCTCACTTCTGAGAGCGCTATAAATATGTCCCATAGTGTAATAGACATCATAACCCTTCCATAATGCCAGAGAAATCCCTTGATATTGTGTACTGAATATTGTCACAATCCCAGAATGTGTTATCTTCGAAATGAAATTTGGCATTTCATATATTGTAAATTAGCCTCATTAGTGATTTAAAAATCCCAAAACAACCCTAAATAACTCTACATTTTGATACTTCAATTATTATAACATTTTGTCTGCAATACTTGATTAGGTTGTGTTAGCTCTCTCATAACACTTACTTTGAGGAATGATGGCTGATCCTCACCACTGAAGCAAGGTTTAAGGCTGTGAAGGATTTTTTTAGTTAGTAAAAATTTACAGGGTCATTAAAATAAACCTTTTCATGTTCATAAATTAGGAATGGTTTTTAAAGGAGTGATTTTTTTCTTACAAAATGGCTTTTTATTTTGTTAAAAGCCATTTCTTGTTCCTTCTTTTTCTACAGTTCCATCATTCAAATGACTTATTAAATGTTTATAATTGTACAAGTGATAAGAAGGTTGTAATAGGATATCTAGGCTTGAATTTTACTTCAGTCTTGTAGTTTGACTTACATTGACCTTTTGCACTCAGCTTTTCTTGCGTACCCTGAATTTCTCTCACTTGCTCTCTCTTATTCTGAAAGGTTGGATTTTATCTCTGCTTTTAAATCTTGGGTTTAACTACACAGATGTTAATGAAAACTAGTCCAAAGATTTAGTAGGTCGTGAATCTGAAAATTAAGAGTTGATACTGTGTTTAAATTAACTCACATATAATGGTCTCTGTAAAAGACATTACTAGTTCTGCATCCTGGTTGTTCTTTGCCATGTTTGAGTGCTTTTCTACCACCTGTTTAGTTAATTTAAAATATTGAAAAAATTGTCAGCCTCAAAAGTTTTTGTCATGTTAGTTCAATTTCTTGTTAGTTCTTTCTAGTGTCCAATTTTGCCTTCATCCTTACCGGTTCTGGCTCTGATAAAATTGCAGTCAGTATCAGGTATTGTATATCATAACTTGGAAACCTTCTTCCTGCCCCAGTGTCTAGTCAGTCAGGATGGATGGTAGGGTAGGAGAGACGCATGGGTGGTGTTGTGTGTTGTGTTGTACTTGTGGATAAACGGTCAGGAAACTTTGATAAAATGAGCGATCGTCCTCTCAGGTGCTGCTTAATCTGCACTCCGATGATTTTGACATAATCCCTGAAAACAAGAATCTACTCCTTTTCTAAAATGTGTCCTATGTAAGTCTGCTAAGGCATGTCTTCAAGTGAATATTAAGGATTTCATAGCTAGAAATTAGTGAGAGCTAAACTAGCTTTGTGTGTGCCTATAGCTAGATGGTACCATATGTGGATTTATTGTTCAGCACTTGACATGGGAAGCTGCTGTTTCCTCAATGAGTAATCTCCTATTAGGCACATGCTATGTGTTATCAGACAATAGTAGCACTTGGTGCTTTACATCTGCAAAGCAATGTACAAATATTAACTACCGTATATACTCGTTCATTAGCCTGTTCCTTTATACGCCGACCCCCCAGTATGGGTAGGTAAAAATGGCAAAAACTGTATGACCCTTTCATAAGCCGACCCTATATTTCAGAGGTTGGCAAACTTTGGCTCCTGGGCCATCAGGGTAAGCCGCTGGCGAGCCAGGATGTTTACCTAACAAAAAATCCTGGCCTGCCAGCGGCTTACCCTGATGGGTCGGGAGCCAAAGTTTGCTGACCTCTGTTATAGATTGTTGATGATGGAACGTCAATTCTGGATTTGCTTCTTTAAAAATTTGCTAAAATTTTATTTTTACTTAAATTGTATATCTGTTATAATTGAGATAAAAGAAGTATTAATATAAATAAAACATATGGATATTGATTATATAATTTCTCAGTTCATGTCCATGTAAACAAAGCACTTAAAAACACATGCTTCCCTAAAGTTCGGTTTTCCTAATATTGTTCTTCTACAGGGCTATATTATAATTTACTGATGTCAATACTGCAGCAGTTGAAAGTTGCAAAGGCTTTGTTTAGTGGACTAGATTGGCTTGAAATGAATGCTAAAAGAGCAGTGCTGCAGATCTGCATGACATTTGACCCATGCCAGGTGGATAAAAATCAATGATTTTTAAAATTAAATTGGACTTTTTGATTTAAATCAGATTTTGTTGATAAAATGCTTTTTGCAACACGACCACAAGTGGGAGATAGACCTGATAGTGCTTCACAATGTATTAAGATGATGGGGAACACTGTCCACAGACCTGTTTGCCACTCACCTGAACAAGAAGAGTCTACACTACTGTTTCAGAGCAGGGTTGGTCAGCATGTCTTGAGTGATGCTTTCCTCATCTCCTAGGGACCTTCCTTACACTTTTCCTCCATTTCCCCCGACTGTCAAAGGTCCTGCTGAAAATAAGAGACCGAGGTCACATCATTCTGATTGCTACTACTTGGCTGAGACAGACCTGGTACCCTTAGCTGTCACAGCTCGAGATGTACCCGCTGGTCCCTCTCCTGGCCATTTTGTATGTCCCCTTGCAGAACAGAGGACACGCCCTACATCCCAACTTGGGGATTCTCTGCATCAAGTCATGGCTCCTACTTGGTTCTAACACCTAGAAAACTCCTGTTCAAGAGAGGTCCAAGAGGTTCTGTTGCACAGTAGAAAGTCCTTGACTCAATGTACATACCTGCAAAAATGGTCTAGGTTTCAGGTTTGGTATTCTTGCCAACAAACGTCTCCAACATCTGCAATTCTTCCACGTATCCTAGATTATACATTGACCCTAAAGAAATCTTGTCGATCGCTAAATTCTCTCGGGGTCTAGTAGCTAGAACAGCTTTCTACCATCCTGTTGTTGGGTGGGACAGTACTGAGTATCCCTCAACTAAAAGGTTCCTCAAAGGTATAGTAAACTTCTTCCTGCAACCTCGACTTCCTACTCCCACATGGGATCTAAACCTGGTACTGAAAATACTGGCTAGGCCTCCCTTCGAACCAGTGGCCACCTGTTGTCTGATGTACCTCTTCTTGAAAATGGTCTTCCTGATAGTGATTACCTTAGACAGAAGAATAGGAGAGAGTGTGGTTCTAATGGTGCATCCCCGCCCTACGAGGCATTCTTTCCAGACAAGGTTATATTCAGACCCCATCCAAAATTCATTCCTAAGGTAACCACCATGTTTCACACAAATCAGTTGATTCACCTTCCAGTATTTTACCACAAGCCTCACCGAGACAACAGAGAGGCTAAGTTACATACCCTAGATGTCAAGAGAGCCCTGCCCTTCTACCTGGATAGGACTAAGGCCTTCAGGAAACCCCTAGACTTTTTTCCTCTGCATTGTGGAAAGATCCAAGGGCTCAGCAATATCAGCCCAAAGGCTCTCCCAGTGGGTCTTGAAAGGCTCTCCCAGTGGGTCTTGAAAGGCTCTCCCAGTGGGTCTTGAAAGGCTCTCCCAGTGGGTCTTGAAAGGCTCTCCCAGTGGGTCTTGAAAGGCTCTCCCAGTGGGTCTTTAGACAGCGTTACCAAACTCACAACATGATCCCTCCAGCCTCTATTTGTACGTAGTCCATGAGGTCGATTTCCTCATCCGTACCTATATCTGAGATCTGCAGAGTGGTGACATGGGCGTCAGCCCATACTTTTGCAGAATACTATGAGATTACTGGGAACTCCGCTCCGATGCCATCTTGGGCTCCACAGTGAGGTCAGTTACAGATGACAGGAGTCCAAAGTTCTCTGGAAGGGAACTCCTTGGGACTCACTACAATGGAGCACACATAGGGACACTGCTGGAAGAAGCAGTAGTAGTTATTCACCTTGTGCAGTAACAGTGGTTCTTCAAGATGACAGGTTTCAGAGTAGCAGCCGTGTTAGTCTGTATTCGCAAAAAGAAAAGGAGTACTTGTGGCACCTAAATAAAATTTGGTCTCTAACATGCCACAAGTACTCCTTTTCTTCAAGATTAGTTTCCCTATGGGTGATTTATAACCCATCCTCCTCCCCTCTATTAGCAGGAGTGTTGTAAGCAAGACACAAGAAGTAATTCTGCTGCTCTACTCTGCACTGATTCGGCCTCAGCTGGAGTATTGTGTCCATTTCTGAGCACCACATTTCAGGAAAGATGTGGATAAATTTGAGAAATGATAAAAGGCCTAGAAAACATGATCTATGAGGGAAGATTGGAAAAAATTGGGTTTGTTTAGTATGAAGAAGAGAAGACTGAGGAAGGTCATAACCTTTTATGTACTTGAAAACTGTTATAAGAGGAGAGAAAAATTGTTCTCCTTAACCTCTGAGGATAGGACAAGAAGCAATGGTCTTAAATTGTAGCAAGGAAGGTTTAGTTTGGATATTAGGAAAAACTTCCTAATGGTCAGGGTGGTTAAGTACTGGAATAAATTGCCAAGGGAGATTGTGGAATCACCCTCATTGGAGATTTTTAAGAGCAGGTTAGGCAAACATCTGTCAGGAAGGGTTTAGATAATACCTAGTCCTTCCTTGGGTGCAGAGAACTGGACTAGATGACTTCTCAAGATCCCTTCCAGTCCTATGATTGTGCGTGTAAATAACAGCTGCTGGTTAGTATCAGAGAGAGGAGGAGACGCTTACAATTTAATTTTTTAATGAACAAACCATTTTATGCATCCCTGAACATTTGCAAAAAGTATTTGGAATGCTCTTTAATAACTCTTTAAAATTTAAGTCTATTGAGGTTCTTTATACATATTTCCCCACTTCATGTCTTCCATACATTTAGTGCAAGATTTCAAAAAGCATATACACTTTTTTTTATATTTCAGTATGCACGTACAGACATGTTATCCTGTGAACTTCTCACTGAGATGATTTGTCCATATCTCTAGTGTGAGTGAGTGAGAGAGAGAGAGACCTGGATTCTCCAGAGCCTGAGATTGGCAGCTTCTCAGTACTCCTCCAATCACTTCAGAACCTCCTGAAAATAAGTCATAAGATCATTGCAGCAATTTCAGTACCTGAGCTAATTTGTTGACTGTCTCTTTGGTTTCTAGCAAGATAGGGAATAAGTAACATGTATCCAAAATCATATAGGTATTGGGATGCAGCCTTCACAATAAACATGTCTCTTGGCCCTGTGTCAATTGGCAGCTGAGTCCAGAGGTTTATCTCCAGCTGTCATATTTATAACTCCCCCCCCCTTCGGTTCTGATGGGTTTAGGTTTCACACATTCACCTTTTGAGAGCTGTGTGACTGCTTTCTTTTAGTGGAAACTTTCTGTATAGCTTCAGAAACATCTACTGAGCATGTCTAGTGACTACCATCTCTCTCTCCTCTAGATGTGTCTGGCCCTTGTGAGTTGTTCTGACATGCTCTCCGCACATGTGCGGAGGCATATGATTCAACTAAATTAATGCGTCCTCTCCACTGTTACTCTTCTCTTCTCTTTGGACTTTAAAAAAAAAGAAAAAAAAAGTCTGCAAAGAGTGGCAGCTGCCATCTTTGCTGACTTACTGGGGTTGAATTGGGACCTCTAGAACTAAAAGCATGAGCTGCTGCAGCTTGAGCCAAAGAACGAAGATGCTCTAGCTGAAACTAACAGAGACTTATCCTCTGTGAATCAGCATGTGTGTGGGGGAACTTTTAATACACACTCACCATTGCCTCACATAAGTGTGTGTGTTAGGTTCATCAACGAATCTCATCCCAGGTTCTACTATAATGTTAACCGTGCTTCATGATGTATGTTTTATGGTACAGTTTACTTAAGATAAAGAGTAATATATTAAGATTTTACATTTAACAGGGAAGATGGGAATAGAAAATTCTGCTATTGTGCAGGTTTTGCATGAAGGCTAACTTTGAAATTTCATGACTTTGGAGTTATTGATTTCTGAACAATAAGTTCTACATTGACTATGGAGAACATGGTGGTGTGCTGTGGTAGAAAGGCTTTATTGTCATGAGTTGGATTACACAAAAGTGGCAAAACCAGAAGTGAGTTAAGCAGGTTATTCCAAATAAGTGCACATTAAAAACTTTCTATCCACAATTATGTGATTATGCTAGCCTTTATCTACTTGTATTAATGGTCAGACATTAAAAAAAAGTTTAACTTATACAATCACTGGAATATTTTAAATAATTACTACATAAATTGATTCTAAAGCTTGTTTCTTTAATTTTTCTTTTTAGATTAGCTGGTTATTAAAGTAGGTGGGTGCTTTTTATTCCAAAAGTCCCCTCAAAAATTTTCTGATCTTGAAATAACATTAAATGAAATATGAAAAACTTAATTTTATATCTACTGTAACCTTTAATAAAATGTAACCTTTATTAAAACATTTTTTCTCGCAATTGATATTCTCCATGCTTTTTTAAACCTCTTTTAATAGACCATAGGAATCTAGCTGCATTGTGAGATGTATTTAGTGAACTTTTGAATAAAAACTACTTTGAGAGATGTCCCAACAAACCCTAAGGCTCTTTGTAGTTCTTTTTATGATGCTGAGAATATTTCAGCTCATTTAGTGAAAATTCTGAGGCTGGGATTAGATTTAATTTTGCCTTAACTATAATTTGTGCTTGATTAATGATTTAGTAACAGTGTTTTTCAAAGTACTGTCCTCATGCCTTGAGGTCAGGGGGCTCAAATTAATGAGAAGAAAACACCTTATGATGAGTAATAAGAAAAAAAAACTTGAGGACAATTGTGGAGCACATGCTGGGGAATTTACCCATAAGTGTCAGGAAGCGCATGTCTGTATAGTATAATAGGGTATATTCTTCTCTAGAACTTTTCTGTGCTTTAAAAAAAAAAATGCTGACAATAGTGATCTTAACTGACGCTGGTGCTGAACATGAGTTAAGAACGAACGTAGATGACGATGAACCACATTCCGTGTATCAGGCATTTCATGCAAACATTTCAGGCAAAGCTTAGTGTGAGCAGTTAAGCACCTCTTGTTTCTGAACTGGTGCTGAATTGGTTTGTTCGTGGATCCAGTTGCAGGTAAATTGTTTGTATCAGTTCAGTTGCACTCATTGCAAAGAGTGAGTAACTTTTGCAGTAGACAAGATTTTTGTGTAAAAATTCCTGTTATCAAGGAAGTGGTGCATGTGGATTGAAAGAAGTGTATACTTTTAAATATCTTATGTAACCAAGGACAAGTGAACGGTTAATAAATTGTTCTTAAGACATATTATAAATAATTTGTGCAGTTTTCAATGTTTAATGCATCCTTAAAAATAAAATAAAGGTAGAGAAATTAATGCTGTGATGTTAGTAAATAGTGAATGTTCTGGGCCAATGTTAGCCTTGAGACTAACTTCAGTGGTGGCAGTTCTTGTGATTCTTATGAGTCTTGGATATTTAGGGTTTTTCTTAAAGATCCAGCACTGCAATCACATGATCGTGAGAATCTAAGTATCCTTTTCTTTTTATGAAAGTTTCAAGCTCTTGGAGTTGCACAGAAACTTGAAAACATGAACCCTAAAAGCGCCAGAAACAGAAGGCAAATAGAAAAAACCCCAAGCTTGCTTATTTTTAAAAATAAATCTCATTTTAAATCTGATGATTTTTTAACTCAATTTGATTTTTTGGGGGGCTGAGGGAAACCCAATTCTTGATTGAAGTTGGCAATACTGCAACTTTGTTGACTTCAGTGAGTAGTGCATGCTTATACCAGGGCTGAATTTAATCCCATGTCTATAGTTCACTCTATAATTTAAAGTAGTGGCTTTCAAACTGGAGTAAGCATACCTCTAGGGGTACGCAAGCTGCCATGAGGGGTTATGTGAGAAAAATCCTGTAATGGCGGACAACACATTGTATTATCCCTCCCCCCCCCCTGTTTTCCTAGGTATATTATGACCCTGTCTTGGATTGGGGTACACGGTAGATTACATTATTTGGAAAGGGGTACACAGCCTAAAGAGTTTGAAAACCACTCACTTACAGGAAAGCCTTCACAAGGAGGAGAGAACAGAGCATGAAATGACCTCCATCTTCAGCTAAAGAGTGGAAGGAATGTGGGCTCCTCCCAAAATACTTTTATTAGTTGGAGCCCAATCCAGCAAACAAGCACATGTTTACCTTTACTCATGTCCAATAAATGGTTCCACTGATTTCATAATAAATTAAATAGATTTTTTTTGTAAAAGAATCATATAGCCCATATACATAAAGACTTTAGTGGGGCTATGCAAGTGAGTAAAGTTATTTGTTTTCATAATTGATCCCTTGATTCGGTATTGCTTGAAACCAAATTTAAGACCCTGATCGTGCAATTTGATCTGTGTAGCTCGACGCACATGTGCAGAGCTCGATTGATTTCCACAGGACTCCATGCAGGCATAAAGGTTCACCCACATGGATATGCTTGCAGGAGCAGAGCCTAGGAAGATGTTAGTTTTCTTGGATGACCCTTCACTCTTTTTAAAATATGTAAAGAAGGGAGAAGATTGTAAGTCTTGGTATTTGAGTCATCATCTTCATTCTGTGCTTTATTGGTAAAGTTTTGTTTTGGATAAGTCTTGATATTAAATATATATAGAAAGAGACTGACTTGTCATTGTCTGAAGTAATTTTGTTTGAGATGTCTCCTGTTTTTCCTGCTAGGAATTTACACAGTTGTATAAATCTAATATACTGGCCCTGGGGTTTATATTATGAATTTAGTTAAAAACTGGAAAAGACATACAGAAAAACTTGGCACCCATGTATTTTGTGTACAGGAAGTTTCCCAAAATCTGCTTTGGAGATAGTAGAGGGTGCTCTCTTTAGGTGACAGATGGGAGCTTCAGGGTCTGACACTGGCTGCGCCTCATGATTGGTTTTAATGTGAAGGAAAGGGAAACACATGGATTTACAGAATTTCTAATTCCCCCAGTAGAGTGGCTACATTAATTCTCATATATAATTTTATAAATAAATTCTAGTAGGTAGAATATATAAGGATGGTATATTCCTATAGTAGAGAAGGGAAAAAAGTGCACTAATGGGTTTAAAAGGCATGGATATGTACATGTTCCATAAATGCTTTAAAGCTCTTTAAATACCAGATTGTTACTTTTTTTTTTTCCCTTGACTGCCACTTCACATTGCCCTTGTGCTTTAGAAGATAGGTTGCACAGTTATTTCAACTAATTCTTTTACTGTTTAGTCTCTTCTGCTTGCCTAGGGCCTCGCATCCCGAATCCTCTACTGAAATTAGATTTTTCACATAGAAAGGCAGGTACTGATGTTTCACCACTGGCCATCTGTGCTCCCTTTAGTAAAGGGAATGGGAAAAATGTGATTTATTTAAAATGAGCAGGAGGAAAAAATGCATTTTATAACAGTGGGGATTTGCAGTATTATCTATCTGCAAATTAAAATCCAACAACCATGGATCAACAAACTCCACATCCTATTCATATTTTTTAAACAACTGTGAAGTCTGCTGCATTTATTGAGCATCTGATGAATGTAGCATAATTGTGAACCCTTGTTTTTCAACATTCTTGGCTTTTGAGTGGTATACTAACAATTTCTATTTGATGTCGCATTTCAATTAAGAGTGATTTTGTGCTTGAACCATTAACAACTAGCTGTCAGTTGTTGCAAATAGCTTTACTTTTTTTACTCATTCGACTGGTAATTTGTCCTGTGGATAAAATACAGGAGAAGCTGCTGCCTAAAAAGCTTTCTTTAGTATCACTGTATGCTTTTCCACTCCACAGATGCCTGCAATTGAGACAGATGTATACTGCTCCCAGTAAACTGGCAGATGAATTGGTCAGGACTCAGGATGTTTTGGTTCATTCATGGTGTTATGCTGTCTTTCTGTCTGCCTCTAAGAGAGGCATTAGAAGGACTTGTGCTTGGCATCTTGACTTTTTATCAGTATGGTGGGAAAGTGAGATTAAAAAAAAAGACACAAAAGTAACAGCAACTGGAAGAAAATGATATGTTATCCTGGTGTATTTCCCCCCCCACCCCCGGATTAGGATACATCAAAGCAAACAGAAAATTGAAATGCTTGGACTCACTGCAGCAAGTTAAACACAGTTATTCCAGCTGTTTAGGACAGAAAAGACAGGCACTGGTTCTTCCTTTATTTCATCAGTTTTCCAAAAGATATGGGGGATTAGGACTTATTTTGTGTTTAGAAGTGGTTAAGGAATTCTTGATATACAATTTTTATTCTAAACTGAAATACTTTGGACAGAATTAGATGAAGGCTATATCTAACATCTTTTAGAATTCCATCAGTTTTGTTTTTCAATAGGAAGCCAAGCCTTTTAAAGTTCTTCCTCTTCCCTTTTGGCTTGGCTACAGTGCCTTGTGTATACATAAACATCCTGATAGTGGCAGCCTTCAGAAATCTGAGAACATGAGTGCCTAACTAATCAACCCTCTCATAAAGGCGCTGTAGTTACTTCAAGCCTAGTCAGCAGTTAGCCTCTGGAATTGATCAGATGAGTAGGCTTGTAATTTTTAAGAAACATGTATGATTTCATCTTATCTCAGCAGTTACATAATCTACAGATAGTGTTCGGTATTAAGGCATGGTCTACAGTACGCCATTATTTTGGAATTAGCCGAGTTAATTCAAAATAAAACTGATTCCGTCCACACGACCAAACCGTTTTTTCGATTTAAAGGGCTCTTTAATCCAATTTCTGTACACCACCTTGGCAAGTGGAGTAGTGCTAAAATCAAGATCGCACTTCCGGGTTGCAGGTACTGTGTATGCAATTGAAAGTTATTGGCCTCCGGCGGCTAGCCCAGAATGCTCCCTTGTGACTGCTCTGGACAACACTCTCAACTCTGATGCACTAGCCAGGTAGGCAGTAAAAGCCCCAGGAACTTTTGAATTTCATTTCCTGTTTGGTCACCATCAGCACAGTCCACTATCACAGGCGACCATGCAGAGTCCACCATCACAAGAGACCATGCAGTCCTGGATTCGCAGACGAGCTCCACCATGGTCCGAGTGGGAGGTACTGGATCTCATTGCATGTTGGGGAGACGAATCTGTTCTGGCAGAACTACATTCCAAAAAAAGAAATGCAAATACGTACGCTAAAGTCTCCAAGGCCACGACAGAAAGAGGCTACTCCAGGGACACAGAGCAGTGTTGCACAAAAATCAAGGAGCTCAGGCAAACGTATCAAAAAGCCAGGGAGGCCAACGGGCGCTCTGGGTCACAGCCCCATACATGCCGCTTCTACCGTGAGCTGCATGCAATTATGGGGGGTGATGCCACCACTACCCCACCGCTTTCCGTGGACACCTGCAAAGGAGGAGTTGCACAGAGCGAGGAGGATGAGTTATTGGAGGACGACAGTGCACAGGCGGCAAGTGGGGAATCCGTTTTCCCCCCTAACCAGCAACTATTCTTAACGCTGGACCCAATATCCTCCCCCCACTCCCAGTGCGGGCTCCCAGAGCTTGAACCTGGAGAAGACACTTCTGGTGAGTGAGAACCTGATCGGAGCCGCAGTGGGGAGTGGGGGGAAACCCAGCTGCGCTGGGCTGTTTGCGTTTAGTTTAAAGGGCTCATCCCTGCTCAGAGCTTCATTGGAGCCACGTGGTGGGTGTGGGGATATTGTGTGAAGCGATCATCCCAGAGAGCCCGCAGACCCTCCTTTTATATGGCAACCCACCAGGCATTGCTTGCTATGGGAAAGGGGGCCTGGCAGTTTGGAAGCATTGAAATGAATGCGGAAGAAGCAGAACCCCACGTGCCCCTAGGGCTTACCCTGGCTCCCTGCAAGCTGAATTCTGTTGCCCGGTGCGTGTGATGGTTTACTCGCACGAAAGTGGCAGGCACTTCAGTATAAGAGGCAAAATGCGACCTTGTACAGAAAGAACATGTGCTGTGTACTATGAATTGCCTGTTTCACTGAGAAAGTGTCCCCTTTGTTCTCTAAAATGTATCTTTTAAAATATTACCCTCCCTTTTTCTCCTCCCGTAGGTGCAAGTGTTTCAATGCAGCCCCTATCTACTCTGTCCCAGAGGCTGGTTCAGATTAGAAGGCGGAAAAAACGAACTCGGGACGACATGTTCGCCGAGCTCATGCAGTCCTCCCGCACTAATAGGGACCAGCTGAATGCATGAAGGCAAACAATTATGGAATCCCATAAAACGTTAAATGAACACGAAGAGAGGAGGGACGCACATGATGAGAGCAGGCAGGATGCTGTGGTCAAGCTCATGGGGGAGCAAATTGACATGCTCCGCTGTATGGTGGATCTAATGCGGGAAAGGCAGCAAGATCTCAGACTGCCACTGCAGCCCCTGTATAACCGCCCTCCCGCCTCCCCAGGTCCCATAGCCTCCTCACCCAGATGCCCAAGAACACAGGGGGCGGGAGGCTACGGGGACCCCCACACTCAACCCCAGAGAATTGCACAAGCAGCAGAAAGCTGGCATATCCGAAATTTTGATTTGGTTTCTGTACTTATCCTTCCGTCCGCTTCCCCGGTCTACCTTCTGATTTCTCTCAATGTGTTGTGCAACAAATAATAAAGATAGTTTTTTAAACAATCTGACTTTATTTCCTTTCCTATATATAGAGGCTGGGTAACTTCAAAAGAAACAAACACAACTGTCGCACCGTACCCTGGCCAGTCATGAAACTGGCTTTCAAAGCTTCTCTGATGCGTAGCGTGCCCTGCTGCACACTTTTAATCGCCCTGTTGTCTGGCTGTGCGAAATTGGACACCAGGCGACTTGCCTGAACCTCCCACTCCACCATAAATGTCTCCACCTTACTCTCACAGATATTGTGGAGCACACAACAAGCAGTAGTTACAATTGGAATATTGGTTGTGCTGAGATCTAACTGAGTCAGTAAACTGCGCCAGCACGCTTTTAAACGTCCAAAAGCACATTCTACCACCATTCTGTACTTGCTCAGCCTATAGTTGAATTGGTCCTTACTACTGTCCAGGGTGCCTGTGTATGGCTTCATGAGCCATGGCATTAAGGGGTAGGTTGGGTCCCCGAGGATAACTATAGGCATTTCAACATCCCCAACAGTAATTCTCTGGTCTGGGAAATAAGTCCCTTCCTGCAGCTGTTCAAACAGACCAGAGTTCCTGAAGATGTGAGCGTCATGGACCTTTCCTTTCCATCCCACATTGATGTCGGTGAAATTTCCCTTGTGATCCACCAGTGCTTGCAGCATCATGGAAAAGTACCCTGTGCGGTTTACGTACTGGCAGCCCCGGTGTTCAGGGGTTAAGATGGGGGTTCCATCTATCGCCCCACCACAGTTAGGGAACCCCAGCGCATTAAAGCCGTCCACAATGGTCTGCACATTTCCCAAAGTCACTACCTTGATAGCAGCTCGTCAATGATTGTGTTGCCTGCTTACAGCATGGCAGCCCCCACAGTAGATTTGCCCACTCCAAACTGATTCCCGACTGACCGGTAGTTGTTGGGCGTTGCAAGCTTCCACAGGGCTATGGCCACTCGCTTTTCAATGTGAGGGCTGCTCTCATTTTGGTGTCCTTGCGCTTCAGGGCAGGGTACAGCAAGTCACAAAGTTCCGTGAAAGTGGCCCTACGCATATGAAAGTTTCGCAGCCACTGGGAATCATCCCATACCCGCAACACTATGCGGTCCCACCAGTCTGTGCTTGTTTCCCAGGCCCAGAATCGGTGTTCCATGGCATGAACCTGGCCCAGTGCCACCATGATCTCCCAGTCGCCACATGCCGTGCTTCTAGGAACGTCTGTGTCCATGTTCTCATAAGTATAGTAATCGCGCTGTCGTCACTTTCTCTCCCGGTTTTGCAGGTACTGCACATTCTGCTGGATAATGCCTGAGGTATTTACAATGGTCAAAACTGCAGTGGAGATCTGAGTGGGCTCCATGCTTGCTGCGCTATGGCGCCTGCACGGGTAATCCTGAAAAAAGGGCGTGAAACATAGGAGAGCAGAGTGGCAGCGGAAGAGGTGCTGTTCGGTTTACGACAGCCGAACAAGGGCAGGAAATGCTTGTCTTCTGTAGCTTTCACAGAGGCGGGAGCCCAGGACAGACAACATGGAGAAGCTTGGTAGCGCGGCAAGAGCGGGAGAGCAGAGTTGGTGGCAGAAGCTGTGCTGCTCAGTTCACGATGGCTGAGCAGAGTTGGCAGCTGAAGTGGTCGATGAGGTAGAGAAAGAGTAGATACTTAGAGAGATTACGTAGAAAGATGAGAGGAAATGCGAGATGGATTCATAGTACAAGGAGAGAAGCAGTGCACCGTCTCCTGAAAGCAGTAGGGCGTCTGCACACCAAAAAGGCGTGAAACAATTGTCTGCCGTAGCTTTCATGGTGGGAGGAGCGACTACTGGTAACATCCAGAAACACTTGTGAGAATGTTTTTGCCCCATCATGCACTGGGAGCTTAACCCAGAATTCCAATGGAGGAATTCACAGGGTGTATTGGGTACATGGTATTATCAGACTGGCAGGGTGATAAGATGATTTTGACGTGTTGATTGTAGGCTGTTTGTGGGTTTCAGAGAAAGGGAGGCAGATTTACCAATTTCAGTTTTAGGATAATCAGTTACCTGTGCAGACTCAATGAAGGGATAGTTTAATCTCAAGAACCATTAGTAGTAGTGGTGGTAGGTGAGCTGCCAGAACCCAGTCTGACTTTTAGATGTCAGGGATTATTTGCAAGTCAGACTGTTGGTGGGGGGAAAAAAAATCTTGTAAAGTGAACACACTTGAATTAAGTCATGTGGGTGAAAGAGGCAAGCTTTTGAATGTACACAGAACTCCTCTTCAGGTCTGGGAAGGGTACACAGCTACAACAACTCTGCAAATGCACTCGAACAGGAAGTCACTGAGAAAATACAAATGTGGAAACTCATTTTGCTATGGGCAAATGCAGTTCATATACAATATTGTCTTTTACGTACTAGAATGTGTTCCTTTGATGCAAATGGTATTTTTGCTAGTTGCTTTATATTTACTGTAGGATCTCTAAAGCAGTGGTTCTAAGATTATGGGGTGGGCCTCCCGAGGAAGGCACGGGAATGTGTCAAGGGAGGGGTGTGTGTGTGTGTGGGGGGGGTGTTAAGAGCTCTGGCTGCTAGTCTTGGGATGGCAATGGAGCAGTAAGTCTGTGAAAAGTGATTGATTGATATCTCTTTTCACATTGCCATCCTTACTTCTGTGCTACTGCTAGCATGGCGCAGCCCTCAGAGCTGGGTGCCTTGCCAGCAGCTGCTGCTCTCCGCTCTGCCTTCATAACTCAGTGGTGATGTGTGTGCTGGGGGGAGGTATAAATGACTACAGACAAAAAGGGGGCATTGCCAGCAGATAGAGGGATGTGATTATTCCCCTCTATTCGACATTGGTGAGGCCTCATCTGGAGTACTGTGTCCAGTTTTGGGCCCCACACTACAAGAAGGAGGTGGAAAAATTGGAAAGAGTCCAGCGGAGGGCAACAAAAATGATTAGGGGGCTGGAGCACATGATTTATGAGGCGAGGCTGAGGGAACTGGGATTGTTTAGTCTGCAGAAGAGAAGAATGAGGGGGGATTTGATAACGGCTTTCAACTACCTGACGGGGGGTTCCAAAGAGGATGGCTCTAGACTGTTCTCAGTGGTGGCAGATGACAGAACAAGGGGTAATGGTCTCAAGTTGCAGTGGGGGAGGTTTAGGTTGGTTGTTAGGAAAAACTTTTTAACTAGGAGGGTGGTGAAGCATTGGAATGGGTTACGTAGGGAGGTTGTGGAATCTCCTTCCTTTGAGGTTTTCAGGGTCAGGCTTGACAAAGCCCTGGGATGATTTAGTTGGGGATTGGTCCTACTTTGAGCAGGAGATTGGACTAGATGACCTCCTGAGGTCCCTTCCAACCCTGATATTCTGTGATTCTGAGGGGGGCCCAATCAAGTAAGTTTGAGAACGACTGACTGATGTAAAAGATACTGAAGTGATGAAACTGAAATTATTGTAAAGGGCAACCATAGTATTAATCAAATATATTCTATTTAGTTGTAGCCAATTTTTCTGAACTGGAAAGAATTCTTTAATTTTAGAATTTACCTGTGGCAACCTCATCTATGTGTATAGAAAAAAGGGCATGGGAAGGGGGGTAAATCCTGACTAAATTTATTAGACTCTCTGAGGGGAAAGAAATGTTGCTATACTTAATTATATGGAGCAGCGAGTGATACAAACATTGCAGAACAAACATTTTGAATTCATAGGATCACTGAAAAGTTAGCATAGGAATAAAAGGTGCACAAAAAAGGAAAAAATAACATCTGGTTTGGAAGGTAGAATGTATGTACTCTAATGGGGTTAGAGGTAGAGCAGGTTTGTCAGTCAGCTGAGAAGCTTCTGAATTCATAGCCAGAGGCAGTCAGAGTTGATAAAGGGGGGGTTTTGAGTTCATTGCAGCATTATAAATTCTGCGTAGGTGGTAACTAATTTGTTTGTTGCTAGTCATTTAAGAAACTATGGTTAGTAGTTGTTCTGTAATATAGACTAGAGATATCTAATAAGAAAAAAGTGGAAGATGCCAGTTGTTAGAACTGTTGTATTTTAGATGGAATATATGGTCCCAAAGAGTCAAAGGTCTTAAGATCCTGTCACTTTCCGACATTAAACAGTTTTAAACAAAGTTGGAGGTTTGATAAACAGAGACCTCAGCCTGCTTAGTGCCATGCCAAATAAACCGTTAAAAATCATTTCAACCTTTTATTAACTGTAAAGAAAAGGAAAAACAGTTAAGCATTTGAAATGTAAAATATTAAATAAGGCTTTCATTTTAACATTCCATGTTCCTTTTCCATTTAGCTGGAGAGAGTTTTTAGAAGGACCCCTTCATCCTTGTTTGACAGTCTTTTAGGCAATATCAAAGATGGTAATAACTATCCTTTTTTGGGAAAAGAGAAGAAGTTAGTTGAGATGGGGTGGAACTGTCGTTGCTGTTAGTCTGATCTTTCTTCTTAGAGGACAAAACAAGACAAATATACACACAAGGGAAGAGAAAAGAATAGCAAAGTAATACATTTAGCTTCTGTCTTTACTGTTGACTGTCACTTGCAACTTCACTGATCAAGAGAAACAGATACAGCACATGGTTTTATCAGCCACTCCAAGACCTGGAAATTTTATGCCAGTTTTGGGCACTGCTTTCAGTTACCTCTTCCTGGTCACAGACACATAGCAGTGTTACGAAATATAAAGTCTCGGTGGGTTACTACAGACTCTTATTTGACAAAAGGAAAAAGGAGAGGGATAAGGAGAAGAAATAAGGTGGGAAAGGAAATGGAACACATGAGGGAGAGGGCAAAGAGATATACAAAGAATGATCTTAACACAATCCTTGAATTCTATCAGCAGGCCTTTTCTTTGGACTACTCCAGTCTTCGTCTCCCTTTTGTACCTTTTCCCACCAACATTTATTATAGGTTATTTTAACATCTTATGAACTCACACTCACTTCTCACAGTTGAGCTCACAATTAAGGTAAATCTGTGGGCAAAACAATCACAATAGATCCCTAGTAGGTAGAACCAGGATACCTTATACTAGAAGTGCTAGTTATACTTTGAAAAACGGAAACCTTAATGCATCTAATAATGTGCAGTGGGGACTCATACATTGATAAAAGTGCTGAAATTGCTATTTAAGGGAAGTGAACATTCATTAATGTAATTCATGAAGTTTTAAAAATAGTTTTATTTTAACATCTAACTTGGCTATTTCTTTGTAGAATGTTCAGTTTCCTGGGAGAATCCAAAATCTAATTCTGAAATTATCTTAAACCAGCAACCCAGATTTTGGAAGTGTTTGTGGGAGGATGCAGCTTCCTGCCAGCAGACATGGGTCGAAGACAAATAGACAACTTGGTGGTCAGCCATCCAGGCCAATTGATGCCTGAAGTAAAAATAAATCCTATGTCCTCTTGGGAGCAGGTATTTATTAGAAGCTCATCATCTTAAATAGAAAATGAAAATGTTGGGGGTTAGGTGACACGCAGGATTTAAAGCATTAGCCTGTTACCTCAGGAGGCTCAAATTAGAACCTTGAACTAGGTCATAAGTGAAAATGGGTTTATACATATATACTATATTAAACTGGCATAATGCATCTACTTTTTATCTCTATGTGAGCATGTGCGACACTCAAAGCTTTTTATGTTGTACATCTTAAGATACCAATCTATTTTAGATTAAATATGGGAGGGGGTTTCTTTACTATATGAATCTCTTTAAACTCTTCAAATAAAAGCTTCTGGACCCATTCTCAAATATTTGTTACTACAATAAATCCAAAAGTGACAGTATCCACCATTCATTTTACTCTTGCTGAGATTGTATAGCTGTTTTGATTTGATCTTGTCTCAGTACAGAGTAGCATTTCATAGAACTTCCAGTTCTTCACTTCAGATTGCAGTGTATTTTGGCAGCAGTGATAGTATGACAGATGTGGACAAAATAGCATGATTTAATTCAGTAGAAGATGCACTTAAACATGACACACATTTATCAAAATGGAGCAAAGCTTAAACATCTAGTAATGGAGTAAACAGAGTGCTCTGCCAGTTAGAGCTCAAACTCGTGGAATTAATTTTAGAAATAGGGGTAACATAAGGGTTTATATTGCTTTGTGAGATTACCAAAAATAATAGAAAGACAGAGAAACATTTACTGAGTCTGACCTTAGATTTCTCCAGTATAAAACCGGGAAAGCAATAGCATCCTCTAGTGCCACTGTAAAAAGAAAAGGAGTACTTGTGGCACCTTAGAGACGAACAAATTTATTTGACCATAAGCTTTCGTGAGCTACAGCTCACTTCATCGGATGCATTCAGTGGAAAATACAGTGGGGAGATTTATATACACAGAGAACATGAAACAATGGGTGTTACCATACACACTATAACGAGAGTGATCAGGTAAGGTGAGCTATTACCAGCAGGAGAGCGGGGCGGGTGGGGGGAGGGAAGAAACCTTTTGTAGTGATAATCAAGGTGGGCCGTTTCCAGCAGTTGACAAGAATGTCTGAGGAACAGTGGGGTGGGGAGAATAAACATGGGGAAATAGTTTTACTTTGTCATGACCCATCCATTCCCAGTCTTTATTCAAGCCTAAGTTAATTGTATCCAGTTTGCAAATTAATTTCAATTCAGCAATCTCTCGTTGGAGTCTGTTTTTGAAGTTTTTTTGTTGAAGAATTGCCACTTTTAGGTCTGTAATCGAGTGACCAAAGTGTTCTCCGACTGGTTTTTGAATGTTATAATTCTTGACTTCTGATTTGTGTCCATTTATTCTTTTACGTAGAGACTGTCCAGTTTGGCCAGTGTCCATGGCAGGAGGCATTGCTGGCATATATCACATTGATAGATGTGCAGGTGAATGAGCCTCTGATAGTGTGGCTGATGTGATCAGGCCCTATGATGGTGTCCCCTGAATAGATATGTGGACGAGCTTTGTTGCAAGGATAAGTTCCTGGGTTAGTGGTTTTGTTGTGTGGTGTGTGGTTGCTGGTGAGTATTTGCTTCAGGTTGGGAGGCTGTCTGTAAGTCTGAGTGATGGGTCGTCCTTTAGGATAGGTCGTAGATCCTTGATGATGCGTTGGAGAGGTTTTAGTTGGGGGCTGAAGGTGATGGCTAGTGGCGTTCTGTTGTTTCCTTTGTTGGGCCTGTCCTGTAGTAGGTAACTTCTAAGTACTCTTCTGGCTCTGTCAATCTGTTTCTTCACTTCAGCAGGTGGGTATTGTAGTTGTGAGAATGCTTGATAGAGATCTTGAAGGTGTTTGTCACTGTCTGAGGGGTTGGAGCAAATGCGGCTGTATCGTAGAGCTTGGCTGTAGACAATGGATTGTGTGGTGTGGTCTGGATGAAAGCTGGAGGAAAGTAGGTAGGCATAGCGGTCAGTAAGTTTCCGGTATAGGATGGTGTTTATGTGACCATCACTTATTAGCACTGTAGTGTCCAGGAAGTGGATCTCTTGTGTGGACTGGTCCAGGCTGAGGTTGATGGTGGGATGGAAATTGTTGAAATCATGGTGGAATTCCTCAAGGGCTTCTTTTCCATGGGTCCAGATGATGATGATGTCATCAATGTAGCGCAGCTAGTGTGTGTTTTGCATTTGCATGAGTAATGTTTGGCCATCTTATTTAGAAAATGTAATCACATTATTAGACACTTTCTGTGCGTTCTGGTCAATGCCCATGACTATCACTTAAAAAATGCCAGCTCCCTATATCCAAGGGGATATGGGCTCCCAAGTGTACAAAATTATTATAATGCTTCAAACATGTCACGTATAACAGATCTCAAATTGGTTCCAGTATGATAACATCCTTATACCCCCACGGGTGGAAATTAAATGGGTATTAATGCATCCAATTTCCCCTCTGGATCTGCTTGCTTTCTCTTTTTGTTTGATGGAGAAAAATAAAGTGCCTACACTGGAGACTGTGGGAAAGTCTGGGCTATCCTAGCTAAGAGGTAGCGATTTCATCCTTGCCATCAAGCAAAACCACTTCTTTTGGGTAATCCAGATTTTCAAATTGGGGAACAAAAACGTATGATTTGGAAGGACTGTCTCAGCAAGAATATCATATGGATTTCCCGATTGGTCAGTGATGAGGGCTTTGTCCCTTTTCTGATACTCAAGCAATGATATGTCCTGCCACCCTCAGCAGAGTGGAAGTCGTTATAGCTAAACCACTTGCTAATATATCAATTTGGTTCTGATGCTCTAGGATTCCCAGAGGCCCAAGAGCTATTGGGAACCTTGGAAATACTTCATAAACTCCCTAGGCCCACGTTCACTATTTGTGCTTTACTAATCACAGCCCTGTAAAGAATCCCAAATGGCAGGGCATGTTATGGAATGTTAAAAATGCTTCTGTAGGTCTCAGGCAATGTCCGATCCAACAAAAGATTTTATTCAAAATGTATTGGACGTCACAGAGCTTTTGCAAGATGGGGGCCTTGTCCTATGGTGTTCGTTGGGATTGTAGTAGTAATAATAATTTAATAATTAATAAAAATGAACCCTGATGCATATGCTGTGGGATTGTCCAATAGTCAGGCAACTGTGGTAAGAGGTAGACAGGAGTGAAAATAGTGCGTGGCTTCCGTAACCAAACCTCAACTGAAAAATTGTATCCTAGGTTATATACCTACTACGCTGGATTTAACTCTTCCACAAGGATTTTGGTTCTTGAGGGCTGCAAAGATTACCAAGCACATGACGACACACAAATTAAGGAGTAGGTTTATGACCAGAATATAGCAGTGGTATTTACAACTGGAGAGTTAGCAATGAAAGAATAGCTTCTTGATGTAGAGAGCAATTATGTGAATTTGAAAAAAAATTGGACCTGGTTTCTTGATACATAGCTGAAATAATGGCAGATTTCCATTCCACCTGACCTCTCTGCTTTTTCCCCCTCCTTCTTACTGCTCAGTCCCCTCCCTGACTTTTTTGCCTATGTGTATATTTTTAAATTAATTTTATTGTTGCACTTATCCTAACATATTAGGTCAGTGTAATATTGTCTGATTTTGTATTATCTGGTCTTGCAGTTTTGACAAGTTGTGTAATTACATAGTTTTATTGGCTATCCTGTGAATATGTGGTATTTTGGTGACCTGTACAGACTCCAAGTCATTTACCTTTTTGTATTGTTGTTTTTCTTTGTGAAAATTAATAACATGTAATCGCACAAAAAAGAGAGAACAATGTGGGGCATGTTTTACCCTGAGAAAGATGCATGTGTAATTCCCAATAACTGTAATGGTAGTTGTGTGCATCAACAATAAGAGAATAGTCATCTCATCCTTCTGCCCTTTTGTTTAATTTCCTAGTGAATTGACACTGGATAGATTAGACTTTCAAATATACAGAAAAATTGCTTTCCTTATTTTGTGAAGAGGAGAGTAAATCTGACACAGCACCATGAATCCAAGAATAAGTCAGTGCTGTAAAATGAAATGTCTATCCCTTATCCAAAAGTCTTACAGAATTTGATAGAAGTAATGACTTTTCTATAGAATTGTAACCAGTCTTTAGGCTTCTATATCTGAGGTATCTCCACTAAATTTGTGGGTTTGGTGAGATTGAGATACTGGAAATAGGAGGAGATGAGTGAATTTTCATTTAGTCTGACACCTCATTATGAGTAGTACTCAAGCTTCCCCTTGAAGTATTTGTACTCCGCACACACAGAGCACAGAGTCTTGCTTGTGAAGTTTGATATTTACAGATTACTGTTATGTGGATTCAATCTTAGTTAAAGCTTGCTATTCATGCTCTCTGGCTGCACTTTGTATAGTACCTTGAAATTGTATACATTGTCATCTTTTGTACTACCTCTGATGATAGATTTCTAATGCATTGATTATAGAAGGAAGACAAGCAATAAGAACAGAAACAGGTGGCTGTTGTTCCCACAGGTATTCTTGTTGAATCATTTGTCATCCACCATTATAATTGGATCTTCTTCCTGTTACAATCAGTGTCAAGGTTCCTCCCCCACTCTGAACTCTAGGGTACAGATGTGGGGACCTGCATGAAAAACCTCCTAAGCTTATCTTTACCAGCTTAGGTCAAAACTTCCCCAAGGTACAAAATATTACACCTTGGACAGGCCGCTACCACCACCAAACTAATACTGGTTACTGGGGAAGAGCTGTTTGGACGCGTCCTTCCCCCCAAAATACTTCCCAAAACCTTGCACCCCACTTCCTGGACAAGGTTTGGTAAAAAGCCTCACCAATTTGTCTAGGTGACTACAGACCCAGACCCTTGGATCTTAAGAACAATGAACAATCCTCCCAACACTTGCACCCCCCCTTTCCTGGGAAATGTTGGATAAAAAGCCTCACCAATTTGCATAGGTGACCACAAACCCAAACCCTTGGATCTGAGAACAATGAAAAAGCATTCAGTGTTTTACAAGAAGACTTTTAATAAAAAATAGAAGTAAATAGAAATAAAGAAATTCCCCCTGTAAAATCAGGATGGTATATATCTTACAGGGTAATTAGATTCAAAAACATAGAGAACCCCTCTAGGCAAAACCTTAAGTTACAAAAAAGATACACAGACAGAAATAGTTATTCTATTCAGCACAATTCTTTTCTCAGCCATTTAAAGAAATCATAATCTAACACATACCTAGCTAGATTACTTACTAAAAGTTCTAAGACTCCATTCCTGTTCTGTCCCCGGCCAAGACGACTACAGACAGACACAGCCCCTTTGTTTCTCTCCCTCCTCCCAGCTTTTGAAAGTATCTTGTCTCCTCATTGGTCATTTTGGTCAGGTGCCAGCGAGGTTACCTTTAGCTTCTTAACCCTTTACAGGTGAGAGGAGCTTTCCCCTGGCCAGGAGGGATTTCAAAGGGGTTTACCCTTCCCTTTATATTTATGACAATCAGTGACAATGCCCACTCAAAGGGCTGGGAAAAAAAAAGGACTGTAATTCCACCTGTTAATGAAGTGTCTCTGACAATCCACTGAAGGGTAGTAGTACATTTTAATGAGGTATTCCAGAGCTCTGAAATGGTATCATTTGAATTAAGTATATCTCTTCAGTCATCTTTCTGTCTTGTGTTTATCATGTCTGCTGCACTCGCCTACTCTCCATTCCTCACGCTATATTAATGTCTTGGCAGACCACGTTTTGTTAGGCTTTGCTGTCTGTCTTAATTATTTCTTGGCTCACAGCCCTATAGAAGAGAACATTCTTAAAAGAGAGGATCCATCATTTCAACTTAATTTATTTACATGTGTTTATAGAACATAAACAATTACCCATACCAGGACAGAGAATTCTCTACTTCTTCCTTTAGATTCAAGTAATTTAGAGAATCAGCACTTGAATTGTTTATTCTTACGTTGAGGACAAAGCTGTCTTATCCCTGTGTATTTAAACAGCAGACCTCTTTACTACATGATGATATCAACAGAAATTAGTCTGCCTCTTCCAAGACTGACACTAAACCACATATCCAGTTGTTATTAAATAATTTACCTTGACTACATATGAAGCTGTGAAGTGAATGTAATCCAATCAGTTGTGCGGTAGAAGTTGTTAATGTTCCACATCTCTATCCCACCATAAGATATGTCCTAATCTAAAATTCTGGTTATTTTGTGTGGCAGGAGATCTGGAGGCAGGTCATTTTTTGGCGGTGTCATACACCAGTGGTATTTACTCCTGTTGGAAACAATCTGAGGTACAAACCTGGCTACTACACCGTTGTCCTTGGTTTAATTTCCACTGCTATCATGAGTCTGTAGCTACTGTGACAGGATCAGGCCAGAGGGCTACAGGAGAGTGATAGAAGATAGATATGTTAGCCCCAGATTAAGCAGGTCCCTTTTCCCTGAGTAAGAGTGTGGGCTGTTCCAGAACAATCAGGAAGTTGCTGGAACCAATTAAAGCAGGCTAATTAGGACACCTGAAGCCAATTAAGAAGCTACCGTAATCAATTAGGACAGGCAGGCTAATCAGGTTTTAAAAAGGTTTTAAAAAGGACCTCACTTCAGTTAGTGAGGTGTGTGCGAGGAGCTGGGAGCAAGAGGCACACAAGAAGCTGAGAGTGAGTAGGTGTAGTGCTGGAGGACTGAGAAGTACAAGCATTATCAGACATCAGGAGGAAGGTACTGTGGTGAGGATAAAGAAGGTGTTGGGAGGAGGCCATGGGGAAGTAGCCCACGGAGTTGTAGCTGTCACACAGCTGTTACTGGAGACACTGTAGATCCACAGGGCCCTGGGCTGGAACCCAGAGTAGAGGGCGGGCCCAAGTTCCCTATTTCATATAAGAGGAGTTGACCTGGACTGTGGGTCCCACCAGAGGGGAAGGTCTCTGGCCTGTCCCCTAACCCATTAGGTGGGCCATCAGAGACTGTGGGGATTGTTCTCCTCCTCCTTTTCCCCATGCTGGCCAGTGATGAGGTTAGCTGACCAAACGGCAGGTTTGTCCCACTAACAAAAGGAGCCAAACTGAGGACTGCTGGGAACCTCTGAGGTGAGAAAATCCGCCAGAAAGTGCAGAAGCCACCAAGGCAAAGGAGGATCTTTATCACACTACCTTATATGATCTCTGTCCCTTGACAGCTTGGACTGTGGCCTTTTGCCATTGCTTTGAGTGAGTATTTGGTCTTTGCTTCTGTGTACTGTATGTTGTTCCTCCACTGGGATGCAGCAGACTACCCCTTATTGTCTAAGCATAGCTTGTCAGGTATGCCATACCTTGCAAAATACACATATAAATAACAGTTCTTGCCTGAGTGTCCTCCATATAGTCCACATCACTGAACATGGAGTAATAATATATTGTGACCATGTAATTCCTGTCAGTTCTGACCTTTTTCCTAGGGTCAGGTTGGGATTTCATGAGGCTATAGACTTTCTGTTGTTGATCATTATATTCTTATACCCATCCACTGTTCCATGTACACTCTCAACTGGGCATTCATGCCTGGCCAGAAGATACACACACTGGCTTGTGTTAGGCATGCCTCTATACCCAGCTGTGAAATGTTTCTCATGATGTCAGCTCTAAAATCTGCTGGGATTACTGTTTGGTCCCTTTAAACAAAGTCCTGTCTTGTGTGCATATAAAGCTCATGCCTCACCTGGTAGTAGTCAATAACCTTCTTTGGTACGGCTTCTTGTGATCTGGCCAACCGTGGAGTATGAATTGTCTTACTTTCTGTATCTTCCCCCTCCTGTTCAGTGCTTTGTTGGCTACCTTGAGCCTCCCATCATAGATGTAAAAGCATTGTAGCATGTTGATAGACTCTCTATTTCCTGTTGCACAGAGCCATCTGTGTATTATTCTGGAAAGTATGCTCTGTTCAGTGTATCTGCCAACAGTAGCGTCTCTTTCTTTCCTGGGAGCAGTACCTTATCATCAAATCCTAGCACTGGAGTCCTAGTAAAATGCATTGTAGTTCATTCAGCAGTGGCTTTTTCATGATGTTTTCTAATGATTTGTGATCAGACTGCATATCCAGGCTGTGCCCAGTGGTGAACTAATGGGATCATTCCATTCTGAAAAGCACTGCCAGTAGCTCATTTTCTATCTGAGGATATCCCCATTGTGTGTCTGTCAGGGCTTTGCTAACAAATGCCAGGGGCTGCTGGATTTTTATTAGTGTTGTTTTTAAATTTCCTTTTCAATGTCCTAAGTGTCCTTCTATGTGGAGCACAGTCCTGGAAAAATAATATAATATTATGCAAGTTGAGCAGTTTTCAATATAGGTGTCTGAGTGGAATATTCAAAGTAGAATGGACTGCTGAAATCAGTAATGAAGAGGTCCTGGTATGGGCACAGCTACCTATAACAACACAAATAGTGTGGAGGAAGTACTGGGCACACTGGAACATCTTTTAAGAGTGCCCGATAATAGGCTATCTAAATAAGCATTTCTTTGGTAATCTCAGGGTGAGAGACAGAGAGGTCAACCTAAAGGCACACTACGTGTCACAATAATGGCATCATTATATCTGAATGTAAAAGACCCAGAAAAAGGAGCCCAGAATAGGGATGTTTGGTACTATTTGATTACTGCTTTATGTACCTGATTTGTGTACAAAAAGGATGATGATTAATGTAGTTAATGCCCGTCAACATGGATTTATGGAAAACGGATCTTGTCAAACTAATTAGATCTCTTTTCTGATGAGATTGCAAGTTTGTTTGATAAAGGTAATAGTATTAATGTAATAGACTTCTGTAAGGCATTTGATTTGGTACCACACAACTTTTTAATTAAGCAACTACAGTCATAAAATATGAATAGACCTTGACTTAGTCAGTGGTTCTCAAACTTTTGTACTGGTGACTCCTTTCACACAGCAACCCTCTGAATGCGCCCCCCACCTTATAAATTAAAAACACATTTTAATATATTTAACACCATTATAAATGCTGGAGGCAAAGCGGGGTTAGAGGTAGAGGCTGACAGCTCACGACCCCGCATGTAATAACTTCAAGACCCCCTCAGGGGTGCTGACCCCCAGTTTGAGAACCCCTGTCTTAGTCCATCCCATGCGTTGCTGCACATTGGGCTACCCACATTTGCCATCCTTACCTGTTAACTGCCCTTCTCTCCAAATCTTTCTATTTCATGTTGAAGTGCTTGATGTAGTTCAGAACTGTTCCTTTCCATGTTATTTGCGGTCTTCCTCTCTCTCTTCTTGTGTTTTCTGGCTTCCATTCAAGGGCGGTATTTGGTAAGCGTTCTTTTTCCATTTCCAGCACATGTCCCAGCCACTGATGTCATCTTTTTTAGATTATTTGTGAGAGGGTGCCTTCTCCAGTAATTTTTCTGACTTCTTCATTCGTCTTCCTATTTTTATATGTTGTTCCCAATATTCTTCTCATACGTTTGTAATGAAATGCATCCAGCTTTTGCGTATCTTTCTTGGTAAGTTGCCATGTCTCACTGCTATACGTATATCAATAGAGTACGCATTAAATGGATTAAAAATGGCTAACGCAAAATGTAATTGTAAAGCAGGAATCACTGAGTGGGTGTAGTTCTAGTGGGGGCTTGCATGGTTCTGGGCCTTGCACTACTTAATATTTTTATCAATGACTTGGCAGAAAACATAAAATAGTTACTGACAAAGTTTATATCTGATTGGGGGGAGTGGTAAATAATGATGATGACAGGTCACTGACACAGATGTGGATCGCTTGGTAAGCTGGGTGCAAACAAACAATATGCTTTTTAGTAAAGCCAAATGTGAAATCATATATCTAGAAACAAAAAATGTAGGTTGTATATGTAGGATGGGAGATTCTTTTCTGCGAAGCAGTGACTCTGAAAAAGACCGGGGTCATGGTAGATAATCTGCTGAACATAAGCTTCCAAGGTGACATGGTGGCCAAAAGGGCTAATGTGATCCTTGGAGGCATAAACTGGAGTATAGAGGCTAAATTATCTCTATTTGGCAACTACTACTGGAATACTATGTCCATTTCTGGGTGTCCAAGTTCAAGAGGATGTCAAATGGAGGAAGTAAATTGGAGAAGGTTCAGAGGAAAGTCATGAGAATGATTAAAGGATTGGAAAACATGTCTTATAGTGAGAAACTCAAGGAGGTCAGTTTGTTTAACTTATCAGAGACAGTTAAAGGGTAACTTGAGCAGCCTATAAATACCTACATGGGAAACAGAAGTTTGATAATTGAAGGCTCTTCCATCCAGGAGAAAAAGGTATAAGATAAATGGCTCAAAACTGAGGTTAGACAAATTCAGACTCTAAAGTTTTCAACATATTTAAACTGTGGAAGTAACTAATTATTGGAACTTTACCAGATATTGTGATAGATTCTCAATCACTTGAAATTTTAAGATCAAAATGGGATTTTTTTTCTAAAATATTCTCTAGTTTAGCTCAAATTGGAATTAATTCAGGGAAGTCCTATGGCCTGTGTTGTTGGAGATCAGACTATATGGTCAGTGGTCCCTTCTGGTCTTTATAATCTATTAAATCTTGGAAAGCTACTCACTGTGCCAGGTCTCTAAAGTGGTGTGAATTAAAAGGTTCAAGAAGGAAGAAACTGCAGAACAGAATTTTCAAAATGTCAGGAGGCAAAAAGTGTACTTTTTTTTAATATTGTGGTTTATGGATATGTAGTATATTCCTTAACAAGTCCAGTGGTTATTAAACGCCTCTCCTTGGCCACAGTATATAATAACTTGTGAAAACAATTTATTTCTTCGTATACTCCTTTATCATGAGTATTGTCTTAATTATCATCATTGTACATTGAAGATCAATAGCTTTATTCAATTACAGCAAGTAAAAGATACATTATTTTGCTGCACGAGGCACAGAATAGTTTACGTTTATCTGAAAAAAATAATTATAATTGGAATGAATTTAGAAAACTTTCCTATGATAAGGACTACTGGAATACTTGGTATTTACTGACTGGTGAAAGAAATGTAGTAGTATCTTGCCAGAATTGTTTCCTTCCCATTCATTGTTTGTCATCTAGCTGGCACTTGACACATCAGCTACCACATTTATATGTAATGTGTATATATCTTATGATATCATCTTTTAAGAGATGAATTTCATTACAGTTCCTTTAACTTTTGCTCAGCATCCGAAGACATTTATTTTATAGTGATGATTCCTCTGGATACAGTCAAAATTTTGTTCCAAGCTGTGTGATATGTTCATCTATTTTGTTCAGTTCTGCAACTGAGCTCTTCAAGTTGCATCTTTTAAAAATCTCTCTACTTGGATTTGTCATTTATAAACATCTGGTATCAGCACAGCTGCAATTGAATAGCTTTTTCAGTGTGCTGCATTATTTACTCTTTTTATTAAATACTTCAAACCAGGAACATATTGAAACTCTCAGCACATATTGTTCCTTCCTTTCCTTACTCTAACTTTATTATTGGGGGATACATAGGAGCCAGAGAGAAAACAAATGCGGTAATGTATTTGAACTGTATATGTGTAACAAAGTGGTACAATACAGAACTGATATTTCACTTTGAATCCATTTGGTTCAGACAGATTTTGTTCAAGAAAATAAAAAGCACAAATAGCGACAAACTAGATTTTCAAAATTAATTTGCTTGCGCTAGTCTGAAGTGTTCCATATGATAAAGAAATTGGTTTTTCAAAATATTAAGTCTCCTGCGAGGAGCTTTGGGAGTAAATGATATTTTTCAGTTCATTGATAGTTCCAAAAAACTGAGGAAAATTTATAGTTTGAGTTAAACTGAAGCCGTTTTTGTTTTTTTTTGTTTTTTTGTTTTTTGGAGATTTCATTGAATCCAAAAGGTCAGAAAAATGTAATTTCAGATTGACTAAAATGTTTCATTTCAGGTATTCTTAATCTTTTTAATAAAAGCTAATGAAATTAAGGGATAGAGTCACAAGGTTTGGAGCAGGGCTCCCACATCCCTGATCAGTGCCCTAACCACTGGGGTGTTGGTTATAAAGAGAGCCTGGCTCTGGAGCAGAGTCTCGAACTCAAATCTCTGCCCTTCCACCTGGAAGCTATAGGCTATTTAGCTGCGGGTGTGTCTGTCTCTACTGTTAAAGATGTTCAGATCTGTGTAAAAATACTTGAATAGTCATTGTGCCAGAGAGTGAAAGAAAAGTGACTCTCTAGTCCAGTGGTTAGGGTATCCATCTGTAGGGTGAACACCCAGGTTTCACTTGCTGTTCCATTTAATTACTTATACAAAGTGGAACAGCTTCAACAGGAGAGACTGAGAGAGACCTGCCCCAGCATACCCTATAACCTGGTGGTTAAGGGCACTCAGCTGGGAAGAAGGTGGAGAAAGCTACTAGGGAAGAGGCTGTTTTAGATTTGATTTTGAGAAATAGGGGGGAACTGGTTGAGAATTTGAAGTGGAAGGCAGCTTGTGAGAAAGTGATCATAAAATGGTAGAGTTCATGATTCTAAGGAATGGTAGGAAGGAAAACAGCACAGTAAAGATAATGGATTTCAAGAAGGCAGACTTCAGCAAACTCAGGGAGTTGTTAGGTAAGATCAAGGGGAAAAACAATTCAAGAGAGTTGGCAGTTTTTCAGAGACATTATTAAGGGTACAAGACCAAACTATCCCACTGCGTAGGAAAGGTTAGTATGGCAAGAGACCACCCTGGCTAAACCAGGAGATCTTCAATGATCTGAAACTCAGATACACGGATCGTGCTGCCAGCCTCGGAAGGGACTGTTGTAACTCTGCACTTGCAGTGAGATTCGTTATAGTGTTGCATGTAACTTAGCACTAAAATGGAGTCTTTAGCCTAAAGGATATGCTACAGATGGGGGGCCAGTTGAACTAATAAAACAGACTGTTATTAGAGGACTTAATTTACAGTAATTGTTTTACGACGAGCAACAATTGTTTAAGACGATAGTCAAATCAGCAATTGCCTCAATCAGCACTGGTTCAGTTTCGGCAGTTTTCTTGGTACAGACCTATTAGGATGGAAGACAAGTGAATTATGACATGTTTACCAAGGAATGCCGCTACAGAGTTGGTGATCATGTGGTTGCCATAAGATTTGGTGGTGCCATAAAATTGTCAATGATGGATGGAGATTGAACATGCAGCCAGAGTGATGCTCAAACTGCAGGGAGGCTACGTCCCTTTGGGATTTGTCTGGATGATAATGAAGTATCCACAATGTGCTGGGCCCTCCCTGCCCAAGACAACATAGTTCCTGTTCTTAGAGCTTAAGATCTAAGCAAGACAAGCAACTTTCAGAAAGGGGAAAGGAAGGATAACTCACATGATCAGAAAGGATTGAGTTTTAAATAATAGTTTCCTTTCCAACACAACATTGTTCATAGAGCAAAAAACCCAAGGATTAAAATTGCAAGAGTTGAATGGATAGGAAGTGAGTTAATAGATGTGAGAAGGGCTTTTGAAGGTGAGGACAAGAACCATAAACTTGATGCAGTGGAGAAATTCAGTTAGTGAGAGACATGGTCCTAGAGTCTGGAAGAGGGCTGTTCTGGGTGTTGGGGACGTATAAGAGAAGAGGATATGATAATCAGATGGGAAATGGTGAGGGCCTAAATTAGTTTAGGAGTTTAATACCAATAAAAGTTCAGATTTTTAGAAATGTTGTTATGAAGCAAGAAGTTGCATGGTTTGGATGTATGGGACAAGGAGAGAGGTCAGAGCACTAATTGGTTGACTATATTATACTTAGAGTTGGACATGAGTTATAAATCCATAACCAAACTTCTGAAAAGGTATGCAGTTTGAATGTTTTATATTGGTTCAGACTCATCTGTAGGTATTATGGGCCTGATTAAGAAAAAAGATCTGAGTGCTTTGCTGAATTTAAGCTTTATGCCTCATATTTTGGTCTGTCTTCAGGTGGTGGTATTTTCCCAAGTGATTGGGAAATTTTGGAGCTATAATTCATTGAGCAATGTATTTGCAATGAAGAGACATTTAGATAAGAGCAAAAAAAAAAATCCTTTCCAAAATAGGGGCTTATGCTAGAATACATTATGGAATTGTTATTAATGCAAGAATATATAAAAAGAACTAATAGGCATTTTCTGAAACACCTATCCATAATCGTAATTTATGATGCAGTAGAGTTGACTAGGGGACCCAAATGGTCATATTTCATCCTAATACCTTAGAAATGTAAGCAAGAATACAGAATTAAAATAGGAAAATTACAGTTGTGGGCCTTATCCAGCCCTCGGAGGTGTGGCAAAACGCCCATTGTCTTCAGTTGAGCTGTATGGGCTTAACCCTTAATCTTTTGGACATTTTATTATTTAGTTGGAATGGGAATGGAAAGAAAACCTGTTTAGAATGCTATCCTGTTCCCTGAAAAAGGACTCTGCTGCACAGTACTTAAAACTCGAGTGGATTAGGGTAGTAAAAATAGTGCCACTTTACAGAGAACAGGTTTCAGAGTAACAGCCGTGTTAGTCTGTATTCGCAAAAAGAAAAGGAGTACTTGTGGCACCTTAGAGACTAACCAATTTATTAGAGCATAAGCTTTCGTGAGCTACAGCTCACTTCCTCAGATGCATAGCGTGGAAACTGCAGCAGGCTTTATATATACACAGAGAATATGAAACAATACCTATTCCCACCCCACTGTCCTGCTGGTAATAGCTTATCTAAAGTGATCATCAGGTGGGCCATTTCCAGCACAAATCCAGGTTTTCTTGTGGGGGGGGTGGAGGGTGAGAAAACCTGGATTTGTGCTGGAAATGGCCCACCTGATGATCACTTTAGATAAGCTATTACCAGCAGGACAGTGGGGTGGGAATAGGTATTGTTTCATATTCTCTGTGTATATATAAAGCCTGCTGCAGTTTCCACGATATGCATCTGAGGAAGTGAGCTGTAGCTCACGAAAGCTTATGCTCTAATAAATTGGTTAGTCTCTAAGGTGCCACAAGTCCTCCTTTTCTTTTTACAGAGAACGTTTCACTAAATGCTTCACTTGTCCAATTATTTAACTACAGTAGTTAGTGTATCATCTTAAGTAAAACCTTTTTTTTTTTTTCAAGCTTATCAAGAATTAAAGCATTACTTTTTATGTTCTACTTAAACAGCAAAACTGTGTGCAGACTGTAAAACTGCACCATTTATTTGTGGAACTGTTCATTACTAGCATAACTTTCCTGTGGTGAACACATTTAAATTAATGTAAAACTGCATCAATAAATTGAGTGAGGTGTGTGTAAAGTTAGCTGGCAGTATAGTTTCTATGATGTGAATTAGTTTTTATATGTGGTATTCATGAATGTGTCCATGCAAAATAAGTTTAACGTTGATAAAAGTAGAACTTTAATATGTTTTTATAAATATATATATAAAAATAGCCTACTGATTCCTATTTAATCTTTAGATAAACATCTCAGCTGATTGAATACAGATCTTAGAGAGATAAGATGGGTGAGGCAGTATCTTTTACTGGATCAACTTCTGTTGGTGAGAGAGACAAGGTTTCGAGACCTTCTGCATACAGTACAGGGAAAGAAATAGGGAAGACTGCTTTATTCTTAGTGAGAAAAATTGCAAATGAATTTAGTTTGTGCTCTTCTTTTAAACAATTTTAATGAATGCAGTGTAGATAAAAATCCATGATCTCTTCTTCGAGTGATGGTCCCTATGTGTATTACACACGTGGGTGCGCATGTGCACCCATGCCTCTGAGTCTGGAAGTGTTTCCAAGAAATGTTTGCACATATGTGTAGTGCATCTCCTCATGCTCCCAGCTGTGGGTATAAGAGGTAGTGTGGGTTGACGCCACTCCAGTTCCCTCTTACCCCTGCATGGCCTAAGTCAGAACTCAGTTAGATTTCACGAGAGAGTTATTCCTGCTTGTATATACTGTACGTTGTAGATAGTTTTAGTAGTTTTTAGAATTAGTTAGATAATCTTGTATAGTATGGAATGGTTAGTGTAGTAGATCTCTTCCCCGGTCCGGGGATTGCACCCACCCAGGGACTGTGCCTGGGATTCCAGGATTCAAAAACTGTGTCTCCTGCCTTCACTCCTTCTCTGTGAGTGACGAGCACCAGCATTGCCTCTAGTGCCTGGGCGAGGCGCACGTTTCAGCACGGCACACTATCTGTAAGACCTTCCCACCCAGGGACAGGGAAGCCTGTGAACTCTGCCTCCATAAATATCTGGCAATGCTACTCTAAACGCACTTGGATCCCAGCCCGGGAGACAACCCGCCCCCCCTCCCCTCCCCATAGGGCAGCCACCACCGACTGCAAGTGCCCCTCTGAGCACCGCTCATGGTATGGAATTGATGGTACTGAAGCCCCAAAACCAGTCCTATCGTGAGAGAAAGAAGCACTCTTATGGGCACAAGAGCAGGTCCCCGCAGAAAACTGCTCATAAGCACAGTGTTCCCTCCCTGAGCTGCACCCAGTTGGGTGAGACATTACATGTGGGTTCCGCTGCACTGGCAATGACATCCACTCTGGCTGGAGGACAAAGCTGAATGCAAGTGGGTCCTTTGGTAACAATGGTAACCCTGGTACTGAAGCCTTAGGACTGCTCACCTATGTGCATGACACTGCCTGCTCTGATGGTATTGCCTCATCTGCCAGACAGGCTGACCTTGCAGATTCCACCAGGTCCCTCTAGAGTCTTGCTGTGTGTCCCCCAGACCTCGGGCCACGCACAGATGTTCCTCACATGGTGGAGGTGATTACCCACAGTCTCCTCTTCTCAGGTCCTACACTCAGCTGGGACATCCTCATGCGTGAAGATGAATCCCTGTTCCGTCTGAAGGAGAAACCCATTCCTCATGCACTGCATTGCAGCACCCTGGTACTGATGGTCCCGCTGATGATGGAACTATCCTCCAACTCCAAGGACTTCTCTCATATGGTACCATCCCCGCTGCCACACAGGAGCCCAGACCTGCGACTCAGACTTCCCTATCCTCTGGCCTACAAACTTCTTGATGGCCTGGTACCACTTTCTGTGGGGCCGCTCCAACCAGTGGACCCCTTCTTTTGGCCCTACTTTGGCCCTGGGATCTATACGAGAGGTGCTGAGAGCCATCCCAAGGGTCCTACCAGACATCCCCAGTATACCTGCCTGCACCATCGGTACGTGAAGAGGAAGATATTGAGCTGGTTGGCTGACTGGCACATCCTCATTGCTGGATGAGGGAATCATCTCCCTCCCACTCCCTCCGCTGGATGATCACTGGCAATATCAGGACCTGCTGTAGAGGGTGGCCGCAAATCTGCAGATTCTATTGGAGGAAGTCCAGGACCCACAACACCATCTGCTGGAAATCCTCCAACCCCAAGGACCTTCCAGAGGTTGCTTCCAATCAATGAAGCCATCCTTGAACCTGCCTGTGCAATGTGGCACACACCAGCCTTGTATGGACCCACACCTAAGTGAGCAGAGAGATGGTATTTTGTGCCAGCTAAGTGGGCTGGCCTTTTACATACCCACCCTGCTCCCAACTCCCTGGTCGTTCAAGCAGCTGCTGAACAGGCACGACAGCAGCTGCAAAAGTCTGCCCTGCTTGATAAGGTGGCCAAGAGACTGGACCTGCTGGGCAGGAAGGCCTTTTCATTTGCAGGACCTGAGTTTCGGTTATCATGAACTATCTGGCTCTGCTGGCCAAATTTGATTTTAACAGCTAGGACAGGCTAGCAGAGGTCAAGGACGGGGCCCTCCAGGCTACAGTGGATGCAGCTTCTCAGTCGCTAGCCACCAGTAGAATCATGCAAAGGGACACATGGCTTCAATCCTCTGGTTACCCCAGGGAGGTCCAATACATGATTGAAGACCTCCCTTTAACAAGACTAACCTCTTCAGTGAGACAGACAAGTCCCTCCATTATCTCAAGGATTCGAGGTCCATGCTTCATTCCCTCGGCATCTATGCTCCAGGCGCCAGACGCAGGCACCAGAGGTAACCCTTTTGCCCACGGCTGCATATGTCGTATCTGGCGTACTACCAATGCCCACAAGAACCCCTGTGAAAATGACAACGGTCTCAGAGACTTTGATTCTGTGCTTGCGCCATTACCACCTCTGCGACTGCCTTCAGTCACAGGCCCAGGGTGAATTTTGATGCTCAAGTCGAGAACCGCGAACCTCCTTCGGTGCATGTACCGTGCCCCACGTAACCTTTTGGGGCCATCTTGTCCTGATCACCCACAATTTGGATGAGGCTACTACAGACCAGTTGGGTATTAGAGATCATCCACTATGGATGTCCACAGAGTTCCTCCTCCTTCCCACCTTATCGCCTTCCCATCCAATCCTCCACCCACCCCCCAAGGGATCCCTCCCACCAATTACTTCTCCAACAAGAAGCAGATGCTTTGCTCCTCAAGGGTGTGATAGTGTATTCCTCCTCGATACTGGGGAAGAGGCTTTTACTCACTATCCTTCGTCATCCCCATTCTCAATCTTTGGTTGTTAAATACATTTATCAGGAAGTCCAAGTTCCAGATGTTTACACTGGTATTGATCATCCCCTCCCTCCACCAGAGTGTGTGGTTCATGGCTCTCGACATGAAAGATGCTTGCTTCCACGTGGACAGCCACCTGTCACACAGAAAGCTTCTCTGTTTCAGGGTGGGACAGCAAAACTACCAGTTTTGGGTCCTCCTGTTTGGCATTGCAACAGTGCAAAGGGTGTTCACAAAGGTCTTTGCACAGATCCAGCACTTAGGCCCCTGCCTGGACAATTGGCTCCTTGTGGTGGGATCTTGGCAGAAAGCGCTCTGTCTGTGATCCACTGTCTTCACAGCCTTCTTGCATCCCTGGGTATCTGCTTCAATGGAGACAAATCTGTTTTGACCACACACAGACAATAAACTTCATAGGGTCAAGGCTGGACTCGATTGCAGCATGAGCTTTCCTGCCGGCAGACTGTTTCTCAACAATGAATGCCCTCATCACTTGCCTTCACTGCCGGCCCTGCACTACAGTCCACCAATGCCTCTTCCTCCTGGAGCATTTGGTGGTCTGCATTCACATGATGCGTGGCTCCATCTGTGCTGCCTACAGGCTTGGCTTCTCTTCACCTACAAACCCAGCAGGGACTGTATCGACTTTTGGGATCACTGTCCCGGTGCCTGTGTTGGCCTCCCTCATCTGGTGGTACGACCTATCCAAGATCACGATAGGCACCCTCTTCAACCTTCCCCCATCACAAGCCACCATTACAGCAAATGCCTCCCTCGTGGGGTGAGGTGCCCACTTAGACCGCCACATAGCGTAGGCAGTGTGGATGTTGCGGGAAGCGAGACTACATATCAACATATTAGAACTCAGGACAGTCAGTCTTATCTGCAAGGTCTTCCTTCTGCTCATATGGTCCTGTCATGTTCAGCTTCTCTCCAGCAACATTACTGTTGTGGTATACATCAACAAGCAGGGGAGAGCCACGTCTCCTTCCCTCAGTGCTGAGTCTTTTCAGCTCTGGAACTGGTGCATCAGGAACCAGGTGACACTTCAGGCTGCGTACCTGCTGGGTGTCCAGAATTCCCTGGCTGACAGGCTCAGCAGAGCCCTGAATCTAGACCACAAATGGGAACTCTGATACAACCATCAGCGGTCTTATTGTGGGGCATCTGCCCCACACTGGCAGAAGGGGGGTTAAAGCAATCCCGGGGAGGCTGCACAGGAGACAGCCAGTTAGGAAGGTTTAGAGAGACAGCCAGTCAGGACCAGGCTGGGCCATATAAGAAGCACTGCTGAACAGAGGCAGAGGCAGTCACTCCTTGGAGTTTGAGGAGGCAGGACTGGCTGCCCTGAAAGAGGGAGAAGAGACAGCACCATGGTCTGAGCAATGCTGGGCGGGGTCAATGGAGCATGAGTGAGCTCCTGGTTGACCGCTGCCAGACTGAGACCCTGATACAAGGGCAGAGAAGGTGCTAGGGCTGAGGAGAAGTGGCCCAGGGAAACAGACGGCGAGGGTTGGAGGTGACTCAGGGCTGGGCTGCTGACTAGAGGGTCCCTGGGCTGGGACCCAGAGTAGCGGGTGGTCCTGGGTCTCCCCCCACCCCCTTGGCTCTATTTGCCACTGAGGGGAGTGGCTAGACCCTAGACTGCAGCCTGCCACTGAGGCAAGTGGCTGGACAGAGGACAGCCAGCCGTCCGGTAGTTGGGGGAGAGAACTGAGTGGGGCACAGCCAGAGGGCTTTGCCCAGCAGAAGACACCACTGACCCGAGAGCGACACGGGTCCTGATGGCAGCAAGACGCCACTAAATGAAGGCACACCAGTGAACCAGAGCTAATTTCTAGGACAGCCGGCAGGAGACACCAAAGTGGTGAGTTGTGCCCCATCAGAGCTCTTCACATGCTGGGACACTCCTCTTTGGCATCTTGGTCTCTCAAGTGAATTGGAAACTCCCCCTCAGTTGCTCCAGGGGGGCTCTATGTAAGCATGCTCAAGGCAACGGTTTCCTCCTGTCCTAGAAGGGCGACCTCTGCTACATCTTTCCTCTCATTCCTCTTCTGCTGTATGTTTGTCGCAAGATTCTGTTCGATAGTGGCCTACTGGCCCTGGCAATTCTGGTTCACCAATCTCCTGAGGCTCTTTGCCTCGCCATACGTCTGACTCTGTACGCTCCTGGATCTCCTTACACAGATCGGGGCAGACTCCGACATCCCAGCCCAGGCCCTCTTCACCTCACAACGTGGTATTTGGATGGATATTGAGTATAGACTATGCATGCTCCACCCTGGTTTAGCAAATCCTCACCCAAAGCAGGAGAATGTCCACCAGAACCTGCTATCACGCTAAGTGGAGACGCTTCCTAGAGTGGGCCCATTTCTCACATGGTGACCATTCCATTTGTTCTGGACTACCACCTCACCCTCAGAACATCGGGCCTGGCTCTCAACTTTGTCTGATTACGCCTGGTGGCACTTAGCGCTTTTCTCCCACCATTGGAGGGCTTATCCATCTTTACATACCCAGTTACTGTGCACTTCACAAAGGGCTTGCTCAACATCTTTACACCAGTTGTGAAGCCCACACCCCCATTGGATCTTAACCTTGTTCTCTCCACCCTCATGAGATCACCCTTTGAACCCATGGCAACATGCTTTCTGACCCACCTCTCTGTGAAAGTGGGGTTCTTGGTTGATGTCACCCTGGCCAGACAAGTTAGAGACCTCACTGTCATGATGGCAACCCCCCCTATGGTATTTAACAAGGACAAGGTCTCCTTAAGACAGCATCCCAAATTCTTTTCTAAGGTGGTTTCTGAATTACACCTCAATCAATCCATCCACTTGTCTGTGTTCCATCTAGAGCCACAGGCCTCCCCCACCAACAGGGCCTTGCACTCCCTCGACATTCGTCGAACCCTGGCATTCCACCTGCACAGGGCGCATCAAAGTTGCTGAAGCTTTTCGTCACTATCACAGAAAGGTCAAAGGCAGAGGCCATCTCATCCTAAAGGATCTCTAAATGGGTCTCAGGGTGCATACTGGAATGCTACAGACGCTCGGACCTATCCACTCCCGGGCGAGTGATGGCACATTCTACATGAGCACGTCACCTCCTTGGCTTCACTAGTGGATGTGCCATGGCAGGACATCTGATGGGCTGCAACATGGCACTCTAGCCACATGTTTACGGCACACTACGCCATAACACACACAGCAACAATGAATGCAACCATTGACCATGCTGTACCGCAGATGGGTATTTCATTAGCATCCTTGCACCCATCTCGATACTCATCATTGCTCACGAGTCACCCACATTTGAAATACACACAGGGAACAACACTCAAAGAAGAGGAGGTTACTTAACTGTAATGGGAGGTTCTTTGAGATATGTGGTCCCTATCTGTATTCCACTACCTGCCCTTCTTCCCCTCTGCTTTGGACTACATTATGCAATGGTAAGAGAGGGAAGAGAGTATAGTCAACCAACACTTACATTCTCTCAGTTGGGAGCATGTGGAGATGCACTATGTGCGTGCAAGCCAATGGACACAGCTAGGAAACACTTCTGGGCTCAGATGCCTGGTGCACATGCATACCCATGTGTGGAATACAGATAGGGACCATGCATCTCAAAGAACTTCCAGTTACAGGTAAGTAACCTCATTTTTTCTGGAAAAAATATATATATTTTTAAAATTCAAACTGGGTGTTTATTATTTAAACTATAGTATTCTCTCTCTCTCTCTCTTTTTTTTTTTTTTTTTAAATAATCCTGTTTCAAATGAAATCAATTTAATACAAAACGGGTTAAGGCCTAAACTACTTATAATCTCTTAAAACATTTGAATAAAAAATATGCTGAATGCACAAGCCTCTATCAGAAAACTTTGAGTTAGACTTCTTTTCTATGTAAAGGAAGAATCGGGGGAAAAAATCTAACTTTTGAGACTAAGCTTCATAAATGTGGCATAATCGGTCACGTAGTATATTAAGGATTTGTTTTGTTTAATAAAAATAACTGTTTTATGCTGTTTTGTGTGTTTTAATTAAATTCCAGTTACCATCCTAATGCAGCTTGACACAAATCATGAGCAAAAATTAATTATCTAGTAAATAAGCTATATATTATTCACCATTTTCTAACATACTGAAAATGTACAATTAATAAGAATCTGAAAATATTTAGATATAGAATTGTTTAAATAAATGTATATTTTAGTGTTGTCATACCCTCCTAGGTAGCAAAAAGATGTACGAAATCTAGTGTAAAGGCTGTATTTAATTGTAACTCACTGTGTTTTAATGTTCTATCAACCAGTGATAATGTACCTTTCTTTAGTAACTAGCTGAAGTACAAATGGGAAAGTTTGTAAATCCAGGCTTTTCCACCCTGCATGAATGGCAATAAATGTCTGAACTGCGGAAATATGGAATGATCTTTTCAGAGCCCCAACCATCATCTTACAAAGTAAGCATAGTGCTTTTTATTTTTTCCCCTAAGAGTTGAGATGGCTTGATAGTACATGAAAATATCATGCAGTCAATCTTTGGCGACTGGCCCACAGTCAGTCACAGCAGGAAGGATGATAGTATTTTGTTTTACAGGCTAAAAAAAATGCATGTCTGCTTAAAGAAATAGTGAAAAGGGCATTGTCTTCCTCATCAGGGACAGACGGCATTGGATTTGGGTATCTCTTGGTTTTCATTTACAGTATAAAGAGTGACACTTTTTGGAGTGGAGTGACAGATTGGTGAATGACTTCTGTAGACCCCTATGTGGCTAGAGCTTTAAGTCCCTATAAGTAAAGACAAATTGTCAGGCTGGGTCTGTCCCCTAATTAATTAAGTAAAAGACTGGCTTTCTCAGTCAATATAGACTGCAAAAGGATAATACCTCAGGAAGCTATAGAAGAGAAAAAGACATCGTACACAGCAATATGTCATTTTAGTATGTTGTTGAATTTAGACCAGTCCATACAAAGTTATGGATGAATTCAGCTCAGAGCAGTAGCAATTATTCTTACTAAAATTTGTGTCATTGTAAAAGGCTATTTAACTTAAATAGTGTATAGTAGAAAGATAGCGTATTAAGAGACCAAAACATACATGAACTCATTTAGAAAGACAATTTTTCAGTCAAACCCATAAAAACAAGAAATTTATGAGAGGAAACTGAAAGAACATCTGTCTCTCCAAATAATTGTATGCACCTTTATGAACTAGAAACCTTGTGACCATTTGATAAAATATCAAATGTCATACTTATTGCAGAACTACATTGTATGGGGACATATCATTTCATACTTAAGATGGAAGGTAGCATACAATGGTAGATGGTAAGTGTTTGCAGTGAAATTCCGATATTCCTGTCCAGGCTTCTGTATGGCTTCTATTGGGCCTTTCAGATATGCCCTTGTCCTGTGAGGTCACACCATCAGTGGCATGTCTTGAGGACAGCACAACTTCAAATTAACCGAGTATTCTGAAAAACGTGACCATATCATTCTGTCCTATAGAAGAACCCAGGAGGTAGGATGATATGACCATTTTCATATATTTATAGATATTAAAACTGGAAGACACTTATTATCTAGCTGATCTCCTTTGTAATACAGGCAATAGATTTCACCTGTTTATTCTTGCACCTAGCCCAACAGTTTGTGATTTGAACTACAGCATACTTTTTGGAGAGACATCCAGTCTTGATTCAAAGATGCCAGGTGATGGAGAATTTATCCACAACACTTGGTAATCCGTTTCATTGGTTGATTACTCACACTGTTACAAGCTTGCATTTTATTTTCAGTTTGAACTTTGCTGACTTCAGCTTCCAGCCACTTCATCTTTTTCGGCTGTCTGCTAGATTAAGGAGCCCTTTAGTATTAGATATCTTCTTCCTGTGTAGGTAATTATAGATTAGCTCTCTGGTTGATTGATCTATCAGTGATTATTTCTGAATGGTTTTAATTAGTGATACAACACTGCCTTTTCTCCAGAAGTTGGCTAATCAAGTTTTATTGGCGTACATAGCTTTTCTCTTGGACAGTTTCTTAATGCTTTATAAGTTTTAATGTATTCCTATTTAATTGAATGATTAGGCTGTGTCTGTGAATGCTGTCTTGCAATCTAAAATGACAGTAGTTTAACATTTGCTGTGAAATACTGTACCTTCTAGAAAGCTTGCTCTAAACAGCAGTAGCATCCATGGGATTTGATGATATTTTGGAAGGAAAAGGATGCAAGGGAGTTCAGTGTAACACCGGAAACACACATTCAGGCATGATAAAACAGAGTAGTGTTGTTGTACCTGAAACAAAAAAATCCTTCATCTTATCATTTCCACTGACATTATTACAAAGCAATATCAGACTATTTTTTTACAGTGAAGTGGAATGGCTTCATCAGTGGTTATCTCCCTTTTTCCAAGAAATTGTTTATCAAAAAATCATCAACTTTTGTGTGGAACGGGAAATCGTTTGCAGTTTATCAGTGCCAGAGGGCTGGATGTAAGGGAAACAGCCCTTATATGTTACCTTCCTTAAATTTCGAAAGCTACCAGGAATACACTGGCACTGAGTGTAAATGAGTACCACTTTTATTTCACAATATTTAGAGTAAAAATAAATTTGTTGCAGTCTGTTGTATAAGTAAACCTAGTATCTATGAATGAATTATATAACAGTAATACTAGCGTTTTATTATTTGGAGTGGAATTTGATATCATGCTCCCTTTTATTTCCAGAGGGTTAATGTTTTAAAGATGGTGAAAGAGCACACATCCAAACATAAGCCCCATCCTGTAATTGGATTTGCATTGGCACAAGGTTCCATCTGAGCAGAGAGCAATTAACTTCAGTGGTGCTCTGCTTGTGTGTGCTGACCCAATTTCAAGATCAATAATGCAGCATTTATGCCTTTATGCTCTATTAGAGAGATAAGATGGTAAGTTAAATGTCCACTTCAGTTCCACCGAATAAATGTGTATCTTATGGGTAAAATAGCCAAAAGCAATTGTGCAAGTGTTTTCTCCTGTACTTACACTTTCTGGTATACAGTTTGTTTATCTGGGGGCAAAAGTTTAGAGTTATAGGACTATTATACCACTGTATTAATATTTGTCTATGAAAAGACACCAGTTTAGTTCCTACTCAGCTGAAATCTGTTAATCTTTGCACTCCATCCAAAGAGTGTATACAGACTCAATACCAGTAGTCTGAGTTCAACCTCTTCTTGTGTTAAACAGCCTGATCCTACTGCTACGGATGCCAGGTTACACTTCATTATGGTTTTATTTGAGAACACCTAGACTGTTGTGGATTTGCCAGTCACTTTCTCAGGCCAAGCTCACTGTTAGTTCAGTGTGCCTGCAGGATCACATCGCAGCTCTGAACCACAAAATAATGAAAAATTTGCAGAAAATTGGCCATACTTTTTAATTTAGCTGAAATCAAGCAATAGAAGTTTCCATTTTGTATGTTAGTGCCAGTTTTCTGTCTTAAGGCTATTTCTAAACCGCATATAGGCCTCCGTTTTGACCCCCTCTATGACTCCCTCTACTGTGGATACCTCCATCCCCGGTGGCAAATACAGGGCAAACGAGAAAAGAAGGTAAAGGAGAACAGGGGCCAGGCAAATGTTTGCACTGTTTCATGCACCTTTTTTTAATTTTGGAAATGTTTTTGTAACTGGTGTATGGGTGTTGTCATGGCGGCTGGTCTGCCTCGCAATGGGTAACTTTTGTACTATTTTAACACGATTATAAATAAAGCCTTTTATATCATCAAGAAAGGTGTTTGCTGCCATTGCAACTCATCATACAATCCTGATTTGAAATAACAAAGCTAAACACATGATCAGGAACAATTTGGAATTAATAACCTGCTCCTCGATGCAGGTAGGTAGAGCAGTTCACACTTCAGTCACTTCCTTGTATGAATCCATACTGTGAATCATCCCCCCAATTCATAATTAAGAATGTCTTTCATAAGTACATTGCATGGAAATCAAGTTCTACCCTTCTCCAAGCACTGTACCAGCCCCAAATCAATTAGCCTCCTCCTTCTCCTGCACTAGTACATTTATAGTGGTCCTACCCTCTTCAGTTGAGCCATGCAAGTCCATAATGTTGGAACCCAAAACATCCCTCACTTCTGTTTGGCTGGGTGCATCCAGCTCCAGCTGTGGTCGGTATACTTTCTGGCTAAGTATACCGATTCAACAGCCCCTCTCTGTCATAAGTCCATTGGGGGACATGGCTTATCTCTGGCTTCACAAAGATTGTGAAGAGCCCAAGAAGCCACAGTGATGCAGACAGCATTAATGACACTAGTATACAAACGGGCCTGTAGACCTCTCCAATAGGATTTCAATCTGCCAAAGCACATTCAACAACCATTCTACACCTGTGAAGAGTGTAATTAAATAGTATTTTGCCAGGGCCTCTCCAAATCTAGGTACAGTTTGATAGGCCAACGCAAAAGGGGTTATGTGGGATCCCTAGAATAACGATGGGTCAATAACTCTGTTTATGATGATGTCATTTGGTGGGAATAGTGTCCCAGCCTATCCATGAATGTAGACTCCCAATCAGCAAAAAACCCTGGCATCATGAATTTTCCCACATTGGCATTCATAAAACAACCTTGAGGCCATGAGGGCCTGCATAAAAATGGAGTAGTACCCTTTGCAGTTCTTGTGTTCATGTGTTCCGTGAGGAGGGTAAACTTTGGGCATATGAGTGGCCCCAGCGCAGTTTGGAAACTGCATTTTCACAAAGCCAGCAATTACCTCTGGAATATCTTTTATGCCTGTCACCTTGGGATAAACCACACTCCTGATTACGTCAGATACCTCTGCCACCACTTTACCCACAGTTAACTTTTCAACACTAAACTGGTTGGAAATGGACCTGTAGCAGTCTGGGGTAGCCAGCTTCCAGATGGCGAAGGCAATCCTCTTCTGCACCAGCAATCCTCTTCTGCACCAGCCTTCATGTGTGTGTCTTTATTCTGGAGGGGACAAGCTGCTTGCAGAGCTCCAGCAATGTAGCTTTCTTCATGAAAAAGTTCTGGACCCACTGCTGGTCATCCCAGGTCTGCATGATAATGTGGTCCCATTAGTCTGTGTTTGTGGTCCTGTGCCAGAAATGCTGATCTATGTAGGGGGCATCAGCAGCTATGTTGAGTACACTGAGCAGTATCAGACAGTGAGAGTCTGCTATGCCAGAGTACTTTTTATCCACTGCTGCCTCCTGCTGCTCCATCTGAAGCTCTGCCTTTGGTGGGTCAGCAAACATTGCCGAAATGTACACCAGCATCTCATGGAAGCTCTGCATGTTTCCTGACACATGCATGAAAATGCAAGCAAGAGAACTTTTTGAAAAGGGGTTGTCTTCATGTTGTGTGTCCACCTGTATTGGCAGACTGTTCAAATCTCCTGTAACATGCAGGGTGAGCAGTAAAATTTTCGCCACAGTCCACCCAGGACAAAGGGCTAGAGCAGCTGCATTGTGAGAGTGTGCCAGAGGGTCTGGGATATGGTTGATTTGACTTAAGTCTGTGTGCTGCCGTGTGGATGCTAGAGCCCCAGTTTCGAGCCTCGGTTAGAAAGTTCTTAACATAGTGTTAAAAAGAAGTGTTGTAGGTGCTCTATTCCAGGGTTCTTTAACACTGTTCAGCTGACTTGAGTCCCACTAACCTGGGCTTACATTGCAATGTAGATATATCTTGAGAGGCTGAGAGCTTGGCTGGGAAACAGCTTGTTACTGGCAAGGGGACAGCAGTAGATGAGACCGGTAGATGCTTGGATGTGGCCTGCAAACAGTGTGTGTGTGTGTGTGTGTGTGTACCGGTCTGAATAAGACATAAGGATTAAACTCTATCTGGGGGTTCTGCTGGCTTGTGCATGATGTGGCTTGGAGGAGCTCCACCTTCTGACCCCTGAATTAGGTGTTGAATTTGGAACTCTTGGTTAATCTTTTGCTTGTAACTTAAAGCAATCATGCCTAGGGTAATCACAATGTTTGTCAGCTCTAGAAAAACAGAGTTTTTCATTATTCATCAAACTCTTGTGAGTGTTCATGGGAAACCACCAGGGGTTAGAACCTGCAGGACCTAGAGCTCAGAGTGCCCACAGCACTTGTCTCTAAGCACATTGTACACTCAGCTTGCTACCAGTAATCTAGGGAACTGGTTACCACAGTACTCACAGCGACTCCTTGCAGAGGAGTCAGTTACAGGACTTAATAATTGGCTGCTGGGGCAGGGGAGAATTCTTGCTGCAAAGGCAGCTGATTGAGATGCTTATTTTTCCCCACTCTGCCGCCCATATTGCAGAGCTTCAGTGGTTTTCTGTCTCTCTACATTTATGAAAAGATAAAAGAACCTATTAGCACCTCCTAGGTGCCTTTGAAAATCTTTCAAAATTAATTATTACAGTTACATCAATTCCACCCAACCCCACCTCATCACCAATAGCCTGGCAAAAAAGAATAAAAAGTCTCAATCACCACCAACCACCTTGTTAATTCTCTCCTAAAAGGTGGGGAGGACAGATGGGCATTGCAGTGTGCCTTAAAGATTAGCAAATTTCAGACTTGGCAGACTGAGGGAGTGAATTTCAAAGATAAAAGTTCTCACAGATACCTCTCTAGAAGCAACACTCTCCTTTACATAACAAGGATTCTGTATCTCTGATCTCAACTGCACTTCCAGGTGTTTATAGCCTGAAATTTGGAATCATAGACCTCAGTGATAGGGTGGTAGAGGGGCAGTTAGGAGTTGAGTTCCTGAGGTCAGTTCAAGTTTAAATGTAATTCATTTTCAGTAAAAGTTGTAGACTACTGTAGCACATGTACATACATGGGCAAATTCAGAGATGATGGTCACGGTGACATAAGAGAGATCCCTGTGCATTTACACTGCTGGTGAGAGAATGTAATTGTTTTCCCCCCAGTTGTAACCAGCTCAAGACTTCCTCAGATCTACCTATATCCACTCTACTACTTCTTTGTAAGGGAACTGCAAGTCACACCTTGTTCTGGCTCAGTGGCATGTAAGATAAGAATGGAAGCATAATAGTTCTAGCAAGAGCAATTAATATGTATGTATGTGTTCTTCTGATTTTCTTAGTTAATCATCACTGGTAAAATGTTTTTATATTGTATTTAGTTGCCCACTGCCACTCTGAATTTCAACTTTTGTTCTTTCTTCTGTGATAAACAGAGTAAGAGCAGACATAAATTATCAGAGCTCCGTTTATTTCAGTGGAACTATGACAATCTTCTGCAATGATGCTATGGGCTAAATTCAGAGGCAGTGTGTAAGGTTTAATTTGTGTCATCTTTCTTTATACTCTACTAGACCCACTCTGTGAAGGGCAGTGTAAGTTGTGTATAATGTTTGCACACCACAGAGCTAGAAGAAGGTGCAAGTTAAAGTAGCTTCTAGTAATATTTGGGGCAAAGGAAACAAGCTGATGATATAGCACTAACTGTGTTCCTACTTTTATAATACACTGAAACAAAAGATACAGGATATGAAGCCTGAGATTATTAAACAAACGTATGTCACCTCAGAGATAAAAGATTCTGATTGTCACCTCATTCAAACAGAATCTGTAATTGGGTGTTGATATTTTTATGCTACTGTGCTTCAAGAAATATCTAAGGTTTATTATATTACTGTTTTTTCTCTTTTAGGTTAACGGAACCCTCTGGATATTTAACAGATGGACCAATAAATTATAAATATAAAACAAAATGTACATGGTTAATTGAAGGATAGTAAGTATATATTTTAAATAGATCTAACTGTCTGATGTATGATGTGTTTACTCCAGTGCTTTAGAGAGCTAATCTCTAAACAGAACAGAGCTATATGTTATTTTTAAAAGCACCTGGATGCTAAGCATACAGGTACATTTCTTCAACTTTTTAACAGTGATAATTATTTAAGTTAAAAAGCTAGGGTGGGATTTTCAAAAGTGGTCAGAGTTTGGCTAACTTTGTTCCCAATGAAGTCAATGACAAAAGTTGGGCCAACACTGTATGTTTCTGAAAACCGTGTAATAATTTTTTATTGCCTGTTTGATTATTAAAACATGTTGTGTGCCCTATATATCGTCACAGAACCCTGTGATCTAGCATGTTGTTGTTCTCTTCAGTGATGTATCAGGAGTAGCTTAAAGTACAGAAAATATCTAAAGGCCAAACTAATGCCATTTAACTGGAAATATGCCCAGCAGGTGTGAAGGAGCTGAAGGTTAATAGCCTGAATGAGTTACTTTGAAGAGTAAAGAAACAGCAGGATCCCTCTGAGCAGTCTTTATATACATGTAATATAAACCCCAATATTTTGAACGTGTATAATACTAGAGGATCTCTTACAAAACATAGCCGTTGTATACAGTGGATTAATTCCTTTTACAGTTATGTTTATAAGGGCATTTCATATGTGGTTAAGTAGCATAGCCTCTGATTTAAGAATCCTGTGTTGAAATCTTCATAATACCTAGATTTACACTCATAATAAAATCACTGAGCAATATAGCACACCTTGCTTCCAGTTGAAAGTTTTGACCCAGCACTGTCTCAGCAATATGCCATTAGTGTGTTAAAATTCAGGACTAAAACTTTATTAGCTATATCATGGAGTCTGATATGGTATTGATATTGCATCTCACAATTGTCCCGCTGTGTGGAGCAGTTCACAACCGTGAGTACTGGGCAAACTGTCAGAAAACAGGGCAGATTGCCCAAGCTGGTGGTGTGTTCTATAATTAGATTTCACCAAGCGAGTAACAAATGTGGATTCATATTACCAGTCTTACCATGGAGTCACAAACAGTCCCCTTAGACTCTCCAGTCTATCTTGCCATCCAGACAAACTGGACTTTTGTGCTAAAATGGTTATTTACATGAAAAATCACATCAAATTTGGGTTGCTTCCAGTCCCAAGGAACCAGTAATTTACCACAGATCAATTGGTACTCTAGATCTGACACCAAATTCTAGCCAATTCTATAGTAAAGTAGCTGAAGGTTTATTAGCTAAGGAAAGGAAGCGTGAGAGTTATTGAGAAGTTAAAGCAGATAAAATATCCACAGATGAGTCACAGTTTGTAATTCCAAATGGAGGCAGTGACATCATAAACTGCCAGTTTCCCAAAAGTCTTTTTAGGGCACCCAGATTGTCTCTGGGGATCTTTGCATTTAGTACACTTCCCAATAACAGTTGTAACAATCGAGAGATCCAGGATCTTTCCTTGAATGGATATTTATAGCTTCTTCTCACAGAAAACAAGCTGACCGTGTCAATACCCACATGGGCTTTTTCTTTGATGAAGAGTGAGGAATGCATTTTGAGTCTTTGACCTCTGATCATCACACACAATGACCACTGGCTTTGAAATGAGCACTTTAACAGAAAAGTTCTTCCTTTGCAATCCACAAGGCTTCTTTTTCGTTTGATGGGTTATTTAGTGATGGGGGTATACACAATGTAAATGTTTGCTACTACATCATAACAGGATACAGATAAGTGAAAGCAGTGCATGTAACATCCCAATAGTTTATATGAAGTTTAAACACCAAATACACTCTCATACATTAAACAATCAGTATGATCTATACCAATACACAAGTGAATTGGCCTAGTCTCCCATGTCACAGTAAGATTTCAGGTATCGGCCAGTGCATGAATGTCAGTTGTCAGCAGAATATGTACAAACACTGCATGCATTCAGAACAGTTTAGTGGTCACAAATATTCCTATGCTATGTTCCATTTGAGAGTTTCAATCCTGTAACAAGTGGTGCTTTCATAAATATTTGTTTTAAAAAAAGGCCTTTTTCTATGAGGCAAGATCTGTGGTGGTTTTGTATATTTTACAATGCTTTGTTTTGACTTCATTTGTGAAAGGCTTAGATGCTGTTATAATTATTTTGAGACAGTCTTGAAAGAACAGTTTTTGAAGATAGCTTTTTTTCTTTCTGCATTTGATTTTCCCCACCCCTCAGGCTGATTTACAAACAAAACTGTGCCTAGATCCACTGGTCACTGTGTGTTATGTATTGTCATTTGTGCCTGAGCCACAGGGGATATGGATCTATGACAGCTCTCAGTTTTAGATAGTGGCTCTTTAATTCGAACTCTGTAGAATTCTGCTTTGATGCAGAAACAGTGAGACATGCACACGATAGGCCTCAATTTTATTTAAACTATTAACAGGGAACCCTATCCCCATCCAAGTATCTAGCAGAGCTGTGCCAATGTGGAGTTCAACCAGGCACCATTGACCCCGTGCATCTATATGAGGGCAATGCACCCTCTAAAACCTCAGGCCTGCACGTGTACCCTGGCTAGTAGCCAGAGTTTGAACCCTCCTACAAACAGGAGATACGAGATATGAAATATAGAAAACCACATGCTGTATGAGACATGGAAGCCTACCCCTTCACCATGCAATGTCATGCTTGAGTCCAATGCTCTAGCTGCCTATCATGTTACGTAGACCACACATCAGATCCTTTATTAACCCACCATCTTCACTGGAACCTGCCAAATTGTGATGACTGTAATTTAGACTCCCAAAGCAGAACTCTGGGATGCCACGTGGAAGGTGAAATAACCCATGCAACAGTTTGCCAGTATTGCCATATGGCAAAACTCTGGTGCCAGACTCCAAACAAAAGATTAGTGATCAGACTAGCCCCTGGCATCATAGAAAATAGAGCATTCTGGATAAGAGGGGCTGAAACAGAGCCCAACAGCTACTTGTCTCAGCCACTCACCTCCCTTTCCCTTACTCTGGCAGGCAAGAGCCAATCAGCTGGTTCATCACAACACCCCTGTCCAATGGCAGCAGGAGTGGGTGAAACAGACTCCGGTGCCCAGATGCAGTGTGAGAGAGCCTATTCCCCGCCTCAGCCTGCAGCATTGGGAAAGAGGGTGCATAGACTGAGGGGAAAAGAAAGCAGCACCTTCCTCCTCTCCCATACACACATGCTGCAGGCCATCGACATGGGAGAGGGAACAGGGTGATCACATTTAGCATTGACTTAGCTGCTGTTGGTTGAGGCTAGGGTGACCAGACAGCAAGTGTGAAAAATTGGGACAGAGGGTGGGGGGTAATAGGAGCCTATTTAAGAAAAAGCCCCAAATATCGGCACTATAAAAATCGGGACATCTGGTCACCCTAGTTGAGACCCCCACTCAGCCAACCCCACTTCAGAGGATGTCTTAGTTGCTTCTGGCATCATCAAAGGCACCTGGTTAGTGAGGTGAGCATTTACCTCTGGAGGCTTCTGGTTCTATTTTTGGTACATTGACCAAGATGGAGGTTGTCTCATGATAAATCCTATTGAAGTCCCAGATTTTGCATTGTATTCCCTTTGAAGTCACCACACATTCCTCCGTTTTATGTTGGAAGGCACAGTATTGTTAGTCAATCAACAATCTTTAGTATTGACATTTTAATATAACATTACATTTTTTTTATTAGTACCAAGTTTTGTAAAACTTTATCAAAGCCTAAATTTTGAGGATTAAACGTTGACAGTAGCCCTTTTAAAAACCTTATGGATAGTAATATCCATGGGTAATTTTAATAATTGTAAGCATGACTTTTAAAATAGTTTAAGATAAAAAAATTAAATAATTGGCTGGTTTTAAATATGGTTTTATACCAACTTTTGTCTGCATGAGTTATGATTAGTACTTAAAAAGACTGTTTGTATTTAATAATGTAATATTATGATGGTATGGTTAATTTTATTATACTCCAAGTAATTTTTATTATATAATTGTATTATGAGTCTATGCTTTTGCTAAACAATATATCACTGTAATGTGCTCTTATTGTTTTCTTCTTTCAGTCCTAATGCAATATTAAGATTAAGATTTAATCATTTTGCCACAGAATGTAGTTGGGACCATATGTATGTTTATGATGGAGATTCAGTATATGCACCTTTAATAGCTGTATTTAGGTGAGTATTTTTATGTAATAGTTCTTTAGTAGTAGTATTAGTATAAAGTATTATTAATATGACGAAAAAGTAGCAATAGAGGTTTTAATTTGCTATTGGTAGTTTGCTGTCTTTCATTAATATTGGTTGAAAATATACACTGATGGTCGAATAAGTTGCCAAATGGGAATACAACATAATAGCACTTTTGCCTTTGAGTAAGACAAAATTTCTCTCCTGGCTTATGTTCAATGCTGACATTGCACTGGAACATTAATGCTAATATGAGTGCCATCCTAGCTAGAGTGAGTTTCCAGTAGATTCCTGATATCAACTGAGGGTGGGTTTTTTTTTTTTATTAATGGAAGTGGGGGACTGGCTGGCAAAGGAGGGGGGAAATTGCTTGATATAGTTAAAGGGAAATCACAGAATTTGTGACTTACGCAACAAAGACATTGTACTGCTTATAAGACATGAAGGATATCTATTAAGCCCATTACAGATAGACAACTGAAGCTATCTCTTGAGGGAGGTTGGTGTGGAGGCTGTCCCAATTACCAGTTATACAAGGTCTTTTCTTTGCACAGCAGAATGGAAAGTATTGTGACTAAAATTAAAAAAATATGGCTGGGTAGTACTTAGTGGCCCTGGCCTTTGAAATATCAAAGCTCAGAAGGATCCCCAGACTTGTTAACAGCGAAAATACAAAAGGGCTTGATTGCTCTATTGTTCTCATTAGATAATATGAATAATTATAATTGGATTATCTCTGAGTTAGATATTTATAGGGTGCCACTTACCATACTGTCTAGGCTGCTGTGGGCAACTTGCAGAACTAAAAAATTCTGATATATGTCAGTGCCTCATAACTGTTGGGAAGCTTTTTCCTCAGAGTCCTGTAGCAATATGTAGAAAATAATGTTAAGAGAATCCTTTTGTGGAAAGGAAAGTAAGTACATAAAAGTTTAGATGTCTATAGTCATGGTTCTATGGGTACAGAATTATATATGTTGTTGATAAAACAAATATATTTAGTGAGTCAGTCTTTCTACTTTATGGCCCTGATCCTGCAAACATTTAAACTGTGTTTGTAGTCTTGCAATATCCATTTCCCCGGACCATTAGAGCAGGATGTGGGGTAGAAAGAGGTGATTTTAAATTGTTGGACACTAAGTACATGTGTTTTAAAAACTACTAAAAATAGACCAGAGAAAAAAGAAAAGGTCCTTGAACTCTTACTAATTGTTTCTCTTAATGCCAACTCAGGCAGGTGACTGCCACTATTTTAGTCAAAGGCATTCCTTTACATACTTTAAGAGACACCATGCTTGAGACCGAGCAAAATAATCACAATCGTTAATCATGACTATTTTATTATTAAAGAAAGTAAAAGAAAACATTGAACAAAACAGTGCAGGTAACAGAACACAAATAATAAATTGGTTACTGCTTTACAGTCCCTTCTGTATGATTCTCTGGGGAGTGCTTTTAGCAGAGAGTATTTCTCTGAGAGTGGGCCTGCCTCTGGTGGGGCACTTTTCTCTTATTAAGTTGTGACCAAGGTATTATTTCCCCAAATTGAGAAGACAGTCATCTTAGTTATCCAAGGATATACAATGATATCTAAATGGGCAAAACAATTTCGTTTAAGGAAAAGTGGATCCTGTGGTGGTTAATAATAACCAGTCAGTTTATATTTGGGCAAAATAAGCCATCTTAAATAAATCATATGAAATTGAAGGAAGTATTTAATCAATAACTTGGAAGAAGCCATTTCAGGAGCTATTTTAAGATAGGCCAATTACAAATATAAAGAATATTAAGAATCTTACTAAGAATCTTAAATCAAATTAAAACCGACTTCTGCTTTGCTTATCAATGTTTAACCCTGGTCTCCTGTCCAAGAATACAGGTCTAAGCATTTTGTGATTAACAGGAGAACTGTTAATATTTGAAGTTACAACAGCTTTTCCATATTCCCAAAAAAGTATTGCAAGGCTTTTAAAATCTAATCCTTTGGCAGTGTCTTGATTAACTTTCTCTCACCTATCCATGTTGAAGTCTTAGAGAGATTTCCTTGGGTTAGTATCTTTTTAAGTCTTCTTTGTTTTTCTTAGCGTTTCATAGTAACTCTAGTGTAGAGATGCACAGGATGAGTTGTGGAGTGCTTGCTGTTTAAGCAGGGTAGGGGGTGTGTGTGTGTTGCTCACTTCAGACTTTTTAAAATACTCTTCTTCCTATTTCTAGGAAGTTATAGGAAAACTACTTTCAGGGTTGTTTAGATTCCAAGTTGGGTGCTTTCATTAGCTTCATGCCTTCAGCTCCAGAATATGCAGTCTGACTAATGAATATGCAACATTTCTTTAATTTCCTTTGTTCTTCTTGTGCCGGGAAAACAGATAACTTTTAAAGTTGGTTGTAACTCTTTTTATTCAGACCATTTTATTAGCATTTGAGAGGAATTGAAATTTTGTTTTTAAAAATTGAAACACACTTCTTTATATAAAAGTTTTCATTTTTTAAAAGTCTTTTACTATTAAGTCGTTCTTAAGTGTTTAGCTTAATAATTAAAGAAGTTTGTTGGTACTTTATAAAAATTTTTGGAAAGATTTTTCCTGTTGTCTTAAATTTTCCCATAGAATTTAGTTAAAATCATACTTTTTGCATATGAACTAATTATTCTAGTGACCAAAGGGGGAGACTTTCAAAGGCACAACTGTCTTTTTGGTGCCTAGGTGTGTCAAAGTCAATTGGAGAGGAGCATCTAAATGCCATTTGTATAATTGAAAAAGTCTTTCCCAAAGTGGTCTTTAATAATTAGCTTCCAACATTTTAATGGCAATGCATGTGCATAGATAGCAAATGTATGTGGAATTTTGTATTGTTACAAAAACAATTGGGAAACCCTGTCTCTCTCAAGGTGTAGAGTTCATGGGTTTGAGCCCTGTTTTATTCAATATAATTTAAATAGGCTCCGTAAGAGTTCCAGATTATGTTGGATATATAATTAATGATTGAATCATGTTATTTATTTTATTATTACCATTAATAAGAATCCTTCATTTAATCTCTCTTTTCCAGTGGTCTAATAGTCCCTGAGGTGCGGGGAAATGAAACTGTTCCTGAAGTAGTTACTACATCCGGCTATGTGTTGCTACACTTTTTTAGTGATGCTGCTTATAACCTAACTGGATTTAACATATTTTACTCGTAAGTATCTGTTTTTTAAAAGAATTGTTATTTTATGAATTAGGGCTATAATGTTCTTCAGGAGAATTACATACTTGTAGACTATATTTGTCTTTTGATTGGGTTAAAGGTATTAATGATGTCAGGGAGTTATTCACACTGATAAGTCTTTCATTCCAGGATGTCCAGAAGGTTTTTATGGGGTGAGAGTGAATGAGAGAAGTTTTTAAAAATGGTAAAACAAGGTGAAACATATTTCCACATAGAATGTCCCAAATCCTTGTCGGTGGGGACACTTAAGGTCAGATTCTGACCTTTGCTCATGTTGAAGAGCACCTTATTATGAGTAGTTGGAGTCAGTGGGACAAGTTGTGCAAGTAAAGGGCTCACAATTTGACACACAGGCCTTGTTTATGCTAAAGGGAAAAATCGATCTAAGTGACACAATTTGAGTTACATGAATAGCTTAACTCAAATTGGCATAGCTTAGATCTATTTACTGCAGGGTCCGCACTATGTGACGTCGACGGGAGATGCTCTTCTGTTGACTCCCCTTACTCTTCTCGATCAGGTGGAGTACAGGAGTTGATGGGAAAGCAATCGGTGGTCGATTAGCGTGTCTTCACTAGACCCGCTAAATCGACCACCGATGCATTGATCGCCGCAGCGTCAATTCTCCGGTAAGTCTAGACAAGCCCTTAGCTTTTTTTGGATAAGCTAAATATGTTGAGAGTCTTATGTCTCTTAATGTAAGTCATGTTTTCCAGATGTAGAATCATTCTTGTGGTTCTTTGCGAATATTTACAATTTTTCAATTCTTCTTTGAAATGTGGACACCAGAATTGGATACGCTGTTCCAGTAATAGTCTCACCGATGCCATATGCAGTGGAAATACCACTATTCTACTCTCTCAATATTTCCTGTTTTTTTCCATCCAGTGATACCTGTCCTCTGAGCCCTAACATTGCTGGACCAGATCTGAGGTCCTTCAAGTCAAATACCCAGTCTCTGACAGTGGCCAGTACAGGTGCAAGACCCTCACAATAGGTATTTGTGGGATAATCTTCCTCCCATATTAGGTCTCATCCTGATCTCTAACAGTTAGAGGTTAGTTTAAGGATTGAACCATAACATTTAATACCCCTTCCAAAATGATGATGTTAATGATAATAACTAGATATTCTGGTTATCTAATGTCTAATCCCTTTTTTAAATCTTAAATTCTTTGCCTTAACAATTTCTGTGGCAATGAGTTCCACAGTGTAATTATATGTTGTGTGAAAGAATATTTCATCAGTTTTTAATTAGCTAATTTTTAATTTTATTGAATGTCCCATTCTTGTTTTATGAGGCAGGGAGAAGAGAAGCTCCTCATCGATCTTCTCTATAGCGTTCATTATTTTATATATTTTTATCATTCTCTCTTATTCATCTCCTTTATAAGGTAAATAATCCCACTCTTTTCAAACTCTCTTCATATGAGAGTTTTTCCATACCCTTGATTATTGTTGTTGCCCTTCTCTGAACCCGGTCTAATTCTGCCATATGCTTCTTGAGATGGTGGGATTAATGCTGCACACAGTATTTTAGAAGAAGCCTCACAATTAACTTATATAATGGTACTATAATATTGTCTGTATAATATTGTGTCAGAACTTTATTCTGTGACTTATACATCCTAGCATCTTGTTTGCTTTTTTGATCCCAGCTACGCATTGAGCAGAGGTCTTCATTGAATTATCTACAAGGAGATTGCTCATATTCTCATGGAGGATGGACAGTGATGCAAAACCATGCTCTGAAGTGTCCCTAGCCTCTGTTTGCCAGAAGCTGGGAATGTGTGACAGGGGATGGATCACTTGATGATTACCTGTTCTGTTCATTCCCTCTGAGGCACCTGACATTAGAACTGTTGGAAGACAGGATCGGGGGCTAGATGGACCATTGGTCTGACTCAGTATGGCCATTCTTACATTCTGCTGTAATTTACAGTAGTTTTCCTTATGTTGCTTTTACTACATGAGGGAGTTATCCAGTGTTTGAGAATCCTTTGACTGGGTAATGTTGTACATGCAGTTAGACTATAACAGAAAGAAGTCTTGAAAGATATTCTTCCTTTTTCGGTGTGTGTGATTGCAGTTTTGTCACCCAGAATAATCTACTTAGTCCTTTCAGGTGACAGCAAGAAAATATAACCATCTAAACAATTTATCGTTGCTGTAATTGTTTTCCCTAGTAGTTCCCAAAGTTTTGTGAACCTGTCTGCTTATCTTGGAAGTCAATGGCAATAGGACATAGCATTCTTAACTACAGCATGTTCAGCATTCTTTTATACCTCAAAATCACTAATACATGCTATTAAATTATTATGTTGGAAGATAACTGAAATAAATAACTGAAAAGTTGCCATCTATCCTTCAGTGTATATGCAAAGGGAAACTAATGAATGAATCCCTACTTTCTTTGTCCTCCTGTTACTGATTTTATAGTAAAGTCTCAAACTTAAACTTTTCACCAGCTAGCTTTCATTGCTATGTTTACAGAGAAGATATGTTTACTATTCTTTCTATTTCTCAGAGAGACTCCTTCAATACTTGTTTCAGAGTGGTAGCTGTGTTAGTCTGTATCGGCAAAAACAATGAGGAGTACTTGTGGCACTTTAGAGACTAACAAATTTATTTGGGCATAAGCGTTCATGGGCTAAAACCCACTTCAGTCTTATATGTATCTCAGGTTTACCTAAACTTCTGCTGCTTTGTCTCTTTCCTCCTGCACTACCTCCATAAGCTCTTCTTCAGGGACTTGGACAGATGGTCCTCTTATCTCCCACCTTCTGATGGATTCTTCCTCTGCTCTTTGCTCTGATTCTGCATTGAAATTTTTTTTAAACTTAATTTTGCTGGTTGTCATCACTCTCCTATGAGCTCTGAAGTTCTAGACGTGATGATAGGCTACCCCACACCAAGTGCTTGTTCTTTGCCTTCCAAGTAATCTTCCTCAAGTGGGAGAACAGAGAAATAACATTGTTGGTATTGAATATCTAAAGAAGATAAAAGAAGCAGCCTGGTTATTTAGTCACTCTGTTGGGCCTGGCAATACACAATGAGCATGACTTGCTGCTTTCAGAGTCACCACAGCAGCAAGGAGATGAAAGGTGCCTTTTGTTCCAGATCTTTTTCTTCCTGTGAATGCCACATCAATGCTGTTAATCTGGCCCTTTTCACTAGCACTAATTAAACTTTAAACCCCTAATTTTGGGAGGGTGGGAGGAAAGCTATTTTGCTTTAATTTGTTGCTCAGCGCAGGCACATGCAATTATAAATGTTTTTTAACATGGGCTTTGTATCATGGCTTTACGAATCTGAAAAAAAAAAAGCAACTATATTAAAAAAGCATATGAAAAAGCCATCCTGGCAGACATGATGGAAACACTTTATATTGTTAACAAAATAAATATAGGGAAGATCCAAAACTGAGTTAAAGCACACAGCAATTTACAGAAACGGAGGCTTCCACACACAACAGGGTTAACTTTATTGGAAGGATAATATAAAACAACTTCTGTTACCCTCCACTGGTTATTAAAAGGTAACATTAGTTTTAGTTAGAATATAAAGAACTGTTTAAACAATGTCTAAAGAATGTTAGTCTTTGTGTTTTCCCTTTTTCATGGATCTTTGATTGATTATGAAATTTAGATTCAGTTCTTGGTGCAGAGCCAGTCCTGCATAGTACAGCATAGGGAGGCCTCAGTTCTGATTCTATCACTGACTGTGTGTAAGCAGAGAGTACTTTAACCTTAGTGCATCTCAGATCCCCTGTCTGTAAAACAGTGATTATACTTACTACATTTGTATCAGTGATTGTGGATTTGCAAATAAAAGGAGCTGTATACAGCAAATGCAAATTATTATTATAATGTCATATGAAAAGCTCTACCCAGCTCTTTTATTTCTTTGTTGCCTTATTTTATATATTTATTTTTACAGCATTAATTCCTGTCCTAACAATTGCTCGGGGCATGGGAAATGTACAACTAGTGTTTCCATTCCAAGCCAAGTGTATTGTGAGTGTGACAAGTATTGGAAAGGCGAAGCCTGTGATATTCCATACTGTAAAGCTAACTGTGGGAGCCCAGATCATGGCTACTGTGATTTGACAGGCGAGAAACTGTGTGTGTGCAATGACAGCTGGCAAGGTAAGTTATTAATATATATGTCTTAGAATCAAATCTATGTGAAAGAGGAGCCCTCATTTATGTATCTTACCTGCTATGCGAATTTAAATCTTTATAACGTAAATGTAAACAGTTAATTTAAAAAATACACTTTCCAAATGAGCTCAAGAATTGTATCTGGATCTAAATGTACTTTGGGAACTAGGTTTATTTTAATGAAATCAAAGGCAGGTAATTTTAACTGAAGTTTAGTGTTTGACTTATGAGTGAGTCTGTTGTAAAATCAGAGATGATTGGGCTGAAAAGACCTTCTGGATCATCTAGTCTAACCTTCTGCATGACGCAGCAGTCTCCTCTTTGTATTAGTAAGTGTAACGCAGACCACCTTGGATGTAATCAGCAGGGATCAAACCTGTGACCTCTTGAGCCAAATGCAGAAGCCTCTACTACATGAGCTGAAACAAAGACATGTCTCTTAGCCAAGAGTATAGCAGGCTCATCAACCTCTAGCTGCCCTAGTCACCACCAGAGCGGGGACAGAGTGCCTCTCTGAGCAGACAGGTTATATAAGTATAAATAATAATGAGTCCCTCCAATTTTTTGGATATATTTAGCATCTTTAAAAACAGCTATCTCCTTAGCCAAATTTCCCTTTTTGTTCATAATTTTTTTATTCCTTATGGATCCTATGTTTTTTTCCCATTCTTAATTATTCTTTTCCCATTCAAAGTCCATGTTTTACACTCCAGATGCATAATTCACTTATGAAAATGGGATGTATGAAACAATCCTAGCAGGATTAGCTTCTTTCTTGTTTAAATTTGTTTTCCTCTTGAAAAGGCATGGTTAAAATGACTCCATATAACCGATTTGGTCCTGCGTATATTGGTGGTCATTGTTTGTTACTTGAGTGACACAAATAATTTACTAATTTTTACTCCTGTTAGCACTCAGCCAATACACCCAAGAGAGAATGAGATGTATTAAATTCTTTTTGTGACTAATGTGCAGTACTGTTTTGTAAATGTCAATCAGTACTGCCCTATAAATCTATTTAAGGCAATAGAGTGACACTGGGATCATCCAGGGAATGCTCTGAAGACAGCTTTGGTTGGCACAGATGTTACTGAGGCCTGTAGAACCTTTATTATTGGTAATGATGGATAAGAAAGGATGTACCCAGGTTCATTCTTGTGTAGTCCAACTGAGACTGCAGAGTTGGGAGTTAGAAAATCACTAGTTTACTTGTGCACTGAGTATATGTGATACTGAATCACTGACAGACAATGAACATGAAACTGAAAATTGCCAGTTCAGGAAATTCACTTTTCAGGGTAGATCCACACTTTAATAGAAGACTGACTATGCTGATTGGCACTTTTTCCAGCAGAAGGAAGTCATAAATCTAAAATCCTAACTCCCTTTTCTTAGAATATTCTCTTCATCCAAGGGCTTGTCTATACTACCTGCCAGATTGGTGGCCAGTGATCGATCCAGCGGGAGTCGATTTATCGCGTCTAGTCTAGACGCGATAAATCGACTGCCGAGTGCTCTCCCATCAACTCCAATACTCCACCGGAGCAAGAGGTGCAGGTGGAGTCGACGGGAGAGCCTCAGCAGTCAACTCACCACAGCGAAGATACCGCGGTGAGTAGATCTAAGTACGTTGACTTCAGCTACGTTATTCATGTAGCTGAAGTTGCATAACTTAGATTGTTCCCCCCCTAGTGTAGACCAGGCCTAACAGTCATCTCGCTAAACCATTCATACTTGCAATAGGTAGGCTAACAGACTATAATTTGTCCAATGATTAATTTTTTCTCAAAGTCCTTGAAGTCTTTGATGAATTTTTCTTTGTTCTGTATGTTCCCAATGTACTAATGTGGATGATGAGTGGGTTTTCTTTAATGCGCCTTACTATTCTTTCTGCATTTCTTCAACCTGGTGATACTTGAAAGACTGTTTTGTTTGATCATTTCTTACTTCTAAATGCTCTTTTCTACAATTCATAAACTTTTTCAGTACCTTCTAACTGAATTGGCATCTGCAAAAGCTGTCTGATAGCTTACCATTCCTGCTGCTTTACCAAGTACTTTAAATATTTGGTAATTTCTTGAAAACTTGTAAAGGTATTGCTTTATCCATTGTAAATCCATACATTCTATCCTTCTTAAAATAACTTCCTGTTATCTCTTGCTTGCACATCCTGTTCTGTTTAGTTTATTCAATCCATATGCACATTGGAGTTATTCTGTTGGACTATATTATCTAGATCAAGTTGTCAGTGTATTACAAAAATCTTTCCCTGGTTCAGACAAAAAGAACATGCAATATTATACTGTGTATGGTATTTTTTTTAACAATGGTGACATCTTGTGGATACTGTGGAAGAAGCGTCTTGTTGAAGAACCTTTCATGTGCAATCCCCTACATCATAGGAGAGTTGTGAGGAAAAACACATTAAAGGTTGTGACACATGTTGAGATCTACTGATGAAAGGTGCTATGTAAGAGTTAGGTATTATATTAGGTATTATAATAGTAAAGATAAGGACTACGAGGAAAGAGTAGAGAGTACTCATTGGAATAGAATACAGTAATTGTTTTGAAAGCTCTTCTAATCATGGGTCTGATAGATCAGAAACGCTGTTCTCCTTAATTTGGTTTTATGTGGGATTGGAAGCCATGCATTTTGCTGAACAGGGAACTAATGGTGTAAATGTTTTTAAAATCAGCTGCTGCTCATAATGTTATAGAATTGTGCCCTGATAGTTGAATGAAATGTTTATGGTCTGAAAACTCTATTTAAATTATTTGACATCTCTTTATTTTTAATGGATGATACATATTTACTTTACTGTAGTAGACAGTTTGTATTAACAATACAAAAGACAGAAAACCCAATACTCCCTTAAAGCGGCCAGTGTAAAGGGAGACTAAAAGGTCATGGAAGAAAACCTGTTATAATGGAGTTCCATAGTCGTCACAGAGAAAATGTAATGGGTCTATGCTGTTTCCTTCATGATCCTTGTTGTAGGTATTCTAATTCTAACCTGTAATTATACCGGATTGGAATTGCCTAGAGAAGGATGGGGGTTAGGCTCGAGCACACTTCACTTCAGCTGGCCTGTGCTGGCACTACACTCACAGAAGGCTGTTACAAGTCAGAGCCATTTTGAACAGATGTGGGTTTACTCTTAAATTGCACTGGGGACTGGGCCCAGAATTAGGGAGGCACAAATCTGGGTTAAAACCACCTACTCCCTGTCCTTTCCTGTACCTAGCACAGGAACTGAAGAACTGAGAGAATCTGGCTGAGGCAACAGTATTGGCTATTACATTATTGGAACCACTTGAAGGAGTTTAGATTTTTAATACGATAACTTAATAAGATGCTCTTATGAAAGATACCCCAGTGGCTAAAGAACTGTATTGTACTTGATACATTTATTATTGGAAAACCTAATAAAATTTGAGAAACATAATTAAGAAACTCACTAGTGGTAAATGGTCTGACTGTTTCAACTATATTTAATTGGCTAATCAGATCAGATTACTTTTCAGTACTATGTTTAGAGTTGTCCAGATGCCCCAGACATACTTATGCACTGTAACTGTAAGAAAATGCTAACACATTAAAAATGAACTTACCATTTCTATCCTTTGTTTCTAGTATTTGCAACAATTTTATAATTTTCTCAGTATGGCAATTATTTTTATATTCCCTCTTCAAATAAAGATCCGAACAGTCTCTCAGTAAAAGATTATCTGATTCTTTTAGTAATATTTCTCCACTAAGAACAGTGTTGGGTAACTTGTGGCCCATCAGGGTAATCTGATTGCGGGCCGTGAGACATTTTTTTGACGTTGACCGTCCGCAGGCACTTTCCCCCACAGCTCCCATTGGCTGGAATGGAGAACTGTGGCCACTGGGAGCTGTGGGGGGGAGGTGCCTATGGACAGTCAATGTCAGCAAAATGTCTCGCGACCTGCAATCATATTACCCTGATGGGCTGCAGGTTGCCCACCACTGATGTAGAAGCATATGGTGATATGGTTGTATTCATATAATGGAAATTAATTTTTTCTTTCTGGAACCATATTCCACACTAACCTTCAGGTCAAATAGTCAGATAAAATGATCATAAATATGTCAAGTTATACTAATGAGAAAAAAAAAAGATTCTCAAGATTTTCTCATTGTTTCTATGCCAAACAAACAGGATCTTTACTGCGTCAAAACATTTTATCTTTGGACTGTACTCTCACACTTGTAATTTATTTAAAGGGAGAGTGGGAGAGAGAGAGAGGAAAAAAAGTTTGATTAAAATAAAAATTGGAGAACCTTTTAAAAAATCCCCCTCCATTTTGCTTAGTAGATAATTCCTGTAGTGTATTTACTAAAGGAACACTGTATGTACTAGCAATTTTCATATGCAAAATCATGCTTGAAAATTTGACATTCTTTACATTGAGTGAAGGAAACCCATTAAAACAATCTTCAAAGACTTTGGACTAGATTCTGATATCCTTATTCTCCTTGAGCTGTACCTTACTCTTCAAGTAGTTCTACTGAAATAAAGGCCAAGGCCCATGAAGTGTACTTGAGGAATAAGGTCTGTCTTATAAGAATGATAGTTACATTGTCCATTTTTATGCCTCTCAAAAACCCATAATGTAAAAGGACTTCTAAGATTTCTTCAGTTTCAAATCTTGGTATGGCTTATCACTTTTCTAATTTGGGGATGTTTCCATATATAGTACAACCAGAGCCATGCACCGCTGCTATGGATAACAGCTCGGTTGTGCAGTTTTGTTAATGTTGTGGGTTGGTTTCTGACTCTGATTATGTTTGCAAAGGAGCAAAATCCTTGTATATTTAAGTATGGTAAGAATGTAGCTCAGTGTAAAATAAGTGCAACATACACCCTGGCAAATAGCAAATGTTGACTTTGTCCCACTGAACTCTGCATTGTAGAATCTATGACATGTTGCACGAATTCTATCTAATTTTTATTGCACATCAGGTTGTTTGGGGTTCACTATGATCTTCTTTATTTAGGTCAGTGTAGCAGCTTCAAGCCCAAGTACAGTTCCAGAAAATGCACCAGGCTGTGGCTCTGGGGGTCACTGTCTTCCCAGACATGGAGACAACTCTAACAAAGGCTGTACATTATGAAACTCTGAGTGTGTTGTCTCATCAGTCATTGTATTTCATCAGACTAAGAGATGCAGCTGGGATGCAACACTGTAGGAAAGAAATCTTCATTAGGTATGCTAAGAGTCCAGCTTACATGCTATGTCTCTGGAGTTGGTCTGTTAACAGCATCACCCCATCTTGCATTCCTGAGACCCTGGTGTTACACTAAACCAGGTCCTTCCTGAGAGTTGACCCTCTTTCTCTAATTGCACTCTTCATATTATAAGGAACCAGATTCATTGATATCCCTGGAATTTAAGGTCGGGGCCACATGGAGTGTAGAGTTTTGGTTTCTTTGCTTCTCAAACTTCTCTTCTTACAGTAGCTGAATATGTGCTTCAGGAAGTGGGCTGTTTCAGAGAATGAGCAACTTAAGTGTTTTGTTGACAGCACTGGACCAGTCAGAGCTCAGCAGTCTCTTCCCTCTGCAAAGTGAAAACAGTGTCACTGAGGGAAGACTGCATTAAGTGGTAGTTTCACCTTAAACAAAATAGTGCTTTTCCCCTCAGTTGTGGGGGATCTGGTCTTTCCAACCATTTCCTGTCTGTCTGAATCAGAAGAGAACAGCAGCCTGAGAAGAATAGTTCTAGTGCAATGCATACTGAGTGACGAGGTTATATAAATCCTATCCCTTTTCTGGATGGGGAGAGACTTGCAGGGAAGGCAAGCAGTGTTCATGGTGTCTCTTTGGGGGCTATAGGGTAAGTAGAACTTCATCCTGTACTTTTAAAAAATATTGCAAGTCCTCGTTTTCTGGCCTTTTAAAAAACCTAGAATAAGACCACAGGCGGTGGAACTTTTTGCTTGCTTCCATGCTTTCCCTTCAGCATGGAAGGAGTATTACATAAACATCCACAAAGCCTCATCTCATTGTCCTTCTTAAAACTCTCCTCTGCTGAGTTGTCTACAAAAAACTTGACAATGGTTAGGCAGCTGGTTTACTGAGACTACAGCTTTTTATATGTCATTGTTATCTTATGCTTCTCTGTATGTATGGTTTTTCATAGAATCATAGAAATGTAGGGCTGGAAGGGACCTCGAGAAGTCTTCAAGTCCAGCCCCATTTGCTGTGGCAGGACCAAATAAACCTAGACCATCTCTGATGGGTGTTTGTCCAGCCTCTTCTTGAAACCTCCAAGGATTGAGATTCCATAACCTCCCTTGGAAACCTATTACATAGCTTAACGACCCTTATAATTAGAAAGTTTTCCCTAATATCTAACCTAAATCTCCCTTGCTGCAGATAAAGCCCATTTTCTTGTCCTACTTTCAGTGAACACAAAGAACAGTTGATCCAAGTCCTCTCTATAACAGCCATTAATATATTTCAAGAATGTTATGAATCCCTGCTCACTCTTCTTTTCTCAAGACTAAGCATGCCCAGTGCTTTTAATCTTTCCTCATAGGTTTTCTAAACCTTTTTTCTTTCATTTTTGTTGCTCTCCTCTAGACTCTGTCCAATTTATCCACATTTTTCCTAAAGTGTGGCTCCCAGAATTGGACACAGGACTCCCAACTGTGCCAAGAAGACTGGGACAATTACCTCCCATGTTTTACTTCTGTTAAGACACCCCAGAATGATACTAGCCTGTTTTGCAACTGCATCACATTGTTGATTCATATTCAGTTTATCCATTGTAACACCAGGTCCTTTTCAGCAGTATGACCACATAGCCAGTTTTCCTCCATTTTGTAATTGAGCATTTGATTTTTCCTTCCTAAGTGAAGTACTTTATTATATTTTATCTTGTTGATTACAGACCAATTCTTTGATTTTTGTCAAGGTAGTTTTGAATTCTGATTCTCCTCTCCAAAATGCTTGCAATACCTCCCAGTTTGGTGTTATCTGCAAATTTTATAAGTATACTTTCCATTCCATTATGGAAGTCATTAATGAAATATTGACTAGAAAGGAACCCAGGACTGATCCCCATGGGAACCCACCAGATATGCCCTCCCAGTTTGACAGTGAACCATTGATAACTACTCTTTGACTAGGTCTTTTGACCAGTTGTGCACACAAATTAGAGTAATTTCATCTAGACCACATTTTTCAGGTTTGTTTATGAGAGTGTCGTGGGACTGTGTCAAAAGCCTTACTAAAATCAGTTTATCCCTCAGTTCTCTTCTGTCTTATACTTAGCTAGTAAACTTTTCTGAGGATGGGTCATTACTTTTTTTTGTTTGTTTTTTGATGGTGCTTGGCACAGTGGGACCCTGATCTATAACGGGGCTTACAGACCCCTTTTTTAGCATTTCTGTAAATCTAAAAAAAATAAACACTACTTGCAAGAGAATATTTTTGTTACAAACACACTCTTCGTTTTTCTTCTTTTCAAAGTTAGCTTGAGGTACAATGCGAGCATTGCACCTAAGGTGACTCCCATCCACACACAAATCTCTAGCCCAAGTGTCAAGGTTCCTTCCCCACTCTGAACTCTAGGGTACAGATGTGGGGACCTGCATGAAGACCTCCTAAGCTTACTTTTACCAGCTTAGGTTAAAACTTCCCCAAGGTACAAACTATTTTACCTTTTGCCCTTGGACTTCCACTGTCACCACCAAACGTCTAACCAGTTTTATTATTGGGAAAGAGCCGTTTGGAAACGTCTTTCCCCCCCAAAATCCTCACCAAAATCTTGCACCTCCCTTCCTGGGGAAGGTTTGATAAAAATCCTCACCAATTTGCATAGGTGACCACAGACACAAACCCTTGGATCTTAAGAACAATGAAAAGAAGCATTCAGTTTCTTACAAGAAGAATTTTAATAGAAGAAAAAGTAAAAAAGAATCACCTCTGTAAAATCAGAATGGTAAATACCTTACAGGGTAATTAGATTCAAAACATAGAGAATTCCTCTAGGCAAAACCTTGAGTTACAAAAAGACACAAAGACAGGAATATCCATACCATTCAGCACTGCTTATTTCCTCAGCCGTTTAAAGAAATCATAATCTAATGCATATCTAGCTAGATTACTTACTATGTTCTAAGACTCCATTCCTGTTCTGTCCCCGGCAAAAACATCACATAGGAAGACAGAGAGGCTTTGTTTCTCCCTTCCTGCAGCTTTTGAAAGTATGTTGTCTCCTCGTTGGTCATTTTGGTCAGGTGCCAGCGAGGTTATCCTAGCTTCTTAACCCTTTACACGTGAAAGGATTCTTCCTCTGGCCAGGAGGGATTTTAAAGGTGTTTACCCTTCCCCTTATATTTATGACATCAAGTTAAGTGGTTAATCTGTTAGGAGCTATGGGTTGAAGCTCAGGTAATGCTGATGCTTGAGCTAGTGAGTGCAGTGGGGATTCAACTATGGTTCACTGGAGTGCTTAAAGGCCTCACTGCCTTCCCAAAATTTCCTCAGGGATGTTTGTTGTGTTGTCTTCTCCTGCCCTAGAACTGAAAGTTATTTCCAGCAGTACAAACACCCAATTTTGGTGTTCAGACCCTCCTTAGCATATGACTCTTTGCCGTGTAGCACCTATGTAGCATCTGTTTATAGCTCTGCACTCTCACCTGTCCAGTCAGATGGTGTCTGGCGAGGATGGACCATTCTCCTAGTGTGTGGCTAGCTGGCCTGAGGCTGATACCAAAGTACTCGTGCAGTTGTGGTGTGATGCCATCAGGACTTATTTTTGGATCCAGGACCTGAAACCAGCAGACTTACAAAAGTCTCTTCATGAATCTTTCTGAGGAAGGGATCCATTGGACCGTCCACCAGTGCCAAGAGAGGCTAATATCTGTGAAAGCTCTTTACTGCTGGGCAAAGAAACGTAGCTCACAATCTAGTAAAAGTCCTAGACCTCTCCGTACTCCCACTAATTTGATAGGGGTCTGTAGAGAGCCCAAAGTACAGAGCCATCTCAAAGGCCCATGGGGAAGTTTGTGGGCAATGAGTGCAGAGTACCTGTAGGATGACCTGGAGGCATGGCTAATGCTGGTCACAGCACCCTCGTGTGAGGTAATGTTGATACTCACCAATGTGCCATAGCCATCCCAGCCTCATCCAGGGAGGAAATTTGAGGAACAGGATGGGAAGTAAAAAAAATGACTGTACCTCAGCCAGGAAAGGATTAGAGTTGCCATTTTGTCATTATAGTTAAGGGGTATATGACAACAAAGGAGGCCAACATGGTCTCTGTAGGACCAATCTTTGTGGGGGATGTTGCGTGGTGGAAGGCGGATGTTGAATGCTGCTTGTAGCTTATCTTTGGGGCAGAAGAACCACTATTCCCTATTCCACCCTTTCTTCCCCCGGCCCTAGGATCCAGAGGGTGGGCTATATGAGATGCTGATTTCAGGATATGAAAAATTCCCATGGTCCATGATGCCCCAGCCTACTTTCCCTGGTCATCCAAGGCGGATTGTAAGAAGTGGGGAAGGATTTTAGACGTGCAAAAACTGACTTCTTGTGGCGCACACTGCTGCATGTTTGAGAAGGCATCATTAGCAGCTGTTGCAGATTACATATATAGCAGTATGCTTTGTCTCACATTGGCACTAAAAATGCTAGTGCTAATCTAAATTTTTAAAAATAATACCGGCCCAGGAAATAAGTCCCCTTCATGGACTGTGGTATGAAGTCTAGAACACCTGAAAAGTCTTTTGAAATATAGGACTGGGATCTAACTGCTGTGGAAGGAAAGACTGGAAAGACCCTGTTAACGTTTGCCTGGATTTTATACCTTTCCTATAGAATGATGAAGCAGAACTTTTCATATAGTGGGGTTTTCATCAAATTTCTAGGCAGAGCAAATTGTGCAAGTCTTCCCTTGTAGCTCAACATTCCCTGTTAATCATTAATTTGTACATCAGTCAAGAGACAGAAAAATAGCTCCATGGTTCCAGAAGCCTGGAATAATTGTTCAGTCTTCCATGGAGGAATCTCAAGCAAGTTAACAATTTCCAGTGCCTCGACAGCTTGAAATAATGGTAAGATTATCACTGGTATTGTTCTGTTGTCCCAAGCCTGCTCCCCAAATAATTTTAAGGCTTTTAAAAATAATAAATATGAAGTATTAGCCATTGTTTAGATGGGCAAGTATCCTGGAATCCAGCTTCAGCCTGGTGTCATCAACTCCCTCCATGCTACCAGGTCCTGCAGCTAATGACCTTTGCTTGGGAGTTAGCCAGTACCTGGATGATGGATAGTGCAAAGGTCAGGTGTACCCATTGCACTCCATCCTTGTGCAGGCATGGTGGAGCAAGGACTCTGCACTTTCCGTACATGTGCATAGTACCATACCTCATGTGTATGACATACCCGGTAAATATAGCTGGACTGCCAGTGGTATTCACTTTGAATAATTTGTTTTCTTCTCTCTGGTTGGTGGTTTGTGCAAGTCCTTTGACAGCACTAGAGAGGGAGGGGAACTTCACAACATGTATTTTATTGCAGGATCATCTTCACAATACATACATGTGCAGATGAGATTTTTCATATAGATACACTGATATAGAACAGCAATATGCTCAGATAACTATCTCACTTTCCCCTTCCTCTGTTTCGTCCTTCTGTATGTGGTACCATATTCTCTTCAGTTGGCCAAATGCAAAGTCTACAATAACCTTCTCAGGATGTACATGAACCTTCTTTAGCCAGGTGTTCTTTTGTCAGGGTAGTTTGTACAGGACTTTCCTAGAAGGATTGTTTGTGCACTGGTACTAAGTCAGTCAGAGAAAATACTTTTTGATACCAGTCCAGGAACTATCCTGTTACAGTAATTTATCCTCGGTAGTTTGAAGGAGAAACAAACCCCAGACTTCAGTTTTTACTCTTTGAATGTTAGAGTTGGAATATTATTGCTTTGGTCTCATCAATGTCTCTGAAAAGTGACTATTGAGGAATCCATCCACATCAATTCCATTATTATTGAATTTAGTTGTTTTTTGTGGAAAGCTCTCTTGGTTTTTGCGTTAACTGGAAAAAAAATAACAAGCAATGGATATATCCAAAAGACCAGATCCTTCTCATTTTTAGCATTTTCCATCTCAAATATGCAAGAAAATAACTTATTTAGGTGTTAAAATTTGTCCAATTGTTCATATAAATATGGCCTATATATTAAAGGATGTAGAGAGGTGGCATCTCTTCCCTCTGTCCTTGTTGGGTAGAATAGAAATAGCCAAAATGAATATCTGCCCAAGAATGACACATCATTAGACTACTGCCTTTCAAGGTCTCTCCATTACTCTTTGCTCAAATATACCCTGGGCATGGGTTTGCCATTTTTGTATCGATATTATTTAATATTCTAAATGCACCCTATTGTAAGGTGGTTTCTCTCGGTAGCTCTGTATACACACTGGCCTAAATTGCAATTGATATCTATGCCATTTGGTTCCCTCTCCTTTCCTATACCTTAGGAGGCTACCCACACTCTTATGGAAAACTCCAATCTTTGCATCTACATGGGGCATCCTTCAATGCATTAAGATGATCGCAGCATCCTATCTTACTAATTCTCTTCTTGTACCACTATGCGATAACCTGTGCATCAGGATCAAGGCCAACTCCATGCTTAAGAAAATTTGGATAGAAAAAGGTTTAATAAAAATTAAAGATCTAATACAGTATGATAGAGTGCACTCCTACAATTACATGTGTAACAAATATTAGCTACCACTGTCACAGAGTTCATTCTTCCAGTGGCCATGCTCAAGGATTCATGCAAAGATAGGGGGCAATTGGTCTGTTTCAACATTCTCATCTATAGACAAACATTTTAAGAAATACAGAAGCTTTGTAGGAGTTACTTACAGGTGGCTTAATGCTTTGCGTTACCCTCTCAATCTCAGGCTCAAGGAAAAGTGGAAAAAAGACTTAGCCTTACTATCACAACAGAATCCTGGGAGGACATCTGGCTTAATGTGAAAGATTCTTCGTGTTCTTTATCCTTACGATTCTTCCAGAACAAGATATCAAACAGATACTACTTAACTCCAAAATGTTTGTTTAAGGCTAGATTGGCAACACACACTGAACTTTGGAGATACAATTAATCACATGCCAACCTTTCACACATCCTCTATACCTAAATGCATGTTGTTCTGGAACACCATATTCAGTTCTCTCTCAAAACCTTTTAGGTGTTGCTATCTTTCCTTCTCTGAGATTGTGTACTTTACAGGTGCTGGATGGTATTACCAGTTAACAATAAGAATTTATGGATTTCAAAGTGGCCAAAAGAGTTATTTTTGGGAAAAGGGAAATCTGCAATTCCTCCCTCATATGCAGACTGGCTTAGTGAGCTCTTTACTACTGCATTAATGGAAGAAATGACTTAGAGAAATGTTTGGAAAAAATATGAGGATGATTGGTCCTATATGAAACTATTGCGTACTTTTGAAGTTCAGAGTGTACAGTGCTCACTTTATATTTTGGATAAATATTTGCACTGTAAAAAACAAAAAAATTGTATTTTTCAATTCATCTCCTATAAGTACTGTAGTGCAATATCTTTATCATGAAAGTTGAACTTACAAATGTAGAATTATGTACAAAAATGACTGCATTCAAAAATAAAAAGTGTAAAACTTTAGAACTTACAAGTCCACTCAGTCCTATTTCTTGGTCTGCCAATCACTCAGACAAACAAGGTTGGTTACAATTTGCAGGAGATAATGCTGCCCACTTGTTTACACTGTTACCTGTTTACAATCTTGTTTACACTGTCACCTGAAAGTGAGAACAGGATTTCACATGGCACTGTTGTAGCTGGTGTTGCAAAATATTTACGTGCCAGATGCACTAAAGATGCATTTGTCCTGTCATGCTTCAGCTACCATTCCAGAGGAGATTGCTTCCATGCTGATAACGATCCAAAGCAGTGCAGACTGACACATGTTCATTTTCATCATCTGAGTCAGATGCCACCAGCAGAAGGTTGATTTTCTTTGTTAATGGTTTGGGTTCTGTAGTTTCCGCATCAGAGCATTACTCTTTTAAGACTTCTAAAAGCATGCTCCACACCTCGTCCCTCCCAGATTTTGGACGGCACTTCAGATCCTTAAACCTTGGGTCAAGTGCTGTAGCTATTTTTAGTAATCTCACACTGGTACCTTTGCGTTTTGTCAAATCTGCTGTGAAAGTGTTGTTAAAACGATCATGTGCTGGGTCATCATCCAAGACTGCTATAACATGAAATATATGCAGAATGTGGGTAAAACAGAGCAGGAGACATACAATTCTCCCCCCAAGGAGTACAGTCACAAATTTAATTGACACATTATTTTTTTAACAAGCATCATCAGCATGGAAGCATGTCCTCTGAATGGTGGCTGAAGCATGAAGGGGCATATGAATGTTTAGCATATCTAGCATGTAAATACCTTGCAGCGCTGGCAACAAAAGTGCCATGCGAACACCTGTTCTCACTTTCAGGTGACATTGTAAATAATACGCAGGCAGCAGTATTTTCCATCAATATAAACAAACTTGTTTGTCTTAGCGATTGGCAGAATAAGAAGTAGGACTGAGTGGACTTGTAGGCTGTACAGTTCTATACTGTTTTGTTTTTGAGTGCAGTTCTGTAACTAAAAAAAAATCTGCATTTGTAAGTTAGTTTCATGATAAAGAGAGAGCACTTCAGTACTTGTATGAGGTGAATTGAAAAATACAATTTCTTTTATCATTTTTACAGTGCAAATATTTATAATAAAAATAATAAAAAGTGAGCACTGTGCACTTTGTATTCTGTGTTATAATTGAAATCAATATTGAAAATGTAGAAAAACATCCAAAATATTTAAGAAATTTCAATTGGTATTCTATTGATTAATTGCAATTAATTTTTTGAGTTAATTGCGTGATTTAACTGTGATTAATAGACAGCCCTATATTTTATATAAAAATAATATTTTTTTAAATACCCAGTGAATTTTCCATATGCAGGAAAAATAGAGGCGGCAGCCATATGAAGAGTAATACATAAGGTTCCAACACTGTGATACCATGTAGAAGTGGGTGAGAGTTGCTTACCAAGTCCCACATGGTGGGCTCATCACCACAAAAGCTTGACTTCCTGCTGATTTAAGATGTGATGACCTAGAAGGTGTTATGACTGCCCAGATACTAATTGGTTAACACGAAGAAGGAAATCTCTTAACTGTTACCATTTTAAAAAGCAGCAGTGTCTGCTTAAAGTAAATCTGCCATTTTGTAAACATTCAGTGTAAAGAATGCAGGGTGGGCAAATGCACCGCTGTCTCCTGAACAAGCTGAAAGTGACAGGCACTGCTGGAAGCCCTGTTAAGAGAGAATTACAGTAATAGAGCTCTGTGGTCACCAGTGCATGTGTTGCTGTTGAAAGGCTGTGACTGGATAAGTAAAGCAGCTTTCTGCACAAATAGCACAGCTGGAAAAACACTTTCATACCATGCGTAACGCATCCTTTCTATAGAAATTATACCAAGGGTCTTCACCTAGAGGAAAAGAGAGCATCCTGTCACAACGTGTACACATCAGCAAACCTGTTTTCTTGTGATTGGGGATGAGGTAGCTCTGGTGTACACAGCTGGCAATATTGACAAGTATTCTTACAAAATAGAGACTGAATTTATATGGTTTGTGAGGTAAGCAAGATGCATTTTATCAGAGTGCTGTTGGTACTGGTACCCCATGTTCTCCAAAAGACTCTGAGATACCTCAGAACCATTGAGAAGTCCAGCAGGACCAAAATGGCAATTCAACTGTGATGTAAATGGCCTCCTGGTTTTCGGATCATGATGCAGGAAAACATTTGTGTTTAAGCCCTTTTGGAATTAAATGGCAACCAAACAATTTCTCAGTCACTCTTCTCTCCCCCGTCCCCCCCAAAAAGATTTGGTAATTGGCAAATATTCCTTGTTAATTGGTATGCATTAGAAGTATTCTTGAAGAAAATGCTAGTTTGAGGATGGTTGCTTTGTTCCCAGGTAAATAGTTTAGCCTGTCTCAAATAATGCCATATGCGTATGACTTGCTTTAAATAGTTAAGACGCATAATGGAGAGGTTGGTAAAAGGCAGCTTGAGGGAGCCCAAAGCAGAATAATTTAAAAAACATCCTTACCAGAATCCTGTCAAGGCAACTTGGATGAAAGAATTTCCAGATTCCTGATAGACCTTCATGCTAATGGGCCTGGAGACACTAGTCTAGACCCTATATAAATAAACTAGAAAATATAAAGGAATTTCTATAACTTTTGTGGGATAGAAATTGTGTCTTTCTATATCTCCAGAGATACATTGTGTACCTGAAAGGATATTTTAAAATGTCTCAAGTTCATAGTGATACAGAATATTTTTTACTGTACACATTTTGATAATGAAATAATTTGGGGATGTATTTGCGAATCTTAAAAAACCTTATTGATAGTTTATAAATATTGTTGTCAAAATAAGCTATATAAAAATTGTGTATTTTGACTCCAGTAAGATGACATGAAAAACAAGAAGCAGCTAAAAACTACAAAACCTTTGTTGAGATATTAGGATTAGCTAAACGTATTCCTACTGTTTATATGAACAACAGAGCTCAGAAGCCTATACTGAATAAGTCAATATTTTTGTTTTCCCAGTAGTCCCTAAGGAACAGATTAAGGTCCAAGACTATAGAAGCTGTTTTCTCATTAGGCGGAAATTGATTTGAGGAGTTGAACTACAAAAGCAGATTGCCACTTTGGCAGTTCACAAAACTCTTCAATAAATAGAAATTAGATTCCTTCTCTAATGTTGTATATGTGAGTAAATTACTATTTTAAATGTATAGAATTTTTTTCTGCAGTGAGTGTAATGTAATTGATTTCCAATTCAGTCTTAGAAGGTAAAAATCTCCTGCTTTACCACAGACTGAGTGATCCATTAGAAGGATAGGAGGAAAATCCAATTAAAAACAAAACAGATTTTCCCCCCTCACATATAAAGTAATAAATGGGTATTCTTTTAACATTTTACAGCTAATCATGCTGTGTTTTTCAGGCAAAATGCATATAGTGTGTTTTTTTTGAAGTTCCCATAGCATAGATATATTTTATTTCCAACAATGTTGGTAGTTTATAGTATTTGTATTTACTTGGGAAAACAAGATTCATATGTGGCATTTGTCAGCACTACCTTTGACCCATATTACTAAGTCTTGGTACGGAAATAGGACAAATATTCTACCATGGAAAAGCATCTGCTCTTTAAGTGATGTTACAATAAAAATCCATGTAATTGTATCTCTTTATTGTTTATAAATTCCTTACATATACAGTCTGACACCTAAGTTGTATTCATGGCTTTAGATTTAGGTTAGTAAAATGTAATGGTTGTAAGAAAGTTATTATGCATGAGATTTTATTTTAATTGTTGATCATGTGAATGATATTGTAGGTTTCATGTACTTACAAGCTTTGGGTGTTGAACTTCATATTCTTTTAAAAACCATTTTGTCACAATCATTTTACTGTTATGTACAGTGAGATTTATGTACTGAACACCTTAATTGAATTTAATTGTTTTTTATCTGTCTTTACAAACTGAAGTATGGTTCAGAATAACTAGTGTATCATTTGTTTTTCTTAAATTATGTTAACTACTAATTTTCACTATTACTGGTTTGTGTATTTTGTTCAGTGTTTGCCACTTGGTGTCACTGTTTACCACTATATTTCTTAGCCACAGTGGTAAAACTAATAAAAGATGGAAATGTACTTTAGTTATATGACTCTGGGCCTTGACTCAGCAAATCACTTAATGCATGCTGAACTTTAATCATGGAAGGCCTTCTCTAATCAATTAAGCACATAAACATTGGTTTAACTTTAAGCACCTGAGTAGTCCCATTAATTTCTGTATTAAAGTTAAGAATGTTCTGAAGTTCTTTGCTGAAACAGAGTCCAGGTGAGGTTAAACTTCTGTTAGACTATGTATACTAATGCATAAAATATAATTTATTAGAATTGTTTGCACTTTCCTTAGAACCCATGCCAATACCATTTATCTTTTCTGGCCACAAAATAAGAGGAAAGATACTAATTGAGTTTCAGCATTTAAAACTAGAGTGTAATTTGTGTACAAGCAAACATGATCTGTTTGTTATTTAGGAAGTAAACTTGACAGTTTATGTGCAGCTGAGGACAATATACAGATGATGTTGCCTTGGCAATTGTGTGTGAGTTTCTAATCCTAATGAGTCTTTCAATAACCTATACACTTTCTCAGTTTTTCCATAGAGAATAATATAATATGTTTAGATCATTTACTTGTAATAATTACCTTCTATAAAATATTAAGGAGGTTATTTTAAGGGGAAAATTTCATATTAATATTGGGCAGAGCTGAAGTTTCAGATTGATGGGGTGAAGAGGCATCACCTCGTTCCCAGTACATAATGAGTTAATTCCAGTTTCCTCCTTCTTTCTCCTTTGGCAAGTGTTAAAGAGAAGGGCTGTAAGAAGGCTGCGTGAGAGACAGAGGGATGGGAATGTCTGTGGATTGGGCAGTCTTTTATTTTTCATGAAATGATAGGGTTGGAAGGGACTGCATGGGTTATCTAGTGTAACCCCCTGCCAAGATACAGGATTTGTTGTGTCTAAATCATCCAAGGCAGATGGCTATCCATCCTCCTTTTGAAAACCTCTAGTGAAGGAGCTTCTACAACCAGCCTAGGCAGTCTGTTCCTGTCATAACCATACAGCTAAGGGTAGCCTGGAATTCCTCCTTACCTGTAAGGGGTTAAGAAGCTCAAATAAGCTGGTTGGCACCTGACCAAAAGGACCAATGGGGAAAGAAGATACTTTCAAATCTTGTGGGGGTGGAGGGGAAGGCTTTGTTTTGTGTGTTCTCTTGGGAAGCAGAGAAGCATCAGGTCAGAAAACTCCTCCTATAAACCATCTTAAAAGTCTCTCATATTACAAAAATTGTAAGTAAAAGCTAGGCAAGGCGTGTTAGATTATCTTTTGTTCTGCTTGTGAATTTTTCCTTTGCTGGAGGGAGGTTTCTTCCTGTTTTTTTGTAACTTTGAGGAAGTTCTGCTGCGTTTTTGAATCTTTAGTTACCTGTAAAGTTATTTTCCATCCTGATTTTACACTGGTGATTTTTACCTTTTTTAAAATAAAATCCTTCTAAGAACCTGAGTGATTTTTCTATTGTCCTGAGACCCAGGGGTTTGGGTCTGTGATTACTTTGTAACCAATTGGTTAGGATATTATTATCAAGCCTCCCCAGGAAAGGGGGTATAAGGGCTTGAGGGGATATTTTGTGGGAATAGGAACTCCAAGTTGTCCTTTCCCTGATTCTTTGTTAAATCACTTTGTGGTGGCAGCGTACTTTCCAAGGGCAAAGAATTTGTGCCTTGGGGAAGTTTCTACCTAAGCTGGTAGAAATAAGCTTAGGGGCTCTTTCATGTGGGTCCCCACATCTGTACCCTAGAGCTCAGAGTGGGGAGGGAACCCTGACATGGTGGCAGTGCGGTGGGATCATTTTGAACCAAAAGCACAGCAGGATTTTAAAAGGACAATTTTTCCCCCCCTTTTGGCTGCTTGGAAAGCAGGGAGGTGCGTGTTTTTTTTTTTTTTTTTTTTTTTTCGGAAGCTGTGAGCAGCTGGAGTTTTTTTTCTCTGCCTGAGGGCAGGGTAGTTAACCTCCTGCAGGGGAATTCACAAGTGTGGTTTTTTTTTCCCCTAGCTCTCGGGTTAGGCTAGATTAAACACAGAAAGGCTAGGATGGCTCACAGTGATGTCCAAAAGAAATTAGAATTAGCCCATTTCGAAGCTGATGAGAGACAAAAGGAACATGATAGATGGATGGAGGCAGAAAAAGCTGCCCATGAGAGAGCTATGGAGGCCCAGCGGGAGGCCCAGAAGCATGCTCAGGAGGAGCAGGAAAGAGAGAGGAAGCATGAACTGGAGTTAGAGATGGCAAAGGCTCAGCAAAATATACCAGCCAACCCTAGCAATCCTTCTCCAGGTACCGCTTCCTATCCCAGAAAGTTCCCCACCTACAAGGTAGGCCTTCTTAGAAAATTTCGAAAGGTTCTGCATTGGGTACAGCATCTCTGCAGACCGGTACATGGTAGAGCTGGGGCCGCAGCTTAGTGGACCTTTGGCAGAGGTGGCGGCTGAAATGCTTAAGGAACACATGAACGGTTATGAATTTTTTAAAAAAGCAGGCCAGAATCAGAATGGGGCTAACACCAAGCATGCCCGTTGTTGGCTCAGAGCCCTAAAGTGGAAACCGGACATGGCATTTTCCCAACATGCCTACCACATTGTAAAAAATTGGGATGCCTGGATATCAGGAGCAAGCATTAAATCTCTGGAAGATCTGTCTTTCCTAATGCAAGTGGAGCAGTTCTTAGAGGGTGTTCCTGAGGAAATAGAAAGGTACATCATAGATGGGAAGCCCAAAATGGTAATCGAGGCAGGGGAGATGGGAACCAAATGGGTGGAGGTGGCGGAAAAGAAAAAAAAAAACTAGTAGCAGTTGGAGCGGCTATCAGAAGGAGCAACCTGAGACAACACCCTATCACCGGGGGCAGCCCAAGGCCCCCAAGGAAAAACCCAAACACCTTATAGTCGCCCTACACCAGTCTCCAGCAACCCACCTCGCCCTAGTGACCAGTCAGCTGGGCGATGTTTTAAATGTAATGAGCTGGGCCATGTGAAGGCCATCTGCCCCAAGAACCCCAACAGACTGCAGTTCATTACACCGGAGTCACACCAAAGGTCCTCAATCCCAGATGCCTCCCAGGTACCCTCAGAGCAAAGGGAAACTGTGAGTGTGGGTGGGAAGAAGGTTATCGTGTGGATGGACACTGGAGCACAAGTGTCTACTTTCCACCAATCCTTAGTGGACCCCAACTTAATCAACCCAGAGGTCCAAGTGACATTTCAACCTTTCAAGTCAAACTCTTTTGACTTGCCTACAGCCGAGTTTCCTGTCTAGTACAAGGGCTGGTCAGGAATGTGAACTTTTGCAGTCTATGATGATTATCCCATTCTCATGCTCCTGGGGAAAGACTTGGCCAACCATGTGAAGCTAGCCACGAGGGTGGGAATGATCACCTGCAGCCAGGCTAAGCAGGCTCTGTTCCTGAGCCTTCAACAAGGGCCCAGTCTGTGTTACCAGAGACCCAACCAAAGCCAGTCCCAGAACTGGAATTGGCGAAGCAACCAGCACTGAGACCAGCGGTTGCAACCCCGTCTACAGCTCCAACACCAGAGGGCATCACCGAGCCTGCACTGGCAGCAGCAGCAGATAACCCTCCACAAGAGGCTCAGCCAGAGCCTGAAATACCCCATAGTGCACCAGCGGAGAGCAGTTCAGTCAGCGGAAGCAGCCCCATCACCTGCATCACTTCCAGAGGGACCAAGCCCAAGTCCAGTGAAGAACTGGACAATCCAGTGAGGAACTGATGTCTCCAGCATCAAGGGAACAGTTCCATGCCGAAGAGGAAGCAGATGAAAGCCTCCAGGAAGCTTGGACAGCAGCACGGAGCAACCCACGATCATCCTAGTGGCCATGCTGGGGTGAACAGGACCAAAGACCATTTGGGGAGGTTCTTCCACTGGGAGGCAATGGGCAAGGATATTTCTACCTTTGTCTGGTCTTGTGAGGTGTGCCAAAGAGTGGGAAAACCCCAAGACCAGGTCAAAGCCCCTCTCCAGCCACTTCCCATCATTGAGGTTCCATTTCAGCTAGTAGCTGTGGATATTCTGGGTCCTTTCCCGAAAAAGACACCCAGAGAAAAGCAGTATATACTGACTTTCATGGATTTTGCTACCCAATGGCCAGAAGCAGTAGCTCTAAGCAACACCAGGGCTAAAAGTGTGTGCCAGGCACTAACAGACATTTTTGTCAGGGTAGGTTGGCAGGGTAGGTTGCTGTTTGCCTACAGGGCTTTCCCTCATCTCAGTTTAGGGCTTTCATCTTTTGAACTTGTGTACGGCCACAAGGTTAAGGGGACATTACAGTTGGTGAAGCAGCAACGGGAGGGGTTTATGCCTTCTCCAGGAACTAACATTCTGGACTTTGTAAACAATCTACAAAACACCCTCTGAACCTCTTTAGCCCTTGCTAGCATCAGGCCTGGTATGATAAACATGCCAGAGAATGTTCCTTCAAAGTAGGGGACCAGGTCATGGTCTTGAAGGCGTTCCAGGCCCATAAAATGGAAGCGTCATGGGAAGGGCCATTTACGGTCCAGGAGTGCCTGGGAGCTGTTAACTATCTCATAGCATCCCCCACCTCAAACGTAAAGCCTAAGGTGTACCACGTTAATTCTCTAAAGCCCTTTTATTCCAGAGAATTAAGGGTTTGTCAGTTTACAGCCCAGGGAGGAGATGATGCTGAGTGGCCTGAAGATGTTTACTACGAAGGAAAAAGTGACGGTGGCGTGGAAGAGGTGAACCTCTCCATGACCCTCAGACGTATGCAGCACCAGCAGATCAAGGAGCTGTGCACTAGCTTTGTGCTGATGTTCTCAGCCACCCAGGACGGACCGAACATGCATACCACTCCATTGACACAGGTAAAGCTCACCCAATTAGAGCCCAACCCTACCAGGTGTCTCCTCAAGCCAAAACTGCTATAGAACAGGAGATCCAGGACATGCTACAGATGGGTGTAATCCACCTCTCTAACAGTGCATGGGCATCTCCAGTGGTTTTAGTTCCCAAACCAGATTGGGAAATAAGCTTTTGCGTGGACTACCATAAGCTAAATGCTGTAACTCGCCCAGACAACTATCCAGTGCCACGCACAGATGAGCTATTGGAGAAACTGGGATGTGCCCAGTTCATCTCTACCTTAGACTTAACGAAGGGGTACTGGCAAGTACCCCTGAATGAATCTGCCAAGGAAAGGTCAGCCTTCATCAGCCATGTAGGGCTGTATGAATTTAATGTGCTCCCTTTCAGGCTGCGAAGTTCACCCACCACTTTCCAAAAACTTGTAGATAGTCTCCTTGCAGGATTGGGAGAATCTGCAGTCACCTACCTTAATGTGGCCGTCTTTTCTGATTCATAGGCAGAATACCTGGAGCATCTGCAAAAAGTCTTCAAGCGCATAAGGGAGGCAGGTCTAACTGTTAAGACTAAAAAGTGTCAAATAGGCCTAAACAGAGTGACTTACCTTAGACACCAGGTGGGTCAAGGGACTATCAGTCCCCTACAGGCCAAAGTGGATGCTATCCAAAAGTGGCCTGTCCCAAAGTCAAAGAAATAGGTCCAATCCTTCTTAGGCTTGGCCAGATATTACAGGGGATTTGTACTGCACTACAGCCAAATCGCCAGCCCACTGACAGACCTAACCAAAAAGAAACCAGCCAAATGCAGTTCAGTGGACTGAAGAGTGTCAGAAGGCCTTTAACCAGCTTAAAGTGACACTCATGTCTGACCCTGTGCTAAGGTCCCCAGACTTTGACAAACCGTTCCTAGTAACCACCGATGCATCTGAGCGTCGTGTGGGAGCAGTTTTAATGTAGGAAGGACCAGATCAAGAATTCCATCCTGTCGTGTTTCTCAGCAAGAAACTGTCTGAGAGGGAGTCACTGGTCAATCAGCAAAAAGGAATGTTATGCGATTGTGTAAGCTCCGGAAAAGCTACGCCAATACGTATGGGGCCGGCGTTTCCACCTGCAAACAGACAGTGCTGTGCTGATTTCAGGAGCTTCCAACAAAGTGGCTGATGCACTCCCCTGAAAGTTTCCCAGAATCAACTGGTTAAAATTGTCCTTGAAATTTGGAAAATATGGTTAGTTTTTATATAATCAGTTAGTTTTATATATCACACTGGGAATGGGGAACCGCCTCCAATGGGAGCTTTGGGGGATGTATCTGGAGGAGCGGCCAGGGCAACACACAGACCCCTGTGTCCCCCAGATCCTGGTTGCTTCATGGAGTGGCGCAGGGGCAGGGCAGGCAGGGAGGGAGCCTGCCCTGCCCCTGGTGCGCGCTGGGCTGGAGCTGCTCTAGGTAAATGCTGGGGGGAGAGGGAGGTGCTATGGGGAGCTGGCGGGCTGCAGAAAATAACCCCGCGGGCCATGTGTTTGAGACCCCTGCATTAGATAATCATAATGATCCCCTCTTGCCTTAAATATGTATGAATCCAGTGTATTTCCTTGTGACAGAAAGTTGGGCCAGGAAACATTGTTACAGAATTATTTCATTCTTAACATTGTATCTTGACACCCACTGAATTTTGACGCATGATTTTTGCTTAATATCACAACTAAAAAGATATGCGTGGCAGATTATTGATGATGACGTAATGATGGAGTCAGTACAAGATGAAGTCTTTATGTAAGGCTTGAACCAAAACTTCAGATTTAGATCTAAGAAAGGTATTGACTGAACCATTCTGACACTTAGGTACTAGGGCAGAAAAGACACTGCAGTCTTGCAAGAGTTATTTCCTCTGCTATAAAAGCGTATTCTTTTCACTGTATGTTTAATCTATATGTATAGTTACTGATTATAGTGGCACCAGGTAGCAGTTCTATTATAAACCATAGTTTATAACTTAGCTGGAAAACTTGACATTACAGGGCACCAGCCTGAGAGCAGTTTTTTTTAAAACACCTTTTCAAAAACAGTCTATTCAGCCATTTTGGAGGTTGTACCAGAAAAACAACACACAGTTGTTGTGGGGCTTTCAAAATCCCAGCATATCATCTCTTTGATTTGTACATGTTTAGGTACAGGAAAGAGTGATCACTTGTTCAGGTAAGGGGAAAGCTCCTCACATGTTAAGTGCAGAGTTAAGTTGTTCAGCCAAAATGTTGATTGCATCATGTGCAGTAAGGGGTTGCTTTTTTCTGACACCTAGAGTAAGAATAACACAAATATTTACATAATAAACCAACATTCCTATGAGCCAACCCCTTAATGTACATATTAGATTCTCAAAATTTTATAGGTTTGTATATTTGAGTATGGTAGATATGATGGATCTGTCACGCCAGGGAGTCTAAATCCCAGCCAGGAGAAGTGAGGCAGCACAGTGCCTGGGAGGGGGAGGAGCCCATCCTGGATGCATGCTTGTATAAACTAAACTTATTGCAAGATAAAGCCCTGAAATTTTGGCATATGTTTCTCTGCTTGTACAGTAGCATGTAGAATTTTTTGTCATGGCTTAGTATAAGTAATTAAAAATGACAGGATTAATGTCTTTATTATCTGAACTTTTGTTCATATTTGTAATTCGATACGTTTCCCAACTCTAATTAGAATTGAATAACCAATCCTTTTTTCTAGATTTTTATCACAACTACACTGTGTTCATTAGAGAATCAAAACATCTTAAAGTGAAAGAAAAGGAAGAATCCAAAGAGAATTGTTAGAATCAATATTATTCAAATGTTTGAGGTTAGCATTCTTAAAAGCAAAGTTGTTTTCTGATGTTAAAAGCAGGTGGAGTTGGAAGATATTTTTCTCTAATGCCAATAGTGATCTTTACTTAATTTCTTAATCAATAGAACCCCTGTTACTTGAAACTGTTGGGGACACAGAAATGTTATGATGGAGGGCAGTCCCTGAATGCTGACATGAATGCAGGCTGCCTAGTACTAATGCACTGAATTCCTGCAAAGTCAGCCAGGTTTGGAGAAGGTAGCCAGTGGTCTAGCCATACCTCTTATCAAGAATCCTCAGGGGTCTTGTCCAGGTTCTGGGTAATTGAGGCTCTGTTCCATAACCAAATGAAGACAATTAATTGAAATAACACCACAACGTTAACATTCATTATAATTCTTTGGTTTAATAGGCTGTACTTTAAAGTAGTCTTTTTCAAGGAATTGACACCTAATTCTTAGAACTCTCAATTAGCTAAATACCCCCTCTAACTTTAAGTCTTAACACACTGGTGAACCTCCAGTTATGTCACTTTGGATGCAGACCAATTTTTTGGGAGCCAACACTGTGTTCCCATAGAAAGTGAGAGAAGTACATCAGACCACCCTTAGCAGACTTTGCCCTAGGGGTTCAGTAATTTCGTATGGCTTGGAATAAAGCTTTCTCTCCCAATTGTCCAGGTTGGAGAGACTCATCACCTTTCTCGATTTCAGCATCAGAGTGGTTTAATAATTTCACTGTCCTGGAATATATATCTGCCATCAGTTTTTACAACAAAATTTGTATTGCGTGACTTATAACACCAAAACCAGAATAGGATATCTAGGATCACCAAATAATTCATTGTTCCCTAAACAAAAAGAAAACAGTCATTCAGTATGGACAATAACTGACATAAGGTGAATAGTGCAAACTGTGCCACCTTTCTAGCAAAGCCCTAAACATACTTAATCTTGAAATATTAAAATTTTAAAGTTTCCTCTTGCCTGTAGAACATGAAATCTTTAAAAAATATATAATCTCATATCTGTGATTATAAACATCTTTTTCTGTGGGTGGTTTTAAAATACTTGTCATTCAACAACAAATTTCTCTTGCAATAAACAGCTACCAAATGTTAGAATAAGCTGTTTTTTTCCTGCTAAAACAATAGATTTCTGAGTGTTTCTCTTGGCAGCTCTATAGAATGATCTATAAAATATTTTATATTCAACTCTGTTCTTTTAAAAAAGCACTCTGTGCTGCATTTCCCTCTCAAAAACATGTGCACACTGGCAAAGACTAACATTTGTTTCCTCACATGTAACATACTATAATATGTACAGTAACATAATGTACTGAAGTGTTCTGTACTTCGATATAAAATTACCTAGGTTAGACCAAATAGCAGTATGATTTTTCTCCAGTGGTAATGTATAGTATATCCTTTGCTACCCTTTTATGACTAAATAGCAGTTGAAAATTTGGTATGTCTTCCTTTCGTTTTGTGATTCATACAGTATTTTTTCTGAGTTGAATGCGGAAATCTATCTTTTATTACTTGAGCAAATGTAACATTTTTAATGTCGGTGGCTTTCCTTGTTATCTAAATTATGCCTCAAACTGTTGTTAAACATAAAAATCAGCATACTGTCAAAATGAGCAATCTTGACATCTATAATTAAACCATTCTGATTTCTACATTGTAGAGCTTTTAATACCTTTGCTTAACAGACTATATACCTTACACATTTTTGTTTGTAAAACAGGCCCTGATTGTTCTTTGAATGTTCCTTCCACGGAGTCTTACTGGATTCTTCCAAATGTAAAGCCATTCAGTCCTTCTGTAGGTCGGGCTTCCCATAAGGCAGTTCTACATGGAAAATTTATGTGGGTGATTGGTGGATATACCTTTAACTACAGTTCATTCCAAATGGTATTGAAGTAAGTGATTCTCCCTTTGTTATTCTTTGTGAAATTGATCTTTGCTGGGCAAATAACATTCCATTGAATTACTGTCCTATGTTTGCATGAAAGCTTTATCAATCTGCTTTAAAGGAATCTTATTAATTAACATTTTCTGTGTTCTAGTCACATTTTTTTAATGGCTGAGACAATTAAAACAATGTAAACAATACTAGTTCGTGACACTGGCACTTTTTTATAACCGTTGCTGTTACTCTTTTGTGCTCTAAAATATTAGATACTTGCAGTGTGACAAAATACTCAACTTGAATGTATTGTTTGTAAATATTATACCTAGAATGCTTTTTTGCAATGTTAGTTCTACTAAAATAGACTTCTTATAATTAATGTTAATGTGTATTGATTTGATATTTTATTATTTATATAGCTTTCCAAATTTCTCTAAGAAAGATAGGTTGCTGCCCTGAAGAGCTTACAATCTAAATAGAAAAAAAATCAGACGTGGGGTGGGATAATGGATATAACATGAAAATACCTTTTTTCACCAATTTTTCCGTAGCTTTCTTTGCCCTCCTCTTCTCCCTTTTGTCATCTGTTTCCAGTCCATGCCTTCCTCCTTAGTACCTTGTGTTATATCTCTTCTTTCCTGTTCTCTTTATCCCCTTTCCATTCTTAGAAGACTTCATTACGTTAAGTGCTGAATGCCCTCAACTCCCATTGAAGTTAATGGGAATTAAGGTCAACCCCACAGGAAGCGCTCAGCACTTCACAGGATTGAACCAATACTACTTGGCTAAGAGGTAGTGGTTTACAACATGAGGATGTTAATGTGAAAAAAAGGAGTTTAATTTTTCCAACTCGTGATTTTATTTCAAGTCTTGTGATATTTGATGTTTTTCTTAAAACATCCAACTTCTGGAGTCAAGTGATTATGAGACATTTGGCATTTATTTAAAAAAATACATTTCTGGTCTGTCTGGTTGCAGAGAAAAGCTTAAAAATTTGCATCCTACAGGCTCAAAAATCTGAAAGCAAACAAAAGGAAACCCTAATATTTTAGTTTTAAAATTATTTTCTGTGGTCTGCTTCATGATTTATGAATGCTTGAGTCTGGTAATGCTGTGAAGTTAACATGAGGATTATGCTATACATTTTTGTAAACAAAACTTGGATGTAAATGAAAACTAGATTCCATACTTGTAACTTCTGTTTCTTTTGGAATCTTTTGGACTGGACGTTACTTGAAGTTTCTGCAGAGACTCTGACTTCAAAGGAGGAGGGATGGAGGAAAAATCCTATGCTGCCTCTGTTATAGTTGAATGAGTAGGTCTAAGCCATGAGTAATGTCCATCAATGGATGCCCATCTGAGAAGTTACATGAGAGTTTTTTGTAACTTGTAAGAAGATTGTAACTTGTAAGAAGAAACAAATCAAGATTTATTTTAAAATCTCATGTGAATCCCTGAGAGCTAAGTCTCAGGCAATTCTAACAACCATGTTGTCGGGTATTGAAAAGAGCTCCTCAGATTTTCTTGGATGACAGTTCAATACAGTAATGCAGAGCTGTAGAATAAAGTGGAGGACTCAGTAAAAGGATTTAAGAATTAACATATTTTTGAACTCTTTGTTTGTTTAAAGCCTGTGTGAAAATAAAGTGCACATTCTTCTTCGAGGGATGATCCCTGTTGTAGTCCACTGTGGGTTACACAAACGCACCATACGCCCAGAGTCAGAGAAATTGAAAAGAAGTGTCCATTGGTCTATGCATGTGCCCTGCCTTGCCTCATGCTTCTGTCTGAGGTGATAAAGGGCAGGGTGGAATGACTTCAGTTCCTTCTTACCACTGCATCATCTGGGTCAGAACTTTGTGTTGTCATCTCTGACACATTTTTAAATAAGGATAGTTGTACATAGTTTACCAGTTTTATAGTAGTTTTATTGTAGTTTTTATTAGTCATTACTTTTAGTACTTGGTTTACATGGACTTTGGGGGGGTTTTCAACCCACCCCCCATACCCACATGCAAGTACATCCTATGCCCAGGACTCCGGGCTTCAAACTCTGCACCTCCTGTCCACAATTCTTCTTGGTCAGCGACGACCACCAATGCTGCCTCTGGTGCCTGAGGGAAGGTCACATCGTCCCAGTCCAGGTGTAGTATTTGCCAGTCCTTTCCCAACCAGGCATGAGAAGGCCAGGCTCTTGGCCTCTGGAAGCACTTTATGGCGCTTGCCATGAGACCTCACTCGGACTTAGGCCAGGGAACCCTCCCTGTACATCAACCGGACTCAGCAAGGAGTGCACCTCCTGCTCAAATCTGCTGCTGGAGGTACCACCCCTATAAACCCCATGACAGGGACTATTTGGGTGATAAGGAAGCACATCCATAAGGATGGGACTAAATCTTCCTCCAACTCAAAGAAGATGGATGCTCCTTTCACGAGTTCAAGCCATGGGGATGAAACACTGTCTAAGTTCCATAGACACAAGAAAAAGACCCATAAACAATGGGATCCAGCGGTTCCAAGCACCATAGAATCATAGAATATCAGGGTTGGAAGGGACCCCTGAAGGTCATCTAGTCCAACCCCCTGCTCAAAGCAGGACCAATTCCCAGTTAAATCATCCCAGCCAGGGCTTTGTCAAGCCTGACCTTAAAAACCTCTAAGGAAGGAGATTCTACCACCTCCCTAGGTAACGCATTCCAGTGTTTCACCACCCTCTTAGTGAAAAAGTTTTTCCTAATATCCAATCTAAACCTCCCCCACTGCAACTTGAGACCATTACTCCTCGTTCTGTCATCTGCTACCATTGAGAACAGTCTAGAGCCATCCTCTTTGGAACCCCCTTTCAGGTAGTTGAAAGCAGCTATCAAATCCCCCCTCATTCTTCTCTTCTGCAGGCTAAACAATCCCAGCTCCCTCAGCCTCTCCTCATAACTCATGTGTTCCAGTCCCCTAATCATTTTTGTTGCCCTTCGCTGGACTCTCTCCAATTTATCCACATCCTTCTTGAAGTGTGGGGCCCAAAACTGGACACAGTACTCCAGATGAGGCCTCACCAATGTCGAATAGAGGGGAACGATCACGTCCCTCGATCTGCTCGCTAGATCCATACCGATCCATTGGCATTACCATCACCGGCATCCCACAAGATGTGGAATCATACTGTCCCAAGAAAGACCACAGCATTGGCACCGATACCCAGGAGAGAGAGAGTGCCTCTTACACTGGGGATATTGGAACAATGGCTGTGCCTCAGGATGTATTTACCTTGCCATCTTGGACTCACCCCCACTATCAGGTCTCTCAACTTCTAGAGAGATCATATCTCCATCACGGGATATCTCTCTGGTGCCAAGTTCCTCTCCTTCCGCACCAATACTCTATACTTTTCCACTAGTTCCAACAGTACTGCTACTGGAAACGGAGTCCATCTTGTCCTCTTCTGATGAATTGGAACTGGGAGAAGAATGTCATACCATTCCTATGCACCTTCACGGAGACTGTCACATCCATGTCAGCATCTACCATCTCAACTGTGTCAGAGCCATTGGTACTCCATGTTGTGGGAGCCCCCACAACCTCCCTCAGATCCAGCCTATTGACCATATTGGATACCCTGGTCACAATACCCTCCCCTCGAAACCCACACTTGCCGCAAGGGCAACTTTGCCTGCCTCACTCTTAAGAGATCCTTCTGGCAGGTGTTCGGGTCTGGTGGTAGAGGAGAACTCTTTTTAGTCCAGTGCTAGCAGTGCTGCCACAACTAGCAAGATTTCCCTCTTCATCTCTGGATGAGGCGGTGATTACAGCATCCCTTTCCCCACCGGATGACTACAGAAAATTTCAACTGCTGTGGATTGTCAGAGGGGACCTCCAAATTCCCAAGGAAGAAATTCAAGAGCTCTCCATCACAAACTGCTAGATATTTCCTCCACACCTTGGGACTGGTGAGAATTTCATTACCAATTAAGAAAGCTATTCTGGAGCCTTCTAGCACAGTGTGGCACATCCCTGCTGCATTCACAGCTACCCCTAAAGGGGCTGAAAAGTGCTACTACATTCCACGAAGAGTTCTGAGTTCCTTTTTTCTCACCCTCCTCCAAACTTCTTAGTAATGCAGGCTGAGACTGAATGGGCCAAACAACAACATCCTCGATCCACGACAGCTGAGGAAGAGGGCAAACATCTGGACCTTTCGAGAGACAAGGTATTTTCTTCTTCTAGCCTGCAATTCAGGACTGTGAATTATTAGGCCTTACTAGCCAAATATGGCTTCCTCAGTTACAGTAAATTCAAGGAATTTACTGATAGCCTGCCACAACACATTGGGCTCATTTCCAGGGGCATACTGAAGAAGGGAAGCTGGTGGCCAGAACAGCTCTCCAATTGGTGGTGGATGCAGCAGATCCCTCCTCCAGGGCCATGTCTACAGCCACAGTCGTGTAGGTAGTCTTGGCTCTATTCTTCTGGTTTCCCTAGGGAGGTACAGAACACTATTGAAGACCTTCCTTTCAGTGAATACCATCTTTTTAACCAGAAGATGGATGAATTGCTGCATACGCTCAAGGATTCCAGGGCTACCCTTCGCTTGCTGGGCATCATCTACACTCCTGAAGTGAAAATTCCACTGCCAACCACTAACTCAGTGCTACAGGTCTCCTCAATTCTACTCTGAGACCTTATGAGCCTCTGAGGGAGGTCTTGCCTCCCAGGGCCCGCCCCCCCCCCACAGGTTTTGATGTCACAGCTGCAGCCTCCAGCCAAGATATTTCTGATTAGAGCCTGAGAGCCACCAACCGCTATACCTACCACCTCACAGCCCTCCTCTTTTGCCATGCTTGGAGTACAATAACAATGGACAGATGGGTGTTGAACGTCATCCACCATTGGGATACGATCGAGTTTATCATGCTACCTCTTCCAAAGCCCCCCTCCCTGACCCCTTCAGGGACCACTCGCACAACAGCATTCTCACCCAAGAGGTGCACTCCTCCTTTCAAAGGGGAGCAATAGAACATGTTCCCCCAGAATATCAGGGAACAGGATTCTACTTAACTTACTTCCTGTAAGAAGAAATGGTGGGCCAGTCCTCAATCTCTGGCACCTCAGTTGCTTCATCCACAAGCTCAAGATTCATAGGGTCACACTGGTAGTGATAATTCCACCCCTACAGAAGGGCATGTAGTATACGGCTCTTGATATGAAGGACACTTACTTTCACATAACATTTATCTGCCCCACAGACATTTCTTGAGATTCACTTTGGGTACCCATAGTTTCTAGTACAGAGTGCTCTCATTCAGTATAGCCACCACTCCCAGAGTATTCATCAAAGTGATTTCCGTCATAGTGGCCTATGTCAGATGTTATGGTGTCTTCATGTTTCCATATTTTGATGACTGGCTCCTACTCGTAAGGCCCAGACAAGAATCCCAGGTGTCAACCTCCATGTTACTCAACCTTCTTTCTTCCCTCAGAGTCAGCATCAATGTCTAGAAATCTATCCTAGACTCCACACAGTCTTTGGACTTCACAGAAGCTACTATAAGTTCAGTCACAGCATGAGTTTACTTACCAGCAGACAGGTTCCAGGCGATGAGCAACATCATAACTCACATCATGAACTATCCATATGTACCAGCCAGGATTTGCCTGTCCCTCCTCAGCCACATGGCTTCATGTACCTACGTGATGCCCTTTGCATGACTTCACCTTTGCTGCTTCCAGACATGGCTCCAGCCCGTTTACTTGCCGAACCGCCACTCCATGGTTTCCATGCTGATAGTCCCTGACAAGGTGATATCATCCCTCTAATGGTAGGCAGGTGCACGTCACATTTGTTTAGAGGTTCCTTTTCTTCCTTTCTCCCAAGAGAAGACGATTATCGCTGATGAATCTTTGGTGGGTTGGGGGGAGGACGGGTTCACATTGACAACCACCTGGCTCAAGGAGCATGGACTCCCAGCGAATCCAGGATGCACATAAACATCCTGGAACTTTGAATTGTAAGAAAAGCATGCCGATCCTTTCTTTCCTTCATCCACTTGCATCATGTTCTTATGATGTCTGATATAGTAGGGGCACAGTCGGCCCTCCCCTCTGGCTCGGAGGGAGGTTACCCCACCTCAGTATGTCACCAGGATCGTGGCCTACTGTTGGAGGAATTAGCAGAGTAGGTGCAGGGTCCTGGCCTTTGTGACAGGGTAAATTCCAAATGGTCAAGAGGCCCTAGGCAGGGTAGAACTGGTAAGCAGTCTATGGCGCTAACCCTTAGGCAGGGGATCATTAGCAAGCAGTCTATAGCGCTAATACCTGAGGCAGGGGAGTGCTGCCACATGGCCTATGGTGGGGACATTGCCACCCTAGGGGTGGCAGGGGTAGGGGAATGCAGGCCCGCCCAACTCAACTGCATTCCAACCCAGGGCCCTAAGAGTGGCAGGGTGTCCCACCACCGGGTCAGCAGGGATCCTCCCACAACACGCTGGCGAGCTGTTAAGCCACAGCACCATCATACTAAACCCCTGGGCTACTTTCTACCAGAGTTCCAGATTCAGCTCTGTGGTCTCCAGTTCGTCTGGGTATTAGGCTGCTGGTAGTCCAACCAGCTCCAGCTCCTCCTCAGCTTCGGGCCTCTCCAGGTCCAGGCTGTCACGTGGCTCGGCTGCAGGGTCGGCGGGCAGCAGCAAACCGGATGCATCTGTTTTCTTCCCTGGCTCAGCCTCCACTGGGCTAGGAGCTCCGCCTTTTGTACCTCCTACCCCGCCTCTCAACTTCTGGTGGGAGGGCTGGGCCTGGCCGGACTCTGCCCAACTATGCGGAGAGAGTGCTCCCTCCTCCTCTGGCTCGAAGGGAGGCCACAATGCCTGACTACATCTGACAACACCACCATTGTTTTTTATATCAACAGACAGGGAGGGACGAGTTAATCTGCATTACGTGCAGAGGTGATCAATCTCTGGAATTGTTACTTTAACGACCAGATACTCTTGTCTGCAGCCTATGTTCCTGGGATGCAGCATGTATTCTCAGACTTGCTCAGACATTTTGTGATCGACCAGGATTGGGAACTTCACAATTTGGTAGTACATGACATCTTCACTCAGTGGGGGACTCCTGCCAGAGATTTATTCACTTTGCAAGTTGTCATAAATATAAAGAGAAGGGTAACCACCTTTCTGTATACAGTGCTATAAAATCCCTCCTGGCCAGAGGCAAAACCCTTTCACCTGTAACCTCGCTGGCACCTGACCCAAAATGACCAGTGAGGAGACAAGATACTTTCAAATCTGGAGGAGGGGGGGAACAAAGGGGTCTGTCTGTCTGTGTGATGCTTTTGCCGGGAACAGATCAGGAATGCAGCCTTCCAACTCCTGTTAAGTTAGTAAGTAGTCTAGTTAGAAAATGCGTTAGATTTTCTTTTGTTTAATGGCTGGTAAAATAAGCTGTGCTGGAGGGAATGTATATTCCTGTTTTTGAGTCTTTTTGTAACTTAACGTTTTGCCTAGAGGGATTCTCTATGTTTTGAATCTGATTACCATGTAAGGTATTTACCATCCTGATTTTACAGAGGTGATTCTTTTACCTTTTCTTCAATTAAAATTCTTCTTTTAAGAACCTGATTGGTTTTTCATTGTTCTTAGGATCTAAGGGCTTCAGACTGGGTTCACCTGTACAAATTGGTGAGGATTCTTATCAAGCCTTCTCCAGGAAAGGGGGTGTAGGGCTTAGAGGGATATTTTGGGGGAAGACGTCTCCAAGTGGTCTCTTTCCCTGTTCTGTAGTTAAAACGCCTGGTGGTGGCAGCATACTTTTCAAGGACAAGGCAAGGTTTGTACCTTGGGGAAGTTTTTAACCTAATCTGGTAAGAAGAAGCTTAAGGGGGGGTTTTCATGCAGGTCCCCACATCTGTACCCTAGAGTTCAGAGTGGGGAAGGAACCTTGACACAAGTGATCAGCAAATGCATAACATACTGCTCCAGGGGAGCCCTCAGCCACCAGCCCTCAGCGATGCCATCCTACATCCCTAGTAGGACCAACTCAATTGTATCTTTCTTCTGTTACCGCTTCTACCTTGAATACTGTGCAAGGTTCGATGAGACAGAGTGTTGGTGGTGGAGGAAGTGCATGAAAAAGAGAGATTAAAGAACTAAGGGGAACAATGTGTTTCTAGGACTAAAGTTAAATACTGTGGGCCAAATTCTGCTGTGAGTTACCTCAGTATATATTGGAAATAATTAAAGTCGATAAGGTTACTCTCTGTTTGTGCCTACGTCGCTCAGAGAAGAATTTGTCCCTTTTGTTTTTTCAGTACTGGTACTTAAAATGTTTAAATTAGAATATTTGTGTCATGTAATTCGGTTTTACCAAGAATGACTTTACCAAGATCACAAGGCTGCATGTGTAAAAACTTAACACTTTTCCGATGCTAGTTCCTTTTGATGCTGATGTTTGCTTGAAATAATAAGAGGATTTTGGTTCCAAAGGTGATAGTGGAAATGATTTCTTGGCTGTTTTCACAGGCAGGAAGGAAGGACTACTTAGCAACTGATGGGAGTGCTAATTAGAATCAAATGATAACTTTATTCACCTGTCTTGGCAAGAGATATATGCTTAAAACAATGGTTCAGGGTTTCTTGAAATAAATGAAAGCTGTTTGAGCAAGATAGAGGAATTTTCTTGACAAAATCAGTATATTAAAGGAATTTGGAAAATTGAATAAAAATATAGTATACATATAGCAATGTTCATCCCAAAGCATTTAACAAACTATAGGCCCAATATTTCAGTGTGATGTGACTGTTTTCTACTGCTCTGTTTGCACAAAGTAGGCCTAAAGCTGGTCCTTTAGCATCTGGTACAATTTTATATCGTCGCTATTAGGAGAGAAGCTGGAAAGCTAAGTGGCTTAAAGCTGCTTTTGTCCTAAGTGTCTCCCTCCTTCCCCATGGTTTATTGGCTGGACCGTAGAATCTGACATGATATATACAAAGTAATTGCTTCACTCCATTACTAAAATACCTCTAAGGTAGCATACCATAGCTATTTAACAGTGCACATCAGCACTGCACATCAGTTTTAGGTTGCATTAAGTTCAGGCATGGATGGTAAAATGAGGAAAGGAACTATGATTTCAGGTAACTTCTTTTTTGGATTGAAGCAAAGAATGAAGTCTCATTGCACATTGTCCATGTTCCTTCCCAACTCTGAACTCTAGGGTACAGATGTGGGGACCTGCATAAAAACCCCCTGAGCTTATTTTTACCAGCTTAGGTTAAAACTTCCCCAAGGTACAAACTATTTTACCTTTTGCCCTTGGACTTTATCGCTGCCACCACCAAGCGTCTATCAGATATATAACCGGGAAAGAGCCTGCTTGGCCTTTTCCCCCACAAATCCTCCTCAAACCCTACACCCCTGTTCTTGGGGAAGGCTTGATAAAAATCTTCACCAATTTGCATAGGTGAACACAGACCCAAACCCTTGGATCTCAAGAACAATGAAAAAAGCAATCAGGTTCTTAGAAGAAGAATTTTAATAGAAGAAAAAGTAAAAGAATCACCTCTGTAAAATCAGGATGGTAAATACCTTACAGGGTAATTAGGTTCAAAACATAGAGAATCCCTCTAGGCAAAACGTTAAGTTACAAAAAGACACAAAAACAGGAATATACATTCCATTCAGCACAGCTTATTTTCTCAGCCATTTAAACAAACAGAATCTAACGCATATCTAGCTAGATTACTTACTAAATTCTAAGACTCCATTCCTGTTCTGTCCCCAGCAAAAGCCTCACCCAGACAGACTCAGACCCTTTGATCTTCTCCCTCTTCCCAGCTTTTGAAAGTATCTTGTCTCCTCATTGGTCATTTTGGTCAGGTGCTAGTGAGATTATCCTAGCTTCTTAACCCTTTACAGGTGAAAGGGTTTTTCCTCTGGCCAGGAGGGATTTTAAAGGTGTTTACCCTTCCCTTTATATTTATGACACACCTTCTTTTTTGAAAGACATGCTGTATGTTTTAAACCATATGTTAACTATTGTAATAACACTGTAAACATACTATTGTATTTGTACGCATTTATAAACTGGATATGAATCATGAAATGCAGAGTTTGCCAAATGGGCCTTGTAATCATAATTTTATTTGTAATATATGCCTATAAAATTACATTTTTCTGATTTTTCACAATTCCATACTGGAATATTGAAGCCCAGAATAAGACAAAACATTCAGAAAAATAGGCATTTTATGTCTAGTACGTATAATGCAAGAAAATTACATGTGTTCAGAAATGTGCAAACCCAGCATTTTGTTCGAGATAATAAAATATTTACTTTTCTGTTTATCTTTTAGCTATAATTTAGACAGTAACATATGGAATGTAGTACCTGTATCAAAAGGACCTCTGCAGAGATATGGACACAGTCTTGCTTTATATCAGGTTGGGATACTTTTAATATTTCTTTTGTTCTTTTGTGCACAAAGTTAATGATCATGTATTGTGCAAATGGCAGTCTCAAATTGAAAATGTGATGAGCCATAAATTTAAAATTGTGAGGATAATTTCATTTCTAGTTTTACACTCGTGCCATAAGCTTCTTCAGTCCTTACTTAGAAAGATTATTGTACCATTTCTTAATGTAGATGGTAACTCAGTTTTCAAGCTGACCATGAGCTCAGAAAACTGAGACTGAGTAAAATAGTACAGAATAGGAGCTTATGGTTTTGTGCAATTTGAACTGTTGACATGAGAAGTACACTTTTTTGTTCATTTACTTATTTCGATTTCACTATCGTCTTGTTAGCACGTGCAGGGACATAGCTGTATTACAAAACAAAAATTGTAGTACAGTTGTATCATATACTATAAGGTAAACTGAACGGTCAGTCTTGCTGCTGTGGCAGAATCTCTGGAAAAACTGAAATAAGTCCTGGAGGTAAAAGCTGTTGTGCTACTTTCTTGAAGGTAAATTCAAAGGCTTTTTTAAATTAAAAAGCCTGTTTACATTAACAGAACACAGATGTGGAGTTTGATGTTTATAATTAAACGCAATTTTTAAAATCAGTTTTTCTTGGGCTATAGTTCGAGACATCTCCAACTTTTAAAGCACCGTAAGGCATTCAGGGAATGCAGTGTAATTCTTTAGGTAGCTTTAAATGTTAGTAATCTCATTGGCTCTTGCAGGAGAAACACAGAACCTTGACTTTAGGCCCTGATATAAAAAAGGGTTTCCAGTTCAGTTGACATAAGACAACTTCAGTAAATGTCTTTTAAATTTTTATTAAAGTCAAAACTTCTGAACCATTATCTCCTGTCATCACTGCTGTTGGACAATGTGAATTTTTTAGATAGTGACCACTCTAGTAATAGTGATTTAATAAATGCTTAAACAAATAATTTAAAGCTTCTAAATTTCACTCTACAAATACTTTTCTTAGGATGTTTCAGAGTAATCTGCGTCTGTTTTAAATGTTTTTACCGGCAATATGTAGAAAATTTTAAAAAAGCAGTAATTATTGTAATAAAAGGAACTTGTTGATAACATAGGGATCTATTTCAACCTTAGTGTGGACATACAGCTCGTGATGATGATGATAATGAGAGCTGTAGGCCCACATCTGAAAAGTATTATTCAGTGAAACCAAATCTGCAATTAGTGAACATACAAGACCAGCAGTATAAAACAGATTATTAAATAATCGATTGTTGTTCCATGAATTGTGAAAGTAGTATGGGCCAAATGAGTATTCACATGTGAGTAAGATGAAAGAATTTCAGTTGAACTATATTCAAAATGTACAGATTTTTAAAAGTCTTTCTAGGACAAATTTTGATGATTTACCTTTTGAGATCTTCAAGAAATTGAACAACAGGAACATAATGTATTGCAGAAGAGCATCATATAGTACCTAGAGGTGGCAGCTTTGAGCTGTGGACTAGTCATTGTATAACACTTTTTATTTAAGAACAAAAATATCCACAAAGAGAAGTAATTAGATTAAGATTTAAACTTGAACTCCTGAGATTTTAAAGTCTCACTCCAGAACAAAGTGAGAGCATAGGAGCCAGTGTAGCTGGATTGTGCTGCAAAGTAAATTGAAGCTATATAATTGACTGTGTGGAGAATGAAATAACTTACTGTGCCATTCCTTTAAAAGCTACTTTAGTTAAAGTTGAAGTACTGAAATTTTTTATTCTGGAGGTAAAAAGATCAGAAGATTCCCACTGGTGTATAGTTATATAAAGTGCCCTAGACATTTTTATGCATTTATAGACAGGAAAGCATGGAAGCATTCTTGCTTTTAGACCCATCTAAAGCATTACATGACATTATTTTAAACACCTCTTCTCATGACCAAACTGGCTATTAGGAAGTTGTTTGCCCCTCACTGCATGACATTGATGCACCACCATGAAGAAGACTGCACATAGTTCCAAACACCTCAATAATAGAAGGAAATCAGCAAATTTGGAAGGAATTCATAGAAGAAAAATTAAGGGCCTTGACGGAATAGTTTCTGACATGAGAGAAATAAATGTGCATATCTTTGCTAAATGATGAATAAGGGGATAAAGTTAGACAATACCATCTTTTCTTGCATACCCCTAGGCATGCAGTAAAATGCAGTTTCACAGAAAATGAATGTGGTTGGTGATATGACTTCGATTTCTAGTGATCTGGTAGTCACATTACAAAATTTGCCATCATAATTGGCACTACTGTTGGCAGCTTCAAGACAACCAAAGAATGAATTAAGATTAAATTCTGAAGGAATGATCTATCCGGAACAAGGATGAATCACATGGGTAGGGTGATGTAAGAATGATTATAGTGGTATTGCTCTTTGTGTAGACAAAGAACTTCAGTATTCAAGCCAGTCAATTTGATACTTGCAGAAACACTAAATTTACTCTCCCTACTCCAGATTATATTAATTTAACAGCTAAGGTTTTATCAAAGAGAGCAAATTCTCTTGATTGCTTTGTTTTAACTTGTTGGTATTGATGTTGAGACTGTATAGCCATTCAAATATGGTTTCACTGATTTGATCAGGAGCTGTTCCTAGAATTACAAAGGAGTAAATAGTTTCTGTATTTGCTTTAAAACCACTTAGGCAAAATTAATTTATCAGCTGGTTCATTGTGGCCATTAGATGTATGCATGCACTTGTGTAGGCTATTATAATTTACTCCAGAACACTTACGTAATGCTTCAAAGGTCTTTTCTCACTGTTCTGTTAGCCTCTGATAGCAAGATATTACCACAGGTCACATGGTTTAATTCTGTACATCTTTCGGTTACTTCCTGTACATCCACAAGCTGGTTTCATTTTGATCTGTACAGTATCTCAGAAGTGATTGAGAGCTAGATAAAATGAACCATCATACACATACTGTACAGAGGTTAGAAAAATCTCTTATTGGCACACAACTGATTTATTCAAAGTTTTTCTTCAATTCAGTAGACCTCAATCATTGATGGAATTTGTTTCTTGGTATTAAAGGCTGAGATTTTTCAAAATTCAATTGATTGTTATATTCTTATTAGTTGATTAGCATAATAGTGTTTTGGTAATCATTTCTAGGAGGCCTAAAAGCAGATAATATGTAGTTAGTACATTTTTATTTAGTTTTTGTTTTTTATTCCTTTCTATATATTTAAAATATGTGCAATTCAAATTTTAGTTCTCTGAGTGCTTGCACATGTCCATTCCAATGTAGATATTTGTGTTCCCCAAGAACAATTGCCGGAAATGTTTCCCTGAGCAATATCTTGTTGGGTCGGTTCTAGTCCCTCTGGCGTTGCACGCTCATAGTGTCAGTGTAGGGGCCTGACGACCCTGCTCTCTTTCAGTTCCTTCTTACCTCCCATGACAGTTGCTGAAACACTGGTTGCTCAGGCAATCTATTCCATTAGTGGTTCTCTCTCTAGTGTGCGCTATAAATAGACCCACCAGGCCCTGGACATGGGTCGGCTCGTTGGCCCGAGTTCCCAGTGTCTGTCTGTCCCTGGACTATCCCCGGACTCCAGGCAGCGCTCCTTGGGCTCGAGGTGGCGATCACCAGTGGGCTGGCACAGACCTGCAGAAGGGCAGCACCTGTCCTCGCAGCCCCAGTACTGTGAGTGCCCGAACTGCTCTCCCAGTGCATGGCACTGCTCCAGCAGATCGAGTTGCTGGTCCCCAGAGCCCTACCACCGGTCGCCAGACTGTCGATACGGTTCGCCACAGACACATCATTGATCCCTAACACGGCGGTCTACTTGCTTCCGGTCCTGCTCGACAGAGTGGCACTGCTCACTAAGCGGCAGGCGTAGATCACCGATCTGCCAAACACCGCTGCTGACCACCAGGATCACAGCATCGAGAGTCATCACCCTTGTTCAGATCCTCAGTGGAGGTCTGGATCGGCATCGACAGGATTGGGTTAGCCAGATGGCCTCGGCATCGTCCTGGTCCCCCAGACATGTGTATCCCTCTTCAGGCTCCGACAAGAGGATGAGAGCCTGCTCGTGGGCCAGGGGCACTGGCATTCCCCACAGGACCGCATGGCGTCAGGGCCAGTGGCCTTCCCCCAGCAACTCTGGAACTCCTGGGGGATTTCCCCATCCATTGCGGGGGTATAGGTTAGCCTTGGGGACATCTGACAAACATTCGGCAACAGTCTCCTGCCTGCCCCCGACTCGGATGCAGACTTAGATCGGGCTTCTCAGGGACACCCAGCCTTGAGTGAGGCCACCATGGTGGAGGTGGCAGAGGTGACAGACCCTCCAATATCCGCCTCCTCATCTTCTCCTGATAAGGCGATAACTGAGCCCTCTCACCCAGTTCCCCAGGATGATGCCAAGGCTCACCAAGAGGTCTGAAAGAGGGTCGCCTCAAACCTGGGGCTGGAAGCGGAGGAGTTGGCGGAGCCCTCAGACTCCCTCTTTGATGTTTTAAGTGGCATTGACTGTACATAAGGAAGTGGCAAAAATCACTAAAACCGTGTGGCAGATGCCTTCATCCCTCCTCTCTCTCTTCCCACCGCCCCCTCCAAGCCTGCAGAGTGTAAATACTATGTCCCCGCTGAGGGGTATGAATATTTGTACACTGATCCTGCCCCAACCTCACTGGTTGTGTCCACAGTCAATGAGCATGACAGACAGGGCCAGGTGCAATGCCCAAAAACAGAGGCAAACAGGCTCAATCTCTTTGGAAGAAACATTTATTCGACTTCCAGCCTCCAGCTCCCAGGTGGCCAACCACCAGCCTTTACTTGGCTGCTATGATTTTAATATCTGGCAGTCTATGGCCAAGTTCTCTGACTCGCAGCCAGAGGAACCCAGGAAGGAATTCCTAGCTATCCTTGATGAGGGTAAGGCAGTGGCAAGGGTAGCCCTCCAAGCAGCCTCAGATGCAGCGGGCTCGGCGCCTGAACCCTGGCCTCTGCCATCTCCATGAGGTGGGTGTTCTGGTTACTGTCATCGGGCCTTTCAATGGAGGTTCAGCAGTCCATTCAGAACCCTCCCATTTGATGGCTTGGCACTGTTCTCTGAGCAAACAGACACTAAATTACATGGTCTGAAAAACTTATGGGCAACCCTGGGCACACTGGGCCTGTACATCCTGGGGGCGCGGTTTAAGCTGCAACAGACCAAGATGTTTGGAAGCCAACCTCAGCCTGAGCCCTTCCATAAAACGGTCAATGGCTGAGTGCCGGCAAGGTTACCAGCCAGCATCCTATGCTCATTCGAGCTCCACCCATAGCCAACAGGTTGATAAGTGGGGTGTGCACATTTTGAGGTGTGCTCCAGGCTGACCTTCCAGCCTGTGTCCTTGATCCTACTCCCCAGTTACTTTCTAACCACCTGTCCCCCTCCTGCCTGCCTGGGCTTGTATAACGTTGGACCGATGGGCCCTCAGCACTGTGGCAGAGGGGTATACCCTGCAGTTTACTTTTGTCCCCCTCTCACGTCCTCCTCTCACATCCCCCTGTCCCCGTCCCTGTCCCTCTTCAGGGACCCCTCTCACAAGAGTCTTCTCGCTCAGGAGGTGCAAGGCCTTCTGCAGATGGGAGCTGTGGAGGAAATCGCACTGCCTTTAAGGGGCAAGGGGTTTTACTCTCACTGTTTTTTAATCCCAAAGGCCAAGGAGAGTCTACAGCCTATCCTAGACCTGCAAAACCTCAACAAATATCACAAGAAGTTGAAGTTTTGCATGGTCTCCCTGGCCTCCATCATTTCTTCTCTGGATCCGGTAGACTAGTACACCGCCATTGATCTGAAGGACACATACATATATCAATATTCCATGGACACACATGTTTTCTACGTTTCATGGTGGGGACCACCCACTACCAGTTTGCAATGCCCCCTTTCGGCCAAGGAACAGTGCTGAGGGTGTTTACCAAATGCATGTTGGTGGTGGCGGCTTACCTCAGACATCAGGATATTGAGGTTTACTCATACCTCGATGACTGGCTCATCAAGAGCTGCTCCAGGCCTCGATGTTGTATGTCAACAGGCAAGGGGAAGTGAGCTTGACCGCTCTCGGTCAGGAAGCACTCTGCCTATGGGACTTTTGCATCCAGCACATGATCCACCTGGAAGCTTTGCATCTTCCTGGTGTCCGAAACATGCTGTCATAGATTCATAGATACTAAGGTCAGAAGGGACCACTATGATCATCTAGTCTGACCTCCTGCACAACGCAGGCCACAGAATTTCACCCACCCACTCCTGCAAAAAACCTCTCACCTATGTCTGAGCTATTGAAGTCCTCAAATCGTAGCTTAAAGACTTCAAGGAGCAGAGAATCCTCCAGCAAGTGACCCGTGTCCCATGCTACAGAGGAAGGCGAAAAACCTCCAGGGCCTCTTCCAATCTGCTCTGGAGGAAAATTCCTTTCTGACCGCAAATATCGCTAAGATTCACCAGCCAGATACTACAGAAAATTCTTTCCCGGGTAACTCCGATCCCACCCCATCTAATATCCCATCACAGGCTATTGGGCCTATTTACCATGAATATTTAATTACCAAAACCATGTTATCCATCATACCATCTCCTCCATAAACTTATCAAGTTTAATCTTAAAGCCAGATAGATCTATAGACTAGGGACCGAATGGCTAGGCAGTTCTGCGGAAAAGGACCTAGGGGTGACAGTGGACGAGAAGCTGGATATGAGTCAGCAGTGTGCCCTTGTTGCCAAGAAGGCCAATGGCATTTTGGGATGTATAAGTAGGGGCATAGCGAGCAGATCGAGGGACGTGATCGTCCCCTCTATTCAACATTGGTGAGGCCTCATCTGGAGTACTGTGTCCAGTTTTGGGCCCCACACTACAAGAAGGATGTGGATAAATTGGAGAGAGTCCAGCGAAGGGCAACAAAAATGATTAGGGGTCTGGAACACATGAGTTATGAGGAGAGGCTGAGGGAACTGGGATTGTTTAGTCTGCAGAAGAGAAGAATGAGGGGGGATTTGATAGCTGCTTTCAACTACCTGAGAGGTGGTTCCAGAGAGGATGGTTCTAGACTATTGTCAGTGGTAGAAGAGGACAGGACAAGGAGTAATGGTCTCAAGTTGCAGTGGGGGAGGTTTAGGTTGGATATTAGGAAAAACTTTTTCACTGGTGAAACACTGGAATGCATTACCTAGGGAGGTGGTAGAATCTCCTTCCTTAGAAGTTTTTAAGGTCAGGCTTGACAAAGCCCTGGCTGGGATGATTTAATTGGGGATTGGTCCTGCTTTGAGCAGGGGGTTGGACTAGATCACCTCCTGAGGTCCCTTCCAACCCTGATATTCTATGATTCTGTGATCTTTTGTCCCCACTGCTTCCCTTGGAAGGCTATTCCAAAACTTCACTTCTCTGATGGTTAGAAACCTTTGTCTAATTTCAAGTCTAAACTTCCCAATGACCAGTTTATATCCATTTGTTCTTGTGTCCACATTGGTACTGAGCTTAAATAATTCCCCTCCCTCTCTGGTATTTATTCCTCTGATATATTTATAGAGAGCAATCCTATCTCCCCATAATCTTCTTTTAGTTAGGCTAAACAAGCCAAGCTCCTTGAGTCTCCTTTCATAAGACAAGTTTTCCATTCCTCGGATCATCCTAGCAGCCCTTCTCTGTACCTGTTCCAGTTTGAATTCATCCTCCTTAAACATGGGAGACCAGAACTGCACACAGTATTCCAGGTGAGGTCTCACCGGTGCCTTGTATAAAGGTACTAACACCTCCTTATCTCTACTGGAAATACCTCTCCTGATGCATCCCAAGACCGCATTAACCTTTTTCACAGCCATATCACATTGGCGGCTCATAGTCCTCCTATGATCAACCAATACTCCAAGGTCCTTCTCTTCTTCCGTTACTTCTAGTTGATGCGTCCCCATCTTATTACTACAATTCTTGTTATTAATCCCTAAATGCATGACCTTACACTTCTCACTATTAAATTTCATCCTATTACTATTACTCCAGTTTACGAGGTCATCCAGATCCTCCTGTATGATATCCCTGTCCTTCTCTAAATTGGCAATACCTCCCAGCTTTGTATCATCCGCAGACTTTATTAGCACACTCTCACTTTTTGTGCCGAGGTCAGTAATAAAAAGATTAAAGAAGATTGGTCCCAAAACCGATCCTTGAGCAACTCCACTGGTAACCTCCCTCCAGCGTGACAGTTCACCTTTCAGTAGGACCCGTTGTAGTCTCTCCCCTTTAACCAATTCCTTATCCACCTTTCAATTTTCATATTGATCCCCATCTTTTCCAATTTAACTAATAATTCCCCATGTGGCACGGTATCAAACGCCTTACTGAAATCGAGGTAAATTAGATCCACTGTGTTTCCTTTGTCTAAAAAATCTGTTAAAGAAGGAGATCAGGTTGGTTTGGCACGATCTACCTTTTGTAAAACCATGTTGTATTTTGTCCCATTTAGCATTGACCTCAATGTCCTTAACTACCTTCTCCTTCAAAAATTTTTTCCAAGACCTTGCATACTACAGATGTCAAGCTAACAGGCCTGTAGTTACCCAGATCCCTTTTTTTCCCTTTCTTAAAACTAGGAACTATGTTAGCAATTCTCCAATCATACAGTACAACCCCTGAGTTTACAGATTCATTAAAAATTCTTGCTAATGGGCTTGCAATTTCATTTGCCAATTCCTTTAATATTCTTGGATGAAGATTATCTGGGCTCCCTGATTTAGTCCCATTAATCTGTTGGAGTTTCGCTTCTACCTCAGATATGGTAATATCTACCTCCATATCCTCATTCCCATTTGTCATGCTACCATTACCTAAGATCCTCTGTAGCCTTATTAAAGACTGAGGCAAAGTATTTGTTTAGCTATTGGGTCATGCCTAGATGACCTCCACTCCATCCTCGGTGTTTAGCGGTCCCACTTCTTCTTTCTTTGTTTTTTTGTTCTTTCTATGGCTATAGAACCTTTTACTGTTGGTTTTAATTCCCTTTGCAAGGTCCAACTCTACTTGACTTTTAGCCTGTCTCACTTTATCCCTACATGTTCTGACCTCAATAAGGTAGCTTTCCTTGCTGATCCCTCCTATCTTCCACTCCTGGTATGCTTTCTGCTTTTTCTTAATCACCTCTCTGAGATGCTTGCTCATCCAGCTTGGTCTACAACTCCTGCCTATGAATTTTTCCCCTTTTCTTGGGATGCAGGCTTTCGATAGCTTCTGCAGCTTTGATTTAAAATAATCCCAGGCCTCCTCTACCTTTAGATCCTTAAGCGCTTCAGTCCAATCCACTTCCCTAACTAATTTCCTTAATTTTTGAAAGTCAGCCCTTTTGAAATCAAAAACCCTAGTTGCAGATTTATTTTTGTTAATCCTTCCGTTCAGTTTGAACTGAATTAGCTCATGATCACTTGAACCAAGATTATCCCCTGCAACCATTTCTTCTATGAGGTCCTCACTACTCACCAAAACCAAATCTAAAATGGCTTCCCCTCTAGTTGGTTCAGCAACTACTTGTTGAAGGAATCCATCAGCTATCGCATCTAGGAAAATCTGAGCCCTATTATTACTAGCACTCGTCCTCCAGTCTATATCTGGGAAGTTAGTCTCCCATGATGACACAGTTTCCATTAATATTTACTTTATTAAAAACATTAAAAAGGGCTCTATCCATATCCAAATTAGATCCTGGCGGTTTATAGCACACCCCAAGCACTATCCCAGGGGAGACTCTAATAGTTTTCTTCCCCAATGTGATTTTTGCCCAGACAGATTCTGTCTTAACCATGCCATCGCTTCTTATTTCTTTACATTCTACCTCATCATTGATATACAATGCTACTCCACCACCTTTACCTTTATTTCAGTCTTTCCTAAACAGCACATACCCTTCAATACCTGTAGTCCAGTCATGACTACTATTCCACCATGTTTCTGTTATCCCTATAATATCTGGTTTCACTTCCTGCACCAGTAACTCTAGTTCCTCCCATTTTGTTACCTAGGCTCCTCGCACTGGTGTACAAACATCTTAATTTTTGCTGTTTGGCCTCACTCACATTCTGTGCCCTATTAGGCACAGTCATTCTACAGCCAGTATAACCTATTAGACTGGAATCCACACTGCCCTTCCTCCTTATATACATTCTCCTACCCACGGCTGTATCCTTTCCTACTTCGTTTTCTTCCCTCTCAATGCTAAAATCCGGCGTGGAGATTACGTGGACATCTCCCCGAAATTCCTAGTTTAAAGCTCTCTTAATCAGTTGTGCCAGCCTCCATCCTAGAAGTCTATTTCCTTCCCTACTCAGATGAAGTCCATCCTGAGAGAACTGTCCTCTGTCCATGAATGCCTCCCAGTGGCCATACGTCCCAAAGCCCTCCTTATAGCACCACTGCCGAAGCCATCTGTTGATAGTCATAATCTTGTCACACCTTTGTTTCCTTTCTCTAGGAACAGGCAGAATCCCACTAAAGATTACCTGAGCCTCGATTTCCTTAAGCGTCTTCCCCAGCCTAGCATAGTCTCCCTTAATACTTTCCAGCGAGAATCTAGCCATATCATTGTCTCCCTTAATACTTTCCAGCGAGAATCTAGCCATATCATTTGTTCCCACATGAAGGATAATTAAGGGATTCTTTCCTGCTCCCTTTAGGATCCTTTTCAACCTCAGGTCTACATCTCGTATCTTAGCACCTGGAAGGCAGCATACCCTTCTATTCTCTGGGTCAGCTCTGGTTACAGGCCTGTCTATTCTTCTCAGTAAAGAGTCCCCTATCACATAGACCTGCCTTTTCCTGGTGACGGTGCTATTCTCCAGTCTATCCCCTGTTCCCTCTGGCTGCAAGTTCTTTCCATTCCTGTTCTCCCTTGTAATCCTCTTCAACCCATCCTGTATCCTCCTGGGGCTCATACTTGGTGTAGTCTCCATTAACTCTTCCCCTTTTCCTATAGGGCTAGCCGCTCTTCTCTTCTTCCTTGCCCTTCCACCTTCAGTGGTTACCTGCTGAGCCCCTTCCTCATTTTCCAACTCTGCAAACCTATTCTTGAGCTCTATTTCTCCTTCACTAGCCCGTCTTTTCCTCTGCCTGGTTCTTTTAGTCACATGCTTCCACTGATCACTTTTTCTCACCCAGTCTCCCCTCAGAATTCCCCAGTTCTGCTTCCATCTGCAAGTCTGAGCTTTTCCCTTCAGATACCTCATGTCTTTGCTCCATAATCTGCTCAAACCCCTTCCTAAACTCAGCCAGACTTTCCACCTGCATCTTCAAACCTCGGATCTTTTCCTCCATCAGCTCTATCAGATGGTATTTCATGCAGACAAAACTCTTACCAGGTATCCCCTCCAGGATCATGTACATACCGCAGCTTCCACATTCAGTCATCTTCATTGTGTCTTCCACGACATGAGTCACTCCCACTGCTGCCTCTGTATCTGTCATAGCCTTCCCACCTAAATCCTGTTAGTCTGGGAAACACAAACCACACCAAAACACCACCACCCACAGCAAAAACAAACCCTAAACAAGCACCACAAGACAAACTCCCTTTTGAAACTCCCACTCAGACTCCCCTGTTTACAGCTCTGTTTGCTAGCTCCTGTGCCGCTGCAGCTGTCTGTGCCGCTGCCTGACTGGCTGGCTACCTTTTAGGACCCGTGGTCGGTTTGCCTCAGTAGGTCCTTCTCTCACGACAAATGGTCGCTCTACTTGGAGGTCATCCAAGCACTCTTCAAGAAGTGGGGGGCTCCCCAGTTGGACCTATTTGCCACCAGACAGAACATAGTGTCATCAGTTCTGCTCTCTCCAAGGCCTCAGCAAGGGCGCCCTTTCCAAGGTCTTTCTCCTGTCATGGGTGTGAGACCTGATGTATGCATTCCAGCTGATTCCACTTATCAGCAGAGTCCTGTCGAAAATCAAGAGGGCCAAGGCGCGAGTCATTGATTGCCCCAGTTTGGCCTCACCAGTGTTGGTTTTGCATGTGCGAGCATCTGGCCATGGCTGTTCTGTGGCCCAGCTGCCCAGACCTACTCTCACAGGATCACGGTTGTCTCCTGCACTCAAACCTTCCCTCTCTCCACCTCACAGCTTGGCTGTTGCGTGGCTGAACCCAGAGGAGCAGGTCTGCTCTAGTCAGGTACAGCAGGTTCTCTTGGAAAGTAGAAAGCCCTCCTCCAGAGCGACTTACCAGGCAAAGTGGAATAATTTCTCTTGCTGGGCATCAGAGTGTAGCATATCAATGTCAGGGAGCTCAGGGCAGTGCGTTTCTCTCTCATATGGCAGGGAAATCTATCTTAGTCCTTAGACAACACAACGGCCATGTTTTACATGAACAAGCAGAGAGGGGGCACGTTTTTCTCCACTCTGTCAGGAAGTGGACAGTCTTTGGATGTTCTGTGTTGATCACGACAGCATGCTAGAAGCTTCCCATCTTCCCAGGGTCCAGAATAGGCTGGAATATTGCCTCAGCAGGTCTTTCTCTTCTCACATGAGTGGTCTCTCTGTCCAGATATTGGGAGAGATTTCTTCTGAAGGTGGAGACGCCCCTGGCAGACCTGTTCACCATTCAATCCAACAGGAAATGTCACCATTCTGTGCCCTCAAGTGCCATGGCCAGGGATCCTTCAGAGATTCATTCCTGTTACCTTGGACTCAGAATCTGCACCGTGTGTTCCCACCCATCCCACTCATTCACAAGGTGCTGATGAAGATCAAACAGGGCCGAGCCCAAGTCATCCTCATAGCTCTGGCATGGCCCAGACAGCACTTGTTCTTCTCTCTCCTGACCATATCGGTGGAGATGGCTCTCCAGCTCCCATTGCATGCAGGCTTAATATCCAGGGATTATGGATGAATGCTCCCATCACTGCACCTGATAGCCTGAAAGCTCCATGGTTGAATCCAGACGAGCAATCTTGTTCAGAGCAAGTCCAAGAAGTCCTGATGGGCAATAGAAAACCATCTCCCAGGGCAACTTACCTGGTTAAATGGAAGAGATTCTCTATCTGGTGCTCCCAACGAGTTCAGCTATGCCCACACCTTTCGTTTCTCCTGAAAGTAGTGTCTCAGTTCCATTGCAGTCAATCAGTTTTTCTGACTGTGTTCTATACTAAACCACATGCGAGCAGAGAGGAACAATGGCTTTGCTCCTTAGATGTATGGCGTGCCCTGGTGTTCTGTTTACAAAGGACCAAACCATTCAGCAGATCCGCCCAGCTATTGCAGAAAGGATGAGAGGCCTCCCTGTTTCAGCACAGAGAATCTCCTCATTGATCACTTTGTGTATCAACACATGCTACACACTTGCGAATGTTCCACCCCTGGCTAATCTGACGGTGCACTCTACAAGGTCTCAAGCCTCCTCTGCCACCATTCTGACACAGGTGCCAATTCAGGACATATGTAGGGCGGCAACCTGGTAGCATGTGGAGAGCATCTGATGACTAAGGCTACGATATAGTCACTGAGCTCATGGAAGTCATGGAATCTGTGACTTCATCCTGAAGCGGTAGGGAACTGCAGGGTACCTCCACTCACAGGCAGCGGGAGCCACTGGAGCTGCAGGTGGTGGGGGAACCCTGCAGCTCCCGGCGGCAGGGGAACCCCAGAGCTCCCTGCTGCCACAGGCAGCTGGGGGATCCCCAGAGCTGTGGGTGGTGTGGGGACCCCACAACTCCCCGCTGCTGTGGGCGGCAGGGGTACCCCCGCTGCTCCCAGTTACTGCAGGGGTCCTCCTGCAGCTCCCAGCTGTGGGGGGCAGGGACCCTGGAACTCCAACACCCAACTTGTGGTGGGGGGCCCTGGAGATCCCTGTTGCCCTGAAGCTGCTCTGTGGCAGGTGGTGTGGAGACCCACAGATCCCCGTTTTGTGTCGATATTTTTAGTAAAAGTCACAGACTGGTCACAGCTTCTGTGAATTTTTCTTTATTGCATGTGACCTATCCATGACTTCTACTAAAAATATCCATGACAACATCTTAGCCTTACTGATGACACACATTGTTCGGTAAGCAAGCAGCCACACTCTGCAATAGCTGGTGTTTGAATGGCCTTAAGATGCAGCCCCATATAGAGTGTATTGCTGTAATCCAGTGAGAGGTGGTGAAGGATGGATAACAATGTGAATCTGGAAGAAAAATCTTAGCCAAGAGTAGATAATGATAAAAGGCATCCTTGGCCACCACAGCTTTTTTGATATCCAGAAGCAACTGAGGATCAGGTCAGATCCCCAAGTGCAGAGTCTGAGTTACAAAAGATGGGCAGTCTCCCTTGATTAAGGGAACTGATATCACCTTTGCCAGTCCTACTAGTTGTTTTTTCCCAACCTACCAATATTAACTCAGGCCTGTTTTTCAGAAATCTTATCCAGGTGGCACCCATCCAAACACCAATTTGTGCAAGACACAAAATTAATTGGTCATCTGTACCAAGCTGGTTCAGTGAGAGACCAGAATGAGACATAGATCTCAGGGTATGTCTACCATGCAACCTAGAGGTGTGATTGTAGCTCAGGTACATATCTGAGCTAGTTTTTTCTCTAGCTAGATCATAGCTACCTTGAGTAGTAAGAGCAGTGAAGCTGCAGCAGCGTGGGCAGCTGCTACTCAAGTACGTACCAGGGTTCCCAAGTGGGCAGGGCTAGCCTAGACGGCTGCCTGTATTGCTGTGGCTTCACTGCAATTGTTACTTGAGCTATCAAGCTGCAGTCACACCCCCTGATTGCAGTGTGGACATACCCTCTAGTGTTTACTCAGACATAAATGACACTGCAGCACATGCCAGTACCATCAAAGAAATCTAGTCTTATGCATAGGTGTTTTCCTTTTGAGGTATTGTGCAACCTATGTACAATCTTTTTTTAATATGTTGTCTTGTGGGCTTGCTATATCATGATGTCTTTCCTGGTGTGTCCAGGAAAAGGCCTCAAACCCATCTGCAGAAGAAGCATGCTGTATAGTAATTTCCGTGGGTCATCCTCAATCATCTCTATGATCTAACTGCGCTGAAACTGTTACTGATCAGGTGAACTTCTTAGAATCAATTGAATTGTTAGGTGAAACAGTTCACATGTTCCCTGCTTGTTCACATTACATGGTTAACACCTGGCTTGTGTGTTCTTATTTTTTTCCAGCTGTCAGCATTTTAGACTTGTGGAACAGCTAACAAATCAGAATAGTTATACTAGAACAGCTTGAGGGGATCAAGCCCACAGTGGCATTTTGGAGGAAAATATGTACAGATTCTCTGCCCCATTCCATTTGTTTTTTGCTGACCAAGTGGTGCAAAAGGGAGTGGAAACCACATGCAAGCTCCTAAGCATGGGAGAGTGTTCTGTGGTTAGAAAGTCAGTGTTGCTTGTGCATGGGGCATGTTGGAGAGCTACTGTGCTCTGGCCATCCACAGTTGCTATTTAGTCCCGTGGGGTTGCTAGCCAGCTGGCAGGAGCTTTAATTTAAACCAGGTCTGGGGCAAAGAATCACAGAGATGTAACCAGTTTGTGAGAGCCCATTATTCCAGATGCAGTCTAGAATCTGCCCTGGTATGTCCAGGACTGTTGTGAATGTGTTTTCAGGGGTAGCTTGGGGAAATAGATGTTCTGGCTGGGCTTCTGGCCCCTAGATGATTGAGACCCTAGTGTCTGGCTGTTCATTTCTGTCTGGATAGACATAGTAGGGGGAACACTGTGGTTGCCTCTGCCTGCTACTCCCTGGCTGGAAAAAGAGGACTCTGGACCTGGCTGTGGACTCCTGTTTATAGGCCTCTGTGGTCAGGCAGAGATGGTTAGAGTATTGACTAGTATCGCAGTCACTGTACTGAGTTTATGGTCACAGGTGGATTGGAGAACTATACTCTCTAGACTTCATCTCTATATCAGAGTCCTCTTGGCTGGGAGCCTAATCATAGAGGTTAGGTGGAGAGTGGCCTTGCTTATTCATAAATATACAGCCTACAGAGAAAGGCCAACAGGAAAAGACAGCTAAAAATAATCTTCTCCTGGTCAAAACAGAAGACTTAACATATCTGGTCCTGAAAACAAAATTCTGTCTTCCAGAACTATAGACAAGCAGTGTTTTATTATTTTTGAATGCATTTCAATATGACAACTTTATTTTCAATTAAAAGGTCAGATTCCAAAAAAACCCCAACCATTTTGTTTATTTACTGAAATCCTCAAAAGCTTTTAAAACTACTGGAATAGAGGCTTAATACTTAATTATTATGGAGAGACAGGTATACTCATTTTTAGGTAATAATTGGTCTTCTGTAATGTGAAGCAAGCTCTGTGAATGACATCAACTAAAACGAAAAGGAGTACTTGTGGCACCTTAGAGACTAACCAATTTATTTGAGCATGAGCTTTCGTGAGCTACAGCTCACTTCATCAGATGTTTACCGTGGAAACTGCAGCAGACTTTATATACACACAGAAATCATGAAACAATACCTCCTCCCACCCCACTGTCCTGCTGGTAATAGCTTATCTAAAGTGATCAACAGGTGGGCCATTTCCAGCACAAATCCAGGTTTTCTCACCCTCCACCCCCCCACACAAATTCCTGATAACACCATCCTGGCTACTATGGATGTAGAAGCCCTCTACACCAACATTCCACACAAAGATGGACTACAAGCCGTCAAGAACACTATCCCCGATAATGTCACAGCTAACCTGGTGGCTGAACTTTGTGACTTTGTCCTTACCCATAACTATTTCACATTTGGGGACAATGTATACCTTCAGATCAGCGGCACTGCTATGGGTACCCGCATGGCCCCACAGTATGCCAACATTTTTATGGCTGATTTAGAACAACGCTTCCTCAGCTCTCGTCCCCTAAAGCCCCTACTCTACTTGCGCTATATTGATGACATCTTCATCATCTGGACCCATGGAAAAGAAGCCCTTGAGGAATTCCACCATGATTTCAACAATTTCCATCCCACCACCAACCTCAGCCTGGTCCAGTCCACACAAGAGATCCACTTCCTGGACACTACAGTGCTAATAAACAATGGCCACATAAACACCACCCTATACCGTAAACCTACTGACCGCTATTCCTACCTGCATGCCTCCAGCTTTCACCCTGACCACACCACACGATCCATCGTCTACAGCCAAGCTCTGCGATACAACCGCATTTGCTCCAACCCCTCAGACAGAGACAAACACCTACAAGATCTCTGTCAAGCTTTCTTACAACTACAATACCCACCTGCAGAAGTAAAGAAACAGATTGATAGAGCCAGAAGAGTTCCCAGAAGTTACCTACTACAGGACAGGCCTAACAAAGAAAATAACAGAACGCCACTAGCCGTCACCTTCAGCCCCCAACTAAAACCCCTCCAACGCATTATTAAGGATCTACAACCTATCCTAAAGGATGACCCAACACTCTCACAAGTCTTGGGAGACAGGCCAGTCCTTGCCTACAGACAGCCCCGCAACCTGAAGCAAATACTCACCAACAACCACATACACAACAGAACCACTAACCCAGGAACTTATCCTTGCAACAAAGCCCGTTGCCAATTGTGCCCACATATCTATTCAGGGGACACCATCACAGGGCCTAATAACATCAGCCACACTATCAGAGGCTCGTTCACCTGCACATCCACCAATGTGATCTATGCCATCATGTGCCAGCAATGCCCCTCTGCCATGTACATTGGTCAAACTGGACAGTCTCTACGTAAAAGAATAAATGGACACAAATCAGATGTCAAGAATTATAACATTCATAAACCAGTCGGAGAACACTTCAATCTCTCTGGTCACGCAATCACAGACATGAAGGTCGCTATCTTAAAACAAAAAAACTTCAAATCCAGACTCCAGCGAGAAACTGCTGAATTGGAATTCATTTGCAAATTGGATACTATTAATTTAGGCTTAAATAGAGACTGGGAGTGGCTAAGTCATTATGCAAGGTAGCCTGTTTCCTCTTGTTTTTTCCTACCCCCCCCCCCCGATGCTCTGGTTTAACTTGGATTTAAACCTGGAGAATGGTCAGTTTAGATGAGCTATTACCAGCAGGAGAGTGAGTTTGTGTGTGTATGGGGGCGGGGGGGATGTGAGAAAACCTTGATCTATGCAGGAAATAGCCCGACTTGATTATGTTAAGAGTTGTCACTTTGGATGGGCTAGCACCAGCAGGAGAGTGAATTTGTGTGGGGGGGTGGAGGGTGAGAAAACCTGGATTTGTGCTGGAAATGGCCCACCTGTTGATCACTTTAGATAAGCTATTACCAGCAGGACAGTGGGGTGGGAGGAGGTATTGTTTCATGATTTCTGTGTGTATATAAAGTCTGCTGCAGTTTCCACGGTAAACATCTGATGAAGTGAGCTGTAGCTCACGAAAGCTCATGCTCAAATCAATTGGTTAGTCTCTAAGGTGCCACAAGTACTCCTTTTCTTTTTGCGAATACAGACTAACACGGCTGTTCCTCTGAAACCTGTCATCAACTAAAACATTTAGTTTAAATTCTGTAACCTCTTGGTAACTTGCCTAGCAAAGGGAGTTCTAAGGAGGACAAAGTTTCTTATTTCCTCTTCCACTTGCCATCCCAGCACACTAACCTTTGTGCCATTTCATTGTGATGGCAGAGGAAATAACAAGAGCTAATAACAGACTGTACAACTTTACTTGGTAACTGACACTTTAAAAAATACTTTGTTTCTCCATTCATCTGTCATTCATCAATGTAAGGTCTGCTGAGCGCAGTACAAAGTTAGGAGAGTTATATAATTGTCATTTTTGTCTTTATAGTCATTTGTCTCTCTCTAATGTCTCCATGTCGTGATGCAGAAAATATCTGACAAAAGTCACATTGCTTTTTCCTGATCCTTCCTTACTGCTTAGGAAGGGTAGGGCATAGTGAAGTAAAATTATTTCTTAGGAGAGGTGTAGCAAAACCACATTTTTAAAATATTAAGTCAATTACTCACCCGCGAATTTGAAAATTAAAAAAAAAACAGAATAAAACAAATGTGAAGTGCTTTCATATGTGACTAGGGAGAATGTTAAAACTATCACTGTGTCTCTAATGAAAGTAATTAATTTACATTTTATGTCAATAACTGAAATCTCTAGAATCTACAAAATATGTTTAATAGGTATCTTAGGTACACATCAGCTAGTGTCCCAGAATGGTGGTGCACATTTTTCTGATGGAGTAATTTTTCATCCAGTAAAAAGTAATTGATGTGATGTCAGGAAATATTACTTTGTGCTGAGATTTATGATAGTGTATTTCATAACATCCCACAGTGATCATTTTAAATGCAGATATAAAACAAGATATCCTATCTATGGTTTTCTTGGCTGCTAAAAGTTTTTAGATCATATTCATGCTTGTTAGAGAATATGGGAAAATTGGTATAATACAATGGTGGAAAATTCAAAAGTTTCTGTTACTTCTAAGAGTTATGTGATATAGATTGTACATATACTGTCAGTAGCCATGCTGTTGAATCAAAATACACCTACTGTCCAAGTACTGTCCAACTGAGTATTAAATAAATAAGAATTTTCTTTTGAAATGTTGGTTTGTGCTTTGCCAAAATATTAAAGTAATGTTGTAACTATTTGTTCCATGAAACTAATTTCGATTTATCTGTCACTTTCCTATCTTTTGGGGGAATTTAAATTGTTTTAAATAGGTAATACCTCAAGTACTTAATATTGTGTCCAAATTAAAATGTTGATGACATGGGCAACTTATTTTTTTAAGAGTCGATATTTCTTGAGATTTAGTTTATTCATTACTCAACTGTTTTTCTTAACTATAGTCATGGTATTTCAGAATAAAAAAGTCAATTTCATTTGCATTTTGTGTGTAATATGACAGTTTAGTTTGTAGGAATTGTATTAAAATGTGTTAATTTCTGTATTGAAATATGTTTTCTATTTCATGAATTTCTGAATATTTTTGATTTCTGTGTAATATATTGATTTTTGGAGGAAAGTCCGTTCCCTTTCTTTGTCGAATATTAGAGATCATAACAAATGCAACATTTAATAACTAGAGGATTTGTAAAGAGTAGGGGTGGGATTTTCAGAAGTGCTCTGTTTCGGCCTAACTCTGCATCACTGAAGTTAATAGTTTCTCTCCCCCTCTCCCTACTTTCTCAATTACCTCTAAGGTGGAGAGACTTTTTTTGGGCCAGTAGGAGAGAGAAAATCCATGGACCTTGTCTGGGGCACCCCAGTCCCCAACACATCCATGCACACTTTGGAAATTAGAGTAGCACTAAGTTTGACTCTTTCTGTAGGCATCACGTTAGTTGCCTTTTTGGGAGCTAGGAAGGAATTTTCCCCTCATTGCCAGATTGCCTGGGTGGTGGTGGGTTTTTTTTTTGGCTTTCTCTTATCAGCCCAGGGACCAAGTGGGTAAATTAGGTCACAATGAGTTCTGGTTGTTCCAACTTGGCAAGTGTCCAATGTAGGCACTCACTTAATAGGGAGTTCTGGATTCCTGATAAACTAGAATTGCAATCAAGATTAGGGGAGGTGATCCCTTAAAGAAGCTAGGGGTATGTGAAGCTAGGGCTCCTAATGTCTACTACAGTGAGGGGCCACAACCCCATTTCCCTATACCCTCAACCTTTGTACAAAGAGAGGGCAGTGTGGTGCCAGAAATTGTACCAGTACCAGGTTAAAAGTTTGGAGGGGGAAGGAGGGGCTCAGGGCTGCCCTCCCCCTGGTGGCATGGCTTATGGAAGGAATGTTGACCTGCAGTGGAGGAGTTACTGCCAGAATTTCCCAGATGTTAAGTTAATGAAGTTATGGCTTTGTTAAACCACAGTTCCTGGTGTCTTGCCTTTTTCCCTGCCGTGTCTGGGACAATGGGATATTCTATCATAGACTTCAGTGGGAGAAGCATTAGGCCAATATAGTGTGCTTTTGAAAGTCCCACTCTAAAAGTTACATATTTCTTATGCAGGCATAAATCTGCATTGCCAGCTGTATATGGTTCCCACCCTGCTGTACTATTCTCTCATAGCTTGGTAGCCTGTGGAAAATATATGCTGCTAAGGGAGAGGTACCTGTAGAGAGAGAAAAGAGAACTGTGAATTCTACCAGAGAAGGCTACTATTGCCAAAATGTGCCAATTTACATGGGTTCATGATTTTGAAAGCTGTCTTACATTTTGAAAGCTAATCCAATTCTAGCGGAATTACCAATAGTACATTCCTTTATTGCTACACATGTAAAATGAGGATGCATGTTAATTAGAGACTTTTAATTGGGAATTTTGTCTTCAGTAAACACCCTTGATACACATATGTAGACACTTGTGAAGGTGTACTTTTAAAGATTTGCTAGTATGTATCTACTAACAAATTCATTGGACCTTTTCTTAACCACATAACTACTTCACAATACATGGTTTAGTTAAGCACAATATTACACTGTACGTTCCATTTCTTCTGTTAGGGAAGCATGCTTTCATTCCAGTACTGAAGTACTGTCTGCAAAATGGATTTTTTGTTATTTATCCCATTGGTTGAAATTATGAAGCAAGAAAATTGCCTTAACAGCGCAATAGGATACATGGGAGTATAATATAAAATCTGAGACACAAATTGTGCTCTTACTCTAAGACGACAACCAATGTAAAGGTTGTGAAATATGACTTGTGGACAACAGGATCAGTTTTACCTTTTTATATGTGAAAGGTCGAAAAAGAGTTAGTAATCACTACTACTTCTAGAGAAATATTTTAAATGTGAGGCTTGCGTACTGTCAACAAGAACAGAAAAGACCTGCCACCTAATAATTCGATCATAGATGCATTTAAAATTAGACATCAGATTGCAGTCGTCATGCCTGAGGGACTGTAAATGTCTATTGGCAATCTTCAGACTGGTATTCTGGATGAGTTTGTTTACCTTTGAAGCATATAGGCTGCAGTGATATTATCATCATCTTGTGTTCCATGGATGCCAACATGAATGTTTTCTTAAGAAAATAATCAGTCCCTAACAGAATAATTAATTCCATCCTTCTAGCATTTTTACTTGGACCGTTTTGTCCCCCATGTACTCCTGAGAAAAGATTCAGCATCTTATTTCTTCTTAGTCAAGGGACATCTATTACTCTGAGAAGATTCAGTAGTCTGTTTTATAAGAATTTCCACGTTGCTCAAAAGCTAAGTGACAAATACTAAATTCTGTGTATATATACCATCTCAATTGCTGTACTATCAGTCCCAGAGTTTTAAGTATGGTATAATTTAATTTCTACAGGGAGATTTCCTTCAAGAATTCTCAGTCATCATATTGGAGCATGTATGGAGGTACTGAAGAATTTTTAACACAGACTTTAACTAACAGTAGCTATTATTTAATATGGCTCCTCCTCTCACTGTCATTTCATTATAGATAGCCAGACAGGAGAAATTCAGGCTCCAGAGAGAACTGAGAACTGTCATTCTGCCAACAAGTTGATATCTGGCAACAGTTCATGCTAATATTGAATTTCTCTGTTTACTGAAGATTGAGTCTTCCTTTACATACTCACAGAATAAAATAGATGCTGGTTTGAACAAGTATAATTTAGAGTAAGCTCAGTTGATGGCAAACCAATCCACCTTAGATTTCTTTTTCATGATCTCTAGTCATGTTTAGTTTTTCAAATTTTAAGCTTTTTTACATTATTTTAATAATTTAGTTCTATGCAGTGTTGTAGCCGTGTTGGTCCCACGATATTAGAGAGACAAGGTGATACCTTTTTTTGGACCAACTTCTGTTGCTGAGAGAAACAAAACTTTTGAGCTATACAGAAATTCTTCCTCAGGTCAAAAGATATTATCTCACCCACCTTGTCTCTCTAATATCCTGGGACGGACACAGCTACAATAACACTGCATACAACAGTTTTAAATATTAAGACATTTACTACACAATAGAACTAATTTTGCCCCTCCACATAGTTTTCACATTGATGGACTTTGTGTCTTATCTTAGACTCCAGCATTCATTTACAGGTACAGTGCTTTTAAAGAGTACAGCATTTTACAGAAGATGCAATACAGTTGTGCCTGGTCCCTGGAGGGGCCACACTGAGAATGCTTGCTCAGGGCAAACTGCAAGGATTAGGTCAGATAATTCCCCAAACTGGTGTTTTATTCTATAATTACATTCACCAAACTGGTAACCAAACAGCTTTTGTAATACCATACTGATCACCAAGAAGCCAAATACAGCTTCCTTTAAGCATCCCAGCCCTTGATTTCCATCTAGACATCCAAGTTTAACATAATGATGGGTTTCTGAGTAGCAGCCGTGTTTAGTCTTTATTCGCAAAAAGAAAAGGAGTACTTGTGGCACCTTAGAGACTAACACATTTATTTGAGCATAAGCTTTCGTGACCTACAGCTCACTTCATCGGATGAAGCTGTAGCTCATGAAAGCTTATGCAAAATTTGTTTTGTTGAAGCTGTGCATTTATTTTTAGAATTTTTAAAAAATATATTGTCCAATACAGTATTTACCAAAAATGAGAGAGAGGATGGAATGGGGCTTGGTGGTGCAAATAGGAAAATGTGAGGATTTTATATAAATGTACTTTTGCATGCAATCCATTATAGTAAAATCTATTTTCAATCTGATAGTTCTTCATACTGTGCAATAAATAAATCAATTACTGTGTAATTCGGCAACTGGCAACGATTTCTTCTCACTTCCCATACAGGTATAATCAGTATTATTTCCTTAGGTGATTGTGTACTGGACTTTTTTTAAAAGCATTTCTTTCCTTTGCTGTTTTACTCTGAGTTGTAAATCAGTCTTCACGGGAATAATATGTAATTTAGAAAACCTGATTTTGTAGTATCTCCATAGAAAACCCTGACCACAAATGTTACAGAAAACTTTATTTTCTTAGTGGGTTATAAATGTGTATTGATGAAACCTAAATTCAGTTTAATTATTACTGGTGGTTAGATAGTTCATAAACTCTCTAACAGTTGTTGGGTTGAGCTGTGTATGTTGTTTCTGGATAAATAATAGATCAACTTGTAGTAAAAAATTGAAATGTTAATACATGGTATTTGCAAATAAAAGCTAATGCTCTGTAATACATACTTTCATTACACAAATGTTTTTAAAGATTTGTACTTATGTTCCAAATGTATCTCTAATATGAAGAAGTTTACTTTGCATCTGTAAAAATGTCACAAAAATAATCATCAGCTTAGCATCGAAGTGGCTCAAGTCAGAAAGATCACCAGTTAAACCAGCATTAACTTCCCGAACAACCTCAACTCAAACGTAACTCTCTAGTGAGCATCTGACTAGCATGCCAAAAAATAGTGGGGTGGTTGCAGTTGTGCAGGCAGTGGCGGTGGTGGCATAGACTAGCTGTCCCGCCTGAACCCCGGGGTTATATACTCAGGGCAGCTAACCTGTACTTCTGTACTTTACACTGCCTGTGCTTCTGTAGTTACACTGCTATTTTTAGCATGCTCGCTCAGATGAGAATTCGCATGAGTAGGTCTATGAATCAACCCCCCAGGTTGTAGTGTAGCCAAAGCCTTAGATTATGCTGCAGGGGATAGGAAAGAAAGTTGGAATCTCTGTACACATTTCAAAAAGGAATCATTTAAAAATCTTTCAGAACTCTGAAGAGAGAGCTCTAATGAGTGTGACAAGTGCCTAGAACTTTAAAATTTATCCTTTAAATATCCATATTTGAAATTGATTTTTGTCTTATTTTTTCACTCTATGAGGATTCGTTCTGGTGAAATATTCTTTTTAACATCATTGTTGCTTAAGCTCAAGGGGCTGTGTCTGGAAGCAGGGCTGATAATTAGCTGATGAACATAGCCTTTGTTTAAGTATTTATAAGAGGTTGTTCATTTACATTCTTATATACACTGTAGCAATAATGCAGTTTGGATGTGATCTTCTTTAACGTCACTTTTTTCTCTAATTTTAATAGGAAGACATCTACATGTATGGAGGCAAAGTTGAAACAAATAATGGGAATGTCACTGATGAGCTGTGGATATTCAGCATAAACAGTCAAACATGGAGTACCAAAATTCCTGCAGTACTTATACATGGCCAACAGTATGCTGTGGAGGGTCACTCAGCGCATATAGTAGAGTTGGAAAGCAGAGATGTTGTCATGATCATCATTTTTGGATACTCTGCAGTATATGGTTACACAAGTAGTGTGCAAGAGTACTATATCAGTGAGTTCCTTTAAATACTTTTTGCCCTGTATTGATGCTTTGTTTCTTGATTTTTAAGCAATAACAAACTTGTTAGATTTAGAAGAATAAAATATATTTGGCAAGCTCATAAACCTCTTCTGCTGTTCTTTAATTTTTGATCCCAGTAGCTCCTCTTTCTTTTAATGTATGTAAAATCAGTTATTTTTAAATTAGTGGAGTTTGGTTCCTATTTTGGGAACATTGCAGTAGACCGGGCGTGATCACAGTCATGGTTGAGGTACTCAAAGTAAGGCAAGGGTAAGAACCAGCAATTTTACATATATTGAGTTATGATCGTGTGTAAGGGTTATCATTTTCTCAGACGTAAGTTTATTGAAAGGAAGGTTTAATAAGTACCACAGTATACAGTAATCACCTTAGCAATCCTGAAATTTTTGCCCTTACAAGAATTAATGTTACTGTAGTATTTCCCATTCTTAATTTCAACATTTAATAACTATTCTGATTAATATTACTTACAATAGCAGTTGTAAAGAGTATAATGGCAGCTACCATAGAAAATAAAATCAGTCACAACTTCTGTAAATCACAGCAACTTCTGTTGTGGTTTCACTAAATTTAGCTATGCTTCTGGATTATTTTATAGTTTAGACACAGATAAACTTGTTCCCGTCTAAGTATAAACAAATATAAGATAATGCTAAATAACTTAATATTTCATTTTATAGACTTCACACAACATTTTATTTTAATAGTTAGAATAACATATTAAAATGCCCCTTCTGATAATCTTTAAGAATACAGCTAATTATGCACATTAATTATTTAATGAAAACAGGAATGTGAAGAGTTTTTTGCTTCACATTCTTCCTTCTTTTCGGTGGTACTCAACTGAATCCCTAACAATTCTGTTAACAAGACAGTCACAGTTATGTTTGTGGTTACTAGATTGAGAGTGTTAAGAACTTTTATCAGCAGCTTCAGACATGTAAAGGTTCAAAGTGATATTTTTATATTGAGACAATTTCTTTGAATTTTGTTTCATTTTGTGTGTGGGGGGGGGGAAGAGAGAGAGAGACTGAGTACATAACTGCATAAATTTATGTAAGCTGTTTTGGGTAGGGAATAAGTCGTCTGTTGTGCTTGGCCAATTTGAAATAGTTCACCAGTTTTCAGCTAATCACAAGAAGCACGGTTTTAGTCTAATAATGCACAGTTAATGCAGGACTTCAGTTTTGGCTTAATCTAGTACTAAGGTGTCACATGCTTAACTTCAAGCATTGAAGTAGTCTTTTTTACTTCAATGGGATTATTCACATGCTTAAAGTTTTAAGCATGAGCTTAATTGTTTTGCTTAATTGGGGTGTCTATCCACAAAGCCTCTCAACCTGTCTATATCACAGAGACAGAATGCTTCCACTATATTCCTGGCATGATTTCTGAGGACCATATTGACATCTTTTCTAGCAATATCGAATATGTCCAGAAGGGAATGAGAATGGGAGGAGGACCACCACAATACAGTCTATCCATGTTGATATTTCTGATGCAGCTGCTTATGACTATCCTAAAATTGTAGTCTCTGTCTTCCAAGCTAGGTATTCCTCTACACCTCTTTGAATATGAATCAGGGATGCTTACTAGATCATCACAAGACAAGATAAGGCTAGTCAATTTTAATTGACTCCTAAATCGTGACTATTTGTTTGCATAAAATAGTAATAGTCACTAGTTACTCTATAACACTGAATTATTGAAGGCAAAATCCATTGAAAAAACTTCCAAGAATGAATGCCTTCTATTGAAGACCTGTTTTAAGAAAAACACAAAGTAAAATAAGAAACATAAATCATTATAATTACTGTAGTTTTCAGCATGATCATTAATGTTTAACAGTACTTTGAATATAATATATATATTCTAAGAATTAAGATTAGAGGGGAAATACCAAACTTCATGTTTTGTAAATTTTAAAGTAACTAAGATGTGGTGTTGTTTGGTTTGATTATGAAGTGGTAGTAGTGGGGACGTCTTGCCTCACTTAGCAATGCAAATGAAAGTTTCAGTGTTTATTGGATAGTTTATTGCTGGCATTAGAGTAAAAATTCATGACTTCTTTCCATTTTACAGGTTCTTTACTATGTTAGGGTTATATTTGTAGAGGATTAGTAAAACAGACTACTATCTACAACTAAGCAAGTTTTAAAAAAAAAAACAACCCAAAACTTCAATCCATGGTTATAAACTCTGTGTGGGAGAAATATATTTTGTACTGCTGGCAGTTATTATGGTTCAGAATTAATCTCAACTTAGTAAATTTCCTTTCAGAGATATTAACTTGTCTGCCAATTATAGAAAATATTAATGGGAAAGTTGGTGTTTTAATAAAAAATATATTCCATTATTGAATTAAAACTAATATATAATTGTAGCAATATAAGGTCTTATTATAAAAACCCATTGACATCAATGAGACTACTTGTCTGAGGAAGGGTTATTCACACAAGCAGTGGTTTTTAGGATGTGCCCTGTATGTTGTAATCGTTCAATTTCAGCAGATAATCCTCGTGTTTTGTTTCACCTCAGTACCTCTTATTTTTGTCCCCCACAAACAGTCAATGAATTCTGTGGCAATTTTCCCCCAGTTTCTTGGCAATTCCAATATTTATCTATAGCGTTGCAGCATTGAAATCATTTTTAACCATGAAATTTCAGCTGGTGGTTTGCACTAAGCATGACTTGCTTTTTGGAACTCAGTAGCTGCAGGCTCCAAAGTTAGAAGGCATGACAAGTGATAGATATATTTATGTAGAACCCTCTAATATCCTGCTCAGAAAGGAAATTGGTTACAAAGAAAGGTTTCTGACCTTGTAAAAAGAAAATATAATATACCTTTTCCTCTCTCTGCCTATTTCCAAAATTCAGACTACTCTTGAATTTGACATTGTGCTGCTTTCACTGAGGGGCAGATGCTGTGGTATTGAAATAATTTGTATAATGGAGGTGCTGAAGGCAGAAACTGTGTATTTGGTTATTACTACTTCAAGCCAGGGAGTGCGGTAGCACCCCTAGTTCCAGCACCTATGGGTGGATGCTATATTCTCTTCAGACACTGGCTCTTGGTGGTTTTAACATAAACTCTTTTTCAACACTTGGCACACTCACACTGAAATAAACAGGTCTGATATAAAATTGACCTCACTTAGATCATCTTGAGTTAAACTCTTAGCCCTGGTCTGTGCTGGGTGGAGGATCGATCTAAGTTATGCAACTTCAGCTACGTGAATAACGTAGCTGAAGTAGATGTACTTAGATTGACTTACAGTGGTGTCTTCACTGCGGTGAGTCAACTGCTGACGCTCCCCCATCGACTCTGCCTGTTCCTCTCGCAGCACTGGAGTACAGGAGTTGACGGGAGAGCGCTTAGGGGGTTGATTTATCGTGTCTAGATTAGACATGATAAATCGATCCCCGCCTGCTGATCCGGTGGGTAGTGTAGACATACCCTTAGTGACCCAATTTCTATCCCTTAGGATCTTTCTATAAATTGTAGTCATCAGATATGGGATTCTGGTACACACATCCATTTTAGAACTAAAGCCCTGACTTCTGTAGGTTTCGGATCAGGAACCATTCGAAAGTCTAGTTACTGACATTAGCATGTGCTTCTTAATTGGTGTTATCTGGGGATTCCCTTGGCTTCTTATTTGAGCACTGTATTGTTCAGCTGTTTATCACAAATCCAGTTGATATGAAGTGTGCATGCACTCTCACTCTTTCTCAGAAAAATACACCAATCCTCCCTGCTTGAGTGCCCTCCTTAGGATCAGGGGTGTGGACTGGGGGTGGGGGGAGGTCAGCAAGCAGGGGAATGACACCCCCCACCCCCTGCCCCAGTAATTGGTGGGGCACAAAACTCCTCCAGCCCCGGGACCACGGCAGAGAGACCGAGCTCCTCCGGGGCCATGGTGGGGACACCGAATGTGTACTTCCAAAAGCAGTCAAATTTTAATTCCTGCACACACCCCTGCTTAGGATAGAGAAAATTAGCTATACCTGAGAAAAAAGTAATTTCTGTTCAAATAGAATAAATTGTGTGTTTAAAAATCATGATGTTTTGTGCACTCAGTTTTTCATTGTGTGAATGTGTGGCTATATGTCTTTGCTCTGGAGGTGATGTGATTGCCTTTGGACTCATTGCAGGAGCAAAGGAACTTCCTTTTGCCCTTTCTTGCTATTCTTAGAGTTATGGCTTTTTGGGAACCTATAAATCACAGGAGGGGAGTTTTGTGTGGATTGTTTTACTAACTTGCACCATAAAGCTTTTCTGGGCAAGTCCACAGGGAAATTTATTTCTCTTTAGGTTAGTGATACCTCATAAACTTCCTAAGAATCTCAATGTGAGTCTCAAGGTGAATATTATAATAGTGTTTTGCTTTAGCCGAAGTTTTAAAAAGCTCTTTATGTCTAAGGAAATTTCTGAATAAGTCTCTTCTGGAGTTATTTAAAAACAACAGAGATTTGTTTGGATTGATAACAGATTGCCTTCTGCTTTTTAGATTTAAAGAAGACTTTAACAAACTCAGAGAACTGGTAGGTAAGGCCCCCTTGGGAGGAAAATCTAATCTCATAAAGGAGTTAAGGACAGCTGGCAGTTTGTCAAGGAGACAATACTAAAGACACAACTGCAAACTATCCTGATGCGAAAAAAGTTAAGAATAGTAAGAGTCTAATATGGCTTAATCAGGAGCTCTTTAATGATCTGAAAATCAAAAAGGAATCCTACAGAAAGTGGAAACGGGCTAAAGAGGAATGCAAAAAAAAAAAAAAAAAAAAAAAAGCACAACCATGTAGGGCAAAATCAGAAAGGCTACGGCACAAAATGAGTTACACCTAGCAAGGGACATAAAAGGCATTAAGAAGAGGTTCTTTAAATATATTAGGAGCAAGAGAGTGGCAAAGGAAGGTAGTGTAGGTCCTCTATTTGGCTTGGAAGGAGAGATAACTGATGACACAAAGGATGCTGAGGTATTTGAACCCACAGACCAAAAGAGGGAAAAAACAGGTTGAAGAATATTTAGAAAAGTTAGAAGTACTCAAGTTTGGAGTCTTAGAAGTTAAATAAGTTATAAGTACTCAAGTCTGAAATTCATCCTACGGCACTCAAAGAGCTAGCTGAAGCAATCTTGTAACCATTAGCAATTATCTTTGAGAACTCCTAGAGGATGGGTTCCAGAGCACTGGAGAAGGGCAAACATGGTATCTATCTTTAAAAATGGTAATGAAGAGGACGCAGAGAACTAAAGTGAGACTGGCTGATCTACAATACCCGAAAAGATACTGGAACAAATTATTAAACAATTTGAGAGTACCTAGAGGATAACAGAGTGATAAGTAATTGCCAACAGGGTTTGTCACAATTGGTTGAAAGATCATGCTGAAAGAATAGTTATCAATGGTTCATTGTCAATCTGGGAAGGTGAGTCTAATGAATAGTTGAGTGGAGAGTATACTTATAATATTTGTAAATGACACCAAACTGGAAGGGGTTGTTAGCACTTTGGAGGACAGGTTTAGAATTCAAAAGGACCTTGACAAATTAGAAAGTTGGTCTGAAATCAACAAGATGAAATTCAACAAAGATAAGTGCGAAGTACTCACTTAGGAAGAAAAATCAAATGTACAACTACAAAATGGAGAATAATTGGCTAGGTGGTAACCTGCTGAAAAGGATCTGGGACTTACAGTGGATCACAAATTGAATGAGAGTCCTCAGTGTGATGCAGTTGTAAAACAGGCTAATATGATTGAGGTGTATAATGGGAGTATTGTATATAACACACAGGAGATAATTGTCCTGGTCTACTTGGCACTTGTGAGGTGTTCAGTTCTGGGCACAATACTTTAGGAAAGATGTGGACAACTATCCTCAGTTCCTTCTCTACTGCCTTGCCCCCAGATGGAACACTAGCATCTCCACCTTGAGCGTACTTGGCCTTTCTCTTTCCTTCTGTGAAGTTAGTTTAGTTTAGGTTGTTGTTAGCATAATTAGTTAGTTAATTTAGGTGAGAGGGCTGTTTTCCCCCTGCTCTTTTTTCCCTGGAGGTTTCTTCTCCTGGTGGGGTATGCCTGGTTCTCCAGGCAGCAAATGTCGCCTCTCCTGCTGAAAGGCTATACCAGTAAGCAACAGACACTCCAAGTGTGTCTGTTGAGTGGGAGAGTCCCATATCTCCCAAAAGTGCTCTCTTTGTTTAGCCCTTAAAACCAGGGCTAGGAAGAACAGGGATATAAAGCTCGGATTGTTGGCAATGGAACATTCCACCCTTTGAGCTAGATGTGGAGACCCCCCCCACCCCCTCTGTACATCTGACCCCAGGTGGACCCAGAATTCCATCTAACTCGGGACATGTTTACCCTTCTTATGGGAAACATTTGGAACACTCCGGGAAGACTCTTGAAAAAGAGGAGGTTGGACTCTTTACTGAGCCAGCTCTAGAAAAGACCAGGTTGCATCCTTAGTCTCCAAGGGTATTCTTTGGTACCAGTGGGCCTGCAAAGCCCAGAGCTCCAAGGAGAGAAAACATTGCTACTACAGGGCATCTGTACCCTCCACTAGTAAGGGGAAGCATGAGGTACCATCTAGCTTGGCCCTGTCATTGACGTTGAAGCATTCCACTCAGCCATTGGTGCAGTCATCCTTCTTAACTTAGGTTTCAGAGTAACAGCCGTGTTAGTCTGTATTCGCAAAAAGAAAAGGAGTACTTGTGGCACCTTAGAGACTAACCAATTTATTTGAGCATGAGCTTTTGTGAGCTACAGCTCACTTCACCGATGAATTCCTACAATTCCATGACCTCATTAGAAGGGTAGTAGACACTCTGCAGATCCCAATGGAGGAAGTCAGAGACCAGCAGCAGAGGCTGTTTGACATTTTGCAGTCAGCAACATCCTTCAGAGTAGTGTTACCTATTAATGAGGCTCTGTTGGATCTGGCTAAAATGGAAAGGCAGACACCAGCCGCTATTCCACCAATGTGCAGAAGGGTTGACAAGAATTGTGATGTGTCCCAGAAGGACTGTGATTTTTTGTTTTTCCATCCCCACCAACTCCCTAATGGTGGATTCTGTGAATGAGCGGGGTAAATCACACTTTTTAGGGGCTACCCCCGATGACAAGGACCAAAAGCGACTGGACCTCCTTGGACAAAAGTTTTACTTGTCAGCAACCTTGCTATTTCAGATCACAAATTATCAGGCAGCCATGGCTAATTATAACTTTATTAATTGCAGCAGGCTAGTAGCTTTTATTGAACATCTGCCACAGGACTTCAGGGAACAATTCTAATCTATTGTTCCTGAGGGTCAGCTATTGGCCAGAACAGCTCTTTATGCATCCTTAGGTGCTGCAGATATTGCTCCATCTACAGACTAGGAACCGAATGGCTAGGCAGAAGTTCTGCAGAAAAGGACCTAGAGGTTACAGTGGACGAGAAGCTGGATATGAGTTAACAGTGTGCCTTTGTTGCCACGAAGGCAAATGGCATTTTGGGCTGTATAAGTAGGGGCATTGCCAGCAGATGGAGGGACGTGATCATTCCCCTCTATTCGATGTTGGTGAGGCCTCATCTGGAGTACTGTGTCCAGTTTTGGACCCCACACTACAAGAAGGATGTGGAAAAATTGGAAAGCGTCCAGTGGAGGGCAACAAAAATGATTAAGGGACTGGAACACATGACTTACGAGGAGAGGCTGAGGGAACTGGGGTTGTTTAGTCTGCGGAAGAGAAGAATGAGGGGGGATTTGATAGCTGCTTTCAACTCCCTGAAAGGGGGTTCCAAAGAGGATGGATCTAGACTGTTCTCAGTGGCAGCAGATGACAGAACAAGGAGTAATGGTCTCAAGTTGCAGTGGGGAAGGTTTAGGTTGGATATTAAGAAAAACTTTTTCACTAGGAGGGTGGTGAAGCACTGGAATGCGTTACCTAGGGAGGTGGTGGAATCTCCTTCCTTTTGGGGTTTTTAAGGTCAGGCTTGACAAAGCCCTGGCTGGGATGATGTAGTTGGGGATTGGTCCTTCTTTGAGCAGGGGCTTGGACTAGATAACTTCCTGAGGTCCCTTCCAACCCTGATATTCTATGATTCTGTGATCTCTCTGTTGATAATTATGCTCAGGGCATAACTGAGAGAGGTCCAAAATACAAGAGAGGACCTCCCTTTTGGTCACAAACTCTTCTTGGAGACTATGAATGACTCCCTGTTCTTCTTTAAGGACTCCAGGGCCATCCTATGTTCCTTGGGCATTTATACATCTTTGAGCAAGAAGCATTTCAGTAGGTCACTGACTGCCCAGTAATTATGCCCTGCTCAGTTCTTGGAGTACAAAAGACCCTGCACAATCCCCAGAAAGAGAGACAGATTTGAGAAGAGGATGGTCACACAACCACCCTCTGTGACCACACAGGCATAATGTAAACAGCATCTTTGATGGGTTGGTCAAGGGTTCGAATGCTCGTGTTCCTCTGATTTTACAGTTGCACCCTTTAGCCCACCTCCCTCCTTTGGGGGACCACATTGTCCATTTCCACCAGACTTGGAAGTGGATCACCAGGGACCAATGAGTATTGGAGATCATAACTTCAGGTTACACTATCCAGTCTGAAAGTCCCTCCCTTCCAGCTGCTCCTTTCCTGTCCCTCTTAAGGGACCCCTCTCATGAGTTTCTGCTAAGGCAAGTGGTGAACTTTCTCCTCTGTCTAGGAGTGATAGAACTGGTTCCTTCCCTTTATAGGGGCAAAGTGTTCTATTGAAAAAGGATGGAAGTTGGAGGCCAGTCTTAGATCTAAGACAGCGAAACAAGTTTGTGACGCCCCCAAAATTCAGGATGGTAACTCTCGTAACTATAATTCCTGCTCTAGAGGAAGGAGATTTTGTTTGTTTTTTGTCCCTTGTCCTCCAGGATGCCTTCTTCAATATAGCCAATCACCCATCACATGGGAAATACCTACGATTTTCTGTGGGCCAAGATCATTTCCAGGTCAGAGTGCTTCTCTTCGGTCTCTCTTTGGCTCCAAGGGTGTTCTTGAAGGTTCTAGCAGTAGTGGCCACTTGTTTTCTACAGGAATTGATTCTCATCTTCCTGTACCTCAATGACTGGTTTCTCAAAGGATGCTCTTTTGAGGCAATATTGTCTCCCATTCAGAAGGCTCTTGCTCCATTCCAAGAGTTGGTCCTACAGCTAATAGTAAAGAAATCTGTTAGTACCAGTGCAGGGAATTCAGTTCATAGTGTGTACTTGGACTTGGTGACAGCCAGAATGTACCTCCCTTTAGACGGATTTGTGAAACTTTCAGGACTGGTTAGGTTGATTCAGGGAAGCCCTAAGACATCAAGAAGGAATTGTCTTTTAAGATCTTTGGTTACATGGCAGCATGTACCTTTGTTACCAGTCATGCAAATTTACACCTCTGCTGTTTCTAAGGTTGGTTGAAAATTGCTTGTTCTCCTACCAGAGATGCCTTGGACATCTTGGCAGTCCTCTTGCATGTAAAGAACTCCCTGAATTGGTGGAAGGAGCGACTGCACATCTGTGCAGGTGTTCCTTTCTGCCGCCCAACACTGTCAGTAACTTTGACTAATGCATCCCATGTAGGTACCCTCATGATTCAGGGCAGATGGTTGACCTATAAGACCCGTCTCCACATCAACCTGTTGGAGCTCAGGATGGTCAGGAATGCTTGGCTCCATTTCCTCCCAGTGATGAGAATCATGACGGACAACGTGTCCTGCATGTTTTACATGAACAAGCAGAGAGGAGCAAGGTCCGCCTCCTGATGCACTGAAGCTATAAAGCTCTGGAACTGGCTTATAGTCAATCCACATCCAAATTTCAGAGCCTACCTTCCAGGCATCCAGAACACCGTTGCTGATGCCCTCAGCAGACACTTCTCCCATGACTCCAAATGGGATTTGGATACTCAGTTCCTCCAGGACATATTCCAGAGATGGGGGTTGGCCAGAGATTGATCATTTCACCCACAGAGATACATATCTGGAAGAATTACAGTTACTGCTGACACCAGCTTTCTGCATGTCCTCCTTCAGCATCTTGAATCAGCTATTTTTAGGTGGTCTTCATGATTCTTTGTCCTATGGCTTCAAGCTCTTGTACGGTCTGGCCAACATATCCCACACTTCAGTCTCGCACCTATCCATCTCAGTTGATACTCCCTCATGAAAAAATTAGTGGGTGCTTAGCACCCACAGGCAGTCCTGTGGCATGCAGGAGGCACTGGGTACAGCGGAAGAGGCAAGGTGGGGATGGACTGGGGGCAGAAATAGGTGGGGGGGCCTTGGGGGAAGAGGTGGAGTGGGGGTGGGTTCTGGGGCTGAGCAGGGGTTGAGCATCCCCAGGGAAAGGAAAAAGCAGGTGCCTCTGTTGGGGGCAACCTGCATATGACTCCTGTCATTTCATGGTGTAGCCTATCGGCTCCTGTCTTACCTGGCGTCCACCTGAGCATTCTAATTGTGGTTCTGAGAAGTAGTGGTGGTTCTCTCTCCCTCACTGGCCAGCATTCCAATACATACATGATGGCTCGCGTAATAATGATCTTATACACTTCGTTCTTTAGTATACTTGGCATATTCTTATCACCAAGAATTCCTGTCAGCTCCCTCCATTTATACCAAGCACTCTTCATTTGGCTCCTAACATCCACATCCACATTCTTATCAAGGCTCAACACTGAACCGAGGTATCTAAGTTGTTGCACAAACATAAGCTAATGCTCAAATAAATTGGTTAGTCTCTAAGGTGCCACAAGTACTCCTTTTCTTTTTGTAGGCCATATAGTTTTTCTGGCTTCTCATGCTTCCTTTCAGTGAAGCATTGCATATATTCCATCTTTTGTCAGTTGATTCATAAGCCATTTTCTTCTAATGCAGCCTTCCATAGTTCTAGGTCAGTTTCCAATTTGTATTTATCTTCATGGGATAATTTAATGTCACTTGCAAAAAACATGCTCTCCCCTAGTCTCCAGCAGATTGCCCGACTGGAGGCACCACCGTAACAACTCTCTAGAAACTCTGTCATAAGCCTTCTCTAAACCGAGAAGCACTAAATGTAATTCCTTGCATTTCTCCCTGTACATCTCGTGCAGTATTTGGGCTGCAAACACTGCATCCATTGTTGGTCTTCCTGGCATAAACCCAAATTGGTTGTCGTTTACTTGATGCTCCAGCTCTATCCAAAGTCTTTCTTTCCAACCATTTCATCATGTGACTCATTGAATATTACCACATTCTAGCACATCTCCTTTATTCTTGAAGATAATTGGTCCCTCAATGTGCTCTTCCTCTACTTGTTGGGTATTTTTCCAGTACAGAAAATTAAGTTGAAAAAATTCACCATCATCACCACACCCTCATGGCCTAATACTCTAAATACGTAATTTGATACACAGTGTGGTCCCTCTGCCTTCCCATGCTTCATCATCTTTAGTGCTATCTGAGTCTCCACCATTGTGATAGGTCTTGTGTGGTTATTGCTTGCGCATACTTCCCTCAACCGTTTCTTCGCATTCTTTTCATTAAGCAGTTTCTCATAAAATCACTGCTACTTCCTAATGACTTCAATGCCTTCCATTTTCTTCCTTGACACACTTCACTGCTACCAAGTCCTCTCTGCTTCTTTGCCTAATCTTGCCTAATCTACATTTTCTTTTTCCCTTTCTTTTGTTAGTTCTGCATATAAAGCTTTAAATGCCAGACTCTTAACTCCCACAACTGCTCTTTTTGCTGGTTTCTTTAAAGCTTGTATTCCTCATAACTTTTCAACCATTGCTTAAACCTTTCCTCCTTTACTGCCTCTTGCACATTGCTGGACCATCATATCTTCTTGCCATGAAATTTTATCTCCTTTTGTTTGGCCAGAGGGTTCTTATGCACTTTCTGTAAAATTGGATGTTTTTCAACAAATCTCGCTGGTATCATTGTAGTTGGTTTGGTCATTGTGCAAAGACTGCAGTACCTCATCCTTAAATCTCAGATTGACTTTCCTATCTGCAAGTCTCCACCACTTTATTCTTTGTTCCACAACTTACCTTTTGCCATCCAATAGCTTTTTTGCCCAGGAAGTTCATTACAAGCAATCTGTGTTGCTTCGCAGTCTACTCTCCTGGGATCACTTTACAGTCTCTTACACTTTTTAGATCTTTTTTTTTGTCCAGAAGTAATTGATCTGGGTCCAGTTGGCACCACCCTTGTATGTGAATAGGTGCTTCTCCTTCTTTACAAAGTTTGTATTGGCAACAATCAGGCTGTGGGTTCTGAGCTAATGCAAAGATATCCTCACCCACTTCATTTCTGGTTCCAAAGCCTCATCCTCCATGACAGTCGTCATAACTTCACTGTGTTCTCCCAAATGTCCATTTGAGATCTGCTCCAATAATCATGTACTTAACTTGTGATGCTTCTTGTATTGCTCCTCCTACTCAATTGTATAGCCAGCCTGTGGCATGTATGTGCATATAACATTAAATATATGTTCTCTGCTCAGTGCTATTCTAACTTTCATGATCTGGTAACTGTTCCTTTGGATGTTTGCTACCTTATTCTTTAATATTTCTGCTATGATTATTTTTACCCCATTCCTCCTTGCTACTGAACATCCCTGTTGTTTGTGGATTTCAACACCTTCCATTTTGGTTCTTGTATACAATGTACATTCTTCTTCTCTTCAGAGTCTCAACTACTACTCTTGATTTTCCAGTCATTGTTCCCACATACAGGGGATCCAAACGTAGTGCTTGGGCTTGCATCTTTTGCTGCATTCAAGCAGAATGCGGTAGCCTTTCCCCACTTTCCATATCCATCAGGTGAAGTGGTCATGTGTTTCTTCTGGAGGATTCCATAGTATTGTACTGATATAATCCCTGAAGACAAAGACGCAGAGAATCATCTGTGATTAGAACAACTTTTACAAACTGGCTGGCTTGACCTGATGTTCTTGGTTTGAAATGTGGTATGAAAAGTGGATTTGAACGTGACCTTGCTTTTATAGTACATTTGCTATTAACAGACTTATCCTTTTGTGAATTTCAGTAGCTGAACTGTTGAGACATATTGTCAATTAAATAACTAACAAGCAATGGTTGCAAATTCAGATGGATTAGTTTAATGGTCTCTCTTAATTAGTTTCTGAAGCCTAATTGTCCATTTGTATCTAGCACACTTCATGAGAAGTTATTGTGTCTGCTGACCTGTAAATATGTTCTGTCCTTTCTGCATTGTGGGCTTATAACAAAAATATCCAATAATAAAATATGATTGAAGTTTCAGAACAATAATCAAGCCAACAGTTGTTGATTTTTTTTTAAAAAATGAGTTAAGGCATGCGGTAAAGTGATTAAATTCACTGTACCAATCTGAATACTAAACTAGTCCTGATGACTTAGGAGTTGGATTTTATTACTCTTATATAAAAGGTTGTTTTATTTGATGAATAGGTTCTTTGGTGATAATTTTTATCACAGTGCAGTACAGCAAAATATGGTGTTCAAATCTTAGTATGTTTATTAAAATTTAGTTGTGTTAGGTAATCTGAAGTGATCAGTGGAAAAAAGTGTTGGCCAAGTGATAGGTGTGGAACTATATTTTTCTAGGAAAAAAAGGTTTTAAAGTGTCTGCTTTCTAAAACAAGGTAACAGACACACTATCAAAGAGGTCTTGGTAACTGAGGGAAGGAGCCAAAGGTAAATTTTGATAAAATATGCTTAATTTAAAAGAAAAATTATTATTATAACTATTCTGAAAATAACTGTATATTGTGACAAATGTATTTGAAACGGATATGAAATTTTTCCATCTACATTTTTCCATCTACAGTTACTGCTTCATATGACTTAAAAATCTGTTGCCAGATTTTATTTAATTGGGTTTATTGTATTACTACCCTAAGATACTACTTTTTGATCTGAATATGTATGTATAATAAACATTGTTGGAATGTTGCAATAGATGTTACCTTCTTGTTTTTGTTATAAGGATACTGTTAACTTTAAGTTCTGAAGTTGACTAATTTAAAAAAAAACAAACTATACCTCTGATAGAACACTGCCTATGCATCAGTTCATCCAAGCACAAAAGTATGTACTTAAGTTTAAGCATGTGCTGAAGTCCCATTGACTTCAATAGGATGATTTATTCTTGAAGTTAATTATGTGCTTAAATTATTTACTGAGTAGGGGTGGATTTACTCACATTCTTTAATTTAAGTACATACATATGTGCCTGACTGAACTGATGGCTTAAATAAAGTGCAGAGAATTATGTTTTCTTTTGATACCCTGAAAATATTTATTACAGTCTTCTTAAAAAATATGGCAGAACAACAGCACTAAACATCTTCAGTCTTTTGTTGTTCTTCCATTTTGTGCACATGCCAGCATACCATCTCTTCAGTTTGTTTGCTGTTGATACTGGTAAACATAGATCTGGAGAGCCAGGAAAAGAGCATGCAGCTGAGCCTCCCCTGAAGGGTGAAATAAATTATGTCATCATGTTAGTACATGAGCCCAGAAGCTCAATTGGTTATTAACAAAGCAGTGGAAATGGTGTTACGCAGAACAGTGTCAAATGCACAGAGTAAACAAATTGGGGGGACTTTTTTTGTTGCCAGCTTCTTTCACTTTTATTGAAAATTTTAGATAAAAGTATGATATACAGGTTGATGGTTAAATATAAATTGTACATTTATCTGGTTGTGTTAAAGCAAATTTACCCCAAAAAATAACATTTTAGAACATTGAAAGTTTTCATAGGATGAATTGGGTGATGACAGTAAGAGTGTTTTCAAATTTTGAGGAAAGAAAGTAGAATATGTGGCATTGTTGAGAATTACCAGACAGTGGTATTGCCAATTGGACTTGGTAGTTCTATTTATCGGAATGTATAGGCATTAGATGTTAGGGGAATGCTTATTATGAGATGTGATCCAGTTCTTTTTAGAAGCTCACTCTATCACCAGTACAAAGCTGTAATTATTGCTGTAATTTCTCTGCCTAAATTTTATGTCTGAACAACCGTTAATCTTAGATGCAGCTGCTGCTTACAAGTTATAGCCACACAAGCAAACAAAACATTACATGATGCCAACTGTATTACTCTGTCCATGTGTGTGTGTATTGTAAACTGGTGAAGGGCAATAAAAATTACTTTTATTTTATGCAAAAGTTATTTATTTCATTTGGGAAAGTGTGTGCCCTGCCTTCAGATTATGACATTATAAAAATTAAATATCTATCATTTATTTCTTGTATTATAGATTTAAAATGTTTTATGTTTACATAGGAGTATTTTTAACATGAGCCAAGCCAATTTAAAAATTTGGGAAAAACATGCATAATATATCCAACACATCTACATGGTTTCAAAGATGTAAACTGTTAGTCCCTGACTTTACAATTGATTTATTTGGGACTACTCATGCTAAGTAAGGACTTATCCCAGGAGTAGGTCCTTGCAAGGTTAGAGTATTATTTTATGTTTCTCATATGTCTCTTCCAGGATCAAATTCATGGCTTGTGCCAGAAACAAAAGGAGCAATTGTGCAAGGTGGATATGGCCATAGTAGTGTCTATGATGCAATGACAAAATCCATTTATGTTCATGGTGGATACAAAGCATTACCTGGCAATAAATATGGATTGGTGGATGACCTTTATAGATATGAAGTTAATACGAGGACATGGTAAGTAGAATTAAAACAATGGTAAACTAAGATCAAGATAACATAAAATTGTTGTTATTGTAAATATCTCACTATTGTATATGCATTAACTTCTTTATTTGCGTTTATATTTATGTTGTAATTTCATAATTTTCAGTGCTGGAATTTTCAGAAAAAGAAAATATAGGGATAATTTTCCATCAAAACTGAAGATTTAGCAGACAAAGCATATTGTGTGCTGGCAGGTTAATTTTAGAAAATTTAGTATGTTAATTTTAGGCTTTAAAAGGTCTGGTCATTTAAAAAAAAATCCAGAAGTTTGAATTTTATGGAAGTTGTGTCAGCCTCCTTTTGGAACCTGTGGAGATCTTACCAAAGTCTCATTCCTCAGCAGGCTCTCCCTACTTCTAGTTGCCTTGTCGGATTGAGGCCCAGAGATCTAGAACTCCTGTCTAATTAGACTGTGAGCTCTCTGGGGCAGGGACTATGTCTGCAGATGCACACCTGTATGTATCTACAGTGTTTAGCATGCAGGGGCCTTGGTGTTGATTAAGGCTGGGCTTGGCAGAATTTGATTTTTATTTTTTTCTAATGTCAACAATTAATATACATTTTCATTTTCAAGATTTTTACTTTCAATTTGTAACTATTTTTACAGTTGTTGGAAATTGATGGGGAGGGTTAGGGTAGCAGAGAAAGTGGTGTTGCAGTAGGATCTCAGCACTGACAGCAAGGCTGCAAGGGACTCCCAGCATGGCAGAAGGGCCTAAGAGACCAGGACACAAGGTGCAGGGGAGGCAGTGATTGTGGCCCAGTGGAACAGAGACCTCCGGCCTGGACTGCACGGAGGAAGACTAGCCCCTGGTTATAAGGTGCTGCTGAATAGTTCCTGCCAGGGACAGCTCCCACAGTCCTGGCTGGTGACTGAGTAAGCGGGGCTGCGACAGCTGAGACAACAGGGCTGGGGGCTTGTCGTCGTCCTCTGCTCTGTCCTACTAAGACCACATACTTCCCTACCCCTTATGCTTGCAGGGATGGGGTGTCACTGGCTCTTCAGCTGTTCAGGGAACTCTTTGCAGTCCCGCTGTCACAAGACTGAGTGAGCAAGGCTGCAGAGAGCAACTTGTGCTGCCGCAGAACTGGTGACACCCAATCCCTGCAGGTACAAGATGTGCGGGGAGGCACTCTGGCCAACTGTTACCGAGTGATATGGTTTTTTCGTCAGTTCAGCATGTCAGGTGACATGGATGTTTACCAACATATATTGATTTAAATTGAATCCTGCCAAGCCTAGTTAACGCCTTTGGGTGCTACGGTAATACAGATATTAATAATAGTTTGTTTAGGATGATAACAGTGAGCTCAGTCACATTCAGTATCTTCCTATTTCACTTTTCTGGAGTAGGTGTGCAGGGAGGGTGATGGCAGCACGGGGTTTTCCTCCCTTTCTCTTTCCTTTTCCATTTTCTCACACCCATCTTTCCCCCAAAGAACAGCTGACCGCATTTCTGCATGTTGGCTTCAGTGCAGTTGACTGCATCTGTAACTCCATCAGAAGCACAATTGATCATATCTTGAACCGTCACCATGCTATTCTGCCCCATGCAGCTTTAAGCAGGTGAAGGTGATCGTTCACAGAGAGAATTTTTCTTCTCTCTGAGAATCCCAGATTTGTAAGCTGCAAAGAACTAGTAAACTGTGGTCCTCTCGTCGTATTAGAGAGACGAGGAGGGATGGCTGTTGTGAAGTGTTGCTACTGCTTGGGACTCACTGGCTGACAGCCCTCCCTAGCCACTCTCACAGTCTGGATTATTTCCCATTCCTGCTTGTATCTGTGATGGAGTGTAGATGGGGATGAGATAAGTCCTGGCAATAAGACTGAATGTGCAGTGCACTCAGACAGCAGTCTTACAGGTGTGCGAGTACTGCCCATCACCTTGGTGTGTGTATCCCTTCATTGGCAGGAGGCTGGTGTTGCTGTTTAAAAGAAACTTCTGTGGTGCTGCAATGAGAGAGGCTGGGACTATTCTTCTCTGTGTTAGATTTAAAATAACAGGGCACCAGCCATATCAAGACTATTGGCAGCTGTGTGATTTTTAGTCTCCAGTTGATGGCTTAATAATGTCTATTAATCTTCATGGTTGTAATTTATAGATTGATGATGAATGAATTCAGCAAAATGATCAGTTTGAGGGAATTACAATACTGATGAAGATATCAACTTGATTTAAAAATATATTAATATAATTGATGGTGTACTTATACGGTATTTAAAATTAATTACACATAGTATGATGATATAATTATGTGCCAGATATGTTTAGGGTGAAATTCTGCACCATGTGTTTTGATATCAGTGTGGTGTACAGTGTGGCCCTGATTCAGGATAACACTTAAGCATGTGCTTAATAGGTACCTCAGTTAAATTAATATTCTGTTTGTAAGCTTGATGCTTTTATTTATCAGTCTGTCCCTCAAGTTTACTGTAATTTATTAATGCTGCTTATGTGTTCTATGCACAAACTGACCTTTGAGTTTTTCACCTCAGAGCTGTTTCAAGATCAAGCTCTATATCTGAACATTTTATTCCTCCAATTTAATATTTGCCCTGGGCATTACTGGCTTCATTTAAAGGACAGAAGGTTTGCTTTCGGGTCAGCTTGTTGGAAATGTTAAGAAACATGTGAGTTTGATTTGACTGCAGAATCTGTATTTTAAATGCCACTAGCTTATGGCAATTTGGCAACATTACAAGAAGAATTTTTTCTCCCTTTTTAAGCGACCACATTCATAATACTATCTTATTGTCATCATTTTTCCACTGGCTTATGAAAGGAAAATAATATCATAGTCTCTTTTATTTGAGGGAACATTCAGTAATACAATGCAAGCATTAGTGATATTTTTTAATACAGATGAGAGAGCTTTTTAATAAGACTTCCAAGGTTCTATAGCTATTTTTTGTTAAATTATAATAATTTGGGGCATTATAATGTCAAAGAATTACCGTGACTAGTTAATACAATGTAGCACTGTCTTTTGCTTACACTTCTATAAAATTATCTCCATATTTAGTCTTTATTTCATGTACACTATATATATATGAAAATATATAAATATAAATAAATAAATAAATGTGGGTTTATATAAAATACGGAATTCTACCTATTGAAAAATGTGCTGTGGCTCACTCCAGTGTATTTGTGTTAATGTGTATAAGACTATTGAAAGATGCTGGGCCTTACTGATGGCAGTTATGGAAAGAATAAGTGTGAAGGGCCAATCTTAGTCAATGATACATTGTGCACATCGCGGCTTATCTTGGGAAATTAGCTACTGCTAATTTTTCAAGTTCATCTATGTGCGTTGTTCACTTTTGGTATGTATGTGTGTGCAGAAGGCAAGAACAAGTTCTTTTTTGTGAGTGTGTATGTCCATTACACTGTAGGTGTCTGCATGCCTCATCAGCACTGATACCAGACAGCTTTTCCTAGTAGTACCCAGGCAGCGACCCTGCCAATTGCGAAGTGACTCATGCTGTGAAGTGAGGGTATAAAGGGCAGTTTCCCTGCAGTTCCTTTTCACCGTCTGTGGTTGGAGCATTACTGTTTCTTGTGAGCTACTTACCTACCTTTTACTCTTCTGCCCCTTGACACTCAAAAATCTTTATTTTCATTGTGGTTTTAGATTTCTTTTAACTTCTTATAATCTTGCTTTGAGTTTCACTTAGAAGGCCTCTGAGCACTGCCAGTCAGACCCGAGCCATCAATTTCAGGGACTATCAAGATAAGCTATTTTGTCAGCTGTGACAGAGCGGTCATCCTTAATTCCTGTGAGTCAACAGCCCATGTCTGTGCTGATCGTGCAGGAGGCTTGTGCAGTGGCCAAAGATTTACTGTACCTGACAGTACTGCCCTCCCTCTTGCTGCAGATTGAGTACTCATAGAATCATAGAATATCAGGGTTGGAAGGGACCCCTGAAGGTCATCTAGTCCAACCCCCTGCTCAAAGCAGGACCAATTCCCAGTTAAATCATCCCAGCCAGGGCTTTGTCAAGCCTGACCTTAAAAACCTCTAAGGAAGGAGATTCTACCACCTCCCTAGGTAACGCATTCCAGTGTTTCACCACCCTCTTAGTGAAAAAGTTTTTCCTAATATCCAATCTAAACCTTCCCCATTCTTGTCCAGGCTTAGTGCAGCAGTCAAGATAATAGGCACTGGAGCACTGTAGTAGAGTAGTGCACACCTCAGCCCCGGTGCCAACTCCTGACTTATCTTCTGGGCCAGAACCAGGTCCTCCATCCCAAATGATACCAGTGGCTAAGAAACCTGTTATGCTTCCTCTGACATCATGTCGGTACGTATCCAGATTGCAATCTCTAAGGACCCCTCCCGGTACTCTACCACCCTGGCTCTTGAAATATTCTGATTCCTTGTCAGATTGAGATAAAATTTCAAGCATTCTGGTACTGAGATTCTAGAGCTACTTTCTGTTCCTGTTCCCATGCTTATCGGCGTGGTTCCAAGAGGACTTCTGCTAGAGACTGGATGGTTGGGTCGGATGTGCCTGGGGCCCAGTACCGTACCAGCCCCTGCAGTGGCCCTCTTGGATGCATTGTTGGGTGTCTCCAACATCCAGATCTACTTCACCGCTCCCCAACGGCTCTAGAACAGTTTGCATAGTGGGGGTGCTGAGAACTGTTGAACCAAACCATAAACCTTGTATATAATGGAAACCACTTCAAGCCAGGGGCTACGGTAGCACGCCTAGTTCCTGCAGCTATGCAACTCCCTCACACAGGTTGATCTTCCAGGAGGGAGCCTTCTCCTGTCAGTACTGATAGACTATTGTATTAACTTAGTTGGAATATATGGGATAAAGGTGTTAACGTAAGTTAGTTGCTGTCCATTAAACAGTGTTAAACAAGCAATGGGGCTTGGTATACAAAGACATTAGTCTACTTAGCACCATGGCAAACATGTTGTTAAAAATCCTTTTAACACTTTATTAATAATACAGAAAAGAAGGAAAAATAATTAAAGCATTTGGAATGTAGAGTATTAAATAAGGTTTTCATTTTAACATCTCTTGTTCCCTTTTCCTTTAGTTGTAGACAGTTTTTAGAAGGAAAAAACCTCCACCCTGTTTGACAATCTCTTAAATGTCATTGCTACGGTTATAGTTGAAGTTCAGTCTTAGGAGGTAAAGCCTCCTTGTTTGACTCTTGATTTCGATGGAATCAAAGATGATGAGAACTGTTATCCCAGGTGGTGGTTGTGATCCTGCTGGAGCTGGTAGGGAATGTGATGTCATCTGGGTCCCCCTCTCTCTGGCCTATTTTGGTCAGGTCACCACTCAGGATCAGGGTGATGAAGGCCCAGGGTCCTAGGAAATGCTGGGGATGGCAGCCATGATAGTGAAGCTTGCTCCAGTAGCCTCTGTCAGTTCTTTCCATCTGTTTTCCTTGTTGTCCTTTCCCCACAAAATCTTTCTTCTAAAGACCCAAAAAGGGAGTGATGGATACAATAGTCAAACCCCTCATTATTTTATCTACCAGTTAGGCCTAATTATCTGACACACCAATTTTCGCTCATTCACTTCTGGCTCCACATCTCCTGGTATTTAACCAGCATAATTTTAATACAATCTTTGAATTATGTCAACATGGCCTTTTTGGTTTAGATGAATTCAGTTATTTTGTCTCCCTTTCATATCTTTTCCCATCATCATTTGTTGTTATGGGTTATTGTAATATCTTCTGAACTTTTGCATATTTTGCACAGTTCAGCTCACAATTTAAGTAAATTCGTAGGCCCAGTTGTCACATCAGAAACATCAGTCAGAACTAGAATATTTTCTCTCTTGTCTCCTGTGCAGGCATCCTCCTTATTGCCTACTGAGGACTTTGTATCAGAGGCTGCTGCCCCTGAGGGCATCCTTGTCTCCTGATGAGGAGCTGGTACTACAGGCGACCACCCCAGTCCCAGGCGACTTTAAGGTGCATCAGGAGATCCTCAAAAGAATGGCAGCCTCCCTGGGTATTCATGTAGCACTAATGGAAGACAATACCCACAAGCTCATTGACATTCTCCATCCCACTGGGACAGGGAAGGTTGCCTTGCCCAGAAATAAGGCCATTATGCAGCCAGCCAAAACAATCCGGCAAACCCATTCCTCCATTTCCACTAATTGCTACAAGATTGGAACAAAAAAGATAAAGTTCCATCTCCTGGGGTTGAGCAGTTTTATTTACATCCCACACCTAGGTCATTAGTGGTGGCTGCAGGGAATGAGAGGAGCTGACAGATCAGAGCTAAGGTTACCCTAAGAATAAAGATGCCAAGACGTTATGGCTAGAAAAAATATTCTACAACATCTCTGCAGTTCTGCGTTGCCAATTATAGTGCTCTGTTGTCTTAGTATGACTCTTCAAACTGGGAAGCAATATCCTAGTTTGCTAGTAAACTACTAGAGGATTCCAGGGAGCAGTTCCAGTCACTTGTTGCAAAGGAATGCCTTGTGTCTCATTCAGCTTTACAGGATTCTTCGGGTACAGTGGGTTCTGCAGCCAGAGCCAAGGTGATAGTGGTGACTACGCACAGAGCATCCTGGTCACTGGCCTCTGGGATTCCTGTGGAGGTACAACAAGGTACTGAGTACCTCCCTTTTGAAGGCTTTGTCTTGTACTCTAAGACAGATGAGGCTCTGCACACACTAAAGGACTCAAGGAGAGTACTCAAGTCCTTAGGCCTCTATGTGCCCATGACAAAGAGGATGAAATATTGCCTGCAGTACCAGCTCAGACAACAATATTATGCTTTCTGGCAGCCTGACCAGTCCATGTGGAGGTGTAAAGGTCACACAGGAGGATGTTCATGCCCTTTACTTCCTTGCTCTCTTTTTCTTGGCAGCCACAAGCCTCCAAGCAGCCATTGTCGATGATGAGGACAGTATCCTATCCAACCTGTATCTTATGGACCCTTCTCCATCTCTCTGGGACAAGTTGTCACCTTTTCTCTGGACTTGTCAGTCCACCACCTTGGACAAGTAGGTGCTAAGAATGGTGGAATCGGGATATACCTTCCAGTTTCTTTCTATCCCCCACTTCCAACCCTCTGCTCCTGCTTCAGGGGCCCCTCTTATGTGTCTGTGCAAACACAAGAAGTACAGACTTTATTCTTTGGGAGTGATAGAGGAGATGCCCTCATTTCATCAGGGCAGGAGGTTTTATTCCAGATACTTTCTGATACCCAAAGCAGCTCTCAGACCCATTTTGGGCCTTCAGAACCTCAACAAATACATCAGGAAGTTGAAGTTCTGCATTGTATCCCTGGTTACAGTTACCCTTTCCCTAGATCTAGGAGAACGGCATGTTAACTTACTGGATGCCCACTTCCATATGGAAATCTATCCTGGCCACAGGAGATTCCTGAGGTTTGTTGTAGGAGGTGACCATTACCAGTTCACTATCCTGCCTTTTGACAAATTATCCACTCTGAGGGTACTTACCAAATAAATGGTGGTAGTGGCTGCTTTCTTATGCAAAAGAAATGTGTGTGTATCCTTATCTGGAAGACTGGTTGTTTTGTGGATGATCCATACATCATGTGCAAGTCGCTGTCCAGAAAATAACTGTCTGTTCAACATCCTGGACCTAAAGTGAAACAATTAGAAAAGTCAACTTCTGTGCACTTGCAGAGGATAGAATTAATTGTAATAGAATTAGTTTTGGCTTCAATCTCCTCCAGGGCTTTCTAGTTGCTTGCTAGTTCCCAACTATATGGGACTTCTCAGCATCCCTCAGTACCACCCTGAGATCACTGAGAGGAATTGTCTGTTTCTTGGGGATCATGGCAGCACGTACATTTGTCACTCCCCATGCTGGGCTGAACCTCTCTGATTCATCACCTAGACACGCCAGTGCGAATCCCAGAGAGGGTTCTGTTATCTCTCATCTGGAGGATGAGCTAAGACTTCTGCAGGGGAGTCTTTTTCACCCCTTCTCTCCTTTTCAAGACTTCAGTAATGGACACATCAGCATTCACGTGGGGAGCGTATGTCAGTGACCTTTGAATTCAGGGATGTGGACTGCATATGAGGCCAAATTGGATGTAAATATTCTGGGTATGCCAGCACTTCACATTCAAAGTAAGACTGTTCAGACAACACCACTGCTGACTTTTCTGTGAAGGAACAGGGAGGAGCCATATCAGTTGGCCTCTCCCAAGAGGTTATCAAGCTGTGGAACTTGTGTATTTGGAGCTCAGTTACTCTCAAAGGGTCTCACCTGCATGGGGACCAAAACAGCCTCAAAGATTGTCTGAGCAGAGCATTCAGTCTGGATAACACATGGTCCCTCTGCACGAACTTGCTAGCCTTGGTGTTATGCGAAGGGGGTTTCTTTCTGTGGACCAGTTTATGACTCACCAGAATAGGAAGCGTTCCAGTTTTTGCTCCAGGGTGAGCCCAGGATTAATATCAGATGCCTTCCTGTTTCTGTGGAACAAAGAGTTCCTATATGCATAACTGCCAATAACCCTGGTTTTCAGGGTGATCCTCAAGCTCAATAAAGATCATGGCAGGATGATCCTTATGGCCCCAGCCTGGCTGAGACAGATGTGGTATTCAAAACTGTAAACTATCCACTTGAGGACCTGTGCTGTTACTAGTAAACAGAGACCTGCTGTCATCTAACTGTAGGTGAGAAAAATCATCTTAAACAAAGATTGTATCTTGCTAGGTTACGTTTTCGACTTTAGGATACATGTTTTCACTGTATTTGTTTGTAAATATTTCTACCTTGGCATCACTTAATCCATGCATTTTTGTTAATAAACTTGTTTTGCTTTTGTTAGAAATCTTCAGTGCTGTATAAGTTCAGTAAAGTGTGTGCTTCTAGAAAGCTAAAAGGTTGGCGTATTATACTGTCTCTGTAAAGGCAGTGAACCTAACACTTCCTTTGTGAGGGTCCAGTGAGAGGGATTGAGCCCTTTCTTTGTGAGGGTCCAGTGAGAGATACGAAGGTCAGCCTGCAAGGAGTAACCTGGTTGGACAAAGCCAGGGTGAGGCTTGTGGGCTGTTGGCTGGCTGCTGGGGTCACAGCTCTGGGTAAAAGCTGCACAGCCACAAGACCCCCAGGGTTACAAGGCAGACAGTGACTGAACTCATTACTGGCCTGGGTGAACCCCAAAAAGTCATACATGGCAGGATGGTTTTTACTTACCTCATCATGACCATATCTGCGAGGGGACTAAATAGCCCATCAAAGACCCAACACCTTCCTGGATTTGAATTTGTTGTTGTTGTTTGTGCTTATGGGCCCTCTCTTTGAACCACTGGCATCGTGCTCTCATTTTTAAACCTGTCAGTGGAGGTTGCCTTCCTGGTGGCCATCACCTCCTGTGGGGGGTAGGTGAGCTGAATGCATTGGTAATTGATCCACTGTACATGGGTTTGTACAGTGACAAGATGTAGTTGAGACCACACATCAACTTCCTTTTGCATGCTTTCAACAGATATCGTGCACTGTCTGCACAATCAAGAGATGATGTAAATAAAGATAAGGCAGTCCTACAGTACCTCTTCTGATGACTCTGAACTCTACCACCTGGGGTAACAGCTTGAGAATCACCTACAGTGTTATAAGCATATGGAAGCACTCGAAGAAAAAATGGTTACATACCTTTCCATAACTGTTGTTCTTTGAGAAGATGGGGCGGGGTGACTCTGCCTTTATACACTCACTTTGCAGCACGAGGGCTCAGAGATGGCTAGGGTTGCCCCTAAATGTTCTGGTAGGGAAAGCTCTCCAGCACCATTTAACAAGGTGTGCACACATCTTCAGTGTAATGGACTTATGCAACACATCTCAAAGAATAGCAGTGACAGAAAGGTTAAGTAAACATTTGTTTTCAGGAATTAATTGTAACATTGACTGTCCATTTATATATAGTACATTATCTTTTGTGATATTTTTGAAAGTTTTCCTTTCCTTTTTAATTCTGTATCCATTTATAGCAGTTATACCACATTACAAGTGAACACTTACCCACAGTTACCACACAGTGGCCTCTGAGATATTGTATAATTTTCTTACACTTATGGTGTAAAGTAACTGGATTTCAGAATACCACATTGTGGTATCTTTGGGTAAAACTTGACTTTTTATTGGCAACTTTTGAAGTATCATTGTTAGTTTTTAGCTTTATAGCACCAACATTGTGCCCGGAAGGTAACATACAGGTATGAAGACAAAGCAATTTATGCTCTAGGGCACTTACACTGTAAACAGATAACATACAAAGAAGGCAGGAGGTTGAAATGGAACAAAGAGAAGCATTGAGATTGATGTAAAAGTTAAGCTCAAGTCTTGTTAGTTTCTCAACATCTGCCTGATATATGTAGGAGAACACAGGGATCCTTTTTAAAAAAATTTTAAAGTGAATTTGAGGATGTGGAGGATGAATACAGGAGCCAACACTTACATAAGTTTCAGTGGGCACAAAACCCAAAAACATTTTAGCTTACCGTTTATTCTGAACTTTGCTATCTTTCCATCCCAAAATTGCCTACTTCCAGAACAAAACTGTTGGCAAAAGACATGTTTTTAAGACTGAGGTCTGGTATGTGTAGAATGCTATGTAGTGAGCAAGTGCTGCAAGTACTGAATTGCCCTCATCTGCCTTGAAATCACCAGTACCAGGGCTGATCACACCTTGCAGGATCGAATCCATACTGTAGTTTATAAACAACAATGGACTGTAAGAATAATTTAGTTTATTCTGTACCCTCATTTCCAGGGTTTAATATCTTGGCCATTTCATTTTGTTGATAAACGTGGCATAACAATAGTAGGTTTCTATGTGTTTTTTATTTAAATATTTTATTGGATTTTAAATGTGGGGACACACACCAAAAATCAATTAATACTATTATATAACTATGAAAAAGAAGATATTGGACTAGATTCATACGTCTATCAAAACTGCTTTGCTGCTGCTCTAGTAGCCTTAAACCCAGCCTCCCAGTGCACGGGAATTTTCTGGTGGTATAGGTCCTTGTAGTACCTTTTGTACCACCCTTACTCTTGACTTCTGGTGTAAGGGACGTGGTTGAGGGATCTCTCTGGCTAATCCCCAGATACAAGAAAGCCCATTATAGTCTGTTTGTAGCTGTAGATAATATAGATCAGCCTTCAGTCTGGAGAATATAGGGCAGAGAATGAAGAATATGGTGGTACACATAAATGGAGTAGTGGGGATTTCAGCCACAATACCTGGTTTATCATCTTCTCTCTGACGTATTTGCACCTTTTCCCACGCTACCCCGTCCTTACCATGCCCTCCCTAAACCTGTTCTGCTAGCCACCTCTCACCTTATTCAGGTACCTCCTAAAAACTAACTTTTGCTGTCTGACCTATGAAAAATTAGGGGAGGGAGTGGGGAAAAATAAAAGGAGCATGACCATTAAGATGTGTACGTGCCTCTTTGAGCTGAGTAAGCATGTGATCTTATTATTGTTACCCTTGTTCTTATACTACTTTTCCTGCTTTTTTTCATGTTTATAACCCTATTTGTAAGTATTTAAAGTTGCTACCACCACCAAACTAATACTGGTTACTGGGGAAGAGCTGTTTGGACGCATCTTTCCCCCCAAAATACTTCCCAAAACCTTGCACCCCACTTCCTGGACCAGGTTTGGTAAAAAGCCTCACCAATTTGCCTAGGTGACTACAGACCCAGACCCTTGGATCTTAAGAACAATGAACAATCCTCCCAACACTTGCACCCCCCCTTTCCTGGGAAATGTTGGATAAAAAGCCTCACCAATTTGCATAGGTGACCACAGACCCAAACCCTTGGATCTGAGAACAATGAAAAAGCATTCAGTTTTCTTACAAGAAGACTTTTAATAAAAATAGAAGTAAATAGAAATAAAGAAATCCCCCCTGTAAAATCAGGATAGTAGATACCTTACAGGGTAATTAGATTCAAAACATAGAGAACCCCTCTAGGCATCTAGCACATTTTGGACACTGATAAATAATGATAAAAGCAGTATAATGTATTGAAAAATATGTTGGCCATAAAATATTAAGTTGTTAGGCCAAAATTATTTAAAAGGTGAAGCTAATTTTAGGTTGGCGAAACACACTTGTGTGTGTTTCGTGCTCTATCTGCAAAATTTATTCATTATAAATAACAAAACAAATGCAACCCACACTTAGTTAAAAAATATGGAGGCTAAAAGTGGAAGCAGTTTGAAAGGTATGGCTTTGCTTACGGATGTGCTGACTTATTCTCTTTTATTAGCATCACAGAAAAAAAATTAGGTACTGCAGGTAGTCATTACTGTCTTCTTTTATGGTATTTTTACAAAAAAGGGTTTTTGAAGGGCAAGATTCTGTATTTAGGTTCAACACCCACCTCCCAGCATCTTTCCGCACAATAATTTTTATCTTTGTTTAATTATGTCTCTAATTTTTTAGTCGATTGACATGATATCAAAGCAGTGAGACATACTGTCACATAAGGGATTCACAATGATGTAAAAATGATGGTAAAAACATCAGTGCACCCCTAGGGAGACTGTGTTATGCAATTAGAAAGAAAGAAAAAATGTTAGCTCAGAGCAATGTTAATGTGAAGTTTAATGGCAAAACAGTTTCATTATGTATTTATGCAGAGTACAGTAATGTAATTCATTGTACAGGTCTGATCAAGCAACCTCTTTGACTACTTACATGGATAAGGGTTTGTAGGATCGGGCCCTGGGATTGGAGGCAATGTAGAGGAAATTCCTTACTGGCGGTCTTATCCGCTCCCACAAAAGACCCTGGTGCTGCTCCTGTTCTGAGTTGAGGGTATAAAAAATGGAGCTGCCACACCTACCCTTCTATTTCTTCTTACTGTTTGTGCTCAGTGGTCAGAACATTCTGTCAGTTGTTCCTCTGAACTTCCAGTTAGTATTTTTTGCTAGTTTATGTTCTTCGAATGGGCCTTTCTTTCTCTTTCTCTCTTGCTTTCTCATTAGTAAATCAGGTTTCAGAGTCGTAGCCATGTTAGTTTGTATCAGCAAAAAGAACAAGGAGTACTTGTGGCACCTTAGAGACTAAAATTTATTTGGGCATAAGCTTTTGTGGGCTAAAACCCACTTCATCGGATGCATGCTTTTCATCGGATGCAGGCAGTGGAAAAAGCATGCATCTGATGAAGTGGGTTTTAGCCCACAAAAGCTTATGCCCAAATAAATTTTAGTCTCAAAGGTGCCACAAGTACTCCTCATTCTTTTTATTAGTAAATCAGTGGACTCTGGGCTGTGCCAGCTACTGGGGGAACCTGTGCCTATATCTCCCAGCTTCAAACCTTGTTCTGGGAGTTGCAAACTGGTGTCTGTGAGTGACCCTCGCTCTTGTTGCCTGAACTGCTTGAGTGTGGGTCAGCTCAAGGACAGATGTCTATTTTGCTCAGGCTCCAAGACAAAAAGGGCAAGATGCTAAGAGTAGAACACGTCAGCTACATCATTGTGGAGGTCACCCTTTACCCTGCATTGCTACTGCCTCAATCTGTTAGAGGGATTCCTATCTGTCTAGGAATGCTCCTCCAGCCCTACCAGAAGGCAGAGAAAGGAGGAGATACACTGCACCAGGGCATTCCTCAAAGAGACCTAAATTCTCAGAGCTCTCTTGGCCTCCAAAGCTAAAGCAAGATATGGTTTCTGCATCATCAGAATCCTCAGTGCAGGACTCTTTGGCCTCGGATTCTAGCCATGCCAGTTCCAAAGGTACAGCTCAGCCCTTTGGCTTGCTGCTCTGTGACACCACTCCATAATTGTTCGATCAGGGCAGAGCCATTGACTCTGTTTCACAAGCCAGGACTGTTGAGGGCTGCTGCTTTTCCTAGAGAAGGCACTAGAGTGGTCACCCTTGATCACAGCAGAACAAAGGCCTGTCTTGATACCACAGGCCGACAGAGCTGAGAAAGATCTCATGAGCCTGTTGGTACTGCCCTCACCAGCTGCTCAGACTGATAGTGTCTTGCTGGAGCTGCCTCATGAAGTGCATGTGTTGCCTTCAGTGTTTGGGTCTGCTATGGTACCAGCATCTTCAGGTCTGGTACAGCAGCCATTGATTATGAAGCCAGCTCAGAGACCAGCAGTAAGTGCTGTGCCTCAGTGCATGGTGCTGATAGCCAGGAAGCCTTTGATATGACTGTTATCATAGAATCATAGAACTGGAAGGGACCTTGAGACGTCATCTAGTCCAGTCCCCTGCACTCAAAGAAGGACTAAGTATTATCTAGACCATCCCTGACAGGTGTTTGTCCAACCTGCTCCTAAAAATCTCCAATGACGGAGATTCCACAACCTCCGAAGGCAATTTATTCCAGTGCTTAACCACTTTGACAGTTAGGAATTTTTTCCTAATGTCCAACCTAAACCGCCCTTGCTGCAATTTAAGCCCATTGCTTCTAGTCCTTTCCTCAGAGGTTAAGAAGAACAAATTTTCTCCCTCCTTCTTGTAACAACCTTTTATGTACTTGAAAACTGTTATCATGTCCCCTCTGAGTCTTCTCTTCTCCAGACTACACAGACCCAATTTTTTCAAACTTCTCTCATAGGTCATGTTTTCTAGACCTGTAATCATTTTTGTTGCTCTTCTCTGCACTTTCTCCAATTTATCCACATCTTTCCTGAAATGTGGCACCCACAACTGGACACAGTTTCCCAGATGAGGCCTAATCAGCGCGGAGTAGAGAGGAAGAATTACTTCTCGTGTCTTGCTTAGAATACTACTGATAATATATCCCAGAATGATGATTGCTTTTTTTTGCAATAGCATTACACTGTTGACTCATATTTAGCTTGTGATTCACTATGATCCCCAGATTCCTTTCTGCAGTACTCCTTCCTAGGCAGTCATTTCCAATTTTGTATGTGTACACCTGATTGTTCCTTCCTAAGTGGAGTACTTTGCATTTGTCCTTATTGAATTTCATCCTATCTACTTCAGACCATGTCTCCAGTTTGTCCAGATCATTTGAATTTTAATCCTATCCTCCAAAGCACTTGCAACACTCCCCAGCTTAGTATTGTCTGCAAACTTTATAAGTGTACTCTCTATGCTATTATCTAAATCATTGGTACTCTCACTCCCAATCTCCAATAATGCTATCTCTGATACCTTGCATTCCTGGTCTGGGGAGTACTCCTTCTCCTCTCCTATGTCTCCCAGTACAGGAATCCAGGGCATCCTCTAGGAATCATTGTTGCTCTCATAGGAGTTGTCTTGACAAGAGAAGATTGAGAGACTGAAGGGCTGAGTCTAAGCACACTTGGCCTCTGTTACCGTGCCAGCCCCATCACTGTCTCTACTGGATACCATGAGGGATGCCTCTGGATTCTAGATTATCATCTCCACTGCACTACAGAAGCTAGTCCCAGAGGAAGGAATACTGCCACCCGAAACTGATAGACCATTGGATGTCGGTACCAGCCAATTGCTACACTACTGAAATATATCCCCACGGGCAAAGTTTCCTTGTTACAGTACTGGTAGGCTGCTTGACTCCAATATCAGCCTTCACTGAGGGGCCAAGGCTCAGGATTGTCCGTTGTTGGCTTCAGACAGGCCTTATGCAACTGCATTTCTCAACCAGCCCCAACCCCCCCTTTGAATATGTCATCTTCCTAAACAGATGAGGCCCTGATACTGAAATCATCTTCTCTGGTACTGAATGACTTTAAGGCCTACCAGGCACTCCTGAGAAGGATGGCTATATAAATACAGCTTGTGAAAGAAAATCCTCACAAGATCAGACATTTTACACCCAGCTAGGTCATAGAAAGTTTCTCTTCTTATAAATGAAGCAGCTATGCAGCCTGTAAGTCTATTAAACTTTATAGCAAGCTCCAACATCTTTCATGCCAATGAAAAAGCTCACAGAGCACAAGTCCCAGATTCCCTCTCAGGTGTATGAGCAGTTTTATCAAAATGCCACACCATCCTCTCGAGTGGTGGCAGCAGAAAATAAAATAAACTTCCAAGACAGAGCAAAAGTGCCTCGTAAGGATAAGGATGCAAAAAAAAGTTGGACCTCTTTGGCTGAAAAATATATTCAGCAGAGGGATTAAAATGGTGCAAAGCAAGCTATCAGGCTCTGTCGATCTGTTGTGAATATTCATATTGGGATGCCATCTTGAAATTCCTTAATAAAACTTCCTGAGGACTTCAAGGCTCAGTGTCAGTCTCTCCTGGAGGAAGGTTATACAGTCACAAGGTCTGCTCTACATGCTTCTTTGGTTGCAGTGGACTCAGCTGCCAAAGTCATGGCAATAGCCGTAACCATGCACCATATACATGGCTCCAGGCTTTGCGAATTCTTGCCAAAGTCTAACAAACCACTGAAGATCTCCCCTTCAAGGGCTGTGATTTATTTTCCTTGAAATGGATAAGGCACTGCATACATTTAAAAGGGCAGTGTTGAAATCCCTGGGTCTCTCTAGATCAGCTGGGAAGAGAACAAAGTTTCACCCCCCACCCACATCCACTGCTTCCTCATCCAGGCAGTTGCATGCCTCTTAACAGCCTATTTGACTTCTTCCTCAAGGACAATATGTAAACTATACCAGATCTTACAAGCTTCCCCTCAGTCCCCATGAGACCACGCTGTCACATTTTCTAAGTGTGTGGCAGTCCATCACCTCCAACAATTGGGTGCTAAGCTTGGTGGAATTGGGATATACCCTCCAATTCCTGTCTTTCCCACCTTCCCTGTCCCTTTTCAGGGACTCTTCTCTCAAATCAGTTTTGAGGCAAGAAGAGTGGAATCTACATTCTCGGGAAACACCAAAGTACCCCTCTGAATCAGTACTTCCTAATACCCAGAGCAAAAGGGGATCTCAGGCTTATTCTGGACCTTTGGTACCTAATAAATAAATCAAGAAGTTTTGGTTCTGCATGTTCCCTAGCAACTATTACCCCTTCATTAGATCCAGGAGATTGGTATGCTGCCCTAGACTCAAAGGACGCATATTTCCATGCATAAAGCCATTCACCCTGGCCACAGGAAATTTCTCATGTTCATAGCAAGAGGGGACCAGTTTACAGTTATACCCTCTGGCCTATCATCTTCATTGAGGGTTTTCATGAAATGCATGGCAGTGGTGGCTCCATGCCTCCACCACTGGATGCCCAGATGTACCCGTACCAGGGTGATTGGCTTCTGTGGAGCTGCTCCCTTCATGGGGTGGAGAAATACATTAATGAAACACTCTAGCTGCTTAATGCATAGGTTTGGAATTAACAGATAGAAATTGACCATAGCACCCCTCCAGAGAATAGAATTTATCGGTGCAGTTCTGGATTCAATCCTAGGCAGGGCCTTTCTCCCGCCAGTAAGACTCCTAGCCATCCAAGACTTCTGTGTGCCCCTCAGACATCAGTGAGAAATTGCCTCAAGCTCCTGGAGCGTATGGTGGCATGCAATTACATGAACCCAAATGCCAGACTTCATCTCAGAGGGATACAGTCATGATTCAGGTCGGTGTACTGCCTTCAGATACATCACCTGGATGGACTGGTATGCATCCCTGGCAAAATCTTATCCTCACTGGATTGGTGGATGAGCCACAACAACGTCTGCAGGAGACTTCTTCTCCCTGCCTTTTCTTTCCATGACTTGAGTAATAGATGCTTCAGTTATGGGGTGGGGAGACCATCTGGGATTTTGGCAAGCTCAAAGCTTGTGGTCCAATCAAGAGATGGGACTGCACATAACATTCTAGAGCTACGGGCAAACTCCATACAGGGTCACCAGTTCCTACCCATTTACACAACAGAGCTGTCCAAATACTTGCCAATAACACCACATCAGTGTTGTGCATTAATAAGCAGGGGGGAAAGCCACATCAAAGAGCCTCTGCCAGGAGGCAGTCAGGCTGCGGAACTTCTGCATATAAAATTCCTTGTCACTTGTAGCATCACACCTGTGGGGGTTCACAATGTCATAGTAGACAGATTAAGCAAATTCTTCACCTTGCATCATGAGTGGTCCCCAAACACACTTATTCTAAGATCAGTGGTTCAAATAGGAGGAATCCTAACTGTGGACTTAATCACAACCCATCAGAACTGCTCCCAGTTCTGTCTGAGGGCAGGCCACAGCCCAGGGTCTATCTCAGGGGTGTTTCTTTTCCCTTGCGGCAAGGACCTGCTCGACTCCTATCCCCTTTTCCCAATACCACTTATTTCCAAGGCCATCCTCAAGGTGAAGCAGGACCAAGACAAAATGATACTCATTGTGGCACCCTGGGCATGACAACTGTGGTATTCAGACCTCTGCAAGCTGTCAGTCAAGAAACCTCTTCCCCAGCCTCCACTCAAGAACCTGATATCGCATGATCACAGTTGGGTGTTACACCCAAACCATCAACTTCATGGCCTCGTTCCTCAGTGGCTAGACCCTGAGGAGGCACTTTGTTATGAAATGTCTCACTTAATAGTAGGAACCTATCCACAATGGCTATTCGCTTTAGTAAGCGGAAGCAATTTTCTATCTGGGCAATTAAACATGGATTGTCCTTGGCCTATGCAGACTATGCTTCAAAAAACTTGGACTATTTGTGACACCTGAAAGAGTCAGGTTTGACTGTCAGCTCCATCAGGGTGCACCTGGCTGCAATTTCAGTGTTTCACTTCCATATCATGGGGAGGACTGTTTTTCTCTAAACCAATGACTACAGGTTCTCAAAAGACCTAGATGGGATGATTCCACCCATTAGCGACCCTGCTGCACATGGGGATTTGAATTTAGTTCTCAGTACTTATGGGGTTCCCCTTTAGTTCTCAGTACTTATAGGGTTCATTAGCTTCCTGTTTGGGGTTACACTTTTTAGCAAAGGTAGCTTTTTGGTAACCATCACAGCACGAGGAGAGTAGGAGAACTGCATGTCCTAGTAACAGGTTTCAGAGTAACAGCCGTGTTAGTCTGTATTCGCAAAAAGAAAAGGAGTGCTTGTGGCACCTTAGAGACTAACCAATTTATTTGAGCATGAGCTTTCGTGAGCTACAGCTCACTTCATCGGATGCATACCGTGGAAACTGCAGCAGATATTATATACACACAGAGATCATGAAACAATACCTCCTCCCACCCCACTGTCCTGCTGGTAATAGCTTATCTAAAGTGATCATCAAGTTGGGCCATTTCCAGCACAAATCCAGGTTTTCTCACCCTCCACTCCCCTACACACAAACTCACTCTCCTGCTGGTAATAGCTCATCCAATAATAATAAACAATGGTCACATAAACACCACCCTATACCGGAAACCTACTGACCGCTATTCCTACCTACATGCCTCCAGCTTTCACCCTGACCACACCACATGATCCATCGTCTACAGCCAAGCTCTGCAATAAAACTGCATTTGCTCCAACCCCTCAGACAGAGACAAACACCTACAAGATCTCTGTCAAGCTTTCTTACAACTACAATACCCACCTGCGGAAGTGAAGAAACAGATTGATAGAGCCAGAAGAGTTCCCAGAAGTTACCTACTACAGGACAGGCCTAACAAAGAAAATAACAGAACGCCACTAGCCGTCACCTTCAGCCCCCAACTAAAACCCCTCCAGCGCATTATTAAGGATCTACAACCTATCCTGAAGCATGACCCAACACTCTCTCAAATCTTGGGAGACAGGCCAGTCCTTGCCTACAGACAGCCCCGCAACCTGAAGCAAATACTCACTAACAACCACATACCACACAACAGAACCACTAACCCAGGAACTTATCCTTGCAACAAAGCCCGTTGCCAACTGTGCCCACATATCTATTCAGGGGACACCATCATAGGGCCGAATAACATCAGCCACACTATCAGAGGCTCGTTCACCTGCACATCCACCAATGTGATATATGCCATTATGTGCCAGCAATGCCCCTCTGCCATTTACATTGGTCAAACTGGACAGTCTCTACGTAAAAAAATAAATGGACACAAATCAGATGTCAAGAATTATAGTATTCATAAACCAGTCGGAGAACACTTCAATCTCTCTGGTCACGCAATCACAGACATGAAGATCGCTATCTTAAAACAAAAAAACTTCAAATCCAGACTCCAGCGAGAAACTGCTGAATTGGAATTCATTTGCAAATTGGATACTATTAATTTAGGCTTAAATAGAGACTGGGAGTGGCTAAGTCATTATGCAAGGTAGCCTATTTCCCCTTGTTTTTTCCTACCCCCCCCCCCCCGACGTTCTGGTTAAACTTGGATTTAAACTTGGAGAGTGGTCAGTTTGGATGAGCTATTGCCAGCAGGAGAGTGAGTTTGTGTGTGTGTGTGCCCGCCCCCCGGGGGGGGGGAAGGGGGGGTGAGAGAGCCTGATTTTGTGCTGGACATGGCCCACCTTGATTACCATGCACATTGTAGGGAGAGTGGTCACTTTGGATGAGCTATTACCAGCAGGAGAGTGAGTTTGTGTGTAGGAGGGGGGTGGAGGGTGAGAAAACCTGGATTTGTGCTGGAAATGGCCCAACTTGATGATCACTTTAGATAAGCTATTACCAGCAGGACAGTGGGGTGGGAGGAGGTATTGTTTCATGATCTCTGTGTGTATATAATATCTGCTGCAGTTTCCACGGTATGCATCCGATGAAGTGAGCTGTAGCTCACGAAAGCTCATGCTCAAATAAATTGGTTAGTCTCTAAGGTGCCACAAGTACTCCTTTTCTTTATGTCCTAGTAACAGAACCTCCATACGCTGTTTGTTTTCTTCCAGGACAAGGTATAGCTTAGGCCACATCCTACGTTTTTTCCCAAAGGAGAGTCTGATTTTCATCTCAACCAGTCATCTTTACAAAGAAGATTTACCAGTTTTCTTTACAAAGCTACATTTCCATAAAGACAAACAAAAGCTCCACCCTTTGGATGTTTGCCAAGCCCTGGCTTTTTATCTAGACAGAACCAAAGCCATTTTGGCTCTCTTCCCAACTGTTAGTTTCCCATGCATAATTAATGAGGAGACATACTGCAACAGCATAATGGCTCTCCAAGTGGATCACCAGCTGCACTGTCATGTTACAACACCCGTATGGAAAAGTCTGTGCATTCAGCCAGAACTCACTCAGCATCCACAGCCTTTCTGGGTAATGCCCTAGTAATGTAGTTCACAGTCCATGCCTTTGCTATTGTAGGGAAAACAGTTTTGCAGTCCCTTTTCCAATGAGACTCCTAGCCTCACCTTCCTGAAAACTACTTTGGAGTCACCTAGTCTAATGGAAATATTCAATCACTAAAAGAAGAAAGAGTGGTCACTCCTCTTTTGTAACTGTTGTTCTTTGAGCTATATTGTATATGTCTAGAGCCCTGTGCGGATACAAAAATGTGGATCCGCATTTGCCAAGATCAACCCATGATCCAACCAGCGATCTGCTAGCTGTCTTTTACCTGTATCTGCATCCGCACCTGCAGCAGCAGGCGGTCTCACAAGGGCTAGCAATGGGGGATGCGGGGGTGACTTGCAGGGAAGAGGCAGTGCGAGGGCGGGAACTGGGGGTAAGGGGCAGCACAGGGAGATTCAGAGGAGAAGGGGTGGCACGGCAGGGTGTGGGGGGAAGGGGCATTGCATCACGTGCTGCTTCCCAGGGGCTCACGAGCGACGGCACACGACAGCAGCAGTGCATGTTGCGTCACAGTGGGGTGAAGGGGTGGGGTGACAGGGCCCTGCCGCTCCAATCCCCATGGCAGGGGCAGGCCTGGGACTGGGAGCGCAGCCAGTGCTGCTGGGCCGGGCTATGGTAGAGAGGCTGGTGCTGTCCGAGGAGCCCAAGATGCTGGACAGGCAGCAGCACAGCGAGCGGGTGCTGGACAGCCCTGACTCCGACCTGCTGCCTGCCCCGAGCATGCTGCGCCCCCCCATGCGGGGCTCTACACATGTCCATTACATGACACACCCTCCATCCCCAATACTTTGGAGTCTTTCATCTAAGAGTCTGGTGTGAAGGAATTGAAAGGGGGGCATGGCAGCTTTGCACTTTGTACCTTTTGCTTGCACCATGAGCGACACCATAGTGCAGGCATGGCTGCCTCTGTGGGAGCCGCTAGAGGTAGGTCCCTGGCACCAGTGCATGAAATGCGCACACACCTAGCAGAATGGATATATGCAACATATCTGAAAGGAGAATAACTGTTCTTTCTCTAGCCAAAAAATTACGTGTGCACATGCTAATAGAAATGTTGGGTTAAAAGTTAATCTTTTTTTAGGCAAGCATATTTCCTGAGTAATTCATTAGGTGATCTAATTTTTTAGATAAATCAGTTGGTAAAATAAGAAAATGTATGTTATGATTTTGATTTTTTAAATTGAATTAGAAACCATTATTATGATATGAGCAAATTTATTATCTCAGAAATGATCAGCATATTTATATTATATTCACTGGGTACCCTACTTAACTTTACTGGTTTTCTTGTGTTTTATGTAGGAACCCTAGCTATAACTGTTATCTATTATAAAAGCGATAGGCTTTTAATATATTATAATGTATTATTTTATTCTTATATTTTCTAGGACTATTTTGAAAGAGAGTGGTTTTGCAAAGTATCTTCATTCAGCTGTCTTAATAAGTGGAGCTCTGCTGATTTTTGGCGGAAACACCCATAATGATACTTCTCTGAGTAATGGTGCAAAGTGCTTTTCGGCTGACTTTCTGGCATATGACATAGGTAGGTACTGCACATAAAATTTAATTATCGGGTGATGTTTAAGAATCACAGCCTTGATTTATGAAGCATATAAGAATTGATTCATAAAAGGTCTATGTATCTCTTACATTTGAACTATGAAAGTTTATAAGCTATTTTTTGTTAGGATGTGAGACAAAGCAGGTTTTTTTGTTTTTTCATTATTACGTTGTGTAGTTTCTTAGAAGTGGGATGCAAGCCAAAAAAATTATGTAAAACTGGACCAAAAGTGTCTTTGTATTTCTCAATGCTTAAAATACCCTCTCCTGCAAAATATAGAACACCACCATCTAGTACTTTCTCTTCATGTTAAGATCTCCGTGTCCAGGTTCAAAATCTTCCCTTGAAGTACTCCCTCGCTTCACCAGGAGTTAGCACACAAACCCTATTTTCAAATACATCACAACAATCTGTGAATTTCATTTGTATTAAAACCTTTACTTAACTAGAGAAACTAATAATTGTAACATTCAAGGTACTGCTGATTTATTTGTGATGTTAAAACTATAAAATAATAGACACATTAGAATAATTCAGATTTTGCTTAAAATACTCTTTGAAAGTGGCATGGAAAGTTTTGGGATTGATGCAGTCATGTTAAGTAACTCAGACCATGGTAGCATTACTACTGTATCTAAAAAAAATTGAGGTTATCTATTGTATTTCTGTGACAATATCAGAGTTTGGAAATTTTTCTTTAAGTTTTTCCTGTGTAGACTTTTTTTAACAAAAGTTAATTTTAATAGGAATAATATTAATAGCCTCTTTGTGGACAAACTTGTATCATGAATAGAAAAATCAAATTGCCAAAAAATAAATTGTCTTTTCAAGAAATGTTATATAAAACAAGGGGCTAATATTGAGTAGTGCTGAACAGGCTCAGTTGCTCCATTTTCCTAGGGGAATTGTGGGGACTCAGTATCTCACAGGAGGTATTCAGCAGCACATTTAGATTGAGCCACTAGATGTAACATATGAAATACTTATGCCCTTATTGTGAATCTGATTCTATGTTGTATTCTCTAATTCTGCTGCTGCTGCTCTTTGCTGATTTTTCCCACTGTGTTGCAGTAGCTTGAGGGGCTGCTGTCATTTTCATAAGCACCAGGGCTACATCAAAGGTACAGTAGCTGATCGGTGTAGTACAGCAGCTTCCCAGCCACACCTCATTTTCTTCATCCACACACCTCCTTCCTCCTGCTATACCAGCTATAGGGAGGGTGAGTGGTACAAGAGCACCCTGTGTTGAGAGTATGCAACCAGGGGATCACTATTTACATTAGGATGGGCTAACACTAACTCAAGCCATTTAAGCTGCTTGAGGGCCAGGATATGCATAGCATAAATCAGCATGGTAAATTTGCCACAAATATTCATCGGGGATGGTGTAGGTATACTTCGTCCTGTCTCGGCACAAGGGGCTGGACCAGATGACCTCTGGAGTCTCTGAATTTCAGTGATTTTTATGATCACACCAGAGGTTCTGATCTAATACGTTCATTTTCTGTTCAAAACTAAATGGAATTGTGCTCGTGGTAGCTGTGTTGGTTCTCATTGTGTAATAAGGCATTTATAAAACCCACCACTTACAGCTCTGAAGATGCTGCAAATAGTTAAAACAATTGCAAAAGTAAAATAGAAACCAATGGTTTAAAACACTAAATACAGATGTTAGTATTTAAAATATTGCTGAAAGTCAACTTTTTTTTCTGAATTACTCTAGTAAATACACTGAGCCTACTGCTGTGAATCATGAAACGTTTATAAAAGAGAACCCCTGAAGTCTGGGATTCACTATTATGGCATAAAGTTTCCCATAAATCATCATTAAGGAATACACCTTTCCTTCCATTTGGGCATTGAGGAAAGCTCTGAGTTTGGAAGAAAATTTTAAATATGGGTAGAACAGCCTGTTAAGTTTTCTTCCTCTTATGATTATTTCAACAATGGATTAATCAAAAGCCTGAATGCTTATTGGTATTCACTGTTTAGTGAATGGTTCTCACAGTGAGATGTCTGAATGTAAAAGGGAAAATAAAAAGAAATTGCCTAAAGAGAATATTGTGTTCATTTGTCCTGGACTGGCTTGTGACTTCACTGGAACAGACTGGCTGTGTTGGGACTCCTCAGGAAACAAGCAGCCTATCAAGTTAAGGAAATAGTTGATCATTTTGAAGAATCTCCATGAAAAGCAAGTCTTCTGCAGGAGAACACAGTGTTATGGATAGAGATAAAGAGAAGTGAGTGGATACTGAAATACCTCAGAAGAGAACCGTTTCCAGTTTTTGTTCAGACATGTGATTTAATTCCCTTCTGTTGCTATTAACAATCACTTTCATTATTCTGCCTCCTACAGACATTGTCAACTTGCTATTGTGAAATATTGCCGTTTACAGTAAACTTAGATGAACAGCTTCTTGTGCAACCAAAACAGCTACTAGAGACTGAGGATTGTGTGAGGAATTCGTGGGTAACTATACTCAAAGGCTGTGTCTATACTAGAGACCTTACAGTGGCACAGCTGCAAATGATGCAGCTGTGCTGCTGTAAGATCGCTCAAATAGCCACTCTATGCTGACACGAGAGAGCTCTCCCGTCGACATAATTAAACTACCTTAAATGAGCGGCAGTAGTTATGTTGGCAGGAGCTTCTCCCACCGACATAGCACTGTGCACACTACCACTTACGCTGCAAAACTTATGTTGCGCAGGGGGACGTTTTTTCACATTTCTGAGTGACATAAATTTTGTCAACATAAGTGGTAGTGTAGACATGTATAATCTCAGTAAAATGTCAGTCTCTAATTCACAAGGTTTCAATTTATAGTTGAATATCTCAGGGTGTAGCAGAATGTGCTGCTGCTGGTGCCATTGATGGAGGTTCTCTTATTGATCTCAAATGAACCAATGGTTTCTGACCTTCAAAAACATTTCTTCATATGGATTGCAGGTGTTTGTATTGGGCAGATGTATAAGCATAAAACCTTATTTTCAATGAGTATGTCTTTGACATTATGATGGTTTTATTCAGGTTAAAGAGCATGTATTAATCCATTGGCACTGGTGGTTGGTATTCACCAGATTTGTGTGTTTCTGCTCCCATGTTCTGGTAGTATAAATGATGAAAGATTGCTTTTTGCATAATAAATCCCATACCTGGAATTGCTAGACTGATAGAGATGTGCTTCCTTTCCATGTGCTTTAATTAGCCTGCATTTTGTCCATTAGGGAACTTGTAGCAAACCAAGGCATTAAGATTCTGATCTCTATCCTGAATCACCTCATTTCTGGCTTTCAGAAGGCAGTGATAATCTTTGTTTTAAGATAAGTGACCTGCTTGTTATGGGTAATCTGCCAAGAGCTTGCCAAATAGCATGTGTAAAAAAGACAAACATGCATTTTTCAAGTGGTTATATATAAATTGGCCTGCTGATGTCAAAGGTTTGGCAGGCTTGGTGCAGTGGATATATTTAGGTCAATTGTTAAATTTCCTGTTTCAATTATCCCTACAATAAAAACAGAAGAATAAATGTGTGTGTCTATATTAAACACTGTAACACTTTTCAGATAGTGCTTAGATGTTCAAAACTCAGTGAGTAACAGGAATAAAAGACAAATCAAATAGCGCCTTGATTCTTCAGGTGAAGCATGGAACCACATCAAATTCCACATTAAAAGATTCACAATGTGCAGCATGTACATTGTCCCATGAAGGGGCACTCCGATTGCTCGGTAGATATACAGCACAATGTGCATACTACCATTCTTTTTGTAAAGATGAAAATTAAAATGTCATCGTCACAAATAATCTAAAGAAAAAAAGTCACTTAAGAGGTTAAGGAAGATTGGCTTGATATTTGGAAGTAAAATTAAGGACTGCTCAATTGTATTTTGATTAGATTTTTTTTCTTACAAGAAAACTGAATGTGAAAATTTAATTTTCTGAGGTAGGTAAATTAGGAGGGGATATGAAGGGTGTCTTGCAGTAGTAAGGTATGTTGCAAAATGTCTATAACAGCAGCATGAGAGAGCTCACAAATAGAGCTTACAAAATGTCTGCATTTTCTGCCGAATTTAACGCTCATGATCTTTGTTCTCAGGTTGGTGATATCTAAAGTTTTTCCAGGAGATATAGGCTGCATCACAAATGAAGAGGGAGGAAGGATAAGATTTTGTATTACCATGACTGCTAATATATCTGGCTAATCAGTGGATGATTATTAGCACTTTTCTAGAGGGTGCCCTTCATTGGCCATCCCAGAGGAAAGAATGGTGCTTTGGCTGGGAGGGCTGGGGGGAAGGGGAGGAGGAATGCACTACATAGTAGTCAGGTAGTTTTAAAACATAATTTAAAGTTTTAAAAATATATCAGGACAAATCAGTTATTACCATGGTCCACTTGATCATACCGCCTCATTTCCAGTAACTTCCTACAGGGTCTGATATCTGATAAAAATTTAATACATAGGGCTGAGACTGGGCATGAGAAATGAGATATAATCTGTCTATTGCTAGAAATATTATGTATCTAGAGAGTTCAGAGAGAGTTACTGTGAGATAATCAGAGGTAGATGTCTGAGCCTTCCCCAGCTAAGTTGTTATAGTAACTCAGAGCCCTCCCCATCTAGTGTCCCATCACCGGCCATTTGGAACTTTTGCTACTGGCAGTTGCCTGTGGGTTACCTGCCACCGTAGGTAGTACCATCATACCACCCCTTCCATAAATTTATCAAGCTAAGTCTTGAAGCCAGTTCAATTTTTTGCCCCCACTGCTCCCCTTGGAAGGCTGTTCCAGAGCTTTGTTGATGGCTAATTTATAACCATCAACAAGAGCTCACAATTCCTGTACAAAACTCTTCTTCCTGATGCACCCTCCTCACCCAGAGTCTTAAATACATAGCAGTAGTCTCAGCAAGGCACAAGTCGCAAGTTATGCTTCTATATCTATGCATGGACAACATCCCAATCAGTGCCCTGTACAGAGAAACAGACCAATTTGTGACTGGATGGTTGATGGAAAGGATTCATACCCACCAATTCTTGAAAATCAAGACGAGCTTTTGAACCTAACACAAAAAATTTCTCAGACGGGTCAAAGCGAACAAGTTCCTGGCCATAATTTTACCTTCATAGTAAATATTTGCAAGATCCAATACTTCATTGCATCAGTCATTTCCTGGCAATGGTCATGCAGCCAATTACCTCAATGGCTAGAATTGCTGGTGTCATGCATAGGCTTATCCTCCCCACATCCATGCACACCTCTTTGATTCACTGCTCACTCCTTCCCATTAGTGATGAATGAGGAGAGAAGCTGTGCAAACAGAATGAGAAATTCCTTATCTGATAATTTTCTTTGTGTTAGCAGCTTCTCTCCTCATTCAGCCCACCCTGGTAGTCTTCTAAATGACCAGAATACAAATTGAAAATTTTCTCTCAAGGAAGACTTAAACATATAATTCTCTTGAGGTTAATTAATGCATTATATCAAGTTGTCCTAATGCAAATAATTTATTGCTGGAGTGTTTCTACAGCTTTGGAAGAACTCTTCTGTTGGCTTGAACATAAGGGTGGGGCTTAGTCCTGGAGACTCTATTAACAATATTAAGCTGCCGCCAAATTCTAAAGGTGGGGGGCATTAACCCATCAGTTACAAATGAGAAGAGAAGCTGCTAACAGAAAATTATTGGGTACGAAATTTTTCATTCCTTCTACTGAAGCTGTTCAAAATAGTTGAAAAGAAAGAAAAGGATTGACAGGGAAAAGGATGACATGAACAAAGATGAAGGAAAAAAAGTGGGGGCAGGGGGAAGGGAAGCAGAAAGGAGATAATTCATTGGAGTGCAATAAAATGGGCCTTAGTGAGACTGATAGAGACCAAATTGTTTGGGTCCCAGTTTTGTTACACTTTAAGAATTATGTGGGTTAAGAAAGTTTGCATTCAGCTGGCCTTGTATGTACTTATATCATGGTGAAAAACACACTGTACAAAGATGAGATTACAGCTGTTTCATATATGATGTGTATCACTTAACCATAGTGTGACAAGGTGTGTGAGGTGATATCTTCCACTGGACCAACTGTTGTTTGTGTGAGACGGAAGCTTTTGAGTTTACACAGAGCTTTTATTTAATCATAGTGTTGCATTCTGTTATTATCCACAATAATTTGATGAACTGTTCTAAAGTCAAATACTGTAATAGTGTATGAAGATGGCAACTATACCAAAACGTCTGAATAAGATATTTGGAGCTGAACCCCTTTGAGATCCACGTGAAGGAAAAGCATTTGAAAAGGAAGCTGTATGTCACTTTAGGTTAATATCACTGGAGTGGGCATTGATTTGGCTTGTAGATCTATACTATACAGGTGAAATATAGAACAGTAAAAGCAGAAGATGAGAAGAAAATGTAGGCATTTGAAATATACTGTTGCTGACATTGATACATAAAAAAAATATAAACTAAGAGGCAACATCCCCAGTCAAAAATCAGAGCTTTCCTTAAAACCATTCCTACCAACCAATCTTATGAAGAGACATGAATAAATAGATGATATTTTCAACAGTCCTTGAGAACTAATAAACACAAACTCTGTTACAGCAGTGGGAAGGAGTTCTAGATAGGAATTCATTGAGAATACTCAATATTCAAATATAAGTATTATTAGCAAGAGTTCATCAGCTGACCTGAACTGTTCTAGTAGTGCATGGGGAGAAGGGAGGGAGATGGTCTCTTAAATAGCTTGAACCCAAACTACATGTGGCTTTATGCATTTGCTTCCTGAAGTGAACAGTAAGCCAATAGCGAGCACCCAGGTGTGATGTGCTTTCTCCTGCCAACCCTATTAGGCAGCTGAGCCTACGCAGCTAAGCCTACACAGCTAAGCCATTTCATTTTGCACCAAATCTAATTTTTTTAAATATACCCCATATGTTGTACCTCAGAATTTCTCCTTGCTGTCTGATTGATATTTCATATCTTTTCCTTTGCATTTGATTGTACCTATTATTATTATTAGGGAAGCCTAATAACTTGAGGACAAGATACATTTCAGTTCAACATATAATGGCTTACGCTTTTATTTGCCGCATTACAATAAAACATGTAGACCAAATAATGCACTTGATTATCCACAGTGGCTATATTTTATTGTCCCATACAATTGATGATCAACAGTGTCAGGACCAGAATGTGGGCAGTCTTATCTAGTGGTTAAAGCCAGGGACAGGAGCAGGGAGCCAGAGTCACAGGACAGAGCTGGAGTCAGAAGTCAGTAACTGGAGCCAATGGTCAGAGTCAAGGTCACAAGTGAGGAAGGGAGCAGGGCTTGATTGGAGTAGGGCAGGAAGAAGGCTGAATACAAGGCAGGAGCAAGGGGCATATCACAGTCACAGCTGTGGGCATAAATGTTGAGTAGCCAGGGAACTGCTGCTTAGCTTAAATGGAGACCTGTTGGCTTCTTTCAGCCTTTTGGCTTCTTTCAGCCAATCAGGCCATTCTGCTATAAACCAGCTGGGCTCATTAACCTGCCTGAAGGCTGAACTGACTAGCGCTATGTTAGATGAGGGGACTCAATCCCATTGTTCCTGACAAATAGCACTAGTACTGTTTTTTTTTTTTAAATTGTCATGCTACATTATTTCTGTTTAAGATAATTACAGCAGTTAGCACAGTATCTTTGTTTTCTTACAAATCACATTTGCCATGCATTATTAAACTGATAAAATAAAAAAGAAATAGATGTAGTAATTTTATCCCTGTATTTTGAAAATCGTGTAAAGATTAATTAGATACAAACCTAATCTTCTATACCATTCATTTGGCCAAATTAAATACACAATCTTACAGCGCACATCAGACATAAACGTATTTTGTTCAGGAAACTACAGCAAACACTGAATCTTTGCTTTATTAAAATTTTCTTAGTTGTGAAATGAATAAAGCTCTAAAATATTTATTTATTTTCCTCAGCTGCATCATATGGTTTTGTGCAGTGCTTTGAAGACAAAAAGTGCTATATTATGAGCATCATGTTTTTACCATTCCCCATGCAAATGATGTAGTATTGTTTTGCTGCAAGTTCCATCTGCTAAATGGGTGTTGTCTAGAAACAAACTGAACTCTGGAGATAGAACCTTTACTGTTTTGTCACATTCTGGCCTATAGGATATTGTTGATTATATCTCTTATGTGTGGCATAGTTATATATTGTTTGTTCTGGCTTTTTGTTACTCACAAAGGCTATTTATTATTTCCTGTATTCCTCTGCAATGATAATTGTTAAAGACCGAATTTTCAGAAAGTTTAGATACTTATTGCACATGCACATATTTGTGAAGGCTGAAGGTTCAGGAATCTGGAGATTTTATGCACATACTGCAATGCCCTAATATTCATATTTTAATATTCATTACCTTGTTTACATACATGGCAGTAAAAATCCTGATCATCAGAACAGAAGAAAGACAAGGCTGCAGCATGGAATGAGTTTTAAAAACATTGGAATTGCTATGGTATTAACTGGTGCTGGTATCTTACCTGGATTGGTGTACAGGTAACTCTGGGAGCTCCTTGAAGCTCTGCCCCTAGTTACTCATTGTCCTTGAGGTAGTGGGCTGTGGTTAAGTTGTTAATTCAGGTGATCTCTGTGTGTGTGCACCAGTCAACATTTAACCTGTTGTCACTGCCAAAGATCGATATGGCTTTTTCCCTGGTGGCCAGAGAATCTTTGTGTATCACTGGAGGAGATTTTTACCTGATTGAGTGGCCACCTCACTATATAGGCCCATCACAGGCAGGGAAGTCCAGGTAGGCATCATCTCAGCCCCTTCCTTGAAAATAAACAAATATGAATTGTTACCTGACACCCTCCACCTGCTTTCACAAGGAATGCTAACATGGGTGGACAGTATTGGAATCCTAATAACTGCATGGTATAAGGGCGTCTCCCTGGAAAGAAAAAAAAATAAAGTGGAATTAAAATCTGTTTCATGCCGGTATATTGGTTTTTTGGTCTTTGGGATCAGACAAATCAGTTCCCAGATATCGTAAATGATGTAATAGGTAACTTTATGGGAAGCTGAGAGTCATCAGATAAGTCAATTTATAATCTTAACTTTTGCCAGACGCTATGGAAAATAATACAGTTCACATGTCAAATTGAAGCACTACATGAAGTACAATAGGAGAAAATATTTCTTTGCAAGTGGTAGCTAGAACAAGTGCAAGGTCAGTAACTGTCCTCTGTTGCCTCAGATCGATCTACAGTTCTCCCACCCAATCCTATATGTAGTTAAACTCCTGACTGATGCCAGGATATCTCAGTTTTGGAGCAAAAGGGGATACATGGAGCAGTGCAAGAGTTGCAGGAACAGCTTTGTCTTATTGCCAGTCTCTGCAACCCAATGGCAAGGCCAAAGCATGAATGAAATAATCCATCATCTACTTCAGATTGGAGCACTGCAGCTCCCTATCCTATGTCTAATCTTAAAGTATCAAGGACAAGCAGAATAGAGCCCTGACTGAAAAATCTAAATGAGTTCCTTTTGTCATTTTGATCATTACCATTTGATCTTACATGTGCTCTCAGGCTCTCTCTCCAGGATCATGGTAACAAAAATAGCGGATTTAGGGAAGAAAGAAATTGACTTACCTCTTCCCAGACAAAATTTTGATCAGGGTTCTGAATGGAGAAAGCTGAAGCAAATACATAGTGATACGGTTCCAGGAATATATTGGATTCAGGACAAAAACACACGCGCTACTAGGATTGTCAGTCATAGGGCTGAGGGATAAGTATGATCAGGTACAAGGTCTCATCTCAAAAGAATGCTAACAGAAGATGGTCATAATGGTAAACAAATGGTGCCATGTAAACAAAAAAACAATTGTTATTGGAGCCTTTTGTGAAATTTCATCTCATACAGAGGCATGTTTCAATGTTAGTGTTGATATGATACCCGTCCAGTAATTCCAGGTATCCCCTCTGCATTTCACCCTATCTCATCCATTGGCAGGACTCTAGCTCCAGTTATATATTCTCCACTTCCAGTTGTGAATGCAAAGAATCAGATTTTTTGAAGGGATCCTTCCAGTTTAGTTCAGGAAATGGGTAGCAGAAAAAGAGAGCACAAAATCCACCAGCTGGAACACAGTGATTCACTGAGGTCTCAGGGCACTGCAACTTCCACAGGTAGGATGTTTTCTGGTCACAGCAGTCAATATGTCTGATTGGGTTTTCATAATACCAGGAAAATAACCATGAGCTCTATTCCATGAAGAAAAATATCCGTCCAGGGTAGAGCAAATTTTCTATATCTCTTTGCACTGACCACCAAGGAGAAGAATGACTTACATGGGAGAAGTCTGATTAGCTGAGTGGCTTCTAAACCCAGAAATATCTCACTCATCATTAATCAGTTTGGAGGGCTGGTGATTGAACTCTTTGCATCTAAGTCCTTGTCTACACAACAGGGAAAAGTTGATCTAAGCTATGCAATTTGAGTTATGTGAATAGTGTAACTCAAGTAGACCTAGCTTAGATCTACATACTGCGGGATCCACACTACACAATGTTGACGGGAGAGCAATCTGTAGTTGATTTAGTGGGTCTTCACTAGTCCCGCTTAATTGACTGCCGATGCATCGATCTCTGCACGTCGATCCCCCGGTAAGTGTAGACAAACCCTAAGATGCCTTGCAACCACCCTGTATTAGGACCTAGGATCTGAGGTGGTGAATAACACTTTGCAAAACTTAAGCAAAGTTCCTGCTATATGTCTTTCCACCTTTTCCACTGCTCCCCAGGACAGTGCAGAAGATAGGAATGAGGGAGTGGCAGTGATACTGTTTGTCTTTCTGGTTGAAAAGGCTATGACACTCAAGCTTGATTAACCTAGTTTTGGACTTTGGATATCTCAAACTCACAGAGGAGGTCTGCTGCTGTAAAATCAATCTTCCAGGACAAGACAGGTTTAAAATGAATATTTGGAAGACCTGACCTGAAGAAAAGCTCTGTTTAAGCTTGAACGCTTGTCTCTTTCATCAATAAAAGTGTTGGTCCAATACAAGCTATTACTTTACCTATCTCATCTCTCTACTTGGATGAAGAGATTATTGCTGTTGTTGATCCGGAAAGAGAAATCAACAAACAAAAATGTTTCTACTGCCTAGTACGAAGTCCATAGGTTAACTACCACATTAAACCAATGAAACGTAGCCTTGCGTTCCCCCAGGAGAGTTGTACAGTGGATATATAAGAGTTTTGAAGCAAAAACGTCAAGTTTCTATATTATAATGGTTTTAGTATGCTCAAGTTTTGTACAAATCCCAAAATTAAATCTTTCTTTACGGCATTAAACATATTCCAACTCTGCAAGGTAAAAGAGCATGATCTTGGAATCGCGTTCTGCTTGTTACAGCACTTCCCAGATTGAAGCTCTGCAGGAGGGGTCATTTTATTTCCTATTCATTAGAGTAGGTCTTCCAATGCAATGGCTATCATCTCCAATCAGATGAAACTTTTTATTTTTGAAGTTGGGAGCTTTCTCTGAGACCCTTCTTTTACTTCAGGAAGGTAATTCTCACAACTGTCACAGCATTCATCCTAAGCAAATTCAATAAATATTCTTTAGTTAAACATTAAAATCAAGTTCATAGGACTACGGATGATCTCAGGGCTGAGATGTTGTGTCTCCTGTACTGAGATCTGCCAGACAGCCATTGGTTCATCAAATTCTGCTATTGATCATCCAGTGTTAACAAATGCCATTTCCTCTCTTTGACAGAAGTCTTCTCTATCACTTAGTGTCAAGGGAACATGGAAAAATATATATAATCTAACTCATTTTGAAAGTCAATATTTAAAGAATGATTATGCTACCCAATTCATAGGCACATTGCTTTGAAAATCCCATTGTAATGGGATCTGTGGATCTTAGCAGGAAGAAGGAGGAGAACTTCTCTGGACTTCCCTGAACATTTTATTTGTTTGTGTAATAAAGTACACAGATCTGGCCCACCGTGGAGACTAATGGATCATCTAGAATAGAAAGAGAAATTGAAGTCCAAGGATTTGGATTTGTTGTCATTAGGTATAATTTAGCATGTTCTGCAGTAGGAGAACCTTAAAGCATATATTTTATATTGTGTGTGTGTGTGTGTATATATATATATATAGTGTGTGTGTGTGTGTGTGTATATATATATATATATGTTACTCCTCTGTAATTGAAGAAATATAGATTTAAATTATGTTGGCTGTTGAAGTTCTCAGTTGTACGGAACTTCATGAGGCAGGGCATTCCGTATGCTGCCAGTGACTGAAAGGTCTGGTTCTGCCTCCATGATTCCTGCAGACTGAAATACACATTGTAATGGACATGTGGACCTTTTCACTTGCAATAGCATGGGCCATATGGAGTCCTTAAGTTTTCTAAACCTCTAATTTGCATTGTAACTGGTCCTTTTCAAGGTTAAGGGGGAAGAGGCTCATTCCACTCCCTCTCTTCTTTCCTACCCAGAGGCCATGTCCACTCTGATCTTAAACTTTTTGAAATTCTACCACCACCACTTCCTGAACTGATTATTAGAGCAGTTTTATTTGCCTATCTGGTAATGTCTTTTTTTATAAATGTTAGATTGCAAAAACTATCCTCCATTAATACTAAAAAAAAATCATTGAAAATGTAAGTAAGTTACTCACTCTTATCAAATGCTAATGCAGACATTGACTGTTCATCTACAAGAACGTGCAAAGACTTGTTGCCTACAAACCTCTGCTGTTGTTTTCTTTAAAAAAAAAATCTTGGCTTCCTATTTCAAGTAATGAACTGCTCTTGCTAAACTCTACAGTAAATGAAAGCAATATACTAGTTTAGGTCACTACTTTGAATGGATAATTTACCACGGTTGTTTGCTAATACTTAGTACCCACAGACTTAATTTATATAAGCATTTCTACACTGGCAAGTAATGTACTGCATGTAGGGTTATGAAGGTATGTTTAAATAATGCACCACTGGATTGAGCCTGTTAATACAGTGACTGTTTTTGTTTCATTGTTCTGAATTTTGTTGTATTTGTTTGTCGCGTTTCTAAGGGTGGTTTTGGATAAGTCTGTGATATCACTTTGTGATAAGTGAATCAGCCAGTTATTTTAAGGATTTTAGTGAAATTTTTGTCAGTCAATATTTTAAAGAAAAGTTTGGTCAGAAAAATTTGATAAAATATAGAAGTTCATGTTGAGTTGAGTATTTCTGTAATAAGTTTACAGCTTATTAAAGAATTATAGAGTAGGAAAGAATATTATGGTTGTAGTAGGATCCTTGGTGGGCTAGGTGACCTAGTGGTTAGCATCCACTCAGCTGTGTGGGAGGATAGTGACAAGGGAACCCAGGCCTGCTCATTCCACAAAGCTCCAACCCAGGGTCCTAGGGGAGTCAGCAGCGTTGACCCCTGGGGAGGTTTGTGGACCCTCAGTGTTACCCTCACTGGGTCGCTTCCTACCTCTGTTCTCTCCACTTCCAGTCCCAGATAGAGAGAGAAAATATAAAAGGGAAACCAAACTATCAGCCCCAACTGGGCTCCGCATGCAGTCCCTGGTGTCTCAGGGAGGTGTCTTGGACTCCTTTTTTCAGGAACCTGCAGGGTAGGTCTGCATTTCTCTGCAGCCTTCCCGTTCTGAGCTGGGTTGCACCCTTTTCAACCCTGTCTCCAGTTGGAGCATGCTCTTCAAGGTTGGAGGGGCAGGGCTTTGGAGTCCAGTATAGTCTTCTAACCACTTCTGTCCCAGTGTGGGGTTTGTATAACCCATCATAATGGTACATACAACTTACTCAAGAGTAAAGGACAAAAGAGTATGGCTAGATGACCAGTTTTTAGGTTGGAAAAGAGTTACAAGTAGAGTACCCTAGACGTTGCTTTTCGGAACATCTGAATTATTGTGAATAGCAAATAAATTAGACTAATTTACCAACTGTTTATTCCATAAACCGTGAACGAGACTAAGTTTGTCAGATCAATCATTCATAACAGTTTATTTCCTCTGTTATTATTGGTTTAAAATGACTTTAGTACTGGTACTGTAATTTTTCTATTCTGCTGACTATTAACCTTAATTCAGAAGTGGATTACCAAAACAAATTAAAGGGATGGAAATTCCAAGTTGCAAAAAAAAATAACATCTGGACCATAAAATGAAACTGATATGACAAAATCATTGTGTCCTTTATCTTTCACATTTGAGTCCTGGAGAGAATGGGTGAAGTCTACAATCAAAATTACCTACATGCCTCCAGCTTTCACCCAGACCACACCACACGATCCATTATCTACAGCCAAGCTCTACGATACAACCGCATTTGCTCCAACCCCTCAGACAGAGACAAACACAAGATCTCTATCAAGCATTCTTACAACTACAATACCCACCTGATGAAGTGAAGAAACAGATTGACAGAGTCACCTCCCAGAAGTCACCTACTACAGGACAGGCCCAACAAAGAAAATAACAGAACGCCACTAGCTATTGCCTTCAGCCCCCAACTAAAACCTTTCCAATGCATCATCAAGGATCTACAACCTATCCTGAAGGACGACGCATCACTCTCACAAATCTTGGGAGACAGGCCAGTCCTTGCCTACAGACAGCCCCCCAACCTGAAGCAAATACTCACCAACACCACACAACAGAACCACTAACCCAGGAACCTATCCTTGCAACAAAGCCCATTGCCACTGTGCAACTGTGTCCACATATCTATTCAGAGGACACCATCATAGGGCCTAATCACATCAGCTACACTATCAGAGGCTCGTTCACCTGCCCATCTACCGATGTGATATATGCCGTCATGTGCCAGCAATGCCCCTCTGCCGTGTACGTTGGGCAAACTGGACAGTCTCTACGTAAAAGAATAAATGGATACAAATCAGATGTCAAGAATTATAACTTTCATAAACCAGTCGGAGAACACTTCAATATCTCTGGTCACTCGATTTCTGACCTCAGAGTGACTGTCCTTTAACAAAAAAAACTTTGAAAACAGACTCCAAGGAGAGACTGCTGAATTGGAATTAATTTGCAAATTGGATACAATTAACTTAGGCTTGAATAGAGACTGGGAGTGTTTGAGTCATTATACTAAGTGAAACTATTTCTCCTTGTTTATTCCTCCCCCCTACCCCCCCTCAGACATTCTTGTTAACTCCTGGAAATGGCCCACCTTGATTATCACTTCAAAAGGTTTTCTCTCCCTCTACCCCACTCTCCTGCTGGTAATAGCTCATCTTAAGTGATCACTGTCCTTGAGCTGTAGCTCACGAAAGCTTATGCTCAAATAAATTGGTTAGTCTCTAAGGTGCCACAAGTACTCCTTTTCTTTTTGCGAATACAGACTAACACAGCTGGTACTCTGAAACCAATCAAAACTTTGTAGCTCTTTCTTTGAATATGTCCCTCTGGGTGCTACACATCAAGATGTGCACTCTGCTCAAGGGGCAGAAAAGAAAGGGGGAGTGCCCTAAGTTTGTCTTCGCAAGAGTCTGTGAGTATGTCTCCTGCTGGAGTGTCCTCCTTGGGTTGAACCTCAGGGGAAGGCAGCAGGAAAACAGAGGGCTCCTGTATAGACAACTCTGAGTCAGATGAGGGATCGGGTGAGTAGATTGAGCCAGTACCAGAGGTAGAGATGATACCCCAGCTCTGGGGAGGTACCCATACTTTTACTGGTACAGAGGTTTGATTGCTGGTTGACCGGTGGAGTAGTGATGGGGGAAGTCCTGTCGATACTGACTGGAAATCTTTCTTGGTACCCTCAAAGAGTCTGCATGGGAACCATGTCAGTACTGGATGATGAAACACCATCAAAGATGGCATAGACGGGGGCAAGTAGGTTCCATAAAATGAGTTGGTACCAGCAGAGATGCTCTCTCAGTACTGGTGATGCAGAAGTCCTCTGGTCCAGGCTTTTCTAGGGTACAGTGGGCTCTGAAAGCAGTGAAGCTGCGGAGCTTCCTGCAGCCAGGGAAGGTACCTGGAGGTGGGTCTGATCTCACTCCCCCCCTCCCTCCTCCCCCCCCCAAAAAAGAGCAGCCGTGCAGAGGAAGACCTGTCCTTCCCCAGTGTAGTGGACTAGCAGCTGGAGCCTGGTGAATGGTAGGAGCCCCCAACTGGGGAGCCCCCTGCCATGCCCCTCACTTTCCCTTGCAGTAGCTCCATTTCATGGGGGAGATCTGATTTCACAGTCTTTGACGTGTTTTTCATGGCCATTAATTTGGTAGGGATCTAAGTATAGTAGTGCTGTTTGTTCTGATATTTTTAAATTTGGGGGCAGAGTGATATGTTAATGTATTATCTATCTGCGAAGTCATTCAGAAGTTGTTTGGATTTGGTCCCTAGAAAACATTTGGGACTTTTATTATTGAAAAGGGGATTCATCTTTGTTTTCCTTCATCCTTTTGGATAGAAGCAGAAGTTATTTGAAATTTGGTAGGAGGTGGGTTTCAGTTCCTTATTCCGCACCTCAGCAATCTTTGGCAGCATATAGCTGCCCCATTGCACCCTGCTCAAGTATCAACCACTACATCCCACAGTGACAAGCAAGCATGTGAGCCTGGTGTTTCTGGTACTAATACTCAGCAGTGAAGTAATTAGTGATGTTTAAATTACTGTGAGATTTCAGTGTAATTATCCCACTGAGATAAACGGGATCACATGTCTAAGAGCTATTGTTTGTTTGCAGATTCATGTTCTTCTTTTGAAGGCTTTCTTTACAAATGTAAGGGATAGAGAGGTGTTTTTATTTTAAAAGGAAATTTAGATTCTGGCACACATTCATGTGACAATTTTAAAAACATTGACATTTATATGATAATATACATGGCATCTTGGTCATAAACTGTGCCCACATTGATTTGACACCTGTCACATCTCTGTCTTCAGTTTCTTCAAGATTATAGCTGTGGTACTAACCCTTTGGAAATGACTGACATTCTCACTCTGTTATAGAAATTAAATTAATTTCTGACACTGCTGTAAGACTAATTACTAAGATATGTAAATGCTAGGTACTGTGTGACTCCTGTGGAGTTGAGTACCATGAGGTCTGCAATTACTCTGGCCATCCAGATCAAACTATCTGTTAAAATATGGATTTGTGTATCAGCTCGGTATGCAGTAGTCTGTGTGCAAGGGCAGAATTGTTACACTATCATTTTGTGGCAAAATCTGTTCCCTGGACAGAGGAGTAGAATTATATTACATCTATATTTTTAAAGAAATAGGTAGATAGTTTAAAAAATATAAGACAAAAACCCCAGCCTGTGTCCTGGGCTGCTCACCTACCCTGGAACATAAAGGGGTTTGGCCCCTCAACACCTTATGCGTCTGTGGAGCTACTCAAACCTTGAATCTGGTTGTGCAGGGGTAAGAATGCTATGCCTCTGCTACCATCCACCACAATCAGGCAGGGAGAGAATGGGCAGAGCCTTGGCGCTTGCTTACTCTATTCCCATTCCTACCAATTCCTGGTGAGATGCATCTGTCTGCCGCTTGATCAGGAAAGTGGCAATCTATCCCTAAGACTCTGAAGTCAATGGGATTACTTACATACTGAAAGTTAAGCACATGCTTATGTGGTTTGCTGGATCAGGGCCAGAATATTTAGTTCACTGCAGGATCGAGACTTATATACGTAAAATTACTTTGTACCCTTAATTTATATGAATGTGCATGTTTATGTGGACATGCACAAACTTTACTGGAGTGCAACTTTTGTTACATTATTAAAATATTAAATTTTATTTGTGCATGTTTCATACTTATTATACAACTTTTTTTATTTTTGAAAAAATGTATTTGCTGTATATTTAGGGAATGTAGTATTTGTGCATTTTGACCTTTCCTTGCATTTCAGAAGTGACGCACCAAAAATTCCAAGATTGTGGGAGGGAAATGCTAACTTCTAGGTTCATTCTTATAAAATTACAGTAAATTTAGGGCTAGATGGAGACTAAACCCTAAGACCAGTGTATGGGCCAACATCCCGCTAAGTCGGAATTCTTGTGGAGATTCTGTTTTGCTCATGATGTGAGAAGTGTGCTGTTGACCTGTTATCAGATGCACTTACTCTACCACCTTCTCATTCCCACCTCACTCCTTGTTCCTGGCTGCCCACTTGCTCATGGGGAGGAAGTAATAAATAGCAGCTGCTGGTTGGAGCCCTCTTGTGCACCCAGACTCAAGATCCAGGTAGATTGATCAGGACATATTGGCGAGTGAAGATAGACACAGGGTGGATTTTAAGCAGCAGCCACAACTTTATTAAACTTAACACAGAGAAGGGCACTACCCACCCTGTCACCTGTACTTTCACATACCAGGCATTTTAAGTGGTTCCAGTGTGCAGTTACAGGGTTCCTACCATGTAACCCATAACTCAGGGTAGACTCTCCTCAGCTTATCCTTAGGACTCAGCTAGCTCACTCTTCTGAATCCTTTCACATACACTCCTCTCTCCCTTGAGGGGGACAGAGGATACTAAAACGGGGGAGAGGACTTTGGCCCATGAATGCCATGAGGTCTCCCCCTATCCTGTGGGCACAAAGCCTATCAGCAGAATCCTAGGTCTTTTATTTTACTTCTGGGATCTATCCCTTTTAGCCTTCTAATCGCACTGGAAACTGGCTGCAAATTGTGATGAACTAACATCCCTGCCAATTACTGCCACAAATTATTATTCAACCTGACGATGCCTCCAGGATGCCGCAAGGAAGTGGAAAAACCCAGCAGGCCCCCGCCAATTTGGTCCCAATAGGAAGAAAACATTCATCACAATGATGGTGCTTAATTTTTTGACTCTGTATTGTAGTAGAATGTGCAACTTTTTCATGAAATGTTAACCATTTTTATTTTATATTGTAAGATGCACAAAACTGCTGAAAGATTCCCCTATATGTGGCTGATCATCTTGGGGATGGCTATGCTGGTGTTAGGACTGCTGTACGCCAACAATAAGGTACAAAGCAGTCCTAACAGAGGGGAAAATCTACTTCCATACCTTACAGTTCTTGTATGGCTCATACCCAATACTAAAAGGAATTTAAGTCAATATCTATTACACATTTTTTTTTCTGTCATAGTCATTTTACTTGTGTTCTTGTGCTAATTTGTGGCTTTGCTATGAACTCAAAGCAAGGGGTAGTACATTGTTGTGCTGCTCTTGGAGCAGACCAGAAGGCAAAGTGTGATTGAGAAAACTCTTATAGTTGCTTTTTGGGATTCCCCTTTGCACCAACAGGGAAGTTCCCCTTGCCACGCTTTTACCTGGTGTAGCATTCTTCCTACAGAGCACTGGTGTAGTTATGCTAGCTGGCACGAGTAATTAAAGGTTACTGCATGACCCCATACTCACTTGTGCTGCTACAGATAGGCCACTATCTGTTCCCATTGGTTGTTGCAATATTCTTACTTTATGGGATTGATGAACATTGTATGTAAATAAAGTGTATAAATTGCTACCTAATTTTCTGTAATATTATTGTAGGCTTGCAAAGAATAGTGTGTGTGTGTATGTGTATGTGTGTGTGTGTGTGTGTATATATATATATATCCCATTGTTATATTTTCTAAAGCTGGATCTTATTAATTAAAGCAGAATCTTCAAAAATGTGGGCCACAAGGGAACTAGTCAGAGAGCCTGGCATGGAAGATGCATAAATAAAGATGAAAATAATAGATGGTAGGATTAAAGGCAGGAGGTATGATTGGTTTTATTTTCCTGACGGGGAGCTCAGCTTTCAAAAATTTGGAAAAAGCATTATAGGATATATTCAGCAGAGAAAATCTTAAAATTGTGCAGATCTTGGTCCCAGACGAGTTATACAAATGAAAAAGCTGTTGGTCTATTCAAACACTTTTGGTTGGTTCTGCATATGATTTTCCTGGGGTTAGAGAGATCATATACATTTTTCTCCACCCCTATCATTGTATCCACAAATTCATTCACTGTGGAATTAAGGCTGTTTCTTCACTAGGAAAAAAGGTGTTTTCTTAACTCGTTAGGTAACTGGAATTAACAAACGTGAAGCCAAGGTAGTTGGTAGTGTTCGCATGCATTAGTTTTTAACTCTACCTGCTATGAGGGAACCTAGTCTCTAAATCAACCTGCTAATTAGTGTGAAAACTACAAAGTGCCTTAGCCCTGGTCTACACTAGGACTTTAGGTCGAATTTAGCAGCGTTAAATTGATGTAAACCTGCACCCGTCCACACAATGAAGCCCTTTATTTCGACTTAAAGGGCTCTTAAAATCGATTTCCTTACTCCACCCCTGACAAGTGGATTAGCGCTTAAATCGACGTTGCCGGCTCGAATTTGGGGTACTGTGGACACAATTCGATGGTATTGGCCTCCGGGAGCTATCCCAGAGTGCTCCATTCTGACCGCTCTGGACAGCACTCTCAACTCAGATGCACTGGCCAGGTAGACAGGAAAAGAACCGCAAACTTTTGAATCTCATTTCCTGTTTGGCCAGCGTGGCAAGCTGCAGGTGACCATGCAGAGCTCATCAGCTCAGGTGACCATGATGGAGTCCCAGAATCGCAAAAGAGCTCCAGCATGGACCGAACGGGAGGTACGGGATCTGATCGCTGTTTGGGGAGAGGAATCCGTGCTATCAGAACTCCGTTCCAGTTTTCGAAATGCCAAAACCTTTGTGAAAACCTCCCAGGGCATGAAGGACAGAGGCCATAACAGGGACCCGAAGCAGTGCCGCATGAAACTGAAGGAGCTGAGGCAAGCCTACCAGAAAACCAGAGAGGCGAACAGCCGCTCTGGGTCAGAGCCCCAAACATGCCGCTTCTATGATGAGCTGCATGCCATTTTAGGGGGTTCAGCCACCACTACCCCAGCCGTGTTGTTTGACTCCTTCAATGGAGATGATGGCAATATGGAAGCAGGTTTTGGGGATGAAGAAGATGATGATGATGAGGAGGTTGTAGATAGCTCACAGCAAGCAAGCGGAGAAACCGGTTTTCCCGACAGCCAGGAACTGTTTCTCACCCTAGACCTGGAGCCAGTACCCCCCGAACCCACCCAAGGCTGCCTCCTGGACCCAGCAGGTGGAGAAGGGACCTCTGGTGAGTGTACCTTTTAAAATGCTATACATGGTTTAAAAGCAAGCATGTGAAAGGATTACTTTGCCCTGGCATTTGCGGTTCTCCTAGATGTAGTCCTAAAGCCTTTGCAAAAGGTTTCTGGGGAGGGCAGCCTTATTGCGTCCTTCATGGTAGGACACTTTTATCACTCCAGGCCAGTAACACGTACTCGGGAAACATTGTAGAACACAGCATTGCAGTGTATGTTTGCTGGCATTCAAACAACATCCCATCTTTATCTCTCTGTGTTATCCTCAGGAGAGTGAGATCTAATTCATGGTCACCTGGTTGAAATAGAGTGCTTTTCTTCAGGGGACACTCAGAGGAGCCCATTCCTGCTGGGCTGTTTGCCTGTGGCTAAACAGAAATGTTCCCCGCTGTTAGCCATAGGGAGGGGGGAAGTTTGAGGGGGTAGTCACGCGGTGGGAGGAGGCAAAATGCGACCTTGTAACGAAAGAACATGTGCTATGTATGTAATGTTAACAGCAAGGTTTACCCTGAAAGAGTGTAGCCACTGTTTTATAAAATGTGTCTTTTTAAATACCGCTGTCCCTTTTTTTTTCTCCACCAGCTGCATGTGTTTCAATGATCACAGGATCTTCTCCTTCCCAGAGGCTAGTGAAGCTTAGAAAGAAAAAAAAAACGCACTCGCGATGAAATGTTCTCCGAGCTCATGCTGTCCTCCCACACTGACAGAGCACAGACGAATGCGTGGAGGCAAATGGGGCCGGACGAGTTGCATCCGAGAGTGCTGAAGGAATTGGCGGCTGTGATTGCAGAGCCACTGGCCATTATCTTTGAAAACTCGTGGCGAACCGGGGAAGTCCCGGATGACTGGAAAAAGGCTAATGTAGTGCCAATCTTTAAAAAAGGGAAGAAGGAAGATCCTGGGAACTACAGGCCAGTCAGCCTCACCTCAGTCCCTGGAAAAATCATGGAGCAGGTCCTCAAAGAATCAATCCTGAAGCACTTGCATGAGAGGAAAGTGATCAGAAACAGCCAGCATGGATTCACCAAGGGAAGGTCATGCCTGACTAATCTAATCGCCTTTTATGATGAGATTACTGGTTCTGTGGATGAAGGGAAAGCAGTGGATGTATTGTTTCTTGACTTTAGCAAAGCTTTTGACACGGTCTCCCATAGTATTCTTGTCACCAAGTTAAGGAAGTATGGGCTGGATGAATGCACTATTAGGTGGGTAGAAAGCTGGCTAGATTGTCGGGCTCAACGGGTAGTGATCAATGGCTCCATGTCTAGTTGGCAGCCGGTATCAAGTGGAGTGCCCCAAGGGTCGGTCCTGGGGCCGGTTTTATTCAATATCTTCATAAATGATCTGGAGGATGGTGTGGATTGCACTCTCAGCAAATTTGCGGATGATACTAAACTGGGAGGAGTGGTAGATACGCTGGAGGGGAGGGATAGGATACAGAAGGACCTAGACCAATTGGAAGATTGGGCCAAAAGGAATCTGATGAGGTTCAATAAGGATAAGTGCAGGGTCCTGCACTTAGGACGGAAGAACCCAATGCACAGCTACAGACTAGGGACCGAATGGCTAGGCAGCAGTTCTGCAGAAAAGGACCTAGGGGTGACAGTGGACGAGAAGCTGGATATGAGTCAGCAGTGTGCCCTTGTTGCCAAGAAGGCCAATGGCATTTTGGGATGTATAAGTAGGGGCATAGCGAGCAGATCGAGGGACGTGATCGTTCCCCTCTATTCGACATTGGTGAGGCCTCATCTGGAGTACTGTGTCCAGTTTTGGGCCCCACACTTCAAGAAGGATGTGGATAAATTGGAGAGAGTCCAGCGAAGGGCAACAAAAATGATTAGGGGACTGGAACACATGAGTTATGAGGAGAGGCTGAGGGAGCTGGGATTGTTTAGCCTGCAGAAGAGAAGAATGAGGGGGGATTTGATAGCTGCTTTCAACTACCTGAAAGGGGGTTCCAAAGAGGATGACTCTAGACTGTTCTCAATGGTAGCAGATGACAGAACGAGGAGTAATGGTCTCAAGTTGCAGTGGGGGAGGTTTAGATTGGATATTAGGAAAAACTTTTTCACTAAGAGGGTGGTGAAACACTGGAATGAGTTACCTAGGGAGGTGGTAGAATCTCCTTCCTTAGAGGTTTTTAAGGTCAGGCTTGACAAAGCCCTGGCTGGGATGATTTAACTGGGAATTGGTCCTGCTTTGAGCAGGGGGTTGGACTAGATGACCTTCTGGGGTCCCTTCCAACCCTGATATTCTATGATTCTATGAAATAATGTCAGAGTGCAGGAAAGCACAAAATGACCGGGAGGAGAGGTGGCGGGCTGAAGAGAGTAAGTGGCGGGCTGAAGACAGGGCTGAAGCTCAAATGTGGCAGCAGCGTGATGAGAGGAGGCAGGATTCAATGCTGAGGCTGCTGCAGGACCAAACCAGTATGCTCCAGTGTATGGTTGAGCTGCAGCAAAGGCAGCTGGAGCACAGACTGCCACTGCTGCCCCTCTGTAACCAACCACCCTCCTCCCCAAGTTCCATAGCCTCCACACCCAGACGCCCAAGAACGCGGTGGGGGGGCCTCCGGCCAACCAGCCACTCCACCACAGAGGATTGCCCAAAAAAAAGAAGGCTGTCATTCAATAAATTTTAAAGTTGTAAACTTTTAAAGTGCTGTGCTTAAAGTGCTGTGTGGCATTTTCCTTCCCTCCTCCACCACCCCTCCTGGGCTACCTTGGTAGTCATCCCCCTATTTGTGTGATGAATGAATAAAGAATGCATGAATGTGAAGCAACAATGACTTTATTGCCTCTGCAAGCAGTGATTGAAGGGAGGAGGGGTGGGTGGTTAGCTTACAGAGAAGTAGAGTGAACCAAGGGGCGGGGGGTTTCATCAAGGAGAAACAAACAGAACTTTCACACCGTAGCTTGGCCAGTCATGAAACTGGTTTTCAAAGCTTCTCTGATGCGTACCGCACCCTCCTGTGCTCTTCTAACCGCCCTGGTGTCTGGCTGTGCGTAACCAGCAGCCAGGCGATTTGCCTCAATCTCCCACCCCGCCATAAACGTCTCCCCCTTACTCTCACAGATATTGTGGAGCACACAGCAAGCAGTAATAACAGTGGGAATATTGGTTTCGCTGAGGTCTAAGCGAGTCAGTAAACTGCGCCAGCGCGCCTTTAAACGTCCAAATGCACATTCTACCACCATTCTGCACTTGCTCAGCCTGTAGTTGAACAGCTCCTGACTACTGTCCAGGCTGCCTGTGTACGGCTTCATGAGCCATGGCATTAAGGGGTAGGCTGGGTCCCCAAGGATACATATAGGCATTTCAACATCCCCAACGGTTATTTTCTGGTCTGGGAATAAAGTCCCTTCCTGCAGCTTTTGAAACAGACCAGAGTTCCTGAAGATGCGAGCATCATGCACCTTTCCTGGCCATCCCACGTTGATGTTGGTGAAACGTCCCTTGTGATCCACCAGAGCTTGCAGCACTATCGAAAAGTACCCCTTACGGTTTATGTACTCGGCGGCTTGGTGCTCTGGTGCCAAGATAGGGATATGGGTTCCGTCTATAGCCCCACCACAGTTAGGGAATCCCATTGCAGCAAAGCCATCCACTATGACCTGCACATTTCCCAGGGTCACTACCCTTGATATCAGCAGATCTTTGATTGCGTGAGCTACTTGCATCACAGCAGCCCCCACAGTAGATTTGCCCACTCCAAATTGATTCCCAACTGACCGGTAGCTGTCTGGCGTTGCAAGCTTCCACAGGGCTATCGCCACTCGCTTCTCAACTGTGAGGGCTGCTCTCATCTTGGTATTCATGCGCCTCAGGGCAGGGGAAAGCAAGTCACAAAGTTCCATGAAAGTGCCCTTACGCATGCGAAAGTTTCGCAGCCAGTGGGAATCGTCCCAGACCTGCAACACTATGCGGTCCCACCAGTCTGTGCTTGTTTCCCGAGCCCAGAATCGGCGTTCCACAGCATGAACCTGCCCCATTAGCACCATGATGCATGCATTGTCAGGGCCCATGCTTTCAGAGAAATCTGTGTCCATGTCCTGATCACTCACGTGACTGCGCTGACGTCGTCTTCTCACCCGTTATCGCTTTGCCAGGTTCTGGTGCTGCATATACTGCTGGATAATGCGTGTGGTGTTTAATGTGCTCCTAATTGCCAAAGTGAGCTGAGCGGCCTCCATGCTTGCCTTGGTATGGCGTCCGCACAGAAAAAAGGCGCGGAACGATTGTCTGCCATTGCTCTGACGGAGGGAGGGGCGACTGACGACACGGCTTACAGGGTTGGCTTCAGGGAGCTAAAATCAACAAAGTGGGTGTCTTTACATCAAGGAGTATTTCAGGCAGGACTTCACGGAGGGTTCCAATAAGAAATGGTGCACCTAAGTTATCGTTCTTATTGGAACAAGGAGGTTAGCCTGGCCTCTGATTGATACATGGCTAGATTTACCTCGCTGCACCTTCTCTGTGAGTGACTGCAGTGTGATCTAGAGGAATACGTCCCCTAGACGGGAGGAGGCAAATGAGTACAAAACAAATCTGGTCTATTTCTTGTTCTGAGCCACTCCATCTATCTTTTACATCTTTGGCTGGCAGCAGACGGTGCAGAAGGACTGCATGCCATCCACATCTCATGTTCTGCTCGGCAGAAGATGGTACAGTACGACTGCTAGCCATCTTCATCTCTTGCCTGCCTGGCAGAAGATGGTACAATACGACTGCTAGCAATCCTCATCTCTTGCCTGCCTGGCAGAAGATGGTACAATACGACTGCTAGCAATCCTCATCTCTTGCCTGCCTGGCAGAAGATGGTACAGGACCACTGCTAGCAGTCCGTATCGCCTGCCCGCTCACCATAAGACGGTTCAATAGGACTGACTGCAGGACTAAAGAGAATGACCTGGTCAAGTCACTCCAAATTTAGTCCCTGCACCCATGTCTGCCCAGGCGCTCCCAGCCGACATGGCCAGGAGCACCTCGGACACGACGAGGACGACTACCAGTCGTATTGCACCGTCTGCTGCCAGAAGGCAATGGGTTGCTGCTACTGTGCAGCAAAGCCGTACCACGTCTGCCAGCACCCAGGAGACATAGGGTGACGGTTACCTGAGCGGGCTCCATGCTTGCCGTGGTATGGCGTCTGCACAGGTAACTCAGGAAAAAAGGCGCGAAATGATTGTCTGCCCTTGCTTTCACGGAGGGAGGGAGGGAACGGGGGCCTGACGATACGTACCCAGAACCACCCGTGACAATGTTTTAGCCCCATGAGAGTGCTCCATTGTGACTGCTCTGGACAGCACTCTCAGATGCCCGATTGTTTGCCGTTGCTCTGACGCCGGGAGGGGCGCTTACAGGGTTGGCTTCAGGGAGCTAAAATCAACAAAGGGGGTGGCTTTACATCTAGGAGTATTTCAGGCAGGACTTCACGGAGGGTTCCAATAAGAAATGGTGCACCTAAGTTATTGTCCTTATTGGAACAGGAAGGTTAGCCTGGCCCCTGATTGATACATGGCTAGATTTACCTCGCTGCACCTTCTCTGTGAGTGACTGCAGTGTGATCTAGAAGAATGAGTCCCCTAGACAGGGGAGGGGGGGAAGCAAATGAGTACAAAACAAATCTGGTCTATTTCTTGTTTTGATCCACTCCATCTATCTTTTACATCTTTGGCTGGCAGCAGACGGTGCAGAAGGACTGCATGCCATCCACATCTCATGGCTGCTCGGCAGAAGATGGTACAGTACGACTGCTAGCAATCCGTATCGCCTGCCCGCTCACCATAAGACGGTTCAATAGGACTGACTGCAGGACTAAAGAGAATGACCTGGTCAAGTCACTCCAAATTTAGTCCCTGCACCCATGTCTGCCCAGGCGCTCCCAGCCGACGTGGCCAGGAGCACCTCAGACATGACGATGACGGCTACCAGTCGTACTGTACCGTCTGCTGCCACAAGGCAAGGGGTTGCTGCTACTGTGTAGCAATGCCGTACCGCGTCTGCCAGCACCCAGGAGACATAGGGTGACGGTTACCTGAGCGGGCTCCATGCTTGCAGTGGTATGGCGTCTGCACAGGTAACTCAGGAAAAAAGGCGCGAAATGATTGTCTGCCCTTGCTTTCACGGAGGGAGGGAGGGAACGGGGGCCTGACGATATGTACCCAGAACCACCCGCGACAATGTTTTAGCCCCATCAGGCATTGGGATCTCAACCCAGAATTCCAATGGGCAGCGGAGACTGCGGGAACTGTGGGATAGCTACCCACAGTGTAAGGCTCCGGAAGTCGACTCTAGCCTCGGAACTGTGGAAGCGCTCCGCCGAGTTAATGCACTTAGAGCATTTTCTGTGGGGACACACACACTCGAATATATAAAACCGATTTCTAAAAAACCGACTTCTATAAATGCGACCTTATTCCGTAGTGTAGACATACCCTTAGCTTCATTAGCATTTTAACTTAATGCAGTTAAGAAAATACCTTTTTTTCCTAGTGAAGACAAGGCCTAGAAGTACGATCAGAGTTTTAAATCTGATGCATTTTTATGCTGGTCAAAGTTTATAAAACAAGATGGATTGGGTCATATCAATTCTTTGATGGGAAGCTTGCAAAGAAAACTGGTGCTCTAGAGAGTGGTGGTATTCATTTGGTGATTCAGTAAGTATAGCTCTTACCCTGAAGTCCAGAGGAATCTTAAAACAGAGTCCGCTCTACTTTTGATTAATATAAGAGAGACTATGGTGCTTTTTGCAAGGGTAAGGGTTTCAGCTATGGTGTCATGGCCAAATTATAACTTCAACCATTACATTCTATGTGCCTAAGTTACTCCTTCTCCTTTCAAATGAAGAAGTGTGTTCTCTCTGTGTTTCAAATATGCCACTTACTGAGGTATCTGGGTGCATTAGAAATGCTTATAGATTGATTGGCAGAATGGGTCTAGATATATATATATACATATTAACAAGAGTAGTGTTGCTGGAGCAGAACAGCTGCTTCATGTGTTACCCGGATGTTGCTGCATTTCAGGACTGTCTCTGTGTAAAGAATTTTGGGCTCATTCAGTAAAAAGACAATACAGCCTAAAAAGATGATATATTTCATAGTGACAGGTTTCAGAGTAACAGCCGTGTTAGTCTGTATTCGCAAAAAGAAAAGGAGTACTTGTGGCACCTTAGAGACTAACCAATTTATTAGAGCATAAGCTTTCGTGAGCTACAGCTCACTTCCTCAGATGCATATCGTGGAAACTGCAGCAGGCTTTATATATACACAGAGAATATGAAACAATACCTCCTCCCACCCCACTGTCCTGCTGGTAATAGCTTATCTAAAGTGATCATCAGGTGGGCCATTTCCAGCACAAATCCAGGTTTTCTCACCCTCCACCCCCCCACACAAATTCACTCTCCTGCTGGTGATAGCCCATCCAAAGTGACAACTCTTTACACAATGTGCATGACAATCAAGTTGGGCTATTTCCTGCACAAATCCAGGTTTTCTCACATCCCCCCCACCCCCATACACACACAAACTCACTCTCCTGCTGGTAATAGCTCATCCAGACTGACCACTCTTCAAGTTTAAATCCAAGTTAAACCAGAACATCTGGGGGGGGGGGTAGGAAAAAACAAGAGGAAACAGGCTACCTTGCATAATGACTTAGCCACTCCCAGTCTCTATTTAAGCCTAAATTAATAGTATCCAATTTGCAAATGAATTCCAATTCAGGAGTTTCTCGCTGGAGTCTGGATTTGAAGTTTTTTTGTTTTAAGATAGCGACCTTCATGTCTGTGATTGCGTGACCAGAGAGATTCACCAACAACCACATACCACACAACAGAACCACTAACCCAGGAATTTATCCTTGCAACAAAGCCCGTTGCCAATTGTGCCCACATATCTATTCAGGGGGCACCATCACAGGGCCTAATAACATCAGCCACACTATCAGAGGCTCGTTCACCTGCACATCCACCAATGTGATATATGCCATCATGTGCCAGCAATGCCCCTCTGCCATATACATTGGTCAAACTGGACAGTCTCTACGTAAAAGAATAAATGGACACAAATCAGATGTCAAGAATTATAACATTCATAAACCAGTCGGAGAACACTTCAATCTCTCTGGTCACGCAGGAGAGTGAGTTTGTGTGTGTATGGGGGTGGGGGGATGTGAGAAAACCTGGATTTGTGCAGGAAATAGCCCACCTGATGATCACTTTAGATAAGCTATTACCAGCAGGACAGTGGGGTGGGAGGAGGTATTGTTTCATATTCTCTGTGTATATATAAAGCCTGCTGCAGTTTCCACGATATGCATCTGAGGAAGTGAGCTGTAGCTCACGAAAGCTTATGCTCTAATAAATTGGTTAGTCTCTAAGGTGCCACAAGTACTCCTTTTCATATTTCATAGTGTGTCTCAGGGAGGCCTATATTGAACCTGGATTTCTGCTGATAGATTCCCAAATTCCTAAATATAAATTCAGTTGCCTATCCAATACAATATTAGTCATAAAATACTGAGTTGTTTGCATGTTACTGAAATAAATATTGAAAGCTTTCTTTCCTGTCTGGAAAATGCGTGCGTTAGTTTGACTCCTGAGGCTAACTTTAGTTTCACTTGTAATCAAAGAGTTTGTTTACATTTGTTAATAAAATATAGAAATTTGTTTATAGATAAATTATTTTTAAAATGATATACTCTGATTCCAGTTTTTGAAAACAGCAGAGATAGTACATATTAATTTGAAAATCTGTGAAAACAGTATTTAATAAAAAAGAGTATGTTATATCATTAAACAAAAAAATCTATAATTACAAATCGATTATCAGTGTGCTGTCCCAAAGAGAATGTAAAGCAGCAGCTGCGATGGATTAAATTTTATGTATTCTTGAGCATTTAAGTCAGAAATGTAGCTCTGGAGCAGTCTTACTAGCAATTAGCCATTTATCACTGCGGTATTAGAAAAGCAAAATCATAATAGTATAATGCACTAATTGCTTCATTTAGTAGTCAAACTCAGGCTTGGTTTTTTAATGCAGTTTAGGGATTTGTTACTGTGTATGTAAGTTCTGTTGCAGATTTTCCACCTGTTGTTAAAATTTATTTCATGCTGTTTCAAACAGTTCTGGCTTTGTATTTTGCTGAGAGTAGGGACTTTTTTATTATAAGAACAAAAGAAAAGCTTTGTTCTATGTGGAATAAACTGGAAAATAAGTTGCCAAACTTTAATGATATTTTATTTGCTGTCCACCCAGAATCCTAAAACACTGAGCCAAACAAAGAGTGTATGTGGAGTCCAGAATGAACTTTGGAGCACTGACTATACATTTGTCTTTTAATTAAAAAGAGCTCCAAGTATTTGTAATTTTTAATGACAAAAAATCTGAGCTACAATCTTATCAGGGAAGAAAAATGGTTTGATAGTGGAAGAGAGGAGTGTCTTATGTGGCTGGGTGCCAGAGTTGCTCTACCCTTTAATGTCCCAGAGTTTTATTCTGGCAGAAGTAAATGTGGTTAAAAAAATCTCTGGTTGCAACTTTATTTATAATTCCAATTAAACTTGTAAATCAAACTCCAAGGTTAACTGGGTATTTGGCAACCAAGTCCACACGCTTCGTCATTTCTGATATGGCCCTAGAAAGCCTAATATAAGCAAAAGTCTTCCCCTTCTCCTAGATGCATTCCCCAGATAGCCTCCCAAGGATTAGGCCACTGGGGGTGGGGGGAAAGGAAGCCAAGGAACCAATGCACAATAATGAGGTCAATTCCCTTTAGCTGGGGCTTTTGCTGACATCTGTAGGTTCCATCTGCACATGGGGATCCCCATGTGACTCAGGAGCACTGGGAGAGCAGAGAAGGGAAGGGCCAATGTCTTGAAATGACTTCACACACTTGTTAGGATCTTGGGGGGATGAAGGGAAAAATGCAGTTTTTGACTTTTTATGGTTTCTTAGAGGGAAGGAGACCATTTAGACTCATAGATTTTAATGTCAGAAGGGACCATCATGATAATTTAGTCTGACATCCTGTACATTGCAGGCCACAGACCCTCACCCACCCCGATCTCTGGCTGATTTACTGAAGTCTTCAAATCATGGTTTAAAGACTTCAAGTTACAGAGAATTCACCATTTACACTAGTTTAAACCTGCAAGTGACCCATGCCCAATGCTGCAGAAGAAGGTGAAAAACCACCAGGGTCTCTGCCAATCTGACTTGGGGGGAAATTCCTTCCAGACCCCAAATATGGCAATAAGTTAGATTTGAGCATGTGGGCAAGACCTACCAGCTAGATACCTGGGAAAGAATTCTCTATAGTAACTCAGGGTATGCCTACACTTTGAAATTAGGTTGATTTTATAGAAGTCGATTTTAAGAATTCAGTTGTATACAGTCGATTGCATATGTCCACACTAAACGCATTAAGTCAGCGGAGTGCGTCCCCCCTACTGTGGCTAGGATAGACTTACTGAGCGGTGCACTGTAGGTAACTATTGCACAGTTCCCCCAGTCTCCGCTGCCCATTGGAATTCTGGATTAAGCTCCCAATGGCTGATGGGGCAAAAACATTGTCATGGGTGGTTTTGGGTACGTCGTCGGGCCCCCCTCCCTCCGTGAAAGCAATGGCAGACAATCGTTTCACGCCTTTTTTCCTGGGTTACCCATGCAGACTCCATACCACTGCAAGCATGGAGCCCACTCAGCTCACCGTCACCTGGGTGTGTCTCCTGGGTGCTGCTGGCAGAAGCGGTACTGCATTGTTGCACAGCAGCAGCTCTTTGGCTTCGTAGCAGATGGTGCAATAGGACTGATAGCTGTCATATGTCTCCTGGGTGCTCCTGGCAGACCTGGGTGAGGTCAATCAGGGGCACCTGGACAGACATGGCTATCGTCCTCTTAGAGCACCAAATGGGAGCCAGACACTCCAGGTCATTCTCTCTTTAAGTTTCATCTCATGGAGATTCATTTCTGCCTGGGATATCATGCGAGCTGGAGGCTTCTGGGTCAGGCTGCTTCCCCAGCCAGCAGTACCATGAGGTCGCACCTACCCCAGCCTACACCTTGCTCCCATGGCTCATGAAGCCTGGATAGTAGTAAGGAGCAGTTCAACTATAGGCTGAGCAAGTGCAGAATGGTGGTAGAATGTGCCTTTGGAGGTTTAAAAGCTCGCTGGTGCTGTTTGCTGACTAGGTTAGACCTCAGCGCAACCAACATTCCCATTGTTATTGCTATGTGCTCCATAATATCTGTGAAAGTAAGGGAGAGACGTTTATGGTGGGGTGGGAGGTTGAGGCAAATTGCCTGGTGTCCAATTTTGAGCAGCCAGACACCAGGGTGATTAGAAGAGCACAGCAAGGCGCGCTGCACATCAGAGAGGCTTTGAAAACCAGTTTCATGACTGGCCAGACTTCGGTGTGAGAGTTGTGTGTGTTTCTCCTTGATGCGAACCCGCCCCCTTTGTTGATTTTAATTCCCTGTAACCAACCGCCCTCCCTTCTTTGAAATAAAGTAACTATTGTTTTGAAACCATTCTTTATTAATTAAAAAAAAAGAGAGATAACGGACAGGGTAGTCTGGGTGGGGTGGGGGAGGAGGGAAGGTCAAGGCCACATTGCTTATTGTAGCCACACTAAAATCAGACTGTTTGAATGACAGCCTTCTGTTGCTTGGGCCATCATCTGGAGTGGAATGGCTGGGTGCCCGGAACCTCCCTGCCGCGTTCTTGGGTGTCTGGGTGAGGAGCCTATGGAACATGGGGAGGAGGGTAGGCGGTTGTACAGTGGATGCAGCGGGGGTCTGTGCTCTTGTTGGCTTTCCTGCAGCTCCAACAGACACTTCATCATGTCTGTTTGCTCCCCCAACAGACACTTTATCATGTCCGTTTGCTCCCTCATTAGCCTCAGCATCGCGTCCTGTCTCCGCTCTTTGCACTCACTTAATTCTTTCCTGGCCTCTGCCACTGTCTCCATGCATTAGGCTGTGCCCTATCAGTGCGGGAGGACTGCATGAGCTCAGAAAACATGACATCGCAAGTGTGTTTTTTTCGCCTTTTAATCTGCAAACAGAGATGGAGGATGATAGGGGGAGCGTAGAAACATTCTATGCTCTATGATTCCGCGGGGGGACTGCATGGTCACCTGTACTGCTGAGTTCGCCATGCTGACCAAACACGAAATAAAATTCAAATGTTCCTGGGGCTTTTCCTGTGTACCTGGCTAGTGCATCAGAGTTCAAAGTGCTGTCCAGAGCGGTCACAATGGAACACTCTGGGATAGCTCCCAGAGGACAATACGTTGATTTGCATCTGCAGTACCCCAAATTTGACCCAGCAAGGTCGATTTTAGCGCTACTCCCCTCGTCAGTGAGGAGTACAGAAGTCGATTTTAAGAGCCCTTTAGGTCAATGGAACGGGGTTGGTTGTGTGGACGCATTCATTTTTAAATTGACCTTACGTGGCTAAATTCGACCTAACCCCGTAGTGTAGACCAGGTCTCAGAGCCCTCCCAATCTAGTATTCTGTCTCTAGCCATTGGGGAGTTTTGCTACTAGCAGTCACTGATGGGCCACCTGCCATCATAGACAGTCCCATTATACCATTCCCTCCATAAACTTATCAAAGTCAGTCTTGAAGCCAGTTAGGTTTTTTGCCCCCACTGCTCCCCTAGACGGCTGTTCCAGAACTTCACTCCTTTGATGGTTATGAAACTTCACCTAATTTCGAGTCTCAGCTTGTTGATGGTCAGTTTACATCCATTTGTTCTTGTATCCACATTGGCACTTAAATAACTCCTCTCCCTTCCTGGTATATTATCCCTCTGATGTATTTATAGAGAGCAATCATATTTCCCCTCAGCCGCCTTTTGGTTAGGCTAAACAAACCACCCTCTTTGAGACTCCTCTCATAAGGAAGGTTTTCCATTCCTCAGATCATCCTATTCCAATTTGAATTCATCTTTCTTAAACATGTTAGACCAGAATTTCACACAGTATTCCAGTATTCTGTTCTAGACATAGATAGAATTGGGGTAATACAGTGAGGAGAAAGACAATGTGATTCTAAGTATCGTGCTTTGTTTTGCAGTCTCTCTCTGACATACGGGAGTACATTTTCAAATTGTTGCACAAGACGTCTGCAAAAATCTTGGGCAGTCCTTGGAATGTTTACCTTTTACTTGTCCACATAAATTAGAGATGTTCACATGGAGCTTTTAAGTCACAATTCAGTTGATCTTGTTTTATGATATTGCCAGTATACAGCATGGCAATTGTATTGCCTCTATTGACATAAATTAGATGTGTGGTCTCTAGTGATCACATCACTTGTAGCTTTCAAAGTAAGTTGTGTAGGCTTAGTACAAAAAGCATACACAAGTAGAAACTCTAAGTGGATCCCACATAGTTCATAATTTTTGCCATCTTTGCTTCTCTCTCTTATGCCCACAGTTTTCCTCACATTCTTTTCTGGCTTTTACTGCAAAAGGACTGTCTAACTCATTTAACACTCTTCAGCGAGATACAGTATAAAACCTTTTAGTGACCTAAGTACGTTATTCAATTTACAAGGGTCGATCTTATGCTAGGTTGTTTAACTTTTAAAATGTCTTAACTGAAAGTATCAAAAAAAAAAAGTGTTTACAGGAAAGACCAAAAGCAAATTGTAGTTCAAATAAGTAAAGACCCTGTGCTCCAAAGACATTTGCCAGGTATTTGATACCCCTAGATTTTAATAAATTTAAAATTTGAATTGGATATAGTGGCTCAGATTCTCAAGTGGTATAAATTGGAACAGCTCAATTGACTTTGTCAATCTTGAAGTTAATGGAACTATGTATACTTACATCAACTGAGAATTTGGCCCACTATTTAAATGATCGATTATTAAAAACTGGGCAGAAAGTTAGAGAGAGCAGGATCTTCAGTGCAAATATTATGGGCCTTTTCACACCTAAACAGGTACTTTTAAAGAGTGGGTTTAATTTATCCTAAAAAAGTGTAAGTCACTCAAAAAGGAATCTGCAATACAGAGCTGAGGTGAAATAGTTCCCTTTCTAGTCCTATACACAGATTCTCCATTCCAACCAGTCTTTAGCACATCTGAGCTGATTGTAATATTTTAGGTCTGGTCTGTACTTAAATGTTGTCCTAGTACAACTTTCATCAGTTAGGTGTGAGATTTTTTTTAACCAATATAGTTGTACTGGTAGGAGCCATACTGTGGGTGCAGGTATAAAGGTGGTATACTGTTACAGAAAAGGAGTACTGGTGGCACCTTAGAGACTAACCAATTTATTTGAGCATAAGCTTTTGTGAGCTACAGCTCATTTCATTGGATACATTCAGTGGAAAATACAGTGAGGAGATTTATATACACACAGAACATGGAAAAATGGGTGTTACCATACACACTGTAAGGACAGTGATCACTTAAGATGAGCTATTACCAGCTGGAGAGCGGGGGCGAGGGGGGAGAAAACCTTTTGTAGTGATAATCAAGGTGGGCCACTTCCAGCAGTTAACAGGAACGTCTGAGGAGCAGGGGTGGGGTGGGGGGGGGAGGTCGGGTCTCTCGTTGGAGTCTGTTTTTGAAGTCTTTTTGTTTTAATATTGCAACCTTTAGGTCTGAGATCAAGTGACCAGAGAGTTTGAAGTGTTCTCCGACTGGTTTATGAATGTTATAATTCTTGACATCTGATTTGTGCCCATTCATTCTTTTACATAGAGACTGTCCAGTTTGACCAATGTATATGGCAGAGGGGCATTGCTGGCACATGATGGCATATATCACATTGGTAGATGGGCAGGTGAACGAGCCTCTGATAGTGTGGCTGATTGATTAGGCTCTATGATGGTGTCTCCTGAATAGATATGTGGGCACAGTTGGCAACAGGCTTTGTTGCAAGGATAGGTTCCTGGATCAGAGGGTAATGGCTTGTAGAAAGTGGTGTTGTAGAGCTCTGTGGTGACCTAGAATCCTATTTTCGACGTCTCCGACTCAAGGAATAATTCCAACACACCTCTGAATAACATACTAATCCACAGAGACCTTCCTACCAACACTACAAAAAGAAGGATTCTAGGTGGACTCCTCCTGAAGTTAGAAACAATAGACTGGACTTCTACATAGAGTGCTTCCGCTGACGTGCACGGGCTGAAATTGTGGAAAAGCAGCATCACTTGCCCCATAACCTCAGCCGTGCAGAACACAATACCATCCACAGCCTCAGAAGCAACTCTGATATCATAATCAAAAAGGCTGACAAAGGAGGTGCTGTCGTCGTCATGAATAGGTCAGAATATGAACAAGAGGCTGCTCAGCAGCTCTCCAACACCACTTTCTACAAGCCATTACCCTCTGATCCCACTGAGGGTTACCAAAAGAAACTACAGCATTTGCTCAAGAAACTCCCTGAAAAAGCACAAGAAGAAATCCACACAGACACATCCCTGGAACCCCGACCTGGGGCATTCTATCTGCTACCCAAGATCCATAAACCTTGAAATCCTGGGCGCCCCATCATCTCCGGCATTGGCACCCTGACAGCAGGATTGTCTGGCTACGTAGACTCCCTACGCTACCAGCTATCTTCGAGACACCACTGACTTCCTGAGGAAACTACAATCCATCGGTGATCTTCCTGAAAACACCATCCTGGCCACTATGGATGTAGAAGCCCTCTATGCCAAAATTCCACACAAAGATGGACTACAAGCCATCAGGAACAGTATCCCCGATAATGTCACGGCAAACCTGGTGGCTGAACTTCGTGACTTTGTCCTCACCCATAATTATTTCACATTTGGGGACAATGTATACCTTCAAATCAGCGGCACTGCTATGCCAACATTTTTATGGCTGACTTAGAACAACGCTTTCTCAGCTCTCGTCCCCTAATGCCCCTACTCTACTTGCGCTACATTGATGACATCTTCATCATCTGGACCCATGGAAAAGAAGCCCTTGAGGAATTCCACCATGATTTCAACAATTTCCATCCCACCATCAACCTCAGCCTGGTCCAGTCCACACAAGAGATCCACTTCCTGGACACTATGGTGCTAATAAGAAATGGTCACATAAACACCACCCTATACCGGAAACCTACTGACCGCTATTCCTACCTACATACCTCCAGCTTTCACCCAGACCACACCACATGATCCATTGTCTACAGCCTAGCTCTATGATACAACCGCATTTGCTCCAACCCCTCAAACAGAGAGAAACACCTACAAGAGCTCTATGAAGCATTCTTACAACTACAATACCCACCTGCTGAAGTGAAGAAACAACTTGACAGAGCCAGAAGAGTACCCAGAAGTCACCTACTACAGGACAGGCCCAACAAAGATAATAACAGAACGCCACTAGCTATCACCTTCAGCCCCCAACTAAAACCTCTCCAACGCATCATCAAGGATCTACAACCTATCCTGAAGGACGACGCATCACACTCTCAAACCTTGGGAGACAGGCCAGTCCTTGCCTACAGACAGCCCCCCAACCTGAAGCAAATACTCACCAACACCACACACCACACAACAAAACCACTAACCCAGGAACCTATCCTTGCAACAAAGCCCGTTGCCAACTGTATCCACATATCTATTCAGGGGACACCATCATAGGGCCCATACAGTTATATGGGAAGGAAAGTCTTCCCTACGGTTTCATAATTTAAGGTATTAAGAGTGTTCTGCTATTCACCTTCTACTCTAAACAAATGGTGAATGAAGATCCTTTATCTCCTTAATACCATTTTCTTTGAGAGGAATAGGCCTCAACTGTATACAATATAATATGAGTTTACATGCTGAGACAATGGGAAATGTAACCATATTACTGAATCTTCCTGAGAACTATATTATTTACCCAGTGCAATAGCTATAGATGGCACTTTACAGACAGAGGAATAATAATTTCTCCCTATCCCAAGGAGCTTACAATTGAAATTAGATTTAATACAGAAAGGAGACTGCAGAAGGGTTAACGGTATTGAAAAGTCCTCATATGCTTATTACTTGCTCATCTTTTTAATGGTTCTTAGAATTTTTGTACTAATTTATTACATTAAATCATCGGAATAGTGTCTGAAAAGAGAGCTGAGAAAGATAATTATAGTTTTCAGTAAGTCTAAACATTCAGGCACTTTGCAACAAGCAAGACAAAATTTAAACAGCAACAAATTATATTTTGTACTAAGTATATAGTCACTTGGAACTCCTGTATTTCACATGAACTAATCTGTATTTCACAGAGAAGCCCTGATCAGGAATTTAAAGCTCAGCAAAAGTATTTTTCTAGCACAATACTCTCTTCAATGTTCAGTAGTTATTGAGAAGGCTAGAAGAGATAAGAGGAAAGGCTATTTGTAACATGTTTTTTTCCCTTTCCTGAAAATACCTGCCAGTTTGACAAATAACATCAACAAGCTAGGAATTATTATATCTCCTGTCTGCAAAGGTTTCTTATCTTAAAACCAGCTTTTAATAATGGTTTTATGGTTTTCCTTCAGTGTTAAATCTCACCTTTTGTTAAAAATATATACTTACAAAAATCATTCTGAATTTTTTTCTAGGTCAGATGAAAATATAGTGTTATGTGGTGTTTATTTTAAGTGTTTTTCGTCTGTCACCAAATACATACGTCTTCCCATGTAGTCAAACAAACTGCTTCTGCTAACATACACTGAATTGTAGCTGAAGTAACTTGAATTTACAGTATAACTGAAAAATAGTGCTGGGAGAGTAAAAGGATAAAATATGCCTGCCTTGTATAATTGCAATGAGAAAATGTTCGTGAAATAGAAATTGAATTCATAATTGTTCATCACTTTTATTTTCCAATAAATAACATTAAGTCTCTGTCTGAAGCACTTGTGTAATTTAAATTACATAACTGCATTCAATGCTGCTGTTCCACAGGGATATGGGATATTAAATACAAAGATGTGTGCATCATCCTCACCTTGCTCTGATACTTTGGATCAAAAGTGGTATATTGCTGGCCTAGTGTTAGAGCTGGAAGTTCTTCTTCAAGTAATGTCCCTGTGGGTGCTCTACCTCAGGTGCACATGTGCCCCTGGTACCTTCAATTGGAGATTTTTGGCAACAGTGCCCATTCAGTCCTCACATGCTCCCTAACTATCCTTTGTGCCCTGTATGGAGGGTACACAGGCTGTGATGGATGAACTGCCTTCAGTTTCATCTAAACCACCTTGGCCTGAGATGGAGCATCTAGCAGTGCTTCTTATTTAGCTAGTTATCCCATTCGTACTTCATAGTTAGGCTTGGAAGAATGAGATCTTTATTGGTAAAGGTTAGTAAATGTCAATTTTGCCATATACACATACACAAGCTGATGAAAAATATTTCCATCCATCATAATTGAAATTTACAGAAACACAAAGTAAGAAAAATGCAACTTGAGAACTAGAGTTTGATTTAAGTATAGGCACTTTTTATATTTTGATGTGTGATATTGAGTTTGTCTTAGCAGTCATTTGGCCATTTTTGAATGTCAGTATGTATTGTCATTAAATAATTGTCTGACCTCCTCATAATATTCCACACTCAAAAATTTAAATTGATAAAATTGAAAATCATTCCTAAAAATAAACTATCCATCAAAATTATAAAATAAATACATAAATAAAAATTCTGAATTCTGCCACGTCTTCAGCAAAGAGTAGCTCCAAATCTCCTTAGCAAGAAGCTTGCCCTAAGCGACCTGCCCTACCATGACCTTGCAAACTTTGCATCCCATGATGGGTACCGCTGAGGCTTCAAGCAGTCTTGAGGAACACAAACACTCAACTATATCTGAACTCCGTGATACTCACCGTACAATACCAAAGCGTGCCTTGGTATCATCTAAGCACAGTTGAGGTGCAAGGGACTCCGACTGCAACCTTCACTTCTTCTTTGAGGAGGGTCCCTTTGGGTGTTCCACTTTAGGTGAATCTGCACCCCTGTGCTTGTAATCTGAGATTTTAGTAGCAGTTTTTGGTTGGGTCGCACATGGGCTGTCCCCGTCTCGCTCTGCCTCATGTGGTTACGTAGCACAGTGTGACCAACCCCCGCCCCCTCAGTTCCTTCTCTGCCATCCTTGACTTGAAACTTAGCAGCGCCTTTGTACTTCAGCTTTCTTTAGTTTTAACTTTAGAATACTAGTTGGTTAATAGTTAGTTAATAGTTAACCCTTCCCTGTTTATTTTCTTTTAAACAACAAGACATATTTTTTTCTTATCTGAGGAATTTAAGTTTCAGTTGTTTGGACACCAGTTAGTGTAGCATAGTTACCCTCCTCATGGAAGAAACCCTACTCTCAGAGGCATGCTTGGCTCTCTGTGTTTTAAATGTTGTATCACTTGCTGCTCTTCAATCCCAGTCTCTGACGGGCATTCACAGTGTCTCCACTGCCTCAGTGAGACAGACACACACACCTCAAAAGCGCTCCCATTGCCACAGCTTGAAAGGCCATGCCAGGAAGGCGAGAGACATACTGCTAAAACTTATCATGATAGAGAAGTCTTTTCATCCTGCATCCGATTTGGGATCACAGCCCTTTCCGGGCAATGGTCTCCTATGGTGGCATCTGACAGAGGTTCTCCTTCACACCCTCATGGGAAGGAGTACTCTGCCAAGAAGGTGGCAAAGAAGCAGGTTCCAATCTCTGCTCCTCAGGAATCCTCCAAAAAGTAGCATTCCCCTACTTGACAGACCCCACCGGTACCAACTGTACTGAGACCTTTCAACTCTGATGTAGCAGGACCATCTGATACTGCGGGTAACCATGTGAGCAAAAGACCCTAAGCGAGCTGGCTTGGAAAAAGGCAGTAAAGGGAGACCTACAATTCTGCCTCGGTAGAGCTGGAGCTGCTCAAACATGTGGCACCTGACTGCTTGGGAATGTTACAGACTATGGTGCCTCCTTCTGCCTCTGCAGCACATTGGTACCACCAACAACACCTTCTTCTTATCGATGCTGTTGGTCCTGCAACAATTTCTCCACCACAAAAATCTTCTGGTCTTCTCGGCACCAGAATCTCCACTATTTGGTACCAACCTCACTCCAGCACGTTTGATACTGAGCCATTTTACTACATCACCCAAATCAGCTTTATTTGGTGATGAAGATGATGAGGATGAAGGGTAAATCTAGTCATCCCATCACTCCTCGCCTATCCTCACAGCTACTAGACCAGGTCCACCAGAACACCATGAATATCATCCAGGACCTGAAACTCAAGGCTGGTACAGGAACCAAAGGATGCCACTACCCATACCATTTCCACCACAGTGGCCTTACTGGGACCCAGGGGCAGTGTACTGCCAACAGTACTCTAAGCCTCCAAGTCCACCCAGGGTGAGGTTGAGGCATTCTCCTTCACCCTCTGTCCTTAGACCCTCTGAACCTCCGAAAGAGGCAGTTGAGAAATTAGAGGAGACTTCAGACTGGGAACCTGCACCAGCTGCCAACTTTTCATCCTCTTCCCCGGATGAAGCCATCATGCCCCCCACTACCCACCATGGGAGATGATTTTAAACAGTACCAGGAACTGTTTAAGAAGATTGCAGGTTCCCTAGTGATACCTCTTGAGGAAGTGGTGGAATCCCAACATAAGTTGCTAGACATTCTCCAGTCTTCAACCTCCTCCAAGGTTGCCCTACCAATAAAAAAGGCTCTCATGGACCCAGCCAAGACCATCTGACAATCACCGGCAACAATCTCACCCACCTGTAAAAGGGCAGATAAAACATATTATGTCCCTTCTAAGAGAATGGAATTTTTATTTGGACATCCCTCACCAAACTCCCTGGTGGTAGGGCTGTGAATGAAAGGGGCAGACAACATCACTCCAGAACCAATCCCAACCAACCAACAGGGACTAGAAGAGGTTATACCTTTTTTGATAGAAGACCTACTCGTCAATGAATCTACTATTTAGGATAATCAATTATGAGGCATTGATGGCCAAATATCATTACGCAAATAATTCAAAAATATCTGAATTTATTGATTTTTCTACCCAAGGACAAAAAACAGGAATTCAAAGCAACCATCTCAGAGGGCCACCTTCTTGCTCGAACAGCCTTACAAGCTTCACTGGACTAGAGAGAGACAGCAGCACATTCTATCATCACGGCCATGGTAATGCAACGAGCTTCCTGGCTTCTCTTTTCTGGGTTCCCCAAAGAGGTACAATTTAATATTGAAGATCTTCCATTTGAGGGCCCGAAACTGTTCACATTCAAGATGGATGAGTTGCTTGATACGTGAAAGGTCTCCAGGGTGACCCTCACATCCTTGGGTATTTATACACCTTCCCAAAAGAAAAAAAACAAGCTAAGTATTACACAGCACAAAGAACAAGATCTGTGCCGTACACCCAATGTCAGAGGCAGTATGACCCACAAAGGTGGAGGCAGAGACCCACTAGCAGGAGACCACTCCCTTCTCAGCCCTTGATGTCCCAACAACCTCCCTTCAAACAACAATTTTGAGGGTTTGGTTGAGGACCTGATATACCTCCCATATTTTCAGTTGCTGGAACCATCCACAAACATCCATCCATTTGGATGCCATCTGACCGCATTCCATCCAGTTTGGCAAACCATCACGTCAGAGAAATGGGTACTAGAAATCATCAAGACTGGTTATTCCATCCAATTTACCTCCACTGACCCCCTACCCACCCCCTCTCTCCTCCTCCCCGCCCATTCCTCTTCAGGGATCCTTCTCATGAACCTCTACTAAACAGGAAGTTAACCATCTCATATGCCTGGGTGCAGCAGAACCAGAACCAACACAACACATAGGGAAGGATTTCTATTTCCACTATTTTCTAACCCAGTGAACGACTGGGTGGAGGCCCATTCTCGACTTAAGAAGACTCAACAAGTTCATGAAAACCCAATAATTCAGGATGGTCATGCTAGCAATGATAATTCCAGCACTAGAATGAGGGGACTAGTTCTTGCCCCTCAACCTCCAGGACACACATTTCTACATAAAGATGCATCCCTCACACAGGAGGTTTCTCATATTTGTTCTGGGAACAGATCATTTCCAGTACAAAGTATTTCCTTTCAGATTATCCACTGCCCTATAGGTATTCTCAAAAGTTCTTGCAGTAATGGCTGCCCACCTCTGCAGAGAAGGCAGTGTAATATTCCCCTATTTGGACGACTGCTTACTCAAAGCATCAACAATAGCTTTCTTTACTCATCCAGGTCTTCAAATAAATGAACAAAAATCAGCATTTGCACTGATGCAGAAACTGGAGTTCATCGGGGCCCACCTTGACTCTGGAGGCTATGATCTCACTGTCCCAACACAGGTTTACCACTCTAGTCAATGTAATTAGTACAATACACGCTAGCCCCCAGAGACTGGCCAGGAAGTGACACCATCTATTAGGCCACATGTCAGTAATGATGTATAGTAATATATACCAGACTGACATGTGATGCCTGCAAGGCTGGCTCAGAACTGTATATATTCCACACAGACACAGCATAAGCAAACATCTTACAATGCCAGCCAAAGTCAAGAACTCTTTACATTGGTGGACTCAACCAAACAATGTTTATGCAGGAGTTCTCTTCGCACAGAACCGTCCATCAGTGGTGCTCCCAGTGGATGCTTCTCTGCTAGGTTGTGGGGAGACACCTACACAACCACATGATCCAGGGCCACCTGTCCCCCTCTGAATCCACACTACTCCTAAATCTACTAGAGCTGTTGGCAGTTCGCAATGCATGCTCACACTTCCTATCCATTATCAGGGACAAGGCAAGAAAGGTTCTGCCAGATGTCACTTATTTTATATAAACTGACAAGGGCGCAGGCATGGTCACACTCACTCTGCACGGAAGCCATGCTACTATGGAATTGGTGCATCAGCCACACGATTGGCATCTCGGCTTCCTACCAACTAGGATGCCAAAACACCACCGCAGATGCACTGAGCAGAAAATTCCTCCAGGACCACGAGTGGGAAATGAAAACCAGAATATTACAGAGCATATTCAAACACTGGTGATTCTCAACTATAGACCTTTTTGTGACAACCCAAAATACCAAGTGCCCACGCTTCTGCTCAAGAGTGGGATTGGGACCGGGATCTCAAGAAGATGCTTTCCTCTTCAAATGGGATGCACTTCTATTGTACACCTTTTCCCTGACTTCTCTCCTATCCAGGGTGATGCACAAGATCAGGACTGACAACTCCAGAGTAATCTGGATAGCTCCCATGTTGCCCAGAAAACATGGTTACGTTACCTCTTGAAGATTGTTGTGTGCCTGCCACACACTCATCCCCTTCTACTACAGCTTCTGTCTCAGGATGAGGGCCAGATTCACCACCCAAACCTTGCAAGACTCCACTTGAAGGCATGGGTACACCATGGCTCTGAGACAATGAAATGCCCTGTTCAGAGGAGGTAAGGGACATTCTCTTAACAGCAGAAGACCTACTACCCCACATACCTACCTACACAAATGGAAGAGATTCATTACATAGTGCTGAAATAGACAAATTATGGGGACTTCCTCCACTTTGCTAATGGTACAGGACTATATACTGGAACTTAAGAAATTGGGTGTCTCCATGTGCTCAATCAGAGTATGCCTTGTGGCAAACTCAGTGTTCCACCATAAAGTGGACAATTTCTCCATCTTCACCCACCCATCACTAAACACTTTCTCAAGGATTTTCCTCACCATTACCCCAAAATATGAGCCCCCTCTCCATCACAGGACCTCAATCTGATGCTATGATACCTTACCCACTTTATGAACCATAAACGCTTTCTCAAGGGTCTTCATAACCATTACCCCAAAATATGAGCCTCCATTCCATCACAGGACCTCAATCTGGTATTGTGTTGCCTTACCCCCTTTTTGAACCATTAGCTATGTGTTCACATCTCCTGATGAAGGTGGCCTTTCTTGTCACTATCACATCTGCCTGACAAGGACCCCCAGCTCCCCTACTTATGGCACACCCTCCATATACAAAATTTTTCAAAAATAAAGTTACCCTAAGACCACATCCCAAATTCTTACCGAAAGTAGCTTCCTCATTCCATTTGAATCAGCCCACTCATCTCCCATCGTTCTTCCCAAAACCTCACGGGAATAAATGAGAAGCAATGGTCCACATCTTTGAAATCTGACGAGCACTAGCATTTTACATTGAGAGAACAAAGACTTTTAGAAAATCACCAGTTATTTCTTTCCATAATGGAACAATCTAATGGAGATGCCATATCTAAACAAGCTGTCTAAATGGATCTCTAACTGCACTGACTTTTGTTATCAACAACAACTACAGCCCCAACCGGGGAGCCACATGCACTCCACCACAGCACTTTCTGCTGTGATAGCCTTCCTCAGCAATGTGCCCATTATGGACATCTGCAGAGCAGCAACCTGTACATCAACCCATACATTCACACAGCATTATTCCATACAACAGCACTCCTCATCAGAGGCTCTATTTGGACTTACCGTTATATCATCTGCCACAACTGCAACTCCAAAGCCTCTCCCTTCCTCTGAGGGGCACTGCTCTACAATCATCTAAAATGGAGCATCCACAGGGACTCTCCTCAAAGAAGAAGAAGAGATGGTCACTCACCCTGTGCAGTAACTGAGGTGGTTCAAGATGGTTTTCCTTGTGGGTACACCACTGTCTTCTCCTCCTCCCCTCGGCTCTGGGGTTTTTTCTCACTGGAGACTCTGCGATAGAGAAGGAATGGGGAGGTGAGGGTCAAATAGTGCTATGTACCCGCCTGAGCTGGTGTGAGATAGGGACAATGCATGTGCAACTCAACCAGGCACTGCCACTAAAAATCTCTGATTACAAGCCCAGAGGCACAGATTCACCAAAAGTGGAGCACCCACAAGGACAACCATCTTGAAGAACCTCAGTTACTGCACAGGGTGAATAATCATCTCTTCTGTGGTATCCAGATCCATGAGTCAGCTGGTACTGGTACACTCCGCACCACCCTTGGCACAGGCTTCTATTGCCAAGACTCGTTCAGTTTCCACACAGATCCACCCAGTGTTGCAGGAAGAGAACTACTTACTGTTGCTGATGAATCTGAGTCTCCTTGTTGAGCGTGGGAAGGCTCTGGGTACTTCAGCCTACTTTATCCCTGTGCACATCATCTTTGTTACTGACTAGTTCCCTGATAGCCAAGGGGATGGATAGACAACCTGCTACTCCATCATTCCGTGCCCCCCCCCCCCTTTTGACTACTGAGATGATAGTTCTTCACACTCCCAAATTTCTAGCCAAGATTGCTTCTATTATCAACTCAGGCATGATTCCCCTAGAACCTTCTCTTCAAGGGACACTTCACGACTCAGAGAGACTTGAGCTCTTCCACACACCCGTTGGTATAGCTAAACTTGTGTGCCTCTCCTGTTTCCTTGTGGTTCTCCCCAATGGCCATATTGTGATTCTTGCACAACCTATCACTATCAGTTTTCCAAGGCACCTAGGATTGAGCAGCAGAGACTGCACTCTCCTGTATAGTTCAACCCACTTCCTATCCATCCCCACCATGGGAGGAGCTGTTTGAAGAGTAAGGAAAAAAGCCAACAAGGTTCAAATGGATATTTCTTCATTCCCTCCTTAAGGATGCAGTTATGAGCCTCCTGTCCCCCATTACACATAGGTGGTGTCAAGATTTGATGAAGAGTTGCTGACATACTCCAAATCCTCTTGGAAGAAGTCCAAGAGACCCTAGATTGCTGTTGGGCATTCTCCATATATCCTCTTGGGCCTTGTCTACACTACGTAATTAGGTCGAATTTAAAGAAGTCGGTTTTGTAGAAAGCATTTTTATACAGTCGATTGTGTGTGTCCCCACACAAATGCTCTAAGTGTACGTAGTCGGCGGAGTGTGTCCACAGTACCGAGGCAACCGTCGACTTCCAGAGCGTTGCACTGTGGGTAGCTATCCCACAGTTCCCGCAGTCTCTGCCGCCCATTTGAATTGTGGGTAGAAATTCCAGTGCTTGATGGGGCTAAAACATTGTCGCGGGTGGTTCTGGGTACATATCGTCAGGCCCCCCTTCCTTTCCTCCCTCCATGAAAGCAAGAGCAGATAATTGTTTTGCGCCTTTTTTCTTGAGTTACCTGTGCAGACACCATACCACGGCAAGCATGGAGCCCACTCAGCTAACCGTCACTGTAGTCTCCTGGGTGCTGGTGGATGCGGTACTGCCTTTTGGCAGCAGACAGTGCAGTATGACTGGTAGCTGTCATCGACTTAGTACAGGATGCTCTTTTAACCTACCTCAGTGAGGTCAGGGGCGCCTGGGCAAACATGGGAGTGACTCAGCCAGGTCATTTCCCTTTTAAGTTTCGTCTCATGGTGATTCAGTCCTACCGGCAGTGCTCTGTCTTTTAATCTGCAGCCAGCAGAAGACGATGGCCCGCAGTCATACTGCACCGCCTTCTGCCAACCACCCAGGTGATAACGACTGCTAGTGGTCGTACTGCACAGTCTGCTGCCGGCAAGATGTATAAAGATAGATGAAGTGGATCAAAACAAGAAATAGACCAGATTTGTTTTGTATTCATTTTCTCCTCCCTTCCTCCTTGAAATCAATGGCCTGCTAAACCCAGTTTTGAGTTCTATCCTTGAGGGGGACATTCTGTTTCTTGCAAAGCCACCCCTCTTGTTGATTTTAATTCCCTGTAAGCCAACCCTATAAGCCATGTTGTCAGTAGCCCCTCCCTCCACCAGAGCAACGGCAAACAATTGTTTTGCACCCTTTTCCCTGGATTGCACAAGCAGGAGCAGACGCCATAGCACAGCAAGCATGCAGCCCGTTCAGCTCACCACAGCAGTTATGACCATTGTAAACACCTCGCACATTATCGTGCAGTGTATGCAGAACCAGCACCTGAAAAACCAGGCGAGGAGGCGATGGCAGCGTGGTGATGAGGACATGAATACACTTTTCTCTAAAACCGCGTTCCCCCGCAATTTGGAGATCATGGTGTTAATGGGGCAGGCTCATGCCATGGAACACCAATTCTGGGCCCAGGAAACAAGCACAGAATGGTGGGACCGCATAGTGTTGCAGGTCTGGGATGATTCCCTGAGGCTCTGAAACTTTCGCATCGGTAAGGGCACTTTCATGGAACTTCGTGACTTGCTTTTCCCTGCCCTGAAGTGCAAGAATACCAAGATGAGAGCAGCCCTCACAGTTCACAAGCGAGTGGCAATAGCCCTGTGGAAGCTTGCAATGCCAGACAGCTACCGGTCAGTCGGGAATCAATTTGGAGTGGGCAAATCTACTGTGGGGGTTGCTGTGATGCAAGTAGCCAACACAATCACTGAGCTGCTGCTATCAAAGGTAGTGACTCTGGGAAATGTGCAGGTCATAGTGGATGGCTTTGCTGCAATGGGATTCCCTAACTGTGGTGGGGCTATAGACGGAACGCATATCCCTATCTTGGGACCGGACCACCAGGGCAGCCATTTCATAAACTGCAAGGGGTACTTTTCAATGGTGCTGCAAGCACTGGTGGATCACAAGGCACGTTTCACCAACATCAATGTGGGATGTCCGGGAAAGGTTCGTGATGCTCGCGTCTTCAGGATCTCTTGTCTGTTTAAACGGCTGCAGGAAGGGATTTACTTCCCAGACCAAAAAATAACTGTTGGGGATGTTGAAATGCCAATAGTTATCCTTGGGGACCCAGCCTACCCCTTAATGGCCTGTCTCATGAACCCGTACACAGGCAGCTTGGACAGTAGTCAGGAGCTGTTCAACTATAGGCTGAGCAAGTGCAGAATGGTGGTAGAGTGTGCATTTGGACGTTTAAAGGGTCGCTGGCGCAGTTTACTGACTCGCTCAGACCTCAGTGAAACCAATACTCCCATTGTTATTGCTGCTTGTTGTGTGCTCCACAATCTCTATGAGAGTAAGGGGGAGACGTTTAAGGTGGGGTGGGAGGTTGATGCAAGTCGCCTGGCCGCTGAATACGTGCAGCCAGACACCAGGGCGGTTAGAAGAACACAGGAGGCCATCATGTGCATCAGAGAAGCTTTGAAAACCAGTTTAATGACTGGCCAGGGTACTGTGTGACACTTCTGTTTGTTTCTCCTTGATGAAAACCCACCTCCTTGGTTGACTCTAATTCCCTGTAAGCCACCCGCCCTCCCGTCTTCGGTCACAGCTTGCTTGCAAAGGAAATAGTCGCTATCGTTTAAAAAACGTATTCTTTATTAATTGATTATAAAAATAGGGAGATAACTCACAAGGTAGCCCAGATAGGGTGTGGGAGGATGGTAGGAGGGAAGGAAAAGGCCACTTTAAAACTTGTTGAATGCCAGCCTTCTGTTGCTTGTCCACTGGGGTGGAGTGGTTAGGTGTCCGGAGCCTCCCACCCCGCATTCTTGGGCGTCTGAGTGAGGAGGCTATGGAACTTGAAGAGGAAGGAGGGCTGTTAAGCAGGGGCTGCAGCGGCAGTCTGTGATCCTGCTGCCATTCATGAACCTCCACCAGATGCCAGAGCATGTCCGTTAGATCCTGCAGTATCCCCAGTGTTTCTTCATGCCTCCTCTGATCTTCCTGACGCCACCTCTCCTCACGTTCTTCGGCCACCGTCTTGTACTCTGCTATTGTGTCCCTCCACACAGCTCTGTCAGTGTGGGACGACTTTATGAGCTCAGAGAACATGTCATCACACGTGCGTTTTTTTTGCCGCCTTATCTGCGATAGCCTCTGGGATGGAGGCGGGAGGCTTGAAACATTTGCAGCTGCTGGAGGAAAAAAGGGAGTGAAGTATTTAAAAAGATACATTTTACAGAACAATAGCTATACTCTTTCACAGTGAACAACACTATTCACATTACATAGCTCGTGATTTTGGTACAAGGTCGCATTTTGCATCTTATATTGAGTGCCTGCAGCTTTGGTGTTAGGGATCACACATGCAGGGCTGGGCAACAGAATTCGGCTTGCAGGTGGCCATGGTAAGCCGTAGTCTTTCGGCTTCTAGAACCTTCATAACAGCAGCCCTCTCCTTTCCCATTACCAAGCAAAGCCCATGGCATTGGCCATTTAGTGTCGCAGTTTTCCTGTTAATGTGCAGCAGCAGAAACCAAACTAACCCCCTCCCCCATCCAATTCTCTGGGATGATCGCTTTTCCCCTCCCCCCACCGCCTGGCTGGTATCAGGGAAGATCCCTGCTAGCCAAATGTGAACAGCTCAGTGCCAATGCACCCCCCCCCCCACCGCGTGGCTTACTGCAGGGAGGATTTCTTTTCAGCCACAGGCAAACAGCCCAGTAGGAACGGGCACCTCTGAATGTCCCCTTAATCAAATTCCCCTATTTCAACCAGGTTACCATGAACGATATCACTTTCCTGAGGATAATACAAAGAGATAAAGAACAGATGTTGCTTGAATGCCAGCAAACACCGGGACCATACGCTGCCAGGCTTTGTCATGCAATGATACCAGATTACTTGCTACTAGCATGGCATGGTAAAGTGTCCTACCATGGAGGACGGAATAAGGCTGCTCTCCCCAGAAACGCTCTGCAAAGGCTTTTAGAGTACCTCCAGGAGAGCTTCATGGAGATGTTCCTGGAAGATTTCCGCTCCATCCCCGAACACGTTAACAGACTTTTCCAGTAGCAGTACCGGCCACAAATGCATCCCAAGTCTTCAGGGCTACTTAATCATTAAAAAATGCTTGCTTTTATAACATGTATTATATTTAAAAAGGTACACTCACCAGAGGTCCGTTCTCCGGCTTCGTTGGGTTGGGAGGGTATTTCAGTCAGGGTGATAAAAAGATCCTGGCTGTCGAGGAAAGCTGTGTGCTCTCCCCAAGCTCGTTGTCATCCTGATCTTCCCCATCTGCAAAATCCTCAGCCATGGCGGAGAGTATCCCATCCTCGGAGTCCACGGACAGGGGTGGGGTAGTGGTGGCGGCCCCCCCTAGAATTGTATGCAGCTCAGCGTAGAAGCGGCATGTCTGGGGCTCTGTCCCGGAGCGTCCGTTTGATTCTTTGGTTTTCTGGTACGCTTGTCTGAGCTCCTTAAGTTTCACGTGGCACTGTGTTGCGTCCCTGATGTAGCCTCTGTCCCTCATGGCCTCTGAGATTTTTTGAAATGTTTTGGCATTTTGTCTTTTGGAACGTAGTTCTGATGGCATGGATTTCTCTCCCCATACAGCGATCAGATCCAATACCTCCCGTTCGGTCCATGCTGGAGCTCTTTTTCGATTCTGGGACTGCATGCTCACCTATTCTGATGAGCTCGCCTGGCCAAACAGGAAATGAGATTCAAAAGTTCCCAGGGCTTTTCTTGTACACCGGGCCAGTGCATCAGAGTTCAGAGCGCTGTCCAGAGTGGTCACAATGGTGCACTGTGGGATAGCTCCCGAAGGCCATTACCTTCAAATTGCGTCCACGCTAACCCTAATTCAAAATGGTGATGTCGATTTCAGCGCTAATCCCCTCATTGGGGAGGAGTACAGAAATCGGTTTTAAGAGCCATTTATTTCGAAAAAATGGCTTCGTTGTGTGGACGGGTGCAGGGTTAATTCAGATTTAATGCTGCTAAATCTGACATAAACTCGTAGTCTAGACCAGGCCTTGCACACAAGTACCTTTGTCCATAATGAGGCATTGCTTGAGCCTGCCAAGACAATTTGGCGAACCCTGAGCACCACACCTCTAACTTCTAAGAGGGCAGTGTGACCTTAACAGCATCCCAGGGCCGTAGGGAAGGGGGTTCCCTGGTATCTAGCAGTGAGTTTCAGCTGGCTTGACCAGTGTATCCCAACTCATTTGTGGCATGATTTGTATCTAAAATGTGTAATGGAGCATATAATTGGAAAACTAAGAAATACTGGGGATTACTATTATTGTGAAATGTATGTTTTAATACTATATGAGGAGTTATGAATGTTCTCTATGTTTTAAAGTTTATATTGAACAAATTAGAAAGTGGGTCTTCCCAAGTCTTGAATATATATATAAAGCAGGGTTGATCAGTGACAGTCGGATTCTAATTTACATATGCGGTAAGATCACAAGTAGTTGGGAAGTCGGCATGTCCAGATCCCAAAGGACTATGCGTTTGCTTGTCTGACCAGCTTGGTCATCAGGCAGGGACAATAAAGGCTTATGTACAGGCAAGGTAAACAGCCATTAGGAGAGTGTATGGAGAAAGATGACCACTTAGCAACCTTAACGGCGGATAGAGACAGCACTCCGTTTCAAAGGTTTACTGGCCTATAAATGGTGGCACTGAGAATTCCTGAATTATCCATCACTTGTGGGACTAAAGAGGCCAGAGCTCTTTGGATTGCAGAAAGCTGAGTCCTTCATCCAAGGCGGTTGAAAGTCTCTGGAAATTGATTATAGGTGAGAAAGCTGCTTTGGGAAAGATTGTAGCTGGTGAAATTGTTTTAATCTTAGAAGCATATTCCTACTTCTGTTTGTAACCCTTTCTAACTGATATTCCTTCTACTTGGTATCATTTAACCTATGATTTTTGTTTAATAAACTTGTTTTACTTTTTATTATAAACCAATCCAGTGCTTTGATTAACTGCAGTAAGGTGGTAAGTTGCAGATGTACTGTTTCTTTAAAGGGAACAGCAAACTTAATAACCTCTCTAAGTGTACCAGGAGAGTGATGGGCACTTGAGGGAATATGGTTTTGGGGAAATTTGGGACTGTGTTTGGGGTCACCCCTCATAAGGTAATTGGGTGGTAGTGACTAGAGTCAGGCAGTTGTAGGCATGCTGCTGGGGTAAGAGTACTGACTTGGGCCTCTCTGGTTGCAAGAGTTACTAATCTGCCCTGGAGTTCAGAATGACTAATTACCAGACACTGCTTATTAAATTCAATCAACACAATTATATCAAGTTTAATTATTTTATTGAACATCTCCTGCAGGAGCATAGAGAACAGTTTCAAGTCATAATTGCTGAAGGACAGCTCCTGGTAAGAATGAATTTGCAAGTTTTCCTTGCCTGAGCTGATATGGCAGCTGGCTCCATCTTTATCTTCAGAAATGGAAGAGAATTTACCATTGGTGTATCCTACAACATCTGTTTCCTACTGACTCTCCTTTCTCTGAGATCCTGTAGTACCTTTTTGATTTCAAGAATGCAGGCCTTTCTCTGAGCTCTGTTAATTTTCACATAAGCGACCATAACAGTGTTCCATTCTCCAGTGAAGGGTTTTCTCACCTTGCAACTTCTAGTTTTATTAAAGTGTTATCCAGCCTGTTTCCACACATCAGGGAACACACTGCAGCCTGCGTTTTTAAATTAGTCAGCTCTCAGATTAAACTTCCCTTTGAATACATGGCCACATGCTCACTCTTACACCTATGCATGCAGATGACTTTCTTGGTGGTTATCACCTCTGCTCGGAAAGTTGGTGAGTTTGGGACTTGGATGGTGACCTCCCCACCCCATCCCAAACCCATTTTCTTTACTGTTGTCTTTAAAGTCAAAGTATCGCTCTGACCAGATCCCTGATTCTTACATAATAATTCTTACATAATATCATCTTGGATTTTTACACCAATCAAACTATTCATCTGCCTGTTTTTTACCCTAAATCTCATTAGTCTAGGGAGTACGGCATCCTTCACACCTTGGACATTGGGAGGGTGGTGTTTCTCTATTTGAATGGGACTAGATCCTTTTGGGCCTCCCTTCGATTATTTGTTCCTGTAGCAGATAGAGTTAAAGGAACACCCATCTCCACCCAGAGACTTTTCAAATGAGTTTCGGTTTCATTCTTGCCTGCTATGAAGCTGCTAACATCCTGCTTCCTCCTAGGATTATAGCTCATTTAACTAGATTGCAGTCCACCACTGTCGCCCTACTAAAAGATGTACCTATCAGAGAAATTTGCAAAACTGCTGCATGGGTCTCCATCCATCCATTCACAAAGCACAATGGTCAAGTGCATGCATCCTGAGTAGATGCTGCATTTGGGACCACCTCATCCAATTAGTTTAGAACCTATGCCAAAGCACCCACCTTCTCTATCGAGTGCTGCTCAGGTATCATCTGAAGTGGATCGCCTGTAGGGACATTTCTCAAAAAAGGAGAGGTTACTAACCTTGTACAGTAACTGGGGTCCTTCAAAATGTTTGTCTCTATGGGTCCTCCACTGCTGACTTTCCTTCACTGCTTTGGAGTCTCATCTCCATGGGACTTTGTAGTAGAGAAGGAACTGAGTGAAGTTTTTGTCCATCACAGCCCTATGTACCCTCAATACATGGCATGATAGCTAGTGTGCATGTGTGGACCAAATGAGCACTGCTGCCAAAAATCTCTGTGAAAGGGTCACGTGCACCTGAAATGGAGCACACGTAGACGCAAACATCTTGAAGAGCTCCAGTTATCATACAAGGTAAAAACGATGAGGAGTCCATGTGGTTATAGCCCAAATTTGTTAGTCTCTAAGGTGCCACAAGGACTCCTGGTTGTTTTTGCTGATACAGACTAACACGGCTACCACTCTGAAACCTGTCATACAAGGTAAATAACCTCTTTTTATGTGGTCTGTTTTGTTGAAATCGTTGTTTCAAGAACAACTATAGGACAATATCTCCTTAGTAAACGTTGGATTTTACTACTCAATTTGAGTAAGAAAAAGCATGAGGAAGTGTTTGACAGTTTAGGAGATGAGGTACTTTAATGCATGTGTGGGATGCTTGTGATCGAGGAAGGAGATTAAGGAAATAGAGAGATTTCTGGTTATGTTGATTTGAATAAATGAAGTTTTCTATTAATGAAAAGTTGCTTTACTTTCTTTTCTCTTCATATTGGTAAATTGAGTCATCTGATTTTGAAATCACTGCCATTTTGCTGTCTGTATGTTAGATATTTTATGCCTTCACGTTTCTGATGAGAATTTGGTTGTAATTAAGGATCTTTGAACTTCAACAAAATTTTGCCTGACTCTTTTTGATAACACCTTTGTGTTTATCACACATTTTGCAGACTACACAGTCTTAAATCATTTTGATTCAACAAAGTAACAAGTAACTATGACTTTCTGCAGTGCTGGGATTTCCTCCATAATTCTAGATCAGTGGTTCCCAAACTTGTTCCGCCACTTGTGCAGGGAAAGCCCCTGGCGGGTCGGGCCAGTTTGTTTACCTGCCTTATCCGCAGGTTTGGCCGATCGCAGCTCCCAGTGGCTGCGGTTCGCTGCTCCAGGCCAATGGGAGAGGAAGAAATTTGGAAACCACTGTTTGTTTTAGATGCATCTCTCCTTAAAAAAGGAAAAAAAAAAAAAGGGTTTCTCCTATAATCCCTCAAATAGTTCTCTAATTTCCTATAAACTGTATAAAAATGAAAGTATCTCATAATTTCTTAATCTTCTTTCTCTCTATGTGCTCTTTTTAGGTTATAAACTTTTTTGGTGAAGTTGCCTTTTTAATGTTTGTAAAATGTTTAGCACAGTTCTTAGCAGTAAAAATAAACAATAACTTAAAAAACAATCTGAACATTTGCTGTATGCCTCCTGTTTATCAGTTGTCCCACCTTCATAAAACAGGTTTTTTTGGTCAGGTGTGAAGAGCTATTCTCCTGTGATTATCAAGAGCCATTATACCAAATTGGCTATACCCACCCTATTTCCCTCTATAAAATGGGTTCGCAACAGCTCTTGCACATCTATCTTCATAATTTTACATAAAAATACAAAGCATCTCAAAATACAGAGGCCTCCCTACCAACATTACAAAAAGAAGGATTCTAGGTGGACTCCTCCTGAAGGTTGAAAGAGCAGACTGGACTTCTACATAGAATGCTTCCGCCGACGTGCACGGGCTGAAATTGTGGAAAAGCAGCATCACTTGCCCCATAACCTCAGCCGTGCAGAACACAATGCCATCCACAGCCTCAGAAACAACTCTGACATCATAATAAAAAAGGCTGACAAAGGAGGTGCTGCTGTCATCATGAATAGGTCGGAATATGAACAAGAGGCTGCTCGGCCCCTCTCCAACACCACTTTCTACAAGCCATTACCCTATGATCCCACTGAGAGTTACCAAAAGCAACTACAGCATTTGCTCAAGAAACTTCCTGAAAAAGCACAAGATCAAATCCGCACACACGCACCCCTGGAACTCCGACCTGGGATATTGTATCTACTACCTAAGATCCATAAACCTGGAAATCCTGGGCGCCCCATCATCTCAGGCATTGGCACCCTGACAGCAGAATTGTCTGGCTATGTAGACTCCCTACTCAGGCCCTACGCTACCAGCACTCCCAGCTACCTTCGAGACACCACTCACTTCCTGAGGAAACTACAATCCATCGGTGATCTTCCTGATAACACCATCCTGGCCACTATGGATGTAGAAGCCCTCTGCACCAACATTCCACACAAAGATGGACTACAAGCCGTCAAGAACACTATCCCCAATAGTGTCACAGCTAACCTGGTGGCTGAACTTTGTGACTTTGTCCTTACCCATAACTATTTTACATTTGGGGACAATGTATACCTTCATATCACCGGCACTGCTATCGGTACCCGCATGGCCCCACAGTATGCCAACATTTTTATGGCTGATTTAGAACAACGCTTCCTCAGCTCTCGTCCCCTAACGCCCCTACTCTACTTGCGCTATATTGATGACATCTTCATCATCTGGACCCATGAAAAAGAAGCCCTTGAGGAATTCCACCATGATTTCAACAATTTCCATCCCACCATCAACCTCAGCCTGGTCCAGTCCACACAAGAGATCCACTTCCTGGACACTACAGTGCTAATAAAGAATGGTCACATAAACACCACCCTATACCGGAAACCTACTGACCGCTATTCCTACCTGCATGCCTCCAGCTTTCACCCTGACCACACCACATGATCCATTGTCTACAGCCAAGCTCTGCGATACAACTGCATTTGCTCCAACCCCTCAGACAGAGACAAACACCTACAAGATCTCTATCAAGCATTCTTACAACTACAATACCACCTGCGGAAGTGAAGAAACAGATTGATAGAGCCAGAAGAGTTCCCAGAAGTCACCTACTACAGGACCGGCCTAACAAAGAAAATAACAGAACGCCACTAGCCGTCACCTTCAGCCCCCAACTAAAACCCCTCCAACGCATTATTAAGGATCTACAACCTATCCTGAAGGATGACCCAACACTCTCACAAATCTTGGGAGACAGGCCAGTCCTTGCCTACAGACAGCCCCCCAACCTGAAGCAAATACTCACCAACAGCCACATACCACACAACACGTAAAAGAATAAATGGACACAAATCAGATGTCAAGTATGATAACATTCATAAACCAGTCGGAGAACACTTCAATCTCTCTGGTCACGCAATTACAGACATGAAGGTCGCTATCTTACAACAAAAAAACTTCAAATCCAGACTCCAGCGAGAAACTGCTGAATTGGAATTCATTTGCAAATTGGATACTATTAATTTAGGCTTAAATAGAGACTGGGAGTGGCTAAGTCATTATGCAAGGTAGCCTATTTCCCCTTGTTTTTTCCTACCCCCCCCCAAGACGTTCTGATCAAACTTAGATTTATGCTGGAAATGGCCCACCTTGATTATCATGCACATTGTAGGGAGAGTGGTCACTTTGGATAAGCTATTACCAGCAGGAGAGTGAGTTTGTGTGTGTGTGTGTTTTGGGGAGGGGTGAGAAAACCTGGATTTGTGCTGGAAATGGCCCACCTTGATTATCATACACATTGTAAAGAGAGTGGTCACTTTGGATGGGCTATTACCAGCAGGAGAGTGAGTTTGGGGGCGGGGGCGGGGGCGGAGGGTGAGAAAACCTGGATTTGTGCTGGAAATGGCCCACCTTGATTATCATACACATTGTAAAGAGAGTGGTCACTTTGGATGGGCTATTACCAGCAGGAGAGTGAGTTTGGGGGGGGGGGGGCGGAGGGTGAGGAAACCTGGATTTGTGCTGGAAATGGCCCAACTTGATTATCATACTCATTGTAAGGAGAGTGATCACTTTAGATAAGCTATTACCAGCAGGAGAGTGGGGTGGGAGGAGGTATTGTTTCATGGTCTCTGTGTATATAATGTCTTCTGCAGTTTCCACAGTATGCATCAGATGAAGTGAGCTGTAGCTCACGAAAGCTTATGCTCAGATAAATTGGTTAGTCTCTAAGGTGCCACAAATACTCCTTTTCTTTTTGCAAAAGCATCTCTACAACATTGTAAATAGTTTTTGTTGCAAATCTAATTTGCATTTGGCTCCAAAGGCATCCTTAATTACTTAGTCAACAAACCTAATTCCCTCAACAGCTGTAAAAGTGCTTTGAAGTAGGTCAGCCTGGCTTATTGTTAAATAGTTAATTGCTTGTGTGCTTTTCACCCTCCAATGTTTGATAATATAATATTTCTTTCTGATGATAGCCCTTGTGCATGCTCCTATTCCTGAATAGGCATTTTTGCTGGTTTGAATTCCTTGTTCTATATTTTAAAATCTCACAATTACTCACCTATGGCTATTCTGTCTTTAAAAAAAGAAAACACCTGATTTATAGCAAGGTATTAGTGACATAAGTATGCTGTCCTGAGGTTAGGTTTGGGGAATGAGTATAAGAAATTCCATATTAGTTAGTGTGTTTGAAAGAATAAAGTAGACTACATTGCAGCAATATATTGCTTTTATATTCTTTCTCAACAATACCTTTAGCTTTATAGTTAAGAACAATGTATTAGACTTTTTTTAAAAAAAACAGTCTGTCTAGATAACCAAGCTAAAGATGATATTGCAAAGACCTGAAGTTTATATTGAAGTGACTTTTGCTTTGGAGTTCTTTATATTTTACCCTGACATTTGAAAAATTAGTTATCACAAAGGTAAAAATGATTTTAATGAAGTATTCAAATATGTTTGTAAGTATAAGTATTTAAATATATCTTAGAACAGAAAGAATATTTGTTTTTTAAGAGGGTACCGTATCCTAGCATTGCTAATCAAGGCATTTGAAAAAGATATGTTTCAAATTGTTACTTTCCTCTAAAAAAATAGCCTATATGGCTTTGATTTAGTCCTGGCATTTACATATATAATATATTTTACGAAAGTCTCTTGAAATTTTATTACAGGAAATCATATGCTTTCCTTTTGTCTTTTAGCTTGTGATGAATGGAAAATTTTACCAAAACCTAATCTGCATCGGGATGTGAACAGATTTGGACACACTGCAGTTGTCAGTAATGGGTAAATGAAGCATGTTTTAAATGTCTCTGACCATTTTTGCAGGAAGAAATAAAACCTGTGATGACAGTTATATTTACATAAAGTGCAATTCTATGATGTACTGTTGGTGTTATTTATTAACATGAATAGTAGCCCTCAAGAACAACGTTACATATCCTGATCATCAGTACATCAAATCATTTATTTGGGGTAATTGTGGAACATGTTGATTTATATAAACCTCAGGGTAGCACATTTGTCTCGCTCTGCCAGGACAGGGGGCACTGGATATAGTTTTTGATTATGCTGCAACTTTATTCTTAAATATCTGGGAGTACCTGGCAGATAATTGTACAGTGCAGGTAATACCATATATATTTCCATATGCTCAGGGGGCTGCCGTCAGCCGTCCCCCTTTCCAATCCTGGTCCCATCCATTCTACTTCTGCAGCTCGACCTTTTATGAACATTAAGTGGACTATAAAGGGTGTGGGATTGACTCCCCACCATGCCAGTTGCAGGAGCCCCAAATCCTCTGTTGCTGCTCATTTAAAGGATGCCTTGTTTAAATCCTTTACCAATAAATTTTATCTGATCACCATATCCATTCTATATGGAGTACATGTACTAGCCCAACCCCCCTTTCCTACTCCATCAGGTCCCTAACCTGCTGCGAAAGGTGAAAACCCACCTCACCTCAGCCTTTCTGGCTGTGAGAGAAAATTCCTTCCCAGCCCCCCTGAGAAAAGGGGTGACTAGCATAATGGCCGCAGCAGATAAAGATGTAACTTGGCATTTTAACTATATGCATGGGTGGGAAGGGTAGGTGATGCTAGCCTGGTCTGCATTAAAGAGGTCTTCCCTGGAACTGCCTTGGGTATAAATAATTCCCCACACATTTTCCAGTCAGCTGGAAGGAGGCAGCGTCTCCTCCCACAACTGACCTCATCCAGTTGTATTTCTTCCTATATCTTTACCTGGAACTGGTAATCCTTTTGGGGGGAGTGGGGTGTATAAAGGAGCAACGACTCGCTTCGTACCTGCCTGTTCGATCTTTGCAGTTAAAGGGGGCAATTCACTTTCACCATACAGCTGAACTAAGGTCCCCAATGCTTAATGTGTGTTGAGGACATTTAGTGATTTACAGTGGGATTGAAATCCAACACCAGGTATAGTAATCACTTGGATGTAATGTATAAATTCTCATTCATTCAGTAAGACGCTGTAGGTGATTGTGTCAAAAATCATAAACTTCTAGGAGAAATTTATTTACTGTGTGAAAAAGTAAGTGTTACATTATTCCCATGCAGCAATCATCATTAAAGACAGTATGTACCAAGAATTACCAGCTCCAGTCTACATAATTTTTTGCAACCCCCAGCAAACTGCATCAGCCTTTTGTATAGGGTGAACAGAAAGCAAATGTGGAAGAATAAGGACGGGGTTAAGGGGTAATAGGAGCCTATATAAGAAAAAGACCCAAAAATCGGGACTGTCCCTATAAAATCAGGATATCTGGTCACCCTGCCTTTGTAAGCATTGCTGTCCACAGAGGAAACTCAACATAGCTATTTTGGCAGGGAATGGGAGGTCAATACTGTGGGCCCCAGAGCTGGCATGGACACACATGGCCTGTGTGCAAGTGGCTTTAGCTTTTGGCAGATCATTTGAGGTTTGCAGGACTTGATGGCCAAACTCCTTGCTTCATCCAATGATTGTGGGGCAAACATTATCCCTCTGAAGGCAGAGTTTTATAGGAAACTTAGCCAGGAGGACCTCAAAGAACATTTTCTCATTGGCCCTCTCTCATGGGTTTCACATATGCCCTAACATGTGGCAGCTGTTGATACCATAAAGGATCACTTTTAAATGCCAACAATTGTATGTTGCCTTTTTTACGTGATTTATCACTTTCCAATAATTTGAACATGTAAATAATTAAACACATCAATAATTATAGAGTATATAAGTTCCTTTGCACATGAATATTATATTACATTAAAATAATGTAATAACATGTAATATTTATTAAAATAGTTCTTTGAGATAAATAACAGCAGCAAATTGCAATGATCAGCAAACACAGCACTTCAAATTCACTAATGAAATATGTGTAGATTGTTTCATTAGCAGAGAAGAATTGCTCATAATGAAAGTGTATCTATTGCTAGTTTCTCACAAATAGAAGTGAAATTTAAAAGATTCAGATTCTTATCTAAACTACATCTGAAGCGCTAAGAATTGGCTGCTAACATTAAATTAAAATTGGGGCAAAATACCCACTTGTTCTTCAGACCTTACTATATTATTATAGCTCCTTAACATAAACTGTACTGCTCTGGAGGCGCCTCAGAGCCCATTGATACCTGTAGTACTACCAAACACAAAGTCCCCTTGGGAGTATATGACACTGGAGAGATCTAGATTAATTTTTCAGATCTTCCTAATTTTAAATGAGAAGTGGGAAAAACTTTGGCCTCGAATCCAGAAATTTACTGTTAGCGAAGATATATGTCCATGACTGCTAGCTGGTGTTGTTTGTCCTTGGAATCTTCTGTCTCAAAGAGAGAAGCTCCTTGATCCCAATCTCTTACTGCAGACCATCTAGTTCATACAGTATATGTTCTCATTACCTCACACCGAAAAAGTATACTGCTCCCTGCACAGTCCTTGTTCCTTTTTCCCACCCATTTTCTGTGTGCTGCTCTATATTTTTCTAATACATATAATTTGGCTGAATTTAGACATACTTTAAGCTTCATCTTGGAGCAAACTTTTGAAAAAACAAACACACACATGAACTTTGAGGTTTTTAAGGGAAACAGTGACACAATCTTAATTTGACTGTTGTGATAAATACTGCCATAATACACCTCTACCCCAATATAACACTGTCCTCGGGAGCCAAAAAATCTTACCGTGTTATAGGTGAAACCACATTATATCAAACTTGCTTTGATCCACCGGAGCGCGCAGCCCCGCTCCCCCGGAGCACTGCTTTACCGCGTTATATCCGAATTCATGTTATATCGGGTCACGTTATATTGGGGTAGAGGTGTATATGTAACGGTGGCTAAAAAAGCAAGAGGATATAGCTTTAATAATGCTTTATTTATAAAAAACAGTTATTTTATATTCTCTTTCTTTTGTGATTAGGTCCATGTACATATTTGGGGGTTTTTCAAGTGTTCTGTTGAATGATATCCTTGTGTACAAGCCTCCAGACTGTGAAGCATTCAGACAGGAAGAACTGTGTAAAAATGCTGGTCCAGGAATAAGATGTCTGTGGAACAAAAACCAATGTGAATCCTGGGAATCTGGGCGTGCCAACAATGTCCTTGAAGCAAAATGTCCCAGAAAAACGGGTAAGAGGTTTTTTTAAATCTTTTCTGCACTTGTTCATTGAATTATAATTTTACATAGTGTCAAATGTAGCAGTGCTTCCATGACTATATAAAAACATTTTCTTTTATTTAACATCAGTTGTTTAACCTACTGTGCTTCAGGATTGACAGCTATCACCCTCTCTTTAGTTTATAGTAAGGAAAAACTCTTTAGAAATGAAATGTAATGGTAAATAACAAGATATATCTTAGTTTCCTCACAGGTCCTTCCTTTTACTGGAAAGATTTCATAATTAAGTTGTCAGAATGGAAAGACATAGAAATAAAATATTTTATATCTTCTAAGTATTCCAAGAAGGGAAGTGATCACAAGAGGTATGGAACGGCTTCTGTATGAGGAGAGATTAATAAGCTTGGGACTTTTCAGCTTGGAAAAGAGATGACTAAGGGAGGATATGGTAGAGGTCTGTAAAATCATGAAGTATTGTTTACTCCTTCTCATAACACAAGGACTAGGGGGTCACCAAATGAAATTATTAGGCAGCAGGTTTAAAACAAACAAAAGGAGGTATTTCTTCACACAGCGCCCAGTCAACCTGTGGAACTCTTTGCCAGAGGATGTTGTGAAGGCAAAGACTATAACAGGGTTTAAAAAAGAACTAAATAAATTCATGGAGGATAGGTCCATCAATGGCTATCAGCCAGGATGGTCAGGGATGGTGTCCATAGCCTCTGTTTGCCAGAAGCTGGGAATGAGCAACAGGGAAAGGATCACTTGATGATTACCTGTTCTGTTGATTCCCTCTGAGGCACCTGACATTGGCCACTGTCAGAAGACAGGATACTGGGCTTAATGGACCTTTGGTCGACACAGTATGGCCTTTCTTATGTTCTGATATATCTTTTTGGGGGTCACTAAGTTTTAAGAAATATTATCATCAAACTGACCCATCTAATTGACCCATCTGCTTTTCTTTTGACATCAGAAATGCCAGTGTTAGTGCTGGTCTGCAGGTGTTTTTATAATGTTAGCAGTTAATACTTTTATAAACATTATATAGTGCCAAAAATTGGTGCTTTCGAAACAAAACTACGATGTGTTCCCAATCTCTAAAGAGAGTCAATTCTATATAAGATAGTAAAACACTAGTGAAGATGTGGTTGAAGAGCTGTAGCGGGGAGGGGGATCACTGATGAAAAGAAAGGAAGCATTGCTTGAAACAGTGGAGTTGAAAGAGGAATTTGAGGACAGAGAAAGAAGGTGCTTATTGGATGAGAACAGGAACAGTGTTCCAGATATAGAAGGCATCACAGATAGAAGGAAGATAGGCGAAAAGCAGAAAAACTAGACTGAGTGAGAGTGGGGAGTAAGGGAAATGAGAACAGATGGAGGTGGCAACAAGATTATGAGTGGACTAGTAGATGAGGAAAAGAGCTTGAATTTGAGGTGTGCAGGCTTTCTAGGCAGGCCTTTAGGGACCCACTTTTGCTGCTCCTTACTAGGGCAGGGTGTAGCAAAGCCTCCAGCAGAGGGTCACAAAGGGCCAGCTACGCCCCTTCAGAATCCTATAATGTATAAATGAGTTGTAGTTCACATTTACTATTCATAAATCTTACTGTCTAGCATGTTTTATATCCTGCACCTGTCCTGTATAAAACACTACAAAGTGGTGCTGACAAAATATAATGGTTATTGAAGAACACTCTACATTAATAATGAGTGGGAGTGGACCATCTTGCTTATGATCTGGTGAAAGTTTGTCTGACCTTTGGAGCGATATATTAGTGAGGATTACAGTTAGACCATCCTTGTAGTACCAGGTTTGCAGAACCGTGAGTAGGGTGATAAATTACAGGTCTGCAAATGAAAAGGGGAACTACTCAAACCATAACTGATGGGAATAAATACAAGGACCTAAATTCTTCTCAGTTATACTGGAGAAGATCCAAAATAACTCGGTTTACATCAGTGGAGTTGCTCTGAATTTACACTGGTAAAAATGAGAAGAGAATTTAGCCCAGTGTGCTCAAATATAGTCAGATAACTGACCTTTCTCTCTCTCCACCTTTCCCTGCTTTGCAGTGTTAAAAAAAAATTACCCAATGATTCTGAGCCATAGAATTATAGCAGCCAGAGCACAGGTTCTCAAAATGACAATTAACAATAGTCATGTCTGTACATGCAAACAACATATAGAGGAAGTGTCATTTGCTCAGATAATTCGCAGGTCTAACTGGAGAATTGGGTAAGGGGTTATAATACAGTCGCAGCTAGAAAAACACTGAACTGAGCCAGTTTTTTTTGCATTTTTTATGTTGTAGTATGTCGAGATGTGTGTTAGTTTCTATCTTATGATTTTCTGTTTGGCAACATAACTGTATTGATTCAAATAGCAAGTTATCTTTATCAGTTGTTATTGTACACCATTCCTAAACTGTAAATTTAAAATTTGCAAGCTAAATTGGTGTTGAAAGTGTTTTGTTTTGTAGTTTACATGAATACAGATATAGAGTACAGCTCCACATATTTGATACTCATTCTGTATATTTTTCTGAGAGAATAATATGAAACATTTCAGAGTAACAGCCGTGTTAGTCTGTATTCGCAAAAAGAAAAGGAGTACTTGGGGCACCTTAGAGACTAACCAATTTATTAGAGCATAAGCTTTCGTGAGCTACAGCTCACTTCATCAGATGCATATCGTGGAAACTGCTGCAGACTTTATATATACACAGAGAATATGAACCAATACCTCCTCCCACCCCACTGTCCTGCTGGTAATAGCTTATCTAAAGTGATCATCAGGTGGGCCATTTCCAGCACAAATCCAGGTTTTCTCACCCTCCACCCCCCCACACAAATTCACTCTCCTGCTAGTGATAGCCCATCCAAAGTGACAACTCTTTACACAATGTGCATGATAATCAAGTTGGGCTATTTCCTGCACAAATCCAGGTTTTCTCACATCCCCCCCCCCCATACACACACAAACTCACTCTCCTGCTGGTAATAGCTCATCCAGACTGACCACTCTTCAAGTTTAAATCCAAGTTAAACCAGAACATCTGGGGGGGGGGTAGGAAAAAACAAGAGGAAACAGGCTACCTTGCATAATGACTTAGCCACTCCAAGTCTCTATTTAAGCCTAAATTAATAGTATCCAATTTGCAAATGAATTCCAATTCAGCAGTTTCTCGCTGGAGTCTGGATTTGAAGTTTTTTTGTTTTAAGATAGCGACCTTCATGTCTGTGATTGCGTGACCAGAGAGATTGAAGTGTTCTCCGACTGGTTTATGAATGTTATAATTCTTGACATCTGATTTGTGTCCATTTATTCTTTTACGTAGAGACTGTCCAGTTTGACCAATGTACATGGCAGAGGGGCATTGCTGGCACATGATGGCATATATCACATTGGTGGATGTGCAGGTGAACGAGCCTCTGATAGTGTGGCTGATGTTATTAGGCCCTGTGATGGTGTCCCCTGAATAGATATGTGGGCACAATTGGCAACGGGCTTTGTTGCAAGGATAAGTTCCTGGGTTAGTGGTTCTGTTGTGTGGTATGTGGTTGTTGGTGAGTATTTGCTTCAGGTTGCGGGGCTGTCTGTAGGCAAGGACTGGCCTGTCTCCCAAGATTTGTGAGAGTGTTGGGTCATCCTTTAGGATAGGTTGTAGATCCTTAATAATGCGTTGGAGGGGTTTTAGTTGGGGGCTGAAGGTGACGGCTAGTGGCGTTCTGTTATTTTCTTTGTTAGGCCTGTCCTGTAGTAGGTAACTTCTGGGAACTCTTCTGGCTCTATCAATCTGTTTCTTTACTTCTGCAGGTGGGTATTGTAGTTGTAAGAAAGCTTGACAGAGATCTTGTAGGTGTTTGTCTCTGTCTGAGGGGTTGGAGCAAATGCGGTTGTATCGCAGAGCTTGGCTGTAGACGATGGATCGTGTGGTGTGGTCAGGGTGAAAGCTGGAGGCATGCAGGTAGGAATAGCGGTCAGTAGGTTTCCGGTATAGGGTGGTGTTTATGTGACCATTGTTTATTAGCACTGTAGTGTCCAGGAAGTGGATCTCTTGTGTGGACTGGTCCAAGCCGAGGTTGATGGTGGGATGAAAATTGTTGAAATCATGGTGGAATTCCTCAAGGGCTTCTTTTCCATGGGTCCAGATGATGAAGATGTCATCAATATAGCGCAAGTAGAGTAGGGGCGTTAGGGGACGAGAGCTGAGGAAGCGTTGTTCTAAGTCAGCCATAAAAATGTTGGCATACTGTGGGGCCATGCGGGTACCCATAGCAGTGCCGCTGATCTGAAGGTATACATTGTCCCCAAATGTGAAGTAGTTATGGGTAAGGACAAAGTCACAAAGTTCAGCCACCAGGTTAGCCGTGACATTATCGGGGACAGTGTTCTTGATGGCTTGTAGTCCATCTTTGTGTGGAATGTTGGTGTAGAGGGCTTCTACATCCATAGTGGCCAGGATGGTGTTATCAGGAAGATCACCGATGGATTGTAGTTTCCTCAGGAAGTCAGTGGTGTCTCGAAGGTAGCTGGGAGTGCTGGTAGCATAGGGCCTGAGGAGGGAGTCTACATAGCCAGACAATCCTGCTGTCAGGGTGCCAATGCCTGAGATGATGGGGCGCCCAGGATTTCCAGGTTTATGGATCTTGGGTAGTAGATAGAATATCCCAGGTCGGGGTTCCAGGGGTGTGTCTGTGCGGATTTGATCTTGTGCTTTTTCAGGAAGTTTCTTGAGCAAATGCTGTAGTTGCTTTTGGTAACTCTCAGTGGGATCAGAGGGTAATGGCTTGTAGAAAGTGGTGTTGGAGAGCTGCTGAGCAGCCTCTTGTTCATATTCCGACCTATTCATGATGACAACAGCACCTCCTTTGTCAGCCTTTTTGATTGGACACAAATCAGATGTCAAGAATTATAACATTCATAAACCAGTCGGAGAACACTTCAATCTCTCTGGTCACGCAATCACAGACATGAAGGTCGCTATCTTAAAACAAAAAAACTTCAAATCCAGACTCCAGCGAGAAACTGCTGAATTGGAATTCATTTGCAAATTGGATACTATTAATTTAGGCTTAAATAGAGACTGGGAGTGGCTAAGTCATTATGCAAGGTAGCCTGTTTCCTCTTGTTTTTTCCTACCCCCCCCCAGATGTTCTGGTTTAACTTGGATTTAAACTTGAAGAGTGGTCAGTCTGGATGAGCTATTACCAGCAGGAGAGTGAGTTTGTGTGTGTATGGGGGTGGGGGGGATGTGAGAAAACCTGGATTTGTGCAGGAAATAGCCCAACTTGATTGTCATGCACATTGTGTAAAGAGTTGTCACTTTGGATGGGCTATCACCAGCAGGAGAGTGAATTTGTGTGGGGGGGTGGAGGGTGAGAAAACCTGGATTTGTGCTGGAAATGGCCCACCTGATGATCACTTTAGATAAGCTATTACCAGCAGGACAGTGGGGTGGGAGGAGGTATTGGTTCATATTCTCTGTTTATATATAAAGTCTGCAGCAGTTTCCACGATATGCATCTGATGAAGTGAGCTGTAGCTCACAAAAGCTTATGCTCTAATAAATTGGTTAGTCTCTAAGGGTATGTCTACACTACGAAATTAGGTCAAATTTATAGAAGTCGGTTTTTTTGAAATCGGTTTTATATATTCGAGTGTGTGTGTCCCCACAGAAAATGCTCTAAGTGCATTAAGTGCATTAACTCGGCGGAGCGCTTCCACAGTACCGAGGCAAGCGTCGACTTCTGGAGCGTTGCACTGTGGGTAGCTATCCCACAGTTCCCGCAGTCTCCGCTGCCCATTGGAATTCTGGGTTGATATCCCAATGCCTGATGGGGCTAAAACATTGTCGCAGGTGGTTCTGGGTACATATCGTCAGGACCCCGTTCCCACCCTCCCTCCCCCCGTGAAAGCAAGGGCAGACAATCATTTCGCGCCTTTTTTGTCTGCTGCCAGCCAAAGATGTAAAGGATCGATGGAGTGGGTCAGAACAAGAAATAGACCAGATTTGTTTTGGACTCATTTTCCTCCTCCCCTGTCTAGATCACACTGCAGTCAGTCACAGAGAAGGCGCAGCGAGGTTAATCTAGCCATGTATCAATCAGAGGCCAGGCTAACCTCCTTGTTCCAATAACAACGATAACTTTGGTGCACCATTTCTTATTGGAACCCTCCGTGCAGTCCTGCCTGAAATACTCCTTGATGTACAGGCACACCCTTTGTTGATTTTAGCTCCCTGAAGCCAACCCTGTAAGCCGTGTCGTCAGTCGCCCCTCCCTCCGTCAGAGCAACGGCAGACAATCGTTCCGCGCCTTCTTTCTGTGCGGACGCCATACCAAGGCAAGCATGGAGGCCGCTGAGCTCATTTTGGCAATTAGGAGCACATCAACCACCACACGCATTATCCAGCAGTATATGCAGCACCAGAACATGGCAACGCGATACCAGGCGAGGATGCGACGTCAGCGCGGCCCCGTGAGTGATCAGGACATGGACACAGATTTCTCTGAAAGCATGGGCCCTGCCAATGCATGCATCATGGTGCTAATGGGGCAGGTTCATGCTGTGGAACGCCGATTCTGGGCTCGGGAAACAAGCACAGACTGGTGGGACTGCATAGTGTTGCAGGTCTGGGACGATTCCCAGTGGCTGCGAAACTTTCGCATGCGTAAGGGCACTTTCATGGAACTTTGTGACTTGCTTTCCCCTGCCCTGAAGCGCATGAATACCAGGATGAGAGCAGCCCTCACAGTGGAGAAGCGAGTGGCGATAGCCCTGTGGAAGCTTGCAACGCCAGACAGCTACCGGTCAGTTGGGAATCAATTTGGAGTGGGCAAATCTACTGTGGGGGCTGCTGTGATGCAAGTAGCTCACGCAATCAAAGATCTGCTGATATCAAGGGTAGTGACCCTGGGAAATGTGCAGGTCATAGTGGATGGCTTTGCTGCAATGGGATTCCCTAACTGTGGTGGGGCTATAGACGGAACCCATATCCCTATCTTGGCACCAGAGCACTAAGCCGCTGAGTACATAAACCACAAGGGGTACTTTTCGATAGTGCTGGAAGCTCTGGTGGATCACAAGGGACGTTTCACTAACATCAACGTGGGATGGCCGGGAAAGGTGCATGACGCTCGCATCTTCAGGAACTCTGGTCTGTTTCAAAAGCTGCAGGAAGGGACTTTCTTCCCAGACCAGAAAATAACTGTTGGGGATGTTGAAATGCCTATATGTATCCTTGGGGACCCAGCCTACCCCTTAATGCCATGGCTCATGAAGCCGTACACAGGCAGCCTGGACAGTAGTCAGGAGCTGTTCAACTACAGGCTGAGCAAGTGCAGAATGGTGGTAGAATGTGCATTTGGACATTTAAAGGCGCGCTGGCGCAGTTTACTGACTCGCTTAGACCTCAGCGAAACCAATATTCCCACTGTTATTACTGCTTGCTGTGTGCTCCACAATATCTGTGAGAGTAAGGGGGAGACGTTTATGGCGGGGTGGGAGATTGAGGCAAATCGCCTGGCTGCTGGTTACGCGCAGCCAGACACCAGGGCGGTTAGAAGAGCTCAGGAGGGCGCGGTACGCATCAGAGAAGCTTTGAAAACCAGTTTCATGACTGGCCAGGCTACAGTGTGAAAGTTCTGTTTGTTTCTCCTTGATGAAACCCCCCGCCCCTTGGTTCACTCTACTTCCCTGTAAGCTAACCACCGTCCCCTCCTCCCTTTAATCACCGCTTGCAGAGGCAATAAAGTCATTGCTGCTTCACAGTCATGCATTCGTTATTCATTCATCACACAAATAGGGGGATGACTACCAAGGTATCCCAGGAGGGGTGGTGGAGGAGGGAAGGAAAATGCCACACAGCACTTTAAGCACAGCACTTTAAAAGTTTACAACTTTAAAATTTATTGAATGACAGCCTTCTTTTTTTTGGGCAATCCTCTGTTGTGGAGTCGCTGGTTGGCCGGAGGCCCCCACACCGCGTTCTTGGGCGTCTGGGTGTGGAGGCTATGGAACTTGGGGAGGAGGGCGGTTGGTTACAGAGGGGCAGCAGTGGCAGTCTGTGCTCCAGCTGCCTTTGCTGCAGCTCAACCATACACTGGAGCATTCTGGTTTGGTCCTGCAGCAGCCTCAGCATTGAATCCTGCCTCCTCTCATCACGCTGCCGCCACATTTGAGCTTCAGCCCTGTCTTCAGCCCTGTCTTCAGCCCTCCACTTACTCTCTTCAGCCCGCCACTTACTCTCTTCAGCCCTCCACCTCTCCTCCCGGTCATTTTGTGCTTTCCTGCACTCTGACATTATTTGCCTCCACGCATTCGTCTGTGCTCTGTCAGTGTGGGAGGACAGCATTAGCTCGGAGAACATTTCATCTCGAGTGCGTTTTTTTTTCTTTCTAAGCTTCACTAGCCTCTGGGAAGGAGAAGATCCTGTGATCATTGAAACACATCCAGCTGGTGGAGAAAAAAAAAGGGACAGCTGTATTTAAAAAGACACATTTTATAAAACAGTTGCTACACTCTTTCAGGGTAAACCTTGCTGTTAACATTACATACATAGCACATGTGCTTTCGTTACAAGGTCGCATTTTGCCTCCTCCCACCGCGTGACTACCCCCTCAACCCTCCCCCCTCCCTGTGGCTAACAGCGGGGAACATTTCTGTTCAGCCACAGGCAAACAGCCCAGCAGGAATGTGTCCCTGAAGAAAAGCACCCTATTTCAACCAGGTGACCATGAATTATATCTCACTCTCCTGAGGATAACACAGAGAGAGAAAGAACGGATTTTGGTTGAATGCCAGCAAACATACACTGCAATGCTTTGTTCTACAGTGATTCCTGAGTATGTGTTACTGGCCTGGAGTGATAAAAGTGTCCTACCATGAAGGACAAAATAAGGCTGCCCTCCCCAGAAACCTTTTGCAAAGGCTTTAGGACTACATCTAGGAGAACCGGAAATGCCAGGGCAAAGTAATCCTTTCACATGCTTGCTTTTAAACCATGTATAGCATTTTAAAAGGTACACTCACCAGAGGTCCCTTCTCCGCCTGCTGGGTCCAGGAGGCAGCCTTGGGTGGGTTCGGGGGGTACTGGCTCCAGGTCTAGGGTGAGAAACAGTTCCTGGCTGTCGGGAAAACCGGTTTCTCCGCTTGCTTGCTGTGAGCTATCTACAACCTCCTCCTCATCATCATCTTCTTCGTCCCCAAAACCGGCTTCCGTATTGCCTCCATCTCCATTGAAGGAGTCAAACAACACGGCTGGGGTAGTGGTGGCTGAGCTCCCTAAAATGGCATGCAGCTCATCATAGAAGCGGCATGTTTGGGGCTCTGACCCAGAGCGGCTGTTCGCCTCTCTGGTTTTCTGGTAGGCTTGCCTCAGCTCCTTCAGTTTCACGCGGCACTGCTTCGGGTCCCTGTTATGGCCTCTGTCCTTCATGCCCTGGGAGATTTTCACAAAGGTTTTGGCATTTCGAAAACTGGAACGGAGTTCTGATAGCACGGATTCCTCTCCCCAAACAGCGATCAGATCCCGTACCTCCCGTTCGGTCCATGCTGGAGCTCTTTTGCGATTCTGGGACTCCATCATGGTCACCTGTGCTGATGAGCTCTGCATGGTCACCTGCAGCTTGCCACGCTGGCCAAACAGGAAATGAGATTCAAAAGTTCGCGGTTCTTTTCCTGTCTACCTGGCCAGTGCATCTGAGTTGAGAGTGCTGTCCAGAGCGGTCAGAATGGAGCACTCTGGGATAGCTCCCGGAGGCCAATACCATCGAATTGTGTCCACAGTACCCCAAATTCGAGCTGGGAACGTCGATTTAAGCGCTAATCCACTTGTCAGGGGTGGAGTAAGGAAATCGATTTAAAGAGCTCTTTAAGTCGAAATAAAGGGCTTCACTGTGTGGACGGGTGCAGGTTTAAATCGATTTAACGCTGCTAAATTCGACCTAAAGTCCTAGTGTAGACCAGGGCTAAGGTGCCACAAGTACTCCTTTTCTTAATATGAAACAGTTCACTCAAACTGTGCCTATGTACACATGTATAAGCTCCATAATATTAAACAGCTGAACTACTTTAAATGTCTGTTTTACCATCATACTGTCTGCATGTTTGCTGTGCCTCTAATGAATATTGTGAACTAGTTTACTTTTCAGTCAGTTTTCTCCTGAACTGTCTCCAAACAGCATGTAAAGTTGCAAACATAGTATAATTTGATGATTGCTGGAAACAAATGCCGGGTAGCACGGAAAGATGTCAGCTACATAAAATTGCCTTCTAAAGAAATTTTTTTGGTATTTTTCATATTTTTCTGTAAACCATTTCATAAGGGATCTAAAAGGTTTTGCCCCTTCCATTCTTTTTGTCCCCTTCAAATCTTGAAAATTTCTAACTTCAAAAGCAACAAAAAATAGGTTAATTTTATTTATATACATACATACATGAAAAGGCAGTGGAAACATTCATTATGGAGGGGGAATGAGGTTTGATTCCTAGTATAGCGGGCAAGGAGAATGACATTCTAATCCTGAAGAAGTCCTGTAGACCTTCAGGCATTTGTGAAGATCCAAGGTATGCATAATGTGGCTCAATGCCTCCTCACCTCTATGGTTGTCGTCTTCAACGCTTAGCTGAGTGGTCGGCTGTAGCAATTATTTGCAATTTTGTCTGTTCCCGTGTAGCCACAAGGGCTTGACAGGCCAAAAGTCCAATGCTGAAACAGACTTAATGCACCCATGTAATGGGGGTCTGCCTCTGGGCCATCTCCTCCCCTTGGTTAGTGGTATTTTATCTCGTACAAGCCACCCGAAGAATGGCTTTCACCAGAACATCTTGGGGCATTCTGTTGACATGTCCGAAAAGCATGAACTGCAGATAATAGCCCCAGTAGTCTGTAGACCAGAGTGACCGTAAACATCTGCGTTATGAATGAAGTTGTTCCACTTTATGCCCAATATACAATGTTGGCATTTTGTGTGAAAAAACTCCAGCTTTGCCCAGTTTGAGAGGCATAGTGTCCATGTTTTGCAACCGTAGAGTAGTACAGATAGGATACACCTCGACTAGATCATGAACTTTGTTGTCATGCTGAGATGATGTTGATTCCATATTCTATAAAGTGACTTTAGAACCCAAATAGCAAAAGTTAGAGACTGCTTTGACAGTTTCATTATTCAGAGATTGATGTCGCAGATGGACCTGATCCTGGCTTTTGCAGCTTTGTCTTTTGGCCATGAAACATGAAGACTGACCATGTTTGACTTCTCCATTTGTTGGAGTGCCTCACAAAACAAGTCGGGGCCCTGTACTAGAAGAACAACATCAGCAGCATAGTCAAGGTCTGAGAGTGAGAGATCTCAGACCTTGACTAAAGTAGGATAGAGTCTTGAAATAATTTGAGTTTCTCCTTCAAGTGATCGTTCATATATAGATTCCACTGTAGGTGCATATGTGTATAAGTGCCCAGTGCACTCGAGTTCGAGACTTTTGCCAGCAGTACCAATGGGTCGTGTTTGCATCTCTGCTATCCTTGTGCAGAGCCAAGGGTATAAAACGGGCCTGGTTACTGTCTCCCTCTCAGTTCCTTCTGACCGCTCATGTGAGAGTTGGAGTTTCCCTGTTACTCTTGAACTTTTTTTTTTTTTTACTTGCCAGCTTTAAAAATAAACTGTACATACTTGTCATAGCTGTAGTTCAGTTAGGTAGTTCACTCTTTGCTCTCTGGATGTTTTTCATCATGCAGAGATCCCTAGGATTTAAGCAGTGTGCCACTTGCGGGACTGTAATAACTGTGATAGACAGTCAAGCTTGTTTCCCTGATATGTTTGGGAGAGGGACATATTAGGGACAAATATCCCATATGTACCTCTTTCCAAGCAAGAACAAAAGTCTGGAGAATTCCGCCTCAAGTTTTGTCGTCTTGAGAAGGTGATGCGTCGTCCTTCAAAACCTGACCATGATCACAAGAGGAGAGTGAGTTCTTCGAGGTAAGATCTCACAGGAAGCAAGTTTAAAGGGAAAAACAGTTTGAGTTGGCAGTTTTTCAAAGCAACATTAGTAAGGGCACAAGAATAAATCATTCCACTGCATAGGAACTAAAGGAAGTATGCCAAGAAACTACCCTGACTTAGCCAGAACATCTTCCATGACCTGAAACCCATAAAAAGAAATGTTAAAAAGTGGAAACTAGGTCAAATTACAAAGGATGAATATAAACAAACAACACTAGCATGTGGGGACAAAATTAGAAAGTCCAAGGCACAAAGGAGATTAAACTAGCTAGAGATATAAAGGGCATCACGAAAACATTCTACAAATACAGTAGAACCTCAGAGTTATGAACATCTAAGGAATGGAGGTTGTTTGTAACTCTGAAATGTTCGTAACTCTTAAAAGCAGAACTTCATAATAAAGAAAAAAGTAAAGGAAGCACTTCTTTAAAATCAGGATGGAAGGTAATTTTACAGGGTAATAAGATTTAAAACACCAGAGGATTCCTGTGTAGGCAAAACTTTAAAGTTACAAAACACAGGAATAAACCTCCCTCTTAGCATAGGGAAAATTCACAAGCTAAAACAAAAGATAATCTAACACATTTCTTTGCTTTACTTACAATTTTTGTAATCGTAGATGTTTATTTCAGGTAAGGTTTTAGGAGAGGTGTTTTTCCTGCCTGGTCCCTCTCTCTGTTCCGAGAGAGTACAACAAAGAGAGAACAAAAACCCTCCCCCCACAGATTTGAAAGGATCTTCCCTTATTGGTCCTTTTGGTTAGGTGCCAACCAGATTATTTGAGCTTTTTAACCCCTTACAGGTAAATGAGGGATTTTATGCTACCCTTATCTATATGTTTATGACAGGCCTATTATCAATAAGTGGGGAAGGGCAATAACAGAAAATGTGGAAATGGCAGAAGTGGTCAGTGACTTTTTTGTTTTTCACCAAAAAGTTTAGTAGAGATTGGCTGTCTAATGTAGTGAACGCCAGTTAAAGTGAGGTAGAATCTGAGACTAGGATAGGGAAAGAACAAGTTAAAAATTCTTTAGACAAGTTAGATGTCTTCAAGTCACGAAGGACTGATTAAATACAAATTAAAGTACTCAAGGAGATGACTAAGATGATATCTGAGCCATTAGCATTATCTTCAAAAACTCATGAAAGATGGGAGAGATTCCAGAGGACTGGAAGTGTGCAAATATAGTGCCAATTTATTTTTTTTTTAAAAAAAAGTGGGCGGGTGGAGAAAAAGGACAACCTGGGGAATTACAGAATAGTCAGCTTATTTTCAGTACCTGGAAAGATAATGGAGCAAATAATTAAGCAATGAATTTGCAAACACCTGGAAGATAATGTGATAAGTAACAGCATGGACTTGTCAAGAACAAATCATGTCAAACCAACTTGTTATCCTGTAAAAGAAAGATACTAAGCCTTGTGGATGGGGGGAAGTGGTAGATGTGGTATATCTTAACTTTAGTAAAGCTTTTGATACTGTCTCATATGACCTTCTCATAAAAAAAACTAGGGAAATATAACCTATAAGGTGGGTGCATAATTCGTTGGAAAACCATTCCCAGGGAGTAGTTATCAGCGGTTCACAGTCAAGCTGGAAGGTCATATTGAGTGGGGTCCCACAGCGATCAGGTCTTGGTCCAGTTCTGTTCAGCATCTCCAAAAATGATTTAGATAATGGCATAGAGAGTACATTTATAAAGTTTGTGGAGGATATCAAGCTGGGATGGGGTTGCAAGTGCTTTGGAGGAGATGATTAAAATTCAAAATGATCTGGACAAACTGGAGAAATGTTCTGGAGTAAATAGGATGAAATTGAATAAGGACAAATTCAGATTACTCCACTTAGGAAGGAATAATGAATTGCACACATACAAAATGGGAAATGACTGCCTAGAAAGGAGTAATGAGGAAAGGTATCTGGGGGTCATAGTGGATCACAAGCTAAAAACGTGTAACACTGTTACATCCTAGAATGATGTTTACTTTTTTTGTATTAACAGGAGTGTTGTCAGCAAAACAAAAGTAGTAAGTCTTCCATTCTACCCTGTGCTGATATGGAAAATGTAGAGAAATTGTCAACAGTCCAGAAGAGAGCAACAAAAATTATTAAAGGTCTAGAAAACCTGGCCTAGGAGGAAAGATGGAAAAAAAGGGTTTGTTTAGTTTGAAGATGAGAGGGCTGATGGGGGGCGTAATAACAGTTTTCAAGTACATAAAAGATTGTTACAAGGAATAGGGAGAAAAATGATTCTCATTAATCTCTGAGGATAGGACAAGAAGCAATGGACTTAAATTGCAGCAAGGGCGGTTTAGGTTAGCCATTAGGAAAAGCTTCCTGTTAGGGTAGTTAAGCACTGGAATAAATTGAATAGGGAGGTTGTAGAATCTCTGTCATTGAAAGTTTTCAAGAACAGGCTTGACAGTCACCTGTCAGGAATGGTCTACTTATTGTGCAGTCCGGCCTTGAGTGTTGGGGACTGGACCAGATGACCTCTCAAGATCCCTTCCAGTCCTACACTTCTGTGATTCTATGAGGATTGCTCTTCTGGCTGCTCCAGCCCCAAAACCAAAATCTGAAGAGGCCACCTTCTTCTTCTCCTGTAGCCTCTTTGAAGCAGAAGTTATCTTCATCCTCTGAGGCTGATAGATTATCTAGGTCTCATACTTTGTCACATGAATAGAATAAGTGATCTATAGAATAGAGAAGTCCTCTGGCACTGAGCTCAAGTCACGTTACAAACACTGATGTTCACTAGGACTGTCTGCGTTGGCACCATTGACTCGAACATGACCATCAAGACTGGTGCTTTAATTTTTGCTGCTGGGAACTACCTCCACTCTGGCACTGTTGAGTCTGGTACCACTTGTATTGTCTGTGGAGCACTTACCTTCTGTTTTGGTAGCATCAATGCCACAGATGTTCTTTTCAGCAAAGGCTTGCTCTACCTTTCTGTGCCTAATTTATTGCTGCTTCACCATCTGGTAGCAGCAGCGGCTTCAGCCACATTGGCTCTGCCTTCCTTGTCTGCTGAATCAGCACCACAGATAATGTCGACACCATATATAATGCTGGCACCGTGAGCACCATTGGCAAAATCTGGACACAAGTCAGCATTTTGTCCTCTGCAGCAGGCTCCACCTGAATCATAGAATCATGGAACTGGAAGGGATCTCAAGAGGTCATCTAGTCCAGTCCTCTGCTCTAATGGCAGGCCTAAGTATTATCTACACCATCTCTAACAGGTGTGTCAAGGTTCCTTCCCCACTCTGAACTCTAGGGTACAGATGTGGGGACCTGCATGAAAACCTCCTAAGCTTACTTTTACCAGCTTAGGTTAAAACTTCCCCAAGGTACAAACTATTTTACCCTTTGCCCTTGGATTTCCACTGCCACCACCAAACTTTATCTGGGTTCCTGAAAAAATGGACTTTGGACCCGTCTTTCCCCCCCAAATCCTCCCAACCCCTGCACCCCACTTCCTGGGGAAGGTTTGGTAAAAATCCTCACCAATTTGCATAGGTGACCACAGACCCAAGCCCTTGGATCTTAGAACAATGAAAAAAGCATTCAGTTTTCTTACAAGAGACTTTTAATAGAAGTAAAAAGAAAAGAATCACCTCTGTAAAATCAGGATGGTGAATACCTTACAGGGTAATTAGATGCAAAACATAGAGAATCCCTCTAGGCAAAAACTTAAGTTACAAAAAAGACACACAGACAGAAATATTCATTCTATTCAGCACAGCTATTTTCTCAGCCATTTGAAGAAATCATAATCTAACACATACCTAGCTAGATTACTTACTAAGTTCTAAGACTCCATTCCTGTTCTGTCTCCGGCAAAAGCATCACACAGACAGACACAGACCCTTTGTTTTTCTCCCTCCTCCCAGCTTTTGAAAGTATTTTGTCTCCTCATTGGTCATTTTGGTCAGGTGCCAGCGAGGTTACCTTTAGCTTCTTAACCCTTTACAGGTGAGAGGATTTTTCCTCTGGTCAGGAGGGATTTTAAAGGGGTTTACCCTTCCCTTTATATTTATGACAAGGTGTTTGTCTAACTTGCTCTTAATCTCCAAAGATGAAGATTCCCTCCCTATGCAATTTGTTCCAATTCTTAACTCTCCTGACAGGAAGTTTTTCCTTATGTCCAACCTAAACTGCCCTTACTACAATTTAAGTCCATTGCTTCTTGTCCTACCTTCAGAGTTTAACTAAAACAATTTTTCTCCCTCTTCCTTGTAACAATCTTTTTTTGTACTTGAAAACTGTTATGTCCCCTCTGAGTCTTCTCTTTTCCAGACTAAACAAACCCAATTTTTTCAATCTTCCATCATAGGTCATATTTTCTACACCTTTAATCATTTTTGTTGCACTTTACTGGACTTTTTCCAATTTGTCCACATCTTTGCTAAAATGTGGCACCCAGACCTGGGCACAATACTCCAGTTGAGGCCTAATCAGTGCGGAATAGAGCAGAAGAATTACTTCTCGTGCCTTGCTTACAATACTCCTGCTAATACATCCCAGAATGATGTTCACTTTTTTTGCAACAGCGTTACATTGTTGACTCATATTTAGCTTATGGTCCACTATGACCCCCACATCCATTTCTGCAGTACTCCTTCCTAGGCAGTCATTTCCCATTTTGCATGTGTGCAATAGATTATTCCTTCCTAAATGGAGTACTTTACATTTGTCCTTGATGAATTTCATCCTGTTTACTTCAGACCATTTCTCCAGTTTGTCCAGATCATTTAGAATTTTTAATCCTATCCTCCAAAGCACTTGCAGCCCCTCCCAGCTTGGTATTGTATGCAACTTTTTAAAGGTACATCTATACCATTATTTAAATCATTGATGAAGATATTGAACAGAACCAGACCCAGAACTGATCCCTGCGGGACCCCACCCATTATGCCCTTCCAGCATGACTGTGAACCACTGATAACTACTCTCTGGGAATGGTTTTCCAACCAGTTTTCCACCCACCTTACAGTAGCTCCATCTAGGTTGCATTTCCCTAGTTTGTTTAGAAGTTCATGGAAGACAGTATCAAAAGCTTTACTAAAGTCAAGATATACCACATCTACCTCTTCCCCCTTTTCCACAAGGCTTGTTACCCTGTCAAAGAAAGCTATCAAGTTGGTTTGATACAGTTTGTTCTTGACAAATCCATGTTGACTGTTACTTATCACCTTCTAGATGTTTGCAAATTCATTGCTTAATTATTTGCTCCATTATCTTTCTCGGTAGAGAAGTGAAGCTGATTGATCTGTAATTCCCCGGGTTGTCCTTATTTCCCTTTTTATTGATTGGCACTATATTTCCCCTTTTCCAGTCTTCTGGAATCTCTCCCATTTTCCATGACTTTTCAAAGATAATAGCTAATGGCTCAGCTATCTCCTCAGTCAGCTCCGTGAGTATTCTAGTATGCATTTCATGAGACCCTGGTGACTTGAAGACATCTAACTTGTCTAACAAAACCAGCTTCAACTCTAGCATTACTGTCCATGCAACAGCATGCACTGCTGGCTGTTGTCTCCCCTGCCATCCACCAGAGCAGCTCCTCTGTTTCCTGAAGAGAGCTGCAACTCCTCATTTTCAAATTTGGAGCATGACCTGTTCATCTTGCAAGGTCTTTTAGATCACCTTTCAGGTCACGTTCTACAGACACTGCTCAAACCCATGGTATGGAACAGGAAAGTTTATAAGCCAGCTTAGTGTCCATCACTGTGTGCCGTGCAGAGATTGAACTACCCACCCTTGCCTTACTGGGCACTCTGTATTGCTCTCAGTGTTTCTAGATCCCTGTCTGCAGTGCAGTTGGGAAGAAAGTCAGCATCTCTAGTCTCTGTTCCTGTTAGGGAAGACCCCTTTCCGGCCCATCAGCCACCCACAATGTTGGGACCAACTGAGGAAGAGAAACCCAGGGATGAAGCCACAAAACTACCTCCCAACATTTCTTCTTCTGATAAGACCATAACAGCAGAGTTCTCTCCTCCTCCTCCTCCTCCTCAAGACGTTAAGATCTTTCAGGAACTTCTTGTGAGGGTGGCCATATCCCTATGGGTGCAAACAGAAGTTGTGCAGGACAATCTGCATGAATTTTTAGACATTCTGAAGGCTCCAGCACCTGAAAGTGTTGCCCTTCCCATTTACGAAGCCCGTTTTAAAGCCAGTCACAACACTTTGTCAGAGACCGGCTTCTGTACCACATACTGCCAAACGTGTGGACAGGTGTTACTAGGTTCCTCAACAGGAATTTGACTGCTATTTCACCTATCCCAGAGGTTCTCAAACTGTGGTCCGTGGACCACCAGTGGTCCGCGAGCTCCATTCAGGTGATCTGTGGATAGCTTCCTCTAAGGTGCATGCCTGGGTGGCCGCACATGAGAGAATGAAGGACCACCCACCTAATTAGTGGAGTCCCGCAGGCGTGTGCCTTAGAGGGTGGGGGGAATTTGGGATGTGCAGGGCTGTGGTGGCCAGAGAAAAAGGCAACTTTCCCCAGCTCCAGGGTGGTGACTGCTGAGGAGAGAGGGCCTCCTTTCCAGCCTCAGCTCTGTGGCTGCTGTGGCGGGGGAAAGAGGGCACATCCATCACATTAGAAAGGTAAGACTACTGATATTAAAATATGAGTTGTGTGCTTTTATTTGTAGATCAAAAAAAGTAGATTTTTTTGTTATAGCGCTTTTATCCAAAATGCTTTACAATAGTTAGCTAATGGTACAAACAACATTTGGAAAGATCATTAAGTGGTCCGCTGAGACCCTCAGCAATTTTCAAGTGGTCCGCGGAAAAAAAAAATTGAGAACCACTGACCTATCCTATTTCAGACTCTGATAGTCATTGCAGCTAATAAATCCTGTATGGAAGGAAAGCCTATACCATTGCAAGTCTTCAACTGAGGGTATTGTCGGGGACTCGAACCCCAGACGGCATGGTTCGTTGTCTGACCGCAGAGAGACAGGCAACACCAGCAAAGTCCACGTATAAGCTCTTTATTGAAGAGTGCACACAACAATAGAGAGCAGCCCGTCTCCGAAGAGAACCAGCCACCTCTTAGGCAAAACTAATAGGTTTTTATAGACAGGTCCGTTGCGTCACAGATTATTCATGAAATAGCCCAAATCCCCCTCCCCTTTGTTAGTTAAAAGTTCTTTATCATTCATGCATACCTATCCCCTATTGTATATAGCTTTTTGCAAGTCGTTATGCCTCCCCAACTTTCTTATCAATCCAGTTGTCAAACAGGGGATGAGGAGTTAAGAACATACATGAAACAGAAACAGGGAGTGGAGACAGTGTGTCTCCTTCTCATTCTCAGAACATCTGGTACGATAATGCAGGAATGCAAGTCTCCTCCTAATTCACTCCTTGCAACTGAACAAGCATTCTTTCATCCTGCCTATCTCATTCAGGAGCTTTCCCAGCATTCCTGCATTGGCCTAACTTTGGTTCGGTTGACATAACTGCTTCATGTTAAAATTTTCCTAACAGTATCAAATTATCAGGCTTTGCCTTCCAAATATATGTTTGTTTATTGGTCATCAATAGTGAAATTTGTAGACTAATTGTCTGAAGAAAACAGAGACAGTTCATGACAATGTCTGAAAGACATCTCAGAGCCTGTGCTTCTCTTCAAGAAGGCATTGACGCACCAGACACTGCTTTGCATTCCATGGCTACAACTGTTTCCATCAAAGACCTTTTGACTGAAGGTTCTAAGCTGTTTTCCCCCCAAAAAATCCTTATGATACCAGGTTTCAGAGTAACAGCCATGTTAGTCTGTATTCGCAAAAAGAAAAGGAGTACTTGTGGCACCTTAGAGACTAACCAATTTATTTGAGCATAAGCTTTTGTGAGCTACAGCTCACTTCATCGGATGCATCCGATGAAGTGAGCTGTAGCTCACGAAAGCTTATGCTCAAATAAATTGGTTAGTCTCTAAGGTGCCACAAGCACTCCTTTTCTTTTTATGATACCAGGTGCATGTTAAAAAAAAATTCTTGAGCAACTCTGCTCTCTGAGAGTTTACGCTCTAATGATGAAATGGAAACAGTTTAAACTTGATCTCACTAGAGGTTCTCATATTACCAGCCAAGAGCCCAGGATGTCTCTAAAAGGAGATCTAAGCCTCCTCGACACAGACGTTTAGCTTCATCAATAGCAGGTCTACGTCACCATCTACTAAGCAGTTGTTCTGATGTTTTCATCGAGGACAAAACACCCACAACACATCTCACATGGGATCTGAACTTGATCTTGTCATACTTAATGGATCATCCTTTTGAACCTTTGGCAACATCATCTTTGCTGCTGTTGCCAGTTTTTGGTAGCAATTACTTCTGCTAGGAGAGTGTCTGAACTTCAGGCACTTCTAGCTGACCCATGTTTCACAATCTTTCACGAATAAAAGATCTCTTGGCCTGAGTTTATGCCCAAGATATTTTCTGCATTCCACCTCAATCCAACCATGCCTCTTCCAATGTTTTTTCTGAAACCTCACTCCAGCAACTCAGAGGAAAGCTTTATACCTTGGATGTTTAAATGGCTGTATTCTGTTATCTAGACTTCATGTTTAAATCATCTCCTAGACTTCATGTAGCCTATACTGAGGGGATTAAAGGGGAACCTGGAACAGCACAGCATATATCCCACTGGATTTCTGACTGTATTAAAGTTCTGTTTTGATTTAGCTAAGGTAAAACCAAAACAGAGATTGGTTAATGTTTTTGTAAAACAGGTAGATTATATTGCAGTATGTTTTACGTACATTTTGATCTTCATGTAAATCTCATACCCACCTTTTCAGTATGGTAAATGCCATGCTCACAACTAAGTATAAACATATTTTTTAAAAGTAATGTGTGATTAGTCTGCTAATTATGGCAGTGCAGATGTATCCAAAATGCAATATACTTACTACTTCATTGCCAGAAAAACTCAAAAAACAAACAGCCCCCAAAATAACCACTCCAGCTGGCTTCCCACAATAGAATGTTGGGTATAGAAATATCAAAACTATCTATGATTGTAACATGACAAGTGAAATAGTTAAGATGAGTAAAATAAAAACAATATATTGGAGAACAAACCATTATTCAAATGTACTTTGTATTGAAAATCTAGTACAATATACATTACACATACTTATTTTCCTTAAAAATATGTAGTGTTCATCTTTGTACTATATTCCAAATGGTGGTTGTTTTAAAACCATGGTAATTTACTACAGTCAAACCTCAGAGTTACGAACACCAGAGTTACAAACTGACCGTTGAACCACACACCTCATTTGGAACCAGAAGAAAACAATCAGGCAGCAGCAGAGACGACCCCTTCCCTTCCCCCCCCAAAAAAAGCAGCAGCAAATATAGTACAGTATTGTCTTAAATGTAGACTACTAAAAAATAAAGGGAAAATTTTAAAAAAAGATTTGACAAGGTAAGGAAACTCTTTCTGTTTAAATTAAGATGGGTAAAAGCAGCATTTTTCTTCTGCATAGTAAAGTTTCAAAACTGTATTAAGTCAATGTTCAGTTGTAAACTTTTGAAAGAACTATCATAACGTTTTGCTCAGAGTTACAAACAACCTCCACTCCCAAGGTGTTCATAACTCTGAGGTTCTACTGTATGCAGTATTGAAAGTTTATGAAATTAATTAAGAGTTAGAATTGATTCTTATCGGTTACGGAATGATCCTGTTAGGTTTTGTTTTTACTTGTTTTACTGCTGTCTTCTTGCATAAAGACCTACTATTTCTGTAAAAAGGTCAAGCCTAAAAATATTTTTCATCCACTTTGTTAAATTAATGATCAAGGGATAGAATAAAAGGCTATTAACATGTTTCTCTGATCCATGTACTGTTCTAGTATCAGTCTATAGGTTACAAATCAAGGACTGTTTCTTTGACAGGTCAGGGTCTTATGAAACTTCAACTAATGTGTGTTTAAAGAACAGGTGTTTTAAAGGGGGTATAACATTAACTTAATATGGTTGATTTCCTATTAAGTAAATTGCATCTTAAATTGAAGGTCATGTTTGCAATGAAAAAATGCCAGATATTGTCTGAAGCAGCTGTTAAAAATGTGTGAATTAAGAATTGTGGCACTCTCTCTTTCATTTTGCCATTTGTTTTGTGTCTCATTTGTATTACAGCTGCTGCAGATGACAGATGTTACAGATATGCAGACTGTGCCAGTTGTACTGCCAATACAAATGGTTGCCAGTGGTGTGATGACAAGAAGTGCATTTCAGCGAACAGTAACTGCAGTATGGTAAGTATTTGATTATATGTATATATAGTTAACATTGCTTCTGTATAAACATTCGTTTACCATTTAACAGCATTGAATAAAATGTTATACATCAGATATTTGGAAATATGAAAAACACACTTCTTCATACACGGTAAAGAGAATTAATACAAAGGAAAAATATCTGAAAACCGAAACTTTGTTACCTTATTTTTGACTGCTCCCCATCCTTCAACTGAGGAAATTTCTAAGTTATCCCACACCCTACCAGGTAATTTAAGTTATTAGTCTGTTAACATATAAAAAAGTGAACATATAGCAGTATTGTCTGAGATTTTTAAAGGAATCTATGGGAGATAGGCATCCAAGGACAGGGTAGCCCCATTACTCAAATGAGTGGGGAAAGACAATAACAGAAAATGTGGAAATGGCAGAAGTGCTAAGTGACTTTTTTGTTTCAGTTTTCAACAAAAAGTTTAGCAGAGATTGGACATCTAACATAGTGAATGCCAGTTAAAATGATGTAGGAAGTGAGGCTAAGATAGGAAAAAACATGTTAAAGATAAAGATTATGTAGACAATTTAGATGTCTTCATCACCAGGGCCTGATGAAATACATCCTAGAATATTTGAGCTGACTGAGGAGATATCTGAGCAATTATTTAGATAATGGCATAGAGAGTACACTTATAAAGTTTGTGGATGATACTGTGCTGGGAGGGGTTGCAAGTGCTTTGTAGGAGAGGATTAAAATTCAAAATGATTTGGACAAACTGGAGTAAATAGGATGAAATTCAGTAAGGACAAATGTAGAGTACTCTACTTAGAAAGGAATAATCTGTTGCACATCTACAAAATGGGAAATGACTGCCCAAGAAGGAGTACTGTGGAAAGGTATCTGGGGGTCATAGTGAGTGACAAATGAGTCAACAGTGTTGCACTGTTGCCAAAAAAGCAAACATAATTCTGGGATGTCTTAGCAGGAGTGGTGTAAGCAAGACAGAAGAAGTAATTCTTCCACTCTACTCCATGCTGATTAGACCTCAGCTGGAGTATTGCAACCAGTTCTGGGTGCCACATATCAGGAAAGATGTAGACAAATTGGAGAAAGTCCAGAGAAAAGCAACAAAAGTGATTAAAGGTCTAGAAAACATGACCTATGAGGGAAGATTGAAAAAAATGGTTTGATTTGGAGAAGAGAAAACTGTGAGAGCCCATGATAACAGTTTTCAAGTACATGAAAAGGTTGTTACAAGGAAAAGGAGAAAAATTGTTTTAGTTAAACTCTGAGGGTAGGACAAGAAGCAATGGCCGTAAATTGCAGTAAGGGCGGTTTAGTTTGGACATTAGGAAAAACTTCCTGTCAGGGAGTTAAGTATTGGAACAAATTGCCTAGGGAGGTTGTGGAATCTCCATTTTTGGAGATTAAGAGGAAGTTAGACAAACACCTGTTAGGGATGGTGTAGATAATACTTAGGCCTGCCATTTGTGTAGGGGACAGGACTCGATGACCAAGTCTTGAGGTCCCTTCCAGTCCTACAATTCTATGATCCATCTGCTCTTAAGTTTCAATGAGAGATAGGTGCTTAAGTCCCCAGGCTTCACTGAAATCTCAACAGTTATTGTCAGATAAACAGCATCATCCATGAGGTTTAGTACTCATTACTTATTCTTTACAATGGAAACCCTACACAATCATGTTCCAAGACAATATAACATGGAGCTGTTCACAAAATTCATGAGATGTTTTGACAGCTCCCACTAGAATGACTCAGAAAATAATAGTAATAATACTCAGAACTTTTATAGTGCTTTTTATCAATGCAGCTCAAATTGTTTTTCAAAGGTGGGTAAGTATGATTACTACAGATGGGGAAACTGAGGCAATGAAGTTATGCGAATTGCCTTTGGTCATGGTCGATGACCATTCTTGGAACAGAACTCATGTCTCCTGATTCTCAGTCTGGTGCCTTAACTGAATCTGTTACTCTATCTAATTTCTTACACGGCACCTATATGAAGCATCGGATGTACTGCAAGGTTACCGCTAAAACAGATGTAAAATTCCATAAACATACCACATTGTAGCATTTTACTGAACATCAAAGAGTTAGTGCAGAGGAATCGAGGAATAGTGTTCGAAATTGCAACACATTTTGGAATCTACAGTATATAGGGACCACCCTCACCACCATTTGGGGAAGGTTGCTGGTAAACATGTTAATGTTAAATATTAATATCCAATATAAATTTACAACTGTCTTCTGAGTGCTGTTGTTTTCATGAGCTCTTATTTCGTATGCATCTTTCCTTCCGTCACTGTACATTTTCCATAATATAGAAATACTGAAATGGGGGAAAAAGAGAAAATGTTTATTCTTGCTGTGTTTTGAATTGAACTGCAGTTGAAGCCTGCATTTACCTGTTACTTCACTACAGAAACACCAGTGACTGCAAAATGCAACCTAGGTTATCGGTACATTTTGAGTAGGTTTTAAATGTGTGAATTATGATGGACTTACTCATGGTATCAGTGGCATACAGCAGTACTTGGACGATATGCCAAGCACTTAAATGCACATCAGAAGTCAGAGGACATTTGCTTAGTTTCCCTGAGATACATTCACTTGAAGTCTTGATAAAAGATTTTTCTTTAAAAACAAAACCAAAAATTACAAAAGCTCTCTTGGAAGTTTAAAAGAATTGCTGTGAAAGAACACACAGCCTAGTGGATTTCACAAGGATAGTTCTCAAAGATCTGAGGGTATAAACAGGCTCTGAGAAATGGAGATAGGGAGGGAATAAAGCAAAAATATGTAGATTTGTTTAAGGCATGCATAAAAAGATAGAAGACAATAATAATCACGATGATGATAATTTGTACTTTTCATCCTTAGATTTCAAAGCACTTTACAAAAGTGGGTAGCATACCCATATTCTGTAAATTGGGAGACTAAGGCACCAAGATGTTGAGTTTCCCAGTGTCACACAGCAACTTAGTGGCAGAGCTGTGAATTAAAGCTAAACCTCCACAATACTAGGTTGGTGTTTTAGCAAGTAGGCAGTGCTACTTCCAATGGTAGCCAAAGGGCATACATAAGTGGAATAAGAGTTGCTTTGACAGATTGTATGTCTGCCTAGTAACTTTCAGGTCATTTATCTGGCACTCCCTGAGTTCACAAAGGGCCTCTCCACTGGTACTGTGCAACTCTTTGGCAAGGAAGAGCTAAATCTTTTCAGGATCTTTGACTCTGTACTCAAGCCGTTATGAGTTCCTGTTTCAAGGTCAGAGTTTCGATTTTCTCTCTGAGGCACAATGTCGCGTAAAAAATTGACTCTACCAGTTAATACCATCTAAAACCAGGTAAGTTTGTTGTCAATAAAGCAGATTTTATTGGAAAGAGAAAAATCACCATATAAAAAGTAAATATTGCTCAATTTTAGGCTTCTGTTGCTAAAATATAGCTATTGGGATGATAAACTGGAGTTTCAGGTACTGATCCTACTGGGTTTTGTGGCTGAGATTGTTCAGTGGCATAGAAAAGCAGTTTCACAAAGCCTAGGATGGACTTTTTGTTCGTAAACTTCACTTCTTGTTTATTGAAAATACTTTTTTTTGTTCCTCTTTATTGCTCACCTTCACCATATAGAAAAGTACTCCATATATTTTAGTATCAGAATGTGTTTATAAAAAAAATCAATCAATCTTGCTTTCAGATACAACTAACTGACCCAAATATATGGTCAAGAAAAACAAATACTAGAAAGTACCTACGGTCTATTGGTAAATAAGAAGTCTTATGGAATTGGTTGTATCAGCCATTTTAGAGTAATCATTAAATTGTTTTTACACAAGAAAATATGGGTAAGTATTGAAGAAATGAAGGAAGAAATGAAGATTTTTTTCATTTGTGGTGTTGATAAAAAGAAGGAATGGTTAAAAAACAACAAAAACCTTTGAACTATACTAATCAGCAGGTCCAGAGTATACGTGTCTCTGGATCTTAAAGGAATTAACTCTCAAAAACACTGAACCACTATCAATTATTTTTTGATAAGTCATTGACAACCGGGAAGGCAGTGGGTAGTTGGAATAAAAAAGCAAAAGTGATCTCAATAGTGCAAAATGGGAAAAAAATAATCTTTGTCGTTACTGTCTGGTAAATTCTGGTTTTGGCTTCTATTAAAATAATGGAACCAAATAGTAGAAGAAATGATCTGTGAGCTCAAAGAAAGAGAACCATGAAAAGTAACAGTGATTACTTCATAAAGTAATTCACTTTATTTGAATGACTTACAAAGTTAAGGGCTGAAATGTGATATCTCTGGGGCCAACTGTGCATGATGCCTTGGTGGATAGGATGTAAGGTGCTTCCCTCATTCTCTGGTATCCTTCTTCATCAACTTGGGCACTTTTTTTTTTTTACTCAGCCTATGTCTTCACTGCATGCTAACCATGGGTATGCAATTGCAGGTTAGTCAATGAGCACTACAGTGCAAACACATTGATATGAGCACGCTGCTGTCACGCCCCATGTCTGCAAGGCCACTATATGTAACCATGAGAAGCGGTAAAGCTATCTGGGCATGGATTCCATGATTCAGTCAAAGCTCACTGTGCCACTCTATACTTACAGTCACAGGGTGTTCTGGGGAGACTTGTCTGCCCACTCTGGGAATTGTGGGAGGAAATGGTATAGGGCTGGAAAATTCATTTCTTGGCAGAATGCAGGCTGTTGTGATGATGATGTGCTGTTATGGGCTGAAGATATGGATCCTGCTCACACTAATAAATGTAACTGACAGATGCTGTTTTTTATGGGGGCAATGTTTTGTTGGCGTGCCTCTGCAGGAACTGCTGTCAAGAAACCATGGTGGGTGTTTCAGAGGCGAACTCCATCCTGAAGAAGACAGAAGCAGTGGTTTGTATTTACAACCAGAAGCACAACAGCAACAACAGAATGGGACCATGTGGACGTGGAGGCATGGACTGAACTGATGCTATTTTTCATGGTAGTCCACCCCCTTCCCTTCCTATACCTCCTGCAAGCAGACTGGATCAGGACCACAAGCACAGAGTGGTGCAATTTCACTGTGGTGGAAACATGGGATGACCAGCCATGGGCCCAGAATTGTCACATGAGAAAGCCACATTCCTGGCGCTTATGAGGAGTGTGACCCAGACTTTGAGTGATAAGAGATAAGATAAGAGAGGCAATAATGGTCCAGAAGTGTGTTGCTATCACCTTGTGGAAGTTGGTAGACCCAGACTATTACCTAACCATTGACTATCAGTTTGAGGTTGGCAAATCAATGGCTGGCACAGCATTCAAAGAGGATTACAAGGCAATTAATGCCGTGCTGGCTCTAGAGGTTGTGAAAATTGAAAATATCTCTGAAATAATTGCTGAGTTTGCACTCATGGAGTTCTTTGGTGCTATTGATGCCAGCCATGTACACATCCTGTGCTTGCCATGTGAAGCAAGCAAGGACATTACTATTCCATTGTTATGCAGGCTTGTAATGGAGCAGACTCACCCGGCGGTGCCTCCTGCTGCTCGTCTGCGGGAATTAGCGCGTCAGCCTCTGGAGCGCCCTCTGCCGTCTGGTGATCTGCCTTACCACTGGGCCCGGTCCCTCCCAGGACCCAGTGCCTCCTCCAACTGGGGTGCTGCTCCGTGGCAGTAAACCCCAACAATCCCTGAGGGTCTCCCCTCCCTGGGGAGCCCCACCCACTACCCCCACCTTGCCTCAGTCTTGGCTACTGCCAGTCATCGCTTAGCCCTGCTCTCTGGGGCAGACCGCAGTGTATTAGCCACTAATCACAGGCAAGGCTGGGGTGGGACCTGCTGCCTCTGTCTACCCGTGGGCTGCCCCCTTGCAACCTCAGTACCTAATAGGCCCTAATCTAGGCCTCGCAGCCTGGGGGTTTCCAGGCCGTAGCTCCCCGGCCTTTCCCCCCCAGCCCTGCTCCAATTTGATACTCCCTCAGGTCCCTGTAGCCAAGCCCTTCTCTCTCTGAACACAGAGAGAGACTGGCTAAGCTTCAGCCTAGCAGCCCCTTTATAGGCCCAGCTGTGGCCTGATTGGGGTGTGGCCCAGCTGCAGCCATTTCCCCAATCAGCCTAGCTTTTCTTGCCCTCAGCCCTGGCTCTCTCCCAGGGCTGGCTTTTAAGCCCCACAGGGCAGGATCGGGTAACCACCCCACTACAAGGCCCTTGTGGATTACTTTGACATATTCATGGAAGCCTACACTGGATGCACAGATAGGGTGCATGATTCTGCAGTGTTCCAAAGGACTGGCCTGTTTGAGCATGGGCAAGCTTATAAATCATTCCCCTCTAACAACACAGTCACCAGTAGGGTGTCTGTACCAACTGTGATTTTAGGTGACCCAGCCTTCCCTCTGCTGCCCTGGGTGATGAAGGTTTATCAGTACCTGCACCAACCGGACAAGAGGCAGCTTAAATACATGTTGAGCAAGTGCAGGATGGTGGTGGAATGTGCCTTTGGCCAACTGAAAGCAACATGGTGCCATTAAAACTCATTTGGACTGTAGTGTGTTTAATGCCATAAATGTGATTGGGTATGTTGTGTGCTTCATAATATATGTAAGTATAAGCGGAAATACTTTGGGACAGAATGGGTTGCCATTAATGATTCTTTGGGGTATGTTTACAGGCAATTACAAATGCACTTACTAATGGGGTAGGTTCTGTTACAGAAAGGTCCGTAAGTGATGCCTTGTGCAATTGCATTCTTGAGCTACACTTTAATACACTTAGGCTGATTAATGAGGTTGTACGGCACATTGTGCTCTTGTCTTGTATTGAAATGTAGTGTTTATACATGAATTAAAGAAATAAATATTCCTTTCTTTTTGCACTTATTGAAGTGGATTGATAGAAATGTGGGAAGTCCAGCTACGCAAACTTGATTACAAATGTGTGCAAATATAAGACAACATAAAACCTTGTCACAAATAAGGAAACTGCACATCATCAGGGTATCTGTTCTCTTTCCCTCTACTGGAGCAGGTGTGGAGTGCAGTGAATATTTTGTTGGTGTGAGGTTACGTGGCTCATTGTTTGGCTCATTAGCTTCCTTCCCCATGGAATTGTTGTCCACAGCTTGTAGGATGTTGTAACATTTGGGTGGATCCATGGAGCTGGCATGGAGGTTTGGGCAGGATAACTCACAAGTCCCAATAGTCTCTTAAACATGGTCCTCTGATATGCCATGTCTCACCCCTTCAGCACCCAGTCATGGCAGAGGTAACCCGCCAGTGGCTTCCCCTCCTTCCTTTGCTTTTTAACTAAACCTATGTCCTCCTTATGGCACTTTTCACTAATACTTGGTTGTCTCATAGTTGTCCTCTTCTCCCTCCATGAGTCTGATACTGTTGCATTTGGTCCTCACAGAAGGGAAAAAAATTGTGCATGCTCTTGAATTCCTGTAATTGTATACATATTGAAGGCAGCTGCAAATAAAAAAAAATCCAGTTTTATCTCAAACAAATGCAGATTCTTTTGCTCAGCAAACTTCAGCCTGTTCCAAAGCATTGTAAAGGAATGGATGGAAGGAGTTGGGCATGGGGAGGGGATCAAGGTGATTGGAGATGGAGCAGCGCTGATGATTTTCAAACCCTTTTTCAAGCTGCTGCAACCTTACTGTCACGACCCATGGATCTCGAACCCAGGCCTGCAAGTTATGGAAGCAACCATGCTTCAACCATCCACCTGGAAGCGTGCTCACAATAGCTTACTTGGGACCCATGAAGCCCAGCCTGAATGTGAGGCTCTGCCCCCGAGGTCCAATTGGTGGAGCCCCAGAACTGTTGATTGGCCTGCTGGCCCTACTTAAGCCAGAAACAGGAACAGCCAGCTGTCTGAACAACTGGGCTCCACTCTGCCCTGGACCGTGTGCCTTCCCCACTTGATTTCCTGGCATCCACACTTGGCTTGACTTGTGGTTCCTGACCTCCAGTTTGTCTCTTGCCTCAGACCCTGTGGTATCCTACCTCGATCTGAGTCTGGTTCCCAACTCGTGGTTCTGATTTCCAGTTTGTCTTCTGACCTCTTGGTATCCTGACCTAGTCGTGACCCTGGGTCTCTAGCTCCTGACCTAGTCGTGACCCTGGGTCTCTAGCTCCAACTACTCAGTCTAGCCACCTACAACCCAGCCGTGACATTTACAAGATGAGCAAAGGTGGAGTAGCTGCAAGCAATATCGGTGAGAACACTAAGCAGAGGCATATGAAGGCAGATCACTTCCAGTCAGGGGTCACAGCACAGGTAGATGGCAAGATAGGGCACAGGAATGGGTGCCCTGGGGTAATTGGAAAAGTTTGCATCAATTATTGTATTTGGCTGTAGCTGCATGTTTTAATTTCAGTTACCTTGGATTAGCAATGCTAATTTGGGGCCTGCCCAATGCAGCAGTAGGTGGTCGCTGCTTCATCTTGTGGCATCAACAGAGGCATCTGGATGTGTGAACACGGAGTATGTTATGGGGAAAACCTGCAGGTGAACGCGAGTTAAGTCTACAGTGAAGACAAAACCATAGGGGAGAGATTGTGCGGCATTGGGCGGCGCTTACTTCAGGCAGCTCCCAGTCTGTAGTGTAGCAGGGCTAAGGTAGGCTTCCTGCCTGCACTGGCCCCATGCCACTTCCGGAAGCACATGGCTCTGTGTGCTGCCCCTCTCTGTAGGGACCGCCCCTGCAGCTCCCATTAGCCAGAAATGGGGAACTGCAGCCAATGGGAGCTGCAGGGGCAGTTTCTGCAGGCTTGAGCAGTGCCTGGAGACCTCATCTCTCTCCCCAGGGGCTGTGCTGCTGCAGAGGAGCTGGCCACTTCTGGGAGCAGCACAGGGCCAGGGCAGGCAGGGAGCCTACCTTTTAGCAGCCGGAGGTTGCAATTGACTGTCAGAGGCTCCAAGGTTGACCAGTTGATTGAGATCCACTGGTTGATGACCACTGATCTCCTGTACAGCACAGGCCATAGAATATTACCAAAATAATTCCTATAACATATATATAAGAAAAAAAGTCCCATCTCGATTTAAAAATTGTCAGTGATGGAGACTCCACCTTGACTCTTGGTAGTTCTGATGATTAATTACTCTCACCATTAAAAATGTGTCTTCTTTCTAGTCTGACTTTGTTTAACTTCAGCTTCTAGTCTTTGGATTTTGTTATACCTTTCTCTGCTAGATTGAGGGCCCCATCTTTAAATATTTGTTCTCCATGTGGATACTTATAGACTGTAATCAAGTCATCCGTTAACCTTCTGTTTGTTAAGATAAGTAGATTGAGCTCCTTTAATTTATCACTGTAAGGCATGTTTTCTAATCCTGTAGTCATCATTCTGGCTCTTCTCTGAACTCTTTCCATTTTATCAACATCCTTCTTGAATTGTGATCACCAGAATTGGACACAGTATTCTAGCAGTAATCACACCAGTGTCAAATAAACATCTAAAATAACCTCTACTCATACTTGAGAGTCCCCTTTTTATTCATCCAAAGGTTACATATATTCTCTTGGCCACAGCATCTCAATGGGAGCTCAGGTTCAGCTGATTATCCACCACTTCCCCCAAAACTTTTTCAAATTCACTCCTTCCCAGGAAAGAGTTCCCTTTCCTCTAAGTATGGCCTTCATTCTTTGTTCCCTGATGTATATATTTACATTTAGCTGTATTAAAATGACACTTGTTTGCTTGCACCCAGTATATCAAGAAATTTAGAGCACTCTGAGTCAGTGACTTGTCCTCTTCATTCTTTATTACTCCCCAAATTTTTTGTGTCATCTGTAAACTTTATCAGTGATGATTTTGTGTTTTTCTTCCAAGTCATTTATAGCATAGGGCCAAGAACTGATCCCAGCGGGACCCCCGAGAAAAGAAACCAACTTGATGTTTTACATGGTCCTCCAGGTGAATGTATTTGGCACAAATGGTGTCTACTTCTGGTACAGAGCTAGCTGTGCACCATCTCCACAGAAGCCTCATGGCACAGGGGGTCAGGTTGAGTCAGGAATAGGAGGATAAATGGCTGGAACGTTCCTTAAAGGTTCGGTTGAGCTAACAGACTTAAATAAAGCACAACATCTTATGTTTAAAATAAATTAAAATGCTCTTGGATTTGAGCACCCTCACGTGGACTGAAGATTAATGGAGACCATGAAGAAAGGGTGATGATAAACAGCAGTATATCATGTTGGGGAAGAGGGGTAACTAGTGCTTGCTACAGTGGTAAGTGTAACCGTTGCTTGAACTAACACCTTTAACTGTGATATGAAGGAAAAGAGAATCATCTACCTAGTTAAACGTCCAGGTTGGGGAAATACTGTTTATTTAAGATGGCTCAAGGAAATATAAATAGGCTTAGAATTGTCAAACTGAGGAAAGGAAAATTTAGCTGAAATAATTTCAAATAGTGAGTTTTATTAGACTGAAGAATACTGTAGTCACCCAAGAGAAATGGTGGAAGTTCTATTGCTTTGAATAATTTAGAAATATACTGGATAAACCAGTCAAACAATATATTATCCAGAACAATCCTGCAGTAAAAGGAGAATGAACTAGGTGATTTAATAGGCCTTTTCCATGGCTAATTTCTGAAATTCTAAGATAAAATAGAATTAGGGCCCTGATCTTGCAATGGATAACACACATGGGTGCAAAAGTCTGCACATGTGTTTATCAATAGCAGGACTGGAAACTAAGAATGAAACTAAATCAGACATAAGTGAGGAAATGAAAATGTAAGATAGTTTATGCATACCCTTGTGCATAAATATTACAAATATCCCACAGCAGTATGTGAATTTGAGTAACAGCTGTGCTGTCATAAATCTAAATGTCATTTGTTTTGTTAGCTCAGATTATAACTTACTAGGTTTAATATGAATTACCTATTGGATGTACATTTACATTGAGCTAATGAGATTTTCAGGGAAGCAATGTGTAAATTGGATTTAAGGGAAATAAGGGTTCGGAATAATGGAATGCAATAGAGTACATTATAGTAAAATAGTCACTAGAGTTTGAATTTCCTCTTAAAGATTCTTAAATAGCCTTGGGTTATCTGAGTTCAATAGACTCTACTATTAAAAAATAATGGTACAAATACCCTAGATTGTTCAGAAAACTCTGTGCAACATGTAATGTTACTATGAGAAGAATTCATTTTCTAAAACAGCCTGAATGCTTTGGGATTTTGACATTGTGATGATGCATTAATAAGGAATATGGAGCAGGGGAGGGGAGGTACTGCATGAGAACAGATGGTGCTTACTTGTAATTTAAAATTCATTGTAATGCGTCTCTCAGGCAGTTTTGTCAATATGTATGGTGATTAAGCCAAACCAAATGCAAACTGATACCAAAGATTCTGTGGAATTTGTGTGCATACTGTACATGTAGACATTGTCACTTTCTAGCATTTGTTTTAATGGTGTCGCGTGTAGCTACATAGGCTTCAAGAACAACTTACCTATCTCTTCCATGTTTGTTTTACAGTAGCCTCTGCTATAGATCAGAAAAATAATAGGTACCTTTCATAGTCTATTTACTAATGGGCATCTGGTCCAGTAAGAGCACCAAACGGGCCCCGAAACCAAAGTTGTTCTCTCCAATATTAATGAAACTGATTCTGTATATGAGTAAAATCTCATTTTAACAATTGCACTGCTTTAGTACCTAGCAATTTATGAGCGGATTGTTTTCCTTAATGAGCAGGAGGTTGGTGCACTAACATCACCAGTGCTGCACTAACGTGCTGCATTATCTTAGTGTTGCATCTCCCATTTAGCATGTTTTTGTAGTACACCAGTACACCATTAAAGATTCAAAAAACTCATCTTAATCATATAAATGTGCTGCATATGTCTTATCTATATTACTATTCTGTGTCTATGTGGGGCTTCTTGGAGGTTTAGTCAGGAGACATAGGCTGCAATGTATTCGGTATACAGATGACACCCAGCTCTGTCTTTAACACATCTGACCCAACTGGAGCAATGGAATTAATTACCCAGTGCCTAGAATGAGATTGAGAACTAGCTGGCAGTGACTTAGTCCAGATAAGACTGAGATGATGATGATGGGCTGAGAGAAGCAGCCAGAAGAGTTGGAGGAAATTTATATCCTTACTCCTTGTTGAGAGAAGAATGAGGGGGGATTTGATAGCTGCTTTCAACTACCTGATAGGTGGGTTCCAGAGAGGATGGTTCTAGACTATTCTCAGTGGTAGAAGAGGACAGGACAAGGAGTAATGGTCTCAAGTTGCAGTGGGGGAGGTTTAGGTTGGATATTAGGAAAAACTTTTTCACTAGGAGGGTGGTGAAACACTGGAATGTGTTACCTAGGGAGGTGGTAGAATCTCCTTCCTTAGAAGTTTTTAAGGTCAGGCTTGACAAAGCCCTGGCTGGGATGATTTAATTGGGGATTGGTCCTGCTATGAGCAGGGGGTTGAACTAGATGACCTCCTGAGGTCCCTTCCAACCCTGATATTCTATGATTCTATGATGGAATATGACTTCCATTTGTGAAACAGGTGTGCATTTTGGAGGTGCTGTTATGTATCCTGAGCTGCTCCTGGATGCCCAGGTAGCAGCTGTGGCAAAGAGTGATATTTTTTTCCCCTCAAGACAAATGTGATCTTTTCCCCTCAATACAAACCCTCCCACAGTTATCCATGCCTTTTGTCACCTTGAAATTAGCCTGCTGTATATGGGCCTACATTTGGGGGCATTCAGAAGCTGAAGGGTAGTGTAGAGTGCCACAGTTTGATTATTAAGTAGAATTGCACATTGACAACACAGTAAACTAGTGCAGCATTATCAACATTGATATTCAGGCTGTTCATTTTAACTGATAAAGCCCTAAATGATTTGGCATCTGGTACCCACAGCGGAGGTCAGCAGAAATGCTTGAGCCAGAGCTCCTTCAATGTATATGAGAGGTACTTACTGGCTCTGTGCAGTGTCGTGGGTTTTAGAACTTCCTCTCCTTCCTGGTCCACCAGAGCCCAGATTTGTTAACCTTCAGATTATGTGGCAAAGCATGTTTTTTTTTTCCACCTCCCTCTCTAAGTCTGTTGAGGAGAGGGTATATTTATGGGCAGTCCTTTGCTTATGTGATGATTTTAATTTGGCCACAGCACTATAGTTACATTTTAGAAATCTGAAGAAATAATATATATAGCTGACACACTCTATATTGCTACAGAAAGATACATATAAAATTGCTTTTTATCAAAAAGTGATGTGTGAGAAATAGCTAAACTTATACAAAACTTTTAGGTATCTACAGACCTGGAGGTGTTTTGAAGGCCCTATGGTAAGTTAGTTATTATGCTACCTGCTGTTGATGGATTATTTAGTTTATACTTTTATCTGAATAAACCATCCCGAGGGATTGTCTTTCTATTTCAGTTAATAAGTTGAATTTCTTTGCTGCTTAATATATCTGTGACATCCCAGCCGCCTTTTTAGTTTACCTCTGGCTGTGAGACAGAAGCTAAAAGGGGCCCTGTTATCATACTGGAGGTGTTGGTTAAAAAGTATCTCAAAATACCAATGAAAATACCTTGTAATTTAAAGCTTTTGATGTATTTTAAAAAGTGTATAAATACTATACAAGTATATCTTTGCAGATGGTGGGAAAATGAATTCCTAGTACAGGATCCTGATAGCACACTGATTAAGGGCATGAATAAAGGAAGAAAAAATAACTAAATCCTGTTTCCCAAGTGTCTTTCTTTTTAGTATAAACTTCTTACAGTGTTGTTAATCTTCTCTGGTTGTATTTGTGTGCTGTAATAATATTTGCCATCTAATGTTACCACAATAGGACATGTGTTCTTTTTTTTTTCTCACCCTCACCAACACACACTACATGCAGCTAAAGATGAGAATTTGGAGTCTGGTTCTGACATTGCTTTAGGCTGAAAGTAGGTTTGTGTCATCTGACATACTTGTGTAAGAAAGACAAGGTGGGTAATATATTTTATCCAACCAAATTCTGGTGGAGAAAGAGACAAACTTTTGAGCTACACAGAGCTCTTCTTCAGGTCTGGGGAAATATTCAGAGGGTCACAGCTAACTATAAGGTGGAACAGATTGTTTAGCATAAGACTTTTACACACATTTTACACATAATTCTAAGAAACCATTCAACATGAAGTGGACTGTTAATGCCTGTGCAGGTAAGTACAGTGATCTGTGGGTGCATTTCTTGTCCATAGAGTTCTGTTGTTGAAGCTGAGCATGGTGTTTGGGAAGTTAATGCTGGGGTGGGAATGTTCTACAGAATGTTTGATGGATGGGGTTGTGGTGGAAATCTGTGAGGGAATTTAGGTGATCTGTCCAGAGGATGAAAATATTGTCAACATATCGCAGGTATATCATTGGTTTTGTGGTACATTTGTCTGGAAATTCTTCTTCAAGAAGAAGTTGTCATGTTGGGGAGCCATCCTAGTACTCATACCTGTTCCCATGGTTTGGAGAAAATGTTTGTTGTTGAATGTAAAATTGTTATGGGTGAGGATGAAATGGATGAGTTTGGTGATGTGTTTTGGGTGGAGATCTGAGTGTTGTCCATTATCCTGTAGATATTTGAGGCAGACAGCGATGCCGTCATTTTGAGGGATGTTCCTGTATCGGGAAGTGACATCCATGATAGCAAGGATCGTGTTCTGAGGGAGGTAGTTAATGTTGTGGTGCTCTGGAGGAAGTTGGTTGTGTCCTGGAGGAAACTGTCCCTTTGTGCAAGGAGTGGTTTGAGGATGTTTTTTTGAGAGTCCTGATATTTCTTCAGTGAGAGTTCTGTGGCCAAAAATGATTGGTCTGCCTGGGTTCCCTTGTTTCTGTATCAAGGGAACCATGTAGAAGGTCCCTGGGGTGGGTTCCTGTGGGATGAATTTGTAGAGTTTCTCTTGGGGTATGTCTACACTACAAAATTAGGTCGAATTTATAGAGTTCTTTTTTTTAGAAACCGTTTTTATATTGTCGATTGTGTGTGTCCCCACACAAAATGCTCTAAGTGCATTAACTCGGCGGAGAACTTCCACAGTACCGAGGCTAGCGTCGACTTCCAGAGTGTTGCACTGTGGGTAGCTATCCCACAGTTCCCGCAGTCTCTGCCACCCATTGGAATTCTGGGTTGAGATCCCAATGCCTGATGGGGCAAAAAACATTGTCACAGGTGGTTCTGGGTACATGTCATCAGGCCCTCCCTCCCTCTGTGAAAGCAATGGCAGACAATCGTTTCGCACCTTTTTTCCTGAGTTACCTGTGCAGACGCCATACCACTGCAAGCATGGAGCCCACTCAGCTCACTGTCACCGTATGTCTCGTGGGTGCTGGCAGACCTGGTACTGCATTGCTACACAGCAGCAGCAACCCATTGCCTTGTGGCAGCAGACGGTACAATAGACCTGAAAACCATCGTCATCATGTCCGAGGTGCTCCTGGCCACCTTGGTAAGGTCAGTCAGGAGCGCCTGGGTAGACTTCGGTGCAGGGACTAAATTAGGAGTGCCTCGACCAGGTCATTCTCTTTAGTCCTGCAGGCAGTCCTATTGTACCATCTTCTGCCGAGCAGGCAGGAGATGAGGATGGCTAGCAGTCCTATTGCACCGTCTGCTGCCAACCAAAGATGTAAAAGATAGATGGAGTGGATCAAAACAAGAAATAGACCAGATTTGTTTTGTATTCATTTGCTCCCTCCCTCCCTCCATGAAATCAACGGCCGACAATCATTTTGGTGAAGTCTGTCAGGGGCACCTTGCAAACTTCAATGGAGATTCAGTCCTGCCTGAAATACCAGAGGGAGGGATAGCTTAGTGGGTTGAGCATTGGCCTGCTAAACCCAGGGTTTTGAGTTCAATCCTTGAGGGGGCCATTCTGTGTGACAGTTGTTTTTGTTTCTCCTTGATGTAAAGCCACCCCCTTTCTTGATTTTAATTCCCTATAAGCCAACCCTGTAAGCCATGTCGTCAGTCGCCCCTCCCTCCATCAGAGCAATGGCAGACAATCGTTCAGCGCCCTTTTTCTGTGCAGACACCATACCACGGCAAGCATGGAACCCGCTCAGATCACTTTGGCAAGTAGGAGCACAATAAACACCACACGCATTATCCAGCAGTATATGCAGCACCAGAACCTGGCAAAGCGAAACCGGGCGAGTAGGCGATGTCAGCGCGGTAATGAGAGTGATTAGGACATGGACACAGACTTCTGTCAAAGCACGGGCCCTGGCAATGTGGGGATCATGGTGCTAATGGGGCAGGTTCATGTGATGGAACACCGATTCTGGGCCTCGGAAACAAGCAGAGACTGGTGGGACCACATAGTGTTGCAGGTCTGGGACGATTCCCAGTGGCTGTGAAACTTTCACATGTGTAAGGGCACTTTCATGGAACTTTGTGACTTGCTTTCCCCTGCCTGAAACTCATGAATACCAAGATGAGAGCAGCCATCACAGTTGAGAAGTGAGTGGCAATAGCCCTGTGGAAGCTTGTAATGCCAGACAGCTACCAGTCAGTCGGGAATCAATTTGGAGTGGGCAAATCTACTGTGGGGGCTGCTGTGATGCAAGTAGCCCACGCAATCAAAGATCTGCTGATATCAAGGGTAGTGACCCTGGGAAATGTGTAGGTCATAGTGGATGGCTTTGCTGCAATGGGATTCCCTAACTGTGGTGGGGCCATGGACGGAACCCATATCCGTATCTTGGCACCGGAGCACCAAGCCGGCGAGTACATAAACCGCAAGGGGTACTTTTCAATAGTGCTGCAAGCACTGGTGGATCACAAGGGACGTTTCACCAACATCAGCGTGGGATTGCTGGGAAAGATACACGACGCACGCATCTTCAGAAACTCCGGTCTGTTTCAAAAGCTGCAGGAAGGGACTTTATTCCCAGACCAGAAAATAACCGTTGGGGATGTTGAAATGCATGTAGTTATCCTTGGGGACCTAGCCCCTACCCCTTAATGCCAAGGCTCATGAAGCCATACACAGGCAGCCTGGACAGTAGTCAGGAGCTGTTCAACTACAGGCTGAGCATGTGCAAAATGGTGGTAGAATGTGCATTTGGACATTTAAAAGCGCGCTGGCGCAGTTTACTGACTTGGTTTGACCTCAGCGAAACCAATATTCCAACTGTTATTACTGCTTGGTGTGCGCTCCACAACATCTGTGAGACTAAGGGGGAGATGTTTATGACAGGGTGGGAGGTTGAGGCAAATCGCCTGGCCGCTGGTTATGCGCAGCCAGACACCAGGGCGGTTAGAAGAGCACAGGAGGGTGCAGTGCGCATCAGAGAAGCTTTGAAAACCAGTTTCATGACTGGCCAGGCTATGGTGTGAAAGTTCTGTTTTGTTTCTCCTTGATGAAAACCCCTGCCCCTTGGTAAGCTAACCACTCTCCCCTCCTCCATTCAATCACCACTTGCAGAGGCAATAAAGTCATTGTTGCTTCACATTCATGCATTCTTTATTAATTCATCACACACACAGGGGGATAAGTGCCAAGGTAGGCCGGGAGGGGTGGTGGAGGAGAGAAGCACCGGGAGGGGTGATGAAAGAGGGAAGGACAAGGCCACACAGCACTTTAAAAGTTTTTAAAACTTTAAAACTTATTGAATGCCAGCCTTCTGTTGCTTGGGTAATCCTCTGGGGTGGAGTGGCCAGAGGCCCCCCCCACCGTGTTCTTGGGTGTCTGGGTGAGGAGGCTATGGAACTTGGGGAGGAGGGTGGTTGGTTACACAGGGGCTATAGTGGCGGTCTGTGCTCCGGCTGCCTTTCCTGCAGCTCAACCATATGCTGGAGCATATTAGTTTGATCCTCCAGCAGCCTCAGCATTGAATCCTGCCTCCTCTCATCATGCTGCCGCCACCTTTCAGCTTCAGCCCTCTCTTCAGCCCACCACCTCTCCTCCCGGTCATTTCGTGCTTTCCTGCACTCTGACATTGTCTGCCTCCATGCATATTTCTGTGCTCTGTCAGTGTGGGAGGACAGCATGAGCTCAGAGAACATTTCATCGCGAGTGCGTTTTTTTGGCCTTCTAATCTTCACTAGCCTCTGGGAAGGAGAAGATCCTGTGATCCTTGAAACACATGCAGCTGGTGGAGGGAAAAAAAGGGGTAGGGGCTGGGTCCCCAATACAGTGGTATTTAAAAAGACACATTTTATAGAACAATGGGTACACTCTTTTACGGTAAACCTTGCTGTTAACATTACATACATAGCACATGTGCTTTCATTCCAAGTTCACATTTTGCCTCCCCCCACCGTGTGGTTAGCCCCTCCCCCCTCCCTGTGGCTAACAGTGGGGAACATTTCTGTTCAGCCACAGGCAAACTGCCCAGCAGGAACGGGCACCTCTGAATGTCTCCTTAAGAAAAGCACCCTATTTCAACCATGTGACCATGAATTATATCATTCTCCTGAGGATAACACAGAGAGAGAGAAAGAACGGATGATGTTTGAACTCCAGCAAACATACACTGCAATGCTTTGTTCTACAATGATTCCCGAGTACGTGCTACTGGCCTGGAGTGATAAAGTGTCCTACCATGGTGGACGGAATAAGGCTGCCCTCCCCAGAAACCTTTTTCAAAGGCTTTGGGAGTACATCCAGGAGAGCTGAGAATGCCAGGGCAAATGAATCATTAAACATGCTTGCTTTTAAACTATGTATACTATTTTAAAAGGTACACTCACCAGAGGTCCCTTCTCCGCCTGGCAGGTCCGGGAGGCAGCCTTGGGTGGGTTCGGGGGGTACTGGCTCCAGGTCCAGGGTGAGAAACAGTTCCTGGCTGTCAGGAAAACTGGTTTCTCCGCTTGCTTGCTGTGAGCTATCTACAACCTCATCATCATCATCTTCCTTGTCCCCAAAACCTGCTTCCGTGTTGCCTTCATCTCCATTGAAGGAGTCAAACAACAGGGCTGGGGTAGTGGCGGCTGAACCCCCTAAAATGGCATGCAGATCACCATAGAAGTGGCATGTTTGGCATGCCATTTGCCTCTCTGGTTTTCTGGTAGGCTTGCCTCAGCTCCTTAAGTTTCATGCGGCACTGCTTTGGGTCCCTGTTATGGCCTCTGTCCTTCATGCCCTGGGAGATTTTGACAAAGGTTTTGGCATTTTGAAAACTGGAACGATACATACAGCGATCAGATCCCGTACCTCCCGTTCGGTCCATGCTGGAGCTCTTTTGCGATTCTGGGACTCCATTATAGTCACCTCTGCTGATGAGCTCTGCATGGTCACCTCTGCTGATAAGCTCTGCACTCACCTGCAGCTTGTCACGCTGGCCAAGCAGGAAATTGAAATTCAAAAGTTCGCGAGCCTTTTCCTGTCTACCTGGCCAGTGCATCTGAGTTGAGAGTGCTGTCCAGAGCGGTCACGATGGAGCACTCTGGGATAGCTCCCGGAGGCCAATACCATCTAATTGCATCCACAGTACCCCAAATTTGACCCGGCAAGGCCTATTCCAACACTAATCTCCTTGTCGGGGGTGGAGTAAGGATATCGATTTTAAGAGCCCTGTGGATGGGTGCCGTGTGGACGGGTGTAGGGTTAAATCGATTTAACACTGCTAAATTCAACCTCATCTCCTAGTGTAGACCAGGGCTTGGAGTTGTTTGAGAGAGGATTTGATCATATTCTTAAATTCCTGGGTGAATTGTGTTGCGGAGTATTCTCTGAATTCTTCATAATAGGTGGTGATGTAGGGTTGTCAGTTGGCCTCATTGACGTAATCATCATGGTTGAGGGCTATGATGGCACCCTCTTTGTCTATTGATTTGATTGCTATCTGGTGATTGGATTTCAGGGACTGTGTAGTGGTCCTCTCAGTGGTAGAGAGATTGTGGTGGATCTGATATTTATTTAGTAAGGATTTCACAGTCAATTTTTTTTCCTGAAGCAATCAGCATAATGTTCCCACTGTGGGATGTCCAGGCAGATGATTATTTTTTCTTGTAACTGTTGGTGGGGATGTAGTAGTTGTGGGTAGTGTTACCCATTCTTGGAAGCAGCCAAGAAATAACCACAAACAGTTGGTGAACTGGATCAGCATTGAGGGTTGATTTATTGCTTCCCTTATTTGTGCAATTATATACACACACACACACACACACGCACACCTCATTCATGCTGGCAGGCTGCAGGCATGGATGTTGGTTTTGATATCGCAGATGGTTGAGGCTGGCCAGTTGACAGCTGCCCAGAGATTGGCTGCGGGGTGACGAGAGTCCCCGAAGTCCCTTCGGATCCGCAGGAGGGCTCTACTGCTTCCAGTCGGGTCCCGAGTTTAGCGTGCTGTTACATTTCCTTGTTGGTAATTGTCCTGGCCGCCCATCTCGAAATTTATACCTTCACCAAACTAATACCATGGTTCCATAAAAGGCGATATTTGCTGCTTTGCTTTGCCATTGGCTGTCACTCACACTACCTCACTCATTCCTTATGTTAATTGATTACATGTTCATAAGCATGAATACAATTGGTAATATAGAGCAATACAGCTTTAAGCAAGCATCTAACATCATTGGGGAGCTTCCACTGCTTGTGTCTTTGTAACAGCATAACAGGAAACTGTGCAGACTGCACTCGAAATAGCAAATGGAGGGGCTGCATCTGGCTACAGGTAGTGTCGTCGTCATTGTTGTGAAAGAATTCTTCTAGTTCTCCATGTGTTAGTATGGTATCATACTAACACATACTACAGGTTCTGTGGTGGGGCAGAGACAGTCAGTCCACTGGAGATAACACAGCTATGGTTAGAGGTAGACTTGATAAATTGATGTATAGTGTCCGTGTGATGGGTCTTGGTGCCATGGTTTCTCCCAGAGGTGCTGTTCTATGGATTGTGAAGTTGTTGTAGTTGAAATCCACTAGCTCTCCTTTTTTGTCATCTGACCGCAGAGGTGTTAATGGGCCACCTCACTTTGAATGATCTCATAGAATGTGTTAATTACTTTTGGAAAACAAGCTGACACTCCGAGTTCCTTCCCCAGACCCAAAGAAGAGCTCTGTGCAGCTCAAAAAGCTTGTCTCTTTCACCAAAAGAAACTGGTCCAGTAAAAGATATTCTGTCTTGTCTCCCTAATATCCTGGGACCAATGCAGCTACAACACTGCACACATGTGGAACTAATTTGTAACCCGGTACATATGAACCAAAACCAAATACTGGGGGCAGTGTCAGCTTCTGCTAATGCTAGTGGTGTTGCTATTCCCATCTACTGTGCCTTTCAGTGGATGATCTTAAAGTGATTTTCAAACATTACTTAAAAAGAAAAGGAGTGCTTGTGGCACCTTAGAGACTTAGTCTCTAAGGTGCCACAAGCACTCCTTTTCTTTTTGCGAATACAGACTAACACGGCTGTTACTCTGAAACATTACTTAGTCTTCAAAACATTCCCAGGAGGAAATGTGAATAATACTTACCTATCTTAGAGGCAGGTAAATTGAATAAAATTAAGTTAAATGTCTTCCTAAAAGTTGCTAGCTGAGCTAATGGGGAGGGACTGAATGGGTACATCTACACCATGATAAATACATAGCTGCCCCGGGCTCGCAGCTGAAAAATTGCTGTGAAGACATTCAGGCTCAGGCTGCAGACTGGGCATGGGGACCCTGCAAGAGGGGAGGGACTCCAGCCTGAGCCCGAATGTCTATACAGCAATTTTTATCCTCACAGCCCAAGCCTCACGAGCCAGAGTCAGCTGACCTGGGCCAGTTGCAGCCATGCCGTTGGTCTTTTATCCCTGTGTAGAGGTACCCAATGCCTATAATTCTCTTTCTCCAATTCTGCAGAATAAACTGCTTTATGACCCAGAGGAGTCACAAAGCTAGTACAGCAGGAAGAACACCCAATTTCATTTTTTATATTAATTGTTGAGTATGTGGGCTCTTTGTGGATGTAATTAATTCTTTTTCATATTGTTGCAGCAGGCAGGCCTGTCTTTTCGTTTGACTGAGTGTAGAGACTTTTGTTAATAATTGTACTATTACTTTGTTGTGAAAAGACAACAAATACATATTAGACATAGGTTAGGAATTCCATACCAGTACTAATCTAGTCTAGCGATGTAGTGGATTTGAGAAATGCAATACCTAGCTAAATTGGTTCTGCTTTATTTTTAACTACTGCATACTCCTTGTATTATAAATTTGGAAAGATGCCCAGATCTGAAGAAGAGCTCTGTGTAAGCTTGACAGCTTGTCTTTCACCAACAGAAGTCGGTCCAGTAAAAGAGATTACTTCACCCACCCGTCTCTGGAATGTGGAAACAGTGAGTCTTAGTGTTAACTGTATTTGCCCACAGGCACGGAAGGTGCTGCAGCATCCCCAGGTTTTGCGCCTGGCATCCCAGCCACTGGCCCCGTGCCTCTGCGGCCCGGGGTCCCACCCGCCAGCCCTGTTGCTGCCTAGGTGCTCTGCAGCCAGCCTGGGGTCCTGCTCAGCCCCTGCCCTTGGGGCACTGCTGCCAGTCCCAGGGTCCTGCTCAGCTGCCAGCCCTGTGCCCAGGGTCCCGCCTGGCTGCTGGCCCCATGCCTGAGACTCCGCATCTGCCCCTTACTGTGGCCCCAGCCTCCACTGCCTTACCCCTGTCTGCCACCCCATCCAAAGCCACGGTCCTGCTCCCAGCCCCAGGTTTAGGGGGCAGTGAGGGCCACGGATGCGGGTAAGGGGTTCAACTCAGCACTCCGACTCCAAAAACTGTTCCAGCACCACTGTATTTGCCTCATTTCTGCCAAAATAATCTTTTGCCTAGTTACGGAGAATGGTAAAGAAATCTGATGGTGAGTTTGGGGAAAGGAATGGAGAATGGTATAGATGGTACCTGATGACCTAAGTGTGCTGCTGGTTGGCAAGCATGGTAGTTATAAAAGAAAAATTCAAATACATAAAAATAAAACACCTGCTTGATAGATATGCATAGCCCTTTGTGTGGGTTTGAAATGGTGGCCCTTAAGAACTCACCAATTGTCTTAAATGACAAAGTATTTCCATTTAGATAACCTCAGTGATTGCATTTTTTGAGTACAGTCTTTCATATCATAAGAAAAGAGAAGTATCAAGGAATACTTGAGTAGCCTCATCATTTTATTGTAGGCCATGTCCACATGGTGACAATTTGGAAGGTTAACGCAAATCAGCTGAAGGTATGAAGTTATTTGCATAAATTGAAGTGCATTAAACTCCTGTGTGGATGTTGTCATTCAGGATTAAACTGGCCTTAGTTTGCTATAGCTTATTCTTCCCTAAACTATGGTTAACTATGACCACTTTACTGCTGAATGAGACCACCTACACAGTGTTTAATGTATTTTAGTTTATGGATATTAAACACTTTTAGTTAATTCACCTTAATTTTCCTGAATTCTCCTCATATAGACATGCCCTTAGATGAAACTGGAAGGTCTTTCTGGGCTATCACTGTAGGATCATACCACCAGTGCAGTCTAACTGCAGACCATGTTAATATAACAGTGAATTGGGAGCGAGATTTATTTGGCAAAGTCCAGATCATAGTGAAAAATTGAACTCTGTCAGTTTGAATTGTGTGGATTCATGCTTGAATTGGGCCTTTCTGATCTACAGCTAATGTATACTTTTTGTCATTATACAGTAAAGAAAAAAAAAGGGAGGGGTTAAAGAATTGGAAATCTTCCCTCTTTTCCTTCCTGTTCTCTTCACTTACACTGTCACCTCCTGCTTTTCTTCTCCTCTTGCGTTATTTCAGAAATTTTTAAATGCTTGAAATTTGTCCTTCTGATGCGTATTGTCACTACGAGCTGAACATCACCACTTCCAACACCTAAGCCTGGGTTTACTAGTATGCCTTTGTTCGTGGGGAATATACCTTAGTTTAGATTAGGTTGGAGTTTATGTTGTGTCTTTTGAATCTGAATCCAAAGAATTGCATATGTGCACATTGTGACCAGTTGTGTTGGACTTGAAAAGGAATTTGTTGTGGACTTGAGCAGTTTGTGTGTGTTAGGGTTTTTTGATGATTATAATGTTGCCTTAAGTTGTGAATTCCTTAATTTTTATTGGTTGTGTTGACATGAAATTAATTGAGACCGTCTTAAGTGTATGTTAATGACACTTGTCTATGTGATTTATTAAATAAGGTATCAATACTTGCATCTTGGTCTAAAAGCCCCAAACAAGAAAAAGATAAATGCCTTATTTAGAGAGCAATACTTCAGTCATCAGAGCATCTTAGCTAAAAATTGCCTTCAAACAGAGTTTACTTGTTGCTCATTCACTGAAGTGCAGAGGGAATTCTTTTGTTCCTGATCTGTTCTTTTGTTCCTGCCAAAATGGTAGTCTTCAGGTTCTTTAAATTTTATACTTCATATCTTAAATACAAGTAGTTTTTTTAAAAATCCAAGATGAAATTACTGGAATTCTTGACAAATGTTTCTTTTTTACATTTTGTGCTTTCTTTTCTCTTAGCTCTTATTTTTTCATTGCCATATGAGGTCCTTTATTTTTTTTTCTTCTCCAGTCAGTCACACCAGAATCCTTTCCCACTTTTTTAGAATCATGGGTTCATTTGCCTGTCTAACCCACAAATAACTGGATTGGTGGGAGCCTTGTGCACTTTACTCCTGATTTCTGATCTATGAGCAGTTTAATAAAAGGTATACTCTCTGTCTGTTTTGTTTTTTATAGTCCGTCAAAAACTACACCAAATGTCATGTGAGAAATGAACAGATCTGTAATAAATTGACCAGCTGTAAAAGTTGCTCACTAAACCTGAACTGCCAGTGGGATCAGCGTCAGCAAGAATGCCAGGCTTTACCAGGTAAAAGCTCTGAAATTTGAAATCTACTTTTTAATTATTTTGAGAGCTGGATGAATATCCCAAATTAATTTCCATGAATATTTATTCAACTAGAAAAAAATGACTTTGTTTTGTATGTGCTCACTCTCCTTTAAGATCTCCTTTTCAAGGATAATCTAGTGACTGCGTTCACTGGCAGGAATGTTCATGATAACAGTTCATTTTAAGATGCTAATATAGAACATTCCCAGAAAGTAAATTTTGACTTTCTAAAACCCAAATATTCTTACTGTAAAATAGATTCGATACACCATGCACGTCCAGTCAGGGAATATAAACAATACAAATGTTATTTGTGTTATTTGTGTGTCTAATCAAAGCTAACAAAAAACCTTGACTTTCTAAACTGCTTCTAAACAATCTACCGAACAAATTATTTGCGGAAATTGCTCAGTGAATAATTTTTAAATAATAAGTTTTAGACAATCATAAAGTGCATGTAAATGATCTTTGAAGATGCTAGTTTAATAGAATACATTAACTGCTATCAATTAGTTACTTATCTTTTAACAATGTGCATGTGACTAGTGCTAAACTTATACTAATAAGATTAAAAACATATCTTTCCCTAAAATTTTAAAATATCAGAAATTTGTTTTACTGACAGTTAGTATTGTGTGACTAGCCACCATGCTGTTATAGGGTGATTATTATTTTAAAATTATAAAAGGGACAAAAGAAAGAAGATGCACCTTTGTGATCTTTTGGTTCTAATAAATGTCTTCATATTTCTAAAAAAAGATTTAGATAAACTCTAATCTACTCATTTTTCTGAGACAACTATTGCCATGGCACCAAAACGTCAAACCTGTATATATTATTTGCATAGTATAGCCTTGAATGCTTATTTACATTTAAGTCTTTATAAATATCAGAAAGGTTATACTAGTGATGCTATTAGACTATAACTCAGAATATAACTTACTGCAACACTGTATATGTTTTTTTCTTGTTAATTGGCACTTTTACTACATTGACATTCAAAGTAATATAAAACTTGATTTTCTAGGTTGTTTAATAATACATTTATACATTATGATGAAACTGAGTAATGGTATATACTGGACTGTGACTTGAAAAAAAAACAAAATTAAACCCTCTAGGTGTGCGTTTGTATGCTTTTTTTTTAACAACTTATAAATTTGTATCTTAATGCGATTTCTGTACTAGCTCATTTGTGTGGGGAAGGATGGAGTCACATTGGCGATGCCTGCCTCCGCATAAATTCTAGTCGTGAAAGCTATGACAATGCCAAACTATACTGCTACAATTTGAGTGGGAATCTTGCCTCATTGACAACCTCAAAAGAAGTGGAGTTTGTTCTGGATGAAATACAGAAGTATACAGTTCAGGTAACTTGACTTCTAAGTGCTGGTTTATTTTGACCTTTAAACCCTAAATTTCCAGGCTACACCTTTTCCTCTCTCTCCAAATTGCTGAAGTTGTGATTTGCAAAGGTTCCTGAGCTGGAGCTCATTAGATTTATAAGAGAGGGAGCTGCCAGCAGATGATTTTGTGGGAAGAGGGCCCATGCCGATCTGTTGTGGTTTATACATGCTGCAAAGTCTCTTTTCTTTGTGGCCACCTGGGGCAGGAAATGGGATGAAGGAGGAAAGGGTGTTTTGTTAATTGCTGTACAATGCAGTTAGGTGTGGGAATGAGTTACCATTTTGTGTGTGGTCAGCTGTGGATTTTAGCTGTTCAGTCTAACAGTTGATTGTTTTGTTCGAAGGCCCACCTATATCATGGATGGCTAACTTGGGGAGAACAGGGGTTTTAAAAAGCCAGTGTGTAAGGGACCAGTGGAGCTCGTGAGCAGGAGCAGCAAAAGGGGGAGTTTTGTGTAAGACTTTAAAGAAGGAGCATGAGAGTCAGATGCACCTAATGAACGTTCTCTAAACTTAGACCAACCAACAACCCCACAAAGGAAAATAAAAATGAACACAAAGAACCAACAAACAAAAACCCTGCAAGATCAAAAAAAAAATGCAGGCAGAAGTTCAACAGCAGGTGACAAATGTGTGCATTCGGTGCAAGAAACTCAGGGCCCTCAGAGTCAGAGTATGGACTCTTGAGACCAGAGTGGCTGTATTGGAGGAGCTAAATGAGACAGAGAGTTACATAGACGAGCCTTTCTGGAGCATAACAGAGCAGTCCTATCCCCAGTCTTGACACCCTCTGTGGTGTTGAGGAGGATGAAAGCCTTTGGGAAGGAGAACATCAGGCTGGAGCAGAGGGAAATGATCCCATTGCTGGGACCCTCCTTCCAGATGATGTTATGATATCCTCTTGCACTGAGCATACCACTCTAGGGGAGGGAATTCCAGTTATTAGGAAGAGATGGGTAATAATAGTTGGGGATTCAATTATTAGAAATATAGATAGTTGGGTTTTTGATGATCAGGAGACCCTCACAGTGAATTGCCTGCCGAGTGTGAAGGTTTCAGTCCACTTGAGACATCTAGCTAGGCTTATGTGCAGTGCTTGGGAGGAGCCAGTGATCATGGTACATGTAGATACTAGTGACCTAGGGAAAGGTAGGAGAGAGGTCATGGAGGCCAGATTTAGGCTGCTAGAACAGAAATTAAAGTCCAAGACCTTCATGGTAACATTCTCTGAAATGCTTCCAGTTCCACATGCAGGGCCAGTTTGACAGGCAGAACTGCAGGGTTTCTATGCATAGGTGAGATGATGGTGTTGAGAGGAGGATTTTAGGTTTATTAGGAACTGGGGAACTATTGGGAATGGAGGAGCCTGTACAGGAAGGATGGGATCCACTTAAACCAAAAAGGAACTAGCTTCCTGGCATGTAAAATTAAAAAGGTTATAGAGGAGTTTTTAAATTAAGGGCTGGGGGGAAATCCAACAGGTGCGGAGGAGCACACAGTTCAGACAGACACATCCCTTAAGGGAGTATTTATTAAAGGGAATACGCTATATCCTAGTAAAGAGGAGAGGATAGAAGCTGATGAAATACAGGTAGGACCTGAAAAGAAACAGTCAAATGAAAAAGAGCCCTATGGGAATGGGTGACGGGATGGATCACGTGATGATTTCTTGTTCTGTTCGTTCCCTCTGGAATTGGCCACTGTTGGAAGACAAGATACTGGGGTAGATGGACTGTAGGTCTGACCCAGTATGGCCTTTCTTGTATTCAGTTATATCACATTAAGGCAGAGAACTAAATATTGATAACTTTTAAAAGTCCTTGTATATAAATGCAAGAAGTCTAAATACTAAGATAGTTGAACTGGAGTGCCAGATATGAAATGAGGATATTGATATAATCGGCATCACAGAAACTTGGTGGAACAATGATAATCAATGGGACACAGTAATAAGAAGGTACAAAATATATATGACAGAGTATGTCACGCTGATAAGAGAGTGCCATTATATGTGAAAAGAAGCAGAGAGCCAAATAAAGTAAAAATCTTAAATGAATCAAACAGTACCATAGAATCTCTATGGATAGAAATTCCATGCTTGAATAATAAGCGTATAACAGGAATATACTGTGAACCACCTTACCAGGATGGTGACAGTGATTGTAAAATAGTCGGGGAGATTAGAAAGGCTACAAAAACAGAAAACCCAGTAATAACTGGGGATGCCAATTATCCTCATATTGACTGGGAACATGTTACTTCCAGACAAGATGCAGAGATAAAATTTCTAGACACCATTAATGACTTCTTCTTGGAGCAGCTAGTCTTGAAACCCACAAGGGGAGAGGCAATTCTTGATTTAGTCATAAGTGGCACCCAGGATCTGACCCAAGAGGTGAATATAGCTGACCTGCTCAGTAAAAGGGACTATAATGTAATTAAATTTAAGATCCTTGTAGGGGGAAAACACCAGAGAAATCCAGCACAGTAGAAGAAATAGGAATGACACAAAAACGAAGAGGCTAGTTAAACAGAAATTAAAATGAACGGTCACAAGAGTTAAATGCCTGCAAGGTGGATGGAACATTTTTTAAAACACCATAATAGAAGCTCAAGTTCTATGTATACCCCAAATAAAATAAAAACAGTAAGAGGACCAAAAAATTCCACATGGCTAAACAATAGAGTTAAAGAGGAGATTAGAGACAAAACATCATCTCTTAAAAATTAGATGTCAAATCCTACTGAGGAAGATAGAAACGGGCATAAATTCTGGTGAGTCAAGTGTAAAAGTATAATTAGTGAGATCAAAAAAGAATTTGAAAATTAACTAGCAAAAGCTAGAAAAACTAATAACATTTTAACTACTAACTAACTACATCAGAAGCAGGAAGCCTGCCAAATAATCAGTGTGGCCTGTGGATGATTGAGGTGCTAAAGTATATCTCAAGGAAGACAAGGCTGCTGCAGAGAAGCTGAAGGAATTCTTTGAATCGGTCTTCATACAAGCTGAGCGTGTGAGGGAGAATCCCATATCTGAGCCATTCTTTTTAGGGGACAGATCTGAGGAACTGTCCTAGATTGAAGCATCAATAGAGGTGGTTTTGGAACAAATTGATAAACAATAAGAAGTCACCAGGACCAGGTGGTATTCACCCAAGAGTTCTGAAGGAACTGGCAGAACTAACAACTGTGGTATGTAACCCATCACTCTGTATCAGATGACTGCGGGATAGCTAATGTGACACCAATTTTTCAAAAAGGCCCCGGAAGCGATCCTGCCAATTACAGGCTGGTAAGTCGACTTCAATACCAGGCAAATTGGTTGAAGCTATAGTAAAGAATATAATTATCAGTAATATAAATAAACACGGTATGTTGGGGAAGAGTCAGCATGGCCTTTGTAAACTTAAATCATGCCTCTCCAATCTATTAACATTTTTTGAGGGGGATCAAGGAACGTGGACAAGAGTGATCCAATGGTTGTAGTGAATTGGACTTTCAGAAAGCCTTTGACAAGGTTTCTCATCAAAGGCTCTTGAGTAAAGTATGCAGTCATGGGATAAGAGAGAAGGTCCTCTCATGGATAAGTAACTGGTTACAAGATAGGAAACCAGAGTGGGAATAAATGGTCAGTTTTCACAGTGGAGAGAAAAAGTGGGTCCCCCAAGAATCTCTAGTAGAACCAGTGCTGTTCAGCATATTCATAAATGATCTGGAATAATGGGTAAACAGTGAGGTGGCAAAGTTTGCAGACAATGCAAAATTACTCAAGATAGTTAAGTCCCAAAGCTGACTGAAGAATTACAAAGGGATCTCACAAAACTGGTTGACTGGGTAACAAAATGGCAGATTAAATTCAATGTTGATAAGTACAAAGTAATGTATATTGCAAAATATTAATCCCAACTATACATACAAAATCACTCAAGAAAGATCTTGAAGTCATTGTGGATAGTTCTCTGAAAACATCTGCTCAATGTGCAGCAGCAGTCAAAAAAGCTAACAATCCTAGGAACTATTAGGGATAAATAAGAAGACAAAAATATCATAATTCCAGTATATAAATCCATGGTATGCCTACGCTTTGAATACTGCATTCAGTTCTGGTCACTCTGTCTCAAAATAGATATATTAGGATTGGAAAAAGTGCAGAGAAGGACAACAAAAATGATTAGGAGTATAAAGAGAGATTAAAAAGACTGGGACTTTTCAGCTTGGAAAAGAGATGACTAAGAGGTGATATTATAGAGGTCTATAACATCTTGACTGGTGTGGAGAAAGTGAATAAGGAAATGTTATTTACTCCTTCACATAACACAAGAACCAGGGGTCACCAATGAAATTAATGGACAGCAGATTTAAAACAAGCATAAGGAGTTACTTCTTCACACAATTCGCTGTCAACCTGTGGAATTCATTTTCAGAGGATGTTGTGAAGGTCAGAACTTTTACTGGATTAAAAAAAAGAATTAAATAAATTCCTGGAAGATAGGTCCATCAATGGCTATTAGTCAAGCTGGTCAGGGACTGCAAGTGAATGCTGTCGGTGTTCCTAAACCTCTGACTGCTAGAAGCTGGGCCTGGACCATGAGGGTGGATCACTTGATAAAATGCCGTGTTCTGATCACTCCCTCAGAAGCATCTGGCACTGGTCCCTGTCAAAAGACAGGATACTGGGCTAGATGCACCATTGGTCTGAGCCAGTGTGGAAACAGTCTTGTTTTTATCTTCCTGGAATATATGTTTAAAAAAAACCCAAAGTATTTTTTAAAAATTATAACATTAGAACAATATTGAGATTCCATACAGATAAATAATTTCTTCTAAACAAATGAAAGATTTAAATTTTTATACATAGCCTGTGGGTTTTATACCATAATATATGTACTTGGCTGCAAAACAAAATGAGCTTTATAGTAGTTTGTTTTATAGACAGGGTGAAAAAAGACAATTATGAATAATAATTAAAATTTATATCAAGCTAGTAGCTCATTTGCAAAGTCATTATGCTGCAAATGAATTAAGATTCCTACCAAGGAAATGGCAATGTAATCTTGCCCTTTGCAAATGTTTGTGTTGTATTAGTTCTGAATGCAAGAGTTTAATGTCATATATATATATTATGAATTAAAGTATCATTTTATACTATGTTCTTGAAAAATATATGCAAATATCAGTAAAGTTGCTAGTTTTATTTTTCAGCAAAATATAGGAAGTGGACAGTGTAAGCTGATTTATTTTCCCTTAAGATACACCTGTGCTTTTCTCTTATTTACTAAGGAAAGTAATGCATTCCCTATGTTTAAAACATGTCTCTTGATTTGTACCCACTGCAGCCTTGAGACATATTATATCTTACCACTTTTTTGACAAGCAATAATGTTAAATTTGCAGAAAACCACAGTTACAAAATCAAGAACAGGTCCATTAGAAATGACTCCTTGAATTATTTACTTGACTTTTTTCTTGTTTGCTATGAAAATAGCACATAGAAGTACCTAAAATCTAAGACAAGTTGAGTGAGGGCATGTCTATACTTAGACCACTGTATCAGTGCACGAAGACGCTCTACGCTGATGTGAGAGCTCTCTCTTGTCGGCATCGTTATTCCACCGCCCCGAGAGGCAGTAGCTCTCCTGCTAACATAGTGCTATCTACACGGGGGATAAAGTCCGTGCAACTGCATTGCTATGGCATGTGGATTTTTCACATTTTGAGCAATGTAGTAATACTGATATAGGTCTGTAGTGTAGACCAGACCTGAGGTAATATCTTTTATTGGACCAACTTCTGTTGGGGAGCCTTTGAGCTTCCACGGGGCTCTTCTTCAGGTGACCTCTCTCACCAACAGAAGTTGATCCAATAAAAGATATTATCTCACCCACCTTGTCTCTCTATCCTGGAACCAGCACAGCTACAACAACACTGCATGCAACGATATACAATCTAAGAAAACTGCCTGTGACAGACTGTTGATTTGACAGTTTGCTAACTGGCTTGTAGTGCAGATGAGAAATGGATGTTTTATTTCTTTGGAATGCCATACTTTTGCTAGATTTGAAAACTAAAACTTCTGCAAGGTGACATCCTACCAAGGTTATCTTTATTTAAATGAATTATGTCCTGAGCGATTGCAGTTATATACATTTGAGATAATCCACATGTGGCATATAACAAAGATAGACAAATGCATTAACTTTAAAGGGATATCTGGGGTTAAATGATCATTTACATATCAGAAACTTCTAATGCAATAATACAGTGATTTATGCTGTGCCACAGTTAGGTTTTTTTAAAAAATAATTTCTCTTTCATTCCTATCTGCCTGTCCAGTTCTATTTATTCTGTGTAAGTGACTCTAAATGTGTATCAACTGTCACAAAACCTCTGAAATTTTGCTTGATTTTTCTTTTGTCTGTCTTTTTCTTTTACTCCAATCAGGATGATTTAGGGGGTGAGATTTCATTTTAGATGACTTCTCTTTATTATATGCACTGTTGCAGAGTTCACAGATGTAGGCAGAGCAGCTGTAAGGTGAGAAGCATCCCTTAATCTGAAATATCTGTGCTTGAGTTTGACTTTTAAAGGCTTTAGAAATATTTCTTTCACGTGAAACAAAAGTTTTTAGAATTAATGGATGCAGCAGAGTCACATCTGAAAGTAAGAATATGGATCTACTTCACCTGATATTTTTGTATTAAGAGGAAAAAAACTTTAGCAATCATTCATTTATAGCATAGACAATTGAAAAAAAATCAGCATCTATTGTAATAGGTGCCACTTGTAAATTCTTTATGATGTATAAAAATATAGAATTTTATGGCTTGCTTTGCAATATTCAAGGCCCATAGCTCTGCAGTAATTTCAGCACCATTTCTGCATAACACGAAATTTGCGAATTCCTTCAGAGAGCGGACACAGCTTCCGTCTCTCTAATCCCTTCAAGATTCCACTGCTAGAGCTTAAAAGAGCCATCATAATGGTTCCTCCAAGATCCTAGGTCTAAAAAGGAGCAACAGCTGCTAGTAAGTTTCCACCTTTAAAAAAAAAAATAAATAAAAATCCTGTTGAGCTAAAGAAGGAAGGGAGCCAAACAAATAAAGGCATTTGTGTGTAATGAAGATAGGGGACAACTATGTATGTATTCTTTAAATCAAGCAAACAAAAAACCCCCTTAAAAGCGGCCTACATATTTCATGTGTTTTGGTGTCAAATAAAATTTGTCAAGATGATGTTTCAAGTAAATATAGTAAATCAGGTTATTAGGGAGCAGTTTGCTATACCTCGGACAAAATGATCTCTGAATTTTTGTTTATATGCTGAGGTTTATTGGGCTAACAAAATAAAAAAGTTTTAGAAGAGAAGATATTGGTTACTCTGCAAATTAGAGGAAGTGGAAAACAATAATCATCAATTCATACAAATATTCAAAAGTTGTAAGCTCATTAAATACTGGAATTTTTCCTCAGAACAGCAAGAATTAATTTCAAATTATTATTTCCTTGTTGATATGCAGTAAATGCCATGACCATTATGTCATATTAGACATAAACAAAGATTTGAGAAATTCTGAAGAACAACATGCTTCATTTTACGTCCTTTTCTTGCACATTTTCCTTAGGTTAAATAAATTCTCTTGTTAAAATTGTACCTTATAGGAATACTTTTGAATTCTAATCCTGATTTCTTAAATTCTTGCAATTAAATTCTCCCAGCTTGGTGTCATCTGAACATTTTATAAACATACTCTCCATTTTAAGATCCAAGAAGTTAATGAAAATATTGAAAAGTACCAGACCCAGGACAGTCTCTTGCAGAACCCCACTTGTTATGACCCCACAGTTAGATAGAGAACCACTGATAACTTGAGTATGGTCTTTCAACAAGTTGTGCATCCGCCTTAAAGCAATTTCATCTAGACCACATTCCCTAGTTTGCTTATAAAAATGTCACTTGGCACTGTGTCAAAAGCCTTAATAAAAATCAAGATATATCATGTCTACCACTTTTCCATGCCCACTAGGCCAGCAACTGTGTTAAAGAAGGAAATGAGGTTGGTTTGGCATGATTTGTTCTTAACAAATCCATGTTGGCTACTATTTATCACCCTATTGTCCTCTAGGTGCTTACAAACTGATTGTTTAATACTATAATTTGTTCAAATATCTTCTGGGGTATGGAAGTTAGGCTGAGTGGTCTAAAATCCTTGGGTCCCCCTTTTTAACAATAGGTATTATATTTGTCCTTCTCAAGTCCTCTGGGACCTCACCCATCCTCCATGAGTTCTCAAAGATAATTGCTAATGGTTCTGAGATTGCTTCAGCCAATTCCTTAAGTACTCTATGGTGAATTTCATTAGGCCTTGCCAACTTGAATACATCTAACTTATCTAAATATTCTTTGACCTGTTTTTTTCCCATATTATGGCTTTCGTTCATTCCCTTGATGGTCTGGTAAACGTTTTACAAAATTAATACTATTAGGAAAGGGATAGATAAGAAGATTGAAAATATCATAATACCTCTATATAAATCCATGGTATGCCCATACCTTGAATACTGTGTGCAGATCTGGTTGCTTCAAAAAAGATATATTAGAATTGGAAAAAGGTACAAAGTAGGGCAACAAAAATTATTAGGGGTATGGAACAGCTCATAAGGAAGTGTTGTTTACTCCTTCACATAACACAAGAACCAGGGGTCATACAATGGAATTAATAGGCAGCAGGTTTAAAACTAACAAAAGGAAGTACTACTTCACATGATGCCCAGTCAGCCTGTGGAACTCCTTGCCAGGGGATGTTGTGAAGGCCAAAACTATAACAGAGTTCAAAAAAGAACTAGATAAGTTAATGGAGACTAGGACCATTGATGGCTATTAGCCATCAGGGTTGCTAACCAATGCTGTGAGTGTCCCTAGCCTCTGTTTGCCAGAAACTGGGAGTGGACAATAGGGGATGGATCGTTGAGCGATTGCCTGTTCTGTTCATTCCCTCTGAAGCATCCTACATTGGCCACTGTCGGAAGACAGGATACTGAGCTGAGATCATTGGTCTGAATCAGGATGGGAATTCTTATGTTCTAGACTTCACCTGTGGCCATTACAACTTTAGCTCAAGTCAGTTTGCTCTCCAGAGAAATACTTGAGCAGGAGGATCCTTATTCTGCTTTGGGTCCGCTTCATGTTGAACTGCTGGTTCTACCCCAACAATATCCAGAAGTGAATACCATTCTTGACTCCATCACTGATCATGGCACTGGTGACAGACATATTGGGGACAGAGTGGAGAGTTCATCTGGACCATCTGCAGATACAAGGGACCTGGTCCCCAGAAGACATTGGACTATGTATAACTGTCTTAGAATTGGAGCCATTAGACTGCTATATGTGGCATTCCCCCTGTCCTGAAACACCCAGTAGCATAGCTGCTAACAGACAATATGCTGGCCATCCACTACATAAACAAGCATGGGACACCCACTTGTCCCCCTCTGTAGAGCAACAATCAAGCTGTGGAAATCATTTCTCCTGCATGGCATAAAACCAGTAGCACTGCACGTCAGCAACGATCTGGCAGACTTCCTGAACAGAAAGCCTGTTGCTGGCCTCAAGTGGTCACTGCAGAAATCCATCATTAAGTCAATATTCCATCAGTATGGAAAAACCACTGAAAGACCTTTTGGCCATCAAGGACAATGCCAAGTGTCTGAATTTCTATTCCAGAGGGCACACGAACCTGGGATCGTTGCCAGATGCATTCCTCCTGTGGTGGAATTGAGGCCTCCTAAACATCATCACACCAATTCTGCTAATCTCCAGTGTGATGGCCAAAGCCAAATGAGACCACGTCACACTCATCCCATAGCTCTCTACTTGCCAAGGCCATTCTGGCTGACAGACCTGTTACAGATGTCCATGCAACCACCAAACAGACTCCCATACTTGTTCCTGCCTAATCAAGAGGAGCTGATACTCTTCATTCCCACCATCCTGAGAAGATACCACTTTCCAGATATCTACAGTAGGATATGCACTGACACATACTTGAAGAAGAAAGAATGATTACTTACTCTAGAGTAGCTGGTTCTTTGAGGTTGTCAGAGTTTGGGGATAATTACGCTTTTGACCCCCTCTTGATCTGCTTATGGAAAGCCCTCTCAGGCCTTTATCTGTCTCCTTTCTGGGAAGAGATTGCATCCTTTTTGACCAGGGATTTAAGCTTACAGCCCCCTTGCACTGTGTTTTTCCCCGCAGATATAACTAAAGTCCAGTACTTGTATTTTTGGCCTCTCCAAGAGCTATGAACAGTGTATGCCAGCGGTTACACGTAACCAATCAGCTCTTTCAAAGCAGAATACATTTATTTAAGGACAAAAGCATGCAGCAAAACCATATAAAACAATAAAAAGATATAAATGCATATGCAGTGTACCAAAAGTTGCCCATCTTCCATAGTGGGGTCTGTCAGGTCAAAGTCTTTCCAACCCTTCAGTAGGGTTCACTCCCTCCCCTTTGGATAAACAGTCATGTCTATTTGTTGGATCAAAATTTGTTGAGTCAGTTTTAACTCTGCTTTTATACCACCAAAGCCCATGTTCCCAGGCCTTCTGAAACACACAGAACCAGTCACTCCCCTTTTGCCAGGGAGTGAAGCCTCAAAGGATAGGTATCTGTATAACCAGCCTTCGGTTGCATTAATCACCCCATAGTGAGTCTAGATTCCTCAGGGAATCTACCAAGTGAGCTAGGAACACATGAATACATATAACACATATTGATATAAAGATCTGTGGGCTCATATTCTGTGGGCTCATATTGTCTGACTAATCTCCGTATAAGTTTTCATGCTTCCAAGGATTGGCTCAAACATACAGTTAACATTCATAAAGTTAATAACAGTAGTCCCCAAATACACTGCATGTTGTTGAAATATCTGTCAGAGATGTCGTAGTCAATGTGGATTCCATGACCCAAAATCCATCCCTGTTTTCCAGACTCCTCAGGATACACAGACTCAAATTGTGAGGGGACTGTGGGAGGCTGCTCCTTCCCCTGTGCCCTCACCCAGAAAAACAAAGGAAGTGCAGGACAAATGCTCTGCCCTGGTGGTCATTCCTACTAGAAAAGATTCTCATCTCATGCATGTGAGTTGTATGTAGGATCTACATCCTACCCTGGTCCAACATATATGTAGACCTACATGTATGTAGATCCTATCCCTGTAGACTGTGGATCCAAAGAAACACAGTTACTGAAGGCTAAATAATCATTTTATTCCTAAAATAGTTGGCTTTTTATGAGGCTAAGTTTTGCTTTGTAGAATAAGGCTATGGCAGTAGCTGAGTTGAGAATTTGGCCCAAATTACATGAGAATTCATTAGTATGCAACCTATCACTATAATTTGGTATTCTGTTGGAAAGATACAGAGATCTCCAGCAGTTTATCTATGAGTTTAATAATTCTTACATCTCCTATACCTTCCCATCAACATGGATATCTAACATACAAAGTTTTTTGGCAGTCTATTATCAATTGTGCAAAAGATTATACTAAATAAACTAGATAATCTGTGGCCAATTATCTTTTAAACACTGGCTGAATGTGGCTTGGTAAGAGGAACTGTAAGTTTGCAAATGTGGCTCTAGAAAGAAGTGGGTGAAAGGAGAAACGTTGCAAAGAATGGCTTCAAATCTCCTGTAATTTCAGTGATGTACAGTCATAGCACAACTCCATGGGTGCTCCGGGGCTGTACGTCACCCACTGGCAGCCAGCTGTCCCCTCGCCCCCGTCAGTGGCTCTGCCAATCAACGTCTCCACCTCCTTCCCAGCACCTCTCACCCGCCGTGATCAGTTGCTCTGCAATGTGTAGGAGGTGCTGGGAAAAGTGGGGAGGAGCAGAGATGGGGCGGAACTGGGCGGGAAGAGGTGAGGTAGGGGTAGGGTTGCCAATTCTCTCATTGCACAAAACTGAACACCTTTGCTCCATCCCACCCCACCCCTTCCTCAAAGCCCGCCCCTTCTCCACTCCTTCTCTGAGGCCCTGCCCCTGCTTACTCCATCCCCCTTCCCTCTGTCGCTTGCTCTTTTTCACCAGGCTGGGGCAGAGGGCTGGGATGCGTGAGGGGTGAGGGCCCCGGCTGGGGGTGTGGGCTCCGGGATGGGTCTAGAAATGAGGGGTTCAGGATGTGGGAGGGGGCTCTGGGCAGGGGTTTGGGGTGTGGGAGAGAGTGAGGGCTCTGACTGGGGGTGCAGGCAGGGGCTTGCTGGGGCAGTGAGTTGGGGTGTAGCGGGGGAGATGAGGGCTCTGGCTGGAGTGGGGGTGGGAAGAGGTGGGGTGGTGGTAGGGGCTTGAGGGAATGCTCTAATGAAGTTGTGTCCAGCAAGGTTAGTGAGTATTTTGTAAGGTCCTAAAGCTCTCCTAAAAATCAAATTGAAACATGTGCTGTGTTTTTTTGTCACAAACTTACTTTTATAATCTTTGCATCTTTTGTCTATTAATTTCTAAAATTTTCACTTGAGTCCCAAAAACCTGAAAATATAATACTTTATTTGAGTAAGCACATGCTTTTAGGGAGCGCACATTTCCTATAGATGGTGGTTTTTGGATGAGTACTAGAAATGCAGCCTTTGGACTCTATCGTAATATGAATGTTGTTATTACTGTTGCTACTAATACAACGAGGACCTGACTAGATGTAGTCACTAAATATCTCATGGAACATTAATTGTAGAGTCTTGGTGAAATTCAGCTGTGGTTATTAAATTATACCATCCTACATTCAATCTGCAGTTTTAATTGGATATCATGTTCTCCCTCACTTCCTGTCCTAAAGCATTATGTGGAATTTGGTGTGCATTGTGCAGTAACTGATGAGTTCCCACTGCATATCTTATTTGTAAAATGCTTTGGGATTGAAGATACGGAGCAGAGATTCTCTTTTGCACAGCATCTAATCCTACTGGGGCCTTTGGGTGCTACCACAATATAAATATTCACCACTACTGTTAATATATGTGTGTTATTTACAGCCAAGATTTTCAAAAGTAATATTCTTGAGAATGCAATCTGAAACACATTGAAATGGGACCACCTGAACTATGCACCCAGATTCTGAAAATTCAGTGTCTCAAGTTCGGAATTCAAAAATGTGGGCACCCAATATCATAAGCCTTTTAAAAAAAAATCCTGCCCTACACTTTTCTATTTAAAAATGAAATTGAGAAAGTATTATAAAACTTACTTACTCTTCCCTCCCTCCTGCCAACGTAAGCAAAAGTTGTGTAAAATATTCTTAGAGATAGAAACTTACCGTATCACTAAAATAATGCCAACGGCCTGTAAAGGAGAACTATATTATGAGGTCTCAAAACTAATCTGTGTTTGGAGACTTTGTGTATATGTAACATTACATACATGCACATAGAGAAAAATACACAATGTGACCCTTTTTGGTCTTAAATGTATAAAATGAATGTCCAGTGGTGACAGTGGCAGGTCATATTGTTTAAAATAATGCTACCATAAAATTGCAGAGAGCCGTGTGCTCTGTCTTTCTATAGATACAATTGAGAGTCCTGGTGAAAAGGTTCAAGACACTTTGTCAGAGTAAGTAGCTGCTTTTATTATCTGCGTGAAAATGGTAGTTTTCCTCTACTTATGGATAGACATCAATGGTATGAAATATAGGCCTGTCATTTAGTCTAGTGTTGACATCAGAGGCAGAAATATTTGGATGCTATGCAGGAATTTGAAATGATGTTATTTTAATTATGGAAACTTGAAAAGGTTTGAGACAAGATTTTCCTTCTGGTGCTCAGGCAAACAGTCTCGTAATTTTTCAAAAAAATCTTAATTCAACTTCCTCTAATAAGAATATTTTATTTCAGTGGAAATCCTTTTTGATCTTACCTGACCCTTTTTGATCTTGCCTGAGCACCAGAAGGAAAATCTTGTCTCAAACCTTTTCAAGTTTCCATAATTAAAATAACAGCATTTCAAATTCCTGCATAGCATCCAGATATATCTGCCTCTGATGTCAACACTAGACTAAATGACAGGCCTATATTTCATGCCATTGATGTCTATCCATAAGTAGAGGAAAACTACCATTTTCACGCAGATAATCGGGAGTTGATCTTGGTTATTACCCATTTTTCAGGTTCATCCATGATTGATCTGGCTTGATATTAATAGGAAATAATCCAAAAAAATTAACGTTCATAACCCCTTTTGTTACAAGTGCAATCTCTTACATTGGTGAAGCACAGTAGTGTTTTTTCGAGTGATTGTCCACATGCACTCTACTCCTGGTGCGTATGCACCCCCAGGGTGGTGGAATCTTTTTGAATAGCAATGTCTGTTGGGGCTGCACCCACACCCTGCATGCTGTCCCATGGAGTGGTCAAGATCACTTTCAGTTCCTTCTTATTACTTGTGGTTGAGGCATCTCTGTGCACTGAGCAATTCTTTTCTTACGCATTTATTAGTTGTAGTTCGTGTTCTAGATATAATTAGTATAGTTAAAATTCTATTTTGAAGCCTGTTGGCAGAAAAAGAAAAGTAGGAAGAAGCCTTCATGTTTGGGAAGTGCCCCAGCACTGGACCCCCTTGGACATGGTAGGGGCAAAATCTCCAGGATTCAAATCCTGTCCTTTCTGCAGTGCAGCTATTCCCATCTGTGTTGTTTGTAGTATTGTTTGAGCTGTGTTGGTTCCAGGATATAAGAGTTAAGGTAGGTGAGGTAATATCTTTTTTGGATCAACTTCTGATTGTAGAAAGGACAAGTTTTTGAGCTCCACAGAGCTCTTCCTCAAGTCTGGAGAAAGTAACCAGAGTGTTTCACTAAATACATGATGGGACAGATTATATAAAACCCTTATGTTTAACATGCTGTAGGACACCACTTGAAGTGTGCGTGCAATGGTTAGCAGGCAGTAGGGTGTGTTCCAAATTGTTGTAATGATCCATTGTCAAGGTTCCTCCCCCACTCTGAACTCTAGGGTACAGATGTGGGGACCTGCATGAAAAACCTCCTAAGCTTATCTTTACCAGCTTAGGTCAAAACTTCCCCAAGGTACAAAATATTCCACCCTTTGTCCTTGGATTGGCCGCTACCACCACCAAACTAATACTGGTTACTGGGGAAGAGCTGTTTGGACATGTCTTTCCCCCCAAAATACTTCCCAAAACCTTGCACCCCACTTCCCGGACAAGGTTTGGTAAAAAGCCTCACCAATTTGCCTAGGTGACTACAGACCCAGACCCTTGGATCTTAAGAACAATGAACAATCCTCCCAACACTTGCACCCCCCCTTTCCTGGGAAATGTTGGATAAAAAGCCTCACCAATTTGCATAGGTGACCACAGACCCAAACCCTTGGATCTGAGAACAATGAAAAAGCATTCAGTTTTCTTACAAGAAGACTTTTAATAAAAATAGAAGTAAATAGAAATAAAGAAATCCCCCCTGTAAAATCAGGATGGTAGATACCTTACAGGGTAATTAGATTCAAAACATAGAGAACCCCTCTAGGCAAAACCTTAAGTTACAAAAAAGATACACAGACAGAAATAGTTATTCTATTCAGCACAGTTCTTTTCTCAGCCATTTAAAGAAATCATAATCTCACACGTACCTAGCTAGATTACTTACTAAAAGTTCTAAGACTCCATTCCTGGTCTATCCCCGGCAAAGACAGAATATAGACAGACAGACACAGACCCTTTGTTTCTCTCCCTCCTCCCAGCTTTTGAAAGTATCTTGTCTCCTCATTGGTCATTTTGGTCAGGTGCCAGCGAGGTTACCTTTAGCTTCTTAACCCTTTACAGGTGAGAGGAGCTTTCCCCTGGCCAGGAGGGATTTCAAAGGAGTTTACTCTTCCCTTTATATTTATGACATCCATAAAACCAGTGTCTCTGTTAAGTCCAATCCAGCAGAGTTATGAATTTAAGTTCCCAGGCTCATCTTTTGAAGGTTTTGAGCAGGTTTCATTTAAGGATGAGGACTGAGAGGTCAGATACAGAGTGATTGCTTTGTGAAATGTGTTCATCCATGGGTGATAGGGTGTTTTTGTCTCTTATCTTGTTTTTGTGAGAGTTCATTCAAGATCATAGTGGTTGTCTGGTTTTACACATTGGGGCATTTGACGCCACAAGATGAGGTACACCACATGTTGTAATAGGCATGTGTAGGACTTATGGATATTGAAAAGTGTATTTGTGGGGAGGATATTGATCATCATAGCAGTGGAGATATATGCAAGTTTCACATTTGTTGTTCTGTCAGTGTCTGGTGCTACTTTGAGTTGACGTGTCCTGGTCTATGGAAAGCTTGCTTCTGATGATGAATTTGGCGAGGTTGGTAGTTGTTAGGTGGTTCTGGTCAATATGGGGATGACCTATACGTTTTTGGAAAAGGCTTCCTCTGTTCAACAGCAATAACTTTTGTGCGGAATGGAAGTATTAAGTAATGAAATTAGCATGCAGTTGATTTTCACTGAGGTACAGTATTGTGGATGTAATATACCGTTATAAATCCTCCCTCTGAATGGCTTTAAGTTACAAATTACTTCGGAGGATAAATGGTCTGTTTATAAATGACTAAACAAAGAGACACTGCTATGTCTAACTATAATGTTAGTATCAGTTTTGATGTATTTAATGTTTGACTCACTCAGATATACATTACAATAAAGCAGTTGATTTTGTTGAACTATTGTGATGAGACAATATTGAATTTTGTTTCTATGAGAAATATTTAAAATAAAAAAAACTCTGCTTACATCTATTAAATTATTAAGGGATGAATTCTCCAACCACGTTTGTGCTGTGTAAGTAGCTGGAGTTGGCCAGAGGAAAATGCCTCTCTGTGCTGCTTCAGAGGTGGGGGAGGTCTTTGTCCAAGCCAGCAGCAGAAAGAAGACCCTGGACTGGCGCTGAGTGGCTCTGAATCAGGGAGTCCTTCTCAACTACATTTTAGTATAGCTGGGACATTGTGGAGAATTAAGGCCTTCCTAATCATGTATTGTGGCCAGCTGTACGGGAAGGCATATATATTCACTCTTAACTGAAGGATGTTCTAACCAGATTTGTGCACCAACTCTTAAATCTTTTATGTGCCAAATTCACATTTCTTATTGACCAAAAGTTTGGTATCCAATCATATACTGCTATTCTGTATGTAGTGTAAATAAGACATCTACTGAAAGCCCATACAGTTAATTTAATACTAAAAATCTTCTGATATCTAAATGAGTTTTGTTGGATATCTTCCCCATAAAATAGGCTTGCCACATTTTCAGCCATTCATTATTATTGTCTATTAATATTAATGAACTACTGAATATATTCTATTTAAATCAGATATTTTTAAGACAATGATATGAATAAAGTGCAATGCTTTGTGGAACAATGAGACTTTTTTGTGAATCTTTGAACAGTGTATTGTTTAAGCAATAAACAAAATTTACTTAGAATTAATTAATAATCCAGAGGTGTCTGTTTTATACAAATAATCTTGCATATCTTGAACAGTAACCCTGAGAGAGATGCAGGGTTGTTCTTCGGCATAATGATGAGTTGAGCAGAGCACTTGATGAAGGAGGAAAAAGGAACTTGTGGTTAAAACACTAGATTGGGATTCAGGATATGGGGGTTTCATTTTCAACTCTCCCAAAGATTTTCTGGGTAACACTGGGTATATCACTTAGGCTATGTCTACACTGCGCCACAGGATGGAGTACAAAGGTATCAACTGCGGAGCATACCAAAGCATTGTGCTCTGACTGCCCCATGTGGATACTGCTAGCTCAAAAAAAGAGTACCTAGTTTGCATCAACATAGTCCTGTTTGAAAGAGGAATATTTGCCTCCATGTTTTCTGTCTATTGAGCCTTTGTTTTTATGTGTCACTACTGCTTTGCCTGTATTTACGTTATCCATTTGGCCCTGGCAGTTAATGACTAGCACAGTAGCAAGAGGGAAAACTTTATTCTGATGCCTTATTTATTATTATTATTTATGCCTTATTAGGTCTTTAATTGTTGATCAGATACCACACAATAGAGCTGACTTTAAGCAGACAGAATTATGTAGATTTTTAACAGAACAGAAGCATATAGATTTCATCAGCTTTCAGAAAGACCGAACAAATGAGTTGAAAACTGTATTGACAATAACTAAATGTTACCAAATATGAGAAATGGTGGGGGAAATCACTGTTAGCTCCACTCTGAATGCAGTATGAAGCTATTGATCTTAGGCCAAAAAAAGAAAAAAAGCATTGTTGTAGTTGACTGTTAACTAATTGTTTCATGTCCCTTTCATTCTGCTTTATAGAAAATATCACCTTGGGTAGGTTTGCGCAAGATCAACATCTCCTACTGGGGATGGGATGACATGTCTCCTTTCACAAATACGACATTGCAGTGGCTTCCTGGAGAACCAAATGACTCTGGATTCTGTGCATATCTAGAAAGAGCAGAGGTGGCAGGGCTGAAAGCGAATCCATGCACCGCTAAGGCAGATGGTCTTGTCTGTGAAAAACCTGTTGGTGAGCAACCTCCCATACCAAAATGCTGCTGTTAAAATGGTTGAACAGACTGTTTGGCATTTTTGTGTTGTACAGAAGGAATGTGGGAAAAATTCTAGTAAATAGCTGCGGGAAGGTTTTGCTTTTAATGTTTAAAAGCAAGTGAAGCTTTTAATCATGGAAAGCAAATGACGTTCTCAAAAGCAACACGCTTTTCTTTGAGAGTTACCCCACCTGGCATAGTCTGCATATTAGCAGTAGCTACATCAGAGAGTTCCAAGGCAAAATTAGTACCCTGACCTTGGAGGTTTGTATATAAAAGTTGCTGTTCACCTTTTGTGTTCAACAAAGCTGATGCTGCTAAAGCATATTTCATATATGAATCTTGCTGATTAATCACAGATTCTCCATTTAAATTAATAACACAGAAGTTTAAAACAGCTATTTTATTCATCTTTTCTCTGGGCAGTTTTTAAAGGACCCAGTTACCCCTTCCCCTTATGGAAGCAGAAGGTAGTTGGAGGCTCTTTTAACAGTGTGTATAAACCCATGCTGAGAAGTTAGGAGACAAGTGGTTAACAGTCATCCTTGGGTAAGCAAATGTTTGCAAACTAACAAGACTGGTCTAGCTGTGGTGAATTACCTACACCACTCTTACATTATCAGAAGGATGAACTGTTGTGAATTGGGGTCTGAGTCTAGTTTGAAAGACATATAAGAAGGAAATTGTAATCAATAAGGGGACCAAGAATTTTTTTCTCTCTTTCTCTGAGAATCTATGGAGAGAGAAAACATACTGTACTTCATGATTTTGCTTTTGCAATAAATCACACCACAGTGCTGTCTAATCTCTAAGACCCCGATACAGATGCTTATGCAGATTCTTAATAGGAAGCACATCAGTAGTTCTGTTGTTTTCAGTGGGACTGCTCGCGTGTTTTAAAATTGAGGATTGGGACTTCAGTGTGCAGACAAGCTTGTCACAGATCCCAAGTTGCTAACAGTTCTATTGAGATTCAAAATTTCCTTGTGACGGGAGAGGGTTTTCTTTATTTTAGAAGAAAAAAGTCCAAAAATGTGAGTGAATTAATTTATTTACTACCACTGAGAAGAATGGCCCAATGGTTTGAGTCACAAGTTGGGAAACAGGACCTCCTAAATTCTAACCCTGACTCTCCCACTAACTCTCTGGTGGTGGTCTTGGGCAAATCACTTGACTAAGTTGCCTTCTTTGAATCTGTTTCTCCATCTATCAAATGCAGATGATAATATCTACCTGAGGATTAATTATATAAAAATTGTAAAGTGCTGTCAAAAAGAAATGATCTGTATATGTGCTAAGAGGCAGAGCATCCACAAGTAGTAATATTGTTAGTACATAAACGTTAATATTTAGTTTAAAAGAGACATTTGCATAGAAACTAGTTCATTGTGTTAAAAAAAAAACTTATAAAGGTCTCTGGAGGATACAGAAAAACATTGCAAACACTTACCTAATAGTTAATATTAAAACCTTCTCCTAGCCCTGTCCTTCATGAAAAGGAGGAAAGGTCCCCAGGTTGTCTAAGAAGATTGGTGACAGTGTAATGTGTGGTCATATAAGACTCTGTAGAGCAGGGGTTCTCAAACTTCATTGCACCGTGACCCCGTTCTGAAAACAAAAATTACTTCACGTTCCTAGGTAGGGAGGGACCAAAGCCGGAGCCAGGGAGGGGGGGGAGGGGACAAAGCCCAAGGGCTTCAGCCTCAGATAGGGGGCCTGTACCCAGGGCCCTGCCACCTGGGGCTGAAGCCTTTGGGCTTGGGCTTCAGCCCTGGCCCGGGCAGTGGGGCTTGGGCTTTGGTTCCAGGCCCCAGCTATTTTAATGCCAGCCCTGGTGACCGCATTAAAACGAGGTCACGATCCACTTTGGGATCCCGACCTACAGTTTGAGAACTGCTGCTGTAGAGGGAGATCACTTATCCCTTTGGAAAGGAAGTAAATATAATTCAGCATTTTTCATATGAACAATGCTCTCATTTTGTGCAAATGGTTAAAATTTACAGGTTGTCCTAAAGATTACAGGATGAACAAAGTTTATAGAGATGAAAGTGATCCTAATATATCTTCTTTCTGTTGTCTTTTTTCCCCTCCTTTTGAGTTTGCTAATGTAGTAGAAAGCCTTGTGTGCAAACTAACATAAAAGGCATTTAATAGTATTTAATTTTTTGTTATGCACTCATATATAAAGAAGGTTTTTGGTGTCAAAATTCTCAAAGTCGTTAACTTCCATAAATAAAACATGCATTCCAACAATCCTCTGGCTGTCTTATGCACAACGTGCAGTATTTCAAATAGCAGTGTAATTACACAGTAAATTTGCATTTTGTTGCTACTGCTGACTGAGTCTGTTTCCTATTGTTTCTGTTCCTCATGCTGCTGTTTTGTAGTAATAGATATTGTACTCTGTTATATTTCTCTCTATCAAAGAATAAACAGATGTGGCACGGTGTAATGACGTGTTAAATAACTGAAGAATGCAGATGACAAACTGTTAGAGTATTTTCCAAGTTTAGCATCAGAATCTCCATCTGTTATTGATGCAAATTTTATTTGCTATTGAACTGTTTCAGCAGATGTGGAGGTCAAGAAAATTCAGGGCTTCTGGGATTCCCTTTTAAAGTTCCATCACATTTTTTAAAATATTTTCACAGTAAAAGATAGTTTATGATTATAGCAAGCTGTGGCTCAAATTTATGCCTAGTGGGACAAAGCCTGAAGTCCTTACTCAGTTTTTACTTGTCTTTACTCTCTCAAAACATTGGGAGTTTTTGCCTTATTAAGGGCTGAGAAAGGACTTGAGGATTAAGTTTATTTTCTATAAAGCTGTTTATCTGTATAATCAATAATACACAAAGTACATGATAGCTGTGTGGGGTTAGTCAACATTTATTACAGGAGTGGTGTGAAAATCCCTTTTATAATAGAAAAATATTACTCTACCAATATTGTTATGTACTGGTCTTAGTTAAGAATTACTATGCTCGTGTTGATGCACATGTTACAGCTTTATTTGTAATCAAAAGAAAATGCAACAGAAAAACATACAAGTAATTTTTATTTAGAATATAACTTTTCAGAGATTACACATACCATGACTAAGATAGACAAATACTGTCTGCAGTAAAAATCTCTTATACATTAAATAATGTTTCCCTTGTTATTTTCTCTTTGAATTTGTACTGAGTGCTAATATATACACCAGGGGGCAGATGTTCATTTGGCAACTCTCACTCTCAGATAAGATGCAGAATGTTGAAGGGAAAAATATATCACTAGTGAAGTAAATAACTGTGGTTTATGGTTATTCACTATTTTACTAACAAGAGCGACAGAACAAGAAGGTCATAGATTGCTACACTTTAAGTAAGCTGGGCGCCACTGGTTTCCACCCCTGCTTCCCTTGCAAATCAGTCAGGGACATCTCATGTTGATGCAAACACCAGTGCTCTTTATTTATAGCTTACTTATTTACCAGCACCTTACTATCTATGTACAGGTTTTTCACAGCCAAACTTCGCTAGAAGCAGGCCTGGCCAGCTGCAGACTAGAGGTCCCCACCCCTCTCTGTGCCTGGCCTTTCTCTTCCCCCATCGTCCTCTGACTGACTTCCTGCCAACCTTTATAGTCTCAGGCTAATTAGGCTGGCAGCTATTTCTCATTGCCAGGCAGGCACAGAGCTCTTCAACCAGCCCTAATCCATTCCCTTTGATTGGGGCTGATTAAGCCCTCCTTACTCAGCACCCTATCACACATACCTATTACAGTAGCCCTGCAGTCATATTTTATATAATGCATGTGCTCATAACTAAATTGATGTTATTGAACAATTAATGTTAAACTTACTAAAGCAGTATATAAGTAAAATTCCTTTAATCACTTTTAGATGAAGTCTTTTGAAGATATAATGTGACTTAAGGTGACTATACAAACAGTAGGGTAATTTTTGTAAAAAGCCATTTGTATTTGCATACTGTACGGTGAGTCTGACTGAAATTGTTCACAAATAAACCAGGAGACAATCACTTTTATTTTAACACTCTTTAATATTACATAATGCTAAAACAATTGGGATTGAACTTATGTTAAATGAATAAACTCTTTTTGCTTTTTTTCTAGTTAGTCCTAATCAAAATGCTAGACCTTGCAAAAAACCATGTTCCCTGAGAACAACATGTTCCAACTGCACGAGCAATGCCATGGAGTGTATGTGGTGTAGCAGTACAAAACGATGCGTTGACTCAAATGCCTATATAATCTCCTTTCCATATGGACAGTGCCTAGAATGGCAAACTGCTACCTGCTCTCGTAAGTATTATAATGAATGAACACTGTTAACTATAACACGCTTATTTTATAGAAGCACAAACATTTGAGTAAGATTCACTAGGTACAGGAAAGAAAGAACAGATCATTTCAGCTGTCATCATAGCCCATTAATATCAGCAATGGATAACTTGTTTCATATTTTATGGATGCAGATAGTATAAATAAGTTTTGACAGAGGAAATACTCGTTGGATTTGTAGAAGAGCCAATAAATAGACAAATATATTCCTCTTTGCACTGTATTTACATGAGTAGACACATTACTATTGTGTCAAACTAAACTGATGTCCGAGGATGAAAATTAAAGACTGGTAAAATTAAGACTAAAAAGTTATAAAACGTGAGTTAATCAGAAATCAGGTTATTTAAAAAGATCAGCTGAATTCCTCAGCTGGTACTTTTAGGACCCCGATGTATTTTGTTAGAGAAAGAACAAGAGAAGTCCTTTTTCTCATCCAATGAGAGTGCAGCTATTCAATCATTGTAAAAATAAGGCTAATCCCAACCTGCTTGAAAAACAAACAGTCTTGGTTTTGCGTCATCATTTATTGCTTGTAAATGTGAATTCATGACTCCTTGGGAATTGTGTTTTGTCTCACTCCATGAGAAAAGTAAGCATTGAGTTCTCATATGAGGTAGCAGATTGGTGGCTAGGAGGCATGAAAAACTTTCCCCCTGTGTGATTGGTGGGTCCAAATCCCAATAGTTCATAGACTGGTCATTCCCTCCTTTTGAGAATAAAAAGCATATGGTTTCCTACTTCATCAAGAAGAAAGGACACTAGCAAGGTACCCCATTCAGTTTATGGTAGAGGCAGTGATTTCAGCAGGAGTCAATCAGATGAGTCTTCAGTGGCAGAAGAAGCCCCATCAGTGGACCTTTTTTCCCCCAGTGTCAGGCAGTCATAACTTTCTCCTGAATTTGTGGGTGCATGCAGCAGACACTGGCCCTGGGTGGCTTCATTTGGTCCAATCAGCAAAGCCCATAATCCTGTGGACAGTGAGACAGCAGTTTGTGGTCGATATGTTCTGACTTCCACAACTCAGTACCCTTGGCAGGCAAGTAGGCATTCAGTCTGGAGGGAGCAAAGTAATAGCAGGAAGATGGTAACAGGAGGAGCCATCCAGGACCATGTAGCCCTCTGTAATGGTGCAGATCTAGAGGTGCATGGAGGTGAATTATTGGACGAGTGCTGTCAGTGGAGGGCAGTCTGGATCCCAATGGCCTGGACTGGATGGGGTGGGTGATAGTTTTTCTCCAGCTGGCAGATTCTCTCCCACTCATGGGGACACATATGCAGCAAGCCTAGAAGATTCAGAATGGAGCAGCAGCATAGCTGTTTACTGAGTAGCAGCTTGGAGGTAGTGCAGAGTGCTAAAAGTTGGAGCAGCAAGCACAAACTTCTTGGACCACTCGGAAATACAGACATCAAAGAGTACTGCTAGGAGAGAAAGAAACAGGGATAAAAGTAATTTAAAAGTCTTACCAGTACGGGGGGCCTGGCTCCAGGCTCATGGAAGGGGCAAGGCCTCAGGCGGACGGGGTGGGGCTGGGGGTAACAGTCCCCCAGCCAGCCCTTCAGCGCTGCCCGGCCCACACTGTCTGCGGCAGCGGCCAGAGTCCCGGGCCCTTTAAATTGCCAGGCCTCCTGGTCCTTTTGCACCCCTCCCCCCCCAAGTGGCCCAGCGTGGGGGGTAAAAGGGGCAGTGATGTTAAAGTGCTGCTGCGGCAACGCTTTAAGGAGGGTCCTTTAATGTCAGCTGTGTACGGGCCCATACTGGCAGCCACTTCTTACTGGTACGCCGTACCGGCCCACTTTCACTTCTGAAAAGAAATAGCAGTAGTGCCATGCAAAGCCCCTCCTGCGATATTACACTGAAGACTGAACAGCTAGACTAGTTGAGTAGTCCACCATTCAGGGTCATAAATTTCTCGGTGTAAATTCTTCAGTGCAATGGCCAATCCATCTGGGGCTATGATGGGCTAATAGCCTCCGATTGCTCCCCTTGAGATTGCAGGATGCACCCTGAGCTTCCTAGTGGTTAGCAATGTCATTAGCATTATGGACAATACCTCTTCATGGGAGTACAGGCTCTTAGGGTTTTGCTCTTCATCTTCCAATAATCCTGTGTGTCAGCAGTGCTTAATTTGTGCCAGGGTTGAGCCCCAGCACCTCCACACTTGGCAGTTCATAGCCCTAACACTTCTGGGCTTGCTGAATAAGTTATGAAAGTGAAAAAATTGCTTGAGCCCTGGCTCCTAATTACTTGAGCCCTGGCACCTCTTTCATTACAAATTAATCACTGTGTGTTGGGCAGTATTTTCCAATGCGTGGGGGCATTCCCTGGTCAGAGGAGAGACTCCAAGGATGGGAGGGGCTGCAGGGTTGCAGCATGGTCATGATTGGTTTCATTTTCCTAATGGGTGACAGTGTTCAAAAGTTTCAGAAACAGTGGTGTAGGGGACAAGAAATGAAGTGGCCTGGTACTGATTGCAGGGTAGACAGTCAAGATTGTTATGATGGTTGGAGAGAACTGGGAGAAGCTAGTGTCTGGACTGTATTCAGGGCTGGGTGGTAGGTGGTATGGGTTTTCTGGCCACAAAATAAACTATATGTTGATAGCATGAGAGGTGTTTGTGAGTGAGAGTGCAGATAATTGGATGATTGCTTCCTCATACTGGCAAGCATTGTCTGATGGGTGCAGTTCATCTCTTTTTATATATCAAGACATGACATAGAGTAAGTGACATATCAGGAGGGGCTTTCCTGAATCCATTTGGCAGGGTTCAAGATATTGGACATCAGATGGACCTTGTTTCAGAGTTGTGGCTAGATTATTTTTCTATTCCATCAGATCCTACATATAGATGCAAACAGTAGCTTTCTGCTTCCCCATGAATCCCAGAGGACAATGGTAAAGTAAAAGATGGTGTGCTTGGTGTATGATGAGGGCCATTGATTTCATCTCATTTGAAGGTTGAAGCTTGAATGTTCTGCATGTAGTTGGCTACTCTGTGCCTGTGTGTTACATGGGAGGAGAGAGACAAAAAGAAAGGAAAATAGGGGAGCAAAGGCACAGGTGCTCTATCAGCTAATAGTAGGGCTAAGGACACTGGGATCTGCAGAAAAGGCTGCACCCCCAATTTAATTGAAGTTCTTTCATTATCATTTATCTTCATAGTATATAGTGAGTGAGTATATTGTGTGCCTGAGTTGATACATTTCAATGACAATTTTTTAAAGTTGAAATAATATTATTAAAGCAGGAAATGGGCTAGGAAAGAGGTGGGAACCAGTGCAGGAGGCAAAGGGCCTCTGCATAAGAGATATTGGTCTCCAATCTCCAGTCGTTTGAGAGGGGCAAGTAGGCCTTGCTATGGAAGACTTAATAGGAAACTGCATTAATGTGCACTTCATTATCACTTATGAGTGTGTAGCCTGTGTAGGGATTGATAATGCTGTAAATATGCAAAATTTAAAATACTCCATTATCTGGAGACTTCTGTCTTACAACAATCCAGGAAAGTATTTTTTTTTCTTTTAAAAAAAGAAATTTAATTAAAATCCATAAGACAGTGACGGAAAATTCAGAAATAAAATTGACATCCCTAACATTGCAAAAGTTGTACCTTTGTTTTAAAAATGGCACGAGTTATGAGTGAAGAGTCTGTCTTGACCTCACACTTGTATATTATTCAAGTGTATTTTTTTTTTGCATTTATCTGAAAGCCATACCACTTCCGTTTGTGCAGGGACAACAAAAGCACTGTGTTTAATTTAGTTGTCATTCGAGGTAGGTCTATAAAATTTTATATTAAATAAACATAATGTTATTTGCCATATGTCAGTTCAATATCGTATAGAAGTAGCTTTCTCTGAAATTGTGTTTTCCTTCTAGCCAATAAAAAAAAATTCAATTTCCATGAGCAGGCATTTTATCGGACTTAAAGTATTTGAAAGTTTGAGTGTAAAACAAGAAAATGAATATCTAAATCAGACCTTGTTTTCAGTCTAATTAATTGGAAAATTAAGGGAGATAGATTATTTAATATTATTACTAAAAGGTGCATTTTAATGAGATATTAATATAAATGAGTTTATTTACTTGTTAAAATATTATTTTTAGTTAATCTTGTTGCTTGTTTGTTCACAGAAATGTACGTAACAATAGCTTAACAAAAGAAAAGCATTCACACTTTATTACTTTTGTCATGGCTCATAGATGAATATTTGAACATTTTTATCTGTTCTGCACCAGTAGACTACTTGCCACACACATTCATAGTTTAACCGCCAGAAAATATCACCCTGAATGAGTGGATATGAGAAATGCATATTTATTTCTACAGCTTGGAAAATAAATGAAGAACACTTTTTTTTTTTGATGACATCTAGTCATTTTAAGAACTGCTTGGCAGAAAATTTCGTTCGACTCATCACCACCACTTCAAGCCGTTACAATGTGAGAATGGGTTGCTGGTGGCAAATGCTCATAATCCACCAATAAATGTCCAGAGAAGAGTTCCTCCACCTTGAATATAAATCTCCTTTTCTGACCTACAGTACCATTTTCAGTTTAATAAATTACTACACCTACAAAGAACATCTAAGGTTTTTTATTGTTGACTCCTTCCTTCTCTCCCACAGAACCTGAAACCCCAAGGACAGCCTTTGGGCATGGCGGTTCTTGTTATGTGCTGCCCCTCTAATGGAATCCTGAAAGTGGATCATCTGTTATTCCTGCATGGACTTAAGCATTTATTAGAGACTGGTGTTCTATAGATTTCTATTACTCCTCCTTCTTCCTGCATTAAAGAGAAAAAGGGGGCCCCATTCTGGCAGCCCTTTCTCTGAGGGGAAAAAGCCCCTTCCGTTGCTGTCAGTGGACATGCAGGCTTACCAGTTTGACCATGGAGAGATAAAGGGCATATTGTCTTCTCCATAGAGAATATATAATTGTATATATGTCCTTGTATTTATAATATCACTTCACTGAAGTTGTGAATTGAAAAAACACTGGATGTCTGCCAAAAAATTTATGGCCAGCTTTTTAGTCTTTCTCCCCCAGACAGTGAACACTACTTTTTCTACTGTCAGTAATGATTTGAAATGTATTCATTTAATATTAGTGGAGTGTGGCGCCGTGCCTTAATAGTTGCCTTTGCATTACTTTTAGCATTCCTGCTGATTTCAGAGGACACTGTATCCTTTTAATGTCAGTGATGGCAAAATAAACCAACATCCACAAAAATAAATTTGACTTAAACTGCGGAGTCTGCTTAAAAAGAGGTCCCTGAAAAACATACATTTGTACAGGAGTTACTTCTGAAACCATGTTCACAGAAGGGCCCTGTGAAACAATATGTCAGTCTTCTCTAGAAATTTTGTAGTTGTATTTAATATTTATCATGGATTTCGGCATCTATATTAAATTCTGTTTATTTCCCACCAACTTCCAACCTTTCTTTGTCTCATTCACCTGTTTTCTCTTGCCTGACACCTGCACTGCAAACTCTGTCTTCCATGTTGCTTGTGTGTACAGTACCTAGCGTGGTGGGCAATCAATGTTTGATTGAATTCCAGGCCCTACTCTAATAGAAATATTAATGATAATATATTAACATAGCATCCAGAGGCCCCATTAGGGATTGTAACCACATTGTACTCAGCATTGTAGCTATACACAAATACTGAGTCACTCCCCTGAGTAGATTATTTTTAGAGGATTATTAATCTTAGAATATAAGTATATAATTTTATGTACATATTTACAGACAAAAACTATATTAAAATGGAGTTAGTTAATAAAAATATATTTTAAATTATACACACAAAATTTAAAATGTAGGGTAATATACATTGCAGGGATGTTGTAGTTATCCCCAAACTAAGCATTGTAAACCTAGGAAATTCAGAGTTAAGGTTAAACTTAAAAGAAATCCAAACACGTTAAAGTATGGAAATGCACAGTTAGGGAGCGCATACAACCGTATCTCTGCCCAGTAGTGACAGAATGCAATAACTACAGGATTATGATTAGGGCAGTTTAGTGTTTGTGGACTGAGATTAGAAGAAATGATTTTTTTTTAAAGATGCATTTGATATTTTTCCACCTCTGATCATGAGGAGGTAAAAATGCTCCAAAATAATGAGATCACAGGAATATTGGAAACTATTTTTCATAACTGGAGGTTTATTTGTCACCAGAGGCTGGTGTCTAAAAATATTTTCCTTCAGAGAAACTCATGAGGAGCTGTCTTCTTTTAAAATGTCTACAAGTTCCTATTGTTCTTGTCAAGGTTCCTCCCCCACTCTGAATGCTAGGGTACAGATGTGGGGACCTGCATGAAAACCTCCTAAGCTTATCTTTACCGGCATAGGTCAAAACTTCCCCAAGGTACAAAATATTCCACCCTTTGTCCTTGGACTGGCCGCTACCCCCACCAAACAAATACTGGTTACTGGAGAAGAGCTGTTTGGAAATGTCTTACCCCCAAATACTTCCCAAAACCTTGCATCCCACTTCCTGGACAAGGTTTGGTAAAAAGCCTCACCAATTTGCATAGGTGACCACAGACCCAAACCCTTGGATCTGAGAACAATGAAAAAGTATTCAGTTTTCTTACAAGAAGACTTTTAATAGAAATAGGAGTAAATAGAAGTAAAGAAATCCCCTCTGTAAAATCAGGATGGTAGATACCTTACAGGGTAATTAGATTCAAAACCTAGAGAATCCCTCTAGGCAAAACCTTAAGTTACAAAAAAGATACACAGACAGAAATAGTTATTCTATTCAGCACAATTCTTTTCTCAGCCATTTAAAGAAATCATAATCTAACGCATACCTAGCTAGGTTACTTACTGAAAGTTCTAAGACTCCATTCCTGTTCTATCCCCGACAAAAGCAGCATATAGACAGACACATAGACCCTTTGTTTCTCTCCCTCCTCCCAGCTTTTGAAAGTATCTTGTCTCCTCATTGGTCATTTTGGTCAGGTGCCAGCGAGGTTACCTTTAGCTTCTTAACCCTTTACAGGTGAGAGGAGTTTTCCTCTGGCCAGGAGTGATTTTAAAGGGGTTTACCCTCCCTTTATATTTATGACAGTTCTCACTAGGTACACTCTTTCAAAAGGGTTATTGCCTCCCTTTACTTACAATGAGAGTGAAGCCAGTAGCCACACGTTTAAGAACAGTCATACTACAAATACTAAAAAATAATAATAAGCAATCAGTGGTCTCAATCCCATTGAAATCAATGGGAGGCGACACCCTTTTGAAAAAGGGCAGTTCCATTTGGAATTCTGTACAATATACTTGTTGAAGGAGACATTTTTAGCTATGAAGAAACATGGAAAAAATTGCAATTAGCCATTGTTTTCAAATATACGCAATACATGAAATTTCAGTAATTTTTAGTTACAATATTAGGGAAACTGAAGCATTTATGTTTCATTGTTAAGAAAATTCAGGACCAAAAAAATATTCTGGCGCTGCACGTAATTCCTTAAAAGAACAATTTAAAGTGAATTTTAACTAAGAGACCAATTAAGCAGCTTACTTGTAAAATTGAATAAGTGCTGTAATTTTTGGGGGAGCGTACTCTGTATTCATATGTAAGAAAGTGGGTGTTTTCCTACTTTTATGTGCAAAACAGACTCATCTTTAACTATGGAGCTGTGACCAGTGCTTTCCTTAATATATTTTAGAATTTAAAAAAATTATTATCAAAAGAGGAAGTACCTATGTTTCTTTGAGTAAATAAATAAAATAAATTGCAATAGGAAAAGAACTTCTGATCCATGCACCTCTCATCCCACTGACTTTTTGTACCATTCAGTTCCACAGCACAGTGAGGGGTCTGTTGAAAAGTTAATGAAGCCGCCTCGCACCATGTTACCATTTAAACAGTTTCCTGGTTGAGGTGGCTTTGGACAGATCTGATGCTGCTTACTCTTTTCAGTCTCCCCACATGTAGATCCCTGATCCTTTGGAGTCCAGGGTTGTGGGAGGTTCATGCTTTGAGGGACAGTAACCACATCCACAGTTTTAAACTTATTTGATCTTGACCTCAAGACATATTTCCTTTTTCCCCTGGAGACTGAGCTTGTAGTTAGCATGAAAAATTAAATTATTTTAAATCCCTTGGAATCCTCATTACTGTTTTTCCACTTTTATTGTTATTCAAGATAATAATAAATGAGAGGATTAAGCAGCTGTTTTCTAGTAGGTGCAGTATTGTCTGTCTCTCAGAAGTAAATTATCTATATTGAACCTATGTTCCATATGTCTATAACACTTGTATAGTGTACTGATTTTTTTTCTTTTACATGAGCTATTTATTTTAGTCTCCTGTCATCCTCTCATTATTAGCAAGAGATTGTAGAACTTACTGTGAAGGGATTTGTGCTGTATTCATTCTCCATCCTTTCTCTCCCTCCACCCCCCCATGTTTACATTTTTAAAACCTTATCTAATTAAAATAAACCCACAGTAACCTCTATATCTATGGAAAACTATTACCAAAAATAGTTTCTAAAATAACAAACTGACAGAAGGCACCCCACATGAAACAAACTACTAAGGCAACTTCAGGTAGGGGGAAAGCCTGCATAAATAGATTAACCTTGCTGTACGCTCTGAAGGTCAAGAAACTCAGGCCAAGTTGACATCAATGAGAAGTAATTCAGAGTCAAGGGCTCTCCCTGCTTGAGGACACCATGACTGTTAACTCCTTTTTGTCAAGAACTGAAACCTCAGGCCCATGCGGCAAATGTGTCCCAGTGAATCTAAACTTGATCACCATGTGTATCTGCTCGCATTTTGTTTGTAATATTTTGAGTTCTCAGGAGGTCAGCCCCAGCTCTTTAGCAAGTCATGACTTTCTCTAGCAGTACTCTCCTACTGCTTTTGACTCCTAGTCCTCGCAAACTCTGAGTTCTCAACCCTTTTTCTCTCCCCACAGCTGGAAGTAGTTATTATAATTAAATGTCCCTAGCACCTTCAGCTGGGGTCACTAATTATCAGTCGGTTGCGAGCAAGACTGATCTCAGGTGCCTTTGCCAGCTTGTGACAAGGAGTCTTCAATGGAACAGGCTGTAGACTCCTGTGAGGGGTTTCTGCAAATTTCTCAGGTGAACAATTTATGATTCTACCAGGACTAAAGTCAGACAAATGGGAAACCTGTTAATTCATTTGAAATCATTTATGAAGTGACAGTTTTTATCTGAGACAGTTACCAGTAAATTCAGATTGATATTTCGTGCTTCTAAATTGAGTTCTAGCAATGCTTCTGAACACTATTGACAGTGTTTGGAAACATAATTGTATTATTTACAGTAACATTATATTGATGTTCTGGTACTTAACAGGGATTCATCACAATATAAAGTGTTTGTTTCCATGTTACCAAGTTTTCTCTTTTATTTCCAGAACTATTTGTCGAGTTAGTAAGGTGTCTAGGTATGTCATTTAATTGTCAAAGAAGAAAGAATATACAGTACATGGAAAGTGTTTTGATATTCTAAAGTGAAGAAAATATTACCAGAACTGCTAAAAAGTGTGTGTAACAGGATATAGGGGCACTACCTGCTTAGTGTTTAACAAGGGTTTCGGCCTTAGTTTAGGTTCCTCCCCTGCACAGATGCTCATGAGAAGGACTATAATACAACTGTTTGGTTGAGTGAGCGGGAATGCCTTTGGGAAATTAGGGTCCACATTCAAGTTTCATGGGAATAGGTTGAACTGCAAACTGGGGAATTTTGTTTCCTTTTCACCTTATATTAATGTTTTGCTTTTGTTTTGTAAATATTGTCCCTTGAAGCAACTTTGCTGGCTTCAGTTTTTTCTGCTTAACCGCTCTTCCAGCATACACAGTCGTTGAGGAAAGATAAAATAATCCGAGATTACTTTTATTATATGAATGGGACAGGCTAGCTCTAGATATACCTGGAACTTCATTTTTTAGTGTGTCTTACTGTTAAGTTTTAATTGAAAAAAAAAAACCCCATCACACACCAACTCCAAAGACACACATCCCCTCATGGCAGCACACACCCCTTCTTCACCACCCACGGAAATCCACAGAAATCTTCTAGCACAACTCCCCCATAGACACAACCAGCACCCACAATAACTACAAACATCACTCCGAAGACCAGAATGTCTGAGTCAGTGTAAAGCAATTAAAACAACTTCAAACATGGTTGAGAACTCTTTTTGTTTAGAACATCACCAGTTATCACTGGGATTCAAAGTCTGTTGCTATCCAATTTTTAAGTGCTCAGCCATTTTTGGCTTTTTTACATGCACAACTTTACGAATTAAACCCATGTGACAGCATGGGTTTACAGCTATTACTTCATTTAATAATTTCCCTGGAAGGATAAATAGGTAAAAGAGTAGGGGCCTGATTTCCACATGTGCCGAGCACCCACTTTTTCAATGGAAAACCATGGGAGCTACAGGTGCTTGGCACCTCTGAAAAACAGTCCTGATGCAATTTGTGTATTTACAAATTACTTGCATATTGCTCTTCCATGGATGTAACTTATCAGTGGGATTATGTCAAGTGCTTAATGTTACTTCAATATAGTTGTGGTTTAATAAGAAGAGAGAATGACAGAAAACTAAGCAATGTCCTCATTTTAATTATAGATAATAAAGCAAAATGATTAAAATAGACTTTAATAGTCTCAAAATTATGCTTTTTGCAGGGTTGTTGTAGTCATGTTGGTTCCAGGATATTAGAGAGACAAGGATGAGGTAATATCTTTTATTGGACCAACTTCTGTTGGTTCAGGTGACCTGAAGAAGAGTTCTGTGTAGCTCAAAAGCTTGTCTCTGTTGTCAACAGAAGTTGGACGAATAAAAGCTATTACCTTGCCCACCTTGTCTCTCAAAATTATGCTGACAGAGTCTTGTGAATTTTTTTAACCTTTTTTATAGTGATAGGAGTTGCCTTTTTTCTTAGCCATTTATTTCTTTTCCTTTTGCTTTTCCAGGAAAAAGTGGTTCAAATACCTCCATTCGCAGTTAATCATTTATTTTCACTCAAAGTTAATCGTCTTAATCTTATAACTGATTTCTAAATCTGTATGAATGCTTCTGCAGTTTATATAATTTAATTGTATTATTTTTTTCTACTGGTAAAGGATTTTTTTTTGTTCAGGAAGTTTGAAAAGATAATTGTGGTTCTTCTTTGAATGATTGTATATGTCCATTACACTAGGGGTGTGTGTGTGTGTGTCTTGTGTACTGGTGCCAGAGAGTTTTCCCTAACCATATCCATAGTGGTGGTGTCAAGGTTCCTCCCCCACTCTGAACTCTAGGGTACAGATGTGGGGACCTGCATGAAAAACCTCCTAAGCTTATCTTTACCAGCTTAGGTCAAAACTTCCCCAAGGTACAAAATATTACACCCGTTATCCTTGGACTGGCCGCTACCACCACCAAACTAATACTGGTTACTGGGGAAGAGCTGTTTGGACGCGTCCTTCCCCCCAAAATACTTCCCAAAACCTTGCACCCCACTTCCTGGACAAGGTTTGGTAAAAAGCCTCACCAATTTGCCTAGGTGACTACAGACCCAGACCCTTGGATCTTAAGAACAATGAACAATCCTCCCAACACTTGCACCCTCCCTTTCCTGGGAAATGTTGGATAAAAAGCCTCACCAATTTGCATAGGTGACCACAGACCCAAACCCTTGGATCTGAGAACAATGAAAAAGCATTCAGTGTTTTACAAGAAGACTTTTAATAAAAATAGAAGTAAATAGAAATAAAGAAATCCCCCCTGTAAAATCAGGATGGTAGATATCTTACAGGGTAATTAGATTCAAAAACATAGAGAACCCCTCTAGGCAAAACCTTAAGTTACAAAAAAGATACACAGACAGAAATAGTTATTCTATTCAGCACAGTTCTTTTCTCAGCCATTTAAAGAAATCATAATCTAACACATACCTAGCTAGATTACTTACTAAAAGTTCTAAGACTCCATTCCTGGTCTATCCCTGGCAGAAACCAGCATACAGACAGACACAGACCCTTTGTTTCTCTCCCTCCTCCCAGCTTTTGAAAGTATCTTGTCTCCTCATTGGTCATTTTGGTCAGGTGCCAGCGAGGTTACCTTTAGCTTCTTAACCCTTTACAGGTGAGAGGAGCTTTCCCCTGGCCAGGAGGGATTTCAAAGGGGTTTACCCTTCCCTTTATATTTATGACAGGTGGCCATGTCTGTGCACTGATGTCCCTTGTGTTCTGAGCTGAGGTATAAAGAGGTAGAGACACCCTGCCCCTATTTCAGTTCTTTCTTACTGTTCATTATCAGTGTTCATAGAATCATAGAATATCAGGGTTGGAAGGGACCTCAGGAGGTCATCTAGTCCAACCCCCTGCTCAAAGCAGGACCAATCCCCAACTAAATTATCCCAGTCAGGGCTTTGTCAAGCCTGACCTTAAAAACTTCTAAGGAAGGAGATTCCACCACCTCCCTTTCCAGTGTTTCACAACCCTCCTAGTGAAAACGTTTTTCCTAATATCCAACCTAAACCTCCCCCACTGCAACTTGAGACCATTACTCCTTGTTCTGTCATCAGCTACCACTGAGAACAGTCTAGATCCATCCTCTTTGGAACCCCCTTTTAGGTAGTTGAAAGCAGCTATCAAATCCCCCCTCATTCTTCTCTTCCGCAGACTAAACAATCCCAGTTCCCTCAGCCTCGCCTCATAAGTCATGTGTTCCAGTCCCCTGATCATTTATGTTGCCCTTTGCTGGACTCTTTCCAATTTTTCCACCTACTTCTTGTAGTGTGGGGCCCAAAACTGCACACAGTACTCCAGATGAGGCCTCACCAATGTCGAATAGAGGGGAACGACCATGTCCCATGATCTGCTGGCAATGCCCCTACATATACATCCCAAAATGCCATTGGCCTTCTTGGCAACAAGGGCACACTGTTGACTTGTATCCAGCTTCTTGTCCGCTGTAACCTTGTTAGCCGACGGCCAAGGATGTTTGGTGAGGTGCCAGCTATGCCCGTTTATACCATCCGTGACTTTAACCGCTAGGACGCACTGTCCCTTCGCGGCGGGCAGCCCGGGCTAGGCTGACGGATGCCCCAAGGTCCTAACCACCCGTGACTTTAACTGCTAGAGCTCAGAGCTCCTTTGCAGCGGGCAGCCAGGATTGACTGACAGGTGCCCCAAGAGTTTGCCCCGTGGAGGCGGCACAACTCAACGCTAGGCTTTTAGTACTCTCACCTAATGGCCAGGCTTTAGAGCCAAAACGGCTGAGGTTCTTTAATTGTGTTGGCTGCTTTACAGTAAACCAGAGAAAACAAGTCAGGCTTATGCATAAATGGTTACCAAAATTTATTAAGCTAGATTCTAATCATGTGGTTACAAAATTGCTAGTGCCTACTTATTTAAATGTAGAGATGTTAGACACACAAACAAGTTACAAAACTGAAGCCACAATCCCAAAGAAAAGAAAAACAAAGTATAGAGCTCTATGTCAAAATATGTGTACACTAAAGATAGGAGATCAGGTGTGGGTGCTTCTTACCCTCCTTTCATCTCTCGATTCCAGCGGTGCCAAGCCAGGATCGGTCACTCAATTCCACGAAAAGACGAATAAGGGACAAGGCGTAGGGACCCTCTTAGCTGCAGAAGCCTTGGGAGGCTGTCACTTATCTGACCAGCAGATAGATAGTGAAAAGCACTCAAAAATCATGGTGCTGTAGGTCCCCTACTTATACCTCTGTACTCCTTTATTCTCTTTCTCCTTTCTTATGCCAAATTGAGGCTGGTCTGTCGGGGTGACGCCAGCTTTTGCAAGAGTAGTTTACACTTGCAAGGGAGAGAAACAATAAGTTTCGACTACTGGACATTTCTTTTATCAGGGTAAATATTTTCCCACCTAGGATGTTGGTGTGTGTGCATCATGCTATTTAGTAGGGGCTAAGAGCCATGTCTGTCACAGGGCCTCTGCCTGCTGTGAGCTTAATCCTTGTATCTGTTCCCAGAGGCACATTGTAGCAGCACACCTGTGCTTTCACAGCTTCAAAGGCTGGGCTGGAATATATGTTAAGTGCCCTGTTCCTGCTTCCTCCTGTGTTTCCAGCAATGCTGGTCTGAGGGGGGGGGCAGCTGTCTGGCTACATTCCACCCCCTGATGCACCACACTACATCCCAGATTGCAAGGTGGCGGTGATGCCAGCACCTCTTGCCCTCCTTGGGGAAATCTAGAAATACCCAACAACCAAATTAGAGGATGAGGGTTCGCGGAATTGGTTAGGATCCCTTTTTAGCTCTAGGTATCTGATTTGCGTGGAGGAAAGAGCAGTTTGAATCAAACGCTTCATAATACATAAAGTTACACAAAAAACAATTACAATAATTAAAATGGTTAAAACAGTATTCACAACCGAATGTAAAAACGGGGAGAGGGAAAATCCCAAGTGTTGAGCTAACCATTGCATCCATGAGGTTTGTCCATTCTCAGCCACTGCATGTAAAATTTTAACTGCACCTTTAATAGCAACCACATCTTGCTCTATTTGCCCTGAATGATTTACATAAAAACAACAAGATTGGTTGATGACAGCACACACTCCTCCTTGCTGGGCTAGGGTAGCGTCCAGTGCTATTTTGTTCTGCAGAGCATATCGGGCCACAGACTGAAGTTGTTCATTTAAAAGCCCTAATGCATCAGCAGTATGATTCAGAGCAATTTCCAATTGTCCAGAAACGTTTGCTATTGCCATCTCGAGCTCAGTTATACCTAACCAAGGTATAAGTGCACGTGTAAATCGGTGAAAACCAGAGGGCCGTTCAATCAGGGGGTTGTAGGTGAACTTTCGTTTGGACCGGTGTATAAAACTTCCCAGATTTGTTATTCTGGGGGCATTAACATGAGGGTGTACTGTTAGTCCCTCGGGTACTGCATGTCCCAGTGAACACCTTCCAGTCCAACCTACAGGGAGATATTTATATGCCTTGTCCCCACAAATAAAGAACAAGCCAGGTTCTTTACTAAGAATAGGTGAATAAGGTCCTCTGTGCCACCTACCCCCCTCAGGTTTAGGTATGGGTTGGTGATATGGAACACAATATCCCATCTTAATGTTAGTACAGAGCAAAACTATTAACAAATCTTCTAAAATTTGATCTGAGCGAAAAAGTCCATTTTCATTACACTGATCTAATAAGGAGTTAATAGATTTGATTAGCAATGGGTTATAAATGTGTCCGGAACTGGGAATAAAGAACAGTGATTGGTCATACCAATCTCTGCTTTCAGGGTATCTACTCATATTCAGGGGAACAATTGTGGCATTATATATGCTAAAAAGGGGTCTATGTTCAAGTGTGCCATTGATGGGACCTTTCCAACATTTTAAAGTCCTTTTGTCGCTCATGGGTGGGTAGGTAGTCCAACCCCCACTTTTCTGATCAAATACAATTGTATGGGCACATTGCTGCTTATCTAGACTACCCATTTGTATGTCACCCTGAGTTTCAAAACAAATAGGGTATACTTCTTTAGATGATCCCGTTACATATTCCACAGGCTGTCCCCAAACAGTGCGATACCATTGTCTCACCTCCCCCGAGTCATTGCGAGGGTTGTTGGTGTACCATGCTGGTCCCCACTGAAAGATGTCGCTTTTGTTCCACCAATCATTTAGGCTGAGTGGTACAAATTCAAGTCCCAGTCCATTGGTTGAATCTAGCAAGGTGCACATCCAGCAATTTGTAGCACCAGCAGCTGAGGCGATGGTTTGGATTGCTCCCCGAAGAGGATGTTCTGGTATTGCCAAGGTGACTGGAGCCAACAGAAGGATCATGAGGGCTTGCAGGAACATATCTCTGGTGGGTCGTGTTCTAGCAAAAAAACTTATTTTAAAACCAAAAGCAAAAATTACACCTGCTATTATAAGTAATGGCAAATATATCAACAGTCCATAGTAGTCTCTAGTGATCAAACAGGTCTGCTGCATGATCCATTTTGCTGACAGGTTAGCTGGCAGGTTGCTCGGAACCATGGGACCATTCCTGCAATAAATCACATGGTCAGCCGGTCTTGGATGCGATCCAAGCCTCTGTAATGGTTATTAGCCTTTTATCAGCATTTAAGGCACTCCATACACCTTTCTCTTTATAGGCATGCAAAACGCAGGTAAAGGTTCCCAGGGCTGGGTGTTTAATCACAACAGTATCTCCGGGAGCATACTTGGAACTGTGCAGTGGTGTTCTGGCAGGGGAGATAGCTTTCCCTGTAGGGAAGAATCCCCTGCTGATTGGACTTCCTGTAGGAGTCTGTCTGTTGTTTAATCTCTGCACCACTTCGTCCAGTCTGTCTCCCCATGTGCCATCAGTAGGCTTCAAGTGATTCTTTAGCAACCCATTCCAGCGCTCGACCATGCCATTAGATTGAGGTCGATATGGAAGGTGGAAGGTCCATTGGACTCCATGGTTAAGGGTCCATTCCCTTACAAGTTTATTCTTAAAATGCGAACCATTATCTGATTGGATTTCTTGAGGCATTGGGACAATTGCTGTTAAGCGGTTTAGTCCCATAACTGTGGACAACCCTGTTGCCAATCGGGTTGGATATGCAAAACCAATCCCTGAAACAATTTCTACTCCAGTCAAGATGTATTTCCACCTCTGCCTTGTAGTGGGCAGTGGTCCGACATAGTCGACCTGCCAGGTTGCCCATAGTGTTTTTCCATCTCTTAGCCTGGCAAACCTTTGTCCTTCTGCTATATGTTTTCTAGTCTCAGCACAAATAGTGCAGGCTTGTACCAGGTCTCTAGCCTGTCTGTGGGTGATAGGCCACCCCCTGATATGTGCTTGCCGCACTAACTCATCACTTCCTGTGTGTCCTAAATTATCATGTAACCATGAATATAAGCGTTCCGATTCTACTTGTGTGGTAAAGAGCTGGGCAGCTGCATCAGCTAAATTGTTTAACTGTGCAGCTGGGGTATTATTCCTCTGATGAGCTGAGACATGTCCTATAGACAGGGGTTGTTGCAGGGCATGCTGATATAACCACTTCCAGTATTCCAGTCCCCAGACTGGTTTACCTCCTATTTCCCAGTGGTTATTTTTCCAGTTAGTGATCCACTGAGTGGCACCTGCCCATACCGCATAGGAGTCCGTATATACTGCGGTGGCTCCTGCTTCACAGGCCAGTTTAATTGCAGCCAATTCTGCACGTTGTGCTGACCCATCAATTTCAGCAGTTAGGGGTGCTGCAGAGGTGTCTGCAGGCACTGCTGTAGCTTTTCCCTTCCATTTTCCTTTTACCAGCCTGGCACTGCCATCAGTGAACCATACTCCCTCAGGCTTAGAAGGATCAAATGGGGCAGCATCCTTAATGGGAGACTGCTGTGGAGGTAGGCGGTATTCATCAGGCATTCCTACTTTCCATAGGGATTCCTGAATCATAGTGGGGTTTTGTGCAGTGTCTGCACTACCTACCCTGTGGTGTATGTAAAGTGCCCATCTTTGGATAGTCATCTTTTGTGCTACACCAGGTGGTAACTCTTTCCCTTCCAATATAGGTTTAATGATTGGAAGAGGAGTGTGAATTGTGATGTCCTTATCCTGAGTTAATTCCTCAGTTTCTCTCAAGGCTGTGTAAGCTGCCAAAAGCACCTTCTCATAAGGTGTGTAGTTAGCCTGTGACCCTTGCCATGACTTGGAACCAAACTGAATTGGTCGTCTGGGAGCAGTGTCACTGTCTTGCCAGAGAGCATAAGACATTCCAGTGGCTCCCACAGTTAGGTACAAATGGAATGGGGCTTCAGGATGTATGGGACCCAGAGCCTGATAGGTGTGTATCTCCCCTATCAGTTGCCTGAGGGCTTCCTCATGGGCAGGAGCCCATTCCCAGGCAGCACTTTTCTTTAACAAATTGTACAATGGTCTGGCTATAATGGCAAAGCCAGGTACATGTTTTCTCCAAAACCCCAGGGTTCCCAAAATCTGTCTCAATTGATCTTTACTTTCAGGGGAGGGTGCCCAATTTAGCTCTTGCACAGTGTCATTAGGCACAGACCTCCTACCTCCCATCCATACAGTACCTAAGAATTTTATCTCTTGGGAGGGACCTTGGCATTTCTCAGCTGGTAACTCTACATTAAGGGCTTCTAGTGCTCCTTTGATTTGATTCATAGCCTCCTGTACCTCTTCTGAGGTTTTCCCACCTATTAAGATGTCATCAATGTATTGCACAGTTTGTACATTGTGTGGCAGTATAAGGTCATCTAGGACCTTTGCCAGTGCCCCATGGCAAATAGTGGGTGAGTGTTTAAACCCTTGTGGCATTCGGGTAAAAGTGTATTGTACACCTTTCCAAGTAAAAGCAAATCTTTCCTGGTCAGCTGGTTGCAAAGGGACCATGAAGAACATGTCCTTTACATCTAATACTGCTAGCCAGGGTTTATCCCAGGTTTGTATGGTGTTTACAATATCTGTTATGCTAGGGACTGCTGCAGTTAATGGTCCAGTGTTACTGTTTAGCTTCCTATAGTCTATAGTGAGTCTCCATTTGCCATTTGGTTTCTTGATGGGCCACACAGGAGAATTAAAGCGAGAGTGGGTACGAATTAAAATTCCTCGCTGTTCCAAATCTTTGATCAGGTCAGTAACAGGGCTTATGGCCTCAGCTGGGACATTATACTGCTTTATGTTTGTTACTGTTGAGGGCGGGAGAGCAGGTGCGCTGCTAAGTAAGTTTACAGAATAGTGGGGAGGGCTTTCCTCTTCCAGGTGGGTGGCATGAGGAACAGAACTGACTCCAAAAGTCCATCTTTCCCCATTAATCCTTCCCTTCTTTCCTCTTAAAATGTCCATGCCCAGTATGTTGGCATTGCCCAAAATCACCTCATATTTTCGGGGCTGATGGTGGGATTGCAAGGGGATATCCAGTTTTATCTTAACTAATGGGTAAGTTATGGTACTGCCATTTACCCCTGTAACAAGTACCTGCTTTCTGCCAGTAGGTGGCGAGCCCTGAAAACTTTCTCGCTTAATCATGGACCTTTGAGCCCCTGTGTCCATTAAGAAAGGAATAATGTGTTTGTCATTTACAGTAACATGTATCCGGGGGTCTTTTGCTGTTGTTTTCTCCTCTTTGGATTTAAGCTGGTTTATTAGGAGAGGAGATTGACCCCCGCAAGCTAGTTTCCCTGCTCTGGTAACTCTTGCAGTTGCCGCAGCAATGGAGTATACCGGGTGTCTGCAGGTGGGGAAAGAGGAGAGAGCTGCAGAGGTGCACTGGGAGTAGCATTAGTTGTCTCCCAGTGAGCTCTTTTAAAGGTGGTGAATAATTTTAGCCGCTCTGTGGGCAGTCCATTTATCACATCTCTGGGATAACCTAAAGCCAGACATTGTCTCCACAACTTGGCTCTAAGCTCCTTTTCCTCCTGGGTTGGCTCTCGCTTGTTTTTATGTCCTTTAGATGGTGCCCCCTTGTTTCCCTGAAGGGAACGCATCTTAGCTTTGCCTGTCAGTGCTCTGATGTCTCCGAATTCTCTAAAGTATGACACCAGAAGGTTTAGCAGTACCCGAAAGGTACTGTTATGTGCTGCAGCTTCTGATCTAAGGGACAGTGCCATAGCCCTGTGGTTACTCGGAACTCCCTTAAGCAGGGGTCTGAGATCATCTACATCTACCTGACCCTCCCATGGGCTTTCATAGGCTAACTCTTGAGGGTTTTGGCCAAGCACGCTAATAACAGTCACAGTTAATAGAGCTGTTTTTACCTCATCTATGTTGGTCCAGTGCATTACTGGGGGTTCATCTCGGTCTGCTGGGTAAATTCCTCTTGCCCATTGACAAGCCAGAGACCAAAGTGTTTTAGGGGTGTTCCCCTCTGAATGTTCCAGGAATATTCCTGCACCTAAGTTAAGGCGCTCAGTTTCTTGGGCTGTCAGGCGTATATATCCACCCCCAGTGTCCCAGAGGCGGACCAGCCACTCTATTATACCTTCCTCAGGCTTTTTAGCAAAATCTCCCTGGATTGTTTTTAACTCCATGGGAGTATATTGGCGGGTGGTAATTTTGGTAAAGTGTGTTGGAGCTTTACTCCCTTTTCCCTTTTTACCTCCCTTCTTTGTTTTTGAAGAGGTGGATGGATAATTGTCATCCCCTTCTTCATCCAGCTCTGCCCCACTCAAATTTTCCTCATGTTCTTCTGATTTGTGATGTGTGATAGCTGGTCTTAATTTTACAGAGGGACCTTCCTCCTCAGAGGAGGGGGACTCATCTGCTGAATCCCAAATGTCTCCATCCCATTCCTCAGGGTCTAGCCAGAGAGCAGTCTCAACTTTAGCCCGGTTGATACTGCGTGTTTTAGTCTCCAGCTTTTCCCTTCGTTCTATCCCTTCTTTCTCAATTAAGGGAAGTAATCTTTTCTGAAGATGTACCATATCCCTATTCAGTGTTCTTACTCTGGTATCTAAATTCTGGCATTCCTTGCGCAGTGTGTCCCCTTCCTGTTGTAGCCTATTAAATTCTATTGCCAGACTATGATACTCCTTACAGGCAGCTTGCCAAATATTAGTAAGCAGCCATATACAAGCACCTTTTCCTTTCCCTTTCTTCATCTTGCAGGCAGTTCTCCAGTTACAGAAATGCTGCCAGATCTCTGCTGGTTTTCCCCAATATTTCTCCAGCAGTTCTTTGCTCCACAGAGGATTTCCCCATCCCTCTTGGGTCAAACTTTTCTCTAGCTCAGGGAATTCTGTGGTGTTTATCATGACTGGTTTCATTGTGTTACTGTAGTGCAGCCTATATCACAATCCTGTTTGTGACGCCAATTTCTGTTAGCCGACGGCCAAGGATGTTTGGTGAGGTGCCAGCTATGCCCGTTTATACCATCCGTGACTTTAACCGCTAGGACGCACTGTCCCTTCGCGGCGGGCAGCCCGGGCTAGGCTGACAGATGCCCCAAGGTCCTAACCACCCGTGACTTTAACTGCTAGAGCTCAGAGCTCCTTCGCACCTGTCAGTCAATCCTGGCTGCCCGCTGGGAAGGAGCTCTGAGCTCTAGCAGTTAAAGTCACGGGTGTGGAGAGGCTCTTAGTGCTGCCATTGGGGCACCTGTCAGTCAGTATTGACTGCCCGCTGCGAAGGAGCTCTGAGCTCTAGCAGTTAAAGTCACGGGTGGTTAGGACCTTGGGGCATCCGTCAGCCTAGCCCGGGCTGCCCGCCGCGAAGGGACAGTGCGTCCTAGCGGTTAAAGTCACGGATGGTATAAACGGGCATAGCTGGCACCTCACCAAACATCCTTGGCCGTCGGCTAACAAACCTCTAGGTCCTTTTCTGCAGAACTGCTGCCGAGCCATTCGGTCCCTAGTCTGTAGTGGTGCATGGGATTCTTCCGTCCTAAGTGCAGGACTCTGCACTTGTCCTTGTTGAACCTCATCAGATTTCTTTTGGCCCAATCCTCTAATTTGTCTAGGGTCCTCTGTATCTTATCCCTACCCTCTAGTGTATCTACCTCTCCTCCCAGTTTAGTGTCATCTGCAAACTTGCTGAGGGTGCAATCCACACCATCCTCCAGATCATTAATGAAGATATTGAACAAAACCGGCCCCAGGACTGACCCGTGGGGCACTCCACTTGATACCGGCTGCCAGCTAGACATGGAGCCATTGATCACTACCCGTTGAGCCCGACAATCTAGCCAACTTTCTGTCCACTTTATAGTCCATTCATCCAGCCCATACTTCTTTAACTTGCTGGAAAGAATACTGTGGGAGACCATGTCAAAAGCTTTGCTAAAGTCAAGGAACAACAGGTCCACTGCTTTCCCCCTCATCCACAGAGCCAGTTATCTCATCATAGAAGGCAATTAGATTAGTCAGGCATGACTTGCCCTTGGTGAATCCATGCTGACTGTTTCTGATCACTTTCCTCTCCTCTAAGTGCTTCAGAATTGATTACTTGTGGACCTACTCCATGATTTTTCCAGGGACTGAGGTGAGGCTGACTGGCCTGTAGTTCCCCAGATCCTCCTTCTTCCCTTTTTAAAGATGGGCACTACATTAGCCTTTTTCCAGTCGTCCGGGACTTCCCCCGATCGCCATGAGTTTTCAAAGATAATGGCCAATGGCTCTGCAATCACATCCGCCAACTCCTTTAGCACTCTCGGATGCAGCGCATCCAGCCCCATGGACTTGTGCTTGTCCAGCTTTTCTAAATAGTCCTCAACCACTTCTTTCTCCACAGAGGGCTGGTCACCTCCTTCCCATGCTGTGCTGCCCAGTGCAGTAGTCTGGGAGCTGACTTTGTTCGTGAAGACAGAGGCAAAAGAAGCATTGAGTACATTAGCTTTTTCCACATTCTCCGTCACTAGGTTGCCTCCCTCATTCAGTAAGGGGCCCACACATTCCTTGACTTTCTTCTTGTTGCTAACATACCTGAAGAAACCCTTCTTGTTACTCTTAACATCTCTTGCTAGCTGCAACTCCAGGTGTGATTTGGCCTTCCTGATTTCACTGCTGCATGCCCAAGCAATATTTTTATACTCTTCCCTGGTCATTTGTCCAGTCTTACACTTCTTGTAAGCTTCTTTTTTGTGTTTAAGATCAGCAAGGATTTCACTGTTAAGCCAAGCTGGTCGCCTGCCATATTTACTCTTCTTTCTACACATCAGGATGGTTTGTCCCTGTAACCTCAATAAGGATTCTTTAAAATACAGCCAGCTCTCCTGGACTCCTTTCCCCCTCATGTTATTCTCCCAGGGGATCCTGCCCATCAGTTCCCTGAGGGAGTCAAAGTCTGCTTTTCTGAAGTCCAGGGTCCGTATTCTGCTGCTCTCTTTTCTTCCTTGTGTCAGGATCCTGAACTCAACCATCTCATGGTCACTGCCTCCCAGGTTCCCATCCACTTTAGCTTCCCCTACTAATTCTTCCTGGTTTCTGAGCAGCAGGTCAGGAAGAGCTCTGCCTCTAGTTGGTTCCTCCAGCACTTGCACCAGGAAATTGTCCCCTACACTTTCCAAAAACTTCCTGGATTGTCTGTGCACCGCCGTATTGCTCTCCCAGCAGATATCAGGGTGATTGAAGTCTCCCATGAGAACCAGGGCCTGCGATCTAGTAACTTCCGTGAGTTGCCGGAAGAAAGCCTTCTCCACCTCATCCCCCTGGTCCGGTGGTCTATAGCAGACTCCCACCACAACATCACCCTTGTTGCTCACACTTCTAAACTTAATCCAGAGACTCGTTAGGATATAGATATTCAGGCCTGTCTGTAAAGGCATGTACTCCAAGAATTTAGGTGTTTTCTTATCACTTGGCTAGTTAGAGGTATAAAAGAAAGAATCAAAATCACTGTCTGCCAGTGTAAGGTCCTTCTCTTACTGTGACAGTCTGAGGCCCTGTTCTTAGGCTAAGGCCTTTGGCTAAACAGCAGAGGCAGCCATAAGCTGGGAAGCGACCGGTCACATCCTCGCATTCCAAACTAGTCACATTGAAATAAGGTGCTATTGGGCCGTTAGGAATACAATCCTGTCCTGATAGTGCCTGTCACCTCCAGAGAAAGGGAAGTGCCTGGAAAATGTAAAAGGAAACTTAGTTTGATAGCATCCTGTCTGGCAAGAACTCACTTATCAATAGCTGGGATGTGAAATCCTCACTTCTGTATTGTTTTGTCATTATAGTTCCCACTTTGCTATTGTTTGTCTGTGTAATCTCTGTCTGGTTCTGTGATTGTTCCTGTCTGCTGTATAATTAATTTTGCTGGGTGTAAACTAATTAAGGTGGTGGGATATAATTGGTTACATAATCATGTTACAATATGTTAGGATTGGTTAGTTAAATTTCAGGAAAATGATTGGTTAAGGTATAGCTAAGCAGAACTCAAGTTTTACTATATTGTCTGTAGTCAATCAGGAAGTGAGTGGGTGTGGGGAGGGGAAATGGGAACAGGGAATGGGGGTAAGGAAATTGGAATCATGTTTGGCTAAGGGCAGGAATGGGAACAAGGACACAGGTGTAAGGCTCTGTGGTGTCAGAGCTGGGAAGGAGGACACTAAGGAAGGAAACTGGAATCATGCTTGCTGGAAGTTCACCCCAATAAACATTGAATTGTTTGCACATTTGGACTTCGGGTATTGTTGCTCTCTGTTCATGCGAAAAGGACCGGTGAAGTAAGTGGGTGAAGGAATAAGTCCCCTAATATCTTGGTGCCGGTGACTGACTCGGATGCATCACATTGGATAGGTGAGTGGCAGCCTGTAAGTCCCCCTCCCCAACAGTCCACGCAGCTGCTTGGAGGGGATATCGCGAACTCTTGTGATGGTAGTTGCGGGTTCTGGCAAGCCAGGGTAAAGGATTTTTTGGATAAATGGATAAGGAAGAACCAGGGCCCATACCAGGTGCAGGGGTCAACCTGGGATGAGATTAAAAAGGAAATGGAGGAAGTGTTAGGGGACCCAGAGGGATGGGGGGTGGCTGAGGAGTCCACCCTCCTTGGTATATGGATACTGTTCCTGTTTAAATAGAAGCAGGAAACTAGTCAGGACCGCAAAGTTCCACCAGTCAGATTCCAGGACTGGAGTCTCCTGTCAGAGTTGAACTTCTAGTTCTGGTAACTGTTAGCAGGTCATGAGGTGGTGGGTTGGAACTCCTGAGGGCCAGACTCTTTGGTAGCGCTGACAGGGCCTGGGCCAGAGCCCAGTGAATTGGAACAGCCCTATCAACTCGCACCCTGCATTTCAAAGGTCTTAATCCGCTGACGACTAGGCAATGCTCCCCACAAGTGACAATCATCACAGGGGCCCATCTCATGTATTAAGATAAGTGGTGCAGACTTATCCACTTCTTCAAAAGTTTTATATCAGCCATAAGTAGACATGGATGGACAGATGTTTCATTCTGTAGGATAGATTATGCTCAAAACCTATCCGTTTATCTTCGAAGTACTCTTTGCACAAATGGCAGAGTGATTATAATGATGAGCACTATCTTACATAATTTATATATCAGTAAACTAACCCATAAGAGAACAATACATTCTTTACTCTGGCTCTTCAGTTGAAGGCCAGAATTAAAAATCAGCATGCAAGGAAATATGCTATATATTATTTGAGCTTCCATTTTTTGCCTTTCAATAACCTAGGAATTAAGTTTTTTGTTTTTTTTTTAACAGCCCATCTCAGTTCTTGTCTGTATGCATTCTGGTTCCTATCTTTGAAGGGGGAGTTGGACTAGATGATCTCCTGAGGTCCCTTCCAACTCTGATAGTCTATGAGACTTGAACATTCTATAATGTTGCTACACCCTAATGTATGGTTGAATGGGTATGTGTTTGTGAAGGATCCTCGTAACTTTTCCATCAGGATAGATTCATGATGGGAAGGGAAGGGACCAAAAGGAGGAATTAAAATTTCTAATGAAACCAAGAGGTTATTTGTAAGTTAGAGAACTAAAGGAAATAGCGGTGGAAGCCCTTGACTCTGGGCTATGCTTTCCCCTGTTCATTCATCAAAACCAATTTGTTCATATTCAGAGTGTAGTGTAAAGCCTATTTATTTACAAAGGGTTTCACCTGATTTCCTTGAAGAAGAGTTTTGAGAGGGTTTCCTTGAAAGAAAAGGTTGAGTTTATTGTGGTTGGAGAAACTTTTCTTAGTTTTTGCCATTGTGTTAATTTAGTTTTAAATTGTTATTTTGTATATGTATATGCCCTTAAAAGGTTTTGATAGTTGCACTTTATAAATTTAAAAATAAATACATCTTTGTTAAAATCCTTCAGTGTAACCCTGAAAGAAGGCAATTAGCTATTTGTAGAAGGTTTGAAGGAGGGCAATTGTCGCATTTTAATATTTTTAAGATATAAATTGTAGCGGGGGTGAAACACAAACTGGGACTGTGAACTAAAAGTCTCCAAGCAATTTTTAATGACATCTACACAGCAAAAAGAAAAGGAGTACTTGTGGCACCTTAGAGACTAACAAATTTATTTGAGCATGAGCTTTCGTGAGCTACAGCTCACTTCAAGCTCACTTCACTACAGCTCACTTCAGCTCACTTCACAAAAGCTCATGCTCAAATAAATTTGTTAGTCTCTAAGGTGCCACAAGTACTCCTTTTCTTTTTGCAAAGACAGACTATCACGGCTGTTACTCTGAAATCTACACAGCAACGCGCCTGCACCCCCCCCCCCAACAAAACTGAACAGCAGCAAGTTTTCAGAGCCTGGGTCAACTGACTAAGGCTTATGAGGCTTGCACTGCTGGGCTAAAATAACAATGAAGACATTCAGGCTCAGGCTGAAGCCCAGGCTCTGAAACCCAGCAAGGGGGGAGGGTCTCGGAGCCTGGGCTCCGGTCCAAGCCAAACATCCACACAGCATGAGCCGAATCAGTTGATGTGGTCTCTGAGAGTCTCTGCTGCAGGTTTTTTTTTGTTTTGGTTTGTTTTTACTGTGTAGATGTACCTACTGCGGTATTGTTTTCTTAAAAAAACAAAAAACAAAAAACCAGTAACTTCAGAACATGAACTTCTGTTTGTTCTAAACTGGGTATTCCACATTTGAGGAAGACTGCTTGTGGGAGACATGCTCATTTTAAATTAAATGAAAGGATGCTGTGTAGAAATTTTTTTTAGAGGTAAAGATTTATAGGTAACAGCACAGTTGAATAACTCAGTTGATGACAATGTGGGGGAGAAAGGGAGATTTGATTTTTAGTACCCAAGTAAATGAAAGCTGACTTACTGTTACAGAAAAGAGACAATAAGATGGAGCTTCATTAAAATGAAATGCAATTCTGATCTGTAGTTTGAGAATATTTTTTTAAATGAATATTTCATGGTATGTCTCAGAGATTATCATTAGGAGTCGGCAGAGTGTTTAGTAAAAAATCCAAAATACTCAATGTTCTTTGGTAATTGAAGCTCAAAATAATTTATAGGTTTGAGTCTGAATGATCACAATTTGAACATTTCCCTTCGTGATTTGGATCAATAACCAGAATTTGTTGCAAATTTGATTCTGTAGTTTTCCTAGTCAGCCAAGACCTTGATCCTACAAACATGCATGTGCTTAAGTCTACGCACATGTGTATCAATGTAAATGGTTGCATGATCTGGAGCAAAGTGTGTGTATAGCTCTATTGAGTATTGGTAGAGAGAGCTGAAAATTGATCCTCTGCCTCTCTGTCTTTGGATAGCTGCAAGACTTCCTTTTGCTGCATAGTTACATAATCCTCATGTGGCTTCTATGAGCGTCTGGTTCAATGAAGTAGGGGATAGCCTCTTGCTGTCACCCTAAAAAATAAAATAAAATCTTCTCTTGCTGCAAGGGCACCTTTTTATTATTTTTGCTGAATCCAGTTTCTTTAATCCACCGCATTTTTTGCCCCTTGATCATTACTTAGAATTTGAGCGGGTTTTTTATTGTGCAGATTATTTCTGTATTCAGTTTGCTGTGGTGTTGTACAGCATTTCTTTTCTTTTCTTTTTTGTAATTATCTGTTTTGATGATCACCTTCATTTTGCTGCCTCCCAAAATACAATTTTTAAAAAGCATTGTTACTGACCAAGCATGGAAATGTTCTTTCCAAAAGATTTTTGGAAAGTTATGAGTCTGAGAAGAGAGTATAATAGAATCTATTTACCCTTTTAAATGTACTAGTAACCTTGTATAGTACACATCTTTTAAAAATTGCATTAATATTATGTTTTGTATAATACAGCTCAAAACTGCTCTGGATTGAGGACCTGTGGGCAATGTTTGGAACAGCCTGGATGTGGATGGTGCAATGATCCCAGTAATACAGGAAAAGGGCATTGTGTGGAAGGATCTTCAAGAGGGCCAATGAAGCTTGTGGGGGTGCACTCCAATGAAATGGTTCTTGACACTAATCTTTGTCCAAAAGAGAAAAATTATGAATGGTCTTTCATCCACTGTCCACGTAAGAATTTCTGATTTATTTTATATTTTGACTTTTTTTTCTTTATTTGAATAGTATGTATGAGCTCTTAATGTCAAATGAGAGCTACAGCATGTAAGGTTTTGATTGCTTTTCTATTTATATAGGTACACAAACAATACCAAAAATTATTTTAAATAACATAATTAACATTTATACAGGGTCTTACTGCTGACACCAGTGCATGTTTTACCTCATGGAAGTCCGTTTGCTGTGGGATTAGGTGCTTTCAACAAATGGCAATAGGCGGTTCAAGATGAGATGCCCGTATAGTATGTAGAGGTGACCTAATAGTGATATGCATCTGAAGTTCTTTGGCTCCACTGCATCCTTCACCAACTTCAGGACTGTCACAACATGTGCTCGTTGCAACATCTTGGACACTTTGTATGTGGTTAAGCATGTGTGAAACAACTTGAGTAACCAGTTCTTTGTTGCTTGTCCAAAGTGTTGGATTTGTTCAGTACAAATGTCATCTAGATTGGTGGGTTTACCATTTCTGAGGACATTAATTCTGGAGGTTAATTTGGTCATTGTGTACTATGTCCCAAAATTATAATTCTGTTGGTAGTCTTACCACTTACACAGTGCCTTGGGTTATTTGTTCAGTGTCCTGCCATTTTCTGGGATGTGGTATGCAAAGTGGTTTGCAGTAATGTAATAGTGTTGCTCTGCCTTCCTTGGATAATTGTTAAGTTTCCAGATGGTTATCCATGATTTCTTGTTGCTGTGGATCATGTCCTTGCTTTCAATTAGATTCCGCTATGACTTCTGTTTTCCTCCGTTAGTGCAGAGACCAGTTCTTTACTGGCTGCAATGGTATCCTCAGCAAATGGGTCTGCTTCAAACTTTTACTTGTATTTTGTGTGTCAATTTTATAACTCAGACGTTAGTCCTGGCATGTAGTTTGTTCTGCAGTCTCATGGAAAGTGCTTCTTTGAGACAGTGTGCACCACGATGACAAACTGGTCATAATTTTGTGCTGTTGGTTTGATCTTTCTTACAATGGCATCAAGGTCATTGGTGAAGCTCTTCCTTTCCACTTTCTTAAAATTAAAATGGAGCCAGAGTGGTACTGAGTTTGGTATTATGGCTTCACTGATCTGTATGGCAATGGGCCAGTGTTGTGAATGTGGAATCAGACTCAAACTAAGTTTGTTATATGAACCAACTATGTTGTTGCTGCCAAATGCCTTATCAGGATTGTAGCACCATTTCCATCGGCTGCTGTTGAAAGAACTTGTGAGTTTGTGGTCTTGAATTAAGCTCAAGTGGTGCATATCTGTCCACAATTCAACTAGTTCACCATTTTAATCAGTTATACTATAGCCCTATTTGACACCATCACCTGCATTTTGTCATGTTCGAGGTTATGTGGGCGAGTGAACTTGAATTGTTTGCATGGTGGTTTGTAGCCAGATATGATATAAATGTCACCAGTGTCTACCGTCAAGACTTCAATGTAATTCTTATCAGTCATAAATGTTGTGTTGATGACAAGATCAGGTTTGATGAAAATGGTGCTGCTATATTACTTGTGTGATCTTTCAGTGGTCAAGTTCATCTTGAGTATCTTTGTTAATCTCTCTGCATTTCTCCTGGAGACATAGCAGATGGCAGTTGTTGTCAGCACACAATTTGGCTATAAGATGTTGTTTGGCACCTGAGAGTCCTTCAACATTTTATGATATTGTTAGTGCCAACCCTGATGAGGACCCTTCTGAATTACACTGATCACTCGGTCTGTGTTCAGTTATACTGGTGACTCTGTTGGTTTGCAGGCATAGACGTATTCTTTGGTTATATTATAGTGGTAGGTGTTCTGCAGGATTTTTGTTATGGAAGAATGTTACGCACTGTGAAGCGGGAGGAGGTGGGGGTGGAAACGATCCTAGATCTTGCCCTGTGATGTCACAGTTTGGTTCTGCGGGCACCCCACCCTCAGTTCTATCAGGGTTCTTGGAATAATTTGCTCAAAGACCAGAATACTTAAAGTACAAGTATGTGGGGTCGTATATATTATGTCTTCTCAAAATACAAATTCTTTGGCCTCTGAGTTCCAAACCTTGTTTACCCTTAGGTCAGGAGACTAACAACCTTCCTTCTTGAGTCCTGTCCTGTGATTAGGGCCAGCTTCCTCCAGTCCTCCACTAGCCAATTTAGAGTTAAACAAAGGAAAAGTTTAATATATTCTTAATGCCGATGAGTTACGATAAACTAGCTCTAAACAGCCACACAATGAACTACAGCAGGTGCACTCTCTATAATACAACAAGATTCCATTCAATTTTCCTGTTTTCACATGCTTAGAAACTTTTGTGCTGAAATTCTGCCTGAAGGTGCATATTTTTAGAAAAATTGAGGAAAGATTGGTTGATCAATTATGGATTTTCAGAAGAATGAAAAATACAAAACTTTTCTCCATTGGAAAGAAGGGTCATTTTGAGGGGTGGAAATACCTAAGAAACAACAGAACTTTGAAATTTCAAGCTGCGTATGTAATTAGGCCTAAGTGAACAACTTATACCTTTTTAAATATGAACAAAATCTTTTAAAAATATTATGAAAATGTGAGACTGATGCTTCACAGTAAAAACTTGTTAGCTAGCATGTAAAAATAGAGGCAGTGCACATGCATACTGAGGAAGTTAACTGCACAGATATTTGGTTATAAGAATTTACAGGCACATCTGCTGAAGCAGGAGGCAATTGTAAACTCAAGAGGTTTCAAAGCTTCACAGCCAAGAGTGCTATTGGTTGTTGCACAGTAAATTGCTAAATTCCTACTCTGCAAACCTGTTAACTCTTAAGTGAGAATCCATGTAATTTATCTATTTATCTATTCTATTTATGAATACCAGTCACCATAGCATCTAGATGCTGAACTCAAATAACAAAAGCAGGAGAAGTTTTGAAATGGATTTTAATTGGACTTTGCTCTTGTCAACCGAGGGTACAGCTACACTGCTTAAATTCATTCCCTCTTTTTCTCTTCTTTCTCTTTATTTTGTCTTCAGTTCCTGTTATTAGGAGTAGAGTGATACAAAACGAGTATGTTTTATGCTGGATTCTGAAAACATTCTCATAAGGGGCTCATTGTTATCTCTTTCAGTAGAGTACTCCACAGCCTGGTGCCCAGTAGCTAAGATTGTTGTGCTTCTGATTCTACAAACATTTTACCCTAATATTTTTGGTTTCTGTAACCCTTGACAACTTTGCTTTCTTGGTATGGAGAGGCAATCACTTAAACAGCCAGATTGAGGTTCTTGAAAATTAGAACCAGGATTTTGAATTTTACCCAGAAGTGAACAGGAACCAGTGGAGTGAGCTGGGTATTTCTGCCTGCATTGCCTCCATCTCTGTATTGTGTCCTAGGTATTTATAGATGTATCCTTACACCACCTTTGGAAGTAGAGAAATATTATTCTCATTTTCCAGGTGGACAAACCGAGACACAGAAATTTTGACTTGTTCAAGGTCACTCAGGAGGTCTGTAGCAGACCCAGGAGCTGAATTCATCCTTAACCAATAGATCGTCCTTTCCCATTAAACTTGCTTTTTGTGACTGGTCTTGCACAAGTGTAGTTTTTGATTGGGCCTAAATAGAGGGAGCTAAAGTTTTCCAGTTTTGAGGTGATGAATGTGTGGATCTCAGTTGACAAGCCCTCATTGGAAAGGAATGTAGGTCTACCAGTAATTCAGAGGTGGTGGAAGCATTTCTTGCACTGTTGATGCCATTTTATGAAGAAGAGAAGAGAAGATTCCAGTACACGCTGTCTCGACAGATGCTTTCTTGACAGGTTGCTGCGAGGGTCTTGGTAAGCTCCCTTACTCTTCATACCCGTACCACTTCCATCTTCCTGATTTGATAGTTGTTCTTTCAGAACCTTCTCCTAGAGCCACTGTGTCATCTGTGTGATGGCACTAGCCATATTAACTGAAGAGATGTATGATTAGGTGCTGTCAGAATGTTGGTGGCAGGGTAAGCCATGTAATCACACAGCTTCTTCCAGGGGTCTTATTTGTACTGAAAAGGAGGGAGAATAGGCTTTATCTTGTTGATAGTCCACACAGGAGGGCTCTGGTGAAAGAGGAACAATTTCCCATCAGCACTCTTTGGGATCTATATGAAATGAATTATCTTAATGTTTTTTTTTTTTTTTATAACTTCTACACTGCTGAGTCTTGTACACAGGTCAGCAAACTCAGGGATTGATTGTGCTGAAGATTGTAAACTGGCTGAGCAGTATGACCATTGAGGTTTCACTTCTGTCTTCAGCCATAAGGAGGTCCTCTTTCAGTTTTGCTAAAGGGCTCTCTTTCTCTGTGTGCTGAGCTCTGATTGTGAGGGATCAGATATGCTAATAGAGTGCATTAGATGCTTTTGTTGCATGGTCATAACCACTTTTTTATAAGTTTTCCTAAGAAAAGGGAGGTTAGAGATTGGGTGGTAGTTTGCAAGCTTGTTAGTGTCTAATGGTTTCTTAAGAATGCACTTTGGGGGTCAAAAGTTAATGATTTTGGTCATTGGTGCATTCAGTGCTTCTCATTTTCACCAGGCATGATGAACAGGGTTTGGAGTCACTTAAAGTGGTCCTGATGTATCTTAGAGCTTTCAGTGCCCCAGCTTCAATGATAGGGCCAAATCCTTTCAAGGAAACTAGGATGGCCCTGGACTTGTTTTTAAAATTTGTCCTTTCCCCCCTGTAGCAACCTGTATTCAGCTGTTCGTTTGTTGATTGTTTTTTCCCCCAACACACTAGTCCAAGAGCTCTTCACAATGGATAGTACTGGTGTCTGGGATTTAGTTAAATCTTGGTTAATCAACTGATTAGCGATATTGAAGTCTTCATGAGTGACTGGTAAAATTTATGGCAGAGGAGAAGGAAGCTTTTTTGAACTATGAATGAGGTCTGGATTCAGTCAGTGTCAGTGAGACAAAAGACTGTCCCTCAAGCCCTCAAGTCACTATTGTGATGGCTGCTCGAATACTGTGTCAGTTCTGGTGTCTCTAATTCAAGAAGAATGTTGGAAAAATTTGAGACTGTTCAGAGAAGAGCTGTGAGAATGATTGAAGGATCAGAAAACCTGCCATATAGTGATAAATTGAAGGAGGTGAATTTATTTAGCTTGTCAAAGAGAAGGTTAAGGCCTGACTTGATTATAGTATAAGTACCTACATGGGATATAAATATACAGTAATGGGCTCTTCAATCTAGCAGAGAATGCTATAACACGATCCAAGGGCTAGAAGTTGAAGCTAGATAAATTCAGACTGGAAACAAGGTGTAAATTTTTATCACTGAGGGTAGTTAAACATCGGAACAGTTACCAAGGGTTGTGGCCAAGTCTCCATCAGTGACCATTTTAAAATCAAGATTGGACATTTTGTAAAATATATGCTCGAGGAATTATTTTGGGGAAATTCTATAACTTGTTTTATACAGGAGGTCAGACTCAATGGTTAATTGCTAGACATTGGTGCCTTATGGCCTTGGAATCTATATATTTAACATTTCTGATCATTTGTGAATTTTTGTCACAATATTGTTTTAAATTGGTTTTGTGTTAATTTATCTTAATAAAGGGGTTTTCAAACTTCATTGCACTGCGACCCCCTTCTAACAACAAAAATTACTACACGACCCCAGGAGGGGGGACTGAAGCCTGAGACCAAAGTCTTCAGCCCCAGGCAGTGGGCTGGGGCTTGGGCTTAAGCATGGCACTAAGCTTTGGCTTCAGCCCTGGCCCCAGAAAGTCTAAGCCAGCCCCAGCGACCCCATTAAAATGGGGTTGCAACCCACTTTGGGGTCCCAACAACCACTGTCTTAATATATATCCTAGTCAGCAATTAACATTAAAATATTCAGAACTGCAATCTTCTGTATTTTTTGTAGTTTGAACTTTGTTTTCATTTTTTTCTCTTAATTATTTGTACTCACAATAATTTTGTTCTCAGAAGCAAATTAGGTAATGCCTTTTTCTATTTTGTATTCCAGCTTGCCAGTGTAATGGGCACAGCACCTGCATCAGTGGCAATATTTGTGACCAGTGTAAAAACCTAACTGCAGGAAAACAGTGTGAAACATGCATGCCAGGTTACTACGGGGATCCAACAAATGGAGGCCAATGTACAGGTAAGTATCCTACCAGAATCAAAAGACACCTTCAGCGTTATGAAAGTATCAAAGACTAAAATATTGATATAGTATTATAGATGTGCTGGACAGCTAACATTGTGATTCAAAGTCTAGATTTTGCTTTCTCGGAGAATCTTCACATTAAAAACATTGTGTAACAATTGTGATTTTATATATAAACACAAAGAGTAAGACTGTGGTTTTAATACACAGCTTTTATTGGACAGGGGAGAAGAGCTATGCACTGGTAGCAATACCTAAAAGTATTGTGCTTGAGAATGGTAATATACCTTTGGGCGATGTGAGACAGTGTAACCATCTCTGGCTTTTCAGGGATTCTGCTGCCATTGTCATGCAGGACTCTTGCTGTCCCTATGTTCCTTGGGTTCAATAACCAGAATGCTTCTGGGTACCTACAGAGAGCTACAGCAGGGAGCTTGAGAGGTGCTCTCCTCCTTTGCTTCTGCGCTTGTACAGGGCTAGGTATAGTCTAACTCCGATCATTTTCTTTTTACTCAAAAGAGGTTTTGTGTATTTGAAAGATATTTATCATACACGATGTTCATTCTAATGAATAAAACAAATAGGTGTTACTTTTATAAAGGCAAGATTTTCTCTGAAAAGTAACTGTAAAATGGCAACTGCTTACTCAACAGATCTGCCCCCTGTTTGTGTTCTGTGATAAAGTCAGACTAGATAGCTACCAGGGTGTGGTGGATGGCAGATATATCATGGTAATGGTATAGAATGGTAAAGGCTCTTTCTTCTTTAAGTGATTGCACATATGCATTCCACTCTAGGTGTGTGTGCACCCCTAGCACAGTCATTTCTACTCTTCCATCGACCTGGGCACAGGAGTACCATCGAATGCATAGCTAGGAGGTCACTGGTGACCTATGCTGGTCCAGTGTCTCTTTTGGAACCCGTGGTTCTCCTCTTCCCCCCCCCCACTTCTCCACCCCAGTTTCCAGGGCTTATTCCAGGCCATCTTATTTGGTGGCCTCTGAAAGAAGAGTAGCATTGTCCCATCAAGCCTGGTACCGAACTGCAAGAGCTGCTCAATGGGATCCTGCTGAGGCAGAAAGAAGCTCTTCCTTCTACAGTTGGTGCTGGTCTCCTCCCCAAATGAGGCAGTCTCTGAAAAGTGCGGGTTGCCTCCCCTGGATGACTATAAGGCTCACCAAGAATTGTTGAAGAGGGTGGCCTTAAACCTGGGCATATAGGTGGAGTCGTAGTGAAAGAATCCTTCCACATTTTAGCCACTGCAGACCCATCAAAAGTAGCCCTGCCTCTCAATGAGGCCATTATGGACCCTGTTAAGATCCTTGTGGCAGACCCCTCCCCATATCTCTTCCCCCTCCCCATGTCAGAAAGGGCAGAACAAAAATACTTTGTTCCTGCCCAGGGTGTTACTGTTCACCCATTTCCTATACCCCCTCCCAGGGTCCCTGGTAGTATTTGTTGCCAATGAGAGAGAAAGGCAGGGTCATCAGGCTGCAAGCCCAAAATCAAGACTCAAAGAGATTAGACTTGTTTGAGAGGAAAGTTTATTTTACTGGGGTGTTACAACTCAGAATTGCAAACCAGTACTCTCTGCTTGGCAGATATGATTTTAACATATGGGACTCCATGCAGAACTTCAAGGACTTGCTCCCACAAGAGGCTAAGCAAGTGTCCTCCTCACCGGTGGATGAGGGAAAAATCAGTGGTGATGCCTCATTACAAGCTGGTTTGGATGCAGCTGACTCGACAGCCAGGTCCACTGCTTCAGCAGTGGCCAGGCATAGAAGTTCATGGCTACTATCCTCGGGACTCCTGCAGGAGGTCCAGTAAACCCTCCAGTAAACCCTAATTTTCAAAGGAGCTTCGCTCTTTTCGGAACAGACTGATGCATGGGTTAAAAAACTTCAGAATGACCCTTAAGTCTCTTGCATTGTACACACCAGCTCCTTCAAGGAAGCATTACAAGCCTCAGCAGCCCATCTGGTACTCTGTTCTGGCTGCCTGTCAGGATCCGCAGGGAAAGAGAAGCACGGGTTTTAGGTATAGGCAACCACCCATTTCTACTTCAAAGTCAATACCTGCCCCCACCCAGATATCCAGCGGGTTCTAAGCAGGTGTTTTGATGGGACACTCAAGGATGCTGTACCAGTTCCCATGATGCCAGACCCTGTTTCTTCTTTATTTCCAAACCACTTTTCACACTTCCTCAATGCATGGTCCAGTATTACCACAGGTGGTTGGGTGTGGAGTACCATGGAAGTGGGATACATCCTTCAGTTTATTTCTCCTTCCCCCCTCCCTCACTATCCCTCTTCAGGGACCACTGTCATGAAGAACTTCTGGGCCAGGAGGGAGGTTCAATCTCTTCTTTGCACGGGAGTGATGGAACAGGTCCTTAAAATTTAAGAGGGAAGGAGTTCTATTCCCATTATTTCTTAATCCCAAAAGACAAGATGTCTCAGAGTGATTTTAGAGGTTTGTGTCAGCTCAATAACTATCTCAAGAAAATAAAGTTCTTCATGGTCACACTGGCATCCATTATCCCCTCCCTGGATTCCAGGTATTGGTATGCCACCCTTGATTTAAGAGACTCCTATTTTCATATATAGATATACCAAGGACACAAGATTCCTCAGATTTGTAGTGAATCACTCACAGTACCAATTCATGGTCCTCCCATTTGGCCTGTCTGTAGCTCTGCGAGTGTTCACAAAATGTATGGCAGTAGTGGCAGCTTTTCTGAGGAGATATGGGATGCAGGTCTACTATTATCAGACAACTGGCTCATCAAGAGACAGTCCAGGGATCAGGTAGTGTCCAATGTTTGACTCATCCAGTCAAATTCAAGGCCTTAGGCCTTCTGATAAATGCAGAAAAGTTTACCCTTGGTCTGGTACAGAGTATAGAGTTCATTGGAGTGGTGTTCGACTCTACTCAGGCCAGGGCCTCCCAGAGTCACCACCTCCCAGTGACATTGCCAATCAATCAGATCCCTGATAACACACCTCTAAGGTCATCCAGTCACACCAGCCCAAAATTGTATGAGGCTTTTAGGTCACATGGCCTTGTGCATGTACATGGTACAACACAGGAGGCTGCACCTCAGACCCCTCCAGACGTGGCTGGCCTCAGTGTACTCTCCAGACTGCTACCATGTGGAGACTGTACTCATGGTACCTCCACAGGTTCTTATCTCCCTCTATTGATAGTTGGATCCACTCAATTTGTGCTGGCATTCCCTTTATATGCCCTCAACTGTTAATGACCCTGGTCTCAGAAGCGTCAGCACTAGGGTGGGGAGCTCACCTGTGGCTCCTCAGAACTCGGGGCCTTTGGTCTCTGGCAGAACTTTCATTCCACAGCAACATCAGGGAACTCAGAGCTGTTCACCTGGCCTGTGAGGCCACCTTGCCCCACATTATGAGCAGAAACTTGTTTGTTCTCATGGACAACACTTCAGTGATGTTTAATGTCAACAGGCAAGGAGGAGCTTGCTCTTTCCTTTGTCAAGAGGCAGCGCAGCTGTGGGAGTTTTGCATAGCTCACTCAGTCAACCTCAAGGCCTCTTACCTTTTGGGAATGCAAAATGAGCTGGCAGATCACCTCAGTAGGTCTTTCTCTATTCACCACGAATGGTCCCTTCACCCGGATGTGGCAAGAGACATTTTCCAGCAGTAGGGGTGAGGGAACTCCCCGAATAGATCTATTTGCAAACAGGTACGACAGAAAGTGTCACTAATTCTGCTCTCTTTGAGGCCACAATCCGTGTTCTGTTATGGACACCTTTCTGCTACCTTGGACGAGACCTCTTTACTGTGCTTTTCCCCCCTTCCCACTCGTGCACAGAGAGTTGCTAAATATCAAGCAGGACTAGGATTGGGTTATTCTTCTAGCCCCACCGTGGGCCCTCCAACATTGGTTCTCCACCCTAGTAGAGCTCTCTGTGGCAACTCCAATCCTGCTTCCATTGCACCCAGACCTGATTTTCCCAGGAACATTGTCGGCTGCTTCACCCAAACCTGAGCTCCCTTCATCTAACGGCCTGGAAGCTCCATGGTTAAATCCTATAGAGTAGGCTTACTCAGACCAAGTTAGTCAGGTTCTACTAGATAGTAGAAAGCCCTCCACCAGGGCTACTTATCTCTCGAAGTTAAAGCAGTTCTCTGTTTGGGCATCCCAATACAGAGTCTTGCCCACGCATTCACCAATACAAGACAGATCTGAATATCTGTTGCACCTGAAACAACAAGGCTTAGCAATCTCTTCTGTCAATGTTCACCTTGCAGCAATATCAGCTTTGCACCATCAGGTGCATAACCAGTCCGTTTTTTCAAATGACATGTCTGTCCGATTCCCCAAAAGCCTAGAATGGTTATACCCTCAAGTAAGAGAGCCGTTTCCCCCTGGAGCCTAAACCTAGTCTTATCAAAGCTTATGGGACCACTGTTTGAGCCTTTGGCAACTTGCTCCTTATTATGCCTCTCCTGGAAAGTGGTATTCTTAGTGGCCATTGCTTTGTCCAGAGGGGTCACGAAATTCCATGCCCCTTACATAAGAGCGTCCTTACACAGTCTTCTTTAAAGATAAGGTGTATGTATGCCCTCATCCCAGTTTCCTCCTGAAAGTGATTTTGCAGTTTCACAGCAATCAGGCAATCTATCTACCAGTATTTTACCTGAAGCTGCATGCAAATAGGAATGAACAATGTCTTCACTGATTGGATGTTAGATGAGCCCTAGCTTTCCACATAGAAAGAACTAAACCATTCCGTAGGTCCACCCAACTGTTCGTAGCTGTAGCTGACATGATGAAGGGTCTCCCAATCTCTTCACAGACAGTTTTTGTCTTGGATTATTTCATGTGTTTGCACTTGTTATGATCAGGCAGGTATTTTACCCCCAGCTTACCTGACTGCTCATTCCACAAGGTCGCAAACATCCTCAGCAGCATTCCTAGCACAAATCCCTGTTCAGGACATTTGTAAAGCAGCGACCTGGTCATCGGTGCACACGTTCTTGTCCCATTATGCCATCACTCAGCGTTCCAGAGATTATGCCAAATTTGGATCAGCTGTTCTGCAGTGCATGTGTCCATGAACTCTGATTCCTCCACCTATTCAACTGCTTAGGAGTCACCTAGGGTGAAATGCACATGTGGAATCACTCAAAGAAGAAAAAATGGTTACTAACCTTCTGTATCTGTTGTTCTTCAAGACGTGTTGCACATACCCATTCTATGACCTGCCCTCCTGTCTCTCTACATGGGAGTTTTCCAGAAAGAAGGAACTGATGGGGCACGGGGTCGGCTGGGTTGTTTATACCGGCACTAATGGTGCATTGCAGCAGAAGGCACTTGAGCTGCTCCGGTGGTTACCACTGAGCAAAAAATTTCCAATGATTGTTCTCAGGGCATGTTCACATTTAGAGTGGAATGAATATGTGTAACACATCTCAAAGAACAACAGTTACGGAAGCTAAGTAACCATTTTTCCCCTGTAAACTGAAAAGAGGTTATCTCAGGTCATCTAGAGACATATATGAGTCCAATTAAGGGCTGTCGGTGACCTTTTAAAAAACCCTCTTCTGGTTAGAGAAAAGGAAGAGAGTTGAGAGACCAGCTGCAGCAGGGCTAGTGGCAGCACAGAGAAAAGGCTTTTCTTGGGTGAAAGGCTGTTGTCCTCCCTAAAGGGGAAACAACTTAACTAAAGGACTGATTGAGGGATGACTGGTACCCAGAGACTAGTGTAACAAAGCAACAACACAGAGATGGGGCAGGGAGAGGTATTCCCTTTTGGTGTTATGAACTTTTCTTTTTGTTTGGCTGAAGACTCTTTTGGGCCACCTTGTAATGCCTTGAAAACTCTCTGGAGTGGGACTACTTTACTCCAGGCCTCCACCACCAGAGGAGGAAATGCTGAGCTCTGCGAGGAGTAGGTGGTGCCTTTCCACAGTTCATAGTCATATTTACTGACTTTAGTGCTTTCTACTCTTTTTGCCACTCAGAAATCAGCACAGTTAAGAGGGATGGGGGCTATCTTCTATTTCTTCCAGTGCATTAGCAACAACTATGTTCCCATCAGTTATATCTCTGCAATCCTATTGAAAGTAGTTGAGCTACAGAGGTTCAATGAGATCATAATTTGAAGACAATGGCAGTGGCACAGAAGTCACAAAGGACTTTACTGCAAAACCTTTAATATCTGTGATGATCCACAAGAATGAAAGAATCTAATTTGTTTTTCAAAGGTTCATTTGTAGGCCTTTCAGCCAGGGGAAATAAATTAATGTGTGAACTGAGCACATTTGACATAAGCATATGTAAAGGGGGTTACATATGCGGTTTTAAAATCAGTGTGTTTAAAAATAGAGCTGCATTTCCAGGCAGAGGGAAACTGATCCTTATGCCATTATCTAACATAATCTAAACCTGCTATCAAGATTATAAACTCCTTGGGGCAGGGGCTATATCCTCTTGTGTCTTGTACAGTGCCAAGACTATTGTTGGCATGTTGTCATGTAACTTTATTATCTCAAAAAAAAAAAAAGAAAAGAAAAGGAGTACTTGTGGCACCTTAGAGACTAACAAATTTATTTGAGCATAACCTTCTTGAGCTAAAGCTCACTTCGTCGGATGCATTCAGTGGAAATCCACTGAATGCATCTGATGAAGTGAGCTGTAGCCCACGAGAGCTTATGGTCAAATAAATTTGTTAGTCTCTAAGGTGCCACAAGTACTCCTTTTCTTTTTGCGGTACAGACTAACACGGCTGCTACTCTGAAACCTTTTATTATCTCAGTGTCTATTCTCAGTGAATAAAGGTTGGTAAAAGTAGCTGCACAAGCCCTCCTTCCCCTATCCAAGGACTATGTGATTTGATCTTGGCCTGCATAATGTTGTGGTATAAGGATGGTGTTATCACTTGTTTGGTGTGTCCCACATGACTTATATGTAGCTTCCCCACACGTAAATAATGCAAATGTCCAATGATTTTGTTTTCAGATTTTAGATGTAATATATACCATAAGTGGCAAGCTGGTTTTATAACAACCAGATTGAAAGTATTCAGTCGTGGAAAAAATACCCATTAAAATCCAGCAACAAGCTCCTATTGTTTTATTCATGCTTGGTTTGATCAAAAGAGCCTAGTTTGCTAAATGTTACAAGTCACCCTATTTTACTGAGTCTGTTCAGTTCTGTAATTGCTGCACTGGAGGATTCCCACTGGAGTGAAAAAAAGAGATCTTTTATTCCAGATGGTATTTGTATATTGCCTCTGGGTTGTTTTCTCCCTTGCACTAGTGATTTTAAAGCTTATAATAGCTCCTCCCCTATATCTGAACTAAGAGGATATTTTTAACCTCAGCAGTCTTTGTGGTAGTGGAAGGAGGATCAGGTTGGCAGCTGCAAAATGAATAGAAAAGTGCAGGTGACATTTTTTTTCCCTGTAGCATTGATGATTCTTTTAGTGGATCCTTACCCCTCAAGGGATGTTAGTTCTCTAAAGCTCTCACCTCTACCTCAGCAATTTAACATGCAGTCCCAGTTACATGAAACTGCACATCTGGTAAGCCGAAGCACAATACAGTGAAAATGTGTTCAAGGGAATGGAAAGATTAATGTCTTCCCTTATTGACAGTTGCACATTTTTGTGGTGCTTTATGAAGCTTTAAATAATTCTTAATAGTTCTCTTATTTCCTGAAGTTGACAAAATGTTCTTTTGCTGTATATAGCACCTTTATGGCAAAGTGATGTATTAAAGTAGCTTTTATTCTTCAGGGATACATTAGCTATCCAACCAAATAAGCATTCCGTCACCTTCAGTGAATTATGTGTAATGTAATAATGGCTAAAATCAATTTATAAGACCTGTAAAATGATAAATTTTACCACTTCTTTCTTCAGTCCTAGTTACATATTACTGTTAGTCCTTTTTTTTTTTTTAACTGTAGACATGATTTTAAAGGGTTATTTAGGCTCAGAATGCTTTAAAATTAAGATGATTGTTACTGAGAAACTTTATGCATGTTTTAGGGTTAGATATTATGTTATTGATGATTCTATCCATTGATGTATTTTTAGATTTCCCTCAATATTTTGAGAGGTTTGCCTTTTAGCCTTACTAGAGTGGCTTCCAAACTTTCTAGTGGTGTTCAGCAGAGCACTTACTGATGATCACAGAAAGCTGTTGCATTACTTCTTATTATTATTTACTATTTTTTGTATCTTGGTTTATGTACAACTCACCATTGGCTGTCATCACACCCTTCTGTATAACAATATCCATCCTGCCTGTCTTCCCCGCACTGCTCTATTTCCACATCCTTTTTACCATTCGCCCCTACAGTTCCCATAAGCTCTCCCTACTTTTCTTTCCTTTTCCCTCCCTGTCTTCCCCCCTCCTTCCACCAGCACAAATCCAGATTCCACATCCACACCCTCCTTTGCTTCTACATCACCTCTGGTGACATTTGCTTCAACCCTCACCTGTCCTTCCACCCTTCTTCTGTCTCCGCTGCATCTCCCTCTCCAGTCCCCACCACCACTACTATCCCTCTTTTGCCACCATTTCTAACTTCACATCCACCCCCTCCTTCCCTCCTCCTTTCTCTCGCTGTGTCAGGAATGCTTACTCCATCTCTGAAAATATCTGTCATCCATGACCTCTTCATATCTCAAACCCTCCGTCTCTTGACTGGCACAGAGATCTGGATTGCTTAGCCTGACACGCTGCAGCTGCCTTCTCTTTCAGATGTGTCTGCTTCTCACTCTCCCTGTCCTGGATCAGATTATGGTGTGGTATTGGGCTTCTCCTCTCCTATTTCTGCTGCTTCCAACTTCTCCCTCCTCCCACTCCCACTCTTTCTCCTCTTTTGAAAATCTGTGCCTTTGACTCTTTTCTCCCCTTCCCTGTCATTGTAATCTATCATCCATCCAACTCCTTATCACCAGCCTTCCTCTCTGATTTCAACTCTTGGATCTCTCTCTCTCTCATAATCTCCTACACTCATCCTCGGGGACTTCAGTTTCCATATTAATGACCCATCCCACAGCTAAGCTAAATATCTCCCCATTCTTTGACTCCTTTGCCCTTCTCTTCCATCACAAAATCTGCCCTGACTTACACTTAGCATGCACTTTCTATGCTCCTGTTCTTGTACTGCAGCTTGTCTCTGGCTGAAATCCCATGACCACTACCAATTCATTCTCTCCTCTTGCAGTTCCTAGCAAAAAACCCTCTACTTCTCCAGCGTTATTGAATCCCACACCCACGATCCCAGACTCCTTTTTCCCAACTTTTGACCCACTCCTCAAACCCTCCCTTCCTCCTGCCTCTTTCTCTGCACAGCATCTTGCCAATTTCTTCCCAGAGAAAATTGACAAAACACTACCTTTGTCCTGATCTCTGGCTCGGGCTCCTAGGCACTCCAGTAATTCGATTAACAAAAATACTAATAATATTTATGGTGTGATAGTGCCTAGGATGAGACTGTAAAACCATTGTGCTTGCACCATACAAACATAGAATAAGAGACGACCTTTGTCCCAAAGAGCTGGCAATCTAAATAGACAAAGTGAAAAAAGGGCAAAAAGATGAACAATGTGGTGGTTCGCAAATGTCATGATTGAAATATGATTTTTTGTCGTGATTTTTTTTGTGATGAAATATAAATTTTTTGGCTCTTTTTATTTTAATGTCTGGTTTTATTGGGAGGCAGTTAGCTGAAAAGAGAGGCAAGGGCCGTAGTGAGATCATTAAAATGAGGGGTTACGGAAAAAGAGGAAGTGCGTGTTTTGTGAGGGGGTGGGGAAGGGAGCATGGAAGGCAGGTGGAGTGAGACTGAAGTAAAGAGACTGAGAGAGGGAGTGGGATTAAACAGCCAATCATCAGAGAGGAAAGAAAGTCTGTAGCAGAAACGGTAAAAACCAGTGGGAGGTGGCTGACATCATCACAGGCTGCAGATCCATGCTTTAGATGCTTTTCTTTACTGCTGTCAGCTGCAGTTCTGGCTGGCTGCTCCCAGCAGTTTTTTGTCCTTGGGCCCTCCTGGCTGGATTGAAGTGTAGGGATCCTTAGGCAGATGGTACAGTTTCTTCAAGCTGTTTTTTTGGGCATCCAGACTCTCCTTCTAAGAAGGGACAAAACACTTACCTAACTACTTGCTGTAATCTCCACATGGATGTGGGAAATTGTGAATGTGAGAAGAGGTTGCGCTGGGTGATCACCAATGGGTGGGTGGGAGTGTGGTCTACTCTGGAAAAATTTTGAGAGCCTGTCTCCTAATAATGTAATCTAGACCATATTTCCCTAATTTGCTTATGGGAATGTCGCATGGAACTGTGTCAAAAGCCTTACTAAAGTCAAGATAGATTACATCTATTTCATCCTCCCTATCCCTATCCTGTCAAAGAGAGAAGATTCATAGGAGAATCATGCATGCATCATTTTTAAGTAGCTGGAGCAGCCCCTGTACCTCCTTACATCCATCACAGGCTTAAAAGGAAGAAGATATATGTAACATAGCAAATCCCTCAGTCCCTCCCCCACCTTTTTCCCAAGGTGGTTGATCCCTGCCTGAACCAATCCTGTATATACATCTGTGCAAGTATCCCACAAGGCTCCTTATTAGGAAGGAAAGTGGCTTCATGCCTTGTGTGGCACCCCCAGAATATATCCCAAAGTTTGCACAATGGAAATATACTAGTTCTACTGCAAGGAGACTCCGCAAGTATGGGGCATTGAACAGCATTTGCCTATGCCTATCCAGTGACACTGATGGTATTACAAATAGTTTCAAATTACTGATATATTAATAGTAGCAATATATTATTGAAAAACTTTGTATTTTATTATCAGATTTTAATTTACTGTGGGCTGAATAAATGGTTATGAAAAAATATTTTATTTAAATTACATTTCTGAAGGTTTTCTGGAAATATATTTAAAGGGGTTGACTTTCATTCAAGTATACAATGTGCTGAAAACAAATAAATTCTGCAGTCTTGCTAGTCATCTTAAAAGATTCCTTGGGATCTGACATCTAGATTGCAGAGGGGGAATTTTGGGCAAGAACAATATGTTCCTAAATCTCTCAAACAAATTATGTGTTTACAAGAAAAAATGCTACCGATATTTGCCCATACTTTGAGCACTTATTATAGGTGCTATTTGATTTTACAAATTACATATTTTGGAATCTGTAGCAGTTTTGTTTGTATCATTGAAAAGATTTCCTTTTTGATGCACACTTAATGATTGGCATCCACTCTAACTTGTTGTCGTGTCAGGAACTTAGCATGTCATTTGTTGGGAATTGATGTGTAGTAGTCTGACATTGATCATAATTTTTTCTAATTACTTGTCATCCAAAATGTTTGCTTGGAAAGAAATTATGCCCAATGTCAATCATTTGCTTTAATCATCTCTTTCTCTCTCTCTCTCTCTCTCTCTCTCTCTCTCTGTGCCTCTCTTCTATTTAGTCCATGAATACTCAACAAAGTTGTTGCTTCAGTGCACCTCATGCATAAGACTGCATATTGTTTTCTTGGGATTTATGTGTTGTTCACTTGTATTCCTACGTGCCTAATATATGATTCTTGTATAGATGTGTGTATTTCCTCAATTCCTGATTACATTCCATTGTTGAGATGCATAGCTTGGCTGTTTTGGTTATTGATTTAAGTATTTACTACACAGCTTGACTTCTGTATAAAAGTTCAGGAATAAATGACTGAAGGCATTTAATCAAGTTTTAAATGAACATAAGACCTTGGATTCTTATTGATTACAGATATCAGGCCTTGTATTAGTTGAAAACTTTAATGTGTATTTCTTTAAAAATTGCATTGATAATTTAAATCTTCTTGTGATGTCCATGATACTAACCAGTAACCAAAATGTGAAATTATTATTACATATATTTCAAGACAACATACAGTTTCACTCTCTTGCCAAGAGTGGTTTGCAATATTTCTGTGAAATAAACAGTACATGATGAACAAACTAGTAAATCCAGCCCTTACTCATGTGATTAAGAGCTGTAGGATCAGGCTCATTCATTGCACAAGCAGTTATAATTTGTGCGATGACTGTCCCAGAATGTCATGTTTATGTAAATCTGGAGCCTAGCAGTCTAATACAGCATTTACATATTTGTCAAACTGACTGTATGGATATTGTTATTTCAGACAGAGCTTTCTTCCAGACCGCCCCAAGAGAGGAATGAATTGCCATAGTAACTATCAACTATCACAAATCTCATCACCTTCCGTTTTCAGTTCAAGATGCATTTCTTTGACCTTGCATTTTTAACATATACATAACATTTTTAACATATAATTTTTTGTGTGTGTAAATCTAAACCAGAGCGTTCCATTATACACACTTTTCCTGCTGGGGAGAGGATGAAAGAAAAAACGTGACCCATTAGTCACATGGCTTAATGTAGTATGAGAAGTTGTTCAGATACCGTGGTGATGAGCGTGGGATAAAGAATCTGTATAGAGTAGAATATGAACAAATACATGATCTTTGTATTTATATATCAGTGGCTTTTGAGAGCCTTAGTTATTAGGACTCTTGATGTTTAAAGTTACATATTTGGTAATTAAAATAAGTGGCAGTTAAAGGACACAGGAAATTCCTAATTAAACAGTAATCTCTAAATAAGGAATAGCTGGAAATGAAAGATTCTGGAACTCTTAGTGCTGAGAGATGGTAACTGATGTTGGCTTGCTCTGCCGGTGCTCTCTACTACATTTTCTTCTGGGTTTTTTTCTGCCATATGTTGTATAAGAGGAGGGGAGAAAGAAACAGTTTAATATGAAATTTAGAACAAATAGAGTGAGAAGAGTTCTGCAAAATGTAATGGTAATGGGAGAAATCCCTTTTGGAAAATAAAGTGGAAGACTGCTGAGAACAATGTTGTGTTACTTGGCAAAATTTGTTAGGATTATTTTCAAATTAATCATCTACTTAGTTGTCAGTGTTAAAGAATTTTTCTCTAGCTGCTTATCTTGTAATTTTTTTTAGGCAAGGTTTTTTTTAAAATAATTTTGAAAATTCATTTGAGATGCTATAGTGGCTGTCTGATATAGTGAAGGTCTATATATACCTCCACTATATTGCTGCAGACAGCCACTATATCAGATATACATCCAGGTTTTATATATATCTGGAGGTAGTTCAAGAGAAATCACCCAAGCCGCTAGACATTTTGCAGCCTTTCAGCCCAGTAGGCATGATATGCCTATTAATGAAGGATTTTTAAAATCTGCAAAAGAATTGTGACAGACTCAGTATCAATACTGACTACATTCAAAATAGTAGATCGATGTACCAAGTCCATCCCAAGGATTGTGAGTACTTTTATTTTTATCCTGTGACAGGGTCTCTTATCAGGTATGAGGGGTAGCGGATTGCCCCAACTTTTACATTGTTACATTGGAGGTATCTGCCAGTGCTGCATGCAACATGGCCACATCCTGTTGGCTCCAGTCATTGAGGATACACAAAGAGTTTCAAACACTTATATGGAATATTTTCTTTGAGGCCTGTGACCTCTTCAGTTTCCTGTCTGAAGAGGCCCTTCATTTGTTAAGATTCTAGGACTGTCATGCACTCTCTGGACTTTGTATACTCCATCCTCAAAGAGAAACCTCAAAGCTCCTTCAGACAGTGTTCCTCTGCCCCCTCCTGCCCCCCCCCGCCGCACTATAACATACAGAGGGCATCAGAACCACTGAGTGAGAAACAGATTCCAATGAAGGCAACCCTCTGCCACTTCCTCAGCTGTGATGCTTCTTCTTCCTAGCAGGTTTGACCCCATAGTTAAGAGCCTGGCTGAAATTACGGAGGATCTATACCTCGTCTCCCTTTTTGGCAATTGTGTTCTGGGAAGCTCAAGGTTGGCATCACTGAGGACCAGTGTCTTACAGTTTTTCAACAAAGGGTATTGCATACAGTTCCAGACTCTTCCCACCCCTCACCCTCTTTCCCTGTCTCTTGTAATCCGCACAATTTTCGGGCTCCAACCACCTTCCCAGAGCCCAATGGCCCTCTACGGGTTAACGGGACCTTGTCCCAGTAAAGGAGCCTTTATCACACGGTAAATATTCTTAAACATGCACATGTATTTAATAGCAATTATCAATGAATCAACAGAATATACACGCCAAGCATCTAATGCTCACCACTCCCAATAAAGCAGACTGATGCCTCCCAGTGTCCAGTCAGGATCCAATCTTGTCCAGGGCTTCGGCTTCCACACAGACTAGTTAAAAATCTGAGCAGCTATGGTCTTGACCTGTATCCTGGAGTTAAGTTCCAATGAGCTTATTTCCTGACCCATATTATATAGTTAAAATGAGGATTCTTCTTATCAATACCCTAACCAATTATTTTACTCAAAGCATGTGTGTGCAAAAATCACTAACCAATCATTTTCATTATACAGGGGTTCACATGCTTAAGACTGCCTATTCATTAGCTTTTGTGTTTTTCAAAGTTAGTAAAAACTTCTCAAGGTCTACTTATCTTTATGCTTTGTTAGTGGAATACATTTGCAACAGCAAAGCCTTATACTTTTTATCAACAGAAAGAAGCTGCAGAAACTGGAGGCTAGCTTGTCCATTCTTTCCCCATTCTCATGAGTTTATGAATATATCAGTCTGTCCCTGTTAGTAATGCTGCAGCTGATACTTTTCTGTCTGTCTGCCTAAATCAAGGCTGATTTCTCCTTACGCTCTAGTTTTGTTTCCAACTTATGGTGGCTGAGCATATAAGATGGCTGCAGTTATGCTAAATCTATACACAAGATGGCTGTGAGTCATGTCAAGTCCAAGCCTCTCATTACATGTCCTTATGGACCCTTCTCTTGATACACTGTTAATACAAGAGAGAGACTCCCTCTGCAACTCAGAACAGCGGAGGAGATGCCGTTAGAGTTCAGGGGCAATAAGGGTTTACTTTCATTACTTTGTCAACACCAAGAAGAAGGGGGTTTGGCACCTGATCCTGGACCTACAATGTGGCAATGATTGTGTCCATTTTCACCTTCAGAATAATGATTCTGACCTCTATAATCTCCTCAAGATGGGTTTGTGGCTCTCAGCCTTCACGATGCCTACTTCGACCTGTTCATACATCTGGCATACAAGAAATACCTCATATACACTAACATTATTGGGTCCTGCCTTTCGGTCTTTCTGTAGTGCTGAGGGTTTTCACCTAATGCCGGTCCACTATGGCAGCTTACTTGAGATAGCAAAGTATCAAGGTCTACCTGTATCTCAATTATTGGCTCATCTGAGGGAAATCACCCCATCAGATAACCAGTTCAGCCCATGTAATCCCAGGGCTCTTTGCTAGTCTGGACCTAAAATAATTAGAAAAAAATTCACTTTTGTTCCAACTCAAAGCATAGAATTCATGAGAGCATATTAGATATGAGGTTAGCAAAGGCTTATCTCCCGCAAGAAAGATTGCGAATTATAATGGACCTTGTCAACCACCTACTTTTGCATCATATGGCTTCCTGTACCCATGTGGCACAGTTTGCCAGATTTCACCGACTCTCCAAGCAAGGATGGTTGAAATCAGTTTATCTGCAAAGTAAGCATAACATGGGTGTGCAGGTGAGTGACCTGCAGGAAATCCTCTGCTAAGCTAGTGGAGAGACCATGTAAGCAAGTTCCCCCTTCCCACCCTGGAAACCCAGGCTGGTAAGCCCTCCTAGTGATTAAAAGGTGTACACACTCCAACAGGGGTGTCTCCAATTCCCTAAGTGTCTTTATTATTATTTCTTGCCTTGTGCTCCAAGTACAATTCAACGTAGTAGATAGAAGGGGCCTCCCTACTTGTTCACTGGCATAGCCTTTTAAGCTGCTTGCTTTCTTCTCCGAGCGATCCAACTGGTGAGCTAATTATCTCAGTAGCTTCAAAGACTCCCTACAAGTGCAAGTGATCACCACTAACCTTTCAAACCCAGTCAGACTACCTGACCCCCTCCTCCTGTAACTACCCAGTACCTTGTGTTTTGTAAGTGACCAGGGTGCTGGCTCCCAAAAGGAGCTCTATTTCTAGCTGCTAGTAGCATAAGAACAGCCATACTGGGTCAGACCAAAGGTCCATATAGCCCGGTATCCTGTCTTCCGATAATGGCCAATACCAGGTGCCCCAGAGGGAATGAACAGAAGTGGTAATTATCAAGTGATCTATCCCCCGTTTTCCATTCCCAGCTTCTGTCACAGACCCATGTCAGGTTTACAAGGGACTACTCTTCTTCTCACCTCTGCGAACCAAAACTCTTATGATATATGCTTCCACTCTAGAATGTGGAGCTCATTTAGAGCACTTACAAACTCAGAGCATGTGGTATCTGCAAGAAACTTGTCTGTGCATAAATGTTCTGGAAGACAGCTAAATGTTCTGGCATGCTAAATGTTCCTTTTTTCACTTCAGGGGTCCACATCCAAGTGTTGACAGCCAACACAAGATGCATTATCTCAACAGATGAGGGAGAAAAGGTCATCCCCATTCTCTCAGGAAGCCATTTATCTTGGACAGGGTGTATTTGTCATCAGATTATGCTAGTGGCTCTGGACCAGCCAGACATTCAGAAGTCTTTAGCAGACCCAGACCTATTCCTCCTCTTGTGGATGCTGGGATTGATGTACACCTTCTGGCTGTTCCCATTGGTACCAAGAATCCTGAGAAAACTGAGATAGATGAGAGGCTCAGTGATCTCAGTAGTCTTAATATGGGCCAGAGAATTCTTGAACTTGGATCTGATCCATCTGTCAGTGCAGCCCCCAGTCACATTACCTGCTCAGTCCAACACAATCTCACAGAACCATGACTGGATCCTGCATCTGACAGCCTGAATGCTGCCTGGTTAAATGCCACTGAAAATTTAGCTCTAGTTTGAGACATTCTGGTCCATAGTTTTTGTTTGTTTTGTGTTATACTATCACAAAAAAGCCTCAACTAGACAGTGTGACTGACAAAGCAGAATGGAAGAGGTTCTCTATTTGGGCACCCATGAAAATCCTATTTCTGCTGTTTTGGTCTGTTGGCTAGCTGTAAAATTATCAGGCTTTCCTGTCAGCTCCATAAGGATACATTTAACAGGAATTCTTGCACATCCTCCTATTTAGGGCCATATACCATATGTTCTCACCCTACAGTTTCAAGTTCTCAGTAGTCTCAGACACATTTCCTTCAACTCAGGAGCCTCCACCTCCCTCAATATAGTGTTACCAGGCTTAATGGGTCCCCTCTGTGGGCCACTAACAGCCTGTTCTTATGTCATTTGTTCATGAATACTGCCTCCCTAGCAATGTGACTACATATCTGTCCCATGTTTGTTCTCTCATTCTCTCCCTGAAGAAGAAGCATGTGCTGTGTAGTGTTTTGTTTTGGTAGATTTTTATTTGTTTTGTATGAATATACTTGTTGCTATGTGTGTGTTAGAGAAGGCAAGGTCAAAGAAATGTGCCTTGCACTTGCAGCAGAAAGTGGTGAGGTTGGTGATGGTCCTCAGTTTCCGGGGCAGTTTTGATTCAGAGATTCCAAGGCCAGAAGGGACCCTTGACATCATCTATTCTGACCTGTATAACAGAGCCAATAGAACTTCCCCAAAATCATTTCTGGAGGATGCTTTTAGAAATACATCAAGTTTTGATTTAAAAATTGTTGGTGATGAGAATCTACCACAACCCTTGGGTAAATTATTCCAGTGGTTAAATTACTGTCACTATTAAAATTTACACCTTATTTCCAGTCTGAATTTGTGTAGCTTCAACTTCCAGCCAGTGGATCACATTACACATTTTCTGCTAGACTGAAGAAACCATTATTAAATATTTGTTCCCCATGTAGATACTTACAGACTCTGATGAAATCACCCCTTAACATTCTCTTTGGTAAGCTTAATAGATTGAGCCTATTGCTATAAGGTATATTTTCTATTCCTTTAATCATTCTTGTGGCTCTTCTCTGAACCCTCTTCAATTTGTGAACATCTTCCTTGAATTGTGAGCAGCAGAACTTGGCACGGTATTCTAGCAGTGGTAGTATTCATGCAACAAACTTGGACCGCTTTTGGAGAAAGTTCTTTCTCTCACACAGTTAAGCTTTACTCTTATTGTTGAGAGTTCCATTGTGCCAGAGTATCGTAGTTCTCAACCATGGTCTTTGTTCCAGAGTTTGGCTGACTTTTAGATATCCTGGGCTCAGGCCATGGAGTGCTTTGAAGATACTTGAACTTGATTCAAAGCTCTATGGGAAACTATTGTAGAGAGCAGAGCACAGATGTGATGTGCTCACAGTAGCCTGTGTTGCTGAGGAGATGCACTGCAATGTACTGTACTAGTTGGAGTTTCCTAAATGCTGACAGTTTCATGCGAGTCAATCTATTCACCTCCCAGTTTTCTTTCTCAAACCCCACTCAAGGGGAAGCTGAGGTACACACCTTTGATGTGATAAGGTCACTATCATATAATTTTGATAGGACAAGGCCTTTCAAGAACTCAATGTGATTGTTTGTGACCTTTGCAGACAGGTTTAAGGGCCAGGCCATATCTTCTAAATGATTATCTAACTGTACAAAATCCTGCTATGAATTAGCCAGGTTAGATTCCCCTGTGCACATTACAGCCCACTCCCCCGTGCTCAGACAGCTACTATTGCTTCCCTAAGAAGAATCCCTATTGAGATATTTGCAGAGTGGCTACATGGTGATCAGGCCACAAGTTCTCCCAGGATTATTCCTTAGTTGAGGCTTCCAAGTCAGATTGCCTCTTCAGTGGAACTGTCCTGCAATACTTGTTGAAATAGGACTCCTAACTCTCCTTTCAAAATCAGGAGGTAACTGCTTGCTAGCCACAAGAAGTGGGATTCATGCAGGCAATTACTTGAAGAACGATTATTTACCGTACAGTAACTGTGGTTGTTTAAGATGTATTGTCCACATGGATCCTACAACCCAATCTCCTTCCCCACTTCTGTGGAATCCTACAACTCTGGGTTAAGTATTAGCAAAGGAACTAAGGGTCAGTTGGGCCTGCTGTGCCCTTATTCCTTTGGTTGGAGGAGGAGTGCAAAGGCCAAGTTCCTTATACATAGGCTCATGCTACTAAGATGGCCCAGTGCTTTGATGAGATCAGCTCATGGTGAAAGAACAGCAGGCTGAACCCAAGCAACACATAGGTGATGCTGGTGGGCAGAGGAAAGTGTTTTGAAGAGTTTGCAGTCATAGTGCCATCTCCTTCTGTTGAAGATACACACCCATAATTGATCAATTCAATCTCTAGTCTGGAGTACTCTTGCAAAGGAGTGCAGGTGAGGCCCCAATGGATACTCCAAAATAATTCAATTTCACATCCACAAGCATAAGAGCATTAAAAGTGGGATCCATGTGAACAATACATCTTGAAGAAGCATGGTTACTATAGGGTAAGTAACCATTCTTTCTTTAGAAAATAAATTCCATACAGGAAAATATAGTTCATCTGGAATTGACAAATAATTTTTCTGTTCCTTTTTTGGCTAAATAAACCTTTAGTTTGACCTTTGAGCTTTAGTTTGACCTTTCGGGGGGAAGGGGGGTTGGGGTTCCCTGAAGCTCCCTGACCGCTATCCAAGTTGTCTGTACTATCCTCCCTCTTTGTTACACACGAGTTGTCTGTAATATCCTCCCTCTTTCTTATAACCTTTTCTTTGTCTTTCCCTTGCAAGAGAGGGGAATCTGAGTTTAAAAAGAAATAAAGGCAAAGGTGGCCTGTCTTTTAGGCAGTCTTTCTGCGGTCAGCTCTTTGGAGCTTGTCTTATCAGCTGGTCTGCTGTTTTTGATTAGGGTCTACCACTAGCACCTCCTCTTGGAGCACTGAAGGACGTAAATCCACATCATGTAAAGGTCAAGCATTGGAGTTTATTACGTACAGCACTGACAGAGTGTCACCTCGCTTATTAGGCTCAGAGACACTGTCAATCAATTGATTACAATGGAATATATGGATTTTCCATGGGCAGGGAAAGTGACACAGTAGGCAGTCCCACACCCCCGGATAGGTTTAGCTGCAAGACAGGATAGCACAGTAGCCAATGGTCAAAAGGTTACATAATGTGTCCGCCCATGGTCTCAATATTAACAAATTAACATTTAGCATTTAATTAGTACTTTAATAAATGTATTAGTATAGAATATCTGTTGGATTCAATTTGGGATCCATAGGAATGAAGTAGCTCCTTTGATTGTCCAAAAGATACATATCTAGGGGAAAAAGCAAAGAAACAGTGTAAGTATATGGCAATAAAGATTGTCTTTCAAGTTGTTCATTTCTGTTTTAAGGCAGGCATTGGTCCCTGGGAAAGGGAGGTGGGAGGAGGCCATATCTTAGACTGACATGTTCCAACCTTTTCATAAACTCAAGGTTGGATGTGTGGGAAGAACATCTCCCGACAGAAGAAACTAACACAACAGAAACCGGGCTTCTTTGTTCTGTTTGCAACTTTGAATAAGACACAATTATTGCCCCCAACATCTGGCATTTTGCTGACCAGGCATATCTTAATAAAAGCAAGGTTATCTTTGGTTATTCTGCTTTCTCTTAGCTAATCACTATTTGCTAGGCCTCTGACCTCTTGACCAAATTCTGGACTTTGGGCCTGTACACAAATCCATATACCAGGTTATTACATCAGCAATGGATTTCAAACCTTCAAGCACTCTGCTTGACAGTTGGTCTATCCAGTTGCAGGGGTGGTGAGGCCTGCACTGTCTCCCCCTGGGCTGATCTATCTCTGTGGTCAGTAGTCTTTGAGATGTTCTTCCTTCCTTTGAGACGTTCATCTCCCCTACCTGTGACAGGTTTTCCCTTTTTAAGCTCCCCCTCCAGTCAAAGCAAGCCTTACAGGAGTTCCTCGTTAGGGCTGAATGAACCCAGAAGAGTTCGTAACTCTCCTCACCACCAGAGTGAGGGTGTGTCCCTTCATACTTCTGTAGATTTCAAGAAATACGCAAGCTATTGGCAAACTGAAGGCAATTTTCTAAAATTTTTCAAATAGCACACAAAAACTAATTAGTGATGGTGCTGAAGTTAATTGTGTATTAGGGATGCTTAGAGCAGGTGTAGAGAAGCATCTGCCCAAGTACTCTGAATATAAATATTTTATAACCATATAATAAACAAACATATTATGCAATTTAAGAATGGAAACACTATTCTTTCCAAGAATCACTTCATTTAGGTAGTATTACAGCATAATGGCAGTAATATCTTTTCTTTCTCGGCTCAAAACAACTAGAGTTTGCATTATTTTCTTATAGGAGTTGTATGATATTTCAAATAAGTGAAGCTGGAAAAGCAATGTTATAGACAGTTGGCCTGAAGAATTAGCTCTGTGAGGAGAAAAAAAAATCAGTATATATTTTTTAAGAATCGTCAAGCAACTTCTTCAATATTCTTTGTGAAATAAAATCTATTATTTTGTTTTTTAATGATGCAGATTTTTAAGTCCTGACACACTGCAACATGTTGAATGATGTTGAGTGGCCTCAACTCCTGTTATCTGAAATAGGAACTGAAGGTACTAAACACAGCTCTGGAAAAGCCCAGCACATTAAGATACTTTCTATAAAAGAGAGATTCATTGCCTTTCAAGGTTCTCACAAAATGTGCATGTTGATGAAAGAGATATTTCTTTTTTAACAACATACTCCTGTGCTCTAAATACACTTCCAGATGACAACGCTGTGCTGCTGCAGGCATTTCAAGTCAACAGATTGGTGGTTTGGGGGGAATGGGAGAAGCATTTTTGTTTTGTGTTTTTATTGAGTTTGCAGCCTGCCTTGGAGGTTCCTATTTGAGCGAGCAGCTGCAGAACTTCAGCAGCCACTTTATGGAGGAAAAAAACACTGCTGGAGATGCTGGGATATGGAGGATCTGTGGACAGAGTTATTGAGAGCTTGTATTCTTCTCTTCCTGTTGTAGACAAGAAGGTAGTATCAGCAACAAGTTGTAAGCTAAGCTCAAGATGTTAAATATTGGTTCCATACTCTGAGGTTGACAGAAATAGTAAACCTTGTGAAGCTTCTGAAGTCTTCAGCTAACTGACCACTCTATTGACAGTTTTGTGGGGTTTTACAACACTCTCTAATTGTCAACTGTTGATTACATGGGGGCCATTGTTTTTATTGGATTGTAGATCTACAATTTACTGAGCGAGAAAGGAGAATTCCTTTCCTTGAACCTAGTAAATTTGGTTACAGTCCTGGATATCGGACATAAAATGCATTGGGAGTGATGGATGGATTAGCCCATGCCAATTTTTTTCTAAATCTGCCAGCTGCCTTTAGATTTCTTTATTATGAAGTATTAATGACACATCTGCAGTTCCTTGCAGTTGCTCAAGTGTCTCTGTCCATTTCCTTCTAAGTAGTCTCAGGGGTAGTGTATGGCAATTACTGCACTGCCCTAACAGATACTTCTTATGGGGTGCCACATATGTCCTGTTCAGTGTGGTGATGATGAGACCTATAGCTGTCTGGTCATTACTTTGATGATGCCGAGATATGTCTCCATTACCTTTGACCTAACTTATGCAGTGGAAAGAATGATTCAATGCGTGTGGAACTGGAGCTTGGGCGACAGCAAGATGGCTGTAGCTCAATGTAGATGAGACAGAGACAGTGTTGGTAGGCTGGGGAAGCAGCCAGAAGAGTTGGGTAAGATTATCTCAGCTCTCCTGATTGAAGGAATGAATCTTCCATTTCAAGTCTTGTTCTATATTTGGGTGCCTTATAAGATAATTAGTTACTTCTGGATGCTGGGTTTCAGTAGTAGCCAAAAGTACTATTTCCCCTATATGATTTGAGGGAGGGGGGCCAAATTACTTTTTTTGGTGCCATAATTATTCATACCTTTGTCACCTTGAGACTAGACCATTCAGAATCTGAAGACCACATACTTATTAAGTGGTGTGTCACTTAGGAAGCATATTATACCACTGTTCTGGGATCTGCACTGGCAGCCAGTACATTTCTGGGTAGCATTCAAGTTGCCTGAGCTCCCTTGATAAAGATGTGCTGTTTGCTGGTTGATCTCTAGGAAGGCCCCTTCACTTTGGACTTCACCCCTTCTCCTGGCCCACCAGAGCCTGGGTTTGTTAAACTTCTGGGCATGCTTCAAAATCCACCTTTTTCCTGAGTATTTAAGGGACGGAGGCACTACTATATATTAGGAGATACAGTGTATGAATTAACAAAGCATTAAAGATGGTGGATTTCTAATAATATTAAATGACAGTTAAATAATTATTATAAGATCTCCACCATTTGTGCTGTCTGATTTACGGGAGGTACCTGGAGCATGAAGTAGACAGCCTTAGAATTAATAATTTGTAGGGCTGTCGATTAATTGCAGTTAACTCACGCGATTTAACTCAAAATATTTAATTGAGAATAAAAAAATTAATCATGATTAATCACCGTTTTAATCGCACTGTTAAACAATAGAATACCAATTAAAATTTATTAAATATTTTGGATGTTTTTCTACATTTTCATATATTCTGTGTTGTAATTGAAATCAAAGTGTATATTATTTTTTATTACAAATATTTGCACTGTAAAAATGATAAAAGAAATAGTATTTTTAATTCACCTCATATAAGTAGTGTCATGCAATCTCCTTATCATGAAAGCGCGACTTAAAAATGTAGATTTTACGCATTCTCTCGTCTTATTTACAATGTCCCCTGAAAGTGAGAAATACAGGAGTTCGCATGGCATTTTTGTAGCTGGCATTGCAAGGTGTTTACATGCCAGACATGCTAAACATTCATATGCCCCTTCATGCTTTGGCCACCATTCCAGAGGACATGCTTCCATGCTGATGACGCTCGTTTAAAAAAATAATGCGTTAATTACATTTGTGACTGAACTCCTTGGGGGTTAATTGTATGTCCCCTGCTCTGTTTTACCCCCATCAGTCCAATGCGGAAACTACAGAACCTGAACTACCAAAAAATAAAATCAACCTTCTGCTGGTGGCGTCTGACTCAGATAATGAAAATGAACATGCATCAGTCCACACTGCTTTGGATTGTTATCGAGCAGAAGCAGTCATCAGCATGGACGCATGTCAGCTGGAATGGTGGTTGAAGAATGAAGGGACATATGAATCTTTAGTGCCTATGGCATGTAAATATGTTGCGATGCCAGCTACAACAATGCCATGCGAACGCCTGTTCTCACTTTCAGGTGATATTGTAAATAAGAAGTGGGCAGCATTATCCCCTGCAAATGTAAAGAAACTTGTTTGTCTGAGAGATTGGCTGAACAAGAAATAGGATTGAATGGACTTGAAGGCTCTAAAATTTTACATTGTTTTATTTTTGAATGCAGGTTTTTTTGTACATAAATCTACATTTGTAAGTTCAACTTTCATGGTAAAGAGATTGCACTACAGTACTTGTATTAAGTGAATTGAAAAATACTATTTTGTTTTTTTACAATGCAAATATTTGTAATAAAAATAAAAAGTGAGCATGGTCACTTTGTATTCTGTGTTGTAATTGAAATCAATATATTTGAAAATGTAGAAAACAGACAAAATATTTAAATCAGTGGTATTCTATTGCTGTTTAACAGTGCAATGAATCACAATTAATTTTTTTTAATTGCTTGACAGCCCTAATAATTTGATATGTTCATACTCTCCCACTGAGCCCTATATCTTATTTACATGAATAGAACAATTCAGATGTGAGTTGGAGGAGAGACTAATATTTATGACAATTTGCATAGCAGTGGTATGGTGTTGGCAAATATCCATTAAGGACTAAGAAGAAATGATCTACTTAATTCCGGTTTAGATCACAAGCAAAAGGAATCTACGATACAGAACTGCACATTTTGTCACATGAGGACTGGTAGCCTAATCCAAGTTAGGCAAGCAGATACAGTGATATGTGTTTCACCAGTGTTTTTCTTCAGTCAGGCTTGTAATGGGTATGACAGACTAAAACAGATTATGAGGATCGAATCATGCTCACCTCATTCAAGTTATCACACTGAATTGAATAAAAAAATAAATATTACACAATGATTAAGCACAAAATCTGTCTCTCACTGTTAGTCTTTCTTGAATATGATTAGAGTTAAAAGCTGGCATAAAAATGTAAATATTAGTTCTATTGTGAATAAGTCTTTAATTTTTTATATTCTATATTTATATAGGTTTTACTTTTATGTTAATTTCATGTGTGTAAGAAGGGAAGAGTGGCCTATTCTGGGGAGAATTGGGGAAAAGACAGTTTTAAAAATCTACCCATGGTAACAGCCAAAGTCAAATGTCTCTTATTTTGATAGCTACAGAAATATTTTTTGAGATATCAGATTTTACTGCTTTTTGTTTCACTGGATGTAAACAAAGTTGAGACAGAGTGCTTTGTGATTAGGATTCTATTAGGACGTCTCCAAAAATGCACTCTGTAGGCTGACAAACTGTGAGATATGCACCATAATTGCTAGATGGGCTACCAGTAAATAGATGTCAGAAAAGGCCATAGTATAGGCATTAGAAGCCTTACCAGCATCTGACATCTGTCCCTGGTAGTACTTCTAACATCTATCAGTAACATTTCTCTATGGGGACAATATGCCATGCTGTCACAGTGATGAAAATGTGTCAAAACTGCAGGAATTGTTAAGGTTGAGTGAGGCCATACCAAATTCATATGGTTGTCCATGTGAAATCTGACTGTTGTAGGGGGTCGCAGAATTGCCACCCTTACTTTTGCGCTGCCTTCTGAGCTGGGTGGCCAGAGAGTGGTTGCTGCTGGCTGGGCACCCAACTTCAAAGGCAATGCCACCGCAATAAGTAGTGCAGAAATGAGGGAGCCATACTATGGCAGGGTCATCACTGTTGGGGAGGGCAGGGCAGGCCTTGGGGTTGGCAACATGAGCGACTACCCAGGGCGCCTTGGTCGGGGACAGGGATGCCGTTGTTATCCCTCCCACACACACAGCCAGCCCAAGGCACCTTTAACCCCTGAGCATTGGGAACGGAGACTGGGGGCACCCTGGCCGAGGGCTCCTACCGTAGACGGGACTCCAGCGACTAGTCCTGGCTGGGCTGGGGAGGGACAGGACTTCCTCTTCCCATGCATAGGCTGCTCTCAGGGCTGGGTCAGACCCACCTCCGGGAACCTCCTCTTGTTGCAGGAAGCTCTGCAGTTGCTGTCTGGGAGACCAACTCTCAAAGCAGTGCTGCCACCATCAGCAGCACAGAAGTGAGGGTGACATGGTATAGCATTATTGCCTTTACTTCTGCACCGCTGCCAGCAGTAGCGCAGAAGTAAGATTGGCAACATCATGCAATGCCGCCCTTGCTTTTGTGTTGCTGCTGGCGGTGGCATTGTCTTCATGGCTGGGCTCCCAGCCTGCAGCCACTGCTCCCCAGCTGCCCAGCTCTGAAGGCAGCGATGCCAGCAGCAGTGCAGAAATAAGGGTGGCAATACCACAAACCCCCACAATAGCCTTGCAACTCCCTCCCCTCACCCCCATAACCCCTTTTTGGATCAAGACCCATGCAGTTACAGCACCATGAACTTTCAGATGTAAATATCTGAAAATGTGAAATTTAAAATTTTTTAAATCCTATGACCATGAAATTTACCAAAATGGACCATGAATTTGGTATGACCCTAGTTAGGGGGCAGTGATAAACACTGAAACATGCAAGTTGCATGAAGTCCATAAAACCACATTTTAAAAGAAAGAGGCCTAATTGCTTATTCCTTATAAATAACTGCTTTATATTGGTCAATTTTTAGTCAGAATGAATTTATTAAAATGGAACTCATTTTACCACTCTGTTAAACGTTAATTTTATTTTGTTTATCTTATTAGCCATAAAGTCCTAGCTCTTTCTAGTGTTCTGACCACAGTGTGGTCCAAAGGCATGTTTTTCATTTAGCCCATAGCAACAGTAAGTTTTAATAACTACAAAAGCTGCCATTCCAAGCCATTAATCATCAGTGAGCAATGAGCCAATGTTCTAACCGTATATCATGGATTATTTAAAAACAAAAGACAGATGTTCACAGTTCAGATTAATATAACAGAATGCATTTCTACGTAAAATGATTATATGAGGAAGGTTCAAGTTTGCCTGGAAGGTAAATAGAACATGTAAATTCTGGTTCCCAAGCAATCACCAGTCTGTCCTTTCAGTGAGGGCTGGGGATCATGTAAGAACAATTACTTAGTATATTCAGGTATCATAGCCAAGCTGAACCACAATATTCAATATAACACAGAGATCATTATTTGAAGACTTCTTTAAAAAAAACCCCCCACAATCTTCAATATTTTTGCTGCAGTGCCTCTGTTTATAAATGTTCAAAATGGGAAGCATGTGATTTGTTCAATTGCATGACTCATTAATACATTAGGAGTCACACCCCTTGTGACAGAACTGGTACTATTCTGTAATAATTTATTATTATTTCCTTGGGTGCTTTTCCATATGTATTCCACTCGTGGTGCACATGCAGTCCATGAACTTAAGCGCAGATTCTTTTGGCTAGTAGTGTCTGTTGGAGGCTGCACCTGTGCTCCAGATATCCTCGTGCCTCCTATCTGAGGCCATAAAGGGCTGGTGACTGCAGCTATCCTGGAGTTCATTCTTACTGGCTGTGATTACAAGTCAGAACTTGAGCAGTGTCTGAGCTTCTTCTTCACTGTGCAATTAACCCTTTGAAGTGTAAATAGTCCTTGATAGTTTTAATGTTACTTAGTTATAGTTATTAATCTCTTTATACCCCTTTAAAAAAACAAATTTTTTTCTTAATTTCCTCATGAGGCTTTTCTGGTACATGGTCCAGCTCTTACGGTAGAGCAGAAGTCTCCTGAGTTTAAAAGCTGGCCATCTTGTGTTGCAGTGATGCCACTTATTGATAGGTGCACCAGCTGCCTCTTGCGCTTCAGTGAGGGCCACATTCGTGAAAAACGTGCCATTTGCAGGTTGTTCTGTTTGAGAACCCAAAAGGCGTGAGTGGTTCATTGAAAACTTTTTGTTGGGGAGGTCTGTGTGCCCCTCTTCACCTCCTGGAGTGGCTAGGAATGATACATCTGGGAAAACCTCTTAAAAAAGTCCTCTACTGAGCTTGGCATCAGTTCATAGTTCTGGGACTTATGTCTCAAAAAAATCATCTTCCCTGATGGTAAATTATCTATAATCGAGGGAAGAAGGAGCACCGCTCTGCTAAGGGGCACAGATCAAGGTACCCTTCACTGAGTCCCAGCAAAAAAAAGCAGAGATTGCCTCATCCTGCCTCTTTCCCAGAAGAGGCTATTATGCCCCCACCCCCAACAACAGTGGATGATTTTAGCCATTTTCAGGACCTCTTCAAAAGAGTGGCTACTGAGCTCAAGATCACTCTGGAGGAGGTGTTGGAGACTCCGCATGAGCTAACCAACATATTACAATCTTTGACCTCCTCTAAGATCGCCCTACCTATTAATGGAGCCATTATGGACCCTGCCAAGAATACCACCCCAGCCACCATACCCCCTACCCACAAAAGGGAAGACTGGAAATACTTTGTCCCCTCCAGGCCCTCAGAATTCCTTTTCACACACCCAGCACCAAATTCCTTGGTAGTAGAAGCAGCCAACGAAAAGAACAAACCGCAGCATTTCCGGTCCTCTTCTTCTGACAAGGACAGCAAAAGAATGGACCTACTTGGGTGCAAAGTTTATGCATCATCCATGCTATGCTTTAGAGTAGCAAATTACGCAGCCTTACTGGCCAAATATGATCACAGAAATTACGGTAAAGTCATGGAGTTTATTAATGACATTCCAGAGCACAAGAGACAACAATTCAAAGCAGAAGTCTCTGAAGGGCAGATTATTTCCTGCACAGCATTGCAGGCTGCCAGGTCCACCGTGACGCCTGTAGTGATGCGCTTCATGGTTTACCTCTTCTTCTTTCCCATGCGAGATACAAAACACTGTGGAGGATCTCCCCTTCGGTGGCGAGAAGTTATTTGCAGCAAAACCCAATGAGATGCTGCACACCATGAAGGATTCCAGAGTGATGCTCAGATCCCTAGGCATCCATACACCAGAAATTAGAAGAAGACAATACAGGTATCAGCCTTACCAACGCCCACAATACCCAGCCTACACACAACAACAACAGAGGCCATACGACCACTGTCAGAGATCCGGGCATCGACGACCATGCCCCACAACATCGGGACCGTCCCAACCCCCTTCATCTAATAAGCAGATTTGAAGCTTTGGTCAAGGGTATAGAATACCTTCCACCCACTCTGGTGCTTATACTTCCCATCCAACCTTTTGGTCACCATTTACTCCCATTCTACCACAACTGGTGAGCCACCTCTATGGACAGATGGGACGTAGAGGTCATCCAGTTGGGCTATTCCATCCCTTCCTGTCCATAAACAGACAAGGGGGAGCTCAATCCCACTCGCTTTACATAGAGGCTATGAAACTTTGGAATTGGTGCCTCCAACACAATATCCAAATTTCAGCCTCCTACCTATCTAATGAGGAACTAGACTACTCTGAACAGGTACAAAGTGTACTATTACATAGCAGAACACAATCCACACGTACCACCTATCTCCGTAAATGGACTAGGTTTACTTACGGGTGCTCCGCCAAGCAAACCGCTCCTGCTTCTGCCCCTCTTTCCCTAATACTAGATTATCTTTTAGAACTTAAATTATCTGGGCTCTCCTTTAGCTCCATAAAGGTACATCTGGTAGCAATTATGGCATTTCACAGTAAGACCGGAGACACTAATTTCTTCTCCCACCCCATCACAAAGCGGTTCCTCAAGGGCCTCCAGACCCTATACCCGGACATTAGACCACCTACTCAACCCTGGGACTTATGCTTGATCCTCACATGCTTGATGCGCCATCCATTTGAGCCGCTTGCAACATGCTCCCTCCTACATCTGTCCATGAAAACTGCATTTTTAGCTGCCATTATATCTGTCAGACATGTAGGAGAACTTGGAGTGCTTATGGCTGACCCACCGTACACTATATTATTTAAGGACAAAGTCATGCTCCGAATACATTCTAAATTTCTCCCAAGGTGCCTTCCTCCTTCCACCTCAAAGAATCTATCCATCTACCAACCTTCTTTCCTAAACCATGCTGATTCAAACACTTTTGAATCAACGATGCACAAACTCAATGTGCACAGAGCATTGTCCTTTTATTTGGATAGGACTAAGCCCTTCAGGGCTTCCCCTAACTTTTCCTTTCAATCACAGAACAATCCAGAGGCAAATCTATCTCTACCCAGAGACTATTCAATTGGATAGCAGACTGCATCCGCCTATGCTACCAACTAAAGATGATGAATCCTCCAACTTCTGTTAGAGCACACTCCACCAAATCTGTATCAGAGCTGTGCTGTCTACAGCTTTCTTATCAGTTCTGAAGTCCCTACCTCCTTAAGAGATACTGCTTTTCAGTCACCTGGAGTGGAGCACCCCCAGGGACAGCTCTCTCTCGAAGAGGAGGTTACTCACCTGTGCAGTAACTGACTTTCTTTGAGATGAGTGTTCCTCTGGGTGCTCCACTACCCACCCTCTTCCCCTCTGCTTTGGCGGTTGGAGTGGTCTCTGTTATAGAGAAGGCACTGAGGAACCTGGGCCATGCGCGCGCATAATTGAGCCACGTTCAGCACGTGAGGCAGGCACCACACGTGCATGGCCTGTGCGAGTACTGCTGTAAAAATCTCCGAGCGAAGGCTCAGGGGCGCACCAACACCTGGAGTGGAGCACCCACAGGGACACTCATCTCGAAGAACATCAGTTACTGCACAAGTGAGTAACCTCCTCATCTCTAAGAACCACAGTAACTGTTACATCCTATATATCAAGTTGGTTATTGGGATGTTTATTATATGAGCCCCCCCCCGGGAAAGTTGGAAGCTGGTGCCTGTGATGTCAGAATAAGCCATCTCTTGCTAAGAGATAATGCTTGAACTCTTAAACTCAGTTGTACCTGTTGGGTAAAAATAGTTGATACACAGAGTACCGTAGTCCAGGGCCTGGTCTAAGAGAGGGAGAATTCCAAAAATCCACCCCATGTTAGGTAAAGGCACAAGGTGTGAGAGCGGGGGTTCCCTCAGAGAAGCCATAAAAGGAACAGAAGTGCAGTTAGCCCTGTAACGATGACACACCTAACTCCCATACACTGCTTTGAAAATGTTGAGGTTAGTGTTCTCTTTCCTTTCAAGCTATCTTTAAAACAGTTTGGATGTTTATTTCTTACCTATATATAAATATAAAATATGCTACAGTTAGGACAGTCTGCTTTGAATAGTTATGATGAAAAGATGATGTTTGTCATGGCCACATTAGGCTAAGTGAGTGGAAAGCATATAGGTCAGCTATTCCTCATTTTGCAAATACTGATTTTCTGATGAATGAACTCCTGATAATCTCTGCGTGCCATCACTGATTGCAAAGGAGATATGTACACATCATCTTCCATGTAATTTACTAAACTGTTTGATTAAGAATTCTGTGTGGGCAACATTCATTTTTAGTTTGATTTTAAATAACATAAGGTGTGCAGATAACACTGTGATAAAACTTCGATATTGTGACAATTTTAAGGTAGCGTATTTAATCTCCAGATAGTATCTTATTCTTGGGGTTCAGCAGTATCACCTTTGACTGATACTGTAATATTGACTGGCTGCTAGTAGTCTCATGTATTGCTGTTCAGATAGAAGGTGACGGTGATAAAATGCCTTAAAGGTGCAGTGGAAAATGAATGAAATTGGGTGAAAAGGATGGAATCTTTGTGTGTGTGAAGGAGCCTCATGGCATGGAGGAGGATATAGCTTACCTGCTCTGTCCTACGTTTCTGTGCTACTTTCACAAATCCGTTATCAAACTCGTGCAATCAGCTGTGTGATTTTAAAAAATATTTTGAGAGATGTACTGGGAAAAGTGCTGACAAAACAATTATTACACTGATTCATTTCTCGCCATGTAATCATTAGGAGATATTGTAAGATATGCAGAAGTGGAAGGGGTTATTAATCCACAGAGCCAAGTATGCCCCAAACTAAACTTGTTTCTGGAAATGTAGAAAAATATTCTCCTAATTCTGAACTGAAAACCTAATTGGTTACATATATTCCTTCTGGAAATATACAGTATATGTGGATGTCTTGGAAACAATAATGCTGTTAGTGAATGTCACATATTTCCAAAATGCTTTGTATTTAAGCTAAATAGTATAAATATGAACTGGATTCCCAGAATGCTCTGTACTCATATTAAACTTTATTGTGGAAATTTACTAATTCTTAAACTGTTCTGACATTTGTTCTTAGTATGTGTGGAATCTGTCAGACATAAGATGTATGCTCCGTTAAGGAATGTTATATATAAATTGTTGGTTTCAGAGTAGCAGCTATGTTAGTCTGTATTCACAAAAAGAAAAGGAGTACTTGTGGCACCTTAGAGACTGACCAATTTATTTGAGCATAAGCTTTCGTGAGCTACAGCTCACTTCATCGGATGCTTTATGCTTCTGATGAAGTGAGCTGTAGCTCACGAAAGCTTATGCTCAAATAAATTGGTCAGTCTCTAAGGTGCCACAAGTACTCCTTTTCTTTTTGCATATATAAATTGTGTGTTTGGTACTTTTACTACAAAACAGTTTGTCTCTATGGTCTAATTCTACTTGTACTCTACAGTGTCCTAACATCTTGAATGTTCTTATGTGTGGTTGGTACAGACATGTTTGTATCCTGAAAATCGGTATGAAACTAGATAAGAAAAGTGAAGTAAAGTGTAATAAGCTTCTACTTCTCATACACAAGCGGACTATAAATCAAATTAAGCTCATACTGTAGGACAGACTGAGCTGCTCTAAGATTGTTCCCCAGAGATTGGTAAGGTATGAACCTCTCTATTTGTGCTGATGTATCTTTGATTAAGATGAATTATCTGACGTCTTGCTAGTGTACACCAAACCACTACCAATGCTAAAACAAATTAATCCAAAGAGCTAGAGTATTCTTTATGCTTAGAGAAGCAGCACAGTCTGTCAGATCAAGCATGGGATTTGGAAGGAGGAATCCTAATTTCTAATCCCAGCTCTGCCACTGATTTACAGAATAGCTCTGGTCAAGTCACTGTGGTTTTAAAGAATTGGAGGCCTTGTTTTGGGATCCACTAACATTTAAGGAAATGGAGCAAGAAAAAAGCTGCCGCCTCAGTTAAATCTCACAGTAACTGTTCTGTGTAAATCATCATAATGAATATGGGTTATTTTTTTCCCCAAAGCTTAACAGTGTGCTTTTAAATATCCCTATGCTATATCACTGCGTAAAGTGGAGCGTTATGTAGAATACAAAGCTTAAAAAAATCCAATAAATATGCTTATGTAAATACAGACAGTGCTCCTACAAAGAGGTATGTGTGATGTCTACTGCTGTCAAAGGCTGCATTTCAGTGCCTGTATTAGTAAGCAGATGGAGAAAAACAGCTACCATAAATTTTCTTTGTTTCCCAGTTGAAGGGGCCAACCTTTAGTTTACTATTTTGAGGAAAAAATACAGCCTTTACTGCTGAGCTGGGAAACCACCGTTAGTGTGGCTAACGTTAAAGTGGCTAACGTTAAAGTATTCTTCTGTGGGGGAGCTGATGTATAATTAGGTATGCTGTCATTAGAGGTTTGTGTGCTTGCCAAGGAGTCAAAGCAGCATGAAACTCATTATGAAAGTGTAAGAGCAAATATTTAAACGTTAAAGTTGTCAGCTATGATCTGTCATATTAATACACTTGCTTTCACTAATCTTAATTGTAAGATGTTTCTTACTGAAAGAAAATGGAAATGAAAAATTATAAAAATGACTTAATTTATGCAGTATGTAAAATTTCAGAGACTTTTGCAAAGGTTTTGGGAAAAGTTAAAACTTGTCAGCTGCCTCACACACCCTACTCTGTAATATTTTAAGATACTTCTAGTCTGTTGTGAAGGCCAAAAGTATAGCTGTGTTCAAAAAAGAATTAAGTAATTTCATGGAGGGTAGGTCCGTCAATAGCTATCAGCTAAGATGGTCAGAGATGCAACCTCATGCTCTGTGTGTCTTCAAACCTCTGACTGCCAGAAGCTGGGAGTGGACAGCAGGGGTTGGGTCACTCAATAAATTGCCGTTCTGTTCATTCCCTCTGAAGCATCTGGCACTGGCTACTGTCGGAAGACAGGACACTGAGCTAGATGGATCATTGGTCTGACCAAGCATAGCCATGCTTAGTTCTTGTGCTGTTTGCTTATTAAAAAAAAAAAGCCCTGGTGGTAAGGAAGCTCCTACTCTGCCATGCATTAATTGAACGTCTTTTGGGTTTCAGAGTAACAGCCGTGTTAGTCTGTCTTTGCAAAAAGAAAAGGAGTACTTGTGGCACCTTAGAGACTAACCAATTTATTTGAGCATGAGCTTTCGTGAGCTACAGCTCACTTCATCGGATGCATACCGTGGAAACTGCAGAAGACATTATATACACACAGAGACCATGAAACAATACCCCCTCCCACCCCACTGGCCTGCTGGTAATAGCTTATCTAAAGTGATCATCAAGTTGGGCCATTTCCAGCACAAATCTAGGTTTTCTCACCCTCCGCCCCCCCCCCCCCCCACAAACTCACTCTCCTGCTGGTAATAGCCCATCCAAAGTGACCACTCTCTTCACAATGTGTATGATAATCAAGGTGGGTCATTTCCAGCACAAATCCAGGTTCTCTCACTCCCTCACCCTCCTCCAAAAACCCCCCACACAAACTCACTCTCCTGCTGGTAATAGCTTATCAAAAGTGACCACTCTCCCTACAATGTGCATGATAATCAAGGTGGGCCATTTCCAGCACAAATCCAGGTTTTCTCACCCCCCCCCCACCCCCATACACACACAAACTCACTCTCCTGCTGGTAATAGCTTATCTAAAGTGATCATTAAGTTGGGCCATTTCCAGCACAAATCCAGGTTTTCTCACCCTCCGCCCCCCCCCCCCAACTCATTCTCCTGCTGGTAATAGCCCATCCAAAGTGACCACTCTCTTCACAATGTGTATGATAATCAAGGTGGGCCATTTCCTGCACAAATCCAGGTTCTCTCACTCCCTCACCCCCCTCCAAAAACCACACACACAAACTCAATCTCCTATTAGCAGCAGGAGAATGAGTTTGTGTGGCAAACAGCAGGCCAGTGGGGTGGGAGGGGGTATTGTTTCATGGTCTCTGTGTGTATATAATGTCTTCTGCAGTTTCCACGGTATGCATCCGATGAAGTGAGCTGTAGCTCACGAAAGCTTATGCTCAAATAAATTGGTTAGTCTCTAAGGTGCCACAAGTACTCCTTGTCTTTTGGGTTGAAATCCAAGTACTGGTTCTAGTCAGACAGAAGTAGGGAAGAGGGGGAACAAGCATAGGGGGTACATTTTCTTTGGATTAGCAGAACCACTTGGAAGAAGCAGAATATCTCCATCTTTGACAGAGACTATATTTATTTATTGATTGAAGTGGAATAGCTTGATTCTCATTTACATGAAGGCTCCTTGACACTGTCCTGGCACTTGCTTCCACTTTACAGCACATCTATACAGTAACTCCTCACTTATCGTTGTAATTATGTTCCTGAAAAATGCAAAACTATGTTAAGCGAATCCAATTTCCCCATAAGAATTAATGTAAATGAGGGGATTAGGTACCAGGGACATTTTTTTCACCAGACAAAAAACTATATATATATGTATATATACACACACAGTATAAGTTTTAAACAAACAATTTAATACTGTATACAGCAATGATGATTGTGAAGCTTGATTGAGGTGGTTAAGTTAGAGGATGGAAGAGGGTGGGATATTTTCCAAGGAATACCTTACTGCTAAATGATGAACTAGCATTCGGCTGAGCCCTCAAGGGTTAACATGTTGTTAATGTTGCCTCACACTCAACAAGGGGGCCAAATGGAGGGAGGAGAGGCGAGGCAGCATGACAGACAGAGACACACACCGTGTCTGTCTGTGTGTGTGTGTGTGTGTGAGAGAGAGCAAGAGAGAGAGAGAGATGTGCATTGCCCCTTTAAGTATGCTGACACCATTCTAAGAACATTGCCTTTAAAAAGATCAGGAAGTTGAGATAGCAGATGCGGCCAGCAAACTCCCTCCGTCCTGAGCCCTCTCCTGTCCCCCCCTCCTCTATATGGAGAAGGGGTAAGCGGGGGGCAGGAGTAAGGGGGAGGGGGACACCCTGACATTAATCCCCCTTCTCCCCTGCACAGCAAGCAGGAGGCTCCCAGGACCAACTCCAAGGCAGAGGGCAGGAGCAACACATGGCAGTGGGGGCAGGGACAGCTGAACTGCTGGCAATTGGTAGCCTGCTGGGTGGCTGCTGCTGCACAGGGAACTTAGGGGAGCGGGGAGCTGATAGGGAGGCTGCCGGCCCACCCTGGTTCTAAGCCCCCACCAGCTAGCTCCTATGGGCTGCTCTTCCTGCAAACAGTGGACAGAGCAGGCGGCTGCCAAACAACGTTATAAGGGAGCACTGCGCAATTTTAAACAAACATGTTCACTAATTGATCAGCAAGGTAACAATGAAACAATGTTAACAAGGACGACTTTAAGTGAGGAGTTCCTGTACTGCCAGAGTGGTGTAAATGGGGCCTTAGTATAAATGAGAACTAGGTCCCAGGGATGCTAGGAAGATCTCAGGGTGAATTTAGGATATTGGAAAAGGTTATTATTAAGGTGGGGAATGGGAGTGAGAACTCTAAATGGAGTCCTCTTAACAAAAACTCTAAACCTAACCCTCCCTGCCTTTTGCTGTATCCTGTTTCTAATGATCATCTCTTTGTATTTTGACCAGAATGATAGGGTAGTGTGTCTCTGAACTATGATTTATATTACTGGATATTCACATGCATTAGATGTATATGTCCTGCATGGAGGTATAATTTGTATATTGTGGAGCGATTCAAGTGCAATATGGCAATTACTGGCCAAGCTTGAATGTTCGTAGAGATACGGAGCAAGCTGGCAGGTTTTCCTGAAACATCACACTTTGTTACTATTTTGCTTGGAAATTATTAAGTGGGTTCTGCTGGCTCTGCAGAGAAAGGTGCTGTTTATCCCATCCAGATATAAGAGGGATGGAGAGTGGTGCTTTTGAGAGAATGAAAAAAGGATCTAACACGTGGGCCGGGCAGTCTTGAAGTAGAAACTCTAGAAGCTGCCGGGCCTGGAGAGAAGACTTGAGCTGAACTTTATCTCATTATTATTTTATTTGTTAATAAAGCCACACTGCAGAAAGGAGATGAATTTTGATTCTATGCTGTAGACTTTCTTTTAGATAGGTTAACAAAAGACACCTGCTTACAAGATAAAACTGGCCCAGAATAGAAGGAGACATAGACTGATCTATTCACAACCTTTTTTTTTTTTTGCCTTCCTCTGCAGCATGTGGATGCTGGTCACATGCCAGAATTATCTGGGAATATCTCATTTAATCATTTTCCTGCCATTTCAGGGGCTTCAAGCACTGGTGCACCTTGGTCTCCTGTTCCCTGCCTGGGGCACATAAAGGTCTAATCATCTGGGGTCTCATTTACTTTGATCCCATTTCTGTTGTTTGGTGTTCAGTGTGTGGGTGCTGGGTGGTGCTGGTGGTGTGTGATATGCAGGAGCTCAGACTAGATGATCTAGTGGTCCCTTCTGGCCTTAGCCTCTGACTCTAACTGTAGACATACTTACAGTCATATCAATGTAAAACGGAGAATCTACTGGAGAATCAGTCCTTCCTTCTCTAAAGTAGCTTAGCTTATAAGATCTCTGTAGCAGCAACTGTGTTTGTAAATGTGTACAACACCTTAGTACTGTGAGGCCCTCAGAAGCTATTGCAATACAAATGCATAATAACAACAGCCAAGACTTTCAAAAGTAACTAAGGATTTGTGTTGCCTCAAGTTTAAGTGCCCTACATGAGACACCTCAAAGCTGATTTTCAGAAAGTGGCTGCTCAGCAGCATTTCCTGGAAGTCTGTTCACTTTACGGCTTTCAAGCTGAGCACCCAAATATTGAAGTATCCTGTATAGCTCATTTAAATGTTTTGGTCAATAAATTTAAAGGTTTCTTTGTTCTAATTGTTCAATAACTTCACAGCCCCAGAGAATGCATTGTCCCCTGCTTATATCTCCCTGTTGTTCAGTGGTTTCCATTATCACTTACTACATGTATTATAGTGCTATCTGTACTCTGCAGCTTCAAATCTTTTTGTAGTTCTCCCTTCTAGAAACTAAACAAACAAATGTATTCCAGAAATGAAACAAACTCAAAGTAGATTTAAAGTAGAATTCTTCTCTTTGTGTGTCTGTGTGTTTACTATTGTAGTATTTTGGTTCAGGGGAGCTACTTCTTTGAATTTCAGATGTAAATATGTGGAGCCAAATTTAGCCTCTCTATAACCGTTGGATTCAGTGGTGTATCACTTGTCTAGAATGTGTAGTGTACAATTGAGAAAATGTTTGTGAATTGTTGGTATGACTTAGTATAAAAATATTTGCAGTCATAAGGTATTTTCTTCAGGACTTATATAACCATTTATTTTACTCTCAAAATAATCAGAAAGTAGACTAACATTCACAGTTTGGGGTTCATTCCAGTCTTGTGACCGCAGAGCATGGAGCCCTTCCTTCTCCCCCTTTCTGGCCCTTTCCCACTGGTATCTTGTTAGCAAAACTCTGCTTCGTTAAAATAGGCTGGTTTCACATTTCTTCTCCCTTGTTTGACTCAGTTTTATCTTCATCCTGCACAAATTTCATTTTGTAATGGTTTATCTAATATAAATACTTTGTGAAAGCTAGTCTGAGCCTGATTCTTACAGCACACCAGTTTTACATGTGTAACTCCACTTCAGCAGAGTTACTCCTAATTTACATGGGTAAAAGTGAAAGCAGAATCACTTTCTGTGTTTTCAAACATATTTTTTTCTAGAAACATGGCAAAGATGTTTTGCTCTGACATTGTAGGATGCTGTAAAAATAATCCCTAGTTTTCTATTTAATTAATTTAATCTAAAAAATACTGTTTTTTAAAAGTCTGCTATGCAATGACAAATACCTGCAATACTAGAAAGAGTAATACTCAGCATAATATAACTGTTACTGTCTGAAAATACAGTCTCTCTAATCCCTGTTTGTAGTATGTGAGTTGTGCTTCTTCAGCAGTTTAGTACAAAAACACATGGACTCAGGGGGGTCCTGTAATTGATGACTACTTATTACTCAGATTGGTATAGAAGAGATCCAGTTTATATTCTATCCCTTTATCTCTTTCATTCTCATTTAGTCATTTCTCAAGGATTCATGATAATCTTATAATTGTTTTCATTGATGTTAGTAATCGTCTTCCTACATGTTCTTTTGTGGCCTGAGTTCTGGCAACGATAAATGAGCTTTCTCTGCATCTTTCTTTTGGTAGTTTTCACTTTCTTATGGTATTAATTTATTATTTGGGGTAAAGGCTATTTTAAAAATATATTTTCTGAGTGTTGTCTTCTTACTTATAGTGATAGTTCTAAAAAAGCAGCAGCAATGATCAAGAAATGAAATAACTTTTCTACCTGGAACATGTGAATTCCAGAAAAATATCAGGAAATAATTTGCTATTCTAACCTGCCTGAAAAATATGTATTAAAGGTTTATTTCTCAAATACATTCCTCTGAAAAGCAATGGCTAGTATTTGTCCAAGCATTGGTTTAGGAGCATTTAGTATTTTTGCTATAGAATGAAAGCGCCAACTGTCCCACCAAAACATGAGAAAAATAAAAGGAGAGCATTGAAAAGATGAAATATGTACTTTCCCAATTGAACTAAATGGGAGGGAAAAGGAGGACAAGAATAATGAAACAGCCTGAAGCACTCAGTTTGTTAGAACATTTTTCAAGTGATCTGTCTGGAATAGGTAGAAATATCTTGTCATCCATAATTTTTTCAATATGCCAGTAATCATGTAGGAAGCCACTGATAAACAAATTGGTTATGTGCTCAGATTAAGCGCTACCATCCTTCTCTATCTGGTTATGATATCCCTGGGGACTGGGATTTCCACTCCTTTTTCTTGCACACTCAGCAACTCTGTGGCTTGTGAAAGGAAGAATGCTTGGTCTCATTGGCTATATAAGGTTTTTCTACTAATTTATTCCCTCTGCATGCTTTTGTGCCAGGTGGCAATATCTGTGCTTAATACAAACAAAAAGTGAGTTTATGTTATTAACAAGCTGCAAAATTTTATTTCAAATTGCAAATATTTCTTGGTATAGGGACACAGAAAAGCATCTGAAACTAGCAAAAAATAGTGATTTTTTTTTTTTTTTGGTAAATTACAAACCCATGGAAAATTGTTTATAATGAGGAAGCTGACTGAACCTTATTTTAAAGCAGCTTGCAATTCTTTCGAAATGTAGATCTCTTATAATAGTATGATTAGCTGTTGTTTTCACAAATGAACCATGTAATTTAAAATGAGACACCAGAAGTCACATGTGTAAAACAATAAATAAAGCTGAGAAGGAGCACAAGAACTACCTAACAGATGAGACCAGTGTTCCATCCTGTCCCATATCCTGTCTATGCTAGCAGCCAATACCAAATGCTTCAGCGGAAAGTGCAAGAAACCATCTAATGAACAATTATGGAAACTGTTCCCAGATAAGATTTTTTTTTTCCTGACTCCTAGGAATTTATGGTAAGCTTACATTTGAAAGCATGAGGATTTATGTTCCACATCCTAATTTACATAACCGTGGATGCTTTCATTTTCCATATAAATTTCTAATTCTTGTTTCAATCTTGCTATGCTCTTCTGAACTATTTTCTGTTAATGAGTTTACAGGTTAATCATGTGTTGTGTAAAAAAGTATATTAGGGATCTGATAAAATAGGATGTGATCAGTCATTAACTATGGTCATAGCATATGTACATTACAGCATACCTAAAAGAGGTCAGAAATTAAGATTGCACAGGTAACCTTAATTCTGACAATATTTAGCTTTTGAATGCTTGAATTTGCAGCCTAAATAGTATTCTGTAAATTGTGTGTATGAAAGGGGGTCAACTTTATGAATTTCAGATTTTAAAGCTGAAATTTAGCAAATAAGATTTACCAATTTCCTGAGTTTTATAACTAAGATTAGAATTGAATCTAATAGGATAATCCCTTTAGATTGAGTCCAGGGAGCTTTAGCTTCCTAATTTTAACACTGGGTTCTTTTTAGGTCAGCTTTTAACTTGAGCAGTATTTTTTTAAAATCTGGACACTTGGTGATTCTTAACTAATCATCAATTTATTAATTCATCCAGAACCACATTAATATACAATCAGCAATTCACCAACTAAATGTAGACACAACCAATGTTTTAGGTACATATAGTATTGAACAAATCAATGCTGTCTTTCAAGCAACTGCTAATGAGTATAGAATCATAGAATATCAGGGTTGGAAGGGACCTTAGGAGGTCATCTAGTTCAACCCCCTGTTGGTAGGTAGGGTTGAGTAGAGTTGAGGCTCAGCAGTTACACCAAAGAGAAAATCACCAAGATTTCTTATTACATTTATTTATGATTATCAATTCTTTAGTACCTAATGCATATATCACCATTCCAGTATTTCTCCAAGGAGGAAGGATGTACTTGTCTTTAAGGCACTTCTGAGTGTTTGTTCCCTGTTGTTTGAATGGACTGGTCCAAAAGGGACAAGTTTAGAATATTGGGATTACTTAAGGTTATTGTTCAACTCTCTGATAGGCTAATTTGCTTGGACTTATTAAGGATTTAAAATCTAAAAATATGATTACTCAAGGTCTTACTAGAGAGTATACACTTAGCAAGATAACCTACAGTTACTTATATTACAGAATAGATGAGGAAATACAAGCTTTGAAATGAAATCTTACCACTTCTGTGATGGGGTGTCCACCCCACATATGACTGACAGGTTAAGATAATCAGGTAGGCTCCCGGAGGAGTAGCCAGGGAACAGCAAGCTAATTGAAAGCAGGGTAAGCTGGGCAGGAACAGGGGGGAACCTGTACAGTCAAGTAGCTGGAAACAGAAAGGGGCTGGTGCTGGGAAAGGGAAGCCACTGCCTGGGAAGAGTGTTTGGAGGCTGCAGAGGCATGCAGGCTACAGTCACTCCCTGGGAGAAGGGAGGAGTGTTTGAACAGTATAGAAACAGCTAGCCCACCATTACTCCCTGGGAGAGGGAGTTAGGAGGCTGTCAAACCCCAGAGAGCAGGGAAGCCAGAAACGTAGGACAGAGTTCAGGGAAAGACAGTAAGGTCTAGAAGGGAACAGACCTTTACTGCTGGCTAGAGGGCCCCTGAGCTGGACCCTGGAGTACAGGGTTGGCCCAGGTTCCCCTGCTAGGCACTGGGGATGTGCTCCAGGCCACACAGAGGGCAGCAGACTGCCTGGGATGGTTTGTCCTTGTCAAGGTTCCTCCCCCACTCTGAACTCTAGGGTACAGATGTGGGGACCTGCATGAAAAACCTCCTAAGCTTATCTTTACCAGCTTAGGTCAAAACTTCCCCAAGGTACAAAATATTCCACCCGTTGTCCTTGGATTGGCCGCTACCACCACCAAACTAATACTGGTTACTGGGGAAGAGCTGTTTGGACGCGTCTTTCCCCCCAAAATACTTTCCAAAACCTTGCACCCCACTTCCTGGACAAGGTTTGGTAAAAAGCCTCACCAATTTGCCTAGGTGACTACAGACCCAGACCCTTGGATCTTCTTGAACAATGAACAATCCTCCCAACACTTGCACCCCCTCCCCCCTTTCCTGGGAAATGTTGGATAAAAAGCCTCACCAATTTGCATAGGTGACCACAGACCCAAACCCTTGGATCTGAGAACAATGAAAAAGCATTCAGTTTTCTTACAAGAAGACTTTTAATAAAAATAGAAGTAAATAGAAATAAAGAAATCCCCCCTGTAAAATCAGGATGGTAGATATCTTACAGGGTAATTAGATTCAAAAACATAGAGAACCCCTCTAGGCAAAACCTTAGGTTACAAAAAAGATACACAGACAGAAATAGTTATTCTATTCAGCACAATTCTTTTCTCAGCCATTTAAAGAAATCATAATCTAACACATACCTAGCTAGATTACTTACTAAAAGTTCTAAGACTCCATTCCTGGTCTATCCCTGGCAGAAACCAGCATATAGACAGACACACAGACCCTTTGTTTCTCTCCCTCCTCCCAGCTTTTGAAAGTATCTTGTCTCCTCATTGGTCATTTTGGTCAGGTGCCAGCGAGGTTACCTTTAGCTTCTTAACCCTTTACAGGTGAGAGGAGCTTTCCCCTGGCCAGGAGGGATTTCCAAGGGGTTTACCCTTCCCTTTATATTTATGACAGTCCTGGAAAAATTTTGTTGTACTATCTCCAGAAGGGAACACACATGGTGACCCGGTCAGAGGGCTGAGGCGCATAGAGGAGGCTGTGGTTCAGTTTCTGGAGTGAGAGGGGTCTGCAGAGCAGAGAGGACGACAGCAGAGGCACTACCAGAGGAGGATGAAATGTCTGGCCAGAGCTAATTCCCAGGATGGCCAGGAGGGAGTGCCACTATGTTGAGCTCACCCCATGTTGTCTTATAATCTTAACCCTGTGATGAGGAATAGTCCTTTCCACACAGTTGATGCAGGCATTGGTTGCACTTAGGATTCCGCAGCTTCTTGTTGGGTTCAGTCAGCTCTCGGGTCCCTCAGTTTTGTGACCTCAGTTTTATATATACACTTGTTTCAGGGGTTGTTGGAAGAGGCCACCCTTTGATTTCTATTGGACGTGTGCTAACAGAGTGCTCAGACTTCCATGCTCTTTTTCTCTTCTGTTTCCATCAGATGGTGCAGGTTTATAACAAATTTATTTAAACCTTTTCTTATCGGACACTTTTTATGTTTGGTTCATTTCAGTAATTTTATTTCAATATTAGTCCACATTATTAATTGGAATTGCTTCCTTTTTAAGCTATTGCTTTTAATGATCCAAAGTTATATCCTGGGTTATACCATTCCACTTTCCTTGTGCCATACAATTCCTCTTACTTCTAAAGTGCCACAATTATTTACAATGGAAACCAACAAAATCCCTTATCTTCTTATTTCGACAGACATACTTCAGACATTCTTTGATTGTCCGTAAGTATTTCATGTTGCTTAGGGTTTGCAACAGAACAAGAGACAGTGTCCACATATGAAGAGATAGGGCTAATTCATAAAGCAAGCAAATCTGCAGTTTCTAATTTGAGATGAAAGACTAATGCCAGGGCAAAACAGATTAAAAGTAATATATTTGATTTACAAGGCAAACAAATGTATAGTTTATAATTTGGGTTGAAACTATGTAGTTTGGATTTCTTGGGGTAGCAAGCAGTTTGCCCTATTTGACGTTCACTCTGACCTGAATTTACTTCTAGCTTGGTTAACTCACAGCTTCCCCACCAATATTTTGATCGACTCTCAGTGTGCAGTGGGCCACTTTGCATAGGAAAGTAGGGTGTTACTCTGATTGGTAACTGTTTGGAGTTGTTTTTTTTTAAGCTGGGTTGAGAGGGAGAGAGAGGTTTTATCCCTGTGCAAATTATGAGAGATTCTTGTCTAGAAGATGCACAATAATTTCATGAAACCATTTTAGTTTCTCTTTGTGGAGAATAGAGATCCCAACCTTGGCTGATCTGTGCATCCTTAGTCAAAGAGTCTCACATGACACGAGCCATTATCTGATTGTCTTTACTTTCCTAGGTGGACAAACAGAGGTAGGATAGCTTTTCTAATTTTGGGGGACCAGGAGGAATTAATAGTTATTAATCATTCAAGGCATATTTGTTTTCTACCCCCCTTACAAAATGATGGGGAGGGGTTATATGCTATATGTGTATATATTCATATATGTACATGTAATAAGTATATATTCAAGTATTCAAATACATTAGTTTATTAACTTTTTCCATTAAGCTTGTAAGGTCACTGTATACAGCAGTGCATCTAAAATATTACAGGCCATTCGGTTGACTTACACATTTGCATTTAACTAATCATTTTTCTTCTATGGCTTTCCACATATTGCTTGCCCTTGGCCCAAGTGTTTAGCCTATATTCGGTGCATTGCCAGGTTGTTTCCGTTAGGAGGAGAAACTGATTATGAGTTGAGTATTTCTTTGGCATAGTCCTGTTTATTTACCAAGAACGTACACAAAGTCCTGTTTCTCGGAATGCAGTAGGAATAAACAGCAGGCACTTTCCTTGCTTACAATTTCCAAGTCTTCCTTTACAGCTGCTCTGGTGCCCCAAGGATCTGTCTCTCTCAAGGCCACATTTAAGACTAAATCTCTGACTTTCTGATAGATTTCGGGTTGCTTTCAAACAAACACATGAGCTGCAAAGAAGCTTACAAGAAGTGGAAGATTGGACAAATGACGAGGGAAGAGTACAAAAATATTGCTCGGGCATGCAGGAGTGAAATCAGAAAGGCCAAATCTCACCTGGACTTGCAGCTAGCAAGAGATGTTAAGAGTAACAAGAAGGGTTTCTTCAGGTATGTTAGCAACAAGAAGAAAGTCAAGGAAAGTGTGGGCCCGTTACTGAATGAGGGCGGCACAGCATGGGGAGGAGGTGACCAGCCCTCTGTGGAGAAAGAAGTGGTTGAGGACTATTTAGAAAAGCTGGACAAGCACAAGTCCATGGGGCTGGATGCGCTGCATCCGAGAGTGCTAAAGGAGTTGGCGGATGTGATTGCAGAGCCATTGGCCATTATCTTTGAAAACTCATGGCGATCGGGGGAAGTCCCGGACGACTGGAAAAAGGCTAATGTAGTGCCCATCTTTAAAAAGGGAAGAAGGAGGATCTGGGGAACTACAGGCCAGTCAGCCTCACCTCAGTCCCTGGAAAAATCATGGAGTAGGTCCACAAGTAATCAATTCTGAAGCACTTAGAGGAGAGGAAAGTGATCAGAAACAGTCAGCATGGATTCACCAAGGGCAAGTCATGCCTGACTAATCTAATTGCCTTCTATGACGAGATAACTGGCTCTGTGGATGAGGGGAAAGCAGTGGACCTGTTGTTCCTTGACTTTAGCAAAGCTTTTGACATGGTCTCCCACAGTATTCTTTCCAGCAAGTTAAAGAAGTATGGGCTGGATGAATGGACTATAAAGTGGACAGAAAGTTGGCTAGATTGTCGGGCTCAACGGGTAGTGATCAATGGCTCCATGTCTAGTTGGCAGCCGGTATCAAGTGGAGTGCCCCACGGGTCAGTCCTGGGGCCGGTTTTGTTCAATATCTTCATTAATGATCTGGAGGATGGTGTGGATTGCACCCTCAGCAAGTTTGCAGATGACACTAAACTGGGAGGAGAGGTAGATACACTAGAGGGTAGGGATAAGATACAGAGGACCCTAGACAAATTAGAGGATTGGGCCAAAAGAAATCTGATGAGGTTCAACAAGGACAAGTGCAGAGTCCTGCACTTAGGACGGAAGAATCCCATGCACCACTACAGACTAGGGACCGAAAAGGCTAATGTAGTGTCCATCTTTAAAAAAAGGAAGGAGGAGGATCCTGGGAACTACAGGCCAGTCAGCCTCACCTCAGTCCCTGAAAAAATCATGGAGCAGGTCCTCAAGGAATCAATTCTGAAGCACGTAGAGGAGAGGAAAGTGATCAGGAACAGTCAGCATGGATTCACCAAGGGCAAGTCATGCCTGACTAATCTAATTGCCTTCTATGACGAGATAACTGGCTCTGTGGATGAGGGGAGAGCAGTGGACGTGTTGTTCCTTGAATTTAGCAAAGCTTTTGACATGGTCTCCCACAGTGTTCTTGCCAGCAAGTTAAAGAAGTATGGGCTGGATGAATGGGCTACAAGATGGATAGAAAGTTGGCTAGATTGTCGGGCTCAACGGGTAGTGATCAATGGCTCCATGTCTCGTTGGCAGCCGGTATCAAGTGGAGTGCATCCAGCAGAGGGCAACAAAAATGATTAGGGGACTGGAACACATGACTTATGAGGAGAGGCTGAGGGAACTGGGATTGTTTAGTTGGCAGAAGAGAAGAATGAGGGGGGATTTGATAGCTGCTTTCAACTACCTGAAAGGGGGTTCCAAAGAGGATGGATCTGGACTGTTCTCAGTGGTAGCAGATGACAGAACGAGGAGTAATGGCCTCATGTTGCAGTGGGGGAGGTTTAGGTTGGATATTAGGAAAAACTTCTTCACTAGGAGGGTGGTGAAGCACTGGAATGGGTTACCTAGGGAGGTGGTGGAATCTCTTTCCTTCGATATTTTTAAGGTCAGGCTTGACAGAGCCCTGGCTGGGATGATTTAGTTGGGGATTGGTCCTGCTTTGAGCAGCGGATTGGACTAGATGACCTCCTGAGGTCCTTTCCAACCCTGATATTCTATGATTCTATGATCAGTCAGTGCCCCAGCATATGAATTTGCAATCAGTTACAAGGGAAACTCCTTAGCCTGCATGTTTTAGCTGCTGAATGTCTTTGCATGTGGCCTAGTGCCTTTGGTGGTGATCTTTTTCTCCAATTATCTTTCTCCATGAAGGAACTTAATTGTTTCTTCATTTTGCTTAAATGAAAGGTGGCTGAAACACACCAATCAACTTTCATGAGGTCTCTGATTTCCTATGGAGCAAAGATGTCAGCCATTAACACCATTATTTTAACACTATTAACAGCATAATACCATGTTGTGTAGTTAGCTGTTCAGATCATTAGGCTTTAATTTTGCTTTGATCAACAGATCTCTGAAGAAGACACGAGAAGTGAATTTTCACTGTGATGCTACAGGGAGCTGCAGTTAGCATCCTTCGTGAGTTTACCTCTGTGTTTAGGAAAACTATTGAAAAATTCAGCTTTTAGAATAGCAGGTAAAAAGTTTGTCAACTGGTAGGACAAGGACTCCTGGAAAACTGTTAATATAATTTCTATATGATCACAGTTGGCTTTGAACCTTATGTGAATATATAAAGATTGATCATTTTACATTCCAGTACATCAAAATGTGGAAATTCTGTTACGTACATAAGAATGATACCTCATCCTAATATGAATATAATGAACAGCAGGGATATTTTGCTCCTCTTAATGGCTATCAGTGGGAGGATTAGTTAAATTAATTCCAGTGGGAGGATTAGTTAAATTATTGAAGCTATTTCTTCCACTTGGGGCTTGTTTTCTGAATAGTTATTGATGGTTTTAAGTGTTCTGCTTTTCACATGGTCATATATAATTATGTAGCTATCATAATTTAGGTAAATATATTCATATACTTTAAAGAGATCAAAAATATCTGTTTTTAGAACACACAACATAGGGCATTTTGACCAAGATTTTTAAAAAAGTTTAGCAGTTTGAGGTGCATCAGTGATTTGAAAGTCTTTAAGGGAGCCTGACTTTCAAAAAAAGTGCCAAGCACCTGCCCTCTGAAAAGGAGACTCATTAATGTGTCTCAGTTTGAACATCCAAAAACTGAGGTACTCAGAATCATTACTCACTGTTGTAAATCCTCATCTCTACTTTAAAATAACAAAACTGCTTCCATGCCGCAGGCTTTATTGACATATTGTACATTACATCAGCATGATTTGATGCACCTTTGTCCACATCTAAAAAGGTTTTCTCTTTCTGTCACTATTAATCAAAAGTTATGTTTTAAAGGACTAGGCCTCTTCAGAAAAAGCCAGTCTAAGACTGATTTAAATTATAAGTATTTTTGAATGTGGTAAACCTTTATATTTTGAAAGAATATTTTTCTTCAAATGCTTGTATGCCTGATCTCTGAAAAAAGAAGAAAAATTGAGTTCTTGTTTTTGTGTGTGTTTCGGTCTCAGCTTTGGAAATTTAGGGTCCAATCCTGTGATGTGTACTAAGTTCTCAAAACCATAGCACCTTGCAGAATTGGGTTCTAACATGAAAGGCACCAATTAAAATTTATTAAAAAAACCACAGATGATGTAAAAAATTGAAGTATACAAGATGCTATGCTAGTCTCACAATAAGTGTTCCCAAACAATGTGTGTGTTCAGTGTTTTCATACAGACATGATTACAGTACATATCTATTTTCTAGTTTAGGTTCTTTGTGTTACTTAATGTGGATAGCATAAAGCCTGTGATACAAATAGTTCATGAGTTCTCATGAAGATTTTTGATTTGACATGGTACAGTGTATTCAGAATGTGCTATTTACAGAGTACTGTATCCCTGAAATAAAGGAAGAACAAACCATGTCTGGAGTTTAATAATTTTATGTTAGCATGAAAAACACACACAAAGCAAAAATCCCTTTTAATTGCTTGAGAATCTGTTCAGTTCAGGACAAGGAAGGATTAAGTATATTCTGTTTTTTAAGTTGCATTTTTATGTTGCATTATCATTAGCTAGTTGTCTGACTAATTTATTTAATATTCTGATGATGCCCATTTTATTCACCTTTACAAGTCATTTTTATAATACTAGTAACCAATGATTAAAGACTGAGTAAGCTTGACTGTTTTAGAGGGATTTTTTTCAATAGAAGGTAAAAAGTTACCTGTTCAAAAGTTCAATGATAAGGATGCAAAGTTATTTTTAAAAAAGTGATAAAATGCAGACGTTCAGGGACTAAATTCTGTTCTTACCCCAGGTAAAAGTGGGGTAAGAGTCAGTATATTGCTTTTAAATGGAGAGGATTACTCTAGGATTATGCCAATGTAACTGAGAACAAATTTTATTACTGTAGCAAGAAGTGAGCTACTTCCTTGTCTTGTTTGCCTTGCTCAATGTGTAGCTTCATATATTTTTGTGTTATTTAAAAACTAGTTTCGGGGCCTGGAGACACTAGGAAAGTTAAGGTGAATCAATGAAAGGAATGAAGTCAAGGTGCATAAATTCAGGCACATGAAACCCCCATGTGGATGTTTTTATTCAGGAGTAAAGTGGTCTTAGTTTACTGTAATTTAAGACACTTTGATGGAGGAATCCTCCTTACAGGAGGATTAATTTATAGCAAACTACGACCTGCTTACTCCTGAGAGAGAGCATCCACATGGGGATTTAATGCACACCTGTAGTTGATTTGCCTTAACTTTTCTGAATGTTCCTATGTAGGCAAGCCCTAAATCTTAAGAATGTGTATCATTGCTGAGCCCATGATGCTAGTCCACTAGTACATTTTTTTGACTCTTTTTAACTATGTGACCGTAACATTGTTTTAGGGAAAAGTAATTGCCCAAATTTAACTATATATGCATTCAGATGACCCCAAGAGGCTTAGAAAATGACACATACAATGAAGTAAATAGGATTTTGGAGGTGACGGAATTCACACCTTTGTTTGGTCAATACTAGAGACCTTAGAGGGTGTCCTTTATGCATACATCTCATTTCTGTGTGGAGATGGTGAGAGGCAGCTGCCTCCACAGCACAACCCCATCACCTATTGGAGACCCAACAGAGTCCCTACTGTTGGCTCAGGGATTTGCAGGGGAAGGGGACAGTCAGGGCAGGGCTGCAGGATTGTGCATATTATTATTTTGTGTTGGGATAAAGCCCAAAAGCCCCAGTCAAGTTTGGGTAATGTACAAATACAGAGGGGTGATTTGGGGCTCTGCCTCTTAAGCACTTTTAATCCAATTTGAAAGAAGACACAAGTGATTGTGACAACCAAAAGGAGGAAAAGTAATGAGAGAGGATGAGGTAAAAGAAAAGAAAACGACACAATTGCATGCATTGCATAACTTGATGGTTCCAAATCCTGTTGTTGAAATGAATATATCAATAAAATCTGCTGTCCCCAAGAGCTGCACCTAGTTATTATTGGTTGGCTGCCTCTTTTTAGATGTTACAACAGAAGTGGGGGTTGAGAAGGAATATAAAGGAAGACCGGACAGAAGCCTTACAAATTAATTAAAGCAGGATATTTACATTCACGGTCTTTCTGTTCCTCCCATTCCTATGGTAAATACGTCAGAGTTGATGCATCTAAGTGTCATATATAATATATGTATGCATACATCCTTGCTTTCTTTCAGTAGTGCCCAGATACATTAGACAGCTTATGTCTCCATTATTTTATATGGCTATTGTCTCTCATATTCCAGATATTAACAAACTAGTATGCACGTCTATTTAATAGCACTATCATATCTTTTATTTAGTCTTTAAAGGAAATCTGTATAGAAGTTGTGCCTGCAGAGTATCTTAAAACAATTATCCGCATGTGTGGCCATTGGTTTAATAATTTCCAAAGTAAACAAAAAATGTAGTTAAAGTACTATTTATCGGGAAACCATTTTGAGAGACAATTCCCTCTTACAGCTATACTTCAGGGTGGGGAATCAGGGGGAAGCAGCAAATGCGTTTTAAATCTGGTTGTCTAAAATGTGTATTTCATGAAAATGATGATGGTTATTCTGTTGTCAGCACCAGCAACTGCATTTATATGCTGAGCTAGCAACTCAGAAACAGTCGCACTGTTGACTTATTTTATAAAATGGTAATTTTACAGCATGAATTTACTGTACTGGATTATACCATATTGAAATAATCTTTCTGTTCCACTTGAAATCTACATGTTGTACACAGCAACATGAACTGAGTTATTACTAAACTTGCCCATATGCCATTTTAAAAATGGAATAGAAATAGTCAAGGTTAGTTTTTTACTTTTGTTTTTGTGTTGGTTGTAATTAAAAAAAATAACATTAAAGATATTTGGCAACAGCATTTTAATATATTTGAAACAGGCTTATTATAGTGACCCTACTGAATTGTCTCTTGCATTTTACTTATGTATATGTAATATAGTTATAAGTGTTTAAACTAACTAGTATATGCTTAACATAAATTGATGTTTGACAGAAGGAATCCATCTCTTTTATTGCTAGAGATAGCACAATAGTATGCATATCTTTCAATGCTACTTGTCTTAAAGAAAATTGCTGAAAGATTTCAGTTTAGGAAGATAGTACAGCCAAGTTTAGTGATAGAGGAAATAGATATCCGTTAGACCGGGGTCAGCAACCTTTCAGAAGTGGTGTGCCATGTCTTCGTTTATTCACTTTAATTTAAGATTTCGCATGCCAGTAATACATTTTAACATTTTTTAGAAGGTCTCTCTCTATAAGTCTGTATATTATATAACTAAACTATTGTCGTATGTAAAGTAAACAAGGTTTTCAAAATGTTTAAGAAGCTTCATTTAAAATTAAATTAAAATGCTGATCTTACGCCGCCGGCCCGCTCAGCCTGTTGCCGGCCTGGGGTTCCATTCACCTAGGCCAGCTGCAGGCTGAGTGGGGCCTGCAGCCGGGCCCCCGGCTGGCAAGGGGCCAGCAGCGGGCTGAGCGGGGCCGGCGGCCGGGACCCCAGACTGGCTGTGGGCTGAGCAGCTCAGCCCGCTGCCACTCAACCCGCTGCTGGTCTGGGGTTCCGTCCGCCTGCTCCTGCCAGCCATGGTGCCGGCTGCCGGCCCTGCTCAGCCCGCTGCCGGTCTGGGATCCAGGCCCGCCCACATAAAGTGGGTACCTACCTTCTCCCTGGTTCTAGCCCATTCTCTTCCTCTCTCTCTGCACTGAGCTAAGGGTGGGAATGCACTGAGCACAGGGCTGGGGGTGAAGGATCAGGTTGGGGTGTAGGGTCTGGCCAGGAGCTAGAATGAGAGAGGGGGCTCAGGGTTGGGGCAGGAGGTTTGAGTGTGGAGTGCTCACCTGGGAAGCTCCCATTTGGTGGGAGGGGTGCAGGTGGGAATGTGTGGGGGGTGCAGGAGCTCCTGTTTGGTGCTCAGGGTGGGGGTGGGAATATGGGGGGTGCAGGAGTCAGGGCATGGGGTATCGGGGGGCTGGGTATGTGTGTGGGGTGCAGGAGTCAGGGCAGAGGGCTGGGAGGGTGTGTGGAGGGGTGCAGGGGTCAGGGCAGAGGGCTGGGGGTATGTGGGGGGGGTGTAGGGGTCAGGCAGAGGGCTGGGGGGGTGGGCTAGGGTCCTGAGGGTGCTCCCAGCCCCCTGCCCAGAGCGGCTCACGGCAGGGGGCTGGAGGGGATATGTCCTATTCCACCCCCACGGCCCCATCCCCACCTCTTCTCCACCTCCTTCCCAGAGCAGCGAGCGTGCTGCGGCTCTGCTTTTCCCCATCCTTCGCAAGGGCCATCAGCTGATTGGCGGCAGGGAGGGAGAGGAGGAGGGGCAGGAACCCAGCATGCTGGGGGAAGAGGTGGGGGAGGGGAAACTTGCCTGCTCTGCAGCAGCAGCAGGCAGGACCAAGCTTCTTCACCCTGCCCCTGTGGCGACGGGGCGCAGGGGAGAGTGGAGAAGAGTGGGCCGGGGTGGGCAGGATTTTTAATGGCACGCTGCTGCCTGCCGGGGTCCCAGCCTGGGTTCGGCAGCGGGCCGAGTGGGGCTGGTGGCTGGGACCCAGCAGGCCGTAGCGTGCCGTCCTTGGCATGCGTGCCAAAGGTTGCCGACCCCTGCATTAGACCAAACTACAGTGTCAAAAGATTCTCCAAGTTGGGTGGCCCATACCATCTCTGTGGACTGTGACCAAAACAACAGTGGCATGGAGCACTTTCTAGAAGCTTCATATGACTAGCTGAATAAACATTCAGTATTACTGTGCATAATACTGGAACACTATTGTGTTGGCCAGTGAAAGTTACTGATACATGGCAATGCAGTGTTTTTTCCCCCCTGATTTGTGCAAATCCCTGCATTCTGACTGAGGGGGTCTGATTTGCATAAACACTGTTTGGTTATTACTCCATAACGGGAAAGAGAATATTATATAGCCTCATTTTTGCTGCTTTACAGCAAGAGGCTAGGCAGCTCTTGGATGCACAGAGTACCCTCAACTCCCATAGAAGTCAATGGATATTAAATGCTCTCATCGTGTTCATGTTTTGCTCAGCTTGTTGCAGGCACAAGGCTTTAATCTCCGGGTTTTGAAAGTCTCCTATATTTAGAATTTCCCATGAACAAAAATGGCTACCTCAGCTTCTCACTCCCTTCAGTTGAATGAAGGAGAAGGACCCTCCATTTTATGTAGAATTGCTCCAAACCGAACACAATGTCTTATAAAACTGCTAAAAGTTTGTTTTGTTAATTAAAAAATAACTTTTAGTTGCTCCTTTCCCTTTCCCCTTGTCAGCCACATTCATGACTCTCCCTACCCAAAGTGCTTACATGTTCCTATAGACAAACCAGACTTTTACTATGATACTGTATTGCTGCATCAAGTTCACCCTCATTGTTATTTCTGGTGGTGCTCTTTCAGTCTGGAGATAAAGAGAAAAGTATTTGAGAGCTTAACCTTTTTACCAACAAGATGAAATTTGGGTGAAAGTGATCACAAAATGACAGATTTAATTATTCTAAGGAAAGTAAGGACTAAGGAGTGAGACCATGCACATGTTTGGGCAGGATTTTGTAATATGAAATAAATTCAGACAGAATTTTATGCTACAGGATCTTAACAATTATAGTTTTATTTGAATTTGTATATTTGTATAGAGTTTGACAGAAAATAGTCAAATTAATTTTAGTAGATTGACACTTTATGAGAAATCCAGGCATTGGCATCAAGATTTCCCTTGTTTCACGGATTGCAAACATGAGCTGGGAGACATCAGGCTAATATTACGTTATTTTGCTTAAAAAGCAAGATTCTGAAATCCCCTCCTAAAAACTAGCATTTATTTTAAGTCTCACAGTCAGAAAGTATTAACACTGTGTGGTTTATGAAATGACAGACTTATGTTTACCCCATAGGTATAAGGGAGACATGATATACTGTCGATCCCTATGATATCCTAGGGATATGATTATCCCATTGGAAACACTTCTCCGAGAATTAACTTACCACTGTTATATAAAATCTGTGTTGTTGGGGGATTTGGATTTTTAGTATTGGAAGACAATGCTGGCTGTTTCAGACAATCCATTTGGTTTATAGAGATTCATCTGTGCATTTAGAATACTGATCATGAGCACAGGTCAAAGTAAGAAGAAAAGAGTGCATATGTAATTTTTATTTGAATGAAATTTAGTAACAGTAGTAATACTTCGAGAATGTGAATATGCACTAGTTATGTTGTAATGTTAGCGTAAAATTAGGGCTTTTCAGCTATTCCCTGCATTGTACATAATGGAGGATTGAGTATGAGCAGCAGCTCCCAAAGTCATTGTGCTTGAGGTGTAAGTATGTGGGAGCACTGGAGAAATATACATAGCAGCAGCAACTGATATACCCTTTTAGAAGATGCAATGTGTGCTCTTTCATGGCAGTCTAGCACCATTGTCCAGTGTGCAGTCATCCAATAGGGAGTCTAGAACCACCCTCAGTGCCAGCCTTCCATGGTCCTACCATGATGAAAGCATGGGAATCCTCAGAAAGACTGGGGTATTTATTTGCCTCTAGACTTCTCTGTGTGTTTTCAGTAATGACAATTCTGGGTTTAGTAAGGCTGTTCCACCTATTACAGGACAGCCTATGAGAAATCATATTGACTTGGGATTTCAAAATTCATTTAAAAGAAAAGCGGCAAACTGGGAAGACTTTGGTTAGTTTGGCCCATCAATACCCAACTAATTGGTGCTTTTATTCCTAATCCTCAGTTTGTCCTTTAAAAATTTACATATTTTTAAGTATATAAGGTTTTCAAAAGTATTCAGTATTGGTCTATGTATGCTCTTAGTGAAGTCGGTGGGAGTTTTACCATTGACTTCAATGGGAATAGGGTCATATCAACTCTGAATACTTTAGAAAATTGTATCCTTTATTTTCTCCATTGGAAAACACAGGCTACTTTCATCAACACCTCTGCAATCCGCAATCAGCAGTTGTCTTCAAGAAGAAAGTGTTATGGCAAAAGTATGGTGTCTCTCTGCACAGAATCAGTTTATTTAATTTAAAGTATGTATGTGTCTCAGCTGCTGTGGTGAGGCTGCAGGAGGATTATTTCCTTGCTCTCTGTTACGTATTGAAATCCATTAGAAACCGTGTTTTTATCTTTTTCCTCCCCATGTTGTCTTTACCTAACAGGCGTGGTATTTGGTTTTTTGTTTGGTCTGTTTGTGTGTGTTTCCTCCACTAAGGTTAGACTAATAATCATAGTCTCCTCTGCTCCCCTAAATCATCCATATCAATAACTGGAATAGCATTATCTAAAGCATAATTATTACAGAGAATATATTGCAATCAGCATAGCATTGAGGCTACTGACACACTGAAGGCACCTGAGGGCAGTGACAAGGCAAAATATCCACTGTGTACGAAATCATGGATGCACGTGACCATGGCTATCAAAAGTCCATTCTGAGGTACAAGGGAACTAGAGGAGGGCACATCAAACAAAGGGCACAGAAACAGAGTCTAGGCAGAAGCTAAAGTACATGGAAGTGGTAGAATATGGAACTAGCCTAAACGGTTGTGGTTCCAATGGGGAGCTCCTTAACTAACCCCTGTCAGGAAGGATCAGATCTAGCGTTCTAGGGGAAGCCAGTCAGGCATTAGAACTTGGTCTCTGAATAGGATCGTGTCTCAAGTGGCCAGAAGAGCTAGAGAGTTCCATCCTGCCTCTCACTAGGGAGGTGAAACTCAAACATCATTTTCTAGTAAAATGATATCATTAGAGAAGCAGAATTGCAGATATGCAATTATCCCTTCTTGTCTTTTCCAGTACAAAAACTGAGAATTAAGGACAGGCATGTATTTAGTGGCTCACTGTCATTATTAATAATGCTACCATTTGAGATTCTGTGGCTGTTGGACTTGCTTAGTAATCACTTACTATGAAATCGAGCATTTAAGATTTAGGTTTCAGTAAATTAAACAGTAAACATAGTTTACATTATAAGCTTATTATTTCTTTTGCATTTGTCAAAATCAGACAAGTGGAAAAAATAAACAGGCGCACAAAGAGAACGAAGTATAATATATGTTTTTACCTAAATGTGCTATAATAACATGGCACTACTGCCACTGCATTTATATGTTAACACTCACGCATATTTCAGTAGCATCAGAAAAGTCATTAATGTGTTTTGGCGCTAGAGTTATTCACCATGTACATGTGTACAGTTCTAGCAGAAATTTGCATAGTTGTTCTAAAATGATTTTGGTTTCCCTAACTTGCAGAAATATCCTCACAAATCTGAGATTAAGTATATCTTCAGTTTAGAAATATTAATGCAAAATATGTCCATTAAAGAGATTTTTAACATAATGTCAAATTGATTAGCACATGGTGCACTTTGTTTCAACAGATTTCAAGTTATTACCTGGGAACTGATTGAATTACTAAGACTGAGTAAAGTGGGTATTTATTCCTCCTTATCTTGTAAAATCAGCATTTGGGCTAGCCTGAGCCAGCCCTAGCATTCTGGGATAGGCCCAGGAAATGTTTCATCACAATCTCTTCCCTTAGTGATCATAACATTCTATACAGAGTGGCTTTTGTGTTTTGGGAGGGTTTTAGAGATTCCTTTAAACTTTTTCCCAAATCTTCAGGCCACTACCAGCCTCCTCTACTGCAAAAGAAATGCAGTCTAGCAGTTTACGTTGAGGACTATGCATAGTTATTGCAATTTGCATGTGCTATTGCTAATTTAATTACTTCTTTTGTGGGTCATCTACACAATTTGAATCTTTGACCTTCAGTACCATGGTACAGCCCTCTACCAGTAAAAGGAAGAGTAACTAGAGGGGGATGTAGCACATATTTAGCCAGTATGTTACTAGCTCGCCTAGTTAGAGGAAGCTCTTCTTGGTTGTCTGAGATCTGCTGGAGTTGTCTTTTTTTTCATGTGCCACTTTTTTTAACAATCTCCATGTAGATTGTTAGCAGGATTTTAACCTGGAACCTTCACCACCACAGCACAGACCTCATCACTAAGACTAAAGGAACAACTCCATTAGCTGGTACTAATGATAGGTTGTTATCCCCTAGGTTACTGGTCACAAGATGGAGTAGCTAATTTTGAAAATGTGACTGTGAATGCACAGGAAGAACATTTAGGCAATGACTACAGAAGTGCCGCTCTAAGGGCTCTAGCGTAGCCAGTCTAAGCCGATGGGATAAAGCTGTCCCGTTGATTGATTAATCCACCCCCAACAAGCGGCAGCAGTTATGTCAGTGGGAGAAGCTCTCCCGCTGACATAGTGCTGTCCACACCAGTGCTACTTAAGAGGTAGTATAGACATTGCATCAGTGTAGAGAACATAGCGTCTGGTCTTTTTTTACTCACTAAATTCAATCTTCTTAACTAAAAGAAATTGTACTACTGGTGAAGACTTTTGTTGTTGATTTTTTTCATATGCAATGAGCAGCTTCAATGCGAGAGAAATTCCATGTGTTTCTGTCATAAATTAAGTTTTAGGTGGTTTCAGATTCGAAGTATGTACATAAATTGACAGTTTTTGAACATTAACCAGAATGCAGCCTATTAGTTGCTCTGCAGCATATGTGCTCTCTTATAATGGAGCATCACTGTTACGAACTATTAACTGATAAGGCACAATAAGCACAGTACGCTGCTAGGAATATACTGTATACATATTCATTTGTTTCTTCCTGCTATTATAGCAATGATTTATGTAGTGAAAATTAAGATTTGAATAGAGGCGGTTCCTGCTAAAACTACTTAAACAATCATTCTGTTGACAAAGAGTGGGGTACTTGAGAGAATACAGGAAAACATTATAACCTGTTACAGAGGAATACATCTTCAGTGAACTTCTATTGTGCAGAGTCAAGATCATAGCAAAATTTAACATTCAATGGGAATTGCAGGTATCATTTGGGGCTATGGTGGTTATGTCTTATTTTGAAGAAAAGAAAAATATTTTCTAATCACCACATACTTTGTAAAAATTTCTGCTGTTAGTTGCAACCACAGATTTTACACTGTAAGTGACATTTTGTGACAGTTGAAATAATCAGATTTAGTTTATTGATGAAATGCTGCTCATTGCTTCCTTATGCATTTTATTCAATTTATTTACTGTCTGCCAAGGGATAAAATAAAGAGGAAATGACAGCTTAGAAAGTGCAGCTCCCGATTCTCTGCTAAGAGTGCCGAGAACAGCTCCCCTCCTCTTCCTTCTTTGTGAGAAAAGCAGTCCACATTGTGAGAGCTCTCTCTTCATGCTTCAGTTTTCTTTAACCATTGTGTCTTCCCTAATTAATCTAGCACTTTTTCATATGGATTAAAAGATGGTCTCGTGATCATTAATTATTAATTAACAGTTGAACAAATTATTGACAAGCATGTGAATGCCCTATGTTATTCTTTAGCTATGTAAATTGTGCTGAGATGACCATAGTCGTTGGAGCTGGGACTTCCACATAAAGCATCATGTAGTGGAATAAAATAATATTAGTAATGGTATAAAAAGCCAGTGCTTCTAACCAGATAAGTACCTTTATTTATTATATATTGTAACTGAGACCCGTTCATTTCCATGCAAATGTGTATTGCCTATGATTTAGCAGGATATTTCAGAAGGAAGGGTTGCTGATATTTTGATCTCAGTTCTTTCATTAACTTGCATGAAAGAGAGCACTTTTCAACTGGCAAGTTGCTATTTGCATTGGTGACTAAAATAAAAGATTAGATGAACAGTCAAATCTTATTTAATTTGTTCACATTTATAAAACCTGGCACTTGAGGTTGTTAATAGGGATATCTTCCTGCCTGAATGGTGGTGTTAACCACACTTCTCATAATTATCCCTAAGGTCAGGAGATTAATAACATCCTATTTTGATTTTAGAGGGGGGTTCCCCCTCCTACTTCCCCAAAATGAAATATTACAAAGCTTGTGAGGGAGAATTTCTGCTGTTTTAACCTGTTCTGAGGCATCCTTTTTTTCCATACTAAATGCCTTTATTGTTGTGGTGTTTCCCTTGAGCGTGGCATCAGTCATAGGTTTGGTCAAGTGCCCTCTCTTGGCCACTCACTAGACTGCAGTAGGATGATCCGGCCTCTGGAGTCTGAAGAGAGTCCAGGACTGTCTCAGTCTTGGGGTCCCTAGACACATTCTCAGGGTTCAGACTCGCTTTGGCACCCCACTGGGAGCTTAGACCACATAGTCTCCTGCCCAGCACCTAGAACTAGTGCTCACTCCTCAGACTCCTTTGTAGTTTAAACACAACCTTTCCCAGAATCCCACTGAAGGTGTGAGCTTTGGGATTACCTCTTCAATGCCCATGTGGTAGGTATAATGCATGTAAGGGACATATACTTTGCACAGGTTCTACAGCTCTTCTTATAATAACACCACAAGTACAAAGACTTTTACAAAAATAATAATTTCTACATGCATTTTCATGCTTTAGTTTCCTCACCACTCCAGAGCATCTTTGGGCTTGGGTCAGAGCCCTCTGGGGCCATACAGAGACCTTGTATTGGAGTGCATAGCTTGGATTTGGAAACATGGAGCCTTTTTCTCCTCAGCTCACCTTCTGTGACTTTGGCTGTTCGTTCCGTTCCCCTTTCCTGCCCAAATGTTCTGTGTATCTCTGTGAGTGTTCCCCTGACCCACCCAGCCTCTGTGGTTTTTAAAACCTAGTATCAACACCTTGGTATCTTTGTTCTGCATTTGGGATATTCCACTCTCCAGACAATGGTCCGCTGTTGATGAGGTTGGGTATAACCAGCTTCAGCCAACCTCCTTAGCACAGCCACTGCAAAGTGCTTAACTCTGAATAAGCTGTCATTGAGTTCTAACAGTCCACACTTGTTCATGGTGTGGTAGAGGTATGACACAACCCACCATATTACAATGGATACACAAACAGGCACATTCATTATACACCAGTTTTCATAGTAACAACTTCATAATCTCACATGGAATTTATAAGCTGTACAGACAGATCCCCAAAATTGATTCTTCGAAGGCATCTTAATTTTAACTGTATTTATTACTGTAACGGTATGTTATGTTCTTTGTACCAAACACTGAGATGTTCTCTTCCCACTCCTGAACTGTCATTCTCTTTCCATCCCCACTTGCTCCATTTTTATTAAACCTCATCTACTATGGTCACACCTTCACCAATGTCAAGCTATTTTGGGCTCTCCTCTTACACACTTTTCAAATGGAGCTCAGCTATTTCAGCCACCTTCACCCCATCCTATCCCAAGCTGAATTCAGCTCTTTTTGCTTCCTCTTGCTTTCTTTCAGATGGTCTGCTAACTGGAGATAAATGGGGTAAAACATTGGCAAAGACTTCTTTGAAATATCAGATGTGCTGTCCTTCAAACACATGAACATTTCTCTTGTATGAATTCTATATTATGTAAAATACATTTTATGTGTCGTAATTTGAGATTCAGTTGTCTAATACTTTTATTTTGTGTGTTTGTTTAAGGGGGACATATGGTGTCTGGGTTCTGTGTTATAGGGCACTGTCACAGGAATGAGCTTTCTATGTTGTTCCTTATCTACAGAATAAGACCATTAAAACTCGCTCCCTCTGCCAACAAGAAAAATAGCACTTCTATAATAGGATTGTAAAGTGGCAAATAAACTTTTATTACATGTAGGTCACCAGTTAGTATTATATCCATACTCATGAAGAAGACGACGATGCATAAAATCTTTTGTTTTGGTTGTAATTAAAACTTCTGTGACAGCAGGATCTGATCTCTAGATAGGTTCAGAATTACTGAGGTGTGTTCAAGGAGAGTTTTAAGCATATTATGAATATCACTAGATGGTTGTCTTGTCTAGAACACCCTAATACATTACCTATAGGACTTTGTGATTAGATTGTTGCAACACACACTGTACCAGGTTACCAAGAGGCAACTCCATTACCTGCAGATATTTCAGTATCTTTAATCACAATCTGAAAGGGTGGGTAGGTAGGATTCAGTCTTCCTAAGGGTGTGCTCTTTGACATCCTATTGAGACCTTACATTGACGTACCACACACCTCTTAATGAAATTCTTACATCCTCTGTACCACCTTACTTAACCTGCAGGGGCATTTAAAGGCAGAAGAGCTCTTTGTAGTTTTGCCTCTAGAATGTTCTTATTTTGAACCATAGAAATAGTATTGTATCAAATTAGCCCTGTTCAAGTGGGCCTTAAAAGCCTTAAATTTACTAAATTTTTGTCAAATGTAACTGACTTACAACATTAACTGGTATGGATACGTTGCATGTGTCTTTTATTAGAAACTGGACAAAATTCTGGTCCCATTCAAGTCAATGGGAGTTTTGCCATTGTCTTCAATAGTTCAGGATTTTACCTCCTATACCTAAAGATTATTTTTGTTAATGTTTAGTAACGTATTTGCCATACTGTATACCAAGTCACATTAAAATGATAGACTCTACTGACTCCTCTGAAACCTTTATTATTTATGTCAGTAATCTTTAGATAAAATCTCCCTAAAGGCACATTCAGACTATTGAGTTCCCAACGCTGCAGAATATAAATTAAATGATCATCTTATTGATATTAAAGGGGTTCATGATGGAAATACTAATACTTTAACCACACCTTCTCTGTAATGCATTTAGGATATAACATTAATATCCATAAAAGTACATTTAGTCATAAGTATAATATAGACAGTTAAATCTCTTTCCTTTTTGACTTTATAGCTTGCACATGCAGTGGACATGCAAATATTTGTCACATGCAAACAGGAAAATGTTTTTGCGCAACGAAAGGAATCAAAGGAGACCAATGTCAACTGTGAGTACAATTGATTGTAGTCTGAATTTATTTTAATTTATGTCTAAAGGATAATTAATTTTGTATTTTTTCCATTTCCTTATTTGCTGTGAAGTGATCTCTAAATGATTTATCTCCTTAATCTGGTCACCCTGAACATCTACATTCCTTAGAAAAAGGCAAAGTTAGTTTCTCTTTTTAAAGAATTACTTCATAAGTATTAATAACATTATGCAGCCTCCATAGCTTTTATAGTATCCTATAAAAGGAGATGGCTGGAGAATTATCAGTAGCCTTGTGCTGTTTTATGTGCAATTTGATTCAAAGTCCAAAATATCTGTGGTGCTAGGAGCTATATTACATATCTTTAGGTCAGAAACTACAGTAATTAGATTTTTAGAGTTTCAGAAACATTTTAAGGGGGACAGTGCTTCAGACATTTCATCCACGTAATTAAATATTGAACAAAAGGAGTACATAGGCCTTTAGCTTTGGAAAGTGCAGTTAGCATTCTAGTTTTTATACTGGAAATCAGTTGGATAGCTCATTGCTGAATAGGTCTTTAACATTTCAAGTAGTGCAACTCTGACTGGTCCACCGTGCTTGCTGAAATAAAATACAAATTATGCTAAGTAGTTTTTTCTACAGCATGACTCAGATTCTCCTTTACTCAGAAAGGTCATACCCAATCTCTCTTTCAATTCATGTGTTTCTTAGTTTAAAAATATTTTGAGTTATTTTGCTTTTTTGAAAGGAATATTAAAAATAAATGATGTCATATTTCTAACCAGGTCAGATTTATTCCTGTTTCATTCTCTTCTCAGTTTTAATTTTCAGGAAATTAGCATCTTGTCCCAATGGTAATTTGCAGTTGTTTTCCTTTCAGAAAACAGAAATGCTAAAGGATAAATAGAAACTGTTATGGAATTATAATAGTCTTCCTCTATTTTTGTGAAAACTGAAGAAAATGTGCTGTTTATCTTTGCTTTATTATAACCCCAGTTTTAGGAACTGAGTCCTATGGGTGTTATAAAGTGATACTATTTTAAAAAAAGTATTATGTAGTCAGTGGAGAAAATGAATTATACTGCACTTTTTTTCTCTTTACTGTACTTCCAAAAAAATCCCTTATTTTACATCTTCTAAATTATCTAATCTGTATATTTTAGCTATTTATAGCATGCCACTTGCCATAATATACAGACATTACTGTCCATAACCATCTTGTCTGCAGAAGTTAGTTCTTCTTATGGCTTCCAAGTAGTATACGTCAAAGTTTATAGGACAGCATGTTTTTCTGCAGGATTATATTGAGAAAATAGTTTAACTGGGAAACATGCTAGATAAAACTGGTGACTACATTTAACCAATTAAGAGTCCTTCACTTGGTCATTGGAGTTGCTGTATCAGTATCCAGCAGATTTTCACAATGAAGACTCTGTGATCCACATTTGCTCAGGGGAGGTGAAAATAAACCTTCCAGCTCAGACAGAGGAAGAAATTGTGATCAGTTTATTTCACTGGAAGCCAGTCTTGGATTTCAGTGATACATGGATTTCAGTGATACATGGATTTCAGTGATACTAAAATTTTACTCCAGTAAGTGATCCAACGGTGAGTGCGTTATTAATATAAATGTGTGCATAGATAAACAGGGAGCCGTATACTAAAAGCAGAGTGTACTTAAGAAAAGGTAGTTAATTATTTTTCATGCAGTCAGACACCTCAGTCATATTGTAGTGTTAAATATAATTATTTATTAGTATTAGTATAGAGTCAATAGGCCACAGTCAAGATTGGCGCCTGATTGTGCTCGAAGCTGTAAAATATGGAGCACATGAGTGTTTCTGTCTTGAAGTACTTACCACCTAGGTTAAGAGAATCTCGGTGGGAGAAGAAGGGAGCTGTGTGAGCTTGGACGAGGGTCACAGTAATTGGAGCATGAGATCACATAGACTAGCAGGTTTCAAACTGATATCTAATACAGGTTGAACCTCTCTAGTCTGGCACCCTGGGGACCTGACTGGTGCTGAAACAGAGAATTTGCCAAACCACGCTGAGGTGAATAAACGGAACAATGCTTGCAATGCTGCCTAGCCAAGGCTTACCAGCTTTCTTCATAACAAAGTGTTAGTGTTGTTACAGAATTTTACTGTATTGGCACAAGCAAGTAAGTAGATAAAGCATGAAAGACATAAAATAAAACCATGCTGGACCAGAGACTGCTGGACTAGAGGTTCAACCTGTATATCATGTATTTATCACCAATGATATCAGAATTCCTAATAACTACCGATCTAGTAATTATCAAAAAGATATGGTAATAGAATTTACACCTTCTTGATGCAAAGATTCAAGGTACTTAACGTGCTACATTAAGATATTTTCTATACCACTTCTTTATTCTAAGCTGTCGTTCTGCTTCAGTGACCTGTGTGCATTTCCTTTGGTGGGATAGTACTCTCTGTCAATGAACTCGTGGAACCTTCTTCAAATACATGTCCATTTTGGGATGTGCTCCCCCAGCAACCTGAGTTCTCTCATCACTATCAGAGAAAGCAGTGCTGTGTTTATTGATTTCCTAACTCTAGTAGGTTTTGTTAGTTCTATATAGTTATAATTTTTGTTTTCATGTTTAGTATTAATAGTATAGCATATCACATATTCATAGGTTGATATTAGTTAGCCGTTCCCATCAGCCAGTGACTTTTTAGAGCTCTTGTCAAAGGCATCTGGCTCACACCATCATCTTCATAGCAGTTCTTTAGTTCTTAGGGCAGGTAAAGATGAACCTTGTTCCTTTTGAGTGTTATGGTTACTTTGAGCAGTATCCAACCCCGAATTCCCTGGCAGCTTCAGTAGGTTTGGACAGGAGAACATGTGAAAACAACACATTCCACTTCCACTGATAGAGAGCGGTCAGGAGAGTGGATTTTCTGTGCAGTAAGGCATATTCTTTGGGCTCCCTGCTTATATGGGCTCAATCTGTCATCCACTAATGGGAAGATACTAACACTCCATAGTTAATGCCTTGAATCTATCTGAGGTCTTGCCTTATAAGCAGAGAAAAGCATCAAAGAAGCTGGTGCCAGAGGACCACGTCTGTATTGTTGTTCATGTTTCTGTGCAAAAAATGTGCTGATAGCTATAATGCTTCAACAGTACTCCTGGTTTTGTTTGTCTGGCTTACTGCAGAAGCTCAGGCTGAGAGACAGACAATAAAGATTAGGAATACATGGTCGGTTTTCATCATAGCTAAAAGTCAAGAGTGGTATTGCCTTTTTGACCTGAGTGGTTAGCCAATTTTCTGGATCCTTCAGGTTGTTTCAGTTAGACGAGAAATTGATTATGAAGCCAGGTATTTCTTTGATGTAGTCATTTACAAAGAATGTACAAAGTCCTGTTTCCTTGAATACAGTAGGAATCAAACAGGAAATAGTTTCTTTTGTGCACAGTTCCAAGCTTCTTTCACTAAACACTCAGTCCAAAAAGCCCTCCCTCTAGACTTTTTCTCAGGGCCACACTCCAGTTCTTCTTCGGGCTGTCTCCTTAACTTTCTGTACCTTCTGTGTCTGTGGTGTTTGTCACTGTTCCTCACCAACACATCTTACTCATTTGGTGGCAGAGATGTCTGACATATTGGACCGTTTGTGGTATCTGAAATCCCAAGGCCTGTGTCCAGCATCCCTGCAGGTTACTTCACTGCCATCTCAACTTATCATCAGCCATTACAGGGAATGATTGTGTTCTCACATCCCACAGTCTCCAGATTTCTGAAAGGACTTAATATTACATTCCCTCATTCCCTTCTGTAAGACAGCGTGCTTCTTCCTTGGACTTGAACGTAGTCCTCAGTAAAATGATGGGACCTTCTTTCAACCCCCACAAAAGATTCCTCAGTAGAACACCTGTCATACAAAACTACATTCTCAATAGCCATTGCTTCAGCTAGAAGAGCTACAAGATCTTATGGCCAACCCTTGTTACATTGTTGTCTGTAAAGACAAAAAGTGGTCCTTCAACTTCATCTCAGCTTGAAGCAGAAAGCCTGTGAGTTAGTCAGTATGTATCCCTTCCTGTTTGTTTCCCTAGACCCCATGTTTATCCTGGAGAAATACATCTGTGTACCCTTGATGATAAAAAAAACCACCCTATGCTTTTATTTACATAAGACTAAACCCTTTTGAAATAGGAACAGGCTATTTGTAGTTTATGGGGAAAGATGCAGGAGGAAGATGCAAGGGAGAGCCCATTGCAAAAACACCCTACATAGATCAGAGTATACTTTATGCTTTCCTACAGTCTAGCTAGGATACAGTTCCCTGAGGGCTAAAAATCCATTCCACCAGGGCCATTGCAATTTTTGTGGTAAATCTTAGGCAGATACCCACAGCAGAAATTTGTAGTGCAACCACTTGGTGTTCAGTACATACCTCTACCAGGCATCATTATTTGGATTTGGCATTGTGCTCCAGTGTGGTGCTACTGTCCATGTTTCAGTGAGAACTCCTGGCCTACCATCCACCTGGGCAGTACCACACTCACTGGTCTCCCTCAGTGGAAATGGTCAGAGGCCCTTGAAATAGAAATAGAGGTTACTCACCAGTAACTTGTTTGAGAGTTGCCTTCATGCATTAGCACTTCCTGCCCACTTCCCCTCTACCTCAAAATTCTCTATATAATCAGAAGATACTGAGGTAGTTGTGGAGTTGAACTTCCTTATAAAGCTTCAGACACTGAATATTCAGTGCTTCAAGGATGTGTGACCCCTCCTTTCCTCCACATAGACACACCTCTGTCCGCAAGAGTGAGTGCACAGAACAACTCTCAAAGACTAGCATTTATTGGGGACTAACCTGTCTCTTCCTCCAGTTTTAGATCCCATATTTATCCATAATTTTTATATTAATATATAATATAGAAAGGAAAAGGAGTACTTGTGGCACCTTAGAGACTAACCAATTTATTTGAGCATGAGCTCACGAAAGCTCATGCTCAAATAAATTGGTTAGTCTCTAAGGTGCCACAAGTACTCCTTTTCTTTTTGCGAATACAGACTAACACGGCTGTTACTCTGAAACCTAATATAGAAAGGGCATCACAACACAAGTCCCCCTCCTCTGAGGCTAACTCACTGCTCTGCTTTGGCTTTTAGAAAGTAGTAGAGTGAGTTAATAGGCTGATCTCAGAATTGTTCAAAGCAGTACATAGGGTTTATCCATCAATTGGCAATAATGGAAGTTGCACAGCTAAATCCCTATGCACCACTTTAATAGTTTAGTGGTGAGTGTTGCATGAATGAGCATATGGTGCTCTGGGGCATGTGCACTAGCCCTTATTTGCCCAACAGTCTCAAAATACATTATATGAAAGGAACTCTAGTTACAGTTGTAGTTTGATTGACTTGTATAACTTTGAGTCAGAATGTCATATTCGTTTTGTCAACCTTAATAGTGACTTCTAAACGGAATAACCTGTATGTTGAATGTTAATATAAACTGAGTAAATTTTGTTACAAAAATTCTATGGCATGAAGTTTCTATCCCTATCAAAGCCAAATAGGATTTGAGCCATTCTGGGCTTCAGGCACTTGGGACTAGCGTTCTTTGAGCAGAGAATGTATGTAACCAACTGGTGAGTAGTATCGGGGTTAGCCATGTTAGTCTATATCCACAAAAACAACAAGGAGTCCGGTGGCACCTTAAAGACTAACAGATTTATTTGGGCATAAGCTTTCGTGGGTAAAAAACCTACTTCTTCAGATACAACTGGTGAGTGTATGTTACAGGTCCAGTCCTCAGAGGATATACATTATTACAACTCCCAGCTACAGAACCTTTGCTCTTTAGATAGAGCTATGGCAGTTCATACCTTTAGCTCTGAAAGTCTCAGGTTCAGTCTGCAAAGTGTCAGCCAAGAGGGTGGCCATGACAGCTGAATATCACAGAGTCGTTTTACTGAATCAGCAATGCACTGTGGTGCTTTAAAATGAAATATGTACTGTCAGGTATTTTAGAGCTAACATTTAAGTTTTGTTTAAAATATGTATTTTACAGAATTAAAATGTCTTAATGATATTTTGTTTTAAAATTGTGAAAAATTTATTTTTGGTTTGTTTTTAAGCATATAGTTTCTGCCTCCTAAGCGCTGCAGCATTTTATTAATGGATGAAAACTATGCTATTAGATGAAATTGACTGTTTTGCTTTTGTTGTTCAAGGTGACTGGATTGAAAAACATAAAACAAACAATATAAATGATGAACAATACATTAACATTTATTAAATATTTCATTTGTTTTAATAATGTAATGTGCTATTAATAAGTCAGGAGAGAGAGATATTAATACACGACGCTATGCAACCTGAGCTAAAAGACCCAGCTCTCAGCCAAGGCTGTAGCAGGCTCTTCGGTCTCTAGTTGGCCAGCCACCACTAAAGGAGTGCCACACTGAGCTGGCATGGCTTATCTAAGCATTACAAAACCAAAACAGGGAAATAATCTCTCTGAAGTACTTATGTCTTCCATTACCATAGTATCTGAGCGTCTCATAATTTTTACTTTGTGGGGTAGGGAAGCAATAATTTACAGATGTGGAACTGAGGCTAAGTGGCTTGCCAATGGTCACATAGGAAATCTGTGAGAGAACTGAATCCAGGTCTTGCAGATCCCAAGTTAACAATCTAACTCTGCTGGACCATCCTTCCTCTACACATGAAACAAACCTCTGCCCTAAAATATCACTGAGTATGGCTTATTATGTTACACTTAAAACAGATCCATATCTAATGTTTTCAAACATTTTACAGGTTAATGTGTGCATATTTCAGAAGTATAATGCTGCTGTTGCTAAGAGAAGACATTACAAGCAGCACATGGACTGATGCCTACAGTTAATGTTGCCCCACACTTTCCATTATAAGACCTTGTTTTTAGTTGTTTAACTGTGCCAATAGTGTGGTTTGCCCATGTTAAAATATTTAACAAACATTTCCTTGAGTAGCTCTAGTGCCTCCATGCTTGGAGCCAGAACTTGAAATTTGGCAGTCGGGTCGCTGTGGTGTCAGGGATGTGCCTTTCGCCATCCCTCGACAATCAGCCTCATGTTGGCTGAGTTATGAGCCTCGGAAAATCTCAGTTCACATATGCTCAGTAGAGACTCAGTAGAGTTTGGTGGCTAATTCCTCTGAAGATTAGAACTCTGTGGGTGTGTTCCATTCCAAGGCTAAAAGGGCTGGGGGCAATATGTTCCTTGCCATTGCGTCTGTGAGCTGTCAGAAGCTACTGTGTTGCTGGGCACAAGAACTGGGAGCAGGGAGACTCGTGCACTCCGTGCTCCTGCAGCACAGGCAAGTTAGGCAAGTAGGAGGAGGAGGAGGAAGTCAGTTTGACAGGAATCCAGAGATGTGAGGAACTGGGCCTAGAGGTAGGGAGCCGGGAGAAAAAGCTGAGGTGCAGGACTGGAACAAGCCTGGGGATGGACAGGAAGCCTTAATACTGGTATATCCACATTTTTGAATGCAAGACTTTGCAACTTCAGTGTTTCTTTAATGTCGCTTTGTGTAATTATAGTAAGGGTGAATATAACAGAACAGACATGGTTCTTATGTAAAGAAATACATTATTAACCATTTAAAAGCCATTAAATACCCAAGCAATTCATTTGTGTGCTGTCATATTAGTTCCATAGAGACAAGCCCTGTTGTATTTACAGAGAAGTGACTTAGATATCAAAATACAAATGATCAATATAGCACAGTTTTTAATTATTATTTAAATAATACAGGAATCTGTATATAAACTGAAGTAGAAATTTATTGATTGCATTCTTCTGTGTCCTGATCTTAAATAGTGATAAGAGCTCAAATATTCCTTAAAAGATTAAAAAAATATCCTGCAAAAGCTTGTGGGTTAACCCCTCTAAATAACAGCTAAAGACAGGACAAAATTTTACTTGAGACTCTAGGTCAAATTCATCACTTCATTGATTTTACTGTAGCTTTGTCCACTTATGCCTGAGTAAATTTGTCCTTCTGTGTCTCCTGTCAGAGTTGTGTGTTGTGGAAACAGGAAATGGCAATCATCTAACAATACCACTTTAATAGGAAATTCCTCTGTGAAAGAGAAGAATAAAGGAATCTGAGAGATACATAATTTAATAAAACAGGTTCTTCTAGTCAAGCAGCTTTTTTTGTTTTCTGGTAGAGAATAGAATCAATTTAATACTAGTTACTATGGTGATTGGTGTAATTCTGAAATGAATGTAAGTTAATATATGTAATATAGAGTATTATTTGTATACTAAAAAACAGTATCTTTTTTCCCTCTCTTGTTTTTTCCTCTTAAGAGTTTCCTTTTTTGTTACTTTGCTGTTGAGGGTATTGAGTTCTGTTGTTGATGATTTGACATAAGGCAACTGCTTCCGATTCTCCCCCTCTCCCTTCTTAGCACAGTCCTGGGACTTTCTTTTTTAATTGAAAACTCGCTGTCCTCTGAGATGGCCATCGATTTTGTTCTATAAGCTAGCTAACAGATGGTTCTATGGAGATTTCCAGCTAACAGCAGAGGTGAGAGGAACACTTAACAAGACAAGTTCTTTATTTTCTAAACGAGTGATACTTAGACCTCAGCGGTTCAGAAGCCATATTAGCAGTCAGCATTACCTAGAAGAGCCACAATAGTGTGAATTCATTGTTTAATTTACTATGGTACTATATATTCATATTTAAACAGTATGACAGAAGAAATGTTTAATTTGTGTGTGTAAAAACCTTTCAGTGTCCTAGAGCCCAGGTCCCAGCCTGATCTCAAATGTCTACACCACAGTTAAACAACCCCTTAGCCCTTGCCCTGCAACCTTGAGTCAGCTGGCATGGGCCAGCCGTAGGTTTTTAATTGCAGTGTAGACATACCCAGGGTCACAGCTAAATACAAGGGGGAACAGATTGCTTACCATAAGTAGTTAACACACATTTCAAGGGACCATGCAAGGCGAAGTGGCCTGTTAACATCTCTCCAGTCATTGGAGGGGCGGGTGGGGGGGAGATTGAGATTGGTGTAATTAGCCATAAATCCAGTGTCTCTCTTCAGTCCATGGTGTTTAGTGTCAAGCAAAGTTATGAGTTTACAGATGCAGGCATTATATACTGACACATGAAGAAAAGGGAGTTACCTCACAAGTGGAGAACCAATGTTGACAGGGCCAGTTCGATCAGGGTCAGGGTAAATGTAGTCAACTCCGAATAATTGATGAGGAGGTGTCAATTCCAGGAGAGGCAAAGCTGCTTTTATAATGAGCCAGCCATTCCCAGTCCCTATTCAAGCCCAAATTAATGGTCAATTTGCAAATGAATTTTAGTTCTCCAATTTCTCTTTGGAAGTTTCTCTTTCTGAAGTTTTTTTGTTCAAGTATAGCTACTTTTAAATCTGTTATAGAATGTTGAGGAAGATTGAAGTGTTACTCCTACTGGCTTTTGTATATTACCATTCCTGATGTCCGATTTGTGTCCATTTATTCTTTTATGTAGGGACTGTCCGGTTTGGCCAATATACATGGCAGAGGGGCATTGCTGGCACATGATGGCATATATAACATTAGTAGACATACAGGTAAATGAGCCCTTGATGGTGTGGATCATGTGGTTGGGTCCTCTGATGGTGTAGCTAGAGTAGATATGGGGACAGAGTAGGCAATGAGGTTTGCTACAGGGATTGGTTCCTGGGTTAGTGTTTCTGTGGTGTGGTGTGTACTTGCTGGTGAGTATTTGCTTCAGGTTGGGGGGCTGTCTGTAAGTGAGTGTCTGTGAGAGTGAGGGATCGTTTTCTACGATAGGGTGTAGATCGTTGATAATGTGCTGGAGAGGTTTTAGCTGGGGGCTGTACGTGATGGCCAGTGGTGTTCTGTTATTTTCCTTTTTGGGCCTATTCTGTGGTCGGTGATTTCTGGGTACCTGTCTCACTCTGTCAATCTGTTTCCTCAGGCGGGTATTGTAATTTTACGAATGCTTGATAAAGATCTTGTAGGTGTTTCTCTCTGTCTGAGGGATTGGAGCAAATTCAGTTGTATCGTAGGGCTTGGCTGTAAACAGTGGATCGTGTGATCTGTCCTGGATGGAAGCTGGAGGCATGTAGGTAAGTATAGCGGTCAGTAGGTTTCTGGTATAGGGTGGTGTTTATGTGACTATCACTTGTTTGCACTGTAGTGTCCAGGAAGTGAATCTCTTGTGTGGACTGCTCCAGGCTGAGGTTCATGGTGGGGTGGAAATCGTTGAAATCCAGGTGGAATTCTTCAAGGGCCTCCTTCCCATGGGTCCATATGATAAAGATGTCATCAATGTAGCGCAAGTAGATTAGGGGCACTAGGGGACAAGGGTTCAGGAAGCATTGTTCTAAGTCAGCCATAAAAATGTTGGCATACTGTGGGGCCATGTGGTTACCCATAGCAGTGCTACTGACTTGAAAGTATAAGGTGTCCCCAAATCTGAAATGGTTGTAGGTGAGGACAAAGTCACAAAGCTTAGCCACCAGGTGTGCCGTGGCCTCATCAGGGATACTGTTCTTGACAGCTTGTAGTCCATCCTCATGTGGAATATTGGTGTAAAGAGCTTCTGCATCCATGGTGGCCAGGATGGTGTTTTCAAGAAGATAACCGATGCATTGTAGTTTCCTCAGGAAGGTGGTCGTACCTTGAAGATAGCTAGGAGTGCTGGTAGCGTAGGGTCTGAGGAGAGAGTCCAAATAGCCAGATAATCTGCTGGATCTTGGGTGGCAGATAGAATACCCCTGGTTGGGGCTTTGGGGGTGTGTTTGTGTAGATTTGTTCCTGTGCTATAGCAGGGAGTTTCTTGAGCAGATGGTGTAGTTTCTTTTGGTACTCCTCAGTGGCATCAGAGGATAGTGACCTGTAGAATGTGGTGTTGGAGAGTTGCCTGGCAACCTCCTGATCATAATCCGACCTGTTCATTATGACTACAGCACGTTATTTATATACAATAAATGTTTTTGATGCTTGTTTAACCAACATTAAACAGCATGACAATTGATATACAACCACTTAGACAGAACTCCTTCACTCAGTGCTACAGGTGACATCACCTATTTTAGCAAAATGTCCACTTCCAAAAGTTAGCTCAAAAATGACAGATGTACAGTAATTTTTTTAAATTTCAGTTTCCTCCTGGTGTAATGTGCCTTCTACTTTTCAGATTTTCCTATTGATTTAAAACAAAAACAAAATAATAAAATTTAAAAAATACAAATTAATGTCTTATAAACCTGGGGAAAAAGAATTTTCAGCACAATATAGAAATTTAAAGCATTCCTAAATCAATAGGCTAAGCAAAATGGGAGCAATGCATTTTTCAGGGGGTGATTATTGTTAAGATTGACAGCTCAGAATATTACTCACTTTTCAAGTGTATTGCATTGTAGAATGATTCTCTTAACAGAGTAAAGTCAGCTTGCTGCAGTCTGCACAACATCTATGGCAGACAATTCTACTCTATGTCCAAAAAGCTGATAAATGTTGTCAGGTGCCCTTGTCAGATTTTCAATGTTTGTACACTCCTCCAGGTCCTGGGTCATTGGTTGTGACAACTGCACGCAAAAGATCTAGGCACCAGGGATGCAGAATTACACCTAAAGAAGAGGAACCTAAGTGCCTGGACTTGTTTGGAAACAAGTGGTTTATTTTTGACAAACAAGAGCCATAAGCAAATACTGTTCAGAATAATTGGGAGTTGTGATGGGGTATTTACCCCACACAGACTTTGCACAGGTAATTAGGCCAATTGACCTTCTAGGCTGTATCTGGAGGAGAGCTAGGGACTGAGAGGGCCTAATGGCTGACGAAGCCCAAGTGCAGGAGGTGTTACCCAGGGTTTCTGAAGCCAAAGATCTTGGTTACTTTTACTCTTGGAGAGACGGAGGCAGGAAATAAATCAGTGGAGACAAGGCTGTCTGACCAATAGGTGGATGGCACAAACAGCATAATACAAGAGTGCTTTCACTTAAAGCATTACTTTATTTAGTCTCCAGCACTTAAACATGTCTGCAACAGGTTAGTAAAACACCCCAAAAAATCCCAGATTCATATTTACCTAGGGTCTCGAGGGGGTCTCAAGTGGATAATTGCAAACATCCATTCACTGGTCTTCCATCTGCAGAGGAACTTCAGAGGTGTCCAAATGTTCATGTGTCCAATGAGTTCAGATTTTTCCTCTTTTTATACGCAATTTGCTAATATTACATAGTTTGTTCATCAGAAAAACTGCTGAGCAGAAGCTAGGTTAAGTGTGGAGATTTCCGCTATCAAAACTCTGCTCCTGCAGAGGAGCTGGATTAGACTGATAAAGAGAGGAAGTTGATAGCAGAAGGGCTGCAGGGAGGAGCTCTTCAGTCACTCGCTAGAGAGGAGGGGAGTTGACTAGGTACAAGGAGGAGTTCCATTGGGAGAGTGAGTCCTGTGGTGGAGTACAGACTCCGGCAAGAAGCCGAGTGGTAATGTAGCCACGGGGCATGGAGGAAGCTCCAGTGGTAACCCAGAATTGAGCTGGAAGATAGAAAAGAGAGATAGGAAACAGCCTACGGGAACAATAGCAGAGTTGGAGATTGAGCAGATCATGGTTGCTGGGCATAGGGTCCTTGGACTGGAACCTGAAGTAATGGGCAAGGTTGGGTTCCACTACTGGCCACAGGCAAAGTAGAATAGCTTAGAAGAGGATTAGAAGACTGCAGGTAGGCATTTTGTCAAATTGGATTTTGATACCCCAGAAGGGGAGGACTATGGTGCCTTGAGGACTGAATCATGTAAAGGGAGGCGTCCCAGTGACGAGTGAGACCCATTACAAGGGGTCCTTGGGGGAAAAGGGCAGGGCAGGGGCGGGTCCTCAGGGGGAAGGGGCAGTTTTGACACTCCTGCTGGAGTAGTTTTTAAATATTACGAAGTTGACAACCTTAACATGCAACCGGCATGCAAAGGATGATTAGGGTTGAGTCAGAGCATCACCTACTCAGTAGTTCTTTGGCTGCCCCACAGAGGGGATGTGCTAGGGCTATGGAGGAAATTGATGGGTTGGAGTCGACTACGTGGAGTGTGTGTTCAGCTGCTGTGTGGTATGGAGAAAGATTCTTCCCCCATGCTTGTGGACTCTCCCAAGCCCAGCCACTTTGGTTTAGTGTTAAGCAGTCCATTTGGGCCTGTGTTTACCTTTTGCATTTTTTTCAGGTTGGAGAAGTATGGAAGGGTGTGCGTAGTGGAGCTGCACATTATGCCTGATCCCCTGCTCTATATACTCTGGTAAATTAGGACACTTAAGCCACTGGTGGAAGTTCCAGTAGGTCCTCTGCTGCTCCAGGGAGCTGCTGCAGCTGGCTTCCTATGCTGATACTATCCACTGTGTCTGAGCACAGTTCTACGCACATTAAATGTAGTGATCCCATTTTTCTTTTTATAACATTCATATGGATTTTTCAGATTCAAATAGGTCTAAAGCTATGTTAGTGACCCCCTAATTTTTCGATGCCAGCATTATTTCATTTTGTGTATATTTTGGAAGACCATATTGGGGCAAGACAGTCCCATCACATCTTTTTTATCTGTCAATCTATTTCAACAATATTTCTGTGCATAATAATTATATTATAAACCTTTGTTGTTACCATGTATAGTGGTGTTTTTTATTTTTTCCAGTAGTTCTCATACTGTTACAGCCAGTGTCCACATGCATAGGAAGGCACATCTTTGGCTGCGAAGAGCTCATGATCAAATTAGGGAATTGTTCAAAGAGCTGCATATTTTAAACAAAGTGTCTTTGGCAAGTTTTCAAGATAATTAATATGTTACATGCTGCCATCCCAAATATTCTTGCCTGATACAGAACAATCAGAGGGCAATCTAAAGTGATCAAGCATAAGTGTGTTTCAGTGATTGGATATGGAGTGATTTAGCTAGTGATTTAGTTCTTTTGAGTGTCTACGGTATTTCTCATTTGCTGTATTTTTTTGGCTTGATGACTTTTTATAAAATCTTTGAATACATTTAGATGTATTTTTCTCTGAATGTGCTGCTGCTCAGGAAGGTTGAGAAAGTATATGAAGAGCTATACACTTTTTTCTTTAAATTATAGCAAATATGCATTTATAGTCATTAAAATAACTTTAAATTATTAAATTTCAGAGTGGGGTAGCTGTGTTAGTCTGTATCAGCAAAAACGAGGAGTCCTTGTGGCACCTTAGAGACTAAATTTGTTAGTTTCTAAGGTGCTACAAGAACTCCTTGTTGGTTTTTTTTAATTAATATATGCTCAACCACTTATGCGCTGAAAAAAAACAACCTACCAAGCAAAAAAAAAAAAAAAAACACACTAGAGTTCCCAGGCCAGACTATGACTTTTTGCTTGTGCTCTGTACATCCAAACGTACTTTTCAAACATTCAGCCTTGGAATCTGATGATGACCATGATGTGGTGAGTTCACAAAAAATAGAGACAGCTTAAAGGACCAAATCCACATAGCAGTGTGCTGCAGGAAGCTCTCAGGGACTTCTGGGAGTTCTTTATTTAAATATCTGTTGGAGAAGGTTGGAGGGGTCTTCTTTTCTTTGATGGAGACATCCTCTCCCTTTGGATTCTGCTCAGCCATCTTTGCTAATAATAGCTTATGCCTGCTTCCCCTAAAAATACCCCTGAAGAGCAATTTTTATAGCCTTTTGAATATCTGTGCTGAGATCCCCATGTTATCTTCAGTCCCCAAACCCACTTCAAATTATACAAGTTAGAACTTTATGCTGTACTACTAATATATTCAATATATTTTTTCTGGAAAAAAATACATGTTTGCTTTCTCGTAGTGCTATCTGTTTCTTTGGTTAAAGTGAAGGCAACGCCCTTTTGTTTTAAATGAAAAATGAATGGTTTCCCCAGCTACTCACCCTCATGTCTGCAAGAACACACAGCCTGTGTATTGATCACAGGCAAAGAGGGATAATTTTGAGAGTCCCTTGTGAAAATATTAGCACTGTATACTGCCATAATATTAACATTTTAAAATTCTTTGTATGCTATTTTATGTAGTCCTCTGCATTGCTGTCACTAATGCTGACTACTGCTACCAAAGTCGACTCGGACCATTAACTGTGGGACAGTGTGGAGGGAGCCTCTATTCCCTTGTTTGAAGGAGAGCATTTAAGGAGAATTCTTTCAATTATTTAAGAACAAACACTCTTACAATAACTTTATGGCAGACAAAGTATTTTCAAGGTGAACATCTTCCAGAAAATGTAGGTTGCTAATAGAATTTTTCATGGGCATTTTTCCAGAGCAAGGACTTCATTGCAAGATATGATTATTTTTGGCTTCCTGAAATGCAAATACTAAAATAATTTGCAGAATACTTATGTTTTTGAGAAACCCATCCTCTCAAAGCAATTTTAACATCTTATTCTTTCCAGTGGACTTGGGTTAGCTAGTATGGTATTTGTGGTGAAGTATCCAGTTGAATTATAAAATTGATTCACCAAATTATTATTAATATTTTGTCATCAGATTATTATTAATTGTAGTACTCTGCTAGTGACGAAGGCCAGAATAATGACATCAGACCAGAAATGCAAAGTGGAATGCCAGGGGAATTGCTGCTATGCTCATTCTTGCTCACACTTTGCATCAGTAACATGGAGAAAGGAATGTTTAGTAAAGTATGCAGTTTATTAGAAGACATAAATCTGGGAGTGCTAACCAGAGCCAAAGTGAGGCCGGAGTCAGACTATCGGATGCAGAAGAGTGTAAAGCAACAGGGATATGTAGTAACATGTTGTTTTTTAATTGAAAAACTCTTCTTGCATATAAAGCCATAAATTTACAGAGTGATTTACAGAGTAAGAAACTGTTTTCTTAATTTATAATTCAGGACAAGATAAATCAGTCAGAAATTGCAAAATAGTGATCAAGAAAAATATCTTGGATAATATGTGACAGGTTAAAATAATCAGTCGAGGATAAGGCACTGGACACTAAATCAGGAGGTCTGGATCCTATCATGGCTCTGCCATTTACCTGCTGTGCGTTCTTGGGCACATCACGTCACCTCTCTGCCTCGTTTTTCCCATTTGTAAAATGGAGCTCTTTTTTCTCAAGTTTGAAATTTAGTGAGTCTTTGTGGTATTATATGTGGTCTAGTGAGACTTTGTGGTATTACATGAAAGGACCACAATTTTTTCATTGAGAAATTAATTGAAGACAAAGCTGAGAATTGGATGCCACAGGCCAGTTCAAGAGGGTAGAAGGCTCTAAGCTAAAAGGGCAGTGTTAGGGGGCTTATTTCTTCACCCACTTACTTCCCTGGTCCTTCTCACATGAACAGAGAGCAACAATACCCGAAGTCCAATGGTGCAAACAATTCAATGTTTATTGGGGTGAACTTCCAGCAAGCAAATTCCAGTTTCCTTCCTTAGAGTCCCCCTTCCCAGCTCTGACACCACAGAGTCTTACACCTGTGTCCCTGTTCCCATTCCTGCACTTAGCCAAACATGATTCCAATTTCCCCACCCCTATTCCCTGTTCCCATTTCCCGCCCCCCGACCCACTTACTTCCTGACTGACTGCAGACAATATAGTAAAACTTGAGTTCTGCTTTGCTATACCTTAACCAATCATTTTCCTGAAATTTAACTAACCAATCCTAACATATTGTAACATGATTATGTAACCAATTATATCCCACCACCTTAATTAGTTTACACCCAGCAAAATTAATTATACAGCAGACAGGAACAATCACAGAACCAGACAGAGATTATACAGACAAACAATAGCAAAGTGGGAACTACAATGAGAAAACAATACAGAAGTGAGGATTTCACATCCCAGCTATTGATAAGTGAGTTCTTGCCAGACAGGATGCTATCAAACTAAGTTTCCTTTTACATTTTCTAGGCACTTCCCTTTCTCTGGAGGTGATAGGCATTATCAGGACAGGATTGTGTTCCTAACAGCTCAATAGCACCTTATTTCAATGTGACTAGGTTGGAAAGTGAGGATGTGACCGGTCGCTTCCCAGCTTATGGCTGCCTCTGTTGCTTAGCCAAAGGCCTTAGCCTAAGAACAGGGCATCAGACTGTCACAGTAAAAGAAGGACCTTACACCAGCAGACAGTGATTTTGATTTTTCTTTTATACCTCTATAACTGGCCAAGCGATAAGAATACACTTAAATTCTTAGAGTATAGGCCTTTACAGACAGGCCTGAATATCTATATCCTAACAGGCAGTACTGGAGCCAGGTAGGAGTACTGCCAATTAGGATATAGATATTCAGGTAGTATAGTTACTGAGTTACTGAGGCTAGTTTATAGTTTGATTGCTCTTGCAAAGGTAGCAATAGAAACTGCAGTCATGAGCAAGGAGTTAGCAAAAATCATTAGGAACATCATAGAGTCAGATGGCTTAAATATGGACAACGTGGCTTCTTCCTATCCAAAATTCACCTGTAAAAAGGTTGGCACTCTTTGATCACTTTCCATAATTTCATTCTGAGGCACATGAGGTTGAGTAGTGGGAGGTGGGGATCCAGCCCAAATATCTAGCTCATCCATCCCAAATAGGCTTTATTAGCTGTTAGTCCATGTTCTGTTTCTAGAAGTATGCTTTCCCTTTATATATAAGCATTATGCAGCTTCCTGAGGTTGTTTCCTTCTAGGTATGGCCTTCATTCTGCAGACGGATCACATGAGCAGATCCCTGCTGAACTCCATTGGGGAAATTGCAGCGTGGGCAAAAGAGACTTCTTGTGCAGGTCTATTTGCAGCATTGACTCTAACTGGGTTAGTTGTTGTTCACAGGGCTGGCTCCAGGCACCAGCGCACCAAGCAGGTGCCTGGGGCGGCAATCCGCCCTCGGTGGCGGACAGAATTCGGCGGCTGCTCCATCACGGCGCATTTCTCAGTCGGCGGCGGGGACGCAACTCTTCTTCAGTTGCCGGTGGCAATTTGGCAGCTGCACCATCACTCTGCCTCCCTGTTTGTTTGTATTGGGTTTTTTTGCCGCTTCGGGCGGCAAAAAACGCTGGAGCCAGCCCTGGTTGTTCACATCTTAATGTGAAGTGAGATTGTTTGGCTTGCAGTGGCATTGTAATTCTTCCCTCCCCTCAAATCATATGCAGATCTGCGGGGGAATAAGAGATATCTCCAACATCAGAACTCACTTGCGGCTCTCTTTTCCACTCAACAAATATGGATGCAGTAACTCACTTTAATGTTGATTGGTGTCAAAAGTGTGCATCAATGGATCTAACAGTGGATATCTTTGTATAATTAGCTCAATCAAAATTTGTAAAATTTAGAGTGTGTGTTGATTGTTGAAATATTTAAGGTACAAAAAGTGCATATATATATATATATATATATATATATATATATATATATATATATATATATATATATATATATATATATATATATATATATATATATATATATATATATGGATCACCAAGAACGAGCCTGACTAAACATTTTGACCCATGTAAATGGGCTTGTATTTCTAAAGAGGAACAAATTTCTAACTGAGAACTGTCACTGGATCTAGACTTGTTTACATTTTGTTTTTTTCTTGTGTCCAATTAAATGTTAGGTTCAAAATAATCCAAAAATCTTATTCTTTTTTCACCAAAAATTAAACCAGTTCCCTGTTTAGTGGATTTACAATGCTTGTGCCTTTTTTTCCTGCCTACGAAAATTTGTTCCATAGTCTGAAGTATTAAACCTGTTTTGTTACCTCTTGTATTTATTGCAATTTACACATCACCTTATACCGTAAAAGCTTTATCTGGCATGTTGGGGGAAATAAGGGGTGCAGGTTAGTCAAAAATTCTGGTTAACTAAGTTATATTACCAATGGAATACCAATTTTCAAAGAATTAGAATACAATAAAATGAATAAAGTATAAAATAGTATACAGGTATTCACTAATCCAGTAGTACTGCACTGCACAGTGGTTGGTTTCTTGAAGTACTTCAGTGTATACAGTAGGTTATCTTATGATTCTATTTTCAGAGTAACAGCCGTGTTAGTCTGTATTTGCAAAAAGAAAAGGAGTATTTGTGGCACATTGTAGGGAGAGTGGTCACTTTGGATGAACTATTACCAGCAGCAGAGTGAGTTTGTGTGTGTATGGGGGTGGGGGGTGAGAAAACCTGGATTTGTGCTGGAAATGGCCCACCTTGATTTTCATACACATTGTAAGGAGAGTGGTCACTTTGGATAAGCTATTACCAGCAGGAGAGTGAGTTTGTGTGTGTGGTTTTTGGAAAAGGGGGGGGTGTGAGAAAACCTGGATTTGTGGTGGAAATGGCCCACCTTGATTATCATACACATTGTAAAGAGAGTGGTCACTTTGGATGGGCTATTACCAGCAGGAGAGTGAGTTTGTGTGTGTGAGGGGCGGAGGGTGAGAAAACCTGGATTTGTGCTGGAAATGGCCCAACTTGATTATCATACACATTGTAAGGAGAGTGATCACTTTAGATAAGCTATTACCAGCAGGAGAGTGGGGTGGGAGGAGGTATTGTTTCATGGTCTCTGTGTATATAATGTCTTCTGCAGTTTCCACAGTATGCATCCGATGAAGTGAGCTGTAACTCATGAAAGCTTATGCTCAAATAAATTGGTTAGTCTCTAAGGTGCCACAAGTACTCGTTTTCTTTTTGCGAATACAGACTAACACGGCTGTTACTCTGAAACCTGTCATTATGCAAGGCACTGCATTTAGCCGTATGGAGTGGAAATCTATCAACTGCATGAAAAAACTTGTACAGATACAGACAGACATCATCTTCCTTTCCAAATGCAAACAGATGGACATCGTACCAAAAGGACTGAAGGTAAAAAATCCATTACAATCTACATACCACACAGACTATGCTGACAGCTTGTGCCACACGCTCTCAAAGAAACTGCGGACTCACCTGATCAACATCCTCTACAGCAAACAGGGAAAGATTAAGAATGAGCTCTCAAAAATGGATACTCTCATAAAAAACCAACCTTCCACACAAACTTCCTCGTGGCTGGAATTTACTAAAACTAGACAAGCCATTTACAATGCACACTTTGCTTCTCTACAAAAGAAAAAGGACACTAAACTTTCTAAACTACTACATGCTACAAGGGGCCACAGCAATGGTTCCCTCAACCCACCCAGCAATATTGTTAACCTATCCAACTATACTCTCAGCCCAGCAGAAGAAGCTGTCCTATCTCGGGGCCTCTCCTTCTGCCCCTCCACCCCCACGAACATGATACAGTTCTGTGGTGACCTAGAATCCTATTTTCGACGTCTCCGACTCAAGGAATATTTCCAAAATACCTCTGAACAACATACTAATCCACAGAGGCCTCCCTACCAACATTACAAAAAGAAGGATTCTAGGTGGACTCCTCCTGAAGGTCGAAACAGCAGACTGGACTTCTACATAGAGTGCTTCCGCCGATGTGCACGGGCTGAAATTGTGGAAAAGCAGCATCACTTGCCGCATAACCTCAGCCGTGCAGAACACAATGCCATCCACAGCCTCAGAAACAACTCTGACATCATAATTAAAAAGGCTGACAAAGGAGGTGCTGTTGTCATCATGAATAGGTCGGAATATGAACAAGAGGCTGCTCGGCAGCTCTCCAACACCACTTTCTACAAGCCATTACCCTATGATCCCACTGAGAGTTACCAAAAGCAACTACAGCATTTGCTCAAGAAACTTCCTGAAAAAGCACAAGATCAAATCCGCACAGACACACCCCTGGAACACCGACCTGGGATATTCTATCTACTACCTAAGATCCATAAACCTGGAAATCCTGTGTGCTCCATCATCTCAGGCATTGGCACCCTGACAGCAGGATTGTCTGGCTATGTAGACTCCTTCCTCAGGCCCTACGTTACCAGCACTCCCAGCTACCTTCGAGACACCACTGACTTCCTGAGGAAACTACAATCCATCGGTGATCTTCCTGATAACACCATCCTGGCCACTATGGATGTAGAAGCCCTCCACACCAACATTCCACACAAAGATGGACTACAAGCCGTCAAGAACACTATCCCCGATAATGTCACGGCTAACCTGGTGGCTGAACTTTGTGACTTTGTCCTTACCCATAACTATTTTACATTTGGGGACAATGTATACCTTCAGATCAGTGGCACTGCTATGGGTACCCGCATGGCCCCACAGTATGCCAACATTTTTATGGCTGATTTAGAACAACGCTTCCTCAGCTCTCATCCCCTAACGCCCCCTACTCTACTTGCGCTATATTGATGACATCTTCATCATCTGGACCCATGGAAAAGAAGCCCTTGAGGAATTCCACCATGATTTCAACAATTTCCATCTCACCATCAACCTCAGCCTGGTCCAGTCCACACAAGAGATCCACTTCCTGGACACTACAGTGCTAATAAACAATGGTCACATAAACACCACCCTATACCGGAAACCTACTGACCGCTATTCCTAGCTACATGCCTCCAGCTTTCACCCTGACCACACCACACGATCCATCGTCTACAGCCAAGCTCTGCGATACAACCGCATTTGCTCCAACCCCTTAGACAGAGACAAACACCTACAAGATCTCTATCAAGCATTCTTACAACTACAATACCCACCTGCGGAAGTGAAAAAACAGAGTGATAGAGCCAGAAGAGTTCCCAGAAGTCACCTACTACAGGACAGGCCTAACAAAGAAAATAACAGAACGCCACTAGCCGTCACCTTCAGCCCCCAACTAAAACCCCTCCAACGCATTATTAAGGATCTACAACCTATCCTGAAGGATGACCCAACACTCTCACAAATCTTGGGAGACAGGCCAGTCCTTGCCTACAGACAGCCCCCCAACCTGAAGCAAATACTCACCAACAACCACATACCACACAACAGAACCACTAACCCAGGAACCTATCCTTGCAACAAAGCCCGTTGCCAGCTGGGCCCACATATCTATTCAGGGGACACCATCACAGGGCCTAATAACATCAGCCACACTATCAGAGGCTCATTCACCTGCACATCCACCAATGTGATATATGCCATCATGTGCCAGCAATGCCCCTCTGCCATGTACATTGGTCAAACTGGACAGTCTCTACGTAAAAGAATAAATGGACACAAATCAGATGTCAAGAATTATAACATTCATAAACCAGTCGGAGAACACTTCAATCTCTCTGGTCATGCAATGACAGACACGAAGGTCGCTATCTTACAACAAAAAAACTTCAAATCCAGACTCCAGCAGGGAAACTGCTGAATTGGAATTCATTTGCAAATTGGATACTATTAATTTAGGCTTAAATAGAGACTGGGAGTGGCTAAGTCATTATGCAAGATAGCCTATTTCCCCTTGTTTTTTCCTACACCCCCCACCCCAGACGTTCTGGTTAAACTTGGATTTATGCTGGAAATGGCCCACCTTGATTATCATACACATTGTAAGGAGAGTGATCACTTTAGATAAGGTATTACCAGCAGGAGAGTGGGGTGGGAGGAGGTATTGTTTCATGGTCTCTGTGTATATAATGTCTTCTGCAGTTTCCACAGTATGCATCCGATGAAGTGAGCTGTAGCTCACGAAAGCTTATGCTCAAATAAATTGGTTAGTCTCTAAGGTGCCACAAGTACTCCTTTTCTTTTTATGGTTCTATGTATCACTGTGGGCAGTGTATGGCATACACCCAGATCACTAAAAATACACTTACTACTAAAACTATACTGAACATAATTTAATCTTTGATGATTCAGAAGGCGCTTCAGGATCTTGCAGTGCCTCAGGCTCATCATTATCAACATCAATTATCATTGTAGTTGTAGAAGTTGTAGGAAATTGGGCTGAATTTGTAATGACACTATGACACACCCTGGAAGCTGCTTTTCTGAATAAATCTCTGGTATCAGCTTGTTTACTTGTCTTCGGCCTCTTTTGCATAAAAGTAGAGTGCAGAATGTGCAATTGCATAACCTCCTGGGCAGTATACTAGTCCCAGTTACTAGATTGAAGATTTGTATTAGGAGATATCAGTACTACAATACCCACCTGCTGAAGTGAAGAAACAGATTGACAGAGCCAGAAGAGTACCCAGAAGTCACCTACTACAGGACAGGCCCAACAAAGAAAATAACAGATCGCCACTAGCCATCACCTTCAGCCCCCAACTAAAACCTCTTCAACGCATCATCAAGGATCTACAACCTATCCTGAAGGACGACCCATCATTCTCACAGATCTTGGGAGACAGGCCAGTCCTTGCCTACAGACAGCCCCCCAACCTGAAGCAAATACTCACCAACAACCACACACCACACAACAAAACCACTAACCGAGGAACCTATCCTTGCAACAAAGCCCGTTGCCAGCTGTGTCCACATATCTATTCAGGGGATACCATCATAGGGCCTAATCACATCAGCCACACTATCAGAGGCTCGTTCACCTGCACATCTACCAATGTGATATATGCCATCATGTGCCAGCAATACCTCTCTGCCATGTACATTGGTCAAACTGGACAGTCGCTACATAAAAGAATAAATGGACACAAATCAGATGTCAAGAATTATAACATTCAAAAACCAGTTGGAGAACACTTCAATCTCTTTGGTCACTCGATTACAGACCTAAAAGTGGCAATTCTTCAACAAAAAAACTTCAAAAACAGACTCCAAGGAGAGACTGCTGAATTGGAATTAATTTGCAAACTGGATACTAGTAACTTAGGCTTGAATAGAGACTGGGAGTGGATGGGTCATTTCACAAAGTAAAACTATTTCCCCATGTTTATTCTCCCCCCCTCACCTCCCACTCTCCCTCAGATGTTCTTGTCAACTGCTGGAAATGGCCCACCTTGATTATCACTACAAAAGTTCCCCCCTCCCCCCCGCTAGTAATAGCTTACCTTAAGTGATCACTCTCATTACAGTGTGTACGGTAACACCCATTGTTTCATGTTCTGTGTGTATATACATCTCCTCACTGTATTTTCCACTGAATGCATCCGATGAAGTGAGCTGTAGCTCACGAAAGCTTATGCTCAAATAAAGTTGTTAGTCTTTAAGGTGCCACAAGTACTCCTTTTCTTTTTGCGAATACAGACTAACATAGCTGCTACTGTGAAACCTGTGGTTAATAGAGCTTTCTGGTTGATAAAGTGCCGGATAACACAGCTTTTACTGTAGTTTATTTTGATAAGCCATTACTGTAGTAATTGGTATAATATTTGTTTTATTTCAGATTGGCATTTTTTCTAATAAATTCAATATTAAGCTACAGAAAAAAAATCCAGATAACCTGAGCATGGAAATTACCACGTTTTAAACCAGTAACTTATCTTCTTTTCTCAGCTAAGGTAAAACAGGGAGGAAATGTGACTGTAATTACTTGGTATAGTATGATACTAAAGTGGCAACTTTTCATCTTGGTTGACTGGCATTACTCAACATTCAAGTTGCACAAAATAGAATTTCCTGCTTTTATTTTCAAAAAATCTATTTTCATATTATTATAAATATGGTTAGAAAAATAAAACTGTGTTGCTGATAGATGTAACCACCAGTAATATTTCTATCACTGTTGACTTCTGATATTTATTGGTCTTGTGCATTGAGAAAGGGGAAGAAAAAGTTGTTTTCATAAAACAATAATGAAAAGCTAGGCCAGGTAGGCACTCGTGATATTATGTGTTTATTAGAAAGCTCCTGATGCAGAGAAGATTGCTTTTCTTTTCCTGGTATGGCCGCTGATGGATGTAATATGCTCCCACCTACTGCTATTTTCATCTTCCATTTTTTCCCCTTCTTTTGGTCAATTGTATGTTGTTTGAATGAGAAATATTTAGCTGTAATATTGATATTTATGCTTGAAGAGAACTAGAACGACCTTTCATGCTATCTTTCACTTTTGTTGCCAGCTATCACTAATTCTAAACTGCTTCCATAATTGTTGAGAGAATAGAAAAGCTTCTGCATTAGAGATTATAATTATGCACAGTGCTAAGAAAGGATTTTGTATTATGACAAATCCAAAAAAATGAGAAATATTTTTTTCCTGGTCTTTGTCTGAAATTTCTGATAATTATTTGTAGCTATGAAGGCTACCAGTTCATTTAGTTATTTGAACAACACTTAATTGCTTTTGACAATTCCCCAGCTCTGGGAAGCACTCCAGCTATACTGTTTGCACACCCTTCTGTAACTGCTTATATGGGCATGTCACTTTTTTTTGTTTGCATTTATAGCATGTAGCATTCAACAATCTCGAAGTGCTTTACAATATTAAGAAATGATACTCTTTTTGTGCGGGTAAGTATTTTTATCCTCATTTACAGTGTGGGTAACTGGGACACAGAAGTCACTTGGCCGAGGTCACTCAGCAAGTCTGGGGCAGAGCCAGAGATAGGCTCTCAGTCCTTTGCTTAAATGACCAAAGTATGTCTTTCTTCATTTGTATTCTTTTTAGTCATGCATTTAACCTGCCAGCTCCTGGGGAAAGGGATTATGTTCTTGTTGTGGGTACATTGACTGATGTACTACACACAGCAGTATATGTGCCTCATAGTGCTTTCGAAGAGCCACATGGCCTTTTGCCTTCTGTATCTCCTAAATCTGGATAAGCAGGTTTTGAACAGATAACTTCCCCACAAATGACTGACTAGATGAAATACTAATGATTGTGATATGCCATCTCCAGTCAGTCACTGATGAGGGAGCTACAGCATTACAGATATCCTTTTAAAGACCTGCTTGAGCATCCTAAAGAGATTTGGATTGTAATTTAATCATGTATCTGGAGTAGTGGTCAGGGTATGCATGTTCCCTGTATGCTTCTCCAGGTTATTTGATGTGAAATGTACGTGAATATTCTACACCCTTATCTTTTTTTTTTCTTCTGCAAAATGGCTTTAGATTTTCAGCAGCATCTAATAAACCGCACAAAGTTCACTTGAGATGCACATCGAGTCCTTAGTGGAGAAAGAGAGCATCACGCTGTTCAACTTGTTACGTAGTAGTAGTTACATGTAGCCCTCGTTCATGTGTCCTTGGCTGAAAAGAGAGTGGCTACAATTTGAGGCTCTGAGTGTGTATAGAGCATGGTATAATGAGGGGGAATCAGGTTTCCAGCAAGACACTGAGGACTCCTGGAGAAATAGCCAATCTGGCTATTTGCTTCTGTACTTTTGATTCCAGAACAGGATTTGCTATACTGGCATTGAACTATTGATCCATATATTTCAGTAGTAGCCAGTACTTCATGCTTCAAAGGAAAGGGGAGGGGGAAAATCCATGATGCCCCTAAAATCTGTACACTGTTACAGGGGATGAAAATTTCTGCCCTATAGGTGATCTCTGAAACATGAGCTTTGATTACCCTTAAAGGTATTTGATTACCTTTGAAGGTGATAGCTGTTTAGAAGTGATAAACATTTTCAATCCTGTTTCAAAATCCAGCCAAAATGCTAGACTATAGGCTGCTTGTGGCAGTGAATTCCATGGGTTGACTGCATACTGTGTAAACATAAATATTTCCTTTCCTTTGTTCTAAATGTACCTTTAATGTGCTTTTAATTTTATCATGTGTGGTTGTGTACATAACAGTAGAGAGTAAATCAAATAAAATACTGAAGGAAGATGCACTAAAATTAGTGGCATTAAGGAAAGCATCTGAATCTTTGTCTTTGCAAACAAAAAAACTGATTATATAGAAAAAAATGCAAAAAAATGTGTTCTCCGTTTGTAACACCTCAGATGCTAAGTGCTTGCAGAGAAGAATAACTGGCAATACAGCGCAAAAAAAAAAGGGTGGGGGAGAAGAGGTATAACCTAACCAGATTCAGGAAGTAATGTCTTAATATTAGAGAGAGTCCTTTTGCCTTTCATCTTATTGTGCTGGTGAGTCATCTTTGGAAAGTGTAAAATATAAATTTAGCTACATAACCTTTGAATGTCATTTAGGCTTCTTTTGTTAAATAGCTCAAGCTTTGAGTTTTATATATATTTTGTGAAAGTATTGAAAGGTAAGTGGTGTATTCCACAGTTTATTAGATAATGGGTTTTGGGGGAGCTTGATTACAAAGCCATAAATCAATCCAAGGACCTTGATGATGGGTCCTAAACCTCAACAGTGAAGCTTGAGTGGTTTATTAGATTATCTCTGCAGAAGGATTGATTTACAGCTTGAGTCATCCATCTCCATCTATTATTTTTATGTTAGGAGAAAATAATTTTTCAGCAATTTTAAAAGGAATACCAAGCACTGAAAGCCAAAGTAAATATTTCAGTTAGAAACAACTGTTTAAATAATCAGAGGAGTTTGATTTAAAGCCTCAGTATCAAAGCAAATTAATAATCAAGCCTGAAAATCTGGGCTGACACAAAACCCTTTACTTTCAGAGTCTCAGGAGCAGTGATTCAGGGAAACTGAGTAAAGGTGATACATTTTCAGCTGGTGTAAATTGTGATAGTCCCATTTGACTTCAATGCAGCAATGATAGTTTTCACCAGCTGAAGATCTGCCATTTCTCCTGGGTATCTAAATTATTCTTAGAAAGGACTCTCTGAAGGAATATCAGAGAATTGGCTCATACTGCCCAGAATTTGTTTTTGTCCCTCTCGTCTTGAAAGAATCACAAACTAGAGAAATGTGGGTAGGGTGGGTAGTTTCCAGCCTTATCAGAGATTTCATGCTGGACTTGGGACAGGGCAAGGTTTTGGGAAAACTGCCAAACCTCCAGAACTATCAGGGTGTAGGGTTGCCACCTCTGAGGTACCTAAAACTGAGACATCTGGGATGATTCTGAGCCCATAAAACTTAACAGTTGGCAGAGCATACTGAGCACCTTTACAGATTTCCCTGGACAACTACCTAAAAAAGGGACAATCCTCGGAAAACCTGGACAGGAGGCAACCCTATTAGGGTGCCATAGTATGAAAGAGAAACTCAGAGAGGAGATGCACTTGGGAACTAGTAAGAGAAAACTCTTTCTCATAGACTCATAGACTTTACAGTCAGAAGGGACCATTGTGATCATATAGTCTGACCTCCTGCACATTGCAGGCCACAGAACCTCACTCACTCACTCCTGAAATAGACCCCTAACTTCTGGCTGAGTTACTGAAGTCCTCAAATCATGGTTTAAAGACTTCAAGTTACAGAGAATTCACTATTTACACTAGTTTAAATGACCATGTCCCATGTTGCAGAGGAAGGCAAAAAAACCCCAGGGTCTCTGCCAATCTGACCAGGGGGAAAATTCCTTCCCATCTCCAAATATGGCAATCAGTTAGACTCTGAGCATGTGGGCAAGTGTCCAGCAAACAGTAAAACAGAGGTGGTGAAGAATGATGGCCAGCAAACTCTTATGATGTTGGAGATAAACTTGTATCCGTTGGAGTCAATGGGAGTTTTGCCATTGACTTCAGTGGGTCCAGGAGTTCAAACCATGTGATTACAAGGATGTTTGGTGACTTCAGTCTACAGTTGTGCAACTTCACGTGACTACTTGTTTGTTGTGTTAAATTTAAGATTTTCGTTTGGAGCAATAAAGCCCAGAATGATTTGGGACTCGTCCACCTGAGTCTCTCTTTCTGTGCAATCCTGCTAAAATTACAGGCAGTAGAGGCATTGGATCTGAAGGCTCCCTGGTTTCAAAGCTGGCAGGGAATCTCTTGTTTTTTTTAGGGTCCCCCCTTCCCACCTTGGACCAAAATAGCCCAAATTTCTTGAACTTGCAGGGCGAAGGAGCGGGGGGGGGGGGAGTTTTTTATGGGGGGAACACCTTGACTTTCTGCTGGGAAATGAGGGAGGTATGTTATGTTGTGTTTTTATTGGGTAACTGTTTTGTGTTGAGTGGGATTGGTCACTGATATGCTACTATTTGTTCTTGCTATGTCTTTTCTGCTTTCAGGTATCTTTCAAGATGCCTAGAGTGTGAGCTTTATGTGTCCTATGTTTTTGATGTTTAAATTAGAATAAATAAAAATAGGAAATTCTTCTCCAGACAGTTTGAAGGAACCTTATTTGAAGGAAATTCCTCACTGTAGCACCAGACATGCCTTCTCCCCTTCCACTGATGATAGGATTTTCGGAGTAGAGACATAGGCAATATTTAAGTGCATAAATTCCTATCTTAAAAGCATCCAGAACATTGTTGACTCCTTGTAAATAGGGTGTTAGTCAGGGGTGAAAGTAACTTAAAGGACTTACCAGTACGCCTGTCAAGGTTCCTCCCCCACTCTGAACTCTAGGGTACAGATGTGGGGACCTGCATGAAAACCTCCTAAGCTTACTTTTACCAGCTTAGGTTAAAACTTCTCCAAGGTACAAATTAATTTTATCCTTTGTCCTTGGAATATCCACTGCCACCACCAAACTGTAACTGGGTTTACTGGGAAACGTAGTTTGGGCACGTCTTTCCCCCCAAAATCCTCCCAACCCTTGCACCCCACTTCCTGGGAAAGGTTTGGTAAAAATCCTCACCAATTTGCATAGGTGACCACAGACCCAAACCCTTGGATCTGAGAACAATGAAAAAGCATTCTGTCTTCTTACAAGAAGACTTTTAATAGAAATAGAAGTAAAGAAATCACCCTTGTAAAATCAGGATGGTAGATACCTTACAGGGTAATTAGATTCAAAACATAGAGAATCCCTCTAGGCAAAACCTTAAGTTACAAAAAAGACACACAGACAGAAATAGTCATTCTATTCAGCACAGTTCTTTTCTCAGCCATTTAAAGAAATCATAATCTGACACATACCTAGCTAGATTACTTACTAAAAGTTCTAAGACTCCATTCCTGTTCTATCCCTGGCAAAAGCAGCATACCGACCGACACAGACCCTTTGTTTCTCTCCCTCCTCCCAGCTTTTGAAAGTATCTTGTCTCCTCATTGGTCATTTTAGTCAGGTGCTAGCGAGGTTACCTTTAGCTTCTTAACCCTTTACAGGTGAGAGGATTTTTCCTCTGGCCAGGAGGGATTTTAAAGGGGTTTACCCTTCCCTTTATATTTATGACAACGCCGGATTCCTGAGTGGGGGTGTGGCCTCAACCGGAAGAGGCAATTTAAAGGCCCCAGGGCTCTGGCTATTTTAGGAGCCCTGGGGCCTTTAAATCATCCCGGAGCTACCAGCTGCAGAGGTGGCTGGGAGCCCCGGGGCTCAGGGGTGAATTAAAGGGCCCGGGGCTCCAGCCGCCACAGAACTCTGGGCATTTTAAATTCCTGCTGGAGTCAGGCTGGCAGAGCCCCAGGGCTCCGGCAGCAGGGCTCAGGCGGGGATTTAAAGGTGTTCCGGCCACTGCGGGGAGCCCCCACCTGAGCTCCGGTGGCAATTTAAAGGGTCCGGGGCTCCCCTGCTGCTGCAAGGAGTCCCGGGCCCTTTAGAGCGCCACCCGAGCCCCACTGCCGGAGCTCTGGTGGCACTTTAAAGGGCCTGGGGCTCCGGCCACTGCAGAGCTCTAGGCATTGTAAATCCCTGCTGGAGCCCGGCTGCAGGAGCCCTGGCGGGGATGTAAAGGGCCTGGGGTTCCTGCCATTGAGGGGAGTCCCAGGCCCTATAAAGCGCCGTCCAAGCCCTGCTTCCAGAGCTCCGGAGGTGATTTAAAGGGCCTGGGGCTCCCCGCAGTGGCAGGAGCCCTTTATATCACTGCTGGGGAAGTCGGTCTGATCCGGCACGGCGTACTGGCTCTTGCTGGTAGGCCATAATGGACCATACCAGCTTACTTTCACCTCTGGTGTTAGTAGAAAGTAAGATGTAAACAAGGAGGATACTTTGCTTGCTGTGGGTTGCTGTTGGTCAGGAGGCAGAGGATGGGGAAGTTCTGAATTGTTGCATTTTTGGAACTTTGAGGAAAGTCATTTATTTTTGTCTCAAGTTTTGATAAACAAAAGTGATTTATGTAGTTGCCCTTTTGATGTGAATATGGCAGTTATTTGTTGAATATGTTATTTGAATAATGGTTTGCAGTATTTGACCCTCTGTTTGGACGTTATATTATTAATCAAATTAAGTTGATAAATAACCGTGAAAATTGATGAATAATTTACTTAGCACATGATTTTTTCTGATGATTGAGTAGGTCTGGATTAAATATTTGAGGGTGACGGACAGGTCTTAAAATGTTGACTGACATCTACTATTCTGAGAACAAAGTTTCCCAGACAGGCTGATTAATGCTTGTGAGGCACTGCCCTCCTGCAGCTTAAAGTGTGAGTTGCAGTCACTCCTTATCCCCCATTATCTCTTTCTGTAAGGGACTGTAGCATAGGCGGGTGTGGGGGTCCACACATCAAGGACAGTAGCCGGTGACAAGGGGTTGGAGGAATCACTAGACCTGAGTTCAGTAAGCAAGAGTCAGGGTCAGAGTCAGGCTGGGATTGGAGACTAGAAATCAGGAGACAAGGTGAAGTGTGGAGTTCAGCAGGCCAAATATCTGTGTAGTTGCCCAGACAACTTCCTGGGACACCATCCAGGGTAAAATAATTTACTTTGCCAATCACAGGGCCTGAGAGTCCTGTCAATCTCTGTGCCTTGGGCAGTACTTCCTGTGGTATCTACTATCCACAGTGCACCCTGGCTGTAGGTCTGCATGGCCCCCCATGGCATTATGGGAACTCAGCCATCACAGGCTCTGCAGACCCAGATTCAAGTCCACAGAGCCTTATGCTTTCTCTTTATAAGCCTACACTGTATGTTTTAATTCATCCACTATATTTATTTTCTCCTTTCCACTTTTCTCCGCAGTCTCTCTGACCCTGCTCTGTACCCTACTTCACTTTTCTAATTTATCCTGTCAATCTCTCGCTTGCCACTCACTCTCCATCAATCTACTCATCCCTTAATACACAAGTCTTGAAAAATTGACCATATGCCTAATAGCCAGACAATTAAACTAAGATGAGAGACTCCACTGTAAAGGGGCAGCATCCAGGTGAGCAGCCACCCCCCAGATTCTGGGAAACAGTTGGGAACTAAGTATCATATTAGGATGCAGAGTAGCAGCTGTGTTAGTCTGTATTCACAAAAAGAAAAGGAGTACTTGTGGCATCTTAGAGACTAACAAATTTATTTGAGCATAAACTTTCGTGAGCTACAGCTCACTTCATCGGATGCATTCAGTTCCTGGACCTTGCTTTTGGGCTTTTATCGCTTCTGACTGGAAGATGTATGAAGCCTCCTTACTACCACTGAGGAAGGAAGAAGAAACCTCTCTCTCTCTCTCTTTTCCAAATCTAGAACCTTATGCTGCCATTTTGTTAATCTGTGGCAGTGTGAAATTGACCTGATCCTTGTTAGCTTCATAGCTGCCCACAGGGATGTGCAAACTGACAAGACTGTAGTAAGCTGGTTTCCACTCTGCTATATCTTGGCAAAACTATAAGCACCAGAGGAAGTAGGTTTAAATTTGGTATAGCTTTGAAAGGTTTTTGTCATAATCAGAAAGGCAAGAAACTTTCTGTTTAAGGAAAAAATACCTTAATTCTGTAGAGTTTGATAGCACCTTTCCAAAAAACTTCCTACCCACCACAGGCAATGGAAAAGGAGTTTTTTCAAACCTTTTCCCAGTCAGCGAAATCAGCTATATTAATCTTCTAACTGCCTATCTTTAGGTTATGCCCACTGAAATGAGAAGGCTGGTGATCCTGTACTAATATAGTATTGTGTGCAACTCAGGAAAATGTAAATTAGTGCCATAAAAGCAAAGACTGGAGTCTTTATTACTAATTTTTAGAGGCTCACAGTCAGGGCTATTAAAGAGGGATGTGTTTTATTTTTAAAATAAAAATGTAGAGCTCTCTGAAGTGGTTTCTGTTTAGCAGCTGTCTCAGAAAATATGCTCATGTTTTCTGTTTTTGGTCTTATTCTATTTTTTAAGCCACCCAATCCATCCCTAATTATAATTCTGATTTACTCAAAAATTCAAGCCCTGATTCAGGAAAGCACTTAAGTATGTGCTAAGGTATACTGGCTTAAAATGTTAAGTTTAAGTGCTTTCAAGAATAGGGATGTTTGCCTAATTTGGGATCTCAGTGGGTAAAATTCAATTACTTTTACCATTCCTTAACCCCTCCAATGATAGTACATTGGTTGGTATGTACTGGCTGCAACATCCTACAAAGCTAGTTAACAACATTCTTCCCTTCATCACCTGATAATTTGTTTGTCTCTCTTACTTTCTTTCTAGATAAATTCATGGAGATTAGGTCCATCAATGGTTATTAGCCAGGATGGGCAGGGATGGTGTCCCTAGCATCTGTTTGCCAGAAGCTGGGAATGGGTGACAGGGGATGGATCACTTGATTATGGTTTACCTGTTCTGTTCATTCCCTCTGGAGCACCTGGCATTGGCCACTGTTGAAAGACAGGATACTGGGTTAGATGGACCTTTGTTCTGACCCAGTATGGCCTTTCTTATGTTCTTTCTCTTTACTGTTTTTGATTGCTGCTTTCTGAAGTTTGTGCTCTCGTTTAGGATAAAGATGAAGCTGACAAATGGTGGTCATAAAAAAAATCTATCCTGCCAGTGAACAGAAAGATTGCTTACTCTATAATTATGAACAAAAGGAAAACGAAGACATGAACTCCACATCTAAACAACTGAACTTTAGTGATGTGCAGTTCCATTCATACAAAAGTAAACAGTCAAAGATGCTGAAGTGGGCACTGTATAAATCCATTCCTTCACAACATGGGAACTGGGTAATAACTGAAGTAATTTCTTCTCTCTGTTACCAGAAAACATTTCAGTATCTCTTTATTGTTCATGCTTAAGGAATATTTTACCCATGTCCATTGATTTAAATACTACAATATTTCTAAAAAAAGAAAAAAAACCTGTTTTTGGAGAAGAAAATAAATAAAAACTACTTATTCTGGAGTTTTTCATCATCTATTTTTATGAAATCTCTACCCTACCACCAGCTTATGTTGTCTTTTACTCCCTAGTGAAATATTTCAACAAAAATGGTTTACCATTTACCCTTTTGAAATCTTTGATTAGAGCTTTCTCTGTGCTCAGATTTCTAGAACAGCATTTTGTGTGTTCTGCCTATTTCGCCTCATCTACTCAGTGACCTTAAGTCTTTCTCTGCGGTGAAAGTTATATTAACATTTATGGTTTTGAATCTTTCCCTTTAGCTACTTTGCCACGTGATGTTGCTTCTTTAAATGAAATATTTTTATTTAATACATAACTATCCTCTGGTTTTTATATTTTTACTGTCAGTAGAACTGGGAATCCTTGTCAGTCTTTTCTAAACCTTAAAACACATTATAATTGAGGTTGCAATAGAATATAATTCCTTTGGGAGGGAAGAAGGAATGCTAGGAATAAGTACTCTGATACATCCTTTTCCTTTGTGGCCGGTTCATTAAACTATTCAGCAGATATGTCCAACTGTGCATTTTTTCTAAATCTTTAGTATTCTACTTTCTGCATCTACAATATATGGGAGATTGTTCTGTATTTCAGTAACAGACTGTAATGAGAAGCCCTGTATAATATCTAGCCTGATTTGTTTTTCTTCTGCAGATTTCAGTCATGGCTGTTCCTAAAGAGTGGAAAAGGTTACAATTCTTGTTCCTTGCATGTTTCTTTTAGGTTCCAGAATCCCAAAGAGCTGATAACCCCCATTTTCTTTTGTTCAGATTATGTACATGTTTTGAGTTTTTGTTTGTAGGGTATCCCTTCCATAGCAATAATCAGCCTGATTGCTCTTCTCCTGTTCCTTTTCTAACATATGGAAGCATACTATTAGAAAAGATGGTGCATTTTGCTATCTGACCTGTTTTGGGGGCTTTTCAGAGTTCTGGAAGGGGTGGCAATTTGGTTGGCACAATCCCTCCCACAGCTAGTATGAAGTGGGGAGTTCACAAGCTGCATAATTTCTTGGAATGGGGTATAGGAATTAGTTTGATCTCACTATATTTCGTCTGTGCTCACTGACATGTTTCTTTGTACTCTGAGCATTTAATTTTTTGTATGTATAGTCATTTCTTCTTGGTGCTTAAACTTCTTATTGGAAGTTATCAGTTCAATAAAAAATGGAAAAGGTGTCCGTGTTGATGTTTTCAAGAGCACCTGAGTCCCATTTTCAAGTGAATGTGGTATTTAGGACTCCATTTCTAAGTCACTTTGGAAAATGGGACTTAGGCACTTTTTGAAAAGTTTACCTTTGGTCTTGAAATAATGAAGGAAGGGAGGAGGAACATGCTGTATTTCCAATGTTAAAATATTTAAATAATACATCTGACAAGAAAGGAAGTGTGTTTCCTTCTAAATTATAAGGCGGTAAAAATCAAAGTTCAGAAGAATTTAAAACCTAGAATTTACATGAAAAGAGAAAGAGAACATTGTTTTATATAGTAGTTTTCACAAGTCAGAGTACAGTAATTCATTTAAAAATTAAGATTTAAAGGGCCATTAGAAGCAGCAGGAAACATATGTTTTGTTAAAATAGTTTTAAAATCCACAATACATGAGAAAATGTGAAATATTGGCCCAGAGTCTGCACAGATTGTGCTGGACTGTTGGCTGATTCTGGCCTTACAGCCAGTAGCCTGTGTATGATTTGTCATTTGAATACAGCTGGTGTAGTGGTTCCCGCACCAACCTCTGCCCTCTTTCAGGCATAGAGGGTGTATCCATGGCAAAGGGCGATTGTGGGGGCTTCCCTATGCTTCTTTCATCCCTATCTGCTGTATTGGCAACTTGGTGTCCTTGAAAGCCATTGTAACTTGGAGCAGTCTTTGGGTTGTTGCAAAGTAATACAGTGGGCTAAAGTGTTACACAGCAAGCCCAGGATCAGGGGAGCTCAAATGTTATGTTTTCATTGACTGTCTGTACTGACATACGTGTTCTTCACATATATCTGGGGGCCTGGGCCATTAATCAGAAGTATATAGCACATTTTCACACACCCAGAAACAAGTTGTATAATGGCATCAGTAAAATGTCCTTTTTTAAAAAAAGGAGGAAAAATATGTTTTCTCTCCAGTATTTAGGATTGCACTTTTATAACCTGATACTTTTTAGGGAGAGGAGAATTTAAAACATGCCATATTAATCTGATAGCTTTTAACACAAAAGCTTCTGTACTGGTTGTTTAAACTCAAATCAAGAATGAAACGTTCACTATAATGCACTAGAATGCTCTGCAAACATTAAATAATCATAGACTGAATTCTCTGGAATGTTTCCATGCTGAGCTTGCCAAAAGAGCTTTTTCCTTCCCAGAAAGCATTTTCTCTACTATTGCTTCAGCTTTGTCACTCTAATTTATGGAATATGTGCATACTTTGCTTCCCTGACATGATGAACTGCTTCAATCACTGGAAATTGTGTTTTGGGTGACATTAAAACATTCCATGTTTCTGACTGGTGGGTAATATTCCAAATTATAGCATTATCCTTGTAGAATATTATAGTTATAGTTGAAATTAAAAACATAGTATGAAAACAGGGGAGAAAAAAAATGATCAGAGCAGTTAAAAAAAGTTATGCTTAAAATAAATATTATTGCTTTCATCACACAGTATTATTATTGATTGTGTTTTTGTGACATTGATACAAACCATGTTTCTTCACAGTATTATTGTTGATTGTGTTTTTATGACAAATTGATACAAACCATGTTTCTTAAATACTAATTTAGGGATCATCTCACAGTTAAAAGAAAAAAAATAATCAGAAGTATATTTCACTGACTTAAAAGTACAGCCCAAAATTTTGGACTGAGAGCTTATTATTTGATTTAAACAAACTGATTTGGGACAGATTTTCAAGCTAGCATACAGAACAAATTTAATTGAAACAGAGATGAAAGGCAGTAAATGTAAGTGGAGCCTATTATCCTATGTGGTTAAGAAGCTTGAGCAGAGCAAACCCGTCAGACAGGGTGAAAAGGAAATACAGAGAATACAAACTGCTCGAAACTGGTGAAAGAGACTTGTGAAGGGATTACACTGTAACTATTCCTACACAATCTCCACATCGATAATATCCCACCTCTATAGTGTATTTGGATTACCAAGTAGGATTTTCTCTTGATTCCTGCACTTGCTTTATTTCTCTCTGATGTCAAGGAAAATCTGTGTTTATCAAATTCCAGTACTCACTAATCCTCATTTTTTTCTCCCTTAACCTACCACATACATCAACCCCAGAGATGCACCAGGGCATTTAGTTACAATTGGTTCTTGACTATGCTACAGAGGGAGGTGAATGACCACTTAAGTCATCACAAAAAGCACTAGTTCTTTGGAGTGTCTGAGAGATCATTATTAATGAGCAAATATTCTTTTACTAAAAGTATTTGATTAAAGTGTAAAAGCTAAAAAATATATATATAAAAAAATAACACCCCAGAACACAAAAATGTATTCCAAAAAACAATCAAATATCACATTTATATCTGATTGGTTGTGTCACGCACTATGGATGTTGGAAGTGAATATTTTTCATATGTACATTTCACAAACAATTTGATTGTATTTATAACTTAGGTGTGCAGGTAGTATAGCATGCTATATTCTTTCTCAACGATCTGGAAATTTTCTTTTTTTAAAGTATCTACTAAATTTTGTATCAGATCTCTTGAGAAATTTGTTAAAATTCCAAAGTGTCTCTTTCCAGATAACGGTGAAATGGTAGCATGATTGGGAATGACATGACAAATATATATGCCTTTAAAAAAAAGTGTGGAGAAGTGTATTGCCACTGTCCTACACAGAAGACTAGTTTCACAATGAAACTGATGTGCCTAGAAGATCACTGATATTCACAAAGCCTGAGTTCAGCACCTAGAGCACTGAGGGGGGAGAGACGGGCACCTTAGAATGGGATTCACAGAACCAAACTGGAAGGCTCCTTGCTTAAAATAGCTTATGGGAGATGCCAAGCTGAAGGGTGTATGCTAAGCCCCTTCCCCTCTCGGAGATAGGCGCCAAAATCCTGGCTGCAGGAAGGCACCCACCTCTGTTGGGGATTCTCAGCTGCAAACCCCCTCCTGGCATTAAGTGCCTATGCCATTTTTACAAGAAGCAGGTGATGGTGGTGTGGTGATGGAGGGCAGCGGGGACCTCCCTTGTAACTTGAGAAGGACTCCGTAGCCTGATGGTTAGAGCACTCACCTGGGAGGTGGAAGGCCCTTGTACTAATGAATGTTTTAATTTTATATCCACAGTGGAAGAGCTTCACAAGGATAGACTGAGGGCAGTCCATGTCAGAACATTCTATAGCCCAATTGTTAGGATACTCATCTTAGAGGGGCAGTTTCCGGTTCAAAGAATTTCTCCCCTTCATATGGAGGGGTGTGACAAAGCAGGACTCACCACCACAGGGCCTCCTCCTAGCCGTCATGGGAATTAGCCGTCGGCCCTTCCAATCTGCCTTCAGGTAGTGGTGTCACGCCTGCCGTCATTGCTGTCTCCACTCTTTGGACCCATGTCGCTCCCCGGACTGCAGCATCCTCTTCTGGGGACGGTCCTCTGGCTGTGCCCCCACTCCGGTATCTCCCTGCTTCCAGGGGACCTAGGTGCTTCCAGGGTGATTTAACTGGGAATTGGTCCTGCTTCGAGCAGGGGGTTGGACTAGATGACCTTCTGGGGTCCCTTCCAACCCTGATATTCTATGATTCTATGACCTGCAGTCCTTTGTCCCACCATTTGCCTCAGCATCCAACTGCAGTCCAAGGTCTAGCCCCTTGCCTCAGGGACAAACTGCAATCTCGATACCGGCCACTCTCCTCATTGGCAAGTGGGGAGCAAGGGTGGGGGAGACCCAGACTCACCCCCTACTCTGGGTCTCAACCCAGGGTCCCTATAGCCAGCAGCCACCTACTGCCCGCCTCCAACCTGCTGCCTATTTTCCCTGGGCCACTTCCCCCCATAGTCCTAGCACCCTCTCAGCCCTGGTAGCAAGGCCCTAGCCTGGCAGTGGTCAACCAGCAGCTCACCGTCACATGCTGCTGCCCCTTCCCCTCACTGCTCTGTCTGTGGCGCTTCCTCAGGCAGCCAGTCCTCCTCCCTTATCTTCCAGGGAAAGACTCCTTTCTGCTCTGCTGAGCAGCCCTTTATAGATGGCCCTTGCTGGCTCTGATTGGCTGCTCCAGCAAGCCTTCCCCTCTATTGGTGGGCTCAAGAAGCCCTTTCCTGATTAGTGGGCTCTGCGCAGCCTCCCTGGTGCTGCTTTTAACCCCCTTCTCCCTTTTAACCTCCCTTCTCCACATGGGGGTATATAAATGCAGGGTCTCCTATACTCTTGGTGAGTATCCTAATCACTGGGCTAAAAGTTATGAGGGTGGTGGTCCTCCTTGTTTTATGTATGCTTGTCTATAGCGGCCTGTAACGGGCTACCCACAGCGCCCCTCCAGATTCAGTCCATTGGGCCCTCTCCTCCATGAATCAGGGACACTTCAGTCTGGTGCAACGCCTGTGTTCTTTATCTGTGATCAGTTTCTCACCATCAGTTTCCAACTATATACAGGCTTTATAACTGCTTGGTCTACCACAGGCCTGGCCAGCAACAGAGTAGGAGGCTTCTACTCCCTCTGAACCTGACCACTGGCTCTTAGTCTCTGCCCCCCTTGCTCTCACTTCTTTTCAGCTTTATAGCTCCTGCTGATGAGGCTGGCAGGTGTGGTCAGTTACCAGGCAAACATAGGGCCGTTCACCCAGCCTCAATCCATTCTGCCTTATTGGGGCTGGAGTGGCAGGAGCTGATTAAGAGCTTCTCCAGCAGTACCATGCCATCTAGTACAATACATATGATACCTGAGTGCTCAGTTACCAGTCAGAGGGTCCAGCCAAAGCTGTTTTTCCAGAGATCTTTTTCAGGGGGAACTGGGCCTTCAAACCAGCATGGACCTTGATGATAAGACCCATTTTCTTTTCTGGCATGATTACAGTCTCAACATTACCACTAAGTTCAAACACAGCAGTTTACAACTAGGGTACAAGGATCTTCCCACAAGCAACAAGTTATAGCATTAGGGCCCTAGTAAGGAAGATAAAAATGCCTTAACACACTTCTGCCTAGGACTACAACTTACCTTATCATTTAGTGCCAGATTTTGCCACCTTTATATTGAATAGTATCTTACTCTGAGTATCCCCATTGGAGTCAATGGTATCCCTTAACCGAGTAAGGTCCCAGTCCTGCAGTGAGCTCCACATGGGAAATCTAAAGATGAGTCATAAAGAATTTGGAGGAGAAAGGAAAATTTGTGAAGCAGACAGGCATAGGAGATGATTTAAGAAGAGGCATAGACTTGATTGTGGAGGAAGAAGACTGGGAAGAGACAAGGAATATTGAGCCAATCTAATGTATGGCATGAGTGGGAAAGGAGGGAGAGATGGGCTCTAGGCAGGAACTAAAGTATATGCAGAAGTAAGGATGAAGACTTTGAATGTGAAGCAGAAAGAATCTTGATGTCACTGCAGGGATTCAAGGTGGGGAATGACATGGACAGAACAGTAGGAAAGTAGGATGGTCATCTCTGCGGCATGTTTGGTAGACTTGAAAGATATTGGAGAGGTCCAACAGAGGAAGTTGTGGCTGTAGACCAGAAAGGAGGCTGGGAGTTGTCATGCCTCTAGGGTACTGATGATGGCTCTCTGGATGGTCACTTTTATGAGATTTAGTTTTTTTTTGAAGGGTTCTCAATCCATTACCCCTTTCAGGAGGGGATACAATTGTCACCCCATCCCTGCCTGCATTAGAGGATGGTAGTGACAGTGCATGTGCAAAAGTTCTGAGGCTTGGGACCATGAACTTTCCAGCATAGACAACCTTGCACCCTCCCTGCCTGCCACTTGGTGACCCCTTTCCCTCTACAATGGCTATCACATCCAGAACATGTCTAGGAACAGAGTAGATGGTGTTACTTTTGATTTACACCAGTGTGAGAGAAGAATCAGGTCCAGAAGGTCTATGTTTCAAAAAAGCTATCCCCTAGAATGTGTGTAAACGCATGCAACACAGAGTTAAAGAATCTGGGGCTCGTTATGATAGAGTAGGAGGGACTGGCTGGTGATAAGTGCTCTTTGCTACAGATTTGCATCTGTTTGTGTAAATGTTATCAAAATAGAAAAGTTCATGAAAAATTCAGGAAGATTAACAAATTTTCTCAGGAGTTTATTAGAAACTCCCTAATCTGTCATGAATATCTCAAATATAATTTGAAAGTCTCATGTAATAGCTAGGGTCTTGGTCTCCTCACAATAAGTGTGATAGCTTGCCAGTTATTCTGTATCATGTTTTAAAATCTCTGAAATGTTTAAACTTCATGTTCATATTATAACAAGCCACTAGAACAATATGAAAGTTACTGTTACCATAGAAAAGTTAATTTAGATAACATTGTTATTTTCTGAAATTTCCCAGTACTGTCAGGTTGGTGACCTAGAAAAAAACATAAATGTCATTCTAATTTATTCATTCCTTTGTCTGCATTTTACATTTAATATTCTTATATGGAAGATAGTGAAATGAATGTAATACTTGTCATGTTATTTGCGCATTGGAGAGGTTCTGTTCTCTTTTACTGAGAACAGAATACCCCTTAATTCTGAGTTGCTGTTTGGTGTTTGTCTTGGTCAGAGTTGACAATCTTCTCAAGGCTTCATTTTCTTATGGTGATAAATGTTACACTTAAATAACTGGAAAATTATTAATCATCTGCAGTGTATTTTGAAAGGGAAAGAGAAAAATTAACTTGTCATTCCTTATATTCTTTTCTATTAATTACAGAAATTATAGGGTGCATGTGTTATTACTGCCTACGTTTTGTTTAAATTGTTTAAAAATTGGGAACACTTTAGTAGATTCTTCTTGTGTAAAAGGTGCTTTTATTCTAAAAACTAAACAAAGAAAACTAAGAACAATTACAAATGAATGTGGGGGTGGAAAACCGAATGAAAACATCTGTGGGCTCTGTAACACTTTAATTTTCTACATAAAGATTGTAAAACAATATTTCTTTGCAATCATTATAATCACTTACCACCCACAAACAATTCAACAATAAAATAATAAAATCCAGACAGTTGTACTTAAAGATTAATACAAGTGTTTAAGAAAAAAGACTTACTTACATAGAGGCTGCAGTATGCCCAATTACACACTCTACAAGGGCATTAGTAAATAGTGCATTCTTGCAGGTCATTATAGTGGTATTGAAACCACAGCAAAGCACCTTGATTCCAATGTACTACTTTGTCTGATGTAGTCTCTTTGCCTATTTACACCATGCTCACCACGCTGGTATCTGACTGCCAGGTCCCAAGGCAAGGGATCCTCGGAAAAATTAACACAGTCTGGGCCTCCCCCTGCCCCTGGTGGCTACTTGATTTGAGAATAGCAGAGGCATCCAATAACCCTTGAAATCTGCCTATGGAGAACCCCGCCATGCATGAGCATCATGAGGCATGGGTGACAGATTTTAGCTGTTACATATCCTTTGGTTTTTTCCCCAACATTCTTTTGCTTTTAAATCAGTGGCAGGACTGCATAATCATTGGCAGAACAGTTATACATATGAACACATGCTTAAAATTGAGATATCAGCATGATGTAAACAGGGAGATTAAAAAATGAGTAATGAAATGTTTCAACCATCTTGAATGTTTTCTCTATTTTACTTTACTTTACTGATTGTGTGAGTTTTGTTTCCTTGGGACCCTAGTCAAAATGAGATATGGCTGTCCCATAAGCTTAAAATAAAGAATACAAATGTACAAACTAGTATTTGAAGGGGTGTTGTTAAATGTTCAACCACTGAAACTCAGACTTACCTTTCCCCTCACTTATAGTTTACTTATTTCTCATATCTGATTAAACTTTTAACATTTTAAAAATTCCTCAGTATTTATCCTTTAAAAAGAAATATATTTCTTTTTCAAGAAAATACACACATACACATATATTATGTACGAAAGACATTTTAAAAGCCCCCCGGTAACAAATCATTGTGAATGAGCAGTGGAAGAAACATTGTTTTGGAGAGAATGAATTTCATTTTTAAAATGTTGTGAGTAGTTATAAACAGTGGTTGAGATTCTCAGCATTACTTCATCCCCTGTATGCTGGGTACAAGGGCCAGAGTGTCATAGAGGAGGAGTTGTGGATCCATCCAAAGGAGATTCCCTTGGTACAGGAACTGAGAAAGGCAGTTGTAGACTGTTTACTGAGCATCCCCTCAAACCTTGGCATCATATGGGGTGTGACTTGGTGTTGGGAGGTGCATGTTGGGGCATGGTTGAGGATGAGAAGGGTGTGTTGGGATGAGGGGGCACGTGGGATAGTCCCTGGAGTACCCCAACATTGGGACAGCAGAAATTTAGCTTTAAGCCACTTTAGATTTCTCTGCCACTGGGATTAAGAATCTCACCTGGTGTATCTATCTATATATTTTTTTAAGTCTGCGTTAAATTGTGAACCCCTTACTAGCACTGTTGAGCAGCTAAAACTGATTGAAAAATTTCTGATGGAACACTTTTATGTCAGAAAAATGCTGATCTGATTCTATCAAAACGTGTGGTGGTAATGTATCAGTTTTGTTAGAAAGTTTGGGAATTTATTAAAACATTTTATTTCAATAAGGTTGACACATTTAGTTTGTCTTATCAAAACATTTTGTTTTCTATTTTATATTGTATAAAAATCAAAATGTTTAAACCTTCATATAAAATAATATAGTCAAAGCAAACAATATTATAGTCAAAAGTGAAGCATTTTGACCTTATCAAAGGGGAATATTTTGGTAAGGTCAGACCAAAATTTTTCAGAATATCTCATTTTATGAAAAAGTCTGAGATGTCCAGCTTGCATCCTGAATCAGGACAAATTGAAATTTCAGAATCTCAGACTTTCACATGGGACAAGAATTCCATTTTTGACCAGCTCTATGAATAGTCCTTCCCCTGACTGGTCCTATTTACTCCAGTAGCATTATTTGGATGAGTAGTTTCACTACAGTGAATAAAGAGTTCACAGCCTGGTCCTCTGGGGAAAGCAGATGAAAGTTACCTTAGCAAGTGTGAAATTTTAAGAAAATCTGACTAATAGACAATGATTTAAATGACAAGATTAAGAGTGAAAATATATTGTAAATAGAATATCAGGGTTTTTTTAAAAAGGCCCTTAAGTAGAAATGCAAGTGAAAAGCATATACAGTAGTGGCCTAGGGGCAATACACTGTAATAGGTGGAAGATTCAGAAAAATAAGTAGTGCTACAAGAGATTGAAGGCATATACTGCAGATTCTGTTGACTCTACCTGAGAGTTTCTAATATCAGCTCCTAGGGCCAGATATAAAAAATATATATATGTAGGAACCCAAGGATGCAAAAGTGAACCTAGTAAGATTTTTAAAACTGCCTAGGCACCTAACTCCCATTGAAATAAATGACAGGCACTAAGTCACTTTTGAAAATTCCAGTAGGCACCTATCTGCAGCTTAAATCATCTAAATATCTTTAAAAATCTGGCCACTAGTTCCTTGTGAATAGTGAAGAAGCCTACAAAAAAAGAAAACTTTGGCAGTGTGCTTTTTACGCTTTGGCTACTACTTACTTTAGTGCTTCAGCACATGAGAAAGAGATTGACTTTCTAACTCCCAAATTAGTCTCCTCAGAAGCTAATTCAAACATCTCTATATTGTAACACTCAGATTCCCCTATTTTTACTTGCCAAAAAAGAAGATAATTTAATGTCAAACAGGAACACTGTATAATAGAGATGCCAAAGAGCCTCACCAGAGCCAGTGCCATTACAGAAAGTGTGCTGAGAGAGAGAGACATACAGAATGAATGGAAGGACATCCTATACAGTAATATGAAAGAGAGAAAGTTCTAGCTATGATAATACTTGATAATTTCCTGATGATGATTTGGGTTTTTTTATTTATTTAATATGCATTGTTGGAATTTACATAAATTGCTGTGCATATTGGCTGTCACTTTAAAGGCATTTATAATTGTTTATATCTTCAAAACCTCTTCTAAATATTTCATCCTAAATCTGTGTTCTGTCTCTTGCTGTTTGTTTAGCATGACTGGATTAAGGTACCTGGGCTTGCTTGATGTCACATTTTTAATCACACTGTTCTGTAGTTTTCTGAAATCTTTTGTCTTCAGGCAAAGTGTCCAGCTCGTATCTCTCTTGGATTATTTTCATTACATTTTTTAAAAAAAGAAATAAACAGAAAATATTTGATATTAGGGTTTGACGAAGCAGGACTGTTCTTAATGTTTCCTTTGAATAGTGTGGGGGTGCCTCGGTTTTCCCTAGGCAGTTCTTAAGTATTAAGGTGGTGGGATAAGGGTGTATGATCATTGCAGAGCCCTAGAGGGCAGGTGTGTGCAGCGGTCTGAACACAGAGAATGGCCAACACCCTGTTTCCTGGCAGCTGATGGCCTGGCCCTTCCTCCCCTGCAAGGTGAGAGCTAAAGGGTTGGAGAACAAAGGAATCAGGTGACCTCCTGGCCCGGGAAAGGGACAAAACCCAGAGGAGGAGGGGCTGGAGGGGGAGTCAGTTTGGGGCTGGCTGGGGACATGGAGTGAAGTGCAGATGTGGTTGTCTGGCTCACTGCCCCCCCAAAATGGACCCAGCTGAGGGGTCTTGTTCTTTGCACCTACAAGCTCTGTTTTAGACCATGTTTCTGTCATCTAATAAACCTGTTTTACTGGCTGGCTGAGAGTCACATCTGACTGTGAAGTTGGGGTGTAGGACCCTCTGGCTTCCCCAGAACCCTGCCTGGGTGGACTTACTGTGGGAAGCGCACGGAGGGGCTGAGGATGCTGAATGCTCCGAGGTCAGACCCAGGAAGGTGGAAGTTGTGTGAGCTGTGTGTCCTGAAGACAGTCTGCTCACAGAAAGGAGACTTCCCCAGAGTCTTGACTGGTTTCGTGGGGAGCAGTTCCAGAGCATCGCCCGGGGACTCCATGGCATAGGGGGAAAAATGCACCAGAACTCTTCCCCTCTTTGTTTGCCCACCTGTCTTTTCTATGAAATCATGAATTACAGTCCACTATAGAAAAAGGAAAAGGGGAAAAAAACCTACTGAAACATATTCCTTCTAAATAACACAATACAATTTGAGAACAATTTGCACACACAAGCTTACACACCATACCATAAATTTAAGGAAATTCGCTCATTGAAAGAGTTGGGTGTTCCTCAGTTCGCATATAGTCCTTTTCTTCTTCAGGCCAAGTGCCCAGCAGGGAGGAGGAGAGAGAGAGATTGTGTCATAATATGAATGTTAGGTGGCCACTCAAGACATTCCTTATGGGGATCAAACTTTTTGTATAATCAACCACTCTAACTCTGTGCTTACCACTTGCCACATTCTGGGTTTCAGTCCAGACCAGTGAGGGGTTGTGTCATCACCCACCATGCAACCTTGGGCACGTCACATGCTTCGCTCTTTTAGCTTCCAATCTGGGCCACTGACAACCCGCCTACTAGCATGCAGGTCACACCCTGAGTGTTTGTGTATAGCTACAGCCATGGTCCAGCAACTCTGACCCCAGCAGCCTGTCAGCAACCTGCCAGCCACACTCTAGCTTCCAGCAGCCTTGGTTACTACCTGCAGGTTGACCCCAGTCCTGAATTTTCCCCCAAATGTGTGTTCTGCACTGTTCAGCCCTCTCCTAGACAGTTCAGATATTAGAGGTCCATTGCCCCTGTAAAGGGTCAGTATGCTATAGTTTGCTACTTTAAGTGGAGTTAACAAACAGTTCAGTTTAAACACAACACTGGGTTAGTGTAGAATAAAAATTAAACAAGTTTATTTAACTACAAAGAGATTTTAAGTGAGTACAAGTATAAGGCTTTTAAGACAGAAATGGTTACAAGAGAAGTTAAGATAAAACACTTTCTAGTAGCTAATACTTGACAAGCTATATTTGGTTCAAGGTAAAATCCTTACCGCAGGTTCCCAGCAGCATTGCTGATGTAATTTTCAGGTCAGAATTGGCCCCCAAAGTGTAAGGGTTGGTTCCTATGTTGTCTGAGATGAGAGAGGGAGAGATACTTTGGGTGTTTTTGCCTCTCACTTTTATAGTTCAATCACCCTTTGAAGTTGATTCTTCTCAGGATTACCCCTCAAAGCAAAGTTTTTTTCAAACAGGAAAGGTGGGGACATGGAGTAGTGAAGGTGTCTCCATGCTCTTTCTGCTCCCATGTGTATGCTGCAAGGCAGATTTGCCTTGTCTCCTGCTATTTCCCCCTTTGCTGTCTCAAGCACCCTGTTTACTAGTTATATGTAAATTGAGGTAAACCCACGTTCCTTCGTTTAGGATGAACCTGTTTTAACAACTTTTGCCTAGTCGGGGTGTGTGGGCTTGAACATGTGCTAATAGCATCATACGGGGGAATTTATAACTTTACATATAATGTTGCTATATACATTTCACCATGATGATATTGACCAGCAAGTAATTAGTTTTAAGATGATGCCTCGCAAGGCATATTTTGTAAAAAGATTATTACAGTAGTGCATAGGGTGTGAATACAGGGGGCTTTCGGTCATTTTTGTTGTTTTAGAAGAACAAACTGTGATAGGAAGTTGGTGAGCATGTCCCCTTTTCCAAGGCTTGCCCTGTTGCCTTGACGCATCTAACAGCTTCTGTCCATCACTGATAGTAGACCCAAAATATATGTTACAAGATCAGCTGACATTTCATTCATGGAGAAAGGAGACTGACAAGTAAGGCAATTCCTTTTTCTAAAGAAATGCAGTGGGACATTGGAGATTGGATTTTCCAGATTAGAAATGAATGGTAACAAACCACTGGCATGTGAAGTCAATTTGTTCTCTAATTCATAAAGTCTCACTTGAACTATTTTTTACTCAGATGGTTCCCAATGATGGATACAGTTAGTTTTGTTCCTGTGACAAAGATGAGGCTATAGAATACCAAAGAATTAATAAGAACTGGCAGTCTTTTTATCACTTAACCAGTTTAATTGAATTATATATTTATCTAACAGAGCTCTTTTCTCACCTACTTTAGTTATTTTCTGTTGCACAAAGCAAAACAACTACTTTGTGTTTGAAATATTGCAACTTGAAAGAGTATTTAAAAGCCTTGTAATGTTGTTTATCCTGTGCCTTCCTGGAGGAATTGCATTTGAATGGCATAAAGAAAAACTGGAAATAGATATTCTATATACATAGCTAGAATCTTTTATTTTATTACTGGTAAGTGAAATTGGCCTGTATAAGAAAGTCTGGCTGATCTAGGCCTTTTTAGTGAATTAAGTAGATAGGAGACGAGTTCTACTGAAAAAAAATCTACTGAAAAAAATGCTGTTTGTAGGACATAATTATATGCATTTACAAGAAGACACAAATAATCTTCCCGATCCTTTTATTAATAAGTCCCATCTGAAACCATTAATCCTGGTACTTTTAGATTACCATTAGCTTGAGGGATACAAAGAACTGTCTTGATATCTAAAACAGAGGTTGCTTGTGAATGGAAGCAGCTTGGAATATAGAGAAGTGAGCAGGTAGGTGCTTCCATGTTTTGAATTAGGACCAATTTGTTTGTTCATAGACTCAGAAATAAAACAAAGAGGTGACAAAATTAAATATGGATGCAAAAGGTAGAGATCCATAGAGTACGATGGTCATACAGGTAAGAGACTTTTAGATACAGCAGTGACATGCACATAAGTAGGTTATTAGTTTACTTGCTTCAGCATAGAGAAATTACAGATTAAGGAATTAGGGAAAAAAACCAGTAATATTTAGCCATTATATAACATCTTCTGTTTGAGACTGTCAAAGCTCTTCACAGACAATTGGTTAAGCCTTATAATATGTCTGTGAATTAGGTGTACAGAAACTGTTGTTCACCAAATACACCATCTGAACAGAATTTTCACATTTGATTTTTAGCTTCTTAGTGTGATGCTTGTGGAACTCAAGCTTGTAAGCTTGATCTTTGAAAGGTGTGAAAGCAAAGTGGAATGTGAGCCAGGCCCCCTACTGGCTGTGGTGCTACAATCTCCAGGTGAGTGTAAATTCTTTCCTCTCAATGACTCAGCCAGTTTTTTGCTGACAACAATCGGCAAAGAAATCCCTGCAGATTACTGTACCACTGCAGCCAACGCTCAGACTCTTCACTAGACACCCAGTACCTCTTTGCCTGTTATCCTGAGGATTGATAAAAGAGGAATCACCTTCAAGCCCTCATTGAGGCTCACCAGGGAAGCTCCAGTAATGAGGCTGGCTTAGAGAGCTTACAAGTGTAAACACCCCTGAGTTCCAGGACTCAGTGTCAACAATACGTGCATTGGTGCAGACCCAACTTCACCTCTGGTAAACCCAGTGAGGCAGTTCCCCATCCTGCAGTATTACAGGTGAAGCTGAGGGCTTCCCCAGGCATTGATTTATTGATTCTGAAGAGGCATGAGAATTTGAGTGGTAGTGAGCACCAGTTTATTAGAGTCCATGCAAGAGGCTGATGCAGAAGACATTTAGAGAGTGCCAGTAGATCCTCACTGCATTTCTTTCAAAGCGCCAAAATGTAGGCAGTTTTAGATCAAGACCTCTGGATTTTCTCCACTTGCAGTCATGTGTTTGAAGCAGAGGTGTGGTCAATGAAATTAGGTATCAATATTTGCTCATTGAGCTGGCCCAGTCACTCTGCATTGGCAAAAGTAGGATTTCTCTGTGCAGTCAGAGGACTTTTTCTGTTGAGGCCAGTGCTTATACCCAGAGAGTCAGTGTTGTCAGTGTGGTAAACTGCGGTCTTGATGCCAGCACTCCCACTACCTCTTAAACTCAGGGCTCTCGTGCATGCAGTGTCCGTGCTTCCTGGAACACTGATGATGCTTCAATTCAAGCTGTATGGGCGGGGAAGCAGAGGATCAGCCTTCTGAAGCCTGCTGTTTGGACTCAGAAGAACCAGACGTCTCATCTGTCTGAATTATGTGATGCCAAATACTGTTCTTCTACTGAGAAACACTGCGGCATTATCTCCACTGGGGAGAATCCTACCTTCCCTGGGTTTCTACAGGAGCAGTCCAAGAAAGTTAATTTAGAATTAAAAGTGGCCTAGGAATTTGAGAGCCATGATTAAGATATTGGAATGAGAAGTCAATATGTAATACAGATAACAAGACCTTGCACCACGTATTTTGAACATGTAATAATGGTTTGCGAGAGTCACAGAAACTGTGTCCATTTGGAAGATAGTTGAGTAAAAAATATTCTCTCTGAGGAGGATGTGAGCTACATCTCCCATCTTCTCCAAACTACAAGGGTTTGGGATTAAACACAGCCATGGCTAGAGGAAAAAACAGCCACACTTATGGTATTGTGTCCCAGAATCCTGATTTGTGGCAGTGGGATTCATTTGAATGAAGGGTTTACCACTCTTCAGTTGCAGCTCTTCTCATATGGGTCACCAGCCCTTCATTAATCATGGGTCAGGTGGAGCTATAGAACAAGGTTGCCACCCTGGTCAAGATTCTTCCCCAAGAAAATGCTAGGAGCTTAAAAAGCTAGGATGTAAATCTAGCTTGGTTTTAGGTTCTGTCAGATATGGGGAAGATGGTGGTGAGGGTTGTTGCCATAAGGGGTGATGCTTATGGATCTCCTAGGCTGAAGATATCTAGTTTCCATGAGTCAATCAGACTCAAATGGATCCCTTCACTTGGCCCTCCCTGGAAACTTCTTGTCTATTTTGTTCAACAGTCTGAGTCTAGCTGAAAGACTCAGAGAGAACTTAACTTGCAAATGCTACCCAAAGGTGCCAATCTCAAACTAGGGTGAGAACTCACTATGCATGGGCATTTGAGATATGTGGCATTTTTGTGTAAGGTTCACAAAATGAGTGAAATGGGCCCATATATGGCAATGCGCCTATGCACTATCTTGCACAAGGTTATTTCAATATATCTGCATTCTCCTGGTGCTGCATAAACTGACCTCAGGACTGTTATTTTACTTTTTGCTATCAGTCCATGGGCATATCCATGGGCATATCCAGAAGCCCCTCAGAAATCCTGTATTAGTTCAGGTTGGGTGAAATTCACCTCTGTGTAGAGGGCCAGCACAATTTACATGCACTTCTTAACTGGGGCTTGCTTGGTGCATGGGACTTGTGCTGGTCCCCTGCACAGGGAAGTCATTTCAACCATTATTATTGATCCATAATATCCTAGAAGCCACTATTGTAAAATTAATCATAGCTTATATTGTATGAAGAGTAGCAGTAGTGTGACAGTGCACCTTTTGTTGCTGGGAAACAGGCAATAAATTCTGACTCTTTACTTGTTTTTATTAAGTTATACTCCTTGAAAGCGTGCAATAATTGAATGTCTTCAGTGTTCGTGCAACTTTTTTGGGATATTCAATCAACATGCATAGAAGCATGCTTATGATAGGACACAGTATAGACACAGTACACTGCCTAGTGCAGTTTAGTAAAAGATTATATTTAAACCATCAAGTGTCTAGAGACAATATGATAGGTGCTTTCATAAATTAAAACAATGTAGCCCAGTAGGCTAGCTTGCCTTTATTATATTCATTGCTTTGCATTATATTCTGCAGTAATGCAAGAAACCTACAGGCCTGTATCCTGTAAGACATCGGCTTCAGAAAATTAGCATAAAGCCTGAGGCCTAGGAACTTTGAACAGACAAACTTTGCACAGATAAACAGCCCAATGGAAAACCCCAAGTATTTGGGGAGCTGAAAATACAGTTTAAGGAGAAGTTCTGACTACAGGTACATTATTCAACCACAGAAGTGTCCTTGCAATGAACTGATGTACATAACAGGTTCATGAGATACATCTAAGGCTAACCTGCTTGCTTGCCTATATATCTTTTTTTCTTATGGGTTTGCTTATTTGTTTTTATTATAATAGGTTTATAGGTTTATATTAGAGTATATTTTGGCTGTCATTTAGGTAGATAGATGATGATAAGCTAAAGCATAAGATCCACATATGGTTGCGACCTTTAACATAGAGGATGCATTGAAATAGGTTGGCACTGGGGGCTTCCTAAGTTCATGTGCTTTTAAACTTAACAGGTACACCACAACTTGGAACTTCGAAAGAACCAAAATAACTGGTTAGAACAAAAATAACAAATGTGATACCTAACCACAAAACGAATTGAAAGGGTTAGAGAATAACTGGAAATAACAGGCAATCAAAAGGTCAATGAACAAACCATAGATTTTGTAAGTAATCTGTTTAAAACATTCTTCCCTTTGTCCTTGAAAATAGGAGATGTATCTTTGGAAACATGCCAGAGCAGTACTGATAATTCATTATTACCACTTAAAGCAAACGATCATAGTCCTATAGCATATATAAAGTATCTAATGTAATTCCTGCTTGAAAGATTTGAAATATACTATATGTGTCAAGTATAACCAAATACTGTAAGTGCATTTGAAAGTAGATACTATTCAAAACAATATATTGGATTTTTTTAAAAGTACAAAACAATTACTGTAATAACTAAAGTACTATAATGATAGAATTAATTCAGGGAATAGGGCTTTTGTAATTGAAACCATATTTCTTGACTTGTAAAAAGCAATACACATGCTTAATAGAACAGTACAAAGAGTATCAAACTACTAGGTAGACCTGAACTGGAGGCTAGAGTATGTATTCTTATGAACAAATAAATGCAGGTTACTTTAAAAAAAAAACTATTTCATTCATTTTTTACAGCACTGAAAAACTATACATTTAAGTGGTATCTTTCAACTGAAAATAGGCACACACAAAAAAGGAAGTATATCAAAATATTTTGTTGCTGTACAATGCATTGCTTAGCTTGGTTTTATATTACAGGCATTACATCAGTTCTTCATGCATTATGCCAGAACATCTAAAATGGCTAACTGTAAAATTGCATTGTCATATTTCCTTCAGGAGTGTTGAAGGTCAATTCTATAGCTGTTTGCAGGAGTTAATGGTTCTTAGAGGCAAAAATGGATACTTATGTGAGATTAAATTGCAAAACATTAAGTACTAAAAATGCAGTCAAATTCTTTCTTTCTTATAATTCACTCTTTTTTCAACATCTCTGTAAGCATTGATATTTACATTGCTTTAGACAGACTGTATGGATATTTTCAAGTTATGTGCACTTGCTTTTTTGGTTATTATATTTATTTTTATTTACATCAAAGTTATGTTGTATGACATCTTTGGGATGGGAATCGACGAAGATCCAGTCAACTACATGCTAGTGGAAGGCAATTTGGTCTGATAGACAAGCCACTGGATGGGGAGACCTGGGTTCTGTGCCTGCTTCTGTCTCTGACCTGCTCTGTGACACTGGGAAAGCCACTTCACTTAATGTGTTTCTTCTCTCACCCCTTGTCTGTCTTGCCTATTTAGGTTATAAATTATTCAGGGTGATTGTTTCACTAGATGCTTGTGAGAAATGGCTAGCACAATGAGCCTTATAGTTGCTACTGTAACACAAATAATAATTATAATAAAAGATCTGCATGCTTGGGGAGTGAGAAGTCCATAATCAAGGACAGGATAATTTGACATGTGGAAATACTAGATTTAATTAAGGATAGTTAGCATGGATTAGTAAAAAGAAGATCATTAACACAAATTTGATAAGAGAGTTTATTTGAAGAAAAAAGAGGAGAATTCCAAAAAAAGTATTTTCCATTGAGCAGTATAGATAGATTATGCTTTACTGATGTGGAATTCAATAAACTTTGAGTAGTTTCCTTTTAGAAATAATACATTTGCTTTGTCACAGAATTATTTTTCACGATTAAATTTTTGAAGGAATCCCCTAATTAAATACCTCTTCATTTCACGGTAAGAAGTTATTATTTGTGTAGTTTTATAGGTAAATACAGAACAGTTCAGTACAGAGTCTTACCAAACAAATAACGGGTTCCTAGATGTAAAATGCTTACTTTTAGGGTCATAGTCTGAGACAGCAGATAATAAAAACAGTATAATACAAAAACGATCATTTGGACAGGCATTGTAGTCAGAATACTTCAAAGTTGTGAACATTTAAATCATTGTGATTCCTAAAGTGGGCAACCTTATATGTGAATCTTGAAACTTTCTAGACTGTTCAGATTTAAGAAGGTTTTGATTATATTTTTTCTATAAAGCATTAAGTCTCATAGATTCAGATCAAGGAATTTCAATCTGTGTAAGCTGAATAGTCCATATTTTTTTCCTTTTTGTTTTATAAAATCAAGGACATTTGTGTTCAGATATAAAATATGGTATTTTCTGAATACTGCCTAACTTGTGATCTAATTCTATCATTGAAACATATAAGGGCCAGAGCAATCAAAAATGTCCTGTTAACTCACAATAACTTGCATCATGTAATTATACCTGTTATACAATATATAGTCTTGCTACTGCAATAGACAATTTTGAACAATCTTAATGACAGAGAAGGAAAAGCAGATCCTTTAAAATGCTCCGATTTTAAAAGAAAATAAATAGAGCATTGTGCCGTAACTCTTCTTTTCAAAATTGCCAACTTAAAGATATTCCGAAAAACTGGATGTAATTTTATATGCCTATGTTCAAGCTATGAGACTATGTGAGAAATCAAGTTACTTAAAGAGCTTTGCCATCTTTGGATGAAAGGTCAAGTACAGTAGTAAAAAGTACTGTTATTGCCTCTGCTCATCATCCCCAGAGCGATGTATTGAGGAGAGCCTTCCATGGCTCCAGTATCTGTTTTGGGGAAATAGAAGAGATTGTAGACTGGGGTTGGGGCTGAAGGCTGGACAAATACATCATCTTTGTCTGGCCCCCTTGAGTTTATGCAGAAAAGTTAACACAGTCTGGTGGTATATTTTCTGTAGAGCTTCCCCCTTCCATGGATCTAACGCTACCTTGCAGCCAGGAGGAGAGGCCATAGCAGAGCCAGAAGATTGCAGATCTGAGGGCAAGATGTTTTCTTCAGGGGTTGAGGTGGGTGGGAAAACATTTCTTCTGCTGAAATGGTTAGGGTGGAGTTTAGTGGAGGGATCCTTGTGGAGATTTCATTCATTGAAATCCACCCACAGGCTTTTCCATGAGAGTGGAGAGTTTTTATTATAGGCATGCCTGTAGCACCAGCTACAGTCAATCAACGTGCAATCAATTTGCGAACAGGTAGAAGATAACAAGGTGAGAAGTAACAGTCATCATGAATCTGTCAGGAACAAATCATGTCAAACCAACTAATAGCTTTCTTTGACAGGGTACAAGCCTTGTGGATGGGAGGAAGCAATAGACATGGTATATCTTGACTATAGTAAGGCTTTTGATACCATCTTGCATGGATGACTTATAAACAAACTAGATAAATACAACCTAGATGGAGCTACTATAAGGTTGGAAAACCATTCCCGGAGAGTAGTTAGTCAGTGGTTCACAGTAATGCTGGAAGGGCATCTCAAATGGGGTCCATCAGGGACCAGTTCTGGGTATAGGTCTGTTTAATATCTCGGTCAGTGATTTAGAGAGAGTATACTTATAAAGTTTGTGGACAAAACCAAGTTGGGGGGGGGGGAGTTACAAGTTCTTGGAGGATAGGATTAAAATTCAAAATTACCTGAACAAACTGGAGAAATGGTCTGAAGTAAATAGAGTGAAATTCAACAAGGACAAATGCAAAGTAGTCCACTTAGGAAGGAACAATCACTTGCACACATTCAAAATGGGAAATTTTTGCAGTACTGCTTCCTAGCTAAATATGAGTCAACAGTGTAACACTGTTGCCAAGAAAGCAAACATCATTCTGGGATGTATTAGCAGGAGTTTTGTAAGCAAGACACAAGAAGTAATTCTTCCGCTCTACTCCATGCTGATTAGGCCTCAGCAGGAGTATTGCATCCAGTTCTGGGTGCCACATATCAGGAAAGATGTAGACAAATTGGAGAAAGTCCAGAAAAAAGCAACAAAAATGATTAAAGGTCTAGAAAACATGACCTGTGTGGGAAGATTGAAAAAAATTGGGTTTGTTTAGTCTGGAGAAGAGAAGACTGAGAGGGGACATAACCGTTTTCAAGTACATAAAAAGGTTGTTACAAGGAAGAGGCAGAAAAATTGTTGTCATTAACCTCTGAGGATAGGACAAGAAGCAATGTTCTTAAAGTGCAGCAAGGGAGGATTAGGTTGGACATTCGGAAAAAATTCATAACTGTCAAGGTGGTTAAGCATTTGAATAAATTGCCTCGGGAAGTTGTGGAATCTCCATCATTGGAGATTTGTAAGAGCAGGTAACCCCCTGTCAGGGATGGTCTAGATAATACTCCTGCTGTGAATCCAGGGGACTGGACTAGATGACCTCTTGAGGTTCTTTCCAGTCCTATGATTCTATTGTTAAGGTTGCCTGACACTGCCCATGATAAAGACCCTGTTTTCAGTTGCTTATAATTTTGTCAGAACTTTAATTGAGATAAATTTTCTATGCAAGATATCTGCCTCTCACTGAATTTTTTGGGAAAATTTGAGCCAAAATCGTCCAGCCATTTTCAAAAATGAAGCCAGGGAAAAATACATTGGTGTACCCATGTTAAAAAATTAAAACTTTTTCTTTGAATATCTCTAGCACCTTCATGTTTGGAGCAAAAAGTTAACATTTGACAGAGAGTGGACTTTGTGTTAGGGATGCGCCTTATGCCATCCCCATAAAAATCTGCAAAGATTTGGCCACAACAGTTTTCGAAAAATGATATTTCTCTCATGCTCAGTGGAAACTCCTTTGATTTTTAGCAGGGAAACTCTTGAAGATTCTATTCAAACTGAGCATTCTTGAGCCTCTCACAGCTCTAGTTTTGACCAGACTTCACTTGAGCCTTCCACTTCAGTTCCACAGAGAGCAACTGAGTTTGCCCCATTCTCTCACACATCCTACCTAAGTGATTGAGCATGCGCCAACACAGAGCTATAGGGGTTAAGCCGGACTTTGCCTGGAATGCCTGTTTGCGGCTTTTCCAGGCTGGAAAAGGGCCAAGTACTGGAACTGAGAAGAGGGAGTCTGTTACTCTCACACTCTCTGTGACCCTCCTGCTGGCACAGAGGCTGTGTAGAGGAGGAATCTCACCATTCCCCCTGCTCTCAGCAATTAACTGAAACCATTTGGCAAGCAAAGAGTCTCATCCCCTTCTAGTGCTAGTCCACATAGAGGCTGACACCCTACTGTTGCTATCAGTTACTATGTTACTTCAAGTGGCAGAGGTCTATGTAGTGGGGTCTGATTAACCATCTGGGTGTCAGTGTGATGCCACATGAAGAAATTTTTTCAGCAAATCATAGAATATAATGTTTAGAAGGGACCTCAGGAGGTCATCTAGTCCAACCCCCTGCTCAAAGCATGACCAATCCCCAACTAAATCAGTTGAGGAAGGGGTTCTATAGACAACAGTCTTTTTCACTGCCCATCCCTGATTCATTGCCAGAGCAGGTCCAGCCTGGCCACTGATTGAAGCAGGGGTCCTGTGGAAAATATATCTGATCAGGTTTGCCGACAGGAATTCTGGGTCCCAGGGTAGAACAGTCAATGGGTCCCCACTGGTGCCCAGTTAGCTGCCGGCTGCACTGCTGGGCACACTCTTCCGGCACGGCCTGGGCTTCCACATGTCCGCCTGGCTGCCTTTGCTGCCGCCAGTACCACCCCGTGCACGCCTAGGAACATAGCCGCTGACTTCCAGATTTCCTGGGGGGTGCTTGACACCCGCCCCACCCTGCTCCATCCTAGGCTCCTTCCCCCCACCCCTTTCCTGAGGGCACCCCATATACAACTGGTGCCTCCCCAGAGTGCGGGGGCATGATTTAAAGGGCAGGTCACCTGTAGTCCCCTCTGTGCCCAGCCCAGGGCCACCGTGCTCTCCCACTCCATGTTACCTGCAGGGGGTGGGGTGGAGAGGTTGCTTTGTCCTCCTGCTGCACCTGCCCCCCTTCCCGCCATTCTCCCTGGCAGCAGAAGCCCAGGCCAGGAGCAGGAGGTAGCTGCTTTTAATGCTGGCCCCTCCCAATCTCTGCTCTGCAGCCCTCCCCAGGAGCTGCCTGAGAGAGCCTGGCTGGGGAGGAGGCAGCTTCCGCTCCCCACCCAGCTTGGGCTGTGCTCAAGAGGTCCACCCCACCTCTTCCCATCCCCTGCTCCTCGCCCTCCCCCCAGTGCCTCCGGCAGGCCACCAAACAGTTGACAGCAGTGGGTGACAGCGGCACTAGGGGGGATGGGAACAAGCTGATCGGTGGGGCCCGCTGCTGGCGGGAGGTCCTGGGGGGGGTGGGGTTCTGGGCAATTGCCTCTTTTGCCCCCCTGTCGGCAGGCCTGCCTGTATAATAATGAACACACAAGGGGGCTGAATCAAGGTTGCATAATGCTTGACTGAGTGCTTGACTTTGTCACATGAATAATGTTTTAACATTGTTTTTGTGTGTACTACAATATGTATGCACTTAATAAATGATGAGGTTACTGAGAAGATGAACAAAAAATAACAATTTTGGAATGCTGTGTCTAGCATAATACTTTTCCTGGAGTGCTAATTTTAGGAAGTTTTTAGCTATACAGAATGAGAAATTTGCCATTAAACTGTAATTTGCAACAGTTCTTTCAGGGCGATGGGTGCTATTATCTTCTCCTTTGGTACATGAAGCTGGTTGGAATGTATAATAGACAAAACTCTGAAAAGCTGCATTAATTCCATGGGAGAATCGAGTTATGTTGTAAATGCCATTGATGCTTATTTTCTTCTATGATGTTGTAACAAAGACTCACTGGTATTTTCCCGCATTTTTGAATAAAATGAGTACAATAACAACTAAATATTATGTGTGAGAACTATTAAGGAGATCAACAGCAAAACAAACTTGAGAAAATTAAAACTTAAATTGTTTTTCTCTTAGGAGTTAAGCTGTTATAATTAGAGTATACTCCAGATTCAGGAAATTGCTAGATGATATGACATCTAAGTTAAGCAGTTTTTCAATATTGCTCATAAATAAAATAAATCTAATGCAACATTCTCTTGCAACCAAAGTTTCTTGAAGAGCACAAAGCAATGAAACACAAAAAATGACAATGACTGATCCAGACCTTCCCATAGGGAAAACATTCTATAGACATTAATAGAAAATGATAACCTTTCTCTTGGTTTTCTGAACCATCCTATACAATTTAATAGAAAATTATAACTCTGCTAGAGAATTCTGTGGAATGGTTCATAAACCAAGAGAAAGGTTATCATTTTCTATTAAATTATGTAGGTTTTTAGAGTAATTTCTTATAGTCTTATTCATTTAATCACTATGAAATTCTGTAGGTTATTTCATAAGAGTTATAAAGCTGAAGAGAACAACTTATTTTATAAATAGGACAGGGATATTTTTCAACTTCTGGCATTGACATGCCTTGTCACCTACACAATAGCTACTGCTCCATCTTATTTAGCAATACAAGTAACTACTTCAAGAAATTAATCAATGAAAGGCTGGTTGCAACACGCTTTGACTATGAGGATCTGTTTAGAGACATTAGGGAATTCTGCGTTTTGTTTCATGTTCTTACTCATTTAATTATTATTGTTGTAAATTGTAATTAATCATAATGATTTTCTCAGTGCTCCAAAAATGAATTTGACACCTAACACAAACAAAAATATAGTTTCTGCCCACTCTAAGAGCTCACAATTGAACTGCAAAATAAGTGAAAACGATAAACAGAGAAAAGAGGAAGAGTAACAGTAACAGTAATAAGAGGTCATGGTTATGTAGTAAGGCAAGAACACATCTGGACAGCTCCATTTTTTATTCCCCTACTTCTCACAAGCAAGATGGCAGAAATAATATTCCAGGAGGGATTTGAATGCTATGAGGAAGGTGACTTGAAGGCATTCCATGTACATTGGGTCACGTGACAGGAAACAAACGAGGCATTGAGACTTCTGGAGCAGTGGTAGTAGGAGCACTGTATATTTTCAGCTGCTTAAGGGCTAGACTGGGCATAAATGGAAGAGAGTCACTTAGCAGAACAGGGAGCTGAAATGGAGCTTTTCACAGTTAGGTTAAGGTCTCTTGGATTTTGGTTCCTGGTGCTCAGTGTAGTGCAGGGGCTCTGCCACAGATGTTACCCTCTGGGAGCAGGTGGGTGGGAAATGGGTGGTTAGTGGCAGGGAGCAGGTAAAATCGTGGCTTCTTCCTCTGTGTAGCACTCTCTGCTGGTTAGCAGAGCTAGCTGGGTACATGGGGGAGTATGCTGCACCCCAAAAAGGGGTGTTGCAAATTACTCTTACCCCCTTCAGCATAACAGGAGCTTGGGCAGAATGGTGCAGCTGAAGGGTGTCCACCACTTCCTCTGGGCTGTAACCTAAAGCCATAGTGTAGTTCTTCGGGTTCTGTATTTTTCTAGAAAAGTCTATTTCTCGAGATGTATTTGAATTGTGACTGCATACATCTGAGTAGATGTTGGTTATACATTAGCAGTGAAATAAACATAAAAGTTATGACTAAGAATATTCATAAATGTTTTTTGAACAATCTCATTTATTATTTGTATCCTACATCCCTACACTGTGTGTAACCACACCAAAAATGGCCATTCCCCCCATTTCTGCCATGCTAAGAAGTGAGTTATGGAGAACATGAAGGGGAGGTGATGATAGCTGTAATTTACAGCAGATATAGCAAACAAAATTTCAAAAGGGACCATAGCATTTTCTTTATTTTGCCTCTGCCAGTGTTGTTTTAAAACAGATTATTTAAAAAAATGGTTTTATTGTTTTTGGGTTTTAGACTATTTGGCTGAAACTATGCATGTTAACAAAGAATAACTGTATAGTATATTACTGCTGTAGAACAAAACAAAATGAACGATGTAACAATTTTGAAGATTTTGAACTCTCATCTTAACTTCTCAGTATATACATTCCAGATCTCAAATTACCTGTGAATTTAATACATAGCTAAAGACAGTGCTGTTTCATTTGTTTGGAACTATCTTATATCAAATGTCTTCAACATTTACTTATCCCCACCTCTAATAAGTTAAAACTGTCCCCTTACATTTGGGGAAAAAATGTTCACTCTAATGTTGTATTAAAATTATAAAATGTGTTTAATAGTAATTCAGTTCATTTTTATTTCTGCAGCTGTGACTCTGAAAATAGGTACCTTGGAAATCCACTCAGGGGAACGTGTTACTGTGAGTATTTAAATGTTTCATTTTCTCTAATCTCACAAATTAAGCACTGTATACACATAAAATAGTGGGTGTCTTTCCACTCTAAAACAAATTAGACAGAATGCTTGGTGGATATTTATTTTTTGATGTATAAAGAAAATGCCCATTCAGGCCTCTCTAGGTACTTGTGAATTTATTTAAAACACCAAGAACTAGGCAAGTCCCCTCAATATTGCAGCTGAAACTGAACACATTGAAACTTGCTCCCTCAGGCAAAGGCCTGAATGAACAGCTAAACCCTTGCATCATACACTCTAGATCAACATGCAAGAGCTCAGTCAGCCCAAAGAGGGAATATGACTATATCGTGGCTTTTAAACCACAACTCATGGTAGGGAAGTGGAGAGGGCAGTACTATAGCAAGATCCCCAGTGGGCAATACGTAAAACCATAAGAATGGCTCTACTGGGTCAGACCAATGGTCCGTGTAGCCCAAGATCCTGTTTTCTGACAGTGGTCAGTGCAAGATACTTCAAAGGTTCCACTCAGAGGTTTAGGGACACCCAGAGCTTAGGTTTGCATCCCTGACCATCCTGGCTAATATCCATTAATGGACCTATCCTCCATGAAATTACTTATTCTTTTTTGAATAAGTTATACTCTTGACCTTCACAACATTCCCTAGCAATGAGTTCCACAGGTGGACTGTTCATTATGTGCACAAGTATATCCTTGTGTTTGTTTTAAACCTGTTGCCTATTAATTTCATTTAGTGTCCCCTGGTTCTTGTGTTATGTAAAGGGGTAAATAACACTACTATTCACTTTCTCCACACCTTTCTTGATTTTATAGACCTCTATCATATCGCCCCTTGGTCATCTCTTTTCTATGCTGAAGAGTCCCAGTCTTTTTATATAGGTTTCAGAGTAGCAGCCGTGTTAGTCTGTATCCGCAAAAAGAAAAGGAGTACCTGTGGCACCTTGGTGAGCTACAGGTACCTGATCACTCTTGTTACGGTGTGTATGGTAACATCCATTGTTTCATGTTCTCTGTGTATATAAAATCTCCCCACTGTATTTTCCACTGCATGCATCCGGTGAAGTGAGCTGTAGCTCACGAAAGCTTGTGCTCAAATAAATTTGTTAGTCTCTAAGGTGCCACAAATACTCCTTTCCATTTTATATAAGGTCTTTAATACCCTGAATAATTTATGTTGCCCTTCTCTCTGTACCTTTTCCAATTTTAATATATCATTTTTGAGATGAGACCATCAGAACTGCATGCAGTACTCCAGGTTTGGCCGTACAATGTATTTATATAGTGACATTATTGTATTTTCTCTTATTATTGATCCCTTTCCTGATGATTCCTAACATTCACTTAGCTATTTTGACTACTGCTGTACATTGAGCAGATGTTTTTAGAGAACTGTCCACAGTGACTCCAAGATCTTTCTTGAGTGGTAACAGCTTAGTTAGACCCTGTTATTTTATAGGTATAATTAGGATTGTTTCCAATGTGCATTACTTTGTGTTTGTCTATACTGAATTCATCTGCCAGTGTATTGCCCAGTCACCCAGTTTTGTGAAATCCCTTTGTAACTCTTCACATTCAGCTTTAGACTTCCTTGACTTTTTGCTACCTCACTGTTCACCTCCTTTTCCAGATCATTTATGAATATGTTGAGCAGCACAGGTCCCAGTACAGATCTTTGGGGGATCCTGCTACTTATCACTTTCCATTGTGAAAACTGACCATTTATTCCCACCCTGGTTATGTTGTTGAAGAGCCTTTGGTGGGGGACCTTCTCAAAACCTTTTTGATAGTCCAAGTATACTCTAACTGGATCACCCTTGTGCACATGCTCATTGACATCCTTAAAATATTTGAATAGATTGGTGAGACATGATTTCTCTTTATGCTGGGGAAGAGTCAATTTGACTTTTTTAATGTGTTCATCTGTGTGTTTGATAATTCTGTTCTTTACTATAATTTCAACCAGTTTGCCTGGTACTGAAGTGAGGGTTAAGGCCTATAATTGCCAGAATTGCCTCTACAGCCTTTTTAAAAAATTGGTCTTACATTAGCTATCTTCCAGTCATCTGGTATAGAGGATGATGTAAGTAATAGGTAACATATCAAAGTTAGTGTTTCTGAGATTAAAAATGACTCAGTTATGGGAATCTTCCTCATATCCTCTGCAGTGAAAACTGATGCAAAGAATTCATTTAGTTTCTCCACAATGGCCTTGTCTTCCTTGAATGCTCCTATAGCACCTTGATTGTCCAGTGGCCCCAGGTTAGTAGCGATTGAATGTCTAACATAGTGAATGCTAGTGAAAATAAGGTAGGATCAGAGGCTATGATAGGGAAAGAATAAGTTAAAAATTACTTAGACAACTTAGATGTCTTCAAGTCACCAGGGTCTGCTGAAATACATCCTAGAATACTCAAGGACCTGACTGAGTAGATATCTGAGACATTCACAATTATCTTTGAAAAGTCATGGAAGACAGGAGAGATTCCAGAGGACCGGAAAGGGCAAAATGTAGTGCCAATCTATAAAAAGGGAAGTAAGGACAACCCTGGGAATTACATACCAGTCAGCTTAACTTTAGTACCTGGAAAAATAATGTAGCAAATAATTAAGAAAAGGAGTTGCTTAATTTTGCACCGACCTATAAGATAATAATGTGATAAGTAACAATCAGCATGGATTTGTCAAGAACAAATCATGTCAAACTAACCTAATAGCTTTCTTTGACAGGGTAACCAGCCTAGTGGATGAGGAGAAGTGGTAGATGTGGTATATGTTGACTTTATTAAGGCTTTTGATACTGTCTTGCATGATGCAGTGCTGGAGGAACCAACTAGGGGCAGAGCTCTTCTTGACCTGCTGCTCACAAAGCAGGAAGAATTAGTAGGGGAAGCAAAAGTGGATGGGAACCTGGGAGGCAGTGACCATGAAATGGTCGAGTTCAGGATCCTGACACAAGGAAGAAAGGAGAGTAGCAGAATACGGACTTCAGAAAAGCAGACTTTGACTCCCTCAGGGAACTGATGGGCAGGATCCCCTGGGAGAATAACATGAGGAGGAAAGGAGTCCAGGACAGCTGGCTATATTTTAAAGAATCCTTATTGAGGTTACAGGGACAAACCATCACGATGTGTAGAAAGAATAGTAAATATGGCAGGCGACCAGCTTGGCTTAACAGTGAAATCCTTGCTGATCTTAAACACAAAAAAGAAGCTTACAAGAAGTGGAAGATTGGACAAATGACCAGGGAGGAGTATAAAAATATTGCTCAGGCATGCAGGAGTGAAAACAGGAAGGCCAAATCACACCTGGAGTTGCAGTGAGCAAGAGATGTTAAGAGTAACAAGAAGGGTTTCTTTAGGTATGTTAGCAACAAGAAGAAAGTCAAGGAAAGTGAGGCCCCTTACTGAATGAGGGAGGCAACCTAGTGACAGAGGATGTGCAAAAAGCTAATGTACTAAATGCTTTTTTTTGCCTCTGTCTTCATGAACAAGGTCAGCTCCCAGACTACTGCACTGGGCAGCACAGCATGGGAAGGAGGTGACCAGCCCTCTGTGAAGAAAGAAGTGGTTCGGGACCATTTAGAAAATCTGGACGAGCACAAGTCCATGGGGCCGGATGCGTTGCATCCGAGAGTGCTAAAGGAGTTGGTGGATGTGATTGCAGAGCCATTGGCCATTATCTTTGAAAACTCATGATGATTGGGGGAGGTCCCAGACGACTGGAAAAAGGCTAATGTAGTGCCAATCTTTAAAAAAGGGAAGAAGGAGGATCCTGGGAACTACAGGCCAGTCAGCCTCACCTCAGTCCCCGGAAAAATCATGGAGCAGGTCCTCAAGGAATCAATCCTGAAGCACTTACATGAGAGGAAAGTGAGCAGGAACAGTCAGCATGGATTCACCAAGGTCAAGTCATGCCTGACTAATCTAATTGCCTCTATAGCAAGATAACTGGCTTTGTGGATGAGGGGAAAGCAGTGGACCTGTTGTTCCTTGACTTTAGCAAAGCTTTTGACGCGGTCTCCCATGGTATTCTTGCCAGTAAGTTAAAGTAGTATGGGCTGGATGAATGGATTATAAGGTGGATAGAAAGCTGGATAGATTGTTGGGCCCAATGGGTAGTGATCAATGGCTCCATGTCTAGTTGGCAGCCGGTATCAAGTGGAGTGCCCCAAGGGTCAGTCCTGGGGCCGGTTTTGTTCAATACCTTCACTAATGATCTGGAGGATGGTGTGGATTGCACCCTCAGCAAGTTTGCAGATGACACTAAACTGGGAGGAGTGGTAGATACGCTGGAAGGTAGGGATAGGATACAGAGGGACCTAGACAAATTGGAGGATTGGGCCAAAAGAAATCTGATGAGGTTCAACAAGGACAAGTGCAGAATCCTGCACTTAGGACGGAAGAATCCCATGCACCGCTACAGACTAGGGACCGAACGGCTAGGCAGCAGTTCTGCAGAAAAAGACCTAGGGCTTACAGTGGACGAGAAGCTGGATATGAGTCAACAGTGTGCCGTTGTTGCCAAGAAGGCCAATGGCATTTTAGGCTTTATAAGTAGGGGCATTGCCAGCAGATCGAGGGATGTGATCGTTCCCCTCTATTCGACATTGGTGAGGCCTCATCTGGAGTACTGTGTCCAGTTTTGGGCCCCACACTACAAGAAGGATGTGGAAAAATTGGAGAGAGTCCAGCGGAGGGCAACAAAAATGATTAGGGGGCTGGGGCACATGACTTATGAGGAGAGGCTGAGGGAACTGGGATTGTTTAGTCTGCGGAAGAGAAGAATGAGGGGGGCTTTGATAGCTGCTTTCAACTACCTGAAAGGGGGTTCCAAAGAGGATAGCTCTAGACTGTTCTCAGTGGTAGCAGATGACAGAACAAGGAGTAATGGTCTCAAGTTGCAGTGGGGGAGATTTAGGTTGGATATTAGGAAAAACTTTTTCACTAGGAGGATGGTGAAACACTAGAATGTGTTACCTGGGGATGTGGTGGAATCACCTTCCTTAGAAGTTTTTAAGGTCAGGCTTGACAAAGCCCTGGCTGGGATGATTTAGTTGGGGATTGGTCTGCTTTGAGCAGGGAGTTGAACTAGATGACCGCCTGAGGTCCCTTCCAACCATGATATTCTATGATTCTATGATTCTAAGTATGTAAAAGGTTCTTATAAAGAGAAGGGTGATAAACTGTTCTTCTTAACCACTGAGGACAAGAAGTAATGGGCTTAAATTGCAGGAAAGGAGATTTAGGTTAGATGTTAGGAAAGGCTTCTGTCATAAATATAAAGGGAAGGGTAAACCCCTTTGAAATCCCTCCTGGCCAGGGGAAAGCTCCTCTCACCTGTAAAGGGTTAAGAAGCTAAAGGTGACCTCGCTGGCACCTGACCAAAGTGACCAATGAGGAGACAAGATACTTTCAAAAGCTGGGAGGAGGGAGAGAAACAAAGGGTCTGTGTGTCTGTCTGTATGCTGGGTCTTGGCTGGGGATAGACCAGGAATGGAGTCTTAGAACTTTTAGTAAGTAATCTAGCTAGGTACGTGTTAGATTATGATTTCTTTAAATGGCTGAGAAAAGAACTGTGCTGAATAGAATAACTATTTCTGTCTGTGTATCTTTTTGTAACTTAAGGTTTTGCCTAGAGGGGTTCTCTATGTTTTGAATCTAATTACCCTGTAAGGTATCCACCATCCTGATTTTACAGGGGGGATTTCTTTATTTCTATTTACTTCTATTTTTATTAAAAGTCTTCTTGTAAGAAAACTGAATGCTTTTTCATTGTTCTCAGATCCAAGGGTTTGGGTCTGTGGTCACTTATGCAAATTGGTGAGGCTTTTTATCCAACATTTCCCAGGAAATGGGGGGGGGGGTGCAAGTGTTGGGAGGATTGTTCATTGTTCTTAAGATCCAAGGGTCTGGGTCTGTAGTCACCTAGGCAAATTGGTGAGGCTTTTTACCAAACCTTGTCCAGGAAGTGGGGTGCAAGGTTTTGGGAAGTATTTTGGGGGGAAAGACGCGTCCAAACAGCTCTTCCCCAGTAACCAGTATTAGTTTGGTGGTGGTAGCGGCCAATCCAAGGACAACGGGTGGAATATTTTGTACCTTGGGGAAGTTTTGACCTAAGCTGGTAAAGATAAGCTTAGGAGGTTTTTCATGCAGGTCCCCACATCTGTACCCTAGAGTTCAGAGTGGGGGAGGAACCTTGACAGCTTCCTAACTGTCAGGGTAGTTAAGCATTGGTACAAATTACCTAGGATGGTTGTGGAATCTCTCTCAATGGAGATTGTTAAGAACAGATTAGACAAACACCTGTCAGGAATAGATATTAGATAATACATAGTCCTGCCTCAGTGAGGTGACTGGACTAGATGACCTGTTGAGGTCCCTTCCAGTACTACATTTCTATGATTCTATGATCTTCTCTTGAACAAACTAGGGAAATACAACCTTGATGGATCTATTAAAAGGTGGGTGGGTGCATAACTGTTCGGAAAACAGTTCCCAGAGAGTAGTTATCAGTGGTTCACAGTCAAGCTGGAAGGGCATATTGAGAGGGGTCCCACAGGGATCAGTTCTGGGTACTGTTTAGTTCAATATCTTCATCAATGATTCAGATAATGGCATAGAGAGTACACTTATAAAGCTTGCACACGATACCAAGCTGGGAGCAATTGTAAGTTCTTTGGAGGATAGCATTAAAATTCAAAATGATCTGGACAAACTGGAGAAATCGTCTGAATTAATAGGATGAAATTCAATCAGGACAAATGCACTTCCACTTCGGAAGGAGCAATCAGTTACACACATACAGAATTGAAAATGACTACCTGGGATGGAGTACTGTTTTAAGGAATCTGGGGGTCATAGTGGATCACAAGCTAAACGTGAGTGAACGGTGTATCACTATTGCAAAAGCAAACATCATTCTGGGATGTATTAGCAGGGGTTTTGTAAGCAAGACACAAGAAGTAATTCTTCCGCTCTACTCCATGCTGATTAGGCCTCAACTGGAGTATTGTGTCCAGTTCTGCGTGCCACATTTCAGGAAAGATGTAGACAAATTGGAGAAAGTCAAGAGAAGAGCAACAAAAATAATTAAAGGTCTAGAAAACATGACCTATGTGGAAAGATTGAAAAAATTAGGTTTGTTAATTTAGAGAAGAGAAGACTGTGAGGGCATATAACTGTTTTCAAGTACATAAAAAGGTTGTTACAAGGAAGAGGGAGAAAAATTGTTCTTGCTAACCTCTGAGGATAGGACAAGAAGCAATGGGCTTAAACTGCTGCAAGGGCAGTTTAGGTTAGACATTAGGAAAAACTTCCTAATTGTTAAGGTGGTTAAGCACTGGAACAAATTGCCTACTGAGGTTGTAAAATCTCCATCATTGGAGATTTTTAAGAGCAGGTTAAACAACCCCCTGTCAGGGATGGTCTAGATAATACTTAGTCCTGCCATGAGTGCAGGGGACTGGACTAGTTGACCTCTTGAGGTTCCTTCCAATCCTATGATTCTGTGATTCACAGCAGCTGAACACAGTTCTGACTGTACTGTCGTTTGGGCAGATCATTAGGTCTGGAAACTGTTTACTTCTTTTGCCAGTTATTAAAAAGTGTCATGTTTCTCACAGAAAAGCTGAAGTTCAAGTGTAAGATCTCTCAGTTGAGGTTTATTCTCAAATACCTGGTTTCCAAAGTACTGTTAGTAGAGGTTGCAGTTTTCATGTCATAGACGTAATTGAAAATGCAGAGTAAAATTGTGTCCTACAGTATTCTTGATCAAACAAAAGCAAATGCAAAAATTCAATATTTACACAGCAAAATTTGTTCTTATTTAAAAAATAGAAATTCCAATTTTTGAAGGGTTAAATTTTTGTATCCATTTATTTTATTAACTATCTAAAGGCAAATCTAGATAAACAGCACTGGAGAGGTTTGTACAGTTAAAAAGTACTATACACAGAGAGTTTATTTCTTTATGCATACATTTTGGGTAGGTGCATAAAAATTTATTTTGTCCTTTAAAAATAAATGCAGTTAAAAATATAAGAGATGGAAAATAAATGACAGTAATAAGATTTGTATACCTCAGACACCTCCAAGAAAGACCTTATTCCTTACTATCCTATAGCAGCTTGGGTCTATAAATCTTTTTGTCTGAGACAAATTGTGCTATATCCAAGATAGCCTTTCACCTTTAACTCACTGGAGCTATTTGTCTTCTGTCAAATTTAAAAAAAAATTAAAGATCTTGTGGTTTTGGATTGATAAGTCTTTTAACAATTTTAATAATTTAAAATCTATTAGTTGTAAACACTTTCAACATTATCTAATCTGGTGATAATAAGGAAGCTGCAAGGACTTAAATGAAATAGATGCTTTGTTTCTTACAGCTAATGGGTAATACATTATAGTAGAAAAAACTAAATATGTTCCTATTAATTTTTGAATAATTTACCTAAGATTTCCATAACAATTTGCAGTTAATAGTATCTCTCTCTCTATATATATATATATAGAGAGAGAGAGAGATTGTCTAAGTAAATTAGATAAATATTTTAAAATATCACTTTACCATAATGGCATTTTGGAATAAAAGATCACTTTATTTTTTTTGAAGACATGTATGTAACCAGTATTTTTATATGTTCCATTTGCTACTCTCTAAGATTTGTGTGTCTGTATAATAGCTTTCTCCTTCAATATATATATTCTCCTTTCTGCTTGTTCCTGCTGTGATGAGGTATTATTCCTGTTTGTTAAAGCAAAAGAATGATTATTGTACAAAGGTGAAGTAAATATTGAGGGGGAAAACACTAAACAGAAATCCAAGAGCAATAAGCAGCTTGGTCTTAAGGAATAAACCTTCCATGCAAACTTGATTGCTTTATTGATAGTATTCCAAAGTTAATGGATGGAAGTGAAAAGCACTAGTAGTTTAAAGGACCTCGATTCAGTAAAGCTCTTAAACATATACTTTCATTCATCCCTCTTCAGAACCGCACCTGTGTATGTGCTTAACTTTATCTTTAAGCATGTGTGTAAGTGCTATCCCGAATAGGAATACTTTCCTGAATTGAGGCCTCATGCCTTGATCCTGTATGCTGCTGAACACTCCTATAAAGTCTTTAGTGACCCTCAGTTTTCTTTAAATGTAATGGAAATTAAGTACACTCAGAACCTCACAGGGGTTCTCAGCACTTTGCTGGATTGAGCCCTTAATATAATGTCTTGTGAAATCTTACTCCCAACAGGCTGATCCTGTGAACATTAGTGGCATATAGTTTATTTTACCAGGCATTGTCGTTACTGTGTTCAGTATTTATACAACAGTATTGCCTAGAGGCCTTTCTCAGGGTTGGAGTCCTATTGCTCTAGGCGCATTACAAACTCTGTTAAAACATGCTCCCTGGCCCCAAAGGCCTACAGTTTAAGGCCCAGATCTTGCAGTTCACGGCCACTCTGCAGCGTCCTCACTGACACCCACTGAAGTCCTCGGAATGCTATACTGGCACAGCATGTTGCAGAATTGAGACCTAAGAAGATAAGCAACATACACAGGCTGGAAGCATATGGATATAATCAAATATGCAGGGCTGCCAAGTGTCAGGCATCCGGCACCCCTGTCATGCTTTGTCGTGACTCAACTGGCATCTCACAAGCCAGCTGAGGCAGGAAAGCAGCAGGCATTTGCCTTCAGTTGTCTTTTGTCTGTCAGAGGTCACTGTGGTACTTGCTGAACAGGGAGCCAGATTCTGCTTCTCTCTGCTCCCCATGATAGATTAGGGCAAAGAATGAGCAGCCTGGAGATGGCCTTAGTGACTGGAAGAGAATTCAATTTTAGCAGTGCAAGATGAGGGGTCCCATCATGGCCTTAGGCTCCCTTCCTCCTCCCCTATGGTCAGCCACATCTGGCTCCCACTAGTGTAACCACCCCAGCAACCCAACCCCAGCTGCTTGAACAGCCCCCTGTCAGCCAGCAGCCTCAGCATGTTTAGCACCCTTTAGTGCCCCCGCACCCCCAGGGGGCTCAGTAGCCTCCTATGAGTCTTTGCCTCCTGGGAGTTCCAGGACCCACTCCCCACTTGTAGCCCTCTAACCCCAAGGAACCCCAGATCTCTCAGTCTTCCTGAAAACCATTGCCCCTAAATTTCCTACTCCCTCCTAGTGGCCTCTGCTCTCCAACAGTCCCAGCACCCTCTATTCCCTATGAGCCACCTAAACTCCGAGAGCCCCCACACTTCCTACCTAGCTGTACCAAGAGCCCCAGGGGGCACTTACCCATGTACCACCCCAGATACCCTCAGATATCCAGCTGGAGCTGCCAAGTTTTGTACAACTCTTTGACCGGTATCTGCTACTGCTCAGGGCATGGTGTGTTAACCATAACTTTAAGTTAATGGTTATACGGAAATTACATTATTCGTTTGCATAAAAGTCACATCAAGCAAAACAAAACTTCCGAACTATGGTTAGTTATATAATTTGCTTTTAAAAATATATAAATGGGTAAAATGTCAACTGTCTCCATCCGTCCCTCAATCTAGCCATCAGGAATTGGTCAGTTTGGTACAGGATATTGGACGCCTTTCTTGGCTTTTGAAACAGCATCCTGAATAACTGTTGCCACTCCTGACCAAAATAGTCATAATTTCATTCAGAGAAGGAGTCTTCTATTCCTCCTTCAAACATGCAATAATCTGACCAACACTGAAGAAACGCACCTTGGACATATCGGTTCTAGCCATTTACTACCTGGTGTCAAACCTCCCATTCCTGAGTAAGCTCAGTTTACAGTTATTTGAAAGGTGTTACCTTAAGGAAGAAGAATAATTATTCAGCATGGTATAAGTAAACTGGAAGTAATGAGATGAAATTTTAAAATTGAAAATTTAGGTTGAACAGCAGAAAAAATAATCCTAGCAATATAATCTACTGTACTAGGTTGTATAACAGTCTCCCAAGAGAAGTGGTGGCAGCCTCATCACTTGTGATATTTAAAATTAATTGAACAGTGCAGTAATAAATGTAGAATTGGGGAACAATCCAATCCTGCATAGGCAGGGAGCTGTACTAGATGTTGCATTAGGTCTTTTCAATACCTAGATTTTATGAGGAGCACAGGCTGTTGCTGGTATTGAAATTATTGTGATTTCATAATTGCTTCATTATAACTTCACTGCATGATCAAAAAAGAAGAAATGGCAAGCTGTGAAGGAAAAAAAAACTTTGTTTAAACATACAAGAGATTTGATAATTAAGAAAATGCTCAAAATATTTGAAGAGATGTACATTTCTTCAGATTTTTTGTAAGTATATGACATATTTCCAAGAACATCACGAATACTGGTATCGCTCATTACCAAATCAGGTATTTGATGTATCATAAGAAAGACTAGCTCTGTACAAAAGAGCAAGCTCTGTAAATTTAAAATGTGCTATTTTATTTAAGCATCAATTCGACACAATGAAATACTCTGGTATATGTATTATAAATTCAGTTCGGGACTGTGGCTTTGTACATCTGGTAGGAAGTCTACATATCCCTAAACCATTTTGTTATAAGCCAACGTTTTAGTGAATAACTGCAGGCTGATTTGGTGTATATACATGAATTCAGAGTGGAGGCAAGAGTTGGTTGTACAGCTGAGTTATCGATGTACACTGTAAAGACAACATTTTGTCATGATGCATTTATTAGTCTTTTGTCCTTTAGTAACTCAGCCAATGTGATGTATATCAGTAAAGTAAGCATCCAAATGGCTGGATTAGTTCTTCATACATAAGCAACTGAAATACTGTTTTCAGAATCAGTGCTCCTGAGTGCAAACGAATCAGTAGCAGAAAGAGATGGTTTTAGACAGATTGGTAGAAATCAGAGGGATAGGTGCTATTTTTATGGTTCTAACATGGATTGCATTCAGATTGAACACTCAAAAACAAACTTTCATTGATAGCCAAACCAAATTTTTAACAAAACTAAGATTTTAAATTTACAATTGGTAAATAGAGTTTGTTGTGTAGGGTGTAGAATGTTAGCTTTTTGTTGCTTCGATTCTTTGAAAGGAGACTATACCCTCCTACATGAACTTCTAGATATTTATTACTTCTAGCCTAAATTTTAAGGGAAGTTTTGCAAAATATTGTCTGTACATGTGCAGAACTTTGAGTGTAACATCTGCGGTACTACATTTGAAACACTAATACCTGTGTGTGCAATTGATCAATTCTGATACCTGTGTGTGCATGACTTCATACGCACTGTGACAAAGTTCCTCCTCTACCTTGGTGGGTCTTGTGCTTATTGGCAGATTTGCTTGCTTTGGAGCTACACGGCAGCGCTTAGTTTGCCTGTTTTCATGAATCCACAGTCCAGGTCAACTCCTCCTGTGTCTGATCAGGAGTTGGGAGGTTTGGGGGGAACCCAGGCCCGTCCTTTACTCCGGGTTCCAGCCCAGGGCCCTGTGGAATGCAGCTGTCTAGAGTGCCTTCTGTGCGACAGCTACAACTCCCTGGGCTACTTCCCCATGGCCTCCTCCTAACACCTTCTTTATCCTCACCATAGGGCCTTCCTCCTGGTGTCTGATAATGCTTGTACTCCTCAGTCCTCGAACAGTATTCGTTCTCACTCTCAGCTCCTAGTACCTCTTGCTCCCAGCTTCTTACACGCACACCACAAACTGAAGTGAGCTCCTTTTTAAACCCAGGTGCCCTGATTAGCCTACCTTAACTGATTCTAGCAGCTTCTTAATTGGCTGCAGGTGTTCTAATCAGCCTGTCTGTCTTAATTGTCTCCAGAAGGTTCCTGATTGTTCTGGAACCTTCCTGTTACCTTACCCAGCGAAAAGGGACCTATTTAAGCTGGCGCTAATATATCTGACTTCTGTTACTCTCCTGTAGCCATCTGGCCCGACCCTGTCACATATCTCCCCCACCCCGCCGCTCAACACTACGGGGTTGGGCAACTTGGGACATCAGGCAGTATACTCGTGACAAACCATCTGCATTGCCATGGTGGCTTTCAGCCCGGTGTTGTATGGTGAATTGGAAAGGTTGTAAGGACAGGAACCATCTGGTCACCCTTGCGTTCTTCTCTTTATTTTGCTGCATTCACTGAAGGGATGCATGGTTGGTCACAAGGGTAAACCGTCATCCCAGAAGGTAATAACGTAGTGTTTCCATGGCCCATTTCACAGTTAGGCACTGTCTTTCAACCATGGCATACTTCTGCTCTCTCGGGAGGAGTTTCCTCCTGAGGTAGAGGATTGGGTGTTCTTCATCTCCGACCATCTGCGATAGGACAGCTCCCAGTCCTACTTCAGATGCATCTGTTTGTAAAATGAATTCTTTGTTAAAGTCTGGGGCTATAAGCACGGGGTTACTGCAGAGGGCTGTCCGTAGATCCATGAATGCTTTCTCTGCGGCATCTGTCCACTTCACCATGTCTGGACTTTTATCAGGTCTGTCAGGGGACCCGCTCTGGTAGCAAAATGGGGAATAAATTGTTGGTAGTACCCCACCACACCTAGGAATGCCCGGACTTGCTTTTTCTGATTCGGCCGGGGGCCAATTTTGCATAGCCTCTGGTTTGTTTAGTTGGGGCTGGACCATGCCCCTTCCTACAATGTAGCCAAGGTATTTAGCCTCAGCTAGCCCTGGGTTGGCTGTGAGGCCAGCCCGTCTTAGCGTGTCCAGAACTGCTTCCACCTTTCCTAAGTGGGTTTCCCGGTCGGGGGTGTGAATAATCACATCATCCAGGTATGCCGCTGCATAACTGGTATGGGGCTGTAGGAGCTTGCCCATAAGACGCTGGAAGGTGGCAGGTGCCCCATGCAGTCCAAAAGGAAGAACAGTATATTGAAACAGACCCTCTGGTGTAGAGAGTGCCATCTTTTCTTTCCCATCTTTGGCAAGGGGAATCTGCCAGTATCCCTTTGTTAAATCAAGGGTGGTCAAAAATCGGGCATTGCCCAGGTGGTCAGCTAACTTATCAATACGCGGTATGGGGTATGCATCAAATTTGGATATCTCATTCAGCCAGCGAAAGTCATTACAAAACCTAGTGGTGCCATCGGGTTTGGGCACCAACACAATCAGGCTTGACTACTGACTGTGGGACTCTTCGATGACTCCCAGCTCCAACATCCTTTTTACCTCTGCCTTGATCTCCTCCCTTTTTGCCACTGGGACCTGATAGGGCATTAAAGTTACCTTTGCCCCAGGGTTTGTGATAATCTGGTAATATGCTTCGGTGGTCCGACCTGATTTGGTTGAAAACACATCCTGGTATCGGTTGATCATCTCAGTTACTTCTTTCTTCTGGTTTGGTGTCATACAGTGGATATCCTGATCTGCTCCTGCATGTTATTTCCCTGGATCGGGGTCTCTTGGGCCACTACACACGCCTCTCATTGGTGCCAAGGCTTTAAAAGGGCAATGTGATAAATTTGTTCATGTTTCCGGCATCCTACCCCCAAATGCCCCACAAAAAGATGACTATGGGCCAGACTTAATACAGCATTCTGGTGTTTTTGAGGTACTAGGATCTGCTGTAACTTCTGCCCCTGTACTGGTGCAACCCGGTATAAGAGATTCTTCTTCATTATGAAGTAGGGTCCTGGTTCCTGGGTTTTCCCTTCCACGGGGACCCCATCTATTTCAGTCACCTCCTTCTTAATGTTTTCGTACCTTGGATCTTCAGCCTGGTCCTGTCCAAAATTTCCTCTCCCGAAGCTAATCTGCCCAAGATCTAGGGGGCCAGTCTCTGTTGCCTCTACTGGTTCAGAGGCGTTAGGGTGTGGGTCAGACTCGGGTGCTTCTCCTTCCTGGGTGGCCTCTTTTTCAGCTGCTCGGGTCTGCCTAACTACGAGAGCGACCTTCTGGCTTTGGGCCAGTAGACGGGTTCCCAAGGCCTTAGCTGCCCTTCTTTCCTTTTTCGTCTTTCTATGCTGTCTGGGAGTGGAGAACAAATCTGGGGATATTTCAGAGAAGGTTGGGGGTTGACAGTCTACTGTGGATGCCTCGCTACTTTCAGAGCTTCCCCCTTTCTCCCATTCCCCTACTGGAAGTAAGTCTTCAAACCCTGGGAAGTCCCTCCCTATGAGCACCGTGTATGGGAGTTTGGGGACTACACCTGCTGCTACCTCAGTAGTGTTCCCCTGAATCTCTATTTTTACTGGGATGGTGGGGTAATAACCAACTGTCCCATGGACGCATGTTATCCCCATATGCTTAGCCCACAGCAGCTGACTATGCTTCACGAGCTTCCCTGAGACAAGCGTGATAGCACTCCCCCAATCAACCATTGCTGTGGTCTCTACCCCATTTAGCTTCACTGGTCTGGTGTACATATGTGGGGTTAGTGAGACCCCCACAAGGTGGATTAGGGAGCTTGGGTCTGCCCAGTTCCCCAGGTTACACTGCATAGGCTCCTTGGCATTGGGACACTGTGCAACTATGTGTCCCCACTCCCCGCAGGAGTAACATCTGTATGGAGCTCTAGGCGTTTCCTGGTCTCTTGGTTTGGGCAGTCTAACATCATGATCCTCTTCCCCCTCAGTGCTCTGACTCTGTGTGGCTTCTGGTGGGCCTTTAGCCCCTCTCTTTTTCCACCTGGGCTCTCCTGGTGGCCAGTCATCTGAGCTCTAGGGCTTGGTGCTACTAGTTTAACCTGGGGTGCTTCTTCCTTAACTGGTCGGGTCAGCTCCCTGGCTGACCTTTGCCTTTCTACCAGCGCGACAACCTTGTCGTAGGTGGAGGGTTCGTTCTGGCTTACCCAGGTGCGAAGGTCTGGCGGTAGTCCTCTCATGTACCGGTCTATGACAAGAACCTCTAGTATCTTCTCCGGACTCTGGGACTCAGTTCATAACCACTTTCGTGCGAGATGGAAGAGGTCATATAATTGGGACCGCAGGGTTTTGTTTTCCTGGTACCTCCTCTCATGATATCACTGGGCCCACACTGCGGTCATTACCCCAGATCTGGCCAGGATCTCTGCTTTCATCTGGGAGTAGTCTGCTGCAGCCTCTTCAGGCAAATCATAGTAGGCCTTCTGGGCCTCCCCACACAGGAATGGAGCGAGGATGCCAGACCACTGTTTTCGGGGCCAAGCTTCCTGCAGAGCTGTCCTCTCAAAGGCCAGGAGGTATGCCTCTACATCATCCTCCCGCATCATTTTCTGCAGCCAATTGCTGGCCCGCATGATCTGCGTCCCATCATTGCTGCGGTTCAGCTCTGTAAGGGCCTTTACCTAGGTTACCAGTTCCTGAAACATAGCCCGGTCTTGAGCAGCCTGGTCCATCAGCAGGTGATTAGACTCTTGCTGCAGCCGCACTGCCTCCAGTTGGGCGGCTGCCTGGACACAGGTAGCTTCCTGCTGGGCAGCCGTGGCTTGTATCAGTGCCCGCACTACCTCCTCCATTGAGGTGAAAAAAAAAATAAACCCTCTCCTTTTTCCCTCCCCCCCTCCCCAAAAACCCTCCTTCTTCCGCCGCACTGTGCACACCAGATCCCACGTTTGACACCAGTTGTGACAAAGTTCCTCCTCTACCTTGGTGGGTCTTGCGCTTATTGGGGGATTTGTTCGCCTTGGAGCTTCACGGCAGCCCTTAGTTTGCCTGTTTTCGTGAACCCACAGTCCAGGTCAACTTCTCCTGTGTCTGATCAGGAGTTGGGAGGTTTGGGGGGAACCTGGGCCTGCCCTCTACTCCAGGTTCCAGCCCAGGGCCCTGTGGAATGCAGCTGTCTACAGTGGCTCCTGAAACAGCTTTGCGACAGCTACAACTCCCTGGGCTACTTCCCCATGGTCTCCTCCCAGCACCTTCTTTATCCTCACCATAGGACCTTCCTCCTGGTGTCGGATAATGTTTGTACTCCTCAGTCCTCCAACAATATGCGTTCTCACTCTCAGCTCCTAGTGCCTCTTGCTCCCAGCTCCTTACACGCGCACCTCAAACTGAACTGAGCTCCTTTTTAAACCCAGGTGCTCTGATTAGCCTGCCTTAATTGATTCTAGCAGCTTCTTGATTGGCTGCAGGTGTTCTAATCAGCCTGTCTGTCTTAATTGTCTCCAGAAGGTTCCTGATTGTTCTGGAACCTTCCCTGTTACCTTACCCAGGGAAAAGGGACCTATTTAAGCTGGGGCTAATATATCTGCCTTCTATTACTCTCCTGTAGGCATCTGGCCCGACCCTGTCACAGTACAGAAGAAATGGGTTTCATGAGTGTAAATGGTATGCCTACCTACATAGATGTTAGAATCTATCGGTGGTGTATTGCTGCTCAAAAAATGTGTGTGCTCCAGCAGAGATCAGTTTAAGGCTCCTCTGAAAGTGTATTCCAATTGTGTTATATTTTGAAAATCAATTTTTATAAAAGAAAACCAATTATAGCACAGGTTTCTATTTTATTCTCTCTGTGGTTCACAGATCAATTTTTTCATTTTTAGCCAAAATAATTTCTCATCCATTCAGTCACTCCACTCACCCAGTCATACTGTCTCTCTCTTTATCTCTCTATACAGATTCTTTTCCTAGGGCCTAATGGTTGTTTTCTTCCTCTCCAGAAAACATCATGTCTTCCTCTTGTCCACTCTAGGGGCACATCTACACTAGAATAAAAGACTAGCACCACGGCTATGGCTGGCTTGGGTTAGCTGACTGAAGCTCATGGGGCTCAGGCTATGGAGCTAAAAATTGCCGTGTAGATGTTTGGGCTCAGTCCAGGGTCCCAGAGCTTGGGCTCCAGCCCAAGCCTGAATGTCTACAGAGCAGTTTTACAACCCCACAGCCCAAGCCCTGTGAATTCTAGTCAGCTGATCTGCGCCAGCTGCTGGTGTTTAATTTCTGTGTAGACATATCCTAGGCGGTCATAGCTGATTGTCCTCTCTCTGGCTGAATTTGAAGAGCATTCTTTCTTTCCCTGGGGCTCAGCCACAGTGGCATGTGTTACTGGGTTCAGAGCAGTCAGAAGTGGATTCTTCCATACCATTCTTTCTCCATACACCCTCCCCACCACACCCCACCAGAGATGAAAGTCTTTCCTGTACCAGCCACATAAGAACATCTAGCAGTCTAAGGGCATATTTCCCAGTGTGGGTAGAAAAAATTACACTAGCTCTGCCTGAGCTAGCATGCTAAAAGTAGCATGTATATGGGGATAGCATGTGCTCAGGAGGAAGTGGATGTTGTGGTGAACCAGGGCTGGGGGTTGGCAGAGAAAACCTTCTGATGTGATGTGAGAGAGGTGCAAAAGAGTTAAGAGGAATGGAGGGAATCAACAACCATATTGATGGAAAAAAGGGAAGAGACGGCAGGAGGCCCAAGAGCAGACTGGAAGTCATGCTACCTGTAAATAGTGGCCTGACAGACAACTCATGCCTCTGGTCTCTCTCTCTTTCAGGTTTTTCAGGCACAGCACTGTGGTGTTTGGGCAGGGGGAGAGTCATGTAGTTTTCCACTGGGTCCTGGAGATCTCCTTGCTTTCAAATTTTTGGTTTTAGTGCAGCACAGAGAACTGCAGCACAGAATTATAAAATATTGGAATGAACAAGATCATCTTCTTCCCTATTCCAATGGGATATTATGTTTTATAGCAATAGAGGCAAGAAGGGATAATGCATATGTAACCCAGTTTAATCCAGTATTGGTCAATGGACCACATAATAGGTTTTATGAATCCATTACTGCCTTCAGTGTAATAAACCAAGTCCCTTTAGCAGTAAATGCTCACGCTTTTACATTCAGAGGTCAACGTTCTATCCCCACAAACTACCCATCCTGAGACCTAGGGTTTTACAAACACCATGGAGCTCTCTGGTATAAACCAGAACCACTTTCAAATTTGATAGTCATGAGAACAACAGGACCTGATGAAGAGTTCTGAATCAAACTGAAATGGAGCAGGAGGGAAGCCACTCTCATGCTTGCCTTGAAGATGATTGAGTTTCAAGGATGGATTGAGGTTGGGAAGAGTGGGTCACTTATGAAGAAGACATAACACTGGTAGTTGCTGAAGGCTCCCTGGCTTTCTCAAAAGAGAAGACTTATTGCTTGAGCACCTTTCCCCTCTCTCCACAAGAAGTCCTAGCTCTGAATATGTACGTAGGTATTGGGCTAACCGCACATGTCCAACCCTTTAAAAAGTAACAACAACAAGAAGACCAAAAAGCTGAAGTTAAAAGAAGATGAGTGAATGTCCAGCCCTTTATTTTATCTCCATTCCCGAGGTCAATCAGTCTCTCTCTCTCTCCCCGTATCTAATCTACCTATCCATCTCAAATCATTACATAAATTGTCATTTGTGAAAAGTTCCAAGTCCACCCATACCAGTGATAGCCTTGCTTCCATAGCAACTAATGCAGTTTAGAGGGGGGAAATAGAGGACGATTAAAAGAACTAAAAGCATACAAAGCAAGAGGCTTAATCTGGGAAGAGATGCCAGACCCATGGCTTTGCCAATCATTGGTAAAGCAGTCAGCTCAGACTTATGCTAGTAAAGTATCCAGCTAATATGTGGACATGCTATTCTTACTAGAATGCTGTATTACTCAAACAATGGTCCTTATTGCAAACCAGCAAGTACATTGTATTGGTACTTTATTTTTGGACAGTTTATACTCTCTGCATGAATTGGGGCAAAGGTTTTAAAACTGATCTTAACATATGTCCACTGTGCTCTGTAAACCAGCGATAGTACTTATTTACTTCTACTCTGTCAACAAATAAGAGCACCGACTTAAATGTGAAATTTTCTTTAATGTATCTCCACAAACACTCCTGTAATTAGTCTGGAAACATGGGAATGGGGAATTACAGGTGGGCAGTCTTGGTGAAGCGTCATTTGCCACTTCAGAAGAGCTCCTGTAACTGCAGGTGCACAAAGGAAGGTAGGTAGGTAGGTCTGGAGAAGCCTCAAGAGTCAGTGCAGCCACAAAATACTTGCAGTGCTGGTTTGTTGCAACTCTTAACTGTTAATTCCAGTGGGACATATTAGACATGCAGAGAGAGAATAGGCTGTCAGGAAAGCAGAGTTAGTGAGCCCCCAAAGACTCATAACTAAGGCAACCCAAATTTACAAGTGGTGGGAAAACAAGAGTACAAATACATTTTTTAAAATGTTATTAAATGTTTCCCTAATAGCTTTTTTAAAAAATGTGGCAGAAACAAAATATGTGATAATTAGGTGAGCTGTTAAAGATTTTACTGCCACTTTTAGAGGGTTGACTTGCATAATTAATTTATGGTTTTGACACCTGTGTGTAATCTCATTCCCAACTCTTGGCAATAAAATTTTATAGCTTACAAAATTATCACCTGTTTTCTTGGTATACATACAGGAAGGATAGTAGCAAGCAATTCCCTTAGTATGTCAGCAGTTTACAAAGAGGAAGGCTTTTTTCCCTTCTCAGTGGGTGGGGAAGGAGGCATGGAAAGTGCATTCAGTAAAAAGACATGAGACCAACTCTGGTGGTCTTTGCAGGGGACAAGGGAAGGAGGGAAAAATCATCCTGCCTCTGGCTGAGCAGCCTTGTGTGGCTTTTACTACAGCCTTGGAGCTGCCGTAGCCCTCAGGATGCTGACACCTTGCTCTGCAGGGGGGAAATGGCTGGGTGATCTACTGATGCTATTCATATATTTTAATGTCAAGTGCTTAAACAATCTATAAGCAATTTATTTGCTATATGGAAAAAACCCACATATTCATTGTTCCTACCTCATTTAATGAAAATTCAGCTTACTTCTTATATAACTGGTAAGAGGAAATAAGACTTCCTAATAAATGAAGTTTGATGTCTGGAACTTCAGAGTAAAAACTAAACACAACGTCTTTGGGGGCACTTTATTAATCTTGCTTACAGAATTCTCGTTTTCTGGCTAGAATTAATGCTAAGCTTACTGTCCTTCTGAGATCATTACTATTCCTAAGATTGAAGTAGTAGTATTTAGGATTAATGAAGGGTGACATTTCTGAAATAACTTGCATTTACATTCTCACAGCACCATTTGATCCTGAAGGAATTCATAAGCTAGATGAACAAGAACTCCTGTGAATGACAGCCACCTCTCAAGTGAAATGCAGATATTTAACAGTGCACCCCATCAGTGTATAACTGTGAAGGGATGTAGGCATGTGAGTATAGGGAGAATGTAATTACCTAAACTAGTATTTGTCCAAGATACCAGAAACTAGGCACATGTTTTTGAGAAAACTGAGAACTTTAATGACCAAAAGTGATTGGAGTCTGTTTTATGTGCCATTTAAAAGGTGTCAGTTTCACCTGCACAGTATCCCTGTGTACCATGTTGAAACACTGGTTTCCAGTGACTTGGTGGGAAGAGTTCCATTTAGTAATTCACTAGCGCTACTTTCTTTAACAATGAAGATCTAAGGTCCAGGTATTGACCAGGCCTAACTTTGTATAGCCTATGTGATCTGATGACAGCACAGTTCAAGGTGGTATTTCAGAATTCTTTTTAAAAGTATCTTTCCTTTTAGACAGGTTTCAGAGTAACAGCCGTGTTAGTCTGTATTCGCAAAAAGAAAAGGAGGACTTGTGGCACCTTAGAGACTAACCAATTTATTTGAGCATGAGCTTTCGTGAGCTACAGCTCACTTCATCGGATGCATACCGTGGAAACTGCAGCAGACTTTATATACACACAGAGAATATGAAACAGTGGGGTGGGAGGAGGTATTGTTTCATATTCTCTGTGTGTATATAAAGTCTGCTGCAGTTTCCACGGTATGCATCCGATGAAGTGAGCTGTAGCTCACAAAAGCTCATGCTCAAATTGGTTAGTCTCTAAGGTGCCACAAGTACTCCTTTTCTTTTTCCTTTTAGAGGAACTGTGCCCATATTTGTTCTTGTAGGCTCCTCAAAAGGAAGTTAAACCCATTGAAAGAACTCATTGTAGACAGTCCCATATTTTCTCCCATGACCGAGGCCCTTTTCTCCTGCTTTAGGAGCTCATAAGGGCAGGGAATCTTCTAGCCGAGAAGTCTTCAGGGAACCCTCAGCTGGCATAGCCAGCTCGTGAAGGGAGTGTGCCATAGGCAGATGGGAGATTTAGGTGGAAGGCTGCTGTTCTCTAGCTTTCTCAGCTAGTTAATGGCATGCTGGGAGCTGTTACGAGTTGCTGGGGCTGCTATAAACTGTGTTGGAGCATAGACCTGACCTGAGAATCAGGGAACTACAGCCAGCTCCCTGCTGCCTATTGCTGCACCCAGAAGAGAATCCAGACCATCGTTTCTCCAGAAAATAGGATTTATCTTATTCAGTTCCTGTAATCAGATCTCACAGCTGTTGAGCACAGATGTATTTATTAGCAAGGTTGTAATGCTAGTAAAGGAATGTAAATATAGGAAATATCTGCTGAAAACAGTAATATCTACTAATAAGAAAATAAAACAAAGCTTTTAACCCCCTATGTGCATGTGTAAGTATACTTCTATTTATTTATAGGTAGTGTGTGTGTGTATACGTACATACACACCTGGGAAATGTTGTTGTTGTATATGTTGATATATAATGTGATAGGAACTTGGTACAGGACCTACTTATTTTTCAGAAAGAAATTACTAAAGAGAATGAAATAGAAATAAGTGTAAAGCACTAGATGGCAGCCTTGGTATGCTTAAAAAGGGTTTAAAGCTCAAGAACATTTCAAGGAGAGTATTTTAGGTGATAAATACAAGTAGCATTTATCCTGTTAACGTAAATTTCCCAGGTATTTTAAGTTGAAGTTGAAACTTGAAATGAAACTGGAAACAATAAATTTTAGTATTTGGAAATTGTTTGTGCTAGCTGAATTGTAAGAAGTGGCCCAGCAGTTAGATTCTCTGCTACTGATCTTTATATTGCTAGTTTTCTTTTGGGACGTCATTAGTTTAAACTAAATACCTACTGTAATTGTAAAACTGTCATGCTTGACTTAGAATAATGAGTTCCAACAATTATATCTAACACTGATTGACTTTGATACGGATTGAGGCAATTTTTATTATTGTTAAATACAGTAATAGTAATGACTACAAACTGTCATTGTCTTTTGAATTTGTGGAATCGTATGAATAAATGCTGTTCAAAAAGAAATCTCTTTGGTATTTAAAGAGGCTAGTGGAACAAATTACAGTTTGAATCAGACAATCCCAGGATGCTTTGAGGAAAGATAGGTCTTAGCAGACTGACTACTCACAACATATAAAAGAACAAAAAGCACCAGAAAAACACAGTCTTTGCCTTGAGCTAAAATAACAACACAAACCAATTCTGGCCTTCCAGGGAATTATAAACTAGCCTCACCAAATACCTTAATTGTCTAATAAAGTATTATGATGCTACCCCAAGCTCTGTAGGTACACTGGCCTGCTTGTGTGTCTGCCTGTTACTTGTTTATATATTGATTTATTCCACCAAATAGCAGCTTGTTTTGCAGCATTTAGGACAGGCTGGTGAAACAATTTCTTTGCTGCAACTCAGCTCCTGTTATCATGTGATTATGCAGCATGCTAGCCTAAGGATTTTGGGGACCAGTGAAGTAGTTCTTCGTACTGTCCAAAGATAACTGCCCACTTTGCATAAAAAGAAGTGTGTGGCATGGGGAAGGATCTCTATGTATCCTTTCACCTGTTTCCTGTTGCAGAAGTGGAACCCAGTTCCTGGTTCCTTTCATGATCGGTTTACACTGATTGATGTTTCCAATGCTATCATTACAAGAAAAAAGTGCTAGAATTTTAATCAAGGCTTGCAGGGTGAAATCTTGGCCCCATTGATGTCCATGAGGACTAGACTTTATTTACCCCAGGACTATTTTTGACTCTTCCTCTGACTAGGAGTAAATCACTTCACATAGGAGGACAGTAATCAGTAATACCTCCCTGCCTAGGATGTGAGGCCTTTGCAAGATTTTCTAATGAAAGACTCTGTATGTCTTAAATAATTAGAGATTGCTTTCTATGTCTAAGATAATAGAATCCTGAGCTACATAAATTCCAAGGACTTGCTTATTAGAATATGGACATCACCATGTACAGCATCTCTTTGATTGGCTGAATCAACTCAATTCCAGACAGGTATATAATAGCCTATGAGACATTGTTTTGTTAATTTATCATCAGCCTTCTTTCTCTTTGGGGTGTGGAGTTTATGTAAACTCTTCCCAAAATATAACCCATTGATGGTAAGCTGTAATTTACTATAGTCTTGATATAAAAGGGTAGGAATGACAGAAAACCGAAGGGCAACCTGTTTGAGGTCTGAAAGGCAACAATGCACGTTAGCAAAATAGATGAAATAACAAACAAGACATTCAGGAAAAAGGTTTGAAACATACCCGATATTAAACAATATGAAGGTGTGCTAATGAAAAGTGAAATATTTGGAGAGAGAGTACATCTAGTAGAAGAGTTGAATTCTTGTCTGAAGAGTGACTCATTGATGGGGCGGAGTGAAGAAAAGTATCTGTAAGGGTTCCATTTTTTCTGTCTCCATTATTTCCATTTGTTTGTTTTATGAACAAAAATATGTTGTCATTTTTTCTAAACACCAGCCCTGCAAACTAAACCAGGCTGTTAGGAGGCTTATTCCTTCACCCAATCACTTCCCTGGTCCTTCTCGCATGAACAGAGAGCAACAATACCCGAAGTCCAAAGGTGCAAACAATTCGATGTTTATTGGGGTGAACTTCCAGCAAGCAATGATTCCAGTTTCACTCCTTAGTGTCCCCCTTCCCAGCTCTGACACTACAGAACCTTGCCTGTGTCACTGTTCCCATTTCCCCCTTTAGCAAAACATGATTCCAACTTCCTCCCCCTTTAGCAAAACATGATTCCAATTCCCCCATCCCCATTCCCTTGTTCCCATTCCCCCCTTTTCTTCCTGATGGCAGACTATATAGTAAAACTTGAGTTCTGCTTAGCTATACCTTAACCAATTATTTTACTGAAATTTAACCAATCCTAACATATTGTAACATGTTTATTTAACCAATTATATCCCAGCACCTTAATTAGTTTACACCCAGCAAAATTAATTATACAGCAGACAGAAACAATCACAGAACCAGACAGAGATTATACAGACAAACAATAGGGAAATGGGGACTACAGTGACAGAACAACAAAGAAATGAGGATTTCACATCCTAGCTATTGATAAGTGAGTTCTTGCCAGAGAGGATGCTATCAGACTAAGTTTCCTTTTATATCTTCTAGGCACTTCCCTTTCTCTGGAGATGATCGGCATTATCAGGACAGGATTGTATTCCTAACAGCCCAGTAGCTATTATTTCAATGTGACCAGTCTGGAATGTAAGGATGTGACCATACGCTTCCCAGCTTTTGGCTGCCTCGGCTGCTTAGCCACAGGCCTTAGCCTAAGAACCGGGGTTCAGACTGTCACAGTGAGAAAAGGCCTTATACAGGCAGACAGAGATTTTGATTCTTTCTTTCTTTTATACCTCTATAACTAGTTAAATAATAAACATATACCTAAATTGTTAAAGTGTAGGCCTTTACAGACAGGCCTGAATATCTGTATCCCAACACAGGCATCTGAGAATGAAGCTGGGGTTCTTTTCTTCTCTTGTCTGTCCGCCTATCTGTCCATTTCTTTTTGTCTAATACACATTCTCGTAGTATGATCTGTTATAAATGTTCTGTAAGCGAAATTGGGCCATCAGTTGTATTTATGCAACCCCAGTGGGTTTGTACAGGTGTAAATAATTGAAACTTAATATTCTGTTGATGATTTATGAACCAGAATAAAATCCAGTTCATCCTTTTTTTGGCTGAATTGGCACTCCATGGTTAACAGGAGTAAAAAGCTATGAAAATTTGTTGTTACTAAAGGCGGCAGATATTACTCTGAATACACATGGGGGAAGCATGTCTGTGAATGACAAGGTCGCTGGCTGTTTCACAGTAACTTTAAAACATTCTAATGTCCACATTCTGAGTGTGGTACATAAGCCTTGAACAGTTACTGGTATCTGCTGTAACTCATTGCTTTGTAAAGCACTTTAGAATACATTGTGTATGAAAGACATTGTATAATACAGAGTTCTATTCTTTGTATAACACAGTTTCTATAAAAGTGTGGTAGATTTATTGACACTCGCAAAATGTGTTGTATCCCCTTTTAATGACTGATTTACTAGAGGATATGACCTACTACTGCTACAACCAGCTAATGGATATTCCATTAGCTCAAATGGTAGAGGTCTGTGCTGCAGTGCTAAAGAACCAGGGTCCTGCCTCTACTAATGACCCATGCCTATGAGGGGATCATTATGTGCAAATGTACAATTTAATATGCACACACATAATACAGCCCCAAATTTAATATGGACATGCATAATACAGCCCCAGCTTCTGCATGGTGAACTTGGGCACGCTGTAAGAATTTTGGTAGGTTTTTATTTTTGCTATTTTTCTGGGTTATTTTATGGAAATTGATTAATTTTAGGGGAAGAAGTTTATATGCATTTCTGGAATGAATGAAGATACGTTATTTATAGGTTTTGTAAAATAAGTTGAACATTATAGCAGCAGGATTGAAAATAACATCAAAATTTTACTTACCTCACTAACTTTCTCAGAAGATACATCCTTTCCTTGAGGATAAATTATGGTCACAAACAGAAAATGGGTGTATTTTTTTCAAACCTTTTTTCCATTACAGTTAGCAGAACGTGCAGTTCCCAGCTAACTGCCATTCACATATAATGTGTCTTTAAGAATAAAATAAAAATCAGGATACACAACATTGGTCCTATTATATTTCGTACATAACAGTCAGTGTAACAAATAGTAGAATGTTAAAACAGATAAAACACTTTTATTGTTAAATCAGTATCAATCAAATCTCATTTGGTGACTATTTGCCTTTTTCAGTTCCATGAGCGATTTTTTTACTGTCTTGCCCCTCCCTGCTCCACACACACATTTTCAAATAATCAACTTCCGGTCCTCTTATATCATGGAAACCCCCCTGAAAGCCAAATAAGGTAATGGGCAGTAACAAGTCCCATGTGCCATTCCAGAACACACTTCTTCTGCATCTGCATCTTATTGCTAGGTGCTACTTTTTAAGAAAAAAATACACAGAGTTTTTTTATTGATGAAAGATTTATATGATGACCAACATTTGCAAAAGTACAAAGTGACTTTTGAAAATGGGAGTTAGCCTCATAAGTGACTTAGGGGAAGCTTTTTAAAGGTACTCTGAAGCCTAAAGATGCAGACAAGTGCCTAGTGGGATTTTCAAACATTTAAATGAGAGTGAGGCACTTAGGCACTTTTGAAAATCCCACTACGTGCCTGACTACATTTTTAGGTATGTACAACCTTTAAAAATCTGAGGTTTAGACACATAGAAGTCCAAGTTTCCTTGAAAGTCAACGGGATGTAGACTCCTAAGTGCCAAAAAACATTTGAAAATTTTATCTGATATCTCTCATATTTCCAGCAAATCATCATGTAGAATTATCTTTTATAACTAACTGCTATGTCATGTATCATCGCATTATTTTACTAAATTAAAACAAAAATATTGCTAGTTAGTTGTGAGTGCTGTTGAACAGAGATCATAAGCAGCCATTTTAAAATATTCCTTACAGCAAACACTAGTATAACATTTGTATTTATACTGATAATAAGATTTATCAATGTATTTTCATGTTTTCTAATGGTATAATTTTTTCTGCCATTTTCAGATTGTCACCAGGATTAAGCCCTTTACATAATGGGAGAAAGTTGGAATATTCTATATGATTATTTCATTTTTGAAAAGACTGGACTGTTGCAATATATATTTGTTAGCACATTTGCTTATATTTTGTCCAGAATGCTTCAGCCTGTATTCTTAAAGGAACCCACTTGATTGAAAATATTGCCCCAGTTTTAAGACCCCGACAATGTCATATTAATTTCAAAGATGTATTACTTACTTTTAAAATAGTTAATTTTTACAATTCTTTATATCTGACAGAACTTTGCTCTCTGTATATCAGCTCTCCCTTAGGATGAGAATCAGCAAGCTGTTAGGTCTGTCCAAGTTACATCTAAAAATCTCTGGAAGCAAAGGTCTTTACTAACTATGCTCCACTATTGTGGAACTAGTTCCTGTTGTAACAGGCTGAGTGCTACAACAAGCAACCCTTAAAAATAAAGGAAGAGAAACTTCAGGTTGTTGCTTTTTTTAATTTGAAAACTCTGATTATATTAATCATATTTTATTTAAAACATCATTTGACAACCCCTCCCCTCTTTCATGAAAGATGGTATATCAATACTTTGTGTTGATTATGCTGTTGTTGCTGTTGGATTTTGAAACTCATGCCCCTGGCAGTATGTTTCATCAGAAATGCAAGTGGATAAGATAGGCAATAGTAAAAGTTGCGCAGCAAATGACCGTGTTTGTTTGGACACTGATGCATAACTGGTAATAGTGAGGATCAGTTGGATCCTTACACATGGTATGTTCAAGATAAGGGAGTTAAGGCATGAATGAAGGAACTTCAGTGAAAGTTCAAAAATCAGTTATCCTAGTTTGAAATAGGTCTGGTGGTAACCCTAATTTAGATATGGTACAAGTGTGACAGATATATTTTGGTCACAAATGACAAACATGATCGACAGATCATGACAAACTGACCTGAAGAAGAGCTCTGTGTGGCTCAAAAGTTTGTGTCTCTCACCAAAATAACTTGGCCCAATAAAAGATACTACCTCACTCAACTTGTGTCTCGAGTGTGATCTATAGCAGTTGATAATGGAACTCAGTCACAAAAGCCAAATTTCTGCAAATAGATGTGAATATAAGTAAGACTGTACTCAACAAACTCTTAATGAAAATACAGAATAATAGCTGTAAACTGCAGAAAGGAGAAACAAAATGCCTTGTACAATAAATAGATGAAAGTATATCTTGTAGGACTAGCATGAATAGAGGGTGCCCTAAATAGAAAAATGTGGGAAGACTGCCTGTGACAAGGCTGGCGTTGGAATGATGAAGGAGGTTCCTACTGTAACTTTAAAAGAGATTTCAGGAAATAAAAATAGCATGGTACTATTCTTTGATTTTTTCCCCCAGAAAGGCAATTTGCCTTTTTATTCATAAAATTAGTTACAGCAATCCAGTCACACAGAATTGTCATGAAAATGTACCAGCTGAGGCACAGAATCTTCTCATTTGCCTTTTACCACAATGGTTACGATTGTGGAAAAACTGATCATATTTTATTCTGTATCACCCAACAAAAAACCCTCAACAAAACGTTAATACCCTGTTCAGTGGGCAAGTACAATTTGATAAACTTGCTGCAATCCTTTCTTAAACTAGTAAAATAAGTGGTCAGTGAAACAATAATTTAAACATTCTAGGAATGAAAAAAAATAAACTGGCTATAATGAATAGAATTATCAAACAGTAGTTTAATTACCTACCTTCTAGAAACCGGAGATAGTTCAGAGAAAAAGTTCACTAAAGAGAGAAACCCAAAACTTCTGTGCTTAATTCCCAGCTACACCAAGTTTACATAGCTGTAAGCCACCTTTCCCTTTCCTTGATCTTAGGGTGCCTGAGGATGAAAATACTGCTCTAATTTATTTACCTTACTAGCAGCTATCTGCTGCACTGACCAAGGATGTAGTGGAACTCGTACCACTCTTCCTCTAGTGTGCCCTTTCCTCAATCCCGACATGGAATGGGAAGAAGCTGGGTGCGTAGTGTTTAACCTCTTGAGTACCATCTCCAATCAGATGTTAATTAATAATACAGAGAATTCCTACATCCATTGTGACTGTGTAATCTACTAATATGTGAAATAAATGTAGAACTATTTGAATGCTCTTTGTTATTTGTTGAAATGACAACAGAGCTTCTGTAACAATTTTGCCTTTTAACAATTCATTTTAAAAAAAAACACCATTATTTAGGAAATCCCCTTTCATTGTAGGACTCTTGATTTATGTGACTGCCTCAAAGGATCCCCACTTTTTATCTTGCTTGTGGCCTTCAAACAATTTTTATCCCCTCTATTACAGCCAGCAACCTTGCCAGTGTAGCCTTTTCCTATCAATTGTGGTGACTGACTGCCCATTATCAGTTTCTGTCTTGGCAATGAGCAACCACTCTTGGTAAAATCTTTCACTGTCCACAAGCCTAATTTCCGGAGTAGGTCTGCTTTTAGTTGGTACTTTAAGTGGGTGGGAAACAATGTGGATTAAGAGCACCAGCAATTCAGCATCTACCGCTTGCAAGATAGGCATCTATACATGTATAAAGTCAAAAAGGGAGCCAGGAGCCTGACCATATGAGAGCTGGGACTAGTAACACCATCTATCATTAAAGTTGCCCCACACTTCTCAGTGTAAGACCCTGTTTTTAGTTGTTTATAACTTTGCCTTAACCATTTGGGCTGAAATTTTCCATGCTGGATGTCTGCCTCAGGCTAAATTTTTTGGGAAAGTTTTAGCCAAACAATTCAGCTGTTTCCAAGAATGATATTAGGGAAAACATGCCCATGTTAAAAAATTCTGTTGATGTTTTCTTTGAAAACTTCTAGCATTCTATGCTTTGGAGCAGGAACTTGAGATTGGACGGCGGTGTGAGAGAGGTGCTTTTTGACATTCCAGTGAAAATCTGCCCATATTTGGATGCATTATATAAGCCTTTAAAATAAACAGTTTGTGCATGCTCAGTTGAGACGTTGGAAAATTTAGCTTCTAAATTCCCTGAAAAGAATAGTGTCTGCACTATGTATGCTCCAGCCTGAGGCTGAGTGCAACTTTCCCTGCAACTGAGTTGCTGTGAACTGTGCCAGTTCTGGGTCTGGGCAGCTGAACTGAGAGCAGGGAGAGACACTCTCTTATGCTTTTAATGACTCCCTGGCTAGGCCCACGAAGCATGGAGGAGGAAGCTACTGGATTCAAAGGCAGAGAAGGCAAGGGAAGAACCTGTGCTGTGGGAGAGAGAAGGTTGGGACAAGGAGCAGTGGGTGGATGGGAGCCTACAATTGCCTGGGCAGGGAGCCTGGGAGCCAGGTAGTGAAATGGTCAGGGGGAGTGAGCCAATAAGTGTGAGGAGACTGAGAAAAAATCAGGGTGTTGGAGGGAGAACTGAGACTGGCTGGACCGAGATATTGAGACAATGAGCCAGGGATGAGGAGCTGAGAGAGGGAGACTGGTTCTGGGAGCCAGCAGGGATATGGTCATAGGTGGGGAGCACTAGAGGCCAGGATGGAGTGGTAAGAGACATGTGAGATGAAGAGGCCGAATGAGGGTAACTGAGAATGGCTGGGCAAGGAGACTGGGGCAGGTAGTCTGGAATCATGAAACTAAGACTAGCTGGACAAGACTGGGACTCTGATGAAGAGCTGAGGTGGGGAAGAAACAGGACTGGAACAGGAGGAGGAGGCGGCCGGGCAGAAAGGATCATGACTGGGGGGAATAGGCAAAAGAGTCTGTGCTCACTACAGCACACTCCTTTCCAGAGCCTGGAATACAACCCAACATTGCTGAGTTTCACCATTCCTCTGCTGTCAGCAAATATCTGTGAAACCCACTGGCAGAGTGTCACATCCCCTTCTAGTGCTGGTCCACATAGAGGGGTGACTACCACAGCTATTAATTACTCTGTTAGCTCAAATTGCTGAGCTCTTGTGTGGTGGATCTAAAGATTCCAGACCTATCAGTGATGACCCATATGAATGTCAATATGTCATGTGAATGAATTTGTTTTTTGTTTCAAGTTTGCTTTTTTAAAAACGTAGGAAATTACACACAGACAATCCTATGTTAAAATAACATTAGTAAGGTTGTTTGTAGTTTTTCTGTAGCTGCATTGATCGCAGGATATGAGAGACAAGTTGGTGAAAGAGACAAGCTTCTTAGCTACACAGAGTTGTTCTTCAGGTCTGGAAAAGGTAATCAGTGTCACAGCTAAATACAGGATGGAACAGATTGTTGAGCATAAGGAGTTAACTCATATTGCAAGAGACTATTCAAGATGAAATAGGCAATTAACATTTCCCTGGTCATAGTACAAAGGAGGGCTAGTGGCTTACAGATTGTTGTAAAGAGACATTATACCAATGTCTCTATTCAGTCCATGATTTGTAATGTCTAGCAAAGTTATGGATTTCAGCTCCCAAGATCGTCTTCTGAAGGTGTTATGCAGGTTTCCTTGGAGGACAGTGTCTGTGAGGTCAGATATGGAGTGAACATTTTGTGAAAATTGTTCACCCACGAGTGACGGTGTTTTTGTCTTTTATCATTTTTCTGTGTGAGTTCATTCAAGAGCATAATCGTTGTATGGTTTTGCCTGCATAATTGTTGTGGGGACATCAAATTGTAATCTTACTAACTGTCGGCCAGCTGGGATAACGGAGGTCTAGCCTTGTGACTAGAGTTGGCAGCAGGCCTAGTGGCCGGAGTCAATCATCAAGAGTCGAGCTGTAGTCAGGAGCCAACCATAGGTCAGGAACTGGAGTGAGCAGGGTAGCAGACAAGGAGTGGTTCAAAGCAGAGTCAGGACCAAGTCAAGGCTGGGTGCAAGGCAGGAGCAGCAGGAACAAGTTAACACAGGAGCAAGCACAGTGCTGTATATGAGCCTTGAGAAGCCAGTGAGCTGCTGCTGGCTTAAGAGCCAGCCTGTTGGCATCTGCAGCCATTCAGGTTGCATGGCTACTCAGGCAGCCTGCTACAGACCAGCTGTACTGATGAGGCTGCCTGGACACTAGCTATGCTGCAGGTCCTGTTTCCTCACAGTACTCCTCACTCCTTCAAGAGCATTGTCTAGGGGGTCTTGGAACCTGGTTTCTCAGGGTAAGCGTTATAGAAGACTTGCAGGAGGTCCAGGGCATGGAGGTAGTCTGTGGGTTCCCATGAACACTCATCTGGCCATACTTGTCCCAGTCAGTTTGATATTGTAGTTTCCCCAGACCTGACAAGAGTCTAAAATCTGCTGAACCACTTATTCTTCTTGGCCCGGAATGGTTATAGGTGGAGGAGGAGGAGAAGTATGGTGTAGGAAAGGGTTCTTGATAGATGCTTCCAGGAACCCCCATATTAACCCATCATGTAATTGATATATTTCATATAAAGCATGCCATGTAAGATATCATATGAAAGGTCATGATCTGCTGAAACCCATTGTTCTGTCCAAATATGTATATAATTAGTGTGTATGAAGGTATGAGATTGTGCTATATGGTTGTTACTGAAATATGTTGTAAGTTTGATAGTCTATAGTGCTAGGTGGTGATCCATTCCTAGGGGGTATTAAGCAACCATTAATCAGCAGGGGAGTTGTAAACAAGGTATTTACAATACTTTAAGGGGGTTGCACAAGCATCACACAATGGGGGATTTCTGAATTCTGTGACTCAGCAAAGCCCACCAGAACATATCTGAGCTAGTGTTTTCCAGGCACATGAACTGAGGATATAAAATAGGGGACAAATGGCTTCATGCTTTTGCCTTTCTCCTCCCCCTTCTATGCTGGTAGCAACAAGAAGACAAAGACTTAAGCTGAGGAGTCTGGTCCCAGGCTTAAAGTGGAAGCCTATGTATTAAGAACTATGACCTACCTGCAACACCCAGTGGTGTGAGAAAAAACTGCTTGACCCAAGTATTGCCTAGCATAATAAAGTTTAAGATTTAGACTACACACTTGCCTTTTATTTTCTTTGGTAACTGTCTCTGACCTTTTGTGCCAACCACTTAAAATCTATCTTTCTGTAGTTAATAAATGTGATTTATGTTTTACCTAAAACAGCATATTTTGCTTGAAGTGCTTGGGAAATCTCAGCTCAGATTACAAAGGCTAGTGTGTGTCCTCTCCACATTGAGGGAGGGGCAGAAAAGGTAATAAACTTACACTGGTCAGGTTTCTTACCAGGGCAGGATGGTACAGTTCTGGGATTTAAGGCTGGGGAGATTTGCTGGTGCCTTTTTCTGTGTGATTCTTGAGTAGCTCAGGGAGTATTCATGCAATTTAGCTGGGTATGAGGCTCCACATGCTGTTGTGATGTGATAACAGTGCCTGGAGTGGTTTGCTGCTTGTCACTAGCAAAGCATTGTGAGATACAGACCAGGCTGGAGAGTTAAGGGGGCACAGTGGTACCCCAGTTTCAGGTTGTACGCTGGGGATCCTGTCACAATGATTTTAAAAGTGAGGCATGGAAGATGGGGTGAATCTTTAGAAAGTCTGGTACTTGAAGGTAACTGGGATAATCTGTTTTGTGATCTGGAAGGGCCCCAGGTAATTGTGGTCCAGCTTTGCAAAGGGGTGAGTTGATCACTGGTTCTGTGTGGACAATCAGATCTTATCCTGTGCTCCAAAACCAGGTGTTGGAAGGTGGGACCAGTTGGTGTACCATTTGTAGGTAGCCTTGGTGACTTCTGACTGCCTCTGGACTTCTTGGTGTGCCTGCCGGATGCAGGTTCTGAGTTTGGTAACAGCAGGCATTGAGGATTCAGCAGAGATCTTTGGATGAGCACAAAGCTAGAAGCCGTAGTTAGCAAAGAAGGGAGTCTGCTTGGTGAAGGCATGTATGGCATTGTTGTATGCAAACTCTACATGAGGGATCAGGGACATCCAATCATCTTGATGATAATTCAGGATGAAATATAGTATTGCTTGAGGACCTGAATGATCCACTCCATCTGCCCATTGGTGCTGCGGTGATAGGCTATTGAGGCCAAGGTCTCAATACTCAGGTGGCATAGAAATTCTCACCAGAAGTAGGAAATAAACTGGGATCCTTAGTCAGACACCACTCCCATAGGCAAACGGTGGATGTGGAAGATATTGCTCACAAACTGGTGGGCTGTCTCCTGAGCAAAGGGAAGTGCTTGACATGGAACAAAATGCACCATTTTAGTTAAGTGGTCAAGGCCTTGAGAAGGCAGTAATTCTACAAAAAATCCATGGAAACAATGGCCAAATACTGAGGTAGAGTAGGTGAGGGCCTACCAGTGGTCTTTAACAGAGGGGTCTTGTTCCAGGCACAGTGGTCACAGGACTCCACATAGGATGCAACAGAGGTGCATACAGCCATCTACCAAAAGTTCCTGGAAACCAGGTGTTGGATCTTGGAACGACTGATGTGGCCTGCTAGGGAAGCATCCGGCAGAGTTGTAGGACTCAAAGCAAGTGGCCCCTTCAGGCACATAGATATGTCCTTCATGGTATAAGATCCCGTCTTGGAATATGAAGCCTATAGAGGTCTGGTCCTGGTCGTGGTCCAAGGCTTGAAAGGTTTGGATAGCAAGGGATTGATAGGCAACTGAATGTGGATGGAGGATAACAGTTCAGAGGCTATGGTGCAGGAAATGAAGTTTGAGGCTTGCGTATTGTGGATGTAGTCTCCTCACTGGGTTTGTAGCACTCGTGCTTTCATGACAACACATCTGCCTTCCTGTTCCTTGTTCCCAGCCCATAGGTGACCACAAACTCAAATTGCATAAAGAAGAGGGACTAGCGTTCCTGCTGCTGGTTCAGGTGCTTGACCGTTTTTAAGTACTGTGAATTTTTATGAATGATCAGAACTTGGACTGGGAATCTAGCACCCACCAGAAGATGGCACCATTCTTCAGCATCTGCTTTGATAGCTAGCAATTCCTTGTCCAGAACATCATCATAGTTTACCTCAGCAGAAATGAGTTTTCTTTTGTAAAAGGCACATGGGTGAAGCCGACCATTAGGAGTAGCATGTTAGGAAAGGACTGCCCCAGTATGAAGTTTGAAGCATCTTCCTCTACTGTGAACTGTCTGGTGGGGTCTGGGTGGATCAGGATGAGGTCTGTGATGAACTTCTGTTTCAGATTGTCAAAGGCAGCCTGTGCTTCTGGGAGCCATGAAAATTTGGTCCCTTTCATAGCAAGGCTGTAAGAGGGCTGGCCAAAGCAGAGAACCCTGGAATAAAACATCTATTCTGTGGACATGCTTCAGTGCTACCCAATCTGTGAAGGCTGCCTCCTTTGGAGGGTCCATTTCCAGCTTCTGAGTGGAGGTGATATATCCAAGGAATTCAACTGTGTTTCTCCTATTTGGCAAATAAATGGTTCTGGCATAGCTTTTCAAGAATAGTACGCACATGCTGTTTGTGAAGAGCCAGGTCTTTGGAGAAAATCAGAATATCATCAAGGTAGATGATGACAAAGTGGTCTAGCATATCTCCGAATATATTGTTCTGCATATTGCATACTTTGAAGGGCATGACTAGAAATTCGTAGTAGCTGTATCAAGTATGAAAGGTTGTCTTTCACTCATCTCCCTCCTCCTTGTGTCCCAGGTTATATGCCCCATGCATATCTAACTTTGTGAAAATACAGGCCACATGGAGCCGGTATAAGATCTCATTGATAAGGGGGAGCAGTTTCGTATGGTCACCTTGTTCAGGCCCAATAGTCAATGCATGCATGGCCACAAGGAGTCATCTTTCTTCACGATGAAAAAGATGGGAGCACCTGCTGGAGATGTGGATGGCCAGATGAAACCCTTCTGAAGTTTCTCCTGCAAGTACACGTGGAGAGAGACAGAAGTTCAGGTTTGGAGAGGGCCTATATCCGACCAAATGGGATCTTGGCTTCAGGCTGGAGATCGATTGGGCAATTGTAAGTTTGATGTGGGGGCAGGATATCCATCTTCCCCTTGTCAGAAACCTCAGAGAAGTCACAGTACTTGTGGGGGATGTTGGGTAAAGCAGGAGGGGCCACAGCGGATGCTGAGAAAGGTGTGTAGTGAATGAGGCAGGGGATTGTAGGGCGAGAGAGGAAGATTTCATAGTTAAGGCAGTTGCATGATGTCCTAGAGAATCATATTCTATCCCTCTCTTTGCCACAAAGTTCCTATGTGATTCTAGTCAAGGTTCTTAAACCAAACTTTTTAGAGATGGTACCTAATCGTGTGTTCCTTATTTTCTGGCTGCTTGACTTGAGACCCTAGAGTCTGATTTGCAGCAGTGCTGAGCACTCTCAGCTGCAACTGAAATCAATGGGAGTTGTGCTTGGAACATATAAAATGCTATGCAATGCTACTAAGTCTGGAAAAATTAGGTTCTATGTATTGCAGATTGGGCACCCAAAATTAGATAATTTTGTCCTTAATCTCTCTGTGTCTCAGTTCCCCATCTGTAAAATGGGGATATCATCCCCTTGTCTGAAGGTGTTAACAGTGAATTCATTAGTGTTTGTGAAGCATCAGATATTACAATAATTTAGCACCAAAAGAATGAAGTTAAGGAATATTTCACAAAGACTTGACTAGAAGAATAGGTCTTTTCGGGCATGCACAACACTCTCATTAACCTTATCAAGAGTCATGTGCACTTGTCAGAGGGGAAATAGCGCTTTAAAAATAAATAGCAATGCAGACGTTAAAGTATGGCTTTAAAATGTATTTTTCTATTTAATTAAATGGCTGTTTTGTTTTGCCTAATTATTGTACTTGCACATGAGTTCATTACTGGCATGTTGAATTGTTTCTAATGGTTCTTTTGTCTTTCTTAACTGAGGAAGTAATCTAGGTTTTTTTGAATCCAGGATTCAAAACAAAATTTTGAAAAGGCTACCGCAACAGTAAGCCCCAGCTGTATTTGACCATAGAAATTACTGATGTGATGTTGCTTAATATGGTGCAGATGAAGGTCCTGATTCTCCAGTGCCTCCTGCACCTTATGCAATCATGCATACTGCTGGAAAGTGGATATAAAATGCTGCTATTCTGACTTAGTATCATTTTTCCTTGCTTAGCAATCGTGTAAGTGACTGATTACTAGAGCTAGGTGAAATTTTTCAGACAAATATTTTATTTTGGGCCGACCAATACTTTTCACGAATTTGACACACATTTGCTGAATAGTTTTAGCCAAAAAAACTTGGATGGCAAGACGGAAGCTAGATTCACAAAGAGACTTAGGCAACATTCAAAAAATGAAGGTGGTGGTGGTGCTGCCAGTTCTTCCCTTATAATATTAAGAGCATTCACCTGGGATGTGAGAGACCCAGGTTCAATTCTCCACTCTACCTCATGTAGATAAGGGAATTTAAAATTGGGTCTCTGACACTGTAGCTGAGTGTCTCAACAACCAGGCAGATAGGATATTCTGGGGTGGGTCTCTCTCTTTCTCTCTTCTCCCTTTCCTTCCCATTGAAGCTTTTCTACTTTGTATAAATACTTATTGGGCCAGAGAGAGCCAGTGAGTCTGACTATATAGCCTGGTGGTTAGGGGACTCACTGGGGTGAGAAACTCAGGTTCTAGAATCTGCTCCAATGGATGCGGAAGTCCGATGTACTGCAATGAGATTATTTGTTTAAAATAGGTGCAGTGAGAGAACAGAAACAAATATGACAGTAGAATGAAGAAAGAAAAAAATAAATAATGAATAACAGATACAAAATGAAGATTTCACAGATACAGTTTAAAATTGATAGAAGACTGTCTATGTTGCATCAGATTTCTAGAACTTTTAAACTGTTGAAAGTGTAACAATAAATAAAATACAAATTGGCCATTTTATGTAAAATATCTAAAAATTCAAAGGTTTTTTCCTAAAAAATAGAATAGAACATTGATTTTTGTGTCTCACACTCTTCGTTAAAATTTGTTCCACAGTTAAATGTCTTGCACATTGCATAGATTTTTCTCTTAACAGCCTAGTCTTTTTAAAAAATCATTATAGCTAATTAACACTTTGTGAATGAAAAACGTGCTGGGAATTAAATTTGGCTGGGGGAAAGTGTGTCTCGGACAGAAGTGAAACTCATGGTCTTGTTAAAAAATATTATTTTCTTTCACTTTTATATTATTTCATCTTTAAGAATACAAAATAATACAATATAACATTTAAACATCTCAATAAAACACACAAATATAAGCAATGATAATATCATATTCACACACAGAAGTCATCCTTTTTACTTAGTAAAAGAGAAAAAAAATAAGAAATCATTCACTTCCAGCAAATTTGAAATTATCTGTTGGAACCTAATAAAAGAACATAATGCTATAATTTTGCATATTTCATTGGGAAACTTATTTCTTTGTTATATAGCCTTATAGATGTGATGAGCAGTCTGATTATTAGTTCATGCTCCTTTTCTATAAACGTGGAGAGGATTTAGCCAAGTAACAGCATTGTTTGTTCAGCTGGGCTGTGATATCTAGAAGCCAACTTATTCATCCTAAAGTTTACCAGTCCTTGGAAATAACCATTGTTTGAATGAGATGCAGGCCAGTCAGATAAAGCAGTGTAAGAGTGCCTTTTAGTTGGTGTTGAACTATAGGTGGTAGAGTGGTGGTGATTGTATATGCTGTTCGAGTGCTTTACTATCAGCATTTTCACTCTCTTCCCCATGCTGCAGAAAGTTACACTGGAAGATTCTTACCTTCCATATAATTGGGATCAATGCAGGCTTTTCCCCCTAATTAAATTAATTTGTTCTTGTGATCATGTCTCTTATAAACACAAAAAAGGCGCATGAAAAGTAAAGGTTACGATTGCTGAAATCATAATTGGTTTGATACATACTTGCAACAGAAACAAAAGTATATGGAGCCAGATCCTCGCTGGGGTAAATTACTTGATATAAGTACATATTAATTCTCATCTCAAGGAATCAGTGTCGATAAATATTGTATGTAATTTAAATTAATGTAATTTCTCTTTGTTTAAAGTAATTCATACAACAGGTCTGAATCCCATAATATGACTAGGAGTACTTGTGGCACCTTAGAGACTAACAAATTTATTTGAGCATAAGCTTTCGTGGGCTAAAACCCACTTCATCGCATTCATGCAGTGGAAAATACAGTAGGAAGATATATATACACAGAGAACATGAAAAAATGGATGTTGCCATACACTCTATAACGAGAGTGATCAATTAAGGTGAATTATTATCAGCAGGAGAAAAAAACCTTTTGTAGTGATAATCAGGATGGACCATTTCCAACAGTGGACAAGAAGGTGTGAGTAACAGTAGTGGGGGGGGAATAAGCATGGGGAAATAGTTTTACTTTCTGTAATGACCCATCCACTCCCAGTCTTTAGTCAAGCGTAACTTAATGGTGTCCAGTTTGCAAATTAATTCCAATTCAGCAGTCTCTTGTTGGACAAATAAATAAATAAATGAATAAAGACTGGGAGTGGATGTGTGATTACACAAAGTAAAACTATTTCCCCTTGTTTATTTCCCCCCCTACTGGTTCTCACACATTCTTGTCAACTGCTGGAAATGGCCCACCTTGATTATCACTACCCTAAAACTAAAAGTTTCCCCCACTCTCCTGCTGGTAATAGCTAACCTTACCAGATCACTCTTGTTACAGTGTGTATGGTAACACCCATTGTTTCTTGTTCTCTGTGTATATAAAATCTCCCCACTTTATTTTCCACTGGATGCATCCGATGAAGTGAGTTGTAGCTCACGAAAGCTTATGCTCAAATAAATTTGTTAGTCTCTAAGGTGCCACAAGTGCTCCTTTTCTTTTTTCGTTGGAGTCTGTTTTTGAAGTTTTGTTGTTGTAATATTGCGACTTTTAGTGACCAGGGAGATTGAAGTGTTCCCCAACTGGTTTTTGAATGTTATAATTCTTGACATCTGATTTGTGTCCATTTATTCTTTTATGTAGAGACTGTCCAGTTTGGCCAATGTACACGGCAGAGGGGCATTACTGGCACATGATGGCATATATCACATTGGTAGATGTGCAGGTGAATGAGCCTCTGAGAGTGTGGCTGATAGTGTGACTCCAACGAGAGGCTGCTGAATTGGAATTAATTTGCAAACTGGACACTGTTAAATTAGGCTTGAATAAAGACTGGGAGTGGATAGGTCATTACACAAAGTAAACTGTTTCCTCATGCTTATTCCACCCCCCCCCCACCACCACCGTTACTCAACCTTCTTGTCAGCTGTTGGAAATGGGCCATCCTTATTATCACGACAAAAGGTTTTTTTCTCCTGATAATAACTCACCTTAATTGATCACTCTCATTAGTGTGTATGGCAACACCCATTTTTTCATGTTCTCTGTGTGTGTGTGTGTGTAGTGTATATATATGTATATATATATATCTTCCTACTGTATTTTCCACTGCATGCATCCAATGAAGTGGGTTTTAGCCCATGAAAGCTTATGCTCAAATAAATTTGTTAGCCTCTAAGGTGCCACAAGTACTCCCCATTCTTTTTGCTGATGCAGACTAACATGGCTACCACTCTGAAACCTGTCATAATATGATTGGAACTCATACCCATGGTGAACGCTGTTTTGCTTGGAATCATTCTTTGAGTATAAATGTGTTACTGAGCAGTATGGCAGTTGGTTCATACTCTGATACTCTGAATATGCCAGCATTTTTATGGCTGACTTAGAACAACGCTTCCTCAGCTCTTGTCCCCTTACAGCCCTATTCTGCTTGTGCTACATTGATGACATCTGCATCATCTGGACCCATAGGAAGGAGGACCTTGAGGAATTCAACCAAGATTTCAACAATTTCCACCCTACCATCAACCTCAGCCTGGATCAGTCCACAAAAGAGGTCCACTTCCTAGGCACTACAGTGCTAATAAGCAATGGTCACACAAACACCACCCTATACCGGAAACCTACTGACCGCTGTACTTACCTACATGCCTCCAGCTTCCATCCAGGACACACCACACGATCCATTGTCTACAGCCAAGCTCTAAGATGCAACCGCATTTGCTCCAATCCCTCAGACAGAAACAAACACCTACAGAATCTCTATCAAGCATTCTTAAAACTGCAATACCCACCTGCTGAAGTGAAGAAACAGATTGACAGAGCCAGAAGGGTACCGAGAAGTCACCTACTACAAGACAGGCCTAACAAAGAAAGTAACAGAACGCCACTAGCCGTCTCCTACAGCCCCCAACTAAAACCTCTCCTGTGCATCATCAAGGATCTACAACCTATCCTGAAGGATGATCCCTCACTCTCACAGACCTTGGGAGACAGGCCAGTCCTCGCTTACAGACAGAAAATACTCACCAGCAACTACACACCACACAACAAAAAAATCAACCCAGGAACCAAACCCTGCAACAACCCCCGGTTCCACCTATGTCCACATATCTATTCAAGGGACACCAGCATAGGACCTAACCACATCAGCCACACTGTCAAGGGCTCATTCTCTTGCACATCTACCAATGTGATATATGCCATTATGTGCCAGCAATGCGCCTCTGCCATGTACATTGGCCAAACCGGACAGTCTCTACACAAAAGAATAAATGGGCACAAATCTGACATCAGGAATTACAACATTCAAAAACCAGTAAGAGAACACTTCAATCTCTTTGGTCACTCAATAACAGAACTAAAAGTGGCAATTCTTCAACAAAAAAACTTCAAAAACAGACACTAATATAAAGCTGCGGAACTGGAATTAATTTGCAAACTGGATACCATTAGATTAGGCCTGAATAGAGACTGGGTGTGGTTGGATCATTACAAACCCTAAACTTAATTTCCCCAATATTAATTTCTCCCTACTGTTACTCACACCTTCTTGTCAACTGTCTGTAATGGGCCACTCTCTTACTACTTCAAAAGTTATTTTTCCTCCCTTGGTATCCTGCTGTTAATTGATTTATCTCATTAGCCTGACCACACACTTGGTAAAGCAACTCCCATCCATTCATGTATTTATACCTGCTCCTATATTTTCAGTCCATGCATCTGATGAAGTAGGTTCTAACCCACGAAAGCTTACGCCCAAATAAATTTGTTATTCTCTAAGGTGCCACAAGGACTCCTAGTTAGTTTTGTTCAGAGGGGCATAGGTTTTATATATGTAAGATGAGGCTCTGTAGGCATTAGTGGCTAACAGAATTTCATGATTAGAGGACACCAAAAATCATTGTTGGGTATTGTTGCCTGAAAGTGGTATAAAAAGGAACTACTAAACGACCTCCATTCCCTTTCTTTCCTTTGGTAGGATGAGACCCGGTGCTAAAATTTACTGTTGATATGAAGGATATTATAGAGGAAATCTTTATTGAAATAAATGACCAAACTCCCGTTTGTTTCAATGGAGCCAAGATTTCACCATAAAACTGCAGCAGTTCTGCAATGGGTATACTGGTATGGTGGACTATTGGTGTTAAAATTCCAGTGTACCACTTTATTTTTAGCAGTGTAACTACAGCACCATATCTGTGTGTGCCTTTACTGTAGAGACAGTTATTTTATTTTTCGGTACTGTGAAGCTTAGTAATTGTAACATCTATATAATTCAGTTGTAGAATATTGTAAAATCCATGCAAGTATTACAATAAACCTAAAACATTTAAGTGCATTTTTAACAAAAATTTAAACCATTTTTCAGTGTAAAAATCTGGAAACTGACAATGCTCCTACTATATTTTAAAGGACCTTTTGAAAAAAGTACTAATTCAGGAGGCATGACTATCTTGGTAATAGTACAATTTACAATTCAGTGAAAAATAACTCTTGAATCTTTATGCTAATTCTTATTTCTCAAGTTTTGCTTGAGTTCATACTATTTTGCTTGAGTTCATACTTTCTGACTGCACCGACAGATTGTTTGGTGACAAATACATAAACATTGAAATGCCAAATGACTTTCTGACCTTTACCATTCTCCATATATTTGAAGTAAAAGTAATAGTAAATGTTCAGGTACGACAGGAAGTTTTTAATATTTTTTAAAATATATGTGCACCAGAATCCTACTTGGCTGTTTTTTTACAATCTGTTTTGCCCACAGACAGCCTTTTGATTGACTACCAGTTTACCTTCAGCTTACTACAAGAAGATGATCGCCACTTCACTGCCATAAACTTTATAGCAAACCCTGAACAGGTGAGAGATGTAATTAATCAACTCTAATGTAATTTTCTTCCAACCAAGGATATCAACTTTTCCATTGGATTTGATGGTGATTTTAGCTCTGCCAAGCACCTGTCAGTATCTAGGGATAATCCAAAACTTGTTGACATCACTAGACTGACTTTGACTTCTATGCAAGACCCATCTTTAAGCTTCTTTAACTTTCTGAAAAGTAGGTGTACTTGAGATAAATATCTCTAAATTCAGTCTCCATATTTTTGATATTGCAGCTTTCTGAAACACTCATATAACTTGTGAAATTATATTTCTGTCATTTTAGAGGAGCAATCGAAACAAATAGGTTTGCATTGTTGTTCTCTGTTGTCCTCTTGCAACCTCACTGCAACTCAGGCATAGCATATGGTCTGATCAGCCACGCCAAAACATGGCAAATGTGTATCAGCCTTGGGCTGTTTAGGACATTGCTTTTAGCTACTTTTCTGGTTACAGGCTTACGTTGTTGTTGCAAAATACAGAGTCTTGGCTGACTACGCCAGACTTTTCTTAGAAAAAGAGAGCTAGGAAGAGAAGAAATAAGGTAGGGAAGGAAAAGAGCACACAAAGGGTGCATGGGAAAGCTGGAGGGGAAGCTGTGACAAAGCCTCATATCCTAGGTAGTATTTGGGATGCTTCTGGAACTGGTTGAGGTGGTTTTGGCATCTGGTGGCTCCCTCTGGCCTGATCTGGTCAGGATATTTCTCAGAATTAGGATGAAGAAGATCAGGGGCTCTAGGAGATAGGGAAAGAGAGTGGCAGATATGTTGGGGAAGATTGTACCAGTAGCTAATTTTTTGTTGCAAAATACCCATCCCTAGATTTGTATAAAATTGAGTTATATTTTAATGTGTGTGCCCTCATGACCTAAAACGGAGAATTTCAGCAGAGGATAACTATGATGGTGCAGCACATAGATTATATATTAAGAAGGTTTTGTGTTTAAGGTGTCTCATCTCATTTGCCACTTAGGGCTCATCTACACTGCCCTACAGTTCAGAATACTTGAGTGTGAACAGAAGAGTGCACCCAGGTGCTGAGCTGTAACTCTCCCATGTAAATACTGTGGGTGTAAACTAAAAGGTTCCTACTTTGCATTAATGCAGTCCTGCTTGAAGAGGACTACACTACAAACCTTTTAGTTCGTGCCCACAGTGTCCACGTGGGGGAGTTACAGCACAGCTCTTTGGTGTGCACTGCTGTTCACACCCCTGTAGCCCAAACTACAGGGCAGTGTAGACATAGCTTCTCTGTAGTACTGGGGACATATTTTCCTACTGTTTTCCTATTTCTCAGGATTTTCAGTCTCAATTTATGATGATGGGAAAGTGGCACAAAAATAATCCTAAATAAATAAATAAATAAAAACTGTGTAAAGGGCAGCAGAGACTGTTCAGAAATTTTCTGAGTCAAAACAAAATTTCAAAGTGAATGAGCAAATGGCCCTAATACCCTATGGGCATCAATCTTAGCTAGAGATTGAGGCCCAGCCAGACTGTGAGCCTGTAGTTACAGTGAAGCTTGTATGTTTGACTCTGATTTAAAAGAACTGGATGTATACATTTTGGGTGGTTGTATATTGCAAATTAAATGAAGTTTATGGTGGACCTGATATTCTGTGAATGTGTTTTGGTGTTAGTTTAGTTTAAAGGGTGATTTCCTTGATTTGTGGTGATTATATTCCCAGGAAATTAATCTGAGCAATTTTATCTCAATGTTAGTTGAGTGTGAGAGTCAGAAAATATTTTCTAAAAGTGAAGGTTACTACAGTATATATAGTCTACCAAAGAAAGTGGTGGAAACCCACTAACTGGGATCATTTAAGTATAGACTGGATTAAATATGTTAGAATATCCTTTACTGAACAAATTTTTATTAGCAGGACAAGTAATTTTTATGAATATTTTTATTCATATATAGGCTGAGTTTTTTAGTTTTCAAAAAATAGTGTTTCTTGATTTAGATCATTGGTGAAAGTTGTATCTCAGGGTCATGTCCTGCCAATGGAAGTTTTGCTCTTGACTTCACTGGGCCCAATGTTTGCAGTCTATAGTAGATATGTGAAAAAGGGGGAGAATTAATACGTTTAATTATGTACAATAGAGGTACATTCAGTGCATTAGGCAGTACATTTCTGTTATATTTTGTTAATTTTAATGTTACCTTTTCTTTATATCTAGTCAAACAAAAATTTGGATATATCAATTAATGCATCAAACAACTTTAACCTCAATATTACATGGTCTATTGGTTCTACAGGTAAGGAAGCATTTTGGCATGATGTCTTTGTCCTGTATGTCTCAAGAACTGTTCGTTTAAGCTATTTTAACATAATTGTCCTCTTTGTTGCTAATTTCAGTAATAAAATTTTATAAAATGTATTATTTTTCTATTATCATTATGCTAGTATTAGTAATACTTAAAATTCATATACTAATTTGTAATCTGAACAAAGCTTCATTAATATGTTAACTTTCTCTTCTATTCAATTAAAATTTCTTTGGTAGCAAAAGCTTGTACTCTATTTAATTTTTTTAAATGGCAGTGTTATGAAATGCTGTGATTTTAATTAAGATAAATTACTTCCTAAACTACTGGGGAGACTGAGATTTTAATTTTGTTGTTTCAGTGTTCAAGCTAAAAATTTAATTATTAACCTTAACATTGATATCAAACAATAAAATTCATCTGTGAATGCTGATAAAAGGAGCTGCTTATCTGGTTTTTTTCCCAACTTTGAACCCCATTATGCCTTTTGCTTTAATAAAGAGGAAGAAAAGCTTTATTTAGGAAGTTTCCATGAATTGGTTCTGTTGACTTTCTGAAAATATATCCAAGGAGAAGCACAATGCTTACAACTTAAAATGTACATTTAAAAAAAAAGAATAAAACTAGGCCTTTAAAGATGGTTTAAGAACTTACATATTCTTGAGAATTTTTGCACTTAGTTGCATCTAACAGTGTTTTATGGGAGGTCTTGAAAGCTTTGTTTTCACATATCCTTGCTAGCAAATTCTATTTTTTTCCATGATCATCTTTTTTACTTCACTAAGTCAGCAATGCCCTGATCAAACAGAATTGGTGAGAAGCCTTATGGTTTACAATAAATGATATATGGTTATCTGGTTTATTATTCATGTTTCTAAGAGCAGTTGAAACACTATAGCAATATTTTAAAATGTAGACAAATTCACTTTCCACACTTTAGTAACCTATGAATTTTTATTGAAATGGGATGTAAATTACTAGAGGAAACCGTATTAGCTGTGTAGTTAACTGGGATAAGCTTGCTATAAAACTCATATCAAAGTACATCTTCCATCAATTTTATGAATCATTCATAATCTTTTGAAATTGGCATGGGCGTATGAGTGAATTTTCTGTGTGTGTGTATACATGTGTGTCATATACTTGTGTGTTTAATGTATAATAAACAGAAAAAAATGATAAAAGAATGTTAAGGTTGCAATGTCAAGCACTCTGAAGTAAAGTTAAATTGCAGTTGCCTGAGCAAACTTACTTTGGCCCCTTTTATGATAATTTAATATTTCTTTGTATTTTTAGCAGGAACAATATCTGGAGAAGAGATACCTGTTGTTTCCAAGACTAATATCAAGGAATTTACAGATAGCTTTTCTTGTGAAAAATTCAACTTTCGGAGTAACCCAAACATCACTTTCTATGTGTATGTCAGCAATTTTTCCTGGCCAATCAAAATACAGGTTAGTTGTAAATATTAAGCCATTTACTACTCCAGGTGATTGAGAGGTTTTGTTTTGTTACTTAAATGAATATTTCCATTGCTACTGAGACTGCAGAAATGATTCTTATGTAGATAATATATTCTCCAGAGTATGTTTTGTTGTATATATTTAGTCTTTCTGCAAACTGGAGTACCTCCAAGTGACTAATGACTTACTCCTGTTTGTTTATGTTCCATTAATTATGACATTTGTATTGAGGGCTATTTTGTTTACAAATGTTTGTTCAAAATGAATGAGATTTTTAATCCTCAGTTGTACCCTCAAGGTAAAAATTAGTGCATAACAATAATATATGTTCTGATTAGGTTTTTGTAAACCATTAGCTTTCTTACTAATTGAATTTTAATTGGTTAAAGGTTTAATGTGTGTGCTGTACTATAGTGTGACAGCTTGTATACAGCGTTGTTGTAGCTGTGCTGGTCTCAGGATATTAGCGAGACAAGGTGGGTGAGGTAGTATCTTTTAATGGATAAACTTCTGTTGGTGAGAGAGATATATAACATTTGGTAAAGGTGTATTCAGTTAGAATTCATTTTCTCTTTTGGGACTTAAGCCAGCGAGGTATTTAATACCCTGAATTTCTAGTGATATTAGTAGGAATTGATGGCACTGAGTATCTCTCACAATTTGTTCCTCTGTAAGGTGTAGGATTCTTCCGTAGTTGTTATACTATTATGTGGTGTTTTGCTAGAAACTTCTGGAATTGCTGACATGGTCATATCAAGCATGACCACCACTTGACTTATAAATGAATGTAGTGTCTTGCCCAGTGAGCGAGATCCTATTTTTAAGTACCACTGCAGACTGATAACATGTTAGAATTCCCCCCTCCCCATGCATTAACAATCAAGAGTCTGCGTAAACCACCGTAGCTCAGGATGCTCTCAGAGTGAATAAGTTACCCTGAAACTCTCTCTCCTTCTCTGAGTGCTTGTCCATATATTTTCCACTCTTGGAGTGCATGGGTGCCATGTACCCAAGCTATTTTTGGGGTGGGGGAGGGCAGCAGTGTTTGTTGAAGCTGCACTTGTGCCCTAGGTGTCAGTCTGTCTCTCTTGCTCACTGTGCGACTAACCCTTTGTACTATAAATAGTTGTTGAGATGTTTAGTGTTGGTGAGTCATAGTTTAGTCTTTATTCCCTTTATTATAAAAAACAAAAAACAATAGTTTCTTAATTTCTCTATTGTGACTTTCCCAGTAACATGTCCAGCCCTTATGTCAGAGCCAAAGTCTCCTGGATTTAAAATCTGCCCATTGTGTGATGCAGTGATGTTGCTTAATGTTGGTAATGCAAGGTTCCTATTCCTCTTGGACGGAAGGAGCACTATTCTGCTGAGGGGCAGACTTAGGTCACCCTCTGCAGGCCTAACAAGAAAAGGCAGAGATCCCCTTATCCTGCCTCTCTTATAAAGGGCTTAAGGCCTAAAATGGGCCTGTCCGGCGTCTTCTCAGGCACTGGTCATTGTGCCTCTGAACTAGTTGAGTCAACCTTCAGGTGTCACCCAGTACTGATCCCTCAACACCAAGCCTCTTGACACTGGCAACTTCAGTATCCACCATTCATGTACGGATGTATCTACCTGTGCACAGCACTCCCTTTCTTGTTTGCGAAAACTTTCACAGTTATGAGTAGTGTCCCGGGGCTGGCTAAATCACCTCTACTTTCATCTGTGGCAAAGATACCATCCTCCCTACTAGCTGCTGCCCCAGTACAGTGCTGAGCACTTTAGCAGAACTAGCCACACTGTAAACTGAAATTTATGTGGGACTCCAATTACGACTTCTCTGCTTCTGGAATTGGAATACGCTTTAGAGTATTGACTACACTCACAGTTTGTTCAAGAGACCAAATAACCAAACATAGCCAAATTTATTGTCTAAAGACAAAGTAGTATACTACAAAAAGCAGACTTACATACCCACCTTCTGGAAAGTAAATTCTCTTAGTGTGTTTACCTTTTATGGAAGGTGTGCTTCAAAGATATGCATTTCAGCTACTAATATTTCTGGCATGATTTTACAAGTAATAAAACTCTTTACACATCACTTATAGTTTAATACACTTGTTTGTGCCAGCTTTGTCCTTGGTACCTCCCCATATTTTTTCCATATCTCGTTTTGAATACTACATTCCAAGTGTTGATGCGCCATGAAAGTACTCCCTACCTGTACTCAGTGCAAAGTATTTATCAGTCATTGCTTTGACAAGTTTCCTATTTTCTAATGTCACAGCTGACTTCAGCATTGCAAAGTGTGAAACTGCAGAAAAACCTGAGAGTCTCTGGATTAAGTTTAGAAGTGTGAGCAACAAGGATGACGTCATGGTGGGAGTCTGCTATAGACCACCAGACCAGGGAGAGGAGGTGGATGAGGCTTTCTTCAGGCAACTAACAGAAGTTACTAGATCATCTGGTTCTCATGGGGGACTTCAATCACCCCGATATCTGCTGGGAGAGCAATATAGCAGTGCATAGACAATCCAGGAAGTTTTTGGAAAGGGTAGGGGACAATTTCCTGGTGCAAATGCTGGAGGAACCAATTAGGGGCAGAGCTCTTCTTGACCTGCTGCTCACAAACTGGGAAGAATTAGTAGGGGAAGCAAAAGATGGGAACCTGGGAGGCAGTGACCATGAAATGGTCAAGTTCAGGATCCTGACACAAGGAAGAAAGGAGAGCAGCAGAATACGGACTTCAGAAAAGCAGACTTTAACTCTCTCAGAGAACAGATGGGCAGGATCCCGTGAGAGAATAACATGAATGGGAAAGGAGTCCAGGAGACCTGGCTGTATTTTAAAGAATCCTTATTGAGGTTACAGGGACAAGCCATCCTGATGTGTAGAAAGAAGAGTAAATATGGCAGGCGACCAGCTTGGCATAACAGTGAAATCCTTGCTGATCTTAAACACAAAAAAGAAGCTTACAAGAAGTGGAATATTGGACAAATGACCAGGGAGGAGTATAAAAATATTGCTCAGGCATGCAGGAGTGAAATCAGGAAGGCCAAATCAGACTTGGAGTTGCAGCGAGCAAGGGTTGTTAAGAGTAACAAGAAGGGTTTCTACAAGTATGTTAGCAACAAGAAAAAGGTCAAGGAAAGTGAGGCCCCTTAATGAATGGGAGAGGCAACCTAGTGACAGAGGATGTGGAAAAAGTTTATGTACTCAATGCTTTTTTTGCCTTCATCTTCACGAACAAAGTCAGCTCCCAGACTACTGCACTGGGCAGCACAGTATGGGGAGGAGGTGACCAGCCCTCTGTGGAGAAAGAAGTGGTTGAGGACTATTTAGAAAAGCTGGACGAGCACAAGTCCATGGGGCCGGATGCGTTGCATCCGAGAGTGCTAAAGGAGTTGGTGGATGTGATTGCAGATCCGTTGGCCATTATCTTTGAAAACTCATGGTGATTGGGGGAGGTCCCGGATGACTGGAAAAAGGCTAATGTAGTGCCCATCTTTAAAAAATGGAAGGAGGAGGATCTGAGGAACTACAGGCCAGTCAGCCTCACCTCAGTCCCTGGAAAAATCATGGAGCAGGTCTTCAAGGAATCAACTTTGAAGCACTTAGAGGAGAGGAAAATAATCAGGAACAGTCAACATGGATTCACCAAGGGCAAGTCAGGCCTGACTAACCTAATTACATTCTATGATGAGATAACTGGCTCTGTGGATGAGGGGAAAGCAGCGGGCGTGCTATTCCTTGACTTTAGCAAAGCTTTTGATAAGTCTCCAAAGTATTCTTGCCAGCAAGTTAAAGAATTATGGCCTGGAAGAATGGACTATAAGGTGGATAGAAAGCTGGTTAGATCATCAGGCTCAACAGGTAGTGATTAATGGCTCCATGTCTAGTTGGAAGCCGGTATGAAGTGGTATCATTCACTGCCTGCAATGTAACAAAAATATATGTAACCCAGAACAAATGTTCATAAAACACTGGTCGGTTGTCCATTCAGTGAGTCCATTCCTCCTTTATTCTTAAGGGTAGGCAGTAACTTAGATCCCTGAGAGCAACTAATCAGAAGGCAGCAATCTGCTCTGTCAGAATTACCTGCACTTCTCCACATCCATTGTGGAAGCAATTAGGGACACCAGCTGGACCTGTGCCTCAAGAGCTAGAATTCCCCCCATCAGGGACCCATAATGAATGCCAGCGTTGTGGTGGCAGTCCCAATTCCAAAGGATTATGTGCTGCCATGTATATCATAATGCCAACATGGGGCAAGTCGTGTGGTCTCTATCCTGTGACCCCATACTCAATCTGATCATCATTTGAGGATAAAAACACCAATTACCCAGTGGTCAGTGTTTAGCTGAAAGGGTCTTGGTCTGAGTCCAGGAATAGTTCATTCAGATGCAAGTACTCAGGAAAAAGCCGGAATAAAGGCTTCACTGAACAACAGACCTTCCTACCAGCTATCAGCACACTCCCTAAAGTAAATAAAAGGATCCCAAGTATATGGGCTGTATTTGGCGGGGCAGTGCTCCCCAGCTGGCAAAGTGCTACACTTCATAATGAAAATGTTACCTGAAGTCATCATTATTAGATCCCCCTTTCCTGTGTGCAAATCCTTCCTAAAGGAACTGTATGTAATTTTGAAATATGCTTAGTTATTAATTATTTTCTAAGAAAAATAGCCCACTCAGTTATGTTTCCACAACAGTGTTTCACTGAGCAATTACTCTTACAGTGAAGTTAGACATGCTGTTAAAATGAAGTTAGAATGCTCCAGTGTATTGTAAAGAATTAATTTAATCATTCAAAGGAAACTTGTTGAAAGTTTTACTGGTATGTTATTTGGTTCTTTTCCTGTATTAATGCTTCTAAGTTGAAAAAAAATCTTGGCATCCTGTATTAGTTTCAAAAACAGCAAAAAGGAATGAATCTAGTTATAGATGTGTTTTTTATTTTATTTGCATGTAGTAGAGGGAACTAAGGATGCTGTAGAGTGCTTTAAACACTCAGGACTACTTCACATCACAGATTTCTGTGGTGTTATGTTTTAAAAAGAGAGAAAATCAGCACTCTTTTGATGACGCTGGTTCCTGTTTCAGAGCTCAGAAGGTTTTATTTCCCATGTTAATAGACTGAACCTTGCAACTGAAGAAGTAGCTTAATAAAAGTCAAGAAGCACATTTGTCCTCATAAAAAAAATTTACTCGGTATAGCATATTTAATTATTTTAGCATTCTTTGTTTTGGAGTTAATTTTAAATATTTAACATTCTTGACTGACAAATACTGATGTAAAAGCTCTGAGGAATAGAAGTTATCAGTAACTGTCATGAGGAGTTAAAACAATCTTTTGTTCATGATGTACCACAAATTCAATTACTTAATTAAAATGAAAACATAAGCCTTTGTATTGTAAATCTTTTTAGAATTTTGCAAAGGTCATTGGATGGAATTTTCACTTGCAAATGTGTGTGTATATATATAAATATACCAGTGCCTGTAGAGAACCTTTTCCCAGCAATGGTTGCATACATCAGTTTGATAACTGTGATTTACAGCAAAAGGTTCAATTTCTAAGTACCTTACTGGTTTTCAGAGAGGCTGCCTAATAAATGCATATGGCTGTGTGTGAAGTCGTTATAATTCTTGAAATAACAAGTGGGTATCGATAATATAATTGTAAGACACATTAGCTTCCAAAAATGTCTTGATTTTTATATTGACTGTAAGGAAGTATCAATCTTCTAATAATATTAGAAGTGGGATGCAAACAAAATTTACGAAATTCCATAACCAGGCTGATAGACATTTTTGCACCCATTTCTGCAAAGAGATGAAGACTTCCTTTGAGCTGCTGGATACTCTCAAATCTCATTGAAGTCAATGGGTTTTGAGGCAACCAACACACTGCAGGATCCTGTCCTTTGTAGGACTAAATCTGTTGTCAAAAAAAGGCTCAGTGACATGGGATAAGAATGAATTTTCAACCTTTAAATACGACTTTCAGTATCCATGGAAAACTGTTGTTTGAGGTCACAGTTTTAAAGCCACTTAAATGTAATGTAAATGATTATTGCCATTTGTTTTATTGTTATGATGTCCAAAAGTGTTGTGGCCCCTTGAAGAACAAATAAGTCATCATTTGTGCCACAAGGAACTTAAAAAATAATTTTAGGTGTGTCATGAATGAGAATAAAAACCAGGTGGGGGAAGGAAGTGGGTTTAGTAAGCATAGGGGTTACAATAATAAAATTACAAAATTATTCATTTATGTTGTGCACACATCTTGATGATTCCACTGAATTATCAGCTAATTCCCTTCTTGCAGTTGGCATACTAAAAACATTTGGCTTGTTTTAAACAAACAAAAAGCAAAAATCCAGATGTATATTTTATGAACATATCATATTTATATCTAGTAAAAACAGATATATGGAAACAGATTGTAAAGATAGATTAGTTTTTAATTTTTTTAAAATTCATAAGTGAACTATGTTCCGGCGAATCTTGCCAATAATCATTGCTAGAAGAAAAAGAACCCTGGGGGATAGACACAATATGATACGTGCACTGAAATCAATGGGACTCCAGAACCTGGGTAAGGATTTGCCTGTGTGGAACGCCTTGCAGGACTAGGGCCTTAAATTGCACAACAGTACATTTTCTACTACATTTCACATTCTATATCATTATTGAAAATGTATATTTTATAGATGTGTTATTAAAATACATCTTTTTAAATTTTGATTAATAGATTAGATTAATGTGATTAGTTTAATGGAGATGGAAACTACTGTTTAAATGTTGAGTGTTATCATAATTATGATGATGATTATCTTTTTCTTTCTGATACATTTAAATATAGTCTGAAACCTGAAACCTAAAATTGGGCAATTTAACTCTTTATAGTAGTAGGAGTAATTTATTTCATTTTAGTTACAATGCCAGTTATGACAGTAACAGATGATAACGCTGTGTGCTGTTCATATAAAATATTCATGATATGAACATATCCAATATAAAATTTTCAGAAATAACTTTCACATCAATAGCAGATTAAACTTGAGAATATCCAGAAGCATTGCTAGCATTTGATGGCATTATCCAGCTGTTGTCTGATGATTAGATAACACCTTTATTTCTTTGCTATATATAACAATGGTGCTTTTGAAATTTGAGTTAAAATGAATTAGTGCATGGGTACTAACAATGTGGTGTCAACTGCTAAACTCCTCCAGTAAGTGTGTATTTCATTACTGGTGCTCACATGCTTCTTTCTTCGAGTCCCCACTTTCCCCTGCCAGCAGGTTTAATATGGCTATCAAGAATATCTGTAAATTTTGAAAGAGTTGAGACAACTGTTATTTCTCAGTGAGCAAAAGCACTACAAACAGTTTAGCTGATGGTTTAAAAAAGGACCAAAATACCTAATTAAGAGATAATTAGTCTTCACTGATGCACAGTTTTAATCTCCGTATAAATTGAATGTCCAAGATAAGAACTCCAGTAACTGATGTGCCAGTTGTATAGCTTTTTTTCTCCAAACAGACCAAGGCACTGTCCATGTGTAGTTGTATTACACAATAGATAGATGTAGATAACTTATATTTGAAAATACTCTGTCTCTGATGTTTTGTAACCGGATGTTGAGCTTTTCTTCTATAATTTCCATTTCCCTTATCTAGTTAATTAAGAAAATTGTAGTTACAGCATTTAGAATTTAGTAGGAAATATTGCTCAAAGAAAGCTTTTACTTGTTCTGGGCTTCTGTCAATATGGGAAAATAAAGCAATTGCCTTTCTTCTACACCATGCAAAGGGGAGAAATAAACTTTTCTGCAGACGACAGTGTGCAGAAGCCTGGTCATACATTAAAAAAAATATAAACCCTTCAAAGATGAAGAGCTTTGTCAGCACAAACTATACATGGCCTGCTGAGCCATGCACGCCCAGGAAGGTCACAGATAGTGGCTCCAATGCAGTCTGAGTTATTTAAAAGTGAGGGTTTGGACTGCAGTGAAGCGCAAAAGAAATAAACAGATTTATTCCGTGGAAGAATATTATAGAGCCACTGAGGAGAAAGATAGCTCACTGCCTCCTGTCTATCATTATGTTCAATTCTTGGGCCCTTCAGTTCTCAACAACCAAGCACCAGACAGTCAGCAGAAGTTACAGAAGTAGCTCTATGTCTGTAGTAACTTTTCTCAGTTGTCATAAGTGTGGTGGGGGAGACTCTGGCATGTGGACTTTGATGATTTCTTTTTCTTAAGAAAAAAAATGCCTTTGAGTAGAAGAGAGGCATTCTCTTTCTTTTTTTCCACTCTGTTCTTGGGACCTAATCTACATCTTTCTTTCTTTTGTTCTGAGAGAGCTGGGGCGAACTCCTTATCATCTGATCAGTATTTGTTTTTCTCAAAGGTAGGGGATTAATCTTCCAACTCTACAGCCAATGTGTTCATTTCCATGATAAACTGAGATAATCTGATCGGAATTGGAATCATGTTTTGCTAAGGGGGAGAATGGGAACATGGAATGGGAACAGGGACACAGGCAAGGCTCTGTGGCGTCAAAGTTGGGAAGGGGGACACTGAGGAAGGAAATTGGAATCATTGCTTGCTGAAAGTTCACCCCAATAAACATCAAACTGTTTGCACCTTCGGACTTCGGGTATTGCTGCTCTCTCTCTGTTCATGCGAAAAGGACCGGAGAATGGGAGGGTGAAGGGATAAGCCCCTCAAACATCTTGATGCCGTGTTTCATATGCATCGCTTCAGACGGGTGAGTGGCAGCCTGTAAGTCTCCCTCCCCAACAGTCTACACAGCTGCTTAGAGGGGGTATGGTGAACTCTTGTGATGGTAGTTGCGGGTTCTGGCAAACCAGGGTAATGGATTTTTTGGATAAATGGATAAGGAAGAACCAGGGCCCCTACCAGGTGCAGGGGTCAACTTGGGATGAGATTAAAAAGGAAATGGAGGCAGTGTTAGGGGACCCAGAGGGATGGGGGTGGCTGAGGAGCCCACTCTCCTTGGTATATGGGTAGTGGAAGACAGTCCCTGCCCATGGGAACTGGATGCCTTCCAGGGAAAGGAGGCACTTCAGTCTGTTTGAGAGGTTTGAAGTAAGGGCAGCATTATGGGAAGCTGCCAGTAATCTTTCAAGTTTGGTGCTGGTTCAGCAAGGGCTGCTGAAGGGTTGTAAATTATTTAGGGGTAGTTAAAGACAATTTGGCACAACAGGGTGTAGAGTCAAAAACAGAGTTAACGGACTGCCTTTAGAGACAGGAGCTGGGATTTGGTCCTGGGGGAGTGAAGGCCAAAAACAAATGTTTCAAAGTGAAAAATGGCAGGGTTTGTAGGAGCAGGTAACGACCCCCACTCTTCTCCCAGAGCCAGGATGAAAACCTGGGGGTAAGGGTTCCCAAGTGTTTCAACCCAGGTAGCCTACTTTCAGCTCAAAGCTAACTATATCCTTTTCTTCTTTTCCTTCTTCTTTCTCTCAGTTTACTTAATTTGCTGCTGGTAGCCTGTTCTTAGGGTGACCAGATGTCCTGATTTTATTGGGAGAGTCCCAATTTTGGGGTCTTTTTCTTATATAGGCTCCTATTACCCCTCACCCCCTGTCCCGATTTTTCACACTTGCTGTCTGGTCACCCTACCTGTACTTTAAACTGACCTCACAGGGTTAATTCATTTCTTTCCTCCTCTTCCTGCTCCTCCCCACCCCCTTCCACACTTTTGTTTTTCTGAAGTTTTAACGGAGGGTACTTTGGATACTTATGTGAAATGTTCAGGTTTTTTTGTTTGGTTTTTTTGGACAAAGCATGAGGGAGGTCTGCTGTATTCCACTGGAATTTTTTAGAGTAAAAGATCCATGGGCAACTATGGAGACAAATGTTTTACTGCCTTTTTGAACAGTCTCAAGGTAAAGACAGCACAGGATAAGGCAGCTGTGTGGCAATAATTGTACTTGGTGGCTGAGTTGTTACAGGCAAATTGCACTACCTTAGCGAACTAAATGTAGGAGTAAGTGATATAAAGAAGTAAGTAAAAAGTTATAAATAGCTTTTGCAGAAATTAATATTGTGGAAATGGTAAAAGGTAATAGTTGTGAAGATGTTAAAGAGTAACAGTTGTGGTGTTACAAGGAGGAAGTTTTTGGTTTGATGATAAAACCCAGTTATATGAATGTAACTGTATGTGCAACTCTGTGCAGTCACATTGGATGGAAGCTTGGTAATTAAATTATACAAGGGGGTCAGATAGAGTGGCTACTACCACCACTATGTTTTTGTCCCCAGAAGCCTTTACAGCTATTCTGAGGGAAAATGGACACTTTTCCCACAGAAATGGTCTATAAGGGACTGCTGCAGGCATCACGGTGGAGAGATAATCTGATCAAAATCATTTGACTATTGGGTAAGGTAATCAAAATCACCAGGGGAATGTAAGGGGTTTCTATTGGAACTTAACTTGGCTGCCCCTGCTGTCTCTGGTTGTACAAGATGGGAGTGTAATTGGAGTACAGTTGTGTAAAAAATAACCGCAGTGCAAGGGATGTTACGCAAAAGAGAATTTTGTGTGTGGGGGGGGATTATGTAAGGTTTTAAGGACCTAAACGGACATCATAGTTTGTAAAACTCTTGTTTTGTAGGTTTAAAATGAATTGGTTTGGTTCTGCTTTTTGGTTTTTTTATAATGCCACTGAAAATCCATTTGAGTCATTCAAAGTGGCAAAACTAATAAACACTTTTTGCCAGACACAGGTAACTAGTGTTGTTTGAGTTTGGTATTTAGCATTTAACCCTTAAGGGTACCTCGCTACTTTATAAAGTTCAAAACCAAAGTTATGGCTGTAGTAAGGGGCAGCCAGAACCAGGAGAATGGAGGGAAATTATGAATTCCTTTTTTTTTGTCACAGAAGAAACAGTTAAAATTGATATGGCTAATATAATGTTATGGAGGTTAAACTATGGAAGGAATGTGTATTTTCCCAGGTCGTGTGCAGTATATATTGGAGAATGGGTAAAAGAAATGCAGACAAAACCTGGTACTTAATTAAAATCCTATAGGGCTCCAAAAGAAGCCACAATAGGTTGTGCTTTCTTTTTTCAGATCTCTGTCTTTTGGAGCAGGAGATGAAAGTGAAAAGTAATCAGAACTAAGCACGCAAAATCTGCAGGGGCAGCTTGTTGCAACTGCCAGCAACTAGACACATTAAGATCTTGACCCTGTCCAAGGAGAAAAGGCAGTGTTTTGGTGGTGGCTTGGATGTTGGACCATACTGCAGTGGTCAGGACTCTCGGTGTTGCTGTGGATTATTATAGTGGCAGGTGTATTGTTAAGTATACTTGTGTTACGTTGCATATGGAGATAACGTATAAGTAATGTAGTAAGCTCTCCCCCTTCCCTCCCCCCCCCCGGTGTACTAGACAACCCATACCTAACCTTCTCGGGCCCACTATAATGGGAAGTCTGGAACACTAATTGGAATAGGTGTGGTATGTCCGTATGAGAGAAGGTACAGGGCACTATACTACACAAGGGGCAGTGGGATAAATGGAATATCGACACCTTCCACCTTGATGTCTGGCCCTATCAGGAAATGTGTTGCCATAGGTCCTATGCTTTTCCAGGGGTACCTGGGCAGGAGGATCCCAAAAGAAAAAAAAAAAGGGATGGGTGGAGTCTTAGGATATAGATATTCAGGCCTGTCTGCAAAGGCCTATACTTTAAAAATTAAGGTGTATTCTAATCACTTAGCTAGTTATAGAGGTACAAAACAAGAATCAAAATCAGTCTGCCTGTTTATACGCCTTCTCTCACTACGATAGCCTAAGGCCTTGTTCTTAGGCTAAAGCCTTTGGCTAAACAGCAGGGGCAGCCATAAGCTGGGAAGCGAACGATCACGTCCTCACCAGTCACACTGAAATAAGGCAGTTTTGGGCTGTTAAAAAGGTGATCCAATCTATCACCTCCAGAGAAAGGGAAGAGCCAAGAAGATTTAAAGAAAACTTAGTTTGATAGCATCCTGTCTGACAAGAACTCACTTATCAATAGCTGGGGTGTAAAATCCTCATTTCTTTGTTGTTCTATCACTGTAGTCCCCACTTCTCTATCGTTTGTCTGTATAATCTCTGTCTGGTTCCATGATTGTTTCTGTCTGCTGTATAATTAATTTTCTTGAGTGTAAACCAATTAAGGTGGTGGGATATAATAGGTTAGATAATCATGTTACAATATGTTAGGATTGGTTAGTTAAATTTCAGTAAAATGATTGGTTAAGGTATAGTTAAGCAGAACTCAAGTTTTACTATATACACCTCTACCCCGATATGACACGATCTGTGGGAGCAAAAAATCTTACAGCGTTATATCGAACTTGCTTTGGCCCTCCTGCTCCTTGTCCCCTGACCGCCCCCTCCAGAGACCCCCCATCCCTAATCACCCCCAGGATCCCATCCCATACCTAGCCCCCTGCTCCCTGTTCCCTGACTGCCCCGACCCCTATTCACACCCCCGCCCCCTGACAGGCATTCACCGGCAGCAGCGGGAAGTGGAGCAACTTGGCCCCAGTTCGCTCCACTCTGCCAGCTCCCAGCCACAGCGCTCTGCTTCCCACCGCCGGTGAGTGCAGGGAGGTTGAGAAAAGGACGCCCCCCGCACTCACCTGTGGCGGGAAGCAGAGTGATGCAGCCTCAGCCTGCTCCACTCCGCCAGCTCCCAGCCCCGGTGCTCCGCTTCCCGCCACCGGTGAGTACAGGGAGGTTGGGGAAAGGACGCCTCCCCGCACTCACCGGTAGCGGGAAGCGGAGCACCAGGGCTGGGAGCTGGCAGAGTGGAGTGGGCTGGGGCCAGGCTTCTCTGCTTCCACCACTGCTGGTGAGTGCAGGGGGGGCGGGATCCCTTCCCCCAAACCCCCTCCCCCGAGCAACATGGCTGGGGCTGGGGCGAGGGAAGCAGAGCAGGCTGCTCCTGGCCCCCCGCTAATCACCTGGGCCACTCTGGGCCTGCGGGGCCCCCAAAAGTCCTCTTCCCAGCTCCTGCCTCCCTAACCCTGACGGGAGGGGAAGTGGCCTGTTTTAACGCATTGTATGTGAACCCGTGTTATATCGGATCATGTTATATCAGGGTACAGGTGTAGTCTGAAGTCAATCAGGAAGTGGGGGGTGGGGAATTGGAATCATGTTTTGCTAAGAGGGGGAATGGGAACAGGGAATGGGAACAGGGACACAGGCAAGGCTCTGTAGCGTCAGAGCTGGGAAGGGGGACACGGAGGAAGGTAATTGGAATCATTGCTTGCTAAAGTTCACCCCAATAAACATCAAATTGTTTGCACCTTTGGACTTTGGGTATTGCTGCTCTCTGTTTCTGTGAGAAGGACCACGGAATGGGAGGGTGAAGAAATAAGCCCTCTAACAGTAGGGGATTAATCTTCCAACTCTACAGCTAATGTGTTCATTTCCATGATAAACTGCAAAAACCAATATATAAGTCAGTGAAGACTCCAATGTCTTGTACATCCATTTTATTTTTTCTAATTCCCAAATCAAAGGGTAGTCTAAGGCCTGTTTTGGACCTTTACAGTCTCACATTTATCAAGTACCTGAGATTCTGCATGGTTTCTCCAGCATCTATCGTTCCCTCCCTGGATCAAAACAATTGGTTTTCTCCTCTTGATTTTCATGATGCTCACTTTCATATCTCAGTCCCACCAAGTCACAGGAAGTTTCTGAGCTTTGTGGTCATGGGAAATTATTATCAACAAACTGTAGGTCCCTTTGGCTTATCATCAGCTCCTTGCATGTTCACAAAATGCATGGCAGTGGTGGTGGCATTCTTGAGGAGAACAGTATACATGTCTTCCCTTACCTAAATGATTGGCTTTTCCAAAGCCCTTCCCATCTGCAGGTCCTCCATTAAATCCAGTTTATTCTCCATCTCTTCGACTGTCTGAAGCTTATCTTGAACATAGAGAAATCAACATTAGGTCCCACACAGAAGCTTTAATTCCTCAGAGCCTTACTCGACTCCATATTAGCAAATGCCTTCCTTCCCCAGGAAAGGTTTCAGACTATTTGTGAAACGTATGAGTCTCTCAGGTCTCACCCATCCACTGTAGCTAAGGTGTGCCTCATGTTGCTAGGTCACATGGCTGCAAGTACTTATGTGCCATGAATGCAAGGCTGTGCTTTCACTCTCTTCAAGCCTGGCTAATATCAGTCTACCAACACAGCTGACACCATCTGGACAAGCTGGTCCAAATTCTTCCCATGGTCCTGTACTCTTTAGAATAACCACACAACATATGTCCAAGGGTCCCATTCCCCTGTCCTCTCCCAACAAAGACTAGTGTTGTAATTAGTGCCTCTGTAGTTGGGTGAGGTGTTCACCTGGATGGTTCATGGACCCAGGGTTTATGGACAGAATAGGAAGCGAGGCGTCATATCAATGTCCTGGAGCTTCTTGCCATTTACAAAGCTTGGCAGGCCTTCTTCCCTCTTATCAATGGCTCATTGACAATACAACGACCTTGAATTATCTCAACAGATGGCAGGTGTGGGGGTTGGAGCGCTTAGTTCAGAAAGCTCTGTCAGGAGGTGATGACCCTCTGGGACTTTTGCCTCAAGCAGAACATTAGTCCCACACCAGCTGACTTACTTGGTTTCCAAAAGTAGTCCCTCACAGAACAGTGTATTGAGGATTATTTTTCAAGCCTGGAGCATCCTGTCAATCAATGTGTTTGCTGCAAGAGACAACAGCGAGTGCCATCTATTTTGTTCTCAGGCAACAGTCCTCCTCCTCAGAGGCTTTCTGTCCACTCAACAAGGGCTCAGGAAACATCCACAGCTTTTCTCAATGCTGTTCCTATACTGGATGTTTGTAGGGCTTCCCTTTGCTCCATTGTACATACGTTTACTCCTACAACATCATGACAGCCTCAAGGGAGGATGCAACCTTTGGCAAAGTGATACTACAGTCACTGTTTGAATAGACTCCATGCCCCACCCCCTACAGTACTGCTTGTGAGCGACCTGAGTAGAATACTAGTCTGCATCCACTCAATGAAGAAAGAACAATTGTTTACCTGTATTTTAGTTCTTGTTCTTCAAGATGGGGGTGCAGAAGATGTGTATTCCGCGACTTACCCACCATTCCCGCTGCACTGGAGTCTTAGGCTGCTCTTTCAGTGCGAAGGAACTGAGGGGAGGTTAGGACAGAGCCACCCTTATATAGCCTTAAGAGGGTGTTTGAGGAGGTGCAGAGGGCATACGCCACCCTGACGGGTACTGATGTAGAAAACTGTCTTGCTCCAGCACACTGGATGTGCACACAACTGATTGGAATATACGGCTGCATCCACATCTCCAAAAATAACAGTTATAATACAAGTAAGCAATCATTTTTAATTGTAAATTGGAGGGAAGTTGGTCCATGCAATCATATACTGGAGAGAAGTTGTCCACTCTATGAAAACATTTGAGAATTGCTGGTATAAAATACCCATTTTGAGCCCATATATGTGTTACAAATTTATAAAATACATTTGTAGGGAAACGCACCACAAATCTATTTTGCTGTCCTATTTGTACCATTAGTAGTTACATTTCATGAACATTATAGTTCTGTTAACTTTTAATTTTTTTAAATCTCCATTACATGTTTATGAAAATACCTTTACTTTTTTTTTTGCGGGGCGGGGGGGGGAGGTGAATCTTCTATTGTTTTCATTCTGTTTTCTCTGCTTGCTTTATGAGGTTGTGCCCTGTTGATTTTGTTTTCTTGCAGTTTTGCTTTTTTTCTTTATTGTGACAACAGAAATACATGATGCTGACAATATGTTATAGATTGCAATCTTATTAAAATTGCCATATTAACGAGCACTCCAGTACAGGGAAAACATTGAAGCTGTCAGATGTTCTCAGCGTATGAAATTAAATACGTTTGTGTCTATGTGGCATCATCATTACACCTTGTGTTATAAAAACATCTTCTTGCAGTCTTGTGTAATGTTTCATTTAGGTTAATTTTATTTTTACCTTGTTGTTCCCATCACAGCACTTTTCTGCTGTATCTATATGTGAATACCACAACAATTACTAGTGTGTATTGGTAGGAAGTTATTTTTTATTAGTCACAGCTGACTGAATTTTATTATAAGGCCCTACTTAGCTTGTGATATTGTGGAAATTGCAAATGCCACAATATTAGGCTTCCACCACAATTTTGAGAGTGGGAGCACTATCAGGTACAGGGCTGATGGTGGGAGCGACGGTCACCCTGGGGCTAAAAGCAGAGCCCCCACTCTCAGCCCCAGCCAGCTGACAGCGAAAAATCATGCAAAAGTAATAATGGACTTGATTACCACATGTAATAAGGTCCACTGTTACTTTTCCACAATTTTCCATGGCTTGTCTGCAACTCATCCGCATTTTTTTGACAATCATCTCACAATTCAAGTAGGGCCCTTAATTATGAGCTTGCTTTACAAAGGTTTCTTCAGCAACCAGTGACTGTAGATCTAGCACAGAACTCACTTTCTACATGATACATGGGGTGCATGTGAGTCTTCCTCACATCGTTGTAAAACAGCTCAGCTGAACGAGATTTTGGTCTTTTTTATGTGTATTTGTTTTGATGAACGTGTACTCCTGAAGACCTGACCTCTCAAACAATCAATTTCCATAGAGTAATTAAATATTTTTTCTTTCCTAACTAACCTACTCCAGATGTCTCATAATCCTATTGATCACTCAGATGTCAGTTCAAAGTGTGTTCAAACACATCTCTAGCAAAACCTGGTAAGGGTTTGGATCTTCTTCATGCAAAATTTAGTGTAGTGAGTACATCCTTCATGCTGCATAGGGGCTCCAGTAGGAAGCAGCATAGAGATGTGCATGGAGAAAAATAAATATTCAGTGTAAGCCCTAATACTGGTATATAGGTGTTAGCATGTATAATATCAGGTTTCTGCAAAATCCCTGAATATTTGGAATCTTGTTTGATAACTTACTGTTTGAATGAGTATGGTTAAGTTTGCTGAACTGAGTATTCAAAACTTTTGATATTTGCCTTTTGATATATTTTATTAATTTGTGATTTTATTTTGAGATATTCATTTTCACGGATCTCTATTAATTGAGTTAAGTTGAAGAATCAGATTCCTTGGACATATTTTGTAAATGATGCTTATTTTGTACAGTTTGTGAAAATAATATCCAGGTAAATCAATGCCATCCCAATTGTTTTTCATGCCCATTTCATGTTAGGGAATCTACTACTGTAGTATGTAGTTCTGCTCTGTTTATAGGCTCTCATGCTCAGTGTAAACTGATTTATTTGAAAAATGTATAGATGAGTCTTGGTTAGTTGATGCCTTTGCGTGATCTGGGATTAGCGATCTATTTGGCAGCTGTGAAATATTTAGAACTTTAACCGGGATCCTTAAAAGTGAAATTGTAAGTATAGTAACATGTATTGTAATTTTAGAGATACACTAGTTTTGTATTCTCTCAGTTTGCCACAGGTTCATAAGGTACAGAACTGTATGTACAAGTATTTTGGCATTTTTCTGTTTTTCACCTTCAACTTTTTTCCAATTGCTTGTCCATTTTGGAATCTTAAAAATAGAACTTTTATTGGAGCTCTGCAAGGAAGGCTTAAGTAAATATAAAAAGACAGCAGTTGGCAATGATAATTTGGAAATTATCAAAGTCAAAGTTAAGACATTTCTAGTGGCCTAATTCTCTCTTTCTTTTAAATTAAAATATGAACAATGTTTCTTTAAAATATTGCAGTGCTGAACATATATTAATGCTTGTTTCGTATAGTGGAGCTGTGAAAGAATAGGGATACTGTGCATTTTTCCAGTAGTAAAAGAAATAAAAATTGGGGGAAACTGAAGAAGCATTTAAATTGGAATATGTAAGGGTGGGAAAATTGTACTTTTTCTCATTAATGTGCTTAATAAAATGAAGAGAACGATTTTTTCTGTGGCAAGGTGGTTACAGACTATACATACAAATTATTGAAAAGTCAGCCTTAGGCTTTGTTCTCCCATTAGTCCACTGTGGATTTATCCTTGCAACTCCTGTTAATGTCAGCATGCGGTCACTATCTTACTCATATTGTTATGTAACAGCTTCTGTGAAGTAGTGGTGGGAGACATTTAGCCTCATTCTTTGAAATGCGTATATTGACTCTTCCATGAGACTATAGTAGAGGATGTCCTTTCTGCCCCATGTAACATCAAACGGCACTCAGATGGTTAAATCCCCTGTGCATCAATGAGAATTGATTTGTCCTTTAGCTGTTACTTTCCCTTTAGCTATTAGAAAAGGGGAAAAAGCCATTCAATTCACATTGTACCTGCAATAACTACTGTAAGCTGATGATGCACTTTTTGTAAAATGATTGCTTTGATTTTTCTAAACTAATAACAATTCATTTATATTCTGCAGGCATTAACCACAAAACTGCATTTGTTCAGAAAATACTTTTTAAAGCTGTATTCATCTGTGGTGAGGATGGTGGTGGTTAAAAATCAATTGCAGCTGTATTATTTGCAAAGTAATCCATTCACTTCTCCATTCAAACTAGAAGAGGCATCCTGAGGGGCTGAAAGAAAATTACACTAAGATGATATGCTTGGGCTTTGTCTTTGTTTTATTGTGAAGACTGATCCACATGTCTTCTAATCTAGGTCCTTTGAGTTTTATTTAGTGTTCATATAAATAAGGGCTACCTGAAAACTACTTAAACATGGATATAAATCAGCCTGCTCCTTTTTATTACTGTTTGTCTTATTTTGGCTATTCTCACAAGTTAAAATGGACATTTAAATGATCTGTTCATCTGCTCTTTTGAATTTTCACGTAGTAAGTAGAAGCATAAACAGAATGCAAAAATAAATCAGAAGGGCTTATGTGTATCTCCATATATATGTGTTAATTGTTATGATCTAAACAGTGCTTCAATATTTTATATATTCCTTAAAGTAAGTTTAGAATGGAACAAAAGCCTGAAGTAACTTGTCATTTCCTGTTCTTGTTCATCCTAGACATTATTCCATACTAAATATTATTCCATTTATTAATGTTATAATTGTTGTTAGTGGCCTTTATATTATTTATTACAGCAGTGTTGATGTTACATAGTGCTTTATGGAAAAGTAAAAGACATAGTCCTGGCATCAAAGGCTTTACAGTACAAGGGTGGAGTCCTGCAAACACGTTACATTAAGATACTTACACAAGTGATCTCATTGAAGTCAATGGAATTGCTCACATTACACAGATAAATACGTGTTTGTATGATTTTGCCTTAAATAAAACCTATGTTCAACACTGTGTCAGATGAAAAAGTACCTGAATATTCAATTTCAACTGTACGAGTGTGGTGGTTCTCAGTCCAGTCATTAGTAAGATAGTGTCCACGTAAAAGAAAAATGCAATCTGCAGTAATTTGGCATGCCTGTTTTCAGTCTCAGAAGAGTCGCTAAGAATTGGATGAACAAAGAGACTCTCTTTCTGGATGTATTTCTACCATATCATTATTTTGTGCATTTGTGGGAAGCAGCTTTTCTCCTGCTCATTCTGGATCTGTTATGGTGGCTAAATATAATAGAGTTAGGACTTTCAGTACTTCACATTTCTCAAGCGCAAACATTTTATCAAGAAAAAATAAATAAACTGATCTAATTTGAGATGACATTTTATGAACAAGATTCTAGTCTCTTGGAATAGACTTCTTGTCTCTTGCCATATAACCTGTGAAAATCTGAGTGTATAACTGAAATGCCTGGACAACTTTATCTATATTAATGCCAATGTAAAATTATACTGTTTAATTTATGAATCCTCAGTCAGACCATTAAGGTTAATTTCATCTCTGGGATGCTTTCATACAATTTATAATTTAAAAAAGATGAAATATGAGACTCTGAAGTAATTGCTCGTAATGTAGCTGTTTTTTCATGGCACCGTCAGTTGCCACTCCGTTTTACTTTCAGGGTCTCTTGCACTTGCACAATTCTGCAGTATTGGGGTTGCAAATGTCACAGAGGAATGATTACTTCTTTAAATTAAAATTATCACTTTTTTAAAAGGAAACATATCTGTTGGACCTAGTTTTTGTAAAATCTTAATTTCGTCAACTTTAAATTTGAGGGTATATTTGACCTTGGAAAATTATTGAAGAGAAGGAAATGCCATCTTGGCATTTTAAACTGAAATTGAAAAAATACAAGATACAGTGGTGACAGTTTACTTTCACGTACATTATGAGGTTCCACATAGTGTATGAGGTGTGCTAAGGTGAACAGAGTTTTCCATTAGAAACAATGGCTGGTGACTGCAGTGAAATATAGTAACACCATTGCAAAAGCTTGTGGCAGTAGTGAAATTCAACTTTTAGTATAAATGTATAATGTTTAGAATAAAGTTAGAGATTTTTAATGTACAGAGAAAGGAATAAGTAGTCTAAATTAACATGCTTATAGATTTTCTTTAAAAAAAAATCCAGTAGTAATAACTTTTCTCCAGTTAACATTGATGACCGCACATGTGTGCACACACGCAAACAATCAGGTAATTAAAAACCTAGTGTGGTATAAAAAGAATGTGTGATTGTGGGCAATGCTTCTCAAATGTTAATTCTGCAAAGTTTGTAGATAACTTTAAACTGGGTATTGCAGTGATTCAGTACCCTTGATTTTGGTACCCAAATCCTCATGTGGGATGAAGGTAGCATATGCCCCTAAATTAGAATATATTTTCAAAATGTAGAAAGGATTAAACACATGTTAAACATGTTCATATTATGTTTCTGAATTTTAACTGGTCTCTCAATTCATGACTGATGGGTGATGACTTGGTCTGAGCTGAGGATGTAAGAAATTCAGTATCGTTAATGGGCAGTTCTGAGGCAAGGTCACACATCTTACTTCTGCATACCAATAGTTCAGCCTCCACTGGTTGAGCAGTTCATTGGTCCAGTTTTATCCCACCTTAATTATTTTCATATCTTTATTTTACCCATGTCTTTTCAGGCAGTAATGGATTTGCTTTCCCTTCCCCGCTTCTCTTTCCCCTTTTCCTCTCCTGTGGAATCTCTGAGCATTGAAGTGTTGTTCCTCTGGGCTGTCTCGTGCATAGGGTGACCAGATGTCCTGATTTTATAGGGACAGTTCCGATATTTGGGGCATTGTCTTGTATAGGCACCTATTACCCCCCGTCCCAATTTTTCACACTTGCTATCTGGTCACCCTACTCGTGCAAGGTCTGCCAACCAGCCCTCATCACCACGATGATGGCAGAGCAACTTAGGAAGCGTAAGTGAAATCCAAAAGATGCTGTATTTGGGATGCAGAAGTCTCAAGCAGCTCACAGGGTGAACTCGTTCTTGTTGTTCATAACTCACTGACCTTCCCTCTGCTAGGGACTGGGACTCTGACTCATACTGGTGTGACAGCCCATGCACACACACTGTTCCTTCCTGAGAAACTGCAACTCCTCTAAGAGGGAAAAATATGTAGAGCTGCAGTTGCCCAGAAGGAATTCACAAGGGGATGAAGTACACTTCTCTCAACCTTGCTAGGAGTAGATCTTTAAAAATCTCCTAATCTTCCTACAGACATAAACTCATTAAGGACTCCGGAATCCCCTAACAGATTCTGAAATGGGTTATAGCCTCCCTATGCCAGGAGGCAAAAGTCCACTCAGCTTCCCAGCCTCACCTTCTGTCAAGGTTCCTTCCCCACTCTGAACTCTAGGGTACAGATGTGGGGACCTGCATGAAAACCTCCTAAGCTTACTTTCACCAGCTTAGGTTAAAACTTCCCCAAGGTACAAATTATTTTACCCTTTGCCCTTGGATTTCCACCAACAAACTTTATCTGGGTTCCTGAAAAAACAGAGTTTGGACACGTCTTTCACCCCAAAATCCTCCCAACCCTTGCACCCCACTTCCTGGGGAAGGTTTGGTAAAAATCCTCACCAATTTGCATAGGTGACCAAAGACCCAAACCCTTGGATCTTAGAACAATGAAAAAGCATTCAGTTTCCTTACAAGAAGACTTTTAATAGAAGTAAAAAAAAGAATCACCTCTGTAAAATCAGGATGGTGAATACCTTACAGGGTAATTAGATTTAAAACATAGAGAATCCCTCTAGGCAAAACCTTATGTTACAAAAAAACCCACACAGACAGGAATATTCATTCTATTCAGGACAGCTATTTTCTCAGCCATTTAAAGAAATCATAATCTAACGCATAGCTAGCTAGATTACTTACTAAGTTCTAAGACTCCATTCCTGTTCTGTCCTCGGCAAAAGCATCATACAGACAGACACAGACCCTTTGTTTTTCTCCCTCCTCCCAGCTTTTGAAAGTATCTTGTCTCCTCATTGGTCATTTTGGTCAGGTGCCAGTGAGGTTACCTTTAGCTTCTTAACCCTTTACAGGTGAGAGGATTTTTCCTCTGGCCAGGAGAAATTTTAAAGGGGTTTACCCTTCCCTTTATATTTATGACACCTTCTCTTTAATCTTGCTTCCCCTGCCACAGATCCACAGAATCTTTGCTACATCCCAGCTTTTAAACAGTCCCTTGGAGGAACTTACAGTGTGGCAGATCCCCAAGGGGTCCTGCTTTTCCTTAAGCCTAGGCCATGTCACCTCTAAGCCTGAGCTTCTGGACTCTAGCATTCCCATTTCACATTGTGAGCTATTCACACTGTGAAGCCAACTGAGATAGACTCCTGCTCAGAGACTTTTACACTCTTCAAGGACCAATGCACCCCAACAAATATTTGCAGTCACCCCAGGCTGCCTTTTCAAAACAGAGTAGGGTTTATTAGTTAAGTGGAACATAGCATTGGGAAATCCACTCTGGCCAGGCAGTGCAATCAACCAGGAAACCTGCTATAGACTCCATTCCTGGCTCTAGCTCTTGGTCAGTCCAAGGTGAAGGCCCTGTGACTCTCCAAAGGGCAGCCCTCATTCCAGTCACCTGACACCCGTCCCCTTTTGTTCTCCAGCTGCATTAATATGTTCTGTCTGCTGGAGTTTCCTATTGTTAGGTAGCAGTTGTTCAGTCACTGGGGTTCTTGTTGTCTCTCCAGATCCTATGTTGATATAGGTAAGTTTTAATAATTCATTCATTCCATCCCAGACAGCCAGGTGACACACACACTTCATATCCAAAAACAACATTAACCCTTTTGGACCAATGGGTAGCAATGCAAAGTACAGAGGGAAACTGAGGTAATACAGGATTCATAAAAATATTACAGAAAATTCATACTTCATCACACCCCCAAAGAGCAATTCATTTCCATAGAATGAAATACATTTATACCAAAGACCGTTGATATCAAGGGGAGTCTTTCTATTGACTTAAGTGAGTTTTGGATGAAGTGCTTAATGTGCTACACAGCTTAGAAATTCTGTAGTTGCTCAAAGAATCAACAATCAGTTAAAATGGCCTAAATATCTAGTGGTTCTATATCAATAGGATATTGTATTAAAATTTTATATGCCTTCCATTTATAATTACATGGCTTAAACAAAATCCTACTTAAAATTGCCTTAATTATTTCAAGCTAACATCAGCTGTTCCCTAGATAACATTTGTCTTAACATACAACATAATTATCAGCAAAATAATTCCTTGCATCTCTACTTTTCCATCCTAAAAGATTCCAAGTAGTTAACACAATCTTTCTACAGTGACAACAGGACCAGGGTCACTCCCAGGCTGGAATGAGACAGCTTTTCTGACTCACCCAACACTATACAAAAAGTTTTAAGAGAGGAATTGAAGAATATCACAGTACTGTACCAGGGCCTGATTCTCCTCTTGCTTATACATATTTTACACCTGCATGACTACTGATTTCAGTGGTGGTACTCTTGATTTATGTCAATGAAATCGTGAGGAAAATCAGGTCTCCATACTGCATGTAGGCAGAATGTAATTACTTGAATTGGAATTGGGCCACACACTAGGATCACACCTATTGCTTAAATATTGAACCTGAAGTGTTGAGAGATCCAAAGCAAAGGACAAAAGAAAATGAATAGTACAAGGACTTACAGGGTGGATTCAATATTTTTCATGTGAAGCCATTTTCTTTAATTCATATTTCATGATTTTGCATTTGTAATACTTACGTTTGTAATACTAATAATTTATAATGAAATGATTCCAATTTATGTCAGGAATGGATGTAACATTAGGTCTAATATGAGGGAGAATCCTTCTAATGAAAGAAAGTCGAGGGGCAAGTATTAGACCAGGGGTCGGCAACCTTTCAGCCGTGGTGTGCCGAGTCTTTCCTCATTTATTCACTTTAATTTAAGGTTTCGCATGCCAGTAATACATTTTAACGTTTTTTAGACGGTCTCGCTCTATAAGTCTGTATATTATATAACTAAACTATTGTCGTATGTAAAGTAAACAAGGTTTTCAAAATGTTTAAGAAGCTTCATTTAAAATTAAATTAAAATGCTGATCTTATGCTGCCGGCCCGCTCAGCCCGCTGCCAGCCTGGGGCTCCATTCACCTAGGCTGGCAGCGGGCTGAGTGGGGCCTGCAGCCATGACCCCGGCTGGCAAGGGGCCAGCAGCCAGAACCCCAGACCGGCAGTGGGATGAGCGGCTCAGCCCGCTGCTGGTCTGGGATCCCGGCCCTGCCCACACAGAGTGGGTACCTACCTTCTCCCTGGTTCTCGCCCATTCTCTTCCTCTCTCTCTGCACTGAGCTGAGGGTGGGAGTGCACTGAGCACAGGGCTGGGGGTTGGGGTGTAGGGTCTGGCCAGGAGCTAGAATGAGGGAGGGGGCTCAGGGATGGGGCAGGAGTTTTGGGTGTGGAGTGCTTACCAGGGCAGCTCCTATTTGGTGCGAGGGGTGTAGGTGGGAATGTGGGGGGTGGGGTGCAGGAGCTCCCGTTTGGTGCTCAGGGTGGGGGTGGGAATGTGGGGGGGTGCAACAGTCAGGGCATGGGGTGTGGGGGGCCTGGGTATGTGTGGGGGGTGCAGGAGTCAGGGCAGGGGGCTGCAGGTGTTTGAGGACTGTGCTGGAGTCAGGGCATAGGGTGTGGGGGGAGTGCTGGAGTCAGGACTGGGGTCGGGGGGTTGCAGGGGTCAGGGCAGGGGGCTGGGGTGTGTGGAGGGTTCAGGGGTCAGAGCAGAAGGCTGGGGTGTGTGTTGGCGGGGTGTAGGGGTCAGGACAGAGGGCTGGGTGTGTGTGAGGGGGGTGCAGGGGTCAGGGAAGGGGGCTGTGGTGTGGGGGGGGTGCAGGGGTCAGGGCTGGTGTGTGTGGGGTCAGAGCAGAGGGCTGGGGTGTGTGTGGTGGGGTGTAGGGGTCAGGACAGAGGGCTGGGTGTGTGTGAGGGGGGTGCAGAGGTAAGGGCAGAGGGCTGGGGGTGTGGGCTAGGGTCGTGGGGGTGCTCCAAGGCCCCTGCCCAGAGTGGCTCACGGCAGGGAGCTGGAGAGGATATGCCCTGATTCCACCTCACGGCCCTGTTCCCACCTCTTCTCCGCCTCCTCCCCGGAGCAGCGAGCGTGCTGCGGCTCCGCTTTTCCCCCTCCCCCGCAAGGGCCATCAGCTGATGGATGGCAGGGAGGGAGAGGAGGAGGGGCAGGAACCCCGCATGCTGGGGGAAGAGGCGGGGGCTCTCCTGCCCTGCAGCAGCAGCCGGTAGGACCAAGCTTCTTCACCCTGCCCCCTCAGGAGGGGCGGAGAAGAGCGGGCCGGGGCGGGCAGGATTTTTAATGGCACGCTGCTGCCTGGCGGGGTCCTGGCCTGGGTTCGGCAGCAGGCTGAGCGGATCCGGTGGCTGGGACCCGGCAGGCAGCCGCGTGCCATTAAAAATTGGCTCGCGTGCTGTCTTTGGCACGCGTGCCATAGGTTGCCGACCCCTGTACTAGACTAACACCCTTGATCTTGCTAAAACTGCCACAAGATTTTTAAAAACAAAAAATTGGTCAGTAGTTTTCCTGTGAGAGCTCAATTTTATGTGTTTTACAGCTGAACTAAATTAATCATAATAATTTAATGAACATTGGCCTTTCCAAGGCCTGAAGGCCTAGATAGCTTGCTATAGGCACAGTTAGGTACTTTTTGAGGAGGATTGCTGGTGTGGATGAAGAGAGATTGTGATGGGCATTGAAGTGGGGAAGGAGGAGGGCTAATTCACAGTTTTAAAAATACTTCCTTGAATTAAGCAATGATAATTAGAAAGCAGTTAATGGCCTGGAACAAGAAGAATTAAATTGTTCCATTTTTCAGCCTTGGAAGTTTTGTATGAATGCTTTAGAAGCAAATGAAATAGGTCTTTTTCCAATTGACCGTTCCCTCACTGCTAGATCATTGATACTTTAAGCCCTTTGCTCCACAGGTAGTGATACAATTGACCTAGTACAGGCTCTTTAATGAAATTGATTTTTTTTCTTCTTTACTTCCCCAGCTGCTTTGTGTAAATTGCTACAACCTTCAGTTCCTGGAGCTTCTTACCCTTTGTTTTAAGGGGGCGGGGGGAGCGAGAGGGAATGGGGCAGAAGCATTAGAACTCAGACTTGTTTAAATCAAATCTCTCTTTTATATTTTGATTCTAATGACAGCATTTCAGTCAAATACTGTAACTGGGGTTCTTTGAAGGATTTTAGCAGTGAATCAGTTTTTCTGACTTTCTGGATTAATCATGGTGAGCAAAAGGAATTTTCATAGACTCAAGATTTACCACTTGTAATAGTATGTAATCAAATGTTATCAGCAATTTTAACTGCAAAGTTGCTTATTTGACCTGAAAACAAACATAATTAAATTGAATGCTCTTGTAACTCCATAAGGTACATACTAAAATTATTGTAACAGGTAATTTAACTTCCTACAAGGTCTGAATGACATTTCATTATTAAATAGAGATCACCTTAAGTTCCCAAAGTGGTTATTTCGTGAGATAAATATTGCATTGGAGCAGCATATTTTTGTTTTCTCAAATACCATCAGATATAGAGTGATACTACAGACAAATTGATATTTCTAGATTAATTTGATTAGCTTTCTAGTAAAGCTGATTAGTACCATATCCCTTGCATTGTTATTAAAATAATATCTTCTGAACCAGATGTCATATCATGTAAGTTATAAATATTGGCTGAGACTTTCCAAGGCACCTAGGGTTTTGGATGCTCAGTTTCCATGAATTTTAATGGGACCTGGGCAGCCAAATCCCTTATATAATTTCAAAATTGCAGCCATTATGTATATTTTATTTATATTTGATATGCTTGTAACTAAGTACAGAAAGAGGATGGAGGAGTTGAATATGATCACTGGATTGTAGAAGCCTAAATCTGCAGTTAAAAAACAATTCCTGGAAGAATTAAGGATTGTTTTTTTGGGGTCAGACCTGCTCTTAGCAGTGTCTTGGCGGGGCACTGAAGCTGCAGGGGCTTCAGTGGCTCTTAAGGGGGAAGATTTTCCTTCTTATGTGGCAATGTAGCGCGTATGTAGTTGCCCATTCCTTCTCGGGGAGGAATTACAGATGGCACCCACCCAATTGCCTTATATTGCACATGACTGTAGGGGAGATGATGCTCCCTGTCTTCCTATGAGGAACGAGTTTCTCTTTGACTGGTAATTAAGGAAATTGAATGGGCTGTTCAAGTTGAAGATGTTTTCCAGCTGTTATCTGGGAAAGTGAGAATGGACTCACTCAGTAATCAAGTACAAAGGAGTGAAGAAAGATTGCAGTGTTAGGGAGCCAGCCGCAGCAGGGTCAGTCTCCTAACAACCCCCTGAGTGTAGCTGACTGTGACAGGTGCTGCCTGATTGAGTGCACTTTCTGATTGGTGGAGGGTAGGCGCTAAGCTACTACTTGACCCCGCAGCAGCCAGAGCTTGCTGGCTGTCTAACGTGTTCCATGCTGCAGCTGCACTCAATCCTGTTTCCTCTGCCTGCTCCTGCCCAGCCTGCTTTTGTGTGATTGATTCAGTTCCTGCCTTTCCCCACCCTTGAAACCCCGACTCAGACCTCTGCTTCTAGACCATGTCTCCAGCTCACCCATTGGCTGTGGCATTTAGCCTGTGATCCCTGGCTCTGATCTCTGGCTCTGGTATTCGGCTTCTGATCTCTGACTCTGATCCTCATCTCTACTCTCGAATACTCCCTTGGGTGTCCCATGGCCTTGATGCTCGACTCTGTCTCCATTCCACTCTGCTCTAACCTCCAGGTCTATCCACCCCCTTGGCTCCAATCATTGGGTCTGACTGCCCATGTCCATCTCATGATCCTGACACCAGTTGAACACTCCTCATCTCCAGAGCTGCAGCGCTAGTGGAAGGAAAGGAAACAGAATGAGGGATGTACACGTAGAACTACTCATGGTGGTGCAGAAACCACCTTCTTCTTTGAGTGATGGTCCTTATATGTATTCCACTCATGGGTACACATGCGAGCCATGCACCTGACTCTGGAAGTGTCTTTTGACCTGCATGTGGATAGTGTGTCTCCTCGTGCGCCCAGCTGAAGGTTAAGAAAGAGATCGGGTCGACACTTCTCCAGTTCCCTCTTACTGCCACATGGCTTGAGTCGGTTTGTATTGTAGCTTTTCTTTGTGTTAAATAAGTTTTTGTATAGTTAGTTTAGTTCTTCTCTTCCCCATTTGGGGACCACATCTCCCCAACCCCACCCCAGGGACTATGTCTTAGATTCTGGGCTTCAAAAACTGTGTTTTCTGCACATGCTACTTCTCTGTGTGCAACAAGCACCAGCAGTGCCTCTACTGCCTGGGAAAGGTGCATACCATGGCTCGCTGCACCATCTGCAAATCTTTCCCACCCTGAACCCAGGAAGCCTGTGAGCTCTTCTTTCATAAATATCTGAGGGAGGATGCAATGAGACCCAGGACCCTAGAATCCAGGCCTGGGAGAACGCACCTCACAGTGGCCATCACCAATGGTGAACGACCCTCTAAGCACCACATGTGTCTCGGAACCAGGGTACTGAAGACTAAAGACAAGAGCGCAAAAAGTACTTTCACGGCACAAGAGCAGGTCCCCATCACAGACTGCTCCCAAGTGCAGTGTGTGACAGGGTCGGGCCAGATGGCTATAGGAGAGTAACAGAAGGTAGATATATTAGCCCCAGGCTAAGTCGGTCCCTTTTCCTTGGGTAAGGTAACAGGGAAGGTTCCAGAAGGAAGGTTCCCCCCAAATCCTCCCAACTCCCGGTCAGACACAGGAGGAACTGACCTGGACTGTGGGTTCATGAAAATGGCCAAACTGAGGGCTGCCGTGAAGCTCCAAGGCAAGCAAATCCTCCAATAAGCGCAAGACCCACCAAGGTAGAGCAGGAACTTTGTCACAACTTTGCTTCCCCAGCCATGCCAGGTTGGGTGAGATGTCACGCATGGATCTGTTTGGACCAGTGCCAAAGATTCCCCACATGGAGGGTAAGGCCAGGGGTATGTGGGATTCGACTGTACCAACAGTGACCTTGGCACCTAAACATTCAGAATGCTCACTGGTGTGTGCCACCCGTTCTGCCAGTACCCATGCTCCTACCAGACAGGCTGGCCTCGCAGACACTGCCAGGCTCCTCCAGCATCTCCATTGGGGCACCACGGACCTCCGGACAGTAGGAGCCATTTCTGTCAGCAGAAGAGTTACTACTTCCATATCTGTAGTCTCCTCTTCTATCTCCCCACTACCCACCTGTGACATCCCTACCTCGGAGGACAAACCCCTTCTGCTGCTGTAGGAGAAGCCTATCCCTCTGCCACACTGCAGCCCTCCAGTACTGAAGCCCCCCAACCCTTGCTGAAACCATCTTCGGAATCTGAGGAGTTCTCAGAGCCTGAACGCTTTTTCTCCCTGGCATCACACCAGAGTCTGGACTTACGCCTCAGGTTGCCCTACCCTCCGGCATATAGCCCAACAACAGAGGCTTGGTACTACTACCCATGGGGCCCACCACATCTGAGGATCCCATCTTTTTAGCCTTATTGGGGATGCTTGGACTCCTACCACAGACACCGAGCACCATCTCAGGCGTCCTACTGGCAGTCCCATACACACCCACCGGCACCGTCAGTGTACAAAGAAGAGGGAGACATTTAACTGGTGCCGGCAGCTCCACCACTTCCTTCTCACCAGATGAGGCGATCATCCCACTCCAGCTCTCTCTGCTGGATGACCACTGCCAGTACCAGGACTTGCTGCAGAAGGAAGTGGCAGACATGGGAATTCCATTGTAGGAGGTTCAGGACCTACAACAGCAACTCCTGGACATCCTCCAACCCCAAGCGACATCTAGGATAGCCCTACCCATCAGTAAGGCCATCCTAGAACCAGCACGAGTGGTTTGGCAGATGCCTGCCACACATGCCCCCACACATAAGTGGGTGTAGTGGAGATAGTTTGTGCCAGCCAAAGGGACAGATTATCTAGTCACCCATCCACCCCACAACTCCCTGGCTGTCCAAGCATCCATGGAACAGGCAAGGCAGCAACCACAAAAGTCCACTCCTCTGGACAAGATAGCTAAGAGACTAGACCTGCTGGGCAGGAAAGTCTATTCTTCTGCTGGTCTGCAATTCCACATTGCCAATTACCAAGCACTGCTAGCCAAGTGTGACTTTAACAACTACAGTAGGCTACAGAGTCCAAAGGCAAGCTGCCACCAGATCACAGCAGCAGTTTCAGGCACTGTAGGCAAAGGGCGACTGGTCTCCTGGGTAGCCCTTCAGGCAGTGGTGGATGTGGCAAATACATCGTCTCAATCGGTGGTGGATTAGCCACTGGGCCAACGGGGCCAGTGCCCAGGGCCCCTGGGCAATTGAGGGGGCCCCTGGAAAATGGGCACCCCGCACCCTAACCCCGCTCCCCGGCAGGAGCCAGGTGGGTGGGGGAAGCCCCTGCTCCCCGGCAGGAGCGCTGGTGGTGGGGACTGCAGGCAAAAGGGGTGGGAATAGAGAGGGGCCCCCACTTGCTCTGGCCCAGTGCCTCACAAACCCTGAATCTGCCTCTGCTTTCAATCTCTGGTGACCGGTGTAGTGATGTGAAGGAATTTGTTGCTACAATTGTCCGACTTCTCCATGGAGATCCAAAATATAACCGAGAATCTCCCTTTTGATGAGAAAAAGCTCTTTAATGAGAAGATGGACAAATCTCTCCACTCGCTGAAGAACTCCAGATTGACTCTGGTCACTTGGCATCTTTACCCCAGCCCCGAGATGCAGGCAGCATAAACAACGTGTCCGCCTATGCCGACACACTCCATATCCAGCCTACTACTAGTGCCAGTGGGAGCCCCTATGTCTACAGCACAGATTGCAGTGGCCTTGCTTCCCCACCTCTGCCACAACCACCTCCTGAACCATCTCCCAGCAGCAGACCAAACCTCGGTTTTGACACACCAAGACCCAGGAACCTCCACTGATGCCACCTGCAGAGCCTGATATAGTCTTTGGCAGCCATCTTGCCATATTTGCCCACAATTGGGGCAAGATCACGGTGGACAGTTAGCTACTGGAGATCATCCACCATGGATATTTCATAGGGTTCCTCTCATTCCTGCCAAACCGCATCACCTCCCTGACCTGCGCTCTGGGGATCCATCCCATTAACAGAGCCTCCAACAAGAGGCAGACGCTCTGCTCCTAAAGAGGGCAGTAGAGCCTGTCCTGTCTCACTACAGGGGGTGAGGCTTCTACTCATTCCACTTCCTCGTCCTGAAGAGGGGCAGAAAGCACTGCTCCATTCTAGATCTTCATTTGCTGAATGCTTTTATCAGGCATTCCAAATTCCATATGGCCGCGCTAACATCAGTTATCCCCTCCCTACCCCAGGGAGCCTGGTTTGTGGCTGTTGACGTGAAAGACTCTTACTTCCATGTGGGCATTCACCCAGCCCACCTCAAGTTCCTCCATTTTCAGGTTGGAAACCAACATTACTAATTCCAGGTCCTCCCATTCGGCATAACCAAGAGTGTTCACGAAAGTCTTTGCCATGTTAGTGGCCTAGATGTGCTGCCTCAGCCATTACATATTCTGCTACCTTGACAACTGGCTCCTGGTGGCACAATCCCAACAGGAAGCAGTCTCTGCGATCCATTGTTTTTGCAGTTTCCTGGCATTTCTAGATATCTGTGTTAATGAGGAAAAGTCAGTGTTGATACCTACACAGACAATGCACTTTATTGGGGCGTGGCTCGACTCCATCGTGGTGAGAGCCTTTCTCCAAGCAGACCACTTTGCAGCGCTGACAGCCCTCATCATGAGCATTCATTGTAGACCACGCACCATGGTCCACTGCTATCTCTCCCTCCATGGACATATGGCAGCCTGCAGCTATCTGACATTGCACGCACGTCTCCATATGCATTGTCTTCAAGCTTGGCTCCTCTCCATCTACAGACCCCACAGGGACCATAGATTCCAGGGTCACTGTTCCTGGAACTGTGCTGTCCCTCATGTGATGGTCCGATCTATCGAAGATCAAGATTAGTAACATCTGTGCCTCTCCCACACTACAGGCCACCATCACAACAGACCTTATGGGATTGGGAGCCCACTTAGTCCACCACACAGCTCGGGGAGTCTGGATGACATGAGAAGCCAGGACGCACATAAACATCCCAGAACTGAGGTCAGTCTGCGTAGCATGCCAGACCTTCCTCCTGCTCATTCAGTCACTCCATGTTCAACTATTCTCTGACAATATCACAGCAGTGGTGTACATCAACAAGCAGGGCAGTGCCAGGTCTCTTCCCCCTCTGCTTTGGAGCTGGTGCATCAGCAACCACGTGAACGCTTCAGGTCACATACCTACCAGGCACCCAGAATTTCCTGGCCGATACACTCAGCAGAACTCTGTACCTCAATCACGAGTGGGAGCTACATGACACCATGCTCCTGTACTGCTTTGCAAAATAGGGCGCCTTCCTGATGGGACCTCTTTGCTAGTTGTGAGAAATGAAAGCCCCTCTATTGCCCCAGAGGAGCACTAGGGGAGGGCTCTCAGGCTGATGTTCTCCTCCTCCCCCAGACAGGCGACTTCTGCTGTGCCTTTCTCCCCATTCCTCTCCTGCCACAAGTGCTATGCAAGATTCAGTAAGACAGAGCCACCAACATACTCATAGTCCTGTTCTGGCCCTGTCAGTTCTGGTTCACAGCTCCTCAGACTCTCCGCCCGCATAGCACTATGCCGCTGCACACGCCCAGATCTGCTCATGCAAGATCGGGGGAAGCTCCATCATCCCAATCCAGGCCCTCTTTGTTACCCTGAGAACAGAATTTAAGTACCTCCAGAATAGCTAATCTGTTTACTTGTTATAACCAATTTGTTCTTATTAGGTATGTGTCTCCAGGGTGGCTAAGGAAATACTTGGAGGACACAGTGATTGACATAAACAGTGTTCCAAAGCAAGGCACCCTTTATTGATACAAATAACAATTTCTTGACCCAATAACAATCTAAACACAAACCCCTTATAACAAGTTATAGAGCACCTCAAACCACATTGCCTTATAGTTTGAAATGATACTAAGTGGCTGTTCCTTGCTTCGGATGGCCAGTTTGTCACAGGTAGCTGACAGCAATTTTTAGAGATTCATTAGATTTTACGTATATAAATCTCTTTTACAATTAACACACACTCATACATCTTTATTACCCCCCCACACACAGACACACTCACACTGTATTATACTATAACTATAACTGTAGTTATCTGACAGACTTACTATGCTGCACTGTCTCCTGCGTGCTCTGTTCTCCCTCTGCCCCAGTGACAGGACTGCCTCTGCTGCAGGTTTTCTCAGTCCCTGTTGCTGCTGCTGCTGCTCTTCTCCCTGTCTCTCAACTGTCAGCTGGTGCTGATTTTTATACCTTAACGATCACATGTCAGTCATTCCACCCGACTGTTATTTATCTCACAGTGTTATGTTCTGTCAGTCATTGTTTACCATCTTCTTTTTCATGCCAATTTGGTTTTCCCGCCAATTCCTAGTAATATGTGACATACGGCTGTCAGCCACTAGCAGCGTGACTCTTGCTTGTTCAAAATGGAAGCCAGGAATCTAGGATGGAGTTTTTCTGGTATCATCACCACCTCACAGCCTGGTACTTGGATGGACATCAAAGGGAGACCATGCATGCTCTACTCCATTTTGACAAATCCTCACCCAAAGCAGGAGAGAATCCACCAGAGCCTGCTATTGAGCTAAATTGAGATGTTTTATGGTGTGGGGCCACCACCACCATGACCATTCACTGAGCACACTGTCTATTCCCATCATCCTCGACTACCTCCTCACCCTCAAGACATTGGGCCTGGCCCTCAAGTCTATTTTAGTGCACCTGGCAGCACTCAGTACCTTTCTCCCTCCTGTGGATGGCGCCTCGGTGTTTACACACCCCACCACTATCCACTTCATGAAGGATTTACTCAACACCTTTCTACCAGTACTGATGTCTACGGAACCTTAATCTCATTCTCCACCCTTTGAGCTACTGGCAACATGCTCATGAGCACTCTCCCACCTCTCAATGAAAGTGAAGTTCTTGGTAGCCATTACCTTGGCCAGAAAGATCAGTGAACTCACAGCCATGATGGCAGATCCCTCCCCCACACAAAGACAAGGTGACTTTGCAGCTGCACCCTAAATTCCTTCCAAAGGTGGTGTGTCAGTTCCACCTAAATCAGTGAATCCACCTACTGGTTTTCTGCCCCAAACCTCATGCCTCCCCCACTGACAGAGCCTTGCACTTCCCCAAAGTCTGTTTCAGACATTTCCAAAACTATTTCTGGACATCACAGAATGATCAAAGGGTCAAGTCATCTAATTCAACACATCTCCAAATGGGTTTGGCGGTACATATGTGAATGCTACAAACAATCCAATATACTCCCGTCCAATAGAGTCATGGCGCACTGTATGCAGGTGCAGGCCACCTTATCAGCCTCACTGACAGATGTCCTGGCAAGACATCTGTCATGCAGCAATGTGGTGGTACATCTACATGTTCATGACACACTACACCATCTCACAGGCAGCAGCTACAAATGAACCCGTGGGCCAGTCCATACTGCAGACTGCACTTCCATTGGCATCCTGTCACCCAGTTCCGTGCTGATCATTGCTCACAAGTCACTCACATGTGGACTACACATGGGGACCATCACTCCAAAGAGAAGAGGAGATTACTTACCTGTAACTGGAGATTTTTTGAGATGTGTGGTCTCTCTATTTCACAACCCACCCCCTCTGCTTCAGACTGGATTCCATAATGGTAAAAGGGAAACTGAAGAGGCAACGACCTGCACTACCTCTTATGCTTTCAGCTGGGAGCACAAGGAGATGCACTATGCACGTGCGGGTCAACAGACGCTGCTAAGAAACACTGCAGGACTCAGGTGCGTGACACGCATGCACACCCACAAGCGGAATACAGATAGGGACCACACATCTCAAAGAACCTCCAGTTACAAGTAACCTTAGTAAGGAACCTCCTCTTTCATAAGTTTCTTATCCCTCCAATAAGCCCTTCAGCTCTGAATTGTAGGAAGGATGTTCTCTTTGCCCTTTCAGACATGGGACATCGCACACAAATGTCGTCCTCCTGGTTGATTGGTACACTACAGCTGTTTTACACATCTATGCGAGGCTTATGCATCCCTTACAGTTGTGTAAACAAGGACCATTATTTTGCTCTATCATGGGATTTTAGTGTCAAACTCATAAACTCGCACACAAAGCTACTTGTTGCAAAGAACAAAAATATTATTAGCTGAAATGTACCAATCAAGTAACACTGCATACTCAAATCCATGAAAATGATGCTATAGTGAACTGAAGAAAAGTTTTCTTTCTCAGAAATGAGATCCTGCTTTTTGTTATTGAAGACAAAAAGGAGTAGCGCTCCTTTCTCCTCTCATTCCTTTCTTGCTATTTATACAATGAATGTTGTGTAAATAAGCAATACTCTTTTGTATATAAGAAACATGCTCTCAACAAATTCTTAAGATGAAATTGATATTTGATCTGAGTAAGAGCTAAGCTTTTCATGTCTTGGCCACTATAGAGTTCAGTCCTCACTAATAATGAAAGGAAAACACATCATGAAATCATACTTATGAAATTTGTGGGCACAACTGGTAAGCAATTTATATGCTAAGTAATTTGGTTTGTGTATTGCATTAATCATGATTATAATGCATCATGAAAATGCACTAAATGATGCATTTTTATAGTTTCCAGTTGGAGAACTGGAACAATTTCATGACTTTTAACAAGACTTTCAGTACATTATGTATCTCCTGGAATGCTATCCATTTACTCATTTTAACGGCTGTACTGACCTCATGCTTTTATCGGGCGCCAGACTTTTGGGGGAGAGGTTAACTGTCCAACCTCCTACTGTTACCAGAGATAATATTTGATTAACCTCTGACTAAAGATAACTGGGTCCAATCAACTTTTTCTATCTTGAGCTTCATTTGAACTATTTCTTTTTAGGAAAGTTTCCAGCAGCCTGGGAAGCCAGTCAGCAAATACAGTTATTAATCAGATAAGCATTGCTTTTATTTATTGCCCATCAGTAAAATAAAATCAGAACCCAAAAGTTATTGGGCCAAATTCACTACTGGTAAAGGGAGCTCAACTCCATTTACATGAATGTAGTTTGCATCATGTATGCCAAGAGTGAATTTGGCCCTTAATTTTTATATGCTCCGTCAGTTCTTGAGAGGATATTTCTCTCCCGCCCCCGCTCCCCCTCTGCCCTTAAATTCAACGTAAATGCAATCCTTAGTCACTGTGGAAAAATTAGATAAGTCTCACAAATTCTTTTTACTTCTGTTATGCTTATTGTAGCTAGTCATGCACACATCACAAAGTAAAGACAGTATAAAATGTTTTGCTGCAGGGACACCAGATAAAAATTCACAGCACGCAATACGTTATTCAGGGTCTGCTTAAAGACTCAAGCAAACCCTTTTGTGTAGTCCTGAGACGGGGTGAGTTGGAGCTTCTATGCCCAGGGGAAGCACCAGGAGGTATTCTGCTGCAAAGAAGCAGAATGTACCTTATTCTCCCCCACATTCCTGTCCAGGTTCACTGGTTGGTACATGATGGGGGCAGCTATTGTCTCACCTCATCCCCTCCACAGCTGAGTGGAGAGGGAGCAGTCCCTATGATCCCCCAAGAACAAGAACAGCAATTGTGCTTGGCACACTTGATGCACAAGGGAGGGAAAACTCCTTGTACCCTCCTCATCCTGAGTAAGGGGCAAGGAAAATCTGCCCCACCATTTACTCAGTTACTCAGATAAAGTCTCGTTTGTTTCAGAACTGAATAAAGAGCTCCACTTTGGCCACAAATAAATATTGTGTGAGACCAAGAAGAAATTAAGGAATCTCTTTTCAATCAGTATGGAAAAAAAAAAAAGGCAAGATCTCTCAGATTTGACTCGTTTTTCGTACCATCCTATTATCCAGTTTAAGTGGGGTATTATTTTAATATGTGCTATTAAAGGAGTATTTCTCTCTAGTTATATCTCTATTTTTATTTGTGCTGCTTTTATGAATATTTTCTAAAGCAATTTCATTTACAAGTAATGTTTTCTGTGCTTCATATTTTTCTTAGATAAATTATGTGGTTCTGCACAAAAACTTCCACAACATCCTATTTAGTTATTAGATATCTCATTCTATTTATTAGATACATCGTTCTTAACAGATCATCTTTAGCTTTTGAAATTTTCTATTTATCTGTGTAGGTTCTTTATCAAAATAAACTGGATCTTTTATCAGAGTGGGATTTCAACTCCATTGTCTGATTGCTAATTAAAAACCTGAGTCAGAAAAAAATAATACGGACATGGTTAGACCACAACAGAGAGCCAATATTTGGCTGAGAAAGCAGATGTTTCACAGATTTAGACATCAGAAAGAAATATTTTTAGTATAGCTGTCATCAGAAGTAGAGAAAAGCATTGTCTAGTCCCTACTATTAAACACACTCCAAATACCTATGGAATCAATGTAATCCATGGTGGTGGTATTTATATAAGTAACACTATATAAGCAACATCCTAAATAAATGTAATTTAGTTTTTTTCCCCAAGAAGTTTCGAAGTACAGAAATGAGTAAAACATTCTAGGTGATTTAGTGAGTTCCATGTTCAAAGCTAACAATATCTTATACTCATTAAGGTAAACTTTCAAGATGAAATGTAACCAATTTTAATTCAAGGTTCCTGTCTATGTTTTGAGAATAAAAGTTCTGTCTTAGTTGTTACCATCAGTGAAGTTATTCACAGGTAAGAAAGAACAAAAGAGCTTCCAAAGTTTCTTTAACTATTTAGCCAAATCTTCCCTCGAAGTAAGGCCTCTCTATTCTTTCTGATAAAAATCAATGTAGAGTACAGTTGATTCTCAAAAATTCCTTTTTTATTATTTCCTTTCCATTCAAATTATCCTTTCTTTCCCCAAACACAATATTGACAGTTGTTCTGGTTTTGGTGTAGTTGGTCTGCTTGTAGTTACATATCATCTTTCTTTAATCTCGTGGTTATCCTGCATTCAGTCCTCTTAAAAAAGTCAGAGAGTGATGTCAAAGAAATAACTAACCATCCTGGTAATTTTTTCCTCACATTTCATGAATTCTCCTGTATTTTCAGTATTTGTGATCTGACTATTCCTTGATCAGATAGTAGTTCTTGTTGTTTTCCTGCTGACTGTAGAATCAATTTGTCATTGCTCCCCATCTGCTCTAGTAGTCTCGCCTATCGTCTATCCTTGGGAGTTTCCCCATTTGCAGAAATTGTGAGGAATAAACACAACCATCCAGTTATGACTGTCTTTTATGATTAGTGTCAGTATTATTAATAATAATAATTTGTATTACAGTTGCTCCTAGAATCACTAATCATGGATCAGGACCCCACTGTGCTAGGTTTTGTACACTCCCAGATTTTCTCTAGTCTATATTCTTCTTTGGCTTCTATTGGAACCTTGGAGATATCAGTATTTGTCAGCTCCTTATTCCTAAATATACAAATACTATGCTAAACATGCGCTGTTGATTTATATTAGTCCACAGTGCTAGCTGTCTACTCCAGTGTCAGAGCAATGATTGTATATTTCAAGTATTTGGGTTTTCTAGGAAATTAATTCTTAGAACTTCCCACCAGTCTTAGAAAGAAGTACTCTTCTTTTTGTCAGTTTAGCGTGATTCCTTGTCTGAGACATCACTGCTAGAAAAAAATGGGTTAATGCAATATTAAAAGTTAGTGTCAGACTTAAATTAATATTTTCTCTTCATGTACACGCAAAGTAATTATATGAGGATGTATGTGTTCAGTCTTGAAGGTGTATCTGAATTCTTTTTTACGTTTGTTTAATGCTTTTTTAATTGTTCCTGTGCCAGAGCTCTGGCCAGGGTATTTGCTGTATCATGACTATGAAAGGTGTGGTCACACACACTTGTCAGTCTCATCTGAAAGCATTTGTGCCATGGCTCTGGCATTATGTTTGAGGAACACAGTCCCCATGGTACTGACGTGGTGTTTCATTTCATATCAAATACTTTTATTTAATGTACTGCTTTCCAGTTTTCTGTCACCTTCATTTTTCACTGTTCTTGACATAACTGTGTCATGGCTATATATGTCAAATCCCATATTAAAAAAATTTTAGTTGGATCCACATAATAGCCTGAAAAAAGAACGAGGAGTACTTGTGGCACCTTAGAGACTAACAAATTTATTTGAGCATAAGCTTTCGTGAGCTACAGCTCACTTCATTGGATGCATGCAATGGAAAATACAGTGGGGAGATTTTATATACACAGAGAACATGAAACAATGGATGTTACCATACACACTGTAACGAGAGTGATCAGGTAACAGTGTGTATGGTAATACCCATTGTTTCATGTTCTCTATGTATTTAGAATCTCCCCACTGTATTTTCCACTGCATGCATCCAATGAAGTGAGCTCACGAAAACTTATGCTCAAATAAAATTTTTAGTCTCTAAGGTGCCACAAGTACTCCTGTTCTTTTTGCGGATACAGACTAACACGGCTGCTACTCTGAAACCTGTCATAATAGCCTGAGTTTCAGGGATCAGCCCAGAAGTCAGAGAAGCAACACATTGTGCTTTGTTTATAGAAGCTTTTGCTAGAGATCAGCCACAGAAATTTGCTGCAAAGAAACAGCAGTCTTTTCCAGCCATACTGATAGGGAAAAACAGGGAATCTACAACTCCAGCTTCTGTCATAAATATAAAGGGAAGGGTAAACACCTTTAAATCCCTCCTGGCCAGAGGAAAAAACCCTTTCACCTGTAAAGGGTTAAGAAGCTAAGATAACCTCGCTGGCACCTGACCAAAATGACCAATGAGGACACAAGATACTTTCAAAGCTGGGGGGTAGGGGGAAGGAACAAAGGGTCCTCTCTGTCTGTGTGATGCTTTTGCCGGGACCAGAGCAGGAATGCAGGTCAGAACTCCTGTAAAGGGCTAATAAGCAATCTAGTTAGATATGTGTTAGATTCTGTTTTGTTTAAATGGCTGATAAAATAAGTTGTGCTGAATGGAATGTATATTCCTGTTTTTGTGTCTTTTTGTAACTTAAGGTTTTGCCTAGAGGGATTCTCTATGTTTTGAATCTGATTACCCTGTAAGGTATTTACCATCCTGATTTTACAGAGGTGATTCTTTTACTTTTTCTTTAATTAAAATTCTTCTTTTAAGAACCTGATTGCTTTTTCATTGTTCTTAAGATCCAAGGGTTTGGGTCTGTGTTCACCTATGCAAATTGGTGAGGATTTTTATCAAGCCTTCCCCAGGAAAGGTGGTGTAGGGCTTGGGGGGATTTTGGGGGGGAAAGACGTTTCCAAGTGGGCTCTTTCCCTGTTCTTTGTGTAACACTTTGGTGGTGGCAGCTTTTAACCTAGCTGGTAAGAATAAGCTTAGGGGGTCTTTCATGCAGGTCCCCACATCTGTACCCTAGAGTTCAGAGTGGGGTAGGAACCTTGACAGCTTCCATGCAAAAATTATTTTATTTAGTTACAAAACAAATTTTGTCTGTGGGCCTGAAATTAATTTTTCTACACTCACAATTTTGCTTATTTTAACATTTAAAAAAATTAATACCAAAGAAATTCAAACATGACAAATCTAAATTAGGTTAATAGTTCTCTAACATTATCACAAATATTTTAACACAGTTCACCCAGCACCAATTAAATATATTTCTCTGTTTTATTCCATTTCAACAAAACCAAAACATGCCAGCAGAGGGAAAGGACAACCAATTCAACACAGATAAACTGAAGTCAATGGGAGATATGAATATTCACAGCATAATTTGACCCACTGTGTATAAGATTCTTTATGCAGTCTTCATATCCCTTCATCATGAGATAATTGCTTTTCCCATACCATTTTCTGATGTTCTGTATCTGTTTGAAGGCTTACCTAACTTTACAGATACATTATTCCAGTCCTGATTTTCTGCAGTGAAAATGAAAGGAGTCAACATAGACTGTTTTTATGTTAACATTTTTCAGAACTTTTGTCATACAATGGCATGATCTGCTGTTTTTTAATTTTGTCCCATGTCCTATTGGTTTGTGTCCAAGTGAAAAAAAATTAATTACAAAATCATTTCACTACTTTTTAACTGATAATGAAAGCATGATATACATATAAAAGGGTTGAGCACAGTGGAGATACATCAGTAGGGGACATATTTATTTTTTATTTTGTGCAGCACTGATGGATTTTGTTCTACACTGTAGCCACTAAGACATCTGTTTTTGTTGTGCTCATGTAGTGACAATCAAATGGCAGAGGAAGACAAGAACTGCCATATGAGTAATAGCCTTTTCAGCTGTCCCTTTTACTTCCACCTCTTCCCCTTGTTTTATAAAGTCCTTAATTCTGTATTCTTTTTAATGCAATTACTTTCAAAATGCAACAAATATATCACAAACAAATGTCTCATTGCTCAAGGGCAAATCATTTTGCCAGACAGTAAGCACAAAATAACTAAATAAATTGTGTCCCTTAAGCAACAAATGTTTATTATCCTATAAAACAATGTAAAAACTGAGAAAAAATAAATTATACAATGTGTTTTGTTGGAATTTTTTGAGATTTTGTATCCCAGAGGCAGTTTTTCTGACCATGTGATTTAAGAGTTGTCATGGCCATTTCTAATTTTTAGTGAGCACTGTTAAGAATTCTTATTAAATTGCCAGAGCAAAAGTTTGGATTTCCCTCTTCAGCTCTAACATACATATGGCAATTTAAATTAGGATTGACAATAGCCAGTGGGTTTGCATTAATTTTTTAACATTTTATTTATGAAAATGCACTGGATACAGTTTAACATTCATAGTCCAATATTTATTTATTGCTTCACCTGCCCTAAAATAGAAACAGTAAATATTGTACTTTGGTAAAAGGTTTGAATGTTTGTCTAGGATCATTGTTGTTTCTCTAAGTGGCTTTATATTGCAATTTCTCATTGCATTACTCAGAGAATTGCTACATATATCCCAACACCTCTTACAGAAACTGCAAAAAATAGAAATTGTTTTCCTTTCCTTCCATAGAAAATCACAAGACTTTGAGGAGTACTGTATCCTAAAACAGGACATAGCAAATAGTGCTGCATGGTCTCCAGTAAGTCCTGCTCATTATTCTAAAACTATTTTAAGAAAAGAAAATGAGCATAAGGTCAGCAACAAATATCACTGGTAAATGAACAAAACATTCACTCTGAACATACTGGAAGAATATGTCTTCTACATACTCCAAAAAAACCCCGCATTAGTACAATGGGCCAGGTGATTATGTACCATGTTGATGACCCTACCTGTTCATTATTGGGATTCATTGGCATAGGTGAGTTCTTTTTAAATGGTTCACTGGTGTTATCGCTGGTTTTCTAAGACATATTTGTGGGTGTATTCAGACCTCATAAGCACAGTTTGGTGGGAAATTTTAGTACTTGAAAAGTAAAGTTGCAGAATTTGTGCCAGAGGGTGGTAATTTTGTCAGAAGACCAGAGTGTAAGATCTCAACAAGATGGAGAGTGCTGAGCATTCTTCATAGTCTGTTAGCAGACTTAGCTGATAGAATTTTGCAGGCCTTCAGTCATACTTACCTTTTTGTCGTTGTTGTGGAATAAACATAGAGTAGGTAATGAAGATGCATACTTGATATGTTTCCATATGCTATCCCACTTTTAATTTACTAGATCAGTTGTTCTCAACCTTTGTTCATTTGCGGACTCCTACAAAATTTTGAATGGCAGTGCAGACTCCTTTGAAATTTTGAGTGGAGGTGTAGACCCCTTTGGAAATATATTGTCTGTATATATATTAGGGTGGATTTTATTTAAATCACTAGTCAGGAAGACTCGATTTAATAATGGATTTCTACATAAAAGTGCATTATTGTTGGTTGTTACAACCTTAATATCTATTCTTCACAACTCTGAGATAGATGAGACCCTAACTGGGTCTCTTTTGCGGCCTGCTGCCATTATAAGTTTTCCCTTCTAGTGAGTGAATGGTATGGTAGATTTCAAATCAATGAAGGCTACACTCAGAAAGACCTCAAGACTTCTGTAATATGCTGCTCAAAACAGTTTCACTTTTGTTTCTACTGCCTATCACCCCTGCTCACATTTATCTCCAGACTTCTCCTTGTCCAGATCTATTCCACACCCAACAATCTTCTATTCATTGAGCTTTTTGAAACTTTACACTTTTAGAGAGAGGGGTAAGGGATTGACTCTGTGTACACAAATTTGCAGAGGGACAATAGGGTTGAGGTCTGTTATTTCTCACCTCTATATATTATTTATTTAATTATTTAAAAGCATTTTTGCTGTTAACAAGCATGTTATCTCTGGAGACACAAATCCACAGTTTGAGAACTGCAAAACTAAGCATCTCTGATGATATCTTCTAGACTGAGCACTGAATCCCAATGGGTAGATAGAAAGATTAACCTAAATAATCTATACAGAAGCATCTATCTTCTGTAAAGATCTTCTAAAGAATCTATACAGAATAATCTTTTCTTTTTTCATAGATTCTAAGGTCAGAAGGGACCCACGTGACCGTCTGGTCTGACCTCCAATTTATCACTTTCCCAAAATAATCCTCAGAGCATATCTTTTAGAAAAAACATCCAAACTTGAATTAAAAATTCCCAATGATGGAGAATCCACCATAGCGATTAGTAAATTGTTCCAAGGGTTAGTTATTCACAACTTTAAAATTTTACACCCTATTTCCAGTTTGAATTTGTCTAGCTTCATCTTCCAGGCATTGGATCATGTTATACATTTGTCTGCTAGATTGAAGAGCCCATTGTTAAATATTTGTTCCCCATGTAGGTATTTGTAGGCTGTAATCAAATCACCCCTTAACCTTCTCTTTGTTAAGCTAAATAGATTGAGTTCCTTGAGTCTATCAATTCTTTAATCATTCTCATGACTCTTTTCTCTGAACCATCTCAAATTTTTCAACATCCTCCTTGAAGGATGGTCCTGGATGCCAAAATTTAGGCTGGTAGGTAAGAGACTGAAGTCCAGGACCTCCATGGTAGCATTCTCTGAGATGCTCCCAGTTCCACTCGCAGGGCCAGTTAGACAGGCAGAACTGCAGAGTCTCACTATGTGGATGAAACAATGGTGTAGGGAGGAGGGGTTTAGATTTATTAGGAACTGGGGACACTTTTGGGAAAGGGGGAGCCTGTACAGGAAGGATGGGCTCCACCTAAATCAAAATGGAACCAGATTGCTGGCACTTAACATTAAAAAGGTCGTAGAGCAGTTTTTAAACTAAGGGCTGGGGGAAAGCCAACAGGTGCGGAGGAGCACATGGTTCGGACATCCCTTAGGGGAGGATCTATTAATATAGAATCTCTATGTCCTAGTGAGGACAAGAGGATGGAAAATGATAAAATACAGGCAGGGTCTGATCAGAAACAGTCAAATAAAAGAGAGTCCCATTCAATTACATTGTGTAATGGCAGACAGCTAAAAAGAGACAAGTTTTTAAAGTTCTTATATACCAATGTTAGAAGTCTAAATAATAAAATGGGTGAACTAGAGTGCCCATATTAAATGAGGATTTTGATATAATAGGCATCACAGAAACTTGGAGGAATGAGGATAATCAGTGGGATACAGTAATACCAGGGTACAAAATATATAGGAAGGACAGAACAGGTTGTGCTGGTGGGGGAGTAGCATTATAAGTGAAAAAAAGCATGGGATCAAATGAAGTAAAAATCATAAATGAATCAATCTGTACCATAGAATCTCTATGTATAGAAATTCCATGCTCTAATAATAAGAACATGGTGGTAGGGATATATTACCAAACACCTGACTAGGATGGTGATAGTGACTGTGAAACAGAGGTTAGAGAGGCTATTAAAATTTAAAAAAATCAATAATAATAATGGGGGATTTCAATTATCCCCATATTGACTGGGTACATGTCACCTCAGGATGGGATGCAGAGATAAAGTTACTTGACACCTTAAACGACTGCTTCTTAGAGCAGCTGGTCCTGGAACCCACCAGAGGAGAGGCAATTCTTGATTTAGTCCTAAGTGGAGCACAGGATCTGGTCGAAGAGGTGAATATAGCTGGACTGCTTAGTAATAGTGACCATAATATAATTAAATTTAATATCCCTGTGGTGGGAAAAACACCACAGTGGCCCAACACTGGAGCATTTAATTTCAGAAAGAGGAGCTACACAAAAATGAGGAGGTTAGTTAAACAGACATTAAAGGCTACTGTGCCAAAAGTGAAATCTCTGCAAGCTGTGTAGAAACTTTTTAAAGACACCATAAAAGAGGCTCAACTTAAATGTATACTCAAAAATAAAAAACATAATAAGAGAACCAAAAAAGAGCCACCGTGGCTAAACAACAAAGTAAAAGAAGCAGTGAGAGGCAAAAAGGCATCCTTTAAAAAGTGGAAGTTAAAGCCTAGTTAGGAAAATAGAAAGGAGCATAAACACTGGCAAATGAAGTGTAAAAATACAATTAGGAAGGACAAAAAAGAATTTGAGGATCAGTTTGCCAAAGACTCAAAAAGTAATAGCAGAATTTTTTTAAGTACATCATAAGCAGGAAGCCTGCTAAACAACCAGTGGGGTCACTGGACGATCGAGGTGCTAAAGGGGCACTCAAGGATGATAAAGCCATTGCAGAGAAACTAAATGAATTATTTGCATTGGTCTTCACAGCTGAGGATGTGAGGGAGATTCCCAAACCTGAGCCATTATTTTTAGGTGACAGATCAGAGGACGTTTTGGAACAGATTGATAAATTAAATAGCAATAAGTCACAAGGACCAGATGGTATTCGCCCAAGAGTTCTGATGGAACTCAAATGTGAAATTGCAGAACTACTAACTGTAGTCTGTAACCTATCATTTAAATCAGCTTCTGTACCAGATGACTGGAGGATAGCTACTGACACGCCAATTTTTAAAAAGGGCTTCAGAGGTGATCCTGGCAATTACAGGCCTGTAAGCTTGACTTCAGTACCGGGAAAATTGGTTGAAACTATAATAAAGAACAATATTGTCAGACATATAGATGAACATAATTTGTTGGGGAAGAGTCAACATGGTTTTAGTAAAGGGAACTCACGCGTCACCAATCTACTAGAATTCTTTGAGGAGGTCATGTAGACCAAAGGGATCCAGTGGATATAGTGTACTTAGATTTTCAGAAAGCCTTTGACAAGGTCTCTCACCAAAGGCTTTTACGCAAAGCAAGCTGCAACAGGATAAGAGGGAAGGTGCTCTCATGGATTTCTGACTGGTTAAAAGATAGGAAACAAAAGGTAGGAATAAATGGTCAGTTTTCAGAATGGAAAAGGTAAATAGTGGTGTCCCCCAGGGGTCTGTTCTGGGACCAGTCCTATTCAACGTATTCATAAATGATCTAGAAAAAGGGGTAAACAGTGAGGTGGCAAAATTTGCAGATGATACAAAATTACTAAAGATAGTTAAGACCCAGGCAGACTGCAAAGAGCTACAAAAGGATCTCTCAAAACTGGGTGATTGGGCAAAAAAATGGCAGATGAAATTTAATGTTGATAAATGCAAAGTAATGCATGTTGGAAAGCATAATCCCAACTATACGTATAAAATGATGGGGTCTAAATTAGCGGTTACCACTCAAGAAAGAGATTTTGGAGTCATTATGGATAGTTCTCTGAAAACATCCACTTAATGTGCAAGGGCAGTCAAAAAAGCGAACTGAATGCTGGGAATAATTAAGAAAGGGATAGATAATAGGACAGCAAATATCATTCTGTCTCTATATAAATCCATGGTACACCCACATCTTGAATACTCGTGCAGATGTGGTCGCTCCATCTCAAAAAAGATATATTGGAATTGGAAAAGGTTCAGAAAAGGGCAACAAAAATGATTAGGGGTAAGGAACTGCTTCAGTATGAGGAGAGATTAATAAGGCTGGGACTTTTCAGCTTGGAAAAGAGACCTCTAAGCGGAGATACGATTGAGGTCTATAAAATCATGACTGGTGTAGAGAAAGTAGATAAGGAATTGTTGTTTACTACTTCTCATAACACAAGAACTAGGGGTCACTAAATGAAATTAATAGGCAACAGGTTTAAAACAAACAAAAGGAAGTATTTCTTCACACAACACACAGTCAACCTGTGGAAATTGTTGCCAGAGTATGTTGTGAAGGCCAAGACCATAACAGGGTTAAAAAAAGAACTAAATAAATGTATGGAGGATAGGTCCATCAATGGCTATTAGCTAGGATGGGCAGGAATGATATCCCTAGCCTCTGTTTGCCAGAAGCTGGGAATGAGCAACAGGGGATGGATCACTTGATGATTACCTATTCTGTTCGTTCCCTTTGGGGCACCTGGCATTGGCCACTGTCAGAAGACAGGCTACTCGGCAAGATGGACCTTTGGTGTGACCCAGTAGGGCCATTCTTATGTTAAGCTGAATTGTGGGCCGCAGAACTGGACATAGTATTCCAGCAGCGGTCACCCCAGTGCCAAATACAGAGGTAAAATAACCTCTTTACTCCTACTCAAGATTCCCCTCTTTATGCATCTCAGGATCACATTAATTCTGTTGGCTACAGCATTACTTAGGAACTCATGTTCAGCTGATTATCCACCATGACTCCAAAATCTTTTTCAAAGTCACTGCTTCCCAGGACAGAGCCCCCATTCTGTAAGTATGGCCTACATTCTTTGTTCCCAGATGTGTACTTTTTTGTTATGTTTTTCTTTACAAATCAGTTTTATGTCAAATTGAAATAAATGTTAAATGAAATATTTTTGGTAATTAGGTTTCTCACTCTGTTTTATGATCCACTTCATTGAAAAGTTTACATTGCAAACATCACTGACATGCATGTCAGAAGAACAGTAATTGTAGCTGTATGTTTTACTGAGATAGATGCATGACAGTGATCTATTGTATAAAATATGTTAAAAGGAGCAAATTCATAGCTTAGTTATTTTACAAGAGGATTTTTCTGTGTGCTGGAAAGCTATGCTGTTGAATTAATTGAATGGATTCAGGAGTGAGATTTTATGTTTCTAACGTTTATTTTTTATGGCTCCTAATACCTTGCAGTTGTATCTTGAAAGCAAAGAACAAAAACACTCCTCCCCTCTCCCCCTCAAAAAAAAACCTACTATAGCTCAAATGCTAATAACTTGAAAAACTGAAAGATCACATTGAGCTTATGTACTTTGTATTCTTATGCAATCGTGTTGCTCATCAACATTTATATATCACAATTTAAATTGAATTAAATTAGATTGAATCTAAATTACCAGGTCCTAAGTAAATTGCATTTGGCAGTTCACTATTAAGTCAATCCGCAACTGATGTTATAATTTAGATTTGCTCTTTATATGAGAATGATAGGCATTATTCTACACTTCGTAATTTCAATTTGTTGCCTTGAATAGGTGATATGTCTTTACTAATGGAGGACAAAAATAGTAACTGAACTGGATGTTAATAACGACATGGCTTAAGATGCCATTACAAGTCAACTGGCTTGTTACAGTTCTTAAATTTGCAAGACTTAGTTTAAACTTACTGTCTCTTAAGAATACTGAGACAGAAGTAAGGGGAAGATTCTAGTTTGTCAATATAAAATAGCAATGATGCAAGGTATAGAGGAGATGATGCATATGATTTCTTTCAGGTGACACATTGTCACTTTTGTGAGTACTAGTTATATTGTCAATAATTACCGTGTTCCAACATGCTCTGGTTTGAAGTCAGTGTCAGCTTCAGTTTTTCTTTTAACTATTTCTTGTTTGAAAATAATTCCCTTCTGATTTGTGATCTTAGAAAGGGGAATGGACAGTTGGACATATATCTTCCTACTCTCAGATATGAATCAAGGCATTGGTTTTATTGCAGACAGGGTGGGGGCTATGTATAAAATGCAGTCCTCTTATGAAATCTTCCACATTTTTAGGGAGATTTCATATTGTGACATATTATGATAAGTTATGCTTCCCAGTTGGAACTGTGTCCTTGGACGTGCATACACACAGTTGGCACAATAATGGCACAATTTAAAGGCTTGATAATAGCTCCATTAATGCATGTTGTTATTTTGCTGCTGCTTTTTGATGTTTATGTTGTTAAATTGAGCTTCATTACATGTCACATCACCAGTAAGTGCAGGGTTGGAAAGGCCTTCACTAAAATAAAAATGTATCATTTTCTTGCATAGAGTCAAATATAATATTTGCATGGCTATTACCTCTATTTTTCATTAAACAGAGACATTCTGTTTTAGATGTTTAACTGAAATATCATTTGTGGATCGTCCCAGAGGTTTTGTACATAAAATAGATAGTGCTTTGTTATAACCCTGGCTGAGCTCCCACTTGTGGATGCTCACCAGGCTGCTGTAATAGACTCAAACTTTGGAACCCATGTGCTTCTAGGCTGACTGGGTCAGGACAGAGTCTCAAGCTCTGGACCACTAGAGGCACATGGGGTGCAGATCCAGTATATTTCACCTCTTCCTAAGATATGGGGCTCTGCAGTCCAACTACCTAAGCCCTGAAACTAATGCAGGCCCACCCAAGTCTCCCGAGGAGCACAACCAAAGCTGTGAACTCTCTGGATTACTCTTTCAACCATTAGAAATGACAAGGTATGTATAGGAAGGGGGACACAGAAGGCTAGTCTACACTAGAATCGCTATAGCGGCGCATCTGTTCCGATGTAGCTGTGCCACTGTAGTGCTCTCCCGTCGGCATAATTACTCCACCCCAGCCCGCAAGCGGTGGTAGCTATGTTGCTGGGACAGCTTCTCCCACCAACATAGCACTGTTCACACCAGCACTTAGGTCGACGTAACTTACATTGCTCATGGGGGTTGCTTTTCCACCCTCCTGACCGACTTAATTATACTGAAGAAAATGCTAGTGTGTACAGTACCAGACTTTGCTATTCTTCCTGAAATCTGGATATGTCTTGTGCTTTGTGTATAAATGAAGAGTGATTGGTTTAGAATCTCCTTGGCAAACACCTGCACTCAATTCCTTCTCTCTTGAGTCCTCACCAATCTGAGAGCCCTTTGTTTTGGTCAACCCTTTCAGGGTCCCAGGATTGTCCCTTCCACTTGCCCAGTCTTGTCTTCCAGTTTTTAGCTCTTCTAAAATGGCCAGAGATAGCCTCCCTGTTATAAATGTTCAGATTCCCCCATCAAGTGACCCACCTGTGTAGCTTCAAGGGCCTCATCTTGCTTAATTTTGTAGCCCACTTGAACTTAAGACTGGGAAAACTGGTTCTCCTGAGCTGTAGGCAGCTCATTATTTTAGGTTGCTTTCATTTGATTTGAATGGAAGACCACCCAGGTTAATTGGTTGCTTGCTTTCCATTGTTAACTTTCAGAGTTACCACATTGGTTAGCACTCTGGTAACAACTCCTGGATATCCCAGTCCGGTTTGGAGATTAAAAGGCAAAAGTGAAGGCAGAGTGCAATGTACAATCAAAATGTCATTCACAAAACCAAATGCAGACTGATGTAGACATATATAGATAAACAATATTTTGTCATTGTATTATCTGTACCAGGGGTGGCCAACCTGAGCCTGAGAAGGAGCCAGAATTTACCCATGTACATTGCCAAAGATCCACAGTAATACGTCAGCAGCCCCCCATCAGCTCCCCCACATCCCGCTCCCAGCGCTTCCTGCCCACCAGCAGCCCCGCCAATCAGCGCCTCCCTCTCCCTCCCCGCACCTCCCGATCAGCTGTTTTGTGGCGTGCAGGAGGCTCGGGCGTGTGGGGGGAGCGAGGGCACAGCAGGCCCAGGGGAAGAGGTGGAATGGGGGCAGAGCCAGGGGTTGAGCAGTGAGCACCCCCCAGGACATTGGAAATTTGGTACCTGTAGCTCCAGCCCTGGAGTTGGTGCCTATACAAGGAGCCGCATATTAACTTCTGGAGAGCCGCATGTGGCTCCGGAGCCCCAGGTTGGCCACCCCTGATCTGTACAATAAGCTTCAATTGAGTATCAGATTTTGGAAAGGCAAGGCACAGCAACATAACGAAACAAGTAACCTCAGGATAATAGCGTAGAAAATATTGATAAATTAGAAATATAAATGCTCTCATTTAAAGTGTAGTTTAATATTAACTCTTCTGAGAGGAAGTATAAATTAAAATTTTGTTCATGCCCAGTTGGCTAAAATTTGTTGACTGTCTGATATCTCTTTAAGGTATCTCCTAGGGAATGAATGCATTGTTGCTAGGCTGGTTCCTTTAAATGTACTTAAATATTAGTTTTGGGAATTTGTTAGGCACTGTTGTATTAATTTTAGGTGGAATAAATGGGCCAAAGGTGTTAACATAACCTGGTCACTGTCCAACATTATGCAGTGTTAAGTTCAGGGTTTGGTATATAGAGACCTCAGCCTTCTTAGTACTACGACAAGCACATCATTAAAAATCCTTTTAACTTTTTATTAAAGATACAGAAAAGAAGAAAAAACAGTCTTAAATCACTTAAAATATAAAGTATTAAGCGAAATTTTATTTTAACAACATTTCTTGTTCCCTTTCCCTTTAGCTGGAGAGAGATTTTAGAAGGAAAACCCCCCTCGTTTGATAGTCATTTTGATGTATCAAAGATGGTAATAAGTGTCCTTTGGGATAAAAGGGAAGAGGTTAGTTGAGATGAGCTGGAGCAGTTATTGTTGCTGCTGTAAAAGTCTAAAACCGCCCTGGGGAAGAGGGAAGAAGTTAGTTGAGATGAGCTGGAGCTATTGTTGTTGCTGCCATTGTTAAAGTATGATCCCATTTCATCCCAAATGGCGTTTGGGACTTGGCTGGACTCGTAGGGGTGGCAGTGTCATTTGGATTACTCTCTTTGGCTTGGCCCAGTCCGGTCAGGATCAGGATGATGAAGGCCTGGAATCCCAGGAGATGGTGGGAGTGGCAGCCAGGACGGTGAAATTTGGTCCAGTAGTCTCTGTCTGTTTTTCCATCTCGCCATCTGTTCCTTAAGGACCCCAAAAGGGAGCGGTGGGTAGACTAGCCCATCCCCTCCCCTCATTATTTTTTTGAACAATTAGACCTAATATCCTACACACCAATTCTGGTTAATTAATTTACAGCTCCGCATCATCTATTTTTAACAAGCACAATTTCAGCAGTCCTTGGTTTGTATCAATGTGGTCTTTTTTTGTTTAGTCTAATCCAGTTTCTCTCTCTGGTTTTCGTCTACCTATTCCAATCAGGTTATAGGTTATTGTGACATCTTATGAACTTACACTCACTTTTTACAGTTAAACACACAATTAGGGTAAATTTGTAGTCCCAGTTATCATAATAGCACATGGGAGTTTAAAATCAAAGTCACAGTTGAGTTAAATTGTGTTGAAAATATTATGACAAATGCATTGTGTTTTTGATTTGATTTGTGAACTGTAGTACACTGATGAAATTATTCAGTGCCCATGGATTCAGAAAACATCATCTCTTTAAAAGATGCCAGATGAAATATTGATATTTAATGAATCAGTGTGGGAAACACATCAGAAGCTATCAACATTCAATAAAGCAATGGCTGACCTGAGATTGTACTTGAGTTCTGATGTGTCTGATTCATGTCAGGATTTGCAGTTACAAAGTAATGAATGCTCAGAGACCTTGCAGACTTCCCTTGACATGTACACAAAATTTGAATAGTTGAAACACTGTGAAAAATAATGCTAAATTCTTCCTGTGGGCTTTCTGCATCTTAAAGAAGAAGGACATCAATGTTTTATTACATTTATTAATACAATTCATTGTTGAAATCCCCTTTGTCCTTGAAATTACAGCATTTTTGTGTTCCTATAAAGAAGAGATAGTAATAAATTAAAAAATAATAATTACTGGGTATGAGTGGAAATGAAAACAGAATAATAGTTTATACTTTGGACTTTTTTGAGTTACTAAAAAAGATAAACAAAGATACAGTAATAGTGGATGCATCGATTCGTAAACTTGAAATATCCAAGTTCTTTCTTTTCAGTAGGTTGACATTTGAATTGACACTGAGTAGAATTAACTAATTTATTTCCACATTCTATTTTTTTAAGCAAATTCTAATGAAAATGTATGAATTGGAAATGAATGAGCTGGAAACAGTTTTTGAAGCTTTAAGGCCTAAAGGAAAGAAAGCTGAGCTCATTATTATATAATAGGATTTCTGGGAGTTGTTTATGGGGGTATATTCAAAAGAAAGTGAGATCTGCGCAGAAGTCTCTTTTGCTAGATGACAAGGAGAGGGATGAAACATGCCAAGAAAGAACATACTAGAACCAAATGGCTAATAGGAAAAAGTAGAGAAAAAATGGGAACACAATACGTTTGTCCTTTATAAATACAGCACAGAATTTTTTAAAAGTGTAAATACTGTATTTGTATTTTTAAGCCAAACCTTTTAAAGTGAGTTAGCTACTGGATCATGTTCAAAAGAATTTCCCCTGACTTCCCTACCGTTGGGGTTCAAGCAGTGGCAACTGTTATCTAAGAAAATGGTTTGTATTGTAGTTCAACAGCATGTGGCAATTGTATGATCTTTTCTTCAAGGACTAACGCTGTTAAACAGCAAGTTTTGATATACACAGTTCTATCTTACTATATCTGTAATTCTTTGTTCTCTCTCTTACTGTGCATAAAGATTCCCCAAGGAAAAAAAGGTCTTTTAACATCAAGCTCCTTACATGTTAATCCACACTCAGGACCCTTGTATCTGTTTGACTTCAAATCTAAAACCAGCTTTGAATGTGGTTACGAGATTTATGTCAAGCATCTATATAAATCAGCATTAGATCATCCATGAACCTAGCCAATAACCTTGCTAAATTGTAGCAGCTTATAACCAAAAAGAATTTCCGTTGTCATGAAATTCCTTGCCACAAAGGGACAACGAAGGACTGAAAACTTATTCATTTACTTTGGAAGTGGGATTCACTGATGCTGCAAAATTCACTGATGCTGCATTAAAAATGCAGTAATAGGATTTCCATGGTACTACATGGAATACATTTGAAATATGTGAACGATAGCAACAAATCACTAAAATGCTGCATTACCAATCTTGGAGGAACTGTTGGAGTGCTGCTCTGACATACTTGATTCAAAGTAGTGTTAACCTCTCAGGCTTCTAAAGCACTTAAATTAAGATGCTCAGCAGCTTACTTAGGAGAAACTTGTAATGTTCTTGTCTCTCTAATGTCTAGAGGCCTGAAAAAAAAAACCAGTGCCACAAAATCTCATAACTGTGACACACAAGACTGCTGATAAGAAATGGTGCATTTCCCAAGTCATCTTGTGTGGATCACAATATTCTTGACATTTCTCCATGACTTTGTTGAGCAGTTTGCTGTATCCCTCATACTCCTGCTGGAATGTAATGTAGATCTTCAGTTTTTGTAGGCCTGGCACATGTGACAGTATGGAAAATTTAACCCTCTCCAGCCCCTCAGCAATACCCCTTTCTTCTTGGAAATACTGCTATCCCCACTCCGTCCAGTTCTCTGCCGGCCTCCCGTCCAGACTTGGAGATTCAAGTGGCTTTGTTTACTCCATTTTTACTCAAAGATTTAGTTGTCTTCTTACTTCATAATAAAGGAGTGACCCCTGTGAGTGCTGAAGAGAGAATGACCTTTATTTCTTGGCCCCGATAAACTAATATGATCAGGGTTACCAAATATTTACATACAAAGGAGTCAGGAAATTCAAAGTTAGGGCTCCCACAGCAATTTTAACACTGCCCTCTTGCTCCTAGTGTTAAGTATTAGGTTTTTTATTACTGTATAAAATCTTAACTTGAATATCTGTAATTGCAGCATTGTGTCTGAGTTATGGTTGCTGTTGAAGTCATTATTTTGAATATCCTGATTTTTATGCACATAAAATTAGCCCCATAGCATTGTATCAACATACTGTTTTTAATTTAAACTTATGCGTATGACTGTTTATTACATTGCATATTTGAATCAGATTATCTATGGTTCAGAGTTTTGCAAAAATGTTTGACAGAATGAAGTGGGGTAGGGACCATAAGAAATGTCACCTGACCCATAGGGAGCCACTGAATGGTATCTTAAAGAATGGAGATAAAACTTTCCTTCCACCTTATCTTTAAGATATCCAGAAGTACCGAAACAGACCTGGTGGCCTTTCTTGAGGGTCTCATGTGCTGCTATTTTCAAATTCCATACATTCTATGGAACACAATTTTGCTTCAATATGAGTAAAATTAGAATTTCCATAGCAGGAGGTTGGTCCAGAGTGGTCAACTGGCTTATTCTGTGTTTGAATGTGATGCTTCAGATGAACACAAGTATCTCTCTGAATTTATCTGGAGGACCACTTCTCAGTGTACCGTTTAGAAATAATAATCATATACTAGTAGAATGTATGAAATTTTCTAATGCTTTTAACTTTTCAAACTTTAATTTCTTCAAACATGTGAACGTCTCTTCTCATTACTGAGGACCTAATCTGTGGCAGATTTGAAGTTTGTAAAGTAGCCATTTTTAGTTATCAAAGTGCAAGCCATTTGCTTATGTAAAAAGAATGATGACAACAATGACAACAAAACAAATCTAAACTGCTCAGATATCGGAAAAACAGCTGAATGGAATTTTATTTAACTCAAATCACACTTTAAATGGTATCCAAAAATGAGAAATTTCAGCCCAAATGGTGAATTATTCTAAAAGTGTCCTCATCAGACTATAAATACTGTACTGGTGCTGCTACTATACTTTTACCATTACATTACATAAGATCTATCATGACAGTAAGTAATAATGGCCATTGGCCCAAGATGCAGCCATCCTCTTCCTATTAAAATTCCAAAAGAAAAAATATTTTGTAAGATTTCAGTAGGCATTCACATAAGATTTTCCTTGTTTTATGAAATTGTATTGAAATGAATAAGTAGCATTCTATGGGATAGGCAGATCGGCTACCACAAATGTTTTATTTATTTATTTTTATGTTTAGAGTGATCTTTATTTGCTGTTGCTTTAAATTGGCTTGTAGTATTCAGGGCACCTTTAATCTGCGAGTCTATGCACTAGTGTGCTTTGAAAGCTTCTTAAAACTACCGTTTACTCTGGTTATATGATTTATTTCTGTCAGCATTGTTCCGTAGCAGGGTAATACAAGCTTTCACTCAATGTTACACTCACAGACCAGGATGTTTCTAATTAGCTATGCTTAATTAGCACATCTGGAAATTTTGGGGAAGAGGCAAATCATTACAGAAGTGTAACAAAGAAGTCAAAACCCTGTTGCGGACTATTACTTGCTTTCAGTTAAACATGTATCTACAGCCGTTATAAATTACTTGAACTGTTAGCACAGTTTCCCCATAGGGAGCAACAATGCTGAATTTGAGGAGTTTCAGACAGGGAACTCTGAAAAGAATAGAGGGCTCAACCAGAACACTCTGCATATCCTAGGCTAAGTCTAGTCCTACTATTCCTGCAAAGGTTCTAACACCCTATAATACTGCCTGTGAGAAGGAAAACAATAACACTGAGCCCATGAGAGGAGAAACGCAAAAAAGGAAGGAGTACTGCCAGCCCAGTCCTGCCTGATCTGGATCCCAGCCCTCTGCCAGGAGCAAGTTCCTTGAGTGACCTGGTAACATCTGAGAACAGTTTAATGGAAGTAGCTTCCACAGGCTCATCTTTACACATCAAATCTCAGTAGTACCAAAGAAACCTCCATCCTGTTGTTGTTTTGTGCACCCTTTCTACTATCCCATCACTGGAGACTCTTACCTGCGGCAGTAGGCTCAACCAGCTACAGTCCAGGCAACACTTATGCACTTGGGCTGAATTTTTTATAACTGGCTGTACATTAATCCTAACTAGCATGCAAGGGACCTGATCCTCAGCTGATGTAAGTTAGCACCAATCTATTGAAGTAAAGTGAGCTGTGCCAATATATACCAGCTAACAATATACCTTAGGAGTTAGTCTTTACATAGATGGATTTATTCAGTGGAGGTGTTTGAAGGGAAGGTTGGATTGTGGAGCTTTATATGATTAATCTGTTGTCAGTAGAGTTGTTTAATCAGCCTTTCTTACAGTTCTCTATTTTTCAGATTCTTTCCCCTTGTTAGTTTAAATAAAGTAATTCAGGGAGGGATGTCCACGTTCTGGGTTTTTACTGTCCTCTTGGGAATGTATAGTCCCCAGACTATGCATTTGTGCAAACAAGTTCCTTTGGGTTTCCCTATGAAGTTTCCTTGAGGGACTAAAGCTTTCAGTCAATGTGCAGACTCTTTCCCCAGGTGGAGGTACTGTGTATTGTTTAATGTGGTACCAGAGTTAAACTTCTGGGATGCCTCCATGAGGCTCTGGGGTCTCCTTTAAAGCTTAATAACTGCTGTCCCTAAGATTGCACCCTTGCCAGTAGATAGTAGGTAGGATCGACATGAGGGAAGCATTACACCTGTGTAAATGTCTTCAACATTATCAAGAGATATTACTCAATTATTAATTATGGCTTCTGCCATGACTACAACACTAATTTTCAAAGATCACATTGCATCCTTTAAATTCTTATTTATATTAAAGCCCTTTACACTAGGGCTTAAAGTGAATGTTAATATAAATTATTCCCACTTCAAGGTTTGTTGTTCTGCTAGAGCAGCATAAAGTGGCCTTATTGTAAATGAGAATCGGACACTTAGCTCAAAGCTGCTACCAGACAGAGCTGGGCAAATAACTGATCTGTTCACTGGTAACGCGGAAAAAGAAAATTAAAAAAAAAATCAGTTTGACCTAAACCAACACATACGTTTTTTTGAATATTTGGCAAACCGAAAAAATTGACAGAAATTTTTTTGGAGTTGAACAAAACATTTCATTTGATGTGAAGCAAAACATTTTGTTTCCAGGTGCAAAGGAAATAGAGCATTAAATTCACAAAACCCCTGGTGGTAGTACTGCCGGTGTACTCATCAGGGATGTGAGAGACCCAGATTCAAATCCCCATTCTGCAGAAGGGACTTGAACGCAGGCCTCCTCCACACCCTGTTGAGTGCACTAACATCCAGACTATTGCATATTCTTGTGTGGGTCTCTTTCAATGTCTCCTGCTAGAGTTGTTCCATTTTGTAAAAATCATCATAGGAGCTGGAACTTGAACTTGGGTCCTGTTTCCCTCCTCAACATGAGTGCCTGAAACATTGGGCTATTGGGTATAACACTCCATGAGTGTTGCATAAGTACCCGTGGGAATCTAGCTTGATTTTTTTTCTTAAACAATAATGCAAATGAACATAAAATTCCTTAATAGTTTCTGTCAATCTGAAACTTAATTTTTTGGTGAATAAAATATTTGTCCAGAAAAATTTGCCCAACTCTACTGTTAACCTTCTGTTGAAACAAAATAGTTTTTACATTGCTTCATTGTTTCCTTCATGATGGTTTTTCTTCAGGTCTCTAAACTTGACTGCTTCCACCTTTTGAGGCACGTGCACAGCGTTTTGCTGAGACTAATAAACATTCTTCTGTTTTTTATTATCTTAATTTTTTTCTTAATATGGTTCTTACAACATGAGAATCTCAGCTTTAATGATTTTTTTTAGAAGAATGTTTCCAGCCTTTGTGGTTACACAGAAAAGCTTTCATATGTGGACTCTGTAAGTACAAACACTAGGAAAAAAAATAAAAACACAATTATTTTTGTTTTAAAATCTCATGCTTTGGGGTGGCGTGATTTTTATATATTTGGTGTTGCAATATTGCTTCAGTAACTGATATTTAAGACTTTTAAAACCTCTGTCATTCATCGTAATACTGAAATTTTAGCAGAAGACGGTTACAGTACTTTCAAACTCAAAGGTGACACAGCTCACTGTGGAAGGTTGATAGGGAGTTCAAGCCATTTCCTACTCCCCAGAGATGAGATGAGTTTCAGATTTAAAGAGAAATAGCAGTAAAATATAGAGTACTGGCATTTTACCCAGCTTTTGTCTAAAATGAACACTAAAATAAAAGGCTGCAATTTGCACTGAAAGAATATTGCAGTGTACAGCATCACATTTGTGCAGTGGTTTGTCTTGCAAGCCTCCTACAGTCTTTGAATATGGTCACATGATTTATTTTGGTCAGAGCTATTTTCCAGCAGGCTAATGCAAGCATTCAGTAAACAACATAAATCAGCATTAGGCCATCTACAGAAGCATGCAAACAAATATAAAACAAACTCAGTTGCAGCTCAAAAGCAATCAAGAGCAAATATTAGTTTTTCTCAAAAATTGTAAATACAGAAAAACTAGAGGCGATTTAGTGAAAGTGTGTCAATTTCTGTTGATGAAAAACTTGAATAAGCCTTCACCTGAGCACAAAATCCAAAAGAAGATTTGACATCATGACATAATCTTGCAAAATTCTCTCACCAACAGCAGTTGATCTAATAAAAGATGTTACCTCACCCACCTTGTCTCTCTAATAACCTTTGAGGAAAGGTTTCCTTTGAGTGTAGTCAATGCAATTAATCAGTGATCTGTTTGAGATTGTTTCTGCAAGTTCTCCTGGTCCAGGAGGAATACTAAAAGTCTTTCATGAAATCCCAGGAAGTTATCCATTATTTCAGCTTGTTGTCAGGGAAGGTTTCTCAAAACAAAACAAAAAACTGAATAGGTGAGTGTCCATTCTGCTGGGAGTCAAGATTCTAATTTAAATTTCTTAGCTTCCTGGTCACTTCCTCCACTTGGAGCTAAATCTCTATGTAAGGTTGATCTTCTAAGAGCCTAAGAAAAAAGAAAAGGAGTACTTGTGGCACCTTAGAGACTAACAAGTTTATTTCAGCATAAGCTGTAACTCACAAAAGCTTATGCTGAAATAAACTTGTTAGTCTCTAAGGTACCACAAGTACTCCTTTTCTTTTTGCAGATACAGACTAACACGGCTGCTACTCAAAAAGCCTAAGCTCTCTAGGGCAGAGAATGTCTCATAGTAGTATATGCTGTTCAGTGCCTAACACAGTGACGGGGTAACTCTAACTGAGGCTTTTTGGGTGCTGTCACTGTACAAATAAATGAAGTTGATCAAAAAATTCCTGTGGTGTGGTTTGGTTTGGTGTGTGGTGTTTTTGGTTTTGCAGAAACGTTTGAAAAAAAAAACTTTTTCCAACATGTACTTTAAAAATGTTTTTTTACTAAAAAGCTTTCTCGCTTTCTCTTTTTAAAATCAAAAATAGTGAAATGTTCTGAGACAATTTTTGTTTTGGTCAAAAACATTTTTTTTTTTAGAATATGTTCTAACAAAAAGCCCCAAAACTTCTACCGCCTCTACAAATAACAACAAATAAGAATGTTTGCTCAAGTAATTGTTAGAATATCAGTGCATTTCCTTTTTGAGACATGGTATCAGGGTTCCCTCCCCACTCTGAACTGTACAGATGTGGGGACCCGCATGAGAGATCCCCTAAGCTTATTTCTACCAGCTTAGGTTAAAAACTCCCCAAGGCACAAATTCTCCCTTGTACCTTGAATTAGGTAACGCTGCCACCACCAAGTGATTTAGTCAGGGAAAGGACCACTTGGAGTTCCTACTCCCCCTAATATCTCCCCCAATCCCCCACATCCCCTTTCCTGGGGAGGCTTGAGAATAAACAAGATGAGCACAGACCAACCTTGGGTTTTTTTAGGGCACTAAACAAAAAACCCGATCAGATTCTAAAAGAAACAGAACTTTATTATAAAGAAAAAAAGATAAAAGAAGCACCTCTGTAAAATTAGAATGGAAGATAATCTTACATGGAAATCAGATTCAAAAACACAGAGGATTTCCCTCTCAGCCAGACTTTAAAGTTACAAAAAGAAAATCAGGAATACACCTTCCTCTCAGCACAGAGAAGATCACAAGCCAAAACAAAAATAAGCTAACACATTCCCTTGCTAACACTTACTACTTCTAATGGAGTTGGATTGCTTGCTTCCTTGATCTGTGTCCGGCAAGCACACAGAACAGACAGACCAAAACCTTCACCCTCTCCCCCTGACTTGAAAGGATCTTGTCCCCTCATTGGTCCTTTTGGTCAGGTGCCAGCCAGGTTACGTGAGCTTCTTAATACTTTACAGGTACAAGGATTTTGTGCCTCTGGCCAGGAGGGATTTTATAGTACTGTATACAGGAAGGTTGTTACCCTTCCCTTTATGTTTATGACACATGGCCTTCATTCAAAGGTGGAAATTACTCCAGTATTGAAGCACAGAAAATGGAAGTACCCAACATACACCTTACTTACCTTTCATATGTAATTCTAGAGACATCTATAACCTCATTCCCATATAAATTTCATACAGTATTCCAGGGGCCTCCAAGACCCAAGGTACAGGTTCTGTCCCAGAATCTCTGTTCTTATTTACATCACTTCTTTTTCCAGAAGAAGTTATTTTATGACCACATTCTGCCCTCAGAAGTGTCCACTAAACTGCCATTGAAGTCAAAAGAACCTAAATAACTGAACTGGTATCTGCAAGAGCAGAGTTTGTCCCTCCTGCCTCATTTGGCATTACATATTCAAACTCAAGAAAGAAAATGTAGCTGTCTGTATATTTTGGAAAAGTTTAAAGCACTTTATTCTGCTTACCCAAAGTTAAAGGAGCCCTAAAAGGAAAGTTTATTTTTCATGGGTTTTGATTTTGTTGAAGTGCTGCAGCAATTGAGTAGTTAATAAACTTCTCAATTACGCACACACCCAGTTAAACAGCTAGAGCTCCTGGAAAGCACTTTTAAAAATTTAATTAAAAAAACCCAACCCTAATTAAGAAATTGCACTGAGACGTTTGAAGATTGTTTTTTTCATTAAAAAGGTGTTAGTTCCTAAAACATGGATGTTTAGGTATTTTTACAGCATAAAAAAGTCCAGAAGCAGCTGAGTCTTGAGCCCTTTCTCGACATTTTCTGCAGAACAGGTGCCTGAGAATAGTGCAGATCTTGATGAAATTTAGACCCAAGATTCAGGGTAATAAGTGTCCTTTGAAATAGTCTGTGATGCTAAAAATGTTCAGATGGAGGCAGATTTAAGGTAATCTTGTAATGATTTAAGGCAGTGTCCTGTGAACTCTTGAAGAGTGTTTGTGGGGATAATAGAATTGACATACTCAGAGGTGAATTCCTGTATTTTTCCTCAATAAATCTATTGTTTTTCTGCTGTAATGTTGGTGAATACAAGGAATTTCCCATATCTTTCTCAAAAATATTGTTAACCTGGATCTAAAACAACAAATTACTTCCTGACTATTTTTATATAACAGCAGGCCTTAAGCCCATCTTCCTTACATATACAGCCACATCGGGGACCTATCTACAACTCTGTTTCCCACTGACCCAGTTAGAAAGAGTTTCAATTTGCAGTGTAGATGGGTTCTTAAATATGTTGCATAACCAGGCTAATGGGTTTAATCATATTCAGTTGTTCAACCTGGTTATGAAAAGAAAGTGAAAGTCACATACACAATAAAGTACAACCATTGTAAAACTGATAACCGTGTTATAACCTTGTGTCTTGATGATATAGACAAATCCTTACTCCAGCTACTTATTACATGATAACTGTTGTTTAGGCAAAAGTGTGACATCAGTGGTTTCTGGATTCTGATCTTTGAGCATTACTAAATTCTCTCCATAATTTTCAAATATTTTCCTAGACTCACCATTACACCAGAGAGTTTAGCTTGTCAGTACAAAACCTGTTTCTCAATAGAGTATAACCCTAACCCTTAACTGCTCTGTCATAAATATAAAGGGAAGGGTAAACCCCTTTAAAATCCCTCCTGGCCAGAGGAAAAATCCTCTCACCTGTAAAGGGTTAAGAAGCTAAAGCTAACCTTGCTGGCACCTGACCAAAATGACCAATGAAGAGACAAGATACTTTCAAAAGCTGGGAGGAGGGAGAGAAACAAAGGGTCTGTGTCTGTCGGTACGCTGCTTTTGCCGGGGATAGACCAGGAATGGAGTCTTAGAACTTTTAGTAAGTAATCTAGCTAGGTATGTGTTAGATTATGATTTCTTTAAATGGCTGAGAAAAGAACTGTGCTGAATAGCATGACTATTTCTGTCTGTGTGTCTTTTTTGTAACTTAAGTTTTTGCCTAGAGGGATTCTCTATGTTTTGAATCTAATTACCCTGTAAGGTATCTACCATCCTGATTTTACAGAGGGGATTCCTTTACTTCTATTTACTTCTATTTCTATTAGAAGTCTTCTTGTAAGAAAACTGAATGCTTTTTCATTGTTCTCAGATCCAAGGGTTTGGGTCTGTGGTCACCTATGCAAATTGGTGAGGCTTTTTACCAAACCTTTCCCAGGAAGTGGGGTGCAAGGGTTGGGAGGATTTTGGGGGGAAAGACGTGTCCAAACTACGTTTCCCAGTAAACCCAGTTAGAGTTTGGTGGTGGCAGTGGATATTCCAAGGACAAAGGATAAAATTAATTTGTACCTTGGGGAAGTTTTAACCTAAGCTGGTAAAAGTAAGCTTAGGAGATTTTTCATGCAGGTCCCCACATCTGTACCCTAGAGTTCAGAGTGGGGGAGGAACCTTGACATGCTCTCACGGGTTTTATTTTAAAAAAATATATTTTTAGAGCTTTGACATATAATAGGAGTTTCAAACGAATTATCAAATAAATGAAAATAAGAATAACATTATCTTAACAACATTGGATCACAGTGTGTTCTGTTAATCCTCCATTTGATTTTCATTTTATCTCACAAAAAATCTTACGTGTCACATTCTGGATTTTGATCACCTCTGTGAGGGAGAACGTTAAACTGGTTCCAAATGAACTCAAACTGCTTTTTTCCCTTATATAGATTTTTGTTATAGGGTGATATTTTTAGGGTCCAACAACCACCTGTGCTTTATTTGAAGTAACTCAGATTTCAACTTTAGACTCAATTGCAATTTATCAGCAGCAATGCCACTTGAATATTTATGTCCATATATAGATAAACGATACACCATCTTTTATGTACAACAAATATACTTTTATTGGAGTTGGATACTTGTATATACTATAGTGGAGAGCCAATCAGTCATACTTTTTCTAGTATCTCCTTAGGTTGGATGGGTGTACCCTCTTTTGTCTTCAACCTTATAGGTACACTGTCTCATCTCACATACATCCACACAAATTTTCCTGGACTTTGATCTTTTTAATTCTTACCTAAAGATATGGATCTTGAGTAACACCCTAAAATGATGATGCAGCCCAAGGCTGCATACTGTCCTGGACCTATGCAGGTCCATCTTTCTTTCTTCACCATCGTTACACAATGGGTGAAAAAATTTCACCCAGATACTTATTATCTTCACAAGTTCTTTCTATTGCAGCTTTCCTTTTCTCTTACACCTTATGGGTTACCAGGGCCTTGACTTTTCATGAGGGGGAGAACTAAGCATTTTACCTTATTGACACACCATCCTACTGTCTAACGACCATGAGTGAAACCTGGCCCCACTGAAGTCAATGGAATCCAGGATTTCACACCTTGAGCAAAATTTAACCTTTTGTTGCATCTTTTCTCCCACCATTCTATAAAGAGTGACTAGCTGCTGAATGATCAAATATAGTCCTATTGTATTTGTACTTGCAGGAGGAGTACAAAATTTCCTATGCTTTTCAAAATGTTTGCTTGGGTCAAATATGCCCACCATGCCTTCTAATCTTACGTAGTGGCTTGGCTGTGTAAAGGAAACAGACACATCTATCTTTCACAGTGTTATGAACAGCTGGGCGGGGTTGTGGGAAGCTGCATTAGCGAGTCTCTGTGCTGAATGGGGGAGCTTTCTTTGGTCTGTACTACAAATTGTACAGGAAAATCAGCACCACGCAAAAGATCACAAAATGTAATTTATATAAAGTGGCATTGGAAACATAAATCTCATGAAAGACAGATTCCTTTGGGATATCATAGTCCCATAGTCCGGGATATCTATGTAATCCATTACCCCGCTGATATAAACCTTTGATTTGTGGGTTAAAACCTGAGGCTCTGAGAGTAACCTCATAAATATGCTAATATAGGGTAATCAAGAACAAGCACTATTGCAAATACAGAATTTTTATTCCATAACTCCAAAGGTTTTATAGCATCTCTATGTTTATAACAATAATGTTTGGGGAATTACTCTCTTCATATTTAAGAACATGCTTTGCCCTTTCCTTATCATCTTACCAGTGTGAGTGTAAGGTTTTGCATATACTATTTGGAATGACATGATTTTTATGTAAAATTCATTATATGTTTTGCCTTTTCTAACAAACTGTCCTTTTCCAAACAGGAAATGTGATATGAAAAGATTTTTGGATTTAGCTGAGTGAGTTATTTACGTATAGAAAAATCATAAATGATCATCATTTTATTAGGTCAGAGAACCAATAAATGGATTAAGCAGAGTATTGCTTTGGTAAAACCAGCAGTTTTCTGCCATCAAGTAGGTCTAAGGAGATAAAGGCTTTAAAGATTTTGTAAAATATATTTATTACCTTTTCCAGCAGGATATTTTCATTGGAGATAAAATAAATAACCCATCAAACAGTGTGAACTCTAAATATCATACTCATCGTATGAAGGTTCATAATGATTGAGATAATCAAATGCAGTCTTTTGGGGGAAAGGGTAAACAACATTGCTCCTCTTTGTGTGTGTAATAGCAGAACACTTCTCACATTCTATACATTAATAACTACTGTTATCCAGGATTTTTGAAACCAAAGCAGTGGAAACTTTACTGTTTCTCTCCAGTGGTGTCAGGAATAAATCAATGGGGGCACAGCTCATCCAGCTGATAAATAATTGGCACCAGCAAAAGTTCTTTCACCTAAAAGTACTTTTTAATTAGATCTCAAGCATTCTCACACACACATGCTGTCTCAGTAGGGTTTAGAGCATTTCAAAACAGTTATAGTTACCCAAAGAGTCTGAAATGGTTCTGTTGGATCAGCTGCCAGGCTTCCGGGAGCCCCTACCTTCCATCTGAGTGCTGGAGGGTTTAGTTGCCAGATCCTTGCCCAAAGAAAACTTCCTTTGACTGCTACAAAGCAAATTCTTTCACCTAATCTTTTATAGCTAACTTCAAACAAAGCACATAACCAAGAATGACAGGTTTCAGAGTGGTAGCCTTGTTAGTCTGTATGAGCAAAAAGAACGAGGAGTACTTGTGGCACGTTAGAGACTAACAAATTTATTTGGGTATAAGCTTTCATGGGCTAAAACCCACTTCATCGGATGCAATGGAAGGTGGGTTTTAGCCCATGAAAGCTTATGCCCAAATAAATTTGTTAGTCTCTAAGGTGCCACAAGTACTCCTTGTTCTTTTTATAACCAATAGTGACTCCTAGTGGGTCACCATAGTAACCCTTAATGGTCACCCATTCTCCTACTTTCAGCACAACTACTCATCTCTTATCATAAAAAAAATTCTCATCGTAACAAGAATAAAACTTACATATCTGAGGCAATTAAGACCAAGGTTGGCTGTCCAAACACTTCTCTAATCTCATTAAGATAATGTTGAAGTAAAAAGAAAACAGTACAGAGTTTAGGTATAGAAGTTTCTGGTTATCAGGGAATAATGTACAGATTATCAAGGAGTGTGAAATTCGGTTTAGGAGCTGGTGGCGTAAGGAATACATAATCTGCAATCTCCCCGATTGGGGGTAAAAGTTTAACGGGTCAAAGTATAGACATTGAGCTATGGGGGTATGTTATCCACATAATGGCTATGTTCAGGTGTGGAGTATAATGAGCGGATACGATGATGAGGATGGATCTACCCTCATTTGGTGGGATTTAATGTTCAGTGAGTTTATGGTTCCAGTTCATATGGTCCAATGGAAAAAGTCTCTCAGTCCCTTTCCCATAATGGATGCATGATGTTGTACCGTCTCACATCTCCTGGTACTGTCGGTGGTTGGTGATGTGGCTACATTCACTTCTTATCCCATCCTCCCATTCTGATAGCAGATCTGCGAACTTGCAGCTGTGTGCCCTTGCCTCTTAGGACCTAAGATTTTCTTAGTTATGTGATGTTTGGTTTTCAGCTGGCAGTGGCTGAACATACAAAATTGCTGACTGCAGTACTATCAAATTCTTGGGTAACATGCAGGGATGTCAAATTCTGGGTAACGCTACCAGAATTCTGCTTTTTGTGTGTGTGGGGGGGGTACAGCTTGTGTGCAAATAAATTTTAGCTAGGCAATCTATGTCAAAATAAGTATGTTTTATACTAATTTATTTCTAGAAATAACCCAGCTTTTTGCTGAGTTATACAAGATTAAAATACTTATATTCAACTTCTAGCCACAGAAATACTGATTTCACTTTATCTGCTTGTAGTAATCCTATTTCTGATCCTTGTCTACAGAAAATGCAGTTGTTTTTAAAAAAAAAAAAAAAGGAAGAGGAAATAATTGGTTCGATCTGAATTCATTTGTGCCTCAAGTCCATATGAAATACCTGTCAGAAATGATTATTTTTCTACTTTTTACCATCTGTAATTACAATTTTATAGTAACTGATTGAAAGACCGTAATCTGAAGACTGTTGATTTGCGAGATAAAGTGTTTTAGATTATATTAAATATGTGCTTGTCAGATTAGCTATATAATTTAGACACATGTCCTTGTATAAATTTCTAATCTTCATTTATTTTTTATATTAAGTCAGAGTTCATTATTTTCTGGTGAGCTGACATTTTGCATAACTATTCCCCCTTTACAAAGTATGATCATATTTTCTTCTGGGATTTAAATGTGACATTTTATGGGAAATAAGAAGCCGTTAGGCTCTTCAAAGTACATGCTGATTTAACATACATTTTCACTTTGAATTCCTTTAGCAGCAGTGTTCCTGATAGACTTTTGGCATATTTGGTGTTGTACAGTAGCTATGTATAATAAATATTTGTATAATGTAGCAGTACTTCTTGTTTCAGTTTCATGGAATCTGCACCTCTGACCCCCTTTGTGGTCTGCTCAAGGAATGCCTTCAGGTCTCAGGCCTCTAGCCATCATCTCTCTCTGGGCAGGGACCCATGTCTTTCTCATTCCCAGACTGGGGGTTTTAGGCTGCAGTCCCTTGTCACTCACTGTGATTGAACCCTGTTCCTTGGTTTCTTTCCAAGAACAATGACATCGTTTTTACCAGTGAGCAAACAGCTCTTCCAAAACAGAATACGTTTAGTTAATGATAAAAGCATATGGAGAAAATATAGAAAACAAAAAAGTCTATACTCATATTATTGTAGCTCTTTACTGAATCTTTTCTAATTTTTCAAGCTCATTTTTGAATGATAGACAACAGAACTGGATACAGTATTCTAGTAAGGGCCTTGTATTGTATATAGACCACATCACTACTCCTACTCAATATTCCCCGGTTTATACATCCAAAACTTGCCCCTCCAATTTATGGGGGCCCCTGGCAAGTTCCACTCTTTCCACCCATTGTTCACAAAATGGGTGAGAGGCATGCAGCATGATTATACTTTCTTTGTACTGCTGCTTCTCATCTCCCCCCTATTTAGTTAATGCTGGTTTACTTGACGATACTTCTAATCTAGAATCTGAATATGGATGTGGATTTTAGAGCACTTTGAAATATCGTCTCTTAATCAGTGGTGGATTAATGATTTTGCTGCCGCTAGGCCCTGAAATAATTGCCGCCCTCCCCCCACCCAGCAGCTCCCGGCCCTCTCGCAGCAGCTCACCTCTCCTCCGCCTCCGACTCCTCCCCTGAGCGCACTGCTGGGTCCTGATTCTCCCTGCTCCCTCCCAGTGCTTGTGCGCAAAACAGCTTTGTGAAGGAGGTGGGGAAGGGGTGGAACGCGGCATGCTCAGGAGAGGAGGCGGGGCCAGGGTGGGGATTTGGGGAAGGGGACCAATAGGGGCAGGGAATGGGTGCAGGGATGGGGTGGAGTTGGGGCGGAGGGCACGAACCGGCGCCGAGGGAAGCAGCCTCTGGCTGCTATTATAAATTTGCCACCCCTACAAATTTGTCGGTCTAGGCGTTAATATGCCACTGCTCTTAATCCAGAAGTTTTATTCTTATGGCAAACATCCATAAGGGAAGACTGCAGAATGCAGGCAGCGAGTAACTAATGTGCTCAACACACCTTCCATGAAAGCTCCCAGGGGCAGGACTTGAATTCTCAGTACATGGATGCTGTTCAGGTTCAGTGCCCACAGCATATTACCTTGAGCAACCCATTTATTCTGACGTCAGACTGCCTGCAAACAATCTGGTTTTCACGAGATCCCCAATCCTACCACACATGTGCAAATGACTTTCTCTGGCGCTTCCACTGTTGCATGCAGTGGTGTTTTAGCTGTGTTGTTACCAGGATATTAGAAAGAAAAGATGGATGAGGTAATATCTTTTATTGGACCAACTTCTGTTGGCAAGAGAGACAAGCTGACGAAGAGTTCTGTGTAAGCTCGAAAACTTGTCTCTCTCACCAGCACCAGTTGATGTCTCTGGCTCATCAACTTGATTTGACACACAGTGTAGAACTAACTTTCACCTTGAATATATGTTCTAAATATTACTTCTCCAAAGGAGCAGTGGGTGCCAGATCCTAGCTGAAATAAATTGTGAGTGGTAATATCATTCGGGGTTGTGGGGGGGACTGCAACCATGCCTCAGTGGGTCACAACTGAGGATGCCAAACTTCAGGACGAACTGCTGAGAAATAGGGCAGAAACACCCCAAAACTGGTGGCTAATCCCCCATAGGATATACCAAACCAGCAACAAAAGTAAACTTCTGTTTCACCACACTGGCTAACAAGAAGTCATAAAAGCAGTTTGCTTGGGCATCCCAGTCCTTGTGTTATCATTGAGAACACTGGATTTAAAGGTGAGTGGTTCTTTACAACCAGTCTGATCAAATAAATGGTTCTTCTGATCCCAAAGGACCAGCCACGCTCCCAGGTCAATATATAACTCAATCTTACCCAAAAACCATGCTGATGCTAATCCTTTAGTATCTAAAATCTAAAGTTTTAATCATAAGAAAGAAAAAGGTGAAAGTTACAATTGGTTAAAGGAATCAAATACATACAATAATGCAAAGTTCTTGATTCAGGCTTATAGGAGTGATGGAATAAACTGCTGGCTTGATAAGTCTCTGATGCTTCCAAATCATTGGAAGGTCCTCAGTCCACTGGTTAGAATGCTCCCATTAGTATAAGTTCAGAGTCCAGAGAAGCAGAAAAGAGGCAAAATGGAGGTGTTTCCAGGGCCTTTTATAGCTTTTTGCCATGTGGAGGGAATCCCATTGTTCTTACTGTGGAAAATTACAGCAACAAGATAGAGTTTGGAGTTACATCAATATATATACAGACATGAGTTCAATTCTTGAGGTTCCGATACATAGCAGAGATGGTGAGCTTTGTAGTTGCAAAGAGTTCTTTCAGAAATAGTCCATAGGTTATAGTCCAATGTTTATATTTCAGAGCAGTCCAGTCAGAACTGGGATCTCAGTCCTTGTGACTTAGGCTTCCCCTGCATGAAACCTCAAGAACTGAACTCATGTCTGTATGTATATTGATCTTTTAACCATACTCTCTCTCTTTTCTTTTTTAATAAATTTTACTTTACTTAATAAGAGTTGGCTATATGCATGCATTTGGGTAAGATCTGAAAATATTCATTAACCTGGGAGGTAATGTGTCCAACCCTTTGGGCTTGGTAGAACCTTTTCTTTTATATGATGAAATAAGATTTTCAGAAATCTTCATCATATTTGACTTGGATACCTGGATGGAGGACTGAGGCTGGGTTACTTGAAGGGAACTGTGATGTTGGCTTCTGGGCAACCAGTGAAGTAATAAAGAAACTGTTTTATGCTGGCTTGGTAAATCTAAGTATTGAAATATCCACCATCTTTGGGGATTATCTGCCCCATTCTTTGCAGTTCACCCTAATTGAGTGGCCTCAGCTGGCCCCCACTGGGACGCGGGTCACAGGGACACGGACACATTGTGTGAACCCCAGTGGTATAGGGAGTAAAAGAAGCGTAAAATGTTGTAGTGTGGGGTTTTTTTAAGTGGGCTGCATCTCGGGAGCTCCTTCCTGAAACAGCCTCAAATTTCAACCACTCCCATACCCCAGATCCCCACAAGGCACAACAATTTTCAAGATTATCCAAGTAAGCATGCATATTTTAGAGCACTTAGAAAACATGGCAGTTAAACAATAAACTAGTATTTATCTTAACTATAGGGTTCTATACCCCACTATAATACATCTAGAAACAGCAGCAACAATAGTGTATTTTACATTTACAGGATGGGGACTGTATTTGGATAGCAGTGACTCAGAAAGGGACTTAAGGGTCATGGTGAAATGAACATGAGCTCCCAGTGTGGTGATGTGGCTAAGAGAACTAATGCAATTCTTGGATATAAATGCGGGGGGAATATTGAGTAGGAATAGTGATGTGGTATTCCATGCACATACAATGTAAGTGAGACCCTTACTAGAAAACTCTATCCAGTTCTGGTGTCTATCTTTTAAAAAGGAGTTTGAAAATTGGAAAGGATTTAGTAAAGAGCTGTACGAATATATTTGAAGTATGGAAAACTGGCCTTACAGTGAAAGATTTGGGAGTCTTAATCAAAGAGAAGGTTAAGAGGTGACTTGGTCATGGTGTATAAATACTTACATGGGGAGTTTTCTGATCATAGAGAACTATTCATTTATCAAAGGTGTAACAAGATCCAGTGGCTGAAAGATGAAGACAGATAAATAAAACTCCAGTAAGTAGAAAATTTCCCATGATATCAGTTTGATAAAGAAGCATAGTCATATCAACTCTGATCATACAATACTTCCAGATCCTGATTCATATCAAAAATTCAAAACTGTCCTTGGATTCCCTCCAGTCTGCTTCATAGATTTTCTCTGTCCCTGTTCCCTCTACTTCTATATTCAATTAATCTGTCTGTCCATTTCTCTAATCTAAGATTTTATACCATACCTATCACCCAAGTACCTGAGTACCTTGCCTAGCAACAGATTAATCTGTTACTTCCCACGCTGCTGGTATGAGAGCCTTTCAGCTTTGTATCTGAAACAGCCTTCTTATACTGTATGTCTCTGCCTCATTGACATCCCATCTTTTTTTTTCAAATCTCATTTTAAAACGTATCTTTTCTCCCTTTCTTATGCCTTTTAATTTCTCTTTCTCTCTGTTATTGACTTTGTGACTCAATGCTTTAATTATTTTTCATTATACAATGTCTATATTATGAAATCTGGCTTTTTTGGACCCTGGGCTAAACTGTACCATGTTGATATGCACTGTAAAACAGCTTTTTAAACCAGTAGTTGCTGTCTTTCACTTGTGGTGATTTTTTTACACATTATTTGCATATATGGTATACATTTGTATGTGTGTTGAATCTTTAAAATGACAATGTGCAAATCAGTTCTAACAGACATGCTGTGAGCTTGGAAAAAATCCCTCAAAGTGTGATGCATCTCATTAGTGGATGGACCTTCATTAGTGGATTGTCTTTCAGCTTTCTGAATACTCAAGTAGAATTATGGAATTATTTAATTGTTTGGAACTGGAAGGGATGGGCATTCACTAGATTATTTAATACATCTCCTTGTGCATAGAGCTATATGTAGAAGGTGTTTTTCAAATCAAAACTAGAGGACTTCAAATGATTTTGATTCCACTAATTCTCTTGAAACTATGTTCCATTCTCTAGGTGATTTTACCATTACGAAGATTTTTCTAGAGCTGAATCTAAATAGTTTCTGCTTCATCATAATCCATTGGGCCAAATTCTCTTCTGGAATAAATAAATTGAAGCCAATGCAATTATGCCAGCAGAATGTTTAGTCCATTGCTTTTTGTCTGATCATTTGAAAATGTCAAGAACAATTTCTTCTCTTTCTTATTGTAGCATCCTTGTTAATATATGGAAACATTCATTTTAACATTTAGTACGTAAGACTTCTCTTTCAGATACAACAGTCACAAGCCATTATTCTTGTTAGAATCTATATAAGATTTCTAGTCTCCATATGAAACTGTATTTATGTTTGCATTATACAGAATTCTCTTGGATTCATCAGTGGTAGATGTATCCTCCTATTTCCATATACTATCAGGCTTTAGTCAAAGGAAAAAAATTAAAATATGTTTTGGGTTCTATCAATAGGACTGCAGTTCCAATTACAAATCATGTAAGAAGCAGCGTAATCTTATCTCTTACTAAAATAACAGATATGCAGTAGAACTGTTTTTACACAAATCACCAAAGTATAAAACTTATACTTGGAGTGTTTGTCCTTCTGCAAATTCTTCATTCAAACTTCCTTCCTTCCCCACAAATAATGGGTGTTATAATTTATTGTCTTGTATAAGACAATAAGATTGTATTGTACATCTTATTTCCAGACAAAAATAAATAAAATTTCACCCATCCTTCTTGGTGAAAAAGTTAAACACAAAAACACATGCATGTGCATACACACAAATACTTTCTCTCCTTCCCTCATGTTTTCCACTTGGTTGTCTTTTTGTATTATAGTCAAAAGTTGTCTTAGTCAAAAAGAATGTTATACTTTTTCCTCAGGAAAAGATAATGGAGGATTGACACAAAAATGAATTAATCTTCATGTCCTGTCAATATCCACTTCTTCTGCTACAGAGCATGCATTGTAGCTCTGTGGAAGTGTATAACAATTTTATCTACGAAGAAATTCAATTACAATTTTTGATGATACCAAAAGAAGTAATAATTTTGTAGGGTTTAAATATCCATATCAGCACTCTCCAGACACTTTGGGTTATGTCTAACCTTATCATATTATATATGCTGCCCAGGCTCAGTAATTAGACCATCTGCTCCAATTTTATTGTATATTTATTTTAGTGTTTCTTATTCATTCATTCTTAATTTATTAACAGTGGAAGAATGGAATTAATGCAAGTTGAAAGAATTATTTGTTCATTGCCTCAGAGCCAAAGCAGGTAGAGGTTTACACTTAGTGGATATTGTGAATTATTTTCAAATGATGCAGAGGTTTAAGTTGCTTTTTTGTCTGAAAATTGATTGAACATTTTGGCTATTTTGATGGATATCTGAGCCAGGCCATCAGCTACCTGTGGTCAAACATTTTTCACAAAGTGATCACTCCATATCTGACCTCTCAGTCCTCATCCTCAAAGGAAACCTGCACAACTTCAAAAAGAAGTCTGGGAGCTTAAATTGATAACTTTGTTAACACTAAAATCATGGATTTAATAAAGATAATGGATGTGTGGCTTATTACAACAATCTGTAACTCCCTAACCCCCCTTTTTTGTGTCCTATGATTGCAGAGGTCTTAATGGGCCACTTCACCTTTAATGGTTCCTTAGAATATGTGACAACTACTTGTGCTAAACAGTCTGCTCAACTGTGTATTTAGCTGTGACAATCTTGAGTACAGGTTTCAGAGTAACAGCCGTGTTAGTCTGTATTCGCAAAAAGAATAGGAGTACTTGTGGCACCCTAGAGACTAACCAATTTATTTGAGCATAAGCTTTCCTGAGCTACAGCTCACTTCATCGGATGCATACTGTGGAAACTGCAGAAGACATTATATACACAGAGACCATGAAACAATACCTCCTCCCACCCCACTCTCCTGCTGGTAATAGCTTATCTAAAGTGATCACTCTCCTTACAATGTGTATGATAATCAAGTTGGGCCATTTCCAGCACAAATCCAGGTTTTCTCACCCATCCTCCTTTTTCCAAAAACCACACACACAAACTCACTCTCCTGCTGGTAATAGCCCATCCAAAGTGACCACTCTCCTTACAATGTGTATGATAATCAAGGTGGGCCATTTCCAGCATAAATCCAAGTTTAACCAGAACGTCTGGGGGGGCGGGTAGGAAAAAACAAGGGGAAATAGGCTACCTTGCATAATGACTTAGCCACTCCCAGTCTCTATTTAAGCCTAAATTAATAGTATCCAATTTACAAATGAATTCCAATTCAGCAGTTTCTCACTAGAGTCTGGATTTGAAGTTTTTTTGTTGTAAGATAGCGACCTTCATGTCTGTAATTGCGTGACCAGAGAGATTGAAGTGTTCTCCGACTGGTTTATGAATGTTATAATTCTTGACATCTGATTTGTGTCCATTTATTCTTTTACATAGAGACTGTCCAGTTTGACCAATGTACATGGCAGAGGGGCATTGCTGGCACATGATGGCATATATCACACTGATAGAAGTGCAGGTGAATGAGCCTCTGATAGTGTGGCTGATGTTATTAGGCCTTGTGATGGTGTCTTCTGAATAGATATGTGGGCACAGTTGGCAACGGGTTTTGTTGCAAGGATTTGTTCCTGGGTTAGTGGTTCTGTTGTGTGGTATGTGGTTGTTGGTGAGTATTTGCTTCAGGTTGGGGGGCTGTCTGTAGGCAAGGACTGGCCTGTCTCCCAAGGTTTGTGAGAGTGTTGGGTCATCCTTCAGGATAGGTTGTAGATCCTTAATAATGCGTTGGAGGGGTTTTAGTTGGGGGCTGAAGGTGATGGCTAGTGGCGTTCTGTTATTTTCTTTGTTAGGCCTGTCCTGTAGTAGGTGACTTCTGGGAACTCTTCTGGTCAGTAGGTTTCCGGTATAGGGTAGTGTTTATGTGACCATTGTTTATTAGCTCTGTAGTGTCCAGGAAGTGGATCTCTTGTGTGGACTGGACCAGGCTGAGGTTGATGGTGGGATGGAAATTGTTGAAATCATGGTGGAATTCCTCAAGGGCTTCTTATCCATGGGGCCAGATGATGAAGATGTCATCAATATAGCGCAAGTAGAGTAGGGGTGTTAGGGGACGAGAGCTGAGGAAGCGTTGTTCTAAATCAGCCATAAAAATGTTGGCATACTGTGGGGCCATGCGGGTACCCATAGCAGTGCCACTGATCTGAAGGTATACATTGTCCCCAAATGTAAAATAGTTATGGGTAAGGACAAAGTCACAAAGTTCAGCCACCAGGTTAGCTGTGACATTATCGGGGATAGTGTTCTTGACGGCTTGTAGTCCATCTTTGTGTGGAAAGTTGGTGTAGAGGGCTTCTACATCCATAGTGGCCAGGATGGTGTTATCAGGAAGATCACCGATGGATTGTAGTTTCCTCAGGAAGTCAGTGGTGTCTCGAAGGTAGCTGGGAGTTCTGGTAGCGTAGGGCCTGAGGAGGGAGTCTACATAGCCAGACAATCCTGCTGTCAATCAATGCCTGAGATGATGGGGCGCCCAGGATTTCCAGTTTTATGGATCGTGGGTAGTAGATAGAATAAATACCATAAACACCACCCTATACTGGAAACCTACTGACCGCTATTCCTACCTACATGCCTCCAGCTTTCACCTGACCACACCACACGATCCATCGTCTACAGCCAAGCTCTGCGATACAACCGCATTTGCTCCAACCCCTCAGACAGAGACAAACACCTACAAGATCTCTATCAAGCATTCTTACAACTACAATACCCACCTGCGGAAGTGAAGAAACAGATTGAAAGAGCCAGAAGAGTTCCCAGAAGTCACCTACTACAGGACAGGCCTAACAAAGAAAATAACAGAACGCCACTAGCCATCACCTTCAGCCCCCAACTAAAACCCCTCCAACGCATTATTAAGGATCTACAACCTATCCTGAAGGATGACCCAACACTCTCACAAACCTTGGGAGACAGGCCAGTCCTTGCCTACAGACAGCCCCCCAACCTGAAGCAAATACTCACCAACAACCACATACCACACAACAGAACCACTAGCCCAGGAACAAATCCTTGCAACAAAACCCGTTGCCAACTGTGCCCACATATCTATTCAGAAGACACCATCACAAGGCCTAATAACATCAGCCACACTATCAGAGGCTCATTCACCTGCACTTCTATCAGTGTGATATATGCCATCATGTGCCAGCAATGCCCCTCTGCCATGTACATTGGTCAAACTGGACAGTCTCTACGTAAAAGAATAAATGGACACAATCAGATGTCAAGAATTATAACATTCATAAACCAGTCGGAGAACACTTCAATCTCTCTGGTCACGCAATTACAGACATGAAGGTCGCTATCTTACAACAAAGAAACTTCAAATCCAGACTCTAGCGAGAAACTGCTGAATTGGAATTCATTTGCAAATTGGATACTATTAATTTAGACTTAAATAGAGACTGGGAGTGGCTAAGTCATTATGCAAGGTAGCCTATTTCCCCTTGTTTTTTCCTACTCCCCCCCCAGACATTCTGGTTAAACTTGGATTTATGCTGGAAATGGCCCACCTTGATTATCATACACATTGTAAAGAGAGTGGTCAGTTTGGATGAGCTATTACCAGCAGGAGAGTGAGTTTGTGTGTGTATGGGGGTGGGGGGTTGAGAAAACCTGGATTTGTGCTGGAAATGGCCCACCTTGATTATCATACACATTGTAAGGAGAGTGATCACTTTAGATAAGCTATTACCAGCAGGAGAGTGGGGTGGGAGGAGGTATTGTTTCATGGTCTCTGTGTATATAATGTCTTCTGCAGTTTCCACAGTATGCATCCGATGAAGTGAGCTGTAGCTCACGAAAGCTTATGCTCAAATAAATTGGTTAGTCTCTAAGGTGCCACAAGTACGCCTTTACTCTTGAGTATCTTTCTCAGACCTGAAGAAGAGCTCTGTGTAGCTCAGTGGTTCTCCAACTTTTGTACTGGTGACCCCTTTCACATAGTAAGCCTCTGAGTGCGACCCCCCCTTATAAATTAAAAACACTTTTTTAAGTACTTAACACCATTATTAATGCTGGAGGCAAAGCGGGGCTTGGGGTGGAGGCTGACAGCTTGCGACCCCCCCCCCATGTAATAACCTCGCAACCCCCCTACCCCCAGTTTGAGAACCCCTGGTTTAGCTCAAAAGCTTGTCTTGTTCACCTGTAGAAATTGGTCCAAAAAAAGATACTACATAGTTAACATACGTGCATGTTGGCAAGGCCCCTGGAAATAAGGCATAAATTTTTAACAGTGAGTTCAGTGAGCCATTGGAACAAGTCACCAATGGCCCATTATGCTCCCTTTGCACTACTCAGGAACAGCAAAGGGAGCAGAGACTGCTCACAACTCTCCAGGAAAAGATTTCACCAGCATGGGAGAAGTCCCCTGTGGGCATAGAGCATAGCCTGTTCCTGCATCCTCTTCCTCTGGTGGCTGGTGTGGTGGGCATGTTAGGGGCCGCGTATAGAAGTAGCCAGTGTACACTGTGCTCCAACTCTGTTCATCTGGTGTACTGTACCTCGAGGACTATTGACAGCTGACAAAAGTAAAAGCAGCTGCTATGTTGTACTAAAATATGCCTGTACAAGGGTCAGGGCAGAAAACAAGGGACCTGTACCCTGAGACAGCATTCTCAGTTGTGCTCAGAATATTCTTATTTTTTGTTTAAAAATTGTGGCAAAATAGCTAAAAGGAAATTTCAGGTGAACGATATTTCAGGTAAACCTTTCAGCAATTTCCTCTTCCCCAGAGGGGTTACATTTCTGGCCAGTTAAATTTCTGCTCGCATTAAGTAGATGATGTATATCAGTAGTTGAATCATAAATGCATGCTTTATCACGTTGCTTCATTCCAGTGTCTGAGCATGGCAGAGACAAGATGCCAAGTGGCTCATCAGTAATGCTGGTCAGAGCAGTAGTCACAGTTCAGTCACTAGCAACAGCTTTTCTCTCTTAAGACCAGTGTGGTCTGGAACATATACCTAACAAATCTCTTTTTATCAACGCTTTGTCAATACATGAATAATTAAATTTTAGTTTTAGTTTACAGCTTTAGAAATGAACAACACAAATATACAGTGGCCATTACCAATGCTGTCTTGTACGTTTTTTTCTAAGGTTGTTACTGCTTCTAGTTGTGTGATATTAGTAAACAATAACAACTGTGCAATTGGTAGTCATTTTTACTCTCTAGTTTCATAGACATTGCCATGGTTGCAGGGTTAGCTGTTTAACTCTTTAGAGTTTATCTTTTTTTAATTTGCATAACTCTACTAGCTGATCTTTCTTGAGCTGTTCATAATTCGTTTTTCCTGTCTGTCTTTTCCTACTTTCTTCCTGGAAAGAACACAGGATAGTTTTTTCTCTTGCTTTCTCCCTCTACAATATTTGCTTTTCCTGCTATTGTCACTTACTGAAAATTCACCACTGTCACTATCCCGCAGATGCTGCCAGCAATATGTCACAGTAGTTGCAGGGCTAGCTGCATCTCTGTCCCCACTCTGGTCTTTGAGTTCACCCTTCTCAAATGTCAAGCTTTATGTCTTTACTTCTCCTGGGGTGGAATCACATGATTCTCCCATGCCTGGACTGGGCTCCAGTACCCTGTATATCAGCCCTGCTTACCCAGCAGGTCTGAGTTTAGCACCTGCAGCTCTTCACTTTGGGAGCCTGTGAAAAAAGTGGTTTCTACAATGACCAGACAGGCTTCTTACATCCAAAATGTTGTTCATTTTAATGGTAGGAACAAAGCATTTACAGAGAGAATTTGTGCGCAGTTGCATGCATGTTTAACTTACCTAAATCCCTATCATCCTGTGACATTGGCCTTGGCAGGCCTAGCTTCTTCAGGCACCCCAGCTGGTGCCTGAGTCAACTGGAACAGCTCCCCAACAACTGCCTTGCCTCTGGAAGGAGAGACCCTCTTTAGTTTAGACAGAGTTTCTTTGTCCTTGTCTGTTTCTGAGCTCTCAGCCCTGCTAGTCCAAACCAGTTCAATATGCTCCACAGGTGGTCAAGAAAAAATCCTTAGAGCTAATGGTTGTTCCATTTTCCCATAATAACCGCTAAGGGTTTCCTGCATTTGCAGAATTTCATCTTCAAAGATCAGTGGAGATCTCGTGTACTATATAATGCTGGCTGATACACAAGCGCTTCGTATCTGATTAATGGAAGATAGTTGATCAAATATAATCTGTTACGTAATGGATCTTTGATAATGTGTCATTCTTCAAATGGGTAATGTAGACAAAAATATTAGTTCATTATAAAATTTACTTGGGTTAAAAAAATGAGGAAATAATCTTTACTCCCAAAGCAAAGAATTTTAATTTTATAAATAAAGAAAAATGTTTATAGATTACAGATTTATAAATCTAATTGTATCTGGAATATTCTGTCTTTAGTCATGCATTAAATAAGATGGTCACAAGTGAATGCAATAGGATGTGTTTTCAACATTCATGTCTGTGCATGCGCAATTGTGCATGCATAAGTTTTGACTGCATTTTGCATGTGCAAATGTAATGACCTCCATCACAAGTCATCACCAGGGACTGAACTTGGAAAATCCAGAACTAAAAGTTAAAGCCTTTAACACTAAAAGAGTAAGAGTCTGAACTTGAATCACTGAAGTCTCTTGATGTTTTCCCAGTAACGTCAATAAATGCAGGAACACTCCATAACTCCTTAAACTGGTAGTTATGTCAGGTTGATATCTGTAGACTAGCCACTAGAGGGGACATGTAACACAATGTAAATGACTTATACAAATACCTACATGTACATTACTTCAAGTACATACCGGTTAAAAAAAAAATCTAACAGTGGTGAGATCAACGGTTAGCATCTGCATTCAGAAACACTTTGGGAGAAATGGGTTATATTGTTGCAAATATTAACACTTGCATTTTCATATGTTAGATTATTTAAAGCCAACATATAAGTGTTATGGTTTTTTATATGTATCTGTACTCACAAAGTGTGACCTCATGTTTGCATTCATAAAATTCTGCAGATACACAAATGAGATGCTGTTTATTGCCACATCTGAAAATTTACCTATGGTATTTTTTCTACTTTATCACTCTGCAAAGTATGGTAAAAGTGGTCATATATTCATCCCTGTTTACCCCAGATGTATTCATGTTTCTAAGAAATGATGGAGGAAATTTAAATCATCGGGATTAATTTTTTGGGCAGGGAGGAAACAATATGTTAAGATAAGCAACTCAAGCATCTGACTGTTCCATGTTTGGATCTTTGCATGTAAGAAGTGATATATACCATATTGATTGTACTCATAATTTTATGGGACAAACTTGGAGAATTTAAATGTTTGGGCATGATTTATTGCAGAACACAAACCAACAAAAGTCCAGTTCACCTACAATATGTTTATTTTAAATTAGAAGGAAGGAATTTGGAATTGAAAATTATTCTTTGCATACCTATATAGTCACAAGACAAGAGCATTCCTATCTGACCTAAAACTCATTCAGAAAACACATTTTGTTAATTATTTTATGGCTCATTGGGACAGACTTTTTTTTCCATTTTCTTATTCCTGGATGACCTGCTCATAAATTCAAATATAAATAGACTGTAATAAGTGTATGATCTGTTTGCAAATTAGTAAGAGAAGCATGACAATGATTATGTAATTAGGGTATTGTGAATAGGCTTCTTTTAACACTGACTGTTAGACACTGGAAGATAACAACTGATATCAGTGAAGGTCATGTCTCCTATATTTGGAATAAGCTCTCAGTGTTTACTGGTCTTATGACTTCATTGTCATGAAGTATTAGTAATCTCCAAGCAGGCCCTACACAGGCAAACAAATGAAGTTTTTTAATATTGTGTAAAGCTTTATTAGTTTGCAAGGAGGAACTCTTTTAGTAGCACATGGCAGTTTGTATAGTTCAACTTATTTGCACTTAATCTGTTACCTGGATGGGTGTCCACACTGGTTCCACTGATGGCAGCTTTACAGATATAAGGCATAAAATAATGAAGTATATACTTCTTTTATGACTACATCTGTTAAACGCATCTAACCCAGCTGCGGCTTACAGACTATCCTCTGTACTTTTGAAAAAAGATGTAATAGTTCATGGTCATACAAAATTCATTGAATAGTTGTAAATCTGCTTACTTTCAGATATGCTGTGCTGTGTGAAAAGAAAAATTAAGGGGCTGATTTTCTTGGAAATATTTGATGTAAAATTTACCTTATGTGGCTATCATTTATAATCAGAAGGAGTGTAGTTATTGATTGCAATAGTTTTCCTTGACAATAATTGTTTCTGGAATGAGGGACACTTTCAATGAATGCTGACACTTTAAGTGAAAATAATTGCAGTTCTGCAAAATGTAAAGGCTTCTTCAACAAATAGCTTTTTAATAGTGTCACTTAAGATGAACTCTGCTGAAAATTGCTCATGTTTTGTGTCTCTGTATTAGTTGAGCTCCTGAAATATGATATTTGTAACAAGTGTTCTTCGAGTGATTGCTCATATCTATTCCAAGCTGTCCACGTTTTCCTAGCTTCTATCTACTTTAGTGTTTGTCTTCCTTAGTTAGTTTAGTTAATTATTAGTTAATGCAGTGTTAATAGTTCACTGTTGGGAGTGGGGGGGTTCCACTCCAACCGGACTGTGCTCTCCCTGGGGACTCAAGGCATGCCTAAGTCCCAGGGATTCAAACCCTGCAACAAGCCTATGCCAACGGGCGACCCCCACGACGCTTGCTTAAAAGGGTGTGGGGGAAACGCATCAGGCAGAGAAACACCATTTGCAAAGGGTTTCACCCGAGAACAAAAAGAAGCAGGACTTTAGACTGAAGCAACTCCTTATGGAAGTGGCATTTAGACCACAACCAGCATCGGCGTGGCAGGACCCGGCATCGAGTGCATCAGTGCGTAGTGCCTTTCAGTGGTCATGGAGACGGCACCGCAGAAGGACTCTGGGCGAGACCCGCAGCACCGGTCCCATTCCCTAGGTCAGAAGCAGCACCGGAAACAAGGGAGGAGTGGTTCCCCAACTTCGGATCACACTTGCAACATGATCAGACTTGTGGCACCGGGTGCACTTGCAGTGCCGGTCTGACTTGCGGCACCGCTCGAGGTCCCGCCAGCGCTCCCGTTCATGGCGTCGTTTGCCGTCACGCAGCAGGTCCTGGCACAGTCTGTCTCGGCACCATTCATGTCATCGTGCAGACCCCGCTTGTGGTACTGCTCCAGGTCATGGTACCATTCCAGGTCAGACACCGTTCCCCAGCCTTGTTGCATTGCTCCCTGGCCCAACAACGCTTGGGACCGCTCTGGCCCTCACAGTCTAGATCCCTTGTCTTCAGGCTCGGAGACAGGGTCTAAATATTCAGAGTGGGCCTGATGCAAGTCGGCACAGGGCAGACCAGACATAGGTGTGACACCATGGCCCACCCAGTGGCAGGGGCCAGTGCACTGGCCATTTTGGATCCCTTGGGTGTACCACCAGGCCCAGGGGTTCCCGTTCAGTGGCGTCTGAGGCAAGGGTCCTGGACGCAGCAGCCAGTCATCCCACCATGAGGGGTGTGGAGGAGTTACCAGTCCTACCACCTCCTCTGGGAACCCTCCCCTGTTCCTGAGCCTGACCCTGGGGTGGCTGACCCTGGATTAGAGGCAGGACAGGAGATACTGGAGGACCAGGAAGGTCAGGGGGACACAGTTCCCCTTCTAGCCTCCTTGTCTTCCTCCCCGGACGAGGCTGTGGCGGGCATCTCCCTTCCGGACCTCCCCCTATAGATAGCTGTGCCCACCAGGAACTCCTATGCAGGGTGGCATGAAATATGAACCTGCAGGCTGAGGAGGCGGTAGAGTCCGAGGACCCTATGGTGGATATCCTGGCACCGTAGGGATCATCTAAGGTGGTTCTATCACTCATCAAAACTATCCAGGCCAATGCTAAGACCATTTATCAGACCCTGGCCTCCATCCCTCCCACCACCAAGGGGGTGGAGAGGAAATATTTTGTTCCCTCTAAAGGATACGAATACCTCTTCACACATCTGCAACCCTGTTCCGTAGTGGTGGCTGCAGTAAATGAGAAGGAGAGGCAGGGACAGCAAGCCCCAGCACCTAAGTCCAAGGACGCTAAGCACCTGGATTTATTCAGACGCAAAGTATACTCCACAGGGGGCTTACAACAAGCAATCCTGAGTCGATACAACTTCAACTCCTGGAACTTTAAGTTTAAAGTTTAAGGAATTGATACCAGCAGAGTCCAAAGAGGAGTTTGGGGCAATTGTCGAGGGGACAGTGCAGTGGCACGGACCTCTTTACAGGTCTCACTGGACGATGCAGACTTGGCAGCACGCAACTTGTCCTCAGGAATCACAATGAGGCATAGCTCATGGCTGCAGGCCTGGGGCTTCCGCCCGAGGTTCAACAAACTATGCAGGACCTGCCTATAGAAGGGGTGGGTCTGTTTGTTGAACAGACGGACTCCTGTCTGCATAGCCTAAAGTATTCCAGGGGTACAAAGAAATCCTTGGGTATGCACACCCCAGCAACCCAAAGAAAGCCCTTTAAGCCCCAGCCACAACAACAGCAGTCATATCCCCCTTGGCCGAGGCAGGATCCCTACAGACGCAGGGGCAGAAATGGCAGGCGCAAGCCCTCCCATCCTCTGTCTGGGGAGGGCCAGTGCCAGACTCAACCTTTGTCGGGCTCAAAGCAGTCATTTTGAAGGTGCACCCACGGACAGAGAACCGGTGTCAGCACCGGATCCTTCCCCGTGTTTTCTGAACCGTCTATCCCACTTCTACCGAGCTTGGTCCCAAATAACATCAGACCGCTGGGTTTGTCACATGGTAGAAGTGGGATATTCTCTCAGTTCTGTTCCTCCCCTCCCTCTTACCCCCCTTCCCCATCCCTCTTCAGGGACCCTTCTCATGAACAACTCATTATCCAGAAGGTGCAGTCACTCCTTGCTGTAGGAGCGGTGGAGGAGGTAAGGGGCAAGGGATTCTACTTCCGCTATTTCCTAATCCCCAAGGCAAAGGGGGGTCTCCGACCCATTCTACATCTGCGAGGACTCAACGAATTCATGGTGAAGTTGAAATTCCATATGGTCTCCCTGAGCACAATTATCCCTTCCCTGAATCTAAGAGACTGGTACGCCGCCCTTGACATGAAAGACATGTATTTTCACATAGCCATTTGCCCCACGCAAAGGCGATTTCTAAGGTTTGTGGTCGACCACAAGCACTATCAGTTCATGGTTCTCCCACTGGGTCTGTCGACAGCCCCCCGAGTATTCACCAAGTGCATGTCAGTCGTAGCAGCCTTCCTTCACAAGGGACAGGAGCAGGTAAACCCCTCCCTTGACGACTGGCTGCTCAGGGGGCACACCAGGGAGCAGGTGGAATCTCAGGTCTGGTTCGTCAGATCCACTTTCGAGAGACTGGGCCTCCTCCTCAGCGTGAACAAGTCAACCCTGTCTCCAACCCTGAGAATAGAGTTCATCGGAGCAGTGCTGGATTTGGTGCAGGCAAGAGTGCTTTTGCTGGAGACACAATTCCAAGCTATGTTGAACATCATTCAAGGCCTCAGGTGATTCTGAACCACTACTGCAAGGGGCTGCCTACATGTCCATGGCCACATGGCAGCCTGCACATATGTGGTCCGGTATGCCAGACTGAGGCTCAGATCCGTGCAAGCATGGCTTGATTCGGCCTATCGCCCAGGACCCGACAACCTGGACTTAGTAGTGATGATACCAGAGCATATGCTCAAGTCCTTTAAATGGTGGCTTGACCCTTGGATGGTATGCAAAGGAGTCCCCTTCAACAGTACCCAGCCCTCCTTGTCCCTGGTAATGGACGCTTCCGCTCTGGGTTGGGGTGCGCATCTGGGAGACCTACAAACGCAGGGCCTCTAGTCTGTGGATGAGCTCTCCCTTCATATCAACATCCAGGAGCTCAGGGCGGTATGTCTAGCATGGCAAACTTTTCGGGCCCGAAAAGGCCAGTGCATTGCAATGAGGACGGACATGGCAATGAGGACGAACACTGCCATGTTTTACATCAACAAGTAGGGTGGAGCCCGTTCCTCCCCCCATGTCGAGAAACCCTCAGGCTCTGGGAGTTCTGCATAGCCCACTCCAGTCACCTGAAGGCGTGCTATCTCCCAGGAGCTCAGAAAGACCTACTAGACCACCTCAGCAGACTGTTCCACAGTCACCAGTGGTCTGTCCATCTGGACATCATACACTCCATCTTCCAAAGGTGAGGGTTTCTCCAGGTCAACCTGTTTGCCATCCACAGCAACCGGAAGTGCCAGATGTTCTGCTCCTTCCAGAATCACAGCCCAGGCTTGGTCACAGATTCATTTCTGCTACCCTGGGGTGGGCACCTGTTGTAAGACTTTCCTCCATTCCCTCTTGTGCACAAAGTACTTCCCAAGATCCACCGGGATGAAGTGGAGGTAATCCTGGTGGCCCCAGTGTGGCCTCGACAACACTGGTACACCACGCCCTTGGCACGCTCAGTGAACACCCTGATTGCATTGCCACTCCACCCCAACCTGATGGCTTAGGACCACGGTCGCCTGCTCCACCCAGACCTCAAGTCCCTTCATCTCCCAGCTTGGAAGCTTCTTGGTTAAACTCCATGGAACTTTTGAGCTCAGAACTGGTAAGGGAAGTCCTACTTGGCAGCAGGAAACCATCCACCAGGACCACTTATCTAGCTAAGTGGAAAAGGTTCACTTGCTGGCGTGCCCAGCGTCACACACCTCCACTTCAGGTGCCTATCCCACTCATCCTAAAGTACCTCCTACACCTAAAACAACAAGGCCTGGCAGCGTCATCCATCAAGGTACACCTCGCTGCTATCTTGGCCTTCCACCCAGGAGTATACCAATTTAACCACACTGTCATTCAGGCTCTCATTCTACACACAGATCTCCCTATAGATGCTAGTGGTTCTGGTGTCCAAGCTCTGGAAGCATCTTGATTTCGGTGCCCTGGACATTGCTGATGTAATAGTCTCAGGCCTTCCCACACCTGTGAAAGTTTCTGGACATCAGAGTAGAAAGGGCCCTTATCTGTCTAGGTAAGCCTCAGGCTCTGTTGGACATTCTGTCCCAGGTCTTAGCACTCTCATTTGCTCCAGTTAGAGCCATTCTTCATCTTTAGTGATATTTTATGGCTGGTGTGGATCTGGTTCCCTAGGTCTGTCTTCACTTTCAGTCCCTACAGTCTCTCATTTTAGTCATCTGTTCCCAGTGGAATCCTTTTCTCTCCCACAAGCAGCCCTATTGCTTTCTTGTCTGGGCATCCCATTTACCCTGTATCATGGTGGCTCTCTATTTTCTTCTCTCTCTCCTTTCTTGGTTTCTCTTATCACAAGTGCAATCTCTCAAGATGATGCACCCACCTCAGTTCCCTTTCAGATTGCGGTACTTGGATCCTTTATCACCTGGAATTTGAACATGTTGCTCCAGGAAACTTAGGCCTTTGCAACCTGATACTTGCAAAATTAAACTATCCCCTCCATTAAGCTAAATGGAGGCCTTCCTGATAAAGTGGGATTTCCAAGTAAATCGTTTCTTTGAAGCTTCACATAGAGAATAGGATAACTCAGGCCTGGAATGATCCACTTACAGAAGATATAAATAAGAGGAAGGAAGGAAGGAGGGACGTGAAAACTGTTCATGAACTATTGAAAGTCAGGTTTTTTTAAGTTAATAATATGGCTGTCGATTAATCGCAGTTAACTCACGTGATTAACTCAAAAATTAAGCATGATTAAAAATATTAATCATGATTAATCACAGTTTTACTTGCACTGTTAAACAATAGAATACCAACTGAAATGTATTAACAATTTTTGGATTTTTTTCTACATTTTAAAATATATAGATTTCAATTACAACACAGAATACAAAGTGTATAGTGCTCATTTTATATTATTATTTTGATTACAAATATTTGCACTGTAAAAATGATAAACAAAAGAAATAGTATTTTTCAATTCACCTCATACAAGTACTGTAGATTTTTTTTGTTACATAACTGAACTCAAAAACAAACCAATGTAAAGCTTTAGAGCCTACAAGTCCACTCAGTCTTACTACTTGTTCAGCCAATTGCTAAGAGAAACAAGTTTGTTTACACTTACAGGAGATAATGCTGCTTCTTATGTGAGAACAGGCATTCACATGGCACTTTTGTAGCTGGCATTGCAAGGTATTTATGTGCCAGATATGATAAACATTCATATGCACCTACATGCTTCAGCCACCATTCTAAAGGCCGTGCTGATGATGCTCATTAAAAAAAACAATGCGTTAATTACTTAGTGACTGAACTCCTTGAGGGAGAATTGTATGTCTCCTGCTCTGTTTTACCTTCATTCTGCCATTTATTTCATGTTATAGCAGTCTCGGATGATGACCCAGCACATGTTCTTTTTAAGAACACTTTCAGAGTATTTGACAAAACGCAAAGAAGGTGCCAATGTGAGATTTCTAAAGATAGCTACAGCACTTGATCCAAGGTTTAAGAATCTGAAGTGTCTACCAAAATCTGAGAGAGATGAGGTGTGGAGCATGCTTTCAAAGTCTTAAAAGAGCAACACTCTGCTGCAGAAGCTACAGAACCTGAACCACCAAAAAAGAAAATCAACCTTCTGCAGGTGGCATCTGACTCAGATGATGAAAATGAACATGCGTCAGACCACACTGTTTTGGATCGTTATCAAGCAGAACCCATCATCAGCATGGATGCATGTCCTCTGGAATGGTGGTTGAAGTATCAAGGGACATATGAATTTTTAGCGCATCTGGCATGTAAATATCGTGCGATGCTGGCTAAAACAGTGCCATGCGAATCCCTGTTCTCATTTTCAGGTGACATTGTAAACAAGAAGCGGGCAGCATTATCTCCTGCAAATGTATACAACCTTGTTTGTCTGAGCGATTGGCTGAACAAGAAGTAAGACTGAGTGGACTTGTAGGCTCCAAAGTTTATTAAAGTACAAATGATGTAGTGCCAAAGTTGAGCATTTGATGTACGAGGTAGAGGAAGTCTATGTACTGCAGATAAACAAGGTTAGGGCTAGACAGTAACTTAGACTACACATCCATGTAAGGGTATTAAGAGTAGCAATAACTTCCCTTTTCTGCTGCATGGTCTCCTCAGACCCATGTCTGCTAATTCCCCTTCCTCAGCAAGTGGTCAGGGTAAGGATAGAGCCTTGGATCTATAAACACTCCCTTGACTGTGGCCAGTGCAACTGAGCTGGAGTGATGAGTGTCATAAATTGCTGCTGGCTGATTGCAACAGCATATGATTTAGAAGGAGGCAGCAGAAGATGAATTCCAATTTTTAGAAGTCTGTTCGAGTGACAATGTCTTCTGGGTTTATTCCTCCAATAGGGAAATTAATACACCACTCCTTGTGTAGGGCTGAAGTCACATTCTAACCCTAATGTGGAATAATGGAAAGCCAAGATTCTGTGTGAGAGAACCATTTGGACAGTTGAATGAACAAAAATACCTTTGTAGCATAATCGTTAATATTAATACCACCTTTTAGAAAGAAGCTATAATAATTGTTTTGATGTATCCTATCAAAAGTGCATATATTGACTCTGAGGGAAAATTGAAGTTCTTTGGATGTATGGGTAGTGAGGACCAGACCATTATCGCAGAAAAATAGTAGAAACAAGAATGATTTGGATAGAGTCGGAGCATTGTCAGAGAAACACCTTTTGCAATTCACTACAGAAAATTCTACAGTAACAGTAATAGAGAATAGAATATGTCCTCAATTCAATAATTACATACTACAAAATACTGAACAAGAGATGGATCTAGGGATATTGGCAACTATAACTCTAAAACATTAGGCACAGCTGTTAACATTATTTAAAAATAAATTATAGGATGTATGATGTGCAATTATTTTAAAAAACTTGTTGGAGGACATTTATTCTAGCATTGTGAATAGATCTAGTAGAAGGGCTTGATTTGAAATATTGCACAAATATTGAAATATTGCCACATTATTTTAAAAAGTATCCTCACCTAAAACACTATTTGTTAATATGTGTTTGTTTTGGAATAATCTGTTTCTATTATGCACCAAATTTATCTGTTTTTTAAAAAATTAACATTATTTAAAAAAATATGTTGTAGTATGCTTTATCTTGGAAAAAAACTTTAAAAATGTCTTGGTTTAATGGCGTAGAATGTTTTTGAGTGTTGCTTTTAAGATCTGTTCTCAATATCGTAACTAAAATGGAAATAATTAAAAAAAAATTAAAATATTACTGAGTTAAATATAAAAAAGACAATTTTTATGTTTTTTTTCTGGAATTGTCTATTAATCTTCAAAATTTTGTTCCTGATATTATACATGTCACATTATATTCTTGTGTGTATTTCCATTAATTTTAATATGAGATGATGACTGCATTCCACTGTTTTGCACTTGACATAAAGAGATCAATTTTTAGCACCTGTTTTGGAAGTTATTTACCCAGCTCTCTTTATGGTAAGTGGATGTTGTGCAGGTATGCATACCATGCCGAAATTACACTTTAAATTGATCGTCTGTGGAGTCAAAAATCACTATTTTAAGAACATCCTAAGGGACTGTTGACTGTGAAAATGTTGTGGTAATTATTTTGTTTTTATTTGCAGGTTGCCTTTTCACAGCACAACACCATCATGGATCTCGTGCAGTTCTTTGTCACCTTCTTCAGGTAACTTGCTTCTTCTAATGTCTGATTGAATACATACTAATTTATGTTCCATCAAAGCATTAGATTTGCCAGTTCTTAATTCTTAAGAAATCCTTACATGGAAACCTTTAATTTGTGTGTGCCCACACTGCTTTACTACTGCTGAGGATCCTGACCTCTGTACTCTGGGAAAATAAAGTTATTAGCCAAAATATTTTTCCAACTGTATACCTTCAGTCATAGGCGCCAACTCCATGGGTGCCCCGGGGCTGGAGCACCCATGGGGAAAAATTAGTGGGTGCTCTGCACCCCCCAGCAGCCAAGCTCCCCGCCCCACCTCACCTCCTCCTCCGCCTCCTGCCCTGAGCACACCACGTCCTCGCTCCTCTACCTACCTCCCAGCGCTTGCCACCGCTAAATAGCTGTAGCAAGCTCTGGGAGGGAGGGGGGAAGAGTGGGAACATGGCGCACTCAGGGGAGGAGGTGGGGCCTTGGCGGGGATTTGGGGAAGGGGTTGGAATGGAGGTGGGAGGGGGCAGGGCAGGGGTGGAGTTGAGGCACGGCCAGGTGCAGAGGTGGGTTGAGCACCCGCCAGAGCCAGTAGAAGTCAACGCCTGTGCCTTCAGTGTTAGTATGTAATAGAAATCATAGGCCAGTTAAGCTGATTTATATAAATGCAGGTAGACCTAAATGTGATGATTTTAAAATAAGCATTTTGTATAGAATTTTTACTATAAACTCGTATTAGAAAAACTGTGGAAGAAAACTGATTTTTTTTAAACAAAATCCAGAGAGTCTTCACTTTTTCTTTCTTGAATATGTTGTTAAAAGACAAGTGTGCTGTGGCATTTGGCTGGGAAAGGAATACAGCATTGGACCCTATCTGAAAATGTAGGACTATTCTCTGAGCTAAAGGAGGATTAAATTGAAACACTTTTTTTAAAAATTCAACTGTTTTATAAGAATGTGTAACTTTTAATTTGTATGAATTATCTACAGTAATTTGAAGTATCACTGTTCAGTTATTCCTCAATAACCATTCAGTATGCAAATTTGTGTACATTGTCAGACAGCTATTATTCACCAGAGTGCAAGATTTACATAATTGCTATATGTTTATTTCCCAATAACTGTGCAATGTATATGCAAATCTCTCTAATCTGGTTAGCTACTTCAATCTAATCTGCTCTGATTGGTTCTTATACTTAAAGGGTAATATCCTCTTCTTTTGTAAATGAGTATAGCTCTGCTGATTTCAGTGATTTGGCCTAAAAATTGTTTTAATTTTTTTTTCTTTGCCAGCTCTTAAGCAGTTTGTGGACTGCTCGCCTCTGTATCCCCCCCGGTATATAACTCACCCAGAAGTGGGCAGGCCATGAGATCTCTACTCCCCAAACTAACACATGAATCTTGTACCAACCTATTGTCTGATGCAAAGGGTATCCCATCTTTCCTCCTTCACCACAAATTGGGCAATATCTAGAGAAATTGTGCCTGCCTAAAGTACAGACTCCCTAGTGATTCTCCTGTGGTAGTGAAGCTCTGCACTGACACCAGACAGAAGTGTTTCACTAATGTTAGCAATCTAGCTATAGAAATCTGAAAACATGGTAGCTTGTAGAAAGAAAACAAGAAATTCTATGTACATTTACAGTAATCCAGCTAAGAAGGCTCATATGAGTGACCTGGCATTCCCCGGACACAGTCCATCTGCAGCTGTGTTGTAATTCTTACATATGAGGTTTATAATAGTAATAGAGTGGTGATCAAAACATATTTTGGGATCAAAAACATCAGCAAATTTGTAAACCTTTTCGTAAGATTGTATGATATTCTTCTACAAGGGAATTTAAAATGTTAAAGTGTTATTTGAAAACACCTGTTTCTTCTAGAATTTAAGATTTTGAAATTTTTAGATTTCCAAGGCTGCCTATCATTTGAAAACTAATCCAACCAAAATTACTTTTGAGATTACACAAGACTGAAAATATAAATTTTGTTATATAGTATAGTGATATCTAAAATGATGTTTCTTAATGATGTCTCCTGGGTGGAAGTTAGCTTAAATGAATTTTATATTGTTGTTTTTCTTTTTTTTAAACATAGTCAGCTGTCAAACAGTGATAGAGAGGCTGTTATTTATCAACATACGTGCACAAATTACTTCGCTGCATTGAGATGAAAAGCAATATATAAATACTATAGATTCTTAGCTCAGAAATGAGTGATTGTAAGTTTTGAGAAGGCTGACATCTCCTTGACATTTTTCATAAAAGTAGCTAGTTTGGAGCTGTGATGCATGTTAGCAACTGGCCAGATTAGCAATCACAGCATCATTGGGTTAGATGGGACCACAAGGGTCATCTAGTCTACCCCCCTGCCCAGATGGAGGATTTGTTGTGTCTTAACCATCCAAAACAGATGGCTATCCAGCCTGTTTTTGAAAACGTCCTATGAAGGAGCTTTCATGATTTCCCTATGCAATTTGTTCCACTATCCTACTGTTCTTACAGTTAGGAAGTATTTCCTGAGATTTAAACTAAAACTGTAGTTTGAACCCATTGGCTCTTGTCCTGCCCTCTGTGGCAAGATACAGAAATCCAAGGAGCCTCTGTATTGACTTGGGGGGAAACCATAGTTGGCAGCATCATGATTGACTCAACTGCTTTATTCAGGGACAGTACAGCTGAGCACCAATCTGAGGAGAGGGCTAGAAAAGGTGCCCTAAAAATTGCTCATCCTGAACAGCCATGGCCAGCATACTGTAGCTGGAAGATGTCCCATCACATGGTTGAAGCTTACACAGGCCTTGAAAAATTTCATTTTGTCTCAGTGTAATAACATGGAAGGTCTGTACGCTAATGGATCGACCAGATCAAACTGACTCTCCTGCTCGGCAGATAGTTCTGATTGCTCAAGAGCTTGAAAGATATCGCATCAACATTGTGGTGCTGAGTGAGAAGTAATTTACTGAAGAGGGTCAACTGACTGAAAGAGTTCAAGGTACACATTCTTCTGGAAGGGACAGCTACAAAACAAGCCCATAACATGGGCGTTGGCTTTGCAATTAGAAAAAATCTTGTCCCTTGTTTGGGGAGCCTACCCACTGGTATAAATGACAGACTGATGAAGCTTCAGCTTCCCTGAGAGGTGGATGTTATGCTTCAGTAATCAGTGCCTACATGCAAACAGTCACTAACTCTGATGAGGGGAAGGAGCAAATTTACTCCAAACTAAATAATCTGATCTGATTGACTCCCCACTCATGTTGGTGATGATGATTCTACATGGTGCAGCATACTTGGCAAACATAGCATTGGTGACATATTGAGCAGCCATTATTTATCACAAACACTGTCTTCCACCTCCATGACAAACACAAAATAATTTGGATGCATCCTTGGTCATGTCATTGGCATCTGAGTGACTATGTCTTGGTCTGATAGCGGGACCTATGGGACGTGCATATAACCTGGGTATTACACTGAGCTGATTGCTAGACTCACCATTGTCTTGTTCAGTCAAAGTTCTCCCTTTCTATTTGGCCGAAAATGCATAAAAACCAGTCATTTAAGCATCTAAATGAAAGATCCATCAACCACCGAACAATTCTCAACACAGCTAACTACCATTTTGAAAACTCTTCCAACAATCAGTGACAATGTATCTGCTTAATGGGTGGAATCCTGTGTAATACAATCTCTAATAAAGTTGTCAATTGTGTTGGATATACAAAATGCCATCATGCAGCTTGGCTCAATGATAATGGTTCTGAAATATCAAATCATCTTCATGCCAAACAGGCAAGCTCATGATGTGCTCTTACCTGACCTGTTCTCTGAATTGAAAAAGGCTAGATATAGAATAGCTTGCAGCACACTTCAACACAGATTCTGCCAAAAGCAAAATATGTGGTTTGAACACAAAGTGGCTGAATTCCAGGTCCTTTCAGAATAACATGACCCCAAAGGCTTTTATGATATGGTCAAAGCTGTGTATGGCACTACCCAATCTGCCTTTACACCACTAACAAGTGCTAATGATTAATTTCTCATCACAGATCACACTATCATCCACCAAGGGTGGTGTGAACACTTTACTGAATTACTTAATCATCTGTCTACTGTCCCTGATGAGTCACTGGATAATGTCTGTAAACTACCTACATCTAATGCACTTGCTGATCCACCCTCATGAGCCGAGATGCTAAAGGCTATTCAAGTAATGAAAAATAACAAATATCCTGGTCCTGATGAATTCCAGCTGAAGTTGTCAAACATGGAGGAAATCCTCTCATTGACAAGCTTTTTGAATTCTTATCATGTCTGGCTTCAAGAAATCATACTGCAACATATAAAAGATGCCAACCTTGTTACTATCTGTAAGTGCAAAGGCTTAAACAGTGACTATGATATCTACTGCAGCATCTCCTCGCTCTCTGTGCCCAGTAACATTCCTGCATGGATTCTCTTGAACCAGCTCCTGGTCCAAATTGTTGACAAAGTTCGGTCTGAGTCACAGTGCGGCTTTTGCGTTCAGCGGAGTTCTGTGGCATGATTTTCATTGTTTGACAATTAAAATAAAAATGTCACGAACAACATCAACCTTTGAATATCATGTTTCTCAGTCTAAACAAAGCTTTTGACACGGTCAGCCACACGGCTGTCTGGAAATTGCTTACTAAATTTGGATGCTCAGACAAATTTATTAACATTGTTTGGCAATTCCATGAAGGCATGGATGGAAAAGTTAGTGTTGATGGTGATCTAACAGATCCATTTCCAGTCACAAATGGGGTGAAGTAAGGATGTCTTTTCTCCTAACCATTTTGTTTATATTTTGCTGCGATGCTAGAGGAAGCCCTTCATGGTGACTTTATACACTTTTGAACTGACAGGTTCTATAATCTTTCTCGTCTACTTGCAAATACCAAAGTGAGCGAAGCTTTGATCCAGGAACTGTTCTACTCCGATGATTGCACCTTGGTGGCACATTCTGAAGCAGCATTACCAGATCGTACAAACCACCTTGCTGTGGTGGCTCATAACTTTTTGTCCTTACCATCAGCCAAACAAAACCTATATCTGCCATCTCCTCAACAACTTTACCAAGAACCATCAATAATCTTGGAAGGTATCATGCTCCAAAGCATCAAACAGTTTATTTATCTCAGCAGTATGTTAAATAATGAAGTGACATTCGATCACAAATTAAGAAAGTCAGCACCACATATTGTTGCCTTTATCACTACATTTGGAAGGAACATGGAATCTATCTGTAGACACAAATTAAAGTGTATAATGCTGTTGTCCTCATGACATTTCTCAATGTATGTTTGTGACATACCAGGTACAATCCAAACTAATGAGCAGCTGGTGTCACCCCTGCTTTACAACTTTGGGTTTCTTACAATGCTTTGCTGAAGTAGCTCCCACCTGGGCCACTTGCAAAGAACCTTCAAACATGCAAACCACATCCTGAGTGTCTGTGTGCAGCTGCAACCTGCCAGCCACACATGGGTTACACTCTGGCTCTCATCAGCCTTGGTTATATTACAAGGTGACCCCAACACAACCCCTTCTTAGATACTCCCCCAAAAACATATGTTCTGTATTGCCCAGCTCTCTCCTAGACAATACAAGCTAAATTATGTCCATTATTTCTTTAAAAGAAATATGTATACAACTTGTCACCCCAAATGGAGTTTCCCAGATGCTTCAATTTAAACACACTGGATTAGATAAAACAAGTTTATTAACTACAGTGAGATTTTCAGTGAGTATAAGTAGTGAGTATAAGTAGTGAGACACAAAAGTCAGAAATGGTTACAACGTAAATAAAGATAAAATGCTGCTGGTGCCTAACTTCACAAACTATGTGAAATTCAAAGGAAAGTTTTCTCACCACATGCTTTCAGTAGTCTTACTAACCAAACTTCACAGGTCAGGATATCTCCCCCAGTCTAACGGCTGCTTCCTGTGTCTTTCAGGTGCAGTGAATAGATGTGCAGAGAAAGGGGGGTGGACCCTTGGGTGTTTGTCCCTCCTTTTTATAGTTTCAGTCCCCCTCTTGAAAAACATTTCCAGCTGGAAGCAAGGCACCAGTCAGTCTGTGTGGCAGGGAACTCCATGCTGTTTCTTTGCTAAGATGTAGATTTTTTTTCATCTGCCCCCTTGTAGCCAGACAGCCAGCCCCCCCCCCCCTCAGATCAGCATTGCTGGAAACACAGGAGGAAGCCGGAACAGGGCACTTAACATATATTCCAGCACAGCCTTTGAAGCTGTGAAAAGCACAGGTGTGCTGCTACAATGTGCCTCTGGGAACAGATACGACGATTAAGCTCACAGCAGGCAGAGGCCCTGTGACAGACATGGCTCTTAGCCCCTACTAAATAGCGTGATGCACACACACCAACATCCTAGGTGGGAAAATATTTACCCTGATAAAAGAAATGTCCAGTAGTCGACACCTATTGTTTCTCTCCCTTGCAAGTGTAAACTACTCTTGCGAAAGCTGGCGTCACCCAGACAGACCAGCCTCAATTTGGCATAAGAAAGGAGCAAGAGAATAAAGGAGTACAGAGGTATAAGTAGGGGACCTACAGCACCATGATTTTTGAGTGCTTTTCACTATCTATCTGCTGGTCAGATAAATGACAGCCTCCCAAGGCTTCTGCAGCTAAGAGGGTCCATAAGCCTTGTCCCTTATTCGTCTTTCCGCGGAATTGAGTGACCGATCCTGGCTTGGCACCGCTGGGATCGAGAGATGCAAGGAGGGTAAGAAGCACCCACACCTGATCTCCTATCTTTAGTGTACACATATTTTGAAACAGAGCTCTATACTTTGTTTTCTTTCTTTGGGATTGAGGCTTCAGTTTTGTAACTCGTTTGTGTGTGTAACATCTCTACATTTAAATAAGTAGGCACTAGCAATTTTGTAACCACATGATTAGAATCTAGCTTAATAAATTTTGGTAACCATTTGTGCATAAGCCTGACTTGTTTTCTCTGGTTTACTGTAAAGCAGCCAACACAATTAAAGAACCTCAGCTGTTTTGGCTCTAAAGCCTGGCCATTAGGTGAGAGTACTAAGAGCCTAGCGTTGAGTTGTGCCGCCTCCACGGGGCAAACTCTTGGGGCACCTGTCAGTCAATCCTGGCTGCCCGCTGCGAAGGAGCTCTGAGCTCTAGCAGTTAAAGTCACGGGTGTGGAGAGGCTCTTAGTGCTGCCATTGGGGCACCTGTCAGTCAGTATTGACTACCCGCTGCGAAGGAGCTCTGAGCTCTAGCAGTTAAAGTCACGGGTGGTTAGGACCTTGGGGCATCCGTCAGCCTAGCCCGGGCTGCCCGCCGCGAAGGGACAGTGCGTCCTAGCGGTTAAAGTCACGGATGGTATAAACGGGCATAGCTGGCACCTCACCAAACATCCTTGGCCGTCAGCTAACACCCCTTTCCTACCTAAGAATGGCCACTTATCAGGTGATGGTCCATCAGCCTATTTACACCTGTCTGAGGCATTAGCTTACCCTTTGTCTCTGAGGGATTGATTTGGGCATTCCTCACACTTCTCTGGAAAACATACTTTTAGTCATGACCTTAGCTTATGTTTATAACTTCACATATAATGCAGCTATGTGCATTTTGCCATGATATTACTGATAAGCAAATTATGAGTTTTTAAATTATACTTCACAAGGCATAACTTGTAAAACAATTATTACAATTGTGTGTAGGGTGTGAACATGGGTATATTCTGTCAGTCTGAAACATTATCAAGTCACATTAAAAAGCTTGACAATTTCCATTTGTGACACCTACAGTGACTGCTGGGCATCAAATGTCAGGACCAAGTGTCCAACATGGATGTTTTGGCAAAAGCTGGTTTGGTTGGTAAAAGACTCATTCGATTTGCACTCAACTGAGATGGACTGGTCATGTAATTCGTATGCCTGAGACTCATCAAGTAAAACAAATTCTGTATTTTGAATGAAGCTCTGGCAACTGTAAGCAAGGAGGGCCAATTAAATGCTTCAAAGACACTCTGAAACAAAATATTCACAAGACGAGTATTTCTGATTCAACTTTTGAGCAACTGATGACTGATCGCATTGCATGGTGCAACGCTGTAAGAGTGGGTGTTAATGACTTCAAGAAGAACTGCGCTACGCAGCTGAAAGAACTGCCTCAGGCGCAGAAACTATGTTCAGCTCAACTAACACAACAAGGCAAATGGCTCTGTGGCCAGTGAGGTAAATGTTGTTCTTCCTGAATTGGTCTATAGAGTCAAGCAAAGACTCTAGTACTAACTGTGTTTGTCTACATCCTCCTCGAAATCAGGGAGACTAGTATTATAATTATAAGTCCCAAATGAAATCTTCATGGTGTTGGTGATAACTAAGGTTAAGATTTTGTCACAGGTATTTTTAATAAAAATGTTGTGGGCAAGAAACAAAAATTCTCAGAACCCTGTGACCTGTCCCTGACTTTTATGAAAAATATCCTGCAGGGGATAAATAGGGCACTGCCAGAGGCTTGCAGCTGCTCTAGCCCCACTGCTGCTACTGTGGCAGGGGCTGACCACTGCTGCTCCAGCTTCAGAGGGGACTGACCCAGTCCTGGCCGCTGCTTCTGCCCTGTGACCGTTGCTCCAGTGGCTCGGGGCTGAGAGCTGCTCCAGCCCTGCCCCAAAAGAAGTCATGGAAATTCCGGAAAGTCACAGAATCCGTGACCTCCATGACAGAATCGTATCCTCAGTCATAATTGAACCCTAGTACTTTCAGAAACATTTCCACATTGAGTAATTAGTAAATCAATACTAAAACACTTCAATTGCAGTCTAAAGTTACACAAATCCTACTAGGTTGGTAGGAAAGTTTCTTAGCACTTCAGGTACCTTTATGTGTTATAATCAAAAAGTTTACATCCTTAGATCAGCCATGTAGCTGTTTCACCTTCTGTACTCTAACAACTTGTTCTCTTACTTGAGCCCTAGTTCACATTTTTTTCTTCCTTCACACTCTGTGAATCCCCTTCTCTGTCAGCCTGTCTCATCTGGTGGTGTACATTGTAATGCCCCCCCTGCACCTTGGTCTCTGAATTGTTTACCTTATGTAACTAGTTTGGGATTGATGTAGTGTTCTTCCTACCTCCTTCCAGGGTTGTTGAACTCCTTTGTCAAATTTTGTCATCCCTTGTTGAAACACAGTGTCTTTAGCCATCAGTTTAAAGACAATTTGGGGCTATTATGTTATTCTCTTGGAGTACCCCAGTACACAATGTTAATCATTTGTTGTCAGTGAAGGTTAGCGTTTTGGCACTGGGTTGTTTTTACAAAATAAAGAAGTATCAGACCTGACAGCATTGCTTATCATAATGACAGGTTTCAGAGTAGCAGCCGTGTTAGTCTGTATTCGAAAAAAGAAAAGGAGTACTTGTGGCACCTTAGAGACTAACCAATTTATTTGAGCATAAGCTTTCGTGAGCTACAGCTCACTTCATCGGATGCATACTGTGGAAACTGCAGAAGACAATATATACACAGAGACCATGAAACAATACCTCCTCCCACCCCACTCTCCTGCTGGTAATAGCTTATCTAAAGTGATCACTCTCCTTACAATGTGTATGATAATCAAGTTGGGCCATTTCCAGCACAAATCCAGGTTTTCTCACCCTCCCCCCCCCCAACCTCACTCTCCTGCTGGTAATAGCCCATCCAAAGTGACCACTCTCTTTACAATGTGTATGATAATCAAGGTGGGCCATTTCCAGCACAAATCCAGGTTTTCTCACCCTCTCCCTCCCCCCCCCCCACACAAACTCACTCTCCTGCTGGTAATAGCTTATCCAAAGTGACCACTCTCCCTACAATGTGCATGATAATCGAGGTGGGCCATTTCCAATACAAATCCAGGTTTTCTCACCTCCCCCACCACCCCCCACACACAGACTCACTCTCCTGCTGGTAATAATCAATTACACTTAATAAATAATATATTAGAAAAATGTGCTTTTCCTTTATCTGTTAATGACCTTCAGTATTAGACCTCATCTTGTTTTCATATGGCAGAGAAGCCAAGGCAGTCATGCTTCTTTGCATAGGGTCAACTCCTGTCAATAATGACTGTAAGTCTAGCTCAGTGACAACATAGCTAGAAAATGATCAATCAGAATGGATGAGCTAAAGGAAAAATCATCACGTTGCTTCACAGTGGTATAGTAGTAGCAAAGAGGATGAAGCAACTACATATGCGATGAATAGTAAATGTATATATGTATCAAGAATTCTTGCTGGATTTTTCCTCTAACTACACATAGGAAAATTATAATCTCTAATGTATGTTCTCTGTTGCAAATAAGGCACTCGTAGCCTCTGTGACACTTTCTTGGGGCACCCAGAACTATGAGTTACCTCGTTACCCCTTTGCGTTGGCAAAGAGACTTGCTGGAGCTAAACTAGGTGACAGCTTCCTGTCACCTGAGTGTGTTAACCACACCAGACAAATCTCTCAGAACTCTGCCAGCGTTTACTTTGCCTTGCAGGTAACACTTGGTGCACCCAGTCCCCAATCCCTCTTGAAGAGTATTTCCCTATGGGATCCAGTCTCCCTCACTGGACACTCACTGTTTATGAAATCTGCTGCCTCCAAAAAGACAATGTGCACACGAGCTTACTTGAGTCAACTAAGAATTCACATTTTTGATAAAACAAAGAGAATTTTATTAACAAAGATAGAAATTCACGTGATACTCAGTAGGCACAGGAGAAACAGATATGGTTACATATAAAACAAAAGTATAACATGCTTCTAGGAGACTAAATATAACTTTAGCAAACTAAACTCTTTGTCTAAGTTAAGTTGCTCACCTAAAACAAATCTCTGTGTCACCAGACCCTTGGGCCAGGATCCAGCTTACATGGATAAAAACAAAGTGCTGTTCTTTTTGCTCCCTTAGTAATGGACCTCCCCAAAGGGTTCTCATTCCTCCTTACAGTCCAGAGAACCTCTGAAGTGTAAAGTTCTTCTCTTCTGCTATTGGTTCTTCAGTGTGCTGACACTATTATTGTCTTTCTCATTCTCCCGTTGCCTTGCTTTTCCTATTGACTTAATATGCAAATGAAGCTTGTGTTGTGTTGACTTACACAGTACTTGATTTACATCAGAGACCTAGGAACACAGATAAATCAACATTCCTTTGTCTGGGAAAAAGTTGTTTATCTACCCGGTCTGTTTACATAATTTAAACATATTTTTAGTATATACATACAGCTTCTTGAACAACGTCCGTGCATACATCTCGCAATGCTTATGGTGGCCATTACGTTATAAGCTTTCATTTGACACCCTACACAACATTCTTTATAGATAAGTACTATGACAGCAATATGCTAGGTGTTGTAAGTTTGGCAGGCCTGATAGGAGTTGCTGTTACATGACAGTGAACCCTTTGCCAGTGAGCAGTGAGGGACTCTTAGGGCACAGCCTGCTACTAGAACTGCTGTTCGGGTAATCCAAGCCTCTGTGCTCTGGATCCCCAGGATGTTTCAAGATCCTGGAATCTGAATAGAATCCAGCCACTATCCTAATCTCAGGGTCACTAAGCACACTCTCAGGGGACAGACCTTCTATTTGGCATCCTCTTCCAGATGTTGGAATGTGCTGTCCATCCACGTAGACCCCTCTGGGCACAGCACTGACCCTTCAGACTCCCCAGTACTTAAAACTCCCCTCCCAGAACTCCACCCGAAAGGTGTGAAGCTTTGGCTTACAGTTCAACACTCCAAGGGGCACGCAGTAGTTGTGAAGGCTGCTACACTTTGTACAGTCTAACATCTGTATGAGCTTTTATCCTTAATCATATAAAGTACAGGAGAGTACAGATCATACAAACTAATTAAACATCCTGAACTGAATGTCCCTCACTAGCTTATCTTTCCCTTGGGAGTCCTTGGGGGATCATGTTTGTTCTGTCAGGCAAAGCGAGTGAGGTAATATCTTTTATTGGACCAAGTTCTGTTTGTGAGAGAGACAAATTGGCAGGCAGACAGTCAAGGTCATCTGCCTCCTTGCCCTTCATCAGCCTCTCTCATCTTAATCTGGTACCAAATGGCTCTTCCCTCAGATCCCCCTTGTGAGTTCTTTTATAGCAGGGATCATATGCTTCTTTTGCTCTAGTCCTGGTAATTTTCCATTACATTCCACACCTCTCCCCCTTCAGATAAGAGGAGGAAGGGTCTTCTCTCAGTTGGAACAAATCCATTGTCCCAAAGCGTTTTACTTTGAATAGACGATCATTGAGTGCACTCGCCATTGTCTCTGGCATGACAGAGACATGACACAACCCTGCCTTCCATGACGCAATAATTTCATGATACTGTCTCATAAAATCATCCTCAATTCAGAAGTGGTATGGACAGAACTCCCAAATCATTGCATTCCCACATAGACAAAATTGTAAACGTCAGGAGGTATTAAAGTGAGTGTTATTTCCTTAGGATTGCTAGTGTTGAAGATCTAGAAAATAATTATGACATGAACATATGGAAACCTGTGTCACTAAAATTGATGTACCAGAGTTAATGGCAACAATGGCCAATTGACCTTAAGATGGTGTACAATAGTCATTTCTTACTGAACAAATGTTCCAAAATGTGAAGCCTAACACAAGGTGTCTCAGTATCTGCAAGTAACTTTTTAATAACTGGATGGTTCTGTAGTGTGTAACAACAATGGTGAATAATGCTCATAGCAGTAATAGGCAAGTCATGTTTTCAAGGTTCATCTTCAGAATACAGGAGAAGCTCTGGCCCCGCCTCTTCCCTTCCAGTTCTGGTCCCGTCCCTTCCTCTCCTCAGCCGGGGCTGGATGCTGGGTCGAGTGCCCCGAGCAGGCGTCTGGGGAGAGCGAGTGGCCAACCCTCCCCCCCCGCCCGCGTCACCTCTAAGCCCTGCAGCCCACCCGGGCAGTTTAACAGGGCCCAGGGCTCCCGGCTGCCACAAGAGCAGCAGCCTGGGCCCTGGGCAATTGCCCCTTCTCCCCTCCATTGGCAGGCCTGAGAATAAATAACTGGGATTAAGCACAATTTAAACATTTGCTGAAGCCGGAACATGTTCTAACCTGATTTAGAAAATATGTACTACTCAGGGTCTTTTTCTTGTCTAGCCTACTCTTTTTTTAACCTGGTGAGCATATTGTATGACCCCATTCCTACTGACCAGGCTAAAAGAGGAAATAATCTGGTTTAACAATACCAGTTGTTTTTAAACTATGCTTTGGAATAGTAGTTTAACACGATTGTTTGCCCTGTGAAGGTTGGGTGGTAAGAGCTAGAAGCATGTGAAATGCACATTCAAGTACTTTGATAAGAAACACACCAAAATAGAATACATTTTCATAGGGGTTTCTGATGTATTAAAGATCAAAATTATAAAAAGGAACATTTTGTAAGCAAGTTATTTAAAATTTTATGCATGAAAACGTAGATGTTATGGCCAGATCCAGAAGACCATACTTAATCTACAAGCATCTTATTCAGTATATGCACTGTACCAAAACCTGGTTGAAATACTAATTTTTTTGAAGAAATAAGCAGGATATTACAGAAGCTGCTGCGCTCTAGGCTGTGATATTCATACTACAGACAAAACCATTTACTTACATCCTTTTATATCAGGATGCTTCATTGTGTCTACTGGTTCACTGACCTTTTGTGTAAAAGAGAGCAGAAAAGCAATCAGATATGTAAGGCTAATAATATATCAGGGTAACAGACTCCTTTTTTTACAGAAACTGTGGCATCTACATTGGGATGATTCACTGTTTTTTAGCTGAAGCCTTGACGACTTTTTAACCCTCACCCTAACTTGGCAAGAGTGTGACTTTTTTACCCTCTTAGAAACAGTCTCATTAGAAAATTTCCTAAATTGTAAATACGAATTCTCTCTCTCTCTCTCTCTAATTTTTATGCTGAAGAAATTATGTCCCCAGAATAACATGAAACCTGTATCTATGGGCCCTGGCAAATACAAACAGTTAATGAGTTTAAGACTTAAGTTTCTACTCTGTAAATTATGAGGTGGATTTCAATGGTTGCAAGTTTTATGTGAAATTTTAATTGTAATGGCATAGATACAGCTGGGATTTTAAAAACAGGGAATTACATAATGATTTATTCAGCATGTTGGGCTAGAAAAAGGAACCTAATTTTTCTATACTACATTCTTTATTATATATAAAAAAAAAATTGTCCATGTTCAGTTTTCCTGGTTTTTCCTTGCTTATGGTCTAGTGAAGTAAGCACAGAACTTGTGAGTTCTAATCTAGTTTCTGGTGCTGGGAGGCAAATCTTTCAATCTCTCTAGGACTAATCTTTCATTCCTCTCACACCCAAAACTCTATCTGTGCAAATTTGGGGTTTGAAAGAAATTAAGTTATGGATTCTATTCCATAGTTCTTCTTTGAGTGATTGTTCATGTCAATTCCAATTAGGTGTGTGCGTGTATGGCAGCCAGAAGGCTTTTCCCCTAATAGTACCTGTCGGGTTGGTCCAGGCACCCCCTGGAGTCGCGCCTCCCTGGCACTGAATATAGAGCCTTGCTGACCTGCCACCACTTCAGTTCCTTCTTACCATCTGTGACGGGTAGCCGGAATGATCGTTATCACTTGCATTGCAAGCATAATTTCTCTAGCAATTTGAACTTTTTTCCTGTAAATAGTTAGGTTATTGCAGCAGTATAGTATAGTTTAGCTAGGTTTCACTTGGGAGTACCCTCCTGCTTTTCTCCCCAGTATTGTAAACCCCACGCAGCATGTGACAAGTCTGTGCCAAGAAGTGACCCCCAAACTTACTGCCTGAAGTGTTTGGGGGAAAGTCACCAGAAAGAATGCCGCAGTATCTTCAGGGGATTTCGTCCGAGGACTCAGAAGAAGAGGGATCAGCACCTCAGGATCTTTCTGATGGAGGCCGCTCTCCCTCCTCACTTGGATTCCAGTTCAGTGGAACCAATGCCGAGCCCCTCAACATCGGTGCACCGGCACCAACAAGACATGAGTCGGCACCAAGGAAGGACTCTGCCAGAGACTCTCAGAACTGTCAAAGTTCCCCACATAGGAGCTCCACACATGGCAGTGGGTGGCATCGTTTGCAATCCCTGGTGCCCCACAAGAAGAGAAGAGTCGAAAGGGATCGCTCCCCCACACCCAGACTGAAACAGAAGGAGCCTGCCACCGAGAGACCCACATCGGGCCACGGGAGTTCGGCTCCATCGGCTAGGGTCATGGCGACTCCTGCTCCTGCACGGGATCAGTCAAGTCCGAGCCCCCAGCACTTCACTATCTGGGAGGGCAGTGAAGCTGCCTTCCATGCTGGAAGTGTTCGAAGTTGCCAAGACCTCATTGCCTTCATGGCGCCACCTTCCTCTCCCAGGTGAGACAGGACACAGAGCTCAGTCTCAGCGACACCCATGAGACCCGAGGTGCCGTGCAGAAGCAAGCTGGCAATGGTACCTCGCTGGTCACCATTTCCTCAGCACCGGTCGCTGATACCATCCACCAGTGGGCTGATAGGGAGTTGCATCTGTCCCTGAGTTCCAGTCCTCTTACAGAGAGTCCTTGGAGTTGGCAGCAGAGTCCTATAGGTCCAGGAGAAGCAGGCGATCCAGGACCAAAAGACGTGGACTGCAGCAGCTTCTTCTGGGGTCCTGGCCTGGTCAATGACAGGCTCCCACCCAGTGACTGTCCTGGACCCCCTGGGTGTTTCACCAGGGTCAGGGCCAGAGCCAGAGGTCCTACTCTAGGTCAGCATTGGTGTCCTCAGTGTCGTATTTGCCTCTGGCACCTCATCCGGAACAGCACCAACCATTCGGCACGCCGGCATTGACCGCACCGGAAGACAGGGCACCACGAGATCCTCGCTCCCAACTAGGGCTTTGTTCTTATCCTCGCCTGCTGAGGCGGTGGCAGGAATGTCGACGGCCCCTGCGCTGGAGGACAGTAGAGTTCTCCAGCAGCTGAGGAGGAAGGTGGCACAGAACCTGGAGATCCAGGCCAAGGAGGTTGTCGAAACATCAGACCCCATGGTCGACATTTTTGCCCCCTTTGGTCCTTCCCGTATTGCCTTGCCATTCATTAAAACAATACAGGATACCACCAAGACCGTGTGGCAGACCCCCGCCTCCTTACCACCAACGGCAAAGAGGAATGAGTGAAAATACTTTGTTCCCTCTAAGGGGTTCAAGCACCTATACACTCATCCTGCGTCAGACCTCCCTGGTGGTGGTGGTGGCTAACGAGCGGGAGAGGCAAGGTTACCAGGGACCCTTCCCGAAAAACTGGGAGGCTAAAAAGCTGGACCTCTTTGGGAGGAAAATTTATTCCACTTGGGGGCTCCAGCTCCAAATTTCTAATCACCAGGCTGTCCTCAGGAGGTACAGTTACAATTCCTGTGGAGCGACTGAAAAATTTATGGAACTGTTGCCCCAGGACTACAAGGAGAGTTCTCCTCCTTGGTAGAGAAGGGTAAGCTCATTGTCTGAGCTTTGCTGCAGGCAGCCCTTGAAGTGGCTGATTCGGCCACCCGCACCATGGCCTCCAGAGCTCCTGGCTCCAAGTCTCAGGGCTTCCATATGAGGTCCAACAAACTATCCAAGACCTCCCCTTTGAGGGCCTGACCCTTTTTTCAGAAAAGATGAACTCACGGCTTCATAGCCTCTGGGACTCGAGGGCCACCCTCAAGTCCCTTGACTTGCACGCTCCGGCCATGCAACTGAGACGTTTTAAGCCGTAACCTCCGCCTCATTTTTACCACCCTCAAAACAGGCAGACTTTTCTCAGAGGCAGAATAGGAATAAAAGAAAGAGGATTTACCTGTCATCAGCACAGGGCTCTGGGCAGGTGCAACAGTCTGCAGGCCAAAAGCACAACTTTTGAAGGTGCGCCCTGTGAGCGACGCACCAGTTCACTGGGTACTTCATACGGTAGAAAGGGGATACTCCCTCTAGTTCTGCTCCCTCCCTTCCCTGTCCCTCTTCAGGGACTCTTCTCATGAGCAACTCCTCACGCAGGAGGTGCACTTGCTCCTATCTCTGGTGACAGTGGAAGAAGTTCCTCAGGAGCTGAATGGCAAGGAGTTCTACTCCCAATATTTCCTAATACTGAAAGCCAAAGGGGACCTCAGGCCTATCCTAGACCTGCGAGACCTCAACAAGTTCATGAAGAAATTGAAGTTCTGCATAGTCTCTTTGGTCTCCATTATCCTTTCCTTGGATCCGTCAGCGTTGGATTGGGGTGCACAACTGGGAGACCTCAGGAATCAGGGCCTCTGATCCCAGGCAGAACTCTTGCTTCACATCAATGTCAGAGAGCTGAGAGTGGTCTGTATGGCATGCCAGACATTCCAAGTTGCGTTGGAAGGGAAATGTGTATTGGTCATGATGGACAATACTACAGCGATGTTTTTTATAAACAGACCGGGGGGTGCACCCTCCTCTCCCCAGTGCCTAGAAGCCCTCAAACTGTGGGACTTTTGCATAAAGCAGTCAATACACCTGGAAACTTTGTACCTGCCCATAGTCTAGAACGAGTTGGCAGACTATCTCAGCAGGTCCTTTTACAGCCATGAATGGTCCCTACGCCTGGATGTCACGAATACCATCTTCCAGCAGTGGGGTTTTCCCCAGATAGACTTATTTGCCACACGGCACAACAGGAAGTGCCTGAAATTCTGCTCCTTCTGAATCACAGCCTGGGCTCCATGACGGACAGATTCCTCCTTCTCTGGAAGGGACACCTTCTTTACATGTTTCCACCCATACCACTCTTTCAGATGGTGCTAGTCCAAGTTCAGAGGGACAAAACCTCTGGGTCTGGTACATGTCTCTCCTGCAAACAGCCATGGAAAACCCCATCACCTTACCCTTGCACCCGGACCTAATAACACAGGACCACAGCTGCCTCCAACACCTGAAACTCGAATTGCTCCACCTCATGGCGTGGAAGCTCCATGGCTAAACCCCTTGGAGCTGGCTTGTTTGGGTCCAGTCAGGGAAGTCCTCCTTGGTAGTACTAAAGCCTCCACTAGGGCTACCTACCTGGCCAAATGGAAAAGATTCACAATTTGATCTTCATAATATTACCTGTCTCCAACTCTGTCATCAATACCCATGATATTGGACTACCTCCTCCATCTTAAACAGCAAGGGCTTTCCATGTTGTCAGTAAAGGTCCACTTGGCTGCCATTTCTGCCTTCCATCCATGCGTGGGGGGCTGGCTGGTCTTTGCCAACCCGATGTTGAGTCGTTTCCTAAAAGGTCTCTACAAACTATACCCTCACGTACAACAGCCAGTCCCGGCCTGGGACCTTAACCTTATCCTTTCCAGACTAATGGGGCCACCCTTTGAACCGCTTGTGACGTTCTCTTCTATACCTCTCATATAAGGTGGCATTCCTGGTAATTATAACATCGGCCAGGAGGGTGTCTGAGCTCAGGGCTCTAACATCTGAGCCCCCTTACACTGTGTTCTATAAGGACAAGGTTCAGCTTAGATCGCATCTGGCCTTCCTTCCTAAAGTTGTCTCCCAATTTCATAGTAACCAGGATATCTTTTTCCCCGTTTTCTACCCTAAGCCACACGCAAGCAGCAGACAGCAAAAACTTCACTAGTTCGATGTTTGCCGAGCATTAGCCTTTTATGTGGAATGGACAAAACCGTTTTGGAAGTCCATTCAACTGTTTATCGCAGTATTCAACAGAATGAAGGGGTTTCCAGTCTCCTCCCAAAGAATTTCATCATGGATCACATCCTGTGTCTGGGCATGCTATTACCTGGCAACAATACCTCCCCCTGCCCCTTTCCCAATTACAGCGCATTCCAGAGCAATCTGCAGAGCTGCGACATGATCCTCAGTCCTCACTTTTACCTCACATTATGCCATTACCCAGCAGGCTAGAGATGATGCAGCCTTTGGCAGAGCAGTGCTACAGTCAGCAAATCTTTGAGCTCTGACCCCACCTCCAAAACTTAGGCTTGGGAATCACCTAATTGCAATTGACATGAGCAATCACTTGAAGAAAAATCGGTTACCTATGTTTCATAACTGTTGTTCTTCGAGATGCGTTGCTCATGTCCATTCCAATACCCACCTGCCTACCACTCTGTTGGAGCAAACCAGCAAGAAGGAACTTAAGTGATGATGGGTCAGCAGGGCCCTATATTCAGCTCCATGGAGCTGCAACTCCAGGGAGCACCTGGACCTACCCGACGGGTACTACTAGGGGAAAAATCATCCGGCTGCACACACCTAATAGGAATGGTCATGAGCAACACATCTCGAAGAACAACAGTTACGAAAGGTAAGTAACTGTTCCCCTCCCTCCCCTCCCCCCGGTAAAACAGTGATAATACGTACCATACAGGATAGTATGAAGAGCAGTATTTTTGCAGTGCTTAGGACAAAAAATGCATTATATACATTAAATGCTACATGTTGTACTTATTCTTTTATCTGTGATTTTAAAGCTGTTCTTTTTAAGTTGATGTGCTAATTGTGCTTTTAGCTGATTTTTGCTCATATACTGTGCAATATAGCAGTTCAAAATGTTTGTCCACAACTGTTAGGAATAAATATTTCTAGCATGAATTCCGTTTGATTGTCCTTTGCAAATTGAGGCTAATTGTTCATAAACTTATAAGTAGGAACTTATAATAGTTCTCAAGAATTACTTCGAAACTTTTTTTAGTGTAACAAGGGTCTGACACAGGAATGCTTACCCAAATAGAAACTTTAATTCCTACTCTTATCACTTGGGTCACAGTTACAAAGGTTAATACTCCTATCCACAGGACATACAAGTATCTGGTTACTACTGTCACATCTTTCCTGTAAAAAACAAAAACAAACAAAAACAAAAAAAACCGTTCAAAATAAAACATAATACAAACCACCAGCTAATCAATCAATGGCTGTGAGCACACAGGCTTTACCTGTTCTCAAAACAGATCCCTCTGATGTCACTGATTCAGCTGCTGTGGTGAATCCATCACGTAGAGTCCTATCTTTGATGGCAGTATTCATGCCTGGCTAGAATAGGACATCTTGGGCTCTTGTTTTACATGACTCGTTATCCTTATGGATTATAGGAGTTCCATCCTCTTACTGAGTAGTCGCAAAAAGAAAAGGAGTCCTTGTGGCACCTTAGAGACTAACAAATTTATTTGAGCATAAGCTTTCGTGAGCTACAGCTCACTTCATCGGATGCATGCATCGGATGCTGAGTAGTGTTGACATTTAAAATTATTTATAGTTATATAACGTGAGAATATGTTTTAGCTTCTCTGGTAAAAAAAACAAAACAAAACAATAGAGATACCGCCTGAGATATATGTATATGTATATGATATATGTATCATTGTACATACATATATTCTGTCATAATGGAAGGCACCATGGAGTCTCATCACCACAGAGTAAACACAACACATGAGAGTCATTGGCCAGCAATCTTCTTCCACCTTTTTTGGTCCTCACACAGCCTTGAGAAGTGCACCATACCACAGGCTGTCCAGTCAGCCACATTGTCGAATCACACTCATCACAGAGGTTCCCTGCCCTGGCACCTGACATCAGCTCCTATAAATCTTGTTTCAGCTGTCTTCCTCAGCTAATTGTTTTCTTTGATCATTTTGATGCTGTGAATTTGGGCAGTTATCTCCTCATTAGGTGTGTGTGAAGTATAACTAGCACCCAGCAATCACCTGTAACATTTCAATTCAAAGAGACAATCATTGTAGTCTTTTATTTTCAGTGCAACCCACAACAACCATGCAATATATGTCAGTCGCCAGAAAGCCTGTGCTCAAAGTATGCTCGGCACCAGGTCGTAAATAGAATGTGGACAAGGAGTACCTGTGGGAGCTAGAAAGGGGAAGCATAACAGTGACTGAAGAGCAGTTTCACAGCCCCATTCTGGATAACCATGAGTCCAGCATGTCACAACACTCATCATCCCTACACTTTTCCTCACACAGCAGGAGTTGACGAGTGGATTTCATCAGGGATGTTTTAATATATTGAATTCATAAATTTTCCAGCAGCCAGATACGTTCCCACTCCCCATATACCTCCAATAGATGCATTTTTAATAGAGAAAAATCCTTTCTTTAGTGTAGTATTATTCTTCAACAACTGCTTCCACCATGAATCTTTCTAAAAATTAAATATTCAATACAAAGGTATTTATTTTTAAAACAAAGATGATAAATTAATGTCAATTGTTCTGAGTTATATTATCTTTCAGACAGAATATTGATCTCCATAAAAAAAGACAGATCTGAAATTGCAAAGCTCAGATCACTTGCACCATAGTTTGTTTATCAGAGAATATAAAATTCACATAGATCAAAATTAAAGTATTTACTGGTAACATGAAAATTAAATTATCTCAGCAAAACAGATTTTACATTTGGGGGAGAACAAAAAATGATTTTTACTTAGTGATGCATTAAACAATTTTCACCTCACTCTAGAAGCAAATAGTGTATTTTAATTCCACTGGGATGACATATATTACCGTGTGCAGTTTTTGAGGGGTTTTTATTATTACTGTATTTAAAATTTTAATTTATGGTGTGTGGTTTGATAAAGAGAATTCCTGCCCCTCTGGGAATCATTGAGAAGCATTGATTGCCATGCCCCATGGAGGGGCTGGATAAATTCAAACTTCCTGTTAAGGCAGCTACTTGATAGGCTGCAATTATGGGGCGATTTCCAGTGCCAGACTGTCAAATTTAGATTCTCTTGGTGTCTCAGAATTGACTGCTTCTCTAGGACTGGCAGCTAGATCAATTAATGCCATATCTCTCAACTGGTGACCAGAATTGTTTTCCAGTCTCCCCTTCTTTTTCCTCTGTTTTCTGTGTCAGCTTGTTTTTCTGTTATACTTACTGTTGGAATCAGAAGCTGCCCAATCATACAGAAGAATGCACCCTGCACCTCTTTTAAGGGTGCTTCTGCAGATGAATTCCCCAGGAACTCCAGGAGGCACATCTCCTAAGGCACAATACCCCCAAGGTTCCCCTTGGTTGGCTCTGTACTGCCCTCTTCTCAGGGCTGCATCTTAATGTACAGTCTGACACAAAATATTATAGATGTTTTGTATTGTGTTCCTTACATATTACAGATGCTTTATATTGTGCTTGCATTTGTCTTCATTTTCCTTTGCACTGTGCTTCCTTAAATTCTGTTAGTAAATTTAATCTGTTAGATTGAAAACAGCTCTGGAGATCAGAGTTGATTGTGTCTCAGTCCCCTTAACCCCAATCACTTTCTCTTATGTAACTTCAGTCCATCATGCTTTAATTTTAAAGCAAACACTAGACCTGCTAGAGTAGGTGATCATCTGTGACAAATGGATTTGAAATTATGCTTTCCTCATTTACATTCATAAGAGAAGCAGTTCTATCGTCTCATGATAGAGTACATGAACCTGTAGTAAATGTTAACTTTGAGAGTTCATTTTCAGAAATGTAAGCATGCAGTGAGGTGGGCTGAAGGTTAGTGAAGTTTAAAAATAAAAAAGGAAGAAAGAAATAGTAAACGCTTTGCTCTAGGCAATAATGTCATTGTGTGTTATGGCAAATGACAAGCTGCTTTCTCAAGTAGTCTGCCTTCCTTTCAGACATCGTAGGTATGGCACTCTGTAAAATGAGTGACATCAAAGAAATGAACAACCTGTTTACAGCAGTAAAGAAATATTGTGAGTCCTTGTACTGAATTGTAATAAACCAAGGCAGTGGAAGAAAGAGCGTGCCTAGACAATGTGTCCTACTGCGGATCCCATAGTTATTAAAATATTAAATCTAATGATTACCATTGAAGAGAGACATCTGGATTCATAAGGAATTCAACTAATTATATTTAAAATATAATGTTAATAAAATAGCTTAATAAAATTTTACTGTACAGAGAGAAACATTTTGAACAAAAGTTCTTTTTTTTTTTTAAATTTAGCCACAAATAAAATTATGGAAGCTTTGTTAATAACTCCACGGTTAAGGTTGCATTGAGATTTGCATGTAAAGTGGAACTCAAATCCCTCTGTTTCATACTTTAATGATTTAATTTACTCAGGTGTCTATACTTACAGCACCACATAGAATACTTACACACCCTGTTTGCCCTCCCCTCCCCCCCCCAATAACCTGGTTATAAACAGCAGTGAGGCACTGCTTAGGTAAATAGAATGAAGACACACCAGAACTGTAGGGTACATATACCCTATGTGGCTGTCTACACACCCAAGCAGTGCCTCCCCCATCTAAATTGTTATTTTTAGCAGTGTAGTGTCCCTCTGCCTCCTCACTGCTGGGGTCTTCCCCTACTTCCCTGTGGTGGGGAAAGGCTCCTGCTGCCAGAGCTGTTCTGTTCTGCTGTCAAAGATTCTGGCAGCAGGGAATTGCCGGAGCCTTTCCCCATAGCCTCTCCCCTGCCAGAGCCTTTCACAGTCATTTGTAGCTATACTCCACTATGTGGATGCTGCCTGTTTTTCACTGTGATGTGTAGCTACCCATAACCTACACAGCACCAACAGTGTAGGCAAGGCCTTAGTCTCTTTGTGTGGCCCAGTCTCTCTCCATAAGGAAATTGACTTTTCTGTAACATTTTCCCTATATTTTACAGAGATATTATACAGTGCTCCCCTTTTGAAATTTCCCCCTGGTTTTTTTTTCTCTCTCTCTCGCTCTTTTTTTTTTTTTGGTGTGATTCCTCTAGCTAAACAACCATAGGCCTTACATGCAAATAATACTGGATATGGCCTATATCATGCAAGGGATCAGACTGGATCATAATGGTACTTTTCACCTCAAAAATATATGAATTATCACTTTGTCAATCTGAGGGTCCTGTTTCTCAAGGTGTGGCTTCTGATATAGTAGACTTCCTTATGCATGGAGTCACTGATACCCCTGCCTCTTTAAAGTTATTTTAAGGAACCTCATTTGCAAAGATTGTGATAAAGTACAATGGCCCCAAAGTGGGATACTTTTAATGGACATATAGCTCTTCTGAATCTAACTCAAAAGCTAACTCCTAGTCTGTTTTAGTCCTATCACAGATCACTTGCAAGTAAGCCAATGTTTACTCAGCCCCTCATCATCAGGTTCTTATGGTCTTGACGCTTTTGAAACCCCACATTAAAGCTTTCTATGTCAGATGATCTTAATGAATGAGGGAGGCAACCTAGTGACAGATGATGTGGAAAAAGCTGAAGTACTCAGTGCTTTTTTTGCCTCGATCTTCACAGACAAGGTCAGCTCCCACACTGCTGTCCTGAGCAACATAGTATGGGGAGGAGGTGAACAGCCCTCAGTGGTGAAAGAACAGATTAAGGACTATTTAGAAAAGCTGGACATGCACAAGTCCATGGGTCCAGATCTAATGCATCCGAGGGTGCTGAGGAAGTTGGCTGATGTGATTGCAGAGCCATTGGCCATAATCTTTGAAAACTCGTGGTGATCGGAGGAGGTCACAGATGATTGGAAAAAGGCAAATATAGTGCCCCCTCTTTAAAAAGGGGAAGAAGGAGAACCCGGGGACCTACAGACCGGTCAGCCTCACCTCAGTCCCTGGAAAAATCATGGAGCAGGTCCTCAAGGAAATCATTTTGAGGCACTTGGAGGAGAGGAAGGTGATCAGGAACAGTCAACATGCATTTACCAAGAGAAAGTCATGCCTGACCAATCTAATTGCCTTCTATGGTGAGATAACTGGCTCTGTGGATATGGGGAAAGCGGTGGATGTGATATATCTTGATTTTAGCAAAGTTTTTGATATGGTCTCCCACAGTATTCTTGCCAGCAAGTTAAAAAAGTATGGATTGGATGAATGGACTATAAAGTGGATAGAAAGCTGGCTAGATTGTCAGGCTCAACAGATAGTGATCAATGGCTCGATGTCTAGTTGACAGCTGGTATCAAGCAGAGTACCCCAAGGGTTGGTCCTTTGGCTGGTTTTGTTCAACATCTTCATTAATGATCTGGATGATGGGATAGATTGCACCCTCAGCAAGTTTGTAGATTACACTAAGCTGGGGGGAGAGGTAGATATGCTAGAGGGTAGGGATAGGGTGCAGAGTGACTGAGACAAATTAGAGGATTGGGCCAAAAGAAGTCAGATAAGTTTCAACAAAGACAAGTGCAGAGTCCTGCACTTAGGACGGAAGAATCCCGCTACAGCCTGGGGACCGACTGGCTAAGCAGCAGTTCTGCAGAAAAGAACCTGGGGATTACAGTGGATGAGAAGCTGGATATGAGTCAGCAGTGTGCCCTTGTTACCAAGGAGGCCAATGGCATATTGGGTTGCATTAGTAGGAGTATTGCCAGCAGATCGAGGGAAGTGATTATTCCCCTCTAGCACTGGTGAGGCCACATCTGGAGTATTGCGTCCACTTTTGGTCCCATCACTACAGAAAGGCTGTGGACAAATTGGAGAGAGTCCAACGGAGGGCAATGAAAATGATCAGGGGGTTGGGGCACAAGACTTACGAGGAGAGACTGAGGGAACTGGGCTTGTTTAGTCTGCAGAAGAGAAGAGTGAGGGGGGATTTGATAGCAGCCTTCAACTACCTGAAGAGGGGGTTCCAAAGAAGATGGAGCTAGGCTGTTTCAGTGGTGGCAGATGACCGAACAAGTTGCAGTTGGTAAAGTTGCAGTGGGGGAGGTCTAGGTTGGATATTAGGAAACAGTTTCACTAGGAGGATGGTGAAGCACTGGAATGGGTTACCTAGGGAGGTGGTGGAATCTCCATCCTTACAGGTTTTTATGGCCCGGCTTGACAAAGCCCTGGCTGGGATGATTTCGTTGGGGTTGGTCCTGCCTTGAGCAGGGGGTTGGACTAGATGACCTCCTGAGGTCTCTTCCAACCCTAATCTTCTATGATTTTATGATCAACACATAGCTGTCTGGCTGTAATGTAAGTTCTATCCAGTGGGTGTTACGCGGGAATACAACACATATATAAGATACCAGTGCATAGCCAATATTCGTAACTTTAGATAGAAAGTGATAAATGCATATAAACAGGATAATCATACTTAGCAAATCATAACTTTTCCATGATATAGATGGGGGTCATATTCAATCATACAGAATCACAGTAGCCACTTCATAGATTTCAAAACATTATATCCTTATTCATACCATCAGAGCTGATGCAGCACTTGGCTTGGCAGTATTCTCTTCAGTTCTGGATTCTGTTCTGAAGCTCCTTCCTTGTTCTGGAGATAGTGCTTGGAAGTCACCTGAAGTAGAGCAGCCATAAGGACACTATTCAAAGAAGATGATGTTACTCACCTTGTGCAATAACTGTGGTTCTTCAAGATGTATGTCCCTGTGGGTGCTCCCCTACCCACTCTCCTTCCCCTCTGCTTTGGTCTGTTCCCTAGGGGACACTAGAGTAGAGAAGGAACTGAGGATGGTTCGCCCGTGCACCCTTATATGGCCTCAGTGTCTGGCATGAGGAAGCTTAGGGTGCATGTGCAGGGCGAAGGGACACCACTAGCTGAAAATCTCTGATCAAGGGCTTGAGAGGCACATGGGCCCTGAAGTGGAGCACCCACACACACATCAGACTGCAGTTACTGCATAAGGTGAGTAGCCTCTTCTTTCGCTCTACTCAGCACTGATAAGGCCTCAGCTGGAGTATTGTGTCCTATTCTGGGCACCACACTTTGGGAAATATATGGACAAATTGGAGAAAGTGCATGGGAGAGCAACAAAAATGATTAAAGGTCTAGAAAACATGATTGAAAAAAATGGGTTTGTTTAGTTTGGAGAAAAGAACAGTGAGGGGGGAACATAATAATCTTTAAGTATGTAAAATGTTCTTATTATGAGAAAGGTGAGAAATAGTTCTCCTTAACCACTGAGGATAGGACAAGCAATGGGCTTAAATTACAGCAAGGGAGATTTAGGTTAGACATTAGGAAAAACCTCCTAAGTAGTGGAACAAATTATTGAAGGGTTTTAAGAACAGGTTAGACTAATACCTGTCTGGAATAGTCTAGATAATACTTAGTCCTGCCTCAGTGCAGGGGACTGGACTTGATAACCTATCAAGGTCCCTTCCAGTCCTACATTATCAGGGGCTCATTCACCTGCACATCTTATTAGGTGTGCTAGCAATGCCCCTCTGCCATCTACATTGGCCAAACTGGACAGTCTCTACGCAAAAGAATAGATGGACACTAATCTGACATCAGGAATCATAACATTCAAAAAATGGTAGAACACTTCAACCTCTCTGGCCACTCAGTAACAAATTTAAAGGTGGCAATTTTGCAACAGAAAAGTTTCAAAAACAGACTCCAACGAGAAACTGCTGAGCCTGAATTAATATGCAAACTAGATACATTAACTTGGGTTTGAATAGAGACAGGGAGTGGCTGGGACATTACACATATTGAATCTATTTCACCATCTTAAGTATCCTCACACCTTCTTGTCAACTATCTAAATGGGCCATCTTGATTATCACTACAAAAGTTTTTTTCTCTTGCTGATAATAGCTCATCTTAATTAGCCTCTTACTCCACCTTTTCATGTTCTCTGTATGTATGTGTGTGTGTATATATATCTTCTTATTATATGTTCCATTCTATGCATCCGATGAAGTGGGCTGTAGCCCACGAAAGCTTGTGCTCAAATAAATTAGTTCGTCTTTAAGGTGCCACAAATACTCCTGTTCTTTTTGCGGATACAGACTAACACGGCTGCTACTCTGAAACCTATGAGCTCAAGGTAATTCACTTCCCTTTGAACAATGCATTTGGCATGTTCAGTGAGTGTTCTTTATACATTAGTGCCATTTCTACCATATACCAACTTTTGTGGGATAAGGTGGTGATATGGGATCTTTCAAAATATGCTTCCATGGTGGATAGAAACATGTGGGGCTATTTTCATGTCCATTTAATGTTGCAAAGCCTGCCTTCACACATTCAATGGAAGAAGTCTTTCTGAATGTTGCACAAGGTGGACAAAAACTCTTTGTTAGTCTATTCAGCTTGTCAGTTTCATTTGACTCCAATGCCTCGGCGAGAGTACTTTGACTCCAATACTTCACGAGAGTACTTTGCTTTTTTTTCCTGATTACATTTAATATTTTGATCGTTTATCATTTCAAATTCTAACAGCCCCACTAAACTAACAGAGCAGCATAGGTCAGTTAGGCAGAGACCAAAGGGTAAACAGAAAACCAAAATACATTTCCAAAACTATATGAATCTTCTGCTTTGGAAGGCTAGCTGAGCTACAGTTTGGGATCGTAAATCCCCCCCCCCCCCCAACCCGAACTGACTCATTCATCTCTGGTATTTAGATTACAGCAGTGGTTTTTCAACTTTTTTTCATTTGTGGACCCCTAAAAATTTTCAAATGGAGGTGCACAGTCCTTTGGAAATCTTAGGCATAATGAACCTCAGGCATCCATGGACTACAAGTTGGAACCACTGGATTACAGAATACACTTAAAGCTTCAATGCCAAACTCAATGGTAACTCAGATTAATGTAACTAAACAATATTATGCAATACTACTGCATAAAATGCTGATTACCAAGGCGCATTTGTTTTTAAAATATGTTCAATTGTCTTCATGTCTAGATTTTTCTTTGAAATTACTAAGAGTTCATTGGATTGTCTATGCAATTCTTTGCCTTCAAATTAAATAGATGTGGCTTTTTATTTTATTTTATTTTTTTATTTTATATAATTCTACTTGTTGGAAAATATAGCATATTTCACCCATGACGGGTAAGTATTATGTTTCTTACAGTAGAGGAGCATAAAGGTGTATGAAATATGAAAGTCTTTTCCACGAGTGAAAGAAACATAATCACACTTAACGGGTGAGATGTTCTATTTATTTTATGGAGGTTCATTTCAATATACATTAAATTAAACCACTTTGATTATAAATCTTCTTTACTTGCTGTTTGAAAGAGATGAAAGGAGGAACTGCAGAGACTTACTGAAGTTCACATCTAGAACTTTATTAGACAGTACGACAGGATTTTTACAAAAAGTTCATTTTCATTTGATACTGTGTTGGTATATAGAATGCAAGCTATGTCTCAATCTTCTAGACAAACACTTGCAATTAAGCTTTATTTCCTGACCTATTCTATATCAAAGTTTGATGCTGAACTATGTCTAGATAATAGATAATTCCTATATACTTTACCATAGTGGGCTCTTGGCAGGCCTATAGCAGTTAGGGTAGGATTATGACTTCATACATATGAAGTGATTCATGCATACATATATAGATTTTCATATGTATGTTTATTTTATTTTTTAGATTCATAAAATGCACCCCTTCACATGTCTCAGAGTGCTTTCACATAATCTAATGAAAACATACATGAACTCTTTTTCATAACCATACTCCTGTAAATAACCAATTTCCCACTCAGCCATATCTTTACCTCCTTCTGACCCTCAGGTAAATATTTGAAAGAAAAGATGAGCGTTTCATGGATAAACTTCTTTTTAGTGTTATTAGAGAAATAAAGGCTAGCGGAAATTGTGTCTTTCTGGAGGACTTTAACTTCCACATATAGATTGAAGAACAAATGCTACTAATAATGGTAGGTCCCAGTTATGAAAGCCTAAGATTTTTTCACTAAATAATCACTGAACGAACAAGAGTGCTCCTGTTTGCTGTTTTAGACTTGCTTTTGGTAAGTAGATAGGATATTATAGAAGAGGTGGTTGTAGAAAATAACTTTGTATCAAGTGATTATGAACTGATTCAGTTTAAATCAACTGCAAGGACCATGAAAAACAGGTCAGTAACTAAGGCAAGGCAAATATTGAGAAATTAAGGGAACTAGTTAGTGATGTCAGCAGAAGAGCTTAAGGACTTAAATGTGTTGAAAGGTTGGAATTTCTTTAAGTCAAAGGTGCAAAAACTATCTAGAATTTGCATCCCAAGCAAAGGAAAAAACTTACTAGGGAAGAGCTCCAGACCTAACTTGATGAATAAGTACTGCAAAAAGGATATTGGGAGTAAGCAGAGAGCATGCAAGGAATCAGAACAGTGATTGATCAGCTATGAATGCTCTGTCTTGGAGGTCAGCAAGTGTAGGGATAAAGTGAGAATTGGTAAAAAGTCAAGATGAGTTAGACTTTACAAAGGAAATTAAAACAATCTATAAAAGGTTCTTTAGACATATAAAGAAAAAAGAAAGTGGGCTGCTATACAGCAAGGATGGGGTAGAAGTTAAGGATTTTCTAGGTATGCCCCAAAACCCAAATTAATAGTTTGTCCCAATAATCTGAAAGGATGATGATGTAAAACAAGTGAGTAAATGCAGAATGGAAATGAGTGTATAGAAATGGAAAGAGAGAATTTCTGCTATAATCTGGGGGCTCGTCAGTTGGAAGTGACAGAGAAGGAGAAAGATTTGGGTGTCAATCCACCAATGTGATGAAGCTGTGAAAAAGGTAAATGCAATTCTAGGAAGTATCAGATGAGGTATTTCCAGTAGAGATAGGGAAGTATTAATGCCACTGTACAAGCCACTAGTAAGATTTCATCTGGAATACAGTGTAAAAGTCTGGTCATTCATGCTCAAGAAAAATGAATTCAAACTGGAACAGGTACTGGAGAAGGGCTATTGAGCTCTCCATTCCCCGATCATCATTTTGTATGAGAAGAAACTAAGAGTGATTGGCTTGTTTAGCCCAGCAAAACAAAAGTTGAGGAGGGATATGATTTTTCTCCATAAGTACATTTTGGGATAAACATCCAGGGAGGCAGAAGAGCAGTATAGCTAACGAACAGTGTTGGCACAAGAACAAACGGGTATACGCTGGTCATGAATAAATTTAGACTGGAAATTAGAAGAAGGTTTCTAACCATCAGGTGAGTTAGGTTCTGAAACAACCTTCCAATAAGAGTAGTAGGGCTAAGCAAATTAACTAGCTTTAAGATGGAGCTTGAGAAGTTTATGAACAGGATTGTCTGTGACATCAGAGGACTAGACTTGATGACTTAGGAGGTCCCTTACAGGTCTGTGTTCCTATGTTCATTGCACTAAAGGCCAATAAGCTTGGGCTTTGTTGGACCAGCTGTGAGATACAATTTCAGTCCATTATAGCATTGGGGGGCAAGGGGGATTAAACTCTTCTTCTACATTTTAAAATGTATTGACAAACAGTAGGCTAATACTAAGATGTAAAGGCAACTCTCTCCTAATTAATTGCCCCAATATTAAATTTAAGATGTTTCATTTTAAAAGTGCAATTTGCAATCACTGATAGTACAATATAAGTGGTAACTGATATACATTAATAATTTGGCCAACACACAAAATGAGTTCTAGACTATGCTGTTAGTTTTGCATTCAACATTTAGATTAAGATGTTTATATGAAAGCATTATTGATTTCTTAGTTTATTTTACTTAAGTATTTTCTCTATGCCACACAACTGCCAATTAAAATTTTTAACAATCTTATTAAATGCTTTCCTGCTGAGCTTTATTAAACTATATGTTTCCAGTAGTATTCCTTTTTTAAGGTTTATTACTAATTCCTCTCTATATTTTTCTTCTTTTATGCAACAAGGAAACTTAAAGTATTTTTCTTAAGATACTTATCATGAGTTGTTTGCTGTTCATTGTGCTTGGTAGTGATGTAAACTTCTAAAGCTATGGTCCAGATCTTTACCTACTACTGAGAAGCACACAGCGCTGCTCAGATGGAGGTGATGATGATAAGTTGTCCTTTGTACTTTTTCCATCTTGGGTCAACTGTATATAACATCTGTATTCTAGTGTGAATTAGAGCAGCCTAAATACTGTTCTAACTCATGTCAGCTGCCAGTGGCCTTAAGGTGCTGATAAGGCAGCCAGGGATTTCCAGGGCTTAAGAATGCCCCTTTCCTTCAGTTATTACCTCTACTCAAGTTCCCTTTCAGTGTTGCTGGAGTTGTACCATGGCATAAAATAACCTTAAAGCTCGTCCCAGGAGAAACATTTAATGTAGCCACTGTGCCAGGTTTATGCAACCAGAAAGTTTCTCACACCCCTGTTCATTAGGGTGATCTTTCTAGGCCAACTATGCTGGATTAGGCTGTTTTGGATTGGTAGTGCAGAACAGCTGCTCTGTAGAGGAAAAACTAAATGTGTGTGTGTAACCTGGATATGTAAGTAGACATGTATAGTGTTCTCGTGTGGAAGTTCTGAGATGTTGGAAGAATGGGAGTTAACCAGTTCCTGCATTGTGCTGCTTCACTCCAGATACTGGACTAAATTTTGGCCATAATGTGGAGAAAACATGCCCTTTAGCTACTTCATCCTAGTTTGCCAAATTATGGTATTTATTGTATAAAAGCATTAATGAATGTATGCTTATAAATTAGAGGCAAGATTCTATACTGACATCAGTTCTTCTGGGAAGAATAGAAGTGTTCTAATGGAAATAATTTATATCGTTATATAAAATTCTAAAATTCGGAATAATTCTATGTGTTTTTATTAGATTTAACAAACACAAAGAGCTTTATTCTGTACACCTTTATTTCTGCAGGTTGCATATATGTTAGTATTTGTAGTTCTTCAAGTGGCCTCTGATATTCATACTTGTGGGATCAAGACTCCTGCACCTGGAGCTTCTAGAACCTTGTAGAAAGCAGTGTCTGTTGGTGACACTTACCCCTCCATCCCTTTCCCATCCTGGAGGGTTCTTAGGATATAAGAGGGAGTGGCCCCAACTGCCCCTCAGTTCCTTCTAACTGCTGGAGGCGTAGCAAGCTCTGATCTCACACATTGCCTTTGATGCTTTTCCTGGTCAGTTTTTCTTTTTATTCTCTCCCCCTGCCCTTTTCCCCATCTATTTAAATATTGTGGGTCTGATGTTAAAATCCATAAAGTCCTGTTTTTTAAACTACTGGTCTTTTGTCTCAGATATCAGGTGGGAGTCTCCAGCCAGGTTCAAAGTTTCTCTGGATGACAGTTGACTGGTTTGTGAGTGTTATGCTGAGATCTAAAAGATCCTGTTAAAAAGCAGAAGTCTTTGATCAGTCACACCTACTCTGTGAATTGAAAGACATTTCCCCATCTGCATAGTTCCTAAGCAAGAAGACCTTGAGTTTGGACTATTTTACACTCAGATACTACAAAAAAAATCCTTCCCAGAAGCCTCTTTGACATCTGCCAAGAGAGATTTGGTTACTATCTCTCTCCTAACCTCTGATACACACATTCTCACCCCTTTTCTTACCTTGGAATAACCTTATCTAAGATAGGGTTGCTCTGGGTACTTCTAGAATTGCTGGGGGTAGTTACTTTGTTGTGACAGCTGCAGAAAATGTGATTAAAGAGCCCTGTGCATTTTATGAGTCTGAGTTATCACTGGCCTAGCATATTACTGAGATACAAACCTAATGACTAACTCAGGGGTCTCAAACACAAGGTTATTTTCTGCACCCCCGCCCCCAGCGTTTACTGAGAGCGGCTCTGGCCAGGGCACACCAGGGGCAGGGCAGGCTCCCTCCCTGCCCCTGTACTGCTCCGGGAAGCAGCTGGGACCTGGAGTAGAGGGGGCACAGGGGTCTGTGTGTTGCCCTGGCCCCTCTAGCTACCTTCCCCAAAGCTCCCACTGGCTGCAGTTCAGTGGTCAGGCTTAGGCCTTTCAACCTGCAGAGGGGGTTTTGGGAGGGGAACCCAGGCCCTCCCACTCCACTGGACTCCAGCCCAGGGCTTTGTGAGGATGGCAAAAGGATCTGCCATCCAAGAATGCCTTAAGGCTGCCCTCTCTATTGTCCATAGTTTACAGTCTGTACAGGAAAATTTGAAGTGCGTCTTCTCCCCAAATGGCACCTCTTTGTGACTGGGCATGGTGTGGTAACTCCCCCTCTTAGAGTGGCAGCTGTCTCTTTTGGTACTTTGGCCCTTCAGCCATGTTAGTTCAGAATCTCTCCCCTTCAGGGGTAGTCCATAAACCAAACACAGGGAGTCAACACAAATAAATTGGGAAATGCTTCCCTCTTAGGATCTATCAGAAGCCACTACTCCCTTCCCTGAGGTAGGGATCTTCAGGCAGTTGTGCGCAGGAGAGATCCCACCTTCATTCCATCCTTTCTTTAGGAGCTGCAAGGTAAAGGTCTGTTATCTTCCCTGGCCTGCCCACAAGTGAACTGTTTGGCTCCCTTTTAACTCTTCTCCAGCCTGTGCATCTCTTGCAGGGTGGTGGGAAGGAAGGGTCTGGCTTAGTCCAGAGCAGCAAACAGAGCTATAAACAGGGGAGTGTGAAGAGGAGTTCTGTTGGAGGAGAAGGTATTTGTAGAACTTAGATGAGAAGGCTATAACAGATACAGAGGCAGCAGTGGAAGACACAATGAAGATGACTGGATGTGGAAGCTGCGGTATGTACATGATCCTGGAGGGGGTACCTGAAAAGAGTTTTGTCTTCAGGAAGTGCCGCCTAATAGAGCTGATAGAAGAAAAGATCCAAGGATTGGAGATGCAGGTGGAGAGTTTAGAAGGGGATTCAAGCAGATGATTGAGCAAAGACATGAGGAAGCTGAAGGAAAAAGCTCAGACTTGCAGATGGAAGTAGGACTGGGGAATTCTGAGGGGAGCCTGCTGTGTGAGGAAAGTGGACAGTGGAAGCATGTGACTAAGAAAACCAGGCAAAGGAAAAGATGGGCTAGTGAAGGAGAAATAGAGCTCAGGAACAGGTTTGCGGAGTTGGAAAATGAAGAAGGGGCACAGCAGGTGGTCACTGAAGGTGAGAGGGCAAGGAAGAAGAGAAGAGCAGCTAGTCCTATAGGAAGAGGGGAAGAGTCAATGGCGGTAACACCAAATATGAGCCCCAGGAGGATACAGGATGGGTTGCAGAGGATGGCAAAGGACAGTAGGAATCGAGAAGACTTGCAGCCAGAGGGAACAGAGGATAGACCCGAAAATTGCATCATCACCAGGAAAAGGCAGGTCTACGTGACTGGGGACTCCTTACTGAGAATAGACAGGCCTGTAACCAGAGCTGATCCAGAGGAGAGAAGGGTGTGCTGTCTGCCGGGTGCTAAGATACAGGATGTGGACCTGAGGCTGAAGAGGATCCTAACGGGAGCAGGAAAGAATCCACTGATTGTTCCCACATGAAGGACAAATGATACGGCTAGATTCTTGCTGGAACATATCAAGGGAGACTATGCCAGGCTGGGGAAGATGCTAAAGGAATTTGAGGCGCAGGTGATCTTCAGCGGGATTCTGCCTGTTCCTAGAGAAGGGAAACAAAGGAGTGACAAGATTATGATGATCAACAGATGGCTTAGGCAGTGGTGCTATGAGGAGGGCTTTGGTATGTATGGCCACTGGGGGGCATTCATGGACAGAGGACTGTTCTCTTGGGATGGACTTTACCTGAGTAGGGAAGGAAATAGACTTCTGGGATAGAGGCTGACCCAACTGACTGAGAGCTTTAAACTTGGGATCTGGGGGAGATGGTTGGGAGATGTACAGGTAATCCCCACGCCAGATTTTAACATTACAGGGAAGAAAAAGTAGTAAGAAAGGATACAGCTGTGGGTAGGAGAATGGACATAAGGAGGAAGGGTACTGTAGATACCAATCTAATAGGAGATACTGGCAGTACAATGTCTGTGCCTAATCGGATAAAGAATGGGAGTGAAACCAAACAGCAAAAATTAAGATGTTTGTACACTAATTTGAGGAGCCTAGGTAACAAAATGGGAGGAACTAGAGCTGCTGGTGCAGGAAGTGAAACCAGATATTATAGGGAGAACAGAGACCTGGTGGAATAGTCGTCATGACTGGACTACAGGTATTGAAGGGTATGTGCTGTTTAGGAAGGACATAAATAAAGGCAAAGGTGGTGGAGTAGCATTGTATATCAATGATGAGGTAGACGGTAAAGAAATAAGAAATGATGGAATGGATAAGACAGTCTGTCTGGGCAAAAATCACATTGGGGAAGAAAGCTATTAGAGCCTCTGTCAAGGTTCCTCCCCCACTCTGAACTCTAGGGTACAGATGTGGGGACCTGCATGAAAAACCTCCTAAGCTTATCTTTACCAGCTTAGGTCAAAACTTCCCCAAGGTACAAAATATTCCACCCTTTGTCCTTGGATTGGCCGCTACCACCACCAAACTAATACTGGTTACTGGGGAAGAGCTGTTTGGAGGCGTCTTTCCCCCCAAAATACTTCCCAAAACCTTGCACCCCACTTCCTGGACAAGGTTTGGTAAAAAGCCTCACCAATTTGCCTAGGTGACTACAGACCCAGACCCTTGGATCTTAAGAACAATGAACAATCCTCCTAACACTTGCACCCCCCCTTTCCTGGGAAATGTTGGATAAAAAGCCTCACCAATTTGCATAGGTGACCACAGACCCAAACCCTTGGATCTGAGAACAATGAAAAAGCATTCAGTTTTCTTACAAGAAGACTTTTAATAAAAAAATAGAAGTAAATAGAAATAAAGAAATCCCTCCTGTAAAATCAGGATGGCAGATACCTTACAGGGTAATTAGATTCAAAACATAGAGAACCCCTCTAGGCAAAACCTTAAGTTACAAAAAAGATACACAGACAGAAATAGTTATTCTATTCAGCACAGTTCTTTTTTCAGCCATTTAAAGAAATCATAATCTAATACGTACCTAGCTAGATTACTTACTAAAAGTTCTAAGACTCCATTCCTGGTCTATCCCCGACAAAGACAGAATATAGACAGACACACAGACCCTTTGTTTCTCTCCCTCCTCCCAGCTTTTGAAAGTATCTTGTCTCCTCATTGGTCATTTTGGTCAGGTGCCAGCGAGGTTACCTTTAGCTTCTTAACCCTTTACAGGTGAGAGGAGCTTTCCCCTGGCCAGGAGGGATTTCAAAGGGGTTTACCCTTCCCTTTGTATTTATGACAGCCTCCCTTGGGAAAGTGCTTGGGGTGTGCTGTAGACCACCTGGATCAGAATTGGATATGGATAGAGACCTCTTTAATGTTTTTAATGAAGTAAATACTAATGGGAATTGTGTGATCATGGGAGACTTTAACTTCCCAGATATAGACTGGAGGATAAGTGCTAGTAATAATAGTAGGGCTCAGATTTTCCCCGTTTGCGATATCTGATGGATTCCTTCACCAAGTAGTTGCTGAACCAACAAGAGGGGATGCCATTTTAGATTTGGTTTTGGTGAGTAGTGAGGACCTCATAGAAGAAATGGTTGTAGGGGACAACCTTGGTTCGAGCGATCATGAATTAATTCAGTTCAAACTAAATGGATGGATAAACAAAAAGATCTGTGACTAGGGTTTTATTTCAACAGGGCTAACTTTAAAAAAAATAAGGAAATTAGTTAGGGAAGTGGACTGGACTGAAAACTTGTGGATCTAAAGGCGGAGGAGGCATGGAATTACTTCAAGTCAAAGTTGCAGAAGCTATCGGAAGCCTGCATCCCAAGAAAGGGGAAAAAATACTCATAGGCAGGAGTTGTAGACCAAGCTGGATGAGCAAGCATCTCAGAGAGGTGATTAAGAAAAAGCAGAAAGCCTACAAGGAGTGGAAGATAGGAGGGATTAACAAGGAAAGCTACTTTATCCCTACGTGTTCTGACCTCAATAAAGTGAGAAAAGCCAAAAGCCATGTAGAGTTGGACCTTGCAAAGGGAATTAAAACCAACAGTAAAAAGGTTCTATAGCCATATAAATAAGAAGAAAACAAAGAAAGAAGAAGTGGGACCACTAAACACTGAGGATGGAGTGGTGGTTAAGGATAATCTAGGCATGGCCCAATAGCTAAACAAATCCTTTGCCTCAGTCTTTAATGAGGCTAATGAGGAGCTTAGGGATAATGGTAGGTTGACAAATGGGAATGAGGATATGGAGGTAGATATTACCACATCTGAGGTAAAAGTCAAACTCAAACAGTTTAGTGGGATTAAATCAGAGGCCCAGATAATCTTCATCCAAAAATATTAAAGGAACTGGCACATGAAATTGCAAGCCCATTAGCAAGAATTTTTAATGAATCTAAGCTCAGGGGTTGTACTGTACAACTGGAGAATTGCTAACATAGTTCCTATTTTTAAGAAAGGAAAAAAAGTGATCTGGGTAACTACAGGCTTGTTAGTTTGACATCTGTAGTATGCAATGTCTTGGAAAAAAATTTGAAGGAGAAAGTAGTTAAGGTCATTGAGGTAATTGGGACAAAATACAACATGGTTTTACAAAAGGTAGATCATGCCAAACCAACCTGATCTCCTTCTTTGAGAAGGAGACAGTTTTTTTAGACAAAGGAAACACAGTGGATCTAATTTACATCTGTTTCAATAAGGCATTTGATACGGTTCCACGTGGGGAGTTATCGGCTAAATTGGAAAAGATGGGGATCAATATGAAAATTGAAAAGTGACTAAGGAACTGGTTAAAGGGGAGACTACAACAGGTCATACTGAAAGGTGAACTGTCATGCTGGAAGGAGGTTACTAGTAGAGTTCCTCAGGGATTGGTTTGGGGACCAATCTTTTTATTACTGACCTTGGCACAAAAAGTGGGAATGTGCTAATAAAGTTTACGGATGACACAAAGCTGGGAGGTATTGCCAATACAGAGAAGGACCGGGATATCGTACAGGAAGATCTGGATGACCTTGTAAACTGGAGTAATAGGATGAAATTTAATAGTAAAAAGTGCAAGGTCTTGCATTTAGGGATATAACAAAAAGTCTTCTTGTTAAAGCTGGGGACGCATCAGTTGGAAGTAACAGAGGAGGAGAAGGACCTCGGAGTATTGGTTGATCACAGGATGACTGTGAGCTTCCAATGTGATGTGACCATGGAAAAAGCTAATGCTGTCTTGGGATGCATCAGGTGAGGTATTTCCAGTAGAGATAGAGGTATTAGTACTGTTATACAAGGCACTGGTGAGACCTCATCTGGAATATTGTGTGCAGTTCTGGTCTCCCATGTTTAAGGAGGATGAATTTAAACTGGAACAGGTACAGAGAAGGGCTACTAGGATGATCTGAGGAATGGAAAAATCTGTCTTATGAAAGGAGACAGAAAGAGCTTGGCTAGTTTAGCCTAACCAAAAGAAGGCTGAGGGGAGATATAATTGCTCTCTATAAATGTATCAGAGGGATAAATACCACGGAGGGAGAAGAATTATTTAAGCTCAGTACCAATGTGAACACAAGAACAAATGGATATAAACTGGCCATCAGGAAGTTTAGACTTGAAATTAGACTAAGGTTTCTAACCATCAGAGGAGTAAAGTTCTGGAACAGCCTTCCAAGGGGAGCAGTGTGGGCAAAAGACATATCTGGCTTTAAGACTAAGCTTGATAAGTGTATGGAGGGGGATGGTATGATGGATAGCCTAATTTTGTCAAAGATCAATTATTTGCTTTTTAGCAGTAAATATGCCCAGTGGCCTGTGATGGGATGTTAGATGGGGTGGGATCTGAGTTACTACAGAGAATTCTTTCCTGGGTGTCTGGCTGGTGAATCTTGCCCACAGGCGGAGGGTTTAGCTGATTGCCATATATGGGTCAGGAAGGAATTTTCCTCTGGGCAGATTGGCAGAGGCTTTGGGGTTTTTTTGCCTTCCTCTGCAGCGTGGGGCACGGGTCACTTGCTGGAGGATTCTCTTCACCTTGAAGTCTTTAAACCACGATTTGAGGACTTCAGTAGCTCAGATGTAGATTAGGGGTTTGTTATAGAGTGGGTGGGTGAGATTCTGTGGCCTGCGTTGTGCAGGAGGTCAGACTACATGATCATAATGGTCCCTTTGGACCTTAAAGTCTGATTCCATGATTAACCTCTTGTTGTCCAGTGTGGGGTTTATATACCCCATCACAGTTGTAAAAGAGAAAATGATTAAATTTTCAAAAATAAGTCCCACTTTTAAACATGAGTTAGTCACTCAGGGCCACATTTGTCAAGGTTTTCAGGTGCCTAAAGATGCAGATAGGTGCCTAGTGGCCTATGCATCAACTCCTATGGGAGTTAGGCACCTCAGCACTTCTGAAAATCCTACTTGGCGCCTTTCGGCACCTAAATACTTCTTCAAACTTGGTTCCGAGAGCCTAATTTCCAATTATTTTAAATGAGATTTAGGCTCCTAAGGCCCAGATCCTCAAAAGTATTAGGCATCTAACTGCCATTGATTTCAATTGGAATTAGGCACCTAAAAAAAATCACTTTTGAAAATGGCACTTAAGATCCTAAATCCTGTACTCAGTTTTGGGAAAAAAAAATATTGAAAAGTGCAGGACATAGTCCCTGTCCCACAGAACTTACAAATATAAGTACAGCCACAGAGGAGGGGTCATTGGTTTGACCTCAGTAGTGGTGGGCATGTAAGAAGTGAGTTTTGAGGAGCAATTTATATGACTTTAATAGGACTATTCACATTAGGAATACGGATGTGAATATAATGGCTTTCAGGATTGCTCCCAAAAATAGCACTATAAGTACTTTACATCTGGATAAGAAGAATTCTCCATATAATTAGTTTTAAATGAACTTGAAGGATGTTGCTTAACTTGTGTTATTTCACTTGAGACAAATTAATAAATACAAATTAACTTTTAAAGGAATTTTGATTGCACTTGCATTTTTAAATGTCATAGTTTATTTTAGATTGTATGCCCCATATTCAGACCCTGTTTGCATTTTCTGGTTAAAAGGAGACAGAGGATTTTTCAGCTGCTGCTATGATACGAGCAGAGCAGAATTGGGAGCTGTGAAGCAGCATCACAGCTGCAGGTAAATTAATTCTTCCTCTCAGTCTCCCATCTAAGGGTCCAGTTAGGGGATACTGTAGAGCAACAAGTATGGATGAGGGGGAGATAATGATCAGTTGGTGTGGGGTGGGCAAGACAAATCTAGGTTGATATGAAAGGAAAGATCTAAGGGAAGGGTAATGAGAAACTCAGCTGCTGAAGAGGAAAGGACTGAGCAGGTGATAGTAGGCTGGTTACAGAGCAAGACATGAATGGAATGTAGGGTTACAAGAAGCAAGTGCATGGAAGTTGATTCACTGCTAGCAAGATTAAAAGGAGGTCATTTAATCATCTGAGTGGTTGTGGTGTATGGACTTCCAAGCTACTGTGTTTCCGTGGCTGTGGTGGCAGCAGAATCTCTCCATCACAAAGTAACAACCACCACTGTCTGGGATTCCTTACACTCTAACTTTTGCCAGGACTTTCCTTGCCCTACCCACCACACTGTTATCAGCTGAGACTTACTCATCCCACTTCATCATCAGCCAGGACTCTCTTCCTTCCCGGCCCCTGTACTTTCCCAATTCCACAACCAAGATACTTTATTATAAAACATGGCTGATCTGTTGTACTTCACTCTGGCCTAAATCCGGCCTGTTTCTCTGCAAGCACCGTTTCCATGTCCCTCTTCAGCAATGTCTTGAGGAATACTTTTCCTGGCACACTCAATAAGCTAATTCCTCTATAATAGTTGCACTTTCTCTTATCTCCTTTTTAAAAGAGGATCAGTACTATTAATGCTTTCCCCCATTCACTCCGCACTTGCTCTTGCTTGTAAATCTTGAATAGTTTGTGCATCACCTTTACCATGAGACCCTTGCCTGTTTGCAACAACTCTGCATCTGGGTTGTCATTTCCTCACATCTTTTTTCTTTTTCAGACTTTGAGATCTTTATTACTACTAAGAATTCCAGATTGTGCTCTCCAATTTTTGTACTGGGAAGCTTCTTCAGGACCGTTTTGTCTACTATGTTCTGCAGGTCTTCTCTTTGCTTGTTTGTCACCACTGACATCTTCAATACATATGTCCCCCACAGTTCCCTTATCTTGTGATAAAACCTTGTGCTGCAATTCTTTCTGTATTCTTCTGCTCCTTTACATTGTTCATTTATCCAGTTATTTGTGTCTTTGTTTTCTCTCTCTGGTCAACCCATTGTACTCAGCTAATAGACTTGCAGCTTCCTACACTTGTCACTCAACTGCAGCTCTTAATGTATTCTCCATCTTGGTTTCTTTGTGTAGACCTTATACCCCAAAACTTGCTCAACCACTCTTAATATAATTTTTTTACACTGTTTCATGCCTCTTCAACATTCATTTCTTCGTTCACGAGAGACATGATGTTTCTCCACTAGGCTTCTTAGTTTTCTTTCCTGAAATTTGGCTCTTCTAATTTACCCACACTATAGATCTTAGTTCTTGGCACTTTTTCAGTTGCCCTTGGCCTCAACCTCTAACTTAACACTAACTTATGATCCTATTGATATCAGCCACAGATAATCTGAATGTCGATGCACTTGATGTTCATCCGAGATTCAGTTATGAAGTCTATCATTTTCTGTATTTGCCCATCAGAGGATATATAAGTCCACTTTCTCTGCATCTTTCTTTGTTGAAGTAGCATATTTTTTATCACGAGGTTGTAATTTAGGCAGAAGTTTAGCTGCCTCTCTTTTGTTTTCTTTATGAAGTCCAAATCTGCCGGTTACTCCAGCCCAATACTACTTCTACATTAAAATATTCCAGCACCAGTTCATCTGGTCTTGAAACGGTGTGTATTATTTTCTGTAGATCATGATAAAATGTCAATTTTTTCCTCTGGCACTGCTAAGTTTGGCACATGGACTATTGTGACTGCATCAGGTTTGATTCTAAATCTCACCTTCAGCATATGAGGCTAAATGCCATAATTCCCTGGCATTAGCAACAATACAACTCCATCCTGGTGTTTACCATCTTTTCTTCCTGATGTCAGTATCCTGTGTTCATCCTGATAGAATTCTCCTTTGCCTTCCCATTTTTTTTTGGTTAAATGAATAATTTCCCACTCATATCTTTTTAACTCTATCATTACTGCAAGTGCTCCAGCCTGGTATAATGTTCTTTCATTCCATGTTCCAATTTGTGTATTGTGTTTGTTCCAACTGCATACTTTCCAATCGGTGAATGTGGCTTGTGTTTGTCTGGGCACCTGCATTCTTCCCTCCCCCCCTTTCCAGTCTTTATTTAGTTTCTATGGTCCAGTACTCACCAAGTGTTCAACCACAGCTCCTTGACTTTGTGGTTGACCAGTGTATTGTACTCCATCTACAAAACTGCTCCGAGCTATCCACTAGTTTGCTTCAGTACCATTTCTGCCAGTGTTGTACTTTGGAAGTTGTTTTGCTGGCTTCACCATAGAAGATTATGTGCACTTGGAGGACGAGACAGGTTTTCATTAGCAGTCACTGCTAGATACCCTCACAAGGTTTATCATACCAGCCAAGGCAAGGTCCTGGAGTGTGGTGAACATGCAGCTACTAGGAGCCACTAGTGAGAGTTGAGTGAGTCACCATGACCAACTTGCAGGTGAAGTCCATTGACTTTGAAAGTCAGTGGGACTTAGACTACTATGGATCTTAGCTAACAAAGTCAATTATGTCCATATATTTAAAGGTAATTAGGCACCAAAAGATGCAGAGAAGCACCTGTTGAGATTTTCAGAAGTGCTTAGGTGTTTAACTCCTGTTGAAACCAATGGGAGTTAGGCATCTAGGCGCTTTTGAAAATCCCACTAAATCTTTAGGTGCACACATTCTTTTAAAAAAGTCTGGCCCTTAGACAGTGTTGAGAATTGTACCCATTGTATTTGTTTGTTATGTGGACAGGGTAAGATTTCTGAGGTCTTAACTGTTCATTTAAGTGCTTGTGTTTTGTAAACAATGTGGTAGGGAAATATATTTTTCCTTTTGCAATCTTTATTTTTTTTGAAGCAAAGTTGTTTTTTGGTTTTAGAATAAAATGATACTTCAAAGAAATCATTAGTAAATTTAGTAAATCTGAAGAATGTTTAGCATAGAATGCAAGGCATCTTTTAATTTTAATGGCATTGGTTATGTTTGAAATGTTTGGTTTTTATTTCTCCAGTATGGAAATTTATCCTAAACAATAATGCAAACTAAAGTTTTAGATAAAATTCTGGGAGGCTGTGTAGTCATATATGTATGTCATATGAGCATGCCACATGCATTAACATTTTTTTAAATTTCCCTTTGCACTTGAGAATAAAAGTTGGACATTTGAATTTTTACTTAGAAATTTTATTTAATTTCACCTTCCTTTCATTTATAATACCAATTCCTCAAATGTATACTTCTTTTAATGAAAACATGTCATTCTAAGTTATTTGTACTTGAGTTTGTATGTGTGTTAACAGGAATAAATGTTTTTATTATAATTAAACATGAATACTCAGTAAGATACAGAGTGCAATTTGTTTATAACAGCACATTAGTTAGAAACAAAACTGTATTTCTTTAGAGGCTGTTTGCTGGGGAAACATTGATAATGAGATAGAACTCTACAGTATGTCTTTCTCTTCCTCATTAGCACAGCAAGTTTGAGAAGTCTGTCCTTGTAGTTTAGTATGAAAATCCCTGATTACTTCTATATAAAAAGAGAAAACCAAACATTGAAATTTATTGCTTTTGATCAAGAAAAGGTAACAATGTTAATTAAAATGTTCATCCATGTAGTTTCCAAAGTACTAGTGTTTATTCTTTTTGTGGCAATTTCTTTGAATTGTACACTTTCTGATCTTCATCCTGCATGACTAGTAAAATCTTAACATAAACAGCCACACTGGGTCAGACCAAAGGTCCATCCAACCCCGAATCCAGTCTTCTGACAGTGTCCAATGCCAAGTGCTCCAGAGGGAATGAACAGAACAGGTAATCAAATGATCCATCCCCTGTTGCCAATTCCCAGTTTCTGGCAAACAGAGGCCAAGGACACCATCCCTGCCCATCCTGGCTAATAGCCATTGATGGACCTATCCTCCATGAATTTAATCTAGTTCTTTTTGAACACTGTTATACTCTTGGCCTTCACGACATCCTCTGACAAGGAGTTCCAGATTGACTGTGCATGGTGTGAAAAAATACTTCATTTTGTTGTTTTTAAACCTGCTGCCTATTAATTTCATTTGGTGATCTCTAGTTCTTGTGTTATGAGAAGGAGAAAACTCTTCCTTACTTTCTCCACACCAGTCATGACTGCACAGACCTCTATCCTAACCCTCCCCCACCCCCTTAGTCATCTCAAAGCTGAAAAGTCCCAGTCGTATTAATTTCTCCTTATAGGGAAGGCATTCCATACCCCTAATCATTTTTGTTGCCCTTTTCTGGGCCTTTTCCAATTCCAATATATCTTTTTTGAGATGGGGCGACCACATCTGCATGCAGTATGGATTTATATAGAGGCAATATGATATTTTCTGTCCTATTATCTATCCCTTTCTGAATTATTCCCAGCATTCGGTTTGCTTTTTTGACTACCCTTGCACATTAAGTGGATGTTGTTTTCAGAGAACTATCCAAAATCTGAGTGGTAACTGCTAATTTAGACCCCATCATTTTATATGTATGGTTGGGATTATGCTTTCTAATGTGCATCACTTAGTATTTATCAACATTGCATTTCATCTGCCATTTTGTTGCCCAATCACCCAGTTTTGAGGGATCCTTTTGTAGCTCTTCTCAGTCTGCCTGGGACTTATCTTGAGTAGTTTTGTATCATCTGCAAATTCTGCCACCTCACTGTTTACCCCTTTTTCCAGATCATTTATGAATATGTTAAATAGGACTGGGCCCAGTACAGACCCCTGGGGGACATCACTATTTACCCCTCTATTCTGAGAGCTGACCATTTATTCCTACCCTTTGTTTTCTATCTTTTAACCAGTTACCAATCCATGAGAGAACCTTTCCTCTTATCCCACAATTGCTTACTTTGCTTAAGAGCCTTTGATGAGGGACCTTGTCAAAGGCTTTCTGAAAATCTAAATCCACTGGATCCTCTGGTCCACTTGCTTGTTGACCCCCTCAAAGAATTCTACTAGATTGGTGAGGCAAGATTTTCCTTTACAAAAACCATGTTGACTCTTCCCCAACAAATTATGTTCATCTGTGTCTGACAATTTTGTTCTTTAGTATAGTTTCAACCAGTTTGCCTGGTACTGAAGTCAGGCTTACCAGCCTACAATTCTCATGGTCTCCTCTAGAGCCCTTTTTAAAAATTGGTGTCACATTAGCTATCCTCCAGCCAGTTGGTACAGAAGCTGATTTAAAATGGTTACAAATTAGTTAGTAGTTCTGCAATTTCACATTTGAGTTCCTTCAGAAGTCTTGGGTGAATACCATCTGGTCCTGGTGACTTACTGTTAAGTTTATCAATTTTTTCCAAAACCTCCTCTAATGACACCTCAAACTAGGACAGTTCCTCAGATTTGTCACCTAAAAAGAATGGCTCAGGTTTAGAAATTTCTCTCATGTCCTCAACCATGAAGACCAGTGAAATTAATTAATTCACTTTCTCCACAATGGCCTTATCGTCCTTGAGTTCTCCTTTAGCATCTTGATAGTCCACTGGCCCTACTGGTTGTTTAGGCTTCCTGAATCATAGACTGTCAGGGTTGGAAGGGACCTCAGGAGGTAGTCTAGTCCAACCCCCTGCTCAAAGCAGGACCAATCCCCAACTAAATCCTCCTGCTTCTGATGTACTTATTTTTTTTGCTATTACTTTTTGAATATTTGGCTGGCTGTTCTTAAAATTATTTTTTGGCCTTCCTAATTTTATTTTGACACTTCATTTGCTGGAGTTTATGCTCCTTTCTATTTTCCTCACTAGGCTTTAACTTCCACTTTTTAAAGGATGCCTTTTTACCTCTCACTGCTTTTTACTTTGTTATTTAGCCACAAGGGCTCTTTTTGGTTCTCTTACTACATTTTTAAATTTGGGGTGTACATTTAAGTTGAGTCTCTATTATGCTGTCTTTAAGAAGTTTCATGCAGCTTGCAGGGATTTTACTTTTGGTGCTTACCTTTTAATTTGTTTAACCTCCTCATTTTGTTTAGTTCTCCTTTTGGAAATTAAATGTTACAGTGTTGAGCCACTGTAGTGTTCCCCCACCAGAAATGTTAAATTTAATTATGGTCACTATTACCAACCAGTCCAGCTATATTCACCTCTTGGACCTGATCCTGTGCTCCACTTATGACTAAATCAAGAATTGTCTCTCCTCTTGTGGGTTCCAGGACTAGCTGCCCCAGAAGCAGTCAATTAAGGTGTCAAGAAACTTTATCTCTGCATCCCTTCCTGAGGTGACATCTATCCAGTCAATACGGGGATAGTTGAAATTCCCCATTGAGTTTATTTTAGTAGCCTCTTTAACCTTGGTGAGCATTTCACAGTCACTATCACCATCCTGGTCAAGTGGCCTGTAATATATCCCTACTGCTATATTCTTATGCAAGCATGGAATTTCTATCCATAGAGATTCAGTGGTACAGCTCAATTCATTTACAATTTTTACTTCATTTGATTCTATGCTTTCACATATAATGCCACTCCCTCACCAGCACAACCTGTTCTGTCCTTCCAATATATTTTGTACCGTGGTATTACTGTGTCCCATTGATTATCCTCATTCCACCAAATTTCTGTGATGCCTATTATATCAATATCCTCATTTAATATGGGGCACTCTAGTTCACCCATTTTATTATTTAGACTTGTAACATTGGTATATAAGAACTTTAAAAACTTGACACTTTTTAGCTGTCTGCCATTACATGATGTAATTGAATGGGACTGTTCTCATTTGACAGTTTCTAATCAGATCCTACCTGTATTTTATCATCTTCCATCCTCTCCTCCTTATTAGGACATAGGGAAGGAGCTATAAATGGAGATTCCCTAAGGGATGTCCAAACTATGTGCTCCTCTGCACCTGTTAAAAGAAAAGGAGTACTTGTGGCACCTTAGAGACTAGCAAATAACCTTCTGTCTGTAAGCAAGGACTGGCCTGTCTCCTAAGATCTGAGAGAGAAAGAAAATAACAGAACGGCACTAGCCATCACCTTCAGCCCCCAACTAAAACCTCTCCAATGCATCAAGGAGCTACAATCTATCCTGACAGACGACCTATCACTCACAGATCTTGGGAGACAGGCCAGTCCTTGCTTACAGACAGCCCCCCAACCTGAAGCAAATACTAACCAGCAACCACACACCACACAAAACCACTAACCCAAGAACCTATCTTTGCAACAAAGCCCATTGCCAACTGTGTCCACATATCTATTCAGGGGACACCATCCTAGGGCCTAATCAAATCAGCCACACTATCAGAGGCTTGTTCACCTGCATATCTACCAATGTGATATATGCCATCATGTGCCAGCAATGCCCCTCTGCCATGCACATTGGCCAAACTGGACAGTCTCTATGTAAAAGAATAAATGGACACAAATCGGACATCAAGAATTATAACATTCAAAAACCAGTTGGAGAACACTTCAATCTCTTTGGTCACTCGATTACAGACCTAAAAGTGGCAATTCTTCAACAAAAAAACTTCAAAAACAGACTCCAAAGAGAGACTGCTGAATTGAAATTAATTTGCAAACTGGATACAATTAACTTAGGCTTGAATAAAGACTGGGAGTGGATGGGTCATGACACAAAGTAAACTATTTCCCCATGTTTATCTCCCCTCCCCTGTTTTTGTCAACTGCTTGAAATGGCCCATCTTGATTATCGCTACAAAATGTTCCCCTCCACCTGCTCTCCTGCTGGTAATAGCTCAACTTACCTGATCACTCGTTACAGTGTGAATGGTAACACCCATTGTTTCATGTTCTTGGTGTATATAAATCTTCCCACTGTATTTTCCACTGCATGCATCTGATGAAGTGAGCTATAGCTCACGCAAGCTTATGCTCAAATAAATTGGTTAGTCTCTAAGGTGCCACAAGTCCTCCTGTTTTTTGAGGATACAGACTAACATGGCTGCTACTCTGAAATCTGCACCTGTTGGCTTTCCCCCCAGTGCTTAGTTTTAGAACTGCTCTACAATGTTTTAAATTTTAAGTGTCAGCTATCAGTTCTGTTTGCTTTAGGTGGAGCCCATCCTCCCTGTATAGCTTCCTCCTTTCCCAAAAGTTTCTCTAGTTCCTAATAAATGTAAACCCCTCCTCCCTACACCATTGTCTCATCCATGCATTGAGACCCTGCAGTTCAGCCTGTCTAACTGGCCCTGCATTTGGAACTGCAGGTATTTCAGAGAATGCTACCATCGAGGTTCTGGACTTCAATCTCTTACCTAGCAGCCTAAATTTGGCCTCCAGGACCCCTCTCCTATTCCTCCCTATGTCATTGGTACCTACATGTAGCACAACCACCAGCTCCTCCCCAGCACTACACATAAAACCTATCTAGAGGTCTTGAGAGATCCGCAACCTTTGCACTAAGTGGGCAAGTAACCATATGGTTCTCTGTCATCGCAAACCCAGCTATCTAGGTTTCTAATGATCGAATCACCCATTATACTAATACCTATCTCTAATAACTGGAGTTCCCTTCCCTGGAGAAGTATCCTCAGTGCGAGAGAATACCACATCATCATCATCTGGAAGGATGCCTTCTTTAGAGATTATAGGCAAGGTAACTGGCCACTGATTAAGAATCGAAAAGTCTGGTCCATCTCCTATAGGATGCAGTTGGAGTCTTTCCATTGATTTCCATAGGAGCTGGATCAGGCTTCAAGTGAGAGGAGTAATGCAAGAACTTTCATCTTACTGGCTTCAGGTCTGTGGCCTGTACACAGTTTTTTTTTCCTGGCAGCTCAAGAAAGACATTCAGGGAATGGGACAAAGGTGAATGAGAGCATTTCCTATGAAAAGGGTCTAGATCCTGGCAATGGTCTCTTGGACCACTTGAGGGATGCATCATGCTATGCTGCTCTCAGTGCAGCTCTTGTGATACAGCTAATTGGCCAACCTGACAGCTGTCTCCTCTATCTCTGCTATGCCAACTCTCTCATGCTCATGTACCCATCCTCTGATTCCTGCAGTTTCAAGTCCCACCACTGTAAACTGTGGTAGGTGACTTATCCCCATTTATCCCTGAGCTGGACCTGTAGGAGAGGAGCGAACAAATAGTTTTACCCTTATTTCATGTTTTGTACCAGAAGAGTTCTTTACTTTGCGCAGACCCAGGGGTTATCAGTCTACTAGTCCCGGATTTCAAGCAAGAACTGGAGATAGGGGCCAGGGACAGTTTTTTTTTAAAAAAGTTAAAATATCAGAAATAATTAAATAAATAAATAGTTATAACAGTAAATGTATGTGCATTCTACACTAGTGAATCTATGTTCATCTCCCTTTGTGATTATAGAGATTGTACCAAAAGCTTTTGGTGGAATAACCCTTCTTAGCAAAAAGCACACTGTTAATAAAAGGGTGCATGGCTTAAAATGGCTCATTGCATTGGATTCTCTCAATAAGAACAGCTGGAAAATGATGATTTACATTTTGGCTGATTAAATAATAGTGTTGAAATTCCTCCTCTGTATTCCCTAAGGTTCCTGAACCAGCACCTGGCTCTTATGCATCCTTTATTACAATTTGTTTACTCTCCTCTTTCCCATTCTCTCCCCCCCCCCCAAGTTTTCAACAGGGAAAATAATTTTGAAATTAGCAAAACCAATGGATCAGAACAGTTCTGCAATCTTATAGCTACAAGAACCACTGAAAACTCAATTACCTAAAAAAATTCTGTACCAGAAACTAATAAAAGCACAACATAATTATAAATAGTGGTCCTAGAAGGAGACGACCACATTTTTCCTTCTCCATAACAGGCCCAAAGAGGATTAAAGAACCCTCATAAGAAATGTTGGCCATTGACATTGGCCATTAAGAAGGTAGAGCTTTGCATTTAGAAGCATTTATTTGCATTTGCATTTATTTAACTGTTCTTTTCCACTGCCAAATTCAGGGCAATCAATCGTCTTGAATCTGAACAGGCAGATTTGAGCGTCTCAAGTAAAACTAAGCTGTTGATTTTAATTACTTAATTGACCTGCTTAACGGAAGCTCCTCCCCCCTCTCATATGGTTCTTCCTTCTGCTACACTTAGGTGCCACTGTAGCAGGCTCTCTCAAGGATGTCCAAACAAGGAATTGATAAAAAGGGTTTAGGAGATTCCCAGTGAAGAGGTCTTTAAACAAAGAAACTATTGATTCAAAATTCTAACTCCATGTATTTTACAGTATTGACAGAACTTAGGTTATGAGGGTTGCACAGTTTATTATTTTATTTTGTTAAATATATGAAGATGCAGCTGACTGTGGCCTGCAGCTGAAGAAATGTTTGGGCTCTCTCATTCCAGACCTTAGACTGTTGTCCATGTCACAATTATTATTAATGGGTACTTGAGTTAACAATCTCAGAAGAGGGACTAAAGGATGAATTGACATGGACTCTTGCCCCCTAGAGAAAGATCTTCCAGGTCATAATTTCAGTCCTGTTGGCAAGTTGGTCTTGGGAATACTATGCACAAGAGAAGTACTAGTCTTAATCAATGGCACTTAGATGTAGCTAGAAAATCCTTGATTTTTTTTAAAATGACTGTACAGACCAATTCAAAGGTATCCTGGACTCCAACAGTGGATACAAGCTTTTAGAATCTTTTTGCCTTCCCCTTCACTATAGAAAGCTTCAATAGGATGTGGTGGGATTCTGTACAGCTTCTCCCCAAAATGAGTGGATGGAGGGAATTACCAATACTCCATAAGAAGATCTAGCTGAGAGAACTATTGTCAAAAATTAGAATGATAAGTGTCTGGAATTTTTGACTAGGGGAGGGAAGGCAAATGCTGGGTGGGAAGTGTAGAGATTTAATAGCTCAGGTATTACACAAATAAACTACATTTTTGCTGCTCTCTTTGGGAATATAACAGCAATATTCTTTGAAGTTTTGTTATTCAAAGTAGTTAGCAAAGGATATACTTGGTACCCTGGACAAAATATACCCATTGCTGCCTGATGTGCCAATCCAAAACATCATACTAATTAATGTCTTGCCAAGTTGCAGTCCCTACATTCCTTTAAATTACAGATAGCCAAACAGGAGAACAGTGTAGACACATGAAATTTCTTCCTTCAGATAACCAATTTTTTCCAAAAATCGGTTGTCATTTTCAGTTCATTCACCTTTTTTCTTTTGGTGACTACTGTGGGCCTGCTGGCGATTAACTTGTTGTAGTGGAGACAGGAACAATGTTTGTTGGAGATAAGCACAGCCTGCAGGCTGTGCATTCCCTTCTGACTTGAAAACTGGGTTATTGACAGCTATCAATCATCATGACAGAGTTCAATTCTCCTTCATTTTGTGTGTTTACTACTCCTGCTTTAATGTGTTACTTTCAGCCTTGTTGCCCTCACAATGTACATAATTATTTTCCAGAACAGTTATATAAAATAATTTGATCTTAATTCTTTTTTTTTTTTGTAATTGCAGTTGTTTTTTGTCCTTACTGCTGGTAGCTGCTGTCGTTTGGAAGATCAAACAAACCTGTTGGGCTTCTCGACGGAGAGAGGTATCAATAACATTAGGATTACTAGGGTGGTTTTATCTTTGAGTGAATTCAGAGCTGCAAGTGAAATTAAAGTAACTCCCTTCAGATACATCATCTTTACTTGCCAGTTTTTTGTGCTAAGACAGAATAAGTGAACCTGCTTTCTTTCCCTGGTGTAAGATTATTACCTTGCTGTGGAATATGTTCTCTACTGCTGTCAAACTGAGACAGTACAGCAGAAAAGTTGATAAATTGCAAGTAATACAGTACCTGATGACACAGTATCTTAAACTTTTGTTGATGCCATTCTTTACTCTCATACTTCTTTGAGTTATTTGAATGTAATTAATATTAAGACTTCATTGTGCTAGGCACTTGTTTAAACACTTCGAAAGGGACAGTCCCTGCCCAGAACAACTCAGTGTCCTTAGTGCTTGAGTTCATTTTATTGATTTTAAAATTGAGGGAAATTCTGGATCTATTCAAGTCAATAGAAGTTTTACCATTGATTTCACTCATAACGTTTTGTATACATTGCCATATTCTCTGTTGGTGTGAATTGGTATAGCTCTTGGAAAAAATAGCTTGTAATATCCAGTCTTACTTTGTTGAAAAAAGCCATTGCTGATGAGGTACAACTCTAGTTTGCATAAATATGTATGCAGTATGACTCCAAAAGCTGAAAAGGGTTTAAGGCACTGATCCTTGCCTTTGAAACAGTTGGGGACACATTTGTAATGTTAGCAAATAATCACTTATTTGATTGGAGTTTAAATTTAAATTAAAAAAACCGCCACATTTTTTTCTCTGTGGAATTGATTTATCTTATAGTGTCATGACAGTCTATTAAGTATGACTATGCTTTGAATCAAAATTATTTTTTCACTTTATATCTACACTGAATTCATGCATGCTTTAGAAGTATTAGGTAACTAGGTCTTACTGAATTCTTGCAGTAAGAAATAGCATACTAATACCCAATTATAGCTTTGAACTGAAACAACAGAGAAATCCCTATGCTACTATAGTCATTTTACTATAGGTATTGTCTTATTCAAAAGGAACAATATCCAATAGACCTACCTCAAAGGGCATGTGTGCGTGTATATTATATATATAAAAAACATTACTTGGAAAATACAAAACAAGTTTAAACCATGGTCTATTTAACTTCTTACTATTCTATTTGAGCCTAAGTAATTCTGTGCAACGATATATTGTGAAGGAATGCAGCAATTGCTTGATTCTATTTCTCACTTTAATCAGATTTTAATAAGATATTTAAAGAGAAGTGAGAAATTCCTGACTTTATAGATTTAGTGGTCTTTGTGTACTTTGTGGTTACTCTCCTAGATGTTTGAAAAAATACTATTAGAATGACCCCGAGTTAGGGTGACCAGAAGTCCCAATTTTATAGGGACAGTCCCGATTTTGGGGGCTTTTTCTTATATAGGCACCTATTACCCCCCCCATCCACTGTCCCGATTTTTTTATGCTTGCTATCTGGTCACCCTACCCCGAGTGTTCTCTGTAAGCCACTTTGACATATTGTCATCATGGGAAAAGATGGAATTCTTAGAAGTGTTTTTTCTTTACTCCAATTTATTTGAGCATAAGCTTTCGTGAGCTACAAGCTTATGCTCAAATAAATTGGTTAGTCTCTAAGGTGCCACAAGTACTCCTTTTCTTTTTGCAAATACAGAGTAACACAGCTGTTACTCTGAAACCTTACAAGGGTTAGTCATCTGCAAGTTTTTCCAGCTCCCTGTTCCAGGTCATTAATACAGATTGTAAATGAATTACTTTTACAATAGAATCATTCTGCATAAAATGGACAGATACCTACATCTCATCATTTTCCATTCATTCAGAACAATCACTTTTCCAGATTATTAATATATTAACATTTTGCAATTTATTCCTACTATTTTTTTTGTTTATTGGTCAGTTTCTTAATCCATGACAACACTGTACTTCTCATCTGTTGTCTGCCTAGGTTCCTGTCTCTTGTGATGTACTTTGGCAAAGGCTTTTTGAACATTTATATAAATTCTGTTTGATTCTTCCATTATACTTTGACTTCTTGCTGAGCTCCCTCTCTTCTGCCCTCTGAAAGGGCAGGCAATAGCAGATACCATCTCTCACCAAGTGTATTGGAAGAAAAAGGAAATAGTCTATTTCTGTTATTTCACGGTTCCCGGAAGATCAATGGAGTGTTGAGCAAGAGAGCATGAACAGGCATCCCCTTTGCTAAATACAATAGATCAGCAACACTACCTACACACAGCTGTATGAAAGGATGTGTAGAACACTGAAATGCTCAGCTCAGGGAACTTGATCCTGAGAAAGAACGACATGGTATATTAACAGACTCTCACAGGATTAAGTGCCTTACAGCATTATTCTGTTGGACAGTGTTCTGGTTGTGTTGTATTGAAACCACCCTGGAGGAACAAGGATCAAGTTTGTGGGTGTCAAAACAGAAATCTTCCTTCACTGATCAGAGTAAATTTACAAACACACAGGAAAATTCACCTAGGAGTTTGTGACAGATTCCTGGGGTACAACCTAGAACTGTGGGACTGCTGAACCCGCTTAACTTTCCACCCTGCGATGTCTCACTTGATGCTTTGCTAGTGACAAGCAGCAAACCTCTCTAATCAACAACATGCAGGGACATACTAGCTAAGTTGCATGAATTCTCTCTAAGCCACTCATACTGTACAGCAGAAAAGACCAGCAAATCCCCCCCAGTCTTGCACCCTGGAAATATACAGTCTTACACTGCTCAAGATCCTCTTGAGCAATGCAAGCTCATTAATTAGTTTGCCACTTCAAAGGCTAGTACACATGCACCAGCCTTTGCTATTTGAGCAGATTCCCTAAGCACTTTAGACAACTCACTGGTAAAGATAAAACATAATAAATGTATTAACTATAAACAGGTAGCTTATAAGTGATTATAAATGGTAGGCATAAAGGTCAAAGATAGTTACCTAAGAAATAAAAAGTAAACAAATTCTAAATCCTAAACTTTATCAGATTCAGTAAGATCTGAAACGGTTTCTCACTCCACTGGATGTTGCAGTTCTTAATAGACAGGCTGAATTCCCTTCTCAGCCTGGGGCCAATCTCCCCAGTTCAAAGTCTTTGTCTTTCCAGCATTCTTGTTGCCTTCAGAGTAAGTGGGGGAGGAGAGGGGTGGTCTCATGATGCCACTGTCCCTTATTTTATACTCTCCATTCCTGTCCCTGGAAAAATGCTGGCACAGACATATCCTGGTGGGCCTTGCTGAATAAGAGTTGAGCAATCCCCATTGTGTGGGGCTTGCACAATGGTTTCTTATTGAATTGTAAATCTCTTGTATGCAATTCCCCTGCTGTCAATGGATGTTTAAAGCTCAACTGGGTGTGGGTCACTTCCTTTGTTGCCACTGTAGAGTTATCTGTGGGCACCTCCCAGCCTCACAACATGTTTCAACAACCCTATAGCAAAATCTCATAACTATTGTGATGGGGTGGACTAGGCCCAAAGGCCCCCTGCTCGAGGCTTCAGGGTTCTGCCACACCCATTCCAGGAAAGGAGCAGTGGAGTGGTCCTCCAAGTAGCCTAGAATGGTTGTGAGGAATCAACCAGAGAGGCCAATCAGGGACCAAGAGGGCCATATAAAAGATGCTGTAGAACAGAGCAGTTGTTAGTTGCTGCTTGGAGCTAAGAAGAAAGGATTGCATGCCTGGATGGAAAAGCAACAGGACCAAAGACAGTCTGTTGGCAGGGACTGGGGAAGTGAGAGGCTACTGGCTGGCTACTAGGACTGAGCTGGAGACACTTTGCTAGCAGGGACCAGGGAAGGAATGAAGGAGCTCCTGGCTGGCTGTCGGCCCTGAGTAGGGACTGATCCTGGGGAGGGCCGCAGGAAGATAGTGTCTCCAGGGAGGAAGCCCTGGGGATATGGCCCCATACCAGGGGTGGACTACTTAAAGACCAAAGCCCAGGGAGCAGTAGAGACACACCACCAGAGGGGTACTGAGACTGTGTACCCTGGAAGTGGTCTGTTATGGTTAACATGCAGACAGTGTCTGTGACTCGCTAGAGGACTGAGTTGCTAAAAAAAAAAATCCACCTGAGAACCAAAAGGGATCACCAAAACTGACAACACCCAACCAGAGGGGGTGCTTGTGGGAGGTGGTGCTGACCCTGTTACATCCATATACAATGGAAATATGGATATTTTGATAGAACAATGAGTTTCATCAGATCATGACCTTTCATATGATACTTTACAAGGCATTCTTTGTACAAAATATCATAGCCATACACAAGTAGTCAGTCTGGAGGTTACAGGATGCTATTTTGGGGAACACTGCATCAGAGTCCTAGAGGGAGTGAGAGACAGATCCGTTTTCAACTCAAGCATTCCCAAATTGTGCAGCAGGTTTGGGGCAGTAAAGGCAGCTTAGAATCGGCTCATTCAGCATAAAATTGTCAGTGACCTATTATATGGCTTATCCTTTTCCATTCATTCAGAAGATGTTGTGAAAAATCAAAAGAAAAGTATGTGCCAGGTAAATTTAGTTACTCCAACCTGGACCTAATGATCATGGTATGCTAACCTTCTTCCCCTCCTCTCCAAGTATTAGTAAGCCTTCCTATTTAAAAATAGGACAAAACACTCATCTCCAGAGGCTTAGAGACATACCCTCATAGATCTAGGTCTCCTGGAACCAGTTATACTTTACCCTCCTGCTGAACAGATGAACTGTTATTTTAGAGGCTAACTGTAAGCTCATAGTTGGTTCTGCCAGCCAGGAACTGGAAATAAAGCTCCAAGCCTCAGTCCTTTTAAGACCTTTTCCTCAGGGTTTATTATGTGCCAAACAATCACAAACAAAAAAGCAAATCAAACGAAAACACTGGGCAACTACTATCTAGAGGCTTTTCCCATTTTAGCAAGCCAAGGGTGAAGAGAACGCACACCCCCCCCTTAGTTTCCATTTGACCCAGCTTCCCCTTCCTTTTATACTCCTCTCCAAGCAGCCATGTGACCAGCCAGGACCTGTTAATCCTTTACAGATTACAGCACCTGTTCTTTCTCACGCTGTCATACGTGATTTAGTCAGTTTTGGCCTTCCCCCAAAAGCCTCAGTGGTCTCCATTGTAGATTTCCTCACAATCAATACCCTTCTCATTCACATTGCACTTGTTGAGGTTTCTAGAGAATTGTCATCCATTCAGAAATGTTTTGCTATTGCTCTGTCACACATCACATTCAGAATTGACGCAGCAGCCCCTGCCATGAAATTTCAATCTAGGCCTTCTGTTTTCCTCCTTTCTACAAAAATTGATGCATAACTCAGATTCCCTAAATAAGAACATTGAAGAGAACATTTGTTGTTTCAGCATGTTCTGTATCTAAGTTATTCAGTCAATCCCCTCTTTAGAATGAATGTAACAGATTTGCTCATAGGTTATTATACTGAAGAGATTGGCAGTATATCAGTGAGTGCTAGATTGGCTCAAAGGTTTTGTCCCCAGGAAACACTTATGAAAGTCCCCCCTCCCCCATCTCTTGGGTAGCACTTACATTCAAAGAATTTTCTCTTTGAAATAGATTAAGAAATTTATTTTTGTTTACAATACAATATTGAGGGCACTCATTAAACTGATGATGGTGACAGTCCTGCTTAGGCAAGAATAAAATCCATGAAAGTTCTAGTTGAGTTACCTTAGCAAAGCACCAGTCCTTCACTAAGCCAATCAGGAGATAAACATGTATTCCGTCATTCAGCCTCATCCTAAGTTTTGAAGAGTTCCTTGTTTCTACCATAGAGATATGGATGCATATATAGCCCAAGTAGATGCATATATAATTCTGCAGTTAATTAATTAAAATTGCTATTGAATATTCTTATAAAAATCTGTATTTTACATATTATAGTTATACCTTACTTACCAGAAAGGTCCTGATCCAAAAAGATGACATATACGATATACTGTAGTCTCTTAAGAAATGAGCAAGTAATGCATGATTGCACATTTATGTATAAATGTACAGAAGGCATGGAATTAAATGTTGTGACAAAGCTCTGACCTTGTCTCAGTGGGTCCTGCACTTCTTGGCAGATTACAATAGCCATAGAGGCTCATTGTGACCCTCCACATAGCCCTTCTCTCTCTAGAGGCAAGGGTCACAGCCTACTGACCCATTTTCATCATGGGCCAGCAAGGAGGGGAGGAGAAGCTATCCTCCCTCATACAGTCTCTTGTCTTCTAGTCTCCATGATTAGTTGGGGAGGGGGAGCCCAGCCCCACTGTCTACTCCAGGCTCCAGCCCAGGGACCCTGATAGTAGCAGCTCTTGGTAGCTGACTTTTTGGAAACAGGACAAGTACAATTTCCTGGGCCACTGTCCCACAGCAGCCCCCCACTTCCTCAATATCTACATCACTCTTACCTCAGGGCCTCCTTTCTTGTGCCTGATAAGGTTTATGCTGCTCCATTTCTCAAGCAGCATGGCTCCCTTCTATGGCTCCTGACACATACACCCCCAACTAAATGGGAGGCTTTTAACTAGTTTCAGACAGCCCCTGATTGGCTTCAGGTGTCCCAATCAACCTAGCTGTCTCCACTGCTTTCTGGAAGGATCTTAATTGGCCCCAGGTGTCTGGATTAACCTGGAGCAACTGCCATTTGGTTACCATGGTAACAGGGATTTGTTTAGCCTGGGGCTAACATACCTGTTTCTCACTACTTTCCGATAGCCATCTGGCCTTGCCCCATCACAATGTATAAAGGGCCTACTTAAATATAAAGGTTAATATAATTCCTTTATTGAAATGTTTGTATTTATAAACAGCAGTTCATTATACAGTCAGCTGTGCGCCATTTCTCTGTATGAAAGGGTAGTATATACAATCATAAAAAAGTTGAAATCACAGAGAATTCTCTCTTAATATAATGTGTCTGTGCAACACAGCTTATTGCTTTGTTTTATTAGATAAACTTGTTTGTTTAAAAAAAAAACTTTCTAGTCCTGATTTTAATATCAAGGTTGTTTTATTAATGTTGCGCTTTCCAAGCAAATCTCCTGAGTAGTCAAAGGCTCTTAAAAACACACAAATGAAACTGAAATAGACTACTTCTTAATAACAGTAACAATTCATGTAATAGCTCCAAGCTCATTTTTATGGCAACCCTATTGAGAATAAGAAAGTTTGCTTATGTAGATTGTAGTAATGCATGTAAATATGTGAATTTCAGTTAGTAGCTATCTTACAGTAAAGACCATTTCATTTTTTAAACTGTTCCTTTTATAAAAAGTATTTGTGGTCTTCAGTATATTTAATATAATTAATGGAATTTGACATGTTTAAATTCAGAGAGTTAATACATCTGGGAATCTGTGTATTTGTGGAACGTTTTTACAACAGCTTTGTATGTGCAAGCATCCACAGCTTCTAAACATAAAAGACCCAATCCTGCAAACACTTATGTACATGAGTGAAGTGCTCAAGTGATTAAGTTATTAATGTGCATAAGATTTTGCAGGTTGAGGCATTTTGTGTTCTAAGGTTATGGACCCCAGAACACACATTTTTTTCTTTGTATCTTTCTGTGTGGCTTTTCAGAACATGTATTGCCCCTTATGCTGCAAATGTATGCAAGCTTAACTATAGATCTTGTGAGTAGTCCCCTTGAAGTCAATGGGTGGACTACTCACAGGACCAGATCCTTAACTTGTGTAAATCGTTGTAGCTCAGTTGAAGTCAGTGGAGCTATGATAGTTTAAACTGAGGATCTGACCCACAATGTAAACTGTGAAGTTGAATGTAACCTGTGAGCTGAGGATCTGACCTGCAATGCAGAAAGTTAAACATATGCATACGTTTTTGAGGATCAGGGTGATATTTGGGAATGTAATATGTGACTTCCTAAAAATAAACATTTCATTTTCTCCTATGTTGATCATTCTGAAATCATATATGCTCCCAGTTGAGACAGCCTCATCAGTAAAAGACTAATGAATATTTTAATGACAGCAGCAATAAAAGTTGTCATCGCCTTTTGGAAAGACATATTTTACTGAGTGACTTAACAAAGTAGGTCTAATATATACATCTCAAAGGGTGCCATAACTGTCAATGGAAACAGAATGACAGCAGAATTCAATCATATTTGGAAATGTTTTGGAATAATAAGTGAACACACACATACACCGAGTATAGTAAATATAGTCCTTTATTATAATTCTGAGATGCTTGCCTGAACAATTTCCATTCTAATTTTCTAACTTTTTGTCTCTTACAGAAGTTTTCCTTTCTTAAAGCTTATATAGATGCACCATTGTATGATGACCGGTTTCAGAGTAGCAGCCATGTTAGTCTGTATTCACAAAAAGAAAAGGAGTACTTGTGGCACCTTAGAGACTAGCAAATTTATTTGAGCATAAGCTTGACTGAGTGCATCCGATGAAGTGAGCTGTAGCTCACGTAAGCTTATGCTCAAATAAATTTGTTAGTCTCTCAGGTGCCACAAATACTCCTTTTCTCATTGTATGATGCATCACTGCCAGATATTTTACGTTGGCAGTATTCTGCTGCTCTGTTTCTTTAAAAAAAAAATCAATACAAAAATCTGTTGGGGAAAAATAAACACAATTGTAAATGTTTTGGTTTTAGCTATTCTGGTTGCACTATTTGGAGCAGAAAAAACAATTCAAGGATTCATAACTGGGCCATAAAAATGTGCTGCTTGCTGAAATTTGACATATTGGTCTGAAGTTTGAAAACTTAACACGTCACAAGTGAATGTAAACGAAACAGGAAATCAGTGAGTATGTGCAGACAGCATATTTAGTTTTAGATGCAGGTGAAATTTATGAAAGTTTTCTAGCTATGTGATTTATGTAGCTAGGGATATTACTGCTGTTTCACAGAACTAGACCGAGGATAGGTGAAGCTACAGTTTTTCAAAGAAAATGATGTGGCTATTGTATTCAAAGGAATTTATCATCATAGTTAGGAATTATACAGAATGGGTGAAAATAATATCATATTATTGTTGTGCTGGAAGGTCTTAATGGTTGCCATCAATCACAGACCTGGTTAACCTGATGGGTGTGGTAAGTGGAAGGAGTAATTTAAGTCCCTTTATGGAGAGAGATAGCTGGAGACAATAAAAGCTGCTGCCAAAGACAACTGGATGCATAGCAAAGCCTAAACAGAGTTAAACTGTGTGATGTGAGGGTTTCATGGTATTAGTTGAAAACGCAGAGGCTCAGGGATAGTTTAGCAAACTGTGTGTGTCAGAAAAAGCCAGTAGACAGCAAGAGGACCAGTTGTGAGAGCATGGCCCTGGTAAGAAGCTGAGAGCTTTCTGTGGTCAGAGTGCAAAGGTAACTTGGATTTCTGAGCAAGGAAACTGCCTACTGTTGTTTGTTCCGACTATGTTCTTTGTAAATCAACAGGATTGCACCAAAGAAATATTGGCTAACTGCTCAGGTCAAAAGGGCAACACTGTTATATAAATTGATGTCACCTTCACTTAGAATATGGTGTTCATTTCTAGTACCTTATTTCAAAATAGATATAGTAGAAATAGAATGGATCTAGAGACAGACAACAAAAATTATTAGAAGTTTGGGAAGATTTCTCTGTGAAGAGAGATTGAAAAGATTTGGGATTTTAGTGTAGAGAAGAGATAAATAAGGGAGACAATAAGGCATGCAAAATAAGGAATGGTACAGAGAAAGTTGGGTGCTTCTATTTAAGATTTCTCATAATACAAAGACCACTATATTGGATGCTACTTAAGCATGAACGGGATGATCATATGGTGTAGATCAGCTCAGCACTGGGAAACACAAAGGAAAGTTACCACCAATGTTTCCCTTCCGCCCAGGAGAACAAAGCACTTCTTGGCCACAGCTCAGAATCTGGGCCGAAAAGAAATATACAAGCATTTTCTCTTCCTTCCTTTACGACCCTCCAACAAGTACTATTTAACTGAAAGTGCATTTTTTAACAGTCTCATTTGAAGATCGTCCGCTATATTATAATTTGGCATAACATGGGTTCCCAGCCTAATTTATGGACCACTTGAAACATTCAGAGCACTTGCTGATAGTCTGTAGAGAGTTGCCACATGATTCTGGAATCTCTTAACTGATTCTAGCTGCTTCTACAAGCATCCAAGGTCTTCAACGCAAAGGTATCAATATTTTCCTACGGTTACTTTTCTGTGTAAGCAGTTGCTGTTGTTGGCAGAGGGATGTTGTCCAGTGGGAGGAAAGATGAATCATAGGACAAATCTTGTCCCATTCTTTGAAAAAGTTACTGAAATTCTCTGCCACTGTTTTAGGGAATTAAAAATCAAGAATATAGGCAATTATTATTAGATTATAATTATAATTAGTTATAATTAATTATAATTTTGGGGGCATCTAAGAACCAAGGGTTTGTAGCTTTATTGAGGAAAGAGTGTATTCATTTTTGCTAATAGGAATACAGAAGAAAAGTATGTGGACCATTTAAATCATCCTAACCTTATCTTATAGTCTTCTTAATGTTAAAATAGTATGACACTGATGTGGTACAGTGGGAATTTTCTAATTATATTTCATGAATATTGAATTTTGAAAGGTATCAGTAAATATAACCACTAATTTAAACTGGCACAGTATCATGGGAAATTCATTAATACAATATCATTAATTCTCATCCCAGTTTCCTATATTTTTTAGGAATTAATTTTTACTCTTCCTCCCTTAGGGACAAATTCTGCCCTTGGATGTGCTTGTGTGGCTACCACTGACTTATTTTTACATTTTAACACATTATTGGAGTGGTGCTAATGTCACAAAAGAATAGTCATTCCTCCTGATTTTTTTAGGTCTTGATGTAATCATAACAACTACATTTGGAAGTAGTCCTTATGTTTGCATTTTTATATATAGTTATGGGTCTAATGTCAAAGGCAAGTTTCTTAAAGATTGTTATTTTACAGAATATTTAAGGAAAATTATTAATCTGAATTTTTAATAATATGTAACTGGTGTTTTATGTATTTAGATATTTTCTTTTTCATGCCATTTTTAATAACGAATAATAATGAAGTGTTAAGATTCTGTATTATTCTATTTAGGTTTATGCTAGGATTTAGATAATCTCATAACAGAAGGTAAAAGTGACTATCAGGCAAATGTGTATTTTACAACATTGAATGTGTGTATGTATGCAACTCTGCATATATAAAATGTATAAAACTCAAGTGAGCAAGAGCTGTAGGATCAGGGCCTTCTGTACCCCAGACAGCATTTTTTTAAAATGGCTGATATACTCCTATTTAACATACATACAATATGTGATGGGGTGTTACCTGGCCTTTGCAGCTCCCTACAGGAGCCTGTAGGGTCTCTGGGGTCCTGTCACACCTTCTCCCAGTATTGGAAGCATCCAGTCAGAGCCCAGGAGGCTCAGATAAAAGGAGCTGCTGTGGTTTAGCATGTCGGTCCCTGGCTGGAATCAGAGGGGCAAGGAAGGGTGCTCTTCTCTAGACAAAGGAGCTTGAGGGATAACCAAAGTTTGTTTCTGGCTGCATTTGCTTAAGCGGAGTTGTCAGGGAGACAGAGGAACTCAGAACTTTAACCCTGAGGTAAGGGTGAAGCTAAAGAGGGCCAAAGTAGGGAGAGGCAAAGGGAAGAAGCAGCAATGAACTAAATTGAGCAGTGCATAGCTGCTATTTGTAGGGACCCTTGGTTGGAACCCAGAATAGTGGGAGGGCCCAGGTTCCCTTGCCAGCCACAATGGTATAAAACCCAAGAAGGGGACAGAGCTTATTTGAAAGCCTGAACAAAGAGATGAATTTAAAGGGTCAGAAGGTGTTCATTTGGACTTTATGACTTCGTTGGAGGGTCAAGCCATGAAAGACCCAACCTAAATTGGCCAGCAATCTGCAAGGAACACAGGGGTGAGAAAAGGACTGCAGTATCACACCCAGTAATGGGGAGCATGTAAGAGGTGAGTGTCTTCTGTTACATTATATAAATGCTGTTTGTGTGTTTGTGGTAGAGAAGGACCTGATCGGACAGCTCTTGCTCACTTGAATTTTTCCAGTGGACTACAATGGGCCACCTGGACTGTTTCCCTGAGTAAGGATTATTCATGGGAGTAAGAGTTGCAAATTAGTCCCTCAAGGACTAAATGCTAGCTACATAGAATCATAGAATATCAGGGTTGGAAGGGACCTCAGGAGGTCATCTAGTCCAAACCCCTGCTCAAAGCAGGACCAATCCCCAATTAAATCATCCCAGCCAGGGCTTTGTCAAGCCTGACCTTAAAAACTTCTAAGGAAGGAGATTCTACCACCTCCCTAGGTAACGCATTCCAGTGTTTCACCACCCTCCTAGAGAAAAAGTTTTTCCTAATATCCAACCTAAACCTCCCCCCACTGCAACTTGAGACCATTACTCCTTGTCCTGTCCTCTTCTACCACTGAGAATAGTCTAGAACCATCCTCTCTGGAACCACCTCTCAGGTAGTTGAAAGCAGCTATCATCCCCCCTCATTCTTCTCTTCTGCAGACTAAACAATCCCAGTTCCCTCAGCCTCTCCTCATAAGTCATGTGTTCCAGACCCCTAATCATTTTTGTTGCCCTTCGCTGGACTCTCTCCAATTTATCCACATCCTTCTTGTAGTGTGGGGCCCAAAACTGGACACAGTACTCCAGATGAGGCCTCACCAATGTCGAATAGAGGGGGAGATCACGTCCCTCGATCTGCTCGCTATGCCCCTACTTATACATCCCAAAATGCCATTGGCCTTCTTGGCAACAAGGGCACACTGCTGACTCATATCCAGCTTCTCGTCCACTGTCACCCCAGGTCCTTTTCCGCAGAACTGCTGCCTAGCCATTCGGTCCCTAGTCTGTAGCTGTGCATTGGGTTCTTCCGTCCTAAGTGCAGGACCCTGCACTTATCTTTATTGAACCTCATCAGATTTCTTTTGGCCCAATCGTCCAATTTGTCTAGGTCCCTCTGTATCCTATCCCTGCCCTCCAGCGTATCTACCACTCCTCCCAGTTTAGTATCATCCGCAAATTTGCTGAAAGTGCAATCCACACCATTCTCCAGATCATTTATGAAGATATTGAACAAAACCGGCCCCAGGACCGACCCCTGGGGCACTCCACTTGACTCCGGCTGCCAACTAGACATGGAGCCATTGATCACTACCCGTTGAGCCCGACAATCTAGCCAACTTTCTACCCACCTTATAGTGCATTCATCCAGCCCATATTTCTTTAACTTGCTGACAAGAATACTGTGGGAGACCGAGTCAGAAGCTTTGCTAAAGTCAAGAAACAATACATCCACTGCTTTCCCTTCATCCACAGAACCAGTAATCTCATCATTGAAGGCGATTAGATTAGTCAGGCATGACCTTCCCTTGGTGAATCCATGCTGACTGTTCCTGCTCACTTTCCTCTCATGTAAGTGCTTCAGGATTGATTCCTTGAGGACCTGCTCCATGATTTTTCCGGGGACTGAGGTGAGGCTGACTGGCCTGTAGTTCCCAGGATCCTCCTTCTTCCCTTTTTTAAAGATTGGCACTACATTAGCCTTTTTCCAGTCATCTGAGACTTCCCCCGTTCGCCATGAGTTTTCAAAGATAATGGCCAATGGCTCTGCAATCACAGCCACCAATTCCTTTAGCACTCTCGGATGCAACGCGTCCCGCCCCATGGACTTGTGCACGTCCAACTTTTCTAAATAGTCCCTAACCACCTCTTTTTCCACAGAGGGCTGGCCATCAACTCCCCATGTTGTGATGCCCAGCGCAGCAGTCTGGGAGCTGTCCTTGTTAGTGAAGACAGAGGCAAAAAAAGCATTGAGCACATTAGCTTTTTCCACATCCTCTGTCACTAGGTTGCCTCCCTCATTCAGTAAGGGGCCCACACTTTCCTTGGCTTTCTTCTTGTTGCCAACATACATGAAGAAACCCTTCTTGTTACTCTTGACATCTCTTGCTAGCTGCAGCTCCAGGTGCGATTTGGCCCTCCTGATTTCATTCCTACATGCCCAAGCAATATTTTTATACTCTTCCCTGGTCATATGTCCAACCTTCCACTTCTCGTGAGCTTCTTTTTTATGTTTAAGATCTGCTAGGATTTCACCGTTAAGCCAAGCTGGTCGCCTGCCATGTTTACTATTCTTTCGACTCATCGGGACTGCATTCGGGAATGCATTTGGCTGCATTCAAAGGGCAAAGCAGGAAATGTTTGTTTTTTCCTTATGGAAATTCTTTATGGAATTTTACCTGATGACATTTTACCTGATGTTTTGACTGACTGTGAAAACTGTGTTTGTGGTTAAAAACTGCCTTTCTGTACATGCATCACCACTGATTCCAGGCCAGACCACCGTTACCCCCTATTTCCATAATATTTTTGCCATATGCATCAATGGTGAATGTAATCGATGGACTGCTACCCTGAAATATTAGCAAGGAGACTGTTTAATATCAGAAACAAATGTATTCTAGAAATTAGAATGAAAAGGGTTGAAATAATTGATTTATGTGAGAATATGTTAAAGTTGTATGGGACAATTAATACCTTCTGCTCAGCACTTTACAGAACAGGAGACAGTGGATATAGTGTATCAGCAGCGTTCATGCAACGTGAACACAAGTTGGAACCTGTCAAGACATAGAAACTGAAGAATTGTTAATGTTGTGGTATCAGAAGTACTGGTATGGCTTGATTTATTCCTAGAATAATATAAGAGTGGGTATTTGGGAAGGAGGAAGAAATCTTTGTGACTATAACTGATCATTTATATTCCATCCTAACTTCTTTTTATAGCATATCATAGAATGAATAGTATGTATTTTTTAATTAATTAATTTTCCCTCCTCTCTCAACTGTTGAGCTTTGATAACCATCAAATTAGTCCTTTCCTAGAAGGGAAATGTTACTGAAGTAATAGCTCTGTTACTACTTGAATGGCTCCATGATGTGTGTAAAGCAGATGTTTACCTTTCAAAAGCAAAACCTGTACTGCAGTGGGCAAAAGAAAAGTAAATTAGCTTAGAAGTTCAGCAAGTTATTTTAAGTGTCTATAATATTACTAAATGTTTCACATTTTGGCAGACCCAATTCATTTATGTAAATTCCAGTGTTGTCACAAATTGCATGTGGAACTTTTCAAAGTATTTGTCGGTATCTGATATAGTCACATCAGAATATAGAATATCTGGAGTGTGTTTATTTTGTGATAACTGTGTTAAATAATGCTACAGTTGTAAAGCATAGCCATGCAAACATGAAAATATGTAATTAAGGGATATAAAAATGCTAAAAAAAGTGTGCTGTAAGATATTAGTAAGGTGGAATCTCAAGATACCTTAGTATTACAGGTTTATTCAAAATTCCTATAGTTCTCAAGTAACATAACATTATTGTAATATTTTTGTTGTGTGACTTTCCTTATGTTCTTTCAGTTTTGTTTCCTTGGCTATAGCATGATGACAGAAATATTATAATTTTAATTATCATAGAGTAATATTATTTGATGATTAAATTAATTGTGATACATTTTCTTCTTGTAAATATGTAATGAGGTCACTGGAACTTGTAATTATGCTTTAAAGTTACAATTATGAGGTGTTCATTGTATAATAACTTACTAAATTATGCGCACAAAACATGCCCTGTGTATGTGCAGGGCATAATTTTAAGTCAAACTATGGCTTTAGATTCATATCCATACAACTCCTGTAGGATTTATTAATATGTATATCTGCAAGGCATAATTTTGGGCCCTAGCTGTCTCATACACTTCTAGATATTCATATTTTTCAAAACATCAGCTTTCTTTGGTCTGTATTTTGAACCAATCACCATAAGTATGAGGAATATATGTGCCACTGAGGGAGCTATGCATACTTGATCTACACTAAGATTCACAATATAGAGGAAAAGTTAGCCTGTTGCATAGCATCATTACAGCTCACTCTGGATCAATTCCTCTCTTCTTCAACCTATCCTCTCCCCACACACCCAGAGTCAGCAGTTACTTGGAGACTGGAGGGCTTAGTATGGACTCCTGCAAAAGGGACAGGTCTCAGGCCAATTTATTACCTTTTGCCCTTTTACATTACCTTTTATTTGATTAAATGGCCTTCCCTTCCCACCTCTATATATCAAATGAGGCAGTTGTGAGGAGTGGGCTTCTGATTCTACTACCTGAGCTGCATTTCTGATTTTGGAGATCAGCACTAGTCATGGTGCACACAGATGCTAAGATACTTCTGTGATGGGTCCAGTGTAAGAATGTGTATAAAAACAGTGAAAGGTGGGTAATCTTTCCTAGCCCTGTCCCTGGTGACTGCTGCTTAGGAGAGAGAGTAATATTCAGTGTAATGGACCTCTCGCCCCTTTCTTCCTGCCTGAGCTCCCTGTAAGCTGTCATTCCTGGCTGACTGGTAGTCAGATGAAGTGAGCTGTAGCTCCCGAAAGCTTATGCTCAAATAAATTGGTCAGTCTCTAAGGTGCCACAAGTACTCCTTTTCTTTTTGCGAATACAGACTAACACGGCTGCTACTCTGAAACCAGTCAGAGGAGAGTTTACCTTTCATATTAGAACATCAAGTTATGCTTCCTTGTTATAATTCCTCTGAGCCTAACTGCCACATGGCAGTGGGTTGAGGAATACTCTGAGGATAGGGCAAAGTGAGCAGACATGTAAGGCAAAAACTGATATTTATGTGGTTATCTTTGAGGTATCTCTGGAACAAGAAGCAACCACTACATGGAACCTTGGCTGACAAGTAGCTGTGGGTGCAGTTTTGGGCTGCAGAGACTGATTTAAAAAAATGTTTCCTCTCCTCTTTATGGCAAAGCAGTTCTATGAAATTTATTATGTGTGACCAGCATAATTTTTTCTAATGTCAAATTAAAAATCATTAGTTCCTTGGAGAAACCAGGGATGCCATGATTTAGCCTGAAGCAGACTTTTATGGCTGACCCTTAGGGAGTTGCACAGGTAACCTTACTTATGGCAGCATAACCAAGGAATGATGTATAATACTACACCTTTGAGAGTAGTTATTCTTTTTTAAGTATATAACGACACATTGTTTATCTTCCCTGGAGCTGTTGTCTTTTTTTATACGTTGAGTTCATGTATGACAGCTGAGAGTTAATGTGAACTAATATAAACTAAGATCATTACTTTTTATTTTCCACTGATAATTAATAATTAACATATAACCTTTGGCTTTCCTTTCATGTTCAAGTTTTGACATAAGTCACATAAAATTATACTATGTGTGGAAAGAATGCTTTGAAATGCAAAGCCTAATTAAAATTAATGTTTTAGGACAGTTGTGTAGTTGCAAAAATACTATAGGGAATAAAATGAATATTTGAACAGACCATTATTTTTATCCGTGCTGTTCAATTTATACACAAGTCATTTATGAAAAATGACTTGGTATTTTAGTTAGAATTTATTGGACTGAGAGAAGTATGACAGAGCTATATTATAACCTCAGTAAATTACTCTAGACTATTTATCAATCAGTTGAAACATATGTAATTAAAAAAATATGAAACCACCATAAACACTGTAATTTGCACTCTCCTGTATTTTTGCATTTGTTTGGAAAATCCCAATTAATTGGACTCCTCATTGTGGGAAAGTAGCTGCTGCTATTAAAGTCTTTTATGGTAGAACAGGTACAACCTGAAAATAATTACTGTGGTTGTCAAAAATATAAAGGGAAGGGTACCTACTTTTATGTATACAGTGCTATAAAATCCCTCCTGGCCAGAGGCAAAGTCCTCTTACCTGGAAAGGGGTAAGAAGCTCAGATAACCTGGCTGGCACCTGACCCAAAATGACCAATGAGGGGACAGGATACTTTCAAATCTGGAGAGGGGGAAAAGGCTTTTGTCTGCCTGTGTGATACCTTTGCCGGGAACAGATCAAGGATGCAAGCCCTCCAACTCCTGTAAAGTTAGTAAGTAATCCAGCTAGAAAATGCGTTAGGTTTTCTTTGTTTTGGCTTGTGAAATTCGCTGTGTATTCCTGTTTTTGTGTCTTTTTGTAGGTTAAGATTTTGCCTAGCGGGGTTCTCTGTGTTTTGAATTATCTTCCATTCTGACCTTACAGGGTTGTTCTCTTTTTTCTAATAAAGTTCTGTTTTTAAGAATCTGATTGGGTTTTTTGGATGTTAAAAATCCAAGGCTGGTCTGTGCTCATCTTGATTATTCTCAAGCCTCCCCAGGAAAGGGGATGTAAGGGCTTGGGGGGATATTTTGGGGAAATAGGAACTCCAAGTGGTCCTTTCCCTGTTCTTAGTCTAAATCAGTTGATGGTGGCAGCATACTGTTCAAAGACAAGGCGAAGTTTGTGCCTTGGGAAAGTTTTTAACCTAAGCTGGTAAAAATAAGCTTAGGGGGTCTTTCATGCGGGTCCCCACATCTGTACCCTAGAGTTCAGAGTGGGGAAGGAATCCTGACAGGGGGTGAGGCTAGGAAGAGTGATGTACTCTTCAGAGTAGTGTGACCTAATAGATAAAGCAATGGACTTGGACTCAGGAGACTTGGGTTCTCTTCCTTGCTCTGTCACTGACAATCTGGGTGACAAGTCACTTCACTGAGCATCAGGTTTCCCTCATTTTCTTAGTAAAGCACTTTGAGATTTCCTGATGAAAATATAACCATGTAAGTGTTGTTTATTATTAATAATTCCTGAAATAAGGACAAGTTCTCAGGACACATTTGTTCTATTCCCAGCTCATCCTTTGTCTGTGTGGCCTTAGGCAAATCTTTTAGGGGCCTATCTGCTTAAGAAGGAAAGACTTCCATTGACTTCAGTGGAAGTTGGATCAGCTCTTTAACTACTCTCTGCCTCTGCAAACTGAGTGTACTACTCTTTACTAATTATACAAAGATGGTATGAAGCACAATGTATTTATGTCTATTAAGTGCTTTGATAATATTTATACAAAGGTATTATAAAAGTGTAAAGTATTGCTTATGCATCTCACTTTTAAATGAGTTAAGACTAATCCTTTTTCATTTTTTTTCTACTTTCACATTATCTTAATATTATTCAGTCCTGATTCTCCACTGCTTTGCACCCTCGGTCATTTACATCTTTGCAAAGTGGGTAAAATGTTTCCAAGTAATAATGGTAGCATTTTACACATGTAAATGCCTGGAAAGGTGCACAGTAGTGCAGATCAGGACTTCACATTACTAAGTCAATGTAAATCGAGGGTGGTCTGACATTTTTTTTTTTTAGTTCCTGAAGTATCTTTATATAAATATCTGAATATTTACACTGGAATTGGTATGTGTGTAATCTACATAAACACATTATGCTTTAGTCAAGCTTAAGTTATTGGGCTCAATACAAGATTAAAAGGAGGAATATAATGGCTTGTGATATACAGGAGGTCAGACTAGATGATTTAATGGTCCCTTCTCACCTTAAACTCTGTGAAACTATTAATTTTTTCAGTGTGCAATTAACTATATTTAATTTCTAAATTAATATAGTTGCAGTTAAGAAAAATGACAGAATGGGCTGTGTTGAAAGTTGCTGGAATTTCTTTCGCTAATATTTGCAGATTGGTTTCTGATTCAGGCTCCAGAAGTCTTAGCATATACATCAGCATGAGTAAGAAACTCTGACTTGACTTGGCAGCATGCTTGGTGCTAATGTCAGTCTCTGTGTATTCACCTCATACTTTGAAATCAGGCAATAATAGCATTCCTGAACTATAGCAGAGAGCATAAATACACGTTTCTCCCTCCACATTCCCATATGGTACATTCCCACTGCTAATAATATTAACATCTAAACCAACCACGTACAGAATGCACACAACCTCCAAATTTCACATCTCTCTTTCTTTTGTGGGTTGTTTTGATAATCTACAGTTCATTGATTGTCTGGTTAGGTCTGTGGTCGCCAAAGCCCTTGCTGGTAGTCTGCAGAATGAACCATGCAGCCAATAGGCATGGGGAGGAGGTGATCCCTAAAGGGCATCTTCTTTATAGAGTGTTCCGCAGAAGGAAAACGTTGGGAGAAAAATGTCTCTAGTTTGTTACAAAAGGAATCATCAACAGGTACATGACAATCATAGACTCATAGAATCATAGAATATCAGGGTTGGAAGGGACCTCAGGAGGTCATCTAGTCCAACCCCCTGCTCAAAGCAGGACCAATCCCCAATCCCCAATGTTTTCACTGACTTCCCTCAGAAAAGATGCTGCTTGATGTTTATATCTTAGTGGAAGAGATGAATACATTTTGTGGGACTGCACAAAGCTGTCAAACACAAAGATTCATAGAGTTTAGGGCCAGAAGGAACCATTAGATTGTCTAGTCCGACCTCCTGGGTATCACAGGCCACTAAATTTCAGCCATTTATGGAGACCAATAGCTTGTGTTTGACTAAATATACCTTCCAGAAAGGCATCCAGTCTTGATATAAAAACATCAAGAGATGGAGAATCCACCATTTCACCTGGTAGTTTGTTCCAATGGTTAATCACCCTCACTGTTTAGACACCTTTTTCTTTTAATTCAGCTTCCAGCTATTGGTTCTTGTTATGCCTTGCTCTGCTACATTAAAGAGCCCTTTAGTACCTCATATTTTCTCCCCAGGAAGGTACTCGTACATTGTAATCAAGTCACCTCTTAATCTTCTTTTTGATAAGATAAAGAGAATGGGCCACATTCATCCTGATTGAATTGGACTCATTAGCACGGACCCCCCACTTGGTAAGGCAACTCCCATTTTTTCATGTGCTGTAGATTTATACCAACCTACTGTATTTTTCAATCCATGCATCTGATGAAGTGGCTTATAGTCCACGAAAGCTTATGCCCAAATAAATGTGTTCGTCTCTAAGGTGCCACAAGGACTCCTCGTTGTTTTTGCTGGTACAGACTAACACGGCTACCACTCTGAAACCTGATTTCTTTAGGGCACTCACTTTAAAGCATTTCCTGCAACCCTTGAATTACTTTTGTGGCGCTCTTCTGCACCCTCTCCAATTTCTTCAACATTCTTGAAGGGCCATCACTTGAGGCCTTCAGTATGTGTTTAAACACTACCATTTTGTTTTGTTATGGTTTTACACCCATTTTGTATTTGTTGTGCAATTTTTCTTTTATTCTTTTCACAGGGGTATTTTGGCCCTTAATTCATTAATGTTTATAAGGGCTTTTTTAGTTTCTCAGATTGTCTTTTATTTTTATTATTTGTTTAGCTCCAAAGATCAGTCAAAGATCCTTCTCTGCTTGGGGTTGCCCTCTATTTCAGCAGTACCAGCAGTGTCCTCTTCCTCTAACTACATGCATTGGAGAACACAAAGCAAAACCTCCCCAGGATAATGTCTGATGCAGGGAGGTTCAAAGACTTCCACAGCAACAGGGGACACAAGCAGGACAGAGGGAGCCCAGCTGGGTGTCTCTGTTTCCGCCCATTCCCCAACTATTATCACAGCCCCTAGGTGCCAAAGTGCTAGCAGACTGTTTTTTACAACTTTTAGATTCGACATTTTTTTCCCACTGCGCAGTTGTTTGTCCCCGTCTACCCTCACAGCTCTCCCTCACAATGCCTCCATTGTCAGCCCTACTCTCCATGAACTCCATGCTCTCTGTCCATACTTTATTCTTCTCCCCTTATCGTCTCTCTCTCTCTCCTCCTTTTCTTCCACCCACCCCAATACCTGGTTGCTGTTTTCTCATCTCATCTGCCATTCCTTCTCACCCCAACCCTGTGACTAAAATAAAAAAAGACAAGGAATTCAAAGAAGAAAATGAGCTCTGTCCCATTAATACCCAGATCATTTTGCTTGAAGTTGTGCCCATTTCTCCATATTTTCTCTATTTTTGTCTTTTTATATATTAAGCTTTGTCAGGGCAGAGACCATGTCTGTATGTGTGTGTATACAATGCAATGGTCCCAGATTCTCAGTGTAATAAGAATAAGAAATAGAGGCATGAAGATGCACTGGAAGATCCAGAAGACAGAGTGAGTTTAGAACATTTTACCTTTCATATATTTAGACTCAGTGACATGGCTGTGGGGGAGAAATAGTGCGTCTTAAGGACAAATTTGAATAAGGGAGAGCATGGGGGTTTCGGCTTAGAAGATTGTTCCATACACACTGGGCAACATAAAACAATGTGAAGGAGGGAGTGACAGGAAGAAATTAAGGAGGGCATTAAAGATGGTTTCCTTCACTGAGTGAAGGGGCGGAGAACATGTTGAGATATGAGATTCTGTTTAATTCTGTATAGGTTTTTATACTGCAGTTATCACCATGGTATCTGAGTATCTTCCAGTAGTTTGTTAAGTAATATGACTGCACATCCATCATGTGGTGTTTGTTTGTTCTCTCATCCTATCCCCAGAGGGAGAAGCATGTGCAGTGCAGTGTCATGTTTTGATAGCTTGCCTGGGACAGAAACATCTGAGCATTCTTCACCAAAAATGGCTCAGGCTTCCTCTTCTGATTTCTCCATGGTGAAAAACTCATTTTCCATCTTTGGTAAAGCCACAGCTGATAAGGGGAGGAAAGATCAGAGTTCATAGGGACAAATCACATAGGTCTCCCTCTCTGGGCCCTTCACTTTTAAGGCCCATAAATTCTCTTGAATCCCAGAGGATAAGAGTAGCTCTAGAGCCAAGAAGAGCTTTTCTGGGGTCCATTCAGACACTGTTCATCAGGACCCTCTTTTCTGATACCATAGTTATTGCCTGGCACTGACCCTGCAGTATGGTGAAGCTTCTGGTGCTGACAACCTTGGTGCTAAGGTCAGGAGCTAGCATACTTGTTACTGAAGACTTATCTGTCTTCAAAAGACCTCTTGGTCTCATCAGTACCAGACTGTGCCCTGTTAGCTGTGGTAAATACACGTCCAATGGTACCAATAGTTGTACTGACTTATGTACCGAGTACGCCATGCTCAGTACCGACTAAAGCCCATTCTCTTGGTGTTTCTAGCACACCGACTGACACAGCCTCTCTTCAAGAGAATTACTCTTTGTCATCCTTGGCTCTTAGGACAGTAGAGAGGCTTCCCCAGCTAGATTTTGGGATCAAGATATTCAGGCCCTCTTACCCCCTGAAGGGATTCTAGGGCTGACACCTATTATGAGAGGCATAGGAGCTTACATAGGTACTCCAATCCTTGGTCCCCCCACACCCTTGGCCTCCAGACCCATGTGTGTTCCAGCAACCCTCGTGCTATCGGGTTCTATTGGGAATTCTACATGCAAGACCACCTGCACCATTAGCATCCCAATCCAGAGCTAGGTCCCCATGCTCACAGCCTCAGAAGAGGGATGCATTTCTGCCTTAGGACTAATTGTTCAAGTCTCTGATAAGGAATCAAGCAGGTGACCATCCAGATACATATATCTTCCTTATCCCCAGATGAAGCAGTAATGCCTGAGTCATCTCCTTCCACTCCATATGATAATAAGACATTTCAGGACATACTGAGGAGACTTGCCTGTACACTGGAGATTTCAGTTGAGATGGTTCAAAAACTCCTGCACAAACTCCTTGACATCCTCCATAATTCAGTCTCTGGATATCTGGTTTCACCAATAAATGATGGATTTTTTGGTCCCCACCAAGTTGCTTTGTGAAACTCCTGGCTCCAAAAGCTAAGAGAGGAGAGCACCGCTATCAAGTTCCCACACAGGGATTTGAGCTATTTTGTACTCATCCTGGCTCACTGATAGTCACAGTGGCCACTGAGGTTTTTAGTGTCAGAGATTGAACTCTCTATCCTTCAGAGTCAAAGAGTTGGACTTACTGAGAGGAAAAACTATGCAACATCTAGATTCCAAATGAGAACGGTCAACTACCAAGCCTTGTTGACAAATTATTCTATTAATTGGGACACTTTTGCAAAATTCACAGACAAAATTCTCCAGGGCATCAGGGAAGAGTTCAATTCTTTCATTATTGTAGTTATCTCTTCAGGTGGGCCTAGATGCTGCAGATAGTCTCTAAGGTGCCACAAGTACTCCTATTCTTCCTTAGGGAACCCTGATGAATTGAGTCAGGAAGATCTCCATATCACCACTGAGGTTGTCACTGATCTGGAGACTAACACATTTATTAGAGCGTAAGCTTTTGTGAGCTACAGCTCATTTCATCAGATGCATCCACAAGTATTCCTTTTCTTTTTGCGGATACAGACTAACACGGCTGCTACTCTGAAACCTAAGGAAGAATAAGTCACAAGTGTGAATCTCCCATTTGAAGGCTGTGATCTTTGCAACACCAAAACTGATTAAGCTTTACATTTCTGTAAGGATTCACAAGCAACTCTGATATCTTTGCAGCTGAAAACAGGAGTATAAACAGTATAAGCCTTAACGTCATCCATAGAAATTTAACTGCAATATAAGCAGACGGAACCACCAAGGGAACAGCAAAAGGTTTCCAGAAGGAAGTCTTCTGATTATACTTATGTTCTTATGCTCTATTCTGAATCTGAGGCAACTAAACACCTGCATCAAAAAACTCAAGTTCAGGATGGTGTCACTCATCTCTATCATCCCATCCCTTGGTCTCTCAGTCTCTGCTCATTATCTCCAGGATACCTATTTCCATATAGCGATTTACCCAGCTCACAGGAGATACGTCAGGTTCCAGTTGGGTAGTCGCCACTACTGATACAGAATATTACAATTTGTCCTGTCAATAATACCCAGGATTTTCATTAAGTGCCTCTTAGAAGTGACAGCTTGTCTCAGAAATCTGGAGGTCCAAGTGTTCCCATACCTGGACAACTGGTTCATTCATGGGAAATCGTGCCAGTACATTTCAGACTTCATTCAGCAGACCCCCATATGTGTTTGCCCAGGTAGAGCAAAATTAACAAAGATTAGTCAATACTGACTCTTAACACAACATAATCGAATTCATAGGAGCCATTCAGGACTTTATGGCATTTATGAATTGTCCCAATCAGAAATAATTCAAACCATTCTGGATTTATATGCCCATCTACAGACTCATCCCAGGACTTCAGTGAGAACTTGCATCTGGCCACATGGCATCTTGCACCTTCATGACTCTGCATACAAGATTTCACCTGTGCTGCATGCAAGTGCAGTTGAAGTCTGTGTATCAGCCAAGCAAACATCAATTGAACATGGTAGCTCATGTTCTACCATAAGTCCTGCTATGATTAAAGTGATGGATAGATTTGACAAATCTGCAAAAGGGCTCCATTCTCCTGCACGCTCCCTCTGTTCAAGACTTTGGTGATGGATGCTTCCACCTTAGAGTAGGGAGCCCCTCTAGACAACATACAGACACAGGGTTTATGGACTTCTCTAGAGTCAAGGCTCCATATACTTGTCCTGGACCTGAGAGATATTTATCGACCATGCACAGTTTTCATTCCAACAATCAAGGGCCTGAACTATACAAGTTATGACAGACAATACTACAGCCATTTTTATATAAACAAGCAGGGTGGGACAAGATCCACCCCACTTTGTAAGAGGCTGTATGACTGTGGAACTTCCACTTCTACTTCAGAGGGGATCAGAGCCCAGGGTCCTTTTCAGTAGCATTCCTGATCCCATGGCTTCAGGTCTTCTCTATATATTTCTTCCAATTCCATTAATATCAAGAATTCTCAGAAGCTCAAGATGGACTCAGTCAAAATAATCATGACAGCCCAGGCCTGGCTGAGGTAATTTTGCTACTTGGACCTGATCAACCTCTTTGTCCAAACACCAGTATGTTTACCTGTGTGTCCAGACATCTCAGAATTGCAGCCAAGTCCTGCATCCTGGTCCATGCTCTCTTCATTTCATGATGTGGTTGTTAGCTGGCTGGTTACATTAGAAAGAGGATGTTTATCAGAGGTCCAAAACATCTTCATCTATAGTACAGTTATATGGGCATGTCTGCACCAATTATCACGTTCCTAAACTCAGATTCAGACATTCTAGACTACCTTCAGGGCTATCGATGACCTCACTGAGTTCACCTAGCAGCTATCAGTGCTTCACTTTCTAATCCATGGACATTCCTCATTCTCTCACCATGGTGGTGAGATTCTTAAAGAAGCTTAGACCCTAAAGAAGAGGGTCTATCCACTATTTAAAAAGACTGTCGCTCCCTGGGATCTAAATATAGTTATGGCAGGGCTGATTGAACTCTTGGCCACATGCTCCCTATTTCACCTTTCTGTTTAAAATGGCTTTTTTAGGAAGCAGTATGATGCAGGAGCATGGGGGAATTGTAAACTTTGATGAGCTTAGAGCCCCCCAGTACAGTCTTTCATAAGGACAAAATATCCTTGATACCCTCACTCACTGGTGTCAGCATTACATTTAAATTTGTTTATGTGCCTTCCAGTATTTTTCCCCAAACCACATTTGAACAAGAGTTAGGAGAAACTATAGACATTAGATGTCTGTTGGTGCTGTAGAAGGAGCACAACCATCAACAGTGCCATCTAGGGTGACCAGATGCCCCGATTGTATAGGAACAGTCCTGATTTTTGGGCCTTTTTCTTATATAGGCTCCTATTACCCCTCCAGCCCCTGTCCCGATGTTTCATACTTGCTGTCTGGTCACCCTAGTGCCACCTAATGGTTAGGCAGGGTTTTGGCAGGGCATCACCCCATTGAAAGCATAGTCTGGTCCTTCAGTGCCCTGCCCCCAAGGGTTTCCAGCCCTCCCATTTAGCAGAGACTTTATTGGGGGCTGGGCCCTTGAACAATCAAGGCCTTTTTCAACTGGTCTCTCACCTAGGTGAAGACTCTTGGTGTCGTAACATCCTCCACCGGGCTCCAGTCCAATGGGCAGCTACACCTGACATGTTGGGGTGCTAAACTACTGCCTCCCCAACCACTTCCTACTCCAGTCCCCTTTAGCTTCCCAGAGTAAATAACTCCAACCAAGTCTCTGACCTGTACTCTAAGCCCACAAAGGAGAGGCAGGGGAACGAATCAGGTCTGTGTCAGGTCCCAGGCAGTGTGGTGCTGGGCAGTACTTTCTCTTCAGAGCTCAGGGCTGCCGTCTACTCCCTTCCAATGCCTGCCTCTGAAAAAGCTCTGCTCCCCTTTTTAAAGCATTGCCTCCAGCTTGTGGAGGCTTTGCAGCTGTGGCTGGGTGGGGCTGACTGTGCTCAGAGCTGTTCCTTAATCCCTTGCTCTCCAACGTGGAGTTTATATACCCCGTCAAAGGTGCTTTTATTCTGTATAGTTAGAACCAAACATTTCAGAGCATCACCCACATTATTCATAACATATGCTGATAGAGCTAAGTGTTAAGTCAGGCTGTGTCAACTCAGGTTCTCAAACTAAACTAGATATTGGCCTATATCAAACTGTGCTACAAATTAGCTAACATGGTCCCACTGGCAAGGGTCATAGCTCACTCTGCTAGAGTTCAAGGTACCTTTGTAGCTTCTCTGAAAAATGTACCAGTCATAGACTTTGGTAGAGCAGCTGTTTGGTCTCCAGTACATACATTTACCCAACACTCTGCTACTGTGGAAGCATCCAGATCTGACACAAACTTTGGCAAGGCTGTCCTACAGTCATTGTTTAGGTAAACTCCCAGTAACAACCTTTCACAAAAAGAAAAGGAGTACTTGTGGCACCTTAGAGACTAACAAATTTATTTGAGCATAAGCTTTCGTGAGCTTCAGCTCACATCATCGGATGCATGCAGTGGAAAATACAGTGGGGAGATTTATATACACAGAACATGAAACAATGGGTGTTACCATACACACTGTAACAAGAGTGATTAAGTACTCTTATGGTCATTGATCCATAAGAATTCAAGATAATTTTCTTCTGAGTTATCAGTGACTTGGAAACAGGTAATGCCATTTTTGAACGTCACTGTCCTTCCCCTTTTGCCCACTCAGTCCTAAACAGATTATAACCATTCATTTTAACAATCTAATTGTGCAAATTGTCCCACCAGGTTTCAGTAACATCACTAGATTGAATGTATGCTTATAAATGAGGAATTCCAATTCCTCTTGTTGTTATGCAGGCTGCTAGCATTGGTGTAAAGGCAATTAAAGAATTTCTTTTTATGTCCTTTGATTTTCTTGATTTTTTTTCTCAATATTTGGATTTTGTGCTGAGTGCTCATATCTTCCTTTTTATCCTCCTCTTTCAAATACAAAGGTAATGGAATTTTTAACCAAGGGGGTCTCAGGAAACTCTGAGTCTCCTTCACACAACCTTGTTTGCATTATGAGATCTGGCAGTTACCATGCAAGTTGGAGTTGCCTATTTTACACCTGACTTCCTTTTTAAAACCTGTCTCTTGGCCCTCTGGTTATTGTTGAAACACTGAATCATAAATCTAACTCACAAATGTATGCAGGAGGATGAGTTTCTCCAAATATTTGGTTGTTCAGAGACCACTTGATAACATGAAATTTAGACCTTTAGTCTGTCTCACTTGGTAGTTTTCAGAGGCAGGGCCAGCTCTAGGCACCAGCGTTCCAAGCTGGTGCTTGGGGCAGCAGTCAGAAAGGGGCAGCAGAGTTTCTGAGATGGTGGCAATTAGGCGGCAGCTTCTCTTTCTCCCCTGCCGTCCACAGCGGCAATTCGGCGGCGACAGGTTTTTTCACTGCTTGGGGCGGCAAAAACAATAGAGCCGGCCCTGTTCAGAGGGGCAGCTGTGTTAGTGTGTATCAGTAAAAACAACGAGGTGTCCTTGCAGCACCTTAGAGACTAACACATTTATTTGGGCATAAGCTTTTGTGGGATGTAACCCACTTCATCAGATGCATGGAGTGGAAAATACAGTAGGCAGGTATAAATATACAGCACATGAAAAGATGGGAGTTGCCTTAGCAAGTGGGAGGGTTAGTGCTAACGAGGCCAATTCAGTTAGGGTGGATGTGGCCCACTCCCAACAGTTGACAAGAAGGTGTATCAACAGAGGGAAAATTATTTTTTGTAGTGACCCAGTCACATTTATGCCCAAATAAGTTCGTTAGTCTCTAAGGTGCCACAAGGACTCTGTGTTGTTTTCACTTGGTAGTGAGCACTCACATCCTGAGGCCATAGTACTGCGTCCACCAAAGTGTTACTTCCTGTGTATAGGTTACAGCATCAGAAATAATTATTAAAAGCTCAGTTCAGTTCCTGTTGAAGTCAGGTGAAGATCTTTGACAGCTTAGTCATAGTGTTGCCATTTGGTGCACCAGCAGTTAGGCAGACATTAAATAACAGCCAATGTGTAACTGATTCTGTAAAATGTTTGCTTTTAAAGTAATCTAATACCTAGTGTATTAACTGATTTTTGTTTGAGCTCTGCATGACTGAAGGCCTCACTAGTCCTTGAAACATAACTGTTTTGAAATGTTAAAAGTGCTGGAAGGTGCTGTAATAACTCCTGCATATCTCCATAAACTGCAATTTTATAATCTGCATGAATTGTGTTTTTACTTCCATTGCAAAAAGTTTTGTCCCATCTGACAATAAAGGAAACAATTAACCAGAAGTTCTGCTGCCTTTCCACTGAAGAGACTTTTTAAGTGGCAGTATTATATCTCAATGCTTCCTCCTTTATAGATCTCTCAAGCATAAGGATAGGCTTTGACGTTGTTGATGTCACATGCTATAGTTTGAACTTTTTTCAAACTCTTAGTTATTAGAAAGCTTAGCCCATCAGATTTCACATCCATTCACTTCATGTCCATTAATTTTGCATCCAGTGGTGGATACATGTTGTCTGATCAATGAATTTCAAATATATATTTCAACTGCTGGCCATTTACATTTTTTTTCTTTTCATTCTTTCACCAGTACAAGTTGTCCCAGGTCCCCCAACCACAACCAACTGCAGTTTTAGTAAATTTTGTGGTATATCTGCACACTAGACAGGGCCAACTTATTTGTGATAAATAAGTTAAGGATGCAAGCAGAGCAGTATCCATCTAGATCTGCACAAACAATTTTTTTTAAACTTTTCTCTGAAGCGGTGAAGTGAGCTGTAGCTCACGAAAGCTTATGCTCAAATAAATTTGTTAGTCTCTAAGGTGCCACAAATACTCATTTTCTTTTAGTCACTCCTAGTTGCTATTTCTGATTCCCTCCCAGCTTGTATAGCTGAACTGAGCACACTGAGGTACTAAAATACCTATAATCTCTCTTTTTTTTTTCCAAAAGCAACTCTAGTATGTAAACATTTCATAACCAAGATAAAGAAATACTGTATCTTTGAGAACAAGTACTTTTGTATTATGATATCCTATTACACATTATTTATCTATACCATAGATTTATTATATTTCCATAACTTTCAGAGTAGTTAGTTATTTTCCTAACATGTGAGCTGACATAAATTAAGCATACTTTCTTCCTTTAGAATTAGATAATTAATTTACATATAACCTTTGGCTTTTCTTTTATCTTCAAGTATTGATATAAGCCACATAAAATCATACTATGTGTGGAAAGAATGCTTTGAAATGCAAAATCTAATTAAAATGAATGCAGTGTTATTTTAGGACAGTTATGTAGTTGAAAAATACTATTGGGAATATAATGAATATTTGAACAGACCATTATTTTTATCCATGCTGTTCAATTTATACACAAGACATTTATGAAAAATGAGCTGGTATTTTGGTTAGAAATTCTTGGACTGAGTGCTTTGTGACAGAGAGCTAAGTAATAACCCCAGTGAATTACTTTAGATTGTTTTACCAATCAATTGAAATACATGTAATTAACCAATGAAACCGCCACCTGCAGTTTGACTTTTTTTTTTATGTATGGTTATAAAATCATTATTTATTAAACCTAACATAATAACCAAGTAGCTATTAGTTAAAGGTTTTTACTGTAGATATATTTATGAACTGAAAATATCACTTAAAAGTGAAGGTATATTAGCTTCATTCAGATTTAAACTAGTATTCATTTGATGGAGGAGTTAGATATGTGTATACTTTGAGCATATAAAAAAACAGTGTGATTTGGCTAGATTTTGCTAGCAAAACAGGATATAATGAAATATGGTCTGATATCCTAGCAATAAATGAGCTTTCCTAGCAGTGGAGATGATCAAAAAATCACTCTTGACTAGTAGTAAATACTTATTCACAGCTAGGGAATCAGCAGAAGACTATATTTCAGTATTCTATTTTGCTAGCAGCTACCACCAATCACACTTATATGTTTAAAAGATTTCCATTCTTTGCATAACAATCTACCAATCCACATCTGCTACTGGATAACTCTACTATAGCTCTGCTGCTGAAATATATACATATATGCAGAAATATATACACTCTTCTGTCCAAGCACCAACCCCTGGCCCTATTAAGTATCAGTTTACTGATCAAATGCCAGTCTTCCTGCCTGCAGCAGCGGGGTTGGCAGCTTATGGAATTATTTCCTCTCTTCTGAGGCCTTGTCTTCACTCATAGAAAGGTGTGTTTTACCTCTGGTAACTAACACAGATAAACTATACCAAGGTAAAAACACAGTGAAAACCAGGCACTTTAGTTTTACTGTGAAGTAAACTTCTTGAAGTCAACCCTTGGAGCAGGTATATTGCTGTTTATCTTGCAGTAAAATGAAAATGCTTAGTCTTCACTGTGTTTTTTACCTCAGGGTAGCTCGTGCATGTTAGTTACCCTGAGGTAAAAAACACACCGTTTTTAGAAATGAGGACAAGGCCTGCAAATCCCTCTTGCAATCTTTTTTTTTTTTTTTTTGCTTGCTTTTCTCCTCTCATCTGGTTCCTTCCTGGCCAGTGGGATCCAATCACCCAGACAGTGGCTTTGCCTTTCTCTCCCTTTCTGGCAGTCCACACATCTGACAGAACCAGCTTCATATGGCTCTCTGTCACTGCATCAGTGTTTCACAACAGCGAATGGCATAAGACACTTTGATCTCTGCTTTGCTGGAGTGGCTTTTTGACAAGCCAGTAGATGTTTTGATTAGCAGTGGCCCTCTCCTCACAGCCTCAGCCCCACAGTGTGGCCTGGCTCTACCTCAGCATAAGTTTGCTTTAGAAGCACTATTGACTGGGCATCAGCCTAGCAGTTACAGAGCAGACTTAAAACTGTGGCCTGGCATGTCCTTTAGAAATAGTGATGGGTTGAGCTACTGTTATGAAATTATTTTCATGTTATGCAATTCCTATGAAAAGCATTGGTTTTGCTTACACTTTAGTTACTGTATAAATTCTCATTTTTTAGTCTACTCAGTACAGTTGTTTACTAGGAGGCCAACATCAATACCACTTCTGTGTTCTTACTAACTCCCTTATAATAGGGATACATCAGTAGCCTTTGAAATGGAAGAAGGCTATTCTCTTAAGTGCAGTATTTGCTATAATTAGATAATCATACTCTTGTGTAACTAGATGGTTGGACACATTGGGAGTGAAGATATGCGGCCTTTCACTTCCTTGTCACTGGTTTGAATCTACCACAAGTAATAAATGAACAAAAAATGTGACTATCCAAACAAGTGTTCACTTACATATTTTTTCAATAATTGATACATTTTCTGGCACTCTTAAGAGAAAAAATAAAGTTTTGAATGGATGTGCTAGGTGAAACCTGACCCAACTCAAGTCAATAGGAGTTTAGCCATTGACTTCACTGCATTAGGATTTCATCCCATACGTCTATTTTATCTGCTCTAATCTAGGTTAGTATATGACCTATGAAGGGAATTGATACATTTTTGTTGGAGTATGGTGAAGCTCACACATCTGCTATTCACGCTGTAGCCCTTCTGAACATGCTTAGACTGTGCTTCCTACCATGCTAGGTGTCGATATATAGAGGAATTTTGTATTCAGTGCTTTCACAATAATTAAAGGTTTCAGAGTAAAAGAACACCTTCTAAAAAAATTAATTGCACATTTTTGGTGACTAAAGAAATTTACTGTCTCGTTTTTCAAAAGGTTAACTTGAATCCTTATACCCTGAAATGTCGCAATTACCTATGCAGCATTTGAGCTCTTCTTATTAAACTCTTACAACAGTTAGTCTAATAATTAAGTGGAAAAAAATTTAAACCCTCAAAATCTAAGAAAGGAGAGTAATGTGCAAAAGGTATTGAAACAAATGAATTTATATTTTCTTACTTTGGTTCAGTCAGAATTATGGTTTAGTTCAAGCAAATTATTCTGTGACCCTTTGTGTGGTAGTTTGTCAAATGGCGTTTGTGTGCTGTTGATACCAATGGTAAATCTCCATAAATTCTGTATAGTTTTATTTCCATTGTAGCTGGTGAGCATATTTTATATGCCTCATCATTCTACTTGTAGCGTCTTTTCCCTAAGATAAATGCTTGCTGAATCTCAAGTAAAAGTGCCTTTGATGTTGAATGGCTGGCACATACGAAAACAAAGAAATAACTTTTGTGTAAATGCAGGCACATATAATTATGGCTCCCAGCAGGTTATTGCTATAAGCAGTGTATGGTCAGCATATTTATTACAAGTCTCTGAGGAGAGCATGTGGTTTATATGTATTTGGGCTCAATGGTAAGATCAGGAAAAATTTTGGCCTTGCATCGTAGCAATTTATACTAATTCTTCCCCTGCCTGCCTCCCCCCCCCCCCTTCTCACCATTAAAGGAGTATCATTTTGTTTTGCTTTAGTTTTTTAACTTAAGTTTAAAGTGCAATTTTTCTCTGAAAACTGACTATAAAAATGACATTATGGGTCTTCATGTTTCTTTCATTGTTTCCTGTAACATTGTTAGCCGACGGCCAAGGGTGTTTGGTGAGGTGCCAGCTATGCCCGTTTATACCATCCGTGACTTTAACTGCTAGGACGCACTGTCCCTTCGCGGCGGGCAGCCCGGGCTAGGCTGACGGATGCCCCAAGGTCCTAACCACCCGTGACTTTAACTGCTAGAGCTCAGAGCTCCTTCGCAGCGGGCAGTCAATACTGACTGACAGGTGCCCCAATGGCAGCACTAAGAGCCTCTCCACACCCGTGACTTTAACTGCTAGAGCTCAGAGCTCCTTCGCAGCGAGCAGCCAGGATTGACTGACAGGTGCCCCAAGAGTTTGCCCCGTGGAGGCGGCACAACTCAACGCTAGGCTCTTAGTACTCTCACCTAATGGCCAGGCTTTAGAGCCAAAACGGCTGAGGTTCTTTAATTGTGTTGGCTGCTTTACAGTAAACCAGAGAAAACAAGTCAGGCTTATGCATAAATGGTTACCAAAATTTATTAAGCTAGATTCTAATCATGTGGTTACAAAATTGCTAGTGCCTACTTATTTAAATGTAGAGATGTTAGACACACAAACAAGTTACAAAACTGAAGCCTCAATCCCAAAGAAAGAAAGCAAAGTATAGAGCTCTATTTCAAAATATGTGTACACTAAAGATAGGAGATCAGGTGTGGGTGCTTCTTACCCTCCTTGCATCTCTCAATTCCAGCGGTGCCAAGCCAGGATCGGTCACTCAATTCCGCGGAAAGACGAATAAGGGACAAGGCGTAGGGACCCTCTTAGCTGCAGAAGCCTTGGGAGGCTGTCACTTGTCTGACCAGCAGATAGATAGTGAAAAGCACTCAAAAATCATGGTGCTGTAGGTCCCCTACTTATACCTCTGTACTCCTTTATTCTCTTTCTCCTTTCTTATGCCAAATTAAGGCTGGTCTGTCTGGGTGACGCCAGCTTTTGCAAGAGTAGTTTACACTTGCAAAGGAGAGAAACAATAAGTGTCGACTACTGGACATTTCTTTTATTAGGGTAAATATTTTCCCACCTAGGATGTTGGTGTGTGTGCATCACGCTATTTAGTAGGGGCTACGAGCCATGTCTGTCACAGGGCCTCTGCCTGCTGTGAGCTTAATCCTTGTATCTGCTCCCAGAGGCACATTGTAGCAGCACACCTGTGCTTTCACAGCTTCAAAGGCTGTGCTGGAATATATGTTAAGTGCCCTGTTCCTGCTTCCTCCTGTGTTTCCAGCAATGCTGGTCTGAGGGGCGGGGGGGGGCTGGCTGTCTGGCTACAAACATATATATATTTTATTTAAAAGTAAATATATGTTACTACCAACCCTATAAATTCAAGCTGGGTTGTGAAAGTCAAGCTGGGTTTTTCCTCCTCGAACATCATCTCTTGTAATAAAGATTTGGCAAGTCAAATTAATTCTCTAGTTATACCAGTACCAACTCTATTGTCATGAAATTATATCTTGAAATTATACTGTAGGTGACAACTGTATAACCGCATTGACAACAGTAGTAATTGATTGAAATGTAGTTAATTGTAGATGTATAAGGAGGATTCAGTTCACTCTGTGTTAGCTGTGTTGGCTCTGCAGTGCTAACAGGTGTGAAAATCTCATTTTTGTCATTATTGTAAGTAAGTTGGACCCTGAATACACACAGGGAGCAGATTTGGAGTAAGTAGGTGTCACATCTACACAATCTGTTTTCAGACCAGAACACCACTTTAAATAATGGATAACTTAACCATACTGAATATTCAGCATGCCACAGACAAATGTGTATCAGTCAAAACATTGTCCAGTGCCTGTGCTAGCCAAAGGCAAATATTTTATGCTAAAATGTAAAAAGTGCAAATGCCACTTTCTCTATTGGATTGTAATGCAGTTGTCATGGGATTTGGGGTGCAGTCCAGATCAAAGAAGTATTCTCATCACTCATCGCGCAACCTGTGCCTTACAATGCTTTGCTGCTGTAGCTCTCAGCCTCATATGCTCACAACCAGCTTACAAGCATGCAGGTCACACCCAGAAAGAGCCAGCCCTGGTTCAGCAGGTCTGACCTCAGCAGCCTGTCTACAGCCCCACTCTGGCTTCGACCAGCCTTGGTTACAACCAGCCAGATTTTCCACAAAATGTGTGTTCTGTAATGTCCAGCCCTCTCCTGGACAGTTCAGAGAAATAATAAGGTTTGTTTGTTCTTGTAAAGACGCAAAGGCACATTCCAGCTTATTAACTTAATTGGGGTAAATACACCCTTACATTTGTTTTATTTTTACTATAAACAAACTCAGTGCTATGTTTAAATGGATTAACAATAAGATATAGGTTAAGTAATACTGAACAAACGAATGAAGTTAGAAAGTATTACAAGCAAATCCGAGTTACAACAAATATCTACTTCATTTAGCAAGTACAGGCTTTGTTCAAGATGGTGTCTCTCATCATTCTTCTTCCCAGCTATGGCTGACTTTCTCTCAGTCAGGATCTTCCACTGAAGTACAAGATACTGGCTTTCCTTTTCTTCCTGGGTGAAAGATCTCTGCCTAAACAGGTTTCTCACCTATATTCAGTTCACAGAGACTTCATCCTCTCCCACCCCCGGTTGTAAGATCCATCTTTCTCAGCTTGCAAGAGCTCTCTTTCCTTTTGTCTGTCTAGTGATGGATGCCAAAGATGGCTTTTATCTTTGCTTATATCTTCCAAAGTTCAATGACTTTGTTTGAAGAGGCAGGATGGCTTTGTGCTGTTTTTTCTGTTCCTATGGGCTTACTGTTCCCCTATATGTAACTGGGCTTCCATTGTATTGATTCCACCATGCTTAATTTACCAAGGAGACACATAAATAGTTATCTTCTCTACTGTCTGGGATGGAACCTGTTCTCCCTGTTTGGCTACAGACTTTAAAGTATAATATCATTAAGTATCGACATTTCCTCATACACTGTTAATATATACATATCACAATGATATAATCATCAGTGTGTCATCCGCTTTCAAGAAAGACCTCACTCTATAGACTTTTATAATACAATAATATTGCATACAATCAGCTGATTCAGTTGCTTATCACTTTAGGTTCATTATCTCCCCTCCCGCACCACAATCTTTATAGACCAGTACTAAACCTTTGGAAAGTAAAATCCAGACCAAGATTCATGGACAGCATGCCATTACCTCCCCGGTTGTTGGTTTGATAGCTTTGTTCACCTATTATGTAAAAATGGAGCTTCGTTGTCTTGCTTGAAGACTGGGCGAGTCAGAGTCAAATACACATTCATTTGTCTAAGGCAGGCTGCTTATTTATTGCTTGCCAAATACATTTTAAGAATATAATTCTAGCACATATTCACAACTTTTCTGTACACACCCTATGCATGTGTCATGCAAAAATATTAATGATCAGTAAATTATTAGTTTTCCAATAATACCTTACATGACAACTTTTAGATACAGATTATGACATCAGTGTGTTAGGTATAGTGAGTATGTCAGGCATAACAAAAGCTGCTCACACAGAATAGTGAACTGGACCTATATGTCACAGCAGTAACACCTAAATTTGTATTTTTTTGTGTGCTAAAATATTGAAATATCCACCACACCTGCCCTTTTTTTCAAAAAGCATCTAGAAGAGCGTTTAAGATCTCCATTCAGGTCCAGAATGTGAGAACTCCTTGTCTGGACATTCATTGGCAGAGAAGTGAGCAAGAAGCCTCCTCTTACCCTTGTGCAGTTGCACTAATCTTCTCATAATATTACCTTCCAGAAGGTCTGGGGAGGAGCTGGGGATAAGGCTTATTTTAATTCTTTTCTCCTCTTTTGTGCTTCTGGCTTTCTCTTTATGTCCATTATCTAACACCCCATCTTCTCCCCTATCTCCTGTGCGTCTTTCAATGCTATTTCCCTCCCAAACTGTATGTCTCAATTTCTCCTTGCTACCATGTTACCCATCGTTATTTCCTTTGATTCCATTCTGCTGTTGCCTTGAATGTGCTCTCATGGAATACATCTCAAATGGCATTTATTGTTGTTAAAAATGGCACACCTGAAATCTTAGGCCTAAACTTATGTGGCTGATATATTTGAATAGTACTGTCTGTGTCTTATCTAGCTGGACAGCTTTCTGGGGCAAGGATCTGTCTTCCTCTCTCATGAGTATCCTATTGGCACTTTATTAAAGACTAAACCATCTCTTTCCACTGAAGAATTGTTATTGTTATCAAAAGGTAGAAGAAAACAATATATCTAGAACTGAGCTTTTCTATCCATAAGGCTGCATAAAGCTGAGCCACATCAGCACCATGCATGGACCCAAAAGCAGGACTGGAAGAATAACTGAGCAGGGAATGGCACTTTACTCTAAACAGTTGACCAAGCCATCTTTTTGGCAAGGGTCAGCCTTGGTGTCCACTTTCAATGGGTAGACACCAAGAGAAATATAAAGGAATTCAAATAGGAAATGTCTAATGAAATTATGTCAATGGCATTATTTTATGAACATTCAGTCAATGGGATATGAGTGGGTTGAAAGCTTATGTTTTCAGAAAGGCTTCCGGAAATCAATATAAAAGTGCAGAATCTATAAGATGCAGCATGCATCTACAGAGAGTACTTTCTTTAATTCTCCAAAAGAACTTATTATACAGGAATAGTTTTCTGACATTAAAAAAAGCACAGCTATTCAGATGCCCAGATTGTTGTTTGTGTTTGACATTTTTCTAATTTAAAAATATCTACAAATAGCATTTTATTAATGCTTTTAATTTAAAAAGTTGTCTTCTCATTATTGGTATATACAGCAAAATAGTGAAGCAATGCAGAAATTGAAAAACCAATCTAATATATGGCTTAAAGAAGAAACAATTGTAATCTATTAGCATGAATTTCAGATACAGCCAGCAAGCTAAGGTTTGCTGCTTTCAAGCTCATGTATCTTTGGAGGAGTGAAAGTGAAAGAGATTTTACAGAAAACTAGCTTGCATAATTTTGTTGAATCTTAAGGCTAGATTTATGGGTATTCACTTCTGATTCTTTTGCCCACAGTTATTTGCACCTGCAGCTCAAGGCATTGAAATGCATAAATATCTGGTTTGTCACCGTAGCCCAGTACTTATGTATCTAAGGGTATGTCTACTCTGCAGTTAGACACTCACAGCTAGCCCATGCCAGCTGACTCGAGCTCCTGGGGCTCAGGTTAAGAGGCTGTTTAACTATGGTGCGGACATTAGGGCTTAAGCTGCACTCATTGTGTTAGGTGGAGGTTTAATAAATGTTGGAAGGATAACATGGAGCAGCTTGGAACTGGAAGAGCTGTGACTATGATATGAGGAGATCTGGGTCTGAGTCCCCCACATGTATGTTAGCAAAGAAAATATAATTGCACCACCTGAAGAAGAGCTCTGTATAAGCTCAAAAGCTTGTGTCTCTCACCAACAGAAGTTGGTCCAATAAAAGATATTACGTCACCCACCTTGTCTATCAAAGAAATTAGGTGCATATGTACCTTGAGGTTCCAGTGTGCATCATTTCAATACAGAATTGTGTGCGTTGTGTCAGTAGCAAGGCCTTGCGTCTTCTTGCTGGGGGTATCGTCAGTAGTGATGGGTATGAGAGCAGCCTGTGGATTTAATGATGAGTAGGGGAAAGGGTAGGTTTAGGTGGTATCCTATGTGCAAGTGTGAAGCGGTTGTAAAAGGGTCTGAAGTTGTTAAATTTGAGAGGTGTGGTATTCTGTCAAGAAAGTAGGCCAGTGTTTGAGCATAGGGCAAGTGCAGATAGTACCTGTCCATTATAGTGAAAAGGCCCAGTATTTGGGCATTGTTCAAAGAAGACAAAGTTAAGATTGCATGGGTTGTTTACTTAAGCGCCCCCAAACTGTTCTTCCCTTACCTTCCATACAATCCATTCCCATTTATCCCCTCCACATAATAATCCCATTCCTTACTGCAGACCCTAACACCTCTTCCCCATTGCTCTAATCACCCCTTCCCTTCTAGTGAGCTTTGCATGTGTAATTTATCTCTACAAAACTAGTTTTAGCCACTTCTGAATATTCTGCTCTACTTTGACAACATTTCTCCAAAATTTAAAAATAATAATGATAATAACTTGTCAGAGTCAGACTTTTCCCAAATGTTTTGTTCATTCTTAGGCTATGTCTACATTGTGTACCTTATGGTGGCACATCTGTGTCGATATAGCTGTGCCGCTGTAAGGTCTCCTGCCTAGCCGCTCTTTGCCAGCAGGAGAGAGCTCTTCTGTTGTCAAAATAAAACCACCCCCAATGTAGTGGAGGTAGCTTTGTTAGTGGGAAAGCATTTCCTGTCCACAAAGTGCTGTCCACACTAGTGCTTTTTGTCTGTAAAACTTTTGTTGGTTAGGGGTGTGGTTTTTTCACACCCCCTGACCAACAAAAGTTTTACTGACAAAAGTACAGTAAAAGTACAGTGTAGACATGGCCTTATATTTCTGACCCATGTGGGTTTCAATTTCAAAGGGCAAGGCAACACTTGCAAGTTAGAGCGCATTAAAGCAGCCCAGTGCACTCTCACTCACGACACGTCCACACTGGCAAGTGCCGCAGGCCAGTGTGGACGCCCTGTTCTGTTAATGTGCTCTGATCAGCCTCCCGAAGTGTCCCACAATGCCTGTTCTAGCCACTCTGGTCATCACTTTAAAGTCCATTGCCCTGCCCTCAGGTGACCAACCATCAGACCCGCCGTTTAAATTCTCGGGGAATTTTGAAAATCCCCTTCCTGTTTGCTCAGCCAGGCGTGCAGTGCTCTCAGCGAATCTTTCCAGGTGACCATGCCTCCACGCACCAGACAATCACCAGTATGGAGCAATGGTGAGGTGCTGGACCTCATCAGTGTTTGGGGGATGGAAGCTGTCCAGTGCCAGCTGCACTCCAGCCATAGGAATTACGATACCTTCAGGCAGATATCAAGGGACATGATGGAAAGGGGGCATGACCGGGACGCTCTGCAGTGCAGGGTTAAAGTGAAGGAGCTGTGGAATGCCTACCACAATGCCCACGAGGCAAAGAGACGCTGCGGTGCTGCCCCCGCGACCTGCTGTTTTTACAAAGAGCTGGACGCGATACTTGGTGCCTCCATTCTGAGTACCACCATGGACACTTCAGAGCACAGCCCAACAAGGGAGGAGGAGGAGCAAAGTGGGAGCGAGGGTGCTGAGGAGGAGGAAGACACCCCGGCATCCCATGCAGCCAGGAGGAAGGTAGCCAGTTGCGGCGTCCGGTGCTTGGGGAAGGACAAACACCAGAGGAGGTTCCCGGTAAGTGGCTTTTATTTTGGGTAGGAAGTTATTTGGTGCTGGCTCTTTGGGCAAAGAGCGTTAGGGCTGCATGTATGCCTAGATGCCGAATAGGGCATTGATGTGCTCTCTCACATTGTGATAATTGGCCTTAGTGATCTCTTCAAAGGTCTCATCCAGAATTTGGGCAATGCGCTTGTGCAGGTTTCGTGGGAGAGCCACTGTGGTCCTTGTCCCAGTCACGCTAGCATGTCTGCACCACTGTGCCGTGAGGGGCAAGGGGACCATTGCTGCAAACAGGCAAGCTGCATAGGGGCCAGGGTGGAAGCTGCATTGTAGTAGAAGACCCTCCCTTGCTTCCCTGGTCACTCTCAGCAGCGAGATATCTTCCAGGACCAACTCCTGTGGAAAATGTGGGGACAGTGTTCAGCATAGGGGCCCCCTGCCACTGTTGGCTCTCCCCAAGGCGCACAAACCCAGAGAACAGTACAGCCATGAAAGAATCAGTCCCCCTTGACCCTGTGCTTACTCACCATTTTGGGGCTCCCAGGGGTTATGTGCGCTCGCTTTGGGAGAGGCAAATTATGCGATTGTGTAGACTGTGCTTGCCCTCCTTAAGTACAGGGGAATCATTGCTCTGTCTGGTGTGAACAATGCTGCCTCTGTTAAGTGATGCATTTTGCCTTTACAGATGCAACCTTGAGATCTCAGCCATCCGTGTTATCACCGGCCAAGAGGCTGCAAAGAATCAGGAAGAGGCCACGTAGAAGCAAAGAGGACATGCTGCATGAAGTCATGCAGCACTCCCTTAATGAAAATCAAAAAGTGCAGGAGTGGCGGGAGAGTGAAAGGAGGGTCTGCCAGCAGAATGCTGATCACTGGCACCAAAGGACAGAGCAGCTGATAAGCATCATGGCATAGCGAGCAGATCGAGGGACGTGATCGTTCCCCTCTATTCGACATTGGTGAGGCCTCATCTGGAGTACTGTGTCCAGTTTTGGGCCCCACACTTCAAGAAGGATGTGGATAAATTGGAGAGAGTCCAGCGAAGGGCAACAAAAATGATTAGGGGACTGGAACACATGAGTTATGAGGAGAGGCTGAGGGAGCTGGGATTGTTTAGTCTGCAGAAGAGAAGAATGAGGGGGGATTTGATAGCTGCATTCAACTACCTGAAAGGGGGTTCCAAAGAGGATGGCTCTAGGCTGTTCTCAATGGTAGCAGATGACAGAACGAGGAGTAATGGTCTCAAGTTGCAGTGGGGGAGGTTTAGATTGGATATTAGGAAAAACTTTTTCACTAAGAGGGTGGTGAAACACTGGAATGCGTTACCTAGGGAGGTGGTAGAATCTCCTTCCTTAGAGGTTTTTAAGGTCAGGCTTGACAAAGCCCTGGCTGGGATGATTTAACTGGGAATTGGTCCTGCTTTGAGCAGGGGGTTGGACTAGATGACCTTCTGGGGTCCCTTCCAACCCTGATATTCTATGATTCTATGATTCTATGGAGACGTAAACCCCCGCAAGCAGTCCTTGTGCCAAAACTCTTTCCCTTCTGCCCTCATGTCACCTCCAACCCACTTTCCCTGACATCCGGGTTCTTATCACCACCAGCTGCCTCCAACACCTGTAGCTTCACCACCCAACCCTGAAAACTACGACCCTTACCCACTGCACTCAACCCCCATCACCATGCAGTATAGCCATCCTGAAGTGCAGCACTTATTGCACAGCACTCCAAACAGGAAGGCTGAGTGCAAACCTGTGATTGTACCATTCCCCACCCCACCCCCTTGCCCTTTGTGTTTCCCAAGCAGTTGTGTTTCTTTTCAATAAATGCATTTTCTTTTCATTAAATGGATTTTTTGGCTTTGAAAACATTCTTTATTATTGCATAAAGTAAAAGATACCTTAGCCCAGGAAAGCAACAGGCACTGCAAGTCTGTATCATACGTAGCAAACACAGATTCCTACTAACATTGGAATCACTGCCCTTCACTCGTGTGCAGGGCACCAGACATTACTGGTGGCTTTCAGCCTCAAATTGCTCTCTCAAGGCATCCCTAATCCTTACAGCCCCGCGCTGGGCCCCTCTAATAGCCCTGCTCTCTGGCTGTTCAAATTCAGCCTCCAGGTGTTGAACCTCTGAGTTCCATGCCTGAATGAATCCTTCACCCTTCCCTTCACAAATGTTATGGAGGGTACAGCAAGCGGATATAACCACGGGGATGCTGTTATCGGCCAGGTCCAGCTGCCTATACAGAGTGTGCCAGCCACTTTAAATGGCCAAAAGAACACTCCACAGTCATTCTGCACCAGCTCAGCCTGTTGTTGAACTGCTCCTTTCTGCTGTCAAGACTCTCTATTTAGGGTTTCATGAGCCACGACATTAAAGGGTAAGTGAGGTCTCCAAGGATCACAATTGGCATTTCGACTTCCCCTATGGTGATCTTCTGGTCTGGGAAAAAAGTCCCGGCTTGCAGCTTCCTGAACAGGCCTGTGTTCTGAAAGATGCATACGTCATGCACCTTTCCAGGCCAGCCTGTGTTAATGTCAATGAAACGCCCACAATGATCCACAAGTGCCTGGAAAACCACAGGGAAATAGCCTTTCCGATTAACGTACTTGGAGGCTAGGTGAGCTGGTGCCAGAATTGGAATATGCGTCCCATCTATTGCCCCTCCGCAGTTAGGGAAACCCATTTGTGCAAAGCCAAACACAATGTCATGCACGGAGTCACGGTTCTTCTAAGCAGGATGCGATTAATGGCCCTGCAAACTTGCATCAACACGATTCCAACCGTCGACTTCCCCACTCCAAACTGGTTAGCGACCGATCAGTAGCTGTGTGGAGTTGCCAGCTTCCAGATTGCAATAGCCACCTGCTTCTCCACCATCAGGGCAGCTCTCAATCTCGTGTTCTTGCGCCACAGGGTGGGGGTGAGCTCCTCACACAGTCCCATGAAAGTGGCTTTTCTCATCCAAAAGTTCTGCAGCCACTGCTCATCATCCCAGTCTTGCATGACGATGTGATCCCACCACTCAGTGCTTGTTTCCCGAGCCCAAAAGCGCCGTTCCACGGTGGTGAGCATATCCCTGAATGCCATAAGCAATCTTGTGTCTTATGCGTTACTTGCGTAGATATCGTCAGAGTCCTCACTGTCACTTTGGATCTTAAGGAGTAACTCGACTGCCAAACGTGATGTGTTGGCGAGTCTTGTCAGCATATTCCTTAGCAGTTCAGGCTCCATTCCTGCAGACTGAAAGGGAAGACAGAGCGTGCAGTACAAAAAACGTTGAAAGATTGTGCCAATTGTGGACCGAAGCAGAGGGATTGCTGGGATGCAAACTGATGCATCACGGGGCTTTGGGAGAGGACCCAGAATGCCCCACACACTTCCCACAAGCCACAGCGCCAGAATGGGAAGAGGTGCTCAGCGGCATAGCTGCCCACAATGCACTGCTCCAAATGCTGCTGCAAGTGCCGCAAATGTGGCCACGCCAGTGCGCTTGCAGCTGTCAGTGTGGACAGACTGCAGCACTTTCCCTGCTCTGTTCTACCAAGGCGGGTTTAACTCAAAGCGCTCTACATCTGCAAGTGTAGCCAGGCCCAAAGTTCCAGGCCCAGAATTTGGGAAAGGTGTTAAGTGGCTCATTCATTTCAATGAGATGCTCTCAGTTGAAAGAGAATGCCCAGTGAAGATTAATGCAGTCTGAAACAATAGCTCTGAGACATGTGAACTGATCCATTCATATCAGTAGGTGTTCCCTTCCCTCTTCCCCAGTGCTGGAGAGTTTCTTGATATGTGTCAAGGATACCTGTTCTCAGCTCCTGTTCTCAGTTCTCAGTGTGTTCGTCGTGCATGCTCCAAGCATGCCTGTTCTAAATTGCCCCCATAGAGAGGCAGATTCTGGCTCACATGGCAGAGAGGGAGAGCTTCTACACCCCCAAAAAGAAGACCACAAGATCATAGCTCACATGAGGGGTGTCAGGAATGGGGGGCATTAGATCTCCACAGATAGGCAGGGCCACCCTAGATCCTAGCGTGCCCACGGGGGCACAGAGCAGGTCTCAGACACCCCCAGGTGGCAGTAACCCTCAGATAATAGGAAGAGGGTTCGGGAGTGGGGTGCAGGCATCCTCAGAAAAGGCTCACATGTCGGGAGATAGAGAAGGGGGGGCAGATTCCCGCACAGATGGGCGGAGGCCCCCAGGTCCTGGCATGCACACACGGAGGCAAGGAGCACGGTTCAGACATTACCGATTGGGGCAGAGACCCTGTAAACATAGTGGTTACCTCCTGCACATCCCCTCCTGGCCAGAGGTCACTCTGCAGCATCCTTCCTCAGTTTTCCCCCTGACCATTCAAATAAAACTTCCTGAGTGCTTTTTTTTTTTTTTTTTGGTCAAAAATGCCCCTCCTTGGGAACTTGGTTTATTAATATAAATTACATTTCAAATACTCAAAATTCCAAAACAAAGTTAATCCAAAAGTCCATACAAAAAAAGGTTTCTCTTCCTTCTGCCAGGCCTTCCCTGCCTGGGGCCTTTCCTGCTTTGGCAGCCCTCTCCAAGGCCCTACCGGACTGGAGTCTCAGTCCTAACTCCCAGGACTTTCTGCTGGAGCCTGCTCACTCCTGCTCATCCCTGTTCCCCAAAAATTCATAGATTCATAGTCCAAATCCAGAAAGGACCATTGTGTTCATCTCCTCTGACGTTCTGTAGAGGCCATAGAACTCCCCCCAAATAATTCCTAGAGCATATATTTTAAAAGAAACATTCAATCTTGATTTTAAAATTGTCAGCAATGGAGAATCCACCATGACCTTTGTTAAATTGTCCCAGTGGCTAATTACTGTTACTTAAAAAATTTCTAATCTGAATTTGTCTAGCTTTAACTTCCAGCCACTGGATCTGGTTATACCTTTCTCTTCTAGATTGAAGAGCCCATTATTAAATATTTGTTCCCCATGCAGATATGTATAGATTGTAATCAAGTCATCCCTTAACCTTCTCTTTGTTAAACTAAATAGATTGAGCTCTTTGAGTCTATAACTATAAAGCATGTTTTTTCTAATCCCTTAATCATTCTCATGGCTCGTCTCTGAACTCTCTCCAATGTAACAATGTCCTTCTTGAATTGTGAACACTAGAACTAGACACAGTATTCCTGCTGTGGTTACACCAGTGCCAAATACAGAGGTAAAAGAACATGTCTGCTCCTATACTCACCAGCAACTACACACCACACCACAGAAACACTAACCCAGGAACCAATCCCTGTAGCAAACCTCATTGCCTACTCTACTCATTGTCCCCATATCTACTCTAGCAACACCATCAGAGGATCCAACCACATCAGCCACACCACCAGGGACTCATTCACCTGCACATCTACTAATGTGATATATGCCATCATGTGCCAGCGATGCCCCTCTGCCATGTACATTGGCCAAACCGGACAGTCCCTACATAAAAGAATAAATGGACACAATTCGGACATCAGGAATGGTAACATACAAAAGCCAGTAGGAGAACACTTCAATCTTCCTGGGTATTCTGTAACAGATTTAAAAGTAGCTATACTTGAACAAAAAAAACTTCAGAAACAGACTTCAAAGAGAAACAGCAGAATTAAAATTCATTTTCAAATTTAACACCATTAATTTGGGCTTGAATAGAGACTGGGAGCGGCTGGCTTATTACAAAAGCAGATTTGCCTCTCCAGGAATTGACACCTCCTCATCTATTATTGGGAGTGGACTACACCCACCCTGATTGAATTGGCCCTGTCAACACTGGTTCTCCACTTGTGAGGTAACTCCCTTCTCTTTGTATGTCATTATATAATGCCTGCATCTGTACTTTTCACTCCATGCATCTGAAGAAGTGGGTTTTTTACCCACGAAAGCTTATGCCCACATAAATCTGTTAGTCTTTAAGGTGCCACCGGGTTCCTTGTTGTTTTTGTGGATACAGATTAACATGTCTACCCCCTGATACATAGAATCATAGAATATCAGGGTTGGAAGGGACCCCAGAAGGTCATCTAGTCCAACCCCCTGCTCGAAGCAGGACCAATTCCCAGTTAAATCATCCCAGCCAGGGCTTTGTCAAGCCTGACCTTAAAAACCTTAAAAACATGTCTACTCCTAGTCAAGACTCCCCTGTTTATGCATCTAAGGCTCACATGAGTCGTTTTGGCCACAGCATTGCCCTGGGAGCCCATGTTCTGCTGATTATCCACCATGACCTGCCAATCTTTTTCAGAGTCACTGCTTCCCAGGATAGAATACTCCATCATGTAAATATGGCCTTCATTCTTTATTCTGAGATGTATACATTACCAGTTACCCGTATTAAAATATGTGTGTTAATTAAAAACATAGTGTTTGCTTGCACTCAGTTTACCATGCAATCCAGATCATGCTATGTCAGTGACCTGTCCTTTTTCATTATTTACCATTGAGTCAAAGTCTTCAATAAGTTACCCAAGGGCTATTTCAAACACCAACAAAATTAGTATCAAAAGAGCAAATGTGCCTTTCTATTAGAGGAGGAGGGATTTTGTGTGTCAGAGCATGAATGTGTGTGCTGATCCATGTACTCGAGTTTCATAGGGACTAAACGCCAGCTTCAAGGCTGTGCAGTTAAAATAGGGGAGACCTATTTTACCAAAGATCTTTGCTTACAGCAAGCAAACTCCTTAGCTGCTGGCATCAGCCAAGGTCTTCTCAGGAAACTCTGACAGTAGGGACATGATTTTTTCTTATGTCCCTTTAAAAATCTACTTACGAAGAACAGGCTTGTTCCCCATTAAGACCCACTTTCAAGAGTAGAAACAACTGACAGCTCATCATTCTGCTGCACAGTGGCCTGGCATCCTGCCAGATCATTCCCACCAGACTTCCCGCTCTCGACTGGGTCTTCCAAACCTGTAAATCTCTGCCGTTGCTCACTGAGAAAACAGTAATTTATGTCCAGCAGCAAGTTAAGAAGAGTTTGGAGTGGGGCAACCTCCATTCAGAGGGCTCCACTGTTCCTTGCTGATTTCACTAGTATGTGACAGTCTGATCCAAGTTGCATCATCAAGTAACCAAGAAAAAAATAAAAGCACCCTTGCTTTCATTTAGTTTCATGTTATCTATGGTTGAAAAGGCTCACACTGTGATTCAGAGATTCTGCATTGTTTTACAGTGGGCCATGGAGACCTCTAGCTTATTTATAACATAGCACTTTAAAAGGAGTGCAAATGAAAGTTACCTGTGAGGCAGAGATTTTAAAAACTGAAGCAGCATTTCATACTATTCTGTATTTTTGGCATGTGTTGTTCTAATTTTTAAACCTCTTTAGAATGAAATCTACATATATTTGCCATTTGTATCGTCACAACTTTGAAATATCTTGAGACATTACACAATTTACATTTAGCTGCTAATTGAAATTTTCCTTTTCTTTTAGTGAAGGGAAATAAGCTTAGTCTATGTCAAATAGTGTTTTGTTTTTGTCTTTTTAAAGTGTGTACTTTGGAAATTTAGTACTCTTGAAAGCTTCTGGATTGACAGCACTTGGCACTAAAAAGCCAATTATCCTCAGAATAGGGTGCTGCATAGGCATTAAAGCTTCCCCCCCAATGTCCTGCTAATATAGCTGCAGCCTAACCTGTAGGGACCAATTCTGTAACAGAGAAGGTATTTTTATGATCATGCCCTTTCAGTCCTTGACTCCTGTACTTTGATTGTCTCATGGCTGGCAGTTTTGTTGGTGTTCTTCTGGTCCAAAACCCATTGAAATCAATGGAAAGACCACTGTAGACTTCCGTGAGAGTGGTATCAGGCCCCAGGAAACTGGACTGAGCTAATTTCCTTTCACGTAAGCAGCAAAGACATTTCAAAGAGCAACAAAGTATTGAGGTAAAACAGGGCATTGTGCATTGTACATTAGAGTAAAAGGTAGAACACCAGAAACATTTAAAACCATCACATTTCTGTTAGCTGTGACAACAGCTTTTATAGTACTGTTAATGCCTCTGCTGTCGGTAAATGTCATCATCTAAGTGTTGTCTCAAGAAGTTTTTAACTTTTTTAACTTTATGAGAGGTTTGTGAGTATGAACAATCATACACACCAGATGAATGCTGACTTATTAACAGCTCTGTTGTTGTTGGTTTTAAGATGATGGTAAAGAGGCAAAAACATTTTATGCTCTTGCTACAAAGTTAACAAGGCATTATATTGACACCTGGCCATCTGTTAGGCTAAAATAGTTGTTATTTTCAGTGATGATGTGCTGATTCTTTTTAGACTTTCTATACACACCTCTTCTATTATACACAAAAGATACTTTGTTCTGCTATATTTTAGTTGGAAACTTGCTACTAAATTCTATTTGCATCTAACTTAAATACACTTCCTTCTATGTCTCTGTCTCAACCTTCACACAACAATTTACAATTCAAACGTATTTGATTATGTTCAATGCACAGTTCAGATTCTTTTAGAGACTCTCACCATTAAACATATGTTTACGCTTTTGTATGAGTCACACTGTCACATAGTGTCTGGTCCTCTGTAAAGGAAGCAAGTCCAGCTGTCCTGTTTCTGAACAGGTGCTCCCGGTTTGGCCAATTAAGAGGGTGGAACAGCACCTGGGGCCTATTAAAGATCAGAGAGTGACCTGTTAGTGAGAGAGAGACTTGGTGAATCAGAGCAGCTGGAGTCAGGAGAAGGTCTCTGTAGAAGCTGTACAAAGCTGAAAGCTTTCTGTAGGCTCTCCCTGGAAAGAGGGAGGAATTATCAGGAAGCCAGTGGAGGGGCAGTTCAGCTGTGCTTCCTGAGCCAAAGCTGAAGAGGACTGAAGGCTGAGAGCAGCAGAGGGAGAAGCCTGCTGACTCTTGGAGCTAGTGAGCCTGAAGCCAGAGGGCTGGGGAAGCAGGGCGTGGTAAGGAGACATTGGGGCTGTATTTGATGTATTGCTTGGATTATCGTGTTGGGATTTGTTTGTGCATTGGGGGCTCTTCTGTAATAAATTAACCCCACAAGGGCCATTTGTTCTAAGAAATACTGTTTGAACTGCTTTGGGGGAGTGTGAGAGGGGAAGCTGAGACAGGCACATCTGTCATGCCGTGGCCTGCCGGCAGAGGGCGCACCTGGGCAGGGCTGCCTCTTGACACACACCTTAAGTCGCTACAGTTTCCCATAACTGGATTGTGTGTGCTGCTGGCTGAGTGTGCACTCTCTTTCTCTCTCCCCCCTCTCATATGCACACACACCCTGGTAGCCTCCCTAACTGGCAAATGCAAAAGTGGTTGTTTGTGAAATGCTGTTGCACCTTCAGTGGCTGTTGGATTTACTCATGTAAATTTCATCACTCCAACACTGTTATACAATTCAAATGTTTTTAATTAAAAGTGCCATAAAACAGAAATTGCATTTTATTTGTACATGGCATGTTTCTGACTGATGCCTATGAGACAGACCAGCTTGTGGTGCCTTGTTGTTGTATTTCTGAGAAACAAATATTACATTATACAATGTCAAATTGCCTCAACAGACTTTAGCTACATTGTGGGTCAAATCCATTCTTCATGTAATTCTGTTTCTCTTGGTAAAGTTACATTGGGGGTTACTATCACCCTGAAAGTTTAGAGTTGTTCTCTTAGCAGTAATATTACTGTTGCTGCCCTGGATCATTCTTTTGTGAAAAGAGCAAACATTTGTATGTATCAAAAACATAGTTTAAATGTTTGGAGCTGACCAGAATGAAAATCCTAAATTCTTCTGATATTACTAATCACTTCTCGAATTTTGACAAAGTCAAGAAATGTGTAGTGAGTGGGAACATTGAGATCTCTCTAAGTATTACTTTCATTTTGTTCCCAGATCTGAGCTCCTTTGTAGTTTGAGGATTATAAAAAGTGAAGATATGTGGAATATTGCTACCAGCTTGCATAACTTGATAAATCCAGACAAGCAGAAGAATGCTGGTGGCAGAATGTCTAGGATAGTGGTATATCCTCTTGATGCAAAGAAATCTGGAAAGTAGTACCCCTTTTCAGGAACAAATGCCAATGAAATTATGGTACGGTAGTTGAATTAATGTGTTTCAGGATAGTTAAATATAAAATATAAATATTAAATGAACTTGGCTGTACGTAAAGGTTTCCAGCCTATGCTTCCCATAAATATAATGAAGAGATTGTAAACACCTTTTTGGCTCTGTACACTAATGGCAAACATCTAATTAGTATTGAAAGGCTTTTATATGCATGTAGACTCGCCCACCAGTCTTGTGGCATCAAAGTGCAGGGCTGTATTAAGAGTTACAGTTAGGTTGTCAACTCAGTCCCTTGCTCTCCAGATGCAGGGAGCTGGTGGCACTGCATAGGCCACCAGTGGTATTTTAAACTTCTGGAGGTCTGCTGTCAGTCTTGAGTGACCATCTCTTCAGCATCTTCGAAGGACTCAGGAGAGAACTACAACTAACATGAAGGAAAGCTGACACACCATGTGGTTTTAGAGAGTTCCAGAGGAGGGGGGAGTTAAGAGGTAAAATTTGGGGATGACCCCCTCAAAAATGACATACTCGTGAGATTTTTATAGCTCCTTTTAGTCTCTGTCTAGGATTAACAGGCTACCTATCCTATTATATATCTGAGGGGTTCACAGACAGAAAAATATTTTTTCAGATTGGGTGAAAAATCACATTCTGTTTTAAGGAAAATAATGTGGCTGTTGATAGGGGAAAGCTTCCTGAACTCTGCAAAAACAAACATCCTCACTCAGAGATGTTGAAGCAAACTCAGTACTGCAGCATGCATCACATTTTGTGTATTTATATTATCCACTGATAAAATGTCTCACTCTTCCTTTTCTTCCTCCACAAAAATAAAGCACAGGACCCTCTGGCTCAACCCGCCCTCTCTGCGGGCTGGTCTCCACTATCAGGGAGATTGCTGCTGCTGCAATTGATGCAGCAGGGATTGATTTAGCGGTCTAGTGAAGCCCTGCTAAATTGATGGCAGAGCGCTCTCTTGTCGACCCTGGTACTCCAGCTCCTTGAGAAGAGTAAAGGAAGACACCGGGGTAAGTTGACCTAAGCTACGTCGACTCCAGCTACATTATTCATGTAGCTGGAGTAACATAACTTAGCTCAACTCACCCCTGTAGTGAAGACAAGCCCAGAGAAAGCTTCAATAAATAGGTTTTGTGACATGCCGTGGACTCATGAAACTCAGTCTTTTAGACCAGTGGTGGAAGTAAACTCTGGAGTTAAGGGTGTCCCACTGAAAATGTCCACTTCTATATGTACACATATTGGGACTATCTGCTTGAGGCAGAACTGAACAATAAGCTTTGTTTGTGAATATAAATACAAGACCAAATTCTGAGGTCCTTGCTCAGTCCTCATGAAGAAAAACTCTCACTTCTCGCAATATATACAGGCATCAGAATTTTGGTGCCTCAGCACAGAAGGAACCATTGTATGGGGTAATTCTGCTACAGGTCACATGTCTTCTGCAGAAAAGTCACTTTCCCCTTAAATTTAAATAATTTTGGGCTTGATCTTGCCAGGGCCTTAGCACTCTGGCACTGCCTCAGAAAGCACTTAAACAGATGCTTCTTTGTTGTCCTAAATAGGGATTCTTTCCAGAAACTGGTCCTAAATTATATGCTTTTCTTTAATCATGTAAGTAGTCTCACTGCTGTCACTAGGACTGCACACATGCTACACTTTTCTACTGGATCTGGGCCCTTGTGCGCAACATCTTACAGGATCAAGCCTTAGAGGTCTACTTGCACTAAGATAATATGGTAGGGAGCATGGGATAGATTGCTAGAGTGTACCTGAGGTGTGCTTTTAACTACAGAGAAACAGATCCTTGGACTTCTAGTCCTTATATATAATTCAGTGGTTAGGTACTCAGATGTCACATAGGTTGGTGCAGCATTAAAATCTAAATAGATCGATTGGGAAAAATATTCTATGTGGTAGGGATAGTGTGCTTCTTATTGGCACCTTTCCCCTTAATGTAAACTAGAGTCCTAAATCTTTTTTTAATCTTTGCTAAAAACCTATCTTTGACTACATAGGGAACATTATAATCTAGTTTCTCTTGGGGCACCAGATACACTAAGTTTATCCTGCCCTGCACTTATCTGGTGGTCTCTACACAGTCCTTTACTTATAGGCAATTTCCAACATCAAAGTCATAAAAGAGAGTACAAGCTTAGTATAGCAGTTTCCCTGCAGATAGCCGGGTTTTAACACAATCATCCCTTTTTCTCTTCCTTATTCAGGTGGGACATCCATTATTTCTTTGACAGATCACAGAGAGTCTGTAATTAAATAAAACTGCTGAGTAAACAGTTATAAATTATTTTGAAATGTATAAGGCTCTTTGTAAATTCATGGGGGTGGGGAGGTCAATTTTCAAAACATTGTCGTTCGTCATGTGACCCATGTGTATGTAAATTTGAGTTGGTAAATCACCATTCATTTCCTTGCAGTGTTACTCCATTGTGTATCTCAGACGTTTTCTTCCATGATGCATTAGTGTTCTAGGGAATATCCCTCCAGAGTAATCTTCTTTTCCTAGCTAAAATGCATTATGCTCAAAAAGAAAGAGGGAAAAAAGACACTCACAGTATACACTGAAATATGAGATTTCTAAGTAATATATGATTCAGTAATCTAAATAGATAGATATGATATATACTATAAATCTAAAATCACAGAACATTCAATTCAGTTCTGTATTCAGGAATAAATGTTTGTAAGGAAATATCCAGCTTCAAGCTAGATAAATCTCTATGCCTTCAGCAGCATAGCTTTTTCTTTATAGGTTGGTACTGAAATGTGGTTTCCTTTCTGGTTTTTTTTTCATAGTTAGTTTGTGTGAATATTGTGCATTAGAAAAAGCCCCCAGTGTTATACATTGCATTAAAGAAAATTCTTGTCATTTGCAGCCAAGCAGAGAATACCGACAGACTTCAGTCCTAAGTAGGATTAAGTTGAGTATCAGACTCTGGGTAGTGTTGCATTTCTTGTTATCTGAAAGTCTGAGGCTTTAGTGTTGTTGACATCTGGAGTATTTCTCAATGTGTTTGTATAATGTGTTGTTTTTTCTCTCTCCATTATTGATCATATAGCCATTTGCCATTGCAGTCAGCTTTTTCCAAATGTTTGTAACCTCAGTTTTATTAGTTCCTTTTACACTTTAGCAATTCCTTATTTGCTAAAATTGTCCTCAACAAACAGTGATTATGTGAGAGTCAAAGGTTCAAGAGCAGACTTAAGACAATCAGAAATGGGACCCAGTGCACATGGAAAATGTTGATGAGGTGATTCATTTGAACTGCAGAGAGATTGGGCTTGTCAGACCAGCCCTGCCAGATGATAGAAGACAGGCTGCTAAATGAGCTGCTTACCTCCCTCTCCAACTAACTGTAAAGTGCAGATTATTGGCTGTTAGAGTGGTGGCAGGCAGAAAATGAAGTATAAGTAAACTTAAAGTGTGTTTGTGTGTTGGGGGAAGTTCAGAGGTCTGAGTGAACACTAATGAAACTGTTTAGAATTATGTACTTTAGATTGGGCACTTGTATTGTCAGACACTGTAAAGCAGTCTATAAATAATAAATCTGTTTTTGCTCCATGGCCCAGATGCAATGAATGGCCACTGAAGAATCCTTCCATTGACTACAGTGGATACAGATTCAGGCCATCTATAATATTCACCTATATATTTTTTTTAAATAAATTGTGTATCACAATAGCTAATTTTATCTCAATAAACCACAATTGAGAGATTCCATTTTCTTCTTAATCTGTGACTTTGGATATAGTAGAACATTACTGTGTTGTTGGGCTGTCCATTACTGTCAGTATCTTTAGTACAGTAAACTGGTGCATGGTAAGCGTGTGTGTGTGGTTTAAAAAAAAAAAAGTGATCATAAACCCTTGCAACAGAGGATTTTTATTTATAATTTTTCATTGAGACAACCTATGATTCTTCACAATTTAGTGTAGCTTATAGGAAAAGTTGTGTGCTAATCAACAGGAATACAATTTACTTTGTATTTGCCTAACAGTGATTTCACAAAGTGACCTGCTTTAGTAGATTTTTGCAAGGTTTTAATTTGTTTCACTATGATTAGTTTTAAGTTTCTCTGAAATCTTAAGATCAGTTTTGCTTACTCAGCTACTTGGGTGTTTTTCATTGCTGAAATCTCTTGAGCCAGATAGTCTGTGAAAGCCCAGCAGCATAGCTACTCTAAATATAAACATTTAGAATCCCCAGTCTCTTTTTATTTTAAGTTACTATGACACATTCTGCTCTAGAATATATGTATTTATTTAACACGTGTCATTTGTACCAAAGTCTTTTATAACAGATTGATGAAAGGCAAGGCCCTGAACAACCAATAGAAAGAAGACCATAAGAATATGGTCAATAATTATGTGATCATGTTGCAACTTCAGGCAACAGGCGCTCTACGTTGCCACGGTTTATCAGGCTGTGCCATGAGATGGACAGAATTGTAGCTGAGACAGCATGTGTGTTAGAACTTTGTCAGGAAGCTTTAACACAGAAACTTATTCCAGTAATGTGAAATGCACAACATAGAGTTTAGGGAGGCAAAATAAATGAGTTCAGTTTCACAATTGTTAAATTGGAAGTATCTACTGCAGCCTTAAGAACAGATCTAAATTGTAAAGAGTCTGATTGTTAAATGATTACAATCGTTTACTGCCATAGGCTATAAAAATTAAAAAGGTCTAAGTGCTTCTTTCAGACAGCGATGCAGAGACTAATTTTACATGAATGCATATCCTAACAAGATTAGCCGGCTTATTCAGGCATATGAATTGCACTTTTGTTCTTTGTGTTGAACAAGCTTGTATCATCCGAGACACTCTATGCTTAACATGATTTCAACCAGTCCCTTACTTTCAAAGTATGTTCTTTCTTTCTCTCTCTCTCTCTCTCTCACTTTTTTAACACAGGACCTCTGAGATTTTCCGTTGTTTGCTTTTTGTATCTTCGGTATTTTATGCTCTCAATTTGAATTCTCCATTTCTTCTGTTTCTGTTTTCTCCTATTAATGGCATTATTTAAAATGGCAATGGAACATGATGTCTTAGCTCAATAATACGGAGCTACTGTGCTAAGTACAAATGGAAACGATCCATTTTTTAACAGCATTTTCATTGTTTCACAATTTGCTGTGTGCTTACCACTTCAGTTAGGCCATTAGGTCAGCCTCCATTCATACTGCAGTTATACAAGGAACAAAGAATTCTTTCCTGTCACGGAATTAATGATTGATTTTATATGTTGGCTAATCTATTGATGGTGAAACATTGAAAAAGAATAGATTACTGTGAATAGGAAAAAAAATCAATTCTTCTGAAATTTGCTTAGCTTCTGAGATCAAACACAGTCTGCTTTTTTATGTTTTATAAAGCCGTTTGGTTGAAAAACCATTAAAGGCATTAATGCTTTTGTCATTTTAGATGGATTACAAAGTCTTTAATGTATTATACTCCAATATAAATTTAAGGAAGCTGAGTAGAATTTTGTTTTGGAATAACTGAAGTAAAATGGTCTTGTTTCCAGAAGGCATTTTCAGAAAATTAAGACTACATTAAGTCTTTAGTTATAATACATCACTAACAGGTTTATTTTAGGAGTGCATCTGTATACTGTAACTTAACTATGTATTAGTGTTTCAATTGTAAATGCTTATTTTCAATTTCAGTGGCTTATACTTCACTGTAAAATTTTGGGCTGAAACAAGATATGTGAGGTCTCAAAGGCAGTGCAAAGGTTTATTTAAAACTCAATGTTAATTTTTATTTTCTGTTCTTTTTAACGTTGCTTTGGAAGTTATGCAATAGAATACAGTTTTGTTACTAATTGTTTCCATTGTGCATGTATTAGTTAATATTTACATTGCTTTAGCATCCAAAGGCCAGGTCTTGATGCTTTATAAACATATAATAAATGACAATCTGTGCTCATCAAGAGCTTAAGTATGTATGTGCATGGGTGCACACATACACACATTTTTACTATTCTAGAACAGCTTATGAGTGCTGAACTGTGGTGGTTTTGTGTGTTTTGTTTCATACTCTGATTGTTGGATGATTTTTCAAGGAAAAATATCAAAATGTTTTTTTTTAATTGAATGGACTTGGGAAACAGATAATACAAAAATGAAGCTTACTAATTATTAATAAAAGGAGTACTAGTGGCACCTTAGAGACTAACCAATTTATTTGAGCATAAGCTTTTGTGAGCTACAGCTCACTTCATCGGATGCATACTGTGGAAACTGCAGAAGACATTATATACACAGAGACCATGAAACAATACCTCCTCCCACCCCACTCTCCTGCTGGTAATAGCTTATCTAAAGTGATCACTCTCCTTACAATGTGTATGATAATCAAGGTGGGCCATTTCCAGCATAAATCCAAGTTTAACCAGAATGTCTGGGGGGGGGGAGGGTAGGAAAAAACAAGGGGAAATAGGCTACCTTGCATAATGACTTAGCCACTCCCAGTCTCTATTTAAGCCTAAATTAATAGTATCCAATTTACAAATGAATTCCAATTCAGCAGTATCTCACTGGAGTCTGGATTTGAAGTTTTTTTGTTGTAAGATAGCGACCTTCATGTCTGTAATTACGTGACCAGAGAGATTGAAGTGTTCTCCGACTGGTTTATGAATGTTATAATTCTTGACATCTGATTTGTGTCCATTTATTCTTTTACGTAGAGGCTGTCCAGTTTGACCAACGTACATGGCAGAGGGGCATTGCTGGCACATGATGGCATATATCACATTGGTGGATGTGCAGGTGAACGAGCCTCTGATAGTGTGGCTGATGTTGTTAGGCCCTGTGATGGTGTCCCCTGAATAGATATGTGGGCACAGTTGGCAACGGGTTTTGTTGCAAGGATAGGTTCCTGGGTTAGTGGTTCTGTTGTGTGGTATGTGGTTGTTGGTGAGTATTTGCTTCAGGTTGGGGGGCTGTCTGTAGGCAAGGACTGGCCTGTCTCCTTTGTGAGAGTGTTGGGTCATCCTTCAGGATAGGTTGTAGATCTTTAATAATACATTGGGGGCTGAAGGTGACAGCTAGTGGCGTTATGTTATTTTCTTTGTTAGGCCTGTCCTGTAGTAGGTGACTTCTGGGAGCTCTTCTGGCTCTATCAATCTGTTTCTTCACTTCAGTAGGTGGGTATTGTAGTTGTAAGAATGCTTGATAGAGATCTTGTAGGTGTTTGTCTCTGTCTGAGGGGTTGGAGCAAATGCGGTTGTATCGCAGAGCTTGGCTGTAGACAATGGATCGTGTGGTGTGGTCAGGGTGAAAGCTGGAGGCATGTAGGTAGGAATAGTGGTCCGTAGGTTTCCGGTATAGGGTGGTGGTTACGTGACCATTGTTTATTAGCATTGTAGTGTCCAGGAAGTGGATCTCTTGTTTGGACTGGACCAGGCTGAGGTTGATGGTGGGATGGAAATTGTTGAAATCATGGTGAAATTCCTCAAGGGCTTCTTTTCCATGGGGCCAGATGATGAAGATGTCATCAATATAGCGCAAGTAGAGTAGGGGCGTTAGGGGACGAGAGCTGAGGAAGCGTTGTTCTAAATCAGCCATAAAAATGTTGGCATGCTGTGGGGCCATGCGGGTACCCATAGCAGTGCCACTGATCTGAAGGTATACATTGTCCCCAAATGTAAAATAGTTATGGGTGAGGACAAAGTCACAAAGTTTAGCCACCAGGTTAGACGTGACATTATCGGGGATAGTGTTCTTGACGGCTTGTAGTCCATCTTTGTGTGGAATGTTGGTGTAGAAGGCTTCTACATCCATAGTGGCCAGGATGGTGTTATCAGGAAGATCACCGATGGATTGTAGTTTCCTCAGGAAGTCAGTGGTGTCTCAAAGGTAGATGTGCCAGCAATGCCCCTCTGCCATGTACATTGGTGAAACTGGACAGTCTCTATGTAAAAGAATAAATGGACACAAATCAGATGTCAAGAATTTATAACATTCATAAACCAGTCGGAGAACACTTCAATCTCTCTGGTCACGTAATTACAGACATGAAGGTCGCTATCTTACAACAAAAAAACTTCAAATCCAGACTCCAGCGAGATACTGCTGAATTGGAATTCATTTGCAAATTGGATACTATTAATTTAGGCTTAAATAGAGACTGGGAGTGGCTAAGTCATTATGCAAGGTAGCCTATTTCCCCTTGTTTTTTCCTACCCTCCCCCCCCCAGACGTTCTGGTTAAACTTGGATTTATGCTGGAAATGGCCCACCTTGATTATCATACACATTGTAAGGAGAGTGATCACTTTAGATAAGCTATTACCAGCAGGAGAGTGGGGTGGGAGAAGGTATTGTTTTATGGTCTCTATGTATATAATGTCTTCTGCAGTTTCCACAGTATGCATCTGATGAAGTGAGCTGTAGCTCACGAAAACTTATGCTCAAATAAATTGGTTAGTCTCTAGGGTGCCACAAGTACTCCTTTTCTTTTTGCAAATACAGACTAGCACGGCTGTTACTCTGAAACCTAGTTATTAATGTTAATGCTGCTTATGTTACATTTCCCCTTGGTTAATTTCATCTGAATTTCATCTGCAGTATTCCTTTGAGAGATCCTGAAATATGCCTTTCCTTCCCAACCGTTTATACCCTTCTTATACTTGTGCACTGCCATCAAACCTTCTGTCATTTGGCCAAACCATACATATTTAAATAATTTAATCTTATAAGAAACACAGAGAGGGAAATAAGATGGCCAGATTGAACAGGAGAAACCGTGTCACTCTTAAAACTTCTTAAAGAGTAATGCGAACAATACAGAAAGAAGAAAAACTGCCAAGAAGCATTATAAAGTTTAAGAGTCAGGCGTAAACCTTCAGTGGAAAAATGGCTTAAATTGTCTCTAATTTACTTCACTGTCCTTAGCAAAGGGCTTTGCCTTTATGGTGGTGAAGTCTATGCAAGTCCCTGGAGAAATAAGACTTAACACAGGAAGAGTGACACAGTCTGCCCAGCGTTGGTTGACATCTATACTATTATAAAATGTGTTAACTTGGTAAGAAGTAAGTTTTGTACTCGACATCTTCTTGTATATCTATGATAATGACTGTTTGACAAGTTACCAGGGAAAGGGGCTTCACTGAAGCTCCTTGATAAAGACTGGATGGCAGCTCCTTGGTGGTTACTAGCTTTAGCCAGCTCAGATCTTTCCTGGTTCCTGTTGCTAGATGCAAATTGCTGTATAGCTTGAAGGCATGTTCTTACCTTTCTTAATAAAGTTAAGATTGTATTTCCACCAATTATACTGAGAGGTGGGTTTTCAACCAGTAACATCCACCCGCTGCATATGACCTTTCTTCTCCATTGTATTGTACCCTCAACAATCAAGAAAATGACTCACTAATTAGATGTGTGGTGCAGTATTCACAAACAGCTATCACAACCAGTTACTGGTGGACCATCAGAAGAAGGGAATTCTACAAGTAGGAATTCTTCAAGGAGACTGGCTGGCAGCCTACCTGGAGTAGAGCCCTTTAAGCTAACTGAAACTTCCTATCTGATCTTAACTGCTTTGACAGGGCATATAAGGAGAGGCAGTCCCAAACCATTGAGGGCTTTATATATTATAACCAGCACCTTGAATTGCAGTGTGGAGCACTGATACAATGTGTTGAAGTTGGCTTTAGCTATTACGAAGGGAGGAGCTGCTTTCTGCACTAGAGATAGTAGTTTAGTGCTTGCCAAGACCTGATTTAGAAAGGTACTTAAGCATGTAAGTCAGTGGTGGGCAACTTGCGGCCCATGGGCTACACGTGGCCCGTCAGGATAATCCACTGGCGGGCCGCGAGACTGTTTACATTGACCATCCGCAGGCATAGCCACCTGCAGCTCCCAGTGGTCATGGTTCGCTGTTCCCAGCCAATGGGAACTGCGGGAAGCAGCAGCCAGCACGTCCCGCTGGCCCATGCCTTCCCCCAGCTCCCATTGGTCAGGAACCGCGGCCACTGGGAGCTGTGAGTGACCGTGCCTACGGACAGCCAATGTAAACAAACGGTCTCGCGGCCTGCCAGCAGATTTCCCTGACAGGCCGGAGGTTGCTCATCACTGATGTAAGTAGTCCCACTGAAGTCAGTGGAACTTAAACATATGTGCTTGTGTTTAAATAGCTTGCTGAATTGGGACCTACATTACTGCCTACTCCTCAAAGTTGGCTGTTACTCTGACCAGTGTATAGGGCGAGAAAGGTGGAGTCAAGGTTCCTTCCACTTCCCAGTCCTACCAGCATGCCAGCTCCAGGGAGGAAGTAAGCAGAGAAGTAGCCAGGCTTACTCCAGTGTACCCAGATTCAAGGTCAGATAGGCCACTTAAGGGTGCAGGGAGGCAGCAGAGGGAGAGGAATTATTTTGTGTGTGTAGTCCAAGTCAGAATCTAGCTCCAAGTGTCCATCTCAACCAAAAAAAAAAAAGTGTCAAAGGCCAGAATCTCTGGCAGCCATTTTATACCACGTATAAATATAACTGATTGGTTATACCATTGACAGTAATACCCAGTACATTTTTGGACTTGTTTACTGCAGTAATTACACAGTACATGTATCTACTAGATGTATTTTGTCACATTAGAAAGGAAAAAGGCCTTCACTGAAGCTCTATGTAATTGCTAAAGAGCCACTGGACCCACTGTCTTTACCAACCCAGATTGTTCGTGGTGTCTGTTGTTAGCTCTAAATTGCTGTACAGCCTCGTCTCACCTTTCTGTTTAAGATTATGTTCAAATTCACAGTCAGACTAGGGGAGAGGTCTTTGTGCACTACCTTATGTGAATTTACTGTTAGCTCCTTAGCCTGTCTATACACAAACACGCACACAATCATGTGAATTTACTGTTGGCTCCAGCCCCTGCAGAACGTGCAGACCAGAGAGCAATGGAACAACTTCAAACAAAAATTAGTGTTGTATTTTATCAATAATGTCCATAGTGGCTGACCTTCACACAACTTATAGAAACCCAAAAGGCCCCAAAATTGTCTACTGCTTCCATCAATGGAGGGAGCAGATATATAACCTCTTCCCATTCATCCTAAGTGTTTCCACCTATTGGGTAGCATCCTCTCCAGGGATTCAGATTAAGCACTAGCCAGATCATTTTCAAGGATTCCCTATCTGTGTTAGTCAACATGTAAGTAAGAAAACTGCAGTCTCTGGGTCAAATGATAGACTTGGAGCTAGTGTCATTTGGATACTGATGGCATGAGATACAATGTTAAGTATCCTTCTATCTACTGTAAAGTGATGATTTGTTGTGCAAGTGCCTCCCTCCAACATTTTTAAGGGAGAATTAAACTTTGTGCTGCCTTTTATTTCCCTTTGTTTACAAATCAAAATAATCTGCAACCCAGCCAACTTTCACTGAATCAATACACTAAGCCAGTGCAGAAGTAAGTTTTGTAGACTTAGCATGCAAGAAGAATTTAACATTTGTTCCTGAATAGAGTCAATAGTAGGAAAGATGTCAGGCTATGTTGAAACAATTTTTGTTTAGCAAAACAATGTTCCTTGTCAATAAGACAATAAAAAGATATTCCCTTTACATTTTGGATGTATGTCTAACTTCCCTAGTAATGCAAGCTTAAACATATTCAAGCTTTTGCATAACTTGCTGGCTTTTTTTCAAATAAGTAGGTTTGAAATTGATTCAAAGGTTCTTTGTGCAGTAATATAAACTGGTGATGTACTGATGGGACTGCACATACTTCACTTTTGTGAAAGAGCAGAATCAATTATGTTTCTTTCCACAAAATGAATCACCAAGACCTAACCTAAGCAGGATCTTTCCTAACTGATGCAGAAACATTAGATTAGTCAGTGCTTTTCCAAAGGTGGCATTTATGATTCAGATTTTCTATGAGCTGATTCATTGTTTCTGAAACATTATGTTAACCCAACAATCTGGTGGTAGGTTTCTAATTGACATAATTAATGAAGAACACAGATTTAAAAGCTCATTGTTCGTACTGAGCTGCTTGAGTGAGTGAAGAACTGTCTTGGACAATGGAGGCCAACTATGCTTGTGAGTTCCAGTAGTTCAAGATGGAAAAACTAATGGAGTGACACAAGGATCCATATTAGACCAGATTTTGTTACCTTTTCTATTATTGGGAGAGTGAATCTGTGAGCATAATTCAGTTAGAGGCACATGAGGCTACTAGACAGCTTTCCTGTTGTTCCTGTTCTCTGTCACAGCTTGTGATTATGCTCAGTGGTGACACTGAAATGCAATCGTAAACCGGTTAGAAATTGTAGGGGAGATTCACTCCTGTGCAGAAAACCATTATAACCTGTCTGCCCCAGTTAAACCCCATAAAGTGCTGTGCCAGAGGCACTTGGGAGAAGGAATCATTCATGGGATGCTGGAGGCTACCATTGATGGCTCAGCAGAGAGGCCAGTTCGACACTCTTCCAATCATCTGTGAGTCAGTTACACCAACCTCCACTCAGTCACTCCATGTGTAATGTACACATGATTATTTGCATTTGATTATGATTATGCACAATGATTATTTGCATTGCTTCTGAATGTGGTTTATTGTCTCCTAGTTTCATTAAGATACTTTACTGTCATCTATTCCTTTTCTTTATTTTCCCATTCTGCCCTAGTGGTTTAGCACCTGGGAAAATTACCACAATTCCTTGACATATCCAACAAATCTTTTGATCTTCCCGGCCCCATGCTATATCATCTTAGAATCACTATTTTTCACTAGCCTCCTTTCCAATCTTCTAAACTGTTCTTTAGACCTCCCATAAAATTAGTTTAGTCACCTGCAATTCACCCATCTGCTCCCCAAAGTTTTTACCATTTTTTTTTAAAAAAGCTTTTCAGTTGCCGCAGAAGCAAATACTTATCCTTAAGTATGATCATGTCTAATTGTGCTCTTTTACTTCCAGGGATTTTTTTTCTTGTAAGAAAGCAGTAGTACTGCAAAAAAGAAATCTTTCCTCAAAAAAGGCAATTTTTAAATTTTATTTTAAATTTAAACCTCTATAAAAACACTAATACTAAAGATCTAGACACCCTAACAATTAGACTTAGTCAAATAGTGATAATCCCCCACTAGCATAAATATATTCATATACTGGAAATAAATGAACTGAGCCAGCCAATAAGTCAAACCAATAGAAAATCCTTTTCATTGCTAGGAATATAATATACCCTCTACTTTTACCAAGAAGCCTATCAAACACAGTTATGGGAGATGGTATTTGGTGTTCTGCTTGGAGACAACTACATCATTTTGTCATTTGCCTTGACTCTTATGAAGATTGGGTGAAGGGTCAAGGGATTTCCGTGCAGACAATCTCCAGATGGATTACTTCCTGCATTACCAGTGTTACGAATTACACCTGGTAGGACACGCACACTAGTGCTACGAATTATACCTGATAGGTCACGCACAGTTCGAATCTAGGCTGAGGCACAGAAACAAAGTCCACAACTGCAGAGTTCCCAAAAGACACTAAGTTTATTACGCTCGAGCGTGGTGCCCCCCTGCTAGCCAGGAGGGGACCCTGAATGCAAATTATACAAAGGTTATATACCTTTTAGCAAAGCATGTTGCCCTCGTGCATCGGAAACCTTAGCCAATAAACAAACCCTTGTCTTATCTACCACCTATCCCTGCTTGGTGCATTCCTCGTGCTATACCAGTATGTTAATTACACAGCATGGTCCTAAAGCTATGCATCAGTAACTTTTATTATCAGGATGGGAGGCCTCACATCAAGGCCAAGAGACAGGGAGTTAGAGACTGACAAAAACCAGATACTGGGAGTCAAGGCAGGCTGGAGGCAAGGAGGAGGATTTTCACAGGGATTTGATATCTAAGGATTACTCCTCCTGGTGTATGATGTGCTGGCATTTAAACAATGGTGGGCCCCAAACCAAAATGGAGTCACGTGCTAACTTTTCCTTAACAGTCCTCCCTTTTTTTTTTTTTTTTTTTTACGTCAGTAAGCTATATCGGGGCTGAGTAACCGTGCTGCAGGGTTAGCAACTGCCGACAGCACATACTGCAGCATTGTAGGCATACAAAAAATAACGCAAAAACAATAACAATCAAAAAAAGTAAATACAAAATACGCCGTCCCCAAGTCCCAACATCCGGTAGCCGTGAGGTGAGCCAGTCCCAGACCTCCTGGAATCCGGCGCTGGTAGTGTCAAGGCTGATGTGGTGGAATAGGGCTGCCTGTTGCTTGAGGATGTGGATGTCAGTTTCCACTCTATGATGCTGATTTACAAGTACGCAACAGCTTGAATTGACCAGAGCACAAACCCCACCCTGATTTGCAAGGAGATAATCCAGGGCTAGGCGGTTTTGCAATGTAGTTTGGGATAGCTGGGTGACTTCAATTTGAAGGGCAGAGAGAGCATCTGCAGTAGCATTTGCCATTAGTTCCAAAGCAGCTGAAATGTTAACTATAGCTTTTTCCAGCTCGCTTACTCCCAACCATGGCAAAAACCAACGCACAAAGGAGTGAAAGCCTTTGGGCCGATAAGAAAGGGGGTTTAAAGGAATACTTCGTCGGTCCCTCCACACTAGATTGCGGATCTCTCCCCGGGTCAGGTTCTGGTGTACTGTCACGGCGGGTACTATAGCTCCTAAGGTACATGTACCACACCATCCTGCTGGGAGAACTTTATAGGCTGTGTGATTGCATAACCAATACCAGCCAGACCCCTCGGGGACTGGCCACGGGGTTCTGGAGTAGGTAGAGGGGCCTCCCGCACCAGAGCTGATTTGGGTGGTGTCCTTGCACCCTACAAAATTCCCTACAAAAACTGTATTTTCTATGCCCTTACGTCGTGACACACATAAAGCATAATTACCCTGGGCCACCATATCAATAGACCATATTTGGATTGTAACATTCCAATTAAATGTAGTGTTTGCCCATAGCTTGGTTTGGAGCGTTCGATTAAGGGGGATAGGTACCCCTACCAACGGGACTCCCTGACCTAAATATGTGGGGGTATGAATGCAAATCCAACACTGCGTTCGATTTACACCCTGTTTGATAGCACGGGTTAAATTTAAAAAGCTATTGCCCTCCCATCCTTGTACTGGACTTGGGAATAGGGAGAGGATCCCCCAGGCAAACCACACCAATGTCGACATCCTCCCCTGTACCATACAAAAAACACTACCCCCAATGTAAGTCCAATAAACAGGAACACAAAAAGTCCTGGTGGGCTATGAAGGTCCCAGTAGCTGGAAAGCTCAGTCCATGGGTTGGTTGTAGTGTTCATTCGTGAAGTGGCTCGTCTGCTGGCTCACCAGGGTCAGGTGGGGGTTCTGTTGCCAACTTGACGTAGCTATGGTGAATCCAGGAACCTTTACCTGCAACTTTTAAAGCAGAATAAGTACATAACAGAACCTGGTACGGCCCCTCCCACCGGGGTTCCAGGGGGTCGGTGCGGGGGATCTTTTTTACCATTACCCAATCCCCTGGCTTAAAGGAATGAACTTGTAACCCTAAGGGTGCGGTTTGAAACAACTGAGCTTCAGACTGGTTGTCAGTCAGCTCCTTTTGCAGTCTAGCAACATATCTGGCCAAAGTTTCATCTCCATCCAAGAGGCTAGCATGTACAGGAACATAAGTTCCCGGGACCAAAGCTGGTCTCCCAAACAGTACCTCAAATGGGGACAGGCCTAGGGGCATGCGTGGCGTTCGTCTTATATGCCATAAAACTATAGGCAAGGCCTCTGGCCACTTAAATCCAGTTTCCTTACAAAACTTTGCTACCATTGTCTTTATTTTTCGGTTCATGTGCTCCACCTGACCTGCAGACTGGGGGTGGTACGGGGTGTGTAATTGTCGAATAATCCCCAAGCACCGGTACAGTTCCTCCAAAATCTTTGCAGTAAAGTGTGAGCCCCGATCTGAATCAATGACTTCAGGGACACCAAACCTGGGTACAATGTCTTTCATTAAGAACTTGACCACAGATCTTGCATCTGCCTTTCTGGTTGGTATTGCTTCAGGCCATCCGGAAAGTTGGTCCACTATAACAAGGAGGTGGTGAAACCCTGAGCATTTGGGCATTTCTGCGTAGTCCATCTGCAAGCGCTGAAACGGGAAGTTTGCCCAGGGTCTCCCCCATTTTGAGTTGGCATCGAGCCGAGTCTTAGCAGAGAAGGCCAGGCAAGTAGGGCAGGAGCCAAGAACTCGCTTTACCGCGGGATAAACATGCGGTGCTGCCCAGAACTTTAGTATGGCAGCCACCGTGCCCTGAATACCAGCGTGACCCAGGGAATGAAAATAATGAGCAGCTGCGAGTAGATAACGACGGGGGAGAATAGGTTTGTTCCCGATCCGCCAAACCTTATCAGAGCCCTTAGATCCCTCCCAGCGTTTCCAGTCATGCAGCTCCTCCAAGGATACGTCAGCATACAGCAGTGTCCAGTCAGCAGGTGGGAAGGACACATCCAGGGGGAGGGAAGCCGAAACCAGAAGGGGCTGTAGAGCTGCAGCCTTTGCGGCTGAATCAGCTAATGCATTGCCCTGAGATACAACACTGTTAGACTGCCTGTGCGCATAACAATGAACCACCGCCACCTGACGAGGGGCCTGAATAGCTTCCAAAAGGGCAGAGATTAGAGGGCCATTAGCGATTTTTGTGCCTGAGGAGGTTAAAAATCCTCGTTGCTTCCAGAGCTGGCCTGTAGCATGACAAACCCCAAAAGCATACTTAGAGTCTGTATAAATGGTAACAGTTTTTCCTGAAGACAATAAGCAAGCCCTGGTAAGCGCATGTAACTCTGCACCCTGGGCCCTGAACGAAGGTGGTAGGGGGGCAGCCTCGATAACGTCTGCCTGAGAGGTAACCAAATAGCCCGAGACCCGGTGGCCATTTAAATAGTACGAGGACCCATCTGTGAAAAGAAGTAAATCGGGCTCTACTAAAGGGGAGTCCGCTAAATCCGGGCGGGGCTTACCATTCTGCGCGACGACATCCATGCATACATGGTGAGGGGTACCGTCCTCTGGGAGGGGTAGCATTGTGGCTGGATTGAGGATGTTACAGCGGCGTAAAGTAACGTTGTCAGCGGCCAACAGGATTAGCTCATATTTATGAGCCCGCTGTGGAGACAATGCCTGTGTAGAATGCTGTTTTAAAAGAATTTCAACCTCATGAGGGACCCAGACAGTCAGAGGGTGCCCCAGAACAATAGGTCGTGACCGTTCAACCATGACAGCAGCAGCAGCAACAGACCGTACACAGGAGACAGAGCCCTGAATCAGAGGGTCCAGTTGTACTGAATAATAGGCTACGGGGCGTGGGCGACCCCCCAGGTATTGCAAAAGGACGCCGCTAGCCACTCCCTGCCGTTCATGAGTGAAAAGAGAAAATGGTTTACCGTAATCCGGGAATCCCAAGGCGGGCGCAGAGATCAGAGCCTTTTTGACGGATTTAAAAGCATTTTCCATTTCCGGGGTCCAGGAGACAGGATCGAGGGTCAGTGTTGTAGTAGCTTGAACTAACGGTTTTACCAATTCTCCGAAAGCCACAACCCAGGGTCGACAGAACCCTGCAGCCCCCAGGAAAGCCCGTAACTGCTTTTTTGTAGTTGGACGTGGGTAATCCTGGATTGCCCGCACCCTATCAGGGGATAGTAAGCGCTCCCCAGGTCTAATTACAAAACCCAAATAAATTACCTGATCTAGGCACAGCTGCAACTTGGATGGGGAAGCACGATGACCCTTATTAGCTAATGCAGTAAGCAAAACAACAGAGTCAATTAAACATGTGTTATAATCTGAGGCAGCGATTAGCAAATCATCCACATACTGAACCAGGACAGACGAACTAGGCAAAACAATGTCTTTTAAATCCTCGGTGAGAATTCGGGAAAAAATAGTAGGGGATCCTGAGAACCCCTGGGGAAGACGCGTCCATGTTAGCTGCTGACCCTTCCAGGTAAACGCGAATAAATATTGAGAATCAGGGTGCAAAGGAATACTGAAAAATGCTGCACACAAATCTATGACAGTAAAGCAAGTGGCTGACTGAGGAATTAGCGTTAGAATAGTGCTCGGATCAGGGACAACTGGATGGGGGGCTATAACATAACCATTTATAGCCCGAAGATCCTGAACAAATCGATAGACTGGACGCCCGTCTGGTCCCGGTTTAGGCTTCCTTACTGGAAGAATGGGAGTATTACAGGGCGAACTGCAAGGGACTAAAACCCCCTGAGTTAAATAACTGTCAATAAGGAGTGAGATGCCTTCTTCCGCCTCCCTCGGCAAGGGGTATTGTTTTACGGACGGAGGCGGTCCGCCCCCTGTTTTCAGACTCACTGGAACTGCTGATTTAAGAAGACCCACATCAGTAGGATTTGTGCTTCACAAAGTGTGGGGAACACTGGACAATTCAGAGGGGACACCAGGAATAGGTGTAACCGATGTCATAAGAGAAGCAACCGCCGAGTCCGGGACGGACATGCGGAGCCCCTCGGGGGCGCAATATATATGTGCCCCCAATTTGCCCAGCACATCCCGCCCGAGGAGGTTTGCGGGGCCCTCCGGCATTACAACAAATCTATGTGATAGCTTTAAAGAACCAAGCTCGATAGGGACAGGGTAGGATAAAGGGGCCGGGCAGGGATTACCTTCTATACCCTGCACCCAAACCTTGGTATCGGACAGAGAGCCCGGAACAAAAGTTAAAGTGGAGAGAGTGGCCCCAGTATCTACTAGAAAAGGCACAAGGTGTTCCCCCACCTTTAAATAAATTTGTGACTGTAATCCCAAGTCCCATTCCAACTCTCCCAAAGTCCCCAAAACCTCCGCCTCTAGTCACTGGGGGTTAACAAGGTTCTGGGGGGCGTTAGGGGGAAAAGAAGGATTAGCCTCTACCTGGCTCTTCCAAGGAGCCCCTCGGGGAAGCAGGGGACACTCCCTCCTCCAGTGCCCTGGTTGTTTACAATAATTACAATTCCCCTCCCTCATTCTATCCCAACCTCCCCCTCCTCCTATCCCCCGTCCATGCCCCCTTCCCCTCACCTCTTCGCGCCCTCGCCAATGCTGGTTTCCCGAAGGAGCCTGCAAGGCAGCAGCTAACATACTTACTTCCTCCTTCTTCTGTTTACATTTTTCCCGTGCTTTTTCCTCGTCCCTGCCGTTAAACACAAAGGTGGCCAGGCGGACAACCTCCTGGAGGGGTTTTCCTGGCCAATCGGGCACATGCTTAGAAAAATATTTTTTTATATCTGATGCTGCCTGATCAACATAAAAGGAGACCATCATAGGACGGTTTTCCTCTGCCTCAGGGTTTATACCGCCCCCATATACACGAACTTGCTTGGACAACCGGGCCAAAAAGGCGGAGGGGTGCTCAGTAAGCTCTTGCCGACATTCACGAATTTTAGACCAGTTAGCCGTTTTACTACCAGCTTTACGTACAGCTTCTAAAAGGCCGTTTCTACCCGCCTTTAAAAGGCCCATTTGAGTAGGCACATTAGGATTCCAATTGGGATCAGTCAGGGGCCAAGAAGCCCGGGTACTATCCTCCCCTGCCCAGCGCCTATTAGCATCCAGAATGGAATATTTTTCGTCAGGGGTAAAAAGTGTGTCCAGGATTACCTGGACATCTCCCCATGTAGGATTAAATGCGGTAAATACAGACCGAATGGTTTGCAGAACCTTCTCTGGATCGTCACGCAGGCGAGGCATCTGCTGTTGCCATGTTACTAAATCGCCTGGGCCAAAAGGGCGGTGAACATAGGGAAAAGCAAACCGTTCACTTCCGTCCGTATTATGAGTAACAAGGGGTTGCTGAATGAGGGGAGCTTGCAGAGTAACCGGTGGGTCAATGGTGGGCCCGCACGGGCAGGGGGGTGGCGAGCAAGGAGATGATAGGCATAAGTCAGAAAGCCGAGGGTAAGCCGGGGGAGGGGCAGAAACAGGCCGGGGAGGAGAAGAAACAGGCGTAGCACAGAGCGGGGCTGAAGACCCCTGAGATAGATAGGAAAAGGAGAAGGAAAGAGGACGTCCTTTCGCATGCGCATAAGCCCAGTTGTCCCATACATACCAATAATCCATTTGGGCTGGAGCTTTATCCTCCAGCCTTCTTCTAAGCGTTGTTAATGTATCCCCAGCAAAGGACCCATCCGGTGGCCATTCAACAGATGTTTGAGTTGTTAGTGCTGGCCACTCAACCTTACATAAAATAACAGCTTTCTTCCTGCCTAACCCATGGGTGCCAGAGATATTTCCCCAATTCTCAAGCATTTCAGCTAAAGGGGTCCCCTTACTTACACTCTGCCCAGAACCCATAATGGGCTACCAAAAGAACACAAAATGTGCCACCTTATTGCCTAAGCGACGGCTCACACCCCCCCTCCTCGGAGTTCTCAAAGGTGAACTCACCCTGTGCCGGCTGGAGCTGTCCCAGAGGAGGAGTGTAGTCTCGCTTGTTGGGGCGAGCCTAGAGTCCCTTCGTGGTCGCCAAAACTGTTACGAATTACACCTGGTAGGACACGCACACAAGTGCTACGAATTACACCTGGTAGGACACGCACACAAGTGCTATGAATTACACCTGGTAGGACACGCACACAAGTGCTACGAATTATACCTGATAGGTCACGCACATAAGTGCTACGAATTACACCTGATAGGACACGCACACAAATGCTGCGAATTATACCTGATAGGACACGCACACAAATGCTGCGAATTATACCTGATAGGACACGCACACCAGTGCTGCGAATTATACCTGATAGGTCACGCACAGTTCGAATCTAGGCTGAGGCACAGAAACAAAGTCCACAACTGCAGAGTTCCCAAAAGACACTAAGTTTATTACGCTCGAGTGTGGTGCCCCCCTGCTAGCCAGGAGGGGACCCTGAATGCAAATTATACAAAGGTTATATACCTTTTAGCAAAGCATGTTGCCCTCGTGCATCGGAAACCTTAGCCAATAAACAAACCCTTGTCTTATCTACCACCTATCCCTGCTTGGTGCATTCCTCGTGCTATACCAGTATGTTAATTACACAGCATGGTCCTAAAGCTATGCATCAGTAACTTTTATTATCAGGATGGGAGGCCTCACATCAAGGCCAAGAGACAGGGAGTTAGAGACTGACAAAAACCAGATACTTGGAGTCAAGGCAGGCTGGAGGCAAGGAGGAGGATTTTCACAGGGATTTGATATCTAAGGATTACTCCTCCTGGTGTATGATGTGCTGGCATTTAAACAATGGTGGGCCCCAAACCAAAATGGAGTCACATGTGCTAACTTTTCCTTAACACCAGCAGCATTTGGAGTAGCTCAGTCTACATCTCCACAAAGACTGGTGGCTCATTCGATGAGGGCCCAAGCAGTTTCAGTCATGTTTCTCGATGAGTTTCTATATTGGACCTTTGCAGAACAGCTACCTAGTCTTCAGTGCCTATTTTTATCAAGTATTTTGCTATTATGACTGCATCTAAATCAGATGCAAACTTTCGAAAGGTATTTCTGCAATCATTCTTTAGGAAGATTCCAAGCCCCACCTACTTCAGTTACTGCTTGTGAATCAAATGTGTGGAATAAACATCTGCAACCACTCAAAGAAGAAAAAATGGTTATTTACCTGTACTATAACTGTTCTTTGAGATGAGGATGCAGACACATTTTATATGACCCACCCTCCATCTCCTCTTCCTAGGGGGTCAGGGCAGTGCTGCCCTGATATGCCCATAGGAGTGGCTATGGAACCAAAGGGTCTGAGCTTCACCCCAAAGGGTACAACTAAGCAAAGTTCTCAGACTTTGGTGCATTGGGTACACACACCTGACTGGAATATATGTCTGAACCCACATCTCAAAGAACAACAGTTAAAACCCAGGTAAGTAACCATGGGGAGGGAGGGAGGGGGGATTTTAATGTAATTTTGTTTGTTTTTTAAATCAAAAGCAAACAAAAAACCAAGAGAATTTCCAGCATGTTAAGCCATATTGACACCATGTATAGGTAGTCAGCAGAGTGTGATCTCAGGTTGTTTGGAACCACAGAACAGATTTCTACCACTTGAGCTAAAGGAGTTTCTGGTAGGATTAAGTTGTTATCCTCTCTTGACCAGCACATTGAGGGGGAACATGACTCTCACTTTCCCAGTTACTTACACAATGATAGGCTACCACCACAAGAATGTTGGGAATCCAAACATCCTGTGTTCCAATTTTGGCTCTGAAGGAGAGTGCCATCTAGTAGCTAGTGACGGTGCAGCCAAGCTCCGAGACTTGGAACACTTATTCTGAAAGGTCGTGTGGCTACGGGCGTGAAACTTCGGTCAGTGATATTAGAGACGTGGATTCTTGCACTGCCAGAAATGACCTTGTGCCAACCTCTTTCATACCCACCAGAAATGGAAGGGAATTGTATCGTCCTACTTCATCACGAATAGGCATGAGGCCTTCTCGATAATAAGGATTTTGAACTACACAAAATTATTAAGAACAGTCAGAGGAAGCACTGACACTAACACTCACGGTCTCCCGTACGCCACACCTTTTCCTAGGCCAAAGGGATGGCTATTGCAATGGCTGTGTTCAGTCCAGAGCTCTAGCTCTGTCTACCATGGGAGAGGCTCATTGAGATCTGGGAACATACTCCTGCTTCGGTGCTTTGCTGAATTGGGGCCTATTTATGACTCTGCAAGAAAGCAGTTAAGCATGTAATTAACTTTAAACGAATACGTGACTCCCATTGAAGCTTGCACAAGGCCTGCCCATGCTGAATAGTCTGTCACTCTAGTGAACACTAAATTTTACCCAATTAAAATACAAATCGTTGAAATAATGGATGTGCAAATGGATAAACCACTAGCTGATTTTTTTTTAAATTGGACTATGTAAATGTTGCTGATGTGCAGACTTATAGTGTATAACTTAAGAGCCAAGGATATTTCTTAAGTATTTCACATTTCAGACACATACAGCAAATGATACATACACTTTCTAGTATGACAAAGAGGTTTACAAGCAGCTGAGTCAAATGACCTATTATCTAACAATGTGTTAAGTTTCATTTTGCAGGCAGGCAGAGTGCTTTTGAGACACTTTACATCCATGCAGTAAAAAAGACACTGAAAAAATGTTTTATACCGTGGGTCAATGGTTATCAAATTTAGGTTGTTAATATTTCTTAGCGAGATGAACATTGTCTTTTAGTAAGAACTAGCTGGCCTGCATGAATGTAGTGGCATGTGTTCTACTGTATATATTCACAAAAAGAAAAGGAGTACTAGTGGCACCTTAGAGACTAACCAATTTATTTGAGCATAAGCTTTCGTGAGCTACAGCTCACTTCATCGGATGCATTCAGTGGAAAATGGTATATTATCTTTGCTGAAATAAATTGGTTAGTCTCTAAGGTGCCACTAGTACTCCTTTTTTCTTTTTGCGAATACAGACTAACACGGCTGCTACTCCGAATACTGTATATATTGAAACTGGATTTACAGTTATAAATATGGTGTGCATTTTGTATTGTATATTTATGCTCTGATCATTTAAACACTTATGTGATTAAATTTACTTGCCTGAGTAGTTCCATTGACTTCAATAGTAGTTAGTTATGTATCAGTATTTTCATGATTGCTGCCTTGATTAGCAAGTTTTACAACACAGGGTAATAAGAATTAGATAGACATTTAATTATTGTATGTGCATTAATACTAAATCATGTTCTTATACTACAGTAAGTAGCCATTTTTTTGAAACATATCTTTAAAGGATACAAATTACTTTCATAAGTTATGGTATGTACATTTGTTACTTAATGAATCACTACTAGTAATACTGACTATTATATTGATGCTCTCCAAGAAGATTGAATTGTTATATATTACACTTAACAGAAGATCACTCTCCATATACCAAATCTCTCTCTCTCTCTCCCTCTCCCACTATTTATTATCCCTTATTCAAATCCTTCCTCAAATAAACTTCTCTCATTGAGCCTTTCAACAATTTCCTTCCAAGTTTCCTTCAAGATAGAACCTTATTCTTATCACCTGAGCTTGAAAGTGGACATCTGTGCCTAATCTAGGTTATAAATTCTCTGGGGCATAGGCTGACTTCCTTTGTTTGCGCAGATCTGAGCACAACTACAACACATAATGAATAATAATACATAATAATAGCGATTATTTTATAAGAAAAATGGTATTATATAATTTATTTATTTTACTAGTGTCAAGGTTCCTCCCCCACTCTGAACTCTAGGGTACAGATGTGGGGACCTGCATGAAAAACCTCCTAAGCTTATCTTTACCAGCTTAGGTCAAAACTTCCCCAAGGTACAAAATATTCCACCCGTTGTCTTTGGACTGGCCGCTACCACCACCAAACTAATACTGGTTACTGGGGAAGAGCTGTTTGGACGCGTCCTTCCCCCCAAAATACTTCCCAAAACCTTGCACCCCACTTCCTGGACAAGGTTTGGTAAAAAGCCTCACCAATTTGCCTAGGTGACTACAGACCCAGACCCTTGGATCTTAAGAACAATGAACAATCCTCCCAACACTTGCACCCCCCCTGTCCTGGGAAATGTTGGATAAAAAGCCTCACCAATTTGCATAGGTGACCACAGACCCAAACCCTTGGATCTGAGAACAATGAAAAAGCATTCAGTTTTCTTACAAGAAGACTTTTAATAGAAATAGGAGTAAATAGAAATAAAGAAATCCCCCCTGTAAAATCAGAATGGTAGATACCTTACAGGGTAATTAGATTCAAAACATAGAGAACCCCTCTAGGCAAAACCTTAAGTTACAAAAAAGATACACAGACAGAAATAGTTATTCTATTCAGCACAATTCTTTTCTCAGATTATGATTTCTTTAAATGGCTAACACGTACCTAGTTAGATTACTGACTAAAAGTTCTAAGACTCCATTCCTGGTCTATCCCCAGCAAAGACAGACACACACACCCTTTGTTTCTCTCCCTCCTCCCAGCTTTTGAAAGTATCTTGTCTCCTCATTGGTCATTTTGGTCAGGTGCCAGCGAGGTTACCTTTAGCTTCTTAACCCTTTACAGGTGAGAGGAGCTTTCCCCTGGCCAGGAGGGATTTCAAAGGGGTTTACCCTTCCCTTTATATTTGACAACTAGGTAAAAAAATTCATCTTTATTACAGATAGGTGCCAACAAAAGTGTCTTTAATGTCACTTTTGATTTATAGGACTGCAAAGAAAATTCCTATGCTATACATTTAAAATCCATTATCTGGAAGCTTCTCAGAAACATGTTTAACAAATTCCATCGAGGACTGGGATCCTGTGTACCAGGTTTCAGATTGCGATAAATTTTTAGCCTAAAATTATAAATCCCCGAAAAATAGGAAAATTAAAGAATATGCAATAGACCATTAACTATGGCCGTGCTATCCAGCATAACTATAATGACATACAGTACTTGCCTTTTTGAAAGTTTAATATATAACTTTATGAATATTAGATGTGGTAGTCATCTATTCCAGGCAGAGTTGTAACTCTGGATTAAAAAAGAGAGAGATTTTTCTCCGTTATGTAGCTGGAGAGTTAACAGACACAATGAAGCATAAGAATTACATTTTGCAAATTAGCGTTACATCTTTATCATCTTTAAAAGCTGAAAACTTACATTTCAGATAGTCTAGTTACTTATTTATTATTTCTGCTTAAGAATTTAAATCAAGGCATTGAATTTTTGCAAATCCTTACACAACTTGCAGTAGTTTGCTGATTTGTCTAACCTGCTTTGTTAAAGAGATTGGAAAAAAGCCCAAACATTTGAGTTCGCAAAAATGCTTGCCTCTCTGTCATATTTGGTGCCCTGCCCCCGAAATGCCTCCCGCTTGCAGCCCTATTCTCCACTACTCTAGAGCAGAGCTTCACCAACCTTGTCCTATGCTACTTTGTCCCCAGGGTGTGGCACACACTTACTGTAGCTTGGGCATCTGGCATGCTCCTAAATGCACACTAACATCCAGAATGAAGAAACATCACTTCTCCCCAATCCATGTCTTATCTGAAAGTAACAGCCCCAGGAAATAAAAAGCCAGCACCCATAAAGTGGATCAGTAAACATTTGCAGTCTGACCTCTCAAATGTGCCTCATGTCACTGTATCAAGCTACCTCTTCCTGCTGCATGAAGTGGGGAGAGAGTGATCCCAATCAAAATACCTCTAATATGGAAAATTCAAGCGTCATCTGCTTCACCACACTTTCTTTCAGACTAAATATGCTAAAGCTGTTTGCGTGACGGTTTTGTCTCTAATCAGTTGCCTAGCCCCTAGACCACATTCTCTTTCCAGAGCCAGGATTAGAAACCAGGATCCCTAATCACCAACATTCTACTACTGTGTCTCAAATTATTGTAAAGCTACCGGCAATACGTATGTTGCATCCCTTTCTAACTGATCCTCTCAGATGTGGTGAATAAAGAAATAAAATTCAAGCCACATTGGCTAGCAGGGAAAGGGGGAGGGGAGATCTTCATGCACATCCTTTATAGTACTGAGAGGTGGTCAGACCCGGTGGTACTGGGAGCAATGTAAGTACCTGGTTCATCATCTCTTTGAAACATAATATTTAACTCTCATGTAGGCCAACAACAGGACTCAAAACACTTTGTAAAGGTAGGTAAGTAAGTATCATTATCTCCATTTTAGAGATGGAGAAACAAAGAATTAGAAAGGGTAAGTGATTCGCTCAGTGGCGCACACACAGTGAGCAAATTTGTCAGGATGTCTGATTCCTGTTTCTATCATCTAACTACTAGATCGTGTTGCCTTCCTTGGTGCTAACTTTAACACAGTGTTATTAAACGATAAATATGTAGTACCCTGCCTCTGGTGGGGGGAAAAAAGTTGGATTAGTATTACTCTCAGTGCAGATAGTTTCTAGTCTGTGCAGTGGTGTAAGAATTGGGGAAACAGCATAAGAAGCCTATTTCCTTATGTATACATGGAGCCCTCTCTGCAGCACTTACTGACTTCCTGATGCTTTACACTATTGTGTTTAGCAATTCCACTCTGCTGCTTTCTCATTTTAAACTGCATCTGTCTTTATTATATATGGAAGATGGGACATCAACATTATTATTTAGCTGCCTTAATATGGATTTAGGATTCTAGCCCATTTGAAAAAGAAACTTGGCAAAGGTTTTGAAATCAATATTCACTTTTTTGAATTACATCACTTTTGCACACACAATCTTTCAATTTTCCTGCTAAATTAAGTTTTGCATTTCATTTTCTTGAGAAGATGGGTGAAGGTAAAAATGGGGGGAAGGGAAAGAACTGGGTGAAATAAAATGGAGGTACCCTTGGCAGATGCAAGAAGTCTCAGGTGAAATAGTCTCAGCAAACTCAGAAGTCTCAGCAAACTCCTCATTAACGGAGGCATCTTTGCAGCAAAATTCATTGCATGAGTCATCCTTTTTTCTCCACACTCAGCAATCTAAACTATATCTCTCTCACACGTGCGCGCGCACACACACAGCAATATAAAATTAAATGGATTCTAGTTCAACCATTCTGAATTATGCGAGTGAAAAAAAAATTGAATTGGAAGATGTGGGAAATTTATCTTGTTTCACGCTTACATAATCAAAAAACAACTAACTACTCTTGCTCCAGTTTTTCCAAACAATTCCCTTTGAGTCAGAGACAGTCTGAAAAAACTCGGCCCAAAAGAAATGTTTGAGAAAGTTCTACGTAAAATAGATTAGAAATAAACTTTAAGCGTAATAATTTTTGCAATATATGAAAATAATTTTGTAGAGTTTTTGTATTAAATTTTAAGGGCACATACTTTGGGAGAAATTTAATAAGATTTTTTGTAACCATAGTGTATTTATAAATAGTAATTACTATTATTATTTTATGTTATTTTAAAGCATCATCTCACCTCTAAGATATTTTGGTGGCACAAAGGAGAAGTAAAAACAGTAAATGTTATAGTCTAAATCTCATCACACTTCTGAATATATGTAGAGAAGGCACTGCGGTATGCTGAAAGAGATGAGATTCTTATGTCATTTTTTCAATAGAATAAAACTCTGCTTGTTTCAGAAATATTTTCAAGACAGCCCTTTGAATCAAGACACAGAAATGCAGATAGCTGCACAGAGCAAAACATACATATTTGAATTTTGCAACTGAATTTACAGTATCATGTTCATTGAATTTAGATGCATGGCTGACAAAATTGGGAGTGGGAATTGTAGGCTTAAATTAGTGCTGCTCTGAAAATGTGCGCCTGCTTTCTGCATTTTATCAAGTGTTCATTAAGAAATGCCCTTATCACCTTCTCATTTTTCAAGGTGCAGCACTAGAATGTAATAATCTATTTTTAAAAATAAATATTCCATTAATGTGTTTCAAAAGTTAAAATATTGACTTTTACAAGTGCTTAGTGGGAAAACTTAAATGATCACAAAGACTACTCATGGAATACTACTGTGGCATTCCACACTTTATTCTTTGCATGCAATTATTATGCAAATATTATTGCTACAGCAAATGACCTTTGTCATGAATTGTGTTTATAATGAAGCAAGGTTATTGAACACTAAAGGTTTTTAGCAGGTTTCTATGACAATATTATGCATAAGACCTGAAGACAAATTACTAATGGTAAAAGCCTAGGCAATTAATCTGACATTTTTTTCTTTGTATTAAAGTGTAAAGAATTAAGACATTCAACAAAATATTTTAAATACAGTTCTGAAGTTGTTGGGTTTTTTTAGAAACATGGTTGCTATGGATGGAGTCTCAGTTTTTCTAGTAAATGTGAGAACTGTGATTGTGTCCAGCTTTTCTTTTCCAGCTGTCACAAGCAGAGTGTCATAACGTTTAGAGATGCACTCCTTACCTGTCAGAGTTTTACAGTTCAATGGTGCATGATGAAGTTTGAGGGACATAGTCTTCCTACAAAGCTAACAGTCTACATGCAGTGATGATACTTCACAATGACTTTTTGTTCAAGGTCAGCATAAAGGAATTCATCTGTAGTACTCAACAACTCATTTATTAATTGACATGTTTAAAAACCTAAGCCCAATTTCCTTAATGTGCCTATAATTTTCTTAACAGGTTCCTAAAGATTTATGAGAAAAACAACAAACTCTAAAACATGTAGAAAGTTCCCATAATTTCAGAATGAATTGTTTTGATCATCTGAAAATATTTCTTTGTTCAAATCCTTCTAAATTAAATATGATAGCATTAAGGCTTTGGCTTTTACCTGAGGATTAGTTTTGCTGGTATTTGAAGATATAACTGAAAGGGTACTTCTGACTATTACTTATTCTGGTAATTTTTATAACACCTTGGGGAAAATTAAAACTTGCTAGCTAAGGGATTATTGTAATCATATGAAAATAATATATAACTAACTCATTAGGTTTACTCTTCTGTTTTGCTAAAATATGCAATTTTAAAGCTTTAATACCTCAAGTGTTCTCGACTTATTTTGTGAATGCCATTTAAACCCATGCTAGGACAAGTAATTACATTAAAGCATTTTTATGTACTACATTTCTAGCTGTTAATTATCTAATAAAAATACCTAAGTTACAGATGCTGAATTATGGCATTATAAACCTTGCTACCTTTTTTTCTTCTGCACTATTTCTTTGACAGAATACAGTGTAAAACCATAGAAGAGAGGTTATCTATTGTATTGTTGATGTTGTGTTTGGGTGCCTGGAGCCTTAGGTGGACATCTTTTTAGTTATTATCTGAGTCTACATAAATATCACATTTCTACTGTCTTTTCTGATCCTATTGCTGCACATAATTTGAACAGTAATTAATCTTATTTGAAATTTGCTTAGATCATATAGTAGGAAGATTCTCTTGAACAAAATTAATATAGAAATGGACAGGTAAATTGAGGGGAAATAACTTGATATTAAAATCTTTAAATCACTGTAAGCATTATAAAAGTTTGTTGATTTTACTGCAATGCCTACTTCAGTGGTATGTGACATGGAAGAGGGTTTTTATAATAAAGTAGTGTAAATATTTACAAAGCTTACAGGTATAATTTTTCCATAGCTGCAAAGGGGCCAATGCATTAGAGGCACCATGGTTTCATTGCAAGAAACAGGAAGGATATAACCTGAATAGTGTTGTCAAGGTTCCTCCCCCACTCTGAACTCTAGGGTACAGATGTGGGGACCTGCATGAAAAACCTCCTAAGCTTATCTTTACCAGCTTAGGTCAAAACTTCCCCAAGGTACAAAATATTCCACCCGTTGTCCTTGGACTGGCCGCTACCACCACCAAACTAATACTGGTTACTGGGGAAGAGCTGTTTGGACGCGTCCTTCCCCCCCAAATACTTCCCAAAACCTTGCACCTCACTTCCTGGACAAGGTTTGGTAAAAAGCCTCACCAATTTGCCTAGGTGACTACAGACCCAGACCCTTGGATCTTAAGAACAATGAACAATCCTCCCAACACTTGCACCCCCCCTTTCCTGGGAAATGTTGGATAAAAAGCCTCACCAATTTGCATAGGTGACCACAGACCCAAACCCTTGGATCTGAGAACAATGAAAAAAGCATTCAGTTTTTTACAAGAAGACTTTTAATAAAAAATAGAAGTAGATAGAAATAAAGAAATCCCCCCTGTAAAATCAGGATGGTAGATATCTTACAGGGTAATTAGATTCAAAAACATAGAGAACCCCTCTAGGCAAAACCTTAAGTTACAAAAAAGATACACAGACAGAAATAGTTATTCTATTCAGCACAATTCTTTTCTCAGCCATTTAAAGAAATCATAATCTAACACATACCTAGCTAGATTACTTACTAAAAGTTCTAAGACTCCATTCCTGGTCTATCCCCGGTAAAGACCAGCATATAGACAGACACAGACCCTTTGTTTCTCTCCCTCCTCCCAGCTTTTGAAAGTATCTTGTCTCCTCATTGGTCATTTTGGTCAGGTGCCAGCGAGGTTACCTTTAGCTTCTTAACCCTTTACAGGTGAGAGGAGCTTTCCCCTGGCCAGGAGGGATTTCAAAGGGGTTTACCCTTCCCTTTATGTTTATGACAAGTGTCCATGCAAAGAGATTCTGCATCCATCTGACTGCCTGGTCCTGATTTCCATACCATTTCTCTGTGTCAGAGGGCAGTTGGCAGTCTGGCAGCTAGCATCACTAGTTAGTCCAAGATCTACAAGGATCTACTCTGTGTAAAAAGGGAGTTCGTTTTGCAACAGTTGCAACTGTTTGTACTGGTTGTAGGCTGTAGCTGTGGTAATAGCCCAGTTGCATGTGTGCTTCATGACTTTACCTCCATGCTGGGGTGGACAGAGGATTTTTGTCTTTCTACACCCCATTTACTGAGGCTTTGCATGAGGAAATGTGAATTCCACCCCGTGTGAATGGTGAGAGTTGCCACATGGAGACTGCATTTCCACACTTATGGGCTAGACCTTATAAGTGAATGGACTCTGCACATTTAGGTTATAAGACTGTTTTGTCTTCAGCAATTTCCACCCAATTTGGGGAGTGTAATAGGCATTGAAATGGAGGGCTATGTTGTGGAACCACCTAGTGTCCCTCCTGCACTCAAGATGGGCAGTTTTCTTTCCTCTCAGACGATCATTATTAACATGGGAAAGAAGGATTTAGGCATAGCAAAAGGAGCTACTTTGATTAGAACAAAGACTGATGTTGGTCACATTAGGACCCTGCGATAGATCTTGGTCTGGTCAGAGATGCAGCGCAGGTCAGTTTGGGAAGGAGGTGCCAGTCCCACCAAAACTGACTTCCAGTTAGTGCCTCTTGGCAGGCCTGAGGCTATAGAGGGGTATTCCCTTCACACTCACCTTCAAATTTATAGCACATAACTGGCCATTGGTGCCAGTTGAGGTCTGCACTAGGACAACCTTTTTGGGTACTTTAGGATGATTTATCTCACTTTGATAGTAGTAGTTTTAAAAAATTGAATTTAACCATCTTCTGCACTTAACCATATGATAGTTACAGTGTTTCATTGTTTCTGTGTCCACATCAACTGATGTGTGGGTACTTAATCATAGATTACTGAATAACTTAAACTCATACCATATAATTAATATCTGAGTCAAGGAATAAACTTTTCTTAACAACCCAGGTGATTTAAATCCTGCATATTATACTTTTGCCTACACCTCATGCCATGCTTATTAAAGACTGGCCTACTATGTTTTGTTTTGATGTTAATTATATGGCATTAAAGCAGAAAATTTACAGTACTATAAAGCCACACGGATGTGAATTCCCTACATGTGTAGTACCAGGCCTGTTATCTTAAGACCTGCAGTGATTGATTGTCTCCAGTTACAGCATAACTTACAAGCATCTTCTGAAAGATACCTATAGCAATTGTTGATGTTAAAGTTGCAAAACCCTTCTCATACTAACCTCTCCAAAAATGTTGTATGCTCCCAGCTTTCTAAAGCATTCATCTCTAGGGTGGATATTTCCATCCTCGGATGTGAAACATTTGCAGGAACTTAGAAAAGAGCTAAAACATGATTCAAGGTCTGAAACTGCTTTACTGTAGGCACTAAAGAAGCTCAGTATATTTAGCTTACTAAAGAGAAGGTTAAGATCATGATCTGATCATTTGATCATGCTCCATAAGCATGGGGAAAAGATTTTTGATAGTAGAGAGCTCTTTAATGTAGCAGGCAAAGGCATGACAAGATCCAATGGCTGGAAGCTGAAGCTAGACAAATTCAAACACGAAATAAGGTGATTTTTTTTTTTAAACCATGAGAGGATAGATAACCATTGGAACAACTTACCTAGGGATGTGGTAGATTCTCCATTACTTAAAGTCTTTAAATTAGGATCGCATCTCTTCCTAAAAGATATACTCTATCTTAAGCAGCAGTTATGGGCTTGATGCAGAAACCATTCCATGCAACTCTGTGGATAGTATTATGCATAAAGTCAGACTTCTGGCCTTAAAACTTATGAATCTATTTATTTATTTAAGGATGACACCTCACATCATGGTGGGGACACTGGTTCACTACTGGCATAGAGGTAAGAGTAGCCACTTCTTCTGAAGTGTACATAGTTTTTCCTTGATCCAAGTACTGATCTGTCTCATCATTGCTCAGCTTGTGAGATAAGAGATCTCATCACAAGGAAGTATGATTGAAAAAGGTCTATCGTACAGTTGTCTCTCATTACAGGAAAATAACTGCAAACACGAAATATCCATAGATATTTTGATTCCCAAACTCACATCTTATAGATTAGTCTTTTACTATTTTGACTTTTCATATCAAGTGAGTATTCTGCTGCTGCTCCATTTTATTGCACCAATCAATAATCTGTTCTATGATAAATATAAAGAATTCATATAGTCATGTAGCTAAGGAAAAAGTTATCCAAATACATTAGCAACAGATTGTCATGTGCTTGAGTTGATCCCATTTCAGTGATTGAGGTATGTATTGACTGCTAGGTTATGTGTGTAACAATTCCATTGTCACTGGTGTGACATAAAAGCCTGCCATGCAGTGATAATTACTGGGACCTATATGCCATAAAATGTACTTTGATTTCCCCCTTCCCCCATAGCATTTAGTAGCAGTGTAGATTTTCTGAGCACTAGGAGATTTACACTGAAATTATACCGCCAAACTGTTTTTTTAACAGCAGATTGCCAATCTTTTAAAGCATTTATTAGTAGCTGTGTCATATGCAGCAATTAACTTGCTATTACTTCCAGTTGCCCTTCCCCATGAAAAGATTAGAAGAATGGAATTTGTAATTGTGAGACCTCAATACAGCTGTCAAAAAAGACTTGGGATCACTACAGGTAGTCTCAAGGGATAATTTGAAAGGCAGATCTGAACTGTGAACTTCTGTGTCAGAATTTTGATTATCAAGGACCCTTGTAGGTCACACAACAAGGGTAATGAGTGCTACAGACTTAAATGCTCTTGGACAAAAGTTTATTATAACTGTACATGGAAATAACCCAAATATGTCACTGTAGATTCATGGTTATTACTGAAACAATGCATTAATGTTGGCAGACACTTGAAATATGATATGTATATAATAGTTTCACTTAGTATCACTTAAGTGTCTGTACTGCAAGGAGGCATGGCCTGTCACTGATGTATGCTGCTATCACAAAATATGAGAATTATCCCTTTCCTTTAAAGAATTTCAGGTCACTCATCCACTGCATAACAGTAGTGGTAACGATAAATTACAAAAGGGCCAATTCATCACTTTGCTTGGTACTTCTTGCTCTAGTACCTCAAAAATAAAGCCCAAAATAAGCAATGGGAGAAGATTAGCTATACTCTGCAACTTAATATAAGTAAATGCATGGTTAGGTTATAATAAAAATAGAAAGGTATCATTAGAAATGCTCACATTTTTAATGCCATAACCTGTACATGGTATCCAAGGACTTAATTTATTAGGGTATCACCCTCAGATGTATTATACATAGGAAATGTTTGAGATTGTTATACTGAAAAAGAAACTTACACCCATAGTAAAGGCAGGTAAGAGTATTTTCTGTTTGTGTGCTGTAGTCATGACACTCATCAAGAGAATCAATTTCTTTCCTGGAAAGTAAAGAAAGCAGAATTTGTAGTTTCTGTTGTTTCCTATAGAAATAATATTGGGGTTTGATTATTTTGTTTGTTTTTGTTATGGTGGAGCCAAAGTGACAAAGTTTTCAAGGTAACTTGCTGTCATATCATGACAGTTGGTAAGATAATGGATGTCACCAGTTCTCAATATGAATATGGAAACCCAGGTTAGTAGCTCTTAAAAATCAATGAATAACTTTGTCATTGTAACTGCACACCAAGAAGACAGTTAGTCTGTATCTTACCACCATAAACTGATGGAATCAAAGTGACTGCATAACCAGTGATTTCAGGGTTTCCAGTGTAATGCTTTTCAGATAACTGCAGAAAGAGCGAAGCAAAAGGAGAAAATGGGGAATTGTTTTGGAAATAAAATTATTTACCTTATAATTTAAAAGCACAAATCCAGTGCATCTAATAATGAAATCTGCAGGAGGTTTTCTTTCATAAAATGTATTCACAAGTGCAGCCATATTGGGAGAACTATTTAACTGTATAGTCCAGGATGCAACAAAACTATGAAAAAAGAGTTTAATAAGGTGGAACTGATTGGGTCGGACATTTGTATACCTCTGTGGATATTGTTTAATTGTCCATGAGATTGAGTTGTTAAATAAGCAGACTAATGCAAACTAAGTAACATAAAAAAGAGAACTAATAAGAAACAGCAAAAATAATTTTGCTTCTAATGTGTAGTTCTTAATTACAGTGTGTTACAGACAACACTGCTTGAAAGCTTTGATATTACATTTCATTTCTGTTTTGCAGGAAAGCAAAATAAATGTTTACCAATTTTATAGTTCTGTCAGGTATATTTAATTTATAGATATGGCAAGAGGACATATTTATAAAACATTCAGTAATCCATAGACTATTGAAAATGCAGATTGCCATGCTGCCCATTACTTGCAAGTGCAATAGGTAAAATGTAAGGGCATATTTATAATCTTCTTACCCTTTTTCATTAAGTGATTACTCATGTGGTTTCCATGTCATGGAGGCCATGAGAAGATCAAGATCTTTCCCTAGGACAGCAGCTGGCACTTATTTTGTGGCGACCTTTCTCTGAAGCAGTCTCAGCAGTATGGATGAGAGGGTTGGCAAGCGGGATGGATTGGCATCTATTATTAATTGTTTCTTACCTTCTATGGGAAGACTGACTGAGTTGAAATTAATGGGTACCCCTGCTTGATAGGTGGGAGAGAGAGACACAAGTAGGAGGGGTTTGTCTCTATTTTCTGAGGAACTGAGCCCTGGTCTACACTAGGACTTTAGGTCGAATTTAGCAGCATTAAATCGATGTAAACCTGCACCCGTCCACATGATGAAGCCCTTTATTTCGACTTAAAGGGCTCTTAAAATCGATTACCTTACTCCACCCCTGACAAGTGGATTAGCGCTTAAATCATAGAATCATAGAATATCAGGGTTGGAAGGGACCCCAGAAGGTCATCTAGTCCAACCCCCTGCTCAAAGCAGGACCAATTCCCAGTTAAATCATCCCAGCCAGGGCTTTGTCAAGCCTGACCTTAAAAACCTCTAAGGAAGGAGATTCTACCACCTCCCTAGGTAACGCATTCCAGTGTTTCACCACCCTCTTAGTGAAAAAGTTTTTCCTAATATCCAATCTAAACCTCCCCTACTGCAACTTGAGACCATTACTCCTTGTTCTGTCATCTGCTACCATTGAGAACAGCCTAGAGCCATCCTCTTCGGAACCCCCTTTCAGGTAGTTGAAAGCAGCTATCAAATCCCCCCTCATTCTTCTCTTCTGCAGGCTAAACAATCCCAGCTCCCTCAGCCTCTCCTCATAACTCATGTGTTCCACTCACCTAATCATTTTTGTTGCCCTTCGCTGGACTCTCTCCAATTTATCCACATCCTTCTTGAAGTGTGGGGCCCAAAACTGGACACAGTACTCCCGATGAGGCCTCACCAATGTCGAATAGAGGGGAATGATCATGTCCCTCGATCTGCTCGCTATGCCCCTACTTATACATCCCAAAATGCCATTGGCCTTCTTGGCAACAAGGGCACACTGCTGACTCATATCCAGCTTCTCGTCCACTGTCACCCCTAGGTCCTTTTCCGCAGAAAAGGCCTTGCCGGCTTGAATTTGGGGTACTGTGGACACTATTCGACGGTATTGGCCTCCGGGAGCTATCCCAGAGTGCTCCATTGTGACCGCTCTGGACAGCACTCTCAACTCAGATGCCCTGGCCAGGTAGACCGGAAAAGATCCGTGAACTTTTGAATCTCATTTCCTGTTTGGCCAGCGTGGCAAGCTGCAGGTGACCATACAGAGCTCATCAGCAGAGGTGACCATGATGGAGTCTCAGAATCGCAAAAGAGCTTCAGCATGGACAGAACGGGAGGTACGGGATCTGATCGCTGTATGGGGAGAGGAATCCGTGCTATCAGAACTCCGTTCCAGTTTTCGAAATGCCAAAACCTTTGTCAAAATCTCCCAGGGCATGAAGGACAGAGGCCATAACAGGGACCCGAAGCAGTGCCGCGTGAAACTGAAGGAGCTGAGGCAAGCCTACCAGAAAACCAGAGAGGTGAACGGCCGCTCCGGCTCAGAGCCCCAAACATGCTGCTTCTTTGATGAGCTGCATGACATTTTAGGGGGTTCAGCCACCACTACCCCAGCTGTGTTGTTTGACTCCTTCAATGGAGATGGAGGCAATATGGAAGCAGGTTTTGGGGACGAAGAAGATGAAGAGGAGGAGGAGGTTGTAGATAGCTCACTGCAAGCAAGCGGAGAAACCGGTTTTCCCGACAGCCAGGAACTGTTTCTTACCCTGGACCTGGAGCCAGTACCCCCCGAACTCACCCAAGGCTGTCTCCTGGACCCAGCAGGCAGAGAAGGGCCCTCCAGTGAGTGTACCTTTTAAAATACCATACATGGTTTAAAAGCAAGCATGTGAAAGGATTACTTTGCCCTGGCATTCGCGGCTCTCCTGGATGTACTCCCAAAACCTTTGCAAAAGGTTTCTGGGGAGGGCAGCCTTATTGCGTCCTTCATGGTAGGACACTTTACCACTCCAGGCCAGTAACACGTACTCGGGAATCATTGTACAACAAAGCATTGCAGTGTATGTTTGCTGGCGTTCAAACAACATCCGTTCTTTATCTCTCTGTGTTATCCTCAGGAGAGTGAGATATAATTCATGGTCACCTAGTTGAAATAGAGTGCCTTTCTTCAGGGGACACTCAGAGGAGCCCATTCCTGCTGGGCTGTTCGCCTGTGGCTAAACAGAAATGTTCTCCGCTGTTAGCCACAGGGAGGGGGGAGGGTTGAGGGGGTAGCCACATGGTGGGGGGAGGCAAAATGCGACCTTGTAACGAAAGCACATGTGCTATGTATGTAATGTTAACAGCAAGGTTTACCCTGAAAGAGTGTAGCCACTGTTTTATAAAATATGTCTTTTTAAATACCGCTGTCCCTTTTTTTTTCTCCACCAGCTGCATGTGTTTCAATGATCACAGGATCTTCTCCTTCCCAGAGGCTAGTGAAGCTTAGAAAGAAAAAAAAACGCAATCGAGATTAAATGTTCTCCGAGCTCATGCTGTCCTCCCACACTGACAGAGCACAGACGAATGCGTGGAGGCAAATAATGTCAGAGTGCAGGAAAGCACAAAATGACCGGGAGGAGAGGTGGCGGGCTGAAGAGAGTAAGTGGCGGGCTGAAGACAGGGCTGAAGCTCAAATGTGGCGGCAGCATGATGAGAGGAGGCAGGATTCAATGCTGAGGCTGCTGGAGGACCAAACCAGTATGCTCCAGTGTATGGTTGAGCTGCAGCAAAGGCAGCTGGAGCACAGACTGCCACTACAGCCCCTGTGTAACCAACCGCCCTCCTCCCCAAGTTCCATAGCCTGCACACCCAGATGCCCAAGAACGCAGTGGGGGGGCCACCGGCCAACCAGCCACTCCGCCACAGAGGATTGCCCCAAAAAAAGAAGGCTGGCATTCAATAAATTTTAAAGTTGTAAACTTTTAAAGTGCTGTGCTTAAAGTGCTGTGTGGCGTTTTCCTTCCCTCCTCCACCACCCCTCCTGGGCTACCTTGGTAGTCATCCCCCTATTTGTGTGATGAATGAATAAAGAATGCATGAATGTGAAGCAACAATGACTTTATTGCCTCTGCAAGCGGTGATCGAAGGGAGGAGGGGTGGGTGGTTAGCTTACAGGGAAGTAGAGTGAACCAAGGGGCGGGGGGTTTCATCAAGGAGAAACAAACAGAACTTTCACACCGTAGCCTGGCCAGTCATGAAACTGGTTTTCAAAGCTTCTCTGATGCGTACCGCGCCCTCCTGTGCTCTTCTAACTGCCCTGGTGCCTGGCTGCTGGTTACACACAGCCAGACGATTTGCCTCAACCTCCCACCCCGCCATAAACGTCTCCCCCTTACTCTCACAGATATTGTGGAGCACACAGCAAGCAGTAATAACAGTGGGAATATTGGTTTTGCTGAGGTCTAAGCGAGTCAGTAAACTGCGCCAGCGCGCCTTTAAACGTCCAAATGCACATTCTACCACCATTCTGCACTTGCTCAGCCTGTAGTTGAACAGCTCCTGACTACTGTCCAGGCTGCCTGTGTACGGGTTCATGAGCCATGGCATTAAGGGGTAGGCTGGGTCCCCAAGGATACATATAAGCATTTCAACATCCCCAGCAGTTATTTTCTGGTCTGGGAATAAAGTCCCTTCCTGCAGCTTTTGAAACAGACCAGAGTTCCTGAAGATGCGAGCATCATGTACCTTTCCCGGCCATCCCACATTGATGTTGGTGAAACGTCCCTTGTGATCCACCAGAGCTTGCAGCACTATTGAAAAGTACCCCTTGCGGTTTATGTACTCGGCACCGGAGCACCAAGCCGCCAAGATAGGGATATGGGTTCCGTCTATGGCCCCACAGTTAGGGAATCCCATTGCAGCAAAGCCATCCACTATGACCTGCACATTTCCCAGGGTAACTACCCTTGATATCAGCAGATCTTTGATTGCGTGGGCTACTTGCATCACAGCAGCCCCAACAGTAGATTTGCCCACTCCAAATTGATTCCCAACTGACCAGTAGCTGTCTGGCATTGCAAGCTTCCACAGGGCTATCGCCACTCGCTTCTCAACTGTGAGGGCTGCTCTCATCTTGGTATTCATGCGCTTCAGGGCAGGGGAAAGCAAGTCACAAAATTCCATGAAAGTGCTCTTACGCATACGAAAGTTTCGCAGCCACTGGGAATCGTCCCAGACCTGCAACGCTATGCGGTCCCACCAGTCTGTGCTTGTTTCCCGAGCCCAGAATCGGTGTTCCACAGCATGAACCTGCCCCATTAGCACCATCATGCATGCATTTCAGGGCCCATGCTTTCAGAGAAATCTGTGTCCATGTCCTGATCACTCACGTGACCGCGCTGACGTCGCCTCCTCGCCCGGTATCGCTTTGCCAGGTTCTGGTGCTGCATATGCTGCTGGATAATGCGTGTGGTGTTTAATGTGCTCCTAATTGCCAAAGTGAGCTGAGCGGCCTCCATGCTTGCCTTGGTATGGTGTCCGCACAGAAAAAAGGCGCGTGTTAGGGGGCTTATTCCTTCACCCACTTACTTCCCTGGTCCTTCTCGCATGAACAGAGAGCAACAATACCCGAAGTCCGAAGGTGCAAACAATTCGATGTTTATTGGGGTGAACTTCCAGCAAGCTTAAATACAAGTTCCTTTTTTCCTTATTTTCGAATCCCAACTTACTTCCTGTTTGCCCCTAATTTATATAGTAATATTCTTAGCTATACCTTAACCAATCATTCTACTAACATTTAACTAACCAATCCTAACATGGATTAGCTAACCAATTATATCCCACCACCTTAATTAGTTTACGCCCAGCAAAATTAATTATACAGCAGACAGAAGCAATCACAGAACCAGACAGAGACCATGCCAATAAACAATAGCAAAGTGGGAACTATAATGACAAAACAATACAGAAGTGAGGATTTCACAACTACATCTGTAAAGACATAAGAGTTTCCCAGCTGTGTCTATTGATAAGTGAGTTCTTACCAGACAGAAAACTATCAACCTCAATTTCCTTTTACAGCTTCTAGGCACTTCCCTGTCTCTGGAGGTGATAGGCACTATAAGGACAGGATTAAATTCCTAACAGCCCAATAGCACCTTATTTCAATGTGACTAGTTTGGAATGTGAGGATGTGACCATTCACTTCCCAGCTTATGGCTGCCTCTGTCGCTTAGCCAAAGGCCTTAGCCTAAGAACAGGGCCTCAGACTGTCACAGTAAGAGAAGGCCCTTACACTGGCAGACAGTGATTTTGATTCTTTCTTTTATACCTCTAACTAGCCAAGTGATAGGAATACACCTAAATTCTTAGAGTATAGGCCTTTACAGACAGGCCTGAATATCTATATCGTAACAGCGCGGAACAATTGTCTGCCGTTGCTCTGATGGAGGGAGGGGAGACTGACGACACGGCTTACAGGATTGGCTTCAGGGAGCTAAAATCAACAAAGGGGGTGTCTTTACATCAAGGAGTATTTCAGGCAGGACTTCACGGAGGGTTCCAATAAGAAATGGTGCACCTAAGTTATTGTTCTTATTGGAACAAGGAGGTTAGCCTGGCCTCTGATTAATATATGGCTAGATTTACGTCGCTGCACCTTCTTTGTGAGTGACTGCAGTGTGACCTAGAGGAATGAGTCCCCTAGACGGGGGAGGAGGCAAATGAGTACAAAACAAATCTGGTCTATTTCTTGTTTTGATCCACTCCATCTATCTTACATCTTAGGCTGGCAGCAGACGGTGCAGAAGGACTGCTAGCCATCCTCATCTCTTGCCTGCCCAGCAGAAGATGATGCAATAGGACTGCTAGCAATCCGTATCGCCTGCCTGCTCACCATAAGACGGTTCAATAGGACTGACTGCAGGACTAAAGAGAATGACCTGGTCAAGTCACTCTAAATTAAGTCCCTGCGCCCATGTCTGTCCAGGCGCTCCCAGCCGACATGGCCAGGAGCGCCTCGGACATGACGATGACGGCTACCAGTCGTACTGTACCGTCTGCTGCCACAAGGCAAGGGGTTGCTGCTACTGTGTAGCAAAGCCGTACCGCGTCTGCCAGCACCGAGGAGACATAGGGTGACGGTTACTTGAGCGGGCTCCATGCTTGCCGTGGTATGGCGTCTGCACAGGTAACTCAGGAAAAAAGGCACGAAACGATTGTCTGCCCTTGCTTTCACGGAGGGAGGGAGGGAATGGGGGCCTGACGATATGTACCCAGAACCACCCGTGACAATGTTTTAGCCCCATCAGGCACTGGGATCTTAACCCAGAATTCCAATGGGCAGCGGAGACTGCGGGAACTGTGGGATAGCCATCCACAGTGCAATGCTCCAGAAGTCGACTCTAGCGTCGGTACTGTGGAAGCACTCCGCCGAGTTAATGCACTTAGAGCATTTTCTGTGGGGACATACACACTCGAATATATAAAACCGATTTCTAAAAAACCGACTTCTATAGATTCGACCTTATTCCGTAGTGTAGACATACCCTGAGGATGGCAAGTAAAGCAGAAAGGTGAGTGTAGAGGCAAAAGTGTGTGTGGAAAGGTTTGGGTTAAGTGTTTTGTTTTTTGGGGGGAGGATTGAGGGGGAAAATTGGCAATTCATCTAAAATCCAGGAACCTTACTTTGTCTTTACTTGCTTTAGTATATAGAGGATGTGTTGGAGAGATGACAGTGGAAGCCTAATTTACCTCTTCATTCCTCTTACTTGCTAGCCAGCAAAACTTCCGTTCACAACCACTGCAATATTTGATATAATTGACAGTCTTTGCTGAAAAGACTAGAATAGCAGGTCATATTACAGGTTGGGAGTAAGGTCTGATGACCAACTTCTATGAGAAAAGGAGTACTTGTGGCACCTTAGAGACTAACCGATTTATTTGAGCATGAGCTTTCGTGAGCTACAGCTCACTTCATCGGATGCATACCGTGGAACCTGCAGAAGACATTTATATATACAGAGACCATGAAACAATACCTCCTCCCACCCCACTCTCCTGCTGGTAATAGTTTATCTAAAGTGATCATCAAGTTGGGCCATTTCCAGCTATTTCCAGATAAGCTATTACCAGCAGGACAGTGGAGTGGGAGGAGGTATTGTTTCATGGTCTCTGTGTGTATATAATTCTGCAGGTTCCACAGTATGCATCCGATGAAGTGAGCTGTAGCTCATGAAAGCTCATGCTCAAATAAATTGGTTAGTCTCTAAGGTGCCACAAGTACTCCTTTTCTTTTTGCGAAGAGAGACTAACACGGCTGTTACTCTGAAACTTTTATGAGGGAAATCAGTACAGATCATACTCTATGCACGCTATAATTGGCTACGGCCACTGAAGTGAGGTTAAGAGACAGTGGCACCAGTGTAAAGAATCTGGTATTATAAAGAAACATATTATGGAGCATGGGGTTTAGCATCCTCGTTTTTACTTTTTTTCTGAGCGTCATGTCTCTCACACAGTATGCTGCTATCACAAATGACACACTCCCTAATACTGCCTTGGAAGTGGTAGAGAGTGAAAAACAATTGGAAGTACTAATATAGTTATAACTATCTTAGCCTGTGTAACATTTTGCTCATCATTGCTCATGATTAGTGGTGTACGAAGTACACAGACAATAATACTGATTTCAGCTCAGGGTGATTTCTCTTTATTGCATAGAGCTCCCCAGGAACAAGGATCCTGATGCAGCTTCATTGAAGTTTCTACAAATCATCTTCCATGTTTCTTACACAACAGGTTTCTCCTTCTCCAAAGCTTTTCACTTCTCTGAAACGATCTCCTTTGACGAGACTCAAGGCTGCAATAGCAGCCACCTATGTTGCTTCCTTTCTAAAGAGCCAAACAGGCTTCAATGCCTCCCCCTAAAGGGACAGAAGTCAGTAGTCTTCATAGAGTATTGCTCTGCAATGTTTGGTTATTTTAAGATCCCTGAAATAAGGAATCCAGGAGGGAAATAATTTAAAAGTAGACTAAAGTCTTTTATTTAACATATTCAGGTTTCTTGAATGTGCTATTATATAAAAGAATATATAGTTGGTACATTAATGCAGGTATATAGTTAAAGGAGTGTGCGTCTCATCAAGAGCTAGATGTGATATCACAGAATATCAGGGTTGGAAGGGACCTCAGGAGGTCATCTAGTCCAACCCCCTGCTCAAAGCAGGACCAATCCCCAACTAAATCATCCCAGCCAGGGCTTTGTCAAGCCTGACCTTGAAAACCTCTAAGGAAGGAGATTCTACCACCTCCCTAGGTAACTCATTCCAGTGCTTCACCACCCTCCTAGTGAAAAAGTTTTTCCTAACATCCAACCTAAACCTCCCCCACTGCAACTTGAGACCATTACTCTTTGTTCTGTCATCTGCTACCACTTAGAACAGTCTAGATCCATCCTCTTTGGAACCCCCTTTCAGGTAGTTGAAAGCAGCTATCAAAGCCCCGTCATTCTTCTCTTCTGCAGACTAAACAATCCCAGTTCCCTCAGCCTCTCCTCATAACTCATGTGTTCCAGTCCCCTAATCATTTTTGTTGCCCTCCGCTGGACTCTTTCCAATTTTTCTACATCCTTCTTGTAGTGTGCAGCCCAAAACTGGACACAGTACTCCCAGATGAGGCTCACCAATGTCAAATAGAGGGGAATGATCATGTCCCTCCATCTGCTGGCAGTGCCCCTACTTATAAAGCCCAAAATGCCGTTAGCCTTCTTGGCAACAAGAATGAGACATGACTTGGGATATGTATGGCTTTGAAACAAATTTTACTTCACTGCTGGCCAGAGAAGGGTGAGTGTGGGCAGTACAGCTGAAATATGGGGTGTAGTTGTCTAGTAGGTGGAATTAACCAAGTCCTAGGATGATGATGATTATTATTATTACTTACCACATTGTTTTCTGCTTTGCTTACTGCCTGCTAACAAACTGCAGGAAAGTAAATTATATATTCAAGTCAAGACTTTTGCTATCACAGTAACTATGTTAAAATAGTTAATGCTAACAAAGTGTTGGAAGGCAGATAAATACCTCATGTGTCAGGTTTTAAGGCAATCTCTAATTATCAAAGATTAAGACAAAACCTTAATATGGAGCACATAATCCCATATTGGTCTACTATTGGGTTTCTTGCACCTTCCTCTGAAGCATCTGGTCCTGGCTAGAGCCCTGTAACTTGTCCTAAACCCTATAGGACCTGACTACAAGAGTCGGGGCTGGGCTGGGGGGGGGAACCACCGGTCCCGCTTGGGTCAGATCGGCTCTCCTCCTCCTGCCTGTGGGGCTGGTGCAGGAGCGGCTGTGTCCTGTTCTGGCTGACGGCTGTCACCTCTCAGGATGCTGTGGAATGAGTGTGCTGATGCGTCATAGCACCTCTCACACCACAGTATGCACACAGCGCACATGGGGCGGCGGACAGCAGGAGCAGAGCATGCTATCTCCCTACACAGCCACTGTTGCTTAGCCCCCACAGCAGAAGAGTTTGGGGGGAGGGATAGCTAGGTGATTTGAGCATTAACCTGCTAAACCCAGGGTTGTGAGTTCAATCCTTGAGGGGGCCATTTAGGGATCTGGGGCAAAAATAAGGGACGGTACTTGGTCCTGCTGTGAAGACAGGGGACTGAGCTCGATGACCTTTCAAGGTCCCTTCCAGTTCTATGAGATATAGACAGAGGAAAACTAAATTCAGGGGCAAGAGGCAGCGGCACTGGCTCAGTTTTGGAGGGAAGGATTGGATCGGAAAGCAAAGAGATCCTCTCGGGCTCAGATTGGGTGGACTTGAGTCTGGTTTGGGTCCAGGTCAAGCCTGGAAATTAGGCCCAGGCAGATCTTTAGTCCTGACTACTGCGTGAAACAAGGGCAGATCATGGGTCTGATCCAGTATGGCAGTCATTTCCCTGCTATAGCAGGGATCTGGAGCACGGGTGCATCTTGGTCCCCCCATTCACTCCCTGTGGCATATAATAATCTAGTCTCATGTGAGTCTCATTTACTTTGGTCTCATTTCCGTTGCTGTGTTCTTAATGTGCAGGTGCTAGGTGGTGTTGGAGGCCTGTGGTGGACAGGAAGTCAGACCAGAGTTGATGCTCTAGTGGTCCCTTCTGGCCTTAAATTCAGACTCATTGCTGTATGTAAGCAGTTTCTTTTGTTCTGTAGAGTTTGTCAAGAAGCAACCTTATCACTCTTCAGAAGGAATGGGGAAAGATGTGAGCCTTTTTTCCCTGCTAAGGCCACTTGTGAAATGCTCACAAAGAGCCATCACTCCAAAAGAAGCCACTGGTGACTCATTGGTAGTGCCTGTGATCCTCATAGGTATGGCCATCTTGCTTATCACTCAGTCTCAAAACCCATGGTTTCATATTTGACTTCTGTCTTTCCTTAAGAACATAAGAACAGCCATACAGGGTCTCACCAATGACCCATCTAGCCCAGTATCCTGTCTTCTGACAGTGGCCAATGCCTATGCTTCAGAGGAAATGAACAGAACAGGCCATCATCAAGTGATCCATCCCCTGTTGTCCACTCCCAGCTTCCGGCAAACAGAGGCTAGGAACACTCAGAGCATGGTGTTTCATCCTTGCCCATCCTGGCTAACTGCCATTGATGGACCCTATCCTCTATGAACTTATCTAGGTTTTTTTTTTTTTAACCCTGTTATAGTTTTGGCCTTCACAACATCCCCAGCAGAGTTTCACAGGTTGACTGTGTGCTGTGTGAAGTACTTCCTTTTGTTTGTTTTAAACCTGCAGCCTATTAATTTCATTGGATGACCCCTAGTTCTTACATTATGTGAAGAGTAAATAACATTTCCTTATTCAATTTCTCCACACTAATCAAGATTTTTTAGACCTCTATCATATTCCCCCTTAGTCATCTCTTTTCCAAGCTGAAAAGTCCGAGTCTTTTTAATCACCCATCATATGGAAGCTGTTCCATACCCCTAATCATTTAGGTTACCCTTCTCTGTACCTTTTTGAATTCCAATATATCTTTTTTGAGACTAGGTGTCCAGATCTGCACACAGTATTCAAGATGTGGGCCTATCATGGATTTATATAGAGGCATTATGATATTTTCTGTCTTATCTATCCCTTTCTTAATGTTTCATAACATTCTGTTAGCTTTTTTGACTGCTGCTGCACACTGAGCAGATGTTTTCAGAGAAGTATCCACAATGACTCCAAGATCTTTTTTGGGTGGTAACAGCTAATTTAGACCCCATCATTTTGTATGTGTAGTTGTGATTATGTTTTCCAATGTGCATTCCTTTGCTTTTATCAACATTGAATTTCATCTGCCATTTTATTGCCCACTCATCCAATTTTGTGAGATCCCTTTGTTTTCTTTGTACCTTTTTGCAGTCCGCTTTGCACTTAACTATGTTGAGTAATTTTGTATTGTCTGCAAATTTTGCCATCTCACTGTTTACCCTTTTTTCCAGATCATTTATGAATATGTTGAACAGCACAGCTTCAAGTACAGACCCTGGGGGATCCCACTATTTACCTCCCTCCATTATGAAAACTGACCATTTATTTCTACCTTGTGTTTCCTATCTTTTAACCAGTTACTTATCCATGACATCTAAGACCTTACCAAATCTTTCTGGAAATTTATATGCATCTCCAAAATAATTCCTTTCTATCCTGCCTGCTTTCGCAGTCTCTTATCTGCACTATTAGACCCTTCTCTCTGGTCTGTCACTTACTCATATCTCTTCCCTACCTTCCAAGTTGATCCCAAGCATAGTTAAGACCATCTTCCTTTCTGATTCAGTGATCTGCCATCATTTCTAATTGATATTTAATTAATATATTTATCAGCAATATATAGTACACATCATTGTAGTATCTGAGCGTCCTCTTTAGGTTTGCTCATGTTAGAAAAGGTTTGAAAGGTCAGAATAAAAAAAATTCAGAAATTCTCTCTCCAAATGACCTTTTTTTTTGAGGCAACAAATACGGAACCCATTATCATTAAGGTAGCTATATACTGTTAATTAATGTCACCTTTCTAACTACCCTCATAAAGGCTTTGTCATAAAGCAACTGTGAATTGTCATTAGCATCATCGCATTTGAACTGCATTAGGAGCTCAGTGTCATGTTGTTGTGGGGAAAAATAACTGAACAGTGTACTATAAAATATTTATACAGTGTTTAGTCCTTCATAGGATACTGAATACATGCTGGCATAAAAAAAATAATGACCTTCAGATGAGGTACAGCATGAGCATAAAAAGCTTGCTGCCTAGGACCAATGTCAAATAAATTTTAGAAACTGCAAATTTCTACATAACTGTATTGATTTAATTTTCTCTCTTAAACAGGTTTATGGTAAAATCTGTAAGACATACTTTAAAAAGTTGTACAGTACCTTGAAGTTATGCTAATGCAAAGCATAAGTTGTCTGTCATATAAATGTGGCCTGTTGCATGAGAACTAACAATTGCAAATCTCATCACAAGAGTCCCTTTGCAATCTAACATACAGTTTGTGTAATTCAATTTCTAGTAATCAAGAAAACAGCTGTTCTGTCAAATCATAATTTTAGAAACCTGTCAACATTCAACCACATTCAATAATAATAAAAAAACCTACACAAGTAGAAACCTTACAGGATTCTCATTTCAGGCTAATGGAAATATATATTGGGCCAGACATTGAAGTCAATGGACCTATGTCAGTTTTACTCCAGGATGAGGACGTGGCTCATTGTCTTTAATATTTTAACAATGTGATGTGAAAGAGAGGTTGATTTTTTAGTAGTCCCAACCATGAATACAAAATGATCTTAAAATGTAGGTAGGTAGGCAGGCAGCAAACTTTGTCAGAACACAATCTAGAATCAGATTAATGATGGGTTTAAATCAGATCATTGAGACATGGATACAATAGTGATGTGAGTTCACTTCACTTTGATACAAGATGCTATACTGGCTGTATATTCCATTACCAGGAGTTAGTTTAGCCCAGGGGTTGTCAAACTTACTGGCCCTCCATGCCACACATGACAATCTTCAGAAGTTCAAGAGCCAGGGCACACCGGCCCTGCTCCTGCTGAAGCCCTGAGCCCCAGCAGATGTGCCCTGCTGGGCAGAAGCCCCAAGACCTCCCTCCCCACTGGGCAGAAGCTCCTACTCCACCACCCTGCTGCAAGGCAGAGGTCCCAAGCTCCCCTCTCCCTGTTTTGGTAGGTGGAGAATGGGGTGGTGGTGTGAGGAGGCTCCACAAGCTGCACTGTAATGGTAAAAGAGCCACATGTGGCTCACAAGCCACTGTTTGGCCACCCTGGTTTAGCCCATGATGGCTTTGTATTGGAAAAATGTCTTATGGTGCCATAACTCATCACAAAATCTCAGAATAAATGTGAAGTTAATCAGACACCACATAAATAAAATTTACTGTCATAAATAAATCATCCTATACTGTAGGTGGACAAAAGAAGAATTGGGGAGAGGGAGATCTGCGTTCATGTAAACTTCTAAAGTCAGAATCCAATCTCCAATATTTATATGCACACATAGATAAACATGTTTTCAAGATGCAAACTGAAGTACACATTGGAAACAAAGGTGCTCCAGGGAATAGTGGTAAAATATTTCTAGAAACAATACATGATAGAAATAATGTACAAATTTTGCTCCTCATCCTGACGGGTTCTACACCTGCTGAGAGCCACCAATGCCCACTGAAGTCAAAAGGGTGCTGTAGGAGCTGTGCTTCTATCAGACGCAGGCCTTTTCGTACAGTGTCAATCACATTTAAAATGTGTAAATCAAATACAATATTGACTTCAAAGTACCCTCTTGTGAGCTTGTGATGGATGTTTCCTTGTAAATAAAAGGTGTTGTACAGTCTAACAAAGTTCAGGCTGCAGCATACTCCTTACAGCTCTCTGTGGGTCACCCTTTACTTATATTTTTCCTTTTTGGTGTTTGGAACGGTATTATTTGTGCCATCACGCATTTTCCAAGATCTCGTATTTGTTGACTAGGATTGATTCACCCCGTGGCAGAAGTGCCACTGTCCGTACCATTAGGGGGAATTGCATGCCAGGGAGAATTCACTCTAGGGCAGAGAATTCTGTTTGTACCAGCTATGGGGGTCCATCATGGGAGGGCAGCTGGAATCTCTGATCAGGACCCCAGAGGAGCCCCATTTACTGAGGTTGGTCATGTGAAACATAAAATCAGCAAACCCTTGCTTCAGTTTGATTCTGCAGTCTGTGGAGAATTTAGTATTTGGGTTTCTAATTGTGTGGAGACCAACGTTCTGATATCCAGAAATAAGCCCAGTATCAGAGAGAGTGATTTTTACGCCCTGATCAATATCTGTTTCTCCCAGACACTTCACACAGTTGGGAACTTTGTAGAATTATTGATCTGATATGATTCATCTCCTGTCACCAATGACCAGCTTAAGAGGTTGGTCCCACTTCAGGATTCCATGGCAAGATTGATCTTTGAGTAGAAACTTTTGAAGATACTAACAATAACCTGTAGTGTATTGATTCAAGCTCATCAGAAATGAAGGCCTGGTTACTGCTCTACTAAAAAAAAAATAGAATTCACCTAGCAAAGTGGATGATTTGAAGAACAAGAAGTGAATGACTGATGGGGTGAGGGTCCTGCCCCCTTTGGAGAAACTAGTGCCACTTTGGGCACTGACTCACAGGAGACAGTACTCTCTGAGCACAAAGACAATTGATCCTGGCCTTTGAGTGGGGCACCTAGGAGCCCTGTGTGATACCTTAAATTAATGTATCCATTACAAGCAATAAAGCTGATGTGTGTGTTCTGTAAGACACTCTGTTGAGTCAAGTAAATATACTCTTTTAATAACAGTGGTAGAAGAAAGGGGAAAAATAAACTTGGTAGATATGTTTCATTCATAATTTACACATAAATTGCTTAGTGGTGTAATATGCATATAGTATGTATGATTTCTTTATATAACTAGGTTTTAATTTAAACCTACTCATTTTCCATTGACAAGAAGAAAGATTTATGCTACAGTTTTTCCGTAGAAATATTTCACAATAGCTTATAGATTTTTTTTTCCCGTTGCCTCGCTATTTGTTACTGAAGTAAAAAGGCAGAACAACACAAAACTGTATTTAGGAGTTGTACAGTAGCCAAAATGGCTTAGATTCGTTTGAAACATCAGCTGCGCCAGTAATTAGAATACTTGCAGTTAACAGGGACCTGGCTCAAGCCATTTGTTTTTGGACTCTGTACTGTTTAAGCATCTGCCTTTGAATTAGGTTCTTTAATTTTTCAATATGTTCTAGCTGTGTTCTGCATAGTTTATTTCTATGATGCTGATTAAAACCAGTGTTTTTCTTGATTATTTTTATTCTAAAACTTTCTCAACCTAAGAATGTTTTGTTTTCTGTATAGGAATATACAACTACTTTATTGTCCATTACCATTTTGTTAATTTAATACCACAAATATTAGGGCTTACCTCAGGTATTTTAAGTCCCCTAGGATGCAGGGTCAGAAGGGCACAATCCCTCCTTCCTGTCTGTCATGTGTTCCAAAAAAAGGATGAAGATTACTAATGGCTTTTCTACACATGTAAATTAGTCCAGAATAAGATTGGGTGTGAATTTAAAGCAGTTAACTTTTCCTAATTAACTCCACCTGTTGATACTTTTATCCCAGAATAAGAGCATCCATACATGGAGTTAATCAGGAATAGCTATTCTGGAATAATTCCTTGTGTAGAAAAACTCTTAAAAATAGGTGTCATCATATTGAATATCACTGATCCATTAGTTATAGTGGACCAAATAAGAACTTTTACAGAAATGTAGTCGGTAACTAGAAGGTTTTCGTTCTGAAGTAGTATTTTTTGTTTTCTATTATAGTATTTTTTAGTGTTTCCTGTAATTTGTTTCATTGATAAATATAAATGACTTTATCCACTGAAAAAGAGGTGCAATGGCACAGTGGCAGGGGGGTTACTCCACTGAATTAGTGAGGTTACGTCTGAAGAGAATTTGGCACAGTTTTAGGACTGGCAAAACCTTTCTTGTTGGAGAGATTTTTGTCAAAATGGGGTTTCATCAAATATGAAATAAAACATAAAATATTAATAAAATAATTTGGCAAGTTTTCATTTTTCAGAAAAGTTTCAAAATGAATTTTTAGTCAATACATTTTGAAGTAGCGGGAAAATTCCCATTTCCCCCTTTTTTCTCCACTGGAAAAAGAGGGAAAACATAAAAACAAAAATGAGAGAAAGTGAGAAAATACTTCTCTCTCATTTAATATTGTATTTATTTATTTACCATGAGGAAGATCTTGGAGAAAATAAAATAATAAAAGAGGGAGAGAATGAGGGGTAACACAAATTCAAAACATTTTTTCTAAACAAACAAAACATGGAGAAAAATTCAAATGAAATGAACACTCTTTTCCTTAGAAAACATTCATGAAAAACTAGAGTAAGAAGTATTGTCTAGCACTACATAGCTTTTCTATTTTTAGGTTTGTTGCTATATAACCATGAAGCAGATTTGTGTTTCAAGAAGCGGTAGAATTTGGAGGGCACCCAACCTCTGGCCACTCCCACATTAGCAACAATAGGGTCAAAATGACAGGGGCACTTTTTCTTGCAGTACATGTATCTTCACTTGGCAACATACTGTGTAATGCTGCTTTGCATGCACAAAATGGCTTTCCATTCTCCTTTGTGAATAAGTTACAAGGACATATAGTTACTGAGAATGAAAATAAAACAAATAATGCATATAGCACTTTTCATCTAAAGGTCTCAAAGCACTTTACTAAGATGGGTGGTATTATCCTCATTTTACAGATCAAGAAACTGAGGCACAGAAAGGTGAAATGACTTTCCCAGGTTCACACACTGAGCCAGTGACAGAGTTGGGATAGAACAGTGCCTTCCTGAGTCCCAGTCCATTTGCCTGCTCTAACCACTGCAAACCCTAGCGGCATTAGTGAATGAACAAATTCAGCCAACAGAGTCAATGAAATCTAAATGGTAGATATTAAATGAAAGTTTTCAAAATGAAAATTAGTTGCTTTGGTAAGAGAAAGTTACAAGTAAAAACCATTTCATTTCTTTTCACTAACATTTTACCTGTTAAAACATATTTAACAAATCCAAATTTTTGATATGCAATATGCCATAATTACCATGAACTTTTATTATCTTTGCCAAATTATCATTGCTGTTCTCTGAGTGACTTCATCTAGACAGATTTTTCCATTTCATGCTACACAAAAAGCAATTCATTAGTTTCTATAATGGTACTTGTATTCTGTCAACCATATTAAGCAGTGACCTATTTACAGGATGGTTCAAAGGCTTAGAGGTGTATATATATTTGGATTTAGATGGACTTCCACTGTGCTGAAAGTTCGACTTACTGTTTTATAGCTCCTAAAAATCATAATGGAACAATGACTTTAATTGACCACTGGTTAGTAAGCAAATAGTAGGAACTCCATATAATTTAGAAGTCTATTAAGCCTAATGGAGCAACTTTCCACATACTCAGGAACCTTTACCCATATCATATTTTAGATCAAGTCATCATCCTTTGCTTTAGTAACGCATGTTCTTCGAACTGAACTGAGTGAATAGTTAATATAAAATGGTGGTGTTAGCAATTTCTTGAACTAAGATCTTTTTTTGCACACGAAATAAGATGCATTCTTTTTGTGTGTAAATATTTGGCATTATGTGGACTAGACAATACTCTATTCTCTGGTGAAAATACCTTTCTTTTTATGAATTCTTTGTACATAGAGAGGGCTACAAAGACTGGCAAATTCTGGAATAAATGGGCATATTTCCAGTCCACTCCTGGATGTAGTGTGCGGCTCCATGTTTATTTTCTATAGACTAAAGTTAGTCTGTTTTATCTGAATTGCTTTTGCATTACATTGTATATCCAGTACAATTTATACTGACAATAAATTGTGACTTAAGTAGTTATGCCACAGTGCTTGCTACTGTATGGCAGTTTCCAGAAACCAAATGTTTCTTGTAGTGTTTATTTAATTTGAATACATTAATGTACAAGTATCCATCCCTCTTTTATGTAGACAGTATATTTTCTCAGCCTTTAAAAGGCTAAATTATAAATGTACAGTCTGCCCAGAGCAAGGGTTATGTGTAGCCATGTTACCCCAGGAGAGGAGTAGTCTTGAGGGGTAGAGAGAACAGCGACTCTGAGCCTTTTTCCCTCTAGTTCACACCTTGCTTCAAAGCGGGAATATTTCACCAATTTACTCTCCTTTGCAGCATACTAAAATCAGGTCATAATCCTGCCCTAAGAGATATACTCATTTCTAGGTAGTATTTTTGGAGAATTGCCTTTATTATTTTAAAGAACTGACTTTACTAACACTATTTGCTTTTATCAAAGATACATATATTGTATTCCAAATATTTTCTGGTTCCCATACCCTAATGATCTCTGGATTACTGCATAATTAAAGACAAAACCCAGCCAAATTCACAATTGGCAGGATTATGGCCAAGATATTGCTATGCTGATCCTTCTGCTATGCAATCCTTCTTTTTAAAGGTTTTATGCAATGTTTATTAAGTGTAGTAAGTTATATGTGTGACAGAGAGCTTGGGTCTTTCAATAATGGATATTACATGGAAAAGGAAAATGGATACGAGATTTTAAAAGCCGTATGAGGGTGTGATTTAACTCCTATAGTTAAGAGCAATGGAGATGCAAATCAGAAGTCAATCATTTTGACTGGTGAGGAGCATATAGGGAGATAGGGACCAAGCCTGTGAAAGGATTTGGCAACCAAAAGGTGGGGAAACCTCCCCCAGAGGTGATTATAGGACCGTAGTCCTTGCCTGAGCACAAAAGACTCTTGCATTGCCTTCAATTGATAGTCAAATCAGACATTGCTTGTAGAAATCTTAAGGTGGCCTTACCCTGGCATGATAGTGACTCTAACACCAAGAATTTGGTAAGTAGGGAGGGTGGGAAAGAGAGAGAGATCTGTTCAGCGGAGGTCAGAGAACGAACTTGTTTTTAGCAAAGTAATATTTTCCACTTTTTGTCTGTAACTGTTAAAATGAGCCTGCCTCACTGGGCTTTGCAAAGTATGGAATAAAATTTCAAAAGTGCCTAAGGGTATGTCTACACAGGAAATGTAAGTTGATCTGTATTAGGTTGACTTACAGCCACCATAATAGTTACTTTAGTGGTGCATGTCCACACTTAACTTCCTTGGGTCGGTGGTGTGCGTCCCTATCCAGGAGCGCTTCCACCAACTTAAGAGGGGCAGTGTGGGGAATTGAGAGCCCAGTCTTTCTCAGCTATGCTGGCAGCTCCATGCGCCACAGATTCCTAGGCCCTCAGTGAGGTGGGGAGCCACTTGGGGCTTCTTCCCTCCCTGTTCCCTGCCGAGAGTGGGAGAGGGAAGCCACCCAGGGCTTCTCACCCTCAGGGAGCAGGGTCAAGCTGCTTAGTCTTCTCATCCCAGCTTCCAGCTGAGCATGGGGTCCAGCCACCTGGGCTTCTCACCCCGGCTCCCAGCCAGGAGTTGGGTCCAGCTGCCCTGCTCTCTAACTGCCCTGCTCTCTAACTGCCCGGCATTCTCGTCAATTTCACTTGTCCTGCCATGAAATTGACAAGACAGCCAACAGCATGTAAGAAACAGTGTCTACATAGACACTGCATCACCCTAATTACACTGACATAAGCCTATGCCTCTTGTGGAGGTGGAGTAATTTTGTCATTGTAGTAGGGTACTTATTGTGACTGGTTTGGTCACAGAGATCCCCTTGGGACTGTCACCTGATGTGCTGAAATTACCTCTGAGCCCATTTTCCTTGCCAGCTTGGGACTCCAGAACCCTGTCTTGTTGAGCCAGACATGCAAGCCTGCTGCAACACAGACCCAGGGTCTGGGCCACACTCCCAAAGCTGCAGACTTTAACTAAAAGTTAAAGGACGTTTTTTTGAAAATGTAGAGGACAATTTCCTGGTGCAAGTGCTGGAGGAACCAACTAGGGGCAGAGCTCTTCTTGACCTGCTGCTCACAAACCCGGAAGAATTAGTAGGGGAAGCAAAAGTGGATGGGAACCTGGGAGGCAGTGACCATGAGATGGTCAAGTTCAGGATCCTGACACAAGGAAGAAAGGAAAGCAGCAGAATACGGACCCTGGATTTCAGAAAAGCAGACTTCGACTCCCTCAGGGACCTGATGGGCAAGATCCCCTGAGAGAATAACATGAGGGGGAAAGGAGTCCAGGAGAGCTGGCTGTATTTTAAAGAATCCTTATTGAGGTTACAGGGACAAACCATCCCGATGTTTAGAAAGAAGAGTAAATATGGCAGGCGACCAGCTTGGCTTAACAGTGAAATCCTTGCTGATCTTAAAAACAAAAAAGAAGCTTACAAGAAGTGGAAGATTGGACAAATGACCAGGGCGGAGTATAAAAATATTGCTCGGGCATGCAGGAGTGAAATCAGGAAGGCCAAATCACACCTGGAGTTGCAGCTAGCAAGAGATGTTAAGAGTAACAAGAAGGGTTTCTTCAGGTAAGTGTGGGCCCCTTACTGAATGAGGGAGGCAACATAGTGACAGAGCATGTGGAAAAAGCTAATGTGCTCAATGCTTTTTTTGCCTCTGTCTTTGCGAACAAGGTCAGCTCCCAGACTGCTGCACTGGGCAGCACAGCATGGGGAGGAGTGACCAGCCCTCTGTGGAGAAAGAAGTGGTTCGGGACTATTTAGAAAAGCTGGACGTGCACAAGTCCATGGGGCCGGGTGCATTGCATCCGAGAGTGCTAAAGGAGTTGGCGGATGTGATTGCAGAGCCATTGTCCATTATCTTTGAAAACTCATGGCGATCGGGGGGAGTCCCGGATGACTGGAAAAAGGCTAATGTAATGCCCATCTTTAAAAAAGGGAAGAAGGAGGATCCGGGGAAGTACAGGCCAGTCAGCCTCACCTCAGTCCCTGGAAAAATCATGGAGCAGGTCCTCAAGGAATCAATTCTGAAGCACTTAGAGGAGAGAAAAGTGATCAGGAACAGTCAGCATGGATTCACCGAGGGCAAGTCATGCTTGACTAACCTAATTGCCTTCTATGATGAGATAACTGGCTCTGTGGATGAAGGGAAAGCAGTGGACGTGTTGTTCCTTGATTTTAGCAAAGCTTTTGACACGGTCTCCCACAGTATTCTTTCCAGCAAGTTAAAGAAGTATGGGCTGGATGAATGGACTATAAGGTGGATAGAAAGCTGGCTAGATTGTCGGGTTCAACGGGTAGTGATCAATGGCTCCATGTCTAGTTGGCAGCCGGTATCAAGTGGAGTGCCCCAAGGATCGGTCCTGGGAGGCCAGTTTTATTCAATATCTTCATTAATGATCTGGAGGATGGTGTGGATCGCACCCTCAGCAAGTTTGCAGATGACACTAAACTGGGAGGAGTGGTAGATACGCTGGAGGATAGGGATAGGATACAGAGGGACCTAGACAAATTGGAGGATTGGGCCAAAAGAAATCTGGTGAGGTTCAACAAGGACAAGTGCAGAGTCCTGCACTTAGGACGGAAGAATCCAATGCACCGCTACAGACTAGGGACCGAATGGATCGGCAGCAGTTCTGCAGAAAAGGACCTAGGGATTACAGAGGGCGAGAAGCTGGATATGAGACGACAGTGTGCCGTTGTTGCCAAGAAGGCCAATGGCATTTTGGGCGGTGTAAGTAGGGGCATTGCCAGCAGATCGAGGGACGTGATCGTTCCCCTCTATTGGACACTGGTGAGGCCTCATCTGGAGTACTGTGTCCAGTTTTGGGTCCCACACTACAAGAAGGATGTGGAAAAATTGGAAAGAGTCCAGTGGAGGACAACAAAAATGATTAGGGGACTGGAACACATGAGTTATGAGGAGAGGCTGAGGGAACTGGGGATGTTTAGTCTACGGAAGAGAATAATGAGGGGGGATTTGATAGCTGTTCTCAGTGGTAGCAGATGACAGAACAAGGAGTAATGGTCTCAAGTTGCAGTGGGGGAGATTTAGGTTGTATATTAGGAAAAAACTTTTTCACTAGGAGGGTGGTGAAACACTGGAATGCGTTACCTAGGGAGGTGGTGGAATCTCCTTCCTTTAGAAGTTTTTAAGGTCAGGCTTGACAAAGCCCTGGCTGGGATGATTTAATTGGGGATCGATCCTGCTTTGAGCAGGGGGTTGGACTAGATGACCTCCTGAGGTCCCTTCCAACCCTGATATTCTATGATTCTAAAAACAGCTCAGCAGGTTACCTGTCTCCAGCACCCAGACACTCAGCTCCCAATGGGATCCAAACCCCAAAATATTCGTTTTACTCTGTATAAAGCTTATACAGGGTAAATTTGTAAATTGTTCACCCTCTATGTCACTGATAGAGATATGCACAGCTGTTTGCTCCCCCAGGTATTAATCGCTTACTCTGGGTTTATTAATAAACAAGTGATTTTATTAAGTATAAAAAGTTGGATTTAAGTGGTTTCAGGTAATAACAGACAGAACAAAGTCAGTCACCAAGCAAAATAAAGCAAAAACATACAAGTCTAAGCCTAATACATTAAGAAACTGATTACAGGTAATATCTCACCCTCAGGGATGTTCCAATAAGTTTCTTTCACAGACTAGGCTCCTTTCTAGTCTGGGCCCAGTCCTTTCCCCGGTACAGTCTTTGTTAGATCCAGCAGACATCGCAGGAGGTAAGCAGGGGTTTTCTCATGACTGGCAGCCCTGTTTGTCCTGCTTCACCCCTTTTTATAGCTTTGACACAAAGCGAGAATCTTTTGTCTGTGCTTGTTCCCACCCCCACCTCATCAATGGAAAAGTACAAGGATTAAGATGGATTCCAGTATCATGTGACATGTCACAAGTCACTGTAAGACGCCTAGTCTCCATTCTTCCTGGTTTGGCCCACATGTACACAGGAAGGTTTGCAGGTAAATAAACCATTTACAACCAGTTGTCCTAGTCAATGGGACCCATCAAGATTCTAAACCACTATTAATGGCCCACATTTTGCATAATTACAATAGGACCTCAGAGTTATACTTCATATTTCTAGCTTCAGATATAAGAATGATGCATGCATACAAATAGGAGAAATATATTCAGTAGGTTATAACCTTTGTTATGATACCTTACAAGAGACCTTTTGCATAAAGCATATTCCAGTTACATCATATTCACACTCATAAGCACATTTCCATAAAACATATGGAGTGGAACGTCACACTTATATTGGTGGAAGCAAGGCTGTAGTGTAATTGACATACTTAAATCAACATAAGCTGCCTTACGTTGACCTAATTGTGTCGTGTAGACCAGGCCTAAGTAACTTAGAAGCCTAAGACCTTGTCTCCTCTTAAAAGTTTTGCTGCTTTAACTATGCAGGTATGTGGTAGTCACTCCCCTTACAAAAATCACTCCCCTTACTAGCACAGTTATGCTAATAACACTTTTTGAGTGAAGACCAGGCCTAAATCCCATCTTCAAAAGAGACTTAGGAGCTGAAATCTCATTGAATGTCAGTGGGACTTAGGCTCCAGCTTTTGAAAATGGGATTTAGGCTCCTAAGTCCCCAAGGTATAGTTGAAAATCATATCCAAAGTATATGATACAGCTTGTTTTGTTTTAATCTGATTTCCTCATTGTTTTAATATTTTTTAAAAGCACAGTTGTATGACTTGTGGGTAACTTCACACAGACTACACTGAAAGAGAGCAAAGTCCTTCAGCCTCTGAGGTAGAGAAGGCAAAAGGTGTTTCTGATGCTTAATCCTCTGCTTGAGTTCTTGATCATGGGAGCATGGATAGAGGTGTCTTATCCCTTTAAGGTGTTGTGCCAGGGACTGCAGCATGTGAAAACAGGGTAGAAGATGAAGGAGATATGAGTGTGTGACACTCACAAGGGTTATCCAGGGTTTTGAGGCTCCTCACCATTGATGCCCTTAGCATGAGGAAGTGTTGCCAGTTTGTGCCTGCTATGGATCAGCTCCCTGAAGCCAGCAGCATCTGGCAGCACAAGCACTGCCTTCCAGGCCTCACTCTCCCCTGTACAGGTAGTGACACACACCAACCGTGGCGTCCTCGGACCACTCCCTATGGTGTCCAGCCCCTTATCCACTGGATACTCAGTTACCAGGCCTACTGTTCCCAAAGGAACAGTACATATGAGCTTGAAAAATTCAACTCGGGATCACTGCTTTGGATAATCACCGGAGCACTTAGATATATTTATAGTGAAAACAAGAATAAGTTTATTATCAAAGAACAGAGAGTCAAGTGACAGTGAGTAAGAATATTGGAAACAAATTGTTACATATAAATCAAAATCACACTTTCTAGAGAGTTAACTTAACTAATAAGTTACCTTCCTGTCTAAAGAAGCTTCTCACCCAAAGTTCTCTCCAGCATTTTCAGCCACACCTGGTTGAGACCCCTCTTCATGAAGGAAATATGCTGCTTGTTTACTTCTAGGTGAAGGATGATAAGGTATCTTGTTTGTCCTCTGAATATACTAGAGCAGGTTTTTTTTTGTGTACCTCAAGATAGGGTTCTCTCCTCCCACCCACACAGTTTGCTTCTTCCTGTTACTTTTCTCTTTTTCAAGTTTTTACAATCTTTCATTAGCATATGCTTAAGACATGTGGAAAGGAGGCCCATTGGGAACCATAAAATACTTAATTTACATGTAACAGGCACATAACCTGTTTTTCACCTTTCTTGATGACCAGGCCCTAGACAAGACCTAAATAACATGATTTTCAGTGCATATACATAACTACTTACACAATATCCATACATACATTTTTGCTATGATAGTGATGTTCTTTGTGACGCTGGCTTTATTTATTTATTTATTTATTTATTTTATTTATTGAGCCCTCACTTGACACTCTTTGGAGAACTAGAATATACTTACCAGACCCAGGAGATCCCTGTACCCCTCTGCCTTCCCTTGCCAGTTGGCGCTAAAAGGTTACTGGGTAACATCAGTTTGCAGGTGGAGGGAAGGGTTGCTGCTGATGTGCATTTAAAAATCATTCTATACACAGGCACTGGCTTCTAATTTTCCCCTTGGGTGCTCAACCCACTCAGCCTCAGGCCACTTCTTCCCCCAAGCTCCCACCCTCACCCCACCTCTTCCCATCTGCCTGCATGGTCACTGGTACTGGGTTTCGTCCCCTCCTTACAGGTGTGTGCCTGTGTATGGATCCCACCCCTGTTTTTCCTTGGTGAAAGCTTGTGCCGGCAACCTAGGCTTGTCAGAGGAGTGTTTCTTTGGAGCAGCGGCCCAATTAGCCCACAGCTGCAGCGGCTCAGCTGTGTGCTAAAGACCACCGTGTTGTGCGGGGTCCAGGTTCCCCGCTGCCTGGTCGCCCAGTGTGGCAGGGTCCAGGGACTGGGGTTGCTGCCTGTCCCTGCAGGTCCAGATTCCCGACTGCCTGGCCACCAAGTACAGCGGGGTCTGGGATGCCCAGTGGGTGGGGTTGCCAGCTGGCCCCATAAGGCGGGGGTCTGGGGTTGCCAGTCAGCCTTGCAGAGTCTGGGGTCCTGCTGCCCAGCCCCATGCCCGGGACTCCATTCCTGGCCCCACTCCATGAAGGGGTCTCTGGGCCAGAGGTGCTGGGCATAGGAGTCTGTGTGGAGGGTTGGAGGAGCGGGCATCACACTGTGGTTCTCAACCTGCAGCCCAGGTAACACTGCGGCCGACAATGGTAAATCAGTTGAGAACCACTGCTTTAGAGGCAGCAGGGCATGGAATGCTACAGTAATTATTCTCCAATGCCAGAATCTTCAAAAACAGTCTCCTGTATAGGGGTATGTGGTGGTATAGTCTTCAGGCCGTTGCTTAGAGGAGGCAAGCAGCCTCAGAATCTTCATCATCATCAGCTTTTGAGAAAATGGGTAACAGAATTGTCATGCCCTCCCATGCAGCTGGGCAGCTATCAGACTCTATACGCAGAGACTGGTGGGGGGGAGGGGGGCGGGGAAGGACATGTAGCAATATCTTCCCCATAGCAGCAATGTATTTATGATCCCAAAAGAAACGAATTGTGGAATTCATGACTTCACTGAGCACCACTGTAGAATCTCTTCCACTGTTCACACAGGTTACTTTGGGATTTCCAGTGTGCTACCATGGGGATAAGTGAAAAGCCCAGTCCAGGCTTCCTGTGGAGAGTTTAAGCTCTTTAGTTAGTAGAGGGTCCTCATACAGAGGCTCTGCCTTCCAGTTCCCTAAATAAGCTTTCTTCCCATGTGCCTACTAATCCAGATGGTTCTGGGTTATTCTAATAAATAAAGACCATCCCTCTGACCTTGGTTCAAGAGAAATCACATATGTTATTTGACATCCTGTAGTATGGGGATAAGAAGGTGACTCTACCTATTAATGAAGACTCTAGTCTCATTGGCTGTATGGTCATTTGCATTATGATAAAACACAATAATTTATTTTAATTATGGTCATCTTAAAAATGTTGAAAGAATAAACCACAGCCAATATACAGACATAACAGCTTTTATAGTTTATATGTACATTTAAAATGTGTTTTATGGGGCAGGGGAAGTATGGTAACAATTGTAAAAATGATATTTTTTTCTTTTGTGAGCAGCATGGCTGAATCACATTTTAAGAAAATGATTCTTATTTGAATTGCATGCCTTTCTGGATAATAGAAGACTGAGGAATATCAATAGAATTACAACAGAAAAAGGAGGAAAATATGTTAAAGGACCAGAGAACATTCTTTACATTAATTTACGGTGGCTCTAAATATTGCTGAAAACGAATGCATTGTTGTGTGCAGTGTTGTTGTAGCTGTGTCGGTCCCAGGATTATTAGAGAGACAAGATGGGTAATCTTTTATTGGACCAACTTCTATTGGTGAGAGGGACAAGCTTTCAAGAAGAGCTCTGTGTAAGCTCAAAAGTTTGTCTCTCTCACAAACAGAAATTGGTCCAATAACAGATATTACCTCACCCACTTTGTCTCTTTATTATTTCCAGCAGTATCCACTTTGGAAATTTCACAAAGTGCACATTTTACTTCAACATTTGCTATTTCATATAGCTGAGGTAGATTGTTTCACAGTTTCTTTTCCCCTGCCTCTAACATGAGAAAACAAAAGTAAATGCATTAAAAGCAATGTAACTTCACACACATTGTTGCAGCCAGCTACTGATCTGTTCCTTTCTAGTGTATAGATTTTGGTACAACCTTGATTCATGTCTGTCATTGATCCAATTAGCCAAAAACTGAGCTGCCATTCCAGAGTTATTTAGTTCCTTTCCATTTCAATTTTATTGTCTTATTTCTGTATGAGAATCTCATTATCAGCTTGTCAATAATATATAACAGCTTAAAAATTGGTATTATTTATTCTTGCTTAGTTAAGTTTAACTGCAACATGAAATAAGTTACTACCTGTTTTGTATATAATTTCATTATAAGGCCTTTGAAGGTCGTTTGAAATACTGCACTAATTAATGTTTTATTTCCAGCCTTCCTTAATTATTCTTGCCAGATGGTCCTCTATTTATGTTATTGCTTGGAGTTTCCAGCTGAGGTTGTTTGATTGTTGAAGAAAAATATGTGATGGCACCATACGATAACTGTAATTGAATTGTTAGGTATGTTAAAACATTTGAGCCTTCTGTCCCTGCTTTAGCCACATCTGGGAAATAAGTTTGTTAACAAAGTGCTTTGGCACCTCATCTAATACTTTATGTGATGTACTGAAATACGTAGAGCAAACTCAATAAGGATAAAAGGCTGTAGAAAAGAGAATTCTGGTAGCTTTTCATTCATTTATGAATTACATATGTTCTGGGTGAAATGAAGTGGTTAAAGATTGCCAAATTTATCTTTCACTTCTTTAATTTGACTTATTTTTCATAGATGATGACAAAATTACTGTTGACAAATGTATTAAGAATATGTTGTATTAACTTTGGGCAAACTAATACAATGCTCTGTTTTCTTTGAGTGGCCTTTGCATATTTCCACTCGTGGGCTTGGTGGAAACTATGGAATACTTTACAGAGTAATATCCCTGCAGACACTGTTGGCTAGAAGATTCTACTACTCAACACCAGGAGATGCCAGTACCATAAGTGAGAATATGCAGATGCAGTACACTCTCAGGAGAAAAAAAGGTTACCGATATGCAACCTCTCTTTTTGGTGGTGGTGGTGATTATTGTATTATAGAATCATAGAATATCAGGGTTGGAAGGGACCCCTGAAGGTCATCTAGTCCAACCCCCTGCTCGAAGCAGGACCAATTCCCAGTTAAATCATCCCAGCCAGGGCTTTGTCAAGCCTGACCTTAAAAACCTCTAAGGAAGGAGATTCTACCACCTCCCTAGGTAACGCATTCCAGTGTTTCACCACCCTCTTAGTGAAAAAGTTTTTCCTAATATCCAATCTAAACCTCCCCCACTGCAACTTGAGACCATTACTCTTCGTTCTGTCATCTGCTACCATTGAGAACAGTCTAGAGCCATCCTCTTTGGAACCCCCTTTCAGGTAGTTGAAAGCAGCTATCAAATCCCCCCTCACTCCTCCCTTCTGCAGGCCAAACAATCCCAGCTCCCCCAGCCTCTCCTCATAAGTCACGTGTTCCAGACCCCCAATCACCTCTGTTGCCCTTCGCTGGACTCTCTCCAATCTATCCACATCCTTCTTGTAGTGTGGGGCCCAAAACTGGACACAGTACTCCAGATGAGGCCTCACCAATGTCGAATAGAGGGGAATGATCACGTCCCTCGATCTGCTCGCTATGCCCCTACTTATACATCCCAAAATGCCATTGGCCTTCTTGGCAACAAGGGCACACTGCTGACTCATATCCAGCTTCTCGTCCACTGTCACCCCTAGGTCCTTTTCCGCAGAACTGCTGCCTAGCCATTCGGTCCCTAGTCTGTAGCTGTGCATTGGATTCTTCCATCCTAAGTGCAGGACCCTGCACTTATCTTTATTGAACCTCATCAGATTTCTTTTGGCCCAATCCTCCAATTTGTCTAGGTCCTTCTGTATCCTATCCCTCCCCTCCAGCGTATCTACCACTCCTCCCAGTTTAGTATCATCCGCAATTTGCTGAGAGTGCAATCCACACCATCCTCCAGATCATTTATGAAGATATTGAACAAAACCGGCCCCAGGACTGCCCCTTGGGGCACTCCACTTGATTCCGGCTGCCAACTAGACATGGAGCCATTGATCGCTACCCATTGAGCCCGACAATCTAGCCAGCTTTCTACCCACCTTATAGTGCATTCATCCAGCCCATACTTCCTTAACTTGCTGACAAGAATACTGTGGGAGACCGTGTCAAAAGCTTTGCTAAAGTCAAGAAACAATACATCCACTGCTTTCCCTTCATCCACAGAACCAGTAATCTCATCATAAAAGGCAATTAGATTAGTCAGGCATGACCTTCCCTTGGTGAATCCATGCTGGCTGTTCCTGATCACTTTCCTCTCATGTAAGTGCTTCAGGATTGATTCTTTGAGGACCTGCTCCATGATTTTTCCAGGGACTGAGGTGAGGCTGACTGGCCTGTAGTTCCCTGGATCCTCCTTCTTCCCTTTTTTAAAGATTGGCACTACATTAGCCTTTTTCCAGTCATCCGGGACTTCCCCCGTTCGCCACGAGTTTTCAAAGATAATGACCAATGGCTCTGCAATCACAGCCGCCAATTCCTTCAGCACTCTCGGATGCAACTCGTCCGGCCCCATGGACTTGTGCACGTCCAGCTTTTCTAAATAGTCCCTAATCACCTCTATCTCCACAGAGGGTTGGCCATCTCTTCCCCATTTTGTGATGCCCAGCGCAGCAGTCTGGGAGCTGACCTTGTTAGTGAAAACAGAGGCAAAAAAAGCATTGAGTACATTAGCTTTTTCCACATCCTCTGTCACTAGGTTGCCTCCCTCATTCAGTAAGGGGCCCACACTTTCCTTGGCTTTCTTCTTGTTGCCAACATACCTGAAGAAACATGCCTTTCTTCTTGTTACTCTTCACATCTCTTGCTAGCTGCAGCTCCAGGTGCGATTTGGCCCTCCTGATATCATTCCTACATGCCCAAGCAATATTTTTATACTCTTCCCTGGTCATATGTCCAACCTTCCACTTCTTGTAAGCTTCCTTTTTATGTTTAAGATCCACTAGGATTTCACCATTAAGCCAAGCTGGTTGCCTGCCATATTTACTATTCTTTCGACTCATCGGGATGGTTTGTCCCTGTAACCTCAACAGGGATTCCTTGAAATACAGCCAGCTCTCCTGGACTCCTTTCCCCTTCAAGTTAGTCCCCCGGGGATCCTGGCCATCCATTCCCTGAGAGAGTCGAAGTCTGCTTTCCTGAAGTCCAGGGTCCGTATCCTGCTGCTTACCTTTCTTCCCCGCGTCAGGATCCTGAACTCAACCACTCATGGTCACTGCCTCCCAGATTCCCATCCACTTTTTCTTCCCCCACTAATTCTACCCAGTTTGTGAGCAGCAGGTCAAGAAAAGCGCCCCCCCTAGTTGGCTCCTCTAGCACTTGCGCCAGGAAATTGTCCCCTACGCTTTCCAAAAACTTCCTGGATTGTCTGTGCACCGCTGTATTGCTCTCCCAGCAGATATCAGGAAAATTAAAGTCACCCATGAGAATCAGGGCATGCGATCTAGTAGCTTCCATGAGCTGCCGGAAGAAAGCCTCATCTACCTCATCCCCCTTGTCCAGTGGTCTATAGCAGACTCCCACCACTACATCACTCTTGTTGCACACACTTCTAAACTTAATCCAGAGACACTCAGGTTTTTCTACAGTTTCGTACTGGAGCTCTGAGCAGTCATACTGCTCCCTTACATACAGTGCTACTCCCCCACCTATTAGAGTCCAGAGGTTTCAGTTTTGATCGGGGTGCTGCATTTTGCTAGGTGCTGTACCAAACACAGACATATTTGGTTCCTGCCCGAAAAGTTACAGAGAAGACAAGTGATGTGTTAAGGGTGGGAGAGAAGGATACTATCAAATATAATAGTTTATAAATAAATATATAGATTCACAATATTTTTCCAATATTGTAGATAACGAGCCAGCTGTATTCATCTGTCCTTCAACCTAGTTATCCTTGGTTGGCCAATTTCTTATGGCATCACTGCAGAAAGTAGATCTTGAGAAAAAGAGCAGAAGTAGGTAGTAGCCTTAGAGATCCATTAATTGTGGGGCAACATGTGTTGAAGAAACACTGTAGATCCATGTTGAAATATTTGTGTGAAAAGTTAATTCATGGGTGGCAAGGTTGGCTTCATTGGCAGAATGAAGGAGATGTGATTGGTTGACACAAAAAGATACAAGAGCAGGTAAGCAGGCAGGAATTTTGTCTTTAATCCAGAAGATGAAAAAATGCATCTGTATTTTTGGCTCAACTGATGGCTCCATACAAGACAGAAACTCAGCTAAAGTGCAGTAGAAAATAGATTAACTGACTATAGATTAGGTGTTGGAAGCAAAAGCCCTACTGTAATGATAAATAATAATAGAGCTTGTGACTAAAAACTGTCCTTTAGAAATTGTTTTTTCTCCCTTCTTCTTGTGTCTTGATTTTTGAAATACTTTGGAAAGTGGTCTGGAGGAAAATACTGTCATTTTAGTGTGGAAATGACATTTTTGAGTTTGTTGGCTGGATATGCTTTGGTTGGCTGGATATGTCAAATATTTCAGGACTGTGATAACATTTTAAAATGTTGATAAAAGTTTCTTACATTTGTAAAATAAAAGGGAACAGTCTGATATATTCCTTTACCAAATCCTCTCTACTTACCAAATTTAGTACATTTGAAATGCTCCCTCCCTCAGCCTCTGTCTCTGTTTTTTTGGCTTGTGAATCCTCTGGATGAAAACAATCTACTCAGATTGTGTGGAAGATGAGAGGCAGCTGCTGTGTTGCAGAATACAAACACGATGCTTTAAATACATACTCTATCCTCCATAAAACAGTATGGAATCCATATGGTGGAGTCCATCGTACCATACAGAGACGCAAAATTGAGACTGTAGCTACTGGACTACTTCCTGAGTAATTCCATCTCTGTGCTTTAACACATTCTATTTTAAAAACATGATACATATGTTGTTACCTGAATTACTACTCCAAAAATGGGACCCTAGAGTTAGTTGTACCATCTCTGTGGAGATCTCTCCATTCATATTTAAATCCTAATCCTTATGCTAAAACAGAAATGCAGACCATTAGCAATACTCATCTTCTACAGTTTTAAGTCTGCATATCTTTGGATCATGGGCAGAGCAGAGGAATGGGTCTGTTTTAGGTCAGTTTCTGTTGGTTATCAGAAATAGTTGTCCATGAAGACCAGGACAAAGGAAACTGGAGACATAAGCAATATAGCAAGGGTGCCTTCTCTCAGCTCTCATTTCCCTTTATTTGTCATTCCCCTTTTGTCTTTGTATCCTCCTTCTCTTTCCCCTTCCTTCCATATATATTTATACAAAATTTCTTATGCAAGTGTTGCATGGCATTTTCCAAATCAAAGTTTAGGGCAAACTAAAACTAGTCCTTGCCATTACTGTTGTTCCTTATCACTGCCTATTCAGTGTTGCACAATAAATTCCTGCCTGCTCATTCCTTCCCCTCCCACGCCATGTACCATAGCTGCCTTGTTCCATGCATGCTCATCTGCAGCTTTGGAGAGAGCACTTCTTTCAGTGTCTGACAAGAGGTTCATTTGGCAATTCCCACTCAATGTCGAGAGAGAAGATGACCAGCTGTGAAAGGAGATACATGATAGCAGATGATGTAACCTCTGCCTTTGATTCACATACTGGTGGAAGGTTGGTCCAGGGACAATCTCTTAACACAGCATGGCATCCAAATGTGAAATGCCAGTATGAAACTGCTAATTTTTCATGCTGATGAAGTTAACTAGAAATCTCTGTTTAGCTTATACTTTGTTAAAGTCACCATAGTAATGATGTGGTGGTGTGAAGACAGGACTATTATCCTGCTGAGGTGACATTAACATATGTCAGTAACTTAGCTGTCATATTCTACTCATGTGGTAAACTAGTCTAGTATTTTATAAGGATTTATAAAATATCTATGTGGGGAAAACATCCCCAAACAAAAGGTTGTGTTTTTTAACCTTACTGTTCAAAACCTATAACTTGTTTGATATTATACATGTTTTTCATAGCCAGAAGATCAATATTAGCATTTCTCCTTTCCCACAATATAAGACATATTACCCAGGATATGTGACATGCTATCCAAACAAGAGTACCCACTGGGATTCTTAGCTGGAATCAAGTTACAAATGTTTTATCCCTGAGGCTAAACTTGCCCAAACCCTGGATCTTTTTGTGCTGTTTTTTTCCTCATTATACATTTGAGAGGGTCAAATCATTCATCATTTTCAATTACTGGGATATAATTCACTGCATGCAATGTGAGCTACAAACCAGATGCCTGGAAAATTCCTGCACTGACCAATAAGCTTAGGTCCCAGTACACACTCTGTTTTTAATACAACAGTAACATGTTTGTTTCCTATTGAATTATTTGCAGAAGATATGTAGCCAATCAAAGTTAAGTTGGACAGGTGGTTAGCAGAATGGGACACAATCTGGGAGACACAGAGCAATATAAACATGCTGAGCATTGTTCATTTTAACAGCCTATAAAATGCCAATTATATTTTAAAAAGAATAACTTGATTTTATTAAAGAAGCAGTATCATTCATGTGTGCTCTGTTGGGTAGTGTCAGTAAAATGAGTTTCTATAAATAGAGTGAGACTCCTACATTTTACTACAACTACAAGTATTAGAAATCAAAATGACTTGTATCTGATGATATTTTGAGTCTCTACTCCCACTGATGCATAAAGCAGTGTGTCAGAGGGTGGGCTTTTTCAGGCCCAAAGACAAACACAGTCCCAGAATCAACAGCCTGTTCATGCTCTGAATTTTTGATACCCAATCTCCTTCTCCTATGGTCAGAGCAGGCTCTTCCCCCCTTGTGGTCCCACACTTCCTTGTATTGCCTGGTGTACAAAGCAGCTGGGCCTGGTTGCTTGGAGACCTCCTACACCTTGAAACTTTTCCTGCCTGGTCCCTAAATCCTGCCAACAAACTCAGAAAATTGAAGGGACTTGTGGATTGAATTCTTTGTTTGGAGGCTGGAAACTATGGGGGACATAGCAACACCCATACAGAAAGCAACAACTATGTTGTTTTGATAATTTCCCTTTAGGTACTTACCTAGGGTGCATGAGGTGGTGTAAAGTGGTAGCAAGGTAATCCAATGCAAGATTTTTGTATCATGTCAAAACAACCTTTTTTCGCACATGAAAAGGCCACAAATATGTACTTAAGTTGTCAACACAAGTTTGAAAGAAGAAATGATCACTAAAATGAGATTAAAACATTTTATTTTAGAAGACAAAACAAATTTTAATTATACAGTTTCTTTGACACAATTTATTAATAAGGCTCATTACTTAACGAAAGTTGGCCTTGTGTTTTGTATTGATAAATGAACAGATTATCAATTAACACAAGTTTTTTAAATAATATAGTAATTATCACAGATATATACCATTGCACACTATCGTGCTAGCAAAACACTAATGGCCAATGGACTCCCTCTCAGTAATGGACAATATGACAGTATACATGTGTCTAGCATTGTTAATATATTTGCTACATGTCTAAATCTGAACCACCTGTAGTCTCAGAAACATCTGGATTCACATTGGCAGCTTGGAGGATTATAAGAGTCATCACCACCAGTACACAATCAAGTTTGTATGCATGCCATGCTCTGCCCTTAACTGCAGTTGCACTCACATTTGGCTTTTTTACACCCACATGTAATGAGTTCCTGGAGTGCTTCAGGGCAGGTGTTTGTGTCATTAGTGTTGGAGAAATTTGTCCATACTTGTCGTGATGCCAGCCATTTCCAATTGTGGAAAGGATGTCATGCTGAGCCTCCTTGGCTCGGTTCCAGATTAGGGTCTGGTAATTCTCACGTTTTTTGTGTATGGAAATTTATCATAAATTGGGGGGAGGACCTCATTCTGGGCCTGTTCGTGACAGAAAAGCTTATATTACACACCATTTATGTCTGCTGAGTTAGCCCTTGGTCATAGAGAAAGGTTATCAGAAGTTCTACGGATTCCAACTGTGCAGGAGGTATATTCACCCCAATGCCAAAAATGGTAAGGCTTCTAAATTTATGTGGATTCTTCCTGACAAATTTGTATGGCTTTAGTTTGCCAACTCTTGCCAGACTTCTAGTTGAATCACATCCAGTCAGTGTGTGTGTGTGTGTGTGTGTGTGTGTTGCTGGCAACATTCTGCATAGTAGTTGGCCAAATTTAGCTGCCATCATGTGGGTTTGAATAAACCTGGCTTTTACAAAATCAAAGCTGTTGAGATATTTCCAACTTGTTGCAGTTTTCTGTGTACATTTTATTCACCTCAGTGTCTGGAGACCACACCACTATACAAAGGTATTCTTGTAAAACGTGTGCAGAATGAAGAAGAAACTGAGTATCTGCTTCTTCATGCAATGAGAATGGATCTTGTTGGTTTACCTGGAGTGACCATACAAGCAAAGAGACCCTCCTTGAATCCACCTGCAATAATCATCTGCTGATCTGGGTCAAAAAGTTACTGCCATATCACACCATGATTCTGACCTTTTCTTTTTTTTTAACTAGATGTGCTTTATTCTTGGGATTCCCATTGGCTGGCTTCACTGCATTGTTTTGGGACTGTGGATTTTGACTTCATTGCTTTGTGAGCGTTGCTTTCACGGACACTTGAAAGATTTAATTCAATAGTCATCATATTGATCAGACAATATCTAGTTTTCTGCAGCTTTGCAACTCTGTAGAGGTTGGCATTCTATTCTGAAGCCTAGTTTAGCAAGTTCTGCAAATCTAGTTGCACCTCTTTGCGAGACCGTTTGTATTACAGTCATGTCATCCACTATCCAACTGTGAGCATCTTGGATGCTGGTAGTTGATACACTGACACTCTCTTACCAATTCAGGTGTTAGCTTACCCTTTGTAGTTTTGTTCCGGGAACTACTGGAATGTACTTAGAGCATGTAGACCTATGGAAAACTTGTGTGAAAACTTCCTTCAAAACAATCTCTCTTGTTGGTGCAGCTAAGACAAGATGGCTAAACAATTCTGTCTGCATTGATAGTCACAGTCTTATCACTACTAACTGTCAATTTGGTCTTCTTGCTTAGAGATGCAAATGTATTGATGTTGAACTTGTGTAGTGGTTCAAAGAATCCAGTGGTACTTGAATTTATATGTCTTGCACAAAATGTCTCATTACTTTGATTCTTGTATCATTGGCACGAGTTTGGTGGTAACTCTGTGCCAGTTGGAATGTTGGTGAGTGCTAGCCAGTCATGAGTTTGTCTTGAAGCTGGTGATGGTATATGCAACTTTGCTCACATGTCCTTCATAACGTTGCTTGTGACATGGTGCAGCCTTCTTGTGTTTTCCTTGTACAATGTCTGAGTCTATCACACATTACCTTTGTGGAAGTTGTGGTAGCTGAGTGCTCATGAGCAGTGATTAATCATAAGCCAGGGTTCCTGGTTTCAAAGTGAAACCCACTAACCCCCCTTTTGCTTTTCTATCACAGTTTACTGTTTGTTCAAGTACCATGTCTGTCCAGACTTTGCTGAATTTATTTCTAGACCGAGCTACAGAATGATTTCCTTACACAAAACGCTCATGAACTGTGGGGACGTAATCTGGAAGAAGCTTCATATCACTAATGTGCACAGATACCCAGTGGGCATAGCTGGTGCGGTCAAAGGAAAAAATTAGTGATGCCACTGCAACAACTGCCGCAAGATGCACGTCCCAGTTACTTTCATGTTCTGCTCTGATTAAATGCATTATGAAGTTAACCATTTCAATGTAATCATCCCAGAAGGTAAAGGCTTGGGAAGCTGCTGTTCCAAAATTGTGAAATATGTGCAGTACATCCTGTACGTTCTTGAGTGCATGACTCAGCTGTGAAAGTGTTGCTATTACACTTGTTGCATCATTGTTTGATACCACATTTTGACATTCTTGAAGCTTGCTGTTGGTGAGGTCTACATCAGTCAATCTCCTTATTTTATACCCATTTACAAAATGCCTGCCACTGCACTCTGGACAGATTCTCCATTTCAAATTTGTGGGGCCCTTGTGGGCCACAGTTGTATGATTTGCCTATAAGTAGATAGCTAAAATTGCTACCATACACCTGTGATTTCAGACCACTCTTTTCATACTTCTTTCCAATTACAGCCAGAAATGTCTATGCTATGAGGAAAACACACATTCTCAAAACTGTTTTCTGAAATTATTCTAGGCACCTCCACGGGATCTCTTTGGTCTCACAATATATATGTAGCATCCTCAAAAGTCAAGGCACTATAATCTTGGTCAAGTGTTCTAGTCATCTTGCTGATGTTCTTCATTACAGTGAAAACTGTACAGTACTCCATTCATTAGGTGATGCTGGCACCATTAAACACTACCCAAAAGATGTAACTATTGGTATGGTAGATGAAGTCCTATTAAAAGCTGTGCCCCTTGGTGCTTGCTGAGCATTCACCTTTTCAAACTCAATCTCAAATAGCTTGGTTGGGCAGGATCTTAGAAGTATCCATTGCAGAGCAAGGTTAGCGGCTTGTCGGCAAGCCTCAACATCAGTATACCAGTTACTTTTTACTTTCCCCACAAGATTAGGGTTGGGCATCTACCATGAGGATTGTACTCCAGTATGTCTTAGCACATTGCAGGAGTTTCAAGTGATTGTCTTTGCAGTGCTGTTCTCTTTGTTTAAGCCTGAGCTGTCGCTGCGCAAAAGCTGCCTTCCAGAACTGAACGCGTCTGACACTGATAGAGTACCATAGTTGGGGCATGAGTTGTCTGCTTTCCATCTAACATTTCCTCATTTATATCATTATTGTCTGCAGCAAACCGAATGAACTCACCATGCTATATGTTTTATGGAAGTATTATATTTTCCCTGGTTGCTTTTTCATGTAGATCCATTGCAATACCTGTGTCATTTCTCTCTAGGGCTGTATAACTGACACTGTGCTAGCTTGTTCACTGTTGTTACTGCATGTTTACAGCCTGACATATGGTGTTCGGACGCTTCAAGCCCAACGTGTTTAGTTGTAGGCTTTGCACTTCTGGATACTATATAAATGAAATACTGACCAACTGATATTTGCCTGTGGAGGGTAGTGTTAGTGGCTGTTACTAAAAGACTTTTACCTTCAATAGGTTCATTATCAACATCCCCTTGGAATACCCATTTCAGGAACCTATACACATTGTCAGGAATCAAATCTAATGCTTGTTCTAAATTAGTAGTGAAATGATCAAATGCATTGGTATCACTCCCTCACATATTTTGAGTTCACTACAGAGGACTAGTGCTGCATGAAACAATTTAGATGCAGCTGAATATGTATCTTTATTTCAAGAAGTAGAGAGTGGGTTTTTCTCTTCATACTGTTGCTTTGAATGCAACTGGGAAGCTGTGTTTGTCATCTTCCAAAGACAAACTACTGCTATACACAAGCTCTGGTTTACTTGGGTCATGCTAAAATTGAAAGACAATTTGGTGGCCATAATAGTTTGTTATATAAGTTTCACTGCTGAGAACTTTGCCCCTCAAAATATCCAGGTATTTCTGCAACATGTAAGACATGGACAAGGCTTTTCTGTTGATAACAAGGTCATTCTCAATGTCAGAAATTAGTTCACTGAAATATGTGTTATGCACAGACTCAACTTTCTTGTCACTGGGTAGTAAAGATTTTGTCTGGATGTTTCTTTTGCTGGTAAAAGTACTATGGCAGTCCTTGTGGTACTTTGCTTCCCATGCAATTAAGTCCAGTCCAGCTGTTTGTTTTAACATGTGTCGTCTTCTCTGGCTTCAGCCACATCAAACAGATTTTCTTGCCCTCTGAAGGTTACAATCTGTGATAGGTTTTTTTGTTTTTTTGTTTTTTTGTTTTTTTTTACAAACCTGCTGGCATATTATACACAAATTCCAATTAATAGGCTGGCAACTCAGTCACCTACTCTGTGAGCTTGAACACTGAGAAGTATAAGTAGAAGACCCAGGGCTTAAGCCTCTTCCTCAACCTTCAAAATGATCAGGTTTGTTTTGCTGGTGTAGGACTGATGACATTATGCATGATGGTGTACTGCAGGCAAAGCTAATAATGTGTCCATATCTAGTGATTGCAACTGCTGATAAAAATGTTCTTGTCTAACAAGGCGTGTATTATAAAGCATCTTTAGTCCTCAGGTGTTCCTGTGTTATTGGCAGATTATACACTTAGACCAGTCAGGTGGAGGGGTTTTTGGTGAGAAGAGTCTAATTCTCAGCAGGGTCCTCAGCCATTTTGTTGCCTCTCAGTTACTATTACCTGGACGGGGGGGTGGGGAGAAAAATGCTATTAAAAATATTTTCACTAGTACATTATTTATCTTGTAAAATTATATCTTGATAAAATGAGAACACTCTTTGTCCATGTTCTACGGCTGTCAAACATGATTTTGAAATAAGCTATCTTTTTTGCAGTTCATAAATTACACACAGAGACAAAACACCAGAGAACATATTTAAAGTAAATTTGCCATAATAAAATCAATATAGGATGAAATCAATGTATAATTATATGTTAATGGAGAATCATTACTTTGACTTTTTCAAGAAATTTGTGAAGGCAATTTCACGTGATTTACAAAGCATCCATAATTCTCAAAGTTATCACTGCATAATACGATGTCCCCCCTAAAATCACTCTTGGGGATTAATCCCTTCATAAAATATGTTAATGTTTTTGGGGGGGTGATATACATTTCAAATTAAGACAAGGTTTTTCATTTGGTTCCCCGCAGTCCTAGTATGTAGAATTCTCTCAAGATCCAGATGGCTAGCTGTGACATACCGGGGCAAAATCCAGACTCGGAGCAGAGAGGGGGCTGTCTCTCCCCTGCAATCTTCGATACCTTACAATGCCTTGTTGCACTAGCTCCCTCCTGGGATGCTCACACACAGCCTTCCAGCATGTAAGCCATACACAGAGTGTCTGTGTGTACTGCAGCCTGCCAGTTCACCCTGGCTCTCACCAGCCTTGATTATACTGCAGGGTGAACCCAACATACCCCAGTCCCAGATCTTTCCCTAGAAATATATGTCCTATACTGCCCACCCCTTTCTTGGACAGTACAAATATATTAAGTCTGTTATTCCTTTAACACAATAACATGCCAGTTCATTACCTTAAATAGTTACCCAGATAATTCAACTTAAACACACTGGATTAGATGAAACAGTAAAACAAGTTTATTAATTACAAGAGAGATTTTAAGTAGTGCAAGTAAAGTCAGAAATGGTTACAAGAAAAATAAAATGCTTTCCAGTATGTATTGAAGAAACTATTTTACTTGCAAACCAAGCTTTCTCACCACATGCTCCAGCAGATTACTGACCAAACTTGCAGGTCAGGACCCCTCCCCCAGAGTCCAACAGCTGTTTGCTTTTGTTGCGGAGAATGAGGTGGGCAGAGAGAGTAAGAGAGGAGTGTTTGGGGTATTTGTCCCTCCTTTTTATAGTTTGTCCTCCTCTTGAAAAACGTTTCTGGCTGAGAAGAAACAGTCTATCTGGAAGGATATTCCCTACAGAGTATTTTTTTCACCTCTTTGACCTTCCTTTATTTCCCTCCCTGCTTGATAACTCTGTTTACTTGTTTAAATGCAAATTAAGGCAAACACACATGTGTTCCTTTGTTTAGGACAGACTTAACTTCTGCCTGGGCAGGGCTGTGGGGTTTGGAACATGTGTTAATATCATACAGAGTAATCTTATAATTTTACATACAATGTTGCCACACATTTTACCAGGACAATACTGATCAGCAGATAATGAGTTTTCAAATTATATTTTACAAAGCATACTTTACAATATTACAATAGTGTGTAGGGTGTGAATACAGGGGGTGTATTCTGTCACAGTAGCATAATGGAACTGGAATGAAGAACAAATAACCCGATAATTTAGGAATCCTCTTTTTCACCCCTTTGAAGCAAAACATATTTATTTCATATCCAACATAATTTAACAGTGGAAAATAAATTTTTTGTGGAAAGCATAATTAATACAAGAACATAGTTAGATGTTCGCCTATACAATAGCATTTATTTGTCACTGCAACAACAACAAAAGTGCTAAGAACTAGTAAACTAAAATCCAGGATAACAGCGTGCAAATTTTTGAAGCTGTGGGAATCTGTCAAATGCTGCATCCATTCAGTCAGGCTGGACACAACTACCCAAATTGCCAACTCAGCTGCCCCCTCTGTTATATTGAGGGGAAAATTAGCGTTGGCGCCTCTACTCACTACAACTATGGGGAATAATGGGCTAGGTGGTAGTACTACTGAAAAGCAGCTGGGGTTATAATGGATCACTAATTGAATGAGTCAAAAATGTGATGCAGTTGCAAAAGAGGCTAATGTTCTGGGGTGTATTAACAGGAGTGTTGTATGTTGGACACTAAGGTAATTGTCCCACTCTACTTGGCACTGGTGAAGCCTCCACTGGAGTACTGTGTCCAATTCTGGGTGCCACACTTTAGGAAAGGTGTGGATAAATTGGAAAGGGTCCAAAGAAGAGCAACAAAAATGATAAAAAGTGTAGAAAACCTGAGCTATGAGGAAAGGTTAAAAATAACAAAGCGTGTATAGTCTTGAGAACAGACGACTGAGGGGTACCTGATAGCAGTCTTCAAATAGGTTAAGGGCTGTTATCCTTAACCTAGGGATCAGTTGTTCTCTGTGTCCATTGAAGGTAGGTCAAGAAGTAGTGGGCTTAATGTGCAGCAAGGGAAATTAGGTTAGATATTAGGAAAATCTTTCTAACTATAAGGAGAGTTAAGCTCTGGGATTGACTTCTGAGGGAGGGAGGGAGGTTGTGGAAGGTTCTGGAGGTTGTGGAAACCCTATCATTAATGTTTGTAAGAAGAAGATAGACAAGCACTTGTCAGGGATGGTCTAGGTTTACTTGGCCCTGCCTCAGTGCACGGGGCAGGACTAAATGATCAGTTGAGGTCGCTTCCAGCCTTACATTTATATGATTCTGTGGCTGTGTATTATGGGGGGAGAGGTAGCCTTTTAGGTAAGCTGAGCCCACGCCATTTAGGACTTCAGGCAAATAATTGTTTGGGTTTTTTTGACCTATAAATACCTATTTTAATCTAATTTTAATATGGCTATAATAGATTTTAATATATATTACATGAAGAAAATCTCTGATACATGCAAAGACATGAAATGCGTAACATGGTTAGTTGCCATGTGTGAACAGCATTAAATTAAATGTAATAGAACTTGAAGAACTTGGATAATTTCTACCATGACAGCATGTCATGTGACAGATAGGCTCAATATTTAGTTTCCAATTGTCAGACTAAAATGATTATTTGCAGACAGCCCTTCTTTCCTCTGGCCTGCATCACTTGTGTCATTTGAGTACATAGCTTCTATTTCAGGAGTCTATTTACTCTAAATGAACTGTGTGTGGCACAACATAGCCTTTCCCCCCATCCTCCTGTTGCAGACTGTCCACCTATTTTTCTGTCACAATTGCATCTAAAACCTAATGGATTTCCAGAGGCAGTGTCAGAATGTCAGCAACAAATATGACGATGTAAATGCTGTCAAGACTGAATAGAGATGGCTTTGTGAAAGTGAAGTCACATCCAATTAAGATAGTGGGCCATGATATTTAAAAAATTAAGAGTGATCTTTGGTTTTAGGTTACCTTCCTCCTCCCCCGACCCTACTAACTGTTTATACCACCCCTTCCCACCCCAGAGTGACAGTGTAGATGATTTATATAACAGAGTGCATTTTGCAAAATATGAGTGTACTGAGTAAATCTGTATGTTAAATTTCATCACCCACCATATTTAGACATTGCTTGTCATATAAGAATTCAGTTGCGTTACTGACGTCAGTAGATCTCAAACTACAGTTTCAAATTCTGTCTAAAGCTATACACTTAACATGTAAACAAGTTCCATTTGCATATAATTGGTAAGGCTACAAAATGTTCTTGCTCTAATTGGTAAAATTTATTTTTTTTAATTTTCAGGAATTGCTTATATCAGCCACCTGTTTGTAAACAAAGGCCCAAATCCTGAGGCGGGAATGGGTGGTATAAACAGTGAGTAGGGTCGGGGGAGGAGGAAGGTAACCTAAAACTAAAGATCACTCTTAATTTTTTAAATATCATGGCCCACTATCTTAACTGGATGTGACTTCACTTTCACAAAGCCATCTGAAGTAGACTTCAGGGTTTGCCCCACAGAATCTATCTGTTTTGAAATGTAGTGAGCCATGAAAGAATTTGTATCCCTTGAACTCCCTAAATTTAATTGAGCAGAGTTTTTTATTGCATAGGTGGAGGAGCAAACTGTTTTATGATGGCACCTGTAACCCAGACATAAATTGTGAAAATTACCATGTTTTCTCTTAACTTCTCTGATGCTAAAGAAAAATTAGGTAAAGCTTGAGAGATACTTGACATAAAAAGGAAACATTATTAAAAAAATAATTCAAAAGTTCCAAATCTTTCCCAGCAGCCTCAATATAAGTCATTTTAGACTACTTTAAATATTATTATTAAATACAAATGGAATAGCAATCGTCTGATTCAAATCACATTATTGCTCTGTTAGTCTAAAGATTTTGGCACTTTTAGTATAATTTTTTTCGTAAACAACAGAATACCATAACTTTTCATTGAAACAAGAATGAAACATGATATAGATATAGTTCAGAGTTTGATATATATAAATAAATAATATATCAAATAGAAACAATTTTGCTGCCAGGTTCTCAAATGAATTGTTTGGATTTTATATGCTATTTTACTGCTCTTCTTTTATTTGTTTTAAAACTTGTCTAGGGAATTGGGAAGAAAATCCATGAAATTTCAGTAAATATTATACAGCAAAACATATCTATAGTTCAAAACTGTGTGTAATATTCAGTAAACGTATAATTAAAAATAAATTGGTCCAAAGTATATAGTTGGAATTTTTCCTCAGTTTAGTCTGTGTGAAGCGATGAGCTCCTGTTTCTTTTCGTGGATACGAAAGATTCCCCGTTTCTCTGTCTCATATGTTTCTATGTCTTTTGGCAAAACTTCCTGTCTCCAGTTTCTGACAGTGCCATTTGGTGAGGGCCCATTCTCTCATGGATTGGTTCATTTCATTTGTGTCTGGTGCCTGTATGGAGTTTCTACTTCTCTATGGAATACTTCAGGATAGAAAGTGTTACTGATATATAAAATATTATTCAGACTGTTCAGTGTGTGTGTGTTCTCACTTATTTTGGCTACTTCTGGCTGCTTCATGTAGAAGAGACAAATGCTCTGTAGAGTTTGTGACCATTTTGCTCATTATATATCAGGAGGTGATGGTGAAGTGTTGATCTGCAAGCAGGACCCATATACCCATAAAAGAAAGTGGGGATGTGAATCTATTGGGTAGGGTGACCACTTTCCTCATATGAATGCTCATTAGGCGATTTCTCAAGAAGCCATTGAGTGATGTCTGCAATCTGACACCTATCATATTGTCTCTAAACCCCCTTGCTTTGGGAAAGTTATCAAGAAATCTACGGCAAGGAAATATAGGTGTAGTCCAGAGTCCTCCCATATTCTTCATCCATTTCAATCTGGCTTTAGGACTGGAGATGGCATTGGTTTGTTGGGTTCAGTGATAAGGGTTTTAGTATCCACTCTGTTCTTTGGTACTATAAACTACAAGGGTTTATTTTAGGTGCTTATATGTTCTCCATTGCCATACTCACAACACTCCTCTGAGGTAGGAAAATAATACTATTCCCATTTGACAGATGGGGAACTCAGATACAGAAAGACTGTGTGACTTGCCCAAGGGAATACAGGAAGTCTTTGGCAGAGCAGGGACACGAGCCTGGTATCCCACGTCCTCTGGTAGTGTCCTAACCAAACGATGGACCATACTTGCTTTCCTTCCTATTAACTCCTGTGGCAGAGCTCTGACCTTTCCCCGTGGGTCCCGCGCTTCCAGGCGGTTTATGCTAGCTTCAGAGGCTCACTGCAACCCTCCCCATAGCCCTTCTCTCTCTAGGGCCAGGGATACAGTTTACTGAGCCCTTTTCATCATAAGCCAGCAATGGAGGTTGGTTGGAGAATTCTCACAGTCTCTGTTGCTCCTACGGCCTCATGCCAAAACAGTTTAGCCTCCTGTTTTCCCCTCCCAGGAGATGTTTCTGTAGTGGTGGGTTGTGGGGAACTTGGGGTTGCCCTCTACTACAGGTTCCGGCCCAGGGACCCTAATGGTAGCAGCTGTTGGCAGCCAACCTTTTACTGCCAGAGTTGCTACATTTCCCTGGGCCACATCCCCACAGCTCTCCTGCTTCTCCCTTACCTTAGGGCTCCCTTACCAATGACTTAATTAACCAGCCCTTCAGCCACAGTCCCTCTCCTCTGGGTCCCTGGCTCCTCTCTGCCTGACTGGAGTGAGCCCTTTTATATTATCAGAGGGGCCTTAATTAGAGTTAGGTAGTCACATTAGCTTAATGGCCTCACCTGACTCTTTGCAGGTTAACTGGAGTCAGGTGTTCTCATTAGCTGGAGCAGCCTCTGCTCTGGTCAGTCAGGGAACAGAAAACTGTTAATCCAGTGGCCAGTATATCTGTACCCCTTGACACTGACTATGATTCATAAGCATTCACAAAATAGGGCCTTTGAACAGGCTACAGCATGTCCCAAAACACGCTACTCTGCTGTACCCAACTGGCCTGGGTCTATCACACTCCCCCATGGTCCCTGGCTGGGATAGATGGTTCTGTTCTAATGTTGTTCCTTCTTTTCTGTCAGAGGTTCTAGAGGGTGGTTTTAGGCAATTTCATTTCTGCTCCATTGGATAATTTGTGGGGATCCACAAGGCTCTATTAGCCTCCATCAGGTACGAAGTGTAAGGTCACTAGGAAAGAGAGTGGGACATTACAATCTCCGCTGTCTTCTGCATGCAGATGGCCCATGGCTCTGATTTATTTTCATCAGACTTGAATGATGAAGTGTCTTTCCTCTTCTCGCTCCTCCTCACCAGTGTCTGGTTGAGATTGGATTTGGATGACAGTGAAGTGGCTGAGGCTCAAACTAGAAAAACCAGAGGTGATGCTGCTAGGTTGAGGAAATTATTATGTCATAAGAAGGGATGGTTCTTGCTCTTGCGTAGCTGGTGGTTTGTTCATGAGGTTAACATTTTGGGCATGTCCTTGGACCAGGGTCTGTTCATTGAACCCCAGATGATATTTGTGCCCAAGAACAACTTTGTGTATCTGTATGCATCTGAACACATTTTATTTTAGATTAGGACCTTGCCACACTAATCCATGCCTTTGTAACCACTAGATTAGATTATTGTAGTGGTTTGGAGAGCTGCCTAGCAGCCTCTTGTTCATATTCCGACCTATTCATGATGACGAAAGCACCTCCTTTGTCAGCCTTTTTGAGTATGATGTCAGAGTTGTTTCTGAGGCTGTGGATGGCATTGTGTTCTGCACGGCTGAGGTTATGGGGCAAGTGATGCTGCTTTTCCACAATTTCAGCCTGTGCATGTTGGCGCAAGCACTCTATGTAGAAGTCCAGTCTGTTGTTTCAACCTTCAGGAGGAGTCCACCCAGAATCCTTCTTTTTCTAGTGTTGGTAGGAAGGTCTCTGTGGGTTAGTATGTGCCAGCAATGCCCCTCTGCCATGTACATTGGCCAAACTGGACAGTCTCTACGTAAAAGAATAAATGAACACAAATCGGACGTCAAGAATTATAACATTCAAAAACCAGTTGGAGAACACTTCAATCTCTTTGGTCACTCTATTACAGATCTAAAAGTGGCAATTTTTCAACAAAAAAAACTTCAGAAACAGACTCCAACGAGAGACTGCTGAATTGGAATTAATTTGCAAACTGGATACAGTTAACTTAGGCTTGAAATAAAGACTGGGAGTGGATGGGTCATTACACAAAGTAAAACTATTTCCCCATGTTTATTCCCACCCCCACTGTTCTCAGACGTTCTTGTCAACTGTTGGAAATGGCCCACCTTAATTATCACTACAAAAGGTCCCCTCTCCCTCTCCCCCCCGCTCTCCTGCTGGTAATAGCTCACCTTACCTGATCACTCTCGTTACAGTCTGTATGGTAACACCCAATGTTTCATGTTCTCTGTGTATATAAATCTCCCCACTGTATTTTCCACTGAATGCATCCGATGAAGTGAGCTGTAGCTCACGAAAGCTTATGCTGAAATAGATTTGTTAGTCTCTAAGAAGCCACAAGTCCTCCTTTTCTTTTTGTGGATATAGACTAACACGGCTGCTACTCTGAAACCTGTAGTGATTTGGTTATCCTTGAAACCTTAGAATCTACTTAAGTACTGCTGCAAATGCAGAATACAACTGCTTGGCTGTAAGACAGGATAAGCCACACACAACACATTACACTGGTTCTTTAGGCAATCCACTGGCTTCCTGTATATCTCCAAGTGCAATTCATGGTGCTTTGATCTATAAAGCCTTCTTCAGTTTAGATCAGTGGTAGCCAACCTGCGGCCCACGGGCCACACGCAGCCCATCAAGGCAAGTCACGTTGGCCGGGAATGGTAAACCGCGGCCACTGGGAGCTGCGGGTGGCCATGCAAATGTAAACAAACAGTCTAGCGGCCTGCCAGCGGCTTGCCCTAATGGGCTGCAGGTTGCCCACCACTGGCTTAGATCCTGGCAGCTGAAGACTCTCCCCTTGAGTCATAATTGTAAATCAGGTTAGTTGAGGTGCTTGATCTAACTAACTTTAGTTAAATATCTTGGGGCTAGAATCTGAACATTCTCCATGAAGGGCTATCAGAGGCCAAGTCTCTTGGCCTTTAGGATGCAAATCAAGCCTTTTTTCTCTGATCTCAAGAGAGTGCTGGTTTTAGGGAGTGCCCTTTCCTTTTGCTTTTTAGATAAGAGACAAAAATTGTACCACCTTAAATATTGTGCATGTGTCCTGAGACATGCAGGTAGGATACAGTTTATAACTATTGTGACAAAGTTCCTCCTCTGCTTTGGTGGGTCCTGCACTTACTGGCAGATTTTCTCACCTCAGAGGTTCATGGCAGCCCTCAGTTTGGCCACTTTCATGGCTCAAATCTGCCATTCACTCAATTAGCCTCATCACTGGCCAGCATGGGGAAAAGGAAGAACAATTCCCTGCAGTCTCTGCTGATCCACCTAGTAGATCAGGGAACAGGCCAGAGACCTTCCCCTCTGGTGGAACTCTCACTCCAGTTCAACTCCTCCGGTATCAAGTAAGGAGTTGGGGGGGGATGGGGGGAACCCAGTGGCTCCTGTAACAGCTGCGTGACAGCTACACCCCCCTGGCCTCCTCCCAACACCCTCTTTATTCTCAGCACAGGACCTTCCTCCTGATGTCTGATGATGCTTGTACTTCTCAGTCTCCAGTAGTACGCCTTCTCACTCTCAGCTTCTTGTGCCTCTTGCTCCCAGCTCCTTGCATGCACACCACAAACTGAAGTGAGCTCCTTTTTAAACCCAAGGGCCCTGATTAGCCTGCCTGTCCTAATTGATTCTAGCAGCTTCTTGATTGGCTGCAGGTGTTCTAATTAGCCTGACTGCCTTAATTGTTTCCAGAAAGTTCCTGATTGTTCTGGAACCTTCCCCGTTACCTTACCCAGGGAAAAGGGACCTACTTAACCTGGGGCTAATCTATCTGCCTTCTATCCCTCTCCTGTAGCCATCTGGCCTGACCCTGTCACACTATATATAGTTGAATTGTATTTTGTGGCGCACACTGTGTACATGCATTATTTTGTTATTAATTTTAAGTTGAATCTGAACTGTGAGTTTTAAGAAACAGTTAACCCTTTTGCTTTTTAATAAGTGTTCTTGAATTGGAAGAATATTCTTTAATCTCAGAGATTTCATACAGTACTACAGGAAGTCCCCATTGTAGTTATATATATTGAACTTACTTGTTTTAATTCATTTACTTGGTAGGCCATGCGTGTACATTGATATGTCAGTACATTTATAGTGTTTCCAGAATTGATGTAATATCAATCCTATGGGTCCTGATATTAAGTAATCTTACTTTTCACCCATCTATATATATATAAAATTTAAATAATTTTTAAAAATTCAGTATGAACAGGCAAGTCGTGGTGCTCTATCTGACCACAATAAAGTTAGTATATTCTTGCTATTCTCATCTAAAGATGTTTCCAAGAGTGCTAGAAGCAGTATTATAAATGTATTTTTTAACCTTTATTCAAGCAGCAAACTCGCTGTGAGGTAGTCAGATTTACATTTCAGAGCTGGAACCGACACCCCCTAGACAGTATAGGATATCAGAAGGACAGTAAACTAATGTGTTCTCTCATTTGTAAATATATTCTAAAGCTCCACAAAATAAATCTTCCCCGTTTGCAAAACTCAGTCTCTTGTCACCAGATCTTATCATACTTGAATGAGAATAACAGTACCAAATCTGTTCATGTATTTATGGTCCAATAGCTCATGACTTTCCACAATGATAGCAATGAGAGCTATTTCTGTGGTTCTACTATGATTTTTCTCTGTGCTGTGGCCTGTTGTGATCTTCCTTTTGGTGACCTGGCTGGGATATAATGTATGGTTAGCACCATTTAGAAATGGATGGTGCATTTCTTTTCAATGTGAATATAAGCCCCAATTCAGGAATGTACTTAAGCAGTTGCTTAACTTTAAGCACATTAGCCGTCACACTGAAATCATGTACTTAAAAACATGGACATGTATTAAAGTACCTTGTTGAATGAGGGCTGAAATCTTCCCCTATTGAAACTAGTAAGTGAAGCCAATGGGGCTGACTCTTAGGCCTGGTCTACACTTAAAACTTAGGTGAACAAAAATCCACACCTCTGAGAGCTGTAGCTATGCCAACCTAGCCCCCAGTGTAGACACAGATAAGTTGATGGAAGAATGCCATCACTCAGGCAGGTGGAGTTTCTACAGTGATGGCAAAATTCAATCCATTGGGGTAGTCTGAATTGGGTTGCACTGGCATAGCTACAGCACCGTATCTCTCACGCGCCAGTAATGTACACGTGGTCTCAATGACTATATTCTTCTACCTGTATCATCTATCATGCATCTACATGCTGGTGACTGAAGCAGCAAGATACTGAAGAAGTTAGCTATGTTACCAGGTAGAATTTGATTCTCACCAACTCTACAATTATATACGTTAAAAAAAATTAAGTAGCTGTAAATTTGAGGGGGAAGAGTTTGCTGTGAGGTGGAGATTGCCTCCTGTTCATGGAACAGGTCGGGGATGGGGGGGTGCGTGTGGGATATATGTTGTTGCCCACAAAGGCATAGCAGGTTGGGAGGAGTAGAAACTAGGAGGCTGGAGGCACACACCTGTGGATACTAGGATAGTGATTGTAGCAATGAGAGAACTTTTTGATCTTACTGTGGTAAGAGATGCAGTCATAAGAAAAAGGGTGAAAATCACCATACATGAATATATGGTTATCACCATGTGATTTAATTTACAGCAGTCATATAACTGCTCAATGAATATGGCTCACAGAACAGATTTATAGGATTGGACACCTATGTTAAGCAGGAATAACTCCTTTGATGCTAATGGAATTATCCTAATGTAAAACTTCTAAAAGAAAGATCAGAATCAGACTCTTAAATATTTTAATGTCTTGTGCTCCTGCATGATCAACACTGTGCATCCACGTAACATCGTTTTTTTCTAAAGTATGTCCATTGAATGGTTATGGGTCTTTAGAATATCCATGGGCTCAAGAAGATTCAAATTGTGACGTAGTCAGAAAACTTGAGCTATAATAAAGGACTTTTGTTCTTCAAGATGTACAAATAATTCTGTTAGCGTTTATAAAACAGCTTCAGTGTGAAATAATTTGTCCCTTGACATAGCAATCATTATTTACAGTGATGTGGTAGCTTTACACAAATAACTCAATCAGTTCTATATGATCTGATTAACCAAGGTTATTTCTGGCATTCAAATTACTACCATTTAAAGTATACCTGCTGTGGAAGAGAAATAATGCTCTCATGTTCTGGCTTAATGAATCTGGAAACTTCAGACTCTGTTCAGGATGCCAGACATGTTTTGGATTTAAAGTGTTTCTGAAACAGGAGAGAGACCCCAAGAGACTTAGTGAAGCCAACCTAAGCTACATTATAGGCAGCGCTAGGTAAATGGAAAAACTGATTATCTCTGAGAGGAGGATTTACTCCTTCTGTCTCTGTAGTTAGTGTCTACACTACAGTGCTAGAGTAGCGCAGCTGTGCCACTATATCATGTCTAGTGTAGACATAGCCTTAAATCCTCCCACAGCTATACAGATAGCGCAGCAGTGTGAACTAGTCCAACAGCAGAACAAAATGCAGGAACAATGTGAAAAACCTGAAAACTATCTTAAAAACTGTAAACAGACAATTGCCCTATACATAACACAGTATAAAAAAATTATTTAAAAGAGAAAAAATGTAGACGCTATTTTTGTTCTTTTTGTATCTTTGAGAATGCTTGACACATATCAGAAACTCTCCAGCACTGGGGGAAATGGGAGCAGGAACACCCATTGACATGAATGGAGCAATGCACACAGCTCAGAGCTATGTTAATCTCCATGGGGTATTCTTTCAACTGAGAACATCTCATTGAATGGGCCACTTAATACTTCTCTGCACCTGCTACACTGCTGATGGATGCAGAGAGCCCCTCCCCTCCATTCACCCTCTCATTTCATACATTACTGTACATACAATATAGCAGAGTCATAGTTCTGTATTATAATCATAATGGAGCAACAGCTCTTCTCTAGGTAAGATTGAGAAGCCCTTTCTGTTCAAAGCACACACCTTCTAAGTGCTCTAAAATCCATGTGTTTACATGGACTGTCTTAAAAGTGTGCTACACCTCATTGGCAATATATCATAGGGTTAGTGATCCAAATATGGGATCATTCGAGCACAGCGTTCCTGAGATACAGCCCCCAGGAAAAAAGGAGCATTTCACTAAATTCACAGGTTCTGGTACCTTCAAAGTTTGAAACCAGCCTAGGCAGAAATCTGAGGATGAACTCTGTAAACAGTTGGGGAAAAATCTGCTTCTGTTAAGCAGAATAAAGCGGAATATTAAGAAGGTGCTAAAACAATTTTTGAAAAGAAAATAAATTACACATTCAAATGCTCACTGGAAGAGTGGGGAATGATGATTAGGGGTGCAAGAATAGGTGGCAATATGGGGAAAGCGGTTTGGGTCTGAAATGAGGAATGGGTATATTGTATGGGGAAGGGAATAAATGAGAAGGAATGGTGGCAGGTGAAGGAAGAGAGTTTGGAGGGGATCAGGTAAGGTGAAGGCAGAAGACAGGAGGGATTTGAAAATGTGAGGGGTAACAGAGGAAGTTGTGGGGGCTGTCACTCCTGAATTCTCCCCTTCCATGTGTGTGCTGGGATCCGGGAGAGCACTACCTCTCTACAGGTGTCTGAGCCCCTCTCCCCGCCTGTTCTGGAATCTGGAGGACCCTACTTATCTTTGGGTGTCTGAGCCCCTTTCCCTGCCTCTCTCTCTAAGCTGGGAAGGGAGGAATGAAGGCAACACAAATTAAAACATCTGAAATCCAGAAAATGAATAGCAATGATAGCTCACCCCTATGTGGGGTAGAGGCTGGAAAGGTAAAGAGATGCACCAGTATTTTCTCACATGCTTTAAGGTACCACCGAGGAATAAAATTGTCAAGGTTTTGGGACATGAATATATCATCTGTGATCTCTCACTGGCCCTGTTAGCAACTACACATTGTAACCATTTCAAAGCATGACCATTTTCTCCATTCCACTGTGACAAAATGTACAAAAATAGGGAGGATCACTGAGGAATCACATAGGAACCGTGTGGCCTAGTGGAAAGACCGCTGGACTGGGCTATTTCTAGCTCTGCCACTGGCCTGATGGGTGACCTTGGGCAAGACATTTCATGTCTCTGACCCTCAGTTTCCCATCTGTAACATGGGGATAATGATGAAAGTTCTTTGAGATCTATTAATTAAAAAAAGCACTATATAAAAGGTAGATCTGTGGCTTGGTAATAATCAAAAGTAGTTTATCAATTGAAAACCAAATGAGACCACAACTATCTAAATAACCACTAACTCATACAAATAAATATTTGCTTTCTGTTTAAAAAGCTAGAAAATTAAATGGCCAAAAAAAAAAAGTGTAATGGAGAGTTAAGGTTACCTAGTGATAGTTTGTGACCTTCCAGAATGTCAAGTTCAGCAAAACTCAAACTTCTGAAAACCAGAAAATACAGCGTTAAGGTAAACACCCACACATCCTGAACTCTGCCTTCTTTGAACAATTCCCCAATACACCTGTAACACACGCATTCCAAGTCAAAGATTAGTCTCCATCAGGACACCCCCTTTGGATGTTACATGGAAAATACATTCATACAAGTCCAGTCCTTCTAGTAGGGACATTCTACAAAGGTCATCTAGCCCAGTATCCAGTCTTCCAACAGTGGCCAGGTGCCCCAGAGGGAATGAAAAGAACAGGTAATCATCAAGTGATCCATCCCCTGTCACCCAGGGACACCATCTCTGCCCATCCTGGCTAATATCAAATGATGGGCCTATCCTCCATGAATTTATCTAGTTCTTTTTTGAACCCTGTTATAGTCTTGACCTTCACAACATTCTCTTGCAAAGAGTCATGTGGGCGTTTACCTTAATTCTATACTTCTTGATTTTTGGAAGTTTGAGATTTTTCTGAACTTGATGTTCTAGAAGAGTACAAGCTTTCACTGGGCAGTTGTAACTCTGCATTAATTATTTTTTTGGCATTTAATTATTATTTATTATTTGCATTACCATAGCACTTAGGAGCCCCTGTCATGCACTGTGCTAAGTGTTGTATAAACACAGAATAAAAAAGATAGTCCCTATCCCAAAGAGCTTAATCTAACTACAAGTCACGAGATGGATACAAATAGGCAGATCAGGGCATGCAAGGAGACAATGAGACAGTATTGTTCAGCATAACAGGTATCCGTACATGAGCAGTCTAACTGGTGTCAGGTTTTTGTAGGCACATGGCAAAGGAGAGTTTTGACAATCAGATCTTTTATCTCTTCCATTTTATCTTCTACAAAAGAGGGGTTTTTTTGTAATATTGATTTTGTCTTTGAAATCATTCCAGTTTTTCTGTCAGTAATATTTTGCTATTTCACAGCATGTGGTTGTCTAAATAAACATATGAAATCCTGTTTGCATTGTTGATTTAGCCATGTTTGTCCCACACTTATTAAAGAGAGAAGGTGGATGAGACTATATCTTTTGTTGGACCAACTTCTGTTGGTGAAAGAGGCAAGTTTTCAAGTTTGCACAGAGCTCTTCTTCAGGTCTGGGAAAGATACTCAATGTCATAGCTAAATAAAAAGTGGAACAGATTCACATTTCACCCAGGAGTTTAAGGGTATCATCAAATTCTTTCCCAGTCAACTCCAAGTGAAACACTGTAACCTGATCCTCCACAAGCCCACCCCAAGGTCCTTTTACATGCTTCCCAAGATACCCAAACAAGGGAATCCAGGCAGATCCAGCATATCTTCTCCTTTAGTTTCACCTTGAATTGTCTTTTGCAACATGTGTTTAACTGCTTAAGCTTAACAGTTAGTTCTGCTTTGTATTTAACTGTGACCAGTGGTGCTGGAACCGAGGGGTGCTGGGAGATGCTGCCGCATCCCTCACTTGAAGTAGTAATAACCAACACCAAATACATGGTTTCCAGCATCAGCACCCCCACTGTAAAAATTGTTCCAGCACCCCTGGATGTGACGCTGAGTACCCTTCCGAGACCTGAAACAAACATGGCAAACAGAGCTCTAATACCCTAACCACTAGACTACACTACCAGCGAGCATTGCCCTTCACATAATAAAACTAAAGAAGTTTATTAACAAAGACTGTAGGAGTAAGTGATTTCTAGTAAGAATGAAAGAGATAAGAAAAGTTACAAACAAAACACTTTCTAGTAACTAAATTTAACTTCAGCAAATTACAGTCTTGTTCTAAGCAGGTTTCTCACCTATATTCAATTTCCAGAGCCTTTCAACCCCCTTGGTTGAAGGGTTTCACTTTTCTTAGATGTATGGGAGCTCTGGTCTCTTGCATCTGCCCAGTAATATATGCCAAAATGGCTTTCTCTCCTTGCTTTTGTTTTCCAAAGTCCAATGACCTTGCTTCAGAAGACAGGAAGATTTCCTGGAGCTTCAGCTTCTATCACCCGCTGAGAGTGGCCATCTTCCACATTCGTTTGCCTGATGGCTTTGTCTACCGTTCATGTAAATGTAATTTCATTGTCTCTCCTCACTCCATTTACTTTGGAGATGCATTCAAGCAGGCAGAACCGCATTCCTTTGTCTAGGGCGGGATGACCTCAGCCTTGCCTGACAAACACATTTTAAGAACATATTTCCAACACATATTTATAATGCTTCTTGCACACATACACCACACTAACGTTAATAGCCAACGTGTTGCCAGTTTACATATGATAACTGACACAACACCCTTTAGATTCAGAATTTGGTAATAGTGAGCTGTCGTAGTGAGTGTGTCAGATCTGATCTGAGTTATTTTATGGTGTACCCTGGTCACAGTCAGACAATACAATGCTGATTTATTTTGCATCAGAATGCTTGTCTCACTTTAATATCTAAACTGAATACTCCTTTGGAAGTAACAAAACTGACGTTTACTTCATAATCAATTTTGATGCAAATATGAAGTCTTTATTTCCTAATCTATAAAGGATGATAAATATGTATTGTTCAGTTGTCTATTTACTGAGGCATGAGCATATAGAAATGATTTTGTGAATATAGAGTATGTTACAATTTTTTGATAACATGATAATTTTAACCTTTACCTCAGAGCATCAGATTATATATATATTATTCTTTTAACAGATTGCTATACGTTTCTGGGAGGAACATGTATTAATTTTCAGTCTGCTCTCCCATCGGTGCATAGGGATTTACACAGAATCTCCTTTTAATGGAAATGGAGGGTTGCCCACAGTATATGAAGAGGTAAATACAGCCAAGAGCATATCATACATATTTGAAAACCTGAGGCCGATATGAGAAGTGCAGGGTGGAGAATTTTCACCCTCATTTTCTCTCTCTCCCCCCCCCCACCCCAAATAACTCAGAGGGCTTCTACCACAAAAGGTATTCGGGGCAGGGTGCGTTCCTTAATCCAGCACTGGTGCTCCTTGTTCTTCTCATCTCACTAATGCAGACTCCCGAGCATAGTCCCAGGGATGATAAAGCAGTACACTTGCTGGTAGTGAGTGAGTGTGGGGTTGGCCTCTTAAACAGTATTTTTTTTTAATTGAAGGAAATAATTGAGTTAAATTACAATCTTCCTTTTAGAGAGACAAGGTGGGTGAGGTAATATATTTTATTGGACCAACTTCTGTTGGCGAGAGAGAGAGTTTTCGAGTTTACATAGAGTTGCTCTTCAGGTGTGGGAAGCTAACTCCAAGTATCACTGCTAATTACAAGGTTTGAACAGATTGTTTAGCCCTGTGTAAGCTTGAAAATTTGTGTCTCTTACCAACAGAAGTTGGTCCTATAAAAGATATTACCTCGCCCACCATGTCTCTCTAATACCCTGCGACCAACATGCTGACAACAACACTGCATACATAACTTCTCTAATTTGTACAGTGTATTTTTAAGGTTATTTTTTTTAAAATGACAACTACAAGTAGGTGATTAAATAGCTTTATATGTGAAGACAAACATTTTGGCCCAAATGTATTTAGCGATTGGCGGTTTGTTGCTGTCAATCTTCATACAAAAGCTTTTATAATCTGAGATTAAACTAGGAATATGAGTCATTCTAAAAGCCTAACACACAAAATAAGAGGTTTTAAATTTACCTACAAAATAGAAAATATATTAAAATATTAGACAATTGGCAGGATTTGATCTCTTTTGAGATGTTTTGATTTTTTTTCTGGACTTTCATTCTGTGTACAGTAATGAACTACTGAAGTATTTCCAACTTTCCTGATTTTGTCATGAGCAGTGTGATTCTGGAGCCAGTCTCATGATGATGTGAGAAACTCCAACCCTCTAGCAAATTTGAGCCCTCTGGTTGGCATTCTGCTCAACTTGCCCATCTCCTGGGTCAGAATAAGCCATTAGAGCTGCCACAGGTCAACTGTTGCATGGAATTGCTCTCCTTCCATTCAGCAACATGAAGACATCCTCACAGGAGGGACAGGGCTGGGAGGGATCCAAAGAACCCAGCAGCTCAGGGCAGATCTGCTCCCTTCTCCCCACTCTGAACAACAGGGACAGGACACCGTATCTGCGCCTCCCCTCATCCTCCCTGCAGACCCTGACCTGGGAAGGTATGAAGGGTGAAGAACTCTTGGAGCTGCCCCCACCCCTCAGTCTGGAGGAGGGAGAGTGGATCCCGCTGTAGCCCATCAGGCCTGGGAGAATAGAGGTGAAGTGGGGGGCTGAATGGAGGAGGCAGGAATGAAGGGGTTTGTAGTGGTGAAGGTGATTGTTGAACTGATTGGGTGTGGACAGAATAAATTGCTAAGCAGGGTACAAGCATCTGTGGGAGTGAACACTCCTTCTTTAGGGGCCAAAATTATCTTATCCAATAAATTTGAGAGTGGACAAACTTACTTTCTCTCTCTCTCTCGGGATGGGCAGTGGGAGTTGAAAAAATAAAAGACCAATAAAATGTCCTTTAAAAAACCATGATTTTTTGTTCTTTCTTATGAGTTTTTATCTGTTAAGGGGATCTGACTCAGTTTTTGAAAAATCAGAAGGGTAGCCGTGTTAGTCTGTATCCACAAAAACAATGAGGAGTCCAGTGGTACTTTAACGACTAACAGATTTATTTGGGCATAAGCTTTCGTGGGTAAAAAAAAAAAAAACCACTTCTCTTTTCTTTTCTTTTTTTTTTTGACGAAAAAGCATCTCCTGGCAGAAAGTGAAAAACTAAACTAATTCTTTATACGTATTAAATAAACCCTACCACCTATCAATTATTATTGCAATATAAAGCATCTCCAGCATATAGTTATGGTTTGTCCATATGTCTACTTTCATTATTTGGAGCACTTTATTTCCTGTGTGTTTGCTGAATTCATTAGAGATGTTACTGTTTTACTTTCGTAGTCCCTGAAGGTGGCTGCATGTACTACAGCTTTTTATTTAAGCTGGCTTAAAGAAGTCTCCCTCAGGCAACTATGATCAAAAATACTTAGTGCTTTTAGTTATCAATAATCCGGACAGTTGCAATTTGAATTATTGCCTCAAGTCACATAGGAAATCTCTCTCTTTAGAGGCACTGGGAATTCCCCCATCACTTTGGACACTATGTAAGCACAGTACAATATAGTTATTAGCATCTGCATGCGATTGAGCTAGTGTATATTACTAGGGTTCAGTATTATGGTGAAAGTTCTTTGTGCTTTTCAATTTTTTCTATGCTTGTTTGTCTAATAAACTAGCTTTTGGTGAATAAAATGAACAATGAGGCTCAGGAGTTAATGAGTCTAGAGGAACATCTGTTAAAAGGCCCTTCATTACCATATATTTCTAGGGAAATGAGGACATAAGGCAAGACAGAAGCTGATGAAGAGCCTGTTTGGCTTAAGCAAATGAATAATGTGGCCCAGGATGGAGGATGAGCTTTTCATTTAGAAACTAATAAACATTGCATTGTTTTTAGTGCTTACCACCAAATGTTAATATGCTGTCATCTCCAATTGTTCTGTCCTTTCATGCCAGTTTAGATTATTCATCCTGGCAGCATCTGCCTTTTCCTTCATTCTTCTGAAAAACCAAAAATATTTGCTTTATTCAATGGGTTAAAACATACCTTTACAATATAAAATGTTCATAAATATATAATGCAATTACTTAAATCAACTTTATTCCAACCAGTAGAGTTCAATGAATAAGCACAGAAACACTACCTTTTTATTTATTTATTTTGAAATTCAAGATTCTTTGCATAGCCCATCTTTTTATTTATCTTTTTTCCTCTTTATAACTTTGGTAGTTAACAGTACATTTTGAGTAAGTCATTCTATACACACAAAACAAGCTTTCAGTTACAGGCATTCTGATAATTAAAACTATTGCAACAGTACTTCCTTTAGACTGAAAATTTAAGTTCATTTTTAAGTTGATCATTTAGGTCCAGATTTGCCATTCTTTCATTGAGTAACAGCTCACATAGCAAATAATAAATGATAAAATGGAATGATGTATCTTCAAGATATGTTGTTTAGAATGTAGTGGTAGTAGTCGCTTCATATTCTCATTGACTCTAGTTCCTCATTATAAACATGATTGACTTAAACCCCTCTTGGCTGCCCCAGAGAAACTACTTTTACTAAAATTTTGCAAACTACATCTTATCCCAGGGTAGAATTTTCCTGGAAGCTTTGGTAAAAATCAGACCATTTTAAAGTTGTAATGTTTTGTAAATGTCTCTGTAGTTTATTTTTTAAAATATCAAACTAACACTAACTCCAGAATACTTAGTGGGAAAATACCAAGTTTGAAGGCCTTCATGTCCCCTTTAATATATGTGGGAAGGTTGCTGTATGGTCAAAGATAGTCGTTTTTAAGACTATAAAGAGAAACATTGACAGTATAAAGGTTTATAAACTGACCACCATCTGACTGCAACCATTAGGCTGAAGTAGATGGGAGATTTCAGAGCAGGGGAAGTTGTGTCAGGACAACAGTTTGGGAAAGGGTATGGAAGTAAGGGCATGGAGAAGCCAGGGCAGAGGACCTGAGAGAGGAATGGACTTGGGGGTGCATATGAAGAGGAGGCATGGAGCCAAGCTTCCAGCTCTTGGAATGGAATGGTTGATAAGGGAATTAGGAGTCATAGAAGAGGTTTCTGGAAACAAGGGTGGTATACCGGGTGTTTATGCAAAGGATCTGACAACACTTATGGGGATAAGGAAAGGTGGCGCACATCAAGTTTGCCATTTGGATAAAAGCCTCCCCATGTCCTCCTGTGTTACCCAACACCATCCATTACCCTGGTATTCCATGCAGAAACATCTCTCCTGGCTGATTTTGCCCTTGGGTCATGCACAACTCTACTACACACAAGGATCTGGGCTTAAACATGTATTGTACGGAAGCCTAGCTGAGTTCCTTATCTTCTTAGTAATTTTTATCTTTGTTTCTTGCTTTTGTCTTAAAAAGTTAGTTCAGCACATCCTAGCTCAGTGTTTACCATTTCAGTTGCATCTACTGGGGCCAAACTACCTAACTGGTTTTAAGATGGAGTTTGATAAGTTTATGAATGGAATTACATGATATGGTTGTCTGCAACGGGGGGACTGGACTCGATGACCCAGGAGGTCCCTTCCTGTCCTGTGTCCTATCTTTCTATTTCACTTTGGATACATTCCATACTAAGAGAAGCACTAAACTAGCTTTCCAGTTCTGTGCTAGAGCAATTAAAATGAAAGCTTCAAGTCCAATTATTTCTTGATATTTCCCTGCCTTGTTGAATAATAGACTCTGATGATATCACCCATGGTGGTTTTATCACAGCACACTGAGAATTCGCTTTCACCTACATGTAATTACTAAATCTTAAATAATTGCAAGTAATTTTAAAACTGTTATATATGTGTTAAAGCAATGACTGCAGCCTTGTTAAGAAAAATGCCATATTTTGCACCTGATCCAGTTCTACCCTCTTCAGGTTTTTGAAATTCAATAACCTTTTTAGGTTTTAAAAATAGAATACATTCCCTTTTTTGCCCACATTACATTACCTAATCGGGAAAATTCCTGTGTAAGCAACTTATTATCCACTGAATGTTATCTTAAGAGTATAAGGCTAGTGAGCTTTAAGAAACATTACTATTCAGTTTCCCATCAGGAAGGAAACAAGAACAGAAATCCCAGTATTGTCATGCTGCACTGATGTGGCGTTTAAACCTAAGAATCAATTTTGAAAATAATTCAGCAGTTTTAAACACCTTTTAAATAGTGGTGATTGCTTGTAACTTAGCCATTCCATTATAATAAACATAACTGGTCTGTGGCTACTGTCAAGTACTATAGTTTAATCTAAAATAATATCTACCCTATGTTATCTGTGTTTTCAAGAGATAAAATAGATTTAAAATGTCAGAATATGGAGCCTTGTAACTATGTATTTTAGTTGATTATGTTCCCAGTAAGCTAGGAAATTATTTATGTATGAGTAGATTATGTCTTGAATTTAGAGATACTCTTTAGAAACAGCAGATAAAAATCTTATGGAGAATGTGTTTCTAAGAGCTAATCTATGTTTGCCATGACATTGATCCTTTGCTGTCACCTAAAGGATCAGTATTTCCACTGTTAATGTGAAGAAATAGTGTTCTTGATTTGCTAATCTTTCTAGTTTTCTTTGAATCTGAATCTGCCCATATCATACATTTGACATACTTTATGTGGAATTTTTTCATTGTATTTAGATATAAGCTCCTTGATATTTTTTCTTCAAGGCTACATCCATAGTTGGAACTGCGGATGCAGTTCCGAGCTCCAGTAGACATACATGCTTCAGAATTTATCAGGCTAGCATGCTAAAATAGTAATGTAGCTATGGTACCATAGGCAGCAGTGAGCTGCAGCATAGGCTAGCCACCCCACCCTGTGGGGATAAACCAGAGTCTCCCTTCTTAGTGGGAACTGAGTACCTATCAGTACAGAGGTCATTGTGATCACTGGAATTACAAGTCTCTCCAGTACCATTTCACATAACTCCTCGGTTATGGAAGCTGTAAATGAATGTGGCACAAAGCATCACACTAAATTGAGTGCCATACAACAAAGATCAAAAATGCCTTGACTTTTTGGCTCATAAGTCTTATTCATCTGTGACCCTACAGTTCATGATAGAAATTTATCAAGCTCTTATGGCGAAGAACAATTATACCAATTACTTAAAAATCACCTATTTGATTGAACATCTTCTGAAGAAACATTGTAAATAGGTCCAGGCCATCATGGCTGCAGGTCATTTAATGGCTTGAAGGCTTGAACATCACTACAAGTCTCCTTAATGCAGCTGGCACAGCAACTCGATCCATATTTACTGCTATCAGGATGCATTGGGAATCACAGCTTCAACTGACTGGATTTCCTACGGAGGTCCAGACTGCTGGCAAAGACCTCTTCTTTGAGGGGCTAAAACTCTTCACTAAGACAACTGATGAATTGTTGCACACCTTGAAAGATTCCAGGGCCCCACTGTGATCTCTTGGGATCTATATGCCTATCAGTTAATCAAGTTTTAGTAGTTCCAAAATGGTGCAGAGATCCCCCCCCTTTCCAATGTTCAGTTTCCAAGACCTGTTGAGCCAGATAGGAAGAGACCTAGGTTTCAAAGAAAGATACTACCCACTACACCTGGTTTGATCACCAAACCATACTCCTCCTTGAAATGTCAATTTTGAATGACTGGCCCAGCGGCCAGAATAGCCACATTTTCTGATCCTTCAGTTGCACCAGTTTGCCCATGTCCTTCCTTTGACAACAATCTCATTCATTTAATGTTCACCAGCTGTCAAGGTTCCTCCCCCACTCTGAACTCTAGGGTACAGATGTGGGGACCTGCATGAAAAACCTCCTAAGCTTATCTTTACCAGCTTAGGTCAAAACTTCCCCAAGGTACAAAATATTCCATCCTTTGTCCTTGGATTGGCCGCTACCACCACCAAACTAATACTGGTTACTGGGGAAGAGCTGTTTGGACACGTCTTTCCCCCCAAAATACTTCCCAAAACCTTGCACCCCACTTCCTGGACAAGGTTTGGTAAAAAGCCTCACCAATTTGCCTAGGTGACTACAGACCCAGACCCTTGGATCTTAAGAACAATGAACAATCCTCCCAACACTTGCACCCCCCCTTTCCTGGGAAATGTTGGATAAAAAGCCTCACCAATTTGCATAGGTGACCACAGACCCAAACCCTTGGATCTGAGAACAATGAAAAAGCATTCAGTTTTCTTACAAGAAGACTTTTAATAAAAATAGAAGTAAATAGAAATAAAGAAATCCCCCCTGTAAAATCAGGATGGTAGATATCTTACAGGGTAATTAGATTCAAAAACATAGAGAACCCCTCTAGGCAAAACCTTAAGTTACAAAAAAGATACACAGACAGAAATAGTTATTCTATTCAGCACAGTTCTTTTCTCAGCCATTTAAAGAAATCATAATCTAACACATACCTAGCTAGATTACTTACTAAAAGTTCTAAGACTCCATTCCTGGTCTATCCCCGGCAGAAACCCAGCATATAGACAGACTATAGACAGACACACAGACCCTTTGTTTCTCTCCCTTCTCCCAGCTTTTGAAAGTATCTTGACTCCTCATTGGTCATTTTGATCAGGTGCCAGCGAGGTTACCTTTAGCTTCTTAACCCTTTACAGGCGAGAGGAGCTTTCCCCTGGCCAGGAGGGATTTCAAAGGGGTTTACCCTTCCCTTTATATTTATGACACTAGCCATCACCATAATAAGAACATGTGTCTCTTCTAGACTGGGGAATGCATTAAGGGATGCACACCACTCCAGGCAGGCAGTCTGCACAAGCAGTCTGTTTACATATCAAATTCCTGCAGCTAGGGGCCTCCAGGAATGCCTGTTTCCACTTTCTTCTATTAACCAGGAACACATCCATAAAAATTATGACAGATAACATAGCCTGCATGTTCTATATCAGTTGTGGGGAAGTAGGGGGAGATCCCCTTTCCTTTATGCCAATGCAAGGAGACTCCCTCTATGACATTACTTAAACGTGTTCCCATTGTTGAGATCTGCAAGGCTGTAAGATGGTCTTCAATCTATACTTTTTTCCAAGCATTAGGCAGTGGTTCATCGTACCAGATTAGATGCTCCCTTTGGGAACACAGTCTTGTCTTCAGTACTGGGCTCTGTTTGGAAGATCCCTCCTCACAATGAGGACTCTGCTCAGAAGTCACCAGAAGTGGAGCACTCTTAGGGACATTGCTTGGAAAAGAAGGCGAAGAGGTTACTTGCCTTGTGCAGTAACTGGAGTTCTTTGAGATGTGTCACCCTGTGGGTGCTCCACTACCCACCCTCCTTCCCCTGTGATTCGCAGTTCCCCATGCAGAACTTTGCAGAGGAGAAGGAACTGAGTGAGGGTGGTTCAGTTGCAGAGTCCTATGTATCCTTGATACGCTGCAAGGGGAGATACAGGTTAATGCATGGGCTGTACAGGCACTGTAAGAAAAAATCTCCAGTCAAAGGCGCATGGGATCATGTACATCTGAAGTGGAGCACACATCTTGAATAACTCCAGTTATTGTACACTGTGAATAGCTTGTCCTTCACAAAGGACATAAAGTAATTCATTATTTCTGAACCAATGTATATTTTTTTAACTAGCCACTTACAGAAAAAAGGCTACCTGCTTATTATACAAGTAAAAAATAATAAAGCAAACAAGAACAGCAGATTTTATGTATATTTTTTGGCCAGGATAGAACCCACTGAGAAATTCTCTACATTTTGTTTCCAGACATCTGTAGAAATAGAGCAATGTTTAAAATTACTACTTCCGTTATACTTCTTTAAAAAAAAATCACAAATAAAAGCTTACCATAATATTTGGTTTGACTAACATAAGTTACAGAGGACAATATCCTTGTTATGGATGTTTATTGGATATAGTCTTTGGGGTGTTGTGGTTTTTTTTGTGATGCAGGGTAAAAGACAGACTAAAATATTGCATCCATGCCTACCTTTCGTAATGTACTGGAAAGCAACTGTATCTAGAATCAGATCCTTTTTTTAATCTATGTGATGCAAGTCCTATTACATTAGTACTGGGCCAAATTCTCTGTTGTAAATGGGTGTAGTTCCATTGACTTCCGTAGAATTTCACCTATTTACACCTGCGGAGAACCTAAGCCACTCTGAATAATCTGTTAATTACAGCACTCTATACATTTGGTAAGCAAGCCTTCTCAGCACAGAGCCATAACTGTTAAGGGAGTTGCATCATGTAGATAAAAGTTATCTGACTGTGGATGCATCATTTCTGTCTATCCTTTTTCCTGCATCACAAACAAACAAAATGCAGGGTGAGGGAAACAACATCACACAAGAATTCTATCCAAGCACCATTATAACAAGGATGTTTACCTCTATGATAAAAAAAGAAATATTAACGAAGCAGAACATTCATTACTTTTATTTTATTAGATGTATACTGTATTTCTGCTTCGTGAAATTTACCTTCAAACCCTGGTTCTCCCATTGGTATCACATTTTGCTGTGGAGGCAGATCTTTTGAAAGACTATTTGTGATAACATGTGGTGGAGATCACCAGAAAGTTGAATGTATAAAAAGTTTACAGTGAGGCAGACGATGCCCATGGACTAGGGGTGTCTTGGTCTATCGCACAGTCCGACTGCCGCTTTAAACAAAGTGGCCCTGGTTCAGATCTTCTTTACACCAGTTTTACACATTAAATAGGTTATTCTTGATTTGCACAGGCCTAATTGAGATAAGAATTGGGCCCATTGTCTCCACAGATCCACACTTACTCTTCCTATGTCCCCACTTGTCCAGAGTTCCTGTATTTCAGACAGATGGTTTGAAAGAGAAGCCAATGCAGCTTTTTACAGATAAACGCTCATTGCATCTATTAGTGTATGTGCAGCGATACCTAGCCCTTTTTTCATGTTACTGGTGTTAAGCAGTTCTTAGTATGGCACTAAAATTATGAATCTATGGGGACAGTTTATGCAGAGAGCTTCATTGCTAAATATATAGAGAAAAGATAGTCTGTTGGTTAGAGTGTTGGCTTGAGACCCAGACTTTGTCTGACCTTGGGCAAGTCATTTGGTTTTTCTGTACTTCAGTTCTCCATCTTTAAAATGGGGATACTATCTCACAAAGGGTATTGGGAGGATAAATATATTAAAAACTGAGAGGTGCTCAGATACTATGGTAATTTGGGCCATATAAGTCTTTATATATAAAAAATAAACAAACACAGCAAAATGGGAGAGGAATGAAAATGAAAGGGTTTCTATGCAGGATCAGCCTTGACCCATTCTCAGGCCTCCCTTCGACATCTCATACAAAGGGTGCATGTTACACAGTGTACCCTGTCCTCCTTGTAGCCAGTCGTCTTTAAATGATCTCTTGTGTCAGGAAGAACTCTTGTCCCGTTTCAGTCAGTTCCCAGATCAAATGATTCCCAGCCTCTCTCCCTTCTTATTTGGCTTCCTGAGCCTTAATGTGGGATTCATCGACATCCCCTGTGCAACAGTTCCTCTGGACTTCTTGCAATAGAGGCAGTTACTAGCTAATATCCTGCTCAGAGATCGGGTTTTAACCATCATTCTGACTTTGAACATGAGGTAGGGTCTGTACAAGCCAGCAAAAGGTGTATTGCATTCAGTTTAGTTATATAACTGAAGTTTCATCTGATACTGCTCCAAGTAACCACTTCCCTTGATATATACATACACAAACTATTTTAGTTTCTGTAATGACAGGAACTGATAAAAATGGGAAGAAAGGGATTTCTTGCGTATATTTGAAAACACAGTCATTTTGCAATCCCCACAAGAGGCAAATTCTGATGTAGCAACCTTTATTTTCTGTGCTGCTGTAGCAGCTGTGGTCTTGCTAATAACATGTGGGATGCTGGTGGGAGGCAGAATCCCCATTGGGATCTCTCTCCTTTAAGGACTTCCCTGCAGCTAGAGCTTCGAATTTTAAAACAAAAATTGCAACCAGGAGCTCAGAAGTAATTAGAATAGAGCAAGACAGAGCAGCGACTTGCAGAATAAATTGCAGAACAGCACCAGCAGTATGTTAGGCTGACATCAAGAGCCATGAACCCTGAATACAGGTTTTACAGGATAATGTTACAGGCAAAGACCATAGTCATGTATATGAATGTATGTCCCCAGCAGGTTCCTCTGTACTGTAGGTGCTAGATTTTAAATGGTGTGTATCTGTGTGGAGGCGGGGGGGAGAGGGGAGTTAAATCTGGTGTGACAGTATGAAATCAATGAGCAGATTTTACTCATCCAAGAGTATTATACTTTTATCTGTTATTGGGCATACCCAGGGAAAACATGACCTGCTTGACTGATATTTTTATATAGGAAAGAGTCCTGTGTTTCATATTGTTAGTTGTAGAATCACATCTTTAGAGATAAATCAACACCTGAAGTTTCTGTTCCTCACTACTTTGTTTCTGAGCACCTTCTTTGGCTTTACTTTCCATGTGCTGTTTTGATTTAACATGAAACTTCTATGTGTATATACTTTACAGTGGCATTCATTTCTTTCACTGGTCTGTCAAAAACCACATAATTTCTGTGTTACAGCTAGGAAGAAACCTCAACAAATTTCCCAATATGGGAAATGTGGCTCAGTACCAACACAGTCTATATTTGCACCAAATATATTTCCGAATAATTTGTCATGATTATTAATAATTTCTTCTTTATGGTTTGACAAAAAGTTTGTGCTCACCAGTTTTTACCTCTTCTCTTTTTGCTTTTCATGCCTCTTTTTTTTTTTTTTTGGCTTGGTTGCCAGAATTGCATGGTATTGTTTTCTCAAATGTATGTTCGAAGTTCCATGGACAGAAATAATTCCTTTTCTGTTGCTAAATTATCTAGCAACATTTGTAATTGCTTGTGAAGTCTGTTGTGTATAATAGAAAGAGATTTTCAAAATGGCCACAAGATTTTCAAAATGGCCAACTGCAGAATACTCTTGTACATATTTTCCAAAGTAGATTTTCACATTGGTTTTTTTTCGCACAAACATTCTTGTGATTTAAAATCTCACTTATGGTAATGTTCCTTAGTAAGCAAATGAAAAGGATTGTGAGGCGTATCTTGGGTTTTATTCGCAAGAACATTAATCAGTGACTTACTGCAGCATTTCCACAACTGTGAATAACATTTCTGAACATTGTATTTCCATTTCTTTTGAAACTGTCATGAATTTTATCAAGTTTCATACATTTCCATGAGAGATGTCATTTTCCTTTTTAACGGTAATATAAAAATTGTGTGTTGTGGTTTAATTTATGTATACTAAGTTGGACTTAAAACTCCAAAAGTCAGCAAATTCAAAAATAAGGCTGAAGTACCATCCTTAATGTAAACCACTCAGTTGTGCCTCATTACTACGATGTTCTCGCAACAGTGGCTGATGTTACATATCATAATCTAATAATTATAACTCACCATGATATGCCTCAAGCACAGTTTCAGCCTTTAGTGATGTCACAAATAATGTGTCATGCTATGTTGCATTAAAGAACATAATAGCACAGTCCCCTACAGTATAAAGTAACAAAGATTCATGGAAAGTCTGCAGATATTTTTGGAAAATCACAAGCATTCCATAAACGATAAACTTTGGCAAAACTTTGTATCTCCCCCTTATGTTTGAAGCAGATAAAATGGTATAACTGTAGTTATTGCACAGTAGCATGGGGTATTTTCTGCAACTTAGTAAATAACCCATCATGATCTCTGGCTTTTGTGGGATTAAGTCAGTTTGTTATAATTATGTAATCAGTTTTGGAGCTTAACAGAAGCTGTGTGTAGCAGTTAGGTCGGCTGGATTGGGCTGTGCGTGCATTCAGTACCTTTACTAACTGCATTCCCTTTAAGCAAATAAATCTTACTTATTAAATGCAGCATTCCCTTTAAGCAAATAAATCTTACTTATTAAATGCAGTTGACACAGTTCCAGAGTAGTATCTTGACACATAACAAGGTTTTGTATAGAGGAGTAAATGCAGTGTGTGTCCAGCTGAAGTGGCACTAGATGTCTTTTTCACATTCACGGAATTGCACATCCAGCCACTCTTGCTGCTTCATCATTGAAAATAAATGACAGGCTCAGGGAGTGCTTGGATCTTATCAAATCACAGTTTGATCTTCTGAGCTGCTGGTGAGGTTGCCAGTGGCAGCTGAGGTGACATTAAAGGGGGTTGCTTTTGGAGAAGTAGTGCCCCTGGAGAGAAGAATATGAGAGCTGCTTTGTACAGCTGAATCACAGCTGCAAATTTGGAGTTTCTATGACAAAAGGAAATGGACCAAAACAATGTCTGCAAATACAAGGTTAGCAACAAATCTCTCAGTAAATCAAGTAAGATGTCTGGATGTCACCTCTAATTTTTTGCCATGTATTAACCCTTAACAATAAAACAGCAACAACATATGTTCGGTGTTTGCATTATTCTTAACATCTTATAAGACTGTATTGTGTTGTGATATGCAGTAGTTATTGGGTTAATAAATATCCAGAGTATTTCATTATTTATACATAGAGAAGACTAAACCCTGGCGGGTGTAAAGAGAATAATAAGAGGTGCTGCTTGGCACATCCTATGCCAAAATTACTTTTTGTTTAAGGCTGGTCAAAATTTTGAATTCAATACTTTCTCATCAGAAAATGGGATTTTATCTAAATCAGAATCTTTGATGGGGAAAAGATGGATTTCAAAGTAATTATGTGTTGGAGAAAATCAAATCAAAACCTTTTTGTTTTAGGTCACATCAACTTTAATCTCTGAGTCTACCTGACGCCGCAGTGCCTAATGGGAGTTGTCATACCTGGTCAACCATGCCCCTGTTTTCCCCTATGGGCCCTACTCCCATGCTGGATTACATCTCCCAAGTTTCACTGCAGTCTCTCCTGTTTGCTGAGTTGTTGCAGTGCCTCATCAGACTCCCACGATGAGCAGAGAAAACTTTACTGCTTCTCACAGTTTGAACTGGATGCACCCCCAGCTAGCAATGACTGCAGACAGCAGCAATCACAGAAGCTGGCTGGAATGTTTGACATGTCTCCTACCCAGCACACTGTGCAGTTTGTAGATGTGTCACAAGGGGCTGTTACCCAGTTGGCCCTCCTTCCTGGTGCTCTCTGGAGCACTATAGAGTGATCTGACCTTTTTATTTATATGGGGAAATTAGCTTCAAGGGCCCGCTTGCTGGCCAGAATTTTATCCACAATAGGGTTCTTCAGTTTAATTGCACAACTGCCTTATACAGGTCCAAGGATCGTCATATTATATGAAGAATTGGTATTCTGTCTTCAAAAAAATATTAATTACTCAGGGAACATTACAATTGCATATCCATATACAAGAGAATAAGTTTCATTCATTCTGTTAGAACTTGAAAAAAATTCAATAAATGGAGCCACATAAATTCATAGATTAGGATTGGAAGAGACCTCAGGATCTTATTATACACACCGGAGGTGCCTTGCATACCCCCATTCTACCCCACAATTTTCCTGTGGGACATCCTATACTCCCCCTCTATTTCTGCAACTCCTTGCAACCCCATGCCCCTTTCTCATACCAGAGGTTCTGTGTGTCCCACATTTCCCTTCCTCCACCAGGGACTCTGTTCCCTCCCATTCCCCCTTCCTACCATGCCAGGGTGCCCCATTCTTCTTGCCATGTTGGGAGGACGTGTGTACCTTTCTTCCACTTTGATCAGAAGGGCCATTGCACCATGCTGTAAATTGTCCCAGTCATTCTGAGCAACATCAGCTCTCATCAGCAGAGTAGCTTGTGTTGTATATTGCAGGTTTTGCTATCGGTAAAAAAGAACTTGATTTAGGCAGCAACAAACTAGGCTAGGGTCTATTCTCTCCTGTGTGCATATACATCAAGAAAACAGAATGCGTGGAGTTTAAAAAATAAAAGGCCTCTGGAGGCACAGCAGACCTTCAGCCATTGAGTATGAATGGAGGAGAGAAGATCAAGCTGCTAAAGTTTGCTTAAGAGCTCCACTTCTCACCCACGTATCCCACAGAATTTTTTGTGAGGGCCAGTTCAGATGCAAGCACCATTCAGCTTTCAATAAAGCATAGATTAAGGCAACCTGTAATTTACAATGAGAATGGCCATAGACTTTGAGTCCTATGGCCAAAATTTTTCAAAAATAGAACTCTGAAGTTAAGCTCCTAAACACATAAAGGGCATAGGTGGACTGATTTTGCAGAATTTTTGAGCGCTCAACAGGTCAAGGGGAGTAGTTGCATGCTCAGCACTTTTGAAAATCAGCCCACTTATTTAGGGACCCAAGTATGAATTTACGAACCTCGTCATAGCCACCTAATTTTGAAAATCTAAATTTATATGTCTTAAAAATATTTCATTGGTATGCATAATTGGGAATCCAGTATCAACTTACATTGTGCACAAATACAGGAATAGATTTACAAATTGTTTAAATGGCTTTATATGGTTTATACCCCCAAAGTGTTGGTATAGTAAATGGAGAAAATTATATTCAGCTTTGAACTGTTTATAGGATGCATACAATGCCACTTCAAAAGAAAAGACCTTCATTTATGACTATTTTTTCTTTGGCTAGCATAAACTCCTCTCATTCAATTTTCCTTTTTAAAAGTCATTTTTAAAAAAATCACTGGCAACTTGTTTCTTTAAACCTCTTGTCAAGGTTCCTCCCCCACTCTGAACTCTAGGGTACAGATGTGGGGACCTGCATGAAAAACCTCCTAAGCTTATCTTTACCAGCTTAGGTCAAAACTTCCCCAAGGTACAAAATATTCCACCTGTTGTCCTTGGACTGGCCGCTACCACCACCAAACTAATACTGGTTACTGGGGAAGAGCTGTTTGGACGCGTCCTTCCCCCCCCAAAATACTTCCCAAAACCTTGCACCCCACTTCCTGGACAAGGTTTGGTAAAAAGCCTCACCAATTTGCCTAGGTGACTACAGACCCAGACCCTTGGATCTTAAGAACAATGAACAATCCTCCCAACACTTGCACCCCCCCTTTCCTGGGAAATGTTGGATAAAAAGCCTCACCAATTTGCATAGGTGACCACAGACCCAAACCCTTGGATCTGAGAACAATGAAAAAGCATTCAGTTTTCTTACAAGAAGACTTTTAATAAAAATAGAAGTAAATAGAAATAAAGAAATCCCCCCTGTAAAATCAGGATGGTAGATATCTTACAGGGTAATTAGATTCAAAAACATAGAGAACCCCTCTAGGCAAAACCTTAAGTTACAAAAAAGATACACAGACAGAAATAGTTATTCTATTCAGCACAGTTCTTTTCTCAGCCATTTAAAGAAATCATAATCTAACACGTACCTAGCTAGATTACTTACTAAAAGTTCTAAGACTCCATTCCTGGTCTATCCCCGGTAAAGACCAGCATACAGACAGACACACAGACCCTTTGTTTCTCTCCCTCCTCCCAACTTTTGAAAGTATCTTGTCTCCTCATTGGTCATTTTGATCAGGTGCCAGCGAGGTTACCTTTAGCTTCTTAACCCTTTACAGGTGAGAGGAGCTTTCCCCTGGCCAGGAGGGATTTCAAAAGGGTTTACCCTTCCCTTTATATTTATGACACCTCTAGTGAATTAGGTCAAAATTTCTCTCAATCAAAGAGGAAATTTAAAATGCCCGTAGGATAGGGATGGATGCATATTAGTTTTAAAGGCCAGGGAAATATGCCTGCCGGCAAGAAGTTAATTTTCAATTCATGAGACTAATTCTCAAGTATGGAAGTGGAAGAAAATCAAAATGATGATAGATTGCAGAGCAAACAATGCAAGTATTTTTTAAAGATTATTTATTTACATTTTCAAACAAGATTCTAGTTCTGGAGTTGATTGTGTAGAGGTACACAGTGTGGCTTCATGCAGCCAATTGCAGGACAGGGACCCAAATTTGGTATTACTATATTTTCCTACTTCTCATGTTTGCTCAGTGCAAATATTCCAGCAAGTGAAATTCCTGCCAAGAGTGTATGCCAAACAGCAAATGTTAGATAAACATTGTGGGATATTTATGCTATCTGAATTTTTAATTTGTAATCATGAATATCTGCGACTGTAATCTGATTCTAACATTTCTACAAATCCAGCCAGAAACAAACGTAGCTTTGCACTAATGTGTCCAGTCAAAACAGTTCCCATTTCAGTTGTTGAGTATTCATAATAAACTGATCAAAAATGAGCTACTGGCCAAATATTATTCTGAAAGTTTGAAATGAAATATATATTAAAGAAAATTATGTTGGTAATTCACAAACATAAAAGAGATTAAATTAACTGACCCAACTATTTGGTATGAATTATTCACCCAGCTATAGTGAACTGACATTCAAGAACAAAACACAGGACAACAAACCTAAACTACAGCTTTATTCATTCTTAACTGCCTCATGCTGATCTTAATATGGAGTCCTACACAAAATGCGAACAGGTCATTGATTAATAATCATTTAATAATCCAAAAAGTGAGACTATCCTGTCACTCTGTGCACACAATATTGGAGTGTTGTGTCCAGTTCTGGGTACCACGCTTCAGGAAGGATGTGGACAAATTGGAGAAAGTCCAGAGGAGACCAACAGAAATGATTAAAGATCTAGAAAACATGACATATGAGGAAAGACTGAAAAAATTGGGTTTGTTTAGTATGCAGAAGAGACTGGGTGGGAGGACACATGAGAACGGTCTTCAAGTATATAAAAGGTCGTTATAACAAGGAGGGTGATAAATTGTTCTCCTTAACTACTGAGGACAGGACAAGAAGTAATGGGCTTAAATTGCAGCAAGGGAGATTAAAGTTAGACATTAGGAAAAAACTTCCTAACTAAAATGTAAAAATATAATTAGGAAGGCCAAAAAAGAATTTGAAGGACAGCCAGCCAAAGACTCAAAAAGTAATAGCAAAAATGTTTTAAAGTACATCAGAAGCAGGAAGCCTGCTGAAAAACCAGTGGGGCCACTCGATGATCGAGATGCTAAAGGAGCACCCAAGGACGACAAGGTCATTGCGGAGAAAGTAAATGAATTCTTTGCATTGGTCTTCATGGTTGAGGATGTGAGGGAGATTCCCAAATCTGCGCCATTCTTTTTAGGTGACAAATCTGAGGTCCCAGATTGAGGTGTCGTTAGAGGAGGTTTTGGAACAAATTGATAAACTAAACAGTAATAAGTCACCAGAACCAGATGGTATTCACCCAAGAGTTCTGAAGGAACTGAAATATGAAATTGCTGAACTACTAACAATACTCTGTAACCTATCATTTAAATCAGCTTCTATACCAAATGACTGGAGGATAGCCCATTCCTAGCAGGTCCTTAGGGCCAATGTAATAAACATCATTAATTAGTTATCCACCTGTGATCATTACAACTGTTCCAAATCCAGCGACAGCAAGCTCGTCCACATCCATGGGGGCAAGGGCAGGATTTGCCTCTTTTAAGTTTTAAATTGTGGATAAAGTGGTGTACCCTAATCACTGGGGTGAATTTCACCCTATAAACACAGTTCATGTATGTATTTGCAAAATACATCTGTTTAAATACAAATATTTTCTGTAATTAACAAAGTGTCTTATTGTGTATGTTAAAAATCAGAACAAAGCTAAAAAGAAACCTAAATAAGGAGGAGTCCCTGTGGCACCTTAGAGACTAACCAATTTATTTATCTAAGGTGCCACAAGGACTCCTAGTTATTTTTGCTGATACAGACTAACACAGCTACCACTCTAAAAAGAAACCTGTAAGCTTTCAAACATTTTGTATGATAGGAACTTAAAATGTAAGGCCCTAGTCTTGTATTGGGATCCATTGGTGCAGACCCTTGTGCTTGGGTGGAATTCATGCTTCTAAACAAGTGGAGGGAATTAATTAAACAGATCATGGCTGATTTTAAGTTCCTGAGAGCAACAGTCCCTGCTGTGCACTACAGTGTGTGTGTGTGTGTGTGTGTGTGTAAGTAAAAATGACACCTTTGTCTCATAGATCATACCTTTGTTTCCTTTGTCTTCCAGTTAAATGTTTTTTTCTTGGTAAATAAATTTCAATTAATGAAATTCCAGCTGTCTCATACATTACAGTAGTGTAAATTTGAAAGCATTTATCAGATGTCCATATAAAATCCATTAACACTTAGCAGGTCCTCTGATATTTTAAAACAATATGTCTCCAGCTGCAATAGACAACAGAAAACTCATTCTGGAGCAATTTATGACTCTGTCTAAAGCAAGTAGAAAATTCCTATACAAAATGGTGTACATGGTGGCAGGATTCAGAAATATCTTACACTTTCCAGCTCTCTGTACTAAATATGGGGAATTTATGGATGCAGTTTGTTTTTTTTTTTTTTTATTATTTGTAAATAACTTTATCTAATGCAAATCTGCTTTGATAACACCATGTGGGATTGTATATAAAAAGAACCCAATTAACATTTAGTGCAGAAATACACTGATGTTCTATGTAGGTATTTAGCCACCATTTGTCATTGAGATCATGTGAAGGAGTCTGAATATATGCAGTCAAACATTCCAATAACCTGCTAGTTCAACAGATCTTTTAACCTTGTTGGATAAAAACAAGTTAGAAAATGTCATCAGAATGTCCATGGTAAGCCCATTACTTGAGAATATAATTAAATCCCTGCCAGCCAAGTTAAATTTATGGTGGGTGTAAATCCTTGGTGTATTAAGTTCACTTTTCCTTGGAAAGAGACCATATTGGAGGAAACTAGGCAGAAGAGATCAAGCAGAACAGCACGGAAATCATGATGGAAGAATACAGAAACATGCAATAATTCTTAGTGCCCTCGTTTCTTACATAAGAGAGTCAATTTGCTGTTCTAATGAAGTGATCATTTTTATTTGCATATCCTTAGGGCTTGTCTGTCTGAAGTGAGTGTGCAAGCTAGGGGTTAAATCTGCCTCACGCTAGCCTGTCATGCACTAACTGTGGACACTGCTGTCTAAAAGTTCCCAAATGAGCTTTAATTTACACCCGTTTTAAAGTGGGGTAGGCCAAAATGTTTCGAGTAAACTTGAAATGCCTTTTTTTCTTTCAACTGTTTGTTCACTCTTCTTTTTGTGGGTTATTTTTTTAATTGGCCAAATTTGAAATTGAAAGTGCTTTGAATTGAAAAGTTGAAATGGAATGTTTTGAAAGTCAAAACAAAATATTTGAAACAAAGTCAAAAAGAAACGTTTAGACTCTCAGAAAATTTCAACTGAAGCCATTTGTTAAATTTGATCTGAATTTGACAAATAGTTTCTGCCCTGCACTGCCAAAAAATGCTTTTTTCAATTTAAAAAAAAACAATTCAATGAATAATTTTTGCCCAGCCCTAGTTTCCCCTGTGATATAAGTTTAGTGCTGTGGCAAGGTATTGAAATGATCATGGCAAATATCAAATTTTAAAGTCTATCAATTTACAATGTCAACTTGTAGTAATATTATTGATACTGTAGTTTAGTTACTTTTAACTTAAATTTACTATGTCCTTTATGGCATATTGTTACAATGGCACACCAGTAGGCAGTCTATTTTAATGCCTGAAACTGCACTAGCAAGCTCCTGTGTGATTTAGATGTATATAGACCATTTGGAGGACAGTAACTGCAGGACTGATAAAAAGATGTTTATCACTTCAATACCTTAAATGAGGTTAAGGACTATCAGATCAAGCCAAACTTAGGAAACTAATTGTGGTTGGAGATTTCAGCCGAAACTGAAGCTCCTGTCCCCAAAAGCCTATCATTCTTGCTAACAGAAGCTGCAGAATTTCCCTTTGACTGCATCATTGCCACAGTCCCGTGTTTGGCTGTCCTTTCTATTGTAAATGAGAATAGATGAAAGCTGTTGAGCCAAGCCAATGATGAAGGCTAATTTGATGTGATATAATTGATGAACTCTAAATCGTCCCACATTTCCGTCTTGAAACAGTCTGACTGGAGCTCAGTATGCCAGAATACTTTGATTTACACTCTCTGTCACATTGATACAGAACATCTGAGTGGCAGCAGCTAAGGATTAACTCTTTCAGAGACTCATCCATACTTTGTAGCCTGTGTTTACATATTAAATGATACAGCAGCCTGGAGAAACAGAGCCAGTCAGTTTGGCATCCTTAGTTACTGTTGCACAGTAGTCGCAATGCTAACAGGAAGAAAAACATAAGAAATTAGATGCTATGATAGTAATTTTCCTGGCTGTGGATGTTAATAGTGTACTCTTTACTTTATAATTTGGATTAGGAGGGAATTTTTACAGACTTGGGAGCCCACTACTCCTCAAATTCTCTCTACTTAGAAACTTTAAGAGCCAAACCTCTTGTGAGCTCTGGCAGGTTCTATTATCCGCCCCAGAAAACTGCGGCTTTGTAAGTAGAGTATTGTCTCTTAAAATAATTATTTTCTTCAGACTGCTACGAGCTTCAGATGTCCCCTGTTCTTACCACTCCCTATTATTTTCCAGGCAGTTTCAACCCAGTTCAAGCTGCCTGTATTTCCTGCTGAAAGTGTTTCTTCTTCAAAGGCAAGAACTGTTCAGCTGCCATGTTTCCTGAGTACCAGATTCAATGAAGGAAGTCAAAGTCTTTGAAACTGAAATAGCTCATCTCTGTAGCCTAAGTAACTAGCATTAAAGAGTATAACATCTCACCTCTATTTAAATTAATTATATCAAATCTAGCAAAGTTTGTACCAATGAAATGCATTTTTATTTATCAGTATTTTAATTTATTTCTCTGCCTTGGTAGTAGAAGTGCATCTCTTTGAAAGCTTTCCACTCCTCTGCACAAAACCGGTTGACTATGAGCACAGGCCTTTCCCACTAGCGGACCTGAACATACTAAATAATGGTGAAATTTAGGCTTTCTCCAGATTAGTTAAACCTTTTGAGTCTGAAAATCTCAGGAGAACAGGGTTTCTTGCAAAGTTTCTGGTACTTGCTACAGCTTGTCTTATTGAGCAGACTTTCTTGGAGTATTTTGGCTCTTTCTGATACTGGCAAGAACCAAAAATATAGAGTAACAAGTGAAAAATAATTGGGATGCGGGAAATGTTGTACTTGGAGCATTTTATGGATTTAGCAGGGGAGCTAAAGGAAAAGCTATTGAGTGAGAGTGGGGTCTCCTTGCCTAGAAGGGAGAAAGATAGTGTTCCTGCTGTAGTGGTGGGGAAGAGGCTGATTGACTGATAAGTACTAGTCTCCTGTCCCTCTTTGCAAGTCATTGAAATTGACTATAGTTGTGCTCAGTGTTCTAAGAGTTTCAGTTTGTAAACATAGAGAACCATCCTTCAGGAATGGTGCATGGAGGATTTACTTTCTTTGTGGAAAATTAATGTGAGGCTTAAGGAGGTTGACAGTGGTCCTTTAGAATAGTCTAGGTAGTGAGTAATGAGGCTGTGTTTAAAAGGTTTTGTCTACATTTTGGCCTTATCAGTATACAGATCAGCTCAACTAACAGGTGGTGATAAAGAACTACATGTAATGATAAAAGCAAACTTACCCTTTATTTAAATACACCACAGTGTTTACATGATCAATATTTGTATTTAGCTTCTTTGGTCATTTTTCTTGGTTACATTTTTGTGATTGAGATGATTTGATCAAAGTAACAGTGTGAAAACTAATATGGTGAACAAGAACATAAATGTAAATAACCTGTGGAATAATAATTGCATGAATAATTATTAGAAGGATTGTGAGCAATTGCCACTGTTATGTAGGGATGTGGGGTGTGGCAGCAAAGTCCAGAGGTCACCATCCATTTTGGAAAGCGGGGCTCTGGCCGGCAGGGACAGAACAGACTATGGCAGGCTGCACTGAACAGCAGTTTCTCATTGCTGTGTGGTATAATATTTAAATAAAAATAACTTGGGTGTGAAACATAAGCTCTGTGTGCTTCAATAGCAGCCAAAGAGGGTTGAATTTCAAAAACACAAAGGGGAGTCAAGTAACCATCACCCATTGATTTTCAGTGGGAATGGGGTGCCTAACTCCTATTTGTGCCTGTGAAATTCTTTGCTGGAATATGATTGATCTGTTTTGGAAAGGACATATTTCCATTGTGAGTGGTGAGGCTAATCTTGGATGAGATCCTTTTGAAAATCAGCATAGCTCCACTGAAGTATTTATAATTTGGTTTTAAAATGTTTCGTACTTTGAATCTACCCACACAGGAATCACCACTAATGCAGTAATTAAGACCTGTTTAAAAACCTATTAATACCTATATTAGGCAGAGTTAAACATCTTTAAAAATATATTAATGGTCAATTAAAAAATGTATTTAAAAGAGTGGAGCTGTCACTTTGACACCTTTTAATAGAAATCTAAGATAAAGTAAAACAAATTATAATTGCTCTCATGATAATACTTCTGAATAACATTCAGGATGCTTGATTTCAGAGAAGATGGTGTAATAATGTGAATAGGATGAGTTCTGCTTTTATTCATATATGGTTGTTGTTTACTGTATCTACTGCAGTTGTGTTTAAAATAATAAGTTAACATAATTTGTAATTCCTTAGAATATGATTTCAAAAGCCTTTTCTTGTTGTGATGCTTTTGTATATAAAGGAAAAGAAGTTCCGAAGATTAGTTTGGGTAATCTAAGCCACATGAAGCTGTCTTTCACATTCTGAAATAATTAATTTTAACCAATATTTTAATGCACTGATTTATAAATAACTATCCTTGGGCAAACATATTAGGCAGTTTTATGCAGCAACATTATTTTTAAATGTGTAATTAGTGGATCTTATTTTCTTTTGCTTTGTACACAAAATTTTTTGTGCAATAAACATTTTGAAAACTTTCAGTTCTGAACTGAAAATGGTTTTACTGGTTAACTGCAAAATAATCACATTTTGCTGAAAGGCTTTTTTTAAATCCACTTGCTTAACAAGAAAAGTGCAGTGCTGGGATCAGTTGGACCTGCAGGAAGACTTAAGAACCTCTTGAGGAACCTCTAAACTGATTATTGTCAAAAAACTACATAAATGCTCATTACGAATGCATAGTGCACTTATTAAAAAACATAACCAGATTAGGTCTCATTTAGAACTTCTTAAGTTCGAAGCCAGTGCATTGTGGTACAGAACTGAAGCTTAAGCGTATTGATTCTTTCCACACACTAATAATGTCTTTCTTTAGCAAATTAATTCTTAAGGGTGGGGGAAATCTACAGAAGAATTGATCAGAGCTTTATTGTAACAAGAGCTTCCAGTCATAAAGTACTGGCACAACAATCAGGACTCAATGTGTCATTTCTTTGTAATCAGCTGCTTTTCATACACCCACTGTTTAAAACTGAATTGATTGTACTGTGCATCACTTGGATATTAAAGCCACAGCATTCATGTCACTCGGCTTTACATATTGAAAGCTAGATTAATATTTCTCATATTTAAGAAATATTTATTTTATGTTACTATAGCTAATGGTTTGCACAGTGTGAATAGAAGGTTATTTTAGAGGGCAAGGATTGTGTTCCAGAACCTAAAAAGTATCATAATCCTGAAGTTATGGTAGATTCACATTTTGTTCTTTTAGTAGTAACATAAAGTACATTAAATGTCTGTTCCTTTGATCTAGCCACCAAATGACCTTTTCAGTGCTCATCCTTTTTTCTCGTTTTGATTTGTTCAAGGGAAATTACAAGCAACTGCTATTTGGTTTCCAAAAGGGATACACATAAAGCTGACCTTTTGATACTGTTATTTTTTGGGATGTGTATGTACACTGTGCTTTAAGTATGTCTTAGCTGCTGTTTGCTGGACTATGTGAGTAGTTTAAATAACCCTTCATTTCATTCAGGGTAAAGCTAGGACTAGAAGTACAACTCCCCTCATATTATCCCATGACAGACTTTTGTACGTGCCCCAGATAATACATTTTCTGCAGGCAATTTTAAAAGAAAGTACCATAGACTAGAAGAGGGCCTGAGATTTTAAGTCCTTCTATTCTATTCTGTATAGATTCTTATTCTGATATTACAGTGATAAGCATGATATGCCACTTATATGGCCCCCATTACTACAGCACCTCACAATTTAATGTATTGTTCTCATCAGATTCCTGTGAGATAGGGTAGTACTATGACTCCCATTTTATAGACTGGGAACTCAGACACCCTGAGTCTTTCTGTATGTCGACACTGCAATTGGACACCTGCAGCTGGCCCATGCAAGCTGACTCGGGTTCACGGAGCTTGGGCTAAATTGCTGGCTAATCGCAGTGTAGACATTCAGGCTCAGGATGCAGCCTGAGTTCTGGGACCCTCCCACCATGCAGGGTCCAAAAGTCTGGACTACAGCCTGAGCCTGAATGTTTACGCTTCATTTGAAAAGCCCCTTAGCCTGAGCCCTGTGATCCTGAGTCATCTGGCACCAGCCAACCACAGGTTTTTAACTGCAGTGTAGACATACCTTAAAGTATTTGCTCATGGCCACACAAGAAATCTGTTGTAGAGCAGGGGCCAGTCCCAGCCTACCTGCTTAACCACTAGACTATCCTGCCTCCAAATATGGCTTTTTAAGCCACCCCAGTGTGGCTTTTAAAAAATCAGCATGTTTCACCGCAAAACAAAAGGGTAAAGATTTATTCCACCTTAAAAAGAGTAGCATATTTCAATCATTTAATGTGTATCTTCTGTTTTCTCAGTGAAATCAGTTGCTTTGGAAGTTCATCGAGTCCAGTATGCTATTCTATGCACATATGAGAAGCTGCTCAGCTCCCCTGCCACCTAAGTAGCTAATTTAATTTAAAGAGGATTGTAACACCCATAATTACATCACCAGAGCCTATAGAAAAGACAATCTTTGTTCTGTGCAAATTAAAAGTAATTAAACAAATGGTCAATGCTACACTGAAGTACTGCTATGTGTGATTCACTTAGTCTGGGAATAAGAATTTAACAATTTTTAAAGAGAATTAAACTATGCTCCTAAATAAAATGCATTTAATCTTTGCGATAGGTCAGGTCAACTGTGTAGCCATGTAGCCCATATATTGTTTGAATGTAACAATCTGAGAACGAATGTACCGAGAATGACCAGACCACCTGGCTTACCAAAATTATAATTTTCTAGGGCTGTGCATGTGTCTTTATAAGCCCTCTTGCAATATAATCAGCTGGTTGGTCAGATGAATCCTTTCCTACTGTGCTTTCTCGTAGCGGCTTGATGTCCCTACCCATGGGAGGATCCATCTCCTTATGAAACTCGGGTGCAGCAGACTCTGATGGAACTTTGTGCACCCCTACAAACACCACATAAAACTATGTATACAGGATGCTGACATGCAGTGGAGTCGAGGATGTAGCAACCCAGTGGCATGTAATTCAGTCAGAAGGGGGTAGGTGACATGTAAGGTCCCAGCACAGAAATGGCGGGGGTCTCACTGCCCTAAATTAGGAAGGAGAGGAGGCCAGGTTGTAACTGCAGAGGATTAGAAGATTGGTTATGAGTGAGCATAAATGACAGAAGGTGTAGAAGTAAGATATGGGCATTATTCCCCACTTGTAAGAACTACCCCCAACACCAAGTCCCCTCCAGCTGCCATACCTTCCCTCACCTTCTAGAACAAGTTGCTGATGACGTCCTGCATCCTAACTGCTCAGGGTAAAACTCTCCTATAGCCAGATGCTCCAGATATCCACCTACCTGGCCTCCCATGATGAATCCCCCTACCTGATTCGCCTCATCTGAGCCATTTCTCTCTCTCACACACATACACACACACACACAGACAAGAGAATTATCTTTACATTTGAGCCCCACACTCATCTGCTATAACCTTCTTGCACACTCGAGAAAAGACACACCCATCCCAATTAACCTGCCAAAAGCCTCACAGACCACCCATCAGCATAAAGTTCCTCAAATCCATTGCCCTAGCTACCAAACCCTCCTATTCCCCTGAGAACAGGTACCTTCTCCAAGATGCAGAACAGTTCTATAATATGCAGCATGTGTTGTCTATTTGTCTGTCAGCTAGATTCTTATACAGAACCTGTCGACATAGTATTTGAGTGTATGCAGTTAGTCTACATGTTTCCAAAACTTCCTTGAACCCCAAGACAAGCCCTCCACCCTAAAAACCCACTCTCAGTTGTCAGAAGCTTCCTGCACATAATTTCCAACTCTGATTGTAGTATTAAGAGTGATGTCGGAGTTTACAGTTTCAAAATCTTGTGACCCTTGAAGAATGTCAGTTAATGTGCAACCAAGACAATTTACACCTGTCTCAGTCCAGAAAATGTGTTGTACCTTATTAAAGTCTTCTGAATAGTTTTCCATAACATTTGTACTGAAAAATAGTGGAAAGAAAAGTGCTGGTCAGAAAATAGAATTGCTGTTCCATGTGAACTTCCAACATTTAAAACCAATATTTTGAATATGAACAAAAAGTGAAAATTTTGAAATTTCCTACAAAATGAAAATTCATAAAAATTTCAATTTGGGACTATCAAAATGTTTTGATACTATAGAAAGATTATAATACCAGCTAATATGAAATATATTACAATTAAAATTTTTTATATAGTACAAAATTCAAAATGAATCAAAATGAGAAACATTTTTACCAAGACGTTTCAGCATTATCAAAGCAAAACATTTTAGCATATTGAAACAAAGAGAGAAAATCTAAAATGAATCATTTTCACTTTTTCCTATTAAATTTTGTTGCACAGGAACCTATTGCAACATATAGATTTCAAAAAATTGTATGTTCTGATGGAAAGTTGTTCTGTCAGTTTTTTTTTTGATCAGCTCTAAAAATAAACTTTGTACTTTGCTAAATATCTTGTCATTTACAGTTGTTATAGGTTGAGAAACAGACACTATATCAAAGATATTTGGGAAATCTTTATACCAAACCTCAAGCTGTAGGAAAATAAACGTGGGCTATAGTAACAGAGTATCTATCCACCAAAGGGATGGGAGATGTAATTTGTATTTTATTGAATCACGCCTTGATTGTGCTAGAAATGGTTGTTTTTGGAAACTCTTCTGAAATTACATAGTGTTTGAAGTAATAAGAACTTTGTGACCTGTTTTTTACACTATATAAACATCTTAATGTTCTTCATTAGTGAGAATGTTTAATTATACAGTTACCAAGAAACACTATGATTGTAGAATATGAGTTAATTACCATTCATTGTAGTCACTGTGTAGTTTCCCCAAATAATACAAATAAGTAATTAACTCATCTTGCCGCTGGATTTGGGACTTACTGAGATTTACAGTGATTGTAAAAGTTCAAATCGACTGTGTTGGTAGTTAGACAAACTGCTCAATGCAAATAGCAATCCACAGTTATTTTGTCAATGAAACAATTAATCTTTAATTCTTTGATTGTTTAAAGTGAGAGTTTAAAAGCATGCTGGTTTCTGAATATGATTTTTAACTAGTGAAAAAGAACATTTTAAAATCTCCTAGCACTCCATAGGAGTATGATACAACAGATTTTTATTTCTTGAAGTAAATGTCCATGATTACGGAAGAAGGTTAGAGTTTATTTTATTAATTGGAAAATCCTGCTCTGTCTCCTTGGGGCATAGGGGGCCCTCCGGAAGCAAAACCAGTGCAGTTCCACTTCCCAGTGTGTTTTCCACCTGAGCAAGGGCATCTGTATTGAACCATATCTCTTCCCCATGGTGAGAGGTGTGTTTTTCATCTCTCTTGGCTGCTGGGAGAGAAGTAAAAAAGTGTTTCTCCACTTTTCTCCCTCCCATTGTTTGGAGGAAATTCTTGGAGGGCTTCCTGCATTTCTTGTCGGTCAATTTCTTTCAGAGAAGTTGCTCTCAGATCTGTGGACTGTATGAGAGCTACATGTGACTCTAGAGCCACACCTGAGCATCAGTGTGTTAGCATCTTCTCACCTTGCTCTGCTCTTTCCCCAGACCTGGCTATCATTCTCAGTACAATAATCTCATTGTCTGTCATTGGGATTTTCCTTTATAAAGGATCTAGGTACATGACAGGAGTTAGTGATCTTTACTATGCACAACATGATTTTAAACCATGAAAGATCTCCCTTCCTACAACCACTGACTCTCTGCTCTTTCTCCTTCTGCACCTTACTGGAAGCTTTAAACACTGAGTTGGAAGTTTTTTTTTAATTAGAGCATTTGTAACCCACATACTTTATACTGCAGCATTAGGCTTTGTTTGTCCAGGGGAGGGGAAGGGAAGGAGACATCAGACATGGATCTTAGTGAGGTATTCTGTCTCTGCATGTATGCAGAGTGCAGGGTAACTCAGTCAGAAAGACCCAGGAACATCCAGAACAGGGTATGATAGTTACTAGACATGCTCAGTAGCTATTTTAAGGCTGTATAGGAAGTTTTCATTGTGAGCAAATCATCCGGCAGGTCATACCTGTAGTTACCTTCTGAAAGCTGTGCCAATCAAAGAGTGGGGGTGAGGGGAAGGTTATAAACAGAGGAGTTAAAAACAACCTTGTGGACTCAGCAGCTGGACCAAGAAGTGTGGGTGCAGTGAGGGCTGGGTACCGGTGAACGGTATTCCAGCTTTATTTACTAAGGAAGCCATCCATTAGGTAATATTTAGTCGACTGCAGTTTGTTTTATAGCCCTAGTAGAAGAGCTGGAGGAAAGCATTTGTCACCCCAAGAGACTACAGAGCCTGTGGAATTTGCATGCATGTACCTGCTCTAAACTGGGATTCTGTCTCTGATAAAAAGAGAGAATGAGGCAGCACTTAGTGGGGTGAGGATTTGTGAATTCTTTTCTGATTTAGCTGGACTTATGGGGAGAAGATGTGAGAGCCCTATGGAGATCCAGGAAATTGATATTTTACGTGCTGATCCCAGTCCTTGTACCATTTTGGATACAAGCTGCAGAATTCTGTTTCACCAGCAACTGAGAGGACCAGTCAGCTCTTAACCCAAGGACTGGAATATTGCTAGCTGTGGAGACCCTCCTTCATCACAGACTCATAGAAGATTAGGGTTGGAAGAGACTGCAGGAGGTCAACTAGTCCAACCCCCTGCTCAAAGCAGGACCAATCCCAACTAAACCATCCCAGCCAGGGCTTTGTCAAGCCAGGCCTTAAAAACCTCTAAGGATGGAGATTCCACCACCAGCCTAGGCAACCCATTCCAGTGCTTCACCACCCTGCTAGTGAAATAGTGTTTCCTAATATCCAACCTAGATCCCCCGTACTGCAACTTGAGACCATTGCTACTTGTTCTGTCATCTGCCACCACTGAAACAGCCTAGCTTCATCCTCTTTGGAACACCGCTCCCCCTTCAGGTAGTTGAAGGCTGCTATCAAATCCCCCCTTACTCTTCTTTTCTGCAGAGTAAATAAGCCCAGTTCCCTTAGTCTCTCCTCGTAAGTCTTGTGCCTCAGCTCCCTGATCATTTTCGTTGCCCTCCGTTGGACTCTTTCCAATTTGTCCACATCCTTTTTGTAGTTGGGGGCCTAAACCTAGTCACAGTACTCCAGATGTGGCCTCACCAGTGCTGAATAATCACTTTCCTCGATCTGCTGGCAGTGTTCCTACTAATGCAGCCCAATATGCTGTTAGCCTTCTTGGCAACAAGGGCACACTGTTGACTCATATCCAGCTTCTTGTCCACTGTAATCCCCAGGTCCTTTTCTGCAGAAATGCCGCTTAGTGAGTTGGTCCCCAGCCTTTAGCAGTGCATGGAATTCTTCTGTGCAGGACTCTTCACTTGTCCTTGTTGAACCTCAGATTTTTTTTGGCCCAATCCTCCAATATGTCTAGATCACTCTGGACCCTATCCCTACCCTCCAACATATCTACCTCTCCCCTTAGCTTAGTGTCATCTGCGGACTTGCTGAGGGTGCAATCCATCCCATCATCCAGATCATTAATGAAGATGTTGAACAAAACCAGCCCCAGGACCGATCCCTGGGGCACTCTGCTAACTAGACATCAAGCCATTGATCACTACCCATTGAGCACAATGATCTAGACAGCTTTCTAGCCACCTTATAGTCCATGCATCCAATCCATACTTCTTTAGAATCCGTACTTTTCCCAAGAATACTGTGGGAGACAGTATCAAAAGCTTTGCTAAAGTGAAACTATATCATGTCCATCACTTTCCCTATATCTACAGGGCCACTTATCTCATCATAGAAGGCAATCAGATTCTCTCTCAGTCCCCCTACCCCTCCGCTTCCCCCCAGCCCCCAGAGACACTGCCGGTTCTCAAGCTCTGAAGAGTCCATACTACATGCCATGGTCACACTGTCAAGACTGAAATATCATCTTTGACAGAAGATCACAGGGGAATGTGTTTTGATGTGTGCGCTAAAGTATAAAAAAATGTTATGCTGAAACCGTATATTTGAATGTTTGTAACGGAAACAAAAGAGGGAAGTCTACGTGAGTAACAGTGGTAGATTTACTGTCTAGTAACTTTGGTTTAAAAGTTACTCAGAGTATTCCAAATAACATTTACAGTGTTTAACACTATTTACAATGTATTGAGTGTGTATTAAATGTTTGTGGTACTAAGAAAGCATACGGTATCCTTCCTTTGAAATTTACTGGGCACTATTTACATCCATTTGTCAGCGTTTAATACATGATAGCCTCAAGCATTTAACTCTGTGTAATGCTGTTTTTAGAAGTCCTGAAAAAATTAAACTCTGGCCTGTGGTTCAGCAAAGAGTTAGGCCTTGTCTACACGACAGGGGAAATTCGATCTAAGCTACGCAATTTGAGTTACGTGAAAAGCATAACTCAAATCGACGTAGCTTAGACCTACTTACCGTGGTGCGCACACTACGTGATGTAGATGGGAGATGCTCTCCTGTCGACTCCCCCTACTCGATCTGGAGGAGTAGAGGAGTCGACAGGGTGTATGTGTCCCTCAAATGCTGGTAAGTCTGACAGCTGAGTGCACACATCCCTTCAAAGAAAAATGTGTAATGGGGGAAGCAGGGGATGCTCATGTAATATTCTGTGTAAATCAGTTATACTCCCCTTTTCTGGCACCTCAGCTCAAGGGCTTGTCTTCCTTACTGCTCGATTTGCACAGTTTTTGTACTGATATAACTATTTTGGTTAGGTGTATGATATTTACCAAAATGTTAATACTGATACAACCCCTAGTCAACCCCTTTGACAATTATACTGGTCTAAAGTGTAGGCCTGGCTTGACATGAATAATCGGACATAAGGTGAGGCCCCATTTCTTGGGAGTCAGAATTAAGGAGGTAATAGATCAGCGGGCTGAAAACAGAATGTCTGTGCTATTTGAGATAGGTAAATGGGTCCGTAAGCTAAGAGACAGAATGTCTGTAATAGCTAAGATAAGAAGGAATACACAGGGAACTATCTACAATGGACAAGATAACAATTGATAAGTCAGAAACATAAAGACAAGGTAAAGGGTTAGTAATGCTGTTACCTAAGGTTTTTAGAAACCAAAGTAGTCATAACTTAACTGTTGGGGTTTTTTTTAGGCAGTGAAAGGAATAAATTAATGGGGACACTGCTTTTTTGTTTGATAAATTATGGGTTCAAGCAAGAGTGCTTTTACCTAAAACAACTTTTTATTAGGTCTTAAGCACACACACACACGTATGTTGTCACAGTAAATTCAGAATATTCCAAAACATTTATATTTACCTAAAGTCTGAGATGGTTTCAAGGAATCAGCAGCAGCCTTCCGGAGGCCCTCCTTCCATCCAGCTGCTGGGGATGTTTTGGTGCCAGATCCTTGCCCAAAGAAAAGCTTCCTCCGGCTGTTCCAAAGCACACTTTTTAACTAAACTTTTTATAAATTTTTTTTTAAACAAAGTACATAACTTACAGTCGCCCCTAATAGGCTAACAGTTTCCCTAGCAACAGCCAATAACAATTTTTTTTTATTAGCAAAGCAGCTTCAGCAAAAAAAAGCTTACAAATACAAACAACCAGAATTAAGGTCAGTTTTTTACATTTCCCCCTCTTTTCATGAATCTGACCTTTCACTTTGTTTTTTTATTCAGTAAAACTGCAGCTTGCAGCTGTTTTTGTTTTGTCTGCCTAAGCAAGGCCAAATGATTTCTATAGGTGTCCTCGCTTCCAGTTTACGGGGGCTAAGAGCACAAGATGGCTGCGAGTTATGTCAAATCCAGTTTTCTCACAACAGTGTGAGGACTGAGCATGCTGTACAGGGATTGGTTAAGCCCAATTAATCGTAAATGCTATGTGATGTGTATATAAAGGAAGAGGGTTTCTTTGTAATTTTGGATGTGTGGTATGCCCTATACCCATCTTGTCCTGATGAACTTGAGTGTAGTTTGACTGTATGGCAATAAAGAAACCTCAGTGATGAATTCGAAGTTGGGCTGAGTTCTTGGGAACTGAGTGGATAAGGCCTCAGAAGCTACCCAACCATAAAGTTGCCTTCTAGCAATGTGGCTTTTTCTTTTAATATGGGAATAAATTATAAATATATAAACACTGGGCACAACTACATCCACCCTAGGGGATTGTAACATTTTGACTATACCAGTATAGTTAAAATGGTACAATATTTGTGTTTAGACAAGACCTTAGTTGAAACTCTTATGAACATCAAAGTCAACAAATGTTTTGTTTCCATGAGAATTAATTTATGACTTTAGGATTTGGCCATCTCTTTAGAAGGAGGATTAAAATATCACGCACAAAAATCCACCAATCTGCGAATTAGAATACAGTTTTTTGTGACTTCAAAACAGTCATTTGAAGGACTAATGTATATTAACAAACCATCATGTTAATTAAGAGGCAGATTTTGACATATAAATGAAGGCTTGTATCCTTGAATGGCCTCACTCATATCCAAACAGGCAACCACAGCTAATATGAACTGTTAACCAATGGGCTGAATCCTAGCTGAGGTCATGTCACAAGATTCTGGGACTTCCAGGATCAGTGATAAAAACACAGCACAGGATGGATTAAGAGGAAGCAGATAAAGAGGCAGAATTGGTTTCTGTTGCTTAATAAGAATTTTATGCTGTACTCTGATCATGGGTTTGATGCTTTTTTGGTTGACATGATCAGATAAATCTAGAAAATTATATTTAATATTTGAGTTTGTTATTTGAGCTCATATTTGAAGACTAAAAGATGAATTCTGTGTTGTTTCTTAGTAAATTCTGTTAGTTATTTTGAGTCAGTAGGAATATAGCTGTTTGTTATAATGTTTTCAAATAAACTTAAAATAATGTGTGTAGCAATTTTGGTTGGCTGAGCTTTATTTCATAAGACATCTTGAACAACCTGATGGAACAGCTTTTTTGAGTCAAACAAATGACACTGGATGACTCTTGCACTAAAATGCGTTCTTGTGGTATGACACTAATTTACCATGTTATGATAAATGTATAACTTTGTTCCTTATCTTTCATTTGTCCCAAGGAATTACTGGAAAAGGAAATGGTAGTCAACTTAAATATCCATGCCAGGATTTTAAAAAAAATGACTCATGTTTCAGGGTGCTTCCGTTTTTGCTTGGTCACCTTGAGACGTATCAAAGAAGCTGATTGTCAAAGGATGGTTGCTCAGCAGTTCATGAAAATCAGGCCCCTTGCGATATCTCAAAAGTTGAGGCACTTTCTAAAGTTTTTGGTCCTCTTCTATATTGCATGTAGATTGTGACAAAGTTCCTCCTCTGCCTTGGTGGGTCCTGCGCTTATTGGTGGATTTGCTCGCCTCACAGGTTCACGGCAGTTCTCAGTTTGGCCACTTTCATGGCTCAAATCTGCCGTTCACTCAGTTAGCCTCATCACTGGCCAGCATGGGGAAAGGAAAGAAGAACAATCCCCGCAGTCTCTGCTGATCCACCTAGTGGATCGGGGAATAGGCCACCAGAGACCTTCCCCTCTGGTGGAACCCACAGTCCAGTTCAACTCCTCCGGTATCAAGTAGGGAGTTGGGGGGGATGAAGGGATGGGAGGAACCCAGGCCTGCCCTCTACTCCAGGTTCCAGCCCAGGGCCCTGTGGATTGCAGCTGTCTACAGTGGCTCCTGTAACATCTGCGTGACAGCTACAACTCCCTGGGCTACTTCCCCATGGCCTCCTCCCAACACCTTCTTTATGCTCACCACAGGACCTTCCTCCTGATGTCTGATAATGCTTGTACTTCTCAGTCTTCCAGTAGTACGCCTTCTCAATCTCAGCTTCTTGCGCCTCTTGCTCCCAGCTCCTTGCATGCATGCCACAAACTGAAGTGAGCTCCTTTTTAAACCCAGGTGCCCTGATTAGCCTGCCTTAATTGATTCTAGCAGCTTCTTGATTGGCTGCAGGTGTTCTAATCAGCCTGTCTGCCTTAATTGTTTCCAGAAAGTTCCTGATTGTTCTGGAACCTTCCCTGTTGGGAAACGGAACGTCTTTTGCTTGCTCCTCAGCTATCTGCTTTCTGTTCTTTCCTAAAGCCCCCTGGCCCGGATTTTTCTTACTTTTTGCACCTGCCTTAGTCCCCCCTCGACCGGGCCAGACGCTTTTTTGTTTTTTCTTGATTTTTTGTTTTTTTTTCCGTCTACGTCCTTCGCCAGCACCTGCCCCCCCCCACGCCTGCTTTCGGGTGCAGCTACTTGCCTCAGCTGAGCCCCCGGAGGAGGGGGGGGAAGATTGCCGATTTGCTGTCTGGAGGGGAGAGTGGAAACCCCCAGACCCAGCCGTTTTGCCAGCAGCTCGGACTTTACAACATTCTTAACATGCCGGAAGCCTTGGAACACAGTCGGAGAAGAAGATTTCAGCAGACAGAAGAAATAATTCAGGAGAGCTATAAATCATCATGAAGGGGCCGTAAGACTGAGTAATTTTCTGAATTATACTCTCGTGGGGGGGAGTTTGACTGTGATTACTTGCGTTCGTGGCGGCACAGGGGGTGTGGCGTGGAGACCCCCACCCTCGATCCATCGGTGCCCCTACCCCCCCATCGTTATTACAACTGTCACGGCCCCCCCGCCGTCTGTCCCTGCTGGCAACCTGCCATCTCCCTTCGGATCCAGCTGTTCGCTTTGAACTTTGTCTTCCGGACCGGACATAATAGCCGACCAACCGAGACTCTTTGGACAAACATGTGTGGGTCTGCACCCCCCCCCCGGATTGCTTATCCCACAACTTACCCCTATTACCGGACCCCGTTTTTGTTCCCCCCCCCCCTCCCCAGTCTAATCCCCTCGGCATTAACCCCCCTCCCCGCCCGCAGCCTAGCGGAAGGAGGGGCTACTCTGCTTCTCCCCTCCCCCTCCTCCTTCCGGTGTCTCCCTGTCTCTCCCTGCTCACAATGGCAGGGAACGAGAGGGGCGAGACTGCTTCAACAAAATTAGTTGTCCCTCCCCCACCACCACCCCTGCCCGACCCCCAAGGACCCCCCCACCACTATTGTCAAGATACTTGCCACCCCCCCTGCTGGGGCACCGGTAGCAGGAGGCACCAGGGTGATTGCTGCTGCTGCTGCACCCACCGCCCACCCAGATTCTAGGAAACCCCCCCTGGTTCGCCGGAAGGGCCAGGGCGGGTGGAAAGGAAAGGGCCCCGCTAAAACCACTGAGCCCTCCATGGCAGGGGCTGCCCCCACCGCTGTGGCCTCGTCATCAACCGTGGCGCCCCTCCCTGCGTTTCCGTCCACCAGCTCTGCGATTGTCCCTCCCCCGGCCCCCAGGACGTATGCCCGGGCGGCAGCGGGCTCCCCCCTGCCTGCTGCCTCGTCATCTCGCCCCCCCCCGCCTCCGCCACCATCACCAGCGGCCGAGGCCCTTTCCCCGCCTTGACCAGGAAGCACAGCGTCCGTTGCCTCCTGGTGCCCGCCTCGCCCCACGTGGAGACATACGTGCAGGCGTTGGCGAAGGTGGTAGGACCCACGGCTATTGTGGCGGCCTCCAAGATGTATGGGAAGGTCGTTTTCTTCTTAGCCTCGGAGGCTGCCACCCAGGAGGCGGTAGAGAGGGGCCTGACGGTGGAGGGGGTGTTTGTCCCCCTAGAACCGTTAGAAGACCTGGGCGTTCGCCTCGTCCTTACCTCCGTTCCTCCCTTCTTACCCAATGCTGCCCTGTTACCCGCTCTTTCCACCCTGGGGAAACTTGTCTCTGTCATCAGCCCTCTCCCGTTGGGCTGCAAGGACCCCACCCTCCGTCACGTCCTTTCGTTCCGCCGGCAAGTGCAGCTTCTACCGCCGGCGGCGGCGCATGATGGAGAGGCGCTTGAGGGGTCCTTCCTAGTCCCTTACCAAGGAGCCCACTATCGGGTCTTTTATTCCACTGGAGAGGCCCGGTGCTACCTCTGCCGCTCAGTGGGGCATGTCCGCAGAGACTGCCCTTTGGCCCAGGGGGGAGGGGCACCCGAGACCCGGCAGGACATTGGCTCCGTTGTTGCCGACGCCCCTGGCCGCCCGGCGCCTGAAACCAACCCTCCTCCTACTCGACCCGCCGCTGCTCCCATCCGGGCCCAAGAAACACCTTCCCTACAACGCCCAGGCGAGCAAGGGAGTCCCACCCTTGCTATTACCAATCCGGCAGAGGCTATGGAGGAGGGTGTGGCCAAGATATTACCGGGTATAGGAGAGGGCCCGCCCCAAGGAGAACCCCCCGCCCCTCATGCTGCCTCACCATTACCCCCCCCAAACTCCTGAACCATTGCCTCCGCCCCCCCGACATGACCCCTGCTAACCAACCCCCAGACGACGCTATGGAGGGCTGGACCCTAGTCCAGGGGAAGCGAGGCAAGTGGAAGGCTCAAGCTCTGCTGCACCCATCCGATGCAGAAGCCCCCCGGAAGACCAGGAAGGGAGGCACTGATATTGAGCCTTCCGCTAGGGCCACAAGTGAGATCCATCCGCTGGTGTCGGGAGGGGAAGACAGACTGACATTGGAGGGCAGAATCCCTCTTCCACGAGAGACCCTCCCCTCCAAGACCCCTGAGGAAGTTCCTTCTGCCCGGATACCACCCGAACCCCCTGCGAACCCCGAGGCGACCGTTGAGGCAGGTCCTAGAGGAGAGGCCCCTGGGGTAGCAGGAGTTGGCCTCTCCTCTGTGTATGCGGAGATTGAGGCCCTAGATTTGAACCCGGTCACCCAGGGAGAGGATGATCTACTGCCAGCTGGCCTCGATCTGGGCAACCTCACCCCAGCCCCCCTTTCCCCATGCTCCCTCCCCCTAATTGCCTTCCTGGGTGAGCGCCCCGCAGAAGGTGGTCCACCACCTGATGCCATGGCCGCCAAGACCACCACGGAGCCAGTGCCTAGCGTCACTGGGAGCCCCCTCCCTTACCCCTTAACCCTCGACTTTGCTCAGGAGGCACCTTCTTTTAGCTGCTTGCCTCCTGAAGCCCAGAGTCTTACCTCTGCCCCCACCTCTGTCCCTGCCCAATTCACCTCCTCCTGCAATGCTATTGCCGCCCCGGGGTTATTTCTTTCCCGCCTTCCGCAGATTCCCCCCGGGGAGCTGTCTTTGCACTTTCTAGTTGTGACCCATTAGGAGTTGCAATTTTTCCCCCGCCATCCCCTTCCACCCCAAGGCGTGAAATGGATTTAATAACCCCAGCCTGTCAGACGCCCCATCGGTGGTCCGCACCCTGCCTACCCGCCTTAGCGGACCACGAGGCTGCATTAAGAGCCCCACCAGGGAACACCCCGGAAATCATAACCCCACCCTCCCATGAGCTGCAGCATGCACTACGGAAGTTCCTAGAACACACCCGTGGCGCCCGCAATAGGGTACAGCTAGCTCTTCAGCTATGAGGGGACTTTGATCAAATTTTTCTGGCCACAAGGGCCCTTATAAAGGAGGGCAGGGGGCAAGGAAAGCGCGGTGCTGTGGCCTACGAGCGGGCCCACGGCTTCCAAAAAGATTTACTCATCCACGGGATGGGTCACGGGTTGCTGTGCAACCCGCCGGGGGCCACGAACACCCCCACCAATAAGAACCCCCCAGCCCTCCGCATGACACCTCTCATTATTGCAACCTTGAACACCAGGGGCTGTAGGATGGCTCTCTGCAGGTCCCAGGTGCTCTCTTACCTTTGGGAAAGGGGGTATTCTGTAGCTTTCCTGCAGGAGACCCATATGGACCCGACCGTCGAGGCCAGGTGGCGGCTGGAGTGGGGAGACGGGGTATACTTTAGCCACTTCACGACTTGGCAAGCTGGAGTGGCGACCCTGTTCTCCCCCACCCTACGGCCCGAGGTGCTAGGGGTCACTGAGGCCGTGCCGGGCCACCTGCTGCACCTTCGAGGCCGTATGGAGGGGCTCGTGGTCAAACTTGTTAACATTTATGCCCCGCAAACGAGCCCAAAGCAGCCACAATTCTATCAGCAGGTGTCCGACTTCCTCGGCACCCTAGATTTGCACGAGTGCCTGGTCATGGGAGGGGACTTTAACACCACCCTCAAGGAACGGGACCGCTCAGGAGCCAAGCCGAGCCCAGCTGCCGCGAACATTCTTCGAGGAATAGTCGAACATCATTCCCTAGTGGACGTCTGGCGTGACCATCACCCAGATGACACTTCCACGTTCACCTTTGTCTGGGTGGAGGCCCATCGGTCACACCACTCTCCGTTGGACTGTATTTACTTATCCCGTTTCCATGTTTCACAGGCCCACTCCTCCACCATTCAGCTGGCCCCATTCTCTGACCATCATTTAGCCACCATTACGGTCTCCTTCCGTGCAGAGAAACTGGGGCCGGCCTATTGGCACTTTAACAACAGCCTGTTGGAGGACGAGAGCTTCGTGACGTCCTTCCGGGAGTTTTGGCTGGCCTGGCGAGAGCAGTGGCGTGCCTTTCCCTCGGTGCGGCAATGGTGGGATCTAGGGAAGGTACGCGCCAAGCTCTTCTGCTGTGACTACACTCGGGGCACCAGCCGACGGAGAAATGCGGCTATAGAGCAGTTGGAACTGGAGGTCTTAGAGATGGAGAGGCGCCTGGCCACCAACCCTGAGGACCCGTCCCTCTGCGGAGCGTGCTGGGAGAAGCGGGACGAGCTCCGGGCCCTCGAGGACCACCGGGCCCGAGGTGCCTTCGTTTGGTCCCACATCCACCTCCTTCGGGAGATGGACCGCAGCTCCCGCTTCTTCTATGCCCTGGAGAAAACAAGGGGGGCCAAAAAACACGTCACCTGCCTTCTTGCGGAAGACAGCACACCCCTCACGGATCCAGAGGAGATGTGTTGGAGGGCCCGTGACTTCTACACAAGCCTTTTCTCCCCAGATCCGACCGATCCTGGCGCTTGCGGGGTGCTCTGGGAGGAACTCCCCACAGTCAGCGTGGGCGACCGAGACCAGCTAGAGCTGCTTCTCACCCTGGCCAAGTTCTCGGAAGCCCTCCGTCGCATGCCCACCAATAAATCTCCAGGCATGGACGGGCTGACTGTGGAGTTTTACCGCGCGTTCTGGGACATCCTCGGCCCAGACCTAGTCACTGTCTGGGCTGAGTCCTTGCAGAGCGGGGTCCTCCCTCTGTCGTGCAGGCGAGCGGGTCTCGCCTTGTTGCCGAAGAAGGGGGACCTCCGCGATTTACGAAACTGGCGTCCCGTCTCACTCCTTAGCACGGATTACAAAATCGTAGCGAAAGCAATCTCGCTGTGGCTAGGGTCCGTGATGGCGGACGTGATCCACCCAGACCAGACCTATACTGTCCCGGGTTGCAGCATTTTTGACAACCTATTTCTAGTCCGAGACCTTTTGGAACTCGGGCGGAGAGATGGTCTGTCGTTCGCCCTCCTGTCTCTTGATCAGGAGAAGGCGTTCGATAGAGTAGACCATGGGTACCTCCTGAGCACTCTGCAGGCATTTGGATTTGGACCTCAGTTTGTGAGTTTTCTCCGAGTGCTGTACACCTCCATGGAGTGTTTGGTTAGGCTCAACTGGACCCTGACCGAACCGGTCAGCTTCGGGCGAGGAGTGCGGCAGGGGTGCCCCCTCTCGGGCCAGCTGTACGCTCTGGCGATCGAGCCTTTCCTCTGTCTCCTCCGCAGGAGGTTGACAGGGTTGGTGCTGCGGGAGCCGGAGCTGCGGCTGGTCCTGTCGGCGTACGCCGATAACGTACTCCTTGTGGTCCAAGACCCGGGCAACTTGGCGCGAGTGAAGGCATGCCAGGCCATCTATTCGGCAGCCTCCTCTGCCCGAGTCAACTGGGTCAAGAGCTCTGGCTTGGCGGTGGGGGACTGGCGGCAGGTAAGCTCCCTCCCACCCGCGCTTCAGACCATCTGGTGGAGTGTGGGTCCACTGCTCTATCTCGGCGTTTACCTTTCCGCCACGCACCCTTCCCCACCGGAGAACTGGCAAAATTTAGAGGGCGGGGTGATAGAGCGGATCCGGAAATGGACGAGGCTACTCCGATGTCTCTCCCTCTGAGGGAGAGCACTGGTGCTTAACCAACTAGTCCTGTCCACGCTCTGGTACCGGCTCAATACCCTGACCCCGGCCCCGGGTTTCCTGACCCACCTCCGGAGATTGATTCTAGAGTTCTTTTGGTCAGCAATGCACTTGGCCCCTGTTGGAGTTCTTCATTTACCCCTGAAGGACGGAGGGCAGGGCCTGAAGTGTCTGTACACTCAGGTCCGCATTTTCCGCCTCCAGGCCCTGCAGAGGCTCCTTTATCGTGCAGGTAGTTCGACGTAGAGCATATTGGCGCACGCCTTCCTGCGCCGCTTCCAAGGGCTCCGATACGACCGGCAGCTCTTTTATCTTTGTCCGAGAGGTTTTCCTCGAAACCTCTCCGGGCTGCCAGTCTTCTACCAGGACTCTCCTCCGGACCTGGAAACTGTTTCTAATGACCAGGTCCGTGGCGGCCACCGTGGGAGCAGATCTCCTCACGGAGCCCCTGCTACACAATCCCCAACTCCGTGTGCAGGTGGTGGAGTCCCACTCGGTGTGCCAGAGGTTGGTCCTGGCGGAAGTCACAAGGGTCGGAGACCTCCTGGATTACGACCGGAGAGATTGGCTGGATCCCCTGACGCTCGCTCGGCGCATGGGGCTCTCCAGCCTTCGTACCCCCCGGCGCGTACTTCAGGAGGCGAAGGCCGCCTTGACCCCCGCTGCTCGGGCTTATGTTAACCGAGTCTTGCGCAAGGGCGCACCCCGCCCATCCTCTACCCCAGGCCCGCCGGACCTTTCCATTGGGCCCCTACCCTGCCGATCCCAACAAACCCCTCACCCTTTCACTGCAAGCCAGCTGCATGAACTGCAGCCGGTCAGTTTTCAAATCGCACCACGGAATTATTTATATACACACTCATGCTTCACGCCCACACTCTGGTGTCCCACCCCAATACAAAGTGGCGGGACCTCCTGCCACCCTTGGAGGGTGAGCAACGTTGGTGGGCCAGCCTGTATTCCACCTTGGTCTCGAGGCCCGTCAGGGACATCAGTTGGCGGCTCCTTCACGGAGCTGTGAGCACGGGCGTGTTTCTGACACGGTTTACCCCCATCCCGGATACTTGCCCTTTTTGTAGTGTAAGGGAAACCCTGGCGCACATATATCTAGAGTGTGCCAGATTGCAGCCCCTTTTCCGGCTCCTCACAAATATTCTATTGCACTTTTGGCTTCACTTCTCCCCTCACCTTTTTATCTATACACTCCCCATCCATGGCCCCACAAAATCGCGAGACCTCCTGGTTAACCTCCTCCTAGCCTTGGCTAAAACAGCCATTTATAAAACCAGAGAGGGGAGGTGGGCCCATGAAGCGTCCTGCGATTGTAGGGCCTTTTTACGATCCTCAGTACATTCACGTATCCAGGCAGAGTTCCTCTGGGCGGCGTCCACCGACTCCCTTGATGCCTTCGAGGAGTGGTGGACGCTGTCCGGGGTTCTCTGCTTGGTGACCCTGTCTGGTTCCGTCCGTCTGACCCTTTGATTGAGGGGAAGAGTGAGAGACGCCAGCCCCAGCCATTGCCGCTGTGGATACCATCATTACTGTCATCTAGGAGGGGTCCTATAATACATGGGTGTCTACGCCCCCCACCCCTAAACCACCCACCCCGCAGCCATGCCCATCTTGCCGGGCACTCTCAGGAGTGGGAGGATCGGTGACACTGGGCGCGGCACTAGGTAACTCGAGGGGGTGGAAGACCACGAGTGTCGAGGAAGCCCCCCCGCTCTAGGCCACCAGGTAACTCAGGAGGGTGGAAGACCACGAGTGTCGAGGAAGCCCCCCCGCTTTGGGCCCAGGCTAGCCTGAACACTTCTCCCTCCTGAAAGCTGCTGTGTTATACCTTCTGTTTGCGTTGTTTTGTTGCATAGTTTGTTCTGTTTTTATTGGTAATTCTTTGTAAGTGTTACAAATTAAACTTCTTTTCTGTTTGAAAAAGAAAAAACAAAAAACCTTCCCTATTACCTTACCCAGGGAAAAGGGACCTACTTAACCTGGGGCTAATATGTCTGCTTCCTGTCACTCTTCTGTAGCCATCTGGCCCGACCCTGTCACAGTATGTTAAAAAATGTTACATAACTTCCCTAGTCCATCACTGTTATGATATTGTTGGGGGGAGAACATATTCCACACAGCCTGAGGTGAATAAAGAGTCCAATACTGACTTGTACTAACCACATAGCCAGAATGAGGTTGGCACTTTCTTCCCTCCCTCTCCTCCTTCATATCCTTCCTGAAGGCTCACGTCTCTTAGTGTCCTTTTAGTTTCATCTTCTCGCCACCCTGCCGCCCTTTTGACTGACTTACTGTGAAGTGACAATATATTAATATATTTTTAAAAAGCTGTGTGTACAACAAATCATATCCCATGATCTTTTAGCATTGAAATCCTCTTGCTTCCCATATCCTTCTGCGCTTTGGCATTCTTATCTGTACTCTAGTAAATGCACACTTTACGCTCTTTGGGGCAGGGACCTATTGTTTGTAACATGCCAGTCACACCCATGGGGGCATAGTAGAAATGACAAATAATAATAATAAGTTTGCTGACTTAGATAATAATAATAGTAATGTTGCTGCTTAGATATCAGCATATGTTATTTTGTATCTGAGAAGCTTTGTTTCATTTTGTACTTCAAAAAATAATTGTTCATTTAGTAATAATCTGATCCTGAATAAATAATGTATGATGTATATATTAACATTTTATTGTAACTTTGCCTAAATAAAAAGGTTTTTTAAAAATAATTCTTTTTGGTTATAAAATTAGTAATTGAATCCATATATCATCTCTGGACACAAACTCTTAGAGTAAAGTTAGTTATGATTGTCCTCAGAATTTTCTTTCCCATACCAGGGAGGTTTGAGCTGAAAAAGCAACCTGATTAGGTGATTTCTGGCTGCACTGATAAGTCAGGCAGTAAAAGGAGTGATATTTGAAGGATTTAAAAATTTGTCGTTGACTTCCCACAATCAATCAGCCTTTAAACATTTGAGAAGAGAGTTCTGGTTTGGTTTGGTTTTGTGTGTGTGTGTGTGGTTTTTTTTTAATGGGGTCAGGTGTGATATCAAGGTATATGTTACAATTATACTTTTGTATGTGTTTTTATAAAGACATTAACTTTCTTCAGATTAAATTATGGGCCCGCTCCTCGTTCCAGTGACATCACTTGTAAAACTGCAATGGCTGTAGGCCCTGTGTAGTGGTGTTTTATGAGAAAACAGAGAAAGGAGATAGAGATGGTGAACTTAGCACCCAGTAATTTAATAGTTTTACTAAGTAAAATTCTATGGTCTCTGTTATGCTGGAGACCAGATTAAAAGATCATATTCATCCTTTCTGGCTGTAAAATCTTTGAATACACAATATTGATTAATAGTAATTATTGACTGAGAGCTTTCTGAGTTCTTTTTAAATGAATTATTTGTCTGTTTTTAATAATCTAGATATTCAAAATATGCTTTTGTTCAGTCTGAATATACAGTATGTAGTTTTGCCCACAGACCTATCAGTTATTCAAAGGACATGACAAATGAGGGGCCCAATTCTGCAAATGCTTCCTACAAGGTGCCGTGCACATAGACATGATCAGAACTTAGGATTATACTGGTTATCAGCCAGGTGACAGTCGCATTATTTTCATTTTAATGTCAACAATGGTATTTTATATTTATGAGAAAAAATTAAAATACAAATAGAGAACAAAAATGCATGAGAAATGTTATGAATGTACTTTGCAGCATTATAATAGGCATTAAATCAAGAGCATTAAATAATAAGCTGCCTTCAGGTATTTGATTGTATACCCTTTATTATCTCAAAGGGAATTTTATGAACAGTATGTCACAGTGCTGACAGCATTTACATTCAAAGGCCAATATCTAATATTTTAAGCTATGCAAGGAAATAGTAGACAAAAAAACCCAAGAAAATGGAACCTAGATCTTTTCTCATTAAGCATTTTTGCAAGCATTTTGCTTTTTCTAGATGCTGTCACATCGTCTTCATTTGAAGGAGAACCCAGCTTTAATTGCACAACTTTAAATATTTAATAGAGCTTTTATTAGTCACACAGAACCAGATAAGTAAAAGTTGTAATATCTTGTTCTGGTCATCATTTTTATTCATCATGGTTTAATGAGTATTATAATTACAGGTTGAGGAAGAAATATAAATTAGCTTTGTGGTATTGGTTGAGACTTATGTGCTCACTGGCATATGCACAAGGAACTATATGAGCATAACTGAGTTTTTCAGCATGTTGGCACAAGCTCCCCAATACCAACACTGTATTCTTCATGTTTAAATAATTGGAGAAGAGCTGCTATATATAATTGTAAGCACTGACACTAATAACTCTGTCTGGCTTCAGTACAAAAGCATGGGGAATTTGAAGGCTGAATGGACTTATTCTTGGCAGGTGTTCATTCTCTGATTTATCAATGAAGTCAGACTTCCAATAACTATCTTTTCCTCCCATTTGACATATTTGCTCCCAACTTAGAGAAACACCTATGTTATTTTGAGTGGCCAGGAACACGGGCATTTATTTGGAGTACATTTCAGTTGACCTGAGGGGGGAAAGGCTGTTTGTAGACAACAAATGCTCTCTCGTTTTAGCCCTCAAATAAATGTTCTGTGGTGATAATGTAATAATTTCTATCTTTAACATTATAGATATGGCTACATGCATGCTACCTATATTGTTACATTGTAATTGGATGTAAAGTAAAACAGATGAATACTTTTACATTATTTTTTAAAATGCTTTGTTAAAACATCATTTTTCCCCCATTAGCAACTTATGCGGGAGCGACAGCAGATGGCCAGCCGCCCCTTTGCTTCTGTCGATGTAGCACTGGAAGTAGGAGCTGAGCAAACAGACTTTCTACGAGGGTCATTAAAGGTAGGAACAGTGGTGCTGACAAGGGACCATTGTGATTTGCATATTTATATTGCTAGTCTCATCTGCATCTGCTTCTGAAACCAAGGGGAGTCTGATTACCTGGAGCTGACAAGTCTCAGCTACATATGTTATGCCATTTTCAAGGAGCATAGTTTTAATAGTATGACATGTGTTGTAACAAAAGCCACTGGAGAAACTATTAGCCTAGGCTAGAGTGACAGTCAGTTCATCTGGCAGCCCTTTCTTGACGGATGAGTGCCGAAGGAATTTAAGATACAGGTATAAATGAGGAAACAAACCTTAAGTTTAGTCCTTAGAGTACACAGCGCTCTCTAGTTAACAGTTCACATCTATCTTAATTAACAGAGATTACTGTAAAAAACAAAAAAACCCAAAACGCTGTGAGTTGAATTTCAATATTGTTTTATTTGTGAGGTTTAAAGGACACAATATATAGAACGTTTTCATGTGGTCAATAGCTATATTATTACATCCTTTTATTGTAAATGCAATACACTGAAAGAGAAATCATAATATGCAAGGCAATGCAGTATTGGAATAGTGCAATAATGCATGAAATGGATTCTGGAAATTTCACCTGAAAATAGAGAGAGAATAACGTGAGGATAATAATGAATATATAATCAAGGGTGCCTTTTTGGTAGATTATATTTCCTGTATTTCTTTATGTTTATTTACAATATTATGTTCACGGTTATTACTTTATCTTATTTATGGTGAAACTTGGGAGTGAGGTGGGATAACTGAAATTTTTCCAGAATTATTGGCAGTTCCTCTTAAATTTAAAGCTTCTCTTGCTTTTCTAAATAGCCTCCTTCAATGGAAGATTAAAAACAGTCTGTCAGACCTCTAAGGTTCTTGGAGGAGTGGATAATGTGAAAAAATCATCTATTGAGCACTTATCAAATTGAGGTGCTCTCTCCTACTACTAGATAGGAGGCAATAGTAATTGTTCTTGCTAACATAATTTGGGTACTTTGAATATGTAATACATAAAAATTCACTATGCTTGCCAAGAAGCTTTGCTATTTTGTGACCAAACATTGTAGCACTCAGTGCCCCACCTTCAGCAGCCTTACACTTTTCCCTTGTCTTGAAACGGAAGAAGCTTCCAGTTACTGAGACTTAAGACTCAGATCCCTGTGCTGTAGTTTCAAGTTAATTGACATTTTGAAGTTTGTGTAATTCTGTTTGAGAACCTTTTAGCTCTGTTCTTTTTTAGGGTGAGTAAAGAATGGGTGGAAGGTGGGGATTCCTAACTTTGACTGTTTTCATACTGCTGATTTAATTAAAACTTTAGAAGTAAACATTTAACATTAATGGCTATGTTTTCTTCTATGACATCTTTTATTTAGCAACTAATGGAGGTGGAAGCTGAAATACTTCAGTTATGTTTTTACAGGTTTTTTTTCTCTCCTACTCTAAGCATGTTCTGGTAATTGTTTTCGTACTCACTGTGAGTTTTATTTTGTCTGATATATATACACAAACACACACACACACTCACAGAATGGAGACTATTCAAAGTTTTCCTAGCATTACAGTACACTGTAGTCTGTACTAAAACAATGTGGTACTGAAGATTAAATGAAAATGATGCAATTTATTGATTGGCCCATGCATCTACTGTGTAAGAAAGAGGGATATTAAAATTACATTATAGGTCTATCTTGAACTTACAAAGCAAGGTAATAAAAGTTACAGCTGCCACTCTGTTCTTGATTCTCAGCTTTCTATTAAGTTATAAGGGGATTTAGATAAGTGTATGGATAGCTGCACTGCAATACTTAAATACAAAAGGACACAATAAAAATAGATCAGCAGCCACAGTTCCGTTTTTGTTGGATTAAGTTAAATTCCCAACATTATTTTAATATTACTATGCTATTAATGCACATTGTGTTCCTTTAATTATATACCTCCATTAGTTGCTAAATAAAAAATGTCATAGAAGAAAATATAGCAATTAATGTTAGATGTTTTCTTCTAAAGTTTTAATTAATTATATAAAATAAAAATGAAAAAAATATACAGTAACTTCCCCCCCAAAAAATGTTGTAATGGCACTTACATTGACATACTAAGAGCTCCAATTATAATGTCGATAACTGTGAGATGTTTTCATTGCAACCCCTGCCCCAACCTTCCATTGACATTGTGTCTGATTCATGGGTGCTTTGGACCAGATATAAAGTCAATGACACAGTGTCTATTCTTTTATTGACACTGTAATAACTCTAGCGCTTCCAATGACATTGTATTGATCCGTTGGTCCTTTGGGCACAATATAATGTCGGTGCAACCATTACATACAGTACTGCAGGTCTCCCACTCAAATTGCACAGTAAGAATACGGCTCATTAGTATTGTCTAGCTTACATGATGTTGTGAATTTACATGAGTACTGTGCATTAATATTGATGATTGAGTACAGTGTCAATACATCTGCATGTATACACAGTACTTCCAGTGTGATATAGTGACATTTCATTGGATCCTATCTTTTTGTGCAAATTGCATTTAAAAATATGCCAAGCAGCTGCTCCATTGTAAGGTTTTATTTTGCAAGATTGTCATTTTTATCTAGAATTTGCAAAAATATGTCTTATAATTTGAGACTTTTGGTACTGTTTGGCCAGTCTCCGTATTTAAAATAAATAACTGGTTCAAATAGCAAAAATAGAATTCCATGGACTTTGATCATCCTTGTGCCTTTTTTACAACCACCTGCATTTGCAATAGCTGAGTACAAAGTACTGAAAAACCAACTTTGATGGACATGCTTAATCCTCATTATTTTTTCTGCTGTTTTTGACTCTGTTTATCATTATCTCCTCCTCAACATCATCAGTGTACTTTTCTGATACTGTCCATCATCCTCTATGTCCATTTACTCAGCATCTTCTTCCTTCTGTCTCTCACAGCTTATGGGGCTTTTCCAGGGCTTTATCACTGGCCACTGCTCTGTCCGCTTTACACCCTATCTCTAGGTTGTCTCATCTATTCATGCACCTTCAACTGCCACCTCTGTGCTGATGATTCAGAAAATCTACCTCTACAACACTGATATATTGCCTTTCATCCAATCTGTCATCTTGACCTGTCTCTCTGGCATTTCCTTTTGGATGTCTCATCATTCCCTTAAACTTAACATAGCCAAAACCAAACTACTTATCTTCCCTCCCATTCCCCTTAACTGTCAATGTTAATAACAATATCATACTTCCCATCACTCAACTCCACAGTCTGAGGGTTATTTTGACTCCTATAACTTCTTTACTCCACACAGCCAGGCCATTTCCAAATCCTCTTGCTTCTTGCTCCTCACTCAATCCAAGATCCATCCTTTTACTTCCATTACAATCGCTAAACCATTTAGGGACTCTTTAGATTCTGAACTCATTTGCCAGGCCTCTGCTCCTTCCACGTACAAGTCCATTTTGAGGGCCCACGTCCACCATGCTGCTTACAGTGGTTCTAGCTGACATGTAAATTAAGTTAAATTATATATGTTGTTTCCCATTCCTCCTAAGCTCTGTCCTTAGAATGTGAGCTTCATATCTGCCTCGAGGCACTTAGCACACCGTGAGCTCTATTCTAAACAAACCATATACAATAATAATTTAATTGGTCCCTAAACTGCCATACCACTGTAGGCCAAAGAAAAAAGGATCATTGCCTGAGTAAGAGCTGAGTAAGGATTTGGCCCCATTATAATAAAAATATACATCTGGTTTCTGCCCTTCATAAACTGGACATCGTTTTTTGCCAAATCAATGCTCCTTATTTAATATTATTTTATATAAATGTGCGGTAAGCTTCTTAGTCACATCCCATAGACTTGTTGAATTTCCAGTAGCCACTTAGGCCCAGATCCATAAATGTACTTAGGCGCCTAAGTCACAGTTTTGGCACCAAACTCAGACCAAACCCCGAAGGAAACTAACTTCCTTCAGCACTGACGTTTTCAAAGTAAAAGTTCCCTAGGCACTTAAGTCTCAGCCTTTTAGCATGTGCACTGCTGCCTCCCTTTGGGCATCTGGATGCCTATCTCTTGCCTAAGCCCCAGAGTGATTCATAAACCCGGGGAAGACAGGCATTCGGCCGCCTAAGTCACATGTGGGGCCCAATCTGGCAGGCATGCTCAGAGGTTGCCTACTGGATTGGGTCCCATTCAAAATCCATCCAAAGCAGGTGGTGGTGATGCCTCCAATGACTGTTTGACTTTGGATAAATAATTAAACACTTGTTAGAACAGAAAGAGGGAGGGAGGATGACTGTGTAGTCTAGTGATTAGGGCTCTGCCTGGGAGGCGCTGAGTCCAGACCTCATGCTCCAATCACTCTTTCATTGTTTATCCACAGTGGAACTGCTTCAACAGGGTTAGAGCACTCTCCTGAGAAGTGGGAGACACCTATTCAAAGGTTTTCTCCCCCTCTGGCAGAGAGGGGGCGGGAATTGAACCTGGGTCTCCCACATCACAGCCAAGTGCTCTAACCACTGGGACATAAGTTATAAGGTGGGTGCTGCCGCAACCACTGCCGCTGCATAGAGTGAGGCAGGTGCCCAACTCATTGCCACAAGAAGCAGCTTCGGCATCTAAGCCATCTGACTCCAGGTGGCTGGGCTCCATACATGGATTGCTAAGCAGAGCTAGGCATCTTCCTGCAGCCTGGACCTAGGCACCTATCTCCATGAGAGGGGTGGGCTTAGCACACACTCCTCTGGCTGGCATCTCCTACTGGCTACCTTATGCAGCTTCCCTCTTAGAGTGCTGGCTTTCATGGATTACATTCCTAGGTGCCTATCTCCCCACATTTATCTTTTCCGGGAGCCTAAGTGCCTAACTCGGCTTTGTGTATCACAGGAACAATACTGATTTTTCTAGGCCCTGTTGTGCTCAGCGTTGCAATGCTGAAGCCCCTTTGTAGATCCCACCCTTAGTAACTAACTGAACCCCTTGTAGGCACTTCAGATTTCCATGTACACATTTAATTACTTCTGTCAAGTTAAGGGGGGCTCAAGAATTATAGAATTAAAAGAACATCTAGTCTTATTTCCTTTATTCAGCAGTTAGAAGCATTTACAGTACATTGAATGGTTTTTAATTTCAAGGAGTCATTGTAGTTCTAAGGCAAAGATCAAAATGTTTCCCATTTAGTTCAATGGGAAAGTTAGAATCCTTGCCTACAGTCCAGTGACTGTAATTTTGCTATAAATGACTATTAAGAAATAAGGGTGATTTGCTAAAGTACAATAAGATCCAGTAGTTGGGCTTTGTGATTTTTGATAATTGAAGTTTATTCTAATAGGCTATTTATTGTTTCCCCTTGCCAATAAAGTGTTGGGGTTTTTTTAACTGGCTTTGCAAACAAATCCAGTTAAACTGGGTTTACTTTCTTGTTTAATTTGAATAATTTAATGAGCAATTTTAAAAAGCACAACCTAAGCATACTTGATTATTTTGTACAAAATTAAGCTGGTAGCATGCTTTATCAGCATTACACTTTATTTTGATGAAGCAGCTGGTGTTTCCAAAACTCTCCTCTCATAGTTTGAATCTTCTTTCTCTAATCAGTTCACTTTCATTCTAGGAGGAGGATTATTTCTTCTTGTCTCCATCCACTTTGGATTGCTCCAGACATTGCTCTGTCATTGAACATCATGTTCCTCATTGTCTTCTGTGCTTACACAACATTACACTGCTTTGACAGCGTAGAGTGACCTTAAGTAAATATTGTTTACTCCCACTTTAAGGCCCCTTTACCCTGCCAGATTTGGGTAAAATGGCCTTAATGTAATTGAGAATCAGGCCCTTTGCTTGTCTCCTTCTAGGATGATTCATAGCTAGTTTCTACCTTGGACAATTTATATGTAAATGACTTCTAATTTTCCTTTCTGTACACTTCCTTTTTGAATTTTCCATTTCCCCTTATTTTTTCTCTCTCTTGACAGTCCTGGCTACACCATGTTTTTCTACTATTAAGTATTTCAAATTCCCTCTTTATCCAGCGGCACTATTTCTGCTAACGTTTTCCTTGTCTCATACCCACATTTTTCTTGCAAGGTCACAACTGTAGAGTCATCTTTGTCCCTGAACTTTGTTTTTTCCTCTGACACCACATTTGACTGTAAATCAGCTTAGTGTCCTGTCTGGACCATGATGTAATAGTCTTAACCCTGATCTTTTTTCCTTCTAAAATCCTGATTCATGCCTTAACTATTCCTTGTCTTGACTATTGTACTACCATATTTTGAGGTCCTTCTAAATACATGCACTCTAAACTTCTTGGGTCCAGAATAATGTGGTCAGATGACACTCCTGCCACAAGAAAAAGGAAACTATATCAGCTTATTCTCTCACTTTTTTCTGGCTTTCTACCATATCCAAATCCAATTCAGAATTGCCTTTCAGCTTTACCGCACTTACACTGCTTTGTTGGACACTTTGCCCTCTAACATGCTGTGCCTACTCCTCTGCCCACTCCCTCTGTTCATCCAGTCTTTGTTTTCTCTCTTTTTCCTGTAAAACTGCATGGCTAGAAGTCACCCTTTCAATTGTGCTGCCTCATTTATGTGGAAAACTTTCTGTCTCCCAGACTACTGAGTCACTTTATTTTAAATCTTGCTTTAAAACCTTTCTTTTCGCTTTAGCTAATGACTGATTCTCTCTGAATAGCCTTTTGTCATATGGTCTATGAAGGATGCTATATAAAAAGTAAATATATAAGATCATTCTTTTATTATAGTAGAGCACTCACCTAGGAAGAGAACAATTTAATCCCTCTAAGAACTCCTCCCTCATACAATGTACTTTATATTTTTCTATACAAGAGAAAAATCATAAGAAGTGTTTGTCTTAAAATTAAATTTAATAGGTTTCACACTGTATTTATTTCCAGGTACGGTGGTCATGTACAATCATAGAATCATAGAGCCACAGGGTTAGAAGGGACTGCAGGGGTCATCTAGTCAAAGCCCTTGCCAAGATGCAGGATTTGTTGTGTCTAAAAGTGCAGTAACATAACACTGCTAAGACCTAATGACCTTAAACTGGCATAAATGTTTTGCTGCTCTCTTTAGATTTATATCTAGACATATATGAAAGTACTGAGTCTATTGCTCAAAGCAGAGAATTAATCTAGATACTGTGCATGCTGGTTACAGAGTTATGATGACTTGTATCCTATGTACCACTTCTGTTAAACACAAAGTGAAAAAAGTGAAGCCTGTAGCCTGCAATCAGGTCAACAATATTTCAAATTTTAAAATATTATTTCCCTTTTTTGGCATATAAGAAATCTATTTATAGTGAATGTCTGCCTGGAAAAAGTTGCCTAATTCACCCTTTTTACCCTGTATCACCTTATAAATAGGACAATATCATTGTGATTTTGATTTTTGTTAAAAACCTGCTTGTCTGAAAACTGGTACATGTCTTGGTAAAGTTCATGCACCTAACTTTGGAAAATGAACTTACAATTTTATAATCTATAATGTTCTATTATTTATCCAATTTCTAAGCCTGCAGAGAACACACTTTTGAAATTCAGAGAGCTAGGGCCTGATTATTTATTTACCTTTGAGTGACAGTGTAGAGATACCTGAAAAGAGAGGGTAATAGGCTGGTGTAAATGAGAATCAGTCCCTAATATTTTAATATTAATAGCCCCATAAAGCTGCTTCATGTTAACTATATAGTCTATAAGATCTGTGAATTTACTTTCAGTTCTAAATGTCTATTTGTGTTCAGATTGTTTATCAAAAGGTATCCCGCTGCCTCACAATGTTTATTTTGCACACATACTATATAATTGCTACAAAAATTGCTTGGCTGGAAATATAGGATTTGGGTTGAACAGAATTGCCAACAAATTTCATGCTCGACTGGAACAATTAGCAGAAATTTTGGTTGATTGATTAAATGTAGGTGTTTCAGCAATTTTGATATGGTAAGAGTAGAGTTTATTAATTAAATTATTGGTTTGTGGATATTTCTGAATTAACAGAATCAAAATATGTTATCTGATTGTTTTCAAGCATAAGAAAATTGTGTGTGTCTGGGTGTGTATATGTGTAAACTTTGTGAATAAATGACATTGTAGATGTCCTATATTCACTAGAATTAATAAGTAGAATGCTGCCAACGTCTTATTTCATTAGAAAGATACAAGGTTCACTGAGTTCAAAGCAAAAGATATGTATCTCTACCTCCAGGGCTGCTGCTATATAAATGAGAGATGTAACAAAGCATGTGCATGGGAATCTTGCCTTGGGATATAGTAAATACATGGCAGTGAGACTCCTCCAGATCAGTTTTCAACTGAACACACCAAAGTATGGAAATGAATAATAACACCAGGGTAAATAAAGAGAATGTAAGTTGAAATTCTCCTACATCTGCTATGAAGTTGGACTGTGTGTCTCTGTACATAACACCATAAACCTAATCTGCACAGGCCATTACTTAACAGGGGAATAGTCTATCCCAGTGATTTCCTCGGTCAGTAAGGTAATTTGTTAGATCAAGAGAGTGTCTATCCTAATGGTTTTTGTGTACATCAGCTCTTTAAAAATTAATATGACATGATGATGTATATGTGTTACTAACCTTGAAATATGGAGTTGCTCTTTTTATAAAGAGAGACAGAGATGAAAATTTTCAGAGGAACAGCCGTGTTAGTCTGTATTCGCAAAAAGAAAAGGAGTACTTGTGGCACCTTAGAGACTAACCAATTTATTTGAGCATGAGCTTTCGTGAGCTACAGCTCACTTCATCAGATGTTTACCGTGGAAACTGCAGCAGACTTTATATACACACAGAAATCATGAAACAATACCTCCTCCCACCCCACTGTCCTGCTGGTAATAGCTTATCTAAAGTGATCAACAGGTGGGCCATTTCCAGCACAAATCCAGGTTTTCTCACCCTCCACCCCCCCACACAAATGTATGGGGGTGGGGGGGATGTGAGAAAACCTTGATCTATGCAGGAAATAGCCCGACTTGATTATGTAAAGAGCTGTCACTTTGGATGGGCTAGCACCAGCAGGAGAGTGAATTTGTGTGGGGGGGTGGAGGGTGAGAAAACCTGGATTTGTGCTGGAAATGGCCCACCTGTTGATCACTTTAGATAAGCTATTACCAGCAGGACAGTGGGGTGGGAGGAGGTATTGTTTCATGATTTCTGTGTGTATATAAAGTCTGCTGCAGTTTCCACGGTAAACATCTGATGAAGTGAGCTGTAGCTCACGAAAGCTCATGCTCAAATAAATTGGTTAGTCTCTAAGGTGCCACAAGTACTCCTTTTCTTTTTTTAGAGATGAAAATGACTTTCACTGTTTTCCCTCTCTTCAGTTGGTACTAGCTATTGTATATTGTTGTTTGTTTTCTGGTGACTTGTAGTATTTAATTACCTTTAGATGAGAGTGCTATGCCCTTTAATTACCTTTACATTTAGTTGAGTGTTATGCTCTTACTCTGAACATGAGTCTCTGCACTTCCTGTCAACCGCAATATATATTGAGACTACAATGGACAGAAGCAACTATTAGATCACTTGTAGTTGTCATGTCATGGCGTTCAACCAACAAATAAAAAATGTAGCTTCTTTTTAATTCTCCTCAAGTAACTTACCAACATGATTGTAGTAGATACTCTGATAGGTTATGCCAGTTCTCACTGGAGTTTCAGCATTCCATAAACTGCTGTCAAGTTAAATTCAAGTCTGAAATGACTGTGAACTCATTGATACTGGCAATGCAGAGTCGGAAGCTGTGCATACTGAGTTAGTTTAACAGGTCAATATATTTTAGTGGTAACTCTGAACAGTTGTCGATTATTTAAAAGGTCATAAAATTGTTAGAAGTTGGAAGAAAATCGACCAAACCAGAACTGAGGCACTAATGGTATTGTTTTTTCTATATTTTGTTTTTCAAAAGAGGAATCTATGGGGTTTTCTGCTTGTAAAGCTGCTTTGGGGATCGAGGGATTTTGTGTATTATCTACTGTATTAAGGTGTATGTAATAAAGGCAATTGGACTCTGGTGGAGCCGGGAAGATCAGTTCAGTAGCTTTGTATTAGGGTTAGCTCTTTTTTTTAATAAAAAAAAAAGCGAGAGAAAAAAAAGTATGAGTTCTGTGCTTGCTTCCTGTTCCAAATACAGTATATTTTCCAAGTCCATACATTTTCTCACAACAGACTGTAAAACATTATTGTTCAGTCGTGTGAAGCTGTATGAATGAAATAAGGCTTTCACTTAGTTTATCTGTGCTACATGTTCTCTTTGGTACGATTTCATTAAACAAAAAAAGTTACTTTCCAAGGGCTTTTCCTTATATAGTATACTTTGCATTATGACCTTGTGCATATCTTTCTTGTCCAGCTTTCAGCAAGAAACTAATAAATTTAGGGGGGACGCCTGTTGTCAGCTTGTAATCTCAAGTGCCCAAGCCTGTAAAATACTTTTTTTAAATGAGTAAATATTGAACCAGCTGGAGCTTATAAATCAGGTTATTGTTCTGAAAGTAAAAGCTAAACTGAAGTATTTATAAAAGACTTGAATTATTTCAGTACCACAAACACCTTACTGTTTGCTGTGTCATTAAAGTCATCTTGCAGTAGGGAGAAAATTATACAGTAACAATTTTTTTTTGTAATAACTATTTCTAAAAATTCTGATGCAAAGAGAATCAAAAGTACCCCACCCCCACCCCCAACCCACCCCAGTAACATAGTGAGGTATCTGTTTGGTACTAGATCAGAAAAAGTCGCCCATTGAATCTCAAACACCATTTGGGATAAAACAAATAAACAAGGTTGAGCTATTCTTTTATAATCTCCACTACATGAACCAAAAGAGTCTGCTTTGTTTAAGGCATTTTATGAGATCACAGCCTTGTGGATATAGCTGCAGTAGACTGTCTATTTTTTATATTTTACACCAAACATATTTTCATCTGATATTAAAAGACATATTGTAGGTCATTGTTTTGCTATGAATATAACCAAATTAAATAAACAAAATTCTTTGAATATGAATTCTATTGCAAAAAAATATTCTTCTTCAAGTGGTTGCTGATGAGCATTTCACTCAGGCGTGCACATGCCCAGTGTACCAGAGCCAGAGAACTTTGCTTAGCATTGCCCATAGGGGCAGCACTCACTCGCTGTGGCCCTTAGCCCCACCTTTGTCTATTTAGGGCCAGCGCCGTCCCGACTCCCCTCAATTCCTTTTTACACCGGCGGCTTGAGTCAGAACATTCTGTGTGGTTATTACTTCACACTTTTGTATCTCAGTTTTCCCAGGATTTTCTTGTATATAGTTAGCAGTTAGCTTAATAGCAACTTAGTTTTAGGATAGATAGTTATCCTTGTGAGATGTCCTCACCAGGATTTAAACATTGTTCATCATGTGGGGTGGCTCTTCCCAATAGCAACTCCCACACATAGTGCTTGTTGTGCTTGTAAGAAGGACACGTTAAAAATGGTGCTCCATCTGCAGATTGTTCAAGAAAAGAATGCAGGTGGTAAGGATCTTGTGCCTCAGGCTGCATGGTATGGAGCAGGCCAGGAGGTCCCCTTCGGCGCTTGGGACCTCCACATATTCTCCGGCCCCTCAGACACCTTAGGAACTCTAGCAAGCCAATGGTCCTTGGCCAGGATCTGATGCCACCCCCAGGAGGAAGAGAGATCATTCTCCTTCCTAGGGTTCTCCGAGAAAAAGGTCTACAAAATGGATCATAGCCACTTCTTTTTAAGGGGAAGTGCAGACCAGCACCATGATTCTTATGGTACGCAGGATGGAGGTTGGTCATCTACCTATTTTCTGGTACTGAGGCACTGTCAAGCTGGACGCTCTCCTGTTGACTCCGATACTGTATGTCAGATGCCCACTGAGTCTGTTACCAATGACATTGGTACTGGCTATTTCCACACTATTAGTGTACCTTGCAGTGTCAGACTTGCTTTGCCTCTCTGCTCCTGACTCTCCAGTTATTCAGGTTGTATGCAGTGTTGTTCTAGCCATGTTGGTCCCAGTATATTAGCGAGACAAGGTGGATGTGGTAATGTCTTTTATTGGACCAAGCTCTGTGTAAGCTCAAAAGCTTCTCTCTCTCTTACCAACAGAAGTTGGTCTAATAAAATGTATTATCTCACCGATCTTGTCTCTCAATTATTCAGGAGTATTCAGCTTCTGGGACTTCTTATGTGCAGTCCTGGATTGATTGCAGGCTTGTCTCAGTTGTCAGCACCATCTTTGGCACCACCTAAGACACAGAGTGGGAAGCTGAAGTCGGCCTCAATAATGAGGAGCCCATTGGCACAGTCACTATCTTCTGTACCACAGATGACTGCAGTGCAGACCACATCTACAGGATGGGTACCAACCCTGGCTTTGGGGACATCCTCCCCGTCTCCCTTGTTTTTGAGACATGTTCTTGTAGCTTGTTGAGACGTCCACTAGATCACAATCAGTACTGAGATTGGCACCACTCTCACAATAGAGACAGGGGCTCTTGGCCCACTACCTACTGGCCACCAATGCTTTATCCCTATCCTCAGTGACCTCGCTGGAATCCATGGAACGTTCCTCAGTCTGTAAAGTCCTGATCCTCAGCCCACTCCAGGGTATGGTCACCCATCCAACCCATGGTATCCCCTCTCCAGCTGTCTATTTTGCAGACTCAGATGGAGTCTGAGAGGAGGTTCAGCCTGGGCTGCTTATACAAGGACCTGTGCTGCTGCAGGAGGTTCCAATGGCGTTATCTTCCTTAATACCAGCTGTCTATGCAGTACAGGAATCTTCCTCTCCAGTGGCTGAGGGTTTTAAGTCACACCAGGATCTCCTGCGGTGGATATCTTCAGACTTGGGTATTCAGGTTGAGTTTGTGTGTGAAAATACCACAGGTCGGTGGATATTCTTCAGTCCTCAGACCTGGCGAGAGTTGGTCTCCCTATAAGTGAAGCATTGTTAGCACCTGCTAAGACTTTGTGGCATACCCCAGCTTCCTTCCTCCTACAGGGAAGCATCCTGACAAGGGGCATTACATTCCTATGCAGGGTTTCCAGGGTTTCTGTTCTCATCTGGCCCCTAACTGAGCAGCTAATGAGAGATCCTGGGAAGGGAGATATAAGTCCACCCCCAAGGACAAAAAGTCTAAGAGGCTGGATCGCATGGGGAGAAAATAATATTTGACTGTGTCCTTACAAATCCACATTGCAAATCCGCAGGTGCTGTTACTGATATATAATTTTGTGAATTGGAATTCTATAGCCAAATTCATGAACAAGTTGCCTGAATACTCCCGGAAAAAATTCAGGTGTTTATTACAGAAGGTCACCTGGTTGCCAGGGCATCTGGACATAGTGGATACAGCTTCCAGAGCTATGGTTTCAGCAATCATGATGGAAAAGAGCTCATGGATGCAGAACTCTGGCATAACTCCAGAGGTCTAGTCGAGCATAAAGACCTACCTTTCTAGGGTTGCTTTTTGTTTTTCAATCTTCAGGATGCCTATTTCCATGTGGTGATTTTCCTGAGCCACAGGAAGTTTCTGAGATTTGTAGTCATCCCAGGCAGCATTATCAATACACTGTGCTTCCCTTTGGCCTCTCCTTGGCTCTTACGGTTTTTACCAAATGCCGTAGCTGCACATCTCAGGAAGAGAGGAATATGTGTCTTCCCTTACCCGGAGGATTGGTTAGTGAGGGGCAAACTCAGAGGTGAGTTCCTTGACCATAACCAGTTCATGGTCCCTCAACCATTTGGGTCTGATCATAAACAGAGAAAAATCAACTTTAGTAGCAATGCAAAAAATTGAGTTCATTGAAGCGATACTAGATTCTACAGGTATGAGGGTGTCTCTACCAAGTGAGTAATTTTCAGATAATTCATCATCTGTGTCTGTCCCTCCAATCTCACCCTTCCACTATGATTTGTCTGTGCCTGAATTTGCTAGGTCATATGGCCACCTGTACTTGTGTAGTCTAGCATATGAGGTTGTGTCTTCGTCCTCTTCAGGCCTCGCTCAAGTTGATATATCATCCAAATTGTCAGTCATTGGATGGCCTAGTGCAGTGGTTCTCAAACTTTAGCAACCCAAGGACCCCCCATTTTGATTTAAAAATTTTCACGGACCTCCAAGATGGCTACTAATTTTCCCCGGGAGTGCTCAAACCATACTCAGCCCCAGATCCCGCCCACACTCCACCCTTTTCCCCAAGGCCCAACCCCACATCTTTCCACCCCCAATCCTGCCCCTCCTCTTCCCTGCCTCTTTCTGTCCCCTTCCCTGAGCATGCCCCGTCCCCGCTCCTCCCCTTCCCTCCCAGCACCTCCTGCATGCTGCTGAACAGGGAGGGGGAGGAGTTGATCAGCAGGGCTGGCGGCCCCAGACATGACTCGCAGACTCCCTGCAGTACCCCTGTGAACCCCCAGGGGTCCGCAGACCCCAGTTTGAGAACCTCTGGCCTAGTGCATGTGTTGCCACGTGTCCTGCAGTCCCTTGGGTGGTGGATGGATTGAATCAATATTTGTGGAGGTGATCAAGGATCAAAACACAGGAGGCTAGAGCCTTGCTAGTGCACTCTCAGCTAGCAGTTAGTGACCCTCTGGTCCCTGCTCCCACACAGTCCCCAAACACACAATCCCCAACAGGCCACACTGAATTTTAAGCAAGCCAGAAGAAAAATCAGAGAGAAACAAGCTCACTCACCCCAAGAAATAGTGCTTGGATTTTCTTCACTAGGGGATCTCCCTCTCAAACTCCCTGTTTACTGGCCCTTATTCTCTAGACATTTGTTGGATGTGAGATGGTGCTCAGCATTTTACGTAGGGAAGACTGAGCCTTTTCGGGTATCGCCTCGAATTTTTGTCTGCTATATGGATTGAATGAAGGGTCAGGCGGTCTCTGCACAGATGATTTCCAGGCGGATAATTTCTTGCATCACAACAGCATATGAAGTAACTCAGACCATACCTCTGTAGAGATTATGGGCTCATTCAATGAGGGCCCAAGCAAAATCGATAACATTCCTCAGTGATGCTTCAATACTGGAAATTTGCAGGGCTGCTACTTGTTCTTCTGTACATATTTTTTACCAAGCACTATACTGTTACTGCTGCATCTAGGTCAGATGCAAACTTTGGGAAGGCACTTCTGCAGTCATTGTTTAAGTAGGCTGAGCCCCACCTCCTATGAGTTCTGCTTGTGAGTCACCTGAGTGGAATACATGTCTGCAACCACTCAAGGAAGAAAAATGGTTACTGACGTGCTATAACTGTTGTTCTTTGATGGGTGCAGACATGTATTCCATGACTTACCTTCCATCCCTTCTGCACAGGAGTGCCTACTCTTGGCGTTCAGTGCAAAGGACCTGAGGTGGTTGGGGTGGCATTGCTCTTAAATAGCCAGGGGATGGGCTAAGCGCCCCAGGGCACAAGCGCCCCCTCCTCCAACAGGTACTGCTAGGCAAAGTTGGCTGGTTTTGTCTGGGTGTGTGCACATCTGAGTGGAAAAAACATGTTGAAAACCAACAGTTACAGTACAGGTTTTTACCACCCCATATTTCAGTGCAACTTTAGGGCACAATTGTGTAAGAGGAAGGGGCAGCATGTTGTTTAAGTCCCAATCTCTCCCTCACTTACCCTCTGCTCTAGAGAAAGAGTAAAATGCATCAGGTCTATACACAGTGCAGTATATGTTTCCTAGTGCCTTGGTAAAACTATGCTAATGAGTGTGTTGGGGAGGGGAGCCAAGGGTCCACCCTCTACCTGCCCCTTTTTGCTTCCTCCCACCTTTCTGCTTGAGGGGAAGATGTAGCAGCCCAGTGGAGAGTGTATTGCTTCTCAAGATGCAGGTAGCTGACACACTAGTTGGGTCATAGTTTTTCCTTTCAGAATTATAACTCCTGGAAGTATTTTAATGTAGTGCAATGAAATGCAGAATAACTTCAAAAATGTCCTTGAATGTTCATATAAAAGGAAAACCAAGTTGTTTTTCTGTCCCCCTAATCGCAACCAAGGGGTAGATGTCTTACTAAAAGGGAACTATAAATGCTATATTCAGTTTTCCTTAAGGTATTTCTTGTATCATTTCTGTTTTAGGAATTTTCTATGAGCCTGATCCATTGCTATTTGCAGTAAATGAGTCTTTCCATTATGATTCTTTCTGCATGATTTTTGTATTGTACGATAGTCTTCTTTAGCACTCCTTTTCATCTGTCGGACAAAAATGCCATTTAAATATATATATATATTTATTATAAATATTTGTAAGTTATAATTTTTCCATGTGAATCACAACTGAGATTACAATAATTTTAATCTTCTTAATAACAAACCATAAAGGACTCTGATAATACAGCTAAGTCATTTCTTTTTAAAGAACTCTCTCTCTTTCATGGAGAAGTCCACTATGTTATGGATTTTTTTCCTCTACACTTTTTAAGGTGTGAATAAGAAGGAAAGTATGAGTGTCAGAAGAAATAGCATGTGCATATTTAGATTTTAGATTTAAAAAAGAGTGTTGTAGAAGCTGCTTTGTCATACAAGAGGATGTTAGAAACTGTCACAATGAGTAAATTGGGCAGAGAAAGAGCCAAGGGTGAAAGGTAGCTGATAGTGCAGAACCTTTGATAGGGCCTCAGCACCATTTCCAAGAGCTGGGTAATGGATGATTCCTTGTTAAGCTTCCAAGGATATTCTGTATAAAAATTGATCATATGTTATGCTAACTTCATGATATAAACATTGACTGTGTTCATATGAAGATTGTGGTCAATTGGTGAATCCATTCCATATTATTGTTCATTTATTAACTCAATCCCAGTGTAACTCCGATTTAATAATTGTATTGCTTATTCTTAATCAGTAAAATATGCAGTGTAGGTAGTTTTAGGGAAAAGTTTAATTGATTTTAAGATTTTTTTTTAAGAATAAAAACCATAGAGCCCATAAAGTTGGTTCTTCTGCCAAAACTGCAACAGAGTCACGTTATTGTCAACTAGCATTAAAGGTCATAAGGCAATTTTATAAAGTATCACAGAGCCCCGGGGCTCTGTTCCTAAACTGGTACATTTATCCCTCACACTGCTTAGTTCTTGTTAACTAAATAATGTTATTATCTTTCAATGAAAAGGATAATCAGGTGTGAATCCATTAGTTAAAGTAAGTTACTGTGCAAGATCTTTTATGGTCAAGAAGAGGTCTTTTACATTCACTATCTACTAACAGTGTTTCTTTTACATATAAATCTGCATCCCAATTATAAATTCTCACATCTGCTGACACAAATGTTGTGGAATTCATTGCTCAAATATTTTCTTTTGTGTCTGGGGAGAGGGGAGGAAAGTCTAGCACCCAATCAGTTTTGGCACTGACTTCAGTGGAGGCAGGATTGGGCCCTTATTACATTTCAAGTATATTTTTCCCAGGAGGCAGGATTGAGGTCTGCATTTTGTTTTTGCCAAATTTCGAATTCTTTTCTTAATAAAGGAAAAATCTTATCACACATTTTCTGGCAGCATATCTTTGGGGACATGTCAACATTTTGGGGGAAAATGTGGTGTTCTCCCTGCCTTGAGCCTTGTTTTGTTATTTATGCTTGTGCAAAGTAGGTGTAAAATGCTACCATTCCTATCTGGTACCTTTCTACACACACTTTGCCACTAATTTTGCAGAGAGGTAAATGACGACACAAGATGTAAGGCAGTAGAGAACCATCCGCTTTCATCCCACCTCCTTCCCTCACCGTCCACTTGCTTTTGAAGATGTACCTATCGATATGAAGAGGAGATTAGGGGAAAAGCTATTGAATTCACCAGATTTGCAAGTGAACAATGTATGCGCTAGAGGGAAAACAAAGTAATTCACGTCTCTTTGCAATAAGCTTCAAAGAACGTTGAGACCACAATCATTCTTCTTTATGTAAAACCATGTTTCCAAAGAACTGTTTCTAGATCTCCCAAGATATGACATGTTCATTGACAAAATATATATTGAGGAACATGTCACAGGACCAAAGCCGTAACCCCAAAAGGCTAGACTCAGTTCTTCTGTCTTCAGCTCCATTGTATAGTCATTGATATTCTCCACAAGAACCAGCATAACTACAGTTTTCAGAGGAACAGCCGTGTTAGTCTGTATTCGCAAAAAGAAAAGGAGTACTTGTGGCACCTTAGAGACTAACCAATTTATTTGAGCATGAGCTTTCGTGAGCTACAGCTCACTTCATCAGATGTTTACCGTGGAAACTGCAGCAGACTTTATATACACACAGAAATCATGAAACAATACCTCCTCCCACCCCACTGTCCTGCTGGTAATAGCTTATCTAAAGTGATCAACAGGTGGGCCATTTCCAGCACAAATCCAGGTTTTCTCACCCTCCACCCCCCCACACAAATTCACTCTCCTGCTGGTGCTAGCCCATCCAAAGTGACAACTCTTAACATAATCAAGTCGGGCTATTTCCTGCATAGATCAAGGTTTTCTCACATCCCCCCCGCCCCCATACACACACAAACTCACTCTCCTGCTGGTAATAGCTCATCTAAACTGACCATTCTCCAGGTTTAAATCCAAGTTAAACCAGAGCATCGGGGGGGGGGGGGTAGGAAAAAACAAGAGGAAACAGGCTACCTTGCATAATGACTTAGCCACTCCCAGTCTCTATTTAAGCCTAAATTAATAGTATCCAATTTGCAAATGAATTCCAATTCAGCAGTTTCTCGCTGGAGTCTGGATTTGAAGTTTTTTTGTTTTAAGATAGCGACCTTCATGTCTGTGATTGCGTGACCAGAGAGATTGAAGTGTTCTCCGACTGGTTTATGAATGTTATAATTCTTGACATCTGATTTGTGTCCATTTATTCTTTTACGTAGAGACTGTCCAGTTTGACCAATGTACATGGCAGAGGGGCATTGCTGGCACATGATGGCATAGATCACATTGGTGGATGTGCAGGTGAACGAGCCTCTGATAGTGTGGCTGATGTTATTAGGCCCTGTGATGGTGTCCCCTGAATAGATATGTGGGCACAATTGGCAACGGGCTTTGTTGCAAGGATAAGTTCCTGGGTTAGTGGTTCTGTTGTGTATGTGGTTGTTGGTGAGTATTTGCTTCAGGTTGCGGGGCTGTCTGTAGGCAAGGACTGGCCTGTCTCCCAAGACTTGTGAGAGTGTTGGGTCATCCTTTAGGATAGGTTGTAGATCCTTAATAATGCGTTGGAGGGGTTTTAGTTGGGGGCTGAAGGTGACGGCTAGTGGCGTTCTGTTATTTTCTTTGTTAGGCCTGTCCTGTAGTAGGTAACTTCTGGGAACTCTTCTGGCTCTATCAATCTGTTTCTTTACTTCTGCAGGTGGGTATTGTAGTTGTAAGAAAGCTTGACAGAGATCTTGTAGGTGTTTGTCTCTGTCTGAGGGGTTGGAGCAAATGCGGTTGTATCGCAGAGCTTGGCTGTAGACGATGGATCGTGTGGTGTGGTCAGGGTGAAAGCTGGAGGCATGCAGGTAGGAATAGCGGTCAGTAGGTTTACGGTATAGGGTGGTGTTTATGTGGCCATTGTTTATTAGCACTGTAGTGTCCAGGAAGTGGATCTCTTGTGTGGACTGGACCAGGCTGAGGTTGGTGGTGGGATGGAAATTGTTGAAATCATGGTGGAATTCCTCAAGGGCTTCTTTTCCATGGGTCCAGATGATGAAGATGTCATCAATATAGCGCAAGTAGAGTAGGGGCTTTAGGGGACGAGAGCTGAGGAAGCGTTGTTCTAAATCAGCCATAAAAATGTTGGCATACTGTGGGGCCATGCGGGTACCCATAGCAGTGCCGCTGATCTGAAGGTATACATTGTCCCCAAATGTGAAATAGTTATGGGCAGTGTAGGCAATTCACACTGAACTTTGAAACTTATCTGTGACAGTTAAAAAGCAGCTGCTCTAAGCTAGTGGGGGATTGGTAGAGGACTCCTCTAGTTGCATCAATCAGTCATTCGTATAATTCATTAGCAAATGTTATTTAACTTTGAGAACAGAGGGAGCTGTATGAGTCCTAAATCATAACTCTGTTTTGTTGAGAAAGTTAAGCTGTTGTTGGTTCTCAGAAGCACATTGATTTCTAGGACTAGCATTTAACACATTACAATATAAAATAAACAATTTGTGAAGCATTTAGCACTAAGGTTTGAGTAGCAATAGTGCAACTTACAGCATATTTACTTTTCAGTCTGTCTACACTTACTGTATAAATAGATTAACTGTCTTTGTAAATATAACTGCATCTCTTCTGTTTTTCATCACTGCAGTAAAACAGTGGGATTGATTCTCCACTGTATTGCACTATATGTAGGCAGCTGTACCTGTGTTCTGTTCTATTCTTCTACTAAGTTTGTTATACTATGATGATGAATGCACTATCAGACCACCTTCCAGCAGTGCACTGAGCAATGGGACTAACATCCATCCCATGTTTGTTCTCTCATCTTCTCCACAGGAGGAGAAGAGTTTGCAGTTGAGTGTTTTGTTTTGGTAATTTTTTTGTTATTGTTTTTAAATATACTAGTTGCTATATGTTTGTATTAGAGAAGACAAGTCAAAGAAATGCATCTTGCACCTACAGCGAAAGGTGATGAGGTTTGTGATGAATGGCCCTCTGTTCCTTTGGGAGTGCATTCCATAGTCTTACACCTGTCTCCTGCACAGATGAGCTTTTTCCCTCATTGTAGAAAGTTGGAAAGTTCCATTGTGCCAGAAGAGTGGAGTTGCTGACCAAAGTCTTTATCCCAGAAGTTTAAGCAGTCATTTAGATATCTTAACCCTGAAGAGTAAGGGTAGGTCTGCACTGAAGCTGGGTGTGAGTATCCCAGCCTGGGTAAACAGACTTGTGCTAGCAATCGAACTAGCATTCTAAAAAATATAGTGTGGATGTTGAGGTTCATTCTGGAGTTTGGTCTAGGAGTCAGATGGGCTTAAGAGGCCGAGCTCCAGCCCAAGCTGCAGCATCCACACTGCTATATTTAGTGGACTAGCTTGAGCCCCTTTAGCACATGTCTGTCTACCCAGATTGGAAGGCTTGCACTCAGCCTTAGTCTCTGGCTTGTGCCTGAGTAAAGTTGATGTAAATTACTCATGTAAAGTAGAGCAGCCATGAGGCTGCTGTAATGACAAATTCAAAGCTCCTATACAGGGACCTCACTTAGTAACAACATCTCACTGTGCTGCATAGCTGTTCTGCAAGTGATATCCCCTGGTGAGACATGTGTCTCTCTTCCTGTTACCCTCCCTGCAGTACATTTTCTTTGCAAGATTTTAGCCTGGTATGTAGACCATGGAAATTGGAGCCTTTGACTTTGTCTAATATGGAGGATTGCTTTCACAGTGTGTATTTTCATGTTGCAGTATGTGGTTACTAACTTCGGGAAACATTACAGAGGCTCTCACATGGGAGTGTGAGTTTTTGTTGTTTGTTTTTTGTTTTTCCAGAGGGGCATTTTTCTTATGTGATTTATTCAGCATTTGTCTTAGGAACTGTTTGTGCCTATTTTCACATACAGTCAGCTGGGATACTTTCCCCCTTTCGGTTCTCCCTAAACAAGAATGATAGGACCATCAATTCTGGAATGAAAATTCCCCTGTGAGTCACTGGTGCAGAGAACAGGGAAGGGACAGATGGGGATGGAGATGTGGCACACTTTTGGCTCTTCCCAGTATCCTGAAGAATGTCTATATGCAGTTGAGCATTTCTGGTGTAAAAATCACTGGAGAATCAGAATAGTGTAATTGGGCCCTGGTCCTGCAAACACGTAGGCACATGCTTAACTTTACTCACATGAGTGGTCCCATTGACTTAATTGGAACAACTTTCATACATAAAGGTAGGCATGTTTGTAAGTGCTTGCAGCATCAGGGATATAGTCAGTTACTGTGCACTGGAATTTTACCCACAGAACTACAGGAATAGTACTCACTTTGCACATGCAACCCAGGACCAAACCCAGTAAGTAGAATGTTCAAAGAGATTGTGCTGTAAGTAATACGAAATAATCACACCTGAGTAAAAATGAAGTTGCATTGGTTTATTAGAAGAGTGTCTATACAGCTCGCTGCAATACTATGAATTGTATAGATTGCATATTAATTATAAATTAAAACAAATGAACTCTCTGTTGGATAGACCCAACTATTTATGTTCTGGTGTTTATACGGGTATTTGATCTATTTTTATAGATATTTTTAAAATCTACATTGAATGCAGTCATAAAAGTACTTAATCTTTATTGCAGTATTGGCACAGTTTTACTCAGTGGGAAGCTCCAATGAGGAAAGTATGTAAACAGTTTTAATTAAGAGTCATAAAGAGAACCCTTTTCAGGTTGTGTTAGGAAACTCACTTTCAACAGCTTAAGAAAGAGATCAGAAGCAATTTGAAATCAGTGAGACATAAGGAATGGTACCCCATTGTCTGTAGGTCTCTAACAAACTGCAGTAATTGAGAAAGTAACCTTGACATCTTTCAGCTGAGGTACAGATATCCACAGTTTATTATATTTCAGACAGTATCCATTACCAGAGATGTAGGGCCAAATTAACTCTAATGTTGCACTCTTCACAAGACATTCCATAGCTAGCAATAACATTAAGATGATGCTCTTAAAATAAGAATTTCAATTATGAGGCAGATGAAGCTATGAAAAAAATGACAGCTTTAATGAGCAGTTGGAGTTAGTATTCATTTGATAAGGAACAGAGTTATCATAGATACTGAAGGGAAACCAAAGAGAGCCTGCAGCTTTTTCCTATTGTGTCAGGTTGCCCACTGATGATAACAGAATGGAGTTCAAGTTAATTTCAGTTCAGTTCCTCGGTGATCTCAGGATGTTGACACCACAAAGCAGTTTTCTCTTCTGGAAAGGTAAAAAATGAAGAAATAATCGTATTTAGCTTTTGCTTCTTTCAGAGGCTGTTAAGTGTCACCATCCCTATGCAGTGGGATGGGACTTGTACCCACCAGAATATGTGAAGCCTCTGGGCAGCTGGACTGAGGCCTCTCAGGGAGGACGAACATCCTGTAAGGTCTGGACTAGGTTGAAATCAAAGAGAGAAATTGAACAGAAAGTAAATGCAGCTGAGGCTGATAACCTATTGGGCCCCACAGGGAAAGAAAGCAGTGGCTGGTTTCAGAGGAAGAGACATTTTTCTCCTGCCGGGGCCCAGAAAGAGAGTCACTTTTGTTTTGACTTTTTTATAACCCCAAAAGGGAAGGAATGAGAGGTTTTATTTTCTGTTCTATGCACAGCACTGGGCTTGAAACACCCTAGTTTGCAGGTTCACACATTTTACAAATGAAACCAGTATCTTAGAGAAGAAAATTAACCCCAAGCAAATTTACTTTTCAGTGTTCTTAGCCCTGGTCTACACTGCGAGGTTAGGTCGAATTTAGCTGCATTAGGTCAATTTTATAAGCAATGCGTCTACACAACCAACCCCGTTCCATCGACCTAAAGGGCTCTTAAAATCGACTGCTGTACTCCTCCCCGGTGAGGGAAGTAGCACTAAAATCAACCGTGCTGGGTCAAATTTGCGGTAGTGCAAACGCAATTTGACAGTATTGGCCTCCGGGAGCTCTCCCAGAGTGCTACAATGTGACTGCTCTGGACAGCATTTTCAACTCCGATGCACTAGCCAGGTACACAGGAAAAGCCATGGGAAATTTTGAATTTCATTTCCTGTTTGATCAGCATGGTGCGCTCAGCAGCACAGGTGACCATGCAGTCCCAGAATCGCAGACGAGCTCCAGCATGGAACAAATGGGAGACACTGGATCTGATTGCTATATGGGGAGAAGAATCTGTGCAGGCCAAACTCCGATCAAAAAGAAGAAATGCTAATATATATGTCAAAATCTCACAGGGCATGGTGGACAGAGGCTACAATAGGGACACACAGCAGTGTCATGTGAAAGTTAAGGAGCTCAGGCAAGCCTACCGAAAGACAAAGGAGGCAAACGGTCACTCCGGGTCACAGCCCCAGACATGCCACTTCTATGATCAGCTGCATGGCATTCTGGGGGGGACCTGACCACTACCCCACCACTGTCCGTGGACACCTGTACAGGGGGAGTCTCACACAACAGGGATGAGGATTTTGTGGATGGGGAGGAGGAGGAGGAGAATGCACAGTAGGCAAGTGGAGAATCCGTTCTCCCCAGCAGCCAGGACTTTTTCATCACCTTGGCTCCAGTACCCTCCCAAGGTGTGTTCCCAGACCCTGAAGCCGGAGAAGGCACCTCTGGTGAGTGCACATTTGTAACTACAGTACAGAGTTCAAAAACAATTGTGTTTAATTGTTTGATTTGCCCTGAAGAATTGGGATGCATTCGTGGCCAGTACAGCTACTGGATACGTCTGTTAATGTGTCTGGGGATGGAGTGGGAATCCTCCAGGGACATTTCCATGAAGCTCTCTTGGAGGTACTCTGAAAGCCTTTGCAGAAGGTTTCTGGGGAGGGCTGCCTTATTTCATCCTCCACAGTAGGACACTACCATGCCAAGCCAGTAGCAAATAGTCTGGAATCACTGCAGCACAAATCATGGCAGGGAATGGTCCTGGGTTTTCATCGCATTCAAGCAACATTCAGTCTTTATATTTCTGTGTTAGCCTTAGGAGAGTGATATCATTCATGGTCACCTGGTTGAAATAGGTGAATTTTTGTCAGGGAACAGCAGAAGGACTCCATTCATTCTGGGCTATTTGCACTTGGCTAAAAGGAATCATCCCTGAGAATAGCCACGCAGTGCGGGGAGGGGTGACGGGATCATCCCAGAGAATAGCCACGCGGTGAGGTGGGGGGAGGGGTGTGCTGCACATCCACTCGAAAACTGCAGCCCCTCCTTTTAAATTGCTAATGCAACCGGCATTGCTTGCTATGGGAAAGAAGGGTGCTGCAGTTTGAAACCATTCCCACATGTTATGAAGGCAGAAGAAGCCAGCCCCCTGTACCCTTTGGCTTACCCTGGCTGTCTGGTAATCAAATTCTGTTGTCCAGACATGTGTGATGTGTCACCACACCGGCAGCTGCTCAATATAAAAGGCAAAATGAGACCTTGTACCTAAAGCACATGTGCTGTCTGCTGTGAATTGCTTGATTCACTGTGAAATAGTCTCCCTTTTGTTCTCACAAATGTACCATCTTAAATTTTACTTTCCCTTTTTATCCCCCTGTGGGTGCAAATGTTTCTATGATCCCCCTATCATCTCCCTCCCTGAGGTTATTGCAGATTAGAAGGTGAAAAAAACCGCACTTGTGATGACATGTTTTCTGAGCTCATACAGTCCTCCTGCACTAATAGGGCACAGCTGAATGCATGGAGGCATTCAGTGTCAGAGGCCAGGAAAGCTTTAGGTGAGCATGATGAGAAGAGGCAGGAGGCGATGCTGAGGCTAATGGGGGAGCAAATGGACATGCTCAGGCATCTGGTGGAACTGCAGGAAAGGCAACAAGAGCACAGACCGCCACTGCATCCACTGTATAACTGCCTGCCCTCCTCCCCAAGTTCCATATCCTCCTCACCCAGACACTCAAGAATGCAGAGGTGAGGGGGAGGCTACAGGCACTCCACTCCAGAGGATGGCTCAAGCAACAGAAGGCTGTCATTCAAACAGCTTGGATTTGTAGTGTGGATACAATAACCAATGTGGCCTTGTCCTTCCCTCCTCCCCCACCCCACCATGGCTACCTTGTCAGTTATCTGACTTTATTTTAATTAATAAAGAAAGAATGCATGGTTTCAAAACAAAAGTGACTTTATTTCCTTTGCCAGCTGTGATTGAAGGTGGGAGGGTGGTTGGCTTACAGGGAATTAAAATCAACAAAGGGGGTGGGTTTGCATTGAGGAAAAACACACACCACTGTCACACCGTAGCCTGGCCAGTCAAGAAACTGGTTTTCAAAGCCTCTCTGATGCACCGCGCGCCTAGCTATGCTGTTCTAATCGCCCTGGAGTCTGGCTGCTCAAAATCGGCCACCAGGTGATTTGCCTCAACCTCCCACCCCACCATAAACGTCTCCCCCTTGCTCACAGATATTATGGAACACACAGCAAGCTGCAATAACAATGGGAATATTGGTTGCACTGAGGTCTAATCCAGTCAGCAAACAGTGCCAGCAAGCTTTTAAACGTCCAAAGGCACATTCTACCACCATTCTGCACTTGCTCAGCCTATAGTTGAACTGCTCCTTACTAGTTTCAGAGTAACAGCCGTGTTAGTCTGTATTCGCAAAAAGAAAAGGAGTACTTGTGGCACCTTAGAGACTAACCAATTTATTTGAGCATGAGCTTTCGTGAGCTACAGCTCACTTCATCGGATACGAGGCATCCGATGAAGTGAGCTGTAGCTCACGAAAGCTCATTATGCATTCTGTCTATCGCCCCACCACAGTTAGGGAACCCTATTGCAGCAAAGCCATTAATTATGACCTGCACATTTCCCAGAGTCACTACGTTGTTAGCAGAATTGCATTGGCTACTTGGATCACAGCAGCCCCCACAGTAGATTTGCCGACTCCAAATTGATTCCCGACTGACTGGTAGTAGTCAGGCATTGCAAGCTTCCACAGGGCTATCGCCACTCGCTTAACTGTCAGGGCAGTTCTCATCCTTGTATTCCTGCGATTCAGGGTGGGGGAAAGCAACTCACAAAGTTCCAGGAAAGGCACATGCGAAGGTTTCGCAGCCACTGGGAATTATCCCATACCTGCAACACTATGCTGTCTCACCAGTCCGTGCTTGTTTGCTGGGCCCAGAATTGGCGTTCCACTGTATCAACCTGCCCCAATGCCACCATGATGTCCCAACTGCCACATCCCGTGCTTTCAGGAATGTTTCTGTCCATGTCCTCCTCACAATTGTCCTAGTGCTGGCATCTCCTAGCCAGGTTCTGCACATACTGCAGGATAATGCACGAGGTGTTTACAATGCTCACAACAGCAGTGGTGAGCTGGGCAGGCTCCATGCTTGCCGTGCTATGGCGTCTGCACAGGTAACCCAGGAAAAAAGGTGCGAAAGGATTGTCTGCTGTTGCTTTCACGGAGGGAGGGAGGGGAGACTGACAATATGTACCAAAAACCACCCGCAACAATGTTTTTGCCCCATCAGGCATTGATAGCTTAACCCAGAATTACAATGGGCAGCAGAGACTGCAGGGTCTATGGGATAGCTACCCACAGTGCACCGCTCCGTGAGTCAATGCTAGCCACGGTATTGAGGACGCAATCCACCGACTTAATGCGCTTAGTGGGGACATACACAATCGACTGTATAAAATCGCTTTCTAAAGATCGACTTCTATAAAATTGACCTAATTTCGTAGTGTAGACATGAATTGAAAGCCACACACTAATCTCCAGGATAATATGAGCAAACAGACCCTTCTATACCCCTGTTGAGTAAAGCATAAGCATTAGCGACACATTGGAAACTACATCTATGGAATGGAGTAGAGCAGGGGCTCTGCCATATTCTGCCTTGTCCCAGACACTGCATTAAGCCCCTCTGCACAGCCTGGTGCAAAGCATTTTTCTTTATTTCTCTGACATTGTTTCCCCAGGATACAGCACATATTTTCCATGACCTACAGCACAGTTTGCCTGGCAGATACATCTCCATTTCAATAGAACATTTTCTTGCACCTTCTTAAATCACAAACGTAAAAAAATATATTTTAGTACAAATTAGTCTGCTCTGTGTAGCATCATACCAAAATATAGTCATAGAATATCAGGGTTGGAAGGGACCTCAGGAGGTCATCTAGTCCAACCCCCTGCTCAAAGCAGGACCAATCCCCAATTTTTGCCCCAGATCCCTAAATGGCCCCCTCAAGGATTGAACTCACAACCCTGGGTTTAGCAGGCCAATGCTCAAACCACTGAGCTATCCCTCCCCCCCATAGTCAGCCTCTTCTATGCTGTTGTTCTGACAATAATGTATTGTGACAAAGTTCCTCCTCTACCTTGGTGGGTCTTGGGATTATTGGCAGATTTGCTCACCTTGGAGCTTCATGGCAGCCCTCAGTTTAGCCATTTTCGTGAGCCCACAGTCCAGGTCAACTCCTCCTGTGTCTGACCAGGAGTTGGGAGGTTTGGGGGGAACCCAGGCTCGCCCTCTACTCCGGGTTCCAGCCCAGGGCCCTGTGGAATGCAGCTGTCTAGAGTGCCTCCTGGAACAGCTGTGCGACAGCCACAACTCCCTGGGCTACTTCCCCATGGGCTCCTCCCAACACCTTCTTTATTCTCACCATAGGACCTTCCTCCTGGTGTCTGATAATGCTTGCACTCTTCAGTCCTCCAACAGTATGCGTTCTCACTCTCAGCTCCTAGCGCCTCTTACTCTCAGCTCCTTACACGCGCACCACAAACTGAAACGTGCTCCTTTTTACACCCAGGTGCCCTGATTAGCCTGCCTTAGTTGATTCTAGCAGCTTCTTGATTGGCTGCAGGTGTTCTAATCAGCCTGTCTGTCTTAATTGTCTCCAGAAGGTTCCTGTTTGTTCTGGAACCTTCCCTGTTACCTTTCCCAGCAAAAAGGGACCTACTTAACCTGGGGTTAATATGTCTGCTTTCTATTACTCTCCTGTAGCCATCTGGCCCGACCCTGTCACATAATATAATATAAGCTCTTTAAAGATTTGTTCACTATTCAGTCATACAACTCCAGACTTCTCTAGGAGCTTCTTCCTCAGCTGCTTCAACCTGCACTGGTGACGTGACTTTGTTAATAATACTAAAAAGGAATAATAGAGTAACTGTGGGGAAAAGAATGTATCTCTCTCAATCTGTTTTGCATAAAGGAGGTCTATAGAGTCTTTTCTAGGATTATATCCACCTTGTAAAAAGGAGCCCATGGAATTTGTTGTTTGAATTTGTTTGACTTGATAAATTACTGCAATGTTGTTAAAACAGAAATATTGTCTGTTAACTGTGGCAGGAGGGCCCTTCAGGCTGAGATTGGAGGTTGTGATGACAGGGCGAAGGGTTCTGCTGTGGGTTATTGATGCACCCTCAGCAGAACAAGGAGGAGGCAGTGGCTGTGGCAGAGAAGAAGTTCACCCATTGAATAGGGAGGCACCACCAAGACCCCGTACCGCCTCCATTTGCAAAACCTTGCTCCATTGCTGTCTGTAAATAGAAGATATATGAGTCTTTAGTAATGCTTGCAGCAGAATCCATAGGATTAGAATATGCTGTGTGACTAAATTAGTTAATATCACAAACAGGAAAGTTATGTAATAAAAGGGCTGATCACTGTTAAAAGCAACAATGTCAAAGGAATAAAATCTGCTTTCTTTGTTATAATGGAATAAGCACTGTCATTATACAAATACTGTGTACAAAATGGACTGTTTTACATTTTCCTGTTCAGACAAATATACCCTGTCTGCTGTTTTTGACACTTCTTCCCTTAGACTATAACACAGAGGTTTTTTTTACTGTACTAATAATGCAGACCAAAATATTTTATGTCTAAAATGCTGACAACATTTCAGTTAGATTTTAGCATCACAAATGAAGAAGTGTGCTTCTTTCAGGATTCTCTAGTAGTAATCACATAATATTATATAGCTAAGTGTTGTTATTATTTCAGGTTTCAGAGGAGCAGCCGTGTTAGTCTGTATCCGCAAAAAGAACAGGAGTACTTGTGGCACCTTAGAGACTAACAAATTTATTTGAGCATAAGCTTTCATGAGCTACAGCCCACTTCATCGGATGCATAGAATGGAACATATAATAAGAAGATATATATATATATATATATATATACACACATACATACAGAGGACATGAAAAGGTGGAGTAAGAGGCTAATTAATTAAGAAGAGCTATTATTAGCAGGAGAAAAAAACCTTTTGTAGTGATAATCAAGATGGCCCATTTAGACAGTTGACAAGAAGATGTGAGGATACTTAACATGGTGAAATAGATTCAATATGTGTAATGACCCAGCCACTCCCAGTCTCTATTCAAACCCAAGTTAATGGTATCTAGTTTGCATATTAATTCAAGCTCAGCAGTTGGAGTCTGTTTTGAAGCTTTTCTGTTGCAAAATTGCCACCTTTAAGTCTGTTACTGAGTGGCCAGGGAGGCTGAAATGTTCTCCTGCCGGTTTTTCAATGTTACAATTCCTGATGTCAGATGTGTGTCCATTTATTCTTTTGCGTAGAGACGGTCCAGTTTGGCCAATGTACAGGGCAGAGGAGCATTGCTGGCACATGATGGCATGGTAGATGGGCATGTGAATGAGCCCCTGATTGTGTGGCTAATGTGATTAGGTCCTATAATGGTGTCACTTGAATAAATATGTGGACAAAGTTGGCATCGGGCTTTGTTGCAAGGATAGGTTCCTGGGTTAGTGTTTTTGTTGTGTGGTGTGTGGTTGCTGGTGAATATTTGCTTCAGGTTGGGGGGTGGGGTTGTCTGTAAGCAAGGACTGGCCTGTATCCCAAGATCTGTGAGAGTGAGGGATCATTTTTCAGGATAGGTTGTAAACATTTGATGATGCGCTGGAGAGGTTTTAGTTGGGGGCTGAAGGTGACAGCTAGTGGCGTTCTGTTATTTTCTTTGTTGGGCCTGTCCTGTAGTCGGTGTCTTCTGAGTACTATTCTGTCTCTATCAATCTGTTTTTTTCACTTCAGCAGGTGGGTATTGTAGTTTTAAGGATGCTTACTGATGTGTAATGTTGGTGTAGAGGGCTTCTGCATCCATACTGGCCAGGATGGTGTTTTCTAGAAGATCACTGATGGATTGTAGTCCATCTTATAGACAATTCACTATGGTTTTCCATTAAGTACAGAATTCTATATAACACAGACGTATAGAAGAGTCCATACTGTTTGTTTTTTAGAAAACAGGTACTTTAAAACTTTAATTTATAACTCTTTGAAACTAATTTTAAAATAATAGCCTGTCAAAACTGACTTTATAATAACGTGAGAGAAAAGACAGGTGAGAAAATATCTCTGTTGGTGAAAGAGACAAGGTTTTGAGCTTCGCAGAGCTCTTCTTGTTTCTTTCACCAACAGAAGTTGTTCCAATAAAAGATATTACTTCACCCATGTTATAGTTCTCATATCTTGGGACCAACTTGGCTACAACAACATTTGTAATATGACCATTTATATATTGCTTTTCATAAGTAGATTTCAAAGTGCTTTACAAAGATTGGTATGTAATCCACCCTGTTTGGCACACAAAGAAACTGAGGCAGAGAAAGACTAAGTGATTTATACAAAGTGACACAGTGTGTCAATCTCAGAACCAGGAACAGGACCCAGTCTTCTGTCCTACCTCATAGACTATACTGAACTGTAACAAGTACACTTCTAAATATATGCATTTTCGTAGATTTACACACTTTAAAAGTACAAAGGGCCAATATAATCACCGAGTTTGACCTCCTGCATAACACAGACCATAGACTTTAACCTGGTGATTACTGCAACTAGCCCAACAGTTTGTGATTAAACTAGAGCAGGGGTTCTCAACCTTTTTCTTTCTGAGGCCCCCCAACATGCTATAAAAACTCCCTGGCTCACCTGTGCCACAACAAGTGTTTTCTGCATATAAAAGCCAGGGCTGGCATTAGGAGGTAGCAAGACAGGCAATTGCCTGGGGCCCCACACCACAGGGGCCCCTGTGAAGCTAAATTGCTCAGGCTTCTGCTTCAGCCCCAGGTGGTGTGGCTCAGGGCCCCAGGCTTCAGCCCTGCATATCAGAGCTTAGGCTTTCTGGCCTGGGCCCCAGCGAGTCTAACACTGGTCCCACTTGGCGGGCCTCCCAGTTGAGAACCACTGAACAAGAGCACTTTGTTTAGAATGACAAATCTCAAGTTAGCGACACCAAGGTGTGGAGACTTTATTCCTTGATAATCTGTTCTAAGCATTAATAGCCTCCACTGTTAAAAATCTGTATCTATTTCGAGTTTGAACTTCAATGTATTTAACTACCAGACATTGGCTCTTGTTTTGCCTTTGTTGATTAGATTAAAGAGCTTTCTAATATCAGATATCTTCTTCCAGTATGGGATTAAATTGCTTCTTAACTTTGCCTTCAGTAAGCTAAATAATTGAGTTCCTTTTCTCCCTCTCATTATAAGCATGTTTAATGACAAGTCTTTCTTGAGCTCTTCTCTGAACCCTCTCCAATTTTTCAACATCTTTTCAAAGTGTGGACACCAGAAGTGAACACACAGGGCCAGATCGTAGGCTGCTGTACATTTGTGTAATTCAGTTGACTTCAGTGGAGCTGCACTGTTTTATACCAGCTGAGGATCTGATCCAGTATTCCTGGTAGTGATCTTCCAGAGCCATGTATAGAGATAATATACTGTTCAGTATTTCTTTGTTAACACATCTGGGTATCATGTTAGCCCTTTTTGCCACAGTATCCCATTGGAAACTCATGTTCTCTAAGTCCCTTTTAAGAGTCCTTGCTTTCCAGAATACAGTCCTACATTCTTTGTCTAGATGTATGACCTTGCATTGGTTGTTTTGCAATGCATGTTGTTTCATTTCACCTAACTTAACAAGTGATCTACTTTAGTCTAGATCACTGACATGCCCTCATTGTTCTTCACTATCCCACCAATCTGTCATCTGAAAACTTTATTAGCAATGATTTTCTCCAGATCATGATAAAATATTGACTAGTGCTGGGCCATGAATGAATCCTTGCAGGATCTCACTAGAAATGCCCCCACTGATTGATCATTCCTCATAAATAATTACATTCGGATATCTATCAATTGGCTAGTTTTTAATTATAAATCTGTAATTATTGCTGGATTCAATGGATTATAATATTGTGGAGTGCTGTACGATAGAAAGTAATCTTTATTCATTACCTTTTGATTCTGTATTGATGCCTTCAGTAGATTGGCCCTTCCTTTGCCTATAATATTCCTGGGTCATCATAGAGTATTGTTCCTTGTTTGTCACAACTTCCTTAACTGTGTTATCACCCTAGGGAAAAGTTTCTCCCTTTCTCCTCTCTCCTCCAGTTAGATATAGCAAGGGCTTGTTAAGCCAAGATTTCTGACAAAAGCCTGGACTGCTGTTTTTTTGTTTTTTTTTAAGATCTTGGGGGAGATGTTTCTCCCTTGGTCTTCCTGCTACTTATGTTACTGTAATTTTTTTGGTATATATTTGGCTCTTTTCCAATCTCTATATGATTTTAAACAATTAAAGATGGCCATATAATATTTTTCTAATCGAAAATAGTTATGTGCAGTAACTTTTTCTTAAGTAAAATGATGACTGTATTTTGCCATGACTTTCTCCCATTATTTTTGCAATGATAAACAACCAGACATGTAAATGAAAATAGGCAATTTCCATTCAACATAGCTTAATTGTGTAATGTAGCACAAAGATATATCACAGTAACAATAATTTAAAAAATCAAAACAATTTAAAATCAGACAAATTGGTCACCACTAAAACACTCCAGAAAGGAAAGGAAAGAGTTCCTAGATTTTTTCCAGTGAAAGAAAATGTTCCATATTTATTCTGCTTTGCAGTGAAAATTAAAATATATGTACACTTATGTTTTAATTTTGCTTAGAATCTAACGTATGTTACCAAATAACCAACAATGCCAGTGTAGTGCTGGTAACATACTCTCATACTTTTGGTCAATATCTTCACTCCGTTTGCATTTGTTTCTCCAGAGAAAGCTCAGTTTGTTAGCTTTAGGATAGGCTCAGTCAATGGATTGTCTTTTGCAAAGAGAAAGGATCCATGGGAGCTCCCACAAGGAGAAAAGTCATGAGAAAACACAGACAGCCTTTCATGCTATAAAAACGGAGCCTGGGAAGTTGGTATCTGACCTATTTTGAGGTGGTGTTTCAAAGACTTTGCTGAGCTTTTCTTTCTTTTTAAATCAATTCATATTGTCAAAAGAAAGTTGAAAATGATAGCAAAACCTTTAGTTTAATAAGAGTGCTTGTTTGCCATTAAAGTTGTTGGTGTTTTTTTGAGGCTTCTATCATAGATTATAACTCAGTATTTACAGACTAACTCAGTACAAACAAAGGGCCTGGTCTATAGACATCATTGGGCATAGTTCTCACTACCATGAGGTTGTCCCATTGACTCAATGAAACTGCTTGTGGTAGTTAGCACTATGCCCAGTAATGTTTATAGGATAGAACCCCTAGTCAGTGTGTTTTATCATTTACACATTACTAGCCTGATCTAGTGTGGTGCCAACTACCTCCTGCTGTTGTAAGGAGTGCCTTCAACTCTTATTGACTTCAGTAAGATTTGAGGCTGCTTGACACTTGTCAGAATCAGACCCTATATTTGTACAATTATAAACAGCTTAGCAACAGCTTTCTTACAAATATTACGCAAAGAACAATAGTATGAAACTACATCAGTTTTAAGACTATCACCAGAAACTTAGTATTTTACAAGCTATTATAAGAAAACTCATTGAGATTAAGCTTTTTGCCATGAAGTGTGTCCTGTGAATAACATGGACGAAAGAGCACATGATATCAACAAACCTCTTTACTCAGGCCACAATGATCCAGAGCTTATTGAAGTAAATGGGAATTTTTCTACTGACTTCAGTGGGCTTTGGCTCAGCCCCTTAAAACATGTACATTTTGGTTTAAAATATAACTATATAACTATATATATAAATTTAAAAAACGAAAGCTAGTGTCAAAAATACTGCATTTGAAGGTCACTATGCAAATAACCTTCTACCCATGGTGTATGTTCAAAGTAGAACATTTAAGCAGTAATAGATGTTGAATAGTGTTTGGGAACTCCTGAAAGAAATTACATAAAGTACATTTTGTAAAGCTATGTCTAAGCCTTTAATTGGAAATCTAATAACCTTCTGTTAGTCGTTAGTTGATCTGAACTTTGATATACAAATAGTAATACTAAGCATAAAATTTCACATGTAAACATGAACCATAATCTAACAGGGCAAAAGGAACTTTCCCTCATATTGCGCACATACGTGGAAGCTGGCCATAATCCCACAGGTGTCACAGTTTTTGTTCCCTTTTATTACCCAGTGGATGATAGCTGCCTGAAAGGTATCAGAAATGGTAGGGATGAAGGCAGGGACCAAGAACCTGTATCATCTCCTCTGTCCACTGGACAGCAGAATCTTACATTATTCTTTGCTATTGAGTTTTTATACTGTGCCTGTCACCATGGTATCTGAGAGTCTGGCAGGATGTTCTGGGAGGAGTATAGTGTCTTCTCTTCAAGGGTGGTGTAATTGTAGAAGGAAATTTGACTGAGTCAGTTAGTGTGGCCCTTCTGCCTCTCACTCAGTGCAAGTCATGGCACCTAGTGCACAGCTTCAACCTATTTCAGCATGGAATATTTGGAACAAAACATGCTACTTTGGGTTTCTGAATGTGACAGAAGTTAAATAAATAATGTTCTGTAAGCACTGTCTGGTGAAATGGAGATATAGCTTGTATTAAATTACTTATGGTAGAATGCAAGTTTCTTCTTTCAGAAATGTTTGACTTTTTCAAATGCAATGTGAATGCTAAAGTGAGTTATTACAGCTAAGTTAACTGTTGGATGATAAACATTCAGTTTCTGTCCTCCAAATCAGTATTCAGAACAATAAGTTCAAAGGTTTACCTGAACCATTATATTTGGTACTTTGTAATGTGGCAATGGGTAACGGTTTTTGTTGACAGACCTTACTGAATATATTTTCTGAACAGCAAACAGTTAATCAAATCATTAATTGTAGTGTAACTCATCTTTATTTTTCTGTTGCTGCATCATTCAGAAAAGTAACCATTAACGTTGTTTCCAATTAATATATCTTAAACCATTGTATTTTTCAATGGTTGAATTACTGAGCTTAGTCTATTTAAGTGTTAAAGCTTTCTGAATTAGTAGCAAAATTGAAAATTAAATATACTGAATTGCAAAATACTCAACAAATCCCATGTTCCAATACATTTGCTACTGTACAAGATTATTTCAGCAAAGAGTGCTCAGTCTTAAACTAATCTTTGAAAAATGTATAGGTGCACATGGAAAGACAATAATTTAACCAGCTCTCAAAAACGTGCGCTTCCATACCATTAAAGAACGCATATTCTGCTGTAAATCAAAAAACAATTTTTCTACTTGATGCTAATCAGTATATAGTTAAATATACAAAGTTTTCTTCATTTAAATAACACTTTTTAAAAGCCAGAGATGCAAATTGTGGCCCTAAATATGCATTTGACTGGTGTGGGCAGGCCCTTGAAACAGTGTGGATCCCCATTGACATCAGTGGGTCTCCACTGGGGTACTAGGGTCTAGCTGCGTGGAGCCTCACTGAAGTAAGTGAGGCTCTTGGATGCAAAGGTCTTCTCATGAGGATCCAGTTGAAGTATGGGAGCCTGCTTTATTTGTTTCTGATTTGCCTTGACATAAATTAAATTACATAATATTAAACCATTAAAATTTCATAAAAGGGACTCTCTCCCTTGCCTCAGTAAATGCCCATATGGTTCCTGGCATGGAGCTCTGCTTTGACTGTATATAATCAGCATTCCCATCATGTATTAGCAGAGTCACCATAACCAGCTCTACTTGAATAAATACTGGAAAAATTGGAACTGTGGAAAGGGGAACTTAGAAAAATGCCATGTAATCAGATATGGAATATGTTTATGTCAGTATTAAATCAAATATTCAGGCAAATGTTTTGAAATGCAAATTAGACAATATTTTATTTATGCTTTGAAATTCTTTTATATCTTCTATTTATAAAATAGTCTTGCATAATTGAAGAGCTGCCAGTCATTCTGCGCTCTAAGATTTTGTTTGCCAAGTGGCAGTCTTCATAGAATAGAATTAGGCTAAATTAGAGCTGTGCTAATACAACTGGTCACTTAGACTTCTGGATAAATCATAGCGTTGCAAAAGTACTAAAGATAATTTTTGGAATGATCGAATATTTTTTCCCTGAATAGTTTTTTTCAAGACAAAAGACTGCAGTAATACAAGCAGAGCTCCAGATTATGGCAAATCCCTATGCAGGAAGCCATCATTACTCTGCCTCATGATGTGAGATCTTTGCTTACACAGCCCAAAACAGGCTATAGTGTACGAAAAATTAGTTGTCCACTATCTTCCTTATAGCTTTTACTGCTGCTTTTCAGGCTTCTCATTGTCCCCAAATATCTGTGTTTTCGATTATTTTTCCCTGAAGTACCAGTTTGAAGCTAAAAATGTGAAGTAAAAAGTGAATCCCCAAGCCTGTGTTTTTCCATGGATCAAAGTTGCCAGGAAGTGGAGTAGAAGCTTTTCAGGTCCTCTGACACCTGAAAATAAATAGCGACCAAAAAAAAGTCCCAGAAGTAAATTCATCTGACAGATCTAATCTCTTCTGTTTTTCCTTCCTCTATGCTGGACCTGCCTCATTTTTGAAAGCCCGCCACCTCTTGACAATTGGGCCCAGATTTTCTGTCTGATGATTACTCTCCAAAATAATTGCCCCTTGATACCCCTCTACTCAAATATGTCTTTTTTGTCTTTCTCATTTGAGAAGATGATCTGAAATATCAAATTGAAAATAAAGTCCTGGTAATAAGAAACACAGAATTGTTGCTCAAAAATACATATTTAAAATGCCATAATAAAACACCCCATTCCTTGTATTTGTAGCACATTTGTACTGTAAATAAAATACTAACCTTTAAATTATATCTTAGTTTGAAATAGTTTTTATTTAGCCCTACATTGCCATTAAGGTGCACATTTTAAAATGAGCAACCATAATTATCTCTTGTACAATTATAAGGATGGTTACTTTTCCAGTTTGTCCTGAACCCCAAACAAAAAATTATTTGCAAAAAAAAATCTGACAGGCTATTCTCATGCTGCTCAGCTATACCACTAAGTACTAGTGAATATTGTACAGGACAGTGAAGATTACAAAGGGTTGTAGGGACAACCACCTCTTGTCCTGCTTATAAAGCAATAGATTTTCAGTCTACAATGTAGAAAATTTAGTAGGAATAGCATGATTTTTTTTTCATTTTGTAAGAGTGATTATTTCATTCTTTGTCAGGAAATGTTGAAATAATCCAAATTCCCCAACTTTTCTTTCTTCAGATTTTGTGGGGGGCTAGATTGTTGCTTTAGGAACAGCCCTGACCAAGAAGTGCTGTGTAAACTGTGTGTGTACCACTTTAGGAGTAGCCCCAAGAAGCACTGTGACCATTCCCTCCCTTCTTTCCCCTTGCTCCAAAGGAGGAGAGTAATTTGCTGCTGGCCTATACCAGTAGCAAATTAAGACACCCTCCACCAGCTCAGTTGCCCACTCCTTACCTACCTGACTTGGATTGTGGAGTAAATTGGAGCATGCCATCAGCTTATCCCTAGTGAAGTCATAACCTAGCCCTCTAGGGACAGTGAGATGAAATATTATTATAAACAGTTGTGTTGTACAGTTCTTCCACACCTTTAGAACACGAAAGAATTTGGATGCAATAAATCAGTTTAGATACCAGAGGACTTGATTGAAATGCTCCATTTTACTATAAAAGTCTAATTTGAAATGTTATCTGAAATGCTCATTCCATCTCAGGTCTTTTATACTCTTCCAAAATTGTTCATAGCAAGAGCAATCTTTAAAAATGGGATACTTCACACAGCTTAATGATGCTGTGGTGGCACAAAATAACCAATGACTAAGAGTAGCCTTAGCTACCTAAGCAGAAGGCTGAATGTACTGAGCGGGTGAATAGTGTGTAAATTGCTCTTTAAACATGAGGAGAAAGAAACTTCAGCCACTAAATGAACTTTGTGGCTAAGAAGAGAGTCCCACAGTAACAAATACCTGTAATTTGTGAAAAGAATACTGAGGTGACAAAAGGGTTAACACAGTTTCAAAGTTCATCTCAGTCCATCTTTCCTGATAAATTAAAATCCCTGGATTGTGAATATGCTCTTATAACTCAGTGTCACACAGCATTTTATTTTTTCTTTCAGTATTTTATCAATGCTCATCCGGTATTTTACACTTAATTTGAATTTCTGATCCAACTGAGCTCATTTGAAGAAAGTCTTCTTTTGTGTAAAGTTTTTGTGCGGTTAATCGCTCATATCTCAGTTACCAACTCCAGCAGAATAGTTTCCTGCTGAAATATGCTGCCTGCAGTATTCAATCTGCTCTGAATACTTGACTTACTCAGTTTGTAACTAGAAAAGGAGTACTTGTGGCACCTTAGAGACTAACCAATTTATTTGAGCATAAGCTTTTGTGAGCTACAGCTCACTTCATCAGATGCATACTGTGGAAAGTGTAGAAGATCTTTTTATATACCCACAAAGCATGAAAAAATACCTCCTCCCACCCCACTCTCCTGCTGGTAATAGCTTATCTAAAGTGATCACTCTCCTTACAATGTGTATGATAATCAAGGTGGGCCATTTCCAGCACAAATCCAGGTTTTCTCACCCCTCCCTCACCTCTCCACCCCCCACACACAAACCCACTCTCCTGCTGGTAATAGCTTATCTAAAGTGACCACTCTCCTTACAATGTGTATGATAACCAAGGTGGGCCATTTCCAGCACAAATCCAGGGTTTAAGAAGAACGTCTGAGGGGTGGGGGGGTAGGAAAAAACAAGGGGAAATAGGTTACCTTGCATAATGACTTAGCCACTCCCAGTCTCTATTCAAGCCTAAGTTAATTGTATCCAATTTGCAAATGAATTCCAATTCAACAGTTTCTCGCTGGAGTCTGGATTTGAAGTTTTTTTGTTGTAATATAGCAACTTTCATGTCTGTAATCGTGTGACCAGAGAGATTGAAGTGTTCTCCGACTGGTTTATGAATGTTATAATTCTTGACATCTGATTTGTGTCCATTTATTCTTTTACGTAGAGACTGTCCAGTTTGACCAATGTACATGGCAGAGGGACATTGCTGGCACATGATGGCATATATCACATTGGTGAAGTGAGCTGTAGCTCACGAAAGCTTATGCTCAAATAAATTGGTTAGTCACTAAGGTGCCACAAGTACTCCTGTTCTTTTTTTGCAAATACAGACTAACATGGCTGTTACTCTGAAACCTGTAATTTAATGATTCATTGTGACCATTAGTGTTTTCAGTGTGGTTAGTCGAGCAATACAATACTACACAACATGAGTAAAAGTGGCAGTGTCAGGCCCTTAAATTTAGTAATCTCAGAGCATGTAGCAGACCGGGTGAATGCAGGATTTTTCACTTGTTCAGCAAAAAGATGACAAATGGCTTTTTCAATCCATGTCTGTTCATTGTCACGATAATTATAATAATGAATCAAGACCTGTGGTCCTTTCCCTGGAAAAATATGCTGGGAGATGGTAGTGTAAGGAGCAAATATTTCTAGAGAAGTGTCAGGTTTGCTTCCTTCCCTGGCAGAAAGAGTAATCCCTAGAATCTGTTGATGGCAAAAATTCTGTTTATAGGCACAGTGCTTTAGTGCTGTCTCCCGGACTCCTGCACGTCTTCTCAGCTTCCTGTATGCACAGTTCTGGTGCAGTCCAGTAGCTGCCTCTGAAACAACTTCAGTGGCGGTTCCACAAAGCAGAGGGGGCTTCACTCAAAGAATAATACAGCCTGTGACTGAGCAGATTCCCCTGGTTTGGTGAGGGGATAATACATGCCACCCCATGCCATTCTCCTCTCCCTGCTGTGGATTGTTCCAAGAAGGAATGCATGAAGCCTGGAACCTAGGATCGAGGGAAGAGAAGCCAGTGCTACAGTGGAAGCTGCTCCCCACTCATCCCTTTAGAGACATCTATTGGTGTGTGACATCTGTTGTGCACAGAACCATGTGCAACCCTCATAGAAAGCAGGCAAGGGGAAGAAGTGGACTCCTGATAGAGCTGCTGGAGGTCCAAACTAAGATTATATGTCTCGCTAAACTATGGCCATCTTCTGCCATCAGATGTGTACATGTGTTTGCCATAGAAATCAATGGGTACATACAAAGACAGAATTTAGTTCTACTTGTACCCTTTCTGCCAGATGGTTAATGGCAGCAAAAAAGGGCCAGATTCAATATATCTAGAGTCCCCCTTGACAAAGGGAAGATTGAAAAAATTGGGTTTGTTTAGTCTGGAGAAGAGAAGACTTAGGGGGGGACATGATAACAGTTTTCAAATACTTAAAATATTATTACAAGGAGGAGGGAGAAAAATTGTTTTCATTAACCTCTGAGGATAGGACAAGAAGGAATGCGCTTAAATTGCAGCAAGGGCAGTTTAGGTTGGGCATTAGGAAAAACTTCATAACTGTCAGGGTGGTTAAGCACTGGAGTAGATTACCTAGGAAGGTTGTGGAATCTCCATCATTGGAGATTTTAAGAGCAGGTTAGACAGACACCTGTCAGGGATGGTCTAGATCAGGGGTCGGCAACCGATGGCACATGAGCCCCTTTTTAATGGCACGCAGTGCGCCATTAAAAATCCAGCCCGGCCTGGCCCGCTCTTCTCCACTCCATGTCCCCCTCCCGCGGGGGCAGGGGGCAGAAGCTTGGTCCTGCCAGCTCCCCTACCTCTTCCTGCAGTGTGCTGGGTTCCTGCCCTTCCTCCTCCTCTCTGTCCCTCCCTCCTTGCCGGCCGATCAGCTGATGGCCCTTGCCAGGGAGGAGCAGAGTCAGCGTGCTCACTGCTCCTGGTGGAGGCAGAGAAGAAGCAGGGGCAAGGCCTTGGGGAAGCGGGACATATCCCCTCCAGCCCCTAGCCATGAGCACCCCACGACCCTAGTCCACACCCCCAGCTCTCTGCCCTGACCCCCCCTCACACACACCCAGCCCTCACCTTGACTCCTTCACCCCCCCAACCCTGACTCTGGCACCCTCACACATACCCAGGCCCCCCACACCCAATGCCCTGACTTTTGCACCCCCCCATTCACCCCCCCACATCCTGACTCTTGCACCCCCCACATCCCCACCCCCACCCTGAGCACCAAATGGGAGCTCCTGCACCTCCCCGCCACACATTCCCACCTGCACCCCTCCCACCAAATGGGAGCTGCCCAGGTAAGCGCTCCACACCCAAACCTCCTGCCCCAACCCTGAGCCCCCTCCCTCATTCTAGGTGCTGGCCAGACCCTACACTCCAACCCCCAGCCTGATCCTTCACCCTCAGCCCTGTGCTCAGTGCACTCCCACCCTCAGCTCAGTGCAGAGAGAGAGGAAGAGAATGGCCAGAACCAGGGGAAGGTAGGTACCCACTGTATGTGGGCAGGGCTGGGACCCCAGACCGGCAGCGGGCTGAGCGGGTCCGGCAGCCGGGATCCCAGCTGGCAGGAGCCAGCAGATGGAACCCCTGAGCTCAGCCCACTGCCAGTCTGAGGTTCTGGCTGCCGGCCCCTTGCCAGCCGGGGTCCTGACCGCAGGCCCCTCTCAGCCCACTGCCTGCCTCGGTGAACGGAAACCCAGACCAGCAGCGGGCTGAGCGGGCCGGCGGCATAAGATCAACATTTTAATTTTATTTTAAATGAAGCTTCTTAAACATTTTGAAAATCTTGTTTATTTTACATACGACAATAGTTTAGTTATAGAGAGAGAGACCTTCTAAAAAACATTAAAATGTATTACCGGCACGTGAAACCTTAAATTAAAGTGAATAAATGAAGACTCAGCACACCACTTCTGAAAGGTTGCCAACCCCTGCTCTAACACTTCGAATTGAGCAAATGAGCCTTCCATCCAGATCGCTATGAGAGGTGACCATACTAGATAAAGGAGAAGGCACTGGCAGTTATCAAAGAGGTAACTAGGGAGAGGGTATCAACTTAATTACAGACGTTTTAGAGAAACCACAAACATTCAAATATAAAAAACCCAGTGTTGTTGAACACAGGCTTGGGGGCAAGGAAGGCTGGCTCTAAGCATAACAGCTGCTCTCAGTGACAGGGACCACTCTGCTGGACATTGATTCTAGAAAGCATTGCCCTCTGGCTCTATGCCATCCTACTCAGGAATGGCCTATGCCTGGCTGAGGGGAAAGAAGGAGACACTAGACCCTGTTATGCTTTCTTTATGCCACCTGGAAATTTTCTTTATGTCAGGACAAAGACCTCCAGTCCTTTGTACTAAAGCCGGGGCGAGGATTTACATGAATTTTTCACCCAGCTTCAATGGCGCATGAATTTTCTTGAAAAGTGGTACATGAATTGTTATTCATTTCTCTTCTTTCACATGATTTAACCATAATCCTGTCAGGCTGCAGGATTACTTTCTGTTTTTCCTCTAAAGTTTTGTTTTTTGACCTTTTGTTGACACATCGATGTAATTAATGGAGTATAATTAAATCCCACTGCTGACAAAAATCTGCAGTGTTTTGTTTTCTTGCATTAGTCAGGGCCAATTATCTTTAAATAAAGTCACTCTTCTGACTTTCTGTGGTTTCACTCATCTCCTATGCACAGTAAATAAAGCCATTCTTTCACAAAAAGCTGCTTTCCCTTACTGTTACACACACTTTCAAACAAATGTAATAGAACAATGTCCTTTTTTTCATGCAGAGTTGCATTCGTAAGCTATTGATAGAGAAAGACATATATCAAGCCTCCTTAGTTATTTCTTTCTAAAAAAATATTAGAACTATGATACTCTATATCCATTTGAGTTCCTCATTTCTTCTAAATTAATCTTTACTGTTTTATCTAATCCAGTGTGTTTAAATTGAAGTATCTGAATAACTATTTGAAATAATAAAATGGCATATTATTCCCTATGAGAGAGCTGTGCAGTACAGGACATACATTTCAGGGGGGAAGTCTGAGCTTGGGGGGGTGTTTGGGGTCACCATGCAGTATAAGCAAGCACAGGTGCCAGCTTCCTCCAGGCTCTGGGATGCTAACCCCCCAACTCCACCCTAGGCCCTGCCCCCACCTGACCCTTTCCCTAAAGCCTCCACTCCCGCCCCGCCTCTTCCTGCCCCCACTACCTCCGCCCCACCTCTTCCCACCCAGTTTCACCCTCTCCCTCGAGTGCACCCCATCCCTGCTCCTCCCCACCCCAACATCTCTTGCACACTGTGGAACAGCTGATCATGGTGGTGAGAGGTGCTGGGAGGGAGGGTGAGAGGGAGGGGGAAGAGTTGATTGGTGGGGCCTCCAGCAGATGGGAGACACTCGGGGGGAGAGAGGAGCTGGCTCCCAGTGGGTGCTAAGCACTAGCTAATTTTTTGCATGGGTGCTCCAGCCCCGGAGCACCCACGGAGTCAGCATCTGTGTAACCAAGGCTCATGAGAGAGCCCAGAGTGTAACCCAAGTTTGGCTGGTAGGCTGCAGTTACACACAGCCACTCTGGGTGTGGCTTGCATGCTGAGAGGCTGTTTGTGAGTGGCACAGTTGGCAGCTACTTCAGCAAGCCATTGTAAGGCACCCAAGGTAGTAGGGCAGGGGTGACACAGCCCCCATTGGTCTGGACTGTATCTGGTATGTCACTCTGTGTGTGTGTGTGTGTGTGTGTGTGTGTAAAAATTAAAAGGTTTTCACTTCATGTCTGAAATGGAAATCATATTCTGATCCTTATATAATATTCAGCCTCACGAATCAGAAAGCTTTGGCCAATATATTTTGAACCATATCTATCCATAAATATGATAGGGTGGTTTTTTTCCCCTTTTTTCATCTTTAAAAAAAACCCAGAAACAGCAGTACTTTTCTTCAAGGTAATTCTGATAGAGGACAACGCCTGAGTGAAATTGTATTCATTTTCAAGGTACAATTTACTTATAAAATGTGTCTTGTTCTCAACAGATTGTCTTGACTTTCTGAATCAGTTTGCCCTCCATCTAAAGAGAAAACTTCAGTATAAGGCATAGTTAACAAACTGTTCAATTTTATGTTGTTAGATTATCCCTCCTATCTAGCTTTAAAGGTTTTGCATCCTTTCTAGCTTTAAAATCAGAATCTCTCTTTTAAATCGCTATAACTATAACAACCATATGTGTGAATTTAGGGAGCTGGAAGGAGAGAAGAGAAAATGGTAGATGAAGAAAAAGCTTGAACTGTAAAGCATGTCATCCATATGAGAGACATGTGGATGTAGTAAGAAGTCTTTCAAAATAGAAGAATGTACAATAGTATATGCTGTACTTTATTCAGCGCAAAATGTTGAACGCCAAGACTAGAGAAGGAAGTGAAGCTTCAGAAAAGTCAGATGTTAATGAATGAGGTGAAATATTACAATATATGGTTGACATTTGAGGAATATTGCAGGTATATTGGATTTCTAACAGCCATTGCCAATCAGTTGCAGATCAGTTTGTGACCTACTCAGATGCTAAGCAGAACCACGCATACAGCATGGCATCCATCCTTGAGATGAAGACAGTAAATTCAGGACTGGGATGTAATCTAGTGAGTAAATGCAGTATTTTTGTACATCTCAAATAAAACCAAGCAATATAATGTGACTACAACTAAGATCTATACCCCTATTCCCATAACAGCAGATGACAGCATAAAAGCTTTTTATGGCCAGTACACTTAATTGGATTATTGTAAAATCTTTATATCAGTCAACAGGCAACAGTCTGCCCCTCAACAACAAAATAAATGGGGGAGATAGTCAAGATTCCAGGGTCCAGCTGTAAGATATTTGAGGGTCCCTCTGCCACAAGAACAATTGTTAATCGGCCTCCATTTAAACAATAGAGTGCAACTTGGCTCAAATATAATGTGAGCTCTTGCTAATCCTCGTGGTCCTTCCAGTAATAGTCCTGAAACTAGCTTGATATGGGAGTCATATTTCTCTTGCATTCTCTCTCTCCTTATCTTTTTAACATTTATGCTGAGATGGCATTGTGAATATAGCTGAATGGCATGAGTATGGAGAACAGATTAATGTCAGGAAATTCAGTAATATGAGCTATGCAAATAATGTGATTTCCTCTATGGCCTACTATGTCTTGTGGAAAAAGTAATTAAAGCTTATACCCACTGCAGCCCTTAAGTGAACATGACAACAGGCAAATGTCCCAGCCCAGCAAATATTAGAGTTGAAGCAGGGGCCCTGGAGCAGGTCAATTACTTCAATTATCTGGGATTCATGATGAATAAAAACAGCAGCAGCTTTCAGGAAATATGCATGAGTCTGGCAATTGCTTGATCAGTTATAATAGTCACTGTCAAATACATTGTCCTATCAGGTATCCTTGTTAAGGGAAAGGCTTGGAATGGCCTTTAGTTATTGAGGCTCCATCACGGACATACAAGACAGGTTTCAGGAGATCTAACAGGATAGCAGTTGCTTGATTAAGTAGGACATCACTGGCAAATATCTCAAGAAAGCAAGTAATCACAGTAGAGCCAGAGAGAGAGAACATAGAGCAGATGTATTGTTTCAATTATTTGTGCCCATTGATGAATAAGAACTCTAACTGCCATCAGCAGATCCTGTGTCAGGCTAGGAATAACTGCATTTCTATGACATCACTTAAAAATCTGGGATGGCTTAAGTATTTCAACAGCTGTAAAGCTTAGATTTTTCTTAGCATTGACTTGACCCTCAGCTAACTTTAGCCGTGAGAACTGAGCAATGAGAGAATTGGTTCAGTATCATTCCAAGCCCTTTGATCTGTAACATGTCACAATCCATTTTCACCAGCAGCTAACTCAGTGAAACTGCAGTTCTCTGTGCAATCTGCATTCTTTACAAAGATCAGCAGAGGAATCTGAGGTCTTCTGCCAAGTGACAGGGCAGAAAGTAACATTTTACAAGTGTTATGAACAATTTTGAAAAATGCTGAATACTCAGAAAAAGATAACGTAGTTAAATAAAAGCCTTAGATCCAAGAACTGACAGGTCTCAAAGTTTGTCAGATATAGATGGGATAGAGAACTGTTGCTCATTTTGCCTTTAGTCTTCCTCTGAGTTGCAGATGAAACCAACAATCTACTTTAATTTCAATTCTACATTTGCTTTGCCACTAAAAATAAACTTTATATAAACATGTCTGACAAGAAAATACACAAAAGATTTTTATCACAATTCCCCCTTAATTAAAAACTTTTTGGATTATTGACATGGATGTACAGAAATACAGCTTACATATGTAAGGCTGAGGAACACAGAGCACTGCAGAGAATTAATAAACTCTAAAGCCCATAGCTAATATTTTATCAAGCAAATCCCCTCTGTATGATTCTTGTTTTATCAAGTTTACACCCAGAGGTTAGGTTTGGTCAGACTCTCAAAGGGAGAGTGGAGGTTCAGTAGAATGCTCCTATTTTAAATATATTAATTGGTTAACACCCTTTAAAAGCCAGTGTTATAAAAATACAAATAAAAAGCATTACATTGCAGGATTCAGAGATATGTCATCAGTGTTTGAACTAACCTCAGCACTGAATGTACATAGAAATATTTCTCATTGACATTATTAGCCTAGTTAAGGTAATTGGGTGGGGGGAAAGGAAATCAATTATATTGTTAAATCAGATGTAAGACAGGTATCAAGCCTAAAATCCTAATTCTTCTCCCAACCTCACTTTGGAAAATGAGACAACTGCAGACGACGTCTACAGAAGGCAGTTTAATTATATTTCCTCTAGGAGATATAAAACGTAGAGGTTCATATTAAAGACTTTGTTTAAGTTATAGGTTGGAGTAGAAAATCTTTACCTGCTACATCAAATCTCTTTGAACCCAATTAAGGTGCTGCACTGATTGCTTTACATCCCAGAAAAGAATAATCTTTATTGGCATTCTGTGTTTGACCTATACATTTCCTGTTACAGGGTAGGAGTCTCTACTTTTAAATCAAGAAATGCCTTTTGCTAGGACTGGATGCCTCAAGAAACTAATTAGGGGATGTGAAGTCTTTCAAACATTGGGTTGCTAGTTTGAAATATAACCAGGCTGGTAAGGAGTCAAGAACTAAAAAATCATTGCCATCGGATGGAGGTAATATATGGTAGTTCACATGAAATGAGTTGATGATCTCAATTTAATTTCCAGTTGAATACTTTCATTTATTTTAAAAAGTGAGTTTCTAATCACTTAGTCAGTATTGCCAACCCAAAACATTAAAAAATCATGAGTCAGGCCCCCTAAAAACACCCCAAAAGATAGGTTTACTAATCATGAAACTTTTTAAAAACCTAGTAAATGCTGGGTTCTTTTTATTTCCTCTTTGTTTTTGAGCCATTAGGGAACATTGGGATCATGTTGCATGCTTTTCTCTGCAACCATGAGAAGTAGAAACTTACTTTTTTAAAAATGAAAGCTGAGATTTTCACTAATTCATATGACTCCAGGAGTGGGAGGTTTAAGAGAAAACAGCAATTATTATACGACATGATAAAATAATGAGATTTGGCAATATTGCCTGGTTGAAGACAAAAACTTGTAAGTGTGAAGCTGAAGGCTCAGAACCCAAAAAGGGAATAGCAATAGTACAAAATGTATTATTTGTTAAAGTCACATGATTTTGGGGGCCTGTCCCCTCATTTCTAGGGTAATCCCTCTATATCAGACTTGAGATACATTGTTGTGAAGGTGCTGTTGCTGGGTGTTCTGTACTCATGAGTGATTACTGTAAAGGGACCATGGGTTATATCTATTCCAACTTCCAGACAATGTCTTTCTTCCCCCAACTTTGTGCCTTCTGGACAGAAGGGACTGGAGGGAGCAAAGAGCAGTACCTGTTATCACATCGCCTCCTCCCAATTGCAGGCCAAATAGCTGATGTACTCAGCAGGAAAATGGAAGCTGACAGGAAACCTCTTGCCTGTAGGGACCATTTTGATTCACCATTGGCAAAATCTCCCTGACGGGGTGTCATAAATATAAAGGGAAGGGTAAATCCCTTTGAAATCTCTCCTGGCCAGGGGAAAGCTCCTCTCACCTGTAAAGGGTTAAGAAGCTAAAGGTAACCTCGCTGGCACCTGACCAAAATGACCAATGAGGAGACAAGATACTTTCAAAAGCTGGGAGGAGGGAGAGAAACAAAGGGTCTGTGTGTCTGTCTATATTCTGTCTTTGCCGGGGATAGACCAGGAATGGAGTCTTAGAACTTTTAGTAAGTAATCTAGCTAGGTACGTGTTAGATTATGATTTCTTTAAATGGCTGAGAAAAGAATTGTGCTGAATAGAATAACTATTTCTGTCTGTGTATCTTTTTTGTAACTTAAGGTTTTGCCTAGAGGGGTTCTCTATGTTTTTGAATCTAATTACCCTGTAAGGTATCTACCATCCTGATTTTACGGGGGGGATTTCTTTATTTCTATTTACTTCTATTTCTATTAAAAGTCTTCTTGTAAGAAAACTGAATGCTTTTTCATTGTTCTCAGATCCAAGGGTTTGGGTCTGTAGTCACCTAGGCGAATTGGTGAGGCTTTTTACCAAACCTTGTCCAGAAAGTGGGGTGCAAGGTTTTGGGAAGTATTTTGGGGGGAAAGATGTGTCCAAACAGCCCTTCCCCAGTAACCAGTATTTGTTTGGTGGTGGTAGCGGCCAATCCAAGGACAAAGGGTGGAATATTTTGTACCTTGGGGAAGTTTTGACATAAGCTGGTAAAGATAAGCTTAGGAGGTTTTTCATGCAGGTCTCCACATCTGTACCCTAGCGTTCAGAGTGGGGAAGGAATCTTGACACGGGGTCCCTCTCCCAGTCTGCTCCTACTTTTGAGGCAGGCAGCAAAGAGAGGAGCAAATTCCATTCTGTGTCCCCACCCCATTGTGACATTGGCTCCCTCCACCCCTGCACATCCAAAAATGGGGAAGAGAAAAGTAAAGGGAAATTTGGGGACTAGCGGCAACAGAGCTGGGGGAGCACAGAGGAGTCAGGGACAGAACTAAGGGAGCTGTGGGGGGAAAGATAGAGCATGAGGGAGCACAGGGGAGTTGGGCAGATCCAGAGCTAGGAGTGAAGCAGTGACTTTGCAATAATGAGAGCTAAGCTGTGACCGGTTAGGAAAGGTGGAGGTGGCAGAAATATGGGGAGGGCAGTGAAAGTGAAGCAAGACAGGGCTTTCGAGCTGCAGAAGCTGGGGAATGGTAGCACCTGACAATGGCAGAAGTAGAGAGCAAACAGATGGAAACTGAATGAGGCAGGGAAGCTTTGTGGTATTACAGGCTGAAAGAGGGATGTGGAGAGAGGTGAGGGGAGTAGTGAAAAGCTGACGGTAGGAGGGATTAGAGACAGCTGTAAGGAGAACAGTTGAGCTGCTGGCGGACAGAAAGTGAGAGGGATGTGGGAAAACTAGAGGTGGCAGAGGCTGTGGGGATGGAGAGTGGAGCTAGGAGGGATGAAGAAGAGGAGAGGCAGAGACTAGGAGCAATGGGGGGCAGGTGGGATGACAGAGGATGGGGACATGGTAGAAGCAGAGGATGAGAAAGTCTGGGGAGAAGGGAGAGAGGAGAGAATGAAGGGGTTATGGGAGGGAAGAAGGCTAGAATGAGGGACTTGGGGAGGTAGAAGAGAGTGAGAGGAGATGAGAAGAGAGGGCTTGAAACATGAAGAACAGACTGAGAAGACTGAGGTGATTTGGGGCAGAGGGAAGGTATCCTGGGGTATTGATGGGGAGGTAGGAGAGTGAGATTGATTTTAGTAGGCTATAGGCGATATTGGGAGACTTGGTGGGGAGAGGAAAGAGGGGAGAGGGATGGATTTTGGAGGGAAGGTAGGGATGTAGGACACTAATAGAGTGATTGAGAGGAAGGAGAGCATGAGAGGGATTTGTAGAGACTGAGGGGGAAGAATGGAGGCGTGTATGGAGGGAAGAGATCATTGAAGAGTAATAGCATCAGCCAAAGTTTGCTGCTGGGAAAGCCTTTAGAAGTACAGGAGGGTTTGTCCAGATATGCCTGGAGAGCCTGAAGCAGGACAACCAGGGCCAAAGTAAATTCAGGGTGCTTCATAGTAGGAGGTGGGAATGGAAGATGAACATGTAATTTTAAGTGCCAGGAAATTCTTTGTTCCTTCCCTCACACGCTGTACAAAATTACTCCATTGTCCATATCTATTTCTGGATAAATTTATCCACAGTAATTTCCAGAAATAGCATGATTCACCATCACCTTTTGGGTGAGATGGCAAGCCAAGTTCTTGATCACTTATGGTTATTAACGATCTCGTCCCTTTTTTAGAAAAGCGGGGTGTTATCTCTATGTCCTAGCCAATTTACTATTTGGATAAGTACCAATGGCAGTTCATCACTTCCTGTCTTAAACTATTTTGTAGTGTTCTGATGCACTGCTAAATAGCTGTTCTGTTTCATCACAGAGGTGACTCTGTTAATGCATTTATGTACCCTTTGTCACTTAAGCAATTAAATTGGATACAGTAATCTCATGAGATTCTGGAGAGCTGGAGGATTTTTTCCTTTCTTTTATTTTGTCAGAATCCTTCACAATACTGCAGTATATGTAGGGTCTTATGCCACATCAGTTTTAACACTTCAGAAATAATAGTCCAAAGAAAAATAACATGTACTCTTTTTTTAACTGCCACCAGCACAAGAAAAACAAATATTGTGTTTATATACATGGATTTCTGGAGTGTCTGTTTCACTTCAGCAGCTTTTATTATCTAAAGAATAGACAAAAATACTGTCGAAGATAGAAAAGTGGCGCAAGCTGCTGTGCTCTTTAACTGAAATATCTGTTTGGGGGATTTACCATTCCACACATTAGACACTATACTCTAATACATTGGCCCTAAACACCAAACACTGCATTTAAAGGAGTGAATGCTGGCTTCACTTTATCGGTGTTTTGGGATCCTCCAGGAATGACTGAATAGTGCTCCCAAGGAAATATATTGAAATGAAGATGAGTGAGCATGCATCTCCAAAAGCCCTTTTACAACACTGCGGACCTTTGGCCCTGGACAACAAGGAACACACATGAAAGAAATCAGGATGCAAGATTTTGTCTTTGCCTTTCACCATTCTTCTGAATTGCAAATATCTGAGAAACATAAAGGAAACAAAGATTCACATCAGAACTTTTAAAGGGCGGAGAAATGAAGTAGCTGACATTGGAACTCAGCCATTATATCTTATTGCTTTGTAGTCGTCCCTGCATGTGCCCCATGCACGGCCTCCCCTTCTGCCCCCCCAAAAAACACCTTACACACATTTTTATTATTCTGAATTCCTTTCTCTGTTTTCTACATGCAATGATAATAGCAATTTGCTGAGGTAAAAGTAAACATTATGTATTATGTTTGGTTTACTTGCTTAATATCATGCATTTGGCTGCAGCTGAATGAGTAGTTGAACAATAAGCTTTGTTTTTCTTCACAGTTAATGACTTACCCAAAGTTAAAATGCCAAGAGTTCATTAACTGATTCAGTGAACTGATATTCAAGATATGGTCAGCTATGGCTACCTGGGCACTCAGATGAATTTGTTACTTTAACACACTGAACTACAATAAAGTCAATATGAAAGCTCCTCGTGATTTTTAAGTTTCCTTATACAGAATTCAATATACTTACAACTTATATGTAAATTAATGGATTTCTGTTTTTGAAGTATCTTTATTTTCAATATTGTTTTCAGACACAGCTCTTTCAGATGTTTGGATTGTTACAGTGTAATTTGAACTGTAGATTTCATACAACAATTTATGCTGTGGCTGATCTTCACATTACATCTACTCTTTGAGTCTCATTGTTAAATTAATAGTCTGAATATTATATGTTGGCCACATGGCAGTTGCCAAGGAAACTCACAGGATATCTCATCATAGTTATAGAACCTCTATCCCTCCCAGGTCTTACAAAAGAGTCACTGGTCTGAAATAAAGAATTTTTCATACATAGGGATAAGAATCAATTTCTCAACCTTTGATGGGACTACAAATATGAGATTGCTGAAGTAAGGGACTTTGGAGTTGACTTTCAGACCTTTCGTGAAACCCATCTAAGGAAAATAAAAACATGATGGAGGAAGCATAAATGGGCAGGCAGCCTCTTTTAAAACTCCTGCTGTGTTATGAAGTCAGGAACCTTTTTTGTATGTATATCCACGCTGCTCAGATTTCATGCTGTAAGCGTAAGGTGTTCTGCATTGGAGAGTAGGATCAAAACTGTGAGAGGAAATTTAAGGATATATCATTCATTAGATTCTGAGAGTGATGGGACCATGGTAATGTCAGCCAAGTTACCTCCTTCCTGTCCTGTCTAATCTTTTCCTAGGTGTCTCTGGGAGGTAGGAAGGGAAAGCAAAACCACTGTTCCCTGTTTCAGTCCAACAATAGTGCATCAGTTCCCAGAGCCAAGTCCTCAAAGTTTTAAATGGAAATAGAAAATTTTATAGCTTAGTAACATCTCTGGATTTGTTGTCATATGACAGAGATTATTGTCCCACCCTTTCATGCCACAGGTGAGCATGCTTCAGTTGATTCCAATGAGTTTCCTGGGGGAAAGCAGTTCAAACACTACTCCTTTAACCATCAAGAAGATTTTCTTTCATTTTAGAGGAGAGTTGGATGCCTTTTGCATTCCACAAGGATATGAAGTGAGCTGTAGCTCACGAAAGCTTATGCTCAAATAAATTGGTTAGTCTCTAAGGTGCCACAAATACTCCTTTTCTTTTAACACCACTTACGACTCTAACAAAAGTCTTTTTTAAGTCTATAAGTAATAGAAGAAGTCCATACACATGATAGCTTTAGATAACTCATGAGGGTAACAAGATATATTTTTACACAACCAGTACAAAGTAATAGTAGTCACTGAAGATCCACTCTCAAAAAAAAAACAAACAAAAAAAAACCAACCCCAGGCATCTCCATAAAGGGCATTAGAATAATCCATACCATACACTAGATTCTTGGGCCGGTGCAGTCACCACCATCTGTCATAAATGCTGTTCAGGGCAACCCAACTTTATATTCAAGCTAGAACATCATTAGCAAAAGCTTGAGCAATAGAATTGGGGCAGGTGAGGGAGAAGAGGGAAACAATTATAACCTGTCACTAAGAAGAGAGCAGCCGGTATGTATTTAATTCCACCATGGAGTGGGACATGGAAGACTTATCATTGCAAAATGTGGCTATTATAATATCAGAAATAGTTGCAACTAAATATGATTATCACTCAGAAGTGGGACAAAATGGTACATGGGATTTATTTTAAAAAACTGGGGTTGGGGTGGGGGGGATGACAGAAACTTTAACCTATCCTTTTGTTGTTAATATAAGGAACTTTCATGATATAACTTCTAACTATAAACCAAAAAATAACAGATTTCCTATGCATTCATTTTTTGAATTAATAGTTGTCAGACTGAATCTTTGTTTTATGAGTAGCAAGCTTCTTTGTGTCCTCAGTCTATGGGCCTGCTTCTATCACATGAAGTCGGCTAGTTCTTTGGGTTTGCAGAGTGCATACACCACATTGCCTTCACAAAACTCTAGCATGGCTGGATAAAGAAAGCCATACTTAATGCCTTTTGGCCACCTCTTCAACCCTTCCTAAATCATCTTTACAGCCCCAAGCATAAGCTCAGCACAGCTGAGGATCTAGCCTTTTATCTTCCAGGCACTTCCTGGTTTCAACATATGCAGCTTTTCTTTCTATAATTAAGAAGAAAAGTCTTGAAACATAAACACCTTTACCCTCCATATTTCCACTGTTCTTATCTCCACAGTGCTTCCAGGATATTTACTGTGAAGTTCTGGACCCACAATATAACAGCTCTTGATCTTTTGCTAGCCAGCAGATGAGGAATTAATGCATTGTGTGAACAGTCAATTTTAGTGCTGTTAATTACAGATTTAAAATCTCAGGGAGCAATATTTCATAAAAGATTGTGAAATGGGGCTTTCAGCTCTGTCCTAGAGAACCCCAGTGCACAGACTGGTTCTGTTTTCTCCATTTCCCAGGCACTTTCTCAATTTTGCAAATTCTTGCTGGAACTGTTGCACACTTTTATGAAGTTCCAGTCTCTCATTCTCTAGTTTATGGATCCTTTCCTTTGCCCCCTTCATTCAAAGTAGCAGTAATGTATCATAAAGTCTTGTTACCTTTGCAGCTTCTTGGAATGAGTTGTATCATTTTGCTCTGCTAGCTCCTCTTCTACATTTTAATCAGCATCACCACCTTTGAGATATTTCTACATCTTTTTCTCAAGGTGGTGACCAGATTTAGCCATTCTTCCAAGGACATACTGTGCCTGATTATTATTTCTCTTTCTCACTCACATCCCTTCTCTATCTATGCTACATTGATGACATCTTCATCATCTGGACCCATGGAAACGAAACCCTGGAGGAATTCCACCACAATTTCAACAGCTTCCACCCCACCATCAACCTCAGGCTGGACCAATCTATACGGGAGGTCCACTTCCTAGACACCACGGTGCAAATAAGTGACAGTCACATTAACAACACCCTATACCGAAAACCCACCGACAGCTATGCCTACCTTCATGCCTCCAGCTTCCATCCCGGACACACCACGCGATCCATTGTCTACAGCCAAGTGTTGAGGTACAACCGCATTTGCTCCAACCTCTCAGACAGAGACCAACACCTACAAGATCTTCAAGTATTCTCAAAACTATGACACCCACATGAGGAAATAAGGAAACAGATCAACAGAGCCAGACATGTACCCAGAAGCCTCCTGCTGCGAGACAAGCCCAAGAAAGAAACCAACAGAACTCCACGGGCCATCGCATACAGTCCTCAGCTAAAACCTCTCCAATGCATCATCAGTGATCTACAACCCATCCTGGACAATGATCCCTCACTTTCACAGGCCTTGGGAGGCGGGCCAGTCTTCGCCCACAGACAACCTGCCAACCCGAAGCATATTCTCACCAGCAACTACACACTGCACCATACTAACTCTAACTCAGGAACCAATCCATGCAACAAACCTCGATGCCAACTCTGCCCACATATCTCCACCAGCGACACCATCACCGGATCTAACCAGATCAGCCACACACACTATCACCAGTTCATTCACCTGCATGTCCACCAATGCAATATACATCATCATGTGCCAGCAATGCCCCTGTGCTACGTACATTGGCCAAACTGGACAGTCCCAACGTAAAAGGATAAATGGACACAAATCAGATATTAGGAATGGCAATCTACAAAAACCTGTAGGAGAACACTTCAACCTCCCTGGACACACAATAGCAGATTTAAAGGTAGCCATCCTGCAGCAAAAAAACTTCAGGACCAGACTTCAAAAAGAAACTGCTGAGCTTCAGTTCATTTGCAAATTTGACACCATCAGCTCAGTATTAAACAAAGGTTGTGAATGGCTCGCCAACTACAAAAGCAGTTTCTCCTCCCTTGGTGTTCACACCTCAACTGCTAGAAGAGGGCCTCATCCTCCCTGATTGAACTAACCTCATTATCCCTACCTGATTCTTGCTTGCATATTTATACTGCCTCTGGAAATTTCCACTACATGCATCTGAAGAAGTGGGTATTCACCCATGAAAGCTTATGCTCCAATACGTCTGTTAGTCTATAAGGTGCCACAGGACACTGTCGCTTTTACAGATCCAGACTAACACGGCTACCCCTCTGATACTTTCTCAGTTGTCACCTGACTCAAGTAAAAATAATCTTAATGGAACATGAGATGGAATTTGGATTATGAAGTACTTAACTTCTTGTCAGGTGCCCCTCTTAATTTGACAAAATATCAGAAGTTGAACAGAGCAGAGAATCAATCCTGTACAGGGGTGCTCTGTCTCTCTCCCCACCCCCACTTTATTTTAGTGCACATCATTGTATATTTGAGAACCCTGTTGGTCCTGGGTCCTGTTGTTCCTGTCAGTCTGCCTGTCGTGATTTGGGAGCAGATAGAAGAGGACAGAACATGGTAGCTCCTACTTTGGTGAGATGGCTAAGGGCACTGAGAGCACCTCTCCCCAAGTTTACTGCCAAGACCAGAAATCTGAGGTTCCACTTTAACAAATTATTGATTTAGGATGGGGGCCTGGATTTGGAGGTTTTAGCCAAAGAAGAAGTCACCTCGGAAGTACTGTTCCTTTAAAAGAATGAGAGCGAAAAATAAATAATGAAAAAACTTGGGCTTTGAAAAATCTCCTCTCTAGCTTGGCAACTGCTGCTCTGTTTAATGGGACAGAAGGGAAGTGTCTATTCCTTCTTTGCCATGCAACCTGACTGCCCATGTCTTTCAGTTTCAGTCATGATTGATATCCTGCAAGGGGGGAGAATATATGGTTGCTGGGTATGTCTGTTAATCCTCAATTTTGCGGGGATTTTTTCATGGTAGTGAACCTATTGTTTAAATAATGTAGCCTTTTGCAGCACATGGAGACTCTCTCTCTGGATGTTGAATGAGGTCTGAAGTTTTATCTGTCATGCATACTGCTTTAGAAATGTTACCAGTTCATGGGCCATATCTTCAGCTCGTGTACTTCAGCATAGTTCTCTTGAAGTCACTCTATCTAGGCCAGTATACACCTGCTGGTCCCAAGTGTTTTGCAAATGTATACAAGAGACAGAAGGTCATCAAGACCACAATGGCTCAGTGGATAAAAGATTGTATACCATTAAACTACATGGCTACATCCACAATTGTTTAATGCTGTTAATATTAGAAGCATGCCAACTTCCTGGGCTCAGAGTCAGAAGTATTGGCCCCAGTAATTTTTTTTCATAGATTCATAGATACCAAGGTCAGAAGGGACCATTATGATCATCTCATCCGACCTCCTGCACAACGTAGGCCACAGAATCTCACCCATCCACTCCTGCGATAAATCTCTCACCTATGTCTGAGTTATTGAAGTCCTCAAATCGTGGTTTAAAGACTTCAAGGAACAGAGAATCCTCCATCAAGTGACCCATACCCCATGCTACAGAGGAAGGTGAAAAACCTCCAGGGCCTCTTCCAATCTGCCCTGGAGGAAAATTCCTTCCCGACCCCAAATATGGCGATCAGCTAATCCCTGAGCATATGGGCAAGATTCACCAGCCAGACACCCAGGAAAGAATTCTCTGTAGTAACTCAGATCCCACCCCATCTAACATCCTATCACAGGCCATTGGGCCTATTTACCATGAATATTTAAAGATCAATTAATTACCAAAATCATGTTATCTCATCATACCATCTCCTCCATAAACTTATCGAGTTTAATCTTAAAGCCAGATAGGTCTTTTGCCCCCACTGCTTCCCTTGGCAGGCTATTCCAAAACTTCATTCCTCTGATGGTTAGAAACCTTCATCTAATTTCAAGTCTAAACTTCCCAATGACCAGTTTATATCCATTTGTTCTTGTGTCCACATTGGTATTGAGCTTAAATAATTCCTCTCCCTCTCCGGTAATTATCCCTCTGATATATTTATAGAGAGCAATCATATCTCCCCTCAACCTTCTTTTAGTTAGGCTAAACAAGCCAAGCTCCTTGAATCTCCTTTCATAAGACAGGTTTTCCATTCCTCGGATCATCCTAGTAGCCCTTCCAGTTTGAATTCATCCTTTTTAAACATGGGAGACCAGAACTGCACACAGTATTCCAGGTGAGATCTCACCAGTGCCTTGTATAATGGTACTAAAACCTCCTTATCTCTACTGGAAATACCTTGCCTAATGCATCCCAAGACCGCATTAGCTTTTTTCACAGCCATATCACTTTGGCGGCTCATAGTCATCAACCAATACTCCAAGGTCCTTCTCTTCTTCCATTACCTCTAATTGATGTGTCCCCAGCTTATAACTAAAATTCTTGTTATTAATCCCTAAATGCATAACCTTACACTTCTCACTATTAAATTTCATCCTATTACTATTACTCCAGTTCACAAGGTCATCCAAATCTTCCTGTATGATTTCCTGGTCCTTCTCTAAATTGGCAATACCTCCCAGCTTTGTATCATCCGCAAACTTTATTAGCACACTCCCACTTTTTGTGCCGAGGTCAGTAATAAAAAGATTAAAGAAGATTGGTCCCAAAACTGATCCCTGAGGAACTCCACTGGTAACCTCCCTCCAGCCTGACAGTTCACCTTTCAGTATGACCCCCTGTAGTCTCCCTGTTAACCAATTCCTTATCCACCTTCCAATTTTCATATTGATCCCCATCTTTTCCAGTTTAACTAATAATTCCCCATGTGGCACAGTATCAAACGCCTTACTGAAATCTAGGTAAATTAGATCCACTGCGTTTCCTTTGTCTAAAAAACCTGTTACTTTCTCAAAGAAGGAGATCAGGTTGGTTTGGCACGATCTACCTTTTGTAAAACCATGTTGTATTTTGTCCCATGTACCATTGACTTCAATGTCCTTAACTACTTTCTCCTTCAAAATTTTTTTCTAAGACCTTGCATACTACAGATGTCAAACTAACAGGCCTGTAGTTATCCGGATCACTTTTTTTCCCTTTCTTAAAAATAGGAACTATGTTAGCAATTCTCCAGTCATATGGTACAACCCCTGAGTTTATAGATTCATTAAAAATTCTTGCTAATGGGTTTGCAATTTCAAGTGCTAATTCCTTTAATATTCATGGATGAAGATTATCTGGGCTCCCCGATTTAGTCCCATTAAGCTGTTCGAGTTTCGCTTCTACCTCAGATATGGTAATATCTACCTCTGTATCCTCATTCCCATTTGTCATGCTACCATTATCCCTAAGATCCTCTTTAGCCTTATTAAAGACTGAGGCAAAGTATTTGTTTAGATATTGGGCCATGCCTAGATTATCCTTGTCCTCCACTCCATCCTCAGTGTTTAGTGGTCCCACTTCTTCTTTCTTTGTTATTTGGCTATAGAACCTTTTATTTATTGGTTTTAATTCCCTTTGCAAGGTCCAACTCTACTTGACTTTTTGCCTTTCTCACTTTATCCCTACATGTTCTGACCTCAATAAGATAGCTTTCCTTGCTGATCCCTCCCATCTTCCACTCCCTGTATGCTTTCTGCTTTTTCTTAATCACCTCTCTGAGATGCTTGCTCATCCAGCTTGGTCTACAACTCCTGCCTATGAATTTTTTCCCCTTGGGATGCAGGTTTCTGATAGCTTCTGCAGCTTTTTTTTGAGGGGACCAACTAGTCATCTCCTCACTCCTTCATCTGGCATTAGCTTAGCTGATGGATCTGCCCTTGTCTGCTGACATCTGTTGTCTGTTAGTTGCTCCAAGTGCCACTAGTAGGTAAGCCCTACTTCCATAGCCCACTTGTTGCAGCATTTGCTCTCAGTAATTGCTGCTGCTGGGTGGGATGGGAGAAGTAGGACATACAAGGAGAGAGTTACTCAGGGATCTTTTTGTTCATCGTAGTCCTCTTTTCTTCCATTCTACATCCCTTCCATCTCCCTTTGGGGGGTATATTACTTAGAGTGTTGTTGTTTTTTAACATTGGCCTGATTATTTCTTAATTCTGAAAGTCTTTAACTGCAAAAGAAGTGGGAAGATTGGTGCTTATACATTAGCTTTTATTGATAGATATTTATCTTAACAAAGTTTTGAGGACCACATAAAGTTGGTTTTCTTCAGGGAAAGTGTGAGTTATAAAATGATTTTGGCACCACTAGTATAAACGTCAGTTTTGTCGCTTTCATTGTCCCCTTCGTTCTGTGTCCAATATCTAGATTGCTTGTCACAAACAGCTCCTTCAGGGTAAATGACACCACTGCTGCAATTCTGGAAATAGTTTTGTAATTCTTCCATGTGGTGTATTTCATAAAGACCTACACTATTTCCCCTTCTGACAATTGTCAGATTTTGAGACTATTCTTTATATGAACTTTCATATTCCATTGATCTTCCATTGCACTTTAAAGAGCTACATTCCCCAGAGATTAATGCGTGAGTTATTTCACAAGTATATTGCTATAGTAATGATACTCTCTACCCATCCTGTTGAGTAGCAATACTAAGACTGCGAGACTTTAATGTTTAAAAAAAACTGTGGCCGTGCTATCTGAAAAGTTAGTCTGGGATTTTCAAAGGAGCCTAAGGGATTTAGGCAACCCAATTCTATTGAATTTCATTGGGAGTTAGATGCCCAAATCTCATTAGCTGCTTTGGAAATCCCAGCCTAAATATTCAGATTAGCACTGCTTTAGAAACTTCCATATGTGTATATAGCTGGTCCAATTTTAAAAGACGTGAGCACCTCTGTAAATGAAACCTATAATATTTTGAGTTGAATAAATCCATCTTTTTTCTGGTCAAAATCTTTTTCTCAAAATTCATAGGTGTGGTGGTTACATTGTTCTCATTTCTAAAGACCCATATACTTTCATTACACTGTTTTTTGTTTTGTTTTGAGGGTGGGTTCCTTTCTCTGTCATTTTTTTTCTTTTTTCCCCTAGCTTCATTTCCTGATCACAAGCTATTCACTCTGCAAATGTATCCATGAGAAGAAAAGAGGGGGTAGAAGTGGTAGTCAAGTGATATGCTTTATTTTATACCAAGTCAAACAATTTAGCTTTCAGATAACAAGAAAATAAAATGTAATGTACATTGTCAAAGAGCTGACACTCTAAACACCAGAAAATATTAAAATCTATTGTCAAGAAAAATAAAAGCATGAATCACTCCATTGCATGACATTTCAAAACTGCTATACGCAGCACAAATTATAGTGTATTTGATGGTAACAGAGATAATAGTACTTGAGAGTTCCTCTCTGAGCACCCTGTATTGCTACTAAAAGGATTGAATTGTCTTGGCCTATAGTGTATAGGTGCACAGAAAAGATTAAGGTTCTGTAAGGTCATGATAGCTAAAAAATAAAAACAGACACAAGAACAGAATTATTGTTAATAACTTCAGTTGGAGAAAATATAATTTCACATTTCATATTTTTGTACCTTTGTTGAAATCCCAAACTGTATATACTTTTAAAATATTTATTATTTTTCTTCATTTCTTACAGAATCTGTCCAACATTTGGTCTAGTTTTTGTTCAGTAATGAACAACTATAATATGTTATATTTTAACTTCATCTACTGTTTAGTCTTCAAAAGCAAATAATGTGCGTTTCCATTACTGTATAGAAAATTCATATAGATGAAAAGAACTTGAGTCAGAAATGGTCTTTGTGATATTATTCAAATTATTATTGGCTGAACAGTAAAATTCTATCTTCTTCAAATGATTGCACATGTCCTTTCCACTTTAGGTGTTTGTGCGCACCCGTCCACCAGAGTAGATTTTTCCCTTATCAGTACCTGTCGGGGTGGTACAAGCACCCTCTGCTGCCTCATGTTGCTGCACAATGGTATAAAGGGCAGACTTCCTGAGACTCTCCCTGAGTTCCTTCTTACTATCCATGATCAGTAGTCAGAGCTCATCAATTTGCTACTGTAAGTTTCTCTCTTTAGAGAGAAATTGTCTTCCTTACTGTGAGTAGTGGTATTCATTAGTTAGATTTGTACAGGTTTTCTTTGTTGTTTTTATTTTTGTTGTTCTTGGAGCATTGGTTCCCTCTTATTTTGGGGATCTAATGCCCGGTACCAGGGTATGCCTCAGTGATAGGGTGTCCACTTTACACTCCCCTTGAATGGATTAATGTAGATTTAGAAGGGAGACAGTTAGCCAGACAATCCACTGGACTGATTTAACTAATCCCTGGACTGAATGAGGGAGCCTAGCTGTGGAGGAATGGTGTTTATAAAGGCAGGAAGATGATGGCAGAGGGGGCTGCAGGGAAATAGGCTGCAGTCACTCCCTGGGAGAAGGGAAGTGTGTGTGTGGGCTACATAGGCAAGTAGCCTACAGTTACTCCCAGGGAGGAAGGGAGTTGTGAGTCTGGCAATAAGATACAGGAGGGAACAGGCCTTAGCTGCTGACTAGAGGGTCCCTGAGCTGGAACCCAGAGTAGTGGCTGGGTCTGGGTTCCCCTACCATTAGTGGTATCCACTGGATGTCCAAAACCAGGAACCCTTGGAGCAGTTGTGGTTGGAGCCCTGTGCCATGCTCATGGCCCTGCTGGAACTCATGGGGCATGCTTCCCACTTCCATATCCTCCCTGGTTCCTCTGCCTTTCAGATCTACTACCAAATGACATTCTAGTTCACATGATGAGGTCCATGACGTTACTGTCAGTACCAGCTAGCTAAGGGCACAAAAACTATCAGCATTTTTTTTTAAAGTACATCAAAAGCAGGAAGCCTGCCAAACAATCAGTGGGGCCACTGGACGATCAAGGTACTAAGGGAGCACTGAAGAAAACAAGGCTGTTGCAGAGAAGCTAATGGAATTATTTGCCTCATTCTTCACTGCGGAGGATGTGAGGAAGATTGTCGCACCCGAGTCATTCTTTTGAGGTGATATATCTGAGGAACTTTTCCAATTGAGGTGTCAATAGATGAGGTATTGGACAAATTGATAAATTAAACACTAAGAAGTCACCAGGACCAGATGATATTCACCCAAGAATTCTGAAGGAACTCAAATATGAAAGTGTAGAATTACTAACTGTGGTATGTAGGGTTGCCAAGTGTCCGGTTTTCAACTGGAACTGCTGACCAGGCCGTTAAAAGTCTGGTTGGTGGAGCAGGCAGGCTCCCTGCCTGGCGCCATGTCACTCCTGGGAAGCTGCCAGCATCTCCCTCTGGCTCCTAGGTGGCGGGCCGGCCACAGGGGCTCTGCGTGGTGCCCCCAGCACCAGCTCAGCAGTTCCCATTGGTCAGAAACCATGGCCAATGGGAGCGGAGGGGATGGTGCCTGTAGGTGTGGGTAGCGCGTAGAGCCACGTGGTCGCACCTCCACTTAGGAGCCAGAGGGATGTCGCTCCTTCCCAGGAGCCACCTGAGGTAAGCGCTGCCCAGAGCCCTCACTACCTCCCATGCCCCAATCCCCTGCCCCAGCCCTACCCCAGAGCCCGCACCCCCAGCTGGAGTCCTCACCCCCCCACACACACCCCAACCCCCTGCCCTAGCCCAGATCCCCTTCACGCACCCTGAACCCCTAATTTCTGGCCCCACCATGGAGCCTGCACCCCCATCCCAGAGCCCGTACCCCCTCCCACACTCCAGGCCCCTGCCTCAGCCCAGTACCCACTCTCACACCCCAACCCCCTGCCCCAGCCTGGAGCCTTTCCTGCACCCCAAAACCCTAATCTCTGGCCCCACTCCAGAGTCTGCACCCCCAGCCAGAACCCTCACCGTCTGCCACACCCCAACCCCCTGCACCACAAACCCCTCATCTCTGGCCCCACCCCAGAGCCCACAGCCGGAGCCCTCACCCCCTGTCACACCCCTGCCCCAGTGAGCGAGGGTGGGGGAGAGCAAGCGATGGAGGGAGGGGGGATGGAATGAGTGGGGGCATAGCCTCGGAGAACGGGCGGGGCAGGGAGCAAGGCAAGGGTGTTCCGTTTTCTGAAAATACAAAGTTGGCAACCCTTGTGGTATGTAACCGATCCCTTAAAATCAGCTTCTATACCAGATGACTGGAGGATAGCTAATGTAATGCTGATTTTTTTAAAAAGGCTTCAGAGCGGTAATTGCAGGCCAGTAAGCCTAACTTCAGTACGAGGCAAATTGTTTGAAACGATACTAAAGAACAGAATTATCAGACACATAGATGATTACAATATGTTGGGAAAGAGTGAAGGCTTTTGTAAAGGGAAGACATGCCTCATCAATCTATTTAATTCTTTGAGGGTGTCAACAAACTATCCCACTGTGTAGGAAAGTTAGGAAGTATGGCAAGATACCACTTTGGCTTAACCAGAAGATATTCAATTATCTGAAACTCAAAAAAGAGTCCTACAAAAAGTGGAAACTAGGTCAAATTACAAAGGTTGAATATAAACAAACACAACCATGTAAGGACAAAATTAGAAAGGCCAAGGCACAAAACGAGATTAAACTAGCTAGAGACATACACAGTAACAAGAAAACATTCTACAAATACATTAGAAACAAGAGGAAGACCAAGGACACAGTAGGCCTGTTACCCAATGAAGGGGGGGAAACAATAACAGAAAATGTGGAAGTGGCAGAAGTGCTAAATGACTTTAGGAGTTTTGAATCACCAATGCACTACATCTCAAAGCCTCCTTGTTTCCTGGTGTTCAGATGCTTGGCAGATTGCTTAAGCAGATCATACAGCAGAGATTTTGAGTGGTCTCTCATGCTGCATATCATGAGTAAGTTTAAGAGTTTGTCACAGTTATTTTAAGTAAAAGTCCTGGATAGGTTGTGGGCAATAAACAAAAATCATGGGAGCCTTGACCTGTCTGTTACTTTTACTACAAATAACAGCGGGGAAGAGCGGCCTGGGGAGAAATGACAGCTGGAGCCCCGGGGGGTTCTGACAGCCCCTGATCCACCACTACATGGGGGGCACAGCCCCAGCTCCAGACCCCACCACAACCATGCCAAAGCTGCGGGTGGTGAGGAGGGGGGCTCTCAGCCCTGGCTCTGGCTGAAGCCAAATGGGGTGCAGGGGACACACAGTCCCGGCTCTGGCACTGTCCAAAGCCGCAGGGAGGAGGTGAGGGCTCACAGCCCTGGCTCCGGCCATGTCCACAGGGGATGGGGGCGCACAGCCCTGGCTACAGCCCTGGCCTTAGCCGCGGTTTGGGGGGCACATATTCCAAGCTCCTCCTGCAGCTGTGAGGGGGTGCAAAGCCCCGGCTCTGGCCGAAGCTGTAGGTTGCGTACGCACAGCCCCAGCTCCACCCCCGCTGCTCACAGCTGAAGTCGAAGTCACAGAGGTCTGGTAAAGTCACAGAATCCATGACCTCCATGACTAAATCGTATCTTTAATCATGAGATTCAGTTTTCAAGCTTGGGGGGGGGGTCCCTCACATAGACCTGCTTGTTACTCATCCCAATAGGAAACACTAATTCTTGTGTTCCAAGGCAGGCACAGTCAGGAATCTCAGATGGATGCTTTCCTCCTGTCTTGAAAACGCAATCTTATGTATGCCTATCATCCCATTCCACTCCTTTGCCGCGTGTTACTGGATCTCAAGGAGGATCATGCTCACATGAATCTCATAGCTCCGGCATGGCCCCAACATTACTACCTTACCAATATTCTTTTTCTAAGCCCCATTCTCGTAATGATGAGGAAAGGCTCCATAATTTGGATGTTAGAAATATGCTGGCCTTTTACTTGGATGGCACTAGGTCTTTTAGGTCATCATCCCAGTTGTTTGTCTCAATTGGGAACAAAATGACAGGCCTTTCAGTCTTGACTCAGATGATTTTATCCTGAATTTCATCCTGCATATACCTGTGCTGTGAATTGCAAATGTACACCCTCCAGCAAGGGCAGTAGCTCACTTCACAAGATCTTATGCAGATTACACAGCTTTTTTGGTTTTAGTACCTATAAAAGACATTTGTAGAGCTGCAATTTGGTCATTGGTACATACTTTTACTACTCATTGTGCTGAGCATTCCAGAGATGATGCCAATTTTGGACAACCAGTTCTTCATCCTGTTCAGGTAGACTCTGAATCCCACCTCCAGTTTGAACTGCTCGTGAGTTACCTGGAGTAAACGGAAATGTGCAATCACTCAAAGAAAAAATGGTCACTAACCTGTACTGTAACTATTGTTCTTTGAGATGTGTTGTGCATGTCCATCCCATGAGCCATCCTCCCTTCCCTCTATATCATCATCTGTCTGATAAAAAGAAACTGAGGAAGGGCCTGGGGGGCTGCCCTTTACTCTGTGATATGGCAGCACACTACAGTAGAGGGCACCTGCTCAACCCCAGTGGTTACCACTATGGGAAAAATCTAGGACTGTGCCACACATCTCGTGCCACACATCTTGACAAACAACAGAGAACAGATTAGTAAACCTTTTTTTCCTGTTGTGTACATGGATTTGAGGGTAAATGTAAAGGTACCTCAAATCCAGACAAATGTAGACAAACTGACAGTAATTCAGAGAACAATAAAAATGAGTAAGAATCTGGAAAGATTGATTCAGGGCTCGATCTTGCAAGCGGCTGAGCGCACTGGCCGCTAACGAGCAAAGTACTTATGCACAGCTTTAAGTAGGTGAGTAATTCTGTTGAAGTTAATAGATGACTCGTGCCTAAAAGTAAGCACACGATTAAGTGTTTTTCAGGACTGGGGCCAGATCACTTAGCACCCTGCAGGACTGAGCCTTTGTGAGGAAAAGTTAAAGACCTGATCAACTGACTTCAACAAAAAGACTGCATTCACTGCAATAGCTTTAGATCATGCCCTAAGATATATGTATGACTTGCCAAAATGATTATAATGGATATGGGGGTATGTTATTCCATATTCCAGAGGATCTTGTGAACTAAATTTCATCCGATTAGCCAGGAGCAACCTATATCCTAGCCCTTATCGGTTAGTACAGGCTGGTGCATAAAATCTTCTCCATCTGAGGAACTCATGAATATTGCTCTCTCTCTCTAAAACTGACTCTCATCTTCCATTGTTCTCAGTGGTACTGAGATTATAAACTGATGCCTTCTTTCAAAATGGTCATCCCCTCATTGTTTACAATGGGAGCGAAGCCATGCTGCCCTCAGCTGGTGATCCCCTAGGCTGTCAGGAGTGGAAAGAAACACTCAGTCCCAGTCAGAACAATGATAAATAGATACATATCCTTCTCAAAATTGCCACTTGAAGGCAGCCTGTGACTTCATTTCCATTGAGAACAATGGGAGATGGCAACCATTTAGAAAGAGGGTAGTTCTTCGTAGAATTCTTGGTAGAAGAACATTATTAGTTAGCCCGACTGAAAAATAAACTTTCAGTTGTGAGGAATAATGAAAATTCTTCAAATGTAGCACATACACAAAATTTCAGTAAATGTAAAAGTCTCTGTTATTCAGATCATTCAGGACAAAATAAAATATCACTAGGTGGAAAGTCTCTTAAGAGTCTCATCTTTAATGGATTTTAACTCCTAAATGAATTAACAGATTTACTTGTAAACTCTCAGAAAATTAATTCCATACTCAGAGTAAATACTGTAATTTTGGCTAGGGTATGCTGTATTTTTTTTGTACATAACAAAGATATTGAATCTCTACTTTAAGTGCAAAACTTAATCTTAACTAAGGAGCTGCAACTTGTGCCTCCATAGTGAGTTGGTTGATAAATGCTTCCTCTATGGAATGTGATCGAAGAAGCCCTGTACTTGCTTGAGTGATAACATACACTGAATTTAAGTGAGAGAAGAAAGGCATCGACAGAAAGATGCGTGGACCCGCTAAGGGCATAGCTGAAAAGAAGAAGAAATTAATAGTGTCTAAAGACAGAAATAAAGAGGATACATAGATAAATCAGCTGGGAAATACAACAAGCATCCTAGGCTATTAAGGTGTAAAAGGTTACTTTAAAAATTATTCTCCTTTTATCAACAGATCGGCTCCTCCATATGTATTCAGACTATTAACTTTAGTGGCAAAATGCGTATTGCTTTTTACTCATATTTTGTTCTATCGGTTCTTATACTTCCCTCTTCAACATAGTATCTGAGGTGCCTGCCTGTTGTGCTTTAAGCAGTGTGACTAACAAATGTCACATGATTTGTTCTTTTAGCACTGCTGGGCCAACTCTGAAGGAGATAGAGCTACAAATTCTGGTCCATCTTGAGCATCATCAACAGGATTGTTTACCAAGTTTCAGTTACTTACACCTATGCAAACCCATGGCAGGCAAGGGCTTTATCCAGATGTCACTGAGGGCAAGGTTTTTCCTGCAGAACCTTTATGATGGGGTGATGCACAAAATGGAAAGATCTCAGTTGAGTTTGCAGAGCTGGCAGTTAGAAAACATCATTTTACTTGCCAGCTGAGTACATTTGATATGGAGATCATTCAGTGACATATGTGGAGTGAAAAAATAGCCATTTTACAAACAGATATTTCAGTGTGGAACCTCACTTTAAACTAATAATCTTTCTTTACCACTGGCAATTATTTTGGAAAGGTCATAAAAAACTGGGGAAGTATGAGAGGATTGGAGATGTGTACCTTAGTTTTGTTCTTCAGTAAAAGAAAAAAGTGTGACTCTAGGAGTAATTTAATGAAATTAAGAAAGGGGAAAATGAAGCTAATTATCAGGAAAAAATGTCTGATGCACTGTGAAATAATCTTCCAAGAGAAGTAGTAGAAATCCTGTTGCTTGAGCCATTTTAACAATGTAGATCTTGCAACTGTACAATAGGGAGCAATCCACACTGTCGGGGAACAGACTAAATGACCTACCTCTGTAGGTCTAACTTCTGTGATGATCACGTGTTGATATCTAACACTAAAGAAAATATACTGGTTTAAACTTAGTATTTGGGCTGATGTAGGAGAGAAAGCTGGCAAGGATCAAATATTTAAACTTAAATATCTTTGCTAGTAAGCATATTTGACAAGAAGTCATGTGACTGGCAAACTGAGTTATATTTTAACATATTTTTGAATTTTTCCTCACTATGAAATTCTCTTTAAAGATCTCAAATCCGTTGGTAATTTTTCTCCCTTAGTAGATATGTATATTCAAGTCTCAATGTTCAAAAGTCATTTTGCCATAGGTAGATTTTAGCATATACAATAACATGCGCAAGTGGTTTTGGTGTCTACAATGTAATTTCTGAGGGAGGCGCACAAATGGTGCAAGTGGCGTTTTGTGTGCAAAATATTGATGATTGCAAAAGAGGCACATTCGTAGAAATAGCCCCAAAATGTTGCCTCTGAGAAATATTCAAATGCAAATACAGTAATGTCCCAGGAGCAAATCAATTGCATCAAAGATTATGCCCATAGCTGACTTCACAGGATGAACAGCCCACACTCCTGCTGCACTGCATTGCCTCATTAATACTGCTCTTTTACAGCCAGAGACAAATGTTTACACTTTGCAGCAGTTTCTGGCTACATGACACACTATGAGTAAAATGCTTCTTTTATAACTAAACGTATCTTAGGCCCTAATTGGAAGGAAGGCTTGGGGGGGGGGCACTGAGGAAGAGAAGAGGCTATTCACCTTGATAGGAGAGATATTCTCTGCCCCTTCCATTCTCCCTTTGGACATCATTTCCCCTAACTGGGTAATTCCCTACTGGGCATTGAACAGGCATAGCCAGGGTTTACTGCACCCTCCCCATACCACCCTGCACTGGGGAAGTATCAGAGGCAAGATGGGAAGGAGTGGGGGCCATTGCCAACTGAAGCAATTTAGAGCAGCCCCGAAGCTGATTTAACCTGCACTAGATGTCAAGCAGAGAATCAGGGAGATGAAATTGGCTCCACTTTCTGAGGTCTGGTCTATACTTAAGAATTAGATGCACTTAGCCATGTCACTCAGGGCTGTGAAAAATGTCATACCCTAAGCACCATAGTTTATGTCAAGGTTCCTCCCCCACTCTGAACTCTAGGGTACAGATGTGGGGACCTGCATGAAAAACCTCCTAAGCTTATCTTTACCAGTTTAGGTCAAAACTTCCCCAAGGTACAAAATATTACACCCGTTGTCCTTGGACTGGCCGCTACCACCACCAAACTAATACTGGTCACTGGGGAAGAGGTGTTTGGACGCGTCCTTCCCCCCAAAATACTTCCCAAAACCTTGCACCCCACTTCCTGGACAAGGTTTGGTAAAAAGCCTCGCCAATTTGCCTAGGTGACTACAGACCCAGACCCTTGGATCTTAAGAACAATGAACAATCCTCCCAACACTTGCACCCCCCCTTTCCTGGGAAATGTTGGATAAAAGCCTCACCAATTTGCATAGGTGACCACAGACCCAAACCCTTGGATCTGAGAACAATGAAAAAGCATTCAGTTTTTTACAAGAAGACTTTTAATAAAAAAATAGAAGTAAATAGAAATAAAGAAATCCCCCCTGTAAAATCAGGATGGTAGATATCTTACAGGGTAATTAGATTCAAAAACATAGAGAACCCCTCTAGGCAAAACCTTAAGTTACAAAAAAGATACACAGACAGAAATAGTTATTCTATTCAGCACAATTCTTTTCTCAGCCATTTAAAGAAATCATAATCTAACACATACCTAGCTAGATTACTTACTAAAAGTTCTAAGACTCCATTCCTGGTCTATCCCCGGCCAAGACAGAATGTAGACAGACACACAGACCCTTTGTTTCTCTCCCTCCTCCCAGCTTTTGAAAGTATCTTGTCTCCTCATTGGTCATTTTGGTCAGGTGCCAGCGAGGTTACCTTTAGCTTCTTAACCCTTTACAGGTGAGAGGAGCTTTCCCCTGGCCAGGAGGGATTTCAAAGGGGTTTACCCTTCCCTTTATATTTATGACAGTTTAGATGTCCTAACTCCCAGTATAGATGCAGCTAGGTCAACAGACCTGGTAGGGGACAGTCCCTGTTCTGAAGAATTTAATCTCAAATTGCACAAGGCTGGGAGGGGAAGAAGAAGCACAGAGAGGTGAAATTATTTGACCAAAATCACACAATAGGTATTTAGCAGAGCTGGGAATATAACCCAAGTTTCCTGGTACCCAGTGCATTGCTCTGTCCCTTAGACATCAATACATAGAACATCTTTCTTTCTAGCTAGAGATCTGCTGGCAGATCCCAAGCACATTTCAGAGCCCCTGTAACTGTGGACTGTGCCTCACTTCTGGTAATCAAAACTTGAGAAAACACTCCCTTGATCCCCACCCCGTATGCCCCAGTTTCTCTTCTATTAATAATTCCTCCTAATCATTTTTATGTACATAATTGCTCCATTCAGTATTTAAAACTACAATGTGGTAACAATCTTCTGCTTCCTACACTGGTCCTACACTTTCTGTGAGCTATGACACTTAATCAGAAAACAGATTATAGTGTCTTTTTTTTTTTCCCCTGAGGTAACATTGGTGAAACTTAAATAAAGGCACATCTTATCTCTTCCCACAACTCCTTTGGAAATTTTCTTAAACACAAGCAATATTTTAAAGCATTTATTTATTTCCTCTTTGTGCTACTCTTTGACGTTTGACACTGCATGACTGACAAAGTCACTTAATTTGTGTAATTTATTGGAAGTGGAGATTGAATTTTGCTCGTTAGTAATTTCAGTCAATATTGAATCTGAAGAAGGATTTATACTTTTAAGACACATTTTCTTTTTCTTCAGAATAACAGTGCAAGCTGCATGATATGTGAACTTGCCCATTATTTATTTTTAGTATGATGCTCAAATATTAGAAACGAGAACCAAGTGATTATCTGAACAGAATCCAGAGACTACTAAAGTATAATGTCCATGCTTATTAATCTCCTTTTCCTAATCCATGTCACTCTCTTATAATCTGATCCACTCCCTCTGCTCTTGCTTTGGCTCTGACATCTTAAGTATTCAGCAGCACATCATGTTTTTGCACACTGTCAGGGAATTTTCTGCAGATGGCTGTAGAACTCTTCATTTCATCTTCCGTTAGAAGGTGCATATGTCTAAATAATGGCCACGTTAATTGCAGATGGAGTAAAATACACCTTGTTTTGAAAGGATTGTATCCCATTAGAAACATAGCTATAGTTGGAGATGAAGTTTGAAATGAAAAGTCCTTATAATGCAGGCAATGCCAAGTGAAGACTCAGCATTTGGCACACTCTTCTCTTAGCTGACAAGAGCCAAACCTTTGATCATTCAAAGCAAGCCCCTGTTCTCTTCAATTATCTCTCTGTAGAAAAACATGCCAAAGGAATAGAACACATATTGGGAAAGCCATTATCTTTAAGACTGTAGTCCATCCAGTTGCACATTTTTGTCTAAAACTGCCCCTTTAAATCTGAATTTCCTCAGGTGTGTTGAACCTGGCCACATTCAATCCCTCAAATTTCAGGAAGCCGTATAGGGTAACTACTTGATTAGAAAGTGCTGCCCTCCCAATTTGATTAAGTACTGAGATATTCTAGATGACCTCACTCATTTGTTTGCAAATTCTCAGACTGCTTTCCTTCCATACTGATGTAGTGACAAGTGACATTTTTAAACTGCAGTGGATGCATATATCTTTGGAGTTATTGACTAATAAATTGGCATAATCAGTATGATTGACTGGAAATTAAATTTGTACCAAACCTAAAGGGAGCAAATTTACCCAGAGTCTTTATCTAAAAATGGTCAACTTTATTGTCATTTTTGCAAGAACCAGAAATGTTTGTCTAGGTTCGTACTTTGACACATTAGTGTGAAATGTGTGTGGGAGGGAAAGAATAATTAATTTAAAATTAACAAACCTGTACATCTCTAAATAATAGAAATGCATAAAAATAGCATGGACAAATGTGCTGTGAAAACATCTAGCTATGGGGCCAAATTCTGTTCACTGATGCAGTTCACATTGTCACATTATGTAGCAGGGGAGTATACAAGCACTGATTGTTCCAGATTTCATGACACAGGGAGGCTGAAACCAGGTATCGTAGCTGACATTCTGCTTGACCTCCTAAAAGCACTCCCTAGAACTATTTGGGTGTATTTCAACCGACTTTCCACTGCCAGGATACCTGGTGACATTTTGAATGACCAGATTCCTTCCTCCTGATCACGTCAAGATGGGTAGAAGAATTCTTGGGGAGATTGGCACTTCATATGGCCAAAGAAATGGTATTTGTTGCTCCTTATCTCCATGAGGATAAGAGAAGTATCAAGTATGCACCATGGGAGAGAGAGAAGAGCCCATGCATGGTGGGGTTATCAGACTTTCTCTGCCCCTTTCTGGAGGCGTCATTCCTTGACAGCCCCCTCCTCAAGGAAAACCCTCTCAGACCATGCTACCAACAAGATAGTCTTCCAGAGACCTAGAAGGGCCAGGAGGAGATGCTGACCAATAGGGAGCTATCCAGCCTGTTAAGAGGGCTCGCATGCTTCTTCTCCAGGGCAATGAAACTGGGATGGAGAAGGAGGAGCTCCTCAGTGTTAGCCCAGAGCCCTCAAGCACAGCAACTAAGTACTTGCCTTTGGAGGGTGTTTGGTTTGTTTTAGTTTAAAGGCACAGACAGACAAATTCGGAGCTTTGTTATCCTTAGTTAACTGTTTAGTTATCCTTAGTTAACTTTGTTATCCTTAGTTAACTTAGTTAACTGTTGACTGATGCTGAGCTTACCGTATGGGCTGCCCTGCTCCGAGCCGGTGGCCACACAACTTGTAGCTTAAGGCAGAGTGCCCTGCAGCACCTCTCTTGGTCCTGTAGAGGGTGCTGTGGAGCAGCACCACCTTTGACACTATGCATATCCTGGTTAGTTGGCAGTTAATGTTGTTTTTCAAGGTCCAGTCAATGCCAGGCCAGCCTACTGTATGTAAATTGTCAAAAATTATCAGCACAATGTATATTCTGACTGAGAGTGAGTAGCTGTTGCACCACTATTCACAGCAGCCCTGTATGGCAGCTTTATGGGATTTTTGGTATAAAGCCCTATCTTACAGTGATGTGATGTCCTTCCAGAAACGGAGTCTTATTTATTAGCATTCAGTGCTGTCAGCTGAAAGTGAGGCAAACTAGTGAGTATCTTCACCACAGGCTTGAAAAGCATCTGCATAGCTTTGGAAACCCGACAAAGAGTTCCTGAGATTTCATAGCATCATACCAACATCACTATGGGGATCCAGTACATAACTGACAGCTTTGTAATTTCATCTACTAGTATAATATTCCTTGAACCTTATAAAAATGCAAAGTGTATCCTTACTAGCAAATCTAGAGTGTTTTGTGTAGTTATATTCCCGCCATTTGCCTGCAAGGATTTTTATCAAAGTGGATTTATAGTGTCGACAGAGAGAGAGGGGCAAGTCATTTGTAGTCTGGGTAACTTTAGTGAAATCAAAACATAGTAAAAAATCATTATAAATCAGATACATTTGAAGTTGTACTCTGCACTTTATTAAATTTGTTGTCTCAGGATCAGACACCTGAAATTCACTGTGTTGGTGAGAGATTCTTATTCTGCAAGGAGTATATGAAAAAACAGTAATATTTCATGATAGCAACATAAGGGGAAAATAATTGACTGTATCTTGCCTTATGGGAGTTGGTTTATAATCTGACCAGAAATCAAACTTAATGACATTCATCCATATGAGATGTTTGTTGATGTCAAAAATTAAGCCATAGGAGTATAAAGCTAGTTCATAAATCAGTACGTGAAATTGAATAAATAAATTGGAAAGGCCTTTTAAAATGCATGAAAAGAGCTTTTGTCCCTTTTCTGTAAAAAGAAAAGGAGTACTTGTGGCACCTTAGAGACTAACAAATTTATTTGAGCATAAGGTTTCGTGAGCTACAGCTCACTTTATCGGATGCATTCAGTGGAAAATACCGTGGGGAGATTTATATACACAGAGAACATGAAACCATGGGTGTTACCATACACACTGTAAGGAGAGTGATCAGGTAAGGTGAGCTATTACCAGCAGGAGAGCCGGGGGGTGAGGGGAGAAAGCCTTTTGTAGTGATAATCAAGGTGGGCCATTTCCAGCAGTTGACAAGAACATCTGAGGAACAGTGGGGGTGGGAATAAAAATGGGGAAATAGTTTTACTTTGTGTAATGACCCATCCACTCCCAGTCTTTATTCAAGCTTAAGTTAATTGTATCCAGTTTGCAAATTAATTCCAATTCAGAAGTCTCTCGCTGGAGTTTGTTTTTGAAGCTTTTTTGTTGAAGAATTGCTAATTTTAGATCTGTAATCGAGTGACCAAAGAGACTGAAGTGTTCTCAGACTGGTTTTTGAATGTTATAATTCTTGACGTCCGATTTGTGTCCATTTATTCTTTTACGTAGAGACTGTCCAGTTTGGCCAATGTATATTGTAGAGGGGCTTTGCTGGCACATGATGGCATATATCACATTGATAGATGAGCAGGTGAATGAGCCTCTGATAGTGTGGCTGATGTGATTAGGCCCTATGATGGTGTCCCCTGAATAGATATGTGGTCACAGTTTGCAACGGGCTTTGTTGCAAGGATAGGTTCCTGGGTTAGTGGTTCTGTTGTGTGGTGTGTGGTTGCTGGTGAGTATTTGCTTCAGGTTGGGGGGGCTGTCTGTAAGCAAGGACTGGCCTGTTTCCAAGATCTGTGAGAGTGATGGGTAGTCCTTCAGGATAGGTTGTAGATCCTTGATGATGTTTTGGAGAGGTTTTAGTTGGGGGCTGAAGGTGATGGCTAGTGGTGTTCTGTTATTTTCTTTGTTGGGCCTGTCCTGTAGTAGGTAACTTCTGGGTACTCTTCTGGCTCTGTCAATCTGTTTCTTCACTTCAGTAGGTGGTTATTGTAGTTGTAAGAACACTTGATAGAGATCTTGTAGGTGTTTGTCTCTGTCTGAGGGGTTGGAGCAAATGCGGTTGTATCATAGAGCTTGGCTGTAGACAATGGATCGTGTGGTGTGGTCTTGATGAAAGCTGGAGGCATGTAGGTAAGTATAGCGGTCAGTAGGTTTCCGGTGTAGGGTGGTGTTTATGTGACCATCGCTTATTAGCACTGTAGTGTCCAGGAAGTTGATCTCTTGTGTGGACTGGTCCACGCTGAGGTTGATGGTGGGATGGAAATTGTTGAAATCATGGTGGAATTCCTCAAGGGCTTCTTTTCCATGGGTCCAGATGATGAAGATGTCATCAGTGTAGCACAAGTAGAGTAGGGGTATTAGGGGACGAGAGCTGAGGAAGCGTTGTTCTAAGTCAGCCATAAAAATGTTGGCATACTGTGGGGGCCATGTGGGTACCCATAGCAGTGCCGCTGATTTGAAGGTATACATTGTCCCCAAATGTAAAATAGTTATGGGTGAGGACAAAGTCACAAAGTTTAGCCACCAGGTTTGCCGTGACATTATCGGGGATACTGTTCCTGACGGCTTATAGACCATCTTTGTGTGGAATGTTGGTGTAGAGGGCTTCTGCATCCATAGTGGCTAGGATGGTGTTTTCAGAAAGATCACCGATGGATTGTAGTTTCCTCAGGAAGTCAGTGGTGTCTCGAAGGTAGCTGGGAGTGCTGGTAGCGTAGGGCCTGAGGAGGGCGTCTACATAGCCAGACAATCCTGCTATCAGGGTGCCAATGCCTGAGATGATGGGGCGTCCAGGATTTCCAGGATTATGGATCTTGGGTAGCAGATAGAAAAGCCCTGGTCGGGGCTCCAGGGGTGTGTCTGTACGGATTTGTTCTTGTGCTTTTTCAGGGAGTTTCTTGAGCAAATGCTGTAGTTTCTTTTGGTAACCCTCAGTGGGATCAGAGGGTCATGGCTTGTAGAAAGTGGTGTTGGAGAGCTGCCTAGCAGCCTCTTGTTCATATTCCGACCTAGTCATGATGACGATAGCACCTCCTTTGTCATCCTTTTTGATTATGATGTCAGAGTTGTTTCTGAGGCTGTGGATGGCATTATGTTCTGCACAGCTGAGGTTATGGGGCAAGTGATGCTGCTTTTCCACAATTTCAGCCCATGCACGTCAGAGGAAGCACTCTATGTAGAAGTCCAGTCTGTTGTTTTGACCTTCAGGAGTCGTCCACCCAGAATCCTTCTTTTTGTAGTCTTGGTAGGAGGGTCTCTGTGGGTTAGTATGTTGTTCAGAGGAGTGTTGGAAATATTCTTTGAGTTGGAGACGTCGAAAATAGGATTCTAGGTCACCACAGAACTGTATCATGTTTGTGGGAGTGGAGGGACAGAAGGAGAGGTCCCGAGATAGGACAGATTCTTCTGCTGGGCTAAGAGTATAGTTGGATAGATGAACAATATTGCTGGGTGGGTTAAGGGAACCACTGTTGTGGCCCCTTGTGGCATGTAGTAGTTTAGATAGTTTAGTGTCCTTTTTCTTTTGTAGAGAAGCAAAGTGTGTGTTGTAAATGGTTTGTCTAGTTTTTGTAAAGTCCAGCCACGAGGAAGTTTGTGTGGAAGGTTGGTTTTTTATGAGAGTATCTAGTTTTGAGAGCTCATTCTTAATCTTTCCCAGTTTGCTGTGTAGGATGTTGATCAGGTGGTTCCACAGTTTCTTTGAGAGTATGTAGCACAAGCTGTCAGCATAGTCTATGTGGTATGTAGATTGTAATGGATTTTTTACCTTCGGTCCTTTTGGTACGATGTCCATCTGTTTGCATTTGGAAAGGAAGATAATGTCTGTCTGTATCTGTACGAGTTTTTTCATGAAGTTGATAGATTTCCACTCCGTACGGCTAAATTCAGTGCCTTGCATAATGACAGGTTTCAGAGTAGCAGCCATGTTAGTCTGTATCCGCAAAAAGAAAAGGAGTACTTGTGGCACCTTAAAGACTAACAAATTTATTTGAGCATAAGCTTTTGTGAGCTACAGTTCACCTCATCGGATGCATGCAGTGGAAATACAGTGGGGAGATTTATATACACAGAGAACATGAAACAATGGGTGTTACCATACACACTGTAAGGAGAGTGATCAGGTAAGGTGAGCTATTACCAGCGGGGCGGGGGAGGGGAAACTTTTGTAGTGATAATCAAGGTGGGTCATTTCCAGCAGTTGACAAGAACGTCTGAGGAACAGTGCGGGGGGGGGGGGTGAATAAACATGGGGAAATAGTTTTACTTTGTGTAATGACCCATCCACTCACAGTCTTTATTCATGCCTAAGTTAAGTGTATCCAGTTTGCAAATTAATTTCAATTCAGCAGTCTCTCGTTGGAGTCTGTTTTTGAAGTTTTTTTGTTGAAGAATTGCCACTTTTAGGTCTGGAATCATAGAATCATAGAATATCAGAGTTGGAAGGGACCTCTGGAGGTCATCTAGTCCAACCCCCTGCCCAGAGCAGGACCAATCCCCAACTAAATCATCCCATCCAGGGCTTTGTCAAGCCTGACTTTAAAAACTTCTAAGGAAGGGGATTCCACCACCTCCCTAGGTAATGCATTCCAGTGTTTTACCACCCTCCTAGTGAAAAAGTTTTTCCTAATATCCAACCTAAATCTCCCCCACTGACCAAAGACATTGAAGTGTTCTCTGACTGGTTTTTGAATGTTGTAATTCTTGACTTCTGATTTGTGTCCATTTATTCTTTTACGTAAAGACTTACAGACAGCCCCCCAACCTGAAGCAAATACTCACCAGCAACCACACACCACACAACAGAACCACTAACCCAGGAACCTATCCTTGCAACAAAGCCCATTGCCAACTGTGTCCACATATCTATTCAGGGGATACCATCATAGGGCCTAATCACATCAGCCACACTATCAGAGGATCATTCACCTGCCCATCTACCAATGTGATATATGCCATCATGTGCCAGCAATGCCCCTCTGCCATGTATATTGGCCAAACTGGACAGTCTCTACATAAAAGTTCACATTACCTGATCTCTCTTGTTACAGTGTGTATGGTAACACCCATTGTTTCATGTTCTCTGTGTATATAAATCTCCTCACTGTATTTTCCACTGAATGCATCCGATGAAGTGAGCTGTAGCTCACAAAAGCTGATGCTCAAATAAATTGGTTAGTCTCTAAGGTGCCACAGGTCCTCCTTTTCTTTTTGTGGATACAGACTAACACGGCTGCTCCTCTGAAACTTCCCTTTTCCGTATCTTTCTCTTTGCCCTTTTAGAGCTGTTCCTCCAACAGGTAAATGTTTCGCAAGAGGAATGTATAAAATGTACGATTTATGGGAGCTTCTGACATTTATTGTATTTTTGATTAACACTTTTATTAGACTTGTCCAAAATATAATTCATTATTTTAGGGGTTTTTTTTGGTAGTTCTCTGTTATCCTGACATGATCATCAAATAGATCAGGGTATGTAATAAAAGCAATATAGGCAGTAGTAGAACATACTGTCATGGCCATTAGGACTATACTACGAGCCAAAATGTTGGCGCTAAAAGTATTTTTAATGACTTGAAATTGCTTGAAGTGCTTTCTGAGAGTAGAAGTGTGCTGATTTATTTATCTGCTGTACTTACCTAAATTAATTTGTATAGAACTACTTTGGTCTTAATCATCTTACAGTGAAATTTATGTTAATATTTTTAAATGGTGCATTATTTTGTCTGAAGGATAGACTTTATTGCAATGACACTGGTCTAAAAACTGTTGTTTAAAAAAAAAAAAAAAGAACTAAATGAACCAGCCACTAAAACATCATCAGCGACTGCAGTCTTACTTGGACTGCATTCATAGTTTTTACAAGTGACCTTGCAGGAAGCAGTAACATTTCAGTAAAGTAATAGCATTTGTTAGCATGGTAACAATCAGTAAAATGAATGCGGCCTGGGATATTTTGTGTATCCTACAGTTCATAGCTTTTCCTTTTATATCAGGGCTGGGAAATCGGTGCTGCATCCTCCTCCTCCCTTTTTGCACTCGGTCCCCAGCATCTAAGTATGGCCAATTGCTTGCTTTGTCTGACCTTGACTCTTAGGCTGCTCTAGATGGGATCCTCTGCTTTGCCTCACTCATGAACCAATTCTATCATCCTCTAAAAATCACTTTTCAGCTGGAGATTATGGCAGGAAGTGGTATTGCTGGCACATCACAGATGCTCTAATATCAAGGGTTTGAATCACTGCTGAAGGACTTGAACCCTTTCATAGAATACCAGGATTGGAAGGGACCTCAGGAGGTCATCTAGTCCAACCCCCTGCTCAAAGCAGGACCAATCCCCAATTTTTGTCCCAGATCCCAAATGGCCCCCTTATGGATTGAACTCACAACCCTGGGTTTAGCAAGCCAATGCTAAAACCACTGAGCTATCCCTCCTCCTTTTGATTTTGTACTCATCCTATTCTCAGCTGCCTTCCATGCTGCTTCCCCTGGTTCTCTGTCTCTCAACAGACCCTCTTTTCCCTTATCCCAACCACTGCAGTGGCTTGCACACAGCTTCTTCAGGTTAGCTGGCAGCATGTTGTCCCATCTTCTTCCCCCACTACCTAGCATTCTGGTGCAGCTTATCCTACCCAGCCAGCACAGCTACCAGTCAGATCCCCCCTTGACCTACCTCCTGCACAGCTCTGTCCACTGTAACTCCCCCTTCTTCTGAGTACCTCACTTAGTTTCCTTCTATGTCTTTATATCTCCCCTAATAGTCCTTGCTCCCCCATACCTTTCCAACTCTGCTCCGTCACTACTCCCCTGTCCCTATCATGTAGCTAGATATTTTGCCACACCCACATTGTGATATCTGAGCTTCATGTGTGTACTGCTGTCCCCCTCCTGCTCTCACTACCAACCTAACTTCCCAGAACCACACTCTTCAGCTATATATTCTTCCACTTTGTTAAGTCTTGCTAAACCTGATTTAAGCATTATCTTTTCACTTCTTTAGTCCTGGGCTGAAAACAGTTGCATGCAACTGCAAGACATTTTATCTCCATCAAATCTTAATTACAGTTTGTCTTATTGCTACAAAAACACCATAGTTTGCCTTCTATGTAAAAACTAATGTGTGCTCAGGAAAAGCTCAAAACTATACCAATTCAGGGTTAAGTTTATGTGCACTAAGAGTTCTTTGTAAAGCTTATGCTCAAATAAATTTGTTAGTGTCTAAGGTGCCACAAGTCCTCCTTTTCTTTTTGCGGATACAGACTAACACGGCTGCTACTCTGAAACAAATTCTTTGCCAATTCTATGCTTGTCTCTGGCTATTATTTTCATCCTTCCTTTTTTATAAGCACTGCATTGCAATAAAATACCTCCTAAATTAAAAATACATAAATCAGAAGAGCTGAGCATATACCTATATACTGTGTCATTGAGATTCATGGGCTGTATGTCTAATTAATCTAATCTAACTAGATAATTTCCCCTACATGGTTCCTATTTTGGAAACAATGCATAAATAAGCAACATATTTTATTTCATCCCAAAGAGAATGTGTTATGTACTTTTCCCCTTTCTGACTGCCACTTGTGAAGCTGATGTAAACCATTAGGTTTTCCTTCACAAATATTTGGATAGTTTGGAGGGAGGGAGGGCAGACAGAGAAAGTTTTGCAGAATTTCACAGCATTTGTTAAAAAAAAAAAAGTAAAACCTTCCCAATTTTGTCAAATGTTCTACAGTCATTGTCAAATTTACTTAATATATATCAGAAATAAATAAAACCAGTTTTAGAAGACTGGATTACTAAGGTGCCTGCTGATGGAACATGTCTTTCACTCCCCAAATCACCTATTCAGATCTAGTCCAGGTGAGTAGTGAATGAAAGTTGTTTTGCTTTGAGGGCAGTTTAATGTCATATATAAAATAAACCAGTGTAGTGATTTAATAGAACCAGCACCATATTGGCACTAACTGGGACCCTTGTTTGTAGTCTCAGCAAAGAGATGGAAGACTAAGTGGGCATAGATGGAGATGTGGGAATGGGGTGTGTTATGTTTCAATTTAATGGACTCTTATTTCAGATTCAGATTTCAGAGTATTTCACATTAAGGGAAACAGCAGACAAAGGAAGAATTGATATAGTCTCTATGGATATGTCTACAATCCAAAATTAGGTCCACACTACAAGTGCTACAGCAGCACAACTATGTTGCTGTAATATAGACACTTGCTACACTGACAAATGCTTTTAACCTTTAAACATCATCATTTTCTTCTTGCTGATGTTAAAACAAACCACTGGAAAAATATACAGTATTATAAATACAGCCCTTACAGAATCTTTTCTCAGTAAGCTGCTTCCAAGGTTCCTTAGTTGATGTGAGATTACCAGAATAGCGCAAAGTAATTAGAAAAGACATCCTTGAGGCACAAGATTAGAAGTTGGGAAATGTGGATTCAGGGGAAGATTTTCAATAGCACCTAAAGAATTTAAAAGAACAAATCCTGTTAACAAGGGGAGCAATGACCAGGAGCCCAAGAGAAATAAAAGGAAGTTTGGATTAATTAGTGCTGATGGCTTTGCTAGTCTTCTATTTGATGCGCTCAGTGCATAATTTGCTATTTTTAATATATATTTTAGATCACCTTTTAAACAATAATTAAAAACCCATAATTTCTGCTGTATTATATCCTTGTGTGACCTGATAAATGACATTGAGATTTGATCTTAGACAATCATTTTCATGTCTGTCTGAAAAAAACCCAGAGAAACAAAATAATGCGGACCATTTCTCATCATCCACTTAGTTCCCTAGTGGTTCTGCAAGAAAAATCTTTTAATGTTAATTTTTGTGGAAAGTATCGTCTTCTTACCTCAGTTCCATAATTATCACTTTCAGAAACCATGTTAAATAATTAGCCTAATGTTTTTGCATGAAATAAAATGGGAAAGGAAACAATCACAGTGGACATCACCTAGTTTATATGTTTTACCATTTCCAGTGAGTTTTATTTCTCATTGAAAATTATTAAGAATTTCTTATTGTAAACTGATGTTCAGTGTCGCTGTTTCAATTTTGTGTGGTATCACTCGCCCTGCTGCCATGAGGACTGGCATGCAAAAGTTCAGTTGCCTTGTTATTGCAGAAATTGGACGATGGAGGTCCTACTACCTGAAAATGGTGTTTGGAGGCTGAATTCTGCTTCCTTCATGGAAACTGACTCCAACTGAAGACTAGGAACCAGAACCGTCACTTCCTTATGAAAAGCAGAATTATACCTGTACTGCTGCCCAAGGAGATCTGTGGCTGCAAAATGGGTGGGGGCTGGATTATATCCTTGTATTTGTTTTAAATTTACCTACCATTATTTTGTGACCCCTTGTTCTCATATTATGGGAAACAAAATTCCTCACTAGGATTTCCTTCTTACCTGTGTAAGGAACTCCTCCCTCCTCCCATTTCAAGCTCTCCCTACAGTGACGCTGAGATTACAATGATGAAATTTAGTCTCTGAAAACATAGCATTAGCAAGTAAGCATAATTTACTGTTTGACCTTGAATAATCCCTCCTAACTCATTTCTGGTGTGTTATGTACATTTTGTTCAGACTACACGAAATGAAGGTTCCCTAGTGAAAAAAAAACAAACTACTTCCTTACATGAACGTGAATGACAATCAAACTCTGAAAAGTGGTTTTCTTTTTACCTTCTGCGAAACCTAGTGAAAGGAAAAAACTCTTCTTTGTTTTTTTTTCATACAACACAGTTAGCTTAGCTCCTCCTGTCTGTTGATTATCAGAATGGGGGACTGTATTTTTTACACAGTATGTGTATGGAAGTTGGCCTCATGTATTCTTTGTAACTTGTATTTGGCCTATGAACATGATGTACCATATTTTTCATTTACTTATCATTTATAACATCATGTATCTCCAACTTTCAGACTTGCAGTAAGTATAGATTTTTAAATTCCTCTCAGAATTTACAGGCACATTTGACAGATTGTCAGAACCTTTTATTGCGATGGATTCTAAAAATCACTTTAATGATAACCTGCTACCTTTTAAGAAAATGTTCGCTATACAGGAATGGACTTGTCACAACCTGAGATTATGTGCATTTTTCCCAGCATGCTACCTGCTATCTTAACATTTTATACCAAATACAACTATAAATTATCCTGTAAGATCTACAGCTATCAGAAACATTTAAAATTTTTTTACATTAGTACATTTTAAAGTTTGCTAACCATTATATATTATTAATAAAGTAGTTAGTGCAACTTCTTGCTTTATTGACTACAGGGTAATAATCTATATATAAGAATATAGCAGAATGCCATGATTAGCAGACTCCAAAGAAATGCCAAATAACTTATCTTGATGCTTCTATGATTTCTTAAATATTCCACTTGTGAGTCCTTACTATGAAGTGGTCAGAAGTTGAGCTTCTTTACTCAAAGATCTTATGAGCAATTTCTTTAAAGAAGAATATAGATTTTAATGCATAAATTTTGTAGAATGACTATTGAAGTTGAAACTTCATTTCAAGAAGCACTGGGCTTTGTTTAACTATATTGTGAGTACCCAGAGTTACTGAACCAGACTTTGCTTAATTAATAACTATAGGATGTGAGGCAGTTCCAGTGCTGCTTTTTCTATTAACTTGCAATTTCCTTTAGGAAATGAATAAACTGGGGGGGGGGGGTATGGCTGCTGAGAATAAACGTGGTACAACTGTACATTGCCAAAATTCATTTGAATGAGTTAACAAACATGGCTTATAAATTGACTACACTTTAATTCCCTAACTCAAATGGGACATTTTGTAGAAAAAAGGCAGATACGTATTTAAAGTGCTAAATATAGTGTGAGAATATAACAGTAAGGAAATCATTTCATTAAAAATAAGCATACTAGTATTATATTTCTAGGGAACTGTTTATCTCTATCCTAATCATATTTACATAAGACTTGGAGGCATTGTTCCAAATTACATTCTTTGTTACTCTGGTAAAACCCCATAGACCTCTGTGCATTTGTGTTGTTGTCACTGAGAGAAACATCTGGAACACTTTATTACCGTTAGAGTTTCCTAAGCTTTGTGATGGGTTTTGAAAAGTGAATTACCTGTCATTCTGAACTGAAAAATCTGAGACACTTAAAAGTCTAAGTCAGTCTGTGCTTGTAGTCATGCTGCAGACAGTTCATATTATCCTCATTTGGGGCATTTACAATACACCAGGAAAAAGAAATCTTGATTGCTAGATGAAGGACTTTCGTTCTTAACTTGTAACAAAAATATCTGGTTTAGTACTGGAAAAAGAATTGTACTCCTAAGAACTGATTATCCACATTTTAATTTTTCGATCAGGTCACCAAAGTTAGCTTCTTAAAAATTGTTGGAAGAAGTATTTAACTTGTCTAAACCATTTTTCTTAAAATATTTGAGCTTAAGGTAACTAGAACTTCAGTAACCATGCAGCCGTATTTTTTGTTGTCATTCGCGTTATAAATAAAGAGTAGAAATCTCAATTTTAAAAATACCCAATTTGCATACATTGGCAGAAAAATTGAAGGGAGAGAACAGCTGAATTACATTGAAAATGTAGGTATCTTATAGTTGTAGTTTAGCCTATTCATGTTAGTATGGCTACTGTCTGCAAGGGTTTGTGCTTTAAATGCTCTAGTTTCAGCAGTACTCATCAGCACTCATCCATAAAATGATGTAGAAGTCTGGGAGCATATTTTTTTAAGTAAAATATTTTCATTCCAATTATCATCAGGTAATAGGGTTTCCACTAAAATGGCTGTTTTGTAGGCTTTTGTGCCTGTTTGCACTGCTGTAACTCAAAGGTGGTTTTGTGTTGTTTTGTTTTGTTGAAAATGAAATATTTCAGGACATATATTCATGAAATACATTAGTAGTTTGGGTATATTGGGGAGAGGGGGAAGAGACCACCCTACTGTTTCTGGAAAAACAGCTATTGAACATGTACAATAACTTGTCTTCAGCTTCTTGATAGTTGATTTATTTCACATGCACAGCAAATGTGTTGTTTCCCAAAGAGGAAACACAAAGATGTCAATCTGAGGTAACTGGTCAGAAGCAGAACTTTTTACTAAGGCCTTACATATGGAGTCACATAATAGGCTGCAATAGATCGCTCAGAGTACAGGTAATGTACTTCACATTTGAAAAAAACAAAATAAGAGTTTGCATTATCAACTTGAAATGCTAGCCTGTGGGCTCGATTCAATATACTACAGTATCTTGCATGCTGTTAAGAGTTGGAGAATGATTCTTAATTTTCATTTCCCTGTTGTATAAAAACAAGTGTTCATTATGCAACCAACACTGCTTCCAACTTTAGTAATTAGAAGCATGTAGTTTATGCTTTGTTTATGGTCCTTAATGTCATAGAATCATCATTTATCTGGGTAGCAGTGTCAAACATATTTGTCTTTTGTTTAATTGTAGCTGGGTATAAGCACCTAATCATTTATACACCTGAAATTACTTCTTGTTCTTGATTAACGTGTTCGTGAGTTCATTTGAGTGTGGCTTGTTATTAAGGCTGCTTTATTAAAGTCACCTTTTAATTTCCTGAGTTAATTAAAGGTTTCTGTTATTTTTACAATCTCCCCAGTTCTGTGATGGCCAGACATAGTACCTTTTACTCATTTGGTTTCTTCTAATTTATCACTGCTGTCAGTGGAGTTGTTGAACTCTTACTTTGCATTTAAGGAGTAATGATGAGTGACTGAAACGAATGATATTATAATGGCTAACGTATATATTTGTAAATGGTATGAAAGGCTTATCTTAAATTCACATTAAACATAGATATTGAAATGAGTAGCAACATTTCATACATGAGGTTTTTATCAGGGATACTCTGTAAAGGAAAATGTCAATTTAGATTTAATTTGGTCAATACCACATTGTTAACTGTATTTTCTACATCCATTATGATTGGAAAATAGTTCTTTTTTTCTGTACATAGAACAGAATTTCTGTTGGTTTCCGGCATAGAGTTCAGATCAAATTGCCTAAAGACTAGCTGTCTATTTGCAGGTGCAATTTGCGCCTGCCTTTTTGTATCTGCAGTTGAATTGCAAATGCAAATCAGTTGAGTGATCTCAAGCTCAGTGTAGCAGACCCACTTCAATCATTTGTTTCAAGTTGGGAAGGTAGCATTAAATTGTAAATAGCTATATAAGTTCATGTTATTTTCTCAAACTCTGAACCTGATTATGTTGGTCAAATCTGAGTCAAAGCTATGGATGCAATTCTTTGGGTGGCAGTTGACCTACAAACAACTTGACTCTTACTCATTTGGTTTCTTGCATACTCATGCTGGTATATTGAGACCATAGCCTATCATGCTGACCAGTACTGCCTCATTTGTTTCCATGTACTCCTCCTCCTGCTGTCAGTATCCATTTGTTGCCGTTTGTTTTACATTGTAAGCTCTTTGGGGCAGGAGCCATATTTTGTTGTGTCTTTATATAGCGGTCCTGGTCCATGACTGGGGCTCCTCAGTACTATGGTTGTAATAACAATAATAATAAAATAATTCCCACTGGTTCTTTAATTTTAAAATTGCTAAAAAAAACCTGTAAAATTATTTCCCCAAAGATAATCAAAACATATCTTTTGAAGAAACTAAAAGTGCTCGAGACAGTTTAGAGAAGTTTACAAAGCACACATTAAATAGTGTTCAGTAATATCATAGATAACATCTCTTAAAAAAATAGAAATAGTCTTTAATTTATTGTTTGAAATAGCATAAAAATACATTTCCCATCCAATATATAGGTATATTCCTTTCTACACAGTAAATCTAATTAAATTAACAAAATATTAGGTTTCCGAGGCTAGTGTGAATTTTCAGAATAAATTGCAGCAACCTAGTATATGCAAGATCTAGGTTCATAAATATCTTTTAACAATTTGTCCTTCAGATCACATTAAACTAAAAGCTTTCAAAGGTTTTAACCCCAGCCACAATATATAATGATAAGGTTAGTGGTGAGAGTTCCAGTAGCATCTGGCTTTTGTGCATTTTAGAGACTATGGAGTATTGGGGCCACCAAACAACAAATGAAAACCAGCAATGTATGGTATAGAGAAACAAATTTACTTTATTAAATGCACATCAAAGAACGGTAAATGCACTCCTTGCAAAGGCAGATAATGATCTGAGAAACCTGTACAGACACAGAAGGCCCAGTACAGTCAGCCTGCTTGATACTGAAACTCTAACAGAATATTAATACTTATTTTTATATTTAATATTGCACATTTAATATGTTATCATATTGTGTGTATGTGTATATACACACACCCCACACACAAAGGCACATAGTACATACCAGTATAATGCATATAAATATGTATGTTAGCATACATATAAATATTATATATCTATATTAGAGAATCACACATACTCATAACTTTTTTGTGGGCACACATACAGCTCCATAGATATGTGTATGTATGAACAGAAGTTCACTTTTTTTGGCATTATACAATTGAATTGATGGAAGCTAAGGCATTGGCTTTACAGTAGACAGATAAAAGAAATAGTGCCATAAGTTTAAAAAAAAATCACTGAAATATTCCTAAATTAGTTCTTTTGTAAAATACGTAGCATATTCAGAATACTTGATGCTTGTTCGGGGTGACCTTCATGACTGACTCTTATCTTTGCCACAGAACAGTAAAGTTGCTCTCTCAAATGCATGCTGATATATTGTTTGTGTCATTATACAAGTTATAGTTCCAATACTTTTTAAAAAACTCTGAAACATTTCTAAATTAGTTCTTCTGTGCGCATATGATGGGAACAACTGAACAGAAGAAGGGCCAAGGGGGATGTCTAGGTCGGTAGGCGAGGACTGAATGCAGCAGAGAGATTTACTGAAGCAGAGTTTTTGATTCGGGTAGAGTGCAGGATATAAAGGGCAATGGGCCAGAAAGGAATCAACTTCCTCATGTGTCAGCAACTTCCTCTCTCAGAGGCAGAGACGGTGGGCGAGGGCATTAGATTTGGGGGCATGTAGTCAGCTCCATATTCAAGTTTTGTGCAGAGGCAAGAGCTAGGTTTCAGAATAAGCATGACACTACACAAACTATTCTGTATGCAAGATTGCAACAGTGGGCAGGTGTGTTAAAGGCAGAAAGTGGTTTTTGTGGTTTTGAGTAGTTAAATTCAGATACTGAACTGGATTTGGGAAGAATTAGGAATTACTGTACCTCCGAGAGGGATTTAAACTAGCCCATCCTCTGAAGGGAACTTCTGAACTCCTACTGTGTAGTACTGAGGAATATATATAGGAATGTATCAATAGGCTATCAATTTGTAAGCAGACCTGCAAAGACTCTTCCCTTGTGTGTTTCAAATTGTTCTTAATAAAACTGTGACTTACCACCTTTTTTAAATATAGAAAATAACTGAGCCGTTATCAATGTATCATCAGTAAATGGGTCTTTAACAAAGAGCTGCAGATTGTGTTCAACATCTAGTCACACGAATAATGGTTGCAGGAACTAGACATAAGTGTTCTGTAGGAGAGAATACCAGGAATGCTGTTAGGAATCAAGCTGACTAAAGACAATTGAAACAACATCAACTCATGAAAAAGGGAACTAAGTGACAAAGTTATTGTTAGAAGGCTCCAGAGAACATACATAATAATTGCTGTTGAGTGATCATCAGTTTCTACAATCCCAGGCAGATCAGGCTTTTATTCACCCGTATCTTACAAAAGGCACAGGATGTAAAATGTCTTTCTTTAGGAAAAAACCAAATAAACTGATAGTTTTCTTTGAAAAAAGGAATTTTATTTGCAAAGAATATTTTCTTCTATTGTTTTCCAACATAGGACTGTATTATTTCATTATCCTCACTTACAATAGCCATGGAATGCATCACAGGCTGTGGTAAGTGCTTAGCATCAGGAGGCACCAGAATGCCTTAGATTTGTGATGTCCTTCCATAATAACAATGTCTCTGAATACATTGGCGAGAATCCAGTGATCCATATTTGACTGGTTTCAGAGTAGCAGCCATGTTAGTCTGTATCCGCAAAAAGAACAGGCGTACTTGTGGCACCTTAGAGACTAACAAATTTCTTAGAGCCTAAGCTTCCGTGGGCTACAGCCCACTTCATCGGATGCATAGAATGGAACATATAGTAAGATTATATATATATATATATATACACATACAGATAAGTTGGAAGTTACCATACAAACTGTGAGAGGCTAATTAGTTAAGATGAGCTATTATCAGCAGGAGAAAAAAACTTTTGACTGTGGGTTTCTTGTCTTTCTAAAATTACTTTCTGTGCTGCTGGGAAAGTTGGATCCAAAAGTGTACAGTGGTAGCATAAAGGTATGACTTCTGCATTTGGGTCTTTCACTTTTTGATTCATCAAGTAGGGTACGGACTTTCCAAGTTGCAAGAAACGTTTTTGCTTTTCAACCGCATTAGGAGTGATCCCTTTGGACACGGTTATCCAGTCAGGTATGGTGGGATAGCCTGTGTTTGGGGCACCTTTTCTAGCCTCTTCCCCATATGGGGTGAGCAAAAGGGGTTCCTAAAAAAGCCCACTCAGTCATGACCACTGCTGCCAAAAATGCCCTCCTGTCCCAGTCCAGGGGCACATGACAATCATCTTACGGTCACCACCTGCACCTACAGTCTGTGACTAGGGACTCTTGATGATCACTTCACCTCTCCTCATCTCCACAGGACTTTTATGCGTAGGGGTGGAGGAATAGTTCTTCCTGTGAAAGAAGCCTGCGTGTGAGTAGTTTAATGTGGGGAGCTGTTGCGCACCAGCAGCCATGCAAATCTTGGCGGAAGAGGCACCTGTGTCTGGTGGCAAGGAGCTCCAAGACAACTGGAGGTTTCTCCCCTGTTGCAGTCTTCATCTGCCTTCACAGCTGTTGAGAGGTGATCCTGCTTCATCCACCTGTTCTGCCATTGAGGTCTTATTCTAGGTTGTGTTGGGCTGCACTTTATCTGGCACCTCGTCTTGGACCTTACCGCCATGGAGTACAGGACTCCTGACGGCATCACTGTTAGGGTCTTAAGTAAATGCAAGCTTCTCCACCACGTCAAGAAGAAGTGATTGTTGCCCGAGAACTCTCGAGGTACAACATCGACATCGCTGCTCTCAGGAAAACAAGATGTACAGATGAAGGCCACTTGAGGGAAGAGGACGGCGGTTATACTTTCTTCTAGAAAGGAAAACCACAAGCGACAGGTGAATACACGGTGTTGGCTTTGCAATCAAGAACCTTCTAGTCAACCACCTGACTGAGCTCCCTGCCTGCATCAACGGGCTCCTTATGACCCGCCGCATCCAACTGGTCAATAAGTCATTTGCCACTATCGTCAGTGCATATGCACCAACACTTCTTCACGCTGAAAAAGAACAGAAATAATCCTCCTGCACTGACCTTGATAAAATTTTGTCATCCATTCCAAAAACAGATAAGATAATCCTCTTAGGGGACTGTAATGCAAGAGTTGGCCGAGATTCTAATGTATGGAGTAGTACTATTAGGAAGGAAGGAGTTGACAAGACCAATTCCAATTGTATGCTTCTACTCAAGAAATGTGCAGAGCACGACCTTGTGATCACAAACAAAATTTTCAGACAAAGCAACAAATACAAAACAACTTGGCAACACCCCTGCTCAAAACAGTGGCACCTCCTAGACTGTGTCATTGTAAAAATACAGGATCTAAGAGATGTCCAAATCACCTATGTCTTAAGAGGAGCCGATGACTGCTGGACTGACCACCGCCTGGTGAGGTCAGTCATGTCCATCAGGATTGCACCAAAACATAGAAAGCAATCCAAATCACACAGAGGGCAATACAACATCCAAAGACTTCAATCCTCAGTGCACCAAGAGAACTTCCAAACACTCCTCAGTGAAAAACTGACCTATATGCACACCTGGAAATGACAACACAACAGTTGAAGAAGACTGGGAAGCCCTAAAACAGACTATCCGTGAGGCTTGTCATAAATATAAAGGGAAGGGTAAACCCCTTTGAAATCCCTCCTGGCCAGGGGAAAGCTCCTCTCACCTGTAAAGGGTTAAGAAGCTAAAGGTAACCTCGCTGGCACCTGACCAAAATGACCAATGAGGAGACAAGATACTTTCAAAAGCTGGGAGGAGGGAGAGAAACAAAGGGTCTGTGTCTGTCTGTAGTCGTTTTGGCCAGGGACAGAACAGGAATGGAGTCTTAGAACTTTTAGTAAGTAATCTAGCTAGGTATGTGTTAGATTATGATGTCTTTAAATGGCTGAGAAAAGAATTGTGCTGAATAGAATAACTATTTCTGTCTGTGTATCTTTTTTGTAACTTAAGGTTTTGCCTAGAGGGGTTCTCTATGTTTTTGAATCTAATTACCCTGTAAGATATCTACCATCCTGATTTTACAGGGGGGATTTCTTTATTTCTATTTACTTCTATTTTTTATTAAAAGTCTTCTTGTAAAACACTGAATGCTTTTTCATTATTTTCAGATCCAAGGGTTTGGGTCTGTGGTCACCTATGCAAATTGGTGAGGCTTTTTATCCAACATTTCCCAGGAAAGGGGGAGTGCAAGTGTTGGGAGGATTGTTCATTGTTCTTAAGATCCAAGGGTCTGGGTCTGTAGTCACCTAGGCAAATTGGTGAGGCTTTTTACCAAACCTTGTCCAGGAAGTGGGGTGCAAGGTTTTGGGAAGTATTTTGGGGGGAAGGACGCGTCCAAACAGCTCTTCCCCAGTAACCAGTATTAGTTTGGTGGTGGTAGCGGCCAGTCCAAGGATAACGGGGGTAATATTTTGTACCTTGGGGAAGTTTTGACCTAAACTGGTAAAGATAAGCTTAGGAGGTTTTTCATGCAGGTCCCCACATCTGTACCCTAGAGTTCAGAGTGGGGGAGGAACCTTGACAAGGCTTATGAGGCATCCGTTGACCTTGCTACCCGCCGCCATCAGGACTGGTTTAACAACAACAACAACAACACTGAGATTACAGCCCCTTTGGACCAGAAGAGAAAAGCTTTCTGCAACTGGCAAAACCAACCACTATCCAGTCAGAAGCAGAGCTTTTTCCATCAGCTGAAAGCTGAAGCTCAAAGGACAATCTGAGAAATCAAAAACAAATGGTGGGAGTACAAAGCAAAAGAAATCCAAGCATTCGCTGACAGACATGTCATGCGGAGCTTTTTTTGTGAGACAAAGACTATACAGACCAAGCTCATGTGGCCTCACACTTCTGAGATCCAAAGATGGTAGTACTCTTCTTAAAGATAATGAATCCATCAAAGAGCGCTGGAAGGAACACTACAAAAAGCTTCTAAATCGAGAATCGATTGTGACTGACAATACCATTGATTCCATCCCTCAGCACTCATTCTGGGAAACTCTTGCCAACCCACCGACACCTGAGGAGGTCTGCAAAGCAATTAAACAAATGAAGAACAATAAAGCATCAGGTCCTGAGAGCATGCCATCTGAAGTACTGAAAGTGGGGGAAGAAACACTAACAAGCTTCATTTGCTGCTCCTCAAAATCTAGCGCACCAAAGAAATCCCTGCTGACTTACGTAATGCTAACATCATCACTATTTTCAAAAAGGGAGACAGGGCCGACTGTGGCAACTATTGAGGCATTGCCCTCCTCTCCACTGCTGGGACAATTCTTGCTAGAATCTTACTGAATCTCCTGCTCCCTCTTGCAGAGGAAGTATTTCCAGAGTCCCAGTGTGGCTTCAGACCATCATGAACCATCATCAACATGATTTTCATAGCCAGGCAGATCCAAGGAAAATGTCAAGAACAACACCAGCAGCTACATATAGCAAATTTATCACCATTGTAAGACTCCACTATGACCAGATGACTGCCTCCATCCTGTGCAGTGGCTCTACCTCTGAGCCCTTTGTCATCCAAACTGGCATAAACCAAGGCTGTGTACTGGCACCCAGCCTTTTCTCCATTTTCTTAGCAGCTATGAAAACATTAACCCAAGACCGTCTACCACAGGGCATTGGCATCCAATATCGGACTGACGGCAACCTCTTCAACCTTTCTCATCTCCATGCCAGAACTAAAGTAATATCAGCAACAATAACTGAACTCCAGTACACAGATGATTGTGCTGTAGTTGCACACTCAAAGGAGGATCTACAAACAGCCCTTAATTGCTTCTCTGAAGCTTACAAAAGCCTAGGACTAACTCTGAACATCAGCAAAATAAAAGTTCTCCACCAGCTAGTCCATGCTGATCAGACCCAGCAAGGAAGATCTATGTTGACAAAGAAGAACTGGAAAATATAGATTACTTTGCCTATCTTGGCAGCCATCTCTCACAGAGGGCAGACATAGATGTCGAGATTCACCACAGAATCCACTGCGTCAGCCTTGCCTTTGGCAGACTGTCTCGCCAGGTGTTCAACAGTCATATCATCAGAACACATACTAGACTTTTAGTTTATAAAGTGGTGGTAATCCCAACTCTCCTCTACGGCTGTGAGACTTGGTTGGCCTATAGAAAACACCTGAAAAACCTGGAATGCCAGCACCAGCAACTTCTTCATAAGATCCTTAACATAAAGTCTGAAGATTGTTGCACTAATGTCAGTGTCCTCACAGAGGCCAACATCTTCAGTGTTGAGGCCCTGATTATCCAGCACCAGCTGAGGTGGAGTGGGCACTGTGTGCGCATGCCTGATATATGCTTACCAAAATAATTGCTGTATGAACCAATGGAGAAAGGAAACAGGGAGGCCAAAAGAAATGCTTTAAATACACCTTCAAGATAAACATCAAGAGGTATGGCATTGACACCACAGACTGGGAGACAGCAGTCCGGGATAGGGATAACGGTGAAGACTTGTCAGAGAAGCGTCCACTTTGGAGGAAAATCGCCTTGCTCTGGTTGCAGAAAAATGCCAGAAAAGAAAGGGAAGACAACTGTCATGCAACAACCCTGTCTTCCAACACCACCTGCAACGTCTGCCAATGAGCCTGTGGCTCAAGGATCGGACTCCTCAGTCACCAAAGGACCCATGAAAAATAAAACCTGTGAAAGAGATCATCCTCGACCTCGAGGGATTGCCGATGAAGGGTATGACTAAGCTTTCTATATCACAATGAAAGAAACTGATGCAACCAAAACCTATGTGTTTACAGCTGATTAATTAGAGACTTGACTGAATCTAACTTTTAAAAGGACAAATGTAAATTGATTAACACCTATGCCATCTACGGGAGTAGCCATTAATAAGAAGCTCTTACAAGAAAAATAGTGATATATCCAATTAACATCCTGAGCTTGCTCAGCAGTTCACTGAAGAATGTACAGCAGATTAGGAAACTCTCAAAGGACCAAAAATAGAACAAACGGTGGAAAACTATAACTATATGAAGAAACATTTACAGTGGCTACAAAAGCAGCTCCTATGTGTCTATAAATAGAGCTTGTATGTGAAGGTCAACAGTGCTATAAAGGCTGAAATGATCATATGGATGAAATGACAACCCAACCATTTATTCTGCAATTATTGACATGATCAGATATTTCATCTCACTCAAAGATAAAAACAGGTGAAATATTTCTGAAACTCAGTACAAAAAGTTTTCATCTACATTCCAAATGTTGTTGTTATGCCCCTCATGGAAAAGTTTGAAGAAGGATGAAGCCAACAGCGTTCTATAGAAAATAATCTAAGAACACAGAGAATCTAACAGAGAATGATCTCCTTTTTATAGATTTTTTTAAAACAAAAAACCTATTCAATGGAATTCAGTGAATATAATTCTTTATTAAATTCTGTGGGATGGTTCAAAAAACCTATAGAAAGATTTTTATACAGATTCTAATGAAGTTTTCTGTGAGGTTCAATAGTTCACTGTGCCTGCTAAAAAGTGCTGCCACTCATTAGGAACTATTTCTTGCCTCCAATCTCTCAATTTCCTTATGCTTAGCGGAGTATAGTTTCCATCTGGGCATAATAATAATACCTAGTACTTATCCAGCACTTTTCAGCAGTAAATGTAGAAGTGCATTACAAAGGAGGTGAGTGTCATTATTGCCATTTTACAGAGGAGAAAATGGAGGCACAGAGAGGTGAAGTGGCTGGGCCGGTATCACCCAGCAGGCCAGCAGCACAGCCAGGAATTCTTGAATCGCAATCTGGTGATCTAGCCACTAGCCATTACTGCCTCTCTCTCTCTTTCTCACCTGTGCTTTGTGACTTGTACTCACTTTAGATTACTTCTAGTTGAAGTTTAAAATGTTGGATTTGACCCATAAAGTCACAAATGGGTTGGATCCTGGTAATTTGAGGCATTTGTGATCATATGGTTTATCTGATCCCATATTGCATGATTTAAACAGGTCTGGTGCCAAGACACATTCTGAGAGGTTTGTTTTAGAATTAAGTTTATCCACCCGTTTTGGTCCACTAAAGCCTGTATTTGATTATCTTGAGAAGCTGCTAGAAGCCTAACCTGTTTTCACAGGCTTTTTCTGGAAGTGAGAGGGAAACAATATTGCCTGGGATTGAGAACATTTTTCAGGAGCTTTGCTTTTTCATGTCTTTGACATAATTTGGATTGTTTGGTTTGTTTGTTTGAGTTTTTATGCCTTGACACTGTGCCTAGAGGATTTGGAGAAGCACAAGTGGAAACAATCCTTATTATATATGTGTATCTGTTTATTTCTGTGCCTGCGGAAATAAATTGGTTCCTAATTTGCTGTTGGTGGATAAAGCATAGGATACCTCATTACAGTATATATAGTATCAACAACGTGTATCTGAGGAATTTAAAATGTATTTTTCATTGTCAGGTTGTCATACATCAAATTAGCTCCCACAATTGGTGCAGTAAGACTGGATTCTGTGTACACCAAGATCCAGGCCCTACCGCTACCAGGGAACCTCAAATTTCCCAGCAACGAGGGAGGAAGATAAAATGGCCTCGTAGAATGACATCCCTATTTAAAAAGTGTGTGAGGGAAGCATGATGAAATATGGCTTCTCTTGACAAGTGTGAGAGAATGATGATACTCTTTCTTTCCAGGAGTGAGAGGTATATTTGGGTGCTTGTGAACATGTCCATTTTACATCTGAAAATCTTTAATTGTGCCTTTTTAGGGAGTAGGAGGAGAATATTTGTGTTGCACAATGAAATAATAATCTGTTCTGGGATTCTGAGTGTGCGTAACCATTAGAGTGACCACCCATCCCTAACTGGGTGGGACAGTCCCGAAATGTACATTTCAAGTCCCAGTCCCAGGCTGAATGATTCTGGGACAGCATTTGTCCCGGATTCTGTGTGGCACCACTCCATGTCTGCTTCTTCCCAGGGAGATAGGGGTGGCTGAGGTGGGCCTCTGAGCCCCTCACCAGGAAGCCCTACCCCATGCTCCTTCTCTTTCCTCCAAGGCCCCACCCTGGCCAGGCCAGAAGCTGGAGCTGGGCAGTAGTAAGAGCTGCCCCAGGAGCCCAGGCTGCTGTGATGAGCCCCAGAGTCCTAGACCCTCCACCAACGTTCCCCAACCTAGAAATAAACAAACTCATTTTAAAACTATTGATGCAATATGACTAGTCAGTCTGAAGATGTTTTTTGACTGACTCATATGTTTCACAAAGGCTACTGAGAAAGAAGAGTGGTTTAATTGCTGAAGAGGCTGGAACTGGCATTTAGTAGCCACTGTTATTTTCATACTGTTGCTCCAACCACAAGAATTAACAGTGGGTTTCTGTTTTTCACTGTTGTTGAACAGGGAATCACTGATTTGAGTGGCTGCTGACAGGAGGGGGGAAATGAAATAAGCTAGATTTTAGTGTTGAATGAGTACAGTATGTGTCAGTTACTGGATGACTGGTATTGGCAGTGATACAGTATCTTAAAAGACCGATAGAAATCCTATCTTGCAGTTATAATTGAAAGCAAATAGCCAGAAATAAAATATGCAAGGCTGATCACTTGATGGAGGCTAGAGAGTAATGCAGAATATTGTGGTCACATTGGTTGTTAATAAAGGAGCATTTGTTGAGAATATTTTACAATGCTTGGTTTCTATACTAGCAATCATCATGAATACCTTCAATTTCACAAATAACATCTGTTTGATGATTGATCTCACATCTCTGCCCTTGTTTAAGTAAATAAGATCCGGCTCCTTCTGCTGATTGTATTAGCCAGTGACATTTGATATGTGGCATTTATTTCCACGAAGAAAACAGTGCTGAGCACCACAAGAGCAGGGAGATGAGGGAAAGAATATTTTGGAGAAACTGGAAGACTTATTACATTAGTATAATGTCAGTAATTTCTGAAATAAATTAAAGTAGATAAACAATAATGCAAATCTAGAATGTGTTCTGATGCTAATTACAATACAGCATAACCATTCACTGGTAATGCTACTGGTAATGGATCCACTTTAGGTGCAGAAACAGGGAGAGGGAAAGCATTTTAGTTAGCAGTGGGGAGAATATATGTAATGAAATGTAAAACTACTTGAAATTTAACTATTCACTTCAAACTCAAAAATGGGCATTTTCACTGAATAATTCTCTGATATGTGAACTTTCACACAAAAAATAGCCGTGTTGAAAATCAGTCAGTACTTGAGCAAAAATGGGAAATCTGCAATAAATATTGGCCAGTTTTTGAGGAATTATTTCTTGTGTATCAAAACTCTGGAAATGCATGTTTCTGTAGAGTTTAAATGTGATCATATTTGCAGTGTACAATTTAGGCTGTGAAAAATTGCATGAAATGGAATGACAAACATTTGTTATAGTTTAATGAAACAAAAATTTTGAGTGTTACAGTGCTTTTATCATAGCAAATATATTTTCCCTCCTACAATACTGGTGGATTTGTTTATCTGTACTCCCTCTTAGAAAAAAAATCTAAACATCCAGATGTATGTAATGGACCACACCTAGTGGCAGACGGTTCCTCAAAGACTTAATCAATTAGATAATGATTAGCAGGCCCATCTGGGAGTTAATAAAGGAGTGCAAGTATAATCAGACTAAGGGGATCGTTTCCCAGGCACTGATCATTAATTTTAAGTGGCATTGAACAAGAAATCTGAGCTAACTGCATGCCTGGGACACTGTTAAATGCTTCACTTTCTAAAGAAAGTTCTGACACTGAGGTAAAGATTTGCTTATTTATATTAATTATGTACTGCACATGGCCTCAAAGTGTATGTATGCAATACATAAAGGTCCTGATTTCCAAAGGAACCTAAGTGTAAATGAGAATGAGGTCCAAAATGTGTTGATCAAATACCAACTATCTTGATTTAGTAAAACAGATTCTACCAACAGCTAACACAGTAACTGTAGCTCACGAAAGCTCATGCTCAAATAAATTGGTTAGTCTCTAAGGTGCCACGAGTACTCCTTTTCTTTTTATAGTAACTGTGGCTCTAAGGTACAAATGATGCAAAATTTGTAGTACTTGCAAAAAAAGGAGTGCTTGCATTTTTTTTTAAATTAGTACATTAAATCAACTTCCCTGCCTCAAATACAACCTAAAAATAAAAATCACCAACTATCATGTCAAACTGAGTATTAATGCAATCAAATATCTTGCTAATGTTTTTTTTCATTCTGCTATCATCTTCCTAGCATGTATTATTTCTTCATTTCTCTGTCATATCTATCATTAGGAACCCAATCCTGCAAACTCTCAGGCACATGAGTAATTTCATCCATGTGAGTAATCCTATTTGTTTCAATTGGACATCTCATGTGAGTAATTACTCAAGTACCTAAAAGAAAAGGAGTACTTGTGGCACCTTAGAGACTAACCAATTTATTTGAGCATGAGCTTTGGTGAGCTACAGCTCACTTCATCGGATTGCATCCGATGCATCAGTTGCATCCGATGAAGTGAGCTGTAGCTCACGAAAGCTTATGCTCAAATAAATTGGTTAGTCTCTAAGGTGCCACAAGTACTCCTTTTCTTTTTGCGAATACAGACTAACACGGCTGTTACTCTAAAACCTGTCAAGTACCTAAGTGTTTTCAGGATTAGGTACTTTAGGGCAGGGACTTGTGTCCTGTGCAAGTGTCTAGCACGCTTGTGAATAGTGTAAAATAATAAATAATATAATTTTGATAGGTAACAACCTTTGAAAGCAACATTAATTGGTGGTACGTGGATTTAGGTATTGCAGGATTTTTCAATAAAATTGTTTACGAAACAAATTATATATTGTCAGATTCCCAGCTGCTATATATTTGTGTGGCTCTTTTGATATCAACGAAGCTGTGCTGATTTTCATTAGCTGAAGATCTGGGCCTTAGAGTTTATTTTTGTCCTCTGTCTATAGCTTACAATTCACTGTATTTTTTAAGTATTTGAGTTAAACCCTGCGACAAAAGAAATACTGGATCCAGTTATACCTCCAAGGAGGCAGAATGACTCCAGAGTTGCTGGAGAAAGGATAGTGAGAGATGCCTCTTGCAACACTTTTTAAAAGGTTTATCCAGGTCTCCAATACTTCTGCCATTGCCCCACTTAGACGTGCCATCTCTAAAGCTGCTTGTGCTGCCAACATGCTAGTCCGTTTCATGCATGCTTCTGTTGCTAGGGCATGCAGCACATTTATGACTCCTCTTGACCCCCGCACTGACCTTTTCCCTTGTCCCTTGGGATAGAAAAGTCTCATTGTGCCTTCCTCCTCCCCACCCACACTGGAGCAGCCATAATTTGGCCCACTGTATCCAAATACACACATTCACTTGTAATATATTATGCTCTGCTATGTTGAAATATGATCCATGCTCATAAATTTTTCTTTAACCTACTGGGAAAAATTATTTCAGAATATTTTAGGTTCCGAAATACAAAATTTAGGTCTTCTCTTGGAACAGTGCAAGGACAGTAGGAATAAAAGCTATCTCATGCCTTCAGAGGTTTGGTCCGTGTCTTATATACATTCAGTAGACTGATCTGTATAGTAGTCATGACAGAAAGTCATTTGTTATGCTGGTGCCATTAGCATTTTTTTCTGCATTAAGAATATTGCCAAGTTTGCACTTTATTCTTTTCTGCTGACAGTTCGTTTTCATAGTGTGTCTTAATTTACTTCTTTTTTATTATTACAGTTCCAGGTATAAATGTTTTAATTTGTCATTCACCAGGCATATTGCGTATGGTCAGGAGGTTACAAAAGAATATTATAAGACATTGCCACAGAAAAGTTAACTGAAAGTCTATTTTGGATGACTTATGGTATACTGCCTTTCCTTTCCAATTTTGCAGGCAATGAAAAAGTAAACAGATACGTCCAGGGCATTTGCTAACTGGCATAGATTTTCTAAATACTGGTCAAATTTTACTCATTTTTAGTGATTCTAGGACAGGAGAGTGAAGTTTGTCTCTAGTGGTTAGAGCAGGAGATCATTATTTAGGGCTTCTGGTTTTAATTTTGACTCACTATCGGCTAGATGGTCTGCTTTGAACAAGGGACGGTGAGTAATTCAGGTGTGTGCTACCTCTGGAGCAACCCAGGAAGCAGCGTGTGACTCAGAATCACAATTTGCCTCCAGTCTACTTGTTACTGCAGGTAGGAAGTAAACTGTGCTGGGCCTATACCTGGCACAGCATGGATCACATGGGATGCAGGCACAATTAGGCTTGCTAGCAAGTTGGATAGGATGGAACCAATACCTGCCCTCTTCCTCCCACCTATGATAGGAGTTGGGAAGCGGTGGATTTGCAGAGCCTGCTTTCCCTTCTGCTGTGTAGCCTGTGGCATAGGTAGCCTGCACAAGAGAGTAACCAATGATGATCTGTGTGATAATGGACAAATGATCTTTGCTTCGGGTACCTTTTTATTTATTTATTTATTTATTTATTTTGTTTCAAATAGCTAGCATTCCCTTGTGGGAAATTACTATAGAACTTATTGATAAATTATAATATCTCTATGCATGTTTTGAATCAAACTAAAGAATTATATCCCTGCTAAAAGAAATCTGTTGAATGGTTCAGAAACACATATAGAAAGGATATCATTCTCTATTAGATTTTCTATTGTAGGGTTTTAGAGTAATTTCTTCAGAGTCCTATTATATTTCTATATACCCTATTGGTTTAATCCCTATTACAAACCACAGGACTTTCCATAAGGGCGAATTGGTTCATTCTGAAGGCAAAAATGTGCTTATCAGAAGTATTTTTATGAGCCCTCAAGATAAATCGTCTCTGGCAGGGGTGACTAAGTTGTAGAGGCAGGGAAATCATCTCAACGCTCCCTTTAGCTTGGTGGCAGAATTATAAGAAGCTCCAGAGAGTCTCCTCTAGCACAACTGCTTTAAAATGTGTAATAATACTTACCTACCTGATCGGGGTTAGCTGGGCTTAATAAATTAAAGTTGTAAATCGCTGAGAAATCCTCAGTTGAACGAAGCTACGGTATAGAATTGATTATAATCAGGCTCAGTACCATTCTCATAGGTTAGTCTGAAAGAAGGAGTTCTATTGGCTAACTGCGTAAGGAAGAAACTGCATCTCATGGATTAAAGGGAAATCATTAGTGGATGCTTGTGATTAGAGTGGAAACCTAGTGGCCTACAGAGATTTGTTATTGATTCCTACGCCAGCCCCCAAATCTATGCCCAGGCTCTGTCCTTGCTTAAATATTCTGTTGCAGTATTTCCCCAAGAACATTCCTCCTGGTGCATAGATTGTGTCTGGTGAAAGCTTTTTTGTAATAGGTGCATTGTCATAAATTATTCATTTTGTACTTTGTTTTTTTTAAGAAACAAAAGTGAGACAGCACTTTTAGGTGGGCAGAAAAATATTAAATAAGTAAATAATTAACATTACTATACAATTAATGGTTAGGATGGCAATGTGCAGTAATATTGGCATTGTAAGAAAACAGAACCTACTTACTGTATTTTAGTTCTCAACTATACACATCATTCCCTTTGCCTCAGTTTTCAGCTCCCACCCTCCTCTATGGCTGTGATTATTCCTGTGGCAGTGGAAGTGGTGTGGCTCTGCTGCAAAGGGGAGCGGCTTGTATTGAGAGGGGAACACAGGGGGTGTTTCTTCATTCTTATGGCACAGAGCTTACCTTTGTGGGGTCCCTCTGCATAGCAGCATGCTGGAAGTCAACAGGGGCAGGGCAGAGGCAGGCCATTGGATGTGGTCCGTTGTGACAGCTGGGCCTATAAATTTATCTGAATTATGTAAAAAGTATGTAACAGTTCATAAAATATCACAATAACCTACAATAGCAAATGTTGACTGGGAACGGTATGAAAGGGAGACAGAATAACTGAATTACTCTAACCAAAAAGGCCAAGTTAATCTGAGCCAAAAGCAGAAAATGTGAATCCAAAAGTCAATGAGCCAAAATTGGTATGTCAGCTATTAGGCCTAATTGGTGGACAAAATAATGTGGCACGGTGTAGCTTCACCACCCATTATTCCCTTTTGGGGTCCTTTAAGAAAGAGAACTTGTGGGGAAAGTATGAAAGAACAAAAAGAATAGACAATTGCTACTGGAGTGAGCTTACCCATCAGGGCTGTCACCTCCACCATTCCCTGGGACACCAGGCCTTCCTCACCCTGATCCTAAAAGGTTTCCTAACCAAAACTGACCAAGAAGAAGGGGACCAAATAACTTTACTACCACTACCAGCTACAGCTAAATCCCAAACACCACCTGAAATAACAGTTATTACCACCTTTAATACCAGCTAAAAAACTGTCAAACGAGGGGGCTTTTCCTTTAAAAATTAAAATTTAACAGCAGCAGCAGCAGCAGCATCTCCACTGACTACTTTTTCCCAAAAGAATGGTTATTCCAATCTTTAATACCATCTAAAAGGGGAAGTTGCCTTCCAAAAACTATCTACAGAGAAAGGGAATAAAAATGTTGCTAAAATAAAAACCTTATTTAATACTTTACATTTCAAAGGCTTTAATTGTTTTTCTTTTTTTCTGTATTTTTAATAAAACATTTAAAAGATTTTTAATAGTGTGTTTTCCATAGTGCTAAGTAGGGATAAGGTATCTGTATACTAAACCCTGGACTTTGTTTAACACTGTTTAATGTTGAACAGCTACTTGGTTATGTTAACACCTTTAACCCATATCTTCTGTCTAAATTAATACAACACGTCCAACATCCTTCTCCTCCCAATGTGATGAAACCATTTAAGGGATGCTCAAGGCTACTTCAGTAATGGAGCAGATGTAGCCTCTATGAAATGGCTTCACAGCCAATCTATGAACTTGGGAGGAGGATGCCTTTTCCATTTCCCCCTTGCCTCACCCAGTAACCAGGTAGTCCTGCTGGGTATGGTCTGAAGATGTGTCCTTTAAATCATTTTACTCCTTTTTTAAAAAAATTGCAAGCCACATTGCCTTCTTAAAGGCACTTGGATATCACAGTTGTTGGCACAGGATCAAAACCTAGATATAATAAAAAATAAAAATATGAACACCTATCTTGCCCTGTTCCTCCTATCCTGCATCACTCAATTCTTCAAAAGGAGTGCAGAGAACTTCCCTTTTCTCAATCCCTCTCTCCCCCCAAATCTTGCACACTGAACTCCAGGAAATAGCAGCTGAGACTTTGAATCCCAATGTTAGTTCTGTCATATCTGCACACTTGATTACTTTTTTGCCAAGCCAGCATGCTTACTTCATTTGGTGTTCATCAGATTAATTCAGTTTTAATAATATGATTAAAAGCTAAATTTCACATCAATATAAATTACGATTAAACAGCAAAGAATACGTTATTTAAGCTGTTAGAGACTCATTTATAGTTATAGATTAATTCTGATAACAATGGCATTAAGCCATTTTAGTTAAGAAACGTTAGTTATTAATGTATAGTTGTTTGCATTTTTAATACTTCTGTCATATATCAGATCGGTATTTGTGCATACTGTCAAACTTTATTCTGTTCTTGTCAAAATACTTATTACTGCTGACAGGTATAACATACCCACATTAATCCTTAATTCCCTGATTCAATTTTCTAATTGCATTTTTGGCATCAGATTGCAGCCATTTAGACTTTCGTGATTTATTTGTTTTATGGTATAATAATACACTTTTAAAAATTAGATGCACCTAACTTTAAAAGCCTGAACAGAAAAAAATATTAAGTACTGAAAATTTCAAGTCCTACAGCACTTAGATAAGACATCTCTTCTTTGAATGTAGATTGATCCAAAACCTTTTATACATTCTATTTTCATGGCTTTGTAAGAATAGCAAATACAATTTCATTGATGATCAAATTGGAATCTCCAGTTAGGCTATAATGAGGATTTTTGCATGGTTGGGAGACCCTCCCAATCCTTCCAGCAGATCCACAGATCCTTCCCCTCTGTCACCACACCCTTATCCTTACTCCTTTCATCCCTTCAAATCCACTGTCTTTTGCTGCCCACCAAAGATGCAACTCCTTCAAAAGTTTAACACCCTTGCAGCTGTGATGCTCAGATTAGTCAGTGCTGAGCATCATAAGGCTGAGTTCACTGTCGCTATCACATTACTAGCCTCTTACTGTGCTGGAATTTTTAAATGCTGATTTCTGTGAGGCAGCTTATTTGTATTACTACTAAACTGCCAAACTAATGGAGCTACGTTTTGTGCATTTAAAAATATCTGAAATTATTTCAAACAATATGTCCTTCTATCTTCACTGTAAAGCAGATTGTTCCAAGACATCTAAGAGCTAATATTTTCAGCAGAATATTAGATTTTCCTCTTCCCAAACCGAGGGTGGTCACCTCTCCTTTTTCCGGGAAATAAATAATTTTTTCAGACTGTTCTGTAATAAACACTCGGAGTGGACAAAGAATCCACTGTTCACTCACCTTTCCTTTTGTTTTCCTTTCCCCTTTCTTGCACCCTTCCTCTCTCTATTCCACATGCCCACCCTTTCATCTTCACCATCTGTGAGAGAGGTGTGATGTCAGCAATATCACTCTCACATACTATCACGTGTTATGTTCAGTCTCCTGCACCAGGAAAAGGGCTGAGTCCTGGTGTCCCTTTTAGCTACACCAGGAAGAGTGCTGGGGGAAAGTTGGAGTCCTGGGAACCACATGGGTGTGGAAGGAGCTGTTATCCTGGGATACAATGTGGTATGACTTCAGGGTGCAAACTTTCCAGGGATAAACCACAATGTTCTGTCAACTGCTTTGAAAACTATTCACTCATTTGTTTATATGAAGAGCAGTGCATTTGCAAGCATCATGGACAGAATAAAGTTAGAGTAAGACTTTTTGCACCCTAACTAAAAATAAGAACAAACTTGGAAAATAAAAATGAAATAATCCAATCCTAACATGTTCATCTTTTCTTTAAAAAATAGTCTAAAATCAGAAGAAAGATTATTAGTAAGAGAACTGTATGCTTCTTATATTTTCCAGGATTAATGTTTTATTAACTCTGATTCTCATTGCTGCCTTTTGGTGCAACATAACAGTTGCTCCTTTTTGTGCAAAATATGGCAATTCCAGTAAATAAATCACAGAAGCTAAGTGCTTTGGGCAAACAAACACATGCCTTATCTCTTCCAGAGAAGCTGTGGAAAATGCATGATAAATTGCACATTTCAGAGAACATGTTATGTCACTGTGAAATAACTTTGATTCATGATTATGTATTTATCTTTAAACAACTGACAAACCTCAGGGTATCTAAATTATTATCATTTGCTCTATGCTTCTATAGTTTTTTGCTAGAGAATCTGAATGACTTACAGTAAGATACTGCCTCTGCTTTCTTAGTCTTAACATTCTATTAAAAATGCATCATTTGGAGGGCAAAAATAGAATTCCTACTGTATTTGATTTTGGATGAACTTCTGGTGAAAATGGTTAACAATAATATCATTTGAACCAATTCGTGTTTTGAAAGAAATTAGTGCAAACTCTAAACAGAAAAGGAGAGTGCTTGTTTTATGGGAGCTTTTATAGTACAATAGCAATATAAAATATATCAATTTTGACTTATGTTTTCTTCATCAAATAAATAAAAGGCATAATGGTAAATTTGTTTCTTGGAATTGTGTGCCTGCATACAATTACTTTTGCAAATAAAGATTTTACTTTCACTGTCTTTCTTAATAAGGGGATTAAGATTGTTGTTATTTTGTTTGTCACAAATAAGAGGGAAGGCCAGGAGAGGTGGCCTACACCAACTATTACTAATAGTTGTTTTGTTTGTTTTAAATGAGGGCCCAATCAGGATTGTGACCCCATTGTGCTGTGCGCAGTACAGATATATATTAAGACAGTCCATGCCCAGAAAAGCTTATTTATTGTTAATTATTTATTTTTTAAAATTTTTGTTTACTGTTTGTATTTCAGTAGCACCTAGAGACTCTAATTGAGATTGTCCTAACACACACTGAGAGACATTCCCTGGCCAAATGAGCTTACAATCTAAATAGACAAAGGTTAAAAGAAACAAGCACAGAGAGGTGAAGACCTTGCCAAGGTCACATAATAGGCTATAGACAGGGCCTACAGAATTCAAGTTTCCTGAATCCTGATCCAGTGGCCGATCCACTACATCAAACTACTTCCTATTAGTGTACAGTCTAACTCCGCACTTGCCTCTCTTACCCTCTTCTCCCCTTCCCATTCCCTTTTGCCCCCTTTCCCTTCAGTGTCCCCTCTCCCTTCATTTTTCTATCCATTTAGCTCATCCATTCATAACTAAACCTACTCCTGCAAAAAAATATTATTGTATGAACATGATTGTAATGGGATATGCTGTCCCTTTAAGCCTAAGGGGGACCAGGGATGTTGGTGTGAGCACAGGCTCAGGAACTGGCCGAAACAGGAAGAGAGGATGTGGAGTTAGCAGTGGGATGGGAAGATACCAGGACACTGTTACTTTAAGGCCCTGGAGCTGGAACTCTGTATTGCAGGGTTCCCCTCTCTGCTGGCCCATTGGGAGGAGCTTTCAGACTGAGAGGAGTATATATAAGAACATAAGAACGGCTATACTGGGTCAGACCAAAGGTCCATCAAACCCAGTATCCTGTCCTCTGACAGTGGCTAATGGCAGGTGCCCCAAAGGGAATGAACAGACAGGTTATTATCAAGTGATCCATGCCCTGTCACCCAATCCCAGCTTCTGACAAACAGAGGCTAGGGACAACATACCTGCCCATCCTGGCTAATAGCCATTGATGGATCTATCTTCCATGAAGCTATCTAGCTCCCTTTTGAACTCCATTATAGTATTAGCCTTCACAACACCTTCTGGAAAGGAGCTCCAGAGGTTGATCGTGTGTCTGTCAACCTGTGAAACTTCCCTCTCAGAACCAGGTGCACGCTGACAGAGCAAATAAGGCAGAACTGGAAGGCTAGGTTTCTGCTAGGCAGAATAAAGGCAACATGGTCAGTGGAAGCATAGTAGAAACTATGTTGGTGTTGTGATGGAACTTGAGTTTGGGACACTGAGGACTATCTTGAATTACTTTTGGGCTACTGACTCAGTTTCAGGGGCGGGCTGATGGTTACCCTGAGAACATCTACATGGATCTTCTAAGAGGGCAGATAGAGGATGCTATTGAAAATGCTTTGGCCACAAGAGGGAGCCAGGTGGACGGTGTCCTCTCTACACTGATTCCTGGGGGAATTCTGTGCCACTGTACACACGCAGAATTCATGTCACCTGCAGATTTTTTTCTCTGCAGAAAATAGATTATAATGGAGAGGTGCTGCAGTTACACCTTTTGCCCACCAGGGGATGCTGTGATGCCAGACGAGAGGGCAGCTGGCTCTGGGCCAGAGCAGCCAGCTGTGGAGAGGGAGGGGCAGTGGCAGCGGCAGCCTTCCTTGGAGCACCTTGGCCGCAGGGCCAAGTGAGGAGGGATATGGCATGGGATATGGGGGAGAAGACAGAGCGAGGCACATGGGGCTCTGGGGTGGGGGTCACATAGACTGGGGTTCAGAATGGCTAGTAGGGGTGACAGACTGGGGCAGGGGCACAGGAGCTAGTGGGGTGACAACATTGAGCCAAGGGCCGAATGGGAGTGGGGGTGAAGGATCGCATGGGGATGGGGTAGCTGAGTGGGGGTGCAGGACCACATGGGGACAGGGTCAAGGGGTGCAGGGCCACGTGGGGACAAAGGGGAGGGGGGATGCAGGGACACAGGGAGGAGGGTGGCTGAGTGGGTGTTCAGGGACTCATGGGGATGGGGGAGGGAGTACAAGGACACAGTGGGATGGAGGAAGAGGGTGCAGGGACACATGGGGAAGGGGTGGCTCAATGGTGGTGCAAGGACACATGGGGATGGGGAGAGGAGTGCAGGGACAAATGGGGATGGAGGGAGAAGGGGTGACTGAGTAAGTGTGCAGGGACACAGGCAGATGTACCTGACTGAATGGGAGAAAACAGGAGTCAGCCAGGGTCTAACAATCCCTCCCCCACAAAAAAGTCTGTTCCATACTTCTTCCACCCACACCCAGCAACCCTCCAGGTTCACTCCCAGGCTCCTTCCAAGCAATTACTTCCCCCTCCCTCAGCTCCTCCATTACCCTTGACTCCCACAAGCCTCTGCACTGCTTCCAAGGGGTGCGGAAAATACGTTTCTGTATTGTAGTTCAAATGAATTATTACTCAAAGTTCTGTATTAATATGCTTAGTAAGGAATCTATTTGTCAAAAAACATTTCCTGAATCTTTTTTGTTGTCTGTATTGTTACAAACATACTTGCTGACTGGTATTTTGAAATCAATGGCCAAAATTGGCGTGATTATATATTCCTATTTTGACAAATAAAATATGCAGAATTTTGAAGAATTTTAAAATATTGTGTGCAGAATTTTTAATTTTTTTGGTGCAGAATTCCCCCAGGAGTAAGTGATGTTTGCCACCATTATATTGTTCATTCTACTCATAAGGTATAGCCCTTTCCCCCAGTCTTGTCTATTTAGACTGTAAGCTCTTTGGGGCATAAACTGTCTGCCACTGTATCTGAACAGTGCCTAGCACAAAACGGCCCATTTCTTAGTTGATTAGGCACTACTGTAGTAAATATTGATTATGATAATAACTACTCATATAGTTTTTATACAATTCTCCTTGATTTGTAATGCAGTTGTAGAAACTTTAAAAGAAAACTCTTCCGATAAGAAAATGGTATTTCTTTTTAGTGTGTGAATCTAGTGAAGCTAACATTAAAATATCTCCTTTATTTTTCTTGTACGTCTTTGTTATGACAGGAGAGGACTCCAGAGCTCCGGAAATAAGAGGCCAGATGCTTGGCTGGTGTGGATAATTATAGCTCTACTGAAGTCAGTGGAGTTACACCAGTTTACACAAGCTGAGGATCTGGGTCTGTTTTTTATCAGTTGCTCCTGGACCCCTGTTCAAAGGACCAGCAAAAACCTAGGCATGACAGAGGTCTCATTTTGAATTTAACTGCTGCAATTGGATGAATTTCATCTACATTCCTTTTGTAGATGCTACAAAAATCATAACTGTTCTTACATTGTGGGGGAGGAGGTTGGGGGGGGAGGCAGATTCATCAGATGTGAGGGATTTTAATACATTTTGATTTGTTATCCACTAGATTATGCCAATCTTAAATTAGACTAGATTAGACTAAATACATCTACAAAAATGCCTCTAAAATATTTGCCACCTATGTACTGAAAATAACATTTATCTATTGTTAAATTTACTGCCGTTTGCTCTCAATTCTTATCTCCGCTGAACTGTAATAAATTTTGGTTACTTGGAGGTAGTTAAATAGAAACTAATAATTGATTTTCATGATGGAAGTGAATTTGTTTTCTTCCCTTTATATCCAGTAGTTTGCAGCATATTTAACTTGCCTAAACTATCATTCCTCTTAGTATATTTGAACCAGTTGACATTTATATATACTTTGTATTTTGCATGTAAATGGAAAAGTTTAATGGCTTTGAATCTCAAATCAGAACATTCAGCTTTCTCTCTTTTGCCTTGCAACATGACCGGCTCACTCTCTAAATATTTACAGACAAGAAAGAGAAATGAATACTTATGCTGATTTTGACCTAACATTTTCAGAAATATCCTCAGTGCTTGATTAAACATTTAAGCTCTGAAATGGGAAATTAGTGAGCACAAAATATGGAAACATGACTAATTGTAAATACTCCTTTTAGAACCTTATCACTTTTTGGCTTTGTATGCTGCTCTGTGTTCCTTCAGTTGCTAGAGGCTTGAGGCTTGGTTACTCAAGAAGACTATGGTTGCGACCATTTATTCCGATAGTTAATTTTAAATGAACAGGTTTATGAGACTAATAAAAGGAAAAGAGCTTTATAACTACACAAATCCATTGCCATGACAAGTATTGGGCTAGATTCACAAAGGGAGCTGTAGACTCAGTGCTACAATACCTAATGTGTCCTGACCCCAGGTGGCTTTCATAGCCCCAAGTCAGGCACCCAGGTTCCCTATATGATGCATTAGGAGAGCTACAAGCCTAAGAATGGGATTCACTAAAGCCAATATGCTGGGAGGGAAGTTGCCTGCTAAACTAGCCAAGAGGAAATGCTGAGAAGGGTGTGACCTAATACCCACCCCTCAAAGGGAATTAGGTCCTTAACTCTAGGTCAGGGAGAAATGCCTCCCTCCACTTAGGGTTCACAAACATGAACTCTTGCCTGGATTTAGGCGCCCAAGGCAAGTCAGCCTTTTGGTGTGCGTGCCTTTAAACCCAACAGAATCATTTTTTTCTCTTCTCCAGTGCCTATCATGCAGTGTTTGAGGCATTCACTTCGATCTTGATCCTGCTCCAAATCAGGCAGAATGGGGATTTGAATCCACCTCACTCACATTCCTTGTGAGTGCTCTAACCGCTGGGCTCTTTGGTATTAGGGGCCATCCCCTGCTGCTGCTGGCTGTGTTTTGTGGGAGGTCTGATCCCGTAGATGGCCTCTGAGAACACCTACTCGAGGAGGCCTACCGACAAGATAGGCAGGGAACACCTAGTTTGAAGATCCTGTCAGGGGTTAGGCACTGAGAAGCTCAGTGACGTCAGGATTTAGGCAATTTTGCACTTGTCCATTGGCAGAAATTTAGGCACCTTGAGTATTTTACCAACAGAAACCTAAGTGCCTAGGTACTTCAGGCACCTAAAGGGTTGAGCAACAACTGAGCAGGGACTTGGAGGATATAAATTTTGAACTTAGGTGCCTAAAGTGCCTCTAGCCCCTTGTGGATCTAATCCATGGTAGTCTCGGTTTTGTATGAAAGAAAGCATATCGAGGTGTCCACTACAAAAACAGCATTTGCCAACAGTTACTACACCTATTATTTAAGTGTTGACACTGAGCTCACTGCTGTGTATCACATGAAATCTGGGGAGTCCCTGCCCCAGAGAGCTCGCACACTAACCAAAGAAAACAAACAAAGGAGACAGACAGGATGCTGTGGAAAATCCAAGAGGGAATGACAAGATTTGTATATGTTTATGGACTGACTTATTTATTTATGACTAAGTTTATATCTGTCCATTTATTATTATTATTATTATTATTATTATTTTATTATTTTATTTTGTTGAGTCACTTCTTGTGGACATAGTGATAGAAGTGAGTCTTTTGGGGGGATAGAATGAAGGATTGTTGGTTGATGTGCAGGCCAGAAAAGGAGGGCATTCCATGGATGCCATAGAAAAAGACATGGATATAGTTATCAAAGAAATGGCTGGATGGGTCATCAGCATCATTGTGAGTGACACAGACTGGGTGACATGAAGTGAAACTAGATTATAGAGATATGCAGAGTTGGAGTTGTTTCACTCTGTTTTTTGTATTATGAAAATACGGGAAACATTGTGGTACTGTCTCTCAGATTCCACTGTACCAGGTCTGATCAAAAGCTGCTGTTTGCTGTGACTAAAGTTCACATCACTAAGTTTGTTGAGAAACAAACTGGTAAATACAATTTTCTGGTGTTTGTGATCATTTTTTCCATTAAATTAGATATGCAGTGTTGTCTATTAAAGCCCATATTTAAGTCAATTAAAGTGGGATGGTACAGTCTGTAAATGTGAGGGACTAGCTGAGAAAAGCAGTGTAGTCCAGCATCACTGGGCCTCAGATTAAAGTAGAAATGGAAAATAGTCTGTATCACACATTACAAAATTATCTTCTTTTTCAGGGCACTCCTAAACCAATTGCCATTGAGCCTTGTTCAGGAAACAAAGCAGCGGTCCTTACTGTATTTTTATGTCTACCGAGAGGATCATCAGGAGTCCCACCTCCTGGTCAATCAGGTAAGAGTCACATTGGTAATCTTTAAGATTATAATCCTGCAAAGCAGTCTGCCTGGGAAGAATTCCAGTTTAATGGACTCAATGAGGACATAAGGGTCTGCCCAGACAAGTCACTTTTAGGATCAGGACCAGTAGATAATGGGTACTTTAGTATACCAGCTGATGAATTTTCATTATTAAGGTCACAGTTTAAATTTAATCTGATGTCTCAAGTGAAATGACCATGTATATTTCATACTAGTGAGCATTTTCCACTCAGCAGCTGAACACATCAGCTTCTTTTCAAGTTGCTTTGAACCAAGAGAAATTAAACAATCCTGACGTTACAGAATCCATTGAGTTTGCTTTGTGTTTCCAGTTAGGCCTGTCAATCTCTTTCAGTTAGAATGCTAGAATTTCCCAGAATGCCAGCCAAGTGAATGTAAGGGGTGTGTGAGTGTGTATATCTGCTTCATTAGTGAGGTGTTCACTTTGGAAATCATCCCAGATCACTTTAAATTGGCATTTCCATTATCAGGGAGCATTTCCCATTGTAATCCACCTCATCTGATTTGTGCCAGATTGTTCTACAAAACTGTGTTGTATCTATTCTTACAAAATGGCCTTGAACAGAAAATAGCTGTGTGTGCTCCATTAATCCTTTGAATGCTAAGTGTGACACTCTATATCTCGGGGGACCACCCTGTAACCCCCATATTCCTCATTTATATATATTGTAATATTGCATATAAAGCATACCATGTGAGGTATCAGAGGAAAGGTTATGATCTGCTGAAAGCCATTGCTCTTATCTAAATATATATATCAATGCTTATGAAATGATAAGAATTGTGTTGTATGGTTTTCACTAAAAGATGCGGTGGGTTTGGGAAGTGCCCAGTTATGAGTTCTCCAGAGACAACAAGGGAGGTAACCAACGCCCGGGTGGGTGCTGAACAGATATCACCAACCATTGTCCAGCAGAGGAGTTACAATTCAATGACTCACTCACAGGAGACACACCGGGGTATTGCTTCACCTTGTGACTTAGCAATGCCCACCAGATATGCCTGGACTTGTGTTCTCCAAGCACATGGACTAAGGCTACAAAACAGAACACAGAGGCTACATGCTTTGCCTTTTCTCCTCCCCGCATCTATGCTGCAAGCAACAAGGACACTGAGAAGACTCAAATAGGGGAGAGTGGCCCAGGTTTCAAGGGTGAAACCTGTATACTATGAACTGCGATATGCAGTGGGGTGAGAAAAACTGCTTAATCTAGATGTTGCCCAGGCTAATAGGGTGGAGAGTTTAGACTGTCTGCTTATATTTTATTTTATTTTGGTAACCACTCTGACTTTTTGTCTATCACTTATAATCACTTAAAATTCATCTTTCGTAGTCAATAAACTTGTTTTACTGTTTATCTTTACCAGCAAGCTTGCCTGAAGCGTTTGGTAAATCTGCTCAGGTTTACAAAGGCTGGTGTATATCCACTTTCCACTTGTCTTGAGCAGTGCAAGATGGTATATTCCTGATGTACAAGGCTGGGAGCTGGGGGTATTCAGCTGGTGCCTTTCTCCGTGTGATTCATGAGTGGCTCTGGGAGCATCCATGCAATTTAGCTGGATGTGGGGCTCCACATGCTGTTGTGCTGAGTGATAACAATGCCTGGAGGAGCTTGCTGCCTCACTAGCAAAGCACTGTGAGAGACAGCCCAGGCTGGAGAGTTAAGGGGGCACAGCGGTGCCACAGTCCCAGGCTACACCCCAGGGATCCCGTCACAATAAGTATAATATATATTTTATTGTATTATATATAAAATGGTCATGACAAAAGAGTGAGCAGAGCAATCTGGCACAGATCAGATCAGGTAGATTATTATGAGAGTTGCTGCCAGATAATGGAAATGCTGTTTCAGAATTCACTGGGATGGTTTCCAAAATGACTACCTCCATAATGAAAAGTAAGCTGTGTAGTATGTGCTAGACAGTGTGGTTTATGAATAACTTGTACTCTTAAACAGCCAAAACTATATCCTCTTAACCTTCAAAAATCCATTTGAGATTAAAAAGTATTGAATAATAACGATGGGCAGAATTGGTTGCCCAGTGAAGAAATCAGCAGGACCAATAGTTATTTCTTAGCCTTTTGGGGCTGATCACTATCTGTTATATTAAAGATTCCTTTCTCTCCTTTAGCTACGGGATGAGGATTTAGTTTTTCAGATGCCACTGCTTTTTTGTTGGAATATCTTTTCTGGAAGTGTGATGTAAATAGGGGTGATACTGTGGGGCATGGTGATCAGGGAGAAGGGCGCATAGAACGTATCTAGTTCACATGTTAACAAAATGAAGCAAAGACATAATCATGATTAAAGCTCTTACTTGTTTTCTTCTTAAAACAGAAATCTAAGATAAGAAAAAAATAAAGGTAATTTCTGAAACCTGAGATTAAGATGTTTCTCAGTGTTTTTTATTTTTATTTATTTACCCATGATGTTTAGCTATAGTAAAAACAGTATTTGGCAAGTTATTTTCGAACCAACTTTGCTTCACCTTTTGCTATTTTAAAGAATAATCACCACACTGTGCTGTGATTCACTGGTCACCAAAAGAATGTAATTTTCAAAATAGGAGTTAAGTACAAAAGTGTAGGTGCGCCATTTTGAACATTTGAGTTTACATGGAGTAAACCATATTTATGTTTTTACAGTTGAAAAATGACATTGTCTCCTGCTTCTGCTTTATTTTATTACTTATTCTATGTTCCACTAGCTTCACAAGTAAATATTTCAACAATATTCCTTTGTTTATTACTAGATTCGTTGTCAGCCTTTTAATGTTTATAAATCTGTGAAATTTTAAAATCCCTTCAGCAGCTTTCATTTCGTTCAGGGTCAAAAGAGAACAAAACTGCTTGATGTTTGCAACTGTGCCGATTCATCCATTAGATTATATTGCTGTAATCTTTTTTCTTAAGTGTAATGAATTTTGGTACTTGTGGACTGCTATCACTGTATGTAGTCATGCATAAGGTAGGCAGAAGCTATTATGCAAGTTTCTTGGGATACCTGTAGCTCTGCTAATTCATTTCATTCCTGTCCTGCAGCACTACCTGCTGTTTCATTCTTCCTGGGAGCAGACACTGCCAACTGTGCCAAGCTGTTTGAAATTATATGGAGCTTTGTGCTGTTAACATATGTTTGCTATGCAGTCAGTTTCCCTTAAGACCAAAGCTAAGTTAAAACAGTGAGGCTCAGGTTGAGGGAAATTGTACATGCAATAATTATACAACACCAAATAATCTTAGATTATTATGTTACTTGTATATAATCTCCCTAGAGCTCTTTATATGCATTTTAGGATAAAACTGTCATTGAAGCAAATAATTTTTTAACAATTATAAAATAAGATAATAATGTTGGTTCTCATTTTATAACAGAAGAATGTGGGGTTTATTACTAATGAGCTTATACTGTAAAGTGTTGGAATAGAATACATATTTTTTTTATTCTTAATTTTAAAAATCCCAGTAGTCAGGAGGCCTAATTCTTCTCTCAGATGTCCAGGCAAACTTCTTATTGAAGTCAATGGAGTTGTATCCCTGTCTTTGAGTACAGAAGGGTACAGGATCCAAACAAGTTTGTTGGGCACATATTGAAAGTAACTGTGATGGGGTGTTCACCACCCTTCCCCCTCCCCCCCAAATAGAGTAATATAGGTCACAATGGACCAATTAACCTTACCTGCTGCACCTGGAGGGAAGCCAGTGATTGTTAAGCACTAATTGAAGATGAAGCCCAGCTGTGAGAGGAGCTGGGCCAGGTGTATAAAGTCAGAAAGTGAGAGCAGAAAGGGGCTGCAGGGAGGAGGTCTACAGTCACTTCCTAGTTGGAAAGAGAGTTGGACAGGGTCAAGGAGGATATCCAGAGAGAGAAAGTGCTGGGGTCCTGTCCTGACTAGGTTTTCTCACAAGAGGCCGAAAAGGCCACAGTGTGAGTAGCTGAGGGAAAGGGGTTCCAGATGGGCAAGAACTAATTCTCAGATCTAGCCACAAGGAGGTGCACGCGGGGGTCAGTGGAACCTCTTCACATAAGCACTAATTAAAAAATAAGATTAGCCTGGATTTGAGGAGAAATGAGAACTAAATCCCTGGTGAGGGATATCAGTAAGCTGCAGATCAAGGAAAATTTACTGTGATAGAAATTAATTTTTAGTAGCAAATTTGCTGAACAGATCACACACCTTCTCTGGTTCCTTAGCTGTGTCTCCTGAGTTGCTTTGTAGCATAGCATCAATATTAAAATTCAATGTTCAAGCAAAATAGCTGTTCTCTGTACAATGCATACATACATCACGATAAGAAAAATAGCTTGTTCTAAGACACATTTTACTGTACAGTGGAGGCCAGAGATCATTCACTACTGTTATAATCTCTGACCTTTGACTTTAAGTACCCTAAATGCTTAATTGTACCAAGGGAGAACTGTTAGTGAGGGCAGCTATATGCAAGGTTCTAACAAGGACTAAATTATACATCAGAAATGGTATGGGCAGTAAACTAAACAAATCTCACAATAAGAATGTGAGAGATAAGAGGATAACACATGAACTGTTTATAAAAAAAGATGCCAAAGATATGAGCAAGTGAAACACTACAGTAATGGTCTCTATGGGGGTGTAATTTCTAAAGTTCACTAACATATTGTGCATTAATTGGTCCATGTAGACCCTGCTGGTGTGCACTAAAGGTTCCCTCATGAGCTTTAACATAGTACTTTTTCAAACAGCACTATTAAAACACACCAATAGGGTCTATACATATCAACTAATCTGTAACATATTAGTTTGCTGTACAGTTCTCACTCCTGTAGAGTGCATTACCCCACCATGCAGATTAGCCCTAAGAAATTACTAATTCAAGGCTTGAATGCATCGTTCTGGTGATATGCTGAACAACATTGAGAGAATAATCTAGCAATGAAATAAATTCTCTAGAATGAAGAACAGAGCCCATGTTGTGATGAACAGTAAAACCAACAAGAACTCACACTTTGGGGTATAACATTACTGGACAACGTTCATGAAACTGTGACAAATGTTGGCATGTTCCTTGGAGCTGACCAATAAATAACATAGTCAAAGAAAAATGAAAAGAGAAAGCGAATAATGCAGTATGATATTTCTTTAAAAATAAAGATTTCAGAGTGAGAAAGAAAGATGCAAATGATGTAAAAACAAGTTCCCTTTCCAGCAACAAACACCCACTATTATAGCTGGGGCTGGCAGTAGTGCCTCTTCAGCTTGCCTGACACTTCTCATTATAAGAACCTGATTTCACTTGCTTATAACATTGCCAAACTTTGACCGTTTGGGCTGAAGTTTTATATGCTGTGTGTTTGCCTTAGACTTGTTTTTTGTTGTTGTTGTTGTTTTGTTTTTTTTTAATTTTCAGCCAAAATCATCCCACTAGCCTCACAGAGCAACTAAATATGCTCCACCCCCATAGCCATGGTGGCAACACTGGGCATTTTCTTTGATGGCCACTCTCAGTTCTCCAGGCCAGAGAGGAGTGAGCACTGGAACTGAGAGCAAGGAATCTGACTATCGTGTGTTATTAATGACCTCCCCGCCCCCACTGGGCTCAGATAGCATGGAGGAGGAAGCCGTCTGATTCAAATGCAGAGGGGACAAAAGCCAGGCCATGGGAGATGAAAAACAGTAGATTGTAGCAAGGAGTCTAGTGAGACTAGGACTCGGGGTTGGGGAGAAAACCTAGGACTGTGTGAGCAAGGAGGTTGCAAAAGGGAGTCAGAAGCTGACTGGGCGGGAAGGGGGGAGGTTAAGAACCAGCAGAATGGGAGGCTGGGAATGGTTGGACAAAGAGCCAAGGACTTGGAGTCCAGGTGGGAGAGAGGAGGCTTTGGATTCTTTGGGCCAGGGGACTGGAAGTGGGGAGGCTAGGGAAATAGGAGTGGGGGACTGGGAACCAATTGGCTGGAGTTGACAGGGGAGACACAGAAATCAGATAAGGTAGGTGTGGAGAGACGCAGGCAACCTTAATTCTGACATTTCCAAAGTTTTGAATGCTTGACTTTGCAACTTTAATGATGTTCTTTTAATGTAGTTTGTGTGTAATATATACATACGCTGGATATAAGGGTAATAAGTCAAAGGATAAGCATCCCATAGCTACATATAAGAACACTTATTTGCAGGTGTGAATCAACAATAAAATAAAACATGCTTATTAATGAAAAAGCTTGTAATAAAATAGTTTTAACAGTGGGAGTTCTGGAACCCATCCAAGTTTTGGAAGCTACTTAGGGACTTCCTGGTGCAATGCCTATAATTATGAATGACAGATATAAAGTTAAGTAGACTTCTTCAGTGTTGTTACCTAAAAGCTATTTTTTGATATTTTAGAATAAAAAATAGAACTTCACAACATTCTGGACACATTGGATATAGTATTCAATCCCATTTAATCTACAAGCTACAGTAGAATCATAGTACAATAATTTATTGATTCTATCTGCCTCTTCCCTTTACCATCATAATAAAAAATGATTCATTAAGTGTTCTACAAGACAGTTAGCTCTGGATAGGGGTCTCTTAACAAGAATGTTTGCTTGATTTCTTGATTAAAATGCAAAGAAATGGTGATCCCTATCATTAGACACATGAATGTAAAAACTATGTTAATTGTGAGGAGTTGTAGCATATTACATTTCAAGACATAATACAAAAATAATTCTGATACTTGGAAACAAAAACTCATTAAGATTTTGTAATTGTTTGAAAAAATGTTTAGGCCCAGTCAAACATTCATACTTGTACATGTAACTCATTGTGCAATTCAGTGGGGCTGCTAATGCACCTCTGAGGCACCAGTAGATCCTCAGCACTTTTAGTTGCCACAAAAATGTTTTTGGCTGAAAACTTAATATCCTAAAAACTTAATATTTACTAATAAAATAATAAATGTAAATGTATGATGATCATAGTATCGGATCAAGAAGATCTTCCAATGAAAAATGTTAGTAAATGATGTTGATAGGAATAAGCTGTTACCAAACAAATGCAGAGGATGGTGGCTGCAATGCATGTTGATATCTTTGTGCTGAATCTGTGATGGCCTTTTTTCTAGTTGGAAGGTGTTTATAATGGCAGTGCAGACCCTGAGAGAAGTGAAAATACACAACAAATTAATGCAAAAGCAGTATAATGCAACAAAAGTGAAATGATTACAATAATATATATAAAATGACAATTCACTAAGGGCTTGAACCACAGTGCCAATGCACAGTGTTTCACATATGAGCAAGGTAAACAGATGGGAACCACAAGAAGAACAGTAGAATCGAATCTGCATTAATGAGTGCTGCTTTGTTGCCGCTGCGTTACTCCAGCCTCTTTTTTTACTTTGCTCCTTGGAGTGTAAGGGAAAAGGTGTGCAAAGAGTTTAAGGCGTATTTCTATTCAGTGCAGAAGACTATGCATAGTCCTTGATTTTATTTGTGGCTATGTGTAGCCTCTGTTCACACTTGCACTGGAACGCAACAGCCTTGTATCAAATAGTAAATCTCTAATGCAATTTTGTTTTACAAGTAGATATTTTAGTAGCTTTCCTAATACATGGTGATTGTACAAATGATTCTTTGGCTGATATATGTATTTAAGGGTACTATATGATATGCATTAAGCATTTATTTAGTGTCACACATGTCCACAGTACTTTAAAAAACACAGAATAAGACTTCGTACCTCAAGAGAAAACTGAAGATGGTAGTTAAGAGTAGTAAGGGAAGCATAATTGGTGACTATTAGTATAGGAAAGATATATTCAAGAAGCTAGTTATAAAGAAGGATTTGAAGGACAGGCAGGGAATAAAATGGGAGATGCTTCTAAGCATAGAGGTAAACATGAAAGCAAAGCATAGAGAGCATAAAGGAAACAATAAATAAAGAGATTTGAGAGGAGCAAGAGGAAATAAGAGTGGAGGTGTAGGTGGGAAGAAGATTTTATAGTGCAATGAAGGGCAGAACAAGAAGCCTTGAATAAGATGCTTTAGAGCAGGGGTCAGCAACCTTTGGCACCCGGTCAGTCAGGGTAAAGCCGCTGGCGGGCCGGGCCAGTTTATTTATCTGGAGCGTCTGCAGGCATGGAGTCCTGCAGCTCCCACTGGCTGCGGTTCGCCATTCCTGGCCAATCGGAGCTGTGGAAAGCGGCACAGGCCGAGGGACATGCTAGCCACTGCTTCCCACAGCTCCCATTGGCCGGGAACGGCGAACCGCAGCCAGTGGGAGCTGCGGGGCTCCATGCCTGCAGACGCTCCAGATAAACAAACTGTCCCGGCCTGCCAGCGGCTTTACCCTGATGGGCCAGGTGCCAAAGGTTACTGACCCCTGACTCAGTCTGTTCATATCCCCACTCTGCCTGAGCTGGAGCAGGGATTTTAATCTGACTCTGTCAGATCCCAGCGGAGTGGCCTTGCCCCTGGGCTATAGAGTCATTTTCACTCTTTTGCTGGCCCAATGAATATTTAAGTATTTATGCAAAATGAAACAGCTTCAAGCAGAGAGGCTGAGAGAGACCCACCACAGAGTACCTGATAGTCTACTAGTAAGGGCATTTACCTGAGAGGTGGGAGACCTGAGTTTAAGTTCCTCCTCTGAATCAGAAAGAGTGGGGAGATTAACCCTGGTCTCCCACATCCTGGGTGCATGTTCTAACTAGTAGGCTTCTGGGTATCCTAGAGGACATCACTGGCAGTAATTTAGGTGCCTAAAAGTTTAGGAGGGGGTTTTGAGGATCTAGATTTTGGACTTAGGTGTTCATGGACCTAAAGACCTTTGTGGATCTAGGTGGTTGACCCTGCAACGTCATTTCACATCTTACCTTCTAAAGGCACATTGTTTTATGCATTTGACCAGGAGTTCTTGTCACAAATCTGTCCATGGTAGGGTGCCCCCATTAGACTATGTGGGGAGTACACACACATGATCCAGTTGCTCCATCTCCACCCCTGTGGGTACTACAGGACATCTTTCCAGCAGGCTGGCACTTACCTTTTGTACAGGGCCTCTCAGCTGTCTCATCCCCTCTCTGTGTTCCCAGTGATGCCACCAAACAATCCATAATCAACAAGAGGGATTAAGCAACAGAAAGGTAAAGGAAAAACCTGTAAGCAATTCCTTCCAGGATATGGCCTCTCTTACTTCAGAGGGACTCTGGGAGTATCAATGTCCATTTCAGAGTTAACTGGACCACAGTGCAAGCCTCAATTTTTCCCCCTTTAACTCCGGGGTTCTTCACCCTCCTTCTGTGAGTGCAGGGGCTCTGTAGACTGTCGGTCCTTTCTCCAAAGCAGGAGACGCTGAACATTATATTCTTTTCCCTGGCATGTCCCCAACTGAGTGGAGTTCCCTCTTTTTAACTCCTCCTGCAGTCTTGGCATAATTTGCAGGTACAGCAGGGCAGAGATACTCTAGCCCAAAGCAGCTCTGTAACCTCTTCCATGCTAGTGCAGGGTTTATTTATCCTGTCACAACTCTCTGTATTAGATGCTTATTTTGAATGTCTCTGTGAATAACATACAGTGTCTTCAGGGATACTTATCCTTACTGTTATAGATTGTGTGCATCTTGAACCTAATCCATCTCTCTTATCTATGGTATGTTTAGGGCACACATCACCATGCTCTGAAGGATATTGTATCTCAGTTACCACAGTACCAGTGGAGTGTTCAAAAAAGTTCAAACAAATTTCCGAAAATGTGTGAGAGAAAATCAGAATTACCTTGATAGGAATTTAGGGTTAGACATGAACATTAAAATCATTATTAGAATTGATTAAGAAGTGACTTCAGGTTACAGATATTCAGAAATCATTATGTCTCTGACAACTCGTTTGTAATGTAAAGAAGTCAAGTCTGGAGCTGTCCTTTTCAGTTCTCTGTAGCTACTTTGCAAATCAGCTCTCTGTGTAATGGTGTGTGGACATTTTGTGCTCATCTATTTTGGAGATCATCTTACTGAAAGGGTTGCTTTCTCATACCAAGTAAGACCTATTTTTAGGTGTAACTCTATTCCTTCACTGCTTAGTTCCCTTCCTCCTTTCTGTATCAAATGAAGGAACAAACTTTGTTTATAGCATTAATACTTTGAGGAGACACACATTTGTAAGTGACAGATGGTGCTAATGCTTGCTTTAAAAAAATTTATGTTAATACCAAACAACAAAGTAAATCAACAGTATTCTTCCACTATCACTAGCAAAATAATAATAATAATTTTTTTTTGCAACCTGCAGGGTAAAATCTTTAAATAAAAAGCATTAAAATTTGCAGCACATCCATATTAGAGCTGATGAAGTAGCTGTACATTGATTTGGTTTGGCCTTACTTTTAGAATTTGAGGTAGTTCTGTTGTAAATGAGTTTTAAAATCAATCTAGCTATATTACCTTGATTTCTTTGTATTTCTCAAACACTTATCTGGAAAGGAGATAAGCACTTTAATCTGAAGAGCAACGTACAGCATAATGTAGGTTATGTATCTTCCACAAAGTTGGGCAAGAGTAGTTCAATAGCTGGCAAGTAAAGGTTATATGCAGCATCACCAGCAGTTTTAAGAAAAAGGCACATGTGGTTGTTTTTGCAATAATACACTGGTATTTCAAATGTAACGGGGACTTAGTTTAATAAGAGGCCTATTAATAAAAACAGTAAGAAAACTTTAACTTTCTACCACAAGTTACTCATGATCCAAACCAAAACTTTTACTGACCTTCCACAGTCCTGGGACCTGATTTTTTCCCCCTGCTTTGGACCTTGCTGCATCATTTAAGCCCCAGTCTGCAAATACTTAGGTATATACTCAACTTTACACACATAGTCACCTGTTAAAGTTAAGCCCACATGTAAAAGTTCCCAGGACTGGGGCATTATACCTGTGTAAAGTGAGTGTAAGAGACTACTACATCAGAATAGTAGCATTTTTATGTGTAAATGACTACACAAGATATCAGGCAGTAATGGAACAGCCGCTAGTGTTTTTATCTTACAAGAAAATTAGCACCAATACATACAGAGGTGGCATCTTTCTTCGTCATCATTGAAATATAAGTGTTTTTCTTTGTATTTTCAGAAATAACCTAGTGTTTTCTCATTAGGCATGTTAGGCCTTGTCTACACGATAGAGTTTTGTTGACAAAAGTTATGCTGCTTTAATTAAACCTTTGTTGCATGTCCACATAAAGTTCCTTGGGTCAGCAGAGCACTTCCACACTAGCAGCTCGTGCATCGACACAGAGAGTAGCTATCCAACTGTGCATTTGGTCGCAGGATGCTTTGGGAAGGGTTTGCAATGCCTCATGGGGCAGGTACGGCATCACATGGTGCAGGTTTCTCAATCACATCTTTCCATGGGCATCCTACTAGATTGCCAGCTGCTTTTCCACTGAAGTGTATGTGGGGTGAGGGGGAAAGAATTTGTGACACAGAGTGTGTATGTGAGGGTGGGACAGAGACACAGTGTGTGTTGGGGAGTGTGTGTGTGTTGGGGGAGAGTGAGTGTGTTGGCATGCCGTCTCTTTAAGTTCAGACAGCAGCCTGAGCAACCAATCCTGAGACAGGAGACGGGGACACCCCCAGCACATCAGCCCCTGGTTCTGCACAGCAATCTTTATCCCTTCCCCCCTGCAGCAGCACCCCGCATTGTTCTCCCAGAGCCACCGCCGCTGCTGGGAGCCCTGTCCTCAGCAGCTCTGTGAGCTCTCTAGGCTGAGGAATGTCAAAGCTTCCCAGAACTTTGAAAGGGGAGGGTCACTTGCCTGCATAGCTAGAGGCAGTGCAGCCGAGTTCAAAACAGTGGGCAAAGTGGGCACTGTGGGATACTGGGAGAGGTGAGTTATGGCGACATAACGAATGGCAGCATCTACACTGATGCTTTCTCACTTCAGCTTTGCTGGAAAAAGCTCTATGCCTCTCGTTGAGGTGGTTTTATTTTGTCAGCAAAACAGGAATTTTGCTGCCAAAAGTAGCTTTGTAGTGTGTACAACTACACTGTTTTGTCAACAAAACTGCCTTTTGCCAACAAAACTGAGTAGTGCAAACAAGGCCTTACATTACGTTTCCTAACGTTACTAAGCATCTAAATGCTCAAGGGCATAGATCTCACATTCAAAATATGAGAGAGTCTCAATCTACCAGCATAGGAAAATAAGATTAACGTCCACTTACTATAATTGATAGGCTGGCAAACAAGTTACATTTACAAGTACTCAGGTTTTTCAGTGATTCGTTCAACTTTTCTCTAACAAAATTGAAGAAGAAAATTATTCCAACAGAAAATATAAAAGCAAAACAAACATCAAGCTTTCTGCTTCAACTGACATGCAAAAAGGTCCCTCATCTAAAGAAATATGTTCACAGTTTTTCCTCAGATATATCTGTTGTAGCTTTGTGACTGTAAAAGAAAGTCAATAAAATATGATGGAGAAAATGATACACAATTCTGAAAGAATTGTGGAAGATTTAGCTACACAACTCTCATTAATGTCAATGGGAGTTGCATAGGAACATAGGACTTACCATACTGGATCAGACCTGTGGTCCTTGTAGCCCAGTATCTTGTCTCTGACAGTAGCCTGTGTTAGATGCTATAATGGAAGGTGCAAGAAACCAAACCTTAGGCAGATATTCCCTACACTAGGATTCCTCCTAAACCTTTTATTAAGAAATTGGCTTCAGCCCTGATGTATGATGTTTAATATCACATTCCAAAATTTGTCAGCATTATCTATTTTAACTCTGGAGTTTTTGTTATCTAAATAAATGTCCTGCCCCTTTTTTAATCTTTTTAAAGTTCTTGGCCTCAGTGACTTACACAGATTAATTGTACACAGTATGAAAAAATGTTTCATTGTAGCAATTGTGTATCTTTGAATGTCATTGAATGCCCCTTTGTTCTTGGATTGTGAGACTGAGAATTGAAACTTCCACTATACCATCTCTATACCATTCATTACTTTATATACTTTTATCATGTCCCTTTTTATTCATCTCCTTTCTAAAGTAAACAGTTTTTTTCAGTCTTTCTTCATATGAGGGTTTTCTATGTCTCCAGTTATTTTTGTTGCGCTTCTTGATCTCTCTCTTATTCAGCAATATTTTTTTTAAGATGGAGCATCCTGTACCACAAACAGTATTCAAGATGAGGTCACACCCTTGATTTATGTAATGGCATTATAATTTTCTCTGTAGATGCATAGCTAAATCCTCTGCAACTTAGTATTAATAACTATGCATTTTTGTTTAGCATTCAGAATGTGCTATGTGCTCTACAAATATAGAATATGACAAGTTCTTGTCCTGATGAACTTCTTGGCTAAGGGGACAACCCTGAAAAAACTCACTCATTTGAATAATTCTTACCTAAACAGTCCTGTCAAAGTATATGGAACTACTCACATGAATAAGGGCTCCTGGTGAGACCTTCAGTAGATAACATGCAAAAAGCTGAAGGAAAATACAGTTGCGGAACCTGAAGGTGCAAGAAACTGAACCTTAGGCAGATATTCCCTACACTAGGATTCCTCCTAAATCTTTTATTAAGAAATTGGCTTCAGCCCTGATGTATGAGGTTTAATATCGCATTCCAAAATTTGTCAGCATTATCTATTTTAACTCTGGAGTTCTTGTTATCTAAATAAATGTCCTACCTCTTTTTTAATCTTTTTAAGTTCTTGGCCTACTTAAATATGGAAAATATTACACAACTTTCCCTCTTATTTATTTTATTTCCCCCTTTACTTTTTCACATTTAACCCAAGTCACACCAATCCACATTTATTCACCATTGCAACTAATACCTTTATTAAAATTAGCATAATGACATGTTGTTTTTTGAGTTAGTACAACTAGATGGAACTATAGCTGTGTTGTCTGTTACCCAACTATTAACATGTGTCCACTCTGACTGAGAAGGATCTGTACACGAGAACCTCCTGTTTTACTGTCCACTCTCAAGATGTGCTACAGGGAAAAATATCTTTAAAGCTTTTCAATGATCATTTCTTACAGCGTGGTTGGATGGGCATTTGTGTGTGAGTATTCACATTCATGGTGCCTAAGCTGTGAAAGAAAAACACATTAACCTTGTGTCTAGAATCCAGTCTGTTTCACCCCAAGTTTGGACACATTGTTCCAATCACTGGAAAGCTTAGGCCGCAAAGAGGATGCAAGTAGAACTGCAAAGGCACTTGATGAGTCTATAAAAGTTGTGAATGTTAGTAAAGGTAAGGCTACCACTGCACACCTTGTTCACTAGTTTAAGTGAAGAGATGGGCATTTAGCGTCATCGGTAACTCTTCTATACCATATCTCACTGGCTAACATATGGCATAGTTTTGGTCCATTTGAGCTCAGAGAATAGGAAAGGGTTTTCCTTGGTGACTGTAGCTTTGACCTTGCTGAATGTTTCACTAATCGATACTGGCATAGCTCTGAATGCTTTTTCTTCAGAGGCAGAATAGGACGTGGATTCTCAGCCAGTGGATTGCAATTCTCATTGCAATTATCAGGGGCTTGTGACTATGCTGCCCATCCCATATTGTTAAATGGAAGGGGGTTCTACAGGCTCCCAAAGTGGTCCCGGTATGAAAAAGGTTGAGAAATTTTGAACCTTAACTTATCTGCCAGAATCTGTACTCCCTTAGCATAATGATCTCCCTGACACAAACTGGCAACTCTCACAGGTTGGTCCGGCTTGTGTCACTGTGCTATGAAATCATGTAGCTATTCCTGACTGACTGCGATCTCTTGCCTCCTGGACGTCTGATGCCTTTCTTGTGGGTCACCCCTAAAAGGAAAGAGCTATGGCTCCCTGCCTCATGTGGTTCCATGTGGGATAGGCCACTGGAAGACCTTGAATAGCTCTAAACTGGGGCCAGCGTACATGTGGGCAGGAAGGAGGGATTTTGTTGGATCACTCTCCCCTGTGCCCTAATCTTGGAGGGGAGAAACATTAAATGTTTATTTAAATATTGAAGAGTCAGTGTTTTTGTTGCACTTATAATCTGATCCATGCCCATCAAACTTGAATGATCTGTAATATACGTTAAATACATAATGTTTCTAAGGGTATATCTACACTACGGAATAAGGTCGAATTTATAGAAGTCGTTTTTTTAGAAATCGGTTTTATATATTCGAGTGTGTGTGTCCCCACAGAAAATGCTCTAAGTGCATTAAGTGCATTAACTCGGCGGAGTGCTTCCACAGTACCGAGGCTAGAGTCGACTTCCGGAGCGTTGCACTGTGGATAGCTATCCCACAGTTCCCGCAGTCTCTGCTGCCCATTGGAATTCTGGGTTAAGATCCCAGTGCCTGATGGGGCTAAAACATTGTCACAGGTGGTTCTGGGTACATATCGTCAGGCCCCCATTCCCTCCCTCCCTCCGTGAAAGCAAGGGCAGACAATCGTTTCGCACCTTTTTTCCTGAGTTACCTGTGCAGACGCCATACCACGGCAAGCATGGAGCCCGCTCAGGTAACCGTCACCCTATGTCTCCTGGGTGCTGGCAGACGCGGTACGGCTTTACTACACAGTAGCAGCAACCCCTTGCCTTGTGGCAGCAGACGGTACAGTACGACTGGTAGCCGTCATCGTCATGTCCGAGGCGCTCCTGGCCATGTCGGCTGGGAGCGCCTGGACAGACATGGGTGCAGGGACTTAATTTAGAGTGACTTGACCAGGTCATTCTCTTTAGTCCTGCAGTCAGTCCTATTGAACCGTCTTATGGTGAGCAGGCAGGCGATACGGATTGCTAGCAGACGTACTGTACCATCTTCTGCCGAGCAGCCATGAGATGTGGATGGCATGCAGTCCTTCTGCACTGTCTGCTGCCAGCCAAAGATGTAAAAGATAGATGGAGTGGATCAAAACAAGAAATAGACCAGATTTGTTCTGTATTCATTTGCTTCCCCCCCTCCCCCGTCTAGGGGACTCATTCTTCTAGGTCACACTGCAGTCACTCACAGAGAAGGTGCAGCGAGGTAAATCTAGCCATGTTTCAATCAGAGGCCAGGCTAACCTTCTTGTTCCAATAAGAACGATAACTTAGGTGCACCATTTCTTATTGGAACCCTCCGTGAAGTCCTGCCTGAAATACTCCTTGATGTAAAGACACCCCCTTTGTTGATTTTAGCTCCCTGAAGCCAAACCTGCAAGCCGTGTCCTCAGTCGCCCCTCCCTCCATCAGAGCAATGGCAGACAATCGTTCCGCGCCTTTTTTCTGTGCGGATGCCATACCAAGGCAAGCATGGAGGCCGCTCAGCTCACTTTGGCAATTAGGAGCACATTAAACACCACACGCATTATCCAGCAGTATATGCAGCACCGGAACCTGGCAAAGCGATACCGGGCGAGGAGGCGACGTCAGTGCGGTCACATGAGTGATCAGGACATGGACACAGATTTCTCTGAAAGCATGGGCCCTGCCAATGCATGCATCATGGTGCTAATGGGGCAGGTTCATGCTGTGGAACAAGCACAGACTGGTGGGACCGCATAGTGTTGCAGGTCTGGGACGATTCCCAGTGGCTGCGAAACTTTTGCATGCGTAAGGGCACTTTCATGGAACTTTGTGACTTGCTTTCCCCTGCCCTGAAGCACATGAATACCAAGATGAGAGCAGCCCTCACAGTTGAGAAGCGAGTGGCGATAGCCCTGTGGAAGCTTGCCACGCCAGACAGCTACCGGTCAGTTGGAAATCAATTTGGAGTGGGCAAATCTACTGTGGGGGCTGCTGTGATGCAAGTAGCCCACGCAATCAAAGATCTGCTGATATCAAGGGTAGTTACCCTGGGAAATGTGCAGGTCATAGTGGATGGCTTTGCTGCAATGGGATTCCCTAACTGTGGTGGGGCCATAGACGGAACCCATATCCCTATCTTGGCACCGGAGCACCAAGCCGCCGAGTACATAAACCGTAAGGGGTACTTTTCGATAGTGCTGCAAGCTCTGGTGGATCACAAGGGATGTTTCACCAACATCAACATGGGATGGCCGGGAAAGGTACACGACGCTCGCATCTTCAGGAACTCTGGTCTGTTTCAAAAGCTGCAGGAAGGGACTTTATTCCCAGATCAGAAAATAACTGTTGGGGATGTTGAAATGCCTATACGTATCCTTGGGGACCCAGCCTACCCCTTAATGCCATGGCTCATGAAGCCGTACACAGGCAGCCTGGACAGTAGTCAGGAGCTGTTCAACTACAGGCTGAGCAAGTGCAGAATGGTGGTAGAATGTGCATTTGGACGTTTAAAGGCGCGCTGGCGCAGTTTACTGACTCGCTTAGACCTCAGCGAAACCAATATTCCCACTGTTATTACTGCTTGCTGTGTGCTCCACAATATCTGTGAGAGTAAGGGGGAGACGTTTATGGCGGGGTGGGAGGTTGAGGCAAATCGCCTGGCTGCTGGTTATGCGCAGCCAGACACCAGGGCAGTTAGAAGAGCACAGGAGGGCGCGGTACGCATCAGAGAAGCTTTGAAAACCAGTTTCATGACTGGCCAGGCTACGGTGTGAAAGTTCTGTTTGTTTCTCCTTGATGAAACCCCCCGCCCCTTGGTTCACTCTACTTCCCTGTAAGCTAACCACCCGCCCCTCCTCCCTTCAATCACCGCTTGCAGAGGCAATAAGTCATTGTTGCTTCACATTCATGCATTCTTTATTCATCCATCACACAAATAGGGGGATGACTACCAAGGTAGCCCAGGAGGAGTGGTGGAGAAGGGAAGGAAAATGCCACACAGCACTTTAAGCACAGCACTTTAAAAGTTTACAACTTTAAAATTTATTGAATGACAGCCTTCTTTTTTTAGGGCAATCCTCTGTGGTGGAGTGGCTGGTTGGCCGGAGGCCCCCCCACCGCGTTCTTGGGCGTCTGGGTGTGGAGGCTATGGAACTTGGGGAGGAGGGCGGTTGGTTACACAGGGGCTGCAGTGGCAGTCTGTGCTCCAGCTGCCTTTGCTGCAGCTCAACCATACACTGGAGCATACTGGCTTGGTCCTCCAGCAGCCTCAGCATTGAATCCTGCCTCCTCTCATCACGCTGCCGCCACATTTGAGCTTCAGCCCTCTCTTCAGCCTGCCACTTACTCTCTTCAGCCCGCCACCTCTCCTCCCAGTCATTTTGTGCTTTCCTGCACTCTGACATTATTTGCCTCCACGCATTCGTCTGTGCTCTGTCAGTGTGGGAGGACAGCATGAGCTCGGAGAACATTTCATCGCGAGTGCGTTTTTTTTTCTTTCTAAGCTTCACTAGCCTCTGGGAAGGAGAAGATCCTGTGATCATTGAAACACATGCAGCTGGTGGAGAAAAAAAAAGGGACAGCGGTATTTAAAAAGACACATTTTATAAAACAGTGGCTACACTCTTTCAGGGTAAACCTTGCTGTTAACATTACATATATAGCACATGTGCTTTCGTTACAAGGTCGCATTTTGCCTCCCCCCACCACGTGGCTACCCCCTCAACCTTCCCCCCTCCCTGTGGCTAACAGCGGGAAACATTTCTGTTTAGCCACAGGCAAACAGCCCAGCAGGAATGGGCTCCTCTGAGTGTCCCCTGAAGAAAAGCACTCTATTTCAACCAGGTGACCATGAATTATATCTCACTCTCCTGAGGATAACACAGAGAGATAAAGAACGGATGTTGTTTGAATGCCAGCAAACATACACTGCAATGCTTTGTTCTACAATGATTCCCGAGTACGTGTTACTGGCCTGGAGTGGTAAAGTGTCCTACCATGAAGGACGCAATAAGGCTGCCCTCCCCAGAAACCTTTTGCAAAGGCTTTAGGAGTACATCTAGGAGAACCGCGAATGCCAGGGCAAAGTAATCCTTTCACATGCTTGCTTTTAAACCATGTATAGTATTTTAAAAGGTACACTCACCAGAGGTCCCTTCTCCGCCTGCTGGGTCCAGGAGGCAGCCTTGGGTGGGTTCGGGGGGTACAGGCTCCAGGTCCAGGGTGAGAAGCAGTTCCTGGCTGTCGGGAAAACCGGTTTCTCCACTTGCTTGCTGTGAGCTATCTACAACCTCATCATCATCATCATCTTCTTCGTCCCCAAAACCTGCTTCTGTATTGCCTCCATCTCCATTGAAGGAGTCAAACAACACGGCTGGGGTAGTGGTGGCTGAACCCCCTAAAACGGCATGCAGCTCATCATAGAAGTGGCATATTTGGGGCTCTGACCCGGAGCGGCCGTTCGCCTCTCTGGTTTTCTGGTAGGCTTGCCTCAGCTCCTTCAGTTTCATGCGGCACTGCTTTGGGTCCCTGTTATGGCCTCTGTCCTTCATGCCCTGGGAGATTTTGACAAAGGTTTTGGCATTTCGAAAACTGGAACGGAGTTCTGATAGCATGGATTCCTCTCCCCAAACAGCGATCAGATCCCGTACCTCCCGTTCGGTCCATGCTGGAGCTCTTTTGCGATTCTGGGACTCCATCATGGTCACCTGTGCTGATGAGCTCTGCATGGTCACCTGCAGCTTGCCACGCTGGCCAAACAGGAAATGAGATTCAAAAGTTCGCGGTTCTTTTCCTGTCTACCTGGCCAGTGCATCTGAGTTGAGAGTGCTGTCCAGAGCGGTCACAATGGAGCACTCTGGGATAGATCCCGGAGGCCAATACCATCGAATTGTGTCCACAGTACCCCAAATTCGAGCTGGCAAGGTCAATTTAAGCGCTAATCCACTTGTCAGGGGTGGAGTAAGGAAATCGATTTTAAGAGCCCTTTAAGTCGAAATAAAGGGCTTCATTGTGTGGACGGGTGCAGGTTTACATCGATTTAACGCTGCTAAATTCGACCTAAAGTCCTAGTGTAGACCAGGGCTCAGGTGTGCAATGTCTAATCTGTAGTGAGGGAGGCCACAGGTTTAAAAGGGGTAAGAGAGCGGGTGGGGAAGAACGAAATTGATTCACATGTGCAAAGAAAATGAATTCATGAATAAGAAACCGAAAATGTTGTGAAAATTTGGGTCTTCAAATTAAACTGGTCCCCTCAGGCAGGCCCTTAAGCACTCTGAAGGGCTAAGCTTTCTTTAGGTTAACACATTGTTACTTTGCTTTTTCTTCTTGTAACCCCCAAGGAGATTACCTAGATTCCTGGAGCTCTGTCTGCTGGCAGCTCAGGGAGAGGGAGCCAAGGGCAGACTCAGAGTCTGCCCAGCCACCAATAGGGAGTGAGAGGCCCTTCCCAGGGAGTTCAGGAAAGGGGAGAAGACATTTTTGAGTCAGTCTGGAGCCATCCAGGGCAAGGGCAGGACTGGCTATGTGGGGAGTTGGTGAGTCCAAGGCCTGTATGCAGGGTTCCCCGTGAGAACTGGCCTCTAGGGACCTGAAAGCAAGATCCCTCAGCTGGGCTTTTCCTTCTCCACTGATGATTCCTGGTTTGTAGAGTTTTGCAGGGAAACGTCCCTAACCAGGCTGAGTTCGCCCTCCAGCTCCCTAGGTGAGACCAGTCACCACATGGTCAGCTCTGCTCTGTCTGCTAGTTCAGGGCTGCTGCCTGCTGTGTGTGTGTCTGGACGCTGGGCTACAGTTTGGATTTTAGTACGGTTGTGTAACCTGCACCTTGAGCCCTGCACTCCTTTGTGGTGAGGGGAAATCTTGGGACCGAAGCAGCCTGATTCCTGCTTGAAGAGGATCCCTGCCAGCAGAGATCAGCACCTCTGCAGTGACAGAGGAGTCCAGAGTCATCTCTGAACCTGAGGATCATTCATGGAGTTTGTGAGTGCACTCTCTTTTAGTCAGTCAGTCAGAGAATTTGTTTGGGGACACCCTACTCCCTGAACTATGTCCTCAAGCCAGGGAGTGAGGGTTTGGGGATTTTATAACCTGCTGCATATTAAATCTGTGGAGGGATTTACCACCTTCTCCTACTTGTGAGTCCTTTGGGCTGTACCGAACCCAGTCAGCCACACTGCTAAACCACTTCAGAGAAGAATTTTGTGGTCATATGTCATCAAGGGCCCCAACAAAGTATGCGTACTAACGGGACACTGATCTTACATTTGCTACATCAAGTCACGTGGCTGGGGAAAGTCACGGGTATTATCAGCGTGGGCACTGGTGACCCTAAGAATAGTGTTTTACCCTGTTATGTTATATTTGTCTCCTGTTCAATATAATTATTGTGTTGAATATATTGTATGTGTTTGTGTTATTTCTTGGAAGTCTCCAACTATCTGGCAAGTAAGTGGGGGTTACCCTGAAGTTAAAATTTTCCTTCCAAGCTGCCCTGGTGACCCTGCCAGGAAGGAGCGAGGGGGGTGGAGGCACCGCCAAATAAATTCTTAGGAAAAAATAAAGAAGATATACGCTGCTGAGTGGGTGGCGGGATCCAGAAGAACCCAGACCTGTCCGTCAAAACCTGTAACCAGATTGGCATTAAAGAAGGTAACTGGGTGGAGAGGGGGTACTACATTCTTTTGATATGAGCCTCATAGATGTCAAAGGAAAAGAAAAAAGTTTTAAAGACAACTAACATGCACATGAAGTTCCTTATTTTAGGACTTTATTGAGAAACTAGTTGTACTCTGTTTATATATCAAGTTTTGTATATACTGGATGGGAAGGTCCTGACTCTTTCTTTTTCACCAGTGCAGTTTATTCCACACAAATTTAAATATTGGGTGAGCAAATATCTCTCCCAGTTCCAATGTATGCAGCTGGGACTTTTTAGGACACTAATGCTGTAAAGCAGTGTTGTCTTTTATGGATAAAATTATACTCTTGATATTGAAGTTGCAGAGAGTGTTTCTTGTCCATTTACCAGAGTGCATGCTGCAGCACACTGTATATAACCTCTTATGTCTACCAAAAAGATGTAAAAACTGCAGACAAGATGGACCATTAGCTTGAGCTGACTGCTTCATGCATGCAATATCCACATACTGTGTAAATAACGAATATGTAGTAATGGAGGCTTGTTTTATAGACATGTCTGGTGCCTCTGAAAGTAGAATTTTGCCTTAACTATTTTCTGAAGATCTTGTTTGGGCTGTGGGGCTGTAAAAGTTATGTGTTGCTAAAATTTGAGCATACAGAACACATGTCTAGTCAAGTTGCAATATTAGGTAAAGTGAATATAGCCCTGTGCAAATGACACATTGGATGATGTGTCTTTTATGCTTGAGATAGGTGGCCTGCTTTAATATTCAGTCAACATACAGTAGGTGGAGCAGATGGTTTGCTGTAAAATTAGCATCATAAACCTTTCAACAATAAAGTAATCTATGATTTAAATCTTTCAGCAGGGATCCCATCACCTCCCCTTTTTCCCTCTATACTTTGAATTCCTTGAATAGAAGCACCTGTTTTATCGACAGAAGAAAAATCTTCACAAATCCACCATCGGACAGACATAGACTGTGAATTGCCCTGTTTCTTAGCCTTACCATCATGAAAGGTCTCATATATCACTGGGACAGTGCAATTGCCCATAATCTAGCTTCCCACATTTGTTTTATCCTCCTCTTGGGTTAAAATGCTTGTGCTACATATTTTGGGATAAAGCTGTCCAAAATTATAGAGACACCAATCAGACTTATCATTTGATGGCATCCATCTGTTTATTTATGAAACCATTAAAGACTTATTGAGTTACTAGGCTATGGAGAAAATAAATTGAGTTATCATTTATAGTTAAATTCTAACCTTGCATCTGCCGTCTTTTTAGCTTGTGTGGTGTACTCAGAAATTACACTGACGTGCAGACCTACACTTCAAGAATACGTTTGCTTCACAGTCGTTTTATGCCATTTCAAGAGACTTTCTAATGCATGAGCAATTTATGGTTCAGGAAAATGTTGACAGAAGGATGTCAGCACTTTCTGTTGTTAGTAGTTTAAAAGCATGATAGGGACAGTTCTGGTTTAAAAGTAGCACTTAAAAGTTTGCTGCTGTTCAACTTCTAGAATCATTTTATCTAAACCTTTTCAATCAGTATTGTTCAACTACTTTAGGGAACTCTGGTTTAATGCTTATGGAAACAGATAACTGTATATCGTCTTCGTTATTATCAAGTACATTTTAAAAAGGGAAGACGGAGTGAAAGAGACTTTCTTGTGACCTCTTCTTTTATAAATACAGAGAAAAGGGCATAAGAAGACCACATAGTGCAACATTTACAAACTTGGGTGCATAAAGTTAAACACCTACATCCAAATTTAGGTATCTAGTAAGAGTGACCAGATTTTTAGAGGTGCTGAACTTTCACAGCTCTTTTTGACTTAAATGGGAGGAGGGGGTACTTGGAACCTCAAAAATCCTGCCACTTTTGTTTATCTGCCTAATATTAGTCATTCAAAGTGGCCCCGGACCTAATCTGAACACCCTGATGATTTTATAGGGAGGCCCTTTTTATCTTGCATCTTTGAATACTGTATTTCAGGAAACATAAAGTCACCATTCCAGTTTGGCTGATGATCTGATGCTGTCTATTTAAACAGCTAATTGAGAGAAAAAAATTCTACTATCTGTTTTGTTTCAAAACCTCTACATGGTTTTGTTTCAAAGCCTCTACATGGTCACAGCTGAAGAAGAGTGGGTAATTATGCACATCTTTCAGTATACCGTTTTTCAAAGACTTCACTAAAAATCATGATAAATATGAATAAATCACATGATAAATATGAATAAATCCTTCAAAGAACCCTATATTTGGGAATAACCTTTATGAAACGCACACTTCTGTAATTGTCATAACACTGCTCATAAAATGGAGTAAATGACGGACGAAAAATTAAAAGTCGACCTTGGAGAAGTTGTGTTAACTAACATGATGTTAAACATAACTTTTCAGTCATCGTAAACTCATTTCATTGTGTTTAACATCATGTCAACTGGTAGTGAATAAATCCTTCAGGAATCAGCTGCAACCAGCTGACACAATATTAAACACAATTCATCACTGTGTACATTAAGGGTATGTCTACACAGCAGTTAAACATCCATGGCTGGCCTGATTCAGCTGACTCAGGCTTGGGCTGTAAAATCACTGAGCTCTGAGACCCTGCAATGGGGGAGGGTCCCAGACCTTCAGCTCCAGTCTGAGCGCAAACATCTCCATGGCGATTTTTAGCCCCGCAAGCCCGAATCAGCTGACCTGGGTCAGCCACAGCTGTGTCATGGGTCTTTTATTCCAATGTAGATGTACCCTCAAAGAAAAAATCACTTAATTTCTCTGTGACTCAGTTCCCTATATGTAAATGAGGATAATAGAACTTCCCTGCCGTATGGGTGTGTCTTGAAGATAAATACATTAAAGACTGTGAGGCACTCTGATGGGATGGGGATGGGGGCAATACCAGTATCTTAGACTGAAATCATGTTTAGCATCATTTCAGTTGACATAACTCTTGAAGTTCATGTTCTAGAACAACCTAATTTTATTATGAAGATAAACCCTAAAGAAGAGGTTTTAAAGACCACTGACAAGTCATTTTGCCTGACTAATATATGTATCAGAAGTGCATTTGTGTATAATTAGTTATACTATACATCAGACATTTCCTGCGTGATTAGGTTTTGAGGGAATGTTCACAGATTTTACCAGGCAAGTTTACAATACTTTTATTAGTATATTTAAGAAAAAACGGTGTTTTTACAATATGTGCTCAGTGTTTTGAGTCAGTGTGTTCTATTGGATTGAGAACAGGGCTGGAAACCAAGAACTCCTAATTTGTAATTCCAATGGTGTAAATGACTTTTTGGGTAGCCTTGAGCAAGAAATTTAATTTTGCTGAGCTAAATTCTGCCCTGATGTACACACTATGTAACCCATTCCTGATGGTAACTCCATTGATTCCAGTGGGATTACACCAGGGATGAATATGGCTTGATTATACTTATCTCACGGGAGTTCTCCGAGGTTTTATTTTTGCTTTGAAAATGTAAGATGCTACTGTACATATGTTCTAAGCATTATTATTATTATTTATTTATTAACCCTAAATATGAAATGTTAATACGTGCAATCAATTTAGAGAAATGTGTAAGAGAAACCGCAAGCACATTTGGCATGTCTAAATACCAAAGATGCTTCCATCTTGTCTTACTTCAAACAACTCCTGTATATTACGTACCGAACATAACTGATTACTACAATGCTGTAATTAATTGTGCATGGTTGATAAAAGTATCGACCATAGTATTTTATAGAAAATTAAGTTTTATAAAGGCTATAAAACTGATTGTTGTATTTGCTCCTCCGATGGAATAGATCCAAGAGAACAGATGGGATTCCAGCTTCTGGAAGCCCTGTCTTGATAGTTTACTGCTATCTTCATTTTCAAATACAACTGTAATGGCCAGTGCTTTAGCAATAGGTTGAATAGGCAAAAGGACAAAACTTTCAAACACACTGAGGGTAAGTCTACACTGCGCACAAACCACCACCCCCCACCCCAAACTCATGGCAGCAAGTCTCAGCCCCCAGATCAAGTGACTCAGGCTCACATGACAGGTTCACACAACAGGCTAAAAATAGCAATATAGCATTCTCACTGAGGCTGGATCCCAGGCTCTGAACCCAGCAAGATGGGAGGGTCTCAGAGCCCAAGTGGGAATGCTTGCACTGCTATTTTTAGGCTCGTAGCGCGAGCATCGCAAGCCCAAGTCAGTTGACCCCAGCTCTGAATGTTGCTGCCTGGTATATTGTTTGGGTTCAGTTTTGGTTTTGCAGTGGAGACATACCCTTAGGTTCCTACGTCCCATTTTCAAAACTGACTTAGGAACCTACATCTCATTGAAATTCAATGCAGGTTATGCACCTTGAAGTTGCTTTTGAAAATGGGACTTATACATCTGATGACTTAAGTGCTTTTGAAAATGTTACCCAAAATATGCAACCTCTGTTTATAAGCCTTCAAAGAACCCTGTATTTGGGAATACCCACTATGAGATACACTTCTGTAATTGTCATAACATTGCTCATAAAATAGAGTAAATGACTTTGAGGAAAAAATATCTTGATACCTAATAAAGATGGGTCTTCTATGACTGTGCTCACAAAATATGCCAAAGACAAAGTTCTGTGGTAATAGCAAAAAGCAGTGTGTTAATTGCATCATACCTAGAGCTCAACAAGCCTTTAAATTGAAAGCAGGCCAGTTTTTAAATAACTGTGCTTCCAAAAATCAAAACAAAAATCCAGGGATTATTTTTAAAGACATAATTGTGAGACTTAGCAGGCAAGCAAGTGTAGAGAAGCAAGCTAATAATAGAGTTAAAGTTTCTGCAAATAATTCTGTACCTGGTCACAGGCAAAATATAGATATTTTTTATAAAGTAGAAGAAAACCAGGCCTGAAAGTGGCTATGAGGTAATGAGTGTGGAAAATCATAAAAGAGAACCAAAAAGAGAGAACTTGATTAAGATTAATTTAAAGTCAATAACTAAACATGAATTGCTTTGATAAAAGCCAGTTTTTACAAATCCTGTCTCCCTATAATTTTTTTGGTGGATCTGAAAAATGCTAAAATAAAATGGATTTTCCAAACTACTGACTGACAAAGACAGAAAGGGTCACTATAAATTCTTCACAAATCAAAAGAGTGGCAGAGAGGCTAGCAATCTTGTCAACATAGATCCCTCATTTGTAATAAAGTTGCCTGAAAACACACTGGTGGATAGAAGGTGGGGGAGGCGTAGATGAAAAGTTTCAAAGACAATTACTGTGGAAAACCATATTTAGGTAAATGTTAGGGTAAGATTGACTCAGTGAGACAACCATGGTAAAAATCTATCCACACTTTACACCTATTCTGTGCTTAATTTGCCTTCTTTCATCTAGACATAATATCACTTGTAAGTCAGTGTCTGACCCTTCAGAGTGTGGAGCATCTCCTATGAGGTGTTGAGTGCCCTCAGCTCCCTCTGAATACCACTGACCCAAGTGAGAGTTGAGGCACTTAGTACCTTGTAGGTTGATCAAGGGCTTACAGCCCAAATCCTCTAACCTAACAGTCTGAATACTAGTTTGTGCACTGGGTAACTCCAAAGAAAGGAACCCTTCTCCCCTCACCAGGCCACAGAGTGCTGAATGGCAGCTTGGCAGCTCTTACTTTAGTTCTGAGGCTGCAGTATCCCTCACAGCTCCATGTCATCCCTTCATAGGAGAAAGAGGATTTACAAAGCACTGGAGCCACCGGTCCTGGCGTCTTGTGTAACATAATACAACAGCTTTTCTAGCAGGGTGACTTCTGAAAAGGTGGGCACTGAATTTGCAGAGGGCTATTTTAGTTAATAACTTCAGAGAGGAAGAATGGCCTTGTTTAAAATTACTGTACTGTGACTCAAATCTACAGTAGACTCTAATCATGTGTCCACCACAGATTTCCTGTATGACCATGGGCAAGTCACTTAATCTCTCTGTACCATCTGTAAAATGGGGATAATACTTTCCTCCCTCAAGAAGGTTGTGAGGATAATTTAATTAATGTTTGAGTAGTGCTCAGATACTACTGTGATAAGTGTAGTAACAAAATCTATAAATACTCATTCATGGCAGGGTTTAGTGCATAACATCATCCGTCATTTTCAGATCTCTGTAATACTTAGGCAGGAAGGTATTAGTTAAAGTTTGTGTTAGTTACCTAAAAGTGTGTCAATATGTGAAAGTCATAACAAGTCACGCTACAAACTCTTAGAGCATAGCATAATGTATACAAGCTGTATTTGCATCTTTTCATGAAGAAGTTTCTCCTTAATGCCCTACTCACAAAACATGATGGCATTTTAGTGTGCATATTCTGCGTGTACCCTTTCTATATAGCTTCAGGAAGTTAAAGTAATCTGGGGCTGACAATCATAGCAAATACTCTCTCTAAATATTTGTTCATTTGAGAAATATCATGAGAATAAATACACACAAATGCATCCCTTTACTCATAGAAATTGTTTACAATTGTTTAGAAGTCAGACAAACCACCAGCCAGCAACACATACTGAACCAGATCCTGGACTACAGTTAAGGAGCGCTCACCCCAGCATGGGTGCAGAGGTGAAAAGGTAGCTTTATAGGATCTGATAGATTAACATGAAAACACACCCTATAATTACTATTTTCAAATGCTTTTAAAAGTGGTGAATGATGAGCTGAGGCAGATGTAGAGAGAATAGAGTAACTTCTACCCACGATCATAGAATCATAGAATATCAGGGTTGGAAGGGACCTCAGGAGGTATTCTAGTCCAACCCCCTGCTCAAAGCAGGACCAATCCCCAACTAAATCATCCCAGCCAGGCCTTTGTCAAGCCTGACCTTAAAAACCCCTAAGGAAGGAGATTCCACCATCTCCCTAGGTAAACCATTCCAGTGCTTCACCACCCTCCTAGTGAAAAAGCTTTTCCTAATATCCAACCTAAACCTCCCCCACTGCAACTTGAAACCATTACTCCTTGTTCTGTCATCTATGAGCCACTGTGCAAAATCATAATCACTTGTCAACCCAAGATGTATGACAGAACATAGCTGCCTGTCAGGACGAAACTCAAGGATAAGATCTAATGTATAGTCAGAAGCCTATGTGTATTCTCTGGTTCTTCCACTTCGTATACAAAGCTCCATCCTGCAAGATGCTGAGCATGATGCAGGATGGCCTTCTTAAAAAGGCCCCCATCTCTCATTGGTATTTTGAGACCTCCACTTAGTCTCGGTGGTCCCATATACCGTCAGGAGCCAGAAGGGGCGACAGTGGGGACAGAAGAATATAGGGGCCAGGAGGGAGGTTTTGAGGGGGTGTAGAAGGGAGCCATCACCTAGAAATACCAGCCTACAACTGCCTCCTTTGCCAGAGTAGCCCTTCCAAACACACCAAACGATCCCTCAATTTTGCCTTCTGTACACCCCTTTCACCACTATATCCCCTCCCCTCACTTTTAATTGCAGGTGTTCAGTATATTTGGAGAGAGTAGTTTTATAAATGGGTGTTGAAATACTGGTGTCCCTAGAATGGCAGAGTTAATATAAAAAAAAACAGGAGTACTTGTGGCACCTTAGAGACTAACAAATTTATTAGAGCATAAGCTTCCGTGGGCTACAGCTCACTTCATCGGATGCTGTAGCCCATGAAAGCTTATGCTCTAATAAATTTGTTAGTCCCTAAGGTGCCACAAGTACTCCTGGTTTTTTTTAAGATACAGACTAACATGGCTGCTACTCTGAAAAGAGTTAATATAGTGGTGTGTGGCAGTAGTAAATTTGGACCAAATGCAGTGCCTGTAGATTTGGGAGGTTCCTTGATTTTATTGTTGACTCAGACAAAACTAAGATCATAAACCCCAGATTTTGTCCCAAAATTTGGCTGTTTCCAGGGTTTCCTTTCAGAGATCTTTGCCCTACACTTCAATTTCATCTACCCAAAAAGAGACTCTCCTCTGCTTGTATACAGAATGGAGTTAAGGATTCACATCTGCTGCAGTGAGTCAGCAAGACTTAGTTAGCATATCCCTGCAGGATTTCCAACACCTTGTAACAAGGCAAGTCAATGTAAGAGTCCTACCACCTTGTTACATAGTGCAATGTAAATCACATTTAATGAAGGGATGCATGTATGAGCGAACTTTTGTGATTTAGTACAAAAAATGAATAGCGCATGATGAGCTGCGATCTATTATATGTATTTTGCTTTCAAGGCTTAGTCTGCAAAAATCATCCATGAGGGAATTTCTAAATGTATTGAGGTAATCCTTATCTTTCAGATAAATATTGTCACCTACGATTTGTATATAATTATATAACCAGATAACCTAATCCATCAGTATTGTGTTAAGAAATTTGGTAACGTTTTCTCCAGTTATTAAAAGACCAGGGCTTTATTTAAATAATATTTCTCTAACGTTAAGCTCAGTAAGGTATTATGTTATCTGTGATGTTTCCATTGATCAAAATACAGGAACCAGTGATATGAGAAAAGATTTTAGAAAAGCACACTATCCTACATTTTCTTACCATAAATTATTAATTTTTCATGATGCTGGATTGGTCCTTAATAATGAAAGCTCTCACTAACTTTACTCATTTTAAAATATTATATAAAGGACTAGCATTAAGTGACAATCTCCCAGTCTTACAGTTCAATGAACAATATAGAAATCACATCAAGCACAAACATTCACATTTTTAAGGCTCATGTTTTTTATTAGGTTGAATATATTTTGTATATTTTGCTATGTACATTTATAAGTTCAGCTGGAAAGCATTCTCCCTATATTCTCAATCATGGTGTCTCCTCTGCATTTAATTTCCCACCTTCATCTACTAAACCCTGAGCTCATTCACCTTCAAACCTCAGTGTAAGGCCCATTTTTCTCTCAGTCTTTGAGAGGTGAGAAGGGCAGGAAACTGTATGTGGGTTTGGGAGGAGTTGGTATTATTGCCCAAATGGATATTAATAGTCCCAGTAGTTTTGTTTTCTTTTGCATACTGTTTCTGTTTATTTCATTGTACGTGTGCTGTGCGTACAACATTGAAGGTCTGGTTTACAAAGTTTTTTGTAGCAGTATACCTGTTTTTGTTAGTGATGCGAGTTGGGTTAGAGATGCATCCATAGTAGGGGGTTGTAATATTATTCTTATTTATTATTTGTATTATCATAGTACGTGGGGACCCTAGGCATGGACCAGGATCTCGTTCTTGCTTGTGCTGTATGACACAGAACAAAAAATGTCTCTGCCCCAAAGTCCTTACAGTCGAAGGTGAGACGATTAAGAGCTCTGTTTTAGCCATGTTGAGCTTGAGCTGACAGCTGAACATCCACAAGATGTCAGAGACAGAGAGACAGACTGGGATTTTAGTTCTGGGCAGGAGATAGGTCTGGAGTAGAAAGGAAGATCTGTGAGTAGTCCACATAGAGATGATAGTTGAATTTGTATTTACAGATGAGATTACTCTGAAATAAGGTCTATAGGGTGAAGAGAAAGGGACCAAAGACAGAGCCCTGTGAAATCCCCACAGGACGTTGGAGAATGGATGAAAAAGATCCTCTGAAGGGTATGCTGAAGGTGCAATTAGAGAGGTAGAAGGAGAACCAGGAGAGGACAGAATCACAGAACCCAAGGGAGGACAAGATTTCAAGAAGAGGATCGGTGCTGAAGGTAGCTGACAAGTCAGAGGATGAGGATGGAGTACTGGTTCTCAGATTTGGCTAGGAAGAGGTCATTAGAGACCTGTGTGAGAATGGGTTTATTAGCATGCAAGGGGGGCACACCATGTTGGAGATGGTCAAGGAGGGAATTGGAGGAGAGGAGCACCAGACAGCGATAGTAAACAGCATGTTCCAGGAGCTTAGAGATGAAAGTGAGAAGGGAGGTGGGGCAATAGTTCGAGAGGCAGGTGGGGTCAAGTGTGTAGGGGGGTTGAGATGGGAAAGGCTTAATCATGTTTGTATTCTGAGGGGGAAGAGCCAGAGGAGAGTGGTAGGTTACGGAGAAAAGTAAGGGGTGTGAATGACAGTGCATGCCAGCCTGGAAGCCCAGGGGATGGGATGGGGTCACTGGGGCATGTGGAGAGATTAGAGGAGGAGAGCAGCCAAGGAACTTTTGCATGTGTGACCAAGGAAGAGGAGGAGGAGTTGTGGGGCAGAAAGGTAGGGAAGGTGAGTCTAGCATTGTACCACTTTAACTATACCAGTATAGGTACAGCAATACAGCCTTTGGGTGTAGATAAGCCCCAAATAAATGTCCCCAGGGAAGTCCACAGCTGCACAAGGCATGAGATCTTCTGTAAACATTCAAACTAGATGCACGTGTGTTCCCCGCTAGAAAGAACCATGTTTTGCTAGTGTTTTTCTGTTATCCAGTTGGTTGCTCTGACTTCACATATTTGTTGTTGTATAATAATTGTGCCACTTTCATTAGCTTACTGTGCACTTCTTTTGGCTTCATTTTCATATTATTTTATGGCCTTTTTGATATTATTCATTATGGGCTCTGTTTTCTGTAATCTCTCCTGTCTGGATTTCCCTAACTTGGTTTGTAATGGTTTATATGTTCACTTTACTCTGCTCCTTAAAAAATAGAAGTTGTAACATTCACCTTCCTTAAACTTGTATCCTTCTCTTTTGATTTCAAAATTGTTTGTATAAATTTTAATGCTGCATTCAAAGTTCTGGATATTGAAGTTTTCTGTTTATCCACCAAGTAGGTCCAGCATTGGCACTGGATGTGCAAGGGCTTATCAAATCTGGAAGGATTTGATAATGCCTTAATGCCTGCCAGCAAAGGTGCAAATCGGTACCTACTGTTGAGGGTGGTTTAGTATTGTGGTCACCTTTCCCCTAGGATGGAATGGAAAGATACCGATTCATGTCACAACAGGCTACTGAATAAACATCAGAGAGTAGTAACATTTTGTCACTAGTAAGGAGGATTAGGTGTAACTGATAACCTTTATGTGAAGGGCCACAAACCAATTACCTCTAACCTGAGCCATCTAGTTTCTGCCTATTTTGTATTTTGTCTCACTTATATCCTTTGAAATTACAATAAAAGGTGTAATGAAAAGTCATTAAGGGGGGGCGGAGTTTTTTAATTGGTGGTTCTCTACTCTCATGCTGTGCAGAATGCTTAGAATGGAATAAAGACTTCTCAAGAAATCACATGTCAGAAAGTAAAACTTTTTAAAAGGCTTTCTTTTATAATGGGCATTGCTGGTAGTGGTTTGTAACCTGCATTCTAATCTCCATTTCTGTTGGATGCTACTTCAGCCTCAAAACTGCCATTCTTTAATTGGCACTGTTCTCTCAGCTCAGGGTAACACAGCCTTTTTTCTGTTCAAAATACTTTCAGCATTCCAGGCCAGACGATTTATCTGAAGGAATAGTTCTCTATTTAAAGAAATAGCAGCAGACTACTAGTTACCAAATACAGGAACCTACTTTAATAGATGCTTTGTTTTAGGAGCAAGACTATGAATTATGCACATTTTGTGATCTGACAATTGCAAATAAAGACTTGGTTGATGGTTTATCTCTGCAGTTGTGTGCATTTGTTGTAAATTCAGATTATGTTGTAATGCTGTATTGCCTTTCCCAGACTAGTGAGGCTGAAACAGAGGAAAATGCATCTAATTGACGTTTCTGTACTACTCGTAGTTTCTTTCATTCTAGACACAAATGGAACCCATTTTATTTGCTATAAGTGCGGAACAGAAAGGTCATTTTCTTATTACATAAGTAGATGCTACAAAGAAGGACTGGAGATCTATTCCCTCAATCCCTCCCTCACTAAACTAGGTGAAATTTTCAGAACAACATATAATGTTATACACCCTATTGTACAAGCTAAAATACCTAGGTATAATGGGATGAGTTTATGGTGAAGAGGCAGTTTTAACTCTGATAAATGTTTATGAGTAGTATCTCAGCATATGTAGTATAAATCTGTAGGAGGTTAGAGGCCTCTCATATATCATATAATCATATGAGGAATTGCATTTATCTTGCATCTTTTACCCTCTCACCCATACATTGTAAATTAATGTCTACTGTGACTTAAGCCTCTGAATTCTGGTTGACTTTCAACCAACCACTTTTTCCATCTTATAAACAACTAAAAGGGAGGGGAAAATAGAAACTCAATCTTAACTACAGCATTCCGTTCCCCACAAATGCTATAATTATTCATTGTCTGCATATAAAGCGGTCTGTTTATATCACACCATAAAAATATTCAAGAAATCCAGGAAATTATAGCATATTTCCTGGAAAAATAGCAAGAAATTACTCAGGTCATTAGGGCTATATATACTAGCCCCCAACCATAAGCAGCATAAGCATAGACTTATCACAGACATCCTACTTACCCTGAGTACAGACCTAGAGAGCCTCCTAGAAAATAACAAAAATTGTGAAGGAAAAAGCCCTTGTTATCAGCTATGACATCTCACCCGCCTATCTTGTCTTTGAAGCAACAAATTCAAGTGCTCCCCCAGAAGCCACTCACCAGTTACTTTGGTCTTCCTATCCTGTTCCATCCCTTTGGAGACAATCTGTTTCACATCCTACATTTCTGGACTACCGTTACAACAGATTGATGGGCTTTCGAGGTTGTGGAAGTGCATTTCCATTTTGCAATCCGTTTGGCCCACAGACATTGTCTGAGGTTTGTGGTCGGAAACCATCATTAGGAATACAGGGTTCTACCATTTGACCTATCAGCAGGTCCCAGAGTATTCACAAAGTGCCTAGCCATTGTAGCAGACTGCCTCAGAAGAATGGAGATCCAAGTATTCCCATAGTTGGAGAACTGTCTAGTTTGTGGGCTATCAAGTAGAGAACATCATCCAGCGTATCCGCAGCTGTCCTCTTGACTGGGTCTGTTAATAAACAAAGAAAAGTCAATATTGATCCTAACAAAGAAAACAGAATTTATCAGAGCTGTACTGAATTCCATCTGTGGCCTATCTCCCCTCAGAAAGGTTTCATTCAATTCTTGAATTGTGTACACACCTGCAAGCACAAGTTAGGACTTCTGTAACAACATGCGTTATGCACGTTTGTGACTCCACATGTGAGACTGCTTACAGAGCTGGTCAGGGTCAATATAGTGACTAGACAAGCATCAGTTGGACATGCTGGTGCATATCCTGACCACAGTTATTCAGTCTCTGAACTGGTGGATAGATCTAGTTTACAAGGAAGTTCTCTTCTCTCATCCTCTGTCAAAGATTTGCACTATAAACACATGCACCTTAGGTTGGGGAGCCAACATTGGTAAATTAACAGTTCAAGGTTTGTGGTCGTCTCAGGAAATGTCCCTCAACAAAAATATACTGGAGTTGACCCTTATCTTCCGAGACTGAAAAGCTTATCTTGCAGAAATAAAAGGACTTATTATTCAATTCATGGTGGACAACATAACTGCCATATTTTATTTAACCAAACAGGAAGGGCCCGATCCTCCCAACTGTTCCAAAAGGCAATGCAGTTTCGAATTTTTGTATTCCTTATGGCATTACTTTTAACAGCTGTGCATCTGCCTGGGATCCACAATCAGCTAGCAGATGCTGTAATCAGGTAATCTATAAACAATCATTAGTGGTCAATAAAATAAGTGATTCAAACCATCTTCTTTCCCAAGCATGGACTTGTTTGTAACCAAAAGTAACACACAATGTCAACAGTTCTGTTCTTAGGGGACAGAGTTCAGGATCCAAGACACCCACTTCTGGTTCCTTGGATCCCAGGACTGTGTTACATGTACCTCCTCCTCCTTCCCCCTCCCTTCCTCTACTGCCAGGAATAATAAAGAAGATCAAGCTAGAAGCAGACAAGTTAATTCTGATAGCCTGTGAATGACTGAGGTAATTTTAATATGTGGACCGTCAAAGCCTCTCAGTGTGGTCACCCAAAACCTTACCTCTAATTCCAGATCTGATCTCCCGTAGCCAGGGATACATCTTACATCCAGATCTTGAAATGCTCCATCTGACAGCATGGACGCTCAATGGCTAATGTAATCAACAAGGACACAGCCCCTCTGATATTCAGGATATACTCATACACAATATGAGATCTACGTACCTGTCTGAATGGAAGAGATTTTCAATATGGACATGACAACAACAGCTATCACTGTTGAAATTGCAAATCGCAGCCATTCTGGACTACTTCTTACACCTTAACAAATCTGCTCTCTGTGGATACACTTGATAGTGACATCAGTCATTCACCCCTGTACAAAAATCTTCAGTATTCTGTCACCAAAAGGTGAAGAGATTTCTGAACGGTTTATCAAAATTCTTTCCTCCAGTAAAACAGCCTGTTCTAATTTGGGACTTTAATTTAGTTCTGTAAGAGCTCAGGGGCCCACCATTTGAACAGCTTGCTACACGCTCGCTCTTTAAGTCTCTAAAATATCTTTTCTAGTGGCAATAACATTGGCAAGAAGAGTGGGAGAATTGAAAGCATGACAGGCTCACCATATAAGTTTCCATTAAACTGTACCATAAGTTTCTCTGTAACGTGATTTCATGGTTTCATTTAAACCAAAATATTCACCTACCAATATTTTTTCCAAAACAATATTCAATTGAAGGGGAAGAAAGTTTACATTCCTTGAATGTGCAGAGAACACATTTCTATCTGGATAGACCTAAGCATTCAGAAAGTCTCCTAGACTGTAGCATACAGATAGGTCAAAAGTGAAGCTGTCTCAGCACAAAGAATCTCCAATTGTATCTCCCTGTGCATCAGGCTCTGCTATCAGCTGGTTGGTAAAAGCCCAGTGACAAAATAACTGTTCATTCAACAAGAGCTCAATTCACTTCAATGACATCTGTCAAGAACCTATCAATTTTAGATATTTGCAAAGCACCAACATGGTCCTCCATTCACATGTTCACTCTGCATTATGCTATTGTTCAGGCTTCAAGAGAAGATGTGAATTTTGGTACAACAGTGCTATGTTCGTTCTTTAATTAGGCTTCTGATACCCATATGCAGCAAGAGCTACTGCTTGGGAGTCACCAACAATGGAATATATATATATATAAAAATAACGAGAAGTGGTTATTTACATGTATAGTAACTGTGGTTGTTGGGAGAGATTTCTCTCTCTCTCTCTCTCTCTCTCTCTCTCTCTCTCTCTCTATTTTCCACAACCAACCCTATCTGGCATCCACACTACCTCAGAGTCTGTAAACATTGGCTTGCAGGTGACAAAGGAACTCGGGGTGTTGAGGCAGCTCTGCCCTTTGTGCCCTTGAAGACAGAAGTATATGCAGGATATGCATGCACCCTCCTAATGGGTGTTACTCACTAAAATGTTCCATCTTGAGTGCACTGGATGCACACCCTCCAACAGTGGAATGTATACCCACAACAAATCTTGAAGAACCAGTTACTGTACAGGTAACTAACCATTTCTTCTTCTCTCAGGGTAGTTATTGCTTAAAGGATTATTCTGTGCATTCCCACAAATATGCAGAAAATATAAGTTGTTACAGTTGTATATCATATACATACAACAGGATATTCTTAATCCTTTTTTGAGGAAAATACTGGAATTTGTAGATGTTTTTTGCCATTAGTGAGATAGATGCTTTCTCCTTGTGTTCAGCTTCCCAGCATGTGCATGTGTATGCTTATGTATTCTCTAGGATATATGATTGGGTGGAATAAAGGATCTCTTGGATGAATTTGGAATATCCAGCAAAAGTGTGTTATACATGGTATTGTAAACATGTGCCAATGAAGTTCCATGCCACACCATTAAATACAAGCCACATAATTTACAGAATTAAAACAAATGTTTTAGAGAGTTTAAAGATTTTATTGGGAGTATTTCTTGTATCTGTCCACTTATTAAGCCAAGTGTTTTAGCTACCTTGTATACAATTATGCAAGTCTCAGAGGAGAACAATGAAAATAAATAGATATACCTCCTTCTAAATTGACCTAAATTGCTTTTTCTGTCAATAAAAATATCATGACTTTAAGGTCCACTATCTCAGCATATTGCAGGACTGGAAGCAGACACTCTGTGACCCATTGGAAAAATGAAAATCTCTCCATTCAAATGGCATAAAAATCTCTTTGAGACTTTGAAGGTCATGAAACATTGGATCTTAAACCTATCACTGGTACAGATTCAAATTGTCCATTCTGCATATCAGACCAGTGTAATTTGGCCAGCAAATTCCACATTTGGAAGGAAAGAAGGAAAAATTTCGTCACAAGTTGAATTTTTTTTAATGGCAGCACTATGGAGACATAGAAGTTAAAGGTGTGTGGTAATGCGATTTGCATAGATGATTCTGAACACCTTGCCAAATCTACCTAACAGATAGATATGGTAACCTTAGTATTTCTTTGTACTTCTCTACACTGGATTTACTATAAGAAGTACCTTGAATATTGCAAAATAATGAGGTTAAGTAACTGCTTATATGCATTTAGAGACAGGTTCTGATTTCCTTCTGAGTTAAGTATTACTTTAATCCTCAAGCAGCGCTCTTGATTCACTGACACTGATCACAGTATAAGTTATAACTATTCATGTGTAAGGGTATCAAGATCTAGCCCATTGTTTTCTGGGACAATTGGCAAATTTAAGTACCACTGCTGTATCACATGGATCCACAATTTATCAAATATGTCCCATATGTGTTAGTGTATGTGTATATAAATATATATAGGGTGTCTGATAGCTATATATTTTAGGCTGTCTAACACCTTCTGTTATAAAAGATTCTTGACAACTTTTAGTAGAAATTCTACCACCTCTATTGTTTCCAGCAGACCTTTGAAATTTAGCAGGGAGAAAGCCCTTAGGCTAGAGAAGTGCATTTTCTTTGTCCCATTAAATTCTGTTCAGATTTAGCTGAATTATAAACTGTTAAATATCACAATTTTCTTCCTCTCAATTGCATGCCTCAGGAAGACATTGGCAGCATGCCAACATATAATGGAACACGTTCAAAAAAGCGCAAGATTTGTGTTGCTTCTGCTGTTGTAGGAGCAGCAGCAGCAGTCACTGTGCTTGGGATGAGTGGAGCTGCCAGATCAGCCTCTCAGCCCTGCACCCTGCCTGTGGCCCCCCATCCCATTCACTGGAATTACTACATGGGACAGGAACTCCCTCGTGTCATTGAGCATGGAAAGAGCCAGGCAAGGCTCCCCCTACAATCCTGTGGAGTCAGCATGTGACCCCAACAGCCCATTTCCCACCCCTTTCACCAGGGTACCACATGGGGCAGAAGATCGACACCTCAAAGGTCGGGGGGGGAAGAGGCATCCAGGACAGACTCCCCATCCCAACCACTCTATGGGCATAGCCCATCCTACCTCTACCCCCAGCTTAACAGACTTGTACTGTTGGCAGCTAAAGTATTAAGTCCTGTAGTTCAAGTGGAAGAACTCTGTGCTGTAGTGTTGAAAATTAAGGATTCAAACCCTGCAGATGATACATTATGGAGGAGTTGTTATAGCTGCACTTGCCTCTTTTGTTTAAAACACCCCTGAGGAAATTACATTTGGATAAACTGTTTTTAAGGAAAGATATTTAGAGGGCAAAGTCAGGCACTCGGAAGTTTGGAAATGCCAAACTTACCATCAGCTGTGCAACCTTTATTCCATTCCTATGTGTGTATGCATTATGATAGTCTTTAATTACATAATCACATGCTGTGTTTCCATGGGACCCTTGCCTCATTCATTGGACAGGTTGGGCAGAAGAGAAGGCAGAATTAAGGGTGTACAAGCAGCTGTAAATCTGGCATTTCCTAATTTTAAGTGCATGACTTTCCCACCCAGGTAACTTTCATTTAACATAGTTCTTTTGCGTATGTCTGTGTGTAGGTGTGTCTTTGTGTTTGCATATACTAGAGAGTGAGGCTTTTGGTGCTGAACAAACAGAACTCTCACTTGCTCAGGAGCAGCCTGCTCTAGGGCCTACTTAAACATTCTAGTGCTACAGAGCCACGTTCTCAGGCCAGGGGTGAAAGCAGAATGAATATGTCATAGAAATGGTTTGTCTTTGGATGATAACTGCATCTTTCACAAAGCACCCCACTATGGAATGATATTAGTGGTGAATGTGGAGAATGAGCTTTTCCAGTAGCTTGAGGTGTATTTATATGAAGTTAGCTGGTGAGTGACATGGTAAATAAAATCCAGAGGGAAAATGATGTACAGTTAAAACAACTTTTGGTGATGGGCACTGCAGCAGCAAAAGCAAAGAAAAAGAAGGAGCTGCAACAGATACACAAGGTAAAAATGAGAAGAAAGAAGAAACAAATGCCTTCTTAAACAAATGGCTGTTTGAATGTTTTATCTATTAGCCCAAATTGGGCTAGGAAAGATCTATTTCACAGGAAATTTTTATTCTTGTTCATTTCTTAATGCATCTTGTATATGTCTCTCAGAAATCCATGTTTATAAAACACTTATTTGGAAGGGAACTATGCCATTTAAGGGGGGAAATGGTCTGTATTTAGTACAGCATTATTTTACCATGCAGAGAATTTAAAACATATTTTGTCATTGCCTTTTGCTGCTAATTTCAGTACCAGAATCACATTACTCCCTGTAGTGGATCTCTTTTCCTGTCAGTAGATTTCTCAGCAAACGGAAAAGCATTAAGTCATTTTCTCTAATTATGTGTGTCTCTAAATATCTAATTATCGTTGGGAACAAATTGCATGTTACAAAGATGATAATATGGAGAACTGTTAATCTGTGAGGCTGCTGCTTTTGAGTTTTTGATCAGTCTCTGCAGTTGCTATCGCAGAATTTTTGTCACCTGGACACTTCATTATCATTTTGTATTTAAACTCAAAACCAGCTGCTCAGAGGTCATAATATTGGACTTGGCTTCTTTAAGCATTCTGCACATTCAGGTAAGGGAAAATCCCTAAATAGCCTTCACTCTTTCTTCATCTCTGTGATATTTTGGCATTCTGAGAAATAAAGAGTGTGTGGAAAGAATAAACATTAAAATATTTAGTTTTGGTGAAAGATTGTGGGTTTTTTGGTAATACTTTTGTCACCTTGTCTGGAGCGGCTCACAACCATGAGTGTCTACCTCAGGGCAGACTGTCAAAAGCAGGGCAGACACCCCAACTGGTAGTATGTTCTATAATTTGGATTTCACCAACTCAGTACCAAATATGAATTGCGCAAATACTACAATAGTCTTATGATGGAGTCACAAACAGTCCCCGTAGACACGCCATTCTATCTTGCCACCCAGGCAAGCTGGACTATGTGATAAATGGTCACTTCTACCCAAAATCACAAAATATTCAGGTTACACCCAAACCCAAGAGACCAGTCACTCACCCGGGTCGATTTGCATGCTAGATCTCACACCAAAGACAATGCTGGTAGCCAATTCTATAGTAAACTAACTAAAGGTTTATTAGCTAAGAAAAAAGGAATGAGCGTTCTTGAGAGGTGAAAGCAGGTAAAAATATATATACAGGTGAGTTGAGGTCTATAATTTCAAAAGATAGAGGAGATGTAGTAATCTGCCAATTTCCCAAATGTCTTTTAGGGGTACCAAGAGTAACTAGGGAACTTCATTATCTTGTTCAGTTATTCTGCCCTGTTAGAATCCAAACAGTCCAGAGATGAAGAATTTTCCATGTGTCTATATTTATAGCTTCTTCTCACCAAAACCAAGCAGACATCAACAGTTCCCACACAGGCATCTTCTTTGTGGAGGTGGGAGGGGAAGGAACACACTTCACAGAGTCTTTGATCCTCCATCTTGCACAGCGGCTCATTTGCATTTAATGAACAGGACTTAACATCTTGTAAGAGACCATCATTTGCATTACAGGAGGGTTCTTTCTCATTTGTTTGGTTATATAGTTACAGGGGTATATACAATGCAAATGTTTGCCATTACATTATAACATAGGGTGTAGTTGAGTGAGAACAATACATATAGTATCCTATAAACATTTTATAAAACACTAAACACATTCTTATTAACTTAATACCTAATATTTATTTTTGTAATACTAACACACAACTAAGCAAGGGCGGCTTCCAGCTCTACATTTGTAAGTGTTCAGTAAAACCTGAAGTCTTGGTATGAGGTGGCACCTGGTCTGCCAATGTCACAAGTATATTTTGAATTGCACCACTGGTGTGTGGCTACATAGTCACATGGTAAATACCTGGGCTTTTCTTGCCAGATACAGAACCAGGCATCTGCATAGTAATTACATACTTCTGCAGATTACTTGATCATTACACTTAGGAAACTTTAAAGTAATTAACGTAATCTGCATTTTGGTTTAGAAAGGGGAAATTACCAGGGTCTTACCCTATGATTATTTCGGAATGCACTGCACTTTTGTGTTCTGTGGTACATACCACCAGCACAATCCTGACAACTGCAGAGTGTCCTTCAATTCTCATTGCAGTCAACGGGCATTGAGAGCATTTGGCAACTGCAGGATGAGGGTCCCTAGTAATGTTGTACTGTTTACAAACAACGTTATTGATTTTCAATTGCAAAGTCCAGTGTTCTGAGCTCAAAGGGATATTGTGAGTATTTTAGGTGTAAAATTTTACTCACATTAAAACTTTACTTCTAGGGTTTAAATTCCAGATTCCTTTAAATTCTTCTTTTTCATATCAATCCTTCAAACCACAAGATTTTAAAGAAAACACATGTATGGAAAAGAGTTGCTTCTGTTCTTAAACAAAACTAGAAGCACATTATTTGTTTGCATTGTAGTCTTAGTGTTACGACCAAGAATACGGAGGATTGCTGGTTAGTGGATGTTGGGATTACCACTCATGGCGTGAAGGATATATTTGAAAAAGTAATGCAAGAAATCTGGAAATTAATCTAAACAATAATCATAATGCTGCCACCTGTCATGCATAATCAGATCAGTGAAATTCTGTCAGTATCCAAGAGGTACTAGAACAAAACTAAACTAGTGAAATCCATTAATAATCTAGCCTCGCAGTAATAGAGCTAAAACATTTCCTATGTTACTTTCCAGACAAAGTTACTTCAACAAATCCAACACTTTAAGAACCATATGAGAAATTCCAGCCCCAATTCTGCTCTTATAGTTAGTTATGCAGATACACTGGGTATATACTTTCAAGGTTAACAGAGGCAGTGTCATCTGCCAGAGTCTGAAGGCAACCTGAAACAATAATTCAAAGAGATGTGAACTGCCCTGTTCATCTCAGTCAGTTGCCCAGGGACTTTGCAAATCTGCAGTCATGGAATTTGGTATTTTTCCAAGATGTTATGGAATTTGACATTTTGCTGCAACCACAAACACACTTCTTATTTTCTGTCTCCTGGCCCTGCTGGGACCTGCTTGCAGCTGGTGCTTGATTTTTAGTTTTTCCCACAGAGGGGAATTAATTGGCTTAGAGTGCATGTCCCTTGCACTGTTCCGTGCATCAGAGGTTAGGGAGAAAAACTGGATTCTAACCTGCAACCAGGGAATGGAGAGATCCTGAATCACAGTATCCCTCCCACCTTCTAGCAGATCCTCTCAGCTTATCCCCCTTTCCTGCTTCTCTCCCTGGCCCAGCTCCTCACTATGACTGATTGATTGCTCTCGTGTGTGTCCTCAAAGCTCCCCCTCTCCCAAGCAATCTCACTCCTTTTTCTCCCATTCAACCCCATGCCCAGCCTAAAGACAGCCCCATTTTCAATCCATATACGTTCTTCCTGCGCTATCTGAACCCACTCGCCATGACCACCAGTCTGTGCCTACGTCAAAGGCTCTGCCTCCCCCTAATTCCTCATCTTTCGACAACTCTCTTTCTGAAATCTTTTTCCTCCATCTGCTCACCATGTTTTCTGCTTTATCCAGCCCATCACCTCCCCACCATTTCCCCCGTCCAATCCATGCCAAGTTGAAAACTCACATGAAATTCCGTCTTCTAAAAAAGTTCAGCAATGAGGGGGTTAATATTCCTTTCACTTGAATAAAAAATAGTGTCTCTGTTTAATCATGCCCTGGATATTGATTGTATTTGGTCCATTTTGTGTGTGAGTGCGTATGTGCCCTCAAAGGAGTACTCTTTCCTCTCATCCCCGTCAGAGGATTTCTCCTCCCTCATTTCAGCAACATTCTTTGACCAAAGAGAGCTGGATGAAATGTGATTTAAAGGCCATCAATTCCTTTCTTTGTTCAGCCACAGAAGTTGCTGCAGAACAATATATGAAGCTATACTCGCAGCACTTGCCAACCAAGGGAAGAAGAGACTGGGTCTAAGAATCAAACCAAGTTCTCTTGTCTGGCAGCGCAGACAAGCAAAGAACAATATGCAAATACACTGTCCTGACACATATTGCCAGCATTTAGTTAAAATGCAAGGTTAGCTATACTTGCTTATGCATTAACTGACTTTGGAAAATTAAAATTTCTTCAAAAATAAAATTTGAAAAATCATATATAACATTGTAGAGTGTTGTGGTGCAGAGAGAACGAACCATAAATATAGGATGACTCTACACAAATAGACTGAGTTTAAGAGTTCTAAGAGCCTTTACTCAGAACTTTCCAGCTTTAGTGGTTTGTCTCCTCGATAATGATATTTTAATGCAGCTTGCCTGTGTTTCAAATTAGAAGTGCTTGCACAAAAAATTGGTTAGCTCTGTGCTCTCGTCCAGTTTACATGGTGGAGAAACAAGGCTCATCTCCCTGGCTTTCTGTGCCTCAGCTGGTGCATTGTTCTCCAGGCTAGCTAGCTCACCAAATGTGTATCCTGTCCATGTAAAATCCCTCCTTAAAGCACACTTCTCTCATTAAGCTTTTACAATATTAATCTACCAAAAGTGTTTTTTTAATAATGCCATGTTTTGAAATTAAATTTTAATCTGCACATCCTCTAAATTGTAAACTCCTTAAAGTAGGGGCCATGGCTTTGCTTGTACCTGTATAGTGCCAAGCACAGTGTCAGCCTTAACAAAAGATGTATCATCATAACCTGGGTATTATGTGATTGAGCTGTAGTGTCTGTCTATTTAAGACTGTAATACAGTGAGTATACGCACCCCTTTGGGATAAGGCCTGTGGTGTAGTTAGCAGTCCATTTAATGACTGCCTACACAAGATAGAACTTAGGGAGAACCTGTGTGCTGATATGGGGTAGTGTGGGTTGTGTGAGTCTAGAGGTAGACAGCAAAAAACTACAAGGTTTGTTTGTGTCCAGCAGGGTCAGTAAAGAATCACCTTCCAAAGCTCTGGAATGAGAGTTGGTATGGGATCATGTCACATGAGTGCTCTGTAAATAATTAATAACAACATACACTATAAGCAGTACATTATGCAGCGAGTGCACTAAAAAGAGCACTATGTTTTAGTGTAACTGGGGTCTTCAGTGTCATCCATTTTATTTCAGCCCTGAAATCTTCACTTATCTATGCACCCAGAACACTTCAGTGGATACTAGATCACCGTTAGCGTGGCAGCATCTATTATGCTATGAACATGTAATCTATTGAATGCAAATTGAGAAGTTGAAAGATGCTTCATCAGCTATAACATACTTAATTCTTAGTCAGAGCTATTTACTGAATGCAAAGGTGCTTGATTGAGTGCCGAAGCCATGATTCTGTCTTACCTGTTCCCATTCATCACCCGTTTTACTAGTCTTTGTTTAAAGTTGTAGTAACTCTACTATGTGGATGACTTTTATATAGTTCCTAGAGCCTGTAAAAAGAGCCTTTTTCATAAATCATATTTTTAAAAGTGCTTCTTCGAGTGATTTGACATTTTTTCAAAAGTAAGATAAAAGTTTACATGCTTGGAAATGATCTCTCTCGGGAGTATGCACTTTATATTTTATTCATTTTGATAGCTTATGTTATGATACATTTGATAGCTCCTGAAAGACACTATCAGATTTAGAGATGTAGCCAATAAAATGTAGTTAGTGAGGAAAATGTGGCCACGTAATGATGGGTTTCCTCTATGCAAAGGGATTGTGTTAACTTAATGACATTTTTTATTTTCAGACACTTTGGGTTCAGAGGTTTGACCAGTGTAGCATAATATATTCCAAAAAAGGGATGGGCTTCTCTCCTGGTTTGGATAATATGTGTATTGTATGAGTAACGTTCAGGTTCACATGAAAGAAAAGCTAAATGTATTGTATGCCCATTGACCTCAGGGCCTTTCAGGTGGCATAAGTGGTAGTTTCTAAGAAAGATCTAGGGTCACTTTCCTAGCCACTGGATTGATTACTGTTGGCAAGGGAGAAAACTGTAGATAACGGTAAATTAATAATAATTACAAAACCTTTCAATTTCTATAGCACTTTCCATTCAGAGTCTCCAAATACAGTACTTGTGAATTCTGCCTCATAACAGCCCTGTGAATTACACAAATAATATTAGCCCTATTTTACAACCTGGGAAACTAGTAGGTCAGTTAGGTTAAAATTTTTAAACCTGAATGCTTAAAGTTAACACTTTAATTCCAGGTTTCAGAGTAACAGCCGTGTTAGTCTGTATTCGCAAAAAGAAAAGGAGTACTTGTGGCACCTTAGAGACTAATACTCCTTTTCTTTTCACTTTAATTCCGTAAGACACCTAAATGAATGACTTCACTTTTATACATCTTCTGTATCTGCATCTTCCATTGACTTTATATTTAGGCACCCAAATAAGTGGCTTGATTTTCAGCTCCTCTTCCTTGTTTGTTTATGTGCCCAAATATGGATTTAGGTGCCTAACTTAAAGCATCCAAGTTTTTAAATATTGGCCATAATCTATCTGTGTTTGAGGAGGAGAGAATCTGTGGCTTGGCAGAGCTGGAGATAGAACCAGAGTCCCCTGACTCCCAGTCCTGTGCTTTCAGCACAGTCCTGTCCTTCCTCATTTAAATAAGTCAGTGGAAAGGGATGTGGATATGTATAAGTCAAGAGGGTAAGAGAGCATTGGTGCCTTCGAAGGAGAGGGCAGAGAGAGCTACTATGAAAGCACAGAGTGAAGCCTTGAACCTTTCTCTGAATGATATTACCCTGGGAAATTGAGCTGGCCAACAGAGCTGTGAATTTGACATTTCCATTTGTTTATCTCAAGATGAAAGCAAATCTCTTTGATTAAAATACATATTTATTTTTAAAAGGATGATATCATCCTAGAACTCCCACTATTCTATGTGTAGTGCAATGTGAGAACTTCCCTTAGTGCTTAAAATTTGACCATTTCAGGCACTGGACCCCTCTGCTTCATGCAAGAATAATGTCAGCAGCAGGTACAGAGGCAAAGTGATGATAGCTACCTGATCATAATGGAAATGTTTGAGGACTGAACCAGTCACACTAGAAGGGAAAATGGGATGGATGTTTCAACAGCCTGGCTTATTTTAGACCAGATCCAAATATCTTCTGGTATCCAACCTGAATTAAACAAAATAAAAATTCTTTACAGCTAAGAGAGTGGGAATTTTCTCAGATGATATCACCACACAAGAAAAATTATAGGAAAGTAATTTCCATTTACTCCCTTTTTTGAATGCACACTATCTTTTCCAATTTAATATTTGATTTGGAAGTAACTGAATTCTGTGAATAGTTTGTGTCTATATGCTACAAAGAGCAGCACTTTGATATTACAGTGACTGACACTCTAAGTAGAATAACTAGAGAGAGGCAGATCCTCAGTTGGTGTAATTTGGTATATCTGCATTGACCTCTATGGAGATATACCAATTTGTACGAGATTAAGATCTGCCCCATAGATTTTTTGGAAGGCTTAGTTTCGTCCATTCCCTATAAAATGTATAATAGAATTTTTTTCCTCGTATATTGGAATAAATTGCAAGAGCTGTCTCGCAATTCAGACATTGAGAAGATAAACTAATGAGTAGTGATGCTTAAGAAAGAACATTCCTCACAACAAAAACTAAATGAGATCAATTTTTACAGTTGGAGCATATTAAAATGTGATAGTTTAAACAGATACATTAGGTGCTGCCATCCTTTACCCAGTCTGATTGGGGGTTACAAGGAGAGAGCAAGACTGACAAGAATGGATTGTTTACACATCAAGGTTCAGAGTAAGTGAGAATGCATTCTAGAAATAAGAGACTCCTCAAAATCCTGCCAAGCAGTTCTGTAGCTTTCTGCTGTATTTATACTTATTCACTCAGCAGCCATGACACAGGGGGATTTTTCCTTCTCTTCTGAAGGAAGGATATTTTTGAAATTTCATGAAAGTGATAGGGCGATTTTCACTGAAGCAAAAATCTGCTCACTCTGCTGAGTTTGCTAAGCAGTGAGCATACAGACAATTGTTACTTTAGTTATTTCACAGACAAATGTAAACTTGTTTACAAGCACATTTTAACTCAAGAAAAGAAGAGCACTTTGTGGATAAGTGTTGTGTTCTCCAGTGGAAAAATTCTCGTTACTCCACTAGTGCATTTCTACATCTGCTGATTCTCTCCATCTGTTCTCCTTCCTTTCACACTTCAAAGCATTTAGTAACCCTCTAAAATGCCCCCTCCCCCAATTCTTTATTGTGTAGAAGATTTTGTTACAATAACATACTGCGTTTGATGCGTTTTGCTTGGGAAATCAGAGTGATCGCTTTGGCTAAGCTATTACCAACAGGAGAGTGGGTTTGTGTGTTTGGGGGTTGGGGGGGGACGGCGTGGGGAGAAAACCTGGATTTGTGCTGGAAATGGCCCACCTTAATTATCATATACATTGTAAGGAGAGTGATCACTTTAGATAAGCTGTTGCCAACAGGAGAGTGGGTTTGTGGGGGGGTGGGGAGAAAACCTGGATTTGTGCTGGAAATGGTCCACCTTGATTATCATACGCATTATAAGGAGAGTGATCAGTTTAGATAAGCTATTACCAGCAGGAGAGTGTGGTGGGGGGGAGAGAAAACCTTTTGTAGTGATAAACACCCATTTTTTCATGGTTTGTGTGTATAAAAACATCTTCTGCAGTTTCCACAGTATGCATCCGATGAAGTGAGCTGTAGCTCACGAAAGCTTATGCTCAAATAAATTGGTTAGTCTCTAAGGTGCCACAAGTCCTCCTTTTCTTTTTGTGAATACAAACTAACACGGCTGTTACTCTGAAACCAGTTAATCATCTGTAACCAGTAAGCATTTTTTACCCTCTAACCTTAAGTGTTCAGTATCTACTGCCCTTCATAGCTAGCACTATACAACAACAGTAGCACATCTGAAAATGCAAATCCTTATAATAACCTCGAGCCCTATCCTATATGCAGTTACTACAACACAGATCTTTGGTTGCATTTATTCCCTTTGAAATAAATGGGAATAGGCACATGAATAAAGATGTATGTGCTGTAGTAACTGTTTGGAAGAGCAGTACCTCATTGGAGTCTTGAAATACAGAGCCTGTGAAGCCATGGATTTAGATCAGTTGAACATTTGCCTTCACATGCATTCTTCAGCATTTACCTTCATACTTTTTCCATTATCACTTCCCTTTGTCTCTACAAAGACTTGTGTCAATTCACTTGTTCTACAGTGAGAGGGCTGAACTGAGCTCCATTCAGAGCTCTGTGTATGTTTCTTTTGGTAAGCTAGCAAGTGTCACTCTTGAGTGACATAAAGACTGCTCTCTCATCAAACTCCAAGAGCTAACAGTTTTTGTAGACACTGATCTGTCTGTGTTCTTACTTAGGTTTGTCCCTTTTCAGTATAATGCATGATCTGAAAACCACCAAATCTGCCTCTGTTTTCACTTATACTCTTATGCAATAATTTGAGGGTTTAGTTTCTTTTCTTAAATGAAACCCAGGGGTCATGAAAATCAATCTTAATGATAAAGCAGAAGCATTTACAATTGGTAAACCTGCCTCTGTTGTGCACTAGCAGAGTTATTATGCAATGATTTTGGGTTCTAGTTTGTTTTCTTAAATAAAGCCCAGGGAGCAGTGTTCTTCAAAATCCATCTTAATGATAAAAGCTGAAGTGTTTACAACCAGTGAAGCTAAGTGTGCTATGTAATTAAAACAATTATTTCATCAAAAGCTTCTTATTTTAATTGTCTGTTATGCAATTAGCACTATTGAAATAATACTGTTATTTTACATTCATTTAATTTTTGTTTTGCGTTATTAAAGGACATTTTTTCATAAAAAGCAACAGTTTAATACCTATAATTAATGTCAAAAAAATAGAGCTGTGTGTCAGATTAAAAATCTTAAGTAAACAATACCATAGTAAAATGAAAGCACTGGAAAATATACTGTAGAGAGCAATCCTGCATTGGTAGGGGCAAGCACTGGGTAAATCTAATAGATATTTTCCAACTTCAGTAACATTATATCACCAAATATCCCCAAGGAATTACAAAAAGAATGCCCAGCCATGATATATGCTTCACAAGTACTGACTGGATAACAGAATACTGTTTTATATATAGTAGCAGACAAATGCATCCATTAACAATATTTACAAATTGTTTTCCATTCAATAATTTTCAAAATAGGACCTCCCTCTCATAATCAGTCTCTAGTGTAGAGTATCTGAGCTAGGTTTGACCAGAGGGACCCGATCCTTGAAAGAGATTTGCAAACACAACTTAGCCAATGACAGTGGCTAACTAAAAGAGATTGGAAACTTCCCATCACAGATGGCTGAGGAAGCTATTACACATTTAATGGAAAGGCAAAATAACAAATGCAAGAATAAGGGAGCTGACAGAGGAGGACATGTTAGATAATATCCTCAAAGAAAGAAGGCTCAGATGGTTGGGATATTTATACTGTATGGAAGATGTGCAAAGCGAACATTGATTTCGGCACTCATGAGAAGAATGAGAAAGCAAGAAAGGGCAAAGAAGGAACTGGCAGAAGACTGTGACAGAGGATATTGAATGTGCTGGTGTTGCCGAGGAAGAAGAACCACAACTAGTGGGTAGCCGCAATCAGTGAAGGAACTGGACTGTCTGACATGGCTAAGAGTCTACTCAGAGTCCTATTGAAGCCATGGGACTTTGAATGGGAGTAAAAGTTTGCTGTGCTTGAGGCTTGTTTAGCAGAATCAGGGCCCTAATTCCTGTGGACAGGTCACCTCCTCTAGGAAGTATTTATGTGGAAGGCAGTCAGGACAAAGGAGAGAAAATTCCATGTGGATATTCTCAGAGTTTTCCTGGATTCTTTCATCAGGGAATGGATTCCTCCACTGTTGACAAGTTGGTTCCTTCCCCTCCCCATATCAACCAGGACCCTGCAAACAAACTATCACTTAACTTCAAGAGTGTGAGTAGTCCCAATGACATCAGTGGGACTAATCAAGTGCTTAAAGTTAACCACCTGTGTATGTGTTTCCAGGATAGGAGTCTAACAGAACAAGCAATAATTCCTCACCTAAAAGCAGCAGATCCCAGCAAATATATGAGGCCAGAGCCCTGTTTCTTCCCATCAATCCCTCCCCCTCCAGCATCCTGAGAAGGTGGTTTCTTTGGCATCCTTCTTTCAGGGAATTATGGAGCATGGAGGAGGTGGGGTTACCAAGGGCTCCATAAAGGGCTACATTTAATGCAGCAGAAGGGATCACTATGTCTCTGCAGCATTTTCCCAAGGATTGGTGGGGAATGATTCATGTCCCACCCATACATCTCCCTAGACCAACAGAGGAGGCCAGTGCAAGACATGGTCCCAAAGGCAGCAGATTTTCCCAGGCATGGAAAAGGGGGAAATGTGCAGACAAGATCTTCTGCATCACTAATAACAGGACTCTATGATCTCGTTAGATGAATAAAACTTAAAAGAGTAAGTTAGAGAGAGCTTTGATATAGAAAACATCTAAAACTACCGCAGGGAGACTACACACGGATTGCATGGTCTTGAAAATTGAGCTCCCTGTATAGTTTTCCTAGGGGTCACTGAACACTGGATAAACTATTTCAGACAGGTTACATTTGTTTTAAATATTTCATTACCAAATGTCTGACTCACCTACAATTTTGGTTACAATGCATAAAAAAATTTAGAGTCCCCTAGTACCACTGGATTTTCTGCTCCGCTTTGACCCATGTTTTTTCCAAAATAAAAATTTTAACATCAATTTAATCTGTTCCTATTAAGGGAATATTTCTGGAATTCATTAAGCAATAACACCCATCATGTCTGAGTATATAAAGCTGACGCACATTAGAAAAAATATAAGAAAATCTCTTGAGTGTGTATATAGTCAAGGGTTCTTCAGAGCTCTGCTGACTGAAGTACCAGTAGATAGTCTCCTGAAAATATTTTATATATACAACTTGATGTAAGATGGGAATTCATATTGATTTTACAGACTTACAAAACCAAAAGCACATATTCATTATCTGATGTCCTTTAGTTTATTTTTTTTCCCCTAGAAGTCAGCTTTGTTTTGCTTTCTTGTCTTCATTCACTGCAAACTATTTAGGGAATTTTCAGACAGTTGCATTTCAGTCCACCCCCAAATTCCTGATATGCTTGTGGCTTCTTTTAAATTATACATCAGTGCAAATGTTAATGGTATTAATTCCAAGCAAATTCTTAGTGAAGAATGAAGTGTGTTCCTTTGGGATCAAGAGAACCATTTAATTGTTTTTGCTTCTTTGCTTTCTGTCAAAGCGAAGAGGCAGTTTTGCTTACATTATACTAACAGTTGTTGGTACCGATGTTGTTACAGATACTTCCAGCAATACCCCATTTCAGTGGCTCCTCACCTTTTGCTCTTCCACCATCTGTTGGTACCTTTCAGGATTTACTCCTTGATCTCGTAGATCCATAGAGTTTGAGGCCAGAAGAGACCATTAGGCCATCTATTCTGATCTCCTGTATATCACAGGCCATTAAATTCCACACAGTTACCCCTATGTTGAGCCCCCTAACTTGTGTTTGACTAAAGCATAACTTTTGTGGTTAGCTATGTTCTGAAAAGTCATCCATTTTTGATATGATGACATCAGGGAGATGGAGAATCTACTACTTCTCTAGGTAGTTTGTTCCAGTGATTAATCACCCTCACTGTTTAAAACTGTGTGCCTTAGGTCTAATTTGTCTGGCTTCAGTTTCCAGCTATTGGTTCTTATTTTTCCTTTCTCTGCTAGATTAAAGAGCCCTTTAGTACCAGAATTTTCTCCCCATGTAGGTACTTATACCTTGTAATCAAGTCACCTCTCAATCTACTTTTTGAAAAGCTGATGAGAGTGAGCTCTTTAAGTCTCTCAGGCATTTTCTCCACCCCTCAAATCATTTTTGTGGCTGCTTTCTGCACTTTCTCCAATTTTTCAATATATTTTATAAAATGTGATCATTAGAACTATATGCAGTATTCCAGTATCAGTCTCACCAATGCCATATACAGAAGTAAAGTCACCTTCCTACTCCCATTCAGTGCTTTCCTATTTACACATCTGAGGATTGCATTAGCCTTTTTTCCACAGCACTGCACTAGGAGCTCGTGTTTAGTGTTTATGACTGCTAAATCCTTTTCAGAATCATTGCTTTCCAGAACACAGACTCCATTTGGGAGAGATGGCCTACATTTCTTTTTCCTAGATATATAAATTTGCATTTGGGTATATTAAAACATTTTGTTTGAAATGGCCCAAGTACAAAGTGATCTGTATGATTGCCCTGTCCTCATCATTATTTACCACTCCACCAAACTGTGTCATCTGCAGATTTTATCAGCAGTGTTTTTATATTTACTTCCAGATCATTGATGAAAATGTTGAATAGCATTAGGCCTATTGCCATTCCCTGTGGAACAACACTAGACACACCTTCATTTGATGACGATTCACTGTTGACACCCATCTATTGAGATCTCTCAGATCTGTCTCTCCCTCATCTCTCTCTTAGCAATCTCATCCATTGTCATAGTTTCAGACATTCATTCTATGAAGATGATTCCCAAATCTGCCTCTATACCTCAGACCCCCTACTCCTCTGTCCAATCTCAGATCTCCAGATGGCTACACATAGATGTCCTACTGCCATCTGAATCTCAATCTTACGGAGCTGAATGCTTCTTTCCTCCTGATCCCTGTCCTTCACCTAAATCCTTTATCATTATTAACTCCACTGTCCTTCATAGACAGACATCTTTGATATTATAAACTCGTCTCTCTTCTTCTGACCCATATTCAGACTCTTGCTATTACCTCTTCTGAATTAATACCCCAATATTTCCCATTTTCTCACTGTCCTTTGTCATCTCTCACGTTGATTACTGTAACCTTCCTTCTGGCCTTCCCTTCATCTCTTGCAAGATCAAATTCAGAATCTTTATCCTCAACTTGTTTCATAGCCTTATGTAATCTTTCCTGATTTACATCTCTCATCTAACCATTTCCTCCCACCCACTTCCTGTGCTCCTTCCAGTCTTAACTCCTTACCACTCTTTGTGTTTCTGTCATATTTTCTGCTTTGTGTTTTCTGTCATACTCCAAACGGTCTCTAACGGCTTTCTGCCAAGCTCCTTTTCTCTCCTCCTTAAACTCCTTCCAGTAATCCTGCCTTTTGTTACCTCACCAATAATTCCTCTTTGATCTACCTTCACTACACTATTGCCTCATGTCTTCTTCTGTGATTGATTGCCTTGTTTATTTTACATTTTAATCTGTTTAGAGCACCAAATATTACTTGCTCTGTTTTTAGAGCATGGTGTAAGTTGAAGGTTCTATATAAGTATCTTTATTATTATTAATAAGATAGCTGTAAATAATACCAGAAGTCCAGTTCTCCCAATAGGTCATGCAATTTACCTGGGTTTCTTATTTCTGAAAACTGAAAGCATTGTGAATGCTATAGAGCAGTTTATTGGTCAGAAAGTATGGTACTGTAATTCAGTAGTGAATTATTATTTTATTTTCCTCATGTGCTCAGTGAGGTGGTTTTGCAGCTCTTTCAACTCAATTCATTATGATCAAATGTAGAAGCATTTGTTTCAATAAGATTCTAATCTCTCGAACTATCCTTTTGCATCAGTGACTTTTCATTGTTAATTGCTTTCATGTCCTCCATTAAGTTGTATTTGCTCTTGCAATTGTTTCATCCAAACTGAGGTTCCTCATTCATTCTATTCCACTCTAGACTCTGCATATACATTTTTAAAAAGACTATTACATCCTACCAAGCTAACATAATTATTATTACTCTCCTAATTCAGTGGTGTCTTTTTATGTATTTTCCCCTTCAGTACCTGGTGCATAGGATCACCTCTAAAAAGAAGGTAAAAAAAGTTCTGAATTTATTCCCAGATACATCAGAATTTAAAGCACACTTTTTATTATTTTATAGCACTAATTAAAAAGACTAAGTCACCTATTCTCCCCTTGGTGTCCCTGAGTAACTGCCATTAATGTTAATGGGTCAAAAGCACATGAATTGAGCGGAGTTCACCCCAAATGTCTCAGATCCTTTATATTAAAAATGACCAGCAGCAGAATGTGTTCTGCATGCTCCCATTATTTTAAAACACAGAAACAACATGGAAAGCAGAGTCCAAACCACAAATGGACAACATCCCCCATTTCATACATGTTTAGATATTAAAGATGCTCAGTGGATAACTTGAGGCAGTTCTCCCACTTTTCAAAAATCAGTCAGATATGAATTTATTATTTTAACACAACTGACAGAACAGACAGAAAGAACTCAGTAATGAAAAGCAATTGGGGGGATTTGACAGGTCTTTGCTGAAATAAAATCCTGTGAGACCAGCCTTTGCAGGCAGAGGTGAAAGTAGAAATTGGTTTACCTGTATATAGAATCTAAATTTTCAAGGAAGACTGACTCTTACTATCAGACTTATCTTTTGACACATCTAGCCTGATATCTATCAAAAACGGAAACTCTTCCTGACTCATCATTGTAGCATGTGTGATTGTCGAGACAAAACTTCTTTTGTACAATTTGTGAAAGTTTTCCAGGATGTGTTGGGCTAATGTTACAATCTGTTCAAAAATACAAATCTTTTAGCTTTTTGTTCTATGCTTAATTATTTGTAAGTAAAATTATTTTAAGTGAGTCTAATAACATCATTGGTATTTTTCAAATGACTGACAAGTACATTTTACATCTTATGCATAAGTTGTTTTTTACAGAAATTAAAATGTATTTTACCCTGAAAAATGACAATGAAAAATGCCCTCTTCTTACTTCACAAATCTACTCATTTTGTGTATTAACAGCTACATCTACTTCTTTCAATGGCAAAACGTTGTGTTGCTTACCTCTGTTCACATGGCAAAGCCAACATAGCTAAGAGGGAGTAAGGTGGACTTTGTTCTTACTTCTGTATCTTCAATACAATTGTTTGCCAAATTCAGTTTGGTAACAGTTGTGCAAACTCATGGAAGGCAATGGGATTGCTCACACATCATTTGAAACCACTGGGCTGCACATACGTATCCAAGGGCTGACTGTGATCTGCAGAACCCTTCTTACTGTATGAGTATGTGTGATAAGAAAATAACCTAGCCAGACTTTCATGTTGCAGATCGACTTTGCCAGGCTGTGAGTTAGGGGAAAAAAAATTTACTTTAAAATTTACTTTAAAACACAATTGTTAAACTCTTACTAAGATTGTGAGCTCTTTGAGGCAGTGAGCATCTTTTAGTTGAGTGTGTGTGTACAGCATATAGCACAATAGGGCCCCTCTCCCTGATTGGGGCTGACGGGTGCTAGTACGACACAAACAGATAATGGTACTAATAATGTAGAATGCATTGAGATGATCTTGAAACCTGTGATGCTATTTTTAGAATTACTTTTCAAAGTAGAACAGCACTTTAACCTTTGTAGTGTGCTTTACAGAATGAAATCATCCTTTCATGTAAATGGCCCTGTATCTCCTCTCTCTCACTCTCTATCTCAAAGGCAGAATTCTGCCCTCTGATACATGCACTCAACTCCCACTGACTTCATCTGATGGAAGTGTCGGCTAGTTTCTTTATTTCAGACTTCAGCATCATCCCCAAGGCCAGATAGTTTGAAATCATTCTTTTCCTCTAAACCTTTTTTCCTCCTGTAGTTCCTGTCAGAATCTCTGGATCCTCATAGAGTACTAGTGAAATGATAAATCTATGAGAATGAAGTTCAGATAGTTTGATTAGTTACTAGAACTCCCAAAATGAATTATATCCTTGTAATTCAACAAGTTTTGGTTCTTAATTTTTATAATTCGTTGGTCTGAGCCCCAGTTCCAGGCCATGCCTAGGCTGCTTCTCCTATTCCTTCCCTATTTTCCTACCTGGATGTAGCCCCTCCATCAACCTACACTTCTTCTACTGTGTTGGAGGAGCTCTCGCCTTCTTTTCTGCCAACTCAGCTCCATCCCCAAGATAGTTCTCACTTGCAGCAGTTTCTTTTTGCTCCAAGAGTGATCTGGCTTACTTCCATGATGTCTTTCTGTTCTATGCTGCTGGAGCATGTACCGGAACTATTCACTGGTTAAATTTTTCAATCACAGGTGTTGCATCACATTACACATATGAATTGCATGTTTTTTACATACATTGCAGTGTATTTAGAGAACATTCCATGCAGTACAATGAGAGCTACAGTATTATTAATCTTAATGATGTTATTTAGTAGAAACCAACAGTGTTACTGTTTACCTCCATAGCATTGTTTGTACATAGATATTAATAAAGCTGGTTGACTAATTTGTTATGAATAATATTTATCTCAATTTTAGCCTGAATTGTTCATGTTAATACTTCCTCTGACACATTTGGAATTCATAAGCATTCATCAAACTTTGGCCAAGTAGTTATTAAACTATGGATTATTTGTGATCTGTTCACTAAATGTTTGGGCCCACTATTTGCTGTATATTATTCTTTCTGTATAGTTGGTCACCTAAGTCAAATGGAGGCTCTGCTCCTGATTGAAGGGTTGAAAACTTTTAGCAGGAAAATAATGGAAAGTGAATTTCATGCACAAAATTGTGGATACATAATCAAATCACCTGGGCACAAACATTTTCACAATGACTTGGCAGCTGTTCAAATACTGGTGATTAATAACACAACCACACTAATAATGAATTGAAGTCAGGACTTGGAGTCAAGAATAAATTTACAAATTGGGGTTTTTCCCTCACTAATTGACCAGCTCCAATTGCAGAACAGTTAATGTGCAAGTTCTTGATAAGAGTATCAAAAGTCAGGAATGTTCTGTAAATCAAAGTTTAAAGTTTTGGGGACTTCTACACAGATATGTTGATGGTAACATCAATAAGAGCCATGGGTGTAAATAGGAGAGAGAGAACTTAGCAAGACAAGGAGGCTCTGGCTTCTGCTTTCTCTTCACTAGCTATCAGTCTGTAAGCCCTAGCTCAAGAAGAGAGAGAAGCACTACATGAATAAAATATACAATATACTGGTAGAAATAGATATTAAAAGGCTATTGGCCAAAACCAGAGGCGAATGCAAGCAGTGGTGTAAGTAACCTGTACGTCAATCAGTCAATGTGATTGTAAGTTTGTTACTTACACACTGGAAAGAGGACTGGAAGAGACGGGCAGCAGCAGGAAATCAACATTTTATTCACCTTTTGCATATTATTCATATCCTAGATTAAGAACTGTGTGGGGCAGAAACTTTCTCTGTGTTACTTGTTTGTACAGTGCCTACTACAAAATCCTTTTTGGCGGTCTACCAGACTAGAAAAATAAACATAGCCAACGGAAAGTTGCTAGCCCCTACTTTATCTTACCCCTTCTTGTAACCTCCCGTTGGTTGCTTTTCTAGCTACAACTACAATCCTACTTTCTCATACCCCAGTATATAAATTATACCAATTTATATTCACCAGTCCAGAAAAAGGCATGTTACTCCCTAACAAGCTATACTGTGTCTCTCACTCTTAACATTCACTGACCATATTTGTTTTGTACAGTTGTTGCCCTTTAAAAGTTTCTTCTTTTTTGAAACATTCTACCAGAGAGAGAGAGAGAGAGAGTTCTTTTACTTAAAGTGGGGGATACTGACTGAAAAGGAATATCTGTCAGTCACTCCATCAAGTTTGTACAATGCCATTACATATATCCCTGTGGGATTTTTGTGTGTGCTTCACCAACTTTCATTCATCTTTTGTCCATATACATGTTTGGGCTTTGTGTAGACAGTCATCCTAGAAGAAAAAATGGTTACATGTAATTTGCGATATTTAAGAAAATCTTTCGGAAGCAAGGTCAACCAGTAAATTCTTCTATTTTCAGAGCTAGATTACTTATTATGGAGTTGATTCAGCACTCCATTCATGCAGATTTTTTTCTCTTCTGGGTTTTTTTCCAGTGTGCATTTCAGCTCTCTTTGGTTTTCCGTCCTGGAACAAGACTCATGAAATGTTGAACTCAAAATTATATGACATGATAGATTTTTTTTCTCAATAAAGTTTTCTTTTCAGATGGAAAATAGGGTGTGCGCTGCAGTGTTCTTTTGTAGCATTGTGTTTCTTCACATGCCTTTGTGTTCATGCAGCTTTCATTTTATAAAATCATTCTTATGTAAATGTCTGAGATTGTCACATGAGTAGTTTCTAAGATGGATGGATAAAGTGCAGTAGTGTTGACTCATGTGCTTGGTTGCCTCGGTTCTTACATCATTCGGTTCCCACAACTGTGGGTAAAATGGTAGCTGCCCCTTGCACATGTGTTGGGGGAAAGGTACAAGGAGCCTCCTATCTTTGCAACCCTGTTCATGGGTTAGTCATGGCTGCAGTCTCTGTGCTCTCCTGTGCACAGGAACTACTCTGTGCTAGCACCCCTTGGGGGTAGGAACCAGCCCAAAATAATTCACTCTGAAACTGATTATCAGTAGTTCTAATGGAACCTGAATTTCCTTAGTTCTAATGAGGCTTCATCTCCTGATGGGAAATAAAATACTGTTATCACCAGGTTGGCAGCCACTGTCAAGAGGCCCAATCCCTGAAACAGTGACAGGTGTTTCTGAGAGTTCTGAAGACAATTTTTAACATGTATACTCTCTCTACTGTTATGATTCCTTTTATTTAGTACATATTGATCTCTTCCAGGCCTCAATCTTTGGGTGGATTTTTAAGTCCATCTTCAATATGATTCCATACTAGCATAAAGGGGTGTCTCCCTGTTTACCAGTAGGGCCCAAGACAATATAATAAATTACTTTAAATCTTCTCTTTAAACTGTTCTTCCTGTACTAACTTCTGCTGATGCTCTGCTGGCTAAAAGTATTCCTGTTTTATTTTTCTAATATTCTAGGTTGTATGCTCATCGCATGAGGTTATTAAAATGTGTGATGGTGTTTTCAAACACTTGCGTCTCAAGCTTACTGTTCATGGAAAAGGGCTGGAGAAAATTATCTTCAGTACTGTAAGAGGAAGTACTTAACATGCTGACAAAGGGGCTCAGCTACTAAGCAGAGGCCAAAATACAAGACATTAAATGTTCGTATCTTAGGGCCAAATAGCAAAAATAGTTGGTGTCATATGCAGGCTTCATGATGATGCTTTTGTTTTTAAAATATTCACTGATAATGGATCAATCAAACTTCTACCCATTTTATCCCTTTGTGAGGAGAAGTATGATTAGCACCAAAGGGCTATGAAATCTCTCTGTTGGGAGTGAATTCTGCAAGATGAGGCCCATCTCATATGAAACAAACTGTCCATATGAGGAATCCGATTAGCTGTCTAAAGGATTTACCAGCTGATTATACTCTCAGTCTCCAAGATAAAAAGAGATTATATCTCAGTCTCCAAGATAAAAAGTAAAATAATATGTGGCTGAGACAAACTAAATCTTTGGCAAAGATCCAGAGTAAAAGAAAGTCATCGATTTTTTTGTATTTGATTATATTTTTTTAAAAAAAACATAGCTATGAAGTTTAATGTCACCTTAGTTGAGAAGCTAAAGGTAAACACAAATCTGAGAAATGTGTTTGGGAATATAATTTGTCTTATGTCATGGATTTTTTAAAGTTGATTATATTGTTAAATACATTTAAAAAAATACACACTCTACCCACCATAGAGCTTAGAATTATGAGAAATAAAAGAATCTGAATGAATATTCTGAAAGGATCGTAAAGAATCCTAAACAGAAAAATCCAGTTCCACTGATTTTTAATGAATTTTTAAAACTTTACTGAAGGGAGTATGCCAAAAATTGTTTTCTTGCACATAGCTTCTCCTCAGTTCCCTAACTCGTGGATGCCTCAGAGGTGCACAGTGGGGAAGTGGGGCTAGTTTTCCAATCCTTCCGAAGGGGTACTTTGCACACAGTCTCCCTGGAGAGTGGGTTCCATTGGATGGTGTGCGGTAGAGAGTGTGGCCTCCTTCCATCCACACCCCTTATTCTAGCAGCTGATAATGTAACCCATACCTGCTTGGTGTGGCACTCTGTCCCCATCTACTGACGGCTAGACCAGCTAGAGATTGATGAGCCTGCTACAGCTTGGGCTAAGAGACATGTGTCTTTTAGCCTAGGCAGTAGAGGCTCATGCATTAATCTCAAGAGGTCCCAGGTTTGATCCTAGCTGACAACAACCAGAGTCTATCGGCATTACAGTAACACTAGTGTTACACTTGCACATCTGTATATCTGCAGAGGGGCAAGACTCACTCTAACCCTCTCTGTCTTCCTAGTTGCCATTGCAACTGGTTTATGTGCTTGTATTTGATGATAGTTTTTAAAAAAATTAAAAGGATAAGGGTTTTCTTTTCATTTATTTAGTACAGTAATTGAAACCTATTTGATAAAGACAACAGCATATTCCAATGGCTTCTCTCTGGTGCATACTCAGAACACACTGTTACACCAGTATAATGCCCCTTTCTGGGTGGTGGGTATTCATATACCATGGCAAATCAGATTGCTTCTTATATATTTATTTACAAGTACAGTACTGGTTTTTTCAATAAATTCATCAATGCATATACAGATCACTGAAGGCAAGGCCAAGCCCTATTGCCTTCAGTGCTGACTCATACACCACAGAGTGGTGATGTACCAAATTCAACATTTCATCTCAAACCATGCTAACCAGGAGCCATTACTTCCATCTGAAAATTTTAGCAGCAAAGTGTATTAACTCTTATGTTATCACTAGAATGGTTCATGCTAGCTTGTGAAAACATGACATGCAAAGTGTCACCCTCTAGAGGTGGAAATATGAGTGCATTCAGTAGGAATTAAAGATAAATGAAAAGTGGAAGGATAATCCATAGTCAGAGGGGACAGATGAACTATATGCAGGAAGAGCAGGTTCTTTATGAAAATACCGAGACATTTATTTTCCGTATTAAAAGTTCAAATTCAAGTGTTTAGTTTATTTCATGTACACATCAGCTTTTTCTGTGATTCTGACGGTGCTGCAGTTTTGCTCTCAATCATCTGGGGATTTCTTTACCTTTCACTTTGATCACATTGTGCTTCTGCATAACCCCATCAATTACCCTGAGAACTTCAATAACTGAATCCTGTTTTATCTACCCCACTCTGTCCCAGAAAATGAAAAATCTTGGCTGGGGCTTACAGATAAGACTTTATATTAGTAAAAATCATTATGTTTATTAGATCATTTAATGCAAACATTAGTATTTATAAGAATTTAAAGAAACTGCTTGAAAAATTGGAACATGAATATATAGAATGGAGTATTAGTATGAAACAATTTCTTTTTCTCATAAAAGAAGACATTTATCATTCTGGTAAAACCAGGGACAGAAAGAGAATGCCAATTCACAAACAAAAACCTCTCTTGATTAGCATTCTTCTTTTGTCCCCTGTAATCCTAGAATGATAAATATTATACCCTCTTTTGTCAAGATCAAAAACACTTTCATACTTAGAATAAAGACTCGTTCATTGTATTCATATTGATTTTTTTCCAGACCTGTTTTTCTAAATTGTTTCAGTAAACATTGTATTGGTTATATTACTCCAAACTTTCTTGTGGTCATTCCAGGCTTTGCCAAATTGTCATCTTTGGCCTACTTGGTTTATGCATTTAAAAAACTTCTTATACTATTACTACTTACGTTCTGGCAATGCCAAAAGGCCCCAGTGGTGTTTTGGGTCCCGTGGTCCTGGAACCTGTACAAACATAGGCTCTGATCCTGCAAACACTTAAATGTGCTTGCAGTGGACTAGTTCCAGTAGTAAAGTTAAGCACGTGCCTGTTTGCAGGATCAGGGCCAGAAAAGAGAGATCTTTACCCCTAGGGACTTTGCTTGCTATTTTCCTTTCCAACTAATTGTCTCAAAGTCTGCACCAACAATAATTATCCTATACGTTAACCCTCCCAATGTCAGTCATCTTCTTCCCATTCGTCACCCGATCTGCCTAAAATTCTTTCAGCATGTTTTAACCATTATTTCATTCTTTCAGTTACTCAAAGCATATATCCAGTGGAAAAAATATTATAAAAACAATCTGCATTTTTAGGCTATCTACATCTCAGCACTTGGAATAGATTTGTTCTGTGTTTGCTCAGCACCTAGCACAATGGGTCACCTATCTATGGTAAAACAAATAACAACAACAAGATTTTAACTTATTTTCAACACAGAATGTATGCAATGTCAAGTACACTATGTCCTAACTTGAGTTGTCCTAACTGCCAATCTGCATCACATTGAATTGTAACAGCAGGAAGCTCAATTATTGCACTAGGACTATAGGTGTAAACAGATTGCGCAAATCACTGACATTAATTGGTTAATATTTGTTCCGCACTTTAAAAATGTGAAAGTCTGTATCAGTGCTCAGTACTTTTATTTTATTTTATTTTCCTAGCTAGGCACAGCTTCCTTTTGTGTATTTGGACCAATAAGGAAGAGACAGCAAATAATGTCCATGCAAATAAATACTCTGAAATAGGACTTGAAAGTGCAAGTATGTGCAACAAAAAGAAAAATATGAAACTTGTTTAAATAGGGACACCATTTGGGATGCTTTGTTCCCATGACAGGCTTAGAGGCTAGAGTAGGTGTGGTAGAAAGGGCACGGTTGTCTAGTAGATATCCCTTCATTAGCATCACAAAAGCAAAAGAAGCTTTTATGGTAGATGCACACAACTCAGGAGAACTCAAGTCTTTCCACATGCCTAATTATTTTTGGTATAGATGCTATGCAAAAGTGAGAAAATGCATATGAAGTAGATTGAATATGGTTTGATTTTCTGTTTGTCAGGTTTGGGAAGGGAGGCCATGTTGGGGGATGGGTAGGAAGGGGATCCAGTAGAACAAGGCAATCCGCTCCCACAGCTTGTCAGGTTTCTCTTTAAGAAATCAGATGGTGCAGCTATTCTTTACGTTCTATACAAACTACAGAAACTGGGGATATCCGTAGAACTTGAAGAATGAAATTCCATTGATCCTATACATTTTTGGTATTCTGACCATCTAATGGATGCTCAGGGACACATGTGAAATATTTGGTAATCTCAATCCAATTCTTCTGCAGGAACCACAAATAGAGTTTATACTAGCTGACAACCCTGTGGGCAATAATAGCAGGTAGGACAGAATTAAATGGGTGTGTCTCCCCTGTGATCCATAGAAGCGGTTGCTCCTGATTCAAGATTGAGGCACGTCTGCGAGGTGAAGTGAGACTACCTGTTTTTGGGGGGAAATAAAGGACTTAGCCCTCCAGGGATGACAAGCTGGCATCTTTCATAGGTACTAATTTAAGTTCAAAGTCTTTTTATTTTAGAAAAAACTCCTGATAAAATAGGTATTAGATTTATAGAGGTTTGCTTAGTGTTTGGACTTTATGAAATGCTGGTGAGTTGCTGCATGCATTACTCTCACTTATAATATCTGTCCAATTGAGCTGGAGTAAATGACTGGTGGGAGTAATGTGAATATTATTGTGATTTTTGGCATAAGGGACCATCTATCACAAAGGCAAGCTTGACAGCTGGCAAGATACACTGGGGAGTACCGAAGGGCATTGTCTGTGACTCCATGTTTAAGCTGTTGCAGTGCTTGTGGAGTTCATATTTGATACTTGGTTGATGAAATCAAAGTATAGACCACACACAACCAATTTGGGGTTTGTGCCCTGTTTCTTAACAGTCTGCCCATGGTCGTGAGCCACTCCAGACAGCTTGACACACATTTTTAGCTTTACTTTTAATTAAAACATTCTTTATTTCTGGGCCTGTTGCAAAAGCAGATTGACTGAATACTTGAGACAGGTTCCAGAACGACCTTGTTGGTTTTACATTTTCAAAAAGAGAGGGAATGCACAAGGAGTGGAGATGGAGATGGGTGGATTGAGTCTGCACCCTATCCTAGACAGAGCACACAGACTGCATTAGTGCCTGAACCTTCCTGCCTAGGGTTTGGCTTTATAATGCAAAAGCAATAATACAATACATACTTCATCCTTGAATGGCTTTCCACCTAGGACTTTCTGTGCTCTACTTCACTCTTTCTAGAAACCAATCCTCTAGAAGGGTGTTAATGAGCCACACCTGCGACAGCAACTCAGCAGCTTCATGCAGGGTTCTGACACCTGCCCACATGGTGGGTAAACAGGAGAGCCCTCTATAAATGGAACGGTGCAATTCTGTACCTTGCAGCAGCAGGATTAGTAAATGGACAGCTAAACAAAATTAAAGGGGAAAGTAACATACAAACTGCACAAGCTAGTATAGAACTTTTTAAATCCCTACGTGTAAAATATTGTTCACAAAGCATAAACAATGCTCAAATTATTAAATAGGGCGGGTCATGTTTAGATTGAGAATGATTGCTCAGATGTGAACAATTTTTGTATCTCTCTTTCTACGTGATGAATGTGCATATTTTTCTGAAAAAGAATTACCCAGTGATTAAAATGAGGAGTCAGGAAAAGAACAAATAATATAAATGGTTATTAAAATGCTTACAGGCTTTCAAATTGCCACACCACCAGCCCCTCGTGATATTACATTTCAAAGCGATCAAAGAATATGGATGGGAATTAGAAAAGTGTTAGCAGACATTGTTAGAGGTTCACAAAAGGAGTCCCTGAAGATTGGAAGCTTTGGTAGGTAATGCAGTTGTTTAAGAAAGGGTATCTACAGTTAATAAGTGTGGAGACTTAAGTTTAAAGAAAAAAGAATAAGGAAAAAGGGGCAAGAAAGATGGTGGAGGAGGAAGAAAGGAACGTAGTAGAAAAAGAACACCAGAAGGCCATCTGTTAATTCCTACTGCATTCTCATGCTCATCTTTCTGTTCCTCTGCAAGGAATGGTCAAACCAGATTGAGCAATATAAAAGGCAGCCAAGATCTTCAATCATTTTCTTAACCAAAGCTTTGCTTAAGCATAAATAAGTCCCCTCTCCTCTCTAAAACTTGTCTTCCCTGAGAGAGCATTCTCCTCCATCAGGTCACGCTACTGTTGCATCTCCTTTCCCACCTTACATTTTAAGATAGAAGCCCTAAAATCTGCTGAACTTTCTGGACCCAGGGTGCAGTTTGCTACTGATTAGTAAGTACTCTGGAGATTCTCCAAGCTGCAAAAAGCTTCTGGTGGACAGTCCAAAATTGGGAGTATACTTTTCATTATCTCTTTCTTTTCTTTTCTTTTCCTATGAAAATCAATGTTTGTTTATAGTACTTCTAATTCTAATATGCACAGTGTCTAATAATATTGTTTATTTTTTCTGTAACATGGGACAATTATTTACAGTTACAAGCAGTAATGTAGCAGTAAAATAGGAAAGAGAATGCTGGGTTGCACTGCAAGGGGAACAGCAGGTCCAGGGTTTACTAGATTATTATACTGCATAAGTTAGTGTACTTCAGAGAAGGCATTTGCCCTTGAAAGAATATGGAGCTAAGCAACTCAAATTATATTACCAGTAGTTTTTAGAAGTTGGTTTGGTAGAAAATAGACTTTATTCATGACAGTCTTATGTCATCATGATTGCATATACAGCCATTAAAGCATTATTGAAATATAGGAAATCAGGAAATGAGAAGGATATGAGGCCAAGCATTCCATGGACAGATCAAACAACACATGTCAAAAACTTAGTGGGGAAAAAAGGTCAGCAGCTGAAGAGAAGGTAAAAAATCAAAATAATTTCTACTTTAAAAAACAGATGGGGAATTTAGTGAAACTCTAATGAGGGGAAAAAAACATAGAAAAGGAATGATAGGCACAGGGGAATTTTCCTGTTCTACATATAACATTACTTCCCCTTAAGTCAAGTGATGTGGTTTTAGGTTCACGACCGACTTATAATACCGGTGACGCATACATGATCATGTACAAGTAACAGATCAGGAAAGCATGCTGTAAGGCATGTACCTTAGTGAATTTAGTTTTATTCTGCAATATTGTCAGTTTATGACATCATGTTATAGCATTCGAATGGCTTTGTTTCTCCTTAATGACATAATAACATTTTAAAAACACAAAAGTCTATCAGAGTTCTTTCAAACTACATCTTGGCAGCATAGACTAAAAAGTGGGGCTTGGTTTCAATACTTTCCTTTAGAGAAACATATTTACCTGTAAAGAACCATGAACACTTATGGCACAATAAGAGTAATATATAATACTGCATTAGTTCAGAATAAACAATCCAAAGTCCCAGCTTTCTCCCTTGTGAAAAATAAAATATATACTAGTAGAATTGTTAGCCACCTGTGCACCATCCTGATCCTGGGGCCACTCTGAGCTGGGCTAGGACCCCCCCCCCCCCCAGCTCAATACAGAGCAGCCTAAAGTCTGCTTCAACTTTCCCTGTTGCCATGGGGTCAAAGAGCTATTCTGACATCTGAAGATTCCAGGACATAAAGTGACACAGATCACATTTCACCCTCCCCCTGTTTCTTCCCCGGTGGGCAAAAGGGGCCACTAAGGAAATGCTTTGCTACACTGAGGAAATCCTCCAGGGGTTAGTTAAACTGGCTATAGGTCAGCTTTTTGTCATCAGACAATGCAAAGATGGTCCTTCATGTGCAGTAGTAACGGATGTCTTCTCCTCCTTTCCCAAGGAAAAGACATTCACTTATGTCTTTTTCCTTGAATCCATCTAACAGCAAGAGTCTTGACCAAGACCAAGCGAGAGAAAGAGATTTCATAAACCATGGCAGATTTGTTTTTCAGCTTTGTTGGATATGGCTGTGGCCCATCCCATCAGACTGAGCTTCTTGCCAGATCTGAATCCACAGAAAATGGAAATCACTTTTGTAGCTTGAACCAGAAGGGGCTGAGGGTGTCTGATTTTGGTATGTCTGAGAAGTATCACAAGTTTTCCAAACAGCATAAGAGGTGTACCAGAAATTCATGTTGTTCTAAATTGAAAATGTTGGCTGAATGATTTGAACGCATCTATGTAGAATCTTCCCTTTGTACCATATCAGTATTATTTCTAGGCTTAAAATTGAACTGATACAGTAAACTATGTCTGCTACTAATCTCCTTCACTGAGAGTACGGACTGAGGAATAAGTATCTGTCATAATTCTGTGCCTACTGAGAATTACAGTTCACTTTTCCCCCATTAAGCCAGGAAGTCTGTCTTGGGTCAGTATATCATCCATTCTACAGTATTCACCGCTGTAGTTTACTTTACCAAATGACTTCTGCAATTTAAGGCATTTGCTCTGCTTATATGTGACACAAACAGAAATACTGCCCTGTAACTAGATGTTTTACCTATGTTTCATGTAGCAACAAGATCAGCTCCACGCGGCGGATAAGGAATACACTGTGTCTGAAAATGGAATCTTACAGACTCTTGCCTGAGGCGCTGATGACATTGCAGATAGATTGCAGTGGGAGATTTAAAAAGTCAGCAAGGTCAGCACACGCTGACTGGGCCCCACCTAGTCCAAGACTCCTCCTCTCCTTCTCCCATCTGTCAGTGGCCAAAGAACAAAAAGATGGGCCCCGGGGCAGGTTTTTATTGTGGGCACCCACATATGTCCCACATTCAAATACACTCACTTCCCCCATCCTCCCACTTTTGTTCCTCCTCACTTCCAAGCTCCAGGCTGTGCTCTCCAGGCCCTGCACTAGGGCTTCTGCTGCTAGAGCCATCACCATTGTTCCCGCCAAAGCCAGAATTAGTGTCGTGGGAGCCAGAGCCACAAACCGCTGCTGCTGCTGTTGCCACCAGAACATAAGTCAGAGCTATTAGGAAGAGCAGCACGCAGATTCCTGCTGCCCACATCTGAATTTGCCCAGGCGATGGGAGGGGAGGAGGGGCCTCCAACCAAAATGTAGTCTCCGCCATTGACCGTCCCACTAATCATAATGCATGGCAGAGAGACTATTTTGGAGTCTCCCCCCCAAGGCAAATTCAGATGTGGGTAGTGGAGACCAGTGCCTTGCTCTTCCTAGAGCTTCCAGCAGGCTACACCGGGCATATGTTGTGTGGCTGTGTGGCTAAGCAACCTTGAGGCTGCAGGGGTCCTCCAAATTCATGGGCCACTGAACAGTTGAACCAGCTATTCCACTGCCATCTCACCTCATCCCCACTGGATTCTGGAGCCCCACACTCACAAGTAACTGAGTCAGTCACCATGGCAAGGGGGCCCCCTCACTGCCTCAGGGCTGATGCAGTTGCTTGGGTTGCATGTGTCCAACACAGCCCCTGGCCATCAGCCCCCATTTTTATAGGAGCCCTAGGGGACCCACCCCCACCTGTCCTGCAGTGCCTTGCAAAATCCAATAGCATTTGAGCATGTCCAGCACACAGTGGCTTGTGATGGTAGAACTGTCCTTCTCCCATCCTGCAGCCACTGGGCATGCTCCAGCGTTGAAAGGGCTGCTGTTAGGAAATGTAGTTAGTTTGTGTCCAAAGCCTCCATATCCTCCTCTTGCTGTGGGACTCTGAGAGATATGTATCTGTGTGCTCTGGCCTCTCCCCAGAACCACAGCACTCTTCCCAGCCAGCCCCACTCTATTTCTGCCTATCTCTGCTAGATTCTGCAGAGAAAATCAACATTATTTTAGGATTACGCCCACAACTGATGGATAAATTAAGTAGCACAAAAATACATTTTATTTAGATCTATACTTTCAACTTGTTATTCTCATACTGGAAGGTATACGAAAACAAAACCCATAAATATGAATACAAGTTTGGTTTTAGAAAATGAAAAGTAAAAGATTTTGTTATTACAAACTGCTTCCAAAGATCCTAAGCAGCAGAAACTATCATTTTGTAAAGTTCCTGATCAACTTGCAGCCTGAAGTAGAAAGTCAAGAACTGCATCTCAGTTCAGCAAGCATGAGTCTGTCATCCTCTCATGGTTTAAGTCAGGAAAATGATTTGTGCAGTACCACTGAAGTTGCACCTGTAGCTGATGATATTTCCAGAGAAACTGTGCTTGAAACCAACACAGTTGAAGACCCTGTGACATGAGCTACAAACCAACAAAGCCACAGATCCCATAAATGATCTAAAACCCCCAAACCCTGTAGATTAACTTGAAAGGAGCAAAACTAAAGATCCAAGATGAGCAGGTCAGCAATGGAGCAGGTCAAAGCAGTCAGCCTGCTGAAATAGGTTTGAAGTTCTCATCTGATAAGTCACTTTCAAGATTCAGTTTTATGTGAAAAGAAGAGGAGTACTTGTGGCACCATAGAGATTAGCGCAGTTATTAGAGCATAAGTTTTCGTGAGCTCACTTCATCGGATGCATAGAATGGAACATATAGTAAGTGTGTGTGTATATGTGTATATATATATATACACACACACACACACATACAGATAAGTTGGAAGTTACCATACAAACTGTGAGAGGCTAATTAGTAAAGATGAGCTATTATCAGCAGGAGAAAAAAAAACTTTTGTAGTGATAATCAAGATGGCCCATTTAGACAGTTGACAAGAAGGTGTGAGGATACTTAACTTAAGGAAATAGATTCAATATGTGTAATGACCCAGCCACTCCCAGTCTCTGTTCAAACCCAAGTTAATGGTATCTAGTTTGCATATTAATTCAAGCTCAGCAGTTTCTCCTTAGAGTCTGTTTTTGAAGCTTTTCTGTTGCAAAATTGCCACTCTTACATCTTTTACTGAGTGGCCACAGAGGTTGAAGTGTTCTCCTACCGGTTTTTGAATGTTATGATTCCTGATGTCAGATTTGTGTCCATTTATTCTTTTGCATGGAGACTGTCCAGTTTGGACAATGTACATGGCAGAGGGGCATTGCTGGCACACATCACATTGGTAGATGTGCAGGTGATCAAGCGCCTGATGGCGTCACTAATGTGATTAGGTTCTATGATGGTGTCACTTGAATAAATATGTAGGCAGAGTTGGCATCAGGCTTTGTTGCAAGGATAGGTTCCTGGGTTAGTGGTTGTGGTGTGTGGTTGCTGGTGAGTATTTGCTTCAGGCTGGGGGGCTGTCTGTAAGCAAGGACTGGCCTGTCTCCCAAGATCTGTGAGAGTGAGGGATCATTTTTCAGGATAGGTTGTAAATCTTTGATGATGCGCTGGAGAGGTTTTAGTTGGGGGCTGAAGGTGACAGCTAGTGGCATTCTGTTATTTTCTTTGTTGGACCTGTCCTGTAGTAGGTGACTTCTGGGTACTCTTCTGGCTCTGTCAATCTGTTTTTTCACTTCAGCAGGTGGGTATTGTAGTTTTAAGAATGCTTGATAGAGATCTCGTAGGTGTTTGTCTCTGTCTGAGGGGTTGGAGCAAATGCGGTTGTATCTTAGAGCTTGGCTGTAGACAATGGATCGTGTGGTGTGTCCTGGATGGAACCTGGAGGCATGTAGGTAAGTGTAGCAGTCAGTAGGTTTCTGGTGTAGGGTGGTGTTTATGTGAACATCACTTATTAGCACAGTAGTGTCCAGGAAATGGACTGCTTGTGTGGATTGGTCTCAGCTGAGGTTGATGGTGGGATGGAAATTGTTGAAATCATGGTGGAATTCCTCAAGGGCTTCTTTTCCATGGGTCTAGATGATGAAGATGTCATCAGTGTAGCGCAAGTAGAGTAGGGGTGTTAGGAGACGAGAGCTGAGGAAGCGTTGTTCCAAGTCAGCCATAAAAATGTTGGCATACTGTGGGGCCATGTGGGTACCCATAGCAGTGCCGCTGATTTGAAGGTATACATTGTCCCCAAATGTGAAATAGTTATGGGTGAGGACAAAGTCACAAAGTTCAGCCACCAGGTTTGCCGTGACATTATCAGGGATACTGTTCCTGACAGCTTGTAGTCCATCTTTGTGTGGAATGTTGGTGTAGAGGGCTTCTACATCCACAGTGGCCAGGAGGGTGTTTTCGATGGATAGTAGTTTCCTCAGGAAGTCAGTGGTGTCTCAAAGATAGCTGGGAGTGCTGGTGGCATAGGGCCTGAGGAGAGAGTCCACATAGCCAGACAATCCTGCTGTCAGGATGCCAATGCCTGAGATGATGGGGCGTGCAGGATTCCCAGATCTTGGGAGACAGACCAGTCACATTAGCCACGCCATCAGGGGCTTGTTCACCTGCACGTCTACCAATGTGATACATGCCATCATGTGCCAGCAATGCCCCTCTGCCATGTACATTGTCCAAACCGGACAGTCTCTATGCAAAAGAATAAATGGACACAAATCTGACATCAAGAATCATAACATTCAAAAACCGGTAGGAGAACACTTCAACCTCTGTGGCCACTCAGTAAAAGATTTAAGAGTGGCAATTTTGCAACAGAAAAGCTTCAGAAACAGACTCCAAGGAGAAACTGCTGAGCTTGAATTAATATGCAAACTAGATACCATTAGAATCATAGAATCATAGAATCATAGAATATCAGGGTTGGAAGGGACCCCAGAAGGTCATCTAGTCCAACCCCCTGCTCAAAGCAGGACCAATTCCCGGTTAAATCATCCCAGCCAGGGCTTTGTCAAGCCTGACCTTAAAAACCTCTAAGGAAGGAGATTCTACCACCTCCCTAGGTAACGCATTCCAGTGTTTCACCACCCTCTTAGTGAAAAAGTTTTTCCTAATATCCAATCTAAACCTCCCCCACTGCAACTTGAGACCATTACTCCTCGTTCTGTCATCTGCTGCCATTGAGAACAGTCTAGAGCCATCCTCTTTGGAACCCCCTTTCAGGTAATTGAAAGCAGCTATCAAATCCCCCCTCATTCTTCTCTTCTGCAGGCTAAACAATCCCAGCTCCCTCAGCCTCTCTGCATAACTCATGTGTTCCAGTCCCCTAATCATTTTTGTTGCCCTTCGCTGGACTCTCTCTAATTTATCCACATCCTTCTTGAAGTGTGGGGCCCAAAACTGGACACAGTACTCCAGATGAGGCCTCACCAATGTCGAATAGAGGGGAACGATCACGTCCCTCGATCTGCTCGCTATGCCCCTACTTATACATCCCAAAATGCCATTGGCCTTCTTGGCAACAAGGGCACACTGCTGACTCATATCCAGCTTCTCGTCCACTGTCACCCCTAGGTCCTTTTCCGCAGAACTGCTGCCTAGCCATTCGGTCCCTAGTCTGTAGCTGTGCATTGGGTTCTTCCGTCCTAAGTGCAGGACCCTGCACTTATCCTTATTGAACCTCATCAGATTTCTTTTGGCCCAATCCTCCAATTTGTCTAGGTCCTTCTGTATCCTATCCCTCCCCTCCAGCGTATCTACCACTCCTCCCAGTTTAGTATCATCCGCAAATTTGCTGAGAGTGCAATCCACACCATCCTCCAGATCATTTATGAAGATATTGAACAAAACCGGCCCCAGGACCGACCCTTGGGGTACTCCACTTGATACCGGCTGCCAACTAGATATGGAGCCATTGATCACTACCCGTTGAGCCCGACAATCTAGCCAGCTTTCTACCCACCTTGTAGTGCATTCATCCAGCCCATACTTCCTTAACTTGCTGACAAGAATACTGTGGGAGACCGTGTCAAAAGCTTTGCTAAAGTCAAGAAACAATACATCCACTGCTTTCCCTTCATCCACAGAACCAGTAATCTCATCATAAAAGGCGATTAGATTAGTCAGGCATGACCTTCCCTTGGTGAATCCATGCTGGCTGTTCCTGATCACTTTCCTCTCATGCAAGTGCTTCAGGATTGATTCTTTGAGGACCTGCTCCATGATTTTTCCAGGGACTGAAGTGAGGCTGACTGGCCTGTAGTTCCCAGGATCCTCCTTCTTCCCTTTTTTAAAGATTGGCACTACATTAGCCTTTTTCCAGTCATCCGGGACTTCCCCGGTTCGCCACGAGTTTTCAAAGATAATGGCCAATGGCTCTGCAATCACAGCCGCCAATTCCTTCAGCACTCTCGGATGCAACTCGTCCGGCCCCATGGACTTGTGCACGTCCAGCTTTTCTAAATAGCCCCTAACCACCTCTATCTCCACAGAGGACTGGCCATCTCTTCCCCATTTTGTGATGCCCAGCGCAGCAGTCTGGGAGCTGACCTTGTTAGTGAAAACAGAGGCAAAAAAAGCATTGAGTACATTAGCTTTTTCCACATCCTCTGTCACTAGGTTGCCTCCCTCATTCAGTAAGGGGCCCACACATTCCTTGGCTTTCTTCTTGTTGCCAACATACCTGAAGAAACCCTTCTTGTTACTCTTGACATCTCTGGCTAGCTGCAGCTCCAGGTGCGATTTGGCCCTCCTGATAACATTCCTACATGCCCGAGCAATATTTTTATACTCTTCCCTGGTCATTTGTCCAACCTTCCACTTCTTGTAAGCTTCTTTTTTATGTTTAAGATCCACTAGGATTTCACCATTAAGCCAAGCTGGTCGCCTGCCATATTTACTATTCTTTCGACTCATTGGGATGGTTTGTCCCTGTAACCTCAACAGGGATTCCTTGAAATACAGCCAGCTCTCCTGGACTCCTTTCCCCTTCAAGTTAGTCCCCCAGGGGATCCTGGCCATCCGTTCCCTGAGGGAGTCTAAGTCTGCTTTCCTGAAGTCCAGGGTCCGTATCCTGCTGCTTACCTTTCTTCCCTGCGTCAGGATCCTGAACTCAACCAACTCATGGTCACTGCCTCCCAGATTCCCATCCACTTTTGCTTCCCCCACTAATTCTACCCGGTTTGTGAGCAGCAGGTCAAGAAAAGCGCCCCCCCTAGTTGGCTCCTCTAGCACTTGCGCCAGGAAATTGTCCCCTACGCTTTCCAAAAACTTCCTGGATTGTCTATGCACCGCTGTATTGCTCTCCCAGCAGATATCAGGAAAATTAAAGTCACCCATGAGAATCAGGGCATGCGATCTAGTAGCTTCCGTGAGCTGCCGGAAGAAAGCCTCATCTACCTCATCCCCCTGGTCCGGTGGTCTATAGCAGACTCCCACCACTACATCACTCTTGTTGCACACACTTCTAAACTTAATCCAGAGACACTCAGGTTTTTCTGCAGTTTCGTACCGGAGCTCTGAGCAGTCATACTGCTCCCTTACATACAGGGCTACTCCCCCACCTTTTCTGCCCTGCCTGTCCTTCCTGAACAGTTTATAACCATCCATGACAGTACTCCAGTCATGTGAGTTATCCCACAAAGTCTCTGTTATTCCGATCACGTCATAGTTCCTTGACATCACCAGGACCTCCAGTTCTCCCTGCTTGTTTCCAAGGCTTTGTGCATTTGTATATAAGCACTTGAGATAACCTGTTGATCGCCATTAACTTGGGTTTGAACAGAGACTGGGAGTGGCTGGGTCATTACACATATTGAATCTATTTCCTTAAGTTAAGTATCCTCACACCTTCTTGTCAACTGTCTAAATGGGCCATCTTGATTATCACTACAAAAGTTTTTTTTTTCTCCTGCTGATAATAGCTCATCTTAACTAATTAGCCTCTCACAGTTTGTATGGTAACTTCCAACTTCTCTGTATGTGTGTGTGTGTGTGTGTATATATATATATATATATATATGTCTTACTATATGTTCCATTCTGTGCATCTGATGAAGTGAGCTGTAGCTCACGAAAGCTTATGCTCTAATAAATTTGTTAATCTCTAAGGTGCCACAAGTACTCCTGTTCTTTTTGCAGATACAGACTAACACAGCTGCTAGTCTGAAAACCAGTTTTATGTGAGGGATTTCAAGAGGGAGCTACTCTATTTGGCTTCCTACATCCCAAGGGACTTCAGAATCTAACTTCAGAAGAGTCAAAGGAGGAAATTCTTAATCTCATGGGAAAAAACTCATATTTTTCTTTAGACTTGGTTCAGGAGATTCTCTTTCAAGATGTATTATTTTACAAAGGACACAGAGGTGTTCAGTTTGTCACATGGAGTCCAGAGCTACTTGAATTTCATAGTGTCAAGTTCTCTTGATGTTTTACCAGAAATGGAAATGTTGTTTCGACTCCCTCACCACACCAATTGTAGGTTTCAGAGTAACAGCCGTGTTAGTCTGTATTCGCAAAAAGAAAAGGAGTACTTTTGGCACCTTAGAGACTAACCAATTTATTTGAGCATGAGCTTTTGTGAGCTACAGCTCACTTCATCGGATGCATCCGATGAAGTGAGCTGTAGCTCACGAAAGCTCACACCAATTGTAGTGCTGACCATGCAATGAGCACACTGACATATTAAAAACTCCGTGCGTTCAACACTGTCACAGGTATGGCTGAGTGAGCTTGCTCTCCTTGCAATTGCGAAAGATGTGACAGTGAGGTTGGAGCTGGACAGCATCATAGAACAATCTGCCAAGGAAAAGGGTCGCTATGGTGTGAGGTTTCAATAATTGGAAATACACAAGCCAGCACAATGTGTGTGAGATTCCACTTTTCTTTAGGCCTGTGAGTTTTATGGGGGTTTTTTAAAAAACTTTTTATGTTTATAAAAGTCTAAGGCAGTAGTGTCCAAACTTTTCCTTTCACGCCCCCTCTTACCAATAATTGAATATGTCCACGCCCCCAACCATCCCACCCCACCCTACCCCCTGGGCCGGGAGTGGAATCATGGCCAAGCCAGGGACTGGGAGTGGAGCTGGGGCCACAGCTAGGGGCAGAGTCAGGCTGGGTAGTGCTCCCTCTCCACCCCCACGTGGGGGCTGGTCCTGGGTCCCACTGCGCCCCTCCCCCAGACAACCCTCTGCCCCTCACTAGGGGGGCACACTGCCAAGTTTGCGGAACACTAGTCTACGGTGATGTGAGTGTTGGGCCCCACGCTGCATGTTTGCTGACCTTGCTCTGACTCATTAATCTGAACTTGGATCAGACTTGTTCAACAATGCCTTCTTGCGTGTCAAAATTCTAATACAATGTATTCTGTACAGTACAAGAGATTCAGGAAAACAACTAGATGAACAGGCCCGTATACTATTTCTCAAAAACAGAATACCTCACGTAATTACTCTGAATGCACATGCTCTGAAAGGGCCTTTTGTATAAAATGTTTGTTTTGTAACATTTTTCTCTTATATATTAGCTCCTCTGGTAGAATATGTTCTTGTGGTTCAAGCCTTTAACCATATTCATAGGCTTTTCTGCTAGAATTGGTAAAATCAATGTACTGTATGAGGTTGTGCCATCTTTGCTAAGGGACTTGCCCAGGGTCGAGAGTAGGGCATTGGCTCTCTTTTTCCTGAGTGTCAGGCATTACCGGAGGCAGAAAATCTCACTAGCCATGCATTACAAATGTTTGGAACCCTGAAGGTGTCATCTCAGTAATCTGCTTTCAACATATCTTTCAAAATTCTAGGCACTGTCTGTCTCTATGACTTAATTCTGTATCACATTTCTTAGATCATTTGTTTGTTACAGTGGCTGCAGGGTACGTAGCTAGGGATGTGCTTAATGTTTAACTGTAGAATTTGGCTGAATACTGAATAACTGGAAATGTTATTTGGCCAAAGCCAAATAGTGGATAAAGCAATGATATATTGCAGCAGGATGTCAGACTCAAAAAACATTTCCAGTAGTTAGTCAACTTCACAAAACAGAACATATGAGTTAGAGCACATACATTACGGAAAAAGTACTGCAGATAGAATATCTACTGATGATTAAACCAGTGTACCAGAATCTCAACACACCTCTATGATAATTTGTTTGCACAAAGGTATTCATCACTGTCCTTTTAAACAAATTTTGTAGATAGCAAAATAACACTTGTAATGTACAGATTTGCAAGAGTGAGGACAGCAACAAGCAAAGTTCTGAGATATTACTGTCCTGATCCTGCTTCCTGGGAATAATATGGTTATTGTTTTGAGTGGGAGTAGGATTGGCCCCTATAGGGAAACCTTAAGCCTGTAGTTTTCTAGGGTTCTGTTGTTCCATCCTGAGCAGAAGAGGGATCTGATATTGGGGCAGAGGAATCACAGTGAGAGCGTCTGACATAAAGAGCAAAGAAGAAAGTGAGAGGGTTAGTAGGAAGGACCAAAAGGCAGCGGGATGTTCTCCCCTCCTCCTCCAAACCGATGCCAGCAAACATATCAGATCTGGCCACAAAGAAGAGGGATAAGAAATGACAAAGTTACAATACTAATTATTACTCGCGTAGAACAGTGTCACGTCTGAACAATTCATTTTCCCGTGGATCTTTGAAGAGTTATTCAGAAAATTCTGATATCAGGATTTGGTTAAATACTCATTTATAGTCAAATTTGAGTGCAGCTCTATATACACACAGCATTCATTTGTAGTGAGAATGAGAGACTGTGGAAATAGCTGGACTGGGGAAAAAAATAAAAATAAAAGAACGGCATCAAAGATCAGATTTGTGGAATAGCATCATTAGTAAAAGTCAAAAGAAATTATACTTCAGCATTGTAATACAGGGCTGTCTCTGGCATATCCCGTTGCTACAAGACATATCTGTGTCTAACTGTTGTTCATCCTGTTAACCATTTTTAGCAAGGCTTTAGTTTTTCTAATGACAGTTAAAATCACCAACACGGATGAACTGATCTGGATAAAAACGGAGCTCTAAATTTTGTGTCTGAAGTTCCATGATTCATGAACATTTATGATTTTTTATATATTCGGTTTTCTCTCTTTCATATGCAGGATCCTAGCAAAATGTGTTTTTCCCATTGCCTCTGCTTTGGAAATCTATACGAGAAACTAAAAGTATATTGAGGAGATACTCAGTGTTTTGTGGAAGGTTAAACCAAAATGTGCCTCGACCAAGAAAGAGGTTCATAAATTTCCCCTTTGGTATTATTTGGACTTCTAAGCAGAAGCATTTAGAATTTAATTTGTGTTTACACTTTAACTGGTCTATATTTACATTGGTTTAACTCAAAGTTGGTGAAAATAGTACTTTGTCATCAGTCCAAATAAGAGTTTCCTCTTCTGCAAAAAGGGGTTCACAGGACCAAATTAGATTCCTGCACAATTAATGCATCTCACCAAATTCTTGTAGAGTAGCAAATTATAGTATTTTTCTTGAAAACAAGTTGAAGTGCTGCATATCAGGAGAATACAGATGTTTTTATAACACAAGGGTAACTGATTCAATGTTACTGAGTAGAGACATAGTCAAACTGGAATTTTAATAATTTAGATGGAAACAACATGCTTGGAACATTGCTGTGCAATGAAATCTATGTAATTACATGCATTTTTAACAAGTATACAGTTGTAGGCCACATGTCCATTTAACTAGTTTGAGGTTTTTAAAGGTTCTGGACAGATTCCTCATTTTAGAAGTTCTTAATTTTCTACTCTTAAAAACAATTTATTTTGCTAAAAATGAAAAATATAGATAAATTACAGATGATTTGCTTTATTGTGATTGATAGTTTTTTACTGTAGTTCACTGTACACCTTTCTTGTGTATTATAACATATGCTTTTTCCCAAGAAATATAAGCAATTTGTTTTTGAGACTCCTGTTTAAAACTCCAGCTCATAATCAAGAGGTAGATGCATGACAGAAAATGTAATGGTTGATTAGATGCAAAACTCATCACTGACATTGAAAAATTAAATGTAAAATATAAAAATGTTCATACAATCTATTATCATGTCATGTAAAATATCTATTTATTGACAAAAGCAATGAAATTAAGAGTTAAGCCTGTCCTCGTTTTTTATCATCATTTTGTGCCTAGGTACAAATGCCATCATGGAATAGACTAATAGTCTAACAAGAGTAGTATCCTGTCTGTAATGGAGGCCAATGTAAAATACTTCAGATAAAGACAACAGACTGCTTATAATGCTCCTAATTATTGATATTGTGTGAAAAGAATGTCTTTCCTGACCACACATGGTGATCTGTTTAATACTTGAAGCTTGGGTATTGATAACTATTGTAGCTACAGGAGCCATTATTATATGTATAAATGTCTACTTCTAGGCATACTAATCCTAATCCAGTCCTAATGTCTGAGGCTAGGTATTGCAGGGTTTTGAATTGGTCACTTTCACACTGTGAGGTATATCCTCTCCAGCAGACCATAACTTCTCTTTTGAAGTTGAAGAATCAATAATGTAATAAATACGACTACACAAATGATGTCAAGTTTCCTAAGCAGGCCACCAGAATAAATTGCAAAGAATTGAATAATGTACTTGAACATCATAGCAAGACAAAATCATTTTCCTATCACAACCTGAAGTTGTCTTTCCCTCTTCCAGATTTAGTCAGATAAGTGATATCTGGCATTTTTTAAGATCAGATGTGGCTCATAACATCATAATTCATGCATTCAGATACAGCTGTTATGCTTGAAATTCCCTCCTGTGTTCTAGCTTTACCAGTCTCTGACCTAGGAAGTAAATTCTGGACGAAAAGACAAGAAAACACCTGAAAAATGCTGCCAATGCTGATTTAGTCTTCAAGTGTTGTAGGTCCAACTGTGCTCAAATATTATTATTATTTATACAGTAACATAGGTATGCCGGGTGCCTTACCAATGTGTAACAAAGACACATCTCTACCTAGCAAAATGACAGGTTTCAGAGTAGCAGCCGTGTTAGTCTGTATTTGCAAAAAGAAAAGGAGTACTTGTGGAACCTTAGAGATTAACCAATTTATTTGAGCATAAGCTTTCGTGAGCTACAGCTCACTTCATCGGATGCATCTGATGAAGTGAGCTGTAGCTCATGAAAGCTTATGCTCAGATAAATTGGTTAGTCTCTAAGGTGCCACAAGTACTCCTTTTCTTTTTACATCTCTACCTAGAAGAGCTTAAAATTTATCTTACAGATGCATAGTAGGGTATGGGGAGTGTAGTATGAGGAGGAAAAGGCAGCAGCCATAAAAGTTCATGATGGGAGAGATTTTCAAAAGTATTTAAGTGAATTAAGCACCCCATTCCCATTGAATTTAATATGAATTAGGTGCCTAACTCCTTGAGGCCCCTTTGAAGATCCCCTAGATATACTGATGTTATACGCTTGTTATGTTCTGTAGTCCTATCATATTCACTCTGTTTTATAACTAATTGTACATCTAGACCCCTGTTCCTGAAGGAGTTGGAGTGGACTAGAAATGTCTCATATTGGCTGGCTGGAGGAAAGCAGCATCTGACTGTATGCAGAAATTGCAGCAGGCCCCTCAGAGCACAAGGATATTTGTATAGTGCATCGCCAAATATTTTAAGGCTTGCTATTTTATTTGCCTTATCCCAGAACTGTTGGCTTTTGTATCTTGCAAATTGACAGAATCAGCAAATTTCTTAGAGGACCCTGAACTGTAACTGTCCTCAATCCCAGCAGATTGACAAGAGGCAGCTCATTCCCCTGAAAAATAAGTCTACTATAAGAGTAAGGTTGTGTTTAGCCTACTACAGATGGTGGCTACCAAAGTAACAAGGATTTGGAAGTATCTCTCTGAAGTCAGACACAAAGGAACCTCAGCTGTCCTATCTACTAGCATATCACCACTGACCTCCATTCTTGTATTATTAATTATTATTTATTTGTATGGACACTGTCCCATATTTTTATTTATTTCAATGTAAATTATGTATATAATAAAAAGACATATTCCCTGCTGTCTTTATTGTCTTCCCATATTTTGCTGAGAAGGAGTTACCATCATCCCTCAAGAAATGGGAAATTATGGGGTCACTTGCCCAAAGTGATTTCCCAGTTGTTATTTGCAAGCTGTTCTAATTCTACAGGCAATACCAGCCCACAACATACACACACAAAGCAAGAAGAGGAGTTCTCAAAAATTCTTTTGATGTCTCTGTTCTTCTGGAGAAGGGTGTTAAGGGTTAGCCAGGCATTAGGTCTTCTTGCTGTTCCCTCATCTTTGAAGATAACTAATGGGGAAAGTGTGTTAGTTGGTTACTCTAGAAAATCGGAGAATTTATTAGGGTTGAAAAAGACTTCAGGAGGTCATCTAGTCCAATCCCCTGCTCAAAGCAGGACCAACACCAACTAAAAACCTCTAAGGATGGAGATTCCACCACCTCCCTAGGTAACCCATTCCAGTGCTTCACCACCCTCCTAGTGAAATAGTGTTTCCTAATATCCAACCTAGACCTCCCCCACTGCAACTTGAGACCACTGCTTCTTGTTCTGTCATCTGCCACCACTGAGAACAGCCTAACTCCATCCTCTCTGGAACCCCCCTTCAGGTAGCTGAAGGCTGATATCAAATGCCCCTTCACTCTTCTCTTCTACAGACTAAATAAGTCCAGTTCCCTCAGCCTCTCCTCGTAAGTCATGTGCCCCAGCCCCCTAATAATTTTCATTGTCCTCCGCTGGACTCTCTCCAATTTGTCCACATCCCTTCTGTAGTGGGGGGACCAAAACTGGACACAGTACTTCAGATGTGGCCTCACCAGTGCCGAATAGTCACTTCCCTCGATCTGCTGGCAATGCTCCTACTAATACAGCCCAATATGCTGTTGAACTTCTTGGCAAGGAGCGCACACTGCTGACTTATATCCAGCTTTTCGTCCACAGTAATCCCCAGGTCCTTTTCTGCATAACTTCTGCCTAACCACTCGGTCCCCAGCCTGTAGCAGTGCCTGGGATTCTTCCTTCCTAAGTGCAGGAGTTTGCACCTGTCCTTGTTGAACCTCATCAGCTTTCTTTTGGCCCAATCCTCCAATTTGTCTCGGTCACTCTGGACCCAATCCCTACCCTCCAGCATATCTACCTCTCCCCTCAGCTTAGTGTCATCTGCGAACTTGCTGAGGGTGCAATTAATCCCATCATCCAGATCATTGATAAAGATGTTGAACAAAACTGGCCCCAGGACCGACCCCTGGGGCACTCCGCTTGATACCGGCTGCCAACTAGACATTGAGCCGTTGATCACTACCCGTTGAGCCTGACAATCTAGCCAGCTTTCTATCCACTTTACAGTCCATTCATCCAATCCATACTTTTGTAACTTGCTGGCAAGAATATTCTGGGGAGACCATATCAAAAGCTTTGCTAAAGTCAAGATATATCACATCCACCGCTTTCCCTGTGTCCACAGAGCCAGTTATCTCATCATAGAAGGCTATCAGGTTGGTCAGGCATGACTTGCCCTTGGTGAATCCATGTTGACTGTTCCTGATCACCTTCCTCTCCTCCAAGTGCTTCAAAATGGATTCCTTGAAGACCTGCTCCATGATTGTGCCGGGGACTGAAGTGAGGCTGACTGGTCTGTAGTTCCCCAGGTTCTCTTTCTTCCCTTTTTAAAATATGGGCACTATATTTGCCTTTTTCCAATTGTCCGGGACCTCCCCCGATCACCACGAATTTTCAAAGATAATGGCCAATGGCTCTGCAATCACATCAGCCAACTCCCTCAACACCCTTGGATGCATTAGATCTAGACCCATGGACTTGTGCATGTCCAGCTTTTCTAAATAGTCCTTAACCTGTTCTTTCACCACTGAGGGCTGCTCACGTCCTCCCCATACTGTGTTTCCCAGTGCAGCACTCTGGGAGCTGACCTTGTCGGTGAAGACTGAGGCAAAAAGACCAGAGAGTACTTCAGCTTTTTCCACATCATCTATCACTATGTTGTCTCCCCCATTCAGTAAGGGTCCCACACTTTCCCTGACCTTCTTCTTGTTGCTAACATACCTGTAGAAACCTTTCTTGTTACCCTTCACATCCCTTGTGAGCTGCAACTCCAGTTGTGCCTTGGCCTTCCTGATTACACCCTAGCATGCTCTAGCAATATTTTTATATTCCTCTCTAGTCATATGTCCAAATTTCCACTTCTTGTAAGCTTCCTTTTTGAGTTTAAGTTCACCGAAGATTTCACTGTTAAGCCAAGCTGGTTGCCTGCCATATTTGCTATTCTTTCTGCACTTCAGGATGGTTTGTTCCTGCGCCCTCAATAAGGCTTCTTTAAAATACAGTCAGCTCTCCTGGACTCCTTGCCCCCTCATATTAGCTTCCCAGGGGATCCTGCCCATTAGTTCCCTAAGGGAGTCTAAGTCTGCTTTTCTGAAATCCAGGATCCGTATTTTGCTACTCTCCTTTCTTCCTTTTGTGAGGATCCAGAACTCAACCATCTCATGGTCACTGCTGCCTAGGTAACAGGGACCCAGCAGGCAGCCCATGAAGATATCAGAAAGCAGAAGATATTTAAAAGTAAATTAGGGTTTGGAGGGTGTTGGGCTTATTGTGGAGTTTTTTTAATCTATGCAAATCATCTCAGGTATGCGCATGTATCTCACCCAAGTTAGCTTTCACACTGACACCCACCCTCAATAGTTGAATATTACCTGGTTTGGCAGTTGTATGTGATTTTCACATTAATGTCATTAAAACATAATAAAAATAATGCATTTTTGTAACATCTTATGACTGAGCTCTCAAAGGGCTTTAGAATTTATTTTTTAATGTAGACTCACAACACCTTTGTGATCCATAAGAGAAAAGTGTTATCCCTGTTTCACAGAGGCATAAGGTAGTTAAGTGACTTGCTGAAGGTAACACAGGAAGTCTGTGGTAGGAACACCCTGGCCTTTGTGGCCCTCAGTTGTGTAAATTAATTTCAAGACAATCCTTTGTCCTCTAATTGAGAAAAGAGTGTTAATGACGAAGTAGGAGCTATTGCCTTTAGAAGTGTCACTGGATCTTTAAAATTCCACCTGAGCATCAGAACTAGGTAGAAATATTCTTGGTGCAATGTCTCAGAGAAAGGATGAGAGAATAGTTCCAGTGAATGCCCAGAAACACCTGTATCATCGTCTGTTTTGAAAGTTAAACTCCCAAGCAATATAGTTTTTGATTCAGTATATGTTTCCTAACTCTAAATAATGAATGTATGCTGATTCAGTATGCATTCACACAGGTTAACAAGGAATGTGAACCATTATATCAAACTAAGATATAACTGAAAAAAGCACTAAATGGTTTGGATTTGATGAACCAAGATATCTCCATATATAAAAAGTGCTTTATAGTCCTGAAATAATAAAAAAAGGGCAGAACCCAGTTAAAATTCCCAATATGGAATTACAGGTAGTAATTCCCATCATTTACTCAGTATGTTTTAAAACTGTTTAGATCCATTTGCATGAGCTTTAGTGGGCATTGGGCTGTGTGATGCAAATGAGTCCATTGTACTAATGCAATGACACTTTGTCCATTACTACACTTAGCTTGTACAAAGAAAAGGAGTACTTGTGGCACATTAGTCTACTCCTTTTCTTTTTTGTGAATACAGACTAAGACGGCTGCTACTCTGAAACCTTAGCTTGTACAGTATCTTTTTAAAAAGTCAACAAATGAAACTGAAGTAACAGTGCAAAGTGCTGAAGGTTGAAACTGTTGGTTTAATAGCATACTATTGACCCAGTCTTTTCTCTTGTAAATCTCTCAACCTCAGTCACAATGCTGTCGTTCTGTTTTCATTGCTTCATGTGACCTTAACCAGTTTCTTTTTTCTTTTTTTTTTGTTAGGATAGCAAACAAACCTAATTGATCTTTTTGAGCTCTAGTTATTGTAGAGTCCTCAACATTATAGATGGTCTGGTTCTACATAACAATGAAAATGCCTACAGTTTAATCTAATGAAGACATTTATCTAGAATTTTATCTCCCGATAATATATATTTAAATGGAAGAATGTTTTTCAGTTATCTGGATAGTCATGCATAGCAGATCATCTTTAACACCATCAATTTTAACAAAAGGCATATTTATGAACTCAATAATATTTTCATTAAAATTAATTATAGAGGAAAAATTTTAAATTTGCCAGCAAATAAGACCAAGTTTTAACATGTTAATTTCTGGAAAAATGCACCACAAAACCAGTGATATACCTGAGATACATCAGTGATATTTTCATTCTTTGGACCGATGACCTAAACTCCCTTATAGATTTCCATCACGAATTCTATAACCACCACCCATCCACCAAACTGTTTCTAGAACACTCTTACATCAGCATCAACTTCCTGGCAACCACAATCAACTTCAGTAATGGAATCCCACAGACAGTTATATTCAGGAAATGCATGAACCACCGCACTCATCTTCACAGATCCACTCATTACCCCAGACACGTCAAGAAGTTTGTTATCTACAGCCATGTACTGTGATACCACAGAATAACACAATAAAAAACTTCTTCACCAAACACCACCACTTGACCAGAGAAGTAGGTCCCATCATGGAACAGGCCACCCCAAGAGAACCTGCTTCAATATGGGAGGGAAAAAAATCCACCAATTGCACACCCCTAGTAGTCACCTACTACACCACACTGGTACCTATATAGGATATCAGCGAACAGTTACAACCCATATTTGATGGGGACCACATCCTGAAAGAAATCTTTCATGAATCCCTTCTTCTGGCCTTCAAACAACAACCTCGCCAAGCTCATCGTCAGAAGCAAGCTTCCAGCAGACTGGGACTGACCAACTCAAAGCAGCACCAGACCCTGTCATAACAACAGATGCAAAATCTGAAGACATATTTCCACTGTTATGATGATCAACACCCCCCACAACATACCTTTCAAGACCCACGGGTCCTACACATGCCTATCACAACACATGGTATACCTCATCCAGTGTATCAAATGCCCCAACAACAACTATGTGGATGACACCAAACAATTGCTATGCTTTTGAATGAACTCACACAGAAAAATTGAAGACAAAGACATCCTATCACCTAGGGGCAAATACTTCTCACAAGATGATCAATCCATATCTGACCTCTCAGTCCGTGTCCTCACAGGAAATCTGGCCAGCATCTTCAAAAGACAAGGTTAGGAGCTTAAATTCATAGGTCTGCTGGACACTAAAATTATGGACTCAGTAGCAACACTAGCTGTTCTAATGAGACACAAAATCTGTAACTCATTAACCCTCCTTTGTACTAAGACTGCAGAGGTGTTAGTTGCTCACTTCATCTTGAATTGTCTCTTGCAGTATGTGTTAACTGCTTATGCTTAACAAACTGTTCCACCTTGAAACTCTAATTACCTTTCCCAGACCTGAAGAAGAGCTCTGTGTAGCTCAAAAACTTCACCTGTAGAAGTTGAGCTAATAAAAGATAGGTTTCAGAGTAACAGCCGTGTTAGTCTGTATTCGCAAAAAGAAAAGGAGTACTTGTGGCACCTTAGAGACTAACCAATTGATTTAGCATGAGCTTTCGTGAGCTCACGAAAGCTTTTGCTCAAATAAATTGGTTAGTCTCTAAGGTGCCACAAGTACTCCTTGTCTTTTTAATAAAAGATACTAACTCACTAACCTTGTCTCTCTCCTATCCTAAGATCAATAAGGCTACAACAACACTGCAAACTGTTTCTTACTCTAAGAGATAGTGTAGTCTTACATCAGTTCGTATGTAGCTCTATACACTCTAGCAAAACATTTAAACATCCCAGCATGGGTATTTCCATTTAAATCTGATTACAGTGAAATAAAACTATAGCTATTAAAGGCTTAGGAGAACTACAAATACAAGCAGTAAAAAAAGACAGTTAGTAAATGAGGTAGTAAAACATTTGAGCAGGGCAAACAGTTTATAGTGCTCAGTCTTCCTGTAGCAGACTGTTCTATTCAATACAGACCCATGCACTGTTCCCTGAACTGCACTTAAACCTGCAATTAACCTTTCACGCCTAATGAAGCTGTTTTGCTGGAAAATTAAAATATATTGTAGTGCCTGTTTTTACAGAGACTGGGAGGAGAGTATCTCAGAATGAATGACTTTTCAGAGGCTTTTGTTGAAAAGCAAAATTAAAGTGCTGTGTTTGTATACAAATTGGGAATGCACTTTGCAAGGCAATCTCATTTGATGTGCTGTATTTTATTCCTGTACTTATTAATTGTTTTACGTAATTGTTAAAACAACAGCAGCATACCCACCCACCAGTAATTTTATGATTAGGCAGCTACTGCTTGACAATCAACTATTACCATTTAACTTCCATTAGGAAAGATTATATTTCTAAAAAAAGATAACCAAGTTCATATTGTATTCTCTCATATTTTTTCTCATTATGAATGCATTTTTCTTTAAAAACCTACGTACTTTACAGTGACATATTTGGCCAAGCTCCCTTTTTAATTATCTTTCCATACATATCTGTAAAACAAGTTACAGATTGTTTTTTCCAGCAAGGATTATGAAAATAACCTGACGTAGTTCTATGCAGCTAAAACAAATTGGACTAAGAAATAGAACTAATTCTGTGACTGGACTTGAATTTCCAGACCTCAGATCATTAGAGGTTCTTCCCTGTTCGTGGATGCTCTTTACTGACACCCTACCGAGAGATAAGAAGAAATGAGATAGTGTTGTGGTTTGGCACATATTAAGGCTACGTCAGCAAAACTCATGTCGCTCAGGGGTGTGAAAAAAACACCCCGCAGAGTGACATATGTTTCGTCAGCATAAGTGGTAGTGTGCACAGCGCTACATCGGCGGGAGAGCTTCTCCCACCGACATAGGTGTTCATTGGGGTTGGTTTAAGCATGTCACCGGAAGAATCCTCTCCCATCGGCATGGAGCAGCTACATGAGAGATCTTACAGCTGTGCAGCTGCCTCAGTCCAGCTTTGCCTCTGTAAAGTCTCTAGTTTAGATAAAGCCTAATATCTAAAGAACACAGGTAAACTAAACTGGCCGTGAAACTGGAGGTGACAGATGTTGAGCATCATAGGATTTACATTTCCAGCTTTAATCATCTTAAATATATTAGATTTTTGGCATTTTAGGAACAAAAGTCTACAAAATAAAGGTGAAGTTTACAATAAATATTTAAACCCCAGCATTTTAATCAAATCTTCAGTTGTATTTTGATGTAAATTCTGCTTGCCTGCAGCATCTGTGCATCATCTTGACTTGGTAAATGAAATTCCTTTAGACCGCCAGTCTGAAATAATGAATTGTTCCCCTAGTTAATTGTATTGCTTTGATAACAAGGAACTGTGCTGGGCCTAGAGAACACAATAAGTAAATTTCATCAGATGATTTGTGTGACGTTTTGAAAAATGATCTTCTGGAGTGACCTGATTTTAATGGAACTCTAACAGCATGCCAACATGTCCCAGAATGAAGCATTAGATTTGAAGGAAACAGTGTTTCTTATATGTTAGTTATGCAGAGTGGGGTGAGCAGCATGCAACCAAGCATACTAAAAAAAAATATATATATATAAGAATAATTGGAAGAAGTGTTTTCCTCCTAATATACAATCCATTTAACATACTAGCTAAGCCTAGCTGTTAAAAACAGAGTCACATATAGGGAAGCATCAAAAATGTCACTTAGATTTTATCCCTGGCTTTAGTTACACCAGCTATTGATAATGTTTTAAAGGTACCTCAAAGATAGCTTATAATTTCATTTATCAATGTCAAATTTTAGGGATCGCTAACTAATGCCAGGAAATGAGTGTGTGTGTGAAAAATTACTTAATCTTGGCCCTTGCATATCCTGAAACTGAAAAATGATAATAGTATTTAACACTTCTACAGCATATAGCACTTTGCATTTTCAGAGTTGTATGCACATTAACTAATTAAATCTTGCAACATCTTTGTGAGATAGGGAAGATACTATTACAGTTTTGGATTAGCACAGAATTTCCAGTATATCGGCAACCTGAACCACTTGGTTTCTTTCTCGCAATTTATTTGATGTAAGTAAAGCAGACTTTAGAGTCACAAAGAAACACTGAAAATTATATCTTGTCACTTATAATCAGCTAGGTGATGCAGTGAGATAATGTGTGAGGAATTACACTTAAAATTGGATTTTGTGATAGATAAAACTCAGTCCATGTAAAAGCAATAATACACGTTATTTGTTACAAATACTGGAAGCTATCTTAAAAGGTCCTAGAGTGGATTAGCAGTGGCACTGTATGCAACTAAGGAGCATTGAGTGAGCTCTAAGGGGAAGCCTTTACTGTGTTTGTCAATATTACTTAAATTAGTTATGGTTATATTGGTCCCCGAATGTTGTGAAATCAAGAATCAATTACTCTATCAGAGTTTGAAAAATAAAACAATGTGTTTTTGTGAGTTGTTACTGTTAATATTTTACATAAACTATTACTATCATGTTTTACTATCTGTTAACAACCCATCTATAATTTCTCTGATTTTATGTCTCCTATGATAAGACCTCTGATATACCAAGATCAAATCATTTTTTCATCTTCATCCTTATTTTTAATTCCCCAAAGCCATTAACAATTTCACACCACTGGCCAAGGGAATGGGACAAGTTTATAAAGAAAGTACATGTTTTGTATTAAAAATGTCTGTCTGCTTTGCTGAGGCTGTGTTTAATGGTTTTCTTAAAGCTGGTCTCTTTCTTTGATTAAAGCTATTTGGACTAAAAACATCCTTTGATTACAGTTCCAGTGAAATATTGTAGTTTGCTTCTTCATTCTACTATGTTATCACATCCGTTTCTCTTTAAACTATTAGGCTAATTCTGTTAGTGTTTTTATACAGATGAACTTCAGTATTAAAGTTACTTGCTACGTAAAAGGTTTGTAGATGCTTACAAGTTGTCTGTCACTTTTTCTTGCACTTGGTTTTCCACAATCCATGTAGCTTTTACTTTAGTACATGTATTAGCAAGTTGCAGACACGAAGTATGGACAGACTGCAAGCAGCTACCAATATGTTTCTTTGATAAACGAGTGTTGCAAGGTTTCACACAGTATAACTGAGAATAGAATTTGGCCCTAAGGCTTTACTTGGTTTCTACCATGCTCACACTGTTTACAAAAAAAATGACAAGTTACGTTTTGTTGTTGTCATTTATATTACAGTAGCACCTAAAATCTCATCTGAACTCAGGGTCCCACTGTGCAAGGCACTGTGGAAACACATAGTAAAAGACAGTCCCTGTCCCAAAGAACTTCTGTCTACGTAGACAAGACAAACAAAGGAAACAGAGGCACAGAGTGGTGAAGTGGCTTGCCCAAAGTCACATAGGAGGTCAGAGGCAGAGAAAAGATGGAACCAAGGCCTTCTCATTTCCAGCCTAGCACCCTATCACCACACCACACTACTTCCCCCCCCCCCTTTTGTTCCTGATTACAAGAAAAACATATTAGATCATAGGAAAATGTTTGTTAGCTTCCCATCTCACTTTGAAATAGCCGATGACTTACTGGAAAGGTACAAAAGACTGGACATGAAAGGAACCGACACAATGCTGTGGAAGTCTTCTCACCACTGGGCACTAAATTGTGTTTTGTTTTGGTTTTTTTTTATTTTTCTTACAGGTCTTGCAATTGCAAGTGCATTGATAGACATTTCCCAACAGAAGCCTGCAGACTGTAAAGATAAGAGTTCAGGAATCAGAAATCGAAAACATCATCTTTCAACACGTCAAGGAACTTGTGTCTGAGGTCCAGAAAATGTACTTGTACATTCTGTAATGTTTTCCTTTTAAATGGCTTCCATTGAAAGCTATACTACAGCCTCAGTTTTTATGGAGGCAAACCTATGGATTATGATGACGAAGATGATGATGATAAGTAATGTTTCCTGTTATATTCACACTTGCAGCCTGCTATTCCCCACAGCAGAACAACCTTATGGCAAATATGAGTCTATTTGATGAGTTTATTTAGAAATAAACTAAATACTTGTCTCGATGCTGAGTATATCTTGCAGCGGGGTGGATATTGAGTACATCTAGGAAAGACTACACATTGTTTTGTAATGTAGAAGGGAATTGTATAATTGAAAACTAAACTATTCACAGGAAACTAAAAGACATTTTTGTAGAGCTTAATGTAATGGTGAGAATTGTACAGTTTTCTTCTCTTAATGGGAGTTAAAATACTCTTACAGAAAGCAGGAACTGAAGATGCTGATGTGGATTTAGGGGTTGTTTTATCATTGCCCAAATCTGAAGGCAGATTTTGAATTAAGCAGTATGTAGGTGTAGCCAAGCAAATATGTATTTTGATGATCATATCATATAAAAACCTGATTAAAGCATATCATGGTTTTTTTACCTTCCTAAAGGCCCTGACATGCAATCTAGGCTACAACAGGATGATGAGTGGACTTCATAAGAAGTTTATTAGAATTCCGACTGATATGTACTGTAAAGAGTACATGTTGGTCTTCTATACCAACTAATTATCAGAGCTGATGGAGCATGGAAAATGCTGTCCTGAAATCAAGTTTCCTTTTTTTCCAAAAGCTCTCTCCAAGATTGCAAGCCTAAGGAGAGTTTAACTTGCTGTTACTTTGCAGCAGTATACCTGCTTTTGCTTCAACACTGTAATTTTCTAAAGTGACTGTAAATCATTGTCCTCACCTCCCAGCAAAAAGGTTGCACCTCAAACAGCACATTGACCCATCCATAATAATAATTAATAATACATTATGATATTCCTCTGACCTTCCTTTCCCAGCTGCAGAATTTCATCTGATCTTCACTTTCATCCTATTTCAAGAAATATCCTGCATACAAAATACATATAATAATAAACTTCCAAAAGCCAGCGAGATTTTGGTTCTCAGATCATCCCTCCAATATGGGACCTCACCAAATCAATGCTCAACAACAACAAAAAAGCTAACAGAAAAGCATCCTCTCTAGTAGGCCTTAGTCTAATAAGCTTACAGGAGCTTGTTTACCATGGTAAAAGCTCCAACAAACAGCTTCATATGGCCCTCGTCACTGTATTTTCAGTTAGTTATAATTCTGAAATACAGCAAAAGAAAAAGAGACTGTTAAGGGGGGGAGGTAGCAGATGGGTCTTATTTCTCCTTTATGCATTAAACATTGATGATGGTTTATGTGAAACCAATAGTTTTGTTAGATCTTGCTTGGAAGTGAAGTTTATCACCTCCACGGTTGCCAAGGTGCTAATGTAGGAGAGAGCCACAGAGGTATAAATGCCTCTTGTATATGATAGAGTTTTGGTAAATATGAAAGATATAAAAAGATAATTGATGTTTACTACTATAGCTGTATTTTTCATTTTCTTTTTTATTTTAGGAAGGTGATGACATTTTACTGTTTACAATTGACTACATAGTTACTTGCATGCCATGGTGGTACAGCAGCAGTCATAAACCCCTGTTGTGAGTTGATAGTGTTTATTTTGTAATGCCATTCATACATAAAACTATCCTGCTTAATTTGGATGAGGATTGAATGTAAAAATTAAATAAATATTAAAAGGAATGGTTGTACAAGATTATTAGGTTGCATCTTACCATGACTGCTATATTGTTTTGACAAATTGTACATTTATGAATTATGCTATAATTATTCCTTAGCTGGCATGATTGTTTCAGTATTTTCCTATCTTAAAATATGACATTCTTAAGCTAAAATAATGTCATCATGATATTGTGTTTTTATTGACTGTTCTAACCTCACTCCCTTATTTCTTAAAACCTAAGATTCATTTTTAAAGATTCTTTTGCAAATTTTCAGTCAATGCTACTTAAAACCTGGAAAAAAGTGTCTTCTGAAAATAGCTCCTTATGTTAGTTCTAATGCAGAGCTGCTCCAGGGAAAATAAGCCAGTAGAACTGGTGTGCATGGTGAATTAGCCATTCAAAAAGCAAAGAAATAAACCACTTGTCTGGAAATTTTCCCTAATTCTGTAATATCTTTCTGTCTAAATATTACACATGAGAAATATACAGTTTTTTATGTGTACCTGAGACCCATGGTACACAGGTCATGTATTCTACAGAGCAATTACTCTGACTGGAATCCCCCACGTGGGAATTGCATCTACCTGTGGTCACCTGGAGTTTGACGTTACTTGAAAAGTAAATTCACATTTAAATGGATTATAATGTTTATTGTAGCACTTGAGATGGGCAGATATTCATTAGGCATTTTATTAAGCTATCAGTTAAAACATGTGGTTTTTATTGTTCAAGTAAAGTACCAGTGTCATGGGGTCATTCAACATTTTCATTATATTCAGAGTACTTTTTCTAACACCTTCTTGATTTTTCTTCTCCCAGCGTGCGTACAAATTAGTAAAAGTAAGTGCATTAAAGAGAAATATTAAATTAATGGTTGCCATTAAATGGAAAATTGCAACAGGAATCAAACCACAGTATCTCAGTAACTATGGTTACTTTGTTTTAGATCTATGAAAATACTGATGTGTCTCAGATACCACACTATGCCAATTGTTGGCAAATACTGACTCTTAATGGTGACCACTGTACACTGGGTGACAGATATTCTCATTTGCTTTATGCTTAAGAATGTTCAATGCTCTGCTCCCAGAGTATTTTTTGAACTCTAGATCAAATTCAGAAAATGTTGAGTGGCCCTTTGTAACTTTTGTGTGATTTATGTTGAACTAAAAATATAGGGCTAAAAACTGTTTGAATAGTGGCCCTGTGGTGAAATTCTGACCATCAGGATTCGATATCTGTATTTATTTTCTTTGCAAACCAGTCATTGATACTTCTGGGGAGAAATTCACAGCTACAAATTACTGTTCAAAGCAAAGTAACAGATATATCTCATACTGTAGCATGAGTGAACCAATCTCTCCATTTCTCGTGTGTGTGTGTGTACCTTCTCATGAAGCTACTTGAATATAGTCTGTGTAAATAAGTTACACTTCAGAATGTAATGAGTTCTATTAACTATATTTCTTTGTAAGAGACAGACATATATCTTTAACTAAGCAAGTTCGGATTTATATCTAACTGCATTTTTTTTCCACAGCGGGGCCCTCTATTTATATAGTAGAAACAAAAATGTAGAACATAGGAAAAGTTTGGATCTTGATATATAGAGTCTGATGTATAAAATCAGCAGCAATGATTAATTTCCCAAACAATTTACATTGTAGGTCTGGAATCCTGAGGGTAAGAATTTTGGGATCACTTTAACAACAGTTCAATTTTTAGGCCTAATAACTTTGACAGTATTCATCTAGATTACACAGTCATTATGTAAGTAATTTGATTACCAGGTTTTTTTTAAACCACCTGAAGGGTTTCTGGACAATAAAAGTAAAGTCTCTGTTAAAAATATTAAGCTCTCTCTCATTTTTCACATGAGCCATCTTATCAAGATTGTGTATGGTATTTATATAGGAAATCATCTTGAAGACAAATCTCAAATGGACGAAGCGTCCTTGCAGGTCAAGCACCACCTGGCTCGATCTCTGGCTCAGTCCCTAAAATAATCTGGCTGGATGTTCAGTCTCTATTCAGTCATGTAAAAAATAAATAGATCTTAACTTTTCAGCCTCGAGGATGCAATGTTTCCTGATGTGAAATACTGATGCTTGCGTCAGTTGATAATCTGTAGGAAAACATCTAAGCCAGTAGACACTAAAGCTATTTTGAATACATCTGACAAATAAATATTGCTTGTAGGAACAATAACCAGAACCCTAGATAAAGCCTTTCAGACTTCTCATATTAATGAATTTTTTTTCCATTTGTTTTCCATAGACCTGCTTCTGCCATCTTTGCTCACAGTGATCATCCTGTGTTTAGTTGAGTAGAGCTATTTTGTGACCTCTTCTGTGCCATATAATGGCTCATCAAGAGCTGTTGCAAGCTGCAGCAATTTGGAGCAGGGCCAGAATTTGGGAGTTGCAAAGTGGATCTCTCACCCATACCCAGATTAAGGAGGGCACAATGGTGAATCTGGCCCCTTGTGTTTCAATTTGGGCATCCAAAATCTGAGGCTAATTTTGAAAATGTGTGCCTTAGTCTTTTTGTGTCAGATTCCCTATCAGTCAACTGGTGATTTAAACAAAAACAACAACTCAAAGGGGGTATTTTGAGGCTTAGTTTGTTAATGTCTGCAAAGCATTGATGCTTTGATGGATGGCAGTACGAAAGTGCAAAGTATTACTATTTTCAGTGCAAGTTCGCAGCAGGAGATTTGCTTTCTGGAGAAATCAGCTTGTTTGATTTACTGTCACTGTTTAAAAGTGAAGGCCAGTTGGAAGGATACCATTAACTGCACTCATTCAGCTTAAAATATTTTTACTTCAGCCACAAAATAACCTCCTTGTAGTGTAAATAAAACTTAAAGCAATGAACAGTAGGATATTCTACTTCTCATGCTTCCTCACTGAAGAGTGTAGGGAGCATCATATTAATGTGAAGGCCACCTCACATGAGTGGGGATACAGAAACCTGCTGTCCACCATTTATTTATACACTGTATACATGCTCAGAAATTTATGTATGCCTTTTTTTTAATTTTAGAAGTGCTAGTTTGGATTGATAGATCCTTGAGGTTTTGTAGTGCTGCCCATCACTATAATATTTTAGTGCTTTCCATACAAAATAGCGATGTCCCAAATAGAGTTCATCGAGTCTCCGACTGTTTTCCCCTTTAGTGGTATAAAAACTGTGGTTGCAGTAGACCGGGGTAGGCAACCTATGGCATATGTGCCAAAGGCAGCAAGCGAGTGGATTTTCAGTGGCACACTGCTTCCAGCCTGTGGTTCCGTCCGCCAGCCCCTTGCCAGCCGGAGTCCCAGTTGCCAGTCCCGCTCAGCCCACTGCCTGCCTGGATGGACTGAACCCCTGGCCGGCAGTGGACTGAGTGGGGCCAGTGGCCGGGACCCTGGCTGGCAGGACATCGGAAAACTCAGCAAGGAAAAGCAAGGGCAAGGATCACACTAACCTGATAAGATCTGCATTTTAATTTAATTTTAAATGAAGCTTCTTAAACATTTTAAAAACCTTATTTACTTTACATACAACAATAGTTTAGTTATATAATATAGACTTAGAGAGAGACCTTCTAAAACGTTAACATGTATTACTGGCACACGAAACATTAAATTACAGTGAATAAAGACTTGGCAGACCACTTCTGAAAGATTGATAGATCCTTGACATGCAGCCTTAACTCTGACCCCTTCAGTAGACTGATTCATTGTTTTGGAGTGCGGTTGTGTACAGGGCGGTGCTGTGATCTTTCCTAGCCAGCTGCTGGTGCAAAGAGAAGTTTTTAGACACTGATGCTGCCTGATCATTCAAGCTTCTGGATGCATCAACCAGGATCCCAAGGCTTTGCATCACTTCGTTGAAGGGGGAGCTACATGCCTTCAATGTAAGTGGATGTCAAGGTTCCTCCCCCACTCTGAACTCTAGGGTACAGATGTGGGGACCTGCATGAAAAACCTCCTAAGCTTATCTTTACCAGCTTAGGTCAAAACTTCCCCAAGGTACAAAATATTACACCCGTTATCCTTGGACTGGCCGCTACCACCACCAAACTAATACTGGTTACTGGGGAAGAGCTGTTTGGACGCGTCCTTCCCCCCAAAATACTTCCCAAAACCTTGCACCCCACTTCCTGGACAAGGTTTGGTAAAAAGCCTCACCAATTTGCCTAGGTGACTACAGACCCAGACCCTTGGATCTTAAGAACAATGAACAATCCTCCCAACACCTGCACCCCCACTTTTCTGGGAAATGTTGGATAAAAAGCCTCACCAATTTGCATAGGTGACCACAGACCCAAACCCTTGGATCTGAGAACAATGAAAAAGCATTCAGTGTTTTACAAGAAGACTTTTAATAAAAAATAGAAGTAAATAGAAATAAAGAAATCCCCCCTGTAAAATCAGGATGGTAGATATCTTACAGGGTAATTAGATTCAAAAACATAGAGAACCCCTCTAGGCAAAACCTTAAGTTACAAAAAAGATACATAGACAGAAATAGTTATTCTATTCAGCACAATTCTTTTCTCAGCCATTTAAAGAAATCATAATCTAACACATACCTAGCTAGATTACTTACTAAAAGTTCTAAGACTCCATTCCTGGTCTATCCCCGGCCAAGACGACTACAGACAGACCAGACCCTTTGTTTCTCTCCCTCCTCCCAGCTTTTGAAAGTATCTTGTCTCCTCATTGGTCATTTTGGTCAGATGCCAGCGAGGTTACCTTTAGCTTCTTAACCCTTTACAGGTGAGAGGAGCTTTCCCCTGGCCAGGAGGGATTTCAAAGGGGTTTACCCTTCCCTTTATATTTATGACAGTGGAGAACCGTACCCCTACTAGTTCTTCCAAGGATTTCACCCAACCAGCAATACTTCAGTCTTGCCTGGGTTCAATTTGAGCTATCTGCTCTTCATCCTGGAGCCGATCCCTTGTAGATATTCTGATATCTCAGTAATGGTGATGGTTGTGTCTGTGACGAATGAGATAGACAGTTGAGTGTTATTAGCATATAGTTGAAACACAGCCTGTGGCATCTTACTATCTCTCCAAGAGGTCTCATGCAGATATCGAAGAGAAAGGGAGGCAATATGTACCCCCACAGAACCCCACCAGTAAGGGCCTTCAGAGAAGAGGAACACTTTTATCACTCTCTGGGTTCTGTTGGAGAGGAATGATGGGAGCTACTCTAGTGCTGTGTCATCAACTTATTATAATAATAATGTTTATTTGTATTATGGTAGCATCTAAGAGAGACCCAGTCATAGAGCAGGATCCCATTGTGCAAGGCAGAATACAAATACGTAGCAAAAAGACAGTCTCTGCCCCAAAGAGCATACAACTTCAGTATAAGACAAATACCAACAGGTGGATAAGAAAGACAGACAAGGGGAGCACCATGAGATAATACTAATTGGAATGACAGACAATGGTCTCAGAATACCAGCAGCCCAACTATTATCAAACTGCCTTGTCACATAGACAGTTCAGCAGTCCCCTGTGTTGAAATCTTCAGAGGAGTCCAGTGGTATAAGCGTGGAGATCTTGCTTGAATTCATGGCTATGAGGTCATATTTTCCTGCCACTGTGCCTGTGTCTGTGCTGTGCTCTAGTCTGATCCCTGGCTGCAAAACATCTAGTATATTGGCTGATATGGAGCTTGATATTACTTTTTTGATATTTTTTCCAGGAACGATTAGATGGAGACAGGACAGTAACTGGAGAGATGTTCTAGGTCAAGTGGTGACCTATTGAAGATAAAATAGTCTATTGCTTTTTTTGAGGAGTTTTCAGGTATGTTTTGCAGAAAAAGGCATTGATAATCTCCATGAGTATTGGAAATAGTTTTTTTTTTTGTTTGTACCAGCCAGGAGGGGCATGGGTCCATTCTACAGGATGCGGTCCTAATATTGTTGAGGGCTTCTTGAGCTACAGCAAGTATGACAGGGCCAAACTCAGTCCTGGGACTGGATGGGTAATATGATCTGGTCCCATAATGACGAGAGCGCTATGGAAAGGACTCTGTAGTCCTTAGGATCTTGAAAATATAGAGCATAGAACTTGGGGAGAAGGGAGTATTTTAAAGCTTTGAGTACAATCTTGTACTCAAGAAATAAATGAGCAATTATTATACAAGATTGCTTGCATCAAAGGTTTTAACATAATCAGCATTATTATTGTATCATTCTACTTATATAGCACTCAGCACCATAATATCGGAGTACCTCATAATCATTAGTATTAAGTGTGGGTGTAGAAGAAATATGAAAAACATATACATAAATGAATTATAAGGATATAACTATATCAGCAGGTTTAGGTAAACAAATAGTATTATGTATGTATAATCATTTGCAAACTAATAAAAGGATGGGGTTCCAGCCAGAGGAATTACAAATTTTATGTGAGCTTTAAAACACCAAAGGAATAAAAAGAAAAAGGGAATGGGAAGGGGTATGCATTTTAGAAAACAGTAACAAAAATATACAGTTTAACTCAAATTTTACAAAAAAGATTAGAGATGTACAAGCCCATAAAGACATTTTGAAGACCTCAAACTTGGTAATTTTGCAGGTGAGTTAGCCTTCAATGACCTACTTAACCCTGGCCACAAACTTTAATGTATTAAATTAAAATAATGATAAGAAGAGAACTAACAAGTAGCTTAGATAACAAGAAGCAAGATATAATCTTTCACTTTTGTAACTCTAGCTGGCCATTAGTGATTGAGACTTCTTAAAAATAAGGTCCAGCATTGTCAAATGTAATGACTACTTCTGTCAGTAGCTTTCTTGACTTCAGTTGAGACTACACAGTTGAGGTTTAGTATTAAGTACCTGCAGAATAGGACACAAACATATAGTAGGTTGTGGGGTGATTGTATTTTTAAAAAGCCCCAGTCGTCATGAGTTATATAGGCATAGTTGAATTTGACAGTTTGTATTACTGAAAAAACATCTTCAAATATGCCCAGTAAAGTTTGTATTGCCCATTTGTACCATTAAACCTCTGCAATACAAAGGATCAGAGCCTAACCTATAAATCAGTGTATCCCCACAGCAACTGAGGATCTTGCCCAAAGTCTTTCCTGAAGCATTTTCTGTGAATTGCCAATTTTTTTCGATAATGCCTTTCATTCAATTCGTTGAGCTGTCCTTGCTTTTTACACACACACACACACACACACACACACACACAGAGTCAGATCCTGCAAAGGTTCGGTAGGCCAAACACTTGTCAACGTCAAAAGGAGGGCAATACCTGCAGGATTGGGCCCAACGTGAATATAGTATCAATTACAGAAACATGCACATATATACTCAATGCTTGAATTTTGATTGAGTTTTGACCTTTGTGCTGCTTAAAGGAGCAGATTAAAAATAAATATAGCAAAAAAACCTGTAAGTACATCAGAAGCAAGAAGCTTGCTAAACAACCAGTGGGGCCACTCGACAATCAGGATGCTAAAGGTTTCAGAGTAACAGCCGTGTTAGTCTGTATTCGCAAAAAGAAAAGGAGTACTTGTGGCACCTTAGAGACTAACCAATTTATTTGAGCATAAGCTTTCGTGAGCTACAGCTCACTTCATCGGATGCATACCGCGGAAACTGCAGAAGACATTATATACACAGAGACCATGAAACAATACCTCCTCCCACCCCACTCTCCTGCTGGTAATAGCTTATCTAAAGTGATCACTCTCCTTACAATGTGTATGATAATCAAGTTGGGCCATTTCCAGCACAAATCCAGGTTTTCTCACCCTCCGCCCCCCTACACACAGACTCACTCTCCTGCTGGTAATAGCCCATCCAAAGTGACCACTCTCTTTACAATGTGTATGATAATCAAGGTGAGCCATTTCCAGCACAAATCCAGGTTTTCTCACCCCCCCCCCTTTTTTTTTCTTTCAAAAAACCACACAGTTTGTGAGTTTGTGTGTGTGGATTTTTGAAAAAAAAAAAAGGGGGGGGGTGAGAAAACCTGGATTTGTGCTGGAAATGGCCCACCTTGATTATCATACACATTGTAAAGAGAGTGGTCACTTTGGATGGGCTATTACCAGCAGGAGAGTGAGTTTGTGTGTAGGGGGGCGGAGGGTGAGAAAACCTGGATTTGTGCTGGAAATGGCCCAACTTGATTATCATACACATTGTAAGGAGAGTGATCACTTTAGATAAGCTATTACCAGCAGGAGAGTGGGGTGGGAGGAGGTATTGTTTCATGGTCTCTGTGTATATAATGTCTTCTGCAGTTTCCACAGTATGCATCCGATGAAGTGAGCTGTAGCTCATGAAAGCTTATGCTCAAATAAATTGGTTAGTCTCTAAGGTGCCACAAGTACTCCTTTTCTTTTTAAGATGCTAAAGGAGCACTCCAGGATGATATGGCCATTGCAGAAAAAGTAAATGAATTCTTTGCATTGGTCTTCACGATTGAGGATGTGAGGGAGATTCCCATACCTGAGCCATTCTTTCTAGGTGACAAATCTGAGGAACTATTCTAAATTGAGGTGTCATTACAGGAGGTTTTGGAACAAATTGATAAACTAAACAGTAATAATTCACCAGGACCAGATGGTATTCACCCAAGAGTTCTGAAGGAACTCAAATGTGAAATTGCAGAACTGCTAACTCTAGTCTATAACCTATCTTTAAATCAGCTTCTGTACCAAATGACTGGAGGATAGCTAATGTGATGCCAATTTTTAAAAAGGGCTCCAGAGATGATCCTGGCAATTACAGGCTGGTAAACCTGACTTCAGTACCAGACAAACTGGTTGAAACTATAGTAAAGAAAAAAATTGTCAGACGTGTATATGAACATAATATATTGGGGAAGAATCAACATGGTTTTTGTAAAGGGAAATCATGCCTCACCAATCTATTAGAATTCTTTGAGTGGGTCAACAGGCATATGGACAAGGGGGATCCAGTGGATATAGTTTACTTAGATTTTCAGAAAGCCTTTGACAAGGTCCCTCACCAAAGGCTCTTATGCAAAGTAAGCTGTCATGGGAAAAGAGGGAAGGTCGCCTCATGGATTGGTAACTGGTTAAAAGATAGGAAACAAAGGGCAGCAATAAATGGTCAATTTTCAGAATGAGAGAGGTAAATAGTCGTGTCCCCCAGGGGTCTGTACTGGGACAAGTCCTATTCAACATATTCATAAATGATCTGGTAAAAGAGGTAAACAGTGAGGTGGAAAAATCTACAGATGATACAAAACTATTCATGATAGTTAAGTCCCAGGAAGACTGCAAAGAGCTAAAAAAGGATCTCCCAAAACTGGGTGACTGGGCAACAAAATGGTAGATAAAATTCAATGTTAATAAATGCAAAATAATGCACATTGGAAAATATAATCGCAACTATACATATAAAATGATGGGGTCTAAATTAGCTGTTATCACTCAAGAAAGATCTTGGAGTCATTGTGGATAGTTCTCTGAAAACACCCACTCAATGTGCAGTGGCAGTCAAAAAAGTCAAAAAAGCGAACAGAACGTTGGGAATCATTAAAAAAGGGATAGATAATAAGACAGAAAATATCATATTGCCTCTGTATAAATCCATGGTATACCCACATCCTGAATACTGCCTGAAAATGTGGTCACGCCTTCTCAAAAAACATATATTGGAATTGGAAAAGGTTCAGAAAAGAGCAACAAAAATTATTAGGGGTATGGAACACCCTTTGAAGAGAGATTACTAAGACTGGGACTTTTCAGCTTGGAAAGGAGACAACTAAGAGGGGATTTGATAGAGGTCTATAAAATCCTGATTAGTGTGGAGAAAGTAAATAAGGAAGTGTTATTTTCTCCTTCTTATAACACAAGAACTAGGGATCACCAAATGAAATTAATAGGCAGCAGGTTTAAAACAAACAAAAGGAAGTATTTCTTCAAACAATGCACAGTCAACCTGTGGAACTCTTTGCCAGAGGATGTTGTGAAGGCCAAGACTATAAAAGGGTTAAAAAAGAACTAGATAAATTCAGGGAGGATAGGTCCACCAATGGCTATTAGCCAGGATGGGCAGGCATGGTGTCCCTAGCCTCTGTTTGCAAGAAGCTGGGAATGGACGACAGGGGATGGATCACTTGATAATTACCTGTTCTGTTCATTCCCTTTGGGGCACCTGGCATTGGCCACTGTCAGTAGACAGGATACTGGGCAAGATGGACCTTTGGTCTGACCCCAGTATGGCCATTCTTATGTTCTTATGTTAATATACAAATTATTATCTTACTAGTGTGCATTTTATGGATGCTTTTAAAGGAGGTGTATTTATTCCTTTTTTGCTGTAGAGATTTCCATACGGATACACTGATCTGCAGAATCTGAGTCATAGACTGGGAAAAACACTTTGAAAAAATTGTATATTAAAGAAAGTTCTACTGAGGAACATATCATGTTTCCTATTTGTCTCTTTTGTGTTATATTTAAAACTGTAAAGTTGTTCTCTCCGTACGTATGTGTCTGACATTTTGTCAGATGCTTGCATAGCTGGAGTATTTTACACAGAAGTATTTCAATTTGTATTAATAAAGAACAGCTGACATTTTTTCAGTCAATATTGACATATGTAAAGCAAATTGGAAGCTATAATCAACATAATAAACTGAAACATCTATCTCTTCCAGCCAGCCATTTCCTTACTATTTTTTCTTTAGATAAACAATCTACAATGAGTTTACTGAGGCTTGCATTGATATCCCTCAACGGTATATGCAAGTCTACTTTTATTCTCATAGACACAGAGAATGAGCCTACGGTGCACAGTGCGTGCAAACCCCTTTGAAACCTAAGATTATTTGTTCTCTGACTGTTCTAAAGGTAATTAAGGAGCATTGCATGTTTCTCAATTAATGATTCCTCATTCAACTGGGAATCTTTGATGCTAATTTGTTTTAATCAGGACAGAGACTGCTAAAAAAACTCTAAACAATTCAGTGAAGAGTAACTAGGAATTTTAATCAAGTGGAGAAGATCTAAATGCTATGAGGGACACATCCATCATAAGTTTTCACTTCCTGTTCATTTAACTTTGTTCTTTCAGGTCTCATAAAACAATGTGTTAATCATCAAAAGAAAGTTTATTAAAATGAAGAACACGCTGCATTTTTCGCCTCTAACTGAAGGAAAAGATTGTGCAAGAAGTGGGTGGTTGCAACAGAGTTGTACTATTGAAACAATAGTTACTATCTGTGTTTGGTTATTTATACACTAAAGTGATAGAGTTTATGTTTTATAGACCTACAGAGCAATGCTCATCAATTTCTGTAATGTTAACACCTTGGAGAGTAATTGAGGAAAGTATTGTTTCTTATAGTTTTTTTTTTAATTTACACATTACTTCATAAATGTTTCAGTGCTCTGTGGTATACACATCCAGAACAGAGAGACTATATGGTCTTTCTGCATGTGTGATCGATGTTTCGTATACCAATGGAGGTGCCATGTGAAATCCGTTTCTAAGTGTGAAAGTATGCATATATTTGACAAAATAATATTTCACATCGAAGTACATCTACCTATAGTACTGAAGCAAAGGCACTTAATAATTCTCTCCTTCCCTACTTATCAAACCTTGACTTATATCACATTGCACTTGCCTGTTCCACTCTGCAAATGGAGCCTGCTTCGACATGCAATATCTGTGTGAATCTGATGGGAGAGGGCATGGCCAGAGCACATTGCTCCAGCCAATCCCCAGCTAGCAGACAGTCCCTTGGGGACTATTCCCGGCTGAGCTAGGCTCAAACCCGCTCAGAACTGGCCAGACACTCAGTAAGCCAAAACAGCTCCCTTACAGCCCTCTTCTGAAGAAAAGCCTGCTAAAGTGCAACAGCACCCCTGCACACATGACAAGGAGTGGAGGACCTGGTGATCATTACCATTCTACATGTCATTGATCATTGACACGCTGGCCCCCAAACGACCCCTTCTTCTCCCTTACCCACACAGATCTCCGTGGTTTTCTGGCACCCTGCATCATGTGGAGAGAGTGGGGTGGCTACTCGAGCTTAGATGGTGGAAAACCAGGGCTGATTCAGACAGGATGAAACATAATGAATTCCTGAGAACCATCCTATCAGCCTCCACTGAGGCTGCCCTATCCCTCCCCAAGGAGCTAGCCAGGGTGGTATATTGCTTCATCAATCCTGAATGCCTACAACCTGCAGCAAAGCTGAGCACCAAATGCTGCAAAGCACTATGAGAACCTACTATGTTGAAAAGATCACGCACAATCAGGAAGCCTTCTCAAACAGCACAGATCCACTCTGCCTTCACCCACCTGCATTCCTAGAGTTCAGTATATTTATTCATCAAGGAGTCCCAAACCAAGACATGTGAATCTGACTCATGGCCTTCTTGGCTTGTGAAACAGTCATGGTCAACTGGTTTTACTCCTGACCAAAATAGCCAACAGCTCATTCAGAAGAGAAATCTTTCCTTCCTTCTTCAAACATGCAGTAGTCCAACCAACACTGAAGAAACCAACCCTGGATACATCAGTCCTAACCAATTATCACCCCAGTATCAAATTTCCCATATCAAAGTTAGCAAAAGGCTCATCTTTCTGAGGCTAACTTTCTGGACCCAGCACAACCTCGATTCAGGCCAGGACACAAAACTGAAATTGCTTTAGCAGTTCTTATGGATGATTTACTCCTGTCAGTGGATAGAGGAAAGACATCAATTCTGATACCTCTGGACTTCTCTGCAACATTTGACATTGTTGACCATGAGAATACTGCTGTCTTGAGAGAGAGAGAGGTGGCAGGAGTCCAGAATAATGCACTAAAATGGTTTGAATCTTTCCTGGTAGGATGCACTCATAGAGTAGTGATAAGAAACTGCACCTCCACCTATAGACCCTCACTTGTGGAGTTTCACAAGGATCAATTCTCTCTTTAGAACTTTTCAATATCTACATGCAACCACTAGGTGAACTAGTCAGATGACAAGGTCTTAAGTGCCAGCAATATGCAGATGAGACACCTCTCTACCTATCTTTCTCCACATATGACCATATCACTACCACCAACATGGCCAAGGGCTTGGATGAGATCAGCACATGGATGAAGAACAGTTGGCTGAAGCTGAACCTGAGCAAGTCAGACCTGATGCTGGTGGGAATAGGAAAATATTTTGAGGCATGTGTCACCACATGAAGTGAAGTCTCCTTTGGTTGAAGGGTCACATTCACAATTTGTCAATTCAATCCACAGTCTAGGAGTAGGTTTCAGAGTGGCAGCCGTGTTAGTCTGTATTCGCAAAAAGAAAAGGAGTACTAGTGGCACCTTAGAGATTAGGAGTAGTCTCAGATTGCTTGGTGACCCTGAGCTCCCACATTGCAATGGCTGTGAATAATGCTGACGAGCAGATTCCGTGCTACCCTGGTGGAAAAAGACCTGGCCTTGGCTATTCACCTCTTAGCTGGACTACAGCCATGTGATATACCTGGGCATGAAACCTTCAGCACTTAGGAAACTCCAACTAATACAAAACATGGGAGCACTTCTCCTCAGGAACATGGGCTACTGTGAGCCCATCACACCTGTCCTCTGTTCTCTATGCTGGCTTCCCATGAAATTTTGAATCCAGTCCAAGGTCTCAGTCCTTATCTTCAAATCACTCCATGGCCTGAGCCCAGGATACCTAAAAGACCATCTAAAGCTCTGGGACTTGGACCACAGTTGACAACTTTGCTCCTCTGGCACAATGGAACTCTCAACAATACGAATAAAGCTCATCGGTGTGAGAGACAGAACCTTCTCCAGCTGTGGTCCAAAACTGTGTAATGAAATCACCCAGGAACTAAGGACCATCACAAAGCTCACCACTTTCTGCTCCATTTCTTTCACCTTGCCCTCTCTAATATAAACACATGCCAACAGACATATTTATTTAATTGGAAAAAAAACAAAACCCTACCAAACAAATCACTCCAGTGCACATGCTCCTCCCTTTAGGGAGAGGATGACAGAACAAACCCCTAACGTATGTGCAGTCATGTTGCTTAAAGCACCACTGCAAGATGCTCAGATACTACAGTGATGAGTGCGGTATAAACAGCTATATAGAATAGAATTCTCTGCTTCACTGAACAGAGAATCTAGGCCGTTATGTTCATTCTGTAAAAATGGAGCATAAATCAACTGGATAGTACTGCCAGTAAATTTCCAGTTGTATTGCTTAAGGAAAAGCTTGATAGAATATAACAGCCAGTGATCACTTTTCTATAGGATGTTTAAAACAGCCTATAGAGTTCTAAAACAGGTATCTAATTCTCTACTAAATTCTATTGGATTTAAAATTAATTTCTGCACAAGCCCATTGGTATAATCCCTGTTCATTTCTATAGGACTTTTCCATAAGGGGATGGCTGCTTTGACTCTAAACCTGTCTATACACTGTGAAACATGGGTCAGATGTTTGAACTTATGTTAATTAAAAGATCAACATTTTTCCTTCTTCAGTGGGAACCCAGCTCTTTTAGTCTTTAGGATGGCTCTGCCATGTGCAAAAAATGAACTCTAATTATGCCGAGCTCAAGGCAGTTCAGGAATCTAAAATACCCTGCCAACCAGTGTGGTCTCAATCTGCCTTGTTAGTTCACAAATTTGTGCATGTGTCTCTGCTACAGTCTCAAACCTGATAATGTCACATCATTGAGACAGGAAACTTCCTTTGATCTTATCTGAAGTGATGCTTGCAATTTCAAGTTCGAGCTTGATGAGATCACATTGTCAGGCCTCCACATAATTGTGATCTTTCCTGCTTTGCAATTGTATCTGTTTTGAACGCTCTTTACACTGTTCAAGCTAAAACATATGATAATACACTTTGTCAGATGCAGGACTAATGAAAGGATTGAGTTCATGTTTCCAGTTTTAGAAAATTCATTTCATGTGACTTCACTCACTCTCTTTTCTTACCTGGTCTCTTTCATCTCCTTAACTCTTCTTGCACTTACAAATGCTAGTACCAGAAAATTATTAGTAAGGTAACAAGATCTCTCAGCCTCTTGATAAAATCAGATGAGACTTATTACCTGTAAACTTGGACTCATTCCACTAAGTACAGAACTGTAAAGTGATTTATATACTAAAATTGTTAAATCATACAACATGCCTTGAGTTAAAATATTCAATATAGCAAAAGTTTGTGTTCTTTCAAATATATATATTGTGATATTGATTATAGGAGAGTTCATAATATTTAGAGCCTGGAAACTCGGGAGAAGCTCCATTTAAAAATATTTGTGATACTAATGTTTTTTCAGTCATTCAGCACATAGGAAGTAAAGGGTTAAATTTTGCTCTCTGCTATGCTGATGCAACTGCATTTAAGTAAACAGGCTTGTCCCAGTGTAACTGAAAGCAGAATATAGTCCATACTATTTAAATGATCTTATGTTTGAACGTGTTGCTGCTTTTTCATTTTTCCTTATAATCTGGACCTATAGCTCAGAACACTTGCTTTTTCCCATCCATCAGACATGAATTACACACTTTGCATTCTCTGCTCTATAGAAAAAGGATCATTGCACATGATAGCATGGAGCAAAAAAGGGGATACTGAGGATGCATGACTTATTAAGGCTTCAGGAGATAGCAAATAAAAGAACAGTATGGTTAAGAAACAGACTTAGGTGCTCATTCTGCACTGGGATCCACCAGTACAGACTCTTGCATTAATGTAGTCCAAACACAGTTTTGCCTCTATTTTAAAGCTAACCTAGTAATATATTTATCTGTCTGGATTAGGGCACGTAGTTCTTAGCAACACAAGCAAGATAAACCAGGTATTCCACTTGTTTAGCCCCCTGTATACCTTGAAAAAAATGAGGATATATTGTATGCCCATGGAAAATGGAGCTTCCATGGGTTTAGGAAGAAAATAGAAGGCAATGGGACTCCACAGGAGCCTGAATTCTTAGATCTTAATGTGAGATTTCAGCCTCATGCTGAAAGGTCAGAGAGATGGGAATGCTTTTCATGGCAATTGACTTAAAAAATCTACAGACACCTCTCCTTTGACAACCCAAAAAGAGAATTACCTAACAATTTTCATTTCCAACCAAAAGAGAATGCAAACTGTTCATTTTCTGACATGCGTTACCATAATAACTTGGTATGTCCTACTACAAGATTAGATAAATATGCAATTTTGTTGTGTATAATGTACTGATCTATGACCCAGATAAATCACTACAAATTAATCTTCAAGCATTGCACTGGGACTGACTAATCCTAGAACAAATAATATTTCTTTAATAATGAATGCAAGCCCAAAAAGCATTGTATTGTAAGGGAAGTGACAGTTCTGCCAAAACCTTAAATAACTTGCACGATTCAGGTTCATGTAAGATTACTGCATACTATGCTGAGTAAGAAAAAGAAAGGACAGAATTGGGTTATTGTGGGGGGTATGTATGTGTGAGAGAGAGAACCATCCTGAACTGAAACTTGTGTGTCAAGTGCTCTCTCACATGATCCTTCTCTGGTGACCTAGAATCCTATTTTCGACATCTCCAACTCAAGGAATATTTCTAACACACCTCTGAACAACATACTAACCCACGGAGACCTTCCTTCCAAGACTACAAAAAGAAGGATTCTGGGTGGACTCCTCCTGAAGGTCAAAACAACAGACTGGACTTCTACATAGAGTGCTTCCGCCGACGTGCACAGACTGAAATTGTGGAAAAGCGGCATCACTTGCCCCACAACCTCAGCCGTGCAGAACACAATGCCATCCACAGCCTCAGAAACAACTCTGACATCATAATCAAAAAGGCTGACAAAGGAGGTGCTGTAGTCATCATGAATAGGTCGGAATATGAACAAGACCACTTTCTACAAGCCATTACCCGCTGATCTCACTGAGGGTTACCAAAAGAAACTACACCATCTGCTCAAGAAACTCCCTGAAAAAGCACAAGAACAAATCTGCACAGACACACCCCTAGAACTCCAACTAGGGGTATTCTATCTGCTACCCAAGATACATAAACCTTGAAATCCTGGACGCCCCATCATCTCAGGCATTGGCACCCTGACAGCAGGATTGTCTGGCTATGTAGATTCCCTCCTCAGGCCCTACGCTACCAGCACTCCCAGCTACCTTCGAGACACCACTGACTTCCTGAGGAAACTACAATCCATCGGTGATCTTCCTGAAAACACCATCCTGGCCCTCTACACCAACTTTCCACACAAAGATGGACTACAAGTGGTCAGGAACAGCATCTCCGATAATGTCACGGCAAACCTGGTGGCTAAACTTTGTGACTTTGTCCACACCCATAACTATTTCACATTTGAGGACAACATATACCTTCAAATCAGCAGCACTGCTATGGGTACCCGCATGGCCCCACAATATGCCAACATTTTTATGGCTGACTTAGAACAATGCTTCCTCAGCTCTCGTCCCCTAATGCCCCTACTCTATTTGCGCTACATTGATGACATCTTCATCATCTGGACCCATGGAAAAGAAGCCCTTGAGGAATTCCACCATGATTTCAACAATTTTCATCCCACCATCAACCTCGGCTTGGACCAGTCCACACAAGAGATCCACTTCCGGAACACTACAGTGCTAATAAGCGATGGTCACATAACCACCCCCCTATACCGGAAACCTACTGACCGCTATGCCTACCTACATGCCTCCAACTTTCATCCAGACCACACCACATGATCCATTGTCTACAGCCGCGCTGTACGATACAACCGCATTTGCTCCAACCCCTCAGACAGAGACAAATACCTACAAGATATCTATCAACCGTTCTTACAACTACAATACCCACCTGCCCTGAAGTGAAGAAACAGATTAACAGAGCCAGAGAGTACCCAGAAGTTACCTACTACAGGACAGGCCCAACAAACAAAATAACAGAATGCCACTAGCCATCACCTTCAGCCCCCAACTAAAACCTCTCCAAAACATCATCAAGGATCTACAACCTATCCTGAAGGACGACCCATCACTCTCACAGATCTTCGCAGACTGGCCAGTCCTTGCTTACAGACAGCCCCCCAACCTGAAGCAAATACTCACCAGCAGCCACACACCACACAACAAAAACACTAACCCAGGAACCTATCCTTGCAACAAAGCCCGTTGCAAACTGTGTCCACGTATCTATTCAGGCGACACCATCATAGGGCCTAATCACATCAGCCACACTATCAGAGGCTCATTCACCTGTGCATCTACCAATGTGATATATGCCATCATGTGCCAGCAATGCCCCTCTGCCATGTACATTGGCCAAACTGGACAGTCTCTACATAAAAGAATAAGTGGACACGAATCGGACATCAAGAATTACAACATTCAAAAACCAGTCGGAGAACACCTTTAAATCCCTCCTAGCCAGAGGAAAAACCCTTTCACCTGTAAAGGGTTAAGAAGCTAGGATAATCTCACTGCCACCATGTCAAGGTTCCTTCCTCACTCTGAACTCTAAGGTACAGATGTGGGGACCTACATGAAAACCCCCCTAAACTTATTTTTACCAGCTTAGGTTAAAAACTCCCCAAGGAACAAATTATTTTACCTTTTGCCCTTGGACTTTATTGCTGCCACCACCAAGCATCTAATAAATATATAACAGGGGAAGAGCCCGCTTGGAAATGTCTTTCCCCCCAAAATCCTCCCAAACTCTACACCCCCTTTCCTGGGGAAGGCTTGATAAAAATCCTCACCAATTTGCATAGGTGAACACAGACCCAAACCCTTGGATCTTAAGAACAATGAAAAAGCAATCAGGTTCTTAAAAGAAGAATTTTAATTGAAGAAAAAGTAAAAGAATCACCTCTGTAAAATCAGGATGGTAAATACCTTACAGGGTAATCAGATTCAAAACACAAAGAATCCCTCTAGGCAAAACCTTAAGTTACAAAAAGACACAAAAACAAGAATATACATTCCATTCAGCACAACTTATTTTATCAGCCATTTAAACAAAACAGAATCTAATGCATATCTAACTAGATTACTTATTAGCCCTTTACAGAAGTTCTAACCTGCTTTCCTGCTCTGGTCCCGGCAAAAGCAACACACAGACCGAGAGAACCTTTGTCCCCGCCCCCACAGCTTTGAAGGTATTTTTTCTCCTCATTGGTCATTTTGGTCAGGTGCCAGTGAGGTTATCCTAGCTTCTTAACCCTTTATAGGTGAAAGGATTTTTCCTCTGGCCAGGAGGGATTTAAGGGTGTTTACCCTTCCCTTTATATTTATGACAACTTTAATCTCTTTGGTCACTTGATTACAGACCTAAAAGTGGCAATTCTTCAACAAAAAAACTTCAGAAACAGACTCCAACAAGAGACTGCTGAATTGGAATTAATTTGAAAACTGGATCCAATTAATTTAGGCTTGAATAAAGACTGGGAATGGATGTGTGATTACACAAACTAAAACTATTTCCCCCTATTTATTTCCCCCCTACTGTTCCTCACACATTCTTGTCAACTGCTGGAAATGGTCCATCTTGATTATCACTACAAAAGGTTTCTCTCCCCTCCTCCCCCACACTCTCCTGCTGGTAATAGCTCATCTTACCTGATCACTCTTGTTACAGTCTTTATGGTAACACCCATTGTTTCATGTTCTCTGTGTATATAAAATCTCCCCACTTTATTTTCCACTGCATGCATCTGATGAAATGAGCTGTAGCTCATGAAAGCTTCTGCTCAAATAAATTTGTTAGTCTCTAAGGTGCCACAAGTACTCCTTTTCCCTTTGCGGATACAGATTAACACAGCTGCTACTCTGAAACCTGGGGAGAAGGGATGCAGCCGCCATCCACTAATCAATATCCAGGCTATTAAAAGTTTTGCTTATTTGTCATTTTAACAGGGGGATGTGTCCTGGGGGCTAGAGAGCCTGGGGCTAAGTCAAGCTGATTACAGAATGAGGCGAATCAGGCAAATACCATACGAAGAGCAGAAAGTGGCTACAGTAATGGGCATGAGAGGCAGGCCTTAAGCAGTGATAAAGCCCAGCTGGGGCATGGGCTGGAGAGAGAGACTGGCAGGCAGAAATCTCAGAATAAGGAAAAACTTTCCAGGTAGGGAGGCCTGGGAGAGACCCTGATTAAGCAGGGGAGAGGCAGAGGGACCCAGAGGAGAACTTCAGAGGCCGAGTAGGAAGTGGCCCAGGGAACACTGCAGCATAGATAAAGGAGCAGGCCTAGCTGTTCAGTGCAGGGCACCAAGCTGGAACCCAGAGTAGAGGGTCAAACTGGCTTGCCCCACTGGCCCAAAGGAAGCGAGGCATACAAGCCCACCGGAAGGGTTTACTGAGCCCAGCTGGCAGGCCAAGTTACTGACAGAGAAACTGCCACAATGCTGGCGTGATGGTCAACAGGGGGGCTAGCCCAACAAGAGAGCTGCTAGGCTATGCCATGTCTGTCCACAAGGGGGTACCTAGCAGTGAGTGAACTTGGTTATAGCCCTACAACAACAAAAACTAGAAGATGGAGGCAAAATCTACTTTTGGTTATTCCTAAGGAATCAGTCTCATTTTAACTGTAGAGTGGTCATGTGCTTCTACACATGCTTCCACGCCCATGATCAAGAGTTATCACTGGATTGTCTATACTGCTATGGGACCGATACTGTATTTTCCAGTCCTATTCACTGGCTGGGCAACAGGAGTTTTACTTCATGGTCTAAAATAGCTTCATTTTGGCCTTATGCCCTTGTGGTATGCTTAGGGTCTGATCCAAAGCCCATATAAATGAATGGAAAGGCTCTGAATGACTTCAGCGAGTCACGGATCAGTCTTTTAAAACCTAACCTGTCAGACTATTTTTAAAAGAAATATTACAAAATGTTGTGTGCTTTTTCACAACTTATTCTATTGAGCCAAATTGTCCTTTCTTACATACAGTTTCAGTATGATTACACTTGTGCAGTTGACAGGCCTAGTAAAATTCAAAATGTAGCATTTTCAGATATTTTTCAGTAGGAAACAGGTTCATCAGGGATATTGAACATATTATGTGGATTTAAAACTATTTAACAAATGGACTGTCAAAGTAAATGTGAACAGGAAATCTAAATCCTATAGAAATGTTTCTAATGAAGTACCACAGAGATCTGTCCTTGGCCCTATGCTATTCAATATTGTTATCAATGATATGGAAGAAAATATAAAATCATTGCTGGTAATATTTGTAGATGACACAAAAGTTGGTGGAGAGGTAAATGATGGGGACAGGTTAGATGCACAGGCTGATTTGGATCACTTTGTAGGCTTAGTTCATTTGAACCATACTCATGGGGGAATCTGGGCAATTGCACAAAATAGAATGCACAGAATTAATGTTCGCTGCAGAATTCTATTTTTTCCTGCAGAATTTGTGATTTTTCACCAAAATGCTTACTTTTGGTGAAAACAACAAATTTCAGCTCCACACACAGTGGAGCTCGAGCTATCTGCGTGAGCCCCAGCAATCCAGGGCAGACACCCGGAGCCCCAGTTAAGTAACATTTCCTGAATCTTTTATGTTGTCTGTATTGTTACAGACATACTAACTGATGGGTATTTTAAAATAAATTACTAAAATAATTGAAACTGGCATGATTATATTGTGTTGTTTTGACAAATAAAATATGCAGAATTTTAAAATACTGTGTGCAGAATTTAATTTTTTGGGGCAGAATTCCCTTAGGAGAACATGCATTTCAATACAGACAAATGCAAAGACATACCTCTAGGAACAAAGACTTCAGGTCACACAAGGTGGGAGACAGTATCCTGGAATGCAGCAACAGTGAAAAGGACTTAGAAGTCTCTATGAAGTTTAATCTGTTTAATTTATCCAATAGAGGGCTAGGAGGTGATTTGATCAGTATACAAGTACCAAGTGATTCTTTATAATAGAGCACTCTTCATGTAGCGGAAAAAGGCATAACAAGATCCAATGGCTGGAAGCTGAAGGAAGACAAATTTGGACTAGAAATAAGGTACACATTTTTAACAGTGAGGGTAATTAACAATTGGAACAATTTATCTAAACACCTGTGGATTCTCCATCACTTGTCTTTAAATCAAAACTGGATGTCTTTCTAAAAGATATATCATAGCTCAAACACAAGTGAACTTGAAGTAGGTGATCGTAATGGTCCCTTCTGGCCTTAAAAAAAAAAAAAATCTATGGATCTTGAAATATATGACATGGCCATTGTCAACTTCCAAGTAGGGTGGCCACCCATCCAGTTTTCACCCAGACAGTCCAGTTTTGGGCTTGTGTCTGCACGCCATTTAGGGTTTCATTCAGGTGACCAGAGCTTAGGGGTCTGGTTACCAAGAATTAGAAAGGTGGCAACCCTACTCCCAAGTTTGACCCAGAAAATAGATTTGGCTTAATATATTTTTTTACTAAAGTTCCTAGGCCATTAGAAATACTTCTTTCATTTAAAATAATCAGTAGAAATGCTTTTTTGACAAAAAAAAATTCCCTTGCAACCTAACCATTCAGAATTTGAAAGTGAAACTAACTATACACAAAAGAGCAAATAACTTCATTGCTTAACATTGTTCAAGCTGAAATGCCAACAAGTAAAACAAGCAGCATATACAATGAGACCTAATTTAAGGTGTTACCGAAAACCTAAGTATAGAAATAGGCTTGCTTATGATATATCATCTTTAGTGGCCTTTTAAATTTGCCACTGATTTCTGCCATTCCGCCTCTCAAGTGTAGGTGAGAAAGCATTCCGCTTACATAACAATGTATGTACTGGACAAAGAATTTTTGATATGGTATTTTCATGGGGATTGACAAACCTGCATTACAAATGGTAAGGTTTGTCATATGGAAGAAATGAAGAGGAAAATTAGCAAGGCATTAAGAAAATGTTTGATTCTTCCAGTGAAGCTCTGTAGTAATCCATGCAAACAATTGGTTTCCTGTGTCCAAGGAATACAAAGTACACTACATTAGCCTGGTAATGATTCCAAGTAGGGTCAAAGGATGAAGAAGTGATGAGAACAGATGTGTCAGGAGGATGAGTAAGGAGTGGATAATTAATAGCTGTTGAAGAGAGAAAAGGTAGAATCAGATAAGATTTAGTGGCCTTGTGGAGGCTTCACATGAGGCAGTGGCATAGGACAGACAGCAGAAGAAACAGATCAATCGATGCAGGGTGAGAGAAAAGAAACACTTTACTGCTGGTGTGGCTATTCTTTTTTTTTTACAAGGTAACACCTCACCTCGCTACATTAACAGCTCAGGGACAGAAAAGGAAAGAAAACTGTTGAAAGGTAAGGTGCATTTGTCCAGCAGGTATGACTTTTTAAAAGCTGCTTACTTCAAGTGATTCAGGGAAGATCTCTGCTTCAGAGGTAATGATGGCAAATGTAAAGAATGAATTTGTTATGAGGAAAAATGTCAGTCTATATAAGTGAAGAAACTCATGGGAAATATATTTCAAAGCCTCCAGGAAAGGAGCAGATAGAAAAGGGAGTTCTTTAGTCCATATATCTGCTCTTCCCTTAGAAGCTGCTAATAAACTATAATTGTTAACACTGCTTGGTAACAAATGTGCATATAAAGTAGGGGTAAGGAGCGCAACACAATAGAACCCACAACAGACCCAGGACCATAGTGATTGCATATGGAGAATTATAACTTTTATGATTATTGGTGCATAACTAATAATTCTGCTGGCTGAATACTTACTGGGAACCCAATCATTCTAGAAACCTATATGCTATTGAAAGAGAAGAGACACCCTTTAAAAAAATAAAATGTGTAAGCTCTTTGGGGCAAGACTGTTGTCTTCTCTTTCTGGAAAGTACTTTGCACATTTTGGGCAATGCCACAACATAAAAATTGTCATTCTGATCAAAGATTTTTCAATGCCAGAGAATTCAGTAGCTTGATTTAAACTCTTACATTTTTGGTTGAAGTTCAAAGGAGTTATCTTATTGAATAGAGAGGAGCTGAATAGGTGTATCAGTACCTAGGAGGACAGTATATTTCAAATACTATTCTTAGCAATTGACACTTGGAACCTTGTTCTACCTGGTGTCCTTCTGCACTCCTTGCATTCCTTCACTGTTAGTCATTTTCCAACTTTGTTAGGGCCCTACTTCAGCTAAACATTTAAGCATGTGCTTATCTCTAAGCATGTGAGTAATCCCATCCCTATTCAGAAAAGCACCTAAGCATGTGCTTATCCTTATGTCTCATTGACTTCAATGGGATTTAAACACATACTTAAAATTAAGTATGTGATTAAGCGCTTTACTGAATTAGGATCTAAGCTCTTTACACAGGGAACTGGCTGCAAAGAGAAACTGGCTATGATTTCATGACTCTAGTTAGTTTCTGCTTGCAGCCAGATCTGTGTTTAGAGGGTGTGATGTAGGACCCATGAAGAAAGCAATTAATTCTAGTCAGGTTATCCCTGCAGCAAACTTGTACAGGAAGCCAGCTGCAAAGGAAAACTGATTGGAAACTTAGTTTCCCTTTGGATTCAGTTGCCCATACAAAAGGGGTTGGGATATGTCACGGCCAGCTGCCCGCATATCTGTTGATTTAGGTAGTTACCTAAGCTGGAAAACATGTCAGCTCTTTGAATGAAACTTTACAGAAGCTGGTGCTCTGCAAAGGATATCACAACATTGACTAATCAGTAAAATCAGCCTTGGTAACATCATAGAAATCTCTCCTACACTGTGGAGTCTCTGACCCAGTCCCATCTAGAGAAACCTCAAATGTATCCTTCCTGTAGCTCTTAGATAGACTCTGCCAACCATTTATTTGAAGCAGATCTTCCACCATCCACCCTCAATAAAAGGTGCAACCCACATTTTACTGGGTGAATTTAAATAGTCCTCACATATTTTGCAAGTGATTCAGATGTGGGATGTATGGAATTATTCTTTATGACCTGTCACATGCACTTTCCCCATGAAATAATTTAAATCACTGAATAATATCTGAACAAATAATAGGGTTAGCCGTACGTCTGAGCATATAGTAATATTTGAAGTTATCTTTATCCCCTCTTGGAACTTTCTTATAACTACTTTTATTTTGTTTGTTTTTTTGGTTTCGTTTGGGTTTTTTTTTTTTGCCACATATCAAAGTTTTGGTTTCACATAACATAAAGGTCCTTTATTGCAGTAAACAAGGTTATTTACTTATGCTTATCTAATTTCATAAACAAATGGGTCAGAGAATCTTTACACTCCAGTCTGCCTTCAAATAAATAGCCTTTTCATCACTGCTGTGTGTATAAGTGACATTTTTGAACCAAACCTTGGAGAGAGAGACTGGAATAGCTGATTCCTGATTTTTTTTCCTGAAGATAAAAATGAAACTTCAGTCTTCAGACAGTCCTATCATTGATTTTAGTCTTATCTCCCATGAAAGTATCCCCCTCAAAAATCATTTGGCTGTGGATTTAGCAAAACAGAAAGCAGATTTTTGCCTCCGTTTTAAAGGTAACCTGCTAATATACCTATCTGTTTGTATTGGAACACACACACATCCTGGTAAGGCAGGCAAGATAAGCAAACCTACTATTACACGTTTAACCCACTGCCTGCCCTGACGAGAACATATCGTATATTCTTGGCAAATGACTTTACAAAAAGAATGTGAGCCTGGGAACACAACAGAGGACAATGAAAATAAGTTTATAACATCAGGTTACATAAGGATGAAGAAATGTAACTGCCGTTGGACTAAATCCTAGAGAGTGGTCAACCTTCAAAATATGCCAATTTTACCCTAAATAAATAATAATATCCCCAGTGTCTGTGCTGCATAGTGCCCTTGTAGAACCCTATCAATGCTGTAGAAAATACCTTTGTAATTTGCTGGCTAAGTGTGAGTGTGATGTTGTCCCTTTGCTGGTTGGTCCACACAGAGGATGAGAACCTGCTCTGTTGGTAGCCACAGTGGCTCCTTTAGCTCACATGGGAACGCTCCTGGGCAAGCTCATCACCCAAGCTCCAGCCCCTGTATGCCACATAAAAGCACCACAGCAGCATAAGGAAGCCCTAAAAGCCCAATATCCAGCCAGGAAGGATTCTCGTTTGACAGGCACTGTGGAAGACAGCTGTAATGCTGCCTCCCAAAGACCCTCATGCAAGCTCTGGGGTAGGTGTGGGCTGGGGGTGTGAGGGATGTGTCGGGGGCAAGGCCACAACATGTAGCACAGCACATATTCCAGGCAGGGTTGTGGCCTATAGGGAAGCCCATAGAATTTAGGGCCCCAGTTTATGCCAAGAGCTTTGCCATACCTGATCTTGGCCTGCTCTGGGGTGAGTACAAAGGTGTCTTAAAGGTGTCTGTGTCTATGGATGGGCATATTTCCACTGACTACATCAGCTACTGAGGTTAGTGCCTGGTTGCCAGAGGTGCTGAGCACCCGTGACTCCCTTTGATGGCAGATGGCGTTGTTGGTGTTCACGAACTCTGAAAATCCGGCCTTTGGTTATCTAAGGCAACCGGCACGTTTTTAAGGGGGACCACGCCAAGGTATGAGATAAGGGAGTATGATATTAAATGGCAATTAAGGAATGAATCTTACTAGTGAAACTCTATCACAGTCTATGTTACAATAGGTGGCTGTTGCTTTAAAAGAGACACAGAGGTTATTGCTTTTATTTAAAACCAAAAAACTGCCCTAATACTGTAACAATTCCCTGGCCAGGCAGGAACTTCACAGTTACAATTCTGCACTCCAGGTTCACTGGCAGATTCATGGAGGCAGGGGAAATACCCGCCTGCTTCCAAAACCCAGGCTGCTATCACAGCACTGTATGAAATATGTACTGTAATGCCCTGTGCTCTGACTGCTGGGAGTTTACTAGCTATATCCTAATCCTCCTTGCCTCCATATCCACAGCTCACTATATGTAGCAAGGCAGGGGTATGTACAAATGGAGTTTAGTGGAAAAACTGAGACTCCACCATTTCCATGGCTCCCCTGTTCCACTCCTGGGCATAATCTGTGGTTTAACTCCACCCACGTGCCAGAGAGTGAGATTGGGCAGCGAGGGCCACCCTGATCCTGCAATTGAATCTGCGTGGACCTATGCTCAGTCCATTCATCTCAGTGGGAGTCTGCATGAGTGTGTGACTCCGTGCCCACAGCAATCTGACTGGAGGGTTGGGACCTCAGGGTGTAGCATTTGCAGATGCTAAGAGTAAACCATGGGTGGGTGATATATTCCTGCTTTCTGGAATTTGAGAAAAATCCAGCAATGGGAGAGATCTATAGGTGCCCTGCATGAGAACAAGGAGATATTACAAAGCCTTTGCTTTGTTTCAAGAAGAACACAGCAGGGAGGGAGAGAGAAAACAGAGTTTGCTTATGAATGCAGAGCAAAGCCTGAAGCAAGTGAACAGGATGAATGAGCAGAGAAACTATTTGCATTAGTTTAGCTGTGTGTGGTTATGTCTGTCTGATAATTGGATAACTAAAACCTTTGACGAGCCTGGTGTCCCATAGTTACACGGTCCCTTGTGATAAGTTAACTGTTGTAAAGTGTGTCGGGGAGGGAATGGTGTAACATGTGGGGGGCCATATTTGTGATGGGTGAGGTAAGAAACTGCTGTTCTTTCCTTAAATGTCTCATCCTAGTGTGGAAATTGATCAATGCTATTAAAAAAAGTGTTATACACATATATAATAGGGACCCAACTTAATTAGTTGGGGTGTGGGGGGGAGTGGTGACTCCATTGGAAATGAGCCTGCAGCTCTTCTGCATTTTTCTTTGCTAAGGCCAGGATCCTGCAAGCCGCTCCATACTTAGGAAATACACCACCCCTCGGTTTCCACTGAAAAAAAGCAAGGGCCGGATCCCACACAAATGTCACCTTGTGCTACAAGGTCTCTCTAGCTAAACCATCCTAAAGTTTTAACCTTATCTCCTCCCTTATGTCCATCTCCTGTTATCTCAGGCACTGAGCAGCAGAGTAGGAAAGCAAAGAGGCACAGGTTAGGTGGCACTAGGACTGATGCGGAAGGAGGTGACTCATTTGGCATTTCATCCTGATCAGATTACTCCATTTAATTTAGTCATTGGAATCTGAGGCTTCTGTTGACACACTGCTCATGCCAGACACAGGGAAGGGTGGACAGGAGGAGGGAAAAAGTGGTACAAATCCTGTCTATTGGAAGGAGGGGAGGCTCTGCTGTTGCCTCTCACCCATGTAGCTATAGTTGCACATACAAAATAACTGCACCATATAATTGTGAGTTCATTGCTTTCTTTTTCTAGTACAATGGGAATAGTGTCCCTGGCATCAGAGATTCCAGAACCTTCCAGGGCCTTGTCTTCACTGGAAAAAAAAAAAAAGGTGGGTTCTTAAATCAAATTAACTAACTCAAAGTAAGAAGAAAAGGAGGACTTGTGGCACCTTAGAGACTAACCAATTTATTTGAGCATGAGCTTTCGTGAGCTACAGCTCACTTCATCGGATGCATACCGTGGAAACTGCAGCAGATATTATATACACACAGAGATCATGAAACAATACCTCCTCCCACCCCACTGTCCTGCTGGTAATAGCTTATCTAAAGTGATCATCAAGTTGGGCCATTTCCAGCACAAATCCAGGTTTTCTCACCTTCCACCCCCCTACACACAAACTCACTCTCCTGCTGGTAATAGCCCATCCAAAGTGACAACTCTCTTCACAATGTGCATGATAATCAAGTTGGGCCATTTCCTGCACAAATCCAGGTTCTCTCACCCCCTCACCCCCCTCCAAAAACCACACACACAAACTCACTCTCCTGCTGGTAATAGCTCATCCAAAGTGACCACTCTCCCTACAATGTGCATGGTAATCAAGGTGGGCCATGTCCAGCACAAATCCAGGCTCTCTCACCCCCACCCCCACCCCGGGACACACACACACACAAACTCACTCTCCTGCTGGCAATAGCTCATCCAAACTGACCACTCTCCAAGTTTAAATCCAAGTTTAACCAGAACGTCTGGGGGAGGGGGTAGGAAAAACAAGGGGAAATAGGCTACCTTGCATAATGACTTAGCCACTCCCAGTCTTTATTTAAGCCTAAATTAATAGTATCCAATTTGCAAATGAATTCCAATTCAGCAGTTTCTCACTGGAGTCTGGATTTGAAGTTTTTTTGTTTTAAGATAGCGACCTTCATGTCTGTGATTGCGTGACCAGAGAGATTGAAGTGTTCTCCGACTGGTTTATGAATGTTATAATTCTTGACATCTGATTTGTGTCCATTTATTCTTTTACGTAGAGACTGTCCGGTTTGACCAATGTAAATGGCAGAGGGGTATTGCTGGCACATGATGGCATATATTACATTGGTGGATGTGCAGGTGAACGAGCCTCTGATAGTGTGGCTGATGTTATTAGGCCCTGTGATGGTGTCCCCTGAATAGATCCTAGTGAAGACAAAGAAGAAATCCTGAAAGAAATATTTCCCAAAGCCCCAGTTCTGGCTTTCAAACAAACCCCCAACCTTGCCAAGCTTATCATCAGATCCAAGTTCCCCTCAGAGCAGGGTACAACAACTCAAAGCAGCACCAGACCCTGCCAGCATAACAGATGCAAAACCTGCAGACATATCTAACCTGCTACAATGATCTATGCCCCACACAGCACATCTTTCAAGATCCATGGGTCCTACACATGCCTACACATGGTGTAGCTCACTCAGTGCATCAAAAGCACAACAACTACGTGGGTAAAACCAGACCATTGGAGAGCATAGTGATTAACTCACACAGAAAAACGATAAAAGACAAAAACATCCTAGCACTTGTGGGCGGACACTTTTCACAAAGCAATCACTGCATATCTGACCTCTCAGTCCTCGTCCTCAAAGGAAACCTGCACATCATCTTCAATAGACAAGCCTGGGAATTTAAACTCATAATTCTGCTGGATACTAAAAACCGAGAACTTAACAGACACACTGGTTTTATGGCTCATTATAATGATTTGTTACACACCTGACTGCCTATTACCCTCCTTTGTCCTATGACTGCAGAGATGTTCAGTGCCCACTTCGTTGTAAGTAAACTCCTAAGACAAGTGTGAACCCCTTATGGTTAATTATCTGTCCCAGCTTGTGAATGCTCTGGTTACCTTCCCCAGACGTGAGGAAGCACTCTGTGAAGCTCGAAAGCTTGTCCCTTCCACCATAGATGACTGGTGCCTCCCCATATTGGGGGGGCACAATCTAAAGGGGAGACAACATGTGACCACCCCACGCATAAGCCCCGACTCCATAGGTGCTCTGGGGCTGGAACACCCACAGTAAAAACATAGTGGGTGCTCAGCAGCCCTGCGGATTAGCTCCTCCCCTGCCCCCAGCGCCTCCCACTCATCATTGGGCCCTGCCAACCAGTGCCTCCCCCTCCCTCCCAGTGCCTACCACCCGCCGTGATCAGCTGTTCAGCAACGTGCAGGAGGCTCGGGGGGTTGGGGCGTAGTGGGAGAAGTGGGAGCAGAAAGAGGTGGGGGAGGGGCAGGGATGGGAAGAGGAGTGGCAGGGGTGGGGGCTTGGGGTGGAGCAGGAGTCGAGTACCCCTTGAGAATGCAAGAACTCTGCGTCTCTGGTCCCACATGGCGCCTCTGCCCAGCAACCCTACTTCCCCCCCCATGCCCAGCTTGGGGCCGCTGAGCTCTCCCTGCCTTGCATTACTTGGGGGGGGGGAGGGCTCTGTCCTCCCGCTGTGCCGCTCTCCCTTGCAAACGCGCCTGGATGGGGAAGCAGGAGGGAGCTGCTTCTCAGACAGTTGAAGCTGGCTGCTCCGGGTCGCTGTCTGTGTGTGTGGTGCAGCAGCTGCCTGAAAGAGCCATCTTCTCTTCGGTAGCAAGCAGAGACTCCTTCCTGCTGTCTAAGGTCTGGCCTCCCAAACTATCAGTGCCAGTGACAAATCTAGAAAGGACATCGGGATGTGTGTTCGTGTGCTGTTCTCGTTCCTGAGTCAGGTGCACATACCTGGTGTCTAATCAGCCTCAAAGACGTCACGTTTAGATCCCCATGTGTCGCCACTGCCACGTCACTGCAGTGAGAATGAGGAACCAGGAGTCTCCTAAGGCTTTTCTCTAGGAGTGCTCACGTACTACAGCTAAAGCCTCAATGATGCACTTACACCAGTGCAAGCCCCTAATGCTGTAAAGGTGCAAAGCAGGGATTACACCGACTCACTTTACTGCAGACTGTTCCACAGTTATACTGGGGCCCTGCAGACAGAGCCTACGTTAATGTTAATGCATTCCAAAGCTCCCGTGCTTTAGCTCTGTCTTGATGGGCACATGTATTTTTGTAAACACCCTGGGATCCACACATAGGTGCTGCCGCACCTGGCTGGAAATGGTTTCCTTTATATACCGGCTTTACAGTGTGGTTCAATGGCTCACTGTACACATTGCTCCAGCACCCCTGGATCCACATCAGCGTCCCTGCTCTAACAAGGGGCTCCATGCACTTTGACAGTTACCAGTCCTCGGTGTGATTAGATACAGGGGTTGCGCTGACTCCCTGAAGATTTCTTCATTGCCATTCCCACATGACATCCCCTCTCCTTGACGCAGTCCAGCGTTTGCATCTATAGTGACCAGCCTCAGACCCTTCAGGCTTCTCTTTCGCTCCTTTTCCCTGATTTAGCACTTTTTATTTTTTCAGTGCTCTGCTCTTTCCCGGATTTGTAAATTCCCCATTGCCTTTAATCAAGCTTCTGTTGAGCCTGGCAGTATTGGCCAGTTTGCTTTGTTTTAATAAAAGGTGAATTTGCTCCCTTGGCAGATTTTCCATGTACCGCCAGCTAAATTTCAAACATTTCACTATTGCATTAAAATAGCTGCCCTCCCCCCCCCCATTAGTGCAAGTGCAATATACTGGGTTAGATCCTGGTCCCAACGAAGCCAGAGGGAGTTTTCCCACTGACTTCAAAGGTGTGGGAATTTCATCCATTGGTATTTTCATCACAGGCTCATTCTGGCCAGTGGACTACAAAGGCCTAATAATGTACCAGTGAAGTAGCTCAGTCCTAGCCAAATATGATACTGTAGGTCCTCCTAAAATTTCATTAATAATGAGTGATTATTATCATGTGGTTGTTGGCATTCAGAGCTAGACATACGGGGGTTGAGGGAGGGAGGAGGATGTACCTTATGCAGCAGAGGTCCTTCCCCAAGCAGTGTTATCTTCAGAGCCCCTCCCTTGCAGATGGCATGTGGTGGGAAACTCTTCATTGCCTTCCCTAGAGAAGATAGCAGCAGCATGTTTGTTAACACCACCCTCTGCATGGGAGAGTCAGGTGGCAATAGAAACACCACATGCTCCCATGCAGGGGACTAGAGAGCAGCTCTTCACACATCACCAGCATGGGGCAGAATTTTCATATATCCCCCCCTTTACTCCCCAAAAGGGACAAGTAACTGCATCATTCCTCCCAGGGGAGGATGGCATGCTAAGGGGCATGGACTTCCTGATCTGGACTTTGAGTCCACATTGAGCCCATATTTCCTCTTGGTCTGCTAAGACCTGCAGCAGACTCTATGGATTTTACAAGGCCCTCAGGAAGCGAAAGCTGTAAGGGACACCAAATATCAAGTTATGGAACTTGTGTGGACTCCAGATTATTCATGGAGGTGGAAGAGTCAGGGTAAGGTGGAGCTTCTAAGCTCCTGAGTTTCCCTGTGTCCCCAGCCTCAGCATTCCCTACCTGCTAATGTATGCCATAAACTCTGTTTTAAAAGTCTGGGGTGGAAGGGTGGGGGAAGCAATCACACGACTTAAGAAAAAAATCTTTTAGGCTGAGTTAAGGATGAGATTTTGTATCAGTGGGAAAAGAAAGCCTACAGGAGAATTATCAGAAAACCCAGGAAATTCAGCAGAAAGGTTCAATCTACAAGAAATACAAATATTTGAAAATGTGGGAATCATAGTTAAGGCATTGAAACAGCCTTAACGCTGCCTGGGTAGTAATATTCTGACATGGGCATTCAAATACCATGAAGCTGAGTGCAGTTTTAAATATCTCTCGAAAAATCAGACCTTCTGAGAGGCTTATCTGTTCATAGCAAACAGGTTCATGTTATCAGTGACTTACTCTAAATAATACACTAGGGTTCTGCCAATTCCAGTCTGCTTTGTGGTCATAGAAAGGCCACAGAAACAAATGTACCATGGTCTACAAATTCCTGATCAGGCAAATAGCAGGCTAAAGGCAGTCACTCCCATTATGATTTCATGTACCACCAATTACACAAATGTCATTAGACACAGAGCTGTGTGTAGCTGCATAAACAAACCTCCGAGGCCCAGATAAGTAAATTATAGCATTCACTTCTTGAAAAGAGCAAAGATTAGTGTGATGGTGAAGCATCAGACTTTGTACTGAAGACATGAATGCATGAAGTCAATTAAGCTAAGAAAGCGCTGTGGTACACCAATAATGGGTACAGTGACAGTGGCTTTTCCACATGTAATATGTCCTCAGCCTACTACTGCAGGCTTCTTAAAGCTTTTAGAAAAAGGCTCTGATCAAAAGATTAATACACCTTACAAAGTAGATCTGAATGGAACAAAGAGGGGGAGCTAGGAGGTTCGCCATAGGGTGTATGTTAAGAATTAATTTTGAGTGTCCTAACTGTGCATTTCCATATTTTGAAGTATTTGAGGCTTCTTTTAAGTGTAACCTTAAGTCTGAATTCCCTGGGTTTCTAATAACTGTGATGATCATTATTACTGAATACTGAGCCACCAAAAGTGCTCTAGAAACATATAAAAGGCGTGATTCATGTCCAGATATGCCTACAGTCTAAATTGAACTAGGGGATAACGAACTAACAAAAGGCAAGGAAGACTAGAGGCATTGTTAGGCCAAGGTTTTGGAAGCACTGCAGTGCTTTGGTGAGGCTGTTTTAAATGTGTATAAGGCTCTCTCTTTGCTGCTTCAACCCTTTCTATCTCTCCTCACAAAGCAAAATTGCCAAACATGACGTCTATGTTCTTCTGTGCAAAATTTCAAATGTGTTGTTTCAGAGTAACAGCCGTGTTAGTCTGTATTCGCAAAAAGAAAAGGCATACTTGTGGCACCTTAGAGACTAACCAATTTATTTGAGCATAAGCTTTCGTGAGCTACAGCTCACTTCATCGGATGCATACTGTGGAAAATACAGAAGATGTTTTTATACACACAAATCATGAAAAAATGGGTGTTAATGTGTGAAATGTGTGAAATCCAGGAGATTTTGATCCAGTGGTCAACATATGAGGCCTGAAATGTGTATCCTTGTATTGGTGGTGTCAGTGGGATCAATTTGACCCTAGTCACTTCAGAATTTACAGAGCCAGGTATGAAACAAAGTATTTCTGAAGCACTCAAGGGGTTAACTCACAATTAATGCCTCTCTCCAATGGACACTACACCAACAGCTACACTCTTCCTCCCTCATCTCCAAGGGCCTGATTCTAGGGTAAATATGGAGTGACTCCACTGATACTAATGGAGACACACGAGCGTAAAATGTATGGGAGAGGAGACTCAGGCCAAGAGGCTCTGTCTCTTTTGTGCAGTTCATCCCTATGTCCTGTTTCCTCACCCCAGAGGTCTGGACAAACCTTCTTGGAACCTAGCACCCCTCTCATTGTCCAAACACTTCCATTTTGAAGGCCTAATTTCCTACTGAGGCCCACTTCCTCCAGGCTTATCTAAACTCTCTGAAAGAGCTACTGAAAGAGGTCTACTACAAAGTCTCCCCCAGATTTGCTGACGTCTTCCTTCCCTGCAATGAGCAGGGTATGTATTCCCCATCACAGTGTGGGAAAAGAATGAGAAACAAGCTGGTGACAAATGGAATATGCAAACATTTATCCATGTAAATATATGCAGCCCTGTTAGTGAGCCATCACAATCAAAATTTATGCATAGATATAGCTTACGGTCCGGAGGCTTTGCATATACAGTATATAATTCACCTTGTACACAATGTACCCAGGCCTGAGAGGAGCAAGCATATCCTGCCACATGCTGCGCACACTTGGCTCCCACTGAAGCCTATGACGGTATGATGAGTTTGGGGACTGGGCTGTACAACACATTAATTCTGGTTAATATTATGGAGTTGCTATTATGAAAACTACAGTATTATGAATGCCCCTCTGTAGCTGTATCCACCACAGTCTACCAGCCTGAAAGCACGTCTTCCCCAGAGCAGGGAAAATGGGCAATAGGTAACAACAACAATGCTGCTTTGAATGGACAATGGGTTTGCTCAGCAGGGAGACAGAGCTTCCGACTCTTACCGGAAGAGAAGGGGGAAGTGGAGTGAGTGGAACGTTACCCAAACAGAGAACAAAAGAAGCCAGGTGACAAACCAGGGGATTAATTAAGGGTTCTCAGGGGGAACTTGAGGGAGAGCGACACCCAGGAAGGAGGAAGGGCAGTCAGAGGAGCTAGGGGATAAGACTATATGTTTTAGCACACAAAGCATGCTCTGGAACAGAAGGTACCTGTGTGGATCCAGATAGACCTAACCTCAACACAAAGAATGTTCTGGAGTGGTAAGGAAACGGCGGTAGGGAAATGCATATCGGGTGTATTTCGTATGATCTGTATACTTATGCTGTATACATGAAGTGTAAAAGAGCAAGTGTGTTAGACTCTGGGCAGTACATCTCAGGCTGTGTGTAAAATGCTTCACAATTGTCATGCCCTCCTCAGAGAGTTAAAGGCTCAGAATGTGGGGTGGAGTTCTGGGAGAGGGTGCATTTAGTCAACTAGGGTGTCTTGGGGGTTGGCACTGGTCCTGGGGGGCCCAAGACAGGTGGGCTGAGGGTCTCCATTTCTGAGAACGGGTAATAGACAGAGTCAGTGCCCAGGAAATGTGCCAGCGAGACCAGGGGAGGAAAGAGTGCTGTAGCTGCTGCGACCCAGGGACACTTACAACACCCAGGGATCCAAAGACTGATTCACCTCACAGAAGTCTGGTGAATGGCTGGGGGGCCGGGAGGGGACTCACTGCATCTGACAGAGAAAGTACTTGACACCAAGCATTAGGCACCTTATAAGACTGGACCCTGTTTTCAGCATTTCGCTGTGAGTTAAAAAAAAAAACCATGGAAACAAAAATCTGTATAAGAAGCATAATTTTCCAAAATGCAAAACTTTATGGGCCTGATTCTCCACTCCCTTACATCTTGTGTAGCCATTTACAGTCATGTAAAATGGGTATATGCTTCTACCGCTTTTACTCTGTATAAATGCAAGGCAGCAGAGTCAAACCTTACATGCATTACGTGTATCTTATTAATATGCTAAACTGAATGCTGTTGGAGAATCTTAAAGCTGAAAAGAATCATGTTATCTTCTGTTCCAAGTGGCAGAGTAACAATTAAAGTATTTAAAAACACTATCCAGAGTATGAACTTCATGCTGGGCTATATAAAGCCATTAGAATTAAAGTAGGGCTAGTTTAATAAAGATAAGAAATTAACTTAAATATAGTTTAAAATGAAGTTTCATACTAGCTTTGCATGTTCCCATTTATAATGTGCATGTCTGTAGTATAGCTGGGAAGGCATTAGGAGAATGGAAATAAGAAAAAGATGGGTCATTAATAATAAATGCTCATGAGATGGGATAAATTTTTTTAGCCCTGGTTAATTCAGTCTGCTGTCTTAGATAATTAGATAGATCCATCTTGCCACCCATCACCCTAGTATTGTGCAGCTCTGTATAGAAAGCAATAGCAGGTCCCTTGTGGATTTCATGTCTAGCACCTCACCTTTTTGAGGGTAACAACTCTGCTTGAGATAGGGGTGTCACGGTTCCTCCCCCACTCTGAACTCTAGGGTACAGATGTGGGGACCTGCATGAAAAACCTCCTAAGCTTATCTTTACCAGCTTAGGTCAAAACTTCCCCAAGGTACAAAATATTACACCTCAGACTGGCCGCTACCACCACCAAACTAATACTGGTTACTGGGGAAGAGCTGTTTGGACGCGTCCTTCCCCCCAAAATACTTCCCAAAACCTTGCACCCCACTTCCTGGACAAGGTTTGGTAAAAAGCCTCACCAATTTGCCTAGGTGACTACAGACCCAGACCCTTGGATCTTAAGAACACTGAACAATCCTCCCAACACTTGCACCCCCCCTTTCCTGGGAAATGTTGGATAAAAAGCCTCACCAATTTGCATAGGTGACCACAGACCCAAACCCTTGGATCTGAGAACAATGAAAAAGCATTCAGTGTTTTACAAGAAGACTTTTAATAAAACATAGAAGTAAATAGAAATAAAGAAATCCCCCCTGTAAAATCAGGATGGTAGATATCTTACAGGGTAATTAGATTCAAAAACATAGAGAACCCCTCTAGGCAAAACCTTAAGTTACAAAAAAGATACACAGACAGAAATAGTTATTCTATTCAGCACAATTCTTTTCTCAGCCATTTAAAGAAATCATAATCTAACACATACCTAGCTAGATTACTTACTAAAAGTTCTAAGACTCCATTCCTGTTCTGTCCCTGGCCAAGACGACTACAGACAGACACAGACCCTTTGTTTCTCTCCCTCCTCCCAGCTTTTGAAAGTATCTTGTCTCCTCATTGGTCATTTTGGTCAGGTGCCAGCGAGGTTACCTTTAGCTTCTTAACCCTTTACAGGTGAGAGGAGCTTTCCCCTGGCCAGGAGGGATTTCAAAGGGGTTTACCCTTCCCTTTATTTTTATGACACGCCCCCCAAATCTCAGCTAGGGTGAAACACTGGCTGGGATTTCTTCCTGGAGCTCTAGGAAAACAGAGTTAATAAGACACATGCATCTCTAAATATACTACCAAGTACATAAAGACTAACAATATTTTCCACATCTCAAGGACGATTTTAACCAGTTGATTCTGGGAAACTTTCACGGGAGAGTGCATCAGCCACTTTGTTAGAAGCTCCTGAGATGTGTTGGATGTCGAAATCAAAATCTTGGAGAGCTAAACTCCACCGAAGAAGTTTTTTGTTAGTTTCTTTGACGGTGTGAAGCCACTTTAGTGCAGCATGGTCGGTTTGCAGGTGGAAACGCCGTCCCCAAACATATGGGCGTAGCTTTTCCAGAGCGTAGACAATGGCATAACATTCTTTTTCAGTGACTGACCAGTTGCTTTCCCTCTCAGACAGTTTTTTGCTGAGAAACACTACAGGGTGGAATTCTTGATCAGGTCCTTTCTGCATTAAAACTGCTCCCACACCACGCTCGGATGCATCTGTGGTTACTAGGAACGGTTTGTCAAAGTCTGGGGCCCTTAGTACAGGGTCAGACATGAGTGTCGCTTTAAGCTTGTTAAAGGCCTTCTGACACTTTCCGGTCCACTGAACAGCATTTGGCTGTTTCTTTTTGGTTAGGTCTGTCAGTGGGGCAGCGATTTGGCTGTAGTGCGGTACAAATCGTCTGTAATAACCGGCCAAGCCTAAGAAGGATTGAACCTGTTTCTTTGACTTTGGGACAGGCCACTTTTGGATAGCATCCACTTTGGCCTGTAGGGGGCTGATAGTTCCTTGACCCACCTGGTGTCCAAGGTAAGTCACTCTGTTTAGGCCTATTTGACACTTCTTAGCCTTAACAGTTAGTCCTGCCTCCCTTATGCGCTCAAGGACTTTTTGTAGATGTTCCAGGTGGTCTGCCCAGGAATCCGAAAATATGGCCACATCGTCAAGGTAGGCGACTGCATATTCTCCTAATCCCGCTAGGAGACCATCTACAAGTCTTTGGAAAGTGGCGGGTGCATTTCGCAGCCCGAAAGGGAGTACATTAAATTCATACAGCCCGAGATGTGTGATGAAGGCTGACCTTTCCTTGGCAGATTCATCTAGCGGTACCTGCCAGTACCCCTTGGTTAAGTCCAAGGTAGAGATGAACTGGGCCCGTCCCAGTTTCTCTAATAGTTCATCAGTGCGTGGCATTGGATAGTTGTCTGGGCGAGTTACAGCATTTAGCTTACGGTAGTCCACGCAAAAACGTATTTCCCCATCTGGTTTGGGAACTAGAACCACTGGAGATGCCCATGCACTTTCAGAGGGGCGGATTACACCCATCTGTAACATATCCTGGATCTCCCGTTCTATAGCAGTTTTAGCTTGAGGAGACACCCGGTAAGGGTGGACCCTAATTGGGTGAGCATTACCTGTGTCAATGGAGTGGTATGCCCGTTCAGTCAGTCCTGGGGTGGCTGAGAACGTTGGCGCGTAGCTAGTGCACAGCTCCTGGATCTGTTGTTGCTGCATACGCCCAAGGGTCATGGAGAGGTTCACCTCTTCCACACCACCAGCACATTTCCCTTCGTAATAGACACCTTCAGGCCACTCAGCGTCGTCTCCTCCCTGGGCTGTAAACTGACAAACCTTTAATTCTCTGGAATAAAAGGGCTTTAGAGAATTAATATGATACACCTTAGGCTTTCGGTTGGAGGTGGGGAATGCTATGAGATAATTAACAGCTCCCAGGCGCTCCTGGACCACGAATGGCCCTTCCCATGATGCTTCCATTTTATGGGCCTGGAGCGCCTTTAAGACCATGACCTGGTCTCCTACTTTGAAGGAACGCTCTCTGGCATGTTTATCATACCAGGCTTTTTGCTCTTTTTGAGCATCCTGTAAGTTTTCTCTAGCAAGGGCTAAAGAGGTTCGGAGGGTGTTTTGTAGGTTGGTTACAAAGTCCAGAATGTTAGTTCCTGGAGAAGGTGTAAATCCCTCCCATTGCTGCTTCACCAACTGCAATGGCCCCTTAACCTCACGGCCATATACAAGTTCAAATGGGGAAAACCCTAAACTGGGATGTGGTACAGCTCTGTAGGCAAAGAGCAACTGCTGCAATACTAGGTCCCAATCATTGGAGTGCTCATTTACGAATTTACGTATCATGGCCCCCAAAGTTCCATTAAACTTCTCCACCATGCCATTTGTTTGATGATGGTAAGGAGTGGCAACCAAGTGATTTACCCCATGAGCTTCCCAAAGGTTTTTCATAGTTCCTGCCAGGAAATTAGTCCCTGCATCTGTGAGGATGTCGGAGGGCCAACCTACCCTGGCAAAAATGTCTGCTAGTGCCTGGCACACACTTTTAGCCCTGGTGTTGCTTAGAGCTACTGCTTCCGGCCATCGGGTGGCAAAATCCATGAAAGTCAGTATGTACTGCTTTCCTCTGGGTGTCTTTTTCGGAAAAGGACCCAGAATATCCACAGCTACTCGCTGAAATGGAACTTCAATGATGGGGAGTGGCTGGAGAGGGGCTTTGACCTGGTCTTGGGGTTTTCCCACTCTTTGGCACACCTCACAAGACTGGACATAGGTAGAAACATCCTTGCCCATTCCCTCCCAGTGGAATGATCCCCCCAAACGGTCTTTGGTCCTGTTCACCCCAGCATGGCCACTAGGGTGATCATGGGCTAAGCTCAAGAGCTTGGCCCGGTATTTAGTTGGAACTACCAACTGTCTCTGAGGATGCCAGTCTTCCTGGTGTCCCCCAGAAAGAGTTTCCTTGTATAAAAGTCCTCTTTCTACAACAAACCTGGATCGATTAGAAGAGCTGAGAGGCGGTGGGTTGCTCCGTGCCGCCGTCCACGCTCTCTGGAGGCTTTCATCTGCTTCCTGTTCGGTCTGGAACTGTTCCCTTGATGCTGGAGACATCAGTTCCTCATTGGATTGGGGACATAGGCTTGGTCCCTCTGGAAGCGATATAGGGGATGGAGCTGTTTCTGTTGACTGTGAACCGCTCTCCGCTGGTGCACTATGTTGGGATTCAGGCTCCGGCTGAGTCTCTTGTGTAGGGTTATCGGCTGCTGCCAGTTCAGGTTCGGTGGGGCCCTCTGGTGTTGAGGTTGCAAGTACTGGATTCAGTGCTGGCACGGGGTCTGGTGTTGGTTGTTTGGCTGGTTCCGGTTCTGGGACTGGTTCCGTCTGGGTCTCTGGGACTGGATCCACTAGTGCTGTTGCAGACATTGGCCTGGGGTCCGGGTCCATCACCTCTGACCGGGCCCTGATAGAAGTTTCCGGAACAGAGCTAGGCCTCACGGCTTGTTTAGCCTGGCTGCGGGTGACCGTTCCCACCCTCTTGGCCTGCTTCACGTGATTGGCCAAGTCTTCCCCCAACAGCATGGGGATGGGATAATCATCATAGACTGCAAAAGTCCACATTCCTGACCAGCCCTTGTACTGGACAGGCAACTTGGCTGTAGGCAAATTGAAAGAGTTGGACTTGAAGGGTTGAATCGTCACTTGGATCTCTGGGTTGATTAAATTGGGGTCCACTAAGGAAGCATGGATAGCTGACACTTGTGCTCCGGTGTCCCTCCACGCGGTGACCTTCTTCCCGCCCACACTCACAGTTTCCCTCCGCTCCAAGGGTATCTGGGAGGTATCTGGGCCTGTGGACCTCTGGTGTGATTCCGGTGCAATGAACTGTAATCTGTTGGGGTTCTTGGGGCAGTTGGCCTTTACATGCCCCAGCTCGTTACATTTAAAACATCGTCCAGCTGACGGGTCACCGGGGCGAGGTGGGTTGCTGGAGAACGGGGTGGTGGGACGATAAGGGGTCTGGAGGGTTCTTTGGGAGGTAGGTGGGGCTTTGGGCGGCCCCCGGTAATAGGGTGTGGTCTGGGGTGGTCCCTTCTGGTCTCCGCTCCAACTGCGACCAGTTTTCTTCTTCTCTGCCACCTCCACCCATCTGGCTCCAATCTCTCCTGCCTCGATTACAGTTTTGGGTTTCCCATCTAGGATGTATCTTTCTATTTCCTCAGGAACACCCTCTAAGAATTGTTCCATTTGCATTAGGAAGGGCAAATTTACTGGAGATTCAACACTTGCTCCTGATATCCAGGCATCCCAATGTTTCACAATGTGGTAGGCATGTTGGGTAAATGACATGTCTGGTTTCCACCTTAGGGCTCGGAACCTCCGACGAGACTGCTCAGGTGTTATCCCCATTCTGACTCTCGCCTTGGATTTAAACAGTTCATACTTGTTCATATGTTCTTTAGGCATTTCAGCTGCCACCTCAGCTAAGGGTCCACTGAGCTGCGGCCTCAGCTCTACCATGTATTGGTCAGTAGAGATGTTGTACCCAAGGCAGGCCCTTTCGAAGTTTTCTAAGAAGGCCTCAGTATCATCACCTGCCTTGTAGGTGGGGAACTTTCTGGGATGGGAAGTGGTACCTGGAGAAGGATTGCTAGGGTTTGTTGGTATATTCTGCTGGGCCTTTATCCTCTCCATCTCCTCCACATGCTTCCTTGCCTCCATTTCCCTCTTGTGGGCAGCCTCCTGTACCTCCTTCTCCAGCCGCATGAGTTCTATCTGTCTTTCATGTTCCCTTTGTTTTTCCTCAGCCTGAAATTTGTCTAATTCCAGCTGTAGTCGAGCCGAGGATTTGGCCATTCTAACCTCTCTGTTTTTAACTAACTTTACACCCGAGGTTTAGAAATAAACAAACAAAACTTGGCTGTAAAATTTTGCTGTGCTGGAATAGAATACCTATTCTCTGATAGTGATTGTCAGCCTACAAAAAAAGACAATTCCCTTGTCTCTGCTCTAGGCCCAAATTAAAGTAAAAAACCTCCAACTACTTGGAAACCTGTTTACCCAGCCCAAAGAAAAAAAAAATTCTTTTCAAACCTGTGCTCCTTGTAAACCAAAAAAAAAATCAAAATCCTAAAAAAAACCCTGCCACTTTGTCTCCAGGCAAATGGGTAGAGCACACACCCCCTATTTACTTTTAGGAAGAAAAGAAAAAAAAAAACCTCTGGGTTGGAAGACTGTGAATTTCCCTGCAGGAGTTAAGTACCCTGCCTCCAGGCAAAGAAAACCTGCAATTCACAAGATAATCCCCTGTTGTCTCTGCTTGGCCACAAAGCAGAGAAAAAACAATCTGCTTTCAGTTTCAACTGCTTCCTTTCCAAAGGAAAAAAAAATTCTTTTTTAAAATCTGTATTTCTAGTTCAAAAAATCTCAACTGGATCTCAAAATGATTTCAGGTTAATCCCACCACTGTGCCACCATGTCACGGTTCCTCCCCCACTCTGAACTCTAGGGTACAGATGTGGGGACCTGCATGAAAAACCTCCTAAGCCTATCTTTACCAGCTTAGGTCAAAACTTCCCCAAGGTACAAAATATTACACCTCAGACTGGCCGCTACCACCACCAAACTAATACTGGTTACTGGGGAAGAGCTGTTTGGACGCGTCCTTCCCCCCAAAATACTTCCCAAAACCTTGCACCCCACTTCCTGGACAAGGTTTGGTAAAAAGCCTCACCAATTTGCCTAGGTGACTACAGACCCAGACCCTTGGATCTTAAGAACACTGAACAATCCTCCCAACACTTGCACCCCCCCTTTCCTGGGAAATGTTGGATAAAAAGCCTCACCAATTTGCATAGGTGACCACAGACCCAAACCCTTGGATCTGAGAACAATGAAAAAGCATTCAGTGTTTTACAAGAAGACTTTTAATAAAACATAGAAGTAAATAGAAATAAAGAAATCCCCCCTGTAAAATCAGGATGGTAGATATCTTACAGGGTAATTAGATTCAAAAACATAGAGAACCCCTCTAGGCAAAACCTTAAGTTACAAAAAAGATACACAGACAGAAATAGTTATTCTATTCAGCACAATTCTTTTCTCAGCCATTTAAAGAAATCATAATCTAACACATACCTAGCTAGATTACTTACTAAAAGTTCTAAGACTCCATTCCTGTTCTGTCCCTGGCCAAGACGACTACAGACAGACACAGACCCTTTGTTTCTCTCCCTCCTCCCAGCTTTTGAAAGTATCTTGTCTCCTCATTGGTCATTTTGGTCAGGTGCCAGCGAGGTTACCTTTAGCTTCTTAACCCTTTACAGGTGAGAGGAGCTTTCCCCTGGCCAGGAGGGATTTCAAAGGGGTTTACCCTTCCCTTTATTTTTATGACAAGGGGTTTCAGCTTTCACCTTCTCAGTGTCATTCATTTCCCCTTTCTATTTTTGAGGGGGTGTGGCAGGGCAGGACTCACCCCTGCAGCGCCTCCTGCTGGTCGTCCAAGGAATTATCGTTTCCAGCCTCTGGAGCGCCCTCTGCAGGCCAGTGTCCCACTTGCCGCAGGGCCCCCCAAGTCCCTCCCAGACCCCGGTACCCCTGTCACACCAGGGTGCTGCCCCCTGGCAGTACCGTCACAAATCTGGGTCATCCCCCCTGGGAATCCCCACCCTCTAGCCCCACCTCGCTTCAGTCTTTGGCTACTGCCAGGCACCATCTAGCCCTCCCCCATCCGCACCCCTCCGCAGGGAGGAGAAGTGAAGAACCCACCACCACCATCACCACCGCCATTGTCACCTCTTCTGCCTGGGTTCTCACCTGGCTGGCTGCCACCCGCTTGCTGCTGCTCTGAAGCTTGCTGCCTTGTCGAGGAGTAGGAAGACTGCTGTGAGGAATTGTGAAGGGGGTCGGTTGTTTGACTGAGTAACTTTAACAGCTGTGCTCTTGGGGTGCTGGCAGCCTTTTGATGCTGTGGGGAGCTGGGGGAGAGGCATGGAGCCCTCCTGCAGTCTTGCTGCCCCCGTCACATCTTCTTTCACCACCACCACCCCTTTTTGTCACCACCCCCTCCACCAACCCAGCTGACCATCAACACCTGCCGCTCCCCCCTCGATGGGGCTGCTTGCTTCTTCACCCACCACCATCTGGGACTGTTTCCAGCAGTGAGCAAAGACTGGCTTGAGCCCCACAAGCGTCCGTGGGTGCACTCCCCGCCCCTTTTGTTTGGACTTGGCCCCCCTCCCTCACTTGTAGTTGGGTGGGGGGGTCTCCCCATTTACCTCCAGCCCAGTTTCCTCCTCCCTTCCTCCCGTAGCTCCCTGGAAGATTTTTCCCTGGTTGTTTGCCTGTCCCACCCTGACCCCATCCTAGGTTCCTGGGTTTGTTTGTGTTCTTGCCCCTCCCCAACCCTTGCAAGTCTGTTACTTTGCCTGCCTTGCCCTTCCTCAGGAGTTGGGTTCCCCCCCTTGTGCTCTACTCACTCCGCCCTCAGTTGTTTGCTGTTCCCCCTGACTCCCGCTGACCCCTGCCCTGCCCAACCCGCAGTTTAGTGTGCTCATGTCCCCTTTCGGACTGCTTGTGCCCCCCCCCCTTTTTTAAGTTGTTTACCCTGATCACTGCACCTCCCCGATGCAATCATAGTCCTTCCCCTTCCAAGTGCAGCCAGAGGAGCCAGCGCCCCGCCCTGCGCCCGTGATTGTCCCCCTCTCCTTTGTTGTCCCCATGTCCTTCTGTTGTTAGCACCCTCCTTCCTGCCTACAGCCTAGCGGGGAGGAGTGGTTGCTTCTTCCCTTCCCCCAGTGCCCCCTTACTTCCCCCCCCCCGCCCAGGCTGGTACCCTCCTTCCTGCATACAGTCTAGCAGGGAGGAATGGTTAGCCCTGTCCCAACTTCCCTAGTCCCCACAGCCTGTTTGCTGGACCCTCCTCCCCTGCCTGCCGTCTAGTGGGGAGGAGTAGATGTCCATTGTTCCACCCCCAATTTAGGGCCTCCTCCTGCCTCTTTCCATTATGGAGGAGGACCCTGCCCCTGCCCCCACCCCTGCTCCCACTCCTGCTCCCATAGTTCCTCCCTTGCCCGCCCCAGTGGCTACCCTCTCGGCCACTACTAGCCTAGAGTCTACTGCTGCCATGGCTACCCATTCCACCAGCAAAAAGGGCCAGGGGAATAAAAAGTGCAAAGGCCCCGCCTGGAAAACAAAACCTCCCGTTGGCGGGGCTGCCCTCCCTGCCGCGGCCCCGACATCTGCCGCGGCCCCTCTTTCCCCAGCCGTTCCCTCCACCAGCTCTGGGGGCGCTCCATCCCTAGCCCCCAGAGCGTACGCCCAGGTGGCTGCTGCCCCCCCAGCATGCCGCCGCGCCATCTGCCCTGACTATCACCTCCGGTACCATTCCTGGTGGCCTGGGCCCCTTCCCCTTGCTGACCAGGAGGCATGGCGTCCGCTACCTCCTGGTGGCCACCTAGCCCCACGTTGAAACGTACGTGCAGGCATTGGTGAGGGTGGTAGGACCCACGGCCATCGTGGCGGCCTCCAAGATGTACGGTAAGGTTGTGGTCTTCCTAGTGTTGGAGGCCGCCGCTCAGGAGGCGGTAGAGAAGGGCATGGTGGTGGGGGGGGGGCGTGTTCGTTGCCCTAGAACCCCTGGAGGACTTGGGTGTACGGGTGGTATTGACCTCCGTCTCGCCCTTCCTGCCCAACATTGGCCTGTTGCCTGCCCTCTCCACCCTGGGGAAACCCATCCCAATCATCAGCCCTCTCCCACTGGGCTGCAAGGACCCTGCCCTCTGCCACGTTCTGTCCTTCCGCCAGCAGGTGCAGATTCAAGTACTGCCGGCAACGAGTGGCGGGGTGGCGCTCGCAGGGTCCTTCTTGGTGCCCTATTAGAGGGCCCATTACCAGGCCCACTATTCGACAGGGGAGGCCCGCACTGCTTCCTCTGCCGGGCGACGGGGCACATCTGGAGGGACTGCCCCCTGGCCTGGCCCGGAGGAGCGTCCGGGACCCCCGAGACCCGGGAGGGCACCGGCCCTGTCATCGCCGGTGACCCTGGCAGCCTGGCTGCCACTGCCACTGCCCCTCCTCCTGTGGAGGAGAGAGGGCGGCAAGACCTCTGCCGGCTGAGGGAGAGGGCTTGCCCCACGGGGAGGTTTCCCTTCCTCCCGTTGTCCAGCCCTTGCCGCCTCGAGCCCCAAAACGATCGCCCTTTCCCCCTGGCCCTGCCCCTGCTGACCAGCCCTCCAATTCCACTTCAGAGGGCTGGGTGCTCATCCGGGGGAAGCGCGGTGCCCGTAAATTGCAGGCTCGATCCCTCCCCTCTGATGAGGAGGGAGACAAAGCCCCCCGAAAAATGCTGCGGGGGGCTGATGCTGTTACAACTTCTGCCATGTCTCCAGATGGAGCTCAGCAGGGGACGCTGGCTATGGCAGCAGATGGAGGTGTCACTGCCCCCCTTGTTGAGTCCCCTCCCAAGGAAGCCTCGGTAGGAATTCCCCTGGCCCCTTTGCCATCTGCGCCCCCTGCCGTTGTCGATACTGGGGCTATTACTGCCCTGGCTCCTGACGGAGAGGACTCTGGGGCCGCGGGGACTGGATTTACCTCCATATTCGAGGAGATTGAGGCCCTGGGTCTGATCCCAGTCACCCAGGGGGAGGACGACCCCCAGTCAGAGGGCCTCGATCTGGGTGGTGGCTCACTTCCACCACCCCCTCCTCCTTCTCCCTGCCCCTCACTCCCAACTGTAGCCCCCGCTCTGGTCCTGGGGACCAGATCTTTTAGGGGCCTTACCGGAGGGTGGCAGCAGGTTGGCTGCTGCATCCCCCTCTGCGCTGAGGGAAGAGCTGTGCCATTTCCTGCTGGACACTTTTGGTTCAAAGAGCAAGGTGAAGCTTGCCCTCCAGTGCTGGGGAGACTTCCATCGCGTCCTCCAGGCTGTGAAGGGCCTTTTGGGGGAGGGGAGAGGGACTGGGAGGCAGGGCCTCGTGGCCTACTGGCAGGCCTGTAAGTTCCGCGACTCCCTGATGACCTTTGGGGTCGAACTTGGGTTGTTGCGGGGCCCGCTGGAGGCCGTCAATTCCCCTGCCCGTGAGGATTCACCCCAGCCCTCCCTATGAAGGATACCATCTTTGCTACGTTGAACACCATGGGCTGTAGCGTGGGTCTCCGCAGGAGCCAGGTGCTCTCCTTCCTTCGGGGGGGGGGTACTCTGTGATCTTCCTGCAGGAGACCCTCATGGCTCCAGCCTTCGAGGCTAGCTGGCGGCTGGAGTGGGGGGACAAGGTTTACTTTAGCCACCTCAGCGCCTGTTCAGCTGGGGTAGCCACCCTGTTCTCCCCCGAGCTACGGCCTGAGGTGCTGGGGGTAGCCGAGGTCATGCCGGGTCACCTGTTGCACGTCCGGGCCTGCGTAGAGGGGCTGAGATTAAACCTGGTCAACGTCTATGCCCGGAACGCGGGCCCGGAACGAGTGCGTTTCTATCGGCAGGCGTCGGCCTTCCTCAGCACCCTGGATCCTCACGAGTGCCTGGTCCTGGGCGGGGACTTCAACACCACCCTCGAGGAGCAGGACTGCTCAGAATTCGAGACATCCCAGGCAGCCGCGGGCGTCCTCAAGGAGATCGTGGATCATCACTCCCTGGTGGACGTCTGGTGCGACCACCACCCAGACGACGATGTTACCTTTACTTATGTCCGGGTGGAGGGGGATTGGTCACGCCACTCCCGGTTGGACCACATTTATATCTTGCGGTTCCAGCTGGCACGAGCCTACGCCTCCGGCATCTGGCTGGCCCTGTTCTCGGATCACCACTTGGTGACCATGACAGCCTCTCTGAGTCCAGAGAGGCCGGGGCCGGCCTATTGGCATTTTAATAACAGCTTGCTGGAGGACGTGGGCTTTGTGGTGTCCTTCTGGGAGTTCTGGCTGACCTGGCAGTGGCAGTGGCGTGCCATTCCCTCGGTGAGGCAGTGGTGGAATGTGGGGAAGGTGCACGCACAGCTCTTCTGCCGCGACTGCACCTGGGGGTCCACCCAGCAGAGGGATGCGGTGATAGGGCAGTTGGAGTGGGAGGTTTTAGAGCTAGAGAGGCATCTCGCCTCCGGTCCTGAGGATCCACCCCTCCGTGCAGCGTACTGGGAGAAGCGGGAGGAGCTCCGGACCCTGGATGACCATCAAGCCTGGGGCACTTTTGTTCAATCCTGCATCTGCCTCCTTTGGGAGTCCCTTCTATGCTAATCTATTCTCCCTGGATCCAACCAATGCCTGCAGGGTGCTCTGGACCGAACTCCTGACGGTCAGCGCGGGCGACCGGGACCAGGTGGAGCTGCTTCTCTCTCTGGCTGAGCTCTCGGAAGCCCTCCATCGCATGCCCACTAATAAATCTCCGGGCATGGACGGGCTGACCGTGGAGTTCTACCGCGTGTTCTGGGACGTCCTCGGCCCAGACCTTGTCATCGTCTTGGCCGAGTCCTTGCAAAGCGGGGTCCTCCCTCTCTCGTGCAGGCAAGCTGTGCTTGCCTTATTGCTGAAGAAGGGGGACCTCCGCGACTTAAGGAACTGGCGTCCCATCTCGCTCCTCAGCACGGACCACAAGGTCGTAGCAAAGGCCATCTCACTGCGGCTGGGGTCCGTGCTGGCGGACGTGGTTCATCCCAACCAGACCTACACCATCTTGGGCCGGACCATCTTTGACAACTTGTATTTGGTCCGGGACTGGAGGTTGATGGGGTTGGCGCTTCGGGAGCCGGAGCTGCAGCTGGTCCTGTCGGCATATGCTGACGATGTGCTCCTCGTGGTCCAGGACCCAGATGACCTCATGTGGGTGGAGGTCTGCCAGGCTGTTTATTCGGCTGCCTCCTCTGCCTGGGTCAACTGGGTCAAGAGCTCTGGCCTCGTGGTCGGAGACGGGTGGCAGGCGAGCTCCCTCCCACCCGCGCTTCAAGCCATCTGGTGGAGCGTGGGTCCGCTGCTCTATCTTGGCATTTATCTCTCCACCACACATCCTTCTCCGCTGGAGAACTGGCAGGATTTAGAGGCCAGGGTGAGTGAGCGGCTGTGGAGACGGACAGGACTGTTCTGGTGTCTCTCCCTGCGAGGGAGGGTGCTGGTGCTGAACCAACTGGTCCTGTCCATGCTCTGGCACTGACTCAACACCCTGAGCCTGGCCCCGAGAATCCTGGCCAGGCTCCAGAGGATGGCTCTGGAGTTCTTCCGGACGGGGCTGCACTGGGTCTCTGCAGTGGCTCTGAATCTCCCCCTGGAGGAGGGAGGACAGGGCCTGGTTTGCTTGTGCAGCCAGGTCCATGTCTTCCACCTCCAGGCCCTGCAGAGGCTCCTTTATGGTGCAGGTAGTCCAGCGTGGAGCACGTTGGCACACGCCTGCCTTCGAGGGCTCCGATATGACCAGCAGCTCTTTTTTTCTCGATCTGAGAGGCCTTCCGCGAGACCTCTCTGAGCTGCCAGTCTTCTACCAGGACCTCCTCCGGACCTGGAAGCTTTTTTCGGTGACCAGGTCATTTGTGGCCACCAAGGGAGCGGACCTCCTTGCGGAGCCCCTGCTACACAACCTCGACCTCAGTGTGCAGGTGGCGGAGTCTCCCTTCGTATGTCAGAGGTTGGTCCTGGCAGAAACCACCAGAGTCAGAGACCTCCTGGACTACGACAGGGAGGATTGGGTGGAGCCCTGCGCACTCGGACGACACATGGGGCTTTCCACCCTTCCGACCCCTAGGCGCGTATTCCAGGAGGTGAAGGCTGCCTTGTTACCCCATTCTCTCTCTTTCCTGCGGCAAGCCCTGCAAGAGGGCGTTCCCCGCCCAGCCCTCACCCCTGGCCCTCCGGACATTTTTCTTGGGTCCCTGTTCTGTGAGCCCCCCCAGCCTCCCTGCTGCCACACGCCGAGCCAGCTACATTCTCTGCAGCCAGTCCAGTTTCAAACCGCACCCAGAAACCATCTGTACATGCTCATGCTCCCTACATTGCATTACCTCACCCTCGTGTCCCGCCCCGACACCAAATGGCGGGATTATCTTCCACCTAAAGAGGGTGAGGCGCCCTGGTGGGCCAGCCTTTATTCCACCTTGGTCCCACAGCCCGCCGGGGACATCAGTTGGTGGCTCCTTCATGGAGCCGTGAGCATGGGCGTGCACCTGCCACAGTTCACCCCTACACCTGAGGCCTGCCCCTTTTGCGGCGTGAGGGAGAACCTGGCACATGCCTATCTCGAATGTGCCAGGTTGCAGCCCCTGATCTGGCTCCTCCAGAACCTCTTGTTGAGGTTCTGGCTGCACTTTTCCCCACACTTGTTCCTTTTTGCACACCCTATCCGTGGCCCCACGAAGTCACGAGACCTCCTCGTCAACCTCCTCCTGGCTCTGGCCAAAGTCTCCATCTACAATACCAGGAGGAGAATGTTGGATGAGGGGGTGCTCTGTGACTGCAGGGCCTATTTCCATTCCTCCCTAGTTTCACGCATCCGGGCAGAGTTCCATTGGGCAGCGTCCACTGGCTCCCTCGACAGCTTTGAGGAGCAGTGGGCGCTGTCCAGGGTTCTCTGCTCGGTGTCCTCATCTGGTATCCTCATTTTGAACCTCTGACCCTCGCTCAGGTCCCTGTTTTTCATTAGTTGTCCCCCGTAATCAGTTGGTCCCTGGGTCCAGTGGTCCCTCCCGCTAGGCTGGGGGAGGGGCTTTTAGCAGTGGGTGGGCTTGCGCCCATCCACTTCCTGGGTTTTCCAATAAGACCCCGCTACAGGGGGTAGGAGGGTTGTTGGGGGGGCAGTTGTGTGGAAGGAGGTGTCAAGGTGAATGTCATTCTTGTGATGGAAAGGACTTTGTAGCCCATGTCAGGGTGCCCTGTGATGGTGTGGTGCAGCTATGCGTTATGGAGCTCTGTCCACCTGTAGCCCCTGATCCCCCAGGAGCTTCACCTGTAAAGATGTGGCAGGATAAGGGGCTTAGGCATCATTTAAAGTCAGCAACAAAATTAAAAATTGTAAAATTAGGCAGGGAAATTTCCTGTGTTTCTGATGTTTAGTGGCTGAACACATGCAATGGGACAAATGCTAAGGGGTACAGAAGCCCTCATTCCCACAGAGGGAAGCGGCTTACTACTCTTTCTACTCAGGCAGATGTGGTTAGGTGCTCAGGGCAGCTGATCAGCTGTAGGGGTCCAGAATGAAATGGTGAGTCCATGCAAATTAGCACCTGCCCTCTCCACTAGCTCTCTGCTGCTCCTGGTTCCTCCTTACCCCCGTGCCAAGAAGCCCCTACCCAATGTTGAAGGAGACGGTCCCTCCCTTTTGACTTCACTGCCTGGCAAGATCATGGCTACCTTTTGCAGGGGCAGAGTAACACACTCCACTGCTGGAGTGGAGTTGGGTGATTGTGGAGAGGCCTCCAGGACTGCAGACAAGAGGAAGCTTCTCCCATTGTATCTAATTAGTGTCCTGCAGGAGTAGAGCCCAGCTATGCTGTGGGACTCTGGCCAGATTCCCTGAGCAGCACAGTACGCTTTGGCTTATTGTTTTGTCCTACCCTGGTGCATCTGCATCAGCAGTTCAACAGAAAACACCGTTCCCTGATTTGAGCTGAAGCAAAGGCAGCAGAAGCTGTTACAAACAGCTGTTAATTCCAGCATCAGTGTACCATGGGAGAAACATCCAATGTCTGCCAAATGTCAAGGAACAAAAGTCCTCCTAGGAAATTACAAACAATGCAGAAGCCAAAAATAATGTTAAAAATCACTTTGCAAAATACTGTGTTTTGTTTTAACACTGCCTCAAGCCTTCCTCACCTCAAAATCATTTTGCTAAAAGCTTTTTCAATCAGAAGATAAAATGATGGAATAGCCAAGAAGCACAGATAATTTCTTTCCTATTTTATGTCACTTCTTTGCAGAGAAGATGCGCTTGTCAAGGGATGTGTGTACCATTTTTCAAGCTTTGTGTCAATCTTCTAAAGAAGATATCTGTAGATCATGGTCAGATTTGGCTAGGGAGCATATCTATCATGTCTGAAAGAAAATCATTCATTTTCTAGATCTGCCAACCAGAGCAGCCACCTGTCCTTAGAATGAGGAAAAAGTGATAGGATCCATATCCTCTGTGACAAGTTGTCCTCAAGGAAAGTATAAGACTCCTAATTGACAGATGTTATATGAAGAGGGGAGTGTTATGTAGTGTGACAAAGCTCTGTCCTTGCTTCCATGGGTCCTGCGTTTCCTGGTGGATTTCGCTAGCCTCAGAGGCTCACTGTGACCCTCCACATAACCCTTCTCTCTCTAAGGACAAGGGTCACAGTCTACTGAGCCATTTTCATCATAAGCCAGCAAGGGAGGTGAGGAGACGTTATCCTTCCTTGCACAGTCTCTGTTGTCTCCCAATCTCAGTGATTAATCAGGGGTCAAAGGCGGGGGGAGCCCAGGCCCACCCTCTACTCCGGGCTCCAGCCCAGGGACCTTAATAGTATCAGCTATGGTAGCTGACTTTTTAGAAACATGACATGTACAACTCCCTGGGCTACTTCCCCCACAGCAGCCCTCACTTCCTCAAGCTTCACTTTACCCTTACCTGAGGGCCTCCTTCCTTGTGCCTGATATGGTGTGTACTACTCAGTCTCTCCAACAGCACAACTTCCTCCCACAGCTCCTGACCTGCACACCCACCTGACTAACTGGGAGGCTTTTAACTAGTTTCAGCCAGCCCCTGATTGGCTTCAGGTGTCCCAATCAACCTAGCATTCTCCCTGCCTTCTGGAAAGTTCTTAATTGGCACCAGGTGTCTTAATTGACCTGGAGCAGCTGCCATTTCACTTATCCTAGCACCAGGGATTTGTTTAGCCTGGAGCTAATATATCTATCTCCCACTACTTTTCTATAGCCATCTGGCCTTGCCCCGTCACAGTAGCAATGGAAAGGCTGTTAGAAAGAATCACTTTCTTCCAACACTGAACAAAGAATTATGTTAGGATGAGGAAAACAATATTAGCCTCAGATTACGTTCTCGCCCCTTGCTAACTGCCAGGTTTTGCCTAGAACAGCTCTAGACACCCTCATAGAATCATAGAATCATAGAATATCAGGGTTGGAAGGGACCCCAGAAGATCATCTAGTCCAACCCCCTGCTCAAAGCAGGACCAATTCCCAGTTAAATCATCCCAGCCAGGGCTTTGTCAAGCCTGACCTTAAAAACCTCTAAGGAAGGAGATTCTACCACCTCCCTAGGTAACGCATTCCAGTGTTTCACCACCCTCTTAGTGAAAAAGTTTTTCCTAATATCCAATCTAAACCTCCCCCACTGCAACTTGAGACCATTACTCCTCATTCTGTCATCTGCTACCATTGAGAACAGTCTAGAGCCATCCTCTTTGGAACCCCCTTTCAGGTAGTTGAAAGCAGCTATCAAATCCCCCCTCATTCTTCTCTTCTGCAGGCTAAACAATCCCAGCTCCCTCAGCCTCTCCTCATAACTCATGTGTTCCAGTCCCCTAATCATTTTTGTTGCCCTTCGCTGGACTCTCTCCAATTTATCCACATCCTTCTTGAAGTGTGGGGCCCAAAACTGGACACAGTACTCCAGATGAGGCCTCACCAATGTCGAATAGAGGGGAACGATCACGTCCCTCGATCTGCTCGCTATGCCCCTACTTATACATCCCAAAATGCCATTGGCCTTCTTGGCAACAAGGGCACACTGCTGACTCATATCCAGCTTCTCGTCAACTGTCACCCCTAGGTCCTTTTCCGCAGAACTGCTGCCTAGCCATTCGGTCCCTAGTCTGTAGCTGTGCATTGGGTTCTTCCGTCCTAAGTGCAGGACCCTGCACTTATCCTTATTGAACCTCATCAGATTCCTTTTGGCCCAATCTTCCAATTGGTCTAGGTCCTTCTGTATCCTATCCCTCCCCTCCAGCGTATCTACCACTCCTCCCCATTTAGTATCATCCGCAAATTTGCTGAGAGTGCAATCCACACCATCCTCCAGATCATTTATGAAGATATTGAATAAAACCGGCCCCAGGACCGACCCTTGGGGCACTCCACTTGATACCGGCTGCCAACTAGACATGGAGCCATTGATCACTACCCGTTGAGCCCGACAATCTAGCCAGCTTTCTACCCACCTTATAGTGCATTCATCCAGCCCATACTTCCTTAACTTGCTGACAATAATACTATGGGAGTCCGTGTCAAAAGCTTTGCTAAAGTCAAGAAACAATACATCCACTGCTTTCCCTTCATCCACAGAACCAGTAATCTCATCATAAAAGGCGATTAGATTAGTCAGGCATGACCTTCCCTTGGTGAATCCATGCTGGCTGTTCCTGATCACTTTCCTCTCATGCAAGTGCTTCAGGATTGATTCTTTGAGGACCTGCTCCATGATTTTTCCAGGGACTGAGGTGAGGCTGACTGGCCTGTAGTTCCCAGGATCTTCCTTCTTCCCTTTTTTAAAGATTGGCACTACATTAGCCTTTTTCCAGTCATCCGGGACTTCCCCGGTTTGCCACGAGTTTTCAAAGATAATGGCCAGTGGCTCTGCAATCAGAGCCGCCAATTCCTTCAGCACTCTCGGATGCAATTCGTCCGGCCCCATGGACTTGTGCACGTCCAGCTTTTCTAAATAGTCCCTAACCACCTCTATCTCCACAGAGGGCTGGCCATCTCTTCCGCATTTTGTGATGCCCAGAGCAGCAGTCTGGGAGCTGACCTTGTTAGTGAAAACAGAGGCAAAAAAAGCATTGAGTACATTAGCTTTTTCCACATCCTCTGTCACTAGGTTGCCTCCCTCATTCAGTAAGGGGCCCACACATTCCTTGGCTTTCTTCTTGTTGCCAACATACCTGAAGAAACCCTTCTTGTTACTCTTGACATCTCTGGCTAGCTGCAGCTCCAGGTGCGATTTGGCCCTCCTGATAACATTCCTACATGCCCGAGCAATATTTTTATACTCTTCCCTGGTCATATGTCCAACCTTCCACTTCTTGTAAGCTTCTTTTTTATGTTTAAGATCCGCTAGGATTTCACCATTAAGCCAAGCTGGTCGCCTGCCATATTTACTATTCTTTCGACTCATCGGGATGGTTTGTCCCTGTAACCTCAACAGGGATTCCTTGAAATACAGCCAGCTCTCCCGGACTCCTTTCCCCTTCATGTTAGTCCCCCAGGGGATCCTGGCCATCTGTTCCCTGAGGGAACCCTCATCCCCCCCCCTTTTTTTTTGCCTCTTTCCCATGAAACATTTAAAGAAACAATATAGAGCGCCTCAAAGAGAGGCAAGATGGCCTTATGATCTGCGTGAAAGACTGGGCATGAGGACCTCTGTGTCTTAGGCCAGGTCTATACAATAGCTCTCTATCGGTATAACTACGTCACTCAGGGGTGTGGAAAATCTGACTTATATACCGACCTAACTCCTGTTTAAACAGCACAGTGTCAGCAAGAGAGCCTCTCTGGGGAGGTGGATTAACTATGTCAACGGGAGAAATGCTTCCATCGGTGTAGGAGTTTCTTAACTAAAGGATTACAGTGGCGCAGCTGCAGCATTGTATGGGAAGATAAGCCCTTATTCCTGACACTGTGAATGACTTGTGACTTGGTCTGGGGTCAATCAAAAGGTTTCATTTTGATTATGACTGTTTTTTATTTATTTGTATTTTTAAAAATATATATAATTTTTAATTTCTAAATGAAAAATCATCTCAAAAAGGAACATTTCATTTTGAAAATGTCAAAACAAAACCTTTTGATAACGTCAAAGCTTTCTTCCAAAATGTTTTGGAGTTAAAAAACCAATCCTGTTTGGTGAAAAGTTTCGGTTTTGATAAATTCTCCAACGAAAAAATTTCTGAACAGCTCTAAAGATGACACGCAAGTGGGGACATAGTGATGTTGGTTTAAAGGGGCTGATACCAGCATAGCTTATTGCTATTGAGGAAGGGAAATAAGTTATACTGGAATACAATTCCTTTATAGTGGTATAGGTGCATCCATGCTCAGGATTGTACTGGTATAATTATTTCAGTAAAAACAATCACCCTCCTACCCTCCCTGCCCCCAGCTGACAGAGGTATACTGTGTCAAAACCTGTGTGTAGACCAGGCTTAAGTAAATGGGCATCATGACAGAAGAGGATTTTCCCTGTGAAAAATTTAAAGGAAATGTACATTGAAAGGAATGATTAGAACTGCTATTCATACACCTTAATGGTTTCTAACTAAATGTAACCACTCAGGTAAAAGACCTGAGTGGCTGAATGTGCAGATGTAAGGCCTGATTCTCATGTACAGTAAAGCCACTTGACACTACTCTGGCAATGAAAACAGGCTCTAAAGTGGATGTTACTTACACTCACTTCAAAGCTCTATTAGACTGCCTGAGAGGTGTAAAGCAGCATTAATTTAATCAGGTCTTTAATGTTAGGATGTATAATAAAGCCTCAGAAAGACAATAATACTGAACTTATTCTGATGCTGTCAGTAAATTGATGGCACACCCTCACCGTGAATACTGTATTCAGTTCTGGTTTCCCTGTCTCAGAAAAGGGATAGCAGAAATAGATGTGGCGAGGAAATCGTTGAGGAGAGCTACCAGAGGCGTCAAAAAATTTCCATATGCAAAAACAAGAGGACAGTCAATAAAACTGAACGGCAATATACTTAAAACGGATATTTGAAATGTGTATTAGCCCTATGGAACTCATTGCCACAAGATATAAGTCCAGAGCACTGTAGAATTTTACAGATTGGTTAGACATTTATATGTATAACATGAGATCTGCTATTACATTAAACAATTAGAGCTATAAACCCTCATGCATCAGCACATAAGACAACCACTTGCTAATTGGATTAGGAAGGCGTTCCCCCTATGGGTAGGTTATTCCATAATTATCCACTATGGCAAGAGGTCCTGGCTTCTCAGTTCACCCACTGTGACACTCCCTGGTGGTACCGAGGGTTGTGAGTCACCACACCACTATGTGCTCTTATCATGATGCAGTCTTGTCTGTGCCTCCTGTGGATCAGCTCCCTGAAACCATCCGCTTCTGGCAGCACAAGCAGGGTCTTCCAGGTCTATTCAGGCCTCACTCTCCCCTGTACAGGTAGTGATTGGCAAACACCAATGGTGGTGTCCTCAGAGTGTTCTCTGCTTTGTCCAGTCCCTTATCCAGTGAACACTCACAGAATTACCAGGCCTCTTGTTCCCAAAGGAAAAGTACACACTAGCTTGTGAGTAAGAGTCAGCTCAGGACCTGCACTTTGCTTAACACCACAGTACTTAATATATTTATAGTGAAAACAAGAATATGTTTATTAGCAAAGAATGGAGATTCAGTGAGTAAGAATATTGGAAACAAATGGTTACATATAAATCAAAATCAAAACATGCTTTCTAGAGACTGAACTTTAACTCACCACTTCCTCTCTTGTCTAAAGACAAGTATCTCACCCAAAATTCTCCTCAGTGTTTTCAACCATGCCTGGTTGCGACCCCTTTTTCACGAAGCAAAAGTGCTGTCCTTTTACTTCCACAGTGAAGCATGCCCAGGTGCCTTATTTGCCTCCCCAAATATAATGGAGCAAACCTTTGAAGTGCCCCTGAAGCTCTGGAATTCTGCTTTCCAACCCCCACACCTTTCTCTTCCTCCTAGTTTCTTTCTAAATTTCTTACAATCCTTCATTTGCATTCAGTTCAGGCTGGTGATGGAAGACCCAGTGTGAAGGAGCAAGTACTCAGTTTATATGTAAACAGATAGGTGGCTAACAGCTTTTATCTACCAGAAACCCCTTTTTTCACCTTTGCTGGTGATTTGCATCCAGTCCCAGACTAAGAACATATTTTCAGTATCTCTCTCTCTATTTATATACACTTATTTTCTGGAACTGCAAGCACTGCTATACATTTTCATTCATCCCTCACCCCTTCTACTTCTGCTGTCAGTGCTACACTGCTTGTCGCTGCCTTTTGCTGTAGCATATGCAGGGAGCTATGCCCCGCAGCACCACCTAGAAAAAGGGGGAGAGAAAATAGAGCCAGCAGCAGGTGCAGTAGGGAGAGATGCAGGTGCACTTATCCAGAGGTATCTGGCAGTCCCCCAGTAGGGGGCGAGTCCCACATGTTGGGAGTCCCTGAGTAGGGTTGCCAGGCATCTGGTTTTCAACCGGAACGCCCGGTCGAAAAGGGACCCTCGCAGCTCCAGTTGGCACTGCTGACTGGTTTGTTAAAAGTCCAGTCAGCGGTGCAGTGGGGGCCCGGGGCTAAGGCAGACTCCCTGCCTGCCCTGGCTCCCCACGGCTCCCCACGGCTCCCAGAAACAGCTGCCAGGTCCCTGCGGTCCTTAGGCACATGGGCAGCCAGGGAGGCTCCATGTGCTGCCCCCGCCATGAATGCCGGCTTCACAGCTCCCATTGGCCGGGAACCGTGACCAACAGGAGCTGTGGGGGTGGCGCCTGCGGGCATCAGGACAGCGCTCAGAGCCTCCCTGACTGTGCATGCACCTAGGGGCCTCAGGGGCCTGGTGGCTGCTTCCTGGCAGCCACACTAAGCACCGCCGGGACCCCACACCCTGAACCACCTTCTGCACCCAAACTCTCTACCAGAGCCTGAACCCTCCCCACACACCTCAGCCCCATCCTGCACCCCAAACCCCTCATCCCTGGCCCCACCCCAGAGCCCACACCCCCAGCCAGAGCCCTCATCCCTCTGTACCCCAACCACCTGCCCCAGCCTGGGGCCCTCTCCCTCACCTCATTTCTGGCCCCATCCAGAGCCCGCGCCCCCCAGCCCAAACCCCCAACTCCTGCTCCAGCCCAGAGCCCTCTCCCGCACTCCAAATCCTGGCTGCACCCTCCTCCTGCACCCTAAGTTCCTCCCCCAAGCTGGTGAAAGTGAGTGAGGGTGGGGGAGAGCGAGCGATGGAGGGAGGGGGGCTGGAGCAAGCAGGGGATGAGGCCTTGGAGAAGGGGGGGGAAGGGGCTGGGCCTTGGGTGAGGGGCATGGCTGGGGTCTTCAGTTTCAGCGATTAGAAAATTGGCAACACTACCCCTTTGCTATGGGGATGGTTTACCAGATCTGTGTTATATTTATTACCGATTATCCAGAAAACTCAGAACAATTCAAGCGAGAGCTCTTGCTGGGAAGCCTTGTATTACAGGAGTGAAGCTTAAAACCTTTGCAACAGAACCATTCCAATATTTCAAATGTTTCTGGGGGGCATATAGTTCTCAAAATATTTTCCTGTTTTTTTTTCAGCCAACTTTACTTGCAATTTAATGTAAGATGAACAGATATTGTTCCTGCAGTATCAGCACCATTCCTTTGTACTTCCCATAGAAAACACCTCAAAAATGGAAAATACTGAGGTTATGTAACTGTAGATACTTTCAGATTCCTGAGGCAAGTGACAAGTTTGTAAATATTGTCACCATACTGTAATGATGGGGAAACTAATGTGAGGACAGAGAAGACTGCTAAAAAAAATGTCATCAGGAGACAAATAACTGAAATGATGAGCGATCTCTTCTTTCACTGGTGAAATACTTTATGTGACAGTGCTGGCTGGATTCCATCAAAGGCTCCTCTTCCCTGACTCCCTGTCATCAGCTGCTAGTCTGGAAGAAAGCTCTCAGACATGTTGCAAGAGGCAAAAAAATCTCAGAGAGAAAGAGAGTTAATGACCAAAGTCAGAACTATTAACATCAACCAAAGCAGCGTTAAAGGAACATGTGGCAGATATATGCTCTGTGCTCCCTTCTTGGCTCTTTGATCCTGTGTCGCTGCAGAAAGATGCAGCACAGAAAAGCCTCCTGTAAAACAGCTCAGTGACTGCGCTAATTGCTAAGCTGAGGAGAATCATCGTTAAAGCCAAGGCAACCACACTGCAGCTTCTTTTGTGCACAGAAAACCTGGTCAAACACCGAGCTGACTTTGTGAGGTACAATAACATGAAGCAAGGGCCTGGAAGCGGTGCCGCACGCAGAGGGTCTGATTCTCAGTTACTGCAAATAGAGCGTTAAGCCATCTATTGGCTCCCTGTATTTTAGGAGTGTGGGGAAGGGGAGTGTAGGGGTGATCTAAATTATGCCCTGAGATCCCCAATGGGCTGCGGGAAAGGTGAATAGCTGTAGTGCAGTACACACTCACCATTCCCCAAGTCTTTCCGTGGTGCAGGAGCAGAGCTGGTGCAGAGCCCTTAAGCCAGCTCTGCACAGGTTAGGCAAGCCTCTGGGGCAGCAGGAATATTCAGGGGACTATTTCTGCCCACTTTATGGTGCCTTTAGGAAGCCAGTGCAGCCATTATTGTAAGTATGAATCAGGCCCATGGTCGCTGCTGTTGAGGCGAGCCTGGTAGGCTGGTTGCCATTTATGTAGGTACTTGTTAAAATAATTTGTTTATTTAAAAATAACAGCAGATTTGAAAACTACGTGACGTGGTCTAAGGGGGTTTACCTTGTTGCCGGCACCCAGTGCCGAGAGGCTGAACAACAGCTTGAGTTGGTTCGTTACCCGGTGTGCTGCACCCAATAATCACAACGGGGTGGAGAAGCAGAAAAGTTTATTTGAAGCTTCAAAAAGGTACAGGGAGATTTGAATCTCAAATCCTGTACAACAGAGCAGGAAGTTACACAGGCTTTTATACATCCTTGTTTCCAGCATACTTATCCAATAGCAAGCTGCTCCAAGTATCCATATAGCCAGCCAATCCAGTTCCCAGCTAGTTCCCTGATTCTCTGTATCATTTGTTAAACTATACATAAAGCTGCTTTATTCAGCATTGTTTTTCCATATCTCCCCTGTTTGGCCTTGCTTAGTTTCAGGCAGTCTGACTCTGCAACATACTGTTGCAGATTCTCAGCATAACTGCTGTGTGTGCCTCCAGGCGGGGGGGCCAAGGACACTTGGGCCTAGCACGCAGAGCTGCTGCGAGTGCCTCCAGGCAGGAGGGCGGGGGGGCCAAGGACACCGGGGCCTAGTGCGAGGGGGCTTCATTGACACTCGTGGTCTTCCATCCCCTCGAGTTACCTAGTGGCCATGCCCCAGTGTTCCCAACAACCTGAAAGGCTTTTTCCTACAGGTGGTGTTACTATTACAATATCTGCCAACTGGAGATCTGAGGCTATAAACTACCATCTTCATAGATGTTTTCAATGTAAAGCTCTGGGGAATGCTACAAGATGGAGATTCATTTATAGGCCCTACCTAAAATAGCCCTGTTTATATATTTTAGACATTTTTGCCAACACATGTAAGTCCTTGCACCAGTAAGGCTTTGTCATAAATATAAAGGGAAGGGTAAACCCCTTTAAAATCCCTCCTGGCCAGAGGAAAAATCCTCTCACCTGTAAAGGGTTAAGAAGCTAAAGGTAACCTCGCTGGCACCTGACCAAAATGACCAATGAGGAGACAAGATACTTTCAAAAGCTGGGAGGAGGGAGAGAAACAAAGGGTCTGTGTCTGTTGGTATGCTGCTTTGCTGGGGATAGAACAGGAATGGAGTCTTAGAACTTTTAGTAAGTAATCTAGCTAGATATGCGTTAGATTATGATTTCTTTAAATGGCTGAGAAAAGAACTGTGCTGAATAGAATGACTATTTCTGTCTGTGTGTCTTTTTTGTAACTTAAGGTTTTGCCTAGAGGGATTCTCTATGTTTTGAATCTAATTACCCTGTAAGGTACCTACCATCCTGATTTTACAGGGGTGATTCCTTTACTCCTATTTACTTCTATTTCTATTAAAAGTCTTCTTGTAAGAAAACTGAATGCTTTTTCATTGTTCTCAGATCCAAGGGTATGGGTCTGTGGTCACCTATGCAAATTAGCGAGGATTTTTTATCAAACCTTTCCCAGGAAGTGGGGTGCAAGGGTTGGGAGGATTTTGGGAGGAAAGACTTGTCCAAACTACGTTTCCCAGTAAACCCAGTTAGAGTTTGGTGGTGGCAGTGGTTATTCCAAGGACAAAAGATAAAATTAATTTGTACCTTGGGGAAGTTTTAACCTTAGCTGGTAAAAGTAAGCTTAGGAGGTTTTCATGCAGGTCCCCACATCTGTTCCCTAGAGTTCAGAGTGGGGGAGGAACCTTGACAGGCTTATTAGTAAATTTGATATCTAGATAGCTGACAACTCTGATGCATGGATTTTTAAGCCTGTTCTGCAGAATCCTGCCATTCTGCTTACCACCCTGTTGTTGGAAAGTATATCTGTCCAATTCTATAAGTGATAGCATAGGCTGCTATCTGGAGATGAACAACAAAAATCTCTGCACTACAGACTCACTACAGCTGATGTCTCAGGTGTTGAGTGAAGACCAAGTTGGAATAAATCTCCCATGATATTCATATTTAATCATTGCACTTCGAGGCTGTCTAATAAGTCAAGGCAACAACGGTTACTGATGTATAGTTTACATAAAATGTAACTAAACTGTATCCATGAGCCCCTGTCCTTTGGAATTCACTTCAGGCCTCTGAGCTGCTCTCAAAGAATAAGGAACCATACATACCTCTGGAAACAGAAATGGATGACTTTAATAAAAGAGCCAAGCTGCATTGCAGCACAAAGAATAGCTTTGCGGGTGTGTGTGGGGGGGTATTTGCATGTTGATGTGTTTGCACAATAAGAATTGTCTCTGATTGATGAGGATGTTAAAAGCCCAACACACTTGTGGGGGGGAAAAGAGATGAAACATTTCCTCTGAGCAGCTAAGCCTGGAAAACAGTATCAGAGACCCCTTCATATGCTCTTGGTGTAAATGGACTTAGAGATTTTGGTTTGGTCCAGCTGCACACCTAATTATGCCACTGTACAGCCCCATCAGAGTGTCTCACTGTTCCAGCCCTGCAGTCAGATGTGGCGCTAGACTATTGTTTTGTGTGTTTTGGGGGTGGAACCTCTCAATGTTGCAGTGGGGGAGGTTTAGATTGGATATTAGGAAAAACTTTTTCACTAAGAGGGTGGTGAAACACTGGAATGCGTTACCTAGGGAGGTGGTAGAATCTCCTTCCTTAGAGGTTTTTAAGGTCAGGCTTGACAAAGCCCTGGCTGGGATGATTTAACTGGGAATTGGTCCTGCTTTGAGCAGGGGGTTGGACTAGATGACCTTCTGGGGTCCCTTCCAACCCTGATATTCTATGATTCTATGATTCTAATGTCACTGAGTTCAGGATGACAGTCCTTAGAGAGGGAATGAGAGAGAGCGAGTGTGTGTGTGTGTGTGTGGTTCTGTGTCAGGGGGAGATTTTGAATGTTTCAGAACAGGCAGAGCAGACTTTGACTTGCTGTGTGTAGAGAGCACTGTAAGCAGTTTGGCTGAGGTGGGCTGGACTGTACTTTCATGGTGAGCTGATCTGGATCTTCCGTAACACAAAAAGCCCTCTGTTGTTACCTAGTTATTTGATTGCATGGTAGTTTTGCTTCTGACAGAGCAAGGCGCTCTGTACCATTGAGAGAGCAAGTATGCGGCAACTTGCATGTTTTCATTGTAGCATATAACAGAATGTGTTTTCACTGTCAGCATTAGCAAGGCAATTTCATAACTATCTGTTCAGACAATGCACAAGGGCCTGAAAAACAACTTGAGACAGGTTTTCCCCTCTGGGAACTGCCATCTGAGAATATGTTAATCTAAGAAATACATGAAAGATTGTACACTATTGGTGAATCATGAAGAATACCACCTTCTTTTTTGTATGTGATCTGTCTTCCTCCCAACCTGGAATGGGACAATCATTACTCACTCATCAAAACGGACAGTTGGAAAGTAGAGATTTTGCTGCCGCTTTGCCTTGCACTGTGAGTTTGATATTGTCTGTGCCATCTTTGACAATGCTCTTGAAATTAATCAGAGGCAAAATGTCTTATTTGATTACATTTAACCATGAACACTGATCAGTTGTTCATGCAATTTTAACTTCAGAGCTGCATGTCCAGAGCCCTTTCTAAGAAGGGTAGAACATTGCCCAGAGATAAATGGGATACATAACAATAAATGTATTATGTGAAGCTATGGGAAGATACAGTCCACAGTGATGAAATTGGGGAAACCACTGTACACTTGGGAAATTAATGACTCATTTCCCATAGAATCAGAGGGTAGGCAGGGTCTGAAAAAGATGCCCCTGGGAAACTTATTGTGCCTCAAAGTGTGTGTTTCACAAATAATTTCCTGCGACAGGTGTCTTATTGAGCTTTTACTTACATTTCTGGCATGTCCCTGCCTCAGTCAACTCCCTGCCAAGCGAATTCCAAAGCCCAGGATTCCTGCCCTTGCAGATTTCCCACCATGTGTCTTCCTTTTTAGACGGCTTCTAGGGCAAGTGTGGCCACAGCATGACAGGTACACCTCCATTGGCAGTCTCAGCCAGGCTATGGAGACTAAGCTATCCTCTAAGCCAGAAGTCCCCAAAGTATGGGGCATGAAATAATGTCTGGGGGGCAGAGGAGTAACGGGGCCAGGCTCCCTCCCCGCCACCCAGCTCTGCTCCAGTCCTGCCCCCAGCCCAGCCGCTTCCCCAGCTCCCAGCACCTGGCCCTGCATAGGGCCCTATCCCCAGCCTCGGCATGGCTCCACTCTCAGCCACTGGCTGTTCCCGGCCTGGGGCCACACCTGGCCACGAGCCTGGCTTCTGGCCCCCATCACGGCCTGGCTTTGGCTCTGCTCCCAACCCCACCCCCAGCCTTGCAGCCCTGCTCACAGCCCCAGACCCACCTCCAGCCTCGGCCTCCTTACCTTTGTCTAGGTCCCACCCCCCGCCCATTGTGCTGCTCCCAGCCCCAGCTCCGAGGGGAGGTGGGGGGTGTAGACAGGGGTAAGGGGAGGAGCAACCCTCCAAAGTTTGGAGACCGCTGCTCTAAGCCCTACATGTGATTACCTCCATGTTAGAGTTGCATTGTAGTGGTGGTGAGGGTGGAGAATGCCCTGCTGCCACCTGTATCCTGGGTGGGCAGAGAGCTTCAGTCTCCAGGGCTCTCACGACAGTACCCCTCAATTGAGGGGAAGGCCACTGGCATTCTTGTGGGTGGACCCCCTGGAAGGAGAATGGAGGGGGGTGGGTCCTTCCGTCAAGGTTCAAATAGGCTAGCACCTTTCAGCAGCAATGATTTCACTCACAGGGTTAAAAAGAAGGGGGGGGGATGCTGATTGTATCACGTATCAGAATAGTTGACTGAAAATCAAAATACCTGTTCTCTAGTCTGTGGTTACCCCGGGTCTATTTCTCTTATCAAAAAGTCACATCGCTCTCATTTGTGATGTCTCTTGGCTCCTCACCTGCATGCTATTTGTGATCCCAAACTGCGTTCAAGCTCAGGCAAGTTTTGCTGAGGGAGAGTTGGTATTTTCATGTTTCTTCCACCTAGCTCACAGATGACAGAGGTGAGTGTGATGGGACACATTTGTGTGTCCTGTCAAGATTTTCATGCCTACCACACAACTTAATTGTTCTGTAATAAAAGGAATTACCCTCCCCCTCCTGCTCTCCGAAGAGCCAATATGTTTGTGGTTTGGAGTTTGGGAATACATTAATATTTCACCCATGGTGGTGGCTGTGGGGCCACTTGGATAAAGAAGCAACCTGGGGACTGGGATTAACATGGTGCATTGAAAGAAAGTCTTAAGAACATGGTTTTTAAGTGGTGCTTGTAAGCACAAAACTTTGCTCCTAATAAAAGCACTGTGGGGTAGTACAAATGACGCAAGATGCTCTTTTTCATTGCAAAACTGAATACTTGGTAGTTTGGTAGATTTTATTATAAACAGCATAAAGAAAAAGTTTTCCTTCCCAAGCTAAAGTGCATGGAAACATCCTTGGCTCATAAAAAGATCTCAACACCACCCCAACCTCCCTCCCTCCCATATTTTCTTATCCAATTAAAGTCCTCCTGCGGATCTGTAGGTCTATTGACAACTTGTTCTATGTCATTAAACTTGATTTGCTGCCCTACTACAGGAATAACAATGTGGTGCCTCTTAAATGGCCTTAGTGTTAATTAGAGCCAGGAGGGTTGGCATTCTGCAGGCTGCCAACACTCTTATCTGGGATATCCATTCAATAGTTTAGCTCCCTTTTTGTTTTCCCTCCCAACTTGTTTTGTGTCAGGGCTAAATACCAAGAGGGGAGATTTTACTCTAATATGCCTCAGAATAAATTGATGCAGTTATACCCAATATACACCAGGTCACCTGGAGCAAAATTTGGCCCTGAGATGTGCAGGAGACCATCATCTTCTGGGAAAGGTGTGCGTGGGGGAAAACCCAGTGGCTTCAGTGTCTCTTAACACCAAATCAATTGTGTAACATCGTGAAACACAAAACTCCGCTATCCATTTAGGTCCCTTCTAGCCCAGCAGGTAAACAGCTGCCAATATGGGCAGGCACGTGTGCTGTGAAAGCAGCATTAATCTGGGACAACTTCTGTGCGGCTTGCTGCCTCATACCCTGGGCAGGCTATTTGTAAAACCAACATAAATCTGATTGCTGAGGGTGGGGCAAGGTGTCTCAGCGACAGCTCAGCAGGCCAGGTACGCACACATCAGACTATGCCCCTAGCCGTTAGCCTCAACCCAGAGTGCCTCTTTACGTAGAATAGCCTCTTCAATTTTTTATTTATTTTTTTGCAGGAAGCCACAATTGTGCGTGGAGTCCCATGCAGTGCATGGATTGTCTGGCAGGTGCCTGTGCGTTGATTTCTTTGTGTATTGCCTTCTCAAATTTGGCAATTTCACCTTTACAAGTTGCTGTCAGTAAATACGTATTTCTATTTTTCTTTTTCCTCTGGGTCCCACTATAGCTGCCTGCCTTTTCCAGCTCCACAGCTCAACTCTATGCTTGCTGACTAACTTTCCTGCTAAGACAGGATAGAGATGGCTTCAGAAATATATCGAAGGCTGTTGGAGGGGTCACTTGGGAACAACTCACAGTAAACAAAGATGGTCACTTGCTGCTTCCATCCTTCTGAAGCAGCCTGTGTACAGCTCGCACACTTCTGAGTACAGTATAAAAATACCCCCCCCCCCAACTCAATTCTGTAATGAGGGCCTCTTGGGAAGAAAGTATTCCAGATTCAAGGTACAGAACTGTAGCCCTCAAAGCCTTCTCAGCTGTTCACTCATGGATGGAATCTGCCCTTGGCGAGATGTGTATGACACCCATTGGTTTAAAGGTGAGGCAGACTGGTTTTGTGTTTAATACACAAGATGGGGACTAAAGAGATCTGAGTTCAAGCTGTGTGAGTGACTTGGACTAGTTAATTAATCCTTCTGGTCCTCATCTAGCCATAAAATCAGGGTGTTAAAGCTTTGTTTTTCCCAGCCATCGTGTTGCTTATTTAGATTGCAGGCTCTTCAGGGTTGGAATTGCCTCTCGCTACATTTATGTACAGTGCCTAGCACTGACACTTCAAGACACTACAGCAAGACACATAAGTAGCATTCCAGGCAAGTCTCCTTGACTTCAACAGAGTTGAAAAGGCACAGGCCCAAGGGGAGCGTTTAATGTACACAGAAGGCTTTAGGCCAATATCATTCACTGTAAGAGAGGAAATACCCAGATTCACAGTCTTTGTTTCTTTTAATATAAACAAACCTTTTTGTCCCACCCTTTGTGTGGCTGGTGAATATATTTGTTGTCCTTAGCCCATTAGCCAGTGCCTATGCAGCTGGTTTTGTCCTCCATTAAAAATGGGATGAGCTTAAATGCCAATGTGAGAAGTGCAGCAGGATAAATAAAGATGCACTTGGGCAAATGGTATGCACTTAGTCATTTATTTTTCTACCAGCAGTTTTAGAGAGTTTTTAAGTCTAATCTGTTCAGTCAGCAGTCTCAAGAGTAAAAGCTTCGGCTTGGTGTTGATGCTTGGTCGAGGCTTAAAGCTTCATGTTTTTTTTGACACTGTGCTGAATCTGAAGCTTTGATGTCTGAGACTGCTGCCTGCACAGAGTAAATCATATTTTAAAGTTTATCAGTACAGTGAGTTCTCTCTCTCTCTCTCACTCACACACACACACACACATACAAACTCACACAGAAGTTTGCTTAGTATTTCATGATGTCTTCCCTCACAGCTATCTCATGGAAACTTTGTCAAATCATCTTTCAAATCCTCAGAGATTCCTGCTGAAGGTGGCAAATTCATGTGTTAGTGGGGATGCAGAAGGAGCAGGGCCTAAAGGGATGGCAAGGAGTCTTGTAGTTCCACTAGGACAGCCACCAGGTCTAGTCCCTGCTGCTGAAATATGCCTTTGTGGAACTTGCTGCTAGTTAGAGTGAAAATGGTTGTGGTAGAGCGCAAGTCCTGAATGGGTTCTGTGCGTGTCACTGGATGTTTACTCCACTTACAGTGAAGCTTCACGTCACTTGTAGTGAAACTTCACTCTGAAATACCAGGTTTCTTCAGTGTAAACCTCTGCATCCCAGGACATTATCTACCAGACAGAGGTCAGCTTGCAAATGGGAGCAGAAGAGGCGCTGATAAGCAGCTACTATCCTGTGTTGGAAAGTGCGATCTCTGCAGCTCCTTGCAGAGGGGAATAGAGAGAAGTCAGGCTACTCTTGCTGCATGTTCACTTGCTAGGAATGAAGTCGTATAGTCAGATACTCAGCTTCTCCTGAGGTGTGGTGGAGAGGGTTTCCTGCCGCTGATAGACTGCTCTAAATTATAGACTGCATTAAATTATACCGGGCTGCAACAATCCCCAGAGGTTTTGGGGATCAAAACAGTGCAAGTGTAATCCCGCTACATCCTCTTACCCTCTTTGCTCAGACAAGTGGGGCATAACGTAGAGCTGGGTGTGGTGCTCTGTCCCCTGGAGTGGCACCAAGACTACTTAGAGATTAATGAGTCTGCTACAGCCTTCGCTAAGAGCCATGTGACTTTTAGCTCATGCAGTAGAGGCTCAAGCATATAGCTCCAGAGGTCCCAGGTTCGATTGCCCTCCCGCCGATGACTGGGGTCTGTCGGCGTTACATATACTCACAGAGCTACAGGTGGCAAAAGGTCCCGGTCACCACTCCTGCCATGAAGAGCAGGGGATATTGGTCAAGGAGTCTCTTCCCATTGCAATCAATTTCTGCTTGTAACTTAGTGTGTGTAGTTTTTAATAGAACACTTCACTCCATGGGCCAGGTTGTGCTTGGTTTGTGTGTTTGTGTGTGGGTGGGCGGGGAGCAGTCCTCCCTTGTACAGCTTTGCTCGGCTATACAGAGTACCAGCCCTTCTGCTTGACTGTGGAGTAACTCCTAAGGTACATCAGTGCAGATAAGAGCAAAATGGATCCAATAAGTTTTATGCAGGGTGTAAGTGAGTGCAGAATTTGCCCTAAAAAAGATATAAGCAGATGAACAATACCCAAAACCACTCTGTGACAGATTTGGTTTCAGAGATCCCCTTGGGACTGTCACCTGATGTGCTGAGACTACCTCTGAGCTCATTTCCTCTGCCAGTTTGGGCCTTCAGAACCCTGCCTTGTTGAGCCAGCCTGCTGCAACACAGATCCAGGGTCTGAACCACATCTCCAAAGCTGCAGACTTAACTGAAAACAACTTAAGAAGTGTTCCTGTCTCCAGCACCCAGACAGCCAGCTCCTAATGGGATTCAAACCCCAAATAAATCCGTTTTACTCTGTATAAAGCTTATACAGGGTAAACTCATAAATTGTCCCCCTCTATAACACTGATAGAAAGATGTGCACAGCTGTTTGCTCACCAGGTATTAATCACTTACTCTGGATTTAATAATAAATAAAAGTGATTTTATTAAGTATAATAAGTAGGATTGAAGTGGTTTCAAGTAATAACAGACAGAACAAAGTAAGTTAGCAAGCAAAATAAAACAAAACATACAAGTCTAAGCCGAATACATTTAAGAAACTGAATACAGGTAAATCTCACCCTTAGGGATGGTCCAATAAGCTTCTTTCACAGACTAGACTCCTTCCTAATCTGGGCCCAATCCTTTCCTTGGTACAATCCTTGTTAGTTCCAGCAGGCATCTTAGGTGAAATATAGGGGCTTTCTCATGACTGGGATCCCCCCTTTGTCCTGTTCCACCCCCTTTTATATCTTTGGCACAAGGCGGGAATCCTTTGTCTCTCTGGGTTCCCACCCCTCCTTCTAAATGGAGAAGCATCAGGTTTAAGATGGATTCCAGTTAAGGTGACATGATCACATGACCTGTGAAACTTCATTACTCACTGTCTGGCATATAGGTATACAGGAAGGCTTACAAGTAAACAAAGCCATTTGCCACCAATTTTTCTAGTTGATGGGAGCCATCAAGATTCCAAGCCACCATTAATGGCCCACAGTTTGCCTAGTTACAATAGGAGTTCAGAGTAATACTTCATATTTCTAGCTTCAGATACAAGAAAGATATATTCATGCAGATAGGATGAACACACTCAGTAGATTATAAGCTTTATAATGATACCTTACAAGAGACCTTTTGCATAAAGCATATTCTAGTTACATTATATTTACACTCATACGCGTATTTCCATAAACATATGGAGTGCAATGTCACACAGTCATTCATTATATTTATTACTAAGCCCTAAAAATAGTTTGACCAACTTCAGTGTAATCTGAGGAAATGTCTCCAGAGATTTTATGGGAACCCTGAATATAGGAATTTTTAATTATGATAAAAGATCAGTCAAAATTTCTTCTTCTGCCTCCTGTTCCTAAGAAGGCACGGGTCTGAATTCTAGTCTGTTACCCCTGGAATTAGATTCAGGTCACTGGTGTGGCATAACTGAAAGAGCAGAATTCGACCCAAAGGCAGTAGACATAAAAAACTGTAAGCCGAATCAAAAGCCAAAGAACAAGTACAGGCGTCCTACAACCCCGAATGACCTGCAATTCTGAGAGGTGACACACAGCATCTGCTGCTCCCATTGTTACGACTAGAGGTAGATTTTCAAAAGTGCGTGAGAACTTTAGTGAGTTGCGCTCCTAAATTGTCTAGGCACTTTTCTAATCCCTCCCGACTCCACAAATTAAATAAATGACACTTGCAGCTCCTGAGCTGAGTTGCTCTGTTCCTATCAAGGAATGTCTGAATAGCTCCCTGAGTGGGGGAAAAAAGCTGAGCTTTCCCCGCTTTTATTTTTAACAGAACTCATCCATTATCAGCTGTTCTTTAAGGCTCTGGGACATTCACTCCCGAACACCTGCTGTCTGTGATAGTTACTAGAGGTAGCATTAGATTGTTCTCTCTCTCTTCTTTAGTACAGCTGCACAGGGCAGAGGTGAAGAAGATATATTGGAATACGTTAATAGGTCAAAACACCTCCTCTATCATCTCAACCTTCTCCCTCCAGCTTGTAGTTAATTTCTATGTATAGACTCCTTGAATAGAACTGTTACTTCTAGAATTGATGGTACATTTCATGGGGCAGCAGGTAACTGAGGGGCAGGGAAGGAAACTGCAGGTAGAAGGCATTTAATTGTCTCTACAGCTCTCTTCCTTCAGCTGTGTAAGTAACCCTTTCCTACCAAAGGCTGAATTTCTTGGTACAGAGTTTAAGGATTTAAGGGTGGACTATGCTATGATTACAACATTGGATGTGACTCAGGGAGCTGGATTCATTTCCTTGGCTCTGCCACAGACTCCTTGTATGACGTGAGGCAAGTCCCTTAATTTCGCTGTACCTTTGTTTCCCCAGCTGAAAAACGGGGATAGCAGCACTGCCTTTCACCCATCATTTGTGTGCCTTGTCTAGTAAAATTGTAAACTCTTTGGGGGTGAAGGCTGTATCTCACCATGCATACACACAATGCCTAGCACAAACGGGCACTGATGTTAATTGCCCCTACTAGGTGTTGCTGACATATAAATGAATAATAATAAAAGTGGGGCATATTTATAAGACAGCCCCTCAGGCACAAAATATGAAATTATCTGACAGCAGCACTGCACTGTCGCTAATATTTATCAGTTCCAGTCTCATTTATTTGGTTATTTCGGTTAGCGCACACAATGGGCTAGGCACTTTCTAAACATCAGAGAAGACATGGTCCTGCCACAATGAGTTTACAGATTAAAAGTTGTCCTAAACCTACTGCTTCTAATTATTAAGGGTTAGGCGGAAACTGTCTGTGGAGACAAGTTATTCCATAGTTGCCTACTTTGGGTTTCATGCACTTTGCTTTAAAGCAACTGGTACTGACCAGGATACTGCACCAGATGGACCCCTGCTCTAGTCTAGTATGGCAATCTCTATGTTCCTAAAATATAAACAGATCACATATAGATGAAAGAAGCATAATATTTAAATGCTCAAGGTGGGAGTGGGTCTGTATTCTTGGTAATAAAGGGTTTAATAACAACTTGAGCCAGGTTCTCAATTTCCACTTTCCTCAATTTCCTTTTGCACCTCTTGTATTTGGGATTCAGCCTTGTTATTTTTCGTGCGTATGTAATATACACAGGCAAAGCCTCAGGAACATATCTGCTCTGTCTAATCTCAGGTGTCTATCCCCATACCATCTAAGCGCTATGGGCTACAGTCACTAGGAAACAACACAATCAGAGATACTTGAGCAGGGCTGACACATTCCAACAAGCGGTGAGCAAGAATGCAAATGGACCTGGTGAAAGAACAGCCACACAAAGGAAGAAGATTATTATTGTTGTTGTTTTGTTTTATTATAGCGATATTTTAGAAAACAGACCTAATTGCAAAATTTTGGAGGAGGGGAAGCTCAGATGCTCAGCTGGCATGTTTGGAATTTTAATATACTCTCTTGAACCTCATTAGACCTGAAAGAGCCTAAGTGTGCCTAAGATATTTTATTTTGCACATTTGCCTATGAGTTTATTATGCTTCATAAGGTTGCAAAATGTGTGGTTTGCCTTCAACATGACATTAGTGCCTGGATGGCAAGATGATTGGGTGGGGAGGCTTGATAGCTAGACAGATAGCACTTCTTGACATTTATGCTTTCCCTCATCAGCAACTTGCCGGATTGAGATTTGGGGCCACCTGAATCAAGATGAAGCCCTGCATGATGGGTCCTCTGTCCTCAGCAGGATACACTTACGTGTTACGAGGATAGCTACCAACTGTACTGAGGCTAGCTCTGCCATTAACAGACTGGGCCATGCCAGGAACACTTTCTTAATGCGGAAAATCCATACTTCAGGATATGTGTCATTGGGAGGATTGGAAGGGGGTCAGAGAGGGGCAATGAACATCACAGGAAGAATTCTATTAAGTTTAAGCACAAAGACAAGAGGAAAGCTAGATTCCATAAAAAGTGTTTTCAAGCTTCCCTTGACATTGCTTTTCTGTCAACAGCAAAATTTAACATAGAATTAAGTCATAAATTCTACATGGGGCTTGGCACAGAATTTGTGTTTCCTTGCATTAGCAAGGTAAAAAGAACTTCCCTTCAATTACCATAGCTATGTTTCAAAACCTAATTTGACCTCCAACAGAGTCCCTTCCACAGACTGTTTGAAAAATTATCACACCCACTTGCATGCATGTTTTTTTTGGAAGAAGCCAGCGTGCATGCTGAAAAATGATCTGCGTATCCTAGTGATGCCACTGCTCATTTATTAAATGCGTAAGCCTAGAACGACAGAGCCACAGGAGACATATAAGGCTAAAGCGAAAAGAACAAGTCCAAGATTTTCAAACATGACTAATAATTTTGAGCCCATCTTGAGATGCTGTAAAGAAGACCTGATTTTCAGAAAGCTCTGAGCACCCGACCTGACCAGGACAAGGTGTCAAATTGGAGGACCCAAAATTGATACACACAAACCTGCTAATTACTTTTCCAAATCTTGACCCAAGGATTTGCTCACAGCAACACTAGTGCTCTCACTGGGCATAAGGAACCTCATCTAATAGATCAGGTAACTTTATGTATTCCTCATCACGTTCAACAGTAAATGTGTCTGGCATGACATGCTCTCTGGCCTCTTTTAATTTTATTTCATTGCCTGTGAGAGTTAAACATCTTGGAACCCTTTGTGTGTTTGGGAGGTCAAAAGGTGGATTTTTAAATTATCTACTCCCAGGGAATGGTTTCACTAAATGAACAGAAGAGAACTAGTTCTAATGGCCCTCTGAGATTTAGGCTAGAGGCACAGTGAATTTGCAGTTACTGACGAAAAGCCAAAAACGCCATCAGTTACAGGCGCCTCAAAGGATACGTCTGCACAGGGCTAGAAAACCCATGGCTGGCCTGGGTCACCTGACTCAGGCTTGTGGGGCTTGGGAGCCAGGCTGAAAAATTGCTGGACCCTCACAGGATCCCAGAGCTCAGGCTCCTGCCCAAGCTCAAACATCGACTCAGCAATTTTTTCAGCCCAAGCCCGAGTCAGCTAATGTGGGCCAGTCACTTTTCTTTTTAACCCTTGTGTAGACATACCCAAAGAGGCTTGAGCACCAAAAAGGTCCAATGTGGCTCTTTAGGCTTCTTGGCAACAGTCTATGGCTTTGTCTACATTGGGAGTTTGTCCCAATTCCCCCAGCTTGAAGCCAGGGTAAGCTCCACCAATGCAAATGAACTTCTCTACCTCCTTATCTACCTGTAGTGGTTGGCCATTAATTGCTGGAACTGGAGTAAGCCTCCCATTTAGACAAGGCCATAGACAAATCAGTTGCCAAGAAGCCTAAAGACCAACATTGGGTCTTTGTTTGGATTAAGCCTCTTGCAGACTCCAGTCCTTAAGGGACTTCCTAAGGGCATGATGCTATGGGCTCTCCTATAGATATGTATATACCAAGCGATTAGGAGTTTCAAATGACTATTAGGCTGGTGAGTCAGGGATTTGGCCTACCTTACTCAGAGAGTGAGGGTGATGGATGGGGAGGGTCTGTGGAGGTAAAAAATGAGACCAAAGGGTGATACCTTCTTACTTTCCATAATTCACACAGCCTCCAGCATGCCTGTGAGCGCCTGTGACAGAGTTCAGGCTAGGAGTGTTTGTAGGTAAACTTTTAGCACAAATCTCTCCCGTAACAGACGCAGTGTTATCAGATAGTCTTACTAATGTGGGTACCGTATATTCTGCTTGTAGTGCATGCTGTGTGTAGTTTGCCTTGTCAACAGCATTAGAAAATGCGCATTTATAATGTGCTTAAACAGTGTCTTGAATAGTGTTGTGGGGCACAGTGTCGCTGAAAAGACACTGACTGGCGAAAGGAACACTCCATTATGGGTCTGATTTGCCTAAATTAACTGGCTAAAAATGAACTTGTGGAACCTAGATTCTGGTGCTTTTTGTGTGCACTTGATGGAGCCCTGATGTCAATCCTCCTCTGACAGCCCCCTAAGGGGTGTGCCGAGGAGCCGTGTTGGAAGGGGGGAGCGAGTAGCAATGCCAGCTGCTCTGTGCATCTAGGTCAGTGTCCCCATGTAGGCGCAGGAGGGGGATGCAGGGGTTAGGGGCACAGAAGGCGAGTGCAGAGGTTAGGGGCAAAGGGGGCACAGTGCAGGGATAGGGGTTCAGGAGGAGAGCACAATGCAGGTGTTCGGGCAAAGTGGGGTGGGGAGCCCGGGGGAGGGGCAGGAGCAATGGAGAGACACCCACAGGGGCCAGGGGCAATGGGGGGGGCACTATGCCCATGGGGGCCAGAGGCGCCAAAATACAAGTTCACCCAGGGTGCCGTTTTCCCTGGGGCTAGCCCTGACACTTGCCTATGCTGGCAAGCATCCATTTGTGCAAACATGCTTATTGACTGTGATGAGCCTACCCAGAAGATCAAGGCATGAACCAGGCTCCATTGTATGGGTATGTGCTGAATATCGCCTCAAGGAGCCTTTAACAACTTTCTTAAAAAAAAACCTCTTGACTGCCAAGTGTGTGGTATGAAACTGCAGAGCAAAAACCACACTGGACTTTGACTTAGCTGCAGTGCCCACCCACTCACCTATGGCTCAGTCACCTGTGTCCCTGGGTAGCTAACGGGTACAGCTTGGCGTGGGTGCGGAATCGGGGACAAGCGGCATGGCAGTGTGCTATCATGTCTGCCACTCAGTATTAGTGTGTGAGATAGGTATTGCATTGCCCTGGTGACTGTAAGGGTGAGACGATTGGCTGCAGTCAGGAGTCAGAACATGTAGACTATGTCCTGAGCAACGGGGCTGACCCCTGCGGCTCCGCAAGTGGCTCAACTGCCCCTCTTTAGCCTCCACCACGTCCTTAGTCACCTCCCAGCCAGGACCATTGGAACAGAAGGCCTCCCACCCACCTCTGCGTGAGTCTCTGGTGTTTGCCCTTCCCCAAGCACTGGCCACCGCGACTGGCTACCTTCCTCCTGGCTTGAGAACAGCTCCTGGCTGCATGCATCTAGGGATGCTGGGGTGTCTTCCTCCGCCTCAGCACCCTCGCTCCCGCTTTTGCTCCTCCTCCTGCCTTGTTGAACTGGGCTCTAAAGTTTCCATGGTGGGGTTGCCCCCAAGTATTGCATTCCACTCTCTGTAAAAACAGCAGGTCGCGGGGGCAGCACCGGAGCGGCTGTTTGCCTCGTGGGCATTGCGGTAGGCATTCCGCAGCTCCTTCACTTTAACCCTGCACTGCAATGTGTCCTGGTCATGGCCCCTTTCCATCATGTCCCTTGATATCTGTCCGAAGGTATCATAATTCCTACAGCTGGAGCTCAGCTGGGACTGGACACCTTCCTCCCCCCAAACACTGATGTGGTCCAGCGCCTCACCATTGCTCCATACTGGGGATTGTCTGACGCTTGGAGGCATGGTCACCTGGAAAGATGCGCTGAGAGCACTCCACACCTGGCTGAGCAAACAGGAAGGGGATTTTCAAAATTCCCAGAGAATTTAAAGGGCGGGTCTGACGGTTGGTCACCTGAGGGCAGGGCAGTAGAGTTCAAAGTGATGACCAGAGTGGCTAGAACAGGCAATGTGGGACACTTCCGGAGGCCTATCAGAGCGCACTAACAGACCAGGGCAGCCACACTGGTGCCATAGCACTCCAGCGGGGGCGCACAAAACGTTATTCCACTCGCCGAGGTGGAGTACCGGGAGCGCTCCAGCCATGGAGTCAGAGCGCTCTACGTGCCTTGCCAGTGTGGACGGGTAGTGAGCTAGTGCACCCTGGGACTCCTTTAATGCGCTCTAACTCGCAAGTGTAGCCAAGCCCTTAGTCTCTGCTCAGCTCCTCATCTGTAAAATGGGCATAATAGCATATCCCTACCTCACTGGGGTGTTGGGAGGATAAACACATTAATGAGTGTAAAGTACTCAATCACGGGTACTTAGCAGGGCCTTAAGTATCAGAAATAGATGCAGGTGGCTGGAGAAAGCCTGAATGAGTTCCCAGCTGGCCATGAGCACTCCGTGTGGCCTTCTAGATCCCTGGCCATTAGCCATTCCTCAGCTGTCTCTGAGAACTGACCAGCTTCTTTATGGCAGCATGCTTGGCTCTGTCACAGAGCCACACTGGCATTGTACCTTCCTTGGTCCAGACCTGTAGAGTATTATTGAGACACTCCCAGCTGAAAGCAAACTGCAGGGGTAAAAGGTCTTGACTTGGGGTTTCAGCTAGAGCCTGTGGAGGTGGCAGTTGACTGGACATTGAAGGAAGCGTTTGCTTTCTTGCAGCATTACACATAACTTAGGAACCAAATAGTGTTCTGACTCGCCCCTTGTGCAGCCTGCTCACACTGATTTCAATGGGATACAGGGGAGTGCAGTAAAGCAAGAGCCAGGGTCTATTGACTAGCCTGTTTGTTTGGCTAAATCACACAGGCGCATGTCTGGCGAGGCTTTGCCTTACAAGGGAGGGGCATTATTTTTGTTCTGTGATGGGTCTGCACTGGGAATGATGCCATGAGGACTCCTCTACACTCTGCCTAGGCAATAGAGGGAAAAGAAACCCTCTGAGGCAAGTGTTATGCTCATATGTAGGCAGGGCAGCAGGAGCAGGTTGGGGCTTCCTACCTAAAAAATCCCATTGAATAATACATAGGCACAAACTTGACTGGTAGCTGTTCCTGGCAGTGGCAAGAGCTGATAATGCCGAGAGCTGCCTATGGCCACTTAGGGCTCATCTATACGGTGAGGGAATGTGCTCAGTGAGTGTGTGCGTTCTAATGTGCATGGACACATTGAGCATTAATAGATGTTTGTAGCCCCTGTAGGGAACTAAAGGCTCCCTAATGTGCTTTCACTTCATACGCTTGCAAACAGCACTATGTTAAAGCACACTAACAGCTTGTACACAGCCCAATTGCTGCACAGCATGTTAGTGTGCTTGAACAATGACACACTGCAGAGCGCCATGTAGCCCAACCATGAATCTTCAGCATGAGGGCTCACGTACAGAGCACGTCAGATGTTCAGGGCCCCTTTATTTTTGTGAAATGGAGTTAGGATGGGAGGAGCAAAATCTATTTTTTAAATAATCTTGTTTGAATGCGGCACCAATTATTACAATGTATGTTATAGCTCGATTCATGGCTGCATGAATTGTTAGCATAATGTGAAAATATGGTCACAATTACTCAGTCACAGATGAGTTTTTATTGTACAGAAAGCTGGACTAACATGGAGTTGAACTGCATATATATATATATACATAAAACAACAGTTTGTAACCTGGTGTTTTGCAAGTTGTCACTGAAGGGTTGTCCCTCTGGTGTCTGCTTTTACTGGCTGCTTTAGTCCACCTGCACATCCCTTTATATTCTTGTGCTGCTTGTTAATGCACTAAAATGTTAATTTGCAATGGGGGAGGCAGGGCGCGGGGAAGAAGACTGGCATATATGAGTGTAAAATGACTTGGACTTTAAATCGAGGCTGAGCTGAGCAGACGTTATTGTTTACAGTTTGAAACTGAGTGAAATGCTGTCCTTTTTTCCCCAGGTGTTTGAAGTCTAATCTTTTGATTGCACCATCTTTTGAAGCAGAGCTGTGCTGTTTATTACTAAACCAGCTGCAGAGCTGGAACAGGGAAGGAGGCAAAACTTGAGTAGAAATGCTCACTGGCTATAGTTTATCATTCACTACAGATTTCCTAAGTTTATCGTCTAATGTGTGTAAACTTTCTAATCTAACATTAAAGTTAGGGGTTTTTTGATGCAAGTTATACATCCTTATTATTTATACAATGTCCTAGGTGTGCATTGTGCTTAACGCCACTGGAATCAGTGGAGTAACACCGGCTTACATCAGGGATGACTACAGTTCACTTTATTTTACAGGTACTTTACCATTCTAAGTGCTGTGCTAACGTATTTCCCCGAATTACACTGTATGCATTGCCCAATCCTAAAATGGGGTGACTGACGTTCTAGTAATTTGTAATCTGCTCTATTATGCTTCATCTCTGAATTGCCTTGCTTGTTGGACAACACCTTTTTCATGTACAGTATCAGGTTGTATCGGTTGATAAGATGTATTAGGAGAAGGCCTTTTGGGGGTACAGTTGGAAGTTATTCAGTAATGAGTATTTTGTTTTGGAAACCTTTGGACTATTATAACTGCTTTCTGATCAGACCATATTTACATATTGTTTTGCTGTGCAACTGTGCTGATTTGTAGCAAATATACCTTTCGAGCCTCATGGTTGCACAGTTCTAATGGATTGAAAGTGTTTCAAAATGGCTATGGATGAAAATGAAAACACAAGAGCTTTTCAGAGCAGCTAGTGAGATGCCATTAGCTTCATCTTGTCATGTTTTTTAAAATATGGTTTTACAATTACATTTTACTACTTTAAAAAAACAAAACAAAACGATATTTTCCCTCTCATCTAGTTGCTGAGTGAAAGATCCAAACAATCAATCTAGGGAAACTAATTTACACAGAGGAACCATTAAAACTGACTTTTCACAAAGCAAACTGTTAAATCAGCCCCAGATTTGGCCTTTCGATAGTTGGTTGGGTGATCAAACTACTCAGCTCACCAGCCACTGATAATCCTATGCATATGGGTAGATGGCTATTCTCTATCAGAGAAATGTCCCTGCTCCAATCCCCCTACCCGCCCCCCGCCCCCAAAATCCATTAAGTGCTGATGTACAGCACTCCGGTAAACCCCTCACCCCTGCCCCATTCCCCAGGCTGGGAGAGCTTTCGCTCCATTGGAACCAGAGGTGTTCCATTGTGAGATAGGGAAGAGGCTTATGGGTCCCCACTTGCTGTACTTGGGCCTGTATTCCATGGTGCAGGCTGCTCGATGGGAAGGACAGGCTGTCACTCAGGGTGAAAGTAAGTTAGAGGACTTACCGGTACGCCGGAGTCCTGGGTAGGGGGCGTGGCCTCAACCAGAAGAGGCGTGGCCTCAAACAGAAGAGGCAGGGCCTTAAATCCCTGGCCCAGGGCTCCAGCTGTGGTAGTGGTGGCTGGGAGCCCAGGGCCCTGTAAATCACCCCCGAGCTACCAGCTGCAGAGGTGGCTGGGAGCCCCGGGGCTCGGGGGCGAGTTAAAGGGCCCAGGGCTCCAGCTGCCACTACCGTAGCAGAGCCCTGGGCCCTTTAAATCACTGAGGAGCCCTGGGGGCTCCCGGTTGCCACTGCTACCCCAGGGCTCTGGGCTCTGGGCTCTGGGCTCTGGGCTCTGGCAGAGCTTTAAAGGGCCTTGGGCTCCTCTGTGGTAGCAGCTGCTGGAGCCCCGAGCCCTTTAAATCCCCACCTGAGCCCTGCTGTCCGAGTCCTGGGGCAGCAGCGGCCGGGCTCTGTCGGGGATTTAAAGGGCCCCGGGGCTCCAGCGGCTGCTACCACCCCGGCCCTTTAAATCCGCTCTGGAGCCCCACCGCCGCTACCCCAGGGCTTCGGCAGCAGGGCTCTGGCGGGGATTTAAAGGCCCGGGGCGGTAGCGGCAGCTGGAGCTCCGGGGCCCTTTAAATCCCTGCCACAGCCCTGCCGCCGCTACCCCAGGGCTTTAAATGGCTGTCTGGGAAAGCCGGTCACCAGTACGGTGCACCGGCTCTTACCGGTACACCATACTGGGGCATACTGGCTTACTTTCACCTCTGCTGTCAGTACATGGCTGCTCTGTTTACTGTTCTTCTGGAGCTTAGTGCTGAAGCCGGGAGGTTTCCAGTGCCCTACCTCACCTGCCAAAGCAGGCATTGAGCAGCTACTTTGTGCATGAAGGAACTGCCTCCCACAAGCCCCAACAGATTGCCCCAGTTTACAGCCTAGCTACCCAGACTCGCTGAAATCCAACCTTGTGCAGGAGGTCAGTGAAGGCCTGAGAGCTTAAGTGCGATTTAACTGGTGCATGGGCTTTGTGCTGGTGATCTTCTGCAAGAGTAGTAAGTCACTTTCTGCATGCTGGGGTCAGCATTTCGCCCCACATTTGTTGGTGCCCAGACTTTTGAGTTGTTTAGGTACACAAGGAAATATTCTAGCTGTTTGTCCTGAATATCCTTAAGCAACACAGACATGTCATGCACTGTAGTTCTTTCTGTGGCTGATCATTTTCATACACCTCACTCCTGCAGTGAGGAGTTGTAATATCTGCAAAACCCCGGTCACACCAGCTAAACATTCATGGTACTACTCAGTGAACCAGGGAAGAGGTGATCCTTAATGATCAGATCATCCACTTGTTCTTCACCTTGTGTAATCTTCATGCAGTGCATTTGATTATGGGCATTACTATATATTATAAATTAACTGGCATTCTTAAATACAAGACGTCTTGCACAGCAATGTTATATAGTGCATATGCCCAAGGCGCTATTCAGATGGACCTTGCCACTCCACGTGAAATAATGAGTGGCCTTTCTTCTTGTTAATTAGTCATCAATTTCAGATGCAATTAATGTAAAATTACCTTTGGTACAGTCTTGGTTATTATGACTTGTCCTGGCCATAACTCTCACAGCACTTTGTTGTTTCTTCAAATAAAAATGATATTTCTTGTGTGCCTTGGAATATCAAGGCTTGCTCATTTTTGACCCAAAGTGTCCTCAGAGAGTTATAAAACTTAGATTATATAACCTCATGTTACCGTGTAATGAACATAGTGAGAGTCAAGCCCAGCAAGATGAAGACAAGCGATATGAATTTATGTTTTAATAATCTTGCTTAGATGAGTGTAAGTCACTGCAGGCCAGGCTCCCAGTAACTGCTGGAGAGGACCGCAACTTCTCCACTATGGAATGGGAACAGTGCTTTTTTAATAGGAAACTGTAAAGGATATGACTCCTTAATGCCTGTTAAGGGACAGTTGAGAGACAAGGTGGGTGCGGTAATATCTTTTGCTAGAGCAATGTCTGTTGGTGTGAGAGAGACAAGCTTCTGAGCTTACACAGAGCTCTTCTTCAGGAACCTAAGAAGAACTCTGCGTAAGCTTTTTCAATTTTCTTTTTCAAATGGAAAGTGAGCACCTAGAATTATTGCAATTTTCAGTGGTGTGCGACTGGCTTAGGACTGGAATAACACAGCTTTGAATCAGGCCTATTGTCTTGATGGTGGGATACTCTTTGGAGAATTGTCCCAGACTGATCCATCGTAGTGTCAACATTTTGTACTGAACCCAACCAGCAAGAGGCGTTATGCAGAACTGCAGTAAATGTCATAGTTTCTGTAACTGCTACATGGCTAAAGAGTGGTATTTGGTTCTTGCTTTTCAACATCCAGGAAAACCCACCCAAGTTCAGTGCTTAGACTTGAAGCAGAAGCCACAAAATTGCAATATTGGACACATTAAAAAATGCATAATTAGATTATAAAGCCAAAAGGGACCATTGTGGCCATCTAGTTCAAGCTCCTGCATAACACAGGTCATAGGACTTCCCTGAATTAATTCCAGTTTGGATATTTTAGAAAAACATCCACTCTTGATTTAAAAATTGTCATTGATGGAGAATCCACCACAAACCTTGGTAAGTTATTCCAATGGTTAATTACCTTACAGTTTAAAACATGTGCTAGTCTAAAGTTGTCTAGCTGCAACTTCCAACCATTGACTCTGGTTATACCTTTGTCTGCTAGACTGAAGAACTTTCTCATATCAAATTCCTATGTAGGTACTTAAGGTGGGATCCACAAAAGTTCTTAAGTACCTAAACCCCAGACTTAGCTGCCTATGTGCTAACATTGGCTGCACTGAGAGCCACAAAACCCCACAGGCATCTAAACTTACTTGGCACCTAAGTTTTTCAGGATATCGGTTCTTGAGGTACCTAAACTCCTGCCTCTGGGTATGTGCACTGCTGCCGCCCCCTAGGCATCAAGGCACCGATCTCATGCCTAAGCCCCAGAGCGCCCCATGAACAAGTAAGAGACAGGCATTAGGCTGCCTAAGTCATGGGCAAGTACCAATCCTGAGCAGGCGAGGAGGTAGTGGTGGTGCTCCCCTGAGAACTTTCAGCTGAGTGGTTGGAACACCGGCCTGGGCTGTTGGAGGCCCAAGTTCAATTTTCCCCTCTCTGCCAGACGAGGAAAAAGTATTTGAACAGACAGCGCACCGCTGAGTAGCATGTGCTAACCAATGAGCTATGGTCAAGGCTCATGTGGGGGCTCCCTCTGTCTCTCCTGTTGAAGCTGGATAAATAATGAGTGTGATTGGAGCAGGGGGACTGGGCCCAGGATCTCCCATCTCCATGCCCTAACCAGTGGGCTACAGCGTCATTCCTGTTTGCTCTTGCTCATTCTTTGGCCCAATGACTGTTTAAGTCTTTATCCACCATGGAACAGCCATTGGGCCAGGGAGAGGGTGACTGGGAATGTGTTTAGGGCAGCTGCCTGGGAGGTGGGAGACCCAGGTGAGAGCTCTAGCCACTGGGCTAGGCTCCCCAAGGAGGGTCCTCCACCACTGACATTTTGTATATGAAGTGAGGCGGGTGCCTAACGCATTCCCTCAAAAAGCTGCTTACACACCTAAGTTGCCTCCCACCAGGCAGTGGGTTCCCATTCATGGCTTGCTAAGCAGACATAGGCACCTATCTGAGAGAGGTGCAGGGCAGAGTGCACACCACTTTGGTTAGCATCTCCCATTAGCTAGCTTAAGTGGCTCGCCACCTAGCATGCCTGCTTTTGTGGCTTACGTTCTTAGGTGCCTCTCGCTCTTCATTCACTGTATAGGGAGCCTAAGTGCCTAACTCAGCTTTGTGGCTTGCAGGGGTGTTCCTCTGATTTTCTAGGTGCCTAAAAGTTAGGCACTGGGACACTCAGCATTGCAATGCCTAAGTCCCTTCATGGATCCTGCCTTTATAGACTGTGATTAAGTCACCACTTAACCATCTCTCTGATAAGCTAAAGAGATTGAGCTCCTTGTGTTTCTCACTGTATGTTTTTTTCAATCTTTAATCATTCATAGAATCATAGAATATCAGGGTTGGAAGGGACCCCAGAAGGTCATCTAGTCCAACCCCCTGCTCAAAGCAGGACCAATTCCCAGTTAAATCATCCCAGCCAGGGCTTTGTCAAGCCTGACCTTAAAAACCTCTAAGGAAGGAGATTCTACCACCTCCCTAGGTAACGCATTCCAGTGTTTCACCACCCTCTTAGTGAAAAAGTTTTTCCTAATATCCAATCTAAACCTCCCCCACTGCAACTTGAGACCATTACTCCTCGTTCTGTCATCTGCTACCATTGAGAACAGTCTAGAGCCATCCTCTTTGGAACCCCCTTTCAGGTAGTTGAAAGCAGCTATCAAATCCCCCCTCATTCTTCTCTTCTGCAGGCTAAACAATCCCAGCTCCCTCAGCCTCTCCTCATAACTCATGTGTTCCAGTCCCCTAATCATTTTTGTTGCCCTTCGCTGGACTCTCTCCAATTTATCCACATCCTTCTTGAAGTGTGGGGCCCAAAACTGGACACAGTACTCCAGATGAGGCCTCACCAATGTTGAATAGAGGGGAACGATCACGTCCCTCGATCTGCTCGCTATGCCCCTACTTATACATCCCAAAATGCCATTGGCCTTCTTGGCAACAAGGGCACACTGCTGACTCATATCCAGCTTCTCGTCCACTGTCACCCCTAGGTCCTTTTCCGCAGAACTGCTGCCTAGCCATTCGGTCCCTAGTCTGTAGCTGTGCATTGGGTTCTTCCGTCCTAAGTGCAGGACCCTGCACTTATCCTTATTGAACCTCATCAGATTTCTTTTGGCCCAATCCTCCAATTTGTCTAGGTCTTTCTGTATCCTATCCCTCCCCTCCAGCGTATCTACCACTCCTCCCAGTTTAGTATCATCCGCAAATTTGCTGAGAGTGCAATCCACACCATCCTCCAGATCATTTATGAAGATATTGAACAAAACCGGCCCCAGGACCGACCCTTGGGGTACTCCACTTGATACCGGCTGCCAACTAGATATGGAGCCATTGATCACTACCCGTTGAGCCCGACAATCTAGCCAACTTTCTACCCACCTTGTAGTGCATTCATCCAGCCCATACTTCCTTAACTTGCTGACAAGAATACTGTGGGAGACCGTGTCAAAAGCTTTGCTAAAGTCAAGAAACAATACATCCACTGCTTTCCCTTCATCCACAGAACCAGTAATCTCATCATAAAAGGCGATTAGATTAGTCAGGCATGACCTTCCCTTGGTGAATCCATGCTGGCTGTTCCTGATCACTTTCCTCTCATGCAAGTGCTTCAGGATTGATTCTTTGAGGACCTGCTCCATGATTTTTCCAGGGACTGAAGTGAGGCTGACTGGCCTGTAGTTCCCAGGATCCTCCTTCTTCCCTTTTTTAAAGATTGGCACTACATTAGCCTTTTTCCAGTCATCCGGGACTTCCCCGGTTCCCCACGAGTTTTCAAAGATAATGGCCAATGGCTCTGCAATCACAGCCGCCAATTCCTTCAGCACTCTCGGATGCAACTCATCTGGCCCCATGGACTTGTGCACGTCCAGGTTTTCTAAATAGTCCCTAACCACCTCTATCTCCACAGAGGGCTGGCCATCTCTTCCCCATTTTGTGATGCCCAGCGCAGCAGCCTGGGAGCTGACCTTGTTAGTGAAAACAGAGGCAAAAAAAGCATTGAGTACATTAGCTTTTTCCACATCCTCTGTCACTAGGTTGCCTCCCTCATTCAGTAAGGGGCCCACACATTCCTTGGCTTTCTTCTTGTTGCCAACATACCTGAAGAAACCCTTCTTGTTACTCTTGACATCTCTGGCTAGCTGCAGCTCCAGGTGCGATTTGGCCCTCCTGATAACATTCCTACATGCCCGAGCAATATTTTTATACTCTTCCCTGGTCATATGTCCAACCTTCCACTTCTTGTAAGCTTCTTTTTTATGTTTAATATCCGCTAGGATTTCACCATTAAGCCAAGCTGGTCGCCTGCCATATTTACTATTCTTTCGACTCATCGGGATGGTTTGTCCCTGTAACCTCAACAGGGATTCCTTGAAATACAGCCAGCTCTCCTGGACTCCTTTCCCCTTCAAGTTAGTCCCCCAGGGGATCCTGGCCATCCGTTCCCTGAGGGAGTCGAAGTCTGCTTTCCTGAAGTCCAGGGTCCGTATCCTGCTGCTTACCTTTCTTCCCTGCGTCAGGATCCTGAACTCAACCAACTCATGGTCACTGCCTCCCAGATTCCCATCCACTTTTGCTTCCCCCACTAATTCTACCCGGTTTGTGAGCAGCAGGTCAAGAAAAGCGCCCCCCCTAGTTGGCTCCTCTAGCACTTGCGCCAGGAAATTGTCCCCTACGCTTTCCAAAAACTTCCTGGATTGTCTATGCACCGCTGTATTGCTCTCCCAGCAGATATCAGGAAAATTAAAGTCACCCATGAGAATCAGGGCATGCGATCTAGTAGCTTCCGTGAGCTGCCGGAAGAAAGCCTCATCTACCTCATCCCCCTGGTCCGGTGGTCTATAGCAGACTCCCGCCACTACATCACTCTTGTTGCACACACTTCTAAACTTAATCCAGAGACACTCAGGTTTTTCTGCAGTTTCGTACCGGAGCTCTGAGCAGTCATACTGCTCCCTTACATACAGGGCTACTCCCCCACCTTTTCTGCCCTGCCTGTCCTTCCTGAACAGTTTATAACCATCCATGACAGTACTCCAGTCATGTGAGTTATCCCACCAAGTCTCTGTTATTCCGATCACGTCATAGTTCCTTAACATCACCAGGACCTCCAGTTCTCCCTGCTTGTTTCCAAGGCTTTGTGCATTTGTATATAAGCACTTGAGATAACCTGTTGATCGCCCTTCATTCCCAGTAAGAGGCATTCTCATGGCTCTTCTCTGATTCCTCTCCAATCGATCAACAGCCTTCATGAATTGTGGACACCAGGACTGGACGTGGTATTCCAGCAGTGGTCATAACTAAGCTAAATGCAGAGATAATGTAAACTTGCTACTCACATGTGATATTCTCCTGTTTGTCCATCTAAGTATTACAATAGTCTTTTTGGCTACAGTGTTGCACTAGGATCTCATGTTCAGCTGATTATCCACAATAACTTCCAAATCTTTTTCAGAGTCACTGCTTCCCAGGCTAGAGTCCCCCATCCTGTAAGTATCGCCTATATTCTTTGTTCTCAGATGTACGATTTTATACTTGGTTGTATTGAAACACATATTGTATGTGTGCATCCAAGTTACCAAGTGATCCAGATTGCTCTATGACAGTAACCTGTTCTTCTCATTATTTACCCTTCCCCCAGTCTTTGTGACACCTGCAAACATTATCAGTAATGAATTTATGTTTTCTTCTAGATCATTGCTAAAAATGTCAAATAGTATAGAGCGGGGTAGTCGATTCTTTTTTGTCAGGGTCCAAATTTATTGGTCAAGGTCCAGACTCCAGATAAAAATAATAATAATAATAAAAATCAATAATGATAATAATAATTACATAAAAAGATTTTGGGGTCCGTTCAAAAAGAATCTGGCTGTCTGGATTTGGCTTACGTTTCGCCCATTGTCTACCCCTGGTGTACAGCCAAGAACTGATCTTTACAGGATCCCACTAGAAACCCACCTGTTTAACAATGATTCCCCATTTACAATTACATTTGTTAGCTAGTTTTAACCAATTTGGTTTGTGCCATATTGCTTTTGTATCACTCTAGTTTCTTAATCAAAATGACAGGCTGTACCAAATCAAATGCTTTATAGAAAAAATGGTTACCTACCTTTTGTAACTGTTGTTCTTTGAGATGTGTTGCTCATTTCCGTACCATTCTAGGTGCGTGAAAACCCAAGTGTACAGTTGTCAGAGACTTTTGCCTTAGAGGTACCTGTAGGGTCGGCTCTGGCACCCTCTGCAGTGCTGCGCTCATGCGTCGGTATATCAGGCGCCACCAGCCCTACGCCCTCTCAGTTCCTTCTTGCCGGCAACTCTGACAGAGAGGCAGGAGGGTGGGTAATGGAACGGACATGAGCAACACATCTCGAAGAACAACAGTTACGAAAAGTAGATAACTGTTTTTCCTTCTTCGAATGCTTGCTCATGTCAATTCCATTCTAGGTGACTCACAAGCAGTATCCCTGGAGGTGGGCTCAGAGTCCACAGACGTGCAGCTTGTAATACTGGTCTACCGAAGCCAGCATTGTCTCGGGTTTGCTGGGTAAGCGCATAGCGAGACGTGAACGTGTGGCAGCCCTGCAGATATCTGGAATTGGCACATGGGCCAGGAAGGCCTCCAACGAGGCTTGCGCTCTAGTTGAGTGGACGGTTGCAATCACTGGTGGAGGCACCTTTGCCTGATCATAGCAAAATTGGATGCAGGCGATGACCCAAGATGGGATTCTCTGGGTGGACATTGGACAATCTTTCATCCTATCTGCCACCGTGACAAACAACTGCGTTGACTTGCGAAATGGCTTGGTCCTCTTGATATAGAAGGCTAGGGCTCTCCTGACATCCAGAAAGTGCAACATATGTTCTTCCTCAGACTTATGAGACTTTGGGAAGAAGACTGGCAAAAATATGTCCTGACTCATATGAAATTGCGAAACCACCTTGGGTAGGAAAGCCGGATGGGGCCACAGCTGGACCTTGTCCTTGAAGACCACCATATAGGGTGGCTCCGAGATAAGTGCCCTAATCTCGGAGACCCTTGGGGCAGAAGTTATCACCACCAGGAATGACACCTTCCAGGAGAACAAAAGAAGGGAACAGGATGCCAAAGGCTCAAAGGGGGCTTTCATGAGTCGTGTGAGTGCCAAATTCAGGTCCCACGGAGGGACCGGGTACTGAACCTGGGGGTAGAGTCACTCCAGACCTTTCAAGAACTGGACCATCATGTTATGAGTGAAGACTGACCTGCCCTGGAATGGAGGGTGAAAGGCTGATATGACAGCCAAGTGGACCTTAATTTATGAAAGGGACAAGCCCTGGAGCTTGAGATGCATAAGGTAGTCCAGGATCTACTGCAGCGAGGCTGCTCAGGCCTAACCCCTTGGGCCAAGGCCCAGAATGTGAATCATTTCCATTCAGCCAGGCAGGTTGCTCTAGTGGAGGACTTTCTACTACCCAGCTGGACCTGCTGGATGTGGGCCAAACACTCCTGCTCTTTTGCAGTTAACCATGCAGCCACCAAACTGTTAGGTGCAGCACTGCTCACTTCGGGTGCAGGAGCCTGCCATAATTCTGGAACAGGAGATCAGGCCATAGGGACAGCTGCATCGGGGGTCGTCACTAACAGGTCCATCAGCGTGATGAAGCGGTGTTGGTGAGGCCAAACTGGGGCTATCAGGATAACCTTGGCCTTGTCCTGCTTGATCTTCATGAGGATTTTGTGAAGCAACAGCTCCGGTGAGAAAGCATACATCAGAGCCCCCGACCACGTGAATAGGAAGGCGCCTGGCAAGAAGTCTCTGTCAATCCCCCAAAATGAGCAGAACAGGTGACATTTCCTGTTCTGATGCATCGTGAACAAGTCCGCCTGGGGAGATCCCCACTTTCAGAAGAGCCCCCTGACCACCTCGGGGTGACCATTCGTGGTGAGACGAGAAGGCTCTGCTGAGGTAATATGCTAATATGTTCCTGGTTCCGGGTGGGTGCACTGCCATGAGATGAATGGCATGCTGCACACAGAAGTCCCAGAGCCGGAGGGCTTCCTGGCAGAAGGCAGGGGACCTGGCTCCACCTTCTTTGTTGATATAAAATATCAGGGCGATGTTGTCCGTCAGGACTTGAACCACTTTGCCTTGTAGGTGGAACCAAAAAGCCTGACAGGCCAAGTGAACCGCCCTGAGCTCCCTGACATTTATGTGGAGAGAGTGGTTGACTCCCGACCAGCGACCTTGTGGACTGAGCTTGCACAGGTGGTCTCCCCAACCCAAGTCCAAGGCAACAGAAACCAGAGTTAGCGATGGGGCTGGGACCACAAAGGAAACTCCCTGAAATACCGATGCGGGGTCCAACCACCAAGCCACTCTCTCTTTTCTTTTTAAATAAATTTTAGTTTAGTTAGTAAGAATTGGCTATAAGCATGTATCTTGGGTAAGATCTGGAATATTCATTAACCTGGGAGGTAATGTGTCCCATCTTTTGGGATTGGTAGAACCTTTTCTTTTATATGATGAAATAAGATTTTCAGAAATCTTCTTCATATTTGACTTGGGTACCCGGAAGGAGGCCTAGGGCTGGGTTACTTCAAGGGAACTGTGTTGCTGGCTTCTGGGGAACCAGTGAGGTAATAAAGAAGCTGGTTTGATAAATCTAAGTATTGAAATATCCACCAGTTTTGGGGATCATCTGCCCCATTCTTTGCAGTTCACCCTAACTGATCTGGCCCCCACTGGGACCCTGGTCATAACCCCAGAAGCAGGTATGAGTATTTGAACCCCTTGGTGGGGATGAAATACTTTTTCTCAGCCCTCTTGGGAGTGGGTGGACAGGGTTTGCCAGAGGGCTTTGACAATCTTTAGGATCCCTTTGTGCACCAGGAGCGTGACAAGTGCAGGGGTGGATGCTGAGAGCATATTAAACAAAGTGTCTGATTGCTCCACCATCTCTTCCGACTCTAGGCCCAAATTAGTGGCCACCTTTCGGAGCAGGGCTTGGTACTCTTTAAAGTCATCCAATGGGCGAGCACAAGAGGGCCCTGCCACAGGCTCATCTGGAGAGGATGAGGATGACCGAACTGTTGGGGGAGGGCCTGGGGCATCATCCTCCGTGGGGAAGGGGATCATGGGGTAGGCACCTGTCCCTCCACCTCAGCATCTGCTTGCGCTTTGCGCACCAAGCCTGGGGCGGTCAGTGCCGTTTGGTGAGAGGGGCATCAGCATAACCAGCATGCCCCAGGCATTCCACTAAGGCCATTGCACTGGCCACGGGCTCTGCTGCCAGGACAGCATCACTGAGGTGGACATAGCCTCAGGAGCCCAGTCACAATGGTGCTGTCTCAACCAGTGGCAGAACTCCCTCTTCATGCCTGAGGAATCCTCGTCCTGTCACCATGGCAGGGCAGTCAACGCCTGAGTCCGGTGGCTAACTGTCACCGTGGGTGATCAGTGCCAGGAGTAGGGGGAACGGCGCTGTGTTGGGGAGCGTCCCCAGGTCCTGGTGTCGGTGACCATGAGCGTGGAGAGGGGTGGCATGAAGATGACTGGTGCCGATCATATAGTGACCGGCACTTCTCTCTGTGCGAGACCCAGCATGAGAGCAGAGACCGGGAGCATGGTGCCGACGATCTGTAGCAGTGAACCGGTAACCTGGGCTGATGCAGAGACCAGGGACATGGCAACGAAGGGCTATGCCTCGGCTCCAGTGACTAGCGGTGCTCACTCGCCTTCTGTAAGGCTTTCATGGCTGGCTTGCCTTCGCAGGGAGCCTTTGCTGGGTCCATTGCCGCATATGGTGCTGGCTGTGGTGGGAGACTCCTTTGCTCTCTGTGTGCCGTGAGCTGGGAAGGCATTGACTCCACCAGCAGTCTGGGTCCCCTACTGCTCTCCCTGAGTTGGTGGCAGATCCCTTGTGAGGGTAGGAGGTCCCCTAGGGGATGTGTCCCCTTGCAGCTCCACTGTGGGTGGGCAGCCCAAACAGGTCCTTTACCCAATGCCCCTTGGTCCCTCTTCCTCAGTGCTGGGTCCCGCTTCTTCTTGGGCACTGACAAAGGGGATTGATGCCGGGGGTGCTCTCTGCACCGACGTCAAAGTGCTGGGTGTTGCATCTGGCTGGGACGGCTCCAAGGCTGGGCAGAGAGCAGCCTCCATGAGGAGGGCCCTCAAGCAAATGTCACGTTCTTTCTGTGTCCTGGGACAAAAGTTCGTACAGATGCGACACCTCTTGGATGTGGGATTCCCCCAGGCACTTCACACAGCTACCATGCGGGTCACTAATAGGCATACGTCTATTAGAGTCAGTGCAGGGCTTAAAACCCAGGGACCGGGGCATGCCCCGCCTTTGGCAAAGTCCCCGCTGGGATCCTAATTGACTAACTACAGTACTTAACAGCTACTTACTAACTAATCTACAATAAACAAAGCTATTTACAGGAACACGAAGTCAAAAGGGAGAGAAACTGCTGACCACTTGCGATGCAAGAGAGAGAGAGGCGCTCCGACCAACCACCCTGGGCGGTAAGAAGGAACTGAGAGGGCATAGGGCCTGCAGCGCCTCATATACTGAAGCATGAGCACGGCACACCAGAGGGCGCCACAGCTGACCCTCCAGATATTGCTAGGGCAAAAGTCTTCGACAACTGTGCATGTAGGCGCACACACACCTAGAAGGGAATCGACATGAGCAAGCACTCGAAGAAGTAGTCTGAGTATATTAGATTAGCCCTATTTCCTTTATCAGCCGAATTTGGAATTTCATCCATAAAGATATTGTTAGTTTGACAAGATCTATTTGCCATAAACTCACGTCGATTGGCATTAATTACTCACCATTTGTTATTAATCCAGTTCTGTGTAGCCATTCCATTATTTTGCCCAGGATCAGCATCTGGTTTATAGGCCTATAATTACCCAGATCACCCCATTTACCCTGTTAAAGCCATTGGCACAACATTTGCTTTCTTCCAGTCCTCTGAAACTTCCCCAGTGCCCGAGACGTTTTGGAAAATCATCGTTAATAGGCCAGAGAGCTCCTTGTCCAGGTCTTTGAAAACATGCAACATAAAGAGCCTCCGTTCCATGTGGTCTCTTTGTTATCAGTGCAGCAAGGCACCTAAAAAGATTGACCATTTGTTTTAAGACCTGCAAGCTGTGCAGTAGGTGGGTATCATACAAGTTAACAGTGATTCCATCTGGACTCAGTTTATTCTCTTCCTTCAATTGGGTACTCAAGACCATTTGGCTTCTGTGCAGCATGGAGTACTTACTTCTGTAATGGGTCTAATCAGATGTGTTCTCCTCATCAAACATATCGCTTATGTCAGTAAACTAGTGTGGGTGTGGGGGGGGCAGTATACCAAGAAGCTGTTATCACTGCCGGGCTAACTTAGCTTTCTTTAACATACCCCCCTGATATTTCTGATGTCCTGATTTACCTACCTATTATTATGCTCCTGTCAATTCTTCTTATGTTCTGGTCCTCTTCTTAAGGAGTTCTGGTTGTTGCATGTAAAAAGTCAGTTAACCAATAAAAGCCTTAGCCAAAGCTGAGCTGCGTGTCTGGCATTGGTTTAGTTGTGTCCATGAATAATAGCAAGCTAAGGAAAATCCAACCCAGAATTCAGACATTCCTTTTTGGCAATCTGAAGTGCTGTGCCGCTTCTCTTCTACATTAGCTCAAAGACCCTGGCTCGTGCTTTTGAACCTTGATGGTCCAATGCTATAACAATCAAAATAAGGAAAACCAAAAGCTGTGATATTTTCTTCTATCTCCTGTTTAGTAAGCAGTCTTGGTGGGTATCTTTTTTGATGAAGGACTGCAGAAGTCACAAGACCCAGAGATGCAACAAGTTTAGACATGAGACAAAATGACCTGCTTTGTCTTTGTATTGTTTATAAATATGATGAAAAAGGCCATTTCAAATGCTCATTTGTAACCAGTTATTTTTTTCTGGGGATTTTTTTAAAGCAACATCAGGCAAAATTTACATTGTGAAACAAAGCATCCATACAGTATGCATCATAACTAATGTTTAGCAATTTCATCCTAGTGAAAAATTATTAAAACTTCATGACTCATTAATAAGTGATTATAATCGCTTAATAGAAAAGGAAACTGAGCTAATGATAGCAACTCTGATTAAGGTTTTTGACCTTAGGACATGAAATCAAGTGAAATTAATATCATTGGGTGTTGAATGTGAGGTTATTTTCAAGTGTAGGTGGTCTCCATAATCACAAAAAAGTCCAAGTATACAAGTTCAACAGTGGAAGAATGTTGTTTCAGTTTCACTCTTCTATGCTAGTTTGCACCATGTTTAATGAACTCATTGATGTGTTGCAAATGAGTACATGCATGTCTCATTGATAGACACTATTGGAAAAAATGTAATTACAATCTCCCTTTGGGAATTAATCTCAAAACAATATTTGATGTGCCAGAAAACAGAGGCATTTTAGGGACTATAGTATATGTTTCTTTTTTCCTCCTCTCTCTTTCTCTTCTTTTTAGTAGTGATGAATATTTTTATGTCAAGGTAAAAGATCATCCAAGAGAATAATACAGCACAGAGAGTCTATCTGTAGCCTAACCACATGTCAGATACATAAGCAGCTCCAAAACTGACAGGACAACTGTTCCTGGTGCCAGATGTATACCTGTAAGAGCATCTCCCCCAGTTAAGCATCTGCATGCCTCCAGTGCCCACTTGGGCTGTACCAACTGGTGGCATTTGAAGACAATGGGGAGGAAGAATGCACGGAGCTGGTCTGCTGATGGTATAATTGGAGATCTCAAAAACAGGGCAGTATAAGTGATAATGTTAAAATGTTGTTTAATGAAATCAAAGAATTATAAAACAACACGTTAAGTGTGTTAGGAAAAAAATGTCTTCCTATTCACTGTAGAACTTATTTTTTTACATTTTACATGATTGAAGAAACAAATTAATTCTAAAACTGATGTCCCTGGGATAGGTTTCTATAGCCCCACGTGCTAATTCTAAAGTTGTCAAAGGATGAGGGACAAATTCCTCCATAACTTACACCCATGCAGGCCCCCTGACAATGAATAAGTGAGCAACCATGACCCTGTGGCTTTAAGAAGACAACTTCTTTTTCAAGGCATGTGCTCTGAGGGCCAGTGGGCATCAGTGCCCAAATTCTGTTCTCTTCACACCCATAGAGCTCTCACTGGGGCCTTCATGTAGGTAGGGAGATCAGAATACTGACGTAGCAGTGAGGATCTGAGAGGAGACACCTGTCTTCTTTTGAAATCAATCAGTGTTCATTATCTTCATGATAAAGGGTTATGGCAAAATCAATTCTTAATAACCTACTCTAAATACTTAAGTCATCTAAATTTTTATTAATACTAAGAGCCTACGGCATTGTGCATTTTTTCAACAGTTAAAACATCCAAAAATCAGAGAGCTTCTATGTGCACAAATAATTTTGGACTCAGATGTAAACTAGGCCTTATTAATTGTAACCCGATTTCAGCATTCAACAAAGGAGAGAGTAGCATAAATCAGTTAGATTAGTAATATATTTACAACCAATGACACTACAAAAAGCTTGCATTAGCTTGGAGATGATAGTTTCCTTTTTCTCACTCTGTGGCATACTTTTCTAGCTCACTCTTTTTAGCATTTTCTTAAATTTCCATCTGAAGAGTAAAGTGCTGCACTTGCAAACCTGGGAATAAATATTTCCTGTTTAGCCAACCCCACTTATGGTGGTTTTTATTTGTAATAGCTGTTCAGAAGATTGTATCCCAGTCACTTCAAAAGCAATTGACTACCGGCCTTTATTTCATAATGGTACAAAGCATAAATGTGTTTTTATGAAAGGTTTTGTGAATTACACATCCACATCAAACAGAACCTGTAGCATGCTAACACAAAAGAAGCTTTCGTCAATAACATTGGATTCCTCCCCCACACCTGCACTATTTTAGGTCATTCCTGATTGGGCTTGTGTAATTTTCTGTAATTAATATCGTTAAAAGTTTATGGCCATGCTGGATGGGGTTGTGCTTAATTTTCAGGTCCAAATACACGTGCGTAGTGCCAAAAAAATTGCATTTATTTTTACCAAAAATTGTTTTTGGAAATAGCACTCCTCTCTCTGAACATGAAACTGAACCAATATGAAGCTGACTGTAATGCAGAAAGGCCTTCCTTGCCAAAACCTATGCAAGAGTCAGGACTGGTAGATAGCTTGGGTTGGGCATTTTGTGTGGGTGGAGGGGGAGGAGGGACACTTTTATACATCCAAGTCACAGGCATCTAAAAATCCCCTTCTGGTTTTGTAGCACATTGGAGACCAAGTCTCCAAGAAACAGAAGAACTCCCTACATCCAAGTTAGCGCATCCTTCCGCTATTTCCCTCTCCATTCTCATAGCCTTATTTTTAGCGGGCAGTATGCAGTCTTCTATCTTTGCCCAGAAACAACTAGACTGTCTAGTTGCCTTCCAAAAAGCATCGTCACCAACAGACTGCAAACTCCTCCTCTGCCCATTTATAACTTTCATTTAAATCCCTAGTTGTTTGTGAATGTAGGGATCAAGAGATAATTCTCTTTTGAAGTCCTGTCTAAAATACTGCCAATGGAGAGATTTTTTTAACCTGTCATAATTGAGTACGATTCTACTAAGTGCTGCAACTGGTCCTATGATTCAACGATTTTTTTAGCCTCTGCTGTAAATTTTTTATTTTATTTTATTTTATTTTAAGATGTTGACAAGATAATTTTTCAATGGGTGTTTAATCCCCAACCTCAGGGTCAATAAAACCAGAGAGAAGATTTGAGAGGGAGGCTATCAGTGGTACTTAAACTGATCCAGCTCTTCCGTGATCTAAAATAAGCTTGTTTCCACTTACCTCTGGAGTGGATGTTGCTCAGCATGCCAGGCACTGAGATGTGCCATCCTTCATTCTTGTTAAGTCCTCTGTGTCCTCTTCCCCTCCATTGTGTCTGCATCTTTCGACGCAGAAGCCCATCTCTAACCCCGACTGACATATTCCCAGTGGTGAGCTGGAGCCGGTTCCCACTGGTTCACTAGAACCGGTTGTTAAATTTAGAAGCCCTTTCAGAACCGGTTGTTCTGCGAGGGACAACCGGTTCTAAAAGGGCTTCTAAATTTAACCGGCCCAAAGTGGCGCCTTAGGTGTCGACTCCATGGGTGCTCCAGCCCTGGAGCACCCAAGAGGAAAATTTGGTGGGTGCAGAGCACCCACCGGCAGGTCCCCTCCCCTCCCCGCCCCAACCCCAGCCAAACAGCTGATTCGCGGGAAGCCAGGGGCGGGTGGGGGGCGGGGGTGAGGCAGAGAAGCAGAGCGGGGTGGTGCATTCAGGGGAGGAGGCGGAGGTGAGGTGAGGTGATCTGGGGCCAGGCGCGGGGCAGGGAGCTGCCAGTGGGGGCTCTGCACCCACCAAATTCTCCCTGTGGGGGCTCCAGCCCCGGAGCACCCAGGGAGTCGGCGCCTAAGGCGCCACTTTTGATGTGATCAGTGGGGGAGCAGCCGCTCCCCCTGCTCCCCCCAAGCTACTGTCTCCCGCCCCTAGGAGCCAGAGAGACCTGCCGGATGCTTCCTGGGAGCTGCCCCAGGTAAGCACAGCCAGGACTCCCCACCTCGCCCCCCAGCAGGTCTCTCTGGCTCTTAGGGGTGGGGTGGGCACCCACTACGGTGGCCCACGAGACCCTCCTACCCGGTTCTGGGGGCAGTCAGGGGACAGGGGAGGGGGGTGGATGGGGCTGGAGGAGGGCTTCAAGGAACGCGGTGGGATTGGATGGGGCAGGAGTCCCGGGGGGCGGGGGTGGACAACAACCCCCTCGTGGGGTGAGGAGGGAACCCGTTGTTAAGATTTTGGCAGCTCATCACTGCATATTCCCATTCCCTCTTCTTTAAAACAAATGTCTTCCAAGTGATCTCTAGCCTCTACTTTCCAGGGACTGACACAAAACAGAGATTGTTGTTGGGGATAATAGGGGGAAAATTAAAACAAAGGGTATGGCATTAATAGGACAGGTGTTAACCGTTGCTGTTGATATATTTTTTGTTGCATCCCATTCCCCAGCCTCTGTCTCCACAAATTATATTAATTTAAATTTTAAAAACTCGTTGAGATAGAGACCTTGTCCTCTGTCTGGTAAAGTATCTAAGCATTACATGCTTGACAGCACAGTTGAGCATCAGTTGAGCATTCCCATAACTGATATGAAAGTTCCAGCTCGTCCAGTGTGATGCTGCAGCAAAAATGGCTCCTGCAATCTTTTGATGAATGAACAAGGGAGAAGTGAGTAGCTGTAGGGAGGTGATTTTACCTCTGTATATGCAAGTGGTGAAACCAGTACTGGGAAATTTCATACAGTTCTGGTGTCAACATTTTTTAAAGGATGTCAAAAAATGGAGTGGTGAGGAAAAGAGCCAGAAAAATTATTCAAGGCATAGAGAAAATGTCTGACAATGAGAGACTTAAGTTAAACAGATTGAGCACTTTATGAAAAAGCAGACTAAGAGGGGACTTGATTACAGTGTATAAGTACTTCCATGGGGGGAAAAACACCAGATACTGAAGGGCTCTTTAATGTAGTGGAAAAAGGCAGAACAAGGACCAATAACTGGACACTGAAGCCAGATAAATTCAAATTGGAAATTAGATACAATTTGTAAATAGTGAGGGTGATTAACCATTGAACAAACTACCAAGAGAAGTGGTGGATTCTCCATCTCTTGAGGTCTTCATATCAAGTCAGGATGCCTTTCTGGAAAATAGGATTTAGTCGAATGCAAGTTATTGAACTGAATACAAGGATGACCAGGTGAGATTCAAAGACCTGTGATATACAGGAGGTCTCCCGCAATGATTTAATGGTCCCTTCTGGCCTTAAACTCTGACACTCTGAAGTGACCCTTTTGTTTTAACTTGGATACTGGCATGTGCAGATGCAATATAGAGAGGCCTGCAGCATATTTTTAAATTGGTATGTTAAAGCAGTTTGAAAATGGATGATTGAGGCAATAATGGTGCCATTTTCTAACTGGGTCACTGATTGTACCTGGATGTGCAATGTGGTATCCTACAACTTGTTTTCTTCCTTCCTTCTACCAATTCAGGACACTCCTCATTCTGGAAATATTTTGTTTTTCCATTTTTTGGAGTGACATCTATGCTCTTCTTATTCTTTTTCAGAGTCCCGAGTGTCTAGAGGACTATCTCCGGGCTTCTACTTGTTTTGTGTCAAAATATCAAATGTCCCTTTTTCTGGCCTAATCCTGTCTGTGTGTTTGTGAAAGAGAGGCCTCATGGACAGAGGACTGCTGTTGCTCCTGTCTCTCAACCATTTGCATTTGATGTTCCCTGCTCATTGCATTTTGGTGGGCCACCATATATCAGTATCACAGAGGACTTTTGAGCCAGGAAATGCACTGACTTTAAAAGGGCAAATCTTTTATTACATTGTCTCCTAGATCATAGTCAAATGTAGAACACGAGGAATGAAAAAAAACCCTTAATGCTTTTCTTTTAGAGTCAAAACCGTCCCTCTGTGGAGTCAGCCATGCCAAAACAAATGACCAGTACAAAACCACAAAAACAGGGGTTTTTTTTAATAAAAAGAGAAACCAATGTTTATTGGGTGAGATTTTCTTTCGCCTATGTACAATAGTCATGCGTGAGCATTATGCCAACAGAAAAATCCAAACATCAAGAAGTTACTTCCAAAGTCCAGACAGTCCAAACAGCATTGTCCTAAGCTCAAGTCTAAGTCAACAGGAACAGTCAACAGTGGGGTTGATTTTGGTTTTTTGTTTTTTACACAACAAAGTACCTGGCAGAATGACTGTGAGAGGACCTGACACATAATAACCTACAGTGGGACGTACGGAAAGCCATAAGACAACATATAGAGAATTTACACACGATAATAAGGTAAATAATTGTGTAAGAATCTCCTCCAAAAAGGGAAGTAGGGATAACTGGATGGGGTTTTTTGGCGGGGAGGGAGGCAGGAGGAGGGAAAGGAAAAAATAACCTGGGCTGTTCTCAATGTATAGACTATAATCACAGTGAAAATCAATCCTTCTAGCTCCAAATGCTGCCAGTTACCTCAGCCTGCATCCCTCCTCCCATCCCCACTCAATTCCTTTATCGACCTCAAATAATAAAAATTCTTTAAATCCAAACTTCATTCTATTCCCCCTCTGCTGTAGTTCTTGTCAACTTGTATTATATAAAAAGAACACAAATTTAGACATACCCTCAGCTAAAAGAAACACTCCCTCAGCTTCCCAGCATGAGGATTAATCACAGCTAATTATATCAATATCAAGTTGATGATACACATAACATCGTATAAACCCCATTAAGCAAACTCAGTGGCGATAACCGTTGGGTGGGGCGGGGAAACAAAGGCAAATTGGCAACAGTTGTCTTCCATGTCATAGTGCTGTGAAGCCATTTCTTCCACCGTTTGGCTTTAGTCTGCTTCGTGTCCATGGGAAAGATAAGACACGTTGCATATATGCCTAATGACTACAGTGAACTGTCAGCCTAACAAGCCATGGCAGTGTGCTGTTTAGGACCATTGTTTTCATTACTTTGTTACCCATCATGCTTTTCTTTGAAGGGTGGGAAGATGGTGATAAACAGATTACAGATCATATAAAACAAGAGTCTGGACCCCCTGAAAGATGCACTCATATTTAACTGCACGTTGCATGATGGAATTCCATCTCTAGCACACAGGGGTCTTCTCAGATTAATTTAGTTAGGGATAAGGTGTATAACCTAATATTGTGTAGAGGGAACATAGCACCTTAGAAATCAGATGTGAAAAAAATAATCCCTTTCCCCTCTCTTCATGCTATTGGAAACTGTTGGTTCCTCAGCCACTAATTCCTGCTTGCCATTGTCATGGGAGTAATTCCCACACTGTTCTCACTGGGGCTACAGACAAGAGTCAAACAAGCAGGATTTGGGTCTCTTTTTCTACCAGCCTAAGGCTTCAGGGTATTAACATCTTTTTCTTGGCCCCTTACAGTTTGCAGTATTTGTAGTTAAATTAAGCATTGTGGTCATCAGCCAACACTTTTGTGTCTTTCTGAGATCTTGCACCAAGGCTTTGAGACTCCTCACTCCTTCTAGCTCACTCAGACACCCAGGGTAAAAGCCCAACTCTTTGATTTTGTTCTGAAAATTGCTTTATGGCTCCTGTGCTTGAAGAAGTCTACATTTCCCTGTGGCTCAGTAGATTTATTTTTTAAGGTTCACAATGAAGGGCAAGCGTGATGGGCAAACTAAACATCAGGTTAATAAGCTTGCTCTGTATCATGAGCATAATGGGTGAGTGCCAATGAGCCTGCAAGCTTGTATGGGCTTATTTGTCAGTTTGAATTTCTGGAAAAACAGTATGCAAGCATGTTTGTAAGTTAATTTAGGGCTGGCTTGGCAGCCCTGGAGGCCAAAGTCTTTTGTAAAGGCACAGAACAGGCACCATACAGCACAGATAGTGGCAATGCCAGTTATCCCACCCTTAGCCTGTCACTGTACTAGCCCTGCATCTAGGGGGGACATGTTAATTCAGGCTCCGCGGCCCAGTCAGGGTATAGCTTCTCAAGCGAGACCTTTGACAACTGCCTGTTTATGTAACGTGGCCAGATGTCCACTAGGAACTGAACTGATTCAAACCAGTGGCAGAGGTGAATGGCTCTGTATCCCATTATTAAATCCTTTTAAGCCCCTCTTTACCATTCAAAGATTAGCCAAAAAATCTCAGGCGTCACCCGCTACAAAGAGGAGAAAATTAGGAGTAAACAAAGGATTCAACCACAACTAATGTACACAGTAGGAGATGAACGACAAGAATAAAATTCAGAGGAACAGCCGTGTTAGTCTGTATTCGCAAAAAGAAAAGGAGTACTTGTGGCACCTTAGAGACTAACCAATTTATTTGAGCATGAGCTTTCGTGAGCTACAGCTCACTTCATCAGATGTTTACCGTGGAAACTGCAGCAGACTTTATATACACACAGAAATCATGAAACAATACCTCCTCCCACCCCACTGTCCTGCTGGTAATAGCTTATCTAAAGTGATCAACAGGTGGGCCATTTCCAGCACAAATTTGTGCTGGAAATGGCCCACCTGTTGATCACTTTAGATAAGCTATTACCAGCAGGACAGTGGGGTGGGAGGAGGTATTGTTTCATGATTTCTGTGTGTATATAAAGTCTGCTGCAGTTTCCACGGTAAACATCTGATGAAGTGAGCTGTAGCTCACGAAAGCTCATGCTCAAATAAATTGGTTAGTCTCTAAGGTGCCACAAGTACTCCTTTTCTTTTTAAGAATAAAATTGGCTATTTATTGTACTTATACCCGCAGGTCTTTGAATGACTTCTCCAGCTGTCTAGCATGTTTGATCATAGAGCCATACAGACCTGCGTATTATTAGTGCTCACATTCAAAACCACTGAACACAAGCCAGCAAACATGGACAGTCGTGTCATGCCAAGATACCATCTCTAATTACCTACATTAATCTACCATGTCAATGCCTAAATCCACCGGCTTGGAGAGGGCCTGAAGATAAATATGGCCTGATTCCATCAAGTGCTCAGCCCCCTCAACTCCCATTCACTTGTGTAGGAATTGAAGGAGCTCAGCACGTTGCAGGAGATGCTCAGGACTTCACAGGATGGAGGTCTATAGGGAGAAGGGTGGATTAGTGAGACACCTTGGTGGGAGTGACTTGAAGAAATCCATTTACAGTTAAATACATGACCCAGTTTCTCCCTATTTCTACAAATTCTCCCTTCTACGAGAATTAGAAGGCAGTGCAGAAAAATTCAGGTATTTTGGAGTTTTAACGAAAGGGGAAAACTGGACAAAAACTGTGCTCAAGTGCGTATCAGGTTTGGCTGCTTTATCTAGTCAGTAATAAACAATGAGTCACTCAATGACAAAATTCAGCTACTGATACCTGGGCAAAGGAAAACAGCAGAAGCTGCAGCTGCTCTGGTCAAATGGGCACAGAGACCTACACTACAATAAAAAAAAACCCTGAAGTACTAAGTGTCAGAGCACAAGGCAATTGACTTGGGTTAGTGGGGGTTGCGGCCCTAAAAGGAGCAGTGTAGAAGTCTGGGCTCGGGCTGTAGCTGAAGCTCTCAGACTCTCCCCTCCACTCCCCCTGTCATGGGATTTCAGAGCCATGGCTCCAGCCTGAGCCCGAACGTCTACACTGCAATTTTTAGCAGTCTGAGCCCTGAGTCAACTGACATGGACCAGCTGTGGCTATGCCACAGATCTTTACTGAAGTGTAGACATACCATTAGGAGCTAAGACCTCGGCTGAATGGTATCACATGACACTAGATACCACACTCTATGTTGATAAATGCCACTGAGAAATTGGTTGACTCCCTGCTCTTTTTCCTGTAAGTTACAAACTCTCTCGGCCAAACCTTGGAAGTTCTTTCTAAGGTTTTAATCAATGACATTTTACCTTGGCAAGCTATTAAAAAAACACTGCAGAAGGATTTCAGGATTTGGCCTGATGGTTACCAAGGTCACCACTTTTTATACATAATCTATGAAGAAAAAACTTCCCCTAAAGACAAAATATAGCCAAGTAAAGACAGAGAATTAAGTTGTGTGATGGACTGATACTATACTAAGCTGAAGAATGTGCTTAAAAAAACCTCCAACCCTTAGCCTCAAAACTAGAGCGGGTTAAAATGTTTCTGATGTAACGTTTGTCATCATAAAAGGCTGATTTTACAAAATTGAAACATTTCATGGGAATGTATTGATTTTGTTGAAATTTTCTGCTGGAAATTATCATAATGTTTCATTTTGATAAGGTCAAAACATTTCATTATAACTCTAATTTTGACATTTATATTATATTTAAATTATAAAAGTCAAAATGTTTTGAAGACAATATTAAAGTCAAAATTGAAACATTTTGACTTTATCAAAAGAGCAACTTTATTGAAATGAAATCTTTCTATAAGGTCAAAACAAGCTATTTCACTTCCTAAAAAATTCCAAAATTTTGACTTTTTCCCTAATTCAGGATGAATCCAAATTTTAAAATCTCAAAATTTCCTGGAGGACAGAAATTCCGCTTTTTATTTTAAGATGTTCTACCCAAAACAAACAGTGCCAAGAGGATTATACAAACCACAGACTCTTTTGGTAGAGGTGAGTCTCTCCCACAAAGCTGGAGAGAAAAAGTTGAGTGCTCTTGCATGAAGAGGTTCAACAGAGACATGGAACATCTTGCTCTCAACCAAGTTTACATTTCACAGAAGCAAAGGATATACTCAGAGAAAATGCTGAGGCAAATCTTTAGAGAAAAAATGTCATGTGGCGAACATGGGAGAATGACGTTCTGAACTGAAGAGAGCCTGAAATGGCCATAAAGTGAAACATCACCGAAGGAAGTGAGCTGGCAAAACAGAACATATATTTAAAGATGAGAAATCTTTGGATTAATTTTCCTGCCAATTTCATTGGAAGCAAACACACTTCTATTTGGGCTCATGCAATGCAAAATGGAGAGTATGCATAAAGCCGTTGGAATCTGGGAGACATCACAGGGAACCCTGCTTCAGTTTTTAATGCAGGGCTCTTGTAAGTAAATGTGTATCATTCAGTGGGTCAGTTCCCACCAATGTAGTAAAGCAAAATAGTTGCATTTTTTGAACAGGCAAATAAAGTGGAACTCTTTGGCATAGATAGTTTATAATAAAGAAATAATACATGCCAGATTAGGGCCTCTCACTTGCCCAGCTTTTGCTACCCATTTTAAAAGGAGCTATTCCCCAGAATAACAATTCCTGGCTCAATCCACCTACTTTTAGTGTTCTGCTCTGTCAGCAATAAAGAATTCCAACGGGCAGCATGAGACAGGCCTATCATGTGACGGATCTGTGACTGACTTCCCTCAGCAAGTGTTTTAAGCATCATTCTTCTTCCTTACTGTTTATATCTACCTTTCCTCTCTGGATATGTCACTTTTAATTCAACCATCTCTAGACCTGGCCTACTGTTACCCCTAGCATGTACTCAAGGCATATCTACTTCCTGGTGTTTACACTCCATAATATTGGTCATGTCTCATACAATTTTATGGGCAGTAGGATACACCACAAGTTTGAGGAAAAATAGCAATACTTCTAAGGAGAAACAGGGAGGGGCAAAGGCAAAATGACCATGAACTAATGTAAAAGTATTTTCCTATCAGGTCTGGTGGTTTTTCATATTCTTAGTTCACTGATTCAAAGGGCAACGGTCCTCAGGTTATGAATGGACTCATTTTCAAAAAGGATGGGTCTTATCAGGATGTCACTGAATAAAAAATTACTGGAAAAAATGATCCAGATAGAGCCTATAAAATATGTTACAAATTATTAAGATCACCTGCCTCTTCTGAATGACACGATATAGGTGAATCTTCCTCAAGGGAAGAGGGCCCATGCGCCAAGGAAGGCTCATGGACACAGTCTTGCGAGGTGCTGAGTGCCCTCCGCAATCACTGACTTTAATGGGATGTAAGGGGCCCTGGCAGCAAGTTTTTAGATCAGACTCTTAGTATATGACCAAAGTGGTGCACAGGGCCTTCTGCAGGACCTCTGTACTTGACAGAGTGAAATTTGCCTCCATATATTTTATGTTTTTGTTACTAGTAATTGCAAGTATCTACTGCAGCTCATAGTCTTGTATCTTTTGTATATTAATAACTTGAGAAAGTCAGACATATGTTAAATAGTGCAAAATGCTGACCATATAGCAACACATTCTGCATTAGCGCTTTAACATGCTGTTTTTAAAAAAAGAAACAAAGACAATGATCAGATACATTTTACATGAAAAGTGGAGATGTGTTTCTAATCATTCTAATGAAACTACCTGTTCCATTACGTTAAATGAAAAAGGATGGCTTGTGTATCTTTATTTTAACTCATGATTTAATTTAAACATATAGCTTACTTAAAAAGAACTGAGTTGATTACATTTCCAAATTAAAGCCTAGGTGTCATCAATAGGTGCATCCTGTATTTGGATGGCTGCTCGCACTGCTGTAGATATACTGGTAATAGAAATGCACTGAATGAATGTGTGAAATCCAGTCTGTGTGTGTTTGCCTAGCACTCAGTACATGCAATTATGATAGCTGTAAGGGGAAAGAAAAAATGAAACGATTTGCTTACTTTAGTACTGTAGCAAATAACTGTGTTGACAAGGTCACCGTGCTAAATTGACATCGTCAGCACCATATCCAACTGCTAAAAATCCACCAATATTTGCATGGTGATGTCTGTAAGAACCTCTTTAAAGTGTCAGACTCATAATTTTTTCCTCTGGCTTGTTTAATAAGCAATTTATTTTTAAATTAAGAATCCAGTGTGCTTTAAATTTATCCAGGAAAAAAACAGAGTGCTATTTCTTGCTTGTGGTAGACATGGCCAGCTTCTCAAAATGTAGTCTATTTCTGTGTTATACACATGACTCTTGTTAAGCCAAATAACAATTCCTTTTGTTATCAGATGCTAATGAGACTTGTTTACAGTGTTAAGTGATCAATTGCTTTTATTCTGAATCGCACTGATTCAGAGCTATAATAATCAGGATAACATAGAGATATTGTAGTAAAAACAAATGTATAAAAATCTTCAAAAAATGTATGCACTGTGCTAGCAGATTGTTAAAGCTCCAGATATTATTTAACATTTAATGGGCTGAATAGAAATGATATTGAAAAGAAACCTTTGTTGATCAAAGAAGGGTTTAACCATTTTAATGTTTATGGATTTGTTTTGAAAATATTTTTAATTGGGTAATGTCAAACTTTCCTATTATAATTCTGTATGCATTAGCATGTCAATAGATTATACTTCCAACTCTTTTTGACATAAAATAATTTATTTTTAAATCTTGGATCTAGTTATCTTTTTTTCTTGTTGCAACTATTTTTCAATAATTTGATTAGCTTTTAGAAGAAAAACAACAGCAACCACAGGGGATTTTGTAGTAACGATAGACTATATATTTCTTCTCCAAAAGCAGCTCCTATGCCTTTGAAAATAATGTGAAGTTTTTTTAATCAGTGCAGAATTAAGGAGTAATGTTGTCTACTTTGCTATGTTTAGTGGAATGCAGTACTCTAGATGTTTGTCAGAGAATGCTTTGAATCGTATGTTATGTGACTATAACCAAAACTACAAAAGTGATTTTTAGAATTTTTTGCACTGCTTTTATTAGCCTGGTAAAACGAAAAATCCCAAATATGGATCAGCCAATAGTTTAACAATTGGTTAGTGAGATGTATATTTTTCACATTGCTAGCAGCACTGAAGTCAATGATCTCTAGTTTATATTTTTATTGCAAATAGCTGATCTGGACATTTCAACCAAACCTGAATAGATCATGTAGGTTTCAGCGTAAAACTATAAATTCAGAGTGATGAACTCTACACCTAGTAAAGTGATCGTCTACTTTCAATAAAAACAAAAACAGATTACAGTTGATCATTTAAACATAACTGCTTGTAACAGTCACCAAGCCACCACAGTCAGGTATATAGACAGCCCTTAGGAGACATGCTGCCTATCTGATGACATTTAAAGCTTTAAAAAATCCCTTCTAGATACTACAGAAAATCATCATGATTCAGCATAGGATGTTGGTGTCACCAAATGAAACAAAAGTGTTTAAATCATGTGCACTGGAAATATTGCCATTAAACCATGTATGGGTCCAATATTGCAAATCCTTACTCATATCAGCAGTCCCATGGGCTTGAGTGGGAGTACTAATGTGAGTAAAAACTACTTACATAGATGAGGTTTGCATGACTGTGCCCATAACTGAAGCAATGATCAGCAATGCCTTTACGTGTTGATTTTAGCAGTATAAGAAATGATACACAATTTAAATTTCACATTTCTGTTTTATGTCCTATTTTCAGTCTATAATGGTGTGATCGGAGAGCTAAGGCATAAAGCTCCCTTAACTTTTAGAGTTGTTATACTATGGAAATATAAGCAGATAATGCTGTTTTAGTAGATGAAATAAATTGTATGTCATTTTTATTAAACCAACAATAAAATAACTAGACTGTATTATTACAATAGAAGTATAGAAGACCAACAATTGTACAATTGAAACTCTTTAGCAAAATTTGTTTCTATTATGTATATCCTTGTAAATGTAAATAAATTTAGCATTATGAAGTGTTCACAATGATTGCTTCTTGTTAATTTAAGGAATTTTCACCCCTTGTTAAGGCTAAATGTAATTAAAATTTAGAAGTACTGGTAAAAGTTTATTACACTCTGTTTTTTATGAGATTTTAACTAAAAGATGTACGTTACACCTGTATGTGACTTATAATGGCTTCTCAGCAGGGAATGCAGAACCACTTACATTACATAAACATTTAAAGAGGAGAATGCTAATACACTGAAAAAGTTAAACATCAGTAGCAATCTATCAAATGAAGACATTTCATGAAGTCCACTCTCTGGGAGAACATTCACCATGTGACAAAAGCCTGGCATCCTCGTTAGTCTGATGTTCATTTAATTTTAAAATCAAAATAGTTAAATGAGATAAATAGGATCTTAAGAAAACTGACATCTTCCTTCTCAGGTAAAGGCCAGAATTGAAATAATAATAAAAAATCCAAACAGATTGCTTAACAGGCAAATTTACATACTGTCTCTTTATAACACTGCATGCCCAAAAGCCTTTTGGGTTCGGAATGTAGCACTGCATCAAGTATTTCACAAAGCCCCTAAATATCACAAGAAGCTTAAAAAAAAGAAAAAAAGAAAGAAAAAGAAAAATTCCAGTTGAATGAAACTGTTTTAGCAGAGTGCTTCAACTCAGCTCCTAGAACTGGAATTTCAGATAAACAACAGAGGACAGGAACAGATTTTTTTTTTTTAACGTGTCCTTTTGTAATGCAGCTACAAGGTTTCTGATGAACTTAAGAACAAAGAGATTGAGAGTGCAATTGTCATCAATATGAGCAGTGTGCTTAGACTGAAGCTTGTAGGAAGAGCAGATGAATTCTCTGATGATATGTGACTTGTGGAGACTCTGACTGTGTTGTCCTTCCCAATAGCATTCTGCAAGAGACAACACTTTCTTTGGTCATTGTTAAGCATTTTCATTATACTGTAATATATTTAGATGCACTTAATAAAATTCATCCTGCCAGTTTCTCCCCCTCCAATTTCATGTATTTCACCATTATGAATTTAAGTATATGAGAAGGATAAAACAGGATGTCAAAAAGACAGTGGTATTAAAATACAATTTGACTGTAACTATCAAAACACATTTAAGGGACACCATCAAAGTAATCAGGTAGGGAAAAAAAGAATAAATAAAAATGACACACTTTGAGAGCAAACCCAGTTGGAAGATCTAACCTTCTAAAATCAAGCACTGTTTTAAAGCGATCTGTGTTCAACTTGGAAATTCATTTTTAAAAAGCAGATGCAGGACTTGCTATGAAATTTGTCTTGTGAAGCCAACAGCAAGCATTGTTTGAAAATGAAGTATTGTTGGATTCCTATAGGTAAGAACCACCATCAGAGTAGGTTTATGGGTTGGCCTAGCAACAGAAGCAATGTCCATTTAGTTTATTTTCCCAGTTGCTGCATTGTTATATGCCCATGTGTTTTCATGATCAAAAAGTACTAATGCTACATACAATATGCAGCTATACATTATACACAGTAAAATAACAGGATAATATTAGGGGCAGATTGGCAGTTTATGTGCAGGTACACGGGACAGTACACAAGGAATATTCCTTAACCCCTGAGCCAGCAGAAAGGTTACAGATTAGTTTAGTTTCCATGAGAGTCAATCTTCCACCTCTAGGGATGGTCCTTATTGGTCAGGTTTGAAGCAGGCTGGTGGAACAGCATAGGGAAAGGTTCCAAGTCTCCAGGGACTGTCAATCTAGCTCCTAATGTATTATATAACTGTCAATTCATTTATCCTAAATCAGTATTCTGTCAGCCATAAAATGAAATCTGCTGTATTTCTGGGACTTGGTAAATGCCATATGATTACATGTTCCTGCAGATTACTAGCTAATTACACTTCCTAGGTGCAACACTAATTACTATTTGACCTGCAAAATCAGTTTTTGGGAAGCCAAGTGGAAAGAGGTCTCGGAGGGAATCCCAACAACTGTGTAGGAATTAAAATGTAATTATCTCACCACTGTATGGTACCAGGGTAGCAGCCACTTTGTACCCAATCCTGAGCTCCTCACTCAGGCAAAACTCCCTTTATTATGATAACTTGGTACCCAGCCATGATGATATTGATGGGACTTTTGTCTGAGGAAAGAGTTCAGGATTGGGTCCTGGATTATGACATTTCAGATTGATATTTGTATTATGAAAAATAAAGTGCTACTGTGATACGGTCCACATTCTTACCTCATTAAGACAGAGTTCTGTGTCTACAGATTCATTGGATTTCCGCTTCTGTGCCTATATAGACAAATGCAGAAGTTACACAGTATATATCTATATTTATACACGTAATATGGATATTTCTGTTTGAATAATCTTTTCTTGATTGTTCTGTTTCATGTTAACATGCCTCTATAATAAATGAGTAGGAATGAAGAACAAATAGTAAAACAACAGTCTTGAAGTAACAATATAATCTCAGTGCTTGTCTACATAGAGCCTTAGTGGTTGGCAAGACGGGGTGTGACTCTACAGCCCAATAGCTAGCCATTATATTTCAAATGGTAGTTCATCAAAACACACAAAGGAACTTTTAATGTGCAGTAGACGGGTCCACAGGCCCAGTGAGTGCGTGGCAAACTAGTGCACTGCAGATTTACAGCCTGGTTTACGGCGCATTAAATCTCCGCGTAGACAAGCCCTTGCAGTTTTAATCCCCGCTGTGAATTTAAAATACAGATTTTGAAAAAGCCAGTAAGAATAAGGGCATAAGGCACTCAGCTAATACTGTGATGAGGGCCACAGAAATGCCCACATATAAACTGGTTTCAGAGTAACAGCTGTGTTAGTCTGTATTCGCAAAAAGAAAAGGAGTACTTGTGGCACCTTAGAGACTAACCAATTTATTTGAGCATAAGCTTTCGTGAGCTACAGCTCACTTCATCAGATGCATACTGTGGAAAATACAGAAGATGTTCTTATACATACAAACCATGAAAAAATGGGTGTTTACCACTACAAAAGGTTTTCTCTCCCCCCACCCCACTCTCCTGCTGGTAATAGCTTATCTAAAGTGATCACTCTCTTTACAATGTGTATGATAATCAAGGTGGGCCATTTTCCAGCACAAATCCAGGTTTTCTCCCCACCACCTCCCACAAACCCACTCTCCTGTTGGTAAAAGCTTATCTAAAGTGATCACTCTCTTTACAATGTGTATGATAGTCAAGGTGGGCCATTTCCAGCACAAATCCAGGGTTTAACAAGAACGTCTGAGGAATGGGGGGCAGGGGAGGGGTGTAGGAAAAAACAAGGGGAAATAGGTTACCTTGCATAATGACTTAGCCACTCCTAGTCTCTATTCAAGCCTAATTTAACTGTATCCAATTTGCAAATGAATTCCAATTCAACAGTCTCTCTCTGGAGTCTGGATTTGAAGTTTTTCTGTTGTAATATTGCAACGTTCATGTCTGTAATCGCGTGACCAGAGAGATTGAAGTGTTCTCCGAGTGGTTTGTGAATGTTATAATTCTTGACATCTGATTTGTGTCCATTTATTCTTTTACGTAGAGACTGTCCAGTTTGACCAATGTACATGGCAGAGGGGCCTTGCTGGCACATGATGGCATATATCACATTGGTAGATGTGCAGGTGAATGAGCCTCTGATAGTGTGGCTGATGTTATTAGGCCCTGTGATGGTGTCCCCTGAATAGATATGTGGGCACAGTTGGCAACGGGCTTTGTTGCAAGGATAGGTTCCTGGGTTAGTGGTTCTGTTGTGTGGTATGTGGTTGCTGGTGAGTTTTTGCTTCAGGTTGGGGGGCTGTCTGTAGGCAAGGACTGGCCTGTCTCCCAAGATTTGTGAGAATGTTGGGTCATCCTTCAGGATAGGTTGTAGATCCTTAATAATGCGTTGGAGGGGTTTTAGTTGGGGGCTGAAGGTGACGGCTAGTGGCGTTCTGTTATTTCCTTTGTTAGGCCTGTCCTGTAGTAGGTGATTTCTGGGAACTCTTCGGGCTCTATCAATCTGTTTCTTCACTTCCGCAGGTGGGTATTGTAGTTGTAAGGATGCTTGATAGAGATCTTGTAGGTGTTTGTCTCTGTCTGAGGGGTTGGAGCAAATGCGGTTGTATTGCAGAGCTTGGCTGTAGATGATGGATCGTGTGGTGTGGTCAGGGTGAAAGCTGGAGGCATGTAGGTAGGAATAGCGGTCAGTAGGTTTCCGGTATAGGGTGGTGTTTACGTGAGCATCGTTTATTAGCACTGTAGTGTCATAAATATAAAGGGAAGGGTAAACTCCTTTGAAATCCCTCCTGGCCAGGGGAAATCTCCTCTCACCTGTAAAGGGTTAAGAAGCTAAAGGTAACCTCACTGGCACCTGACCAAAATGACCAATGAGGAGACAAGATACTTTCAAAAGCTGGGAGGAGGGAGAAAAACAAAGGGTCTGTGTGTCTGTCTACATTCTGTCTTGGCCGGGGATAGACCAGGAATGGAGTCTTAGAACTTTTAGTAAGTAATCTAGCTAGGTATGTGTTAGATTATGATTTCTTTAAATGGCTGAGAAAAGAACTGTGCTGAATAGAATAACTATTTCTGTCTGTGTATCTTTTTTGTAACTTAAGGTTTTGCCTAGAGGGGTTCTCTATGTTTTGAATCTAATTACCCTGTAAGGTATCTACCATCCTGATTTTACAGGGGGGGATTTCTTTATTTCTATTTACTTCTATTTTTATTAAAAGTCTTCTTGTGAGAAAACTGAATGCTTTTTCATTGTTCTCAGATCCAAGGGTTTGGGTCTGTGGTCACCTATGCAAATTGGTGAGGCTTTTTATCCAACATTTCCCAGGAAAGGGGGGGTGCAAGTATTGGGAGGATTGTTCATTGTTCTTAAGATCCAAGGGTCTGGGTCTGTAGTCACCTAGGCAAATTGGTGAGGCTTTTTACCAAACCTTGTCCAGGAAGTGGGGTGCAAGGTTTTGGGAAGTATTTTGGGGGGAAAGATGCATCCAAACAGCTCTTCCCCAGTAACCAGTATTAGTTTGGTGGTGGTAGCGGCCAGTCCAAGAACAAAGGGTGGAATATTTTGTACCTTGGGGAAGTTTTGACCTAAGCTGGTAAAGATAAGCTTAGGAGGTTTTTCATGCAGGTCCCCACATCTGTACCCTAGAGTTCAGAGTGGGGGAGGAACCTTGACATGGTGGCATAGTGGTGGGATTAACCTGAAATCAATTTGATATCCAGTTGAGATTTTTTGAACTAGAAATACAGATTTTAAAAAGGAATTTTTTTTTCCTTTGGAGCTGCTGGAAAAGCAGCTTGTTTTCTCTCTGCTTTGGAGCCAGAGCTGAGACAAAAGGGGATTAGCTTTGTGAATTGCAGGTTTTCTTTGCCTGGAGGCAGGGTACTTAACTCCTGCAGGGAAATTCACAGTCTTCCAACCCAGAGTTTTTTTTTTCCCTACAAGTAAATAGGGAGGGGGGTGTTCTACCCATTTGCCTGGAGACAAAAGTGGCAGGGTTGTTTATTTTTAGGATTTTGATTTTTTTGTTTTACAAGGAGCACAGGTTTGAAAAGGAATTTTTTTTTTCCGTTGGGCTGCTGGTGAGCAGTTTTCCAAGTAGTTGGAGGTTTTTTGCTTTGATTTGGGCCCAGAGCAGAGATAAGGGAATTGTCTTTTTCTGGAGGCTGACAATCAATATCAGAGAATAGGTATTCTATTCCAGCACAGCCAAATTTTACAGCCAAGTTTTGTTTATTTCTAAACCTTGAGTGTAAAGTTAGTTAAAACAGAGAGGTTAGAATGACAAAATCCACGGCTCGACACAAGCTGGAATTAGCCAGATTTCAAGCTGCGGAAAAACAAAGGGAACATGAAAGACAGATGGAACTCATGCAGCTGAAGAAGGAACAAGAAAGGGAGGCAGAACAACACCAAGCGGCTGCTCACAGGAGAGCTATGGAAGCAAGGGCCAAAGAACTGGAGGAGAAGGAAAAAGAGAGGAAGCATGTGGAGGAGGTGGAGAAGATAAAGGCTCAGCAGAATATCCCAACAAACCCTAGTAATCCTTCTCCAAGTACCACTTCCCATCCCAGAAAGTTCCCCACCTACAAGGCAGGCGATGATACTGAGGCCTTCCTAGAAAACTTTGAAAGGCCTGCCTTGGGTACAACATCTCTACTGACCAATACGTGATAGAGTTGAGGCCGCAGCTCAGTGGACCCTTAGCTGAGGTGGCAGCTGAAATGCCTAAAGAACACATGAACAAGTATGAACTGTTTAAATCCAAGGCGAGAGTCAGAATGGGGATAACACCCGAGCAGTCTCGTCGGAGGTTCAGAGCCCTAAGGTGGAAACCAGACGTGTCATTTACCCAACATGCCTACCACATTGTGAAACATTGGGATGCCTGGATATCAGGAGCAAGTGTTGAATCTCCAGAAAATTTGCCCTTCCTAATGCAAATGGAACAATTCTTAGAGGGTGTTCCTGAGGAAATAGAAAGATACATCCTAGACGGGAAGCCCAAAACTGTAATCGAGGCAGGAGAGATTGGAGCCAGATGGGTGGAGGTGGCAAAGAAGAAGAAAACTGGTCGCAGTTGGAGCGGAGACCAGAAGGGACAACCCCAGACCACACCCTATTACCGGGGGCCGCCCAAGGCCCCACCTACCTCCCAAAGAAACCTCCAGACCCCTTATCGTCCCACCACCCCATTTTCTAGCAACCCACCTCGCCCCGTGACCCATCAGCTGGACGATGTTTTAAATGTAATGAGCTGGGGCATGTAAAGGCCAACTGCCCCAAGAACCCCAACAGATTACAGTTCATTGCACCGGAATCACACCAGAGGTCCGCAGGCCCAGATACCTCCCAGATACCCTTGGAGTGGAGGGAAACTGTGAGTGTGGGCAGGAAGAAGGTCACCGCGTGGAGGGACACCGGAGCACAAGTGTCAGCTATCCATGCTTTCTTAGTGGACCCCAATTTAATCAACCCAGAGATCCAAGTGACGATTCAACCCTTCAAGTCCAACTCTTTCAATTTGCCTACAGCCCAGTTGCCTGTCCAGTACAAGGGCTGGTCAGGAACGTGGACTTTTGCAGTCTATGATGATTATCCCATCCCCATGCTGTTGGGGGAAGACTTGGCCAGTCATGTGAAGCAGGCCAAGAGGGTGGGAATGGTCACCCGCAGCCAGGCTAAACAAGCCGTGAGGCCTAGCTCTGTTCCAGAAACTTCTATCAGGACCCGGTCAAAGGTGATGGACCCAGACCCCAGGCTAATGCAACAGCAGTAGTGGATCCCGTCCCAGAGACCCAGACGGAACCAGTCCCAGAACCGGAACCAGCCGAACAACCAACACCAGACCCAGTCTCAGCACTGAATCCAGTACTTGCAACCTCAACACCAGAGGGCCCCACCGAACCTGAACTTGCAGCAGCCGATAACCCTACACAAGAGGCTCAGCCGGAGCCTGAATCCCAACATAGTGCACCAGCAGAGAGCAGTTCACAGTCAACAGAAACAGCTCCATCCCCTATATCGCTTCCAGAGGGACCAAGCCTAGGTCCACAATCCAATGAGGAACTGATGTCTCCAACATCAAGGGAACAGTTCCAGACCGAACAGGAAGCAGATGAAAGCCTCCAGAGAGCTTGGACGGCGGCACGGAGCAACCCACCGCCTCTCAGCTCTTCTAATCAATCCAGGTTTGTTGTAGAAAGAGGACTTTTATACAAGGAAACTCTTTCTGGTGGACACCAGGAAGACTGGCATCCTCAGAGACAGTTGGTAGTTCCAACTAAATACCGGGCCAAGCTCTTGAGCTTAGCCCATGATCACCCTAGTGGCCATGCTGGGGTGAACAGGACCAAAGACCGTTTGGGGGGGTCATTCCACTGGGACGGAATGGGCAAGGATGTTTCTACCTATGTCCAGTCTTGTGAGGTGTGCCAAAGAGTGGGAAAACCCCAAGACCAGGTCAAAGCCCCTCTCCAGCCACTCCCCATCATTGAAGTTCCATTTCAGCGAGTAGCTGTGGATATTCTGGGTCCTTTTCCGAAAAAGACACCCAGAGGAAAGCAGTACATACTGACTTTCATGGATTTTGCCACCCGATGGCCGGAAGCAGTAGCTCTAAGCAACACCAGGGCTAAAAGTGTGTGCCAGGCACTAGCAGACATTTTTGCCAGGGTAGGTTGGCCCTCCGACATCCTCACAGATGCAGGGACTAATTTCCTGGCAGGAACTATGGAAAACCTTTGGGAACCTCATGGGGTAAATCACGTGGTTGCCACTCCTTACCACCATCAAACAAATGGCATGGTGGAGAAGTTTAATGGAACTTTGGGGGCCATGATACGTAAATTCGTAAATGAGCACTCCAATGATTGGGACCTAGTGTTGCAGCAGTTGCTCTTTGCCTACAGAGCTGTACCACACCCCAGTTTAGGGTTTTCCCCATTTGAACTTGTATATGGCCGTGAGGTTAAGGGGCCATTGCAGTTGGTGAAGCAGCAATGGGAGGGATTTACACCTTCTCCAGGAACTAACATTCTGGACTTTGTAACCAACCTACAAAACACCCTCCGAACCTCTTTAGCCCTTGCTAGAGAAAACTTACAGGATGCTCAAAAAGAGCAAAAAGCCTGGTATGATAAACATGCCAGAGAGCGTTCCTTCAAAGTAGGAGACCAGGTCATGGTCTTAAAGGCGCTCCAGGCCCATAAAATGGAAGCATCGTGGGAAGGGCCATTCACGGTCCAGGAGCGCCTGGGAGCTGTTAATTATCTCATAGCATTCCCCACCTCCAACCGAAAGCCTAAGGTGTACCATATTAATTCTCTAAAGCCCTTTTATTCCAGAGAATTAAAGGTTTGTCAGTTTACAGCCCAGGGAGGAGACGACGCTGAGTGGCCTGAAGGTGTCTACTACGAAGGGAAATGTGCTGGTGGTGTGGAAGAGGTGAACCTCTCCATGACCCTTGGGCATATGCAGCGACAGCAGATCCAGGAGCTGTGCACTAGCTACGTGTTAACGTTCTCAGCCACCCCAGGACTGACTGAACGGGCATACCACTCCATTGACACAGGTAATGCTCACCCAATTAGGGTCCAACCTTACCGGGTGTCTCCTCAAGCTAAAACTGCTATAGAACGGGAGATCCAGGATATGTTACAGATGGGTGTAATCCGCCCCTCTGAAAGTGCATGGGCATCTCCAGTGGTTCTAGTTCCCAAACCAGATGGGGAAATACGTTTTTGTGTGGACTACCATAAGCTAAATGCTGTAACTCGCCCAGACAACTATCCAATGCCACGCACAGATGAACTATTTGAGAAACTGGGATGGGCCCAATTCATCTCTACCTTGGACTTAACCAAGGGGTACTGGCAGGTACCGCTAGATGAATCTGCCAAGGAAAGGTCAGCCTTCACCACACATCTCGGGCTGTATGAATTTAATGTACTCCCTTTCGGGCTGCGAAATGCACCCGCCACTTTCCAAAGACTTGTAGATGGTCTCCTAGCAGGATTAGGAGAATATGCAGTCGCCTACCTTGACGATGTGGCCATATTTTCGGATTCCTGGGCAGACGACCTGGAACATCTACAAAAGGTCCTTGAGCACATAAGGGAGGCAGGACTAACCGTTAAGGCTAAGAAGTGTTAAATAGGCCTAAACAGAGTGACTTACCTTGGACACCAGGTGGGTCAAGGAACTATCAGCCCCCTACAGGCCAAAGTGGATGCTATCCAAAAGTGGCCTGTCCCAAAGTCAAAGAAACAGTTCAATCCTTTTTAGGCTTGGCCGGTTATTACAGACGATTTGTACCGCACTACAGCCAAATCGCCGCCCCACTGACAGACCTAACCAAAAAGAAACAGCCAAGTGCTGTTCAGTGGACCGAAAAGTGTCAGAAGGCCTTTAACAAGCTTAAAGCGACACTCATGTCTGACCCTGTACTAAGGGCCCCAGACTTTGACAAACCGTTCCTAGTAACCACAGATGCGTCCGAGCGTGGTGTGGGAGCAGTTTTAATGCAGAAAGGACCTGATCAAGAATTTCACCCTGTAGTGTTTCTCAGCAAAAAACTGTCTGAGAGGGAAAACAACTGGACAGTCACTGAAAAAGAATGTTACGCCATTGTCTACGCTCTGGAAAAGCTACGCCCATATGTTTGGGGACGGCGTTTCCACCTGCAAACCGACCATGCTGCACTGAAGTGGCTTCACTCCGTCAAAAAAACTAACAAAAAACTTCTTCGGTGGAGTTTACTCTCCAAGTTTTTGATTTCAACATCCAACACATCTCAGGAGCTTCTAACAAAGTGGCTGATGCACTCTCCCGTGAAAGTTTCCCAGAATCAACTGGTTAAAATCGTCCTTGAGATGTAGAAAATATTGTTAGTCTTTATGTACTTGGTAGTATATTTAGAGATGCATGTGTCTTATTAACTCTGTTTTTCCTAGAGCTCCAGGAAGAAATCCCAGCCAATGTTTCACCCTAGCTGAGATTTGGGGGGGGCGTGTCATAAATATAAAGGGAAGGGTAAACCCCTTTGAAATCCCTCCTGGCCAGGGGAAAGCTCTTCTCACCTGTAAAGGGTTAAGAAGCTAAAGGTAACCTCGCTGGCACCTGACCAAAATGACCAATGAGGAGACAAGATACTTTCAAAAGCTGGGAGGAGGGAGAAAAACAAAGGGTCTGTGTGTCTGTCTACATTCTGTCTTGGCCGGGGATAGACCAGGAATGGAGTCTTAGAACTTTAAGTAAGTAATCTAGCTAGGTAGGTGTTAGATTATGATTTGTTTAAATGGCTGAGAAAAGAATTGTGCTGAATAGAATAACTATTTCTGTCTGTGTATCTTTTTTGTAACTTAAGGTTTTGCCTAGAGGGGTTCTCTATGTTTTGAATCTAATTACCCTGTAAGGTATCTACCATCCTGATTTTACAGGGGGGATTTCTTTATTTCTATTTACTTCTATTTTTATTAAAAGTCTTCTTGTAAGAAAACTGAATGCTTTTTCATTGTTCTCAGATCCAAGGGTTTGGGTCTGTGGTCACCTATGCAAATTGGTGAGGCTTTTTATCCAACATTTCCCAGGAAAGGGGGGGGTGCAAGTGTTGGGAGGATTGTTCATTGTTCTTAAGATCCAAGGGTCTGGGTCTGTAGTCACCTAAGCAAATTGGTGAGGCTTTTTACCAAACCTTGTCCAGGAAGTGGGGTGCAAGGTTTTGGGAAGTATTTTGGGGGGAAAGACGTGTCCAAACAGCTCTTCCCCAGTAACCAGTATTAGTTTGGTGGTGGTAGCGGCCAGTCCAAGGAGAAAGGGTGGAATATTTTGTACCTTGGGGAAGTTTTGACCTAAGCTGGTAAAGATAAGCTTAGGAGGTTTTTCATGCAGGTCCCCACATCTGTACCCTAGAGTTGAGAGTGGGGGTGGTCAGGGTGAAAGCTGGAGGCATGTAGGTAGGAATAGCGGTCAGTAGGTTTCCGGTATAGGGTGGTGTTTATGTGAGCATCGTTTATTAGCACTGTAGTGTCCAGGAAGTGGATCTCTTGTGTGGACTGGACCAGGCTGAGGTTGATGGTGGGATGGAAATTGTTGAAATCATGGTGGAATTCCTCAAGGGCTTCTTTTCCATGGGTCCAGATGATGAAGATGTCATCAATATAGCACAAGTAGAGTAGGGGCGTTAGGGGACGAGAGCTGAAGAAGCGTTGTTCTAAGTCAGCCATAAAAAAATGTTGGCATACTGTGGGACCATGCGGGTACCCATAGCAGTACTGCTGATTTGAAGGTATAAATTGTCCGCAAATGTAAAATAGTTATGGGTAAGGACAAAGTCACAAAGTTCAGCCACCAGGTTAGCTGTGACATTATTGGGGATAGTGTTCTTGATGGCTTGTAGTCCATCTTTGTGTGGAATGTTGGTGTAGAGGGCTTTTACATCCATAGTGGCCAGGATGGTGTTTTCAGGAAGATCACCGATGGATTGTAGTTTCCTCAGGAAGTCAGTGGTGTCTCGAAGGTAGCTGGGAGTGCTGGTATCGTAGGGCCTGAGGAGGGAATCTACATAGCCAGACAATCCTGCTGTCAGGGTGCCAATGCCTGAGATGATGGGGCGCCCAGGATTTCCAGATTTATGGATCTTGGGTAGTAGATAGAATATCCCAGGTCGAGGTTCCAGGGGTGTGTCTGTGCGGATTTGATCTTGTGCTTTTTCAGGGAGTTTCTTGAGCAAATGCTGTAGTTTCTTTTGGTAACTCTCAGTGGGATCAGAGGGTAATGGCTTGTAGAAAGTGGTGTTGGAGAGCTGCCGAGCAGCCTCTTGTTCATATTCCGACCTATTCATGATGACGACAGCACCTCCTTTGTCAGCCTTTTAGATTATGATGTCAGAGTTGTTTCTGAGGCTGTGGATGGCATTGTGTTCTGCACAGCTGAGGTTGTGGGGCAAGTGATGCTGCTTTTCCACAATTTCAGCCCGTGCATGTCGGTGGAAGCACTCTATGTAGAAGTCCAGTGTGCTGTCTCGACTTTCAGGAGGAGACCATCTAGAATCCTTCTTTTTGTAGTGTTGGTAGGAAGGTCTCTGTGGATTAGTATGTTGTTCAGAAGTGTGTTGGAAATATTCCTTGAGCCAGAGACATCGAAAATAGGATTCTAGGTCACCACAGAACTGTATCATGTTCGTGGGGGTGGAGGGGCAGAAGGAGAGGCCCCAAGATAGGACAGCTGCTTCTGCTGGGCTAAGAGTATAGTTGGATAGGTTAACAATATTGCTGGGTGGGTTGAGGGAACCATTGCTGTGGCCCCTTGTGGCATGTAGTAGTTTAGAAAGTTTAGTGTCCTTTTTCTTTTGTAGAGAAGCAAAGTGTGTGTTGTAAATGGCTTGTCTAGTTTTCGCAAAGTCCAGCCACGAGGAAGTTTGTGTGGAAGGTTGTTTTTTTATGAGAGTATCCATTTTTGAGAGCTCATTCTTAATCTTTCCCTGTTTGCTGTGTAGGATGTTGATCAGGTGGTTCCGCAGTTTCTTTGAGAGCGTGTGGCACAAGCTGTCAGCATAGTCTGTGTGGTATGTAGATTGTAATGGATTTTTTACCTTCAGTCCTTTTGGTACGATGTCCATCTGTTTGCATTTGGAAAGGAAGATGATGTCTGTCTGTATCTGTACAAGTTTTTTCATGCAGTTGATAGATTTCCACTCCATACGGCTAAATGCAGTGCCTTGCATAATGACAGGTTTCAGAGTAACAGCCGTGTTAGTCTGTATTCGCAAAAAGAAAAGGTGTACTTGTGGCACCTTAGAGACTAACCAATTTATTTGAGCATAAGCTTTCGTGAGCTACAGCTCATAGAGCCAGAAGAGTTCCCAGAAGTCACCTACTACAGGACAGGCCTAACAAAGGAAATAACAGAACGCCACTAGCCGTCACCTTCAGCCCCCAACTAAAACCCCTCCAACGCATTATTAAGGATCTACAACCTATCCTGAAGGATGACCCAACACTCTCACAAATCTTGGGAGACAGGCCAGTCCTTGCCTACAGACAGCCCCCCAACCTGAAGCGAATACTCACCAGCAACCACATACCACACAACAGAACCACTAACCCAGGAACCTATCCTTGCAACAAAGCCCGTTGCCAACTGTGCCCACATATGTATTCAGGGGACACCATCACAGGGCCTAATAACATCAGCCACACTATCAGAGGCTCGTTCACCTGCACATCTACCAATGTGATATATGCCATCATGTGCCAGCAATGTCCCTCTGCCATGTACATTGGTCAAACTGGACAGTCTCTACGTAAAAGAATAAATGGACACAAATCAGATGTCAAGAATTATAACATTCACAAACCACTCGGAGAACACTTCAATCTCTCTGGTCACGCGATTACAGACATGAACGTTGCGATATTACAACAGAAAAACTTCAAATCCAGACTCCAGCAAGAGACTGCCGAATTGGAATTCATTTGCAAATTGGATACGGTTAAATTAGGCTTGAATAGAGACTAGGAGTGGCTAAGTCATTATGCAAGGTAACCTATTTCCCCTTGTTTTTTCCTACACCTCTCCCCTGCCCCCCGTTCCTCAGACGTTCTTGTTAAACCCTGGATTTGTGCTGGAAATGGCCCACCTTGACTATCATACACATTGTAAGGAGAATGATCACTTTAAATAAGCTATTACCGACAGGAGAGTGGGTTTGTGTGTATGGAAAAGGGGCGGGAGGGGGGGGAACCTGGATTTGTGCTGGAAATGGCCCACCTTGACTATCATACACATTGTAAGGAGAATGATCACTTTAAATAAGCTATTACCAACAGGAGAGTGGGTTTGTGTGTGTGGAAAAGGGGTGGGCGGGGGAGAAAACCTGGATTTGTGCTGGAAATGGCCCATCTCAATTGTCATACACATTGTAAGGAGAGTGATCACTTTAGATAAGCTATTACTAGCAGGAGAGTGGGGTGGGGGGAGAGAAAACCTTTTGTAGTGATAAACACCCATTTTTTCATGGTTTGTATGTATAAGAACATCTTCTGTATTTTCCACAGTATGCATCCGATGAAGTGAGCTGTAGCTCTCGAAAGCTTATGCTCAAATAAATTGGTTAGTCTCTAAGGTGCCACAAGTCCTCCTTTTCTTTTTACATATAAATTAAGTCAGTAATCAAGGGTCTATGTAAAAGACACATATGATCCTAGTAGAGAAAAATGGAGTATGATCATGCTTTTTGTTAATATTAACTAACACTAGTACATCTTAACTAGAAAATATGGACTTTGACCAGTGTATTCTTAACAGTTAGGAAAAAATATACTATATTTTGAAGTGTTTTACTTTTGCTAATAGAATTGTACCTAGATGTTAAGATGACCAATAAAAATATTTTAAAATAAAAATATATTAATTTCTGTGTTGTGCTACAGCCACAAAGCCTGTTCTGGAAAGTTCCCAGATTATGCAAACAGAACAACATTTATTTCCTTTAAGGAATGTAACTATAAATCAACCTGAAGTCAGACGATCAGGGGGACTGAATCCAGGTGCCCCACCTCACAAGTGAGTGCTCCAATCACCAAATGATATAGTCATTCTCTCTCTCTCTCCTTTCCCCTCCTCAATTTATCTACACTGGAAGAGCTTCAACAGGAGAACCTGAGGGGGCCCCTCATCAGAATATCCTATGGCCCAGTAGTTAGGGCACTCACCCGTGAGGTGGCAGATCCCTGTTCAAATCCTGTTTCCCCGTCAGGCAGAGAGGGGACTGGAATCAGAGGTCTCCAACGTCTCAGGTGTGTATCCTAACCACCAGGCTAAAAGTTATTAGGGACATCATCCTCCTTCTCATTTTCTGTTAACTTGTCTGTAGGGGCCCAATTCAGTAGGTGAGTTCTGAGCATGGTTACTGGGTCGGGTCCCACAGGGGCGTTATGGAGAAGATCCCCTGTCCATGCATTGTTCTGGGGCTTAGGTGTGGGGTTGCAGTGCATATGTGCGGAGGCAGAAACACAGGCACCTACTGAACTTTTACCTCAAAAATTTCAGTGCAGAGCAAGTTTTGGCACCTACAGGGTTCAGCAGCAGCAGCTGAGGTTTTTGTCAATCCCAGTGGGGCCCGATTCTGGGATTCAGGCACCGAAAGTGGCAGGTAGGCACCTAAGTCCTTTTGTGAGTCTAGCCTCTAGATGAAAAAATAAAACTCTGGCAGTGAATTTTGAGTACTACTTGACCAGATTAGAAATTACTTTCTCTGGTGACAGCAATTCTGATTTCACTCCTCTTTGGCTTGCCGCAAGGGGAAACATGACAAGCAAGGAGAAACCAAAGTAAAGCCTAATCTTGCATTTCTTTTTCAGCACATCCTTCCACTGAGTCAAATGGGAAAGTGGAGATCCAAAGAACAAAGGATGATATCTTTGGGTTTTACAGTATAAATTGTGGAAGGCCTTCGTTGATATTTCCTACCTCCTTGCTATGTGCTAGATATCCAAGTCCTTATACAAGCTTCTGTCTACTGCCCATGTGTGTTTCCTAGTAGCTATGCCTGGCTTGGGTTACAGAATACTGTACCATTTAGGACATTACTATTTCTAATTAGCTGCTGCTGTATACCAAGGATTACATTTTATCTTTTCTTAAGACTTAATATAGCTCTCAAAATGAAAAGAGAGAACAAGGTCGTGTTCCTCTTCCATTACATTCATCTTGAAAAGCAACATAACCAGTGCAGCACAGAAAGTATAACTGCATTTTAGAAAACAACTGTTTTTAGGTGAAATCAACAATTATCAGGTAGAATCCAAAATCAACAAAAGCTTTTCAATAATTTTGATCATCATTCACTAGCTTTAATTTGGGAACAGTTATCTATATATTTAATGAGGACCATTTTAACAACAATTAATACATTTATTCACCTGCTTCAAATAGAACAGAAGTTCCTTCTTCCTTTGGATTTTAAAAAAGTATTTTAAAGTGGCCTTTTCTCCCTTCAAAGTGTAAGGGATAGTGTCTGTAATTCAAAATAAAACAACACTACACCTTCTTTTTTGGGGAGCAGGGAGAGGGGGATTTGCAGGAAAAAAATTAGCTTCCAGGCTGAGACATTATCTGCCAAGTTTCAAATTGGAAGAGTGGATTTTTACTGCTGAATTATAAACCTGAAAAAATGGGTTCTAATGGAAATACTGGCATAGGCTGCACTACTATAATACAATAGTGTATCACTAAATCACAAGTAATTTTGGGGGGGAGGGGAAGTAGGGAAAGAACCTGTAGGCAGAAGAGTGCACTATGGGAAGCTTATATCAGTAATTACATCCTAAAGGGAAAATCCTTCCTGCCCGACTCTTAGGCACAAAGAGCAAAGAACACAAAACAATGGATGGTGCTGTGCTTCACAGGAAAGGAGTGCTTCACCTGGGGAGCCAAGTCAGGACTCAGACACTACTGATGGTCTTGATGCACACGCACTCACACACAAAAATGAAAAATGATGTGGAGCCCCATTATCTGTTTATCTATAAAATAGCCCCAAATCTTATACAAGATAAAGAGGCTCGCATCCCTTGCAAGCTGTAGAGTGAAGTTCTGGCAGGGGAAATTCTGTACCTTAAGATGCAGGAGGATTTGGGGGAATACAGGTGTGTCTTATATAGGCTACTGTAGATGCCATCCCAAGCCCAAGTCTCAAAGAACCCCTCAGGACAGTGTAATTCCATGCCTGGTACACCGGTAACAGGGTTTGTCCCTAAGGTATTAAAAGCAGCCTTTCAGTCAGAGTAAAGATAAAATAAAACACATTAATTTGCAAACTTGACACCATCAAATTAGGCCTGAATAGATACTGGGAGTGGCTGGGTCACTATAAAAAATAATTTTCCCTCTGTTGATACTCTCACCTTCTTGTCAGCTATTGGGAATGGGCCACATCCAACCTGATTGAATTGTCCTCGTTAGCACTGAGTCCTCACTTGGTAAGGCAACTCCCATCTTTTCATGTGCTGTATATTTATACCTGCCTACTGTATTTTTCACTCCATACATCTGATGAAGTGGGTTATAGCCCACAAAAACTTATGCCCAAATAAATTTGTTAGTCTCTAAGGTGCCACAAGGACTCCTTGTTGTTTTTGCTAATAAGGCTACAGTAGAACTTCGGAGCTACAAACACCAGAGTTACAAACTGATCAGTCATCCACACACCCCATTTGGATTGGAAATACACAGTCAGGCAGCAGAGACAAAAGCAAATACAATACAGTGCTGTGTTAAATGTAAACTAACAACAAAAAATAAAGGGAACAGTTTAAAAATGGATTTGACTAGGTAGGAAATTGTTTCTGTGCTTGTTTTATTTAAATCAAGATAGTTTAAAAGCAGAATTTTTCTTCTGCATCGTAAAGTTTCAAAGCTGTATTAAGTCGATGTTCAGTTGTAAACTTTTGAAAGAACATTTAGTTCAGAGTTATGAACATTTCAGAGTTACAAACAACCTCCATTCCTGAGGGGTTTGTAACTCTGAGGTTCTCCTGCATATTTCAAAATTAGACTTATTTTCAGGCTTCATATAAGGCCTGAGCCTGCCATAAGAATGTTCATGAGATTTTTTTCACTGACTGAAATGAGAGCAGGATTCGGCTCGTAAAAAAATCAATGGAAATGAAGTTTAAAAAAAATTCTCAAGAAAAGAGGTCTGGGATCTGTGTTACCGGCTAAAATCAAATCTGCTAACGATTCATGCATTCAGCTGTAATCTGTTGCGGACTGTAGAATGAATAGTTACAAGTAATTGACTCACTGATCTAAAACCCCTCCAAATTACTGTACACCTTTTCCTTTTGTTACTATAAAAACAAGCAGTAACTTTAACTACAGTTCTTAAAGCCCATCCCACAAGGAACGATTAAGAAGGTTTGAGATGGGTTGACTGATAACTGTGGCTTTGTAAGAAACTCCTGTTTGGTTGGACTCAGAAATGCTGGCCAGTCTTAAGAAGCTGCCTCAGTTTTGTCTTTGTCATCAGTCTTGTGCTGAGTTACCCTTTTATATTTTGTAAAATGTGCCCCTTAATTCTGTAAAGAACCTAGTTACTATGGTAGAAAAGCAAAGATTCATATTTAAGAATTTGAACACCCGTGAACTCTGTCTCATGAAATTTTCATTATGCCGCACATCTATCAGGAGTCTTAGTTTAGCTTGGGCAGTCTCAGGGTTTTAAACCACTCCCCTGCTTCCTCTAAGGCACTGTGCCCAAGCCAATGTCCTGAGACATCTGGTTGGTACGGAAAGCTTCTCAGGCCATTTCAGAAAAGAACTAGTACCTCATGCCCAGCAGAGAGCTGATAGATGCTCTTCCTGGAGGGGAAGGAGAACCAGAGCTAGCAGAGCAGCTAGCTGTTTCCCTGAAAGGCACGCGGCATTGCTACGTAGCCTATGTCTACATTACAGCTGGGAGCAAGCCTCCCAGCCTGGCAGACAGACTTGCGCTAGCTCAGCTTGAGTTAGCACACTGAAAACAATAGTGTGGATGGTGTGGCTTGGGCTCCCCAAGCCCCCCCAACCCCATGGGTCTGAGCTTGGGAGGCCACCTATTTTATGGCTTGCAGTGCAGTGATTTTGTTTCACATACAATGTAGTGTTCATATAGGGTATTCAATGTGCGCTAGAGATCCACTGGTGGACTGTTCCAAATCAAAGTGAGTTTTAATTTGGGAAAAGAAGGGAGCAATGGAGTACTCAGCCTGAAAAGTCAGAGGCACAGAATGAGCAGCTGATTCGGCAAACCAGTACCTCTCTGATAGTCTGGTCTTCAGGTTTCGTGAGGGAATATGTACTTTACCGGCCACATTTCTTAGATACTATGGTGATAAGCAATGTAGCTATAACTAAGACAGATACATATATTTCATGCTTGTTTTCAGGTCATTTTAATGGGCGTGGCTTTGCCATCCTTTCAAATTCTTGGCTAGTGATAAGCATATTAACAAGGTTTTAAAAAAAAAAAGAGCAGAAGAAATCTCCTCAAACATCCTCTGGCTGACCCCACTCCTGAAATATTCATAACAAATGACATTACATGTTCTTTTTGTTCTTTTCTAGTGTTGATTAGAGATTTACTATGCAACCAACCTATTTTCCTAACAGCAGGACACAAACAATAAACAGAAAAATGCACGGAGTGTAAAAATGCAATCAGTTTAACTCTTCTGCACTCACTAACTGCTAGCTGCATCTATCACACTTGTCAATAGTATTTTCTTATTAGTACAGTGATACAATAGTATGCTGCAATATAAATTACTTTCAGTGGGGAAAACAAGCAAAGTGCATGTCAGAAGCAGAGTATACTAAAATAAGGATCTAATTCAGCATACAATAATTCTGAATTCTGTGCCTCACAGCCTGGTGTAATGCTATTTAAGCTTTGTAGATTCTCACCATGAAAAGAAAAGGAGTACCCCTGGCACCTTAGAGACTAACAAATCTATTTCAGCATAAGCTTTCGTGAGCTACAGCTCACTTCATCGGATGCATCGGATGCATCCGATGAAGTGAGCTGTAGCTCACGAAAGCTTATGCTGAAATAGATTTGTTAGTCTCTAAGGTGCCAGGGGTACTCCTTTTCTTTTTGCGAATACAGACTAACACGGCTGCTACTCTGAAACCTCTCACCATGAAGAAGTCAGACTTTTTTTTTTGCTGAATCAGCCCCAAAGATGCTACCTCGGAGCATGAATTCATGTGTGGTCATTTTGCCTAACAGTATCATCCCATTTTGTATGGTAAGTACATTTTAATGGTAGATATTACCAAAACATTTTTGGTATCAGTCTTCAATGCTAGGAGCAAAATACATGGTAAGTATCTTACAAAATACATAGTGAGTCTTTTTATATGTGTGTGCATTCCCATGCCAATAGGCAGCTGAAACATGGCTTATTTCTATAACCCTCTCTTATTTGGGCACAGAATGTTCATAAAGGCCAGGGAAGGCAGATTACCTGCAAAGTTCCCTTTCCCCCTCCACACAGGGCATCGTGCTGTTTATGTTTGAGTGAAATTTGTGTGCTCAAGTTTTAGGAGTAAGGCAACTAAGAGCTGTGCGACCACAGGATAGATACCTGTCTCAGGATTCTGTGGAAAACAAATCCTTCCTGACTGTGCATGGCCAGGTACACAGATCTTCAAACACCTTTTCAAGCAGTTAGTTTTTGAGTGAGCACAGTACAGAATGCAATACACAGACTAGTCTGCAAAAAATGACTTACCATGAACATCTAACCTTACATGGTGGTATAGTAACTAGTTCTGGGTTTGCTTCCCTTTTCACTCACTCATTTATCTGAGTTAAATGGCTTCATATAGCCCTAGATTCTTGTTTCCTATTTTTAGGGGATAGTATGGAACATTCCTAATATTGTCTTTTTACGGATATGCCTCAAGCAAACATGTTTGCATTAAGAAAGGCAGAGAAGAAAAGCAGAATACTAAAAAGCATAAGGAGAATAACTTTTGCTAGCCTAATAGCCTAACAACTTAGGCTGCTTGGGTGTTTTCTCCCCCAGCTATAACACCGAAAACCATGTAATCCAAAATCTAGTACTTTGGGATTTTATTATTAAAACCCATCTTCCCAGTGATTCTCTACCGCCACCAACTCAGTGACTTATATACCAGTTATAAGTAGCATCTAGATATTGTGCACTGTAATTCAGTTAAAGAAAACAAAAGTGAATATAAAGCTATTAAAGTCCTGTTTAAAAGCCACAGTCGTATTTTAATTACAAATAAAAAACTCCATGGTTGAAATCCTGAACCCATTGACTTTACTGGGGCCCAGGATTTCACCCCACATGTCTAAGCACTAGTGATACTCCTGCTTTCAGTAAACCCATAAGGTACCCACATATCCTGTGAGAGATTACACATTAAATGTGCTACGCACAAGCAAGGTCCCATTCACATTTATCACAGAATCTCTGCACAGTTTGATATGATTGTTCACAATTGGGAGTCTCTGCTTAAGAAAAACTTAGGAGTGGCATAGCAGGTCAGGATTTAGCTGCATTGAGAGAGCAGGGTCGGGAAGCACGCCGGTTGCCTGCGAAGGCTGGCTATAGGATATGTACACTGCCAATGGAGGGAGAGGCAGAGTGGGAAAATGAGGCAGGGAGTTGCCTCCACCCTCCAGCAGCAGGACCAGAGGCGAGGCACCTTGCATTTCTGCAGCCAGGAGGAGAAAGCAAGCTGGCTTGTTTGAACATCTGTCTGTGGAGGGAGCTGAGCAGCTCTTGGCGTGCTTCTGCAAGATGCTGTTCTCCAGCATGATGCCAGGCTTACGCAATGGATATTAGCGCTTCTTTCTTGAGCGCTACATTCACTCAGAAATGTTAGAGGGAAAAGAATTGTCAAAAACATTTGTCTAGAGAACCTCCTGACCGAGTCTTTTTTAACAGACTAAATTATTGAGGATTTTTGCATTTATTAACCATATAGTAAATCGTGTATGTGCATGAGTACGTAATGTGAGCACGCGTGCGCACACATAGAATATAGCGGTCAACTTTAAAAACTTGACAATTCCCTTGGAGAAAACCTGAGATAATTAAATGAAAGCATTCAAGATATTTTCTATAGTAAGTATAGGGAAGTATATGGGAAAACTGCAGATAGTAAGGTAATCTTATCTATATGGTAAAATTGGCAACTGTGAATGCGCACACACCTGAATGCAAGTATATTTGTTTTGCTACATCTGTACTTATGTGACTATCCCTGTTGTGAAGTTTTATTACATCACCAACATGATTTAGGGATTGCTTTATAAAAAGAATTCAATCTTGAGCAACTATGATTTAGAACAACTGTTGAATTTTGCATTTATGGTCCCAAGCAATCTACCCCCATGAGGTGACATAGAAATGCTTTTTTTTTATTTAAAGCACTTTTTCTCCATCCAGCTTTAAGGCCCTAAGCCTGCAATTAGGCACAGACAACTACGGGGCTGGGGCCTTAGTGAACATGTTGCACTTGCTAGGTACTTAAACTGTTTTTTAGCATTGAAAATACCATTCAGAATAAAATCACTCATTATAGAGGAGGAGGGGACATTAACTTTTTAAAGAATGAAATAAAACTTATCCAGGTAAGACAAACAGGAACAACCTGCACTTTCTGACAGTGAGAAGGTAATAGACATTACAAAAAATCAGCCAGAAGCAAAAATCCAACATAGAAAATTTCAGCCCAAGCAGGTAAGGTTTTGGCAAAGTTATAAGCCGTTGAAAACAGGGTCTTATAAATGGGAAGTGTTAGGCTACCAGCGCTGACTGTAATAATTTGTTCTTATTTTCATTAGAATAATGCTACCTTCAGTGAATCTTTCCGCATCATTTTCTGGCGAGGCATTCATACTTACCATTGGCGTTCTGGGTTATTAAATCCCTAGCTCACTTTAATTCGTGAAAGTAAAACTAATATCATGCTAATACTCTTTGTGAACATTTTATTTTCTACTATATACTCATGTTCCAAAGGATTTAAGTGAGGACAAAATAAAATGTTAAATCAGTCCAATACGTCCTATCAACTGCCCTCCCATTAGTTAAGCTGTCCCTTGAGCTGCCCTGTCAGCTTTGTAACAAACTATAAAATGGATGCCTGCAGTATTTGGAGTTTGTAATTTCATACTAATGCCAGGCAGTGAAGTGGCCTTATATGCATACATATGCATCACCCTACCCGCATTGGAGTCAATAGGACTTTGATCATTTTACCTGAATGGGAGCAGGACTGAGCCCTTAGTCAGGGATGAAATCCTGGGCCCACGGAAGTAAATGGCAACACTTCTATTCACTTCAGTGGGCCAGGATTTCGCCCCAAGGACTTTGTATCCATTATTACACATGAACAATCCTCTCTCATACTAACAGCCTCACTGAAGTCAATGGAGCTATTTGAGTGAGTGGGAAATATTTGTGAGAGTAGGAGTTTGCACAATTATACTCTGATTTTCTATTTCCCATATTCTTTATGAGTTTGATCTTACACCATGCAAGTCAATAGGAGTTTTTACATTGACTTATACGGGAGCAGGATAAAACCCTCTATAACTTTCTAACATCTACCTGTATCTGCTATGTTTATTACTCAAATTTGCTGTGGGGAAAAAAGTGCATAGTTAACAACATAGTTAACTTTTTGCCACAACTAAAACGCTCACTGCACACACACATGCATGCATACAATCAAAATGAATGGGCATTTTAAATTCTTAGCAATTATGCATCACATTTTGGAAAATTATGAGTCCATAATAATCAGATTATGCAAATAATTATCAGATTATGCAAAATTATGTTCACAGCAAATAATTCTGTTTTGTTTCATTGCCCAAATCATCCAGAGAAACGATGGAAGGCTTGTATTAAAGCAGAATAATGTAATGCAGAAAAATATAAGTATTATAAATCAAGAAATCCTAATATATTGCATAGGTTCCATGTATAAATATAACAAGGAGTCCGGTGGCACCTTAAAGACTAACAGATATATTTGAGCATAAGCTTTTGTGGGTAAAAACCTCACTTCTCCAGATGCATCTGAAGAAGTGAGGTTTTTACCCACAAAAGCTTATGCTCAAATATATCTGCTAGTCTTTAAGGTGCCACTGGACTCCTTGTTGTTTTTGTGAATACAGACTAACACGGCTACCCCCTGATACTTGACATGTAAAAAATGGCACTAATTGTCACTTCTGGCAGTGAGTCTCATCAGAGAGGCCAAGGATTTATGAGCATATGATTATAAAATCCCATAGTGTTTCGGATATTTCTTTCCAGCTTCCTTTCTCTGTCTTTGAGATTCGCTGCTCTTGCAGGACAGGAAAGATCTCATGTGCTCAGAGATTTTGTAATTCCTTGGTGGCCTCTAGGAGGTAAATCTTTGAAGGTGCAATATACCATCAAATTTTAACACCTTTTTGTGAGGCTTAGGTAGAAATTATAAAGTTCTACAAGCACATACATGCTGCAGTGGAGACTTGAGTGGACTACCTGAAGAGGACCTTGTTTAAAGGATTGTTGGGGCAAATGTTTTCCTGAATGTGCAGGAGCTACACTAATATTTCTCAGAAAGAACAGGAGGACTTGTGACACCTTAGAGACTAAGAAATTTATTAGAGCATAAGCTTTTGTGGGCTACAGCCCACTTCACTGGATGCCCACGAAAGCTTATGCGCTAATAAATTGGTTAGTCTCTAAGGTGCCACAAGTACTCCTGTTCTTTTCGCGGATACAGACTAACACGGCTGCTACTCTGAAACTCATATTTCTGTATCTTCCAAAAAATTCACTTTAAGGCATTTGTTTGTGTTTGTTTTAGGTGTATATACGTATGTGTGTGTGTATGTGCGTGTAAGTGTTTGACTGACAGCTGTGGAGAATGAACTCTTCAATTTATTCATGAGTCAAGTACACCACAGTCAGCACAACGGTCTCGACCCAGAGCCGGAGGGTGCAGCTGGTAGTTCAAATCTCTGTACTCTGCTTAGTCCTTGGCCTCTTTGTTGAAACTACCAAAAAAGCACTACTAAGTGTAGCAGTGGTTTTTGTAGTGTGGACACTTGGGCCTGGATCCACAAAGGTACTTAGGTTACTAAATCTGGGGGTGAGGTGGAGTCCCAGTTTTAGGTGCCACTGCAATCCACAGAACTCCTGCCTGGCTGCCGGCTACCCCTTTAGGCACCTAAACTTGCTCGGTGATTACATTTTTGCAGTAAAAGTTTCCTAGGTGTCTACGTTTCTGCCTCTCAGCATGCAAATTGCTGCCTCCCTTTAGGTGCCCATGCACCTATCTCCTACCTAAGACCCAAAGCAATCCATGGACCAGGGAAAGACAGGCATTCGTCTGCCTAATTCACAGAAGGGACCCAGTCCAGTAGGTGTGCTCAGAGGTTGCCTAACTCACACAAAACAGCTGTGGGAAAGGAGGACCATCTTCCTTATAATGTTTAGCCCAATGGTTAGAGCACTCACTCAGCATGTGGGAGACCCATTCCTCCTGATAAGGTGAAGGGATTTCAGCAGGGATCTGGCACCTCTCAGGGGAGTGTCCTAATCACTAGTTTATGAAATATTCTGATGGGGGTCTTCCTCAATCTCTCCGTGTGACGGTGTTCCATTTTAATTAAATAATTGAATAATTAAATATGAAATGTGCAAGAGAGATGACTGTATCCCAGTGGTTAGAGCACTTAGCTGAAAGGTGGCAGAGTCCTGCTCAGATCTCTTTTTCACATCAGGCAGAGTAGGGACTCAACCCAGAGGTCTCCCATATTCCAGGTGAGTGCACTAACCACTGGGCTACAGGTTATAAGGGAGGCACTCCCCACAAACCATTTTCTGTAGATCTAGGTGGAAATTGAGCATGCCTACTGGATTGGGCCCTGCACACAAATTAGGTGGGGGAGTGCCTATCTTCCCGGGCTTCTCCCATTGGTTAGCATAAGCCGTTTCCTGCCTATCATGTTGAGTTTGTGGATCCACATTCTCAGGTGCCTCTCTCTCACCATTCATCATAGAGGGAGTCTACACACCTAGCCGAGGCTTTGTGGATCGCGGCGTTGTTCCTGTGATTGTCTAGGTGCCTAAAAGTTAGGCATTGGCATACTTAAGGCCCGTTATGAATCATGATCTTGACCACAAATTCAGTTGCCAGGGAGCAAAATTCATCTCTCACAGACCACCCAGCAAACTGCCTTCAGATGCTAACTGTTGCTAATTACCAGTTTAGACTGGATTTTGACTAGCAAGCTAACGGTGAAAGGACCTTGCCCATTAGCAATCCCTGAGCCGTATACTACCCTCATTAAACTCACATTCTGGGTATAGAGTGGAGCTGATTTTAACTGAACCAGTTCACTTTTGTCTATTTATAAATAATGACCTTCATTCCTCATCTGCAATAATCATGACTATATCCTCACATCTAATCACAAACAAAATCTTCATTACAATGATCTGTGGGCCAGATGACTCCTGATAAGTACATGATTCTGCAACAGGGACAAGTATACCACAGGCTGATCAGGGTTCATATCTGTATCCAAAAAAAAAAAAAAAAGCTAAATTTTCAAAAATGCCCTCTAAATTTGCATCTATAGCTTCTTGCACGCACAAACCTGCTGCAAAAGAATGCAAATGTATGCAAAATTGGATCATTAAGGGTGCACATGAGTCGAGTGCACAAATAAAATTTACATTTATGTAGAACAATTAATCCCAAAAGACCCTAAAGAATTTAACTTATACACATTCAACTTTTTTTTTATGCCATCACATTTTGGCCAATAGTAAAGAGTACAATGAACAATAACATTTGTTTAGCATATGATTATTGTAAATTTTTGCATGTATATACAAATTGAAGACACAACTTTAGGGTTAGGTTTTCAGAGTTAGATGCTTGTAACTGTGTTGCATTCATCTGTGCATGCTTAGTTTATAAGCTCAATTACCCAACATGCTTGCACAAATCAGCTATTTGTCATGGCACATGATCATCTAGGCATCTAACTCACCATATGCACATACCTGATTCACACACATACATCAAAGATTGGCGTGCCTCAATTAGGTGCACACAAACGTATGTGTGTGTAACTCTGCTCCTCTAACTTGGAATTTCTGGCCATTAGCACAAAGTTGAGCCTTCTGAAAAGGTAACAACTCTCTAACAGAAGAAATACACAGTAAAATACAGCACTTAGTAAATTAGTGCCCTGACTACCTAATGTTGTTTTCAAAAACCTATAGGGAAGGATAATCCTATAATTCTTCAGGATATGCATGCTGTGTGAACCTATTACAAAAAAAGCCTGCATGATGCACAACAGTCTGTTTACTTGTGGCTCACACAGGAGGGTTTAACATGTGATAGAATAGGTTGAGGCCAGTCCACTGATTAGTACCAGGATCCTGTATGAAATATTTAGGATCTTATTCTCCAAAGGAAAGAATAAAATAAACAACACTTCGGACTCCCATTGATTTTGAAGGTGAGGGACTAAAATGGGAGACAGCATCTTACGTTCCAGAACTGAATAATAGATTGAAAAAAGTGGTTGAGTGGAATGGTTTAAGGGCAATACAGAGATCTATTATTCAGGTGAGGCAGCTGATTAGAAGTCATAGGAGAAAAGGTCAGTAGGGAATAACAGAGATTGATTTATTTCCAGTTCTTGATTGTAAATGTGCACCGAAGACTATAGGTAAAATGAGCAGACAGGTTAAAAGCAGAATAAAAATATATTTATGTTCACATCTTTGTTAGCATTAATGCTTTTTATTAAGAGTGTATGTTAGCCAATTTGGTTAAAAAGCTGTGTTTCATTTTCTCTCCTATAAACCTGGCTCAACTACTAAGAAGATATAGGCATCTATCCCTGCTACCTTTACAGCGTGTGAGACAATAATTTCAATGTATAGCTTAGAATGACTGTTTTTAAGTTTTTATTATATTTTAGTCATTTATGGATTCCTCTCTATTTCTTTCATTTACTGCTGGTTATGGGAAGGAAACTATTCCCATGTTGTTATTGTGTTTAATGAAAGAATTTTCATCTTATCCTCTGTATAATACCAAGGGCTTTTGTTTTCTAAAGTTTATTTTATAATAAGCTACGTATAGGTGCAATAAGGACAGATACAAAATATCATGTCTATAAACAATAACATTCTGTTATAAAGTACACCCAAAGAGAATTTACATCACTGTAATAATGGAGTTAGTCCAAATCTACACCAGTGTAACAGCGCAGGATTGGACCCAAGGGGATTAGTTCTCCAGGCTTGCCTAGCCAGCACTGGTGTGGAGACCCTTCCTGTGTTACACAGGTACAGCACTGCTTCCACTCAGCAAGCAACCCACCCTTACACATAGCTCCCATGTGGGGCATGCGTGCAGAGAGTCCTGCACCCAGCCTCAACACTGGAGTGAATTTCATAATAGTGTGATCTGGCGGATTTCTTAAGTTGATACGCAAAGGTAAAGTAAGAGAGCTGCAAGGAGAAAGGAGAAGAGAAGAACAGCTGAAGAGATAGAAAGATAGAGAAAGGGTAGAAATGATAAAAGGGATAAAAGGGAGTTGCAGAATATCTGGGATTGAGAGGTGATGTACATGTCATTGGAAGGTGAAATTAATGGGTAAGCAATGATAACACGTAGACAGAGACAGGATTCATCCAGGTTATTGTTTCTTGAGAGTGTAATTTTCCCCATGACTACTGTTGAGATTTCTTCTGCTTCCATTTTATTCAAAAGGGAGGATCTTTTCAATAGCATAAGAGAGCACTTTAAAAAGGGACATTACTGTTCAGGGCTGGCATTCTAGTACTTGGTACATTATGGCTGCCAGTATGATGGGGACATTTCGAACTCCAGAAGTAAGATTACAAACTTTGTGCTGGAGGGGGAAATGTGGTCATGGGACCAGGATGTAATATGATAGAGATGCTGATCACTGTTAAAACATCCATCACTTTGCAGAATCTGTCAGTTTAGGTAAGAGGACTGTAATCAAAGCCATTAATAGCTCATTAGGTTTTGCTTTGGAGTATGTGGAGAACAGGTGATGAAGATGCATGTTTGAGAGTTGCTGTATCCTAAACCAATTTTCATTTGAGAAGGTAAGATTAGGTCATTTGTCCCATTTTTCTAGGAAAAAAAAAAAGAAATACAAAACATCATATACCTGAATGGAGGACTTTTCAACTCCATAATATTCTTAACATTCATTCAGCCAACAACAGAAACGGCCAAATGTGGTGTCTAAAGTTAGACATCAATGGACAGCTCACAGTGCACAAAATTAAGCATGGGCTTAAATCTTTGCAGGCTTGAGGTCTTAGACTGTAAGTTCTTTGGGGAAGGGTTTCCCTGCGCTATATTTGTACACTACCTACCACAATGGGGCTGCGGCTTCTAGAAGCTACTACAATACCAACCATAAATAGTAATAATAATAATGCGGGGTTCCAAAAAGACACTTAATTTGGTTTACTTACAATTTTTTTCCTGATTGATAAGTCAAAATAATGATCAAAATGCTTAATGAAACTATTGGTTTAATAAACGGTCAGCAAATAAAAAACTTCAATAAACTTTGATAACTCTTGATTTAAAACTAAATTTAAAAATCACATTATTTTTCAATAAAAAATGTAATGAAAAATTAGAAAAAGTTAGTTTTTCACATAAAAATCCTTTCTAAAAAAAGGCAGGGTTTTTTTGAGTGGAGAAATACTTTGTAAAATTTCAACCAGCTCTGGTAACTACCAAGCTTGTCATTTTCAAACTTAAAAGTCTTAGACGTGAATGTCTCTATATCCAATTACTAATCTCCTGAGGCATACACTTCCCTTACTTTGTGTATATGTGTGTGTGTTTCTCTTTCTATTTGATATGCTTTCTGTGGGAATATATTAAATTAACTTAGTTCATCGTGGTAAAATATTTATTATGTACGTGGCACTCAAAATGTGCCAAGTGGTTTACTGAACAAATAATACATAGGGTGAAATCTTGGCCCCATTGAAGTCAACTGGAGTTTACTTAGCTCTTTTGGTGCAAGGCCTATCTTTTTGTTCTGTTGGTTACACTGCCCAGCACAATGAAGCCCTCGCCCATGACTTGGTCTCCTGGGCACTACTGTACTGTAATACAAATAATAATGACTTCAACGGAACCAGGATTTTATCCAGCATCCCCATCCCACGAGAACACTAGATAGGTGAACTCCATTTGCCTGAACTAGTTTTACATTGATAAAAAGAAAAGGAGTACTTGTGGCACCTTAGAGACTAACCAATTTATTTGAGCATAAGCTTTCGTGAGCTACAGCTCACTTCATCGAGTATGCATCCGATGAAGTGAGCTCTAGCTCACGAAAGCTTATGCTCAAATAAATTGGTTAGTCTCTAAGGTGCCACAAGTACTCCTTTTCTTTTTGCGAATACAGACTAACACGGCTGTTACTCTGAAACCTGTCATTTTACATTGATATAACTCCACTGAGGTCACTGGAATTAGTTCTGATTTACATTGGTGTAAGTGAGATCAGAATCATGTCCAACACCTTGTAACCAATGTTAAACTATTTAGCAAATAGCAAATAATATTCTTTATACTAAACACTTTGACATATTCCACAAATATAGAACATTAGAATTGCAGTTCATAGTATAATGATAATATGTCTTCTATTACAGGGTGATACATTAGAATTGTTATTACTTGTAGTTATGCCCTAAAATTAAATTATAATACTGTGCACCATCTTTAAGGCCATTTTTTGCATGTTATAGTAAGTGATGTATTTTAAAGGGAAAGAATATGATTGATTTGAATTTGGAGACAGAAATTAAGTCACCTATTATTAAGAGTACCCTTAATATGATGAACCACCTTATAAAGCAATAGCACTAATTATGCATAGGCACATTTGGCATGATTGGAAATGTTCTGATTTTCTGATCCACAGTTAGTCTTGTGCTTCGTATTTCTACAATTATTCCTATAAGAGGAGACTTTGCTGTAAAACGGTGAAACAACTGTGGCTTAAGGGAATGCTGCAAATGTTACATCTGTTTTTAGTGGGAGTAATTTGCTTTCTGAGAATAGAAACTATAATCTGTCCATATCTAGCAGTTGAAATTTCAGTATTCTTTAAAGGTGTGCAGTAGATTTTGGTAAAATGGTATTTTTATAAGTCATTAAATTGGTTTTTAGGAACCTCACATTTGAACAATTATTAAACTATAAAACAAAATTGCATGATTCCTAAAACTGTAATCTGAAGTTTTACAGTCAGCTATAAAAGGCTGTATTATTATAATATACTAAAGATGCTGAGACTATTAAAACTTTTAAAAAAAATGAACTGTAAAATCTTTTATTGCTGATGAAATAACTCTAAACTATTATGCACTCCAATAATATATATGTATCATATTTGGGTACAATAAAAAGCATACGATTCACAAAAACATAATTTAAATTGCGATTGAACTATGCAAAATCGAACATCTCGATTTCTTTCTATAACAGAAGTTCCTTGAACCTGACTTTCAGTATATAATTAAAAATGTTTCATGCATTTTGGGACTAATAATTAAATATAGGGGCCAGATTTTCAAAAGAGCTCTAGGGCACTGATCCTCAGCTGAGGTAAACCAATGTAGCTCCACTGAAGTCAATGGAGCTGTGCCAGTTTAAACCAGCTAAGGGTCTAGATATTTATCTATGTACTGCTGTAAAAATGGTATTGGCTATATGTTGATGGGCCCTCTATTAAAACACAGCAGGTTAGTTTGGAGAGGTGAAATTGGGAACAAATTGCATTTGTCACGTGAACCCCACCAACTGCTACTCTCTCATAATATATAACTCCCAGATAAGAATATACAGCACCATTAATGGCAAAACCAGCACCCCTTTAAATATCCTCCTGACATGGACACACAAACATACATATATTACATCAATTCCTATGCAGAGTAATATCAGGCTAGATCCTCAGCTGGTGTAAATTGGTCTGTTGAAATCAATAGACCGTGGCAAAGTATATTGCATACTGAGAAATCAATATTTATCCACCAGCCTCATGAGGCCAAATTCATGCATGGATTAATTATGCTGACTTCGATAGAGTTATGCTAAGATGGTCTATTTTGTGTACTTCTGTACAATTGTGGCTGCTACAGTTAAGAGCAAGTCTACGCTAAACTACCTTCTTTTTTGGAAATCATGATGCATTATTTAGTCTCAAGTATCAATGTACCTGCTTTCACACCTAGGAACAAGGAAATTGTCATCCTGCATCAGACACAAGGTCCATCTAGTCTAATTTTCTGTCTTTGCTGGTGGCAAGCACCAGGTGCTTCAGAGGAAGACATCAAACCACTACAGTAAGCAAGTGTGAAACTAAATAGGACCTATTTTAACTATTGGGGGAAACTCTTGAGTTCTGATTCTTCTGTTTACACTGAGGTAAATCAGGAGAAAACTTCATTGAGGTCAATGTGTTGGGAGTAGGACATCAGCCTCTTTGTTGGGAAAACACAGAATTCAGATCAATACTGTCCAAATTAGATTAATGATGAAATTTTAGATTATCTCCGACTGTCAGATACTAATATGAAAATGCAAAGCACACAAGGCTTCTTTAGGTAAAGCAGAATTGCTGCTGAGCCACATTAAAAGATGCTCCTTTTGAGAAGAAAAGCTGCCAATACGTGTTCTATAAATCATTTGTGCCAGCACGCTGACCCCATTACGTCAGCTAATCCTGGAAATACAGGAGGTAAATTTAAATCTTCTAGTATGAAACTTTTAATCAATATTCTAAATGTTTTTCTTACAATTTATTCTGGCAGAGCAATTGGACCATTACCATGCTGTTAATCTTTTGCCACAGATTAGAACTTTCTGAATGGTTATAATGCCAAAAAAGTGTTTTCTTGAGGGACAGAGTTGGAAGGCCATTTGAACAGAGACAGTCACCCCTTGGTTGTTCTTTGCAGAATGGCAAAGAAGCAAAAAAAATAGGAAACCACACAGAAGGGCTGGAAGGTGAGGGTAGCAGCCAGACAAAGTAGCAAGTACTTCAGCACAGAGGAATAAAGTTCAGTGTGTCTTTATTCAGAGCACAGCCTCAGCATTTGTATTGTTCCCACATCAACAAAACACCTACATGCTCACTATGCTTCCTATTTATGTTCACCCACCACCCAATTACCAATCCATGAAGCTGCACACCTGTTGTAGTTTGATATTCAGAGCACTACATTATAGCTTTAAACTCTCTACCAATACCTATTTTATAGCAACATTATTTAACATTTATGTACTTGCAAACATTAAATAATTATAGACAGGATTCTGCCTGCAAGCACTGGGCAGAAACGGATTGGTGATGAGCACCTGCAACACTCTGGCCTACGAGTATAGTTAAGTGCTTCATTTGCATGATGTAGATTGTGCATAGGGCCCAGTCTCCTCAAACACCGGTGTTGCCAAATCTTGTGATTTTATCACAAGTCTTGCAATATTTGGTGATTTTCTTAAAGCCTCAGCTCCTGGAGTCATGGGAATACATGCAAATCTCAGCTTTCATTTTTTAAAAAAAGTTGCTTGCAGCCCTCATTTGCTGAGGAGAAAAGCTTGAAAATGTGACTCACATGTATTTTAAAGACTCAAAAACTAGAAGGCAATTAAAAAGACCCCCATTATTATTTTTTAAATTTCATTATTTTAAGCAAATATCATGATTGTTTGTTTCTGACAATCTTTGAACGCTTGAAGTTGACATTACTGAAATATTCCCATTTCCTTCTGCCTTTTTTTTAATATATGCTTTTGAGAGTACAAGAACAAGTGCACAAGGGGCCCCACAGTTATTTGCCCTCAGTCTGAAGGACCATGCTTTGTACTGAATTAAATTTGCATCCACTGTCCACATTTGTACAGGAGCTCAAAAATCTCACACTCCCTTCAGCATGCTGTACAAAGGCTTGAAGGATCAAGGTCTTTATAATGAATGCCCTAAGGGAACCTGCAACTGATTGGGAAGTAGCTGGCGTTTGTTGTGCAAAATTTCAGTGAAAACAAAGCAATTTCTGTTAAATTAACACAATCTTCAGTTACAAAATATTTACTAAAACATTCCACCTCTCTCCACGAGAGTCATTATTAATTCTTCTTGTTCTGTATTTACTCATATCATAGATCAGATGTATACAATAATTCATATAGCATTTAAATATCATATTACTATGGCCATTTATTTCGAGGTGGTTGTCCTACCAAACTTCATTATTGGCCTCACCTTGGCCCTCTATACATCCAAAGACATTGGGGGAAAGTGATTTAATACTAAATCTTGAGCAGACTCACAGCACCAATGGAGATATGCTGGGTGGAGTGCGAGGTACATTTCTGGATTGGAGTGCTGCTCGAGTGAACAGATGTCCTGATTTTATAGGGACAGTTCTGATATTCTGGACTTTGTCTCATGTAGGTGCCTATTATTCTTCTGCCCCCGGCCCGATTTTTCACATTTGCTAACTGATCACACCAAGGGCTGGAAACAGGTTATGCAGAAGAACTAGACTAGGTGCCAAAGATGGCAGTGAAAGAGAACTAAACACGGAGCAAAGCCACGAGAAAGCTTTTTTTAAGTATTATTTGAAAACAGTTTGTGCACACAAGGCTCCAGCTACTAATACTAACATTCTTTTTTCTTCTTTTCATGTGTTTTGTACACAATATTTTATGGCCTGATCCTTTGAGTGCTGAGCAACAATTATAAAGTGCTGAGCACTTTACATAGATCTAGCCACTGGTCACTTTTTTTTTTTTTTGCATGCATTGGGGAACTTCCCTAGAAGCAGGGTATATTGAAGTGCCTATAAGTATTGTTGAAGTCAGGCATCCACCTCATAAACATGAAGTACTGAGATAATTTTGGGACATAATAGAGTACATTATGCTAATAAAGTAATTCACTTGCAAACTAGCAGAAAACCTAAAGCAAAAGCTTCCATCAGAAGTCAACACTTCAGTATTTCAGTTTGAAAAAGAAATGACAAGAATATTATAATTCAAGAACCTGGAGAGTTTCTGTAAGTGGTAATTTTACATGAAGAACAATTTTAAAATGATATCACTCTCGCAAAAAATGATTTTAAACCTCCAACAAATATTTGAAGTAAATACTGACTTTAGATAAGCAGCAAGTATCAAATAGCTTGTTTAAACATCCCCAGCATTTCTAGCACCTTGAAAACGTGTGTGTACCAGAGATCATACAAATTGATTAAACCATTAATGTCTTTTCCATATGACCTCTTTGAAGAAGTCAGAAAAAATGTAGCAACAATAGTTCAGCCAGTGTCATTCTTGTTACTAATATGACTGCCAATTATTTCTGACATGGCAGTTTGGCAGGCTACCTAATGCCCTATATTCTACAACTTCAGGAGGTTAATACTTAGTCATTTCTATGACATTTTATACTAATCAATCCATTCCTCACCCCACCCCCCTTTGTGTTGTATAAAAAAACCCAACCCTGTACCTATCATGATCTGAAGACTTAACATCATCTGAATGATCATTTTCATTTTCGCTTAAAATGTAATTGTCTTGTTGTATTGATACTTTTGCCTTTAATTCTTCGTTTCATAATTTTTATGCTGTGTTCTCTTTTTTGGAAAAGAGTCTTTGATCTCCCACACGAAGACTATAACAAAGCCCCTTAGAGTGCTCTCAGTAGTACTAGTGCAGGTTCTGAAAATGTTACAAGGGAACACTCCTCATGGGAGGCGATCATACGGACAATACAGCTTGTCAAAATGTACTAAGAATGTCTCCACGAGCTTGGTTCCTTTATGATATTTTAGCGTTTAATTTTAAGTGTCATATTCAAAGTAGCACCACATTGTCTGACAAAGGTATGTTCAATAAAAACCAACAGAGTAACCTTCATTTGATTGCTTTAAACGTTCCATTATTAAATGCTTGGCTTCAGTTATGAGGCAAGGAAGGTGCTGATACTGGAATGTTACATCTCATAAAAGATAAAGCTGTTTGGTTCAGATAACTTCAGGTACTTCTGAAAACGGATATAGCTACATTCCTAAACACTAGCAGGTCAGTTCTGTGAGGTTGACTCTTCTCCACAGAGACATTTACGCCTATGTCACTCCTGACCTACTGTATCAGTGGTACTTGTGAAGTGAAGATATTGCCCCAAACAGTGCTGATTGACTGAGATGATAATGTGACTTTTAAAATGCTAGAGGACTGGGGCAGGGAGGGAGGGAAGACAGTGGAGGCTAATTCAGTTACTTGGAAAAACGGCTTGATTTTCAAACGTGTTGAACATTCAGAACTCCAACTGAAATCAATGGGATTTAAGATAGTCTGCCATTTCCAATCCAATATTTATTATGTGTACTTTGGTAGCACCGAGAGGCCCTGATCTGCTAGGGGCAGTACAAACAGGGAATATAGACATGATCCCTGCTCTAAGGAAGAAATACTCAGTTCATCAATGCAACTTATTAAATATAACATGAAGTGAATTAATGTTTTCTCCATGATTTTTTTGTTTTTAAACACAAGAATTCAGAGGTCCATTTTTTAATAGTTGTGTTTCTTTTTTAACATGAATATTTTTTTCAAATCAAGTCACTAATGCCTATGTAAATACATCCCTTGTTAATTAGCAATTACTTACAAAACTTGACTAATAATGAAAATAGATATGCAAAATCACAGTAAAAAGAAAAGAAGAGAAAGCAGTTATCACCGTCATTAACCCCAATATATCTTCCAAGTAAATGACACCTGTGCAATGTATTAGGTTTATATGAAATTTGCCCACTTGACATGCCAAATAAAGGGAGAAACTAAAAGGAATTGGTGATGGGGAAATGATTAGGAAAAATGAGGAAGCAGAATAAAGGCTGGAAAAATCTTGAGATATACAAATTGTCCCTGGAAATAAATGTGGACACTGATATTTTCTGACAGTAAGAATACAACAATCAAATATTTTATAAGTAAGAAAAATGTAAAAGCTATCTCACAGGGAAAGAATGACTTTCAGATCTTGGCTGGTTTAGACACAACAAATCCTGCATTTTGGCAAGGGGTTAGACTAGATGATCCTTGCGGTCCCTTCTAACCCCTATGATCAATAGTTTGGATGTCCAGTGTAAAACCAAATTCATGTCAGATAGAAACTTTAATAACAAAGCTGAAAGCAGTTAATTTGTGTAATATTGCTATTGTCCCACTATGAAGACAAAACTAAAAGTGGGCCAAGCAGATCTGTCCTTGAGCAAAGTCAGTATCTTTAAACAACCAGAAATCTTTATAATACAGGATTTCTAAAATCCTCTGGCTCAGAGATGTTTTCAGTTTAAATTTTCTTTCACCTCATGTTCTCCCCTGCCAAAATTCTGTGTTTTTTTCCTGCCCAAATTCTGTAATCTTCTGATAACTGCATTTATGGCCTTGGGCAAGTGTTTAGCCTCTTTAAAATTTAGATTCAATGCCACACCATGAATTGACTAACTGAAGCAGGACACTGGGCCCAGTTCAGAGGGGAGTGTGTAACCTAGATCATTTCCCCCTTTCCCATGTCAGTTATACCAATGTACATGCTTATGTTCACATTCACTTTTTAATCTAAATGAGTCTAAGTTGGTGTAACTAACATGATGAAGGGCCAAGAAGAAGATTCAAGGTACATTAGTTCACACTCAGTGGAACCTTTGAATTTGAATGATTGATTGCATCATCTCTATTTGGTCTATATTGGCTGGGTAGCAGGAATGCCAATTTCATATTCAAAGCTGCGGTTCCACTAAATAACTATGTCCTGTTCCTGGGTTACTGTACCAGTACAACCTATTCTTATTTATGTTTCTTATTTAAAATAAGAGTGTTTAACATATTACAAAATATGGGATAAATAACTTCAACATTAGAACCAACAGAGCAGAATACAGATTAATTCAAGCCTATCTGGGTATCTGCATATGCAGCAGGCAGGGGTGACAGATTCTATATCGATAACAATTTCCTTCTTTCCATTTTGCACATTTATATTGCTGTCTCGATGTAGCACTTACGAAACAATCTTACCTGCAGATTTGCACATGCTGGTAAATCATTGTGGGTGGATATTTCGTTGTTGGTGCTCTCTGAACCCATGTTTTTAAATCTGGAAGCTGTCGTAGTTGTTGCTGTGGTGGTTTGTACTGGTAGGATTGGCTGCCACACAGTCACATCTGTACCATTGCCGAAGGCTTGAATTGCATTTTCTGTAGAAAACAAGTATAGAGAAAATTCTGCATATAAACCAATGCCACAAACAGCAGAATTGGCATTAAAAATAACCTGATGCCATAGAACAGAAATAACTCCAAAAATGCTCTCCCATGCAAAATCTTGTCCTTGTTTGTTCAAACTCACGTATTTATATTGAAAAGCTAGTTTCAATTTATTTTGAATACATGTCAGAAATGTGAATTTTGGGGCCACAGGTTTATCTACTGCTAAATTCTCCCTGAAATATTTTCAGCCATTCTTTATGGAAGCTCAAAACCCTAAATCTTCTGTGAGCAAATTAGCATTCAAAAGCTTCAAAAAACTTAACTGGTGAGACTTAAAGTACAATATGTATGTTGTGTCCTAATTCTGATAAATTATGTTATGCAACAAGCCAAACATAAATAGCAAGCAATATATTGACTTATTTCCACAGCTTGCTTTTAAAACCAATGTTCCCATAAACAAGGGACTGTTTAACTAAGATGACCAGTTTCCAAACAAAATCTACAAAACAAAGTGAGAGAAGTGTGTTTAAACTAAAAGTTTAGAATATAAAGGTTAGAAAGTTTATCAATTTCATGGGATTAAAGAGTGTGTTTATGGCAAGGGTAAATTGGTTGTGTGTGGGTTTTTTTAATACAAATGAATAGAAAAACAGTTTTTAATCAGGTCCTTGGGGATTCAGCATGGATTTAGGGATTTCTTATTCCACCTCACTGTATAAGAAACCAAACAATTTCACATGGGACTTGAATGGGGAAGTTATTAACAATACTCTTCACTGGCATCCATCTCACTATAAAATAATTTACATTTAGCCCTCATCTTAGAAAGATGCAGTTTATTCTAGAATCTGATCTTAGCGTTCCACCAAACAGAGACTGATTCATAAAAAAGGCATTACAATTGGTTGGATTGATGGGGGGCAAAGTGAGAATAGTACAAAAGGATTTTCCTGTCCAGTATTCTCTCTTAAACAAGGTAAGCTGCAGTATTTTTCACACAGTAAATGTCATAGGAGACCAGACAATTACCTAAAGTAAGTAGTGCGCCAGCTTCTTGTTTTCAGTGCTGTAGGAGAAGCTACAGGAGAATATGGAGGCACCCTCTAGTTTTTAAAATAAAATTACTCTTATAATTTAAAATAAAATTATAATTCTTATAATTACTCTTATAACTCTCTCTTTTCTTTTTTCCTCCTTCTGTGTATCTATGTTTTTGTAACAATGTGCATGAATTTTATAACTATAACATAGCAGACGAACATAATAAGAGTAAGATGCCACGGCAAACGCTTAACTGCTCTAGTAGTTGGCTGACTGTTTCAATCATCTGTATTAACTCACTTTTGCTCTGTCTTTTCCCCTTGCTTACCAGTTCTTCCCCTCTACTCCGCTATCTGGTATGTATGCCCAAACCCTCCAAAACACTTATAGCGCTGGATAACCTGAGTCCCATTCAACCCAGTGCAATTATCCAGTGCACAAGTGTATGCAGGATCAAGGTCATAGTATGCAGAATAAGCAACACTGTGTGTATTAGAAGAACATTTAAAATATTAATAAAAATAAAGTTTAATAAAGGACTTTAGGATTTGAAATGGGCCAACCTCTTTTTAAAGGTGCCACAGTTGGGAGTTATAACAGAATTAAAGGAATACTGGTTGGGATTTCAAAATGTACTATCATTTAGGCCTTAGAAATGTGGGATTCTGGCTTTTTAAAGGCTGGCCATTTTCAGGTAAGGCCCAGATTCTGCAAACACACATGCAGTTTACTTTACACATGTGAGTATTTCTTTTTACTTCAGCAGGACTACTCACATTCATACAGTTATGCATGTGGTGTTTGAAGGACCAGGACCTATAATTCTTCATTTTCCAACAGCAGAATACATGTAAATAATACTATACTTAAAAATTAAAACTGATTTCTTTAGTCTCTGTTCTGAAACAAATGCTTTTTTCTCCCATGTTGAAAGGCCATTTATGAAAAGACACGAGAACACTTTTTCTCCCTCTGTGAAATGCTACTAAACCAGGAACACCTTTAATTTAAATTTTTTTCACAAAGAAGAGGTTTCCCTGTGAGGGTAAGTATAATTTTTCTCATAGTGACCTCTAATGTCACTGCTTTATTGTCATTAAACTTTTTATTCCAGCAGGGACAAAGGGATTGGTGTACACTTAAAGTCTAAAAGGAACTTGTAAAATGATAGTAATGACTAATGAACACACTTACAAATTAGCAAAATATGAAATGTTATAAAATATGAAATGTTATATGTGTGAGAGGCAGCTTGGAGAAAGTATGGATGCTATACAGTTCCCCTGTCTCGTTTAGAATCCCACTTGGAATTGATTGCTTAACCAATGATCTACATTAACCTTTCCTGACTAGCAATCCTTCCAAGGCTTTTAACAAATAGGGCTCAACCCTGTCATCGTTCTGCACACAGAACTGATGCTTAATGGAAGTATTTCATGTTGAGAGACTGTTGGGTAGAGGCAAAAGATAAAAATGGTCTTAGGGCAGTCAACACCTTTGATGGTGTGTAGAGTACTAACACTACATGCCCAGCTAGAATAGGTATAAATAAATAAATGCTCTAATAAATTGGTTAGTCTCTAAGGTGCCACAAGTCCTCCTTTTCTTTTTGCGAATACAGACTAACACGGCTGTTACTCTGAAACCTATAAATAACAGTGTATGCAATGAGGCACTGCTTAAGTGAGTAGCGTAGAGTACCCAGTGAATAGAGCAGAGTGCCCTATACATCTGAACACAAGGGTATACATCTTACACAGCTCTCCATATGTTCAAGCAGAGCCTCACTCATCCACGCTGCTATTTTTAGCACTGTAGTGTCCTGCTGCCTTCCCATCTCCAGAGCCTTTTCCCACTGCACTGAAAGAAGCAAGCAGTGGTGAAAGGCTCTGACGGGTGTAATACAGGTGGGGAAAGGCTCTGGCAGTGGGGAGCTTTTCACTGAGGCATGTAGCTACACATACCCTACAAACCACTGCAAGATTCTTAGAGACAAGGTCTTAGAGAAGTGCAAGGTCTCTGATAGCCCAGTGATGGAATTTCACTATCACTCCCCTATCCCCAACTAGAGAATGCCCTACTTCAGACCCACTGCTAATATAACTTTCTGTTTTTTTTTTTAAAAGAGGTGACCAAGTTTGTGTGCTGTATGACTCCCCTGACTACCTAAATATTGTATTGCCCTACATCAGCAATAAACCGTTTCTCTGAAATTCTGGTGTGCGCTCCCTATCATTGAGTTATAAGTGTGCTGGCAAAATGAAGTTTGGAAAGGAAGTCTACCAAAACTGACTTCTCAGAGGCCCTCAACTGGAAGTAAGTTGGGCTATTAAAACCATAATGTAACAATCTCAATTAAATTGCTGTATCAGGATCTCATTGTGAAAAAAATCATTTGAGAGAAGTTTGTGACCAAATTTCAAGTATCTGAGAGAGTACTGATAATAAAATCCCAATTCATGTATATCTGTATAAAACCCTTTTAGCCTATTTCTCACATTATACACAAGCCATTTAGATCTTGCAATTTTCTGGTAGAGACCTTCCTTGATGGCCACCCAAAATATAATCTGTTGGTAGATGAATTTTTCCACATTATGTAACACTATTATTTGGAATTATCTCCCACAATTTCTCATGTTTACAAGCTTGAACATCAGGTAGATTTGCTCAGCTACCTTTAGTTCTAGTTTCTAAACCTACTACATATCCAATCTATCAAAATGCATAGAAGTGGCCTTGAAGTATCACAATGTACTTAAAAACTAGGTGAAACAACCCCATACAGCACATGTTGCAACATGAATAAATGTATGTTTGAAGACATTTTATAATATTGTACTCACTAAGGCATGTATTGTCCTGGAAGAAATTCAGAAATTTCAAGCATTCTTCTATGTCGTTACCGCTGTTGCTGCAGTCACACCATGGGGCAACACTGAGACTGTTGGAGTCTATGTAGTTTGGTGTCATAACTGTGCCTATTAACAAAGAGCAACACACTGTACCATCAGTAATCTTTGTAATGTCCTACCCTTATATATATTACCCAAAGAAGTGACAAACATCATCTAGTGGAAGACAGAAACAGGGATGGATTAATATTAACACTAACACATAAACACTATAGGCCTGGTGCACAAGGCCCTAGCTCTCAGAATCATGTGTGGAGTGCAGAATCTCAGCTTTCATTTTTATTTTATTTTTAAAAAAAGATTCTAGCTGGTATGGTTGTGAAGAAATGTGTGAAAACTTGACTGTAGTGTAATTGATGCTGAGATGTCCACATGAGTTTGCAGACAGTCTGAAACAATAACTATGAGAGATCTGAACTTCCTCATACATCTCAATGGGGTGCTAACACCAAGACTCCACTGTTCTGAAAGGTTCTGCCCACAGTGTGGTAGGAGAGGAACACAGAAACAATATAATTAATCTTCATAACTAGCTAGAATTTATTTCCTGCAGCTTTCAATTTACTAATAACTCTGCTTTTAGTGTCAATGCCATTAGTGACTTGGATACTGTAGTGGGGTGTATGTTTATAAAAATCTGAGGATGATACCAAACTGGCCAAGGTAGCTAGTACTTTGGAGGACAGGATCAGAATTCACAATGACATTGACAAATTGGAAAATTGGTCTGAAATCAACAAGAGGAAATCTAATAAAAAGACAATTGCAAAGTACTATACTTAGGAAGGATAAATCAAATGGAGAACTATTAAATGGGGAATCACTGGCTAAATGGTAGTACTCCTGAAAAAGAGCTGGATTATAGTGGATCACAAATTGAACACGAGTCAACAGTGTGATGGAGTTGCAAAACAGGCTAATATAATTCTGGGGTGTAGTAATAGGAGTGTTGCATATACAACACGAGAGCTAACTGTCCCACTCTACTCAGCACTGGTGAGGCCTCAGCTGGAGTACTGTGTCCAGATCCTGGTGTCATATTCTAAGAAAGATGTGCACAAGTATTAGAGAGTCCAGGGGAGAGAATAAAAAATGATGAAAGGTTTAGAAAATCTGACCTATGAGGAAAGATAAAACTGTGCATGTTTAGTGTTGAAAAAAGAAAGACTGAGCAGGGAACCTAATAACAGTCTGACATGTTATTGACATAAGCTGGGACCGTATAGATCATTGTTGCAACCAAAGTCCTGTAGTGGCACCAAATCTTGTATAAAGGGGGTCAAATGAGGTGTCTAAGACAAGGTTATGGTTTGCTGATTATGATTATGTTGTCTATATGTGTGTATCATTTTTGTAGTTAAAGTTATGAATATTGGCTCTGTACTGTCTGTATTTCAAACTTGTGCTATGCTTCTGGGGAACACTCCAGACAAGTTGGTGTCAGCTCTGCCCAGCCTGCTTGATGGCCCATTAAGGACCATCAGCTATACAACTGACCCATTGAGAGAAGGCAGACACGCCTTGCGACTCAGCAGGTATGCAGGGACATGCCAATGGACAGAACTCTGAGATTTTTCCATGCCATGTGATGGACAGCTTGTCTTTGGAACAAAGAAAGAAAGACCACATGGCTAAAGAATATAAAAAAACTGCTGCAGCTCCTCCATCTGGTCTTAAGTCCTGCTTCTTACCTCTGGAGGAACTTTGCTACACTGAAGCTTTGAACGAAGGACTGTTGACCCATCCCAGCTGTGGATATACTCTAGAGACTTGATTTGAACCTGCAGTTTATTCTATCAGTGCTGCAAGCCTGAACCAAGAACTTTGCCAGCACTGTATGTAATTGATTCCATTTAACCAATTCTTGCTCTCATATATATCTTTTTCATTTTATGAATAAACCTTTAGATTTTAGATTCTAAAGGATTGGCAACAGCATGATTTGTGGGTAAGATCTGATTTGTATATTGACCTGGGTCTGGGGCTTGGTCCTTTGGGATTGAGAGAGCCTTTTTTCTTTTACTGGGGTATTGGTTTTCATGACCATTTGTCCCCATAACGAGTGGCACTGGTGATGATACTGGGAAACTGGAGTGTCTAAGGGAATTGTTTGTGTGACTTGTGGTTAGCCAGTAGGGTAGAACCAAAGTCTTCTCTGTTTGACTGGTTTGGTTTGCCTTGGTGTGCATAGAAACCCCAGCCTTGGCCTGTAACTGCCCTGCTTGAAGCAATTTGTCCTGAATTGGCACTCTCAGTTGGGTCCCAACAGAACCAGCATCGTTACACAGTCCTAAAATATGTTAAGGGCTATTATAAAGGCCAGTGATCAATTGTTCTCCAGGTCCACTGAAGATAGGACAAGAAGTTATTAATAACTCTGCAGCAAGGCAGATTTAGGTTAGTTATTAGGAAAACCTTTCTAACCATAAGAATAGTTAAGCACTGGACTAGGCTTCCAAAGGAGATTGCTGAATCCCCATAATTGGAGGTTTTTAGGAACAAGTTGGACAAAACACCTGTCAGGGATGGTCTAGCTATATTTGGTCCTGCCTCAGGGCAAGGGGCTGGACCAAATGACCTCTTGAGCAGCCCTAAATGTCTATGTTTTTATGACTGCATTTCTTAAACATTGCCAACAACCTATGATCATGTATCTGTGCTTCCATTTTAATTTTTTTTTTGCACAAATTATTGGATAAGTATTCTAATATTTACATTTCAGGCTCAGGTAAAGCAACAACTAAACCAAAATAAAGAATGCATTACATGTCCTAAAGGAAACACTGAAAATGCCCTCCATTGATCTAGATTATGCAGCCCTTATTCATTTTGGTGAGCACTTAGTTAAATGAGTAGACTCATTGAAGTCATTCCCAGTCTAAGTAAGCGTTCACAAACTTGAGTAAGGGTTGACCAATCATCCCCTTAATTATTTTAAATGGCTCATTCTTCAAGTATTTTTAAAAGTTTATATTCCCCTTCTGCTTTTAGTGAACTTGGTGTAAATCTGAAATAACTCCATTGATTCCAACCCCAAAAGTCAACAGAATTACTTTAGAATTGCACTAATGAGGGCAGCTGTTGGCTGAATAAGTTTTTCAGCACCTACATTCCACACCCAGTAGCCTGGAGATTTAGGGCAAACTTCTCTCTGCTCCCAACTAGAGCAAATGTATTGTCAGTGGTAGCCGGGCATGTGGAATGGATGAAGATACATATTAGAGACCCACAGTGCAGATTGAAAGAGCCAACTTGGTCCATAGAGCCTAGAATTTATAATCCTCAAAAAAAAGGGGGGCTGCCAAATACCACATCAATGTGTGCAGCACTATGTGAGTGCCTTTCAGTCACTCAGACATTGACAGGAATATTTAAATTGTTTCACAAATGAAATGGAAGACAAAGAAAAACAAACATTATAAGCGGTCTTAAAGAAATCCTGAAAGTTATGCAGAACTGAAGTTAGCTGCAAATGATAAGACTCACCCCCCCACACACCTTCTTTTTGAAGTTGAATGCAATCACTTTATCTACTCTCAATTTGTAACTAAAAGTTGTAGTGATAATTACCCAATGTCTACATAAAATCAGCATATGTGTAAGAACAACAAATTTTTTATGAAATGAAGGTGGGAATAGAGCAAAATCAGCAAATATCACTTGCACTATTTATGAAAATGTAACAGTAGATAAATAAGAATAGGAATGTTATTAAATTAAAATAAAGCAATGAAAAATATCTACCCATTATTTCTTTGATGATTTCAGCCCACTGTTTCAAATATGTGATATTTATGATCCGGAAAGAAGAAAGTAATGTAGAGAGAATATGAAAAACCAGAGTTTTTTAATGGAAAGAAAATAGACGAGTATCTGAAAAACTGATGATAAAAATACTTGATAAAGAAATAGAAACAATAGGGTATGAAGGAAGTTGGAAGGGCCACTAAGGTAAGACTTTCAAGAAGAAGAGGTAATAAGGCCATAAAAGTGGGTGTAAAGAGCAGGTGAAAGTGTAAAATGTGACAAGCTATGATCAGAGTCAGTGACTATAGGAAAAACAGGATGAGGAAGGTATACATACAGCATATACACTGTATATACTGGAAAAAACAGAGTGGCTGAAAAAGCAGCTAGCAGAAAATAAGTCTGTCATTCAAACCTGAGGGCAGATGTGAACCCAAGTAGATTATATGTTTGGTTTCCTGGGGTGGATTCCTTTATCCCCCGTGTGTGTGGAATTTTTTCTTTGTTGTAAGATGGCCTCTTGAAAATTCTGCTAAGGACATTAAGCCAGCAGGGTAATCATGGCAGTTGGGAGTAAAATAGGTCATAATAGCTCTGTTGTGGTCACTATGTCCAATTGTTGTATCATGTTATTTGGAGCAGGCATCAAAGTCATGCATTAGGCAGAGGCAAAACTGGCCTGAACCTCAGCATATCTTCCAGCTCGAATCAGAATATCTTTTAAGAATGAAAAAAAGTTTAACTAAGTTCCTCCAACCAAGGTGTGACCCTGAACATGTGAAATTTGACTACAGGAATTGGCCCAGGCTTAACAGAGATTGTTAAAATTGCTAAGCACGTATGCTTTACAACAGGACTGTCAGCAAGGTAGAAGGAAGAGAAGCTCAGCAAGAATGCAGAATGACAGGAGTCATTGGGCCCAGGCCAAAAGATCAGCTAATTGTAACAAGATCCAGAATTACGTGCTTGTGACTTCAGGCTCTCCTGTATACACACACTACTGCAACAATATCTGCACAAAATATGCCTTGTGAGGGATCATATGAAAGCTAACAACATGCTGGTTATTAATATCATTGTAAAATGCATGTGTTAACCTTATGTATGAAGTTATAAACTCCCTCTGTAAGATGTTACTAAAACATGTTTAAGACAAGACAGCCTAGGTAAAGGTGATACATAGGTCTGCCTGCCCAAGACAACGGAATATGGGTTTAACCTCGTTTTAAATATTAGCAGTAAACAAAGCTATCCAGCTAAACCAGCTGGGGTTATTTATCCTGTTCCTGAACTTGAGAGACAGAGAATTAACATGGCTCCTGCACCCCAAGGAATCACAGAAGACTGAATTCCCAAGAGGGCTTCCTGACTTGTACGACAAAGAAATCCCTTTTGGGATATAAGAAACAGAGAGAGACACCCCCACCCCCGCTTTGTCCTTCACCTTAACGAGACAAAGAAACCAAGTGGTTTGATTTCTGTGATGGGTCCTGGCAAACCCCACAAGTGAAAAGCTGGAAAGGAGACTGTGGGTGAGAGAGGCCATCTTGAACAAAACTGTATCTTGATAGATTAAGTTTTTGACTTTTAAATGCATGTTTCCACTTTTATTTGCTTGTAACCATCTCTACACTTAGCTCTTTTACTTGGTATCACTTAATCAATTCTCTTTTGTTAATAAACTTGTTTTACTTTTACTATAAACAAATTCTGTGCTGTGTTTGAGCAGAAGGGTGTATTTACCACAGTAAATGAACAAGCTGTGATGTACTGACTCTTTAACAGAACAGCCATCTTAGTATCTTCTGTGAATATACAGTGATAGGGGCCATACACTGCAGAGAAACATCTCTGAGGAGCTTGGGGGCAGGAATTTACTGATTCTGACCTGCAAGGCTGTCTTGCTCGTGAGGAAGACAGACTGCTGGGGCAGGAACTGATACAAAGTGCAACTGCCAACGAAACTCACTCTTGCTGAGGCAGAGAGCTAGCACAAGTGGCTCATAAGCAGCATGTTACAGTGGTGTAGTTGGCAGGATTTACACACAGTTTATTGGGTAACTGAGATTCACACTTCTAGCACTGATAAACTGGTTTTAAATTATTCATACGTAAGACAGTTAGGACCATGGTGAGAGAGGTAACGGAGTGGCTCTTAGCTCTGGGTATCCCTAGCAATATGTTACAGTGTTTGATCCTGCAATCCTCGTTCACTAACACAAAATCCTATGGAATTTCAGGGAGACATAAGGAAATTAAAAGGACAGGATGTGGAAAACAAATAAGGAAAAATGCTTCAGAAAATGTATGGAAAATCTTATATTGAATTCAATAGAGTTACACTTGTATGAAATCAGTGTGGGAGCAGAGACGGGACAGTGTGCTTAACTTAGGAATGACCAATATGTTGGGTTTCACATCTTTCTATCTCCAACCTTTTTTTACACCAAACAATCATGTCTTTTTTCTTTACAGGTTATCACTTTTTTTAAAAAAAACAAAACCCTGTATTTATTGATTTTCATTAGCTCCCACACAAAACCAAAAATCCCTTCCTCTAAAATATACTTTCAGACTGTGTATATCATACCAATACAATCCAAAACCACCACTCCATGCAACCTGTTTTCCATTTAACTGGTATAACATCTCACCTACTGCCAATAGACATGACTACGCTCATTTACACCAGCTTTCTTCTACTTCTAATTCCACTGACTTCAGTGGAGTTGCCTCTAGTTTTCATCAGTGTACATGAAAGCAGAGGCAGACCCACTGTACATTCCATAGAGAATCTTCATGCTCCTGAAACAAACAGTGCAGAGGTTACAAAACCTTGCTGCCATCTCTTTAGAATTGTATGCAACCTCTTATGAAGTAACTAAATGAAACAGCATTCTATTTTAATGAACAGTATTTTATCTTCACCATGCTAGCTGGAGATGCCTGGTATTTAGATGAACGAACCTGGAATAGCTTGCTACAAAGAGTTAACCAAAATGGGTCTGCTTCCCATATATTTTACAATATCAGTAGGACGACTCTGGCCCTGATTTTGATCTAATCTAGACTGCTGTAAATTTGGAGTTTCTGTACTGAAGCTAATGAATTTACTCCAGATCTACACTGGTCTGACTGAGATCAGAATCAGGATCTTGTTATTCCACAACAAGGAAGGTTTGTTTTAGTACATTCCTTTGTTTATCTGAACTACAGCTGAGAAGTGTAAACTGCTATAACACTGGTCAGTTCCGATCTTCATGCACGTGTCTGGGGGCTGTTAGGAGAGAAGAAGAATGTTTATTTTCCCCTTCAGAAGTTAGATCTCCTTTTGATTTCACTTCCTTAGGGACCCATTCCACATCCCTGGTGTCAGAAAGTGTTTATGCAGTGTTATACTATTCGTGCAATATCATTGCCTACAGGAACACAAAAGCACCTCTCTATATGAACTGGGTCATCCTTAAGGTTAAATTGCAAAATGGATCCAATAAAATCCTCTACAAAAGTCACTAGGCCCAGTAACAATTTGCCAACAGCTCTTATCCAGAGTTATCCATTAGTACAAGAATTACTCCTTGCCAGCAGCTACACCCTTAATTTCATTGACTGGATCTGATTTCTTCACTACTCAGTTCTTTGTTCTCGAATCAAATGAAGTTTTATCAGTCACTGCTCCCATGGCTTGCTTTCTGTATATTATTTTTTCTGATAAATCTTGGACTGCAGTCTTTAAAACTACCGTGCCTTTTCTTAGTAGTCACCAGGTATAATTTACCTTATTCATTTTAAGGACTTGCTTTTAATTTAATTTTCCAGCAAGATCAGACCATTCTGTACATGTTTTTGTTCTGGACGGTATTTCAGAAGACATTCATTTAACAGCAGGATCTGCTTCAGGGGTTCGGCTGGGGCCTTCACTCCTAACAAAAGGGGCTATGAATGCATCATGGCAGGTGCAGGCTGTGAGCTTGAAAAAAATCCCTTACCTAGTGACCATTTTTGTAATTTGTTTGTTTTACAGTCTTAACACTCCCCTTTTTCTTTATTGTCCAGCCATGACATGTCTGTGAAAAGTTCCCTTCCCCGAGATGAGTTCTCCCAATCAGGAATCAATCAGCATGGGTGGGATATGAAATTTGACTTGCATATAAGCGTCCCCAGGTTGAGAGTCAGGCAGGTAGCAGTGAGCAAAATGAATTATTGGAGAAGGAGAGGATTTCAGGAGATAAGTTCACCTCCACGGAGAGGCATCTCAGAAAACAGTTTGAAGGGCCATAGGAAGATCGTGAAAACTACAGCTGATGGAAGTGAAATGAGACTGATCTGGTCTATTGCTGCCTCATTTTTCAATTCATGGTAAGCGTTCCCTAAATATGTCAATACCACCTGATTTTCTAATAACAGCAAACACTGGCAAGTTTTAGTGTCACCTACTCTTTTTACTCTATTCACTTTTTTACTCAATGGGCCTGTCCAATATTGACCACTTTGTTTTCGAGCTTTACTTCTACTTGCTTCCATACCAATTTTCTTCACAGTCAAGCACATTTCTTTCCCTCATCCTCTGCCCTTCTTTTGCTTGCTACTATACAGCTTAATTTACTCCAGAAGAATCTTAGAGTCAAAACAAAGGGCTGCTGATTTAATTGGGGGATTCTGCCTACAATATCATGGTGTAATATTTAACTTTATTTTTTGTTTTCAGCAGGCCTTCAAGATGTCATTCTTTTGTTCCATTTGCAAGCAACACTCAGAGAGCACCCACTCCGCGCAAAGCTCTTACCAATAAGCCCCGAGTAAGCGAGGAGGCAGTCAGCATAGTTTTCCTTCAGACAGCTACTAATAGACCGTGACTCAGGCTGGCAGTTTGTGAAAAAATCTGCAAGGCGAGATCTGCAACATGGTAAGAAAAAAAATGCATATCTTTAAAAATCAAGCCTCCAGGCAGCCTTACCTTTTGCACTTTTCTTTTTTTGTCAATATTTCATCTTCTTAAATACATACATAGAACACATTTAAACTGGTAAGATTCCCTTTTTAAATATGTCCCTGTCTGCTTTTGGAGTGTAGATCTGAGAAGGGTTAAGGTATGCAGTCAGCGAAGGACACTGCATGCAGAAATATACACTTTATACCAAAATGAGTGCTCTGCATTTCCCACCAAACACAAGCAAACAAGAGAATCCATCATGAAAGGGTTCATGTTTTGTGATTCCGAACTCTGATTAGAGAGCAGGAGTATGACATCTGGAAGAAAATCTTGTATTAAGAGAACATAGTATCTGCTAGAACAAGTGGTTCATTGATTATGTATGGAGTAACAGTACTGGAGAAAACATTTTGCCCTTGTAAAATGTGCACTTTTCAGAAGTCTACTGGATTGAGCTGAGGGCTTAGAGTAAGGAAACCTGAGTTCTGTTCATAGACCTGCTACTGAACTACCATGAGACCCTCACTTTGCCACTCTGGGAGGGGAAGGATAGTCCACTGGGAGTTTCTTTGGTTATTACATATAAGGATATTTTTATAAATTATGTTTCAGGATATAGACTAAACTCTTGTGGGTAAGGAAAGCATACTGAGTCCGTGTGGCACAAAATCTTTACAATGTGGGCAGGGAACAAAGATTGTTCCACGAGTAGTATCTGGGTGTTAAAATACCTCCACAGATTTAAATGTCATTATTTATGTAAGTAGGCAAAACCCCCAAACAAAGGCTTTTTTTGAGCTGCAGGAGCACAGATTAGAGTCTTGAAAAACATTGGCAGGTGCCACAATGTTTAGAATAGTCCAGTTTTCCCTTGGACTACAAGGTGCATGGCTCCACAACTCACTTAACATGCTCTGTCATTGCCAAATGTTTTTAAGCTCCCATAACTAACCCCCTGGATGTAGCGACACTGGTCATTTACTGTACAGCCTGTTTAAAGAATTTATTTATTGTAGTAAACCGTTGAGGAGGCTCAGAAGTGCTCAACTGATCCCTAGTGCATACAGCTTGAATTCATGTTAATTTCTGGAGAATATTTGTGGTCATGAAAGTTAACAATCTAGAAGCATCGCACGTCTAAGTTTTCAAAGGCCAATTATAGTTCAGACAGCTGTGGTTCGAGCACCACTGCACTAGATTGCCAATAAATGTTCTCCCTGACCTGCAGGATCTTTCTGTCTCTCTCTAGAGACAAAAGTAATTGAGTTTCCATGCTGCCTTAGTTCTTAAACGCTCTTGAACAGACAACTAATTGTACCAAATACTGATGTGGATTACTTTCCAATGGAAACTAAGCTTAAGCCACCAAACTCGTTTTACTTATGATCTTAGCTTTGACACATATTTAGTCTCTAAATTTACGGATTATTTAAACCTGAGTCTACGGAGGAAAGAAAAGTCCTGTGACGTGTGAAATTAAAACCGAAGCCCAGATCCTCAACTGGGGAAAATTATTGTAACTCCATTCATTTCAGTTGATCAATGCTGATTTACACTAATTGAGGATCTGGCCCAAAATGTTCTCATCACTGTAAGACAGCTGACAGTATGGTCACCAGCTAGCCCAAACCAGTGATACAGCTCTTTAAATAAACTGAGATACAAAAATAACCTAGTCAATGACAACCAAAGCCCTGCCTAAAGCATAGTACATCATATTAAAACTCCTTTAGTAGAGATAACAACCCTTTTGGAAATGTTAATAATAAGCAATGGGTTAATACAAAAGATGTTTGACAACAGGTACTCTGAATATTATGTTAATTTCATATTCCTTCAGTATGGCAGTTCTAACCAGTTTTTGAGTAGGGACACTATTTGGTTAAGTGTCTTGCTAATTCTCTAGTATCTAGCTGAGAATTTTGATAATTTGGATAGTGAGTGACATTTGTAATATGAGTGTTTGTGTTTTAGTGTACATGACTATATTCATGCAGGATGTGTGTGTATATATGTATAGTGTATATAGGCAGTCACATGTATAATGTAAAATATATAACACAACTACATTCAAAACAATGAATTAATTTCCAGCGTCCAAATCACAAATCCTCCATGCGCATGCCTGTATTAATGATTTTTTCCTCTCCTTTGGCGTAAAAAAGGAATTGAGCACGCCACCAAAAAAATCACCTTCCAAGGAAGGAAAATAATCTCTCCTTTTTGTGGGAGAAAAAAATAAATTAAATGGTCCTATTGTAGCCATATGAAATCTCCTCAAAGTAAACTGCAGATCTTCAGAAAAGTGTACCTTAAATATTGTGCGTATTACTAACCAAATAAAATAAGAATGATCCTATTGATAAATCCTATACAAATCTGCTCAAAACAGTCTTTGAAGGAAAAAAATCCCCCAAACGTGGTACTAGAAATAGCACTAATAAAAATATTTGGAGCAGCCAAAAATATAGAAAGAACACAAGTTCAATTTTTCCTTTATGATCTTGATCTTTCAAATATTCTGAGGGATAAATGAATAAGCTTTGAAATATTGTTCAAAAAAAAGACCCCAAGAATTTTTTAAAATTAGTCTTGTACATAAAAACAAATTCTTCACATGGACTCACCTCATATTAGCATGCCCTGTTGCTTTAAGCAATATTAATTACACCTTTATACATTTCTTTTTGGAGTATTTTTAAAAAGCTCTTTGATGTTTTGAAATTATCTGAGGCAATTGTCACTTCACCCCTTTTTAAGGCTGGTTAATTGAACTATGGCATTGTTTGCACAGCTGTGGATATGTATGCCATTTATAAAATGAATACTGTACATTTAAAAGCAGTAAGGTTTTCGCTGTATTCAGTGAGTTATGTAAAACTTCTCTGCGTATTTCATTTTTTGGAGGCAAACCTCGGCCTACACGTGAATAGAGCACTGATGAAAAAAGGTCCAAGGCACTTGAAATTTGTGGGTTAGAAATACACTTATGGAAATGAACCATTTGAAAAGTTCTTAAAACTGTTGATGTGACTACTTAAAATATTCAAAAGCTGTCACAGTTGATCATCTGAAGCAATACTCTCTGTAATAAAGCAGGGACAGTCATGAGTGGCAGTAAGAAAAAGTATGGCAATGCATACTGGTGATCAAAGGGACAGCTATTGTCTAGCAGTTTTTAAACTCAGGGAAAAACTCCCAGTGACTTCACTGAGCCCAGGATGTCACCCAAAGGGTTTGGAGAAATGATATAGGAAAAAAATAACAGAAGGAATAAACCTGAGGTGAAATTGTGCCCCAGTGAAGTTAATGAGAGCTTTTCCATTGACTTAAATGGGACCAGAGTTTCATCCCCAAAAGGAGAGAGATTTGGAGAAGCGACCATGAAGTCTCATGGAAGTAGGAACTAAAGAAACGCAAGGCACTAGCTGTTGCTCAAAGAGATGCATGGAGAGGTTGTGAAGAAAAAGGGAGGGTCTTCATGACCAAAATGGACTGTTGAAGGCTCTAACCTTGAGTGTATATTATATATGTTTAGATATGTTTCACACACCCACTTAGAAGATAGTAATGTTTTCTCAGTTTTCCCCTTTAATGTATTATATGGATGAGGAATAAACTTTTTCAATTATCCATTAACTAACATGGTTTTCTATACTTTTTTGTGGGGGAGGGACATCCTAAAGGAGACCTTTATCCGATTATTTGTGTTTTGACGAAATCAAACATCTGAATAGGAGGAACTGACCAGAACAGGATACTATTAAGTCTCCAAAGGACTTAATTACTAATTATTATTCAGCATTTAGTAAATGTCCATCATGGTGCTTGGTGCTGCATAGTAAAAGAGAGTGAGGAACACTTCCTGGCACTGGAAATTTATCACTTTAGTTTTAATTCTAGTGAATTATTTTCACCCAGCATAGGAAAATTCTTTATTGCAGCTGATGTAATTCTACTACAGTAGCTCCTAGAGATCCTAACCCAGACTATAGTCTAATTATGCTAGGCACCGTACATACACAAAGCAAGAGACTGCCCTTCCTCCACAAAGAATTTACTTTTGAAGTAAACAAAACAAAGACTGGGGAAAGGAAGTACTATCTCATTGTACAGATGCGGAACTGAGAAATTCACTGCCTTGCCTAAAGCCATACACAGTGTCTGTTGCAGAGCAGAGAATTAAACACAGAGCTCCTGAGTCCTAGTCCAACTTCCAAACTACAAAACCTTCCTCTCTCATACTTTAACGCTTACATCTTTAAATGACAACATGAGGCTGTCATAAATATAAAGGGAAGGGTAAACCCCTTTGAAATCCCTCCTGGCCAGGGGAAAGCTCCTCTCACCTGTAAAGGGTTAAGAAGCTAAAGGTAACCTTGCTGGCACCTGACCAAAATGACCAATGAGGAGACAAGATACTTTCAAAAGCTGGGAGGAGGGAGAGAAACAAAGGGTCTGTGTGTCTGTCTATATTCTGTCTTTGCCGGGGATAGACCAGGAATGGAGTCTTAGAACTTTTAGTAAGTAATCTAGCTAAGTATGTGTTAGATTATGATTTCTTTAAATGGCTGAGAAAAGAACTGTGCTGAATAGAATAACTATTTCTGTCTGTGTATCTTTTTTGTAACTTAAGGTTTTGCCTAGAGGGGTTCTCTGTGTTTTGAATCTAATTACCCTGTAAGGGATCTACCATCCTGATTTTACAGGGGGGATTTCTTTTTTTCTATTTACTTCTATTTTTATTAAAAGTCTTCTTGTAAGAAAACTGAATGCTTTTTCATTGTTCTCAGATCCAAGGGTTTGGGTCTGTGGTCACCTATGCAAATTGGTGAGGCTTTTTATCCAACATTTCCCAGGAAAGGAGGGGTGCAAGTGTTGGGAGGATTGTTCATTGTTCTTAAGATCCAAGGGTCTGGGTCTGTAGTCACCTAGGCAAATTGGTGAGGCTTTTTACCAAACCTTGTCCAGGAAGTGGGGTGCAAGGTTTTGGGAAGTATTTTGGGGGGAAAGACGTGTCCAAACAGCTCTTCCCCAGTAACCAGTATTAGTTTGGTGGTGGTAGCGACCAGTCCAAGGACAAAGGGTGGAATATTTTGTACCTTGGGGAAGTTTTGACCTAAGCTGGTAAAGATAAGCTTAGGAGGTTTTTCATGCAGGTCCCCACATCTGTACCCTAGAGTTCAGAGTGGGGGAGGATCCTTGACAGAGGCACTATCAGGAGTATGTTCACACATGAAGAAAGCACATAAATTGTACCAACTGTGATGCTGTTTTAAAGGAAATACTGAGACTTTAAAAATTATATGGGATTAAACACGCTACAACCCAGACTCTGGTGGAGAATTAGCAGGTCATATCTCCACGAAGAGAGTAATTTTTTGGTACCTGCGAGTACAAATGATTAGTGTGTACTTTACTAAACACACATATTCAGTTGCCATTGTCTATTTTCAGTTTCTTCTCTAACTCACTGTATTAAGAAGCTATAGGATATAGGCCCTGTGACAAAGTTCCTCCTCTACCTTGGTGGGTCCTGTGCTTATTGGTGGATTTTGCTCGCCTCAGAGATTCACAGTAGCCCTCAGTTTGGCCACTTTTATGGCTTAAATCTGCCTTTCACTCAGATAACCTTATCACTGGCCAGCATGGGGAAAAGGAAGGAGAACAATCCCCACAGTCTCTGCTGGTCCACCTACTGGGTCAGGGGACAGGCCAGGGACCTTCCCCTCTGGTGGGACCCACAGTCCAAGTCAACTCCTCCTGTATCCAATAGGGAGTTGGGGGGATGGGGAACCCGGGCCCACCCTCTACTCCAGGTTCCAGCCCAGGGCCCTGTGGATCACAGCTGTCTATAGTGTTTTGTGTAACACCTGTGTGACAGATACAACTGCCTGGGCTACTTCCCCATGGCCTCCTCCCAACACCTTCTGTATCCTCACCACAGGACCCTTCCTCCTGATGCCAGATAGCGTTTGTACTCCTCGGTCCTCCTGCAGCGCACGCACGCACGCCCTCTCCCTCTCAGCTCCTTGCACGCACCTCACTAACTGGAGTGAGAGCCTTTTTAAACCAGGTGTCCTAATTAGCCTGCCTGCCTTAATTAGTTCTAGAAAGTTCCTGAGTGTTCTGGAATAGTCCCTGTTATTTTACCCAGGGAAAAGGGACCTGCTTAACCTGGAACTAATGTATCTACCTTCAACCACTCTTTTGTAGCCATCTGGCCTGACCATGTCACAGCCCTGATTCAGGAAAGCATCCCTAATTCAGAAGAACAGTTGAGAACAGACTTAAAATTAAGTTTAAAGCAAAATAAGTCTTAAATGCTTTCCTGAATAAGAACCACAGATACCTTTCATCTGGTCCTTTAAAAATCTGGTCCTAGATGCCTAAAGATGCAGATAGGCACCTAGTGGGATTTTCAAAAGTATGTGGGGTGGGATCCACAAATAGATTTAAACATTGCAAGGCTGAGTTCCCTACTTTGAGGTGCTTTGGAAAAATCACAGGAACAATTGTCTGTGCTAGCCAATGGAAGATACCGACCAGAGGGTAGGTCTCAGAGTTCAGCACCTAAGTCTGGGCTGCAGGGACATGTCTATCTCTTCTTCTGAACCATGAATTGGGGGAAGAGAGGTGTTCAGCTATCTAAATTGGGGGGGGAAGGGGCAAAACAAAATAGCGGAGGAGAAAGACCTCCCTTATAACCTTTAGCATAATAACTTATTGATAGGGTACTCATTCAGGATATGGGTGCCCCCTGGTATAAGTCCCCCTCCTCCTGAGGCAGAGAAGGGATTTGAAACCTCTTAGGTGAGTGCCCTAACCACTGGGCTATAGAGTCATTCTAGCTCTTTCATAGGCCCAATTGATATTTAATTATTTAACTGAAGTGAAAGAACTTCAATAAGAGAGATTGTGGCAGACTTACATCAGACTATTCCATAGCCTAGTGGTTAGGGCACTCACCTAAGAGGTGGATGATCCCTGTTCAAATCCCTTCTCTCCCTCAGGAGGGGAACCTTGAACCACAGGTCTCCCACACCCTGGATGAACAATCTATCTACTAGGCTAAGGGATGCTGTCTTCCCTGCCCAGCTGTTGAGTATGAACTGGAGCGAGGGACCTGACCCAGTAGGCAGCCTCTGAGTATGGCTACCAAATCGAGCCCCCACATGAGACTTAAGTGGCTGAATACCTACCATCCCTGGTTTGTGAATTGCTCTAGGACTTAGGCACTGAGAGGGAGGCAGCAGTAGGCATGCAGAGAGGCAGAAATATAGACACCTAGAGAACTTTTATTGCAAAATACTTAGGCACCTGCACACACAGGTGGTACCCAAGTGGGACTTTTATGGATTGCAGAGGTACCTAAAAATGGGTCTTTTGTGAACCACACCATAAGTGCCTAACTCCACTAGTGTCTTCCCTTTTGCAAACTGGGAGTGTACCACTGACCTCCTTTGGACAGAATTTCAAAACTGCGTAAGTGCATGAGACCATACAGGAGTCCGTGGTGTATTTGAGTGTACACTACTAAAAACATGATTTATTCACTTGTTATAGCAAGTAGATAATATTTCCCCAAAGTCCATAAGTTTGGTCAGTAAATGAGGTAAAGAGCAATTTCCAGATGTGACAAGCTTAGCAAGGATACTCGATAGATTCCCATTTGGATTTAGCAGAGATATTGCCTATGGATTACATTTCCATTTCTGTCTCAGCTGCAGAAATGTACAGAGTGCACAGACATCTGTCAAGCCAGCCGGGTGACTACACTAATTAGCCAAACCTGCTCTAGTGTCTAGACACCATTTGGCAGACACAACACAGTCACTTTAAGGGATGTGCTGGATTAAAATTCAAACAGAAGAATAGCATACCTCTGATACTGGAAAATTTCAGGCTAAGTACATGAACATGTGTATACAGTGATTTCAGTTACATCAAACTAGAAAAGCCAAGCTGAAATATACCATTCCTCTCTTGTACGAAGCAAATCATAGAATATCAGGGTTGGAAGGGACCTCAGGAGGTCATCTAGTCCAACCCCCAGCAGGACCAATCCCCAATTTTTGCCCTGGATCCCTAAATGGCCCCCTCAAGGATTGAACTCACAACTGTGGGTTTAGCAGGCCAATGCTCAAACCACTGAGCTATCCCTCATCAAGTGGCCTCTTCTGTGGCACTGTGCAACATCTAGCCACTTAGTTCATTTGATCATTGAGGTGTTTTATTGTCATGGTGAACTCATATGTTACGTTGTATATAATGAATGTGTGAGGAACAGATAAATAGGATAGGACTATGTGAGTATAAGATTAACAAGTATTTAGGAGTGATGAGTGTGAATTAGGTACATAAGTAAAGAATGGGCCGATAGGTGATGTTTCAATATATATGTTGTAATGTATCCATCCAGAAAGTCAAGACCTCAAGACACCTAATTTAACATCACAGAAAGTTCTGTTCTGAACACAGGTTACCCTGGAAACAGGTTGACATAAATGTTAATAAGATGCTAATAAGGAAAAAGGGAACTAAGAGAACAACCTATGAAAATCAGAGCACCCCAAAACTTATGGGGTGTGGAAGTACAGATAAGAAAAAGGAGGGTTGGAATCCTCATGCATATGCATAAGGTGTTAGATGTGGTCAGAACAATGCGATAAATGAGGTCCCCTGATTGGGCTAGAGTGGGAAGACTTCATTGGGAAGGTCCCATCAGGAACCCTCTATTGATGACCACTTGTTGAGAGATCCACCCAACGATGAAATCTTTGGGTATGTGAGTATGGATATGGCATTGGCCAGTGCACAGACTCTCTCTTTGTATGTCTGTAACTTATAACTAAGGATATGATTTTACCACGGGGTCACAGATTCTGTGACTTTAAGAGACCTCTGTGACTCCTTCAGCTTCAGCCGCATGCCCCAGAGTGGCGGGGCCTCACAGCAGTCAGACCTCTGGGGCTTCAGTGCCCCCCACTCCAGTCAGCTAGGTGTACCACATAACCAATTGTTTCAGCATCAACAATATTGAGCACATACACAATTTCAAATGAGAAAAACTGACAATTACTGTTGCAGTTAGGCTCACACAGTGTCTTTGGTTCAATGATGTAATACAATTAATGAAGACATTTGGCCCTTAGTCTACAATTCCTCCTTTATGGTATTTTCCCAGTCTCAGTCCCACTGACTATAAAATTACAGTCTGAATTACATATTGAGAGCCAACCCACCAATTCAGTCTGGGTTAACCGGGTAGCTCTACCTTCTCTCTGCAGGGCTCGGTTGGTTCTGACTGGTGCTTTACTTGTCAGGGCACAAGGTCATTCTTTGTGTCTCAACAATATAGATATTCACACAAATATCTTACTTAATTCTAAGTAATTCTAATTCTTGTTAGAATAACAAGAGTAAGGCAGCAGCCTTTTAGGCAAGTAGCAAACTTCCCTATCCCCTTAACTATAAGCCTATGCTATATAAAAAAAAAATTACTTATTTTCCTTCTTGGGACTAAGGAGTTTACAGATACCTTAACATGTAACTGCTTCACACCAGTAAGGTCCAATTAACCTGTAAAATTACAGGAAAGTGTATTGAGATCCAACCCACAGATTCATTCTGGGTTACTGCTGGCAGCCTTATCCTCTCCCTACAGGGTTGAGTTGGAGCATCTGATTGGTGCTCAAAATGCCTGCCAGTTTTGCACCCCTAATAGACCTCACTACTGATTGGTCAAGGCTTTCAGCTTCGAATTAAGGCTGTGTGCGCCCGTGCATGAGTTTAAAGGAATGATTGCCCTTGAAGATTTCCCAACTAGCTTCAAAACAGCTACTGAACATGGTTAATATCTTCCTGCACTCCCTCTATTCTGCTGAAATAGCAACTACTTACTTACAGTGACTAAAGCCTCTACTGCCACCTTATCAGGGAATGTTTGGTCAACTCAGAGCAAGTAGAAACAGCAGCTGTAATTACAGCAATTAAGTTTTTGACTGAACACCAGAAAAAAAGTGGGGGAGGGAGAAAGAAGGAAAGACAGAAAAAGGGGGTTACAGTGGCACCTGTGGTTTCTATTTTGACCCATCTGTGCTGACTTTTTTCCTTCAGTACTTCTAAACTTCCATGCTTTTAACTGGTCTTATATTTACTTATTTAAATACACATACTACTGGATAGTTGGGCACAACTATGAATTTTAACAGGTCTTAAGTAGTTTTTAAAAACTTATGAAATATCTTTATATACATTAATTAACCAGCAGCTCTATTAACTTTACAGAAGAAATTAGTGTTTGTTTTTCTGGGGGGACTTGGGGGAGGGGGGAAAGGGAGTCCCCTTCAAATATTTACTTGTGTTTTTCTTTTTTGGGGAGGGGAGAAAAGCCAAACAGTGAAGATTAAATGAATTTACATTTTCCCTCCCTGAGCTGAGTACAGAATGCTGTTTCTCCACATTAGCTGATGACAGGCAGTCGCCTACTCTTGCAAGTAACATACAGAACCTTGGACTTCAGGAGCTGATTTTCAACTATTTTCTTATTATTTATTTAATGTATTAAGTCACACACAGATATCCCATTCCTGATTTAATTTATCTTAAAAAAAAGTTACTTCATCTTATGTAAAATAAATATCAGTGAAAAAGTCAATTAGAACACAAATATTTCCATAAACACACATATATACAAAATACACTTTTAAAATTGACAATATCTACATTCATTTAAATGTGTTTTTCTGTTTTTGCATTAGCTATACTTCTTTTCCTAAGTAACAATTAGTCTAAAACAGGGGTTCTCAAACTCCCTGTCTCCTGGTATGTTTTGCTATTGCATTTTAAGCAAAGCAAGATAAGCCAAGTCAGCAGTGTAGGAATTTTTCTTTATTTCCTCTTCTCTTGCATGGGTTAATCACTTGGGACACAACATATCCTTATACTCAATGTCTGGTACAACGAGACAAAAGAACTCACCAGAACTGTAATCCAATGATTGTCAGTGTTAGTTTAAACCTCTAAGTACCATAAGATCATGTATTAGTGAAATTTTAATTTAAGGTAACTATGTCTCCACTGGGTCTTAAGAGAAACTACCACTCTCAGATGCAAGTCTAAATTAATATGATTTATTTGCAATAGGTTAATACATATATTTTGTACTACTGACCTTTCTGTGTAATAAAACAATTTTCAAAAATATGGTGCAAATTATGGACACAGGATAAAGTAATAAAGCATTAGAACAGTAATTTTCTGGTACAGTGACACAAAACAGAATTTTCTTTCTGTTTTCAAAAAATTACCCCAGACCATACTTTCTAGAGGCCTGTTTGAGAGAACATCTGGAAAGCATTCCACAGGAAATCAAACCTATATTAAATATGTGTTGTGGAGTTCTGTTTCCTTGCATTGCCTTTAAACATATATAATGTGTTTCTATTTCCCCAACTGCAAACAAAACACTTGCTTGAGAATCTTCTACAAAATTATGAGTTAAACTTTAACTGTAGGTTAGAAAGATTTTTTTTCAACTTTATAGTTAAGGAAACAATATGTTCATTTCAAAATTGACTGAAGCAAAAGGGTACAACATCTGAAATGAAAGCACTGAAAATAAGCAGCATTCTCAAGTCTCCCAATAGATCTGGCACTGCATTCAGGCTATGTTTACCTGACAAAGGGTGCTTGTAAGTTTTATAGCCTGTCTCTGCAACAAAGCTTTCCAATAACATGAACAAATCCACTAGATAAAACTTTTAATAAAGCAGCTTTTGTATATTTTCATTTCATTTCTTTATGCTATTTAATCTGTGGCTTGTAATATAAATGACTACATCATGTTTACGGGTGTCCACTTTTCAGAGTGTCTCTTGAAATAATTTTACTTAAGAAAGAACTAGTCCTTTATGGATGCAGCTGTTCTCACTTCATTAGATGGGTAACCAGGAGTGTCTATGAATTACAGGCTGGGAACCTAGGGAATCCATTGTCTCTTTCAAAAAGTAGCCAGGAATATTGATGCAACGGCAGTACTTTGGGTGTACCACTGGACCTTACATATTTATCTAAGGCTGGATCACAAGTGAGCACTGAATGGATGCAATATCAAAGCACCTGGGAGAGAAGACTGTGGCAATATCATCTGTAAACACTAGAGTAAATTATAATGCAATGCAGCTGACCCGCAGGAAACTATTATATGGTTTGGAGACTGTGCAAACCCTCTTAAAACCTATTTATGGTCTCTTCTGACTTGTACTTCTACCGAGAAATCTATTGACTGTCTACCGAGAAATCTATTGGTGAAAACATAGTGGGGTAGATCCTCAGCTCTGTTAAGGCTGTTTTATGTCACTCTGGTTGTGCACAGGCCTGAAAGCTGGCATAACTAGCCAATTAGGGATTCCCTTGCTATATGGAAATCCCTTGTGTCACTGGACTGCCATACATAGTTCTGTCATCCTCTTTTGGCAAAGCAGGTGTGACTGGGGAAAAGGGAGGGTGGCCAGAGTGCTCTTGCACTCTGGCTATCCCTGCGGGACTGTAGGAAACTAGTACACCTTGAACTAGTCCTGAAGCTGCTCTAGGATGTTCTTCAGGACTGATCCAGCAATTATCAGTCCAAGGATCACCGGGGCATAAAGGTTGCTTACTGTCACCTTTGTGGGTCCCACTTTCCCGGAAGCCAACGGGTGAGCCAAACAACCAAAACTAAACATCTGGAACTACTAAACTAGCTAACTCAGAACTGATCTCACTCAAAATGTTTTACTTACTTTTAACAGATTTCAGAGTAACAGCCGTGTTAGTCTGTATTCGCAAAAAGAAAAGGAGTACTTGTGGCACCTTAGAGACTAACCAATTTATTTGAGCATGAGCTTTCGTGAGCTACAGCTCACTTCATCGGATGCATACCGTGGAAACTGCAATTTCCACGGTATGCATCCGATGAAGTGAGCTGTAGCTCACGAAAGCTCATGCTCAAATAAATTGGTTAGTCTCTAAGGTGCCACAAGTACTCCTTTTCTTTTTACTTTTAACAGATCATAGAATCATAGAATATCAGGGTTGGAAGGGACCCCAGAAGGTCATCTAGTCCAACCCCCTGCTCGAAGCAGGACCAATTCCCAGTTAAATCATCCCAGCCAGGGCTTTGTCAAGCCTGACCTTAAAAACCTCTAAGGAAGGAGATTCTACCACCTCCCTAGGTAACGCATTCCAGTGTTTCACCACCCTCTTAGTGAAAATTTTTTTCCTAATATCCAATCTAAACCTCCCCCACTGCAACTTGAGACCATTACTCCTCGTTCTGTCGTCTGCTACCATTGAGAACAGTCTAGAGCCATCCTCTTTGGAACCCCCTTTCAGGTAGTTGAAAGCAGCTATCAAATCCCCCCTCATTCTTCTCTTCTGCAGGCTAAACAATCCCAGCTCCCTCAGCCTCTCCTCATAACTCATGTGTTCCAGTCCCCTAATCATTTTTGTTGCCCTTCGCTGGACTCTCTCCAATTTATCCACATCCTTCTTGAAGTGTGGGGCCCAAAACTGGACACAGTACTCCAGATGAGGCCTCACCAATGTCGAATAGAGGGGAACGATCACGTCCCTCAATCTGCTCGCTATGCCCCTACTTATACATCCCAAAATGCCATTGGCCTTCTTGGCAACAAGGGCACACTGCTGACTCATATCCAGCTTCTCGTCCACTGTCACCCCTAGGTCCTTTTCCGCAGAACTGCTGCCTAGCCATTCGGTCCCTAGTCTGTAGCTGTGCATTGGGTTCTTCCATCCTAAGTGCAGGACCCTGCACTTATCCTTATTGAACCTCATCAGATTTCTTTTGGCCCAATCCTCCAATTTGTCTAGGTCCTTCTGTATCCTATCCCTCCCCTCCAGCGTATCTACCACTCCTCCCAGTTCAGTATCATCTGCAAATTAGATACATGATACAAAGATACATGAGCATTTAATGTAATAAAAGAAATAATCAATGTATTTTGTACCCATATATTACAAAATACTTTGCACCAATGTTGGGCATACAGAGCAGAAACCAGTCTCTTCCATCCCTCTCTGTATTTAGCTGTTGCTTCCATCTGCTTTATGGACTTGAGATAGATTGTTCTGTCCTCCTGCCAAGGGTAGTTCTTAAGATTTCTCTTCGGCTCCCTCATTTCCTCAAACCAGTTGGTTTCCACTTGACAGCGTCGTGCAGGAGTATGTGTGCTGGCATCCAGAGTACATTCCCCAAATATGCCCGATGCTTTCTTCTAATTCTAGTGGAGACAAGCTGCTCATTCACATTTTCTCTGATTGCTTCGTTGGCAATGAAGTCTCTCCATCTAATGCCCAGAATCTTATTGGGACACTCTGTACCTCAAAGGAGCACCCTGAAACTGCAATACTCACCACTGTGATATATGTTTTGTACAAAGTATGTCTTGTGAGGTATTATTCTGTAAATCTTGATCTCCTTGAACACTAATAACCTGTTGGATTGCATGTACTATTGCTGTATGTGAAGTTATGAAGTATTGCTATATGTGATACTTAAATATGTTGTATTGTTGGGACCACCCACAACCAGCCTGTCAGTTACAACAAAAGAGTAGCCATTAATAGCCAGATGGTCGTTAATGGCTCATCAACACTGAATCCATGATCCCAGAGTCTTCTTGAAGAAGGCACATACACTATGGAGACTGCTTGACCAGTGGGGACTGATTGACTCCCACACCACAGAAAATTTTTTTCTAGCAGTTGGAAGATATATAAAGAGAGAGAAAGTGACATCATTTGATCTCTCTTTCCCAGCAACTCAACACCTGAAAGAATGTCTGGAGGACAAAGATTTTGAATTGGGGAAGTTTGGTTCCAGGCTGGAAGGTAGTCCCACCTGGTGTATTGAAGAACTGTAACCTGCTTGTACCATCTGTCAGGCTGAGAAAAGCTGTTTGATTCAACTCCTGTTTAGACTAAAAGTTTGAGATTTAGAATGAGTGTGTGATGCTGCACCCCGTAATGCTTTATAAAAATATGCTTATGAGTGTAAATATGATGTAAGTGGAATATGTTTTACGCTAGATATGCCAGTTAACATATCTTTGCAAAGGTTATGATCGAATGAATATATTCATCCGATTTAAATGCATGTATCATTTTTATATCTGAAGTTATGAGCATTGGCTCTCTGCTTGTATTTAAAGTGTTTGCTGTAAGGAACACATAAGAAGTCTGGCCAACATGTTGTGAAGAGGTTACTCAAGTAATTGGGAGTACTTAACTAACAATGGACTTTGGGAGATGCCAATCCACATCTGAGCTTTCCTGGGAACGTTCAAACTAACATGTAAACAGTGCCGTGGGCCTGCAAAAAGCTGAATCATTCATGGACATGTGACTTGCCCAGGTGGCTACAAACTCCACCTTGCTGCTGTGATTTTCCACAGTAAGAACAAAGGGGTGTCCTTTCACAAAAGAGAATATAAAAGGCCCTGGAACCTTCTCCATTTTGTCTTCAGTTGGCTCAAGAGATGGCCTCTCCACCCCAAAGAGATGCCTGAAAGAAACTGGAACAAAGGACAGCAACTACAGGGGAGGGAGTCATTGCTGGACCCAGACTAGGAAGGAGTACAGTCTGTGAAAGAAGCTTACTGGAAGATCTCTGGGGGTGAGACTTCATCTGTGATCAGTTTCTTAATGTATTAGGCTTAGACTTGCGTGTTTTGTTTTATTTTGCTTGGTAACTTACTTTGTTCTTACTTGGAACCACTTAAATTCTACTTGTTATACTTAATAAAATCACTTTTGTTTATTAATGAACCCAGAGTTATGTAATTAATACCTAGGGGAGCAAACAGCTGGGCATATCTCTCTATCAGTGTTACAGAGAGCGGACAGTTTATGAGTTTAGCCTGTATAAATTTTATACAAAGTAAAACAGATTCATTTGGGGTTTGGATCCCATTGGGAGCTGGGTGTCTGAGTGCTAGAGACAGGAGCACTTGCAAAGCTGTTTTCAGTTAAGTCTGCAGCTCTGGGGGACGTGGTTCAGACCTGGGTCTGTGTTTGCAGCAAGCTAGTGTGTCTGGCTCAACAAGGCAGGGTTCTGAAGTCCCAAGCTGGCAGGGAAAATGGGCTCAGAGGTAGTTTCAGCACATCAGGTGACAGTCCCAAGGGGGTCTCTGTGACCAAACCCAGAATGTAAACAGAATGTTTACTTTTTATTTTCTTAAGGTAACTATCGCTGACCTTTATGCCTACCACTTATATGTACTTAAAATCTACCGTTCTATAGTTAATACACTTATTTTAATGCTTTATGCTTGCCAGTGAGTTTGTCTAAAGTGCTTGGGAAATCCCAGCTTAGGCTAACAATGGCTGGTGCATGTCCACTTTCCTTTGATGAAGTGGTGAACTAGGTAATGAACTTACACTGGTCAGGCTTTTGACCAGTGCAAGACAGTTCAGTTCAGGGGTTAAAGACTGAGGGGATGGGGAATTGGCTGGAGCCTCCCTATTGATTGTTCATGAGTGGCTGGGGGACCATTCATACAACTCAGTTGGGTGTGCCCCTGCCTGTGGATGTCTGTGTGAGTGCAGTGCCTGTCAGAGGCTTGTAGTTTGACGTCAGCATCACAACAGTGTGAGAGGCAGCCCAGGTTGGTGGGTTTGAAGAGCTCAGCGCTCCCACTGTCTGTGTTGCACCCCGGGGACCCATCACACTTACATAGGAATTTATTTTGTAGACACTTATTTTTCTAACATTTTAATAGATCTCCAGCTCTCACAGATGTATGTTAGCACTGAGATTATGTTTGAGTTGAAAATTATCAATTTAGGTTTGATTCTCTATATCTTTGATTTCCATACATTGTTGAGCTTAGTGAATGTTGTGGATGCCTTTCCTATCCTTGATGTCACATCTTTCTTGAGGTCTCCATTGGCTAGCTTGGTGCTGCCCAGATAAAGGAACTGTTCTACTTTTTTTATGTTTTTGCCTTCTAGTATGATATTACTGTTCCATGTCGGGTTACAAGGAAGTTTTGAGATAACTGATTTTGAGCTATACTTGTCCTTCTGTTTTTGCAAAAGTATCTATCTTTATAGCTTTGCATGGGTGTTTCTCAATATCATCAACAAAGTCTAGGTCTCCAGGCATTTGCCATCTATGCAAACTATGCTTGTGTTTGTATTATTTCTACCTATTACCATGAGAAAATACTTAAAAGTAGAGATTTGAAAATATAACAGTCTTTTGTCTCATCTAGTCTTTTGTCTCAGCTGAAAATATCCATAATGGCAACTATGGCCAAGAATATATGAATGTAAATCATATATTAATCCGAGGCAAGGTCACAGTCAAATGGTACAGTAAATCTATACTGAACAGTGAACATACAGCATGAAACTTTCTCTATGTTACTTATTTCAGAGCTAGAAGAAAATCAAAAAATCACACATAACTAGCTCAGTTCTAACTTTGCTTTGTATTCTCTGTAGATATCAGTACCTTACTTCAAATCTGGATTTTATTCAACAGTAGCAGGAACACAAAGATGGCAGTATTTAAAATTAATGAAAGTGAAGTTGTAGAATAAAAATTTAAATATCTGAAATTCACAAATATGCAAGTGCATGTCAAAGAGCTCTGATGAGAAACAGATAATCATCTACTAGTTCCAGTGCTTACATTGTCATTGAGCTGTTTTAAAATATGAGCTGCAATTAGAAATATTCTCACTGTGGTCTGATGTAGAGTGATATAAATAACCTTTACTAAGTCCAATATAGTGTAATAGTAGAATCAGTCAACATTCTTTTACTTAACACTGCCTGCAGATTTGCCTACATAATGGCCAAATTCACCTTCGGTATAACTCCACTGATTTCAGTGGAGTTACACCAAGGATGAATTTGATGTAATAGCTTGTGTTGCTTAAAGTTACACTTTCCTGGTTTAGGGCAGTAGTCTGGTATTTCTGACTAAGCTTGGGGAGGGATAGCTCAGTGGTTTGAGCATTGGCCTGCTAAACCCAGGGTTGTGAGTTCAATCTTTGAGGAGGCCATTTAGGGATCTGGGGCAAAAATTAGGGATTGGTCCTGCTTTGAGCAGGGGGTTGGACTAGATGACCTCCTGAAGTCCCTTCCAACCCTGATATTCTATGATTTCTATGACAGGTTTCAGAGTAACAGCCGTGTTAGTCTGTATTTGCAAAAAGAAAAGGAGTACTTGTGGCACCTTAGAGACTAACCAATTTATTTGAGCATGAGCTTTCGAAAGCTCATGCTCAAATAAATTGGTTAGTCTCTAAGGTGCCACAAGTACTCTTTTTCTTTTTATGATTTCTATGTCGCAGTATGTAACGTTAAAAAGCAGCTTAATGTTCCTACTGTGATGAGGAAACAAAACAAAATGGGCCAAATTCAAACTGTTGCAACTCCACTTCCTTTAATTAAGATTCTAACCTACAGTCTACATCCCTATTTTACTCCATGTAGAAGTAATAAAAAGGCAGTATTCTTGCATCACCGATTTAAACAAAAAAGTGACCTTTTCAGACACAGTGATATACTAGGGATACTAAGTACAATCTTTTGTATCCCAAATCATTTGACGATCACTGTATGTTTGTCCACTCAGTTCAGTCCTTCTTTCCATTTTGTGGGGACACTGCAGACAGGTAACAATGAATACTGAATGCTACTGTTAGCTTTTATACTGAAAAATAATCTAAAAGTAATAGCAGGACTTGAGCAGTATCAGAGACATCACCAAAGCTACATCTTACAAAACAGAAGTTGGCAGAAATCGAATAGTTCTTTGACCATGTTAAGACATATAACTTTTATTTTTTATAGCACAGGGAGAGGAGAACTACACTCATTTCCCTTGGTTACTGAGGGTTTCAGGAATCCCTGAAAAGTTCTACTTGACTGAACAGTCTTTTGCTCCGAAATTTCAGAATTGTTTGACAAAAGACCTTAATTGGAAGATACTATCTAGTTGCTGCTTCTTAAAGCACGAAATGAATCTGAGAGAGGATCTCCTGGCTGTAAAGCAAGGAGTTGTATGAAAGTTTTGGCAGCAAGATAGATCTGAGCTATTTGTATAATTACTATATTCTTGCTTGCTGTTTAGAGGGGCTCCATCACTCCAGACTGTCAATCATCCAACAGGCTTCTAATCCTCAATACCCTCTTGAGCAGAACATAGAAAGTATAAATGAGGAATGGTTAGCCAGATTTTAGCACCTCAAAAACAGTTCTGTGCACTTAGGGAAGGAGGATGTTTTGTTTTCTTTTGTTTTGCTGGATGTTTTGTTGTTAAATTCCAAAGGGATTTCTGGCCACGCTTTAGGAAAGGATTGTTCATGTCTATGTTGAATTATATACAAATGAGAGAACAACTGAAAATTGGTCGATTAGTTTTGAGGCTTGCAAGAATGACATTCAAAGGCAAGAAATGTAAAACACACTATGTTTACTAAAAACAAAGTAATCCTAAGCCTATTATAGGCTGCTCATTAAAGACGTTGCTGTAATGAATATGTGCAAGTGGGTAAAATTGACATTACAGTGGTGACCTTACCTCTCTGACTGTTTCCTGACTTTTGCACTATTAAGTAGCTCAGTCTTAACTTCTCATTAATTTAGTGGGTTTTTGATTATTTTGCAGAACCTGCATTAGCACTTTTTGCCAGGCTAGCAAAAAAATTTTCTGGAAACCCACCCTATTTCCCCCACAAAACATACTAGCTTCTGGTCCCCCTGAAAACAATCTTTTTTTTTTTTTGTATTAAGTAGGGTAGGATAATCAGGAATTGATGTGTAAGATAATCAGGAATGTCCCTTTTTTCAGGTCTGGTCCCAGACAATTTTACATAAACTACTGTGGGGTCCCAGTTTGCAAAACCCAAAGCAGACTAACCACCTGAAACAGCTGCCAGCCAGCTGCGAGTGAAAAATGGACATATATATATATATATATATGCATTGCAGAGACCACTCCGGGTCTATAATACAATCACCAGTAACTGAATGCCTCTGCTGTCACCTGGTTGTAATTTGTAAAGCAGTGTGTGTAAAAAAGCCAAAAATAGCTGAGAACTTAAAAACTGGATGGTAACAGACCACAAAATCCAGTGATGAGTCAACCTGGTGATATTCGAAACAAAGAGAGCTCTTAGCCATGTTAGTGAGCTTTTTCCATTGCTTCGTGCTGACTCTGACTTTCTAGACTTCACAGTGATAATCTGCTGTTACCTTGTCCTCCATGAAAACTCCCAATGAGCACCCTCGTAAGCGACCCCTCCCACACAGAGTTAGATCTATATGGAGTCTGAGACAGTGGGCATTTGGTCAGCCTAGCAAACCAGCTGCACCCATACCAGCATGGGATACCAGCCCAGACGGGATGCTGACATCCATGCTTCTGCTCTCCTCCCTTCCACTATAAGTGAGGGATGGACTTGGCAGGATTCTGGGGGAGGGCGAAAAGAAAATACAGGAAATGGTGTACAGCTGGGGGAGGACTTGAGAGTATATACGAGAGAATGAATAACGTGGCAGATAGATAGCAATAGTGAGATATGAGGCGGCTTAATAGTTATGGGGAAATCTAGAAAGGGAAGAGGAAAGATAAAGGGTAGGAGAACTGAGAAAGAAACAGATTCTTTCATTTTCCCATTTTGCTTCTAAAACACAGAAAATATGAGGAAAGAATAAGCACCCCTTTTTCCCTCCCCTGAAGCTATCAAAATCCACCAGAGCGCACATCCCTGATTCTCATTAAAGCTATACCCTAAGAACGCTCAAGCTGCTAGACTCCATTACCCTTGCACCAGGAGAATAAAAGGGACAGGATGGAACTAAAGATTCCCTACCACCATAACGTCTACACACAAACACCTCCACAGTGCTTAAGAAGCCACTAGAAGACAATGCTGCCCAGGCACCATATTCATGAGGGGACATGGTCTGCAGGAAATTTCCTAGTTTGCTAAATGTCTGATCCTTTCATACGCACTGAGATCGCTCAGATTACTGGAATAGGAGTTCTGAATGCCAAGTACTACAGAAACAAACCCTCAATGTCACTTTACATATTAAAGCCCACATTTTCAAACAGTGCATGCAAAATGCACTTGCAGTTTTGCACATGTCTTGTAGAAGCTGGGTATAGATGTAGTAGCTCCTTTATTGGGTAAATAATACTTCTTAAGTCTGTAAAGGACTTAAAAATAATCATTACAGTCTGTGTTAACTTTTTCAGACTTCTAAGAAATATAACATCTGATTTTTAGTGATTCCAGACTCCATTTTGTGTGCACAGTTTTATGCATGCGAACACGCACACACAAACACACACTTTCACATCTGCAGTTAAAATTTGTATACTTGTGCGTACAGATCACAGAGCTGTCACATGCAAAATTTAATTTCCATGAATGGGTTGTTGAAACCAAAATTTTAAGACTTATGCTTCTACACCACAGAATCGTGACCTGCAACTGCAGACATTGGAACACCAAACAGTGCGTGCAGGTGTGTTCATCTACAACTGGGAGCAGATGTCTGAGCATCAAGCCCCATTAGTATATCTTGCACCAAATATATGAAAGCTGTAAAGTATTTATTGTGCATGGACATAGTGTAGATATACTATACATTTAGGAAATATTTCTCTTCTCTGATCCTCTCTGCATATATTTTAGTTGCATATTCTGAAGCTGTTCCACACAGGCGAGTTCAAAGAGGAAAGTTTTTCCTATATGTGAAAGGACCAGTCCGTAGATATGCAATGGGACATTTGTTTATAGTCACTAAAACGGTACCACAATACGCAATGCATATCAGGGAAAAATACTGTTTAAATTAGGTGCTGCATGGGCATATAAATTACTTGGCTATTTTATTTTTTATAACACCAAATAGTCCTAATCACCACTGAGGTGCTAATTACAATACTGCAAAACCTGATCTTTAAATATGATGTATAATTCATTTATTTTAAGGGGGGTGGGGGAAAAGCATCTAGTTTCTGAAACAAGTCAAGAATTATTTTTTGGCTGCTTCCAATTAAAAATCAGCCAAACTGCTTTCTTTGACCATTTTGAGTATGGTAGGTAGAGGATAAGAAACTTACATTCTTTAATTTATTCTTATTTTAACAAGAGTTGACTTATTTTGTTCTACTATATTCCCAATTCTCTTCAGATCTTTATTGTACAGTATGAATGGATTAATATTGTGCGACTTTTCTGTTCTTTTAATAAATTATGTGTCCAATTCACTTTTACTCTGCTTAGAACCTTATTAATGATTTGGAAGGTGCACCTAATCAAAACCTATATTATTCAAAAAGCCCAAGTAATAGAGACACTTTCATTATATAAGAAAAACAATGTCTTGAGATACTGTAGATTATAACTGCAGCAGAAATGTGGCATAGCGTCCTTCAGCTAGAACTAAATAAATTCATGGAGGACAGGTCCATCAATTAGAGTTGCCAACTTTCTAATCGCACAAAACCAAATACCCTAGCCCCGCCCCTTCCCCGCCCTCCATTCACTATATTTCCCCTCCCTTGGTGGTTCACTCTCCCACACCCTCACTCACTTTCACTGGGCTGGGGTAGGGGTGTGGGAGTGGGTGAGGGCTCTTGGGTGGGGCTGGGGATGAGGAGGTTGGGGTGCAGTAGGGGTTGTGAGGCAGAGGGATTTGGCATGTGAGAGTGTGCTGCGGGTTGAGGTAGGGGTTTGGGGAGCAGGCTTATCTCGGGCAGCTCCTGGTCAGTGGCGCAGCAGGTCTAAGGCAGGCTCCCTGCCTGTCTTGGCATCACGCTGTGCCCTGGAAGCGGTCAGCAGTTCCAGCTCCTAGGTGGGAGGGAGGAGGAGGCTCCGTGCGCTGCACTTGCCCACAGACACTGCTTCTCTCCCCAACCCCTGCAGGCACTGCCCCCCAGCTCCCATTAACCACAGTTTCCAGCCAATGGGAGTGCGGAGCCGGAACTCAGGGTGGGGGCAGTGCGTGGAGCCCTGTGGCCCCCCTGCCTAGGAGCCGGACCTGCTGGCTGCTTTCAGGGCACAGCACGGTGCCAGGACAGATAGGCATTAGCCTGCTTTAGACCTGCAGCACTGCAAACTGCACTTTTAATTGCCTAGTCGGCAGTGCTGACTGGAGCTGCCAGGGAACCTTCAACTGGGTGTTCCAGTTCAAAACCAGACACCTGACAACCCTACCATCAATGGCTATTAGCCTGGATGGGCAGAGTTGGTGTCCCTAGCCTGTTTGGCAGAAGCTGGGAATGGGCGACAGGGGATGAATCACTTGCTGATTGCCTGTTCTGTTCATTCCCTCTGGGGCACTGGCATTGGCCACTGTCAGCTGACAAGATACTCGGCTATATCAACCTTTGGTCTGACCCAGTATGGCCATTCTTGGCTAAGCAAAATGATGTCCTAAAACATACTAGTTTCAATTTGTGATTCAAGCAGTCATAAAATAGGGTTCCTTTGATGTTTTAACTGTGCCAGGACCACACACTGTTTTAGACAGCTTCAGACAGCATGATGACTGTCTTTAGAAGATCTGTTTATCAACATGAATAAGTTACCAATGCTCATTTTTAGTATTAACATTTTTAATGCATGCCTGAAAGACTGGGTTTCAAACTTGTACATGAGCTGTAGTGCAAGGAGAGGTAGCAGTTAGGTAGGTGGTAACAAAAAAAATTATTTGATATCCTGATCATTTTTTTTTAAGACATCATGGCCATTTACTGAAAATTAGGATTCTTTACATAAACCAGACCTTATCTGCATTTACTGACATTTCTGGTCCCTCTTTCCATGGTTCAAAAGTTTATTTTGTCTAGCTGATTATGTACATTTCTGAACAATGAAGAAGGAAATTAAGTTAATTAACCTATCATCTCAGTAATGGGTTGACAGTATCTGTAGTTTGGCCCAGTTGTTTTCCTGTACTTATCCTGTTTTTATGACAGATTCAGTGTTCTGCATAGCTAGGGTGAAATTTTCAAAGATGTCCAAAACTAAGCATGTAAATAGATATTTGTGTATAGTAACTAGATATTTTGTGCATCAGTGTTTGCAGGCCCAAACATTTGTATTAACAAATGCTGTCCATGTAAACATGCTGAGAGCATTTTAGGAGGCCTTTGAGAAAAGGATGTGCCAGTGTCCTGAATAATACTGAAAGTGCTTAAATATGCGTGATATACACGCAAATAAACAACTCTTCGCAAATGAGGATTTCACTGTGGTTAAAATATGTGCTTGTAAGTATTACTTCATTTATTTTTTCCTTCTACCTTCAAAATAAAACAAAACAAAAAAAACCTTGGAGTCAGAAAAAAGTGCTTAAAGGCCATGGGTTTAAATTATTTTAATTTAGGCTCTGGTACCACTACATGGACTGGGTATTTCTGAATCTCAACACTAGCAGTGGGGAGCTGTTGCCTTTCTTCCCAGTCTGCTGGGAGAAGAAAAAAACGTGAAGGTACTTGAAAAAGCCTGCTACTACCATGTCACTAGACATGGGGACAGTTATGGCTGGCTCTGTATAGAGGGGCCAGAGAAGGAGGGATAGAAGAGTACTCCACCACATACATATGGAGCAGCCATAAGATTGGGTATTGCTCTCCATGAGTCCATGGTCAGGGAATGACACAATGTCAGTATCAGTCCCCACAATGCCTGGGAGGGTGGGTCAAGCATGACTGTCTTCACCAGTTGGTCATCTGCAACTGGGAAGGGAGGAGACATTTTGTACCTCCAGAAAGGAGACAGAAGTGCTGCTGCACGTTGGTATGCTCCCACAATGCCATCAGTGTGCTCCACACTAGTGCTGTGCTGTGCATACCCACACCCCAAAACAATGGGTCCCTGAGCCAGAAAAGAGCCCAAACTTTCTGAACTGACATTTGTATGCAAAGGAACACAATAGGAAACCTGGTAAGAAATCAATTTTCATTTTAGCGCTGGTTGTAGCTTTGGGCAATGGTAATTGCAATTTTTACCAAGCTGGATTGTGCAGTGATGTAATATAAAAGGCATAAAATCAGGGCAAGATTAATGAAATCTGATTAAATAAAATACTATTGAACAACTTAGCTGCTGAGACGACATTTGACCAGAGCTGATGACAAACACAGAAGTAGTAATGGCAGCACTTACACTAAATATTCCCGGCTGCAGCGTAAGTAATAGGAAAATCTTTATGGGATAAATCCACCCCACGGGCACTGAATGCAGTGGAACCTTGGCTGAAAATACTGTGGAAATACCATTGCTCTGCTGCTCAGGGAGGTATGGCAGGCAGGATGGAACTCTAGAGAAGCCATGCACAAGGAAGAAGGGGCTTGGGATTGAGGTAGAGGACAGGAAGCCAGGTGTTCTAGGACTAAGCCTAAACATAGAGGATGCACGGAAACCCAGTTTGTAAGGTATAGTAGCAGTGCACAGTGTCAAGCCACTGGGTTGGAGAAAACTCTTCCCTGACCCTGTCTGAGACATTCAGCTCAGGGACTAAGTGTGGGTAGCATTTGGCCCCATAACTGAGAACAGTTTGGGCAGTGGAAGTAGCTGCCAAGAGAGGCTTTGGAATAAGTCCCTGGGGACAGGAATCAGATCAAGCCTTGAATCACATTTATCAGGGATGGCTTATGAATTGTAATAAATAATAATAATAAAAAAATCAATTCTGCCTGGCAATATGGCGGGTAGACTAAATCACCACATTAATCTCATCAAATCCAAATCAATTTATGAGATGGACATTTCATCCTAACAAAAATAACTGTTCTGCTTATCAAAATAGTAAAAACAAAATTAAATATTAAGATGTAAAACAGAACATATATGGGCAGTGGAGCAAATTACAGTGGATGCCCATAAGGACTCAGACCGTTCTGAAAGACATTACCATTTCTAGTTTTAGTCTCCTCTAGATGGGTACCATGTCACTGAAAACTCTAGAATCAATCAAAAATGGTGGAACTTTTGAAGAGGTTCACTGTACATTTACTCAAGTATGATACTGTCCACTCAATGGTGACAAGAGCTCAAGAAGAAGTTTGTGGATTTAAGTCTCCCATTAATGGGATATGCTAGAGGCCAGTGAAACGTAACCTTTTTTCCCCCCACAATTTTCCACTCCCCTTGCACATACTGTATTGTAAGTACATATTCCTAACAGGAAGCAATGTGTTTGTGTGGTGATGCCTGAAAGTCAAGACTCTTGGATTCTATTCCTGGTTCCACTGGTGATTTACTATGTAACCTGGGGCAAGTCATTTAACTGTTCCTTATTTTATCCATCAGTATAATGGGTATAATATAACCCTATTACCCAGGGTTAAAATCAGGGCAAATAACCTTGGGAAAGCATTTTGAGAACCTGGTGAACATGTACTTTCTGAATGCAAATAGTTATTATAACTAGAATAGAGAACCCTCTCTACTTCTTAGTCCATTAGTCCCTACAGATCATAATTCTCAGAATCAATGGCCTTGCCCCATTTTCCAGTAGAGGCCAGAACCTTGGCTCCAGTAGTATGGCAGAGGGGCCAAAAGCTACCTTAACCTTAACAGGCAGCTGGGGATTTTCCTTGCATAGGAATCCTTGGGTGTTGAAAAGCTGATGTAGCCTGCTCTATGCCACTCACTCCCTGCTCCCGTGATGAAGAGTGTGTGCTGCATTCTGGGGACGGTGAGCTGCTGGAATGGCTCTGTGGGGGGCATTACAACATAAGAAAGCCATACTGGGTCAGACCAAAGATCCATCTAGCCCAGTACCCTGTCTTTCAGCAGTGGCCAATGCCAGGTGCCCCAGGGGGAATAAACAGAACAGGTAATCATCAAGTGATCTATCCCCTATCACCCATTTCCAGCTTCTGGCAAACAGTGGCTAGGGACACCATCCCTGTCCATTCTGGCTAATAGCCACTGATGGACCTATCCTCCACGAATTTATCTAGTTCTTTTTTGAACCCTATTACAGTCTTGAGCTTCACAACATCCTTTGGAAAGGAGTTCCACAGGTTGACTGTGCGTCATGTGAAAAAATACTTCCTTTTGTTTGTTTTAAACCTGCCACCTACGAAGTAGTTCTTGTGTTATGAGAAGGAGTAAAAAACACTTCCTTATTTACTTTCTCCACACCAGTCATGATTTTATAGACCTCTATCATATCCCCCCCTTTGTCGTCTCTTTTCCAAGTGGAAGAGTCCCAGTCTTATTAATTTCTCCTCATACGGCAGCCGTTCCATACCCCTAATCATTTTTGTTTGGCGTCCCCTTTTCTGAACCTTTTCCAAATCCCATAAATCTTTTTTGAGATGGGGCAACCACATTTACAAGTAGTATTCAAGATGTGGGCATATCATGCATGTATACAGGGGCAATATGATATTTCCTGTCTTATTACCTATCCCTTTCTTAATGATTCCCAACATTTTGTTAGCTTTTTTGACTGCCCCTGCACACTGAGTGGATGTTTTCAGAGAACTATCCACAATGACTCCAACTGGAACTGACACAACTTAGAGCAGACCATAGGCTATTCCAAATTGGCCCCTTTGCCTCTCTAAGGACAGAGAGGGAAGAAGGCTATTTATGCCACCTTCTCAGGTGCACAGAGCAGAGCTCAGGCACACTTTAGGATCCAGCCCAAAGGTTTAATAGTAGAATACTACAGTGAGGCCACATAATCATATTAAATCTTAATTATTTCTACAAAATATACTCCAGGGCAGTCAAAATATATATGAAACACACTCAAATAATTTACTACAGTATCCTTGACTTCTTAAAATGTTTGTTTTCATTGCTAATACACAACATTTGGGTAATACACATTGGGACCTATCCACTGGCAATTAATGAGAATCTAACTTTTATAACTTTTAAAATACGGCATTAGTACAATGGCTTTCTAATATAAACATACAGAATGTAACTGGGAGTACGAGGTTTCCTAGAGGTATAGAAGGCCCTGTGTGCAGCAGAACCAGTGCAGGGAGCTTGCTCAGGGCATGAGGACCCCTTCTGCCCAGGAAACCTATGTCCTCTGGGGGCACCCACTGCCCAGGTACACAGAGGAGGAAGAGGGCTGGGAGCTGGACCAGTGAATCAACAACTACGAATACATCAGTCAAACACAAATACCTGTGGGGATACCGAGGTGGGACAAAACAGTCCCAAGCCTACTGCAGCTCTGAAAGCATGAGAGGGAGGATTCCCAGACAGTGCAGAAAAACCCTGTGAGCAACCTGCATGCTAGGGCTGTGAATAAGGTCCTGGCTATGGCTTTTATCCACTAACAGTTACACTAATATTCATAAGCAGTGTTAGAGTGTTCAATTATTATTAAAATTTCCCATCAGCTCTTGCAGCTTGTCAGTTATGAAAAAAATATTCTAAGTCATCACTTCATGAAGACACGTAAAGGAAAGGTTTCCAACAAAATTTTGTAGGAAACAGCTTTCTGTTTTTATATCTTTCCTAGGGGGGTAAAAGATCATTCCATCATGTAGTGAGTAGTTACAGTTTCTGAGAAGACATATACTGTAACCAGATGCAGACTTTTGTTGTTCAGTTGAAGATGTCAAGTCCCCCCGGCCCCAACTGTCCTGTTCCCCAGTGGAAATTCTGATTTGGAGTCTTGGCAATTTCAGCAGCTCCAAAGGTTCTCCCTGCTACCTCATTAATCACTTCCCTGCCATGTACTATCTTACCTGCAGATGTAATTCTTCTTGCAGGAATCTTGTAAATTCAAGCAGTTTGGTTTCTCCTTGTCTTCATACGAACACACAGGAACAATAGTCTGCCGTCTTCTTTCTGTACAGGCTATGTCTCGACAGGAGCAGAAGAGCATCCCATAGCTGTGCTTTGGGGGAACTTTGTCAAAAAATAGACGGAGAGCCTTATGACACTTCCTCTTGTTGCAGATTTCATTAGATGTACTGCTGGTGCAGGGGGTTATATAAGCAGATCTGAACCTCTTGCAGGTATCATTTAGGTTACAGGCTTTTGCTGCATCCAAACAATTGTTCCCCTTTGAAAGTGCTGGCTCCACTGTAAAAAATAAGAAATATATCAGGTTTATATTGCGTTACAATGTTTGTATCTATTTCACGGTTAATGAGACCTTGAGCATATATTTGTCAGCTAAGAAATCTTGGCTGCCAGAAAACGTGTCCACCTCTTATGCTTCTTTGGCTCATAATTCAATGAGAGAGAAAGTGCATGAGCATATGTTAAAATTATAATGGTGGAAAATGAAGGATGACTAAAGTCAGTAGCATTGCACTTTATCTTCCCTGTAAAACAAATACAGTAAAAGCATATTGGGCTAATTAATCCCTGGTGTAACTCCATTAAAATCAATGGAGTTGCAACATGGAAAAACTGTCGACTGTGAAAGAAGACAGTGAAGACACAGGTTACTGTTTAGTCAGTTCTCCAAAAACTCTATAAATACCATTCAATAACCATATCAACAACCATACTTCCCAACCTGTAAAAAGTTTATATGCTCATTCTGCAGAATTTACAGACTACATGCTTACTAATACATTGTTTACAAGGTACACAGTCCACAGAACTTGAAAGGTTAGCATGTGCAGTGAACCACGTATGAGCTCTGTAAGCCCATCCTACACATCTTGTAAACTCCATGCTCACCTCTACAGGACAAGCAAGATAATCTTAAAAGGACCATAGGTGCACCCTGAACCTTACAAACTCTATGGAGGTTACAATCAGCGTTAAAGACACAGGCTAACACAAGGATACAAAACTATGGAAAAGTACAGACTAAAAACTTCATTAAGGTAAGTGTGAAAGTTGTAAGGAATTATGCAAATTTAGTAGAATTTATCTGAATATTAAAATTTTCAAAAACCCAACCATTTGACAAAGAAGAAAATTGGAGTTAGGGGTCGACAAATAATTTTAATTGCCATAAATAGTCAGGACCCACCAAACATTGCAGATCCAAGAAACAGTCATAACTCCCCATTATGCATCATTTCAATTGCAAGCATGAACAGCAAAACAATGTTGCAAGTTCTTAAACTGTAATAGGGTCACTGCATCCAGAGCATGGGTGGCCTGCAGCATCCCTGCCTCAGTTTCAGGGCTCCTCAGTAATTCACAAAGGCTTTCTTGTAGTCAATAGCTTGGACTGGTTTATTACCATATGTAGTTCCAGAATAAAATACTCAAGAGTTCATATATTCATCCTCCCCGGGTCTTACTGCCTGGAGTCTTTCAAGCTACTCCGAGGTAGAGCTGGCCAAAATTCTGGGATATTTATGAATTTGCTTTCATTCCCCTTTGGAAGAGGAGCCTTCCTGCTCCTGAAACCCACAGCAGCCTTCTCCAGGCTGCTGCTGAAATCTCTCCTCTATCAGAGCCTTTTCTACTCCAAATGCATGATTGGGTCACATGACCCTCTTTAGGGGGTAGTTGTGTTAGTCTGTATCCACATAAACAATAAGGAGTCTGGTGGCACCTGAAGAAGTGTTGTTGTTTTTTACCAGTTTATGCCCAAATAAATCTGTTAGTCTTTAAGGTGTCACCAGACTCCTTGTTGTTTTTATGACCCTCTTCATTTCCCCGCACCAGGGGAGGAGCGTTGACTGTGGCACAAGTGGGGCTGAGACTCATCAGCCTTTATAGGGTCAGTCACTCAGTGGCAGTATGATTCAAATAAACAACGCATTATACTACAATCTCCCATACCTACATCTCTGAAGCCTGATCCAACACAAAAGTAGCAAACACTTGATCTATTTCCAGTCCAGCTATATGTTCTCGTCACAGAAGAATAATTTTACATTGCACATTCCAAGCCTTTCTTCATCCCACTTTCCTGTTTAGTAAATAGATTACCATTGTTTGTGTCTTATCCTCCTCATAAAATACAAAACCTGGACAGATACAACATTCCACTATAAACCAGAGGGACCAATCAGGTCTTACATTCAATGTCTGAAGTTTAAACACTAGATCTAGATGAGAGATCGTATAGTCAAAACATAACACAAGATACAGACCACAGAGACCAACTTCAGATCTCCCTTACAGTAGTGTAAATCCAGAACTGCAGTGATTTCATTGGAGTTATTCTGGATTTATACCACTGGACTGGAAATTGGCCTTCAGCATCGCTAGCCTGATTCTGATCTGACTTACACTCACTGGAAACAAAAGAGTGTTGATCTAGTGCAAGTGAGATTAGAATCAGGCCCTATCACTCAAATCATATTACACCAGACCATGTATACTTAGTTCAGAGAGGAAGGGAGGTTTTTTGTTTGATACTGGACTGGATCTTAGGAGATCTGAAGTTGATTCCCAACTTTCTGACAGGCTTACAGTGAGACCTTGGGCAAGTCACCTAAATCTTTTTGTGTCTCACTTTCACATCTGTAAAATGGGGATAACATAGCTCCCTATCTGATGGATATGTGAGGATAAACTAATGTTTTTGAGGTGCTCAGATACTATGGGGATGGAGCCATAAAATTATATAAATAGCAAGAGATTATAGTTTTTTGAAAAGCTAATTCCATATGCAGATGAAGCAAGTTGTGACAGGTCAATAGAATATATAATATTTTAATTAAAAGGACATAATTTTAATTATTCCAAAGTCCTTGGAACAGATACTAAACCAAAATATGCCAATATTGCCATGGAGGAGACAGTAGCCAGCACCACAGAGTTCAGGTTGCATGTCTAACTATAAGAACGATTTTCATCACTTTCAAATGTTTGGTTTTTGGATAATCTTAACATTATAATAATGTTAAAATATTGTACTACATTAGCATATAATTATAACCTTTACTCTAAACTCAAAGTTTTTTTCTCTGTGATACTGCATATAGAATTATATGCTAAATCCAAGTATAATTACCACATTATCTGTAGGGCATATAATTATGCAATATATGCATAGTACATACTAATTACGACGTGATTACAGAGTAATTACATGCTTATTTGTGCCTGGAAGGCAAATGTTATATCAAACTGTTTAAATTAGGATGTCTTAGGATAATCAGTTGGTATGAATTTGTGGATGAGTTCGGAACTGATACATGCCAACACAAACATATAATTCACTATAGTCTAAAGAATTATTTAAAAATAAGCAAGATACAATAGAGCAGTATGTTCACATCTTTGTTTACAATCATGTATATGATTTTATTAAGGGTCCAAATATGGTAAATGCTACTATGAAATTAAAAAGTGCTTTAAAGATTAGGACCTCGGGGGACAAAAAAAAATCAAAAGTGACATTTTTAATGATTTTCTTAACGTACATAAGCCAAATGCAGTGATAATAAAACGGTGGTGAAAGTTATGCTGAGTGAAAGTCGCACTTGGCAGAAATTGTTCAGAAAGCTACTGTGATATTTACACTCACTCATATGCATTATACATTTTATATCCAACATGTAACTTACGCTACTCTGTGTCACCTCTCAATATAGCACAGAGATTACTTTTTTACTTTAAGGCTGCAACAGTCTGAATTTTGCCAATTGCCTTTTGCCCTTTCTATTTTGCTACTTGTGAACCCAGCTAGAGTATATTTATCACAATATTGTACGTAGTCAACTTTTTTGAAATGAATACTTACACTAGAGTCATACACTGGTATGCAATCAGAATCAGTGTTTGCATTGAATATGAACATATAAATCAAACATGCTCATGAATGCCAGATTTTCCTGATCCTTTAAATCATGTACGTTTAATTTAAAATTTACAAACTGAGCCTACTTATGTGTTATTTTACATTGTGAAAGTATCATGTAATTATTCTTAACTCCTTTGGTAGGTACAAACAGTTAGCACAGTACTTACTGTAAAAGTTCTTGCAGTTTATTTGCATGGTAGTAACATTTAAGGCCACAATTTCAGCTAGTCTCTGTTTTATGAAATGCAAATTATGAAGACAAGCAGTAATCTGACTCTTGTCGGATATTAACTATGTAATACATTTTAGGTTTAAAAGACAAATAGTTTACATCTTACTTTCTTTATCATTATTACAGGTATCACAGACTCAGGCCAGAAAATCCTTCCCTTTTCCCTATGTTGTCCGTCTTTCATCCTTCTTGCATCTAGTTTTCAGTCTGTGTATAGTGAAGCTTTGTGGCTGTCCAGGAAGGTGTTGACTCTAGAATGCCCATTAACTCAGTGATGTGCTTGAAGAGGAGCTCCGTAGATCCTGGGAGCCCCTTATTAAAATTTTTGCCACCAAACTCAAAGGACATTTGAGATCATTTCCCTGCCTTTGATAGATGTGTTTTGCAAAAAAACAGATAATCTAAGTATCAAAATTAATTTTAGAATAAACAAAACTTAGATTTTAATTTTCTTACAGTACATAAACAGCAATTTACAGTGGTTGCCATTAAAATTACAATTGCTCTTTGCAAGTAATTAGCATTATGAGGCTATTCAGTGTACTTAGCACAGGGAATACTGCGATCTTTGCGGTAAATGTTAATTAGGTGAAAGGGAACATTGTGAAATGTTATTGGTGACTACCTTGGGCTTGTTCCTGCATAGAAGAGTGGCACAGCTCTGCATGTAGAAGCCAAAGGTTGAAACTGTCCAACAGGATAAGTAAAGGAGCAGAATCTGATCCTGCATTAATTAAGGTGCTGCTACCGCAGCACCAATTTACTCATATTTTGTAGAAGGAATAAGGACGGAGAAGGGGGTGTGAAGGGACACTTGTCAGTGGCATGCAAGGGTGGCAAATAAACCATCATCTCTTCAGACATAATGTACTGCCAATCCCAAGTGCGCAGAAATAATGGGTCAAGTCTCCAAAAATCACGAGACTGGCTTTAAAAATCATGGGATGTTAGAATTTTGGGATTCTATTTGTCTTCTCGTTTCTCAGCCTTTAGATACACATGCAGGTCACATTTTCATGCTTTTTCTGCAACCCTGAGGGCTAGAAACTTACCTTAAAAAATAAAGCTGAGATTCTCACACAATCACTGGTCTCTTGGAGCCGGGCTTTAAGAAAAGCACCAAATGTCACCAGACTCATGTTAAAACTGTAGGAGTTGGCAACACCGGATATGCCCATGGTCTACATAATGCCCCCTTTGTTTTAGCCTGCAATCTGGAGGGTAAGGAAGCAGAGGAAACAAGGGTCTGAAGACTTATCACTGCACAATGAAGTTGAATATAGTTTTTAACTCTGTTTCATGTGCTTGGCCCAGAATAATGAACAAGGCATGAATTTACAATAGCTTTGTAGCCCTGTAAATTTGTAAAAGATGTAGCTAGTAGAAAAAAGGGATTATACGATGGTAAGCAATATGTGATAGCTTGCATCTGTGGCTAGAATGTAACGCAACACATGAACAGCTCATGCTCTAGAATGGGGCTTGGCTACAAAACCTAATGAGCCAATCACAGAGTGCAGGACATGATGTGGAGTCGAAGGCACATGCGGCAGTTTGTTTTACAATGTGTATATAAGCTGATTAATGATTTTGTACTTTGGATTTGTACCCTGTACCCATCCCCTACACTTGAACCTGATAAACTCAAGAGTAGTTTGACTGTATGTCAAAGAATCTCAGCAACAAATCCAACGTGGAACTGATTTATTGGATTACAGAAAACTGGATAAAGTGTTCTCCCAGAACCGGATGAAGTATTCTGGATATGCCAAGTGGAAAAGGTCTGGGGAGGAATCCCAACATAGCTAATACTTAAAAGTTACCTGTGCTCATTTAGGTCTTGACTGTACTCCAATTAAAGTCAATGCAAAAATTCCCACTGTCCTGAAAGATTCGGGACAAGTCCATAAAGCCTTTGTTCATATTTCCATTGGAGCACGATCACCTTTTAGTCCCTGCTATGAACAGAATGAAGGCTTATATGGAAACATAATTCTCTTTGCACTATTGAAGAATACAGGTTTTGAACCAAATTTTGACTTTAGTCACACCAGAGTAAAGCTTGGTTAAATCCATTAGATTCACTAGAAATTAGTCTGGATTTACAACCGTGTAACTGAAAGAAGAATTTGGCCCATTATTCCTAGTTTTACCTCTTTCCCCCAAGGTGTCTTATACAGAGAGGGAGAGATACAGTGATAAAGGGCAGCTCTACACTTAAAACGCTGCATCGGTATAGCTGCAGCGCTTTAATGAAGACACTCTACGCTGATGAGAGAGAGCTCTCCCATCAGCGTACTTAAGCCACCTCTGCGAAAAGTGGTACCTATGTCAGTGAGAGAAGCTCTCCTGCCAACATAAAGCTGTCTACACTGGCATTTAGGTCAGTATAACTATATTGCTCAGGGTGTGGATTTTTTGCACCCCCAGCAACATAGTAACCCCAAAGTAATTCTGTAGTGTAGACCTGCCCAGAGTTAGAAGCTGCTAAACAAAGAAACTTGTAGAAGCTGCTAACTGATCCAGTCATGGTTTCTCACGTATCGCACCAATGATTTCAACCCTAACCTAGAGGGATTTAGGATGTGAAGTTCCTCCTAATGTGTAACACAACACTAGCATCTGGAATGAATTATGCATCAGAAGGCCCTTATACAAAATAAATCCCTCTGGAGAAGAGATCTCCGGTCATTCCATATACAATTCATGCACTGTACTGAATCAGGGGCTGGTTTTGTGGTGTGGAATGCTCAGACCCAAGGCTTCAGCTGAGCTCTTCTAATTAATTTCCCCTGGACTATTCAAAGTGACCCGATGTTACTGCATATGCTGCCCAGCTATTCCATTCAATATATTATTTGATTTAGTCAGATACTAAGTGGACAGAATTAAGACTGAAATTGTGCATGCAGTTATACAGAATAAAATGTGAAAATATTACAATGTACATCGTCTGCATAATAAGAGATTTACTGCACACAAAGGTCACAAGACACAGTGCGAGACCATTTACCAAAGTCTTGCCAATTTACAGGGTAACTTTCAACATTTCTTTTTATTACTGCAGAATTGAATTCACAACTTGTTTCCTCTTTTCCTCAGCCTTGATTAATTACCATGTTAACATAACTACTGTTCTCCCTCTTATAATGGGCTCGCTCTAAAGTGCTGCCCCAGCAAAATAAAACAAGAAAAAGCTTCCAGCTCTTTGCTCTAGTATTGCAATCCTTTTTGATCTCACTATTTTTCAAATTTATGTTCCAATCCAATAAAGCATGCATGAATATAATAGCAAATCAGATAATACAAGGTTGTGACCCTTGTAAATGATCCTTCAAGCTTCTTTTTCCTTTTCCCAGTGATGTGGTACCTTTAAATGTGCTTGTTGACACATGAGAATTCACTTTGTTGATCATACACACTGTTTCAGAAAGATTATATTACATAATGTGAATTTTCTACTGCCCCTTTTTCTCCCATACCTACAACCCCATTAAGCATTAAGCTGTAAGCAAACCTCCGCTGGGGCAAAATTGGAAGACTAGAAATATTGAAGAGCCAAATCCTGACATCCTTTTTCAATCAAAGCTCCCATTCTCTTCAGTGGGAATTTTGTTGCTGTAACACTTGAGTAGGCTCTTCTAAATATGGGGCTAAATCCTTGCTAATTCTTTAAAAAATGAACCCTAATCAAAAATGGTTCCAAGATCAGCTATGAACCATACCTATCCTTTCCTGTTACAGGTATGCTTTAAAAAAAAAACACAGACCATATTACACCACTGAAAATTTATATCTATCATCAACGGTTTCCAAGTCACATGATGTGAAGTAATTAATAGTTCTCTCTCAGCAAATGCAATCATTATATTTTTAATTAACCTTTTCAACCTTCTGCACCTTTTACTTTTGTTATACACTAAATCTTTGCAGTTTTTCAGTTACGTTTGATTAGATTTTAAACAATCACATGAAAAATAAACTTTAGATTTAGTCAAGCAGTCCTTATGGTTACAAATAAGAAGGTATTGTAAACGTTGATGTAATGAGGATTGTTATAAATCAGATACAGGGCAGACACTCTGAACTTTGTGGCTATGTTCCCACCTAATTTTTGTTTTGGCAGCTTACTGTTATTTAATGGCTTTGGCTAACAGGAAACTGGCTTTTGAAAATTCTCTCTCAACCTAATTCTAATTACTCTGTATAAATCATACAATGATCAATTATAAAAATCTGAGGTTCATACATTATTTAAACTTAGCATTTGAATTCTCACGGCAGGAGTACAGGAAATACCTAAGCCCTTCTCTTTGCACACTAACAACCGCTTTATATCTGTAGTGGTGCCCATTACTGTAAAGTAGGGGCCAGACCTGCTCTCAGTGTAAATCTGGAATAACTCCATGGACTTCAATTGAGACCAGAATTTGGCCCCAGATATTTTTTTCTAGACAAGCTAGCTTAATGTTCACTATATATGAACATCAGGGATCAAATTCTTCTCTCACTTACAGTTGTGTAAATCCACAGAACTCCACTGAGCTCAACTGAGTTTCACCAGATTTACACCAGTGAAACAGAGTATGTTCTTATTTTATTAAGATGGCATAACTATATTATATGTACAAATGTTTATAATTGAAAGGATTATTTTGTAAATTATTTTCTCATGCGATCTTTCAAATGCTAAGAAACATACTTAGTAGTGGATATGAAAAATTAAAATATGTTTTATTTAACATAAGACTGATTCCAAGATAACTAAGGTCAAATTTGTTTGGAAAAATTAGTCTGATATGAGTGGAGCAGATACTAAAAGGAAATGATCTTTCACAAAGACAAGCAAAATATCCAAACATTTTTCAGTAATGCCATAAAACTATAATTCGATTTCAATTTAGTAATAGACATCTTAAGACAGTACATTATAATAATCTAATTATGTCTTATGTGACTATGCCAGATACTATCCTATTGTTCTTTGACTTTTTGTATTTAGACAACCATATTTGCTATAAAATGTAACTACAGGGCCAGCTCTGAGCTGTATTATTTTGAAATTTCCAGACAAATATTTTAATGCTACAATGACATTCCAAAGACGGCTTGTTGGCAAAACTGACATTTCATTATACAACAAAGCTGTTAACGTGTATCAAGAGCTGTGTGAAAAGTTTCACATGGAAGGTGAATGCCTAAAAACGTTGGGCAAATATAAATAAATTAAAACAGCTTTACTAATTTTCACACAAAAGGAAAAAACTATATTCAGCAGCAAAACTGTCTTTCCTATAGTGGAAGCAGAGTGTGCATATCAAAATGGAGAGAGAAGCTGAAGTCCAAAGGATGAATTCTACCTGCAGCAGCAGGCAAGGTCGAGAAGTCCTCCAATTTATACAATGAATGGAGAACACAAGCTAAACCTTTCAAAACCAGGACCCCAACCACATGTTCCTAAGTCCATATTTGGTTACCAAAGTAGGTGGCTTGATTTTCAAAAATGCTGAGCATTCAGCAGTTCCCACTGACTTCAGGAATTAGATGGTTTTGAAAAGAAATTATTAAAGAGATTCATCTTATGCCCCAATGCCAGCTTCTTAGAGATCCCCTGACCTGCTTACTTCATGCTCCAGTAAAGGATTTACATTTTAAACAGAATGATAACTTTTTTATTGTTACCAGCAAGACTTTGTATTGCACTTGATCAAAAAATGTGACTTCTCCTCCTATGGAATTGTACTGTAGTACAAGATGGACTGTCTTTGTAATGGAAAAGCTTTCACATCAAGTATGTACACAAGAAAAGAGCCAAAAAGAGGATAGTTATTCAGAATTTTGGTCATTTTAGCATTCTCAGGGAAGGAGGGCTCCCCAGCTAGCAACTCAGAATCTTTAGCTAGATTATTTGACAATTATCCTGAATAAATAATAGTAAGTAATGGCTGATGTAGTATGTTAGCATTTTATTGTAACTTTGCCTTAATAAAAATATTTATAAATGATAAAATAAAATAAAATGGAAGAGGTAAAAAGTTCCCAAGTTACTTCATAAGTTCCTTTAAAGTTCCAGGATGGGATTTTCAAAAGTTCCCAATGGAATTTAGGCTCCTAACTCAGTTAGGTGCTTTTGAAAATCCCTCCCTATGAGCCTAACTTTGGGTCCTATTTTTTAATATCTCAGCTTTAAGTGTTAGAATGCAAGTACCTCAACTACACACTAGCTGACCTATTCAGGGAAAGGTTGCCTGATAATGAAGCAGGGTGGGTAGAAACAGAACCTGATATGTGGGACGAAGTGCTGCTTGGGAGCAGAGAAGGGAGCAGTAGAGGTCCAGGAACCTACCACAATTATTGTGGGGGAATTTCTTCCCCCCAGCTCATCTGATGACTGTGCTGAAGCAAGGAGGAAATGAGTATGAGAGGTGATCAGAGGAGGGTCCCTTACTGACTGAGAGTTCCAGATGTATGCAGTGTAGTTTGAGCTGAATCGGTTCCAGGATGTTAGAGACACAAGGTGGGTGAGGTAATATCTTTTACTGGACAACTTCTGTTAGTGAGAGATACAAGCTTTTGAGCCACACAGAGCTCTTCTTCAGGTCTGGGAACGTACTCTGAGCATCACAGCTAACTACAAATTGGAACAGATTGTTTAGAATAAGTAGTTGTGTTCTAAGGGACCATTCAAGGGAGAGTGGCTTGTCTCAGCTCTCTGAGAGCTCTAGACTCATACAAAGCTGTTGGCTGGGACACAGTCTATAAGACATATGAGCTAGACAGTCAGTTTCTCCCTAGCTGCCTGCCAGTCAATTGTGGATTAACCACCCAGTCCCCTATTCAGTGTGGCATGGAGTATAATCAGCACTTCCCTAGGGTGCTGAAGGGAGTGGACTCACAGGGCCAGATCCCTGGATCTGATCAAACTGCATTCAGTGGAGGACCTGGGATGGAGGTGGAGAGATGGTTCAAAGTCTCTTTTGCATTCTTCTAAATCAGGGTCTTAACTTTGTGGTGTGATGGAAGTGTTGAATTGGCATTCAGGCTAGGGACTGCTCTAAGTTATGCCAGCTAAAATGAGCCTCTTGGGCACCTGCTCATCCAGCCAGGGGTGACCAGAGCACAGCCATCTCCAGCCAAGTCATAATGCCTGAGTCATAATGCCTCAAACACCTGGAAAAGAGACCACATACTGTTCCTGACAATCACAAAAGGGATGCAGCCAAGGGCCATGATCTGGCCCACAATCTCCACAAGGGAAGGAAAGGGCTGTTATGCAGTTGCTTCCAAGCGAGAGGAACAAGAAGCTGCCTGTGCAGGTCTGGAGTCAGGCAAAATCATGGAACTTCCCTGGGCTCTTCAGCTGTGCGGGACTCTTTAGTCTGAATAAAGCCCCAAGAGATCAGCAGCATTTAGAGTCATCATTTAGACACAAGGGAAGAAAGTAAAGGGTGAAGGGAGAGGGCTTGGTTCGGGCATGGAGGAAACTGAAAAAAAATACTATAAATGGCAAAACTGGCATTTCTGTTTGATCATTCTCATTTATTCTTTTGTTCTGAATTAGGCTCGGGATTACACCCACTAGCTTAGTTGTATATGTTATCCTAGTGCAGACAGGCAAAACTCAATAAGCCTTGATTTTCACCAGGGAACATTACCCCAGTTTGAAATTGTGGAAAACTGCCACCAGTCCAATGGCGGTTTATAGTAGCTTTCCATGTCCACATTAGGGGTTTGCATCAGTTCACCTATGCCATTGCTCATTGCTGAGGTCTCTAACTGGGGCAAATACTCAAAGTAGGAACGTCTTTAAAAGGAACGCTGTCATACTTACTTTGTGCTATTATTCATTTTGGAAGAAAAAAAATCAGAGGAGGGAGGCTTGGGGAAATGAGTAAGAATCAAACCTGACAATAACAGCCAAAGTGATGAAAAAAGACATGAAAAATATTAAACATGGAGGAAGAAAAAAATCCCCTTTCCATCACTACCCACAGGAAAGCCCTACCTTCCCTAAAATTCTTCTTCAGTTTGTCAGCTAGAGGAACATGCAGCAGTAGTCGTGACAAAAGGAATATCAGTAAAGGGCAGAAGAGAGTCTAAAATCGCAGTTCTAGCAGCACTAGCAGGGACAGGAGCAGATGCTGTCATCATGACAGCAGCAGCAGAGGCGGGGCTAAGACCGCAATCATGGCAGCAGTGAGAGCAATAGAGTCATAGAACAGCAATGGCAGCAAATGCCATAGCAGCTATAGAGACTCTGCATTATCCCCCCTTTTCCTATTGCTAATCGTGGCAATTATCTGTCCTATTTACTGAACAATCAGATTTGCATTCCATTAATCTACCACCAGCTGTTGTTCTTTTCCCTGCTAATTTGTCCAATGCAATCCTATTGAATATAAATAAATGCAGTGTAATGTATTGTAAGTTATCCACTGAGGTCAATGATATTGGTTACTTTTGTCTATTCATAGATTTCTCACTGATAAGCTTCAGTGAGCTAGAGTATGCTTTAGTTACTTTGTATTGGGACCTTAAAAGTCGGTGGTCAAGCAGAGAAGGTGCACTGATGCAGGTGTATTTAGTGGAAGACAGGGAAAGAAGAGACTTTCGAATATAGTAAATTACTTGAATTACATTGTGCAAATGACTTAGTGTTGAAATAACAATGGCCACTGCTCTATTGTGCACACGCTGAAGATAGAATAGTATAGAAAAAAAATATAATTGAAGGGGAGGGAGGGATATATGATACACATTACCCATCTGTATATATTTTTCTTGTTTTTCATTAACCTGCAGTTGCTAAGCTAGTTTCAAATCAATTAAACCATGTGCTTGCCTATCTCTCTGCTCTAGCCTTGTTTCACTCCTCTCTTTGCTCCACAAAACATGCATTACCTCCTGCCCCCTTTGTAGCCTTCTCCAACTCTCAGCTCTGGGCCCTCTTCCCTGCAGCACATGATCCCCAAAGGCTGCTCTCCGTGACCCCGAACTGGTATGCCATTACCCCCTCTCAAAGTTTCTCCTTAAAACATACTTCTCCTAGATATATAAAACATCGCCCTTCCCTCAGAGAATAGTTAACAAAACAGGTGATAGAAACAAACAATCAGGGAACTGACGTGCTAATTTCACTGCTCAGTAGCTGACTTGGTGTTGTATCCCATCTTCATGCCTCAGCTGTATGCGTCTATTTAAGGCCTGATCTAAAGTCTATTGCAGACAATACTTTTACTCCCATTGACTTCAGTGGACTTTGGATCAGGGCCTTTGGCCCTAATTCTGCATGTGCTTAACTCCCATTGAAATCAACTTAAGCATGTGCTTAAGTGCTATCCTGAATCGGACCTTACATTCAACTCTCCTGACCAGAGTCCTTGTCTTCAAGGAACAAGAGTAAAGGACCATCAGTGGTTTATACATAAAAAGAGTCATAAAAAAATAATGGGACATGTTAGGCAACGTTAATATAATAATAAACTGAAGTTAATTACTTTAGTTTACAGGCACTAAATTAAAATAAATATCCTCTTAATTGGTGATGAGTAAAACAACAGGTAAAATAACTATAATTTACATTTCTATATCCTATTTCACACACCACAGAAATACAGCCACTTTCGGAATGGAGAATTGCAACTTCTCAGCACCAGCAACACTGGCCAAGAGATTTTAGGAGGGGAAGTGAGCAATTCTCCAATCTAAACTACGGGAAGAATTTAGTTACCACATTATTATTATTCAATTTGGAATTTTTTTCAGGACAGTGAGCCTACATGCCCATTCAGATGAAAAGCACTACTGAGGCTCTAATAATCACAGGTTGCCTGGACTTTAATTATTATGCCTCATCTGAGTGATACCACCACCAACATAGTGCCCATCAAACTGGGGTATTGAGGTTCAGTGCTGATTTAGAGGGACTATTGCAAAACTGGTGAATCACCAGAACACTTTCTTGAAACAACAAGGCTTTCTCTGGAAGTCCGTTAAAATATTGACCATGCTCAGTTTATGGGAACTCAGCTGAGCTGATGATATCTACTGCATTCTACTGAGATCCCAGCTGGATGTATGCTGTTGCTATAAGATTATTAGCAACTTAGGTATGTTTTCCTACTAGTAGAATGTCTAATGACAATAAACATTCACTATTATAATGTTTTACAAATAGATTATGTCATAGTATTCACATATTCCCCTTGCAAAAGAAATTAAAGTCTGTTCTATCTGTACCTTTCTAAATGCTAGGCTTCAGTAATGAGAACTTCATTCTATACATATAAACTTCATATATTTAGTAAAAAAAAAAAACAAAAAAAAAAACAGCTGCCAATTTAAAGGCTTGGGACCCAAATTAAACCTTGAATTTTAAAATTAGTGTTAGTACTAGAGGTGTAAAAAGTGCACCATATCAGTAAAATGAAAAAAAATCTTAACTGTCCAAATCCATTCTATACCATGGCACAGTATGTGTATTTCCACCATTAATAACACCAGCTGCTGTTCTACAAGGTCTTGGTAAACCAAAGATGCTTTCCACACATTCTTTAAGTGAAAATCCAATAAAATAGTATGGTTTCACCTGCATTTCAACAGCATGAGGAAAAAGTGAGATTAAGAATGCCATTAAAAGCAACAAAGACTTTAAACAACATGAATCATGATAATCTATTAAAGCAAACTACTGTAGAGAGGAGAGGTTTCCACTGTAGGTTAGTGTGTCAGTAAATACATAAAATATAGAAGTCCCACATAATTGACATCTGAAGAACAAAGTTATCCATCAATGTCTTGGCAGAGATTGATCAAACAGAACGCTACTGCTGAACACCTGATAGTATGATGGCAATAATATAGCCATAAAACCTCTACGTCTATAATTGACTGGTTCCACTTCAAGCTACCATGTCTGAAACAGTGACTAATGTCCACCTACAGATTTCACTGGCATTGAATGACAATGTGTTACACCCCACACTATTTTCAGCAGATTGCTTATGTTGGATCATGGCCAAGTGACAGGAGCCACGGGGAAAAAAGCCCACTCAAGTATAGACATTCACAGGACGACTGGTATGGCAGTCTCAAATACACCATTTATCCTTTTGAACAAAATTTAAGATGTCTCATCTGGCTGTAAATTAAAACAAAAATACTCTGTTTCACACAGCACATACTTATCCTAAACAGAAACACTGCATTGTAAAAGGACTGTGAGCCCCAGAACATAAGAGTAACAAAATAAAAACTTACCTTATTGAATCGGGCTCCACAACAATAAACACTTCTTAAATAACAAAAACGATATAGCATTTTTGGGAAGAGAAAAACAACAAAGAGAAAAAAAACAATGCCAACAGGCATTGGAACCCTGACAGCAGGATTGTCTGGCTATGTAGACTCCCTCCTCAGGCCCTACGCTACCAGCACTCCCAGCTACCTTCGAGACACCACTGACTTCCTGAGGAAACTTCAATCCATCGGTGATCTTCCTGATAACACCATCCTGGCCACTATGGATGTAGAAGCCCTCTACACCAACATTCCACACAAAGATGGACTACAAGCCGTCAAGAACACTATCCCCGATAATGTCACGGCTAACCTGGTAGCTGAACTTTGTGACTTTGTCCTTACCCATAACTACTTCACATTTGGGGACAATGTATACCTTCAGATCAGAGGCACTGCTATGGGTACCCGCATGGCCCCACAGTATGCCAACATTTTTATGGCTGATTTAGAACAACGCTTCCTCAGCTCTCGTCCCCTAAAGCCCCTACTCTACTTGCGCTATATTGATGACATCTTCATCATCTGGACCCATGGAAAAGAAGCCCTTGAGGAATTCCACCATGATTTCAACAATTTCCATCCCACCACCAACCTCAGCCTGGTCCAGTCCACACAAGAGATCCACTTCCTGGACACTACAGTGCTAATAAACAATGGTCACATAAACACCACCCTATACCGGAAACCTACTGACCGCTATTCCTACCTGCATGCCTCCAGCTTTCACCCTGACCACACCACACGATCCATCGTCTACAGCCAAGCTCTGCGATACAACCGCATTTGCTCCAACCCCTCAGACAGAGACAAACACCTACAAGATCTCTGTCAAGCTTTCTTACAACTACAATACCCACCTGCAGAAGTAAAGAAACAGATTGATAGAGCCAGAAGAGTTCCCAGAAGTTACCTACTACAGGACAGGCCTAACAAAGAAAATAACAGAACGCCACTAGCCATCACCTTCAGCCCCCAACTAAAACCCCTCCAACGCATTATTAAGGATCTACAACCTATCCTAAAGGATGACCCAACACTCTCACAAATCTTGGGAGACAGGCCAGTCCTTGCCTACAGACAGCCCCGCAACCTGAAGCAAATACTCACCAACAACCACATACCACACAACAGAACCACTAACCCAGGAACTTATCCTTGCAACAAAGCCCGTTGCCAATTGTGCCCACATATCTATTCAGGGGACACCATCACAGGGCCTAATAACATCAGCCACACTATCAGAGGCTCGTTCACCTGCACATCCGCCAATGTGATATGTGCCAGCAATGCCCCTCTGCCATATACATTGGTCAAACTGGACAGTCTCTACGTAAAAGAATAAATGGACACAAATCAGATGTCAAGAATTATAACATTCATAAACCAGTCGGAGAACACTTCAATCTCTCTGGTCATGCAATCACAGACATGAAGGTCGCTATCTTAAAACAAAAAAACTTCAAATCCAGACTCCAGCGAGAAACTGCTGAATTGGAATTCATTTGCAAATTGGATACTATTAATTTAGGCTTAAATAGAGACTGGGAGTGGCTAAGTCATTATGCAAGGTAGCCTGTTTCCTCTTGTTTTTTCCTACCCCCCCCCAGATGTTCTGGTTTAACTTGGATTTAAACTTGAAGAGTGGTCAGTTTGGATGAGCTATTACCAGCAGGAGAGTGAGTTTGTGTGTGTATGGGGGTGGGGGGGATGTGAGAAAACCTGGATTTGTGCAGGAAATAGCCCAACTTGATTGTCATGCACATTGTGTAAAGAGTTGTCACTTTGGATGGGCTATCACCAGCAGGAGAGTGAATTTGTGTGGGGGGGTGGAGGGTGAGAAAACCTGGATTTGTGCTGGAAATGGCCCACCTGATGATCACTTTAGATAAGCTATTACCAGCAGGACAGTGGGGTGGGAGGAGGTATTGTTTCATATTCTCTGTGTATATATAAAGCCTGCTGCAGTTTCCACGATATGCATCTGAGGAAGTGAGCTGTAGCTCACGAAAGCTTATGCTCTAATAAATTGGTTAGTCTCTAAGGTGCCACAAGTACTCCTTTTCTTTTTTCAGGTGGGGTGGGCTATTGCCAGCAGGAGAGCGGTGGGGGGAACCTTTTGTAGGGGTGATCAAGGCGGGCCATTTCCAGACATTCTTGTCAACTGCTGGAAGTGGCCCACCTTGATTATCACTACAAAGGGTCGTCCCCCCTCCCTTCTCCCTCCCCCCCCCCCGCTCTCCTGCTGGTGATAGCTCACCTTACCTGGTTTCAGAGTAACAGCCGTGTTGGTCTGTATTCGCAAAAGGGAAGGGAGTGCTTGTGGCACCTTGGAGACTAGCCAATTTATTTGAGCATGAGCTTTATGCAAGGTAGCCTATTTCCTCTTGTTTTTTCCTACCCCCCCCCCCAGATGTTCTGGTTTAACTTGGATTTAAACTTGGAGAGTGGTCAATTTGGATGAGCTATTACCAGCAGGAGAGTGAGTTTGTGTGTGTATGGGGGTGGGGAGGATGTGAGAAAACCTGGATTTGTGCTGGAAATGGCCCACCTTAATTATGCACATTGTAGGGAGAATGGTCACTTTGGATGAGCTATTACCAGCAGGATAGTGAGTTTGTGTGTGTGGTTTTTGGGAGGGGGGTGAGGGGGTGAGAGAACCTGGATTTGTGCAGGAAATGGCCCAACTTTATTATCATGCACATTGTGTAAAGAGTTGTCACTTTGGATGGGCTATCACCAGCAGGAGAGTGAATTTGTGTGGGGCGGGTGGAGGGTGAGAAAACCTGGATTTGTGCTGGAAATGGCCCACCTGATGATCACTTTAGATAAGCTATTACCAGCTGGACAATGGGGTGGGAGGAGGTATTTTTTCATATTCTCTGTGTATATATAAAGTCTGCTGCAGTTTCCACGGCATGCATCTGATGAAGTGAGCTGTGGCTCACGAAAGCTCATGCTCTAATAAATTGGTTAGTTTCTAAGGTGCCACAAGTACTCCTTTTCTTTTTGCGAATACAGACTAACATGGCTGTTACTCTGAAACAATACATGTGTTGTTGAAGAATCAGTAGTTAGGTCAAGGTGAGTTTTGCACTTAAAGTATGGATTCAACTATTTTGTTACATATGAAAAACAGTGTACCCTCCCCAAAATTATATCCCTTACTCTTTGAATACAGAATAATTTTGTGAGAATTTACAACTAAATTATATATTATAGGCCAGATTTAACTTTGCTACAGTGGTGTGAATACAGAGTAAGTCTGCTGAAGCCAATGGACTTAATGAGAGTGGTATGAAGCCAAAGCACCACTATGTGTTTCAGTCAAGTTATTCTATCTTTACAAAAAGAAAAGGAGGACTTGTGGCACCTTAGAGACTAACCAATTTATTAGAGCAGACTAACACGGCTGTTACTCTGAAATCTATCTTTACAGTTTGCCTGCACAATTGAGAGTAGAATCTGGCCTCTCTCTTTAAACTATTCAGATGATACATTTTTAATGGCTTTAATTCAGGAAAGCAGAATGAACTTAAGTGTTTATATGTTTTCCTGAATCAGGACCTCTGTTAGTAAGACAACCAGACTTGTAAATTTGTTGATGCCAAAATAAGGCATTTAAATGTGCTTTGTAAGTTTCACTATCGCTAAAAACAGAAAATAATTAAAATGTCTAGTACTCTCTAATGGACCACTTGTGTACGTCAAATTGCTCTGTGGCCTTTGATATATACTTAAAGGTTATTGGCTAGTCTTACTGATGTATTTTTAAAGAGCTAACTATTGATTAATAATGTTTCAGTATTAATATAACCACTTTGTGTGGATCAAGAAACATCTATAGCAGAAACCCATATTATCCACAAATTAACTGTAGATAGATCTGTTACTTTAAGCCAAATGGGGTGCACCCATTCACTACTTTACAAGAAGGATGAAACAACTATAATAGTAAAGATTAAAGGAAAACAGTCCTATTTTTCAGTTGCATACAATGAATGCAGTTCATGACTTCATGTCCCAGTGGAGCTTTTGAAGAGAAGATGTAAAGCACAAGACCCAACTTGCCTGAATTTTTGACACACTGACATTTGTAAGACTTTACCCAAGGATAAAATTTCATAATTTGGGACTTTAATTGGTTCAAATGCTGAGCAAAATAAAATGTACCTGAATTTTTAATATAGGACAAGATTCTGGAGTACTTCACGTTTTCCATAATAGAAGAGGGATCTTCGGTTCAGTCTCATGTATTGGAAACAGATACTAATTTTACAAGTCAGATAAATAACTTTGAACTTTTTTGAACCAGCCATTCTCCCATGCAAATTAACCAAAGCCACTTAAGGCAAGCACAGTGCCTTGTAAAGTCCTCCCACATTTCCAGAAGTTCAGAGCTCCATGCTGTGATGAACCCGTCCTTAGACAAAGAAGACCTCAAGGCCCATCCTTATCGCAGTGTATGACTAACCACGAACCTAACACCCCTATCCCATCAGTTGTCCCAACCCTGTAATAAAGGCCCTCTATTATCTGACTGAGGTACCCTCCCACTGAGACCACTGTGTGCTTCTTGTAAATGAAGCAATCCCAGGGGATTCTGAGATAGCAAGAGGAGAAAGGGGGAGGGGGAAAGAGAATAGGTGATGGCATCCTTGCTTCTGTGCAGCATGCAGCAAATGGTCACCTACAGCTGAGTTAGGATGGGAGCCTGCATGTCCTAGAACTGAAGCCACCAGTACTGACAGTACTATCATGAGACCTTAGTCGAGTAGTTCCCTAGACTGTTTGTTCCATGAGAAAGTTATATTTGCCTCTTCGTAAAAGAGCGAAAGGGTGACTTTTGCTGGTTGTGGTTCACACGTAAAATATTTCTCAAAAGCTCTAGCTTTCATTAGCTGCTGGAATGTCTCTGTAAAAGCTGACACTAACTGTAGAATGTACTATAGTTGAGATGCATTATGATAATTAAGAAACTTGGTATTTAATGCAACAAAATCTAACTTACCTCATGTTTAAAAACGCCACAAGTACAGTACATTTGTTATCTAAAAATTGTATAGAGCATTATACATTTTTTAAACAATTTAAATGGATTCATAAGATGCAACTCAGGAATATGCTGCAACTTTAGAAAAAAACATTAAACACGCAGAGAAAGCTTTTACCAGGGCAGAGGTAGATAGAGTTACAGGACTAGTGTTGCATAAAAGGAAATGTCAGGAACATTTTAATAGCTGTAAATATATCAGTATTTTTAAAGAGGTTTTTTGGCCAGTTGTGAAAGGGAGAAAACTGTATCTAAAAACTACTGTATATAACTGGACAAATGAATGACCACTGTTTATTATTACAGCCTCTCCATTTATGACAAAAAAAGTTACCGCTGACAGAAGAACCACCATCCAGAAAATCTCTCTCAGATTTAGAAATATGTTTTCTGAATTTCCTTCTAAGATTCCTCATTGTCATTTTTGAAAAATTACAGCAAATTAATAAGGATCTCTACCCATGGCTGAAAATAGTTTTTATATAACAAAGATGTCATTACTCTTTATCTGCATGAATTCCACGAGAGCAAGACATAGAAACACAATAAAAATCTTTCATAACAGTTGATTAGAAAATATGGCCCGCAGAAAGTCTCGCTCTCCTTGCACTTTCCACCAAATATATTAGTGAAGCTGGGATTTTAACCCCCCACAGCTTTACCACAAAGAAACGCATTAATAAGATGCAATTTAGATTTGCATTTTTTAATAAGCAAGGGGATCAAAGAAAACTTGAATGCTGTAAGGCATGTTAAACTGTGTGCAAATTCAAACTTCAAGGTACACTACAGAATGAAGACACGTTTGGACTAAATAAGACTGGAATTTTATAATTGTAATTATAATTCAATTATAAAATTATAATTTTAATTAATTTATATTTATAATTAATTTAATTTATAATTATAATTAATTATAATTTTATAATTTGCAGTGCAAAATATATTCTTTTATTACCTGTTTGAGTGCAGCTGGTATGTTTGGCAGAACAGCAGGTACCTTTTATTTGCACCTAAAATGTTTCAGTGATTTACATAATTTTAACGGGTAATGACAAATCAGAAGGTACGGCGGAGGACCAGCAGTGAACAGATTTGATCTTTATAACAGCCCAAGAATCTTCTCATACAGGATTCTGGTCTGTTTTTACATAGGTATATGAGTTTCTTAAACTATCACATCATTTCAGTGAGACATGAGAATGGTATGTCCCCTTAAGGCAGCCACACAGCTGTAACCTGGTGGGATGCCCATCAGTGGTGTATTAACTGTTATGGAGTGTGAAGCCAACTGCTAAAGCTTTGCCATTAAAACAAAAGCGTGGAACCTATTCCTGCGTGCGCCTCAGTTTACTTCCCACAATGGTTGGTTGCCTTGTTTCCTGAGTGATATAATGCAAACCAATACGGTCACTTCTGACATCTGTACATATTTAGAAAATCTGACAGGTACACAAAGGGGTATATAGATGTTGAAAAGGGCACCAAGAAAACAGAAAAAAACAAGAAGCAAATAGCCTCAATGAGCTAATGATAAACATTCTCTTCTGTGTAAATGTTTTAATTTTTTTGAAGAATTGGGTTCAGAGACTAAAGGCACCTCCAGGCATGACCAGCACTTACTCATCAGATCACCACAGGCCTCACTGATCTTGGCAGTCTTACAAGGATCATATTTTCACATGGATGAACTGTTCCTGAACAATTTCTCCAAACAGGCTTTCTATAAGCATCAAGCATGCTTGTCTTCTCTTGCCATTTATATTTCCTTGATTAAACATGTTTATTGTAGACATCAAAAGGAAAAATCAAGTCTCTACTAACGTAAGGATTTAAACAACAAAACAAAAGAACGTGGGACTAACATACCATTTGTATCCCTCACATTGTTCACTCTGCTTGTACGTTCTATCCCTTTCCCCTACCTTGTCGTCTTGTCTATTTGGACTATAAAATCATTGGGGAAGGGTCTGTTTCATATGCTATGTTTGTACATTGCTGAGCACAAAGGAGTCCGATTTTCTGGTGGCTCCATGCACTACTTTAATAAATATGATTAATTCATGTGTGAACAATCTTCATGTCTCTGAAAAATGAGGTAGCAGAACAGCTTTAGGAGGAATCGTATTCAGTGCTCCTGTGCCATAGAGTAGAAAATGGTTCATCTTTATTGCTGTTGTCTAAAAGTTGTATCAACTTCTTGGGAAGGCTGAGATTAAAACTCTCATCACAGCAATCTGAAGATACAGGAGACTAAAGTCTGCTTGCAAGTAACCTGGTAGAAATCCAGAGTAACTCTACTGCTTTAGTCAAGGAGATCAAAATCTACCTCATTTAATGCCCTCCTCCCTTCTTGGCATTGGCTCTTCCAGCACAGAACAGGAATTGGATAGCTTTTTAAGCATCACATAGAGCAATATTGGGAATGTCTGCAGCCACTTTCTGCACACAAATTTCTACTATCCATAAATCTAAACAGAGGGAGGAGACCATCTTCCCTAGCTCTCAGAAAGAACCCTCAGGTACTGAACCTTTGAGCAGGAGTCAGGATTTAGCCTTTAATTACCAATTCTTTTCTTGCCTCCCATCCTTGGCAAAGACAGATTAATTGTGCTCGACATCAGGCAGGACACACACCTACTCTGTCACACTGAAGTTTAATGGCGGTAAAAAGGACTGCAATGTCATCTGAAGCATCTAGTATTGGCCATGCTCAGAGATGGGATAATGGGCTAGATGGAATGCTGGCCTGATCCAGGATAACAATTTTATATTCCTATGCTCCAAATGTATGTGTAAGTCTCTAGATGATTAAAAGAACCAGTATTCTGCATTTGAGTATCATATGGATTTTTTATGTACAAAAAAACAAACTTGGATAAATACATAATCAAATTCTGATTCTATGGGTTTCCCCAAACTTTTGTTAGTTTCCTATAACATATTTACTACAGCATGATCTTGGTCACAGAAACACAATAACAAGTGGGAGAAATCTAGAGCGCCAAAAGCAATATACAAGTTAATTTTTTGGATTCAACAATAGTTTCTCTAATGCCCTGTGAAATATTTAAAACCTGGCTGCCTGAATGTAAAATGGTACTGCTATCACGTGGCACAGTAATCATGCTGGATACGTACTTGAATTACTAGGCCAGAGCTATCAAGCCTTATTGAGTTGGTAAAATCTAATGGTTTTAAAAGATCAACGTTGGTTTATGAATCTGTCCCACAAGAAAAAAAAGGGAGAGAAAATGCTTTATTCAAATTAGCTTCCAGTATTATAGCTGAAAACAAATTCTAGACAATAAAAGAAACTAATGTTTGATCTAGATCTATTCAATATATCTAAAATATGTCCTATTATACATTCTCTGTTATATGGTCTTATTCTAGAATATGCTCTGTTTAACTATTAATGCAATATAGCATTATATTAACACCAGATTCTATCAAAGGCATTCCTGGCACACCTGAAACAAAAAAACAGAATTATAATTTTCTATATAGTGTTGTCACTGGTTAGACTGTGTGGATACTGAATTGTTAACTAACCGCAACAAAAGAATCACCATTCTAATGAGGATAATATATCATGGCAATGTCAATTTGATTAATGTAATGGGGGCACATTTCAGAAGAAGAAAATTACAGGTCATTAGGAGTAAATTCAAATTATGTTACAGGGTTGAATGATTTTCTTATGTATATAGTGAATATTTTGTTTTGTATGTTTATGTTTTGTTTTAAAATCTCAAAGCATTCTTCTTTCCAAGTTAACCATGTTTAACACAATTTGGCTGGTTTCAGAGTAACAGCCATGTTAGTCTCTATTCGCAAAAAGAAAAGGAGTACTTGTGGCACCTTAGAGACTAACGAATTTATTTGAGCATAAGCTTTTGTGAGCTACAGCTCACTTCATCGGATGCATACTGTGGAAAATACTGAAGATGTTTGTTTTTATATACACAAATCATGAAAAAATGGGTGTTTATCACTACAAAACGTTTTCTTTCCCCCCACCCCACTCTCCTGCTGGTAATAGCTTATGTAAACTATTTCCCCTTGTTTTCCTAACCCCCCCCCCCTCCTCAGACGTTCTTGTTAAACCCTGGATTTGTGCTGGAAATGGCCCACCTTGATTATCATACACATTGTAAGGAGAGTGATCACGTTATATAAGCTATTACCAGCAGGAATGGGGTGGGGGGAGAGAATACCTTTTGTAGTATAAACACCTATTTTTTCATGATTTGTGTGTATAAAAACAAACATCTTCTGTATTTTCCACAGTATGCATCCGATGAAGTGAGCTGTAGCTCATGAAAGCTTATGCTCAAATAAATTGGTTAGTCTTTAAGGTGCCACAAGTACTCCTTTTCTTTTTACAATTTGGCTGGTAATACTTTTCCAGATTATACAAACACCTTAATTCTGGGCTGGTTAGAAAAGAAAGAAAACCTTGGAATCTAGGACAACAAATAACTGACTTTTATTAATAAAATTCACACACAAACACCATATGTTTACACAGCCCTTTACAAAGCAGACTGTAAACTAAGTTCCTTGCCCCCCCAAAAAGAAGTCAGACAAAAAACAATGCAAGGCAAGACATGGCATAACAGTTCAGATAAGGAAGAAGAGAGGTTTCTGGGGAAGGCAGCATCGTGGAAAGTAAACAGCAAGGAGTAGGAAAAAGAGAAAAGGAGCAGTAATGTGAGAGGATTAAGGATAATACAGGGAGCAGGAGTTGGAATAGAGGAAAATCAGAGCCAGGACATAGGTGAGGGGAAGATTATATAAGGCCTTGTAGATGAAGATGAGGATCTTGAATGCGATATGGCAGAAGATAGGAAGTCATTGAAAGGATATGAAGTCTGTATACAGTTGACAAAAGCCAAGGAACGTATATGCTCTGGGCCAAACCATGGCCTCAGAAAAAGTTGCACAAGGGCCAGAGGTATGCGGATAATTTCACAAGCTTCTACTTATAGAGTTTATAAAAACCATCCGGGATGGAGAGGAATGGGATTTTCAGTACTACGGAGGGTGGCATGAAGCATGGCTGGAAAAGTCTCTATCGGAGACAATACAGATGTACAGAAGAGAGGCGAGGAACCTGCATACGCACAGAGCAACCACACAGGACAAAGACGGGTGGAGGCTGGAGGGGCACTGGTTCACATACATCAATAAGAGCTCTTTTTGGCCAGTACTTTCTGCTTCAGCCTCAGGGACAACAGGATGGCAAAGGCAAAGGACTGCTGTGGTTCCAAGACCAAATCCAAGCATCCATAACCCGTCGCACTACCAGAAATCTGTGAAAGGCTACATCTACACTTGGAGCTGGGGTGTGATTCTCAGCTTGCACAGATATACACATGCCAGCTTGACTAGAGCTAGTGCGCTAAAACAGTAGTGTAGCCCGGGTAGCATGGACCATAGAAAGCGGCAGCATGGGCTAGCCATGCTGAGTACATACTCGTGGACTTCAAGTGATTTTGGACATGGCATGGCTAGCTTGTGCCGCCTCTTGTTACTGTCTGTGCTACCCCAGCTACGCTACTATTTTTAGTGTGCTCGCTCCATGACAGCTAGTGCAAGTATGTCTATGTGAAATAGGAACCAGACTCCCAGCTACAAGTGTAGACATATCCTAAGTTAAAATTGATTCAGATGGCATTAAACTTATTTGCCAACTAGTCGTATGCTACCTGACATTTTGCTACAGAATGCTGCTGCTGAGAGGGCTTCCTCAAGTCTGGCACCCTCTCAGCCCAGCCATGCATTACATGATTGTGGATCACCAAATGCATACATATTTCATTGAGAGGCATCAGTGGAGTTGGAAGAAAGGGGAAGAGGGTGTTTAGTCTTCACCACTCACTGTCTCCACCAAATTTTGGCCTGTCCCAGCAGGATTTCCCCTCCTCCCCCCGCCCCCCAGCCATCCACAGCATTTTATTAGTGCAAAATTAAGCCCTCTCTAACTTATGCTACTGGAAAAGCTCAAAAAGCACATGGAATTAAAGGTGGGGGTTTCATCTAATTTCTCTTTGATTTGAGTCAGACAAACATTATTTAAACATCGTTTTTTCATATTCAGTGCTTCAGTCACTCCTTGTCAAAGTACTTACATGGCCCTTCTCACCACAGTCTGAGTGCCTCACAAACACTAATGATTTTAACAAGGATCCTCAGAACACCCCACAGAAGTAGAGAAGTATTCTACCACCGTTTTACAGACAGGGAACTCAGGCACAGAGAGATTTGTTTTGACTTGCTCAGGATCACACCGGAAATCTGTGGCAGAGCTGAGGACTGAACAGAGATCTCAAGTCCCAGTCCAGGGTCTTGACCACAAGACCCTCCTTCCTTACAATATTTTTAAAGTATACTAGTTGTAGTCAACAAGTTTAAACTAAAATAAATATTGAAATAAATATATTTATAGGACTACATGTTTATTTACTTTAATTGATGTATTCAGTATTTATTAAGGCCTGATTCCACAGTCCTTACTAAGATAAAAACTCCTATCAAAGTCTATGGTAATGAGTTGTTCGAAGTCAGTGATAGTTTTGCTTGAGTATGGATAATGGGATCAGACCCTTACTTCCATATTAGATTCAGCCTTTTCTTACATTGGCAAGAGACAGATGTTCAGCAAGCTAACCTGAAAAAACTGAACATGGATTAACTGTCAGTGATAGCGCAATGATCCATAAGCAATAAACCTATATACAGTATTGTATAATATGACAGACTATGTTGTGTTTATTTATTTGTAAATATAAGCATTGCCAGTGGGTTAGAGATCAACAGCCAATATCCATTTTAGAAAGTATCTATATTGTCTTTAACATATCATGCATTTACAACACTCCAAAGTGGTAAGGACCACTATACATCCAGTCATAAATAGATAATACCCAAAAACATGCCATATTCAATTCTAAACAATTTTAATATGGTCTGCTAAAATACTTAGAAAGCAAAAAGACGCGTCGATAGCAATAATGGACCAACAACTCCTCTGTTATAGAATTTTAATTTACTAAACTGGTAAAATGAGTTTGTCTAAATTATGCCCCAACTACTTTACAGAAATTTTAATACTGAGCCTGGCCTGTAGCTGCATTTGTATGATAAACAGAAGTTGTATCTGGCCGTATTTTATTATTAAAATGTGGTTCTCTGTAGTGTAGATTAGAAAAGACAAAAGGAAAATAATGGGCAAGAAAGAAAAATTAGACCCAGCCCTGCATTGCATAGTACAGAGGTGGTCAAACAAGTAGAGCTCAGAAAGCTCAGAAAGAGAGGAAGTAGAGGCTGTATGGCACTATCTCCCTCTGCCCCCAAGACAGCAGAAATCCTTCCAAATGAACACTGTGCTGATGGGGCTCTGTGGGTGTTGAGGGATATCTGAGCAGCCAGAGGTGGGTGTACCCAGAACACAGCTTCTGTTCTTTGCGCTGCCCCAGAGGAAGTTCTGCAGGAATAGGAGCTCTCTTTTGTGTACCTCCAAAAATCAGTGGCTCCAGCACCTAGTCTCCTGACAGTGCACCGACCAAACAGATCTGCCCCAGTGAATTCCGCAAAGGTGCTGGTGCTCAGAACAATTAGGCGCTGAAGAGCCCGGGAAAGTGCAACAGATTCTGCAATATCTCAGGAAGGCTGCAACAGGGGTGCATTGGTGCACTGCTGAGACAACAGGATCAAGCTTTGTAAAGTTCATTACCACACTGGGAAACTGTCTCAGGATATTTGGACCCACCAGTAGTTCCTCGGTAGTTCGTCAGTGTCAAGGTTCCTTCCCCAATCTGAACTTTAGGGTACAGATATGGGGACCTGCATGAAAGACCCCCTAAGCTTATTCTTACCAGATTAGGTTAAAAACTTCCCCAAGGTACAAGCTTTGCCTTGTCCTTGAACAGTATGCTGCCACCACCAAGCATTTTAAACAAAGAACAGGGAAAGAGACCACTTAGAGACGTCTTCCCCCAAAACATCCCCTCCAAGCCCTATACCCCCTTTCCTGGGAAAGGCTTGATAAGAATCCTCACCAATTGGTACAGGTGAACCCAGACCCAAACCCTTGGATCTTAAGAACAATGAAAAATCAATCAGGTTCTTAAAAGAAGAATTTTAATTAAATAAAAGGTAAAAGAATCACCTCTGTAAAATTAGGATGGTAAACACCTTACAGGATAATCAGATTCAAAATGTAGAGAATCCCTCTAGGCAAACCCTAAAGTTACAAAAAGACACAAAAACAGGAATATACATTCCCTCCAGCACAGCTTATTTTACAAGCCAATAAACAAAAGAAAATCTAACGCATTTTCTAGATAGATTACTTACTAACTTTACAGGAGTGGTAAGGCTTGCATTCCTGATCTGTTCCCGGCAAAAGCATCACACAGACAGCCAGAACCCTTTGTTCCCCGCCCACACCAGATCTGAAAGTATCTTGTCCCCTCATTGGTCATTTTGGGTCAGGTGCCAGCAAGGTTACCTTAGGTTCTTAACCCTTTACAGGTGAAAGAGTTTTGCCTCTGGCCAGGAGGGATTTTATAGCACTGTATACAGAAAGGCAGTTACCCTTCCCTTTACATTTATGACAGACAGATTCACATTTTACATTCTGATATTCCTCACTTGGCACTGAACATCCTTAGTATGCCTTTCAATCCCTCATATTTGGTCCCATGCACCACTTCTCACCAAAACTGTTCAAATAAAGCTAGCTTGAAGTTTCTCGAACTGTTTTGTAGTTAGGACATGACAAGAAAAAATTTCAAACTTATGACCCATTTGTCACATGAAGACCTATCTTTAAGAGGGCTTGTCTGAACAACCTCTAGTTTGGTTTTAAAAAAAAAATCTGCTGGCCACATACCAAACATATCATGTCTGAAGCTAAAAGGACTTCTAATGGGTATTTTATTGTTGTCAAGGGCATGTATGTGTGAGAGCACACATGCATGCACGCAACACTGGGTATACAATGGAATGACTCAACTTTACTGTAGATTGGCTATTGCAGCTCTTTTATAAAGTGGCATTACTAAGGATATTTGTAGTGACTTTACACTGTTCAGTTGCGAAACCAAGTAAATTGATAATGTTGTCCTTACATTACTTCATTAGAGTGTGAACACCAAAACATTGTGGTCACTAGTAATGAGGAATACAGAGAGGGGGATAAGAGACGACGGGGAGGGGAATGCAGAGAATGAGAATAGCAGTTTAATACAGTGTATGCTATAAATGAAATTACTGCTAATTTCCCAAGGGATGTGTATACGTAACCTTCACATCTGGCACTCAGGTTTAAATATCATTAAGGAGTTTTGCTTTAAAAAAAAAGGGAGGGGAGGAAATAAACTGAAGTGCTCTAAATCACAATGTAAAATTGTTTACATAGTGGCAGTGGATTTTATCTTGGAAAGAAAATCCAGAATATAGAAAACCTGCATGCTGGATGTCTATGGCTTCAAGAATCAGTTGCCTCAGACAGAGGAGATGTTCACAAGAACAAAACCAAACCTAACATCAGCCAAAACACAAAGAATCAGTATCAGTTCTTGAACTGCTAGTACAGTTGCCTATAGCCAGCCTAAGAGTCACTCGTAACACTTCAAAGTATTTCTTTTACAGGCTTCTTATATTGTTAATCATGCCCCGTTGTAGTTGTGGGTGGCTGATGATGCTCCTGGAAAACAGCAGCAATGGGAGAAGACAGGGGTTGAAATTATATGATGAGTGAAAAGTACTTCACCAATAAAAGACAGCCTTTGCTTTCAAATGCCTTGCAAAATATACAGGCCCCAATCCTCAGGTCTTTATTCAGAGAAAAATTCCAATGGAGTCATTCAAAGTCAATGGGGGTTTTGACTCAGTGAGGAGCTCAAGACTGGGCCCTTTCTGTACATGTGTGCTCATATGCACTAAAATCTGTTACCTTAAAAAAAAAAAAAAACCAAAACTTTGCTGCCTCTTAGAGTGGACCAAATCACTACAGCTTATAACAGTGTTAGTAAAGCACTTTGGATCGTCACTGTTCTATACATGAATATTACAGTAGAGATGAAAAAGAACTGCAGACAATGTACAAACAAACAGACATTATTTCTCAACCTGCATAACTGCATGCATACTGCATGTGCTATACTACTTTGGGCTATGTTAGGTCACATTGTGTGCTGTACATTTTTATTCACTGTAATATTTAATAAGACACACCTATCAATAGATTTTGTACCCAGTTTTTCTAAAACTGCATGCACAATTAATTGACTGAATTTTGCCAACATCTAAAGCAGCAGCAAGTATTTGGTATTACCATATTTTACTTGCAAACTCAAGAGCTGACTGCAATAAAAGAATGGTAGTGGATTCACTTTTTAGAGGGATAGTTAAAATGGTATTCCACTCCAACTATACAAGTAATTTGTCTGAATATGAAACGCAGGAATTTAGGTTATTTCCTTGAACCTGTAGAATTATATAGAATACTTCTTTCATCTTTATTTAATTACTGTTCTTTAAAATTACAAAACAGCAGACAAAAGGTGAAAAGATTGAAACAAAAAATGATCAGATTCATAATTGTATATAGAACACAGCTGTGAACTATACTGATCACCATTATAAAAGAAAAATTAACCAACAGATACTGCACAATGATTTCCCAGGAATGATAGTTATTTCCCCTTACCGGAAAGGGGAAAAAAATCTGTGGTGTCTCAGATGAACGTTGAAAATTACGTCTACTGTAGATACATAATAAAACAGGATAAATACTTTGTATGCACATATAGTGATTATCTCTGAGAACTCGTGAAGGACGGGAGAGATCCCAGAGGACTGGAAAAGGGAAAATATAGTGCCTATCTATAAAAAGGGGAATAAGGACAACCCAGGGAATTATAGACCCATCAACTTAACTTCAGTACCCAGGAAGATAATGGAATAAATAATCAAAGAATCAATTTGTAAGCACCTAGTAGATAATAAGGTGATAGAAACAGGCAACATGGAGTTGTCAAGAACAAATCATGTCAAACCAACCTAATATCCTTCTTTGACAAAGTAACAAGTCTGGCGGATAGAGGGGAAGCAGATGTGATATATCTCAACACTAATAAGGCTTTTGATACTGTCTCACGTGACCTTCTCATAAGCAAACTAGGGAAATATAACTTAGATTAATTTACTATAAGGTAGGTGCACAACTGCTTGGAAAACCATACTCAGAGAATAGTTATCCATGGTTCACAGTAAAGCTGGACACACATATTGATGGGATCTTGCAGGGATCTGTCCTGCATCCAGTTCTATTCAATATTTTCATAAATGACTTGGATAATGACAGAGAGAGTACAGTTATAAATAAGGCCCCACTTCACTCCTGGGATGACTGTCAAATAATTGCAGCTGAGTTGTGAACAAGACATGAAAAACTGTAGAAAAATAATAATGGACCTTTGTTAATTGTGGCTGATAGCCAGAGCCCCACCACACAGAAGGCTGACAGCCAGAGTGAATTAAAATCAAAATTGCCTTGGAAGCCTAATATTGTGGGATCTGAAATTTCCGCAATATTGCAAATTAAGTCAGACCGTACTTATAAAGTTTGTGGATGATACCAAGCTAGGAGGAGTTACAAGCACCTTGGAGGACAAGATTAGAATTTAAAATGTTCTTGATAAACTGAAGAAATGGCCTGAAATAAGTGGGATGAAATTCAGTAAGGATATATGCAAAGTACTACATTTAGGAAGGAATATATTTGCACAAATACAAAATGGGAAATGACTGCCTAGGAAAAAGTACTACCGAAAATAATCTGGGAGTCATTGTGGATCACAAACTACTTTTGCATAAAAAGCAAACATCATTCTGGAATGTATTAGCAGAAGCTCTGTAAGCAAGACACAGGCAGTAATTCTTCCACTCTACTCAGCAACTGATAAGGTGTCAGCTGGAGAAAAGATGTGGACAAATTGGAGAAAGTCCAGAGAAGAGCAACAAAAATGATAAATGGTCTAGAAAACATGGCCTATGAAGAAAGATTGAAAAAACTGGGTTTTAGTCTGGTGAAGAGAAGATGAAAGGGGACATGGTAACAGTCTTCAAGTACATAAAAGGTTGTTATAGAGGAGGGCAATATAGTGTTCTCCTTATCCACTGACGATAGGACAAGAAGTAATGGGCTTAAATTGCAGCAAGGAAGATTTAGGTTAGACATTAGGAAAAAAGTTCCCAACTAAAGATAGTAAGCACTGGAACAAATTACCTAGGGAGGTTGTGGAATCACCGTCTTTGGTGTTTTTAATAACAGGTTTGACGAACACCTGTCAAAGATGGTATAGATAATACTTAGTCCTGCCTCAGTGTAGCGGACTGAACTATATGATCTACTGAGGTCCCTTCCAGTCCTACACATCTATGATTCTATAGTTAAGAATTTTTTTAAGTACATCAGAAGCAGGAAGCCTCCTAAAAAACCATTGGGGCCACTGGACAATCGAGATGCTAAAGGAGAACTCAAGGATGATAAGGCCATTGTGGAGAAACTAAATGAATTCTTTGCATCAGTCTTCATGGTTGAGGATGTGAGGGAGATTCTCAAACCTGAGCCATTCTTTTTAGGTGACAAATCTGAGGAACTGTCTCAGATTGAGGTGTCATTAGAGGAGGTTTTGGAACAAACTGATAAACTAAACAGTAATAATTCACAAGGACCAGACGGTATTCACCCAAGAGTTCTGAAGGAACTCAAATGTGAAATCGCAGGACTACTAACTGTAGTCTGTAATCTATTATTTAAAAAATCTTTCGTACCAAATGACTGGAGGATAGCTAATGTAACACCAATTTCTAAAAAGGGCTCCAGTGGTGACCCTGGCAATTACAGGCTGGTAAGACTGACTTCAGTACCAGGCAAACTGGTTGAAACTACAGTAAAGAACAAAATTGTCAGACACATAGATGAACATAATTTGTTGAGGAAGAGTCAACATGGTTTTTGTAAAGGGAAATCATGCCTCACCAATCTCCTAGAAATCTCTGAAGGGGTCAACAAGCATGTGGGAAAGGGTGATCCAGTGGAAATAGTTTACTTAGATTTTCAGAAAGTCTTTGACAAGGTCCCCTCAAAGGCTCTTAAGCAAAGTAAGCTGTCATGGGATAAGAGGGAAGGTCCTCTCATGGATTGGTAACTGGTTAAAAGATAGGAAACGAAGGGTAGGAATAAATGGTTAGTTTTCAGAATGCAGAGAGGTAAATAGTGGTGTCCCTCAGGGGTCTGTACTGGGCCCAATCCTATTCAACATATTCATAAAGGATCTGGAAAAAGGGGTGAACAGTGAGGTGGCAAAATTTGCAGATGATACAAAACTACTCAAGATAGTTAAGTCCCAGGCAGACTGCGAAGAGCTACAAAAAGATCTCTCAAAACTGGGTGACTGAGCAACAGAATGGCAGATGAAAATCAATGTTGATAAATGCAAAGTAATGCACATTGGAAAACATAATCCCAACTATACATATAAAATGATGGGGTCTAAATTAGCTGTTACCACTCAAGAAAGATCTTGGAGTCATTGTGGATAGTTCTCTGAAAGCATCCACTCAATGTGCACTAGCAGTCAAAAATCCTAATAGAATGTTGGGAATCATTAAGAAAGGGATAGATAATAAGACAAAAAATATCATATTCCCTCTATATAAATCCATGGTACGCCCACACCTTGAATACTGCTTGCAAATGTGGTCACCCCATGTCAAAAAAGATATGTTGGAATTGGAAAAGGTTCAGAAAAGGACAACAAAAATTATTAGGGGTATGGAATGGCTGCCATATGAGAGATTAATAAAACCGGGACTATGATATGATTGAGCCTATAAAATCATGACTGGCGTGGAGAAAGTAAATAAGTAAGTGTTATTTACTCCTCCTCATAACACAAGAACTAGGGGTCACCAAATGAAATTAATAGGCAGCAGGTTTAAAACAAACAAACGGAAGTATTTTTTCACACAATGCACAGTCAACCTGTGGAACTTCTTGCCAGAGGACGTTGTGAAGACCAAGACTATAATAGGGTTCAAAACAGACCCAGATAAATTCATGGAGGACAGGCCCATCAATGGCTACTTGCCAGGATGGGCAGGGATGGTGTCCCTAGCCTCTGTTTGCCAGAAGCTGGGAATGGGTGACAGGGGATAGATTACTTGATGATTACCTGTTCTGTTCATTCCCTCTGGGGCACCTGGCATTGGCCACTGTTGGAAGAGAGAATACTGGGCTAGGTGGACCTTTGTTCTGACCCAGTATGGTTGTTCTTATTTTCTTAAGAAGAAGATATACAAACACAACTAAATAAAAAAATACTTTCCTTATCTTCATCTATTTCTACATGAAGCTGTATTAGCTACACTGCATCTAACCTTGTTTCCCCAAGGAGACAGCCTGTGTGATTCTGCCCATTTAAGGGTTTGTCCTTCTCTCATTCTTTATTCCTCAGACAGAAGATCCAAATAGGAACTCTTTGTTCAGGAATCCTACCTTCATCCTTAACTACCACTTCAGTGAATGCAGACAACCATTACCATCTTTCTCAGGTGTGGTATCACACTCTGAACTTCCACCTCTGCCTCTGAGGTCACACAATACATCTATTCCCGCGTGAGCTCCAGCCTTCGAGGCAGAGAATGCCCTTCCAAGTATTGCTGTGCAAAGCTGGGTGGCCATCTTTGAGTCTGAGTTTTCATCCAATCAAGAGCAGAGTTACAGGATAGCCATACTTATCACACATTACCTAACCTGTCCAACTTTAATTTTACTTGGCATATCATTATTATATTGGATTTTTAATTCTCTATTCATCTGCAGACAAAAGACTATGCTCTTAAATAGATGGCCAAACTATCTGAGTGAAACACAGAATAAAATGCCAATTGAGTCTGCTCCTAGACAAGCATTGCTTACATCTTTAATGTTACAAAACAGCAGTTAATGGAAATGTATTCAAGAAATTTTTCTTATTCCATTCAGTCTATTTTGAGGGGTTTAATTAAAAAAAATGTTCAAGGGATTTGTTTTCTATGTGTCAAGAGTAAGGACCCTGGTGTTGTGTTTAAACAGGTGGATAAGAGGGATAATGAGTGGGAAGATAGATACCAAAGAGATATTTTTTTAAAGGAAATCAGTACATTAGGCAACAGGAAAGACTAAAATTATACATATGTGTGCAAACAGAAGAGTGTTTGGAACAAGGGCTAATGTAAATTTTGACTTTTGTAATCAACTCTCCTTTTGGGGTTTAAATATCAGTATCCTACAGCAAGCTGATAAAGGGCCAGATTGTGAGGCACCCTGCACAGGCACAGAGGGATATGCAAGAAGCCTCCCTCCTCCATTCCTTACATGGTGGTGTAGGGACCTCTCCCAGTAGCACTTTCTACAACTCTAGAGGACATGGGGACTGCTCATTGCTACTAGGAAGCAGAATGCCAAAAGTGTGAAAGGGAGGGTGGACCTATGCACTCTCACTCACTGGTCCACAGAGCAGACCACACACCTCCTGTGTGCACAGTAGCACCAAAGGTGCTCTCCAGTGCTCCTCCTGAGATAAGGTGTTTTTTATCATCCATATACAGGACTGCAATATAACTGTCACAATCCAGTCCAAACTGGGAAAGGGGCCTGTTACATGTTCTCTTCGGATAAATGTCACACCCCAAGATACTGCAGTTGTGACATGTTAAGACAGACTGAGTCATTTGCATTTACCATGATGGAAGCTGTCAAACCATTCTACTTCATTCCTATGTAATGAAAGTCAAGGATGACTTGAGAAAACTTGTTGCAATGTCCAGTCTTATGCATTTCGGGTCTGATCCAACTCTCATTAAAGTCAAAGACTCCCACTGACTTTAATGGGAAATGGAGCAAGACCCTTAAGTGTTTAACCAGCTTGTGTTTTTTATTGTCTCTCTGCTCTGTAAAAAAAAAAAAAAAAAGTCTACTATTGTTTAATGTAAGATGGGAAATATTATTGGCTGGCACTGTTGAAGGAAACAGAACTCAAGGATCAACATTTAAAGCCACAGAAGATTGTGGTCTCCTTCAGAGCAAGCATGACCAAAGGGCCAGAATGCAGGCAAAGGAGTGCAGCGTATGTCTCAGCCTGCCCAGGCCCAGATGTGGGGCACCGTGTGTGACAAAGACCCACAGTGGGGGGCACAAAATAATTATACATGCAGGAAACTTAAAATGAAGCAGGATTTGTTCCTTTGGTGTAATTCACTCTTTCTGCAATCTGTGCTCCATGATTCTATATTTTGATGTAACAATTTTCAACAGTCAGAAGAGAGCAACACCAAATTTTTGTGGCATATATGTAACTTTGTGACTAAAAGAGTAATGTCTCTCGAAATAAGGTGCAGAGAAGAGTTATGGGAGGCAGTAAATGGTGTGTGTGAAAGTATGCAGTATTAATAAGTAGAGGATAATGCACAGGTAACTTGGGACAAATAAAACTCTCACTCAAATGCAGTTCCAGGGATTTCAATATGAATTTTGTGTAACAGAGAATAGCAATCAGATTATTATTTGTGGATATATATATTTCATTCAAAGTAAATGAATAGAAACATGGAAAAACATTTAGAAGAGAAAGTGTTCATTTTAATCTAACAAAAAAAGCTTGATTTATTGTAAATAAGTCAGACAAAGAGAGAAGGCTTGATTTTGAGCTTACTTATACTTGATTTCCACTGGTATCACTCTAAAGACTTGAATGGTGTTATTCCTAATTTACATCAGTGTGCAGCATATGAGGATCAGAATCAAGCTCAGTAACTGGTACAAAAGTTACTGTGTCACCCTTACTACAATCATTGATTTGCAGATTCAAACATCTGTTAAATTTACATTTGTGTTGCAAGAGAAAGAATGACATTTTTCTAAAATGTATCCTACGAGGGTGAATTTCTGCGTCCATTGAAGTCGAAATGGCAAAACTCCCACTGACTTCATTAGGGATAGAAATTCACTTTAATTATTGAGTAAAAATGTGGGCAAATCAGAACCTAAAAATCAAAGCAGACTCTTAAAAAATTCAAAATGTTGAGTTGATGTGCAGAATATCGGAACTGTGCTATATGATTCATAAAATGCTCAAATTTTGCAATATATATGAACAAAAATCTTAAAATATTAACTCTGCCTTTTCTTATTGCCAATATTTATTTATTATTTTACATGGTGAACCTGTCACCAGTTCTAAGGGCATATTTACAATATTTAAAAAACAAACAAGGTTAATAAATACTCCAATAAGGGTTTAACAAATCCATTCTGGGATGCTGACTGCTTTCTTGACGAGTGTAGAAGTGGGAGGGAGCCCTCAATTTCTACAGAATTTAAGATTTAACGGGGAAACACACACACACGCACACATATTATCTATAAAGGGTAAAATGTTAAACTTGGCTGTTTAAGGTTAGTTTCCTAAATAGATGTGGTATAATTTTTGAAAATGTTCAGCAAACCTACCTCCTCCTGAAGTCAATAGTAGCAGTGGGTGCTTTGAAAAACCATGCCACTTTGATTTAGGTGCCTGCATATTAATTTAGAAACCTAACTTTAGGCGCTCAGGATTGAAAAGAATGTGAACATGGTTTCTAAGCCTTATGTTTGCAAGGCTAGCCTTTCAAATGTGAACTGAAAGTAAATCAATGGAATATTTATTGCCTTGTTGAGTCTGTAGAAAAACACGTCAGCACCTCATCTGCTGCTCATAGTTTTGCTAAAGCTGCAAAACAATAAAACTGTCAATGTCCCCGTCCCTTTCATCGCTGCTAGTGAGAACCATGTGGGGCGGCAGTTATATTTCTAAAAAACCATGTCAGTCATGTGGCTGTTATTTTGGAACACCATTATCAGCACAGGCAAAAACTGGGTCATTCAGTGAGGATGCACCAGAACATGGAGTTAGGGGAGAAGTCAGTGGCAGATTTAGAGTTAGTGGGGCCCTGTAAGCAGCTTCATTTTTGGGGGGACCCCTTGGGACCCAGCCAAGAAAAAGAACATTCTCTTATTCCCTCCCCGCCCTCCATTTTTCATTTTTTTTCTTCCTCCTCCTCCTATATCATAAGTAACAGGAAGTAAATGAAAATAAAGTGAGGTACCTTGCTTGGGGTTGAGGTGCAGGAGGAGGTACGGGCTCTGGGCTGGGGCAGGGGTTTGGGGTATGGGAGCGGGTGAGGGGTGCAGACTCTGGGAGGAAGTTTGGGTGTGGGCTCTGGGCTGGGGCAGGGGGTTGGGGTATGGGAGCGGGTGAGGAGTGCAGGCTCTGGGAGGAAGTTTGGGTGCGGGCTGCAGGCTCTGGGCTGGGGGTTAGGGTGCAAGAGGGATTGGGGGGTGGTGCTTACCTTGGGCGGCACGGTTCATAAAGTGACCAGCACACCCCTCTGGAAGCGGCTCCTAGGCAGGGCGGGGGGGAGACACCAGGGGGTCTGTGCACGCCGCTGCCTGCAGGCGCTGCCCTCGGAGCTCCCATTGGCTGCAGTTCCTGGCCAATGGCAGCTGCAGAGGCAGCAGGGGCAGGGGCAATGCACAGACACCCCGGGGCTGCAGGGACATGCTGGCCGCTTCTGGGAGTGGCACAGTGTGAAGGTAGAGAGGCAACATGGGCCTTAGCCCTCCTTTACTGCTGCTGGCACATCACTGCGTGCCCCTTTGTGGGTAGGGGGCAGCAGATCTCCGTGCGCTGCTTGGGGCAGGGGCAGCACATGGAGCTGCCTCCCCCACCTCCATCAGAGACATGCAGAAACATGCCTGCAGCCGGCCTCTTCCGGGGGCAGCATGGAGCCACTGGCCATGGAATGCAGGCAGCCTGCCTGCCGGAGCCCTGTTGAGCCACCAGCCGGGACTTGGGGGCAGGTTGTCAGATGAGATTGGTCCTACATTTTGGGGGCCCCCTGTCATTGGGACCCCCGTGCCACTGCACTGTTTGTTTCATGGTAAATCCACCTCTGGGAGAGTAGCAAAGACCTGTCCTCTCTCTCCTTAGAATCATAGAATATCAGGGTTGGAAGGGACCTCTGGAGGTCATCTAGTCCAACCCCCTGCTCAAAGCAGGACCAATCCCCAACTAAATCATCCCAGCCAGGGCTTTGTCAAGCCTGACCTTAAAAACTTCTAAGGAAGGAGATTCCACCACATCCCTAGGTAACCCATTCCAGTGTTTCACCACCCTCCTAGTGAAAAAGTTTTTCCTAATATCCAACCTACACCTCCCCCACTACAACTTGAGACCATTACTCCTTCTTCTGTCATCTGCTACCACTGACAACAGTCTAGATCCATGCTCTCTAGAACCCCCTTTCAGTAGTTGAACGCAGCTATCAAATACCCCCCATTCTCAAATTGTTTGCCCTCTATAACACTAATAGAGAGATATGCACAGCTGTTCCCTTCCCCCCCCCCCAGTATAAATACATACTCTGGGTTAATTAATAAGTAAAAAAGTGATTTTATTAAATATAGAAAGTAGGATTTAAGTGGTTCCAAGTAGTCACAGACAGAACAAAGTGAATTACCAAGCAAAACAAAATAAAATCTGCAAGTCTATGTCTAATAAATCTGAATACAGACAAAACCTCACCAGTTCCAGTAAGCTGCCTTTTACAGACTAATCTTCTTTTAGTCTGGGTCCAGCAATCACTCACATCCCCTGTAGTTACTGTCTTTTGTTCCAGTTTCTTTCAGGTATCCTTGGGGGTGGAGAGGCTACCTCCTTAGCCAGCTGAAGACCAAATGGAGGGGTCTCCCACAGGCTTAAATAGACTTTCTCTTGTGGGTGGAGAGCCCCTCCTCTCTCCTATGCAAAGTGCAGCTCCAAGATGGAGTTCTGGAGTCACCTGGGCAAGTCACATGTCCATGCATGACTCCCAGTTTTTACAGGCAGAAGCCATTGCCCGCATGGTATCTTGAATGTCTCCAGGAAGGCTTCTTATGTGGATTGGAGAATTCCAAGATGCATTGTTCCTTAAATGCTTCTTGATTGGGCACTTAACTTTGGGAATTCCTTTCTCCAGGAACTGACCAAATGCTCTACTAAGGTTATTTAGAAATCAAGCCAGCACACAGCCAATATTCATAACTTCGAATACAAAAATGATACATGCATACAAATGGGATTAATAGATTCAGTAGATCATAACCTTTACATAGATATGTTACATGGCATATGTAGCATAGAACATATTCCAGTTATGTCATGTATATTCATAAATATATTTCCATAAAGCCTTATGGGGAGCACCGTCAGAGCAGCCACAAAGTTCTAGGAGGAGTGGTAGAATTAACGTTAGCAGACACTTCCCCTTGAAGCTCATAAGATACTCTGGAGAAAAGAGAAAAATATCCTTCTCCCTTCTAGCAGCTAGAGAGAGAGAAGGGATGAAGCTTCAAATTTATCATTTACTAGCCAAAGGCTATTACAAAAGACAGAGTCCTAAGATGAGCAAGGGACAGAACCAGCAGCTAACGGGGGTGAGGTGAGGAGGACTGGCCTTCTTCCTAGATGGACTTCAATAGTACTGTTCTTCTCCCCATCTTCAATTTTACATGTTCTTCCACATGCAAGTAGGCTTCAAGTTATTTTTTCTAATCATGACAAATATAACAGCATCAAAAAAGATATTTTAACATTTCCTAGCACCTCAAAAAGGAAAAAAATTGAACCCTATTGACACGACCCCTTTAGATTCTTGTGCTGCATCTAACACTGTTCTATTGGAGCACTTTTAAGACTCAAGAAAATCCTGATTAAATACACAGGACTTGGACTGAGTCTGAAGGTCAAAAGACTCAGGCTTGGTTAAAAACTACACAGTATTGTGTAAGAGAAGTTATTCTCTGTACTATGTAGTTCTTAAATTAAAATAAAGACAGAATTGTGCTCTGCTATCTCCAAAAAGATGTAAAGACTTTATTTTTCAAGTATGTTACTTCAATAGTATGAATTCTGTCAAGTGGTCCATAGAATAAATCTGCACACAGTCTTCAACATAACATGAGCACATTAAATAGGATCTGACATTAAAAGACCCAACATTGAATGGGAATCGAAAATAAATGCCCACATTCTCCCCAGAAGACTGTTCCCCCGCAAGGCCTAGGCATTAATTTAACTGAATGAGGAAGCCACTAGGGCAGCTGTCGGTAGCTTATTTGATTTGTGAATAAACAATGGCTTCATTTTAAATGCTATTCACTCATATGCTCTACACTAATGTAAAATAAAAAATACAAAAGGAACTAATTATTTTTAAAATACACACTTTTACAAAAAAAGGTTTTATAATTTGAAGTTTTTAGTTTTCACACTGTGGGAAAATCAAATAATAAAAACTTCTGTTGCATTATTAATTTTTAACTGCTACTAATGGTAAGAAGCCCTGAGGTTATATCTTATAGTTAATTGATATTGTGCATTTGGCTCTATATTAATGAGATGTTAGGGTATCATAGGTCATTCCAATAAAATCTTTGGGCTTGTCAGCTTGAATTATGTATCTTTACATCTGTAGAAAACAGTGACAATATGATAATTACAGTAGTTGACACATGTTGTTAGAGTTTGCTAGCACAATCAGGTACATCATGTCCAAAGTGCAGATGCCAGTCTACTCTGGCACTAATAATCCATCAAACAGATTATTAATGATGAACAATTTCTATCCAAAGAAAAGCATTTAGCAGCACAGTGCATTTTCATAGGGGAGCACACCAATGGCCCCTTGACACTAAACAGCTTTAGCGATATTACACGTCCGGCATCTCACCAATGCTAACAGAGGTGAAAACAAGGGCCTTGCTCCTACAAAACCATATACATGTGTTAAAGGTTACGCACATGTTCTATATGTGAAGAAAGGTTTGCAGAATTGATGCTAAAATTTGTAATCCGATAGAAGAAAAAGCATTAGCATTGTCTTGAATGAATAGCTTAATATATGCAGGACTCACATTTATATTCGTTCAGATTTTACCATATGCAGGATTTGGAGAGTTTCCATTTAGGGAGTCATAGTAGTATGGTCTTACTGAAGGAGAGCACAGACACTGAATAATTTAGCTTTCATTTAATTTAAAATAGTGGAACTCAGCTTGTCCCAATTTACAATCAATTCATACTTCCCTTTCGGACTTATTACCTCATGATCAGATGCTTGTTTGAAATATAATAGAAGTGTAGAAGTCCAAAAGAAGAAGGGTAATATGCAAAATGGGATGGATATGTTGCAAATAAGCAAATTTTACCTGTTGATTAATGCAAAAATTGAAAATAAACCAAACTGAGTGCACAAGTTAAAGATGCCCTGGTGCAACTGGCACTTATACAGCTGAGAACGCAAGACGAAACTGACCTTGAAAACATTATAATGGCAAACTACCTATGGATAAATTGTTCTTGAACAAGTTCTCTGATATATTTAGCACAAACAGGCTAGTTTGCACATCCAGCATACATTACAGTCCCCCACCCGCCCCGCCGCCAAGTAAACACACTTATTCTGCATAATACAAAACAAAATAAAATTCTAACTCTGTGGGTCATATTCTAATCTCCATCACAAAGCAGGAAGTCTAGAATGATTCCATTGACATCAGTGAAGTTACTCTGGATACTCTAAGATCAGATCTAGTCCTGTAGGTCTCATTTCCTTTAAGTTTCTTTTGCTGAATTCCAAAGTTGTTGATTTCCTTTTTACTTAAGTACTGAGTCACATTGCTTATTCATATATTTTAGCAGGATTTTAAGAGCTATTGAGCAACTGGAACTGTTTAATGACTTTCTGCAGTCGTATGCTTGTTTATCTTGTGTGTCATTAAGATTGATGTTCTTCATCCTGGCACGTGAAGATCAAGATTGTGGTCTTTGACCCATTGCTCACAGATTGTCAAGTGCCACCACCAGCAGAGAATGTACAATCAGCAGGGTAAGGGTACAGAGGCTAGGGGACAGAAGTGGGTAGAACCTTGGCTCTACCCCCATAATATGGCAGACAGTACAGCAGAACAACATGGAGCGGGGAAGTAAACTGGGCCAGGTATAGGACTGAGATCACTCCTCTCTTGGAGCATGGGGGGAACCAGAGACCAGACAGTGACTCAGAGAGTTGGAATCTTGTCACTGGTCTGCTCTTGGGGAAGTGCAATTACATGCAGCCTCTTACTCAGGATTTGTTACAATACCACAATTGATGTGTTCAAGTACATGGTTAACCACATGAATGGCTCAAACCCATATACGTACGCATTTTTGTGTACAGCTGAATACTACACTGTATATACTGTGCATAGACTGGGCTTTATTGAAAGAAAAAAGTATGTGGGGGAAGACAGATGGCACAACCCACATAGACACAAGCATTGATATTCCAGACAATACTGATTTTCAGTCAGAGAAGAGCCATGTTCCTGACTTAAACAATCTCTGAAGTAACCAGCAGAGCTGACCAGCTGTGGAAAAAGGAACATTCAGCATTTTAATGGGTGTAGCAGTGAGTACACTTCCCTCCTTTTGTGATGCCTCATTAACCAATACTCAGGAAACGCAGCTCTATGCTGCCCCCAACATGGGCCAGTACCTAATAACCCTAACTGAATACAGCAGAGTTGAAATACAGTATTACAGGTTATGGATTATACTACCAATGCTACAGTGTTAGTGCCATGAACTGATTGAAAATTCTTGCTTTCTAATACTTATTCATCTAATATTTATATCCTGTACTTAGAAAGGGAAGGGGAAAGCACAGTGTGTCTAAAAGGTTCATTCTATCTCTACCTTTAATTTCTATTAACCTAATTCTGGACTCCTCTCTCATGTATTTTGGTCTCATGACATCATTGTGCCGAGGTACCAAAAACAAAAAGCCCAAACTCAAAACACAGATAAGTGTGGTAAATTCATTTCTAATAAGAAATGAAGACTTTTCTCTTCATAACTTAAAAGACAGGTACTAATTACAGAAACACAAAAGAAAGTCCAGGAGGAAAATTACCATTGTTAATAGGATTATTAAAATAATCTTTTAAAAACTTATTATGTTCAGTTTTAATTCAGAAGTCTTTAACCAAAAGAATTCTTCTTCTGAATGTTCCTGAGTGTCTAAATGTAGGGACCAAATCTACATTTAAATACCCAACTAAATTTGACCTAATTGCCAGTACCATAGGGGCACAGTGGCTGTCAGCCACTGCCTCTCAAGTTTGACTCCTCTTCCCCACCCTCAAATGGCCATTTCTTTTAAAACCCATAACAGAGCCCCAGGCATTTTCTTCTATAAAGGAAGAATGCTCAGTTTAGGAAGAAAAATCAAGATTTTAGAGAATATACATAATGTTCTCACAAAAGCAGGGGGGAGAACAGACCCTACCACACTTTCTCAGAAACCAGGTCTTTTAATTAATGATCTTCCTAAATATGGTATCTCAAACAATATGCAAAATTTCATTCAAAATCCAACTATTCGCTGGAGGAGAGAGTACATTTTATCTTGTTTGCTAAAGAACCCTAAAGCCATCTTACTAATACTTATATTCTAATCTTTCTATGCTCACTTGTAAAAGCTGATAATTAGGAAAGCCTCTTTGATGGTCAGAAGCTGCTCACTATTTGTGTGTGCATGGTAACAGGATGAATCACTGCCTCCACTAATCCTGTAAGAGTGTTAAAGGTCCCATGTGATGGTTACTGTGAATGCTAAATCTGCCCTTTGTTATGCTACTTTCCACTAATCCTAAAAAAATTAACTGTAATTTATCATGAAAAAGGGTTAATTATACATTTATTTCTGATGTAAGTACATGAGACCAGACTCACAAATAATATAGCATTTTTTTAATAAAAGGAAGAGGATTCCACTTAAAGCATTTATCAGAGACTTCACTCAGAAATAACATCTATGAGAGGTGGGGAGTGGGGAAAAGAAAGGCAGAATAATTATAAGATCTTAACACAAAATATATAACAACATCTGTTTTTATCTCCTCTGCTTCTTGTTTTCAAATGACTTTGGATGTCATGTCAGATTCAGAAAACAGATTAAAATATTTGGTTTCCTTTTTGTTACTTATTAGAGTAATTATGTATAGACAAACTTGTTCCCTTATTAAATTTGCTGTAATTAAATCAAAATGTTTTAGCAGACATGAAAAAATGACAAGAAAACCCCACATTTTGAATTATTTATTAATATTAGCAGAATCCAGTCCTTAAGTACACCCTTGGCATTTTACCCAATGTATTGTATTGTTATTTACAGCATATACTATGGAATCCTACTTTTATAGATTTTTTGCTGTTCAGCATGATCCAGGGAGCCTGCTCGAATATGAAGTGTTTCAGAGCATCTGACAAAGGAAAGGATAAAAGAATGGAAACATCTTTTGCAGGACTACTCTATTCATCAGTCCCACTAACAGCTAACTTTCTCTTGAAGGTCTTGACCACCTCCCTCAGTCAAAATTAGTCTGATACTCAGTTTCTCTGTTAGAGAATGTATTGTGACCCACAGCCTCAACTTTTTCAAACTTCACTTTTAGGCCACTACTTTTTGTTCCATTGTGTATAGAGGTCCCCATAAAAAGGGTCAACATTTGCCAAAAGTTACCTCTCATATGTATGTCAGATAATACATTTCTTCATATAAAAATAGGAAGTAATGGTTGTATACCAGATACCAAATTGTTCTACTATTGGAATATATCATCTTTTTAATGGCAAATCACTGTCAATAAGGAAATGGGATTATTCACATTATATCTTTGAAGTAATTTATACACTGTGATCATGCACTACATTTTGTATTTTTCTGAGTTGCCTAACCAGGCTCATTTATGGCCAAATTCACATCTGACATAAACAGATACAGCTCCACTGACGGAAACGAGTTGCAATTCAGTTATCTCAACTGTAAATTTGACCCACGGATTTTTATGTTTTATTGCCCAATTCTTGTATCATCTCTTATTTTCTCTCGTTATTCAATGTTTTAAGTGCTGGGATTACAGTTGTTCAGAATATTCCAGATACACTATGGTTGTTAGAGGGCTGTTTACGGCAACACTAGGATTTAAGGGGCCCATACTTCCCTCCACAGTGTGTGCATGGGGGTGGGTCTGTGCCTCTGGAAGGGGAGTTACATCTTTGTGGAATGTTCCCCTTTTCCTCAGCCCCGTGGAAATTCTTCCAACAAGCACTTGGAAGGGGGCACTGCTTCCCCCACTGCACCTTGAAGGGGCAGCTGTAAGAGGAGCCTCTAGAAGAATGGCTTCTCCAAGAGCTAGTGGGGCCACTTGGCAGAAGAGAGGCCAGCAGTTTCAGCGAGGGTGTACCTCACATCCTACATGCCTCAGAATTCACCTTTGGGGTGGCAAAACACAGGGGGTACCCCGCCATATAAAAACCTGAAAGGAAATTCTGCAAGTTGAAATTCCACATTGGGGAGATTGGAACTGTTAGTTTTTACATGATATATTTCTGAGCATAATTCCCAGAAGAGTACTGCCTGTTTTTTCAAAGCAACAGTATTGCACTGCAAACTCATCTTTAGTATTGATCCCTGATCTCTCGCTATCTCTGACTTGTTTCAGAGTAGCCGTGTTAGTCTGTATTCTCAAAAAGAAAAGGAGGCCTTGTGACACCTTAGAGACTAACCAATTTATTTGAGCATAAGCTTTTGTGAGCTACAGCGCACTTCATCGGATGCATTCAGTGGAAAACCTGACTTGTTGCTTCCTATAAAGCTGCCTTCCAGTGTATAGCTATGTGGTTTACTTCCTCTCTTTGCAATTATTAGTATTGAATCCTAACCTTTTGTAAGTTACCTCCTGGTTTTATTTCTCCAAGTCATTTAGCCTTTATATTTGTTGTCATTCTGATTTTGGTGTTAATGAAAAACTTGATTAATGCCATTTTTGTACTTTTTTCTTTAGACCATAAATGAACATGCTAAATATTATAGGTCTTATTCAGGAAATGGCCGTTGTCAGAGAGAGGATAGTGGACTAGACCATAGGTCTGATCCCAGATCCCTCATCTGGAATGGGAATTCCTACATTCTCACCATTTGAAATATCTAAAATTATTGTCTTCTTCCAGAGAGACTCACTGTGCATGCATGTGCAATGTGGGGAGATGCACACTTTCTAAAGACAAGAAGCAGCCTGACTACTGTTTTATTTACCTAGAGCCTATCATCCACTAGCCATGCCTTCTGGGCCCCTTACTTTCTCCCACCAGACATGTCTTTTTAAATATGAGATCATTCTTTCACACATTCAGGCTATGTCTTCCTTGACAAAAAGCAGTGGGGGGGTGGTCGGAAGAAGGGGGGTTACAATAGGATAATTAACACGTTAGCTATTCTGCTGTTATATCCCTAGCAGAGACAATCCTCAGGCATTTTCAGTTTTTAATGTGATGTACCTAGATGAGGCCAACACAATACCCCCTCAAGTGTATTTAACCTTGCCTAACTACATCACAGTAAAAACTACAGAGACTCCTTTTCACTAGATTTTTCAGTGAGATACAAACGGGTAGTTTTATCTCACTGTAAAGACACACTTTTTTTTTCTTTTTTCTTTTTTTTTTTACCATGAAGATATAGCTTCTCTTCAGTTCAAGTTTCTTCCTAGGCAGAAGCCTCCACAGTCCAGGAGATTTGTAACGAGATGATATAGAAATGGGACCCCAGACCCTTCCTTTTCTCTCTGGCATGCCTTGAGCCCTCTCCCCTATTGCTGAAGTGGGATTCCCAAAGCTATCCTTTCCTCCAGTGTCCTGATGGGAATGCACCTGATGAAGTGAACTGTAGCTCATGAAAGCTTATGCTCAAATAAATTTGTTAGTCTCTAAGGTGCCACAAGTACTCCTTTTCTTTTTGCGAATACAGACTAACACGGCTGCTCCTCTGAAACCTGATGGGAACTGGTTCTCCAGTTGCCTCCCTTGTATTTCTTGTAAATACTGCACAAATAACTCAGATATTTCTACACTCAGTACATTACCCACCATCCTCAACATAGAAACTAAGTGCAAAACAACAACAACAAACATTAATAGAGTTTTAGGGTTGGGCACTTAAAAGACAATGGAGAGGAAATGCAAAAGTTAAACTTCCAACAGGATTAATTATGCTGTACTTCATATATTGCAGACATATTCCTACTTTTTCTGGTAAACATTACATCTTAACATGTTATCATTTGTAGTTAAATGTACCATAAAAGAGACAGTATGTGCATATGTCTGAATTAATATTGTGGTAGCAGCATTAACGTTTGTTACTTATTTTTATTTTAACTGTGGAACCTTAATTTGCAACCAAGGACCTCTTAAAGGTCACATACTTTAAAGAAAAAGTATAATATCCAATTACGAGCAGGCAAAGGCTAGTTAATTTCCTGCATCTTCCAAATAGCCTTTTCAAACCATTCTTTTCCTTAATATTTGTTAGAAACATTCTTCTCTGTCTGTGATAGCAAAACTGTTGCTGAAAATCAATAGTCTGACTGCTTTTGTGGCTGCAATACATGATATATCATAATGTTTTATAAGACTAAAATGAGCTAGAACTGATTCAATTTTAAGATTCTGAATTCCAACTAATAGGTTTTAATTTAAGAAAATATCTGTCACTGTGAATAGGCAAACAAATGAATTGGATTTTTCAGTTTTATTCCTTGGGCCATAAGTGTTAATCTCTCAGTAGAACACCAACACCGCATACCACCATAGATTATCAAAAGTGACTAGTCACGACTGTGAATTATTCATTTGAAAGGTTATGCATCAGTGATAATATAAATTATATGAATATATTTTAAAACATAACATTTTAATAAGCTTTTAAAATGATTTCTCTCCCAATATTTGAAGATAAAAATAATATTTAATGTCTTTGAGTGAATTATGGATTTATCTTACACGTTCAAAAGTCCTGCAGGGTATATTATGATATAAGAGAAACCTGAACATTTAAATGCTCACTCTAGAATGTCCTCCTCTAATCAATTTAAAGTGACGTGCATATTTCTCTCTAAGGACTGTAATTCCTGCAAAGAATGGGTGCCAGTTCATAATGTATTAGAAAAAAACTATGATTCAGAGGGAAGCAATATGAGCAAATAGTATATGAACAGGATAACTCTGAGCACAAACAAACATACACAAGCAACTTATTATGGAGAAATGCTGTAATAGTTACATTTATGACTTTGGAAGCTTGACCAAGGTTTTCAAAAACAACTATTCATTTTATGTGCTTAAATTTTAAAGGGTCTTCCATTTGAGACACTCCAAAAGAGGCTGATTTTCAGAAAGTGCAGAGCACCTTCCTTCTAAAAATCGGACCCTTTTAGGGTGTTTCCAGTTGGGTACCTAGAAATTGAGTTCTAAAGTCCCTAGTCACTTTTGAAAATCGTGCCCGCCTCAATGTCACTAAATGGCATTGTAGAACAGTTTGAGTTTGTTTTATTTAAACTGCAACATTGGATGACAGTTATTATATTTGTTATGTAATGTCTGAGTGTTGATATGCTTATTTAAAATGTTATTTATCTGTTTGTTGACAGCAACAGCTGATATCCCTTTTTTATTCATCGGAAGACAATAAAGTATACATAGTTTGAAGTTGAAGAAGAATTCTAGACATAGGGTCAAAACTATTAAATCTGTAAAGGGAACTGAGGAAATGTCTAAGCCGCTGAGAACTGCAACAACAGATAAGGTGCTATGTCCCACTTTGGCTCCACTAATTATTAAAGGACCTTCTCCTCAAATCAGAAACTGGTGTAGGAATTGAGTACATTAGGAGTAAGGTCTGCTACCTTAAAAAAATACTCTTTTGTCCCAACTTGTCTTTTCAGTTATAGCACACTTTTTTTCTCCAAACTTCTTCAGCATGTAATTTCTACTACCTCAACTCCAGCTCTTTCCTGAAATCAGTTTCAATCCAAGTTTTGATCCGTACATTCAATTGACAATATTCTTAGTAAAATCAGCATTGCCCTTTTCCTGGAAAAATATAACATCTAATTATCTGTACTCATCCCATTTAATCACTCTGCTGCATCTACAACAGGTGATGACTCATTCTTCCTAACACTGCTGTCCTTCCTAGGATTCTTCCACTAGGTCATTGTTCTCTTCTTGATCTCCATCACTCCTTTGGTGCATAATTTCACCAGCTTCTCCTCCCCAGTTCCACTCTCTATGAGCACACTTGCTCTCACATTATCCAACACCACTTCTATGCTGATGACAAGTTTCAACCAGATCTGAACCCTCGACCTCCTCCCCATGCAGTCGCGCATCTCTGCCTGCCTGACACCTCATGCTGGTGACCCAAATGCCAAATGCAATTCAATATGCAGAAAATTTCAGCACTAATATAATCTAGAACCTCTAAATTTTAACAGCAAATAATTATTCTGACAACCTGCTTCTCCCATTGTGATATTTGCTTCAATAAAATGTATGATTATGATACCAGAAGGAAAATATGGGACTTTGCCAAAACAGATTACAATACCAATTTTACCAAGAAGCATCCATTAGATCAGCAGCTACATTCTTCAACCTTTAAAATAAAATACTATCCTTAGATGTCAAATGATCTATTAACAAAAAACAAACTACATGTCAGCTTCCCAAATTGTTCTTCAATATATATCAGGAAGACTGGCAAAGAAAACCCCCAGCATGCTCCCATCCTCCAGAGAGAGATTTATGAGAAAAGAAATGTTAGAATGTCATATTACACTGAGTTAGACAGGGTCTGTTTGATTTTCTGTTCCTTACTGCCTTTTTCTAGGAAGCTGTATCAGAATTTAAGTGTCTTCAATACTGTGTAGATTTCATTAAGGTGTTTGAGTTTTTTCTTTCTGGTATTTTGTATTTGTATTGACCAGATATTCCTGCACTAACAGCAGCGGGATTCATAGGCAGATCTGATTCAGATCAATTCTTAGATAACACAAGTAAACGTAACTTTTCTTAGCTTATAATGTAAGGAACAGCATATCTGCAAGACATTTTAATCTAGTCTGTATAGCTTCTCATACCTCACTCATCACCAAAGTATTTGAACACCTTCCAGTAGTTCAATAAGCAACATTACTACACATCTATCACTGTGATAGCATGTGTAAACTGCAAAGTACATTAAGTAGAGTGTACCAGAACTGTTCACATGGACAGCTCAATACAGGGTGGATAAAAATCAATGATTTTAAAATATTTCATGATTTAAATCTGATTTTATTTTACATTAAATATAATTTTCTTTTTAAAAATGAACATTTAAAATTAAACTTAAAATTATCACAAAGTAGGTTAAGGTCTAAACTTACTATAATCTATTAAAATCACTTAAATAAAATAAAGATCTATATTCAGGCAATGCATGTTTGCTTCCAAAGTTTTTTAAAAATGAAACCACTGAACCGGTGGAAGTGATGAAGTGCTCAATCAACTTTTGATAGCAATAGTCTCTTCTGCAGGTGCAGGAGAGAATATATTATTCCTTTCAGTTTATTCAATGAGTTCAATTCAATGACTAGTTCAATCAAAGCTGAGAAGCCAACTGGGAGTTGAAAAAAGCAAGCATTGTTTTCGTCTTGCAATCTATTAATCAAAATTAAGTGTGAGAGGATTAAATCTACTAGTTCTAAAATCTTGAAAGATATGATGGCCAAAACTATCAGTTCAACTCACTAAGTACAAATAATACTACCTTTAATAAATCAGTTTTAAATGCAACACATGTTTTTAAAAACTTACTTTTTATTTCTTAGGTATCCTCCACATTTAAGATAATTTTATTTAACTAATAAAAAACAATTTTATAAAGTTATTTTTCTTTATTTTAATTCAATATTTAATTAAATTTTGTTAATTTAATTGAATGGAGATTAACACAAATCCAAATAAAAATTAATCATCTAGTAGTTAAGAAATGCATCATTCACCATTTTCTAACTTTAAAAAATGTGTATATTAAAAATATGAATGTGTACGTTAAGCTATATAATTGTTTACATAAATCTGTATAGATATATTGTTTCCCATTGTACAGATGGGAAATGGAGACAAAGAGGTAATAAAAAAAAGTCAGTGGTACAACAAGAACCTGAATTCTGGTTTTCTGATGCATAATCCCATGATCTAACCAGCAGATGAGTCTGCCTGTCTGAACAACACAGGCTCTTGGCCATGTATGCGTCCAATCTGAGGATTGGCACATCTGGAGGATGCTACAGAGTAGGTGCCATTTCCAAACAAATGAAGACATATGAAACATGAACATGGACTGCATGATTAGGCCCATGACATGAAACTTTCATACTGTAAATATCTGTCTCTCACATGAACCATTAGTTGCCATAATACTGTATTCAGAGCATTCCTTTCGTTGAACAGGAAGGAATGCATATTCCTTATGGTAACCCACTGTAGGTATTCAGTAGTTCTTTTAGATCAAACATCTGATCAGTTCAGGCAATAACATTTTAGCCCAAAGCTTTTAAAGCAGTGGGCAGAGGTGAACATTCAGAAAAAGCAATGGCATTTCCAAAAGAAAACTCACACCGCTCAATTTGCAATATTGTAATATGTACCAAAATACATTCTGGTACACTGGAAAAAAAAAACAACAACTTACTTGTACAACAAAGGGAAGGAAATAAATAAAATCTAGAAATGTATATTGCCCTTCAAACAGATGTTCTTATTTTGTTGTTCCATAGGTATATCCCCCAAAAGCTGTGACATTACAAATATTTTAACCCAAACATCTTCATCCTTATCAATGCTCAGTCAAGCACTAATGCACGTAGACAAATAGAATGAAAAGAAAAGCACAATGAAGTGATTATGACTACTGAACATCAACCCTTCATTATTCAGCCACTTTAACAGCGTGTGATAGATTCTTATGAACCTCTGTGGGTTGAATTATAATGCACTAGTATAAGGTTAGCAGACTGCATCAGTCAACATTAGAAACAAAGAAATATAAAGGGACAAATTCAACAAGGTTTCAAACTAGTTTCTGTAGGGCTCACAGCAGAGAAAAATGACTACAGTATTATATTGTTGCCCCACTGCTAAACAGAACTAGACATTGGGGGCATGACAGTGGGTCATGTTCCTGCTGGAACAAAATTTGGTCACACAAACTCAGTATTTTTTCCTATTTTATTCACAAAATATACAAATCTATAATGGCAACAACAAATATCCAAATATGCAATGGCAACAACCAAAACTGCACAACTGAAACTCCATTTTCAATAATCCCAGCTAAGACACTACTGTGTTCAGCCCTATAGGCAAAACAACTTCCTCTCTGATCCATGAAAAGTTTTTTATACTGAAACCCCCTAACATGAAAAAGCCACCTCACAGCACAATCTCAGTGCAGACAAGGCAAGAGGTAATTTTACCTCACTCTGACTCCCCTTATCTATATAAGGGATTTACAACAGCTCACATGAGATAGGTATCAGCATAAAAATGCATTTTTCCTGGTGTCAATATGGCCTTGTGCCCAGGGCTACTTTCAGCTGCTGACACGCCCATATGACTGACTTGGGTGTTAGGGCAAATCTGCCTCAGTTTCCTCTTTGTTTAGCCAATCGCTGTTCAATGCCATGTCTGGTAGTTCCTTCCTGTGACTCTAGCCCTCTGGCTGGATCATTAACAGTCTCTCCCCTCTCTCAAGAGGGGACAGGCTGTTAAGTCAGGAGGCCGGTAACTTTAGTAAAGGGTCGTCAGTCTCCAGCATCTTGGGGTTCAGGGTCCTTTGTTCTTCAGGCTTTATTAACCCAACTGCTGGGGCTGGTAGGGGAACCCAAGCCCACCCACTCCTATGGGTTCCAGTCCAAGGAACCAGTTTCTCCTAATCCCTTACTGCTTCCTATCTTGCCTCTCCTGTAGGTTGTTTCCCAGACTCACTTTTGTGATCCTCTTCTTCTGGAGGTCTACCTACCTGGGTGGCTTCCTGCATATTCACTGATGAAGGCTCCTGTGCTCAGTGGTTTCTGAGCCTCTCTGGCAGCCACCCCTTCCTTACACCCTGCAGCCTTTTTATCTTCCCTGCTACTGCAGTACCACCAATCAGCCCCAGCTGAGAAGGCAGCTTGGCTCCCCATTAACCCTTTAGCAGCTGCTACAGCATGGGGTCTGTATGCCCTCTTGCACCTTGATTTTTTTCTCTTTGTCCTCCAGTCAGCACAATGACTGTGCTGAGAGTATAGGGACACAAAGGACTAGAATCACACAACACTCGTTGTTCTCAGTAGTGAACATGGACTAGTTCAGGTGAGCCTAGTCATTAACGCCACTTTTGCCCTGTAATACAATGGGGCTCCTCAGACAGGTTTATCTATCATGAATGCCCACGTGAGCTACTGTCTCTGCAAAGGTATTCAACCACAGTGCTCAACCCATCCATTGCCCTGAATGGCCATCCAGTACTGGATGCTCTAGCCAGCCTTTATGGGTTCCACTGGGAGAAGCCCTTTGGGCCAGATCCTCACCTGGCATAGACTGGTATAGCTACACTTATTTCTGTTTTTAACCCTATCAGTGGAAAGCTTCATCAGGTTCTAATATATATCAATAATGCATAAAATGTGTTTCAACATTACCATAGTTGTAATAATATCTTCCTGCCTGTGTGTAGGAGATATTTTCATTTCACTTTGAGTAGCAAATAACAGAAGGTGTATTTTCTTACCACTCACAAATGTTTAGTGACTGTGAACAACAGAACCCTGATGCAGATCTTGTTTACCCCATCTCATATTTATGCCTCCGGCTGGAGGAGAAGGCAAATTACCCCGGAAGATCCCCATGCATGGGAGTGCAAGTCTCGGCACCAAGAGTCCTGGAACCCTCCAGGAAGATGGGTCCGAAGCAGTTTATGTCCACACCCTATCATGCATCCAAACATTTTGCATTAGGTTATATAAAAGAGTCCATAGCATCATCCACATCAGTTCCTTTCCAATCAACAGAGGCAGCTGCTCTCCGAATCGGGGTTTCAAAATCCCATATGCCCGCTTGTCTGAGGCAAGTAGGAATTTGGAGCAGGTGAAGAGGTTGAATGGGGCTAGGGAGCATAGAAGTGAGGGAAGATTTTCTATCCCTGCTTTGAATTACTGTTTCACTCCAGCACTCCATGTAGAAGAACCATCTTCTTTCCAGTGATAGCAGGTAGTTTACATATTAAAACCAAATTTTTCAATGGTAGTTTGTAGTTAGCTTCATTTTTTTCAGTCCCCAGATATTAGAATTGAGGGACTGTCAGCAAAAAAGGCCCCAGGTAACTAAACTTCCGTAGCAATGCATCATCAGACACGTTGTCTCCCAAGCAGGGCTTTATAAATCAGTATCAGCAGCTTGAATGGCACATGAGCGAATAGGGAGCCAGTGCACTCTTTGAAGAATTGGTGTCATGTATACTCCCTGAAGCTAATACCACCAAGGAATGTGAACAGTCACATTCTATACTAGCTGTAGTTTCTAAATAGCCTTTAAGAGAAGCCCCATGTACACTACATATCAATAATAATATCAGAGGCATAAATAATCCATATCAGAGAGAAATGATCATAATCACCTAATCAGACAGATGAAAAAGGTGCTTCTGGCAACTGATGTCTCTTAACAATCCTTAACAATCTGAATGCATTCTTGTATCCAAAAGCATTCCATTCCTAAATTGTCCTCTTGTCCGCCCGCCAATGGGAAGAACACTATGCCATTCCCCCAGACAACCAGCATCATCTCTATCAACCTCAATCATCTAATTGTCATTCTAGTTCTGATCTTGGCTAGACACGAGGAAAGCAAAGACACTGCACCATCTGCTTTTGATGGAAGAGGAGAGCTTTATGTCATCTGCATAATGATGATACAGCCTAAGTCTCACTGTCTCACCAGCAGCTTCATGTCCATGTTGAACAGACTGTCTGACAGAATATATCCCTGAGGAACACCACGAAAGTGAGACAGGGAGAGAATGAATGAACAATTAGCCAAGACCATCCTCCTGGATCTCTCTTGGAGGAAAGAATGGAAACACTCAGGCACCATCCTGACTACTTCAACCACAGCCCATGGGCAGGTTAATAAACCCATGATCAAGGGTATCAAGGATGCTGACAGGTTTAAAAGAATGTTGGATTAAATCTCTCCATTTTGTCAGAACTTTGGTTAAGAGCCTTTTACATATATGATGGTACTTAAGAGGCAGAGTCAACTTCAAAATATAAGTAAAAAGTAGATTCAGGTGCTACTCTTGGCCCTGAATCACCCTGCCAGTGATTTTACAATCATATGCCAATATTTTTATGGAATGTTCTTCTCCCCACTGCTGTGTGAAAGACCCACACAACAAAAGGAGAAACTGATGAGAGGGGAAACAGTGAAAATGACAGCGCAAAAATGCTGTCAACAAACGGAAAACCCAAGAGAAATTATTTTTCCTCTAATCTCTTTCAATTATAGTTATCTTGGGTGTTACTTGTAACAATAGTAACACATTTTCAGAGAGAAGTGTGGTTTTTAAGTTGATAGCATCACTTTAATCAGAACTTCCACTCACTCTTGTTCATACATAATGGGAGCTGTAGGACTGGAGATCCCAGGAAAGAATCTGCAAACAACAGCACTAAGGACTTGGAAATTAAGAGCCATCTAAGAGCCGTTGTTAGAACTTCTTTTCACAATGGTTCTATATTTTCTGAAAATACTGCAAAAACAGGTATTAAAATTCGTAGTTTTAGACTTTGTCATAAATATAAAGGGAAGGGTAAACCCCTTTGAAATCCCTCCTGGCCAGGGGAAAGCTCCTCTCACCTGTAAAGGGTTAAGAAGCTAAAGGTAACCTCGCTGGCACCTGACCAAAATGACCAATGAGGAGACAAGATACTTTCAAAAGCTGGGAGGAGGGAGAGAAACAAAGGGTCTGTGTCTGTCTGTCTGCTGGTTTCTGCCAGGGATAGACCAGGAATGGAGTCTTAGAACTTTTAGTAAGTAAACTAGCTAGGTATGTGTTAGATTATGATTTCTTTAAATGGCTGAGAAAAGAATTGTGCTGAATAGAATAACTATTTCTGTCTGTGTATCTTTTTTGTAACTTAAGGTTTTGCCTAGAGGGGTTCTCTATGTTTTTGAATCTAATTACCCTGTAAGATATCTACCATCCTGATTTTACAGGGGGGATTTCTTTATTTCTATTTACTTCTATTTTTTATTAAAAGTCTTCTTGTAAAACACTGAATGCTTTTTCATTGTTCTCAGATCCAAGGGTTTGGGTCTGTGGTCACCTATGCAAATTGGTGAGGCTTTTTATCCAACATTTCCCAGGAAAGGGGGGGTGCAAGTGTTGGGAGGATTGTTCATTGTTCTTAAGATCCAAGGGTCTGGGTCTGTAGTCACCTAGGCAAATTGGTGAGGCTTTTTACCAAACCTTGTCCAGGAAGTGGGGTGCAAGGTTTTGGGAAGTATTTTGGGGGGAAGGACGCGTCCAAACAGCTCTTCCCCAGTAACCAGTATTAGTTTGGTGGTGGTAGCGGCCAGTCCAAGGATAACGGGTGTAATATTTTGTACCTTGGGGAAGTTTTGACCTAAGCTGGTAAAGATAAGCTTAGGAGGTTTTTCATGCAGGTCCCCACATCTATACCCTAGAGTTCAGAGTGGGGGAGGAACCTTGACAGACTTGCACTCCTATCTTCAGTTCTACAGCTTCAACTCTTCTTGAAGAGCTTTTTGTCTCTGATTTATAAGATTCTTCACATCATTCATGGCTGCCAAAATACACATGAATTCATAGTGTGTACTGATGGACTAAAATACAGCTCTGAATTACGCCAGTTTTAGAAAACTGCATGCTTACTAGCCTCTTCATGAGATGGTGTATTTAGAAGAAAATGCCATTGCATTTGGACCTATGAGCACCATCTAAAAATGCTAACCTAGAGTATAACAGTTTCTTAGGTCTCACTTTCCAGCCATTTATGTCATCAGAAAGGATGAACATGTTACCCAGTATCTAGTTGTCCACAGAATCATCCCATAAGACGTAAGTGACAGACAAAAGCACTGCAACTGCAAGAATCTATTCGGGAATTCCAGTCTCAGAACAATTAAAAAGCCTAATGTCTAATGGTTAATCTACGACACCAGGACTCAGGAGGCCCAAGTTCTAACTGTGGCTCTGCCATGAATTCCATGTGTGACCTTGGGCAAATTGCTTAACCTTTCTGTTCTTCCTGTGAAATTCAGATAGTACTCCTCCCTTGGGTTGTCTTCTCTTTTAAAAATGTAAAATCTTGGGAGAAGGTACAGTCTGTGTTTTGTAAAGTGCCTGGAATCCTGGGGCCTCTAGATGCAGGCGTGATACACAAAATTATTGAAACAAATAATAAGATGGCACCTCTGTTGGCAGTCTACACAGAAAATTCAAGGAACAGATACCTGTGGAAAATGAGCTGCCATTTCAGTTGTACAGGTGGTTGTAATGGTTCTCAGGGTTCCCAGGACTGTAGGTTACCTTGTTATTCCCCTGCCTCCAGTGAGAGGAAGACTTGTTTGTGCTTAACTGGGTGTCAAGCTCCCGGACGCCTCTCATCTATTAGACACTGAAACAATCTCCTCCGGGCTATGCCCCTTACTTTGCCTTGCAGCTTAACACTAGGTGCAACCCCAGTCCCTGAGCCCCTTTGAAGCACCCCCCCCCATGTGGTATTCAGCCCTTATCCATAGAACACTCACAGTAATATCAGGTATGCTGTTCCTAAAGGAACATTAAACACATCAGCCTGTTTGATTCAACTCAGGATCAGCTCTAATATAACTTCACAGCACTGAGATATTTATACCAAAAAAAACCACATTAGTTTATTATCAAAGATCAAGATTAAAAGGATAGTAAGGATAATGGAAAGAGAAGGATTATATATAAAACCATACCATAACACAACCCGCTTTCTACAGATTAAATTTAATAGGCTAACTTTCTGTCTAAGGAGGTGCATCTCAATGCCTTTTGCAGCATTTCAACCAAGACTGGTTGAGATCCTGTTTTACACAAGAACAGCCATACTGGGTCAGATCAATGGTCATCCATCTAGCCCAGTATCCTGTCTTCCGACAGTAGCCAATGCCAGGTGCTTCAGAGGGGATGAACAGAACAGGTAATCATCAAGTGACCCGTCCTGTGCCAACCATTTCCAGCTTCTGGAAAACAGAGGCTAAGGACACTTCAGAGCATGGTTTTGCATCCCTGCTCATTCTGGCTAGTAGCCATTGATGGACCTATCCTCCATGAACTTATCTAGTTCTTTTTTGAACCCTGTTATAGTTTTAGCTTTCACAACATTCTCTGGCAAAGAGTTCCACAGGTTGACTGTGTGTTGTGTGAAGAAATACTTCCTTTTGTTTTAACCCTGCTGTCTATTAATTTCATTGGGTGACCCCCAGTTCTTGTAAATGGCAAGTAGAGTAAATGGCACTTCCTTATTCACTTTCTCCACACCAGTGAAGATTTTATAAACCTCTATCATACCCACCCTTAGTCACCTCTTTTCCAAGCTGAAAAGTCCCAGTCTTATTAACCTCTCCTCAAATGGAAGCTGATCTATGCCCCTAATCATTTTTGCTGTCCTTTTCTATATCTTTTCCGATTCCAGTATATCTTTTTTGAGATGAGGCGACCAGATCATCACATAATATTCAAGATGTGGGCATACCATGGATTTATATAGAGGCAATATGATATTCTGTCTTATTATCTATCCCTTTCTTAATGATTCCCAACATTCTGTTAGCGTTTTTGACTGCAGCTGCACATTGAGTGGATGTTTTCAAAGAACTATCCACAATGACTCCAAGATCTCTTTCTTTAGTGGTAACAGCTAATTTAGACCCCATCATTTTATATGTATAGTTGGGTTTACGTTTTCCAATGTGCATTACTTTGCATTTATCAACACTGAATTTCATCTGCCATTTTGTTGCCCAGTCACCCAGTTTTGAGAGATCTTTTTGTAGCTCTTCACAGTCTGCCTGAGACTTAACTATCTTGAGTAGTTTTGTATCATCTGCAAATTTTGCCACCTCACTGTTTACTCCTTTTTCCAGATCCTTTATGAATATGTTGAATAGGATTGGGCCCAGTACAGACCCCTGAGGAACACCACTATTTACCTCTCTGCATTCTGAAAACTGACCACTTATTCCTACCCTTCATTTCCTATCTTTTAACCAGTTACCAATCCATGAGAGGACCTTCCCTCTTATCCCATGACAGCTTACTTTGCTTAAAAGCCTTTGAGGGGACCTTGTCAAAGACTTTCTGAAAATCTAAGTACATTATTTCCATTGGATCACCCTTGCCCACATGCTTGATGACCCCTTCAGAGATTTCTAGTAGATTGGTGAGGCATGATTTCCCTTTACAAAAACCATGTTGATTCTTCCACAACATGAATGCAAGCGCACTGTCCAATTTACTTTCTCAGGGGCAGGATGAAGGAGTGTGTTTTTGCACTCTCCTTATAGTTTACACAAAGTTGATTGTTTGCCCCCAGAGACAGGACAACCCTGTGTGATTGAATCTCTGGTGTCTTGTCTCCTCTGTTGACTTCATATGTAAATTCGACTTCCATTGTGTTGGCTTACAATGCTTAATTTACTTGTGATCTGATGCAGACAGGTAAATATACATTCTTTGGCAGAAACCTTTTTGTCAACCCTGGATTGATTCAGACTTTAGGAACATATTTTCATCACACAAATATGATTTTTAGATAGTATCTGTCGATACATTTCACAACAATATTAACAGACAGTGTGATCCTGGCTTTTATTCAAGATCTTACATGAAAACATTTATGGCTAACTACCATGAAAGCGGGGTGCTAGTGAGATTGTCAGGCCTGTTATGAGCTGCTGTCAGAACAGTGAACCCCTTGCCAGCTGGCACCAGTAGTCCTCTGTATCACAGAGGTACACATTAACAGGTAACTGGGAGGGAGGTTTATATTGCCAATGTCCACACTGTATCTTATGTGTGGAAAACTTCCATTTCCAGCAGAGACTATCTAGTGCCTTTTATTACAATCACTGAATTTACTTTAACAAAAATAAGGGGGCAAATAAATAATATGTTAAATTAATCTTCATCACATTAAGTTATTCCTTCAAATGACCGACAGAAAATGAATTTATTAATTGTTCCAGTAGAAAGATGCACAAGCCAGCCAAGCTCTATGTCAGCTTGATCTCTAATAATGAAGCCATCTTGATGAATGCTGTCTAATATGGGTCTGTTGTGAAGGTGAATGCTGACAACAATTAACTTATCCTAGTTACTTCATTTGCAGCTAGGGACAAAATCTAGCAGCTGAGCTCCATGACTTGCTGCCTCGTTCTTATCTGAAACTTCCCATAAAAGGTTATTTATAACAAGGTAGTCTTTCAATTGTGCTATGATGATCTGCCAAGAAAAGGATATTAAAATAGGACGATATAGCAACATTTTCTGCTCTGTTTGTTTCTGTACTGGGAGTGATTTGGTGCTTTCTGGAGGCTTAGCCATTGACTGGCACCAACTGCAACTTGCTCCTCATTGCCAGACTAATGGGTGAAAGCTATGAGCTTGGAAAGACTTGTTTGCTAAATTCACTGGTGAACAGCTTGCTGAGGCTCTTCTAACAGGGTAATATGCATAAATATATTGTTTATAATGAAATAACCCCTTTCTCATGCTTCTAAAATGTATATTCTCAACTGTGTGGTAACTGTACGTATATTAATTTCAGATTGCACAGTATAAAGTACTCTGTGCAATGCAAAAAGTTACCTTAGCGTGAACAACCCCTCATATTTGCCTATTGTGTAAAAATACATTTTCATAATTACAATCCTAAAAATTCTATAGTTACTTTCTGATGTTTAAAAAATGGTCTATAGCCATCTTGATGTGTCCAAATATGTTTATACTCCACTACAGATGAAATGTGATATGTGATTTTTTTTCCCAAGGAACAAAATAGCAAGAGAGAGAAAAGTGTTATTTCATATATAGACAATGACAGTTTCTAGTTATTGATGCATCACTAAGCAAGGCTTTGCTAACAGCCAAATGAGCTATTGCACTTACAAAATGAGGGCATGTGGCATATCTGATTAGTTTTACTCATGGGTCTAGAGTATTATATAATTCTAGAAGGCTGATATCTATTTTTTTTTTTTGGAAAATGTGCCACTTTTAAAAAGAATAGATGCATTAAATGCCATATTGTTTCCTTTCCAATTACCTTTTGTATTCAGCATGCAAATGGAAAAAATGCGGTATATTCATTGTATGTGTCATATATCCTCATCTTAATTAATTGTAAGCAAACTTCTATTAGCATTTTCACTCATATATACAGTCTAAAACAAAGTAAGTATTTCTGGCAAATGAAGGTACAGTATTCTAAGAAATCTGCTTTTTGCAAACTAATGAAACGATTTATAACCAATTTTATTACAAGCACCTGTGAGCTCCCACCGAGTAGCAGCAACAGACGTGTTTCTGCTTATATTGCTCAGTTCCAAGCTAATGTCCCTTAAAGCTGTTAGGCTAAAAGCCAGCATGAGATATATCCACAAAGAGACCTGACCCTTCTCTCTGCAACTAATAAAGCCTCTTGGAAGTAGTTAATAGTCTATGTGAAATTCTTATTGTTGTAACTTTGCCTTGTTTCCCAGCCATACTTGGCTAACTATCCCCTATAGATGATAGGAATAATGCATAGGAACTGAACATGACAATTAGTCTGTTTCATCTAAACGGGAAATTAATGAAACTCTTCAAACAACACTACTATTTAGTTATTTATAGGAGCAAAAAAGTAACTCTAGAAACTTAATTTTCTCCTGTTTACATTAAGAAACACTTCCCTTCTTCTGTGTCATAAATGTCTGTTATAAGGTTACCTTTAAAGAGTCTGGCTGCCCATAAAATCTCTTAGGCCTGGATCCACAAGGGGGTCTTCGGCATTGCAATGCTCGGTGTCATGGTGACTAACTTTTAGATGCCCAATAAAACCACAGGAACAACACTAGGATCCACAAAGTTTGAGTTGGGTGCCTAGGCTCCCTGTACCATTAAATGGGGAGAGACAGGCACCTAAAAGTCAGCATGCTAGGTGGGGACCCACCTAAGTTAGCCAATGGGAGATGCCAATGACAGTAGTGAGTCCTACGCCCCATCCTTCTCACGGAGTTTGGCACCTAACTCCAGGCTGTAAGGAGATGCCTATCTCTGCTTGTGATCCACAACCAGGAACCTCTCTCCTGGAGTCAGATGGGTTAGGTTCCCAAGCCATTGCTTGCCACCTGCCTTATTCAATACAAAACACTGAGGAGAAGGTGGTCCCCACCTTATACTTTTTAGCCTAGTGGGGCGCTCACACATCTGGGATGTGGGAAACCAAGGTTCAATTTCCCCCCTCTACCTGAAGGGCTGGGGGGGAAGGATTTGAATAGGGGTCTCCCACTTCTCAGCAGAGTGTCTGAGCACTGAGATATGGGATACTGTGGTGTGGGGCTCCCTTGATCTCTCTGCTGAAGCTGTTCCACTTTGGATAAAAACTGAAAGGGTCAGTGGGGTGTGTGTGTGAGAGAGAGAGAGAGAGAGAGAATGCGTGCATGCGAGTGAGTGACTGAGTGAGCAAGCAAGAATAATTCTATAGGTTGATGCTTTAGGCACTCACCTGGGAGGTTGGGGACTCCAGGTCCAGTTCTCGTGCTCCAACAGCTCTTTAAAAATAATAGCAGCTCATATGTAGCACTTTTAATCTAGGTAATTTAAATCACATACCAGATCAGTGACAGTGCTTGGAACATAATCCAGGTCTCTTGATTCCCAGTCCAGTGTCCTATACACTCGACAACATACCTCCCAAACCTCATTGGTGGTAGAAGGGAAGGCTTGAAATCAGGCTGCCTGAGAGTAGGTGAAGCAACATGGCAATAGTTCGAATGAACTACCTCTTAAGCTAAAGAATTATTTTCATGTCTGAGGACCACCAAGAAAACCACAACATAAATAAAACTTAAAGATCCATGGAAAGGCAAATTCTTCCATTTGCAGTTAATTTCACAGAAGGCTTGCACAAACAAAGAAAATTAATTCACTGGGGCACTGACCAGGCAGCTGGCTTTCTGTAAAACAAGATATATCTAGCATTACTTGTCTTCAAATACCTTGCATAGGGCAGAATTTGTGGATATTTGTGAACAGTGCTTAGATTTTTGACTCCTGCAAGTTTTGAAAGAATTTACAATTTCGTTTTCATTATGTGAGGACAGAAAATTAATGTCAAGTACTATGTATTTCTAAATATGTCTGTTACTACACACTACATATATAAACCCAATCTTCAAAATACTGAGCACAATGTATAATGATGAAAAAAGGAAGGTTACAGAATCTAGTCAAATAGTCTCATTGTATGATTTTAAAAAGCTTTTCTACTTAGTAAAAAAAAGCACAATTGTACTTAGAAATTGGCTAAAATGAGAACCTCAATTCCAAATTCTTTTGATTTCTTGGGGTTTGGGTTCCAAGTTGGATCTAAATTTGTAATGAACTGGTTTTCCATTTCAAACATGCTCTAAATGAGACACTAAAAGCTTGTGATATTCTAGTGACAGCAAGTCTGAACCCAAATTTATTTCTGAGTTGGCCTTGACCCTGAACTATAGCTTAAAGGTAATACGGCTCCAAACCCTACATCCTTGAGTCATTTCTATTTAACTTTTTAAAAGCTTCATACCCTTCAGTGATATAGTAACAGATGCTAACTGAATGCATTTATTAAGTAACAACCATAAAAGAGTTTTTATAGAAGTCACCACACAATCACTTGAAATCCACCCACTACAGTTTAAACATGGCTTTTAAATCAAATACATTTAAATTAAACATACAATTTAAATATTACAAAGTACAGTTTATTTGTGTAATACTCAAACTCTGAAATTAACTGTAACTAGTGGAGATTTTCAAAGGCCCAAATGGAAGAAGGGCATCTAACTCCAATTTGTTCCTTTCAAAATCTCTCCCTACAGAATCAAATTAAAACAATCCTGAAAGTAACAAGAAAGGGATCTGTTTAGTGTTTGATAATTTTTTATGTTCCAGCAAGCAAAAACAGACAAAAAAATATTGCAACAAAAACAATTGGAGGGAAGGAAGGTAAACCTTAAAGTTCATTCTGTTCCCATACAGTAAAAGGGCAAGTGCCTGGTGCAAAACAGTTTGGTATAAATGTAATAATTTCTGGATAGCTGCCAGGACTAAGGTTGAAAAGCAATATTACAAGGCTTCTATGATGACAGCCTACTGGGAGACATTTGTTGAAAATTGCTTTGCCTATCATTTAGTCAGCAAAAAACCCACAGTGCTAGTTACTTTAGAACTGTGTTGAGTGTGCATCTATAAATGATTCAAATTGTAAGCTTATAAAGCCCCCATATAGGTGCAATCACTATAAAAGCCTAGTGTTCCTGTTCTATTCTTTTATATTGGAAAGCCTTATACATTTTCACCATATGCTGTTCAGATAAGTATGTATAATTATAAAGGAAGCATGCTCTCAGATTTAGATTCAAGTTTCAAAAATTAAATTAAAATGACTTTTTGACAAGGGACAATAAACTTTTCAATGGTTACACTGTGAGCAAGCAGAAGTCTTAAATCTTGCAACATCAAATACACAATGTATTTTTAACTATAACCTTTTTCTCTGCGGGAAATGGTAACTTACACAAGTGCTAAATTGTAGTGTTTTAACTACACAATGTCAGTCTTCTGAAGTCCTCCAAATACATGAAAACATTTTAGAGTAATTGGAAGGAAACAAGCAGAAGAAAGGACTAACCCTCAAATTTTCAAAGCACTGCCTATAGATTTTAGACATGTGGCTCCCACTCAAGATAATGGCAGTCATTTAGCTAATTCTGAGAACCGTTTCAAAAATTGAGAAGTAAATGTCCAGCAGTTCATTGATTTTTTTAAAAATATGGTTAACAAATAAATTAATTTCTACATATTTTGCAGTTACTTTGGTTTGTATAATGATTTCATTTACATTAAAGTCATTTAGTTTTTGCTACTGCACCAGAGAACTATATGATTTACGAATTAGATAAGTAGCCCTAATTTTCATGAAAGCTAATAATTACTACATTTTGACATCATTAGTGCTTGGGAAAAAATGCGTACATTTTTTGCTTTTGTATTTAAGAGCTAGCTTTAGAACTTCTAGATCTCCAAGTGAAACAAGTTTGAAGGGATTCCACCTGGGGGTCAGAGATGGTTGAGTTTACACATACATTCCTTCCATATGGTGCATCATGAGGCTACTTTGCTCCTTTAAGGAATACCCTGCTTTTGTTTTGGGATATGTTTTTGCACGGATTCAAAATCCATTTACCTGCTTCTTAAGCATGTGTAGGAAGCCTTCCAAGGCAAATACCATCAGTTATTGTACAATTAAAGCTTCATTTAAAAAAAAAATAGACACACACAGAGATTCTAACCCTTATTCTGGCAAAGATTATCTTTCAAAGAGAACCAAGTGTAAACCAATGCTGTGGTGTTTTCCTAAATCTACAGACTCCCCCATCACGTGTGTGTCTTCTTTAAGGATTCAAAGGATAAACAGTGCTGATATTTTAGTACATGAGCAAGTAAAAGCTGTTATTTGGTTTCAGAACAGTATTAATTTACATTAGTTTGATTATTCCTAGACACTACTGATAAAGGCCCAATCCAATTCGGATTAAACTAAATGACAGGAATCCCAGTAATTTAAATGGAATTTGTATTGGGCCCTAAAGTTAAAACAAATTACAGCTCCCAATCTCTCACACACATGTTCCATGGAGAGGGAAGAGACAAAAAAAACAAAAAAAAAAACCACAGAAAGGCAAAACATCACTGCCTGATACTGAATCAGAGTCAGACCTGCTAGAGTAGAATTAATTAATTTGAGGTTTTCTTGAGTGTAGTGGCTGTCTTATTAGAAGCTATAAGCGTATCTGTAACTGACAGTGAAAGATTCTCCTTTAAACACTACTGATAGAGGTCTATGCTTTTAGAGATGAACATGAAGACTATTTCTATATCAAATGACGGAACATAGCTGATGGCTGTCATCCAAGGATACTCTGCTTTGGTGTGCTTGAGAAGTTTTTCATAAAGAACTGTCTTCTGAGATTTCTGGAACATTCTACTTCTAGTTGGGCCAGGTTTATGACAAGAAGAGGGTTTTTGTTGTATTAGTAATTTGAAAAAAGCTATTTCAACTTTTTTGCACTTGAACTGAACCCACATTAATATTTTTTGCAAGTCAGTTCTTTTTTCAGTCAAACCAATTTCCTCCATCTCTACTCAGAAGTCATCCATCCAGACTTCAAGGCCCAAATTCAGCCATTTCCTGTACAGCTGTATATTCAATGGAGTTTGACCCATCTATAAAAGAACTAATTTTGGCCCTAAATCTGACCTCTCAGATCCTGTCACCAGCCAGTCACTATGACCATCATCTAGATCCAGAAAAGAAAAGAAAAAAGAAAAAAACATCAAATTTGTGTCTTTGTCCTCTGAGAGGACTGAAATAGATACAGATGTGGAGGCAGAGATGCCAGCTGACACTCACCAGCATACACCCTTCTGTGTAGAAAACCCCAACAAAATTAGATTTCTGTGGATAAGCACTGATTTGACATGAAGTCAGACAAATCCATCCATAGCAAGTGACATGTAGCTACAACATTCCAGACAAAATGGTGCATTTTTAGAAAAATTGAGAAATCTTCCTCCCGAATCAAGTATGACACAAACATAACTAAAATCATTCTCTTGAGACCCTGAAATAATTGTTTCTATCATTCTAGTCTGTCGTTCGCCACTGTATGAACACATCATCATCACTTCCCATTGACCACATAGGTATGTGCTTTGCCACAGGGTTGTATTTTGGACAACTCCCCTGGAATGGATTCTGCAGCCTCTCCCCCCCTTCCTCTTCAACAGAACCATGTTAGTTAGGTTGTTTTACAGGCTTTCAGCTCCTCCACATGAGGGGAACGAAGAACTGGATTTGCCTCAAAGAGAATGTTACATCTGTAAGTAATGCAAAAGTCTTGCAATCATCATTATCTGTTTTACTTTGACCTGTATTATAAACCTGTCAGTGAAAGACACTTACATACCTTTATACTTGGAAATATGAATTCAATACCCACTGATTACTGTATATTAGGTGCTTATCTGGTCCTTTTTTGATTATGTGCTGATTGCTGTGTTATCTTAATGCAAATACTGTTTTGGATGAACACAGACTTTGGTCATGATATATGCACCCAAGTCAACCATCCTAGCAATCTAGGGTATTTATTACAACCACCTTTCTGTAATATAGGAAATTGCCTCAAAATACAGTCATGTATTTCTCAATGTCCTAAACAGAGAATATGGGACAGTGGGTAAAAATGTTCAAAATATGATACCACTTGCTCAATAAGCATAAAATGGCACCTGTATTGAGTATATCAGTTTCTAAATTATGATCCATGAACTGCCAGTAGTCCACAGAATGAAACATTTGAGAAACATCACCGGTGATTTTGAGAGGGAAAGCTGATGGAAGAATTTTAAATTGAAGAACCTGTCAAAGTTCCTTCCCCACTCTGAACTCTAGGGTACAGATGTGGGGACCTGCATGAAAGCCTCCTAAGCTTACTTTTACCAGCTTAGGTTAAAACTTCCCCAAGGTACAAACTATTTTACCCCTTGCCCTTGGTTTTCCACTGCCACCACCAAACATTTCTCTGGGTTCCTGAGAAAACGTTGTTTGGAAACGTCTTTCCCCCAAAAATACTCCCAACCCTTGCACCCCACTTCCTGGGTAAGGTTTGGTAAAAAAAAGCCTCACCAATTTGCATAGGTGACCACAGACCCAAGCCCTTGGATCTTAAGAACAATGAAAAAGCATTCAGTTTTCTTACAAGAAGACTTTTAATAGAAGTAAAAAAGAATCACCTCTGTAAAATCAGGATGGTAAATACCTTACAGGGTAATTAGATTCAAAACATAGAGAATCCCTCTAGGTAAAACCTTAGGTTACAAAAAGACACACAGACAGGAATATTTATTCTATTCAGCACAACTTATTTTCTCAGCCATTTAAAGAAATCATAATCTAACACATATCTAGCTAGATTACTTACTAAATTCTAAGACTCCATTCCTGTTCTGTCCCCAGCAAAAGCCTCACCCAGACAGACTCAGACCCTTTGATCTTCTCCCTCTTCCCAGCTTTTGAAAGTATCTTGTCTCCTCATTAGTCATTTTGGTCAGGTGCCAGTGAGGTTATCCTAGCTTCTTAACCCTTTACAGGTGAAAGGGTTTTTTCCTCTGGCCAGGAGGGATTTAAAGGTGGTTAGCCTTCCCTTTATATTTATGACAGAACCTCTGGATTATTATTGTTTATAGTCATGCATCACAGAAGCCGCTTGGGGTATTTACATAAACACAGTTAAATATGAAAGCCACACTGATTGCCTACTACTTAATGGAATAATGGAGAAACATCTCTGGCATGGTAAAAACACATGCTTTGGCATCACGAAAAGGGAATTCACATTTACATTTTCTAAGTAAACTAATACCAAACTTTCAATAAAAAAAAATCATCATGAGCGATGAGGAGCTCCTGTGAGAACAGAAACAACTTTCTTCCACCAGCCAGATCTTGCAGTCCCTGTGTAATCAGAGCTTTTATGCACTCCAAATTAGATTCCTCTGCAATGAGAAGTGTAAGAGGCAGAGCAGAGAAATCCATATAATCTGGGAGCTGCCAGATTGAAAGCAAAAAAATCCATGAAATCTCAGATTTCCACGCAAGCTGAGAACTCTGCCTGCAGCTGTGACTAAAATCTCAGTGAAGCAATACCAAATATTACTCAGTGTTTTGCTTTGCTCGCAGTATGAAGTATAAAGCACAGAGCCAAATTCTTCCCTTTTGTAGCTCTACTGACTTCAGTGGAGTTACATCAGCAATGAATCTGGCCCACAAAGAGCTTCTTTGTTGGAGCACTGGGCCTCAGAACGAGCAGGGAACTCTGGGTCAGTGGGTACCAGGTGGTACAAACTTGCTAGCTAGAGTGTTAGGAAGTGGATGCCAAACATTTCTGCTTGTGTCCTGTCTGTTGGCTATTGAGAGGTATTACCAGCAGCCGCAGAAACAGCACATTCCACACACTGGCTAGAGGGTGATTACTGAGCTGGTGATGGCAGCTGGGAAGGGGTGTATGTGTAAGGGAAATAAAACTGTGGAAACATGGAAGGATTATGCCCAGCCAAAAGTGATAAACACACACACACCAAGAGCAATCAATGCGGCTTCATAATTTGGCACAAATAGCACAAACGGATTTCTAGATGATTCTGTCATGTTCCTAACAACCAGTAATATCTCATGAAAGTTTAATTTAATCTTTTTTTTTTAAAAAAAAGCTGCAATATTTAATGTGACAGAACTACAGAGCCCATACCCAAAGACTGACATAAAACCCATGAATATGTTTCCAGTGAGATTTGAATGAGAAGATGACCTGGACTAACCAGGACATGTTGGATCATACACCCTTAATATAGAGAGCCCAATTTCTATCATTTTTTTAAAATTAACACTGAATCTGCACCTTCATGTTTTACAAAAGTACTATGGAAATGCTGGATCATTGCATGATCAGTGTGCTCAAGCACTTTCACCTAACCATTAAGGGCTAGATTGTGGAGTTAGCCTGAGCTTTAAGTAAAACAGGCAGTGCAACTACACAGCAGACTCACAGAGGCACAATTTAGTCTCTGGTTTCCTCTTCCTCCAGTGGAGGATGCAACTGCATCAGTCTTTACCTGGCTGGCACAATTTACTTTCCCCACAACAGCGGCTCAATTTCAGTTGTGTTGGTTGGTATGTTGGGAGGAGGGTAGAAGTAAGACTCCAGCCCCCCCTCCATCCTTGCTTGCCCACTCCTGACCTTGTGTGAAAGGGAAAGTATTAGCCCTGCATTGCTGTGGCTATTCTCCCCACCTACAATGTGATCTGCAATGCGAGTAGTCTGCTCATGTCCTCATACTCTTCTGTGCCGGGACATACTGCATGTCATAAATTTGGCCTTCTAAATTACTAAAAGAAATCCTTTGTCTTAAATTTCTCAGAGGTGGCATCTTGCTTCAGGATGTTTTTTCCCCTCATGGAGTTTAATATAAATCAGACAGACATCGGGGAAATAAAAAGATTTTTAAAAAATGAGAGGTTTTGCACTTTTGGAGAAGTCCCAAATAAAAACTTACGACAAAATTAAAGCATTAAATATATATCAGCTACTCAAAGAAAACTTGTTAGAAACTATGTAGTTATTAAAACACAACTTGACACTGAAAAATTCTAAGAATAAAGTTTAAAGATTACCTGTGAATGTTGTAACTCGTTAGTTTAAGTTCCACCAAAATTCTGACCCTGTTTCAAAGACCATCTTCACCTTCCATACTATCTACAAACTGCCTCTCACTCATTGCATGTGGGAAACCAACCCAAACAAACACTCCTCTACTTCAACTTCCGATGTGTTTATAGTAAGAATCACTAAGACCTCTTCTCTTTTCCCCAATATACATTTCAGAAAAAAATACTATTTCAGGTCCACCATTCTACTGTGAATTAAGACATCATCAGTCTTTCCTGGAAGGACAATCTCAGGTGGCAAGTGGATAGATCATCCTCTGTGGCCATTCAGTCTTTGGCTTCTCTGCTTAGACTGCCAACAAAGATTCCAGTTAATGCCAAATGGGGTTTTTGTGACACTGTGTGTAATTTGGAATACATGCCTGTCCTCTGAAACAGTAAATGGGTACCACTGAGATTAATGTTTTCTGTTCATACTGATACCAGCAGAATGCTTGGGAGTACAACTTTCAGAAAGTTATTCTTCTGGCAATAATGTAAAAAAATGGTGGCCCCTTAAGATTTGAAGCTGGGCAGGACAGGATAGCTTTAGGCAATCATGTGGGCCAGTTCTTTCTAAGTGCTTCTTTATGGAGCTGGGGAAAAGGAAGAGGAGGAAGATGATTACAATGACATGTCCCACTACTACAGTGTCTCTCTCAGTGATAAGAGAACTCCATACAGTGTTCTGAATCAGGGAGAGCACAATGCCATCTTCAATTTATCTTCAGCTTGAGACCTACTGTAGAAAAGGTCACTAATGAAAAAATGAGTTTGCACATCATAGTATGTTTATCTGGCCTTCACATATCTTTTTGACACTACTGTCTAATTGAAGGTTTTTTAGTTGCACTGAGAGCTCACCTCTATAATTGATTTCCTTCTCCTATTCATTTTAAAGGACAAATCTAGTCGCCAGATTTCTACAGACACAGGGCTCTCACCAGAGCAGACTCAGTGACTAAAAGGTCAGTGGACATCTGATCTCTTAAAAAAAAAAAAAAAAAAGTCTGATTTTGTAGCTGAAGTTGTGGGTGTTCAGCATTTCCAAGCATCAGACTGTTATTTTTATCACTGTCCAGTAGAGCTGGATGAAATTTTTCTGCCAGTCAAACAAAACAGTTCGCAAATTCACCAGATTGTTCTGGAAAAAAACAAAAAACGAAACAAAACCCTCCACACACACACACATTTTCAAAACAACCAAATGACTTTTCATTTTGAATTGTACTTCCATTTTATAAAAGAAGGTTAACCATAGGACTGCAAGGGACCTCAAGAGGTCATCTAGTCCAGTCCCCTGCACTCATGGCAGGACTAAGTATTATCTATCTAGCCCATTCTTGACAGGTGTTTGTCTAATCTGCTCTTAAAAATCTCCAATGATGAAGATTCCACAACCTCCCTAGGCAATTCATTCCAGCACTTAACCACCCTGAGAGTTAGGAAATGTTTCCTTATCTCCAACCTAAACCTTGCTGCAATTTAAGCCCATTGCTTCTTGTCCTATCATCAGAGATTAAGAAGAACAATTTTTCTCCCTCCTCCTTGTAACATTTTATGTATTTGAAAACTTATCATATCTCCTCTCAGGCTTCTCTTTTCCAGAGTAAACAAACCCAATTTTTTCAATCTTCCCTCATAGGTCATGTTTTCTAGACCTTAAATCCTTTTTGTTGCTCTTCTCTGGACTTTCTCCAATTTGTCCACATCTTTCCTGAAATGTGGAACGCAGAACTGGACACAATACTGCAGTTGAGGCCTAATCAGCATGGAGTAGAGAGGAAGTATTACTTCTCGTGTCTTGCTTACAACACTCCTGTTAATATATCTTAGAATGATGTTCACTTCTTTTGCAACATTGCTACACTGTTAAAAAGTTTAAAAATAAAAATGAAATGTTTCATTTCAACTCAAATGAATTTTTTAAACTACAAACCGAAGTATTTTCAACTTTTTGGTTGTATAAAAAAAATTTAATTTTGTTTTGGGTCATCCCAAAATGATTTTATTTCCCCATTCTTTCAGGCAGCCAATGAACTGAAAAATCTCATCCCCCAAAGAGAGTTTTCAGATGACCTTCAAACTGCACCTCTGCTATGCTGATCAATGAGAGATTTTAAACTGGATCAGTGAGAGATGCAATCATACAAAAATAACAAAAAAACACCGACGTCTGTCTGTCTGTAACAACAGAACCTATTGCATTGCAAACAAAACAAAAGGATGGGTCAACTTTCTACAGTCTCCAGTTGTATTTTGGTGGACTTTTTCACACCCCACTTGTACAGAAGGGCATCAGTCACACAGCATGGCTCCCTGAGGTGGAATCTGATCACCACTGTTGAAGAGAATGTAGTGTGCTTTTCACAGCACCACATAATTCTTATACTTAATATAAAATCCATCACTACACCGTAAAGTTCACACATACTGTGAGCTTGTGTTGATATATCAGCTCCATTTCAGCATGGATGCTGCACAAGCTGCCAGTGCTCTTGGAGACTTCAGACCCTACACCATTATTTCATAACCTTTAGAGGGACTTTAGCACTTCATTAATGATGGTGGGGCTTTGACCAGAAATAAATTTCTTCAAGAAACTCATCAAGACAGTAAAAGAAAAAGATACCACGGAAAGAGCTGCTGGATGCCAAAAGAACACTGCTACAAACTAGAACAGAGACTCAGATATTATGGTGATGGGGGGGGCACATAAATACATAGATTAGGTAGATGCTGACAGGCACAGACAATTTGTGAAACACTGATGGTTCCCAGGAAGTCCTCCTCTGTACATGCTGGAAAGGCACGGACTTTGAACTGCAGAAGGCCATCTCATGTCACCAAGTCAAGAGTACACAAGATGCTCCTATGAGTATCCTAAGGTTAAAACTTTGAAACTACAGACGTCCCTGAGCATTCAAGTTTGAGGAATCTATTGAGATAGGAATATCTCTGGAGAATTGCACAGCACATATGAATAAATATGACTATAACAACTTATACACACAAGTATACACACACAGGTTCTCTTTCACTCAATTTTTGCTAGTTTTACAGAAACATGAAAATTCAGGCTTTTTACCAGAAAACTAAAACAATATTTATTGGATATATATAAAAAAAATAAAAATAAAAAATCACACTCTAGCTAGCAAATAAGTCATGTTTCACATCTATGATAACATCAAAGGGATATGTTTTATGGCTAGGTGGTCATAACTGTGAAATTCATTATGACTTTTCTAAAGTGCCAGAAAAGACAATATTAGAACATTTTAACTATGAGAATGAAGTATGCAAACTAACTGTAACCAACTGTTTGACAATTGGTTGATTTACTTCAGATGTTAAAATCACAGCTTAAAGTGGTCTAGAAACTAAACAATACTCTGTACAATTTATGCAGCATAACAGTATGTGCTACACAATCTGAAATAATGAAATAGTTCACAAACTGAAATTCTAACTGTACATCAGAGTGATACTTCAAGAGAAGGAGAAGGAGTTCCAAGATAATCATCTCTGAGTCTTATCTTCACATACAAATAGCAGTATTTGCAGTGGTGGAATTTGTGTGGCCCTTATGATATACAGAGGTAGATTTCTATTTTTTTCTTTTGTCTTCTTCAAGAAAGATTCTGAATTAAGCCTGTCATAAATATTAAGGGAAGGCTAACCACCTTTAAATCCCTCCTGGCCAGAGGAAAAAACCCTTTCACCTGTAAAGGGTTAAGAAGCTAACGATAACCTCACTGGCACCTGACCAAAATGACCAATGAGGAGACAAGATATTTTCAAAGCTGGAGGGCGGAAAAAACAAAGGGTTCTCTCTGTCTGTGTGTTGCCTTTGCCGGGACCAGAGCAGGAATGCAGGTCAGAACTCCTGTAAAAGGTTAATAAGCAATCTAGCTAGATATGCGTTAGATTCTGTTTTGTTTAAATGGCTGATAAAATAAGTTGTGCTAAATGGAATGTATATTCCGGTTTTTGTGCCTTTTTGTAACTTAAGGTTTAGCCTAGAGGGATTCTCTATGTTTTGAATCTGATTATCCTGATTTTACAGAGGTGATTCTTTTACTTTTTCTTCAATTAAAATTCTTCTTTTAAGAACCTGATTGCTTTTTCATTGTTCTTAAGTTCCAAGGGCTTCAGTCTGTGTTCACCTATGCAAATTGGTGAGGATTCTTATCAAGCCTTCCCCAGGAAAGGGGGTGTAGGGGGAAAAAATGTTTCCAAGCGGGCTCTTTCCCAGTTATATTTGTTAGACGCTTGGTGGTGGCAGCAATAAAGTCCAGGGAAAAAAGGTAAAATAGTTTGTACCTTGAGGAAGTTTTAACCTAAGCTGGTAAAAATAAGCTTAGGGGGGTTTTTCATGCAGGTCCCCACATCTGTACCCTAGAGTTCAGAGTGGGGAAGGAACCTTGACAAAGCCCTTATTAGTTAAACTGATTGGATTTTAGGTGAGAATTAAAATAAAATATTGCAAATATTTTCATTTTACAATATGCTGGTATTCCATCAGGAGCTACTGATTATGGTAGTCTTGATATCATATTTGCTAAATACAGAAATTCTTTGTTTGATCTTTAAGATTGCAAGCAAAGACTGAATCTATACAATTAATTCAGTTAAGATACACAAATTGATATCAGCTGTAGATCTAGCCCAGTAATTTTACCTTATACCCAGAAGCAGAAGAGTGAGACTGTGATCAGACAGTTTCACGCATTATTTCACAGTACCTGTCTGTGTAAACATCATGTTACATAACAGCAGAGTAAATAATTTTAAAATATGTTTTTACTTTCTTTAGAGTTCATAAACCTGATATCTCCCAATAAGAAAACTGTCATCATATAATAATGTGTGACAATTGACTGCTTGCTGCTTCAGTCTTTAAAATATACTATTAAGTTTCTGAGTAGCAGCCATGTTAGTCTGTATTCGCAAAAAGAAAAGGAGTACTTGTGGCACCTCAGAGACTAACAAATTTATTTGAGCATAAGCTTTCGTGCATCCGATAAAGTGAGCTGTAGCTCACGAAAGCTTATGCTCAAATAAATTTTTTAGTCTCTAAGGTGCCACAAGTACTCCTTTTCTTTTTATTAAGTTTCTGATAGCCAGGGATTTTAAGATGATTACGCTTATTCAGCATATCATTGTTACTGACTGGCAAATCCTATCAATACAGCAGCAAATCTCACAAAGTGTGGCAAGCTATTAGTAATAGCTGTAATAAACCTAAATCTATTCTTTGTACTCAAATAGTGCTTGCAAAAATCAGATAAAATGTAAGTGCTTTACCATCTCAAATGATAAATCCGTCATGTGTTTTGCACACACAGATTGTTTCACAATACGAACGTATACCGCGTTAACATAAAAATACAATCTATATTCTTGGTAGTAGTTACTGCTGATTTATAGAATATATTACACCTAAAGCCATCTAGATGCCTTACATCAACTAGAAAGGTTCCCTAAAGAAATACATCACCACAAAAGCTCTTTTATTAAAGGAACAATCTTAGCAACTTTTCTCTTTTGCTCATTTGTTTGACTTCAGCTAAATGTAACTTATAATGTAACTTATAGCATGTTGGAATGTATGCCTTACAAAGCAAGTCTGTGGAGGAAACCATAGCATTATGGGTGCTAATAGAAAAATTAATAGATAGCTGACAGACAATAAACATCTCCTTTCTCTACTATATGCCAACAAAATCATTGAAATTTCCTTCTGTTCAAAAGAAAGATGCACACGTTTTCAAGTGAATGAACAATTTAAAAATGCATTATTATTGATGGATATTTAAATTTAAAATGTATTCATTGTCTGATTCATGTACTTAACGCAGAAGCTTCCCAGATATTGGTGACACCACCTGCATGCCTCAAATTTAGGTAACACTATGGAATAATCTCATGAGAATGTCAGAAATGGATATCATGATTTCATAGGATCAGGATGAGACAGTGAAATCTAGGTCAGTAGTATGCCCAGGCATCTCTCTTTCCATAGAAAGGCTTACAAAACAAAGTAAATCAGCAAAAGGAAGAGAAACATGAATGCCTCTTCTTCAAGTCAATGCTACAGAGAGTGTAGATTTCTCCAGTACCCCTTTTCCATAATGCCCTTGGAAATCAGAACTTAAAACATTTGGGCTTGAGTATCCACTGCCTTGCAACGTGTGTATTGTGTTCATATTTGATAGAGTTTTATACTCACTTTAAACAGGCGTAATTACAACAGAAAGTGTAAGGCAGGAGAGAATATGGCCCATTTGTTTTTAACCAAAGACTCTATTCTTCTCCTACTGATGTATATAGAAAAATTCCCATTCACTTCAATCTGAGAAGAATTGAGCCTTTAATGTAATCTATCATTTCAATATACAGCAATATCATCATTATAGCATTATGAGAGCTATGCATCAAATCCAGCAGTCCTTATTCAGGAAAAACTCCATTTTGGTTTGTTTATTTTTACAGATTACAGAATGACCCAATATAAATGTATTCTGCAATACTGTTGTTTGCTCTGTGCTACACCTGTATTTGGTAGAAGCACTAGTAGGAAGATAAGCGGTGCCGTTGACCAGTGCATTCAGTGTAACACAAATTCTGCCAGAGTATCGCAGGATTCCAAAAAGTAAGTCTGGAGATACACTATACAACACATTTGGGGGACTGAACATGGCCCTATTTCAACAGTGTATGCTTCCTTCCTTTTAGCCAGGCATATCCTCCAGTGGACTGTTGTGTGCAAAGGGGAATTCTACTTGACTAAATTCACGAGTGCAGAAGTGGAAGAGGGTCCTTTTGGTTTTCCCTCCCCTTGCACACCAGCAAGATGTATACCAAATGTTGTCATTGATTATAATCTACAAATATATAAACTCAACCATTTATTTCCCAAAATTTGAGTTTTTGAGCACAATCACCACTCAAACTGCAGAAATACCATATATGCTAGAGGAGCTCTCAACTACGACGAAAAAAGAAGAGGAACCTGTACAAGAACAAAGTAAAAATAGTGTCTTCTTTGTACTCTACTATAAGTAGGCACTTTATAAACTCCAATCCATATGCTTCACTTTGTTCTTATATAAAGTACTAAATCAATCTCAATCAAGCAAATAATTTAGGATTATGTTGTTCAAAGAATGGTCATTAACAGTAAAGCTGGTCCAATAAAAAAAATCAAATTAACCCAGTGCAAAGATCTGGTTTTGGAATATTAGTCAAGGCTTTTTGCATATACAATCCCTTAAAATGAATGATGAATTTGAAAGTATTAGTGGCATTGCAAGCTTTGCACATACTGCCACATCACTGAGATGAAACCCAGACCTCAAGAGACATGAGCTCTCTGCAGATGTTGCCAATAAGCATGGCAATCCTTAGAGACTCTGCTGAGGTTGCCAAACAAGGCAGAATTTAGTACCAAATGCAGGCATGATGTTTAAGAACTATGTATGTACCTTTCTGGTATGTCATTGGGTGGTTGTAATGTATGTGTAATATACATCGATAAAGCCTACTGTAGAATATTTTTTAAAATGGCATGCCCTTGTACTTTCTGGCTTTGTCTGGGGCAAGGACTGGAAATATGAGAAATATCACAAGATTTTTGTACCTGATAAAATCAAAATGTATTGGCAATCGTTCAAGAAGGGCTGTTCTAGTGAGTTTTTAGAGGAAAGATACTGTTATTGAACAACCAATGATCCACAATGGAAAGCTCTCATTATGTAGCGAAAACTGGGCTGTCTCAGGTATGGGCTGTCTCAGTCATTAGAAGCCATAATACGTCTCAGCCTTTTTGTGAGGTCAGATACAATGGATATCTTTCTAGGAAGTATTAAAACATACTCTCTCTCTCGGGATTTGAGGCAGGACAAGTTTACTCTGATCCCTATTCCTATTTTCAAGCCAAAAATGTTCAGGTAAATTTCAGATACATTTCTGCATCATTTTCAAAGTTTCCCCTGCTAATACTTATCCCAATAAGTGAAATAAATATTTTGCTAGTTATAAATAAAAATATCAAGAAATGTGATATTCATCAAAAACAATAATGGGTAAAATCTGCCCACAGAGAGATGCACTCCACTAGGTGTCCCATCTGCATATCTCTAAGTAGAATTTGACTCCTATTCCAATATGATTTAATCTGTTCTGCACAGCCATGAACCCCTGGCCTGTGTTTAAGTTAATAATTAGCATACTGTACAAGCCACATAGGTTAAGTGTGTCTGCTCCTCCTTATTTGTCTACTGCTTTGTTTCATTAGATAAAGGAGAAAAGATACGGACTCAATCTGACTGCATTTGAAATCCATGTGTAACAGTTTACTATCTCAGTCCATAACCATAGACTAGTATTAGTCTACACAGTATTGTTATAGTACTTGAGTTTCTGGATAATAATATAGCTATATAGTACAGTACTAAAGATATCAGTAAATCTGCATGTGGCACTGGTAAACTCTGAGAGGATGCAGCTACTAGTTTACAAACAATGTAGTCACATTTTTCCTCCCATTCCAGCCCCTTCAATATAACAAGAAGCCTTTCCTGCAAATATTTACTATTTGGTATAGTGTTTACTACAATGAATAATATGGCTTCAAAGAACTCAGTGAACAGTGAACCCAATAGGGATAAAACTGTCTTATTAATGGGGTTCCTGCAAGTCCTGTTAAAGCAAACATTTGACTTTTCTTTAGACTAGTTCTCACTTGTTGACAAAGCCACCTAACAAACTTCTGTCTTTTGAAAATGCCAAAATTTTCACGGGCCATTGGATGCTCTAGGGATACACTCACTCTTTTTTGAGATGCAGAAGTGTTGCTCTCTAGGGGTGAAATTCTGATCCCATTGAAGTTAATGGCAAAACTCCCATTGACTTGAATAGGGTGAGGATTTTGTCCTAGATCACCAACTAAAGTGTGGGTCAGGTCAGCAATGACTGAAAGTTATGATTATGAGATTTTATATATCCATGGCTTATGTGAACCCACTTCTTACTCCAGTTCCTACTGGGCAAATGCCCATTTGACAAATAGTACTAGTTGGTCCACAGCACAGCTTTCACCCAGCTTCAAACAAGTTACACTCACAAAGTGAAAATATATCCCCTCTTCTAGGGTCTGGCTTTATTCCTCAGGACATGGAGGTATAAGAGACACTGGGGGCTTGTCTACATGCACCAGAGGGGTGTAAACCCAAGTGTGCAATTGAGTGTCCCACAGTAACTGGCCTGATTGGACCCTGCTGGCATGCACTAAAAGTTCCCTAGTGCATATTAACATCGTACTGTTTGAAACAGGACTACATAAACATGCACTAGGAAACTTTTAGTGTGGCCAGTAAGGTCTACCTGGTCCAGTTAATGCGTGACACACTAGTGCGCACTAGAATTTACACCTCTCTGGTGCAGACTAACACACTGTGTAGTCAAGCCCTGGAATAGATTTTAAGTGTTAAAGTAATACTGGGTTGGGACAGTATATGTCCACCTATCTCACATACCACACATTTAATTGGGTCCAGAGCATGGTTGGACTACTGCCTCTTGGGGAGGTGGATTACCTACACGGACAGGAGAACCCCTCCTTTTGGCATAGGTAGCGTCTACACGGAAATGCTACAGCAGCACAGATAAGTGTAGACAAATCCCTAGCTTTCTCTGCCAGAGGGCTATTCCCACTTTTATTCATGGTGGAGTCTACTGCATCACATCTGCCTAGTAAGTTACTGTTATTTGTTACATCTGTGTGTTATTCTCACCCTATTTATAGTCCCAATAGAAAGGCCAAAGACTGAATTAGTATGGAAACTGCACACCCTTCTCACAGAATATTAGGATTGGAAGGGACCTCAGGAGGTCATCTAGTCCAACCCCCTTCTCAAAGCAGGACCAAACCCTAAGTTTTGCCCCAGATCCCTAAATGGCACCCTCAAGGATTAAACTCACAACCCTGGGTTTAGCAGGTCAATGCGCAAACCACTGAGCTATCCCTCCGTCTCCCCCCCACCCCCCGGCCCTCTCCCCATTCTTATTCTTACAATCTGTGTCTTGATCAGGGAGGATGTTTTTACTGATCTGTGGATGGATAGAAACACCACATTCTCAAATTCAGTAAATTAAACACCATGTGCCACAAGTAAATTCACCTTTAAAAAGATGGGGGGGGGGGTGAGGAGGAAATGCAAAAATGATTGCTTTGATTAGAGAAATCATTAAGGGAACAAAATAACTCTATAAACATATCATAAAAAATAAACTGTGTTCCTTAACATGTTCATTCAAATAGCCCACATAACACGGGGTTTAGACATATCATGCACTGCAAGAATATTAAAGCTACACGTCACAGTAAAAATAAATAAATAAAGCCACCTCTTCTGGTGTCTGGCTTTATTAACAAAAAAAGGAATTCCAAAATAATAGCATATGAGCCCAAGTCTAATGCATATCATACACTGGAATATTTTGCAGTAGATGGGAATCAGTGAGAAAATGTGTGTAGTCTATAAAATTTGTTTACCGGGAAGCACACAGAATCTAGATATTCTGAAAAATTCATGCAATTGATAATGGGGTTTTTTTTCATTTGAAAGTTTAACCATTTTCACAGTAATCCTCTCAAAGAAAATTGCTGCCCAATTTCTGTTTAAAAACAATCCCTGATCTCCAAGAGCCAGATACTATACTGTTAATTTTATCAGCACAAAACTAAGACTGACAAATTAAATGGAAAGTTGTTGAAATACAATAGACTATAACCTAGAAAAAAGGTCCTCTGCTGCTGCAGTCCCATTGTACAAAGAAACTCATTTCTGAGCTTCCTACAAGAAGCCAGTCCCATTAAAAGGGAGTCATTGAAAGTTACCTAATTTAAAGGAGAGAAAAAAGGGCTATGAAGGAAAGAAAAGAAAGAATAATTTCACACATGTATCATCCAGGATGCAAGAGCTGTTGAACCTCACCTCACAATTACAGAAGAAAAGGAACGGGCAGTTTGAGGTTATGATCCAGAGCCGCAAATCCACTCTGTGTTGCCCTCACTTCCCCCTACAGCCTGAAAGGCAGCTGAACAAATAGCTGCTCTGCAAAACTAAGGCAATTCAGACACAAGTCATAAGAGAGTCAGGGTCTGTACCCCTGTACATCCTTGGCTGTGCCTTGCAGAGCATCTGCAATAGCCCAGAGGAGGGTTGTCAGGAAAACAGGGTCAGATGACTTGCAAATTAAGTAAGTGTAACCCAACTCCCCCCCCCCCCCCCCCACCACCACCTCCCTACACACACACATACACATCCCAAGGGAGGTGCTCTAACAACTGCTTCACAGGCAGTTCAATCACTACTTGCAGCCTGGAAATTGAATTCTGTTCCACTCACCCCAATTTTTGCAGAGCATCCCAGCACAAAGACTCTGCTTTCTCACAGAAGGCTTCCGCCCAGAGGCCAATACATTTTAGGATTCGAAAAAAAATTTACAAATCAAGCTTCAAAATTCTTCAACACCACTGTGGATCTGCCTTTACGGAAAGAAACTTTAAGTGTCTATTGTTCTTTTAGCACTGAGGTATCTAGAGGAAAGTATTTTATGGAAATATTTTTGTATAAGAAGGTAAAATATCTTTTAGACTAAGAATAGGTGAACAATTAACAACTTCCTGGCTGAAAAGACCCTCCCTAATTTAGATTGCCTGTGCCTGACCAGGAATAAAGATTTCTGTGTATCCTTGAACCCTAGCCAATGAGAAAGTGTCTTTCAAAGCATTAAAACTCTATTATTTATCTACAATTAAGGTTGATTCAGCAGAAAATTAGAGTTTGTTCATACTCGTCCCAGTATAGGTTACAATGCATGAGCCTTAAAAACAGACTGCCGCTAAAGATGTGGGTGGATCTCCTGGAGCCACACTGACAAACATATTTTGGAACTGTCCTTTTTACTAGAAGGAGGCAGTATGATTTTCAGGATACCTCCTTTAAAGTTACTTCCCAGACGTGTGTTTTGGAATATATCCCCATCATCCTGGAAACTCTCTAGCTCATGAAAAGCTTGGGTCTCTCTCCAGCTGTGCTTGTGGCCAACAACTCATATTGCTTAGAGAGAAGAGCAGATTGCCTCCAAGGACAGAAGTGTGACATAGCAACTTGACTGACCTGGCAGCTAAACAGCAGATAACATCTTGAAGAAGATGGACCTCAGGCAAATCTGAAAAGATTTGACCTAACCTTTTAGACATCTTTAATTCCTAGTGGAAGGAAACAGATCACTCTCCTTTTCCCTCCCATCCCCCCTTCTTCCCTTTTATTATTTACACCTCCCTTTTCCATTCCTTTGCTTTTTTGTTGGTCTTTGCCCTCCCCATTATTATTTATTTTGGGAAGGGGGGGAACTAAATAAAATACATTTTAAAACAAGATATGAACTGGAATATTTGAATATAGGATTGGAGGGGATTATTTCATTTTTAAAAACAAATTCATGATGCTCAATCTCCCCCCCACCCCCAGCACCATCACTGCTGCAGAAAGAGAACAATGCTCTGCTTTTCATCTGGGGATCTCAAAGACCTTTTACAAATGGTTAACCCTTATATCCAGATGATACCATTTGGGAAACTGAGGCAACGAGGCTGTATGACTTGTCCATGTGTATATAATAAGGGAGTGCCAAAATTCCCTACCACATCTGGGTAGGCTTAATTAATTCTCATAGAATATGAAAGTGTTTAAGATAAAAGGTTCTATAAAAGTGAAAACCATAACCCCAGGCATGACATTAAAACAAGACAGAACCCAGGACTGATTTTTTCAAAAATGTAATAAAACCAGTCAGCTTTTTGCTTACTGGGTTGCTTGGTTGCAATCCCAGTATCTGTGACTTTCCATGTTTTCGAAAGTAGTTTTTTCCTGAAAAGCCTGCTCATCTTGGAAATGTTAAAAATTCTGGTCAGAAAAGTGCTAGGTCTTCAATTTGTTTTTTTTTTTTCCGTCTTATGGAAACCAATTATGACCGTTTTCTTCTACTTTCGCTTCACTGAATTCTCTTGTTTTTGATACATGCTGTGTACAGCTTCGCCATTTCTTCTACTTTTGGTCTCCCTTCACTTTTTATGATTAGGAACAAGCCTCTACTTGCCATTTTCTTTACTTCTGTACTTATTCTGCCTCCTAGTAGTATGTACAATTGAAGATTTTTCCACCATCTCAATCTGATATTGTCATGAATCATTTTCTAGACATTTTGCTAGCATCACTCCCAATTTGTATTTTTCTGAACATCAACTCCCAATCATTTCTTGTTTTCACTACAGTACAAAATGCAGGGCCAGTCTGCCAGGGCTCTATGATTTCCTCCTTCAAATCTTTAAAATACAGCCCTTCTGCAAGGCCTGCAAATGGTAGCGTCCCCCCGCTTCAAAGAAAATGTTGACAAAATAGATCACAAAGAACAGAAAAAAGTCAAACTACCAAGACACATGCTAATCACATTTTAAATTGTATTTGTTTCAAAACTTTGATTGTCAATAGATTATAGACATAAATAAAACAAATGATACAGCTCTAAGCAGTAAGTTTTTAAAAAGGCATGATTGTTTCATTGGTATAGTTCATAAGAAACTTTACAGACAGTCAAAATTAACCACTAAAATGTTTTTAAAATACATATATGTACATATAGTGCTCTTTTTTTGTTCATACCCTGAAGAACGTGAAACCTCAATTTGGAATTTGTAGTACTATGTTAAATGGATGTAAAATGTAGTGTTAAAACTTTTTAAATTGAATTGCTTTTAAAGCAAATATAAGTTTAATTCAAGCATAACAAATTCAAGTACAAATACTTTAGGCTGTATTATTAAAATCTCCAGAATATAAAAATATATTAAATTCACTCCCTCTTAACAACCATTGATGATTTATCTTAGTTTAGCAAAGCAACATAGATTACTTTCTCTGAAGTCCCTGCTAAGGTCATATTGAAAGTTGAATTGTAAACTACCTGACTATATTACTGAAGTGGTTTACACATTTTTTTCATGTGGTGCCCATGAGAGAGTTGGTTCACATTACTCAGCTTTACCTTCCAAAATCACAATCCTGATTATTGTTGCAATAGAGTCTGAATTGTTTGCTTACATAAAAAGATATATTGGGATAGAATTAAGATGACAGTCTCTTTGGTCAGGTCCTCCCATTTTAATATCTGTGCTATTTATTTCTTTGCCCTGGGTATGTACAATTTTACATTTACTAGAATCTAATTTCCTTCTCTTTCTTGCAGCTTTCACTATTCTAATCTCTTGAAGTCACTGAAGCTTGGCCTGGCTACAAGACCATTCTCTGCCCATGCATTTTTGTGTTACCCACAGATTTAATCGTTGCAATTACATCAAAGAAACACCCAATAAAGATAGATGTGAAGCACAAGGCATAAGGTGATTTTTTTTAGTTTAGTTCATTAAACAAACTCTAAGGACACCAACCAGCAGGAAGGTGGTCGGTCATTGCTTGAAGTCTGGCAGGACTGATGCAGCACCACAGACTACCTGGGAGTGTTCTGCAGACTACCAGTGGTCCAAACAACAGGCAAGTCTGGTGACTAAGCTATCTCCCAGAATACACACTACTATACTAAGTTTATTTAACAAACTAAGTTGAGCATTTCATTATATCATACATACAGGAGCGTGACAGCCCTCAACAAAATGCATTTAATAAACACATTTATCTTCACAATGTGCAGCCTCCTCCTTACCCCGCACCCCTACTCCTACACACACACACACACACACACACACACACACACACACACACAGTAAGAAATGGACATTCCAAAGTATGTTCAAAATCTATTGTCTGTAGGGAAGTATTTCCCCAGTATAGTGGTTATGTCTCAAATCACATCTAGGGTGAAACTGACTACTTTGCAAATCCTTTTTTATTTTTCAAACTTCAAGAAAAATGCTCTTTTTGTTGTATTTATGAGTCAACTGGTTAATTTAAATCACATCTATATATTCCCTATAGAGAACCCATGAGGTATATCAAAGATGTTAGTTAATGTTTACAGCTTGTAAGCCTGAATTCAAATTGTATGTCTAATGATACTCACTGCACAGAGTATCTTGCTCCTGATTAGTTTTTTATTTTAATGTGCAATTTTAAAAATATAAAAGAATGTCAATAAACATTATTGATGATGGCTTGGTACAAAAGTACTGTCTAGTCAGAGTCCCTGGGTGTCAAAGGCAATTAAAGTTTAAATACTGAGACACGGTTCCTAAAATCCTGAAGTACTGACTGGATTGATTCTGCAGCAAATTCCTGTTGACATGTCCCAGCCCTCAGTAGCCTCCAAAAAGTAGCTTTATCAATAAAATTGATAATTATATTGATAACGATCTTACCTTTATATTGCACATTTCATCCAGAATGATCCCAAAGTGTGTTACCAAAGATTTACAAACAATATATGGCAATCACTTGCGTTTTTGTGTTAGGAGTATTTGTAATGTTCCTCAAAAGTTATTATTAAATGTGAATACCCAGTAGTCATGAGGCAAAGCCAATTAAGCATTGTACTCCCATGGGCTCCTCCATGGCACAACATGACCCTAAGACCCCCACAATGGCAAGAGGTTCACTGTTCTGTGACAGCGACTCCTAACAGGCCTGACAAACTCACTACATCTAGTGTCCCACTTTCATGGGATTTATCCATAAACGATATCATGTAAGATCTTAAATGAAAGCCAGAATCATGCTGATCATTAATATTGTTGTGAAATGTATATACAGACATTATGTAAAAAGTTATATATGTATAATTAAAATAGGTTTCTAAAGTCTGAATCAAGGCAGGGTTGACAAATAGGTTTCTGCTGGACAAAGGACGTATATTCACCTGTCTGCCCCAGTCCACATGTAAATTAAGTATTGTAAACCAACACAGTGGAAGCTCTATTTTCATACCAAGTCAACATGCAAACAGCACACCAGGGAATAAAACCCAGAGGGGTCATCCTAACTTGGGGACCCAACCATGAGTTTTGAGGATAAGGAAAGGCAAAAGGACACCTCTTTATCCTGCACCTGAGGAAATAATTGACACTGTGATTACATTCATGGGTTCCCAACCTGCCCTACAGTGCTTCTAGCTAGAGAAGGCTTTGGTGAGAACAGACTGCTTTAGACAGAATGTTAGCCCATTAAGTTATGATGCTTTCTAGACATTAAACTTGTTATGATTTTGTTTTATATGTAACCTTTCTGATTCCATTATTATCTTTGCTCACTGTCTCTTAAATCTTAAGTTTATTATCAAAGCTTATGATTGTTTTCACTATAAATATTTCTCAGTGCTGTGATTTTATGCAGCTGATCCTCACTTGAACCAAGCAAGCTAGTGTATATAGCAAACCTGGTATTTCTGAGAAGCCAGTGACAGGGGCTGGATATCACAGAGGAATGCTCAAAAAGGGTTGGGGAACTAGGGTGTACCTATTATTAATCTTTACAGCAAACTGAGGATAGCATTGCCGAGAGGAGACTGTTTGATGTAGCTCCGGCTGGAGGGGTCAGGGAAATGACACCTAGTTAAGCATCAGCAACTCAGTCTCTCTCAGGAGTAAAGATATGACTCAGTCCTGGGCACCCTGAGAAAGTCACAAAGAACTTATGAAATCTCGCCATAATATTTATGGATTCCAGTTTGGAGATACGCTATTTAAATCTGACGAGGATACAAACTTGACATTAGTCAATACAAGGGCAGACAGTGAGGAACTTCAAAAAAATCCTAAGCAAGCTAAATAACTGAGCATCATCAGGTCCAATGAAATTCAGTGGCTCCAGGGCAGGGACCATGTGTTACTATATGTCTGTACATCATCCAGCACAACTGGATGCCAAACATGATTGGTGCCTTTAGGCACTACTGTAGTACAAATAATAATAATATTCATGTAGACAAATACCATGCACATTGGAAGGAACAGTTTAAAATACTTGTAACACTTTGACAGGATATGAATTAGTTTTAAGCCTTTGGGGGAAAGATCTAGGCATCACTTTGGATGGCTCTTTGAAGATGTCTGCTTAATATGCAGCAGATGTCAAAATAGCAAATAAAATGTGAATTAAGATGGGGACAGAGAATACTAAGGAAAATATTTTAGCGATAAAGCAAACCCTCAAACTGTAAAGTTTTGGATCCAAGTCTTGTCCAGACAGTTTGGATCTCCACTTCTTAAATCAGGTCCCATATTTTTCCTTCCCTTTGTAACACTACCTGCCCAAACAGGTGCACTACGCCCTTCCTACCCTTGAAGATCTATCATTGCTGCAGCAGGTTTTCTTCTGGGACAAGGACTCATAGACTATCAGAGTTGGAACAAAGGTGACTGCCTCACTGATCTCAGAAGTTTTTTGCTATTGGTAGCAAAAAGGTGATTGTCTCCCAACAGTGTCTTTTGATGGGAGTTGTAGAGCTTGCTTCCCTTCTTTTTCACAGCTCTTCTTCAGGGAAAGAGGTATCAGGTGGCTCAATTCACCTCTTCTGATGGCAGCAGTTAGGCAGAAAGATTCAAGAACCTTCCCCTCCACTGGGGTCCTACCACTGTGGATTTATATACTATTCCTTGTTTTCCTAGTATTTATATTCTAGAGCACACTATGCTTCTGAAACCCTAGAAACTAGAATATCTAATGACAATACATTTATAAAATACCCTTTCCGCAGGGATCAGTTCTGGGTCCGGTTCTGTTCAATATCTTCATTGGTGATTTAGATAATGGCATAGAGTACACTTATAGAGATTGTGGATGATACCAAGATGGGAGTTTGGAGGATAGGATTAAAATTCAAAATGATCTGGAGAAATGGTCTGAAATAAATAGGATGAAATTCAATAAGGACAAATGCAAAGTCCTGTACTTAGGAGGGAACAATCAGTTGCACAGATACGAAATGACTGCCTAGGAAGCAAAAAGGGATCTGGGGGTTATAGTGGATCACAAGCTAAGTCTGAGTCATCAGTATAAAACTGTTGGGAAAAAAAAAGACAAATACCATCGTGGGATGTATTAGCAGGAGTGTTGTAAGCAAGACACGAGAAGTAATTCTTCCACTCTACTCAGTGCTGATTAGGCCTCAACTGAAGTATTGTGTCCAGTTCTGGGTGCCATATTCCAGAGAAGAGCAACAAAAATGTTTAAAGATATAGAACACATGACCTATGAGGGAAGATTGACAAAATTGGGTTTGTTTAGTCTGAAGAAGAGAAGACTGAGGAAGGGCATAACCTTTTATGTACTTGAAAACTGTTACAAGGAGAGAGAAAAATTGTTCTCTTTAATCTCTGAGGATAGGACAAGAAGCAATGGGCTTAAACTGCAGCAAGGGCCGTTTAGGTTGGACATTAGAAAAATTTTTCTAACTGCCAGGGTAGTTAAGCACTGGGATAAACTACCTGCGGAGCTTGTGGAATCTCCATCATTGGAGATTTTTAAGAGCAAGTTAGACAAAAGCCTGTCAGGGGTTGTCTAGATAATACTTAGTCCTGCCTTGAAAGCAGGGGTCTGAACTGAAAGACCTCAAGGTCCCTTCCAGTCCTACATCTATATGATTCTCTCAAAGAGAGGCCCTTGTACATTGTAATAATAAATAGCACCATCATAAAACTTCAGACAGAAAGAAAAATTGAGAGGTTCTGACACTGGAAATAAAAAGAGATGGATAGTTAGGGGAACACAACTTAATTGTGTACCCTTGCGTTGCCCTTTCTTTTTTCCTCGTGTCAAAACATGACCTTTTTAGGGGTAAGTTGCATCACATAATACATTGCAAATTCCTACCTCACTAGTTTAAAAAGATTGACATTTTTGTCAAAGCCAGTTGGAAGTAAATAATTAAACACTGCCATTTTATAAATCTTTAAGGGCGTTCTGTATTGTTGAAAGCAATATATTTTCCACCTCATCTTCTTACAGATTATGCTTCTAAATGTACTCAGTTTGTCCACATCAGTCACATTTCATGACTATTTGGCAAGATGGAATATAATGTACTTGACACAACAATCAAGTCAATTGTTTGAGAAAAATGTGATTTTTCCAAAAGCAGGGCTAAAAGAAACTAAAAAGCAAGAAAAGATACTTTTGAAGCATTGTGTTTTTAAACACAATGGGACTGAGTCAATGTTTAAGTAAGAGAAGATGGAAATACATAAGAATATTAAAAATCTGGTGCAACTCTATAGCAATGATTACATATACAAACAAAACTTGAGTACCCTATGAAAGAGTTGTGTATGAGCTTATTGATTAAAATACAATTGGCATTGTGCTGCTTTATTCAGGTTTCAAAATTTAACCTGGACTCACATGGAGTTAGCATAAGAAACCTCAACTGATTGACACAATTAACAGGGGAAAAAAAGTTAAAAAAAAATCAATGAAGGAAACTAAAGCATGTTCCAGTTTCCACACAAAAGGTCCACTTGTGCCTTTGTGCTTGGAAAATTTGGTCACTTGATTCTCACCAAAATGCAACTAGAGTCACTGGAGGGATTGAAGATTCCAAAAATAAGAATCAGTGGAAAGAAATGACTCACTGGATAGTGTGTAAAGTACTCTGGATATCTCCCTTTCTGCTTCATAAAGAGAATTACTCCACCTTGGTTCAGAGCTTCGTTCAGAAAAGGACTTGAACCCATGCTCTGAGGTATTCTTTGGTTCCTCAACGAAACAACTTGGACTCAAAAGTGGGGATCAAATCAGTGCGGTTATCCATCAGTGTAGTATTCTTCCCTGCAATATACTTTCTAGTATGTTTTCCAGCATAGTTTTAAAGTTTCTCAAGGAATGATGCTTCCATCACTTCACTTAGAGAAGAACCATGTCTTTTTGCTTAATGCCCAGAAAGTCCCATAGTCATGTTACTGTAAACATTTATTACTCATAGTGTCACTTAGATACTCTTTCCCCCAACTTATGACTCAAACATAATGCTGATCATAATTCCAGTTATATTTTGATAAATAATAAATAGGATGTTTATATGCTGCTAAAATTTCTTTCATCCCCAATTTTTTCTGGAGAATTATTTTATTTAGACTCTGAATGGTAATTAACTTGGAAGTACACTCAGTAGTTATAAAATTCATGCTGTTCTGCTCTTTTAGAGGTAACAAGAGGTCCCTCGTTTGCAGTACTATGCTGATTGATTCCTATAGTTAGAGCTGCTGATTCTCTGCTTGAGTTTTCCCAGATAATACATGGCCATTTAAATATTGGTGCACTGGGTATTTATAAAGCATACATTTTCTAGAAATAAGCAGGGTCGAGAAAGCTTATTGAAAGATACTGAAAAGTTATCAAAGCTTTATAGCATTTATTTTTAAAAAGTGATTAAAACAAGTTTTACAATGATAAAAATGATAAGTATCAAAGAAAAAATATTGTAAACATTTAACTTGAATCTGTATGTACAGTTTGGGGTAATGTAATGAGTTATACATTAGTGATAAGTTAATTAGTTATGGGTTATAATTGTTTCACCCACACACACTACTGCCAATGGACTATATTTTTTTGCGCTCCTTACTCAGGCAAAACTCTATTCTGATCCAAGTAGAAGTATTGCCTGAATAAGGACTACAAAATCTGGTTCAATGAAATTAACAGGACTTATATATGCATGTGTGACCTGACAACTCTTATGGAAGTAAATTGGAGTCTTTCCATTCACTTAATGGGAGTTGAAGGCCTACAAAACACATAAGAGACCCTCTTTAAGGATGGGAGATAAATTCTCTACGTTCTTTTCTGTAGCTAAGTATAAAACCCAAACTCAGATCTATGTCATTTTAGTCCATATCTTAAGTCCATAACAAACATTTTATCATGATGTAGTGCTGTGAATTCCAATTCCCTACATAAAAGGATTTATTGTTGTTTCCAGGAGCAATTTATAAGGCCAGAGTGGCACGATATTTGGTTTTCTTGCAGTGTTTCCACCATCCAAGAACTGAAATACAGTTAAAGACCAGATCTCACATAAGATTTTCTGCACTTCACTAAAGCATTTAAACAAAAAAAAAAAGCCTTGTAAACCACACACAAACTTAATACATAAATACAAATACTTGAACCCACACCTCTCCTCTCCCACAACTATTTGTGTCTGCTTGGCAAAGCTACAGATTTAAACTTGCAAGTCATCATTTGTTTTCCTCTGATTCAGGTGTCCTTAAGAACTAATATTTTGCTTAGAAAAATGGTTATTGCAACTAGACTGAGGTTAGATATGTAACCATTTGGGACAAGGGTATATGTAATTTTTCCATTCATGGGCAGTTTAGAATAAAGCATAGTCTGTGCTACTATAGCTGGGCAAATAATTGATTTTTCAGTTTGGTGGCCAAACTGATGTAACTCCAAGAAACAAAACACAAAACTGGAAGTACACGATGATAAATCTGAGATACATCCACTGCTTGGAAAGTATCCCCGGAACTGCAAGGTCCAGAACTTGTACCTTGTCATTATCTACTAAGAAAAATAGAACAACTCCCAAGGTAACCATTAAGAACTTTTCTTTGTCCAGATATTAATTCAGTTCCCTGAGTTCTAGGATAGCTAAGAGCCTTCCCTTCTTTTCTGCAGTGTTCTTGTAGCTGTGTCGGTCCCAGGGTATTAGAGACAAAAGGTGGGTGAGGTAATATCATTTATTGGACGAACTTCTGTTGGTGAAAGAAACAAGCTTGTGAGCTACACAGAGCTCTTCTTCAGGTCTGAAAAACGTACTCAGGCCTGGTCTACACTACAGAGTTACAGCAACGTAACTGAAAGCATCTACACTACAACGTTGCTCCCACCAAATGTAATAACTTCACCACTGTGATAGGCATAATGCTTCAGTCAATGTAGTTAGGTCAAGACAGTGTCAGTGCAGACACTGTGTTGACTGTTCCGGCTGTCAGATCATGGCAGCTGATAGCATGGGGCATTGTGGGGAGCTCTCAGCTAAATCAGTGGATGCACTCCTGGTGAGGACACACACCTCTGAGAGAAGAAGGGTAGTGTGGACATGAAAAATTGATTTAATTACTGTGGTGGCTATATGTCACCATAACTTAAGAAGACTTAATTTTGTAGTGTAGACTTGCCCTCAGTGTCACAGCTAAACAGAAGGTGAACCAAATTGTTTAGTATAAGTAGTTAACCCATATAGGAAGAAACTATTCCAAGTAAAGTGGCCCATTACAACCTCTTCAGTCAGAACAAAAAGAGGGGGTTAGTAGGTTACAGATTGCTGTAATAAGCCATAAATCAAGTATCTTTATTAAGATCATGATTTTTAGTGTGTAGCAAAGTTATAAATTTAAGCTCCCAGACTCATCTTTTGAAGATGTTGTGCCGGTTTCCTTTGAGGACAAGGATGGAGAGGTCAGTTATGGAGTGATCATTTTGTGAAAAGTGTTCAACCGCAGGTGAGATGGTGTTTTTGTCTTATTTTTCTGAGAGAGTTCATTCAAGAGCATAGGGATTGCCTGGTTTCACTCACAGAGTTATTATTGGGGTATTTAGTGCACTGAGGTATACCGCATGTTGTGATCGGCATATGTAGGACCCATGGATCTTGAAAGGTGTGGTGCAGGGGGTATTGATCATTGTAGCAGTGGAGATTTGTCTACAGGTTTTGCATCTGTTATTATGGCAAGGTCTGGAACTGCTTTGAGTTCGTATTTCTAGTCAAAGGGGAGCTTGCTTCGGATGTTGAGCATAACAAAGTTGGGGTAGGGGTTGTTTGAAGGCCAGAAGAAGGGGCTTAGGAAAGATTTCTTTCAGGATGTAGTCCCCATTGAGTATGATTTGTAATTCTTTAATGATACTCCATATGGATTCTAGTGCGAGGGGGTAGGTGACACAGTCAGAGGTGGTTCTCCCCCGCCCGTACTGAAGCAGATTCTCTCGGGGTGTTTGGGTAGCTTGTTCCATGATGCGATCTACTTCTCTGGTGGAGTGTCCTTGTTTGGTGAAAGTGGTTTTAAGTTAACAACCTCCTACAGAATACCATTCTTGCCACCATGGATGTAACCTCCCTATACACCAACATTCCTCAAACGACAGCATCGTTGCCAACCACAAATATTTATAAGACAATGAACAACACTCAGATCTCCACCCTGAACCCATCCATTTCATTCTCACCTATAACAATTTTACATTCAACAACACTTTGTCCATGGGTACTAGGATGGCTCCCCGGTATGCCAACCTCTTCATGGGTTCTAGGGTTCCATTGTTGAAGCTGATCATGTTGTCCAGGAAGTTGATGCTAGTGCAAGACTCTTCTAGAGAGAGTTGGGTGGGTGGGTCCATTTGTTCAGACTGGACAAATGCACCGCAAAACCAATGATATACCTGAGATACACCAATAATATTTTCATCAACTGAACAAATGACTTAAACTTCCTCTTAGACTTCCAACACAAATTCAACCACCATCCAACTCTCCCTAGAAGACTTCCGCACCAGCATCAGCTTCCTGGATACCACAATCAGCTTCAACAATGGAACCCTACAGACAACTATACACAGACACCCATGGATTGCCACACTTACCTGCATAGATCTATTAACTATCCCAAACACACCAAAATATCTGTTAACTATGGCCAGGCACTCAGATATCACAAAATACACTTCAAGAAGAAAGTCCAGGAAACACATCTAAACACACTTAAAACCAACTTCACCAAACAAGGACACTCCACCAGAGAAATAGATTGCACCATTGAATTGGCCACCCAAATACTTTAAGACAACCTGCTTCAATGTAGAAAAAATAAACTTTGACCACCACCCCCTAATTGTCACCTACCACCCCACACTGGAACCCACACAGTTATCCTTAAACAAATACAGTTCATACTCTGTGGGGACCACATCCAACAAGAAATCTTTCCTGAACCCATTCTTCTAGCCTTCAAGCAACCCCCCAATCTCATTATCAGAAGCAAGCTCCCTACAGACTAGGACACACCAGGTCAAAGCAGCACCAGAGCTTACCGTAACAGCAGATGCAATACATTAACACATCTCCATTCTTATGACGATCCATGCTCCCCACAGCCCTTCAAGATCCATGAGTCTTATACACATCTATCACAATTCATACAGTGCACTAAATGCCCCCAAAACCACCATGTGGGTGAAACCAGACCACCACTATGCTCTTGAATGAGCCCACACAGAAAAATGATCTATACAAAGCTGTGTTGGTCCAAGGATATTAGAGAGACAAGATGGGTGAGGTAATGAATTTTATTGGACCAACTTCTGTTGGTGAGAGAGAAAATTTTTAAACAGAGCTTCTCTTCCTTGTCACTCTAAATTCCCTTCTTTTTGAATATCAGGAAGCATCTGGAGTACCACTTTTTCTCTTCTTTTGCCCAATGGCAGAGGATTTATGTCATTCTTTGCCAGGAGGAATGGATTCACGGCAGCATCTCTTTCTAATATAAGGAGCCCAACAGTATTTTTCAGGGGCATGAATAGAATGGGGATGAGAGGGGGAATACGTGAGTTTTCTGAAATCTTGAGTTTGTTGCCCTATCAAAAAAGGCTCATGATGCATGTGTCTCAGTTGAGGGTAAAAGACTCCCAGGCTCCCTTCAACAAGGAGGAGTTCTGGCAGGCTATTGATAGTGGCAGGCTCACTAAACACATTGGAACCTCACACACACACACACACACACACACACACACACACACACTCTCACTCTCTTTTTTGGTCCTCGCTGAGAGGAGGCTTAAGACCCTTCAGCTTATGGTGCTGTTGAGGCCAAGCACCCAATGCAGGGGGGAAATGAGATCCTCTGAAGCCAATCAACATGAAAGTAGACTTCTAAAGCAGACCCCTCACTTGAAGGATGTGGTGGATGAGATACAATCCCCAGAACCAAAACCAGTGTGGCCTTTTCCTCCTTTGTCTTCCACTAGGAAGCCTATAGTTCTTCTCCAAACAAGTTCTCTCCAGTTTAAGGCAGGTCTTCATGATTTCTCTGGAACTCCTGGTGGAACACAGGTACCTACAGGCATCCATTCTCCAGCAGCAGCTCTCACCATCATCTCATCCAGATTAAAAGTCCCCATATCTCATCCCAAGCCAGCTCTACATCCTCATGAACTAACTTTTTAAGCTTCTAGCATTTCTCTTGTAAATGAGAAGGCTTATACTCCATTGTTCCACCTGACCTTTGACAATAAAGGTCACCTGATAAATCAGTCATCCAAATGAGTCCCATCATGGCTGTTCAGGATTTTGCAGGACAGTACCATAGGTATGGATGGGTCTTCCTTCTAGCCATGGCCATTCTGCCACCAAAATCTTGTCTTTTGATGTAGCTGGCAGCATCCTCAAGGAGAATGTACTTTTTTTTTTTTTTTTTTGGTACTCACTGATGATGCACTACCTCTAAGACTAGGACAACTGTATGAGGATCTGCCACACCTTCATCAGCTGGTCCAGAATAGAGTGCCTGGACACTGCATCCCTAGGGGACAGATGTTCTTGGTTCATGTACTTCTCAGGGCATGTCTACACTATGAAATTAGGTCGATTTTTAGAATTCAATTGTATACAGTCGATTGCGAATGTCCACACTAAGTGCATTAAGTAGGCGGAGTGTGTCCTCACTACCGTAGCTAGCATCAACTTACGGAGCAGTGCACTGTGGGTAGCTATCCCACAGTTCCCACAGTCTCCACTGCCCACTGGAATTCTGGGTTAAGCTCCCAATGCCTGGTGGGGCAAAAATGTTGTCGCGGGTGGTGTTAGGTACATGTCGTCAGTCGCCCCTCCCTTTGTGAAAGCAACGGCAGACAATCGTTTCGTGCCTTTTTTCCTGGGTTACCCATGCAGGCGCCATACCACGGCAAGCATGGAGCCCGCTCAGCTCACTGTCACAGCTGCTGTTGTGGGCAAGTCTACTGGGGGGTGCTGCTGTGATCCAAGTAGCCAATGCAATCATTGACGTTCTGTTATCAAGGTTAGTGACTCTGGGAAATGTGTGGACCTTTTTAGATTTTAGGTGTATCATCTTCCTGTCCTTTGTCGCTGGTGAAGAAGTCTTGCAGCTGTACATTCCAGTCCGGTCGTCACTGTAACACCCCATAGCACTTCTGTGGTTGACACATGTAACAGCTCCAGGGCACTTGCTCTTCTGCCTTGGCCGAGGTACCTTGCCCTACCAGGACCTCCAAGCACTCGACACGGAAGCACCTGCAGCAGCTGGCATTGCTACACAGCAGCAGTTCCTGGGTGCCTTTGCAGCAGACAGTGCAGTAGGACTGCTAGCTGTCCTTGTCCATGCTGTACAGCTCCACTGCTCTCCTGCAACTCTGCTCCACAGCAACGAGCTCGGGGAATCTGTTCTGGTCCTCCTGGATGCCTTCTCAGCAGATGGTGCAGTAGGACTGCTAGCTGTCCTTGTCCATGGTGTACGGCTCCACTGCTTCCGCTGCAACCCTGCTTTCCTTCTCTCCTGCAACTCTGCAGCAGATGGTGAAGTAGGACTGGTAGCTGTCCTCGTCAGACATGTAGCTTGGCTGGAGGTTCTGGGAACGTCTTCCCTGCCTAGCTCCTAGCAACCTCCAGGGCATGGTGTATGGCTTCACCACTTCTACTGCAACTCTGCTCTCCTGTGAGCTGCCTCAGGCTGTTCTCCCAGCCAGCAGTACTGCATGGTTGCACCTACCCCAGCCTACCCCTTGCTCCGATTGGCTCATGAAGCCCGGACAGTAGTAAGGAGCAGTTCAACTACAGGCTGAGCAAGTGCAGAAAGGTGGTAGAATGTGCCTTTGGATGTTTAAAAGCTCACTGGCACGGTTGGTCAGACCTCAGCACAACCAACATTCCCATTGTTATTGCTGCTTGCTCTGTGCTCCATAATATCTGTGAGAGTAAGGGGGAGACGTTTATGGCGGGGTGGGAGGTTGAGGCAAATCGTCTGGTGGCCGATTTTGAGCAGCCAGACACCAGGGTGATTAGAAGAGCACAGCAAGGCGTGCTGCGCATCAGAGAGGCTTTGAAAACCAATTTCATGACTCACCAGGCTTCGGTGTGAGAGTTGTGTGTGTTTCTCCTTGATGCAAACCCGCCCCCTCTGTTGATTTTAATTCCCTGTAAGCCAACCACCCTCTCCCCTTTGAAATAAAGTAACTATTGTTTTGAAACCATGCATTCTTTCTTTATTAATTAAAAAAAAATAAGATAACGGACAACGTAGCCTGGGTGGGATGGGGGAGGAGGGAAGGACAAGGCCACATTGCTTATTGTAGCCACACTAAAAATCAAACTGTTTGAATGACAACCTTCTGTTGCTTGGGCCATCCTCTGGAGTGGAGTGGCTGGGTGCCCGGAGCCCCCCGCCCCGCGTTCTTGGGCGTCTGGGTGAGGAGGCTATGGAACATGGGGAGGAGGGTAGGCAGTTATACACTAGATGCAGCAGGGGTCTGTGCTCTTGATGGCTTTCCTGCAGCTCCAACAGACACTTCATCATGTCCATTTGCTCCCCCATTAGCCTCAGCATCGCATCCTGCCTCCGCTCTTCGCGGTCACTTAATTCTTTCCTGGCCTCTGCCACTGAATGCCTCCATGCATTAAGCTGTTCCCTATCAGTGTGGGAGGACTGCATGAGCTCGGAAAACATGTCATCGCGAGTGCATTTTTTTTTTTTTGCCTTCCAATCTGCGATAACCTCAGGGATGGAGATGAGGGAGGAGCGTAGAAACATTCTACGCTCTACGATTCTGGGGGGACTGCATGGTCACCTGTCCTGCTGATTTTGCCACGCTGACCAAACAGGAAATGAAATTCAAAAGTTCCCGGGGCTTTTCCTGTGTACCTGGCTAGTGCCTCGGAGTTCAAAGTGCTGTCCACAGCGGTCACAATGGAGCACTCTGGGATAGCTCCCGGAGGCCAATACCATCGATTTGCGTCCACACTACCCCAAATTCGACCCAGCAAGGTCGATTTTAGCGTTATTCCCCTTGTCGGGGAGGAGTACAGAAATCTATTTTAAGAGCCCTTTAGGTCAACGGAACGGGGTTAGTTGTGTGTCATTTTTAAATTGACCTAATGCGGCTAAATTCGACCTAACCCTGTAGTGTAGACCAGGCCTCAGATGCGTACCTTGTAGATTTTTGGACTACTTTCTAACACAAAGTTAGCTGACCTGGATTGTTCGTGTAAAGCCTGGAGAAAAGTAGAATCCTCCCCTGCAGAGTCACAGTCTTCCTCTGTCGTGAAATATTCGGCATCAGATGAGCCCTCTAGCTCCTCTGTGTTCAAATAGCAGATTCTCAGTCTACTCCATTCAGGAAATAGTTCAGGAAATGGGGGGTCCAGGAGTCTTATAAGTTCTCCAAAGAAGCACTAACAAAGGCTACCCCAAAAGAGGTCAGTGCTTACTGCACCAAAAGCACTGACTCTTGTCTACATGGCAGCAGCATATAGGGTATGTATAGCTACATGACATGGTGAAAAGCAGGCTGTGTCCACACTGCAGTGTATAGCTAAACATGACAGGGAAAGGTTCTGGAAGGGGAAGGCAGTGGGGAAAGGCTCCAGCAGAGGGAAGAAGCAGCTTTGATGGAGAAAGGCTCCAGCAATGGGACACTACACTGCTAAAAATATCAGTATTAATGGGGAAAGCACTTCTTGGGCAGATCATAGAATCATAGAATATCAGCGTTGGAAGGGACCTCAGGAGGTCATCTAGTCCAACCCCCTGCTCAAAGCAAGACCAATCCCCAACTAAATCATCCCAGCCAGGGCTTTGTAAAGCCTGACCTTGAAAACCTCTAAGGAAGGAGATTCCACCACCTCCCTAGGTAACCCATTCCAGTGCTTCACCACCCTCCTAGTGAAAAAGTTTTTTCTTAATATCCAACCTAAACCTCCCCCACTGCAACTTGAGACCATTACTCCTCGTTCTGTCATCTGGTACCACTGAGAACAATCTAGATTCATCCTCTTTGGAACCCCTTTTCAGGTAGTTGAAAGCAGCTATCAAATCCCCCCTCATTCTTCTCTTCTGCAGAATAAATAATCCCAGTTCCCTCAGCTTCTCCTCATAATTCATGTGCTCCAGCCCCCTAATCATTTTTGTTGCCCTCTGCTGGACTCTTTCCAATTTTTCCACATCCTTCTTGTAGTGTAGAGCCCCAAACTGGACACAGTACTCCAGATGAGGCCTCACCAATGTCGAAGAGGGACATGTAGGGAGCCAAGCAAGGTAAATACCCTAAGGTTCTGCTGTGTCTTTACTGTACTCACCTGAGCAGTGCCTCTTGTCTATAGTTCTATTTATACCCCAGCTAGGGAGGCATGCAGTGTATGTACTCTCCACACAGCCATATATATAGACAGCTTCAGGGTGGGAGTTTTTGCCTCTTAAAAAAAGCCAAAAACAACAACAAAAACCACAACTCTGACTTTGCAGAGAGATGCTCCCCTGCACAATACATGAGAGAAGGAGTCTCTCAAAGCCAGTACTGCAGATTTCCTGGGAGCCTCAGAGAGACCCAGGAATAAAAAAGAGCTGTACCCTGACCAATCCAAATAGACAAAGTCCTAACAAAAAATAGAAAAAGCTAACTACAAGCTTCCCATTAAAGAAATACTTTAAGCTAAAACACAGCCCTAAATATTTTAACACAAAGCTCAACACAGGAAGCAGACTGGATTACACTGGTGCTTGTGGAAATGAAGAAACTGAAGGAAGTCAGAGAGTTAGTTCTAAACTCTGCAACAACTAACCTTTGAAATTGGTTCCATTGTGACCTGACGGGAAAATCAGCAGAATCAATGTCATGAAGCAGAACTTGATTTTGTTTGTGGACCCAGTTACAGTACATTGATTTGAGAACATTTGTCCTTACATGGTTACAAATGTCTTCATAAAAATTTGTTGACCAAAAATAATATAGTATAAACTACAGCTACTGCACTATATTATATATTGGATGACTTGGTTCTTTACTATTAAAAAAGCTACTTTGAAATATAAATATGACCAAGCTAAGAAAAGAATATCTGTTGTTCTAGTTGCATATGTACGCATGTAACTTATCTACATAGTCATTCCTGAAAACATTGTGGGCCAAATTCATGACCCTGTTTATATAGCCATAAAGGGTTCAAAAGCCTTTGTTAGCCACAGCAATCCAGCCTTCACCAGGATAGCCAATCATGAATATAGTCAGGCCCGGCATGCACAGGAATCAGAAGGTAACCCTATCTGCTCAACTGGAGCAGAACACAAAGCTACTTGGGAGGAAAGGAAGTTAGAACCCTGCCAATCTCTTACTGAAACCTTCAAACAATTAAGGGCAAAGCTGTCAAAAGAATGAACTCAAGTCACAATTTATACAAACCAGTACAACTTTTTGTGCTAATTTTAGAAGCACAGAAAAACTGCCTTGAAGAAATACTAACAATACTAATTTCTGCATTAAAAATGTGAAATGGAGAAGTCCTGTATTTCTCCTATCAAACAAAAATGCTGTGTATCCCCCAGTGCAAGCACACATTGAGCCCTTAATGCAAATTGGAACTCAAATCGTTAAAACAAATTAAAGATATTCCAAACTATTCAGAAGTAATGTGAACAGCAGGAGTCCCCACAGTGGTAAAAAATCCTCAGAGAGATCTCCTCTAGTTGAATATATACTACATAGTATTACTTGGCAGCTGGCCATGGCCCCTTTTTAAGTAGCTGCAGGAAGATTCAGAGAGATGTGTATTTTAAATACTTTTGCTACTCTCTAAAAACAAACAGTTTGAATAAATGCATTTACTGTACACTAGTAAGAGACATTTAAGAAGTCACCACATTTTAAAAAAAAACGTAACCCCCCCACCACACAACTGAGTTTCCCTTTCACATAAAGGATTCCTAATAAAAATAGGAATTTTTAGAACTAAACCAAGGAAATTATTAATGTTTAATAGCATCTCTCACAACAAAGCTGTCATGAAAAATTAGACCATTGCAATTAGCGAAGATTTAGGGAACGGATGATTTGTAAAATAAATTTCAAATTCCAAAACTTTTGAGTTAAAACATATTTTAAATATGAAAAATCCTTTAAAGATGTAGAAAATCACCAAGAAGGATAAGTAACAACACTTCTTTCTGTAAGACATGCTCTGTGAGTCTCTGATCTTGTTTAAGATGCAGCATGTACTGTGAGGAACATTATGAATTGTCACCTTCATCTATCAGGTTTCAGAGTAACAGCCGTGTTAGTCTGTATTCGCAAAAAGAAAAGGAGTACTTGTGGCACCTTAGAGACTAACCAATTTATTAGAGCATAAGCTTTCTTGAGCTACAGCTCACTTCATCAGATGCATATCGTGGAAACCTTTCCACGATATGCATCTGATGAAGTGAGCTGTAGCTCACGAAAGCTTATGCTCTAATAAATTGGTTAGTCTCTAAGGTGCCACAAGTACTCCTTTTCTTTCTTCATCTATCTGTGACACCTTTTGCCACAAAAGAAGTGTAACCCATTATGCAGATACTGTAGCTATCTGTTACAAAGAATTCTTTCCATGGCAGCTATAAGAATAGGAAATGTTTAAAGTAGCTCCTTTTGGTGAACTCTAAGCCCATTTACAGATATTTCTTATTCTGGTTACAGACTGAAACTAGTCACTTAAAGCAGTCTACATGCTTCAGTTGTGATTCTTACAAAGCAATCCTGAGTCCTTCAGTTAACACAGGTTTCAGAGTAACAGCCGTGTTAGTCTGTATTCGCAAAAAGAAAAGGAGTACTTGTGGCACCTTAGAGACTAACCAATTTATTTGACAGGTTTCAGAGTAACAGCCGTGTTAGTCTGTATTCACAAAAAGAAAAGGAGTACTTGCGGCACCTTAGAGACTAACTAATTTATATACTGTGGAAACTGCAGAAGACATTATATACACAGAGACCATGAAACAATACCTCCTCCCACCCCACTCTCCTGCTGGTAATAGTTTATCTAAAGTGATCACTCTCCTTACAATGTGTATGATAATCAAGTTGGGCCATTTCCAGCACAAATCCAGGTTTTCTCACCCTCCGCCCCCCTCACACAAACTCACTCTCCTGCTGGTAATAGCCCATCCAAAGTGACCACTCTCTTTACAATGTGTATGATAATCAAGGTGGGCCATTTCCAGCACAAATCCAGGTTTTCTCACCCCCCTCCCCCAAAACACACACACACAAACTCACTCTTCTGCTGGTAATAGCTTATCTAAAGTGACCACTCTCCCTGCAATGTGCATGATAATCAAGGTGGGCCATTTCCAGCACAAATCCAGGTTTTCTCACCCCTCACCCCCCCCCCCCACACACACACAAACTCACTCTCCTGCTGGTAATAGCTCATCCAAACTGACCTCTCTCCTTACAATGTGTATGATAATCAAGGTGGGCCATTTCCAGCATAAATCCAAGTTTAACCAGAACGTGGGGGGGGGGGGGGGGAAACAAGGGGAAATAGGCTACCTTGTATAATGACTTAGCCACTCCCAGTCTCTATTTAAGCCTAAATTAATAGTATCCAATTTGCAAATGAATTCCAATTCAGCAGTTCCTCGCTGGAGTCTGGATTTGAAGTTTTTTTGTTTTAAGATAGCGACCTTCATGTCTGAAATTGCGTGACTAGAGAGATTGAAGTGTTCTCAGACTGGTTAGCTATTAATGGAGACAATGCTGTTTATCCAGTTTTATACATTTGTGGAAAAAATTATTTCTGTATCTTGTAAATAATGGGTTTACTTTAAATGACAGCATTTTAATTCACTTAAGTTTACTATACCAAGGCCAGATATTGCATACTGCTTGCATTACAGGAAGGTGTGATTGTTTTCCAAAGATCCCAGTGAGTACATCTTTGGAGAAAAGATTGCCATTTACCAAATCAATTTCTTTTGCCTCAAATCACTGTCCTAGGTATAGTCACTTATTGATTACCTTTCAGATGTGACTTTTGTTTTGTTCTGTCTAGGGTTAAATACACATGCTTAAATCTCCCAAATTCATTTTAAAAAGCTGAATTGTAACTACTTACAGCTGCAACACTACACATTTAATTCTGAAACAAGGAAAAGTGGAGTCATCATTAATTTTTGTTTTGTTGGCTTTGGACACGTTGATTTATACAAGATTTTTATCCTGACATTTTCCTCTGAAGTATTACCATAATCTATCAAGTTTAAGATCTAAAATAAACGAAAGAAAAAGGAATACTCTCCTATTGATAGCATAGGGAATTTACAAGCTTAATCCCAATCATCATTAATGAAAGTTACCTACATACTGTAAATCTGCCACAGAGCAATGGAAAGAAACCCAAAAATTGACAATTTCACAACTGTAAACATCTCCGGATTTATTATAGATTAACATAATTAGTCACATACAGCTTTTCCCCACAACAGTTACCATTGTAATGTAAATGACCACATAACACACATTTTGTAAATAATAAAAAAGATGTAACAGAATTATTCATTGTTCATCGCTCTGGATTACTCAAGGAATGAACAAAGAATCATGAAAGATATGAAGCCTTTCACCTCTAAGTCACTGGTTCAAATAGAGTCAAAGTAGACAGTAACCAAAAATAGTCATTATATAGAAGTGTAGTAATCTACATGGAATCAGTCGGTGATGATCATTGCTTAGAGGATGGGTGTCCATGCTTCAGAAGTCACTATTATGATCAGTCCCCATGTTGTCAGTCCCAACAAAGCAGCCAAGAACCATATAGACATGGAGACTGAACTACCCTTCCATTCCTAAGGATTGTGCCTTAAGGTCCGCAACGAGACATGTTGGCAGGGCAATGCTGTAGTTTTACTCAGCTCTGCTTCTGCCATACCTGTTCTATAAAGAAATAGCTTAATAGTGTTTCCGGGGTTGTCAAGAAGAGACTTTTCTTGACCACATTCTTCCTTAAAAACGCAAAAAACAAATTAAATAAACTATAACAATTCTAGAATGATAAGTTAACAGAACTGAGGAGAAGGCATTTCTTCCCATTTATGCTTCTTCTCACAGCTGTTGTTTTTGTAGTGTTCTAAGACTTAAGGTCATGGTGGATTGGAAATAAAGTTATATTTTGTTTATAGTAGAAAGGGACTAAATAACAGGACCAAAAGCTAAATGACTCCCCAAATCAGAATTACAATTAGTCCACATTTCCTACATTTTGAAAACATTGTTTTTCCTTCTGCCTAGGCATAATTGTATGTAGATCTTCACCTACTAATTGCACTGCAAGGCTGTCAAACCTAGACTGCTTTTTAAAATTGAGCAAAAGACCCAATCCTCCAACAGTTTTAACACCAAATTATAGACAAGATTAAGTGCATTTTAACATGCTGGGCTTCTTTGCAGAGTCCCCTTTAATTTTCTGCTGTGAAGGTGGGAAATTTGAAAACAGGAAGAGACATCTCATTCATCATCAGCCTTGGGGAATGCTTGCTTAGAAACACACACAATTTGACCTCTCAAAATATCAAAGTAGCTTACTTCATCAGGTCTTAAGCATCATTAGAACACTGCAAGTTTTCCAGTCTTCTTTTCACTCTTTGGAAAACTAAAATTAAGTGAAGTGACTGTCAGTGAAAGAAGTGACACATTTTTTCCATCTATATGAATTTATGTATAAACCCCCATAATTTTCATGAGGGAATAATACGTGCAGCCCTTACCTATGCAGACTTTTAAAGAATTTGACAAGTAGATTTATCAATTTATAATAGAATTTTTTATAATAGGGACACTTTCTGCTCTTCTGTCATGTTTTATTTTCACTAGTGTGGGCAAATAGTAGGTCTTTTGGGGGACAGAACTTGTCTGTTTGGATCCTAATGTACAGTATCATATACATTTACAGGGCCATATAAATGATCATCAATAATAATGACAATTTGATGTTGTAGTCAGGCTCATATCCTGCAGCACTTAGGCCTGTGAGTAGTCCCGCAATAGGAATGTGAATAAGCCCACAGGATTGGGTTTCTGATCAGGTATTTATTTTACAAAAGCTTTTGTGGTTCAGATTTAATTGCTTTTAATTTGCTTAATAAAGTAATCTCCATTGTTATTAACATCCAAGACTTGTGTTCCTATATTGCACTAAACAATATTAACAGACATTTTAATCTGCTTTTTAAATGATAATGACAAGCTATTCCTCTGCAGAATAGATTCCTAATCTATTTGCAAGTTCTAACTGGTGATCTCTTTATATTTGAACAATACACTGGGATTACTAGCAAAACAGCAAATAAAATCTTTCATAACTTTGCTTTCAAAATTTCTTTAATAGCAAAAATTGTAAAAATCTCAAATTTATCCTTCTCTCCTAAAAATATTCTTCTAGAAAATAAGATCCCCATACTGGATGAAATGGCATTAGCAAATACTAGTTTGCTACTTATAATATTTATGTTTTATAAATAATTGTACATCTTCTGGATTTTTTTTATTTTCTAAATCCAAATGCATAATCTTTATGCTCACTAAGTCAAATAACTAAATTGTTCCCCCCTCTCTTTAATCTATTAAAATATATTGGAATCCTGTGACACTCAAGTGCCTAGTAAAAAGAAAAGGAGTACTTGTGGCACCTTAGAGACTAACCAATTTATTTGAGCATGAGCTTTCGTGAGCTACAGCTCACTTCATCGGATGCATGCCGTGGAAACTGCAGCAGACTTTATTTATACACAGAGAATATGAAAAAAATACCTCCTCCCACCCCACTGTCCTGCTGGTAATAGCTTATCTAAAGTGATCATCAGGTGGGCCATTTCCAGCACAAATCCAGGTTTTCTCACGGGGGTGGAGGGTGAGAAAACCTGGATTTGTGCTGGAAATGGCCCACCTGATGATCACTTTAGATAAGCTATTACCAGCAGGACAGTGGGGTGGGAGGAGGTATTTTTTCATATTCTCTGTGTATAAATAAAGTCTGCTGCAGTTTCCACGGCATGCATCCGATGAAGTGAGCTGTAGCTCACGAAAGCTCATGCTCAAATAAATTGGTTAGTCTCTAAGGTGCCACAAGTACTCCTTTTCTTTTTGCGAATACAGACTAACACGGCTGTTACTCTGAAACCTGTCAAGTGCCTAGTGTAACACTTAACTACAAACTGTACTTTTTTATCTATACATTTTAAATCCATTGCATTTTTATTTATTTAACACCCAAAGGGCTAGGTGCTTTACAGACACAGAATAAGACAGGCCATGCCCCAAAAAGGCAGATTATAATGCCCCAATCCTGCAAATACCAAGGTAGATGTTTAACTCTTCAAATGGGAGTACTCACGTGTATAAAGTCAAGCAGATACATAAGTCTTTGCAGAATCAAGGCTTATATGAACACCAGACACACTCCTGAAATCCATTCACTCAGCTGCCTTCCATGTAACATTGTCATCTGTCCCAAAAATTCACTTCTTCATTTTGTGTATGAGGAATGATGGAGGAAGCGCGACAACACCAAAAATAAATAGTTGTCAGGATGGCCATGTGCCTGAATAGCCACATGGCTTTATTGTTTGTACCTTTTCATTTTCTGTCCTAATCCCCCTTGTCTCCATGTGTCTGTTTATGACCCTCAATTGTGGTGTCATACTGAGTTTAGACTGTATGCTCTTAGGGGCTGGAGCTGCATCCTCACTTGGTTTTTGAGATCTCTAGCATATTTTTGTAGGTTTGATTTAAAAAAAGAAGAATAGTAGCAATATACAAAGAGTGTGAGAAGAACGCATATGACAGGCACAAGAGGGAGTGTGTGGAAGGAATGAATTATGGGATTGCTTGGGTAGAACTGTACACATCACATTTGCTTTGTTTTTTAAATTACATTTGAAACTGCTCCTAGAGAATCAGAGAATCACTTAAAGGTTCTGAAAACAGCAGTGTCAAGGAAAGCTTTGAAGGAAGAAAGGGAGGGTTGGCTGGCAGACAAGAAAGGATATCCAGGTGCAGGGCCAGCACAGGAGAAGAAACAGGAAAGTTGTGGGGGACCAGTTATAAGAAAGAAAGGGCAGAGCTGTGCAGAGCCTTGAAAGGGAAAAGAAACAAAAAAACAAAAAAACAAAAAAAAAGAAGGATAGAGTGAATGTGGAGCCAGCAAAGGGTCACAGAAAATAGAGGAGGGATGTTCAGAGACAACACCTAACTGTTGATAGCACAGGGAAAGCACAATTTAAAGGTTCATGGGAGCAGGCACATGACTGCCAGAGAGAGGTTTTCAAATTATGGAGCACGCCCCAGAGGGATGTAGAGGAACATTCGGGGGCACAAGCGGCAACACCAGCCCCGCAGATCATCCACCCAGCAACCAAAAAATCTGGGGGGCACATGATTCCCCCCATACATCACCTCTGTTTAGAGTCATACACAAGAAAGAAAATTTTGGCTGAGGCATTTTGGACATATCAAACGGGTGCAAGATGAGGGTCAGGAAGACCTGAGAGAAGGACATTAATGAAGTCAAAGGAGTTTACTAACATATGGACATGATATCTGGAACCAGGGATGGAAAGGAAGGAATAAGCCTTAGATATTTTGTAAAGGAAAAAGGGACAGAATTACAAAATTTAGCAGTAGTCTGAATACGAGGAGTAAAGGAGAGAGAGGCATCAACAATGACATGTAAGTTGTGAACCTGGGGAAAAGGCAGAATAGTGAAATTATCTATTGGGATGGAAGAGGAGAGGAGAAATGAGAAGCTCTGTTTTTGTCATCCTGAGTTTTAGCACTGGGCCCTATGATATAGAATTTAAAAAGAAGAGTGTGAAAGCATGAACACTTTTGAACTTCATCAGTTGCATGACAAAACTTTAATGGAAAAATGTACTTTACAGACACCAGACAGTGATAAAATCATATAGCCAGTGAATGCAGAAATTCATCTTTATTTATGGGCTCTATTCAAATTGTTTGATATCTCCAACTCTCTTTACAACCCATCATTTCTGCAAATTTCTATATAGGATGAGCCTTCTCTGTGCCATTAAACTGTGTGATGTATCTCTCATGTTACATTTGTAGTTCGAGTACACTTTGTACAGGACAATAGCTTGAAAGGTGTAAAAATTGCTTTATGCACTACATGTCATAACTAGAGAACTATTGAGAAAATATAACAAAATCTGTTAATGAGCTAACTATGTCAACAGCAATGATTTAAGTTACTACATGAGTTTCATCCACAGAAAATGATAGAATGTGCCAAAATACGTATTTTTTAAAAGTCAGTAAAATACTAATGTAAAAATATATGACCAAGTTTACACTGGCAAATTTCTTTATTTTATAAACAAAAACTTTTGAGATCATACTTTTGAAGTTAAATACTGTAACCACATTCTTTCCTGAAGCTCAACTGAGATGAATCCCCAACATACATTATCTTATCCTATGACAAATAAGTTCCATCTTACAATATAAGAATTCTTGTCTGTCTTCATTAAACCACAAGCACTTTACATCAGAATTTTTAACTTACTGTCAACAGCTGACAGATACTACTAGTACTGTCAAAATAATTTCTAAGAGTCACATTTAAAAACAGTGCTCTAAAATGAATTTTATAATGATTTTAACATTAAAGACTGAGAACTAGAAACACATGCTGTAAATTGCACCTCACTATGCCACTCAGAGCTACAGCACTCCAGGGTGCTGCTCCTATTGCCCATTCTCTCTTTGTAGTTCCATCAAGGGACGAAGCATAAAGTCTGCCAGGGCACCACAGTAGTCCTGTGGTGGAGGCTGCCACAGGAATATGCCTAATCAGTGCACCCTCATTTTTATACCACCCTCATCACTGTGTTATCTGAGTGCTTTACAGTAGTCAATTAAACAATGCGACTAAAATCTCTCAGATGTGGTTTGTTCTCTCATTCCTCCTCTCCCCTTGCCACACTTGACATGTCCTGTCCACAACCACCAGCACTGCCTGCTTTTGGGGCTTCAGTGGTTGCTTGCCTGTGCCCACAACAGAGCACAGCCTGCAGACACCTTGTGCCATACCATCCTTCTTGCTGAGGTCTTCGCTGCTAGAAGCCCTGTGCCAATCTAAAATTGCTACTGCGAACAGAGAGCTTGGGATGACTGTCTCACTGACTTCTCTATTCCCTTCCTCTATCTCTGTCATAAATATAAAGGGAAGGGTAAACCCCTTTGAAATCCCTCCTGGCCAGGGGAAAGCTCCTCTCACCTGTAAAGGGTTAAGAAGCTAAAGGTAACCTTGCTGGCACCTGACCAAAATGACCAATGAGGAGACAAGATACTTTCAAAAGCTGGGAGGAGGGAGAGAAACAAAGGGTCTCTGTCTGTCTTTATGCTGCCTTTGCTGGGGATTGATCAGGAATGGAGTCTTAGAACTTTTAATAAGTAATCTAGCTAGGTACGTGTTAGATTATGATTTCTTTAAATGGCTGAGAAAAGAATTGTGCTGAATAGAATAACTATTTCTCTCTGTGTATCTTTTTTGTAAACTTAAGTTTTTGCCTAGAGGGATTCTCTATGTTTTTAATCTAATTACCCTGTAAGGTATCTACTATCCTGATTTTACAGAGGGGATTTCTTTACTTCTATTTACTCCTATTTCTATTAAAAGTCTTCTTGTAAGGAAACTGAATGCTTTTTCATTGTTCTCAGATCCAAGGGTTTGGGTCTGTGGTCACCTATGCAAATTGGTGAGGCTTTTTATCCAACATTTCCCAGGAAACGGGGGGGTGCAAGTGTTGGGAGGATTGTTCATTGTTCTTAAGATCCAAGGGTCTGGGTCTGTAGTCACCTAGGCAAATTGGTGAGGCTTTTTACCAAACCTTGTCCAGGAAGTGGGGTGCAAGGTTTTGGGAAGTATTTTGGGGGGAAAGACGTTTCCAAACAGCTCTTCCCCAGTAACCAGTATTTGTTTGGTGGTGGTAGCGGCCAATCCAAGGACAAAGGGTGGAATATTTTGTACCTTGGGGAAGTTTTTGACCTAAGCTGGTAAAGATAAGCTTAGGAGATTTTCAGGCAGGTCCCCACATCTGTACCCTAGAGTTCAGAGTGGGGGAGGAACCTTGACAATCTCACTCTCCAAATAATCCCGTTGAAATCAGTGGGACTACTTGTGGAGGAAGGTACTATTCAACACGAACAGAAGTGAGAGAATCCAGCCCTTAACAAAAAAGAGAGTGTAAAAAGCGTGCGAAGAATTCTCAGTTGGAATTGGGCTGACAAGAATAATTTAGAGTACGAATTTTCCAGTATAATTTAAAACATGCCAGTAAGAGAAACTTTCTAAATTGAAATGTCAATTTTATAATCATAAAGTACCTGATAGTCTTCTGGGCAAAAAAGAATACTGACTGACATGTTAGAGTGATGTCTTGTCCACCATACATAGGCTGAGTAAACAAGCTTTTCTTGGAAGATTTATGTGAAGTGGTAAGGGGACAGATGTTTTCCCTGTACCTTGAAGTAAGGCCCAATGCTTCCATGAAGCCAGCAAGCAGCTACTATACCTGGGTATGGAAAAAAGAGGATGTGGCACTTTGCAAGGATTTCCACCTTGTACACAGAACCTCTGGCTATGTTTATGTCTCTCAACTGGCCCTCCCAAAATGGTCTCCCTAGTGGCCCTACAAAAGCAGTCCCTACAAAACATTTCTCCACAGCATATATAAAGATGTTGGGTCTACCTGCACAGACTCTCAGCTATGTTACTGGAGGTTCCCTCCCCTTATTAATGGCCTTTGCGTTACCTCCTATGGTGTATTAGGTTCATGAAGCTGTTAGGCTGGACTGTTGGTAGGGAGAAGAATCTACCTGCCCCATAAGCACTGCATGAGTAATAACTGGGAAAGACAGCCCCCTTCTGCTTCTACTGAGGTCAATGGAAACAGGAGTAGACCCTATGTTGGCCAGTACTTCAGAAGAATACTTAATTCCCCTATCAGAGTCAGATTCATCCTATGAGGAAAACACAAAATAGGAAACTCAAAGAGCTTCAGAGAGTCAACAATCACCATGATTTTCTTTCGTATGTGGTCCAATCTGATTACAGGAAGGAGAAGTAGAATTCAGCAACTAGTATTTATGCACCCTCGATACCTTGCAATCTCACTGGAACCAAACCTTGTCTCTGCAAAGCGAATGTGCAGACAAAATGTCATTGTGTATTTTTATATTAGCTTTTTTTATTAAACTGTTTTTCCTTTGTTAAATGCCACTAAAATGGATTCCTGCTTTTTACTTGGACAGGGAAAACAGCCACAAAACTTCACTGGAGACAAAAGAGTTAGTTCAGATTTATACCAGTGTAACCAACATCACACTGGCTCAGGGACTATTACTCTGATTAATACAAAAATCATCTCACACATAAAAATACAATTATGTATTGTGATCAGACAAGTACAATCATAATTAATAATGCATTCTTATTTTTATGGTGCTCAAAACCCAAAAGACCTCTCTGCACATCAAAAAAATAGGACACAAGCCAAAAAATTACAATAGGAAACATAATCAATTAAAATATTATGATGTACTATGCCTGTTCCCTCTCTGAAGTAAATTGCAAGACTCCTATTAACCTAATAACAACTGATTCACTGTATCTGAAACTGGGTGAAAGTAACTCTAATATGAAATGCCTCATCTTTTAAAATGTTTTAAAAAGGCAACAGTATAAAAGATAACAGTTAACTGGTGTACCTTAAGCTGTCAAGAGAAACCAATAAACATATTTATTAATATTTACCATACGAGCAAATACATATTTACCATAAACATACTTCTTTTTAAAATACAGTGAATCTCAAATATTCTTATAGAGATTTCTCAAAAAGAACAGGTAATGTTAAATAAAAAAAAGTATATAATATGTGATATGTATATATACACACACATTTAGAAATGGACCCAGGATTAAAGGCCCTAGGCTGGAGGATTTGGGTATGTCACACAATATTAAGTCACTAGGAAAAGCCGTTAATTTATTATACACCAGGATCCAAAAGGAGAAAGTGTCACATTGGCTAGGGTACAGAAACTAACTTATCTTTTTTGACAAAAAGGAAGAAAGAGGCAATGTAGGGCTTATATAAAAGGAAAGAAGATTGTCTCATAGAGAAAGTATAAAACAATAATTACAAGATGCATCTTTTTCCTTTGATGGATACACTTAACTTACATTGTTAGAAGAATTACAGCCGAGAAATGTGGGGTCAGGGAGAATGGGCTCAAACATATTAAAATGTTGAGAGGGAAAAAAAAAAAAAGGAAGAAATCAGTCATGACTGTGAAAATTTGGGAAAACCAACGCTGAACTTTCTGTGGCGTTCACCTGATGGCACTTCCTCTCAATTCTCCCCTCTATAGGTAGGGAAACCTGATTTTACAAAGGGAGAAAGGGTGATATATAGAAACCCTATTGAGCTTTAAACTTGTTTTCTTTTGTGTTTAATGCACCAGGAAATTCATATGAAGAACCAAGGGGAGAAGAAGAGTATGGGTCTGTCTGTTATTGCTGTTAATGTATGCAGTGTGAAGCCGTACTGGTCCCAGGATATTAGAGAGAAAAGGTGGGTGAGGTAATCTCTTTTACTGGACCAACTTCCGTTGGTGAGAGAGACAAGTTTTCAAGCTGCAAAGAGCTCTTTTTCAGATCAGGGAAAGGCACTAAGTGTGTCACAGCTAAATAGCAGTTTGCAAAAATTCTAAGGGACCATTCAAGGGGAAGTGGCCCCTTAACACCCCTGTAGTATCTTTCTCAGACCTGGAGAAGAGCTCTATGTAGCTGCAAAGCTTGTCTCTCTCACCATTGGAAGTTGGTCCAATAAAAAATACTACCTCACCCACCTTGTCTCTTTATTGCTGTTAATGCTCACAGCAGCATTAACTCATGTGGATTTCCGGATGGAATTCCACCAGGTCCTGAGGGAAGTGTATTGCAATGTATTTTCTCCTCTCTCATCACTGACCTACTCACCTGGGAATCCCAGCCACACACGATATCTAGAAAGGGGCTTCTGAAGCTATGAAATTGGAGGGAGAATGCCACCAACCCATTCTTTATTCTCTGCTCAACACCCCAGTCCCTCCTGTGTTTGATTCCCTGTGCTAGCATCGGGGGAAGGAGAGCCAGAATCTAACCTACCACTATAAAATACACCTCCACCCCGATATAACACGACCCGATATAACAAGAATTCCAATATAACGCGGTAAAGCAGCACTCTGGGGGGGGGGAGGAGCTACATACACAGGTGGATCAAAGCAAGTTTGATATAACGTGGTTTTACCTATAACACGGTAAGATTTTTTGACTCCCGAGGACAGCATTATTATTACATTGTTACAAATTATTTCAGTTAGGACACGTACAGTTCGTTTCTAGGCTGAGGCATCCAAATAAAGACAGACTGCAGAGTATCTCAAAGTTTGTAGGTTTATTACGCTTGAGCGTGGTACCGCTCTGTTAAGCAGAACGGGACCCCGATTACAGGTTACACAAAGATTATATACCGTTGCCAAAACATCCTGCCTGTGTGCCTTGGGGGGGCCTAAACCAATAAACAGGCCTTCTTCTTATCTATTACCAATCCCCTGCAGCCACCTTCCCCATGCAAAAAAGCTGAATTAGCAACTATTTCAGGCACGTCGGCTGGTTCTTGTCTCCTTTGTTTCTCTTATCTTGAAACTGTCCAGCTGTCCACCTTGAAGGATCCTCCCTTGGTACGTGATGTGCTCGCTTCTAGTTAATGGCCGAGAGGAAACCCAAAATGGAGTCACATATGCTAACTAGGTTAACTTCCCCTAACAGGGTAGAGGTGTACTTAAACATTCTCCAGTTACAGCATACATGAGATTATTAAACTATCTCACTGATGTGCATAATTAATGTGATAACTCCAGCACTTCTTATAACCTTATGCTTCTTAATACATTAGAGACCATCTCTTACTGAAAATAATTTGCTTTATTTGTACTTACAGCTGATTCAGTTTGCAAATCAAACGTAAACTTTACATGCTATGTTGCTGATATGGAATTTAAAGATTCTTATTGAAGCATAATGTGCTGTCTCCTAAATTCCGCTTTTATAAATCTATAAGTTTATGTAAAAATACTCTAATAAATTCTAAAAACACCATGTTTGTCAAATTACAAACTTCTAGACATCTTTTACAACAGAAAGTTCTCAAACTTTTGCACAGTGTGACCCATGTCTTATAAAAGATTGATTCATGGACACCTTCCCCCTAATGCAGCGGTTCTCAGACTGTGGGTTGGGACCCCAAAGTGGGTCGCGACCCCATTTTAATGTGGTCACCAGGGATGGCATTAGACTTGCTGCAGCCCGGGGCCAAAGCTGAAGCCCAAGATTTTCAGTCATGGGTGGCTGGACTCAGGTTACATGCCCCCCCGCCCAGGGCTGAAGCCCTTGGGCTTCAGCTTTGACCGGCTCGCCCACCCAGGGTGGTGGAGCTCAGGCTTTGGTCCCCCTACTTGGGTGGGCTCAGGCTTCAGTGTCCCCTCCTGGGGTCACGTAGTAATTTTTATTGTCAGAAGGGGGTCGTGGTGCAATGAAGTTTGAGAACCCCTGCTCTTATGCACGTTGTCACTTATGTAACATCCATGTTGTAACTACAGCGATCAGTTACATGAAAAAGAAAGATTAGGAAAGTATTTATTTATTTTTAGGGATCTTTGAATGTGATTTAACAGCTGGAAACAATAAGGAGCCAGAAGTGTGTGACCAACCAATTCTCCACAAGTCACCAGCAAATTCTCCCTGGACCATGAATGGTTTAAGAACCACTGTTGTAGAATGAGCCTCGTGCAGCAAATCAGTATATATTTCCAAAAGTAATACATAAATGAGAAAGGATATACGAAGATTAACAAAGTAATGAGTTTGTGATTAACCATTCAACTCGCAAGTCGAGTTTAATGTTGTGTGTGTATAACATTAGGTCATCTGAAGGAATAGAATTAAATATTCTTCTATTTGCCACTATGTATTTTGTTTACACCACTGCACAGAAATGGCCCTAAGCGTTTTGTTCTGCTTCATTGGCTCTCTACTTTGTGAATGATGCATTTCAGAAACCATCTCTTTTGTAAATATTTCTTCAACTATACGTAGTTATGCTTTTATGAATACAAAAATTATAATATTTATTTTAGAGTTTATATTTCCAGTTGTAAGGAACAACGTCAAATATCATTTTAAGAGGTGGGTTACTAGTCATTGCATGCTGGAGGCCAAACTGTTCTGTGTTGAAGATGAAATCACTGAATTTTAAATAAGTTAAACATTTGAGATACTAATGAAAGATCACACTTGAGGCATGGAGGTTAACAGTATAAAGCTAATCTCCAAAAACCTCATCAATTGTATATTCACTATAGTTGTAATGGGGATAAATGTCCCAAAAGGTGTCTCTCAAAAGCAGTTATGGTTTAGCCAAAAAACAGGAATTTTAATGAAACCCTTAAATTAACTACATGCTATTATCTGAAAAAGGCACCCAGGTCTTAGGCTAATTTACAAAGTTGCGTCTTAGCTAGGGTAACCACCTTTTCAAAATGCAAAACCAAGACACATGCAGTAGCCCCACCCCCTACCTCTCCTCTTCCCCCAGACCCTACCCTCTGGCCAGCCTGGAAGTCAGAGCCAGGTAGCGGTAAGAGCCGCCCAGGCTCAGGCCACCGTGCGGAGCCCTGGACCCTTCATCTGCCCTGGGCAGCAGGCTGGGATGCCCAAGAGCAGCCACGACCCATGTCCCTATTCCCCGGGGAGCACTGCCCAGGGCAGATGGAGAGTCCAGGGCTCTCCGCAGTGGCCTGGGCTCTCTGGGTGGCTCTTACTACTGCCAGGCTTCTGGCCTAGCATGGAGGCCTCATGGCAGGGGGGGCAAGGCCCACCTGAGTGCCTCCCCTCCCCTCGCCACATTAGGAAGAGGCTGGCACTGCCCTGATCCTCATACAGGCATGCAGGGAATCCAGGACAAATGCTGACCCGGAGTCATTCAACCCATGACCGGGACTGGAAATGTACATTTCGGGTCGGTCCCGTCCAATTAGGGACAGGTGGTCACCCTAATCTTAGCATGCATTTCACAACTGAAACAGAGAAGCTCCAGAACTGGACATGATTACTAAAACAAACCTACATGAGCCCAGCACCAAGGCTCAGATTCTGTTGCATGTTCACATTGTGACAACAATGGCTGACAAATCTGAGGTCTGGATCTATAAGGTCAGATGGTCCTGGCCTTAACCTGGGAGGAGAGTCACAGGCCTGGAGTTAGGAGGATGGTGTGTCATAGGCTTCCTTTTATGGAAGGGACTTGTGGGGAAAAAAATAATTTAAGTCAGCTGCGCCCACTGAGCCCACTTCTCCACTTTACCCTTTTTATTTTTCAAGAATGCAGGCTTTCTTTGCAGGTTTATTAGAGGTACAAATGCAAAATTTAGTTGTCGTGGACTTCATCACAATGAGACACCCTTTGGGTCCATAAACAAATAAATGGATTACTAAAAAGCATTGGAATTTTTTAGTTTTTACATTAGTGACATTTTTCAGATTGAATATTATTTATACAGTAATTAATCCAAGTGTAACAGACCCTACTAAAAGAAGTTCTTCATTTTACTTTAAAGTTTTAACTGTCTGACAACACCATGTGGTTTAGAGAACAAAACACTATGGAAATTGCCTACAGAAAAGAAAATACAGAATGGACAAATTAAAATCATTCCTGGGTTATGTAATATGAGACTAATACTGACAATTAGGGCAAGTGCTTTAAAAAAAAATCTCACACTTCCATTTCTTAGGCATGCATATGCTGGATGAAGTGTATGGACCATTCATTTTCAGTCAAACTTTTGTTTATTGTCCATGTCTTGTAAAATAGAAATAATGTAGAAAGTCATAATAATTGTTTCTGATAAGTGACTAAAAAGCTTGTTCTGGACTGTACACTTAGTAAAAAGCATATGTATTTATATACAAAAATAAGTTATAAAAGCTATGGAGCCAAACTTCTGCCTTCAATTGATAGCCACATAAACCTGATGAGGGTGAATATGAACCTAATTATATTTCACATAAAAACTGACCAGGTTTGGCAGAAGACGAGATATGAAAACCTTGCCTACAGGCAATTCTGCTAATACAAATCAGAAAAAAAGAAAACAATCAAGATCTGAGAATCCTGTATAAATTCTGCTACCTTGGTTAAATGCAGACATGAAAAAAGTTATATAAGGCTTCAAAAAGTTATAATATACAATAGAAATCACAATCTTAACAATACAAATATTTCCTACTAATTTTTCCTTAAACATTTACTAAATACTGGCATTTTTCCTCTATATGTAATGAAATATAAGACAATGCAACTCAAATTTTGTTTACTTCTCTGGATCTAATTTTGCAATCCTTGCACACCCAAAAACTTCCACTGGAGACAATGGGAATTTTAAGTACACAAGGATTCAGACTCAGCCTGTGCACCACGATCATAAATGGTGGCTGTAGGAATCATTACAGCTGTTGGAACAGTGTATATAATTTGTTGTTGCAGAGCAGCTGAGGAATCTAACACATTTTTAAAAACTACCTTGGCAAAGAAACAATGTATTGAAAAAAGAAAAATTGTAACAAAAGATGTTTCCATTCAGATCAGAAGAATTTCAAGGTAGACCAAAATGTGGTCTTAAGTAGATCAACCATAAACTTTAAGAACAGAGTTTAGGTGGCTTGCTACCAGAACACCAAAATGAAATGGCTTTGTATTTTTTGACAATAGATTCCTGCAGGACTCTGTTGTCTCCTGTCCCTTCTGTCTCTCCTACTACTAGCTTTCTAGACCAAGAGCATTTTTTTTCAAAAGCATCTAAGTGATTTAGACACCTAATACCATTTTCAAAAGTAACTCAGAGCTAGAATTTTAAATATATTTAGGTACCTAAATCTGAATTTAGACTCCTAGTTGGATTTTCAAAAGTGCGTAGGTACGTATCTGCCTCTTTAGGCACCTAAATATCTTTAAAATTCTGACCTTTAGGCACTTAAGAACCTAAAATCCAGTCACTTCCCATGAGACTTGGGCTCCTAACTTACTTAAGCACTGCTGAAAATTTTATTCATCCCAAGTCACCTTTGAAAATGGGACTTAGGCTCTTTTGAAAAATCACCCCAAGTTTCTTGTTGCTCTGGTTCCTTCGACCTTTTCTCTTTCAGAGTGTGATTAACAAAGCTGCTTTCCTTAAAAAGGCAGTTAGCTGCAAGATTAACTGTTTACATTGTATATAAATTATGATATATGATACTATATTCAACGTGCTGACATCATATCACTATATAATTGAAGGTATTTTATACAGACTGCATTCTTACAGACATTTTGGAAACTAGAAACAAGAATAATGACTTCTTCTGTAACACATCTCACTGTCTAAAATCCATTGTTCCAATAAATTATATTAGTTTGGGACCAAAAATATTGAAGTCTGGAAATACAAACAGTATAGTCTGAATGGTACAAGAAAATGCTCAAGGCAACTACATAGCAGATTTTTTCAAAAGCAAAACTGCTATGAAAGAAAGGATCTTTGAAAACTAAGACAGTTAATCCAACTAAAAGAGACAATTCTTAATCCTAAAACTTCTTCTTTAAACACAAAGACAAAAAACATAAAATAATATGATATTCCCACCATCTCCCTTAAAGTTAATGGGAGGTAATTTACATAGCCACATTTCCAACAAGGCATTGTATTGTAAATTACATACACAGGGAATCAGATTGCCACCTACAGGTAAATTGGTCAATTTCTGAAAACAAGTGCTAAAACAAGGGCAGGAGGGAGGAGGGAAATTACCCTCTTCAATTTTAGTATTTTTCCAAATATTTTGGAACCGTAACCATATCTTGACTTTCCCAGATCCAGAAAGCAATCACATTGCTCTGTACTTACAGAAGAGGATTACTCCATAAACTCAGAAAACTCACATAGACCGAACTTGACAGAAGTGATGTAGTCACGTTTCACTTAAAGAATATTAAATCTGCTTACCTGATACGATTGGTGCTAGCCTAAATATGTCTGATAATCTGCTGTTAACTGGTTCATAGGGGGAATCTTCAAGCAAGTCATTTCCTAAAGACAACAAAAGATTTGGGTTTCTTTTACACATTATTCTGGGGATGAGGTTTTGTTACTTCACATGATGGCATTGTTTTTATACTCAAAATAATTAGATTGGGTTAAAAAGAAAACTACTCTAATATTACAAGGGGCTTCCCATTTATTGCTCATGCTATTTTCTCTCCCCATGGGAGAAGATGGAAACACTTGAAAGAAAGAAGCATTTCTTGCCATTAACTCCCTCCCCTCCTTCAGCATGGAATGAAGTCACAAATCAGAAGAGACAGTCTGTGGCATCACAAGTACTGCCTATCTTCAGAGGGAGAAGAGATGGGGGGAGGGGAAAAGGAAGTTTCTTTCATCAACTCATTATTGGAAGAGAAAGAGCAGAAGTGCTTCTAACAAAAAACAGTTGGGAAGGAAATTGATTTATAATGTAGCAAATGTCCAGTAAATGTACTTTATTATGAAAGTTGGAACAAAGAGACATATATTAAGCCATTAAAATATTCCACCTGACATTTTCATTGGCTAATGCATACATACTGTATGGCTTCCAGGGAGCAATATAAAGCTGTAAGCACCTTCAGAATGGATGTTTGAGACAAACTTGGCCCACAAGACATGCAGGATGGGGCCCTAAACTTCCACTGAATTCAGAAGGCATTTGGGGTTCTTCAGCAATACAAAATCCAGGTGGGTGATACATAGCAATATTACCTAAGGACCTGATTCTGTTCCAAGTAGACTCACTGGGAGACTTGACAAGGACTTTAATGGGTATAAAGTCAACCCTATCATTTAACACTGGCATACCATTTGCAACTCTCTCATAGAATCATAGAATATTAGGGTTGGAAGAGACCTCAGGAGGTCATCTAGTCCAATCCCCTGCTCAAAACAGGACCAACACCAACTAAATCATGCTAGCCAAGGCTTTGTCAAGCTTGGCCTTTGAAACCTCTAAGGATGGAGATTCTACCACCTCCTTAGGTAACCCATTCCAGTGCTTCACCACCCTCTTAGTAAAATAGTGTTTCCTAATATCCAACCTAGACCTCCCCCACTGCAACTTGAGACCATTGCTTCTTGTTCTCTCCTCTGCATGCTATGCAAAGTACCAAATCGGCTTTCACATAGCTGTATCTTGTTCTTCCTTTTCTTATATTTACACTTTTACCTTACACCCAGGAGCTAATTAATTCGTTTCCCACTGCGTCCCTGTGAAGTGAGATCTAGTTAACAAGTGTTTAAACTCCTCAGTTAGGGCGAAGTCACAGATGGATTGTTCCTGGCGCTTTGGCACTTGCTAATGCCCTAATCTTTTGACTTTGGTTTAGAAAGGTCAACCGGGGTCCTCTGGAGGAAACCCTTATTGCGGATTGCCCAACAACGGGAGGCTGCAGCAGCAGCTGTTCCTGAGTCGGATGAAAGATCCTCAGTTTTTCAGCTGAAGAGCACAATGTGAATTATGAGGTCAGGCCCTCCGTTTAGTCTCCGCGGTTGTGGCTAGCTGCGGCTGAGAGGGGCTGGGAAACCACCCTGCCTTTGGGGAGTGGGCTGTTTCTGGGTTTCGCAACGTACCCTGTAAGCTTTGGTACATGCTCCAGTAAATGCGCAAGCAGTTTTTCTCCTTCTTCATGCCCCTCTTGCAGCGGCAGTTGTAAAGAGATTTCTGCTTGAGCGCCTCCATGGCGCTTTTGCACTCGTCTTTCGCCTCCAGGCCGGTCGCCCGGCTGAAGTTGCTCTCTTTGCCGGCTACACACTGCCTCAGTGTCCTGTATTTAGTACTGCAGCTCTGCTCCTTGAGACACTGATCGCTGGCTCGCACGCAGTCCAGGCGGTCCCCGCCAGGCAGCCCGCTCACTTCTGCGGACAAAAGTACGTCTAGAGAGAGAGAGAGACAAAACCCAACAAAAACAAAAACAAAAAAACCCAAACTCGTTTTGAGATACTGGGCTCCGTGCCAGCCCAACCTGGGGAGAGCAACCCACCGCCCTACAAAATGAACGCACGACCCCTTTCCAAAGGCAGCCGCTCCCTAGCTGACTCAGCCCGCGGCCAAGCCAGGAGCTTTGTTCTGAATGTTTGGGAAGATAAATGAGGTTTCAAGGGGATGGCTCGCCTTCAAATCTCTTTACGGGAAGTCCGCAGAGAAGACAGAGGGTTAATGTGCATGGTAAAATATTCACTGTTCCTTACATCAGCCCTCATTTAATTAATAACCCTTCCCTCCCTATGTTCCACGGAGGGGTTAAATATCTGCCCTGGCTTCCCATAAGGGTTTTGCTGGGATTTCAATTACATTCATGAGGAACCGAGAACGGAGAAGTCTCCTAGCCGACTGATACTGGCTCTTTTTACTGAAGTCACTTTTTAAAGGCTGCTTGTTATGTCCTTTCCCCCACCCCCAGTTCCCACATTTCTCGACACGTCGGATCCTTTTTTGCAGAAGGAAACAGCGAATGATATGAGCCACCCTTCTCCACTCCCCAACGCCAGTAAAATCCTTCCCTTCCTCACTACGCACACAGAGTAAACATGTATTGTTACAATATCTGCAACCAGGCAGGGAGGCACGTTCAGGTAAGCGATGCAATCAATCATTCTTCTCACTGATGACACCTCCACCCCACAGTGTTATTAAGATGAAAAGCGACTATTGAAAAGTTTTCCTCTAACTTACTAGAGCCCAATTTAATAACGGGCTATCCAGGCAATAGCTAAATCTCAGAGCGCTTTAAATGTGGTCTGTGCTCATTCAAATCCGTCAAAACTACTGGCAACTTCCCCGTTCACCTTAAACCAGACCTCAGACATCGGATCTCATAAACGCAACCTTCTGCGTTACGAAGCCCTGTAAAGAGAGCGAATGTAAACGCCGGCAACTTACCCATTAAGGGTAAAACGAAGTATAAGGTAGCAAGAAACATCTTGTTCTCTTCAGATGGTGCACCCCGATGAGCTGATGTGCCACCCCAAAGAGGCTCAGCATGTAGATATTCCAAAACAACGGCGGTCCAGAGACTCTGATTTCAGACCCATTGAATGGAAGGAAACCCCCCTCGCCTCCTCTTCACCAATAACATCACCAGCACCAGCAGCTACGCGAACGCTGAGATTATTCGCTTAGATTTCAGGTCCGAGCAACCTGAAAACACAAGCAGTCGCTTCAAGGAGAGAGCGAGACACTCACGCGGTGCGTGTGAGCCAGACAGAGGCAGAGAAGGAGATTCGGTTGCTTCCTTGGGTGGGCAGCGCTTTTTTCCCAGGGAGGGACTCGGAAACAGGGAGGGGAAAAAAAAATCCAGGAGATTCCCCCCACCCACACACACACCCCAGTCCCACAGCCTGGCTTCCATCAAAGATTGCTCCGGACTGAACACAAAATAAATGATTTTCCACTTACACAGAGAGCTTGCAGGTCATGGTGTCTACACAGCTCCTGGCTACCCCGAGTGGGAGCCTCTCCCCCCCGGAATCTACCGCCACCCCCCAAACCCGCGAGCTTTGTGGGTTCGTCTCTCCCTTGCCGGAGGGCGCGGTGCAGGCGGGGGGGGGGGGACCCGGCCGGGCAGCCCTCAGAGCGGGCGCGCTGGTTAGCGGGGCTTTGGGATGCGCTCACAACGGGCCCCCTCTGTTGCGCGGGTAGCAGACGGAGTTATTGATCACGCACACGGCGCTGGGTGTGATAACAGTCGGGCAGGTGCAGCTGCCGGGCGGCTCCATCGGAGGCAAAGCCGTGCATCGCCTGGAGGGGACTCTGAAAGTTTGGCTGGGTGGGGGGGTTGTTTTTTTGCCCCCCCCTCCCCGCCCCCAAGATGATCAAAGCACCCACGGGGGCAGCTGCTCCGGCCCTGACCCCATCAGGGCCGTCCCCACCAGCAGCGCTCCTCGCCTCCCGGGACACACCGAAAGGTGCCAGCCAGGCGCTGTGCCCCAGGGCTCGGTTTTGTAAATCCGGAGCCGCCGGGACAATTTCCGCTCCGGATCCCCTCCGCCGGACTCGTTAATGAATTGCTGACAGCAAGGTGGGAGTCACTCGGTGAACCCTGATTGCGCTTTGATGAGACGAAACCTCCTCCCCCAACCCCAAACTGCCTCTTCCTCCTACTCCTTCCCCTCCGCCCCACCCCCACCGCCAAAAAGGGGGTGGGGGAGGGTGGTTGCGGAAAGGTGCCTCCTTCTTCTGCACACACACGAATCAACTCCCCCCTGCTGTTCGAAAAAGAAACTTTTGGACGTGGCTCCAGCGTGGAGTCCGGACTTGGGTAGCGGCGCGCACCCTCTTCCCTTCCACGGGCGGTGGGAGGAAGCAAACAGGGACCCATGCAGCAAGGACCAGACCTATTTAAACAAGCATCTGCTGCGATCTCAAATACATGCTCCCACCCTGGCTACTTCAAAAGTTAAAACGTGCAACTTATTTTCCTCACCTCCTGTCCAGGAGGAAAACTCCCCCCCTGCAGTCAGCCTGGGGTGCCCTGGGCTCCAGAGAAATGAGAAATAGGTTGCCAAAGGAAAGCAGGACATGCTTTAGTAGGTACCTCATACCGTTCCCACATGAAAGCCATGATTGTTCATATACCCCAGTCTTAGTTTTGCAGTCTCCAACTGCAAATGTAGGAATTAAAGCATAGGGGGAGACCAGGGAGACACCCAGAAGGCCCTCTACTAAATATTTAATTATGAAATATAAAAATTTAACATGAGAACGGCCATACTAGGTCAGACCAAAGGTCGATCTAGCTCAGTATCCTGTCTTTAGACAAAAAAAACCGAGGAGTACAACAATTTCCATCCCACCATCAACTTCAGCCTAGACCAATCCACACAAGCAGTCCATTTCCTGGACACTACTGTGCTAATAAGCGATGGTCACATAAACACCACCCTATATCGGAAACCTATTGACCGCTATACTTACCTACATGCCTCCAGCTTCCATCCAGGACACACCACATGATCCATTGTCTACAGCCAAACTCTAAGATACAACCACATTTGCTCCAATCCCTCAGACAGAGACAAACACTGACAAGATCTCTATCAAGCATTCTTAAAACTACAGTACCCAACTGCTGAAGTGAAAAAACAGATTGACAGAGCCAGAAGGGTACCCAGAAGTCACCTACTACAGGACAGGCCCAAAAAAGAAAATAACAGAACGCCACCAGCTGTCACCTTCAGCCCCCAGCTAAAACCACTCCAGCGCATCATCAAAGAGTTACAACCTATCCTGAAAAATGATCTCTCACTCTCATAGATCTTGGGAGACAGACCAGTCCTCGCTTACAGACAGCCCCCCAACCTGAAGCAAATACTCTCCAGCAACCACATACCACACAACAAAAACATTAACCCAGGAACCTATCCTTGCAACAAAGCCCGATGCCAACTCTGTCCACATATTTATTCAAGTGACACCATCATAGGACCTAATCACATTAGCCACACCATCAGGGGCTCATTCACCTGCACATCTACCAATGTGATATATGCCATCATGTGCCAGCAATGCCCCTCTGCCATGTACATTGGCCAAACCGGACACTCTCTACGCAAAAGAATAAATGGACACAAATCTGATATCAGGAATCATAACGTTAAAAAACCGGTAGGAGAACACTTCAACCTCTCTGGCCACTCAGTAAAAGATTTAAGGGTAGCAATTTTGCAACAGAAAAGCTTCAGAAACAGACTCCAATGAGAAACTGCTGAGCTTGAGTTAATATGCAAACTAGATATGATTAACCTGGGTTTGAATAGAGATGGGGAGTGGCTGGGTCATTACACATATTGAATCTATTTCCCTAAGTTAAGTATCCTAACACCTTCTTGTCAACTGTCTAAACGGGCCATCTTGATTATCACTACAAAAGTTTTTTTCTCCTGCTGATAATAGCTCATCTTAATTAATTAGCCTCTTACAGTTTGTATGGCAACTTCCACCTTCTCTGTATGTGTGTGTATATATGTTCCATTCTATGCATCCAATGTAGTGGGCTGTAGCCCACGAAAGCTTATGCTCTAATAAATTTGTTAGTCTCCAAAGTGCCATAAGTACTCGATTTTTTTGCTGATACAGACTAACACGGCTGCTACTCTGAAACCTGTCTTTAGACAGTGGCTGATGCCAGATGCTTCCGAGGGAATGAACAGAACAGGCAATCATCAAGTAATAAAAATGCACTTTTCTTCTTTATAGTACAAAGACGACTTAGAGGAGCAGAGGCCTTAGTTCCATTTTATATTGGGGTTCTACATTCAAATACAACTCAGGTACTTACAGAATAGAAAGTCACCCACCTTGTATATAATGTGCTTAGTTTGGTTATAGCACAGTCTGTAAACAAGCAAACAGCAGCACTTTCAATTAACTGCAAATTACTAGCAAACTTCATAGATCTACAGATATTTGTGTGTACACAGGTTTATTAGATGAGTCCATATATACCACCATTTGGACAGAATTCTAGTTCAGTGTATCAATTTACACTTGGCTCCTGAATAAACAAAGCAAACATATGTCACATATTCATGACAGATGGTTCAAACAGAGAGCTATTTAGTGGTTTCCCCACAGTTGCTACTACATGGAGTTCCCCAGAAACCCAACAAAAATGTAATTAAGCTAAAATACCGCTAGCCTCCAGATTTTCTCAGGTTTTCAAAAACAGCAAAACCTAATTCAAGTGTTTATATTTCTCCACTTTTATACATTGGAGTTGAGATAAACGCCAACAACAACAAAAATAAGTATACTTCCTGATGTATTTTTGACAGCAAGCTTTGTTTCCCATTTGGCTAAAGAATATTCTTTTCTTTAAGGTGAATTTTGTTGGTTTCTTTTTATAAGAAAGTGAGTCAGGCTGACCATTTATAACAAGTTTGTAGGATACTTTTTGTCATTAAGACAAGCTCAGAATCACTGGCATATGTTGGGAAATATAGAAAATATAACAGAGGCAGAATTATTTTTAAATAGGAAGTTTTCCCATTTTTTTCTTCCATCACTCTTTCTTGAACAGGCAAATCTGCATGAAAAGGGAATCTTGATTCCCCAGAATCTCATCCATCCCTGCTGCTTATGACTAACACGGCTGTTACTCTGAAACCTTTCATAATCTTTGTGATGCCACAATGCAACTAATTGGTATCTCACAAAGGATTAACATTTCAGAGGTGAGAAATGTATATTATTCTAAGGTGGAAAAAAATCTATTAACTTCTGCATACTTTACAGAAGGTATATTCATAATATGATACTGAGAGCAAATAGTCATAACATATGATTTTTTAAATCTCAGTCCTTAATATTTTAATTTATCGCTAAATCTCAGAGTCCATTGCACTAATTTAGCAATTACATTTACAGTGTCATGTTCAGCAAATTATTATTTCTAGCTTTTGAAACACTTGATAATTAAAACAGTGGAGCAAATTGGCCTTGCAAATATTTCAGTACAAATTGGAGTGGATGATGAGGTTTATTCTTTTCATTTCCAAATTTGACATTATCACACAACATAATGTGTATGATGCAGATGGTATAAATATCTTACGGCATAGCGGACATGATTCACCTGTCACTTATGTTGGCATAAATCAAGAATAACTTAAATAAAGAGATTTTACACCAGAGTAAAATAAGTGCAGGTGAGAAGAAAATCAGGCTCATTCTTTGCAAAACCACCACAAAAATATAACAACTTGATATGATATTACTGTTATGTAGTATATTTAACAGTATTACGTGGTGTATATATAAGAAATAACGTAACAGGGCTCTTCTGAGTTAATGACCGCTTACTTTGGATGGCGTTCTAAACCATGAAGTTAAAGGCTGAGGCGCAGATCTTCAAAGGTCTTTAGACACCTAATTCCCATTGATTTCTATGTTAGTTAAGTGCCTAAATGCCTTTGTGGATATGGGTCTGAGTAATTTAACCACATAAGAGGAGCAATGATCCTCCAGGGAATACTTTTCCAGAGTGTCTTGCTACTATTATGAAATTGAATTTATATTTGACAATAATGTTAAAAGTCAGATATAGGAGGTCATTGACATGATTATGAAACCCCCAAAAGCCAGTTAGAAATTTGTGCATTCAAAGTTTTACAGATATTCTGTAAGTACTGTTCTTTTCTTTCACATCTTTTTGGTGAACACTGAAAAACTAGCCCATGAAAGGTGAAAAAGATTAAACTCCCATTACTTCAAACAGATTTAACAGCCCAACTCTATGTTTTGAAAACAAAGCCAAGGCAGAAGCCACAGCGCTAAATAAATTTTTTTTCTGACTATCTAACTGCTCCCCTTCACATAGACTCTTTGTATATAAGTGTATATAAGAAAATTAGTTGCAAATTACAAGGATTTCTGCACTGTAACAGAAATGATTAAACCTTTTTTGAACTCTTTCTACACTTAGAGTTCTTCATGAAAAAACTCGTAGAGATACAGATAGACATCATCTTTCTTTCCAAATGCAAACAGATGGACATCGTACCAAAAGGACTGAAGGTAAAAAATCCATTACAATCTACATACCACACAGACTATGCTGACAGCTTGTGCCACACGCTCTCAAAGAAACTGCAGAACCACCTGATCAACATCCTCTACAGCAAACAGGGAAAGATTAAGAATGAGCTCTCAAAACTGGATACTGTCATAAAAAACCAACCTTCCACACAAACTTCCTCATGGCTGGACTTTACAAAAACTAGACAAGCCATTTACAACACACACTTTGCTTCTCTACAAAAGAAAAAGGACACTAAACTATCAGTCCACTGAATGCATCCGATGAAGCGAGCTGAAGCTCACGAAAGCTTATGCTTAAATAAATTTGTTAGTCTCTAAGGTGCCACAAGTCCTCCTTTTCTTTTTGCGAATACAGACTAATACGGCTGCTACTCTGAAACCTGTCATTAATGTACCATTGTTGACTTAATTTTGTCCTTAGTAAATCTCTGGGTATCACTTTCCCCCCCTTAGTTTTAAAGTAATTTTAATTTCTTATTAGCCATCCAGCGGTGCAGGTATTATAGAACCTTTGTAAGAGAGTATTGTATTTCTTGGATACCTAAAGTCACTTGCACACTGGCCTCATGCCTCAGAAGGCACTCACAGTATGCACCCCTACTGAAATGAAGTGCCTGTCATGTCTTATTAGTATTGTTTAAATATACGCTGCAACAAATCATGTTTTCAAGTCACCTTTTTTTCTTTTTTAGTGCTTGGGTACCAGACTGAAAACACTAGACACTGATGTCCCATTATCTACAGAACAGGAATAGCATGGGCAGTCAAACCACAAGGCTCTCCTAACATGCCTAAAATATTGCTCTGCAGAGACTGCCTCTAGAAATGAGAGGGGAATTCAGTCCTCTGGTTACATTCTGCTCCCAGTTATACACTGGGATTTACACTGGTGTACCAGAATCCAGTCCAATCTGTCAATTCAGCAATTCGCCAGACTCCACATTTATTCTGTCTCTGTGGAGACTGACAACAAAGCTACCAATTATAATGCTGGTTTTTAAGATGTGGATTGGTGTTCCCTTAGAAACAAGGCAGACACCAAGCTCACTGTGAGCTTCAGCCTCCATGATGATGACTCGACTGCCTCTTGGTCCTCAAGGATGGTCGATTGTTTCCAGAGCTGTAACTAGGCATGTTAGTGCCTGGGGTGCGCAAGCATATTTGTGTTTTTGGTAATTTTTTCACCCAGAGGCGACGTGTGTGTGTGGGGGGGTGTAGGGTCACGTACCCCCCAGATTTTTTGGCTGCCCCTCCCAACCCAAACAGACTGGGTGCCCTGCTGAAGTGAATCGAGGGTGTTGCCTCTGTTTCCGCCCCATTTTCCCACCCCCACAACTTTGTGCCCTGGGCAGCTGCTCCACTCGCCCTATCCTGGTTGCAGCCCTGATTATTGGCATTGCTGTTGGTACTTCACTTTTTAAGGGTTTTTTATTAAAGCTATGTCTGTGATGGCTGATACATTTTTATCAAGTGTTTATAACAAAGTGAAGCTTTTCATTCAGTTTGCTAACTTTTAAATCTATGTCAATTAAAAAAAATTAATCCAGGCACCTACATTTCATAGACATTTTCTAATTTCATTCAAAGGATATTTTTCTTCTCTTTTTCTATAAAGAAAGAACAACAACTATTACTAAGATAAAACGTAGTGATCATAAGGGGACTGTTTGACATACTAAGTCAACTGTAGAAGGGAAGCTTCAGAAAACTTTTTTTCAAAGTGAGTCTAGGCAAAGAGATCCTTCAAAATTTACTAACTTTCTAGTTTTCAGGTTAGACTCACCTTATTGCATGAAACTGGATGCACTCAGTAGGCGATAGATATCAAACTCATTCTGTGCTGAGGGCCAAAGGACATTTTCAAATGGAATCCACGGGTCAGTGTTACAAACATAAAGGCACATTCTGTACTTGTTCCATGCAGAATCTTAATGGCTTTCCTTCTGCATCCCTGTCCATACGTAAGTGAATGGTCGCTCTACACCAAACACTTAAAAAGGAGTCATCTGCAAAATTAAACTGACTAAAATGTTAGTCAGCTTTGCTTTGCAGCCAGCTTCCATGTGCAAAAGCTATAGTGCTGGAGCACTGTGTCAATTGCTATTGCTGGCAGCAGTCCACGATGACAATGGAATGGTAAATTGACGTAAGGGCTGAATTAATACATTGACTGGGCTGAATCCAGCCTGCAGGCCACATGTTTGTCATCCCTGCCACAGACTCATTTCATGCAGTGAACTTGAATGAAAATACTGAAGTCAAAGCCATTGAGCCATGAGAAATATAAATTTTATTAAGTGTGGATCTGATAGAGCTGCTGAGCGGAAGTATGTTGGGGAAAAGAACAATGTCATGAACTTTTAAATGTAATTCTTTTGGGAAAGAACAGGTGGCGTGAATCTGAGGCTGAATTAATGAGTGATACAGAGTGAGGGAGAACAAAAGACTAGTGGGAAAGGATCCAGAAAACACTATTTTTACGGGCACTTTTCTTCCAACAGTATGAAAGAGACAAAGAAGAAGAAAGAAGATACAGAAATCATTAAGGGGAGGGAGTTTAGTTTGCTTTACTTGTCCTGAATTTACCTTCATTCCATGAAGGCAATACAAGTAGTTGCTTGAATAAGTCATAAAGAGTTGGCCCAAGACATTTAGCCTTTGTAAAGGCCAGATTAAGTAACAATGCTGTCCATCCTTCAAACAACAAAAACCTGCACTATCCCCCCAAAAAGTCAATTTTGAGGAGTTTATGAAGCCTTGAAAGGGCTTTTGTGGCCTGGAAACAAGATGGAGTTTTTACTGAACCTGTCATTTAAGTGGGTTTAGTGCTTTCAACAAGTGTCAGAGAACAAACGGAGCACAAAGACAGGAAGACTGATTCAAAGTATTACCATTAAGTGCCATACCCTTCCTCCCCACCCCCCAACCCTTCAGAGTGTATGGGAAGAGACGATGAAGCTTCTAGATCCTCCATTTCAGTGCTTTTTTCCTCCATAGGATTTAATTGAGCCTGCACTGTTTATTAATTCACAGAACAATTTTTTTAAGTGAGCTTGTTCACCCAATAGTTTTTCCAAGCTCACAGTTGCCAGCTACAATCACCAGAAATGCTGTGCTTTAAATATTATCTGGCCAGTTAACTACAAAAGTTGCTGTGTTCTTCAGTGATCTTATACATGACAGAATAGACCCCATTAATATGCATCAGCTGGTTTTGAATTTCAACAGGATATGGGATAACGATACTGAAACACTGCACCAGAATTCAGAAATATGGAGTAGTAAAAATCAGAAGAAAACATAAAACTGGTATCTATTTACTTTGACAGAGAAATTAAAACGTGAAAAAATCCTAGCCACTTATAAGGCTTAAAAACCATACGATTTTAGCTGCACTAGTTTTAGCTAGTATATACAGTACATTAATATATAGGCTAAAAAGTATGTTTTAGACAGATAGTCTATCTATACCAGTCTATTGTTTATTATCTCAAAAGGTGGACTGATAGAGCCCCCTAGCTGCTACTGGAAGTAATTCATGCTCCTACAATAAAACAATACATGAAAATGAATAATGCAAACAGTGATAGTAAGCAAACAAAAACTTGCTGTAAAGCAATTAAACATACAAGAGGAACAATATAGATGATGACATGTTAAATATGGACTCATATGTAAATGAAACTTACAGGCAAGGGAATCAACGTATTTATCGCAGATACAGAAAACATTTGAACAGGTATAGTTGGGTATCTTCTAAACTGCAAATTTGAGACTTTATTCCTAATATGCATAGATAGTTTAATCTATTGAAATACCTATTGACTACCTAGCTATTTTAAAATAATCATGATGCAAACACAAATGAAAATCTGCCTCCTTTAGTGTTAGTAATAAAGGGTTATTCATAAAGCAAATATGGGATATTAAAGCTAACAAGGATCAAAACCTCTTTTTTGTACATTTTAAGAAGGTACACTGTTAAAATAGGTTAAGAGATAAAATGGAAGTGATTACCTAACAATAATGTCCTCAGCTGGTGCAAATCAGTGTGGCTCACTTGAGGATTACCTGTTCTGTTCATTCCCTCTGAAGCACCTGGCCTTTGTCGGAGGACAGGATACTGGGTTAGATGGACCTTTGGTCTGAGCCAGTATGGCTGTTCTTATGTTCTATGTTTTTTGACTCCGTAGCTTTACTGTTTTGGAACCAATGGAGCTTAGCCAATTTATACCATTTATGCCTTTGCTTCAGGATGGCTAGTTCATTCACATGAAGAATATCATTTGTACAACTTCCTGGGTAACTCTGTAATCACTTCTGGGCAAAGAAACTCAACAAAAAAACAGCTTTCACTGAAATTTTTTTAAAGTCATGAAAATATTTATGTCAATTTTAGGCTTTCTTAAAGACTTTCATCTTACAAAACCTAAATATTGGGCCCAAATTATGTGCCAGTGACCCTTGAATTAAAATATGTATATTTTGTTTCTATTTGTTAATTTTATACCGCAGAAAGAACCTTCTCATATACAAATAAGATCAAATTTCTGTATCCTTTTTCTGATTACTCATTTTAGATTTAGTTAGTTACCAATGGACATGAGAGAAACAGGGTCTGATTTTCAGTACACCAACTGAAGTCATTGGGAACATCTCTGAAAAACAGTCCCCTGTTTTCTCCCCTAAATTACTGGGCATTAATATAATAATTTGTTTTCTCTGCTGTTACTTATGGAAGACTTGCATTCCTTCTGACGACACAAGATCTGACTGGCCCCATCTACACTACAGAAATGGATTTTAAACATGATGGGCCAAATTTAGAGGTGAGTCTAAGTCTGGAACAGGGGTCTCAAACACGCGACCACTAGGCGGCCCGCAGAGTTATTTGCTGTGGCCCACCGAGTTATTTGCTGTGGCCCGCCGAGCTTTCCAGGAGGGAGGAGCGGGGAGCCGCACACTCAGGGGAGGAGGCAGAGAAGAGGCGGGGCAGGGGAGGGGACTTGGGGAAGCGGTTGGAATAGGAGCATGGAGGGGGTGGAGTTGGGGTGGGGACTGTGGGGAAGGGGTTGGAATGGGGGCGGGGAAGGGGTGGGAAGAGGAGGGGCAGGTGCTGGGCCTCATGGAAGGGCTAGTGTGGGGGCAGGGCTGGACCGGGGGGGGGGGGGGCGGGGCGGGTGCAGGCTTTTGTACCTTTATATGAAAAAGTGTCAGTGATGCAGCCCTCAGGCCAATGTACTAGTCCTCATGTTGCCCTCGCGGTGATCTGAGTTTGAGATCCCTGGTCTAGAATGAGTCAAAATTGATGTATGTTAAATCTTCCATCCTCCCCGTCAATATGTACTTTACACAGCTAAAGCCTTCTCTACATTACAAAGTTTTTCTGGTTTATCCATATCAGTATAGTTAAACCAGCAAAACTCTCCTAATGTGGATGCATAAAAATACCCGTGATGTAAAAACAACTGCACCCACACGAGGGCTTATGCTAGAATAGTTAACTTGGTTTTAAAAAAAATCAAATTGCACCTCTAACCATCACAGCTGTAGTGTTGTAACTCTGAAGTGTAGATCAGGCCTGAGACTCCCTCTTGTCTTGAGGTAGTTTTAGAACAAATTACCACCATGCAATATACACCCACACATTCCCATACATATATTCTCTGAACTTCGTCCAGTGAATCTAACTGAATGCAAGAGAGTTTGTAATTTACACACCCAATAGTCAAAATAAAGGAGTACAGAAAGAAGCAACTGATCGGAGCATTTAAGAAAACATAAGTCAAAATAGGCACCCTCTTCTATTTAAACTTACACCTTCTTTTGACTCCTGTTTGTGTAAGATATACCAACTGAGATTTCTTTACACATGGGTAATGGCTTTAAATCTAGTCTAATAAGAGAGTCTGAGTCTCCATTTACACCATATTACCCATCACCTCTGATTTTGAACAATTATTTAATATACAGCTAACACAGCTCTTCAGGGTAGGGACTGTGCATTTTGTGGTGTTTGTAGAGCACCTAGAACAATAGGGCCATGACCCTGACCGCAGCGTCTAGGCACTACTATAATATGAATGTTAAATAACAAAAAACAATAAAAACAAATACATTACCAAGCCTTGAAAATTAATTTTCTGTCTCTTCCAAACTGGAACCCCGCATGTATTTTTTTAAACACCATGTTTCAGAACACAGCAAGTTCTGTAGTGTAGAGAGAGCCAATTGAGCTGCATTGTTTATAGTTGAATAAAGGTTAGGAATCTACTAGCCTCAAGTGAGAAAGCATAGGAAGTCTCTAGTAAGTTGTAACATTCCTGAATTTCATACAATAACTGAGATCATGAAGAAAGCACAAGAAACTATGGCTGAAGAGACAAAAACAAACAAACAAATATCAAGATAAAATATAGATTTTCATATTAAATTTAAAGCTGCAGCAAAGTACTCACCCCTCTGAAGTACTGGCCTCTCCAAGTTTGAATTGGCTAACTATCTGATTGGTCACCATTCATAACAAGATGGAGCAAGACTTTAAAAAAAAAAAAAAAGAAAGAAAGAAAGTCAAATCTTGATACCTACCAGGGAATGCAAGCAGGAGAGCCCACAAAGCTGCTAAAATATAAAGTAATTTGAACAATATCTCTTTCTGAACGTGTTTATTTTGTAATCTGTGTAATCTTGGGTAAGATTGGTCAGACTGACAGAAGCATAGTAAGGGGTATTATGAAGCACCAAAACACCTCATTTAAGTAGTGTTTTTCTTCCTCAAAAAGTGCCTAAGAAACAGAAAAAAGAAAAAACAGACAGGAATAGTCAGGCTTGAGCCTCCAAACAGACAACCAAAATGTCTTGCACAAAACTCTGTCTTAGCTTCTGTTTTCCAAAAGGAGCTTTTCAAAATACAGTATTGGGGGAGTTTGCCTTTTTCTACTGGACTCCTTGCATTTAAATCTCTGTGGATTAGGTTCCCCCTTTGTAAACTGGGGATATATACTGCGTTCTTTCTCCTATTTTTTGTCTGTCTTGCTCATTTCAATTGTAAGTGCTTTGAAGCAGCCCAATTTCTCTTACTATGTGCATGCACAGTGCCTAACATAGGAAGGCCACAATCTTCGTTGGAGCTTGTAGCTTGTAGCTTGGTGGAGCTTTAATATTAAAATAAAATAATAAGAAACGGTTTATAAGGAGAAACACTGATACGGTTATTCTTCATCTTAGGTCTCCTATGGAATGACATAGAAGTACCAATAGGATGCAGGTTCCAGCATCTTTTGGTTGCTATTAACTGAAAGAAAGGAATCAGTAGGAGACAAGACACTACTGAGGAAAATATTCCATTGTGGTGGGAATGTGTTTGAAGACCTGGGATGCAGGGGGGAAAAAGAAAGAAAAGGGTGCCAAATGTGTCTATTAGACTGCACTATCACAGCCGTATCTGAAAGTGAACGCACATACAGTACCGTACCTTTTTGGTGGCATGTGTAATGAAGCCTACAATGTTAAGCCTATAAGCTCAAGATTCCACAAGTATTTTCATTCTAATGCTATTAGATTTCTATATTAATTCAATTTTTTCCATTTCCAGATGCTTAAACTTTTTCAGACTTTTACTTTGGGGGCTGAAATTTGGCATATTTGTGCTCGGTCTAAAATCATTTTTTAAAAAGTGTGACCAAAAATAGTTCAGCCATTTTCAAGTTGGAAAAACTGTAGGATCATTTATTTCTTGTGTGTGTGTGTGTGTGTGTGTGTATGTATGTATATATATATATATATATATAAAATCACTACAGTGTCTCAGGAGGAGATTGTCCCTCTGAGATTTGAAGTTTCTACAATCTCCAAGTAGCATATGTGCCTTTCAGTGGTACATGAACATCAGTTTCAACTTCAGAGAGTGAAAAGGGGTTAAAAAAATCAGTATTTTGTGCATGCACAGTGAGTTTTTGTTACTTTATAAACTACAGCTCTCCCAATGTTCTGTTAGCACTATATACATTAAGTTGAGTGGAATTTTCAACAGACAACATCAACATTCTAGTGAAGCTGTGCACAGACTTAAGAAAGTTGACTAAACTTTGTCTTTAATGTGTAGGTGTATGTGGAATATGATCTGTAAGATTCCAGCGCAAAAGACTTTTCCTATAGGGGCATACATCACCCAGAATGCAGCTTCCTATTTCTTTCTTGCCAATAGTTGCACAAGATAGGAATTTATGTGCAATACCCTTCTCTGCTTCAACAATAGTGACACTCACAGCAATGCTACAAAAACGATTTGCCATTCCATTTACCCTTGTCAAAACATCTGCAAAGGGTATTTTAGTTTATTAATTACAGATTTTATAATTTCTCTTAAAATATTTAACAGAAATATGCTTTTAATGCAACTGTGACCATTTTCTATAGTTGTGCATCACTACCGACGAAGTGAGCTGTAGCTCACAAAAGCTTACGCTCAAATAAATTTGTTAGTCTGTAAGGTGCCACAAGTACTCCTTTTCTTTTTGTGAATACAGACTAACACGGCTGCTCCTCTGAAACCTACCAAAATATTGTCATCTACTATGATATTTTGAATAAATTTACAATTTGTACAAAACAATCAATAAGTACAATTAATATTGAAAATAAATGTCAAAATGATATACTTGCCACTATATAAATGAATATATAAAGGTCACACATAAAGGTTTCTTGTTGTAATGGTTCAAAACTCTTTTTATTCTACAGTAAGCAGATTGAATTAAATAAAAAATGATGTGCCAAATCTGAAAGGATTTAAATGGCACAAATTTCAAGCTATTGCTTACTGTCCATGCTTACAGTATCAAACAATACTTTTTCAGACAGCTGTAATAGCCCACTACAATACAGACATGATTATACTAGTGAAAAGTTGAAACTGTGACTATTTGACAGGTTAACGGTCATTTTAAATTATTGAGAGGATTTTTTAAAAATCAAAATAAAACTAACTATTCAATCCTTATACTGTGTGGAGGGGGGAAGTTAGAACTCTTCTACAGAGGAAGAATCTCTGCCTTTTAGACAGAGCAAGGAACTTCCACCTGGGATGTACCTGTTATGTGGATGTCACAGCTGACAAATGTTTACTAACAAAACCTGAACAAATCTCAGGCAGATAAAAGGCTCCCTCAAGTATCTTCTACTTCTTTGGAATTAGTCCTAACTAACCATTTTCATTTGTGACTGTCAGAAGTAAATCCTAGAGCAGAGGGCAATGGAATGTCAAAAGAGGTCAATAATAGAAAATCAGACATTCGCCTCTAGGATGCAAGTCTGAATCCAGCTCAGGTTTTTGGTAGCCAAAAGGTTTTCCATTTGCTGGCTGTTTGGTTATGTCTTTGAAAAAGTGTTGGTAATCTCAGTCTAGTACCCACTGCAAAACATCACTGGCATTAACTGACAATCTTGGTGGTTTTAGCACAGAGGCCAAGAATGGGTTTGTCACAGAGACTTGCCACAACCCTCTCATAGTTGGTGCTCCTAAATGAAGGTTGTGGCACATTTGTGGAGCAGTATGTAGAAACTTGTGCTGTCATTGTTTGTCTTGTACCTATTCTGTGGACAGAAGAGTCTCAGCACAGCAACTTTCACTGAATTCCACAAAGTTTGAAAAAAGGAAAGTCAGATGACAGGTTCACATCTAATACAAACGGTTTCTAATTACTTCTAAAATATGACACTCAGTAGCTTAGTTGAAGTTTGAACAAATACAACCTCCAGTCTTGTTTCATAGAAAAGCAGTTTTAAATCTAAGGACTAGAGAACATGAAAGAGAGGAAACAAAATATAGAAATAAATGGGCTTCTTATTGCAAATGGTTATATGCGGGCAAAACCCATAGGAGTTGTGTGTGGAATGGCTACAAAATTTGGCTGAGCTGTATTAATCATAATATTGCACATCTATCATACTTGTATAAGTATTATTAGTCAATAGAAAAAAGTGGGTTTTTCATGCTTTTTTTGAGCTATACACCCTGATCACAAATCAGAAAAATAGCAATTTAATATAGATGTATAGTGGAATAGAGCAGAACTGCATATTGTTCTCTTTATAGTGCTCTTAAGTAAGGTCCTTTGTACTATCGTAAAGTGTGGCTTTAATTCCTAATGAAATTCTTCAAACTCTGGGGAGTCTCCTGGACAGCAGAACAATAATTGTAGGTTTTTTAGTTAATTCCTGAAAGTAAAAAAAAAAAAAAGTTGAAGTATTTTATTTTTACCTTTTCTCTCTCCCTTAGGTGGCTCCACTTCTTGGTTGCAATCCTATGACATCCAAGGAACTGGTACTGTGTGTTGGGAAGTGGGATCTGGTAGTTCTGAATAGGGTGATAAGCAACAGATGGAGGGGATTTGCTGCCTACCACCTTCTCCTTCAGGAAGAGGACCCAGACTTCGGCAAAAACTACTCAACTGGGAGGTTCTATGGGAGGCTCCTTGTATCCAAAGGGGCAGAAGGAAGGAGAAGGAGGGAGCCGAGCTTGAAACAATTTACTGGAAAAACACTAGTTCTGTTCCTTTCCTTCCCAGCCTTCTAACAACTGCTTCATCGGCTGCCTTGTGCACTTCCAGCCCTGCTGTTTTATTTCCCTACCTAGGACCTGCTGAGCTTCTGCTTTCCACTCAGAAACTTCTCTGCTCAGCAACTTTTCCTCTTAATCAGAATGCTTTTTTAGGAGCCTTCCCTCCAATCCTTTGTCCTCTCCACCTCCACCATAAGATAGAGTAGAACCTCGAAGTTACAATCACCAGAGTTACAAACTGACCAGTCAATCACAGACATCATTTGGAACCGCAAGTACACCATCAGGCAGCAACAGAAACCAAAAAAAGAGGAAACGTTGCACTGTACTATGTTAAACATAAACTACTAAAAACAATGAGGGAAAAATTTAAAAAAAAGATTTGACGAGGTAAGGAAACTGTTCCTGTGCTTGTTTCGGTGCTTGCTTCATTTAAATTAAGGTGGTTAAAAGCGGCATTTTTCTTCTGCATAGTAAAGTTTCAAAGCTGTATTAAGTCAATGTTCAGTTGCAAACTTTTGAAAGAATAACCATCACGTTTTGTTCAAAGTTACATACATTTCACAGTTACGATGAACAAACCTAACTCTGAGGTTCTTCTGTAGGGGTGCTCTGCCAGCAACTACCTGGCCTGAACCATTCTCAACGATCATCCTCCCTTCAATAGCTCACCAGTCACACCAGAGTCTGGATCCCATTTCTGTACTAAGGGGCATCTGGCAGCAGATTCCCTGCAACTGCTGCTGACTGCATTGCTCTATGGGTGCCAGACACCAGTTGATGGCAAACAAGCCTGCAGTCAGGTAGAGGAGCCACCTAGGGAAAGAGACAGAGAAAGTGTTAATTTTTCACCTTATGTTTTCAAATTAAAAAAAAAAAAACAACAAATCTATTATTCTACTGCCCAGACACGTTCAAAGTTTGAAAAGTTTCACTAGAGTTACGAGAACTACACATTAATTAAGAAAGGTATATTCAGACTAATGAGCTTTTGGTACTGAATTGATTTCCTGCAAGAACTAATAAACACATTAATGTGAAATGGAAAAACATGCCAAAACTCTGAAACATAAATCAGTCTCCTGAACACTAAACAGGCACTCTATGCCTAATTTTTTATAGTTCATCATTTAAAAAACTGTTATATACCTTTATCTATAGGGCAAAATCTCACCCCAGTGTTACTTCAGTCTTTGGAGTTACACCAAGAATGAATCTGGCTTATAGTGAGTAAAGTTCAGCATACTTCAGATACAAAAGTGAAATACAAATGTAAAATCAATTGCTGAGTGGCACGTACAAGAAGTTGTTTTCTTGCAGATGTGTATACATATCTATCATTCATATTTCCTACATAATGGAAGGAAAGACTGTAGCACTATATGTGTTGGACATATAAGTGAAAATAAAAGGAGTACTTGTGGCACCTTGGAGACTAACCAATTTATTAGAGCATAAGCTTTCGTGAGCTACAGCTCACTTCATCAGATGCATATCGTGGAAACTGCAGCAGACTTTATATATACACAGAGAATATGAACCAATACCTCCTCCCACCCCACTGTCCTGCTGGTAATAGCTTATCTAAAGTGATCATCAGGTGGGCCATTTCCAGCACAAATCCAGGTTTTCTCACCCTCCACCCCCCCACACAAATTCACTCTCCTGCTGGTGATAGCCCATCCAAAGTGACAACTCTTTACACAATCACATTCGACATAGCCATTTCGAATTAGGGTTAGTGTGGACGCAATTCGAAGATATTCGCCTCTGGGAGCTATCCCACAGTGCACCATTGTGACCGCTCTGGGCAACACTCTGAACTCGGATGCACTGGCCAGGTGTACAGGAAAAGCCCCGGGAACTTTTGAATCTCATTTCCTGTTTGGCCAGGCGAGCTCATCAGCACAGGTGACCATGCAGTCCCAGAATCAAAAAAGAGCTCCAGCATGGACTGAACGGGAGGTACTGGATCTGATCGCTGTATGAGGAGAGGAATCCGTGCTATCAGAACTACGTTCCAAAAGACGAAATGCCAAAACATTTCAAAAAATCTCAGAGGCTACAGCAGGGACGCAACACAGTGTCGCGTGAAACTTAAGGAGCTCAGACAAGCGTTCCAGAAAACCAAAGAATCAAACGGACGCTCCGGGACAGAGCCCCAGACATGCCGCTTCTATGCTGAGCTGCATGCAATTCTAGGGGGGGCCGCCACCACTACCCCCCGCCCTGTCCGTGGACTCCGAGGATGAGATACTCACCACCATGGCTGAGGATTTTGCTGATGGGGAAGATGAGGAGGAGGACGAGTTTGGGGAGAGCACACAGCACACAGTTTTCCCCGACAGTCAGGATCTTTTTATCACCCTGAGTGAAATACCCTCCCAACCCAACAAAGCCGGAGAAGGGACCTTTGGTGAGTGTACCTTTTTAAATATAATACATGTTATAAAAGCAAGCATTTTTTAATGATTAAGTAGCCCTGAGGACTTGGGATGCATTCGTGGCCAGTACTGCTACTGGAAAAGTCTGTTAATGTGTCTGGGGATGGAGCGGAAATCTTCTGGGGACATCTCCATGAAGCTCTCCAGGAGGTACTCTAAAAGCCTTTGCAGAAGGTTTCTGGGTAGAGCAGCCTTATTCTGTCCTCCATGGTAGGACACTTTACCACGCCACGCTAGTAGCAAGTAATCTGGTATCATTGCATGACAAAGCCTGGCAGCATATGGTCCCGGTGTTTGCTGGCATTCAAGCAACATCCGTTCTTTATCTCTCTGTGTTATCCTCAGGAGAGTGATATCGTTCATGGTAACCTGGTTGAAATAGGGGAATTTGATTAAGGGGACATTCAGAGGTGCTCGTTCCTACTGGGCTCTTCGCCTGTGGCTGAAAAGAAATCCTCCCCGCAGTTAGCCACACAGTGGGAGGGGGGGCCATTGGCGCTGAGCTGTTTGCGTTTGGCTAGCAGGGATCTTCCCTGATACCAGCCACGCGGTGGGGGGAGGGGAAAAGCGATCATCCCAGAGAATTGGATGGTGGGAGGGGATTAGTTTGGTTTCTGCTGCTGCACGTTAACAGGAAAACTGCAGCAGTAAATGGCCAACTCAACGGGCTTTACTTAGTATGGGAGAGGAGAGGGCTGCTGTTATGAAGTTTGCAGAAGCCGAAAGACTATGGCTTACCATGGCTGCCTGCAAGCTGAATTCTGTTGCCTGGCACTGCATTTGTGATCTCTAACACCAAAGCCGCAGGCACTCAATATAAGATGCAAAATGCGACCTTGTACCAAAATCTCATGTGAATAGTGTTGTTCACCGTGAAAGAGTACAGCCACTGTTCTGTAAAATGTATCTTTTTAAATACTTCACTCCCTTTTTTTCCTCCAACAGCTGCAAATGTTTCAAGCCTCCTTCCTTCCTCCACCCCAGAGGCTATCTCAGATAAGGCGGCAAAAAAACCGCATGCGCGATGACATGTTCTCTGTCCTCATGCAGTCATCCGGCACTGACAGAGCTGTGTGGAGGACACAATAGCAGAACACAGGACGGTGGCCAATGAACATGAGGAGAGGTGGCATCAGAAAGATCAGAGAAGGCATGAGGAAACGCTGGGGATACTGCGGGATCAAACGGACATGCTCCAGCGTCTGGTGGAGGTTCATGAACGGCAGCAGGATCACAGACTGCCACTGCAGCCCCTGCTTAACTGCCCTCCCTCCTCCCCAAGTTCCATAGCCTCCCCACCCAGACACCCAAGAACGCGGGGTGGGAGGCTCCGGGCACCCAACCATTCCACCCCAGTGGACAGCCCAAACAACAGAAGGCTGGCATTCAACAAGTTTTAAAGTGGCCTTTTCCTTCCCTCCTACCCTCCTCCCACACCCCACCTGAGCTGCCTTGTGAGTTATCTTCCTATTTTTATAATCAATTAATAAAGAATACATATTTTTTAAATGATAGTAACTTTATTTCCTTTGCAAGCAAGCTGTGATCGAAGGCGGAGAGCGGTTGGCTTACAGGGAATTAGAGTCAACCAAGGGGGTGGGTTTTCATCAAGGAGAAACAAACGTAAGTGTCACACAGTACCCTGGCCAGTCATGAAACTGGTTTTCAAAGCTTCTCTGATGCGCAGCGCTTCCTGCTGTGCTCTTCTAACCGCCCTGGTGTCTGGCTGCACATATTCAGCAGCCAGGTGATTTGCATCAACCTCCCACCCTGCCATAAACATCTCCCCCTTACTCTCACAGAGATTGTGGAGCACACAACAAACAGCAATAACAATGGGAATGTTGGTTTCGCTGAGATCTGAGCGAGTCAGTAAACTGTGCCAGCGACCCTTTAAACGTCCAAATGCACATTCTACCACCATTCTGCACGTGCTCAGCCTATAGTTGAACAGCTCCTGACCACTGTCCAGGGTGCCTGTGTACGGCTTCATGAGCCAGGGCATTAAGGGGTAGACTGGATCCCCAAAGATAACTATTGGCATTTCAACATTCCCAATGGTTATTTTTTGGTCTGGGAAGTAAATCCCTTCCTGCAGCTGTTTAAACAGACAAGAGATCCTGAAGACGTGAGCATCACGAACCTTTCCCGGCCATCCCACATTGATGTTGGTGAAACATCCCTTGTGATCCACCAGTGCTTGCAGCACCATTGAAAAATACCCCTTGCAGTTTATGTACTGGCTGCCCAGGTGGTCCGGTCCCGAGATAGGATATGGGTTCCGTCTATAGCCCCACCACAGTTAGGGAATCCCACTGCAGCAAAGCCATCCACTGTGACCTGCACATTTCCTAGGGTCACTAATTTTGATAGCAGCAGCTCAGTGATTGCGCTGGCTACTTGCATCACAGCAACCCCCACAGTAGATCTGCCCACTCCAAATTGATTCCCGACTGACCGGTAGCTGCCTGGCATTGCAAGCTTCCACAGGGCTATTGCCACTTGCTTGTGAACTGTGAGGGCTGCTCTCATCTTGGTATTCTTGTGCTTCAGGGAAGGGGAAAGCAAGTCACAAAGTTCCATGAAAGTGCCTTATGCATGCGAAAGTTTCGGAGCCACCGGGAATCATCCCAGACCTGCAACACTATGCGGTCCCACCACTCTGTGCTTGCTTCCCAGGCCCAAAATCAGCATTCCACAGCATGAGCCTGCCCCATTAACACCATGATCTCCAAATTGCGGGGGAACGCAGTTTTAGAGAAAAGTGTGTTCATGTCCTCATCATCACACTGCCATCGCCTCCCTGCCTGGTTTTTCAGGTGCTGGTTCTGCATACACTGCACGATAATGCGCAAGGTGTTTACAATGGTCATAACTGCTGGGGTGAGCTGAACGGGCTCCATGCTTGCTGTGCTATGGCATCTGCTCCTGCTCGGGCAATCCACAGAAAAGGGCGCGAAACGATTGTTTGCCGTTGCTCTGGTGGACGGAGGGGCGACTGACAACATGGCTTACAGGGTTGGCTTACAGGGAATTAAAATCAACAAAGGGGGTCGCTTTGCAAGAAATAGAATGGCCTCCTCAAGGATAGAACTCAAAACTGGGTTTAGCAGGCCGTTGATTTCATGGAGGGAAGGAGGAGAAAATGAATACAAAACAAATCTGGTCTATTTCTTGTTTTGATCCACTTCATCTATCTTCATACGTCTTGCTGGCAGCAGACTGTGCAGTACGACTGCTAGCCATCATCTTCACCTGGGTGCTCGGCAGAAGACGGTGCAGTATGACTTCTGGCCATTGTCTTCTGCTGGCTGCAGATTAAAAGACAGTGCACTGCTGGTAGAACTGAATCGCCATGAGACGAAACTTAAAAGGGAAATGACCTGGCTGAGTCACTCCCATGTTTGCCCAGGCGCCCCTGACCTCATCGAGGTCGGTTAAAAGAGCACCCTGGACTACGTCGATGACGGCTACCAGTCATACTGCACTGTACTGTTGCTGTGTAGCAATGCAGTACCGTGTCTGCCAGCACCCAGGAGATGTATGGTGACAGTGAGCTGAGCAGGCTCAATGCTTGCCGTGGTATGGCGTCTGCACAGGGAACTCAAGAAAAAAGGTGCAAAATGATGTCTGCCCTTGCTTTCACGGAGGGAGGGAGGGAAGACGGTCCTGATGATATGTACCCAGAACCACCCACGACAACGTTTTAGCCCCATCAGACACTGGGATTTCTACCCAGAATTCAAATGGGTGGCGGAGACTGTGGGAACTGTGGGATAGCTACCCACAGTGCAATGCTCCAGAAGTCGACGGTTGCCTCAGTCCTGTGGACACACTCCGCCGACTACGTACACTTAGAGCATTTGTGTGGACACACACACAATTGACTGAATAAAAACGCTTTCTACAAAACTGACTTCATTAAATTCAACCTAATTTCGTAGTGTAGGCAAGGCCTTAGAGATCACAAAACCAAACTAAATATGTGTTCTTCACATTTACCAGTACATAGACATATTTTTTAAAAAGATTGTGATTTTAAGTGCTCTGAGTAGCACAGATCATCAATGATAACTCGGAAGGAAGGAAGGAAGTGTAAAAATATGATTTAAACGAAACAACTCCTTAACTTGTATAAAAAGGGATTACTTACCAACAGTAACTCATGTTCTGTCTCAACAAAGCTCCGCTGTAGAATTAGCATTGGAATCTTCTTAAGCAGTAGTTGGCAGTTACAGTACATATAAAATCCCCTCTGTGGTCCATAAACAAATGGCATAAATATCCCACCCCTCCCTGCTTCCCAAATCTACTTACAACTGGGATCAGAAGTAGAGAGGAGGAAGGGAGGGTCATTGTGATACTGTGGAGACAATATATTCCAAAGTGGAATCCACTTTGACAGGTCTTTATAGGGGTTCTTTACAAGAGGATGAATCCTTCATCCTAGGATTTCACATCATACTTTGTAACCAAGAGTCTTGGCAGCCATACTACATATGCCTGAAGTTACCCTTTTTAGGAGATCTCCCAGACTCTTGAGCTACAATAACATCTTGCAGGAGGGGATTATAAAACAGTGTTCTGGAGCCTTTTGGGCTCTTTGTGAGAAGGCCTTGAAGACATGACTGCCTTCATTTAGTGGGTCCTCCTCTTCCTCTCTCTCTCTTTCAGTGGATGTCCCCAAAGTTTCAGTCTTTGGCTCTCTGCTCTTCTTTCTCTACACTGTATCTCTAAGTCCTCTTATCCGTAAGCATGACTTCAAATGTCATTTTTGTACTGACAATTTTGAAAATCTCTCTCTAATGAAGACCTGCCTTCCTCCGTCCATTTCCACATCTTAGCCTATCTTTCGGACAACTCTTACTGAATGTCCAGCTGACAACTTAAGCTCAATACATCCAGAACTGAACTTTTAATCTCCCTCCACCATGCCTTCCCCTCTCCTCGATTTCTCAACCACCATCATCCTCCCAATCACACAGGCCCATAATCTGGGTATAATCATCAACTCAGCCCTCTCTAGAAGTATACACCTAAGCCATGTCCAAACCTTGCCATGTTTATCCCCATATTTCAAAAATTCAGCCTTTTCTGTCTGTCCAGACAATCAAAGCTCTTTTTCAGACCCTCATCATTTTATATCTTAACTAGAATACTCTCTGTGAAAATTTTTTTCAAAATCATAGAATCATAGAATCATAGAATATCACGGTTGGAAGGGACCTCAGGAGGTCATCTAGTCCAACCCCCTGCTCAAAGCAGGACCAATCCCCAATTAAATCATCCCAGCCAGGGCTTTGTCAAGCCTGACCTTAAAAACTTCTAAGGAAGGAGATTCTACCACCTCCCTAGGTAACGCATTCCAGTGTTTCACCACCCTCCTAGTGAAAAAGCTTTTCCTAATATCCAACCTAAACCTCCCCCACTGCAAATTGAGACCATTACTCCTTGTCCTGTCCTCTTCTACCACTGAGAATAGTGTAGAACCATCCTCTCTGGAACCACCTCTCAGGTAGTTGAAAGCAGCTATCAAATCCCCCCTCATTCTTCTCTTCCGCAGACTAAACAATCCCAGTTCCCTCAGCCTCTCCTCATAAGTCATGTGTTCCAGACCCCTAATAATTTTTGTTGCCCTCTGCTGGACTCTTTCCAATTTTTCCACATCCTTCTTGTAGTGTGGGGCCCAAAACTGGACACAGTACTCCAGATGAGGCCTCACCAATGTCAAATAGAGGGGAACAATCACGTCCCTCGATCTACTCGCTATGCCCCTACTTATACATCCCAAAATGCCATTGGCCTTCTTGGCAACAAGGGCACACTGAAGGTACTCAAATGCCTTAAGACTCAAAAAGTACTCAAGTGCCTTAAGACCTGAAGCCCACTTACTTTTAATGGGATGTCAGCTTCTGAATCACTTACATAACATTTTTTTTTACTCCTCCTCTCTGGCCTTGATACCAAACTCATTGCAATCTCATCTCTACCCCCTTAAATCCTTCTGCTAGTATCATCTTCCTGACTTGTCACTCTGACCACCTCACCTCCCTCTTTGTATCCCTCCATGGACTGTATCCACCACTGCATCAAACACAAACTTCTTGTTATTGCCTTTGAAGGCTTACCATTTAGCTCCACCAGCTTTCTGAGCCATCAGATGGCCTTCATTTTGCCAATGATGTCAGCCCTGACTGCCCACTTGGCCACTTCTCTGCACTGTCCCCCATGCTGCCCCTCCATGAATGTGAAAACCTCCTAGTCAAAATCCCTAAGGCTACCACCTTATCCTCCTCCAAGTCCCTTTGCAAAACTGACCTCTTCCATAATGCACACAGTAAACTACAACTTGATAACAGATAGGGAGGTGACAAGCTGTGATTACTGCTTTTTACTGGCTCTGAATTGCCTACACTCTATTTTTGTCACTCTTACCCACTCTGAACTCGTTTGTCTTATTGACCTACTGTATACTGTCTTTTTACTCTTTGAGAGGAGGGACTGTCATTTTCTATGTCTGTATAGCATTTAGCACAGTGGTGCCCCAACATGGCACTACAGCAATATAACTGTTCATAATAAATAATAAAGCTGAGTTTCCTCCCCCCAAGCCACAAAGGGAATTTTTCATGCCTCTATGAACTGAAGAACATCATGAGGAAAGAGAATCAGCTTCTAAATTCCATCATCTTAACCAAAAGTATTTTTAAAATTCATTAAAGTAAAATAATAAACCAGAAACTTTTCAGCATAAACGTAATGCAACTTTTAAAAAGCTATTTACAGTGGGACCTATGCATCTAATATGATGGAGGGAAAGAGAAGTTTGTTCCATTACTACTCCAAATGACAAACAAAGGAATTCTGTAGTTGCATAGGACTGCGGTTTCACAATGTCCATCTATGGGATGTAGGGCTCTAGGAAATTACGTACACCATATAACTGACAATTATTGCTTTAAAAGTTTCTATGACTAGGCATGTGAGACTCTGTGGAGGCAACATCATGAAGAAAAAAAATATTGATAGAGCTGACTGTTAGTATCAGTAGCAGATTAGTTAGCTCAATGCAAATATGATCTGAGGATTTATTGAGGACTAGCAGGTTTGGAGAATCTCTCATTTGCTATGTATAATTTAGGCCATCTTTTCACTGCAAAACCAGTGATCTGAATGTGGCAAGACAGGACTGGAGGAAATATATACAGGGTAGATCTGACCTGATTTATTAATCTGTTTTTTAATTTCTCTGACAAGATATTTTAGGAGAAAACAGGCTGAACAGTAACATATTATCATGCAGTAACACGTTTCAGGAATGACTTTAGAACTTCATCTTCCCAAATTTGTGTGAGAAAAGGCATGCCCTCAAACTGATATGCTTGGTACTGATATCTAGGCTGAGAGGAAATAAGCTGCCCCATTTCTAAGACCACCTGCTGGAGAACTGAAGAAGCAATATAGAAATAAGTTGAGGCTGTGTATCTTGTTTTCATTAATGGCCATGGTGACAGCTAAAAGAGGAGAGTAGATGACCAATATTCATTCACCCAGTGAGTCATCCAAAAATAAAAAAGCAAGACTTTTGTTTTGAGCCATAGGATCAGAAATAATATTTTTATATATGTGACCCAAGAGCTTCTTACTTCCAAATGACAACAGAGTGCGGTGGGGTTACAGGAATTTCCTGATTCCTGACACCAAAGAATGTCATGTGAGGTCTCAAATGAAAGCTGGTGTCACACTCATCATCAATATCATTGTGAAACATACAGATACTATTTCAGAGTAACAGCCGTGTTAGTCTGTACTCGCAAAAAGAAAAGGAGGACTTGTGGCACCTTAGAGACTAACCAATTTATTTGAGCATAAGCTTTCGTGAGCTACAGCTACATCGGATGCATCTGATGAAGTGAGCTGTAGCTCACGAAAGCTTATGCTCAAATAAACTGTTTAGTCTCTAAGGTGCCACAAGTCCTCCTTTTCTTTATACAAATACTATGTAAGGAGTCATGTATCTATACTAAAAAATTATGTTCTTAAGCATGTAAGGTGGAAACAGGTCACCAAAAGGTGACATGTCTCAGACTGGTTCCCTCAGACAGGAGTTAAGAAACATGTATCTCTCTGTCAGGATGTAAATTAAACATTGTAAGCTAACAGAATTGATGTCCATTTACATATGAAGTAAAAGTTGAAGAGATATGAAGTCAACAGGAAGAGCACATGGGAAAAAACAAGCCACGGGGGTTATCCTGTCCATGAGTAAAGATAATGAACTTCGGAGGTATTTCAAGAAGGCAAAGAAGACACCCTGTTATCCTGTACCTACAAAGTAAAGGACAGCATATTTAAATTCATGAAAATGGGGTCTCAGCCAGCCTTGGTGGAAAATTCTGTAAAGAACTTTGGGTGAGATAAACTTCTTTCGGCTGGAGGTTAACCTGTTAATTAAGGTTAGTCTCTAGAAAGTGTGTTATGATTTTGTTTTATATGTAATCATGTGTTTCCAATATCCTTACTCACTATTTCTTGAATCTCAACTCTTTTATAGTGAAAACAAGAATAGGTTTATTATCAAGGTATTTACATGCTATGATGCTAAGCGAAGTGCTGATCCTGAGCTGAAACTTACGAGCTGATGTGTATTGCTCCTTTGGAAACCACAGGATAAGGGGTAAGATATTACAAATAATGATCCAAGGATGTGAGGATTTGTGTGTGCCTAGCACTACCTACACAGAGAGACTGAGACCTGCAGAGGCCTGGCAGCTAGTGCTTGTACTACCAGAAGCTGTTGATTTCAAGGAGCTGACCCACAGCAAACACAGAAAAGGCTCATTCAGGCTAAGGGCAGGTAGTGGTGAAGTGTCTCACAAACTTGGGGAGCACCACAAAGTAATCTTTAAATCACAGACTAGAAACTCTGTGGTTCAGGTCATCTTCTGGGATTTTAGGAGTCTGCATTATCTATTTGCTCCCCTGCCATACCCAAACACTTTTCTTCTTAACTGGTACTGCTATAGGCAATTAACACCTGCCTGTGACAAAGTATTAGCTGCTGGTATTCCATATAGTCATCATGTGCTAGGCCAGTGATACAGCTTTAGTGTAAATCAGCCCTCAGTCCGAGTAAGTCGACCTAAGTTACACTACCTCACTTACATAAGTTAGGGTTGACTTTCAGCAGTATCTTACTTATGTTGACTTACAGCAGTATCTACACCACGCTGTGTCGATGGGAGATGCTCTCCTGCCGACTTACCTTATGCTTCTTGGGGAGGTGGAGTACAGAAGCTGGCAGGAGAGTGCTCTGCGATAGATTTAGGTTGTTTTCACCAGACCCGCTAAATCGACACCGCTGCATCTATCGCAGCAGTGCCGATTTAGCTGCAAGTATAGACAAGCCCTGAGGCTCATGAACTACAAGTGGCTCTTTAAAGTGTCTCCTGTGGCTCTTTGCAGCACATGACATTAAAACACTGTGATTTAATTATTAACCAATCAGAATGCTTTTACTATGTTATTAACCAATTGTAGCTGATAAAATAATAATACTTGGTCAGTCATTTTGCTGTGAGAATAATTCTTATACATGAAAATAGAAAATGAAACACTGAATTCACACTACTCTGGCTCTTCTAGGTAATGTTGATCGCTAATTTGGCTCCTGAACCACTGAGGTCTGAGTGTCACTGTGCTATGTCAGAGCAGATATTTCTGTTACAAGAGAGCAAGTTAACCCACATATGTCACCAGAGAGAATCACAACCTCCTTGGCTAAACTGAGGTAAATTAGATACACTTTCTACACTTTTCTTTTTGGGTAGGAGTCAATAAACCAAGAGCTGGGCAAAACCCAATACGTTTTTAACTGCTGTAAAAAGGATTTTATAAAAGCTGAAGAATCTGAGTCACTTGGTAATAAGATCAGGTATCATTAAATGTGTTACTAGAATTCCTCAGCAGTTGCAGCTCTCTTGTGCTGCATTTTGTCTGAATGAATTGTCTTTCTGCTGAGCAAATCCACCTGAACATTAATTTTTTTTCCAGTTAGTAACACACTGGTAGATTTAGAAAATATAATTCTGAGCAGTTTAGGATTCTTGATTTTTCTCTCTGGTTTCCTTCTTTTCCTCCTCAATCTACTGCTGAAGTACTTAACCATCAGTTAAGGTTTTCTGAGTTTTTACTGTTCTGCTCTTGCTTGATGTGCTACTTGGTAGGTGAAAATGTTTCAAAACTTTCCACCATCAGTTCTAAATTATAAACCACTACCTTAGATTCTCTGAAAGACTGATGATGTTCAATTGATTAAAGACTGAGATTTGACTCCAAGCACCAAATATCAGATTTGAATTGTAAAAGTTTTGACCTACAGATTCTGGTGTTGCTTTTTTATTTGTATTATTGTATCACCTAGGAGTCCCAGCCATGGATCAAGATCTAATTGTGCTAAGCACTGTACAAAGAAAACAAAACAGTCCCTGGCACAAACATAATCTAAGTACAAGACAAGAGGTGACAACAGATGGATACAACAGATGGGGGAGGAAAACAATGAGACAATATTGGTCAGCATAATAGGCCGCGGCTGCTTTTGTGTTTGAACTTTTCCATGACATTTTCGAAATGCTGTAAGTGAGCAGTCAAAATGGACATTGTTTGACTAAATGGATGCTGTCATAAATATAAAGGGAAGGGTAACCACTTTTCTGTATACAGTGCTATAAAATCCCTCCTGGACAGAGGCAAAGTCCTTTTACCTGGAAAGGGTTAAGAAGCTCAGATAACCTGGTCGGCACCTGACCCAAAATGACCAATGAGGGGACAAGATACTTTCAAATCTGGAGGTGGGGAAAAGTCTTTTGTCTGCCTGTGTAATACCTTTGCCAGGAACAGATCAAGGATGCAAGCCCTCCAACTCCTGTAAAGTTAGTAAGTAAGCTAGCTAGCTAGAAAATGCGTTAGGTTTTCTTTGTTTTGGCTTGTGAAATTCTCTGTGCTGGAAGAAATGTGTATTCCTGTTTTTGTGTCTCTTTGTAACTTAAGATTTTGCCTAGAGGGATTCTCTATGTTTTGAATCTGACTGCCTGTAAGATTATCTTCCATTCTGATCTTACAGAATTGTTCTCTTATCTTTTTTTGTTCCTCTAATAAAGTTCTATTTTTTAAGAATCTAATTGGGTTTTTTGGGTGTTAAAAATCCAAGGCTGGTCTGTGCTCACCTTGTTTATTCTCAAGCCTCCCCAGGAAAGGGGGTGTAAGAGCTTGGGGAAATATTTTGGGGAAATAGGAACTCCGAGTGGTCCTTTCCCTGTTCTTAGTCTAAATCAGTTGGTGATGGCAGCATACTGTTCAAAGACAAGGCGAAGTTTGTGCCTTGGGAAAGTTTTTAACCTAAGCTGGTAAAAATAACCTTAGGGGGTCTTTCATGTGGGTCCCCACATCTGTACCCTAGAGTTCAGAGTGGGGAAGGAACCCTGACAGATTCCAACAGTCTTGAGCTTTGTGGGAAGGAATCTTCATGCTGCCTGGAATAGTCGTGGGCTTTGAGAATCACCTAATTTAGATTGTGATGATGGGTCAGGTGGAAGATGCCATTGTAAAGGTTGAGTTTAATTTTGCACTTAAAGCAGAGGTTCTAAGAAAATTTAATCAGGACTCAAAGTGCTGTAATTTTGAAGGAAAATAGAGTATATGTTATACTGAATAATCTTTGAGAATGTCCAGGTAAATTAATTGGTTTTATATATACTCTCAACCTTAACTCCATTTTAACATAGGTTTTGTTGGGAAGTTTTACTAAATGGAATGAAATCGAAACAGTTAGAACTTTCTATGTTTTCTGGATTAAGAAATGAGGGAGACATTGTCCAAAATGCAGTGAAATCAGAGGTAATCAGTACATTCCCACTCATCTATGTTTTCCATCTAGTCCAAGGGTGGGCAAACCTTTTGGTCCGAGGGCCACATCAGTGTTGCAAAACTGTATGGAGGGCTGGGTAGGGAAGGCTGTGCCTCCCCAAACAACCTGGCTCCAGCCCCCTGCCACTTCCTGCCCCCTGACCGCCCCCCTCAGAACCCTCCACACATTCAACCCCCCCTGCTCCTTGTCCCCTGACTGCCCCCTCCCAGCCCTAACAGCCCCCCCCGACCCCACCTCCATCCAAACCCAGCCCCACTCTGTGTCCCAACTGCCCGACCCCTATCCACACCCCCGCACCCTGATGGGCCCCCCAGGACTCCCACGCCTATCCAACTACCCCCTGCTCCCTGTCCCCTGACCACCCCCTCCTGGGACCCCTTGCCCCTTATCCAACCCCCCTGCTCCCCACCCTCTTACCATGCTGCTCAGAGCAGCATGTCTGGCAGCTGCACCGCGCAGCAGCATAGCTGCAGGGAACGGGGGACAGCGGGGGATGGACCAGGGGCTAGCCTCCCAGGCCAGGAGCACAAGGGCCGGGCAGGACAGTCCCAAGGGCCGGATGTGGCTTGCGGGTCGTAGTTTGCCCACCTCTGATCTAATCACACATGGCTTCAAACAATGGCAGATCCTCTGACCTCAGCAAATGAGAGTAATTGGATTAAATAAAGCTCTCTGAACACTTTGGAAATACATTTATTTTTACTGACAGTTTCAAGGCACATCAGTGGGGTGACATACAGATAAGGCCTCCATAAGAAAAAAATTGTATTTAAAATAGATGAGAAAAAATATAGCCTATAATACAACATTTGGTACTATAGCTATTCATGTCTGCTTCAGAACAATACTGAGAAGGGGGTCTGAAAGCCTCTTGACGTTTATCAAGATCTAATATACCAAGATTATGGGTTCATGGTTTGTGGCAGGACAGATCCGAGAGTCCTTGCTAACAAAATTATATGCTCTAGATAAGAGATGCTTTGAGTTTGGTCATCAATTAAAGGACGGTTTAAGGTGCAGTATGGTCCCAGGAAGTCTTGGGTCCTGAAGGTGATCAAAACTCTTTAAACAGAGTAAAACTTGCCAACATACTGTTTCTGAAGAATTCTTTCATCACCTTTAACTCAGCTCCATGCCACCTCACAAAATTAGGATATTCTTGCACAGGGAGAATCCTGGGAGGCCAGAAGCAGCAAGCAGTAGGTATACTACCAGAGCATACTGAGCTACGTGGTAGTTATTCTCCAAGCTCTCAACATGGTCATTTTAATTAAACTAATCAAATTCTTGTAGTAGATCTGAACCTTCTCCTAAAATTAGATCATTCTCAGTCCTTGGTTGGTCAGACAGTTGTGAGTTGTTCATCCTGTCTAAAAATATCTGTCTGTTCTATCAAGTGATGCCCAATGACTGAATAATGGTTTCTCTAATATAAGTAAAGGTTGTGGCTTAGTTGTGAGGAGCTGATCTAGTTGCTTTTGGACAGTGTTAGTTTCTTGGCTACAAAGGAAGATTATCTAGAGATAATCAAAACTGAAGCATTCCAATTTTTACTCAAGGTTTCATCTGTTCTAAGGATACTTGGTTCCTGGTTTGAATCCTATCGCAGATAGAAAAAAGCTGTTAAGGCTTCCCATATAATATTCATTATTGTCTCAAATTTTACATAAAACATTGGTGAATATATCCTGGAAGGTACTTTTGAAACTTTAGGTCTGCCAACAATAAGCAGGGAATCTCTGCCCAGAGATTCCTACATCCATCTCAAAGTAAGTAAAGACCACATGACAGTGCGTGTTCAGATACAGAAGTAACTCCTATTGGACGTGCCAAACTGCTAACTAATGATTTTGCCAGAATATAAATTCTACAACGAATTGACAACAGTCAATCTGGAGAGGTTATGCACTTTATTAACCTCTCTACCCAAAAAGTGCTGAGATGTCATAAACAGCTCAGACAAAAACTTCAGTCTCGTCCAGTGGAGTATGGACAGTCCAGACACTGCATTTGATCACATGTACAAATACCAAGAAGAATATATAACAGTGATTCGGGTCGGTTACTGGGGAAGGGGAAGCTTCTTGTGCACTAAGGCTGGAATTACCTTGAAGAGCAATGGTATAATTCTGCACAGATTGTCCCACCCAAACTCTTTTTAACCTGGCATGCTCAGCATAATCAAGCCATGTCTCTAATTAGACTACTCAGATACGTAAAGTTAATCATGTGCACGTATGCAGGATTTGCCCTTTCATTCTGATGTCTCTCTAGAAAGGGACAGAGTTTTTTTGTTTGTTTTTTATTTGTACAGTTCTGGGAAACCCAATGGCATTTAACACACAACAGTCGCCTTTAAATTTAAAGTGCAGTCTTATTAATCATTTCATCAACTAGTTGCAAAAACAGTTATCCATATAAACGTGATTGACTAAAATAAAAGAATTTAGATGATCTGATTAAAAAAATCATTGACTTAAAACTTCTATGAAAATAACGTGTATACCTACTTAATTATACGGAGATAATAAAGATGAGGTATTCAAAAAACGGACAGAGAGAGAATATGAAACTGTCTGATTTAACTTTCAGATAGAGAGAGATGTAATGATTTCACAAGAAAGCAATACATTTGCTTTGCTATTCATTACCATTCACTTTTCTGTTACTTTCTTTCAATAATCTTTAAAAAAATAAACCAGAAAAATTATTTAGACACACTTCACACAAACAGAGAGCGGACATGCTGATGCTTCTGAAAAGCAGCAGTTGGGACACAAAGTAAATAATTGTTTATGTATCCAGAACATTTTATAATTCCAGTTTAATCTCGCTGTGATATTTTGCTCAAAATAATTTTTTTAATTGCTTTGCCTTTGCATTGAACCCCAGATGGAGCATGCAAAAAGTTATTTGTGCCCATGCAAGCCTTTGAAAATTGCATCATAAAAAAAGGAGTAATCCCTTATAAGCATAGGTTGAATACAGTTTGCAGGCTCTCTTTTAATTGCAATCACATTTTTTTAAACAGATGGAATCACAGAAACAGTATCTCCATCAATAGGGAGATTTTGATAGCATGAGTGACCACTGCCAAATCTACTCTGAGTAAGGTCTCCTGCACCCAAAAAGGAGTCATATCAAAAGGGAAAGGGCACAGTTTATGTAGATCTCAGGATTATCCTATTGTTTCTCAGATTATCTTTTGCAATTAACAGATAGGAAAGGCCTTAACCAGCTTCCTCAGGAAGGCTAGATAAGTTTTCTAAGAGCTATTCAGATTTTTTTAAAGAGAGCTGGGGGGGAAGAACAGCTTCTAGACAAATAACTCAGATCCTTTGTATTAAGCTTACAGGTACATACTGTCTCATCCCCTACTAGGTCTCCCATAGAGAAAAGACATATTACTAAATTCAGAGGTTGACTCATCCATTGCCATTAAAAAACTTGCCTGTTTTACCTTAGTTGACCATTAAACGTTATCTTAGGTCTACAGTATTTGTGCTTTTCTGTACTTATAGAAAGAAATATATTGAATGCTGTAAATATTGATGTAAAATTTGTTACTTAAGAAGTTATAAATCAATTGGCAAATTTTTATGGGGGAAATATGGCATATTAGGCTATGAGATTAATTTGATGAAAGCCTTCAGCACAGACACAATTATTATTATAAAAAAATAGGAAATTCTTGTTTTTTGCATTCAAGTTGTTTTCATCATGCCAGCTAACTCCTTTTGCTTTAATGGAAATTATGGGAAGGGTTTAAAAATTATCTAAATTAGTTCTGAATACCACTTTTGTTATGACTGTGAAAATTAAGATGTTTTATTTATTTTCTTTAACCATCTAATATGTATCATGTTGTTGGTGCATTTGAAGTATCAGAAAGAAGTTGGGCTTTATGAACTATGATAAAACATTTGAAAATCTTCTGAAATACCTTAGAGCAGAAGTACTCAAACTGTGGTCCATGAACCACCAGTGGTCCACAAGCTCCATTCAGGTAGTTCGTGGATAGTTCCCTCTAAGGTGCGCGCCTGGGCGGCCACACATGAAACAGTGAAGGGCAACCCACCTAATTAGTGGAGCCGCACAGGCATGGCTCTACCAATTAGATGCCTGGACCCTGGAGAAGACACACATGTAAGGTGAGGTGGTGGCCTTGTGGGGAATAGGGAGTAGGTGGGAGGGGGCAGTGGGGTCAGAAGAGAGAGTGGGGGGAATTTGGGATGTGCACAGCTGTGGAGGCCAGACAAAGAGGCGACCTTTCCCAGCTCCAGGGCTGCGGCTGTCGGGGAGAGACCCCCTCCTTCCCAGCTCCAGCTCGGGGGTTGCCACGGCAGGGGAGAGAGGGCACATCCATCCCATTAGAAAGTAAGACTACTGATATTAAAATATGAGGTGTGCTTTTATTTGTAGAACAAAAAAAGTTAATTATTATTGAGGTGGTTTTTTTATATAGTGCTTTTATCCAAAGTGCTTTACAATAGTTAGCTAACAGTACAAACAACATTTGGAAAGATCACTATGTGGTCCACCGAGACCCTCAGCAATTTTCAATTGGTCCACGAAAAAAACAGTTTAAGAACCACTGCCTTAGAGAAGACAATGACAGATGCTGATCTAGTAATATTCTATAAAGGTTACTGTCAATTTAAATACTGAAAGCATAAAATGATTTTTATCTTGATGTATTAACATTAAATACATATTTCAAGACCCACTAGGATTTATATTTCATATAAAGTAAGGCGGGATTGTATAACCAATAGATGCTGAAAAAGAAACCAGATTTCCGGGGAAAAAACAGAGTAACATGCAACAGACAGGTAAAGAGGGATCAAAGAAATGGAATGGGGTTACAAAGGATATGGTAAAATATTTAAAGTTGCTCAATTTGAGTCATTAAACAAAATGAATATTTTCCTTAAGTCTGTTTTAATGCAAGCTTACACCACATAACAAAGGGCCCAATCCTGCAAAGTGCCGAGTATCCTTAACTCCCATTGATTTAAATGGGATTTAAGAGCTCTCAGTATCTTACAGGGTCAGAACCCACAATAACAGTATTGATGCTAATAAAAAACAAACAACAAAACAAGTGGTGAACCCATCTCTTTATGACTACCATAAGCTACAAAGAACTTAAGTTTCAAAATGATACCCTTCAGCTTTCTGGGACTTTCTTCTCTAGCCTTAAGGATAAGAACAGCCATATAGGGTCTCACCAATGGTCCATCTAGCCCCATATCCTATCTCTGACAGCAGACAGTACCAGAACTTCAGGGGGAGTGTATAAAACAGGGCAATTCTTTAGAGATCCACCCTGTCTTCCCCTTCTGGCTACTGGCAGTCAGCAGTTTAGGCTGCCCCGAGTATGAGATTACATCCCTGACCATCTTGGCTAACAGCCCTTGATAGACTTATCCTCCATGAATTTAATCTAGTTCTTTTTCGAAACCAGTTATACCTTTGGCCTTCACAACATCCCATGGCAATGTGTTCCACATGTTAATATTGTGTTGTGTGCAAGAAGTACTTGCTCTTGTTTGCATTAAACCTGCTGCCTACTAATTTCATTGGGTGACCCCTGATTTTTGTATTGTGGGAAAGGGTAAACACCACTTCTCCATTCACGTTCTCCACAACATTAATGATTTTATATAGAAATCTATCATATCTTCCTTAACTGAGTGTTTTCTAAGACGAATAGTCCTCATCTTTTTAGTCTGTCCTTGTATGGTAATTGTTCCATACCCTTGCTCATCTTTGTTGCCCTTCTATGAACTTTTTCCAGTTCCACTATATTTTTTTGAGGTAGAGCAACCCGAACTGGACACACTATTCAAGGTCTGGGCATACAATGGATTTATATAGTGGCATTATATTTTTTGGCCCCTTCTTAATAATGCCTAACATTCTTTAGCCTTGTTGACAGCTACTATGCATTGAGTGGAAGTTTTCAGAGAACTATCCATGACAACTCCAAGATCTCTTTCTTAAGCAATAACAGGTAATTTAGAACCCATCATTATAGCGGGGTGGGGGGGGTGTTGAATTTCATCTGCCATTTTGTCGCCCTTTCACCCAGTTTTGTGAGAGCCCCCTCTAACTCTTTGAAGTCAGCTCTGTATTTAACTATCTTAAATAATTTTGTATCATCCACTTCACTGTTCACTCTCTTTCCCAGATCATTAATGAATATGTTGACCAGCACAGCTCCCAGTGCAGCTCCTTTGGGGATGGGGACCCCACTGTTTACGTCTCTCCATTGTGAAAATGGACAGCTGATAGCTTCCTCAAACAACTGAGTCCTATCTACTGTGTACTAAAACCAAACTGTAGTTTTAGTTGTAGTTCCAGACTAACAACTAAACAAGTTTGCTGCAACACTAAACCAAAGCCTTTTTTGTTTTGCTAGTTTTTTACTACATGACAGATTAGTCATATTTTTCCTTCATTACATATGTTACTATACACATGCCAAAAAATTTCAGAGCTCTGATAAATGTTTAAAAAGGAAGGCCGCAGTTGTCAAATATCCAAATTATTAGGAAGGTTAGATTTAAGAAGTTTTAAGAGAAAAGTCTAGCAAAGAAGACAGGTGAACTACCTTTTAAATTACAAAAGCATTGGAGACATACAGTGTAAAGACCTTTTACCGAGCACAATTACCAATCAGCAAATAAAGCAGGTGCTGTATGATTATGACCAAAAGACAATAGAAGGCTTATATTTAAAAAAAAATAATCTTCACTTTATAACCCCTAGGGATGGGATCCAATGAAGACTTTCCAGATGGAATTACACAAAATCTTGGATGTGAGACTCAAACAGAGATATCACAATGCTAATAGCTGGCTTCCTTTATAAGGGACATCTGTTGAAAAGTTGTTTACATTCCTACCAAAATGCAAAAGGCTATAACTCTTACCCCAGACAATGTTAGCTTCACTGGAGGATTAAAGTCACTTCCTGGTGCTATTATTTAATATTAGCCTGTTTGCTTAAATTCAGAGATCTACTGTAGATTTTTGTTTCTCTGCAATAACTAACAATTTATTAGGTAGTGATGTCATTTTATTTACTTCAGTTTTGAAATACTGAACACTTTCAGTCTGGAAAAACAATGAGCCAAGTTCTTCACTGACACTTACATAAATCAATGAGATTACACAGGATATAAATCTGCACAATAATCTGGTCCAATTACTTCAAAGTAAAATCACAAAATGTTACTGGAAGTATAAATATTTTTCACTCTTAACAACCGCAGTAGCAATAGTTGAATTAACCAATCATTTGGACAAAACATTATTTTGCTGATTTGGCAGCACTATTTTAAACATTAACAAACAAACATGTGGGTGTTGGGCATAAAGAGCACCCTGAAATTACCATTCACAGCCACAAGATGGAGTCTGATATGACTGTATTTCTTTCCGTAGAATTTACCATTGGCCCAATCCTGCTTCTATTCAAGAAAATGGGGGTGAGGGGAGTTGGGGGAAATAACTGACGTGAATGCAAGCAGAATCAGTCCTGTATTTGTATTTGACAGTAGTACTGAACCGGCTGCTCAATCAATAGATTTGTTTGGAAGAAAATGATTTTAAAATTGTACTTCTAACTTTTCTAAGACAAAGCTAAATGAAGAACACCAGTATTTCATGTTTGTAAGGTATTTCTGCAGATGTAGGATATGCTGCATACAAGTTGTGCTTAAGCTTTTCACCCTGCAGGCCAAACACAATATTAAAATAGGTCCCTGGGCAACAGTTAAAACTTTGGAGCAGATTCTCTGCCATGTTCTAGTCCTTTTCCGTGATCAGACAACACAAAGAAAGCAGAACCTACTCACAAAGCCCCTGCTGGGGATCATCCAAGAGAAGGGGAACCTCCAATGGATTTAAAGCTGGAGCACTGACTCCTATGCATCCCACCTTGCAGTCCATAGTATAAGGGATGAAGAGGGGTATATGATTAGACCATGCTTTAACCTGTGCTGCAGAAGAAAATCAAGGAGCCAATGCATGTTGTGGGTTCTCATCTGCGCTGCTGCTGGCGGCGGCACTGCCTTCAGAGCTGGGTGCCCAGCCAGCAGCTGCTGCTCTCTGCTCTGCCTTGAGAACTGAGCGGTGGCTGCTGGCCAGGCGCCCGGGGGAAGGGGGCGCGTAAACTACTAGACACAAAGAAGGGTGGCACAATCAAATACGTTTGAGAACCACTGCCCTACAGCACCTGCTTTCAGCAGGCTGCAGCACAACAAGTGCACCTGCCTCAGTTTCCTCCAACTCCCCAGTAACTCTAGGCCAGGTCCTCCAGACCCCTGGTCTCCAGCAGCTCTCACCAGATTCTCACACAGGCAATTCTGCTTCATCAAGGTCTCTCTCTCTCTGACTCCCTGATCCTTTATAGCCCCAAGTGGTGCCCTACCCTCTTAATTGGCCGAAGTGGGAACACTGGTTCTGGCACAAGGAAACTGGATCTATGTCATTTACTGGGGCCAGAAACCCTGTGACGTATCTATTTTAGTCACTCATCCTTTTATTGGCCATCATCATTGATGAGAGATCTGTTTTACTATCTGATGCTTGTTGTGTTGTAACAATGTTGTACCAGTCATAAATGTAGCTTAGTTGATGTTCCTATTTAGCATGGCTCAGTGTAAAATTAATTTTAATTTTGTTTTTTGTTTTTTAATTTTCATTTCATTTGTGCCAAAACACTGAGTTTGATCTCACATTGGTGCAACTCAGAAATGATTCCACTGAAGTCAGTGGAGTAAGTTATACTGGGTTAAAATTTAGTTGTTCAAAACCACATTTTTTATAATGTCACACTTAAGCACCAACTCCCAGCAGCGTACAGCTGGGACTTCATCACTGAAAACAAACACAAAATAAAGTAAGTAGAATTACCATAAGGAAGAATTCGCCCTATTCTATTAAATAGGTGGGGAAGAGTGAAGGTGGAGGTAGACACAAAGAAGCAGTCAGCATGGGATTGAAGAGAGGCGGGTTAGGGGGAGAGAAGCGCTGGAATAAAAACTGCCCCCTGCCCCCACAATGTCAAGCACCTATTTCAGTAGCACTTTGTTGACCTCCAGCCACTTTAATGCACTTTGGTTTCACATTGAAATTATTCAGTATTCTGTTTCTTTCAAAAGCGTTTTAAGAGCATTAGCTGTGCCTTTTATGTAACTAAATGGACAGCTGGACTTCTTGGGTAATCAGAAGAGGGACAGGCGGTCCAAATGCTACAGGTAAACAAGAGAAAAATGACTAGGAAAAAACAAATATTAAATGTATTCAAAATAGGAGAAGAAATGTATTTATAAACTATTCCCTGCTTCTGTATTTTCTATCTTTCTACTATAATTTTTAGAAGAAGGCCATACTGCCTCACCTAGTTCTACTACAGCCTTATTTTCCTTTTACTCCCACCAAAAATAGTTTTCTATAAAGGTTATTTCTTTTAAAACAACATTTAACAGGTTCATGCCTCACAAGGCACTAGAGGCATCACAAGGCTACCAATGTGCACCTTCTTGTAGCTTCTTCCCAGAGGTGAACTCTGTCCAAGAAGACTTTTGTAAGGGGACAGTTGCCTCCTTACTAACATTCAGTGTGGGTGTTTTGGTTGGCTAGCTCCCAGTACGAAAAGGGGAATGATCTATGGAAAATCAGGACCCTGAAACAGATAGTCCCCAGGAACAGTGGGGAGAGGCCAATGCTCCAGGTCAGCCTGAATGACAGGGTAGGCAGGCTAATCAAGGAGTCAGGAGGCCAGAGAGGTCCCGTCCTCCGTGTGAGCTGGAATTGCCTGGGTCAGACAGAGTGGGGCCAACCTAAGGAGAAAGCAGGGGCCCAAGCTGAGCTGGGGAGCAGAGCTGAACCAGATCCAGAGGGGCCAGAAAAGCAGCCCAGAGAGAGCAGACCCTGTCCTGGGAGCAGAGCTGCAGCCCCAAAGCCAGAGGCACAGCCCAGAGAGAGCAGACTTGCCCTGCGAGGAAAGCTACAGCAACCAGAGCCAGAGGGGCCAGAAAAGCAGCCCACAAAGCAGGTCAGTGCTGGGAGCAGAGTCACAGAAGCAGCCCACAGAGCAGACCTGTCCTGGGAGCAGAACTGTAGCAACCAGAGGCAGAAGGGCCAAAGAAACAGCCCATGGAGCTGGAGGCAGAGCAGCAACAGCAGCAGTCATGAGACAGAGTGGTGGAGCTGGGGTTGGAGCAGTCCTGAGCTGGCTGCGGTGAGCAGCTGGGGAGAGCGAGGGGGACCCTGGGCAGCGGGCCCAGCACAGGGAGACGCCTCAGCCAAGAGGCTCTGCAGGCCAGGTTTGGATCATAACCCCGACAGGGCGGGGGCGACACTGGGAAGAAGGGTCCTACCACTTAGAGTGTGAGAGCGTGTGGCCACCACCAGAGCAAGCGTCCAACCCACAGCATCTCTACAGCACAGCCAGGGCCTGAGAAGGCGGCCTGGGACTTACAAGGAACAGACTGTGAACTGCCTTGACATTCCAGAGACACTGTTTGTGATGTTCCCTGCAACAGAGCGGGATGATGTGTTTCCTTTAACTTTCCCATTTTTCCTTATTCTTTTTAAAATTAATTGTTGATTAAATAACTTGCATTTGCTTTAAATTGTATGTAATGGTCAGTGGGTCAGAGAAGTGGCCAGTGCAGAGAGAATACCCCGGAGTGGGGACACCCTAGCCCGTCCTAGGTGACCACAGCAGGGTTGGGGGTCAAGCCCCCCAGGAATTCTGGGCCCAGCCTTGTTGGGGTTACGAGGACTCTGCCAGACAGGAGAGTGGAAGGGGAGTCCTCAAGGGCAGGGAGGCCACTGGGTAAAGGAAGTGGGAGCGAGGACTCAGATCCTTTCGCTAGCCCACTTCACCGCGGTAATGCAGAAGCCGGGAAAGTTCCCCACAATAGTGGGACTATTCCCCCGCTTACACTATCATAAAACAATCAAAATAGGGAGAATGACCCACATTCTGTGTCCCCCAGCATCCTAGCATGAAAGGCAAGGAATTTCTCATGTGACATTTGGTTGGATAGAGAATATTTTTAAAGGCCAAAGACTATGGCATCTCTGTGTGGCTGTGTTCGAGACTTCTGTTACGAATAAAAAGAGGGGGTCCACAGCGTGGAACATTAGAAAAACAAAAATCCCAACCCATCCTCCCCCCTTTTTTTTCTAAAGTTATGCACATGCTTAAATGTACACAAGATCAGTACCTAATTTTAGACATGCTGCAGTGAATTAGAGCAATAAACAAGGGAGAAGAGAGTAAGAGCAAGAAGCTACTCAGAGTTCATGTACATCCTGAAGGTTCCATTAACTTTTTTTTAATTTATAAATATTTATAAATATTTAGAGGATTGGGGGGCAGAGATTCCAAATTTACATTTCAGGCTATCACAATTGTTTTTGAAAAAATCTGACACTATACATTTAAAAATACATGCAATTAAATTGACAAGTGTTTTTACGCTTAGCACTACTTAGTAACAAAATCTCTTCCCCCCACCCCCCCGCCCCTTTCCTACACAAATTAGAATTTGTAGAGGAAACTTTACTACTGGCACAGCACCTTGATTACAAAAGGCAATTACTAATTCTGAAGTACATTAAAAAGACATGACCTGATTAGGGCATGATGATTAAAATACAGATATAGATTAAGATTAGGATGCACCGATATGACCTACAAAATAAAATTAAAGCCACCTTTGGGAAAAACCAACAAGTTACAAAAGGTCTTATTCTTTGCATGGCTCCAGTTAAACAGGAATGCATTTTACTTTTATTCTATAACATTTAGTTTGGACCCTGCAAACATTTACATACATATTTAACTTTGCACACGAGTAGTCCCACTGAACTCAATGAGACTACTATGTGGACTTAAGCATGTGTGTGTTTAGAGAACTGAGGCCCAAGTCACAGCTACCAAGCTGAACTCTAAAGACTATTTCACTTCCCCCATCCTAATTTCAAGACTTCTTTAACAGAGCCGTAAAAAGGGCTTACTGGGCATTCTCAGATATCGAGAAATGCACTATTGTTGGATTCTGGCTTCCTCTCTTATGAAGAACAGTTCCTTTCCCATAATTTGAGACTCTGGAGCCCCGCCACAAAGAGCAGCTCTTCTAATATGTGACAGGGAACACCATCCTGGCATACAGAAGCTTTCTCACAGTTTGAAACATGAAAGCCCCTGTTGCAACCATAGCAGTAAAGTCTTGAAAACGTCAAAGAATGGTTTTCATTTTATTTTCGCCTTGATCCCAGGATATTGTAGTTCTTTCTCTTGAATTTTTATAAAATAACTTGTTCGCTCACCAGGCTCAGGTAAGAAATAGCTATCTGAATTGCCAAAAGTTTCCCACTTCACTCATAGTTTCCATTTTTCCTTTGGCCTTTGGGTAGGAAGCTTCGCTACTAAAACACTTTCCTAAATTCACCCTTGTGAACTCTTCCCTCTGTTTCACTTTGCACCAATTTTAAAAAAAAATCCTTTCAGTTTTACATAAGATGGGTCAGGTTCATGTTTTCAAGTTTCATCAGAGCCTTATTTTGTTTAACAGTAGCTTGACTATAACATAACGTTTTGCTGAAGTTCTGTTTCATCCCATTAACTTTGAAATGTTGTGCAACCATGACTACCACCCCTCCCTCTATGTGTTAAGATTACCTTCTGCCCCACCCCCAATCCAATCTTTTCCACCAGCAGTTCCCCCGCTAACTCCCCCGCTCTCTCCATCCAATCTCTATTCCCTCTACTGCCCCCCAAAACCACCAGCCTCCCCTATCCAGCCACCTGTACTACTGGGCTCCTCTTTTCCCACCCCTCAACCCAGCTTCCTTCCTCTGTTCTAACCTCAGGCTTCCCCACCTGATGGGCTGGTTCTGCGGCTTCTCCTCGGCTGCACAAACCCCAGTACAGAGGTAGGAACTGAGGTGGTCAGGTGGGGAGGGGGAGTAGGTGTGACAGACTGAGCACAAGGCTGCTGCTAAAGGGGAAGGAGTCAGTCTCCGTGAAGAGCTCCCTACCCCCCTGTGAGGGGCCTCTGAAGTGGTGAATAAGCCTCCCAGGGACAGGGAAATAACCCCAAGTCCTGCCCCCCAAGGAGACAGAAATGAGCCTGGATTCGCTGTTCCAGCAAATCCTCCTCACGGAGCAGCAAGCGGAGGAGAGGCGGCGCCTCATGCACCAAGGTCAGCCACACAGCTGCCATCTCATGCCTGGTGCAGCAATGATGGCCTGTGGTCACATGACTCCCTGGCTCCCATAGAGCCCTGAAGGGCAGTGTGGTGGTTCCCCCATCTCGTGGTGGGGGTGATGGTTTCAAGCAAGGCCAGTAAATCTTGGCTGAGCCTTTCCCCTGGAGTATATAGACTCCTAGATTATAAGGCCAGAAGGGACCTTCAGAGTCTCTAGTCTCACCTGTATAATACAGGCCAGAGTTACCCAGTCACTCCTGTATTGAGCCCAATAACTCGAGTTCCTGCCTCTCTCACCACCTCCTGTTTCAATAGTTATAGTGAACTCCATAGGGCCTCAGGACAGCCCTGTAATAGACACATGTGGGCTTGCTTTGAAAGAGCCTACCTCCCTTCTCCTGTGTTTGAATACAGCAGGGTCAGGCTTGTATCATCCTCACGCACAGCCTTGCCAACAAATAATTTTTTATCACGAGAGTCATGATATTTGTTGTTATTCCTAAAGCCCCAATTCCTGGAATCATGTTATTACAAGCAAATCTCAGTGCTCGCTCGTTTTTTTTGTTGTTGTTGTTTTGTTTTTAAAGAGTACATTTCTACCCTCCTGATGATGGAGGAAAGATTAAAAACAAACCCAAAGGCTCAAAACCAGAAGGCGAATAAAAAGGACCTGCTATTTTTTTTAATCTCATGATTTTTAAGCTGACCTCATAATATTGGTGGGGGCTAAATCATGATTTTGTAAATGCTTGGGTCTGGCAATACTGCAGTCTAGACCTGTAGTTTGAACTCTACAAAATCTGCTTTCAGGAAATGTAATTGCTTGGAGTGCAGTGGGAACTTTAGGAAGTTTGTCCAAGATTCACATAAAACCACCAGCAGATTTAGAAATAGAACCCCTGTATCTTGTCTCCCTGCCTGTTGTTTTAATCAGTAGGTCATGGTGTAGCAGAGTATCAACAAGGTACTTTACTATACAGTAAAACAGGTAACCCTTAATTTAAATCAAATTTCCAAAGATAGCTATCTGAATTATCTATGCAAATGTCATGTTTGTCCACCCTAAAGTAGTAATTAGGCACTCGTTTGTTTGCAACTGAATGTCGATTTCCGCTTCTAGTAACTGATGACAGTGACAGTAGCTATTATAGGAAAACCGATGTGTTTAGAAGTCTAGCAATTATATGTCTCTACTGAAGTCATCTTTCTACACCACTCTATCTTGCAAGCAACAAATTGTTAAAAGAATCTCACTTTCACAAATTGATTTCATGTGTTTAAAGTTTCATTTTGTATTGCAGTTAAATTAGACATAAACAGAAGTCATGAAAAAATTAAGCAAACAACAGAAGAACTGAATGAAGCAAAAATAAAATTAGAAACTAAGGTAGAGTAGTAATACTTATAGTATGTTAATTATTGTTATTGGTAAATGGGCTGTAATTTTAATAAATTGTTCATGAACACTTTGAAGCACTACACTTCACGTAGTGTTAATCTTATCATAGTGTTTGCTTTATGTATGTATTTGTAGGCATTTCTATAGTGCTCATCGCCATAGTATCTGAACACGTCACAAGAGCATCGGCCTGCCATTTTGATCCTAGTCCTATAAGACTCACCATTCAGACTGACCCCTGAGATTGCATGGAGCCCCAGGGGCCTCAGTAGGATTCCAGATGGGCTCAGGGGTCTAATCTGGTTCCTTTTACAAGCTTGGGGTCTTGATGTAGAAGGTAGAACACTCCTTCCTTCTCCTTTATTACCACTCTAAGATACATGGAGTTCGTTCACATACGCGCTTCACTATCCACTTCCATTCAATGACGGCCGTATCTAGTGTGCACTGAAGTAAATTAAGAGAGTCCCAGAACTGACTTTAGTGAGCTTTGGATCAGGCCTTAAGAGTTTCCACCTCATCCACACATCAGCAATTCTATTTGTGTTACTCACCGTCTAGCATGTACAAAGAGTGCACTTATAGTTTGGCTAGTGCCGTTGTAGACAGAACCACCTTTCTAGCCAGACCAGTTAGTATTCTACCACTCACTCTTTTACATTTTCTAATCCCTTTTTCCATATAGTAGATGTGGAGCCTTGTTTTGAGACATGTACTCCCTCTTTATACTCTCAGTTTTGTCAGTACTAATAATTGTGGGTGAAATTGATGTTCGACACCCACTTGTTTGTGCCTGTAAATAAGGTCTAAATGATGTCACCTGTGCTCTTAAATATCTGCACCTACAAAATTGTAGGTGCATAGTAAGGAGGCAGACAGAGGCTCCTTTTAGAGTCAGGCCTATGCTATCTCTAGTATTCTACCTATAAAATAACAGAAATATGTTAGAGATAAATCTTGCAATCTTCTGGATTGTGCTTTGTGCCCCTTTTGACTTTTACTACCAGACTCCTAATTTTACCAACACTTATTATACTACTAATTCATTTGGTGAGGTGAATTAATGGTTTGGTGGTAATACCTATCTCTTCAAAAATTTAGGCTGTTGTGTGGTTTGCCAGTGCATTTGTTCTACATATGCACTTCAATGCTACTTTGACAGGTGCTATAGAAACCCCTAAAATAGATTAAGGTATGTTAGAGGGGGGAAAAGAATCCACAGAATTGTTTAGAAATATTTACTAGTTACAAATTTAGATCTTGATTCTGCAAACAGTTAAACATATGCATGTCAACAGCCCCATTGACTTCAATGGGACTAATGTGCATAACGGTTTCATAGATCAGAACCCAATATGGATCTACAATAGGAAGTGGTCTTTAATCAATACAAGGTTGGAATGTGTGATATTTGCTAGGTAACCAACCCCCTGTAGTCCTGCTTATAAAATTAATTTATGAGAATCACAATTTTATTTGTAAAAAGAAAAGGAGTACTTGTGGCACCTTAGAGACTAACAAATTTATTTGAGCATAAGCTTTCGTGAGCTACAGCTCACTTCATCGGATGCATTCACTAATTTGTTACTGATTAATTCTGGTTTATAATTGTGGTTTGTATGGTAGGTATCAGAGGACTCAAAAGTAAAACAATTGCTGTACATGACTACTGGAGAAAGGTGAAGATGCAATCCTAATTGATTCCATTGTCTTTTATACTTCAAAAATTAATTATATTCTTACCAATGTGTACAATAGTAGATTTTATTTGCTTGTTTAGTTTGAAATTAATTCATTTATCAAAAGGAGATGATGCAGGCAATAAAGGAAATGCCAAAATGCATTATTTCAATCAAATAATATTTCAATATAAAGATTATACATTGACTAGTGAGATTATTTACATTGTCAATTATTTTTCAACACCTAAAATTTAGCTTATTCTACAAATTCTCAATGTATCTACTGCAATTAATATAATCAAACTACTACTAAGAAATAATATAATACTAAAGTCCTCCTTCAAATAACTGTATGTCATTTCTTCCCTCTCCCCCGGCTGCATCCCAACCCAAGCCTAAATAAGTAGATGAGCCTTAGAGTTCAAAAATGTTTTGACATCTATTTCACAGAGACTGCTTGTGGTCAAGGGAATGCTCATAGGAAATATTAATTTTTTTCTGTTCTGTAAAACCAGGTAGCATGTAATTAGAACTTGATTTATAGCATTTTGCCTTTCATGGCTCAATGATTTCTTTAAAAAAATTTACTGCAAAGTAATAGATTATGAAGGCACTTTGGGGTTGGAGAAACTACAATATGCCTGGTTATATTCAGTAATATAAACAAATGTTGTACCAATAAAATAAAAACCAGCAGGATCTTATTAAAGGGAAAAAGGCAAAATACCACATTTATTGTGAATACAGAAAGAATCATAGTAAGCAGTTAGTTATAGTTATAACATTCCATTCAATCTCAAATTTATTCTCACATTCATTCATACAAACACACACACACACACACACACAGGTTCTGCAAGGTTGTTATCATAGTTACCAGCCTTAGAGTTGCTCATGCCAAGCCACTGGCCAGGTGGCCTGGACATGAGGAGGGAGCAGGGCCTTGTCAGATGCTCATCTGATGCTCCTGGAAGTTGGTTTGCAGAATCAGACCCCAAAGTTCTCACTTTTTAGAGTCTATTTTTATAGGAATTTCTTCCTATGGCAGTCTATGGGAATTGCTTCATCATGCTGTTGCTGAATCAATCAGCAGATAGCACATTCCTGACGGCTCCAAGATGTTATCTTGTTCTTTGGTTCTCCCATTCTTGAGGCTGTTGGGTGGATTCCAGTCTGCCCTCCGGGGGGGTCCTCTGGTTATTTCCACTTGACGCCTTCTTCAGCCGATGGACACTGGATTCTTAGGCTGGCACCTCCCTGATCATTCAGTTATCATCTACACCAAGCATCCATCCACATACATCCTCTATCTCTATTTTAATCACAATGGTTAATACAACAAAAGGGCGGGGAGTCTCTGGGTGCTGTTTCTGTTGTTAGAGTATTGCTTTGAGTCTCTCTCTCTGTGAATTGCTTTGAGAACAGACTCTGTCTTGGAATGTACTAACACAATTAGCAGCTTGCAAGTTTCACACATAGAGGGAGAGAAAGTACCAAAAACCAAGAGACCTCTTAATTAGTAATACCCTGGAATTTAAACTCTGGGGAATCAAACTCATTTGTGATTTTAATACAGAACTTCTTTAATGTGATCCAACATAATCCCCCTTTTGACACTAAGATTTATAATCGTCAGTGTCACTTTCTATGTAGCCTATTCAAGAGAAAGTACTGTGAGGCAATTTGAGTTTGTGATTCCAATTCATGCCACATACATGATCCTAGTGATGCATCTTTACTACAAGGTTCTGGGGCAACAGGCAAGGTGAGGCACACCCACTTTTGAGGAGTCCATTCGGTACAACCTCTAGTGTCCAATAGCTTCCCTCCCTCCCCAGCCCACTGGCTCAAGGTCCAGGGTAGCCAAAAGGATCCCATGTGTAATATGGGGAGTGGGTTAACCTTCAATACCTTTGCCTCCAGGGACTGTTGGTGTGCAATTTTGACAACAATTTCTCCCATTAACAAGTCTGGTTTACAATGCTGGAAACATATTGCATCCATTCATATTGATAAGTGTCAACCAATGATCTCTTTCTTTTTTAACAAATGCATCAAACCCTTAATATTTCCCAATATGACCCAGAACATTTTGTGTTCCAAAGTAGCTAGTGCAAGTATCTGCATTTCAGTGCATCCCATAGTTATGGCTGTGTAGTTTCCTATTTCTAATATTTTTTTTTTCTTATGGATAAGCCATGTGGTAGTATTAAGCCATTACTAAGGATTCCATTGGCCTTTTAGGTTACCCAGACCAATTTGGACCAAGTCTACATTGGCATGTACTTGTTTTTGTATCAGGCTGTCCTGTAGCTGGGACAGAAAGCTTAATTTATTTTTAAGTTCCTGCAGGTCTTCAGTATTTTTTTTTTAAACACACAACAGTGCGAGCAACAACACAAAACACAAGACAAAACATAGAACACAGAACACAATTTCTATTGTGACAGTAGATTCATGGTATTGGGTTGCTTTTCAGCTGGCAGCTTTTCCTGATTTTCTGAAAGACAAAAAGAACATGTTTCTACCCCTTTTGGGGTGGCAGATTATTGCTTAAAATATTTCTTTTACAAATACCCTTGCTGATTGCAGGCAAAACAGAAAAATTGCCCCCATATTTTCCTGTTTTTGTTCTATAGGCAGGCCAGGTTTCAAAGGCTTTTATCTTTTAAGGGTTATGGGGAAATTATCCCACTGTTTAGTCATTAAATCCCTGAGTTTTCCTTCTTATACAGCAGACCAAGTTTATAATGTTTTTCCTGCTGTGTTAAGCTTTAAGTTTTATTTACAGGTAATAACTGAGAAGCATCATTACCATACGACCTTAAAGGATTTTTCCAAAAATCATACACACTATACGTTGTTACAGGGATACTTATTATCATTAAATGTATTAAAATTATCTTGTTATCCCATGCCTTTTATTTAGACAATTTGTTTGCTGACCAGGTATGTCCTTTATCTGCAGCTCCTTTGTGCTGCTAGTTCTTTCCTTCCTTTATCATTTAGGTAATTTGCATTTTCACAGAAACTTCCTGCTTTTGGATTTAAAGCCATCAGCAGCTCAGAGACTCTATCTTAAAAGGGACACAATCAACTTTCACCAGAGTTTTGATTACTTTTAACTTCTGCTTCCAAAACACACCGCAATCTGAAAAAGAAAACCCAACCTATTGTGGCTCCCTTTGGAGCCCTAATAGCATTTTAATTAAGTAGCATGGTATGTTTGCATTTCTTTTGCCCCTTCTACAATATACCCTGCACATGTTCTGGGGCAAATGCACATTCCTTCCATAGTTTAACTTCTATAACATTATCCAGATCCATTTTTACATAAGGTGTCACTATTTCTTTTTTTGCTTACAGAGTTTTCATGTACCTTTATCAAAGTGACAGTCTGATTACTCAGAGCCATTTTAAGACTCAGTGTTTCTAACATTGCTCCTTTTTGTTTTGTGCACGTCACCCCTGCTGTTGCTTCAGAGAGGCACTGTCTTTTTTAATTTTTTTTTTTTTACTACAACTCTCATCTGCTATTTTGTTACAAAAACAAACAAACAAAAAACAAACAAAAAGAATCCAAAATTTTTTTTATATTCTCCTGATTTTGACTGCCCTGCTGCAGCCACAACTTAAAAACATTTTAAATTTTGTAAAGCATTGAGTTACCTTTTAAGGGTTAAATGCCAAATCCCAAAGCCAAACAACACTAATTACCTGTGTCTAGCAAAAAGGTCTGTCAGTTTTGCAACTTTGAATTAAAGAGTCAAATGGATTTTTAGTGGCATTATTTAAAACAAAAACAAAACTAACTGGTCCTTAGAACTTTACATATTTACACACACACAGACAGATACATACACATTTTCTTTTCCTTAACATCCCTTCCACACTGCTCTGTTTTTTACATCTTACATTCCCTTTATACATTTGAGGCAGTTAAGTTCCAATAGAACCCTCTTATGTTCTTTTAGCAAATTTGACTAAATTGTCCAGTCAAATGATTTTAATCAGTTTATTTTTGCCTGGCTAATTTACAGACATTCCTTTGGAAAAGGGCCCATTTTTCTTTCAGAATGGCTGCAAAGAAACCAAGAATGCTCTAACACTTTTCCTTTTTAACATTTTCGGTTAAAAGTTGTTTGGGTGAAATACAAAGTTTAACTGCTTAATTCCCTCCAGCCTCTGCAGAGCTAACTTTTTTTTCTTTTTTTTTTTACTCTCTTTTCTCTTTGTAATTATGCCTGGGGGTGCCGTACATAGGGCCTTCTCCCCCTTTACATAGGGCCTTCTCCACCAAAATGTTGTACCAATAAAATAAAAACCAGCAGGATCTTATTAAAGGGAAAAAGGCAAAATACCACATTTATTGTGAATACAGAAAGAATCATAGTAAGCAGTTAGTTATAGTTATAACATTCCATTCAATCTCAAATTTATTCTCACATTCATTCATACAAACACACACACACACACACACAGGTTCTGCAAGGTTGTTATCATAGTTACCAGCCTTAGAGTTGCTCATGCCAAGCCACTGGCCAGGTGGCCTGGACATGAGGAGGGAGCAGGGCCTTGTCAGATGCTCATCTGATGCTCCTGGAAGTTGGTTTGCAGAATCAGACCCCAAAGTTCTCACTTTTTAGAGTCTATTTTTATAGGAATTTCTTCCTATGGCAGTCTATGGAAATTGCTTCATCATGCTGTTGCTGAATCAATCAGCAGATAGCACATTCCTGACGGCTCCAAGATGTTATCTTGTTCTTTGGTTCTCCCATTCTTGAGGCTGTTGGGTGGATTCCAGTCTGCCCTCCGGGGGGGTCCTCTGGTTATTTCCACTTGACGCCTTCTTCAGCCGATGGACACTGGATTCTTAGGCTGGCACCTCCCTGATCATTCAGTTATCATCTACACCAAGCATCCATCCACATACATCCTCTATCTCTATTTTAATCACAATGGTTAATACAACAAAAGGGCGGGGAGTCTCTGGGTGCTGTTTCCGTTGTTAGAGTATTGCTTTGAGTCTCTCTCTCTGTGAATTGCTTTGAGAACAGACTCTGTCTTGGAATGTACTAACACAATTAGCAGCTTGCAAGTTTCACACATAGAGGGAGAGAAAGTACCAAAAACCAAGAGACCTCTTAATTAGTAATACCCTGGAATTTAAACTCTGGGGAATCAAACTCATTTGTGATTTTAATACAGAACTTCTTTAATGTGATCCAACACACAGAAGCACAATATTAGTAACTTGCTTTGAATCAGTACGTAACAATAAATTATCCCAAAGCTCTTGATATTGGAGGAACAAGCTCCCTGACACCTTCACTAAAATATGGTTGGTATGTGAGGAGAAAATCTGGCCCATTGTTTTCTTTTCTAAATTCTCCTAATTTTGCCCGAGCTACATTACTGTTGACACTACCACCATTCTCTCTGTTATTCAGGCATATCATCTTGACAGTACCCTTTCTCAACCTGTTTATGTAGACAGTTTCTAAATCTTGTTACTTCTTCTTCCATAATATCTCTAATATTTGGCCTTTTCTTGCCATCCATACCACTGAAACTATCATATAGACTCTCACCATATTTCCTCTTGACTACTGCAATCCCATACTCTGTGGGCTTCCTGACAGCCACTTTGCTCCCTTGTCATCCCCTCTCTTTGAGTCCCTTCATTGGCTCCACTCACCATCACATCAGATACAAGCTTCTGGTGCTTGCCTTTAATATCCTTCAATAACTTAGTTGCTCCCTACTTATCTGCTCCTGTATCTTATCATATTCTGTCCCCCTATGCTTGCTTAGTTTTAAATTTCCAACCATGGTTGTGCTGCAAAATCTGGAAGAATTCTCCTTGAGTGGTATGCACAAATTAGTTGAGCAGCCTACCTCATCAGTTGAAGTACTGTTTAAAAAAATTAAATCCAAAAATACAAATGTGTGCAGAAGGAAGGTTTTTAGTTTATTTGGGGTTTTATAGTAGAACTGTCTTCAGCCCAAAGCTTGGTCCCTTCATTACTCTCCTCTGCCTGATAGTTCTCACAGTCAAACTGGGAAAATTTATGAGACCATTAATCCCTACTTCATCGTCAATAGTAGAAGAGGCACAGGGTAATAGCTAGCATAAATAGCGCTCTATGGCTAACCACAGACATTCAGAGAAGAGCACAATAACTTTGGGGTTTTGTCCCTTTGAAGTTAATCTATGCCTGACTTAATGATATCTGGTTAGATAGAGAAAAACTCACCCCTATGTTAAGCTATTTAAAAGATTGTATGCTCTGTTGAGTCTCTCTCCATTCCAAATGAAAAATTTTCTGGCTAAAAATGAGAGTTAAGGACTCCATTCTCTATATTGGGAACAGCACTGAGTTTAGCCTCTAAAGAGGAGAGACTGCTATGAAGAATTGTGTTTAGATTGCAAGCTAAAGAGAAAAGGAGACCCATTAAGCTTCCATGGTCCAGCAGCTATGCAGACTTTTTTTTCCTGGATAGGGCACTTTATGTGCAAGACCTATCCATCATGTGTACTTATTTTTATCACCAATAATCTTTTCTTCTCTTTGAAGGTTCAACAGCTGTCTGAAAAGCTCTTCTACTTACAACTTTTGAAGAAACGTGAAGACATCTTAGAGAAAAAGAAAGTTGAACTTATGAATCAAAGGAGTATTTTTCTCAAAATCTTTGTATGTTTCCAGTTATACTATTTAGGGGAGTTCAGTTTTACAAAATACTGTATGACTACAGTCAGATTTATATTTTGAAAAAAACTGGACACTAATTAAGTATGAAAATCTGAATGATTAAAATTTGTTTTGGTTCTAACAAATTAGAACACAAAAATTCAGACTCTCACTCCAAACTTTAATCCATGATTTTAGATAATCTACCTCCTGGATTACCTTTAAAAACTTTTCAGTTGTCTTTACAATTTAGTAGTATTACTGCAGTGTCTAGCATATTCCCCTTCTGACATATAGGACAGAATAGGAATACTGTAAATATTATAGTAATGCTACTTAGCAATAAAGGCAAAATTCCTATCCTCTGATGGAACGTGAATTTGATATCAGCTGTATCCAGTTAGATTTGATACATGGGTTATCTCTTCTTGTTTACAAGGGAATTCACTTTTTACTTAAATTAGTATTCAGATAAGAGCTTTGAATGGAATTTAATCTTGTAATTGACTATATGAATGTATTTTTCTATGAGTTAAAGTTTTCCTTGAAAAAGCAAATACTTTAAATTTGGGACCTACTTCTAAAAGGCACTGAGAAACTCCATATTCCAGACTCCCTAACAGAGTCAGCTCTCTTAGGCTATATTTTGGGAGCTTAAATAGTGCAGTGGCCTTGTCCTGGACTTCTGCAAAGGGATGAATTTCACCCTTAATGAGCAATTTAAAGAACCAAAAATAATGGCCATTTTGTGCCATTGATTTTAAGCAGAACTCTCCATTGATTTCAACACATGCTTAAAAATTGATAGCATAATGTGGCCTCTAACACTAATGATACAGCACTATTATTATAGAACACACTCCTTTCATTTTGTCACAAGAGCAAAACAGTAAGATTAATGCAACAGAAGTAATGATGGAGAGCTAGACCATTTTCCTGTTTTTCCAGGTTACAAAATAGAATACATACTGATTTTACATAGTTATAAGGGGACAAAACTGTATTTCACCTCGATTATTTTAACAAGGATTCTATTTTTCTCTATGTATTTTTTTCCCACCTTTTTAGTCAGATACAAAGAGGAAAATGATTGAAGAAGAGGAGAATTTTATTAAGGAAATCACAGATTTTAACAATGAGTATGGACTAACATGTAACAGAGAGCTTTTGATTAGGAAAAAAGTCAAGACTGAAATATGTGATTTAGAAACTAAGGCAAATATTTTGAAAAACGGTATGTCTTATGTTAAACTATTTTATCTTGGATTGCTAGAGAATACAAATGACTAAAACATAACTGAGTAAAGCAATAGTTTTAAACCTATTGCCTTCCTAGCTGGATATTTCTCTTCGGGCTAGATTGTAAGACATGATCTGCCCTGAATAAGGGACAGTGTGTTGGTGTGGCTATATTGCCCAGTACACTCTCTCCCACTCATTTGTGCTATGCAGGGAAGTACAAGCTCTGCGATACCTGCATCTACTCCTGCACAGCTATCCAGGAGGTCATAGCCAACAGAGAAGTATAGGGGGGTGCACGTTGCATTACCATGTTAAATGGACCACATAAATCCTCAATGATTATTGACCACCTAGCTCTGAATCCTACAAGCCCTCCTAAATTCAACGGGAGTTACATGCACAGGTGCCTCATGAGATTGGTCCTTTATAGTTATTGTCTCAAACAGGATCCTATGACCCTTTGAGCTCAAATACAGAATATAAGATCATAGCAGGTAGTCTAACCACGGCATTTCCTGTTCCTCTTCCTTGCTGACTGGGCAATCATTCTTTGTGCTAGCCACAGACCACACGAGTAACAAAGGCAATGGCTACTTGGACCGTTTCAGTTCCTATTTCTCCAGGTGAACCCAACTCACCCATCTGGCGATAAAGTCCAGAGTTCCAGGAACATGAATAGCCAACAGGGGTAAAAAATTTCTCTGCAGACAGTTTGACTTGACAGACTTAATTCATCATGCACCTGTTCCTTGTATTCCCTCTTTGTAGATACATATAATTCTAATAGAGTTGTCCATATGTAATTTCTTGTACACCAGGTTTTATAAGTCTAATTGTATTTTTAGCCTAATGTCCTTTTAGAATATCCAAAGACGGTTACAAGTAATTAAAGAGTATTTAAGATTATACCATCAAGATTAAAACTGTAATACATTTTAACTTAAAATATATTTCTTCTTAGAAATGGAGTCAATGGAACATGAAAATGTTCAGTTAAATGCACTCCAGCTGCAGAAGAATGAATTAAAGCAGGATTTATTTACTCTCCAGAGCAAACTCAAAGGTATTTAATGTGTTTGATAATCACTTATTATGATAATCATTTGTGATTTGACAAACATATTTGACAAATAGTTCCCCTCAGATATTTTTTCAGAAGTATGATTGTCCCAATGACTATTCATTGTCTTAATGAAAGATATGAACTGTTACTTAGAATGACAATGGATAGTCACGGGGACAGGGAAAGAGAGTTAGAATGGATGTATAGCTTAGTATTTAGGGACTCGCCTGTGGGGAGGGACACCCAAGTCCCTTCTCCAGTGATAATTTTTTAAAAGTAGAACACAGCTTCAAGAGAAGAGATTGAAAAAAAACGCATACTAGAATATCCATAGCCCAGTGATAGTAGTGCACTACTCTTCTGAAATGTGGGAGACCCCAACTAAAATCTCTTCTCCACATCAGGCAGTGGGAAGAATTGAACCTAGGTCTCCCACATCCCAGGGGAGTGCCCTTATCACTGGGGTAAAACACATACATTTATAAAAATTTTCAAACTTAGATTCACCAAACAATTTTTTTAAATGTCGTTTTTGGTTTGACCGAAAACTTTTTCTTGAAAACCAAAAAAAGCCATTGTTCATCTAGCTTTAATGATAAGCTGTTTATCCTGCTAATCTTTTCAGATATAATACTGCATTGATTTAGAATGAGGACATGAGATATATATATATTTGTGTGTGTGTAACTTGATTTATGAAAGAACCAACAAAAGGTGACAAAGTAAAAGTTTTTATCCGTGTGCCGGTGGTGCATATCTGAAATAAAATAAAGCAGGAGCATCGGATAACTCAGGATAATCTGGGGTCTGAACCTGCTCTCACGGAAGTCAAAACAGTAGGTGTTACCATTGTCTTCTGTGGAAGCAGGATAGGGGCCATAAAAGACAAATTTGAGGCTTATAAATTTGAACCAGTGGTGTCACTCTCTTCCAGACTATTTTTATCATTTATGGATAGATTGATAGTAATTTAGTTATCTACCCTCTCCCTCATTTCCTTTCGCTTTTTGTCTTTGTTATTCCTTTCTCCAACCTCACCTTCCTTTTCACCTCTTCTCTCTTTATAATACTGAAACAATCTTTCTCCAAAGTACTTTGGTGTTTGAAATACAGCTCTGATCCATGTATACTGTAACACCTCTTGATAGCCTGTCATCTAGATTATTATATACTAGGATCTAGTAATAAAATGGGTTTATTTGTGTGACATTTCAAATAGAGCAGAGTTCAGTGGATCCAACTTTTGTCCCATTTTGTTTAACACTGCAGTCCATTCACCATCATAATTATTTACTGTACTACGGTAGTGCCTAGGAGAGCTAGTTATAGACTAAACGAAAAGAAGTACTAGTGGCACCTTAGAGACTAACCAATTTATTTGAGCATAAGCTTTTGTGAGCTACAGCTCACTTCATCGGATGCATTTAGTGGATGAAGTGAGCTGTAGCTCACGAAAGCTTATGCTCAAATAAATTGGTTAGTCTCTAAGGTGCCACTAGTACTCCTTTTCTTTTTGCGAATACAGACTAACACGGCTGCTACTCTGAAACCAATCATAGACTAGGAGGCCACTGTGGTAAGTGCTGTGCAAACTCAGAACAAAGAGATGATGTCTGTCCCAAAGAACTTACCACATAAGAGTATTTGTATTCTGCCATGGGGAGGTGTGATTGAAGCATATACAGACAGATATGAAATCAAAGCTAGCTTGAGTAACAGCAGCAGCATTGGTGTCTGCACAAGCTACTCCTGCCTGCCAGAACCCTGCATACATCCTCGAGCAGTCACCGACCGTGCGGCTGCAACTTCACTACTACTGTTGCTCAAGCTATCGTTGATGAGTTTTAAGGAGGGTTTTGGAGGAAGATAATGATGTAGATTTCCCCCTCTCAACTGCGAGGAACTGCATGTAATAAGGAATGAAGGGCTTGTTTAAAAATTGTACAAGTTGGTGATGGCATCATGGGGCGACTGGAGGTGGGAGTCAACATCTCAATACCAACTGAGAGATAACTAGGGTGGAGATGGGCTATGAAGGGCCTTGAAAGTTAAGACAGGCACCTTATGTTTCATGTAATAGAGAAGGGGGAGCCAGAGGAGGGAGGCAAAGACAGGAGTGATAGGGTCAAAGTGACGGGACAGAAAAATGATCTTGGCAGCAGCATTTGGAACGGAGACGAGCAGGGCAAGACTACATTTGTCGAGGCCAGAGAAAAATCTGAAAGAATCACCAAGATTTAGTCAGCCTGGACGTGAGGACCTACAAAGAGGGCCAAGTCAAAGATGATGCCCGTGACATAGGTCTGAGTGACAGGCAGGATGGCAATGTTGTCCACAATGATTGAGAAAAGAGGTATTAGGAAGGCTCGGAGGAATGGGCAGGAGATAAGAAGCTGAGTTTTAGACATGTTGATCTTAAGCTGATGACTAGACATCGGTGAGCAGATGTCAGAGAGACAGGCCAAGATTTTAGATTGGACAAAGGGAGATAGGCCTGGAGCCAAAAGATAGATCTGTGAGTCATCAACATAGAGATGGTTGAATTTGTGTTTACAGATGAGATTACTGTGTAGGTGTAGGTGAAATAAGGTGTAGACAGAGAAGAGAAAGTGACCAAGGACAGAGCCCTGTGACACCCCCACTGAAAGTTGAAGGGGTGAGGAAGAGGATCCTCTGAAGGACCAGTTAGAGAGGAGGAGGAAAATCAGGAGAGAAAAAAGTCATGGAAAGAAAAGGAGGACAAGATTTCAAGAAAAAAAAAAAACAGCTGACATGTCAAGGAGGATGAGGATGAAGTACCGGTTCTGAGATTTGGCCAAAATAGTATAATAAAGCCAATCTTTTATTTTTATTAAATCTACAAAGCTTTCGGTATAAAATAGAAATAACCAGAATGTATGTGTATTGTTTACATAATGCATATGTAATAGTAGTTGAACTAGGGAAGAAATGCCATAAATGGTTCTTTCTGAGTTAAAATTTTAATGTACAGATACTATAAGCAACCTGCAGATTTTGCAATTGCTTGAAAGATTACAATTGTATGGTAACTACAACTGTAAAATATTTTAATTTCATGTACTGTGATCTAATATTTTCACCTTCATAGCAGTTTCCACAATAATTAGAATGTGTGAACTTATAAAATGCAGGTTATATGTGAATACAGATGATTAATATATATTAGTAAGGACATTGTTATTTTATTTTTAGATACTAAAGAACAACTACATGAAGCTGAAGACATTACAAAATGTTTAGAAGCAGAAAAAGTCAAAGTTAGTGAAAAGCCTCAGACTGACATTGAATGTTTAAGGTAATGACCATCAGTTGTGTAGTTTAGTTTTCAAACTTAAACTTTGCCTTTACGATTTTGGATCATTCCTGTAACATCATGGTAGCTACACTGGGCCTACTTTTAACTTTTTCTGCATACTATTCCCTTTGAAGTCTGAAAAAATAATTAGTGTGTGTTACAGAACAAATCCTGTTGCCCTTACTTATGACATCCAGTTAAGTCAAAGACTTTGCTCCTCGTTGTCTGGCTATACCAAAAAGAAGGACAGGAGACACTTGATATGGATTTAGTCAGGCCACAACTTTATTATTAGATGTCTGGGACTACCCAGCAGATAAAAGTGTACAGTGCAGGCAACCACCTATTTATTCCGTAATTACCCAGGGGGCTTCCACCAGCTCCCCCTCTTTTTCCAGCCAGGTCCCTCAAGCACATCTTTTGCCAGAACCTTACCATAAACGCTCCCTCATAGACAGGTTAAGGTGGGCTATAAGAAAGGGGGGTTGGCTCCCTGCTGTTCCAACCATAGGAGCCCCAAACTCCCTGCCCCGTTCCATTCCTTTAACCAGCACTTCCTTTTTAAGTCCTTTACCAGGCCATTTATCTGCTCACTGGATGCCTTCCCTATCGAGTACCTGCACTGAACATCTGCCCCACACTTACAAAATAAGTTGTGACATATAGCCTACCACCTTTTCTGCTCACCATAATAGGCCTTCCCTGACACCCACTGTGGGGAAGGCGAAAACCCCCCCACTCCACTGAAGCCAATATGATGGTGAGGGAAAAATTCCTTCCCAGCCCCAGTAAAAAGCAGGGACTAGCACAATGCCCACAGCAGGTTCAAACTCCACCTGACCATCTCACGTCAAGGGGAGGGAGGGTGGGTGCTGCCTTACCTGCTGTGCTGTTTCAGCCTACAGAATGGAATGGTGATCCTTGTTCCTCTGCACCAGTTGTGCAGTGGTCTGAGGACACTGGAGTCACAAAAATTTAAATTTGATCTACTTTCCCTGATCACTGCCACCCTCCCCAAGTGCGATTGTCTTCGAATGAAGCTACTGTGGAGTCACGCCTCTGGTGCATAAAAGGTGCATCAGCATCCCCGTATGGCTGGTTCTCTCATGGACTAAGTAAAATGGAGGACCATGTACTCATTTTCTGCTCTATGTGAGTACTTGATCTTCCATCTTACTCACTTTCTGGAAGAAAAAAAAAAAAAAAAAGGGACTTCCCGGTTCTGGAAATTGACATCTATCTTAGTTTGCCTAAATGTGACATTTACCCTTTTATGCAAATGTAAATTCTGCAATATCTTTCAAGGAGAAACCATGACTTTTCAATACAAAAATATTGAAGACATGTTAATATAATGTTTTCTGAGCTTGATGAAATTGTCCTTGGGCGTAAGAACCCTTTAACAAAGCAAAGAAAGGACTTCTTTGTAGCAGAGCTCATCTGAAGTTTTCTTTTCCCCATAGAAATTTATGATGAAAATGAAGTAACATTTGTCATCATCAAAATCTTCCACGGAAATTTGACTTTTCAGCTGAAAACTGAAAGATTGCAGCTATACTCTTTCAATTAAAAAAGTTTCCAGGAAAATTTTGCTTGTCAAAAACCCAATTTTCTGTTGAAAAACAGTTTTCATAGAAAATCAACCACCAACCCTATTTCCTAACCCTTTCAACCCTTGAGAATTAATTAATTTGGAAAGCTACATACAGGGGCAAAAGACTTTTGTACAACATGTACACACCAGACACAATGTAAATAGTAATAGTATCTGCTGGTCCATAAGGGAATGTGTTAGACTTCATTCTTTTACATTATTAATTCCATGGTGATGCATTAGCTTTTCTGATGTATGGGGTTGTCATCTTCCTTCTAAATAATACACTTCTCAGAGTAATTTAGTGCTGTAACATCACTTAATATTCAACCTAGCATAATTAGTTTTCTTGGAAAATCTGTCTGTGTTGAAAGTCAGGAACCACCAAGAATTAGGATTATGGACTCACTGAAAGACATTGTGCAAATCATTTAACCTGTGCCTCAGTTTCCCCATTTGTAAATAAGGGTAATAAGCAAATGAGGGGTCTTCTGAGGTTCAATCAATGTTTGTAAAGTGTTTGTAAGAACTTTGGATGGAAGGCACTATAGAAGATAAAATATATTAAATAGTCATGAATACTAATCAATGAAGCATCCTAAAGAAATCAAATCAACAAGAAATATGATAAGATTTGCTGATTAATTGATCATAGATTTTTATTTTATGTTGCAATAAGTTTATATTAATTAGCTACTGGCTGCATAGTGTTTAGAAGATATATAAAGTACGACGACTACTAAAATAGTAACCGTTTGCTTTTCTATGACTTAGGAAATCCTTTAAAAAACCTACTACAGTCACATAAAATCTGTTTTAGCATTTCACACTTAAACGCCGCTCTGCGCAAAGTGAGTCCAAAGTTGTTTAAGATAGTTTGGCTTACATCTTCATCTTGGCTCTTTAGCATGTAGTTGCAACAACTTGGACTCATACACGTTTACCAGTGTGTTTCTTACAACCCTGACATATTACAACTTAATTGGGCCAACTGAGCTAAGATAGAAAGGGAATCAAAGATGGTTTAATTTACATTCTATTAATATAAATATGGAGCCATAAGAGAGCAGTGTTGAAAGAAAAGCAACTAACAGGAGGGTGTTAAAGAGTAAATTACTTTAGCTTACGCTATTTTGGATTCACCCACTCACCTCTACATTTGGGCCTCTAAGAGGAAATACGGAAGGAGAAAAAAGAGTGGATGTTATAGCTCAAGTTATGAATTATTGGCTAAGTTGCTAATTATTAAGCTACCTTGATTACTTGCTTTCGATTCTATAGTTGCATGTTAAGAATGACTCTTTCTGGCTCTTCCTTCAAAATAAATAAGCTATTTTAGATTAACAACTCTCAACACTGAATGAAGGAAGCTTAATTTCAATACACCTGACACAAAGCTGACTCAGCAAGAAAATAAATGCACTTCCACATTAGTTGATGGGCTGACTAAAACCTGACATTTTGTTGTCATTGTTCAGTTTAGAAGAAAAATACTAATTAAAAACTTCTTGTCTTGGAAAAAATTTACTACAAAGGATTAGAAAAAGATTAACAAACTAAATGACTATTATATTTCTTAGTTCATTATTGAAATTTAACTTGTATATTCCTTCAAATGTTGATTTAGACAAAATCTGTTAAGTGTCATTCTGACACAGCTGTACTCTTTACAGGAGGTACACTATTTTTTTCCCCAAACACAGGCAGTCAAAAATTTCTGACCATTGATTCTGTATCATTTTCAAATGAAATATTTTATAAAGAGGTCATTGTCTTGATAAAGCCAATCCTACAAATCCTAGGCAGGCATGCCCTTGCACCTGCATGGAACCCTACTGAAGTCAAATGCCCCAAAAGTGTGTTTTTCAGGCATGTGAGTTCAGCCAAGTGAGCTTAACATGACTGAAAAGCTCTGTTAAGATACTAACATTTCTGAAGCAGTGTTATTTGGCTTCAAACTTGCTAGTCCACATCTTAGAGATTTTCAGTAATGTTAAGCTAATGTGATTTAACTAACATGATTGGGGGAAAAAAAAAAAAAAAAAAAAAAAACTTTTTTGGCCTTCAAGATAGGGCTTGAAAACAGGGTGCTGCCTATGCAGAATCCATTGTAGGAATGGAGCCTTTGTTTCTAAATAGTATTTAGAAACAATATTTAGTATACAAAGGATGATATTTTGACAAGAATCATGGGTAACATACGTAGATTTGCCTACAAAATGAAAGAATCAAAACATTTTTGTTTACCTTTTACAGACAGTGAAACCACACTACTCTGTAAATGGTAAAAATACAGATGTTTTTAGTGCCTCATTAGAAAAGGGAAGAAAAGGAGACACAGACGGCATCAATAAACCTGATATATGTAGCTCCCAGACTGTCCTCTAAGTCTGTTATTGTATCACATACTTAGGCCCAGCTCAAAAATCAATATTAAAAGTAGCTGGCAAAGGAAGAATCTTCATTACAATTAAGTATATATCTTAAAGTATATTACATTTCAGCTGAAAAGTATAGCAAGGTAATTCAAATTACAGTGACTCATCTTGGAGCTCAGCAAAATGCTCTGTAACATGTCGATGGTTTAATAAAATCTCTCCAAAATCCCTCCAATTATCACACACGGTCAGGAAAAAAACCCACTCATTGGTGATTCAGACAGCTGATGGGAGCTGCTGTAGATGAGCAGATGCTCCACAACATGCCTGAGATATAGGAACCAGCCACACGCAATTTAAATAAAAAGCACTGATGTGGTTATAGCAAAATAGTAGCTTCCAACACTTACAGGTTTTCCCAAAAAAGGCTGGAATTTCTCATGCTCAAAGATAAATTTTGGGGAAATTTGTTAAATTTTTGTTAAAATTTCTTTTGGCTTTTTCTGAGATATTAGGAACACTGAAACAAAATAGTGTTCTCCAAATGCAGTATTTTCATGAATCCTCACCCATGGGTATGTGCCTCAAAGGAATGCCTCTGACTCAGAATTCAAAAATCATCAATACACATTGGGGGCAAGAGGCACTCAACTTCCTGTTGATTAGATACAAGTACCAGAATTGCCAACAATTGTCTTTTCATTGTGCACCACCGATGGTAGTGGGTCTTTTGCCAGATGCTGCTGCTGCTACAGTCTGTTTACTGTTTATCTCCAATAAATAATATTTTTTCTGAGCCTTCAGAAACTGAAGCATGTATCATGTATGCGTTAAATTAGTTCCATCGTACACCTCAATCACCTCACCTGCACTCTGCCCATCAGTTAACCTCCACAGGAACTACTATGAATATTCAAAACCCTTCAGCAGCTTCTGGTGGACAAACAATTTACAGGCTTCAAGAAATGCCTTGAGTGTTGCTGGAAGATCTAGCTCACTGACTGGCAACACTCTTGGCCTAACATGCCTCAGAGTAAGAATTAACTGAAATTTTCCTGCTGAAGAACAATGTTTTATCAAAAATTAAGTTTTCTGTGGCAAAATATCTTTTGATTAAATATTTCATTTTTTCTATGTGAAATTTCAAAATGAAATTAAACAATTGTTTTTTCTTGAATTGAATTTTAGATTTGTTTACTTTTTTTCAAAATCTAATAATTTTCAGTATTTTCAATGATTGCTTTTCCCATTTTCTCTCCCTTTTTTGCTACTGGAGGCAACAGAATGAACAAGTTTAGGGTTTTGGTTTGCTTTTTTTTTTTCTTCCACATTTTTAAAAATGTATTCTTTTTCCATTCTAAACTTTCCAAAATGTCCTCCACTTTGGAAAATTACATGCAGCAAAAGGAAAAATGAAACATTTACTTTGCTACTTAGTAACTTTTTCAAAGTGGATGAAGTTTTGAAGAGTCACAGAGTGGAAAAAGGAAAGTGAATGAGTGTGAGAAGACAAATCTGGACACTATTCCTAGTACTGCACTCAGTGGCAAAAAGAAGAAAAGGAGAAAAGAAAAGAAAATTCAGACATTTTGAAAATTACAAAAAAAATTACAAAAAAATGCTGGTAAAGTGAAAAATTGTTCCATTTGAAAACTTTGCAATCAGAAACAACTTCAAAATTTGAAATGTTGGTAACTGGCTTTCCAGTGAGCCATGCCTCAGCTGGCTTCAAAGATCTTCTCCAGAATTTCAGAGTAACAGCCGTGTTAGTCTGTATTCGCAAAAAGAAAAGGAGTACTTGTGGCAACTTAGAGACTAACCAATTTATTTGAGCATGAGCTTTCGTGAGCTACAGCTCACTTCATCGGATGCATACCGTGGAAACTGCAGCAGACTTTATATACACACAGAGAATATGAAACAATACCTCCTCCCACCCCACTGTCCTGCTGGTAATAGCTTATCTAAAGTGATCATCAGGTTGGGTCATTTCCAGCACAAATCCAGGTTTTCTCACCCTCCACCCCCCCCCACAAATTCACTCTCCTGCTGGTGATAGCGCATCCAAAGTGACAACTCTTTACACAATGTGCATGATAATCAAGTTGGGCCATTTCCTGCACAAATCCAGGTTCTCTCACCCCCTCCCAAAAACCACACACACAAACTCACAATCCTGCTGGTAATAGCTCATCCAAAGTGACCACTCTCCCTACAATGTGCATGATAATCAAGGTGGGCCATTTCCAGCACAAATCCAGGTTCTCTCACCCCCCTCCCAAAAACCACACACACAAACTCACTATCCTGCTGGTAATAGCTCATCCAAAGTGACCACTCTCCCTACAATGTGCATGATAATCAAGGTGGGCCATTTCCAGCACAAATCCAGGTTTTCTCACATCCCCCCCCACCCCCATACACACACAAACTCACTCTCCTGCTGGTAATAGCTCATCCAAACTGACCACTCTCCAAGTTTAAATCCAAGTTAAACCAGAACATCTGGTGGGGGGGGGGTAGGAAAAAACAAGGGGAAATAGGCTACCTTGCATAATGACTTAGCCACTCCCAGTCTCTATTTAAGCCTAAATTAATACTAAATTGGATACTATTAATTTAGGCGTATTAATTTAGGCTTAAATAGAGACTGGGAGTGGCTAAGTCATTATGCAAGGTAGCCTATTTCCTCTTGTTTTTTCCTACCCCCCCCCCCCCCCCCCAGATGTTCTGGTTTAACTTGGATTTAAACTTGGAGAGTGGTCAGTTTGGATGAGCTATTACCAGCAGGAGAGTGAGTTTGTGTGTGTATGGGGGTGGGGGGGGGGGTGTGAGAAAACCTGGATTTGTGCTGGAAATGGCCCACCTTGATTATCATGCACATTGTAGGGAGAGTGGTCACTTTGGATGAGCTATTACCAGCAGGATAGTGAATTTGTGTGTGTGGTTTTTGGGAGGGGGTGAGAGAACCTGGATTTGTGCAGGAAATGGCCCAACTTGATTATCATGCACATTGTGTAAAGAGTTATCACTTTGGATGCGCTATCACCAGCAGGAGAGTGAATTTGTGGGGGGGGGTGGAGGGTGAGAAAACCTGGATTTGTGCTGGAAATGACCCAACCTGATGATCACTTTAGATAAGCTATTACCAGCAGGACAGTGGGGTGGGAGGAGGTATTGTTTCATATTCTCTGTGTGTATATAAAGTCTGCTGCAGTTTCCACGGTATGCATCCGATGAAGTGAGCTGTAGCTCACGAAAGCTCATGCTCAAATAAATTGGTTAGTCTCTAAGGTGCCACAAGTACTCCTTTTCTTTCTTCTCCAGAATGTCATCCCAAATTGTTACCATTCTAGGGTGAATGCTTCACATGCCTGTCAGCTTCCCTGGAGTCTCTCAATGACTCTGATGCAAAATTGGCCTGATGGCCTTTAAGTAGACATCTTCATGACAAAAAGTCTAAAGTGACTGAAAATTGCTACAAACAATTTCAAAATGATTTTCATTCCAAGGGTTTTAAAAGAAAAACTTTAATTTTCTGGAAAAAAAATTACCAAAAAATTTCAAAATGATTTTAAGTTTTTGGTTTTCATTTTAATTTTATTTATCCTCTTTCATTTTTATTTCCCGCCCCCATGTACACACTTTCTCCCCCTTTTCCCATTTTTCCACTGAAAAAAGGGAAAAGCAAAACAAAAGAGGGAAAAGCTAACAAAAATTGTTTTTATAAAAAAGACTGAAAATGTCAAAACAAGAATATTTTGATTTAAAAAACGATATATAACACTCCAATAACTTCCTGGTGTCACTCACAGATTACAACTAGTATGTTGCATGCCTCATAGAGTGACCACTATTCTGCTGGATATATCATCAGGTAAAAAAACAAGAGCATGCCTTTGCTCCTACCCCAAAATTACTTACAACTCATGCACAGAAGTCTCTCTCTTTCTCTCCGAAGTGCCTTCTCTGCTTCAAAGCAGCCTCAAAAAAATCAACAGTCTCAATGAATTGGATGCATATTCAAGGCAACAGTTAGAGTAAAACTGAGCTTTTTCAAAGGGGAGTTGCCTTTAAATCATGAGATACCCATTTTAATCACCCATTCTAGGTATCTGCTACCTATAGTTTGCATTTAACTCTCAGATGCCAAATACTCCGCTCCTCTTGTTTCTCAAACATGAAATCCTAACTCAGAGTTAAGTAGAGAGGGGCCTCTAACTGGTACTAATACATTCTTGAGTTCAGGGTTTGCCTCTGTTATATTCTATTTAATTATTTACCATGGTTATTATTATTTAACTTGTTTTACACTTTTACTTTAGAACTGTGTGTTGCCACACATCAAACAGGCTAAAAGGATTTTTAATTAAAAGGTGATTCTGAGAAGGCTGGGGCAGTTTCTAATTGAAACCAGTCCATTATATAAGAGAATTTAGAGGATAAATTATGTCTTTGAAGCTTGAAATTCCATACTATTTAAGAAGCCTGGAAACAGAAACAAAATGCACAGTCAGTTTACATTATTTAATAGTTTGGGGCTTTGTTTACTTACCTAATTAGAAAAGAACTAGTACTGCTTCTTATGCTTCATATTACAGGAAAAGAAACCTCATTACTGAAACCATGAAGGAGCAAATGATGCCTTCTTTCACATAATTCATACAAGAAATATGTCCACTAGAGCTGAACAAATGATTCATATTAATAGTGGATTGCCTAAGGCCTGATTCTGGTGGTTTTGAGAAAATATTTGCAATTAAATTTTATGTTAAATTTTATAAGCAGGAAATATCAATCTCTGGAGTAATATGTGATGCAAAATGGGTTTCTTTAATGAAAATCTGCTCATTGATTTCCGAACACTTTTTTATGGCACTGCCCAGTAAGGCTATTATAGTTAGAATTGTGTCATGGTTTCCATTATGAACCCCAATTTCTGGGGTTTATAATTCAGATATAAAATTTGCTATAGGGTAAATGTTGACATCTAAAGTCTGCTTGGGAGCAATTTTCTTTATGCAAGTAGAAACATAGGAAATTTGGATTGAATTGATTCATCTATGATTTCCTCTGCCTTTCAGCAGGTATAACCATAAATGCTATCAGTCCCCAGATACTTATCCATTTCAGCTTTGAAATCTGAGGTTTGTAGCTTTAACCACTCCCTTCCTTAAAAAGAGACCCCAATAGGAGTTATGAAGGATTATTTAGGTATTGGGAAGAAATGTGCCCCTCAGACAGGCAGTAACTTAACTGAAATTAAACATTTGTTAAATATTGTGTTAGTATGTGACAAACTCTTTCACCTAGCCCAGAGTTTAACCAATGGTATATTAAATTACATTAATAATCTTGATGTATTTATACTGTAATTCTTAAATCTGTGATTGTTTCTATTTGTGCAGTGCCTTAAATACATTGCCTGGGAGCTTTATAAATACTATGAGCCAAATCCTTGGTAGGTGTAATCTGTTATAGCTCCATTAAAGTCAACTACTCAACAAGCCTTGGAGAGGAAAAGCCCATCCCGCAAACTTCTCCTTAATTCATGTCCATGAGTTGGACTATTATCCTGCAATGAGAAAAGTTATGTTGTTTATGGTCAAATTCACCAACATGCCAAAGGCCAGCACAAAGCCAACATGTCATTTAAGACCCAGTTAAGACACTCAAATTACCTGGGATGTAAGTGGTGCTTAGGCCTTCTGCAGGCTCTGTGAACAGCGGTGAATTTCACCCTTGTCTGACCACTGAATATTTATCTTTCAAACACTATTTCCCTCATGTAATATTTCTTAAAATTTGTCATAGGGTATTCCAGTCATACCTAAATTACATTTTGTAACCATTCTCCAGACATTTTCTAAGAATTTAATATATTTTTAAAGATAACTGGATGGATACTGCTCACATATTCTGTCCTAATTAGTACTTTATATACAATGGAACCAGCACTTAGATTCTCAAGTGACAGGCACGTAACCTATCTAATCTGAGGTAAGGTATTTCTATCTCTTTTGATTTACATCTTGAGTAGCCTTGCTGAAGTCAGTGTGGCTAGTCACTTAGGGTACCTCTACACTGCAACTGGGTGCGAGCCTCCAAACTCGGGTAGACAGCCTTGACCTAGCAGTGTAAACATTGTAGCTTGTGCTCTGAAGCCTAGGGGGACAGGTAAACATGAGAGCCCAACCTGCAGTGTCCACACTGCTATTTTTATTTGCTAGCTCAAGCCCCACTAGTATTAATTTGTCTTCCTGGTGATGGGAGGTTCACTCCTGGCAGTAGTGTATAGACATACTCTTAGGGCCTGATCCAACTCCCATTTACTCCAGTGGGCATTAGATTGGATCCTCAATAAGGTACCACTCAATGTGAGGAAAAGCCTGCAGAATCAGGTGCTCAGTGAGACTGAGTTGGTGATCGCTTTTTGATGATTTTCAGCATAAAATAAAACAACTGAATTGTTTTGTGTAGCGCTTACACAAATTCAGGTGAGTAAAGACGACATACTTGAAGGGGGATAATAGAATTTTATATAAATATTGGCTTATTTGGAAAGTAAGTGGTTAACCTAATAATTCTCTGAATACTCATCTACATTATTGGAGCAAGAATCTTGTGGCCCAACTTTATATTTTATTTTCTTTGTTTTTAAAGAACTGTTGTCATTATGCTGGGGGAGGGGGAAATGTCCTATTATGCCTTGTTCTGGTGAGAAGTACGCCTTACTTCTAAAAGTGACCGAGAATTATGTCAGGATAATATATTTCCATAGATTTGCACATCTAATTTGACAGTGAAAAGATTGGTATGAAGGTCCTTCTGATCTGATTACTAAAATGAGAAAGCTAAATCTACTTCCAGGTTAAGCATTATTTTGAATATTTCCATTGTCTCTGTATTCTTTCTGGTAAAACTTCATCATTTATTCACTAACTCAGGCGTCTCCACAGCATTGATTGTGTAGCCTATAACCTAACAGACATCTCCTGTTTTGTGAGTATAATATTCCTGGCACATACTGTAATTATTTAGTTTCTAAATAAGAAAGAAGGAAGACTTGAAAGCAGAATCAATTGATTAATGTAAAATTAACCTCTCCGTTTGAATGAGAATGACTTACCACTGCCCCCCAAACTCTGAGAAATGTAAATGTCTCCACCTGACTATTTAAAAGTTTTAGAAAAACTTTTAAAATAAAATGCATAAGTAATTATTTAATTAGTGCTTGACAGTTTTAAAGCACTTCACAGATAGCAATTAGTTAATTCTCATAATAGCTCCGAGAGGCAGATAAGCAAATATGGGTGAAATTATTGCTTGGGTCTCAGTTATTTTACCCTCAGTACTGGTGCCACAAAGCGAGTTGGGACTCCTCACATGAATCACAGCCATGGTATCATTTGTAGCTCAAGACCTGCACCCAGACTATCAGACACATCAATTTCACCTGACTCCAGAAGACAAGAATAGCAGTGTTCACTTTGAAAGCAATCAGTGCCTGCCTATTCCCATGTTAAACAAACTATGCTTTTGTTTTTATTAAACAAATTAGGCTTTTAATATCAAGCTAACAGAGGAAAATACAGAAAGTAATAAATTAGGAGCAAAGACAATGAAGTTACTCTCAGTGGTTTGAGCATTGGCCTGCTAAACCCAGGGTTGTGAGTTCAATCCTTGAGGAGGCCGTTTGGGATCTGGGGCAAAAATTGGGGATTGGTCCTGCTTTGAGCAGGTGGTTGGACTAGATGACCTCCTGAGGTCCCTTCCAACCCTAATATGATTTTCTATGATTCTATGAGGAATAGCCTCAGTTAAATGGGCCAGAGTTGTAGACAAATCTTTAGGGGGGAGGAATAGCTCAGTGGTTTGAGAATTGGCCTGCTAAACCCCGGGGTTGTGAGTTCAATCCTTGAGGGGGCCCATTGAGGGATCTGGGGCAAAAATTGGGGATTGGGGGTCCTGCTTTGAGCAGGGGGTTGGACTAGATGACCTCCTGAGGTCCCTTCCAACCCGGATATTCTACGAAATCAATGTAACCAAGATCAGAATCTGAGGCTTAGACCTTTAAATGTACCACTTCTCCCTTCTAAAGGATCTGTGAGCTATACATTAAATTTTATTACAGTGCAGTACATATTACCTCTTAGAGCAGTGCCTCCCAAACTCTGAGCCTTGGCTCTCAAAAGGAGCCTTGAAGGATTCACGGGGAAGCCATAAGTGTTTATGGGAAAAAAAATAGTAGATATGCCCATTTTATTTTCTAATTAAGAGACTATTAAACTGAGTTTAAAAATTTCCTGTACCTTATCTATGGTTCTGTAGCGTATGCTGCTGCTCCCACTGAGGCTGGGAGCTCCTGTGCCCTCTGCTCCTTCAGGAGGCCTTCAGCAGAGAGACTTCCTCCTGGGGGAAGCGTTCAGCAGGAAGTCTCTGCTGAAGGCCTCTTGCTGGAGTGGTAGGCAAAGAGACTTCCAGTGCCTGCAGCAGCACCAGCACTACCAGATGGTGAAAGAGGGCTGAGGAAGAACCCAGCCAACTCCCAAGAGGAGGAGAAGGGTGGTAGTGGTAGGGGACTTCCTCCTAAGCGGGACAGAGTCACCATCTGCCATCCAGACCGGGAATCCTGAGAAGCGTGCTGCTTGCCTGAAGCTAGAATTCAGGATGTGACTGAAAGTCTGCCAAGACTCATCAAGCACTGGGACCTCTACCCCTTCCTGCTTATGCAAATGGGCACCAACAATACTGCCAAGAATGACCTGGAGCAGATCAGTACAGACTATGTGGGCTCTGGGAAAAAGGATCAATGAATTTGGAGTGCAAGTTGTGTTCTCGTTCCTCCTCCATATTGAAAGAAAAGGCCCAGGAAAGGATCGACGAATCGTGGAAGTCAATGCTCGGCTACGCAGGTGGTGTTGGCAAGAGGGCTTTAGCTTCTTTGACAACAAGCTGATGTTCCAGGAAAGAGGATTACCATGCTGGGATGGGCTCCATCTATCAAATACTGGGAAAAGCATCTTTGGATATTGTCTGGTTAACCTGATGAGAGCTTTAAACTAGGTCCTATCAGGGATGGTGACAAAAATCTGTCCGATGAGGATCTAGGCTCAAGTAAAAAAGAAAAGGGGAAGGGGCTAATTTCTGGAGAAGAGACTAGAAATCACAACTGCGTTAAAAAGGCAAAAAGAAAAGCAACAGGGCAGTCTGCAAAATATCTTTGACGCCTATATACAAATACAAGGAGTATGGAGAACATGGTATATGAAGAAGATTATGACTTAATGGGCATTACAGACACTGTGGGGACAACTCCCATGATTAGAGTACCAGCACTGAGGGAGATAGCTTGTTCCTAAAGGATAGGTTTGGGAATAAAAGGAGTAGAGTGTTGCGCTGTACATCAAGAATGTATACACTTGCTCCAAGCCTCAAGGGGAAGTGAGAGACAGACCTACAAAGTCTCTGGGTGAAGATAACAAGGGAAAAGAACAGTAACAATGTTATGGTGGGGGTCTATTATAGGCCACAAAGTCAGGTGAATGAGTCATTCTACAAGCAGGTAACAAGATTAGCTAACACACGAGTTAGTATTAATGGGGGATTTTAACGTCCCTGAGATCTGCTGGAAGACTATTACAGCAAAACATTATACGTCCTGCAAATTCTTACCATGGGTAGAGGACAGTTTTCCGATTCAGAAAGTTGAGGAAACAACTAGGGGGTCAACCATTTTGGATCCGGTTTTGACAAACAGGAATGAATTAGTAGCGAATATGAAGGTGGTTGGAACTTGGGAGGTAGTGATCATGATCTGATAGAATTCAAGATCCTATGGAAAGGAGGACATGAGAACAGCAAAACAAAGACACTGGACTTCAGAAAGGCAGATTTCAACTGACTCAGAGAAATAGTAGGCAAGGTCCCATGGAAAGGCCAATTAGGAAGACAAGGAGTCAAAGGGGGCTGTCTCAACATAAAGCTATTCTGATGCAGAGGAAGGATAAAAAGAGCCACTGGCTGCACAAGGAGCTTTTCAGCTATCTAAAAATCAAAAGTGATACATACAGGAAATGGAAGGAGGGGCACGTCACCAAGGAAGTATACATGGGAATAGCGTGAGCACATAGGGACAAAATCAGGAAAGCCAAGGCAAAGAATGAGTCACAGCTGGCAAGAAATTCTAGAGACAACAACAAGAAGGGGCTCTCAAAATATACCAGGCAAAAAAGAAAGACCAAGGACAGTGTGGGTCCGCTGCTCAGTGCAGAAGGTGAGCTGGTAATGGAAGATGATAGGAGACATAGCTGCTCAGTGCCTACTTTGCTTCAGTCTTCTCACAAAAAATAACATATGACTGGACGACAAGTGAAGTTACCATAGACAAAGGGGAAAGGATGCAGATTGAGATAAGTAAAGAGATCTTCTGACCAATCTGAATGAATTCAAATCAGCGGGGCAGGATGCTATTCACCTGAGGGTACTGAAGGAATTCGCTGAAGAAATCTCAGAGCCACTGGCAATAATCTTTACAAACTCATGGATGACAGCAGAGGTCCTGGAAGAGTGAAGAAGGGCTAATGTAATGCCCCATCTTTAGAAAGGGGATAAAAGAGGAGCTGGGGAACTACAGACCAGGCAGTCTGACTTCAATACCTGGGAAGCTACTAGAGCAATCTATAAAACATTCAATTTGTGAATACGTGGAAGATGAAGCAGCAGCCAGCATGGATCAACCAGGAACAAATCAGGCGAAACCAGGCTGATTTCCTTCTTTGACAGGCTAACTGATTTGGTGGATGGGGAAAATGCGGTGGACATAATAGACCTGGACTTCAGCAAGGCTTTTTACAGAGTCCCACATGACATTCTGATAAGTAAGCTGGAGAAATGCAGGCTCGGTGGAACTACCATTAAATGAATACATAATTGGTTAAACAACCTCAAACAAAGAGTAACTATTACTGGAATTATGTCAGATTGGAGGAAGGTCTCAAGTGGGGTTCCACAGGGATCTGTTCTGGGTCCAGTGTTGTTTAACATCTTTATTAGTGACCTGGATGTAGGTAGAAAGAGCATATGTCAAGGTTCCTCCCCCACTCTGAACTCTAGGGTACAGATGTGGGGACCTGCATGAAAAACCTCCTAAGCTTATCTTTACCAGCTTAGGTCAAAACTTCCCCAAGGTACAAAATATTACACCCGTTGTCCTTGGACTGGCCGCTACCACCACCAAACTAATACTGGTTACTGGGGAAGAGCTGTTTGGACGCATCTTTCCCCCCCAAATACTTCCCAAAACCTTGCACCCCACTTCCTGGACAAGGTTTGGTAAAAAGCCTCACCAATTTGCCTAGGTGACTACAGACCCAGACCCTTGGATCTTGGATCTTAAGAACAATGAACAATCCTCCCAACACTTGCACCCCCCCTTTCCTGGGAAATGTTGGATAAAAAGCCTCACCAATTTGCATAGGTGACCACAGACCCAAACCCTTGGATCTGAGAACAATGAAAAAGCATTCAGTTTTTTACAAGAAGACTTTTAATAAAAAATAGAAGTAAATAGAAATAAAGAAATCCCCCCCTGTAAAATCAGGATGGTAGATATCTTACAGGGTAATTAGATTCAAAAACATAGAGAACCCCTCTAGGCAAAACCTTAAGTTACAAAAAAGATACACAGACAGAAATAATTATTCTATTCAGCACAATTCTTTTCTCAGCCATTTAAAGAAATCATAATCTAACACATACCTAGCTAGATTACTTACTAAAAGTTCTAAGGCTCCATTCCTGGTCTATCCCTGGCAGAAACCAGCATACAGACAGACACAGACCCTTTGTTTCTCTCCCTCCTCCCAGCTTTTGAAAGTATCTTGTCTCCTCATTGGTCATTTTGGTCAGGTGCCAGCGAGGTTACCTTTAGCTTCTTAACCCTTTACAGGTGAGAGGAGCTTTCCCCTGGCCAGGAGGGATTTCAAAGGGGTTTACCCTTCCCTTTATATTTATGACAGCATACTTATCAAGTTTGCAGATGACACAAAACTAGAGGGGGTTGCCAATACTTTGAAGAATAGAGTTAAAATTCAGAGGGATCTTGATAAGCTGGGCTATAGACAACAAAATGAAATTCAACAAAGACAAATGTAAAGTGCTACACATAGGGAAGAAAAAAACAAAATGGTGGAAAACTGGCTTGGTAGCAGCACTGCTGAGAAGGATCTGGGAGTTGTGGTGGATCACAACCTCACATGAGTCAGTAGTGTGATGCTGTTGCAAAAAAAGCAAATGTAAGTTTAGGTTGCATTAACAGAGGCATAGCATGCAAGTCACAGGAGGTGACAGTATCACTCTACTCGCTACTGGTTAGGCCTCAGCTCTGGTCACCAATATATGTAGAAAGGATGTAGAGAAACTGGAAAGAATCCAGAGGTGAGCAACAAAGATGATCAAAGAGAAGGAATGCAAGCCATATGAGCAAAGGCTGAAGGAACTGGGTATGTTTAGTTTGGAAAAGAAGAGACGTGGTGGGATAAGATAGTGGTCTTCAGATACTTGAAAAATTGCCATAAAATAGATTGAGAAAAGTTGTTGTCTTTTGCCATAGAGGGCAGGCCAAGAGGCAGTGGGTTCAATCTACAGCATAGCAAATTTAGATTAAATCTCAGGAAAAACTTCCTAACTGTAAGAACAGTAGGACAAAGGAACAGACTCCCTCACGAAGTTGTGGAAGCTTATTCACTGGAGATTTTCAAAGGAGGCTGGATAGCCATCTGTCTTGGTTGGTTTAGACACAACAAATCCTGCATTTTGGGAGGGGGTTAGACTAGATGACCTTTGCGGTCCTTTCTAACCCTATGGTTCTATAATTGAAGTGCATCTTATCCTTATAATGGAATGATTTTTATCAAGTATGAATCCTACATGTAGCAAATGTTTGGCTGAAGATGATGATTATTTTAATAAATTTAAACTGAAAAAGGAAGAAAAGTAGATAATATGATGACAGTTACAGTATGTTTGGATTTTTGTGTCTTGATATTACTGTGGAAAGTCCACAGACACAATGTGTAATTTGTTTTCAAGTGTTAATAAATGAAAATCTGAGGTCAGAGAAAATACAGAGACATTTAGAAAATAAATACCTGGAATTTGTACACAAGAGCCACAATTTTTTTCTTTTGGAAACAAGAAGAATGAAAGTGTTTAAAAAAAAATTGTGCCTAAAGAAGCAATCATTCCTCAAAAAGCCTTAGAAGCATCTTACGTTGTAGCCAAGTGAATTGCAAAATGCAAAACAAGCACACACTGTTGGCAAGAGCCTTTTTCTTCCAGCAGCCACAGATGTGTAGAATTATGATTGGGGAACAAACAGCCATGGCATTGAAAACCATTCCGATGTCAAATAATTCTACCCCTTGGCACACTGATGATCGCACAGAAAACGGCCAAGACCAGTTGTAAGTACAAGTTAAGAACCCACAAACATAGCCAACATAGTTCAGCTTCTGCGTTATATGAAATTTGTCACAGCAGGTACAATAATTGAACTTTCATTTTGCAAAAAAGCCCAACTCAAACAACAAGTGAGAAAATATGCAAGATCAGTGATAAATTCATAGTGGATGACGATCTTAAATCAGGCTGTGTGCGGAGGAGGCTGTGTGGGGAGGAGGCTGCAGCCATGACTGGAAAGAATAGGGATTTTGCAGCATGATTAAAGAAAGTGACACCAGCATCAATTTGGACATTCTGTATGATTCATCACCAAGCTTTGGCATTGAAGAATTTGCAGACTGAAGTATATAAGGCTCTCAATATGGTTATTAAAATTGTTAATTTTATAAAATCCTGGGCAGTGATCACCAGGGATCCTAGACATCCGTCTGCCATGGAAAAACATAGAATTTGCATTTTTTGCAGAGAATCTTTAGTTTTTACATTTTGTGAAAAAATAAAAACACATACAGTAGTACCTCATTTAGCTGAGCCGCCATTATCCGGCTCTCCATATTAAACACCCTGGGGCTGATGGCGGGAGCCCTGCTGTCCCGGGGCTCAGCTGTCAGCCCCAGCTTGGTTAATACGGAGAGCCAGATAATGGAGGCTCAGACAAACAGAGTTCTACTGTATCAATAACATTGTGTTCAACTGATACCTATATATATTGTGGCTAGGGAAACTGAAATTCAATATTTAATTTTAATCACAGAAAAAACGTGGATTTTTATGTTTCTTATGGAGATTTTTTTTAAAAAAATCACAGAAAACTAGAGTGTTTGGTGATCACACACTCTTTTAGTATGTTTTGTGAACAGATGGGCACTGACCACATTCAAGTTTTGTTTCATAGCAAAGTCAGGTGGTTTTGAATTGTGTGATGAAATCAGAATTTTCCTCCTTGGGGAAAACAGACCTTGCAGATTACATATGTAATTGGACTTTTTTATTACATTGGGTTAGCCAGTGGACATATTAGCAAATTGAATGCACTGAACCTAACACTTCAAGGTAGGCATGCAAATATACTAAATATGAAAGAGAAAATCTGGGGATTAATGAAGAAAGTTTGTCTTTGAAGATGCCACATTGAAAAGGGAGTTAGCGAGAGGTTTCCAATATTATCAGACTTTTAAAAAGAACAAAGTGAAAGTAATCGAAATGGAATTAACGACCCAATATTAACTCATTTGTCTGGACTGTATTCCCACTTTGATGAATATTTTCCTGAAGTTGAACACGACTCTCCAGATCGATTGCATTTGAAAGCCATTCTTGGTAACAGCTGACTCACTTCTAACCTTAGATATCTCAGCTCAAGAAAATCACTTAGAATTGTCAAGTGTTAAAAACTGTCGTCAAATTTTCAAATCTGACAAATCAGGAATTCTGGATTTCTGTTAGGGGAGAGTACAAAGAACTCAGTGATAAAGCTATGAAAGTGCTGCTTCCATTTGGTTTAAGTTATTTCTGTGTGTCTGCGTTTTCAGCAGTTGTTTCCAGGAAAACTAAACACAGAAATCATTTAAACTTGGAAAACAACTAATACCTGGCACTATCAGAGATTCAACCAAGCATTGCGCAACTATGCAGTTCAGAACAGCCTGTTTTTTCCACTAAAATGTTAGGCTCTGTCCAAAGACACCATGAAAAAAACCTCCATAGTTTCAAATGATAGGTTTAAAAACCCAGATTAGATTAGATTATATAATTAAACAAACTGTGTATAGTTAAAGTCACAAACACCATCCAAACTCTAGAGTCCATCTTGATTCTAGTATCCTGTGTCAAGAAAAAAAAAAAGAAAAACAAAAGGCACTTGATATAGGGAGCCACCAAATTTTAAAATATCTGTAAGGGAACTGCAGTACTAAAAAGTTTGTGGACCACAGCTGTAGACCATCTTTAAAATTCTCTTTTATATCTTCCTTTTCTGTCAGAACACATGTATGTATGCAGTTCGTTTCCAAAGAAATGCTTCTGTAAGCTTCTGTAACCCTTCTCTAAACAGAGAGACCTCACACATCATATACAGCTCAAATTTATCCCTTTCTGCAGTTTGCCTTTTTTGGTACCTTAATGGGGAAAAATGAAACAAACTTCAGTCTCTGTTATTAAATCCATCCATTCTAACTCTGTGTCCCAAATAAGCTAATTCTATCAACTCAAGGTTACACTTTTTCTTTCACGGTTAGCAAAGCCATTTTTATGAGAAGCATCACTGCCGCATGTGGAAGAGATGCTCTGCCCATGTTAGGCTGGCTAAAGAAACATCATCAATATATACATAGTAGGCTAATTCACCAATATCCTCTAACACCCAATATATGAAACACTTAAAGGTTATCAGTTTCTCTCTTTCAACATCAGCAGTGCGCAAGGCTACTGCTGTAAGGGACTAGCTGGCATATTTCACTAGCACCAGGAGATACCTCTTGCCTTTTTGTCTGCCTATATAGTAGACTCAAAATATCCATCATGACCCTTTGATATTGTTCTTCTGTTATAGGAAGTGGACTTAACCGAACTTTGCAGTTCTCTTCTGTTTCTCTACCTGCTAGCACCCATAACAGGGCTTACAGTATAATTTTACGCTTCATGTACATCAGGCCACTAAAAGTTTGGGATTAGCTTATCTCTTGGTCCATTAAGTGTCTAACTAAGTAAATATAATGGGTGATGCACAGTAGTTTGGACTGGTACCTTTGACAGGACTAATTGCCTGCTTATTTCCTAAACTTTAATATTCCCCATGGGAACCCACCCCCTTTAGAGAGGATTATTCACTTGTGAATAGCTCTCTTTGCTTCTGTGAGAGCTGCACAGACTCTAGTTATCTGATGAACAGTGCATCTGTTGTTCTGGTCATGGCCTCTTAGGCCACTCTGGAGACAGTATTAGGTAAGTCAAATCCCTCTCAATGGCTCCATCCAGTCTACAGGAATATTTGGAGCGGACATTTCCTCTGAATCAGGATCAGCCACAATTCAGAATTTTGTTGACAAGAATCTGCTTTATTAACTGCTTCTGTGCCAGAGGTTAACTCAGTCACAGGTTCTGTGTTTGTAGGGGCTGCCTTTTGAGCTTGATGCTGAGTGACAATTAGACAGTTTTGTCCTTGTGACTGTCAATGTTCCTTCCCCACTCTGAACGCTAGGGTACAGATGTGGGGACCTGCATGAAAAACCTCCTAAGCTTATCTTTACCAGCTTAGGTCAAAACTTCCCCAAGGTACAAAATATTCCACCCTTTGTCCTTGGATTGGCCGCTACCACCACCAAACAAATACTGGTTACTGGGGAAGAGGTGTTTGGAAACGCCTTTCCCCCAAATACTTCCCAAAACCTTGCACCCCACTTCCTGGACAAGGTTTGGTAAAAAGCCTCACCAATTTGCCTAGGTGACTACAGACCCAGACCCTTGGATCTTAAGAACAATGAACAATCCTCCCAACACTTGCACCCCCCCATTTCCTGGGAAATGTTGGATAAAAAGCCTCACCAATTTGCATAGGTGACCACAGACCCAAACCCTTGGATCTGAGAACAATGAAAAAGCATTCAGTTTTCTTACAAGAAGACTTTTAATAGAAATAGAAGTAAATAGAAGTAAAGAAATCACCTCTGTAAAATCAGGATGGTAGATCCCTTACAGGGTAATTAGATTCAAAACATAGAGAATCCCTCTAGGCAAAACCTTAAATTACAAAAAAGATACACAGACAGAAATAGTTATTCTATTCAGCACAATTCTTTTCTCAGCCATTTAAAGAAATCATAATCTAACACATACCTAGCTAGATTACTTACTAAAAGTTCTAAGACTCCATTCCTGGTCTATCCCCGGCAGAAACAGCATATAGACAGCCACACAGACCCCTTTGTTTCTCTCCCTCCTCCCAGCTTTTGAAAGTATCTTGTCTCCTCATTGGTCATTTTGGTCAGGTGCCAGCAAGGTTACCTTTAGCTTCTTAACCCTTTACAGGTGAGAGGAGCTTTCCCCTGGCCAGGAGGGATTTCAAAGGGGTTTACCCTTCCCTTAATAATTATGACAGTGACCAATTTCATTCTCCATAACATCCCTCCTGGAAACTCAATGTGAAGACCTAGGGCCCTTCAGTTTAAGAAAGTTTTAACACAGGGGTTCCCAGACTCTGAACCGTTGTTGGCTTGCAGAGCACTTTCTGGTGGTCCACACAGTGAGGTGGCTGGTCACAAGGTGCTGGCACCTCCTTATTTCCAGCTGCTAATGCATATCGCAATCTAGCTACAAACACTTTTAAAAATTAAAGATACTTTTAATACTACTATTTTTCCAGGTAAGCAATTGCCGCAGTGGCCATAGGACTATCATGTGACATAGAATGGAAGGAGAAATGGGGCACAGCACAGTGAACAGGAGGGGAGGTATAATCAGAGACTCACTCTATTGAAATTGAGCCACACTGTGGAGGAGTTTGAGAACCCCTGACATATGCTATTGATATTGCAAAGGAGAGGACAGCATGGAACAAACATAACACAGAGGAGAGACAGCAGCGATAACTATGGAGGCAACAGAAGTGGGAACCTGTGGAGGGCCTGGATCAATTATTCAAATCCATGTATTAAAAGAAAGGCAAATTTTTAATTATGAGGTTATAATCCTCTCAGAGTTTATGATATCACCACACCCAGCAATAGACTTATAGCCCTATAATTCACATTTGTCTGTTACAGCACTTATTCTGGATATATTTTCTTCAAACCCAGAGATTGTTATTTTCTAAAGTTCTTCTCATCACTACCACAACTGCCAGTGATGAATAATCTCCAGGAGTTATGCAGTGTTGAACATGCAGGTCTATCATAACTGCAAATCTAGCTCTTGATCACGCAATCAGATCTGTGCAGGGAGGATAAGGTCTGCGAACGCTGAGCAGATTGCAGGCTTGGACCAAATTTGAATGAAACAGTAAGTAATACAATTGACTAGCCTTGGATATGACTTTTGTTTTTTTAATTGAAACAGAATAAAAAAAGAACTGGAAATTTACAAAGAAGATGACTTGGAAAATGTTTGTGAAGCTCTTCAAACAGAAATTGAATTTCTGCAGATGGTATGCTATTTTTATTGAGCGCTCCTAATTTCCATTAATTTTAGGCCCACCATTTGCAAACTGCCAAGAGCCCCATTTTTCACTGAAAAAGGAAAGTCAGAAAAAAATTACCTGTTAAGACTGAGAAATTTTCAGCAAAAGATGCAGGGATTTAGTTGTAGGGCCACCATTAATATTAGCCTCTTGAATGCTGAACAGACCATGGAGGATGAGCTACATTGATCCTAGAGAGCAACCTTTATTTAAATAGACATGTTGCAATTGGGCCACAGAGGAGGACAACTCTCATGTACTTACTGAATGTTGTAAACTCATAGGGTTCTTTATGGAAACCGACTAGAGAAGACTGCATATTTTCTTCTAAATATCAACCTTTTCTTCAATTTTCATAACTGTTAGTTTGTGTTACATTAGCTTTATTTATTCAGCACTTGTGAATTTATGAATTTTACTACTCTTAATATTAGTTTTTTAAAAGTAGGGGACAAACACATTGCAGGTAAATACTTTAAGGGTCTCATTTTCAGGAGTGAAGGGGTTTTGGTTGATGTATTTTGGAGTCTGGTCTAGCTACTGTTTGATGATACAACTGCCACTAGGGGGAAAAAATGTGGCATCAGTGACAAGATATGGTTTATTTGGATGTATGTACATTGGTTTTAATGAACAGTAAAAATGTTTGTGCCAGAGTAGTTTATTGCATAACGCTTTATTTGGAAGGATGGTAACCTTGAACCTCATTCATTAACTTTATCATGAGCAAGTAAAACAAAGTTTTGTAAAATGCAAACTTCTACTTTTTTGATTTCTCAGAGGTCTAAAACAGATCTAAAATGTACACTCTCAAGCAAGGCCGGGAATAATAATGCTGGCAGATGCTCATATACTATGATGACAGGGGCCACATAAATACACAGAGTGAGATTAAACTCTCAAAATGAGATGCCTAACAGAAATGCTCAACTTTAAATATAGCAATGTAGCTATACTAATCTTAAAGCTGATTGAGGTGGTTTGGGAACGTTACATACTTCACTATGTATAGGATGTTGTATATGATGTGTAAACAAAATAAATTTCATTTGGTATCCTGGTACATTACATATGATACAAAGAAATTCAGTCTTCTTAAAATTCAAGGGCAAGATTTTGGCATTAGGCCACTGTGGGTATGTCTTCATTGAAGTTAAACATCTGTGGCTGTCCCGCATCAGCTGGCTACAGAGCTGTTTAATTACAGTGTATATGTTAGGCTTGGGTTGGAGCCTGGACTCTGGGACCCCATTAGGGGACATCCTTCTGGGACCCCATAGCCCAAGCCAGTTGACACAGGACAGCCACAGGTGTTTAATTGCTATGTAGACATACCCATGTGTTGGGGACAAGGGAACAGGAGCTGTGCAAAAACAATAGTTCGCAAAAAAAAAAGGAGTACTTGTGGCACCTTAGAGACTAACCAATTTATTTGAGCATAAGCTTTTGTGAGCTACAGCTCACTTCATCGGATGCATCGAATGCTCAAATAAATTGTTTAGTCTCTAAGGTGCCACAAGTACTCCTTTTCTTTTTGCGAACACAGACTAACATGGCTGATACTCTGAAAATAGTTCCCAAAGGTATTGTACCCAAGACAGACATGTTGTTTTTGACTCCTGTGAAAGAGTACACACAGCAACAATATCTAGTATACCTCTTTAAAGAGAGTGGTGAATACTCCTGGCCACATACTAGCCCAAGTCAGCTGACATATGGCGGAGGTTGTGACCATGTCCTTGCCCTTTTAAGTTATTTATAAAGAATAGTCTCACAATTAGGATTTGTTTCATATATTTCAAATTAACATGCATGTATCTTTCTTTTTTGCAGAAATTATCACAAAAGTCTTCAGGCAAATAAATAATTTACAGAAGATTGATTTAAATGTCACAGAAACCAGTCTTTGCAGTACTTTAGCTACACACATTTTAGTAAGCCTTTGTTGTTACGCTATCACCCTTCATATTTCTTGTTGGGAAAACAAAGATTCTCCTTTTGCTGTTTATTAATGTGGGCATTTGGTTACTTCAAAAATAATATTTTTCCTGTTTTGGCAGTGATCCCATTCTCATATTCAACAGGCATCCCTGCCTAGGCTGTTCCTTTACCATCTCTGAATATGGCACACAAGCCAGTACAGATACAGTAGAGTCCATAACTAACTCCATTCTGAGTGTACCATTTTCCCTGTGTATCCACTTTCATCATATTCCTCCTCTTACTAGGAAAGGTAATAGCCTGGGTCTCCTCTAAGACAGACACTTATGCTGCCAGCAGGAGATATTTACATGCCATATGGTTATTTATACCTTAAAAGCTCAATTGTGCAAGCTTCATAAAGCAGGCCATAACCCAGAAGTACAAAGATGAAAGTACAAAATAACTTCTATAGAGTGGCAGCAATCACAAAGCCACTCTGCTAGTAGGTACATGTTTTCTAATCCACCCCCCCACCATCACTACCTTAATTCTCATCAGTTAACATTACAGACTAAATCCTATTTTCATATATAAGTAACTGGGCTGTTTGATGAGGATTTCCTTGGGGTTTAAGTTTAAGAAATCCTCCCCCACCCAATGCTGTATGATCCATGATTGCCACTTCAGCCTCAGGGCTGCAGGTCCATTGCCCAGGGTACTCCACAGATGTGGAGGAATCCAGGGGAGTGATGGGGAGGGTGGATCTATTTGTCCCCAGTGAAATACTGTATCCAAGCTCCACAACCCATATTTTCTTACAGTTTTTGAAAATTGACCCCCCCCCCCCCCCCCTTGTGTCTGAGATGGAGGGAGAGAGTTTGATAGCAGTTTTGTCCGTGTATGGATTGCAGAATTGGTCCCAAAACATATTCTAAAACCACTTAGTCTTATAAAATAGGAATTATTACCATTACCAATAACTATTGCTGTTAAAGTTGATGATGACAGTTGACTTCATAATTAATATTAAAGTGTTTTTTCATGGGAATCCTTTTAGGCCTTGATTCAGCACAACACTTAAGTATAAGCTTAACTTTAAGCATATCAGTAGTCGCAGTGACTTCAATAAAACTAGTTGCCTATTTAAAGTTACGCGAGTGCTCCAGTCCTTTGCTGAACTGAGTCAAATTAAGAGGTGTTGTATAAGGAGATATAAGTTATGTCAGAGAACCTCAAGGTGGCTAAAATGGTGTAATTTACATGGTATGGAACTGGAAGAAAGTGAAAATTACATAAATCTGGGCCTTCTCTGTACTGGGATTAGGATTTTCCTGCCTTGTTTATTCAGATAATGTCATTGTCATTGATTGTACTAGCCATGAGAATCAACTGACTAGGATTTGACTCCTAATCTGGTGAAAACCTGTTATTAATATTCAATCTCAGTATGCATGTGTTTAAATTGTTCATTTACAAGTGTTCCTTGTGTCTTTTTTCCAATGGTATTATTTACGGGTAGCTATTCAGCCCAAACATGTAAAGTATACATGTAATAGATGTTAAATAAAAAAAGTATTTGAATAGCGTATGAATAAAATTCAAATGAGTGATATGAGCAGTATTATCCAATTAAAAATATTAGCAAAAGTTGGATTTTTTGTCTACATGAACCTGAGGAGAACATGGTGAGGCCTTTAGTGCCAATGCTAACGAAAGAAAAGCTGAGGTGAGGATTTCCTAGTTTGACGGCAAGGTCTAACATGATAAATAATTTTGCTGTTAGTTCAGCTAAAGACAATTAGAGATACAGACAACTATTTTACAGCCTTTACTCAGGCAAAACACTTCAGGGTGTTTTCCCTTAGAAATGACTGTAGGATTACGCATTTAAAAGACATTTAGTATCCCCATTTCCCCCAGATGACAATGGAATAAACAAAAAAAATCACAGCCAAAAGAGAGAGTCAACAACAGAGGCTCCTAATCTTGTGTCCATTGAAGTAGATGGTGATACAGTAGTATAATTGACTACACTGAGTGCAGGATCAGGTAGGTCTAATCCAGGGGTTCTCAAACTGGGGGTCAGGACCCCTCAGGGTGGGTGCGAGGTTATTATATGGGGAGGTCGCAAGCTGTCAGCCTCCACCCCAAACTCTGCTTTGCATCCAGTTATACATAATGGTGTTAAATATATTTAAAAGTGTTTTTAATTTATAAGGGGGGGGGGATGTCATACTCACAGGCTTGCTATGTGAAAAGGGTCACCAGTACAAAAGTTAGAGAGCCACTGGTCTAATCATTCATGGCAAGTGTGAAGAGGTACACTCACCACGGGTAGCACCTCCTATCTCTACATTTGGAGATCAGCTTTTACCAACTCTGGCCTCCCCCTTCTGTCGGTAACTCATGCTGTGACTCCCCCCACAACTCGGAACGCTCCCTCTTCCTGACTCGGCCCTCTGGCCAGGCCACTGTGGGTATGTCTACACAGTAATTACAAATCCGCAGCTGGCCCTGTAGACCTTTGGGCTTGGGCTGGAGCCTAGACTCTAGGACCCTGTGAGATGGTAGGGCCCCAGAGCTAGGGCTACAGCCTGAGCCCAAACATCTACTGTGCAATTAAACAACCCCACAGCCCAACCCCCATGAGCCTGAGTCAGCTGGCACAGGCCAGCTGCAGGTGTCTAATTGCAATGTAGACATACACTTAATAGTCCTCCCCTTCCACTGTAACAAAGTCCCTGTGGGCCAGCTAGTGTTTCCAACAATCCTGTGCCACTTCCCAATGGCTGGTAAGGGAACCCAGCCCATTCTCTACACTGGGTTCTAGCCCAGGGACCCTATAACATGCAGTTAAGTTCTGCTCAGTCCCACTCCTTGCTGCTGCTTCCCTGGGCTTCTTCCTACGCAGCACTCTCAGGCTTTCTTTCCCCCATAATTCTTCTAGGATTGACCCTTCTTCCAAGTCTCATTCTCCCTTTTGGATTTTCTGCTCACTCACACCAGCCAGCCTCCTGCTCTAAAATTCCTGGCTTTATAGGAAGGAACCTGCTCCTACCCAGCTGGGCTTCATGTTCACTTAAGCCTGGTTCTCCCTCCAGGTGCAGCCTCTCAAGCCCACATTAACCCTTTTAGGGCCTGTGTGGGGTGCACACTCCCATCACAGCATGTTTGGCAATGATATAAATAGCAGTAGTTCTACTTTTTCTGATCAGCATGCTCTAGCATATTCTCAGTTAAAATACAAATGACAGCTGGTCAGCTAACCAAATTCCTATAAATCTCATCACATTAGCTGGGGATTTGTCAACCTCTTGTTGGTGGGATATTATACATTGTATTTTTGTTTGTTTTTTTCTAAATTGCTAATTCCGTTTTTATTTTAGATGTAAGGCCAAGGCAAATAGCCTTCTCTGTGGCAATATGTGCAATATACCATACACAGAAAAGCAATTAAGTTTAACACCATCTTCTGCTATCAAAAGGTAACTGGTTACCGGGCCAGAAATAAAAATTCTAAGGCCCAAACAGTCAAAAGTAGCCACTTGGCACCCCAGTTTTGGAGTTGCTAACTTGAGATGCCTTGGGTCTGATTCTCAGAGATGCTGAACCACACATTTGCATCCATTGATTTCAGCTGGAATTATGGGTCTTTCTTTTACACATGATGTCATAAATGTAAAGGGGAGGGTAAACCCCTTTAAAATCCCTCCTGGCCAGAGGAAAAATCCTCTCACCTGTAAAGGGTTAAGAAGCTAAAGGTAACCTTGCTGGCACCTGACCAAAATGACCAATGAGGAGACAAGATACTTTCAAAAGCTGGGAGGAGGGAGAAAAACAAAGGGTCTGTGTCTGTATGATGCTTTATTGGGGACAGAACAGGAATAGAGTCTTAGAACTTAGTAAGTAATCTAGCTAGGTATGTGTTAGATTATGATTCCTTTAAATGGCTGAGAAAATAGCAGTGCTGAATAGAATGAATATTCCTGTCTGTGTATCTCTTTTGTAATTTAAGGTTTTGCCTAGAGGGATTCTCTATGTTTTGAATCTAATTACCCTGTAAGGTATCTACCATCCTGATTTTACAGAGGGGATTCCTTTACTTCTATTTCTATTAAAAGTCTTCTTGTAAGAAAACTGAATGCTTTTTCATTGTTCTCAGATCCAAGGGTTTGGGTCTGTGGTCACCTATGCAAATTGGTGAGGATTTTTACCAAACCTTCCCTAGGAAGTGGGGTGCAAGGATTGGGAGGATTTTGGGGGGAAAGATGTGTCCAAACTCTGTTTTTTCAGGAACCCAGATAAAGTTTGGTGGTGGCAGTGGAAATCCAAGGGCAAAGGTAAAATTAATTTGTACCTTGGGGAAGTTTTAACCTAAGCTGGTAAAAGTAAGCTTAGGAGGTTTTTATGCAGGTCCTCACATCTGTACCCTAGAGTTCAGAGTGGGGAAGGAACCTTGACACATGAGCTAGCAATACTATTTTCATCGATTGTCAAAAACACTAAAATTCTACTTACGTTCTTGTTAAAGGGTACTAAATGCATCACATTTCATTCATTTTCATTTTTTTAAAATATCAAACAGGTTCAGAGGAATATTTACAACCCCCAACCACTTGTGATTTTTCATCCACTCCTGTAAATTGATTACCAGTTACCAGCAGTCTCTACTGTTGCTATAATCTCACCTACAGGGCAAACCTGTCGGTCACTCATGCTTCAAAAGTAGGCTGAGTTGTTCAAACTTTATTTAAAAACCTGATGTGGGAGCTGCTTCATTTCTTCCAATTCATCGTTTTAAGTGTTTAAAGTCCTAAGCAACTTATTTGGAAAAGGGTGTCATGATAGTGCTCTATGTCTTTATGTATGTAAAAAATTCTAGAAGTTGATATTTAAGAATTTAGTTACTGGGTTTTGCAGAATCAATAAAACTTCTTGATGTTGGGCACTGCAAATGGGTTTCACTATGCAGCTCTTTACATCAGCTCTTAATAGAGGGCAAGAGGGCTGCAGGCTTTGCTTGCCTTTACAGTTCAAAAATGCTGTAATTTACTTAAATATTAGTGTAAAAAAAGAGAACAGGGTAGATGAAAGCACACTAATAAACTGTAGTGTGCTTCAGCAGTGTCCACACGAACAGTCAGTGGGTAGCAGGGTGGTACAGGATAGATTTACACCCCAATTTGCTGAAAACTAAATGTTTGTGTAAACAGGCCCAAAACTTCCAAGCAGGATGGAATGTATAAAGATATTTCAGACAAATCAAACTAAACACAGTAAACAGACACACTGAAAGTGAGGCTTGTTCTTGTTTGAGATCAGGATTTTACAGTCATTAAATTCTTCTTTCTATGGTTCATAAATTCTTGTTAGTATAGAGTAGAAAATTTGGGCAGTCCTGGTTATCATTCACAAGAGGAGGTTTTGTAAAAGGAAAACTTTAGTGCCATCTGCTGGTCTGTACCCTACAACACAACTTAAACAGGATATCAAACAGGCTTAATTTTTTATTACACTTTTTCATTTAATATAAAATGTTTTCTCTCTCGTACAATCATTTTTATTTCATCACTTTTAATCAGATACTTCATATTAAAAATTGTACATCTTTAATTTCCCTTTCTAAATTTTACAGGCACTGATATTAGATGTACTTCCGGGAATAACGTGAAACAGCATATAGTAGGTGTGTTCTAGCAACACTCTGTCCCTATGAAGAATGGGCATTCTTATTTTATAAGAAAATTATCAGAGCCTATATGAAGATCAAGTTTCATATCAACAACATTCCAAAATATATCACACTGCATTCATGAGTTTGCACTGTACAATGAAACAAAGCCAAGGGACATGTTGAATAGGGTATGGGCAGCCTAATGACATCTCTTGAGCTAATGGTTCCATTCCAGAGACCAGACAGGGCAATGAAGGGGCCTCATCAGGTAAAAAAGAAAAAAAAGAAAAAGGAAAAAAAAATCACCCTCCATATCTTCCCCCAAAACTAAACAAAGAGAGCCTCCTTCACTTAAATTGCAGTGGGTCCCGAGTAACTGCAGATGATCATCTGCATGCACACTCTGTAATTTTTTTAAGCCAGTTCAGACTTTCCCATTCCCAGTTGAATACAGAGGAATGGGCATGATTCCAGTCTTTAATCCATAATAAGATCAAAGAATTCATTTATCTGCTTTGCAATGGCCTTGTTTTCCCGTAGTGCTCCTTTCCTGTAGAGCTCCCCTCAATTGTCCAGTGGCTCCACTGATTGTTTGGCAGGCTTCCTGCTTCGGATGTACTTAATTTTTTTTATTTTTTTGGTTTATATGAGTTTTTTGTTAATTGAATTTCTAATTCTTTTTTGACCTGTACTTTTACGCTTCACTTGCCAGAGTTTATGCTCCTTTCTATTTTACTCATTAGGATTTGAATTCCAATTTTTAAGGGATGCCATTTTACCTCTAGCTGCCCGCTTTTACTCTGTTTAGCCATGGTGGCACATTTCGGTCCTCTTACTTTGTTTTTTTTATTATTATTGATTGGGGGTATACATTAAATTTGAGCATCTATTATGGTGTTTTTTAAAAGTTTCCATGCAGTTTGGTGAGCTCACAATGAGTTACGTGCGAGGTAGAATACAATGATATTTCTCCATTGTTGACATCAACTGTCAATTCACATGTCTACTGTGGCCATTGGGATGCATATACAGTACTTCTACTTGAAGCACATAGGCTAGAATCAAGACAAACAGATGCAAAGACAAATTAATACAAACATCATAGAAGAGTCTGTGGACCTCATGACAGTCATTTCAAGAAAACAAAAGTATAGGTCAATAGAATCCTGAACATGACCCTACAAGCATATCAAAGTACGTAACTAAAATGCTGTCATGCACAATATTATCACTAAACTACTGAGCACTAAATCAGTGACACCTGTCACATTCACAAGCCATTATGGCTTTCCCATGAACTACCAACCCATAGATTTATCCTGTAATAGGTGTAGTATAATGTCTCCATCTGGAGACTTATATAGTTTATAGTAGCATTAGGCAAGGGATATATATTGGTTGTATAGACAACCCATGAAATGTGTGAAAACCTGGGTAAATAAATGTTTCAGGTTTAGTGGTGTCTCATTAAATAACCTCTACTCCTAGTCAAGATTCCCCTGTTTATGCATCCAAGGATCACATTAGCCCTTTGGCCATATTGTCTGCGACCTCATGTTCAGCTGACTATCCACCACAAGCCCCAAATCTTTTTTAGACACACCGCTTCTCAGGAGAGTCCCCAGTATGGCCAATATTCTTTGTTTCTAGAAGTATACATTTACATTTAGCCATATTAAACACATACTGTCTGCTTGTGCTTATCAAAAGATCCAGCTCCCTCTGAATCAGGAACCCGTCCTCTTCATTATGTACCACTCCCCCAACTTGTGTGTTGTCTGCAAACTTTATCAGTGATGATGTTATGTGTTTTTCCAGATCACTGATAAATATTAAATACTGTAGGGCCAAAAAACATATCCCTGCAGGACCCCAGCAGACACACACCCTCTCAATGAGGATTCTCCATTTACAATTTTATTTTGAAACCTATCAGCTAGCTAGTTTTTAATCCATTTAGTGCATGCCATGTAAATTTTGTATCATTCTAGGTTGTTGGTTTTTTAATCAAAATGTCATGTGGTACCTTACAGATGTCCCAGTATATTACATTATTGTCTTTATCAACTAAACATGTAATCTCATCAAAAAGAGATATCAAGTTAGTTTGACAGGATCTGTTTTCCATAAAACCACGTTGATTGGCATGAATTATATTCCATTCCTTTAAGTCTTCATCAATTGAGCCTGTATCAGCTGCTCCATTATCTTCACCAGGATCAATGTCAGACTGACAGACCTATAATTACCTGAGTCTTCCTGTTTTCTCTTTTTAAACACTGGCAAAACATAAGGTTTTTTCCAGTCTTCTCAAATGTCCCCAGACTTACTGAGGACCAAAATAAATGATCCAGTGAGCTCTTCATCCAGCAATGTTAAAACTCTTGCATAAAAATTATACTGACCTGCTGATTTTAAAATGTCTAATTTAAGTAGCTGCTGTTTTAACATCCTCCTAGGAGGAGAGGATGTGGGGGACCAGAGGTAGATGAAGGAGGTGAGGGAAACTCAAAAGTGGAGCCAAAGAGAGAGGGGAGGGGAAAGTCAAGAGTGGGAAAATGGTGGATTTTAAAGGGAGGAGCAAGAAGCTTTATGACATATGCCCGCCTAGACTCTATGCAGTGAAGAAAATACAGCAGTCATGTGCAGTAGATCACTGAGTTTTCATAGGGACAAACATTCAGTGATTTCCAGAAAGCTTATGCCATTGTATGCACAAAATGCATTTGTGGTTGTACATCTAGTATATATTTGCAATTAGTGAGATTGTGTATGCAGATCAAGAACTGTATGTGCAAACAGTTATTTAGACACATTTTTATGCAGTTACTTGACTGTGAAATTTTAATGGCTGTGTGCAAGATATTTTGCATAAATAATTGTATGCCAACCTCATTGAAAACCTGACCTTCAGTCTGCTAGCCAGAATACAGTATTAGCAATCATATGCCAAATTACACTCTTTACAGAGGAAATTGATAACATTGACCTAATCCACATAAGCTGCCAATTTCCTCATCTCTGGCAGAAACACATACTGGATGATAGGAAGATGACCTATTTCTAATATGTTCACAAGCAAGGATATGGTGAATACTATTTCCAGACTGCTTCAACACGTGCCTGGACAGGTGGGTGGTTTGCGTAATTCTGCTGCACGGTAATTAGATTTTGAGTATTTAACAGGCAGAAGAGTTCTGGATTTTTTGCACATGAAGATTCAGTAGATGCCTTTGTCCCCAAAAGGTCCTGAAAATGCTCCTCTGATCTCATCCCCTTCCCTAAAACAGCAGACACTCAACTCCTAAGTGACAGACTGACAGTGCTGCTGGTATTACAATGGCTGAGTACATCTACTTCTACCTTGATGTCTGAGAGCTTAAAATAGTCCTATTATTTTATCGCTAGTCGGTAAAAGGGAGTAGATATCTCCAACTCTCACCCGCAGACTGTAGAGTGAGAGAATCTGCAGGCAATGCTGGAAGACCGTAACAGGAGTATTTTTAGGGTCAGTGGAGAATGCGGCATATGGAGCAGCCTTTAGTTAAATACCTACAAATCATGGAACCATCAAACCATATTGACTTCTTTCCCCCAATGTTATTTTTAAAGACATGGTGTCACAAAACTCAACTGTTCCAAAGTAACTTTACTTCCATTGTTGTCATGGGAAAGAGGTTTCTCATCACTGGGAAGAAGTGCTCACTTTGAAGGCCAGAGATTTTTACAGGATCTGCACCTCTTTAACCTTAATCAAACCTTGCCTGTAAATGCTAAACATTGCTTCTGGCAATAGTCAGAGTAATACACAGGTATCAACACTGGCAATAAGCATATCTGCTATAGTTCAGTCATTCAGAGGAAACCATTAGTAATACAGATTTTACATTTTTGTATAATCCTATCTGCAATGTAATTTATACAACGGTAGGTGGTGGTATAAACATGTACCTCATTGGAGGCATGACTATAACAGTGAAAATTAGACCTAACCAACAGTTCTGAAAAAGTCTTAAATGAGCTGTTTGGCCCCAACTCCCTTGCTCAGAGGACCTACACAACTGTGTCTAGCAGTTTGCCATGTATTGCTCATCGATCCCAACATTCGGTAAGGATATTCTGTGAGTTGATATATCATCATCCAGCAGGCTTTCTGTATGGGCACACATCTTCTAACAGTGTCTAATAAATGCTTTTATAGGGGCCTATATGGATCTGTTTTATGACATACTAAGCAAAGCGTTGGGTCTATGAGCTGGGATGTAATTTAAAGGTAGGTATTTACATGTATCTATGGCTGGTATATGATTGTCTGTTCCTATAACATGCTGCAAATACTAACATAATTTAACAGGTAGCACATGCTATATTGTTATTACCACATTTCCATATATAAAATTTTCTTGTCGCCTCGCCAGAGATGCTTGGTGGTATGACATCGGCATATCATGCTGAAATCAGGAAGTTGCATCTTCTTTAATTGTCCCTAGCCCCACATGGCATAATTGTGGCTCTTCCCGTTGTGAACGAGAGGGCCTACAGCAGGGGTGGGTAAACTTTTTGGCCTGAGGGCCACATCGGGGTTCCGAAACTGTATGGAGGGCCGGGCAGGGAAGGCTGTGCCTCCCAAAACAGCCAGGCCCCTGCCCCCTATCTGCCCCCTCGCACTTCCTGTCCCTGACTGCCCCCTTCAGAACGCCTGACCCATCCAACCCCTCCTGCTCCTTGTCCCCTGACCTCCCCCGCCCCTAACCACCACCCCGGGACCCTACCCCCTATCCAACCCCCCCCAATCCCCTGACTGCCCCAACCCCTATCCACAACCCTGCCCCCTGACAGCCCCCCCCCAAACCTCTGCCTCATCCAACCACCCCCTGCTCCCTGTCCCCTGACCGCACTCTCCTGGGACCCCCTGCCCCTTATCTAACCCTCCCCCCCCCCGCTCTCCACCCCCTTACCATGCCGCTCAGAGCACCAGAACTGGCAGCCGCAGCACCTGGCCTCAGCCAGCCATGCCACCGTGCAGTCTAGAGCACCAGGGCAGGCCGGCGGCTCTTGCAGTCACGCTGCCTGGCAGGAGCTTGCAGCCCCGCCACCCAGAACGCTGGCGGCACGGTGAGCTGAGGCTGCAGGGGAGGGGGGGCAGCAGGGGAGGAGCTGGGGGCTAGCCTCCCCGCCCAGGAGCTCAAGGGCCAGGCAGGAGGGTCCCACAGGCCAGATATGGCCCGCAGGCCGCAGTCTGCCCACCTCTGGCCTACACACTTCTACCACATTCTGTTCCGTTTTGGAAGGTGCCACGCTTTGCTGGCTGTTGAGTGGCATCCGTCTGCAATCCCGTCTGAGCCAAACACAATGCAGTATCCGTAGAATGACTACAAACTCCACGACAGTTGGCTCTCCCATATTTTTAGTAACAATAAATCACAAGAAATGTTGTGGCCAAGCACTCTTGGAGCAAGACCATTAAGTCAGTGGTTGCGGGGCAGTCAGCAGTCACCTGTGAAGGAAGCAAAATGTCATCAGGTAAATGCTGGAGGCTAGGTGTGCCCCTGTTACTGCAATGGAGTACTGAGGATGTGAGCGATGGAAACTGGCATTTCCTCTGTAATTATTTATATAAAACCTCAAAGTCTATTAAGCACTGACCATACATGAAGAAATATCGCTGCCCCAAAATACTCAAAAGCTAAATAGACAATGGGATGCAGCCCAAGATTTTTTTTTCCTTCAGCTCAGTTTTGAACCCTTTAAAACTATGCCTCCTTTTTTACTTTACCTATTTGTTTGATTAACCTTTGTCTTTTAGTTGTTTAATTCATCTGTCTAGGTACTCATGTGTCTCACTTCATCACAGTATCTCTGAGCACCTCCCAAATGCTCCCAGTACCTGCTAAAGTTATTAGGTCACTCATGCAACTCAGATTCCTCCATGTCTAATTTACCAACAAATTCAGTAGTCCATTGGCTTGTGGGAGTCTAGAGACTCAGTGAAATAGCACAGATTTGCCTCTCCCTGTTAACTACTTCCTCCATTCCGCAATCATTGGCTTGTCTGCAGTAGCCATGGATTCTGGCACTGCAGCAGAAGCGGGGGGGAATCCTGAGTTGTGAGGTTACTATAAAGTTCAGCAGGAAGCATCCTCTTCATCTCCTCCAGTAGTTAAACCCATGACCTATTCTGTAAACATCTAGGCTATCAAGATTCATAACTATGCTACTGAATGCTAGGTGTGATTGATAGAGCTGTGATTATTAGTGTTAGTTATTTGTATTATAGTAGTACCTATTACTGAGTCACCTGTAAAAAGGATGACATGTGAACAAACTTGTCAGCTGCTGCTCTGTGATTTCCAAATGCTATGAAAACTCATCACAGTACTGGAAGTCTGCTGATAGGATGACGTGGGAACTGGTTCTTGTCAGGAATCATCACCACACTATGTTATGTATGCACCTTTCTACAATGCACATAGGTGGTACTAGGGTGTATTGCTACAATTCTAAAAGGGTGTGGTGAAATGAATCATACAGTTTAACAGCTTAATATGAAGCTGTACAATGAGGTTTTTTTAAATCCCTTTGCCTGTGTTACATTCCCTACTACTATACAAAAGACAATAGTATCTCATCAGAAAGCATCCTGGGGACATTCAGCTAATGAAGGAAGTCAAGATACATGTTGTTCACAAAGGATTTTACATTCACTTTCTTCAGGAGGATGCTTACCAGGAGATTTATCATCTGCATCAGCCTCATGGTCAGTATTAAGCACACCTGCTTGGGCTCCAGGTAACCATCAGGCAAATACTCTATACCAGGGGTTCTTAACCTTTTTCTTTACGCCCCACCCCCAACTATGCTATAAAAACTCCACTGCCCACCTGTGTCACAGTAACTGGTTTTCTGCATATAAAAGGCAGGGCCGGTGTTCGGGGGTAGCAAGCAGGGCAATTGCTGGGGCCTCATGCCACAGGGGCCCCCGCAAAGCTACATTTCTCAGGCTTCAGCTTCAGCCGCAGGTGACGACACTCAGGGGCCAGGCTTCAACCCCATGCAACAGGGCTTTGGCTTTTGACCCCAGCAAGTCTAATGCTGGCTCTGCTTGGCAACCTCCTTGAAACCTGCTTGCAGCTCCCCCAGGGGGCCTTGGACCCCTGGTTGAGATCCACTTCTCTATACTACCCCACACACATGTGAAGGGAGGGCAACTAATCTAGTTATCCAATGTGCAGCAAACAAGCAATACAAGGCTGGTAAACATAGCAATACTCCCCATATAAAAAAATCTGTAAATTAAGGATATTAATGTTATTCAGCAGCACTCAAAAGTGAGCTAGTGCCTCACAGGACATATAAAATGACCTACCTGCTTTAAAGAGTTTACAGTCTAATTTCAGGCAACCAAGGGAGGCAAGTACACTGCAGGGTGGGAATGAAGGAGGAAGGACAAGAGTAACAGCAGTAAGAATACATGGTTCCTCAGAAAAGGCACAGGGTGGTGGCACTTAAAATACAAATTAAAATTGAAAAATGTTTTGCGGGTGTCATGATAGAAATGGGTAAAGTCATGGATCCCCTTAGAACGGTGCTTAGGAATGATGTGGGAGAAGGCACAGAGACAGCTGGGGAAGGAAGTGCGTGAACAGGTCAAGGCTACTATCATTAGCTCAGCAGTGGCTAGAACTCTATGAGCCTCGTCAGAAAAGTACGCAGGGCCGGAGCAGAATTATGCTAATCTGTTCCCCACTTATTTAACAGGTCGGAAAGAAAACTATGAGCATGAAGATCTTGGAGATTCTCACTGAAAGATATTCATGAATATCCACTGTCATTTATCTCTCTCATGCCCGAAAGTTAACCCTTAAAAAGTACATCATATCACTGCCAGATAAAGCCACTGAGAACAAATACTTTTCAACATGCAGATATTCTCATTTAGCATTTATGCTGTTACCAGACAAAACAGCACATTTACAATAGATTTGACTGCAGTAGAAACAGTCATAGAATATCAGGGTTGGAAGGGACCTCAGGAGATCATCTAGTCCAACCCTCTGCTCAAAGCAGGGCCAATCCCTAATTTTTGCCCTGATCACTAAATGGCCCCCTCAAGGATTGAACTCACAACCCTGGGTTTAGCAGGCCAATGCTCAAACTGCTGAGCTATCCCTCCCCCCAGTCAGCTTCTAGGGAAACTGCCTTAACCAACAGAGATTAGTCTAAATCCTTTTAATACCCAATTGTCTTCAACTGCCTCTCCAGTACAAATATTTAAACCCAATATTCCATGCATGTCTTTTTCTGAAAATATTCAATTTTAGCTGGAAAAATAAAAATATAAAATGAGATATATTTAAAGATCACATCACATGGGGCCAGATTTATCCCTGGTGAATTGAATGCACACTGGTAGAGATTTTCAAAGCAGTCTAGGGGATTCAGACCTATATCTTCCATTAATTGTAATCTTCCACTTTAATGGACAATACATGTCTAGATCGCTACACTGCTTTGAAAATCTCAACAATTAAGTTTACTTATATTATAGTTATCCATGAGCTTACAGTCCTGGCCCTTTAAAACATCATTCTCCCATGGAAGATGTTCTCTACCACAAAGTGAATTCATATAAGTCAGTGGCTCTCAAGCTTTTTTTTTCCGCGGACCACTTGAAAATTGCTGAGGGTCTCAGCGGACTGCTTAATGATCTCACCAAATGTTTTTGTACTGTTAGCTAACTATTGTAAAGCGCTTTGGATAAAAGTGCTATATAAAAAAAGTTAATAAAAATTAAGGTTTTTTTGTTCTAGAAATAAAAGCACACAACTCACATTTTAATATCAGTAGTCTTACCTTTCTAATGCGATGGATGTGCCCTCTCTCCCCCGCCGCAGCAGCCCCCAAGCTGGAGCTGGGAAAGAGGGCCGGTCTTTCCCTCTGTCCCTTTCCGTGGCAACCCCCGAGTTGGGGCTTGGAAGAAGGGGGGTTTCCCCCTCTGTGGCAGCCCACAAGCTGGGGTTGGGAAGGAGGGGGGTCTCTCCCCAGCAGCCGCAGCCCTGGAGGTGGGGAAAGTCGCCTCTTTCTCTGGCCACCACAGCTCTGCACATCCCAAATTCCCCCCACCCTCTCTTCTTACCCCACTGCCCCCTGCCACCTACTCCCTATTTCCCCCCAAGGCTACCACCTCACCTTACATGTGCGTCTTCTCCAGGGTCCAGGCACCTAATTAATGGAGCCATGCCTGCGTGGCTCCACTAATTAGGTGGGTGGCCCTTCATTCTCTTGTGCGTGGCCGCCCAGGCATGCGCCTTAGAGGGAACTATCTATAGACCACCTGAATGGAGCTCACGGATCACAGTTTGAGAACCTCTGCTCTATTAAAAATAAATCACACTCATGCATCAGGAATTATAATGGCTAGCTCTGTGGGGCAGAGATCTGTAATCCGTTGAAGTGTCAGGCATGCCCATGGCGCTGTATAAGTAATTTAAATTTTTTTTGATCTTCAAGGTGTTTTTTCAACTTAGTAAGGAAAAAAAATCTCTTTGAGAGAGTCCAATCAAATTTCACCACAATGCAAAAACTGTTGCAGAGACCATTTATAAGGGGGGAGGGGGGGGGAATGTAAGAGTGTAATTTGCACAAACTCAAAACTTCATGGTGGTGAAGCCATTGTACTTACTACAGCAGCAGCAATATGCAAAACAGGCACTTAACTTGTTTGCCAGCTTTATTTTCTGCTGCAAACAGCAGATTAGGAAAAATGCCACTTTACCTGCTTGATAGGTTTAGTGCACATGGAAAATTATTACTCTAAGAAGCAATGGTGGCCGGCAAAAATAATTCCTTTGAACTCAATTTTGCAGTAGGGCAAAAAGGAATTTTTTCAAAGAGATAAATGAGTATTACTAACATACCAGCAACAAGAGCCCCTTTGAATTCCTTGGCCACATACTACATGTCTTCTAGGGCCAGACCCAACTCGCACTGGAATCAATTGGAATATCTGGATCAAATATCTAGTGGCAAGGGATGGGGGAAGAGATTATATAGGCTCTACCTGTAATCTCTCAGCAAAGCAGATCTGGGGCAGGCTCAGACTCCTGCTGATGTCACTAATGCAGTGGTCCCCAAACTTTTCAGAGTCATTCCTCCCCTCTACCCCATCCCCGCTACCCCTGTCCCCGAAGCCAGGGCCAGGAGTGGGGATGCAGACTGCAGTAAGGGGGCGGAGGCTGAGACCGCAGCTGGGGGAAAAAGCCAGGGGCGGAGCCACGGCCAGGGGCAAGGCTGGGGGCCGATGCTGAGCAAGGAGCAGAGCCGCAGGGTCAAGCCAGAGCAGAACTGGGAGCGGAGCAGGGCTGGATGGCACTCCCTCCCCGCCCCCTGTGGGGGCTCACCTGGGCCCATCTGCAGACCCCTGAACATTCCTCCACATGCCCCACAGTTTGCAGACTGCTGCACTAATGGCTCAGGGGATTCTGCAGGCCTGCCTCGCTGACCATGTGTCCTTGCCCTACACTGGTGCTCTATGCTTGATAGACGGTCACTAATCACTCCCCAGTTAGGTGGTCTATTCTGCCTATGGAGAATACAGAGCTTTGTAGTTGTTTTCCTGGAAAGTTGCCTCAGCAGTGACATATTGTCAAAAGCAGTGGGGAGGAGGAGGAGATCGGTCCCATGATGTCAGCAGTATTACTGGCGCAGGGATATCCTGGTGCAGGATGAGGGAAATAGGCCACACACCTGTGGTGCTTCCTCTCAATTACTACAGGCTTATCTCATCTGCAGACCTGCTTCATGCAGCATTTTGCCTTTCCTGTACTGTTACCCCAAGTAATCCAGTTCAATTTAAGTGTCAGGATCCTAACAATGTCAAGGTTCCTCCCCCACTCTGAACTCTAGGGTACAGATGTGGGGACCTGCATGAAAAACCTCCTAAGCTTATCTTTACCAGCTTAGGTCAAAACTTCCCCAAGGTACAAAATATTCCACCCGTTGTCCTTGGACTGGCCGCTACCACCACCAAACTAATACTGGTTACTGGGGAAGAGCTGTTTGGACGCGTCCTTCCCCCCAAAATATTTCCCAAAACCTTGCACCCCACTTCCTGGACAAGGTTTGGTAAAAAGCCTCACCAATTTGCCTAGGTGGCTACAGACCCAGACCCTTGGATCTTAAGAACAATGAACAATCCTCCCAACACTTGCACCCCCCCTTTCCTGGGAAATGTTGGATAAAAAGCCTCACCAATTTGCATAGGTGACCACAGACCCAAACCCTTGGATCTGAGAACAATGAAAAAGCATTCAGCTTTTTACAAGAAGACTTTTAATAAAAAATAGAAGTAAATAGAAATAAAGAAATCCCCCCTGTAAAATCAGGATGGTAGATATCTTACAGGGTAATTAGATTCAAAAACATAGAGAACCCCTCTAGGCAAAACCTTAAGTTACAAAAAAGATACACAGACAGAAATAGTTATTCTATTCAGCACAATTCTTTTCTCAGCCATTTAAAGAAATCATAATCTAACACATACCTAGCTAGATTACTTACTAAAAGTTCTAAGGCTCCATTCCTGGTCTATCCCCAGCAAAGACCCAGCATACAGACAGACACAGACCCTTTGTTTCTCTCCCTCCTCCCAGCTTTTGAAAGTATCTTGTCTCCTCATTGGTCATTTTGGTCAGGTGCCAGCGAGGTTACCTTTAGCTTCTTAACCCTTTACAGGTGAGAGGAGCTTTCCCCTGGCCAGGAGGGATTTCAAAGGGGTTTACCCTTCCCTTTATATTTATGACACGCCCCCCAAATCTCAGCTAGGGTGAAACACTGGCTGGGATTTCTTCCTGGAGCTCTAGGAAAAACAGAGTTAATAAGACACATGCATCTCTAAATATACTACCAAGTACATAAAGACTAACAATATTTTCCACATCTCAAGGACGATTTTAACCAGTTGATTCTGGGAAACTTCCACGGGAGAGTGCATCAGCCACTTTGTTAGAAGCTCCTGAGATGTGTTGGATGTCGAAATCAAAATCTTGGAGAGCTAAACTCCACCGAAGAAGTTTTTTGTTAGTTTCCTTGACGGTGTGAAGCCACTTCAGTGCAGCATGGTCGGTTTGCAGGTGGAAACGCCGTCCCCAAACATATGGGCGTAGCTTTTCCAGAGCATAGACAATGGCATAACATTCTTTTTCAGTGACTGACCAGTTGCTTTCCCTCTCAGACAGTTTTTTGCTGAGAAACACTACAGGGTGGAATTCTTGATCAGGTCCTTTCTGCATTAAAACTGCTCCCACACCACGCTCGGACGCATCTGTGGTTACTAGGAACTGTTTGTTAAAGTCTGGGGCCCTTAGTACAGGGTCAGACATGAGTGTCGCTTTAAGCTTGTTAAAGGCCTTCTGACACTTTTCGGTCCACTGAATAGCATTTGGCTGTTTCTTTTTGGTTAGGTCTGTCAGTGGGGCAGCGATTTGGCTGTAGTGCGGTACAAATCGTCTGTAATAACCGGCCAAGCCTAAGAAGGATTGAACCTGTTTCTTTGACTTTGGGACAGGCCACTTTTGGATAGCATCCACTTTGGCCTGTAGGGGGCTGATAGTTCCTTGACCCACCTGGTGTCCAAGGTAAGTCACTCTGTTTAGGCCTATTTGTCACTTCTTAGCCTTAACAGTTAGTCCTGCCTCCCTTATGCGCTCAAGGACTTTTTGTAGATGTTCCAGGTGGTCTGCCCAGGAATCCGAAAATATGGCCACGTCGTCAAGGTAGGCGACTGCATATTCTCCTAATCCCGCTAGGAGACCATCTACAAGTCTTTGGAAAGTGGCGGGTGCATTTCGCAGCCCGAAAGGGAGTACATTAAATTCATACAGCCCGAGATGTGTGGTGAAGGCTGACCTTTCCTTGGCAGATTCATCTAGCGGTACCTGCCAGTACCCCTTGGTTAAGTCCAAGGTAGAGATGAACTGGGCCCGTCCCAGTTTCTCTAATAGTTCATCTGTGCGTGGCATTGGATAGTTGTCTGGGCGAGTTACAGCATTTAGCTTACGGTAGTCCACGCAAAAACGTATTTCCCCATCTGGTTTGGGAACTAGAACCACTGGAGATGCCCATGCACTTTCAGAGGGGCGGATTACACCCATCTGTAACATATCCTGGATCTCCCGTTCTATAGCAGTTTTAGCTTGAGGAGACACCCGGTAAGGTTGGACCCTAATTGGGTGAGCATTACCTGTGTCAATGGAGTGGTATGCCCGTTCAGTCAGTCCTGGGGTGGCTGAGAACGTTGGCGCGTAGCTAGTGCACAGCTCCTGGATCTGCTGTTGCTGCATACGCCCAAGGGTCATGGAGAGGTTCACCTCTTCCACACCACCAGCACATTTCCCTTCGTAGTAGACACCTTCAGGCCACTCAGCGTCGTCTCCTCCCTGGGCTGTAAACTGACAAACCTTTAATTCTCTGGAATAAAAGGGCTTTAGAGAATTAATATGGTACACCTTAGGCTTTCGGTTGGAGGTGGGGAATGCTATGAGATAATTAACAGCTCCCAGGCGCTCCTGGACCATGAATGGCCCTTCCCACGATGCTTCCATTTTATGGGCCTGGAGCGCCTTTAAGACCATGACCTGGTCTCCTACTTTGAAGGAACGCTCTCTGGCATGTTTATCATACCAGGCTTTTTGCTCTTTTTGAGCATCCTGTAAGTTTTCTCTAGCAAGGGCTAAAGAGGTTCGGAGGGTGTTTTGTAGGTTGGTTACAAAGTCCAGAATGTTAGTTCCTGGAGAAGGTGTAAATCCCTCCCCTTGCTGCTTCACCAACTGCAATGGCCCCTTAACCTCACGGCCATATACAAGTTCAAATGGGGAAAACCCTAAACTGGGATGTGGTACAGCTCTGTAGGCAAAGAGCAACTGCTGCAACACTAGGTCCCAATCATTGGAGTGCTCATTTACGAATTTACGTATCATGGCCCCCAAAGTTCCATTAAACTTCTCCACCATGCCATTTGTTTGATGATGGTAAGGAGTGGCAACCAAGTGATTTACCCCATGAGCTTCCCAAAGGTTTTTCATAGTTCCTGCCAGGAAATTAGTCCCTGCATCTGTGAGGATGTCGGAGGGCCAACCTACCCTGGCAAAAATGTCTGCTAGTGCCTGGCACACACTTTTAGCCCTGGTGTTGCTTAGAGCTACTGCTTCTGGCCATTGGGTGGCAAAATCCATGAAAGTCAGTATGTACTGCTTTCCTCTGGGTGTCTTTTTCGGAAAAGGACCCAGAATATCCACAGCTACTCGCTGAAATGGAACTTCAATGATGGGGAGTGGTTGTAGAGGGGCTTTGACCTGGTCTTGGGGTTTTCCCACTCTTTGGCACACCTCACAAGACTGGACATAGGTAGAAACATCCTTGCCCATTCCCTCCCAGTGGAATGACCCCCGCAAACGGTCTTTGGTCCTGTTCACCCCAGCATGGCCACTAGGGTGATCGTGGGCTAAGCTCAAGAGCTTGGCCCGGTATTTAGTTGGAACTACCAACTGTCTCTGAGGATGCCAGTCTTCCTGGTGTCCACCAGAAAGAGTTTCCTTGTATAAAAGTCCTCTTTCTATAACAAACCTGGATCGATTAGAAGAGCTGAGAGGCGGTGGGTTGCTCCGTGCCGCCGTCCAAGCTCTCTGGAGGCTTTCATCTGCTTCCTGTTCGGTCTGGAACTGTTCCCTTGATGCTGGAGACATCAGTTCCTCATGGGATTGTGGACCTAGGCTTGGTCCCTCTGGAAGCGATATAGGGGATGGAGCTGTTTCTGTTGACTGTGAACCGCTCTCCGCTGGTGCACTATGTTGGGATTCAGGCTCCGGCTGAGCCTCTTGTGTAGGGTTATTGGCTGCTGCCAGTTCAGGTTCGGTGGGGCCCTCTGGTGTTGAGGTTGCAAGTACTGGATTCAGTGCTGACACGGGGTCTGGTGTTGGTTGTTCGGCTGGTTCCGGTTCTGGGACTGGTTCCGTCTGGGTCTCTGGGACTGGATCCACTACTGCTGTTGCAGACATTGGCCTGGGGTCCAGGTCCATCACCTCTGACCGGGTCCTGATAGAAGTTTCCGGAACAGAGCTAGGCCTCACGGCTTGTTTAGCCTGGCTGCGGGTGACCGTTCCCACCCTCTTGGCCTGCTTCACATGCTTGGCCAAGTCTTCCCCCAACAGCATGGGGATGGGATAATCATCATAGACTGCAAAAGTCCACATTCCTGACCAGCCCTTGTACTGGACAGGCAACTTGGCTGTAGGCAAATTGAAAGAGTTGGACTTGAAGGGTTGAATTGTCACTTGGATCTCTGGGTTGATTAAATTGGGGTCCACTAAGGAATTGTGCTCCGGTGTCCCTCCACGCGGTGACCTTCTTCCCGCCCACACTCACAGTTTCCCTCCGCTCCAAGAGTATCTGGGAGGTATCTGGGCCTGTGGACCTCTGGTGTGATTCCGGTGCAATGAACTGTAATCTGTTGGGGTTCTTGGGGCAGTTGGCCTTTACATGCCCCAGCTCGTTACATTTAAAACATCGTCCAGCTGACGGGTCACTGGGGCGAGGAGGGTTGCTGGAGAACGGGGTGGTGGGACGATAAGGGGTCTGGAGGGTTCTTTGGGAGGTAGGTGGGGCTTTGGGCAGCCCCCGGTAATAGGGTGTGGTCTGGGGTGGTCCCTTCTGGTCTCCGCTCCAACTGCGACCAGTTTTCTTCTTCTCTGCCACCTCCACCCATCTGGCTCCAATCTCTCCTGCCTCGATTACAGTTTTGGGTTTCCCATCTAGGATGTATCTTTCTATTTCCTCAGGAACACCCTCTAAGAATTGTTCCATTTGCATTAGGAAGGGCAAATTTACTGGAGAGTCAACACTTGCTCCTGATATCCAGGCATCCCAATGTTTCACAATGTGGTAGGCATGTTGGGTAAATGACATGTCTGGTTTCCACCTTAGAGCTCTGAACCTCTGACGAGACTGCTCGGGTGTTATCCCCATTCTCACTCTCGACTTCGATTTAAACAGTTCATACTTGTTCATGTGTTCTTTAGGCATTTCAGCTGCCACCTCAGCTAAGGGTCCACTGAGCTGCGGCCTCAGCTCTACCATGTATTGGTCAGTAGAGATGTTGTACCCAAGGCAGGCCCTTTCGAAGTTTTCTAAGAAGGCCTCAGTATCATCGCCTGCCTTGTAGGTGGGAAACTTTCTGGGATGGGAAGTGGTACTTGGAGAAGGATTGCTAGGGTTTGTTGGGATATTCCGCTGAGCCTTTATCTTCTCCACCTCCTCCACATGCTTCCTCTCTTTTTCCTTCTCCTCCAGTTCTTTGGCCCTTGCTTCCATTTCTTTGTCCCTTGCTTCCATTTTCAGCCGCATGAGTTCTATCTGTCTTTCATGTTCCCTTTGTTTTTCCGCAGCCTGAAATCTGGCTAATTCCAGCTTTTGTCGAGCCGTGGATTTTGTCATTCTAACCTCTCTGTTTTTAACTAACTTTACACCCAAGGTTTAGAAATAAACAAAAAAAACTTGGCTGTAAAATTTTGCTGTGCTGGAATAGAATACCTATTCTCTGATAGGGATTGTCAGCCTACAGAAAAAGACAATTCCCTTGTCTCTGCTCTGGGCCCAAATCAAAGCAAAAAACCTCCAACTACTTGGAAACCTGCTTACCAGCAGCCCAAAGGAAAAAAAAAATTCCTTTTCAAACCTGTGCTCCTTGAAAAACAAAAAAATCAAAATCCTAAAAAAAAAACCCTGCCACTTTTGTCTCCAGGCAAATGGGTAGAACACACACCCCCTATTTACTTTTAGGAAGCAAAGAAAAAAAAAAAACTCTGGGTTGGAAGACTGTGAATTTCCCTGCAGGAGTTAAGTACCCTGCCTCCAGGCAAAGAAAACCTGCAATTCACAAAGATAATCCCCTTTTGTCTCTGCTTGGCCACAAAGCAGAGAAAAACCAAGCTGCTTTCAGTTTCAGCTGCTTTCTGGACTTCCTTTCCAAAGGAAAAAAAAATTTCCTTTTTAAAATCTGTATTTCTAGTTCAAAAATCTCAACTGGATCTCAAAATGATTTCAGGATAATCCCACCACTATGCCACCATGTCAAGGTTCCTCCCCCACTCTGAACTCTAGGGTACAGATGTGGGGACCTGCATGAAAAACCTCCTAAGCTTATCTTTACCAGCTTAGGTCAAAACTTCCCCAAGGTACAAAATATTTCACCCGTTGTCCTTGGACTGGCCGCTACCACCACCAAACTAATACTGGTTACTGGGGAAGAGCTGTTTGGACGCGTCCTTCCCCCCAAAATACTTCCCAAAACCTTGCACCCCACTTCCTGGACAAGGTTTGGTAAAAAGCCTCACCAATTTGCCTAGGTGACTACAGACCCAGACCCTTGGATCTTAAGAACAATGAACAATCCTCCCAACACTTGCACCCCCCCTTTCCTGGGAAATGTTGGATAAAAAGCCTCACCAATTTGCATAGGTGACCACAGACCCAAACCCTTGGATCTGAGAACAATGAAAAAGCATTCAGTTTTTTACAAGAAGACTTTTAATAAAAAATAGAAGTAAATAGAAATAAAGAAATCCCCCCTGTAAAATCAGGATGGTAGATATCTTACAGGGTAATTAGATTCAAAAACATAGAGAACCCCTCTAGGCAAAACCTTAAGTTACAAAAAAGATACACAGACAGAAATAGTTATTCTATTCAGCACAATTCTTTTCTCAGCCATTTAAAGAAATCATAATCTAACACATACCTAGCTAGATTACTTACTAAAAGTTCTAAGACTCCATTCCTGGTCTATCCCCGGCAAAGACCCAGCATACAGACAGACACAGACCCTTTGTTTCTCTCCCTTCTCCCAGCTTTTGAAAGTATCTTGTCTCCTCATTGGTCATTTTGGTCAGGTGCCAGCGAGGTTACCTTTAGCTTCTTAACCCTTTACAGGTGAGAGGAGCTTTCCCCTGGCCAGGAGGGATTTCAAAGGGGTTTACCCTTCCCTTTATATTTATGACACAAGGGCAGTTGGACCAAAGGTCAAGGCAGGGTCAAACCTGAGATTGGGATTAGTGGAGCTGTTCAGAGGCAGATTCCAGACCAGGATCAATACCAAGGGTCAGAATCCGAGTCAGGTTTTAGGGTCTGGGCCACAAGGCAAAGTACAAATCAAACTGAGGTCAAAGCCAGGACTTCCAGAAAAGGAAGCAGAAGTGGTCACTGCATATACAGGAAACCTGCACTGTTGCCTGGACATGTCCTGGAACGTTCCTTGCATTTATATAGGGCAGGCAGCCAATCAGGAACCATGAGACTACTGCCTATCATACCCCTTGAGGGGGGACTTCCCATAGTCTGTGACCCCAGCGGATCAATGGCAGTAGGATACAAGTTGGCTACAGCTGGATAGCAGCCAGATGATGCTAGCTGCCTTGCAGCTCTACAGGCCTGGATTCTAGGCCTGTGGAACCTTACATGAAATGTTGGACTTTACCAATCTTTACATCACCACCAGAAACTTAGTTTGAATAGTAATAAGGTGAAAGAGCCAGACCATTCAATTGCTGTATACAAAACTTTTCCCTGATATAGTTTGTTTTCCATATAATACTTATAAGACATATTAAGAATCACAGTCACCTGCACAAATGCATCTCCATGGACTCCAAGTGTCTTACACAGGGTTTACATTAGGCCAGAATTCAGCCCTATAAACTTAAATCTCCTCCGTTCAGCATACAGTTCATCTAGCGAGCAGTGTAGGAGATCAATGAGATAAGGTTGAGATTTGCTATAGTGCTATTCTGAAATATTTTGGCAATAATGTCAATGACATTTAATTTATAAATGTTTATTAGCAGGCTCGTGTGTGTATATTTTTGTTTTGTTTTATTTTTTGTGTGTGTATTTCAAATGTTCTGAATTGAACTGACAGCAAAATATATTCTAAAAGGTATTTCCTTTTGGACAAAAAAATGGAAAGCTACTGCATCAGAATAAAAAGAACAGGAGTACTTGTGGCACCTTAGAAACTAACAAATTATTAGAGCATAAGCTTTCGTGGGCTACAGCCCACTTAATCAGATGCATAGAATGGAACATATAGTAATATATATATATATATATATATATATACACACACACACACATATACAGGTAAGTTGGAAGTTACCATACAAACTGTGAGAGGATAATTAGTTAAGATGAGCTATTATCAGCAGGAAAAAAAAACTTTTGTAGTGATAATCAAGATGGCCCATTTAGACAGTTGCCAAGAAGGTGTGAGGATATTTAATTTAAGGAAATAGATTCAATATGTGTAATGACCCAGCCACTCCCAGTCTCTATTCAAATCCAAGTTAATGGTATCTAGTTTGCATATTAATTCAAGTTCAGCAGTTTCTCGTTGGAGTCTGTTTTTGAAGCTTTTCTGTTGCAAAATTGCTACCCTTAAATCTTTTACTGAGTGTCCAGAGAGGCTGAAGCGTTCTCCTACCGGTTTTTTAATGTTATGATTCCTGATGTCAGATTTGTGTCCATTTATTCTTTTGCGTAGAGACTGTCCGGTTTGGCCAATTACATGGCAGAGGGGCATTTCTGGCACATGATGGCATATATCACATTGGTAGATGTGCAGGTGAACGAGTCCCTGAGGGTGTGCATGTATGTTTTCCTAAGTCTGGTCCGATACACAGGCTTTTAGAGATAGGAAGGAATATTGCATTCGCCTTTGAATAATGAATTTATTTTCCAGTCACCTCCACACCCCTCAAATTTGCACAAGTAAATCAGATGTTAGTCAATATAGAAATACAGTGCTACATCCTGCTCTACTTGAAGTCAATGGCAAAATTCCCACTTGGCTTCAAGAGGAGCAGCATAGGACTCACATTACACAAGTATGCAGTTATACTTTGTAGATATCATCAGTATTGTAATTCTTTCCACCGCTTGCTAGGCTGATTGCAACATTCCATGCCCACCTGGTTTAGATTTCAAATAGCGTTGTGCTTTCTGATCCTGTCATTATAATTCTGCTAAGTTTAAAATAACTCCTTTGTTTCAGTGTTGTATTTAAAGAATTTTCACCTGGTTCTTCATAGACCCTTCCTTCCTAATCGCAAATATGGCAGTATTAGTGAATTCAAAAATGTTTAAACCCGAAGGCATTCATTTTAAATTGCAATGCTTGGTTTGACAGAAGTAAAATCATAACCTGGAGTTGTTCCAGACACGACTGAGCTGGTCTGCAAAATAAATTTATGGTGTTCTGGAGCTGATATAAGCTTCATTTACAGGAAGATGTTACAAATTACATTCATTTCTCAATACAGAGTGTTGTAAAGCTAACGGTCTCTGGGATCTTCTGTCAGCATTAACTGTCTCCTGTGTCTGACCCTGTTGATGTCCCAGATCGCATTTATTTAATAGACTTTCCAGAAATGTCCAGGGCCTGGCACTTTCAGGGATAGTAAAAGCACAGGCACTGGAGTGGCAGTTCTACCACCCTTAGTTAGGCTATAGCGGGCATTTTCCCTCTGCAGCTCTCTGCTCCACTGGCCAGCATCAGCCGATTGTGCTCTGCTCTCAACCTGTCACTCTGGGGAAGCCAGGGCTGCTAATAGCATTAATGTGGAATAGTCCATATGTTTGGGGAGCACGAAGGCTGTGCTTGTGTCTGGTCCCTATGCAGGCATATGCGGGAAAAGTTCGTTGAACCCTGTCTCCCCTTGTGCATAGGGCCAGACACTATCTAGTCCTTAACCACCATAAAAGTTAAGAGTATAAAAAATCACACACACATACAAGTATACTAGTGTAAATCAGAAGTCACTCACCTGAAGTTAATGGAATTATACCAGTGCAAAATTTGTGTCATCAAAAGGAGAAACAGACCCACCCAATCCAAATGCACCTAACTATATGAAAGTATCAAAAAACTCCTAGTTAAGTAGGTAAGAGTCTCAGCTGGTGTAAATCAGCATAGATCCATTGACTTCACCATGTCTATTTACACCAGCTAAGGAACTGGCCCAAGTATTGTTGTCCCCATTTTAAGGATAGGGAGACAGAGAGAGGGAGAGATTAAGTGGGTTTGTTAATGTCACACAGGAAATCTGAAGAGCCAAGAATAGAACTTAGATCTTCTGACTCCTGGTCTTAAGACTATTCTTTTCCAAATACATCATATATACAGTTGGATAAAAACTTTAATCAGGATGTAAAAAAGAGATGATACAGCCATCTTATTCAACTAATGTTACACAAGTAACATAACATGACTACTCTTGTTTGAAAGAACCTAAGTAATTAAAATATATACACAATCCCTTCCTAAAGGCATGACAACTTATTATGTCATGATATGGACTGATCCAAATATTTTTTAAAATTAGCAACAAGCTCAACAAACCAAGTCAATAGGTCACACACATTATATCCAAGGTCTGCAGGCAGAACCTCCATTTTCATCTCATAAAGTCATTCTAAGACCACATAATAAAATCTGTCATTCATGATTACAATTCATTTGCCTCATATCATCAGTCTTCCATGAGGTCTTCTAAAATGAGTGTGATTAGAATCTCTATCCTCACCCTGAAATAGCCTTATCCTTGCCCACTGATCTGCGAAATGCATCTCATACAATATTTCATAATCTATTCTCAAAATTGTTTATAACTAGCTATCGAAAATTATAGGCTAAACAATTATACAAGAGCTGACCCTTGAGAAAAGTAAAAACAGTCATAAATCAACTGGGAAAAAACATTATTACTGTAACCATTTCTTTCATTCCCTTAGAGAAGGCAGAATTCAGAGTAAAGATCCAGGGTGAAATCCTGGTACCACTGAAGCAAATGGGAGTTTTGCCATTGACATCAATGGGATCAGGACTTCACCCCAATGGGTGGTTCAAAAATGTATCTCATCTCCCTTTTGCCGTCTAGATAAAACCACCTATACCTTGAAATTTGGATTAAGATAACAAGTGTCCCTCATCCTTAAAATATTTCTCCAGAGGTGATTTAAAATCTCCTCTGCATGTGACACTCTTCAGTTCCCTAATCTGTATTTCTAACTTTCATATTGTCTCTCGTCCTCGTCGTCAGTTATTCCTCGATACAAGGATGATATCTGCCAGGGGGGAAAAGAGTCACTAATGAGACTTAAGATGGCGGAGGAGTTCAATCCGTGCTCTACAGATTTTTCCATCTATGTGACAGGTGGTTGCTTGGAGACAGCACAACTCCTGGCTGGGATGCTGTACACTTTCCTTCCACCTCTACCATTTCTCCACCTCTTGAGCAAGGCGATTCTCTTCAAAATGGACTGAGGCTTGATGTATGATGTGATGCCATTGCAGTCTATTGCCAGCCAACTCCCAGTTCATGGGGTCTCTTCCCAATTCATGGGGTCTCTCTTCTTAAGATATACTTTCAGGGTGTCTTTGTAGTGTTTCCTCTGTCCCCCAAAAATCTTCTTACCATGAAGCAACTTTCCAAAAGATGCACTGGCACAACAGATCTTATGTTTGATCTCCAAGCTTTGACCAGCTGTAGGGGTTAATGGAAAACACACCAGAGGTGGAGCTGTTAAAATCAGCAGGTTGGCTGGGGAGGCAGGAATCCTGTTTTATCTCACACAGTAATCCTGGCTATGGTTTTCAATCCATTATGAACCAGATATAGCAAAATCTAAAAGGGATCCTTTGTTTTTGGAAGACATCCAAATTATTAGAGAAACAACTGTAGAACTTGGAAGCAGGAATAAGAATGAAAGACTGATGGGAGAACAGAAAACCAGGGGTTAATACTGTAAGCAGACAAATTCTATTGGCTTCTGTGGAGCAAGCTTTCCTGGCATTAATAAACTACTATGGAGAATTCATTTCATGCTTGTCAGCTCTAGTAAATCCTCTGACTGAATTGTTAATAAATGAAGATGCTCCGGCTGGCCACCACTTTACCTGTAATCTTGGCTTGTGATGCTTTCTGTGGTGAAGTGGGAACTGTGGAATCATACTGACTGCCACCCAGCAGTAAGGGACTCACTGAAAATTCATCTCATATACTTTTAGAAAAGCCGACAGGAGTTAAGCTCCCTGCAATGAGGCTTGAGGTGTAATATCTCGAGTAATGAATTAGAGGAATAACTGTACAGTATAAACCTTTGCTTTAGATCTTGGACACAAGATTGTGATATTGTCATTATAGGTAAAATTTTCAAAGGCACTTAAGTGTCTTAAGAGCCTAAGCCCCCATTGCAAAGTGTCTAAGTTACTTAGGAGCATAAGAAGAGCTGAATTTTGAAGTGCTCTAAAATCCATATGAAATTCTGAAAGAGGGCCAAATTAAAGCTGCATGGGCAACCCTGAGCTGTGCATTTTCTGGTTTTCAGAAGTTTGAGTTTTGCTCAATGCAATGTTCTTCAAGGGGACGATATACCACCAAGCAACCTGCCATTGACTCTATTTGTACAGTGGGGCTCCTACCACACTTCTGGGTTCTTTAAAAATAATTAATTACTATTCACTAGGGTTTACATGAGTGGTGCCCCACAAAAGCTGGTCTGAACCAGTTCTAGTTGTCTTAAATAGAACACTCCCAAAATAACGAGATTTGGGTTGGCACTAGCCCATGGAACCGCACACATAGTTGGGAAACCAAAAGAAGGGTAACAACTGCAGAGTTAGTCTCAATCTGATTCATGGCTAGGGGTGGAGGATGTGCTGTGGCCCTATTTTGCTTCAGACACCTGAAGAGGCTACATTCTACGCCAAGATGGTGGACCTAAAATGCATAGCTTCAGCCTGTCCATTGGTAAGCTGCAGTAGTGTATGGGTGCTAGGCAGTGATGAGCTGCCAAAATCTTAACAACCAGTTCCCTATAAAAAGTTCTGATTTAAGGGATATGCCCCAGTATGTATTTTTTGTACCAACGGGGTTACCATACGTCCGTATTTTCCCGAACAGCGATTTAAGAACCAAAAAGCCTGACCTGTCTGGGAAAATACGGATGTATGTTTACCCTGCCTAAAGTTCTTTTTTAAAAAGATGGGCCTGAACTAGAAATGAGCTCCGTTTCACATGTGTGGATCCCCGCCACTCCCTGGGGTTTGCTAGGGTGACCAGATGTCCTGATTTTATAGGGACAGTCCTGATTTTGGGGTCTTTTTCTTATATAGGCTCCTATAACCCCCCCACCCCCGTCCTGATTTTTCACATTTGCTGTCTGGTCACCCTAGGGTGTGCACATGTGTGGGTCCCAGCTGCTCCCTGCCCCCCTCATTGAAGCAGGTGTGCAGGGTTACTGCCCTGGGAACTGCAGGGCACCAGTGGACATGGGGCCAGCTGCAGACAGGGGTGTGGGGCAGGGCTAGCTGGGGGAGGCAGGGGGTGCAGGGCTGGCTGGGGGAAGAGCAGGGGGTGCGGGGCTCGCTGGAGACAGGGCAGGGGCTGGCTGGAGGCACGGGGTGCGGCACGGGCTGGCTGCAGGGCAGGGCATGCGGGGGTGGCTGGAGACGGGGGTTGGCTGCAGGCAGGGCAGGGGTGCGGCAGGGGCTGGTTGCGGGCAGAGGGTGCAGGGGTGGCTGGAGACAGGGGCTGGTGCGGGCAGGGGGTGCTGGGGGTGCGGCAGGGGCTGGCTGTGGACAGGGTGGTGGGTACTCAAGGGGAGAGCAGGATGCCGCAGCCCAGACCCACCAAGCAGCATTGGGAGCCCCAGGGCCAGGAGAGCAGCAGCAGCAACAGGGCTCATGCCCAGGGCCAGGCAGCAGCCCACATGGCTCCCGCAGCGCAGCGCCCCCGGTGGCCGGAGGAGGAATTACATCACTTCCCAGCCGGAGCCCGTCAAAGCCTCAGCGTCCCCTGCAGGGAAGCGAGTTAACAACTTCAAAATTTAACAACCGGTTCGCATGAACCGGTGCGAACCGGCTCCAGCTCACCACTAGTGCTAGGGATACTTAAGGACATACGGTCAGGTATGAACGATTAAGGGAGAAGGAAACATGCCTTATGGTGACAGACTCAAGAAGCTCAATCTAATTATCTTAACAAAGAGAAGGTTAAGAGGTACCTGATTACCGTCTATAAGTACCTATCATGGGGAACAAATATTTAATAATGGGCTCTTCAACCTAGCATAAAGATATAACACAATCCAATGGTTGGAAGTTGAAGCTAGACAAATACAGACAAGGATGTAAGGTGTAAATTTTTTATGGTGAGAGCAATTAACCATTGGAACAATTTACCTAGGGTTGTGATGGATTCTCCATCACTGACAATTTTTTAAATCAAGATTGGAAATTTTTCTAAAAACCTTGCTCTAGGAATTATTTTGGGGAAGGTCTGTGGTTTGTGTTATATAGGAGGTCAGACTAGATGATCACAATGGTCCCTTCTGGCCTTGAAATCCATGAAACTATAATGTGGGCCATGACAACGCCTTGGTTATTTCGTGTCAGGGGAGGGGCATAAGGGAGGATATGTTTAGGCTCTGAACCTGCAATGAGCTCCATATGGATTGTCCCTTGGTCCCCATCAGAGCTCCACTGTCTTCACTGGAATTCTGTGGGGATGCTGGGATCAGCCTGCCTAGCAGCCATTGCAGGATTGGGACCTGTCATAAATATAAAGGGAAGGGTAAACCCCTTTGAAATCCCTCCTGGCCAGGAGAAAGCTCCTCTCACCTGTAAAGGGTTAAGAAGCTAAAGGTAACCTCGCTGGCACCTGACCAAAATGACCAATGAGGAGACAAGATACTTTCAAAAGCTGGGAGAAGGGAGAGAAACAAAGGGTCTGTGTCTGTCTGTATGCTGGTTTCTGCCAGGGATAGACCAGGAATGGAGTCTTAGAACTTTTAGTAAGTAATCTAGCTAGGTATGTGTTAGATTATGATTTCTTTAAATGGCTGAGAAAAGGATTGTGCTGAATAGAATAACTATTTCTGTCTGTGTATCTTTTTTGTAACTTAAGGTTTTGCCTAGAGGGGTTCTCTATGTTTTTGAAGCTAATTACCCTGTAAGATATCTACCATCCTGATTTTACAGGGGGGATATCTTCATTTCTATTTACTTGTATTTTTATTAAAAGTCTTCTTGTAAGAAACTGAATGCTTTTTCATTGTCCTTAGATCCAAGGGTTTGGGTCTGTGGTCACCTATGCAAATTGGTGAGGCTTTTTATCCAACATTTCCCAGGAAAGGGGGGGGGGTGCAAGTGTTGGGAGGATTGTTCATTGTTCTTAAGATCCAAGGGTCTGGGTCTGTAGTCACCTAGGCAAATTGGTGAGGCTTTTTACCAAACCTTGTCCAGGAAGTGGGGTGCAAGGTTTTGGGAAGTATTTTGGGGGGAAGGACGCGTCCAAACAGCTCTTCCCCAGTAACCAGTATTAGTTTGGTGGTGGTAGCGGCCAGTCCAAGGACAACGGGTGGAATATTTTGTACCTTGGGGAAGTTTTGACCTAAGCTGGTAAAGATAAGCTTAGGAGGTTTTTCATGCAGGTCCCCACATCTGTACCCTAGAGTTCAGAGTGGGGGAGGAACCTTGACAGGACCTGATATTGGAATTTGACAAGCACCATCTGTCTGCTCCTTTTCCCTCCATTACAGCTTCTTTAATAGAGTAAATGTCTCTCTCCTACTCCTGGTATGCTATTTAGCAATGTCATTAATGCTAAATTCCAGGCTAATTTGTGTGGTGCTTAATAGCCTGGCTTTAATCTATAATCCTGTTGGATCTAGCCTTTTTGAGTTATGGTGTATGGCCCATTAATGACATTTGATTGACTTTTCATCTAGGCCAATAGGCAGAGTGGCCATCTATGGTTATCTATATTTACTCCTGTTACGCTGGAATTTAATGCAAAGCAGGTTTTGTGGCTCAGTAAAGGAGGTAGGTCCAATTTTTTTTTTAAAGTGTGCACACAGTTTTGTGCAAACCCACATTGCTCCTGCAAAATGGTTGATGCAGGAATATAAACCAGACATTCATCTTAAATATTTGGGTCATAGTTTTCTTCAGTAAGTAATCCTGACATACCAAAGAGTAGACGCAGATGTGAATCTTTGTTAATAAAGCATTCTGAGCTATATAAGCACTACATTTTACAAGTATCTAAGGGCATGATCAAAAAGCTCATTGAAGTCAATGGAATGACTCCTTTGAATATCACTAAACAATGTCAGGTCTCAACATACACCCTATTTACATTTCAATATTCAAATTTCATTCTTATCCCAAATGTGTTTCTAAAGCATACAATCTACTATACCAGTCACTTGTCAAGAGTTCTGAACAACATACAAGTCATAGTTGCCACAATTAAAAATTCATTATTTAACCTTGGTTATCATAGTTTCCAATCATTTGTATTATTTTCCTCTAGTTAGAACAGGAACTAGTTGGAGGATTGCAGGTACAGCGATAAGTGTTGGTAAATGGTGACTTTTAAATGGCAACTTCCACATATGGTCATTGTATTGCTACTATATTAAAACAACTATAGAAATTAAAAGACTACAACTTTTTTTATTTTATTTTTTTTTAGGAGTTCACCACTTCCCCAGGCTGTGCATTGCTTTGGGCACTAGTACATTCACTTCACGCCTTTTGGCTAATAAAAGCAGATATTTGATTTAAGATGTGGGCCAATCAGATTCTAAACCCTTCCCAGTCAGGTCGTTGGAACATAGGAGCTGCCATACTGGATCATACCCAAAGCCCATTAAGTCCAGTATCCTGTCTCTGACAGTAGCCACTACTAGCTGCTTCAAAGAAAGATACAAGAAACCTTGCACTAAGCAGTTCTGGGATAACTACCTTGCAGGGGAGGTTTCTTCCTAACTCTCATGAGTTAAAAGTTGATTTATTCTCGGAAGTATGTAAGTTTATATCCCTTCCAAACTCTCTTTAAATTCCTCACTAATATGACTCTGGATATTCTTGTTATTCACATAAATTTCCTACTAAGGTCTTGGCCTCAACAGTAAACTTGTAACTATGAGTTCCATAGGCTACATGTATTTCCCATTTGGCTTCTCTTCCTCTTAGACCAAAGACCCAAACCTTAGTCATCTCTAAAGAAATAACATCTAAAAATGTGGAAGGTAGAGCTCCACCAGGTTACAGTCTCTTGAGGAGTGTTCAAACCTAATTCTTGTTTACTCTGACAGCACTTGAAGACCATTTCTAAATAGCTCACTTTTAGCTTTTAGCAGACAGTAAACCAAGTTCCCCAGAAATACCAGTTCTAGTAACATGCCCTACATCGGGATGAGCAAACTACGGCCTGCAGGCTGGATCCGGCCCGTCTGGGCTTTGGATCCGGCCACAGGCCCCACGCTGCCCTCAGAAGCAGCGGCACCACGTCCCTGGGGCCTGGGGAGGGGGGGGCGGGGCAGAGGGCTCCGTACGTTGCCCTTGCCTTCAGGCACCGCCCCCCGCGGCTCCCATTGGCCGGGACCGGGGAACCGCGGCCAATGGGTGCTTAGGAAGAGGTACCTGGAGGCGTGGCAAGGGCCGTGCAGGGACATGGTTCCGGCCGCTTCCCAGAGCGGCGCGGCCTGGGGTCAGGCCAGGCATGCAGGGAGCCTGCCCTGGCCCCGGTGCGCACCACTGCCACCCCGGAGCTGCTTTAGGTAAGCGGCGCCTGGCCAGAGCCCGAACCCCTCCTGCACCCCAACCCCCTGCCCTGAGCTCCCTCCCGCAGTCCGCACCCCTGCCCTGAGCCCCCTCCTGCACTCCGCACCCCTCCTGCACCCCAACCCCCTTCCCTGAGGCCCCTCATACACCCCGCACCCCTCCCCTGCCCCAATCCCTTGCCCTGAGCCCGTTCCTGCACACCGCACCCCAACCCCCTGCCCCAGCCCTGCATACAATTTCCCCATCTAGACGTGGCCCTCAGCCCCGAAGAAGTTTATTGTTGTAGTGCTGTCGTCTTTAGTGATCTGCCGTGTATCAGGAATATCTAGAAATGGCTAAGTGGATGTCAAGAGTTTGCTGCATCAAAGTAACACAGCTATTCTTCTTAGGAGCGCCTTGTTTAGTCAGTGCACTGTTAACACCAGAAAAAGATGTGGGCTTGTTCTGTGTCAACATGTCTGCAATAAAGGGCAACTCCTGCCTCGCCTATAGGGGAACAGAGGAACCAGTGCAATCCCCGTGCTGTGCACTCTGCATGGCAGAGATTCTCAGGTCTTTCCCCTCTCCTCCCAGATGTGACGAGTGTGAGTGATAGAGCCATGAAGTCTGCTCTATCTATTACTCTTATTTTTCTTAGGAACACCACTGGAGCAATTCGGAATGCTTTGGGACCCAGTCTTACTCCCAGTGCAATCGCTGTGGGGACTTCAGTGTGGTTGCTAGGAGTATTCAACAGAAAGCTGAACCCCTTCTCTCTAGAAATGGACTCATGTACCATTTCAAATCTGATTCAGCTCTTCTCAGCTCCCCGATCTAAAGAGAAGCAAATCTCTCTAATCGACTTCTTTTAAAGTGGTGGTGACTTTGGAGGTGACTTTGGCTCCTCCTGTGCAGGGTCAGCTGGGCAGGGAAAGTATGAGTAGGCTGTGTCTCTAGAGGCTGCTCAGATAGATAGTGAGAGGTGGCTGGGCCAGCTTTCTGGAACCACATGCAGTGGGAAAGGGAAGGAGGCAACAGAGGCAACTACAGTGACAGGAGACCAGGCATGATCAGAGGAAGTAATGGAGCGGAAGACAGGAGGAAGCAGAAAGGGACAGCTGGAAGAGGTTTGCTGCACTGGCAGGGAGAGAGAGAAAGTGAGGAGTCCTCATTGGGAGGGTAGAAAGGAGATGGAGGATGTCTCAGTCCCATCAATTATTTTAAGAACCAGCCAGCACTGGGTGAAGTTTGTATCCAAATTCGCATCTGACCTTCTCAAGACGTAGCAGGTGTTTGGGTTGAGGGCTCTGGCTTGGGCCCATCTGCAGCACAGTGTGTACTTGCGATGCATTTGCTGGACCGGAGACTACGTTGGTGGCAGAAGAAAAATGACTCACCAAAGAAAGCCAATCCTAATTGTGTTAAAGAGAAATTGAAATTCAAGTAATTTAATGGTTACCTGGCAATGGAAAAAAATAGTGAGGTGGGTGTCTTTTTTATTGTTTTTTTATGATGAATAAAAAGGCTCAAAAGATTTTTATTAGTGTTAGTTTTTAAAAAGTGGGATTTTTAAAGTTTTATTTTTCCTGGTTGTGTGTCACCTTAAAAACCCTTCAGGATTAACAGGTCTGGTTTTCCCTGGAGGACTTGGTGAGGGTCTCAGATACATCCTCTGACTTCTCTTAACTCCTCGCTGAAGGCATGGAAGTGTTGAGTACTTCAAGTCATCTTTTTTCACAACTGTTTATGGAAGTATTCAAATTTAATCAGCCTTAACAAGCTACAATTAAAAAAAAAATAATTAAAATATTGCTTCCCCTCTCAACTAATCAAATGATACCCAGGGTCTCTGATGTGATAACTGGCAGTTTTCCAGTTGTCTAGAGAGTCTTTAAGATAAAAAAGAAATAGTTAGAAAGTCAGGTCCCCCCTCTTGTCTCTCTGATTTTTCCTAAAAAAACAAAACAAACAAAAAGTGGGGGAAACAGGTGCCTGTCAGTCTATCAGCTTGAAGGTATTTCCTTTGATAATACCTAGTTCTGATATGGCAGTATATCTCAAAACTAAGGGGAAACTAAGGGTATGTCTACACTACACATGCTGCAGTTATCCCGCTCTATCGTAGACACTGTACTGACGGAAAGTGTTTTTCTGTTACTGCAGGAAATCCACTCTCTCCAGAGGCAGTAGCTAGGTTAATGGAAGAATTTTTCTGTTGACTTAGCTGCGTTTACAGTAGGCACTAAGTTGACCTACCTATGTTACACACAGAATGCAATTTTTCACAGCCCTGAACGACGTAGCTAACTTTTATGCATAGACCTAAGGAACAGAGAGAGGAAGTGACTTGCCCAAGGTCCTCCAGCAGTCCAGTGGCAGAGCTGGAAATAGAACCCCAACTCTCCTGAGTCCCAGTCCCATGCTCTACTCACTAGGCCACACTGCCTCCACATAAAAATACATGCCACAGTAAGATATACAGATCTTTTTATTTTTCCTTTTCTTTCTTAATACAGGAAATTTCAGCTACGAATCCCTCAACTATCAAAGCTTCAAATTTCTGAACACATAGGAAAATTCCTTTCATGATACATGGATATACCATCAGTAAGACTACCTCTAGATAATAGATACATGCAGGGTATAATACGAATATTATCTCATAGTCATACCATTTCAACTTGAAATTTCAGCTTTCCTTTTCTAAAATATTTGGTATGTATTTTCTAGCTAAAATGTACGGACTTCAAAACATGGTCAGCTCTGTTTTCTCATTAAGCTCTTTATACGCTACTCCTGGGGGAATTCTGCACTAAAAATTTAAAAATTCTGCACATTTTATTTGTCAAAATAACGCAATATAGTCACACCAGTTTCAATTACATTAGTAATTTATTTAAACTACAATACAGGAAAAAGTCAAGAATTATTTAGCATTTCCTATACATAAGAAAGTTAAGTTACAAATACTTGGTAACCAATACTCTGCGTTCCAGTTACAATCCTGGCTGGCTACCTTGGAAAGTGCTTAGTTCTGCCTGTCCTGATGTTTTATTGACTGTTTGATAAACATTTGATTTGCCCTCAAAGTCTTTTTTTTAAATGGGTCGGTAAAATAGATCCTGAGCTGTAATTTAACCCCACTGTGCCATTCTGGCACAGGAAAAAAGCGAGAAAGCACATCGATCTTCCTAGCTGAGGATTCCCTTACTGTCATTTACAGCAAGACTCCTTTACACCACTCTCACAATGTAAAAGAGCCTTAAAACTTTTACACCTGTTTTACGCTCCTTGGGGAATTCACTAAGAACGGGAACAATTAACTAACAACAATAGGAAAAACTATGCAGGCAGGTTGCTACATTTTCTGCTCTGCCTGAGGGGACAGAGCCTGCCTCATGCCTACCTCCAAAAAACCTGAAGTCCTACCCCTCCATGCTGGGTGCACCACAATTTTGCATGTATGCTGCTCAGAGTCTTTCATATATTCATCCTCGCAACATACCTGTGAGAAGGGAAGTACTATTTGTGACGTTGCACTCTACATGATTTTATGAAAATATGCTAATGAGTGTGAATATAACCTAACTGGAATATGCTTCAAGCAAAAGGTCTCTTGTAAGGTATCTTACAAAATTTAGAATCTACTGAAAGTGGACATCCTATTTGCATGTATGTATAATTCTTGTATCTGAAACTAGAAATATGAAATATAACTCTGAGGCCCTATTGTAGTTATGCAAAGTGCAGGCCATTAATGGTGGTTTGGAATCTTGATGGCTCCCACTAACCAGGACAATTGACTGTAGATGGCTCTGTTTGCTTGCAGGCCTTCTTGTGAGTCAGTCTGGGAGGAGTGAAGGCTTGGGGTATCACGGGATATGTGACCATGTCACCTGGTACTGAAATCCATCTTAAACCTGGTGCTTTTCCATTTAGAAGGTGGGGTGGGAACCCAGATATGGACAAAAAATTTCCGCCTTGTGCAAAAGATATATAAGGAGGTGGAACAGAATAAAGGGAGGCAATCATGAGAAATCCCCTAGCTACCACCTGAGCTGGAACAAGGGCTGTACCAAGGGAAAGAATTGTGCCCAGACTAGGAAGGGGTCCAGTCTGTGATAGAAGTTTATTGAAACATCTCTGAGGGTGAGATTTTATCTGTATTCAGCTCTCTTGATGTATTAGGTATAGACTTGCGTGTTTTATTTTATTTTGTTTGGCAATTCACTTTGTTCTGTCTTATTACTTGGAACCACTTAAATCCTACTTTTTATATTTAATAAAATCACTTTTTACTTATTAATATATACTCGGGGTTATTTAATCCCTGGGGCTGGGGGGGCAAACAGCTGTGCATATCTCTCTATCAGTGTTTTAGAGGGCGGACAATTTATGAGTTTATCCTGTATAAGCTTTATACAGGGTAAAACGGATTTATTTGGGGTTTGGACCCCATTGGGAGCTGGGCATCTGAGTGTTAGAGACAGGAACGCTTCTTAAGCTGCTTTCAGTTAAGCCTGCAGTTTGCGGGACGTGGTTCAGAACTGGGTCTGTGTTTGTAGCCAGCAAGCATGTCTGGCACAACCAGCCAGGGTTCTGGAGTCCGAAGCTCGCAGGGAAGGCAGGGGCAGAAGTAGTCTTGGCACATCAGTTGGCAGCCTCAAGGGGGTTTCTGTGATCCAACCTGTCACACTATTATCCTCAGCGGGGGAAGGGGAACGGAGGCACAGAGAGGCTAAGTGACTTGCCCAGAGTCAAACAGGAAGTCAGTGGTGCTGCAGCTATTTCAGCCTAGGTCTCCCAAGTCCAAGTGTCATGCCCTAACTACTGGACCATCCTGCCTCACTGTTTTGTGATGTGTTCACTCCACTAACAGGAGTAAAAAAGTACTCAAAGTTTATCTTCATTAGTCAAGTAAGCTGATGAGGCAGTTGTGTCATTATTATACTGCCACTTTTCTAAATAGAAACACACAAAGATTTGAGCTTCTGAGGGGCTATTAGAAACATATAGGATAAAAAATAATGTTGAAAAACAATCTTAGCTGAGTTGCTTTATAGTTATGTGGAAAATTTTTGCATATATAACCGGAGGCCAAATCCTGCTCACCTTACTCACATACTCATTCTGTCCCCCTTACCAGTGGTATGTATATTTTACTCTGTGTGTAGCCCACTGATCAATAGAATTACTTGCAAAATGAGAGGTTTCAGAGTAACAGCCGTGCTAGTCTGTATTCGCAAAAAGAAAAGGAGTACTTGTGGCACCTTAGAAACTAACCAATTTATTTGAGCATAAGCTTTCATGAGCTAGAGCTCACGAAAGCTTCCGATGAAGTGAGCTGTAGCTCACGAAAGCTTATGCTCAAATAAATTGGTTAGTCTCTAAGGTGTCACAAGTACTCCTTTTCTTTTTGCAAAATGAGGTACTCTTCAGTGGAAAAGTTGCAGTACAGTGCCCACGAGTTGGACCAGGGATTTCAATATGATTAGTCACATTAGTAACGTGAGCAGAATTTGAGGCCAATGGGGCTTTTTGCACAAGCATATGCTAATTTCATAAATAATAGCTGTAGAATCCAGCCCTCAGTGCTTGAGACGAGACCCTCTGCCGTAGCACAATATAATTCAATCATTACTTAATTATTTAGTTCTAATAACCTGAATCCTGACTTTTAACTCATGCTGATTTCCTTCCATCCTCTTTTTTTCATATCCAAAGTTCACGTATCAAGTGGAAGACATGAACTGCATTATTGTAGACTAGAGAGATGGCTCAAATGCCTTGTACACTGAAGCAGCAAACAATATCCGTGTTGTGGGGGCTGAACTGATCTATTTTGTGGACCTTCTTGAGGTAAAAATATCTTATTTAGCCACCATTCAAGGCTGTGTGGAGCTGACCCATTGACATACAGTCCATGTGGTGGAGTTTACATCAGGTTTTATTTTCTTTACAGACCCTAAAGCTTTTTCACATGATGGGTCTAAGAAAATACCAATGGTATCCTTAGATCAGACTTGGCACAGTCAGAAAGAGGGGGAATGCTGAATGCAGTAGCTGATAACCACATAAACGTGGCTACCTCGCACAGGCCCCAATCCTACAAATAGATAAAATACAGGCTTTACTTTAAGTGCCTGAGAGTCCCATTAAAGTTAAGCATGTGTTTGCCAAATCTGGGTCACACCACCACAAAACATGCAGCATACACCCCAAGGGCAAACTATGAAAAAGGCGGACAATTAACCCAAAAAGCCACTAGGTGGCAGTGTCTCCTCACACAAATGAAGCGGACAGGCCCTTCACTAGGAGTGAGAGGTATGGAACATGACTCATACACTATTTTTTTAACTGCTTTTAAATTACATGGTGTTACTTAGTGTGCATATGAACAGAGCTGGTGGAAGGGCTCAGACTGACATCCCTGTACAATAAAGGCCTATTTTATCCACAGGCTGGGTACAGCGCAAACTTCCTCACCAGGCCTCATAGCCCTGACCTGAAGGATGGGGATGGGACTTGGGGGAAGAGGGGCTTGGGGAGGGCAACCAGGGTCATTCTGCTGTCCCTGCACAGACTCCAGGAGTGGGAAGCAGGCTAGCCAGTGCCTTAGAGACGATGGTAGTGTGCTTGTGCAGGGGAAGGTGAAGACATGGAAGTACTGAGGGGGGTCATGATATAGCATGAGTTGGGGGTAAATTGGTCATAACAAAGTCCATAATGGGGGAAGGCATACATCACCTCACAGGATTGGGCCCTGAGCATCAGGCCATTGTACTAGGCTTGTATCTCTAATTTACAGGTCCCACATATATTCTAACATTTTCACACACTGCACATTTGTGGCACAGACATGACAGACATTTGCCGGGAGCTGGGTCAGAAGATCTAGCTCCCAACGCAGTCCTCTCCCTGGCACTCTCTTGGCCCAGCACAAACATATTTATGCTCTTTTTTCATTTTCATACATCAACCAAACAAATGTGAATACTGTCCTGCCAATGTCCATTTCATTGGCCGCAGTCTTGGAACACATGCTGAGGGGGAAGCAAGGAGAAGGGAAAGAGGCATCGGAAGAACAACAGGTACCATAGGCTACTTCATCAGATGGGACGTGGCACATTTTTTCAGCAAGAGGGAAGAACCTAACAAAGCACAGGAACTACTGCTATCTTATGAATCCACAATACCGACCACACGCGATAGTATTAAGCCTATGTGATCATGTGATCATAGACAAAGAGGGCCTCTCTCCCTGCACACAGGCTGGGATTTAACTTGTACAATATGATATGCTGATGCCACTATGCCTAATGTATATTCGGTAAGGGTTTCTCCCTTCTTCCTTATTTATGTTTCTTCACCCTACTAATATTGGGGTGCCCTTCTCCTATAGGTTAGGATATTAATGATCTCAACTTATCATCATATATGTCAGTTCGTTGCCATTACACTCTTGAAATCAGACATCTGCAGATGTTCCTATTCTAAAATATCCAAAAACCGGTTTTAGCTCATATTTCTGTGGTTGCCTGATCTCTGTATGTACAAACTTCCCCTTGAAATACTATTCCAAGTTTCCCAAAACTCAGAAGTGACTGCTGGGCCATTTATGTGTGCCAAAATTCACAGGCCTCAAGCCTTATGCTAACTGCTGAAGCCAATGTCTGTAGGTTCCTTGCATTACTGCTAAATAAAACAAATGCCAAAGCTAGCTTTATGGGCTACACATCTCTACTCTTTTTTTCAACCAAATGTGGCTTTTTAACAAAATGGAAGCTTTTAGACAAAAATACATATTTTAATCAAAATTTGGGAGGAAATTGGTGCTTTACAGAGAGATCGAAGACAATCATAGAATCATAGGACTGGAAAGGACCTCAAGAGCTCATCTAGTCCAGTCCCCTGCACTCATGGCAGGACTAAGTATTATCTAGACCAGTGGTGGGCAACCTGCGGCCCACATGCAGCCCATCAGGGTAATGTGATTGCGGGCCGCGAGACATTTTGCTGACGTTAACCATCCACAGGCCCGGCCCCTTGCCACTGTTCCCTCTAAGCTCTGTGGGTGTGCGCACACGCACACAGATCCTAAGCCCCACGCACATGGTGAAATACCACGTGCACAAAAAATGAAATACTACATCGGAGCCAGGCCGAAATATCATTTACAGGCGACTTTTGACATAGTTCGCCCGCCATCTATCAACAAAGCCAGATTCTACTAGCTGGCAGGGGGGTGGGGGGGAAGGAGGGCAATGAATCGTACCTCTCCCCGCCAGCATTTCGAACGTGGAACGCTGATCATGTCGGGACAGTCGGGACCTACACATCTCCTTGTAGTCTGTTCATTTGGCTGTGTACAAACTCAAGTACGTGCGAATAAGTCAAAATGCCTGGCCATAGTTGCTAAGGAACTGCAAAGATTTCCCAGAAATGAACAAAGGTGAGTGTTGTTTTCGTGATTGAAATCTTTCAAAGGCATTGGACTTCATACATTTACTCATGATGTTTTACCATTTCCCCGCATTTTTTTGCCGCAGATGCATGGACATGATCGGAGCTATGCACAAACTTCCGGTATCCTGATCTGAATGATCTCCCATTTGCCCTTTTGTCGAGTCATGCTGTTAAGCGCATTGAAATAGTAGCCATATAGTAAAAGTATTAATTTTAAATAAACCAATCTGGTAAAAAAATCAATCCCAAAATGTCACTGTCTAGAGGTCTAAAGCGTAAAAAGAACAGAGACTTCATTTAAATCTGGATGGCTGTATGAGACTATAGAGATGGTTACACCAAAGTCACATAGTGTAATGCTTGTCAAACTTTGTGAAATATTCACATATGATGAGGACAATGGAGTGGTTTGTGTATATTGTCGAGATGCCAGAGCTTCGGGAGAATTTTCAACAGGAAGAATGTGGAACAATGTATGGAAGTTGGATTTCTTAAAGCATCATCTTTCAAGTAAGTCTCATATAGATGGTGTTACAAGACTTAGAAACGAAAACCCTTCCTTACAGAGCGGATTGCTTAGCATGATTCTTGAAAGTCCAGCTGAAAAGCAGGGGAGGCAAATTAATCTTGAATGCAAGCACTCAAACCCAGAAGAAATCAAGGTACTTATTGACAGTGTGTTGTTGGCTATTAAAATGAACAGCTCAATGTTTTCTGTTCAGGATATTAATGACCATATGGAAAAGTATGTGCACATACCAGCAAGCTGGAAAAGTAAAAATTATGCTTTTTAATTTTCCAAAATGACCTCATGCATGAAATAGCATCGGCAATGTTTCATACTCTAGCTGTTGATGAAAGCACTGATATATCCATTAACAGATACTTGATACTCTACTTTAAATATAGATCCATAAATTCTGCAGACTATAAAACTTCGTTTGGTGGACTATTATGATTGCAAGAATATGATGCTGTTTCAATAGTGTCTGCAATCAAAGAGTTTATAAAAAACACCAACTTGATCTAATGAAAATGGTGATGTTCACATCTGATGTTGCCTCTGTGATGTTGGGCAAACTCAGTGGTGTGGCGGCTCAGCTGAAACGTGATATTCCACACTTAGTCCAGCAACATTGCATTGCACACCGGGAAGACTTGGGAATTTCTGATGTATGGAAAGAGGTCAAGCTGATAAGAGACATCGAAACCTTAATGAGAACTGTCCACACGGTGTTCTGTTGGTCATCTAGGAGAAAATGCAAATTTCAGGAAATAGTGGATGCTTCTGAATGTGAGTCAGTGGCTATCAGGCCACGCAATGAAGTGAGCTGGTTATCTAGGCACTTTTCACTTAGAGCAATTATTCGCAACTATAATCCTCTTCTGGAATATTTTGAGCAAGACAAAGATACTGATCCAGTTTCTAAATACTGCCACAAAAAGCTGAATACCATGGAATACCGAATAACATTAGAAGTTATGAAAGATGTTTTGTCGGAGCTGGCTTCACTATCCACACTGCTCCAGAACGGGGCCTTACACCTCTTGAAGCATTTCACCTTGTACGAGGTAAACTGAACAAGATCAGAAGACAGTACCTTGGAGATTCAGTCTTATGGAGTGACAAAGTTAAGGCTCTCTTAGATATGAGCTCTCAAGAAAATAATGAAATTGATACCAGTTCCATAATAAAACTTTCATAAACAACTTGTGTGCACATTTGGCAGACAGGTGTCCAGAGGATGAAGTCCAGGAGTAGTCCGCTTTTGACTGTGCAGCAATAATTAAGTGTGACTTCACTTTTGGAATTCATCAGGTCAAATCCCTATGTTCAAAATACAAAGACTTTCTTGCTGAAGAGATTGTTATAATCAGTCAGTACAATGACTTCAAGTTTGCAGTAGCCGAAAGAATCAAAAGCCAATTGGTTTTAAGTTTTCCGGATATGGTGACATTTGCTCACCAGAACGAACAGCTTCAGGATCTTGCAAAGTTGATGGATATTGGAGGAACATTCCTAGCATCAAGTACAGACTGTGAGCGTGGCTTTAGCTTAATGAACACTCTAAAAAACAAACTATGGAATTGTTTACAAGTAGATCGTTTGGACATGCTGACGTGCATTAAGAGTTACCAGCTGGATGGAGGACTGATAGATCTGAACAGAGTTTATATTGAATGGGCAAATGAAAAGGATCGCAGGGAAAAACAGTAAGGTTAGTTTAGCCGTCTTTGACATTTTTACCAATAAAGAAATTAAAATGCATTTGTAATTACATATCTTATTCTTGGCTGATAATCATTTATTGATTTTTTTAGGAATATTTTAAATTTAAAACACAAACTCTTGTTTTTCTTTTTTTACTTATGATGTCTCTATCTGAAAACCCATATAAATTGACATAATGGCATACTTATTAAATTGTCTTTATTATATGTTTATCAAAATCTTTTCGGACATGTGTATAGAATGAAAGGTGAAAGTGGACATCAATGGACAGAAGCCTATGGACTGATAATGATCATGATTAATATGTGCTTGATATATGCTTGTGATTGTCTATAAAAAGATCATAAAGCGTAATGCTTAAAACTAACTTCTGCTTCATGAAGAATGCTTAAATTTCCTTTTTCTAAGTATTTAAAAAAGACATTTATAAAATAACATGGTGTAAAACTATCATCACAAATTGCAAATTAAAACTTTTTAAAATGTATAAGCATTTTACTCGCTTGGGCGCATTTGCCTCATGGCGAACAAATTTGACCTCTGCTTCAAAAATTTGCACAGAAGAAATTTTTTGCACACACGGCCTGTCAGAAATTAGAGGGAACACTGCCCCCTGCAGCTCCCAGTGGCCACGGTTCGCCATTCCCAGCCAATAGGAGCTGCAGGAAGCAGCAGACACAGAAGAAGATCCACATGAAGAGAGATTAAAAGAGTTAGTACTGTTTAAAGAGATGACTAAATAGAGGGAATAATAGGAGCATATAATATGATGAGAAAGAAAATCACGCACTCCTATTTTTACTCTCATATAAATACTGGAACAAGGGAACACTCAATTAAAAGGAAGTACACTTAAAACAGTTAAAAAGAAAATAATTGGATTTAAAATACGTAATTAACCAATGAAACTGTTATATTAATTTAGATGAGCTAATGATGTTAACATAACTGAGTCACTGTTCAACATTAAACAAGTGTAAAACAAAGTCCGATGCTTGGTATATAGAGACGTCAGCCTGTTTCGCACTATGGCAAACACGCATTTAAAAATCCTTTTAAACTTTTACTAAAGATACAGAAAGGAAGGAAAAACAATTAAAGCATTTGAAATGTGAAGTATTAAGTAAAGCTTTCATTTTAACGACATCCTTTGTTCCCTGTCTTTTTAGCTGGAGCAAGTTTTTAAAAGGAGAAATCCCCTGTTGGCAGTCTCTTAGATGGTATTAAAGATGGTAATAAGTATTGTTTTGGGGAAAAGAGAAGTTAGTTGAGATGGTCTGGAGATGTCGTTGCTGCTGTTGTTAAAGTCCAATTTCAGAAGGGAAAATTTCCCTTGTTTGATAGTCTTTTAGATGGTATCAAAGATGGCAATAACTGTCATCCCAGATGGTGTTTTGGATTCAGATGGAGCTGATAGGGATGGCGACATGATCTGGGTCCCTCTCTCTCTGGCCCATTCTAGCCAGGACATGTCTGAGGATCAGGATGAGGAAAGGCAGGGTCCCAGAAATGGTGGGGTGGCAGCCATGATTGTGAGGCTTGCTCCAATAGCCTCTCTTCTTTCCATCTGTTCTTTTTGTTTTTTCATTCCCCATAAAATCTCTCTCTTTTGAGGTTCCAAAAAGGAGCAATGGGTGGAATAGCCCTGCCCCTTATTATTTTGTCCACCAATTAGCTTAATATCCAGCATACCAATTTTAACTCATTAATTTCCAGATCTACATCTCCTATTTTTAACAATCCTAATTTCAACACAGTTCTTGAATTATATCAGTAGGCCTTTTTGTTTAAAAACTAATTCAGTTATTCTATCTACTTTTCGTATCTTTTCCCATCAGCATTTGTTGTTATATGTTACTGTAACATCTTATGAACTTTTACATACTTTTTACAGCTGAGTTCATAATTCAGGTCAATTTGTAGGCCCAATGCTCACAACAGAACTCATGGTCAACAGGTATCAGTGAGGCAGGGCCTGAGTATGATTTCATATGTGATTAGATGTTTATATAAATGAAAGTACATCCACAGACGCACAGGATTGTATGAACATTTATGCAGGATATAAACACTCATGGTTCAGGGCCTAAATTAGTTGCTAAGTGCTGAAAACTAGGAAGTCAATGGGAACTGGTGATGTTCAGCACTTGGCAGGATTGGGTCGTTAATGAATGAACTCTGGTAATGCAATTGAGGGATAATTATATAGGGAATACAGCCTGTAATCCTTTCCCCCCATCTGTTCACAAAAGGAATGATTATCTCAGTGCTGATCAACAAGAAGCTTTATTGTTCCTTGAAGCAATATTATAGAATAACCTGGAAATTTGATATAATTCAGCATTAGAATAAAACCAGTGCTCTTTCCTACTCTATGCAATTTACTTCAGAGAGGAAAGTAATTCCATGAATGGCAGAATAAATAATAGAAATGATCACAATGCCCAATTTTGCCCTGTTATCATTCTAATGTCTAAATAGCTATTGCTGCAAGAACACTTTTCACAATAACTCATGAACAACAAAATTCTACTGTCTGAATGTGGTAAGTAATATTTTCCTCCTGAAATTAAATATAAATACTTAAAAACTAACTCAGCTTATGTGCACTCATCTTTTTTTATGGTTAGTAATGTCCTCATCAACATGGTCAGACCTCTGGCCCCACTGGCTTAAAATGGACTCTACATAGGCAGAAGGCCCACATGCATGCAGATCAGATATCAAGATTGGGGACCAAAACCAGTTTATTTCATCACTATTCTCTGTTGTAGTCTCTATCTAGGTACTTATGTGACCCTTCATCGCTGTAGTATCTAAGTGCCTCACAATTATTAATGGTTTTTAGCCTCACAACACCTCTAGGGGTAAGGAATTACTATCCCCATTTTATAGGCAGGGAACTGAGGCACAGGGTAGATTAAACGATTTGCCCAATGTCACCCAAGAAGCCCATGGCAGCTCAAGGAATTAAACTCAGGTCTCCAGAGTTCTTGTCCAGTGACTTAACCAGACCATCCTGTCTCACGGGTCAACTACATCCATAAATAATAGGGAAATGATTTGATCTCAGAAGCAAGCACTTCTGCCTCTTCTGATTTTTAAAGAGCACCTCTAAACTGGGATTAAGTACTGAACCAAGGTATCCTGACTCCAAATATTATAAAAGTTGAGATGAAAAGAAAATAATACTTATTAATAGATGTTCTTATTTCAAAAAAGGGATCCTTCTTCCCATGTCCCAAAGAAGGTTGCCCAGTGATGCATTACTATGCTGATAAATTTTCTTTTCACTATGTTGAAGAACATGGAGTATCACTTTCCTTGCATATTTTTTCCTTTAGCAACACTTATGCAAACTACATTGATACAGAAATTCAGGGGAACATTTCAAAAGTCGAGTTTTTCTGAGAAAAGCATCCCCTGTGTATCTGCAGGGGCACTATGGGAGCAGAAAACATTACAGTCGTGTCTGGAAAAGATGGGCAAGTGTAAGTACACATACCAGCTGTATTTCTGTAGTTTCTTCTGCAGTGAAAATGATGGTTCAAGTAACAAATTTTACATCCATTGTGATTTTCTCATGACAACAAATAGGCTGCATCCATGAAATTAAGGCTCGGATGCAAATTTTACCCATTCAGAGGTATGTTTGGTCCAGGTGTAACCCACACACCTCCTGGGTGTAGTACTCTGTCCCATCTATTGGACCAAGACCATTTAGAGAGAGATTAATGAGTCTGCTCCACAGCCTTAGCTAAGGCTATGTGGCTTTTAGCTCTCGCAATAGAGGCTCACGCATTTAGCTCCAGAGATCCCAGGTTCAATCCTGCCTGCTGACGACTGGGGTCTGTCGGTGTTGCAGAGGCGGATTAAGATTTATTGGGGTTCTGAGCACAAAGAACATTGGGCCTCCCACACCCCAGGGGAGCCAGGGTGGTCATGCCTATGCATTTTTTAACATGGGCATAGTAGCCTCAGGCCAGCATGGAGCAGCAGGGGCTGTGCTTTGCAGCAGGAAATCAGTTCCCCCACCACAAAGTGCAGCCCCGCTAGCGGTGCCATACTCTTCCCAGTGGAGGGCTGAGGTGGGCCTTAGCCCCACTCTCGCTATGGGGCCCTTCTCCTACTATTCCCCCCAAGGCCCTGCCCCCTAGCCAGGCCAGAAGCCGGAGCTGGGCCGTGGTAAGAGCTGCCCAGGGAGAACAGGCTACTGTGGGGAGCTATGGACTCTCCACCTGCCCTGGGAACGCGCCTCAAAGGGCGGGGACACAGGCCGGGGGCTGTTCTCAGGCCCCCCATCCCTCCGTCCAGGGAGGTGAAGGGTCCAGAGCTCCCCAGAAAGCTCTTGCCATGGCCTGGCTCTGGCTTCTGGCCTAGCCAGCAGGCAGGGCCCCGGGGGGAAAAGGAGGAACAAGGGGCGGGGCCAGAGTTCCAGTGCCAGTGACCCCCCCACATCTACACAGGTTCCAGAACTCCAGCAAAGGCCCCAAATTGGCTGGGGCCCCTAGGCACAGCGTCATGGGCCTGTGTGTTAATCCTCCACGGGGTACAGGGTTTTGATTCTGACCATTTTGGATCTCACAGCCAACCATGAATTGTATCCAGATTTACCCCAGATACAGGAGAATTCAGATTTGCAATTTTGGTTTAGGCATATGGGAAAGTTATGTTTCCCTCTTGGGCTGAAATTTTCCATGTTTGGGCTGACCTGAGGGTGAATATATTTTGGAATAGTTTAGTTAAATCCTACCTGGTGACCCTTAAAATATTTATTCTGATCATTTAAAAAACAATGTATTTTTAGAAAAAGCAAATATTTTGAGGCAGAATAACCAGTATGTTGACACGACATTAAAAAAGTGAATAGATTCCATGTTTAGTAACTGCGGCCATTGCTTTGAAAATTTCCAGTTGTACTGAAATACATTTACTTATATTTTTCTTTTGTTCACAGATCTATGTTTTGTAGCAAAGTCATTGTGCAGCTTAGAGTTTGGCAAACTCTTACACCTTGCTAACATATAGATGGAAACTTTGTGTTTGTAGTTCCTGCGACCATAGTACACGGAACCACAGAATCTTCTTTCATTTGTTCAGTGGCAAACTGATTTCGAACAAGGTTCCTTCAATAAATACTAGAGCTTTATTTACTTGGCTCTCTGCAAAAGCACTAACATTGTGTTTTCAAAATCATTCATTGTCCCTATCCACTCCTTCACAGGGGAGCTAAACTCCTGTCAAGCTCAGCTAATGACAATAGAACATAACAGATATTTTACCAATGCTGTAACTGAATGGTTTCGTTCCATTTTTGTATCAACGTGAAAACAAATACTAAAATGGAAAAAGACTGTCTTTAAACCTTTACCCTTCCGAACGTACTTTGTAAGCATAGGAGCTTCAAATATGCTAACTCATGCTGAGAGTGACTGCTGCACCATCTCTTCTTAATCCCCTTTTCCCGGGCAACTAAACATGCCCAGAAAATTCCCATGGTTGTCCTGGGAACATCTGCTTCTACACCAGTATTCTGAATAGTGTCTACTGAAAATAAAAGCCTCCGAAGTTGGACTAGAATTATCTGAGATATGACCTTTCTTCCTGAAGCACATGTTTAAAGCTACTTTTTGGCAATACCTTCAAAAGCCTGTTGAGAATTGGCAGGACGGTGTATCCAGATATGTAGTCAGACATGTACATGGAAATAAAACCTGGTCATTGCTGGGAACGATGACGTATCAGGCCAGCCTAATGCAATGCATGGCACTTGATTTTTCTCATTTTCCTCTAGAACAAATTTGCTGTTGCCACCTTGTTCTTGCTGTGGTCGGCTTCATCCATCTCTGCTGGATTTGGTGGACAACCAGGATCTTTTCCCAACCCTTTGTATTCACAGAGCATGGCTCATCTCATTAGCCAGAACAACACTGAAGTATTCAGATATGTTAAACATCCCTGGTGTCTTCCAAAATATGATCGTGTGTCTTTTAGCAATCAAGCTGAATTTTCTATACAAACAACTGATGTGGCTTACTAACTCTGGAAAGACCATTAAGATCACCTGTCACAGAAATTCTACAGCTACAGGCTTAATCAGTTCTTAGGATCATGTTTATTTTCCTCCCACAAAGAACACAAAGGAGGGGAATGTGAGAACATGTCCCATAAATCTCTATCCTCCTCATCAGAATTTCAGCATCTGTTCATATTAGAGGTAGACTTGAGCTGCATAGTTTGGATTTTTCCCAAAGTTTGAAGGTATTCAGATTCTGCCTATCTATAAGATGAACTAACAGAGAATGTTGAAAAGGCAGACACTGTTTCTGTTATAAACCAAATTTTGATTCCTATCTAAAATCCCCCATAAAAGTCCTTTCAGCTTTGAACTTGGTGTATGTGGTCTGTGGCAAGCCTTTTTTTTTTTTTTAACCTGGTGTGAGACCATTTCAAGAAGCCATTTTTAAAATATGGGACATAGAAATAATAAGTATTAATCATTATGTGACAATTCTTGCAACTACTTTACTACCGGATCCTGACTACTGGCTTGTCTGGAATACTTCAAACAAGATTTATTGGCAAGATCTTAATGAGATCTAGTCTGCAAGGCCAAACCTGAGAGTCGAAAAAGCATATCTAGAAATGTCTAAATCCAGTCACTTCTTATGAGGTTTGCCAGAGGAATGGAAGCAGCTTAGGAAGCCGGCAGCAGTGCTGACCAGATCAGCAGACTTCATGCTCAGATACAGTAAATCAGTGCATCCACTAACCAGACATAGAGACCTGCACAACCAAGGAACCTACTCCGGTCTAACTTAGGAAATCTACTTGGGCAGGACCCCATTCCTGTGAATCTTTGGATTTTCCTAATATGAGGAGTCCTCTCCTGTAGATCTTTTGAGATACACTAGAGTGGGAGGAGTTCGGACGCATTGGGAATGGTTCCTGTTGTTTTTTACTATTTGTACTACAGTAGCACCTAGAAGACCAGATGGGGAACTGAGGTATAGAGAGGGTAAGTATCTTCCCCAAGTAGATCAAAAGTAGATTTATTACATTCCTTATTGCAATATGAGATTATGATAATGGTGTAATAATTACTTGGGTGAAAGTACTGATCTTTCCTGCTAGTACCTGTGAACTTATCACAGGTACTTTTAATAAAGAATTGACAGTTACCAGCTATTGCTGTATCACAGTCTTCTCTTTCCACCTCCCTCTTTTGAAATTTTAAAATTGTAACTTGGTTTCAGATTTGTGTGGTGCTGTCATTTTAAATTTTTGGAACTAGTCTGAGGCTATAAAGGCCTGATCTAATCACAGGAAGATTTGCCTTGGAAAAAGATAACCAGTCAAGAAGTTCATACCTTGTAAATGGCAAAATAAAGTAAGCCTACATTTTATAATGAATTAAATCTTATCTATAATTTATAATTTCATGGTGTGCTACGTGATGCATTTTGCTGCCATGTTGAAAAAGACAATTACTCTTTGAACAGCTGTGCTCTAAGTATGTTTTTTGAGGGCATATTCCTCTACTGTGCAATTTGCATTCTCTTTGTTACCCCATAAAATGCTAACTTTAGAGGCAGCTTTTGTCATTGGATTCAACAACTTCAGTTATTACTATTGATTTTTCTTTATTTTTAACATTGTATTGGCTTTTTGGAACTACAATAGAAAAATATTTTATTAAAATTAAAAACAAAACAAAAACCTTCGTCCAAAGTTCTTCCTTGGTGCAAAGAATAAGCTGAGGATACTCTCAAAAATTACTAACACAATTATTACAGAAAATTCAGCTTTCAGTGTGTGGGGAGGTTATTATTATACGCATGACATTTCTTCTGTTACTGTGGGAGGTGAAAAAACATGAGATCCTTGAACTTTATATGTTCCTTTTAGTTCCATGGAAGAAGTGAACAGCAATAGTAAATAAATAATCCAGAATATTAAATTACTGTACCAAAAATCTAATAATATTTTAGAGCCACTTATCCTACTGCCTTCAATTTGTGTGCGTCTCCATGGGACAATGTTAAAGGAGAGAATCCATTTTGCAGATAACGATGCATAAAAATGAGCTCCTTTGATAGCAAGAACCCTGAACATCAGGATTCTCTATTAACAGGAAATAAAATGTTTAACTGCATGCCACAACCCCTCCAGAGTCCCATTACCATTACACCCAGAACTCCCCAACAAGCCCCTGTGCATCCAGATCCCCCACAAACCCAGATACCCTACTGAGCCGCCCACAGCCAGTTTGCCCTACACAGAACCCTCTCAACCCACACCTGGATCACCCCACACTAAGCCCTCCATACTTGGATCCTGCCTTGCTGAGCCTGCCTCTCCACACTTGGTGCACCTGGCACAGAGGGGCAGGGCCCTGGGATGTTTCTGAGGCAGGCCTGGTCCTTGTGCTATGTCAGTGGTGAGGCTGCATCCAACCCTGAGTCCATGTCCCAGAGGGGAGCTGCACAGTTATCTCCCATCTCTGTGCAGCCAGTAGTCTGTACTTCCCACTGCTATGTTGGAGCCTCCATATTTATTTGACAAATAAAATTTGCAGAATTTTAAAATATTGTGCGCAGAATTTTTATATTTTTGGTGCAGAATTTTTAAATTTTTTTGCACAGAATGCCCTCAGGAGTAAATAATACTCCCTTCACAATTTTGTCCCAGGACTTTGGAATTGAGAGAAAATAGTGAGGTTGCAAAGGGAGTGAGGTTAGATCGTGAGGGTGATGCTTATGGCTTGGAAGAGGCAATTTGGAGCCAAAGATGCTTTTTGCCATTTTCAGCCAAAATCAATGCAAACCACAGCTGTGGGACATCAATTATGCACAGGAGCGGGAGCAAGAGCTCTCTCCCTCTTAGCATCCGCTTGTGGGAGCTTGGCTCTTCCCTCCTCCATGAGTAGTACAATTGAATATTTCTGTGATTACCTTTACCATCTTTCCTCCCACCACCCTATAAATCATTAACTTCCTCTAATAGGAGGTTCCTCTACCCAATCCCCAGCCTGAATGAGGAAAACGTGATTACTGCTCCTCAGCACAGGACCTTTTTCAGTTTGCCAAGACTCCGACCCCTCCTGGCCAGATTTAATATCCTAAATCTCTCAGTGTCACATGTTGCCTTCCCATTGTCCTGGAACAAGCAAGAAAGAACCAGTGTGGCACTCAGTGCACTTGTTATTTAAGTTACTTTCCCTTCGCTGCTCCACAGCTTTTTAGGCAAAGCCATTTGAGCCTGTTAGTTGCTTCTGGAGTAGGACACCATGTTCACCTACCTAGTGTCTTGTTCCCTATATAGGGCTCCATACACAATACACACCCTCTTGTCTTTGCTAAGGGCAAGTCTACACTACTGCTTTAGTCAATTTAACTTAAGCCACTCCAGGATGTGAAAAAGACACCCCTCTGAGCAACACAAGTTACAGTGACCTAAGCTCTGTCCACACCAGTGCTGTGTCGGTGAGAGACGCTCTCTTGCCAGCAGAGCTTCTGCCACTCACGAAGGTGGGGTAATTATGCTGACAGGACAGTGTCTCCTGTCGGCACAGAGCGTCTTCACCAGAGATGCTACAGCGACAAGGCTGCATCAGTGCAGCTGTACCTACGTAGTACTTCTAGTGTAGACCTGCCCTAAATTGCTTCCTTTGTGCCCCCCTAATGTTGGGGGAAGCTGGGGGTTGCTTCATCCCTGGAGATGGTAAGAAAAAAGACAAGACAGGAAAGGGTGGAACAAGGATACTCTCATTGTATGATCATCACAAAGATTCACACTCCCCCGCACTAAATACATAATTAGGCACTTTATGGTTAGGTCCACACCCAAGAAGAGGATAGTCTGAGGAAAGAGAGCAGGAACCAGTGTTCCAGAGGGAGTGATCTGAACAGAGATTACAAAGCAAGAGTATATGCTGGATTTAGAGTGGTAAGTGACTAAAAATAAGAAGGGTAGTGTGAGATGTTTGATTGTTTCCATGTAGGGGCCAGGGGACAGTGAAATCCATTACTGCTAACCAAGGGATGTATCTGAGACAGGGATGGCAGAGTGACTCAGCCAACATGTGAGAAGCAAACAAACGAGTTCTGAGGGCTACCCGTGGAAGCTCTGAAAGGAAGAGGTTTCAGGGTCTAAACACTGACATATCCCAACAAGTGATGAGTCTCCTTTGGAGAGATAATGTAACATAACTGGGATTCAGAGGGGGGGATGCTGTCCCAATTTGAAAGAAGACCAGAAAAGCTATATCTGTAATCTGGATCCTTTTCAGAGTCAAATATATAGGGGCACAAGTAGAACTGGTTGGGAATTTTTTGATGAAACATGTTTTCATCAGAATATAACTGATTTGTCAAAACCAAAGCTTTTCATGGGAAAGGCTCACAGTCAACAAAACTTTCATCATAAGGTTTCTCGTGTCTAGGATTAAAGTGTGTGCCTCTGACCATCAGACTCCTGGTTAGCACATCACCTGGCAAATGGGAGACACAGGTTCAAATCCCTGCTCTAGGGCAAGGACTTGAACCCTGGTTTTTCACATCAGTGACTAAACTACTGTGCTATAGTCAGTCTTGCTTGTACTCTAGCCCAATGATGAATTAATTATTTATACAGAGTGGAATAGCTCCAACAGGAGATTCTGAGAAAGATCCACTACCACCCCAGCCTAGTCATTGGAGCACTTACCCGGGATGTGAGCGTGCCTTGTTTAAGTCCTGGCGGTGTTGGATTTGGAGCATCAGGCTATTAGCTATTCTGTGTCTGTCTCTCTGTTTGTGAAAAATGCCGGAAGGTCTTAGTTTCATCCCAATGCAAAACAGGAACATATTTGAAATCTCAAAAAATGTTGCTGGATGGGAGAACTATTTCACACTCAGCTCTAGCGATGAGTAATATTTGAAGTCACTGAGGAAGCAAAATTAGATAAAGCATGAAGTAAAGTACTGTCAGAGTTAAAGAATGAATGGGATTGTTTTGGAGATACTAATTGGAAGAATGTGGCAACTAGAAACAATTCTATTACGCAATCATCTATGGAGACATTCAGATTCAGGTTGGTTGCCACTAAAAGGTATCCTGCATCTAAGGATGGCTAGTTGACAAGCAGACTGAGAATAGGCCAGAGATTAACAGTAACCTAACTACTGACCAAGAAGAAAGGAGAGAAAGAGCCACTAGAAAGAAAGAAGAGGCAAGAAATCTTAGTCAATGACTATAAACTAGTGGAAGAATCCACAGGTAGCACAAACATCTCCCAAACTCTTCTATGGCCTGTGCTATGCAGAGGTCAAGAATAGATTATCATAATGGTCCTTTTCGGCCTTAAAAATCCATGAATCCCAGTGCAAGGAAGTGGTTGAATCCTCCTTACTTAGGACATTAAACTAGACTAGACAAAATGCTGAATGGAACAATCTTACATTGGCAAGATGAAAAATTGGATAACTGAATGAGTTTTTTTCATCACTACATTATCTGAGTCCATTCGACTATGATCCGTGCCCAAGCAAGTAGCTGTGGATTAATATCCCCTTTTCCTCTGTCCTATGTTACCATCATATTAATTGTATCTGATTCTTCATCAGGTTATAACATTAATTTCTTAAAATCCCAACGCCTGGCACATGGTCTCCAACAGTAAGCAAATGCCTGTACACTTTGTACCCTCATCCCCCACATCAAATACCTCAGAAAAACATCCCCTAGCACCTATTCTGGGTCACTGCTTCAATCCAGAGACTCCAACATAATTTAGGAGATCGGCAGATATTTGAAAGCCTCCCTTCTTACCTACACCGGACAAAGTGATATGTATGAATGCTCTACCCTGACCTAATTATTGCTTTTACTCTGTCCGCTGATTTGGAGGAGGAGAGTCTCAAAGAAGTTCCAAAGCACTCTGCTCCATGGGATGGCTGGTTTGCCTAATTTTAAATTTATGTCATCTTGAGCCTTTATTTAAGGTAAGTTACCTCCTGGAGAACTTCCCCATACAATTCCTAGTGGGTAGACAGGAAGAGGAGATTGGCCAAAGTCAAGATGCTCTCTTCTCTGTTATATTTTGCATTGTAGTAATCCTAATAGCAATTATGGATCACTGTGCTAAGCACTGTACAATCACATGGAAGGAGTAGGCAGCATTTACAGATGGGATGAAGTCCTCCACTTCCTGTACAGATTACTTCACTATTCATGTCACCAGCAAACCATGCAATTCTCTGTGCACCAGTTTTCAGTGTCTGGAAGAGTCTGGGCAGCTATTTGGGATCCTACTGTGCTATCTCCAACCTGAGCTACAGAGGGTGGATGTGCCTAGAGAAGAGGCTATTCTCAGATTCCTTTTAAGGAGTGGGCCGGTGTGTTTCCAAGTAGTCATTTTCTAGAGGTGAACTGGGTATTCACACAGGTAAGAGGGGACATGTGGTATGCCGAGAACTTTGTACTGTCAGGTATTTCCATTATCAAGGGTTTTGTTTTGAGTTTTCAAAGACATTAACTGCAATCATCTGGCATGTTTTTATTTACCTCTTTCCTTCTAATGAATCTGATCCTTGGCCTTAAACTGAAGTATAAAAGACAACAGGTGAACACTTAGACACATTGTATTGATCTGGTGAATGCAGCACTTTAAAGAGACGTCTTTTCGGCTTTGGAAAATTTATAATATGATCTGTGCAGAAAGAGCAGAAAACAGCACAACAGCTGCTGGCATAAACCATTCCAGGACAGCAGCCAAAGAGAGGAACAACAATATAGCAAGGGAAAGAGGTAGTTCTATGTCTCTTAGGTACTTATATGGCCCCCATTACTGCAGTATCCGAGCACCTCACAATCTTTTATGCATTTACCCTGACAACACTACTAAACCCATTATACAGATGAGAAAGAGAGACTAAGTGACTGCCCAAGGCCACACAGGAAGTTTGTGGCAGAGCAGGGAATTAAACTTGGGTCTCCAGCAGGTGCACTACCCCTAACACCCTCCTTCCTCTCCATTTTGCATGTAATAATTGCAGTGCAAGAGTGGATACCCCTGTTGCACGTCACTTATTAAGTAAATGGTAGGCAAAACGGGGGGGGGGGGTGAAGTGCAGCAAGGATATAAAAAAAGGTTTGAAAGACAAAAGGGAGAATGCTTAAAAGACTGCAGCTGGGAGGGTGTTTTAAGTCTGAGGCACTGTAAGAGGAGACAAAGGGATTTGGCTTGTGCAGTGCCTCACGGGTGTGAATAAAGGAAGAGATGATAGCAGAATTATAAACAGGGGCAGAATTGAGAAAGGTTCTGATGCAGTAAGGAGCTTAAAATACATACGGGACTGGGTCAGTCTGCATATGCATTTGAGAGGGGTGTGATGTGACGGAATTGGCAGGAGAGGATTTGTGATTTTTACTGCCACTTTTAGGGCAGCCTACACAGGGAAATTCACTGGCATTGCTGTTCTCCAGTAGCTATTCCATGTGGACTGGAGGGGGGTGGGACTGAAGTAGAAGGCCAAAGAAAGGAGCTTACAATTGTTTATATCATATCCTTAGGCATACCCTCAGCTGGTATAAATTGTTGTAGCTTCAAAGGCCATGTTGCTTAGCGGATATACACCAACTGAGGATTTGGTCCTGTGTATTAATCCTAAAGCATACTGAGCTAAATCTGGCATGAATAAAGGGTTGGGGGATTGCAAAGAGTCCCTGAAATAGAGGAGGTTGGGAGGCCACATCAGGAGCTTGTATGGGAATGGAAGAATGCAAGGAACATAAGAACATAAGAACAGCCATACTGGGTCAAACCAATGGGCCATCTAGCCCAGGATCCTTTCTTCTGACAGTGGCCAATGACAAGAACAAGGCAATTACTGAGTGATCCATTCCTGTCATCCAGTCCCAGCACCTGGCAGTCAGAGGTTTTGGAACACCCAGAGCATGAAGTTGCATCCCTGACCATCTTGGCTAATAGCCATTGATGGACCTATCCTCCATGAATTTCTCTTTTTTTTTAATCCAGTTATGCTTTTGGCCTTCGCAACATCCCCGGCAACAACTTCCACAGCTTGACTGTGCTAGGGTGACCAGACAGCAAATGTGAAAAATCAGGATGGGGGTGGGAGGGGTAAGAGGAGCCTATATAAGAAAAAGACCCAAAATAGGGACTGTCCCTATAAAATCGGGACATCTAGTCACCCTAGACTATACGTTGTGTAAAGAAATTTGTTTTTAAACCTGCTGCCTATTAATTTCATTGGATGACCCCTGGTTCTTGGGTGATGTGATGGGGTAAATAACACTAGGAGCCCCTGGTGTGAGCCCAGCGTTCAGCCCACAGAAGAAAAAAAAAGTGTGTGACCCTCTAATAAGTTTTGCATGTCACTGTCTTTTGTTCCCCTCCGGACTTTACCCAGCTCCTCGAAGATGATGGAATAATCAAAAGCCTTCAAATTAGAGCTGGCCAAAACAAGGTGTTTCCAAAATGGTCCCATGACTCAGCAGCTGCTGAGTCAGTTTCAGTGCTGCTATTTAGTGGTTGGCAGGAGATGAATCTTCTCAGTTTGTGTCATTTTCACTCAGCAGCTGACAAAGCTTATAGGATCTGCAGCTCTGGAGCAGCCGGGGTTTCTCGACTGCTCAGGCCAGGGACCCCTGCTGGCTCCCTAGGCTTCCTGACTCTTGGGGCAACTGGCTCACCAGGCTGCGGAAGTTGGGCAGCCCGGGAGCCAGCTGACTTGGGACCCTGGAAGCCCCTAGAGGCTTGGCGCAAACCTGGGTTCTCAGGGCTTCCAGGTTCTCTGGCATGGAGTCAGGAGCTGAGCCCAGGGCTTCCAAACACCTTGTATGCAAAACTATGTGGGTGGGGAGGGAGAAGAGGATTTGAAGAGAGATTTGAAGTGGAGGATTGTTGGAAGACTGCAACTGGGAGGGTGCTAAGTTTGTGGCACAGTATCAGAGGAGATAAAGGGAGTAGGCTTGCGTAGTGCCTTGGGAGTGGGAATAGAGATGAAAGCAGAATCACAAGGAGGGGCAGAGCTCAAACGCTGTTTTGTCGGAACATTTCCAAGATCTACTTGAGACAGAATTTATTCCCTCACGAAGTTAGAGCCTGCATTTCTCGCACACACAAAATTCTCCAGGGACGGTAATGGGAGTTGGGGGGGATGCATAGAATGCACTATCAGGCTAAGTGTAAGACATAAATTGGAATTTTTAATCTAAGAAAAAACGACATTGCAGAAAGCAGAAAAAATAACTGGTGAACTAAAAAGGGGCATCTGCTGATGAGGAGACATCAAGAAAACAGAGCTTTACACTAATGCTTGGCTACATGAGCACTTAGGTTGCAGCAAGCTGGGGTGTAAATCTACCCTGCAGTAGCCTGCCATGCTGTAAGTGTCCATGTAGACCTTGCTGCCATGCCTAGGGTGACCAGGTGTCCCGATTTTATAGGGACAGTACCGATTTTGGGTCTTTTTCTAATATAGGCTCCTTTTACCCTCCACCCCCTGTCCCAATTTTTCACATTTGCTGTCTGGTCACTCTAGCCATGCCCTAAATGTTCTGTTGTGCATTTTGATCTACCCTGCTTTGAAACAGGAGTAGATTAAAGGGCACATTTAAGGACATGCTACCTTTACTTTGCAAGACATAAAGGAATGAATGCATAGAAATTCATGCTAGATTGAGTGCTATATTGGTCGCTGGGAAAATACTGTTGTATTATACACTTTTTACAAGATGAATAAATCTAAATCAATTAGTATCCAAATAAAATGCTTTACCTGAACTTCACATGTATATTTAATTTACTTTAGATGATTGGAATTTGGATTGCTGCATTTTATCTGCTAGACCCAACAGCAGGTGAGATACCATATTTATAAATAACTACACCAAACATGGTGAATTTAGTCATGTTCAAATGAAATAAAAAATCAATGTAGGTACAACGGAAATTCATTTTCCTCTGCATTCAGTTTATTCTATATGACTTATGATGCAGTTCACTTGGTGCCGAGAACTAGCAAAAGGCCTGTGAACCACTTAAGTTCTATTATAAGAGCTCACGCGATGCATAGACCCCCTTGTTCACCTTTAGACCTTGATTCTGCAAAGTCCTATAGACATACTTATTTTACACGTGTGCACCGTTTCCCAGGAACAGCGTTTGCGATGAACAGAAAAGTCAAAGGAAATAATAAGTGTTCAGGATTCAAAGATTGTAATCCCTTGATATTGTATCAATTTTATAAATGTTGCATGTATCTTCATGGGATGGCTAGGTGGGGTGGCTCAACAGGTGAGCTAAAAGGTGCATCCTGCAGGAGCTGAACTCAGTAGGGAGTAATTAATGCAATTCCCAATGCTGAAAAATTGCAGGTAACCAGACTTTTGAAGTTTGGGCCCTGGGGAAATAGCATATGCTAGTTCAACCTGGTCCAAGAAGCCTCATACAAAATGACTTGAAACTGTATCAAGTGACAGCCCTGATCAGAGGGGAGGGTCACTCACAGTCAGTCCAAGAACTGACATGAGACTGCGAGCATGAGAGACAGGTGCTATGAAAGTGCCCAAAGTACTTTAGTCCTATCAGGGTCTCTGTGTGGAAGATGGGTGACAGCTGGTGAGCGAGGCATGCATAGAAGCTGTTTGTTTTTATGTTTTCTCTTAAATGCTTTTGCTCTGAATAAATAGTAATGTGCTCCATGAGAGCTGGCTGCTCACCCTGGCATTGCACCTGAGAGACCAGGTGCTGATGGGAAGGCCGTTCTGCTGAGGTGATCAAAGAGAACTGCAGGAGTCTGCAGGCTACTTTCCTGGTCCAGAGGGAGCAGATCACAGGATCCCAGTCCAAGAAAGGTGACGGCTAGAGCCTGAGACCTAAGTGGGGTGCCCTCACGAAGACCAGGGAGGGTCAGGGATGCAGTTAACCTGGGAACTGTGACATATACACTTGTTCTTTTGAGTCAGGAGCTGGCAGTAGTAACACCAGCACACAGTTTTTAAAGTCTCTTCTTTTACTTTTGTATGAGGATTCTACAACCCTAAGGGAAAAAAGCTTCCACAAAAGTATCCTGGTCTTTCATTGTGTTTGATGAGTCACTAAGATCTATACTCTATTATCTGCATTAGCGAATACTGACAGAAAGAATTTGGACTTCAAAATGAATCATAAAACCAAAGCCCAGTGTCTGCTTCTTTCAAAGTTGTTGCAGCTTCCAATGCACCATCTAACTGTAATGGATTACAAAATACTAATGATTTGCTTTGTATGCTACAGGCGAAAAAGTTTGCTATCAACGACTTGGCTGCTTTTCAGATAAACCGCCATGGGCTGGAATACCAGGGAGATTTCTGGGAGGTTTACCCAACTCTCCAGAGAGTATGAACATCAGCTTCACCCTTTACACTAAAGAAACTAGAAATAACTCTCAAGTGAGAACCTACCTCTATTTTAATATTAAAAATTAATTACACCTGCCAATGTTCACTAGCTCCCTAGGAAGAGTGCGGCACTCACCATGAGAAACTGAGTCAGGGAATAAAGAGTCAGCTTGTTGTTAGATGCAGTAACTAACAGAGGTTAAAGTCACGGGGGTAAAAACTGAAATATTTTCATGCACAAACTGAAAAATGAACCAAACAAATGAAACCTTTTTCTGGCACTTTTCCTGTGCAAGGAACTACGAATGTTGTAGACTACTACTGTTTGTAACACATTTAATTCTCTGAGGAAAACTGGGAGACACATTTGAATAGTCAATAGCATTTATGCAGTGCTCTAGGTGCTTAATCACCCCTGACAGATAGGAGAGCTAACATCACCATTTTACTGATGGGGAAACTGAGGCAGGGATTATATGATTTGCCAAAAACCACATAGAAAGTCCAGAGCAGAACCAGGATTAGGCTCCTCACTCCCAATGCTGTGTTCATTCCTCCCACCCATGCTGCCTTTTAAAGCCAACATAATTTTAAACTCAAATATGCAGCCAGTAAGGGAAGATGAGTGAAGAAGTGGAACTGAGGGGAGGAGAATGGCTTGGGGAAATTGCAAGGGGAAAATACCTGTAGCCACTGCAGCCAAGTTCAGCTTCAAATGAAGATTCTTCCTCTGTGGTGGCCTATGTGAAGTCTGTGGTCTCAGTCCATTTCCCCAGAACATAGCTGCCTTCATCATACAAACCACCACCCTAATGGGTGCCCTTGTTGGCAATTTCAGCAGAAGCCAAAACCTGAACGGGCATGGAGCATGAACGGCCATCTCATCCTGCAGGTCAGGGGGAGGCAGTGGAGCAGCGTGAGGAAGCCAGCGCTTCTGCTGCTACCCCAGAGACACTGTAGTACTAGTGCCATCCCACTGAGCCAGAGCTATATCACTTTGGGGGTGGAAGTGAGACGTGCCCAGGGGGTCACCTTTTCAAAATACACTTCAGTGACTTAGAAAAATGACTTAGGCACTTAGGAGCCTAAGTCCCATTGACTTTCAGTGAGACTTAGAAGCCCAAGACTCTTCTAAAAATGGGACTTAGGAACTTCTGAACATTTTGCCTTTTGTGTTATGCATGAACAGAAAAAGTGCAACCTTCACAAGCTGTGACGGTGTAAATGTGACAGCCACCCATCTTGGCCAACACAACAGGGACCCAACTGGGCACCTCAGAAGGTAAAGACAGGAGCTATTAAAGCTCCCTAGCCAGGGCTACGAGAGAGCACATGAGGACATGTAACATACCCTCACCAGTGGGTTACACAAAACATTACTGCTATCCAGTACATTAAATCAGGTAGCATGTACCTTGTATTATTGCCCAGCAGCTCAACCTGCATTGAATACAAATGACTCAAACTAAGCTTGTAGGGGCATTGTCCTGGAATGCTTCAGAGTCCCACTCTCTCCACACACCCAGAACATAGACCTAACATTAGTTTAAAAAGCCAAACTGAGGGTTAGAGATCATTTTGGCAGCAGAAGAAAGGGCCATACTAAATTAATGTACAACAGGCCTCCACTACTGTACCTAGCACGGAGCTGTACCAGCATATTTGGAGAGGAGAGCGACCTCAATGATTCCATCGCCTGTGACTTCCCAAAGCCACTCTTCAGTTGCCCTGCAGAATTGGGGAGTCAGGAGATAGGTCAGTAAGGGGGCAGGCAGGAGCTGGGAGGAGGATACTCAGTGGGGTACTGCTCACTGTGATTATCTTATACTGGTTGGCTCTGTATAAAGAGCTCTTTGTACACAGAGAGGAGTAGTGTGGAGCACCAGGGACAGAACAGGAACTATGCTGTGACTGAGGTTAGAGAGGCAGGGAGCTGTGGGGAGCCAATGAGACCCAGGGGTTTCCAGGAGTGAAGATAGCATCCTATATAAGCGACGATCTGGACCATATTTTGTTTTTATTTCCTAGCTAAGAAGAGTTGGAAGATGACAAAACAGAGGATGATATTTATTACTGTTGTTTTTGCTCAAAACAGGTGATCTCTGCAATACATCCCTCAACTATCAAAGACTCACATTTCTGCTCACATAGGAAAACTCGCTTCATTGTTCATGGATTCATGAGCACCGGAAAACGTGGCTGGGTGGTAAAGATGTGCTTGGTATGAGAGAATATCCTATAATTTCCAACTTTAACTGCAGCCACATTCAATCGCTGTTTCTTAAACGCTAATATTAAGCTTGCGTTTTGACAACCACTTGATGTTACTAATGGGCAAGGGGTGCTAAACCATATGTAACAACTTTAATAATCACCTCGCCCTTTTCACGAACGTGGGTGTGGGAGTGAATTGGACTGTACATTCCATATGGCTTTCACAGGAAATGAAAATGCAGGGCTGGGTTTAAGGATGTGCATATGTTTTTGTAGTAGTCCAGCTTTGGAAGAAAAACCTATATTTCTTGTGGCGTCCACTCCTTCCTGGGTGGTTGGGGGAGGTAACAATACTAATACCTAGCTCTTATATAGTTCCTTTTATCCATCGATGTCAAAGTGTTTTACAAAGGCAGCCAGTGTCATTATCCCCATTTAACAGATGGGGAAAACGAGGCACACAGATGTAAAATGACTTACCCATAGTCACCCAGCAGACTGGTGGCAGAGCCTGGAATAGAACCCTAGTCATCTGAATTCCTGGGCAGTGTGCTATCAACTCAGCTATGCCACCTCTCAGCTGGAGGGTACTATCCCTCTGACATCACCACTCACAAGCCAGCCCGAAAATTTAGCCCCAGTCTTGCAGAATTATTATGGCTCCTTATGTCCATCAGTCTAACGGAGTAAATTCTACTTTGGACAAATGAATGGAAAGCAATGATATATGCACATATATACAGAGAAAAAGAAATTTCTTCCCAAAGTAGGACTTCTACACAGCAAAATAAAAAGAGGAAAGTCTGGGCCTCAACAAACAGCAATCTGCAAAAGCAGAGAGAGCCTATGGCACAAGGCTCCAGGGGAAATCAGTTTATACTCAGGATCAAGCTAACTGTTGTGTAACCGGGAAGTAGATAATACCTTAGGCCCTGACATTATGAAGGCCTGCACACCTGCTTAACTTTACACACTGCGAGTAATGGGCCCACTCAGAGAGAGCAACATGAAGCATATGTGTAAGTCTTTGTAGTATTGGCATCTTAGCAAATTGGCCTGAGAAGTTGGATTTTTATTCTAATTGAGATGGTGTTTAATTTTATTTTGATCTCATGCCAAGCCTACATTGTTCCAAACTTTCTGATATTGAAACTTAGGTAGTGTCTACACTACAGACCTTACAGCAGCACAGCTGCGCCACTATAAGGACTCCCATGTAGCCGCTCTGTGCTGACAGGAGAGAGCTCTTTCCAGCCGACATAGCACGGTCCACACCAGCGCTTTTGTGGTTGCAACTTATGTCAATCACGGGTGGTTTTTTTCACACCCCTGACCGACAAAAATTTTATCCACACAAGTGATAGTGTAGACATAGCCTTAATAACTTTTTTGCTCCTTGCGGTTTGGTTAACTGTGCTGAAGCTAACAGATGGTCTTGTTACTTTCTACACCCTATGCAGAAGAGAGGACAAACTTTAAAACTAGAGAGAGAGAGAGAGAGAGAGAGACAGAGTATACAGACACACACATTTCTTGAACTCAACAATGCTTGTTTGCAAAACTGAAAATTAAAAGTTAAAAAAAATTTTATCCAAAAGTTAGTTTGCTTTTGAGTAGATCCTTCTGAAAGAATAAAGCATGTGAAGGCTAGAATCTACAGTAATACCAATATGCTGGCCTGATTTAGTACACAATTCATACCGAGAACTCTCAGTTAAGGCAAGTCGAAAATTTACCATCAAAACTATTTTTCAAAGGAAAATTGGACTTTTGACAAAATGACTGTGAAAAATATCAGTTTTCTAAGGGATATTTTGAGTTTTCAGAAAATAGAACTTTTCTGAATTAAAATGGTCAGTTTTTCAGTGTAAATTTGAAATTTTCTAGAGGAAAATATTTTCCAAAGAGCTCTACTTGCAATTACTGGAATCATCTTATACATTTCAGAAAAATAAACAACCCACAACCAAAAATATCTTGAAAAGTCAATACACAGCAGAGAAGTGAAACTAAATATTTCAATGTCCTCTCAGTGGAGGCTGTTTTATACTGTCTCTTGATGCAAAATACTAACCTTAAAATGGAAAAAATAAGAGATCGCCATACAGTCTCTCTCGCTGGATAATATGACCCAAATTTACCTTCATCCATTGAATAAAAAAAAGGCCAGGCTACAATGTGGTCCATGTACCTGGTGAGGGGAATGAGAGCAGTAAGAACCCCACAAACCCCTGCATCTCCTCCCCAAACCTTGGGTCTAGGCATAAAGTGGCAAACTGACACTCTATGTGCTTCCACCCCCAACCCACCCCAGAGCAGGAAGTTGAGCCTTCGCTCCTCTAAGCAGAGCAGCTGAACTGTTTGTAGTAATCCACCAGCATCTAATTACTGGTCCTGTGGCACAAAATAGGAAGCAGGGAAGGAATCCTCTCTCTAAGGCATGATTCCTTCTCTGCACTGTTCATGGGTCAGCACAGACATACTGCCTTGCGAAGAGGACAGACTATAGAAGCACAGTGCAAACCTTCATGTTTGCATTCTTATTATAGTAAATGCTGAGTTATGATGGGAAATTAGAGAGTAATATCCCTGACGTTTGTAAGCCTCCAGTGTGAAAGTCACCAGGCTTAACTTTACGAGCTGCTGTAGAAGCCTCCCACTCAGATCTAAGCCCCTCACTGTCAGTTGCCTATTTCAGAATTGAAGAGAGAGCTTTAAAAATTAATGGTTTCATTAAACTGTTTACAGAAGAGACAAAACAAAACAGCCAGAAATTGTATACTGCAATAAATCAGTTTATAGTTCTGATCTGAAATAAGTGTTTATGGCGACAAAAATTGAAAAAATATTTTGAGTGTGCTCTTTTAAAGTTCAGGCATCTGTTTGTATGAATGTCAAAGTTTTCATCACATTGTGCTTCATGAGAAGACCCAGGTTAATGTGTGTAAGAGCTGCAGTAAAATGTTGTCCTTTGTAAACAACAAGCAACCCAAATGCTCAATTTACTAAATGATTCATTTAGGTTTAAGTTGAATCCGTATTTTACTGTATGCTTTCGTACATTCTTTGTTTTCTGTTTACACACTAGCTGCTAGTGGAAGTGGAAGATGTGAACTGCATTGCCGTGGACTGGGCAGAAGGTGCAAAAGGCATATACATCAGTGCAGTGAACAACATCCGTGTTGTTGGGGCGGAGATTGCTTATTTCATAAATACTCTTATGGTAAAAAAAATATTGTGAATTTTAAGTTACTTTTTAAAGCTAAGAGTCACTTGAGCATAATGGGTTTATGTAACTGGTGTCTTTGTGCTCTGATCCTGTTTTCTTGTGGTCAGTAAAGTATGATTCAAAAAATTAATGTTTGGGAAGTGAAGAACACAGCAGATAGTTGAGAACCATCAAAATGGGGATACCTCACACAGCCACACATGGTACTAAGATATGTCCTAAAGATAGTATATTAATATGATAGAAGTGACAAAATAACTTAAAAGACCAGCAGGTGGCAACATTTCTTTGTATCAGGGGGTAGCCATGTTAATCTGTATCCACAAAAACAAGCATCCGATGAAGTGAGCTGTAGCTCATGAAAGCTTATGCTCAAATAAATTGGTTAGTCTCTAAGGTGCCACAAGTACTCATTTTCTAAAAACAAGAAGGAGTCCGGTAGCACCTTAAAGACTAACAGATTTATTTGCACCAGACTCCTTGTAATATTTCTTTGCTTTCTCAACTGTATTTGTATATTCACTGTATAAGGGTGTATTTGACCCAAGGAGTTGCAACTTTTGTGACACTGACAGTGACAGTGACTCGTTGCCTGGAGTCCACAACCTAACTTGTTTCAGAGTAGCAGCCATGTTAGTCTGTATTCACAAAAAGAAAAGGAGTACTAGTGGCACCTGAGAGACTAACCAATTTATTTGAGCGTAAGCTTTCGTGAGCTTCAGCTCACTTCCACTGAATGCATCCGATGAAGTGAGCTGTAGCTCACAAAAGCTTATGCTCAAATAAATTGGTTAGCCTCTAAGGAACCTAACTTGCTTATGCATGTACCAGAATAAGTGCATCCAGCCATATTTGCTTGTCTTCCTTGATAGAGGAACAGAAAAAACTTTGGCTACAGTATTTTAAAATGCTTTTACCTTTAAATGAAAGAATCCCAGGCTTTCAATTTACAGTGTTACTCACTTTCCTTATAACTTTTGCCAATGCTTTTAGTAGGTACCCAGTCAGGCCGGGCGCTGCAGCTGTGCTGCCCCAGAAGCTCACAGCCCTGCCGCCCAGAGCATTGCGCCGGCGGCGGAGCGAGTGAGCTGAGGCTGCGGGGCAGGGGGGACAGCAGGGGAGGGGCCGGGGGCTAGCCTCCCGGTCCAGGAGCTCGGGGGCTGGGCAGGACGGTCTCGCGGGTCAGATGTGGCCCGCAGGCCGTAGTTTGCCCACCTCTGGGCTAGAACATGAAGCTAGACAAATTCATACTAGAAGTAAGGTGCCCATTTTTAGCAGCGAAGGTAATTAACCACTGGACCAACTAACCAAAGGTTGTGATGAATTCTCCAACACTGGAAATCTTTAAATCAAGATGGGATTTATTCTAAAATGTTCTAGTTCAAACAAGAATTAATACAGGGAAGTCCTATGGCCAGTGTTATGCAGGAGGTCAGACTACATTATCACAATGGTCCCTTTTGGCTGTAAAAATCTATGAAAATAAGGCATCTTCTGTGTTTGACATTTAAATACATATGTTCTATTTTCTTTTTTTCAAAAACTCATCAGAAAATGTTTCGATACTTCCCTTCTCATATCCATATCATCGGCCATAGTCTGGGTGCACATGTTGCAGGAGATGCGGGAAGAAGAATACGAGGCATCAAAAGAATAACCGGTAGGCTTGGCACTAAGATGGAACATTACAGGGTATGTTCTTTAAGAGGAAAGAAGTTTGCAAAGCTGGACCTACTGAGCCAAACAGGCGTAAGTGGATGTATCTTCACCAACTTCAATGAGGAGTTGTGCTTGCTTATGCCACAGCGGAATTTAGCCCGTTCTGTGTGTTGTTCCTATAGACGTCACTATGCATTCTTTACGGTGTTAACATGAGTAAGCAAAATATTTAAATAAAAAAACTAGTCCATCTGCACACTGGTAGATATTCAACATTTATCGTTGTGTTTGTTAACTGAAAATGCAATGTTATCTGTATTGGTTTAGTAATAGTATTAAAATAGCAACAATAAGGATTCTTATGCAGATCTGTATTTTTAGTATTCTCAAGCAAATGATGACCTGAGATACGACTGGCAAGTTTCTCTCCACACACACTTTTCCATGCCTTCCAATCCATTTGCAAAGTAAAACTTAAGTTTCTGCTTAACGTACTTTCAGTGGAAGTGGGAATTGGGATGGGACTTATTAACAAGGCAGATACACTCTGCCTCCAAGAAGAAAAGGAGTACTTGTGGCATCTTAGAGACTAACCAATTTATTTGAGCATAAGCTTTCGTGAGTTACAGCTCACTTCATCGGAGTCTCATCCAAGGAGTCTCCCAATGGCCACTGTTGAGACATATGTCTTGCTCTGAATGGGTTTAAGAGGTGGGGCGGGAACACGGGCTACAATCCCACTAAATGACCTTTTCCCAGGCCTTTGAGAGGAAATAACCACACAAGTCCCCTGAAGACTTTTCTGTGCTTTCTCTTGGTTTTCCCCACCCCTACATGCACCTGCACAGCAGCAGAGCGCGACAGCAATCCCTGCACTCCCATGAGGACAAGCACTGCTCCAGCAGAGTATAGGAAGGGGGTAGTCACAGCCTCACCTCTCTCCGACACCAAACTAGCTCTGCCTAAGGCAGGAAGAGCCTGTGGCACAGATCCGGTGTTCTCTTACAGCAAGGGGCTCCTGCTAGAGTGGAGCACCATTCCACCACATGCTCTTGTTTTAAACCACGATGGAGGTCTAAGCATTGGGAGGAGGTGGTTCTCCCTGGACAGCTGTTGGACCCTGCTAAGGATTTGTGGGCACAACCAGGCAAGTCAGACAGGCTATAACTGCATTCCTGTGTTGTATTTTGGTTTTTTTGCCACACTTCCCCAGATTCATTTGTAGTAGTTACTGCTGCTAGTGACAGGAGATTGGTGATTAAGGCACTGGACTAGGATGGATCAGTTCCTGGCTCTATGAAAGGCTTCTTGTGTGCCCTTGAGCAAGTCACAAGCTCTGTGCTTCAGTCCTTCATCTGTAAAAGGGGGATAATGATGATAATGCTTCTTTTCTCTAATTAGATTGCAAGCTCCTTTGTGCAAGGACGGTCTCTCACTTTGCGTTTGTAATGCGCCTATTACAGTTGGGCCCCATGGGTGCTACTAAAATACAAATAAATAACTTATCAAAAACTCTTTAGTCCTTCCATTCCACACCAGCAGAAAATGTAGGAAACTGGATCACTGTGTTAAAATCCCTCCTTATCCTTGGCAATATGACACCATTATACACTAACTGATAGCACTTTGCTTGTGCTGGGATGAGTTTGCAGAAAGGCTGCCTTCTAGAAATTGAGACTCACTTCTAGATCACTTGGGAAAAACAGTAGACAACCAAGAGAAACGAGACTTCATTCTCCTTTCAGTGACTACATTTTATGAAGTATTCTGAATTTTTGTAAGTGTTTTGACACTGTACAAATGTTTATTACATTAAAATGTTCAGTGCACTGGCCTGGGGTTCTAACCCATGTTTACATTACTCCTCACCATGCATTATATACTTCATTTGAAACTGATGCTCTGCATACGTACAATTTTTTTCCAATCAAACAGTGAATAATTTGTTTCTCTTTAGGCTTGGACCCCGCTGGGCCCCTTTTTGAAGGCACTCCGCCAAAAGTCAGATTGGACCCTACGGATGCAAGATTTGTTGACGTTATTCATAGTAATGCTGCTCAATTTCCTACTGTAGGTAAGGTCCCACATACAAGCAAACATTTGCAGCAACAGTCATGACACTGAATTATCTGAGGCACTCACCATGTCATGTATGTATTTCAGGAGCTGGAATAGTTAATACCTCTGGCCACCTTGACTTTTACCCAAATGGAGGCAGTATTATGCCTGGATGCGATGATGTAATTATTCCATCTAAAAAAGGTAAATCTTCGCTGAAGATAAATCTACTTCAAACATCTGCAGCATTAACTCACAGTGTCAGTTCATATTATAGTTCTGACCATGACAAATGGAGCTTTTTTGAGGGTTTTATTTTAAAAATAATGTTTTTGCATATTTGATGATGGGTGGGGAAAAAAGCATGAAATAATGAGGGCCAGATGACAGCCATGATGGCCTGAAGGTAGCGTGAGGGGAGAAATGGGCATACAGAAGATGTGGGATCAGCCTTAATTTCCATAATTTGACTGCAGATTTGGGGCAGAGCTCAGTTAGTGCTTCAGTTGTAAGGGGAAGTGTCTGGCCAGGGTGAGGACAAGCTCATGACTATACCTATGGTGGGGCAGCGGTAGCTCCCACTTTGGAACAGAGGCTGCAAGTGACACCTCTCACCACGCTGCATCCAGCACCCACAAGGCATTGAGCAAAGGCACAGAGCCTGAGTGCATCTCCCCTCCTTCTAGCAACTTGAGCCAAAGAGTGGGCTGAACGTCTCCAAGGAGAAGGGGGAAAGAATCCCCTTTCCACATGGCTTGGAATGGTGGACACAAAGCTTGTATATCCCTTATACTCTATTCAGTTTATCTGAATTGCATCTTTACGGCAGGGGTTCTCAAATTTCATTGCATCACGACCCCCTTTTGACAATAAAAATTACTACATGACCCCAGGAGAGGGACTGAAGCCTGAGCCAGCCCGAGCCCCAGGTGGCAGGGGACAAAGCCGAAGCCCTAGGTCTTAGTCCCAGGCAGGGGTCTGTAATCTGAGTCCTGACGCCCAGGGCTAAAGCCCTCGGACTTCGGCCCCGGGCGGTGATGCTTCAGCTTCGGCCCCAGGAAGTCTAAGCCAGCCCTGGCTACCCCATTAACATGGTGTTGTGACCCAGTTTCGGGTCCCAACCCACAGTTTGAGAACTGCTGCTTTATGGCATGCTGCAACACAAAAAACGATACTGCGTTGCGTAGCTGTCTTCTAAGATGGATCAATATCCACAAGAGATCTTAGGCAGGGGTGAACCCAGTTTTCCAGCTATGAGAAGTCAGTGCATGGGTCAATTGAAGCAGCAAGCTTCTCGTATGCTATTGACAACCAGAAACCCATAAGATTCTCCTTCAGAAATGCTACAGGACCATGCTATCCTTCCAGCCAGCATTTTCATTATTGTCATAAAGGAGAAAAAACCACCCTTGCTCTACATGGCCAAATGTAATAGAAGATGGTTTCACAGACTCTCAGAATTTTGTTTCAACAGAGGCCCATTACCTTTTATGCCATCATTCACGCAGCCATCAGTTTTATTTTCAAAGTATCCTCCATCCCAATGGATTTCTCGGATATCCCTGCAGGACATACGCGTTCTTCCAGTCGGTAAGCAGAACAGCCCAAGAATGGGTGAGCTGCAAAAATTAACAACTCTACTTTCATGTGCACACATCACACACAGAGTCAGGTGCTAGGGAGTCTCTGCTCTCCCAGTGCCTGACTGGGATCAGGACTTGGGGAGAACAAAGCTCCAACAGCAATAAAGCAATGCCAGCTGGTGGAGAGCAGGCATGTGGCAGGACAGATATAGATAGAGATACAGATATAGATGCACCAATGGTGGAATCCTGGGTATCCGATGATTCCACTGGTAGAGGTGAAACCGCCAGTGTCTCCTACGCTACACTTTCCAGTGGGGGGTTACGGCTCGCATAAGTTTTGTGCAAATCTCAGGTTGAAAAAAAGGCAGTGTTTGAAATGGAAGAGTTCAGACCATCACCACCTGGAAGTTAAGTGCACCCTTCATTGTTATGGGTAAAGAGTTAGTTTGTTTCATCCTCAGATGGTTAAGCATAAATAATCAGAAAATAAACTGATATCAGAAACAGGACACAAACGCAGTGGGGTTCAGTAGCGTGGTAAGAGAATGGTCAAGGCTTTGGCAGCCTCAGGGCCACCTCTTCAGCCTTAGTCTTGCAAGAGTAGGATGAAAAGAAAAATATTCCACATTACCCAGACGCTCTTATTTTACCCTAGGGAATCTGCTTCCCATGTCCCAGAGAAGGCTGCCCAATGATGGGTCACTATGCTGATCAATATCCAGCTAAACTGGAGAAAATAAACCAAAAATATTTTTTAAACACAGGAGCACACCCACCCTTTACTAGTAAGTGTAGAAGGGTAATTATTTAGACAAATGGATGGGGAGGGGGGAGAAGAGGTGGGGGTTTGAAATGAGATGATCTAAAGCTGTAATTCTCTTTGCTGTTATAAACCTTTGATAAGCTGAATGGTGGTGGTTTTCCATGTCTCTCTAGTATCATAGAATTATAGAATATCAGAGTTGGAAGGGACCTCTGACAACCAAGGAAAAACACTAAACTGTTTACCAAAGTCCATTCTTGCTGAGTTTCAGAGTAACAGCCGTGTTAGTCTGTATTCGCAAAAAGAAAAGGAGGACTTGTGGCACCTTAGAGACTAACCAATTTATTAGAGCATAAGCTTTCGTGAGCTACAGCTCACTTCCTCAGATGCATCACGAAAGCTTATGCTCTAATAAATTGGTTAGTCTCTAACGTGCCACAAGTCCTCCTTTTCATTCTTGCTGAGACTCTTGAGCTGCCTGTTCTTCAAATGAGAACAGTAAAAGTACACTTAAAAAGAGAACTGTCACTGTTTGCAGTCTGTAAGGAACCTAAACAATGCCAGCAATCTACTTTTATTTGGCTTTTGTTATGTAGGTTGGAGCCACAAAATATCTATCAAGCTGTCTGGCACGAAGAAAGTGAGGGGGGAACTAAACATAGTTTTCCATGGCACAGACAGGTTCACAAAGCAGTACCAAATTATCTGGTAAGTTCAATGGCACAAGACTAGGCTTTGTAGTGTGTCTATATTTCATTCACACCTCTGTTTGCAAGTAGGATGAAAAGATAGCAAGAAAAATGGGGACGGGGATGGGGGGTAATAGGTGCTTATATAAGAAAAAGCCCCCAAGATCGGGACTGTCCTTATAAAATGGGGACATCTGGTCACCCTACCGGTGCCCCCGGCAACTGCCCTGCTTACTACCCTCTAACAGCGTCCCCGGCTTTTATATGCAGAAAACCAGTTGTGGCACAGCTGGGCTGTGAAGTTTTTAGAACATGGGAGGGGGCTCAGAAAGAAAATGGTTGAGAACCCCTGCCCCTGACCATATCAGATAGTGTCCTCTCCTCTCCTATTTGCAGTGGACTCCTTCATCAAGGTAACATTTATACAAAGTACGTCGATGTTGAAATTAACCCTAGAAATATTACGAAGATTGAATTTCTCTGGAATAAGAATATATTTACTCTGCTTTGGGCCCAACTGGGAGCAGAAATGGTCCACATAATCAATGAAGAAGATGGACATGTGTAAGTACACTTGTCTTACACTACATTTTATTCATTTATAAAAAGAGCCAAATTTGACATTACAGTTTGCTCCTAAAGGGTGATATCCTCCCCTACGCAAAGAACTAGCATACAAGGGCAAGGCCCACTTCAGTCCCATTTAAACCCTCCAAACAGAGCTTAAATGGGAGTTCAAGGGTGCCCAGGCATTCGGCTGGCTTTCTGCATGGAGATAGATTTCATCCAAAAAGCAATTTTAACTCCATGCAGTGAAGTACAGCAGCTCTGGAGACTCTGTGTGGGGTTGATTGATTTCAGTCATTCGTCATTGCTGTGTATTCAAGTTGATCAGGAGGAGTGATGATTCTGTTTGATCTAGCGTATTTCTAGACTGGGAGGGTGCAGACTTTGTAGCTTTTGTAAACTGAGCTGATTGCACACACCAGGGGCTTCTTGCATCCCTCCATTCTCCCCCACAAGCTCTGATCCCCCTCCATTTCATTTACTCAGTGCAGCTCCTCCCTACCACTTGCCCCATGCCAGGGGCTGGGTAGCTCACATTCCCCTCTCTGCCACATACCAGTGTCTCTTTGCATCCCCGCTCATTTCCCCGCATTCCAGGGTCTCTGTGCACCCCCCATCCCTGGGTCCTGCATCTCCTCCCTCCATGCCAGGATCTCTGTGCACCCCCTTTCTCCTCCCACCCCAAGCCCTCCCTGTAAGGCTCTCTTATTTCTTTTGGAGCCCAGGGTAGATGAAGTGAGCTGTAGCTCAAGAAAGCTTATGCTCAAATAAATTAGTTAGTCTCTAAGGTGCCACAAGTACTCCTGTTCTTTTTGTAAGTTAAGCTGTTACCTCTGATATATCCAGGCAGCAGCAGCAGAGGGTGTCAGTGAGATTCTTCTGCATGAAGCACCAGGCAGTCTTGGAGCCCTGATTTTCCATTGAATCAGGCTTTTCTGGTGCTCGTATTTGCAGCAAAATCAACAGAGTTGTGCCTACTGATGCCTGGAACACTCCCTGAATTTTTGGACTTTGTCAGACATGGGGTTTCAGTGAGATCATGTTACAGGCAGACAGGAAAATGCCAGAGAGCTGAGTGTTAGATTTCACCTGGCTTGGCCAAAAAAATGGACAAGGGCACCCAGAGCATTAAAGGATACTCCTTTATTACACTCTGTATAAATACTTGTTAAATAATTTTTATTTTATTTTTAAAAAGAACCCTGAGGTTACCATTTCTATGACATGACTTTCCACAAGTACCACCCTACAGGCAGCATTTCAAGTGTCCGTCAGCCAGTTAGTGCAGATCACACCCAAAGGTGTCATTTTCTCGGAAGGTATTTCCAGGAGTCACATCAGGGAAACAAACTTGTACCATGTTTTTTGTTCAAAGAAATAGGTCAGGACATCAACATAGACTTATTCGTGGGTATACACAGGCTCCCCCGTGTTTGGAAGTACTCAGATAAATCCATTTCTAACAAGATCATCATACAATGTGGCTCTGAATATGCAAAGCCTGTGTTCAACAAAAGTGAAGACAGCACTGCACACTGATGGAAATATATAGTGTTCCATCAGTTCTTGTCACCCCTTTATACTAGTTGGCTGAATTATTGTTATGTAAGTGGAGTACTCCCTCCTCCCAGAAGAGTAGGATCTTGGCTGGCAGCATCAGATGAGCCAATAAATGTAATCAATGTTCCTACACACCTTTGGAAAAAACATTTGTAGTGAAATATTGACTCAAGTTGTTTTTTTCCCCCCAGGTCTACATATTGTGGCAATGGAAACGTGAAATATGGAATTCCACAATTACTTACACCTTGCTAAATTAAATCCCTTCAACTATAGCTGCTGTGTTATCTGTCCTCTCTCTGAGGTTGTTTTCACACACAGCTATTGATAGAAAATAATTCTTAAATGGGTAGTTTTCTTTGTTTTCTCAACTCTGTGCAAACACATTAATGGGTTTTTCAAGCAAGAAGTCATTGTTTTAAGTTTATCCTAGTCCATCTCCCTTGTAAGAGACAGGAGCCACGGGACTACATATGTAGGTGCACTGATAAACATTGAAATATTGACACAATCTTTTCAAACAGAATCTCACAGACAAATACAAATGTTTTCCACTGTGTTGCGTTTGCAAGATTCTCTCTCTTTAATGTGTTTAGATGGCAAAAAAATCTCAAAAAAGCCCTAAACATATGCTGGGAGTACATGCAGAAAACCCCTATGCAGTTTACCTTGCTGTTTGAATGCATTAAAATACATCATTACACTTAACATACAAAATATGTATAAGGTAAGAATAGACACACGCAAAAACAAGTCACCATTTCAGTGAAAGTCAGAACTACGCATTATACACTGCAATCTCACAGGTTTCAGAGTAGCAGCCATGTTAGTCTGTATTCACAAAAAGAAAAGGAGTACTAGTGGCACCTTAGAGACTAATGAATTTATTTGAGCATAAATTGGTTAGTCTCTAAGGTGCCACTAGTACTCCTTTTCTTTTTGCAATCTCACACAAATACTTCGCAAAGTAAAATATTCCCCACTTATGGAGAAATGACGGAACTAAGCTGTAGCATTAAGCCGCAGCTCTACAATAAGGGTAGTACAGAGATGCACCAGCCTCATAGAAGTTCCTGGAGACACTCTGGTCTCTGCCAAGTTCCTGATGGCACAGCCACTGCGCTGCTCTTAAATGGCCTGGCTAGCCCAGCTAGCGATTGTGGAGAAGAAGCAGGGCCATGACCCTGTCTCCTCCCCACTCCATTTGCAGAGGCTTATACCACGGTGGCACTAACCCTGTGAAGTCCTGATGGCAAAACCTGCCACCACACCAAGCTTCTACACAATGAAGCAGGTTGGGTGTGCAAGAGGAGGAGAACTCTATGTGTGCGCTCTTCAGCCCTTGCACACCAGAGCAAGGGCCCAGAATTCTGCCCCTGATTTGCATTTAAATAAGAATAATTCTTTTAGCCACGTGCCTCCAAAAAAGCTGATGAGATACTGCCAAACTTGTCTAACTGTGACAGACGTGGCAATTATTGCAAATCCTGGACAAGCCTCACAGGACAGTGGGGTGGGAGGAGGTATTGTTTCATGATTTCTGTGTGTATATAAAGTCTGCTGCAGTTTCCACGGTAAACATCTGATGAAGTGAGCTGTAGCTCACGAAAGCTCATGCTCAAATAAATTGGTTAGTCTCTAAGGTGCCACAAGTACTCCTTTTCTTTTTACTGAATTAAATTAAACCCTACCGAAGTAAGTTTAAGTGTCTTAGGAGTTCATTATATTAAAAATGCAAAGGTTTCTCTATTATGGTGGGATTGTATGTAACAGGTTTTCCTGTAGTTGTTCATGACCATTTGGGGCCACACCAGTACTGTGAGAATACAACCCTCAGAAGACAGACAGACAGACAGCAATTTGAATGAAGGAGGGACACATGACTAATTTAAACCCTATAAGAGCTTCAAATGGCTATTTTAAAATAATGGGCCGGATGAGAAGGAACTTTTGGGATAAACAAAGTTAAGGAGGTTCACTAGGAAATACCTGGGCAGGGGGAATGCAAATTCCGCACCTCCAGACCCAACCTTTGAAACTTCCCCCTCAGGAGGGAACCTGCTCATCACCTCGTACATCAAGATAAGATTAGAGGCCCAACTGTATAAATGAAGGACTCACAGGTCTGAGCCACCGCGGTTACGAACCCTGTAACCACAGAAAAAAACCCTTGGTGGGGTTTGTTCACTGGCCAGAACCCTAGTTGGAGCTGGGGTGATCTCTGATTGGCTTATTAGCAAGCACATAGGTTCTGTTGTTACTTTTAATAAGTTTTCTCCGCAAGGATAAATGCACTTGCTGAGAAAGAGTTTTGCGATTACTTAACTGTGGGCAATGACACTGTTTGCAGCCTCTGAGGAAAGACAAAGCAGGCCTGCTGAGGCAATCTGATTTGCCATTCCCAGTGTAGGCAGGGAACTGTACAGCCTGGGAACTGCTCAGTCAGGAGCGGGAGAGATGTGTGTGTCTCTGCCCAAGAAAAGTGATGGCGGGGGAGCCTGAAGCCTAAGAGTGCGGTCAGCCCTTGCTGGCCCATAGAGGAGGAATACAAGTGCAGTTGCCCCAACCCGTGACAGTTACTACATTACCCTTATCCCCTATTCCTGGGTAACCAAGCACTAGAGGGGGGCTCCAGGGTTATCCTGTGGTTGTTCATGAGCATTTGGGGCCACCACCAGGACCCTGAAAATATAACACTTTGAAAAAAAAAACAGAGACAGAAATGTGAATGAAACCCTAGTACACCAAGAATTTGTGCTAGAACAATCTACCCGAGAAGCTACGAAAGCCTCGGGCAAAGGACTCTCAAAGGGGCAACCCCAAAGGGCGCTCTAAATACATCACAACCTTTCCATCAAAGCTACTACGGAACCCCAAGGTACAATCAGTGCAGGACAGGTGCATACGGCACACCTGCTCCCCCACCACCCTCCTGCCTGCCACAGTACAGAACCAGAGACCGAGGCACCCTCTTACCTTGGGCCACGTGTCCCTGCTGCTCAGCATCTCCGAAGGATCCAGGGGGCACAGCACAAGCCAGCAGCATCTGCCTCCTGCTGCAGGACACCATTTTGGAATGATGGGAGGGAGGCTTGGCCAGTGGGGCAGATTTATAGCCTCACACAGCACCACACGGTGGCAGGAATGCAGTACTACAGCCTCCCACTGCCATGGGCAGGAAGTTTCAAATACAGGCTGATGGGGGTTGAGTTTCTCTATTTCTGCCTTTTTTTCTTGCCATGTATCTTCATGGGTGGATGGTGTTAGTATTCCCTGGCTTGCTGCTAGGCAGTGGGGGCTGAAGCACACACTCTCTCTCTCTCTCACACACACACACACACACATACAGCTATTAAAACATGTGAAAGTGGAGGAAACTGACGGGCTGTAGTTATAAGGAGGTGGAACCAGGAGCCCACAAAGTGGGTCTCCAGGACCTAAGGAAGGCAGCAGAAGCAGCTAAGCAAAAACTGGGTGTCTCGCAAGGGGTTATTATTACCTGAGCTTGCAAATGGGGGATGGTGCAGTTTAGTCAATCCGCTTTAACTGGTACTTTATTAAAAACATACCTTTAAAATATCAAAAATAGCAATTTGAGCTTTTTTTCAAGCAGCAACCATCTGGTCTGTAGCAGGAATGTTTCCTAGGTCTTTGGTGCAGGGAGTCTGCATTGTGTCAGAATTGCCATGACCTATGATCCTTAGGATAGCCACAGCATAGTAATAATATAAGTAATTCCTAATACCGGCCATGTTCACCTTATGTCCCATGCAGCCTTCTATGTGTGCCTCCTGGCTGCAGACACCCTCAGGCCTGTATTGGAGTGTTGATGCCATGCATGCCTTAGAATATACACAGCCATAGGCAACAAGATTGCAAATTTCTCTATTTGAATCCACTGCTGTGTTGTGCTTGGTTACCAGACTGTTACTTATTTTGTTCAGACCATATCAGTAAGGCACAGATATCCATCTGAACACAAACACCATTTTAGAACCCAGAATCAACAATAAGTGTCACAGGTGTTCCTGCAAAATTCATTTTAAAATGTAAAGAAATTGCCAGGAAAAGCATCTGGTTAAGCTGAGGTCAAAGTTGTGACCACTCATATTTTCCAGGAAGCGCAGAAACACTGACCTATACAGATGGCCCTCTCTCAGTATTGCCAATACTTGTGATTTTATGATATTTGTTGACTTTCTTAGAGCTCAGCTGCTAAAATCCAGTTATTACTTGAGAATCAAACCTCTCATTTTTTCTTTAAAAGTAAATTTCTAGACATCATGATTGCAGAGAAAAGTTTGAAAATATGAAGGCTAAACATTCCAATACTAAAAAGCAAATAAGAAACCCAAGATTAATTTTAAATATTTATTATTTAATTTTCAGATTTTCTACCTCTTGATATTTAAGCCAATCGGATGGGCCTGATTTGTTAACTCTTCAGGTTGGCAATACCGCTCGGTAGCCCAATGTTACATGAAAAACTACACAACATTCTAACTTCCTAATCGCACAAAACTGAACACCCTTGCCCCACCCCTTCTCCAAGGCCCCACCCTGCTCACTCCATACCTCCTCCCCCGTCATTCGCTCTCCCCCATCCTCACTCCTTCGCTCATTTTCACCAGGCTGGGGGGTGGGGGGGTTCCTTTTCGACCAGGTGTTCGACTGGTTGAAAACAGGACACCTGGCAATCCTATGGCTCAGGGCCTTGTGGTGCACCCCCCTTATTTAAGACTGTTTTTTAGGCCCCAGTCCTTCAAACACTTGCTCATGTGCTTAACTTTACAAACATCAGTTCTCCCATTGAAATCAATGTGACTAGTCCTGTCTCTCTAATGACTAAACTATCAAGCCATCCAGCTATTTCTATGGCCTGCATCACTATATAACATCTGAGCTCCCATGCGTAAAGTAGTGTGCATAAAGGTTTGCAGGACCATGGTCTCAGTACTGCAACACCAGGGGTTGAGACACTTCATGGGAATGTTTATTTCCTAGATGCCTGGGGTACATTAGATCATCTAGTTTGAACTCCTGTATAACACAGACCTTATACTTTCACCCCGTTACTGCTGAACTGATCCCAAAAACTTATATCTTCCAGAAAGGCATCCAACTTTGGAAAAATATTTATAATAGCCGTAACTAGTATTTTAAAAACAAACAAACTTGGACAAATTGCTATTGGGCATAGGCTTTTAAAAACGTGTTTGTACACGTTTTAAATTAACACGGTTTCTTTAAGATCGTCACAAGAGTGATCAGCTTGTAGCGGTTAGAGTTCAAGACAGTGGAGCTTTTTTAAGCAAAGTCAATAACCTGCTAAAGTACACAGTATAAATCCCAAACATATTAATCCTTTACCTGCTCCCATCATTTTCTTACCCCTGGTAAATGACCTGCAAGCATTTAGTTATTTACAGCTAACGTCTATTAGATAGCAATCAAAATGATGCATTTCAAACCTTTTGGAACTGATGGGAGTAAAAATGTAAGTAAAGTGATTTTAAAAAAAATAAACCCAGTACCCCTAAACTAAAGTCCATTAACAAAGGCCATACAAAATCACCACACCGTTAGACCAGCCCTCCGTCTCAAGGCCCACATTCAGGAGTGCTATAAATCAGAGTTGAACAGGAGTGCAAAGGAAAGCATAACAATGCAGACGTAGTTCCTGTGGTAGGTGCTAGAGCGTGGAACCCTCTCGCATCCATTTCAGTTCACCGTGGCCCTCCCCCACACAATCTCTCCCACTTTTGAATAACATGAACAGCATCGTTAGAACATATCTTCCTTTTTAAATTCTGATTCTGGCTGGTCCTGCATTTGTTCCCTTCTTCCTCAAAAATTTCCTGTAGTTCCCTACTGCTATTTTTAGGTCTCCTCGACATTGATTTGATTTCTCTGACTTTTTTTAGAGGATGATGGTCTTTTTTTTTTTTTTAATGTTTCTTGAATTGTCGTTCTACTCTGGAAATCCACTCTGTCACCACAGTTCCTTCTACTCCCTGAGTATATGAAAAATCAGATCCGCTGACAATAATGACAAAAATATACTTTTACAACTTTTTTTATTCCTGTTAGCTCTGCAGAACTACAAGGTGATGGGAGTGTGAGCTGGAGTCGTTCTGGCTCATGCATCAGTAGCAGACTGGTTAGCTAAGACTTTTTACACTAAGAGTGCTTTGCCAGTGTAGCTATGGTGGTGTACTGTACTGGAAAAGCACTCCTAGTATGGACACAATTTATACCAATAAAACTTCCCTACCAAGAAAAATAAGCTATAATGACAAAAGTGCAGTATTGAGGGTATAACTGTGTCTACACTAGATTCACAACACTAGGATCTTCACACCTCTCACAGACATAGTTATGTTGGCAAAACACTGGAGTGTAGACCTGGCCTTAGACAATCACACCTCTTAACTTTACACACAGGAATAGTCCTAGTGAAGTCAAGGGAACTGCTCACACGCTTAAATGTAAGCATATATAAGTCTTTGCAGATCAGAATAAGTTTCAAGACAGGGGAATGAAAAGGAGTAACAGAGGGCAGAATCTGAAGGCAATGAGATTGCTCAGGCGTTAAGAGCAAAATTTAAAAACAAAATGTGGTTATACAGGTAAAAACAAAAGGCAGAATTTGGCCTGAAGAATCTGTATTACTGATGATGAGGTAAGAAAAAATGTAGCATGGCTCAGAGCCCAAAGTGGGCTTCTCGAGCTCTTGGTTAGGAGTAGTACCAGAGTTTAACTTGTTCTTTGAGGTTGCAGACCACCCCAAGTGCCTGGGCAGATGTTTATGAGCTATGTAAATAAAATTATTTTTTCTCATTGTTATTTTCATGAGCACTAAGTTCTCCCCAAGATTATTCTACAAGCAGAACATTAAAATAAACTTGTAGTGACCCATAGTGTCTTGACGAGAACGAACTGAGACTACTCCTGCATCTAAACACAGTAGCCCAAATCCTTAGCCAAGCCACACTTATATTCAAACCAGTTTGGGGTAAGGGAGGCAGGATAAGAAGAGTCTAAAGCTACCTTTACCCGGTCTCAAGAACCAAAACAGTTCTCAATGTAACTTAGAGCCACCTCGGAGCTGCTTTAATTTGAGCCAGCTAAAGTGATCTCATAGGGACAACTCCTCCAACCAAAGCTCATCCAGATTCCATTGTATTCCAGCCCTCAAAACACCTCCTGCATGGAGGGTGGATGATCAGCTTGAACCTGCCTGAACATGGGCCAACTAGATTAGGCCAGTAACTCCATTTGCTAATGAGTATTTTTATGATTATTCAGAATGGGAGAATCAGATCAATTAAAATAAGAATCAAGCCGCATGTTCTCTCACTGATTCGTAAAATGGATGGGAGGGGCTATCGCTCTCTCTTATCATTCATGTGACCATTTAATAGGGACTTGCACAAGTCCCAACAGCTCTCCTCATCTGAAACCTCTCCCTTACCACCCATATGTGCCTACTTACAGGGTGTGGTATTAGTCAGAGTTAGACTGCCAGAATCAAACCTTGAATGAAGTCCAAATGTCATTAAAAAACCCACCTCTCGCTTCTGTGGTTGTTGTCAGCTTGATACGTATGTGCACAGCTGGTGTCCTTTCATTCCTTCTCATAGGTAGAGATTGGGGGATATCAGCTCCTGGAAGGACAGATAGCTCTAAGAATACACCTCATGGGCATAAAGAGGCCGGTAAACCCTTCTTGCCCAATTCAACCTGCTCCAGAGGACCAGCACAAGATCTACGCACTTCTTGAGCCCACTTCAGACCCTCCTGTTGTAACGCAGAGAGCTAGTTTAACGATATTTTATTTATCAGGAATGCAAGAAACCTACAGGTCTACACCCTGTAAGACATTAGCTTACATAATTAGCATGAGGCTGTGGGGTCTCTGAGCCTTAGCATGCCTGGCTAGCTCAGTCAGTAGAGCATGGAGTGTGAGTATTGTGGGTTGGGTTTCCCAACCAGACATTGAACTTCATGACCGGAAACGATAACAGGTAACCACAGGCAATCAAACTGGCTACCAGCCTAGGATATTTAAAGACAGGAACATCTGAGCAATACTATAAGATGTGAATGAGACTCAAGTGGTGCAGAAGCCTCGTGCTGGCACTTTGCACAAGTGTGAATGTCACTTCCTGAAACGTATGTCCTTTACAGACAGAACTGTAAATTCCTCAGCAATGATACAAACCCTCCAGATCACAACAGCTGCAAGGCAATACAAGGAGAGGGATTTATTTTTAATAACAATGACACCAAAATTAGCAGTTAAACATGCTGTGTGCTATTTATCATGGCTATATACCAACTGAATGGAGCAGGGTATTATTTGATTTAACCAGAGCTAAATCTCAATTCTGGTGTATGCAGCCAGACCACTAGAGATGAGCAAGCGAAGACAGATGGAGTTAAAAGTTTTAATTTGCATTCAAGGATGAAGCAGGCATAGGCTTATGTGGTATTATTATTAATACTATTACCATGGCTCAGCTAGTATGTAAAATACCAGCATTCTAAGGGCATATCTACACGAGAAAGTTTGGCAAACAGAACTTTTGTCAGTTTACAGTTCCTGCACACCATCTGGGGCTCAGTGCCTTGTGGATCTTTTCCCCCATTGCATTGTGGGATGCCAGGAATGAGTTTGGGGAATTATGGGAGTTTGGGGTCATATTCCCACAATCTCCTTTCCAATATCCCACATGTTTTTGCCATCCCATAAATGTTGTGCCATTTTTAAAAATTCACAAGTTCTTCACACCACTTTTTCTCTCTGCCACTTCACTGTCAGAAACATGGATCCTGAATAGATCAGAGTCCTCGTGTCTGTTTTAGAGATAGGTCACACAATTCTTCTGTATTTCCATAACTTCAGCGACTACTTCTACAGCAGCAGCTGGAGGTGCGATAAGGATAAGATGGGGCATGTTGAGGAGGATGAATGGGTGATGCAGACATTGCCTAAAAACCTCAGGGTTCTACAGCATTCATTGACCAGCTGCATGAGGTCTCTCCATTAATGAAGCAAACCACAATATAGGCCTGATCTGGTAATCCATTCTAAAGTCCCTTCAATAGGTGTTTTGGGTGTAAATGGCAAATAGGATCAGGAAACTTACAGGTAAGTAAATATATCTAAAATTATTAACATCCTTTGAATTACAAAATATGTCAAACACGAAAACTACTTCTGACACATTCAAATCTGTATTTTTAATATTTTAAAGTTCACCATCAAAAGAAATGACATATACGAACAGTTTAGGGCAGTGGTTCTCAACCAGGTTTATAAGTACCTCTGGGGGCATGCAGAGGTCTTCCAGGGGGTACGTTAACTCATCTAGATATTTGCCTAGTTTTAGAACAGGCTACATACAAAGCACTAGCAAACTCAGTACAAACTAAAATTTCATACAGACAATGACTTGTTTTACTGCTCTATATATTAGATGATAATGTAAAATGTGTATACACACTGTACTACACATGAGTTTGATGTCATTTACTGATGTGTACAAGCACATTAATGACGTTGAAGTTGCCACGGTATGTATGTAGTTGTGATGTAAAAATGGATAGATTTTTAAAACTAGGAACTGGAAGCAGCGGTAATGACAACAGTGAAAATTGTAAGAAATTGAAAATAACTGAAAAAAACCCCCATAGTCAGTTCTGAGAGGAATATATTGCTTTTGGATTCCCATCTACAAATAAAGAAAAGGAGGACTTGTGGCACCTTAGAGACTAACCAATTTATCTGAGCATAAGCTGGAAATGGCCCACCTTGATTATCACTACAAAAGGTTTCTCCAATTTCCTCCCCTCCCCCCCAGCTCTCCTGCTGGTAATAGCTCATCTTAAGTGATCACTCTCCTTACAATGTGTATGGTAAACATCCATTTTTGCATGGTCTGTGTGTATATAAAGCTCCTCAATGTATTTTCCACTTTATGCATCCGATGAAGTGAGCTGTAGCTCCCGAAAGCTTATGCTCAGATAAATTGGTTAGTCTCTAAGGTGCCACTAGTACTCCTTTTCTTTTTGCGAATACAGACTAACACGGCTTCTACGCTGAAACCAAACATCTACAAATAACGATCCAACTCAAATGTTATGTTTCCTTTGCAGAGAAACTCTATCAGATAACACTATGAAGCTGGTGCATTTGCAACATTTGAAGACAAAAACACTCTGTGCATGTGGGTAAGCCAGTACAAGTTTTTTCAAAGAAAGCTTTCTGAGTTCCAGACGTCCCAGCTTAAAATGAAAAAAACTTCAACTACTTCTACAAAAGCACTTGACACCTCATATGTAGATCATTTGGCCCACTTGACATCTGAGTTCAAGTCATATTTCCCCAACATTCAACACAACTCATCTCAACTTGACTGGGTATGAAACCCATTCATTTTGTCAGATGTTAGCAGCAACAACCTCTCTGCCACTTAGCATGAAAATCTTGAACTGTCCTCAGACCGTGGTCTGCAAATGAAGTTTAATGACTCCACACTAACGTAGTTCTGGTGTTCAGTACAGAAAGCATACACTGACCTTGGGAACCATGCTTTGGATATCTGTTACCTTTTGGGTCAACATTTCTTTGTGAAGTCTCATTTTTTGCTATGACTGCTATCAAGACAAAGAGCAGAAAGAGACTCAATGTTGCTGTCACTTCACTGCCTCTCAGAATGACAAGGCTCACAAGTACAACAAGAAGTCCGGTGGCACCTTAAAGACTAACAGATTTATTTGAGCATAAGCTTTCGTGAGTAAAAACCTCACTTCTTCAGATGCATGGAGTGAAAGTTACAGATGCAGACATAAATATACTGATACATGAAGAGAAGGGACTGATCTCACAAGTGGAGAACCAGTGCTGACAGGGCCAATTCGATCAGGGTGGATGTAGTCCACTCCCAACAATAGATGAGGAGGTGTCAATTCCAGGAGAGGCAAAGCTGCTTCTGTAATGAGCCAGCCACTCCCATTCCCTATTCAAGCCCAAATTAATGGTGTTCAATTTGCAAATGAATTTTAGTTCTGCTGTTTCTCTTTGAAGTCTGTTTCTGAAGTTTTTTTGTTCAAGTATAGCTACTTTCAAATCTGTTATAGAATGTCCAGGAAGATTGAAGTGTTCTCCCTCTGGCTTTTGTGTGTTACCAATCCTGATGTCCGATTTGTGTCCATTTATTCTTTTACATTGGAACTGTCCAGTTTGGCCAATGGAGTGGAAATCCAACAACCTCAACAAAAAACTGCACAGATACAGACAGACATCATCTTCCTCTCCAAGTGCAAACAGATGGACATCATACCAAATGGACTGAAGGTAAAAAATCCATTGCAATCGACATACTACACTGACTATCGTGAGAGACTGTGCCACACACTCTCAAAGAAACTGAGGAACCACCTGATCAGCATCCTGTACAGCAGACAGGAGAAGATCAAGAATGAGCTCTCAAAACTGGAGACTCTCATACAAAACCAACCTTCCACACAAACTTCCACGTGGCTGGACTTTACAAAAACAAGACAAGCCATTTACAACAGACACTTCACTTCTCTACAGAGGAAAAAGGACAGTAAACTATCCAAACCCCTACATGCCACAGTGGGCTATAACAGTGGTACCCTCAACTCACCTAACAATATTGTTAATCTATCCAACCACACACTTAGCCCAGTGGAAGAGTCTGTCCTATCTCAGGGACTCTCTTTCTGTCCCACCACCCCCACAAACATGATACAGTTCTGCAGTGACCTGGAAGCCTACTTTCATCGCCTACAACTTAAGGAATATTTTCAACACACCACTGAACAATGCACTGACCCACAGGAACCTTCCTACCAACACTACAGGAAGAAGAATTCTGTGTGGACTCCTCCTAACCGTCAAAATGACAGACTGGACTTCTACATAGAGTGCTTCTGCACACTTGCACAGGCTGAAATTGTGAACAAACAGCATCACTTGCCCCATAACCTCAGCTGTACAGAATGCAACGCCATCCACAGCCTCAGAAACAACTCTGACATTATAATCAAAGGAGCTGACAAAGGAAGTCATAATGAACAGGTTGGATTATGAACAGGAGGCTGCCAGACAACTCTCCAACATCACATTCTACAGGCCACTATCCTCTGATCCCACTGAGGAGTACCAGAAGAAACTACACCATCTGCTCAAGAAACTTCCTGCTATAGCACGGGAACAAATCTACATGGACACACCCCCAGAGCCCCGACCAGGGGTATTCTATCTGCTACCCAAGATCCATAAACCTGGAAACCCTGGACATCTCATCATCTCAGGCATCGGCACTCTTACAGCAGGATTATCTGGCTATTTGGACTCTCTCCTCTAACCCTACGCTACCAGCACTCCTAGCTCTTTGAAATACACCGACTTTCTGAGGAAACTACAATGCATTGGTGATCTTCCTGAAAACACCATCCTGGCCACTATGGATATAGAAGCTCTTTACACCAGTATTCCACATGAGGATGGACTACAAGCTGTCAAGAACAGTATCCCTGATGAGGCCATGGCACACCTAGTGGCTGAGCTTTGTGACTTTGTCCTCACCCACAACCATTTCAGATTTGGGGACAACTTATACCTTCAAGTCAGTGGCACTGCTATGGGTACCCACAAGGCCCCAGAGTATGCCAACATCTTTTTGGCTGACTTAGAGCAACGCTTCCTCAGCTCTCGTCCCCTAGCACCTCTCCTCTATTTGCACTACATTGATGACATCTTCATCATATGGACCCATGGGAAGGAGGCCCCTGAAGAATTCTACCTGGATTTCAACAATTTCCACCCCACCATCAACCTCAGCCAAGACCAGTCCACACAAGAGATCCACTTCCTGGACACTACAGTGCAAATAAGTGATGGTCACATAAACACCGCCCTATACCAAAAACCTACTGACTGCTATACTTACCTACATGCCTCCAGCTTCCATCCAGGACACATCACACGATCCACTGGCTAGAGCCAAGCTCTAAGATACAACCAGATTTGCTCCAATCCCTCAAACAGAGACAAACACCTACAAGATCTTTATCAAGCATTCTTACAACTACAATACCCACCTGCTGAAGTGAGGAAACAGACTGACAGAGCGAGACGGGTACCCAGACATCACCTACTACAGGACAGGCCCCACAAGGAAAATAACAGAATGCAACTGGCCATCACGTACAGCCCCCAGCTAAAACCTCTCCAGCACATTATCAATGATCTACAACCTATCTTGGAAAACGATCCCTCACTCTCACAGATCTTGGGAGACAGGCCAGTCCTCGCTTACAGACAGCCCCCAACCTGAAGCAAATACTCACCAGCAACTACACACCACACCACAGAAACACTAACCCAGGACCCAATCCCTGTAGCAAACCTCGTTGCCTACTCTGTCCCCATATCTACTCTTAGTGACACCATCAGAGCACCCAACCACATCAGCCACACCATCAGAGGCTCATTCACCTGCAAGTCTACTAATGTTATATATGCCATCATGTGCCAGCAATGCCCCTCTGCCATGTACATTGGCAAAACCAGACAGTCCCTATGTAAAAGAATAAATGGACACAAATCGGACATCAGGATCGGTAACACACAAAAATCAGTGGGAGATACTTCATCTTCCTGAACATTCTATAACAGATTTGAAAGTAGCTATACTTGAACAAAAAAACTTCAGAAACAGACTTCAAAGAGAAAAGGAGTACTTGTGGCACCTTAGAAACTAACCAATTTATTTGAGCATGAGCTTTCATGAGCTACAGCTCACTTCATCGGATGCATCCGATGACGTGAGCTGTAGCTCACGAAAGCTCATGCTCAAATAAATTGGTTAGTCTCTAAGGTGCCACAAGTACTCCTTTTCTTTTTGCGAATACAGACTAACACGGCTGTTACTCTGAAACCAGACTTCAAAGAGAAACAGCAGAATTAAAATTCGTTTGCAAATTGAACACCTTAATTTGGGCTTGAATAGGGATTGGGAGTGGCTGGCTCATTACAGAAGCAGCTTTGCCTCTCCTGGAATTGACACCTCCTCATCTATTGTTGGGAGTGGACTACATCCACCCTGATTGAATTGGCCCTGTCAACCCTGGTTCTCCACTTGTGAGATCAGTCCCTTCTCTTCATGTATCAGTATATTTATGTCTGCATCTGTAACTTTCACTCCATGCATCTGAAGAAGTGAGGTTTTTACTCACAAAAGCTTATGCTCAAATAAATCTGTTAGTCTTTAAGGTGCCACCGGACTCCTTGTTGTTTTTGTGGATACAGACTAACACAGCTACCCCCTGATACAAGGCTCACAAGTGAAAAACAAGCTCAAGTATCACACTGAAATGTAAGTACAGTATTTATATTCCAATTTATTTATTTTATATGGTAAAAATGAGAATGTAAGCAATGTTTCAGTAATAGTGTGCTGTGATTCTTTTGTATTTTTATGTCTGATTTTGTAAGCAAGTAGTTTTTAAGTCAGGTGAAACTTGGGGTACACAAGAGAAATCAGACTCCTGAAAGGGGTACAGTAGTCTGGAAAGGTTAAGAACCACTGGTTTATTATATGGATCTTTTATGATTAAGGGTCTATGACCTTTACTCATGCTAAGTACCTTACTCTGCACAAAGAAAAGGAGTACTTGTGGCACCTTAGAGACTAACCAATTTATTTGAGCATGAGCTTTCGTGAGCTACAGCTCACTTCATCGGATGCATACCGTGGAAACTGCAGCAGACTTTATATACACACAGAGAATATGAAACAATACCTCCTCCCACCCCACTGTCCTGCTGGTAATAGCTTATCTAAAGTGATCATCAAGTTGTGATCCCAGGCTTCCCCCCCCGCAATCTGATTTTAGATTAAGGTTGGCAGGGTCCCATTCTCCTGAGCTAACAGCCGCGATTTGACGGGTGGCAAAGCCCAATTTCAATTTAAGCTGTTTGATAATAGATTCACAACGACTGTGGTTTACCGGAGTTCTGCCTTGTTCTAGTGTTAGCTTTTTAACCATCCCTTGTAGGACCTGATTCTCTTTAATTAGGGCTTGGTTTTCTTTTTCTATTTGTTTAAATGCGGTAGTTTGCTCTGTCAGGAATCTTTCTTTACTTTTGTATTCCTGCAGTGCCTCTTTTATTATTTCCATCTGGCTTTGTGAGTTTATTGCCACCACTTTCCAATTTTCTATCCCTTTTTCCAATTGGGTTAGTTTTTCCTGCAGAGAAATTTCATTTTCTTTACAGGTAGTTAGGCGGAGGTAACTGTTATTACATGCCTCCCATAATAGCCAAATAGCTGCTGCGTCTCTTTTGGCAGCACTAGAAGGTTTGTACATGAGGATGTATTGAGCCAATCTATCCTCTAGGTCTGATATAGTACAGACATCTACAAGGACTTGTTCAGTCCATGGATTATGTCCATATCTTTGGAGGACTTGTTTGAAAGGTGTAATTTCTCTAATGAAAGCCGAGGCGGGAGCTCCCTCCAGTTTCATTCCTCCCTCCATACCTGCTTTACCCTGTTTTTTCTTTAACATTCTAACAAATTTTTAATTTTTCTATCACTCCTGATTTTATTCAGTGCTTAATCTATGCTTGTTCTTCCCTGCTACCTTCTCGGAGGTCAGCAGGTCTGGTTAACCTGTTTCTCCCTGCTACCTTCTCGGAGGCCAGCAGGTCTCATGCTACCTTCTCGGAGGCCAGCAGGTCTGGTTTAATCTGTTTTTCCTGCTACCTTCTCGGAGGCCAGCAGGTCCCCTGCTACCTTCTCGGAGGCCAGCAGGTCTGGTTTAATCTGTTTTTCCTGCTACCTTCTCGGAGGCCAGCAGGTCCCCTGCTACCTTCTCGGAGGCCAGCAGGTCTGGTTTATTCTGTTTTTCCTGCTACCTTCTCGGAGGCCAGCACAGTCACTGGATGAAATTTGTGGCCTGTGTTATGCAAGAGGTCAGATTAGATGATGACAATGGTCCTATAGGGATTTAAAATCTATACAGCTATGCATAATACCCTTTTCTTCAATGGGACTACTGCAGAGCAACCTGAGTAAAGGCAGTGGAATCCAGTTCAGAAGATTTATTTTTATTTAGTAAAGCTATTTGTCTTTAAGTACTCTGAAAGCATCATGCATTGGCACATGCACATCTAAAATGCAGAGTTAACAACCGCTTTTTCCATCAAAACATCTTCTTCTGCTCCAGAAATTTTACATGATAAAAACTAGTTACCTGATACATACGCGAGCGCTGCTCTGTGTGTTTATGATAATCTACATCTGAAGTACACACATGCCATTTTCTATCTTTCTGGGAGTTTCCTTTTGAAGAAAAGCCTCAAGGATAAGTCAGGTTATAAAAGCACACACAAAGTTTGTTTAGCAATCCCTGGGGACGCCAGGTAGAGCATTGAACAGTAAGTCACTTTTTATCTTAGTTAGTAAAAGCTGCTGCTGAGACACTGTCATTGTGTGGTACAGTTACAGATTTATAATGAGAAAAAGCAATCGATACAAAGCTTTGCCTATCATGTGGATTAGACAGTCTAAGCTTTTTCCTTTTGACTTGTTCTAGATGCTTGGAATTTGGATTCTTGCACTTTTTCTGCTTGGTACAACCAGAGGTGAGGCATAGGATTTATGTCAATTTCAGTACAGCATTTCTATTCTGATCACAATCGTTTTCTTTTCCCAGGACTTTGCTCTATGTGATGAAGGTTCTATGTGTAATGACTATCTGAGTTTGCAGCTCATTTGTAAGGAGGGTGAGAGGTATGGTTTGCCATTCCCTCAGGAAGTCCCAGCCCCAGTTCCTGAGCCTTGCAGGTTAACAAGCAGGTTTAAAAAAACAGGAAGTATGGGGAGATTTCTTCCCCCCAAAAATGCTGTTATCCTGGTCTTCTCCACAAGACCACAAGGTAAAGTGGAAGGATCTTTGTACCTACTTCCTCCCTTGTGCATCCAGACTAGCATGGGCACAATCTGGCTGGTAATCAATTAGGTTCACATTGTGCAAATTGCCCATGACAAGGGACAGTGCAGAGCCAGGGGGAGGGAGCCTATGGAGGAATGTTCCCCAGAGAAAGAAAAGGAGGACTTGTGGCAACTTAGAGACTAACAAATTTATTAGAGCATAAGCTCTCGTGAGCTACAGCTCACTTCATTGGATGCATTCAGTGGAAAATATAGTGGAGAGATTTTATATACACAGAGAACATGAAACAATGGGCATTACCATACAGACTATAACAAGAGTGATCAGGAAAGGTGAGCTATTACCGGCAGGAGAGGGCAGGGGTGGGGGGAACACGAGGACACCTTTTGTAGTGATAATCAAGGTGGGCCATTTCCAGCACTTTACAAGAACAGTAGGAGGGGAAATAAACAAAGGGAAATAGTTTTACATTGTATAATGACACATCCACCCTCAGTCTTTATTCAAGCCTAAGTTAATTGGATCCAGTTTGCAAATTAATTCCAATTCAGCAGTCTCTCCTTGGCGTCTGTTTTTGAAGTTTTTTTGTTGAAGAATTGCCAGTTTTAGGTCTGTAATCGAGTGACCAAAGAGATTGAAGTATTCTCCGATTAGTTTTTGAATGTTATAATTCTTGACGTCTGATTTGTGTCCATTTATTCTTTTACATAGAGACTGTCCAGTTTGACCAATGTGCATGGCAGAGGGGCATTGCTGGCACATGATGGCATATATCACATTGGTAGATGCGCAGGTGAACGAGCCTCTGATAGTGTGGCTGATGTGATTAGGCCCTATGATGGTGTCCCTTGAATAGATATGTGGACGCAGTTGGCAACAGGCTTTGTAGCAAGGATAGGTTCCTGGGTTAGTGTTTTTGTTGTGTGGTGTGTGGTTTAGATCAAACCTTGTCGGGGGAAATACATACTCCCCACTACATGCTGGCCCTATTCTGTGGGCCTGTGCGGAAGGCCTTTGCATTACTGGGGTGGATTGTGGCCCAGGGGAAGCAGTTGCTGTGCTCTGCCAAGGGCAATGCCTGCAGTTGTAGCTGGCCTGAATGCGGGTTGCTGCGCTCAGAGAGCACCGAGAGACCATTGGAGGAAAGTGCTGTCGGGACAGAATGTGACAATTAGAACCTACCACATCTTTGCTCATTCACATCCTGATAATTTGATCTGTGTGCTACAGGAAAGGAAGTTTGCTTTGAAAGGCTTGGGTGCTTCACAGATGATATACCATGGGCTGGAACTATAGAAAGACCAGTGGCAAAGTTACCCTGGAGTCCAGAAAAGATAAACACCCGCTTCCTTCTTTACACAAAAAAGAATCCTAATAACTTTCAAGTAAGACCTATTGCTGTTTAAATATTGCAAGTGACTGAGGGTGACCAGGCAGCAAATATGAAAAATCAGGACAGGGTGGTGGGTAATCGGAGCCTATATAAGAAAAAGACCCAAAAATCGGGACTGTCCCTATAAAATCGGGACATCTGATCATCCTAAGTGACATGTACACACAGAATATAGCAACATCACCTTTTAGTGCTCTTGGCATTTCCAAGGCCAGTGAGAGAAATTGCCAACTCTCCAATTTGGTCAGGAGGCAGCATTTTCCAGGCCCTCAGAAATTTCCTGTCCACCCTACCACAAGTCTCACTAAGTCTCAAGGGACAGAATTCTCACTGGTGGATGCAACAGGTGATTCTTTGAATAGACCCAATCAAGACTTTCCCAACCCTATGCAAATGACAGACGGAAGGCTCCCTCCCCAGAAAGGACGGCAAAAGTCACCCCTAGCCACACTTTGCATTTTTCCTGTGTCTGTTGAGAAATGTTAGGAAAATCTGTAGCACTGGAACTTGTTTGGTGAGAAATGGAAAGGACACACTAAAGGTGAAATCCTGGCTCCACTGAAATCAATGGCGAAACTCCTCAGCCCCTGTCCTGCAAACATACACCGACTTAATGTCACATGTGTAAAGTTCAGTGCATGTGTAAATGCTTGCAGGATCTGGGCTTGCATAATAACAGTGTTGTTTTCTATTCACATTGCTGTTTTGATAAGGTTTTTACATGAAATAGCTAAAACATTTACTATTTTAATATCTACAACAGGAGATCACTGCAATAAATCCAGCAACGATTGGCTACTCAAATTTCAATACAAACAAAATAACACGTTTTATTATCCATGGATTTATAGACCAAGGAGAAGAAAACTGGATGTCGGACATGTGCAAGGTATGGTACTATCTGGATATTCTGTCATTCTCAAATCACTTAGTTCACATTTATGAAGGTATTCCTGTAATTATTAGAATCATAGAATCATAGAATATCAGGGTTGGAAGGGACCCCAGAAGGTCATCTAGTCCAACCCCCTGCTCGAAGCAGGACCAATTCCCAGTTAAATCATCCCAGCCAGGGCTTTGTCAAGCCTGACCTTAAAAACCTCTAAGGAAGGAGATTCTACCACCTCCCTAGGTAACGCATTCCAGTGTTTCACCACCCTCTTAGTGAAAAAGTTTTTCCTAATATCCAATCTAAACCTCCCCCACTGCAACTTGAGACCATTACTCCTCGTTCTGTCATCTGCTACCATTGAGAACAGTCTAGAGCCATCCTCTTTGGAACCCCCTTTCAGGTAGTTGAAAGCAGCTATCAAATCCCCCCTCATTCTTCTCTTCTGCAGGCTAAACAATCCCAGCTCCCTCAGCCTCTCCTCATAACTCATGTGTTCCAGTCCCCTAATCATTTTTGTTGCCCTTCGCTGGACTCTCTCCAATTTATCCACATCCTTCTTGAAGTGTGGGGCCCAAAACTGGACACAGTACTCCAGATGAGGCCTCACCAATGTCGAATAGAGGGGAACGATCACGTCCCTCGATCTGCTCGCTATGCCCCTACTTATACATCCCAAAATGCCATTGGCCTTCTTGGCAACAAGGGCACACTGCTGACTCATATCCAGCTTCTCGTCCACTGTCACCCCTAGGTCCTTTTCTGCAGAACTGCTGCCTAGCCATTCGGTCCCTAGTCTGTAGCTGTGCATTGGGTTCTTCCGTCCTAAGTGCAGGACCCTGCACTTATCCTTATTGAACCTCATCAGATTCCTTTTGGCCCAATCTTCCAATTGGTCTAGGTCCTTCTGTATCCTATCCCTCCCCTCCAGCGTATCTACCACTCCTCCCAGTTTAGTATCATCCGCAAATTTGCTGAGAGTGCAATCCACACCATCCTCCAGATCATTTATGAAGATATTGAATAAAACCGGCCCCAGGACCGACCCTTGGGGCACTCCACTTGATACCGGCTGCCAACTAGACATGGAGCCATTGATCACTACCCGTTGAGCCCGACAATTTAGCCAGCTTTCTACCCACCTTATAGTGCATTCATCCAGCCCATACTTCCTTAACTTGCTGACAAGAATACTATGGGAGACCGTGTCAAAAGCTTTGCTAAAGTCAAGAAACAATACATCCACTGCTTTCCCTTCATCCACAGAACCAGTAATCTCATCATAAAAGGCGATTAGATTAGTCAGGCATGACCTTCCCTTGGTGAATCCATGCTGGCTGTTCCTGATCACTTTCCTCTCATGCAAGTGCTTCAGGATTGATTCTTTGAGGACCTGCTCCATGATTTTTCCAGGGACTGAGGTGAGGCTGACTGGCCTGTAGTTCCCAGGATCTTCCTTCTTCCCTTTTTTAAAGATTGGCACTACATTAGCCTTTTTCCAGTTATCCGGGACTTCCCCGGTTCGCCGCGAGTTTTCAAAGATAATGGCCAGTGGCTCTGCAATCACAGCCGCCAATTCCTTCAGCACTCTCGGATGCAACTCGTCCGGCCCCATGGACTTGTGCACGTCCAGCTTTTCTAAATAGTCCCTAACCGCCTCTATCTCCACAGAGGGCTGGCCATCTCTTCCCCATTTTGTGATGCCCAGCGCAGCAGTCTGGGAGCTGACCTTGTTAGTGAAAACAGAGGCAAAAAAAGCATTGAGTACATTAGCTTTTTCCACATCCTCTGTCACTAGGTTGCCTCCCTCATTCAGTAAGGGGCCCACACATTCCTTGGCTTTCTTCTTGTTGCCAACATACCTGAAGAAACCCTTCTTGTTACTCTTGACATCTCTGGCTAGCTGCAGCTCCAGGTGCGATTTGGCCCTCCTGATAACATTCCTACATGCCCGAGCAATATTTTTATACTCTTCCCTGGTCATATGTCCAACCTTCCACTTCTTGTAAGCTTCTTTTTTATGTTTAAGATCCGCTAGGATTTCACCATTAAGCCAAGTTGGTCGCCTGCCATATTTACTATTCTTTTGACTCATCGGGATGGTTTGTCCCTGTAACCTCAACAGGGATTCCTTGAAATTCAGCCAGCTCTCCTGGACTCCTTTCCCCTTCAAGTTAGTCCCCCAGGGGATCCTGGCCATCCGTTCCCTGAGGGAGTCGAAGTATTCATTTTCTCTATGTCTAACCAATGCATATCGTGCCATCTGGGCTGACAAGAAGAGGAAAGCTGTCCTCGTCTATCTTTACAAAATTAGGACATAAAATGTTGTTCACCTGAAATCTATTCAGTTCTAGCTCCACTTCCAGGAAAAATCTTAAACAAAATGGGCCAAATTCTACTCTGTGTTGAAGTTAAAGGGTTTATACAGACATAAATGATGACAGAATTTGGTCCAATCAATGTTTTTTCTCTGGCATACAAAAAAAATGCAGTAAAATGCTGCTTAGAAATTAAGGAGATTCCAAAGTTTGTTAAATTGGGAGAGATCAAGCTTGTTGCTTCCCAGTTCTGCCGATTACGAGCTGGATTAACCTGCGAGGGTACAGGAAGGCTCTGAGGGTGGAAGTTCCACCGAGGAGAGGTGGGATAGCCCATGACACTGAACTGGGCCACGATAGCTGGGGAGATGACATGGCTCCTAACATTCCTATTCCAACCATCTGCCCCTCTGATGCATTTTTACTCATCTTCAGATCCATCTCCTCTTTTCACATTTATACAAAATGTTTTTCTGCAAGTGAGCATTTGCAATCAGAATGGCTGAGCTGGCAGGGCAAAGCTGTGCAGTTTATTCCTTTGTCTCGAGTCAGTAGCTAATTCCAGGGAAGCCTGGAGCCCTATATTTGAAAATCTCATCCTTGTCTTTGTTCTGAAAGTTGGCACTTAAGACTGATTTTATAAATAAATTTTATATTGGTCTAGACAGGCTCCTCCCTCTGGTCCTAGATAGGCCAATAGGCCACCCAAATTTAGAAAACTAAAAAAAATCAGTTCTCCTGGAAGAGCTGACTTGCTGTCTAGTAAAATTCTGCTCCTTCTTCTTTATAACACCAACTGTGACCCACCTGCATCAATGGATTGGGGAAATTGATGGGGCAGGTGGTGAAAGGGGCACAGTCCCAGCAGCAAGGAAGGGAGACACTTGCCAAGGGACAATAGGTAGCTCGGCCCCTGGGAGTCTCTGGCACCCATTGGCCAGTTGGGGTAAAAGGGTGCTGATTGGCCAACATTCCCCAACTCCCAGGATTTAGCCCAGTTCAGGGGACATGTGGAGCCTTTTTTGGCTCTGTTCCACCAGTAAAATTCTGCTTCTTGATCTTTGTGATACCAAAAGAGCCCTGTAGTTGGCAGCTCTGCACAAAACCACCCTTTTGCAGCTCCGAAAGCAACAATACACAAACACAGGACTTCTCTAACCTTCTCCCTGGGCTGAATACTCCTCCTCTCTCCAGCGGTCATCCCCTCCTTCAAATTTCCCATTGCTTGGTTCTGAATGACCTCAATCTCCAGATCACCAAAGAGGCTGACGGTCCATTGATCACAGTTTGAGAACCACTGACGTACAGCCAGATTCTGCCATCCTTATTCACAACAAGAAGTACTTTACTTGCTTTCACTGGCATTACTGACACATAACCCAGAGCATAACATAATACACAAAATATATCAGAGCTGCTAAAAGAGGGTGTCTTTAGCAAACCATTCTACAGGTCAGAGCAAGAGAAGCAAAACCTTATGTATCCTCTTGAAAATATAAATCCATGTGTTTGATAAATACAGATCGTATATATAAGTTTTTAATTATCCCACCTTTTAATTATTATGGAAAAATATAAGCTTCTAACTGAACTTATAATTTACAGGCTGTGACTCTGCATCATTTACATAAAGAATCAAGACATGAACAGAGCCCTGGTATAATATAGGGGCTGTACTTGAAAAAATGTACAGGGAATTCCTATGACATTTATATGTCTTTCTGACTGTGTTAAGTAATTAGCAATCTGAACTGGTGCTGATAATGTTTGCTTCTGTTCTTTTTAAATATATATTCGCACCAGAGGATGTTTGAAGTAGAAGATGTGAACTGCATCTGCATAGACTGGAGTGGTGGATCAAGATGCCAATATACCCAGGCATCAAACAATGTCCGTGTCGTGGGCGCTGAAGTGGCTTATTTTATAAATGTGCTTATGGTAAGGGATCTTCTCGTTCCACAATAGGATTATAGTCATAGAGTTGCTGAAATGTATTCTAATCTAAATAAACAACCACAATGAATTGTCATATAGCCAGCAAAAGACAGTTCTCCTCCTGCTAGATTTTAAAGTCCTTTCAACTCCCCCATAATACATAGAGTTTGAATATTTTCATTCTGCAATTACTTTTATGTACTTTTGTGGATGTGAAGGTTTGGGTAGTTTTAAAGGTAGAGAAGTAATGAACAGGGCAATTTACCCTTTCTCAACCACGAAAGCTATAGGACCCATCTTAAGGGATACCCATACAAAAGCCTACAATAATTGGCCATTGGACAGCAACAGCCACCTCCCAGGAGGAGAGAGCAGAGTTCTCTCCCCAACCCATGAAGAAGTGTCACCTAGATCTGAGTGTTTGGGGACAGGTGGGCTCTTCCCAGCTGCCCCAGGGCAGGCAGACGGGGTGTGGGTCTGTAATCAAACTAAGGGCCAGATATTCAGCTTGTGCAAATCTCATAGATCTACTGATGTCAACGTAACTCACCATTTTACACCAAATGTGGCTCTGGGGAGCAGTTTCAAAGTCACAAAGAGCCATTAGGGGCCAAATTCCAGTTGAAAGTTGGTGGGAATTAGGCACCTAACTGTCATTTTTGCCTTTGAAAATCTCTCCCTCTGTCCCTAAATCTAATGACTTAAAAATGCTTGCAACTAGGCCTGAGTGAAGCTATGAGGAGAGGGATGGTGCCTAATCTTTTCTGAACTAGTTTGTCTCTGGCTAGCGTAAATACTAGGGGGCTGGCTCGCCATTGCCTTGCAGCCTGTGTTGTCAATTACATCTGTGCAAATTACAAATCGGAATGGTAGTGTTTAGCACTCACGTTGCACTGGTGCTCACTCCCACACAAGGTGCAAAGCAGTGGAGAATCAGGCCTTAGCAGAGTGTGGGTGTCCTACATAAGAGTGGCCATGAATTTTTTCCCTGGACATTCATGAGTTGGCAAAAACAATGTCAACAGGACGCCAAATACACTTCCATTCACAGTGGGGCAGGGAATAAGGGGTCTGGCTGGTGGATCCATGACTATCCACTGCCAAAAATCTCACATGTGTGCAGAAGTTGCAGAGGTTAATAATGCCTTGAGGCTGTAGTAGCAGCTACTGAATGGCTCTGTTACTGTTCTACACCCTGGACCCTGTCCTCCCTCCAATTCCATGGGCCTCTGCTCTGCACAGCCCATTTCTGGCTTTAGTTGTGTAAGCCAGAGCTTCTCTCTAGACCTCATATTAGTGAAAATATAGATTCTCTTTCGTTACAATTGATGTTTTCCTCAGGAACAATATGGATACTCTCCTTCCAAAGTCCATTTCATTGGCCATAGCCTTGGAGCGCATGCTGCAGGGGAGACAGGGAGAAGGAGGCCAGGCCTTGGAAGAATAACCGGTAGGTTAATGAATTATAGCTCAGTCTATACCAATGAAGAATCTGAAGAGAGCACTGTTAGACCTTAACATTACCTGGCGTTTTTTTACTAAAACAACTACAGTATCTGACTGAAGGGCAACCCTCCAGTGTAATGAACTGGTGGGTGTGTGTATGCATGCATGCACATGTGTGGATGTGTCTGTCACTGCCCCCTACAGGATGGAATCAGAACTCCACAACCGTATCATAACCTCATATTGCTAACAGCCAAAACTGTGCCCTTCTGCAATAACACCATCCCACTCTCAGGAAGGTGTTACCCAGGTGGGAATCTCCATAAGGATCCCTTCATGGTGTTCTTGCCCTAACCTTAATCTTTGTGGGAGGAGGTATATGCCCCCTGCAGAATGTCCCTGAGATCTTCTTACATCAGGACTAAATTTGTCCCCCTGAAGTGCAGTGGGCAGGAGACGGTTAGCTTCATGGGGTAGTGATCTGTACTAGCATCCCATCCCTAGGATATGGCTGGCCTCTGCTGTGTACAGCAGGTCCTCTTTTGTCAGCTGTGCTCTAAGGATGGTCCCAGGGAGCCTGGGCTATTCTGGCTCGGTACATAATGGCTTAACATTGCGACACTGTGGCATTCTGCCTGCCACTAAAGCTGCTCAGTGCAAACGCACAACAATCTAGTTCATTTGACAGATTTTAAGTTACCTGCACCAGTTGTAATGAGTCTCATTTTTTCCAAAGCATTCGCCCAACCCTGTTATAGCAATGCAGGCTTAACATGGTGATTCCCACTTTCCTTATCCTGGCAGATTTTCTCCTATCGTTTACTTCTCTCATTAAGCCAGCTTGTTGTGCAGGTGCAGGAGCATGTCCTGTATTTAAGATCACCCACGTCTGGGTGAAGTATGCTGTCCGCAGCACAGCAGTGAGAGGAGTTAATTGTCTGGTGCCATGGTTTTGCTGTCCAATATCCATTCCCAGAAAAGGACTGATTGAAACTGACGTAGCAAAGACAGAAGGTTGACCCTTCAAATGTACCCCTTTAATCTCCCTGCTTTCGTAGGTTTACATCAAAGCCTTCACATCTGGCAATGCATTTACACACATGAATTTTAATTTATGTTATTTTTCCAGCAGATTTTTTTTTTTAGTTTAATTTCTTAGGTTTTTGAAAACAACAGGAAAACAAAAATGTGCTGTGAAACTGACCGTAGCAACTGTTTTAGGGCTTGATCCTGAAAGATGCTGAGCACTCCGGCCCCAATCCAGCCAACTATTTAAGCATGTGTTTAACTTAAAGGATGTGAGTGGTCTTATTGGTCTCAGTGGAACTACTCCAATGCTTAAGGTTAAGCACGTGCTAAAGAGCTTTGCTGGAGCATGGACAGAGCACTCAGCATCTTGCAGGATCAGGCCCTATGACCTGTTAAGGTCATAGGGCAAATCCTAACCCCTCTCCCTTAAGCTCCTTAGATGCACCAGGCTTGAACTGCAGTAGAAATGTCACTGTTCCGTTGTGCAGAGGAGAACAAGCAGTATAACAGAAGGTGCAAAAGGATTCCACAATCACCTGCATAACCCCAGCGCAATGCTCCACAGTGGCTATCTCGGGGGGATTGTGCAAGGGGTTCACAAGTGGCTGGGGAGAGTGACACCAGCATGGCCGTTGAGTCTGCCAACTGCACAGATTCACTGCCTGCAAAGCCTTCTTTGAATTAAAAGAGAGGGAGAGCACAACAGCCTGCGGCCACTACTACAGCTCATGGGCCAGAGTAACAGCTGCAGACAGAGTGTTCAGTGCCCTGGCTCTGGGCTGGATGGATGGGCGGAGGATTCTTTCCTTTCAGCAGCCACACAGGTGACTCACCCAAAGCTCCTTTACTCCAGGGCTGTGGTGTTCACGTTTTATTAATACAGTCCAGACAAGCTGAAACTTGACTATTTTTAGTAGTGTTATTCATTATGCCAAGAGAGCTTCTGCATAGCAAACTGATCTATCACATAATACATATTTACTTACTTATTTCTGAAAATACAGCTAATGTATCCCCCGGACTTCAGGGCCAGGCTGTTTTACAGACATATTCAGCACTCACCCGGACAAGCTGTTTGTTTGGATTCCTCATTCAGCACACAGGCCAGACAAAGAGGGATGTGCATTAGGCAGAAAAGCTGCCCCTCATGCACAGAAGCCAATTTCAGATGTTATGAACTTAACTTTTTTCCATTATAGCATCTTCCAAAGAGCCTGGGCGTGCCAACCCTTGGGCTAGTAGTGTGCAAAATTCAACTTAAAAACAAAACTAAAACTGCTGCCCAGGGAAAGCATCAGGTACCAGCACAGGATAATAAGCACTTTGTAATTTATAGGATTTTACAAACACTTGAGTCGAATGCAGTGAATGAGAAAGAAAATGAGTCTCAGGTTTATGCTAATATCAAAACTAGTGTCTAAAGCTAGGCTATGTCTACACTTGCAATTGGACGACAAAACTTTTGTCTTTCACAGGTACTTAAGCCCCTCACCCCTGAAAGACAAAAGTTTTTCCATGGCAAGTGCCTGTGTGAACGCCGTGCACATTCCTATCGACAATGTGAACCCTGCTCGTTGGGGATGGAAGTATTTTGTTGGCAAAAGTGCCGACAAACAGCATTCATACTGCCTGACTTCTAGCGACACGGCCGTGTCGCTAAAAGCTGTGTCGTGTAGACATGGCCTTAGGCTCCAAAATCTGTATCTAGGCACCTAAAGAAGCATCATGATTTTCAAGTGTGTTGAGCACCCAACAGCTCCTACGGACTTCAAGCTTGTCTGAGAATCTGGCCATTCAGGTTATGGATTTAGGAGCCTCACTTTAGGCACTCTTTAAAAAAAAAAAAAAGTTGGCCTAAAACAACAATCTATGTTGCAGTAGTTGGAATTCAAGTACAAACATTTACAAGGCCAGCTCCTCAGCTGGCATGAATCAGTATAATTCCATTGACTTCACTGGAGCTACTAATCTACGCCAGCTGGAGATCTGTCCCACACTGTTTACCAGTGCTGCAACTAGGCATTTTAGTGCCCGGGCGAGCAAGCATATTTGCACCCCTACCATTTTTTCACCCCATTTTTCCACCCCCCCCACCCAGAGCTTTGCTTCCTGGGCTGTTACCTTGCTCACCCTGCTATGGTTACGGCCTTGGCATTTACCACTGACAGATCGATCATTCTATATATTCGTTAGCGACTCTAATTCTGAAGTGAATACAACTATGTAGCCACCAGAGACCCATCTTCAAATATATACAGTAGTAGAACTAGCTAGCTATATTTATGGGCACACATAAGTGCACGCACGTGTAATTGTGCATATATTTCTTTAAGGACTGGATCCTGCGCAGCCTTATTTTCAAGGTACTCCCATTGAAGTCAGACTAGATAAGACTGATGCAGCCTTTGTTGATATTATTCATACTGATTCAGCTCCCACGATTCCATATCTGGGTAAGTTTCCAGCTGCATTGCATTATTATTATCGCTTTGTCCTGTGGTAGCACCTAGGAGTCCCAGTCACAGAATATGACCCCACTGCTGTACAAATACAGGGAAAAAACAACAAAAAATAAACAAACAAAAAAGCCCACCAGTCATTGCCTCAAAGAGCTTACAAACTATAGCCCTATAGCGTTATGTAGAGCTGCTGCCAGGAAATACATGACGGTATTTAAATTAAAATTTGCTTACCCCCGTTACAAACATTGCAGGTTTTGGCATGAACCAGGCTATAGGACATCTTGATTTTTATCCAAATGGAGGAATACATATGCCAGGATGTAAGAAGAATCCTGTTTCACAGATTGTTGACATTGATGGAATCTGGGAAGGTAAATATGTTAAGCAGATGATGACTTCTATTGAGGGTCTACATCAAAATGTATTGAGCTAACATAGCAGCAATCTTCTTATTTCAACTATTTTTGATTATTTTCTTTACGAATGCCAATAGTTACAGCCACAAACAACAGTGAAACTGATAGTATGGTCCAAATGTACTCTGGGGGGCACGTTCTAGTAGGGGGATCAAAGAATGAGTAGCATGAAGGCTTTGCTTTGGGAAAAGGGGAGGCTTTGCTTTGCTGATGGGGTTGAGATTTGGTATCTTTACCTCCAACCACCCAGAGCGTCTGCGTTGTCAAGTAGTGGGTACCCGTACAAGGTTGGGGGCGAGGAGCAATAACAATAGTTTCTGCTCCCCTTCCACATGTCTTTGGGCTCCATGGGTCTGCAAAGACCCAGATCCCACCAGCCATGTTCCGTCAAGGACCTTGGCTGACCCACTATTCAAACTATCCAGCTTTGGCTCTAATGGAGCAAGATTAACTTGAGTTTATTGTAAATAGTCCATCATGCTGCCAAATAACAGGAGCAAACTTCAGTGTGATTGTTCCAGAGCACCTTGCTCTGTTCCCAGGTAACGCCACAATAGAAACAAATATTAATTCATTGGTCCATCTCATCGAAAACTGCTGCCAGTTATCTAATCAGAGAAACAAACCCTACTCACACTATGCCAGAAGTTTAGCTCTGGAACAACAATATTCAACTTTGTTTCTATTATGTTGTCATCTGACAGCCATACTGGGTGAGAGTGGAACAATAACATTCATGTCTATTTCTGCAATGGGATCTCTGGCTTCAATTGTTTTGTGAGCTTTGGCAGCTAAATTCAAATGTGTTTCTATTCTGTAGTTACCTGTTAGCAATTTGGGTTGCACTGGAACAATGTAATTTTTGTTTCTATTATTAGGCAGTTGGAAAGAGTTTGGCGTATGATAGATCATGCGCATTCAGATTTGTTCTTTATTTTGTATATTCCAAATCCTGTTGTTATTTTTATTGTTAAGAATCCTGTACATAGTGCCATACATTTACATTGTACCCGACAGAACGTAAATAAAGCACATACCCTGCCCTGCAAACCCGTGCAGTCTAAGATTCCAAAGCTGCCAAAGGATCTGCAAGCACGAACTTTTACATCTTTTGGGAAATCACATTGATAAATCAAGACATACAGTAAGGACAACACCCCAGCTATAGCAGACATTTATTTTCCCTCTCTCATGAAACTTGAAAATTTTCCTGGGATTTCTTTCCTAGCCCTTTCCCTATGAATCTCTTCTTTGCAATTACTGGCCTATTTCTGCAGTCTTTACTCACAAATTCTTGCCTGTGTAAGCACTGCAAGATCAAGTTCTCTATTAATAAGGATGCAGAAAAACCCCTTGCACTTAATTACTTCTTTTTTTCACCTAAACCCAGAACATTTAAGGAATTTTAGTACAAAATAACGTATTTAAAATAATAACATGCCCCTTCCCCGCCTCAAATAATCAGGTGGTCAGATTCGCAGTCTGCATAAATCAGCATTGCTCCAGGAAGCTTAGTGTTAAGGAGGACATAGTGTTTCACACACTACATTTTGTTTCCTTTTATATAATGATAAGGAGAGCTGTTCCCTACAGGGGCCCTTTATTCATATTAGCGAGCATTACTGCAATTAATCACACCCTGGGGGGCTACGCATGTGAGTAAGTATTCACCAACATGAACGAGGAGTGCACGCTTGGACCCTATGTTGCTTACACATCTGCATTTTGCACACTCTGTACTATGTGCATTACACCGAGGGTCAATACAGTCACTGAAGAAATAGGTCTCAAACGGCAACTCAGGTGCTGCCCAGACTTGTGACGACGTAATGTGGAGCTTTATAAATCATTCAAATGCCACTATCAGTTCAATACCACGATTCCAGTCTGAATAGTTTACAGAAAAGAAAAACCTAACAACCAATAGCCTTGCAATACGGTATGTAATCGGAGCTTCTTTCCACAGGAACTCGTGACTTTGTTGCTTGTAATCATTTGCGAAGCTACAAGTATTATTCTGACAGCATCCTCTCTCCCGATGGCTTTCTCGGATACACCTGTGCTTCATATGACATTTTCCAGACAGTAAGTCATTCTCACATCCCAAGGAATGAGTGGCTCTTGTCTGTGCAGCTGCATGCGGTAGAACCAGAGTCTATTCAGCTCAGGCCACTTTGCACTGCGTGAGTGCAGGAATAAGGGGAAGTAAGGGATGTGCTGGGGCACTGGGGGATGGGGATGGGGCACGGAAGGGGCATGGTGGAGCAGAGTTATGCCTGGCTCTACAGTGGCCTGAGGTTCCTGAGAGACCTCATGCCAGTGGCATAAGTTAGAGCTGCTCCTGCAAGCTCTCACCCCGCTGTGTCGAAGAGGGGCTCAGGCAGGGGGGGAAGAATCTGCCCCAGTAATTATTTATTGCGCACATCCAAGGAGAAGTGAGCACAGCCCCCATATTTTAGCATTTTGTCTTGCAAATAATTTTGAAATAAAATCATTTACCTCAGTGCGTGCTCGGTGACTCCCCTGATGACCTCAAGGAACAAATACAGATGGGATGTGGCCTAAAGCCACTGCCTTCTCCTCAGTCCCATAGCTCTATGTATGACCCAGCTCGGTTAGCTAACACTGTAGCAGGCTCATCAACCCAGCTATGTGGCCCACCCACCAGTAGAGGGGAACAGAGCTCCGTGCGCAAGGGGTAAATAACAATAATACCGAGCACTTACATAAACCTTTGCATCATCAAAGCACTTCACAGCCACCCATTAGATGAGCCAGGGAGAGCATGATCCCCATCTGCTACCCCCATTCTAAACCACTGAGTTTAAGAGAGGGAACTTAGAGAAATGGAGACACCTCCTTCTAGCAAACAGCAAACTGGGATGAAGTACAAAGGAGACATTCATTTCTCCAAATCCATGGGGTGCCAGGCAGGGCCCGTCCTCCTCCTGCCCCCTCTAGGGCAGCTTATTTCAAGCAGAGTTAGAGTTAGCCCATAGACATGGCTTAGCAGCATTTTTCTACACCACTCATGACTACACACTCCTATCACTAGCAGGGCTGGAGTGAACTGCACGTCATCAGCTGGATAGTATTGATGGGTCTGAACATCAGAAGATGAGGAGGATTGGAGGGAATAGGTTAATTCACATGAGCTTTTCTTGTGGGGGGAGAGAATGGGGCTGTTTTGCAACGTGCTGCCACAGAGAGAGAGAAACAATTATATTTTTAGAGTTTCTGTGGCCAAATGATTTTTTCCCTGTCTCCTTGGGATAGAGCCTCATTAGGATCAGCCAGCAGATCGAGTGACATGATTGTTCCCCTCTATTCAGCACTGGTGAGGCCTCATCTGGAGCACTGTGTCCAGTTAGGGCCCCACACTACAAGAAGGATGTGGAAAAATTGGAAAGAATCCAGCGGAGGGCAACAAAAATGATTAGGGGGCTGGAGCACATGAATTATGAGGAGAGGCTGAGGGAACTGGGATTATTTATTCTGTAGAAGAGAAGAATGAGGGGGGATTTGATAGCTGCTTTCAACTACCTGAAAGGGGGTTCCAAAGAGGATGGATCTAGACTGTTCTTAGTGGTAGCAGATGACAGAACAAGGAGTAATGGTCTCAAGTTGCAGTGGGGGAGGTTTAGGTTGGATATTTGGAAAAATGTTTTCACTAGGAGGGTGGTGAAGCACTGGAATGGGTTACCTAGGAAGGTGGTGGAATCTCCTTCCTTAGAGGTTTTTAAGGCCCGGCTTGACAAAGCCGTGGCTGAGATGATTTAGCTGGGGATTGGTCCTGCTTTGAGCAGGTGGTTGAACTAGATGACCTCCTGATGTCCCTTCCAACCCTGATATTTTCTGATTCTGTGAATTGGCACATATATTTCGATTAGGATAACTGCTTCCCATGCTCCAAAGGCGGATGCCCCGAAATGGGTCACTATGCGGATAAGTTTAAGGACAGAGTTACTTCTGGGATCCAGAAACTTTATCTGAACACTGGAGAGGCCAAGGATTTTGCTCGTAAGTTCCTACTTCTTTACTTGCTTCTATTTACACTTGAGCACCAACATAATTTAAAATATTTAAAATATTTCCCTCTCACTTTAAATTAGTTTTAATGGATGAAGGACCATACCATGGTGGAGGGGCCCTCTCCCCTCCCTGTCTTGACAACACCAGTCCCAGAAAGCCCCCAACATAACTCCATAGGTGTAGTTTGACTTCTATATTTGGGGGGACAGCTCCAGTCTGGCCAATGGAGCTATGCGTGTGTGTGTGGGGGTGCAAATTCCATGCCTGTCCAAGGCTTACAGTTTGGGGGTGAAATGCCCCCTCACCCTCCAAACTAGGCCCATGTATAATTCCTTTCCCTTATGCTGGGGGTGGGAACGCAGCTGGAGTAGGAGGTAGCATAGCCACCTTTCCCAGCTGTAAGTCAACGGAAAGTTCCCCTCTACAGAATACTCCTCCGGCTGTCGGATGCTTTAAGTCCTCTTTGCCCTGCTTATGGACCAGAAAATCCAGTCCTCACTCTTCAGTGTTGTTCCCTACAACACCCCCAAGTTGTGAATAGGTACTTTCCTGGTCAATATGACATGTGATATGTTCCTTCTATCACAGTATGGACTATTTTTCACAAATAAACACAAAGTCCATGAATTTCCTCTGCCTTTGATCTTTGTGCAGTCATTCACACCGTGCAAACTGGGAATAAAATGCTACTACCAGTGTGCGTGGAGAATTGTGATTTGCTAGGGTTTTACACTCTTTTTGAATGGCTGTAAATGACTGCAGAGTGTGCAAAGCAGTGGAAAAGCAGGCTCCTAGTATTCGCCTATAAAAACAGTCTATTCTATTGTATTCTTGTCATTCCAATCAGGCCAGAATTTAATCTTGAGCTCAAAGTGAAGTGACAGTGATGTTTTCCCTTTGTTTTGTCCTGAAACATAAAGTAGTGATAGAAAATCAAAACTAGGCCTGTTGCGTTTGTTTCTATGTGGGTACAATCGAATTCATTTTATTTCTGCTGTGTAGGTTGGAGGTATAAAGTATCTGTGTCAATTGCTGGAAAGAGCAAAGTGAGTGGGTATGTAAATATTGCCCTGTACGGAGCTGGAGGAAACACAAGGCAATATGAAATTGTTCAGTAAGTTCCATATTATAATGAAAAATGAGCTTCTCTGCTATTAGAATATTTAATTCATCTATTTTTAATTAATGCTTCTTCTTAATCTACAGGCCAAATTTTGCTCTCACATACAGTGGTGTAAATCCATACTAACTGTATTGACTCTGGATTTATATCAGAAGCGTTAGAATTTAGCTCTACTTCTCTGCTAACTATAGGGATACAAGAACCTGGGGCTAGATCCTGATCTCAGTTACACCATGTCATTTAACTGAATTCTAAAAAGATACTATGGATTTACACTAGTATAATTCTGATCCCTTATCTTTTGCATGTTTGTAAAATGTTGTATCAGTTTATGGTGCTATCATAGGCGGTGCTACCCAGCTTGGCCTGTCATCAGGATTGCCTGACACTTTCTTTTACAAAACCCTATTTTTGTGTGGTCATCACTTTGCCAAACTTTAACCATTTCTGCTGAAATTTTCTATTTCAGGTGTCTGCTTTGGACAGAAAGCCAGGCAGATATTAAATTTCAGCTAGAATGGTTCAGGTGTTTCTGAGAAAGAGATTAAGGAAAAATACAGTGTTTTGCCCATGTTAAAAAAATTCTTACAACCATTACAACCAAGAAGTTAAAAAATCAGAGAATATCAGGGTTGGAAGGGACCTCAGGAGGTCGTCTAGGCCAACCCCCTGCTCAAAGCAGGACCAATCCCCAACTAAATCATCCCAGCCAGGGCTTTGTCAAGTCTGACCTTAAAGTTCTAAGGCCTTCATGCTTTAGAGCAGAAACTTTAAATTTATCAGTGGGGTCATCCTGGTGTCAGGAATGTCTCTTTTGCCAACCCCATGAAAATTCATCCACATTTGTCCTACATTTCTGAAAAATCTCAGTTTGCACATGCTTAGTAAAGACCTGTTAGAGTTTGACATTAAATTCTCCAAAGAATCCATCTGCACTGAGTATGCTTCAGCCCCTCACAGCTGCTATCTGCAACCGTATGCTGCATGCAGCATCCCAACAAAGCTCTTGGGTATGCTCTATCCCATGGCTGCAGGAGCTGAGCAAGACTTTCCCTGCAGATGTTGCTCTAGGCAGCCAGGGACCACTGTGGTACCAGGCACAGGAACTGAGAGTAGGGACACAGTGTCTGTTGTACCCACAATGCTCCCCCATGCCTGGCAGCGAGGAGGAGAAGAAAACAGCCTAACTGGAATGCAGAGATGTGAGTAGGTGCAAGAAACTGGGAAAGAACAGGATTAGTGGGGAGATGGGGGTTGCTGGAGCCAAAGTGCAGGGGATGGATGGGGGTTAGGGGCAGGGAAGCAAAGAGGGAGCGAGCAGGATCCAGGGGGTGGAGGTTTGATGTGGCGGGGCGAAGACAGAGGAAAATGGATAGCATGTGATCAAGTAATTTAAAAGAGATAATATGCAACGGTGTAATTTAAGACTTTATCATAATACATACACACAAAAAAGGCCAAATTAAAGTTGCATGGACAGCGTTAAGTCTGGTTTTTTCTAACTTATGAGTGCTTGACTTTGCAACGTTAACAATGCTCTTGAACTTTTTTGGGGTGTAATTATATATAAACTTAAATTTATGCTGCCAAAGGGTTTAGCATGAGAAAGCTGGACTTTTTAAAAGAGCCTAAACTCCCTTTGAAGTTGAAATTGTAGATGCCCAAATGCCCTTGAAAGTCAGTGGGACCTAGGTGCTTTGCTCCCTTAGGCTCTTTTGAAAATCCCAGCTGTAGTGCACATTGAATAAAGCTATGCATTGCAAAGCATTGCAATTTTCTGCTGCAATGTGAGTTTATTTTGATTTTCTGAGTTAACAATCCTGTTCATTTTTTGTGCTAGCAGTACAAATATGTTAGTGCTGGATTACTGTTTATCTGGCATGGTCAGTAATATATTATGCTGTCATGGAAATTTGGAAGGGTAGTAGATCTAATGGGAAGATATATTAAGTGATTTTCATTATAAATTATGTTCAGCTAGATTTGATTTAGATTCTAAAGGGATGCTAACAGAAGGCACAGCTCTGACACAAAGCACTTACCAAGTAAATTCTGCTTGATGGGCAACCCACACATATACTTTGCCAATTTGTGTCTCTCTTTGTATCCTTTCCCCACGCCCACTCCCATGCGTTCTCTGTGCCTGGAACTGCCTTCCTAACCCCATTCGCCTCGTCACCTCCCTCTTCTCCTTTAAATCGCTTCTCAAAGCCCACTTCCTTAATGAGTTCTTTGTGCAAGTAATTGGAGCTACTCTGGATTTATGCCACTGTAGATGAGAGGAGAATTTGGCCCCTTGTCTCTGCGGAAGAAAAGGCCTGGTGTGCTAACAGCACAGAAAAGACTACCCCAGGATTGACTTCTCCACCTGACATTTCCCAGCCAGGCATGGAGTTTCTTAGCCTTCAAGAAGTTGACTTTTTTTGTTTGATTCTTGCTAGATCCTCCCCTTTCCCTAAGGCTCTTCCTGCATGACCAATCCAACCGTTTCAGAGACTCGGTGAAAACATGGGTGTCTCCTGACTGAGTCTACACACCTACATTTTGTAGCACATATGGCACCATGCCTGCGTTTTGCAACTGAACTGAAGATAAAACAGGTCTAACATATGTACAAAACATGGCCAAGACCCTGCCTACGCTACCAAATGAAACCATGCTGCAGCCAAGCCTCAGGGCACTGTGTTGTAACTGGGTCCCCTGGAACACTATATTTTAATATAGGGGAGGTACTGTAGAGCATGGGTATGCCAGACAAACATCCCTTTGGTCAGCAGGTAATGCATTCTGATGAACATTGATTTTATATGAGGACAGGAAAATTTCATTTACAAATTTTTGTGTAACATGAACATTTACATGACATTGAGGTAACTGAGACAATAGAATGGGTTACCTAGGGAGGTGGTGGAATGTCCATCCTTAGAGGTTTTTAAGGCCCGGCTTGAGAAAGCCCTGGCTAGATGATTTCGTTTGGGTCGGTCCTGCTTTCAGCAGGGGGTTGGACTAGATGACCTCCTGAGGTCTCTTCCAACACTGATCTTCTATGACTCTATGATCCTTACTGTTTGACAAGCTGAAGGCCATGTTCATTATCAATATGCTACTGTAGCTACTCAAACAGCTACACTCTATTGGTAATTAATATTAAACCTCACTGGATATTATATACTTTTGTTCTTGAAGGGGGACCCTCAAACCAGGCGAAACATATGCCAACTTCATTGACGTTGAACTTAATGTTGGGACTATTACAAAAGTTAAATTTCTTTGGAACAACCATGTCCTAAACCCAACCTTACCCACACTGGGAGCAGCAGCGGTCACAGTACAAGCTGGAGAAGATGGGAGTGTGTATGTATATTTATTGTGAAAATTTCAAATTCTTTAGGAGCTACAAGTACAGCGTGACATATAGTGCTTGCACGAGAACAGCCAGTTAGAGCATTAAAAAAAAAAGAAAAAAAAAGAAAAGAGGAAAAATTTAAATTTCCTTCCCCACAAGTTACCGATGTAGCCTACTGGTAAATATTTCTGTCAGATATCGTCAAGGAAAAATTATAAAAACATCTGGATTTGGCTTCAACAAGAGCAACGGTTTTGTATAAACCTCTGTGCTTTGGGTAGGAAAAGTTAACTTAACTGTGGCTTAGGTAATCAGCACAGCTCTTTCCAGACATCAGACTATTGGGTACTGCAAGTTTTATACTAGAAATGGCCATCAGGGTTTAAAACTTACATTAGGGGGTCTGATCCACTGTCCATTGAAGTCAATAGGGGTCTTTCCACTGATTTTAATGGGTGTTGGATCAGGCTCTGGAAGAGTAAAAGGTAATGGTAATATGTTTTCAGTTCCCACAGACAGAGCTAGTAGTTATAAATTGTGCTTAAAAGGCCTGTTCCAAAGCTCACTGAACTCCACTGAAAGACTCCCGTTGACTTCAATGGGTTTTGGATAAGGCCTTAAGACTGTAGAAGCAGTGTACTTCATGGCAGTTACTGATTGGAAGGTGCTCGTTAAGTTAATTCTTTTAAAACAGCATGTTTCAATCAGTTACCCACCAATGATGTTTTGTTACCTTTTCTGCCCTTCTGAATGGAGACACAATGAAGGGGGAGGTACATTCTATGGGTCACGGATATAATTAAAAAAATCACACAGCTAAAGTCCATTCACTTGAAATAGAGATGTGGTGGGGGAATCTCAAGCAAACCAAAATGTTCACAGCCCAGTGAACTATAGTACAGCAGAGTGTACAAGTCTACTTCTGGTTTTTGCATTCAACAGATCAACATGCTGAGGGATACGTCCCCATGAGTTATTCTATTTATAAACGTCCCATGAGCTATTCTATTTATTCATGTCTTGGCAAACACCTAGCAACCATCATCTCTCTAATGCTGGTGGTATGCAAATTCAGCAGGAAAGGTACACAACCAAAGGAATGTAGCCAAAAAAGAGAGGCCAACCAATCAGGATGATTAAAGTCCCGTGGTGTTTTAGCAGGAAATAATATTTCACATTTAGCAACCCAAAGCATTTGCTTGTTCTTTTGTGCCAATGTAACAGTATTTCATCATAACTTTGTCAAAAAACAAATTAGGTTGGCTTATTCTATTAAAAAACCACTGGTACAATTACAAAAAAGAAATAAATCTAGACACACTAAAAGCACTTTACCTCTTTTTTTCTCCTCAGGTTTAATTTCTGTGGCAGCGAAACTGTGCGAGAGAACGTTCTGCAAACTCTTACATCTTGCTAACAACATACAAAAATGTCAGCACTGCATGTTAATATTAATAAAAGTTGATAATGAATAACTGTCCCACTCCTTTTATCATCATTATGTGTATTATGGTAGAACCCAAAAGGTGCTGGCCATTATGCAAATGTACAAGAAGACACGCTCCCTATGTGGAGGGACTTATAATGTTCAAAGATGCAAACATATGGAACATAGGGAACAAGGATATGATACATAAGCATAGTGATCAGGGAGGTTGTCATCTGTTAAGGAGGTGAATTGGTTGTCTCAAATCAGAGGACATACTGAAGCAAATCCTGATCTCAGTTACTCCCATGTCACCCCACTGAAGTCTCTGGAGCTGCACAGATACAACTTAGTGCAGAGTTTAGCCCAGCTAATGTTTCCACAAACTGGCATAAGTCTCACATTGCCCAATGCCTAAAAACAGACAGACTGAGTCTGAGTGTCCAGAGAGGTCACACGGAGGCAAGTGAGCATGGACTAGCTGTGGATGAAGTAGCGAAGGAGAAAGGGTGTTTGTGAAAGCATAATTTTTAATAACTCTTACAATCCTGCTCCATATGGGCAGTCATAGTCATGCAGGATCCAATACTAAGCTGGCTTGTGCAGGCAGACACAATAGCCCCTTAAGTAGCGAGAGTGTTCCATTGTGGCCAAACTGGTGAGTCAAAAAAACAGAGGACCCATCCAGGGGAATTTGCATCCACTTACCCACTGAGCATGTGACCTCCACAACCAGTCTCCACAGGAAAACAGGAAGAGAGATGTGCATGTCTGAGGGACATGGCCACTGGGTACATTCAAGCACATGCAGCAGCAGAGTGGCTGCTACCCCTTCTATAATCACTGGTAACCAGACACAGCCTGGTTGCCTGGACACTGTACCCTGCAACATGATGTCAGGGGTCACTGCATCTTGCAGCCTCTTGACATGGCAGCACCTGGTCCTTTTTGTCACAGAGGGGCTGTCCTACAGAACCTGGCTCACAAATTTCAGTGACTCCTCCTAGGGCACCTTCTACAGGCATATTAACTTTCTAATGTTGAGGGAGATGTCTGCCTTTGTTTTTCCTTCCTCATAGCTTGGTATAAGCAGATACTTGCCCATACTCTTGTTTTGACAGTAGTGATATTCTCAGCATTATCCTCTGCCATAGTCACTCCAGCAGACCATATAATTTTAACAAATACCTAACAGAATCAGGACATTAAAATTGACAATGGTATAATAAAAAAAAATCCTTCTTTAATAATGAACTGGAACAGCTTCCACCTTGTTTTAGCAGAATAAAAATGAACACTTTACAAAGCTGTTACATAAAATGCATTGTTAAATGAACAACAAATTACTTTCCCTTTTGCTAGCTTTTAATGCTAATGGTGCTATTTATTCCTGACCTTTTGAAATATTAGATTTTTAAAATTACAACATGAAAAGAATTCTTGTTTGAAAACGCAAGTGACTTTAAACCACATGTTATTACTTTTAAGTATAGCATGTACATGCATCATTCATTTCAATGTCCCATTTATAGCTAATTGGTATATATTTCAGTTGACGTATATTGTTCTCTTGCAAACGTGTCAAATTCCTTAACGATGTCAGTGACAAAAGCATAGTGCTTGGGATATATAAATTATGCTCTTTACCATATAATCACTCTTATCTATTAGAAATGTTGTTTGCGACAAATCATGTTCAGAATACATACCGGATTGATTTTTTTTTTTAACTTTAGTATCTCACCATTCACAGCAAATCTTTGATTGAATCTTTAAATGCAGAAATGTTTTGGTTTTACCTGCATAATTTCAGAGATGTATTTTGCTGCATTTTAAAAACTAACTTTGTTCATCAAAGGAAGAGAAATACAAGTCAGACCTCAAAATGTCTCTTTTGTTATCAACATTACAAAACAAATCTGGGAGAACTGTGTTGTGGAATGAGTTATTTGATGACCAATACCCTACACTGTAGTTTAGTTTTTATAATCCCTGCTGGAAATTACTATTATTTTGTTGGTGTGCAGTGTTACTGTTAGAATTTCAAATGCTAAAGACAAAATGGCTTATGTATTTTCATTGCATTTTAGATTGTCCTTGTCCTGGGTTGCGTGCTCTCTCTCGCTCTCATACGCAATAGCACTGTATTTTCAGCTGTCAGGGGTTTTTTTGTATATTGGACTTGAGTAAGCCTGGTGGAATATACCGTATGTTGTGAACTAAGCAATGTATCTTCTTGTCTGTAATACTAATGAGGGGACTGGTTCTTTGGAAAGCAGTAGCAGTGTTAAGGCAAGATTTTAGGGCAATGCCGTTTCCTGGCATTCATTAAACCTGTCCTTTCCTTTGTGTTGTAATTGGCTCCCTTTCAGAAGGGAGCATGGGAAAGAATAACCTCTAAATCAATCCATCCAGGTTTTCAAACCATCTCCATCCACATGGGGATATGAATATAGGGGCTGCTATTCAGCAAAGCACCTATGCATGTGCTTAATTTCCACTGAAGTTAATTAAACGTAAGCACCTGTTTAAAGTTAAACACATGTTTAAGTGATTCGCTGAAGTAGGGGCTTTGTAATTAGAAAATGGTGGGTCACATCCTGCATTATTCCATTCCTACGCATGGGCAGAAACAGAGACGGGACGAGAAAAGGTGGTTTTAAGTGCTGACATTTTTGCTAATGCGCTGTGGGGTTAATAAGGGAACAGGGATGATGCTGCAGAAACATGTGTTTCCTGTCCTGCCACCCCACAAAGCCTGAACCCCATGGTACACCTGTGCAATGACCTCTACAGGCACAGGGGATCAGGGAATGATCCCATAGGGAGCATGAGGAGGGAACCATTCCCTGAGCCACGTGGAGCCCGGTCCTTTCCACTGACAGAAACACAAGGTAGCCCTATTGACACTGTTGTACAGAATTAAAAAGCAAGGCTCTTCCAATACATGTAAAACAATTGGCATTTGGGGTCAACTTCCCTGCTGGCATAAGTTGTCTCAAATCTCTGTTGGCCCCCTGATTTTGCAAATAGCGAATTCCACCCGTGGTGTTCTTGCAAACAATCTTTTTGGTTTTCAGTAACCAGTAAGAAGCCATTTTTAAACCAGAAAGATGATATATATGTTGTTCGGGGAAACCTCTGATATCGTACAAAATGAACTCAGCTCCTTCCACCTCTTCACATGCTATAGGCAGCTACTCATATAAGTCACTTAACTTGCCAAACCACTTTTTCAAGAAGCAAAGAGGCTTCTTCCACAGAGAGTGCAAATGTACTTTCATCATGTATTCTAATTCACCAGAAAACAACGAAGTGACATTGAAGATCTTATTTGTCTCTAATTATTCTTGATGTATAGTGATACTCAGTGTTGTCTATAGAACATGTCTTTTCTGATTTGCTTCCTAAATCAATGTGCTATTCAAGTCCCACCTTGACTAGAACTATTTCTTGCGTGTATCTTATTTTGGCAGTGATTAATTTACTTCTTGAACCTTTTAAAGGTTTTTTTAATCACTTTGTTATACTAGATCTTTCTTTAGCCACCCTAAATATTGGCATACATTTGTCCCCGCTATTGCTAATATTTTATATATTATACTTCTTTCCAAGTGTTACTGGATACCCCCTAAAATGTAATTACTAGTGCTTTTATAAAATTTACTCAACATGTATTTTATTATGAAATTGAATTTAAAACTAATCTAGTTTTAGAGTCCCCAAAATGCACAAGTCATTTGCTATTTGGCTATTGCTTAGCACTTAAATTAGAAAACCATACCTTAGACATTTGTATTTAAACATTAGGTAAAGCAGGTCTTGAAAATAAAAATTTCCCATCAACATTTTCTTTAACTGAAAATAGCTTTTTGTGAAAAAAAGGGTATTTTTTTAAAAAAAGTCCATTTTTATCAAAAATGTTAGGTGTTCACTGAAAACCCCAAAATTTAATTTTTTCAGTTTGTGGGTTTTTGTTTTTTGATAAAATCTCCCCAAAATCTGAAGGAAATGTTATTTCCTGACCAGCTGTATGTGAAAAATCCTAACTATGGCCTAAATACAAGTTAGTCCTCTCTTGTCCCTATACATAAAAACCAACCAGAAAAAACTAAAATATATTGGAAATTATTATATCTGTATCTATGCAATTATACAGTAAAAATGAGTGGATATTGCGGAGACAAGCTTATTTAAAATCTGTATCCCAAACAGTCATATAAGTCTCTACTCTGTTAGGAGCTGTGCAGTTATTCCTATGTATGTACAGTATTGCAAGATCCTTTTACCTTTAGTTCAGTTCATGAAGGGTATAACTAATGACATCAAACCAGTTAAGGAAGTGAAGAAAAAGGATGGACCCAATCCTGAAAATAAACCACATTGTTTCGTGATCTAATGATCTTACACAGACAGTCTTGAATTAAAATTATACATGACTTTATTAAGAACAAAGCCCAGAATGTTCAGCATTTACTACAGATTTGGGGCGGTTCATTTTGAGGGCAATATTTGAGAGGCTTTAAAAGTTGGGGAGGGTTGACCTTCAGAAAGTGCTGATTACCCATATTTTAAAGGTCACATAGGTTGGACACCCAAAAATCACCAGTAACTTCTGACAATCTTGGCTCAGACAGATAACATTCTTACAACCTGATTATAGCTGAAATTTACCAATATTTGCCACTTACGTAGCCTCTTTCAATCACAGGTCTAAAAGTGTTCCAGACATGTATATATTATGTATGTATTAATATAATCATTTTATATTTGAGGGGGATAAAACACACAAAAATCCAGTGCACTTGCCCAAAATGACCCAACAAGGGAGTGGCAGAGTTGGGAATAGGACCAGTGTCTGTCTCTTTATTTACAATCTGTATTCACTAAAACATGGCTTGTAATGGTATGAAGAGAATCCTAAGATGGCTGACACTTGATGATGGATCACTTGATGATTACCTGTTCTGTTCATTCCCTCTGGGGCACCTGGCATTGTCCACTGTCAGAAGACAGGATACTGGGCTAGATGGACCTTTGATCTGAGCCAGTATGACTGTTCTTATGTCAGAAGTTCTTGGACATATGAGCTTTCTCTTAATATCTTTACATCTCTGGTCCCACGCTGGCCGTCACTCGATGCTTGGGAAGGGGTCAGTGGAGACGGCAGAGAGGTTCTCTGCTGTCTCCACTCCAACCTTGACCCAAGTTATTCTTAATGTCTAGAGGTGTTTGGCTGTTCTGTAGCCCTGCACCATCCTTCCCTTCCCTGTCTCCCCCACTCCCCCTGGTTAATTTGGACAGCCATCTCATGTGAAAACTTTGTATCCCTGTGAGGGCACACTCCATTTTAAAGGATGAGAGATGAAGAAGTATCCATTCCCATTGCCAACTTATCCTGCCCCATTTGGTCAGCCCCAACAGTGCCTCTCTCACTTTTGCTTTTCAACTAAAAAATAAAAGGAGTTGAAAGGTCAAGCAAGAATCATCCTCCCAGTGCTTCCCACTGAACTGGAATAATGAGCCTGATCCAACATGTAGTGATAACAATGGGGGTCCTTTCATTGATATCATTGGACTTTGGATCAAGGTGTCATGAAAGCACATCTCACTATACTTGCCACATATGACGGAACAATGGAGGCAAAAGCGTGGGTCTTGTTCTACTTCCCTGCAGGGTTAGCATCTTTACTCAGGGAAGTATTCGAAGCAGAAAGACCACTTACTATACTAAAGAATAATTCTCCTTTTGACCCACTGAGGAAGAGGTGCCTAATAAAAATATATGATCACGGACAATCTGAACTGTGTGTGAAGATAACTGTCTGATCAGATAATGGAATTGTTTTCAGTGGTAAGAATGAATCCATTACTAATGCAAATAACGCTAATAATTATAATTTGCAACACAGTAACAGTCACCTAGTCTACCTCCCCCTCTGACAGGAGACTATAACAAATTATAGGCTGAGAAAAAAATCAAAGGGATAAAGGTTAAAAGATTAAAAAAAAGAATTGAAACTTAAATGCTTAACAAGGAAATCAAAGAGCTGAAAGCAGAAATTGGAGCTATTAAATTATGCCATTGTAAAGAATTAGATATCATAGAATTGATTAGCAAATCTAAATCCAAATCTTCCCCGTATAACCCCGTTGGGTCACAGATTTTGACACGTTTGACAGAACAAATTGTCAAGGTTCAATATATAATGTGCAAGCTAATTATCTATAATACAGATATGCCTCCCTTACTGAATGGGGACACCAAAGCCTCGCAAAAGGTAATGGAGTCAAATAAAGCTGGGGAATTTTACCCCTTGCTTTTGCCCCTTCTTTAATCTTGTTTCTAAACAGCTCCATTTGGCCAACATGGTTCTGAACAGGAAACATACCAACAGATATTTGCAGTACATGCACTGTTATGATCTAGATCTTCTTGGTCTTTCCCAGGCCCTTTATCCATGTCAGGATTCTGGAGGTCTTTTGAAATTCTGATATTACTGCCATCATCTTCTCTGGCCATGTGAGAGCTCTTGCATACAGGACCAGGGATAGGACCTGTGGGGCAAAAATAATTTTCTGGAGTGCAAAGCATGTGAAACAGGCATGAGGATCCAGCCCACTGATTACACTAGGGAAACTCACTAAAAATGTGTCACTTTTGCTAACAATGGTTCCACTCCACTCGTGTGTTGGCAATGCTGGAAACACTAGTGTAGGTAGGCCGCCAGCTGTTGACACCATTTTAAAGAAGAATGCTGATAAGAGCTGAAAAATAGTGACCCTTTGAGGCCTGGAGTTGGGGAGAAATGGGGATGCTTAGAGTTTTTGACAAGAAAGCATATGATTCCCCCCCACACCCATCAACTCTGAATATAATAAGGTTTAAATGATTGGCTCTAACCCAATCTGCTGGTGTATTTTACCCTCCCACCCTCTTCTTTTTCTAAGGTTGTGTTTCCCAAAAGGTGGGGTTTCCACAAAGCAGCATGAAGCATGTGCCATGGTGGGGAGGAGTGTGGAAGGTATATACATGAAGATATGTGGGGTTGGTTAAAAGACGTGATTGCTTTCATTTTCCTGAAACGGGACTCAGCTTCTAAAAGTTTGGGATATGCTGTTTCAAACTACATTTTAAATCCTGTTTGTGTAGTCAAGTGTATCCTGCCCTTCCCAGCGGGTCTCTCTGGAAGTTACTGATTCCTTTTGCTCTTTGGCATTTTTCTTTCCAGTGCTTTTCACTTCAGCCCAAAAACTCAATACCCTTATTTCAGTAAAACCGAAGAACTGAATGATGCTGAAACACTGCCAGCAATTATGCTAAAGAATATTAGGGGGAATGCTTTAGAAATACTGATCTAGATGAGTTCATAACTACTGAAACACACTGTGGTTTATAACCATACTTTCATATTTACCTCACAAGCGAAATTTATCCAACACACTGCACATCTCAGATAACATAGCATTAAGTGCAGAGATCAAGCCTAATGACATGCACATCTCAGATAGTATTTCAGTAGTTTTTAATCATCAGTTGCCAAAGTCCAAATCACCGCACATTTCAGCTCTTCATGTTACATTTCAAGGTCTTCGGGAGCTTCAGCGTGGCATTACGTTTCTTCGCGAGATGTGCACCATAGGACTCCTCCATGTGCGTGCATACCGAGGAACTTCTGCACAGGTTTCCAAAGGTTTTCCCAATGACAAGATGTTCATCTGCAAGAAATGAATGTCCACTGGTTAATCCCTAAAGTCCCATGAAATACCGCTGTTGTTGCAGTCCGTGGAGGTTGTCTATGCCTCATTGGTGCAAGAGAAAGGAGACGGGGTAGCTGGCAGGCTGTTCTCCATTACAGCCCTGAACCTTTGGAACTCACTTCTCCACTTTGTCCGCAACCGATCAAGTTTGCTAGCCTTCAGAAGTTGCTGGCAGGCTTATCTTTTCTACCTTGCTTGTAAGGAGATGGATGAATGGGTGAGGCAGGCTAGGGACTGTGTGGGACTTGAGAAGGGGCTTTGTGAGGTGGTTAATTCATTTTTGTTATATTCATGTTGCTGCAGGGTTATTTAATCTTGACATGGTCGGTGTATTTAGATGGGCTTTTAAAGGATTGTCAAGGGCGCCCAGAGCATTGAACAGGCACTCTTATTGGCTACAGTAATAACATTCCAAATAAATAAATAATAAATCAGAGCTGGAGAGCAATGTATCAATAGCAAACCGTATGTTTTTAAAGGACAGAAATTCTAAATTCTTACGTGGAATATGACCGCTGTATTTTGGCAGCATCCCTTCAGGCCTGTAGAATCTTTGGTATGTGTTGGGAACTTTGCTAACTTTAACTTCATGCATTTTGTCTCTAAAATAAAACAAAATCGCAGTTCAGAAGGTATCCTGTTCAAAAGTTAACTTTCAGTGTTTCAGAATTTGCTTACATGTCCCCATGTTTCACATAACTATCAGACTTAATTTTTAACTCTCATGGCCTTAGTTGTCTTCCAACTGTATGTGTTCTGTTTATTAGGCATTCCCCACATGCCCACAACACTCATGTGTTCCTTGCACACCCCAAACACCCATTGCCTTCCCAGGGAGTTTTGCGTGTGCATGGAATATGGAATCCAACTGACATCAACAGAGAGAGACTGTTATAGCATCGCAACTGAAACCATACACTTAAATACAAGAACCTTACTTAGAATAATTGGCTAAAATCCTGGCCCCACTGAAGCCAATGGTAAAACTCCTTTAGACTTCACTGGGGACAGGATTTCATTCATTGGACCAAGTTCTGCTCACAGCTAAACTCATGCAAGTCCATCTACGTCACTGGGTGCACAGGTATACCTGTGAGGAAAATGGGGTGTATGGATGAGGCTGTGTAGGGGGAGTTGTGAACACAAGTCCCTTACGCTTTCCAACTGATGAGTAAGCTCGCAGCACACAACATATTAGACTTCCTCACAGTACAGTGCAAAACCTCAATTACAGCCTCAGCAAGTGTTAGCACATGCTCAGTGATGACGTATCTGTGGGGTGCTGTGTGTGTGTGTGTGTGTGTGTGTAGGAAACACCAACTCATAATTAGGCTGGTGCACTGTACTGGGAGGAAAATGGATGTGCTGAGGCCAGTGTGTTTCCTTATCAGCAGGAGGAAGAAGGAAGTTGCCTGCAGAGAGGCAGCATCTGTCACTCAGTGGGAGGAGGGAAGAAGGGAAATACTCCCTCTTGCCAAGTTTGGGAAGGGAAAACCCTGTTTCCGATGCCTTGACCACCCCTTTGTGGCACTTCAAACTCCCAAGTCTTCACAGCCACACTCTTCCCCCTGCTCCACTGCCAAATCCTTTCCTAGTTAGTAAGAGGCCTGGCCCATGCCGCTTATAGTGGTACAGACCAACTCTCCTGCCCTCCCAGGGATAAAAGCCCAGTTCACTTGTCTTCCCCCTCACAAGCCCTCATTGCCTCTTGCTGACAGCTACTAAGGCTTTGTCAACACTAAATTTTGAGGCAAACTGAAATTTCATTGGCAATGCAAACGTCAGGTAAGCAGAAAAAGAATCAGAGATTTTCTATTAAATTAAATTAAATACTGAAATAAGCTGCCACTTGATGTGCTTTTCTGGATTAAAAGCAAGGTTCCCAAGAGCTTTTCCTCCTATCAACACTGAATTTTCAGTCCTATGCAAGCTACAGAATGTAGACCTTTTCTACACTGACCTTTCAGCTATTGTTATATGCCTCACTGGGGCAAATAATGATGCTCTGGTGAAAATCCACTAGATGTTTGCACCCGTTAAACTATACCAGTTCCTGAGATTATTGTAGGCAAGGCCTTAGATCCACCATGCAGCAGGATGTACTGGAAATACTTGAAAAAAGGATTACCATCAGGGCTTCATACAATGAGGTTTTTTAAAAAATGTTTGTGGTTCAAGTGGTGAATAGAAAAGGTCTGAATATCAGCATAACCAAAATATGACAACATCCTTCTGTGTACAGTAGTTCTTGTGTGCTGTCTATGTTCAGTACCTCTTGTAGATAAGGAAGGTTTTAAAATACAGTTATGAAAAATACACAGTATACTGCAGTCTTTCCAAAAAAAGTATGCTTTATATTACAAATGGTGTGGTACACAGATTCCTGACAATCATGCCCCAGGAGAGCCCCTAAAGTCTATGTAAGCCTGTTACCTGTCCTACTACCTTTAATTGCTTGGTTGGTTGAGGTTATATTTATTGATTGCTCTACTCCACCATACAATTAAATGTCATCATCATCACCATCTTCTATAGTACTTTTCAATTGATGTATTTTAGTATAAAATTACCTGTGGAAATTGCTGGTGGGATCGTAGCAGACCCGATCTCTTAAGTTCTTAAAATCCTGATAGCAATTTTTTGTCATTTCATGGTAACGAACACCGTATCCCAGTTCCGTGACCCTTGCTCTAGGCACAAACCCAGTCCAACCAGGAATTGGTGGCTCTAGTAAACTTCTCTTAGTTATTACAGTACCTGAAAAATGATCAAATAAATGCCACCTCAAAATTACACCTAACTGACCAAGAAAATATCTGCTTATATTATAAAATATCTGCTTATATTTACCATAGAGGATAAAAAGGTTCCTGCCTTATAACAAATATTCTCAGTTAATTGACATGCTTCATAAAATGTTCATTAGTCACTTTGTATCACCAAGAGTGGGTGGGTCTCACCACTTTTGATATGCCCCTTAGTGGTGCCTAGATAACTTTTTCTCTTTTATGGGGCCAGATCCTGAAGTCCTTCCTCATTTTTGAATCAGTCCTTCCTCAGGCTATGAAAGGACTTTAGAATTTGGCCAATGGTCATTAAAGACCTGAGCTTAAGCCAACTGAAGCCAGTAAGAGTCTTTCCATTGAATGTAATGGGGTTTGCAACAATGCCTAAGTAAGGAATAAACTCATTCATATAAATATGTGTTAGTACCCATGGCCTATCAAAATTCCAACACAGGAAATTACATTCTACCTGCTGAAAGATGCCTTGCAGTTTCAACAGGACACAGTTGAACTTTCTATTCTAAACTGCAATGTTGTCTTTTTGTGGATTGCCACGTTCAGACAGAGCTGGCTGCTATTCAGTGGTGTAGGAAGAAAGGCACTAGTTACAGACTTAAGAACTGTCACTCAGGAACATTCTATCTGATGACATTGGAGTTTCTAAGGTAACTGCAGGAGGAAGTTCTGAATATCTTTTACAGCATGGTCCTGGAACACTTTGGATCAGATGAGAAATGCTAGCTTGCCGCAGCTGGTAGTTAGGAATCCATGACAGCCAATTGAGTTTGAGCTCAGCTAGGGTCAAAGCACTTGGAGTCGTGTTTGGGCTTTGGTGTTTGGAGTTCATGGATACTCACAGTCTATGAATCATGAAGAACCACAAAGAGGCTCACTTACCCAGAGTGAGGAGCCCGAGGAAAGATTTGGAAAGAAGCTATTGCTGAAGGGAAAACCAGGATACATGAGACATCCTGAGATCCACATGAGTCACAAGATCAAATGAAAAAGTTTTGCTTTTCCTCAAGACTACTTTAAGAATTCTCTCTCTCACTCAAAGGTGGCAAAATCAAGCCCCAGAACGGCAGGCCAATATTTTCAAATCTGAGTGAATAAAATTAGATACCCAGATAAGATGACAGATTTTCAGGGATGGGATTTGTAGTTTGTAGTTTCTACTGCAGTCAGTCAGGGCAGCAAGTGCTTAGCCCCTCAGAACAGCAGGCTGGTTTTACTCTATATTTAGGCAGCCAAGTCTGAAAACATTGGCTTCAGATTTTTAGATAATAGTACGATTTGAGAGCATGCTATTGCATGAGTCTATTCAGAACCCCATTTATGGAAGGATTTCTGGATAACAATTACAATTGATGCAAGATCCATGTTTAACGTTTCACATCAAGATGAGACTCTACCCTTAAATATAAACACACCTATTTGAGAAAATCTCAAGATTTAGAATAGAAATGAAAGATATAGGGGCCACATTCTGTCACTGAATGCATGTGTGTGTAACTCCCACAGAAATCAGAGCAATGTGCTAGCAACTGAAGGTAAAATTTGGTTCTTACTGTGTCCCTGAAGACTGTAATTATAATTCACATTGTACTAGTAACATTAATTGAATGTTTGGCTGAAATCAAGTTCATTACAACTTCAATACAGTACCTAGCACATAAGGATGGTGTTTATAATTATAGTCATAAAGTGCTTGTAAAACATCTTCATTGGAGCAGATAGATGGAAGTTTGGGTGTAGTGGCTGCTATGTATCTCAGCCCATTCTTTGTGTCTCTGCTTCTCTGAGTAGCATTGTGGAATGAGGTCATACATGCCATTGAATCATCTCCATAACTAGTGCCAATTCTATAGAATCTTTGGGGGACATAGCCTAAAAGAGTAAGCAGAATAAATGTTAAAAGCTCACAAAATCTAATGGAACATATTGCAAGCATTTACAGAAAGAGTGAAATTATCAAACAACCATAGAACATTGTCTGCCATTCTTAGTTCTTCACATTACACACGTACACTGAAATTATATAGATGGTTACAACCACAGTGATCTCCTATGACCTTAGAAACAAGCCACATTTTGACAAGGGCTATGAAAGTACAACCCCCTTATGACATATCAATTCTGCTAACAGCAATTCTCTTTACTGTACCAAAATGTCAGCCTGAAGGGTGGTTTGAAATGCTTCTTTTTTTTTTTATTGTCCTTCTTTTACAAGATGCTTTGAAAATGCAGTTTCAGATCATTCATTTTGGTTGGAAATTGTATTAAAATGAACTCCTGAATTATAAGAAGTAGATGTAGGTCTTTTATATGGGAGACCAACCCCCAACGCAGACTTTCATCATGTAATAACTTATTTTCATTATAAAGAATAGATGCATATAGCACAACTACATATTCCTTTAACATTGAACCGGAATCTATTATGACTATATTAAATGCTAAAGAAATAGAGATAAGAATCTGATTTAAATTGGATGGGGCTGAACGAAAACCCCACTCCCAACTGTCCCTGAATTTTGTCAGTCTGAACTTTGCAACTGACCACTAACTCTGTAAGTTTGGATGAGCCAAAATCCTGGTTCTGAACTATCTCTGAACATTGGGGTGGTTTAGTTCCAGGTCCAAATGTTGTGGATCAGGTCCAGCTCTTAAGTGAACTAATCCAAGAAAGTAAATTCAAATGCAAAGCTACTATTCTGGCCCAAATTCGCCAGATCAGCTGAGCTGTGCATGTTGAAAGTCTAGGGAGGGGGCGATTTTAAGGCATGTTTACATTCCCCCAACTCCAGGGCTGCCAGGTTTTGGCCTGATCCCTATGGTAAAATAGAGCAGAGGATCATGATACGGTAGCTGCTATTGCAGCTCTTTGTCACCAGGGGATTTTCCACGATGTAGGGGAATCCTCCACTGGCCAGTTAAGTTGGGTTTAAAGCTGAGAAAGGAGGTCAGGATGTGGCCCAAACACATTATTTACCTGTGTATCCAGGTATCAGAGGATTGCACACATCCACGGGATTTTGATTTGGTTTCATGCTCTCTCTATACCTGTTTGAAAGAAAATGGACATTTATATGTGAACTTATATCCTAATATCAATTAAGCCAGTTCATGACACATCTGTTATATTCCTAAGAATAAATATTAGGCAATCTTAAAACTCAGCTAATGGGCTGAATTCAGGTTATCTATTACATTGGTGTAACCTCAGAGTAACTTCACTGCAGCCATCTGAACTCAATAATATTACTCCAGTGTAATCAGGAACAGAATATACTATACTTCTCTTTTAATATTCACTTTTTCTACTAAGCAATGCCATGCAATAGAATTTTGAAAAATATACAGCTAAATCACAAGTTTTTTGTGCAATTAAATTAAGATACCTGGAAAGGAACATTAAGGTACCAGGGAAAATACTGGCCAGATATGCATACATTATTTTTACACTACTGAAATACGTACATAGGCCCTCTTATGCCCTAGCCTGCTGTTTGAGGTAATGCCTTAGTTAAATTATATTTAGGCTTTAGATCATGCCTAAGTTAATATTACTTCTGTATTCGCAGTATTTCAAGTATTTCCTACAAGTATAGCTGCAAATATTGCACTGAAGTAACTATCTCTATTTACATAAGGCAAAATCAACAAGGTTTTAAAGGTGATCACTGTGCCTCCACTCGTTTTCTTAATGGAAATCTAGATGACACTGACAACTCCACCATGAGCAAATTCCTGACTATACAATAACCTGAAGAAATTGGACCAAAAAACAGCAATGACATGCCAGAAGAAACAATACACCAGGGAAAAGTCATACCTCTTGGGACAGGTGGAATGATACCTGCAATAAAGGATCTGTACTGGGACTGGTCCTATTTAACATATTTATAAATGATCTGGAAAAGGGGGTAAACAGTGAGGTGGCAAAGTTTGCAGCTGATACTAAATTACTCAAAATAGTTAACTGTGAAGTGTTACAAAGAGATCCCACAAAATGGAGCGACTGGGCAACATAATGACAGATTAAATTCAGTGTTGTAAATTCAAAGTAATGCACATTGGAAAACATAATTTCTACTCTACATATAAAATGATGGGTTCTAAGTTAGCTGTTACCACTCAAGGAAGAGATCTCGGAGTCACCATGGATTGTTCTCTCAAAGCACCTGTTCAACACGTAGCGGCAGTCAAAAAAGATAACAGAACCACAAGGAAAAAGATAGATAATAACACAGACAATATCATGCCACTGTATAAATCCATGGTACGCCCATAGCCTGACTACTGAGTGCACTTCTAATCTCCCCATGTCCAAAAGGCTATATTAGAATTGGAAAAGGTATAGAGAAGGGCAACACAAATGATCAGAGGTATGGAACAGCTTCCATATGAGGGGGGATTAAAAAGATTGGGACTGTTTAGCTTAGAAAAAAGACATTTGAGGGGGGAATAAGATAAAGATCTATAAAATCATGAATGGTGTCGAGAAAGTAAATAAGAAAGTGTTATTTACCCTTCAAATAACACAAGAAACAGAGATCATCCAATTAAATGAATAGGCAGCAGGTTTAAAACAAACACAAAGAAATACTTCGTCACACAATGCACAGTCAACCGGTGGAACTCATTGCCAGGCCAAAAGTAAAACTGGATTAAAAAAAGAATTAGTGAAGTTCATGGAGGACAGATCCATCGATGGCTATTAGCCAAGATGTTCAGCATCACAACCCCATGCTCTGGATGTCTCTAAATCGCTGACTGACAGAATTGACTGACCGGACGACAAGGGATGGATCACTCGATAATTGCCCTGTTCTGTTCATTCCTTCTGAAGCACTGGCCACTGTCAGAAGACAGCATACTGGGCTAGATGGACCAGTGGTCTGACCCAGTATGGCTGTTCTTAAGTTCTAACAGTGTCTCTGTAAAATTAACATTGCAATAACATAAATGAAGGAAAGGACCTGCCCCCTGAGAAGCTAGTAGAAAAAGAGCCACAACCTTAAGGTAAGGAAATTAAAGTGTCAGCTACACATTAGGAATAACTGCTTAGCAGTAAGAGCTGTGGGGTCAGGTATAGACTAGAAAATACCAGCCCTGCAGTTATTCAATAAAGGCCAGTTTCTGACATCCTTGTATATGCTCAATAGTACCTTATGCCACAACGAAGTACGGATGTTGAAGTGAAAAGTCAGGATATAACCCCACCACCAGCAGTGTAGTTCCCGTAAATACCAGTGACAAGTACCTGTGAGGGAACAGTGCTGTCCTGAGCATGGAGCTGTATGAGCACACAATGTATTGTGTAGACATCAGTGCATACACATTATAAAGGTAGACAGGTCTACTTGTGACTGGTGTATATCAGAAGTAACTTTATTAAAGTCACTGGAAATACAATGACAATCACATTTTAAGTAAGATCTTATTTGCTTGTAGTTCTTGTAATCCCAGGGGTACTTTACAGATTGTGCATCCTGGAGCCGCTGCCGATCTGTCCCACTCTGAAGTGCGGCTCTGGTGTGGCACAGCCGCACAACCCAACCCTTGAGGAAGGAAAGGGGAAGGGATCCCAAGGCAGTTTCTGGAAGGGTTGAGGGTTAAATTCTAATATATCAAAATATTGCCCTTGTTCTTTCTATTGGACAGTATATTCTTCATCTCTTCCTGGCCTTAAGTGCGGTATGCTGCTGCTGTGAAACGGTCAACACTGGCTGTAAACAGCGGCTGTGTTCCACCAGAGGCGCCGACTTTCCAAAGTGCTGGTGGGGAGGAGCTGATGGGGGGCTGCCGATGGGTGCTCAGCACCCACCATTGTTTCCGTGTGTAGCTGCTCCAGCCCCAGAGCACCCACGGGGTTGGTGGCTGTGTGTTCCACTGTAGTGACCCCTATACCTAACATGAAACTGAATTAGATGTATTAAATTTCCAGTGGTGTTACAGACGTGTTGGTCCCAGGATATCAGAGAGACAAGATGGGTGAGGTAATATCTTTTATTGGACCAATTTCTCTTGGTGAGAGAGACAAGCTTTTGACCTACACAGAGCTCTTTTTCAGGTCTGGGAAAGTTGGTCAGCATGTCACTACTAAATGCAAAATGGAACAGATTATTTAGCATAAGGATTTAACATGTTGCAAGAACCCATTCAAGGTGAAGTGGGCAGTTAACACCTCTGGGGTGATAGGACAAAGGAGGACAGCTTGTTGTAATGAGTCATATTGTATGAAAATCATTTTGTGCACCTTAGATGAAAAATGTCAAAGTACAAAAACTCATCTGAGCTAAACTACAGGGGTAATTTAGGGAAATAAAAGTTTATAATAATACTTAAGAGAGCCTGTATATGTCATCTAGAAAACCTGCAGCTTTAGGGCCTGATCCTGCAGACACACATCATCATTATCAGTAAAAAGAAAAGGAGTACTTGTGGCACCTTAGAGACTAACAAATTTATTAGCGCATAAGCTTTCGTGAGCTACAGCGGATGCATCCGATGAAGTGAGCTGTAGTTCACGAAAGCTTATGTTCTAATAAATTTGTTAGTCTCTAACGTGTCACAAATCCTCCTGTTCTTTTTACGGATACAGCCTAACACGGCTGCTAATCTGAAACCTGTCATTATCAGTAGTAACACTGTGGTAATGCCTAGGAGTCTTGGCTAGACATGGGCCCCATCGTGCTAAGCATTGTTACAGTAAATGAGAGTCCTTGCGTCAAGGAGTTATCAATCTGAGATGTATGTGCGGAATTGTTTGCAGGATCCAGGGTCTTAGCCCCGCCTACAACTTTTAATTTAGGATTTTTCTATGTAATTAAAATACCTTGTCTGGGACTTTCATTCACAAGCCTCGAGGGTGCAGGTAAAAATGGCATTATACTCAGGGGGACAAATCGACTCTGAGGAGGTGTTTAAGTATAACACCACCAGGCTTTTAGTTATTTATTTTTAACTACCATTTAGTATGCTGTAGCTAGTAGTCTGTGGAAGTCAACATTAGCTAGTATAGTGCTGATTATGCTGTGGGCATAAAAAAGCTCAGAGAAATTCAGGTGGGCCACACATAACGAGTCACAGCTAAGGAGCCCAATAAAAAGCACCAGCTGGAACTGAACGTTCGCTGCTTGGTGCAACGGCCCATGGGGGAAGCTACCTTCCACTGAAGGCAGAGTGGGGCTTTGTTATTGATTCCCCTGGCAGCCGGCATTCACCCAGCCCTGCACTGGAGGTATCAAGGCTTCCTGCTGCTGCTACAGTCCCTGCAAAGCTCCCAGTGGGAGCAGACTTGGGCCCCGCACTACAGGGGGCGGCTGGCAGGGACAGGCACTGGGCTGGGCATCAGTACTAGAGCCCAGGGCCCCTTACCCAGAGCTCTCCCCAGCTCCAAATGAACCAGGCGCCTCCTGCCGCTGGCTAGGCTCCACAGTTGGATGAGCTCTGCCGAGACAGCTGCCACCTGTAGTCCCTGTGCCCAGCCAGGGCATTGTGAGCTCAGCCAGCCAGGGTGGGATAGCGGGGGCTGGGAGTGCAGCTGTGCTGGGGAGATAACCCAGCAGGGCCTAGCCCCGAGCCCCAGAGAGCGGGGCAGCAGCAGAACTAGGTAGCATTTGTGCCTGGGACTGACAACTGCCACTGTAACCCCAAAGAGCATCCGCTCTCTGTCTGTGACACACCGTCACCCCCTCCTCCACTGCTCAACCGATCGCACAACTTGTGCTACACCCTTAGCCAACAACCAAACTGGGCTGCACGGTCCTCCATCTAACAACAGTCTGCACAGCACACTCCACTTACACACAGCCTGCGCTACACCCCTAATGAACACCCAATCCGGGCTACACACACCGTTGCATCCAACAGCCTCTACTTCACACGCAATTCACACACAGCCTGCGCTATACCCCCTAATGAACACGCAATCCAGTCTGCGCACACACCCGCATCCAGTCTGTACTGCACCCCTCCCCCTCACAATCTGTGCACAGGGCTTAACAAGCACCTAATTTGTGCTACATCCACTTACACCCAACAACACTCTGTACTGTACACCTCACTCAGCCTGTGCTGCACCCTCGAACAAGCACACAACCTGTGCTACACACACCTGCATCCGTTACTACACTCACCAACACACCCAGAGTCTGTGCTTACACACACAAATAATTACACTTTCCTTGGCGGTAACCAGGAAGCAAAATATATCCTTCAACTGTGAGGAGGTCATTTTGATACATCTCCTGTCTGCTGTACGCCTCTTGATGGTTGACCAGATTGCTAGCTTGTGAAATATTATTTTCCAAATGCTGTTTCAAAGTATGACAGAAATGGTCATTATGGGTGAATTTTGTTAACTAATGGATTCTTTTTCAAATATCTTTATTGGATTTTAATACAGCTGGCGATTATCATCTACTTGAAGACAAAACAGAATGAAATGAAAAAAGAAAAGGAGGACTTGTGGCACCTTAGAGACTAACCGATTTATTTGAGCATAAGCTTTCGTGAGCTACAGCTCACTTCATCGGATGCATTCAGTGGAAAATACAGTGAGGACATTTATATACACACAGAACATGAAACAATGGGTGTTATCATACACACTGTAAGGAGAGTGATCACTTGAGATGGGCTATTACCAGCAGGAGAGCGGTGGGGGGGGGGAGAAAACCTTTTGTAGTGATAATCAAGGTGGGCCATTGCCAGCAGTTAACAGGAATGTCTGAGGAGCAGTGGGGGTTGCGGGGGGAATAAACATGGGGATATAGTTTTACTTTGTGTAATGACCCATCCACTCCCAGTCTCTATTCAAGCCTAAGTTAATTGTATCCAGTTTGCAAATTAATTCCAATTCAGCAGTCTCTCGTTGGAGTCTGGTTTTGAAGTCTTTTTGTTGTAATATTGTGACCTTTAGGTCTGTAATCGAGTGACCAGAGAGAATGAAATGAGTGATGGTCGCTTTCTGTGTTATCCACTGTTTCAAAGGTACAGTCCCCCAGTATAAACAGAGAAATGAATTATAGCATAAATATTGCACAGACATAGTTCATCTATGTGAAGTGCAGCCTAAAGTGTTGAGAGTCCAATACATTTATTCATTATATCCTATAAAATGATCTGTTTGAGTTTAAAGAGCTCCATAAGCAAGGTTTAGAACAAACGCTTTGAAGTCCTCCGTTCACAAAAGCTTGAATGTCAACATTTCCGTTTTGACCCAGTTAATTTTATAACTAGACCAAGTGCAAACATCTACAATTTCCATGATCTATCTAATCCCAGTAAATTCTTACATGGACTCCATCACCAAAGCAGGTGACAGTGATTCTATAGAATCATTTAACATTAGTAGACACAATGCTCTGGGATTTACCCCTTTTACAACATTTGTGTGTTTTCTAGCTGTGTCAGTGAGGGGCTCTAGAGCCAATACTAAAATAATTGTGGGAAAGGACAACACTGTCATGTTCCTTTGAGGCGGTGAAAAGCTGAAGATGAATTATGTATACTGCTTACTAGTGCTGGTTGGGAATTTTCTATCAGAATGTTTTTTCAATGGAAAATGCAGTTTTCACAACATTTAAATTTCCTGTGAGAAAATTCTGATGTGCCTCAAAATATATTTTCCCCCTCATTTTGATCTGAATCAAAACATTTAATTTTGTGGAACTAAACATTTAATTTTGGGCCAGTTTGACATTAATCTGTGTTTGCCTCACCAGCTGCGCCTCGTGTCCATGCGCACTGACCTCTGTGGACTGAGCTTCTGGGCTGGACTACGTCTCCCAAGAGCTCTTAGGTCAGCTGCATCCCCATCCCCATCCCCCAGCATAAGGAGGAGTAAGTAGGCCTAGGGCAAACTGATGGGGTCAGAAGCAGGAGGAGATATGGTGGAGCCCCCACCGCTGTGGTTGTTCCTCTGTTGGTGTGAGCTCTATAAGGGAGTTTATCCTAACGGCAGTAGTTAGAATAGCTCCCTGCTGCTTTAACTTCCAATGGGGTTGGATGGCCAAAGGTAAGGGAGCTACAAACAGGTACCTGCAGCTGCCATTCTCCACTATGTCCGAGCACAACTCAGCCCTAATAGAGAATCAAAGGCTGTATCTTCTGTTATGGGAGCGCTAACTCATTTTTGTCGCCTTGTATAAATAGCACAATTTCAAACTTGTTTTGAAAATACAGCAAAAAAATTCAGATTGGTACAAAGAAACTTAATATTCAAAATATGTTCTGAGTTAATCAGCCTGAATCAAACCAGCAGACCTGAGCGTTAGAATACTCAGACTCCAAATCAAGAACTGAATCACAATTTTGCAACTGGACCCTATCTTTAGAATAGTCCAAATCAAAACTGTAGCCACCGAATTTGGGTACAAATACAAATAGATACAAAGAGCCACTGAACATGGGGGATATTTATAATCCTGATCTGAATTCTGAGGCTTGAGGCCAACTCAAATTAATATCTTGAGGTTGTGTAATTAATGTACCTTAAAACATAGAAGCTGTGGCAATGTGCTTCTCTAATTGTGCTGCCAACCATTTCCCAGCTCTCTCTCATTGTTCATAATGTCTTTGCGGTATACAAGAGTGCATAATATGCTTTTTGGCATTACAAAGCCATTTATGCCTTAGCTATATCTAACAATATAGAGAGAGTTGGATCAACCAGCAGGAGTCTCCTAATAATCTACAACATATGTAAACTATGCCATCTTTGCTCTGTTGTGCACATTAAAAAATAAGCAAATGCAGGAGAAGTATATTTAAATCTATGCTAAAACCTGCTACTTTCTAAAAACATTTGCAGTACTTTTTATAACAATTTTTCCATTAAAACCAAAGATGAACTGTAATAAAACACTCTATCACACAAAATCCAGAGCTTTATTGTATTTTATTGGACACTTTTGAAGACACAAGAGTACTCAGGTACAATCCTAACAAGTTGTGAACTGCTCCAAAGGTCGGTGAAATTTGAATTTATCTTGCACAGAGAGGTGAACAAGACCACGATGACTGATATTTTATAATATAGTTTAAGAATACTCCAAGCAGGTGAGTACTGTAATGTTATGCCCAACAACTTTTATGCCATTCATCCATTTAAGCCACTTTGTAGTATAAATATGCAGCTTATCTCAGCTATTAAATCTCTGCAATATGTAATTAGGCCTTCTCATAATAACGCATTCAATCTCCTGTATAGAAAAATCGGTGTAAGAATACTGATACATGCTGTCTTTACCATCATTGTACATTCATCAGACTCAACCACAGCAAGCTACTAATTTCCAAACTAGAGCTAAGCAACTTTAGGTCAAACTCTCAAGTTGTCACCCAAGCAGAACTTCCATTGAAGTCACTGGGAGTTTTGCTTAAGGACTGGAGGGTTTGTTCGCTTAAAATAGCACAATGTAGTCTGAAATGCCTATTGATAAGTGTTCTGCGGGGAATTTGCTTCAGAATACACTTGAATGTCTATTCCATAAACAACTCAATTAGAAACTTTTGTCCTATTGAAGTTCATACCAGTTTTACCAGCCTAACAGATGGTTCAATTTATGTTGTTAAAATGGGCTTCCATATGCCACTTATATTTTGAAGTTGTTTAAAAGGGCTACAAACTACAGCATGTAGTTGCAGTGTAAGATTCTAGTTCTAATTCTAAAAGGCTAGACTTTCTATTTTGCGGGGGGAGGGGTTGGGGAGGTCAGGTCAAGGGAATGAATTGGGGACTGAGTGGTCGTTTGCTCAGCAATCCTCAGTTCTGGGAAAATAAGTTTTACAGTGCTCCTATTAGATTGCAGAGGAAGGTGGGGTGCAAACGTGTGGAAACTCTTCTCATTTCACAACAACAAAATCTTTTAAACAACAAAAAGCTTGGATCAAGTTTGAATCTTTTAAAAGGTGAATATAAAATGTGCAGAGAATCACTGTTGTTCAGGAGCTACATTTCTGAGGGGCTGCAGAGCTCCCTTCATTCACTGCTGACATGCTGAAAGCAACACTCACAAATAAAGGGACAAATTAATCCCAGCTGGATCTCCATTCAGTGGACATTGCATCCATGTAACAAGGCATTATTAGCCTTAATTCTGCACTGACTTAAGGCCATGTAAATATTTTAATATCAATGGAGTTCTGCAGGCTACAAGTCTATGCAGAATTGGACCCACATAATTTAACATTGGATGTAAGGATCTTAAACCTGCTTTTCTTTATGCAAGTCATATTTTGGCACTATTAGACAAAGTATTGGGCCAGATCCACAACTCAAGCAGGCTGGCATAGCCTGGATCTGTCATGATACATAGCCTTCCCTAGGTAGGTGGGTAAGTACATGTCATATATCTGAAGTCTCAAGGCATAAGTTCTAAATTTTCACATATTTTACAGGAGAAGTCATTCATTATCATGATGCATTCTTGAAAATGAAATGGTGACCATTTGAAACAAGAAACAAAAACCCCAGCAACTGACTAGCATGTCTGTGTAGTATGCTCAACTGGTCTGACTTGCATTGCAGGAAGACGGTTGTGTTCTCTGACACACCAACACTGTTCTCCCATTATTATAAGATCAGCCTTACACATTCCATATCTTACCATCTTTAAAAGCCTATAATTACAAAAGCTGAGTGAGAATCTGTGTTATTTAAAATTAACAGAGGAATGCAATCAACAGAGGCGAAGAGCATTTTTATACAAGAAAATAGCACTGTAGAAAGAAAGAGTCTGTACAGTATTTAAATATTGTATATACATAAAATTATATTGTTCATAACTCATCTTAAAGGTTCTCTTATTTGTAAACCAGGAAAGGCAACCTAAAGAAATCTTATATTTAACACTTTAAGCAGAGCAAGTAGCAGGAAACAATGCTAGCAAGCAGTTTGTAACTCTATAAGAAATACCTAGCCAGATAATGTTACTAGCATTTTCCAGTCCCTTTTTTATTTAATTCAGTACATTTTTTTCACATTCTACTAGGGAATTCTGCAAGAGAGAGACAAAGAATTCAAGGGCAGAATATAAGGGCCCAATCCTGCACTCTTTTCTTAGGCAAAATCCCAATTAAGCAGTATCCTCAAGTAAGAAGTGCAGAATTGGGGCATAAATTACTAAAGTGATTGATAAAGCTTCCTTTTTCAAAAACCGTCAGTAATGGCTTCTATGGTTTTAACCTATGCTTAACTAAAGGAAAAGGGTTCCGGTAAATAATTAACCTTTCAATGCCTTGAAAGTGTAATACATTGCAGCAGGTGAAGGGGCAGCCTTGTTTAAAATAAAAATGATAAAAGTATTAAAAATATCAGTGTTTTTCAGCTGATGCTACAGGTTTGTCCAAGCCCTCAAGATTAGATGGGGGTCTGGATTTGAATCTGAGCTTCCCAGTTCATGGGGGATGCAGGGTTCCAGAACTGGCTCGTCCGTAGTTTTTTATAAAATGAAAACTGCCCTATCTGGAGCTGCGGTGCTCCAGTTGTGTGAGTGTTGGAAGACATCTTCGTAAAGCGGTACCATTTGGAAAGCATGGTGACACCACACACAGTAGTGTATTCTGCCTGCATTACAGACAGACCCCTAAGCATGCACTGAACTCTGGTGTCTGGCGGGCGCTCATTGATGACCTGGGGCTTTTGTTCTCTGTCTCCTACATTACTTACTGCCTCTGCAGCACACTTCCAAAATACATTTTGTTCAACTAAAATGTTTACTTTAAAATTTATAACATTATTGATCCAGAAAACTTTCCATTTTTCACTTGTATACGCTTCTGGGGAAGTCCTCAACTGAGCACTCTTCCAAAATGATAAACCAGTGGATTAACTTGTCAAAGAATGCAATAATAGATTTCAGATTAATACTGATAAAAAAAACCCTAAAATGGAAAGTTTCTTTGTTATCAGAGAATTTGCAAATCTAAACCAGGGTAACAGCTGTTCAGTTTTATAGAAATAAGAGCTTTAGAAATAAAGGCAGACATTTTCAAACCTCAGTACTTACTGTTAGGCTCCTAAATCCATACACAGGCACCTAACACAGAAGAGTCCTGATTATTTCAAATTGGTGAATATTGTCCATTCCTAGTGAAGTTAGCGGGAGATGTGGGTGTCAGCATCTTTGAAAATCAGGTCTCTATTCCTTATGTGCCTAAATACAGATTTAGGAGCCCAACTTTAGGCATCCAGATTTGGAAAAATTTGGCCAAAATACCTAAAACAAATGAACACTGCAAAAAGTGATGTGTTCTCATAGTCAGAAGATAGTGCTGATCAAATAACCAATCCCCACAACAATCCTGCAAGTAAATTTTTGCAACCATTTTGGAATCTTCAGCTTAATCTTTAGCACCTGACAAGTTTATACTATTTAATAGAGGTGAGATTTTCAAATGCATCTAAGTGATTTAGGAACATTGACTTTCAATGGGACTTGTGCTCCTAAACCTCTTAGGACTTTTGAAAATCTCACTAGACCATTTAAGAGGCAAATAAACCTTGATATATCTCTACCTATTGGCTGTTCTTATCTAGCCTGCTGAAATTCAAGTGGATTGTGTCATATATGAAAGTCAGAAAATGGAACACTGAAATAATAAGTCTCGCAGATGGACCACGGTAGGAGGGGACTTTTAGTAATTTAAGAAATCAATACCAGCTTTGACACTCTTAGAAGTGGCAACATCAATGGCCATGGCTTTAATCTCAGTGTCCCCAAACTGCATTAGCGTTTTGATCTCCCTTCGAGTTGGCACCAAAGTATCAGTTCCTGTGAGATCCAGACGAAGAGTGCCACACTTTTTCACTCTGGGCTCAGTGATGAAACTGACATTATCTTCCTCTGAGCTGTAGATATTGATCACTATTACTAACTGGGAAGGCTTGGCAGGTGTGTAACTGCGTGACACTGTTTCTCCAAGAGCTACAGATTGGTCGGCTGAGATAAATTTGTCGAAGACGTCAGTGCACCAGCGTGTGCCATCTTTAACCAGCAGCTTCTCCGGCGGGTGCTTTCCTTCCACAAACCGATTCAGGACCCCCACCCCATAGGTCAGAGGGGAACGTCGCACTTTGATGACAGCGGGGTCTAAGCCAAAAAGGACAGCGCCTTTGAGGATAGTGAGGCCCACATCCTGAGGAATGATGATTCGACATTTTGAACCGAAAGCATTCTGGACAGCTTGTTGGAGTAAAGGGGCTTCGGCAAATCCACCCACCAGGAACAGAAACTTGACATTGGTTACTTCTGGCTTTTCAAACAAGTCACCTAAACAGAAAGACAAAGCCTGCTCAGCTAGGAAAACTTCCTAATGGCAAAACCGATTAGACCATGAAATAATCTCGCAAGAGACACGATGGGCGCCCCATCACAAATATCCACACATAGGACCAGAAAGAAGGCATGTGTCTGGAATGGCTCCATAAACTCTGTGACACCTCCAAAGTGTCTTTTGTTCTGAAAGATTCTATTGTTTCGGGAGAGAAATGTCCTGTATTTAACATGGAGGATGTGCCTGAGGGGGCCCTCAAAACAGAAGAAAATTTTGAAGTAGTAGAGTCCAGATACACATTTTAAAACTTATTTTTCTCTTAAGCCATATTTTTATTTTTATTTTTTCTGCTAGATGAAAGCAGGCACATTTCTGTGCAAACCAATCCAACAGCCAGTCTGGGGGCAGAGAGGGAAGCCTGCTAGATGAAATATCCCCCATGAGCTCCTGACATCCAAGACAGCAGCCAGGTATTCCCAGGCAAAACTGACTAATGCTCCCTTGATTACATTACATATAATCACCCAATTTTAAAATATATTAATAATTCTGATTCCACCTTCTCAACTGAAATGTATTCCACCTGCAAAATAATACCTCCTTAAATCCTTCTTACATATGTTCCCTCTTTACTTAAACCCATGTTCTCTAGTTCTAGTCTATCCAAAAAACTCATATCTATTAAATTTAATGTTACATTTACCTGTACCTAGTTTAAACGCTTCAATCATACTGTCTCAATTATCTGTCAAAACAAAATAATCCTAGTTCTCTCATTTTCTATTCATATATAAGCTATTTTGCTGCATTTATATTAGTTGCCTTATTATGCCGTGCTCTAATATAATTATGATTTTTTTCATATAGGATGCCCAAAATTGGACACTATATTCCAAATATTCTAATATATAATAGAAAGAAAGAAAGAAAGAAAGAAAGAAAGAAAGAAAGAAAGAAAGAAAGAAAGAAAGAAAGGATATTGACTATTAATTAGGTTTCAATCTTCTAATGATTTATATTCCTGAAAGCTCAAGAGGAAATAAAATGTATGCAGCTTTAGTACTGATTGCCTGGTCAACAGCTACAGAATAGCTAGAAATATCTATTAAGATACTAGCTGACTTGGAGCAACCCTGATAGTAATTTTTGGGGTAATTTGGGGGACTTAAATTCCTCACCCCCAATTTGTGGGGTCAAATTACCCCACTGAATGTAATTCCCAGTTTGGGGGCTGTGATAGATGAGTATTTGGATAAATCAAACTTCAATTTACGTCCAGTCACAGACTCATGACACCTTGATACATACTAAGATGTTGAATGATCTGGTCAATTGTAGGTTTGAAAAGGGCATTCATTGCATCTGGACTCATCCTTAGCATTCCTTGGGAGGACCACTTGACAAAATCCACGCTGCAACAAAAGAGCAAAGGAGGCTGTTAAAATGAGTTCTAATGTTAAGAGTAAGACAGTACTTGAGCAGTAGTACATGGCTGACAAGAAATTCACAGATTTACAGCCTCTACATTAAGTACGTCACTTGAGGTACGTCAAATGGCCAGCTATATCCCACAGCTGTGTCCCACTGGCTCCTGCAACCCACTGTATGAAGGGCATGCTGGGCCCAGGGTGTGTAAAGGGTGAAACTCTCTATGGAACTGCTACAGTTGGTGTGGGCTGCTTTAAATTACACCAGATGCTCTTGTGGTTTCTGGTCAGCCCAGAATCAGATAAATGGGAAGGTGACTCTTAGCCGCACTGAATATGGCCAGAAATACAGGAGACTGTCTCAGTGTGGAACCTTAGGAAATGGTGCCATATAAGTGAAGATGGTCTAATGGAACTTGCAGAAAGACGTCTACAGCAGGATGCAAGTGTTTCGGAAAAAACTCTTAAGAAAAGCTAGAATATAACTTTATTTTCTGGTAACTGTATCTGAGGCAGTATGATTTTCCCATCATTAGATTACATTTTCTCACTACAATCTATTATGCTACTTGTAATTAGGATATTTTAATTATTATTCTTTCCAGCAGTGAGTAGTTAATTATGAATCTATCCAGGTTCAGTTGCCTACTTACTTGCTTTTCCTTAAAGCATGTTCCACGCTGTGACCTCGAAACTTCTTATAATAGTCAATGAAGGAGAAAGGCAGAGTGATATTCAGTGGATTGGTTCTGTCTGGGGCTGCTGCCCTTTTACGGGACTCAAACGCTATCATCAGATCCACCCAAGCAGCAGGACGCTTGATTTTAAATTGTTCAATAAAATCCTCTCCAAATATTTTACACAGGAGTTTTTCAAACTCGTAGTCCACGCCTACAGAACCATATGGCCCACCTGTGTTAGAAACAAAACATATCTTTAACATATTGTGTCGCTAATTAGAATTTGAGCCCATCATATACAAATCCAGATCATACTGACATAGCTAAGCAGATGATAAAATGCAATGATCCAGAGCATGATAAGTGTATTTTCACTGTCAGGGAAACACTCTCTTGTATATGAGGAGATCAAGCTGGAGCTTGTATTCATGAATAAGTTGCCCTGCTGCACAGAGAAAGACATATGCTGGGTTCCTCTTTGGTGACACTGGAGTCACCAAGGCTGAGAGTTCAGGACTCATACAGAAGAGGACCAACCCAGGATTGTTGGTCCCAGGTGCTATGACAACTAAGGGATTGTCTCAGGTAGCTAATGGCAAAGCTCAACTGGATCTGGAGTTGGGGATGGGAATGTAACTTGGGGAGTTGAATTTTACTTCCTGGCCATGGACCAATCACCATGTCATTTGATTTGAGATAGGGGCACACCTTTCTCACCAGGGTGATGGACCCATCTCAGTGCTCTACCTCTCGAACTTAATGGTGCATGTGTGATTCTACATGAATCTGCGGGAGAATACTGTTATTCTAACAAATCACTCGGTTAATAGCCTGGTGGGACTTTACAACAATCTTTTGTTCTGACTATCAGCCAGCCATATAGTGACCCCCTAAATGCCCAGGCAGGTCACCACAGTTTAGAGATGACCTATGAGAGATTAAATGAGAGGAGAGATGGCTAGCGTGTGAGTGATGGAAGTCAGACCAATGCTGGCGATGTTTTACTTTTCTCATAGTAAACATATACACAATATTATTTAACACTATCTACTGACTAGCAGTTCAGAAATCACATGAAATTAGCAAGACCTTTTGAATTACAGCATCCTTACTGGTAGTAAGGGTGTAAGATCAAACTCCAAGTACTATACATTATTCACTACTCATTTCGCTTGTAATTTTACCAGTTGCCTTGTACAGTTCCTTCAGGTGTCCTTCAGGTAGCCTGATCTGATGGACAGTGAGATCCACTGTGCCTCCTCCACTGTCAACAACTATGTACCGGTCACCTATGAAGCAACAGGAACAAGCATACATCATTTTCATCGGCATCAACACAACAGTCTACTAATACTTAAGCAATACTAAATACTAATACTCCGGGCATCCCGAGCAGAAAGCCATGAACATGTGTACTGGGAACATCTGGCTTGAAAATTAGCAGTTCCTAATGGAATAATTTGCAGTGATTTATAATGGAAGTGAAACTTGTGTGCTACAGATTTAAGCACCCATGTGGGGAGAATGTATCTTTGTGATAAGTGGAATTGTGCGTGCCATCGCGTGAACAGTTCTGCAGAAATGTTACAGTACCAACTTACTTACGAGGTGTATTCTGAGGACATTATGCCCTGGCTTGTGTTTTAAAATCTGGGTTCATCCTTTTTACAACCCATCAACTTAATAATATGTGCTTCTCTAGAGCATGCAAAATTCTCGCTCAGCCTTGTAGACTAAGAGCAGAGCATGCTTTGTAATTTAAAGGAAAATACAGTCATTTTGAGAATACCAAAAGCACATAACAAATTTATGGGAAAGGTTTCTGGGTTTTTTGCCAGCAATATAAAACCAGCAAGAGCAAAGATAAGTCACAAAAGGACGCTACCTTCTTCCAACTCGGACCAGATCTCTCCTATGACATTTTCCACCAAAAAGGTGCGGCTCTGCCGATTACGACGGATGTGTTCTTTAGCTAATCATTGACAGAGAGAAAATTACTAAGCATTAGAAAGCAGGAACAAGCTGATGACATACAGTGCAGGAAGCAAGCACAAGCAGAATGAGAGCTTTCTATGTATCATTCAATAAGGTTCTAACAAAACAGATGAACAAAAATTGCTGTACTAGAATTAGGAATTTACAAACTGAGTTCTGGAAAGAAAAATATCAGATATTCTATTCTTTACTTAGAATAATTGGATTTCAAATATTCCTCTAAGAATAATAGAAAGCTTTCTTTGTAATACATATTTATTATATTTTTAATTAACAAAATGAAATATTTACATACAGACACATTTTTTGGTTCTAGAAATGCCAAGATGCACTTTTGCCAGTAGGTGGCATACTTGAAGCATAATAAAATAATCAAGACTTGACTTTAAAACTGTCTAGGAATTGAAGGGACACTTTGGCCAAGATTTTCAAAAGTCATTACTGATTTTGGGTGCCCCCATTTTTGGTTGCTTAAGATGAGATACCTCAAGGGAGCCCAGTTTTTGGAGGGTAGGTGCTCAGTCCCTTCTAAAAATTAGGACCCTTCAAAATATCTCCATTTGAGCACCCATAATCATTAGTTATTTCTGAAAATCTTGGCCTTTGTCAGGTTTGTGCTATGGACCTGGGTTGTAGGAGTAAATCCTGCTCATTTTACTCAGCCATACCTCCCACTGGATTCCAGTTAGAGTTTTGCTTGATGGAGGACCTGTAGGATTTGGCCCATTACATATCTGCATATACCAGCATAGGTCAATTTAAATACATATGATTTAAAAATGAAGTCTAGTCCAGTAACACATAGTTATAGCAATAATGCATTTTATGAACATTAATCTCCACAAAGACATTTAAAATATGTAATGTGATTTGCTAAGTGTCTCACTAAAGTATTTCTAAACCTAGCTTGTGCAACTAAATGACTACTAAATCATTTCCAATGTAACTTTCACTCATCTATATGATACTACAGAAAAATGCAGACACATTCTATGGTATAGCAAAATATTATTTCATCTAAAAAAATTCTATCTAATATTAGAAAAAAAGGTACATTTATTGTATATAAGAAGACATTTATATTTTGCTAGCTAATGATAATACACTTCACATTTCTATAGTGTCTTCCATTTGAGGATATCAAGAGGATTTCAAAAGCCAAAGAATAAAACTTCAGTTCTCCTGTGATGCAAGCAAATAATATTATCCTCATTTTACAAGTTGAGAAGCAGACACAGAAAGGTTAAGTGACACCGGAGTCAATAACAGAACAAGGGATCGAATCCAAGGAAGGGCCTGATCCAATACCCACTGAAGTCAATGGGAGCCTTTCCACTGATTTTAAAAGGCATTGGATCAGACCTGAGATACATTCCTTTAACCATTAGATTATGCTTCCTCTCCTAATGCAAATTTATCCTCAGTATTCTGAAGACTACAACCTTTGTTTTGACTACACAGAACTAAAATAGTCCTTGAAATGCTTCTTTCTGTTTATGTTTAAAGGATTTTCCTTCTTGACCTCTTCTCAGCTTTGCTTGGGTACCTGCCATGCTTTTATTGAATTTTAGATAAAATCCCAAATTAATTCGTTCAACGCCTTGTTTCTATTAATTCTAACTGAATTAAATCCTTTTAGTCTATACCAGCTTTTACCTTATTAAGTAAAGAAAGATAACTGTAAAAAGACTTTTGACAGAATCCCATGACTTTGTGAACAGATTTTGCCCAACAGCCCAGCCCTGTAGCTCCCTTTAACCAAACAACAAAATGTTTTCATTTGCATAGGGATAGATGCCCTGGCGGCCCAAGTAAGGGGTCACGGAAGGTCCTGAGCATGTGGCTCAGCTACACAGAGGATGGGGCAGAATGTGTGAACCCACACACAGGTTTGCACCCTATGTTCAGTAAGAACTGTGCTCTGCAGGGGCTACACCATTCTGAATAAGGATGGCAGCCAGAGGACAGGTGCAGAGGCAAGACCAATGCATTGACAAATACATGGTTGCACCAGCCAAAAATTGCTTGCTTAGGGGTGCACAGTTTCTCAGGCTCCAGCTGTGAAGAAGTTCTGTGATCTAGGCACAGGAGGGATGCTTCTGTCCTCCTGCCCATTAAGAGACACCCCTGAGCAAAGCCTCTTTATAGCTTTGTGCTACGGTGAAAATTTTACCTGGGGTACTATTGAATAAACCTGCATCAGGGTCTTTGTGGCACGGTCAGGGCTCAAATTGTGGTGGCTAAATATTATTTCACCTAGAGAAATAAGACATGCTATTTTATTAAAAGGACTCAATCAGTTTAATTAATTATGAAATTTCTGGGGGCAAACTGGGTCATCACATCCTGTCAACTAAAAAAAAATGGCTTCCATTAAGGACAGGGAGAAATAAAATGTTTTGAATGGGTTTATTAGCAGAATCTTCCATTTGTTTTTGCTGTTTTGAGCTGGAAAACATGCAAAATATAAGATCTTTTGCCAAATTCTCTGCGGGGGTAAACTGGCACAACTCCACAACTGTCAATGGAGTGCACCAATTTACACTAGCAGATAATTTGGATCTTTACATTACCATCAAAACTTGTCCCATCTTTACTGCCTAACTTCAGACTCAATCAGAATGACAGTTTTCAAAAACTTCTGCAGTGAAAGATGATCCATCTGCAAACCAGTTAAATTACACTCCATAGTCTGCCTCTCAGTGTAAATGAGTCTGCATCAAACCTACCATGGGAGCTAGTAAAAACTCAACATTCACAGTAACAATAGATAACACACCATGATATCTGAAGCACAATACTTAGTTTCTGTTCGAAGTTCAGAGAACATGCTATGCCGTATCACGTAGCACAGTTTTGCTAACTACTGGTGAATGCTGACTATTTCATGGTGACCAATGTAATTGTGAACCAAAAATCACCAAGTGCCCAACTTTTGACAAAAATTCCAGAAACATTAAAGGTCTGATGGCAAATTCAAGTGTAATCCCTTGTTAAATTAATATAGCTAGTTTAACACATCATGGTTGGCTCACAAAAATAAAGTTAAATCTGCACTAGAAAACAATTAGCTATTACATTAAAACAGTAAGGTCCCAATCCTGCAAACACTATGCCTTTGCTTAACTTCAAACCTGTGAGTAGTCCCTCATGTCCCAATAAAGTCAATCATGCTACCTGCATGCTTAAAGTTAAGCACTGAGCACAAGCGTTTGCAGGATCAGTGCCCAAAATAGTCAAATTAAAGTAAATAGAGAAGTTTTTCTATACTAGCCTGAAATGTTCCACTAACACAAAGAGGCAATGATAATCTACAGGAAATGGTAAGAAAACTGCCCTAATGACCAAATCTAAAGTAGCCGAAAGGTACTAGATCTCAAGTCAGTTAGTAGAAGAGGTACCCTGTGTAAATCCAGCTCCTACGGTGTCACTACCATTATAACCATTGACAGGTGCTTTGCTGCTCAGGTCTATCATCTGGTGAAGGCGGAGCTTTCTGCAGTAGATGGAAGCAGCCTCAGGTTCCAGGGCAATTATCAGCTGCTCGGGGTTTTCAGGAGTTGCCATTCCTGCCTGTGAAACAGAATCATGCAGAGAAGTGGGGTAGGAAAAAATGTAACCAGATAGTCTTCATCTCAGACTGGTTTGGTAGGTGAACAATGAACATTTAAACCAGCTCTGCATTTTTTTCTAAGTTAAATGCCACTAAAAAGCTGCTGAGCCATTGGCTAAGGATCTTGGCCTGCAAAAAATTATGTCTTCAGTTTTCACAAGTTTGCAGGTTGTAACTGGGGAAGATGCATGCACTTACCATGCTTAGTATCTAGTTAATGAGGTGAGCCCGTACAATAGGCAGAGAAAGAGAGCTAGAGAAGACAGTTGAAATCCAGGGTAAACTGTCTACAATCTCCACTCCTCTTAACCCAGCTAAATCTAAACTTCTCAAGAGTCCCAACCTTCTGTCAAGAAACGGAGAAATACCTTTGCCCACCTTTCACTGTAACAATAAGATGAACGCATCACTCTTATTTTATATCCTATCACTACACAGAGCAAGTGGATAACACAATGGCTATTGTATCAGTCCAGCAAATTTTGTTCACATGTGTGGTGGGGCTGAAGAAATTTCCTCAGTAGCTCTTGCAGAAAGCCAGCAAGAGGAGTCCCCTGAAGTCACTGATCTGTATAATGCCCTTTGCCAGATATCCATCTTTTCACTTAGAGTTGAGTTTTTCTAATACCATCACCTTTACACACACCCATATTCTGCAATAGTTTTAAGATGCAGACTAAGTATTGCCAACCCATGCATTCAAAATCATATGTCAGACCCGCAAAACATCATGAGACTGGCTTAAAAATCAAGAAAATTTTAAAACCAACATATTTACAGTTCTTTTTATTTGCTTTCTGGTTTGTGAGCCTTTAGGGGTCATGTTTACAAGGTTTTCTCTACAACTATAAGGGCTACAAACTTACTTCTGCCCCTCCCCATGAAACCTAAGATTCTCATGTAATCACATGACTCCAAGAGTTGGGGCTTTAAGAAAAATTCCAAATATCACAAAAGGTGGCAAGTGTGCTTTTGTCTTACTTTTCTTTTCTCCTACAAGCTCTGGTGTTTCCCCTGAGCTTCTGACTTTCTCTTATGACAGGCAACATTGACATTTCCAAGCTCCTACAGTTCCAACTCAAGTTGAGGTTTTCCTGCTAATGTTGTTTATTGATAAACTGTGTTCCTTAATGCTAAAGCATGTTGGTAAAGAGGAGAATGGTTTTTTGATTTATTTGTTTTCATTGTCAGTCTCCCAGGCAACTTTTGGGTGCTTTGATTCATGCACAGACACTGTCACTGCATGAGAGCTTTCCAAAAAAAAAGAAAAAAAGAAAAAGGCACAACAATTACCTAAGATGTGAACAAGCCTTTAAAATACAAAACAAACAAACAAAAGTGGATCAGATGGAAAAACAGCTGACCTGCATTGGAACCCCAAATAGTTCACATAGTTACACTTTGCACTATAGTAATAAGACAACTGCTGGTTGTACATGCTGGGAAATAACTTGTTTGTATGAGAAGGTATAAGTGAAAGTAAAGCTTGTTCATAAGCCAATGCTCAGGCCAGACTGCTCAGCACAACAAAAGTGATTGTTTCACCATTTGTCTTCTCATCACCTTGTTCTTTTCCTCTCACTTGTAACAACCATAAGAGGCCTGTACTTCCAACAAAAGCATCACTCTCCCCACCACTACTGGGAAGGGTGAAATGGAGAAATTGTATGGTAAGTAAATTCCCACTCCATGGCATGGGAGTAAATTTACAAAGGTTGTTCATTGGTTTGAAAGCACATGAACCATAAAAGCTTTGCGGACTGTGCTCAGTTCACCACGGGCCAGGTTTGGATACCTTTACTCACGCTGGGCAGCATTTTACGCCACGAGTAGTCTCACTGAACTCAGTGGGGCTATTTATAGAGTAAAGTACTGTCCAACATGAGAATGGGTGTCAAATCTGGACATCTATCTCACATTACATATTAAAAAAACTACATTAAAAGAAAGGAAATGATAAGCGTATAGTTGCCTACACAACCTCTCTGTTACACCCTTTTCTGTCCAACCTATGCACTGGAGTAGGCAAAGTTCCTGTGGAAAAAAGGTATGTGAAAAAATTTTAAGTGATAATATAATTAAAATCTATATCATAATGCAGACGCACAAATGGTCAGAATTAAGGTGGCATGTTCAACTGTCAATTAGGCATTTCCTAACATTTGAATGTGACTTTGCAACCAAAATAAATTTATTTTTATGTAGCTTTTTGTAGGCAAATTCTTAGGTTTATTTTTTTCTAAAAGAAAAAGGTAAAAACAAATTCTGTTATATGGAACTATAATAACCTCCTCCCCATGCCATGCATCACCAGCAAGATTTGAACCTGAACTTTCAGCATTGCAGCATAGACTTCTACTATTTGAGCTATAGGACTAACTACATTAGCAAGCAGCAGTAGTCTGTTATCTCCTGGGGGATGGGGATGGGTGGGCTGTTGATGCCATGTGTTGGATCCAGTGGGTAGTCAGGGAGAAGCCTGACCTGGGGCTTTCTCTCTCTCCGGCCCCCGTCAGCTGGAAGAGCGGCTCCTGCCCTTCGAGGGGAGACAGGATTCCGAGGTCACATACTGTGTCCCAGGGATGTGGCTGGTGACAATTCCAGATGGGTCTAGCTCTTTCCGCCACTCCTCCTGCTCCAGGAACTCCTAAGCATTCCCAGTACAATGTGTGTTGCAGCTGCTGCAGTGGCAGGGCCAGTGGCATGAGACCCGCTCTTTAGAATGCTTTGTGTCCAGCCATTTTGACATACTCAGAACGTTATCCTGGGGAACACATGCGGGAGAAGGTACATGGAAATTTTAAGTTGATAACTCAACTAAACCTAAATGGAATTTTGTGAGGCAAAGAAAAGGCATTTTTCTAACTCCAGGACTTTCTCCCTGCTGAATTTCAAAGGCCATTTGCAAACCATGGAGGTGTTAGTGTTTCTCAAAACAAGAAAGAAAGAAAGAAATGGCAAGAATTTTTAATCATGAAAAGTGGTATGCAACCAAAATCTAGGGGTTGATACCAGCTCTCCCAATAATAGATTATACATGTTTGTCTCTATATAATGTACAGTGTGACACACACAAACACATGTATGTAGAGACAGAAAGCATGGACTTGTGGGGTGGAATGTGGTGCTGGAACTTCCCTTACTACAGCACCCTAAATATGACTGGTACAGACACATAAAAGACAATGTCATTATCCCATGAAGTTTATGATGTAAGTTGAGGACACATGCACAAGGAGTGTGGTCAAGCATTGGGCACAGGCGGTAAAGGGAAGAGCAGGACAAGGTCAACATGAATAAAAGAATATGGCTGCTGAAGATGGTAAGGCATGTGTCTCTGGGGCTGTGTGTAATTTCTGTCTTTGTGTCTTTCTTTCCGCCTTTTTTCATGCTCTCAAATATATGTGCACACATACAACTATTAAAAGGGGGAGATTTAGGTTTTAGTGGGCTGTAATACCCCAGGATGGGCCAGGAAAAGGGACCTGGTATTTGACTCTACGTAGATCAATGTGGAGATGCTATGGCTCTTACTCCAGCCTAGGCTATGGGGTACAGCACTGCAGCCTCACATCCTGACTCAAGATTGGAGGGGTGGACTTCCTTACCCCAGCCCACTCAGTTTGCATAAAGCTCAGCTACTTATGTAACATCAAGGAAGCAGACCGGTGTTCCCTCTACAATATAAATACATAAAAGCCAAGCCAATCTATCCCAACTCAAGGACAACGGTAGTTTGTGTCTTAATGACCACTGGATTTATCTCGAAGACTTAACATAGATTATTTTCTATACTGAGCATCTCATTTCTGAAAATTAATGAGTGTGGACCACGCTAGATTATAACCTTTCAGGATGTGGCCATGGATTCTGCTTTTATTCTCTGTGTAGAGCGCACAGAAACCATGATGCATCATGCAAATATTTAACAATAATTAGCCAGGCAGTCTTTGATGAGTAGCCTACCTGAAGGTACAATTCTCAGTGCATGCAGGTATAACTTCCTTTTGGGCTCAGGAGACCTTGCTAGCTATGGGGCAGGGCAGCTACTTTTCTTGAAAAATGACACATGGTATGTCTGGAAAATGGTGACATGCTTAAACACCAGGTAACACCAAGTGAACAGGGGGTTCTAGCCATAAAAATGGATAATTCATTTAGTACTGAGCCATCAGCAGTGCTGCACTGCTGGTTTTTGTACTAGCACTGGTATTTCTTATTTTGTGAATGTCATTCCAGTAAGGAGGAGCCTCTGCATGCCACTGCCTCTCTCCCATTCAGCTGTGCACGCTCTGTCTCCAAAGGATCTCTGGATGCTCCAACACCTAGTCTTAGGATTGCAGAAGCAGCCCAAGATCCATTGTGCATTGTAGCATGGACAACTGATTGGGGGCAAGGAGTTGGTTCGCTGATACAGATGAGGCCTTAGCTTGGCAAGCTGGCTCTGTTGCCTGTAGAAGCTGGGACCACTGGAGCGCATCACTCCTACAACATTGCTAGTGATAGTTAGTTAGAAATAATTTCTAGTGACTGACAAACATTTCCAGATTGGTCTAGCTCTTGGCCGGCTTGGAAAGCATTCGACTGGCTCCAAATTAACAAACGTTTAGGTCTGGATTCTACCTCAATATAGCGATGCTCTGAGTAGTTCCAGAGACCTAAATAGTCCTTAGTCATTTGAAATGCAGAATTATCATCGTCACAGTGTTTTCAAGAACGACCCTTCTTCTCCCTAGACTAGTCTGCCATGTTACGGGACATAATGAAATATCGTTTTGATTTGAGGGTTTTTTTAAATGAAATAAAATACAGACAGTACTATAGAGAAATATTCAGCATAATTTGAGCTTTTAAGAAAGGAACATGTACAAAGCTGCGAACCAGCCTGTGTGAGTGGCTCCCATCTCTGAAAGCTTCTGTAATTAGCACCATCAACACTTCTGTATTTCACAAAGCCATGCACCATGCTGTCATTCACTCCACTCTGTGTGGCTTTATTTATTTCATAGTGGCCTACTCAAAAGGAATGCTGCATTAGGAAATACATAATCATTCATAAGGTTTAAAAACAGTTCCTAATACTATCTGTTTGAGCTACTAAAGGCCGCAGTGATGCTTCCTTTTTCGAAGGACACATTAGGCATTATTTTGCAGGCAGGATAACTAAAGGCAACAGCAATAAAATCCACAGTACTAAATAATATGGCTTATCCAGGAAGCACACGAGTATCTTTGGAACTGACACCGAGGGCTCAATTAGCGCAACAACAAAAAATGGTGCTTAATCAGTTGCATTTACTGTCCTGATCTATTATTAGAATTAGATGTTAATTGGAGTCAGTCCCCTTTATATGCGCCCTCCCCTGTCTGCCTCCACAGACATATAGGTGACCAAACCTCCCTGGAACCCCCTCTTCACCCATCTCCCCTCCACATACAAAGGGTAGAACCTAGAAGCAGACACCCTGAGGGGGTGTAAAACATCACCTTGTGCAGATCTTCCAAGAACTCTTCCCCATCTACAAGGGAAACATTTGTATAAATCCAAATTCACACACCGCGAGATGGTTGTTTTGTGCCTTCAGCATGTAGGAATGGCAGTCTAATGGGGAAGGCACTGGACTGGACCTCAAAAAATAGTGTCCAATTCCTGGCTCAGTCACAGACTTCCTTGGGCACTTACCTACCCTGTGCCTCAGTCCTCCCTCTGTAAACATGGGATAACACTTTACTGCCTTGTAGGAGTATTGAAAGAATAAAATCTATTAACCATTCTCGGGCATCCAGATATTACAGTGATGAGAGCCATATAAGTACCAATCTAGATTAGGGTTGCCAGGTGTCTGGTTTTTGACCAGAACTCCTGGTCGAAAAGGGACCCTGGAGGCACCGTTGACCAGGATATCTAAAATGTGGTTGGCGGCGCAGTGGGCCTAAGGCAGGCTCCCTGCCTGCTGAGGCTCCACGCAGCTCATGGAAGCAGCGGCATGTCCCCGCTCTGGCTCCTACATGTAGGGGCAGCCAGGGGGCTCTGCACGCTGCCCGGGCTCCAAGAGCCAGCTTTCAGCTCCCATTGGCTGGGAACCACTGCCAATGGAAGCTGTGGGGGTGGTGACTGCGGAGGGGGCAGTGCGCAAAGCCACCTGACCATGCCTCCGCATAGAAGCAGGAGCGGGGACATGCTGCTGTTTCCGGGAGCTGCTTGAGGTAAGTGCCACCTGGAGCCTGCACCCCTGATCCCCTTCCATGCCCTGACCCCCTTCCACACCCCAACCCCCTGCCCCAGCCCTGATCTCCCTCCCGCCCTCCAAACCACTCGATCCGAGCCCGGAACCCCCTCCTGCATCCCAAACCCCTCATCCCCAGCCCCACCCCAAAGCCTGCACCCTCAGCCGGAGCTCTCACACCCCCCAATACCCCAACCCCCTGCCCCAGCCCTGATCCCCCTCCCACCCTCTGAACCTCTCAGTCCCAGCCCAGAGCCCCCACCTATACCCCAAGACCCTCAGCCCCACCCTAGAGCCTGCACCCCTAGCCAGAGCCCTGACCCCCTCCCACACCCCAACCCCCTGAGTCAGCATGGTGAAAATGAGCGAGTGAGTGAGGGTGGGGAGAGCGAGTGACAGAGGGAAGGGGATGGAGTGAGCGGGGGCGGGACCGGGGTGGAGCATGGGTGTTTGGTTTTGTGCAAGTATAAAGTTGGCAACCCTAATCCAGACAGATGTGAAAATAGCAAATTTGGGTGCAGGAATTATTCCTAGCTACTCAAAACCTGGCTGAGGCTTCTCAGTGCTACCACAATAACGACAACTAGTGAAAAGTCACCACACTTTCTTCAGATTAATATAGTTGCTTTCTTACCCTCCAGACCAGTGGTTCTCAACCAGGAGTCTGGTGCCTCCTGGGGAGCCGTGAGCAGGTTTCAGGGGGTCAGCCATGCATGGCCAGTATTAGACTCACTAGGACCCCGGGCAGAAAGCCAGAGCCCCGCTGCACAGGACTGCAACCCAGGGCCCCAAGCCCACCACCCGGGGCTAAAGTTGAAGCCTGAGCAACTTAGCTTCGTGATGCCCCCTGTGGCGTGGGGCACTGAGCAACTGCCCTGCTTACTACCCCCTAACGCCAATCCTGGCTTTTATATGCAGAAAAACCGTTGTTGTGGCACACCTGGGCCATGGAATTTTTATAGCATGTTGGGGGTGGAGGGGTGCTCAGAAAGAAAAAGGTAGAGAACCCTTGCTCTAGACCTTTGTGACCATCATCATCAAACACAGGCAGAGTGTACATAAGACCGCCATGCCAACTAGTGACCACCATTTATGGCATCACACCAAGCACCACGTAGTGGAGTTCCCAGATCTGGCTCAATTCTGCAAATCCATGGATATTTGTGGGGGGCTATGAGGGCAGCACCAGGCAGGGGTAGGGTGTCCATGCACTCCCCTCCATGTCGATGGACAGTTTGAGAACAGGGTGTGCTGGGGTGTTTGGGTCCATCCTGGTGACATGGCCAAAGAGCAAGCAACACTGCTTTTGAATATAATGAGCCACTGAAGGAAGGCCAGATCTCTACAAGACCGTGACATTTCACACAAAGTCAAACCACATTACGCTGAGGATTTGGTCCTGACAGCACACATGGAATGCCTCTAGCCACCCCAACTCTGCCTCTAAGAGAGGTCCAGGTTTGTGATTAGTACAGCGATATAGGTCAGAGGTGGGCAAACTACAGCCCACGGGCCACATCCGGCCTGCGGGACCCTCCTGCCTGGCCCCTGAACTCCTGGCCCGGGAGGCTCGCCCCCAGCCCCTCCCCCGCAGCCTCAGCTCACTGCGCTGCCGCCGGTGCAATGCTCTGGGCGGTGGGGCTTCAGAGCTGCGGCTGCCTGTCCTGGTGCTCTGGGCGGTCCGGCTGTAGTGCCGCCAGCCACCGGTGCTCCAGGCAGCGCGATGAGGGCAGGGAGCGGGGGGGGGGGGGGCGGGGTTGGATAGAGGGCAGGAGAGTTTGGGGAGGGTGGTCAGGGGCCAGGGGTGTGGATAGGGGTCGGGGCAGTCAGAGGGCGAGGAACAGTGGGGGTTAAATGGGGGCAGGGGTTGGGAGGGCAGTCAGGAAGGGAGGGGGGTTGGATGGTGCAGCGGGGGGCAGTCAGGGGTAGGGGTTCTGGGGGCAGTCAGGGGACAGGGAGAAGGGGTGGTTGGATGGGGCAGGGGTCCCCAGGGGGCAGTCAGGAAGGAGGAGAGGGGGTGTTGGATGGGGCAGTGAGGGGCAGGGGTTCCGGAGGTGGTCAGGAGACAGGGAAGAAGGGGTGGTTGGATGGGGCAGTAGTCCTGGGGGGGCAGTCAGGAATGAGAGGAGGGGTTGGATGGGGTGGTGGGGGGCAGTCAGGGGTGGGGGTTCCAGGGACTGTCAGGGGACAGGGGGTGGATGGGGCAGGAGTCCTGGGGGGGCTGTCAGGGGGCAAGAAGCGGGGGGGGGGGTTGGACAGGGGTAGGAGGCTGGGCCACGCCTGGCTGTTTGGGGAGGCTTAGCCTCCCCTAACTGGCCCTCTGTTCAATTTTGGAAATCCGATGCGGCCCTCAGGCCAAAAAGTTTGCCCGCCCCGATATAGGTAGTATACAGATTTGTTAGATCTTCAACTCTGTCTCAGCGTAAAGACATTTTCTGACCCTGCAGCCCAAGAGTGAGATTCATGTGTTGATCATCTAAATAGAAAAGGCATTTCCATGGTCCCCATTACCTTCGTCTCTGAGCCCCTCACAATTTTTAAATGTAATTATTCTCACAATACCCCTGTGAAGTAGGGAAGCACTATTATCCACTTTTTACAGATGGGAACTGAGTTACAGAGAGGCTAAGGCTACGTCTACAATGCCACTTATGCCAGCAGAACTTATGTCGCTGACCCACCCCCCTGAACTACATAAGTTACACTAACATAAGCACTGCTGTGGGAGAGCTTCTCCCGCTGACATAGCTACTGCTGCTCATTGGGGGTGGTTTAATTATGTCAATGGGAGAGACCTCTCCCATCGGCATAGAGCAGCTACATGAGAGATCTTACAGCAGCTGTACACTTTCTAGTGTAGACAAGTAAGCCTAAGGAATGTGCCCAACGTCACACAGGAAGTCTGGGGTGGAGCAGGGAATTGAACCCACTGAATCCCAGGCTAACACCCTAACCTCTGCACCATCCCTCCTCTCCTACGAGTATTGATTTTGAGATGGTGTGAGCAGCCGATACTGAGCCATTCCAGGAGACTGGCACCCATCTCCATGCGACAGAGGCTGGGGAAAATAAAGGGAATTCCTGCATTAGAACCAATCCAGGATCATATCTCCAAGCAGCCTCCCTCTGGGAGATACCAGAGTACAAGGGAGTAGGATTGGGGGGATTTTTCCTGGATTGGTATTTCGTTTTAAAGTTTATAAACTTGTTGGGTAAAATGAAGATACCCATTGGGTAACTTAAACGGAGGCACAGTGATTTACAGCTGAGAATCTAAATTCACTGGCCTCAAAGCATGTTCCTACCTCAATGATAGTTCCACAAGGGAAAAAACGGGGAACGAGAAGAAAAGAGCAATTTCTTCCCCCTACCTCAGAGAATAGGTTGTAGAAGTCTCCTGATACTTGAGTGCTATTTTATTGTAGGCAAAAATGCCTTGGTATTTTAAAACATGAATTTAAATACCATGCTGTAGAAACAGTATCACCCTTCTGGCAACAATACAGGGAAAATATATTTTCACAAACTGTGATGAAGCTAACGGCTCATTAAATAAAAGAAAATTAGCTAAGGACTTGGATGACTTGGAACTGCAGGAGGCGGCATCAGAATTAATAGATCAGCAGATCCTTCTAGGGCTCAACTCCTACAATCAGATCCATGCAGACAGACACTTATGATGTGTGGGGGTCAATGTGCAGAACAGTTTGCAGAATTGAGTCATAAATCAGTGTTAAGGCTCCTGTTAACTCCATGAGCTGTGAAGCTGAGCTGCCCCAGAAGCAGAAGAGAAGCCAATCTTTGTCCCTAGTTCTCCCTTGATCCAGAAGGGAAGTAAGCTCCATGAGTCTTTTACTTGGCACAGCTTACTTCCCACTCCCTATTGATTCCAATGTGCGGGCCAGCGCAGGGAGACGTGAGGGGGACAGAGTCAAGGCATCACCCAATCCATACCCATATGTGCTGCAGGGAGCATAGCAGTTCCACAGGGCTGATCTCCCCCTTGTACTGTGACCTGAGATGCCAGTAGCCCACTCAGAGAACTAAGCAAGAGACGTGAGTTTGAGAGATACCCCTCAGAATTTGGTTCAATTTCAGAAAGCATAAGCCTGTTTTTGTTTAAATGAAAGTCATTCTCTTAACCATACAGCCCCTGAGTCAGCAATACACTTAAGGCAGATGCACAGCTTGAAGCATGTACATAATTGCCCTGGTTTTAAGGGAACTACTTGTGTGCTTAATAGGAATGCAGGTGCTTCAGTGTTTTGCTCCACTGGGGCCATAAAGATAAATAATGTACGTGTGGAGATGTATTTAATGCATGGACCAACAGCCACTTTGCAAGCTGGAAAGTACAGAGAGTACGGAACATATATTAATTATATATGTAGTAGTTATATTTTCCCCCAAGGATGTCTTGGACAGGCCTCTGCAGGCACAGCTCCAAACGGGCACATGCAGGCACAGCTAGGGTAATACCCTAGTAGAGCACCACTATGGGCACTGTACACATATGTAGTAAGAGAGAGTTCCTGCCCCAAAAAACTTAGCGTAATTAGATAAGACAAAGGATGGAAGAAAAGAAGTACTATGATCCCCATTTGACAGATGGGAAACTGCGACAGAAAGATTAAATGACTTGCCCAAGGTCACACAGAAAGTCTGTGGCAGAGCTGGGAATTCTAATTCCACAACTCCTGAGTTCCAGTTCAGTGCCTTAGCCTTAGCTACAAGCCCAAGGTTCCTCTCTCAGCTAATTAGGCAGCTATTTAATTTGAGCATATACGTGCTAGTTGGTGGGTGCAAAATCTGCAGGGGCAGCTATAAAGTTGGCCCTTTATAATATCTGCATAAAGTTGATGTGGGTTATTACGGAACTGAGTTCTACAGGTTGGTACCATTCACCCAACTGTTATTACAAATAAACAGCAGTTGTGAATAAATGGCAAATTTTGGGTTTACTGGAATATTTGCTATAATTACTCACAACAGGAAAGCTGTGATCGCAAGCTGTGCCCAGCATAGCGTTTATAGGGAACGTATTCTGTAACTGAACTAAGACGGCAACACTACAGCTGGAAATTAAATGCCTTCTGAAATTTACACTGTTTAAACCAATCAGTTCATTGTGTTAACAGATTTGTGATAACATCGCCCGCTTAGTGCGTCAGTAAGTGAACTCTTCGTTAAGCCTTATTTTTTTTTTCTCACTGGCTAGCACTTTCTCTAGTCCCATGGCATCATACTGGGATGTCACAAATAAACAACTGAGACCTAATTACCCGGCTGAGCATGCCAGCAAAGAAGACGAGCAACAAGGGAAAAGACTCACTGTATTAGCACCAAGAGACTCACAAAGGGGTAACCTATTTCAGAAAGCTACCTGAGCAACACGCTTAACGCCATGATGTTAAATCTTTAGGTTTGCTACTTAAAAAGCCTTGTCCCCAAATGTTTGAAAACCATGAAAACCCTCACATGCCTACATGCCGTGATTTTAGTTTTCAGAATAATCAGAGACATACATTACAGAAAGGAATACGTGAATATAACGGAATGCGGTCAGATCACCTGGTTAACTCAGTCCACTTATCTTCTTAGGGCCAGATTCCCAAAAGTGCTCGGCACCCACACCTGGAGCTGGATTTTCAAAAGAGTTCAGCTTGCATTTAGGCACCAGACCAAAGTGAGAGAAAACTGGGAGCTGCTGGGTGCTCAATTCTTTTGAGAATCCAGACACTTTGTGTAGGTGCCTCAGTGGGAACTGAGAAGTGCTGAACATTTTTGAAAATCTGACCCGGCGGGCAAGTCTACACTGCAGCACTACATCGGCGCATCGTCTGGAGAAGACGCCCTGTGCCGACAGGAGAGCGCTCTCCCGTTGACATAATTATGCCACCTTCGCAAGAGGCAGAAGCTATGTTGGCAGGAGAGTGTCTCCCACCCACATAGCACCGGTATGGACAGCACTTAAGTCAATGTAACTTGTGTGGCTCAGGGGGGAATCTTTTTCACTCCCCTGGGCGACGTAAATTACATCGACTTAAGTGGTAGTGTAGACAAGCTCTGAGTGTTTTCAGGCTTCAATCCTGCCAGGGGCTGAGCTCCTCAACTCCCACTGAAGTCAAGAGAAACTGAAGACACTTAGCACCTTGCAGGATTAAAGTCTTATCCTATAATGTGTTATTTTTTTAAAATACATTCATGGCTGTAGCTTCTATTGCTGCCTTTATTTAAGCCCAAAACAACAAGTTATTTGCCTTCCCCAGAATATTTTTTTCTGTCTTCTTACAGTGGCACCCATCACCTCAGTATCTGAATGCTTCCCAAGAGACAATAATCAAGCCAACACTCCGGATACTGGTGAAGAGTCAGAAAGCCATTTTCATTAGAAAATTCACATTTATGAATTTAGAAAGCTCTGGAGGAAATAAACAAGGTTACCTCTAAAAAACATTTACTTTAGTGGATTAAGAATGGGAGTGGGAGACAGGATGTCCTAAACTCTTTTCCCATCTGTGCTACTGATTGCATGTAACACTTTGCATTTACAAATTTAAATGTAGTGGATAATTATCACTACTCCCATTTATCTCAGCATCAGCTTCTCCATCTGTGAAATTAAGTGACAAGACAAGAATACTCAGTCACCTATCGCATATTTAGTTATAATCAGGTATAATTTTTGGATTTCACTTATGGCAAAAGGCAGTAGTCCCATTTTGCAGATGAGGGAAACTGAGGCTAAGAAAGTTTAGCTGACTTGCCTATGAGGCAATGTAGTCTAGCGGACTGAACACCAGACTGGGAATTAAGAGACCCCTGTTGTATTCCCAGTCTTGATTTGGTAGTGTTTTACACACACTGCACAGGAGTAATTGGCTATGCAATGTGAAAGGCCTGGGAGAATTAGCCCCTGTGTAATACGGGCAAGATTAATAGCCCTCAGTCTTATAACTGTCCTGTTAGCTTCCCTTGACACTCCTCTTATCTCCCCTTTTTCTAGCAATGGAGTATAAACTGCTACTATATATTTATACAACATTTATCATTGTTTTAAAAATGCTTGTGTGCTGGCTGTCCAGTCCTCTAGCCTTCTCCACCCTTTGTTAATATATTCCTCCTCCCTGTCATTCATTTTGACGCCATCCCTAGTTTACTTAGTTTCTTCCCCTTTATTTTCTGACACCCACCTCTTCTAGGAAACGTTTCTGTGTCTGGCATGTTCCCCTCACTCTTCCTGGTGAGCACAGACAACTGTTGCTATGCGCCTCAATTATCTCATTAAGTGCCCTGTCATAAACATACAGCTAAGGGTATCATAAAATCCCTCCTTACCTATAAAGGGTTAAGAAGCTCAGGTAACCTGGTTGGCACCTGACCGAAAGGACCAATAACGGGAGAAGATACTTTCAAATCTGTGGGGGAAGGTTTTTGCTTTGTTCTCTTTGTTGGTTCTCTCCAGGTCAGCAAGGAATCAGGACAGGGAAAATACATCTCCCAAAGCCCTACTTGAACTAAGCATCTAGATTACAAAAACTGTAAGTAAAGCAAGGAAATGCGTTAGTTTAGCTTTTGTTTTAGCTTGTGAATTTTCCCTGTGCTAGAGGAAGGTTTATCCCTGGTTTTTGTAACTTTTAAGTTTTGCCTAGAGGGAAATCTTCTGTGTTTTGAATCTGATTGTCCTGTAAAGTTACCTTCCATCCTAATTTTACAGAGGTGCTTCACTTTTTTTTTCTTTATAATAAAGTTCTGTTGTTTTAAGAATCTGATTGGGTTTTTAGTGTCCTACAAACCCAAGGGTCTGGTTTGTGCTCACCTTGTTTATTTTTCAAGCCTCCCCAGGAAAGGGGGTATAGGCTTGGGGGGATATTTTGTGGGAATAGGAACTCCAAGTGGTCCTTTCCCTGATTCTTTGTCTAAATCACTTGGTGGTGGCAGCATACCTCAGTCCAAGGACAAATAGAGATTTGTGCCCTGGGGAAGTTTTAACCTATGCTGGTAGAAATAAGCTTAGGGGGTCTTTCATGATTGTCCCCACATCTGTACCCTAGAGTTCAGAGTGGGGTGGGAACCCTGACGCCCACTTACAAGTTCTCCCAGACCCCAGTGGCCTCTGCCTTCTTATATTTTTGACTTCACATATTTTCCCATCATTTCATTTTTCAGCTCTAAACACCTCTACAGTTTGAATTGGCATCCACTGAACCAATAGCTTCTTAAACCATTCCTAGCAGCTTCACAGTCACTAGCAATCTTACACATGGTTGCCCCACAACACCTGGACCCTAGGGATGCCTGGAACACCTCTGAACTCTGCGAAAGTTCAACCCCAGATACAAACTTGGTGGCTCAATTGTCATCTGTAAGGAACATACAAGTGTCCCAAAGACAGAAGCCAAAAATTCTAGTAAACAGTGATACAAACAGCACAAAAAAATAATGCAACAATGGGTTAATATCCAAGTTTAACCATTTAACATCAACCATTAATTACATCCTCCTGCATCATTTAAATACTGAAAGCACAAGAAAAATGCCCTCTGGGTTCAACATCATTGCTGAGTGGAAGCCCTGTAATGGGACAGAAACAGGATATATAATATGCAAGATTCCTACGATAGTTTTCCTTGGTTTTTCAGGGCATCTTATTCTAATGATTTCATACCCACTTTGCATAATCTCTCAGAAATGTTTTCCAGTTGAATTAAATTAGGCATTTTAAATATTCACATAACAAATGATTATGGAGTTCTGAGGCCAGGATCAGCATATTACTCATTAATCTCATCTAAAATACTTACCACCAGAGGAATTTTACAGTAGCCAAAGATATGGTAACCTACTTACATAGACACATTGTGGAGGAAGCAAATCAGAAGAGAAAACTGTAAGTGGGGCAGTAGACAGGGCAATGGTAAAGCAGAATGTTGCCTGCGTCTTTCAGGAAGTCATCTTTTCCCTCCACAAAATATCTGCATGACCCCAGGTCCATGTGGGGGAAAAGTGGCCAAGGCTAGGGTCAGGTGGGGAAGCAACTGCACTACACATGCTCCTCATCAAAACTATCACTGATCTGAAGGGGAAATCAATAGAGAGTTAATGCTGTGTTTGGCAGCCTAATCGCCAACTGCACATGCTTTGGAATCATGGACTGCAGCTCAGACAGGGAGTCATTGGCAGCATGGCTACTGGCCCTGCCATGCTCCCATGCTACAGAAAGGGGCAAATACCCAGCAATGAGAAGGAGGGAGAGTTTGTCTAAAGAGTGCCCTGAAATCTGTGGGGACAGGAGCCAGGATCCTTTTGGATTTGTTCCTCTGAATTTGAGACTGCGTCCCTTGCCCATTCCACAACTCTGGTCCTCCCACAGACTGGAGCGAGACTATGCAGACTAATAGCTATGTGCAGTTAAATGCTACACATCCCTAATGTTCCAGCAGTGCTGAATTCACCCAGGCTAGGTCTACACTAGAAGCCTTACAGCGCCACACCCCTGAGCGACATAAATTTTGCTGATACAAGTGGTAATGCAGACATGATGTTAGTAAAAGAAAGATGGGGAAAGGACAATAATGTGTTCGCTAGGACCTGAGCTTTAGCAGAAGCAGATGAAGTACCAACACAATTTCAGATGCTGGAACTTGCTTGAAACTGTCAGGAACTGAATGCACAAACTCCCACTCTTTGGCATCTGCTCAAAGGACTGGGGACTTATTTTTCTTGTAGTACTGACTTTATACCATGTTGACCACATGCTCAGTATAATCATATGAATTTCTATGGATGATAAATCCCATTTGATCCAGACAGTATGGTTTGGAACATTAACAATCCACGTCAAGCGTCTATCTAAGGCTTCTCTCGTTCACTAATGGCATTTCAACAATTATTATTCTACATCTAATGCCTTTATCTAACCAAAAGACCAATACTGTAGCCCATATTTTCATAGCGCATGACAGACCATCTGAAAGCATATGGCATGTGTCCCTTCTTGAACAAATTTTCCCTTGGTATCACTTGCCTTTAGCTAGTGTCATAGCTCCCTCCTCCCTTTCCACTCCAAACCCCTAGAACAAATCAATCACAATCCTACATGTCTGCTTTCACTTCTTCCTACTTTCTCTCTCTTGCTTCCTAGGCTTCTCCCAATCCTTTCAGTCTATTGCTGCTTTGGGGCAAGATCCTCTGACCATCTATCATCCTCCTTGTGCTGCTCTGGTGGAGCAAAGAGAACAGAAACTGGCTGGATTTTGGCAGCTGAGGATTCCCCCAGTGTGAGGGGTCCTTAGTTGGCATAGAAGTGCCACCTCCACTCCTGACCCTGGTGACCATGCCAGAGGAGTGTGAGAGGAAGTATTCTCAGCTGGCAGACAGCCCCTTGGGGACTGCTACCATTTGCTGCAGACTAAACTAGCCATTCCTGGCTGTGTGCCTTTTCTAACATGCTGTCCCCTAAATGCCAAACACTTCCCACTTCTCCAAATATCCTCTCTCTTCTCTTTCAAACCCATTTCTAATGGGATCATTTCCTAACTTCTCCTCCTCTCCAGTAAGGTCTCTCTACCCTCCTTTTCCTGAACTATTGTTCTGAGTCTTGTCTTGACACGTAGTGTTGCAAGACTTTACAAAGATAGCAAGACATGTTCCTTGCCCCAGAAAGCTCTCTCTGTGACTTAATAATATAAGGATGACAGATGTACAAGACAGCTTCTGGAACGCAGTGCTGACTGCTGTTTAGTGTGGAACTGGGAAATAAGACTTCTTTTCATTCCCTACTGTGCCACACCGAGGAGGAAGGTAGCCGCTCTATGCCTCAGCATCTCCATTTGTAACATGTACAGAGCAACACAGATGCCTCACAGGGTTGTCTTGACACTTAACTAATTTTTAACACCTTTGAGAACCTGAGATGAAAGGAGCTATAAAAGTATAAACTATTGCCACTGTTATTTATTTACAAAGGAGTCTTTGGAATTACTTTGGGTACACTCTGATGATCCTTACTCATATCAGGTAGTATTTATGCTTGCAAGTATTGACTAGTATAATTTACTGAAAGTAAGGGTTGTGGAATGGACCCTAAGTCAGTGCAGACTATATTATTGCTGAAGGACAAGGAACAAAACACTATAAAAAGTTGATAAGGAATCTGTCACTATCCAGTGTTTTTCCCATTGGCCAAATCCACATGAAGTCCTTAATCTCTCCCCTTTGTGACTGTTGTGTCAAGAGCCTGCCTTAGTGTATCGGTGAGAAGGAGCAAATCATATCTGACACCATGACAGCAACATCACACTCACTGTGAAAAGGCTGAAGTTATTCAAGTGCTCACAGGACTATTTAAAGAGTTCAATAATCTTTTCAGTTAGAATTTCTACTTGATTTTGAAGGGAAATATTCCTCACACTAGCTGATTATTTAATCTGCGTGGGTAAAAGTGTAGCAGTTTTGAGAAGTCTAGAATGCTCTTGCACCATTAGCAGTAATCAGACATTTTAACAAATGAATTAATATAGAAAAGATCAATTTAATTCAACATGGTATTGAAGTATTTTCACTGACTACACCGTTAATCCAAACATTGACTGGCATCTCGTCACAACTTCCATGAAAAACTTTCATCTAACTGCAAAGAGGCATTGGAAAAAATTTCTCCTTCCTAGTAGAATAATTTTCTTTCTGTTTAAAGAATAAAGATGTTTTTTTGTTTAAAGTCTAAGACTGCAAGTCAGGAGATCTGGATTTGATTCCTCTATTCTTGGCGGTGCTACAAATTTCCTCTGTGATCTCTTTGCACATCACTCAGGCCTAGGGTGACCAGATAGCAAGTGAAAAATATCAGGATGGGATGGGGGTTAGTAGGTGCTTATATAAGAAAAAGCCCCCAAAATCAGGACTGTCTCTATAAAATCAGGACACATACTCAGGCCTAAATTTGCAAGAGGCTCCAGTAATTTGGATGCCTCAGCTTTTGAGTACCCAACTTGAGACACACAGGGACTGGTTTATAGAAGTGATGTGCATTGTAGCACCGACCGAAGTCAGTTGAAATTGTGGGTGCTTGACACCTTTGAAGATCAGGTAGAAGGCATCTCAATCTGGGCTCTCATTAGCCATGTGCCTGCTTATATATTCTTTAGTCATTTATTTCCGATAAAGTGGTAAACTATTTGATATTTTACTTCTGGATGCTAGTCTATTAATAAGCAAGTCCCATCATGGGTGCAGAAAGTACAGCCTGTAATGGGGCTTATTACCAGTGGCTGTTGAGAAATTGGGGCACTGCATTCAGATAAACAAGACGACAAATGTGCCTTCATCCCAGGTGCATAATTGGTGGCATCTAGAATCGCAACGAAGAATGCAGTTTGCTTTCAGCATGACCTTTGAACAATTGACTGCATGAGGTTGTAAAGGCGCCTGCGGGTGGCATAACCACTTCAGGGTCAAGAAATCCAAGTATCTTTGGTAGCTGATTAGATGAACAGTTTGTTCTAGATGGCTAAGTTGTCTCATTGAGACAAATTTATTTGTTTTGATTGTTAGCTTCTTGACATTTGTTTTTCCTCCAGTTATTGTGACAGAGGTAAGAGTCTGGGTTGTTTGGGTGCCTTAACTGTGCATTACTGTACTTCCAAATGTTAGGCTTTCTTTAATTTTAACCTGAATTTCCTCAGTTTCTGAACACTGCTTCTTGGAAACACGTCCATTATCAACACACACTCCCTTCTCAACTCCATCTTCTCAATTTTGCTAACTTCATTTACAAAGAAGTGAAATGCTTAGGACATGCACTGAGAGCCCAAGAAGGCAGAAAGCCAGATACCCTGCAGAGTCTTGGAGCTCCACAGTGTGCTAGGACCAAGGCAAGTTAGAGCTCCACAGGACAGCTGAGAAGACAGGGTGCAAGAAAAGCTGTGGAGCTTAGTTGCTCTGCTTGATTCCTGACTTGCTACCTAACCTTTGTGCTTCAGTTTCACCCCATCTCCCCAGCTTTCATTCATACCTTTGATTCCTGCTCCCCATCAAGCCTCTTAGTCTCTGCAGTTGTTCCAAAGCTCACAAGACCAGCTGCAGATCAGCAGGAACAATGGGCCAATGCAGACTTCACAGGAAGCCAAAACAGGGGCTGCAAATGATGTATGGATTACGGATGTATAGGAGATGATTTAGGAAAGCAAGAGGCGCAAAGGTCTACTAGCTCCAGGGGAAGCCTGTGGACTCTGTCGGGTTGCAGGAACTGATGGAGCCAGGGGAACTCGGAATATCCAGCTGCCTGTGTTGGGATTTGCTTCTGATGGCTGCCACCTCCCTCTTATTCTCTTTATACATGACAGCACATTCTAAATCCAAAGCACCCTTCCCTTGTATGAACAGGATGAAGTAATTTTGTAGCGGTGCTCACTGAAGTCACGAACCCCTGGATTCTACAGCCCTCTTTTGAGCCTCACAAACTTCCCTTTTTGCTCCCGCAAGCCGACATTGTAGTGCAATCATCATGGGAGGGGCGGCCTACTGACAGTTGTGTGTGTGAAAGGGTGACCACCTTGCTGCCTGCTCCCTGCTGGTGGCGTGTTTGTGAAGAGTCTGCTGCCAACTCACATGGCACAGCAGAGTGTGAAGATCCTGCTGCTACCAGCCTCCCCCATGCAGGGGAGATGGGGATTCTGTTGCCTCCTTTATGCAGGTGTTGAGATTATGATTTACCATCCCTGCTGGCAGGGAGCCCATGAAGATTGTCACTGGAGAAGTACAGCAGCATCTGTTTCATGCTGCCTTTAAGGGATCCTCATAGGAATTAGATTGCTGGTGGGAACTGCCTCAGATCCAGAGGCCTGGATGTGTCAGTGCCTCTATTTCTTCCCCACCAGCATGGCTTAGGGCGGGGAGATCGTTTCCTAAATCCTCTTAGGATCCAGAAATGCCTTCAGAAGACCCTTGTTTCAGTAGGACTTCATTTCTCTAGGGAAGGGGAGTTATGCGGCTTGCAGGGAATTGGTATTGGCAGGTTATCTTGGTGGCACAGCTGATGTAGCTACTGAAGCCAAAAACAGATCTCTGAGTGGGATGCACCTGGAAATAATATTCTACCCTGTGGTGGCGGGGAAAGGTGAGTTGAAGATGCCAGGAGAAGGTACTTTAGTTATGAATACTGGCTACCAGTGGCTAGAGCAGTGTTGAAATGTTCTGCATTGTGTGATACGTGGATGAGCTTTGCATTTTCTCTGCAGTTAGTCTTTAAAAGCCTCTGTGGAGAGTTGACTAGGGACTTCTACTTCTCACCTGCAGGTCAGTCACAGTCTCTCTGGGTCATCATAACAAATGGACACACCCTGGATCTTGGTGGAATCAAGATATCCATTTGTTAGTTTTATCAAAGGAATTTCCACAAACTTAGTGAGACTGAGTAGGATAAAATGGCTTCTTCCTATACATTTCTAGAACTTCAATTATGTACAACGCTAGGAAGAGTATAGGAAAAGCATAACAGTGTTGCCAACTCTCATGATTTTATCAGAAATCTCACAATACTGGGCATTTTTCTTAAAGCCCCAGCTTCTGGAATCATGTGATTATGTGAACTCTAAGCTTCATTTACAAATAAAAGTTTCTAGCCCTCATGGTTAGAGAGAAAAGCTTAAAAAAGTGAACCTCAAAGGCCCCCAAATCAGGATGCAAATAAAGAGAACCTCAAAATCATTCTGACAACAAAAATTACTACATGACCCCAACTGGGGGGACTGAAGCCTGAGCCTGCATGAGCCCCACCGCCCCGGGCAGCGGGGGGAGGGGGAGGGAGGGAGGTGTCCAAAGCCAAAGCCCAAGGGCTTCAGCCCCAGGGAGGGGGCCTGTAACCTGAGCCCTGCTACCCAGGGCTGAAGCCCTCTGGCTTTGGCTTCGGCCCTGGGCCGTTGGGCTCATGCTTTGGCCCAGGTGGTGGGGCTCAGGCTCCAGCCCTGGACCCCAGCAAGTGTAAGCCAGCCCTGGTGACCCCATTAAAATGGGGTCATGACCCACTCTGGGGTCCCAACCCACAGTTTGAGAACTGCTGTTTTTAAATATTGGGAGTTTTAAATCAGTGTCATGATGACTCAGGATTTTTGAATGCTTGGTGGTGGCAATAGTGACATAAGCAAACATATTTTGTTTGCAATACACAGGACACAGTTTGTTCTAAAATATTAGTTTCAATAAATAAGTTACAACTGGCCAGTCTGTAGCAGGCCCATATGCAGGGGTGCATATGATGGGGTATAAGAAGCTCCCACTGCCCCATCCCCTTGTGCAGCCAACATAACAGGCTGTCACACAAATTGCAGTTGTGCGTTTAGGGAAGAACAGGCACTGCTTCCTCTTTGTGTCACCAGGACGCATGGTGCGCCCAAGGGACAAGAGTGGGGATGAAGCAGTGCCATGACCACGCCCTCGCCTCTGCACTGGTCCAGAGAGCAGCCTGATTGTACCAGGGAACAAGCTGGACCCTCCCTTAGCAAATCATCTGATAGTGGTGATGCACTGTTCCTTAGTCAGCTCTTTGGCTAAATGCCACAGTTTGGTACATCATATTTTAGCCCCGTGTTTGAAACCAGAATAAGATTCTTGCTAATAATCTCTATAGAAATCTAGGGCAGAAGTAGCAGCAAAATGACAGCTAGATGGGATTAACCCTAGGTGTTTATCACCATGAATGATATTGAAAGACTACCCCGGCAATATTCATTATATCTCTTCTTTCATGTTCGTGAAACAATAGTGATCTGGCAATTGCTGCTTTGCTCTCCTTCCTTTCTCCAAAATTACAACTGGACCCAAGCACATTAGTAAATTTAACATCAGCCTGGATGAGGTTAATGTGTACATTGCAGAAGCAGTGCTTGCCAAGGTGAAGGGCTGTGCTGGCAGGCCGTCAGGCAGAAACAGGGCTGCACTAGCAGAAATTCTGTACTTCCCCTATGGTAATTTTGCTGCAGCTACTTCCAAAATGACTGTTGCTGAAGGATGTATTTATGCAGTAGATGAAGTCATAGCAAACAGGGGCATTACAGTAATCATGGACTGCATTATATTACATTTTACAGGGTGCAGGAAGCCATCAGCCACACGGCAGTTGGAATTTTTATGCGTAGCACTCTCGGTTTTATAGCCTATTAGACTCATGAGCTCTCCAATGCCCTAGGTTATATTTCTGCAGGAATATTCTCTGTACACTGTACATGCACACCAACTGCTGAGTTTGAAGGTATACCAGAGTGCTTCTGTTTACTCATGTACCTTCTGAACATTAGTGTCCAGCAGGGTTCCCCGCTTACTTCTCTACCATAGGTTCTTGTGGATCAAACTAGTTCTATAAAGAGACCTATGCAAACTTGGTTAAAAAGAGTTTTGTGTGGGAAATTTTGATTTTGCCCCCCCAAAAATAAAAAAAAAATTGATTTTCTGTTGGGAAAGTTTAAATGAAATATTTCATTTTGGGGGTGGGGTCAGTTCAAACCGAAACATTTTGCCTTGGAGAACCAAAGTGAAATGTTTTGTTCCGGGCCAATTAATCTGTGTCTGCCTGAGCTGCTGCGGTGCCTCATGGAAGTTACAGTTTGGTTGCCTGATGGCCCCTTTAGCCTCTATAGACTGGTATCCCATGATGCACTGTGGTCCTTCTTCAGGCGGGACAGACATTCTGATTTTTCAATCAGCTCTACTATTTTCATTTGTCTCATAAGTCTTTCTATGCCGCATCGGAGCTCTCTGTTAACATTTCCACTTCTAAGTACAGATGCTCGCCTTTCTATATAAAAGTACAGTAGACGTCAATGAAGTGAGACAATTACTACGGAAGAGATTCCAAATGCGTTGCAAGGAAGCTACACACAGATTCACACTTGTGAAGTTGCGCAAATTTACTACCTAAGCACAGAATAATATCCACCTGCTCTCTTACCAGGAACATAATGAAAAGCCTTACATTTTACTTGACTATAACAAGTCAAACCAAACAAACCTTGCCCCAGGCAAGTGGATGAGTAGAATTTTGCAAAGCTGGATAAAATGGCTCACCTAGTCGATTCTGGTGATTTCATGTAAACCTAGTTGCAGTTATTAAGAGGTGTAAAATGAGGTTTGTTAGCACACATTTCCCACTATGCAGGTCTTCACTCCATGACCAATCTAATTCCCTAATTATTCATGGCTGCAAAATTCAGCAATATTGCTTTATAAACACTGTAATGCTTAGGTTAAAAAGAATTCACGAACATTAAAGTGAAAGTATTGTCAGAGCAAGATAACCCCATGAGCCTCTGATAATCAGGACAATCAGTTCATTAACACAATTCTGTCTCCGCTAGCAAGTGCCATTACAGAACAGTCAGTCTTCTGTCTCTCTAAAGCCACTAATATGCCTAAATACATTTCCTTTCCTATGCAGTTTACATCAAAGGCTTGCTACAATGCAGTTGGCTGCAGTATGAGGACTTCACAAGTTCAAAACATCACCTTTGTCTTTAGGCATTAAACACCAGATCTACACTTTAAGGGAAAAAAGGTTATTATGACAGCGCCCAATAGAAAACGAACCACACTGTGCATTGTATCTCACTCTAAGTCTCTCTAGCTTCTTAAAAAATGAAGGGAGAATTAAGTAATGAAATAGTAATACAATAAAAAATAATACAAACAGCAGCAGCAGACCTTCAATGAGACTTAGGCTCCTAAGGGCCAGATTTTCAAAGGTATTTAGGCACCTAAAAATGCAGATAGGTGTCTAGTAGGATTTTCCAAAGCACCTAAACAGGGATGGCACCTAGCTCCAACCATAGAATCTGTTTAGCTGCTTATACAATTGAAAATCTAGCCTAAAGGCCCTTTTGAAAGTGGGACTTAGGCTCCTAACTCACTTTGGGGCTTTTGAAAATGTTCTCCTGTCTGTAGGTTTTTAACAGTACTGAAGAAAATAAATTACACTTGTCATAAATATAAAGGGAAGGCTAACCACCTTTAAATCCCTCCTGGCCAGAGGAAAAACCCTTTCACCTTTAAAGGGTAAAGAAGCTAAGATAACCTCGCTGGCACCTGACCAAAATGACCAATGACGAGACAAGATACTTTCAAAGCTGGGGGGGGGGCGGGAAACAAAGGGTACTCTCTGTCTGTGTGATGCTTTTGCCGGGGACCAGAGCAGGAATGCAGGTCAGAACTCCTGTAAAGAGTTAGTAAGCAATCCAGTTAGATATGCATTAGATTCTGTTTTGTTTAAATGACTGATAAAATAAGTTGTGCTGAATGGAATGTATATTCCTGTTTTTGTGTTTTTTTGTAACTTAAGGTTTTGCCTAGAGGGATTCTCTATGTTTTGAATCTTATTACCCTGTAAGGTATTTACCATCCTGATTTTACACAGGTGATTCTTTTACTTTTTCTTTAATTAAAATTCTCTTTTAAGAACGTGATTGCTTTTTCGTTGTTCTTAATATCCAAGGGTTTGAGTGTTCACCTATGCAAATTGGTGAGGATTTTTATCAAGCCTTCCCAGGAAAGGGAGTGTAGTGCTTGGGGGGATGTTTTGGGGGGGGGGAGGATGTTTCCAAGTGGGCACTTCCCTTGTTATTTTTGTTAGACGCTTGGTGGTGGTAGCATAAAGGTTCAAGGACAAAAGGTAAAAAAGTTTGTACCTTGAGGAAGTTTTAACCTAAGCTGGTAAGAATAAGCTTAGGGGGTCTTTCATGCAGGTCCCCACGTCTGTACCCTAGAGTTCAGAGTGGGGAAGGAACCTTAACAACACTCCTCCCACATGTATGGAGTTTGAGCCTGCAATCTTTAGATAGGCATCGCTTCCACTGAAATGAATGGCTGTTCGACCTGAGGTAGAGCAGCCTCCTGTTCCAAAATTCAACAGGACTGTGTCATGAGGTCACATGGTGTATGTCGTACACAAGAAGGTAAGTTTGGTGAATTGGAAAGCTTCATTCTATTGTGGGCTATCGTGTGCTGATGGTGATTGCATTTTTACTGACCCTTAATGAAATGACTGTTTCTCCAGTTATGATTTTGCTTTCTGCTGATGTAGTCTTCACTAATTATAACCAAATTCTGTAGGAAGTCCTGACATTGCTATTGTTTTTCATTTCCTGTCTCTCAAAATATTCACTCTCTATCCTAGAGAAAAGCCCAGACTACAATACATTCTGGGAAAAGATTAAGTATTTAATTGCTCTGATTTTTTTTTTTAAACAGTGCCTTCCAAAAAGCAGACTTCTTTTCTGGTGGAAAATGTTTGACAATAGAACAGATGTGCACAACTGAGGCAACAGCACAAAAAAAAGTAATGGCATGTTGAACTATTTTATTACAAAGAACATATTTTGAAATCTCTCTCCAGAGAGTTGCAAAATATTCAGCTTGGTGAAATAGCTACAAATGGTTATGTGTCAGTGTCTCATCTAATCAGAAAGCCATTTCTTCTTTGCCCTTTTAAATCCATTTCTTGATGCTGGAAACCTGAACATCAAGTTTTTCCAATACATTTTGTACGTATATCAATACTGATAATAAACTATCCAGCACTTTACATCTTTAAAGGGATGTGCATAGGAATTGTCAGTTGGATCAGACCCAAGGTCCAGTCCAGTAATCTCTCTCTGACAGTGGCCTGACTAAATGCTTCAGAGGAAAGTATAAGAACCCTGCAATAGACATATGTGGAGTAATCTACCCCCCACATTAGGTCTCATCCTGATTCCTAATAGCTAGACAGTGACTTAAGACCGGAAGTATAAGGATTAATATCCCTTCCACAAAATTTGTTATAATTAATTACAACAACTCTGGATATTCTTGATATCCATATAAATGTCCAATCCCTTTTGGAATCTTGTTAAGTTCTTAGCCTCAATGATTTCCCATTGCACAAGAGTTTCACACTCTCATCACATGTTGTGTGAAACAGGATTGAATTTGATCAGTTTTGCATTTCTCACCTTTTAATTTCCTTGACTGTCCCCTCTGGTCCTGACCAACCTAGCCTGTATAAATATTAGTTAAGCCTAAAAACCAATCTGTTAGGTAAATATTATTATCCCCTTTCTATACAAGGGCAAAATTGAGGCAGATATGATATTCAAAAAAGAGCCAGACTTAACCCACTGGAATTCCTGGCTCTGTGCTTAGTCCTTTAGATCAGACTTCCTCTCTATATTTATATGAACTAAGCATGTATTTTATTGTAATCCCTGTTATCTGTCATCAAACTACAAATCTATTTTGAGAGACTCAAATACACAGTATCGAGATTCATAGAACCTACAATGAAACAATGTTTACAACGTCACTAAATAACTGCTCAGTTAACTGATGTTTATAAATCTGCAGGCTAGTTTGCTCTGCACTGATCATATTTCACATACTGTGCTTTATGTCCTTACTTTACAGCTTCACCATTCACATATTCCTGTCACACCCCAACCCGTTCCCTGACCCTTATTTCTATTGGCACGTTAAAGAAATTCCAGGCTGCAGTTCCCACTCCTTCTTTAGTGCACCAGAAGAAGCTATAGTGAAACATGAGCTGGAAAAATGCCATGGCTGCTACTCTGAAAACTATTAAAAAGAGACACCTGACTAGAAATATTAAAGTCTCCTGATAAGCAGGCTACTGCGCCCGAATTTCATTTGTATGAAGGGGCACAATTAGAGGTTACAAGTGCCACTCAAAGCAACATATTACAGCAACAAACTGCTAGAAGATTTGGCCGCTATTTCTCATTTAATTACACACAGCACTTCTAGAAATTTACCATAGATGCTATTAAATAGTTTGGACAGCTTTCATCTTTTCATCAGAGAGGCCTTTACTGTACTGCAACAGGAAGACCTCTTTCTGTCATATACAGCATAAGATTTACAAAGTCCCATAGAAAGCCTATTTCATGTTACTCCCATGCTCCAGGCCTAGCCCTGCTCCCCTTGAGTGAACTGCAAACTCTTGCTGATTTCAGTTGCAGCAATGTTAGGCTCATAAATCCCCTTAATGCATACCCACATCACTATACTGCACAATCTTTGGGTAAGAGAGAATAAACAGAGGCAGGGAAATAGGAGGATCTCTATTGACTCCTCATGACACAGGAAACAGCAATATTGAACATGGCATAGCAGAGTTATATCCTCTACTCTTTTTCACTGTTCCAGGGGATATTTAGCTTCTGCTTGGAAACCCATCTGAGATGAGCAGAAAAGCCCTTTACCACAGATTGCAAAATCCTTTTCAATACTTTGCCTTGCAAAACTGCATACTATGAGGTAATGACTGAATATGGTTATTCTTTGCCCAAGATATTCATACTTCTCTTATACCACCTGCCCCAGCTCCCTCAGACAGATTCCCCCCTAGTGCTCATTGATGTGAGCCACCTTCACACCATATTAGACTAGCTAAAGTGCAGAGTATTTCCAATTACAAAGTGATCATTTCTTACCTCTTCATACTTTCCTCTACTTATTTCTACACCGTGTTACTCTTGTGGCAGCAAATTCTCATTTTTAAGATGTTTGCATGTTTCAATATTAAGTAGCAAAGGCTTGTTTTTTAAAAATAAAAACACTGCAAGTACTGGTTTGAGCAACAGGGTGGATCTGACAATCAGAATACATAAGACTGCAAGACAGTTACAAACCAGAAGAATCAGTTTTCTTCTTTTGTTGTGCTATTTCCATTTTTTAAGAGTCATTTTGTGTTTCAAGTATGCATTCAATTATTTCTCCATTTCCTTTCATTTTTCTTCAGCTGTTCACACGTCCTCATTTACAGCTCTATCAGTCCTCACTATTTATCAAGCTTGCTGATAAAAAAAACACAGTCACAGACACTATTCAACAACATTCCACTGTGCCACAAATGAGAAATGTCAATAGAGCTACTCTATCCTTCTTCTTACATAGCTGCCATTTCATGATCACACATGCACACAGACAGCAGGCAGACAACAATATACACAGATAACAGATGGGTCTATAGTGTTTCAGATTTACCTATAACTGTGTCCTTCCATCAGAACTTTAAGTGTGTTTTGCTTCTGGCACTATGATTAGCAATCCCACAATAAAGACTGTTAAGAAAAATGTTGCTCAACATTAGAGATAGGAAGAACAGAGTCCAAAAAACTTGGGTGCCTCCCTGTAATGCTTCGGGGGGTTACATGTGAACCCCTAGAGATCTTACAAACTGGCAATACTGCCATTGGGACATGTAGTTCTTAATGGCCAGAAAAAATAAATACAAAATGAAGATCCAAACATAGGTGCTGGAACTAGGGGTGCAGCAGCTCTCCCTGGCTTGAAGTGGTTTCCATCATATACAGGGTTTACAGTTTGGTTCAATGACTCTCAGCACCCCCACTATATATATTGTTCCAGCACCCCTGTATCCTAATGAAAAGAAGGATATGTACATCTAACATAGCAAAGACACAAACTGAGTCTGAAATAAAAGGACAGATAGACACTGTATGAATTTTCTAAAAGGATTTCAGGGTTTTTTAAATTGCACATAATCTGTTTCTGAAGTGAAATTCATATTTGCATTTAATTTTTCTCTCCAGGCTGTCCAGGTCATTCCTAGTGTGGGAATATGGGCAAAGGGGAAATAATTCCACAGAGGAGGATTTCTGCTCTCCCTCTTCTTACTTTATTTTGTTAGTTACGATGCCAGTGTTGACAGTTAAGAAAAAGTTGTGACTAGTATTTAAATTGTCTGGTTCTTGGGCCTCAATTCTGCATCTGTTCCATACATAGAGAACTCTCACTGAGTTCAGTGGGAGTCCTGGGCACAGCATGACTGAAGGATTAGAGGCTGCAATGATGGGTGCCAATACAGGAATCTAGATAGACAGCTCAGGCATCTACTAGGGTGAAAACATATGACTTGATGCATACTGCTTTTGAGCAGCTCAGCCCTCCAGTGTTTCTAACCCAGTCCATTTTATTACTCTCTGGCCTGCTTTTATGCAGAATATATTCTTGCTAGTGATACTCAACAAATGTTTTAGAGTGAGTCTAATTACAGGGATTTAAGGGGGTTATTCCTTCTCTCTCATTTCACAGTCTTACCTTGTATGCGGCTTGTCTCATAAACTGCTTTGCGGGCTGTTTCCAAATAGCAGGCACTGTAATGACCCATCTTACCTCAGAGTTTTCAAACTCTGAGCCAGCTTGATCACTGAGCTCCTAAACCAAATGAAAACACAGAGACAGATGTAAGATTGACACCAGCTGTTTTACAAGTATATATAGTTTTCAGCTGGCTTTGGCGAAGGTAACTTCCCCTTTTCATAATTTTTTTTAATGTTATGTCTACATTACAATCAGAATGTTTAAATCACTAGCCGGCATTTCAAGAATGCTCACAATACCAACAGTGGGGTATATAACCAACAGTTACAGCATGCCTTCTCCCAGAGGCCCATGGAAAGGTTTCTTAACATGGAGCAGGAAGAGTTAGTTTTTCCAATGAGGAGTTTAGGTTTTGCTGAACATAATAGCATATTTATGTATGTCCATGGTAAAAATCTGGTCTCTGCAGACACTTTAAAGAATTCACACTTTCACCCTAATTAATGTCCCGCAAATTATCTGCTGTAGCACTGACAAACCTTGTATTTTACAATCTGAATTTGTCAATGGCTGCTTTATACACTGACCATATTTAGATCAATCCATTTTTAAAAGACAGAGTCAAAATATAATTTCCTCTTACTAAGAATCTGAAAACATTTGACTGTTGATGGCTTGAAAATTTTTTACTTTTGAAATGGTAGCATTTTTTTCCTTTTTTTTAAAAAGAGCTTGTAGTCCACTGCCCATTAGGTAACATTTGGGACATGTTTCGGGAAAGGTTCCAAGTAAAATGTCATTATTATAGGGCCTATTTAAATCTCCATCCAAAAAGGGTAAACAACAACCTGCTTTAGAATGTAAAACATTTTTCTACACGCAATTCCCCAAGGCGTTGTGTTTGCTTAGCTACAATACAATTCAAAACTTGTGGTGGAAAAGCAGAGATCTTATATCACCAGAACACTCTGTTTGATCAATTATTATACACACAAAGTAATGGTCCATTGATACTGCTTATTTTATTTTACACATATACACAGAACATCATACCACAGAACTCTGCTTATTTACATCAGTTCAGGTCCAGAGGATGCAACGGAGCAAAACTGTACATGTCACTGTGCAGCTGTGCCCCAGAATATGCACATTTGCCTTGGAATTTCCCCAAGCTGTGTATGATGTCAGCTCTGTGACTCATTAACATTCGAGTGTGGCGGCAAAGCAAAGTAGCTGGAGTCCAAAATATGGCTTTGAAAATGTTGCGGTAGACTGGTGTCTTCTCTCACAGCAGCCAAAAAGAAGAGAGAGAACAATCAAAGAGAATAAATGAATCCCATTCAAAGAAAGAAGCAGGTTAACTATCTAACAATGAGGTTGTTTAAGTGATACTTGCCTGAATGGAGCTTTAAGGACAAATTCTTCCCTAGCAATCCCTAGACAGATTGCACTGGTGTATGTGAGTCCAGAATTCAGCTCTTAATTCATGATCCTGAGTTGTACCAGTCAAGCTGTGTGTATACGGTTCCCCTAGGGACAGCAAACCTGGTAACTTCTGTGACAGGCTGGATACTACAGAACATGCTTTCAGAGGGTCTAGGGTGCACCTATTATTACCTGTAAGGCAAAGTAAGGGCTGGCAGAGCCTGGGAGAGATTGTCTGGGTGGCTGACACACTGGTGGTGTTAGGGAGCTGACACCTAGTGAAGCACAAGCAACTCTCTCTCGCAGAGACAGGAGGGCGACACAGTAACTCACAGTCTTGGGCAACCCGAGAAAGGGTCACAGAAGCATGAATTCAGAGTAGCAGCCATGTTAGTCTGTATTCACAAAAGAAAAGGAATACTTGTGGCACCTTAGAGACTAACAAATTTATCTGAGCATAAGCTTTCGTGAGCTACAGCTCACTTCATCGGATGCATTCAGTGGAAAATACAGTGAATATAAATCTCCCCACTGTATTTTCCACTGAATGCATCCAATGAAGTGAGCTGTAGCTCACGAAAGCTTATGCTCAAATAAATTGGTTAGTCTCTAAGGTGCCACAAGTACTCCTTTTCAGTAGCATGAATTGTTTACCTAAGAAATGTCTTTTGTAGGACAATACATGCTATATAACTCCTCACCATCAGCTGGGAAGCACGTTACAGGAAGTGTGAAGTGTTGCAGTTTTTCAATATGTGTTAGGGGAGAATACAATTCCATTCTCTCTAATTTGTGAGGCTCATGTTAGGAATTTTGTTTTCTTTATTGCAAAGAAACCAGACCACTTTCATCTCTCTTATGTATAAACATCAGCCATGTTATTAGAAAAAACAAAAACATAAAGGGTGGGCACTTACATTTGAAGTAGAAGTGAGGCAGGGGAGGCAAGACACGAGAATAAGCTATAACAGATGTTGCATATACTGTATCTCCCTAATGCTGGTGAGATTTTTTTATACACAAACATTCTCTATAAGGGACAAAAAACAACATCTGCTCTCTGTTCACAACTGGGTGAAGTCTGCCCGATGTAGAGAACTTGAACAAAGTCAAGGTATCACATATGCCCCCAAAATAGGGGACTTGAGCATCTTGAGCATACCCTAAGAAGTTAGAGTACAATCTGCTAGACAGGAGAGAACCTTTAAATGAGTACAGAATATGGAATGCCCGAGCATGAGGAGAATCACAATGAATGGAGCCAAAAGAGGGGGGGTGGGGGGGTGGAGGGTGAGAAAACCTGGATTTGTGCTGGAAATGGCCCAACCTGATGATCACTTTAGATAAGCTATTACCAGCAGGACAGTGGGGTGGGAGGAGGTATTGTTTCATATTCTCTGTGTATATATAAAGTCTGCTGCAGTTTCCACGGTATGCATCCAATGAAGTGAGCTGTAGCTCACGAAAGCTCATGCTCAAATAAATTGGTTAGTCTCTAAGGTGCCACAAGTACTCCTTTTCTTTTTGCAAATACAGACTAACACGGCTGTTACTCTGAAACCAATACTTCTAGAGAGTTACACATACAGATAATGCCAAGCACTGAGTTTCCGGTATTCAGATTTTTAATCACATTTTGTTCAAGCAAATGCCAAATACAAGAAGATTTTCCTTGACGAGAAAATAATAGGTTTAAAAGCATCATTCCATTGAGAGAACATTCAGTCTCTGCATCACAGTGATACCAAGACATCCTCTTGCTCTTTCTGTAAGGAAGAAAATCACTTAAGGCTATCCAGGACCCTTCACAGTCCCCGACTTTCCTGGACTTCCTACAGCTGCCCCACTTTGTTTACATCAAACACTGCTGGAGGCTGAAGCTTGGCACGGTTAAAATTGTTGGGGCAGCATTTGTGCTAGTTATAAATATAGAGAGCTGAATAAAGGAAGTATTTTCCCTACCTTTAATGCCTGTTCCTTAAAGAACTGCAGGGCGTAAGCAAATATTTCAAGTGCTTTGACTTTTTTCCCGTTTGCAGCTGTCAGATCTGTTTCCATGGTGAGATTCTGAAGGAAGAAAATAAGAGGTAAATGTTAAATTCATATCCCATTGCTTGAGGGAAGGGAATTCTTCCTTGCTGGGACCCACCAGCTTAGGAAAAACTGATGTACATTGTTTGGGGTTTTTTTTCTAGTTTTCTTTTGGAGAGGATCTAACCAACCATGGAGATTTCCTGGATTGTGATATTTTGTTGTTTGTTACAGGCCAGGTTTTTTGTACCCATCAGTTGTGGCAACAAATAGTTGTAGGCAGAGCTTGTAATGCGGATATTTAAGTATCTCATTTGCATAAATTGCACCTGCAATTAATTGAAGCCATGAAACTGCATGCAAAAAATGAAGCCCAAGGTAAAGGTTAAAAAATCATATATTTTGAATTCCTACCAAGATGTGAAACTAGAAAAGAAAGTATTGACCAACCCCCAGAACTCTAGAATGGTTATTTTAAGATGTAAAGTCAGAGTATAATAATTGGGAGTACAGTCGAATAATAACATGACTTCCTTTTGGAATATATCACCAAGTATTAAGGGTGAATTCACTCCCATGCAGAGGGTCACCCTTACAGCTATGTAGCTCTTAAGTTCCTCTTACGCCTTCAGAATAGGGTGTAAGCGGTACATAGGCCTTAGATAGGCTCTCTGCTCAGGAGTGAATTTCACTCAAAAAGAGCAGACAGGACAGGATAGTCCAGGAGAGGAAACTGCCAAGGTTTAGAATGGCATTCATTAAAATGTTGAAGAATGTTTGTGGCTGGGAGAGGGAAGCAAAATAAAGCAGTAGGCATTACGTTGTAAGTTTCACTTAATAAACAAATCCTTTTTTTCCTACAAGTACTAATGCTGGTGCTCCATGCCTGGCTCATCATTTGTAAAGAAATCTGGCATGGCCAATATGAAAATATGTTTAGTTACCAATACAAACCATCAAAGCAGAGCTCAGTTATTACTTACACCAGTGGTGTGTAGCTTCATCTTAAACTTTTCAAAATATAACCAGTGCTTGGATTCATTGGGATCCAGGTCATGGTAGAAATCTCTTGCTGCATAACCGAAGCTATGAAACTTTCTTTCTGGTGTTAAGAGGATACTAGTTGGAGTCTTCTGATTGGATATACCAGGATCTCCACCTTCCCATCGCCTAGGAAAAAGATGAACCAGCTTCAAACTAGTGATAATTAACATTCATAATGAAAAGGAGGACTTGTGGCACCTTAGAGACTAACCAATTTATTTGAGCATAAGCTTTCGTGAGCTACAGCTCACTTCATGCTTATTAATGCATTGTGTAAGCAAGCTGGATCTGGCAATGGGTTACACAGAAGAATTTCACATGAGCAGACTTGGATTTGAATTCTCTTTAGGCCAAAAGTGAATGTTTATTCACAGCCAAGAAAACTTTGTTCCAGACTTTTAACAGTCTTCACACATGGTCATGAAATTTTCAACAGTATGGTTATATCCTTCCCTTTATGAGTATATAACTCCCATAGTGTGAGCTACACAGGAATAACAAGGGGACAACAGTATCAAGATAATTGAAAATCAATAAAATAATGAACAAATGAAATATATATTATATACAAAAAACCCCACTTTAAAAGAACATTAAGATTGCAAAGCCAAGCACTCAAAAGTTAGGAAATGCAAAAGTTGTTGCCCATACAACCTTAAATCAGCCCCCTTGTCAATATGCATTGTAATATAGCCTTTAAATACATGATCATTTACACCATTTCCACAAGACCCCATCAAGGAAATCCCATCCAGTCAAATGTCACCATGGAGAATTGGATTCTATCCCTGCCTCTAGAGTTCTTTTGTGATGCTGGACAAGTCAATTAAAACAAACTTTTCACAACTGGCCACTGATTGTGTGTTCCTCATTTTCTGGGTACCTTGTTTGAAACTTTAGGGGGCATATTTACAGAAGTGCTGAGCACTCACAGCTGTGATTGAAGTTAATGGGAGCCATGTTTTAACAGAATGTGCTACAAAAATGCTAAATATTCTCAAAAATAACACCCTAGGCATCTCAATTTGGGCATCCAAAACGAGTGTAAACAATGTTAGCCTTCCTCTCTGTGCCTCAGTTCCCCATCTGCAAAATGAGCATATTAATAAATCCTTACCTCCCAGGGGGTTGTGAAGATAAATTCATTAATTTTTGTGAAGCATCCACATATCATGGTGAGAACACCACAGAAAAGCCCATGAGTAAGGTTAAGATTCTGTCACGGGTATTTTTAGTAAAAGTCAGGGATAGGTTGCGGGCAATAAACAAAAATTCATGGAAGCCCACGACCTGTCTCTGACTTTTACTAAAAATACTCTGGGGCGGTTGTGAAAGCACTGCCAGGGGCTGACCTGTCAGCTGTCCCAGCCCCACTGCTGCTCCTGCTGCAGGGGCTGACCCAACCCCAGCCAGTGCTTCTGCCCTGGGGCCACTGCTCCAGCGCCTCTGGGGCTCATTGCCAGCCAGCTGCTGCGGCAGCTTCAGGGGTACTGACCCAATCCCAACTGCTGTTCCAGCGGCTCCAGGACTGAGAGCTGCTCCAGGCCTACCCCAAGGAAGTCATAGAGGTCCCAGAAAGTCACAGAATCTGTGACCTCCGTGACAGAATCGTACCCTTACCCATAAGGAAATTAATAGTTTTATATTCGGTACAGTGGATGGTGTGTGTGAAAAATAAAGTATGAGGCCACAAACTGACCGAAGAGGATAAATAGATAGATTGAATAACTACCTATATATATGAGTAGTGTATATCCTGTGCACTGAATGAGGCAGGGAACCTGTGGGTAAACAGTATGTGATCATGTAATCAAAGACTGCATCATAATTAGAGCTGGTTGAAAAATAAGGTATTTTCCCCTGTGGACAATTTTGATCTTTTGTGGGGGTAGGAGGGAAGCAAGCAGCTGTGGAACCTCACAAGAGTTGTATTTTCAGGTGCCTTGGCTCCCTGGCCAAGCTATGTTCCCTCAGGATGCACCGCAGTGTCCCCTCTTGCAGATCTGCCATGATGCATCATGGGAGTCTCTGAACATGGTGCATTGTCAGAGATGTAGTCTAGCTGGGGAACACAGCCGACAGGGGAAACTGGAGGCATAAGACACCCAACAACTCCCCTGAGGCACTGCGATGACCATTCAAAACTGAGTATTTCTGGTTTTGAGAAGAAATATTTTAGATTTCGTTTGGCTAAACACTCAATTTTCAGTCAAAAAACAGTTTAAGTGGAAAATTTTCAAGCAGTCATAATCATAATGCATACACACAAGGAGTCCAATTTGAGGTTGCACAAGCAACCTTATTTCTGGCATTTCCTAATTTTTGAGTGCATGACTTTGTGACCATAATGTTGGTTTTTTCTGTGTAATTTTATGGTTATGTAAAGAAAGCCTCTCCCTTTCAGAAGAATCAGCAGTACTGTGTGTCAATGCTATGCATACAGGGACTGCAAACACTTCTGACTAAACCTCTCTTCTACAATTGTCTCTCTGCCTTTCTTCTTCTCCTCATCCATCAAGCACCAGACTAGACTGTCTGATCAGACTGGTCAGCTTTAGGGAACATTGAGAGCACAAGAGAGACAGTTTCCTTGCTCTCAGTTCCTGTGCCTGGCACTACATCAGCCCCCAGCAACTTAGAGGAAAATTTAAAGGGAAGTCCTGTTCAGCCCCTGCAGGCCCAGGATGAAGCATGTGCATCTGCTTTATGGGGAATTCTAAGCCATCTCTACTGAGCAAGTGTAAACCAAGACTGTTCAGAATCTTATAATTAGCCAAATTTGGGCAAATTTTCAGGGGGACAGAAAAAGGCACATCCCTGACACCAAGGCTTTCCCTGCTGCGAATTTTCAAGTCCCAGTTCCAAAGCATGGGGACACTAGAGATTTCAACCAAAAAGTTGTAAATTTCTTTTAACATGGCAAAACAACATATTTTCCCTCACTCTCATCCTCTGAGGCAGCTGAACTATTTTTGCTGGATTGGGCTAAAATCCAGCTTGAGGCAGACATGATATGGAAAATTTCAGCCTGAACAGTTAGCATTTGGCAAAGTTATAAGCCACTGGGAACAGGGTCTTATAATAGGAGTTTTGGGCAATGTTAACTACAGGCCGAGCTACTTCCTCTGCATATAAGATAGCATATTAAATTTAGCATGCTTTGTTTTACCTATTGTATATATTTTATACGAGTTGCAAATGAACAGAAAAGACTTTTCAACCAAAATGTTGAAGTCCCACACATAAGATATAAATCCAGGGAAGCAGAACGGTATCATTTGGAGAAGGAATCCTCAATGATTCATGCTGAGTAATTTCCGGAAAGTTCCATTAATAGAAAATGTACTCAGGAGCTAGATAATGATGGCCCTGTTTATTTTCTTTATGGACAGGTGGATTATGCCTTTTTCTAGACTGAATGCACTTAAGCTGCAGCTAAACCTGGCAGCCCAACATGTCACTCCATTACGGCTGAGATTTCCAAAGTTACCTAGGTGATTTAAATGCACAATTCCCAATTACTTCTAATGGAAATCTGGCCTCCAAATCCCTCAGGCAGCTTTAAAAATCTCAATGTACACCTCTGCTCAGACATACAAGCCGCAATAAATAAATATAATGGGAAGTTTGACTTTAGTTTTAATAATAATACAGGCCTTTAAAAAGACTCGTATGGCATCTATTCTCTTCTAGAGAAGGGAAGCTGTGGTCCTGGGGACTGAGTTAGGTTACCTGTGTTCTACTCATGATTCTGCCACTGACTCACAGAGGAAATTTCTGGCTCTGTGGAAGCTTATAATGGGAGCTTGCCATTAACTTCAATGGTGTGAGGATTTCAACCCCTTTAGGCACATCACTTATCCTCTTTGCATCTAAATTAGCCCGTCTGCAAAGTGAGGGTAATAATGCTCACCTTCCTTTATATAACATACCTTGAGATGCATGTATGAAAAGCACAATATAAATGCAAAGTAATAGTATTCTACCTCCATGTATGAAATGTCCCTTGACATCAGGGGAGCTGGAGAGGGGCTAGGGATCGGTCCATGCAGACCTCATTGCAGGATCTTTGCTTTAGTTTAGACATAACAGGCCAGATCCTCAGCAGGCTAAACTGGCGTAGCTCCATTGACGATAGCAGAGCCAGTTTTCAGAAGCAGAGGATCTGTCCCTACTTTACAAGGGGCAATGAGAGACAAAGGGAGGGTTGGTAGGAAGAGGGAGAACAATGGTTACTGTTAAGATCACATGATTGCTTTTTCTCTACACATGCATCGGGCTGACAAAGATGCAGTTAAGGGAGTGATCCTGGCAGTGAGGGGGGGAGTGGATCTAGAGCAGAAACTTAATCAAAGAAACAAGATTCTTGACAGCAGAAGTAGTACACTGGCAACACTGAGGCAAGAGGACATTCTCTTCTCCTCCATGTGTGGAATTCCCATGGGCATCAATGGAAGTAGTTCCATGTGTGGACCCAGGGGAGATCATGCACCTAACATTTGTTTTAAAATTGCATCCATTTTCCTATGAATTTGTGTCTCCCCCCATAAAATACTTAGACAAATTCAAGTATCTGTTATTTAAGCATCAGCCTAAATATTTAGAGCTTTGTGTAAATCACTATCAGTCGATAGGTATTCTTCAGAGTATGCAAGATATTTCTTCCTAACCCATGACATGGATTACGGTAAGGACCTTACAAATATCTTGACAGAAACACTGAGGAGTTAATGGGACTTTACAGACATGAAGTACTGTAACTGGTAAAACCAAAACTAAAACTATGCAATCAAGGTAAATTAGATACTGATCTAGCAAAGAACTTAAGCACATGCTGAATTCGAAGCACTGAAGTCAATGGGACTACTTACATACTTAAAATTAAGCACATGCTTTAAGTGCTTTGCTGGATCAGTTCCTAGAAGTTTTTCTTTGTTTGCAAGTACTGGCGCTTACAACAAATAACAACTGGAGTCAAAATGATCATCTTGGTTTGCCTGCAGATTATATTTCCCATGCATATAGCATGCTACAATGCTGCTGAGATCCAGTAGCCTAGTAATCTATATCACTGAAACCTTGTGGTCTGCTCTTGTACCAAAGGAGGAATTTGTAGTTGAAAATCAAAACGATACTACTTTGAGACATTTTACAGAAAAGCAGCTTTGTTAGAAGGTAACCAGAAATCCAAGTGTCTGGAAAGGATCAATGTTAGGCAGAGAACCAAGATTTCAGCAAGGAAAGACGACAATGTATCACTGGTGTGCTACATTTTAATGTAAACATTCTCAAGAATGTTGGAAGTTCAGTTGGAAGTGACATTTCCTGTGCTCAAATATTTATAAATTATATTACATGTAACCCTAATTATGTAAATATTTTGAGCTTCTTAATGCCCTCTGAACTACTGGTTGTCAAACTTCTTAACCTTTTAAAATTATGTTTTTTCACTGAACTTCATAATTTCATAAACACGTTATAGCTGGAACAGGATCATGAAACACTTTCCCCCAAATTCTCTATAGTAATTAAGAGACAATGAAAATATAAATCTATAGTTGTGTGTTACTGCCAAGAGCATATTTCATGCACTTTCTGAACACAACTTCATGGGTAAAAGCATGTAAGAGTCAGTAATTTTTGTAATTGTTCTTGTTATTAAGGCGCTAGTTATGCCACACTGGAAATGTGGGTACCACATTTATTTTCCTTCAAATTTTATCCTTCCAATTCGGTAAACTTTAAAAAAAAATTCTTTCTAGCTTGAAAGAAACATGGCTTCTTCCTTTACTCCTTGTTTTGCACTAGCATCTAAAATAATGTCTACACATATCCAAGTCACCATAACAGCATGTTGTTCCCTTTGTTGGCATTGGTTTTGTCTAGGTTCTATACCAAATAATTTCTCAGCAAGTGAGTGGTAAAGTGATATTTAAGATTTGGAGAGTATTTTCCATCAATTGTACTGCAACTACTTTTTGATTGTCTAACCCTGCAATAACATCTGCACTGGCAGACCTCTGCAGCTGTATGAAGCCCTATGCTTTTAACTGGGCTCTGCACAAGTACAGGGTGTGGATCCAAATGCAGGTTGAGTACTTAAGATACTACAGGTCAAATGTTGGGTCTAAAAGTTTGGATGGTGTCACTACCTAAAATTTCCACAGTATGTTACAGGCTTAGTTTAAGATGTTAAGCAGTGGTGGGCCAGAGGCACCACTGTGCTACGGCTTTGTAAGAATGGCCCTGTCAATAGCACAGTTTGGGATCACTAAAGTACAATCTCAGAAATGCCGTTTCTTCCAGTATTGCATCCAGATCCCCTATTTTAACAATTAAAATCAAGAATTTAATTTTTCATTTAAAAACTAATTTACTGTCAAAAATGGATATGCAAACTTACTATGAATATGGGTCCAATTCTGCCTCCCATACATCTCTGTGGTGCTTGGTATCTACCTGTCTCCAACTGGTAGCACCAAGTACCTTTTCATGAATTGCATTGTGGGTTTCTTGAAGGACCCTTGATGAGTGGGGCAGAAAGGCTTTTTATAAACTGACCACAGACGTTGACTGCACAATCAGGACTGTCCACAGATAGTTTCTCTGCTTAGAAGAATTACAGCATGTCTCATTTGGTTAGTAGCACTGTAGTCCTTTTTACTCCAATTTTCAGACTTCCAGAAGGATGAATAGTAATTTGCCTCATGACAAAAGTGATTGCTACAGTTAATATTTTCATACACTCAACTTTCCAAACCATTCACCTTTTGGGCTGAAATTTCCCATAATTTGTTCTCTACACAAGGGTATAATTTATCTTTTCTTTTCTTTAAAGAAAGATATTTTTAGTAAGACTGAAGTCAATTTTGAATTATGGGCAATGAAAAAAGAAAACACAAAACTTTTCCTAAGGAGCTCATTTTCCAGTGCTCTTTTCCTTTTGTGTATCCATCACAGTAGTCTTTATATTTTGATCACATTACTAGATGCATACGTATCAAATTCGCAGGGGAAAAAGCTGTATTACATTATATTATTTGAGAAACAATATGTCATCACATAACTAACAGGTATTTTGTATGCATACATGCATATAAGTGGTAGAGTTAAGCTTCACTTTTACATTTTCTGACTTTTGAGTGCTTAACAACCTTAACATAACATTACCACGGGTTTATGCACCCCTCCCAAAGTAACAAATTTAAATGGTCCAAATCTTCATACACTAGCCTCTGTTTTTGAACCAACAATTTGTGGGTGCAAATAACTGCAGTCAAAAAAATGTTGTGTACACAACTATATGCAGGAATAATTTAGGTAACGTACCTTAGACAGCTACATTACTTGACTTACGGATGCACCATTAGCTTGAGAAGACCAGATCCCCTTTGCCCTGCTCCAGATGGAAAGCTGCCATAACAGGGGAAGAGGGAGTCCAGGGATATTGGGGAATCCCTGGCATAGCTAACTTTATGCCGTTTGCCTCCTTGCACCTTCAGCAGAAGGGGCATCTTAAGGTGTGTCTTATTTTTCTAGACTTTCCCCACTTTTAAGTAAGTTGTGGTGTTCAGTGGTCACTGTAACTGGGTTGATTCCTTGCTGTTGATCACAGAGGGTCACAGCCACTCTACTTCCCTGGTGGAACCTTCTCTCTCTCTGTTCACTACCTCCTACTGAGATGCTAGGAGAGGTAAACTTTCCCCTTTAAATGAATATGCACAACTTTCTCCTACTTATTTCAGTTAGGGTCCACCTACTGCTCAGAACTGCAAACTGCACCATTTCTTAAAATTTAATTAGAGCATCATAAAGCAATGGTATTTCAGCCTAAATGCTTCTCTTCAGTTTGAAAATATTTAAGGACACCCATAGCAATAACCATCATTGTTCTTAGCTCTCTTAACCCCCTCTCCCCCATATCATTCTGCAATGTGGAGAGATGAGGAGTAAAATTTTCAAAAGAGCCTAGTGACCAGATCTTCAAAGGCATCCAGCTGAGCATTTTTGCAAATCTGGCCTCTTAATTTAGATGCCTAATTGGGAGCTGAGCATTTCTGAAAATCTGTCTCCAACTGTGGGTGCTGAACACCTTGGAAAATCTGGTCCTAAGTGACTTAGGATCCTAAGTCACATTTTCAAAAGTGACAAGCTCCTAGGTATCTCGGTCTATTTTGAAAATGGGAATTAGGGACCTCGGAAATTTTTATCCAAGGTTTCTAAATAATAAGATGTGCAAATATGCCAGCTTGTACCTGCCAAATTCTGTATGATATGAGGCAAAAGGACAAGGGCCTTGCACCCACCCCATGTGCAGTGATTTCTCTATTAGGCACTTTTGGAACTACCATTATCCCAAAGTGCCTAACAGAGAAATGCACATGGATAACAAAGTCACGACCGCCACAGTTATAACTGCTCCCTGAATGCTTCTGTATACTTTGCCAGCAGATTCCTCCTTTAATTCACACCATTTTATAAACCTGAGCAATAAGACTCACAGAGAACATGTTTATGTTTATTATTAAAGCAATTAAAATAAGATAGGGACATAGGAGAAATTTACACCATGAAAGGGGGTTTTCGCATTGGTGGCTGTATACAAATCCAGTCATTCCAAACCCATGCTGACCTCAGATGTAGCAACTGCAGATAGTACACACTGTCACCATCAAGAGCTCAATGCTGCAATGCAGCCCTTACCTCATTACACGAATACATTCTGGCTCCTTGGTGAAGCTGTAGGCGTAGCCACTGGATGTCGTGCCAAAATCAATAGCCACAACAACAAGGAATGACTGCTCTACAGCGTCATTTGTATCAGAGTCCTTCTGTTAAAATAACAGAAACAGAACAGATTTTGAGTCACTGTTTAGAGAAGGAATTGTAATCTGTCCTACTTTTCAGTGGCTCTGAACTGCAGCAAAGCATTCATCTGTCTCCTGCAGAAAAGTGCGGTCCCCCAGAACCATGTCAGTAGTCTATATCCCTTAATGGGCATGGAAATGCAATGTACAACCAAACTAACAGTTAATTCTGGTACCTTTCACACAAATCCAAATGAATCAGAAATCCTTTCGTGTTCACTTCCAGTAACAGCTGAGACCTACACGGCTAGCTACCAAACTTTTAGAAATGTATTAGCTGAAAAACATGTTATACCTCTGTGTATCATATATGGAATACATGATAGTGATACCATACATGGAATACATAGTAAATTATAAAAGGTATATAAGCACAAGTAAGACTGCTCAGAAATGGTGAAGCCAGCAGGAAGGTGTGCAGGCCAACCCAATACCTGCCAGTAAAGCTTTATACCGCACCACAGCATCATATATTGCTGCATCTTTTTTGGAAAACCTATTCTGGAAACATTCTGGAGATTGTATTAGGACTAATTCTAATATCCTTCTGCCTGTAAATCCATGGGCCTTAGTTACAATCAGTTTAGTTTGACAGGACTCAGAGGAGAGAAAATTTTAAACTAATGAATTGAAAACATCTCTAAAAATGTCTTTAAACTGCTGAGGGTCCCACAGGAAAACCAAGATTCTCCCCTTTTCTCTGGCATACAGCCCCCATTTCTAGCTTTGTGCACTCATGAAATATCAGGCCTTTAACTAGTTATTGACATGAAGCTGAATATTGCTTGTTCCGGGCCCTGGACCACTGTCGTTTTGTAGGAAATAGGAAGAAATATTTGTGTGGCGGTTTGATATTTTTTTAAAGAAAAAGGCATCTATTTGAAGCTGCTCAGGGAGCTGGACTGATGGAATAAATCCTGGCAGAAACAGATTAATGAACAGAGTATAAGCGAGGTCTATGATAAAATTTTACTCATTGTATGTTTCTACCCTGTATCACATAGTTCTACCATTTGGCCATGGATTTTGCCACCATGGATATGGAAATATACTGTATTGTATACAAAATGCAAAACTTAATTCAACCTTAACTATGAAATTCACACCTTGCACTTATTAGTGCCTTCCCTTGAAGGGTGTCAAAACAGTTTATAGACACAGCTTATGTTTTTATTACATTTTAAAGAGACACAATCAATTAGATTGTTCAGCTTAAAAAACCTGGAAGGTGGCCACCCACAGAAGTTCTTGTCCTAAATTTTCAAAACTGACTAGTCATTTTGGGTGCCTAACTTCAGATACTCCTAAAACACCCACTCTCTGAAAATTAGGCCTCTTAAAAGTGTCTCCAGTTGAGCACCCAAAATCACTAGTCACTTCTGAAAATGTAGAAGTTAGCTTATGCCCCAGTTCCGTCCACATATTCTCTTGTCTGCAAACCCACCATTGCACATACTGAGAGGATATCACACAACTTCCACTGGGAGAGTCATAGTAAACACACCAGAACATAAACACTCTTATACTAATCACCTTTTTGTGTACTGTGCTACTCTCAGTAACAATTTTATCAGCCCTTTACATCTGACTGCAAGGGGCAAGGCAATTGTCACAGTAAACTGTAGTTGCAAGCTACAGCATAATTAACAAAATGTATACAGCAAACGATACCTTACTAAACTGTCTGAAGGGACAAGCTTAAAGAGATTTAGCCCAAATACAGATGCATGGTTCCTTAACTGTGATGTAAACTTTCTACACCCTTTGCCCCTTACACATCATCAAAAGCCAAATGGAATGAGGAACTAACCAACTCATGCACAAAACATGGAAACATTTGGCCTCTTATCAAATGAGGCTCTAAATACCTCATTTGATAAGGGTGGGTGGATTGATTTAAATCAAAGCAATTTAAATCACCAATTTTAGTTATGAGTTCAATCAACAAGCAGGAAACCTTAATTTAAATAATCAATTTTGATCATGTTTTGCATTTGTACGTTTTAGTTATTTTCCTAAAGAAAGGTTGATTCCCATTGGCTGGTAACCATTAAAACATGTTGATTTGCAAATAAAAATAGCCTTTACGTGAAATGCAGTGCTAACCAGGAGGACACGCTAGATCCATACACATTTTTAAATGCAGTTAGATAGCATAACCTACATTTATTCAAATTCTTAATTTTTACATTTTTATTATGTTAGAAAATGGTGAACGATTTATTTACTTGATGATGATTTTATACTTGTGATCTGAGTTGCGTTCTATTTGGGTGGAAATTAAGATTTAATTAAAAATGCTCAAAAACAGAATTTTATTTTTTGGATTATATAAAACTACTGAATACATAAGAAAAAAAGTTTATCAAAACACATTTTGCATTTAAAACGAACTGATTTAGTAAACAAAGGAAGTATTATCTGTAGTTAGTGAATTGAACTGATTATTTCTGGTCACAATGTCCTTCAAAATAGTAGCTCTCCTACTCAGTTTTTATTCATATACTAGAAGAGAAAAACAAGCTTTTTCAATTCCCACTTGGTTTCTTAGCTTTGAATGAACTAGTCACTGAACTAGCTGAACAAACAGCGATGAAGGAAACATTCTCTCTCAGCCTGCAGAAGAGGTTACTGCTGTCAAAAAGCTGGGTTAGCACTTCAAACAAACCATGAGTTCAGATGCTTAGCCAGCAACTTCCAACAGTTCAGTATTTTGACTTTCTTTAAAACTTGGCAACATACATGTACTGCTTAATATTATTATTTGTATTTAATTTAAATGATTTTAACAGATTATAATAAATTCAGGCCCTAACCTAGATTGTCAATTTCAAAATTAATTTTCAATAGTTTACTGTAAAAAATAAACAACCCTGAATTTAATTTAAATACAAAATATTTTTATTTAAATTAGATTTATTTTTATTAAAATGTGATTGATTTGATTTAAATTGGCTTTTACCCACCCTGAAACAGGGATGGGCAAACAGGCTGTTATTTGGAGATTCAGGGGTCTCCACATTCAGTAGATATTCAGACCCACCATTCCTTCTTTCATTGAAGCCCCTGGATCCTACTAACTGACTCCCTTAAGGGCCACCTACGTGCCAAGACTTGTTGGAGATTGGTGATGAGGAGTAAGGTCCTGGAGTTCAGAAACATGAAGATTTGGTGGATAAACTGAGTATCAGGCATCTGGATATTTTCAGAGAGCTGTTCGGAATCACTGCTGGCTGCATAGGGCTGATGAGGGTTGGGCATTCTGGAAAATGTATTACTCAGTTCACACACTGATCTTCCCTTCTATAAAATTATGCCTTCTTAGTCTAGAAAAGGACATTCCCCCACATGACTCTACCTGGACAACCCCTTTACATTTTACAGAGCAGTGTCAGTATACTCTGTGCTGTAAATAACTAAAGGACTATAGACCCTGCCTCAAAGGGCTTCCTATTTACAACAGAGAAAACAGAAAAGCGCCACACCAGGGATGACCTGATGAAGGACTAATCTCAAACTTTGAGGATTCTTATCCTTGATTTCTCTAATTATACACTTCACTGGTGCACCATTAAAAGGCTTTGCAGGAGTAGTGCATTCACAGGAGAGATATCACTAAAGAGATAGGTGGCTGCTTGATAATCAAGAAGAGAGAGGGAGTTCCAAGTTTAAGGAGCAGTGCAGAACACGGCATGAGGTCATGAGTTGGAGAAAGAGGCAAAGGGTGGGAGAGTTGGACTGAGTGAGGGGACGAGGAAATGAATGCAGAAATCTAAGCAGGGGCTTAGCGGTGAAAAACCTTAAGGTAAGGATAAACAGCTTTGAACTTGATGTGCAAAGCCTGGTGAAGCTGGGGAAGGGATTCTACAATGGCAATGACACATTCTGAGCACCACTGTTTTGTGAGTAGAACGTGCATTGCGTTACGGTAGAACCTCACAGTTATGAACACCGGAGTTACGGACGCATTAGGAACCGGAAATATGTAATCAAGCAGCAGCAGAGATGAAAACAAAACCCAAATACAATACAGTACTGTGTTAAATGTAAACTACTAAAAAAATTAAGGGAACGTTTAAAAAAAGATTTGACAAGGTAGAAACTGTATCTGTGCTTGTTTCATTTAAATTAAAATGGTTAAAAGCAGCATTTTTCTTCTACATAGTAAAGTTTCAAAGCTGTATGAAGTCAATGTCCAGTTGTAAACTTTTAAAAGAACCACCATAAGGATTTGTTCAGAGTTACGAACATTTGAGAGTTATGAACAACCTCCATTCATGAGGTGTTCGTAACTCTGAGGTTCTACTGTGCTTGTGTTGGCCATCCCTGGGGCTTAGCGATAAGGGGTGGAGTATGTCAAAGAAATTAATGTGATTTGTGCGTGTGGAACTGGAGGGGAGGGGGAGTTAAGATAGGTTAAAGAAGCATCCTTTAATGGGACTTTTTGTGACCTCTTTGGGTGTTCCCCTTAGGCAACTGTAAATGTTTTATTTTTCTTTGTGATGAGAAAAGAAGACAGAGAGAGAGAGAAAGAGGACAGAGAGAGTGATGCATATGTGTTGAGATCCTATTATTTTATAGTCACGTTTCAGAGAACGGGGAATATTTCAGTGATTGCCCAAGATCAGACAGCAAGAGAATGACAAAGGTGGGGATAGAAGGGATTGTTTTGTAGAGCGGCATTGGACCGGCTTATGCAGATGAGTGTCACTTTCCTCTACATCTGTCCTTATATATTTTGTATGGAATTCTGGCCCCACTGGAGTACATGACAAAACTCCCATTGACTTCAATGGGGCCAGGAGTTCATTCTTTATCTGTACTTCCTGAGCTAGTGGAATTGCTCCTTTAACTTTCTGCATATAAGCCGTGAGTTCTGTAACTGATGACCAGGAGACTGAGGAGTCAGGAGTCCTGAGTTCTTATAGGTGGGACAGGCAGGAGAAAATAATGTCAATGCACTGTACAACATATACCCTATATTTCTTACCGCAATATGCGATGGAGACAATGGTGTTATTCCTGGGTCTCCTAAACTTTTAGCTGGGGATGAGTAAGCAGGTGTGGAAACTGCATCTGAAAGAAAATGGAAAGAAAACTCTTCAGCAACTGGAACATATAAAAATGTCTATGCAGCAGAATAAGTAGGTTAGTATAGAGTAGTTTGCTCTCTCTACCAGTGCACAGTTTGTCTATTGTGACAATCCTACCATTAAAGCAACCATAAAGAAGGTAAATTCTATAAAACCAGGCTCTCTTAATAATTATGATATATTATTTTGGTTTTATAAACTATTAAAAATATTGCTGGTTCTTTTGAAGATTTGCTAGTTGACATGTATTCCAAGTCAGGTGGAGGCTGTACTGACAGCTTATTTATTATTTGAATCTTCTGACGAATGCACAGCATTCATCCAAATCCCGTAAGTAATCTGGTATAGCAAGCCTTAAACTGAATAGTCGCTTCTAGTATCTCCACTGATACCACAGTTTACAAAGTTGTGATTTTGGTTTTGAAAGTTTATTTGAGCTTCCTGGTTGAGCGCCCTCCCATATTATGCATCATTTCTGAAGGCTTCCTAACATTATTCAGAAGTCCCAGCAGACATAAAGAGCGGATACTATGTACACTTCCACCAAGAGCTTACGGTTAAAACTTGAGAATTCCTGCAAACGCAGAAGATGAACACAAGATGTGAAATCAAAAAAGACTAATTTCAATAGTAAAAGAGCAGTTTAAATCAATTTGACAATTCCGTAGAAGCAAATTGCAATTACTCTGTCATGAGCATTTATTATTAAACTTTCCCACTGCTCAGTTTCTTCTCTTTAATACATCCACAGTGAAACACGTGGTACAGCTGTTGGTAGTGCTGCAGTAGCATTCCCAACTGGGAGGCAAGAAAGCACCATTAATGAATGATAAAAGAATTCTTTGGCTTTGCATACATTTAAAATCTTACTTGACAAGCAGAATATCAAGTACTTTGCATAAATACCGAAATACACTATTTAAAAAAAATCATTAAATATTCTTACCCTCACTCTCAGAGCTAAAAGTGTACAGTGTCAGTTCACTTGTGGTAGAGAACAAAAGAGGGTAAAGGCCAAATTTCTGCTCTCAGATTAGGACAGCACCTCTCAGGCTGGTTAAAATATATCTATATTTGATGATTGTATCAGCCACTTTATTCATCGGTATAAATTCCACTTTGTTCCAAAACACGTGCATCTTGCAATACATACTTGTATGTGTTTGTGTTAGACCTGAAAGGGGCATGTTCTGGCAAAAGTGGGAAGCAATTAGCGGAACGTCCATGTTCCTCTTAAGGTCTTTTGATACTTCATGACTGATCCAATACCCTTTGAAGTCAGTCAGTGCGAGTCTTTCCCTGATGTGAATGGTCTTTAGGATGTTGACTTCATAGGAAACAAAATATTCTTTTCAGCTGTTGGCTATGTGTTTCTAACATTTCTCCGTGTTGCTACCTCTTATCCTTACCTGTCCAAATTCCTCAGTTTTAGTGATCTACATTCCGTGCATATGCTCAATCACAGACTCTTACTGTGTGTGCCTTGTGTGAAACAAAGAAAATCCTGAGAGAGTATACAGCTTCCTTTGTTTCCCAGAGAGCAATCGATAAGTAACCTTTTGATGCACTCACCATGGGGCAAATTCATGCTTGATGTAACTCCATTCAAGTCAATGTAGTTTCAGCAGAAATAATTTGGTCCAAGAAGTATATAAATGGGGGAATATATACACAGATATAAATGTATTATCTAATAAAAAATGCCGAGCTGAGAATAGGGTGCTGCAATAGTTTACGGTAGAGAAATGTGTACAATAGAGAGAAATTGATTTATATACTTTCATTTACCAAAATGTTTAAAATCAATTGTCCACGAGTCTCAGCCACAGAATGCTCTTTAGAATGTTTTTCTAAGGACCTGATCTACAGACCTGCCAAGCACCCACCACTCCAGTTAAAGTAAATGGGAACTGCAAGCGCTCAGGATTGCTGAAAAATTAGGCCCTTGGTCACTTTAAACCTGCAAAAATAAACCCACCACTGCATCTAACATGTTTAAAAACACACACAAACAAAAACAGATCAAGTCCCCTATGATGACCACACTGATTCATCCTACCAGCACCACGTGTTGGCAAATACCTGAGTAAATGGAGAAACATTATACTGAGCCTTGGGCTTTACTGGACCAAGAGAGGGAGAGAATTCCAGAGCCCGGAACCACCTTGCAGGACTCAGCTCTAATATAGCAAACTGAACTTTTAGTCGAAACTTACTATTTATTTTGTAAGTGCAGCATAAAGAGCCATTCTAATTTTGTTGCAGGCAGCAGTTTCATTATGACATTTACACACAGTGTAAATAATTTGATGACATTTCCTAATGCTACTGACAAGCTGTTTGCAATGACGAGGAAAACTTTAATAATCTGAGTTATGACATAACAAAGTGGCACTGATATTACCAGAGAGTTCCCATGCGAATGAATGAATGCAGCTGATGATACTGAGAGGCAGAAAACGTGTTTATAGAAAGAGGCTGCAGGAATCTAGCCTCTTACACTCCATTCATCTTTGGATTAATGGTAAGTGTTTTCATTAGTAGAACAGAAATGATTTGCTAACCAGTGAATGATTAATTATATATAGGAACTTTGTAGCACAAGATTTCATCTATCAAAAGGCCCCTCCTAAAATGTTTTAAAATATATTGGGGTGTGCATGTTTTATTTTTACAATGTTAACTTCATACTGTCCTTTTGGGGAAAAGATTGTGGCATAATTTTACAAGTCTAGTCCCAATAGCAGAAAAGACAGTGAAAGCTTAGGAAGGTTCGAGTATTTGGGAATGTGTTTTGTAGTCACAGAACCCAGATTGAGAGTTCTTGCAAAGAAATGGGGAGCAGGAAGAGGAGGTGCTTAAGAAGAGTTACAGGCCATATGGTTTAGGCTGCAAGAAAAGATGAAGCCAGAAGTTGGGGGGTGAGGGATGGGTGTTTTCTCCATTAAAAAAACCTTTATTCTAGATAGTGTCATGATATATAGAATAACAGTCCTTTTAAATGGGATATTTATAAAAAGAAAATGTTAAATTATAGACCGAAGCAAACAGACATTCACACAGTTCAAGTTCCAGCTTCATCTCCCTTGTTTATCAGGGACCATATCCTTTATCACACTACATAGCACACAGACATCTAGTGGCTGTAACAAATGATAAACAAATATTTAATCACTGATAGCTTGTAAATTGTTTACCTAAGGCAGTTGCAAGAGTCTGGTCATAGGTCCAGACTGAAATCTGGAATACTACAAGTCCCCGAAACAAACTATTAACATTTAAAATAAAAATAAATTTAGTTAAATTGGTGCAACCTTCTTGCGTGGACATTTTAAACTCAGTTACAGAGTGACTGAACTCAATTAAGTTTTATCAGTCTTAACCTCTCAAAATTAGTTAAGAACATTGACACAAGTGATTTGCATAGATTTAACTCAAACTATTTAGAAACTGATTTGATTATATCAGTGAAATTTCTGAGTTTCCAGAAACATCAACAAGTGATTTTGTTAAAGGATTTGGAAGCCAGAGTGCCTCACATGATGCTTTAACATCTACCAACTTCATTAACTCCACTACTGTTGCACATCTATTTCTTATTATAATTGCCACATTTTGTTCCACTGCTTCAAAATCTGGGTAAAACTCGGAAAGCCAAATGCGCATAGAATGTGAACTTTTTTTATAAAGGAGAATCTACATAGAAATGACAGCTCATGATGAATGAGACTATCAAGAGTTATAGCAGCTATTGATAACATATTTTGGATATTAAATCTCATGCTTCAAGGTTTAAGTCAATGTCTCCGATTTAGGGATTAGGAGGAGACCTAATGTTGAGGACAGACTGTCCCACAGTTGCCTAATGCCTGGCTGTTTGCATCTTGTTCTGAAGCATCCAGTGCTGGGGTTGGCAAAGACTGGATACTGTACCACATGGACCATGGGTCTGATCCAGTCTGGCAATTTATGTTTCTCTGATGAATCAAGCCATTATTCCTCCATTGGAAAAGCCAGATGGCTGCCATTACATTAACAATAATATCCTACTCTGCATGTGGGAGAGACAAAATGGAAGGTGTAATCTATAGTAATAGGATAGTATTTCTTTAAATAGTCTGTGAGCCCATGAACGGTGCTCACGGTGTTCCATGTTTTCAAAGCCACCAGAAACCAGTCAGAACAGCAGTATGTGCATAGCTAGGCCTTGCACGTCTGTGTATATGAAGTAAACCAGGCTGTTGGACTCAACAGTGCCCGGGTGGTTTCTTCATTGTTTTGTTTTGTTTAAAGAGCAAAAGATACAACAGAAGGAAAGCAGCACTATAGATTCTCTCAGTACTATAATATGAAAATGGAAGTTTAAAGCATCCATGGGAGGAGAAGGCTCAAGCAACAATAAAAATAAATAAATGAATAAACGAATGACTGTAGCCCATAAAAATGAGAGCTCTTATTATAGACTATATCTTAGTGCATTTAAATCATCACACCCTTTCACCAAAATTCCCGAAGTACTTGAGTGTACTTCATATGGGAAGGAGCCAATCCATTTTACCAATTTTAAACTTCTGTTTCCCAAGGATTATTACTCTAGGATAAAAATGTCCTCCAGGGCAAAGCCTGACACACAAAAAGTCTGTGCTTCGGAATAATTTTTGTTTTGTGAAATTTGAGAGCAATGCATCTGAGCATGGCTGAGTTACAGAACCCACAAAGTTGGAGCTTATTGGCTTGCTCTTATAAACCCTCAACAGTTTAACTTTTAAAATGAAATTTGCCCATCTGTGCATCTAGGAGAGCTGGGGACCAAGAGCTCGACCCTTTGTGAGAAATTAACAGCTCTTTACATGTAACAGTTAACTGATTGCACCGCAATTTCTCCCCTCCATAGAGGGAAGGGTGACTCCACATCCCATTGCAAATCCTTTGGAACTTCCACTCTAACATTAAGAGCTCTGCTGCTGATGCAGTAACAGTTCTCATGTCTTAGAGGACTGGGTGAAATTTACTTTACCAATCCCAGGAATATATTGTGTATCAAAGGCTCACAAAGCACCCACAGGGACTGTCTTAACAGAATGTTTCACTATTACCTTCAAAACTAGCGCATACCAAACTTTAAACTGCATTTCTTCACAATCCTACCCAGGTAACATAAACACGAGGGCAGCCGTGATTATTAGTTGCAACAAGTGATCATTTGTCTGTTCCCAGTACAATACAGGGGAAATATGGATGCCCTGTTCACACCAAGTGAGAATTTATACACTCTTCAATCCATCATTGCCTCCCACCATGGTTTGTCATTTACACCAGTGCAAAGCAAGTACAAAATATTACCCAATGAAGGATTTATTGTTTTAGACTCATACTGCAGAGACTAAGTGATGACACAAGGTGGAGAATGAGGTTTCACGTACCTAACAGGCAGCATGGACTTCCACCTTTGAGCTTCCAGCTGCAGGAGTTGAGAAGATGACACTGGTATTCAAATTAATACCATAGTGCCTCTGCAAATGATGATCATCCAAAACTCATGTTCAGTTTTTTAGATATTCTACGAAAGGCCAGATTTTCCTTAATGGGAGTAGTCCCATGGACTTCAACATAACTTGTATGAGTTAGAGTTGCAGTGTTTAACTCACAGTCATCAAAATGAAATTGCTTTAGTCCACAAAATGTTTTGTATGGTGGCTGCATTTTTGTTCAGATACAAAAACTCTGGCAACCACATTTTAGTGCGCAAAGTACACTGCACATGTGCACATTATAATCAGCACATTATCTGTCGGTATCTGTGTGCTGCATATCTACTGATCATTTATTATGGTTTGAGAAAATACACATGCCTATACATACACACACCTAAATATGCATACACACACATGTGCAAGGAAAACAAAACAACAGATGTATAATATGGGAAAATACACAGACTCAAAGGAACTGCTCGGAAAATGGAAGAGCTGTGGAAAGAGAATCAGGATAGAAAGGAGGAAAAAAGAAGAAAAGCCATAAATGTGTGGTATCTGCTACCCTCCTCATCCAGTGCAAAGAATACCTTATATTCTTGCTCATTTTTATTTACAAAATTCATCCCATAACTCCTTAAACTTGATCAGATCATAATTCAGTGTATCAGCTCCTCAGGAGTGTTGTGTATTGAAAACTAAAAATTATAAGCTCTCACTTTAAATTCTGGTCCTGCCTCCAGGCTAGGGGGCTCTACAGGGAAGTGTGAGGTCAGGGCCTAGCAGACCCAGTCTGAAGAAGAACCGACTTACAGTAAGGTGGGATGAGTTGTGTTTCTCTGTTTTAGGGAGCGGCTTGTTTTTGTTTCTCTCTCTTTTTGTTTCTTCTGTGTTCTGAATTCTAAGAAATAAAGTAGTGTTAAGTTGCAAGCTTCCAGCAAGGCAACTGTATGTTTTCCTCTAATATCTTTGCAATGTATGCTGTGAACATGACAAGAGGAGACTATTTCGCCCATGCACTGAAGCCAAATTTTTAATATTCATATTTATATCTTTAGAGGCATACTGCATATAAAAAGCAACTTGTCTTTACTTTGTATTTTATCCTGAAGAGTATCTAGCTTGAGAACTCAGCTGACTGCAACAGTGGCAGAATGACATGCAGGTCACTTATCAAATAAAACCAACACCTTAATCTCCACCTGGAAAGCAATACATGCAATATATGCAAGCCAATGCATATCACAGAGCACTAGTGTTGTCCGTCCCTTGAGAGATAAACCACTAGATAAGTGATGCACCAGTCTGCACAAACATCAGTTTTAGACTTGACTTAAGGTGCAGTCCAATGCAGTTGTTTAATCTTGAGGTGACAAACGTACAGATGACAATTGCAAAGTCCACATCTGAAAGAAAACCTCACAATCTCCTGGCCAGATAAAGATGAAATAAGAGAGACGTGGCCACTGATGTAGCTGGATCCTGACCCACTGATGGCTTTGGAGTTCAGGCAGCACCAAGCCCTCTGCCAAGGCAGCGGAGAGAGCAGTACATAAGAAAGATGTGTCAATGGCAGCTAACCCCACTGAGATGAGCAGCCACATTCTGCACAATCTGGAGCCCCTGCACTGTTTCCCTGTTCAGTCCCAAACACAGCAAGTTCCAACAATTTGATCAGAAAGCGACCGTCACATGGATCACTACCGCCAGATCTTCATCTGGGAGTTAGAGGAAGATTTTCCTAGCAAGCTGAATGCAGGAGAAGGCTTTTTCCACTACTAATACCTCATCATCTAGGCTCAATGGTGAGTTGAACATGGCCCTGAGGCTTTGACTTCTTTGACAAATGGCAAGATGGAGAGGGAAGACATGGTTATAGCTAGATAGTCCCTTTTTTACCAGCATCACCTCAGTTTGAGCCAGCTGTTCTTCTAGGCATTCTGATCTCTTGTAGGCATTCTGATCTCCTTCTCCTCCATTCTGATGGCACTAACTGTGTCTGTGGAAAGTAAATACACAACTTGGTACAATTAGTATATAACTGTCAGTTGAACCTGTGGCCTTTGTCCACCTCTTCAAATGGTCTCATGTGGAAGCTGACAATGGAGACAGGATGGATCCCTGTAGAATTCTGAAGGTGAGGACTTTTTGGAAGGGGAAGGATCTCTCATTCTCTGGGACCTGTTGGAGAGGATTGACCGAAGCCATTTCAGTGCTGGGCCATCTACTACAGCTGTATCATGTGGATGGGTCAGTAGCATCATGTAGATGGGTCAGTAGCACCTTGTGGAGTTGAAAGCAGCAGAGGTTACTAGTATTACTCTTCCCACTAAAGCTTCATTATTTGTAGTATTTGATTGCAGAACAGCTAGTCACCACAGGTATAGCCATAGGATCTGCGCAGTCTCAGAATCGCTGCTCATTGTCTTTCAAACTGTACCCAATGGAAGCTACATCAGAAAAAGAATATGGCTCTAAGAGGAAATGACAAAGGCTAAGAAGTTCAGAATTAACCAACCTCTTGTACCTGAGTTCTCCAGTGCCTTCCTTAACTCCCTGATTATATTGTGCTTGCCTTTAAGAAAAGCCCTATGGAAATATAAAAGGATTCTATAGGAACTATTCTAATAGTCTACAGAATGTAATAGAAAACAATATCCTTTCTACTGGCTTTTTTAACCATCCTATAGAATGTGACAATGGTAGTTTTCTAGAGAATAGTTTTCTATTAAACTATATAGAATGATTCAAACCAAAAATAAATATATAAATAAAATGCTAGAGAAAAAGCTATAATTGTCCATTACATTCTATAGGACTCTCCATAAAGATAGATTTTAGAGGACCCATAACTGTGTCATTCTCTTTCTTTGCCATCTGTCAATCTTCTAGTGTTCCATAAATGAAACTCTACATAGATGACTCTCATTTCACTATGATGGGATTCCACTTATCTTAATCTCTGAAGTCTTTAGGAATTTTCCCCTAGATGATTAATTCAAGGCAGTAAGCTTGTAAATGCCATAAGAAAAAAATGATTGACAACTTTACACTCATAAGTAATAGAAATGATGCTAATGCTAGGTATAAATTATGTTAACCAAATGCGCAGATTGTTTCCTCCTTTATTAGATTCAATTTCTTCTTGTTTTCTCCTTTTATCTCATTTTTTTTAATACATAAGGCACCAGTGGCAGATTTTCTGCCTCACATATCGGGGAAATCGCTCATTTCAACAGCAAAGTAGCATGCCATAACAAGGCATTCAATCCCAGTAGGAGGTGCCCCACAACCTCAAATTTAGACAACAGATAAGCTGAAGTTTTTTCAAGTGCATAAAGGCTTCTGAATAAGAATTTCACCAGGCAAATGGAAGCAGCAGTTCAGCTGGTGGGGCGTGCTGCTAACCAGCACAATATACTGCAATCAGAACAGGTTTAGGAGCATCATCAAATGTGCCTCACGTCACCAGCTTACAAAGATGTAAAGAAGCAACTTAAAAACATAAACAAACGTGGCATTTGTATTAGGTACTGACAGAATCCCAAGATTTCCATCAGATCACTAGCATGGAGTCATTCATGCTCTTACTGTGGTCCTTTTAGAAATATACTTCATAAAGAAAGCTTCGGAGCATGGGAGCAGCACGCTCTTCCAGAACCTGATCTGTGAGGAGGACCCCTGCCTATAAAGCCTAGTACTGACATCCTGGAGGGTGAACGACTAGGAACTTACATTGATTTGGAACTCTTTGGACTGTCGTAGCACAAATAACTGGGGATGGGTGCTTGTGACATAGTCCCTCTAATAGAACCTTGCTTAACATCTAAACCCCTACTATGGTGGTGGGTCCCAGTGTTTGAACCTCAAAGTCAGCTGGAGCCACCATGATTCTGCAGGGGCAGCCATACATATCAAATGCCTGCTACTCAAACTCACACCAACTTCTGAATTAATAAAAAGATCAATTCTGCTCTATTTCTTTTTTGCATTTCTAAAATTTTAGTTACGTTATTAAAAAGTGTATACAGGATTGTATTCATGTAGTAAACCACTGGATACAATACAAAGAATTACAATCTGTTATAGTACCATATTAAAACAATTGTTAAAACAGTTAGCTTTTGTTTAAAGAGACACTATCCAGGAATATACCCATCAGATTTTTCTGTTTAACAGGCTGTTACCATGTTACAGAGTCATTACAATGTCTATAATATGTCATTTCTAGAGATTTTATTAAATTGACTAAAATCCCTATATACTCACCTAAATACTAGACCAGGCTTGTCTATCAAATATTAATATTTAAAAAAATGAACAGGTGTGCTGGTTTTTTTGTAGGTGAATGTGCTTTGTCTGAGTGTTAAATAAAAGGTAACCAAATATCTTAGAATCTATCTGTCCTCTATTTTGCTGCATATGTAACTGGCATGTTAATTTTTCCATTATTACAACCTCCCATATTTTTTGAGCCATTCCTCTATGGTTGGGCTATTTTTCTCTTTTTCAATGAGAGGCTACCAGTAGCCAAGCAGCTACCAGCAAGGATTAATTCTTTTTCTGTTTTGGGACCATTTCAGCTAGGGAGCCCGAAGAGGATTACCAAAGGATCATTTGGTGATATCCAACCATTTGTGGTATTTGGTTATGGAGTGCCTCTCAGTACTCTCTAATGCCTGGACATGTCCACCATATATGCATAAAAGCTTCTCTTTCACCACAATTTCTCCCACATTTATCCCCTTCAATCTCTATACATCTTTTAACCTGAGTGGTGTGAAGTACATCAAAACAGGATCTTAAAGACATTTTCTTTTACTATGCTATAGACTGAGGTTGCTGGTACTGTTTTCCAGCTCAAACCCCATTCCTCTGGGGCAATTTGCCCTAGTCCTTTACCTAGACTGTCATATTTGGACATTTTTTGTTAGGAGAGTTGTTTGCAAAGATTTCATATAAATTAATTACTATTTTTTTGTTTCTTAATTGACCCAATGCCATAACTCCTATTAAAGTTAACTTGTTTTATACAAAAAACTGTCTAGAAAGTTGAGATACATAATGCCTGACTTGAAATACTGGTACCAGGGGAGAGAGGGCCAGTTAAAGTTAGTTTTCATCTCTAAATAAGTCAGAAAAGTTCCTCTACTGAACAGCTAGCTAACCAGGTGCACTGAAGCTCTCTGGTTCACGATTTGGTTTAAGACCTGGATTATTTGCAAGGGTGTCGATGTAAGTTATGTCGCTCAGAGGGGTGGTTTTTTCATACTCCTGAGCAACATACAATCGATAAACCATCCCGATGTGTAGAAAGAATAGTAAACATGGCAGGCAACCAGCTTGGCTTAACAGGAAATCCTTGCTGCTCTTAAATACAGAAAAGAAGCTTGCAAGAAGTGGAAGATTGGACAAATGACCAGGGATGAGTATAAAAATATTGCTCTGGCTTACAGGAGTGAAATCAGGAAGGCCAAATCACACCTGGAGTTGCAGCTAGCAAGAGATGTTAAGAGTAACAAGAAGGGTTTCTTCAGGTATGTTAACAACAAGAAGAAAATCAAGGAAAGTGTGGGCCCCTTACTGAATGAGGGAGGCAACCTCGTGACAGAGGATGTGGAAAAACTAATGTACTCAATGCTTTTTTTGCCTCTGTCTTCATGAACAAGGTCAGCTCCCAGACTACTGCACTGGGCAGCACAGCATGGGGAGGAGGTGACCAGCCCTCTGTGGAGAAAGAAGTGGTTCGGGACTATTTAGAAAAGCTGGACGAGCACAAGTCCATGGGGCCGGATGCGCTGCATCCGAGAGTGCTAAAGGAGTTGGCAGATGTGACTGCAGAGCCATTGGCCATTATCTTTCAAAACTCATGGCAATCGGGGAAGGTCCCAGATGACTGGAAAAAGGCTAATGTAGTGCCCATCTTTAAAAAAGGGAAGAAGGAGGATCCTGGGAACTACAGGCCAGTCAGCCTCACCTCGGTCCCTGGAAAAATCATGGAGCAGGTCCTCAAGGAATCAATTCTGAAGCACTTAGAGGAGAGGAAAGTGATCAGGAACAGTCAGCATGGATTCACCAAGGGCAAGGCATGCCTGACTAATCTAACTGCCTTCTATGACGGGATAACTGGCTCTGTGGATGAACGGAAAGCAGTGGATGTGTTGTTCGTGTCAAAAGCTTTGCTAAAGTCAAGGGTCTCCCACAGTATTCTTGCCAGAAAGTTAAAGAAGTATGGGCTGGATGAATGGACTATAAGGTGGATAGAAAGCTGGCTAGATTGTCGGGCTCAACGGGTAGTGATCAATGGCTCCATGTCTAGTTGGCAGCTGGTATCAAGTGGAGTGCCCCAGGGGTTGGTCCTGGGGCCGGTTTTGTTCAATATCTTCATAAATGATCTGGAGGATGGTGTGGATTGCACCCTCAGCCAGTTTGCAGATGACACTAAACTGGGAGGAGTGGTAGATATGCTGGAGGGTAGGGATAGGATACAGAGGGACCTAGACAAATTAGAGGATTGGGCCAAAAGAAATCTGATGAGGTTCAACAAGGACAAGTGCAGAGTCCTGCACTTAGGATGGAAGAATCCAATGTACCGCTACAGACTAGGGACCGAATGGCTCAGCAGCAGTTCTGCAGAAAAGGACCTGGGGTTACAGTGGATGAGAAGTTGGATATGAGTCAACAGTGTGTCCTTGTTGCCAAGAAGGCCAATGGCATTTTGGGATGTATAAGTAGGGGCATTGCCAGCAGATCGAAGGATGTGATCGTTCCCCTCTATTCGACATTGGTGAGGCCTCATCTGGAGTACTGTGTCCAGTTTTGGGCCCCACACTACAAGAAGGATGTGGAAAAACTGGAAAGAGTCCAGCGGAGGGCAACAAAAATTATTAGGGGACTGGAACACATGATTTATGAGGAGAGGCTGAGGGAACTGGGGATGTTTAGTCTTCAGAAGAGAAGAATGAGGGGGGATTTGATAGCTGCTTTCAACTACCTGAAAGGGGGTTCCAAAGAGGATGGATCTAGACTGTTCTCAGTGGTAGCAGCTGACAGAACAAGGAGTAATGGTTTCAAGTTGCAATGGGGGAGATTTAGGTTGGATATTAGGAAAAACTTTTTCACGACGAGGGTGGTGAAACACTGGAATGTGTTACCTAGGGAGGTGGTGGAATCTCCTTCCCTAGAAGTTTTTAAGGTCAGGCTTGACAAAGCCCTGGCTGGGATGATTTAGTCGGGGATCGGTCCTGCTTTGAGCAGGGGTTTGGACGAGATGACCTCCTGAAGTCGCTTCCAACCCTGATATTCTATGATTCTATGACTTAAGCAGTAGTGCAAGAGTGTCATTGGTGAGGAAAGAGAACTTAACTCTAGTTCAATCACAAACACATGGAGTAGCCTTTGCTAAAGGAGGTATATCAATTTCTGGATGGCATGATTTTTTATTAATCTATGTTAGCGTAGCAATGTTTACACTGCCCCAATTTTCTTGTTCAATAAGGGCCCAGTGTTTGACTGGGTTAAAAAGCTCCAGTCCACTACTGCTTTGAACCGGCTGGCTTGACAGTACCACAGAATATTTGGAACAGCTAGTCCAGCCTGTTTAATAGATTTGTATAAGGCATCTGCACTCACTCTTGATCTTTTCTTATTCCATATAAATTTTAACAATGTCCTTTGTTTATTCCAGATAAAACCATAGCAGGAATACAAACACAGAAAGATTTTTAAACAATTATTATTTTTAGCATTGCCTTAGAGCCGAGAGGCCCCATTGTGAGAGGTTCTGTACAAACATATAATGAGAGACCAGCCTTGCCCTGAAAAATTTACAATCTAAATAGATTTTGTGGATTTTAAAGCCTGAAGGGATCGTTATGATCATCTCGTGCAACTTTCTTCATAACCCAGGCCATAGAATTTGACCCAGTAGCTTCTGCATGAAACCCATATCTGGCTGAGCTAGATAGAACATATTTTTAGAAAGACATCCTATCTCATTCAAAGACTTCAGGTGATGGAATTAAATTGTTCCAAAAAACAACAGACAGACATAAAAAGACAAGACAGATTAAAAAGTGGGAGCAAAAGCCCATGGAGTTCAAATGATCACACAGCAGGTTAGTGAAGGTGCCAGGAACAGAACCTCAGTCACCCCTAACTCCCAAGTCCAGTGCTCAATCCTCTAGACCATAGGGTCTCACAGTAAAGTAAGTACAAAGTGCAATTCAAAACTCTTTAGACTCATTTTAACTATCTAGAGAATTTTCCTGAAAGAAAAGCTTGGTGGTCTGCATATTTCACATTGTCAGTGATGTTTGCACAACAGGAAATGCAGGATTTACTACATGGCTGTTTGGGAAGCAACACAGCTGGCAAAAACGAAGTAAAGTATTGCTGGGATACTACCTCACCTTAAATACAAGACTGAAAACAAAATGTCAAAGCTTACAAAAAAGTGTCACAACAACCTGGCACAATCTACAGCCTGGAGGATTTTAGTGCAGATACAAAAAGGCTTTGAAAGGAAAAAAGGAAAATCAAAAAGAAACAGAAATACAAAAATTAAAAACACATTTAAAAACATTTCAATATATAAATGAAATGAACCCCATATTCAGCATAAAAAATAAATACTTTCTGCTTTCAGTGCAGTCAATGAGCGTGTTGCTATTAACTTCAGTGAAAACAGGGTAAGGTACTTTATTTTAAACATCAACAGGGTTTCCCACCTTGTGTCTTGAAGAGTGCAATACCTTTCACTTCCATGGAGACTGCCCCAGCTAATGACCATTCCAAATCGAGGTTTTCTGTTAACTTTTCATAATAATCAATCAGCCAGAATGCTGCTATGCAATCTCACTGATAGCATTTAGAGTACAGTAATAGTTTGTTAAAGGCAAAGATATCTGCACAGTTGAAGTAAATGTCTACAAATAAAATTTGTCTCACTAGAACCAATGCCTTTTCCGGTTTATTATAACTACTCTGCTTCGGATCATTTTTATGACTCAACCAGGGAGCCACATCTGTGCTTTTTCATCTAGTATTCTCAAGATCTTTTCAGTTTTACATTGTCATTACCAGAAAGAACTCTGGATTTGTACAACCTTAATTATTTGCTATGGGTGATAACCTTGTGTAGCTAGCTAACTTAATCAGAGTTTAAGCGGGCCACTGGGTTTGCATTGGCATGCTGCTCAGAGGTGAATTTCACCCCCTCTGAGATCTTGTCTTCTTGAAGGAACACAGAATTGAGCCCAGTGACACCTTGGAGGCTGGATGAAAAAGAACAATCACGCTCCTCCTTTGCCATCTCCCACTCACACCTGTTGTCATACAGTACCCTATGCCTGGCACCTTTTCTGCACACCAAGCAACCTCCTTTTCCTCCTGAAAACTCCTTCCTCAAACTCGCTTCCTTCTGGCGTCCCTGCACTAATAATCTCCAATCAGGCATTACCTTTGCCCGCATCTTCATAAAAAACAAACCTACCTTTGCCCGCAAACAAACCTTTGCCCATATCTTCATAAAAATCGTCCTCTTTCCCTCCCAAAAATAGAAAACACAAAGAAACAGAATCCAGATTCTGTGTAAAACTATCCTCTCCTAGTGCAGTTTCCTGATGTTCATTCTCCTCATTCCATCTCCCATCGTATCATCCAAATGGCTTAAATTACAAGCTTTTCAGGACAAAGACCTTGTTTTTTTCCATGTCTATAAAGTGCCATGCAAACCTGGGTTGTGTGACAGGGTCGGGCCGGATGGCTACAGGAGAGTAATAGAAGGCAGATATATTAGCCCCAGGTTAAGTAGGTCCCTTTTCCCTGGGTAAGGTAACAGGGAAGGTTCCAGAACAATCAGGAACTTTCTGGAGACAATTAAGACAAACTGGCTGATTAGAACACCTGCAGCCAATCAAGAAGCTGCTAGAATCAATTAAGACAGGCTAATCAGGGCACCTGGGTTTAAAAAGGAGCTCACTTTAGTTTGTGGTGCACGTGTAAGGAGCAAGAGGCGCTAGGAGCTGAGAGTGAGAACACATACTGTTGGAGGACTGAGGTGTACAAGCATTATCAGACACCAGGAGGAAGGTCCTATGGTAAGGATAAAGAAGATGTTGGGAGGAGGCCATGGGGAAGTAGCCCAGGGAGTTGTAGCTGTCGCACAGCTGTTCCATGAGGCACTCTAGACAGTTGCATTCCACAGGACCCTGGGCTGGAACGCGGAGTAGAGGGCAGGCCTGGGTTTCCCCCAAACCTCCCAACTCCTGGTCAGACACAGGAGGAGCTGACCTGGACTGTGGGCTCACGAAAACGGCCAAACTGAGGGCTGCCGTGAAGCTCCAAGGTGAGCAAATCCGTCAATAAGCGCAAGACCCACCAAAGTAGAGGAGGAACTTTGTCACAGTTGCTAGATAAATATATGCAGTGTTATTGTAGCCATGTTGGTCCAAAGATATTAAAGACACAAGGTGAGTGAGGTAATATATTTTATTGGACCAACTTCTTCTGTCGATGAAAGATACAAGCTTTTGAGCTACACAGAGCTCTTCCTGACCTGAGGCATTACATATTAAGCAAGAGATTAGATATAGAAAATACATCTAATGTGAACAAACAGGAAACTACTCTGGATGTATTGTTTACTATCTTTGGTTGAATAGTCACTTACTCAGCTTTCACCATGATTGTTAGATTCACACAAAAACTCTTGTCATTCACTAAACAGGAAGACTCCAATGACTTTTGTTTCTTTAAATGTGCATTACATTGAGAAACATTTTCCCTTTCACAATTTTTAGGAATACCAAAGATGCTCTTGAATCCAGACAAAATCAAAAAGATTATAGGAGAAAGGGAGAACAGGGTAATATGGAAAAGTCCGACTGTGAAAAGCAATAAATAAAACAACAACAGATGGTCACATGGTACTGAGTGTTATCAGTAAAGCCCTTGACATTCTACAAGGCTAAAAGTCCTACATTTGCTCACAGATGAGGAAATAGAAGAATGTCAGCAGTTGGAGAACGACAAGGATGGTGTCAAATTTCAACATTCATTGACAGAGCCAACAGTGAGTCTGTAGACTAGGATTAGTGGGTTAGTATCTAAGTGACATCTCATAGCTAAAACAAGAACTAACCTATTTATCTTTATTGCCTGTTTCTTGATACTGAAAATGTTTCAGCAATTGGATTTTTTGGTAACAAGTGGTATTAACAGCTCTAGATCCCAGAAGAAAAAGGACTACATTTGAAAGCATGATGCAATGGCAGAAGACAGCAGACTTTTTAGAACCATGGAAGAATTCTCCATGAAACTGCTGTAACTCCAAACAGTTGTATATTACAAACCAAGGACTTGTCTTCACTATCACGCTAAATTGGCGCTGCTGCAATCGATGCAGAGGCGTCAATTTAGCATGTTGGATGAAGATGCACTATGTTGACGGGAGCACGTTCTCCAGTTGACATAATTAATCCACCTCAATGAGAGGCGGAAACTATGTCAGTGGGAGAGCATCTCCTGCTAACATAGTGCAGCGAAGACATCTCATTAAGTCGATGTAAGTTATGTCGCTCAGAGGGGTGGCTTTTTCATACTCCTGAGCAACATAACTTATAATCAACTTAAGTAGTAGTGTAGACAAGGCCCAAGACATGCCTAAGTAGGTTCTTGTATTGCCCCATCACTGTAGTATCCAAGTGCCTTAGCTATATTAGGCATCAAGTTTTGAATCAGGCAAAAGTTACCGACTAAACATTGAGTACTCAGATGAAAGTTACATCTCAACAGGTGGGAGATGCAAAGGACTTGATAAGACTAAAAACATAAGAGGAACAGAGCTGACTAAGTGAGAGAGCTATTACAAAGAGCTATTTCTTGAATGTAACAATTCCATGAGGACAATACTGGAAGCTTTTGTAAACTGTACTCCCTACTGTTTTGATTACAGTGTGTGCACTCTTCAAGGTATCCATGGAAACTTAAGAAAGAGGAGTTAGATTTGTTAGATCTATTTGCCAGTCTGGTACAACCACAGCTATTTAAATCTTTAAGAGTGGAGACAGCTAAGATGAAATCCAACAGATCAAACTGTTAGCAGACAGACCAGGAATGCATTTCCAACCCAACTCAGTAGTACAGGACATCAAGAACATTTTAAAGAAATTGTGATATTTAAGCTCTCATACTTGGTGTTACAGACAACCAGCCCAGTCTCTACAGTGAACAGGCATAGGCCCATTTCTCTACCCACTCCCAAGATAAAGGATGCCAATACCTGGTGTCGCGTGACATCAGGCCATGAAAGAGAGGGCAGCATGGGGAACACTGGATGGTACAAGAAACTGGAGATCCTCCCAATGGAGAGAGAGTGGGTGAATGACATGCACTACACATCCCCATCTTCCAGTGGAGACATGGTGTGGGTGAGTAGTATCCAAACCCCAGCAGAGAGAGTAAGATTGTGGGATAGATGATCTAAACCCCGAGAAGGTGAGAGAATGCAGGTGATGCTGCCAGAAGATGCTGTGGGGCATGGGGCATGGTACAGATTTCCCCACATTGTTCCTCCACTGAAAGGTAATATATAGTGGGTCTCTAGGTCTTCTCTTCCAAAAAGGCAACTGCAGGTAGGACAGTTCATTGAGGGAGTTTTGGGGGTGGAGGAATATGAGTCTTCATGGATGGGATGATGGTACCCCCACAGTCAGATAAGCATGTACAGTTCTGGATGACTATCTGAACCCCAAACCTTTTAAAGGTCCTTCTAGCAATTTAAAAATAACTTAGAAGTTCAACAAAGATATACAGAACAACGCTTTAGAGCAGTGGTGGGCAACCTGCAGCCCGCCGCAGCTCCTATTGGCTGGAAACGGCAAACCGTGATCACTGAGAGCTGTGGGGGCCGTGCCTGCGGATGGTCAACGTCAGCAAGCTGTCTCGCGGCCCGCAATCAGATTACTCTGATGGGCTGTATGCAGCCTGTGGGCCACAGGTTACCCACCACTGCTTTAGAGTCTGTAGGCCTTAGCTCCTTGGTCTTTGGAGAATTGCTGCTGGAAAAAATAGTGTGTGTGTGGCCAACAATGGAAGAGAGAAAAGGTACAGAGTTGACTCTTAACATGTGGAGTGTTACTGTTAAGGATTCTCTCTTAAATATAGCTGAGAGTAGGGAATTTCCAGTGGCGTTGGGTAAGCTCTGCTTTGTATAGTCTTGAAATCAGATTCTGGCCCCAAATCCAGAGCCTTTGAGCTGTCACAGTGGCTCTAAAGGGCCAATAAAGCTGTCTTCCTGGCCTTGGTCCTAATTCTTCACTGTCTTGCATGCTATAGTCATTTTCACCTGTGCAAAGTGTCAGGTCCTCTGCAGTGACCAGGTTGTGCTCAATGCTGAAGGCGTAGGGGTGAGAGCTAGGGGAGGGACAGATCGTTCTAAGCCACTCTTGTGGCTGGGATTCTGGAGCTGCAGAGAGTCAATCTAGACCCTGATGTAATTTATCACGGCCTCAAGGTTGCTCAAAGTTATAATCTCAGTTAACTGGCTTTAAAGCTGCTGTGACACCACTGCAGTGCAAATCAGCCATAACGAAGCCAAGGATCTGAGCCAGTGAGTGGGAAGTGGCTACTGTAACACACTGCCTGACCCAAATGGTACACAGGATGCAAGGCAGTGGAGAATCGGACCCAGCAACTTCCAAAAGCAATTCTCATATGTCCTTGACCCACCCTTATGCAGTCCTAAATAGTGCTACTCGGGAGACAAGAACAAAGGCCCTCTGTGCTGAGAGCTCTCTCTCCTGTCCTTTAGATTCATCTGTAAAGAGTATTTCAGTGCATTCTGTTTTTAGACTGACTGCATTTTACTTTTCTGTTATGTGATAACATTTTTTAAAAACGCTCTGAACCTAACTTGGGAGGAATTTCTTGTTACAATATCTATTTGTCAACCATTACCACTTCACTGTGGCAATCCTACTTTTAAAACCCTGCATTATCTGTTTTAAAAATACCTTGTGGTAAAATAAATGGAAGCTTTTCATTATATCTGTCTTACATATATGCATTACTATGCCACTCATCACCACAGCAAATGTGAATATTTATCAGCAGTCATATCATAAAATCATTCTTTTTTAACCAAAGTATGAGTCTGATCTACTCATTGATTTTGCTCTTGAGGGTAAATCTTAATCAAGTGAATAGTCCAGCTCACTTTTCAGTGGAACTGAGTAAAATGTATTCCTATGAGCATAGCTGGTCGGAACAGACTCTGTTGGTCTGATCCTAAGCTACGGCAGAGGAGTGCTCGGCACATCTGAGGGACAGACTCAAAGGTACCCATTATATCCCCCTCCCCCCATCCTGAGGCTGCCTTGACACAGTGTAGAGCAGAATGAAGGCTCCCAGGAGCACTTATGGCAGCTGACAGTCACCAGGACACAGAAACACCAGCCACAGGAATGTTACAGAAGCCTAATACAGTAACTCCTCACTGAAAGTCATCCCAGTTAACATTGTTTCGTTATTAGGTTGCTGATCTATTAGAGAATATACTCATTTAAAGTCATGCAATGTTCTCTTATAAGGTTGTTTGGCTTGCCTCATTCTGCCTGCCTGGCGCTCCTGCCAAGGAACGGGGTCGGGGCGTGGGGGCTTACCCCACTCCCCCCGCCCGGCATTCCAGCCAGGGAGCGGGCAACCCCCAACCCCGCTCCCTGGCAGGAGGGCTGGGTGGGTGGAACAGGGGGACCTCCCACGCCCCGACCCCCTTCCCGGCTGGAACGCCGGGCGGGAGGAGCAGGGCAAGCCCCCCCACGTCCTGACCCCACTCCCTAGCAGGAGCTCCAGGCAGGCGGAGTGGGGCAAGGCCCTACACCCCAACCCCACTACACCCCTGCCTCAACCAAGCTTCACAATCATCACTAGGAAGTCCAACATTAAATTGTTTAAAATTATTTAAACCTTATACTCTATATGTATATAATGTCTTTTGTCTGGCAAAAAAAATTTCCGTGGAACCTAGCCCCCATCCGATTTACATTAATTCTTATGCTGAAATTGGAAATTGGATTCGCTTAACATCGTTTCGCTTAAAGTAACATTTTTCAGGAACCAAACTACAACGTTAAGTGAGGGGTTACTGTACTTAGATTTTCCCTATGTGATGGTGACACCTCTCCCCCAAGGGTCATATCCCCATTATTTAGGGTGCACCAGAGTGCTCGTGCAAAGTGGCTGCATCGTGCACTCCAGGATCGGGGCCTGTATATTTAAGAGCTTTGGAATTCTCTCATATTAGTTCTGCCTGACACTCTACCATCTTTCCCGTTGGTGAATTCAAGCTGAACAGACCTGAGTGTCCGTCAGCAACCTCGATTTAACTTCTTTAATCTAATGAGGTTGTTAGATGGAAAGCTGATGAATGCTACACAAAGCCTAATAAATAAGGAAATAATTATGAAGAGACAAATAGGTCAAAACGTAGCATTTAACAAAGAGGTGTAAGGTACTTACCTGCAAACTTGTCGCAATTGTCAAATTAAATTTACATTAAAAAAAAAAAAAGGAAATACAGCCCAACAGTTTCCTCACAAAATTTGCTAACAGTTTACAGAACAGCATGTCAATGGATTAAGATCTTTCCTCTCCTAATCTCAAAACTGTGCACTTACATGAAACTGCTTTCTTCTATTCGTGCTTTCCATAATTATTTATTGAGACCAAGAGTGACCTTAGCACAGCGTAAACATACAAATATTCATGGCTCCTGTTCTACAGAGCATACAATCTAGTATAGACAGAGAGGGATTTTCAAAAACACTTAATAGAAGACTAACTCTACCTCTCACTGAAGTCAAGAGTAAAACTCCCACTGTAAGAGTTAGGCTAACACCATTTTTGGAAATCCCACCTACAGGGCTGATTTCCTGCCTGGAGTTCCTCCACTGAAGTCAGAATAACATCAGTGATGAGTTTAGCTCAAACTGCATGAGAAGAGTCCAGACACATGTACTGAAGGTGGATGGGATACCAATGGGATAGTAAGGAAGTGCTGGAACAGTTCACCAGTCACGCTGCACGCCTTTGCAGAAAAACTGTGTTTTAAGAGTGGATTTGAATGAGCGGGGTGGTTGTTTGGTGCACAGGAAGAGAGTAGGGAACACCATGCAAGATGAGAAAAAGAGTGGGGAGGATACAAAGGGGAGTGGTTGTGAGAGAGGCTTGGTATGGCACAGGGAAGTGGTTCTCCACCAGGAGTCCGGGTTCCAGTGGGGGTCTGAGAGCAGGTTTCAGGGGGTCTGCCAAAATAAGCCAGACAGCAGGGCCAGCATTAGACTCACTGGGGCCCGGGGCTGAAGCCAAAGCCCCATCACCCTGGACTAAAACTGAAGCCCAAGGAACGTCGCTTTGCGGCAATTGCCCTGCTTGCTGCCTCCAAATACCAGCCCTGGCTTTGAATCTACTGGATATGCAGAAAAAGAGTTGTTGTGACACAGGCGGGCTGTGGAGTCTTTATAGCGTGAGGGGGGAGGGGGAGGGCGGTTTGAGAAAGAAAAAGGTTGCGAACCCCTGGCATAGGGAACTGGGGAAACCAAAATCAGGCATATGGCCAGGAGAGGAGTTGTGCACAGCCTTGAAGGAAAGGCCCAGAAGCCTGAACCTAATGCAGCAGGAGAGGTGAAGCCCATAATGGGAATCAAAGTTGACAGCAACATGCCCAAAACAATGAGGAGAAGCTGACGTTGGCAAGTCATATGAGAACCTCAACTGAGGAAATCTGTGATCACGCAAAAAAATCACTCAACAAAAAATGATGGGGGTGATGAATGTCATTAAAATCTTTTAAAATGTTTTATCCTAATTTGAATAAAAATGACATTGTGAGAGAACTGAATGGATTCAAATTCCACCTTTTACAGTTATGGGGCCAGATTTGACGCACCTGAGGCAACAGTCCTGTCCTCCTGCATAAAGGCTGCTCTAACTTGCAGTGACAGTCCATGTCCCAAAGAGGTCACGCCAGCTCCTGGGGATAGCTGTGGTGTAGAAATACCTTAGCCACTGTCACTACATTGGCTCAGAGTGTGAGGGAATAGGGTCTGTTACATCAGATCTATACCACCTGAGTATGCCCCTATGTTCATAGATTCCAAAGCCAGAAGGGACCATTGTGATCGTCTAGTCTGACTTCCCGCATAACAGGCCATAGAACTTCCCCACCAAAATTCTTTTGAACTACAGCATATCTGGGGAAAAAAAATCCAACCTTGATTTTAAAGTTGCCCGTGAAAAGCCTATTATCAAATATTTGTTCCCCATGAAGGTATTTATAGGCTGTGATCAAGTGACTCCTCAACCTTCTCTTTAAGATAAATAGGTTGAGCTCCTTGAGTCTTGGCATGTTTTCAAATCCTTTCATCATTCTTGTTGCTTTTCTCCAATTTATCAACATTCTTCCTGAACTGTGGACACCAAAACTGGACACAGTATTCCAGCAGCGGTCACACCAGTGCCAAATATTTAGGTAAAATAACCTCTACTCCTATTTAGGATTCCCCTGTTTATGCATCCAAGGATAGCATTAGCCCATCTGGCCAGTGTCACACTGGGAGCTCATGTTCAGCTGACTATGTGCCACAACCCCCAAATGATTTTCGGAGTCATTGATTCCCAGAAGTCCCCCATCCTGTAAGTATGACTTACTTTCTTCGTTCCTAGATGTATACATTTATATTTAGTATATCCAAATGCATGTAGTTTGCTCGTGCCCGACTTACCAAGCAATTCTGATTGCTCTGTAACAGTGACCTGTCCTCTTCATTACTCACCAATCTCTAATCTTTGTGCCATCTGCAAACTTTATTAGTGGTGATTTTATATTCTCAGGTCATTGATAAAAAATGTTTAAAAGCATAGGGCCAAGAACCGATCTCTGGGGGACCCCATTAGAAACATACTTGCTTGACGACTATTCCACATTTACAATTCCATATTGAGACCTATCAACTAGCCAGTTTTTAATCCATTTAATGAGTGCCTGTTAATTTTGTATCGTTCTAATTTTTTAATCAAAATGTTGTACTAAGTCAAATACTTTAAGAAGTCTAAATATATAACATCAACACTATTACCTTTATCAATCAAACTTGTAATCCCATAAAAAAAAATTAAGTTAGTTTGACAGGACCTATTTTCCATAAACCCAGTGTAGGACACATCCTCTGGGGCCTGATAGGCTTTAGGGAAACTTTGCATCAGTAGAGAAGCAAAATGTCATCCTAGCACAGGGCAGGGTCTGGTTCATGGGCTAAAATGTGCTATACATTCAGGTTAAAAGCTTATCACACTGTGTACTGTTAAGTTAGTTTTTTGTAATTTTTTTAAATCTACTAAATTGATGTCATTTGAATATGAGCCAATGGTTTATATTTCTTTAAGATAGCATTATTAAAGCTTTAACACAACAGTTTCTGTGAATAAAATTAGTCATGCTCATGCTAGCCAAACTGCAAATACTGCAATGCTGTGCTACTTGGAGCCATAAAAATGATGAACAGCTGGCGCATACAGCATTTTGCTATTTTACATAGGCGTGTGTCATTTTTGCAGCACACTACACTGCTGTAAATTTTTGCAGCCCTAACACTACCAATATACGTACTCTCATTTAGCAGTATTTTTTTTTCAGATTCCTTTTTCTCCAACTGTTTCAGTGTTCTATCGACTACAAAAGATGTAAGCATTTCTAGTATGACAAATCGTTACTTTGCTATATCGTACTCCTTCTTATAGTGGAATCCTTCCTGCTTAGGTTCTTCCTCGAACCATTTAATTTCAACATTGCAATACACCAGATTTGCAATTAACTCTGTGTAAAAATATGTAATATACTGTCATCTAACAGATGGGTGAATCTGCTTTCCACTCTTCCCTTTGTCAGCTGTCTGCTATAACAAGATTATAGTTAACTTCATCAAGACAGAGGACACAAATCATTAGAGCCTTTATTTTAAAAAAAATTAATTTACATGAGGGGAAGGAGAGTATTGGAGTTCCCAGCAACCTTTGGCAAGCAAAGCAACAAAAGAGCAAAGCAGATAACTTTAAGATTCAACTAGTTTTTCAAACAATGTTCTGTTCTAGAGTTTTCAAAATGGATGTTCTCGGACATTCCCGTTTACGATGCATTGCAGTGGAATATTCTCCTCTAAGCCACATGCTAATACCATATAAACCCAGCCCTTTATTTCTCTCTACACCATCATCTAGAATTCTATTTGTGCAGAGACTGGGATTCAAAGTTACAATGTTTTCAAACCTCTGCAGCACCCACATGGAGAGGAATCAAGTACATCACGCTGGCTATATTTTATTCCCCTATAATTATTTTTGAAGTCTGGTAATACCCATACTGTGCTGGCACCCTTTACAGACAGATGCATACAGAGTGTAGTTCCTTGCCCCCCAAAACATCATTGTTTTACTCCTATGCACTGTATTTTCAAATGGACCAATTTTTTTTTAATTATTAGAATCCTCCTGATCTGGATAAAAGGAGACCCAGAACAGCTCCTGTTTTTGATTTTACAAAGTCAAACCCCCATATGCAAGGTTTTGCAAAACTGCCTCCGGTTTTATCCCGCCTCTGAGACTCCTTAGATTTGGAGCTCTCTGGCTGTTCCAGGATGCTGAAGATATGATGTGATCTAAATGGGGGCGGGGGGAGGGGGGGAAGAGAGATGATTCTGTATCACAAACCCCCGCTCAGATTGATGCACTGACAGGCCTGCCTCTCTATTAGCCTAAGATGCCCCTTCCCTTTATTTCAATGGGAGAAGCACCCGAGTGGAACTACAAAGCGTGCCCTTGCCCAGAGTCTGACCCCACATCCTAAGAGAGGAGACTGGCCAGTGGGAGACACGGGGAGAGAGGCCTGGGCTAGCTGGGTGGTGTACATGCCTTTGGGGAGCATTGGCAGCTTTGTCCGGGCCCGATCGCCGCGGGCCCAGCCGTACTTGCAGGGGGGCAGCCCGGAGACAGGCAGGAGACGGGCAAGCGGGGGCATCACGTTCCTCCGCATTGTGTTGCCGCTCGGCTCCCCCCGTCAGCCCCCTCCCGGCCTGCGGCACGGACTCCCTCCGGGAGACAGCGCGGGATGAGCAGCAGCGGCTGCCCCTCGGCCCCCGCCAGGGGTCCTGTCCGGCTAAAGCTCTTCGGTCCCGGACTGCGGCTGGCTCGGGAGATGCGTGGCCACCCCGCCCGGGAGAGCCCGGCGGTCGCCCTGGGGAAACCGCTCGGCTGCCCTACGCGCCTGCATCGGAGCCTCTGAGCATCAATCCCGCCCCAGGCCAGTATCCCCTCCCCGCGCCGGGAGCGGAGCGCTCCCCAGGCTCAGCAGCCCGGCCCCGGCTTGAGCCCCCGCCCAGGCCGCCCCGCACCGTCCCGCGGCCGCCGCGGGACATGACACAGAGTCGGTCGGGGCGATCGCCAGCTCCCCGCAGAGCCATTTCTGCGCCGCCTAGCGCGCGTGACGCCTCCCGCAGCCGGTCGCCGCCGGCGCACTCACTGACGGGACGCGGCTGCACCGCGGGAGCCGCACCCGTGCCCGGCCCCTTGCTGCAGAGGCTGAGGTGAGCCACAGCCCCATGCGCATTCACGGGGAGGTTTCCTGCATTGCGGAGGGGCTGGTGCGTGCCCGGCCGGCAGGGGCTCCCCCGCGGCAGGCACAAGGGAACGCGGTTCCTCTTACCTGCGGGGCCGCCCTCCGTCTCGGCCATGGCTGGAGCCGCCTCTCGCCCCTCTCCGCCCTGCAGCCAGAGCCCAGCAGCCGCACGCGGGGCGCTGCTCACTCCGCAGCCTGAGCCATCGCCGGCTGCTGCTGCTGCTGCTGCTTCCTCCTGAGCCCGGGCGAGGCTTCGCTCCTTCTTCCCTCCCCCACTCTCCTAGCGCCTTCCCACAGACGGTGCAGGGAGCCAGAGGGACGGCTCAGCGTTTGACCCCCAGTGCTCAGAAGCCTTTCCTGCGGGCTGCAGGGCTGTGACTGCTCCGATTGCTGCAGAGCCCCTCCCCTGCAAGCGTGCGCTCGCTCTCCGCTTCCCCCCTCAACCAGGGCACCCCAGGCTGCCACTGGCAGAATCGCTTGTGGAGCTGCTAAATGATGGAGACGCTCAGGGAAGGGACGGCTCCAGCCTAGCTTTTGAATGTGTATTTCGTTGTCATTGCTATCGCTTTCGGTGCGCAAATGAAGTTGACAGCGTCATGAGGCTAGTTCCAGACTAAGCACCCTGCCCATGGCTGAGTGGTTGGAAACTGGAGCACGCTGCTTATAGCACGGACTAACCTTTGTGCACAGAAAAACCACCACCACTGCAATAGGGAGTTGGAGTTAGGGCAAATATCATTTGCAAAAGATGCACGGAGTAGCTTTGTATTTTCTGTGACTAACTGCATTACCAGCCCTACACCTTCAAAAATCATGAGATTTTATTTATATATATTCATTTATATTTGCTTTCAGGCCTTGAGGGAGCACTTGAGACATCTTCAAACTCTTCTTCACAGCCCTAAGGGCTAGAAAGTTACTTTCATTTTTTCCTAATGAAAGCCAAGAAACTCAAATAGTCACTTGACTCCAGGAGCTGGGCATTCAAGAAAATCAAATATTTCATACCTCATGCTAAAATCATGAGTTGCCAACATTAGATAAAACTCCCTTAGAAGCAAGAAAATAAAATTAGGGCTAATTTCCTACCCTAGGGGGAAAAAACTTTTTAGTAGAAGAAAAAGTTCTCCTGAAACTCCATTGGCCTAACCCTCCAGTACCTTGTGGTTATTCACACCCATAGTAAGTAAATCCAAAGTGGGTTTTAATGTTACCAATTCTGATTGTGCAGCAATTACATCCATTTGGTACCAGTGTAAATGACCACACAAGATGCAAGGCAACACAGAAACAGGCCCTAGAATCTTGGGTTTAGAGAGTGAGATTTGAAGAAACACTTAATCATTGGCCATTACCTTTAGGTCAGTGACTGAGTGCTTTCAAAAATTCCACCCCAGAGTTTCTGCTGAATCCTCCCATTAAAGCTGCCCCTTAGAGAAGGCAGGGTCCTTGTGAAACCCCAGAAGACAGAGCATCCTTAGGCAAACCGCACATATGGCAGGTCATCTATGCAGCATGCCTTCTCCTCCTGCCAGGTCTTCCATATCTCCCCTGTAGCAAGATTGTCACAGAAGCCTTGATGCCATTAGCTCTGAGCCCTGTGGCTATGCACTGTCCCCTCTGTGGAGGAGGAGCTGTGGCAGAAGATTTACAGATTTATGATAAACAGATTTACAATAAACGTGCTTCTGACAGATATAGTGATGAGCCCTTTATAAGCAGCTAGAAAGACAGACTTCAGCCAAAAATCCACTGTGTAGCTAGGGAAGAATGCAGTGCAGTTACTGCTCCTGACCCTGCCTCCTCCTCTGTGAGTCAACCATAAGAAGGGACTTCCTGCACTGGCAGAAAGCGGAGAGGGAAGCATGCAGTATTCTCTCCTGAGCAAAGAATTGGAGCTAAAGGGTGTCTCACTCACCCCAACATTTATAATAAGCATTAGCTGACACTCTTGCACAGGGCCGGTTCCAGGCATCAGCTTTCCAAGCAGGTGTTTGGGATGGCATTTAGAATGGGGCGGCAGTCCCTGCTTGGGGCGGCAAAATTGGTAGAGCTGCCCCTACTCTTGCAGAAGCCCCAACTGCTCCAAGGTTCACATAGGGATCTCCCAGGGAGGTGAGGACACTATGCCATAGAGCTGCTGCTGCTTCCCTCCCGCTTTCCTCTGCTCCACTCATGCAGCAGAGGAGAACATCTGGCCTTTAGTCTGATTTAATTATATATTTAGAGTCTGGCTCAAAATTTGAACTGTTATTAATCAGCATAGGAAATAGGAAACAAAACAACTTTCATTTAATGTCATGGTTTCCTGACAAGCTAAAAATTTCAGATACAATTAAATACACTTTAACTGCAACTGATCTGTGGCTTTACAATCATGTATTTAAATAAATAAAAATCTAGCATTGCAGGGAAAATATGACTTACAAGCAAGTTTTCCTCTTTATCTTTGAAGCAACCAAAATGCCCACATAAAAATAGCAATTGCTAGATACAAACATCTTTTTGAATGTCAAGGCAGTGACTACATTACTGAATATCCCACCAGGTTGCCTAAGTTACAGATTCAGTTGTAGGTGTTGTGAATAATGCAGAAAGGGCATACCCAAATGTGTGTAGCAATTGGTTACAAAAATCAAATCTTTTTCTTGTACACTTAGCATCACTGTTAAAAATCTAATGAGTTGAACCACGTTAGAAATCTACTTCAGCTCAAATATATGTCCCCAGTCCAGAGCAAAAAGCGTACACAAGACTGTGGCACCTTAATTTTTTCTTGAGGCTTTATCTATAGAGAAAACTAGGTTATAGGAAAATAAAGGGGTGAAGGAAGGGTCTTTTCCCTTTGCCATCTCTCTCCCTCGTGGACAAATAAAAACAAACATTTCTCATGGTGGAATTGACTTCCACAGAAGGTCATTGAGCTGATCTGGGGCTGGGAAGGTTTCTTTCTTTTTTCCTTTCCTTTCCTTTTCTTTTCTTTAGGAGGTCTGTCATTTTTATGGTCATTTTGACATGCTGTTTGGAATTTGTGGTTTTAATGGCTAAGATTCTGATAAGCACAACTGGAAATTAGTCTAAATAAATACAAACACAAAGCTAAATATTGTGAACTGATTTCTAAAAAGACTGGATAACTATATGATCAGCAATATCCTCTGTAGTTATGAAGACTCAAATAAGATAAAAAGAAAAGGAGGACTTGTGGCACCTTAGAGACTAACAAATATATTTGAGCATAAGCTTTCGTGAGCGTAAAGCTTATGCTCAGATAAATTTGTTAGTGTCTAAGGTGACACAAGTCCTCCTTTTCTTTTTGCGGATACAGACTAACATGGCTGCTACTCTGAAACTGGTCAAATAAGATAATCACTTTATGTCCTGATGGGATTTAATCACTGCATGGGTTAGGAAGAAATTCTTACCCTTTCCAGTACAGTATTGTAACAATAATTGTGTGCTTTATGGGGGAGCAGGGATGGGGAGGGCAGGAGAGAAGAGGTTTGTTTGCCCTTGAAGCATCAGGTATTGACCATTCTCAGAGGCTTGATTCTGACTTGATGGACCATTGGTATTTCCAGGGCATCCATCAGCATAGAATCTAAACACCAAATCCTGGAATTACAATTTACAGTGCATGGACCATAATGGAAAAAGAAAAGGAGTACTTGTGGCACCTTAGTGACTAACCAATTATTTGAGCATAACTTTTCATGAGCTAAAGCTCACTTCATCAGGTGCATTCAGTGGAAAATACAGTGAGGAGATTTATGTACACACAGAACATGAAAAAATGGGTGTTATCATACACACTGTAAGGAGAGTGATCACTTAAGATGAGCTATTACCAGCAGGAGAGCGGGGGGGAGGCAGGGAGGGAGAGAAGACCTTTTGTAGTGATAATCAAGGCGGGCCATTTCCAGCAGTTAACAAGAATGTCTGAGGAACAGTGCGGGGCGGGGCGTGGGGTGGGGGAATAAACATGGGGAAATAATTTTACTTTGTGTAATGACCCATCCACTCCCAGTCTCTATTCAAGCCGAAGTTAATTGTATCCAGTTTGCAAATTAATTCTAATTCAGCAGTCTCTCGTTGGAGTCTGTTTTTGAAGTCTTTTTGTTGTAATATTGCGACTTTTAGGTCTGTAATCGAGTGACCAGAGAGATTGAAGTGTTCTCCGACTAGTTTATGAATGTTATAATTCTTGACATCTGACATTAATTTGCAAACTAGATACAATTAACTTAGGCTTGAATAGAGACTGGGAGTGGATGGGTCATTACACAAAGTAAAACTATTTCCCCATGTTTATTTACCCCCCTCCCATCCCCCATTGTTCCTCAGATGTTCTTGTTAACTGCTGGAAATGGCCCACCTTGATTATCACTACAAAAGGTTTTCTCCCCCCCGCCCCGCTCTCCTGCTGGTAATAGCTCATCTTAAGTAATCACTCTCCTTACAGTGTGTATGATAACACCCATTTTTTCATGTTCTGTGTGTATTTAAATCTCCTCACTGTATTTTCCACTGAATGCATCCGATGAAGTGAGCTTTAGCTCATGAAAGCTTATGCTCAAATAAATTGGTTAGTCTCTAAGGTGCCACAAGTCCTCCTTTTCTTTTTGTGAATACAGACTAACACGACTGCTACTCTGGGACCATAATGGATGCATCATCACCCTAATAATAGCTAGATGTGTGGGCTATGTTCCATCCCAGGTCCCTACTTGGAACTGTGACTTAATACATCATTTTTTTTCACATTTACGTAGCACCTTTCATCCCAAATGATCCTGAAGCACTATGCAAACTTAAATTGATACATAGATCAATGACTTCGGCCATACTGATATGTACCTACCTCTGGGGTGAACCACAGCAACTGTTCTCACAGCACACAGAGACGCTACACAGAACTTCAGGGCAGTGAGTGAAGAATACTCTACCAATTCAAACTACAGAGGGAATTGAAATCAGCAGAATGCAATTAATGGAGCTGGATTGTAAATTACCAGTTCCAACTCAGTACCCATTTCTCAGTCAGTCAGAAATGTTAATAAATCTAACCTTCAACAATGCTCCTGCTGCATTAAGTGAGCTTTAAGTAACAGATTTTAGGGCTTGCTTATACTAGCCTTTTGTGCCCCCAGTTTTTCACCATTACTGCCACCAGTCCAGTTCCACTGGTGGTAGCAATGGTGAGAACACTAGTACACCCAGGGGTCCAGGTGACTGCTGACATTTTATATCCTGTGTGATTTAACCTTGCTCACAGCGTGTCTATCTGACATCATGCTTACATCATTAGGATGCCACTGCCTTATTTAAGCCAAAACTTCCATGGTTGCTAACACTGGTGCAGCTGAACTGGTGGTAGCACTAGTGAGAAATTTGAAGCAAAAGAGCCAGTTGCAGGTAAGACTTCAGACTGGGGCTAGCCTAGGAAAGTCATTGACTGGGCCCAACCCTGTGAGGTGCTGAGCAGCCTTGGCACAGGAGAGAGAACACTGAAACAAGAGGGACATGGACGCATTGGCAGAAATGGATAAGAGTAATAACAACTCTTTCTAAACTATGACTTTAACAAGTGCTGTCAGTCTCTCGCTCAAACACTAATGGCCATACCCAACCCCCTATCCAAACACACAAATCCTGTTAGCATCAATTGAAGTTGCATGAGCAAATCAAGAGCAGTATATGGCCATTTTAGTGTTTTTGACAGCACTACTGACAGAAGTTATTACAGTCAAACACTAAGGGCCATATAATACCCTGAAGTCTACCACACAGCTCCTATTGGTGTCAGTGGGAGTTGTTTATATAAAACCCTAAAAATACACTGAATTTAAAGCAAAATAAAGGAAAGTTGCATACATTAAACCTGTCAAAAGTAATGACAGCATGACAATCCCTGACGTAGGGCATTGTCTACCTGCTCTCCTGGTATTCTGTAAGCAATGGATTCACAGTCCAAAGAGCTGTCGCTGTACACTTTCTGGAACATAGGACGCATTGTCTGTCTGATTTTTTTGTTGGATTTTCACAACCATTATTTCAAATTCCATGTTTTATGCTGACTGTAGATCCTCGTCCCAGATCTCAAGACTTTTCAAATTCCCTCAGTTCCTCGTGGTTCACGTACCAATCTCCTCCTCCTTCTAATATGTCTCTCCCCAAGAGCAAGTAGGCACTGGAGAATCTTCCTCCATTCCTAAAACCATTTCTTTTTATTGCTACTTGGTCCTTTGCAAAAGGTAAGAAAGCCTTGGGTGAAAAGACTAAGTGGGCACATTGAGGGAAATTAGTGGTTTCTCCAAGAGGAGTATGTTCCTCTAGTCCCCTTTCTCCAGTATCTGTCCATCTGTTTTATAAAGTTACCTATCCCTGTGGTATCTGAGCAAGTGTATGAACGATGTACAATCCTTTATTCTCAGCAGATTCACTTTACCCCTGCACCGATTAACAGAGTAGGCTTTAGGGCAAATCTATGTTGAAGATACTACAAGAGTGTTTCCAATGCTCATATGATACAGACTTCAATGGCACAGACCCTCAGTCAAAAGGTTTATTCATTTTTAGGGAAAGATTTTCAAAGGCACAAATGGTAACTACGTGACTAACTTCCACTGCTTTTTCACTTTTTATTTTCCTTTTTTCCACTCTGTAACTTTTCAAAATGGCTCCAACTTTGAAAAAGTTGCAGTGGCCAAAGGAAAAATGAACACACTGCAACTTTGCCAACCTGTAGTTTTTCCAATATTGAGTTATTATTATGTATTACTGGTATTGTGGAGCACCTAGAAGCCCTAGTCATGGAGTCATTGTGGTAGGTGCTGTACAAACACAGAGCAAAAAGATGGTCCCTGTCCCAAAGAGCTTACAATCATGCTGTACCTGTTCGGTGGAAAAAACATGGCTGTCAATCAAATCCAGTGCCTTTTGCCACCACTAGCATTTCTGAAAAATTAAAAGAAAGTGGAGATAAGGGTGCAGTTTATATGCATTATATAACTTACAGTGAGCACCCTATGAGCATACACACCCTATCGTATATATATAGTGAAAAATTCAACAGACATTTCATATCTTTAAAAGGTCAACTTAATTTTGCCTCTGAAATGACTTCTTTTATAGTACATTTCTAATTGTAGCTCCTAACCGAAACAAAGCTGCGTGTGTGTAGTGCACAATAGATAAACATAGTTTTGTTTACAGGATACGTAAGATGCACAAGAATTTACAGGCTGATTATAGAGGGGCTAAGCTCTTCAGCTCCCATTGAACTCCTCAGGAGTTATGAGTGCTCAACACCTCTGAGAATTAGGCCACTAGACAGATAGGGTCAGATTCTGGCATCCTTACTCACTATGGCCTCAATTCAGGAAAACGCTCAAGCTTGTGCTTAAGTGCTGTGCTGAATAGGGGGCACTGTGTAGTATTTTCGTCTGCAAATAGTCTCACTGATTTGAATAGGACTGCTCAAATTGTAAACTACTACCCGATGTAAGTAAAAGCAGCAGAATCTGATCCTTTAAAAATATCCCCAGCAAGGAGTGACTTTAAAAAGGTAATGTTGGGTGGTGTTAGGGGAGAGGATTCAGAAACTGAGGAACATCAACAAACATTTAGGCACACAATTGTCATTACAGAAATACATAAAGCAACAGACTCTATCTAAGCGTGTTTTCCATGGTTCAGTTAAATACTAGAACAAAAAACATAAATGCTGCAAGTTAATCAGCACATGATTCACATGATGCTCAAAACAAATTAAATACAACTGGAAAATCTGCAACTAGGAGGATATAAATTTTCCACAAACTGAATAATCTCAGAGAAAAATATTGTCCCAGATTTAGGTCCCAAGAACCACTTTCCAAAGGCATGTGTCTGGTTACATTTTTTCAGATCATCTGAGAAGATGTGTTTAGAATACACAAAAACAATAGAAGATTGTATCCAACCAGAGCCTCAGGATTAATAGAGGATAAAAGAGAATAGTATATCATAGCCTTATAGTGTGCATTTCAAAGGTCATTAGATTTTACCTTCCCTGTCTCTGTCTCTTGGCGCCTATATCACTAAATGAGTAGGAGGCAAGATAGATATCAAAGTGAGATACACGTTTTGTATGGAGGAATAAAATAAGCTCAAAAGTCAACTGAAAAAGGAGCAAGTGACGTTCAATGGTGGTATTGAACAAATAAGTGAAACAAAATGATTAATTTTAAAACAAGGTATTTACACCATACAGCGAATTTTGCACTCTGACCAAAGCTTGACCAAATCGGTTAATTAATGGATGTGGTCTTCTAACAAAGATAGGAGTGTATTTGATGATGCTTAATAAGGGTGGCCCTTTGTATAGTTTTCACTGCAGTTAAACTAGTAATAAAGCATATTTGTAACTAGTTTAGAAACTCTGATACAGGGTTTCTGTATTGTCATTGTAAGAAGGGATCTTACTTTTTAGCGAGGTGGTTGCCCCAAGTACTAAACTTGGAAATTACACTTGTAATTAAACATTTTGGGTCTGAGTCACCACTGTTACTCTGGTTTTAAGATGGTGGAATGGAGTCCCCCTGGCAAAAAAAATAATGGAGCAGTGCAGAGGTGAATCAAGCCTTTATTCTCAAACAGAATTCGGTGTTTATTTCTGGTTTGAATTGTATTTCACCATCCCTTGGGCTAAGCAAAAGGTATAGCTTTTCTTATAAGGATGAACTACAAATTTGGGTTTCTCAGAGCAAGGAGTTTCATAGGATAAATAAGATTACTCTGCATCAAAAAATTAAAAATGTTATGCACAGAATTTTCAAATTCTGCAAAATTCTGCATATTTTATTTCTCAAAATAACACAATTTAATCACACCAGTTTCAATTATCTTGGGTCATTTATTTCAAAATACCTGTCAGCAAGTATGTCTGTAACGATACAGACAACAAAAAAGATTCAGAAAATGTTTTTTGACAAGTAGATTCCTTCCTAGGCATACAGTATTAATACAGAACTCTGAGTAATAATTCATTTAAACTACAATACAGAACCATATTCACACACACACACCCCAGAAGCAATGTAAAGATTCGGGGGAGTCAAGGGTAATGGAGGAGCTAAGGGAGAGGGAAATAATTGCTGGGAAGGAGCCTGGATGCGAACTTGGAAGATTCTTGGGTATGGGTGGGGAAAAAAGTATGGAACAGGTTTTTTTGTGGGGCGGGAAGGGACTGTTAGGGAGCTTCCTCATGCAGACCCTGGCTGACCCCTAGCCTCTCCCATTCAGTCAGGCACTGTCCCTCCACCCCCACTCAGACACCCACTCCTCCCATCCCTAAATAGCTCTGCACTCCCTCCCCCATCACCATGTGGCCCTGCACCACCCTCCACCCTGTGGCCCTGTGCCTCCACTCCCACTCAGCCCCTGCCCCAGTCTGTCCTCCCCCACTAGCCCTTATGAGCACCTGTCTGACCTTCCCCAGCACCCCACAATGTCTGTCTCCCCATACCCCGTGTCTGCTGACATGGCCCGCTGTGAAGAAGCTGCTGCTGTGTTCTACTGCCACAGCCCCCTCTGGTGGGCAAAAGGCGGAACTGCAACAACTTTTCAACAGAAGCTTTTTTCTGCGCAAAAAATTAAAATTATGCACAGCTCATTAATTATGTGCACATGCAGTGACACAGAATTCCCCCAGGAGTAATAAGGTAAAGAGAACTGTGATCAATTGTTCTTCATGTCTACTGGAGGTAGGACAAGAAGTAATGGCCTTAATCTGTAGCAAGGTAGATTTCGGTTAGATATTAGGAAAAGCTTTCAAACTATAAGAGGAGTTAAGCTCTGAAATAGGCTTCCAAGGGAGAATTCCCATTATTGGAGGTTTTTAAGTAGAGGATAGACAAAAGTAGATAGTCTAGGTTTACTTGCTCCTGCCTCAGCACAGGGTGCTAGACTTGATGACGTCTTGAGGTGCCTTCCAGCCCTATAGCTCTATGATGACCTCTGAGGGAAAGAGAAGAGCTATTGGACCAAGTGTTGCTCTCATTTACACTGGTGAAAATCCAGAGTAATTCTATGGACCACACCAGTAACATACAAACAGAACTTTAGTTAAACCAGTGCAATATAATTATCTCTTATGTTGGTTTAGTTTACCTCTTTAGTGCATAGACAAGCCCTATATTAACTGGTGATGAGCAATACTCCATACTACACTGAAGCATACACCTCCCCCATTTTAATTCTGAATCACTGAATTCCCCAAGTGTCTGATTTAAAGGATGGAGAATAATATTCTTTCTTGTGGAAAGAAAATACATCAATAAGATCCAAAGTCTGATAATGCTCATTGAAAAAACATTGAATAAGGAGAGGGAATTTATAATGAATTCTACTGACCTCCAACAGATATTTGGCAGCGTCAATAGGACTTTAACTCTGGGAATTCTTATAGTTTATAGATGGAGATAAAGACTAATCAAACAAAAGCCAGTACCCAGGTCAGAAACAGAGCTGGACAAATATTGCAAAGTATCTGTGAACATTAATTTGGCTACAGACTATGAGTTGGTGTCAACAGGCTTTGCATCATTTTAGATTTATTTTCTATGAACATTCATGGCCAGTGATTGGTATTTGTAAGAATGTTTTTAGAAAGCAAAAGTGTAAGCTGTTTGTGGAATGTTATTCACACAAAGGTTTGAGACAATCATATTCATATAAAAAGTGTCATTTATCCAGTCAGGGAGTGGAAATATTGCCATGTGACTAAAGTGGCCTATCACACACCATGAATCAGGAAAAACAAAACAGAGACTACTCTAATAGCAGAAGTGAATATTTGGGACTGAAATATGTTCACACAAAATATTCAAACAATTTCAAATAATGAACAGATTTGTAAAAATCAAAGTTAAGGACAATTTGCTAACAAATAAAGGGCTAAAATCATCTATAAACTAATAATTACAAATAATTTGCTCAATGCTATTCCGAAGTACTGAAATGGATAGTGTATTGATGATTGTTACCAGGGTTTCTCCAAAGTCCTTAACATGTGGCTTTGTCTTCACTTCTGATGCACACATTTCCTTTCCTGAAATCCTCCCTCCCCCAACACTGACTCCAATTTCAAGAAGTCCAAAACAAACATTGCAACTTTGTTTAATATCTAAATTTCTCACACTTTAGGTGCCAGCCCTTGAAACCATCTGCTAGCTTTCTTCTCTTGAGCACAAATTTTTTATGGAATTGGCATTTCATCAGACACAGAAGACCAGATCACTCCATCACTAACTCCAATGATCTGCCATTCTGAAATAACAGATCAATGCCAGTTTTCAGAGATCCCTTGATACAGCTGTCTAGAACTAAACCGAAAGACCTTGCACCAACTAGAAAGCCAGTCCGTTCCTGTGAATTTAAGAATTTAACGTGAATGGTTGCAAATAATAAACAAAAAGGCCATATTCTCCAACAGGAACAGTACTGTCAAAGGTAAGTGGGGCATGACAATCCTTTCTCTAAGGAACACTGTTCACCTTATTAGAATTAGTTTCACAGAATAATTTTTCATATAATTTTATATAAAGGCTGCCTAAAAATGAATACTGGAATATGACACTATTGCTGCTTTTGCTACATAAACATAGAACAAAAAACCCACCTCTTTTTCTCTCTCTCTCTCTCTTTCTTTAACTCTATTAAATGCAAAAGAATTACTAGGCTGAACCACAGATTCTGTTCTTGGTTACAATAGTGTAAATACAGAGAGACTCCATTGACTTAAATGAGGTTACATAACCGTAACTGAAATCAGCCTCTGTGTCTGAAATACTTGTTTTGACAAAGTGTGCAGGGAATGCTATGATTAAGATAAATATGCTATTTATGTATCATCATTTAAATATAGCAAAATTGCACTAAAACATTTAAAGACCAGAAATATCTTTCCCCGCTGTTAAATCCATTGGGTGTGCTCACAGTACTCCCAATAAATATTTCTGATTTCAGTCATCCATGCCAGCAGAAAAGAGTGTTGTTAATGTGACTTCTAACATTTAGCCTAAACTGCTTTAGTCTGCTAATTTAATAAACCAAGAAATTATTCAGAAGAAAAACTAATACTCCCCTTAAAATGTTTGCCACTAACTACTTTTCCTTATTATCAGAAAGATGATGCTGAAGTTCCTATAGGAAATGCACTGATGACATATTCATCCACATCTTCACTGATAAAAAGAGAAATGCATCATATTGACATGACTAGCTGCAACAAAAGGCAAAAGGTCTGTTTCCTATTTCAGCTATGCGGGCAATGCATCTGATTATTTTATACGTTCTATATGGCCATATCCGAGATCCAGCTGGGACTCATGGACCTACTCAGGTCCTTTCCAAGATCCACAGAAGGACTGTGATCACAGCTTTCATACATGGCCTCATCCAAATCAATTGAAGGGCTCCAATTGACTTCAATGAACTTTGGCTCTGGCCCCAAAGCACTGGTGTTACAAGTACACTGATATCTGGACAAAATATGGTGGATTAAACACCTGTAAGAACCTGTATTTCCAACACAGGTACTGTTTAGCTATCACTTTATTAATATGTATTATTTCATAGTAACTGCAATTTTTTGTATCATCAGAATAATGGTCATGCAGTTTGTATTCACCAAAGGGTGTTTTTTTTTTTTAATTTAAAGTATGCTGCACGGTGGGACACTGTTCTAGGTCATTGTTAAAAAGGGAATGTAAGCTGAAAAAGAGACAAGATTGACTTCAGGAACCTGCAAGCCCAGCTGATCTTAGCAAGGACACTTGGAAACCCAAGCAGATCAAATGCACAGAGATTTAAGTGAGCCGTCCTTCGACTATCCTGCCTGATATAAGGTCGCCTGGCTCAAAAGGAAAGTGTTTTTAAAGCGAGTTTACATGTTTGTTAGAATAGATTTTGTGGAAAAAATACGTATGTTTAGACCGGGTGAAAGTCCAGTCAATAAGTCATTTCCAAAGATAACTGCTTGCTCGGCCCAGTGGCTTGAACAGGTCACAGGAAAAGGAATAGTTGGCACTATTTATAAAGAGTGAAATGTGTGTGAAAACAATTTTTACAATACATCTCTCAGCCTACTGCTGGTGATAGCCATGTAGTTCAAAGCTGTGCCACCAATTGTATGGTGTGTGAGCCCTCCACCACAAAAAAGGGATTATGAATCCTGCTGCTTTTAGATTGCTGAGCATAATGGACACAACCTAACATTACAAATTTAAACAGTGGGGGACTTTAGGAAGGAGAGGCCACTGCTAACAAATGCCAGGCAGTAGGAAGAATTTCACAGCAGAGTTAACCCTGGCTCTTACTTGGGTGTTGCCCCAATCCCCATCCCATTCACATATACAACCTCTGAGTTTGTGGTGCTTTTAACCAGGGCTAGCTGCTCCATCCTGGGGTACAGGCGAACATCCAAGTGAGACTTTCACTTGGGCTGGAACCTGCCCATTCTGCAGCAAGGATGCAGGCTAAAATCACTTTAGTGCTGATAGTCCTCCAATACTTTCCCACTGTTCCAATCGTGGGCACAAAGGGACTGACAAGTTCTCCTACAATTCACTGGGAAAGAATCAGAGTGCCTCAGCTTACTGCAGGAACAAGATCAATGGGATGTGTGCCCTGAAGTCCTAGCAACACACACACACGTGAGTGCAGCACCAGTCAGGACACAGTAACTTGGATACAACTTTGCAGTGCAGCTGCTCACATGAGTTAGCTCTGCAGTAAAGACATATCCTTCTTGCCTGTCAGAGACCAGGCAGCCCTGACTTGGGTAAACTTCCACTGACTTCAATGAAATGTGAAATATCTGATTTCAGTTGAAGCTTGTCTGAATAAGGATATCAGGGTTTGAGAGAGTGCATAATTTCAAAGAAAGAAAACCACTGTCATTTAGTATCTGTTAGTACGGTGCCTAGCACAATGGGGCCTCTGCCTGGATAAGGCCTCCAGGCACAACTGTGGTGTAAAGAAGAAAAAGAAACAAGAAATCAAGTGATTTCAATAGAATCCTTCTGCTGCCAGCTGCAGGAGTTTCCCAGCATATGTAAATTAAACGCAGAAGTTCAGCAAACTAAAAATACAAAAGCAGTCACTGTTTAAGAAAATGGAAATCACACATTCTGAGGAACATACAGTGAGAAGTGACTGCACAGAGAATAGTGCTGAGAGATAAGAATACTGTTTTCTAAAACAAGGTCACTGCAGAAAAGGTTTCAGATTCCTGTTGGTGTTTATAGCCTGTGGTGTAAAGCTGTCCAAAAACAGATCCAAAAGGATTGACTTTGTAAATTTTATCTGTCATCCTCTCTCTCCCCCTCGAGGTGCTACTCTGTCAAGGCCTATAAACTTCAGTGTGGATACATGATGTTGATGAGATGTGAAATAAATAGCTATAGGGAAACAAGGTTGCTTATGTCTAATACTGCTTTCTGTTCACTGATGTGAGTACTGAGAGGCTTTTTCCTTAGATAAATGAATCTGGAATGATATTATTTATAAATTATATTCCAAGTTACAAACTGAACATACAGACACCACGTGTGTGTGTGATGCAGCTGTTTCAATGAGTAATGAAATATGTTATCGCATCTTATTCTAGGTATTTAAGAACTAGCTGAAGCAATTTTGGAACTATTAGCAATTATATTTGAGAACTCATGGAGGACAGGTAAGGTCCCAGACAACTGGAGAAGGGCAAACATAGTATCTATCTGTAAAAAGAGGAACAAAGAGGATGCAGGGCATTATAGACCAGTCAGCCTAACTTTGATACCTGGAAAAGTATTGAAACAAATTAAACAATCAATATGTAAGCACCTAGAGAATAAGAGGATTATAAAGAATAGCCAGCATGGGTTTGTCAAGAAAAAAAATCATGCAAAACCAACTTAATTTTCTTCGTGGACAGGGTTACTGGCCTAGTGGATAGGGGAAAAACAGTAGATGTGATATATCTTTACTTCAGTAAGGCTTTTTACACACTCATATGCAAACTAAGGATATGTGGTCTAGATGAAATTACTATAAGGGGGGTGCACAACTGGTTGACAGATAGACCTGAAAGAGTAGTTATCAATGGTTTGCTGTCAAACTGGGAGGATGTATCTAGTGGGGTCATGCAGAGGTCAATCCTAGATCTGGTACTATTAAACATTTTCATTAATGATTTGGATAATGGAGTGGAAAGTATGCTTATAAAATAAGTCTGAAATCAACAAGATGAAATTCAATAAAGACAAGGGTGAAGTACTTCACTTAAGAAGGAAAAACCAAATGCTCAGGTACAATATGGGGAATAACTGGCTAGGTGGCTGTACTGCTGAAAAGGATCACAAATTGAATATCAGTCAACAATATGATGCAGTTGCGAAGGCGGCTAGTATTCTGAGGTGTAGTAACAGGAATGTTGTATATAAAACATGGAGGTAATTGTTCCACTCGGTACTGGAGAGGCCTCAGATGCAGTACTGTATCCAATTCTGGGTGTCTCAGTTTAGGAAAGATGTGGACAAATTGGAGAGAGTCTAGATGAGAGCAACAAAAATGATAAAATATTTAGAAAACCTGACGTATGAGGAAACGTTAAAAAACCTGGGCATGTTTAATCCTGAGAAAAGAAGACTGAGGGGTGACCTGATAACAGTCTTCAAATATATTAAGGGCTGTTATAAAGAGGACATTGATCAATTGTTCTCTATATCCACTGAACATAGGACAAAAAGTAATGGGCTTAATCTGCAACAAGGGAGATATAGGTTAGATATTAGGACAGCTTTCCAACTATAAGGGTAGTTAAATTCTGGAATAGGCTTCCAAAGGAGGTTGAGAAATCCCCACTATTGGAGGTTTTTAAGAACGGGTTAGACAAACACTTGTCAGGGATGGGACTAGGTTTACTTGGTCCTGCCTCAGATCTGGGGCTGAACTTAATGACCTCCTCCTCAAGGTCCCTACATTTCTATGATCATAGTTAGGCTTGGAAAGATTAATTTTTTATTGGTAAATGTCTGTACACATCGATTTCATCATACACACACAAGTGGATAAAAATATATTTCCATCAATAATAATCAAAATTTACAGATAGGCAAAGTAAGAAAAATGCTGCATTTCAACTTATTAGAATTTGATTTAAGAATATTTACTTTGTATAGTGACACGTGATGTTGTCAATTTGTGTGTTAATCGATATAAAGCTTTAATTTTTTTGAATCTCAGTGTCTACTGTCATTAAATAATAATTGTCTTGCTCTCATTTTCCCACAACTGTGAAAATTTAAGTAAATAAAAATTCTTAAAAATAAACATTGATATTATCCCTTGAAATTATTAAAAAAATAAACATTGAATTCTGCCAAGCCTAATTATATTGACCTTTCCATTCCTCTCCAAAGCACTTAACAGACATCATGTAAGTAATACACAGAGCACCCCAATACATAGAGTACCTCCTGTACCTGGGATATCAACATTCTGCTGCCATGTAACTGAGCCAGTTACCCTTAATTTTTGTCCCAGCTGAAAGTCTTAAGTAACTTTATGTGACTGATGTTAACTTGTCACAAAGAATCTCCCTTCTCCTGCCCCCAGCTGAAGCCCTGAATTATCAAGACTGTGTAAAAGCAATAGGTTTGAGCCACACCCCAAATTGAAGGGAAACAGACTCAATGGATCTAAAGTTGCTTGGCTGCCGGACTGCCCAGAAGAGCTGTCTCAAGGGTTGGAGAGACTGGCCATGGCCTGAGAACTAGGCCTGCCAGCCCTTAAGCAAAGCCTGCTGCAGAGTGACGGAGAATGCGGGCACTCTAGAAAAATAAGAGGAGCAAGTGAAAGATGGATTTGGACAAGCTGTTGAAATGGGTTATGGACCAGCAGCAACAACAGCAGTAGTAGCAGACCCAATTGCTCCAGCAGTTGGCTGCACAACAGCAGCAGCAAGCTTTGCAGCAGCTACAGCAACAAGTCCTCAGCAAATTAGTGGCCCAGCAAAGAGACCAACGGCAACAACTGGTGCAGCAGATGGCCACACTGTTTCATCCCCAGGGTATGCTGCGGAGTTTGGCAGCAGGTGGCTTTGGCCCAGGTCCAGCCCTAGCCCTAAGTCTTCCACTGAAGCCAACAAAAATGGGCCCAGGGGTGACCCAGAGGCATTCCTGATAACCTTTGAAAGGGTGGCCATGGCGGCTTGTGGCCCACAGATAGGGAACTAACAGAGTGACCCAGCTATCTGATAAGAGCGGCCCAGGAGGCGTACTGCAGTCTCGACATGATGGCTACACAAGACTACCTTCAACTAAAGGCAGCCGTGCTAGATGCCTTTGATATGTCCACAGACCATGGGTGGTGAGCCAGTGACTGAGAGAACATTGCTGGCTGTGGCTCCAGCCCAACAAAAAGTCAGGAACCCATGTAGCCAAAAGAACTGTCCTAGACCAGTTCACACAGATTCTCCCGGCTGGAAGATGGGAATGGGTGATATGCCACTGTCCCAAAACCCTCTCCAAGACTATAACTTAGGTGGAGAATGACAAGTTCCCAACAAGGCCCATGGTGGAAATCCCTCAGACCTGTCTAGTCCCACCTCAACTGACTCAGGCAATAGAAGGGAGAAGGAGAAAGAGGGAGGGGGAGCAGATGGACAGGGCTACGTGGGCCAGCTAGGGGGGCAGATAAAGAATGGCAGGCAGGTATGTGCCTCTGCAAAGACCAGGGCTTAAGAAAGGCAGGAGACCCAGGAGGCAGCATGTCTGTGAAGACAGTGAGGGCGGCAGAAGACCAGACCGGGCCTTGTCCAGAGCCAGGACACTTCTGCTGTGACTGCCCGCATGTAGACTGCCTCTCTAGCCAAATATGGGTGGCCAAATCCAGGGCCCATAAGAGGGGCTGATGAAACTATTAATGCCTGTACAGGTCAGTGGCATGAAGGTATGAGAACTGATTGACTTGGGGTGCTGCCAGACTCTGGTGAGGGCAAGTCTACTGGGGCCTGAAACAGTTCCAACAGGCCCTGTCTGTTTCCAATGCATTTACTGGGATGTGCGTCCTTACCTCACGAAGAAGGTGCACCAGAGGGTGCTGAATCACAATGATATGACAAAACTGTTATATTCGGTGATAATCGGGTGAGATTGGAAGTTTTTTAGGGACCTGATGAGGTCTGAACCAGTTAGGGTGACCGGATAGCAAGTGTAAAAAAATCGGGACAGGTGGTGGGGGGTAATAGGTTCCGAAACAAGAAAAAGTCCCCAAAATCAGGATTCTCCCTATAAAATCGGGACATCTGATCACCCTAGGACTAACACAGATGCCAAAGATGAGGAGACAGTGGAGACGCAAGCCATAAAAGCGAAGGAACAACACCATGGACAATATGTCAATTGGAGCGGGACAGGCTTTCTCCAAGAAGGATAAAACCACAGGAGAAATTAAGTGAGCTGGCAGCAAATGACATTTTCAGACAATGTGGATTTCATTGACAAACAAAGAAATGACCCAATGTTGGGACAAGCCTGCAAACAGCTCACCTAGGTCGATATTGAAGTGGTGGAACCTCGATTCCTGAAACAATGGTCACACTTCGAGGTATAGGGAGAGAAAACAGAGTTCAGAGAAGCTTGGGGAGGTTAAAATGTAACTGCTTGTCCCAAAGAAGTACTGCAGGGAAATACTACACCTGACACTTGCTATACCCTGTGAGGAGACATCTTGGCCAAGGGAAATCTCTTGACTGACTGATGGTTCATTTCTATTGGCCAGGAGGTAAGAGAGTACTATGTCTCCTGCCCAGAATGCCAGTGGGCAAGTCCAGGGAAGGTTCCCTGGGCCCCGCTGATACTCTCACTATGGTAGGGACCTCATCTGAAAGGACCATCATGGATCTGGTGGACCCACTGGAAAAGAGTCAGCCAGTTTCCAGGCCATACTAGTCATGTTAGGCTATGCCACATCGTACCCTGAGGCGATTCCACTCTGCTCAACGAAGGCAATGGCCCTTGCCCTGGTGGTCATGAAAGTGACCAGGTGGGGATCCCTAGGAAATAATCACAGATCAAAGTACCAACTTGATGCCCCAATTTATGAGGGAATTGTGTAGCCTTTTGAAGATAAAAGCTTTAAGAATGTCCATGTGCTGTCCCTAGTCCAATGGGCTGGTAGAGAGATTTAATAAGACTTTGAAAAGTATGTTGCAGAAGTTTGGAGCCTTGGACCCTCACCACCGGACCTGTTCATCATCTGCAAAGTCCCTCATGCATTGACGGGTTCTCCCCATTTGAATTACTATATGGGAGGTAGCTAAGAGCAATACTAGACCTTCTTTGGGAGACATAGACGGAATGAAATTCCAAGGCCACAAACTTGGTACAGTATGCGCTACGGGTGAGAGAGAGGTGTGGTGGGAGGCATAGGCGCCAACTCTGTGGGTGCTCCGGGGCTGGAGCATCCACAGGGAAAAATTGGTGGGTGCCCTCCACCCACCGGCAGCCAAGCTCCGTGCCCTGCCCCAGCTCACCTCACCTCCGCCTCCTCCCCTGAGCGCACCATGTACCCACTTCTCCTCCCAGCGCTTGCCACCGCAAAACAGCTATTTTGTGGCGTAACAAACTGTGGGAGGAAGGGGGGAGGAGACAGGGAAGAGGCAGGGCCGGGGCGGGTATTTGGGGAAGGAGTTGGAATGGGGGCAGGGCAAGGGGAAGGGGCAGGGAACAGGTAGAGTCCGGGGGGGGGGGCGGGGTTTGAGCAACCACCGGTGCCAGGAGAAGTTGGCGCCTATGGTGGGAGGAGGCCTGCAGACATAGCAAAAGTGGCAGATCCAAAAACTTGTCCAGTCTTTCTAGGTGGTCTTTTCTGCAGTTCCAGGGCAGACTCACTTAGTGTTCCACCATAAAGAGACTGAAACAGGGGAAAAGGTGAGAGGAACTTTCAGCCATTGCCAAGGCACATGTGGGAAATGGTACAGAAGGAACTGCAAGCAATGTTAGACTTCGGAGTGGGGTCCAAGAGTCACATTGTGGTGAGCCCTATAATGTTGGTACCTAAATAAGATGGGTTGACCAGATTCTGCTTCCAGAAGGCCAAGGTGGTGTCGAAATTTGATGTCTACCTGATGCTGAGGGTTGACAAATTGTTAGAGAGGTTGGGGCTGCCAGGTATATCACCACCCTTGACCTAACCATGGGTTACTGGCAGATCCTCTTGACTCCGGTGTTCCAAGAAAAGATGGTCTTCTACATGCCATTTGGCCTATATCAATTTAAGAGGATGCTGTTTGGCCTACATGGCATGGCAGCCACCTTCCAAAAGCTGATGGACAAGGTGCTTTGGCCTCATGATCAGCGTGCAGCTGTGTACATCGATGACTTCATCTATAGCAAATCTTGGAATGAGCATTTAAACCATGTTACAACAGAGTCTTGCAGGTCCTCAGAAGCTTTGGATTACAGCTAACCTTTCCATGTGCCACCTAACTAATCGAGAGGTGATGTACAGGGAGTATAGAGTGGGGAAGCCTGCGCCCCTTTGTAGGAGGGGTCCCAAACTCTGGTGTAATGCCCTGAACCCATCACAAAGAGGCAGGTATGACACTGCTTGTGACTGGAGGGCTATTATAGGTAAATTATCCCAGATTTTGCCATGAATGCAGCTCTGCTGGTGGACCTGGTGAAATATGCAGCCTTCAAGAAATTAAAAGAGCAAATGATTCTGGAGCCTGTCCTGTCCACCCTGATTTTTCAAAACCTTTAGTCTTGCAGAAGGATGCCTCTGATGTCAGCCTGGGAAGTGTCATACTCAGTGACAGAGATGGAGGCATTGGCTGTAAAATGGGCCATTAAAGCACTCCACTATTACTTATGGGGATAGCTCTTCCATCTTGTGATGAATCATGCACCCCTCCAAGGCTGAATTCCATGAAAGACCATCGCCTCCAAATTATGTGCTGCTACCTCTCACTACAGTTGTATAAGTGTGAGGTACTGCATCAAGCAGGAGGTGCCCACAAGAATGTGCACTTCTTTTCATGGGACAAAGGAGACTCAGCTGTGCAGAATGAACCTGCGGTGCTCAGCCTGAGGGGAAGGGCATGTGATGGGATTTACAGACCTCACACTAAGGTAAAAGGAGTGGTGGAACAGTACTGGAAGATGAAGCCTCACCCTTCAGCAGCTGCTGGGCATGCTGCCTATGGAGGACCTGTTTAAAAGAGAACTTCAGGACTCTGGCGTGAGGAGCATGGAGGAGAGGTTAGGTGGCCAACTCTCTAGGATCGTTCTGGAGTCTCCATGAATTAAAGACGAATCTTTAATTAAAGATTATATCACGTGATGAAACTTCCAGGAATACGTCCAACTAAATTTAGCAATCCTAGAGAGCTTGGCTGAAAAAAGGTGGACAGGCTGCAGCCACATAGGCACAAACAGGGAAGGACAGGTACTGTGAGTAAGACTTGGCCAGAATCCCCCTTCCCCCGACTAAAGAGGGGGGACAATTGGACTCTGGAGGTGAGCTGGGAAGCATCCCCACCCCCGCAGCAAAAGCCCTGAACTATTGAGATGGTGTAAGCAGTAGGCTGGGGCCATACCCCAAACTGAAGGGAAACAGGGAAGGTAGGAAGTGGCCTGGGAAGGCTGATCTGGAGTGGCAGCCAGCAGGGACTGAGCCACCTCCACCTCTCTCCCCTGAGGCCATGAGCCATGACCTGGTGGAGAGAGAGGGTCTGGGTGCCCTTATCATTCCCTCTTCTCCCTGGCTGCTTGAGAGATCCCAGAGGACTCTGTGGGGGGGATGCTATGTAATCTGTAGCTTTACTGCCAGGCTCCCAAACTGCCTGGAAGAGCTGCCTCAAGGTTTGGAGAGACTGACTGGCTGGCTGTGGCCTGACCACAAGGGCTGAAGACCCCTGAGAGAAGCCTGCTACACCATCCCTTTTCCTGATTCTCCTCTTCCCCAGTCCAAAAGACGCCACCCATGTCCTCCAACTCTTTCCCAATCACCCACAGCAACTCTTTATAATTGAATTCTTGCCTAAAATTCAGTGCATTGCAGTTAATATATTTGAATACAATACTCCTCCCTAACACCAAGCAGAAATGACTCAATTGAAACCAATGGATTTTATATCCACCCGTCTGGTGGCCTAGTAATAGAACTTTGTCTTGGGGGGCCAAATCCTGTGAGACGCTGAATCCCTGTGACTCCTAATGACTTCATTAGGAGTTTCAGATTCTCAGCACATCTTAGGCCCTGGCTGGAGAAGATGTTTAGGGCTCTGGCAGACCCCAGAGAACAAAAAACAAAACAAAAAATTTACCAGACCTCCAAGAATGGAGGAATTTGGGATGGGAGGAAGGTTCTCTGTGTTTTTACAATGAATATGTAAAATTAGAGAGGAAGGATGGTGCAGTGGTTAGAACACAAGCCTGGGACTTGGGAGACCTGGGTTTAATTCCCTGCTCTGCCACAGATGTCTTATGTTACCTCGGGCAAGTCACTTTGTCTCTTTGTACCTCAGTTCCCCATTTGTACAACAGAGATAACAGTACTTCTCTACCTCACAGGGGTATTATGAGGGTGAGTACATTAAAGATTGTGAGGTGTTCAGACAGCATGGTGATGTGGGGACATAAATATCTAAGATAGATAGATAGTAGAAAATCAAAGGATACATTTCCATTTTTGCAAAACTGCAGGGGTGGGGGAGTAATTTACAGATTAGCTAGCCCTTCATCTAACTTTACAAATTGTGTTTCAGTTGCTAGCAGTAGTGACCCACACAGAGTTTGGCCAAAAGATGTCAGTATCTTTCCAAGACATATGTATGTAAACTAAGAAGAGAGAGGGAAACAATCATGTGAGCCTTTAACAGGATACGTATCTGATTATTGTCTTTTTATGCAGGTTATGATCAATTACTAGTCAGGCTGTCTCCCTGCCTTGGCTCTGCAGCATAATATAATCTTACACATACACTCTGATGCTGCAGAAATGCCAGATTTAATTTATATGCCTGAATCTGAGTACACTTAGAATGCAAAGCTGAGGCCAAACATGGATTTACAACTAAAATAACCAAAAAGGAATAATGCATTCATATTCTATTTTTATATTGCAATGCAAAATGTCGTAATTGTCACACTTGCCTGTATGGCATCCATCCCAATGAACCTACACACGGAGCCTATTAAGATATTAGGTCCAGATTCTCATACTCTAGCTCCTGCTGAGTAGTACTTTATTCCACGAGCAGTCCCATTGAAACTAGTGAGGCTATTCTGAATCTAAACTACTTCTCAGCATGAGCAAGGGTATCATAATCTAGGTCTTCTCTTAGCATCTAATTTCTTACATAGCACAAACTCACAATGCTATGTAATGCAATTCCATCACCTTAACTGACACATGTAACTAAATCTACGTAACACATGTAGGTAAGACTGAGTTGAAAAATCCCAACGCTAGGCCTGCAACAGCTGTCAGAGAAACCCAAAGTTGTGGGGCTACCAAATCTCAAACACAGTCTTTATTCACTGAATCGGATTTAAAATGCGAGGTATACATCCAAAATTAATTAAAATCTATACACTGTACAATTGGGTCAACATTTAAAACTAAAATCCATGCTAAATCCTCACATCAGCCCCTCTCCCTCATTCAATCATTTCCACAGGAAAACCTGGGAGAACATAAAAACTTTGTGGTGTGACCTAATGGATGTGGTGTGACCCAATCAATAGATGCCGGGGGATCAACAGGGGAACCAAGTGCCAAAGTCAAGAACCCCTCGCTAAAGACTCCGTCTCCAGCTCCCTCTTGTTTAAACCAGGGGGCTGTTAGTCCAAGCCTCTCGGGTTATCCCACCTGAGGTAGCGTGGGAGAAAGGTGCTTTCAGAATCAATCCAGACTCAAATCATTTAGAGCTTTATAGGATAAGATCAACATCTTTAAACAAGTGAGCAGCCACATTCCACACCAGCTGAAGTTTCCAAGTGATCTTGAAGTGCAAGCCAATGTACAGTGCATTGCACTAATCTAATCTGGAGGTGACAAAGGAATAGAAAACTGTGGCAAGGTCCACATGTGAAAGGAAAGATTGCAACCTCTTGGGCAAATACAGAGGATAAAAACATTCCTGGCTACTACTGCTATCTAAGCATTCCAAAGCATCCAAGGACATCTTTAGAATAATGTGATGTGATCTTTAGAAAATCCTCTCCAACTATCTAATTTGTTCACACAGTGCTCAATTCGGCCCTCATATAACCCTGCATAACTCCCTTTATTGTCAGCCAACTGAATTAAAAGTGAGTAACCAAAGGAAGAAATGGAAATCTACTAGTTACCAAATTACTGTAGATGGACTTAAACTTGACTGTCAAATCTGAATCAATTCACAATTTCACAAAATACTTAGAGGTATGAAGAGTCTGCCACGTGAGGATAGATTGTAAAAATTGGGAATACAGAGGACACATAGCATACAAGTGGAGAACAACGCTCCAATGATGGAGAACACATCAAGTAGCTATATACCATATTGTAAATCACAGCTTGTGTGTTCCAGGATTTTAGATTAATTAATAATAGATAATGGACTACCATTCATGAGTGCCTCATTGCAGCAAACATCTTCGGTATATCAATTCAAGTACACCACATCAAGCCTTCACTCTGCTTAGTTGAATGGCTTTGCAGAAAAATCAGTACAACTAGTAAAAAGAAAAGGAGGACTTGTGGCACCTTAGAGACTAACAAATATATTTGAGCATAAGCTTTCGTGAGCTACAGCTCACTTCATCGGATGCATTCAGCGGAAAATACAGTGGGGAGATTTATATACATAGAGAACATGAAACAATGGGTGTTACCATACACACTGTAACAAGAGAGTGATCACTTAAGGTGAGCTATTACCAGCAGAAGAGCCGGGGGAGGAGGTGGTGATGCACTGGAGAGGTTTTAGTTGGGGGCTGAAGGTGATGGCGAGTGGCGTCCAGACCACACCACAGGATCCATTGTCTACAGCCAAGCTCTACAATACAACCGCATTTGCTCCAACCCCTCAGAGAGAGACAAACACCTATAAGATCTCCATCAAGCATTCTTACAACTACAATACCCACCTGCTGAAGTGAAGAAACAGATGGACAGAGCCAGAAGAGTACCCAGAAGTCACCTACTACAGGACAGGTCCAACAAAGATAATAACCAAACGCCACTAGCCATCACCTTCAGCCCCCAACTAAAACCTCTCCAACACATCATCAAGGATCTACAACCTATCCTGAAGGAAGACCCATCACTCTCACAGATCTTGGGAGACAGGCCAGTCCTTGCCTACAGACGGCCCCCCAACCTGAAGCAAATACTCACCAGCAACCACACACCACACAACAGAACCACTAACCCAGGAACCTATCCTTGCAACAAAGCCCATTGCCAACTGTGTCCACATATCTATTCAGGGGACACCATCATAGGGCCTAATCACATCAGCCACACTATCAGAGGCTCGTTCACCTGCACATTCACCAATGTGATATATGCCATCATGTGCCAGCAATGCCCCTTTGCCATGTACATTGGCCAAACTGGACAGTCTCTACGTAAAAGAATAAATGGACACAAATCAGACGTCAAGAATTATAACATTCAAAAACCAGTTTGAGAACACTTCAATCTCTTTGGTCACTCTATTACAGACCTAAAAGTGGCATTTCTTCAACAAAAAAACTTCAAAAACAGACTACAACGAGAGACTGCTGCATTGGAATTAATTTGCAAACTGGATACAATTAACTTAGGCTTGAATAGAGACTGGGAGTGGATGAGTCATTACACAAAGTAAAACTATTTCCCCATGTTTATTCCCACCCCCACTGTTCCTCAGATGTTCTTGTCAACTGCTGGAAATGGCCCACCTTGATTATCACTACAAAAGTTTCCCGCCCCCTCCGCGCTCCTGCTGGTAATAGCTCACCTTAAGTGATCACTCTCCTGTTACAGTGTGTATGGTAACACTCATTGTTTCATGTTCTCTGTGTATATAAATCTCCCCACTGTATTTTCCACTGAATGCATCCGATGAAGTGAGTTGTAGCTCACGAAAGCTTATGCTCAAATAAATTTGTTAGTCTCTCAGGTGCCACAAGTACTCCTTTTCTTTTTGCGAATACAGACTAACACGGCTGCTACTCTGAAACCTACAAATAGTAAAGAAGATTATAAACAAAACCCAAATGCTGGCAGAGTCAAGGGGTTTCTATTGTGAGAATATCACAACACACCTCTCAATGGTTTATTAGAATCATTGGCTCAGAGACTTGTGAACAGAAGATGGAAAACCTTAATGCCAAAAGCTTATTGAGTCAGAGACAAATAAGCCTGAAGTAGCTACAGAAGAGCCAAAAAGCCAGGAAACTAGAAAAGAAAAAATGCTGTAAGAATGCCAAACAGTTACCCCCATTGCAAGTGGGAAAGAATGTTAGATTTCGTTTCAACCAGACAGTGGCTTGCAACCTACCAAGTTAACAATTATACCATACACATCAAGCTCATACATTATAATCACCCCTCAAGGTCAGTTCAATAAGAGGAACAGAATATGTGTCTAGATGAAATGAAGGAGGCCACTGGCTCTCTGTTTCTTGAAGACATCCAAGATGCTATTGGCTGTGTGCCTGTGCTGGCAGAAATAATGCATGACAATGAAACATACAGGAGCAGCAGACACAGGCTCCAGATGATGGAGCCACCTTCGCAGCTAAACAGTCACTGAAGAAGGTTTTGAGAACAAAAAGAAGCCACGTGATCAGAAAATCCTTGAGGTTCAGAGCTAGCAGCGACTGACAAAAAGGCAGAATGATCTCATCTGGTTAGAGAGCTCAGGGTTGCCTATTCTGACCTTCCTTCTAGACCTTTCTGTGTTTGATTAAACAGTTTGAGATTATTGATGTTAGGTGATGTGTGTTTCATTTACATTTGATTTTTTTTTTAAATCAGGAGATGTAACAGTAGCTGCTGGAGTCTGTGGATACCAACCCCCTGTCTACGTGACATGATTATAACCTTTAGTTGCAACTGATAGTGACTGGGAGCAGGGAAAATAATACACATGTATTTGTGTAATGCCTAGCATTCATGGACCTGACTTAGTGGAGGCTCTAGGTGCTATCACAATATAAATATTTATTATTACTATTTATTATCTATATTTCTGTCTTTCACCTTTATCACAGCTAATTCTTGGGCTTACATATCATTCCCTCTCCCTCACAGGCTAGCTCTGCTAATCTTTTTTTGCTTCCTATGTCTGTGACAATAATTCAGCTCTGATGTCCTAATTATACGTTGCAGTGGTCTCTAGGTCCTTGGGGAGCAAAACAGGATATGGCTGCATTATGTGATAGAAAATGTTCTCTGTCACACTTGATTGTCCAGTATCAGGTCAGACATACACCAAAAGGTACCTGCTGCTTTTGTCACCCCTCAGGTAACTCCCACTATAGGCAACGAATGAGCAGTCTCCAACTGAGGGCAGCGCTTTCAAAGAGCATTCTGCCCTTTCCTAGGCCAACCTAAAACAGCCTTAAGTCTAATATGTGGCTATGTGCCTGAGCAACCACACAACTCAAGCCCCAGCATAGACACTATTATTTGACCAGGGGAAGATTTTCAAAGACACCAAGACAACGAGGTCCCCAGCTCCCACTTAAAGTCAGTAAGAGTGAGTTGTCTAACTCCCCTTGAAAAATCTCCCTCTAAATAAGTTCACTGGTGTCTACAGTAAGGAGTCCTAGATCTCATTTAACTTAGATTGATCTTTTGCTCTTCACATTAGTTGTCTTGTATGATCCTGTAGGTTTCATTTGTTTAAAATGCTTTGATTTTTTTCTGCTACTGAATGCTTTAGCACTTGCCATAGTTGTTTCTCAGAATAACTGTTTTAATGGTTTTTCTGCTGCCCTTTTGGCTTATTATTTAGCTTATTCTGAGTCATACTGCCTATTTAATCTCTTGCTGGGCCTATTGTTCTCTTCATGTTACTGTATTATTTGTTTAACTATATTAAGATGACTGAAATGGAGAAACAAGATTAAATCCTTGTTGTTAACCTTTAAGACTGTAACTAAGTCTAATGACAAACTGGAGGGAGTTCAGAGAAGAGCAACAAAAACGATTGAGGTGCTGGAGGGATTGATTTACAAGGAACAATTTTATTTAATTATTTTCCATAAGCGGTCAGTAAAGAATGTGGGGTTGCAGTGTGAACATATATATGATACCATCTACAAACATTTGAGAGATGTAGAGCCAGATTCTCCGTTAATGTAAATCAGTACAGCTTTATTGAAGTCAATGCAGATTCTCAGTTGGTATAAATGAGTTTATCTGGCCCGTAAACTCCAAGGAATTATTTGGTATCATTCAAGGAGTTATAACTATGAATAATGGGGTGAAACTAAGAAAATGAACATTTATGGTGACTATCAGGAATTTTCCAGAAAGTAAGATCTAGGTGATTGTCCAAAGTGAAGGTGTCTGCACAGTTACATGTCGTCACAAGAAACCACTAGAAAATATCCTGTAAGGAACAATTTGGCCTGAGAAGTTTTCAGAGTCTTGTGGGTTGTATCCAGTAGGAGGAGAAATTGACAGTGGATGCAGGTATTTCTTTAATGCAATCTATCTGTTTACAGAGAATGTACATAAAGTTCTGTTACCCTGAACACAATGGGAATCAGACATGGTGAGAGTTTACTTGCTCACAGTTCAAAGCCTCTTTTCAGGCAGCACTTTTCTCATATAGCTCTCTCTCTCAGCATCGTTCTACAAATACCTCTGTCTGGTTGTCAGGCTTCCTTGCTGCCTTCTCTGTGTGCTTCTGTGGTATTTCTGCTGCTTCTCTGCCTCACACACACAGCTGCAATCAAAAAATCCCCTGTCTCTGCATTTATCAGGCCCCCAGAAAACCCCTTGGACTGCATGGCCCAGCCACTGGCCTAGCTTGCATGCAGTCTAGTCCTTGGGCGATGGTTTTTGATTGTTTCAGCTATCGCTAAACAAAGGGGCATTTAATTTTACACTAGTGTAGCCTGAATGGAAGTGAGCTTCTGTGCCCAACAGCGTCTATGAGGAGGGGCAATTGCCCAATTCTAACATAACAACACTAAGTATCTGAGGGACTTTTTGGATGACCCAGCACTCATTGAACTCATAGAAAGAGTCCCATTGATTTCACTGGGAGGTGAATCAGGGCCATTTTTCAGATCCATATATCTTTTAATGTTTTATGTTCTTCCTTAATTAATCTCAAACCCTTGCCCCTTCTGGTAGATTTTCCAACTGCAGGCCATTTGCATGCTTAGCTTCTCTGTAGTGGGAATTTCAATGTCTTATGTTTATGCAGCAGACTTTCTGGATATTTCTAGAACAGTCCCAGGATTAACTTTTAAGATTTTTATTTTCTGTTCACCATTTGATTAACATAAACTACTTTGAATAACCTGATTAATGCTAGAGAAATTAATACTAAATAACCACAATGGCACTATATATTTTATACGCTCACATTGAAAAAAAATCCTATTGATCAGAGTTACTCACCTTCCAAAATCCACACCAGCAAACTTCCAGAAGGAGACATACACTCTTAATGTCTCATAATTTAATCATCTCTACAGCAAACTTCTTCAGTCACTTCCAACGCAGCTGTCCTCACAGAGGATAAATGGCCATATTTTCAGCTCCACACCCAACATGCTGAGTTCTTTTGAAAATCTGGCCAGCTATTTTGGTGCCTAATTGTGAGCTGAGCTCTTCTGAGAATCTGACTCTGTCCTTCACACTCTGGAAAAGATAGAAAACATCGTTTGAGTCACACGTGTGAAGGGAGAGGGGAAATTAAACATCGCTTATTAGGTAAATGGAGGTTCTACCCTCTCCCTGGAATCAAATTCAGATTAGAAAAATAATAAATTGGATGCCAAACTTTGAATACTCAAAATAAAATTTTAAAAAATCACTTTTTGGCTGATAGGAACCATTAGAAATTTGGTAACAGTGATTGAAACTGGGTTTTAGGGGCAAATCCCTCTTGGGTGCAGGAGGCTGTAGAAGGCGCTAATCATAATGAAACAGTGGGGTGCCACTATACAGGCAGTGGCAGGGTTTTGAAAGACAAGACAAAGGGACTGAACATCCCTTTGCATATTATGGAGCAGAGCTTCATGGCAACCTCTTCAGTGAGCCCAGGGAGAAGGAATTTGGGGATGCAGCCAGTGGGTCCTCAAGTATGTGGTTCCTTGGTCAAAACCTGCATGTAGAGGCTGCACAGTGGGCTGCCATAGCAGATTCCATGCAAGTCTCCCTTGTATGGTTGTGTGACGGGTTCAATCACAGAGACCCCCCCTGGGACTGCCACCTGATGTGCTGAGACCATCTCTGAGCCAGTTTTCCCTGGCAGCTTGGGACTTCAGTACCTTGTCTTGTTGAGCCAGACATGCTAGCCTGCTGCAAACACAGACCCAAATCTGAACCACGTCCCACAAAAGCTGCAGGCTTAACTAAAAACAGCTTAAGAAACGCTCCTGTCTCCAGCGCCCAGATACCCAGTTTCCAATGGGGTCCAAACCCCAAATTAATCCATTTTACTCTGTATAAAGCTTATACGGGGTAAACTCATAAATTGTCCGCCCTCTGTAACACTGATAGAGAGATATGCACAGCTGTTTGCTCCCCCAGGAATTACTTGCTCTGGGTTAATTATTAAGCAAAAAGTGATTTTTTTAAATATAAAAAGTAGGATTTAAGTGGTTCCAAGTAATAACAGACAAAACAAAGTAAATTACCAAGCAAAATAAAACAAAACATGCAAGTCTAAGCCTAATACAGTAAGAAACTGATTACAGACGAAACCTCACCCTCCGAGATGTTGTGATAAGCTTCTTTCACAGACTAGACTCCTTTCTAGTCTGGGCCCAATCCTTTCCCCTGGTACAGTCCTTGGTCCAGGTCAGGTGGTAGCTAGGGGATTTCTCATGACTGCAGCCCCCTTTGTTCTGTTCCACCCCTTATATATTTGTTGCACAAGGTGGGAATCCTTTATCCCTGTCTGGGTTCCCACCCCACCTTCTAAATGGAAAAGCACCAGGTTAAAGACGGATTCCAGTTTAGGTGACATCATCACGTCACTGTAAGACTTCATTACCCACTTGCCAGCACACAGGTTTACAGGAAGACTTACAAGTAAACAGAGCCATTTACAACCAACTGTCCTGGTTAATGGAAGCCATAAAGATTCCAAGCCACCATTAATGGCCCACACTTTGCATAATTACAATAGGACCTCAGAGTTATATTTCATATTCCTAGTTTCAGATACAAGACTGATACACTTATACAAATTGGATGACCACACTCAGTAGATTATAAGCTTTGTCATAACAATTTACAAGAGACCTTTTGCATGAAGCATATTCCAGTTACATTTTATTCACACTCATTAGCATATTTTCATAAAATCATATAGAATGCAACATCACAGGTTGCACTTGGGGTCCAAGATCTAGCCCTTAGAATGGAAGCATCACCTCAGCTTTAACCAAAGGGATTATAGTGGAGTATGGCCTTACCTATGAAGCCCTAAAACTGGGATTTTCCCAGTGCCTAAAGGAGCTAAGCACTAAAATCCCATTGGAATTCATTGGCAATGGGGTGCCTAACTCCCTTAGATACCTCTGAAAATCCCAGCCTACATTATTTAGGTTATGATTACTCCAGAGGTGGCCCCTCTCCCCTTGTAGTATCATAACTATGGAGATGAATGGAGGTTCTTGCTCTAACCCCCCCTTGGTTTAATCAGGGAGGGTTTGGAGTAGGGCTGTCGATTAATTGCAGTTAACTCAAAAAAATTAATCGCGATTAATCGCACTGTTAAACAATAGAATACCAATGGAAATTTATTAAATATTTTGGATGTTTTTCTACATTTTCAAATATATTGATTTCTATTACAACACAGAATACAGTGTAGAGTGCTCACTTTTTATTTTTATTATAAATATTTGCACTGTAAAAATGATAAAATTGTATTTTTCAATTCACCTCATACAAGTACCGTAATGCAATCTCTTTATCATGAAAGTGCAACTTACAAGTGTAGATTATTTTTGTTACATAACTGCACTTAAAAACAAAACAATGTAAAACTTTAGAGCCTACAAGTCCACTCAGTCCTATTTCTTGTTCAGCCAATCCCTAAGATGAACACGTTTGTTTATATTTACGGGAGATACGGCTGCCTGCTTCTTATTTACAATGTCACCTGAAAGTGAGAACAGGCATTCGCATGGCACTTTTGTAGCCAGCATTGCAAGGTATTTACATGCCATATATGCTAAACATTCGTATACCCCTTCATGCTTCTGCCATCATTCCAGAGGACATGCTTCCATGCTGATGATGCTCGTTAAAAAAATAATGCATTAATTAAATTTGTGACTGAACTCCTTGGGGAAGAATTGTATGTCTCCTGTTCTGTTTTACCCACATTCTGCCATATATTTCATGTTATAGCAGTCTCAGATGATGACCCAGCACATGTTCATTTTAAGAACACTTTCACAGCAGATTTGAGAAAACGCAAAGAAGGTACCAATATGAGATTTATAAAGGTAGCTACAGCACTCAACCCAAGGTTTAAGCATCTGAAGTGCCTTCCAAAATCTGAGCGGGACGAGGTGTGGTGCATGCTTTCAGAAGTCTTAAAAGAGCAATAGTCAGATGCAGAAACTACAGAACCCGAACCACCAAAAAAGAAAATCAACCTTCTGCTCGTGGCATCTGACTAAGATGATGAAAATGAACATGCGTCGGTCCGCTGTGCTTTGGATCATTATAGAGCAGAACCCATCATCAGCATAGACGCATGTCCTCTGGAATGGTGTTGAAGCACAAAGGGACATATGAATCTTTAGCGGCACGTAAATATCTTGCAACGCCTGCTAAAACAGTGCCATGAGAACGCCTGTTCTCACTTTCAGGTGACACTGTAAACAAGAAGCAGGCAGCGTTATCTCCTGCAAATTGTAACCAAACTTGTTTGTCTGAGCGACTGGCTGAAGTAGGACTGAGTGGACTTGTAGGACTTATTTTTTGTACATAATTCTACATTTGTAAGTTCAACTTTCAGGACAATGAGATTGTACTACAGAATTATAATGGGGGAACTGAAAAAATACAATTTCTTTTGTTTTTTTTACAGTGCAAATATTTGTAATAAAAAATAAATAGAAAGTGAGCACTGTACTCTTTGTATTCTGTGTTGTAACTGAAATCAATACATTTGAAAATGTAGAAAACATCAAAAAATATTTAAATAAATGGTATTCTGTTACTAACAGCGTGATTAATCACGATTAATATTTTTAATCGCTTGACAGCCCAAGTTTGGAGGCATGATGTTCTTATTGAACGATTCCTAATACTGGAATTTGCTTCTCTCTATCTACCAGAAACCAAATGTATTCACCTTTGGATCATGCTGCAAAGCTCATCTGTTCTCTCAGGCTTTTTTCTGGGTGTAGACTGAGTGAATCAAACTGGATGGCAGAAGAATCCTGAGGAATGTGGGGCTGGTAGGATCTTTTATTTTAAACCCTTGTCCTAATTTATACGTTACACTATTTAATTGTTTTGGACCCTTGTGCTGAGCTGCAGCTGGACATGTTTTAAAACAAATAGAAATAAATAAGTGGGATGGTGCTAATCTGCCATATCATTTCTTTCCCTGTTTTATATTTTCTTAGTTTAGAAGAGCAGCGGTGATTAATGAAGAAGGCATTTCCCGGCAGTTGATGTCCAAGGTAAAGGGTCACCTATTAGACATTAGCTGCCAGGAAGTGCTCTCCCCAGCAATTATCATCATCTAATCAATGCTAACAGAGATCATATTTCAAGCACTCAACCATTCTTTTATCACTATCCCCTGCCTCTGGCTGTGATTTAATCAATGCCCCTTCCTTTCTTCACCTGAACAGAACAGCATTGGCCACTGAAGCACCCAGAATCCCCAACTGTTGAAGCAGAGCTATAGGCAGGAATCTAGACCCACCCAATGATATTTTGGAGGATATCTTAAAAATACACAAAAAGAAAAGGAGTACTTGTGGCACCTTAGAGACTAACCAATTTATTAGAGCATAAGCTTTCGTGAGCTACAGCTCACTTCCTCAGATGCATATCGTGGAAACTGCAGCAGGCTTTATATATACACAGAGAATATGAAACAATACCTACTCCCACCCCACTGTCCTGCTGGTAATAGCTTATCTAAAGTGATCATCAGGTGGGCCATTTCCAGCACAAATCCAGGTTTTCTCCCTCCTCAGGCCCTACGCTACCAGAACTCCCAGCTACCTTCGAGACACCACTGACTTCCTGAGGAAACTTCAATCCATCGGTGATCTTCCTGATAACACCATCCTGGCCACTATGGATGTAGAAGCCCTCTACACCAACATTCCACACAAAGATGGACTACAAGCCGTCAAGAACACTATCCCCGATACTGTCACGGCTAACCTGGTAGCTGAACTTTGTGACTTTGTCCTTACCCATAACTACTTCACATTTGGGGACAATGTATACCTTCAGATCAGCGGCACTGCTATGGGTACCCGCATGGCCCCACAGTATGCCAACATTTTTATGGCTGATTTAGAACAACGCTTCCTCAGCTCTCGTCCCCTAAAGCCCCTACTCTACTTGCGCTATATTGATGACATCTTCATCATCTGGACCCATGGAAAAGAAGCCCTTGAGGAATTCCACCATGATTTCAACAATTTCCATCCCACCACCAACCTCAGCCTGGTCCAGTCCACACAAGAGATCCACTTCCTGGACACTACAGTGCTAATAAACAATGGTCACATAAACACCACCCTATACCGGAAACCTACTGACTGCTATTCCTACCTGCATGCCTCCAGCTTTCACCCTGACCACACCACACGATCCATCGTCTACAGCCAAGCTCTGCGATACAACCGCATTTGCTCCAACCCCTCAGACAGAGACAAACACCTACAAGATCTCTGTCAAGCTTTCTTACAACTACAATACCCACCTGCAGAAGTAAAGAAACAGATTGATAGAGCCAGAAGAGTTCCCAGAAGTTACCTACTACAGGACAGGCCTAACAAAGAAAATAACAGAACGCCGCTAGCCGTCACCTTCAGCCCCCAACTAAAACCCCTCCAACGCATTATTAAGGATCTACAACCTATCCTAAAGGATGACCCAACACTCTCACAAATCTTGGGAGACAGGCCAGTCCTTGCCTACAGACAGCCCCGCAACCTGAAGCAAATACTCACCAACAACCACATACCACACAACAGAACCACTAACCCAGGAACTTATCCTTGCAACAAAGCCCATTGCCAATTGTGCCCACATATCTATTCAGGGGACACCATCACAGGGCCTAATAACATCAGCCACACTATCAGAGGCTCATTCACCTGCACATCCACCAATGTGATATATGCCATCATGTGCCAGCAATGCCCCTCTGCCATATACATTGGTCAAACTGGACAGTCTCTACGTAAAAGAATAAATGGACACAAATCAGATGTCAAGAATTATAACATTCATAAACCAGTCGGAGAACACTTCAATCTCTCTGGTCACGCAATCACAGACATGAAGGTCGCTATCTTAAAACAAAAAAAACTTCAAATCCAGACTCCAGCGAGAAACTGCTGAATTGGAATTCATTTGCAAATTGGATACTATTAATTTAGGCTTAAATAGAGACTGGGAGTGGCTAAGTCATTATGCAAGGTAGCCTGTTTCCTCTTGTTTTTTCCTACCCCCCCCCCCCAGATGTTCTGGTTTAACTTGGATTTAAACTTGAAGAGTGGTCAGTTTGGATGAGCTATTACCAGCAGGAGAGTGAATTTGTGTGTGTATGGGGGTGAGGGGGATGTGAGAAAACCTGGATTTGTGCAGGAAATAGCCCAACTTGATTGTCATGCACATTGTGTAAAGAGTTGTCACTTTGGATGGGCTATCACCAGCAGGAGAGTGAATTTGTGTGGCGGGGGGTGGAGGGTGAGAAAACCTGGATTTGTGCTGGAAATGGCCCACCTGATGATCACTTTAGATAAGCTATTACCAGCAGGACAGTGGGGTGGGAGTAGGTATTGTTTCATATTCTCTGTGTATATATAAAGCCTGCTGCAGTTTCCACGATATGCATCTGAGGAAGTGAGCTGTAGCTCACGAAAGCTTATGCTCTAATAAATTGGTTAGTCTCTAAGGTGCCACAAGTACTCCTTTTCTTTTTGCGAATACAGACTAACACGGCTGTTACTCTGAAACCTGTCATTAAAAATACAGCATAACTGAACTCTTTCCTTGCCCTCCCCCATCATTGGCCAGTCCAACTCTCAATAAAGACAAGGAGTTTTGCTGTTGACTTCAGTGGAACCAGAAACACGGAATTATATTTGGCTGCCCCAAAAGTCTTCTAATGGTCATGGGATCAGAGATTCTGGACTTCAGAAGAAACTGTAGATTAAACCCCCTTGAAGTTGCTCTCATACTCCTGGATTTATAGGCTCTTTGTGCATCTATTTAACCAGATCCTCATTGCTCAATCAGTGGCCATGAATTGCAGTTTCTAAGAAATTAATAAAAGCACATTTTGTGAAGTCTCATACAGAGAATGTGAAGCAGGCTCCTAGCCTATATCCTACAATACACTGCCATCATGTGGTGCAGTACATCAATTACAGGATTCTCATAATACACCAGTGCATTAGCTCTCGTACAGTGGTTCTCATTTTTTTACTGGTGACCCCTTTCACATAGCAAGCCTCTGATTGCGACCCCGCTAATAAATTAAAAACACTTTTTAATATATTTAAACCATGATAAATGCTGGAGGCAAAGCAGGGTTTGGGGTGGAGGCTGACAGCCCCTATGTAATAACCTGACAACCCCCGAGGGATCCCGACCTCCAGTTTGAGAACTCCTGCCCTAGTATATTTTCATAGGCCTTTCATATGTCTTATTTCTATTAATCCTCCCAGTCTTCTAGTTTAAAATTACCTTGCAAAACTTCCCCATTAAAAACTATGGTTTTTTTCCTAAAATCATAATAAAGGTTACATTTTTTTGCAAAATTAGTCTATAAAAATATTTTTATTTTGTTTTAAAATTTGACTAACTCCAATTTCTGGGTATAACTAAATTTAGCTGGCACCACACGTACTTTGCTGAGACATGCAGCGTTGGCATAAGAATTATCCATCATGAAACCTAAATTACTGAGTTCTGCAATTTATATATAGTGAGTATGTCTGTCAAAAATTAAAAAGCTAAAATACCCCAGAGGATAATCAGAAGGAGTTAAAAATTACATGGACAACTTTCAAAGTGAGTATTCTTAAGGCTATGTCTACACTATGTCTTATGTTGGCATAATTTATGCCACTCAGGGGTGTGGATAAAATATCCCAAGCGACATAAATTACACCAACGTAAGCATTCCTGTGCACAGCGCTACGTCGGCAGGAGAGCTTCCCATTGGCGGAGCACCTTCAGAAGACTTGCTGCAGCAGTGTCACTGCAGCACCGTATGTGTAGACATGCCCCAACTATTGCACCGGTTTCGGTCAATGCATATGTATGCATTTTTACTTAGCTAATAATGTTTCGCAATTTTTTTTAAACCTAAATGACAGTGATTGGCTTCCTTAGATATGCCCCATCTCCATTCTCTCCTGACAACACCTTGCTGTCCTGCCACTTAAAGGACACTGCTGTGAAACCAAACAGCCTGCCCATGGAAATCAGGGGAAAGACTCATTAACCTCAATGGGTTTTAGGTCAGGCCTGTGGGGCAGAGCAGAGATGTGCTGGCAAGGAGCAGCTCTGACAGATATCGTACCTGAATTTTACAGAATGTAGGAGGGGCAGCAAGAATGGCCCTGAGTACCTAATCAGTTTTGCTTGCCACTGTGGAGATGGGCAGGGACAGCAAATGTACTAACATGGGGATAGGGCTTAACAGTCAGGAGGGCTCCTTGCCCTTTCCTCTCCTTTGTATATTCAGGACCAGATTGTGCAAGTTCCATTAACAATCTGGTCCTAGGTGCTCTGCACACAGCCATGCACGATTTCATTTTGTTCTTTATGGTACTTAAGAGCCAAGACTCTATAAAAACTCCGTCCAGCTTCTGCAATGCAGGGAAGTCAATGACAGCCGTGAAACATACTTTGTTTTTCACTTTTGGCACTGAAGTTAGATAGAGCACTTATTAAATTGGTGCTAAGATGTCATCCTAGTGCAGTCACAGCAGCACAGCCTTAGCTAAAAAAGGAACAAACCCTGAGAGTTTAAAAATTATATATATATATATATATATATATATAGGATTATACAGATTCTCATACCAGATCCAAACCAATGGGAAGTTAATCTGGTATCCTTTTGTGTAGCAGAGACCAGTAACTTGCTTTGGAGGAGGAGGAATTTAGACCCCATAATGGACACCAGTGCAATTACATATCTATGGGAGAAGTTTCTTCCTAACAATTAATCCAAATACTATGTTCTGAAACAAATTGGGACTGATACTTCTTGTCCTCTAGATAATAATTATACAAATATCAAATCCTGTGTTTTTCCTTTACTAGTACCTTGTGGCAATGAGCTCACAGATTAATTCCACTTTGTAAAACAAAATGTTCTTGTTTTAGTTTTAAATTTGTTGCTAATTTCATTGTGCGTCCCCATGTTCTTGTATTAGGAGAAAGAATACATAGGGATGCCCAAACGACCACCATTCATTATGTTGCATATCTGTAGTCACTGCCTTCCAAATAATCCTAATCTTTATAATCTCTTCATACAGAAGTCTTTCAAAAGCCTCTAATCATTTTCATTGCTCTTCTCTGATCCTTTCCTATTTCTGCCATATCTGTTTTGAGACGGAGTGCCTGTATTCTAGGTGAGGGCATACCATATAATGGCACTGTATAGTCTCAGCATTATTCTTTATTCCTTTTTTGATACCATTTAAGATTTTACTCCCTATCCATAGTGATGCCCAGGGCCAAGATTCTGTGCTAAGAGTCCAGCGGGAGGGACATGCTAAACTGGTTTTAATTTGCCTTTGCACCCTCCTGGTCGGGGGCTGCTCTCATGTGCACGGCATAATTTAGACAGCTTTGGGAGCTAGGTTACAGCAGCCTTCTCATTCGACCCCATGGGCGGCAGTGCTGCCTCATCTCTCTGCAGTGCTGGGTGCCATGGCTCTACCACCAGCCCATCATTCCTATTTTCCCTTCCCTCTCTGCCAGCATGCCAGGACAGTCCTTGGAGGCAGTTTTACAACAGCCCTACTCAGTGCCTGCTCTGGGGGAACCCTCCGAGGACTGGAACCAAGACTTTTCGAGGGCCCTTTATTCCACTCCAGCCCTTTTACAGTGTTGTAAAGGGGCTGAAGCAGGGTGAAGAACTAACCCTAGTCTATTTTCCTGAGCAATTAATCACTAATCACTTTTGAAAATCGTGGCCTACCTTATTACAAACCTAACCTATGCTTACTATAGGGCCTACTCCTGCTTCCATGGGAACAGGACTCTGTGCTTCATGCAAGAAAAGTGTTATAGGGTCAGGCCTTAGGCCCTTATACTGCCATGAAGATCAGGAGTTCCTTCACAAACAGATGCTGTGAAAAGATTAATCACAAATTGTTAAGAAACTCCAGTGCCCCCAGACAGCATTAACATTCCACCAGGGAACTCATTTACAACAAGAATTATAAACTCCCAAGAGTTCAGTACTTTTTGAAGGAATTATGAGAGACTTCTCTAATGCTGCCTTTGGGTAACACCTAACAAATCATTTAAAAATGAAAAGGAACCTTGTCTTTAAATCAGTTTTTTAATTAATGTTTTTAATTACAAAGATTTGTTTGATTAAATTAACAGATTTTTTAATATTAAAGCATTGCTTTGCAAGGGAACAAATATTGTCTTACTAGTCAAAAAACTGCTTTTTTGACTTCTGGGAGAAGTATTTGTTCATCTAAAAACAGCACAAACATTTTAAGTCACTCAGTGTTTCAGGTCAAAAATGACTAAATAGAGGTGAATTTCAAGCAACTGATATCTGTAAAATGTATGTTTAAGTTTATTAGAGACAAGCACAAGGACTCGACTACAAATCTAGTTTCATTTGATTTTAGTGGCATTTGCAGTTCATAAATTAAATATGGTTTCAATCGCTTCTTCATTTGTTAACTGTATACTCTCATAGTTAATAGGCTTAATGCTCATGAAGAACTTTTCTTCATAGAGCGACTTTCAAAACCTCTACCAGTTTTCCCCACTGGAGATGGTGATATGTACCTTCAATATTTCCTACCTGTCAGATTTCTCTAGAGAAGCTCTGCACTCGTCATGCTCGCTATTTTCTTACGACAGCCCTCTCATTTTCAAGGGCATGCAAAATCCTAATCTAGTTTGGAGGAGATAGCAGAAGCACAAATTCCACTCCAGGTTACCCATTGAGATATCATGAGATTTTCAATTAAACTTGCTTCAGTCAGGGTCTTTTCAGGCCCGATCTTGCACCACAGACATACAGCTGATTTTTACCATTGACTACAGTAAGTGCAGGACTGAGCCTTGTGACTCTGGTCAAAGGTAAGGAACTTAGCTTCTCTTTCATCAGGATGACCTCTTTTTTTGGATGAAATGCCAAACAGAAGTCTTGACAACTTTTGGTCATTTAAAGACCTCTCTGCAATTTTCACACGAGAAGGGGATATTCTATTTCGCTGCCTTGAAAATATCCCTTCATAGTTTCAGTTTGTTAAAGTATTCACTTTCTGTGATCAACTGTGTAATGCTGCTATGCACTGTTAAACAGTTGCTGTATTTCACTCCAGAAGTGGCTGCATTTCAGCAGATGGTGTAGCAATTCTTGTAGTACACACAACACAATTTGCAAAGTGCTTTGGGTTCCTTCCACATGAAAGGTGTTATAGATTTAAGATTATCATGTTGCTTGATACACAGGTCTTAGTAGAGCCAGTTTTGTTACACTGAATTTGACCAATCCAATCTTTCTGCAATATTCACCAGGTTCTGTAATTCTCTCTTGGCAGGAGACAAAGTGTTAGGTTGCAGAACTCTTACAAATTCCCTCCTGGATCTCTCAAACGCTGAAAATCCCGCCCTGCAGGGAATGCTACTTTCCAACAGTCTCTACACAGTCTCTGAAAGAGTTCAAATTCTTTACACCAATTAAAAGTATTTCTCATCTCGTTTGAATGGCCGACTGAATGGAGATATTTGAGAGGTCTTGGTCTCCAGACATTTTAATTGATCTCTTGGCTGCAGTATACTGTAATTTGTGTGGAAATATGCATTTCTCAATTTAGGTTGTCCTGCAGTGGTCTAAGCATAGTCATGTCACTTAAGAGGAACACTTTATGAACCATAATTTTCTCCCTTCAAATTATATCTTTTGATTTAGGAGACACATGAAGAACCTTTCCAAATACACACAGAGGTGAGGACCTGTCAATACACATAGCTTTGATAGCATTCTATATTGACTCAAAATATAAACACTTCAGAAAGGCCCCCAAAAGAATAAATAGGTAATGGCCTGAAAATTTTTTTCCTACACTAATGTACTTCCCATACTATCCATGGGCCAAATTTAGCTTTGGAGTAAGCAATGCAACTCGCATTAGGCTGCTAAGTTACACTGGCAGAAATGGTCTTCTAGGGTCTGTTCTGTTGGCAGGGGGACTGGCAGAGCACAGTGCGCTTCCCTTCTTATACCTATGCTGGGGGATCTCGGGAATTCCCACTGTCCCATTATGTCAGCGTTCCCACCCAATTTTTGTAGCACAAAGCAGCTAGAAAGGAGTTGGAGATCTGGCCCATTTTTTCCTGGTAAGCAATTAATTTAATCAAGAGACGGACTCATCCAAGAGTTCTTTCCCCCTTACCTGCCCATGACTGATGGATACTTTTAATGTTCTTACTCTTTGATTTGCATTGAATGCCGCACAGAATGGGATTTGGTTTCTTCTTTTGTTTTTGTTGGCAATATTTGTGACCCAGTCCTTGCCTGCTGATTGGTTTCTCTTTATGGGTATTAAATAATATTTTAAAATACATATTTGAAGATAGTTACCTAAGATGAAAAGATGAGAACTACATTGCTGAGGCGTTTAATGCCATCCACCTGAGCAGCACTATAAAATGCTCCAGCTATTCAACGTGGAAAATATCAGAAGTTAAGTTGTCAAAGCCTTAGATCTGCAGTTACTCCTGCACCCCAGTGTTCTGGATTCTTTCCTATGTTTTCTCCCCTGGTCCCCAGGCGCTCTGTGCTTAGGTGCATTATCCACGCTCCTGGCCATTCCTAACACTCCTTTGGTGTCTGATTTTTCACCTCATTTAGAGTTATGCCAAGCAGAAGCAGTGGAAGCAACGTACTATGGGTGAAATTCACCCTTGTGCAGAGAGCCACCATTTACATCCCACTTCAGGACTTAAGTGGGAGTCTAGCGGTACACAGGGTCTCGTGGGGGTTTCCTGCAAAAGAGATAGTGTCACCCTGGATGAATAGACGCATAATGAATGGTACATTTTAGGGGTTTCTTTGCAAGCTAAAACAAAAACATAGTAAGAAAAGTGCTAAGAAACATTTTTATAGACAGGGCTTTAAGAAAACAATTCAGGTCTTGGGGCTTAACATAGCATTAGAATTTCCTCACTTGAATCCCCATCTGCAGCAACAGATTAGATAATTTTCTCTGTCTAATTAACCCTTCACATATCACAGATAGCAGCATACAGATGGAGGTTTCTTTAAGGCACAACCGTTACATCAAATGGAACTGTGCGCCTTCCAACACAAACCTAGCCCTGCAGTCCTTACATCCAAGAGCACAGTTTTGCCTGAGTAAGGAATGAAGGATCGAGCCTCAAGCACTCCTAGCCCTATGTCAGTAATGCGTGACTGCATTCATGCTGTGTGCTGTCCCTCTGAGCATTCACAAGGCTGAAAAATGTGTGACCCTGCTGCATACTATTTTAATTTCATTCAGTCAAGGATTGCATATGCTGAAGTATAAGGATTTGGGTCTATACATGGTCTAGCCTCTTACCTCCAATCAAGGAAACATTGAATTACATTTTCCTATTCATAATTATAAAAGTGTCCAGTAGACATTCCAAATAGCCAGTAAGCCTGAAAATCTAAAGTAATAATTCAGACTAACCCTTCTTTTAAACAAAATCTAAATATAAGTGTTGCCAACTTTGAAAATCCCAGTGCTGCCCAAAGGCAGCTACTGTTATAGCATAGCTATAATATTGAAAACAACAAAACAAAATCTAGAATATTTAGCTCTCCTAGCATGACTTTCATCCATAGATCTCAAAGTGCTTTTCAAAGAAAGATAAGTATAATTATTCACGATTTGCAGATGGGAAAAGCAAAAGACAAAGAAGTGACAGGACTTGCCCAAGGCTTCACAGCATGTCAATGGCAGATTTTGGAACTGAACCCATGTCCACTGGACTACACCAGCTCCCCATTTATATGTCAAAATAAATTCAGTTTCATGTAGATTTCACCATTTGGTCTCCTCCATATCAGAGCAGTGGAACCTGTATCCCTACATAATGGTCCTGTGGCCACATTTCTCTTTTGTCCATGGCCAAATGAATTTAGGCCATCCTAGACAAAAGAAGGTGTGTCAAGGACATGCTATCCATTGTATGGGCACCAGGCATTGCTACCTGCTGTCCACAAAGTGCCACAATTCCTCACTTTTGTTTACTTCTCCTTGCCCACCATCATCAATTACCTTTCCTACTGGTGTTGCACTGACCTTTAAGAACCTGAATTCAGTCCTGAAACTTATCAGAATTCAAGAACCTGGGATAATGATTCATAAACTTCTAGTAGGAATATTTACACATGAATACAACCTGCTCCTTCTCCTTACTAGCACTAAGCTGACTTATCCTCTATTAAACCTGATTCTAAAACATTTCAGGAGAAAAAACACCAAACACTTTCTCTTGCTACCAGCATTCACATACAACCAAGAACAAGATACCCAGTGGAATCTCTGCCAATACATATACCCCAAAATGAACGGCCTTATTAGAACAACCAAAGTGGGAGCTACCCAGGCACCTTGGCCAGACTTAAAACAGATACACTGGTCAGGTGGTAAGTCCAACCAGAATTGTCCATTACCACCAGCTACCTGAATGTACAGAGTTGATATCTAACAATTACTGTAAACAAGTGAAAAGAGCCGAGGGAACGAAGATTAAAGTCTCAGAGACAAACCCACCTTGGTTGTCCTGAACTCTCCCGTTAGAAACCTCCCTACTCATTTGATTCTCCTTCCTTAGCCTATCTCAACATTTTCTTCACACAGCACTAAGGGCCAGATCCTGCACCATGCCAAAGTACTTCTAAGCGAGCAGGAGCAGGCCCTAAATTTCCAATCTATGTCATGAGCAAGGCGCGCACACACAATTCTACATTGAAACTCTTTGGAGGAAAATTTTCTTAAAATATTTGCCAGCCATATGCCATGAGCTGATTTCTAGCCTAAACTGCATAAGGCCAACTTCATGAGCTCCTTTCCACACACACAGGAACTAAAATAACCCCCAAACCTCATAAGGTAATTTTAATCACAGAAAGACAGTCTGTTCCCGCCCCCACCCCCGCCCCTTACTTTTAGGTAAACTAAAGGCTTCTGGCAAACACCTAACAGAGAGGACTCCAGTAACAGGTAAATTTCATTGTCATATTTGCAGCACAGTACAACAATAATAGGAGGAGTACTCCATTTTCCTTGGTGATAATACAGCCTTCTCAACTATCCATTCAGGAACCGGATTAATACTTTATAGAACTGATCACCATTTCTATTACTTTTCCTGCCAAATTCTGTTGAAATCAACGAGGGATTTAAATATGGTTATTACAGTTTATATTTCGTCCTTTTTTACATTTGATAATTGACACCATTTTAGATAGGTTTATTTACTTCTCCCAAAAAGAGAATTAAATCCTTTTTATTATTGAAAACGTCTTGATTTTTTTCCAGAAGTGGTTCTGTTTATCAACAGTAAAGAGGTAAACTTTTTGACTATTTGTGCATACTTTGCATAAATGCAAAAGCAGCTCTCATGTAATACACCTGGGATATAACTATGCAAGAGAAAATGCACAGAAAAATACAGGTTTTTCCTGTGACCAGATCTTATTATTCAAAAGTTGGGAGGCTGTAAATGCCTCCTAGTGGCAGCTCTGCAGCTATGTATTTTCCTCCAATTGATGCCTAGCAAACTAGAAATAGGCAAAAAAATACAAACTCTGTCCCTGCTGAAAAGTAATAAATACAACAGCCACTTCCAAATTCTCAGGTTTGGGACATAGCTTCTCCTCTTCCCCAGATTAAATTAAACCCCAGATGTCTAAAACTTACTTTTTATTCCCACTTTAATAGAATGTTCAGCAAATGCCAGGAATAGCTCTATTTATTTTTAATATTGTAAAAGGCTGAACATTCAGCTAGTCCAATGTGTTCAGATCTCCTGAGTGTTTCATGGAGATTTGTTAAGGATTTAAAGTAACATAGTGAACAATGAAAAAGCCCGCTTCCCATCCATATTTGTTGAAAGCTATTTTGTGCTGTTCCTATGCAACAAAAAATAAATGTATATGAGGGTGTTCCATGCTTTACAAAGTCTACTCCTTGGTTGTTATAAGATTAAAACAATTTTCTCCCTTGGTAAATGCTTCCCTTGAAAAACACTGGAAGCACATAATTCATCTGTCCATTTATAGCTTCAATTTTCTTCTGGGCACTGAAGAACTCTTGATTGTGATTGTTGTTTTCCCTTTTAAGAAGCCAATGTTGAACAAGTGACAGACAACACAATTTAATATTTCAGTGACCAAACAGATCAATTTTTCATTTATTCTGAAGTTTTTTTTTTAAAAAAAGATAGTTAAGCAACCGATGTATTACAGTGAGGATTTTGTTTGGCAAATTAGTCTTCTCTATCCAGAAAATTTAACAGGCACTCATTAAACCTGCAGGGAGTTTAAAGGTAGCTTTAGTACTAATATATTTCAAAAAATACATTAAAAGATTTTTTCCCCCTCTGAATCATTTTCTTCTCTGTGCAATCTATCAAAACAGTTTGGAGATACAGTATGTCTTTAGCTAGGAGTAATAGAAAAAGAAAAATGCATTCCCACAAAACACTGTAGATTTCAATGCAAAAGAAAGAAAAGTGGAAAAGGTGAATAATGTACAGTACAGTTTGGGAGGGAGGGAAGATGCATCTGCCTTTGGAAGAAATAAGGTGTTCAAATTGACCAGTTATGGGTTGATGCCCCCCACTAGAATTTCAGAACCAGAAGAGCAGCTCTAGAGTGACAAGAGATCCTGTTTGGATGCCTGGTTTTCTCTCTCCATCCACTTCTGTTCCATTTTTTCTCCCTGTAGCCTCCTGGCTTCTCTCTGTAGGGCCCAAACATGCTGTCTGAAGTGTGACCATATAAAATAGGTTATGGAAAGCAAAATGGGATTATAGCATTGCATTCAAACTGGCAGCGTATTTGGATCCAGCAGATTCATAGCTCGGCCTCAGTTCCAAGGTGGCAGTGCATTGCATGCAGGGCTCAGATTAGGGGGGAAAAAAAAAAAGTTCAGCCACAAGCCGCACTCCGCCCTCTCCTCATGCAAAATTAGATGTCACTCACAGCAAATTGTCCAAATCTTTATACTATGATCCTTTTATTTCTGCATGATTTTACTCACAGAAAAATAGCGAATGCCGACACATTAAAATGTTATCAATAGGCTTCAGCATCAACAGCCCATTGAAATGAAAGGGAGATGTTTACAGATCTCAGAACTATTCTTACAAGCACTCTGCAGACTTCGGTAGACATCACCACATTGATTTATACTCACACAGTTCACATTATCTTTGCAACCATGAGCACCTGGGAGTAATTTAAAAAATTTAAAACTTTGATTTGGGAGTGCAAGAAAGCAGACACTCGGGAGAAGTGCTTGCTCACCCTTTATTTATTCATTCTAGTGTATAACATGAAAGTAACAGAAAAAATAGCAGCAAATTCTGCAGTCTTTATTCCTTATCTAGGCAAATTTTCTGTTGACTCTGGGCTAGAACCTGCTATCTTACTCCTCATGTGGAGTAGTCCTGTTAACCTCAGAGAGGATGTTTGTGTAAATTCACCAAAATATGTTCCTTAAACATTTATTTTGTCTGAGTAAGGTCTACAAGATTTGATCCTATATGTATCATCATTGGACTTACTGTTTATTCTCCTGTTTAAAAGCATTAAAATCTTAAACTATATTCATTACTGTGTTTGTGTGTAATTTCTCCCTAATATAGCAACATTAGTATAGTTACAACAAATGACTTTCAGGTCTGGTTAAGACTAAAAGCAGCAATTTATTGCCTCATATACTACTCGCAACCACGTCATCAGTTAATTAACCGTCATGGAATCTAATTAATTAGACAACATAGACTCTAATCATTCTGGAATTTGATCTATTATGTTCAGCTGGAATACCCTCTGTTCACAATGCACCCCCTAAAGCTTAGATAAAGACAATGAGAATTCCTGCTTCTACTCTTATCTTGCCAGATGATCTAAAATAGAGTGAGAATGTTGTAGAATAATTTCATTACAGATTTTCTGTATCAGTGACTTCTGCAATACAGTGGATGTTTTTCAGGCTTTGAAAAAGGTTGTAGCTTGTTTCACTGTTTTTTAAACACCATTTTAACCTATTGGCCAAATACGTCGCTGTCAAAAATCTTATTGCCACCATATGAAACAAGATATTTCAATGTTATAAATTATTACAACTGGATTATATAAGGAAACACCTATCCACTCCAGAGAAACCATTTTTTGTTTGAACTTCTGTATCAGCCGAGATCCTTGGATTACAATTCTTCCCAACCAGCAGATGGAGACATACCTAAATCTTTTGAAGATGTGCCTTGCAAATAATTTTCTGTCCAGCTCTCAAGGCTTGTCTACACTTACAGTGCTCCAGAGACACAGCTGTACTGTTCAGTGAAGACACTACCTACACTGATGAATTTCTTCTGTCAGCATAGTCAGTACTCCACCTCCCCGAGAGGCGGTAGCTATGTTGAGAGGAGAAGCCCTTCTGTCAACATAGCGTTGTCTACACTGGGAGTTAGGTAAGTATAACTACATCACTCGCAGTGTGCATTTTCCACACCCCTGAGCGACATAGTTATATTGACATAAGTGTGTAGTGTAGACCAGGTCCCAGGATGCAACTGTCTGTGCCTTCAGCAGGTGGATAAGCAACAGACTTTGCAGGCAGACTGAATAGAAGGGGAGGATGAAAGCATGCCTCTAAGGCCTAGAAGAGATTTCTCCTCATTACTGCATGCAGCTGCATCAACTGCTTATAGGCCCTTGGGGTCATGCACACCGTAGAGTCCAGCAAGGGACTCAGGGCCTGGTCCAAGACAATCAGCGGTGTGGGTGAGGGGTGGAATCAGACACTCTTCAGAACAGGAACGGTCTCAATTTGCCTTGTACACTGCTGAGCACACTGTCTGTCGTTAAAAAGATAACAATAATTATAATCCAGCAAGTCAAACTCATTATTAATAATGTTATACTGCTGAAGTGATACCACTTGTGCATCACATGCAGTAGTTCCTACTCTAAAATATTTATTTCATGTGGCAAACTATCAGTTGAGCTCTAAAGCCTTTTAAAAATGATTTTTAATGGTTTGATCTACAAAAGAATTACCCAGCCTATAAAGTCAGACTGTGTATGGTAATAGAATGAAAGTACCAATGGGAGACACGCTGATGAATTGGTTTGCTTGATCATTAAAACCTATCTAGCATAATTGTTTTAGCTGATCTTATTTAAATCATTCCATGAAGCTGCCAAGAGAGTTCAGGGCCAGGTTGATCTTCTATTCACATCATGAAAAGATCAGGCAGATAAAATCCAATCAGTTACCTGAGGATGCTTGCATTTCCATGTAATTATTCCCTGTTTAAAGCTTCTATCTGGAGGAAAGAAATCTGTTCCCCTTATGACCTCTTCAGAGCCTCATGTCAACAGATTTCAGCAACAACAGATTCTGCTGACTCCATACCAAAATGAAAATAAAATCTAAAACATGGGAAAAAATGGAAATTCAGTAAGGGCATGAACCATTGCTGACTCAAGACAGTGGGAGTATTCCCACTAACTTCAGCGGGAATTGGATCAGGCCCTCAGTGTTCAGTCCTGGCCTATACTGCACAGGAGGTTATCTCCCCACAAAGCAGTTTGGCACCACCTTTCCATAGCATTCCAGACAGTGAGTGGACTGGCTAATGCACACTACATCCCCAAGGGCCATATTGAGCCCCACCAGAGAGCTAGTGCATACGCTGCAGTCTATGGCAAGTGTCAGACTTAGGCTGCCCCAAACTCCATATTGGAGAAACAGCAAATACTACCCTACCCCCCAGCAAAAACGATCTGTCCTGGCTAGAAAGATTCCTGTGGCAGAGGATGCTCCCAGCTGTGCCCAGCTTCCCTTTTCTTCTCTCCACGTAACATGATTTAACCCTACACGTCTGCTTTGTTACGTTCATTTACAAAATACCTTACTTTGAAAATACTAACAGAAAGGGGCTTTTTTTTTTATTTACACAGCAGAAATGGAGGAGAAATTGTTATACTGAAAAGCAATAGTAAATAATCAAATGACTTTCCAGACCAATGCACACATGAAATAGCTATCAACAGAGGAAAGCAAGCTGCCCACTATGTTGGAACGGTATATATGTAGGGATTTTCAAATTCACCTGGGACATGCAGTTAAATTTAAAGAGAAAACAGTTGAAGTAATGTCAAGGTTCTGTTTTGAACCCACAAATGGAAAGAAAATTCAATTAAAGGCTAGCACTCTGTCTTAACTCAGTCCATTGTGTTTAGTTTGTCCAAGGTTTTCAGCTTAAAACACGGTGACTAGATTTTTATATGCAGCAACTTTACAAAAAGCTAACTATATTAAACTAGGCTGTAGCTGTATGACCTATTGTAAAGATTCTCTGTGGGACCTGGGGCCAAGACAATATGCTTCCTTGAACTCTCCACACACGAATCATACATGCTCTTTATGCTCTAATATATGCTACAAGATGTAATTGCAAGAAGATAAATAGTCTTTCATTCTGTCCCTGTCTTAAGAAAAAAAAGCAACAATATTGATGTTGATCTGTATTTTGCTAAGTAAAAATACATAAATTAAAACCAACCTGACTCATCGCCTAGAAAACTGTTTGCATGGTCACTGCTTCTCCTTCACGTTGGTGATGGATCTTGGACAAACCTGTTCAGCAACAAGCTCCTGTGTACTGTAAACACCCGGAAAGCACACAGCATGTTTTTCAGTGCTCATCAGATAAACCACCACATGCACCTTCCATTTCAGTTAAAGGAGTTAGGTATATGTCTGGAAGAGGAACTAACTCCAGCTGATGTTAACTAAGGTCACATGCACAAGCCTAGGTATTGGTACTGCAAGTGAAGAAATCAGACAACATGCAGCTGGTTATGATGATTCAAACAAGTGGCCACCACTGTATTTAATTGAACATTTAATGGAGAAGAATCCATTGCTATTACTTTGCAGCTAACCAGTTCAATGCCATGTTTATCAACTGGCCAGAAAGGCCCAAATCTATTGTGGAAGGCTAAACCTCTATTCAGGATGCTGGAACAATGAATATTACAGTAATATTGAGCAGTCGGCTTCCGTGTCTTTGATTTCAATGTCCTCCAGGACTTTGAGCTCTACTTAAGTATTCCCACGTCCACAACACAAGCAAAAATACTTTTCCAACATAGTCCAGTTGAAAGGAAAAAGTCTCCTCTGCAAATTGCACCGTGGCTCTCTCTTGCCTAACCTGCATCTGTTCTGCATGCTGGACTATTATTAATTTCAATGAAATTAACGTTGGATATTCACTAGAGACCCACTGTGTAAATCAGAGATTTCTTTTTAATGTATCTGGATAAAACAACTCCTGAAATATTGAGATATTGCAGTTACCTCTTCACGTTAACAATAGCAACATCTCTTTTGCCAACACTGTAGTACAGTCCTGATAAAACGAATATATGAACCCTTGGCTATCCTCATTTATTATTATCTTGCTGCTTAAGGATAGTACTCCTTATTGGAAGGGAGCATTTCATAGGGTACTAGAACTGAATTACTTTCAGGAGCAGAATGTTGGTGCTTCACTCCATAGACTTTGCTGCCATAAGAGACATTGGCCCTGCAAATCCATTTGGGTTATGGGTTTCAATTTTCCACTGTTTTACAGGTACAACTTTGTTACATACAATAGAGTGGTACTTGTTTTTCTGAGAGTTGAATTTGGCAGACTTGCCTTTTGGATGGGAGAGAGAATTCAAGGGACTTTTTTTTAAAAAAGAGTAAAGATATGAAACTCAACATTCTATCTAATTCCAATTACATTCTTCCTACCTAACATTAAAAATACCATTGCTGTTGTATATTAGGGAATGCGATTATCAACACAGGATATAGCTTTTTTAATAATTTCTGGTCCAAAATTGTGTGGTATTGCTTTGTGCTGTTAAATAGTTTATCCCAGAGCTGGATGCATTTCAGTAGTGTACACAGCAATTCCTACATGCAGTGAAGTTTGGATTATTCAAACAGTGCAAGGGACATGAAATACATTTTCTTCAATGGAAGAGTTTCTAATGGAAATCTTTAAGAAAATTGTGAAACTGGATCATATTTTGAATAAGGAAGTTTAGGATCATCTGGATTTTATTCTAATATTTTATGCATTCAGTATCTTTTGGGATTATTATTTATTAAATAGCACTATTGTGCCTTGTGCTTTCAAGACACAGGGCCAGATTCTCAGCTAATGCAGATAAGTGTAGCTCCACTGAACTCAAAACACCAATGATTTATACTAACTCAGGATGGTCCACAAAGTAAGAAATGCCCCAATGAGTTTTCAATCTAATTTATATAGATAACACATGTCAGGATGAGAGAGAGAGAGAGAGAGAGAAAGAAAGAAAGAATTCCAGCAGGAGGCAGAGGGATGAGTGTTGACAAAAGAATGGGAAGGTTTTATTTTGATTTCTGAAAGTAATATTGGGTTGCAGTTATTTGTGTGGTCTCAAAATGAGAGGTTGTATAAATGCAAGATAATTATTCATGACTGTGATAGCCTTTAAACTGTACAGCATCCAGGGTGCCTTGGCAGAGGTATTTAATAAGTGCAGGTATTATTAACTATATCTAACTGTGGTTTCTAAGGCATATCTATTAAAGATAGATCAGTAAAAGATTTTTTTTCTGGACACATCTGCATTCATTCCTCTCTCCTGTTTTTAGATTTAGACTGTGCAGTGCCTGGTTTCTGGAGCCCATTTTGTTTCTGCACCAATACCCAAGGTTTATTTGGAGGGCTGCTAATGACCTCCCAGAGATAAACGAAATTGCCGATTTAGTCAAGCCCATTCTTGACCTTGACACGAGACAGGCCAGGCAAAGGGAAGAGCTCAAAATAGAGCGAGTAAAAGAAAGGGAGATCAAACAAGAGCTCAGGTCTGGCCAAGACCCCCCCACATTCAGCTAACACCTGGCTGAGTTGGAAAACATGACCGGCACAACCTTCCCGTTGGAGCCGATTGAAGCTGTCAACTCCCAGCTTGTCACCCGCTGTATCAAGAGGCCCCCAGGCTCACACAAGAGCCCTAATTAGGCAGAAATGGCACTTCTGCAACTGACCCGCCAAGACCTTTGGCAAAGCATTTAACATCGTTAGTTAACATTTTTATTTTAAAAAGTGTGAATGTAAATGAACAGCCAGTGCATTTCAATAGGGTTTGTCGGTGGCATCCTCTCCCCTCCACCACACCCACCCACGCTTTTTTGCATGAATAGTTCTCTTGTTTTCTCCAAAGGGGGCTGGGGATGTAGGGAAGAGTTTCTCCAAGGGAACTAGATACATTCAAAGCATAAACAAGCCCTGAAATGATGAGACAATCTCTTACCTTTCCGGGTGAGGATGGGGTGGGGGGGTTTACAAACAGAACTAAACACAACCAGCCTAGCTGTGACACACCAAAAGCAGTGTCCCAAGCTGGCATAAACATAAAAACAGAGAAAAAACAAATAGGTGCATGTGTGTTCATATGTCTGCATCTTTATGTATTTGTTCTTTTCAGTTGTGTGTGCGCGCACACTGACTGGGGCCCCAATTCTTAATTGGAACGTCTAGGTGCCCTAGCAATACAAATGACGCATATATACAAGTCATATGTATAACGAGTAGGTACATGGGATTCAATTTAAAATTTTATAGCTAGCCTGTAACATTGCATCTTCTTGCCATTTACCCAGAATCATCCTTTCCCCTCGCCTCCTTATTGTTACAATTATTACCTGTGTATGTAAAACAAGTTTGGGAATCTTATTTTTATATTACAATAGGGCCTAGAGTCCCCAGTCAGAACCCATTGTACTAAGCACAACTTTATTGAGCAAAGTTACCAAAGTGCAGAAGTGTTTGCAGCATCAGGCCTAATCCTCTTAGATTCTTAAGACTATAGGTTCTACTGTAATATACAAAAATAATAAGAGATTCCCAGACTTATTTATAGAAACAGAGAGTATGGAAACATATACTTACTACATGTATACACACACACACCCCTTAGCTCTTTTTATCCATAGATCACTTTATAAAGAAGGTATTTCACACATACATTCAATATTTTTAGGCCCCCCCAAGCCACTCTGGAAATATATACTAAATAATTTACATGTCTATTTCTTTAAAAAAATAAAATAATGCAACTCTGGAAATTCTTCTCTGTAGGTAGACCCAGCCAGCCTTGTTTGGTCTGTGCTTTGTAATCACGGTAAATCAAACAGGTAGCTTATTCTGACTAGTGTTCGAAATGCTCATAATTGATAAGAAGCTGAAGGAGGAAAAATTCCTACCTGCCTTCCCAGATTAGGAATGTAAAGGGAGACGAAGTGCTGCAAGACCTACTTACTGACAATAATCAGTGGGTAGGACAACTTGCCCATCATAATGGAACAGTTAGTGCTTTTAAGCTAAATACCTCAGCATATTAAGCAAACAGAAGAAAAGCACGTTAAGAGATGTCAGAAACCTGAACTGTACAGTGCTTAGAAAGTCATTAGTGCTAAGGTGCCCATGTTTGACCTCCTTTTCCCTCACATGCCCATTCCCAGTCTAGCTGTTCAGTGTGGCTTCTTCTCTCCAGCTGGGAGCTCACTGAAAAGCTCTTGCTCCCCACCTACCTTTGTCACATTTTCTGCAGGTGCCTCCCACTGTGGCCACAATGAGCTCTGGAAGGGAGGATTCAGAGCTGTCAACAACTACAGGAGGCAACTTCACACAGTATTGTCTTAAAGGACTAGCCTCATTGTGTGCATCCCTGGACATGGCAGCACGGACACCAGCTAATGAAATGAGACCCTTTTTCTCTGTGTGTATCCCTCTGTTTCTCTTGCCTTTGTGTAATGATTTAACTTGATCGCTTTGGTCCCTTTTCGGGGGAGATTGCACCAGTGATCAGATAAAGTAATTGCCTGTAAAACACAGCTCTGAAACAACTATTACGTCTTTGGCTGAAAATGTCACCGCAATTGAAAAGCTCTTAGCACAGTTCAAGAATAAGGTTGCAAAAGAGAAGCAACTGATGCATATAGATGCATCTATGTCTATATGTAATAAGTTTACTGTGCACCCAGCTCCCTTGGTGTGTCATTTTGCTTTCTGAGGGCCACCTTCGACAAATTAGCAGTTTGCATGGGAATAAAAGGAGTTAATCATCACACACACAAATCCAGATATGGAAATATTCTTCTCAGTTACTTTAGTCCTACATGTGATTCGCTCCCACAGACATGAATCCTGGGAGGAGAATATTATACAGCTATAAATACCTAGTGCATTTATATTTTCTCCATGTTTCCTGGTCCACTGCTTAAACAACACCACACTCACAAAAGGGCTAATCTGAATGCATAGCCTTAGAAGGTTGTCTCTGTGTAGGTGGTGAGAGGGGAGGGTCTGGAGTGGGGTAGGAGGACAGGGGATTATTTGGATACTGCAGTTACAAACTGCGATGAGTTTTATGCCCTCCAAACCTGTCACTTGGCGGCAGCAGTGACACATAAAATGTTCAAATCAGAGCAAATCCACATTTTGTGAAGCTTTGCGCAATAGTTTTAATAATGACCACTTCCAAAAGAATGCTATGGCAGAGAGCAGGTTATTTAAATAAAATAGAACTCTTGTTTCTTAACTAATTAGAGTAAAATCATGAAATAGCTCGCTTCCAATATTTTATTCATCTCCCTGTCTCCCAACAGGTGACAGCATGAATTTCTGCTAAGAGTTTTTGCTAAGAGTCATATTTTGCATTGATGTAATACCACACAATTTTAAGGGCACTCCCACTGGAGAAACATAATTTTGTATCACTAGTTTATTAACAAACCTATAATCTATAATAAAAGATGAGCATATTATATATATAGCCCATAGAGATCTTGCAGGAAGAGGAGACTTGAGCAGTAAGTGGGCTTTTTGATATTATCTTTACCATCATTACTTGCAGCTAAATTTAAACAGGAGAAAGCAAGCACTTGTGTTTTAGTTTATTCAAAATATGATTGAACAAAGTTGAATGTCCCCTTCAAAAAGCAACTTTTTCCAACTTTGTATATTCCAATAATTAATTTTCTATTACATATACATAATGATTTATCATATTCATGAGTATTACAGCTGTCCCAAACTCATGCTTGTAAAACTTTAAAAACTTTTATACCACACCAAACTACCATATATTCCCCATTTAATGAATGACTGTTTGAAGCTACTCAGACAATTAGAATGTTAGAATAAATTCTTTGGAAATTTATCAGAAGGCAGAGTGCAGGTGAGGCTGCCAGAAGTACAACGCAATTTACTATATGGTCCCACAATTTGTCATATGGCTAGTGTCATATGTAAGTACTAATTGTAGTGTTTAGTAAGGCACTCAAGAAGTCAGGTGAGTTGATGACGCTCAGACTTCTAGAAACATCCTGGAACTGATCCTGCAGACCATTACATCAGTTTTATTCTAGAGTAACTCTATTGACTTTAGTGGAAAGCCCCATAATCCACAGTGTATACTCAAAGACTTATTGTAGCCATTAGTAGTCACTAAATCATATCTATCCTCACACTGTTCCTATTGTTTTATAAAGGATAGTAACACAATTGGTGCCCTGGCGCCTTAATTGGTTAATTTTCTAAGTACATCACAAAACTCATCTTTTTGCATGGCTTTAGCAAAGATGTGGATTTCTTAGTGGTGGGATTGTAGACAATAAAAAGATATAGCAGGAGCCTTGGTTTTTTTCCTCCAATGGGAAGTCTGCTGACAAAACAAATTGTGGGCCTGTGTATTGGAAAAACTGAACTATTGTTTATGATGTTTTGTTAAGTAATTGGAGCTGCCTGGAGATGAGGATAAATTGTAGTAAATCCCCAGATAAATCCTAGGAAATAAATATAGTGCATATACCCTCTATTACATATATAATACATAACAGACTTTAGATATCACAGCTACATCTGGTCCTTCAGTAAGATGAATGATGTTAAGACATTGTACTGGTAGCCTTGCCATTCATTGGATGATTTAATACACCATTGTTTCTTTGCAGTGGCGAGATAAAGAGGATTCGGTAGAAGAGGGGTGGAGAATACAGTTCCCTCATACATAATTCTGTCTGCTGATTCCCAGAACAAACAACTGATTTCAGTCTTGTGTCTGGAAAGAAGACAGACAGAAGAACCGGGAAGACTGGCTCTGGACCCCTTGATATAAGTGTAACACATCCTGAGTGGAGGTGGCAACTGCTACTTTTTCCTGTCCTTAAGCAATATGGCCTTTGAGTGAATTCTCATGACTAGCTGAGCGGGTGCAAGAGCAGTTTAAACACCATTTTATGGCAACCCCTGAAATTATTATTTACAGGGAGGAAACACCAAAGAAAAAGCCCAGCCACCTTCTATGGAACAAAAGCACAACAAATCTGAAAGCAGCTAGGGAATATAACTTGTTCGTCTGGCCTTTACTTTCATCTCATTATAGGCAATACTCTGAGGGGACCCAAATAAGAATTACAAAACAGAGAAACCAATATAATGTGAAGAATTTAATTCAGAGCTATGCTACTTTTTTTTAAAAAAAGTATTTTACTTCAAGAAGGTACAAATTAATTTTGAGTTAAATCTTTAAGAAACTAATTTATAGATCATCTGAAGAAGTGCCAGGTTTGCCTTTATATTTAAAATTAAATAGCAATACTTGGCACTTCTATGCAAATGTAAATAGCATAAGAAATTTGTTTACAGTTGCTTTCCAATTGTTGCAATATACCAGTTTTATCTTTTGTAAATTTTTTAAAGGAATGGGTGATAGTACATTAACTGGTGGCATCATCACTTTAACATAATGGTTTGACTCTATCTTGGTAAATACGATTGTGTATATTTATTACTTATCTCAGTCCGGTCATGAAAAGTCAACAGTATACACGTCCTCTCTCCTTGCTGTTTAAAGTAGTGTGGGTAATTCTTATGACAGATGTTTGGATACTTTAAGTACAGGGTAATTGTTTTCTGGCTGAAGCTGTGTGCGCGATTAGTTTGCTCCACATACACACAACAGAACACTGACCAAATGTACTGTATCACTACAGGAAGAGAGTTTTCTGTCAGAACATATTTTGCATCATTCTGAAGTTTTTTCACTCTGGTTTTCTGTTGATATTCATAATAAATGAGAACTAGAAAGTTGAAGTACCGTCTCTAGTTTAAATAGTTACTTTGCTGTGGCAGTGCAGATCACTGTAAGTACTATTATTATATTTCCCATTTCGACAGCTTTTCAAAGTGCTGCATATGGTTGTTCTTAAAACAATACATAAGCACTGACAGCTGAAAATGTAAAGCTTGCATTCTTTTCTCAGACAAAATCTTGACTATACTCTTTGGATCAGATTCTGATCTCTGTTACACTGAAATCAACGGTCACTCTAGATTTATACCACTGTAACTTCCATCATTATCTAGCCCAAGGACAGAAAGATCAGGTCGTTATGAAAATGTGTTCTGAGATTACACGTATCAATGTCTTTACCATTCTAGGAATCTAAAGCATTAGATTAATAATCAGTAGAATTTTTTTCTGCAAGTTGCCATATTACATATTTTGTGGTCACTCACCTGGTGCGGTTTTCAGTCACTGTGTAGCACTGAAGAATATGCTGTAAAAATCACATTACTCTGCAGTTACAGGGTTTTACTTTTCCTAAAATCCACAGAAGCAAGTAAAAATTACAACATCTATCCATATATCTGATTCTTGAGTTCTGGTTGTTGTCAGTGTTTTAATCAGGAAATGAGAGACGGCACCTGCCAACTGAGTCATCTTGTTACTCCCTCCCCACCTCAATGAAATTATATATGAAAGAGGCAGAGGGATGACTGTCAGCCACTGCTAGGGACTCAGAAATTAGGAAACTTTAAAGTTAAAGTTGCAAATGCAACCTTAATTCTGTCCCCTTGTGCAATAAAAGTAATCACACAATTCCACATATTTCTCAAATAATATCGAACTATTTTTTCTAAAATCTTATATACACATCTTGTAATACTCACACTGCTAATTTCACTGTTGTGGCATTCCAGTATATCTTTGATTTCAAGCCATCTTCTAAGAGATGATGTGGATATGGAAATCCCACTGACTTCAACAGAAATTGAACATGCTCAGCACCACTCAAGATTTGGCTATCAGATAATTTACACATTAATACGGTCTTTAAATAAATGTTATCAGTACCTAAGAACGATGCATTGAAAATACATTTTTTTTGCAGACAGATCTGCCTTTGAACAGTCATTTGTGTTAGTAGCTCAGTCAATTAAGAAATATAGACATAATTGCATTTATTGAGTACATTATTTCAATTTATGTAGGAATGTAACTATTTTTGTGTCATGTGATTTGCCCTCAAAGTTTCTTATTAAGAAGGCAGAGTTAAAAATCAGGCACACAGCATTAACGTTGGCATTTCCTGACTTTTGACTGCTTACCAATGCAACCTGACCATTCACTTAAAGCCTTTTGTGTGGAATTTCCTAGATTTTTAAAAAGGGGTTAAATGACATTTACCATTTACATTTACCATTTTTAAAAAGGGGTTAAATGACATTTACTGTGAGGTTTCACTTAATAAGGGTTATCAAGTACAGGACATGATTAAAGGCAACTGTGGAAGCAATGGGTACATAATTCAGGACTTCTTCGCTCCAAGACTTGTACAGCATTTCCCAAGGCTAAGGGAAGCTATTTACATCTGGCTTATAACAGGTCATGAGTAGGATCACATTATAGTACTGTAATATTAATTTAATATCTTGTCTGAAAATTATATTCATGTTATGTGACAATTATTAGTAGTGAAAAGAGGTTTAGTGAACATTGAGATAAATGGGTATTGCAGAAATCTGAATTAGTGGAATGGAGAAAATAGAAAATAGTAAAATAGAAAATATTTTAACTTTATGATCTTATGGGCTTATCCCAAAGTGATAGTCAAATCTTTGCTCCAGATAGTGCCATAGTGTTTGTGACATCCACTTTGAACTACAATCTAGTTGTGTGTCAAGTAGGATAGACCATCATTCACAGCATCAGAGCTTAGGAAAGAAGGTTAAAAGTTCAAGACATGCCCCAAGCGATTAAGGTTGTAAAAGTCAGAGATGTACCCTGGGAAACAGTGTGATTTTGGAAGAAAACATGATTACTCATTTTGTCTCAAAAAAACCTATATTTATGTAAGAGAAAAATAATATGAAATAATTCTGTGTAAAAACAACAATATTAAATTATCTTCATTTTGAATTCCATAATCCAGAAGTTTCAGTTCTCTGGAAGAAAAAAAGGAATAAACACTGTTTTCCCATCAGTGATTTCCAAAAGCTGAACACTCAGCTAATAATTTTTCTTTATCATTATATTAACTTTAAAACAGACTTGTAGTTAACTGTAATTTAAAATTAGTTATTTTCAATACATAAAGGATAGTTACTTATAACTATTATATGAGTCACTGGCTCACCTGTAGTGACTGTCTCTCAATGTTCAGTCACATTGGTCAGCAGTTCAAAAGCTTACAATGGACATAACTGGCATATAAGTCTCCTTCACTAAAGTTATGCTTAGTTCAATGACAAGCCACTGGGGTCAACAGAGTTCACTTAAGTGTAGGGAAGAATATTTCCTCTCCACTGCTTGAATTGCTATATGAAATTGTGTGTCACACCAGAGATCGGTAAGGATAATCATTGTGGTACATTCTGGTCCTAAAATCTACACATGTTGGACCTATCTCCATGTAATTAATTAGAACCATATGCTTGTAGAAGTGAAAAATTTGCTGAATATATCAGAGTCTGGACTCCATTTCAAAAGTGCTCTAAAAAAGGATGAGCTGTCTCTAAGCCATTCTTTTCCCCCCAGTAAAAATCTCATTAGTTCAGGGGAGGCCAGCTCACCCAACGCTTCCATTTACAAACTCAAATATATGTTCCTATGTTTCTACTCAATGGCTCTCTCACATTAGTTGTGGGTTTTTGTGGGGATTTTTGTTCTGTTTTTTAATTTTTGTTAATCTATGCTCTTTGAATAGGTTGCAAGCTTATAAAGCTATCTTGCTCTTATTTTTGAAATAGTAACATCTTATTGCTACTTTGGTATCAAGCATAACTGATTAATAAAGATATACATTTCTGTTTATTTTCTTATCTTATTATGCTTGAAATAAGAAATTTCACAAGGATCTTTAATATATAGGCTTTGTGTACACTCACAAGTGCACTATCTCAACAGACAATAACATTGCCAAGAGAGGCATGGTTTATTGTGTCAATGATCCTTGAACTAAGAAGCAGTTAAGTAGGCCTTGACATGATCCTTCATAAATAGCCCCTTCATAACTTGTGTACAAACGAATCTTGTAAATAGGCCTTGAAAGCATAAACTGAAACTACTCCTTACTATATCAATAACCTGTATATTAAGGAAAATTATATACATCTAAATCTACACATTAGAATCTGCAAACAGATTAGAGAAATTTGAGGCCAGTTTTCTGAAAGCTTAGAAGCTACTCATGGTATGGGGACTTAAACAATTTGGTGGAATATTTCATTTTGGATTCCAGGGCTTTGGAGCAGTTCAAAATTAGGGTTTAAAATACTCATTTGATTTCCAGCTACTTTTATTAAAACATCCTTTGGAGAATGAGAATGTTAAATGAAAGGCTACTAACTCTCATATTTTAGTCCTAAAACCATCTTCTGAAAGATCTGAGCTATTGCTGCCTTGGCCAGAGCCTAACATACCCACAGGGAAGTGTCCTTGAGCTTGTGAAAGTAAATAGGACTAAAGCCACAACCTGAAATAGTCATCAAAGTTGTGGATAATTATAGGGGACAATGACCACTCATATGAGTAATATTGAAACTAAAGGAGAAACATGGAACGGATGCGTCTGAACCACTATCCTAAACCCAAATATCCCCCAGACGTGGGAAAGTTTGGATGCAGATTTGAAGCCCAACCTAAATTTCATAGCTGGCCATGTACTGTAAATAAACGACTGAACTAAAACTCCAAGTCAGACTAACCTTAACTTTATGACTCAAGCCCATGCTTCCTAATAGACTACATGAAGCTGAGAGTGATGAGGAACACTGTACAAAAGTACTGAGGGATGCGATAAAGGTTGCCTTTGCTTATCAAACTAAAATATTGCAAGAGCAATACTGTACTTTAATTTGAGAGCACTTGGATTGCAAAACATAAAAAGCAGCCTCAATTTTGCATTTCTAAAAACATGGATTTATCACATACTCAGACTTGACTCCAAAAGACCACCCTATTAATGGAAAGTGAGCACAGTGTATCCCACTATGAACTCTGACAAGAACATGGATGGCAGGGAGACTATGATCTTAGTGGATTTAAGGAGCATAGCTCATGTCTTAAATCATAGTGTGGCAAAAACAAATCTGTTATTCAGTGCTTACAGATCTATGTGAAATCTAGGTATTAGAGTGCCTCTATACTATGTTGATTGGAACCATATAACTACTTAAATCAGAAAGTGTGTTAATACCCCAAACAAGCAAACAAAGACCAATGATTCTCTGTCCATGATATGTGTATTTCCTGATATATGTCCTATAATAAAGGCAAAAAGGGATACACATTTTATTTGTTTCAGAGTAACAGCCATGTTAGTCTGCATTCGCAAAAAGAAAAGGAGTACTTGTGGCACCTTAGAGACTAACCAATGTATTTGAGCATAAGCTTGTAAGGAGAGTGATTACTTTAGATAAGCTATTGCCAGCAGGAGAGTGGGGTGGGGGAAGGTATTTTTTCATGCTTTGTGTGTATGAAAGATCTTCTACACTTTCCACAGTATGCATCCAATGAACTGAGCTGTAGCTCACGAAAGCTTATGCTCAAATAAATTGGTTAGTCTCTAAGGTGCCACAAGTACTCCTTTTCTTTTTGCGAATACAGACTAACATGGCTGTTACTCTGAAACCTATGATTTCACTATGATACAAATATATAAATACATCCTCTTTATCTGTATTAGGCATTTGGTAAAGATGTAAATGATGCAATCAATTTCTGAAATATAAAGAGAAAAATATTTTTAGTATTCTTCTGAAATTATGATATATATGAGGAAACCTGATGATCCTATTAGACTATTATTTAGACACTGAAGATGGTCTAAGAGAAATAAATTGCACAGCATCCCTTCACTGCTATACATACTCAAAAAGAAGTTATCCAGTCTGTGAACTTTTTAAACTTACGTTTACTAAGGCATATACTTTGTTGTAATGTAAATGGATTTTTACACACTGCAGTATTGATGGCAAATTTCCAATGTGTGTTTCTGTAATTTTAATCCTTAAAATATTTTTTAAATTACAGAAATTTGAACTTCTAATTATGGAAGACCAAGAAAGAACTGTCATGTATGGAAATACAATAATGACAATTTTAACAGTTGCCCAAATTCCTCCTCAGTTATAGGTGTGCAATCCAGTTAGCTTCAATAGGCTAAATTCATCCATGATATACCACCACTCAAATCCTACTGAGAAAGGAGGTGCCATTTGTACATAGTCATATATCAGAGCACAAATTTGTACAAGTGACATCTCTATCCTCAACTGATCTTTTCCTCGCAGATATTTAGTCCTGTCTGTTTACTTTAGTAAGAAATACAAGTTTTTTACTTACTTACAAGTGTTTTACTTCTCTTAGCATGGTAGATTCAACAAAGCTAAGAGAAAGAGTTGAATTCTTTTCAATTAACACAGCTGTTTACTGAGTCCCCATTAATTACACCAGTGCAAGCCTACTGACAATAATAGGGTTGCACAGGCATCACTGATAGCATGAAATGGCTTTATTAATCAATTAACTACACAATAATAGGCAGGATCATAGAATAAATCCTCCTTTTACAACATACCTGCAACTACTATCAGTGTTAATTGAAAATACAAGGGAAGAAAGAAAATACACGTCATGTTAATTTTTAATCACTAAACTAAAATGATAAATATTTCTAAGAGAATTTTTACTATTATTTCAAATGGGTTATTCAGTAAGAACCAATAATTGTTAAAACTGCTTTCTATTCCCTAAAGTTGTGTTTGAATGAAATCTTTGAGATCTTTTTTCCTATCATAGGTAGCCTCAGAAGATGATTGGGGGCTTTAATCACACCAATGCTTTATTTATACCCTTATAAAAAGGCACAAGGCAAGAAATTAACATTTTAGTAATCTGAAACTAAGTTTGAGGAACTGTATTTTCAATTTGTTAGACTGTGAAAGTGGGAAAATCCAAATAGATCTCCCCTGGGCACCTTCTTTAAGGAAGGCCTGGGGTCGGTTCAGAAGATTCTTCTGAAAAAGTAGACATAGGAAGAGGGATTATGTCTTCAGAGAAGCACTGTGATATTTTAAAGGCAAAGGGAAATAACTGTAGGGATTTTTCTTCATTACCACCCACCCCAGAGAAGTGAACATACAATGAGCAAGGTCTAGTGGTTTTAGAACAGAGGAAGTGTGCAGCTAATAGCATTTTAAGTATCTCCATTTTCAGTTACTTCAACAAAATTACCAGCGAACCAGGCAACAAAGTGAAAGTTTGTTGGTGAGAAATTGTAGACTACAAATGATCATTCAGGTTGTGAAATGTTTCTTTTTTCATGGAATGTAAAGGATTTTTAAAAGCAGAAGTAAAGTTACTGGGGCGCTTGGCAGCTTTGTCCTCACTAGATTATTTCACATACTATAATGTCTCTCTCTTTCAGGATGTTAATCTTGTGCAATTTTGTTGTTCAAAGACTCTTTTACTACACAAGGGAACTCACTTGAAAGTGTCTAGCATTAAAGATCATAACCAACCCCTGGAAGCGCCTAAGAGAGAGTGTGGACCCTCCACCTTGAAAAAGAGGAGTCCTAAACATCTGACTCGCTAACCAAAGCAAGCCCAGCACCGTGGGAGTTCATAGCCAGGGCAATTCCAATCATCTTTATTAAGTCCCAGCTGTTCACACAGCCATGGCACCTGCCATCTCTATGTGCTAGTCACCTGTAGCCCAAAGGCCACTGATAAGGAAGAGCTAGGGTGACCAGATGTCCCCATTTTATAGGGTCAGTCCCGATTTTTAGGTCTTTTTCTTATATAAGCTCCTATTATCCCCCAGCCCCCGTCGGGATCTTTCACACTTGCTCTCTGGTCACCCTCAGAAGAGCAAATACCCTCTTCCCCGTCTGGCTCCTGGGGAAAGCTGAAGGGACGGTAGGCGACTTGCCCAGGGTCACACAGCAGCGCGCTGGCGGAGGCGGGGAGAGAACCCAGGCGTCCCGGCTGCCAGGCTGAGGGCGGGGAGAGCGTGGGGGAGGGGGTCTGATCCCCGGACTCCTCGCAGAGGGCGCGCGCAAGGCAACCTCCTCCGCGGCCGCCGCCGTCGCGCGAGAAGGCGGCGCTGAGGGAACGCGCTCCGTCCCCTAGCAGCCGCCGCCGCCTTCTCAGCCCCATGGAGCCCGGCGGGGAACGCGAGCTGCGGCGGCACCTCCTCGAACTCAGGCACCAGGCGGCCGAGTATTATCGGAGCAACGAGGTCCCGCAACGGCTGGAGGAGGCGCTCAACGCCACGTTCTACCTGCGTCCCGCCGACCTCTACGGCCATCTGGTACCTACCGGCGGGGGGGCCAGTGTGCAGGCGCCTGACTGGGGGGGGGGGGTGGCTAATGCGCAGGCGCTGCACTACCGCTCTCTGCCCCCCTCCCCCCCCGACAGATCCCATAATCCCCCGCGCAAATGGCAAGTGGGCGGAGTAAGGTTGAGGCTAGGAGCTCTGCTCAGGTGCAGGAGGGAGTGAGAACGAGGCTCGCCCCTCCCCCCCCTCCACCCCAGCAGGGGCAGTGGGGTGAGGCAGGTGGGCCTGGGGGTGCCCAGCCTCCTGGCCTGGGCTGCTGTGGCATCACCCAGTGGGCGCTCCACCTGACTGACCTTCCCCTGAGATGCTGCTCCAGCCTAAGGGTACCAGCTTGCATGACGTTATCGCCAGGCTCAGCTCTTTGCTATTTTTCATAAAGCCCCAGCTCCTGGATTCTCGGGATTAGGTGACAATTTCAGATTCCACCAAAAGAGTTATTAGCTATTCTGGTTGTGGAGCAAAGCTTAATAATGAGACCTAACCTGCACCCTCGCAGCTCAGAAATCAGAGGACAAAATGGCCCTTCCTTTTATTTAACTTAAAACAAATTTGAAAACAATGTCACAGTGTGAGGCCTGGGTCATGATTTTTGAATGGAACGACAGTATTAGATGGCCCCTTAACAAAGCTATTCAATCATTTTAAGCTAGCTCGATTGAACTAACAAGAGATTGCAAAGTATTTTCTTCTGAGACTGTAGGCTGATGCTCCTACAGCCACAACTATTGTGCAGACCTCTGCCAAGCATCAGAAGAATGAAGATAAAGGGAGTCTGGTTAGTTTTCACGCTGCTATTGGTATTCAGATCCCTGTGGGCTTAAGTGAAATGGACAAGAATAAGGCGAGCTTTCCCCTTTGCTCTTCAGCCAGCAGCAGAGTCAGACACTGGAACTAGTGTGGCCAATAAAATATCCACTCCGTATAATAGTGGAATGGCCAACACCATACTTTAGAAAGCTGTTTTAAAAAGATTGCCTTCCAATGCTTCCTCCTACACGAATGTCTCTATGATAATGAAGTCTTACATCTCAGGCATTATTCATTGCATTGTTCCATGTTGACCTCAAGTTTCATTACTCTCTGTGATAAGGTGTGATCACTAGTTCCAGATTATGTTTTACTGGAAAGAAGGTAAATCAAACAAAATTCTATCATGCTTGTGATAGTTGATTTTTTTTTTTTATGATACTTGTTAGTTAGGTATGCCTCTGCCTCCTCACTGCAGCTTTCCATACTACGTACCACTCCATTCACCAGGATTGCATCCACAGTTACACTGGTGTTTCTAGTTTCCACCTGTTATGGTTCACTTCCTACCTCACAAATCACTCTCTGGATTTGGTGATGGTTCCTATTCTTTGCTAGGACCAGCTCTCTTTAGAAACCCACAAGATTTAGGGTGGTAGCCGTGTTAGTCTGTATCAGCAAAAACAACGAGGAGTACCTCCCAAAAGAATAAATGGACACAAATAGGACGTCAAGAATTATAAAATTCAAAAAACAGTCAGAGAACACTTCAATCTCCCTGGACACTCAATAACAGACTTAAAAGTGGCAATTCTTCAACAAAAAAACTTCAAAAACAGACTCCAACGAGAAACTGCAGAACTGGAATTAATTTGTAAACTGGACACCATCAAATTAGGCCTGAATGAAGACTGGGAGTGGATGGGTCACTTCAAAAACTAAAAACTAATTTCCCTATGCTAATTTCCCCCTACTGTTAGTCACACCTTCTTGTCAACTGTTTGAAATGAGCCACCCTGATTACCACTACAAATGTGATTTTTTTCCTCCTGTTGATAATAGCCCACTTCCACTTTCATTGAATTGTCTCGTTAGAGCTGACCGCCCCACGTGGTAAGGCAACTCCCATCTTTTCATGTATTGTGTAGATATATCTGCCTACTGTATTTTCCACTCCATGCATCTGATGAAGTGTGTTTTAGCCCACAAAAGCTTATGCCCAAATAAATTTGTTAGTCTCTAAGGTGCCACAAGTACTCCTCGTTGTTTCCACAAGGTTTAGTTCTTCGTCTTTTCTTTTCCCTCTTGGGCATTTACCACATTAACACAGATGAAACCCAACTGTAAATAACTAATGATTCCTCTGTGGCATCTTGACCAAGTCAGCTTTTGACATCATGCCAAGAGAAGCATTCAGAAACAATCCTTTTTTCTCTATCCTCTTTCTTGAAGTCAGATCTCTCATTTGCTTTCTCTGTAAACTTAGAAATATTATTTCTCTAATTATATTATGGAGGCAAAAGTGATAAGGTGGCTGAGGTAATATTGGACCAATTTCTGTTGGTGAGAGAGACAAGAGTTAAGTATCACAGGATATTTAATGCTCCTTTAAGACCAGATCTTGTGAGTCATCCTCCAAATGGCTTTAGCAGTTGTTCCTGATTAGGCTCTCTCCTCTGCCTTCTAGAGACAGACAGGTGCAGTCTTTTTTAGATGGCTTATTCAAGGACAGAGTGCCCTACACCTGCAACATCAGCAACTGCCATGAGGCAGTGAGGGGCTTATTTTGTGTGTCAGTTTTAAGAGTAACTGCACCTGTATTCCTCCTCAATGGTCCACTCTAGGAATGCCCAGTCTTACATCCATCACCTGTCTCTGGGCAGGGACCCATGTTCCACACCCTTCTGACCAGGAGCTTTAAGGATGCACACCCCCTGCCAAACATTGTGATATCCTCAGCAAGCCATTGGGTCTAACAGCCAGCACCTGTGCATTGTTCTTTCTTTCTTTCTTTCTGAGGGCTATGAACAGTGGGTTGCCAGCAGTTACAAGTAGGCTTTGCAGAATTAAATGTTTATTTTTTTCTAATTGTGGATTATCATTTTTTATTTATGATTTTTTGATGATCAATTTGCATTTTTAGGAATTTTTTTTATTTAACTATTTTTATTTTTTACAGCTGTGTGGGGTAGTGTTCAGATTAGGGCAGTGCTGACAGTGGGGATGTAGGAGGTCCTTGTGAAGCTGAGGGGCCAAAGACCCCAGGGTGGAACATTCGTGGTAAGCTTCAGTTGTTCTGGCCCCCTGCATTTGGAGCAGAGACTTCCAGCCAGGACTGGTAAGGAGGAGCATGAGCCCCAGCCACGGGGAGGCTACCCCGCTGCTGAACAGTTCCTGCCTGGGAATGGCTCCCACCCTCTTGGTTAGTGTGTGAGTGAATGGAGCCATGAGAGCAGAGCTGCAGAGGGTTCCCTGCATAGCTGAGGGGCCAGTGGCACTGGATCCCTGCAGGCACAAGGTGGAGGGAAGGCTGGGGTCCTGGTGAGGGGAAGCAGAGCTCAGGCCAGACTAGGGCCATGAGGCGGAGTTGTCACCCGGGGACAGAGCCACCACCATGTCCGGGGACAACAACTCCATGCCAGGAGCATATCCTTCTCTGTACCTTGTGTCTGCAGGTATTGGATGTCACCAATCCCACCCACCCACTCACTCACCCACCAGCCAGAAGTGTGGGAGCTGTTCCTGAGCAGGAACTGTTTGGCAGCAGAATGGCCTCCCCTATAGCTGGGGGCTCATCCTCATCTTTGCGGTTCTGGCTGGTGGTCTCTGCTTCTCTAGACCAGGATAACCACAGCCTCCCCTGCACAGCCTGCAGGGATCAGGTGTCACCAGTCATGCAGCCATGCAGGAAGCCATCTGCAGCTCTGGTGTCATGGCCCTGCTCCCTCACTACAGTGACAACAGAGCTGCAGGGCTGGTGACACCCAATCCCTGCAGGCACAAAGTGTCGGGGAGGCTGCGTTCCTGGCAGGGCAGAACAGAGTCTCTTAACACTCCGGTGCCACAAGAGCTATTGAGGGCTCCCTGTACTGCCACAGGAGGCATTCAGCAGTGGAGTGGCCTCCCCGCTGGCTAGCACCAGCTTACTCACTCCCATGACAGCAGGGTTGCAGAGGGCTCCCTGCACTGCTGCAGGGCCAGTGACACCAAATCCCTACAGATACTCTGTCTGGTACCAATTGATATTTTTTCAGTCAATTGCAGTGTGTCAGCTGAAATGGATGTTTACTGACCGTTACTGATTGAAATTGAATCCTGCCAAGCCTAATTACAAGTTATCATGCAGCTTTTTCTCAGAGCACATTTATTCTTAGGGTAAAAGCATCACAGAGAAAACATAAAAAAAAATGAAAGTTCTGACATGCTTATTAATAAACATACCAGAAATCATCTGTCAGTCTTAGGAGGTCCAGATAGCTCAACATTCTTCCAACTCCTCCCTTAAGGGTTGGTCCCCCCCTAGGATCTATGGTCCTGTCCATTTGTTGAATCAAAAGAGAGGTCACAGGTGAATTCAAGCTCATTCTTTTCTACCAAAAACCCTTTCTTTGTTTCCTAGTCTCTGAAAAACCAAGCCTAAAGCAGTATATGCAAACCACCCCAGGGGGCAGTATGTCTTGGAGTTGCATATAATCCTTGGAGTAGTCAGCTCCTACTGTTTTTAAATTTCTGGAGAAGCTGTCGTATCCCTCCCCCATGGAGTAGGACACAATCATACATAAACCATTCATAAATGTAATACAATAGTCCTCAGATATATGGCATGGGGCTGTAATATCTGTCACAATATGAACCTGAATAGAAATGAATAGTACTATATAGGTTGTAAGCAGTAAGTATAAACCCAGGTCCTAGAATGGCTCTTAAGCACACAGCATAGGAATAGGAATACTGAAGTATCCTGATGAATACCAAGGCACAAAAATAGATTTACCCAAGGATGGATTTAATGGTAACATAAAATGAAAGACTTATTTACACAGAAATTGATTTTTTTAATCAAACTCTCTCTCTTCTTCAAGGCTAACTACTTCTCTAAATTTTCAAAACCTCCAGTAATATGCAAATTAATTGGAAGGAAGGTCCTTGATGGAGTTGGTCGACCAACATTAGAAGTGGAAATATTTTGCACAGTTAAAAACCATGAGAAGGTATGAGCTACATCTTATTTTGTTATATATCCTAACAGGACATTGCAGAGATGCTCATCTCCACCATTGTTAATGATGGGTTATTTTAATTAATGAGACAAAATGGAGGAGTTAAATGTGGATCAAGTTCCTGAATGAATTATTTTTGTAAGTCAGAAGTAGCAAAACTCTGGTGAAAATTGACTACATTGCCCTACCCCTGACTATTATACAGTATTAGCTGTTTTTAGAATAATAATGCTTTGTTTATATTTTAATTTGTGACCCACATCTGATATTACATTCATGTATGTTGTTGTTTGTCATATAATTGTACCCTGGTCCTTGTCTCACAAAAACTGTCCTCTTATAGTCATAGCAGCCATAAGCAAAAACTCCTCTTGACTCCAATGGTGGCAGGAGATAGCTTTTAGCATTTGTCAGACTTGGACCCTAATTTAACTCATTCTCCCTACATAACATGAGTTTTGTGTCTTGCTTTTCTTTCTTTAAAATGTCTCAATGGCATCTTTCTCAGTCTTCTTACACTGGTAATTTGCTAGATGAGGCTCCAGTCCTGCAAACACACCCTTATGTGCTCAGTAGTCCTACTGAAGTCAACAGAATTACTCGTGCTTAAACATATACATATATGTGTTTGCAGGATCAGGGCTTTAGAACTATCCCTGTTCTTGGAGATAGCTCTGCTTGTATAAGCATTTTTTTTTACTATACATTTATTTTCATTCGTATGTTCTGAGCTACATATCTTTTTATTCCTATTACACTACTATATTTCAGAAAAAAAGCATGCAGTATAGTCTTAACACAGTTCATGTCAATAAACAGGTTTTCATGCTGAGAGTTTAGGGCAGTGTACGTTTCACTTCATTCAAAAATATTGTTGTGTGTTCCAGAAATTCAAGACTAGTTCTGTGTTCCCCTCACATTAGCATTATTCCTCATTAGCATCCAAGGTTGTTCCCTAGATGGCTGAATAGAGACACTGGATTTATGGCTTATTATAACAATCTATAACCCACTAACAACCCCCTACCCCCAAGCTACTTTTTCTTCTCCCTTCCCCCGCCCCCATGAACGGAGGGATGTTAATAGACCCTTCACCTTGAATAGTCCATTGAAACATGTGTTAACTACTTATGCTAAACAACCGATTCCATCTTATATTTGCTGTGACACTCCCAGAACTGAAGAAAAGCTCTGTGTAAGTTTAAAAGCGTCTCTCTTTCACCAAGAGAAGTTGGTCCAATAAAATATATTACCTCACCCACCTTGTCTCTCTGCTTCACTGCAGATGGTAGCTATTTACACTCTCCTTGAAGTAGAACTATGATTTACTTCACTGAAAATGCTCAGAAAAGTAGACAATTTAGGTATTTTTTTTTTTAAATCCAGTATGAAAAGTATTTAAGGTTCATTTTGTCTAACATCCTTAATGCAATCATCCTTAGGAAATCTGTAAAGGATGCACAGTAGTTAGTGACCAAAATAGAGTTCATTTGAAAGGTCACATTGTCATTATATGACACTTTTCACTGCAACAGTAGATAGCTTTTGTACCATGAATAAGGTTAAGATTCTGTCACTGGTATTTTTAGAAAAAGTCAGGGACAGGTTGGCGGCAATAAACAAAAATTCATGGAAGCCCACGACCTGTCCCAGACTTTTACTAAAAGTACCTGGGTGGATAAAGGGGGACAAACAGTGCTGCTGGGGCTTTCCGCTGCTCCAACCCTGCTGCTGCTCCTGCAGCTGGGGCTGACCACTGCTGATCCAGCCCCACAGGGGCTGACCCAGTCCCAGCTGCTGCTCCAGTGGGCCGGGGACTACTGCTCCAGCATGCCTGGGGCTGGCCGACCGCCAGCTATTCTGGGGGCTGCTGTTCTGGTGGCTCCGGGGCTGACAGCTGCTCTAGCTCTGCCCCAAAAGGAGTCATGGAGATCCTGGAAAGTCACAGATTCCATTACCTCTGTGACAGAATTATATCCATAACCATGATTCACCAGCATTTATACTTTTTTGATACTGTCATTCACCCTCAGTTGTTAATGTAATTTATAGGCACATCTTCCTAAAATATTGCCAGGTAAATAACACTTATGAAACTTATTTTGACAGATGCTTATTTCAGAAGAGGAAATGGATGCAGAGTTTTGATTTTTTTTTAAAGTTACCTATGGTCATCTTTTTTTAATTTTGTTTTGTACATTTGGCAATCTATTGTCAGTAATATTTGTAAAGAATTTCTATTGCCGAAAGATCTGGAAAAACACTAACTTACACAGAGATGTTCACACTTCAGCAGACCTGAAGAAGAGCTCTGAGTAAGCTTGAATTCTAGTGGTTAAAACACAAATTAGGACTCCTGGGTTCTATTCCTGGTGCTGTCACTGTTTTAGGTCCAGATTCTGCAATCTGATCCCTATCTCCATGCAGAGCCTCACTGAATTGGGATTGGATTGAGACACCATGTAGGTGTAAATTCTGTTGCCATTGATCAGAACTGCAGGCTCAGAGCCTTATTTTGGGCCAGTCACTAAATCACTCTGAACCTTACTTTACCATCCTTTAAAATGAGTATAAAAATTATGTGACAGGAGAATTAACACATAAGTAATATTCATAAATGGTTTGAGAATCTTAGCTGGAAAGCTGTAAGTGCAGAAGTACGAGAAACCAAGAAAAAGCTTCAATTATGGGATCAATTAAGTTCCTGGGGAGGGGGGCTATGTTTAAGCCTTTATCTTTTTAATCTTTTAAAGTGACATTTCAAAGTTAGAAATTGAACAGTTTGTAAGCTTTTCACATTAATTTTGCAGAGCATTTGTTCCATTGTGGTCTCTTCTCATTCTGAAATCCTTGAAAATGCTTCACCTGAAGCAATTGATGCTGATGAGAAAGAAAGAAATGACTCTATTAATAGAGCCCTGGAATGGATAAATGGATCACTGAATGAAATGCTCAGAGACCTGCAACCTGCTGACCAGTGTAAAGTTGATGAGCTGCTTGGGTAGGTCTTGCATATTTTTTTCCACTGATTTTTACTGTAGTAAAACAAATTCTTGCAAATAATTGTGTTGTAAATAAAATAATTTGTGCAAAATCTCAATATTTTTTCTAATGTTGTTCCTAATTCTTTCGACACAATATTTCTGGGATATTATTGCCACTAGAAGCCTTGCACTATATTATTTCCATTGCTGTATATTTTTATATAATATGAAGTTCATCCCAGCCTGTACAAAATCCAAATAAACCAGCATTGTGCAGAAATACAAAGATGGGAGTTAGGAATACACCTCTAACACACACCACACACACCCTACTTTTGGACTTATGACCTAGAATATCAGCCACAGTCCCCACATTGGATCTATGTAAGGAACTGATCCAATGCCCATTGAAGTCAATGGGAGTGTTTCCATTGATTTCAGTATGAGTTAGTACTGATCCAATGGTCTTTCCCTCAGCAGCTCATGGAGCTTGGGTTGGAATCTTCCTCAGCCAGCAGCTCAGCCACTGCCTCTAGTGGTTTGCAGGACATAAGTGATGTGAAAGGCCTTCCATGGGACCTCAGCACTGAGATTAATTTCCCACGTAGTGTATTTACAAATCTCTGGTTTTGATGGAGTACTCTTTCAAAATAGGCCACTCTGAGAGGATACCTAAGGCTCTTACCTTGGGATCATTATCAACCTCCTTTTGTTTCTGTTTTAAGTTTCTGATTTCTGTTTTAAGCTTCCTTGAAAAATACCTATTCTGTAATCAAGTTCATTTGCATTTTTCCATACAAACTTCTTCTGATCTTAGAGAAATTATGAAGCCGTGGAGAATGGTAATACTTTTCCATTTATAATACATTTATCTGGTCTTTGGTAAGAAAAATTATAGGCTAACATATTTGAAAAAGCACCTGAAGTGCCCCAAAAGGTGTTTTGATTTTCCTAGTATCAAAAACCCCACAGATTTAGTTGAACAGTTTTAAAAAAAATAAAATTGATGTTTGCCTTGGGAATTGTCTAATAATATTTTACATGTACAAAATATAACATTTTTCATCCCAGATCATACTATAAACTGATTTTTTTTCTTTACCAAAAACCTTCTTTTTGAATGGAGTCTCACTTTAATAGGAAAGGGCCTAGTTGGTTAAAGATTGACTGCTCTTCACTCTGGGAATGGTGGTATGACCTCTCTTCATCCTCTGCAGTTGTAAGAGTTACTGGCAGCTACCTCTTGGAAGGGTTCAGCTTTCTAACAGGAGCAACTGCAGGAAGACTAGTAGCCAGGACTTCCTTTTTATTTGTTGGAATGGAGTATATCATATGCCTGACCGGTATAAACTGTTGCATTCCAAGAAAATTAACTCTGTGGAACTTGCTTAGTGGAGTAAAGCTTCACTATGGATGAAATTAATCTAATTGATGGGAGCCTGAACAAAACCATTGATTTACCACTTATATGGCCTTATTCCTACTGCACTGGGGTAAATTTCACTCTATATGTTGCTTCCATTGTATACAAACAACTAAAATACAGCCAATTCTAAAGCAGCAGCCATATAACCAGAGCTCAACTCTAGAGAAAGATGACCTTTTGGATAAGCAAATTAGGCCAAATTCTGACAATTTGGGGAAGTGCCATGGGATTTTTAATATCCGTGCAAAGCAAATAAGTCTTCCTTTTGAGGGTCTTCTCTGTATAGAGCTCACATTATTTACTGTGGAAGGATAAAGAGCTGAGTCAACCTTGCTGAGTTTGAAGGAGTTTTTGCACTTCAAGCTGGTTGTTTAGACCACTAAGCCATCTCCTCTGAGTTTCAATTCAATAGGATTTGAAATAGCTGAAAAATGAGGTTTAATTACTAAACAGCATTGCCGTCCTCATTTGAATATGTATACTTTGCTGTTCTGTTACTTCTGTCCAGAGTTTTCAAAGTACATATCTATTAAGCCTTATAACATCCCTTTGTGACGTGTATTATTAAACCTATTTTAGAGATGGCTAGACCGAGGCACAAAGAAGTTTGACTTTCTCAGGTTCACATGAGGCGTCAGCAGCAGAACCATGAATAGATCTTAATTCATTTCCCAGCATGTGCTTTTCCCACTAGCCCATACCTGCTCCTCATCTACCTAATAATATTCTTAAGCAACTAATCATTATGCCTTTTCTTTTCCCATCAGTGAATACTTTGCAAAGAAGGTAGAAGAAGAAAAAGAAAGAAAGGAAATTGAAAGGGAAGAACAAGAAGCAGCAATTTCTGCACCTGCATGCGTTCCAGCTTTATCAGCTGTAACACCATCTGGCAAAAAAAAAGGAGTCAAATTAGGTTTCAGTTGATTTTCTTCTAATATTTCGTGCAAAATAGGTATCAATAAAGATGCTAGCATTCCTTCTGTAGCTCCCCATGGGCACTGAAAGGTAGCAGTGCTTCTCTATCGTGATTTTGTAGCAGGATCCCAGACCTCCTTCCTGGCCACTAGCTGCAGTTCCTCTCTACCAGAGCACCAGTCAGCAATGAGAATAAGTCATCTCCACTGCAAAGCTTGGGGAACGGGGAGAAGAGAACAAAGCATGCTCACTCAGCCACATGGGATAGTGTAATGGAGCCTCTTTCCAGGTTGTGATTGGCCTAGTTGTGGGGAGAGGGGGTCCACTCTTCATCCTGGGAATGAGAATGGAGGAGGATGTGGATGAAAATTATGGGGGAGGAAGTGGGAACCATAGGAATAAGCAGGAAAATGTGAGTGGAATGAAGATGGGGAGAAGAAACGAGAAATTGGGGAACACAGAAAGGGGGAAGAATGGAGGTGAGAAGGCAAACAGAATACAGAGGAAAGGGGAGGGATCTGCGAAGAGAGGGAATCAGACAGTGAGGCAGTGTGGAGAGGAGAAGCAGAAAGAATAAAAATGACTAAGGAGGGGGAAGAGAAAGTGGTATGAGCAAAGGAAAATGGGTGGTGGAGACCAAAGGTAATAAATATATGGGCAAAAGTAAGGAGAAAGAGTATGTACATGCTGGCTTCCTCACTTCCTCAGAGAAATCGTCTCCTTTCTATTATCTTCTTTCTGTGGAATTGGAGAGTGAGCCATCACCTCTTCTGATGATGATGCCTCATCATGTTTATCTTGTTATTGACTTCTTTCTTATTTTGTAAAATCAGTATAATTTCTTGAGATTGTTTTATAGATGTGCACGTTAATGCAAATATACATCTATTGTCCAATTTAGATTATTAGTTATGCTATCCACAGTTATCATGTCCATTCTCAGATGTCATCTTTTGCTTCACACAGTAGTTTTAGTGGGTTTTGATACCCAACTGTCATTGACTACTTAGTTTCAGTAGTTATCATTGATTTCTTGCTGAATGTAAAAATCGATAAATTCACACTTATTTAAGAAAGTTTTGGCTATTAGAAGTCAATGGGTGTGGCTACTGACTCACAGTGAAGGGGTAGTAGATACTCAACTGCTGTTAGCTGGTTTTAGAATGTACTCTGTCTGGTTGCATGTGGCACAAAAGACCATTTCCTACAAAGAATCTTTGGAGAACAAAACAACTGTTTGCTTTAGCTTTTGATCATTCACTTACTTCATCCCTATTGGTGCTGCACTTTACACTGTGGGTATAAGTGGTGTAGAATCTATCACATGCTGTAAATGTAGTTCAGGTCCTATTTTGGTGAATCTTCACTTACAATACTACAAATGTACTCTGTTGTATTTGTATTTTGTTACTGAAAATTGCTCTGCAATGCTGGTATGAAGGGTCAGATTTTCAAAAGAGCATGTATTTAGGAACCAAAATAAATGATAAGATTTTCAAAGGAGGTACGTTGGATGCTGAGCACTTTTGAAAAATCTAGCCCAAATTGTGGGTGTTGAACACTTGAAAATCTGGTCCCTTCAGTTCATGGCTTAAGGGTGCTATATTCTTCTTAGTGTACATGTTACTTAGCGAAAACAGAAGGTGCACTTTGTCTCAAAGAGCTTATAATGTAAACTAGATAAATGCAGAAAATGATGAGAACTAGAAAGGAAGGGAGGGGTGAGGTTTACAACAAATAAAGAACATGCAAAACATGCTTTGCGTATGGAGTTTGAAAGATCAGATTATTACATCTAAATACAGAGAAGGGCAAAAGATAAGATCTAGAAATCAGTGGTTAAAAGCTAGCTGAAGGAAGTGAATTTTGAGGGATTTAAAATCAGAAAGGAGGTAGAATGCATTGTGCAGTTGGAGATCAAGATAACCCCAAGTGATGAGAGCTGCAAGATACAACAAAAATGGATTGATTATTTGAAATAAACATCAAATTAATCCTTAAAATCATAGTGCATCAATTAATATGCATAACATTTAATGCAATATTTTACTTATTTGTAGGATGCTGATATTTTAGGTACGCAACTGAATTTTAAACTGGTAAAACATTTAGTAAATATTCTTAATCATGTCAGGGAAGAAGTGCTCTGTTGCAGAGAAACCAATCCCGCCTGCAGAACCCATTGAACCAGTGCTCTGTGGCAGCATAGCCATTGGAGGATTATCACTTGCTGTTGCTAAAACTGGTGCCACCATTAACAACACACCTTTGTATTTACATCTTGCACTGATGAAACGTGATCAGGTAATTGACAATGTATTTTTTTTTTTCATTTTGTCTCAGCTGTAGTCACTGTTCCAGAGTTGTGTACTTCAGGAATGTTCAGTGAAAAGCTGTATAGTTTGATACCCATTGTCAGATGACTCCTTATATGACATAATCCAAAACTCATTGAGGTCAATGGAGGGAATCTTTCCACTCACTTCATTGGGCTTTGGATCAGGTCTGTAACGAAAATAAACAAGAAAACACTTGGTTAAACAATAAGAGTTAAACAGTCTTATTTTCACATGGCTTTCTCAATTTCAGGATTTGCCTAAGGAATTGACTGTGCCACTACCAATGGTCACTCTGTTGAGCTGTGGAAAATCGTCATCTGGAAAACTGAAGTTAATGAAAGAAGTGATGCTTATACCACCCACAGAGTTAACAGTTAAACAAGTACTGTATGCTACTATTTTCACTTTAATTTTATGACATCATAATTTATTGACCTCATACCTTTTAGATACAGTCCTGAGAAAGTGTTTTTTTTATTTCTGTTTATGGGTGAGGTCAAACTTTCCTTAACAAAATGTTATTACAGAACTGAATAGTTAGGATATGGAATCTTTTGTATTGCAGATCTCTAAATATAAAGTATGTGTGTCTAGTGGATCACAGGAATCAATTCAATTAAAAGCAGCAGCAGAGTTTTGTAATACGGTGGAAGCATATAATAGGCTTGTATAAAATGCATAATATAATTGGTATAATAGGCTTGCCATTCATAGATAATAAATCATATCATTCAGTGTATAGCACACAGTAAAAGGATGACCACAAGAAAAGTACACAATAAGATGTAAAAATCTTTGTGAACAAATCATTTTTAAAATGAAACTATGTAGAAGGGAAAGCAAAGAGGAACAAAAACCCATTAAAGTGGCAGGAAGGGTGGATAAGGGCAGGCTGGGTCAACACCTTATTTGCTTAACTGTATGTGGCATTAAAGAATGTATCTGCACAAGATGCCTACATTAAAGCTGTACTCTGTTTTGTATGCCAGTGACCTGAACAAAGTAGCTGAGCTTTACTCTTGTTGTTTATAATTGTCACCAAAACCTATTGTGCCTTTCAAAGGCATAATACCTCCTGGGTGCTTGAGTGGGGAGCAACGAGAGATTCTTTGCTACAACATGCAGTAGCAAGAATAGCATGCCCCCTGTGTGGTTATGTTATTTGACTGTGACCTCTGCCTCCACTAGTGCACCTATGTAGGCATGATTAACATAATATGAAGGCATATGATTTATGAAGGGAGGGTTAATCTTTTCCTTATTCAGTTGAAGAGGAAAGATAGTCTTGTGGTTAAGCAGTAGACTATGACTGAAGATTGGAGTTCATTTTCTGACTGCCACAGCCTTCCTGTGTGAGCTTAACCTCTTTGTTCCTCCATTCCTTGCTTGTAAAATGGAGATCGCAATACTTTCCTACTTCATGGAGTTGGGGAAGATAAATACATAAGTATTTCTGAGGTGCTTAGATGCTAATCTCCTAGGGCTTGTCTGCAAAAAGACACTCAGAAAAATTAATTCAAATTAACTAAAAGTGTGAATTTAAAGTAGAAAGAAAAGGAGTACTTGTGGCACCTTAGAGACTAACCAATTTATTTGAGCATAAGCTTTTGTGAGCTACAGCTCACTTCATCGGATGCATACTGTGGAAAGTGTAGAAGATCTTTTTATACACACAAAGCATGAAAAAATACTTCCCCCTACCCCACTCTCCTGCTGGTAATAGCTTATCTAAAGTGATCACTCTCCTTACAATGTGTATGATAATCAAGTTGGGCCATTTCCAGCACAAATCCAGGTCCCCCCCCCCCCCCCACAAACCCACTCTCCTGTTGGTAATAGCTTATCTAAAGTGACCACTCTCCTTAGAATGTGTATGATAATCAAGGTGGGCCATTTCCAGCACAAATCCAGGGTTTAACAAGAACGTCTGTGGGGGGGAGGGGTAGGAAAAAACAAGGAGAATTAGGTTACCTTGCATAATGACTTAGCCACTCCCAGTCTCTATTCAAGCCTAAGTTAATTGTGTCCAATTTGCAAATGAATTCCAATTCAGCAGTCTCTCGCTGGAGTCTGGATTTGAAGTTTTTTTTTTGTAATATCGCAACTTTCATGTCTGTAATCGCGTGACTAGAGAGATTGAAGTGTTCTCCAACTGGTTTATGAATGTTATAATTCTTGACATCTGATTTGTGTCCATTTATTCTTTTACGTAGAGATTGTCCAGTTTGACCAATGTACATGGCAGAGGGGCATTGCTGGCACATGATGGCATATATCACATTGGTGAATGTGCAGGTGAACGAGCCTCTGATAGTGTGGCTGATGTTATTAGGCCCTGTGATGGTGTCCCCTGAATAGATATGTGGGCACAGTTGGCAACGGGCTTTGTTGCAAGGATAGGTTCCTGGGTTAGTGGTTCTGTTGTGTGGTATGTGTTTGCCGGTGAGTATTTGCTTCAGGTTGGGGGGCTGTCTGTAGGCAAGGACTGGCCTGTCTCCCAAGATTTGTGAGAGTGTTGGGTCATCCTTCAGGATAGGTTGTAGATCCTTAATAATGCGTTGGAGGGGTTTTAGTTGGGGGCTGAAGGTGACGGCTAGTGGCGTTCTGTTATTTTCTTTGTTAGGCCTGTCCTGTAGTAGGTGACTTCTGGGAACTCTTCTGCCTCTATCAGTCTGTTTCTTCACTTCTGCAGGTGGGTATTGTAATTGTAAGAATGCTTGATAGAGATCTTGTAGGTGTTTGTCTCTGTCTAAGCCCTGGTCTACACTAGGACTTTAGGTCGAATTTAGCAGCGTTATATCGATTTAAACCTGCACCCGTCCACACAATGAAGCCCTTTATTTCGACTTAAAGGGCTCTTAAAATCGATTTCCTTACTCCACCCCTGACAAGTGGATTAGCGCTTAAATCGACGTTGCCGGCTCGAATTTGGTGGACACAATTCGATGGTATTGGCCTCCGGGAGCTATCCCAGAGTGCTCCATTCTGACCGCTCTGGACAGCACTCTCAACTCAGATGCACTGGCCAGGTAGACAGGAAAAGAACCGCGAACTTTTGAATCTCATTTCCTGTTTGGCCAGCGTGGCAAGCTGCAGGTGACCATGCAGAGCTCATCAGCACAGGTGACCATGATGGAGTCCCAGAATCGCAAAAGAGCTCCAGCATGGACCGAACGGGAGGTACGGGATCTGATCGCTGTTTGGGGAGAGGAATCCGTGCTATCAGAACTCCGTTCCAGTTTTCGAAATGCCAAAACCTTTGTGAAAATCTCCCAGGGCATGAAGGACAGAGGCCATAACAGGGACCCGAAGCAGTGCCGCATGAAACTGAAGGAGCTGAGGCAAGCCTACCAGAAAACCAGAGAGGCGAACAGCCGCTCTGGGTCAGAGCCCCAAACATGCCGCTTCTATGATGAGCTGCATGCCATTTTAGGGGGTTCAGCCACCACTACCCCAGCCGTGTTGTTTGACTCCTTCAATGGAGATGGAGGCAGTACGGAAGTAGGTTTTGGGGATGAAGAAGATGATGATGATGATGAGGTTGTAGATAGCTCACAGCAAGCAAGCGGAGAAACTGGTTTTCCCGACAGCCAGGAACTGTTTCTCACCCTAGACCTGGAGCCAGTACCCCCCGAACCCACCCAAGGCTGCCTCCTGGACCAGCAGGCGGAGAAGGGACCTCTGGTGAGTGTACCTTTTAAAATGCTATACATGGTTTAAAAGCAAGCATGTGAAAGGATTACTTTGCCCTGGCATTTGCGGTTCTCCTAGATGTAGTCCTAAAGCCTTTGCAAAAGGTTTCTGGGGAGGGCAGCCTTATTTCGTCCTTCATGGTAGGACACTTTACCACTCCAGGCCAGTAACACGTACTCGGGAATCACTGTAGAACAAAGCATTGCAGTGTATGTTTGCTGGCATTCAACCAAAATCCGTTCTTTATCTCTCTGTGTTATCCTCAGGAGAGTGAGATATAATTCATGGTCACCTGGTTGAAATAGAGTGCTTTTCTTCAGGGGACACTCAGAGGAGCCCATTCCTGCTGGGCTGTTTGCCTGTGGCTAAACAGAAATGTTCCCCGCTGTTAGCCACAGGGAGGGGGGAAGGTTGAGGGGGTAGTCACGCGGTGGGAGGAGGCAAAATGCGACCTTGTAACGAAAGCACATGTGCTATGTATGTAATGTTAACAGCAAGGTTTACCCTGAAAGAGTGTAGTGACTGTTTTATAAAATGTGTCTTTTTAAATACCGCTGTCCCTTTTTTTTTCTCCACCAGCTGCATGTGTTTCAATGATCACAGGATCTTCTCCTTCCCAGAGGCTAGTGAAGCTTAGAAAGAAAAAAAACGCACTCGCGATGAAATGTTCTCCGAGCTCATGCTGTCCTCCCACACTGACAGAGCACAGACGAATGCGTGGAGGCAAATAATGTCAGAGTGCAGGAAAGCACAAAATGACCGGGAGGAGAGGTGGAAGGCTGAAGAGAGTAAGTGGCGGGCTGAAGACAGGGCTGAAGCTCAAATGTGGCGGCAGCGTGATGAGAGGAGGCAGGATTCAATGCTGAGGCTGCTGCAGGACCAAACCAGTATGCTCCAGTGTATGGTTGAGCTGCAGCAAAGGCAGCTGGAGCACAGACTGCCCCTGCTGCCCCTCTGTAACCAACCGCCCTCCTCCCCAAGTTCCATAGCCTCCACACCCAGACGCCCAAGAACGCGGTGGGGGGGCCTCCGGCCAACCAGCCACTCCACCACAGAGGATTGCCCAAAAAAAAAGAAGGCTGTCATTCAATAAATTTTAAAGTTGTCAACTTTTAAAGTGCTGTGCTTAAAGTGTTGTGTGGCATTTTCCTTCCCTCCTCCACCACCCCTCCTGGGATACCTTGGTAGTCATCTCCCTATTTGTGTGACGAATGAATAACGAATGCATGACTGTGAAGCAGCAATGACTTTATTGCCTCTGCAAGCAATGATTAAAGGGAGGAGGGGAGGGTGGTTAGCTTACAGGGAAGTAGAGTGAACCAAGGGGTGGGGGGTTTCATCAAGGAGAAACAAACAGAACTTTCACACCGTAGCCTGGCCAGTCATGAAACTGGTTTTCAAAGCTTCTCTGATGCGTACCGCGCCCTCCTGTGCTCTTGTAACTGCCCTGGTGTCTGGCTGCGCGTAACCAGCAGCTAGGCGATTTGCCTCAACCTCCCACCCCGCCATAAACGTCTCCCCCTTACTCTCACAGATATTGTGGAGCACACAGCAAGCAGTAATAACAGTGGGAATATTGGTTTCGCTGAGGTCTAAGCGAGTCAGTAAACTGCGCCAGCGCGCCTTTAAACGTCCAAATGCACATTCTACCACCATTCTGCACTTGCTCAGCCTGTAGTTGAACAGCTCCTGACTACTGTCCAGGCTGCCTGTGTACAGCTTCATGAGCCATGGCATTAAGGGGTAGGCTGGGTCCCCAAGGATACATATAGGCATTTCAACATCCCCAACAGTTATTTTCTGGTCTGGGAATAAAGTCCCTTCCTGCAGCTTTTGAAACAGACCAGAGTTCCTGAAGATGCGAGCATCATGCACCTTTCCCGGCCATCCCACGTTGATGTTGGTGAAACGTCCCTTGTGATCCACCAGAGCTTGCAGCACTATCGAAAAGTACCCCTTGCGGTTTATGTACTCGGCGGCTTGGTGCTCCGGTGCCAAGATAGGGATATGGGTTCCGTCTATAGCCCCACCACAGTTAGGGAATCCCATTGCAGCAAAGCCATCCACTATGACCTGCACATTTCCCAGGGTCACTACCCTTGATATCAGCAGATCTTTGATTGCGTGGGCTACTTGCATCACAGCAGCCCCCACAGTAGATTTGCCCACTCCAAATTGATTCCCAACTGACCGGTAGCTGTCTGGCGTTGCAAGCTTCCACAGGGCTATCACCACTCGCTTCTCAACTGTGAGGGCTGCTCTCATCTTGGTATTCATGCACTTCAGGGCAGGGGAAAGCAAGTCACAAAGTTCCTTGAAAGTGCCCCTACGCATGCGAAAGTTTCGCAGCCACTGGGAATCGTCCCAGACCTGCAACACTATGCGGTCCCACCAGTCTGTGCTTGTTTCCCGAGCCCAGAATCGGCGTTCCACAGCATGAACCTGCCCCATTAGCACCATGATGCATGCATTGTCAGGGCCCATGCTTTCAGAGAAATCTGTGTCCATGTCCTGATCACTCACGGGACCGCGCTGACGTCGCCTCCTCGCCCGGTATCGCGTTGCCATGTTCTGGTGCTGCATATACTGCTGGATAATGCGTGTGGTGGTTAATGTGCTCCTAATTGCCAAAGTGAGCTGAGCGGCCTCCATGCTTGCCTTGGTATGGCGTCCGCACAGAAAAAAGGCGCGGAACGATTGTCTGCCGTTGCTCTGACGGAGGGAGGGGCGACTGACGACACGGCTTACAGGGTTGGCTTCAGGGAGCTAAAATCAACAAAGGGTGTGCCTGTACATCAAGGAGTATTTCAGGCAGGACTGCACGGAGGGTTCCAATAAGAAATGGTGCACCTAAGTTATTGTCCTTATTGGAACAAGAAGGTTAGCCTGGCCTCTGATTGATACATGGCTAGATTTACCTCGCTGCACCTTCTCTGTAAGTGACTGCAGTGTGATCTAGAAGAATGAGTCCCCTAGACAGGGGATGGGGGGAAGCAAATGAGTACAAAACAAATCTGGTCTATTTCTTGTTTTGATCCACTCCATCTATCTTTTACATCTTTGGCTGGCAGCAGACGGTGCAGAAGGACTGCATGCCATCCACATCTCATGGCTGCTTGGCAGAAGATGGTACAGTACGACTGCTAGCAGTCCGTATCGCCTGCCCGCTCACCATAAGACGGTTCAATAGGACTGACTGTAGGACTAAAGAGAATGACCTGCTCAAGTCACTCCAAATTTAGTCCCTGCGCCCATGTCTGCCCAGGCGCTCCTGATCGACCTCACAGAGGCGACCAGGAGCACCTCAGACATGACGATGACGGCTACCAGTCGTACTGTACCGTCTGCTGCCACAAGGCAAGGGGTTGCTGCTACTGTGTAGCAATGCCGTACCGCGTCTGCCAGCACCCAGGAGACATAGGGTGACGGTTACCTGAGCGGGCTCCATGCTTGCCGTGGTATGGCGCCTGCACAGGTAACTCAGGAAAAAAGGCGCAAAATGATTGTCTGCCCTTGCTTTCACGGGGGGAGGGAGGGAACGGGGGCCTGACGATATGTACCCAGAACCACCTGCGACAATGTTTTAGCCCCATCAGGCATTGGGATCTCAACCCAGAATTCCAATGGGCAGTGGAGACTGCAGGAACTGTGGGATAGCTACCCACAGTGCAACGCTCCGGAAGTCGACGCTTGCCTCGGTACTGTGGAAGCGCTCCGCCGAGTTAATGCACTTAGAGCATTTTCTGTGGGGACACACACACTCGAATATATAAAACCGATTTCTAAAAAACCAACTTCTATAAATTCGACCTAATTTCTTAGTGTAGACATACCCTGAGGGGTTGGAGCAAATGCGGTTGTATCACAGAGCTTGGCTGTAGACAATGGATTGCGTGGTGTGGTCAGGGTGAAAGCTGGAGGCATGTAGGTAGGAATAGCAGTCAGTAGGTTTCCGGGATAGGGTGGTGTTTATGTGACCATCGTTTAGGTTATTTAAACTGCATTAAAACCCTGGGTGGACACTTTGATTCAGAAAGAAAGTGGCCTTAATTCACTTTAGCACAATTGGAAGTGAATTACTCTAAAACAAATTAAGACCATTTTAATTCTGAATAAGAGTGTCCACCCAGGGGTTCCATGCAGTTTAACTAATCCACTTTAAGAATTAATTCAGATTAATTTACCAGAGTATCCTTGTATAGACAAGCCCTTACATAGATAGATCTAGGGAGGTGCTGATTAGTAGGCATGGGCAGTTATACAGATGATATTTGGTCCCTGAATATCATCTTCCCAACAGGCTTGTGATCCTATCCACTGGGGACTCCTTCTCCCAGCACATCCCCTTAGTTGAAGTTATATATTATGATGTGGAGCATAGACAGGTAGCCTCCTTTCCTGGTGCCTACATCACTTTTTGAGTTTTGAGGCAGTCATCTAGCTTTTCCCCTCCTCTTAGATCTTAAGGGGGCAGACCAATGTGTCTATTGGTTGTTAATTCAGGTAGGGTTCTTCTTAGGGTTCTGCTTACTTCCATTCAGCAAGACAAGGAATCATTGGTCCTAGCTCCACTGCTACTGGCCCTCTAGCACTGGAGAAGCTTGACCATATCAAAAGGCCATGGATAATTTGGGATTTGTGTTTGTGCTAATCAGACCTACAGAATAAAAATGTGCACTGGAATGTGTGCATTAGGAGCTACATTTTTTTTAAATAAAAGAAAATTTTCTCATGTTTTAATTTACATTCTTAATGCAAAATAATAATTCTGTTTTGGATGACTATTGTTATTTAATTTAAAGGGTACTGAAAGGCTTCTGGAGATTCAGAAACAAATGATGAGGTTGCTGGATCCTGTAGCCAAAGGGGTAAGATAAAAACTAATCCTAATTTAATAACTTGTGGAGTTAATACTGTAGATATGCTTCATATGGCCTCTCCAATACTGAACATAAGATTTATTATTTGACATTCATATCTGTCACCTGTGTATATTGAAAAACGGGCCTTGTATCACATTTCTATCGGTTTTGTGGCATTAGGGTAACCAGATTTCCTGATAGTATGAGCCCCGATATTAGGGGCTTTGTCTTATATACCCAACTATCCCTTCCCCGCCTCCCCCTGAAAAAAAAGTGTCCTGATTTTTCACACTTGCTATCTGGTCACCCTAGGCACAATATAGTAAATGCATTTATTTCACACACCCACATATTATACACACATTATAGCAGAGCAATAGCTCTACTATAGTTAAGATTAAGGCCAGCTTTCCGTTTAAAGCTTGATTGTTCTAAGTGCCCTAAAATCTGTAGGGTAATTAGATCGCCTTGAAATTTGGTTTTTTGAATGGGGCGGTGAGGTAAGGTCAGTGACCCAAATTTGGAACCATTTAACAAAGGTTTTCTGAGATACAGTTCCAAGAAAAGTACAAACAAAAAATAGTGTTTTATGAAATTCACAGATTCTAGCAATTTTGAAGTTTGAAATCCACCCTAGGCAGAAATCTAAGCATGAACTGTAAACAGTTGTGAAAAATCTGCTTCTGTCAAGGGTGTTTTTTGCGGTATGTAATCTAAGTGTAGCAAAGTACTCAGAAGGTGCTGTGACTATTTTTGAAAAGAAAATAAATTACACATGTGAGTACTCACTGGGAGGGAAGGGGTGATGGGTGCAAGAGTAAGTGGTAACAAGGGAAGAGAGGGTTGGGTCTTCAGTGAGGGATGGGAGTATTATGGGAAGGGGAGATAAATGGAAATGGGTGGAGGGAAGGGAAGAGGGCTTGGGGACTCAGCTAAAGAGGAGAGGGCCGGAACTGGAGGGTGGGAAAGGAAAAGACAGGAGGGGTTGGAGAATATGAGGGGTAGCAGAGGAAGTTGGGGTTTTAGGGAACTGTGGACTTGTCAGCCCTTCTGTGTACATGCTGGACTGTGGTGGAGCTCTACACCATTGCTGGCTGTGTATTCTGGGATCTAGAGGACCCTGCTCGTCTTTAGGTGTCTGAGCCCCTCTCCCTGAAATCCAGAAAATGAGTAGTTAACATACACCTCACCTGTGTGTGGAGTGGGTGTGAATGGGCAGGGCTAGCCAGACCGTGTGGTGGAGGGAGCCCGGTTTGGAGGAGGGTTGGATTGGGTGGAGTTGGGGCAGGCTGGGGAAGCCTGACTGAAGCAGGGGCAGCGTCCCAGCTTGGGATGGGTAGTGGGAGTGAGGAGCCAGCTCAGTGCAGCTTGGGCTATATAACTAAGGTGGTGTGCCACCTTCCGGTAAGCTGCTGCCTGTGATATATGCATGCAGCAGCACAGGGCAGGAGATAGGAAGGAGCAACTTCTGGCTTCTGAAGTGCTAACTAATGGCTTAATGGGATGGGGAAGGTTGGGGAGGGGGAGCTGGAAATGTTGGTGGAAGGGCTATATGTTGTGAGGAATGGTGGGATAGAGGGTGGAGAAGGAGTGAAACACACCAGTCTCTCACACTCAAAGTTATTGTAACCACCATGCGTTAAAACTGTCAAGGTTTGGGGACGTAGACCATGGATAAGTTTTCTATGACCGGCCTTGGTAGCAACTACACATTGCAAACATTTCAAAGCACAACATTATCCCTATTCCACAATAAAATGTACAGAATGGGGGAGGAGCTATGAAGAATCACATTGCAACTATGTGATCTAGTGGAAGACTACTGAACTGGGCCTGTTCCTAGCTCTTCCATTGGCCTGCTGGGAGACTGTGGGCAAGTCACTTCACCTCTCAGTGTCCCATCTGTAAAATGGGGATAATGACGTAAAGTTCTTTGAAGTCTAGTGATGAAAAGCACTATGTAAAACTAGGGGGTTTTAATTATTACCTAGCCACAGAAGCATATCCGGTACAAACCTAGGTGAAAACTACAACTGTCTGAATGAACACAAACATCTACCAACAAACCCCTTTCTCCAGATCATTTACCAATCCTATTCAACTTATTCATAAATGATCTGAAGAAAGGGGTAAACAGTGAGGTGGCAAAGTTTGCAGATGATACTAGACGGCTCAAGATAGTTAAGACCAAAGCAGACTGTGAAGTACTTCAAAAAGATTGCACAAAACCAAGTGATTGGGCAACAAAATTGCAAATGAAATTTCATGTGGATAAATGTAAAGTAATGCACATTGGAAAAAATAACCCCAACTATACATACAATATGATGGGGGCTAATTTAGCTACAACTAATCAGGAGAAAGATCTTGGAGTCATCATGGATAGTTCTCTGAAGACGTCCACGCAGTGTGCAGCGGCAGTCAAAAAAGCAAACGGAATGTTAGGAATCATTAAAAAAGGGATGGAGAATATCTTATTGCCCTTATATAAATCCATGATATGCCCACATCTTGAATACTGCGTACAGATGTGGCATTAGAAAAGGTTCAGAAAAGGGCAACTAAAATGATTAGGGGTTTGGAACGGGTCCCATATGAGGAGAGATTAAAGAGGCTAAGACTTTTCAGCTTGAAAAAGAGGAGACTAAGGGGGATATGATAGAGGTATATAAAATCGTGAGTGGTGTGGAGAAAGTGAATAAGTAAAAGTTATTTACTTGTTCCCATAATATAAGAACTGGGGGCCACCAAGTGAAATTAATGGGTAGCAGGTTTAAAACAAATAAAAGGAAGTTCTTCACTCAGCGCACAGTCAATCTGTGGAACTCCTTGCCGGAGGAGATTGTGAAGGCTAGGACTATAACAGGGTTTAAAAGAGATCTGGATCAATTCATGGAAGTTAAGTCCATTAATGGCCAGGATGAGTAAGGAATGGTTTCCCTAGCCTCTGTTTGTCAGAGGGAAGAGATGGATGGCAGGAGAGAGATCACTAGATCATTACCTGTTAGGTTAGGTACCTCTGGGGCACCTGGCATTGGCCACCGTCAGTAGACAGGATACTGGGCTGGATGGACCTTTGGTCTGACCCAGTATGGCCGTTCTTATGTTCTTAAACATTTCTCTTTGTTTAAAAAAATTAGAAAATGGCAATAAATTTTGTTAACACTGAGGTAAGGTTGCCTGATGATATCTTGTGCACTTCCAGAACATCGAGTTCATCAAAACTCAAACATCTGAAAGCCAGGAAATAAGAGTTCAAGTAAATACTCATACAGCCTTAATTGTACTCTCTCTGAGTGGTGCCCATAATACACACACTCCCAAGTGTTACCTGGACTTGCCCTACGCCCAAACACACAGCCTACTCCCCTGACAGAGTATCACAGTTGTCAAATTTTACAACTCCTTCACACTTGCACATAAGATACCACCTAAACCTATATTTTCCCCTACCCAACATTAAACCCACAGAGTTCTTTCATATCCCACCTTTCTACTGTCAATACCCATGGCAAGAAGACCCCAGTGCCCTACTACTGACACAACCTACACAATTCTGTATTGAAATGATGCAGATTGGAACCTCAAGGTACCCATAAATCTCTCTCCTTTGACAACATACATGAGAGGACTCAGACCCAGATCTCTTCATATCAGAATCACAGCTCTTCCAAGCTACTGCATTTTATTCTTCCAGCATTTAGTACAGCTACACTACACAGTGAACCCAGATAATTTCCAGTGGTTATTGCCAGCTGTAGGGGGCATTTACCTTAATTCTGTATTTCCTGGTTTTCAGAAGTTTTAGTTTCACTGCACTTGACGTTCTGGAAGGGCATGAACCAGGCAACCTTAAGTGCGTTAACAATGTCTTTTGCCATTTGTCTCTCTCTCTCACACACACACATAAACAAACCCCTGTTTGGTGACATTGAACTTTAATCAGAAATGTAGAATAGAACATTTTCACAAATGCGAGACAACCCTCTATTCCATTATCCTTACAAGAAAAACTGCAATAAGAAGAAAACACATTCCAGCATAAGTACAATGTAAAAGAAATGACCCTGCTCCTGCAAAGGCACTTTTAACTTTACACACAAAATAGTTCTACTAAAGTCAGTAGGATTATTGACAAAGTGTGTAAAGTTAAGTGTGTGCATACATTTTTTGCGGGATTGGGGCCCTAGTTATTCTTCAGGTGCATAGTCAGTCCAGATCCACACTTTTGGGAGAACATATGCAGTTGGCACAGAAAGTGAAAATTTTCTGGAAAAAGCAGCAATGCACATTCTTCATTGAAATGAACATTTGGAGAGGAGTTATTGTGTGGTATAAAACAATATCATTACTTTGTACTGTACACAGAATACTCCTCTTCTATGTTTTCCAAAATAATGTTTTCTAAACCTAAAGGAGTACACTTAATGTTATGAGATCAAAGTTTGATCAACTCTTTTTCTTTTCGTTTCTCTTCCTGAAATAATTATGTAATCCTTGGATTTTCCCAAACGAAACTGCTTCATTGCTTTTTCTTCAGTGCCAACAGTCCAACCCTCAGCTAACAGATAGTAAAAAAGGCAGTGCACGTAGTGCAGTGAAAAGGGCTCCGGTAAGAAAACAGATTTTAGTTTTAAGCTTCCAGAGGATTATCATGAACAACAGGAAGCCCAAACATTCTACGTTATAAAATGTTCATTTACAGCAGCCCCTTTAAAAGGTCAAAGTGAAGACTTCTAAATTCCAGATAGGACACATTTTGTATAATCTAATAGGAAGTGTTTTTTTGGATTCTATTAGCTAACACTTCACCCCCCCCCCCCCCCGGCAAAAAAAGCCATGAGGGGATACTCCACATAGTTCATCACAGGGAGCCCCGATGCATCATATGCATAGGGGAGGGATTTGGGAGGCCAGTGAGGAGGCAAAGAGCATGACCTTCTCACTACATAGATCCTTGAGACAACTGCATGTAAGGATTGTCCCTCTGTGTTGCTTCCTATCCTTGGCAGCACAACTGCCTGGGAACCCACTCTACCTTTGATTTACCACACCCCTCTGAAACTAGTAGAAAATAGTATTGTCAAGCTTCTATTTAGGTATTATAAACAATTAAAATCAAAGCTATTAAAATAGATTTTGGGGTGAGGATTGTTATACTGAAGTTTTGGGGCTTTTGCTTAATACAGAAGGTGGGTTTTTTGGTTTCATTCATTTTTAGCCTGAAAAGGTTGATAAAACCTCCCCTGTCGACTCTGGCTGCGCCTCTCGCGGTGGCGGAGTACAGGAGTCAACAGGAGAGCGCTCAGGGGTCTATTTATCGCATCTAGACTAGATGCGATAAATTGACCCCCGCTGGATTGGTCGCTGCCCGCCAAACTGGCGGGTAGTATAGACATACCCTAAAACTGCAGTGTAGATGTTTGGGCTAGGACTGGAGCTTGAGCTCTGGGGCCCTCCTCTCTTGAAGTGTCTGAGAACTCGGGCTCCAGCCCAAGCCTGAACATCTACACCACAATTACACAGCCCTGCAAGCCCAATCCCTGCGAGCTCAAGTCAGATGACATAGACCAGCCATGGGTGTCTAATTGCAACGTAGATGTAACCTTAGCGGTATCTGTACTGGGGCTTAGGTCAGCTTAACTACTTCTCTTAGCGACATAGTTAGGTCAACCTAAGTTTTAGGTGTAGACCAGGCCTCAGGAGGAAACAAAAATAAAGAAATTGAAAAGAAACAATTTAGAGAAATCATATGAAAATACAAATTTAAGCCTTATCCTGGGAATATGATAGCATTCAGGTGGACTCATGCACTATCCGTTGCAGGATCATATTCTTATCTTAATGCTATATCTAGATAACTATGAGTGAAATAAATTGCCTTTCACTTCTTCCATCTGGTACAAGACTCTTTCTCTCTCACACAGTAATCTGAACTGTACCCATCTCTCCAAATTTTATATTTGAGAGAAGGTCCCCAACTCAGTCTCTGTAGCTAGTCTTCTGCTCCTTCTTATGGGTCTTACTCCTTCAAGACCTCTTGAGTTTAGGCAGAGACACTGTGTCACCTTCCCAACTAACTCTCTCCTCAACAGAACCCAGTTCTGCTGAGTTACCTTGGCAACCTCACGATGTCATTCAATCTGTTTAGGTGGTAGCAACAGTTTACCAGTGTATTACATAGACATAGACCCATGAGGTCCCTGAAGGAGAACTCTATGTAAGCTCGAAAGCTTGTCTGTATTACCAACAGAAGTTGGTCTAATAAAAGTTATTACCTCACCCATCTTGTCTCTCTAATATCCTGGGACTAACACAGCTACAACACTCATTTATTACGTAACATTTATAGCAGTAGAGTTTATAAAGCAACAACTTTTGTAGCTGGTTAAACACCAAAGCAGAGCTGAGATACTTGATTTAGTGCAAATCTGCTTATGGCTAGTATATTCCCACATCAGAAACATTATGCCTGATGTTCAACAAGATAAAGACCATACCATAGCTATATTTCCTGCAACATTTTGTTTCCTCATGAGGGCTTGAAAGAGCTGTACTATGTCTTGAATGTTCCAATAGTGTCACGCTGAGGTACCGGATGAGGATAACTGAGTGGGAAGTGAGTTTGAAATGTAAATGACCGTTGGAAGGAAAAGGCATGATCTATAACAAGGAAAACTTTTTCATAGCATTCACCACTTCTTAATGGAGATTGGGAGGGGAGGGGATCCACAGGGCAATCACAGATTGCAGACCAACTTCCATTTGTAATTTCATAACAGACTTTTGGCAATTACAAAATTTGCTTATGTGGAAAGGCAGTATTAAGAGGGCCTTTATAGTATTTTGGCTGTCTTTTAATGAACTATAGCAGCTGGAAACAGGTGAGCCAGAACCATGGGACCAGCCTTAGTTTTCAGGCTAGCCTTCCTTCCATGGACCAGCTTTTGGGAACCTCTCATTACATAGTGTATTGTCCATAAGGTTTTCAGTATCATTTGTGAGAGGAGAACATTATATTTTTCTGAGCTGATGTTGACTGAAATCCTACTGTCCTATAGCTACATATATGTTAATACAGATATTGTTTCTATTTTATTTCCAGCCATCAGTTTTAAGGAGAATATCCCATTTGGGGTGCTTAATAACAGGGTGTGATAGTCTAGAACAACCTCTGATCTTAATGCAAACAGCTTGCAGGAATCTCGGTCTGGAACTAGGAATAGATGTACATTTAGCAATAAACTGTGCTGCTCATGAATTGATGGACTATGTAAGTTATTTTTAATATCTGTTCTTTAACTGATTTTAAAGTGATTGCTTATTTGTTCTGTGGTAGCACATAGATGTCACAACCGCATTGTGTTGGCAGTGTACAAATATACAACAAACACAAGTCTTATGCCCTGATACACGAGGCTTTGAACATGTAGCCCCCGGTGGTGTTCACCACCCAAGACAACAGAAATGTTATGGGTAAGTGGAGGGAAGCAAGCTTCAGGGAGACCACTCAGTTGTCTCAGCCCCTTGTGTACTATGCAGCAGAGCTCTGTAGTGACTCTCTGCATATGAACATGGGGAACAAGGGGCAGCTAGTGTGATGAGATATACCCATACCTACTAACAGAATGGGTCCACAGGAATAAAACCTTGCATGGAGCAAGGCACAATGGGCCATGGCAGCTATTCCTCCTTATGACCTGGCGTAGCAGCTGTGGCTTGCTTCAGAGACACTTGGGACAGTTGCGACGAAGTCATCCATCCCTTTTCATGTGGGGTGTGGTCCATTATTCAGGATTTGGCCTTGAGAACTTAAACACTGAAAAGCTAATTGTGCCAGCCAGCTCACTCTTATTTTTCTTTGTTTGAGACTTTTCTGATCAATCGTAGCAAACTGCTTTAATGGACAAATATTCATTACTAGTTAAATTGAGCAAGCTAAATTCATTTCACTTATGACCTAAGCTGGATGCGAGTCCAAGTTTCCAAAAGAGCCTTCGCTCATACCAATGTGCAGATTAATTATATGCCTAGCTTCCACCCCCTCTTGCCTTTAAAAGTTTAAATATCTTCATATTCTGCAAAGTAATGGATTCCTGCTGTAATCCATTCACACTATTCTTCCCCTGCCCCCGTATTTTATTGTATAACACCTGTTATGTTTTAAGGCTATACACACATCAAGGTGTAGGGTACAATCTACTCTGTAAAACAAAAAAATGTGCAGCAGCGAGTCTCAGATGTGGGCCCATGACAGGGCTAAAAATAGCAGTCTAGATGTTCCTGCTGGGGCTGAAGCCTGAGCTCTGAGACCCAGGGAGGGGGGTGAGTCTCAGAACCAGGCTCCAGCCTAGCAGGAATGGCTACACTGCTATTTTTAGTCCTGTAGCACAAGCCCTGTGAACCCAAGTTAGTCGACCCAGTCTCTGAGACTTGTTGCTGCAGGTTTTTTGTTTCTTGCAGTGTAGATGTACTCAAAGACCTGTTATTGCTTAGTACAACTTCACCTATTGAACAGGAATATGTGGCACTCTTATAATTGGCTGTCAACATTTCTATGACATATTCCTATTTTAGCAGTGTCTATAACTTTGTCAGATTTATTTACCTCAGGCTGAATTTTTTGGGTGTTTTTAAAGTTTAGAAATCAGTCAGGATGCTTTTTATTTAGAAAAGATTATGTACTATTCTGTCTGGCTTAGTATTTAGGTTTTTTATGTTCTGAGTGCTGTCAATGACAGAAACCCTTCATTGTTAATATCAGACATTTTATAAGACGCTTGTGGTGTGTAACAGAAACTGTGCCAATTGATGCCAATTTGGCACACACAGAAATCCTATTTTAAGATGAACAGAACCTTAAATGATGAAACAACGGGAACTGTCATAACATTAATGGTATGTGAAGATGATGAAAGCTAAAAGTTCTCCTGCAGTTTGACATTCTGCCATTAATTCTACCTCTACCTAGATAGAATTGCCAACCTCAAGTGTGCAAAAATCATGAGTCAGGTCCCACAAATCACAAGAATGGCATAAAAACAATATATTTTGCTTCTTTTTCTTTGCCCTCTGGTTTCTGAGCCTTTAGAGTGTGCTCATTTCATGTTTTCAAGGTTTTTTCTGCACTCATTAAGGCTAGAAACTTTGTGTGGGGTATGTGTGTGAAAAGCTCACAATAAAATCATGAGAGTTGGCAACACTGCCTTGGACATGCAGAGGTCTAAAAATAGCAGGAGGTAAACTCCATCCACCTCACACAAAGCCTGAGTAAATAGCTAATGGTCTGTGGACTGAAATAAGGGCTGTGTACCCTGCATTCACCTCAGATGGGTTTTGTGGCCACTGGATCTGCATGATTGCATGGAAATTGTTTACACAAAATTGCTACCGTTTTTATCTTTTACACATTTAACTTATGTTTTTAGACCAAAGGAAAATATGAAATACTGACTGGAACACTCAAGAGTCCTGATGAAATGGTCGATATGTATGTGGACCTAATTAATAAATACCCCTCTATTATTGCATTAGTAGATCCCCTGAGGAAAGAGGTAAGAGATATTTTGAAAGCTTTTAGATTATGCTTTGGGAAATATATTTTCTAAGGGAAATAAGAAGCCATACATAAACACTCGTGGGTGAAATTCACACCTATCCAGAGGGCCAGTACACCATTTATACACCACCTATATCCTACTTAATCCCCATTCTGAGAGCTTAAGTTGTACAAATGTGATGCATAGGCCATATGTTAACTCTCTGCACAGGCCTTTTGTACTCATCAGGAACCGTGGAAGGAATTTCACTGAGCTTGCATGTGTTTACCAAAAATTAAAACCATAAGGAAAAAGTGGCATTTTTCACTCTCTTGGAGACACACAGAATGAAAATTTATGTCAGACTTCATTCACATGTCCACAAATTGGTAATATGGCCCTTACTTTATATACATTTGACATGACACTTGATAGAAATTAATCCTGATTAGTGTGAGCATAATGCAGATATACAATATATAATGTGTTTTAAAGAATTAAATGAAAATGAAGTTCTGGCAGATTCTACTTGCTAAGCCACTGTCATTTTAATTACACATCCTTTCTTGGGTGCTCATATAGTATTTTAGATACATTGCAAAAGTGAAAAACTACTTGTGAAGCAGGAAAAAAGAATTAGACATAGCTGTACATTCCTAAGAATCATTTAGTAATAAGTTGCTATGATACTATCGCACCAACATTTACACTCATACTGCAATATAAACCTATATTTGACAGTGCTGCTCAACAGCATTAAAAGGAGTGGTAGAACCACATAGAATTAACTGGAGTTGTCATAAATATAAAGGGAAGGGTAAACCCCTTTGAAATCCCTCCTGGCCAGGGGAAAGCTCCTCTCACCTGTAAAGGGTTAAGAAGCTAAAGGTAACCTCGCTGGCACCTGACCAAAATGACCAATGAGGAGACAAGATACTTTCAAAAGCTGGGAGGAGGGAGAGAAACAAAGGGTCTGTGTCTGTCTGTAGTCGTTTTGGCCGGGGACAGAACAGGAATGGAGTCTTAGAACTTTTAGTAAGTAATCTAGCTAGGTATGTGTTAGATTATGATTTCTTTAAATGGCTGAGAAAAGAATTGTGCTGAATAGAATAACTATTTCTGTCTGTGTATCTTTTTTGTAACTTAAGGTTTTGCCTAGAGGGGTTCTCTATGTTTTGAATCTAATTACCCTGTAAGATATCTACCATCCTGATTTTACAGGGGGGATTTCTTTATTTCTGTTTACTTCTATTTTTTATTAAAAGTCTTCTTGTAAAACACTGAATGCTTTTTCATTGTTCTCAGATCCAAGGGTTTGGGTCTGTGGTCACCTATGCAAATTGGTGAGGCTTTTTATCCAACATTCCCCAGGAAAGGGGGGGTGCAAGTGTTGGGAGGATTGTTCATTGTTCTTAAGATCCAAGGGTCTGGGTCTGTAGTCACCTAGGCAAATTGGTGAGGCTTTTTACCAAACCTTGTCCAGGAAGTGGGGTGCAAGGTTTTGGGAAGTATTTTGGGGGGAAGGACGCGTCCAAACAGCTCTTCCCCAGTAACCAGTATTAGTTTGGTGGTGGTAGCGGCCAGTCCAAGGATAACGGATGTAATATTTTGTACCTTGGGGAAGTTTTGACCTAAGCTGGTAAAGATAAGCTTAGGAGGTTTTTCATGCAGGTCCCCACATCTGTACCCTAGAGTTCAGAGTGGGGGAGGAACCTTGACATGGTGGCACAGTGGTGGGATTAACCTGAAATCATTTTGAGATCCAGTTGAGATTTTTTGAACTAGAAATACAGATTTTAAAAAGGAATTTTTAGGAAGTCCAGAAAGCAGCTTTGAAACTGAAAGCAGCTTGGTTTCTCTCTGCTTTGTGGCCAAGCAGAGACAAAAGGGGATTATCTTGTGAATTGCAGGTTTTCTTTGCCTGGAGGCAGGGTACTTAACTCCTGCAGGGAAATTCACAGTCTTCCAACCCAGAGGTTTTTTTTTTCTTTTCTTCCTAAAAGTAAATAGGGGGTGTGTGCTCTACCCATTTGCCTGGAGACAAAAGTGGCAGGGTTTTTTTTAGGATTTTGATTATTTTTTGTTTTACAAGGAGCACAGGTTTGAAAAGAAATTTTTTTTTCTTTGGGCTGGGTAAGCAGGTTTCCAAGTAGTTGGAGGTTTTTTGCTTTAATTTGGGCCCAGAGCAGAGACAAGGGAATTGTCTTTTTCTGTAGGCTGACAATCACTATCAGAGAATAGGTATTCTATTCCAGCACAGCAAAATTTTACAGCCAAGTTTTGTTTGTTTATTTCTAAACTTCGGGTGTAAAGTTAGTTAAAAACAGAGAGGTTAGAATGGCCAAATCCTCAGCTCGACTACAGCTGGAATTAGCCAAATTTCAGGCTAAGGAAAAACAAAGGGAACATGAAAGACAGATAGAACTCATGCGGCTGGAGAAGGAGGTACAGGAGGCTGCCCACAAGAGGGAAATGGAGGCAAGGAAGCATGTGGAGGAGATGGAGAGGATAAAGGCCCAGCAGAATATACCAACAAACCCTAGCAATCCTTCTCCAGGTACCACTTCCCATCCCAGAAAGTTCCCCACCTACAAGGCAGGTGATGATACTGAGGCCTTCTTAGAAAACTTCGAAAGGGCCTGCCTTGGGTACAACATCTCTACTGACGAATACATGGTAGAGCTGAGGCCGCAGCTCAGTGGACCCTTAGCTGAGGTGGCAGCTGAAATGCCTAAAGAACATATGAACAAGTATGAACTGTTTAAATCCAAGGCGAGAGTCAGAATGGGGATAACACCCGAGCAGTCTCGTCGGAGGTTCCGAGCCCTAAGGTGGAAACCAGACATGTCATTTACCCGACATGCCTACCACATTGTGAAACATTGGGATGCCTGGATATCAGGAGCAAGTGTTGAATCTCCAGTAAATTTGCCCTTCCTAATGCAAATGGAACAATTCTTAGAGGGTGTTCCTGAGGAAATAGAAAGATACATCCTAGATGGGAAACCCAAAACTGTAATCGAGGCAGGAGAGATTGGAGCCAGATGGGTGGAGGTGGCAGAGAAGAAGAAAACTGGTCGCAGTTGGAGCGGAGACCAGAAGGGACCACCCCAGACCACACCCTATTACCGGGGGCCGCCCAAAGCCCCACCTACCTCCCAAAGAACCCTCCAGACCCCTTATCGTCCCACCACCCCGTTCTCCAGCAACCCACCTCGCCCCGGTGACCTGTCTGCTGGACGATGTTTTAAATGTAACGAGCTGGGGCATGTAAAGGCCAACTGCCCCAAGAACCCCAACAGATTACAGTTCATTGCACCGGAATCACACCAGAGGTCCACAGGCCCAGATACCTCCCAGATACCCTTGGAGCGGAGGGAAACTGTGAGTGTGGGCGGGAAAAAGGTCACCGCGTGGAGGGACACCGGAGCACAAGTGTCAGCTATCCATGCTTCCTTAGTGGACCCCAATTTAATCAACCCAGAGATCCAAGTGACGATTCAACCCTTCAAGTCCAACTCTTTCAATTTGCCTACAGCCAAGTTGCCTGTCCAGTACAAGGGCTGGTCAGGAATGTGGACTTTTGCAGTCTATGATGATTATCCCATCCCCATGCTGTTGGGGGAAGACTTGGCCAATCACGTGAAGCAGGCCAAGAGGGTGGGAACGGTCACCCGCAGCCAGGCTAAACAAGCCGTGGGGCCTAGCTCTGTTCCGGAAACTTCTATCAGGGCCCGGTCAGAGGTGATGGACCCGGACCCCAGGCCAATGTCTGCAACAGCAGTAGTGGATCCAGTCCCAGAGACCCAGACGGAACCAGTCCCAGAACCGGAACCAGCCAAACAACCAACACCAGATCCCGTGCCAGCACTGAATCCAGTACTTGCAACCTCAACACCAGAGGGCCCCACCGAACCTGAACTGGCAGCAGCCGATAACCCTACACAAGAGGCTCAGCCGGAGCCTGAATCCCAACATAGTGCACCAGCGGAGAGCGGTTCACAGTCAACAGAAACAGCTCCATCCCCTATATCGCTTCCAGAGGGACCAAGCCTATGTCCCCAATCCAAGGAGGAACTGATGTCTCCAACATCAAGGGAACAGTTCCAGACCGAACAGGAAGCAGATGAAAGCCTCCAGAGAGCGTGGACGGCGGCACGGAGCAACCCACCGCCTCTCAGCTCTTCTAATCGATCCAGGTTTGTTGTAGAAAGAGGACTTTTATACAAGGAAACTCTTTCTGGGGGACACCAGGAAGACTGGCATCCTCAGAGACAGTTGGTAGTTCCAACTAAATACCGGGCCAAGCTCTTGAGCTTAGCCCATGATCACCCTAGTGGCCATGCTGGGGTGAACAGGACCAAAGACCGTTTGGGGGGGTCATTCCACTGGGAGGGAATGGGCAAGGATGTTTCTACCTATGTCCAGTCTTGTGAGGTGTGCCAAAGAGTGGGAAAACCCCAAGACCAGGTCAAAGCTCCTCTCCAGCCACTCCCCATCATTGAAGTTCCATTTCAGCGAGTAGCTGTGGATATTCTGGGTCCTTTTCCGAAAAAGACACCCAGAGGAAAGCAGTACATACTGACTTTCATGGATTTTGCCACCCGATGGCCGGAAGCAGTAGCTCTAAGCAACACCAGGGCTAAAAGTGTGTGCCAGGCACTAGCAGACATTTTTGCCAGGGTAGGTTGGCCCTCCGACATCCTCACAGATGCAGGGACTAATTTCCTGGCAGGAACTATGAAAAACCTTTGGGAAGCTCATGGGGTAAATCACTTGGTTGCCACTCCTTACCATCATCAAACAAATGGCATGGTGGAGAAGTTTAATGGAACTTTGGGGGCCATGATACGTAAATTCATAAATGAGCACTCCAATGATTGGGACCTAGTATTGCAGCAGTTGCTCTTTGCCTACAGAGCTGTACCACATCCCAGTTTAGGGTTTTCCCCATTTGAACTTGTATATGGCCGTGAGGTTAAGGGGCCATTGCAGTTGGTGAAGCAGCAATGGGAGGGATTTACACCTTCTCCAGGAACTAACATTCTGGACTTTGTAGCCAACCTACAAAACACCCTCCGAACCTCTTTAGCCCTTGCTAGAGAAAACTTACAGGATGCTCAAAAAGAGCAAAAAGCCTGGTATGATAAACATGCCAGAGAGCGTTCCTTCAAAGTAGGAGACCAGGTCATGGTCTTAAAGGCGCTCCAGGCCCATAAAATGGAAGCATCGTGGGAAGGGCCATTCACGGTCCAGGAGCGCCTGGGAGCTGTTAATTATCTCATAGCATTCCCCACCTCCAACCGAAAGCCTAAGGTGTATCATATTAATTCTCTAAAGCCCTTTTATTCCAGAGAATTAAAGGTTTGTCAGTTTACAGCCCAGGGAGGAGACGACGCTGAGTGGCCTGAAGGTGTCTATTACGAAGGGAAATGTGCTGGTGGTGTGGAAGAGGTGAACCTCTCCATGACCCTTGGGCGTATGCAGCGACAGCAGATCCAGGAGCTGTGCACTAGCTACGCGCCAACGTTCTCAGCCACCCCAGGACTGACTGAACGGGCATACCACTCCATTGACACAGGTAATGCTCACCCGATTAGGGTCCACCCTTACCGGGTGTCTCCTCAAGCTAAAACTGCTATAGAACGGGAGATCCAGGATATGTTACAGATGGGTGTAATCCGCCCCTCTGAAAGTGCATGGGCATCTCCAGTGGTTCTAGTTCCCAAACCAGATGGGGAAATACGTTTTTGCGTGGACTACCGTAAGCTAAATGCTGTAACTCCCCAGACAACTATCCAATGCCACGCACTGATGAACTATTAGAGAAACTGGGACGGGCCCAGTTCATCTCTACCTTGGACTTAACCAAGGGGTACTGGCAGGTACCGCTAGATGAATCTGCCAAGGAAAGGTCAGCCTTCATCACACATCTCGGGCTGTATGAATTTAATGTACTCCCTTTCGGGCTGCGAAATGCACCCGCCACTTTCCAAAGACTTGTAGATGGTCTCCTAGCGGGATTAGGAGAATATGCAGTCGCCTACCTTGACGATGTGGCCATATTTTCGGATTCCTGGGCAGACCACCTGGAACATCTACAAAAAGTCCTTGAGCGCATAAGGGAGGCAGGACTAACTGTTAAGTCTAAGAAGTGTCAAATAGGCCTAAACAGAGTGACTTACCTTGGACACCAGGTGGGTCAAGGAACTATCAGCCCCCTACAGGCCAAAGTGGATGCTATCCAAAAGTGGCCTGTCCCAAAGTCAAAGAAACAGGTTCAATCCTTCTTAGGCTTGGCCGGTTATTACAGACGATTTGTACCGCACTACAGCCAAATCGCTGCCCCACTGACAGACCTAACCAAAAAGAAACAGCCAAATGCTGTTCAGTGGACCGGAAAGTGTCAGAAGGCCTTTAACAAGCTTAAAGCGACACTCATGTCTGACCCTGTACTAAGGGCCCCAGACTTTGACAAACCGTTCCTAGTAACCACAGATGCATCCGAGCGTGGTGTGGGAGCAGTTTTAATGCAGAAAGGACCTGATCAAGAACTCCACCCTGTAGTGTTTCTCAGCAAAAAACTGTCTGAGAGGGAAAGCAACTGGTCAGTCACTGAAAAAGAATGTTATGCTATTGTCTACGCTCTGGAAAAGCTACGCCCATATGTTTGGGGACGACGTTTCCACCTGCAAACCGACCATGCTGCACTAAAGTGGCTTCACACCGTCAAAGAAACTAACAAAAAACTTCTTCGGTGGAGTTTAGCTCTCCAAGATTTTGATTTCGACATCCAACACATCTCAGGAGCTTCTAACAAAGTGGCTGATGCACTCTCCCGTGAAAGTTTCCCAGAATCAACTGGTTAAAATCGTCCTTGAGATGTGGAAAATATTGTTAGTCTTTATGTACTTGGTAGTATATTTAGAGATGCATGTGTCTTATTAACTCTGTTTTCCTAGAGCTCCAGGAAGAAATCCCAGCCAGTGTTTCACCCTAGCTGAGATTTGGGGGGCGTGTCATAAATATAAAGGGAAGGGTAAACCCCTTTGAAATCCCTCCTGGCCAGGGGAAAGCTCCTCTCACCTGTAAAGGGTTAAGAAGCTAAAGGTAACCTCGCTGGCACCTGACCAAAATGACCAATGAGGAGACAAGATACTTTCAAAAGCTGGGAGGAGGGAGAGAAACAAAGGGTCTGTGTCTGTCTGTAGTCGTTTTGGCCGGGGACAGAACAGGAATGGAGTCTTAGAACTTTTAGTAAGTAATCTAGCTAGGTATGTGTTAGATTATGATTTCTTTAAATGGCTGAGAAAAGAATTGTGCTGAATAGAATAACTATTTCTGTCTGTGTATCTTTTTTGTAACTTAAGGTTTTGCCTAGAGGGGTTCTCTATGTTTTGAATCTAATTACCCTGTAAGATATCTACCATCCTGATTTTACAGGGGGGGTTTCTTTATTTCTATTTACTTCTATTTTTTATTAAAAGTCTTCTTGTAAAACACTGAATGCTTTTTCATTGTTCTCAGATCCAAGGGTTTGGGTCTGTGGTCACCTATGCAAATTGGTGAGGCTTTTTATCCAACATTTCCCAGGAAAGGGGGGGGTGCAAGTGTTGGGAGGATTGTTCATTGTTCTTAAGATCCAAGGGTCTGGGTCTGTAGTCACCTAGGCAAATTGGTGAGGCTTTTTACCAAACCTTGTCCAGGAAGTGGGGTGCAAGGTTTTGGGAAGTATTTTGGGGGGAAGGACGTGTCCAAACAGCTCTTCCCCAGTAACCAGTATTAGTTTGGTGGTGGTAGCGGCCAGTCCAAGGATAACGGATGTAATATTTTGTACCTTGGGGAAGTTTTGACCTAAGCTGGTAAAGATAAGCTTAGGAGGTTTTTCATGCAGGTCCCCACATCTGTACCCTAGAGTTCAGAGTGGGGGAGGAACCTTGACAGGAGTATATTAACATTAGATTTAACTACCAATAAAATCAAAATTAGAAGAGACAAATGGATTTGGCCAATAAATTATAATTAAGTGGAATATTAAATATGATATTAAGATTTATATGGATGAAAGGGACAGATTTTATACATTTAAATATCAATAGTTTTATCATTGTTTCTAATTATGTTAATATATAGGTTTGCTATATTTCAAAAAGACAAAAACCCAACTATAGCCATGGAAACATATTTTCCACTGTTCTGCAGCCACATAATTTAATGTGGAATCTATCCTTCGGAGCAGAATTGTGCACCAAATCCCTAAGCTTTCATTTAAAAACAATGTAGCTTTCTAGCCTTCATGCTTATGAAGAAAGCCTTAAAAATGTGAACCAAGGGTAAACCAATGCAATGTTGTCTTCCTGAATCTGCCCATAGCCTGAAACAATAGCTCTGAGAGGAGTGAACTGCCCCATTCATCTCAATGAGTTGACTCTGAAACCTAAAGCTGACCATTTAAATATGAACGTTTAAAACAATTTCATTGCTGATCATCCTAGCAGAAATGTATAGCTAGCTTTGCTTCTCTCAAAGTTCTAAACTGATTCACGCCCTTCCCAAGGTGCCAGAAGCCCAGATTGTTCCTTAGCTGCCGAAACTTCCGACTTCCCCTGACAGCTGCTGTGATGAAGTTACATGCTTTCAATATAGAAATCTGCAGAATATCAAAAATTGAATATGGGGCAGCTTAAAATAGTTCACTATTTAACAAAAACGAATGACCAAGCTTATTCACAACACAGCTTTTCCACAAACATTTGAGCATTTTAGAATTATCACTAATCTGGACCCATTTCCTCTGTTCATTCTTATACAGCAAAACACTTTAGTGAGTGCTTAACTTTAGGCATGTGCTTAAGTGCCATTATCTTCAATGTGACTTAAGCATGTGCTTAAATGCTTTGCTGAATTGGAGCCCCACATAGTGCAAATTTCTAATTACAGATACAGATTCTGTGTGATTGGTAGAGCAAGAATTATGAACTGAGGAAATTCACAAACCTCAAATACATCTGAGAATTTTACCATCTATTCAGAGATAATTTGTGAACAGAAAAAAGGCAAACTTTATTTGCTGTTCTCTCTGAGTCTGACTGCAGCTCTTATCTTCCTGTCTTGATACATGTCATCAGGCCGATTATATGGCTACTTCCTGTTTCACTATTTCATATTTAAATGAGATATGGATTTTAAAATAAATAATTTCTAGCTATTTAGCCATATTTTATATTGGATCAAGTGCCTGGAAACTATTTTATATTCCATTAGTTTTCCTTTAATCCAAGTCTGCAGGAGTGTAATCTGGGTAGCAGACACCTACATTCAATTCATTTTGCAGTAATATATTAGCTGATGCTTTTTACCTGTGACTAGCTCTCTTTTTGCCTTTAGCAAAATCCCTACAGCCAAACAAAATGCCAGTGATATATTTGATTTGTGTCCTCTAATAAAAATAATTTCTCTGTGTGAATGATAGCCCTGGGGCGAAATCCTGGTCCCACTGAAGTCAATGGCTGCTTTGCCATCAACGTTACTGAGGTCAAGATTTCACACTTGGTGTTCCCTGTGCCCCCCCCCCACCACCTTATTTTCACCCCTCAACGTTTTTTTTTATTGTTTTTCTAAATTTGTCCTTTAAACAACTAATTATTTACTTTACTGTTTATCCAGGATGGCCAGCAATGGAGCAATATATGTAATGCTGTTGGTTCCAGATGTTATTTGATTGCAGAAGATGCAGCCAAAAGTATTTCTAAACTTGTGGAGGATCAAAATATAAACGTACCAAAATGCAGTGGCCTTATAATAAAATATACAAATCAAACCAAGATATCTGACCTCACTGAACTTACCCGACTTCTAGATGGTGAGTAGTGGGAAAGTCTGAATTTCAAATGAATACATAAGACAGCTACACCTATGCAATCTATAAATATGTAATATTTTACATTTAAATACAGCAGTTGACAGTTTAGGATGTGCTTGTTAAAAGAAATTAAAACTCATGGCTTGATTGCCAAATATATTTAGGAGTTCATATATTCTGAAAATATTTAAGGAATCCTTATAATATATTTCAGTGCTTCAAATGCACCTGAGTGATACTGTGCCTGTCTTAAATGTGTATGTATTTTCAAGCTATGGCTAAACTTTATATATTCAGACACCAGAACTGAAAAAGAAACATACAAACAAAAGCTGAACTGGAGGAAGCTGAAATGTTACGTGTAACAAACAAAACCAGATTAGACTACATTTGTGGACCCGATAGATAAATTAATGATTCTCTGTTATTGACCCTTGGTCATTACTGTATGTAATGCTTATGGGGGGGGGGGGGAGAGGAGTTACATTTGTCAATATCTTATTTTGTTCTTTATAGGTTCCCAGAGACTTTATGATGGATACGTTTTTATATATCTAACTGTTCCCATCCTCCCTAAAATAAAACAAAATAAAAAACCACCATGTCAAAAATCAATGAACAGTGAGCTTTAGGATTTAAATCACACCAGGTGGGAGGGCTGCTTTTCATAGTGAAGAGAAATCACTTCTGCTATGCTAGAGAATACATTTAGAATTAGAATACAGTACCTAGAACCCCATTCTACCATCTGGAATACATTGCCAGAATGATCAGCTCAGCCTGTAGTAGTTATAAGAATTCGAGCACAGATGCTCCGTCTCACCTTAGCCAGGCTGAAAGGAAATAGTTTTAACAAAGTAAAAAGAGAAATAATAAAAATGCAGACAGGTATTATATTGCAACAGTTAAACTGATGTTATTGTGTACTTTTCTATTAGGAGGGCATTTACTCCATCTTTCCCCTATTTGTATTTAACCTCAGAGTGAGCCAAAGGACTTAATGTATAAAAAGTGAAATCTATATTTTTGTGAAATATATCAAATATTTACTAATGAAGGTTAAAAACTCTTATTATATAGGTCAAAAACATATTGCCATATTAGGAAGTCCAGCTGGAGAATCTTCTGATGATAGCCTTGTAGATCTGGTATGTATTGAAAGCTGTTCAGTTGCAGAATTGCTAAACCATTGCTTTTATCATGAACTGGTATTTAGGAGAAAGGCTGTCTGTGTTTGAGAAAGGCATATAACCTATTAAAAGGGGTTTTTTCCTTAGAAAGTCACCTTTTACAGAGAGTTGATCTTTGAACTTTTATTATTTTTAAAAGCAAGAAAATAGCCAAAGCAGGATAAAGAGAACATACTTAAGTGTGTATTATCTATTTGCTTGCATTAGTCTGTAAAAATGTAAATGAATTACTGAAATTATATCTGAGTAGTAATAACCATCTTGTATAGTACATCTTAGCTCTGATAGTCTGTTTGTATTGACATTGCATTTGCAAATAAAGTTTCATTTCTTATGATAGTGATAATTAGTGTGCAACTCCAACTATACATTTAACTAAAGGAAGGTTTTATTCCCACAGAGAAAGATGAGAAGTATTGTGAGTAGGGGTTTACTTTAGGACACCAAATTAAATAACTAGGAAGAAAGTGACTTCATTGCTAAACCGTGGAATTTTAAAATATGCACTTTTTTTGTCCTAAGGCTGTTGGCCTGGGTGCCAGGTTTATCAAGTTGGGAGGTCTTTCCCGTGGAGAAAGGGTGACCAAATACAACCGCCTTCTTGCGATAGAGGAAGAACTGGCCAAGAACGGAACACTGCGTATGAGCTTCTTTCTTACTTGTTTTCAGCTTGCAATGAATAAGAGAACAAAGATTGGAGGAGGAATGATTGAAACTGCTCCACGGGAGGGAAAAGGAATGAAAAGACTATAAATAAGCAATGACAAAAAACTAGGATGGCACTTGCCACAACGTATATTGTTGTCCTAATGGATTATCTGTTTACCTGAATGTTAAAATAGTCCCCTTCTTGAGGAGTAGCCTACATCACATTTTGCAGCAGAATTAATTGGTTAGAATCTTCAAGCACATGTTGGCAAAAATAAGATAAAAATTAAATTAAATTAAGGTTTCTCCTCACAGAAAATTTTAGTCAAAAGCAGATGTGTCGCCACCATAGCTTCAGTTTACAACCCATTTCACAGTAATATTCTTTACAAAAACTATGCTGAGAAAGTTCAGGTTGCATGAATAAGCACTCAAGTCAGGAAATGCTAATGTTAAGGATGCATGTGCAACGTTAGCTGTGCTCCTTATAAAGAACAGGAGTACTTGCAACACCTTAGAGACTAACAAATTTATTAGAGCATAAGCTTTTGTGAGCTACAGCGGATGCATCTGATGAAGTGAGCTGTAGCTCACGAAAACTTATGCTCTAATAAATTTGTTAGTCTCTAAGGTGTTGCAAGTACTCCTTTTCTTTTTACGGATACAGACTAACACGGCTGCTACTCTGAAACCTGTGCTCCTTATATGTACCAGGATGAATGACATGGCCTGCATCTTCTCTCACTCCAGTTTTATGCTGGTATAACTTCACTAACTTCAGTGGAGTCACTCCTGATTTTTACCTGTGTAAGTGAGAGAATAAAAGCCCCAAACCTTTAACCCTTTGATAGCGTATTATTTCTTGCATATCTCAGATTTTTTTCATACAACTTTATATTCACATGTGTAGCATGTAATATATTTTCATTCTTTTATACTTACACTAACTCTAGATTTTTCTTATAGTCTAAGACATGTATAACTGTCAACAACCATGTATTCTACATGTTCTGTTACAAGTGTAATAGCCTTCCTTATGTTCAATTCAGAGGGTGAGGCAGCTAAAGGAACACAGCCCGTTTAATTTTTTTTTTTTGGTAAATAAAATGTTTACCTATTATTAACACTTCAGATTATTAATATATATATATATACACACACACACACACACACACTACTTACTTTCCCTACCACCACCACCATTTTTTGCATTGGTCTTGGTTAGGACTATGAAAAAAAAAAATCTATGAAATCAGTTTACTTTACACATATGTTAAAACTGTAACAACTAACAGCAATATAGTAATACAATAGCCCACATATAAGTTCACCATGTCCATGTTACTAGGAAAGAGACTTAGCTGAACGTGCATGTGTAGCACAACCTTTCTTAGGTGCATTTCAAGTGACGGGGCACATAACTACAGCGGTATGAACTTAACTGGCTCATCAGTACTTTAGTATGCAGTACTTTAGTACACTAAAAAAAAAATACCAAGCACTGACAAATGTTTAAAAATACACCTCAAACTTCAGCAGTTTCTTGCAGATAACACTGCTCTAGCTGTAATAAACCCAAGTAGCAAAGTCCACATCCACCTCTAACTACTCCCGTCTCCACATAGAAGGGATGGGCCTATCACTATGCCCTGAAGATTAACAAAGTCAGGCTGTTATGGACCAAGGTTCTGATCCTGCAACCAACAGTGTACTGGTGAACTGCTACACCTGCATTTAGCCCCATTAGACTCTAAGGGCCAGATTGCGGAAAGTATTTAGGCACCTAAAGATGCAGATAGGTGACTAGTGGGTTTTTCAGAAGTGCCAAGGCATCTAGGAGTTAGGTACCCTGCCACTTTTAAAAATCCCATTAAGCACCTATCAGCATCTCTAGGCACCTTAATACCTTTAACAATCTGGCCTAGCTTCTCTGTCAGTTGCAGATCAGTCCCAAGGGAGGTAGTGAGTTTTCATTCATATTAAAACTGTGTACTTATGTAAATTAAGCATAATACATGCATCATTTGGGATTATATTTTTTAAATCTAATGTAGTGTCTGCAAATTTGTTTAGAACAATCAAGGAACTTTTTTTCCATTGCAGGTTCAGGAGAAAACCATGAATTTGTTGATTTTGCTGAAGAGGCAGAAACAGCGGAAGAACTTCTCGATGCACTCCCTCCCATAGAGCAGGACTCATGGCCTTCACAGCATTCTCAGCCTCTGCTGGCCCAGGACCAAAATCCTGTTTCCTTATGTGGTAGTACACTGCATCTCAACGAGGCTACCAAGATGGACCCATCAATATTTCCTTAATGACAGTTTGGCACTAAGTTGATATCAAAGGTCTAGTCCATCAAGGTGCTGAGCATCCTCAGCTCTCATTAAAGTTAATAGGAGTTGAAGGTGCTCAGCACCACACAGGATTGGATCCTAAATTTTGAGTTTTAGGTTCTGATGATGCCATTAGGTCTGTGAGGAGGTTAATCATGTGCTTGTGTGGAACCCTACTTAAGTTTCCACATGGTTGCAAGGGGTTCCCCCTTGTGCCAATGCAATAAGGCGAGAGCTCTAGTGAATTCTCAGTGAACCAAACTTCAATTGTTTGATTGCCATTAATTCTACCGTTACATCTACCTAACAATAAACTATTTTTAAATGCCTGAAGTTCAGCATTACTTTGTTTTCATTCAAACGCATCCTATTTTGATAGTTTTTGTACCTGTGCATGTTTTATTAGTCTCTAATTCTGCTGTATCTGCTACACCTTGTATTTAGCTGTGACATGCTGAGTACTTTCCCAGACTGAGAAGAGCTCTGTGTAAGCTCAAATGTATGTCTCTCTCACCAACAGAAGTTGGTATAATAAAAGATATTACTTCCCACTCACCCTGTCTCTATAATTCTGCTATAAGACACTGCACTACTAAAATAGGGGTTTATATTTCTTTGTATATATTTTAGCCAGGGTAAATTTGTAACACAAAATAATCCTACACAGTAAGTCATTTCTTATTTTAGATATTCTATAACACTTACCTGAAGATACTTTGTGTGGGATTTTCAAAAACTGCTCCACAATGACCTATCTCTGCTCCCACTGACTTTAGTAGAAACAGAGTTAGGCCAGTAGGGAGAAGTTTTTGAAAATCTTACCCATCATCTGCAAAACAAGATTTTGGAGTACTGGATGTTTTAACAGCATTATTTTCTCTCAACTCTGCATAACTATATTTACTTTTTAAACAATAACAGTCTATTCATTTTAAAATGATCCTTAAGGTTTATATATAAGAACAACAAACTATGGACAAGTAATAAGCAAACATTTTATGAAAACAAAGAAACTTGGCTGTTATGCTATTTCATCACACAACACATCCTCAACACCTCTCATCAGCCTGGTGTACATCAGGAATTTTGTCCTGATTTGAGCAATTGATGGCCAGTTACATCAGTGTAAACCCCAAGTGTAGACAAAAAGAGCTGCACTTTGCACAGGTAGAAGAGGTTACCCCATTTTCAAGTAAGGAATAACAATAACAAGATTTCATAGTGTTTGGGAAATTGTCAGTAAGATTTTTTAATAAGCAACAGTGAAAAGATAAATAATTTATATCAGTGTAACAGAAATAGTTTACATAAAAAGAAGTATTCTTTAAAAAAAACCTTCTGTTTTAGGATAGCTTGCGGTTAACATATACAGCAGCAGTAATAATTTGAGGAAAAATACATTTATAAAATTTTACATTTTAAATTCAGTGTAAGCAAACAGATACCTAAGTGTAAAATTAACTACTAAAAAACCCACAGAAATGTAGATCTACAATAAAGTGACAAATTTCCCCAAATTTAGGAAATACATTGAGTTAACTAATTAGATCAACCCCAAGATTTGCTTCGCAAACATGCCAAAAAAAAAAAAAAAAAAGCACAACCACCACATTCATGACTATCATTTTCTTTCTAAAAGAGAAGCACCAGACAGCTCCATGCAAAGCCAAGCTAACAAACTGAACATATTCATCCTTTTCAATAGTTAAAATACTATCACTGTTTCTTATGGGCATTAAAAAAAACTCCAACAGTGCATTCAGGTATATTACCACTCAACATCAGTAACACCAATCTTCAGTTTAAGTTAAAAAATAAATCCCTGATTACATTTGTTTGTTCAATGTAGTCGACAAGTAGAGTGAAATATTGTGCTGATTTTTAAAAATGTCTATGGAATGGGGATTGGTAGTGAAGAGTAAGTTATATACCTGTAGCTCTATCTTCATGGGAGAGAAGGGCCTTGATAAAATGTGGTACTTGTGTTATCACATGATAACACAACTCATGCCACCACAGTATAAGGCTTACAAGAATCATGTTGTAAGTTTGTGCATTAGTAATACTGGACCTGCTCTTGAAGTCAATGGGAGCTCTGAGTGCAGATCAATTGCAAGACTGACAGAGAGGCCCAATCCTGTATACATTTACTCACAGGAGTCCAGTAAAATTTATTATTTATTACAGTAGCCCCAAGAGGCTCCAACCAACTTCAGATCCCCACTGTGCTGGGTGCTGTCTGTGCCCAGAAAAGTTTACAATCCAAACAGACAAGATGGACAGAAGTTGGGAGAACAAAACGGGGAACTGAGGCACAGAAAAATTAAGTGATTTGCTCAACAACATATAGGAAGCTGTGTCAGAGCTGGGAACAGAATCCAGATCTCCTAAGTCCCAACCCAGTGCATTAACCACAGGCCCATCCTTCATCTTCAACTCAAAAGGATTTACATTTACTTCAGCGGGAGTTAGCTCATTAAAGCCAAACTACAATGGACTCCTATGCATAAGGATTATTTACATGTCTAATGATGTGCAGGAATGTATTGTCACACTGTGATCCAGTAAAGGGGGAGTGGAAATGTCTTCATAGGCACAGCTTTTCAGGATTGGGCCTTGTTCATTATTTTCCTATTCCCATTCTATATTGAGGACCTTATTCCATTGAAATCAATAGGAGTCTTTCCATTGATTACAATGGAAGTGGGATCAGAACTTAACAGAGTTTCAATTCCCACAGGCTAAGGAAGCATCAGTTTAATATTCTAAATTTAGAAACAGTTACCAAAACTCCTGGTACCAAACTGGCAAACTGCACTGCCTGTTTTCACTGCTCATGTCAACTGTTTACTGGAGAGACCATTTCACGTTTGTGCTTTAAAATGATTTAAAATAGCTTGTGTGAAGATGTTAGTGAGGAGGAGATCAGTAGAAGCCCTGTATTAAACAGGAATCAAAACATTTTTAAGGCAGTGTCTCAAACTGATTTGTATTGATATTACCCAGTCTAAATGACGAAAGGTACTTCTTTGTGATTACCTACTTAGGGCCTGATCCAAAGCCCACTGAAATCAGAGGGAGGCCTTTCCACTGACTTTAGTGGGCTTTGGATCAGTCCCTTATTGGCTTTTACAAAGTGTCCAGCTAACACACACACACACAAAAAGTGGGATTTTTTTGATAAAATTAAAAAATAATATTGTGAGTAACCTATTATCTAGGAAAATACACATACGAGACCAAAACAAAAAGGGATTTTGAGTTGTATATAGTTATGTAACTTGCTAATGCATATACCAAAACTGCATACAATAGGCCATTTCAGTAAGCTATTACTGAATATACTTCTGAGTGCAGAATATAGCCCTTGCCAATTCACCTAAGCAATTTACACTTACTGAGAAGGACTTCCAAAAATCTCAGCCTTTTGGCATAACAATTAGCAGTTAGAGCTGTCTGAATCTTTTGCTTTATTAACAGTAGTTTCTTTACATAATTGTTTATTTTTTTCTTCTTTCATCCTGTGTTGATTTATGATTTTTTCAAGCATCTGGTCTTTGGTTTGTGCTTCACTGGTGGAAACAGGATCTAAAACTACAATCGATTCCGTTTGATTTTCACGGTTAATAGATTTTCTTGCAAATCCCAAGTAACTAGGTGACCTGGGAAGAAAAGTAGAATAAATAAATACACAGATAAAAGGTTTCTTTATCACATTTTTGGAACAAAAGTGAGCAGAAATGTATTTAAATTATTAGCAGCTTAGATGACCAGGATAGTTGCATTGTACTGACAATGACAGACAAGTATAATAATCAGTTAATATACTAAATACACTATGAATTTAAGAAGTGAGCTAGGAAAATTTAAGTTATACAGCAGCAAACAAGGGCTTTCAGACTATGAAGGAGAACATCATTTTTAAGTGACATTCTCTTTTCTGTGATCTCTCTACATCAGCTCATAGCTGGACCCCAGGTTTTAGGTTCTACATGTCAGTCAGAGAGGTGGCAGTAAATAAAACTCGGGATTTTCACACCATAATCCTGTAGTGAAGTAGGGAGAACGTGGCTTCTTGTCCACAACTGCATTCTGCCCCCTCAAAGAGGATGAACACAGCCTATATGTCCTAAACTCTGCCACATGCTACAGAGGTAGACTGAGATGGTCAGATATTCAAATTTTGCTCACCACTCTGCATCATTCTCAATGTAGAGCACTTCTGACAATCCAGCCATGAGATTCACTAACATGCAGAGGGTAATGAGCCCAGATTCTACACTTTTTGAGATAGGCTAATTCTCTGATAGTTTGCTGTGGGGAGATCCTCACAGGAAGAAGAATATTGTGGGTGCTTGCCTAGGGAGACCACCATGAAGCCAACTGAAAGGACTTGACTACTAGTTTTCTACTAGTGAAGTTACAAGTGTGCAACCCCCTAGTGTAGATAACTGCACCAGTGTAGAATAGGGCTAGCACTGGTATGACTTTGCCTAAATGAGACTACAAAAGGGGTCTACTTGGGGCAGCTACATCCCTGTGACTAGGTAAGCATGGGCAGATGAACTACCTCAGTGCAAAAATCCCTAATGTAGATAACCCCTAGATTCACCAACAAGTTGGTGGCTCTGCTCTCATGAAGAGCTAACTACACATGACTGCTGGGTTCAGCTGCACATGCTTGCCTGGAGCCATTTTTTGTCCATCTCCAACACAATCAGCAATGCAGCTCCAAGCTGCCAGTAAGTGAACTCGAGTTACTGAAAGGAAAAACTAGAATCTACAGAAGGAAAAGAAGTGAACGTGATGGTTCCATCTGTTATGAGCTGCCCTCTCATGTGACTGTCTGAGACAGAAAGACAACAGGGAGAGAGGACACCTGGTTCAGCAACAAACTCAAGCGATGAGATTTCATGGGCTCCTATCGGACAGATAGGGAGGTAGTAAATTCTGCAACCTGAACCGATGCAAGTAAAGTCACAGAAATGGCAAGTTGTACTGAAGGTTTGTATTCTACACCCTAAGAGTGAAATTTCTCATCTGGTTTACGCAAGAGACGAATGTTTTGCATTTACATTTCAAACGACACATGGTTGTTTGCATTTAGTGAAATTCCACGTTCAAGCAACCTTCACAAGCTTCATGTCTAACATAAGAGCTTCAGTACAAGTTAATTAATTCTGAAATTGGCACTAATAGATACAGTTGCAGACTCACTTGAATACAGTCAAAACACACAAAATTAAGAAGGAAAATGCTGCTTATTTTATGCAAATGATGCCTCACTCAAGTATTTTCAGCAAAAATAAGCAAGGTGGGATATTGTGAACATTACAGTGAATGAAACTTTTCAGAGCACTGTAACTACAAGAGGGTTATTTTAGAAAGTGCTACGTCTGAAAAGCTGATTGCCCAACACTATAAAAATGGTCAAAGCCATAAATGCCACGTTCATTTTTATTTCACTTCGGAGGTAACTATCTTTCAAATCTCAACAGCTGGACTATTTAATACAATCTGGTGAATCAAAGTATAATTCTGCACTGGGCTCACAGCAGGGAGTCTGCATTAGTGCGTGGCAGCCATCCAACAACTGATGCACAGCCAAACTGAAGTCTGTTTCACTTACAATAAAAATGGATAAAACTGCAATCATATTTACCACCTTCAAGGACAGAAAAATGAAAGATTTAAATCTGTCGATATAAAATAGTTTAATGGAGAAATCCAGTGATTAAGTCCAGTGTTATATTTTCTAGTGTAAAAGAAGGACTATTCACAATTCATTTTACTAGTATTTCCTTCGTCAAGTCCTTTACACAGCTACACCAGTTTGTCAGGACTGCTGCTAGGGAGGGTTATTGTTTAAATTATAAATCCCATTTATATATCTCACTCGTAACAGTTCAAATACAGCTGAAATTTGGAATGATATAGTTTCAGCCCAAGAGTAAATATAAAGTCATTTTTAAAAAGCGAAGAAAATTCCACGCTTTGTCAAAAAAAAAAAAAAATCAACTTTTATTGCCACAAATAAAGATTGGGAGAGCAATTAGTGCATAATATGGTTAATTGCCTTTAAAATATATTTTACTACAAATCCAACTGACTCAGATATTTACTTCCAGCTCTACACAAAGCATCTTTCCATTCAGAATTTTATTTTGGATGTCAAACTCAAATTATTAGCTGTGCAAATACGTGTTGAAGACTGAAATATTCTCCGAGTTCATATTTACAACAGAATAGTGCAGAAATCCAGACACTATATTTTTCAAAGCGACTAAATGTTTTTAATCTATTATATGAAACCTAAATACATTTTTACAGGACAAACGGTAATATAACTGGCAGTCTAATGCGTCAGCTCCCCGGCAGTTTCGAGCAGGAGTGCTTGTCATTTTAACCCAGAAATACCCACAGTAACACCGTGACACAAGCCAACAAAACAAAGAGTTATGCCTGACGGTCAATCTGAGAAATAGTGGCACTGTTGCTTTTGCAGTAGCTCTGACCTTGGGGGCAGCTGCAGTAAACAGAGCAAACTGAGGACCAGTTCCGTCAGCTCTGATGTGGATTTTCCTTTTCGTCACTGGTTTGCAATGAAACTTCCAGATTATTAAAATCTGGTTTTCTGTTAATTATATCATTTTGTTATAGACATTGAAAGCTAAAGATTCCTAAATTCACGTCTGGACAGAGTCCTGATCGTTTGCAAAAGCACAAGCCCAAAAGGACAACATTAAGAGAGTGAAAAAACACCGTTGAAACATTCATGTTTTGATCCCACAGTTTGATGACATTAACACAATTCTACGCTAACTATGATTTCAGGAGAAACAACCAGGAGTCCTTGTGGCACCCTAGAAACTAATAAATTTAGTTTCTAAAGTGCCACAAGGACTCCTCCTTCTTTCTGCTGATACAGACTAACACGGCTACCACTCTGAAACCTATGCTTTCAGGATTTCCCTATTAATTTACCATATCGAAGCAAAATCCCCTGAAAAGAGTGTTGTCCTCATCCAAAACTAAATATGGTTTGAAGCTTTATGAAAGTTGGGACTAGATTAACATCATATTATGGGACACTGCAGCTTACGCTACCTAGAAACCAAACCTGCGACTCAGGTTCAGGTTTGAGCATTGTTGTAGCTGTGTCGGGCCTGAGAGACAAGCTGGGTGAGGCAATACGTTTAATCGGAGCAATTTCTGTTAGCGAAAGAGAGAAAATTTCCAGCTACTCAGAGCTTGTCTCTAAGGGTATGTCTATACTACCCGCCGGATTGGCGGGCAGAGATCGATCAAGCAGGGGTCGATTTATTGCATCTAGTCTAGACGCGACAAATCAACCCGAGTGCTCTCCCGTCGACTCCAGTGCTCCACCAGGGTGAGAGACGCAGGCAGAGTCAACGGGGAAGCGTCAGCAGTTGACTCACCGCAGTGAAGACACCGCGGTGAATAGATCTAAGTACGTCGACTTCAGCTACGTTATTCACATAGCTGAAGTTGTGTCACTTAGATCGATCCTCCCTCCCATCCAGTATAGACCAGGCCTGAGACTTGGTTTGTCATATCTTTGTCTACTAAGGGTATGTCTACACTACCCGCCGGATTGGCGGATAGTGATCGATCTATCAGGGATCGATTTATCGCGTCTAATGTAGACACGATAAATCGATCCCCGATCGCTCTGCCATCGACTCCTGTAATCCACTGCGGCAAGAGGCGAAAGCGGAGTTGACGGGGAGCAGCAGCAGTCAACCCCAAGCCGTGAGGACGCGAGGTAAGTTGACCTAAGATATGTCAACTTCAGCTACGCTATTCTCTTAGGTGAAATTGCGTACCTTACATCGACTCCCTCCCCAGTGTAGACCAGGCCTAAGAAAAACTTTCCTACAACCTCCCCCAGAAACTAAGGTGAAATTCACTCCTGTACTACAAAACTTAAGGAAATGGGCTGTATGCACAGAACTGAACAGGGGGTCAGTGTTTGTGACATTTATCTCCCTTAATCCACAAGGCTGCAATGCAACTTTCCACAGGCTACTAGTCCAACCTATGTGCTCTTTACAACTCCCTAAACCATGGATTTGGGCCAAATCACAGATCAGTAACCTGTCTCTGTACCCACCTTCATTGACCCTCTTCTGCACCAGGCTATTTAGGGAAGCACAGGCCAACTGTGGCCCTCTACAGAGGTGTGGTAGACATCAGCCTGAGAGTAAATTAACCCTTAGAGCATTAACACAGCAAGTGCTGCAGAAATACATATGAGAACATTTCAGAATCTGTAGCAGAGAAGTGAATAAAATTCAAAGGACTAAAGGCAAACACCTGTTATATTACTATATAGAGATAATGAATTTTCACAAAACCTTCTTTACACTCTAGTTCTTTTCAAATGTGAGTTTCGGGAATGAAGAAATTGCCACAGTGGATAAGAACAGTGGTCCAGCTATTTCTTTTTCCTATCTCTGACAGTTGCCAATACCAGGAGAAAGAAATCTTATAATAGACAATCATAGAATACCTTGCCCATGTTGGAAGTTCTTTCCTAAGCCTAGGCAGGTAGTAGTTAGCTACAAGGAATTTCATGCTCAACAGAACTGAATTTTTAGAAATACTCCATAGTCAGTGGGCTGGACTATCAAACCACCTAAAAACCATTGGTTTTAGAGTAACAGCTGTGTTAGTCTGTATTCTCAAAAAGAAAAGGAGTACTTGTGGCACCTTAGAGACTAACCAGTGCATCCGATGAAGTGAGCTGTAGCTCACGAAAGCTTATGCTCAGATAAATTGGTTAGTCTCTAAGGTGCCACAAGTCCTCCTTTTCTTTTTCTAAAAACCATTGTCACTTTTATGCCTGCCGTAGCATGTACTTGAATAATCAGTGAAAGTCACTGAAATGGAATGGTTTTGAATATCGTTTCAGTGTCAACTATCTGCACTATAATTTAGGGTATTTTTATACATTTTATACACACACACACACGAGAGAGAGAATTTATGTCAGCTACTTTTAAAACTATTTGTTAAAAATAAGAAGATTCTCAACTTCCAGAACATCCCATTGTCCTCCTCATTTTGTTCTTCAAGCTTAATTGTCCATGTTCAACCTGCATACGGAAAACCTTTGTAGTTGTGTCTTGCTGAGGCCGAGCTGTTTCCTGCAGTGTCAGTAGACAATTCAGTGGTACTAAGATTACAGCTGAGAGGAGGAGAACAAATCCTTTAATTGTATAAAATCATCAGATTAAGCCTTCCCCTCTGCGTAGTTCATTCTGTTAACTGAGTCATCTACTGCCTGGAAACAAATGTTTACTAAGAGGGGGAGGGGGAAAAAAAAAAGGAAGAGCGAGGCACACCTTTCCTTTCTATGTGTACACACCACAGGAGCCATGGGAACTCCCGTGGCTTCCAACCGAACAAAACATTAACCAGTCTCTCTTGAGGAATTGCCATTAAATTAAGACCCCTGCTGGGATAAATGTTTGGGAGGACAGTTGTATGGGGAGTCGTCTTAAAGTTGAGCTAAGGCCCACAGTTTGTTTGTGACCCATTCCTTCCTGTGCCTCTCCTCCCCACCCCCCAGCTCCTGATTCCACACCAGTTTATTAACAGCTTCTAGCCTTCAATTTATTAACCTGTTGTATTGAAATCACTGGACTGATAGTCAAAAACAAAGCATTGTCCTCTGAACTAATTTTTCCAAATTCTGAAATATGATCAGTTAGTCTGTTTACAGGGATGTTTTAGAACTGACTTGCATCTACTCACATGAGGCCCAGTTCTAGAATCCTGGCTCAGACTGTGGAGCGCTTACATATATGTGAGTACTCCAATTACTTTATTTAAGTCACTATCTTGTAAGCACTTATAAACAAGAAACTTTATTCATGTGTTTAGTTCCATTTAAGCCAATGGGTGAAATTCTGGCCGCACTGAAGTCAATGGCAAAACTCCCATTGAGACCAGTGAGGCGTGAGTCTACTAGTGTCAGTAAATTATTCATGTGTTTGGATTGCAAAGTTGGGCCTTCACTGACTACATGATCCCCTTCTTCAGTGGGACTACTCACATGAGTGAAAGCTATTCAACGTGAGTAAATGTTGCAGAATTGGGCGTTTAATATTAGCTAACATTCTTTACATACCACTCAGACGATGGGCTTCAGAAGACTGACAATAAAGCAAAAAGCAATACGTCATGCAGGACTATTTACTTGATTTTTTCAATAGGGATGCTGTAGATCTTTACATTTAAAGTTAGAGCAAACCAAAGAAAAACAGATTACATGGGAAAAGAGTTCCTGTAATTAGGGAACCTGTACTCTTGCATGGCAGGGTGCACTGTCGGTGGTCTGACAAACCACTGAAAACAATAATAAAGGTCAAACCTTTGTCAGGGTTTAAAGAAATGTAAATGGTAATGAGATGGACAAAGCTTCTCATCTTGGGCTGGAAGAAGGACAGTGACAGTTAATAATTTGCTTGTACCTCTTGCTTAGGTGTCTGGTCAAAGCAGAGTGTTGTTTGTTTCTTACCAGCCTGGTTAACCATGAAGTAAATCTAGGATGCTACTTAATTACAGTTTCAAGTTGTCAGCTGTGTTCAGCAAAATGATTTTGCCCTGACTTCAGTCCTCCTTCCAAAGCAACATACATTAGTGCCTAGGGCAGGGATCGGCAACCTTTGGCATGAGGCCCATCAGAAAACTTCGCCGGTGGGCTCGGACGGTTTGTTTACCTGCAGCGTCCGCAGGTTCGGCCAATCGCAGCTCCCACTGGCTGTGGTTCGCCGTTCCAGGCCAATGGGGGCTGCAGGAAGCGGCACGGGCCGAGGGATGTGCTGGCCGCTGCTTCCCACAACCCCCATTGGCCTGGAACGGCGAACCGCGGCCAGTGGGAGCTGCGATTGGCCGAACCTGCGGACACCGAAGTAAGCAAACCATCCCGGCCTGCCAGCGGATTCCCCTGACAGGCTGCGTGCCAAAGGTTGCCGACCCCTGGCCTAGGGGCTGCTCCAATGAATCCTGGCTGCGAACAACCCCAACTGACCAAAAATGCAGTTAGGTATCAATATGATGCAAGGCACCCTGGCCAGGTCCTCTTTTCCCTCCCAGCCCAGCAGCCTTTTCCCAGGGAATGGCACCAGAGTCCCTACACCATCTGTATTCCACTGGAGGATCTTGCTTGACAATAGCTTTGGGATGGTTCCCCCCAGTTAGGCCAGTTTACACCAATGGAACAGCATACCTCACTAGAGAACCTGGCCCACAGCATTTGTATTGGTGCATTAACAGATAGATTAAAATTAAATGTGTCTTTTAGGTTCCCACAGAATAGGCAAGCTGCAAAATAAATTAAGCTTCACATATGCTTTTATAGCACGTAACAACTGTGACTGTCAACACAAGATCCTTTTCACTGTCAATTCACCACGCATTCTGCAAGACCTTGGGCCTGCAATTATTTCATTTCCTTTCTTGCAAATGTAATTTCCACTTAGTTTGGTGGAATAAAAGGTAGACAAAAAGTGGTAAGAGTCGCAGAATCTTCTGATTAAGGTTATCTGTTCAAAATGGTAAATATCTATAGGATAACAATGCAGTGTTTCTCAGAAACAAACTCACCTCTGCCGAATTGCCTCTGTATCAGGGTATTGGTTAAAAAAAAAAAAAAAAAAAAAAAAAAACCACACAGCTACATTGTGGAGGTCAAATTAATTGTTAAACAAATTTAAAATCAGAAAGATAAAGAGTAAGTATAGATCACATTTCTTTTAAGGACTCTTATTGAATATATTTCAGTGGAGGAAGACACCTGATTGGAGAGAGAAATTTGCTTTTAAAATTCAATTGGGATTAAATAAAATTATAAGGCACAGAAAGGATATAAGGCCTTTCATTAAATAAAAACAAAACAAAGAGAGAGAGACAGAGAGAGATGAAAGCACCAACAAGAAAATAAAGCAAATATCAGTTCACAAAAAATATATCTGAATTGAATTTCCAGTTCATTTGTCCTGATTCTCCCCTTTGAACTAAGCAATGGAGACCTACGAGAATAGGTGTTCTTTTTCTACTGATGGAACAGGAAATCAGAGGTTTAATTAACCATGATTATAATATTCTGCTGATCTGATTTGTCTCACCTATTTCCTTTTTCTTTAAGTGACAGACTACCTGACAAACATCCTGGCAAGAGAACTAAAGCAAATCTGCAGACTAATTTCAAAAAGAGGTTTGCATTGTTATAAAACAAACTGATCCTCAACCGGATCTGTCTGAAATGTATATTTCTGAAGCAGGATTAACTCTTTGATCCTTAAATGGAACTTTGAAGCTTCAATCTGTTGTACCAAAAGAATCCTCTGTCTGTTGTGCCAAAATAGTATCTGATTCTACATTTTCTTTCAGCATCTAAATCCTGTGACTTCCGGATAGTTCGACATTTCCATTTCCTGCTGTTAAATCTTATTTTGAGATTGTGAAAATGTGCATTCCTTTTCGTCCACAGGGGGCAAAAACCAAAAGTAACAATTTTCAATTGGTCAGGTTTATTTAACACTAATGTTGGATTTACAAACTTGCTGTTTGTTTTTTAAAACCAAGAATACACTGCCCACCTATATCCCCTCTTCTTTATTAAGAATGGGGAAAATACCTCAAGTATTCCTCCAAAAGTCCCACTATCTTTTTGTAGTGAGAGATCCTGAATATCTCTGGGCAGTAGACTCATTGACTCTAGGGTGACAAGAGCCTTGTTATAATGGAGAGTTCAATCTCCAAGCGGGACTGAGTGATAACTTGTATGAACAGTTACATATTGCAATTTTTCCTGATTAACAAAGTGATGTAAATGGCATAAATATACACCAGTGAGATAGGTTTGGCATTAACATCTGACTGGATGTCCATAAATAGAATTACTTACTGAAATGTAACCTTAGAACTTGCGCTTTCCTTCATTTGAAGAGACCCTTCGCCCAACTCAGGTGTTTTGGAGCTGAATTCTGCCTCCAGAGTTTTCTTGTTCAGTGCTGTTTGTGTAGTACCGGATTCTGAACCTAACACTGGCATGGATTTGGATTCTGATGTGGCCAAGACTCCAGCTGGACCTAAAACCCAAACAGAGTTTAGCATTTTTGTTACCCCTGCTTGTCATGGGTATTGAATCACAGATCAGCCCAATGTAATTCCACTCAATTAGGTAGGTCAAATCAGTTCCTTAAAGAGTAGCTTCTAATTCATGGAAAGTGCTGAAATGCATTCCATTTAGAATCAGCCTCTCTCTCTCTCTCCAGTGTCAAAATGCCATGGCTCAGTGCAGCCAAGCCTAGGATTTCGAAGGGTCCCACAGGAACTACAGAACCCCAGCTGCTGTCTGAATTCACTCAGCTGAGAAGTGTGGACTGGTGAGTATACTGAAGGTGTTAATGTTTCTCTTTTCTGCTATAAAAGGATATTTGAACAAAGCTTTAGAACCATTAAAAGCTGCCACCAGCTGGCGGCTGTAAGCTATCATTCCCCTATTTTACATTAGTTTATGAAACACACCTTTGCAGGAAGCACAGAGCAGCAAAGTCAGTCCAAGGACTTCAGTAATGCTGTCTGAACTCAGGAGCAGAAGGTTTACAAGGGTGGGCGGAGAGCACTGACACACAAAATAAATCTGTTAGTCTTTAAGGTGCCACCCGACTCCTTGTAGTTTTTGTCGATACAGGCTAACACGGCTACCCCCCGATACTTATACTAGAGAAAATTGTGATGGCAGAGTGAAGCTATTAAGGGGAAGTGGATCAGCTGGGAAGCAATTAGAGCTCTCCCAAATAACATTGGGTGAACCTGGAAAGGTCTTAAAGACAGAGTAATTTGGCTTTAAATAGCTTTAATGCAAGTTCTATGAAACTCAACAGTAGGACTATGAAGGGATCGAGCCAACTTACTACTGCTGTCTTGCTCGGCTGTCACTTTCCTGCGCCGTAAAATTCTTTCTAACTCAGTTTCATTGTTCTCGGTGTCTGTTTCAAGAGATTTTAAGCTTCTTGAACTGGTGGATTTGTTGAGTGTTTCCTGTAGTAAGAAATATACACAGAGGGTCATTAGAAGACAGGCTCTTCCAAAACAGTAGATAAGGTCAAACAAGTGAAACAGGTATTGGAGATGGTAAGTGTTACCACTTTAGATTAAGTAAGTAACAGTTCTGCTCAGTCAGCACTACGAACCAGGAACTCCTGATTCTAATACTATCACAGAGTCCCTCCGGGACACTGGGCAGGTCACTTAACCTTTCTACCTCAATTTACCTATCAGTAAAATGGGAAGAACCGTGATTACAGAGCGTTTGTGAGGCTTACTGACCCATAATCCGCACAGGAGGAGGCCCCTGGCAGTGGAAAATTCGATCTGTGGGGAAGCCTGCAAGGGATCTGGGCTGGCCAAAAATGAGGCAGTGCTGGCGAGGGAGACATTAGGTCTAGGTAATTTAGCACAACCCCTGAACAGACTCCGTGAAGACCTGACCTCAAGCTAACAATGCCCTTTCCTGGTGAATCCCACTCTGTAGCAAGGAATCAGGCTAGCTCTGTGTGGGTAAATCTGGTAGATTATTTCTAAAGCGCTATGTAAATGCTAAGTATAATTACCGGAACAAACCCAACTATTTACACAAATACTGGAATACTCCCCCCGTTAAAGCTGTGAGGATCTTAACAATATTTTACAAGAGGAATATCTTGTTAGTAACAAACCTTCTCTATTAGCTGAAAGCCAAAGAAACACATTTAATTGACTCCTATAGTATGCTACCTTTTCTAAATGAAGTTTATTTATAGGTGACACACACTGTCTTACAAATCAGTGTGCTAAACTGCCCTACTAATCAAGGTTACAGCAGGTTCATTTAATTTACCAAAAGAAATACCCACTATGCTCATGCTGATCTCACAAATCCTTCAATGCCCACTAAAAACCTCAAGTATTTTCATAGGCCTGGCTGTGTCTTTTGGTGGCAGAATCAGATCTCTGGTTACAGCTTCCTTTTAGCATACACAGAATACAGACCAACGTCATCGCTGCCTCATATTGAGGTTAACACTTTTGTAGCCTCTGGCTTAGGCCAAAAGGCAGGGTCTGATTTTACAGCCCTCCTAAGAAAAAAAGTCTTCCTAAGCCGAAACCTCTAAAAATGCTGCCACTGGAATTTTAACTGGCACAAAGCATGCTCAGCATGCTCCTCCAGTCTGGCAGGAGTTACACTGCCACCTTGTCAAATACCAAATTGACTGTAAAATTGCCCTAAATGTTTATAAATGGAGCTCAAAATTTGGGACGTGTATTTATTGCTCTCTCTCTCTCTCTCTGAGCCTCACCATTGTTTGTGAGCCTTGTAAAGCCTGTTTGCTGGCAGTTGCAAAAAACACATTTAGAGACCCACACAGCAGGTTTTCAGCGGTGTATCCCAGCTCAACTCAGGCTAGGTCCAAAATGCGATGTCAAAAAAATCTCAAGACTAATATTTAAAATAAAATAAAATACAAAAACAAAAACAAAAAACAACCACCCCAACAACCTCCTTACGGACAGAATCTTTCATATGGTACATGGGCCTGATTCTCAGAAGTGGTGGATACACTCAAGGAGAGTTGTGAGTAATCATCTAATACACTAGGTTTACCCATGAGGATGTAAAGCTCATTTGAATGAAAGCAGCAAAATGCATTTATTCACTGTGTTACTAAGTTTATGAACCGTGTTACTAAGTGGGAATGAGTTGTCAAAAATTATTATTAAAACACAGCAATCCAGCTTATTCCTCGCAATATTACACATGTGACAAGAAATAAGGTTACAAGAACACGTGTATTCTTTCCAGATGTTTATAACTACACCCCTCTCACTGTAATATCTCAATGCCTCACACAGAGTTAAAAAGAAATTCACCAATGGCAATGGCCTTAATGTTTTCCCTACTTCCTTCTGATGGAGTTTGGGGTACTCTCCCCGTTCCCCATTTCCTTCTTCTCTTCTCTTCCAAATTCCTTCTCTCTTTTTCCTCCTGATTGTCTTTACCTTCCTTTTGTTCCTCTTCTTGCTTCTCCCTCCTTCGCTAATTCTAGTGGTGTCTGTGAGAAAGCCAGGCCAAAAGAGTGAGTGTACAAAGTCCTTGAGACCTGTGGTCATACAGATATCCTCCTGTATGAATGCAAAGTCTTGGATCTGTTGTCAGACAAGCCCGGTCTCGCATTGTCATGAGATTCACATTGAAATTGATAACTTTATAGCGTCTCACAATTCCTCCCAAAAGGCATCATGTATCCTTTTAAAGAGACATGGGCAGACAATTAGTCTTGTGGGAGTCCACAAGGGAATACTGTGGAAGTGGAGTTACCTGGCTCTGATCTCCGGGACAACATGACCAATATCATCTGTTTCTAGGCTCTGCATTGTGTAACTCATTGCTAACCAGCTGAGCTTATGGACCTTGAGTTGGTTGCTTGCTGGTCTGAGATAGCACACCACTGGTATCTTCAGCTCAGTCCTATACACGGTCTTCTATGGATCAATTGTTCCATTGGCTCTATTTTCTGATATGGTATTGCCTTCCTACAGAGTTCCAACATGCATGAGCAACTGTTACTTATTGTCTTGGCTGCCAGGAAAAGTCTGGACTCCAGAAGTGGTCTATTTCTTCAGAGAGTAATCAGTGAAGAGATACAAGATACAGTGTTGTACATGTACTCTCATGAACGGGGGCATTAGATTTCAAAATCAAACAGCAGCTTATAAGTCAGAGGCAGCACTATTTCCAGGACTCCATCAAAACAGCTTTTCCCTCAATAAGTTAAAATATTTTACTTTGTAGCTATTCCGAAATTAACTGAGCTGGGGTATTATTAATGAGTAATATTCCTCAGCATTGCACTAATGTTACAGACCTAAAAGTAAACCAAACAACTGAGTTGCTTTCCTTGAACTCTGCAATTTACAGAATGAATATAAATGTGTTTATAACAATTATACGGAGGTCTGCATGGAATGCACAATTAGCACAGTAACAACAAACACGTAAGTATTTATTTCTTCCGTATCCACCCCCATGTTTGTCATCTGACTGTGCATAATGATTAGTCTCAAGAATAGATTAGAATTTAGTTTATATAACACCTCTCATACTCTAAATATCCTGAAGAGTTACAAAAGGCATTGAGCTAGACACTGATAGCACAGTGATCATCGGTCTCCTCTTGCTCAGATTGAAATCAATGGCAAAGGACACACCGAGTTCAGTCATGAAGAACCGGCCCCTGACAGCAAATGAAATAGTCATTATGTACACTGCAATAGTTGACTCGAAGCCTTGGATAACAGAAGTTAGCTCCTAACAGATTGAACGCTAGCCAGGACACCAGGATGATCCTCCAGTCGCTTCACAAAGGTGCCATTGGATCTTTAACTTATAGTTAAAGAATAATTTCTGCCAAAGATGGACAGAACTACCTCCAGTTTAATATTACCCCAAGATTGCCACCCTTGCTGCAAATTCCCCTTTCTCAGCACATCACACTGCAGGACTTGAACTCAAAATCTTCTGGACTAGAAGAGAGAGTAACCAGGTAAGCCAAAGATGGTGGCATAAAACATCATTCCTTGTTTTAAAATAACATTGTAATGGCCCTTAACACTGCAGTAGCAACACAGTCAGCTGTAGTATTTTGGACCATTGCTGTACAATACTATAGTATATATTAATAAAGGTTATGTAAATCCTAGCATTGATTGTTAGTAACTGCAACATTGCCTACTGAGCATGTGTGCAATAATATTAACATATTATGGATAAAACCATGGGCTCACTGAAATCTATTGCAAAACTTCCATTGGCTTCAATGAGGATAGGACTTCACTCTATACAGTGTAATTACATTACAAAACAGAAATAAACTGAGCACAGTTTGTTAAAGCTGAGCAAAATATCAAATATGACTGCTTCACTTCGTGACAATCAAATACATATATGTAACTATAGATGTAAATTTTTATATATTTATATCAATAAATACAGATGGAGAGAGAAGAGTTCTGGGTCTTTAGAACTCTCTCTATGGCTCTATTTATATCCATCCATCCTCAAAAAGTCCTCTCATCTCCCATGAAAAGAGAGCAACAGAATGTAACATGTGTTCTTACCAGTATTCCCTTTAGTTCTTTCACTGCACTATCACAGGCTTTTGGTGCTTCCGGCTGTAATTAAACAAAACACACACATCAAATCTGATTCTGCAAATACTGACTGTGTAAGATGTGTGTGTTTGTTTTGTATTGTATTTTAGGACAAACACCACATGAATCTGCAATTTGTTGGTAAGGCCTATGTAAATTTATTAACTCACCACCCCTCAATGGACAGCACTGGGATACTTAAAATGCTAGTACTTCTGAAAATATTCCAATGCTTGGAAAGATATTAACTAGGAATGAAGGAGAAAATTAAGTAACTTGAATTCTAGCAAGTGTACTTTAGTAAATTTGAATATTAATGTTTTAGCATAAAACTATATTAAATACAAATGAATGCAACAGAACCAGGGAGTTCAAATAAAGTTCCCTTTTTTACTACTGCTGATCTTGGTTCCCTACTTTTAGTGGCATCCCCACCTCTCCCATACCACTAGAGGCAGGACAGATGTGGAAGGGGACAGGTGAGGGGACATACCTTCAGCAGCCTTCTTTCTCATCTCAGAATCCTCCTCCCAGTGGGGGTGTGGAGAAGGGAACATGGGAATTTAGAGACAGCTACTGTGAATGGCAACCAGGTAGCAATACAAGAAGGTGCAGGGGGAGTCTTCTTGCTCTGTCCTCTGCCCCATATTGTTCATATTAAGACAGACTATTGCTTATGTCACACCAGTGCCACATCATCATAGAACCCCTCCCTCTACAGCTACTTGCAATGTCCCCACCCTTTTCCAGGCTGTCTCATGCTGCCCTGGTGACAACTTTGGGTGCCATTATAGGAGTGGCTGGTGCTCAGCACCCTGCAGGATTGGGCCCAGTGCACTCATTGGGAGATGCAGGTTCCCTGCTCTTCTCAGGATCAGGACTGCTGGGAAGCAGCAGTAAAATGTCAGCTTTCATTCAGACACAGCAGAACAAAATCAGCAGGTTAGGGTCTATTAACTGAGTAGCATCTACCCCTTGAAATATTTCTGAGTGTTAAGGTTTGGTTTTTAAAATTTTTTTTTTTTTTACACAATAAATATTTATAAGGTTCTCTAGGATACTAATTTCGGCTCTTTTCCTTTCAAGGTGCATAAATCTGACTACCTTAATTATTTTAATCCCCTCAGCAAAATGGGAGCAAAGTGGAACAGATCCAACTGCTATCCAATGCAGGGGCCCAGGCATACCTCTACATACAGGTCTGACAGAGGGCTCATTATCCTGTAACTCATATCAGTCCTGACACCACCTCTGTTGTCACTAACTCTGGCAGACCAGGTGCCAGCTCATGCCAAGGCCCCTAGGTCTCAGTGAACACTGAGAACTGCATAGCTGGAAACCAGTATGGCTCACCTGTGTATTAGCATTGTTAAAACAGATGTTACTTTTATAAAAATGTGTTTAGACTTTATTCAATGCTCATAGAATACTGGATGTATTGATCTCACTTATAACATCTGTATCCCATGGGTATAAAAGTTATATCAAGTGTTCGTATTATACATCTCCGTAACTGGGTAACTAACCAAACAGGAAAGGAGCATTAATTAATGTAAAATGCTGGTCCTGCACACAAGAAGCCCCACTGAAACCAAATGAGCCACTGTGAAATAAAGACTTTGCTGATTGCCCCACACACACCCATGAAGAGGAGAGAGGTGCAAATACTTGTGCCATGAGTTTGAACTCTGGGGGCAGGAAATAAAAGTCCCTGGCCAGAAGGAACTGTATCACTATGCTGCCTGGAATTTGGAGATTGAAAGGGAGCCCCAAACTGCTAAGCTTGAGTTCGCACTGAAGGACATAGAAAACTTGCATATCGCAGCAGCTTCCATGATGTTCTGGAACCTAAAACTGTAACTCATTATGTTTACCTGCTTCAACCTTATAAATAACTCATTTCTTTTTCTTTATTAATAAATATTTAGTTAGTTTATTATAGGATTGGCTACAAGCATTGTCTTTGGTGTGAGGTCTAAGATGCAATTGACCTAGGATAAGTGACTGGTCCTTTGGGACTGGGAGTAACCAGAATATTGTGATTTTTGGTGTAAGGGACCATATCTCAGAAAGGCAAGTTTGCTTGGGTGGCAAGATAGACCAGAGTACCCAAGGGGACTTTCTGTCACTGCATTGTTAGACTGTTATAGTGCTTGAAGAATTAACATCTGTTACTTGGTTGGTGAAATCTATGTATAGGACTCACTACCAATTTGGGATTTATGCCTTGCTTCTTGACAGTCTGCCCTGAGGTTGACTCCAGACAGCTTGGCAGTCATAATATGTATCCAAAAGATATCTTGTAAGGTATTATATGTAAACTGGTGATGTGCTGGTCAGGAATACATTGCATGTACATAATCCATACAAATCTCAAAGAGAATCATGTATGTGTGCTGGGAATATGTTCTTAAAATCTTAAAATGTGTTTGAGAGACCGTGCATAAATCATGCTGGCCCAAGACAAAGGACTGTGGATTTACCTGTCTCATGGGCTTGATTACAGGCAGAAGATGATGAAAGTATATTTACATATAAGTTAAACTAAGCAATCACGCTAACAAGCAGCAGAGGAAATTTATAAGCACTCTGGGGCACAGAGTCTATACTCCCAGCAAGTCTTCCTGGCTCTTGAGGCAAGCAAATATAAAGAGGAACAAAAAGACATTTTAATTATCCATCACATAGGGGATAAATGGGACAGCACCTTCTGATTCTATGAATGTTGAATCCTCTAATCTGGAGGGCTGGAGATGCTGGTAACCTGATGTGACTAAGAAAACTGCTTAGGCAAAGATTGTAACTTGCTAAGATTCAGATTTAGCCACTAGAAAGTGTGTTTTGTTAGCAAGAGAAAGAAGAGAGATATAGTTACTAAGTATCACTTAAATCTCTGTTCTTTGTAAATAAACTTCTTTGTTTCACTATAAACCATCTGAGTGCTCTTATATTGAAGAGAAGAGTGAGTCCTCAGCTAGCCTAACAGGCTAGTGTGTGCACTGTGTCTTTGGAGGCAAACTTGACTGTGAGCATCCAGGGAGAGGGACTGGACATCTCTGGGGACCTGAGGAACTGGAGTTCACTGATAGTTACCTGCAAGGCAAGGATTAACCTGGCAGAGTATCGAGGGGTTTGTTTATGAGGCAGACAGAGTGGAGTGGCAGGGAACTGACACACAGTCTAAGCTCCAGCAAAGCTCTCCCTTGTTGAGGCAGAGAGGTAACACAGAGGCTCATGGTTCTGGGTGCCCTGAGGAAAGTGTCACAGGGTTCCTCAAACCCCATAAAGGGGCAGCAGGGCCGCAGCCAAGCAGAGAGCTTGATCTGCATTGGTGATGGGTGTGGGCTCAGACAGCTTCCTTTGAGGCTCTAACAGCTCCTGTGCCTTCAGACATCACTGTCTTGGTTACACCTAGGTAATGCTTCCATGCTTTTCTTTACAACATGAAGACTAGAAATATAATTTCTTTTAATGAAAGCTGGAATTCTGATGTCACCAGAAAATTCTCTGAGCTAAGGCTGGAGGTAAGAACTTGAAGGATCTGGGCCTTTATCTTAATGAACATTCTGAGGTCTGATCATCCTGCAAACACTTATGGCCACAAAGAACTTCTCACATTAGTAGTCCCACTGCATTCCAAGTTACTCGTTTGCATAAGTGCAGAATTGTCAACCCAATTATTCAAAAATCACGAGTAAGGTCTTAAAAAAAAATCATGAGAGATCTTTTTAAAATGTTTGGCTTAAAAATACTGAGGCATCGTGGATGCATTGTATTTGTTAACTAGTTTCTGAGCTTCTCCGTTTCACTTGGGATTATATTTTCAAGGTCACTTCCGCAACCATAAGGATTAGAAATGTACTTTCTAAAAAAACCCAAAACAAAACATCAGAGTCTCACATAATCACATGACTCTGGGAGCTGCAGCTTTACAAAAAAACACCAAGAATCACATGAACTGTGACAAAATCACAAGAGCTGGCAAGACTCTCAGCATTTCTAGGATCAAACTTTCACGGTGGTGAAAAAGCTTTACTTTTTGGCACAGGGCTAACTTTTCATTTATTTTCTTAAGATAATTGCTACTTTAATCAAGAGAAGATTTACTTAGCTTAAATATAAACACTTCAAAACCACTATCCCATTATCTTACTTTTGTGTACAGGTTATTTCAAGCATTTTATGCTTTTATGCAGACATTAAACAACACTTTGCTGCAGGCAGGTTCACACATTACTGCTGTGTCTTGCATAAGGGGAAAGAAAAGAAATACTGATGAGATGGAAAGTACATGAGTCTGTGTTGTTTAAGGATCAAGTCTTTTGGAACGTTCCCTTTAAATAATCCAATCACATTCCTTTTCAGATTGTTATTTTTGTTCAGTTTCTTAATAGTTATGTTTGCTTAGGATTTCTAAAAGCGTGGCCTCTATTGTATTGTTAGGCTTGAGAAGGTGCTCTCTTTTACTTTCTCTCTGTATCAAGGCAAATGCACCCGAGACCTTTCTTGATACTTCACATACCAAAAGACATTATGAATTTGAGAAAGTTCAAAGAGGATCAACGAAAATCATTTAAGGGCTGGAGGAATAACATGAAGATAAAAATAGTACAATATTTATAGCTGGATTACATGACGACTAAGGCCTCTATCTTCAAAAGTGACTCATGATTTTGGGTACTCAATTCGGGAACCTAGCAACTGAGGCACACAAAAGTAACTAGTCACTTTTGAAAACTCAGGCTTGAGTGTGTACATGTGTACACCTGGGCATAGAGGGAGGCATAGCAAGCGTATAACAACATTTGAAGACTATCGGGGGGGGGGGGAGAATTCATAAACTTGAGGTCCGTTAGAATGGGGAAATAGGCTTTCTAAGGAACTGAGCCGTTGCCTGAGTCATTTAAAACTGCACTAGACAAAACTCTGGAGAATAAACTGTCAGAGCAAATCTTGCACTAGCAGGGAGATGAATGAAATGACAAAGTAGCTATTCCATCTCTAATTTCTGTGATTCAGGAATAGCTCTTTTAGATTTACTTTTTAAAAACACATCTTGTTTGGGAATCACTGCCTTATTTTTGTACCTTCTCTCTACTATTTTCTCCTCCTTCAATCTTTTAGGCTGAATGGTGTATAGTCCAACAATTAAACCCACAACTTTATGTTATTCTAGTCAAACAAGCAGCAAAGGAAAAGGAACACCCCCACCCCCAAATTGTGCTCTGATGAATGTATTATGGTACACTTAATTTGTTTTCAACATACATTACGGTACTAGGCTTCCCCCAGTGTAAGACTAAACACACAAAGAAATCAGTGTATAATTATTCCAAACCTTTGTCTTAGGTCTGCTTGACTGATTAACTGGCCTTAGGTGAACTCCCTTTTTAATTCTATCCATCATTTCTTCAACTGCTTGTCTCTTCAGGTCTCCTACTTCTTCCCCTGTTCATAAGGCATAGATCGTGTCAGGTTAAAGATACTAGATATTAGGAAGAAACATCAAGAAAACACTCATTTTAAAGAGATACATTATAAAAAAGAGTAACATTCACAGCATGCTGCAAGTTATAAATAGTTAGTAATTTAGTCATAAAAATCAATGATCAAGCAACAATTAACGTACGATGCAGATAGCTGTATAACTGAAAAAATTCCTCATGTCAATGTGAGCAGGTGGAATATATACGCACTATATATAATCGAATCTTCAGTTTGGCTGTATTATTAATGGAAATGAAAATTACATTTAAACATAAGCCTTGTTTTTAACTCAAATCTTGGCTGTCCATGGGGTTTTCCCATAGGACCTCCTCTGTCACAGCCCCTAGCTTCCCTGCCCCAGAGAGGCACCCCTTACATCACTTTAAGGTATGTCCAGATGGAGATAACATGATCCACATGCTAGCAGAACTCAGAAGAATTTACTTTGTATCTTTTTGTAGAGTTGTAGCACCTGGATTTAGGGTGATTCAGGAACCTCACAATCATATGCAGGATCCTACAGACAGTTCCTCAATTGGTGTAAATGGTTACAGCCCCATTGTCTTCAACTGAACTATGACAATTTACACAAAGTTGATGATCTGGCCCTCAACCTTTCCATCCTGTTATAGTCAGATCATTATTATTTATTATTTGTATTATCATAGCACCTAGGAGCCCCAGTCATGGACTAGGACCCATTGTGATAGGTGCTGTACAAACAGAAGAAAAAGATAGTGCAGTATATAAATGCAGACCTGGAACCAGGGGCCTGATCCTGAGCAGTTGGAGTTGCATGTCTTCAGACCCCAAGAAATTGGCAACCCTGGTTAAATCAGGAGGTCAGATTCTGATCTCACTTAAACCACTGTAAATGGAAACAATCCCATTGGCTTCATTAGAGTTGGTCAAGATGGTCAAGTCAATGATGCCTACAGATGAGGCAGTATCAAGGCCCTGATTCAGCAAGGTACTTAAGCACATGTTTAACTTAAGCAATGGGGCTACTAAATGTGCTAAAAGTTATGGGCATGCTTAAGAATCTTGTGAATCCGTGCCCAAAAGTCTAAAAGAAAAAAAAATAGAACAATGTGGCATTGATACAAAACTGAAAAACCTAAATACCACCAAGCGATCTGGCTTCCAAGAGACCCAACAGCAGACCTGTGAAATATTCAAGTAAAACTGAAAATCCTATCTGATGAATTTGAGCTTTTCATACTAGCATATTGATGCACTAGAAGACATGACTAAAACCATGTAGTTGCAGCATACAAAAAAGGCCAACCTAATTGAGAGAGACAGATGGAGAAATATGGTCAACACTATTAAAATCTGCTGTGGTGCCTAATATACAGGCATGTAAAGTAGACCCTCTCTCCTGGTAACACTGAAGATCCACAGAAGTGCAGTTCCTATACTGTATATCAATTTAATGCCACGCTTTAATTTCCCAAACAGTCTGTTTCAAATGTAAAAGCTTAACTGGCTGTGAGAAATAGGAACCACTCATTGTAAGTCCTTAACAAGGGTCAAAATAAGCCTGAAGTTAGATACAGTAACCAGAGCAAGAGAGACCTTTTCTATTCTTTTTTATGACCACTCAACCATTAAGGGAAGAAGCAATTTATGTGTGATTGAAGAAAGATCAGAACTGTTAAAAAGTTTACTAATAAATAATGGAAGAATGGGGTGTACTATTCACAGTATTTCCTGCAATCACAGCTAGTAACAGTCAACGAAAAGGTATAATCAAAACATCTAAAACGCTTGAAGTTAAAAAAACATGATACATGAAGACAACATAGGTCGAGCATTATTGAACAGTTGCTGGAAAATAAGATTAGCTCTTTATAAGATATACAGCTAAAAGGTCATTTCTCTACTAGTAACTGGACCAAGATCACCAATCTCATTTTTCATGGGCTGGTAAACAGCTAACATCCATAGACTTCCTGTATGACCTTGGCCAAATCACTTAAAGGCTCTGCGCCTCAGTTACCGCATCTGTAAAATGAGAACCATACAACTTCCTTACTCTCACTCTGTCTTGTCTATTTCGGCCACACTCCTGCAGACCATTACACACAATGGGAAAACAGTAACAATCCCGCAAATAATTACCTATGCACTTTCTTTATGTGCACAAGGATTAATGGGACTACTCACCTGCATAAAGTTAAGCTTGGGTGTAACTGTTTACAGGACTGGGGTCTTACAATGTATGTTCTTCAGGGCAGACACAATCTCTTACTATGCGTATGCACAGCACTTTGCACATGTGGTCCTCCACGTGCCGCTATCCTATTACTACGAATGGATGGTAACCATCATTAGTCTTTACAAACCTGTTTTGCATTAAAACTGGTGCCAGAGGCGAATGCTTCCAAAATGGATAGGTTGTTGAAAACTATTATTTTTAATTATTCTTTTTAATTTCACACAAATATTGTTTGAATTTTCTAATAAGTGACCCACATTGCTTGAAATAGGATGAGCCATACCTGATTCTTGCTGAGGAGCTCTCTCTTTTTTGCTCACACTGCTGCTAGGATGAGACTTCTTACGAATCATGGACATAAGGGACCTTTTCAGGACAATTAAAATGAAGATAGTCACACTGCTTTCTCTTATGAGCAACATCTATACTTTTAACATTAACCCTGAACGTAAGTCATATATTGTAAAACGAGCCAGAATTGAATGTTTGCTTCACTGATTTATAGTTCTCCTATTTACAAAAGAGGTGTTAATCATTTCCATGCAGAGGCGAAGCACCCCTAAAAATACAAAGATATTATTTACTTTTCTTTTATTGTTGCCAGGCAACATGCAGAACACTTAAGATCGGGGTATTAAAAGGTAACATGGCATTGTGACACGTAACAAATTAAAGCCCTCCCGCACAGCAAAAAAACCGAATTGCACATATTAATGGCAAGCATTATTCTCTAGAGGACATTGCAAGAGGGTGATCATATCACTCCCTCATTTTTCAATGAATATTTGTTAGCCTACATTTACCAGATCAAAAGAAAAAGCAGAGCCTATGCATTCTATTCAAAAATAAATAAATAAAAAAACCCCACCATGATATGCACTGTGAAATAGATATCTTAAGGCTAAGTATGCCACCAGCATTTAGGGGTTATTTTTAAAATAAACTTATGACCAAAAGAGGTGTTTAATTCCATTGATTAGAAAAAACATAAAACATTCTTCTGTAGTGTTTGCAAAACAAGCACTTCACAGTTATGCTAACACATGAAACCTAAAAGTGAAAAACTAGAAACTGACCAGAAACAGAATGTGAAACTGACCAGTCTATTTTCATTGTCCAGATTGAAAGAGAAATGCAAAAAGGAAACAGCCACCCTATACAATTCAGAGAAAATTCTCTCTTTAATACTCTTTCAGTTTTAGTTTAAGTTATTAACAACACAGAAAGACTTTTGCTTTTAAAATTGTATCTTTGAACTTGGCAATGTACCCTTTTACCAAAAACACTGTAGAGATGTTTACACTGCTACATAATCTTCTATGGCTAAATTTTATTGGTATATTCCTCATATACTATGAGAAAACATCCCAAGAATGCTTCAGAAAAACATTTTTTTCCAGTCCAGGAGACAGCCAGACAAAAAAAAATACAGTTTCATTAAATAATACTGATTCCTTATTAAGGTAAAATAATTTACATCTGGTTCATGTCAAGTTTTGAAATACCCATTTATATTTTAATAATCGTAAGTTGATGATGAATACTCTACTTACACTTACATTGTTGTTGCTGTCTTTCTTTGAACTACCTGTCATGGCAGCTGTAGCATGCGCGCATGTATAAAATTAAAAATAAACTTCAGAAAAGAACCCACTTACTGCCCCTATGTGTCATTACGGATTTTGTTTTTTTCTGTCAATCTGGGCTGTTACATAATATGCAAGTTCTTTTGGTTCTACAGACAGTAGATGATACACTTAAGATGAAATAGACTGTCTGCAATCATTCCTGTTTAATTGTTCATAGCCTTCACAAAAAGAATCTACGTCACAATTTAGCTACTTCCAACGTTAAGACACTCTTCAGTGTTTCTCTCATCACCAATTCCAAGGTCTAGGCTTGAAATTTTCCATATCAGATCATTACACCTTATTGAAAAGAAAAGAACCAAACTAAAGATCCAGAACCCTATCCTAAAATAATGATGTATTTAACTCCCAACTTTTAAAGCAATCCATAAAATATGTCCTGCAAAGGTAGCTGTGTATGACAGTTACTTTGCACTTTTGAAATTCCTTCATCTGAGTTTCAGATCACATGTAAAAGTTACTCTGCTTTAGCTACTTCAGGCATTTAAATAGTTTGTGTCATCCACCCTGATTAGCTATGGAATTTGTCTTTCAAGAGGTGCAGTTCTGTTCCTGGCATGGAAGGAATTTACTTACTAAACATTCTATTCAAATGTGTATATAACTGTAATGGAAGTGAATAAAGTAGTTGGGATTGTGTAAAAGAATTAAACAAGTGACATGAGCTAATGAAAGGTAAAAGCAGCTAGAGTCGAAATACGGCTGTTCAAAAGTATATTTTACAGAATCAGCTAAACAATGACAGAACAGGTTGAATTTTCATTGCTAAGCATTGGAATTTTTGTACATTATTCCAATAACTTAACAAGATTTGCAGATGTGCAGTATGACAGAAAATTTCATTCTTAATCTATTAACAGCAAAAAGCAAAGGCCAAGATTTTCAAAAATGCATCTGAAGTATGACTTCACTGGCAGACGGCAAGTGCTCTGCAGTTTTGAAAAATCAAGCCACTTACTCGGGTGTCTAATTGTAGGCATCTAGGCTGAGATTTTCACAGGAGTCTAAGTGAGTTGAGCAATCCAGCAAAGCACTGGAGCACATACTTAACTTTAAGCATGTGAATAGTCTTAATGTAGGCCTCTTCAAGCACTTAAAAGATCACGCAGTTCAGTGCTTTGCTGGATTTGGTGCCTCACCTGTCAGTAAGTTTCAGTGGGATTTGGGTGCCACTATGAAAAACTTGTCTAATCTGTTGGATGCTGAGAAGCCTGATTATCCTACCTAAAACCTGGGATCCCACAAATTTAGCTATTTCCATCATCCACACTGGATGGAGAGGCAGACAGACCAAACCCAACCCTTTTGCTTGCATAGGATACCCTAACAGCAGTGATTCAGATACGCACTTCTCTAGGTCACAAAGGAGTCTAACTACAGCGATCAGATAAACAGGAAGAACAACCTTTCAAATTCAGATCAAAGAGGTAGAATCATAGAATCACAGAATATCAGGGTTGGAAGGGACCTCAGGAGGTCATGTACTCCAACCCCCTGCTCAAAGCAGGACCAATCCCCAATTAAATCATCCCAGCCAGGGCTTTGTCAAGCCAGACCTTAAAAACTTCTAAGGAAGGAGATTCCACCACCTCCCTAGGTAACGCATTCCAGTGTTTCACCACCCTCCTAGTGAAAAAGTTTTTCCTAATATCCAACCTAAACCTCCCCCACGGCAAATTGAGACCATTACTCCTTGTTCTGTCATCTGCTACCACTGAGAACAGTTTAGATCCATCCTCTTTGGAACCCCCTTTCAGGTAGTTGAGAGCAGCTATCAAATCCCCCCTCATTCTTCTCTTCCGCAGACTAAACATCCCCAGTTCCCTCAGCCTCTCCTCATAAGTCATATGTTCCAGTCCCCTAATCATTTTTGTTGCCCTCTGCTGGACTCTTTCCAATTTTTCCACATCCTTCTTGTAGTGTGGGACCCAAAACTGGACACAGTACTCCAGATGAGGCCTCACCAATGTCGAATAGAGGGGAACGATCACCTCCCTCGATCTGCTGGCAATGCCCCTACTTATACATCCCAAAATGCCATTGGCCTTCTTGGCAACAAGGGCACACTGTTGACTCATATCCAGCTTCTCGTCCATTGTAACCCCTAGGTCCTTTTCTGCAGAACTGCTGCCTAGCCATTTGGTCCCTAGTCTGTAGTGGTACATGGGATTCTTCCGTCCTAAGTGCAGGACTCTGCACTTGTCCTTGTTGAACCTCATCAGATTTCTTTTGGCTCAATCCTCTAATTTGTCTAGGGCCCTCTATATCCTATCCCTACCCTCCAGCGTACCCCTCCTTCCCTCAGAATCACTGTCTAAACAGGCCACTGAACTTGAGTACTTCTTGGAGGATGAACACTTACCGAATTGGATTGGGAGGGGGAGGAGGAAGCGGAGGTGGCGGTGGGGGCGGAGGCGGCGGTGCTGGATTTTCTGACCTGTGTATTCGTTTCTGGAGTTCATCAACTGCATGAGAGCAACAGAAAAGCAGAATGAGTTCTCAGCAAAAGCAGTTCCCCATTTGCTAGTGGGTGATTTGAAACCAGAGTCCTAAACAGAAGTTTTGCCTGCAAAGAAAGCCACTGATTCATTCAAAAGCAAAATGGCAGCACTTCTCAATGGCTGACCTGCTATCACACTTGGTTAGTGGTAGTTTTTACACTCATCTTCACCAAGAACACTGATCTAGCTGCATACAATTTCTACAATCAAGGCAACTTCTGAGAATTGAATGCCCAGCTGCATATTATTAAACTCTTCATACACAGTGATTGGAGCCTTAAGGAGAAACCAGAGTGACTGCTACATTTCCTAGTTGTGAAAGGGACATCACATCAACTGGAAATCTGGTCAATTTAAAAAAAAAAAAAACATTTCAGTTTCTACTCTTTACTCTGCATCGCTTTGATAATTTTTTGCAGCTTTACAGTCATATTCTTTAAAAGAAGTTTTTCCTCTTCTGTTGCTGTGTGAGAGATCCACACAATCAATGGGGGAAGCTACCCCAGTATAAAGGGGAGACAGTGAAAGAGACTATATATAAGTGCTGTCAAGTGAACTTAGTGTGGGGGGAGAAAAAAAGAGGAAAAATATATTTTTCTCTAATGTCATTTAGTTACAATAAATCTTAGCAGCTGCTTTTAAGTATAGAGGGAATTTCAGACAGATGGATTGGGTGGGACTCCCAAAGTGGATCCTCAATTCCTATTAATTATAAATTAATTACATTTTAAATTTAAATCCTTTATGTGGCTTTACAAACCCATCTGAGATTCTTATGCTGATGGTGCCCTTTTTAATAATAAAATATGTAAAAGGGAAAAGGAGTACTGTGAATGCACATTCAAATCCACTTTGTGCTTTATGTAAATGAGTGATGTGAGGTTTAAAGAATCTCTGTATAGCCATTCATAAAGAACCCACTATCACACAGAACAGCACCCGCATATCTTTACTGAAAATCCTGTGCAATATTCACCACACCAAAGAATTTTCTCCAACACTAAAGACTATTCAAATGACTTCAACAGGACTACTCACGTATTTCCAGGTAAGCCTGGGCTTGAGCTTCTGATTCAGGAAAGCAGTTAGGCCTGAACAGGGATGGACTTCAGCATGTTTTTAAGGGCTTTTCTGAATCAGAGCCTGAGTTATGGGTTCCCCATAGAATCACCGCAATATAGGACTGGAAAGGACCTCAAGAAGTCATCAAATCCAGACACCTGCTCCATTGCAGGACCAAGTAAATCTAGGCCATGCCTGACAGGTGTTTGTCCAACCTGCTCCTAAAAATCTTCAACGATGGGGATTCCACAACCTCCTTTTGAAGCTATTCCAGAGCTCAACTACCTTTATATATACCCTTTTCCTAATATCGAACCAAAATTTCCCTTGCTGATGATTAAGTCCATTATTTCTTGTTCTATCTCCAGTGGATATGGAGAACAATTGATCACTGTTCTCTTTATAATAGCCCTTAACATATTTGCAGACTGTTATCAGGCCCCCTCCCACCCAGTCTTCTTTTCTTAAGACTAAAGATGCCCAGTTTTCTTAACCTTTCCTCACAGATCACGTTTTATAAACTTTTTATCATTTTTGTTGCTCTCCTCAGGACTCTCTCCAATTTGTCCACCTCTTTCCTAAAGTGTGGCATGCAGACCTGGACATGGTACTCCAACTGAGGCTCACCTGTGCTGAGTAGAGCAGGACAAATATCTCCCATGTCTTACATACGACATTCCTGTTAATACACCCCAGAACAACAATACCGTTTTTCACAGCTGCATCATATTGTTGACTAATATCCAATTTGTGATCCACAGTAACACCCAGATCCTTGTCAGCAATACCACCACCTGGCCAGTTATTCCCCATTTTGTATTTGAGCATCTGATTTTTCCTTCCTAAGTGAAGTTCTTTGCAGTTGTATTTATTGAATTTTATCTTGTTGACTTCAGACCAACTCTCCAATTTATAAAGGTATTTTTTAATTAATTCTTATCTTGTCCTTTAACATGCTTGCTACCCCTTCTAGCTTGGTGTCATCTGAAGATTTTATAAGCGCTCTATCCACCTCATTATTCAAGTCATTAATGAAAATATTGAATAGTACCAGATCCAGGACTGACCCGTGAGAAACTCCACTAGATACAACCTCCCAGTTTGGTAATGAACCATTGATAACTACAGTAGGGTCTTTCAAAAAGTTGTGCACTCATCTTATAATAATTTTATCTAGACTACACCTTCCTAGTTTGCCAATGAAAATGCCATGACGGACTTCGTTAGAAGCTTTACTATGATCAAGATATATCACATCTACTGCTTCCCCCCTACTCACTAGGCCAGTAACCCTGTCAAAGAAGGAAATTAGGTTGGTTTGGCATCATTTGTTATTGCCAAATCCATGCTGGCTATTCCTTATAGTCCTATTATCCTCCAGATGCTTACAAAATGATGGCTTAATAATTTGTTCCAGTGTCTTTCCAGGTATCAAAGTTCAGCTGACTAGTCATGAATTCCCCAGATCCTCTTTGCTCCCCTTTTTAAAATTAGGTACTATGTTTGCCCTTCTCCTGTCTTGACAGACCTCACTTGTCCTTCATGAGTTCTCAAAGATAATTGCTATCAGTTCCAAGATTGCTTCAGCTAGTTCCTTAAGTACTCTGATGAATTTCATCAGGCCCTGCCAACTTGAGTACTTCTAACTTATCTAAATATCCTTTAACCTGACCTTCCCTATTTTGGCCTGCATTCCTTCCCCCTTGCTGTTAATTTTAATTAATTATACGTTGAGTATCTGATCTGACTTATAGTGAAAATGCCTACCCACAGTATCCAGAATGACCTTATTAGTGTCAGTATAATGACAACAGCCTGGGTTACATTTTCGAAGCATTGCATATGATAGGCACACACAATTCCCCATTCAAAATAATGGTATTTCCACATGTATCTCACATGTTTTGGACATCTGGCTGCCTTCTAGCCACATTGCACATGAAACAAACTGTGACCGAATCAGAATCTGGTGGAAGCTGGGATCAATTTTCAATTTCCCCACTCTCAGAGACACACTATAACGATGGGAAACTTACACAAGTGTTCAATTCTCAGCATCTTAGAACTTTCATTTAATTCTTTAGGGAAGAGCAAAAACAATGAAGTTAAAAATGTATGGAAAAACTGAACTATCTAAATGTGTGTAGCTTGGCTAACCAATGACTCAGCGGGGAGATAATGGAATATAATGATATGACAGATGTAAAACCAAAGGATGGAAAGGAATTCTTTAGTTTTCAGGTTTTTAAACTTAATCACATACCAAATTTAGAATGGCTATCAGAAAATACCATGGCAACCATGTTATCTAGGACTTTTAAAAATAGACTGAACAAGCGAGCCCTAAGAAAATATATTCTAGGGAATTTTATCTGCTTATATGTGCTTATCATGGTAAGCAAGCACCTAACAATCCTGCATTGATTGTGTGAGATGGACTGCATGATCTAATACGTCTGTCCACCTAAATTCTATGAATCTGATTAATTTGACACACACAAAATTGTAAAATATTTTTTCCAGAAGCTCACACCACCACATCGGTATGCTTTTTCTCTCTGACATTTTCCATCTACACATTCCAGCTGTGTTTGGATAGTTAAACAGTAGTTCACCAGCTGCTAACTATATTTTGAATTTATTATGAAATGGCAATTTTAAATAAAGAGTTAAATTACAGTTTTTAGCATTTAATAGGCATGATGCTGTAAGCTGGTCAGGCACCATTCTAGCATATAAGACTTTGATAACTAAATTACAGTACTTGCTCCACACTGTATGTACTGTAAGTGATTTTTGTCAGTGTTCTTGAGGCTTTGGTTTAGCCTATAAACGGGACAAATAGCAGTCAGAAAGCCAGACAATTTTTTCAGTCAGATAGTAAGGGGATAAATGTTTAGCATGATGCACAGGGAATTAGACACACAATTCCCAAGGATTTCAGCCATTGAAACCCACATGAGTCATGTAGTTAATTCCCTCTGCCAAGTTCTGAATAAAGTATTTACCCTTTAAATGTCAGTATCAGAACAGCCGGTAATATGAGGAAAAAACCTCACTTCAGCAGGAGTTGTTTTCTCACAATTCAGTCTGAAGGGCTAAATCATTCCCATAAATTCACCGATAACTGCTAGATCAAGACTACTAAATGCTTGTGTGGTTTCCTAAGTTGCTTGATAACTTCCACATATGGAAACATGAGAGCTTTCCCCTTCATCATCTGTACAATAGGGGTGCTACATGATAAGCCATGGTGCATTATGTGTGTATCTCTGTGAAAGAGTTAACAGGATTGTCATGTTCTATTTATTTATGTCTTTTGAGTCAATGAAAGATATAAGTTTCAGCTGAACTTAAAAGGATTATCCTTTCACATGTAAACAGTGCATTGAATCGTCACGTACCGTAGACTCAGAGTTACCTCAAGATTTCATTTTATATACCTGTGGAAGGTGAACAACCACCGACCATGCTGCTTAGTGGTCAGACAGGAGGGTGACAGGCCATCTCCCTCTTGAAAACACAGTCCAGTCCTTCAGTGCTTCCCCCATCTCTCCCAGAATTTCCAGTCCTTCCCTTTTAACATAGGGACTTGGGGTCTAGGCCCTTGAACAGTCAAAGTCTTTTCCAGCTGGGTTCTCAACCGAGGTGAATGCTCTTATAATTGTAATATCCTCTTGAAGGGAAACCCTGGTCCACCTCCTCTACTGCTCCAGTCCAGGGCCCTATGGTGGGCAGCTACACTCTACCTTGCAGTGCTATACAACTGCCCCCCAGGCCATCTCCTACCCAAGCCTCCTTTAGCTTCCTAGAGTAAACCAAAGAATTTTCTTCAATAAAGTCTCTGACCTGCACACTCAGTCACCTGACTCTCCTTTATAGGTTTGCACAAGTCTGCACGGTCAGATCTGAGACAATGAGTTCCTGGGCAACACTTCTCCCTCAGAGCAGATGTCTGCTCCCTTCCACGACTCGCCTGCCTCTGAGCTGCTCTGCTTCCCTTTTTAAAGCCCCTGCCTCCAGTTTGTGCAGGCCCTGCAAGCGTTGCTGGACAGGGCTACCTGAGACCAGAGCTGTTCCTTAACCCCTTGTTCTCCAGTGAGGTTTGAATGCCCCATCACAATGCCACAAAAATTTTACAAATTTTTCTACTGAATAGATTCTAGACATGTTGAGTTGAGTCTGAACTTCATACTGTGAAATAACAATTATGCACAGATGTTCATGGTTTCATCTCAAAAGTATCTTGCATAATTCTATTAGGTCTGCACCAGTAACACTTGAGAAAATTTCACTTCTAAACTTAATTTAATTAAGTGATTTTACCTGAATGCTTCAGGTTTTTAACTTTTTCTTCAGAGTTCTGCCACTTTAGTTCTAACTCCTTTTTATCTTCTTCCAGAAGTCCCAGCTGCTGCTGTAGACAACTGATCTCCTTATGTAGTGCTTCATTTTCTAACTTCTCTTCTAATTCTTTAACCTGCAGATGGCAAACACTGGACATTGTTACAATAAAAAATAAATGCTCATTCTGTCTTTTGCCTTGTTGAATAGCTGGGCCATCTACCAGACACTGTAGGCCTTGAGAATATGAGATTAGCAGGAACGCTGTAAACTGCAGTAATATACATGAGAAGACTTTTTAAGCAAACATTTTTGAAAGCGAGTGACAAAGATCTCACTATTAATTTTCTAATCTAACCCCAATTTTGTTTTTACAAACATCTCCAGACCTCAAATGTCTAACTAAGACATTTTTTTTCTTTAGAGATTTGATTGTCTTATTTGAACAGAGTTTCTTCATTTGAAGCAAATATTAATGAGCTGTTTTTTTTTTTTTTTAGTTAACTGGTTCTGTTTAAAGGTTCTAATTTAAACTCACTCCTTCCGCAGTTCATGCAGTTGTCAATGGATGAACTACAGAATGACATCAGATTGAGTGGCAGCATTCAAGTATGTTGAAGCAACCACTTCCATTACTATTAAATATATACAATTTGGTCTAGTTTACAAAAATCAGAGCTTTTCTAAAAGCCAGCTATTACACCTCAAGTATTTTTTTTAAATAAATATATTAAGTGAATGTACCTTTACTGTACACATGAAGAAGGTGCAGCTACTGAGCATTACCTTATGGCAGTGGTCCCCAAACTGTGGTGTGGGGGTCATGGAAGAACGTTCAGGGGAGCGCGGCAGGGCCCAGGCCAGACCCCATGTACCACTCAGCCCTTCTCTGCCCCCACGCTCAGTTCCCACCGCAGCCCCTGGCCCCGGCCCCTGGCTGCAGCCCCTGGCTCCCAACTGCAGGCCCCGGCTCCCAGCACCGACCGCGGGTTTGCTTGTACCCCAACTCCCAGCCAAGGCCCCAGCTGCAGCACCAGCCCCACTCCTGACTGTGGCCCCAACTCCAATGTGGCCTCCGGGGGGGCATGGACAAAAAAGTTTGGGGACCACTGCCCTATGGCATACACACACTAAAAACTAAAGTGATTTATGGGTGCAGATCCTCAGCTAGTGGAAATGGTCATAGATCCACAGATACCATACTACATAGTCTCTTACTTCAGAGATGCCATCTTTCTCATGCCTTTAATAACTATGGGGTTTTCCACAGCACCATATACACACCATTTTGTATAATTTTTATCTTTTTCTATAGTTCCCCGATACTGTGGAATTTATACTTCCTTCTACTGCTCTCATTTTCCTGTATCTCTGGAACCAGGAACCACCTTCTCATTGCAGGATGCCTGGATCCTGCCTTCTCTTCATTTAAATCCTTCCTGAAAAATCCCTGCTTTCCCCAAGGCACATAAATATTAACGCATGTCAATGTGACATCATCATCACCCCTATTAATTTAAAAAGCAACACTCAAACTTATCATCCATTGAGCCTCCTAGTGCTTTGGTAATCCATACTAGTACATGCCTTTATCAGGTTTAGTGGCTGGTTCACAGAAGAGTTAAGCGCCTACTACCAACTACCAGCTAGCGGGGTAATTCCTTTACCTCCAGTGTTAAAGGAGCATGCTTTCAAGACTTTATTCAGGAAAGAACATGCTTAACTCCATCCCTATTCAGGACATAATTTTAAAGTACATGCTTAGCTTTAAGCATGTGCTTACCTGCAGTCTTGAAGAGAGATCCTTTCCTGAATCAGGGTGTAAGTGCTGAAGATTTTGTGTTCAGACCCTATCAATGACCCAAAGAGACAGGGCAGGGACCAGATCTTTGCATTTAACTGTGCTGAGCACATTTAATAAATGGCAATTAATATGAGCTTTGAGAAGCTATCTAAAATCCTACAGTAGGTGAAAAATCTTACACTACCTTTTGCTGGTGTTGATGTCTCTCTTCTTCCAGTGTTTGGGTCAACTTGGCATTTTCATCTAAAGCTTTCAATAGCTGCTGATCAGGAGCAGAATTTTGCAGAAGCAGATGACTTTGTCTTTTCAACTTGTTTTGTTCAATATACATCTGCCGAAAACAACACCCCCGCCAAAAAAAAACTGAATGGTTAAGTAAAGTCTCCCATTTTAACAGGAACCAGATAAATAATAATAAACATAGCGAATCATCTAGCACTGGTTAAGAAACTTGGGGCGGGGGGTAGTTTACAATAGCTAAGTGCATAAAGTGCCTCCTTGTTAAGAGAACTATGTCATTTATTATTAAAATTGTGCGTGTTTGCAACATACTGAAATTAAAGTTCACAGATTTAAATTAGTATTCTCTTAAGAGATTAAAGCTCACTTGGTATACAAGCACTTAGACAGTCAGTTCTTCACTAGATGAGAAATTCAGTCACTGGGATAGGAGCCAAAAGAGCATGGGGTCTGTAACAGTGAACATAGAGAGGCTCATGCCCAATCTAAGTGTCAGGTGGTAGATTTTATTCCTGAAACACTTGCCTAGCTCCCAACACAAGGTGAGTGGGTGGGGTGTGTGCGTGCACGCCTACTCCACAAAGAAGGTGGTGCATTATGGTGTGATTTTAGGCTAGTAAAAATGGGGCTGAGAGAAAGTCTCAACAACTTGCCTTTAAAGCCATTGTTTCCCTTTTAATTTTGAACTTGTTACTTTTCACTTTCCCAAATGTTGATACTCTCGGCCCCATTTCTAGTTCAGGATGTGGGGGTAAATCATCAGGTCGGTGTCACTACTCCAAGCCTTTTAAATAGGCCACTGGGCCTTTGCAAGGGATTGCACAGGCCTTTGCACAGATCAAATATAGAGGGTACTTCCCTTTGTCTGCTGGAGAGCTCCAGGGAGAATTCTGCTTTCTTGCAATAAAATTCCCCAAGGAGATACCCCTGCAGCTCTATGCTGCCAATAACATGGGCTGTGCCTGAAGTCGGGGGGGGTTGGGTGAGCAAGGAATCCAGGACGGGCCCCAAGAGAACCCCATCTTTGTAGCAGAAATGACACGTGTAACTAGGAGAGGAGATTTCTGATGACAATGCTGGGTGTACCAGCACAGCCAGTGTTTATTCTGTGGGAGACACTTTTGATCATTTATGAAAAAAACACCGAGTACAGTGATTGTCCCCGAATTGTTGAAAAACTGATCCACTGTTCAGCAGAATGATTTATGACCAAATTATTATAAATGCAAAGCTCTATGAAATCTTGACAGTTTCCCTCACTGCTTATTTCCTGGCCAAAGTTACCACCACAACAGTCTGACAAACTATTTCTTCCAGTCCACTATTATTGGACTTACTGGTATATTATTAATAAAACGAAATGCAATCAGATGTCTCTGTATTTATTTATTTGGCTAAGTTTTGTAGCAAGTTTCTATCCAGCATTCTGTTGGGCTACATAATGTATTATGGAGGTTGATAATAAAAAGGGAAGCTACTGACCTCACTGAACTTAAAGGCCTTGTCTACACTCCCACTTACTTCGGTGTAACTTATGTCGCTCAGCGGTGTGAATAAGCCACTCCCTTGAGCGACGTAAGTTACACCAACCTAAGCACCAGTGTGGACAGTGCTATGTCGGCAGGAGAATTACCACTGTAGCGCTTCTAATGTAGACCAGCCCTAACTTTTGATACAGTCTAGATGACTCACAAATGCAATCTGATTGCAAAAACAGAGAGAGAATCAATGTGACCTTAATATTAAAAAAGCCAACAAAGAACACCTCTTTGGGTAGAGCTATGCAGTGGGAAAGGCACTAAAGAACGGAAAGCACTCAGTGAAGAGAAAACTATGACTACAGGCTCCAGTCCTGCACTTATATAAAAACAGGGACTGTTGTGGGGGTGTGGGACCACAACACAGCAGAAGTTAGCTTCCTGTGACAACTGCAGTGACGATTCTCTGAAGCAAAGTAATGGTTTATCTTCCTCATGGTCACTTTGAGTAGTGGGCCAGGATTAGGTTTAAGTCAGCCTTGCCCCACCCTTGGTCACCTTCACTTTCAATACAAATCCTGGTCCCCTTCACCTTCCTTTAGAAAAGAAGAAAGAAGAGAGCACAGTGCAGCAAATGGATCAGAGATTTCCTCTGAAGAACTCGCTACATGGAACTAATTGTCCTGGGAAGTACTTATATACTACAGTGATGGGTGCTATACAAAACACTAAGATGGGCAGATGGCTGTATTTCTGCACAGCATTCCCTTCTGCACACTGAAACATGATCGGGGGCCATACTGTCCTACAAATATATGTTAAAAGACCCATTACACAATACTAAAACTGTGCCATAAACTGACCAAAAACAAAGAAGAAATTCAGATTTAAAGCTGACTGCCCATCTGAAATTTTGAATGTCTGGCAGGATTTGTTGGTAGCCCATTATATTACATATACTTGGGTTTTCTAGATCAGGAGATTAAATACATAAAACATCTTTGAAGAGTAATAATTTAACAGCTTACAGGTATTTCTAGAGCATTCCTCACCAGAGTATAAAATCTATTGTCTGCCTGGGAGAGCAAGACAATTGAGTCAGGTAAAGACAATACAGCATTTAATGTTTACAGATTCTCATTACTTGACAGTGGAAGGGATCTTTGACCCTGATATGGCAATGAGCTCCATCCTGGCACCTATGTAGCACCCCACTGACTTCAATGAGGGTCTGCATGGACCCAGTGATCTGACCACACAGATCCCAACTGACTCCATTGAGGTAGCATTCTGAGTCACATATGGAAAATAAAAGACATATTAGAAAAATTGCTTCTATTTTACACCCTCATTTTTACAGCCAGGATCTGTTGGTACCCTGAATGCTTTCTTTTGTGCCTATAATTGATGCTGTCTGCAGTTTACTGCAGCCACTAAATTAGAATCAGAGCGAAAACTTCTTTAAATATCTCTAAAAAAGGCACACTGAAAATCCAGCACGCAGTTATTGTGCATGAGCAGAAGCCATTTTAAAAAGGTTTAATTTCTGTGCCATATTATTTTGGTTTGCACAATATAAGAACTATTAGGCTATCTGGTGGGCTAATATTTAGCAAGGTTTCATTTTTCAGTTGTACTAGAATGAAGCAACATTGCAAATATGTACATTTAAAAATTGCTTCTGGATTGAAATATTTTATGGCCACTTTCAGCCTGTATCACCATTTTATAATTCATCCATAAACCTATGGAAACAAAGGTTATTAATGGAGAGGATGTCACAGTCTTAAACTGGGATAACACATTTCCAGTAAGAATGACAGGCTTGGTTTATTGGAAGGAGAGAGCATTCTTTACTCAGAACCTACACTAACTCAATGCTTCACCAACAGGAGCTTACCATAGTATAAGTGGAGTCTTGGAATCAAACTGATCCCTGAATTTGCACTGCCCTGCACCCTCAATTGTGGTTTAGGATCTGATCCAGCTCTACTGTAGTCTATGGGAATCTTTCCATTGACTTCAAAAGGTGCCGGATTGGGTCCTCAAATGGGGTGTGTAATGCTACAAAACCACAATGGTCGCATTTTACACTCACTTTGCACTGGTGTCTGTGATTTACAGAAGAGGCAAGGTAAAGAAGAATCAGGACTGGGAACTTCAAAGTTACACCACAGATCAATTTGGCATATGGAGTCTTGAAACCAATAATGCCACTGATAAACAACAAAGTCACTCAGTCACACAGAATAGTTGCCCCCAGTGAAATTTAAGTCCTCTCTGAAAAGAAGGACAGAACACGAGAAAACAGCATAACAGTTTCTCTATAATTCTGATGTGGAAAAGTGTTTAGTAGCCCAAATTAAGGTGCATGCAATATGTTATTAATAGAGCTGGTCACAGGGTTTTCAGTCAACACACTTTCCTGCTGAAAAACGGGATTTTGTCAAAAAACTCAAGTGTATTCATGTGAAAAAAACTGAATTTTTTTTCAAAATTTTCTTGACAAGTTTCAAAGCTAAATGAAAATTTTTACTTCAGAATTGAAAAATTTGTTTTCAAAATTCCAGATTTCGATCCCTTCACTCCCTTTTTTGCCAACAAATCTAAAGGACTGAATGATGGCTATAATTTGGGGAGGGTTCTGGTTCCCTTTGTGCACTCTAACTTTTCCAAACTACCTCAGCTTTTGAAAGCCTACTGAGTGGCAAAAGGAAACATTAAACACTGCAACTTAGCCCATCAGTAGATTTTGAAAAAAAACGGAGAAAATTGTAATAATTTTATTTCAAGGTTTTCCTGTGAAAATCAAACACTTTCTATCAAAAAACTGAGTGAAAACTTTTTGTTCAAAAATTTCACAGAAAACTGCCTGGGTTTTTCGACTACCTCTACTTTATTACTTTTTTAAGCATCACAGATAATGTACATGGTGCTTACAATATGGAGAAATGGAGATTTCTAAGCCAGAAAATACTTCGTATGTATGAGCTTGATTCTGTAATCGTGCATGGGAATAATTTATTCACATGAATAGTCCCACTGACTTAAAATATTATACCTATGCTTAAGTATTTGCAAGATCAGGCGCTAAATTAAGGGAACAAAACAGGATAGGACAGAAAATATTAAGTGAAGCAAAATGAGAGGGTAAAATATGATTATACGCTCACTTGGGAGGTCAGTTTGTCTGCACTAAATAAAAGACAATTTTTATTATATATAAAAATTAAATGTCCAGGACCATCTAATTAAAACACATTTCAGCAGCACAGAAACTTGCACATAGCACCAAAATATCAAAGTGTTTGCCGACAGGGCAAAAGAATGTTCTCCAATTAACATTTTCCTGTTTTAGCATCATATAGAATGGATTATACTACTCTATATATTTCTAAGGCACCTAGCCTTGTTGTATTTGGATGCCACTGAATCCATTTAGAAACAGATCAGATGCTTCTTGGAAGAGGAGCAAATCTCTTAACCCTCTTCCCAACAGATTAAATGGCTGACTTCAGAGGAATCAGATCTAGGCGGTACACTTTCTAGTGCACACAGCTTTGGCCATTTCACAAGTCTGTTCCCAGATGAAAGCTTGATGAGAGAGATTAGTCTTGTATCATGCTCTAAAGGTGGCAAGATTCAAGCTCAGGGTCTAAGACCTAAACATATCCCTCCTCTATTTCAATTATTTTCAGTTCAACCAGCTAGGCAGTGAATTAATTATTGTTACTAGGCTTGGAAGGATTACCTTATCAATAAATGTCAATTTTGTCATTTTCACATAAAAATATTTCCTCAGAAGATAATCAAAATTTATAGATAGACAAAGAAAAATGCTGCTGGAAAGATTAGTAGAGTTTGATGTAAGGATATTTATTTTGTATATTTGACAGGAGATGTTGACAATTTGTGTTTTAACAGTTACAAAGCTTTAACTTTTTGAATCTCAACATCTACTGTCATTAAATAATTCTTGTCTGACTCCTCCCATTATTCCCTGCAACTGTGAAAATTTAAATACATAAAAGTAAAAAAAAAAAATGCTTAAAAATAAACAGATATTATCCATCAAAAGTTAAAAGTTGAATTCTGCCAAGCTTAATTATTACATACCAGCTTTTCTTAAGCCGTCCTTGGCAATACATAGACGCAGGTTTGCATAACAGAAAAGTCTTTCCAGGAGCACAGGTCTTGTGGTATCCACTTGCAGACATGCCACATGGTCATTATAAATGACTCAAACGCTATTAATGGCTCCAAACGAGAGTTCTGGTGCAGCTCATCACTAATGCAACACACTCAGATCTCTGACTCAATTGCATGGAATTGCATGAGGGGCACAGGTCATCATCGTTTGTAGCAATTATGACAGTCCTTCTTAACAGTCACAAAAAGAATAACAGCATCTGTGCTTTTTATATAGGAAGCTTCAATCCTGGATTAAATAAAGTGCCAACCAAGCACTTTCACTGGACCCCATAATGAGAAGGGGCATCCCGAAGATAAAGTTAAACACAGACACTGTACTGTACAGTTGATGTACACATACAGACACATTGTACTGTATATACACACTTTTAAAATGCATCTGTAACAGTCAGGCATTGAGAGGAAAATTAAAGCAAGCTGCAGGCAGGGCATGGTACAGGGTTCTTTCAAAACCTATATTAAAAAGGGGACTATAAAAATGTGAATTTACCCCTGGATATATCCTAGGTTGGCCTCTCAAAATATACCAGCTGAATCCAAACCATTCTGCCGCTCACTATAAACATTTACAGAAGCCTCTTTCTTTCACCAAGTGATGTGTTTCAGGCAGTGACTGTACCATACCCAAAGTAAGAGCAGCCCTAATAAACCTGCACAGCAACCCTACACTTGCTTTTCATTTCTCTCACATACAGGCAGCATAAAACAACAGCCTTGCACTCTAATTTGGAGGAACATACTACCCCATTTCTCAGCAAGGTTTCAAAAGTAATTTCAGGTGCAGGTATTGTATAGGAGCCAACGAGAGATGCTAACAAAGTGTCTACAAGAACTTTACAAGTATCATTGTAAAGCAAGATACATGCTTAATAAATCTTTTATATTTAATATTTTATTAAGCATATGTGATTGCAGCATTAAGATCCTTAGCTCTGCTCCCCCTCCCTCCTCACCCCACCCCTCGTCCAGCACCGTCATATCTTCCTTTTCATTTGTGTTTATGGTACCTAACAGTTTGCTTTCCTTTGTGGAATATTGTTTTTCAGGTCTAGCCTCTACATTATTGCTGTGGCCTTCAAGATCCCCTCTCTGCGCCTTTGTTTTCTTGTATAGCATTTCACAAAAAACTGATGAATCTTAAAATGTCTCTTAAAACATGACACTAGCATTTTGATTACGCTTGCCAAGATCCCTAGGTTAACAGCCCTTGCTTATTCAGGTGGATACAGATTTTCTATTCCCTCATCTGTCCTGTCCCCCCCACTCCCCCCGCACCATTTATTTAGTCCTTTTATTCAGATTCCTGTAGCTTTTACAAAGGATGACTCACTTTAAACCCTTTTTCTTTCTCCCCCCTTCCTCACCACAGCTGACAATATTTACTCAGTTTCTTCAGAACCTCTAAAGAGAATGAATTCTAATGTTTGAAGTTACATCATTTTTGATTAATTAAATACATATTATGGTGGTGCTAGCAGAACGACTATAATTAAAGCTGCACTGGATTTTTTTTTTTTAAATCAAAAGCTTTGATTTTCAAGTGTTCTCTCATTCCTATGTGTGTGCGCGCTCGCTCTCTCTCTCACCTGCACCAAGCACACACACTCCCCTCCCAACTGCCTGCGCTTCAGAGGCAGATCCTCATCCCTTATAGCAAAGACAGGGGGCACAAACAGCATCACACATAAATGCACCCTATTCCAGCTGCCGGCACCGTTTCCTGACTCCCACTATCTCAGTAGTAATGGTATCCTAAGAGTGTCACCTGGGAGATGCATAACCACACAGGGAAGGGTTTGATTTGAATGGGTGGGCCCTGTCCTCCACCTACTAGACATGCAGAGCTCCCACTGAAATTAAGAGGAGCTGCAGGTGTTCAATCTCTTTAAATAAATAAATAAATAAATAAGGCCCCTCTAGGTAAAGGGCCCCTATTTTCAAAATAAAAAGCCAGGACAATATTTCTTGGCTCACAAAATAGTCATATAAAAGACAGAAGTGCACTATGATAAAGCATGTTTGCTGGCATTGCTATTACTCAACAGGGACACATGCATATTACTTAGAGTGGTGGCTTCTTTCCAGGAACAGTGTTCAGAATGAGTTTATCATGAAGCTCTCAATAAGTGTGGTTAACATTAACTTTGAGCGAAAGAATGGCTTTGACAGGGTCTCCGCTCACTCCAAATACCTTTCATCACAATGAACGCTCGCTCCACTGGCCTATGTGTTCCTGGTATACTCAAAGCAAATTCTATTCCATTTAGCAAAATTTTTAACACCTATTCTACAGTTATAAAGAAAAAATCCACCTTACTGACAAAATGAGACATCAGAGCACTTCAAGACATCCCAAAAGATATTCCTGGCATAGGCGCTGACTCTGTGGGTGCTCTGGGGCTCAAGCACCCACCGAAAAAAATAGGGGGTGCTCAACACCCACAGGGCTGGATTAATTTTTTGTGGGCCCCATCACCCAAACTGTGGCCCCGCCCCCTGCTGTACCCCAAGGCCCCACCAGCCACTTCACCCCGCCCTCTGCCCCCCCGATGCTCCACCCCACCCCCACTCTGCCTCTTCACCCCAAGGCTCTGCCAGCGCTCTGCCCCAAGGCCCCGCCCCTGCTCGGCCTCTTCCTATGAAGCCCCACCCCCACTCGGCCTCTTCCCGAAATGCCAGAGATAACATCATGCAGTCATTATAAAATCATATCCAACCAATGTGTTAAAAATCATATTTTGTTAAACACATTTCTTCTATGCCTCCAATCCTGCAGTCAGCTGTGTGAGTGTATTCTTGTGCCCACATGAAGCCCCACTGAGCTTCACATGAGTGCCAGGATCTGCTTGCATAGATGTGACTGCAAGGTCGTGGTCTGTGCATTTAACACCACCTCATATTATTAAAGGGATACCAACTAGAAATCGACGTCAAAATTATTAAAAGTAGTTTCAAATACTCCTGTCCCTGAGTCCCTCTAAAAATGCTGATTTTACAATCATATTTTCCAATATTTTAACATTTTTTCTCTCTCCCGCTGCTCATAAAAGACCCAAACTAACAATAGGGGAAATTGAATATACAGGGGAAACAGTAAAATGGACTTCATACTAATTGCCGCTATCTCGGCTTGTACACCAGGGATTGAACCAGGGACCTCCAGTGCGGAAAAGATTTAGTAGAGCACCTGAGCTAAAGAGTCAGGCTCTCCACATGAGAGCTGTGACAGACCCATATCCTCTATGGGTTGGTCACAAAGGAGGAGATGCAACACACTGACCAGTGGGTTATGCTGTCAAATGCATAACATAAACCAAACTGAAAAAACAAATAATCTTAGGTGTTATTTGCAACAATAGATTAAAAATTAATAAAGGAGTGATTTTAAGATTAAAATCCCCCCTTTTAATATATACTTTACTTTTTGCCACTTTTCTTTGTTTAGTCTTTCTTCAGTGTCAGAATTCAGTGAAGTCAAAAAAGTAATCACTTACACTCTTATGGCAGTTTCTACAGTCAATTTCACTTTTATGTTCTCTTACACTGGCACAATACTGCAGTGTTTGGGTAACAAACTTTGAATTTATACTAAAACACAGCTTACATATTTTTTTTTCAATTTTGAAAATATTTCAGTTCTGTAGGTACTTTTGTTTTGCTTTTATTTTCATTCAGTTTGGCCCATAATACCAAACAGTGTCCCTGTACATTTTGACAAATATCCTAGCTCCGTAGATACAAATTGCTTATCTCTGACAGAGGCAACAATCTCTGCATCATCCAGTATTCAGAAGTAAATAACTGTGCTGCACTTCAGAAGGGAAAGCTAAAGGAGTGGTAAGAAGTGCAAAAGACTTAGCAAAATGTAGGGTCTGAAAGGTGATCCTTCATAACCCTGTATGTTGGTTTTCAGGATATAAAAATTATATGGACATAATCGCAGGCAAACATGGGGGGAAATGGTAATAAAACAGCAGCAACTGTATACTCCCAGGAGACTTAAAGGAGGAGAAAAATTGCGGCCACTTACCCATGGTAAGTGTGATGAGTAAGTTAAACTATCCGAAGATCAAAGTATTCAGAGCAAGACAACACAATCTAGAGGTAAATATTTTTATTATATAGAGAGAGATGATAATTCACTTCAGTTTCCACATCTGTAACTGCTTTTGTTTTAAATACACTGAGGTGGAGTTTCAGGTATGGTTTTTGATCTATAAAAGACCATTAGGCCCCGATTCAAAACTCTTTAAAAAAATAAAATAAAATAACCCAACGGAAAGGTTCCCATTGACTTCAACTAGCCATAAATGGTCAGAGAAGCTCCTACCGGAGACTGCCCATCTCCCCTTGCCATACTTCCACAGTTGTGACCAGTGGAAGCATTCAAGCTCCAGGTCCCTTGATATTAAAAGAAGAGGGTCTGCCAGCAAGATGTTCAAGAGCTTCAGGACTTTGGAAAACTCTCCCCTTCTTGGTCCAAACAGACCCCAAGGCAGGGGCGGGCAAACTTTTTGGCCTGAGAGCCGCATTGGGTTTTGGAAATTGTATGGAAAGCTGGTTAGGGGAGGCTGTGCCCAACCCCCCTGCTCCCTGCCCCCTTACCGTGCTGCCTGGAGCACTGGTGGCTGGCGGCGTGACAGCTGCGCTACCCGGCTGGAGCCGGCCACACACCGCGCAGCACAGAGCACCGGGTCAGGCCAGGCTCTGCAGCTGCGCTGCCTCAGGAGCTCACAGCCCCATCACCGCAATGAGTTGAGGCTGCAAGGGAGGGAGAACAACGGGGGAGGGGCCGGGGGCTAGCCTCCCAGGCCCGGAGCTCAGGGGCCGGGCAGGAGGGTCCCACGGGCCGAATGTGGCCCGTGGGCCATAGTTTGCACATCTCTGCCCTAAGGGCATACTTCAAAGACCATCTCTTTCCCTAGGCGTTTGTGGTTGGAAGGGTGTGTGCTGAGGGCCATATAAGAAAGAATGATTTTTGTTCTGTTCAGTGGATGATTTTTGTTTCCCTTTTGACTGGTCATTCGGGGGAGGCTGCTAGATTTACTCTAGTTGGTACTGTACAAGAGCATTTTTAACATATGGCAGATGCCTTCAGGCACTCTCTTATGTATCACGTAAATCCAAATCTGCTTTGGTTACTAACTCATTAATCAAACAATTAAGGGTTTAGTAACTGAACTGTACCTGACTGAAACACGCCTGTACGCAGTGGTTCAAGACTATGGGCTTGTCTACACAGAGACACTGGTCCTGACTGTCAGTGGGATTCGGGCTCCTAGCTACCTAAATCCTTTTTGAAAATGAGATTTAGGCTTTCAAGCCAGGTAGGCATTGCAACAGTAAGTGTAGTAATGCCTAAATACTAGAGCTGTTGATTAAATGCAGTTAACTCATGCAATTAACTAAAAAAAAATTAATTGCAATTGCCGTTTTAATCGCATTGTTAAACAATAGAATACCCATTGAAACAGTATTTTTCAACTCACCTCATAAAAGTACCGTAATGCAATCTCTTTATCGTGAAAATGCAACTACAAATGTAGATTATTTTTTGTTACATAACTGCACTCAAAAATAAAACAATGCAAAACTTTAGAGCCTACAAGTCCACTCAGTCCTACTTCTTGTTCAGCCAATTGCTAAGACAAACAAGTTGGTTTACATTTACAGGCGATAATGCTGCCCGCTTCTTATTTACAATGTCACCGGAAAGTGAGAACAGGCATTTGCATGGGACTTTTGCAGCCGGCATTGCAAGGTATTACATGCCAGACATGCTAAACATTCATCTGCCCCTTCGTGCTTCAGCCACCATTCAAGAGGACATGCTTCCATGCTGATGATGCTAGTTAAAAAAATAATGCATTAATTAAATTTGTGACTGAACTCCTTAGGGGAAAATTGTATGTCTCCGGCTCTATTTTATCTGCATTCTGCCATATATTTCATGTTATAGCAGTCTCGGATGATGACTTAGCACACGTTCATTTTAAGAACACTTTCGCTGTAGATTTGACAAAATGCAAAGAAGGTACCAATGTGAGATTTCTAAAGATAGCTACAGCACTTGACCCAAGGTTTAAGAATCTGAAGTGCCTTCCAAAATTTGAGAGGGACGAGGTGTGGAGCATGCTTTCAGAAGTCTTAAAAGAGCAACACTCCATTGCGGAAACTACAGAACCCAGACCACCGAAAAAGAAAATCAACCTTCTGCTGGTGACATCTGACTCAGATGATGAAAATGAACATGCGTCAGTCCGCACTGCTTTGGATTGTTATAGAGCAGAACCCATCATCAGCATGGACGCATGTCACCTGGAATGGTGGCTGAAGCACGAAGGGACATATGAATCTTTAGAGCACCTGACATGTAAATATCTTGCGACACCAGCTACAACAGTGCCATGAGAACACCTGTTTTCACTTTCAGGTGACATCGTGAACAAGAAACGGGCAGCATTATCTCCTGCAAATGTAAACAAACTTGTTTGTCTGAGCGATTAGCTGAACAAGAAATAGGACTGAGTGGATTTGTGAGCGCTACAGTTTTACATTGTTTTGTTTTTGAATGCAGGTTTTTTTTGTACATAGTTCTACATTTGTAAGTTCAATTTTCATGATAAAGAGGTTGCACTACAATACTTGTATTAGGTGAATTGAAAAATACAATTTCTTTAGTTTTTTACAGTGCAAATATTTGTAATCAAAAATAAAGTGAGCACTGTACACTTTGTATTCTGTGTTATAATGGAAATCAATATATTTGAAAATGCAGAAAACATCCAAAAATATTTAAATAAATGGTATTTTATTATTAACAGTGTGATTAATCACAATTTTTTTAATCGCTTGACAGCCCTACTAAATACCTTTAAAAATCTGGGCCAAGGTGCACGGTAAGCCAGGGTGTTTTCAATTTCAAAAGAACAGTAATACCAAAGTACACCATGGAACTTTCACTGCACAGAGCAGGGTCCACATGGCTAGCTAGCATGTGGCAAGGTAGCGCACTGTAGATTCACACCCCAACTTGCTGCACACAAAGTCTCCATGTAGACAACCCCTTACTGTTACTCTCAGACATACTATATCTTTACTAGTTTAAGTAGCTGAAACATTGTTCCACAGTTTCTGGGATTATTGGGAGCAGGTTTTTTGTTTTTTTTTTTAAAATACAGTAACAGCATAAGACATGTTTCCTGAAGAACGATGTGTTGCAGATCTAGTTCAGCATGTTGTCGTTCTTGTTGACATATTCATTAGGATTGTCCTTGGCAACAGGCTGCAGTTCTCTGAAAAAAGTGTATAGCCAATGACACTTGATAACCTGCCAGCTGTCTAATGAAGGCTTTTCTTTTTAGAGTGGTTCACTGTCATCCTTGTCTCGCTTTTCTATTTTCAGTGTGGATATGATGCACAGGAATGCAAAAGGGGCAGTGTGCTCGTTGAGCTGACTGTGACGTGTATCAGAAGATGGTAGATGCCTGTATTTGACTATTTTAATTATAAATATATAGGAAAAAAAATCAGACCAACCACCTGCAAACAAATAAACACGGGAATCTTCTCTGGCAAATGCTGGCCTCCTTCGCCCTACTCTTACTCTATTTCTGTTGCCTGTACTAGTCTTTTTTTGATACAATTTTCAAAGGAACAATAGGTAATTCATGTCTATGTAGACAGTCCAATCCTGCAAAGCCTTAAAAACATGAGTACTCCTTATTCGCTGAAGCAGTCCGATTGAAGTCAATGGGACAGATCCTACACTGAAGTAAATTGTTACAGCTTTGAAATTATTGGAAGCTAAATGCCTAGATGCTTTTGAAAATCCCACTAGATATGCATCTTGTCTTAAGCTACCTAACTACCCTTTAATATCTGGCCCTAAATGAATGAGTGATAATCTAGTGGAACAGAATACCCTCGTCTCTGAAACTCTTATCTTTCTCCGTGACTATCTGTACTAACGAATAGCTGGTCCAATTATTCAAATGCAAAGCTGAACAGGAACTAGAAACAGTTTTTGCTGTGCGTACAGCAGCAATGCACTAGTTGTGGAGCTGGAAAGCCTTATAAGCGTCATGCTGTCAGCAGAGACCCTCTCTTGGCTTATGGGCTGTTGGGAGGGGAGACTGAACCTGGTACCTTTGGTTCTAAAAGCCTCTAAGAAACCCAGCTCTGCTAGCCAAGGCTATAGCAGGCTCATCAACCTCTGTATGTGGCCCAGTCACCAGCAGGAGGAGGACAAAGCATAGCACTGTGTGGTTGTGGGCTACACTCGCAGTGTCTTCCTCCCCTAAAGAGCCCCCAGTTCTTTAAGGATTCAGAGTGGTAGACATGTTAGTCTGTGTCAGCAAAAAGAACGAGGAGTCCTTGTGGCACCTTAGAAACTAAAATTTATTTGGGCATAAGCTTTCGTGTACACAAACGAAAAACTATTTCCCTATGCTAATTTTTCCCCTACTGTTACTCACACCTTCTTGTCAACTGTTTGAAATGGGCCCTCCTGATTATCACTACAAAAGTGTTTTCTCTCCTGCTGATAATAGCCCACCTTAATTGATTAGTCTCGTTAGAGTTGGTATGGCAACACCCATTTTTTCATGTTCTCTGTGTGTGTGTGCGTGTCTTCCTACTGTATTTTCCACTGCATGCATCCGATGAAGTGGGTTTTAGCCCACGAAAGCTTATGCCCAAATAAATTTGTTAGTCTCTAAGGTGCCACAAGAACTCCTCATTCTTTCAGTTCTTTAAGTTCATACATAGCCTACCTCGGGCTCTCAGATCAACAAAGCTTGGGGGTTTTTGGAGGTTTTTTTTTTTTTAAAAATTTTCTACAACTCGCTTCACAGATGAAGCATTATGAATACCCAGGTCAAGACAAAGATGTAGTTGGCAAACACTGCATCCAGTAAACATATCCACTCCCTTCCATAATCTCCTAGTCAAAAAATGCCCTTAAACACACAATATGATCACTAGCATAGTGGGTGTAGTTAGATGCACAGGAGTTATCAAGCAGAGATTTCATGAAAGACTTGGTTAAAAAAATAAAAAGCCTGCCAGTTGGCCAAAAGAAATTTCATGCCCAGGAAACCACGTTCTATTTGCCTGCCTGCACCCAGGTGTTCAAATTGAACGGACATTTCAAATGAGACCTAACATGCTTCTACCGTTCACAACACTGCAGTTTTTCCAATTCTTATTTTACTATGAGTCTTGCAATATTTGGTGTTCTCCTTAAAACCCTGGGTTCCAGAGTCACATGATTATTTGAGAATCTCAGCTTCCATTAAAGAAAAGTTTTCTAGCCCACATAGTTATGGAGAAAATGCTTGATAACATAACCCACGTGTACCCTAAAGCTCAAAAACCAGGAAGCAAAGAAGAAGAGCATTATTTTTTTATATTGCATGAGTTTTAAGCCAATCTAATGATTTTTCAGTGCTTGGGATTGGCAAGATTGCGCTAGAGTTTATTAGAATTCCCATGGCGAACAATATGGCCACCTAAAACAGTAGTTTTCAACCTTTTTTCCTTTGCAGACCCCTACAAAATGTAAAATGGAGGTGCGGACCCCTTTGGAAATATTAGACAGTCTGCAGACCCCCAAGGGTTGGCCGACCACAGGTTGAAACTCACTGACCAAGAAGGTATTGGGACAGTTATCACAGACATTCCATAATGTTCTCTCAAAGCTCATTTTCTTCTTGCAGAGTAACAGCCGTGTTAGTCTGTATTCACAAAAAGAAAAGGAGTACTTGTGGCACCTTAGAGACTAACCAATTTATTTGAGCATAAGCTTTCGTGAGCTACAGCTTATGCTCAGATAAATTGGTTAGTCTCTAAGGTGCCCCAAGTATTCCTTTTCTATTTCCTTCTTTGTATTTTCACAACACTGAAATCTGCTCATGCCTCTCCCCCGCGCAGAGGATTGTTTGAAGTCTTCACCAACACTGGGTCTCTTCTGAAGACATATTCCAAACTGCAGACATATTTGCACATATCTGAATATCAAACTGTCTCATATTTCTTTGGCTGGGTTCACATATTTTGCCAGTAAATGTATTCCACTCCAAACCAGAGTGAAAAAAGAAAGTCGTCCTTGCAACATTAAGCCCATATTCTGGGAATATAAATTCTCATGTTATGACTGTCTGAGCCCTCTCAAATTTAATAGCAAAACTTAAAAAATGAAATAGAGGGAAATGTTACATTTATATTAATAAATTAAATTGGTAAAATGTATTACAGTTTGCACTTCTATGGCACTTACCACACAATGATCCTAAAATGTCTAATGAACATTGTAGAATTACTCCTCAAACATACCTGTGAAGTAGGTATCGTTAGATCCATTTTACAGATGGGGAAATGGACGCACAAAGGTTAAGTGACTTGCTCAAGGCCACAGAAAATGGTCCGTAAGAGGTCTGGGTTCCAAACAGTCTGCTTTAGCCATAAAACCATCAAAACCTGTTCTCACCTCTTTGTTTTTTACAAGACCCATATTTTATGGAATTCTTTCATCTGCAGGATTTCTGTTGATCTACCCACCTCTTGTGCAAATGACTCCGCTTTCTTCCGTAGATTCTTTTCCAACTCAAAGTTTTCCTGGAGTTCTTCATATTCTTCCACAGCCAGTACAGACACTATTTAAAAAACGAAAACAAAAACAGACAAGGATGAATAAAAACAGGCTAGCAAAGAAATTAACAAAGGTACAGTTTGTTTGATCAGGCCATGGGATAAGATTGCTCAATATATTTTGATCCCTTACAAAGAACATAAAAATGTTTAGTTTTATAGGTCCATATTTCCAACCACCTGTACTATTCTGATTTTGTTTTGCCCTCCTTTTCTCCCCTAAACTTCCTCTTTATATGTGTAACCACTGGACTATTCGATACTGCATTATTTCCCTCTAGTCCTAAACTGTTGTGTAGTGTTGTTACGGACTGCTACCGAATTGAATTCCACTCAGAGATGGTTACCTGTCAATGGTGGGTGATATGACACACACAATTTACTTATAATTTATGTACGTCTCTGTGTGTACACACAGAATCATAGAATATCAGGGCTGGAAGGGACCTCAGGAGGTCATCTAGTCCAACCCCCTGCCTGAAGCAGGACCAATCCCCAATTTTTGCCCCGATCCCTAAATGGCACCCTCAAGGCCTGAACTCACAACCCTGGGTTTAGCAGGCCAATGCTCAAACCACTGAGCTATCCCTCCCCGCTGTGCACATGCTCCCCATGTGTACATGCACATCCCAAGCTTTGTAATGTATGGAAAGTACTTTGGGATATTTCTGGTTATATAAACATAAAAAAGGACATTATTTCTATTATTTGTCTCATGTCCTGTAACACTTGCAGTACATGGTGCGAAGTTGACTATACCCCATATCGAATTCTCTAAATTAACTTTTCCTCCCATAAAAATTTCAACAATACTTATTCATGTATTAAGACCTACGAAGTATGCTATTACCCCAACACCTTTATCCATCCATCTAGGCTTTTAATAATGGGACCCACTCTGACGGGTTGGATCACAGAAACCCTCTTGGGGGTGCCACTCATGTGCCAAGGCTACTTCTGCCCCTGCTTTCCCTGCCAGCTTGGGACTCCAGCACCCTGTCTTGCTGAGCCAGACACGCCAGTCTGCTCCAGCACAGACCCAGGGTCTGAACCACGTGCCCCAAAGCTGCAGACTAACTGAAAGCAACTTAGGAAGTGTTCCTGTCTTTGACTCTCAGATGCCCAACTCCCAATGGGGTCCAAACCCCAAATAAATCCGTTTTACCCTGTATAAAGCTTATACAGGGTAAACTCAAATTGTTCGCCCTCTATAACACTGATAGAGAGGTATGCACAGCTGTTTGCGCCCCCCAGGTATTAATACATATTCTGGGTTAAGTAAAAAGTGATTTTATTAAATACAGAAAGTAGGATTTAAGTGGTTCCAAGCAGTAACAGACAGAACAAAGTGAATTACCAAGTAAAATAAAATAGAACACGCAAGCCTACGTTTAAGAAAACTGAATGCAGATAAAATCTCACCCTCAGAGATATTTCAATACGTTTCTTTCACAGACTGGATGCCTTCCTAGTCTGGGCACAATCCTTTCCCCTGGTACAGCCCTTGCTCCAGTTCAGGTGGTAGCTAGGGGATTTCTCATGATGGCTGCCCCCTTCATTCTGTTCCACCCACTTGTATCTCTTCTGCATAAGGTGGGAATCCTTTGTCCCTCCGGGGTTCCCACCCCTCCTTCTCAATGGAAAAAGCACCAGGTTAAAGATGGATTCCAGTTCAAGTGACATGATCACATGTCACTGTAAGACTTCATTACCCACTTGGCCAGCACACATGTATACAAGAAGACTTACAAGTAAAACAGAGTCATCTACAGTCAATTGTCCTGGTTGATGGGAGCCATCAAGATTCCAAACCACCATTAATGGCCCACACTTTGCATAATTACAATAGGCCCTCAGAGTTATATTTCATATTTCTAGTTTCTGATACAAGAGTTATACATTTATACAAATAGGATGACCACACTCAGTAGGTTATAAGCTTTGTAATGATACCTTACAAGAGATCTTTTGTATGAAGCATATTTCAGTTACATTATATTCACACTCAACCACATACTTTCATAAATTCACACCCACCACTGTGGCTAGTTAAAACCAAATCCATGAAAGGTCACTGGCTTAAATTTCATTCTTATTTTCCATGAGGCTGTTAAGCTCAGAAAAAAATCAGCCACGTTTTGCTTCTTTCCACCCTCCTACCTCTTCCTCTTTTTCTCTGGTAATGACGTTGCAATATTTCGAGAGACAGATTGTTATTTCATTGTTGTTGCATACCACTGAGCAAGGGATAAGACGAGGCTGCGCCATTCCTCCACCCACATATTATAGGAAGGAATAAGCAAGTGCACTATATCTACTTACTCTGTCATACCTGGACTCAAGTTACCCTGTAACGAGCACAGGGATGTAAATGGGGACCTATTCCCCTGTGTCAGGATGCTCCACAATCTAGCCCTATAAGCATAATACTCAATCCATAAAAAATTGTTGCATATTTTGTAAAGCAGAATGCATTTCCAGGAAACTGACATTTGGCTACCAGAGATTAATGGGCTCTGTATCAACGGGTCTCCTTACATCAGAGACCAATGAGATCGCAACAAGAAGGTAATATCAGTACAATTGAGTGTAATGTATTAAAACAATGGTCATACAAGTGAGACTGATATCGCTGCCTAAAAAATTAGCCATAGCGAGGCATTGTGCAAACTTCCTCATATTGTTCTGCCCATACACCTCAATCCTGACCTGCGAGTAATATCAATAAACCCTTAAAAAAAGTCTCTTAATGACTACTTGCACACATTGCTCTCTCAATGCACTTCAGCTCTAACTGACTAAGGACTAGTTTTCAGAGTAATGACATACAATTTCAAACACCACCCTCAGTAAATCCCCTGCCTCTTTGGAGACCAGCTTAACTATGTCTAAAGCAAAGCACTGTCAGTGGTACTTTGTGACATGGATTATAGGCTGCTAAAATCCAACTGATTATCAAACTACATTTCAAAAAGAAAATTCTTGAACAAAACAATTAGAAAAACTTACGATAATTCACCAATCCTGGCCAAAATCATTCATTCATTCTACATGTACAGAACTCTGCAACAGAGTTGCACGGTATACAAGAGTTAACAGGAATAGGGTGTATGACAACTAGCAAATCGGTAATCTCCAGTGCTCTGCTAGCTCACACAAAGCATAGAGGGATCAGCCTATGTTCAAGTAATTTCGGCTGTCTATGTATACTATCTTCGAGGTAGTAGGGCATTTCTACTACATGCATCATAGAATCATAGACTTTAAGGTCAGAAGGGACCATTATGATAGTCTAGTCTGACGTCCTGCACAACGCAGGCCTCAGAATCTCACCCACCCACTCCTGTAACAAACCCCTAACCTATGTCTGAGCTACTGAAGTCCTCAAATCGTGGTTTAAAGACTTCAAAGTGCAGAGACTCCTTCAGCAAGTGACCCGTGCCCCACGCTGCAGAGGAAGGCAAATAACCCCCAGGGCCTCTGCAAATCTGCCCTGCAGGAAAATTCCTTCCTGACCCCAAATATGGCGATCAGCTAAATCCTGAGCATGTGCGCTAGACTCACCAGCCAGACACCCAGGAAAGAATTCTCTGTAGTAACTCAGATCCCACCCCATCTAACATCCCATCACAGGCCATTGGGCTTATCTACTGCTAATAGCCGAAGATTAATTAATTGCCAAAATTAAGCTATCCCATCATATCATTCCTTCCATAAACCTATCAAGCTTAGTCTTGAAGCCAGATATATCTTTTGCTCCCACTGCTCCCCTTGGAAGGCTGTTCCAGAACTTCACTCCTCTGATGGTTAGAAACCTTCATCTAATTTCAAGTCTAAACTTCCTGATGGTCAGTTTATATCCATTTGTTCTTGTGTCCATATTGGTACTGAGCTTAAATAATTCTTCTCCTTCCATGGTATTTATCCCTCTGATATATTTGTAGAGAGCAATTATATCTCCTCTCAGCCTTCTTTTGGTTAAGCTAAACAAGCCAAGCTCTTTGAGTCTCTTTTCATAAGACAGGTTCTCCGTTCCTCAGATCATCCTAGTAGCCCTTCTCTGTACCTGTTCCAGTTTGAATTCATTTTTCTTGAACATGGGAGATCAGAACTGCACACACTATTCCAGATGAGGTCTCACCAGTGCCTTGTATAACGGTACTAACACCTCCTTATCTCTACTGGAAATACCTCACCTGATGCATCCCAAGACTGCGTTAGCTTTTTTCACGGCAATATCACATTGGTAGCTCATAGTCATCCTGTGATCAACAAGTACTCCGAGGTCCTTCTCCTCCTCTGTTACTTCCAAGTGATGCGTCCCCAGTTTATAACAAAAATTCTTATTAATCCCTGACTGCATGACCTTGCACTTTTCACTATTAAATTTCATCCTATTACTATTACTCCAGTTTACAAGGTCATCCAGCTCTTCCTGTATGATATTGTGGTCCTTCTCTGTATTGGCAATACCTCCCAGCTTTGTGTCATTCACAAACTTTAGTATATTCCCGCTTTTTGTGCCAAGATCAGTTATTAAAAGATTAAATAAGACTGGTCCCAAAACCGATCCTGAGGAATTCCACTAGTAACCTCCTTCCAGCCTGACAGTTCACCTTTCAGTGTGACCCGTTGTAGTCTCCCCTTTAACCAGTTCCTTATCCACCTTTCAATTTTCATATTGATCCCCATCTTTTCCAATTTAGCTAATAATTCCTCATGTGGAACCGTATCAAATGCCTTACTGAAATTGAGGTAAGTTATCTAAATTGTCTAAAAAATCTGTTACTTTCTCAAAGAAGGAGATCAGGTTGGTTTGGCATGATCTACCTTTTGTAAAACCACGTTGTATTTTGTCCCAATTACCATTGACCTCAATGTCCTTAACTACTTTTGCCTTCAAAATTTTTTCCAAGACCTTGCATACTACAGGTGTCAAACTAACAGGCCTGTAGTTCCCCAGATCACTTCCCCCCCCCCACTTTCTTAAAAAACAGGGACTATGTTAGCAATTCTCCAGTCATATGGTACAACCCCTGAGTTTATAGATTCATTAAAAATTTTTGCTAATAGGGTTGCAATTTCATGTGCCAGTTCCTTTAATATTCTTGGATGAATCACCACTCAAAAATAACTGAAATATATTGCTACACTAGACACTGGGCCTACTATTTGGGGGGGAGGGATAGCTCAGTGGTTTGAGCATTGGCCTGCTAAACCCAGGGTTGAGGGGGCCATTTAGGGATCAGGGGCAAAAATTGGGGATTGGTCCTGCTTTGAGCAGGGGGTTGGACTAGATGACCTCCTGAGGTCCCTTCCAACCCTGATATTCTAGGATTCTATGATTCTGCTCCATTGGATCTGGGCAGATGGATTACCCTTTTGCTCAAGCACAAGAAGATATTTCAACAAAACATTGTAGAAGGTGTTAAGAAGAGCCCCTGCTTCCATTCATCACAACGTACCAGCAGACACTCCCTTGGCACAGTCTATCATGCTGATGATGCTTTTAGGGTACATCCACATGGCAAGCAGTTAGCTGCAACAGCGAGTTTCAGAGCCCAAGTCTACAGATTCAGACACATGGGGCTCATGCTACGGCATTAAAAATAGCTGCATAGACATTCAAGCTCTGACTGGAACATCTATATAGCTATTTTTAGCACCGTTGTGTGAGCCCTGCAAGCCCAAGTCCATAGACCTGGGCTCCAAGACTCGCTGCTATGTTTCTCTGCTTGCCATGCAGACGTACCTCTAGAGTCCTCAAAGTGCTGCCTTCATATTCTCTGATGCTCAAGAAATGGAACTGCATGTGAAAGTGAGGAAGTACACAGAATCACAGAACCACAGGGTTAGAAGGGAACACAAGGGTCATCTAGTCTAACCCCCCTGCCAAGATGTAGGATTTATTGTGTCTAAACCACCAAGACAAATGGCTATCCAACCTCTTTTTGAAAACCTCTAGTGAAGGAGTTTCCATGACTTCCCTGGCAGTTTGTTCCATCGTCCTATTGTTCTTACAAGATCTATGAAAGCTTCCAGAAAGCCCACTGATGTTTCTGCAAACTCTTTCCCTGTGCTCAACAACAGCCTGTGGGATTCACAAATCAACAACAAATACAAGCATTTCCTGCTAAATAGTCAAGCCAACAGCAGAATCCTGAATTTCACAACACTGCAGAAGGACACAGACTACGCGGATCCTGTGTACATCTTCCTATGACATCATAAATGGTCTGGAATCCTCACTACTTGAGAGACCACATCTGTCTCTCAATGTGACATTTGCCAGCTGATGGATTCAAATTAATAGTCCCCTCTTGGTGTAAAAGGACAGAGCTGGTTGGAGAACATTCTGTGAGAGGACCATGGCCTTTGGAACTCACTGTGCTCCTTGGTCTGTAATAGCCTGAGCTGGAAGATTTTGGGGGGGATGCTGCAGGACCTACCTACCTGTTTTCCCATGGGAGTTGGTGGAGAATGATTGTGGGGGAATGAGTTGGAGAAGACTTCAAACAGGAAATGCTGTATGAGTGGGGAAGATCTCTCTTTGAATATTGATGGGTGTAGCCCTTGTGTGTGCTGTTTTGAATGTAAAACTTTGTAATGCATCAGGAATTGTAGATATTTAAAATTAAGTACCTAAGTTAAGAGGAAGGTTGGTCCTTGTGGTTAAGACAACAAACTGGGACTCAGGAGATCTGGGTTTAAATTTCCACCTCTGCCACAGACTCCCTGTGAAGTCCTGGGTAAAGTCACTTAAATCTTTCTGTGCCTTGGTTCCCCATCGCTCACACCTTTCACCTGTCTTAACTATGTAAAGAATGAGATTTTTTTAGAGAAGGGACTGTCTCCTACGCGTTTACACAGTGCCTAGCACAACATGGCCCGAACGTCACTTCAGTCACTATGAAGATAAATTATAACACAATTTAAGAAAAAGCTCTGCAGATTATCTGGAGATAAAGTAGCAAGGGAGGGAGATGGTGAAAAAACAATATTGAGAACACACACCTCGGTTACATTTTTCCAATAGTTTCCTCTGTTCATGAACTTCTGCTGTCAGAACAGCTTTTTCTTCCTTTACTTTATTTACCTAGAAGAGTATAAAGAAGACACAAACAGATGAATAATAAATCAGTGAGAATCTAATTAACAGCATATTATTGCATCTTATTTTACATGCAAAGATTTATTTTTAATAATTGATTTCGAACTGGAAGACTTACTTTCAGCTTCACATTATAATTTTCAAAGGGGTTTAAAGGGAGTTCCCCACCTGACTTATTGATATTTCCCTCCTCCAGATAATATTGTTTTCAAACGTTACGAAGTACTGCAGAACCAAATGGTTCTTCTGGAGATTGCATTGCCCACTTTCATGACACAAACCAATTACAGCAGCAAATACAACATATTTGTACTTCTACATTGTCTTTATCCTGGCAGATTCCAAGGTAACAGGTTAAAGTTATTAGCTTACCCACTATTGACTGAATTTTAACACAAGCAAGCTACTGTTATGCAAATTTTTTGTGCGGGGAGAGGGACAAAGGGAGGGAGTGGATGTCTCTGTTTATTGGCCAAGAGCTGCTGCTTGTCATACTGAATGCAGGTGTAGGGCAGACAGGACAAATGACTATAAGTGGTGATTTGCATCGGTACATAGCTTACCCCAGTATGAAACAAAGGTACATGCCATTGGCTCAAAACAGCCCCTTTGCCTGTCTAGTTACATTGGTGAGTGACTACTGATGGCTAAAAATCAGGGCAAGATCCAACGCAGACAACATCACAGTTTAGAGCAGAGAATAACAATCCTTGGTCCACACAGCCCTTCCTGGACATCCACACAAAACCAAATAATTTGGGAGGCAGGGGGGTACATTAAGGTGGTCAATGAAAGGACCAGTCTCTTACGAAGTGGTCCATAGTACAAGGCTAGTGAACCCTCCGATTAGATAGTATTCAATTAACTTCACAACTGACAGTTTTCAACCAACACTACATACAAAAGGTATTGAATGCACACAAATGGTCTCGCCTTCCATGCTACAATACATACTTCTTCAATTACTTCTACAAGTTTGCGCCTCAGGTTTTCCAGTTCAATGGCCAAGGTCTTCTTTTGCTCCTGAACAGATATAATTTGATCTTGCAGCTCTACATTTTCAGGAGAGGAAAAAAATTTTTTTTTCATCTTATACTCGGGGGGAAGGTGAGGAGGGAAGAAATCCAACAATTATGTGGATACAGCCGAGCATGAAACACACTGGGCTGCAAAGACAAAACGTCAGTCATAGCCCAGGTTCCATAAATACATACACAGACATGCTTCTCTTAGGTGTCATATAACAGAACTGCAACGCGGCTACAGTTTCAGATTTGCTCTACTAAGGTAATCTCCCTTGTCCAGTTCTTTTGTCTTTGCTTTTATTGCATTCTGCTGAAAACTCTCTTTCTGCAAGGCAATATGCTGTTATGGGTGCAATGCTGCCAGATGCTGAAGACCCTCAGTCCCCTCAGAAGATGATCAGCACCTCACAAGATGAGGCCATGTGGCAACAGAAAAATATTTTTAGAGGCTGCCTGTAAAACAAATTAATACACTTGAATTCCTTTCGGATCATGATCTCTTTCTTGTCACAAACAACAGGCACTTAATACTTTGGGAGGTTTTCTGTGAAGAAATACTCCTGAATAGCTGCCAATTTATAACCCTTGTAACATTATTTGAAGTGAGTCAGCATATAACCTTTTTACTGATAGCAGAGGTAATTTTGGTAAATTCTCTCCTCAGAATTTGTTTCTTAATTTACTTCATATTTTGCTAATTCAATTACAATGGAATAAAACATTTGATTACAATCACTTCTTATTGGGACCATAAGGGTTTAGTTTAAAATTGTTGCTTAACCCTTTTAAAAAAATAAAAAATAAATAAAAAAAATAAAGGAGACACAAAGATACAGACTTACTGGTTGTATTAGTTCTCACTGAACCCTCTCATTCCCCACCTGCCTTCCATTTTTCATAGTGCTGCTACTCTTTGAATACCAAACTATTAGCTTCAACATCTGTTCCTAGTCAACTGCAGACTGGGCAGAGATGGTTGCTGGACATATTGCATATTGGGAGCAGTGATTAAAATTATTTAAAATCCCTGGAAATATTGGGTTTTTCAAACTTTTTCTTTTTGTCTGAATAGCAGCCTCCACCCTGCTCTCTCTGAGATGGGCACCCATGGAACTTTCCATATAAGTGGCCGGGAAGTACATTGACAAGAACTGGGGGTGTTTTCTGTGTGCTGGTTTTTGGAGCAAAGATCTCCCTGCTTAAACAAATGTGATCTCTCTCCAGGCAATGGGACAATACATCCCCTCCTACTACAGTGACTATTATACCACTGCTAAAATACTTCGCACTTCCATTCAAGTATCACAAACATTTAACAATGTTAAGGAAGACTCCCAGCACCCATGTGAGTTAGGCAGGATTATTTATTATCCTTCTACTGTGCAGAAGGAAAGTCTGAGACACAGGGAGGTTGTAAGTTGCCCAAGGCCTCACAGTGAGTCAGTGACAGAGCAGGGAATAGAAACAAGCTATTCTAACTCCTGGACAACAGACCGCATTTCCTTCTGTAATGGTGTCATCAACAGTGACAGGAGATACAATGCACCCCTCCCTTCTCCCGGCCCCCACTGTGCACATGCTTATCTGAACCTTTGACCTTTCAGTTATTCTCTCCTCTTCAACTTCCTTAGTACCCTTCTCAGTACCCAGCCAGGCTTCTCCCTGTTTCCACTCTCCTCAACCTCCAACAGGATCCTTGGCTTTCCTCTCCAAGGGGAAGTACTAGGAACTCTGGAGTTTGATCCCAGCTCTGACAGTGATTCGCTGTGCAGTGTTAGAGAAAGCATTTAACTGTTCTGTGCCTCAGCTTTCTCATTGGTAAAATGGGGAGAATCATACTTCCCTACTACACGGGAATTATCTATGTTCTATAGCTATTAACTATGCTATTAAAATTAGAAAGAGTAGAGGTTCTTTTAAAAAGGGAGCATTTTAACCTGTCTCATAATGATGAATTTGGGAAATCCATACATGCCCCTTGTTAGAAGCCTTGCCATCATAATCAACACAAGCTTGCAAAACAAGAAAAGGGAACTCAGAAACTTACTAGTAAAGTAAAGGAGAGTTCTCTAGGATGAACACCCTTTGTCACCCTCAAGTTTTGCTGTTTGTCCCAGTGCAAAAGTCCCTGTTTAACCCATTTTTGGTAGTGCCTCATGCAAAGTTAGATGGACATATAGGTTTTCATGGAAGGAAATACAGAGATACTAAATGAAAACTGGCAAGGAACGCTGCCTTATATGCCTACTGAGGAAACTTTACACAAACAGCAGCTGAAAAAATGCCACAGGTGACCCTGCCCTCAGTCTTTTGTGTATGTAAAAAGTACCAAGTGACTGACCTATTGCTGTTACTAGACTAATGCAAATGTTTATTTTATTGAGTCAACAACACTGAAATCTCTCATCTGAGTGTAGGACTACTCCATCATTGCATTGTAACTTGTTCTACAGTATGTATGTTTGATATGGTAACTGTTATGCAGCACAATGCGGTCTATTCAACAGCAGAGCTCACCTTTCATTTGCTGTTGACAATGCACTGAGTTGCATGAACCCGAGCTACCTTCAGTTTCTGTGGATGAATCATCGTCATCAATGTTAATTTCTTCTGTAATGATATCTGGCCCCAGTTTCGCCATATACAACATGCTAATTCTTTTCAGGGTCTTATTTTCTTTGTTCAACTGAAAAGTAAAAGATACGCACAGTATGTAGCTAAGTATATTCTTTTTCTTCTCTATTTTAACCAGAAGATTTATCAATCATGCAGCAAGCAAGACAAAGTGATATTAGTTTAAAATACAGCACCTAACACTAAAGAAGGGCCCAAGCCATGAAGTTTGGCCCCCTACTACTTTGAAGTGGTTTGGATCTGACATTATGGTTCAGTCAGGCCCATTTCTTACTTCATATAAGAAATGTTTCTCTCTGGTACTCCTGGTTAGTGAATATCCTAGATGGCTCAAATCAATTAACTAGCATGCTTACTTTAATCTTATATATTCTTTGTGATAGCTGCCACAGCTCCTGTCCTCCACCATACATTGGCATTAATAAAAAGTGCTAATCCTAAAGAAGTCATAATTAACTTCTAATTATTTTGATGCCAGAGAGTTAATAACATAGGTTCAATATACATAAAAAGACAGTCGTAACACAGAATTGAAATCATCGAATGCACTATGGGTCATAACCACAGGCCAATGCCCATCTCCAGTAGTTGGGCTGGATGCTAAGCAGATGCATGGCTAGGAAAGAACAATGAGGGAGCTTAAATGCATCCCTACCATGAAGCAAGTTGGTGCTGCCAGGAAGAACTGGAGGATCCAGACAGCAAAAGATGCTTCAGTCTCCCTCCCAGCCTTTCCTTGGTTGCTCCACATCTGTACTCTGCCTGCATGCACATAGGCCCCCAAAGCTAAGGTCCACATTGCACAAGGGGTGTGCAATGTTTGCATGCCCTTGTGCCAAGCACCCCTCTCTGCCCCCACAGAGATCAGGTCCAGATCTGCCCACAAGGACACGCACTGCACCCTGGCCTATACAATCTGAAAAATGCAGCCAGAGACCATACTTCCTCCTTTGATTAGAAGGGATACCCTACAGTTACTGTATTGGGGAAATGATCCTGAATTCTTTACCTAGGCAAAACTCCCTTCCATAAAAATGGGAGATTTGCTTGAGTACAGAGCTTCTTCAAACACATCTCACTTCCAAAGACTGAAATAAAGGAAGCAAGAGGAATCTTGCATGTTTTAGTCAGCACATACTAACAAGCACATCAGCCCTACTGGACAGTGCAAGTCTTTTAACCACCCATGTGTGTCACTATGTATGTTACAAATAATGAACAGAGGAGAAGAAAGTTACATACATAAATTACTTTTCTTAGTTATATGCTGATTGACTACCTTATGAATTCTAATATCGTGTCATTATGCAAACAATTAAGTAAATACCTCTGGAAAGTACATTGCTAATGCATCCTAATTAAAGAGATTTCTTATTGGTGCGATTTCTGCCACATCCCAAGTAGTACTCTGGGCAGACAAAAAAAACAGCTGGCATTGCTAATGAAATTTGGTTCAAAATTGCTGTAATCCATTTTCTGATGAAGTGGCTCAGATGCATTTTGCACAACCAAAAATACATAACACATAGATAAAAAACATTCTTTTATAAATAATGTACTTCTGATGAGATGGAATATAGAAAATTACACACTTGGTAAATTCATCAGACTAGATGCAATCAACAGAGCACTGGAGGTCACCTTTTGCCTGCCCTCAGTTAGCTTTCATGAACAATCACCTGAAATGTAATGCTTTGGCAGACTTTCATTTGATTCAGATACTGAGATGCCCATTATTCCTTTATGTCACATGTAGGATAGTTTTAAACTTGTTTACCATTTAGCCTAAACACATATAAAATGGGCTATAAAAAGTAATGCTCCATGAATTACTGGTATCTTGCTTGCGGTTTCAAAAGCATAACTAAATAGACACTTCTAAAAGGAGGGCACCTTACATCAAAACAACAAATACATTTTACAGTGTTTCACATATGAATTATAGTTTTTACTATCTTAAAGTTATTTCATCTCTCAAAGAATGCAAACAGGCATCTGCTGTGCTTACAGAGACACACACACCCAACACCCTTTTTTCAGAATGAGAACATAAAATCAGAATACAGATACAACTGAACAATTGTATTAATTGTTCTCACCTTAGAAGCCAAAGCTTCAGCACTTTCACGGCACGTCTTTTCAATTTCAAGGTGGTTCTGCATACAATTTACTTCCTCGATAACCATGTGAGAAACTAGAAAATGGGGAAATGTGTTTCTTACAAAGATGAAAAAGCTGACTAATTTTTTACTGTAATTGACACACTCATCCCATGATTATGACTACACTGTCTTGCACATCAACAACTTTTGAAAATGGTATTACAAACTTGGAAAAGCACAGCCCATATAAATGCATGTAGAGAGGAAAGGTTATGAAAACAGAGTGAGAGATATACTTTGTAAGCAACAATCAGATTATTATTAACCATGCTAGCAAAATTACAGGAGTTTCGGATAGCTAAAAGCAAGTCATAAATTGATAGTTTTTAAGGCCAGAAGGGACAATTTTGACAATGATCATCATTTATTAATTGCTTTGTAGTAGCACATAGGAGCTCTAGTTAGACCAGAACCCCCATCATGCCAGGTGTTATACAAAGAAAAGAAAGGGGGTGGTGGTTGTGGAAGGGAGAGTCTCTGCCCCAAAGTGTGAGTTCCTTCAGAACACAGGGCACTCACATGGAGTAGTATCTTACTCCGCAAGTGGGCTCACTGACTTCATTGAGACCATCCCAGGCATAATATAAGTTTCTGTTGTTGGCTGAACACTATACCCTAAAAGCCACAGAATGGGCATGCAACACAGCTTAGTTAATACTGCTGTTGAAAGCCTAACTTGGGCATTTCTTGACTTTCTTTGTAATTTAAACTGTACAATCGGAACAATGGCATGACAAAGGTTTTTGTACTTTAAATTATTATTTATGGCTTGAGTTCTCTCTGCACCTGGCACTGTACTAACATAAACTGAAGACTTTACAACCTGTGCTCCCAGTCCTGCTAAAATACACATAGACAGATCCCAACACTCACATGGATCCTTTTGTGGGACTGGGGTCTAAATAAGACACAGTGATGATCAGATAGTAACACACAATGGAAATATCCACATTAGAACTTTTGAGATCATGTCAGAGTGATTGTGAAACAGGTAATTTGATTTCTTAGGTGCTTATATGGTCCCCATTACCATGGTATCTGAGCACCTCCCAATGTTCAAATGTATTTATCCTCAAAACCCCATAAAATAGGGAAGTACAATTATCCCCATCTTACAGGGGGGGAACTAAGGCACAGAGGGACTAAAGGGGGATTTTCAAAGCACAGATGGCAGTTAGGTCCCAAACTCCCATTGACTTTCAGTGAGCGTTAAGCACCAAACACCATTTATGGCTTGGAAAATCTCCCCCCTAAGTGACTTGCCCAAGGTCACACAGGAAGCCTGTGGCAGAGCAGGGACTTGAATCTGGGTCTCTCGAGTCCTCAGGTTAGCAACTTAACCACTGCACCATCCTTACTCTGAGGGCTAGATTCTGACACCCTCAGTGTCCTGGGGCCCTGATTCTGCAGCCGACTCTGTGGTGGCAGATTGCTTTCCTTGCACTGAGTCAACCGCAGAATCAAGACTTTAATATGGAAATAGGACTATTCACAGACTGTGATACTACACTATGTCAGTAGGGGTGGCAGAATTTAGCTTGAAGAGAGGGAAACTGAAAAATTCATTTGTATTAATTATTGCCAGAGTTAAAACTTAACAGCTTCATACACTAAAGAAATAGATATATTTCTTCCCCCGAAACAAGCTTCAGAATTGTGATTGGAAAAATATTTTCAGACCATGCAGTTCATTAGACAAAGATATAAAAAAATGGGAACAGACACTACCAGTGCCCAGACACCACACTGATGGGCACAACAGAGATTAAATAGTTTAGGAAGATAGCAAAGTGCTGTCAGCTGAGAAGTTTTACCATTATTTTACAAATGTACTTTTGCCCTAATGCTATTTAGTCAATAATACAAGAAAATTTTATGTTTTGAAGTTAAAAATAACTTGGAGATTATAGGGCAAGTCTTTGGCTACAGGTGAAAGGCAGGCCATGCAAGTTGGGCCAAAGTGACATAAAACACTCACCTCGACGTGCCCGGATTCTGGGATCACTCTGTGCAGGGTTAGTCCTCCATCATAAATAAATCTTGGTCCACACTACGCACCTTTTAGCAACACAGCTGTGTCGCTACAGTCATGCTGCTATAAGGTGTGCAGCGTAGCCACTGTTTGTCAGCAGGAGAGAGCTTTCTCGCTGACAAAAAGCTTCCACTCCCAACTAGTGGAAGGCAGGAGAGCGCTCCTGCCGACAAAGCGCTGTTCACACTGGCACTTTTCGTTGGTTTGTGGGGAGGTTTTTTTTGTCGCTTGTGGGGGTGTTTTTTTCACATCCCTGAACGACAAAAGTTGTGTCGTTCAGTTTCCAGCGTAGACTAATCCTTAAAGTAGCCCTTAGTCTGCTCTAATTTCTGCTGGCCACCAACAGCCTGAAAAGACCAAAAGAACAGCTGGATATTTGCAAAACATTGAGGAATCCTGGCCAACAATCTCTATCTATCCTCAGACCACGTCCCCTAAACTGGCAGTAGAGAGAAGAGGAACACTGGAGTCCCTCGATCGTCGTGAAACCTCCTACGCTGGGGTGATCTTTCCGTGGCCAGTTACACTTGCTTTACAGAAAAGCTACACTATTGGTATGGAGCAAAGCTGCTGCCCTTCACAGGAGGCTGTGGAGGAATATATTTTATAGAGTAAAACTTAAGAAATTGACTATTTGTGCTTTTCCTTTCGTTGTTGTTGCATCATAAACTCAGAAATTGAGGAAGGATGGATATATTATATATATCCACCAAGAGGGAAAGAACCCTATCTCAAATCCTGCATGCAAAACTAGTTAAAGTTAGAAAATCAGGACCAGGTCACATAGCACAACTAGAGATTACTCTTGGTTCACTTAAGCTTCATTAACCTCCAATTATGATTAAACTCAGGAAAAAAATTCTTTCCAAATTAAATACAAAAATATATTACTTCCTAAATCTGCCCAAAGTTCTTATTATGTTAATATTAAAATTCATAAAGCAGCACTAAGTGGCCAGAAACATCTCTAACCTTGATGTTTTTTCAGGGGTAATATTAATCTGCAGCAAATGCAGGCCAGCCAAAAACCACTTAACTAATTAGTAGTTGCAGTCACCGAGAAAACATGAATCAACACTGTTATTACAAGTGGCACATTTGAGTGGCATCTAATTATGACTTGATGAGCACGATACTTGCATTATCAACATTACTACTGCATCCCATCAGGGCCTAAAAGCTGCTGATGGCATTGACTGCGAGAAACTCCCACTCAATGGTACCGCAGCACCCAACAATCTCCTTGGCAGGGGCACCCTCACTAAATGACACGTTAAGCGTAATTACTGGTAGACATTGTAAATAAACAGGATTGGAAGTGAAAATTGTACCAAGTGCATAAGACACAATCTGACACATTGGAAGTGGCAGCCTTAATTGAGAGTTTCTTTGACTGCTCAAGATCATTTCAACTGCATTTCTCGGAGGACAGTGATTATAACTGTGGAGACAGACGGCATAATGGTATCAGCACTGCTGACAGAGCAGTGAATTAAATTGTATCTGCTGTTGTGTGAAAGCCTTGATGAGAGGTACAGATCCTTAGTGGTCTTATCATTATAACACAATGGTCATGTTGTCATCAACCTTGCTGGCTCCAATTGAAAAGAAATGATTGTGTGTTGAAGCTTTCCCCCCCTCCACCACCACCACCTTCTATCTCTTGTGCTGAATAGAACCAATTTTCAGAGAGCTATGAAATCACGCAATAGGGCCTAAAATGCAGCTGCTTGGCATACAAACGGGGCCCCATTAAACTGGAATCACACACAATATGTGTTTATGCCAGGAGAACAAATAGAAGCTGAGTACAGGCCAAGTTTATTCACAGACACAAAGCCGGTGTAGCTCTTCATCAATATAATTGCCTTTTATATTGTCATTTAAATAATGGGCTCTATTATTGCCTTAAAATCCTAATATTCCTGGCATTTTATCACTATGTTTACAAGGTATGTTCTTTAAAAATGTGAAAGGAAGATAAAGGAAACCTATAAAATTTTACAGCAAATATTACTTTGAATTTTAAGCCTTAACTACTTGACATTTTTGCCACACTCTGGTATTCACACTATCATAACAAAAACCCGAACAGGCTGTGTTTTTTTCCCACAGGAATTAGACTTCTTATTTCCGAATATCCTTGCCTTATGGCGCAATTATACAAGATCATTTGAGGATAGTAAAAGTTACCATTTTTTAGGTTCATTTTCTATAATTGTATTTGCGAACAATTGCCAAAAAAAAATAAATTTAAATTAACTTAGTCTCACTCTGTATATTTTTGTGTGTGCTTTCCATGTCCTGTATTTTTAATGGTCATCATGCATTGACACAAACCAGACATAACAGACCAAAATCCCATTGTAATGGTCCCTTATGAGGAGCTTTTCCACTAGGATACTTACACTCCCATTAGCTGTGCTTTGTTACTTCCAGACACCATACAGTGTCAATAGAACCATTACCATAAAAGTGTAAAACTGATCTTGACATTTTTCACAGGATAAAATATGACTTGCTATAAAAATTACCAAGGGACATCAGTAATTTCTTTTAGCAGCTTGACTCCCTTCCCACCAAAAAAATACAGCTATTCAATCTACATGGGTATAATAGCTATTCAGTTTACATGTGTATAATTTCAGAATAACTCAGCTGAGTTATACTGAGGAGACAGAGCAGAATTTGGCTACTATCTTTTGAGCACTTCCCACCTGAAGATGGCTTAACTGATTTCACCTATTGAGCCAACAACTGCTGCGCCAGCATTTAACCTGATGTAAGCTGAAATGGTGTGTGACAAACCCCTTTAAAACCAGGCTTTGAAGGAGAAAATGCAATTGAATCTGAACCCCGGCATTGTCACTGCTGCACGGCAATGCTGAGTGCTATGGTTGTAGCTATTACTCTTAAGTGTTAATATTCCCATTCAAATGCCAACTTACTTTTTTGAAACTCTTCAAGTTTTTTGACTGCCTCATCACGCTCTTGTTTAATTTTGTCACACTGTACAGGGAAGAGAAGACAGGAATTCACGTAAAGCTGTGAACATGGTCATATAAATTAATAATCTGTACAATATTAATGTAAAACCATAGGGAAGAGATAACGTATATGAACCTAAAAAGCAATAGTCTTTTTGTTCTCATTCCCCCAAGATCTGTGGAGGATATGTATTTAAAAGTTGTTGTCCAAGATGTTTCAAATCACAGCTGACAAAAAACCTCTGGAGTTCAATCAGTATTGTTACTAGTGAACTGTTCCTGAAACAAGCACAGCTAGTCTGCAATTATTTTAGAAGCATCACATTGACCGGTCCAGATGTAAGTAAATTCTACCATGCATTTTACAATAATAGAAATAACATTAATGGCATGTGAGATATACATTATATTTATCAGAGATGCCAACCACTTTTTGCACAGTGTCCTACATTTCTATACAAATATATATAGAATATCTGTATCTTGGGGGTTTATATTGCTGCCCATCATCACAGTATCTGAGTGCCTTCCGTGTAAACTCAACAGCAATAGCGAAGTCCATCGTGCACTGCATAAAGTCTCTGGCACCTCTCCCTTTTTGGGATCAAAACTGCATTTAGGATTGGTGTTAGGGGGGTGTCTTTGTGGGAATAAGGGTTGTGACAGTTTTAGAGCAAAAGAGGTGTCAGTGTTCTCAGTGTCATTCTTATGATGGAAAGGATTTTTCAAAGGAGAAGAATAAAATGAACACTTAATTGGTAACTTGCCTCTACCGCTTTCACAACTCCATATAATAGATATAATTCCACGAAACAATGAGTACAGCTCACATGACACATACTGTAAGTGATCATCCAAATCATGGAAAATACAAGACTTTATGGGGAAGAATGACACCATTACAGAAAAATAGAACGTCATGAGATTTTTCCACATAATGTATCTTACACGCCCAAAGCAAGTAGGCAGTGTTCTTGTAGCTGTCCTGGTCCCAGCATATTAGTGACACAAGGGGGGTGGGTAATATTTTTTATTGAAATAACTTCTGTTGATGAGAGAGACAAGCTTTCGAGCTTACATAGAGCTCTTCTTATTCCTGGACCTGAAGAAGAGCTCCGTGTAAGATCAAAAGCTTATTTCTCTCACCAACAGAAGTCGGTCCAATAAAAATGTTACCCACCCACCTTCGGTCTCTAATGCCCAGCGTAAATACATTCTCTCTCACATGTAGCTATAGAGGACCACAGTAACTAGAGATGGAAGGGACCCACCAGATCAGTATCCTTACAGTGTAACTATATTTCCAGTTTATACTTTCAACATTTCAGAAGTTCATGACAGGTTAAACAGTTTTTGATTTTTAAAAGAAAAAAATCGTTAAATTTATGTTTCTATTTTCAGTTTGCCCACTAGGGGCCCCACTTCCAGACAACTAGGAGAGGGGCCCACAGCAACAAAGGGCCTGATCCAAAGTCAGTCAGTCAAAGTCAACTCGAATCTTTCCATTGACCCCAATGGGCTTTGGATCAGGCCCTCAGATAGGACCCGCTCTTCAGCAGAAGCGGGTGCCACAGAGGATATCTCCGCCGCAGCTGGAAGCCAGGCCTCAGCAGAAGCCACTTTGGGGGGCATCCTATGGAAAACATGAGGAAGAGGAGCTGCACTGAGTAAGTGGCTGCCTATCTCAACATGTGAGGTGAAGGGAGTGTGAGTAGCTTCAAAGTGGGGAGAGGATCAGACACCTGTTGCTGCAGGGTCGGCTGCTGCTGAGGAGGGCAGCGAGGGCAGGAAGAGGATGGAGAAAGAAAGCTGTAGTGATTGGCAGGGAGCTGGAAGGAATGGGGAGCTTCTTACTCTAACTGCTGGGGGGAGGGAGACAACCAGCTCCAAAGCAGCTAAAGAGGGAGAAACAGCCAGGCGGAAAAAGGCTGAATGAAGCGCTGTCTCAGTACTGTCTGTCTTTTTATGTATGACTGAATCTTTTCCCCAAAAAAGAAAGGAAGGGAGGACAAAGGAGAGTGACACCTCAGTTTCCATTTACTAAGAATTAAACTAAGGTCTTGTTGCTTCCTCCCCTCCCTCTCAGTTTTTCCAGCAGGAAGCCTCTGTCCTACCTCACTGCTAGGAGAGGGGCCTGTACGAGGGAAGTGGAGAAATGCATAATAAGATATAAAAATTATGTACTTAAAATTGTTGTTTCACTTGCCACTGTCACTGGAGAGCACCGCTCTCTTGCGAGGGGATTCTGTGTGATCCACGGCCAGCTAATGCTTAATACTGTAGAGCAATGACATGGTGCACTGATCCACCACACCTCACCCAAGGATCTCAAAGTGCTTCACAAGCTTTCAGCCTCACAACACCCAGGGACGTGGATAAGCATTATTATCGGAGTTGTAAATATACAAAGAGATTAAGGGCCTGATCTGAAGCCTAATGAAATCAATGGGAGTCTTTCCAGCGAGTTCAGTGGGCACTGGTTTGGATCCTTGGTGATTTGCCCAGGGACACATTGAGTCACTGCCAGTCAAGAATAGGACCCAGAAAACCCAATGCTGTCCCTGGCCCTAACCGCTAAATAGAACACCCTCCAAATCTCCTCATAAAACATTTTGTTAAGATAATGTAACAACAAGGAAAGTTAATGACCCAGTCCTCCAGACCTTTACTCACATGGGTTGTCTTTGCACAAGCAGTCCCCACTGAAGCCTCTTTAGGACTACTCACATGAATAAGGATTAATTACATGACTAAAGCAAACACTTATGTACATGAGTAGTCCCTCTGAAGGCAACGTGATTACTCACATGCCCAGTTATTCATATGTGTTTGCAGGATGAGGGCCTACAGGCTTGGCTCCTAACTTTCCAAACAATTTCCATTCTAAGTCATCATTTTCTCACACGATTTCATTTGCTGCTGCTATGCCTCACGGCAAAGACAGGGGGTTTTGACATTGATTTAAGTGAGGGCAGCAGCGAGCACACTGACTTCAACCATGCAATCAGATCTACACAGGTAGACCCTCCACCCCAATCCCACCCCTACTCAAAGTCCATTGAACTTACTATGAAGATTAGTCCATCCCATTTCTTAATATGAGGAAAAAAAATAAAAAACTGTCTTCTTTTACTTCTACAAAAGTAGAAATAAAAGTTGCAAACAAACATTGAAATCTCAGTAAACAACATTTTCAGCTCAAGAAACATATTGATAAGTGATAACAATGCAGTTACTTATCACAATTTAAACAAACCAATCAACCTTGCATTTAAAAGAAGAAAATGAATAGTTAAGGACATCAAATCTAGAACTGCCAGTTGCTCCCAAAGCTACTATTCTTTCTCCAGTGTTAGCAAAATATGAAACACAATGACGCTGTTGAAAGAGAAACTTTAAAAGTATATACTTTGTTTTCATCAATAATCACACTGATCAGCATCAAATGCAAGAACACATGTACATAGCATTACCATTCATTTGAAAAAAGTGTGTTGTTGATTTTAAATACACATAAAACAAACGTTCTTGTGGAACAGTAATTGTAAGTACTTTACCAAACCTTCTGCTGTCAGTATTAACTAACAATTCCCATTTAGCAGTAGCCCTTAAAAGAGAAATGTTTAGATATCAAAATCAAAAATGGGTATGTAAGAAATCACCAACATCCATGGGTCAGAGTTAAGGCTTCTTTGCCGTGATAAAATATGAGTTTAAGACAGAGGTGTTTAGGACGTCAGTAGTGTAATATTTATAGTGTCCTTACTTGGGTTTTTTATGAAGTACTACAGCTGATTATTATGTTATTATTACATAATTGTCATTTAACAACTCAATCTGAATTTCTTAGCAAGAAAACAAATCTGTTGATATTTTAACAACTAGATTCTTTTAGTTCAATTTATTGAATTAGTTTTATATTAATTTCTCTCCAGGACCTGATCTTTCAAGAGTGGTACACGTAAGGATCATACTCCAGAGACTTGGCAACCGGCTAGTACTAAGGTTTAGATTTCTGCCTTCTGGTTATTCAAGTTACTAAGCAATTCTTCAGTGGCAATTAGCAGATCCTCTAGCTGCCTGCAAGTCTCAAGCTGTGGAATCTCAAAGGCCTTCTGTTTTTCTGAAATTTCAGTACTCCTAGCTGGTAGCCATGGAATCTGCCAGCCAGCATTCCCTTTTTAAAGAAAAGATAATTTCTGATATAGCTTACTTCTTACAAGAGGAAATATGTGAATACTGAAGATATCCATGCAGTATAGTATTGGACATGTTAGGAGAGGGATGGAAGACTTCAAAATTGACCAGCATCTTGGGTCAGCACAGCACAAAACCTGTCATTGCCTATTCTACACTCTGATCCTACAATGTGATGTGTTTAAGTGGTTGCCTGCGCCCACGTCAAGCTCCACTGACTTAAATGAGACTCCGCATGGATACATGAGCCCACCAGGCAAACCACACTGGAAGTCTGGAGCACTAGGGTGAAATCTGAGCCATGTTGATGTCAATGGGAATTTTGCATCGATTTGAATGAAGCCAGAATTTCACCCCTAGATCCTTGCAACTGGCTCAGTTATCCAGCTGTGAATCTGATCCTGCACTCACTGACATCAATGGCAAAGCTCCCATTAAGTGCAATGGTGCAAGATCAGGCCCTAGGAGAGAAAAGTCAACTTATTTTTCACTTAAAACAAGAGAGCAGACTTTGAGCCACGTATTAGATAGAACGGCTTACTACATTTTAATTCATCTAAATAATCACGGGATATTATTTATCCTAGATGTCTGGATGCATCAAAGTTTACATAGTCATCACACAGTGAATTAAGTCACTTCCACAGTTTAGCCAAAAATTCCTTTTTTCTTGACATGGTTATTTTATGAAGGACTTTGAAATGTTACAATTTTAGTGAAAATATCAAATTAAAAATTAAGTATTGTCCAAGAAGGAATCACATGGCATTTGTCACGTCCAACGTAAAGAGAAAGAGACATGCCATCAATATAGGGATCCATCTTCTTTGTTTCTAGACAGACGGTTGCTAATAGGAGATTCATTTTCAAACAGCCAAGTAATTACTTTCCTTTTCCCACTGCAGTACCATGTGCCATTTGGTCTCAGAGAAACTGCATATATACAGAAAACACAATGAAAACATACAGTTTCCCCTTTTAAAAAAATTTTTTTTACTGAAATTTAAAGTACTCCAAATTAACAATCCCTACTCAGTGAAAGCCACACAAGGAAAGGGAAATTAACAATGACAAACAGTATCAAAGATACTGTATTACATACACTGTTTCTTGAAAGGTTCTGTCTCAGTCCCTTTTCTGCTGGCAGGGTGACAAAACACTGCCCATGCTGATGCACAAAAGTAGTTCCTGTATGATCTATAGCAAGTATTCATAAATATGTATTCGTTCCCTGACTTTGAATGCTTCAGAGCTGCATATTACGTATCTAAGGGGAGAGGGGGAGTTCAGTTGACTGTTAAGTTACCTTGACGTTTTTAGTCCTAGTTTGTTTTTGTTTTTTAAATAAGAAGGTGACCTATAAAGGAAAATAATTGGGGCTGTGCCTTTTTTACTCCATTAAGATGTGTAAACCAGGCTGGAAAGGAATTTTTTTGAGGAAGAAGGGGGGACAGATTATTTGATTTTACCTTAAAATATTAGGAATGTCAGTCTTATTTTGCTGGATAACTCACTGGAGATCTCAATGTTGATTGTGTACTTTCTCACACCTTAATAAGATGGGCGAGGGGGAATTTTTGACTCAGATATCTTTCCTTCTATTACTTGCTTGAGTTTTAAAATGTTAGCCAAAAAGTGTTTTAAAATGCCCAATTTAAAACCACTTCCTCTCTCAATCAGGTTTTCCCTGGTGTCTCTGACATCATGCTCTAGTTCTTCATAGAATCTTCCAGGGGAAAACAGGATAGAAATTAAGGTCTAGTCTAATATAAAACCAGGCAGGAAAAAACCTTAACACAAAACAAAAAAGTTTTTCAGGCCTTCTTTCTACATTAAAGATGTACAAAGGGCACAGATCTAGTTTTCAGTTTTCTTTTCAGGTTACTTTTGACCCTAGCTGTTTGTTGCGTGATGAACTCTGCTTGAATTTGTAATATATACTAAATTCTTTTCCAAGAAAGAAAAATATCTGGCATGGCATCTTCCATATTCACAGAAGAATGCACATCTTCATTTTGGGAAAATGGCCAATAAACTGCGGTAGAAGCACATACACTACTACCTAGCTTTTATATAGTGCTTTCCACATGTAGGTCTCAAAGCAAAGCAGTTATCTGTCATTATCTCCATTCTACAAATGGGCAGAGATGCAGAGGGGTGAAGCAACTTTCTCAAGGTCACAGTGAGAGAATGGCACAGCAAAGAATAGCAATGAGAACTCCTGACTTCAAGTTCTATGCCCGGTCAACTGGACCAGTGGTTCTCAACCAGAGGTCTGGGGCCCCTTGCGGGGGCAGCGAGCAGGTTCCAGGGGGTCCAGCAATCAGGACTAGCATTAGACTCGCTGTGGCCCAGGGCAGAAAGCCGAAGCCCCACTGCATGGGGTTGAAGCCCGGGGCCCTGAGTCAAGCCACCTGGAGCTGAAGCTGAAGCCTGAGCAATGTAGTTTTGCAGGGGTCCCTGTGGTGTGGGGCCCCAGGCAACTGCCCTGCTTGTTACCCCCTAATGCCAGCCCTGGCTTTTATATGCAGAAAACCAGTTGTTGTGGCACAGGTAGGTTGTGGAGTTTTTATAGCATGTTGGGGGGGGGGGGGGGGCGGGTCAGAGGCTCAGAAAGAAAAAGGTTGAGAACTCTTGCACTGGACCATGCTTTCTCCCATTCACGCTAAGGGCTTGATGCGGCAAATTCCGGAGCATTTTGACCTGTCTCCTGCAAAAAACACCGGCACATACATAACTTTAAGCAAATAAGCAGTCCCGTTAAAATAAAGTTAAAATGTGTTTAGGTGTTTTGCAGAATCAGAACCACAATGCTCAGCACTAGCACTAGGCAAAAGAAATCATCAAAAACCAAACTAATTTTTAATTTGGGGGGAAATTCTGAACAATTATATTTATTTATTTGAAAAAAAAAATCATTTTGTTGGGGGGAAGAGAAGGAGGAAAGCTTTGACAAAAAATGTTGATCAGTCCTGCTGGAAGCTCTCTGAAGACAGATATGACCAGTTCTCCTAGACTGCAGGATGAATCACTATGATACCAGGGTTGGGAGGGTTTGGCGTGGGAGAGGTATGCTGGGAGCAAAAGAAGGAACCGGATGGAAAAATTAGAAAAACTTTAGCCAGGGAAGAGAGATGGATTTTGTCAGGGGGAGGGAGGGCAGGCAAGAGAGGGAGAAGAGAAATGCATTCAGCACAACAGAAGGCAAAAGAGAGTCAAATAGCTACAGACATCGCTGAATTTTAGTGGGGAAAACCAGTTTTGAGTTTCCTTTACTAGTCTATCCATTAACATTTTGCACCATATTTGCAACGTGGTTGCAACATATTTCATAGAATGAGATCTAGAGTGTCCATACAACAACTTTCTTCCAAGATGTAAAAACTATCCCATGTGCATTAACTGCCAAACACTCATAAAGAAGAGGGAGAACTTTCACTGTTTGCCCACACTCCCTCCCTCACCCCCAGCTACTTCCCACGCTTTCTTTTATTGCAGATATCCACAATAAAACTACTTCCTCATTTACATGGTGCATTTACTGAATGGCAAGACCACCACCACACTCCACCTCATTTTAACGAATCAGGTCCCCCCCCACTCCGCAGTCAGCTGTTCGTCTACAGCGTAGTCCAGGTTCACGATTTCCCACCGCTTGGAGAGTCTCAGGCACCTCTGAAAAAGCCTTGGGCACACGCCCCTCCTCCTCAGCCAGCCCAGTCCGAGCTGGGCTGCCTCCTTTTATCTGTCCCTTCCACCTGGAGCATGCGCAGCAGGGGTAAGGGGTCGTGGTCTCCAGGCCCCACAGTGATTAGTCAGGCCCCATTACCCAGTGCGGGATTAGTATACACAGACCAGGTACTGAGTCTCCCAGTCCGGATCAACTCACTTTGGGTAGTGGGGCTTGCCCTAAAACTCTAAAAATAGCTGCAGCTTGGGCTGGAGCTCAGGTTCTGAAGTCTAGGGAGGATGAGCTTCAGAGCCTGAGCAGCAAACTTGATGCACTCCCAGAGTCACTGGCTGAGATTTCGAAACTGACTCAGGGATTTAGCAACTAACAATTTCCACTGAAAGGCCGCAGAACCCTCAACTGATTCCAGTGGAAGTAGCCTGGCTAAATCCCTGAGTTACTTTGGGGATTTCCAATGATTCTGAGACCTCCATTACTTTACTTCTTACTTTAAGAAGTCCAATCCTGCAGTTCTGACTTGTCCATATGAAGTCCAGGGGAGTTTCACCTTCATCAAGGCTATAGGCTCAGGTTCATCTATAATCCTTAATTCTATTAAAATGAATTAAAAATCTGGATGGGAGACTGATTTCAAATGCTTCTTTTTTAAAAAAAGATTGCATTCCTACATTCACAAGATATTTTTAGATTTAAAAAAATAAATAAATATGCATTTCATAAAATGGTTCTGACAAATGAGATTCAGACCTGGGGGAAGCAAGTCTTCCTGAGATATTTTTGAATGATTCACTTAGTCCACATTCATATCTGAACCACTTTTACACTGGGTGCTGCTGCACCCAAAGTTAAAAACATACATAATTTTCTAATGTAGACTAGGCTTGGCTGTGTGATTGTTGAGATATAAATTTACAATTCAGGTATTGGAGGCATAAGGCCAAGAAGGATCTTGCTACATCCTTGAGGCACGTGTTTGTCTCACAACAATCATACACATTGCTGTATGTTATTCTTCACCTCTTAGCATACAGTTAGCCTTCAGCTGCTACAAGAGACAACAAAATTTCCCTCGATATATTTGGACTCAGCTGAAGTCAGTAGACAAACAAAGACTTCCAATATCTAGTACATTAGGTGTTAAGGAAACATATTGCAGAGTACAAACCTCCTCTTTCTTTTTGTTGTTTGCTGCTCTAAGATCTTCATATTCACCGATAGCTATAAAAAAGAATTAAAAACATATTTTAGTAGTACACTCATGGCCTGATTCCATAGCTGCTCCATGCACAGAATTCCCATTGACTTTCTTATTCATTCATTTTAAAGCTATCATGGTTATCTAATCTGACCTCCTATGTTACACAGGCCAGGGAACTTTATGTAATAACTCCTGCCTTAAACCCAATAACGTGTGGTTGAACTAGAGCATTTCTTTAGACTTCAGGAACCTATGGAGTGTCTGCAGAAGAAGATGGGTCCTAATAATCAACGAATTTCGTCAATCAACAGTTAGAAAGAATCAGTGACAGGGATTCACGTTTTTAAATCCAAATTAGAACAGATTAGGGATCAGATATTGTTTTAGTGCTGGTGTCTCATGAATCATCCTATCTAAGATACTTCTATGGCTCCCAGTACTGTAATCTCGGAGTACATCACAACCTTTAATGTGTTTATCTTCACAACACCACTGTGACGTAGGGAAGTTCTATTAGCCACATTTCACAGATGGGGAATGGAGTCACAGAGAGCCTAACTTCCACCGATTTAAATTGGGAGTTGGACACAAATACCTTTAAAAATCTGACCCTTGGTGACTTGCCCAGGGACACCCAGGAAGTCAGTGGAGAAGGGGGGCATGGAACCTGGTCTTCAGTGTCTCAAGACAGAGCCCAAACCACTGGACCATATTTCTATCCCAATCATAAATGTAGTATATTACCTGAGAACTAGGAATTCCAGCTTCCATTTTATTGTCAAAGGACTTTGATTTATACATATATTTATAAACGACATTTGTTTCCTCAACCTGCAGTGCACACAACTTTGCTGAATAGTTGCTTAAGCTCAATGCAATGACCTCTGTCTTCTTTGACCTATTCCCACCCCCAGAGGTTTGTCATCCCTTCATTATGTCATGTGACATTACATATTTTGGTCTTTAGGACAGGGACCATGTGCAATCTGTCTGTCTTCTGAGGTACTGTGGACATCTTGTGGAAATAAATTAAAGAATACAAAAAAATATGGTGCAACTCTCCAGAGGGATGCATCATTAAACACAGCAACCAGAGTATCTGAATATGGTAGCCATTGTTCCTACCTCACCCACTTAAGCACTCACTATCTGTCACTATCTTTTTCTTTTGTCTTCACAAAAAAGTGGCACTGGTTTAACTTAAGCAAGGTGATACTTTTAAACTGATATAGTTAATCTGGTGCAAAAGGCTGTGTGAACATTTATTTTTGTTTAAACCAGACTTATTTCAGTTTGCCTAAGTCAATTAGGAATGGTCTTTAAAACAAAATAAGAGTGTCCACACCGCTTTTTGCGCCAGTTTAACTAAAGTGGTTTAAAAACCAATTTAAGTTAAACTGATGCAACTCTCTCTTTAAACGAAGCCCAAGATGGTAAACTTGTTGGCAATCTGCAAAAGTGTTTTTCTATCTAAGGTATTTATATATGCCCTCTGCCCCCATTACTGTCTTATCTAAGCACTTTATAAGGATAGATACATTAAAAAGAATTGCAACATTCCAGTGAGGTAGAGAAGTGCTATTATCCCCATTTTACAGATGGGTAACTGAGGCACAGAGACTTGCCCAAGGTCACACAGGAAGTCTGTGCCAGAGCAGGGAACTAAACCCAGGTCTCGCAAGTTCTAGGCCAGTGCCCTAACGACTGGACCATCTTAGCTAATCTGCAGACACACAGAGGCAACTGGCCATGTCAACTGCAAAAGGTAATTCAAGGATGCTGGGCTCCTTAAAAGTAGCTTAGGCTACGTCTACACTGCAGGCAGGAGGTGCCACTGCAGCATATGTGCATATACCCAAGCTAGCATTGAGTTAGCTAACCCATTAAAAACTAGTAGCCACAATAGCTCAGGCAGCTACATGAGCTAGCCACCCAAGTACAATCCTGCGCAGATTACGTACTCTGAAAACTAGCCTGTGGCCACTGTGGCTACACTGTTATTTTTAGCAGGCTAGCTCGCCCAAAGCTAGTTCAGGTATGCGTACACGTGCTACAATCACACGTGCCAACTGCAATGTAGACACGCTCTTTGTTAGCCATTTACAAGAGAGTGTGTTGCGAAAACTAATACTCTGGGCTACCAGAACAATGAATCTACCTCTATTTCCTAACAGAGGTTCTCCCCCCCTCCCAACCTTTGCTTGGCTACAAACTGTGGCAACCCCAAAACCACAGTGTCTGTACAGAGCCACCCAGGACTTTCAAAGAGAAAAGCACAACAAAACCACTGAAAATGTGACCACAAACCACATGCAAACTCACCAGATATCTGCAGATCTGAGAGATAAGGAAATTATATGGAAAAAATATACACACAGAGATAACAGAGCAATAAAATTAAGTTCTCTCTTAGGGAATTAAAAATGAATTGCCACTAGCTAATATCCTATTTATAAGAAATTTCTGGGTTTGCTTTATGACCATGAAAGACGACGTTTGTAATCTCAATAGACCCCAGCCAAAGATGTGAAAATAGAGGTTCTTGTTGTCTTGGTAGGTATAGCTCCTTGGAAGATGCTAACAGTTTCTAGGTATATTTAAGGATAATGCAAACTTGGTATGTAGGACTTAAAATGACTGGATCAACAAACCAGTTTTAAGCCTGGAATTCCTACTGCATTCCATCCTACTGTTTAGTTAGCCCCATACACAAATCAGTCAGTCAATCAAGGCCTGTCAGGCCATGATCTTTTATTGTCATTAAGAAGTTGCCCCCTTTTCCCCGTTTTAATGCTCCTGACATGGACTCAGAAGAACCTCGTTTCATATTGAGACCTCTGCTAACATTATATGGATGACAGCTTCCAGAGGACACATGTAGACCCCTTTTACGGAATCTTTAGGTGAAGCGTTCTTAATAAATCTCTTCCCTAAGATAGCTCACAAAAGTTTTAAAAAGTGGATCTATGCTGTGAATCAAATTCTTGGTTAGAGTGGAACAAGGGTGGCACTTAAAAGGTATCCGATGAAAGATGCAACAACCTTTTTCTAGTGGAGCCTTTATGCAGGTTTTTGGTTTTTAAGCATTAAGTCCATACTGTATGCACTTGGATACCAAACAAAGTTCAGTGGCATCCCTAACTCAAGTTAGCCAGGATCAGATGTCTACAAGATTCACTTAACTCTAAAATTCCATGTGTGACTGATAATCATCTTCTCATAATTCAACAATGTACTGGGTAAACTCATGACAATTAATAATAGTACCATATACTTATGTAGCACTTTGTTTAAAGTCCTATACCAATATTAATTACAGGCAGGCAGAAAATATATTACAGATGGAGAACAGAAACAGAATGGTGAAGTGATTTGCCCAAACCCTCACAGTCAGTCAGTGGCAGAGCCAGGATTTTATTCTAGTCTACTAAGGTTCTTCTACTATATTCATCATTGTGGTACCTGAGCCCTTCAAGAGTTCCTGGCTCCCAGCCCTGTGCTATTTCATACTGATTATGTGAATGTGAATTAGTGTATAGTAGAACTTCACTAATCTGCACAAAGAAAATGGTGCTCTCTTCCCAGCACAACATCACATTATCACAACCATGGTCAGAAGAGGGAGAAAGTGGTGATGCTCTTCCCAAACTACTCCCATAAAATTCTGGAATAGCTGCATGAAAGACTCAACAGTGTAACATCTTATCACTGTACACTGTCTATACTGTAAACATTAACTTTCAGAATAACCACCTCACATATAGTTTTTATGTATAATAGGGATATATCACACTTTTCATAGTTACTGTCATTCTGATATCAGTTATGCTAATGTAAATAAGGATTAACTATTGAAGTCAATGGACTTAAATTAGCGTAAAAATCAGTGAGATCAGAATGATGCCTACTGTTCCTGACTAGCTGTTTGCAGACTCAGGAACACATGACTGCTTTGGTTCAAGTCTGCAAAAATACCATGGGGCCACCAGAAGAGTGCTGATATGCTGGCCCACCACCACCCTGCTGAAAATATTACTATTATTTAAAATATTCAAGCCACAAATTATCAAAATGATTGAACAAAATACATTCCGTGTCTACACATTGATACCATGTTCACTTGGTCCCAAAATTCAATTGTCCCCCCCAGAAACAGGTATTAGTGAGGTTCTGCTAGGCTGAACTGTAGCATACAACTAAAGCAAAAGACAAAAATATAAATGTAGTGGTCGCTGTTTTACTGATAATGAGGTTAAAGATACATTTCCCCTGGAACTGAGTGTGCTAAAAGCAGATCATTATTTTATATTAATTTATTACACAAATGCTAAAAGTGGATTTATTACTGGAACAATGTCATACAAGCAGAAGTATGAGATGATGAATCTGCTTTACAGTGAACATTAGACAGACACACCTATGCTTATTATATAAAAAAGTGCTCTAGTAGTGCTCTCTCTATCACCCTTTTTTGCAGTTGCATATGACTTTTTGAAATGTTCACCTTTTGGGCCAAAAATGTTCATGCTTAATCTCAGTCGACAGGCGTAATATTTTCTGTTTGAGCAAACGCCATTCAGCTGATTTTGAATAGATGAAAAATCTCCATTTTAATGTTAAGACTCTTTTCTCCCTCCCCAACTCTCAGACAGTTTGCAGTTTTCTGGGTTAAAAAATGTCTTTATTGACAACTAGATGTGTATAGGAGTGGGGGGGGGGGGATTGGTTATAAATTCACTTGTATGTGTGGGTGGTAATAACTTGTGCAACTACCATTTACCATCATAGCCAATGTCACTATGGACTGAAGGTTCCCTTAGTCAAGTCAGATCCTCAGCTGGTGTAAACCAGCATGGTTCCATTGACTTCAGAGGAGCTACATAGAATTACCTCAAGTAAGGATCAGCCCACATGATCTGATATGCTCTTAATTCTCCAGCAGAAGGGAGCTTCTCTCTAATTTATAAAGCCTCTAGCACATCTGAATGCTCAGAAGACAGAAAATGCAATAGTATTTGTATTGTATACAAAATTGTAGTAACTTTAATTCTGTCCGCTTTTAAATATGCATAATGATGTAGCCTTTAATTACCTAATACCTCAAAAATATTATCCTATTTTTTGTTGCCATCTTTAGATGCACTAATGCAAGTTACTCCATGAATGCCAGACAGACACCATATAAAACATACACAGTAAAATGTACTCAGACAATATAAAGTTATAATAAAGGAAAGCATTATGTGTTGACATACGCAAACACATACAACCGTAATTCTAAGTGGTCAGTCCTGCAAGGGGCTGGGCAACCAAGAGAGTCAATAGGGCTGGCCCTTGCAGGGGTGAAACCTATGTCACTATTAATGGTGTTTCATTCATTTAACCTTACTCTAAAATATTTTATTAGCAACACATATATTATGTCAGCTTACAGAAAAATTCAGTTTCCAGCTTACTTGATTGTGAAGTTTGAAATATACTGAGAGCTTATAAATTAACAGGGTACAAATACTGTATACAACAAATTCTTGTGTGAAATAAAAGAAAAACATTCTACAATATTTTAAACAACGTCAGTGAAAGTAATATTTGAACTTTAGGAATGTTTGAGGATGTATCACATGAAAAACAAGCCAGCTAAACTTATACACAGACACAGTAAAATAGGAATTATAAGCCATATAAACCGTTAATGCAACTTATAGTATTCCTCTGAGAGACAGCTTGCAAGACATACCATTCAACAATTGTTAGTGTCAGTCTCCAAAGAAAACAAATATCCTAGTTAAGTGTACTGTGCATGCATGATCATAAATCAGAAAAGAAGTTATATAGACAGTCTAAGCCAATGAGGCTCTTCTAGTATGGTAAGTATACAATAAAATATGATATTACATACAAAAAACAAAATTGAAAATGTTAAGGTTGCTAAGATGCACAGGATGGCCTATTTAAGGATTCATCAGCAACCTTTATTCTGGCATTTCCTTACTTCTGAGTGCTAGACTTTGCAACCTTATATTCCTTTAATGTATTTTTGGTATGTAATTTTCTAGATTTAAAAAAAACAAAGCAAACAGAAATTCTACCATGTGAAACCATATGGATTCCCACATGATTCATCAGCAGAGTTAGAATCTTTAGGTTCGCACCACAGACCTCTGCCACTTGAACTAACAGAGTAACTGACAGCAATAGCAGGCTGTCACCTTCTTTGTAGGCCAGCACTGGAAGAGGGATGAGACACTTTGCCAGTGGGTTTTTACAGCTATTTGCTGACAGAAATGGAATACAGAGTCTCTGGAATCCTGGGTTCTATTCCAGGTTCTGAGAGGAGCATGCTCGAGCGGTTACAGACCCTTCTGCACGTTCCCCTCTAAGCCTGCCCCCAGCCTGTCCTCATCCAAATCTCCACTCCCCACTCTTGACTGCACATGCCAGTTCCAGCCCCCAACCTTACCATTTCCAGTCTTCCCCCTCACCTCCCTGCTTGGGCCTGTCTTAGGGTTGCCAGGGGTCGGGTTTTCGAGCGGAACACCAGGTCGAAAAAGGACCCTTGTGGTTCCAGTCAGCACCACTGACCGAGCCGTTAAAAGTCCAGTTGGTCCGGGGCTGGCTGGCTCTCTACCTGGCTCTGCACGGCTCCTCGGAAGCAGCAACATGTCCCTTGGCTCCTAGGCATAGGGATGGCCAGACGGTCTCCGTGCGCTGCCCCCACTCCGAGCACCAGCTTCGCAGATCCCACCGGCTGGGAACTGTGGCCAATGGGAGCTGCAGGGGCGGCGTCTGTAGGCAGAGGCAGTGCACCTAGGAGCGAGAGGGTGATGTCACTGCTTCCGAGGAGCTACCCAAGGTAAGCGCCGCCCCGCACCCGCACCCCGCCCTGTGCCCCAGCCCTGAGTATCCCTCAGTTCCTGTGCCTGGCACCACATCAGTCCCAGATGAATGGAAGGAGCAATTGTAGGAAGAGTTCTGCTCAGTCCCTGGCGCCCCAGGATGGAGAACACTCAGTACCAATGAAATCTTCAGTGACTCTACCTGTCAAATTCCAACAAGTCTCTATCGACCATGTGTGAACTGCAATTTTCAGAGTCTCATTAGTTGGCCAGATTCACGGGGGTTTTCACACAGACAGCAAAAAAAGCACATCTCTACGGCTGCTACTCTGAAACCTGATCTCTGAAATCAGACTCACTGCACCACCCTACCCTACCAAATTTCAAGTCCTTGTTCCAAAGCATGGAGACACTACAGCTTTAAAATGAAACCCTTTTGAGGGTGGTTGTTTTTTTAAATAGGAAAATCATATTTTTCCCTCACCTCATTTTGAGAAATGACTAAACAGTTTTTGTTGAAGTTTTCCAAAAATTCAGCCTAAGGCAGATACCTGGTATGGAAAATTAGGCTTTACAAAGCAATAAGCAACCCAAACCAGGGTCTTACAATGGAAAGTGTTGGGCAACATTCACAACAGGTGGCAGTACCTACACCAACTAAAATCACAAGCTAAAATGTTTGTGCGTCTAATGTTTCACATTTCCCTGCTTGCAAACATTCAAGTAACCTCAATGCTACATTCGTGTCCGTTTTTGTATTTTTATTTTAAAGAGGTTCAAATGACTTCCACAGAATATGGTTGAGTGTCCTTCCATGTCAAATCAACCAAGGATTCCACTTAATCAGAGTAACCGGGTTGAAATGGTCATTTAATCAGATTGTAAATAAAATTGTCAAGGAAAGCAAAGCTCAGTCCATCATACACTCCTCTAGATGAATATCTAATCTACACCAGAAAAGGTTTGCAGCAGATCCAGCCTATAGTGGCAAGAGTGTTTTTGCCAGTATAGCTTACACTGGTTCTCTGAATGAAATAGGTTACGCTGGGCAAAAGACCGAGTCTCACCAGGATAAATGTGTCCACACTAGCGCTTTTGCTAGTACAGAAATGATGTTTAAATAAATCGCATGCTTAACCAACTTTACTTAAGCAGTAAAAGGTTTATGTGCAGACCTGCCCTAAAGGGGTGATGGTGTTGTGCTTCCAGTTCCTGCAAGCCTGGAAAGCAAGAGATTAGGCCCAAGAATCATACTGGGTCTGTCCCATAGCACATTTCTCAAACAATAGTACCCCACCATAGCAAAACAGAAGCGTAGCAAAGATAAGAACTGTTAATCGCTGTTAGGGCATCAAAGGAGGATAACAGAGGCTCTACTTTATGTTCCTTCTCCTCTTCCAAACTCCAGAGTCAACACCTTAAAGTGTTTCAGGTAAGGGTGAGTAGTGTGGACCCCACTGGAGATATAGATAGCCCCCTGGACTCACACTTAGTACTGCCAGAAAAACAATGTTATGCTCCCCATGTGTGCTCTTGCGGGGTGGGTAGATTTGTGTAAGTGCACAGTGGGCAGCAATATAAGCAAAACTCCTGTAGCAGCCATACTTTTGCAGGGGAAAGGAGAAAAAGCAGCACAGAGAATACACTATAAAGATGCCAGTCATCCACAGGACTTGATCTCCCATTCTATACAGATCTCCAGGATCCCTGGGGCTGGGAGGCCTCTGCCACAGCCCCCATAACCCAACCACTGAGATTTAATTGGGAGCTTCCATGCTGGTTTACCTTGTGGAGTTTGAGCAGCATTATGTTTGGAGAAATACCATTACCCACTCCTATACAAAGTGTCAGTAAGATTTCAAAACATTTATTTTAGTTACATGTTGCCTGCAGTTACTGAGTGTCCCTAAAGCCAATTTATCTCTATTATCTGAGAAAGGTCATAAATGTCTAAAATGGTTTCCCTTTTTCTTTTATCTGAAATATTAATGGGACAGTGTTAGATTAAACTTGCTTCCTTTATATAAAAAGTTTTAGTTAGCTGTTTAACAATACATAGTTGATTACAAATAAAATAACTTTTAAAATTTTATTATTTAGGTTATTCACCTTTGGCATTTCCCAGAACTTGGACATGTCAGTAGAACTTTACAGGCCCATGTCCTGGTAAAATGCTGCTATATGTAAACTACAAGGGAATAAATGTTTACAAATATTTTCCATTGGAATATTTTTTCCTTTTAAAAAAATCCCAAACTCACATGAGCATGACAATATTTCTGCTGTTCTTAGGTTTTGTAATAGCATCGGAAAACTCCCACATTTAAAATAAATGTATATAATTTATGATAAAATATTGCTCTTCATCTGCATGTGACAGTGTCCCATTTCAAGAACAGATGTGGATCTAGGGCAGAACATACTTGAGCCATGATATCTTTTCCCCAACCTATTTCCTGGAGTGCCATAAGCTCCATTAGATAGTTAACAGTGTTACGGTTGTCTGGCTGGAGATCCCTAGACATCATGGGTGAAATCCTGGCCTTATTCCAACCGAGTTCAATAAGAACAGGATTTTCTCCAAAGTGCCTGTGAGGAATACTCCAAAATGTGTAGTCATTTCAGTGATTGTTGGTATTTTGGAACCAACGGTGCTGATGGACAGCAGTGAGGACTAGTTGTTTAGAATAACTTTATCTAAATTTGTGTATTTGGTGTTGAATTACAGAAGTGTGTCCATTTGAGAATCATGAATGAACACTTATTGAACTTGTTCACAGGCCGGAATACAAGTTAGAGCAGCAGTGGATCCAGCAGTTGGGTTAGTTACTGGGAAATTTAAAAAAAAAAAAAAAAAAAAAAAAAAACCACCTTTAAAACTATCTGAAGTCTTAGAGCTGACGCTCAAAAAAATTCAGCTGTACAGCGGAGGAGAGGAGGTAAATTTATACGTCAGACTCATACACAATGTAAGCACCCATGCCAATCACCAGACCTACACCATTCCCACTCAAGAGAAAATTGCATCATACTATTCTGTCCAATATATCCATGCAAATTACTACCAGCTATAGTTAAAAATTTCCTTTTCAAAACAAAGCCATCTCATGATGTGCAGAGGACAGTTTAAGTACAGCTGAAGGAACTGTGATGTAGTGTAAACAAATAAAATGCATCTCAAGTCATAAATCTGCTTCAAAAATTAAAGGTAGAGCTACAAACCCTTTGTATCTGACCACTACAAAGCTGCAAACCCTTTGTATGTTAGGGTATGAGCTGTACTGATCAAGTAGATGCATAACTGAAATGCAAGCAGCTGATAAAGCCAATTCTTCCAGTTCATCTGGCTACTTATAGATTGAACCAAACATCATGGCACAATATGTGTGACAGATTGACAATAGCCTTTCATAACCTGAACAAAGCCTTATCGAATTAAGAAACCTTATTGAATTAGGGTTAATACTTTTGGGGTACACTGTCTGAAAAACACAATTGAGTATGTGTTATTTTGGCATTGTATGCATCTTCTCTAGTAGGGAGGTGTATGCTAATGGACTTCTTCCATTAACAGCCCTTTGAAGCTATCCCCTTGGAGAGGTATCCATATACGTGTTCAAACTGGATTCTCCAGGGGCAAGAGACAAAGAAAGGTTTGTGTTTTTGTTTTGGTTTTTTTTTTTAAAAAAAGCCTGCTTTTAAACTAGCTCAGGGCCTTCTTCCTGATTCAACAAAGGCACGGGACCCCTGGTCCACAGAGGGCACCAATCCTTATGGTAGGGTTGGGAGTACTGGGCCTACTGAGGTCCCATAAGCCCGGGTGCTTGTTCTAAACTGAAACTGTGGTGAACCTGCAATCATAATGCATCCCCTTGGAGGGGGATTTGAAGGACTGCTCCTATTAGAATCCATAGAGTTGGGATGGACTCTGGTAAGCTCATTAGAATGCATGTAGCTGTTTAGCTGTTTTTAATGTTTAGCTGTTTTTAATGTTTTCACTGTAATGCTTTTTTACCTTAAGAACAAAGTAAGCTTGCCTAGGAAGCACTGTGTGGCAGTTTAAACTGTAGCAATTACACCTATTAACCGTCTCTGAAGAGTAAGCAAGCAGGTGTCTTCAGGCAACTGGTCTGTGCTGGGAATAACAGGGTGAAGGCAGGAACTATGAAGCCTGGAAATACCTGGGTCAGCAGGGAGAGACATGTGGGTCTCCATCTTGGAGGGCAATAGCTGGGGAGTTGGAAGTCTGAGAGTGAGTGCCCTTGTTGTATGACTATGGGGAAATACTGGTGCAGTTGTCCTGAAGTGTGCCAATATGCATTCAAGAGACCTCAACATCTACAGAGCTGGAACACTGTATGCCTTTATGAAAAGCAGAAGACAGCAACTAAAGCAGGGGTATCAAACTCATTTGGTAGCAAGGGCCAAATTCCATTTTCAATTTAATTTAGGACTCCATGCTACACTTAAGGCACAAGAGAACTCACACTGATGTCAGTGTGAGGTTTGCATCCAGATCAAGAGTGGATTATAATTCTTATGCAGCCAATGAACTTTTAGTTGTCATTATTTGTTCAGTACTTTAACACGTCCGGCCTTGCTGAGAGGGATAAATGACTCTGGAAGTTACTTCAGAAATGGCAAGGAATGGTATATGGTTTTAGCTTCCCTTGGAAGACTGTTGGGTAGCTGGATTCTTACCTCATGAAACAAATGATTATCATACACATTGTAAGGAGAGTGATCACTTTAGATAAGCTATTACCAGCAGGAGAGTGGGGGGAGGTATTTTTTCATGCTTTGTGTGTATAAAAAGATCTTCTACACTTTCCACAGTATGCATCCGATGAAATGAGCTGTAGCTCACAAAAGCTTATGCTCAAATAAATTGATTAGTCTCTAAGGTGCCACAAGTACTCCTTTTCTTTTTGCGAATACAGACTAACACGGCTGTTACTCTGAAACCTGTCATTTCTGCACAGAAACATTTTGCCTAATGAGCCTCCTTTTGGCAGATATGTCTGGAGTTCACTGGGGTCCATTTTAGGAAATTTATTTAGGCATTTGATATTGGGTTTATTGTACAGGATTATTTTGCACTTGCTGGGAGGAAGAAAGAGACAGGTTAACCTATGTACATCTTAAAATATTTCATTATCCCATCAACCCAAATCAGCCCACATCTATTATTCCAATGCCAACAGCTGACCTAGCTGCGGCAATCAAGCAAAAACAGATGAGTGCTGGAAGGTGATTTATATGCCCTGAAAAGGGAAGAGATTAACCATTAGAACCATACAAGCCTTCACGAGAGAGAATGGGGAACAAGAGAAAAATCTCAAATCGGGGGAGGTTGGGAGGAGAATCAAACAGGCCTCAAAGTTAGGCCCTCCGGTGACTACCCTGGTTGAAATCGCTGCCTTAGGGGGCCCTGTGCTAGCTCCACGGTGGAGGCGTGAAGCTGGTGCCCAAGGCAATTCGTCTGCAGCGTGCCTTTCTCCCCACCCTTCCTCTGAGGCTGAGTCACACATCAGTGAGCCAGGAGAGTCCCACACCCGCCTGGCCCGGCTTGCGCCCAGCCCCGCTTGTTTCAGGCCGGAGCCCCGGCCGCAAGCGCGGGCGGGGGGTGGCCGGTTGCACGGGGGCTCAGCCGGTGCAATTGTCCCCTCGCCTGCCTGACCCTGCCACGGAGCCCGAGGCGGCGGCGGCGGCGGCCGCAATGGCAGCAGCCGCTCCCTGAAACGCACCAGCTCATCTCCCCGCCCGCCGCTGCCTTACCTCGCGCCTTCAGGCTGGTGAGACGCTCCAGCTGCTTCTCCTCCTCCTGCTCCGGCCCGCTCATGCCGCCGGCTGCGCCCGGAGCTGGCCCGGGGCCGCAAAGAGGCTGGGGCCGCCGGCTGCGCCCGCCCGCTCCGCACCTCACCCTGCCCGGCGCAGCCTCACCTGGGAGGGACCGGGGCGCGCCAGGCAGAGCCCCCGGGCGGCGGCGGCGGCGGCGGCCCCCCCCCTGCACATGCTCAGAGCGCCGCCGCCGGCCCAGGGAGCATGGGCGAGGGGGCTGCACACGGGCGGCGGCTGCCCTGCCCGGCTCCGAGCGGCAGGGGCAGGGCCGGGCGATGAGGCCCAAGACAAGGAGCCCAGGGGGGAAATAAGGAGCCAGGACTTGGAGGAGGAGAGCGGGGGGTGGGGGCAGCAACGGGGTGAGGCCATCAGGGGAGGCTGCGGGGGGGAGGAGAAGCTCCTGCCACCCGTCAGAAATTGCACCTGTGCCGCTAGGTCTATATAATGAGACAGCCCCTGCCCCAGAGCGTTAATCCACATCGACCAGAGGGGCAGAGGATGGGAGAAAGGAAGTATTATCCCCGTTTTACAGATGGGGAACTGAGGCACAGGGAGGTGCAGTGACTTGCCCAAGGGTCTAAGGCAGAGGTAGGAACTGCATTCAGCGCCCCCAGGTCCATTGCTTTAAGCACAGAAGGTCCTGCCTTAGGACAGACTCAGAGCAGATTAGGGGTGCAGGAGGAAGACATGGCATGTTGGGGGGGGGGCAGTGTAAAAGTAACATGTTGGGGCAGATGAGAGATAGAGATTAGTTGAAGGTAGGAGCAATATAAAGCAATAGGCTTTAGCATTCTGATTTTTATTAAAGGAACAGAAACACACAAGTGTCATAAAGAATCTAAATGTACCCTTAATAATCATCCCCATTAATGTGATCAGTTGTTATGGGGTCAGATTGTGAACATCCCTAGTACAGGCATGGAGAGGTATTGTTAGAAACCCCACATCACCCTAAGGCAGTTACCTCTCACAGTAGCAGATCCCAGGCTCCTGGGAAGCATGTGTTTTTTCTTAAGTATGTTTAGAAGAATTTGCTTTTTATTTTCTATAATTGACACATAGCACTGTTTATTTTTAATCATTTCCCCCTATTTTTAGCCATTTACATTTTCACAGTTGTGGGAAATTATGGGGTGGTTGGACAATTATTTAGTGACAGTAGGATGTTGAGATTCAAAAAGTTAAAGCTTTATAACTAGAGCCCTAACAAATTCATGGCCATGAAAATGCATCACAGACCATGAAACGTTGTCCGTCCCCCCTGTGAAATCTGTATAGTATAGGGTAAAAGCACACAAAAGTCCAAATTTCACGGGAGATCAGTGTTTCTCAAATTGGGGGTCCTGCCCAAAAGGGAGTTGTGGGGGGGGTGTCACAAGGTTATTTTAGGGGGGGGGTTACAGTATTGCCGCTATTACTTCTGCGCTGCACTCAGAGCCGGGCAGTCAGAGAGCTGTGGCTGTTGGCTGGGTGCCCAGTTCTGAAGGCAGCATCCCGCCAGCAGCAACGCAGAAGTAATAGGGGCAATAACACATCATGCCACCCTTCTGCACTGCTGCCTTCAGAGCTGGGCGGCCAAAGAGTGGCGGCTGCTGGCTGAGGGCCCAGCTCTGCATGCAGCAGCTCTGCCTTCAGAGCTGGGCTCCTGGCCAGCAGGCACCGCTTTCTGGCCACACATCTCTGAAGGCAGTGCTGCAACCAGCAGCAGCGCAGAAGTAAGAGTAGCAGTACCGCAGCCCCCGCCCCCTTACAATAACCTTGTAACCTCCTGCCCCCAGTTCCTTTTTGGGTCAGGACCCCTACAATTACAACACGGTGACATTTCAGATTTAAGTAGCTGAAATAATGAAATTCACAACTTTAAAAATCCCATGACTGTGAAACTGACCAAAATGGACCATGAATTTGGTAGGGCCCTATTTATAACCATTAAAACAAACTTTTCACATCACATGTCAAACTATACAAAGAAAATATCCTTAAATCAACAGATCACACCTGTCTTTTTGAGCTTATGCTCAGATAAATTTGTTAGTCTCTAAGGTGCCACAAGTACTGCTTTTCTTTTTGCCTGTCTTTACTATTCATTCATTGTGAGAAGCCTAATTCAAAAATCTAAATCATTGGATTTTGACGCCAATAAGTACTCAGAAAAGAAAAACATGCTGCCTAGATTTCAATTATTATTATTGGAAATATTTTTCCATGGGTTTGTGTGTGTGGTGAAATACACATTTACTGACATTTACCAATAAAAATCTAATCTTTCCACACCTACCCTTATGCCAGAAAGGGGCAGGAAGGAAACTCTTTCCATGCCAGTCCGCAGTGTAGTTGTGTGTGCACCATTCTGTGTACATTTAATGAGCTTATTTGCATATAACAAACTTCCATTTATCATCAACACACCTTCCCCTGTACAGTGATGGGAAGAGGATACAAAGCTGAGCCATGAGGCAAGGTAGCAGGAGACAGGTAAAACAAGCCAGAAAGGTGCACCAGTGGTACATGGTGGCCAGGAGGAGCAGCTGCAGGTCATTTGTCCTAGCATTCAAAACTTCCCCCCTGCTTGGAAGGATGTTTGGATCAAGGATTTTGGTCCAGGCCCATCTCTGAAGCATAGTGTCTCCTCGTGGGATAGCATGCTTCTGCCCTGCCCCCAATGTAGATCCGTGCCTTAAAAGGTACAATTGAGCCCTAAGGTAGTGAAAATATCCCAGCTTATCCTGCAGTTTTCATGTCACACAATGTTTAAGATAGCCAACCTGCAGAAATTTGGTTGAGCCTGTCTACCTTTTTCACTGACCTTGGTCAGTTTAGAAACCAAACATTTACTGACGGAAGTGTTAAACTTTCAGAGTGAAATACAGAAGTTAATGCAATATATACAATGCATAACACATACCCCAAGAGTGAATTTAAGGTTGAACTTACTCTTAGAGACCAACTGCCAGTCATAAACTGCTGGAGGTGCAGTCCTGTGGTTCATGGTATCAACAAAGCCTCTCAAGTGAATTACAGCTCTTGTGTTCACTCCAGGAATATCTATTAAACTAGGGGCATAGCTAGCAATTTGAACTTTAGTCTCACACTGACCAATCAATTGCATCTCCCTTTCCCTTCCTCGAGTATACCCATAATTTACTAAGGCATACATAAAAAGAAAAGGAATACTTGTGGCACCTTAGAGACTAAAATTTATTTGAGCATGAGCTTTCATGAGATGCATCGGATGCATTCAGTGCATACATGTCATTACACAAAATATGCTCATAAACATAGCAGGTGAAAGATAAATTTAGATAAAGATATCCACAGTAACAAACAAATAACAAAACAAACTCATGAGAGTAAACTACAAAAACCTGTTCAGTGTTTCTTTCTCCTCCCCACTTCTTCATTCTCTTGTCCTCTCTTCCCAATTTTGTAGGATCTATTGCAGTGAGATGTTCAGTTTGTTCACATGCACATCAAACACCTACTATGTATTTCTCCACTTCCTATCTCTTAGCTAATTCTTGATCATTCTAATGCCCAAGTTCTGGAAAAAAAGCAGATCTGAATGAACTTATACTTGCAGTGAGTTTTTTTCTACCTTTGAACATTCATATTTGTTCTTTGTGTGTGTGAAGTTCTCTAAACTCCAGTGTGATGTGGGCAGGTATTGGTCTGATCCCTTCATTTACAAAATCAGGTAACATCTGATACTGTACGAGATGCAGAGTACACTAAAAATGACTGAGGGCTTGGCTACACTTGCAAGTTAGAGCACATTAAAGCAGCCCAGGGGCCCTAACTCTTGATGTGCCACACTCGCAAGGCACGTAGAGTGCCCAGACTCCACAGCTGGAGTCCACCACCTTTGTAATCCACCTCCACGAGAAGCATAATACTTGCTGCGCCCCGGGTGGAGCGCCGCGGCACCAGTGTGGACACCCTGGTCTGTTAGTGCATTCTGAGTGGCCTCCAGAAGTGTCCCACAATGCCTGTTCTAGCCACTCTGGTCATCACTTTGACCTCTACTGCCCTGCCCTCAGATGACCAACCGTCAGACGCCACCCTTTAAATTCTCTGGGACTTTTGAAAATCCCGTTCCTGTTTGCTCAGCCAGGTGTGAAGTGCTCTCAGCGAATCTTTCCAGATGACCATGCCTCCACGTGCCAGACAATCCCCAGTATGGAGCAATGGTGAGGTGCTGGACCTCATCAGCGTTTGGGGGGAGGAAGCTGTCCAGTCCCAGCTGAGCTCCAGCTGTAGGAATTATGATACCTTCAGGCAGATATCAAGGGACACAATGGAAATGGGCCATGACCGGTACACATTGCAGTGCAGGGTTAAAGTGAAGGAGCTGCGGAATGCCTACCGCAATGCCCGCAAGGCAAACAGCCGCTCCGGTGCTGCCCCCGCGACCTGCCATTTCTACAAAGAGCTGGACGCGATACTTGGAGGCAACCCCACCTCCACTCTGAAGACCACCATGGATAATTCAGAGCCCAGTTCAACAAGGCAGGAGGAGGAAAGTGGGAGCGAGGGTGCTGAGGAGGAGGGGGACAGCCCATCATCCTAGATGCATGCACCCGGGAGCTGGTTTCAAGCCAGGAGGAAGGTAGCCAGTTGCAGCGGACGGTGCTTGGGGAAGGACAAACCGCAGAGGAGGTGCCCGGTAAGTGGCTTTTATTTTGGGAAGGAAGTTGTTCAGTGCGGACTCTTGGGGCGAGGAGGGTTAGGACTACATGCATGCCTAGATGCGGAATAGGGAGTTGATGTGCTCTCTCACATCGCAATAATCGGCCTTAGTGATCTCTTCAAAGGTCTCATGCAGAAGCTGGGCAATCCACTTGCACAGGTTCCTTGGCAGAGCTACTGTGCTCCTTGTCCCAGTAAGGCTAACATATCCGCGCCACTGTGCTGTGACGGGTGGGGGGCCGTTGTTGCACACAGGCAAGCTGCATATGAGCCAGGGTGGAAAGCCGCATTGTAGTAGAAGACACTCCCTTGCTTTCCAGGTCACCCTCAGCAGCGAGATATCTTCCAGGATGAACTCATCCTGTGGAAAATGTGGGGACAGTGTTCAGTATAGGGGCCCCCTACAGCTGTTGGCTCTCCCCAAGGCACAGAACCCCAGAGGATAGTACGGCTGTGAAACAATCAGTCCCCCTTGCCCCTGTGCTTACTCACCATTTTGGGGCTCCCATGGGTTAAGTGTGCTTGCTTTGGGACAGGCAATTTCTGCTATTGTATACATTGTCTTTAACTACAGCCGAATCATTGCTGCCTCTGTTAAGTGTTGCATTTTGGCTTTACAGATGCAACCTTGAGATCCCAGCTGTCCTTGTTATCAACGGCCGAAACACTGCAAAGAATCAGGAAGCATCCGCGAAGATGCAAAGAGGACATGCTGAATGAAGTCATGTAGAAGTACCTTAATGAAAATAAAAAAGTGCAGGAGTGGTGGGAAAGTGAAAGGAGGGTCCGCCAGCAGAATGCGGATTGCCGGCACCAAAGCACTGAGTGGCTGCTAAGCATCATGGAGCGCCAAGCAGACTCGACACAGGCGCTCGTAGCAATGCAGGAGGAGCACATCTGCACCCACCCCTTGTCCCTGCAGCCCTTGTCCCAAAATTCGTTCCCTTGTGCCCCCTTGTCACCGCCAACCACTTTCCCCAACATCTGGGTTCTTATCGCCACCAGCTGCCTCCAACACCTGTAGCTTCACCACCCAGCCCTGCAAACTATGACCTTTACCCAATACACTCAACCCCCATCACTGTGCATTTTAGCCAGCCTGAAGTGCAGCACTCACTGCACGGCCCTCCAGACAGGAAGGCTGAGTATGATAACAGGACATACGCAAATCTCTGATTGTCCCGTTCCCCACTCCACCCCATTCCCACGTCCCACACAGCACAGATGTGTTATGCCCTTTCTGTTTCCTAAGTAGTTGTGTTTCTTTTCAATAAAAAAATTTGGCTTTGAAAACCGTCTTTATTATTGCATTAAGTAAAAGATACAGTAGCCCAGGAAAGCAACAGGCACTGCAAGTCAGTGCATCATACGTAGCAAACACAGATTTCTACTAACATTGGAACCACTGCACTTCACTCCCATGCAAGGCACTAAACATTACTGGTGGCTTTCAGCATCAAATTGCTCCCTCAAGGCATCCGTAATCCTTGCAGCCACACACTGGGCCCCTCTAATAATCCTGCTCTCAGGCTGTTCAAATTCAGCCTCCAGGTGTTGAACCTCCAAGGTCCATGCTTGAGTGAAGCTTTCACCCTTCCCTTCACAAATGTTATGGAGGGTACAGCACGCGGATATAACCATGGGAATGTTGTCATAGGCCAGGTCCAGCTTCCCATACAGACAGCACCAGCATCCCTTTAAACGGCCAAAAGCACACTCCAGTCTTTCTGCACCAACTCAGCCTGTTGTTGAACTGCTCCTTGCTGCTGTCAAGACTCTCTGTTTAGGGTTTCATGAGCCACGGCATTAAAGGGTAAGCGAGGTCTCCAAGGATCACAGTGGGCATTTCGACTTCTCCTACGGTGATCTTCTGGTCTGGGAAGAAAGTCCCAGCTTGCAGCTTCCTGAACAGATCTGTGTTCTGAAAGATGCGTGTGTCATGCACCTTTCCGGACCAGCCTGCGTTAATGTCAATGAAACGCCCACGGTGATCCACCAGCACCTGGCAAACCATAGAGAAATACCCCTTCCGATTTATGTACTCGGAGGCTAGGTGGGCTGGTGCCAGAATTGGAATATGCGTCCCATCTATTGCCCCTCCACAGTTAGGGAAACCCATTTGTGCAAAGCCAGCCACAATGTCATGCATGTTACTCAGAGTCATGGTTCTTCTGAGCAGGATGTGATTAATGGCTGGGCAAACTTGCATCAACACGATTCCAACCGTCGACTTCCCCACTCCAAACTGGTTAGTGACCGATTGGTAGCTGTCTGGAGTTGCCAGCTTCCAGATTGCAATAGCCACCCGCTTCTCCACCATCAGGGCAGCTCTCAATCTCATGTCCTTGGGTGGGGGCGAGCTCCTCACACAGTCACATGAAAGTGGCTTTTCTCATCCAAAAGTTCTGCAGCCACTGCTCGTCATCCCAGACTTGCATGACGATGTGATCCCACTGCTCAGTGCTTGTTTCCTGAGCCCAAAAGTGGCGTTCCACTGTGGTGAGCATGTCCGTGAATGCCACAAGCAATCTCGTGTCTTATGCGTTATGCGAGTTGACATCATCGTCGGACTCCTCCTCATCAGTTTGTAGCTTTAGGAGTAACTCGACTGCAATTCGTGACGTGCTGGCGAGACTCGTCAGCATATTCCTCAGCAGTTTGGGCTCCATTCCCGCAGACTGAAGGGGAAGACAGGGTGCGCAGTACAAAAAATGTTGAAAGATGGCACCAAATATGGACGGAAGCACAGGGTTTGCTGGGATGTGAACCGATGCATCATGGGGCATTGGGACAGGACCCAGAATGCTCCACAAGCCCACACCCCCTTCCCACAAGCCACTGTGCCAGAATGGGAAGAGGTGCTCTGTGGGATAGCTGCCCATAATGCACCACTCCCAATGCCACTGCAAGTGCCGCAAATGTGGACATGCCAGTGCGCCTGCCGCTGTCAGTGTGAACACACAGCAGCGCTTTCCCTGCTGCAGTGTCCGAGTGCTGGTTTAACTCCCAGCACTCTACACCTGCAAGTGTAGCCACGCCCTGAGTGGCTGATTTAATCACGCCCACGCTCAAGCCCACTAGGGATATGACTGCAACTGGAGTGCAAGAAAGATAAGCAATTGATTATTAAAACCGGTAAATAAAGTGAACAGAACATATGCATTTCCCAGAAAATTTTAGATTAGCTGGATCCAACATGTCTGATTTTACTGAAATTGTGAACCATGTGTTCAAATCTAAAAATACACTGAGTCCAGGACTGCTCCCACTGAATTCAGGGGGCCCAATTCTGATTTCACTCCACTGACTGATGGAATTACTCTGGATTTGCACCAATGTAAGTAAACTCAAAATCAGGCTTATTGACCTAGGAGTAGGAATTATCAGTCTATAGGAAATCACAGTCCATCCTGCACAGGAGGAATTTAATAAACAGGAGCAAACAAACAGGATTCCACTCTGCTTGCATTTCAGTTTTTCCTTCCTTGTTTATCAAGGAACATACTCTGTTTTAGCCTAGTACATCACAGTTAGTGAGTGAATGACAGATTACAAGTAAAAATATCAAAGAACTGGACCCCCTAAGATTGCAGTAAACTGATGTAAACCTGAGATTTTCCCTTCCCTTTTATGTATCTATTACTTGCATGCCCTATGTTGAAATGTTTATAATGATATAGGAAAAGCCATAAACCTTTGTATTTTGTTTTAGAAGATCAGCATACAAATTCCTGGGGTTTACCTACCTTCTTCTTAACCTGAACTACCAACCTTGCTCTGCATTAAAAAAAACTGGAGCCACTCAGCAATACCCTAAAAGGAATTCTAGGAGAAAACTATGGCCGAGCTGAAATGTGCTCAGGGAGCCAGCCTCTCCTTGGTCATGTTAGTCATTGTGAAAACTCAGCACACAGACATATTATAGTTCAAATGATGCAAAGACTCAAAAATTATTTAATGTTTTAAAGAAAACAGGAACCTGTTTAATGGTTGGCATGGTAGATAGTAGCTGAGTCACAAGGAGTTTGAGATTGGAAGCAGAGGATTTAAAGTGAGGAAATATGGTGAGGTCTTCAATGCGGTCAGGGATGAAGACAGGCGCTGGTGACAAAAATTAATCAGCCACATTCTCTCCAGCAATGTAATGACATATGGGTGTGTGTGGAGGGGGTGAGGGGTGGTAAACTCATAGAATTGGCTGCCAAAGCTCCTATCAGGGTCAGTGTTTACTCCCCGCCCCTTGCGAAAGAGCAAGGGTTTCATGCCTCCAGATCTGGTCAGATTTTGCAGAAGGCTCCACAAAATTGCACTTTGCCTGCACTTTGTCAGCCCCAGTGACACCTGCACAGTACAAGTCCCACAGGAACCCGTGTATTATTCGAAATATAGGCTGCGTTCCAACCATGTCATGCACTGAGGGCTTAATCCTGAAAGTTGATGAGATTACTCAGGTGCTTAAGTTTAAAAACATGCTTCATTGGATCAATGCCAAGAGCGCTCGCCCCATTGCACAAGCAAGCCTTAATCCTCCTTTGGGGAATTTCATTGTTTAAAAGACAGACTCATATTTAAACGTTTCATTCACAACTTCTAACAACAGACTAAAAATAACCTTATGTGCATCACTGAGTAACACCTTACAAACCTATTTTGCAATACAGGGTAAACCTCCCTCTCGCACATTTAATATATATATTTCCTTCAAAAAAACTACTGCAAGCTGCTGGAATCCCTGAGTCCAAACTACACGCTCCTTGTAAAGCATCAGAAAGTCCCTTTCCCTCCGTTTGGTTTTATTAACCAATGCACGGGCTGGTTTTCAGATGTTGAGCACTCACAACTTCAGTCCGCAGTCAAAGGCATCTGCAGATGCGCCTCAACTCGTAAGACCTTGCTCAAAATTGGAGGCATCCAAAACCAGTTTTTAATCACTTTTAAAAATGTACGCCTCCATTTGCTTTTACCGTCACAAAACTAATATGACAGGCCTCAGTATAAGTTACATCAGCCCGGGGGTGGGGAGCACTGCTTTAGGCCTCCAGTGCCAGGGACAGAAATTGTCCTGATGTTATGAAAGAAGATACTCAGTCAAACCCCCCATTAAAAATATTTTAAAATTAATAGGTTACTATGGAATTGTGCCAAAATATTTCATTTAATAGAATCATAGAAGATTAGGGTTGGAAGAGACCTCAGGAGGTCATCTAGTCCAACCCCCTGCTCACAGCAGGACCAGTCCTCAACTAAATCATCCCAGCCAGGGCTTTGTCAAGCTGGACCTTAAAAACCTCTAAGGATGGAGGTTCCACCACCCTCCTAGTGAAATAGTGTTTCCTAATATCCAACCTAAACCTCCCCCATTGCAACTTGAGACCATTGGTTCTTGTTCTGTCATCTGCCACCACTGAGAACAGTCTAGATCCATCCTCTTTGGAACCCTCCTTCAGGTAGTTGAAGGCTGCTATCAAATCTCCCCTCACTCTTCTCTTTCTGCAGACCAAATAACCCCAGTTCCTTCAGCCTCTCCTCATAAGTCATGTGCCCCAGCCCCCTAAACATTTTTGTTGTCCTCCGCTGGACTCTCTCCAATTTGTTCACATCCCTTCTGTAGTGGGGGGTCCAAAACTGGACACAGTACTTCAGATGTGGCCTCACCAGTGCCAAATAGAAGGGAATAATCACTTCCCTCGATCTGCTGGCAATGCTCCTACTAATGCAGCCCAATATTCAGTTGGCCTTCTTGGCGATACAAAGGCTGTTTTACATTTTCTGTGACGCTCTCTCTTTGCCGGGGTGATTTAATATAGGCTCCATGAAGTCTTGGGTTGGAAGTGGCCCACAGACCCTCAAACTTTGTATTGAGGGGGAAGGCTGTCAGCTGACTCAGGCTCACAGGGCTTGGGCTGCAGGGCTGTTGTAGAGGCTAGGGCTTAGGCTGGAGCCCAAGCTCTAGGCCCACATGATGGGGGAGGGTCCCAAAGCCTGGGCTGCAGCCTGAGCCCGAATATCTACACCACAATTTTACAGCCCCCTGAGTCTTAGTCAACGGACATGGACCAGCCATGCAATGTAGACATACACTTGGAGTCATTACGTGAGGGATGGGATGGGGGCTTTGGTTTGTTGACAGCCCTTTGGATCAAATCAAGGCCAGATGTCCCATCCTGGAATTCAGAAACTGTTCTGTCCTTAGCAAATGAATTTAAACAGTTTTTTCTGAAAAAAATCTAAGCTGTTGTATCCATTTATTTTTTTAAGTAGAGATTCAAGACCGATTGCTTTGGTTAAGGTAGCAAAGTATTTTTAAAATAGCCTATCGATGGCAGGTATATGGCCCCCCATCATTCGAGTGCCTCACAATCTTTAATGTAACTCATCCTTACAGCATCCCTGTGAGGTAGGGAAGTACTATTTGCCCCATTTTACAGATGGGGAACTGAGGCACAGAGGGGCATCTTTTTAAAGACATTTAAGTGCCTAAAGATGTGATAGGCACCTAGTGGGATTTTAAAAAGCACTTAGGCATCCAAGTGCTTTTGAATATCCTACTAGGCAACTATCTGCACCTTTAGACACCTAAGTACTTTTAAAAATCTGTCCCTAAGTGACATGCTAATGGTCATACTCCAGTCTGTGAGAAACAAGGACTTGACCATAAGTCTCCCGAGTCCCAGGCTAGTACTCTAATCATTGGACCATCCTTCTTCTCTCGACAGTAGGAAGCAACTGCAGTACAGACTGATTTTAAATTAATTCAGGAACGAAGTTTCTATGTTAAACTAGTTAAAACTGGTTCCTGCTCATTTTATTTAACTATGCATTTTATTGATCTTCAGTGTTGACAGAAACTTGATTATAAGTGACACTGTTTACTGAAGGATCAATATACAACAGCATGAACTACCTTGCTCTTTCTTTTGGCACAAATAAACGAAGAGGCATCTCCTGTACCAATGAATGTGGGTCCTTTACTTGGTATTTCTTCCATTATGATGTGCACACTGCATTGAAAGTCCTATCGAGGATTCTTTTTAAAGATGGGGGGGAAAGCTAGGATGTAATAATCAGTCCCCCTCCCCGTCAAAACTCCTGACGGGCTTATGAGAAGTGGATATTCTGAAGGATTTGCAAAGTCTGTTCTCCTGAAGGAATGATTCACTGGTCAGAGGTCTCGGCTCCCGCATGGCTTTAGCGCAGATGATGTTTTTCTACTGTACCAGAAAAAGGACACTAGGGCTAGGCTGCATGACGCACTCATTTCTGGGGTGATGTTACTGCTGCTGCAGCATGTGGTCCTTGGGAATCCCCAGAAGGACTATGACCTGAGCCAGCAAAAACTCCCGCTGGGAGCTTCCACTGCAGTGCAGCCCATGCTAGCCCAACCTTCCCCTTTAAACCACAACCTGGCTCTAAAGGCTTCATTTCTGATATAAATATTTCCACAAGAAAATTAAGTGCCAGTTGTGTGTGACCCAATAGGGCAAGCAAAATGCAAGGCGCTATCCCCATTCCATCTACACCCTTGCACAAGAGCTAGTCACATTCCCATTCCTTGCACTCCCTGACTCAAGCACTAGGAGAGTTTAGCGCTAGCAGCCGCACTGGACTCAGCAGAGCAGGCAGAACTGTGGCTGTATAAACAAACCGGCTGTGTAGTTTTTAATGACCTCATTCCCCAAATGGCAATTTACATAATAGGAGCTATTCTAATCATTGGCCAATCCTGGCATGCCTTATTCACTTCTCCTAGCTCATGTAAACCCTTGGAATTTCAAAGATATTTCAAGGCAATAGGAGACATTTGCTGGCCATCTTCCAGATTCTTTTCTAAATTCAGATGTTGTTAAATATCACTTTTTATTGCAGTCACTGGTAACAGCATTTGACAGCCAAACGCTTTGCTTATCTGATTAACTTCTCTTGGGGTTAAGGTAATTGACTTGGTTCTACCCGTGAAATATTCAGTATGACATATCCATGTACGTTATCTCACGGGGATGCCGTTTTTCTCTTTTTGACTGTGTGATGGGGTGAGTGCTCCTCACAAGCCCTGAATGGGTTAATGTGGGCCTGAGAGGCCAATTAACATACCAAGCTGGATCTGGAGGGAGAACCCAGTTTAAATGATCATGAAGCCCAGGTAGGCATAAGCTGACTGATTAGTATAAAGAAAGGAAGCATGTAGCAGAAAGGGGCTACGTAGAGAGAATCTGGGAATAGAGGGGGTGTAAGGAGGAAGTTTTAGGATCATAGCCAGGCCAGAGAAGACTGGCAAGCAGCCAGGGGCAGCATAGAGCAGGCTCCAGTGGTAAGCCCTGCTAAAAGGGCAAGATGTGGATACTTGTTAGAGTTTATACTTTTATCTTAGGATTTTTATTAGGGGATCCCAGGGAGAGGGCACTGAGTCCTGGAGCAGAGAGAAAGGAGAACTTAGAGGGGTTGTGGGGGAGAAAGCTTAAGGTATGAAGAAGCCCAGGGAAGCAGCAGCAAGAGATGAACTGAGTAGACGTTGGCTACTGGGTATAGGGGCCCTGGGCTTGAACCTGGTATAGTAGGTAGGCCTCAGTTCCCTTACCAGCCACTGGTAGGGTGGCATGAGGTTAGAGAAGGGGACAAGGACAATAGAGAGCCCTGAGAAAAGGGGGCAAGGACCACAGGGCACAGAGTTGCAGCCCAAGACCAGATATAAGGACATTGAACTCTTTTGTTGGACTCTCTATTACCCTGGAAGGGGTAGATGAAGTTGTGACCTGGCCAAAGGGCCAAGTAATGGAAAGAGAGCCCCACAGCACTGGAGCAACAGTTGGCAGGGGGTCACTACTGGAGGGGAGAGGTGCTATGCCGTGCCTGGCCAGGGGGCAGCACTCTAGCATTAAGTGAATCCCTTCACAGTCTGTTTATTTTAACTTGGTGAATAGTGGGGGGGAGCAAGTTGTTGTTTTAGTAACTGGGTTTATGCACCTTTTGGGATCAAAGGCCACAACTACCTTAGCAAAAAAACTTTGCTATCAGGACGGTTTGTGGAAATTAGTGAATTGTAAGCAACTAAAATATCCAACTTTAGTTTCCATTCGAGTGCTGATTGGATAGGATTTCAAGCATATTTCAATGGCTTATAAAGCCCAATACTATATTCTTTATGCAGGCAAAGCTACTGAAATCAGAGAGCTTTTTGCTTGTATAAACAATACAGGATTGGGCCCATGGTTAAATCAATGATGACTATTTACTTAGAGGCCCCAATCCTGCAAGGTACCTTTATAAAATACCTTCCATATGCATGTAGACATTTTATAAGAGGGTCACAAACACCGTATAGAACAAAAAACAACAATACACTTTCAAAGGGGGGGCATTAAAAATTCCAAGGGAGTCACTGATATGAGAAACCATGAAAGTACATCCATCAGCTAAGAGCTTGCAAGAGCTATGCCCTTGGAAATTGCAAGGGAACAGAGATATAACAAACAATGAATAAGGTCCAGAGTTACAGCATAGGCAGATGCATACACTTGGAGTCACGTTTCAAAAATAAGAGCAAGCCAAAGAGTGGAGAACTTTGAATGCAATTGATAAGAATGTGAATTCTATATTCAGGTTACCCAGCAAAACCACCTCATAAACCTAATATTGAAATGGTAGGGTAAAAATGCTAACAGAAGGTTTGCTTTTCATGATTTGTCTCTCTTTGGGCCTGATCTTGAGAGGTGCTGACCACCCTCAAATCCCAATGAAATCAATGGAAGTTGAGGACAATTTACAGCTCACAGGCCTTATGCTGTGATCCTGCAATTAATCATGCACAAGTGGACTGCTATGCCTGCACAGAGCTCCGCTGAAGCCAACTTGCCGAAAAATTCTGCAAATATATGTTCAAATTTTAAGATATCATTTTGTGTTTGTGCTCCTCTTGTGCTCCATGAATATCCCTAATGAGGGGGCTAGCTAGCATGAATGTTCATGGAAACAATGAATGTAAGGAAATACTAGTGAATATTCACAGAAAAGAAACTCTGGATCCATGAATGTGAGTATTAGCATAACGACTGTTTCTTCAGTCAGGAAACAGAAAGATACCATATGTAGCTTGGAAGACAAATTGTAAGCTGAGAGACCATCAGGAGCTGCTGTACTAGAGAGAAATATGAAAAGTTACAGTGGAAACACAAAGAGGATTTAATAAGTGCTTACGGAGTTCTTTGGGAACATGAATTTAAAGCAAAAGGGACTTCATATAGATCATAAGTGTTATAAACAGACGGAGAAAGACAGAGGAACATGGATGGGTCCTCAGATGGCAAATCATGGCATTTAAACATAAATCAAGCCCCTCTGCACCACCTTATCCAGATAAGGATGGTTGGGATGACTGCTGTCAGCAGTACAAGTATGATTTCGATAACTCCTGGATTGGGGACCCTGTTAATGCCTTTAACTGCATGAAACTGCTTCTCTGAGTGGCAGGATGCGGATGTTGGTGTGGAGGCTCTGGGAATGAGCATGCAGAAACCTCTTCAAGCCCAGGGTTGCTCAGAGATCTCATGGGATTTCTTCCTCCCAATAAACAAGGGACTAATGAATGTGAGAAGGGTGAGATGGAATTGAGAATGATGATGAGGGGAGTTAGCCAAATGGATTAGATAAAATTAATCTTTGTCTGTCTGTGTGCATTATTATGTTTACTTAATAAACTTGATGGAGCATAGCTATCTGATGAGTTATCAATAAACAACCCAGCACATTACCCATGTGACATATCAAAACAACTCCCATTTTGAATACAGAATACTTGGGACAAATTGCTTGCAATAATCTGCAGATAAAAAAGTTGTCCTCAGAAAAGATTAAGTAAATAATTTAAAGTAAATTAGAGAAAAGAACAATCTGCTCACAGACAATTCACAAACAGAAAAAGCAGCAAAGTTTATCTAAAGCTATTCATTATGAATAATTTGCCTAGCTCTACTGATTGTTAGAGCTGTGTCATTATAACAAGTGCTTAGACCCTCACTGCCTACCTTCTTTTATTTATTTCTGGAACTGAAGTAACAATGATGATGACAATGGGGCTGCGTAGGATACCTGACATTTAGCCTACAAAACCTTTATTGATGGTGGTGATGAGCAAGAAGGAAAAATCTGCTTGACTGTCAGATTCCAGACTGAGTTTGAAGGATTGACAATTAGAAAAAATCTTGAAAACTAAGAACATTTGATCTAAAACCAAGAGTCAAGAAATTGGGAATCCTGTCATGTTCTTTTTTTGCAGAATATAGAACTTGTCCTGAAGTACAGCCATCTTCTGGATGAAATATATCAACTATTTAAAAGGATATGACAACAACACTGCACAACGTGTAGGGTAGGAAGTGAAGAATTTCTGATCCAATAGAAATTTCAGGAAGAATTTTGATGGGCAGAATAGGGCTGCCCACATTAGAACTTGGCTAGCCCTTCCTATACTTGCTAGAAGTGTTGTGGGATCTTTGAACTCCTGACCATTTGTAGCTATTAGTTTTACATCCAATTAAAAAACCCACCCCAAACATGTGCTGTGATAGGTGCTCCGTACTAACTCAGATGGAAGAGAGTCACCTATGGAATCAACCATTCCAATCCTTGCAACTCCTCAATTTTATCTTGAAGGTTTAACATTCATGTATAGATAAGGCCTGGCTTAGGGGAGCAGACAAGATCACAGCTCATGGCTGTATGACTAAAGTCATGGATTGAAGATATTTACTATTTGCATAGCAGGCATTGTGTGTGTGTGTGTGTGTGTACACATGTAATTGCTACACAGAATTGCTAAACAGATAAACAAGTCCTAATAATAACCATAAAGAATAAAATGGCAATATATTTGAGTATATAATTAACATCATGAATAAGATTAAGTGGATCTATCTGCTGAGGTAATGTAAATTTTCCCATCAAAGCAAATCAAATCAGTAGTAAATAATAACTCTAGAACAGTATATCTGGGTAAATATTAGCTGTCATTGTTTCCCTAAGATGACAACTAACTAATCAACACACATTCATAAGCAGATTACAATGATGATTAATAATAAAAAACAAATAATTCAGATTCATTTGAAAAATTTACCATTTGATTAGAGACCTTGGCATGACCTTTCCTAGTCATTCCCTCTTACTATGGCATGCTTCATCCTCCTCGACAATGAAGATGGAACACTGATTGGAGGATAAAGGTGAAAAAGACTACACACGGTTGGTATGGCATTTTAAAATACCGTAATTACAGTGCAATTAATGGTCGTTCATATTAAATGCAGAACTAAAAAATGTCTGCAGTCACAATTATAACTAGTCACCTTTCAAAGCAGTATACCATATTTCCATGAATGTTTCTAATATTCCTCTGTTATAATTTAGGTGAAATACATATTTCCATATCGACTGGACTAGATAGGTTGTGAGCTGAGACTGCTGAGATTTACTATCTACTGGGACAGCTAATAGAAAAGAAACATTTATGAGTGTTAGTATTTTATGATGATTCAACAAAAACTAAGGCAAACACCATCTTGGCCAACAAACCAGGGACCTCCAGAGCTAAAAGCATGAGTTGCTACAACTTGAGCTAAAGAGCCAAAAATCCTTAGCAGAGGTTGAAACAGACACATTGATTGGAATCAAGCACAGAGGGAACCTGCAATACACAGTCACCAGTGGGTTACACAAAAACACATACACATGCGAACACAGTTTGCAGTGGGAAAGGCTCCCCTGGATTTCGGAGAATCATAGAAATATGGGGCTGGAAGGGACCTCAACAGGTCATCTAGTCCTGCCCCTATGTTGAGGCAGGACTAAGTACACCCTGATCATCCTTGACAGGTGTTTGTCTACCCAGTTCTTAAAAAACCCTCCAACGATGGGGATTCCACAACCTCCCTTGGAAGCCTATTTCAGAGCTTAACTACCCTTATAGTTAAAAAGCTTTTCCTAATATTCAACTGTGTCCAATTCTGGGCCCCACACTTCAGGAAAGATATGGACAGACCAGAGAGAGTCCAGGGGAGAGCAACAAAAATAAGACATTTAGAAAATATAACCTATGAGGAAAGATTTAAAAACTGGGCATATTTAGTCTTGAAAAAAGAAAATTGAGTGGGGACCTAATGACAGTCTTAAAATAAGGGCTGTTATAACGACAATGGTGATAAATTGTTCTCCATGTCCAATGAAGGTAGTACAAGAAGTAATGGTTTTAATCTGCAGCAAGAAAGATTCAGATTAGATATTAGGAAAAATCTAACTAAGGGTAGTTAAGCTTTGAAATAGGCTTCTAAGGAAAGCTGTGAAATCCCATCATGGGAAGTTTTTAAGAACAGGTTCAACAAACATGTGTCAGGGATGGTCTAGATTTACTTAGTTCTGTCTTGGGGCAAGAGGCTGGACATTTCTCATGGTCCCTTCCAGCCCTACATTTCTATGATTCTATGTCTAAGGAAGTGGAGATCAAGATGGCGTTTGAAATACTGGCACTGGAGACAAGAAGGTGGGGAAAATCACCCAGGAGCGACTGAGGAACAATAGTTCTTACATGGGGGTCAAAGACTTTGCATTGCCTGCAGGCAGTACTCCTCATCAAATACTCAGCTGTGGAATTATTGATGCATCCTGACCCTGAGCTGATAAAGAACTCTCTGGGACGTCATAAGTATGTTGTGTGGAGGACAGGGAGAGATGTCTCTGGACATGAGAGAGAGAGAGAGAGAGAGAGAGAGAGAGAGAGAGAGAGTTTGTATCTGGGGTAATCAGGAAATCATCAGAGAGAGCTGATTTCTAGAGATGCAAAATCTTTTCTCTGTAGCTAAGCTAAGAGCAGCATGCCTTACTAGACTTTGCAAGATATTCAGATGAGGTTTGTTATGCCAATGAGGTTTTTTCTAGTGAATTCTGTCACAGTCCTGGCTGAGTCTCCCTTAGTGGGCAGTCACCTGACTGTTAAGAGGACCCAACTTTGGATCCCACATGCTTCCAAGCTAGCAGGGCTGCATGCAAGCACTGTTTCTGGCTCTGGCCTCCAAGGCATATTCTTGTGTGTAGACTCCCTATCTGCCCCCCCTCCTTGCTATGTGGGACTCAAAGTCAAACTGCCTCTATCCTGAAATCAGTGCTAAACCTTCCAAGCCTCTCCGGTCACTTATGAATACTCTCTCGAGTTCCACTTTCTGTGGGTGCTGTAGGGTACAGTTTAACTCTTTGGGGACCACATGGCAGTTAAAGCAAGTAACAAAGGATTTGCAAAGGAACTTCTTAAACACACAAACTTTACTCTTAGACTGCACAGGAGAGTTACAGTTCTATGGCAAAAAAAGAAAAAAAATCCCTTCCTGGCTCCCTTGCTAGAGAGCATGTCACTTCTAAAAACAGCCTGTAACACTTTTTCTGATTCTGCTGGCAATTTTCCATGCTCCAAATCCCCGTATTGGTTAGTGGGCAGAGTCAATGTGTCTTCTGGTAACAACCCCATTGTCCCAAAAATGTAGGGCAATTCGAGGTTGATGGCCTCTGTTTCAAACTTCCCAGACAAAAGTCTGTTTCTGCTAGTAAATGTAGGTTTTAATCCCACTGCAGGTTACAATCTAAATGATATTTCACAACATAAAAGGAATTCATAAATTGGCAGACCTATTCCCCAAACTGTCAGTTTTACTACTATTTCTCTTTATTTTTAATAAATCTTGTTTTTAAGAAGACTACTCTGGTACTGGGTAACTTCATGCAGACAGTACCAAGAAATGTTCAGCCTCTAAGGGGAGGTGCTGAAGAATAAGGACAGATGCAATATGTACAGTAGTGCCCCCTCCTATTGAGGTATATCTCAAAGGCATGGAAACACAGGAGAGAAGCCTAAAGACCAAAAAGGAGATGGGATTTGCTGGGGGTGTGCATAACACACGTATTTAAACCAGTAAAGAACTGGACCCTTGATGTGCAAAAGCTACTCAGTCTCTTGGGGCAACAGTGGAGATTTTTATAAATTGCAATATTGATAGATAAATGACCTATATATTGGTCTTCTATAAATAATTATTTGAAACATTTCTGTAGCAGCACTTACCAGCAATGGACACTGCTTTGATATTTTCTAAACAAAAGACTATGGGGGGAAAAAAATCACAAAAGTACACAAAAAAGGGGAAGATCCTTTAGCTCTGGGAAAGGAAAATATATTAAATGCATCTCTGTTCAAATCAAATCTTAATCATTCTGGTTGTATGGTAGTAAGTGTCTCAGTGCTTTGTGAAGCAGGGACAAGAGTGCCTTCTACATGGCTGGATGTTTATCTTGGGGGCTATTTTGAAAAGAACACACTCATCCTGCGATATTATGAGAGTGGCACTGAAAAAAAGAGTTTGTTTTATTCCTGTAGTAACTTGCCCCTCAAATATGCAAGGCAATTCTAGCCCTTGTTCTTTGATAAACAGCTAATGTAATGTTGCAAAAACTAGTAAATCCAATTTAGTGGAGACTGAAATACATGATTGTACTATGGTCAAGGTCTATTGGTATTGTTCATATTATGTTAATAGACTATTCATTATGCATATTTATTGAATTCAGTGCTATGGTTACTTTGCCTGAATTTTTATTATACAGCTAGATAACAGTTACCTTCACAATTTAATTTGTACAGGAAGGGCACATCACTCCACTTATATTAAGCTATTTTGCAGCTTATCAGCAATAACCTGTTGCCCTGCTTCCATAATACATATTCTATAATGCATTTATGTGCAACTGTAGATATTTTCACACTTTGTTTATCTCTTTGAGTTGAACTTTACTTACAGCCTAACAATATTTGACATTTTTGACCCTGTTGCAGAATTTTGCACACTCTGTTAAGCACACAATTAGGGTCACATACCTATTGTTTGAAATGAAGGGCACCTGGGCTCTCCCTCTCACAATCCCCCCTCCCCTTTTAATTAGAGCTGTCATGTCAAGTTCTTTACTTAGTGCTGAATGCTATTGTGCTGGCATATCACCTGATGACACTTTTGGAGCTGCTAGACAATAAATAAATAAATAAATAAATCAGTAAACATACATAGGCCACATACTCATCTGATGTACATCACCACAGCCCCTTTGCCTTCAGTGGAACTATCCTGATTTACATCAGCTGAGTATCTGTCCCTCTGTGCTCGCTTAGCTCATTGAAGTCAGTAGAAAGACTCCGATTAAATTCAGTGCGATATGGTCACCCTTTGCTAAGGGCCCGAGCCAAATGTCCCCTTTTGGCTGAGACAGTCCCTTTTTTAAGCCCTGTCCTGGCCAACCCAATTTTTTTTTTTTTTTTTTTTTTTGGCAAAAGTGGGCATTCGTCCCGTTTGCTCTTGCCATCTTGTCAAAAAAGTGGGGTGTGGTGGAATGTTCCCGGGGAAAGGGAGCTGTGATCCCAGCCCCACGTTGGTGGTGGTGGTGCGGGGAGGCAGGGCTCTAGCAGGGGGCAGGCAGGGCTCGGGAAAGGAGCGACACCAGCCCCAGCCTCGTGTGGGAGGCCGGCAGGGCTGGGGTGAACAGCAATGCCCACCCCAGCTTTTGTGAAATATGGTCACCCTATGTAGTATGTGTGTTACTGCTTGCCCAAGCCTTGCCTGTTCCCTGCGTGGGGAGGCGGGCTCAGGCAAGTGGCTCGGACCAGCCCTTCGGGGGGGTAAGAGGGGGGGAGAGAAAGAGTCTTGGGCCAGCCCCATGTAGTGTCCCATTTTCCCTTTGGGAAATATGGGCACCCTGCCTTAATGAGGCAGAAAAAGGATGGGGGAGGGGGAACATACATCTGCAACATGATTTCCATAAAGACAATCCATGACAAATCCTTACACCTATCTATCAAGGTATTTCTAATGTGCCCAGCACTCTGACATCTAGGCACCAAGAATATGAATTATTTGTTTGCCCTTTGCCAGAAGGGAGTTTCCCTTTTGCTGACCTGCACTAACACAGAGAGGCGGCTGCTGAAACCTCAAGCTCTGTTGCTGTTAACAGTGTCAATTCAAAAGCAGGCAAAGAAAAAGAAAACGGAGAATGGGTCAAATTCATCTGGGTCATGTTCCGCCCAGATTTGCCTCCTGTTGATTTCAATGGGGTTCCAATGGTGTAATTCAGAGACGTTGACCCTTTGTCTGCAATGGAGTTACACTGGGGATGTATTTGGCCCTGTGCATTTGTGAACACATTGGAGAAAATTCTCCTCTCTGATTGGCATAGTGGTACTCATTTCCTAGAGTCTGCCATCCTCCATGCATGGAACTCCCACAGATCCTGTTGATTATTCATGGAACATAGAGCATTGTTGCTGTAGCAATACAAAGGAGCCAGAATAGGGATCTGGCCCAACATCTTCTGGATGCCAAATAGGTTTTAAAGGGGCTAAAATATTAAAATAAAATATTCACAAGAGAATATTGTGAATTCCAGCTTACGGAATCTGGAACTGAATGACGGACATTAGAGAGGGGGAAATGCTTATTCTGCCAGCGCACCCATCTCCCAGACCGTGCATTCTGCAATCTATTTTCTAGTGGTTTTTGGTCCCAGCTAGTTTGGAACATTCCAAACAATAGGAGACTATTCCACAGGTTAACTTCTCCATGTGGTTCTACTTCAACACTTCCAAGAACTAATCTAAGAACTCACAGTTTAGCAGTCCTAATTCTGTCTCATTACACTTGCGTAAATCTGCAATAATTGCCTTGATCTTAAAAGGAGACATCAGTGGATTTGCATCAGTGTAATTGAGAGAAGGATTTGTTCCATTTTTAGGACATTAATATATCTTTAACTTTTATATTTTAAACACCAGTGTTAAAAAATATGTTCTCATTCTGCCAGGACTCTATCTTTGCATGTCAGGATAGCATTAAGGTCTCTTAGTAAAACTGTATGGCAAACCATGCACATTTCCTGGCCACGCTATATCTGGCTCTGATCAGAGACTTCATAACGGAAACTAAAACACAGCATTGGTCACTCAAGATTGCAAAAATATATATATTTTTAAAATGCTTCCATTATGGAGCCTATAATTATTAATAAATAAAACCCCACAGACCTATAAGGAAATAATGCGTTAGCAGACAAAATGGAGGGCACCTTTGAGATAATTGTGTAAACAAGACCTGTGCAATATAACAATCTGCTAATAAATCAAAGAACTGAGGAACTTCCATGCAAGGTAGGTTATGACAGTTAAGTAGGGTCTGAATGAACTCTCCCCTGACAGATAGTTAGGGAGGTGAGAGACTTCAGGAGCAAACTGAATTTACATAAACACACTTGCTCTGCATAGGTATCCAGCAGACAGGAGTTGTGTGGCTCCAAGTGATCAACTTTGGCTGTTGTTGGGTTACAAACCACTTTAGTACTGAATGCAGAAGCTGTGAAATGTTGTTATCAATGTTGTTAACATTATTGTATGAGTAAAGGGGAGTAGAACTGTGCTGAGCCTGTCCTGATTGAGGAGTCACCCTCAGTTGAAAGGGACTCGCTAAATCAGGGGCTCGAAGGCCAGACCCCTGTGAAAGTAGGAGGAGTGGGAACAGCTGTCCCAGTCAGGAGATGTAGTCTTTCCCTAATGGTCCCCGGTCTGGTTTAACCTGTTCCTCCCCACTGTTCAAAAATAGAGCTAAATAGGCTCCATTAAGAGTCTTTTGTTATATAAAGTGCTCACTAGCACTGAAAACACTTTAGGTGGGACAGCATTTCTAAGCGCTGAAAGTCATTAAGAGCTGACAGTCCCTAAGATTTGGGTGGACTCTCAAAAGACTGACCTGCAGAGGTCACAGCAGAGAGGCAGGTGGCAGAAGGTGACTGGTGAAGTGGAACGAGTGGCTGGCGAGGCAGCCAACAGAAAGGAACCTTGGCTGGCAGGGTGGCCAGCCAGAGCAAGTGGTCAGATAGCAGAGCAAGCAAGGTGCCTTCTTCCCCGGGTGGGAGGTGAACTCACACAGATGCACCTCTGAACCCTGGGTCCTCACGGACCAAGGACAACCACAGTGAGTGGGGTATGGTGAGGGAGCAGACAGGGGCACAGAAAAGGAACTTTTGGTTGTAGAACTGAGGAACATGAGTGAGAAGACACTGCCCCACGCACCTTGGGTTGGGTGTCCTGCTCACAGTTTTATGATTATGAATCCTGCGTGTAGCATTTTCCCTAATTAATGTCGGGTGACTTCCCTCCTTTTATTAAAAGTTTCTTTTCTACACTCAGACTCTGTGCTTGTAAGAGAGGAAGTTTTGCCTCTCAGAGGTGCTCAGGGGTGGTGTGTAATTTTCCCAGGTTATTGGGTGGGTGTTCAAGCCGGTTCTGTGTTGTATTGTTGAAAAGGAACCCCTAGATATTGAACCCGCCCCTGGTTGCTGCTGGCTCCACCTGGCAGAAGGGTTACATCAGCTAAGTGCCTGAAATGCTCTCTAATGTCTCTGTGGAAATGACTGCAAGACAAAACACCTGCTCTACTTTTTTACCTTTCTTGTCTTGTTGAAATCAAGAGAGGAAGGAAGGGGATGGAAGGGGTTAAACATTGTTCCTCTTCCTGTGGAAGGCGTTCCTGTGAATCATTAATGAGATTAATGAATAAACAGGCAGCAAGCACTAAGAAATAGAGCACTATAGATTTATTGCAAGTTAATAAATTTGAAGAGTCAACAAGAATACTACGGCAGAGAAATTAGAAAGAGCAAAAATATTGCATAAGAAGAAAAGTCGGAACAAAGCTTCACAGCGCTTGCAGCATCCACTATAGCTATCTAATATAGCTGCCCTGAGAAATGTAGAGTGTGTCTATACTGCAGCTGAGAGTGAGCCGCCCCACCTGGGTAGACAGACTTGCCTAGCATGCTAAAAATAGCCATGTGGACATTGCATCTGGGGCTGGAGTTCGGGCTCTCAAGCCTAGGGGTCAGGTGAGCTTGAGAGCCGAGATGCAATGTCCATAATACACGCTAGCTTGAGCCCCGCTAATACAAATCTGTCTGCCTGGGCTGGGACATTCACTCCCTGCTGCAGTGTAGACATACCCTAAGAGCCAGATTCTGGTGATCTGATTTACACTGGTAGTGTCTGGAGTAAGTACTGCCATTCAGATTTACAGTGGTGTACAGTGATTCAGCTCAGAAAGCCAGATCCTTAGTTGGTGTAAACCAGGCACTTCAATGGAGCTCTGTGAATTTACACCAGTTACACCAGCTGAGAATTTAGCTCCATATTTACAACAGTTTCTCACTGCCTCATATGATCTACTTCTTTATCTCTCTCTGTTCTCTGTGCAATCAATTTCTTGTGTTGTTTCATTTATCAAGCCCTCAAGGTTACATGCTATGCAACAGAGAATATTACAACCTCCCTCTATTACTGTGGTAACCACTTGCAGTCATGTGCTCTGATGCCGAATCAAATGTCTTACTTGAGATCCTACATTCTCTTATTTTCTCTGACAAACGGAGGGAGAAGACATATGTGTAGACTGCATGGTTTTCAATATGCATTCAGAATGTGCAATGACACCGAGGGTTGCCAATTTTGGCTGGACATATTCCTGGAGGTTTCATCACATGACATACTCTTTAATTCCTGGACAATCCTAGAGTGCTGGCAACCCTAGTGATACCTGAATTGTGTTTGCTGACCCCCACAATTAAGCACAAATTTCGAATATGGAGAGAGGGAGTCCTTCTTCGGATCAGGCCTAGGGCAAGATTTAATGTCAACTGTTCATTTTTAGTCATCATATAGTTCATGGAAATGGTGAGTTTTGTAAAACAGCTTGCTTTGTTGAGCAGCACGCTATTTATGCTGTGAGTCTCGATGCTTTGACTTACTATGTTCTGAAGCTGCTGCCTTTGCACCCCCTAGTACGGCTGCTACTGCATATTCTTAGGCAAAGGGCCAAGTGTTCAACTCTGAATCATCACATGCCAAGATAAGAAACGTGATTTTAAAAGCTGAAAAGAAAGAATTACTGTTGCAGAAGATCAACAGAAAGAACAGATTGCTCTGTGGCACAAGACTTCCAAAGAAAGAACCATAAAAAAAAAAAAACCAGACAAGATACAAAATGAACCTGTTTTTTACATTACTGCCTTGAAATTCTGCATAAGGAACAGGAGGGAACTCAAACAAAACCGGTTATCTTTGATTTTAATAATAGGTAATTCTGTTAATTTGATGGGAATTAAGATACAATGTTTCACTCACTGATTGGTTTCACTTAAGATCCAGTTTTCAGAATGTTGCTGATGTCATTGGGAGCTGCTGGTGCTCAGTACATCTGAAAATCAGACCGCTGGCTCCTTAAATAATACCAACTGGATAGTGTCAAATTTCATGCTAAAAGTTAAAGATTTTGGAAAGGTCAACTCTTTTTAGAAGGGACTCCATCTTCAGTGATTTTGAACTAGCTGCCATACATTTAATAGAATAAAGTTTTACTATTCCCAACTATAAAGCACAATAAAATATGAATACATAACTATAACTGATAAGCACACAAAATTATAAACATGTCAAACAAACAAAACACTTCAACCTATTCTCCTAAGGTAAGACTAACTATAGGCAGTGCTAAGGTTGCCCGACACTTTCCATTATAAGACCACATTTTCAGTTGCCTACAACTTTGTCAGACGAACTGCTTGGACTCTCTGGCTTTTTTTTTTTAAAGAAACTTTAAGCAAAAATGGTTCAAGCCATTTCTGAGAATGTGATCAGGGGAAAAAAATACAGGATTTTGCACATTAAAAAATTCTTACAGCTGTTTCAGGGAGAAGCAATAATGCCACCATGCTTGGAGCAAGGTCTTGAAATTTGGCTTTGGTTTGCACAGGTGTCAGGGAAGTGCCTTTTATCATCCTTGTGAAACCCTGTCTCAACTTGGCCAAAGTACAGGCCTCTGAAAAATCTGTTTGCACATATTCAGTTGGGACTCGTAAGAGTTGGCAGCTATATTCTCTGAAGATTCTGTCTTTACTGAGCATGATCCAACCCCTCAGAGCTCCCACGTGTCAATCAGATTGAGCATATATGTCTTCCCTCAAGAGTGACTGAGCACACTCCATCCTTGGGTTGCAGGGGCTGAGCCTGACTTCCTGAAATTGTTCCTTTGTACTGCTGGTGGGTACTGTGGCACTGGGCACTACTATGTTAAGAACTCTTCCCACTGGGAGAGGTGGAATTCCTAGATACCAGTGGTGATGTAGTGGCCCCTGTCCCTAATTGGAGAGAGTCTCCTACAGGAACATAGTAGGAGACACTAGTGGAGTGGGGAGTCTAGAGATCTGATATCCAGTGCAGTGGGGGGTACATCTCCGGTGGCCCCATTGTCTGAGAAGCACCAGGCTTTGTGTTTCTTTTAGCAATCTGCCAAGACAGGTTTTTACCCCAAGGATAGCAAGGAACTGAGCTGAGCATGTGTAGAACATGGGTGGGGAAGTGCTGTAAGCTTCACTGAGTTGAGAGAGGAGAGACCCTTCCAAGTGTTCACAAGTGTGTCAGGTGAAAAAAACCCCAAACATTTATCAAGGGAAAGTAACCTTTATTCCTAAGGGATCTGACTCCTTTACTCTGCGCATGAAAATTGAGTCTGCCCAGCTGTCTTTATTTCCAGGGTTACTTGAATGCCCATCAGTGAAAAATGGCTTTATTCACTGATTATTCTTTTAAATCCAAGAGAAGAAATAAGTGTCTCTTTGCATTGTACGAAACAAGTATGTCAGCTCAAGAAAGCAGAGAGCTGAAACGAGATGACTTTATTGTTGGCTGATTAAAGAAAACACATAGCTGCCCCTAATACATTAAGGAAAAGTGTTTGAAAAGAGCTCACAGTTCCATAAAAGATTGCCCTTAAGCCCAGGCACGTGAGACCAGAGGTCTCTGACATGAAAGTGGTGGTTGTGAAAGTTAAAGCTGCACAGTACCAGCTAAGCAAGGGAAAGCACTGCTGATTTGGTAGAAAATGTTCTGATTTTAACTGCTGGGTATTTCTGTTGCTTATTTGTTGTTGTTTTTTTCCTCCCCCGATCTTTCTCTCCTGTTTCACTCATTCTTCTCCCACGTTTAGATTCACACATTCCTCATATATTATGTGTGAGCAACAATCCATCTGCTGAATGCTAACTTTGCATATGTTAGATGGGGAAATTGTCTTACATTACTTTTCTGTCTACATTTTTTTTTAAATTTTGATCTGTATGTATAAGGGTCAGATTCTCTATTATTTGTATTACTATAGCACTTAGAAGCCTCAGCAATGGACCAGGTCCCCATAATGCTAGGCACTATACAAACTAAGAACAAAAACACCCTGCCATAAAGAGCTTACTCTTGTCAGTTACATTGGTGTAAATCCAGACTGACTCCAATGAGGTGAAGGCAATTACTCCAGATTAACAAAACAGATTTTCAATTGATTTGAGATTCTGGTTGTCTCCATTTTTTGGCATCCGATTTGAGTGTTTCAGACCTAATCCTGAAAAATTGTTACTGGCATAAATAATCCTTACTCTTGTGAATAGACCAACTGACTTCAATGGGACTGATCATTTGAAGAATAGTTAGATAAAACACAGTAGAATTCAGTCTAAATTTGAGAGACTATTATGCCCTCTGCCCAGTTCCTGAACATTTAGAACATATTTAGCCAGAAAAATGGATATATCAAAATAAAAGTGTTACTCAGTATAACACTGTACCAGGTATAACTGCTTCCATTCTGGCTCCAGTTACACATACTCTATGACTCTATTGACTTACAGTCCTAACAGCCTTCTCATAAACAGGTTTTTGAGCAACAGCATATCCATGCGTGTCTCTGAGCCTTTTCTGGAGACAATAAAGCAGCCAAGTACTCAGACACTTTCTTTGGAACAAGTGCTTGGCAAAATGCTTTTACATTTTACCTCTTGCAGTACCTCCGCATAAGAGCTACCTACCTCAGTCAAAATACCTAGCACTTGCTTGTCAGTCTGGTGAAGATGCATTCTGCCGTGGCTAGTAACAGATAAAAAAGCAACAGTGCATTAGATGGAAAAACAGCTGACGTAAAACATCCTGTATTGTTTTGTCACAAAATGGCTTTTGTCTTTTCAAGCAACAAACATCTGCACTTAAACTAGGGACAGATTTTCTAGCCTGCTGCATTGGCACAAAAGGTCTGGAAACTGGCCACCTCCACAGCCGAGACTCCCTGCAGTGTGTCTTCTGCTGGCATACAGCCAATATAGCAGACTAATAAGCCTCCTTGCCTTCCTAGCGCTAGCATAAAGCGTGTACGTGTCAACTATTTTCAAGGAGTAGATGATCCCTTCCGGTAGTAGGTTAGAACAGCTGATGTACCAACGTAGAGCTGGCATAAGAAACCACACCCAACTCTTTTGCACTCATTGACCCCTTGTTACACCTGGGTTCTGCTGGACCAATTTCTTAATTTAAGTTAGTTTAGTGCTCAAGAAGGGTGCTGGATTGATTATACTGTACATTTAAATGCTTTTTTTAATCTACAGATCAAGGTTAGCAGTTCAAGTTTCCTGAGTGCACCCCATTTTGATAAGGACACCTGTACATGTTAAGTCTCTACATTCAGCCAGTCCTTAGCCTCCTGCTAAGGCTTCCAATGAGTACCAAGAGTGATAGTAACTTTTGCTGGCCTGAGACCAGCAACCCATTTTAGAGTCCACAAAGAGCCAGTGGATGGCAACTTTCTGTACACGTAGCCATATAACTGTACTGTATATATTCTGTAAACTATACCTAGCCATATAACTTAACCCGATAAATACTTATCTGGACCCAGATTTGAACTGGTGATCGACAGGTGAAAGGCATAAAATATAAATATGTATGTTCTTCCCCGCCCTGTCACTCCAAAATATATACCCAAACCTCCTGACCCAACAAAAGCCAGGCACATGTTTAGGAAGCATGGTCAGTTTCCTATTCCTGCTGGCTACTACTTCTCAGAGTCTGTATTAGCTCCCTGTGCTCCTTGTGGGTACAGTCAATATCTAGAGAACTCCAATGAAGTGGTTATCTGAACCAGGTGTTCCAGAATAGGTACCATTATCACCTCACCTGCCTCTCACAAGAGTTCAGAATGTTGGCTTCTCTTCAGGAATATACTGCAGCAATTTTCCTCAGTACATGCAAAAATTCTGGTCCTGAAGACACTCAGAGGTTTAAATTTATACATGTGAGCACTCTCGTAACTTGACACAATCCCATTGAAGTCAAGTGCAAATGCAACTTAAGTATGCTCATTAGTGTTTTCAAGATTGGGTCCTAAGGTTCAAGTGCTCTACTTAAAAAACAAGATTTATGAAGAACAGAAAGAGAGTCAGATTTCAACAAAAGACATTGTCTACAGAACATAGCCACTCCTGTGCTTGGCAACAGCTAAGCTGCGTAGTTGTAGTACAATGAAAATTTTAATTTTCTTCTCCCCTTTCAGCCTATCAGAAACACATCCCCCCTGATTTGATTTTCGTTTTACAGCCCAGTTGTATTTTACGTTTCAGATTCTTTGATGTGCCCACACCCCATTATGCAAGTGGCGTTTCCCAGGGTCTGTCCCTGAAATCAGGATTGTATTCAGTTATTAGTGTTAGAGGGCTTATTCCTTCACCCACTTACTTCCCTGGTCCTTCTCGCATGAACAGAGAGCAACAATACCCGAAGTCCAAAGGTGCAAACAATTCAATGTTTATTGGGGTGAACTTCCAGCAAGCATGATTCCAGTTTCCTTCCTTAGTATCCTCCTTCCCAGCTCTGACACCACAGAGCCTTACACCTGTGTCCCTGTTCCCATTCCTACCCTTAGCCAAACATGATTCCAACTTCCTTACTCCCATTCCCTGTTCCCATTTCCCCCTTTAGCAAAACATGATTCCAATTTTCTTACCCCCATTCCCTGCTCCCATTTCCCACACCCACATGCCCACCCCCACCCAGTCACTTCCTCATTGACTACAGATTATATAGTAAAATTTGAGTTCTGCTTAGCTATACCTTACAAACAATAGCAAAGTGGGAACTACAATGACAAGACAACACAGAAGTGAGGATTTCACATCCCAGCTATTGATAAGTGAGTTCTTGCCAGACAGGATGCTATCAAACTAAGTTTCCTTTTACCTTTGCTAGGCACTTCCCTTTCTCTGGAGGTGATAGGAATACAATCCTGTCCTGATAGTGCCTAACAGCCCAATAGCACCTTATTTCAATGTGACTAGTTTGGAATGTGAGGATGTGACCGTTCGCTTCCCAGCGTATGGCTGCCTCTGCTGCTTAGCCAAAGGCCTGAGCCTAAGCACAGGGCCACAAACTGTCACAGTAAGAGAAGGCCCTTTACACTGGCAGACAGTGGTTTTGATTCTTTCTTTTATACCTCTGGAACTAGCCAAGTGATAAGAATACACCTAAATTCTTAAAGTACAGGCCTTTGCAGACAGGCCTGAATATCTATATCCTAACAATTAGCTATCATTATTATGTATTATTTGTATTAAATAGCACCTAGAGCCCCTAACTGAGCCTGATGCCCCACTCTACTAAAACACTGTATGTACTTATATGAGGGACAGACCCTGCCCTGAAGAACTTACAACCTAAACAGACAAGGCAGATAAAGTGTAGGAGAATTTAAAGAATTATTAATCAGTGCTGTGTCTGGACAGACTCATTTGCTGTTTTCCCACTCCCCATTTGAACTGTTTTATCCCCAATAAGCAAACACCACCCCCATGGCAGTGTACCTTTTGAATGGACCTTAAATTACTGTGCTTGGCACATTAAACATCTTGGAGACACTACCCTGAAAACAGCTCAATCTACTTCTAAAGATGCAGGCCTTCTATAATTCATTCTTATCATTGACTCTTCTCTATTGGTATATCAATTATGAATCCAGACAACTTAACTGGTCTATCATAAACAGTTAAAAACCTATTGAGCTATTGAGCTGAAAGAAGAATTTAGGGTATTTAAAGTCATAATTCATAGCAATCAAGTCTTTTAAAAAGATATTTAAAATTACTGAACATAATTCATAAAGCCCTGAGAACTGCTTTCTTCTTGATTTATACTGACAGTAAAATACAGAATACTAGGCCAGCTTATTTGAAATCATTGAAATAAACATTAATGAAAAATACATCAATAAATAAAACAGCATAGTAAAATCTAATGGCTCAGTTAAATATTTGTGTTGTGTGTTTTGTGACAGGGTCAGGCCAGATGCCTATAGGAGAGTAATAGAAGATATATTAGCCCCAGGTTAAGTAGGTCCCTTTTCCCTGGATAAGGTAACAGGGAAGGTTCCAGAACAATCAGGAACCTTCTGGAGACAATTAAGACAGGCTGATTAGAACACCAGCAGCCAATCAAGAAGCTGCTAGAATCAATTAAGGCAGGCTAATCAGGGCACCTGGGTTTTAAAAAGGAGCTCACTTCAGTTTGTTGTGTACGTGTGAGGAGTTGGGAGCAAGAGGCTCTAGGAGCTGAGAGTGAGAACGCAGACTGTTGGAGGACTGAGGTGTACAAGCATTATCAGACACCAGGAGGAAGGTCCTATGGTGAGGATAAAGAAGGGGTTGGGAGGAGGCCATGGGGAAGTAGCCCAGGGAGTTGTAGCTGTCACACAGCTGTTCCAGGAGGCACTCTAGACAGCTGTATTCCACAGGGCCCTGAGCTGGAACCTGGAGTAGAGGGGGGGCCTGGGTTCCCCCCAAATCCTCCCAACTCCTGGTCAGACACAGGAGGAGTCGATCTGGACTGTGAATTCAGAAAAATGGCCAAGCTGAGGGCTGCTGTGAAGCTCCAAGGCGAGCACATGCACCAATAAGCGCAAGACCCACCAAAGTAGAGCAGGAACTTTGTCACAGTTTGTAAAGAGTGAATGCAGCAAATACCACTATTACTACTAAAACTGCATAGTGTTCTGAACAGATAGGAATCACATACTGTTTAAATTACATCTGCTATTTAAATTATGTTCAGAATTCTGCTCTCAGTTACACTCGTGCTACCCCATTGAGATCAACAGGGTGTCACAGGTGTCCCTGAGAAAAGAAATTGGCTTAATCAGCTTATCATGCACAGGAGTAATTCATAACACCACATCAGTTAGGAACAAAGGTCCAGAGCCTGCTGTTGTTACACCAGTGTACATTCAGAATAACTCCCTTTACTTCAGTGACTTTATTCTGGTGTAATTCAGGATAGAATTTGACGCTCTCTACATGAGAAAATGAAGAGAGAGACTGGGTGGCTTGGGGGATTGCTAATGGGAGAGTGAGCCTTTCATTAGAACTGGCTGAAAATATTTTGACAAACCTTTTTTTCTGTCAAAATTGCTGTTTTGTCAAAACTAAAATGTTCCATGGAAACGTGTCTGTTTTGACAAGTTTCAGCAGGAAGATCTCTCAGGTCCATGATGTAATTTCTGGTCACAGAGAAAGAGGGACCCCAAAACTACTAATAGCCTGGGGGGTTGAGCATTCACCTGGGACATGAAAGGCCCAAATTCAAGACCCTACTCTGCCTGATTTGGAGCAATGACTTGAATGTAGGTCTCCAATATCCTAGGTGAGCGTCCTACCTATTAGTCTACTGGTTATTCTGGGGCAAGTCTTGCTCTAATTTTTTCCCATGAAAGACTTTGAAAGTTCTCATTTCCATTCCACGTTGGAATGAAAACAAATTTTGAAACATTGACATTCTTCATGAAATAGAACTACTGCTTTCCAGCCAGCCCCACTTTTCATCTCTGAGGTGATGTTTCAAAGCCAGTCAAGTGCAACTGAAAGTCATTACCATCTCATAGCTGCTGTGTGGCGTCTAGGAAACAATCTGTGATCTCAGCCCAGTTCCAAATGGAAAGGTGTCTGCATAATAATAGGCAATAAACAGCACCCCTGCTGGCAGTCTTGCCAGACAGACCAAGATCAGATGGGTGTGGAACTACCTGTAGGTCAGTTTTAAAACACCTCATTGATGGAGGTGGCTTTCACTGCCAGTGTCATTGCTGTACACATTTCGTGGCTCAGTACAAGACCACAAACTTGCATCACAAGTACTAAGGAATGAGAATTGGCAGTCTCTGCTTCTAGGGCCTGATTCACCACCGTACTGAAGTCAGTGAAATTATACCACCATTGAGCAAGAGTAGTACAATGAGGAATCAGGCCTCTAATCAGATTAAGTTTTTGTGCATAAGATAAATGAAAGGACTGATTCTCCACTGCCTGGTCTGTTCTATTCTATTCTATTCTGTCCGCAATCCAAACTCATCACCACAGTATCGGAGAGCAAAATCAGAATGATAGTGTGACAACCACCATCCTGACTGACATTGGGGATTAAACCAGGAACCTCCAGAGCTAAAAGCATAGCCCTCTACAGCTTTTGCTAAATGCCAGGTCCTCTAGCTGGGAGATGTAACAGACTGTAGACCAAGCACAGACAGGTTACACATATCACATACCGATTAGTGGGTTATAGCAGCATTTTACATTCACCTTGCACAGGTGTAAGTGACTATGCAAGGTACAAGGACAATGGAGAATCAGTCTTGAAATAGTCGCCCTTAAAAATGATGTATCAGATGTGTTTAAAGCTATTTATTACGGCATGATGGAGTCCTTGGACACTTGTGTAATACTCAATGAAACATTAGGCAACACTCTTTTCATTGGATCTATACTTCAAAGCCAATAACTGTATTATTGATTTATGCTGAGAAAGGACAGGTCTATTATCAATTTTGTTAACAAATGTAGTCACTCTATATGTACACTTAGCTGCCAAATACAAACTGGTGTATGGATCTATTCTTCTTAAACAAATTCATCACTATCTCTATTAATGGTAAACATGAACAATATTTAAAAGACCGAATGTAAGTGACAAACAGTCTCAGCCATTTAACAAAAGCAAATGTAATAATGTAAAGGAAAAGAAAAGTCTTGTAAAAAAATAGAATAATGAAAATGGCATTCAGAAGTCCATTAGCAAGAAGCTATGATGCTTCAGGGCTCTGGAAAAGTATTTTAAATGTAAGCAAAGACCTTTGCTTTTAAAATCTTTAATGAAGATATTAAAAAACAAAATGCCACCTAAAAGCCACTAGAAAGTCTTGAAAAACAAGACCATCAAACTAGGCTAACACCTTCATTCATAATGGACTACAAGTCAATAGTGTTGTTCTTAGTGATGTTACAGTGAACTACCATTATCAGAGTGCATGATACTACAGGCCTTTTATCCATTTTCTCCCTGGCCTGCTAATATTTCATAGAATCATAGAATATCAGGGTTGGAAGGGACCTCAGGAGGTCATCTAGTCCAACCCCCTGCTCAATGCAGGACCAATCCCCAAATTTTGCCCCAGATCCCTAAATGGCCCCCTCAAGGATTGAACTCACAAGCCTGGGTTTAGCAGGCCAATGCCCAAACCACTGAGCCATCCCTCCCCCCAAAAACTGCAACTCCGCCGGGACTCGAACCTGGAACCTTTGAATCCCTTCCTCCTCTAGAAGTCCAATGCGCTATCCATTGCGCCACGGAGCCACCTTTAGCATTTAGCAAGGTTTTCTTTGTTTATTTGTCTCTACTACTGGTAAGGCAGCAATGGAAGCAGTGGTATTGTTACCATTCTGCCAGGTGTTGTCAGCAGCAAAAAAAGGGTGGGGTTCAATTTTCTTGGAGGTTTCCTTAGAGACTTAAATAACATTGACTCGAGCCCCCCATCCAGAAACCTGGGAAATTATATATATCACCCTGGGCATCCTGATGATCAGTTCTTTCTCAAGCACTGAGTCCAGGGGTTACAACAAAAATAACTTTATGAGGGGGTGCAAAAAGAAAGATGACAGAATGAATCTGGGGAAAACCAGCAATTAACAAATTTACAAATTCTATGATGTAAGACCTCCACCTCGAGGGTGTCTGAACAGGGGTCCCAACCTCAGACCTCCTTTGGGTGTTGGGAGTGGCTGATGTGTTCTGGCCACTTCTCTCCTCCCCAGCTCCCTACTCACCGTTAGTTGTCCTGGGCTGGAGAAGTCGGAGGATTCTAGCTGCTCAGTGCTGCCTGGACTGCTTAGGGGATGCTACTCCCTTACCCAGCTGGAATGATTTCAGCTTTATTTGCTGGGCAGGGAAATCCACAACCCAGTCCCTTAGGCAGGCTGCTGCTCTCTCGGGTTTCAGCATAAGCTCCCTAGGTCTGCTGCCGCCTTGAGCCATCCATCCCCTTGAAGTGCTGCAGCCACTCTGCACCCTCGTCGCCTCAGAGGAGATGCTGCCAGTCTGCTCTGTCCACATTTTGCAGGCTCGACTCAGCTTGTAGGTGAGGGGGGGAAATCAGTGGTATCTGAGACCTTTGTCAGAACCTCCACCACCAGAGAGGGACTCTCAGCAGCAGACAACACAACACAACACCCAGCCCAGCCCTCTCCTTCTCTCTTCCCCACCCCACCTTCGGGCTGTCAAGGCTCTCTTACCCCAACTGTGCCTGACAGCCATCTGTCAAAGTGACCCCAAGCCCATTCAATGACATTGTCTTGTCTTTATTTCCCAACAAGGTCAATTGTATTGTATTGCCCCCCAAAACACAAAACTGAACTGTATTTTAACCAAAATGTCACACAAAACAAAATGCAAATGAGGCCTGGCCTATTCAGTCAACTCTCCTTGTCCTCCACCACATCGAAATCTGAGTCAAGCCAAAAGTACAAGATGTAAATAATTAAGAAAATAAATCCTTTCCCCCCCTCCAACCCCAACCATAAAACAGATGGGGGCAGATATCTCTCACACCGACCCCTCTGCAGTTTGTAAGCAATTTTGGGCAGCTCTTGTCCCATTTCACCAACAGGAGACAGCACTGAGCTCTCTTCTCTCTCAGGCTTCAGGCCCCACAGCATACAGTACCATTTATTTAACTGAGTTTTGCCAAGATGCATAACACACATTCATAGAAAATCTCAATACATTAAAAATAAAAAATGCCAGAAACAGGAGCATTTGCAGGGAAACAGATTTAGGAATCTGAATTAGACAGTACTTTTGCATCCACTGCAGCATGAACTGAAAAGGTTAAACTAATCTCCTTCCTCCTTTAACTCCTTAAGCACCTTACAGGTAGGATTTGAGGTTGACCCAGGGCACCCCTCCTATCCTATGCAAAAGGATGAAGGCCACATACTCACAGTATGCTGTACCATCATTGAAAAATGGTATACTCATGGGCAACAAATTCATGTAAGTTAAAGCTGGTCACATTTTTTCATTAGAAACTTTCGGGGGGGGAGGGGGGAGTGTGGAGGGAAGAGATGAAAAGTGGCTTGTTTGTTTCAAAACTGTAAAATTCAGGACATCATTCACTATATTGCATCCAATGGTGAAATGTGGAAAAAAAGGAAGGAAAGCAAAAGATTGAAATATCAAAATGTTGCTAATTTTCAAACAGATGCACAGCAAATATTTAAAAAAAAACAACCGAGAACAAAAATAAAACTTTAAAATTTCAAAAATGTTCGTGAAACTTTTGTTTCTTTTTTCAACCTGCTGTATTTTAAGTGTGAAATATTAGTTTTAAAAACGGGTTATTATGGCAATCACAAGGCAAAATATTTTTATTTTACAGACATGCCCCTCTTTTTAGGGGTGTATTTGGGCTTATAGCTCCAAAAGTACTGTTAAATTTTGGCTTAAAGACACTGCTATACTCAAGTGCTGCTAAGCCCAGTCAATGTTCTAAGTGGCTCTTCTTTAACAGTACTTCCAAAAACCAATGGAATAGAAAAATTCTACTGACTGTATGACCAATTCTCAAATTTAAATGCTGATAACTTTAGAACTACTGTACCAATTTTCTTAAAGCTCATCTTAAATATTAGATTACTATGAGATCTACAAATCAAGCCATGTTTGATGTTTATAGCTTCAATTATTTAGTCTGTTTTGAGTAGTCCATACATAAAACATCTAAGAGAAACATATTGGGAAAAACATGTTTTTAAATGCTTTAATAACTAAAAACAAACAAAATCTCACCCAAATTTTATTTAGGCTTCACATAAAATATGTCATCTTTGGTTTGACATGAAGCATTAAAAATTTCAACCCAAAAGGTATTTGCTTGAGTAAGTTATGAGCAATCATAAAAGCAAGATTAACAAATCTATTTTGCACTCTCAAGTACTTAGTTCCAAAGTAGAATAAACCACCACCCGCGGTGCAGCAACTTCGTACTACACTGCTGAAGTGCTTTGGCTACACAACCAGTCTTAACTGCAAACTGTATCTTATAGTGGCGTACAGCTGATGTATGGGCTTGCCCCTGCCACACTTCCAGCATCATGAGAAAAGGGGGTGTACTTACAGAAGAGGGGTGTAGTCAGGATGAATTTATGCCAGGCTAATCCTAGGCTAAGGTCTCCCGTACTTGTGGCCATTACAGACAGTCTAGGTCAGCGGTTCTGAAACTTTTGTACTGGTGACCCCTTTCAGACAGCAAGCCTCTGAGTGCGACCCCCCCCTTATAAATTAAAAACACTTTTTTATATTTAACACTATTATAAATGCTAGAGGCAAAGCGGGGTTTGGGGTGGAGGCTGACAGCTCACGACCCCCCATGTAATAACCTCACAAGCCCCTGAGGGGTCATGACCTCCAATATGAGAACCCCTGGTCTAGGTTGCATTCAAGACAGCTCACAGGGAGCATGCACAGATCAACACCAGCACCATGGGCATGTAAGGGAGGGCTTTACATCATCTCTGGATGCCACCCCTGATTTGTACCAAGTGCATTTTGGTTTTACCCAAGGATTTGGTCCAAAATATATTGTAATTAATCTTTATAACAATGCCGCATACAATGATCATAAGTAAAGAAAAATTGGGAGCATTTTTAATCTAATGATATATATTAGTTAATAATGCTGGAGTATGAAAGACAAGACATTAGACTGCCCCTGAGGTGAGCACTGTGGCTTAATACTTTAAGGAACTAATATTGTGCATAAAAACTATTGATTTGAAAATTAGCAGGTGATTCTGAACCTTGTCAGTTGTGTGCTTGCCGTACTTGGCTGCGTCTCAACGAACTAGGGAAACGGGTTGGTCTTCAGCCAGTTTGCCCTCAACAGTAAGCGTGACAAGATATTTTTGAGCAACCGTGCACCACTGAACCACCATGACAGCCTTTAAGACTGTGATTTGTCTGATGAACAGGACCTCCACTTTGGAGTAGTCATTTGTAGCATTTCACTTAATCTACCACCTCATGGGTCAAGACAGCAACAACTACCCCCAAAAGCTGCTAAGTCCATTTGCTGTTCTATTGCTTTGAAGTTAAACACACAGACATTTTTAAAAGTGAAGAGGGACAAAATGAGCTGGAATTCAGGGAACATAGAGGTCCTACTACAGCAAAAAAAACCCCAGATCTCCTACCAACTTCAGGTGAAGAGATGAAAACTCTAACTAGCGGTGCGTGTTAGTACAAGGGGAGAGGACCAAATCCCAAATGTAGCCAGCTTTCAGACAAGCTAAGGAGGTGGGGGAGGAGAACAGACTTGCTGGTATTGGTGTCAAGGGGGATAGGATGGGTTCCTGTTTCACAATTTGTACGCTTTGCTTCTATGTTTTAAATGCATCTAGTACAAAGAGCTTATTCTTTTCTGTTTCATGCAGGGAGGCCCAGGTAAAAAGTGAATCTCTTGTTGAGGCGGTGCCCTTAAATTGCATCTGTTGAATATTAATTCTGTATTTGTGGTTACTGTCAATCAGCTGTCCTGCTAGGGATATAGGGAAAAGCTGGGCTGGCATTCGGAATTCACAGTGAGATAGCTAGGAAATGAAAAGCTCTGAACTTTAATATCAAGATTTTTATAGTAGGAGGGGGGAAAAAAATCTCAAAATATATAGTTGTGTAATTGTCACGAGATCTCTTCCTCCAGCATTCATTCCACCACAAAACCATCAGTTTGATGCTACTCTGAAGTCATAGGACACCTTTTTTTGTATAGTCCCTAGCTGCTATGCTGGCTCGATCCTTTCTGGCTGGCTTGGCGAGTTGTAGAGTCCCCTCGCACCAGCACAGCAGTGCAAAAAGTGGCAGTACCCCACCGAGACTCAGGACTCCTGGTTTTGAACCCCTAACTACCTTTGATCTGATACAATACATATCTCTCCCAGTTTCATTTTCATCACAAAAGAGAAATAAATAGAACAAAGCAAATATCAAATGAGAAGCTGACTCCATATTGACAAATCTCAAAGAAAGCATCTTACATTTGAATACATAGAAAGTAGGAAATGTTCAAAGTTGTAAGACCTTTACTCTTGTGTTAGTCCTCAGCTTAATGACTACATTGATTTTATTATGGTGTATATAATGGACTTGATGGGCCATTAGCTATTCTAAAACAAGTCCATTTTTAATGCTCAGTAGTGTCCCCTGGTCATTTGTTAACCTATTCCTTATAATAAAGAACCTTATGTGAAAGTCAATTGCCAAACTCACTCATTACAATGGATGGGTGTCCCACTGTCTGGATTGGTTCACAGCCATTGATGCCAACCTCACGGCAGACTGTCAAAAAGCAGAGCAGACATCCCAAGCTGGGGCTCTATAATTAGATTTCACCAACCCAGTAACAAATGTGAACTCCTGGATCACACCAACACAGAGTCACAGACAGTTCCCTTGGGCATTTCAATCTATCTTGCCACTCAGGCAAGCTGGACTTAGTGATAAATGGTCACTTATACCAAAGGTCACAAAGTATTCAGGTTGCTCCCAAGTCCCAACAGACTCTGGTAGCCAGTCCCATAGTAAGCTAACTAAGAATTTATTAAGCAGTAAAAAGAAATGACAAGAGTTATTTACAGGTTAAAGCAGGCAACATATAAGCACAGATGAGTTTCACTATGTTTCCAAAAGGCAACTGAGATGTAGTAATCTGTCCACTGATTGTCTTTGAGGGCTAACCCAAGTTGACCCTGGGAGACTCTGCTTTTGTTTCCTAGCTCCTGCCCCATGAGAGTTCAAACAGCAAAGAGATAATCATTTGTTTTTGTGAGCATCTTGATATACCCTTCCCCCAGAGTTCAAACCAATGGGATGAGAGCTCCTGCATGTAACTTCTTCATGGGTGGATGGGGCAATCAACAAAGTTTCTGTCCTACAATGGCCCATTTAGTCTTGATAGTTCTTCTTGATGGGTGGAGGAACCACTCTTCTTGCCAAGGTTCATAAGTTCAGAGCAGGCATGTTTACAATTATAAAGCAAAACTTCATATTATCTTACAGCATGAGATACAGACATAACATGTAAGAGTAATGTATGTATCAACTTACAAGCATTTTATAGCATCTAAACACGTCTTTACAAGTCTAACACCTATTGAACAATATTAACATGCAGATGAGCTGGTCTGGTTTCCACCTATGACTTAGTCAGTGCTCTGCAGATGCCTCCAGCCTTGGCTAGAGCTGGCATCCAGTTTACCAGCATCAGAGTGAAATAAGGATGCAAGTGTAATAATTTACCTAACCCTTGTATAAAGCCATGTGGCAATTAGTCACGAAAAGGGAATTGCTTAATCCAGTCTGTAATTAGACATTTTTAATCAGTTCAAAATTAGGATTCATTTTAACAATCCCAGATTAAGATCTTCTGGGGCTCTAGATAAATTCTGGGGCCCTACTGGTCCCCTCTTTTCTTTACACCAGCAACTTAAACCTAGTTTAGTTGTGATCCTCCACTCCACCGCTGCCCCATGCATGTTAATTTTCTTAATAGTTGAACATATAACTCCATGATTTAATTTGAAATGACATAGGCTTTGTCACAGACCTCACTGAGCACCCTCTGCTGCTGTGTTTGGACCCACATGCTGGATCTGTGTGCTTTTAAGATCTCTTGCGATACGGGTAGACTTCAGGCACCATTTCTTTCTTTGGCCTTTAGGATCACCCCTTGAGCATTGCCTGTCTATTTAGTACATCTCCTCAGAAGTGGGACCCCACGGTCCTGCTGCTCTAGGTCCCAAGACGAGTGCCAAACCCCACAAGACTCCCTGTATTTTAAGTGTCAGAGTAACAGCCGTGTTAGTCTGTATTCGCAAAAAGAAAAGGAGTACTTGTGGCACCTTAGAGACTAACCAAAGTACTCCTTTTCTGTATTTTAAGCACACCTTCCCCAGAGCTCCACCCTGATGGATGCTCTGGTTAATAGTTTATCCCTTCAGGGATATGTGATAGTTGAAGCCAAAAAGACACAGACTTTGCTAAGGCATTTCTAAACCAATCATTCCTTTACTTTAGCCAGCACAACAGATATAAAATCTAGGCAAAACAATACAACATCTGCACCATTTCCTGCCTCAGTTTCCTCACTGCTCTTGAGAGTTCTTTGGGACTGGGATAGAGTCCTTTCAGGGTCCCAAACCCCCTTTCCTGGGCCTAGGGTTGCCACCTCTGAGGTACAAAACTCCAGAAAATCCAGGATGATGCTTAGCCCATAAAACTGGACAGTTGACAGTATGTACCGAGCACCCTCATAAACTTCCAGGAACAGCTACCTCAAAAAAAAGAAAAGAAAAAAAAAAAAAAAAGGGGTGATCGTGGGAAAACCTGGATCTCTTTTCTCCAGTTCAGGCTTCTCTGGACAATGAAACCACCTCCCTGATGCCTACAACCACTTCCTTCGGCTTCAACTCGTGCAGCAGTCAAAAAGGTTCCCCCCAGGAACATGCCTTCTTTGTTCCTCCTCTTGAACTTCTTAGCCTCTCTCTCTTTAAAGGCCTGCATTGACACCTCTGTCTCTTTCTTCTCCTTTTGGATATTTTCCACTGTCCTCTCCTCTCCCTCCTCTTGAGATGTGGAAAGAACTGGTTTTACCTAGATTGAAGCTTCCCAAGCGTTCTGCTAGGCAGCATGGTGTCTGCAGTTGTTGATGGTCCTGAACAACTGTCCCATTCAGAAGCCCACACACTGGCAACACTCACCCTTTCCTTACTACCAAAAAGTGTGATGCAAGAATACAGTAAAGACAATCATAAGGCATAAACATGCAGAGTTCATAATTGGTACATAGACACGTCCCCCAAACCATCACAGGCTTCTTTCATTTTTTAGCTATTCTTTTCCTCACATTCAGCTCCTGATGGTGCCATCTTGCAAACAACAACAAATCCAGTGTGGCCAACACCATAGAAGAGCCAGTATTCTGCTATTCAATACCCACATGACTAGCAGTGATCATCCTGAGACTGTTACATGGGTATTTTGCTAGACAATACCTTGGCTTTCTTATGAATGTGACTGTCTTGGAACTCTGCAGTACCCTGGCAATCTCCAAGTAGCATAGAAAGTACTGAGTGCCTGGTGCCGTATAGTTTCTTGAAGTAATTTTAAATGAAGATGGATTGTACCGTTAATGGACATTTTTTCCTGCTGGAGGAAATTAAGTTTTCAAACAGTGGTTTTCAACTTTTTCATTTGCGGACCCCTAAAGATTTTCAAATGGAGTTGTGGTCCCCTTTGGAAGTCTTAGACATAGCCTATGAACTTCCAGGGGGTCCACGGACCATAGGTTGAAAACCACTGCTTTAAAATAATGAAAATGCTAAAATATTGTGATTTGTTGTACTTGCCTTGTGTGTGATTTTGAAGAATTTGGTCCTTTTTGTGTTTCAGGCACATTATAATTCTTGCCCTTTAGTGATTACCTTTAAATTCTGCAAACCCCTTTCTGCTGTGCGGTGCTTTGGGGGATTGTCTGATGTGAAAGGCACTATTACACACTGAACTGATTATTGTTGTTTGTTGCTGTTAACACAGACAAGAAGCCTCCTGGCAGGAAAACAACTTCTTCACTAATAAGTATTCATAATTTGTATCTCAGCAAAAGACGTAAACACATATCATCCTTAAATAGGCTGTAATTTTAATTGCTTATAAATGTTATTAATTCTGATTGTGATTATTCAATAGGTAATAAAGATAAAAGGCTGTCAAAATTAATTAAGTACATAGTCATTGAATTCAAGGTAGCTTCAGTTTCTTTATTGCACAAATACAATTAACCCTTAAGATGAATCTCAGTAAGTTACATAATCATGTGACTCAAAATAAAGGGAGGATACAACCTTGGCCTTTTACTTTTTACATGGGAAACCATTAATGATGCTGACATTGGAGACAATTAGACAGTGTTGGCCAATTGTTTTTAGTCAGCTTTCTCTCACATCTGTGGTGTCTACAAGCAAGAAGGGCCATTGTTTCTGCAGGCCTCCGTCGCGCTTTGGCTTTTTGTGCTAACCGTCAATCTCTTGGTGAATATCAAAGCTGTGAGGAAATTAGAACAGACCAGCTCTACTGCACCACACTAAAGCTTAGCAGGGTGCGTGCACTATGCTACTAATTAGGCAGTGGCCAACAAAATAACCTGTCAATGTCTGCTTGCCATTTCCCACACACCTGCATTTCATACACTAATAAGCGTACAGCTAGGGAGAGAAAGGGATAACTGCTGAAGTGTGAAAAATGAACAAAATATAACAATGTTTCTATCCCCACCTATACTACTGCCAATTACCATTTAACAGGAGGTAGAATCAACATGTTGGAAGAAATACAATACAGTATCTGAAACTAAAGAGGGGGTAGGAAGGGGTAAAGCCACACATAGAGTATGTTTTAATGTTTGTTATAAAATGTCACACTAAATGGAATCTGTAGTTATTTATAAAAACCATGATGCTGGAAATGATCATAATTAGGCTTTTTCTGTTCTCCTCAACTGAGGTGGAAATCCATATTTGACCGACATAAGTAAAATAAATGAATTAATGCCATAGGACATGAAAGACCATGCATGTCTATGGGACCAGATTCTCAAATGGTGTAAACTGACCTAGTTCCACTGATGTCAAGGGAAATAGGCCACTTTGTACAGCTGAAGATCTGGCATATTGTTTGTGTTCTTATTTACTTTTATAGGTGCTTTACTTGAACTGGTTGTTGGTATATTTAAATCTTTTTCACACCATTCTCTTACCATTCCATATTACAATTCTTTCCTTTTAAAATTATATTAATCAGGATGACAAATTGCAGTTTTTCCTGATGGGGTTATTAAACCTGAGCTATTCTTATCTGCAATGAACATTTCCTTATCAAAAATGCTGGTTTAAAGAAGAGCTAGTAATGACTTCCTTCTATAAAAAGTATATGAAATTGCATTATTATTATTATTATGAAAGTAGGGGGAAAGGCTTATGCTGTGATTAGAAACACTGTTTGAAAAAGTGTCATCCCAGAAATGCAGAAGGGTTTCACCACAAACTTTATAACAGTATAAACCTAGAATTTCAGGAAAAACCCACTTACAATAATTATGGACACATCATGTATTTTGTCCTGCCTCCTTTCCTTTAATGTCTGATTAGATTCTGAGGGTGATGATTTAAAGGTGATATGGAGAGAAAACAATGAGGAACACAGTAAAGATATCTAGTCAGATCCTCAGTTGATGTATATATGCATAGCTCCATCAAGGTCAATAGATCTCCGTTGACGTACACTAGCTGAGGATCTGGCTCAACTGGATTGAACAGTTCAGTCTTTGGGCTCTTTATTATTTTTCTCTATTAACAAACTGATGGGTATAAAGGCAAATTTACTTATATAAAACACTGATTCCCACCCCCACACACTCAAAATTGTCTCATTTTTCTGTAAACAAAAGGTTTGGTGAGTCAGGTGTCCATGTGATAGCATTCGCTTCAAAAGGCAATGGGTTTTAAAACTGTATATCACTTTGCAGCAACAACCCTATCTGGTGACTTTAAAGTACAGCTGCATTTGAAAAACAGAGGGACTGATGCAATGTGTGGATGAAACTGTTTTTCCTTCACAGGAAAAATCACTTCATCTCAATATGTAATGGAAAATGGCTATATTGTTATAGTATACTTGATGGAAATCATACAATAAAGGCCAATATTCAAATAGTATTTGTTAGATACTTTTGAACACCACTCTGCCTTTCATTCGACTTTATCCAGGAGCAGCATTTTCAATTATAAATAAAAACTTTCTCCGCCTCTTCCCACTTGAGCTCAAGTACAGAAGGCCCCTATTTAAAATGCAGCTCCCGAGCAGGCCACCAGGCCGCCTGTTCAGCTGCCAGTGGCTTTTGTGTACAAAGATGTTAATTGGTCCTAATCCCCTCCTAGAAGCTGTTTTGGTAGCCTGACCTGGCACCCCAAAGGACACCTTGGTGTGAAAAACTAAAGGGCCCATTCAAAAGAGAGTGAAAAGCAGCACTGAGCATTCCAACACATTTTAATTTCAGGAATTATAAAGGGGAGGGAGTAGCTAGAGAGGTGGGGGGCTGGGGAGGGGACACACATCATCGGTCTGGCTCTGAATAAGTCGTACAAAGCTTTAGTAACAGTGAAGTCCTACAAACATTCCCTCCATTCAAAAAGCAGAAGCCTGCCTGCATTTCAGTTTCAGATTCAGATTCTCAGATACTCCATTTGGTTTCTTTAAACCTATAAGCCACTTCTCTAGATCTCAAAGGTTTGCAGAAGGATAGGAAACCAAAAAGACACCCCCCCCCCCCACTCAACAAACCCCTTCTCTCATCTTGCTAAATCAGAAGTGGATAAGTTCAGGCCAAAGTACGTGTCTGTGTTTATTCTGCATATCTATTATTCTACACAAATGAAGTTCAGCATATGCCTTAGAGAAGACATTTTCATTAAATACTGCCAGAGCCGGTGGAGGGTGGGGGGAAAGCACAGCTATTGTGGCAAACTTATCAAATGTACCTGAGAAACATTAGATATAAACACTCTCCCTTACAAAATTGTGAAATACTATCTGTGCCGCAAGCCATTGTACAAAGTATACATTTACAGCTTGGGTGGCAAATTATGCTAATAGAATGCGCAAACCTCAACTGCGAGGTTTTGAATTTTTTGACACAGTTCACAGATCAACTTCATAGGTCAAAGAAGTTTGCCTCCCACAGCCTGATAAAGTAGAAAGATATAAAGTGTGTGTTTTATTATAATCATTCTGAATGCCAAGTTTTCATCTAGAATATTTCTTGGATATTTTCATCTTCGCATTTAGTCATAGTGAGTATTTTTCATTAAACACTGCTCTAGGCATGGGCAAAACACTTAGAAGATGCCTCTCATGAAAATATTTTAAGGTGCTGAATGTAAAATCCAATGAAAAAGCTCCCATAGCAAATAAATATACACCAAAAAATGACAGCTATGAACATACTGTAGCAATTTTTGCACCAAAGAACAGCTGCTCCGACGTTCTTTTTAATGAGTGACTGCAGTCCTGGAAGAATTTGAGGTATAAAAATAGATTCCCATCACCAGTGTAGTCCTGCAGCTCAAAGAGCAACAACATAATTGCATACTAGAAACAAAGACCAAAAAAATGGTTGCGTTATTACTGTAAGACAAAAACAAAAAAGGTCAGGGATACAGTAAAGTATGTATGATCCATCTGCCCATGCATTGCAGTTTCATGACTTTACAACACTGAGTCTTTGTCAACAGAAGAACTGGGAGGGCAGTCTGTCATTTTTATGTTCTTAAAAACATTAAGCTAGGCATCTCTCTATATATATCAAACAAAAATACAGCATCTAGTAATAAACCTTGATTGACCACCTCAATGAGCATCTTCAATATGAATCAACAACACTTCTGTCTTGACACTTTATGTTACTTCCTTTCCTGAAGAGCTGCTTGAGATTGTTGATGTAAGGTCTTAAAAGATTAAAAGAAGAACTCAAATCCTTGTTACAAACTAAACATGCAGGTAGAAAGCCTGCAATGTTCGTCTTTACAATGTATTTACATTAGAGAGACAAGGTGACTGAGGTAATATCGTTTATTGGACCAGCAATCTAAATCATTACCGGAAGACATCTGACACTGGTTTATTTATGTGGGTTTTTAAAAGCATTTTAATTCATCTTTAAGTGATGGTGAAAATAAAGGCAAAAAAGGAGAAATTAAGAGTGACTCAAGAGATCAAGATTTCAAAAGTGCTTCAATGCTTGGGTGCCCATCATGAGACACTTTAATGAGAGCAGCTATTCAGGAAGTGCTGGGCACTGTCCCTCTGAAAAATCAGGCTTCTTTAAAGTGCCTCAAGTGTGCAACCAAAAATTGTTGACTTCAGTGGAGAATGAGAATACTTGGCCCCTGGCAGGAATCAGTGGCAAGATTGGGCCCTAAATGTCATGAGCACACAATAAATAGAAAGGTATGGGAGTTTAAATGTAAAGGCTGCAGCAAAATGTTGTGAGTGGCCTCCCCATCCACTGAACAGATGAGTCAGTCTGTTTGTTGGTATTCCAGGAGAGAAATCTTAGATCTGCTTACAAAGTTGAAGTACATTTTTATGACTACATTTCTGCTGTTGAACGAGCATGTGTAGCTCCTCTTGGACGTCATTTGGACCTGCATCCAATGGCAGGTTTCATTCCTTAGTACTTCTATCTGTTTAATTCAGTTCATCTAGGCTAATTACTATTTCTAATACTCATTATAGCAATAATGGTGAAAGTGATAGATGAATAGATATTTCTAAACTGCTGAGGCCAGCTGTTTGCATCTTTTCCAAACAAGAAATTTCACATTGCATAACATTTATTCCCATTTATTTGCTATATTTTTCTACAGGGCAGCATGCTTCTGCTGTAGATGAACTGTTCTTTAATCAGATAATTCAGAGGAAAAGGCTCTTCTCTGGAACTGTTGGAAAGAGCATAAGGGCAAGAGGAAATACTTAGAGGCAGGAAGACATAGTAACTCAAAGAAGAATATTAGAGTGTGGATTCTGCCGGCTGCTGAGCCCTTCTGAAAGAATTAACCTGAGATACTAGGGTGTGGGGTGCTACAGAAAACACATAGCAGATGGAATCCTGGCCCATAGACATGAAGCACAGTTTTAGTGTCTGTATGTGATTAGGTAGATAGATTAAGTAGACAGAGCCAAAGCACAAGCACTTTCCACTTAATAACTGATCAGCACCTGTGCAGAGAAGCATCTGGCCATTATGGAGCAAGGTACCTGGTGCTCTGCAAATTGAGCATAGCAATATGCCCACACTGAGGCTGTGGCTACGCTTGCCACTTTCAGTGCTAAAACTTTAGTCATTCGGGGGTGTGACAAAACACATACCCTTGGTTGAGGAGGAGAAAAAGTGGGCACGATAGGGGTGCAGAGAGCGGAAAGATAGAGGCAGAGCACGGGTGCCCCCTGCAACCCAGTGAATGTTATGGGCTTTGTGCAGGAATTACTGGGTGAAATTCTCTAGTCTGTTATGCAGGAGATCAGATCGTCATAATGGGCCCTTAAAAATCTATGGAAGTGAGTATGAGTAGAAGTTGCTTTTAAAAAAAAAATAGATCAGTTACTACTACTGACTGGCAGTAGGAGTGTGCCGAGGAGTTACATTTAGAAGAAATGAAAAGCAGGGGTAGTCACAGCTGCTCTCAATGCCTCATGTCCACATGCACTGAATACAGGTTTCTTGCAAGCCCACCACCGTGCAGTGTCTGCCTCCGTCTCCTAATGTCACAAAGCACCATGCTCGGTAGCCCTGCTGCTGGCTCAGTGCTTCTGTGAATCTTAATCCACACCCATTCAGAATCAAGCCCTAAATTAGGGATAAAGATAATTGGTGTAAAATTTTGCACATAGCGCAGTTGTTTTGGCAGTAAACCCTTCCTAACTGTCCCATCATAAGGATGTTCCCATTGTAAGCCCCTATGTCAGCTCTACGCTTATAGGGGAACAAGGAGGAATGGCTAGGGAACATGTAGTAGTTGGAATACACCTATGCTACACCAATCCTGGTCTATGATTCTTGTGGCCATTACAGTGTAGCTGCTCTAACACAGTACAGGGAAAACAGCATGCATAGAGAAGCACCAGGATCAAGGCAGGGCAAAGCTTTAAGACACCTTTGAACACCCCGCATCCTGCTGTGGTCTGTTCTCTTTGGCTGTATCTGAGGATCAGTTCCCAGGTCTGAGTTGCATTATGCAAATGCAGAACCCAAGGAACCCAAGAAAGAGGTGGTTTCCCAGTTCTTTGTTTCTTTCAAACTCATTGTCTTTCTTTGCATCAAGTTTGGGGAGTTGTTCCTTCCATTTCAATTTGGGATGATATCAAATTTGAATACAATGTGGGAGTTTGCTTAGTGATAAAGCTGTTTACACATAAAAAAAGCATATTAGTGTTCGAAGATGATGGAACTGAAAACTGCAGAATCTAATAACTGGATCATTTTAGGTGAACATTTTGCTAGGTTTCAAGATAAAAGGTAGACAACATTGCTATTCAGATTTTACTAATACATATTTCTATGATGCTCATCCTTCTATTATCTATGCACCTCACAAACATTAATAAATTAAGTCTCAGATTACCCCTATCAGAGAGAAAAAGATCATCTTTTTATAGATGGGGAAATTGAGGCACAGATAGGATATTTGACTTGCAGAGGCAGTTTCAGAACCAACTTTTTCAAACTTGGATGCCTCTCATTAGACACCTAAATCCATTCAGAACCTACTTGTAGGGAACACTGATGTCGAGAAACTCCAGCTGGTAGAATGAAGGTCTGGGTTGTTTCAATGCATCACAATGTACAAACTGTATGGATGATTATAGTAGCACTCATCTTATACAGGTTGAACCTCTCTAGTCTGGCACTCTCTGATCCTGCAACATCCATGGTCCAGCATGATTTTAGTTAGCCGGATGTCCGTTTACTGTGGGTGGGGCTAAGTTTCCCGCGGTCTGGCAAAGTTTGTTTACAGCTGCCAGTCCTGGCTCTCAGTGTTCTGTTCATTAGCTCTAATTTACCCCTAAATAGGTCTTCTAAGAGACCAGCAAGCCGTGGAAGTGTTGGTAATGCTGCTAAGAGAAAGCATACTCACTATGGATACAACAAAAGGTGGAATTGTCACAGAAATTGGAAAAGGGCATATTGGGTACGTTGTTCGGTTTATTTGCATTGACAAAATAAAAATAAAAAAAGACACCCGCTCACTACAATACTGTATTGACCTCCCGTGGTTCAGCAAATTCTCTGGTTTGGTCAGAGAGGTTCAACCTGTAATGTTGTCTGTCAATCAAGGACTTCATTCTAAGAAGTCTTCATTCTACTTAACTATCTAGTTTTTACAAAAAAACACTCTTAGTATTGAAATTTTACTTATCTAAAGATAGATTAATTAAAATGACAATGTCCAGAAAATTTGTTTCCCTCCTTCTAAAATAAACAGACCAGAAGTAAAAAACAAACCACTACTGCTTCCCAAAAGCACTGCATACACAGCGCATGTAAACTGGCTTTCCACATTAGCATGTCTTTCAAATAACGAGTAGTTACATTTGTTTCACCTTTAAATTATTTTGCCAATTTTCCTTTTTCAACTGGAAAAAAAAATCCTCCTCCCCCCTCAGAATCAAAGCTAGGGAGGGAAGGAAAAAAGCTATCGGGGGAGAGGGAGAAAAGAGAGGTGGAAAATGCTAACAGTGCCAAGGCTGTAATTACTTTAGAAACATAAAGGTCTATTCTCTCATTGCTGAAAAAGGAGAATTACACACATAACTACCATTAGCATTAATGGGACTCACCTACATAAATCCCTAGCACATCAATAGGAGACTAGATACTGTATAAGTATTGGTAGGGAGCCTTTCACTATTTATTCAAAGGACATGTGTACCATCGTGTACTCTCTGAATCAGGATTGAGTAGGTCAAAGCTCTGACACAGTTCATTGTCATTTGCCTCTTAAAGGGCAATTTTCAAGAAATTATTAAGTAGCAGCATCTTAATATCATGCTCTGCTACCTTTTACTTATTGCCTGACAAAGGCAGTAGCTGATATGGTATAAAATATTTTCATAATGGATTTTTCCCCTAGTTATCTTTGTTACTATTCTGTTCTGCAGTATTTCTCCACAAACAATGACATGCACCATTTGTATATGTCTATAATAAAACCTAGGCTGGATCTCTACTACTAGAGCAAGGCAAATCTATAGTAAAAAGTTTTATTTGAGGAATTTAGCTCTTTAGTTGTTCACAAATTTGGTTTTTTACAAATGTGTTTGTTATTCAGTGATTTTGTGATGGTCACACGAAAGCAAATTTTAGTCCACAGATTGCTTGTGAACTGTGTTCACCATATATCTTTGCTGTTCGTTGTTATCAGGGTGTGACTGGTCACTTTAGTCACATAGCATTGTGTTTGTCACCTCATTGGATTAGTGTAATTGTAGCAAAGAAGGGAAAGGCATGAGCAAGCTCATATGGACTTTGGAATATCACAAGTAGAAGAGGGAGGGGTTTTTTTGGAGTTAGGAGGAGTTGGGCTGTTGAGATGAGGCAATTTTTAGAACATTAACTAACTTGATTTTCCTAGATCTCTTAAATCAAGCCTTGTCTGAAACATCACAGCTACAGAAATCAAGCCATAGTAACATGGCTGAGATCAGCTGCATGTCTTGCTGAAACGTTAGTGCCAACGTTCTTGCTTGGGAATTTGGGGCTACCGTGCATGGTACTGTGTTGTTGTTAAGGAGCGTGCCCATCTCAAGTACAACAATATTTCTAAATTGTATCAACCAAATGCATGGACTGAAAGTGCTGGCCCCCATTTTTCTATCATCAGTCACCCATCGTTCACCACTATCAATGGACTCCATTCACCCATATGGCATAGGAGCTGCCAACTGTACCCACAGAAAGCATTAATCTTTGGGGACACTGCTGTCTCCCCTCCCCCCAGAGTTCAGAGGACGACACCTTTTAGTTCTCACTAGGGCTCCATATGAGCTCCATCAACAATGCTCCCAGCTGTACCTAATGATCATATTTCCTGGCCTTCCTCATCGCTCACCCTTTTTGGCTGGTTTTATCCAATTTGGAGGACTTGCTGGTTGGTTCCAGGTACCCCAGCAGAGTGAGGGTTATGGGTGGCTTCCTCCCTCACCAGCCTTCGTGGACTTTTCAGCCAGCTTGCACTGGTGAAACCTGAAGGGTGCATCTGGTGCATTGCCACTAAAATATCAGTAATTGCAACAGGGTCTCTGTGGACAGTCATAGTTTGGAAGGGCATGGATGTAGATTCACAGATTCCAAGGCCAGAAGGGATCATTGTAACCATCTAGTCTGACCGTCTGTCTAACACAAGCTCTAGAACTTCTCCCAAAATAATTTCTAGAGCTTATCTTTTAGAAAAATATCCAATCTTGATTTACAAAAAGGTGTCAGTGATGGCGAATACAACACAAACTTTGTTAAATTGTTCCAATGGTTAATTACGCTCACTGTTAAAAATGTATCCAATGTGTCCAGTCTGACTTCGTCTCGCTTCAATTTCCACCCATCTAAAAATCAGGCCCTTTGCCTTTCTGCAAAGGAAACACAATGAACAGAATGCACAGAAGGCTGCTAACGGCAAGGTGGGTTTTTGCAGCGGTGCACATTCCTGCCCATGGCACCAGTGAAATCACCATATCATGTACACTGAGAGAAATCATGCATGACTGTCTTGCCAGGCTTTCTGGTGCAAATAGAAGGGGTGCCAGGGCCGTTTATTTGGTGAATCCCTGGTCCCACTGAAGTCAGTAGCAAAACTCCCACTGACTTCAAGGAGGCCAGGATTTCACTCACAAAGAGTGCATAGGGTGAAGGGATTAGATTCCTCTTTGCTGGTCCCATTGTGTTCTTTGGAGCTGCTTCTCCAATGATCCTTCTCTTCAGTAAACAGATTGCCCTTCCTATGTGACTCTCTCTCTCTCCACTGTGACCAGAAACATAAGGAAGCCCAAATTCTGCAGTTCTGATTCAGACAGAAATGCTCCTAAATTAATGGGAGTTTTGCTTGAGTAAGGACTGCTGCATTCAACCCCATATGGATGCTTTGGTAGACCCACTTCTGGGAAAGGATGGAACAGGATCTTAGCAAACACAGACAGGAAACAAAACTTAGGCAGAGCTTAGGGGGAGCCATAAAGCTTATCTTTGACTCTCTAATATTAAGAGATGAGTTCAGCAAAAGAACCCTTGAACTTTCACCTTTGGTGGCACCCAACTGAGGATAGTGGACTTCAGTGGGTGGGAAGCCAATGTCATTTCAGGTGTATTAGAGTTTTGCATTCTTTTGAAGTACAAGGCATTGACCACAACTTGAGATAAGATACCAAACTTACTAGAGCAATAGTTTAATCGATGGTATGGCAAATCCTAAAAATGGCTATGCTTTCCCCAGCATTTATCCCATCGGTGAGTAATAGCGAATAGATTCCTTAGGCAATGGTGCACTTGACAGTTTACACTCAGCTTTTCGTTTTTATGCTATTTTCCCCCTGTTGGACACTTCTAATACTACCTCTGGAATCAGACACCATTTCATCCATGTTGTGTATCTACAAAGGTGTAGTGCAGAAGCAGTACACTAGATAGGATATTCCTTCCCCACCCCCTCTTTAGTGTCAAAAGCAAAGCTCAGGGTTTCAAGGGTCTACTATATTACAGAACTCTCTCCCTACTCCCAGTAGACCCTGAACTTAAATGTAGAGTTAAGGATAGCAAAAGGAACCGTTGCGCTTATAAAGAGTTGATCTCATGAGGTTTAGTATGACAAATTGATCTTTATTGCCTGATATGGTTTTCCTTGAACCCCTGTGACAATCTGCTGTACTGAGAGTCACTGTATAATCCCTCTCAGTCTCAGCAAGTAAGACTTTTACTGCTGCTAAGCAGTGTGAGAAAATTTCCTGACACAGCCACTTGTCTGACTTACAAAATCCTCATGATTCTGCTGATCCAAGCCTTGCCTAACAAACAATGAACCCCAATTCCCAAGTTCCCCAGAGACATCTTCTTGAAGCACCCAGACCTCTCCTGAACACTTACAGACATTCAGTTCATTGCTCCTTTAAAAGAGATAATACACGGGGTATCATTAATTTAATCGGGATTTGACAAACACTTATTTCAATCACAGTACTGAACTGGTTTATAGTAAAAAGACAGACAAGTTTATGTAACAAACACATAAGATTAAGTGATACCAGGTATAAGAAATAAAGATAGATAGGGTTACACGCCACAAAAGTAAAAATACACTTGTCAGACAAAAACCTGATTGGACAAATTAAACTTTTTCAGATAATTGTTTCTCACAGTCTTTTTCCCAGCATGGCTGACAAGACACTCTAGCCAGGACCCATCACAGATCTCAAAATGCTCAGTTCCTTTGCCTTTTCAGGTGAAGGATACCAAAAGGACTTTCTGTCCTTGCTTATATCTTCCAAAGTTCAAAGACCTTCCTTTAGCAGGCAGGAAGCCCTCCCAGGCTGCAGCTTGCTGTATCAGCCCCCTGGTGGATACCATGTTAATTTTTGGAGTCTTCCTCCACCCCCCATTGTGATAGCCTCTGAACTACCTCCGCCACTCGCTATGTTGATGGCTTTGTTTACCTTTGATGTAAATGCATTTCCAGTCTCTCCTGATTTACTTCAGATACACATTCCTTTGCCTAGGGTGAATTATCTTATGTTGCGCCTGGCACATTTTAAGAACATTGAGGCCTGTTTGTAATTTTGCGTATGTTATCTGTACATAGCCTCACAGAATAATATTGATGATCAGTGAGTTAAGAGTTTTCCAGGGATACCTTACATGCCACCTTTTAAGATACAGTTTCTGACAATTGGTGTGTTAGGAATAGTGAGAGTGTCAGGCCTGGCAAAAGTAGCGGACACAATAGTGAATTACCAGTGGGTCTCTGTGTTACATCCCCACAAAGTTCTGCCTTCACAATCCAGTCTAGGCCTGCAGCTCCCTGGGACAGTCCTTTCAGAGTGGAAAAATAGGGCCTGATTTTGCATGGTACCAAGAACTTCCTGTGAGCAGCTTATTATTTATTATTATTATGTAGTATATGTAAGGCAGCACCTACAGGAGCTAACCAAGATCAAGGAATCCATTGTCCTGGGCATTCTGCAAATACACAGTTTCTGCCCCAAAGAGCTTACAATTTAAACAGACAAGTCAGAGCAAGGGTAGGAGGGAAAAAAACTTTCCCTAGGTCACAAATCAGACCAATGACAGAGCCAGGAGTAGAACCAAAGTTACCTGACTCCCAGTCCAGTACCTTACCCATTAGGTTGTTCTGCCTCCAACCTACCAGGGCCTAAAGGTGGGATGTAATTTCTAAAAAAGGCCCAAAATAAGGGCCCACCTTTTAAAAAAAGATGATATCCATGCAGCATAATTAAGGTATGTGGGATTCAATTCTTTGGCATAACCAACTCTTTCTCCAATCTCCATTTCATGATTCTTCATGTCTGATGTAAATACTTTTCAATGATAAAAGGGAGGAGACAGTGTGTGTGTGTGTGTGTGTGTGTGTGTAAGTAACGCAGGGAACTTTTGGACTAAAGTAAGTGGCATCCCTGACAACAAGGAACATTTGAATTGTGTACAACACCCACAACTCCCAGTGAAATTGTCCAAAATGGTGGGTACCTCTGGAGTGTGTCAAACCCTGGTGTTACTGAAACACCTGTATCTTAATACTGGGATGAATTTACTATTATATTTTCCTTTGGTATTAACTACTAAAGTGAGCTGGTTACCACTATTAGAGCTAAATTCTGCCAAACCTGGTCTATCACACTTTGAGATGTGGTCACAGATCCTGAAGGAAACAGATGTACTTTAAGACAGCTTAATACACACCGTATGTCTAATTATGTAAAAAAAAATACAGTTATTCAATTTTCATGTATACAATCATTTAGAAAAGGGTTTAGAACATATAACATATTGTCCCAACATACAAATTCTATTGAGTGAAATAAACCGTGATTGTAATGGCTAATAAATCCTCTTGTCCTCCAAGAATTGATCCTTCTACCATATTTTTTACTGATGCCAGCTTGGAGCTTTTGATTCCCTCTCACAGTGTATGTTTGTGCCTCGTGCACAGTACTTCTATTTCTTGCTATAGAGCAGAACGACCTCAATTCTTGGTCCTTTCTAACTTGTAAAGGAAAAGCAAGGCTGCAACACTTAACTAATAATCCTCAGTCAACAAAGGCTATTATGTCAGTTGCCAGTTTCAGTCCTAATCACGGAACCATTTTTTATTATAGAAACACACAATTATCTAATTCATTATAGACATACTGTATGTGCTAACCTAATTTTAGCCATATAATCTCATTATGGACATCAATGATTAGAGGATTAGTCAAAACCTATTAATAAAGAGATATAACAGGCCCTTGCATATTTCCTTTTAAAATGCACGGTAAACCCCAAATTCTATTTCCAGTGCCCAGCCATAGTAGCTGGACTGGACGCAGGGCATCTCAATGGGGGCAATAACTCCCTAATACTGTGGGGTAGAAGCAAATCTACCCTGCCTTTATGAGTGTAGCTTTTGGTTTGTAATAGCCTCCCTGTCTTTGCACCCCCATTCTGTGTAGCCTAATGGCTCAGTGACAGACCCACTGGTCCTGTCCCCAACTCCAAAGGAGCTGCTGTGTGTGGCTGTACAGAACACTGGCCTGTGCACAGCTATGTAGGACTCAGTCGACGCTAGCATGACTCCTGAAAAAGCCCAGGGAGCAGCAGGACAGAAGGAACAGATCTCTGTATAAACACCTATTTCAGCATAGAATCCCTGTTGAGGTTACAGGGACAAACCATCCCGATGAGTCGAAAGAATAGTAAATATGGCAGGCGACCAGCTTGGCTTAACGGTGAAATCCTAGCGGATCTTAAACATAAAAAAGAAGCTTACAAGAAGTGGAAGGTTGGACATATGACCAGGGAAGAGTATAAAAATATTGCTTGGGCATGTAGGAATGATATCAGGAGGGCCAAATAGCACCTGCAGCTGCAGCTAGCAAGAGATGTTAAGAGTAACAAGAAGGGTTTCTTCATGTATGTTGGCAACAAGAAGAAAGCCAAGGAAAGTGTGGGCCCCTTACTGAATGAGGGAGGCAACCTAGTGACAGAGGATGTGGAAAAAGCTAATGTACTCAATGCTTTTTTTGCCTCTGTCTTCACTAACAAGGTCAGCTCCCAGACTGCTGCGCTGGGCATCAGAGCATGGGGAGTAGATGGCCAGCCCTCTGTGGAGAAAGAGGTGGTTAGGGACTATTTGGAAAAGCTGGACGTGCACAAGTCCATGGGGCCGGACGAGTTGCATCCGAGAGTGCTAAAGGAATTGGCGGCTGTGATTGCAGAGCCATTGGCCATTATCTTTGAAAACTCGTGGCGAACGGGGGAAGTCCCAGGTGACTGGAAAAAGGCTAATGTAGTGCCAATCTTTAAAAAAGGGAAGGAGGAGGATCCTGGGAACTACAGGCCAGTCAGCCTCACCTCAGTCCCTGAAAAAATCATGGAGCAGGTCCTCAAGGAATCAATTCTGAAGCACTTAAAGGAGAGGAAAGTGATCAGGAACAGTCAGCATGGATTCACCAAGGGAAGGTCATGCCTGACTAATCTAATTGCCTTTTATGATGAGATTACTGGTTCTGTGGATGAAGGGAAAGCAGTGGATGTATTGTTTCTTGACTCTAGCAAAGCTTTTGACACGGTCTCCGACAGTATTCTTGTCAGCAAGTTAAAGAAATATGGGCTGGATGAATGCACTATAAGGTGGGTAGAAAGTTGGCTAGATTGTCGGGCTCAACGGGTAGTGATCAATGGCTCCATGTCTAGTTGGCAGCCGGTGTCAAGTGGAGTGCCCCAGGGGTCGGTCCTGAGGCTGGTTTTGTTCAATATCTTCATCAATGATCTGGAGGATGGTGTGGATTGCACTCTCAGCAAATTTGCGGATGATACTAAACTAGGAGGAGTGGTAGATACGCTGGAGGGCAGGGATAGGATACAGAGGGACCTAGACAAATTGGAAGATTGGGCCAAAAGAAATCTGATGAGGTTCAATAAGAATAAGTGCAGGGTCCCGCACTTAGGATGGAAGAACCCAATGCACCGCTACAGACTAGGGACCGAATGGCTAGGCAGCAGTTCTGCGGAAAAGGACCTAGGGGTGACAGTGGATGAGAAGCTGGATATGAGTCAGCAGTGTGCCCTTGTTGCCAAGAAGGCCAATGGCATTTTGGGATGTATAAGTAGAGGCATAGCGAGCAGATCGAGGGAAGTGATCGTTCCCCTCTATTCGACATTGGTGAGGCCTCATTTGGAGTACTGTGTCCAGTTTTGGGCCCCACACTACAAGAAGGATGTGGATAAATTGGAGAGAGTCCAGCGAAGGGCAACAAAAATGATTAGGGGTCTGGAACACATGACTTATGAGGAGAGGCTGAGGGAACTGGGATTGTTTAGTCTGCAGAAGAGAAGAATGAGGGTTGATTTGATAGCTGCTTTCAACTACCTGAGAGGTGGTTCCAGAGAGGATGGTTCTAGACTATTCTCATAGAAGAGGACAGGACAAGGAGTAATGGTCTCAATTTGCCGTGGGGGAGGTTTAGGTTGGACATTAGGAAAAACTTTTTCACTAGGAGGGTGGTGAAACACTGGAATGCGTTACCTAGGGAGGTGGTAGAATCTCCTTCCTTAGAAGTTTTTAAGGTCAGGCTTGACAAAGCCCTGGCTGGGATAATTTAATTGGGGATTGGTCCTGCTTTGAGCAGGGGGTTGGACTAGATGACCTCCTGAGGTCCCTTCCAACCCTGATATTCTATGATTCTTTGATTCTATGATTCTATGTCTGGGGAATTCTGGGGTTAGAAGGCCACACCTCTTGTCCACTGACAATCCCCATCCAGGCTCATGGTAGATAAAAAAAATAGATTTTTAAAAATGGATTTTTAATTGTGTTTTGCATTTGTGATTTAATTCAAGATTTTCTGCTTGCTGATTTAAATCATGATTAAAATTGGTGATTTAAATCAATCCAGCCTGACTGGGCTCTCGGAGGGATAATGGACAGGTAACTCTGCAAAGTGAGCCTCTCAGAACATTCTGGTTTGTCTGTCTCCCTCTGGTAGGCTTCATGTAGGAAGGGAAAGGGAGGCCAACAATTACAGTATACCCCAAACCCTATTATCTGAACCTCTGCATTATCCCAATCCCTTCCTTGTCCCCACCCCCAAAACAAATTCCTGCATTCAATTCCTCCATTTATCCACCCTGCCCAGCTGCTGCCCTGCAGTACCCTCCTAGTCAATCCCCTGACACCTGCGTGCAGATGTCTACATGCACATCCTTTCCCCCTGCTCCCTGGCCTCCTCTCTGTATCTCTGCCATGGTGTTGCTCTTCACCTGATCCGTGTCATAGCTCTGGCCCTTGCTGATGTATCATGAGGTACCCAGTTCCCTCTTCAGTGTAGCCTCCATGCTGGTTGCTGGATGGCCCACAGGAGCCAGTGCTGCCCCACAGAGCTGAGAAGCTGCAGGAGGAGCCCAGGTGCTAGGGAGTCTACTGCCTTGCTATTACTCTGCTTGCTTAAAGAAAAGGAGTACTTGTGGCACCTTACAGACTAACCAATTTATTTGAGCATGAGCTTTCGTGAGCTACAGCTCACTTCATCGGATGCATACTGTGGAAAGTGTAGAAGATCTTTTTATATATACACAAAGCATAAAAAAATACCTCCTCCCACCCCACTCTCCTGCTGGTAATAGCTTATCTAAAGTGATCACTGTCCTTACAATGTGTATGATAATCAAGGTGGGCCATTCCCAGCACAAATCCAGGGTTTAACAAGAACGTCTGGGGTGGGGGGGGGGGTAGGAAAAAAGGGAAATAGGCTTGAATAGAGACTGGGAGTGGCTAAGTCATTATGCAAGGTAACCTATTCCCCTTGTTTTTTCCTACCCCCCCACCCCAGACGTTCTTGTTAAACCCTGGATTTGTGCTGGAAATGGCCCACCTTGATTATCATACACATTGTAAGGAGAGTGGTCACTTTAGATAAGCTATTACCAGCAGGAGAGTGGGGTGGGAGGAGGTATTTTTTCATGCTTTGTGTGTATATAAAAAGATCTTCTACACTTTTCACAGTATGCATCTGATGAAGTGAGCTGTAGCTCACAAAAGCTTATGCTCAAATAAATTGGTTAGTCTATAAGGTGCCACAAGTACTCCTTTTCTTTTTGCGAATACAGACTAACACGGCTGTTACTCTGAAATCTGCTTGCTTAGTGACAACAGTAAAGGCTGTACACTGTCCAGCTGTTTCTGACTGCAAGGGGAAGTGTTGTGGGGATTGGGGCAAGAGGCTGCCTTCTCAAGTTCTCTGAACTCCAGGTTACCTGAATAAAATTGTCCTTTTGTGATGGAATACACCCCTGTATTCACACCCTACACACTCTTGTAATCTTTGTACAAAATATGCCTTGTAAGGTATCATTTGAAAACTCATTTGCTGGTCAGTATTGTCTTGATAAAATGTGTGTGGCAACATTATATGTGAAGTAATAAGATGTATGATATTAACCTGTTCCAAAGCCACAGCCCTGCCCAGACAGAAGTCAGGTTTGTCCTAAACAAAGGAAGGAGTGTGTGCTTGCATTAATTTGCATTTAAGAAATAAACAGTCATCAAGCAAGGAGGAAAACAGGAAGTTCAAACAGGTGTGACAGGTTTAGGACTCACCACTGCAGCACCTCCCATTGGCGTGTCTGGGAATTAGCTCTGTCCTCTACAGGGCACCCTCTGCCAGTAGTGTCCCATCCGTCTCTCGCCCTCTGTTGGCATCTGGATCCACATTGCTCCCTTCTCACGGCATCCTCTTCAGGACACTGCACTCCAGCAGTGCCCCCTAGTTCATGCTCACCCCCTTCTGGGCGTGGGAGGGTTAACAGTAGTCCTTCCACTTCTCCCCAGTGGCCAACCACACCGCTGAAGTCTAACTCCTTCTGTCAGGGGTTGGGTGCAATTTGCTATGGCCACTTCTAACAGCCGGGTGTAATGCAAGTGGGGGGTCCCAGCCCAAGGACCCTCTGGTGGCAGCCTCTCTGCCCTCCTTCGCTCCCCTTGTCCACCTCTCCTCCCTGGGCCGCTTCCCCTTCAGCCCCTTTGCCCCTTGCACTTCTATCAGGGCCTGCAGCCTGGCAGGTACCAGGCTGGAGCTCCTTCTGCTCCCCCAAGCCTGCCCAGTACTGAACTTTCCCAGGTGCTGGTCTCCTCACTCAGGAGACAGACCTTCCCCCCCCCACCCCTTGAAGGTCTGGGAGAGACTCACTGCCTCTTGCCTGGGCAGCCTTTATATAGGGCCTAGCCTGGCCCTGATTGGCTGCCTCTTGCTTGGCACTGAATGGCTCCTCCACAGGCCCTCTCTGATTGGCTGCTGTTCCGTGCAGCTGCTCTGGCCTGTCGTAGCCCAACCTTGCCTGGGGGTGGGGCACCGCCCCATCACAAGGTAGAAAAAACCCCAGCAGGGAATATCCTTCCACATATTCTCTGTTGTGTGAGTCTAAAGTGGAAACGTTTTTCCATAGGGAGACTTAAACAATAAAAAAGCAGGGACAAACACCCCCAGGTACACCCCTCTCTCTCCCTGCCCATCACATTCACTGCACCTGAAGAGACAAAGGTACCAGTCATTGGGCTCTGGGAGAGGGGTCTTGACCTGGGAGTTTGGTCAGTAATCTGCTGGAGCATGTGGTAAGAAAGCTTACTTTGCAATTAAGTTAGTTTCTTAAGTAGATAATAGTAAACATTTTATCTTTATTTTTCTTGTAACCATTTCTGGCTTTTATGCCTCATTATTTGTATTCACTTAAAATCTCTCTCTTTGCAGTTAATAAACTTGTTTTATCTAATCCATTGTGTTCAAGTTTAAGTGCCCAGGTAACTCCATTTGGGGTAGCAAGTTCTGTGCATATTATTCCCCTAAAAGACTAATGGACTCAATATATTTGTATTGTCCAGGAGATGGTAGGCACTACAGGACATACATTTATGGGGGGAAATCTGGGACTGGAGGTGTGTTGGGGTCATCCTACAGCATAACCCAGGCTGGTAAGAGCCAAGGGGTGGCTGGCTGCAGCACATACAGACATAGTTGGGAGTGATTTACATGCTGGAGGCTGTTTGAGTAGCTATGTCACCCCTGCTCTGTAACCTGGGGTGCCCTTTACAGTAAGTTGTTGTAGTCTCCAGCCTGGACTGCTCACAGTCTCAATTGTACTCTGGTATGTCACACCCCCATACTATTTGGATGAACAGGAGTATGCTGCATTTTGATCATTATAGGGCCCACCTGCATTTGTAAAAACAATAGCTTGAAATGGGCAAATCAACAGTTACTGAAGAGATGTTAAATTATTCCATTCTGCCCACTCAAATTAAAGAAGAAACTTTGGGTGAAATCCCATCCCCACTGAAGTCACTAATGTGACTAAGTATATTAGTGCGGCTGGATTTCCCAGTGAGCACAACAGTGAGAATAATCTTCCATTCTCTTCAATTCTGCAGATGTATTCACCTAAATCATTTCTTTTTCCCAGCTCCCACAGTCACTTTCCCAACACTCTGGCAGGGTGTTTCCATTGGTACCAGTGGCAGAGCAGAAAAAATCACAGAAAATGGTTCTAAACTTCCATGTGTGAGGGGTTTTAGGGTTTCCTTCATCTTAAACCACTAGAAGAAATAGAGGTATTCTACTGGCTCACATAAATCCCATGGTAACTTCTCACTGAGGGCATGATCCAATGCCTATTAAAGTCTGTGGGAATATTTCTACTCACTGCATTGGGTGTTGGGTTGGACCCCAGAAGGGGCATATTTCAAAATATTGCATTTAACTTTTTAAAAAAAATTACATTAAAATGTTGGTGCTGAGACCAGAGAAGTGACCAAAGAGATTAATCGCTCCCTTCCATTTACTGCCATTGTGTTGTCTCACCTTTGAAAATGTAGTTCATTCAAAGCATAAGAATATTGCACTGAAAGCAAGTGAGTTCTCTGTGAAAGTCACAGAGCCACACAAAGGTGTTGAAGATGCCTTGTCTACCACATATAAGCCCTCAGCCATGGTATTCAACTGGCTTGTCCCAACACAGACCAGCCAATGAGTAGCAGCACTAGTACAAACCCCTAGAGCAGGGGTAGTCAATTATTTTTTGTCAAGATCCAAATTTCTTGGTCAAGGTATAGTCAAGATCCAGACTCCAGAGAAAAGAATAATTAAAAAATAACAATAGTGATAATAATTAAATAAAAATATTTCAGGGTCTGTTCAAAAGCCTCTGGTGGTCTGTATTTGGCTTGTGGTCCACCTATTGATTACCTCTGCCCTGGAATAATCAGGCAGAGCTGGGATGTGCACTGGTGCAGCTCATCCCTGCTTGGAACCAAGGTAAAATGCTTGAGATCAAAAATCTTCACATGGACTCCCCTCCTCCCAGCCACCAAATCCCAGCCCTCCCCCCCACCCCGAGTAAACCAATTTAAAAAAGCAACGATAGGACGTTATTAAGGAGAATATTAGAGGTATATTTGTTTGATATGGCTGGGATGGGTGGCTGTCCACATTCCCTCATTTGATATCTGTGCTGTTTATTTCATAGGACTTTTAGTGTCAAAACTCCCTTTGTTCCCCGGAAAGCAGATTATCCTACATCTGCCCGCTGCATGGTTTATAGTCTCTTCCTGAGATATCTGGTGCTGGCTACTGTCAGAGTACTGGACAAAGTAGACCGTGGGTCTGATCAATAAGGTATTTCCTCTAACCTTATGTTGCCTACAATCCCCACTGCTCTAGACTATTTTACAGGACAACTCTGCACACCCAGCTGCACTTTTAGGGGTCTTCTAGGGTGACCAGATGTCCTGATTTTATATATTTGGAGCTTTTTCTTATATAGGCTCCTATTACCCCTCACCCCTTGTCTCGATTTTTCACACTTGCTATCTGGTCGCCCTAGGGTCTTCCGCACTTTGTGCAGGATTAGATTTTACACCAAGAAAACACTTGGAAGAGACAGGAATGATGCTACTGTACCAAGACAAGGGAGGTGCTTTATTAACTTGGGATTTAATGGGTTAAAACAAGACTCCAGAAAGTGGATTCCTTAAAATGCCCCGAATAGAGGTAGAGCTAGCAGAGTGCATTATTTCATGAAGCCCGAGAGTTGCCTCATCATTGTGATAGAAGCAGTTCTGTAGACCTTCTAAATGTGCTGGCTGGACCAGTTTCAGAACTGCTGGCTGATGGGTTTAGTTGTCTCTTTATTCCGCACACTTAACTCCTGTTCACATTAATGGGCGCTGCACATAAGCACTAAGAGGAGATCATGCCCTCCAGTTATTTACATATTTCTGCCTCATCTCTTATATTTTGTGCGATTGTCACAACACATAATTCAATGGTGTCATCTGCAGTTCACAGTAATTAAGTTGGTATTTCGAAATGTATAGTATGTATTGTGATGGGACAAGGCCAGATGGCTATAGAAAAGTAGTGGGAGTTTGATATATTAGCTCCAGGCTAAACAAATCCCTGCTACCTAGATAAGTGAAATGGCAGCTGCGCCAGGTCAATTAGACACCTGGGGCCAATTAAGAACTTTCCAGAAGGCAGGGAGAATGCTAGGTTGATTGGGACACCTGAAGCCAATCGGGGCTGGCTGAAACTAGTTAAATGCCTCCCAGTCAGTTAGGTGGGTGTGCATGTAAGGAGCTGTGGGAGGAAGTTGTGCTGTTGGAGAGACTGAGTAGTACACACCATATCAGGCACAAGGAAGGAGGCCCAGAGGTAAGGGTGAAGTGGGGCTTGAGGAAGTGAGGGCTGCTGTGGGGGAAGTAGCCCAGGGAACTGTACATGTCATGTTTCTAAAAGGTCAGCTACCATAGCTGATACTATTAAGGTCCCTGGGCTGGAGCCTGGAGTAGAGGGTGGGCCCGGGCTTCCCCCCCGCACCTTTGTTCCCTGATTAATCACTGAGACTGGGAGACAACAGAGACTGTCAAGGAAGGATAACTTCTCCTCACCTCCCTAGCTGGCTTATGATGAAAATGGCTCAGTAGACTGTGACCCTTGTCTCTAGAGAGAGAAGGGTTACGTGGAGGGTCACAGTGAGCCTCTGAGGTTAGTGAAATCCACCAGGAAATGCAGGACCCATGGAGGCAAGGACAGAGCTTTGTCACAACTGGTTTCAGCAGTGGGATTTCGTTCACAGTGTGGCGGAAGAAAGAGGTTTAAAAAAAAAAGTGCACTGGGGTTTTGGATTTTTTTTTGTTTGGTTTGTTTGTTTGCTTTGCACAACAATGGAAGAGGTGGTAAGAGCTCTGATACAAGCCACGGCAGCCCAGCAGGAGGCTACCCAGACTCAGGAAATGGCAAGGCAGGAGTCTATGCGGATACAGCAGGAAACCAATCAATTATTGATGAGAGGAAGGCCATGAAGGCCTTCGGAACCCGGATCTTGACCCAGGGCCAGAAGACCTCCCTAGTAGGCAGATGGATATGATCTGTCAACAGAGAAACTTCCACCACAGAAGGTGAGCCAGAGACTGCCCACAGCCATGACGGTGGCGAGCCGTTGGAAGAAGCAGAAGCTGGCCCCTGGGAGCTTGGGCAGGTTAGTCCTGGGAGAGAGACTTTTGAGCAGGACCAGGTGGAGGACTCCAGATATGATAACTCAAGGAAAGAGGTGGCCGAGGATGGGAGACAACAGAGACTGTGCAAGGAAGGATAATTTCTCCTCACCTCCCTCGCTGGCTTATGATAAAAATGGCTCAGTAGACTGTGACCCTTGTGACCCGTGTCACCCGTGGATGGGAAGGTCCGGGGTCCTGGATCTTACTTTATAGTGAAGAAAGATCTCCTGTACTGCGTGGTGCAAATGCAGGAGCAAGAGATACAACAACTTCTGGTGCCATGAAAACATCAAAAAGCCATATTGAGTCTCGCCCACAGCCACCTGTTTGGAGGACACCTAGGGGTAGAGAAAACCCAGACATGGATCATGTGGAGGTTCTTCTGGCCAGGAGTACATGAAGATGTCCATCGATACTGCACCTCTTGTCCGGAGTGTCAGTTACACAGCCCTCACCTGCACTTGTAGTCTCCTTTGATACCTCTTCCAATAATAGAGGTTTCTTTTGAATGGATAGCCATGAATCTGGTAGGACCCCTAGAGAAGACAGCTCGGGGCCACCAACATGTGCTTGTTGTACTGAACTATGCAACCCGGTATCCGGAAGCTGTTCCCCTACGCAACACAGCTTCCAAGACAATAGCAAAGGAGCTAGAACAGATCTTTGCACGGTTGGGCTACCCAAGGAGATAGACTGATCAAGGGACACCTTTCGTGTCCAAGTTGATGAAAGATCTTTGTTCATTGCTCCATGTACAAGCCCTACGGACCTCTGTATACCACCCGCAAACAGAGGGACTTGTGGAAAGGTTCAGTAGGACCCTCAAGGCCATGATCAGGAAAGTGGTGAGCTGGGATGGGAAAGATTAGGGTACCCTATTGCCTTACCTCACATTCGCCATCCAGGAGGTACCACAGCCTCCACGGGTTTCTCTCCATTCGAACTACTATATGGGTGCCACCCTCAGGGCATATTGGATATAGCCAGAGAAGCCTGGGAAGAGGAGCCAAATCCCAGAAGAAACAAAGTTGAGCATGTACTGCAGATGAGAGATTGGATAGCCCGAGTTACACCCATTGTATGGGAACACTTGGAGAGAGTACAGGAGACCCAACGAACCCATTATAACCACCAAGCGAAGCTTCGACAGTTCCAACCAGGGGATCGGGTGATGGTACTGGTGCCCACAGCAGAAAGTAAACTGTTAGCCCAGTGGCAGAGACCCTACGAAGTAATCAAAGCCATGGGAGAGGTGAACTATAAGGTGTGGCAGCCAGGCCGCCGGAAACCGGAGCAAATTTACCACATCAATCTTCTAAAACCTTGGCACAATCGAGAGGCATGCTTAGTCATGCAGGAGACCCTTCCCCAGGAGGATAACTTACACGAGCAAGTGAGGATATCATCCGACTTGACGCTGATCCAAAAGATCGAGGCAGCCGACATGATTAATCGCAACTGAGATGTGTTCTCTACAAAACCAGGGCAAATGACTGAGACCTATCACCATATCCACACAATCCCCCGGAGCCAAGGTAACACTGAGGCCCTACCAAATCCCAGCAGCCAAGAGAGAAGAAATCGAGACCGAAGTAAAGAAAATGTTAGAATTAGGGGTTATTGAAGAATCTTACAGTCAGTGGTCCAGTCCAGTTGTTCTAGTGCCTAAACCTGAGAGTACCACGAGATTCTGTCATGACTTTTGCCGACTGATTGAAATATCCCAGTTTGATGCATAGCCCATGCCACGCATCGACGAACTGGTTGACCGACTGTGTAGCGCCTGATTCTTGACTACACTGGATCTGACAAAAGGGTACTGGCAGATTCCTCTGACCAAAGAAGCTAAAGAAAAGACAGCATTCTCCACCCTGGATGGGCTATTCCAGTATATCGTCCTCCCTTTTGGGCTACATGGGGCCCTGGCCAAATTCCAGGGCCTCATGGATAAGCTGCTGTGCCCCAAAACTAGTTATGCAGCTGCATACCTAGATGATGTCATCATCCATAGGCCAGACTGGGGAACCCACTTGGAGAAAGTTGAGGCAGTACTGCGCACCTTAAGGCGGGCTGGCCTCACTGCTAATCGCGCTAAATGCGCCATAGGGCTAGCAGAGGCTAGGTACCTGGGGTATATTGTGGGAAGGGGCATAGTGAAGCCCCAAACGAATAAGCTAGAGGCAAGTCAAAACTGGCCCCGGCCAACCCGAAAGAAGCAGGTCCATGCATTCCTAGGAGTGGCGGGCTACTACCAACGTTTTATTCCCCACTTTGTCACTAGGGCAAGTCCCCTAACAGACCTGGTGAAGGCCTGAGGTCCAGACATGGTAAAGTGGACTGACACAGCAGAGGGGGCATTCATAGACCTTTGGACGGCCCTCTGTAATGACCCCGTACTCATAGCCCCAGATTTAAACCAGGAACTTATTTTACAAACAGACACTTCTGAGGTGGGGTTGGAGGCGGTTCTGTCGCAAATAGTGGGAGAAGAGGAACACCCGATCCTCTACCTAAGCAGAAAGCTTCTCGCAAGAGAACAGAAATACACAGTAGTCGAGAGAGAATGCCTCGCTGTCAAATGGGCTATAGAGACACTGCATTATTACCTCTTAGGCCAGAGATTTACTCTTCTGACGGACCGTGCACCCCTCCAGTGGATGCAGTGGAATAAAGAAAAGAATGCAAGGGTCACTAGGTGGTTCTTATCCCTCCAACCATTCCAGTTCCGCATATGGCACAGGGCTGGATGCCACCATGGCAACACTGATGGTCTGCCTGGCATCCCAAGTTGCCCAACTCTATGGTGTTGAGCAGAGGGGGGGAATATGTGATGGGGCAAGGCCAGATGGCTATAGAAAAGTAGTGGGAGATAGATATATCATCTCCAGGCTAAAAAAATCCCTGGTACCAGGATAAGTGAAATGGCAGCTGCTCCAGGTCAATTAAGACATCTGGGGCCAATTAAGAACTTTCCAGAAGGCTGGGAGAACGCTAGATTGATTGGGACACCTGAAGCCAATCAGGGACTGGCTGAAACTAGTTAAAAGCCTCCCAGTTAGTCAGGTGGGTGTGGATGTCAGGAGCTGTGGGAGGAAGTTGTGCTGTTGGAGAGACTGAGTAGTATACACCATATCAGGCACAAGGAAGGAGGCCCTGAGGTAAGGGTGAAGTGGAGCCTGAGGAAGTGGGGGCTGCTGTAGAGAAGTAGCCTAGGGAATTGTACGTGTCATGTTTCTAAAAGATCAGCTACCGTAGTGGATACTATTAAGGTCCCTGGGCTGGAGCCCGGAGTAGAGGGCGGGCCCAGGCTCCCCCCTTTGCCCTCCCCCCGATCAATCACTGAGATTGGGAGACAACAAAGACTGTGCAAGGGAGGACAGTGTCTCCTCCCTCGCTGGCTTATGATGAAAATGGCTCAGTAGACTATGACCCTTGTCTCTAGAAGTACTATAAGGTGGGTAGAAAGCTGGCTAGATTGTCGGGCTCAACGGGTAGTGATCAATGGCTCCATGTCTAGTTGACAGCCGGTATCAAGTGGAGTGCCCCAAGGATCGGTCCTGGGGCCGGTTTTGTTCAATATCTTCATAAATGATCTGGAGGATGGTGTGGATTGCACTCTCAGCAAATTTGTGGATGATACTAAACTGGGAGGAGTGGTAGATACGCTGGAGGGGAGGGATAGGATACAGAAGGACCTAGACAAATTGGAGGATTGGGCCAAAAGAAATCTGATGAGGTTCAATAAGGATAAGTGCAGGGTCCTGCACTTAGGATGGAAGAACCCAATGCACAGCTACAGACTAGGGACCGAATGGCTAGGCAGCAGTTCTGCGGAAAAGGACCTAGGGGTGACAGTGGACGAGAAGCTGGATATGAGTCAGCAGTGTGCCCTTGTTGCCAAGAAGGCCAATGGCATTTTGGGATGTATAAGTAGGGGCATAGGGAGCAGATCGAGGGACGTGATCGTTCCCCTCTATTCGACATTGGTGAGGCCTCATCTGGAGTACTGTGTCCAGTTTTGGGCCCCACACTACAAGAAGGATGTGGATAAATTGGAGAGAGTCCAGCGAAGGGCAACAAAAATGATTAGGGGACTGGAACACATGAGTTATGAGGAGAGGCTGAGGGAGCTGGGATTGTTTAGCCTGTAGAAGAGAAGAATGAGGGGGGATTTGATAGCTGCTTTCAACTACCTGAAAGGGGGTTCCAAAGAGGATGGCTCTAGACTGTTCTCAATGGTAGCAGATGACAGAACGAGGAGTAATGGTCTCAAGTTGCAGTGGGGGAGGTTTAGATTGGATATTAGGAAAAACTTTTTCACTAAGAGGGTGGTGAAACACTGGAATGCGTTACCTAGGGAGGTGGTAGAATCTCCTTCCTTAGAGGTTTTTAAGGTCAGGCTTGACAAAGCCCTGGCTGGGATGATTTAACTGGGAATTGGTCCTGCTTCAAGCAGGGGGTTGGACTAGATGACCTTCTGGGGTCCCTTCCAACCCTGATATTCTATGATTCTATGATTCTATATGGAGGGTCACAGTGAGCCTCTGAGAGCTAGTGAAATCCACCAGGAAACATGGGACTCACGGAGACAAGGACAGAGCTTTGTCACACCTACCTTAGGAGATTTCTCCACAGTCCGATGATGATCTCATTCGGAGGAAGTTTCTACCCATTTTTTCAAAGCTACATTTTCTTAATTTCATCCAGGGCTCACAGTCAGCCAGCTGGGACGGGAATGTTGAGGTAGAGGGGGTGTACTAGGTGGGAAAAGGAGACATTGTGAGTGGGCCTGTGTAGAGTTCCACTTCCACCCACTTCTAAACACTTCTCCACATATTTGAGATGGCAACATTGTATCCATTCAAGCACTACAACATTGTGCCCATTCACAGCCAGGCACTTCAACATTGCACCACCCTTAAAAACAGAACCATTGTACCTGCTAAAAAAGCCTCATTCAAATCTGCTGTTTCGAAAGTTAAATATATGGGAAAGTTACTGATTTGAAAGTGATTGCTCGTTGGAGAGTGATTCTGCTGGAAACACAGCTTGCCAGGGAAGTACTCCGCTTTCCCTTTTAATAGCGTCATTGCTGAGATCCCCTTCCTCGGTCATTGATATTGCGCTTGTTATACCAATAAAATAAAAACCAGCAGGATCTTATTGAAGGGAAAAAGGTAAAATACCACATTTATTGTGAACACAGAAAGAATCATAGTAAGCAGTTAGTTATAGCTATAACATTCCATTCAATCTCATATTTATTCACACATTCTTTCATACACACACACACACACACAGAGAGGTTCTGCAAGGTTGTTATCATAGTTACCAGCCTTAGAGTTGCTCATGCCAAGCTACTGGCCAGGTGGCCTGGACATGAGGAGGGAGCAGGACCTTGTCAGATGCTCCTGGAAGTTGGTTTGCAGAATCAGACTCCCCAAGTTCTCACTTTCTAGAGTCCATTTTTATAGGAATTTCTTCCTATGCCAGTCTATGGCAATTGCTTCATCATGCTGTTGCTGAATCAATCAGCAGATGTCACATTCCTGATGGCTCCGTGCTGCTAGATGTTATCTTGTTGTTTGGTTCTCCCATTCTTGAGGCTGTTGGGTGGATTCCAGTCTGCCCTCCGGGGGCGGGGGGGGTCCTCTGGTTATTTCCACTTGACGCCTTCTTCAGCCGGTGGACACTGGATTCTTAGGCAGGCACCTCCCTGATCATTCAGTTATTATCCACACCAAGCATCCATCCACATACATCCTCTATCTCTATTTTAATCATAATTGTTAAGAAAGTGAGAAGAAGACAACAAAAGGGCGGGGAGTCTCTGGGTGCTGTTTCTATTGTTACAGAGTATTGCTTTGAGTCTCTCTCTGTGTGAGTAGTTGTTGTTACAAAGAGTTGCTTTGAGAGCAGACCCTGTCTTGGAATGTACTAACACAATTAGCAGCTTGCAAGTTTCACACATAGAGGGAGCGAAACAGTACCGAAAACCAAGAGACCTTTTAATTAGTAATACCCTGGAATTTAAACTATGGGGAATCAAACTCATTTGTGATTTTAATACAGAACTTCTTGAATATGATCCAACACGCTGTGGGCCAGTGTCGAACAGGAACTTGTGATGTTAAGGGAAGAGAGTCCTGGGTTTAGGGAATCAGAGTTCGGGGCGTCTGTGTTTGCTGGATGTTCTAAAAAGTCCTCTTGCACCTATTGGCCACTAGTAAGATCCATAATCACACCCGCCTACTTAAATCATGATACTTATGCTCTTTGTCCCCAGTCCGTGTGCCTTTCCCCCGGTACAGCAGTCAAGGGGGGAGGGGCTTGATGTCAATGGAAAGGACTGTGTATCAGAGGGCAAAGTGGAGATATTCCACCTGTTGCTAGCACAGCAACACGTTTTGTTGCAAAAATGTGCTGCATTCCCAGACCAGCATAAACAAATACTGCACACGTGTATTTTATATGTTAGTGCGGGGGATACTGCCTTAGCCAACGCACCGGCTAAGACGTGCCCACACTTCCAAATACAAGAGTTGCGCTGCACTTTTTTGATTTTACAAGTACAGCTTAACAATCGATTACGAAGCACATGGTCAAAAATAAAAAATTGCAGGGTGGACCTAGTGCACAATTCAGATCTACACCTAAATCTCCATAATTTAGGACCATTTTTTCGCATTTTTTTAAACCCATCACTTAAAAAAAATAAAAATAAAAATAAAAAATCCCAAATGGTAGTGAACTAATAAATTAAACCAATAATGCACAAAACAAAGATTAAAGCTATATACTAGCCCTAGGCATTTCTGCCAGCCCCATATGAGTGTCTGTTGAGCCCTGAACCAAAAGGTATCTCTGCCCATCTTTCAGGATGGTGCTGTTTTCAAGATCCAGCATTAGTTTGGGGCTTACTACTACATAAGTTGCAAACCCAGTGACCCTTTAAAGTAGACCATACCAATGAAGAATTTGACTGCTTCACAGAATGTGGTAATGAAATTTGGTGCCATGTGGGTGGCGGAAAGTACGTACAATTTGCCATTATAAAAGCCCCAGGAGTTAGACCAATTTCACATTAAGGGAGGTCCAGGTTTCTAAAGTTTTCTTTCACAGCTATAGTCCCAGTCACTTCTTGAGCATCTGTCTTCATACAATATTTACAGTTATTAAAAAGTTGGCTCAAACTTAAAATTTAAAAAAAAAAAAATCCAAGCTCAGGGCTGAAGTTGCCAAAACTGGCAAATTCTATTAGGGCTTAGATCCTGAAGTCCTTATGCTGCTAAAACCCTTGTTACAGTAATGAGAATTTCAGGTACACAAGAACTGCAGCATCAGGCCCCCCACTGTTAAAGAATATGGAACTTTATATATCTGTTTAAAGGTCATGTTAGGTTTTTGAAACCAATCTCATTTTATGCTTTCCAGTGGATTTTCTCCAAATACTGAATGCCTCCAATGAAGTGAACTGTAGCTCACGAAAGCTTATGCTCAAATAAATTTGTTAGTCTCTAAGGTGCCACAAGTACTCCTTTTCTTTCTCCAAATACTGTAACCAGTATTAGGGCTGGCATAGAGGGGCAAAGTCCTCCCATCAGCAGATGGAGACAGTAAAAAAGTAAATCGCTTTTCATGTCACTCCTCTATAAAGGGCTGGCTGCCTATTTGTTTTCCTGCATCCAGCCGGTGGGGGTAACTTTTCTTTCTATGTCAATTTTCAGTAAATGCTGCTGTGGTATATAGAAAACTCTTAAAGTTGTGGACTGTCACTTCACATGTCAGCATTTTTTCCAGGTTCTGCTTGCAAGCAAGGGACCTTTCCAGGGAAGTGTACAAGATGGGTCCCTCAGTAGTCAGTTTGCAGCCAGATAGCTTATAGTAAGGTGGGGTGAGTTGTGCCTTTGTGTTTTAGGGAGCAGCCTGCTTTGACTCTCTGTTTTGGGTTCTAGTATCCTGTTGCAACAAGAGATTTTATGCTTTTGTATAACTTCTCTGTGTGTATGCTGTGAACATAACAGTTGCACTCCATCCTCTCTCTTCTGTCAGTATTAGTTATTAAAAAATGATACTTTCATAGAGGAAAATGTTTGTTTCCCTTTTGACTCCTATCAGAGCACTCTGTGCATGGGTCTGTGTATTTGTGTGTGTGATCAAATGTGTTTACATAGGAATTACTACACCAGATCAAAATAGTGGTCCTTCTAGTCAAGTATCCTGTCTTTGTCAATGGCAAGCAACAGATGCTGCTGTGGACCATATGGTATAATCCACCCCTAATGGAAGTGTCTTCCAAATCCTGTCAAATTGAAAGGTTGACCTGTAGCCTGAAGCATGAGAGCTTATAAATCATAGAACTGGAAGGAACCTGGAGAGGTCATCTAGTCCAGTCCCCTGCACTCATGGCAGGACTAATTATCTAGACCATCCTTGACAGGTGTTTGTCTAACCTGCTCTTAAAAATCTCCAATGATGGAGATTCCACAACCTTCCTGGTCAATTTATTCCAGTGCTTAACCACCCTGACAGTTAGGAAGTTTTTCCTAATGTCCAACCTAAACATCCCTTGCTGCAATTTAAGCCCATTGCTTCTTGTCCTATCCTCAGAGGTTAAGAAAAACAATTCTTCTTCCTCCTCCTTGTAACAACCTTCTACATACTTGATCATTATGTACCCTCCCAGTCTTCTCTTTTCCAGACTAAACAAGCCCAATTTTTTCAATCTTCCCTCATAGGTCACGTTTTTGAGACCTTTAATCATTTCTATTGCTCTTCTCTGGACTCTCTCCAATATGTCCACATCCTTCCTGAAATGTGGCATCCAGCACTGGACACAATACTCCAGCTGAGGCCTAATCAGAGCAGAAGAATTACTTCTTTTGTCTTGCTTACAACACTCCTGCTAAAATGTTTAATCCTTTATGAATCCTACTAAGCTCCTGGCATGTTTGAAAATAGGGCAGCCCACCAGTTGCCCTGCTGTCCCACTATTCTTAATTGGCCTATGAGATGTGGCCCTCCAGTTCTGGGTTAAAGGTGAGGCCAAACTGAAGATCTGGACCTGAATAACCCTGATCTTAGAAGAAATTTGAGTCCAGACTTCACTGTTGGTTTTGGCTGTATAAGGAGCCAACCCAAAATCCCAGATTGACACTTCTCAGCACTTTGTAACCGGGGCTCAATTCTCATGTTTAGAAAGTCCTATCATGAGTTCACCAGCAGACTGACTTGTTCTGTTACTTACTCAAGACTAAAAATATTGCCTCCCAGCCCACACAACCCATGTACAGAAGGAAGAAAACCGTTCCCTTACCAGCTGCACATTGTAGTGAATTCAAACAGACAGACAGAAGGTCAAACGCATAAAACAATGGACACAATGTCCCAGTCAGAGTGCCATCTAATGGGCCATAACAAAACTCATGACTGAATCATGAAAACATTGTGTGAAAGCTCACCTGTGTTTTCCTTTTCTTCTTCTCTCTCTTTTGATTACAAGATGTTGCTTCTAGTTTTCTATATCTTGGCCTTTGTTCAGCCAGCCCATGTGACCTGAAGTGTATTTATGTGTTTTTTTGGAGACTTCAAAAAATAAAAAAAAAAGTCTTAGAGAAGGTTTCAATGTCATTTTGAACTCAAAACTGCATGAATAAAAATCTATGCTGCCCAAGGTAAAAAGACTCTGACTTCCATCAAGGCTTATTGCTCAAGAACCATCTCCACATCATGAGCTGATAGGGTAGATGCTTCATCTATACATATTGAAGAAAACCATACGTTTCTCCACACATGCTTTTCTCATTACAGCCTTGCTAGGACAATCTCTGCATATGTGCTTTCAGAAGGTGGGTCCTGCATGCTGCAGTCTTTTAATCTCTTCATTTTTTCTTAAGAACCTACCCTGTGTTTGTTCTAATATTGGACACTGGCATTGGAATTCTCACTGCCTTGGCCAGCGTAGAAGGATATTGCAGAATGTTAACTTCTCACCTGTTATTTTGATTTCTCCTAGCATCTCAGTGCCAGCCTGGACATCTCACCCTCCTTCATTATGAAGTTAGGACTGTTTTAAGGATTTTTTAATGCAGATGTGTGTGTATGTATATCTATAAAAATATAGACGTTGAGTTGCTTGCAAAGTCTCTAATGGCCAAATCCTGTAAATCTTTGCTCATGTAGGAAATCCCATTGAAGTCAATTGGAGCCTGATATGGAAGTGAAGTCCCAAGAGCCTTACTTTATCCTGGGTCCATCAGGTGGTAGGAAGATTTAAACTCACTGTATGGACTGGCAGAGAGAAACTAAATTAACAAGTAGGAAATTTATTATTTATCCTGGTCCTACATATAAACTTGCATCATTTCTGGCTAGTCTGACCTGAAGCTATTGCTTTGACTATATTGTAAATATTCTAAATCTAAATATAGAATAGCTGTGTTAATAAAAATAAATGTCTGGAGAGGAATCTCATTTCCCTCAGGGTCTGGGGAAACCATGTGCAACATCATCCTGGAATGTATGAAGAAACAGAGCTCCAACTTCAAGAGCAACAAGGAGGCTTTAGACCACTAACAGTCATGTGCAGACCATATTGTTATTCTCAGACACATTATAGAACAAAGCGTGATCTATATAAGGCTTTTGCTGTCCTAATTAATTTTATAGATTTCCAGAAGGCTTTTGACAGTGTACACAAGAGCAGTCTTTGGAAAAAATATGGCATATTATGGAATACCAGCAAAAATAATCAGAATCATCAAGGCTCTGTATGATAATATCAAATGTGCAGTTAGAGATGGTGACAACGTCAGCCAGTGGTTTGCCGTGACAACTGGAATAAGGTAAGAGTGTTTTATGTCCCCACTATTGTTTTCACTGGTCATTGACTAGAGTCAGGAGGACAGTAACCACAGAGTGCAACTGAGAAATTTTATGGAAAAATGATAAAGCACAATTGAATGACCTCACTTTTTCTGATGACATTGTCCTGCTTAGTTCAACATGTTGCTTAAGGGAAGAAAAGACACATCTTTTGGCAGACAAAACCAAACAAGTTGTATGTTAATCAACAAGGGGAAAACAAAATATATGGCTATCAATGTCCCCAAAACAACCATCAAAGTAGATGGAGAAACACTAGAAGTCAGACATTTTACCTATCTAGGGCATGAGACATGGAATGATGGTGACACCATGCTAGATAATTAAGCAACACATATAAAAAGCAGCAAACAACTTCCATACATCTGAAAAGATTTTAAAATATAATATGATTGGCATGGATACAAAAACACAATTTTTAACACTGGCACCATGTCTGCCCTCCTTTAAGGAGTAGAGTAATAGAAATCAAAAACAGAAATTGATTAACTCATTCCAAAGTAAATGCTTCAGAGCCCTTTGGAAGATCTTCAGAGCCCATTGGACAGAGTTTCTTGCAACATCAGAAATTCTGAGTAGAGCAAACCAACCTAAAGCATCAATATGGGAAGAAGACAGTGATGGACAAATTTAGGAGACACCAGCATGACTTCCACATCAAATGATAATATGGAAATTACCTGGGAAGAGCTATAAGATGATTAAGAGAAACATTACACATAACAATTGAGAAAGAAGCTGAATCCAGGCTTCTGAGTGTCATGTAGATGTACAGACCAGCAAAGACCAGAATATGTTGTGGAAACTGATAGATTCCCTATGCACCTGAGGTTGTGGGAGGATAAAGAAGTAGCAAGGCTGGGATTGCAGTCACTGATACTGTTTTGAAATTCCAAAATGTAAAAATAACAGTATTTTATAAACTCTGATTAAATCATTGTGCTTGATGAAAAGAGATGCTCAAACATATAATCTCATTACTGACTTATTATTAAGATTTTAAACAACAACAAATAGCACATTAGATCCACTCTTCAGTGGTGCATTCTAACTCTTTTTATCAAAGTCTTCTCACTGGGTTACATGTACAACTACCACATAGGATAAGCATATCACTGCAAATACACATTGCTTGTACCCTGTAAGGGGCCATACACCACTGTTACTCTGCAGATAATAAATAATGAAAGTTATATATTTTTATTTGCTTCTAAAGTAAAGGACCAGAATTTAAAAAAATGTGAGTGTATTTTCTGTCTTGAATACAATCCAGCCAAACAATCTACCCAAGGCTTTTGCTGTCCTGATGTGGAGGTTCAATATCATTATGCAGTTGGTGCTGAGATGCAACACTGAAAGGCATCTTTAAATACCATAAACAGATTGATGTGCTTCATTCCACAATGCTTTGAAATCTACACTGGTGGCAGGATGTGGGAGGTTTTGGCTCCTAGTTGTATTTCCCAGCTGAGTGTTCTGCCAAAAGTTAGCTGTGACAGAAGGCAGGCATCTCTCAAAGGCAGTGTCCAACAGGTTGGAGAGTCGAGGAAGGAATTCTGCCCTGTGGAAGGACTTTCATCAGCTTCATCATTAGCCAGACAGTGAAGGCACTGTCCTAGGTTCTGAGCAACATCCTTAAGGATGACTGGAAAAGGCTTGCTATTCAGAGTAGCTTTCTTTGAGACACCTCAGGGGAATGAGCTCACATTACATTGGGCAAGAGGTACAGATGTACCTATTTCTGTCCCGTCGTGATCTCCAGTGGGAGGAAGATGGATCTGACCGCCACCTCCATTTATCAAAGACAGACTATACAACGTGGGTTTCACTCTGGAGTGTGGTGATGGGGAGCTGTTTGCCCAGTGTAGAAACTACAGAAAGTCTTGCCATTCCACTTGGCTAGCTGCAGGCCACTGTTCATTGACCTGGTTGGCAGGCCCCGGATATGTTTTTAGTGTTCAATGTTACTGAGGAAAGGCTTTGCCTTCCTCAGGGGTGCTTTGGAAAAATATAACATGCATTCCCTTAGCAGCCAATGCTGGCATGACTGGGCTTGATTTCCAGCCTCTGAGCAGGTGGCATTCTGACTGTCAGCAGTTCTGCATTAGGGCATCCTGGGAATATTATTAATGCTACTACTATTAATTTGTTTCTACAGCCCATTGGTGCACAGGACACTATACAGACATTAAAGAAAACAATCCTTGTCTCAAAGAGCTAGATTATAAGGCCTAATTGCTTGAACGAGCACTCTGGGTGATTAATTTTGTTCCCCTTTTCTTCTAGGGTCAGGTACGCTAAAACCCCTCTCTCAAAAGCACTTAGAACTTTAGCCACCGCTTTATGTACTGGTGTCAAAAGTCGGTGCCAAACTAGAGGCAGGACTGGTAACTTGGTTCCATTATTACCAGCCTCAGAGAGAGGTGCTCTGGAATCATTTCTGGCTGACACTTTGAGATGTATGTGTTACCCTGTCACACAGCCAGTGTTCTCTATCTTCCAAGGCCAATCTGGAAGGCTGTGGCTAGATAACCAGCGGATTGGTCGGTTACCAATCCACACCCAAAGACTCACATTAGCAGGTATGGGAGTTGTACACACAAATTCTAATAGTAGCCTTTGGCTCCTTTCATTCTAAATCTAAACATTCCCTTTTGAACTGTTAGCTGAAATAGAGTTACAACAAATAATTTACTCAATGAGTTTAGTCTTTTTCCTACTAATCAACTTTCCTCAAGTAACTGTTTGAATATTTTTGCTCTAGGTTTTGACCATAACTCTTGGAAATTCAAGCTGTGCTATTAGAGATATTGCATGGCATTGTTTCTGTTCCCCGACTGGATGAATATGCAAACACTTCCAGTGCAACTTCTTGCACATAAATTTAAAATCCAATTTCCAAGAATACTCATGTATGTAGCTGTGAAATGCATTTCCCAATAATAATTTTGCTAGTAAATCTCAATAGCACAAATGTACATGGAAACAAAATACAAAAGTTGTACAAATGTGGCTTATAGTGAGGGAGAAATGCACTACTGTGTATAAGGCCACCATATGGGGTTATGTACTGAAAATTAGCTTTCATGAGATTTGAATGGTGCATCAGCTTTGTGCTGGCCCTCTTCAGGGGCCTAAATTTAACATTTAAAAATGTGAACCAATATTCATGCAGTCTTTTTATGCACTTTTTACACAGCTCTTCTTTGAAACTTGAAATAGAACAGTTTGCCTAAGTATGAATGACCTAAATGAATCCCAAAATATAATAAGTAATGTCATACCAGCTATGGATATCTGCTTGTCTCACAGAATTTTTTCAAATTATACATCACTTTGTCACCAATCCTGCAAAGACTGGAAGTCAATGGGATGATTCATATGTGTAAAGTTAAGCACCTGCACAAGGCTTTGCAGGTTCATGGCCTTAATAAGTAATTGGTAAACAACCACCATAATTTCTCCTGGTCTTGTGTTATTCACTTATAAGACCATATCCAAACTGTATAAAGGGAAAAGCGTGATTGGAAATATGTATAGGGAACACATTTGGATGGGTTGTAATATCTTATTACTGGGGGGTAAGGAGGGAATCTATCCCCAAAGATAAGCCACTCAGTAGAGAATAATAAGTACAATCCCTTTTCATTTGGGGTTGTTTGAAATGCTTCTCTCCATGGGGCCAGTAATCCAATACTATTTCCATAAAAAACTGTTGTTTTAACAGCTGCGTCTGCAGTATAAGGTTTCACATTTGGAGCCCTAACACAATTAAAGTCCTCCCCACCAGCTGATGAAATGGCTTCTTATTTACTAATTCCCCTCAATAATCATTTATACATGGAAATATTTGAAGTACGTGCCCAGAGAAATATGGAGATGGTCTTGGAGGGTACATGCAGGATGTCTCTGTCTCTTTGTTCCTTCTTTACTCCTTATGGCAGATGCTACATTTTCTCGCTTCATTTTTTTGTTTTATGGTAGTACTTAGAGGCCTTAATAAGATCAAGGCCACATTGTGCTAGATGTTGTACATGTTGCTCACATCTACAAAGTGGAGGGATATTCACCAAGGTATTTAAGTTTCTCGGGGTAGATCACACCCTTTCCACCCCTCCAACTCTCCTACAGATTGCAAGAATCTGTGGGGGGTTTGGGGAAAGAGAACCGTGTGAGGCTCCCCAAATGGAATTTTCTCCAAATAAGTCCAAGTATGTTTGAGGCCAGGGGAATCCCTACCCTCTAGAGTCCTCAGATTCCCCAAGACCCTTGTGGATTCCAGGGGATATGTAGGCGGCCAGGGACATCTGCACAAAGATTCTATGCCTCTGTACAGCCTCCAGGTATGGTTCTACTGGAATGTGAAGGAGATACTGTACAAAAGTTAATACAGCTCAGGGATGCATTATTTATGGGGCAAATTTACCATTGCAGGGCAGGAGGCAGAGGGAAAGAGATGGCCTTCCACCTTTGCCCCAACCATGCTCCATCTTGATCCTCCCCATCCCATACCCAAACCATATTCTTCAGGCTCCAGGTAGCGCAGAATAGTGCCCCAGAGGCTACTAAACCTTACTTCTGAGCATGAGGGAGGGTTTCCCCTCCTCAGTTTGGATGTTCTTGGTGGGATGCATTTTATAAATGGTTTTCACCTTTTGACACCTCTGGAGCACTAGCTAGAATGTAAGTGAAGAGCGCTACAGTTCTACAAATTAGGATTCTTCATCTTAAAGGTGGACTGAAATGCTTTAATTTTTTTTTAAAAAAGATGCTTAAGAATCTTAAAGATGGATATGATCCTGCAACTCTTTCTCAAGTGGGTAGTTCTGATGAGAACCCATCTAACCTTTTATTTTATCCAACATATGTTAGTTATGTGTATTTTACCCATTGAAAGACAGTGAACTTTGCTTTGATGGGAATCGAAATAGAGGAAAACATAATAGTGCAATGTGTGTGTGTGTGTGTGTGTGTGGTTTCACTGGCCCATGCCTCAGCAACAACAACATCATAATTATTTTGGTGGGAGACACTATATTTTTAGCTATAGTAGCAGAACACCAGCAGAGCAGCGCTTAAGTGAATCACAGTGTATATTAGACTAAATCCTGTATCAAGCACACAGGCTTCAGTAAACAGGCTAGGGAGGTCTGCTGTCCTCCAAGGAATGGAATCTTCTCCCCCGCAGGCCACAGATCAACAGCAGAGTCATTGCACAGCTGACACAACAGCCATGGTGCTGCAGGAGCTCCTGCATCCTAGTGGATATTCTAGTACCCTCAATGAAATTCTTGGTTTCCTTTGTTTTCTGCTGGTCTCTGTTGACTTTTCTTGGAGAACTAGTAAGCTCAGGAACCAGTAGGCAAACAGACCTGTGGTTGTTCTGTTCAAAAGAACAGAAGGGAGGGAGAGGGATAGCTCAATGGTTTGAGCATTGGCCTGCTAAACCCAGGGTTGTGAGTTCAGTCCTCAAGGGGGCCATTTAGGGATCTGGGGCAAACATTGGGGACTGGTCCTGCTTTGAGCAGGGGGTTGGACTAGATGATCTCCTGAGGTCCCTTCCAACCCTGATATTCTATGATTCAAAACCTAGGTACTGAGTGGAACAAGTAGAACGTAACAAACTTTTCAACTGGGGTGGAATGGCTAATGGATCCATGTGGTCACAAATCCACTGGTCCCATCACTTTATCAGCCTGCCTGCGCCCTGGAATTTTCCTCACGGTGAGACACGGGGAGCCCCTGCAGTGCTGTCTGTCACTGCACATCACAGGGGGAGACAGATCCTTAGTGCATGCTTTAAGTGTCCATCCCACCTTACATCCTATTCACACAGCAAAACCTTATGATTTCTGCTGCCTTCCATGCCAATGCGTGAGGCATGAGGGCTGGATTTGCCCCACTCACTTCTGAAAGTATAGCAGAAATACAGGGGACACACTCAAAATTAAAATTCATACCCAGAATAACTCTAACAACTGCAATGGTGTCACTGTACATAGGGACGAATATGTCCCCATTTATGTTATATTTCTTTATCATATGTGTACCACTTTACATTATGAAAAGTGAAAAAATAAAACCAAACTCATTTCACATCCTTCCTCCCCTCCTTTTTGTTTTCTCTTTGTATTTGGGACAAAATAGACTAGTTAGTTTGATTTCTAGTCATGTGCACTTTCTGGTTCTCGTGAGTCAGCACAGAGATATACTAGTTAGGGTGGGAAGTTTGCAAGGTTATGGGGGGGGGGGCGTTGTGGTACTGCTACCCTTACTTCTGCACTGCTGCTAGTCACTGGCTGCACTGCTTCAGATCAGGGTAGCTGGAGAGCACCCTTACTTCTGTATTGCCACCCTTACTTCTGCACTGCTGCCTGCAAAGATGGGCCCTCAGTCAGCATCCACCACTCTCTGGCCGCCCAGCTCTGAAGGCAGTGCAGAAATAAGGGTGGCAATACTGTGGCCCCCCTGCAATCCTTTTTGGGTCAGGACCCCCAGTTTGAAAAATGCTGGTCTCCCCCATGAAATCTGTATAGTATAGGGTAAAAGCACACAAAAGACCAGATTTCACGTGCAGAGACCAGATTTCATAGTCCATGACATGTTTTTCATGGCCTTGAATTTGGTAGGACCCTAGTAATCAGCCATATGGACCTGGCTGGGTGTATGCAGCTTACTCATCAATGTGTTATTTGTCCCCCTCTGAGCCTGGTCCAAGAGGGTATGAATCTGTTACAACTCACAGCTACAGAGCTTGGGTCGCTAGCTTACTGTGTAGAGAATCAAATTTTGAGGTATGAGTCAAACCCCAGTGTCAGCCAAAATGCCAGGCTGTTATACAAGGGATTGAATGCTAGATGAGTCCCCACTTGTGTGATGGTCTCCATCCTAGCCAACATCAGGACACTGAACTGACCAACGGGCTATATATATTCGAAGAGAAGAGGAGTCTAGAACTTGGAGTCCTATTAATTTATTTCCTAACTGAAAGGAAAATGTTAATTCATAACCATAACTAAAGAAAGGCAACACTTCTTTGCTAGCAATTGTATTAAGTGCAACTTGCTAGAAATGTTTGTTAAAAGGGACTGTTTACATTAGAAAGGAAACAAGTAAGAGGGGACATGGCGAATGCTTTAGAGAAGGTAGATTGGGAATTTCTGTTCTCCCTCCCTCATAACAAGAACAAGGGTACATTCAATGAAATTAAAAAGATGGGAAATTTAAAACTGACCAAACAAAATACTTTTTCACACAACATAAGATGAGTCTGTGGAACTCATTGCCACAGGGAAGTTGTTGAGGCCAAGAACTTAATAAGTTTCAGAAAGGGGCTGGGCATGTATACAGCTATCAAGCATATCTACAGTTGTCATAATTAATTATAACAAAAAGATTGGGAAAGATGGGTTTAATTCCTGAAGCACAATCTCTATTAGAGACACACGTGTGTGGGTGGTGGTGGTGATCACAGTAGGCAGATTATCCCACATCTTCCTACTGTGATGTTCTTACACCTTTTTCTGAAAAGTACTGGCCACTCTCAAAAGAGAGAATACTGGACCAGATGGACTGTGGGGCTGATTCAACATGGCAGTTCCTATATTTATATTTTGATCCTGGAAAATATACCTAGCATATTGACAGTATTACATGAATAGCTCTGGGGCACCTAGCTTCCGTGGGAATTTTTTAGAAAACATCTGCCATTTGGTGCAGCCTGGTCTAGTCTAACTATTGCTATTTGGAAGTGTTTTTATTAACTCTACGTGGATGAATTCATCAGAGTAAGGGAAACCATCCCATCCTTTCCTTAGGTGGTAGTATGGAGCATGGGGAGAGGGTGTCATAGAAAACATCCAAGTATATGACCACACTGTTGCAACCATTACCCAGAAAACTCTACAAGGACTATTATGCCTTTAAAAATGAACTGCTTCAATAGATTTTTATATAGATATAGTTGAATATATATCCATCTGCATAGAACACAATGCAGAATCAGGGCCCATGTGAATTAAATAAATCAAGTAGGAAAAAAGTACTCATAAAGCAAGAAGTTCATTGTGGGTGAAATTAACCCACACTGTGAAGGAGCCTTGCCTGGAAGTCCTGCAGGTGTGCAGCAGAAGCCCTTTGTGGGTGGGGAATGGGAAAAGTAGCTAATCAAGTGCCCTCTGTACTTCCTTTCATGTCACCAGGTGTGTTCTGCCCTGACACTAATAGGCTAATATGGGGGAGGCTTGATTGCAGGAGCTACTAGATCTGCACTTAGGCAGAGCCAATGGCACAAAACCCTTGAACGGGGGGCCTGAAGGGGCAGTTAGTCATAAAGAGTCTGGGTTGTAGCTAGCGCTGGGCAAATACCTTTTAAAAATCTATGTGAGTATGCCTTGAGCCAAAAAAAAAGGGGGGGGGGGTATTTGCTTTGGCTGTATTCATACCTCTTTTGTGCTTGCTTGCCATGGATATTCTAACAAATAAATTTGCTAGCCTGAAAGTCCATGATAGTGGCAAATTTTAAGTGAATATTCCTGGAAAGATAACATCGAATTCATAAATACCAATATTCACACCAGTCATGTGATTCTAAGAGTTACAGTCCTCCAGTATGGAAACAAGCAACATAACAGGTGACATTGGTTTCCAATCAAAATTAGCCAGCTACTACTTGCTCAGCGCTAGCTATGGCCCCATCACCTCCCTGTAGGCTGGGCCTGGGGTAACAGAGTTCCCCCTCACAAAGTTGATTCACTTTATGAAGGAAGGGGTGATGGTTCAGATCAAACCTAGTGTTTTGTGAAGCATTTAACCCATGTTTGTACTTAGGGCTGTTTAACACACACCTTAGTGACTCGTTGTACAGGAGAAAAATCTCATTCCCCCCCAGTATAGCAGTTTCATATATAACCATTGGAAAATGGCATTTCCCCATAAATGGGCATAGCTAACACTGGATTGCATGTTCTACCTGGGTCATTGGCCTGACCATTGAGCTAAACAGGAGTTTCACCTGTGTGAGGGCTGCTGCAGGATCAAGCCCTGTGTCAATGTACCCACTACATTGGCTACACAACAACTGATGATCAGTGCCAGACTCTTAATTCTCAAGTCAAATTAGGTGCTAAATTTAGGTTTTACAAAAGCAAGGTTTCATTAAATCTACCATCAGTATAAATTTTTCCTTTTATTTCCTTTTTAAAATCCCCCGGAGATAGTTTTGGGGGTTGTGTTTATTTGCTTTGGCTCTAAATATTACCCCTGCATTGCATGCTGCCCAGACATTGAAGCATTTGAGCTCAGATGTTACTGTGAGGGGCAAGAAATAACTTTGACAGACAGCGCTAGGGCCCGGAGACCCAGGAAGTGAACCTGATTAGCCACGGGAAACCTGACAAAGACAGTTTATGTTTCTTTTCCAAGCTGAAAGAAATGCAACAACTAAATAATCAGCAAAAAGTGGCAGCGTGTAGCTTCGAAACAGCCTTTAGGTTTCAATAAAGGAAGCTATTATTGATGCCACAGAAAATGGGATATAGATGTACATGGATTTTTTTTTAAAGGTCAGGTTAAAACAAAAACCTACAGGTGGGATTCCTTCTCCCCACAAAAATTAGCTTAACATTTCATGTCTAATTGCCTCCGGGTTTGTTTGATTCATTGCGCTGAAAAGCCAGGGAGGAATTTATAACCCTAACCCAAGGCGATCAGATAATGTTTAAAAGAAACAAATGGAAAATCTCTTCCCCATCTCCATCATTCCGCCCGGAACATAAGGGGTTGACAATAATCAGGGTCAAGTAACACTGGAAATCAGACTGCAGAGACTAGGTGAGTGGCGGCCTGCCTTGAACTCACCCTCCAACGCCTTCTCTAACACCCCGGCTTTAACTGGAGAACAGAATTTGGGTGGCTGGAATTTAAAGGGAACAGACAGAGACGTGATTTTAAACAGATCCCTCATTTACGTTCTTGCTCCAAATCACATGTGCCCGATCGCGTATCTGTCAGCAGAACTGGATCTATATTTAAAAAAAAAAAATGGTCTGCCCTTTAACCCGTGCAGCCAACAATGAAAACCCTTCCGAGCCACCATGTAAAGACAGGTGCTTCTGACTCTATTGCCCTAATCAAAGGTGTCTTACTCAAGTGGAATGTGGATTATTTCACCTTCCATTGGCTCCAACAAACGCATTCTCCAGAACGGTCAAATACAAACCTAACACAGGGGAGGATCAGAATTGCCTTCCACGGGCAGGACTCCAGAGCTGTGAGTGGGAGACTTGGCAAAGATTCAGGAGGATGTTGGCCTTCCCTTTGCTTTTTAAACCCGCAGGTTGTGTCGTGCTTGTAGGGAGTGGGGTGTGTGGGTGGAATCCTGAAATGGACTTAAATTGCCTCCGAACGCTTTTTAAATTACAAATATACTTTTCATTACTGCAGAAGAGGCTTCTTTGAAAACAAGAATAGCTCACCGTGTGTAAGCGGGGGGTAGAGGAGGCCAGTGTGTACAGTCAGGGAGCTTCACCAATTTTAGGCTCTCAAAATAAACAATTACCCTCAGAGTGGGCCTTGGTTCAATCGGAAAGACAGAGGGGCGGGGGGGGGGGATTAAAAGACAATCGTGTTCTTTTTATTGATCCGTTCATTTGCCAAAATGTAGTTGCAGGTTTGTTTGTTTTTCCCCGAAATGGGGTTCAATATAAACGCTTGCAAATTTCAACCGGGACAGACTCAACGGTTTGATATATTCATAAGGAAGAAGGATGGGGGAGGTTGGCAGCTGGGGGGGGGGGGGGGGGGAACTGGGAGCTGTTTTAGCAACAGGTTTTCTCTCTTTTGGTAAAGAAAACATAACTAATGATGTGCACAATCTCTTCTCCCTTCCCCCAGTTGTGCAAGGACTAAAACCGGGCGCTATTAATTATGTTATTAATTATTATTATTATTATTATTTTATTTTACATACACCTCTAGAAACGTAAACTCAGTTTTATTCTTGCTGGGAGACTCCTTCATCGTCGTCAGCATTTTCTTTAGTTTGATTAATTATTTTTGTCTCTTGCAGGTTTCAAATAAAGAGTCTAACTCTACCTCTGATAAATTGCCTCATTAAACAGCTAGATCCATATTCCCCGATCACATGTGAAGCGTCTGCAAACTTTTTTTTTTTTTTTTTTTTTTAAATCTCCACTTGATTTTGGAGCCGGGGAGCTGTCCGCTTTGGAAACAACCCTAAAATAAAGATGGAGTGTAAACAATGCCTGGTAGCGCCTAAAACTGCTACTGCTGGAAACAGGGGATATTACTGGGCACCCAGAGATGAAAAATTGCCTTCGGAATTTAATTTACACCTCCAGTCTCTGATCTTTCTCTTCGAGTTTGATGCAGGGACCGCTAGAAAAATTACCACCCCTCCTGGATAACTGAGCACAATTCTGATTTTCACCAAAAATCCGTTCTCTGTTAAATTTGCCCAGTTTAAAGTAATAACAAAAGATTCGCCGGTGCTCCGATCTGGGAAACATTTGCTCGCCTGCAGTTGTTAAAAAGTGGCTAACTACGTGCAGCCATAGATGTATGGGATTTGTGGATACAGAAATTTGTAAGAAGTGCATGCCCGAGTTGGACATGACAGGTTAGTTAGTACCTTTGATCTCAAGGAACTCGATTACACTTGCGACTCAAAACCTGGCAAAGGAGAACCATCGGGAGACGACTGAGAACTGGGCAGAAGGAAATCCAGAAAAGGCAACAGGTTTTATTGCGCTTGAATTCCGCCAGCATTCTGCGGGAAGCCGCATGAATTGCAACCGACTTTGGTTTAGACTTTAAGCTGTCTTGAAAATCCCTCTTATTTTTATTTCCCCACAGCTCTGTTTGTAACAGTGGCAATCATTAGAGGGCCCAGCCCTGCATTGATTTCTCGGACAAAACTCCCCCCTGAGCTCCGGATCGGGCTCCTAGGGATTATTTCTTTACTGGAAGCCCTTTGGTTTATCATTAATATTTCATTCTGTCTCTCCTTTTTATATAAAGAGATTACACAGGCACAAGGGTCGGGGAACTCCTATTCTGAAAATCTAGCGGGTAGTGTAACTGCAATGTCATTTTTTTTTTATTAACACCTGAGGAAATGATACTTGTTGTTGGCCAGTAAAATACTTATTATTGGTCCGAAGGGAAGCAAGCCCCGGCTTAATCAATTGACTCGCACTCGTAATTTAAATAAACAACTACATGCCATGTTTAGAGAGTTTTGTTTGTTTTTAAAACCGGTGTAAACTCAGCTCTTCCATTGTGAATCCCAAACTGCCCCATCTGTTCGGACACACAACAGAACTATAGATCCAGAAAGGCAATCGACTTCAGAACATCCACTAGAAAGGATTTTTGACATTTTGCATCGTACATGGTGTTTTAAATATAAGACGAAAGTACACCTAATTCTGTCGTCATATAGATATAATATATTTCACTCTCACCACATAAATACAAAACATCCAAATAGCCAAAAACATTCAGAACAAAAGTTAGTAGCAAGTTCTCGGCGCTCGATTCATTCATTATTTTCTCCACTATTGCCTAGAAACTTCAGACGTAAATAATTCACAATAAAATTACTATTTTGTTTTCTGTCCTGCTCTCTCGCTCTCGCTCTCTCTCCAGTTCTGTTTTATAGTTAATTCTCTAGACTACATCAACCATTCCATTTTTTGTAATTATTTTTGGTTAAGGTTTGGTGGCACGTATTTATACAGCTTGTAAACGCCTTATATTAAAGGTTAAAGAAAGAAAAACTAAAACAAACAAACAAACTAGCTAACTACAGAATTCTTTTTCTGACAAATTCAAGTACTGAAACTTAATGTGAAATAGATCAGAATGCTAGAGTTTGGAATAAACATCCTGGCGGATGGAGAAAAAATAACCGTAACAAGTATGCAAAAGGACAAAGGGGATTATTACACCGAAGTACAAAAAGATACGTTCTTTATATTTTACTTTCATTTTAATCAAAATGTAAGTAATTTGCGAGAGTATTCTGGAGGGAGGAAACCCTAAAGATGTTTAATTTGGATACACTTTGCAGGTATTGGAAACTCAAGTAGAAAAAAACCTGTCATTTTAATAGGTATAGATGGAATCACGCCAATCTCTCTACCTTACTTTCCCTTATTTCAGATATTTACCTTTACAACATTTTAATGTTATTTTTGGTTCGAAGAACTAGCTCTTGAAACTAAAAAAAGGGGCGTTGCATTATCTTGAAGTGAAATATTGTTTTTATTAAAAACAATCTAAAGTCACTGGTTTCTGTATCTGCATTTAATGAGCGGGTTTTAAAGGCAGTCTGTTCCGATCCTTAAACTATTCAATATTTTTTTTAAGTTGACAGACTTTTTTTCTGGATTGGATCTGTATCAAGAGCAAATATAAATACAAACTAAGATACTAAACTGTTAATGTAGTGCAGTCATCATATACACATATATGGGGCCACAAAACCTTGAGCAAATTTGTGCTTAGAGTCACTGAAGTCTTGGCAACACATTTAAATCCACCTGATGGTTCCATTTCTATGGCCGTTTGTTTGGAATCGACTTCCCCACTCCTGCAGCGGTTTGCATTGGTTTAATTCAGAATATAGTCAAAACGGTTATGATTAAACTGCAATCAACTTCCCCTTTCCATTTCCCCCCTCCTCCCCAGTCCCTTTCCCAGATAAAAACGTGGATCATCGTTAGGTTTGCATTGGTTTGATTCAGAATGCAGTCAAAATGTTTGGTTTTGAGCTGCTGGCAAACCTCCTCCACCCTGCCTTCCCCCCACACACCCGCCCACGCTAAAATAAAGGGGTCTCCATCACTAACAGTGATGGCGTCCCGGCTGTGTGGTCAGGAATCCGTTTATTTAGCGGCTACACTTGGGTGAGGTGTTTGTCCACTTCATGATTTCGCCTCTAAACATAGTTTCGTTCCTTGTTGCATTCGGAAATAAGTCTGGCTCGGGAAGCATGGTCGGGGGGGCGGATTGTTATGGGGGGGCAGGAGAGGGTGCGGAGGGGGGATTGAAGGGAGGGCTGATGAGATACTAACGTGTCATTATTCCATAAATATCGCCACAAATAGATACTATAAATATAAATACATAGAGTTACTCAGAGTCAGTCCAGGGCTTTTTTCTCAGCGCCTTCTTTATTGTTGGTCCTGGAGTAGGGCTCGAAGGCGGAAGAGCTCAGGTACCTGGCTGATAGTTCCTGCAAGTTTCCTGCCAGAGATCCGGCCATTGTCAAAGGATTAGAGGACAGCCGGCCGGCCACCGAGCCCAGGAGGGTGGGCACCGGCAGGCTGAAGAGGTTATGGCCGGCGCTGGGCGAGGCGTGGAGTCCCGCAGCCTGGGGGGGCCCAGCCGCGCTGCTCACCGCCGGCGAGTGCGGGGAGCCGCCCGCGGGCCCTGAGCTGGCGGTGCCCGTGGTCCCGATGGTGAGGCTGGGGGCCCGCAGCGCGGAGCCCAAGGCGCCGGTGGCGCAGGGGGGCAGGAGGCCGGGCAGTCCCGGCGGGGAGAGCAGCCGGCCTTGCTCCAGGAGCCGGAGGACGCTGCAGGTGGCGGCGGTCTCCGACACCACGGACCTCAGCTCCGAGTCTTTGCCTTGGTCCTTTTTCTGCTTCGTGCGCCTGTTCTGGAACCAGACCTTTACCTGGGGAGAGAGGCACAGGGTGAGCGGGGCTGGGGGGGGCAGCCCGGGGGCCAAGGGGCTGCCCCCCCTCTCCATTTACCCCCGGCCCGGTCCTGGGACTGGACAATGGACGCCGGCTTGAGCATTGCCGGCCACTCCGGAATCAGGGAGTTTACACCGCATCGGAGAGTCTGGGCGGAGGGAGGAGGAGGCTTAGGGAGTTGCAATGAACCACTCAGCTGCATTTTTTACGACGGGGGGGGGGGGAAGAGGGGGAATCCTACCTCGGATTTATGAGTTCTGACTTCGGGAGCTGTGTAGCACCCGGAGGCACCTTAAAGGGCCCGGGTTCTCCACTCCTGCAGCCAGCGGAAATTTCGCCATAGGTTTCAGTGGTAGCAGGATCGGACTCTTTAAATTGGTTTTATTTCAGAGCCAGCCCTAAACCTGGGGCGGGTGGGGCACCCCCCGGCACAATCCAGCAGGCTCCGAAGCTGCACCCTCGGGGAGAGGGGGCTGCTCATTCCGCTCCTCTTCCCTCCCCGGCAGCGTGGAGTTACACGCTCATCCAGTGACAGTAACGTGGTTCTTCTCTGTTCTCGGCTCCCACGCCAGAGGAGAAGGCCTGGTGCCGCTGCCCGGCCCTTTCCCCACATCTCATAGCAGGCTGCATCCCCCTTCGCCCCTTTGAAATACGATTTTAACTCAGAGAAATACAATCTATATTCCTCTAGCCTCTGAGACTGTTTAACTTGCCTTACCTGCCCCACGGCAAAGAAAGGCTCATTAGTTTGTCAGAGGAATTTATTACCCCGGATGATCTTTTAACAGACATAGGGAACCAGGCTTTAGAAGTTTGTTCTTTTTCCCCCGCTGACTTTGGGGTTATTTCCCCCCTTGCACTTTTAATTGTTCGAACGGACATAAATATTCACTGGACACTGCACAATCATACAGGACACTCTGTTCACTGCCCTGTCAATAACTCCTCGCTCAGCCCCCAGAACAAAAAGAGAGGCAGTCAAATAGGGCAGAAACTTCGCTATTGTCCACCAACCTAGTTCATTTAATAATAGGGAGGAATGAAAGATAAATACATCTGATAAGACGGGTTTTCATTTAGTGAACACAAGTAGGACTAATTACCGGCTATCTATTTTCCGTTATGAAGCACTGGGGATTGTCTAGCGTTTTTCCCCAAAGCAGCTAATAATTCAGTTACTTTTTCGCTGTCGCATTACAATATTGTTCTCTTTCGCAGAGTCTCTTCTATACAGTATTTCCTTCCCAGGTAGAATACTTAAGGCCCGTGTCACCTCCTATGCTAGACGCTGCAGGGGGAGATCAGGGGGTTCTAAATTACAGAGGGAATTGGCTCATCCTTATTTTGCACCAGAGGTTCTGGGCGGAAAAAAACAAAACAAAACCCCTCTCTCTAAAAAGTTACAATGGGTCAGCCAATGCTGACCTGATTCTTGTGAGGTGCAAAGGATGCTTTTTCCCCCTCTCTTTAAATTGCACTTGAAAACTTAAAATGTGGCCGGTGTTGCAACCCAACCCCCCACGCCAGGTAAAAATGAAATTAAGAACAAAGCAGAATTTGTATATTAAGCCATTTTAACGCAGCACGATTCCAGCTCCCTTCATCGCCAAATTGCGCATGGACAGGTTTTTTTTCCCCATGCGATTCTGTGAAAATACCTCCCCACACTCACACACACTCCAAACGCAAAAAACAACAAACACAACAACAACTCAATTTAAAGACACATTAGCAGGCAAAATCAAACAAGAGAAGTTTAGAGGGGCAAGTAAATATATCGAATAGAAAATCATTTATGAGCTCTGAATTTGTTGATTATATGCTTGCCGGTAGCGTACTTTTGTCTGAAAAAGTCTAGCAGTCTAACGTGGAAAAGGGCATAAAACTTGATTTGAATCCACCCACAGCTCAGGGAAGCATTGGAGCTCCTGCAAACAGTGACAGCTGCCTGCATGCGGACTTGTGTTATGAAAAGTGGTTTGCATTGCTTACACTGTATTGCCTTTCAAATCTGGACACCCTCCACCCCCAGCTCCCACCCGGGAATTCAATGCCACACATTTTGAAAGCAACTCTCCCCCCACCCCCAAGCATCATTCTGATAATGCGCATTGTGTATCGAATGTCTCATCAGAAACCGCTTCGCCCGCATTTACTGAGTTCCAGAAGAGATTTGCTACATTCTGTAGCTCAGTTTGTGACCAAACCAAGTTGTCAGCTACTTTTAAGCCTCCCTATTTTCTTTCAGGGTGCAGCAGCTTGATCTCTCTCTCTCTGTCTGTGTAAGCCTGCGTGTCAGGTTGTGTCTGAGGGTGAATATTCACAGATCACTGGGATTATTATGGGGTGGGGGAAACGGTTTGCCACAAAGTGTGCGCCTGTGTCTGCCAGGAGGCCTGTGATCCTGTGTGAACCAGGCAGTGGGCTCTGGAAACAGAAACAGCCTTTGCCTGTCTAGCCGATGTAAGCCTGCGAGCAGGTGTTTATGTGGACGAGGCTTCAGCTGCATCCCTGAGGAGTGTGTCTGTGCTGGGACTCGGGAAGGGGGGGTTGGGGGGAAAGAGGTCTCAAAGGTGCCTAGCAGCAGGTGCTTTCTCCGCACTACCTGAGTTTCCGAAAGATTGAGCTGCCGGGCCAGTTCGGTCCTTTCCCGTCCCACCACATATTGGCACCTCTGGAACTCCATCTCCAGCCGGTACAGCTGCTCCGCGGTGAAGGACGTTCGGGTCCGTTTGGGGCGGTCCAGATCAAGTCCTTTAGGCAGAATAATCTCTCTTATTGAACCTTTGGCATCTGGCAAAGAAACGCGCAGTCACTTTACACCGAGGAACCGCTTTCGGAGCAATGCAAAGAGCTGCCGGGCAGGCTCTCAGCCCGCGTCCTCACCCAAAGCCAGGTTAACCAGGCGGCCATCGGGCTGGTAAAATCAGGGCATGGTATGGGGATACTGTACCCAGGAAAAGAGGAGGCGCTAAGGGTCAGAGATCTGTAAATAATGCCCCCAGCCCGACTTTCTTTTTAAGGACGTTTAATACATTTCACTAAGAGATCTCAGTGCTGTAACAAACACCAAGCGTTCTTGGGCCCTATTCACTGTAGGGTTATTCTTTGGTGCTGCTGGGTTATTGTTATTATTGGGTAGCAAGCCTCGCAAGCCCAAAAGCAGCTATTCCGGGGCAGGACCATTTCGAGCTTACGAAATGTTTCATTTCACCATGCGGCGGTTTTGGATTTTAAGTGCATCTCGCACCCCGAATGGCAGGAGAGAGTTATGGCCGCTTCTTTACTCTTTAAAAATGCCCAGAGGGGGAGAAAAAATTAAAACAAACCACACAGAAAAGCCTCACTTTTATTTTAGCACCGGCCTAAGAAAGCAGGGCAAATCTGATTAGCAAAACTGTCACGCTGGAGCTCGATTCAGATTACACTAGAGCATTCCCAACCTTGCTTTCCCTAATTTTACCTCCACACTAAACTTTAAGTCATAGATAACCACATCATTTCAACCTGACCCCTCTCTAGGGTCAATCGGTCGCGCAAGGATTAATTATTGTTTACAAGGCCTCCTTTGCACTGATTTTATTATAATTCTATCCTCCCTACACACACACACCTTAATAAAACTGTAATTTCCGCAGAGCCCTATCAAATCATTTCATTAGTGGCCTGGGAAATGATCCCGAAGGATGGGGAGGAGGGAAATAAAAGCAGTCAATATACAGAAACCCAATTCAATCCCTCCTGTCTCCTTTTTAAAGAGTGATTGCTTCGGAAATAGTTCTTCCGCCGTCAACCCCGTAAATTCCACCTCACATCATGGACCCTGGGACAGAGGACCTAGCAGAAACACCTACATTTTATATATATCCCCACCCCAGAATGAAATAACCCAACAAAACCACAAACACCACAAATGCACCGAGATGCAAAAGGCGAAATACACTATTTTTATCCGAGCATCTCCTTTCTAGCGTCCGAGGCGTGCAGAAGCAGCGAGCGCAAGGACTTTCCGTGGGGAAGGGCATCGTAGGTGTTACAAAATTAAACCGCGATCGCTGCTTATTCGTGGCATTGCTCAAGATTACTCGGGCGCACCGTTAGCCCCGCCGAGGGGGACTCTGACACTCGCCGAGCTCTCTGTAGAAGAGGGCACCGTTTGGAAAGTCTATGGCGAATCAAGCAAGGCTGTAAATAAATGCATTTCACGGCCCCCACGGTTGGCGGTTAAGAGGCCCCAAGGAAAAGTGGGAAAGAAATGTAATGCAGATAAACTTTTCCCAGGAACCAAAGGTGTACATTAATAAAAGATACCAACAAATAAAAAAATAAAAAACTAAATCAGACCCTATCAAACAGCCATAGACTTAGAACCCCTTGCCTCTGGAAATGCTGAGGTACACTCTACAGCGGCATTTCCCCCTCTGTATCCGCAGGAAAAGAGGAACATCTTGAAACCCCAACACACATATTTTTAATAAAAATAAGACTCGAATTCCGATCTCTCTCTCTCTCTCTCTCACACACACACACAAAATGCCTCCAAAACTCCTACCTCTAACTAGGATCCTCCTGCAATAGTCCGGGTCTGCAGAACTAGATTTACTTTTATTACAATCTTCCGAAACGGCCGAGGCAGAATAAGTCCCTTGCTGATCCTTCAAAAAAGAAGTAGAAATATTTCCTTCAGACCCTTTGCTTTCCTTGCCCTCTTTATGTCCGTTCTTCGAGACCCGGTTCGCTTCAGCCTCTGAATTGCATCTAACGTCCATTTTGTCTTGTTTCCCAAACATGTAGTGCAATAAAACAAAGAAAAGAAAAGAAAAGAAAAGAAAAGAAAAGAAAAGAAAAGAAAAGAAAAGAAAAGAAAGTCTAGGTTGGCTGTTGCACAGCCTGCGGTCAGACGGGTGGGGATCTGGAAAAGCACCTCTCGCAAGGAAGGTCGGCTTTGATCCCAACAGAAAGGCAGCTTGCTTCTTCCTCGATCCCTACGTCCTAATGTGGCTGTCCAGCTTCCCTGAGCCCCAGTGATCAGGTACTCAACAGTACAACTCCAAAATGATTTAATGTCTGCCTTATTACAGAGCCATGTAGTTGTTACACACACAGAGGGACGAGCACTCGCTGTTTCAATTGATTAGGGGTAATTTTGCAGCCTCCACATTTAGGTTACCTCATGAATACACTAAATTGTTTGGATAATATATCAGATCGTAATGGATGGTTTGTGTGCTTGTCCCCAATCAAGTAGAGTTTAGCCAGTGAATAAACTGAAATGATTGGTCTTGCTTTCAGGAAACACACAATCAAAAGGCTGAGACTTCCAGAAAGGGGGGCGGAAAAAAAAAAAACTTTTGACAAGATTCACCCTGAATTGTTAGCACCATTAGCAGCCATTATTAACTTTCTTCAGTCTGCCTTTGACCCTCCAGATTATACAGTGGCTTTATCCAAGACACGCCAAATAAATCTGAATAAAGCTGCTAGGAAAGGATGGAAACATGCAGTTGCAGAAAAGCAGCCTGGAGTTTAAACGAAACAAACCAACTACTGCACACAAAAAAGTTTTCCCCTGGAGTGGGTCTGTCCAAGGAAGCCGAGGATCAGCCCAGCAGAAATCCTCCTGAACACATCTCTCCACAGACAGCCATCTTAAACTCCTACCTCTCCTTAATTCAGTTCAGAGGCTTGCTTTGTGTGTGTGTGTGTGTGTGCTAATTCTGCACCTTCACAAACACTGAACCAATTGGTAGAGCCTGCTCATTGAAGGGAAAAAAAAAAAAAAGCCAGCTTTGTGTTCAGATAGATCCAGGAGGGGAGAGAGGGAGAGAGAGAGATAGCCCGTGAAAAATCTCCACTACGTGTCTACTAAAGGATAAAAAAAAAGTTTTACCCTGGCTATTTCATTGTCTCTGCTACAATATCTTTGAGAACCGCAACAGCCAGTAATCCAATAAGACCATTGATTAGGCTACAATGATTCAATTCAAGCAAATGGCCTTGTGCAAAGAGCATGCTCCAGCCCTTCTTGTCACCTTGTAGGGCAGAAGCCCTCTTCATGCTGCTCTCCTTATTCATTCCTTTATGGGAAATGTAGAGCAAAAGGAGTGAAAGATGGCAATTATCTAATTGGACTATTAACAAACAATTCTCTGAGTGTGGCTGTCTGGCAATGGTGCTTGGGCGGGGTGAAAGGCCACATGTTGCACTGGCCCCATTCACAAAGAGTTTAGGGGCCGGAGGCAGAGAAAGAATTTTCTTTGAGAATTTTTCACACAAATCCAGGAGTCTCAGGTTTTCCTGTCTCTGTGTCTGATTCTCTGTGTCAGAGGGCTGGTGACTGGCATCTTTACCCATCTGAAGGTACTGTGCAGACCGCTAATATTGCAAACAGCATCACAAGCCAACATCAAATTGCAGCACCCTGTCCAGTTATGAGCATATTACACACTGCTCAACTTCCCGGGTCTGGTTCTGATTCTATTGGTGTAATTGCATTGACTTCAAAAGAGTTTAGTGATTCAGGCTGGGATAACTGAGGGCAGACCCTTGTTCTATGGTTTAAGTTTAAACTAGTGTAAATAGGCATATTTCAGGCCAAGAAATAAAATCAAATTTAAAAAGTGAATGCAATTTACACACACTTCAGACTATTCTGTCTCCAACAAATATTCTTCAATAATTGCCCAGATCAGCTAACTAGATTTTTTTCTATTATATTTCTCAGAAGTGTCAGATGTAGATAAAGAAGTCACTCTTGAGACCTGGATCAGCCCCTGTGCTTTGTATATATAATTAATACACATATATATTATGCAGAATGTCTCTAGTCTGGAACAGGTTTCTTTCTCCTTAAAGCAAATGAATTTCAGCAATTTCTGATGGTTTGTTATTATTAGTTATTCCTTGTATTGCAGTAGTGGCTAGAGCTTCAAATTAATTGGAGGCCCTATTGTGCAAGGCGCTTCCCAGATATCTAAGGAGGAAACAATTCCTTCCCCAATCTAAGCACCCAATCCTGCGAGCTGCTCCGTGCCTGGATGCCTGCAGAGCAAGTTTACAACAGACACAACAAGTGGATGTAACAAACAAGCAGAGCGGTTAGGTAAGAGAACAAAAGGTAACAGTAGTAGGAATACATTTTTGCATAAATGAGCTATAGGCACGACTTGAAGGTAGTGAGGTATATAGATAGGTAGGTAGGTAAGTAGATAGATATGGTTGAGAAGTGTGGCGGAAGCAGTCCTGGCTGGCCATCGGATTCTAAAAAATTCTAACTAAGACTATTATTTTAAACATTTTTACATAGTAAATGTCCTAAGACAAAGTAGGTAATACAGTGTTTTCCATAAAGGTCTATTGTGAAATGTAGAGAGAGAGAGAGAAATGATAATTATATTTGTATAGGTGTGTGGGTGTGTGTATGACATTTCTCCCCCATGGCTTTAGTTATGCTAATATCTAGGCAGATGGGATAATAACAAACAGGTAGTTATTCAGCTCAGTTACACTGTTTGAGGCAGGGCATTTGGAGTTTGAACATCAGATTTATGTGCTATTACTCTCTGCCTTTCCTGCAATAAAGCACCTGATCCAAAGCCCAGTGGAGTTAATGGGAGTTTTGCCTTAAATGTATGATCTCCTATAGACCTGGCTATAAAAACTTGTTTGTAAACATATAGGGTAGCTCTATGTAACACTATTTCGACAAATGTTTTTCCCTCTTAAGTCAGCTACATTTGCCTGCATACATTTAAAATACAATACAGATGCCTATGGAGGTTGTGGAACCTCTGTCACTGGAGCTTTTTAAGAAAAGGTTAGACAAACACCTCTCAGGGATGGTCTGGATCCTTTTAGTCCTGGCTCAGTGCAGGGGACTGGACTAAATGACCTATTAAGGTCCCTTCCTACATTTCTAGGATTATACTTTCAAAAACCATGACAATGTTTGGAGTGATAAATGATGGGAAGAATAAGAGATAATCATGCCCCCAGTCTACCTTTTAAACTCTGTGGGAACAAACTTCTTTGCCCACATGGAACCTAATGATTTTAATGGAGGTCCACCCATGTTCACCACATTGTAGGATCTGGACTAATGTTTGTAAACACTGACTATCTCAGAGATCACTTCTTAATTAGCTCCACTGTCACCAAATTTGCTCTCCCCAACACATCTTACTTTTCCCATTACATGTAAAATAAGTTTTAATGAACGTTACTTCTCCCCAAGAACAGAGAGAGATGGGGCCTGATTATACTCTGATTGGAATTAGCATAAATCCGAATAACTCCAGTCAGTGCGGTGTTGTGCACTTTACGCTGGTGTGAAACTGGAATTAGCAATATCAGGCTCAGACCCAATTATCACTTTAAACAAAACAAAACAAACAAACAAACAAAACAACTTCAAAACGATGACCAAATTCACAATGAACAATGAATCTACAGTTCATTCTCTGGAAAATAGATTAGAATATTCCTTTTATAACATGGTTTTGAAAAGCTTATATTATATATTAACTATGTTGATAATACTTAAATACATTGATCTACTAGATATATAACCACATTTATGCCCCCCCCCAGTTTATTTTGTTTAGTATAAACTCATGTGACAGTATAAAGTTTTGCCTCTTATTATGCAGCCTTTTTTGTCTGTATTCCAGCTTCCTTTCCCTCAGTAACACAGAAAAGCCTTGATTTCTATTGCTTTCCAGCTTTTTCTTTGTCTGTGAAATATTCCTGGTTTAGGAGGTCTGAAGTCCCATAGCCTCTCTCATAGCTGATGGTGCAGCCAACCTGTTACTGCTTATTTTAATCTGTGTGTCTTGCTAAACTGCTGTTAAGCTACAGTCCTTATGCCTGAAGGAAAGAAAAAAAAAAAAACCCAGCAAAAGGATCTTGTGATGTAACCTGCTTAGTTTATTGTGTAAAACAGACTCTTATTCAAATAGCTTTCCTCATGGATCTGAGTTTCTGTCCATCTAGAGAGCCTGGTCTGCAGGTTCTTTGACATCCAGGGATTACAGGATCAGCCCAAATAGGCTTTTTCTTTGTTTGGAGCTTACAGCCTCATTTGGTGATGACACTTGTTTCAATTCAGCACTGAGATGTCCAGGTGAAGTGGCAGTGAATCTCTAGAGGCAGCTGAAAAACACAGAGCTTCTGGGCAAATTCTGTGGACTAAAGCCTACTCCACATGCAGCACAGGCCAGAGGAACTTGTAACTCGGGTCCTGCACGCTTCGCTACATATCGCTGCTTAACAGGGCATATGGGCAGGTTACATAAGGAAGTAGGAGAGTCAAGAACAGTGGGACATGATTTCACATTATGCAAAAATATGCGTCCAGTGGCTGAGATGGAACCAAACGATACTTCAGTTTATGAGCTAGAGTAACAGATTCTGAGCAGGCTACTGGCCTCCTCCACGGGATAGATGAATGGAAATATGGCAGGATAAAAATCCTACTATCAATAATTCCTACCCAAATCCCAACACCCTTGTTCATTGTGAAAGGCGAACATATGAGAAACGTATGAGAAACTTGCACGGCCATCAAGTTGTTATTTAATGGGTGCAGACCATCACGTCACACTTTCGGTGCTCTGAGGAGAAGTTAGTCTTAGGAAGGCAGAGTGACATCCCCATCTGAAGGGTCTCCTCTCTTTTCTACAGGTTCTGGTACTGTGCTCATCATTGTAGTATCTGAGCACCTTCCAGAAGTGCATTAAGTGACGGGATTAACAACTGTCCTGTGTGATTCATTCTTTCACTTACCTATTCCCTAAGAGTTGTTTTAACATATACATTCTGCTTTACGTTATAGAAGGTACAATCTAAGAAGTGGCCTGTGCACTTGGGGTGGAAGGTGGCGAGGTTAGTGACAGTCCTTAGTTCCTGTGGAAGTTCACTCCACAGTCCAGGACCTGCGAACACTGTTTCCTGCGCAGATGAGCTTTACTCTTGCAGTGGACAGTCCCATTGTGGCTGGGGAACCGAATTGACAGCCACAGTCCTCACCCTGGAGTAGGATGACCAGATGTCCTGATTTTATAGGGACAGTCCAGATTTGTGGGTCTTTTTCTTATATAGGCTCCTATTACTCCCTACCCCCTGTCCTGATTTTTCATACTTGCTGTCTGGTCACCCTCCCCTGGAGCTTTAGGCAATCTTTTACATATCCTGGGCCCAGGACATTGAGAGCCTTGAACTTGATTTGATATTCTATGTAGAGAGCAGGGGACAGGTTTGATGTGCTCACAGTAGCCTATGTTGCTTTCTGTACTAATTGGAGGTGATGGCTTAATGCCCAGGTAGATCTTGTTGCTATATTCCAGAAACATGCAAATCCCTCTACCATATCCAAAGGACAAGAGGTGGTGAATTCATCCCACACATAATGCTGCATGTTCACAAAGACCATAACATGTACCACAGCAAAGGAAAGACAATTCTGTCGGTGGACCTCTGTCTCATAAAAAGACCACTTCACAAAAGAGGACTAAACAAAGAAAGACACGGATATGAAATAGGTCACAACTCAGGGTTCCAAAAGGCACTTCTTAACAAACACCTGCACAGGGCTGTGATGCCTACCTATTGTGTTGGTCATTCCGTGCCTCTTCTGTGAATATGGGCTCTAAGCAGTTGCTAACCCAACTGTTTATATTAAATAATCACATGCAGAAGTTCTTAGCTACTCTCCTGAAGTAGGTACACTTCCACACCTGTTTACACAGATGCACACCAGCTTGCCAACCTGATACACAAATAAGAAGTGCCTGGCGTTTTACTTCAGTGCAGACTTGCAACTATTTGCCAGACTATCTCTGCCTTGTTTAAAAATACAGGAACTAAACCGAGTCCATTGGCAACTAACAGTGACACTGTCCTGGACATGAATATTAACAGATATGAGTATCACATGAGGCTTAATCACATTTTGGCCCCTACAAACTGCCTCTTTGGGGTTGTATAAATCAATCAGGATATTAGATCTTGCAAAACTTCATTGCCTACACTTTTTAATCTGCTGTATCATTAATGTGGCATATATAAGCCATTTAAATGGGAGCAAACAATGGGAACCTCAAGAAATGGCTGTTTTTGTTAGAGAAAATGTGAACAAGATGCATTGTTATCTGAAGATATAATAGGGGACGAAGAGGTTGGACTCCTTGGGTTTGTCTACACTGCAAAAAACAAACAAACAAAACACCCAAAACCCACAGCAGTGAGTCTCAGAGCCTGTGTCAACTGACTCGGGCTCACAGGGCTCAAGCAAGGGCACTAAAAATAGCAGTGTAGACATTCACGCTTGGGCTGGAGCTCAGGCCCTGAAACCTGGAGGGAGGTGGGTCTCAGACCCTGGGCTCCGGCCCAAGCATGAATGTCTACACTGCTATTTTTAGCCCCATATCATGTGTCCCGCAAGCCAGAGTCTGTTGCCCTGAGCTTTGAGAATTGCTGCTTTTTTTTCTTTTCTTCCGGTGTAGATGTACTCTTTGATTGCAATTCTCAGCTCTGGCTTGGACTCGCAGTGTGACGTTGAGCACAGAGCACCTGAGTGCTTAACTTCCCTATGCCTCAATTTCTTCACCTGTAAAATGGAGATGATCATCTTTACCTACCTCTCACGGGCATTGGGAGGGTTTATTTGCATTTGTAAATCAGATTAAACATGTTATATTATGTACAAAAGTGTTTCCATATATTGTCCAAAAAGTTCACATATATACACCATTTCTAGTCTAGTGGTAACTAGACTCTAAATCCATGTATTGACCAGTGGAAAAAAAAATAAGATAATGTCCCCTGTCTCTTATCTAGCAAATCTAGGGTGTTACCTTGAAAAGCTCCCATTAAAGTCCACTACGGTTCTCTGTTCTCCCTGCAGGGTCCGAGAAACTTCTAGATGTTTTTCCTGAATCAGGAATGCAAAATCAGTCCTGTAACCTGTAACGCAGCCTAGAATATGGAGCTCTTGAGGTAGACAACGATAAATCTAATGGAATTTAAAAACAAAACAAAAAATCACCTGGAATAGACTTCTTAGCTAAAGTGTGCAAAACATCTTTGATATTTATGAAGACACTGAAATTCGACAGAGTAGCCCCAGAGGAGATATTTGTAGGGATAAAGGACATGAGAAGCAAGAGGAAGACCAACGACAGGGTAGGCACACCATGCAATGAGGAGGGAAAGACAAGAACAGAAAACACAGCAATGGCCGAAGCGTTAAATGCCTTTGTTTCAGTTTTCACCAAAAAAGTTAGCAGTGATTGGATGACTAACATAGTGAACATCAATGTTAGGATCTGATAGGAGGTAGGATCTGAGGCTAAAATAGGAAAAGTGCAAGTTACGAATTAGACAAGTTAGATGTCTTCAAGTTGGTCTGATGAAATACATCCTACATCCTAGATACATCCTAGATATGAGCCAGTAGCAATTATCTCTGAGAACTCATGGAAGATAACAGAGATCCCAGAGGATTGGAAAGGGGCAATTATAGCACCTATCTATAAAAAAGGGAATAAGGACAATTCACAAAATTATAGACCAGAACTTTGGTACCTGCAAAGATAATGGAACAAATAATCAATTTGTAAGCACCTAGAAGAAAATAAGGTGGTAAGTAATAGTCAACATAGATTTGTCAAGAACAAATCATGTTAAACCAATAGCCTTCTTTGACAGAGTAACAAGCTATAGATGGGGGGAGCAATAGATGTTTTAAATTTCTACATTAGTAGGGCTTGTGATTCTGTCTCACATGACCTTCTCGTAAACAAACTAGAGAAATATAGCTGAAATGAATCTACTACAACGTGGGTACACAACTGGTTGGAAAAGTGTACTCAGTAGTTATCAGTGGTTCACCATCAAGCTGGAAGGGCATATCGAGTGGCGTCCCACTGGGATCTGTCCTGGGTCTGGTTCTATTCAATATCTTCATAAATGATTTGGATAATGGCATAGAGCAGAGGTGGGCAAACTACGGCCCGCGGAACCGTCCTGCCCAGCCCCTGAGCTCCCAGACGGGGAGCCCCTCCCCTGCTGTCCCCCCTCCCCCGCAGGTACACTGCCATGCGGGCTGTGTGGCTGGCTCCAGCCGGGGGGCGGGGCTGCAAGCTCCTGCTGCCCTGAGTGGCAAGTAAGGGGGGTAGGGGAGTGGATAAGGGGCAGGAGGTTCTGCGGGGCAGTCAGGGGACAGGGAGCAGGGAGCGGTTGGATGGGGCAGAAGTTCTGGGGGGGGCAGTCAGGGGACGGGGAACAGGTGGGGTTGGATAGGCGTGGAAGTCCCGGGGGGGTCTGTCAGGGGGAGGGGGTGTGGATAGGGGTTGGGCTAGTCTGGGGACAGGGAGAAGGGGGGGGTTGGATAGGGGGTGGGTTCCTGGGGGCCTGTCAGGGGGCAGGGGTTTGGATAGGGGTCGGGGGGGCAGTCAGGGGACCGGGAGCACGGGGGGTTGGATAGGGGATGGGGTCCCAGGGGGCGGTTTGGGGCTGGGGGCCCAGGAGGGGGTGGTCAGGGGACAAGGAGCAGGGGGGCTTGGATGGGTCAGGAGTTCTGAGGGAGTAGTCAGGGGTCGGGAAGTGGGAGGGGGCCAGGCTGTTTGGGGAGGCACAGACTTCCCTACTCAGCCCTCCATACAGTTTCGCACCCTGATGTGGCCCTCAGGCCCAAAAGTTTGCCCACCCCTGGCATAGAGAGTATACTTATAAAGTCTGTGGATGATACCAAGCTGGGAGGAGTTACAGGTGATTTGGAGGACAGGGTTAGAATTCAAAATGACGTTGACAAACTGGAGAAATGATCTGAAAGAAATAGAATGAAATTCAATATCAGACAATGCAAAGTCCTCCACTTAGGAAGGAACAATCAGTTGCATACATACAAAATGGACAACGACTGCATAGGAAGGAGTACTGCAGAAAGGGATGTGGGGGTTATAGTGGATCACAAACTAAATATGAGTCAACAGTGTAACACTTGCAAAAAAGCAAACATCATCCTGGGATGTATTAGCAGGAGTGTTTTAAGCAAGACATAAGAAATTCTTCCACTCTGCTCAGCATTGATAAGGCCTCAGCTGAAGTACTAGGTCCAGTTCTGGGCACCACACTTCAGGAAAGATGTGGACAAAATTGGAGAAAGTCAAGGAGAGCAACAAAAATAATTAAAGGGCTAGAAAACATGACCTGTGAAGAAAGATTGAAAAAACTGGGTTTGTTTAGTCTGAAGAAGAGAAGAGTGAGGGCGGGACATAACTGTCTTCCAAAGGTTCTTCTAAAGAGGAGGATGATATTTGTTTTCCTTAACCAGTAAGGACAGGACAAGAAGTAATAGAGTTAAATTGCAGAAAGGGAGATTTAGATTAGACATTAGGAAAAACTTCCTAACTGTCAGGGTAGTTAAGCACTGAATAAATTAGCTAGGGAGGTTGTGGAATCTCAGCCATTGGAGGTTTTTAAGAACAGGCTAAAGAAACTCTCACAGGGATGGTCTACTCTAGATAACACTTAGTCCTTCCTCAGTGCAGGGGACCAGACTAGATGACCTACCAAGGTGCCTTCGAATCCTACACTTCTATGATCAGGACAGTGGGAGAGGTTGCAGGGATTCATGTCTTTTTATTTGTGTCAATTTGAATGGATTTTAAATCCCTAAAATTTGCTTTGAGCTTTGTTTTTTTACAACCCTAAAATCAAAACTCAGCCAAAATCACATTTTGCCTTGTTTGGGATCAAAACAGCACAAAACCTCTGAAAGCCCCATGTTTTCAACCTGATGTCCTACACTGATGCACACTCAACATGAAATATGTCTCAGGCTCACTGGGAAAAATCCACAAACCTTGGCAAAGCTTTTGGGAAATCTAGCAGGAGTTTGATTTTAAAAAGGCAAAATAGGTGAGTTTATCTGATCTGTAGGTTTCATTAGGACATCACGCAGAGCTGGAATTGCTCAGCATTTCTGAAAATCAGGCAGTAAGTCAATAATTGTTTAAGAATGGGGCCAAAAAGCAAATAATTATTTGAGATCATATTTTTAGAACAAGTGCATTTGTGCGGCAGCAAAAGCTCTTTATGGCTAAAGAATGACCTGACCGAACAATAATATAGGGCCCGATCCAAAACCTATTGTAGTTAATGGATCTATTAACTTCAGTGAGGTTTGGATCAGACTCAAGACATTCATTGTTGTTCGTAAGAGGCTAAATATTTGACTTTTCTCAGCTGTGATTAGCAGAGACCTTTCATGGCTTGTGTAATCTTAGAATAAAATGAACAGGGGAGACATAATTTACCTGCATTTTGGCTTTCGAAAACAGTCTTGCATGTGAGGTCCTTGAGTAAAATAAATAACAAGGATGTAAAAGTCTAAGTCCTGTTATGGATCACAAACTCATAAATTGATGTGAAATAGAGTCATCCTAAGGGGCTACTTCTCACAGAAGCAACTAACTTAGAACCCATGGATCGTTAATATAAGCAGCAACGTTGCCTCATGTTGTAAGACAATTTTTGAATGGATTGTAATGATTCCCTACAATTCCATATGAGGGACTCTCTAGCAAAGAAATGCAGATCACACCAGTGAAGCTCACTAGGGAATCTCCATCCCCTCTTATACCCAGGCACCATCTAGAGGCTGGGATCACATGACAGCTAGGAAACCCAAATTAACACTGTGTCCTTTAACACTAGCATGTCCAATAAACTCAGGCAGCACACAGAATTTGAGATAATGTGACACTCAATAGAGATAGTTGGAAAACTTTGAAATTACAACACTTTTTTAAAAAAGAAAAGGAGTACTTGTGGCACCTTAGAGACTAACCAATTTATTTGAGCATGAGCTTTCGTGAGCTACAGCTCACTTCATCGGATGCATACCGTGGAAACTGCAGTAGACATTATATACACACAGAGACCATGAAACAATACCCCCTCCCACCCCACTCTCCTGCTGGTAATAGCTTATCTAAAGTGATCATCAAGTTGGGCCATTTCCAGCACAAATCCAGGTTTTCTCACCCTCCGCCCCCCCCCACACAAACTCACTCTCCTGCTGGTATTAGCCCCACTCTCTTCACAATGTGTATGATAATCAAGGTGGGTCATTTCCAGCACAAATCCAGGTTCTCTCACTCCCTCACCCCCCTCCAAAAAACCACACACACAAACTCACTCTCCTGCTGGTAATAGCTTATCAAAAGTGACCACTCTCCCTATAATGTGCATGATAATCAAGGTGGGCCATTTCCAGCACAAATCCAGGTTTTCTCACCCCCCCCCCACCCCCATACACACACAAACTCACTCTCCTGCTGGTAATAGCTTATCTAAAGTGATCATTAAGTTGGGCCATTTAGGTTATCCAGTGGTGAGTTATATTTGTTTGTTTGATTTTAAAAATTCATGAATAATTTCAAGCCTCTTCCACATTTTTTTTTCTGTATTTTTATCAACTACAACAGGTAACCTGAGTTACTGACTGTATAAATATTTGCCCCAAAACTCTTGAACTATTAGGAGTTGACGGTTGGGCCATATGAAAAGAGAATTTTGCCTACATTTACAATACATTATTGGATTTGACCTATGGCTTGGGCGCTGAGAGAATTTCATTACTGTTACTAAACTCATTCCTCAAATGGGCACCTATAATATATTCAGTATATCTACTAATGACTTGTAGTAGAAAGTGGATGAAGAATTAGCAAGAATGGCCAATATTACAGCTATTTTGGTGATTAAAATCTGTGGAGGATTGTGGGAGGATTTGGGATGACTTCACCTTGTGATGGATATTTTACCTGATGGACATAAACAAACTGGGGGACTGGACAGCACAATGGGAGATTATGTTGATCAGGGACAAATATAAGGTAATGCACATTGGCAATTAGTAGCGACATTGCTCAAATAATCTGAATTTGGGCTCTGAATTTGCAGGCTCCTCTGAGGGAAAAAATCTGCCGCATGAATCATCAATGTCTGTTTCTTCTCAGGGCTTTGGTTTTTTTTGTAAGGAAAATATGTTGTTTGGATGCTTTAAAAAGGGGATAGAAAAGAATGCAGAAAAAGCTATAATGATGAAGAAATATGGTATAGGCTCGTGTTAATACTGTGTTCAGTTTTGGTCAATTACCCTTATGAAATTTATAGCAGAGACTAAAAAGTTTCAGGAAACATTGCTGAAAATGTTTGTAGGCTACATTATTTGTCTTCTGGAAAAAAACAAGCCTCTGTTCCTTGAGGGATGTAAGCAGTATACCCTGTGATCACTGTGCAACAGCAGCAAGGAAGAAAAGTCAGTTCACATTAGATATAGGCCTAGATGCTCGCTTCTGCTTTTGAAAGCAAACCGAAGCGCATGTCTAGGGAGACATGGAAAAAGCTGGGGGGGGGGGAAATATTGCTTCCGTGGCAATTGCCCCCAATTCATGGAAACCTCTCCTCTAGTATTCTGCAAGGTTTAGTCTTTGTAAATTCATCCATTCCAAGGCCAGCACGGACTGTTGTGATCACATAGTCCAGGGGTGGCCAACCTGAGCCTGAGAAGGAGCCAGAATTTCCCAATGTACATTGCCAAAGAGCCACTTTAATATGTCAGCAGCCCCCCATCCGCTCCCCCACCACACCCTCCCAGCGCTTCTCGCCCACCTGCAGCCCCGCCAATCAGCGCCTCCCCCTCCCTCCCCACACCTCCCGATCAGCTGTTTCGTGGTGTGCAGGAGGCTCTGGGGAGGGGGAGGAGCGAGGGCATGGCAGGCTCAAAGGAGGGGGCGGGAAGGGGTGGAGTGAGGGCGGGGCCTTTGTCAGAGCCAGGGGTTGAGCAGTGAGCGCCCCCCAGGACATTGGAAATTTGGTCCCTGTAGCTCCAGCCCCGGAGTCGGTGCCTGTACTAGGAGCCGCAGATTAACTTCTGGAGAGCCGCATGGGGCTCCGGAGCCCCAGGTTGGCCACCCCTGATAGTCTGATCTCCTGTATAACACAAACCATAGAACTTCACCCAAATAAATCCTGGAGTTTATCTTGATTTAACAATGCCAGTGATGAATCCACCACGACCCTTGGTAAGTAGGGATGAAGGATAGGCAGGAGAGTGGGAGCTGGCGGGGGGCGGGGGGGGCAGGGAAAGCTGCTCTCCAAGGTATTATGCCTCCCACAAACCTGTGGGGCAGCCCATCACAATTTAATGCAGGTTACCCTAGGCACTATGGACTCTGTAGAGGGTCTGGGGGCAACTGCCAGCGGAAGATTCCTGAGAACAGTGCTTCATCTGACCTGTGCTGCCATGGAGCTGGAGGAAGGACTAGGGGAAGCAGTGTAAGAAGACAGAGGTTTAGTGCAGTTGCCTCTGGCAGATCTTTTAGCTTCAAGGTCTGCAGAATTTTGGGACCAAACGCCCTGGACATTTTGTTGGCTGGGGCCAACCCTCCCGCCCCACAGAAAAATTGGGAATTCACTAAATTTCCAATTCCCAACACAGAAATAACTCAGATTGGGGAGGTAACAGTTCCTTGGGTCCAACCCAACTGAATTCAAGGGAAGTTTTCCATTGACTAAAATAGTAGGTGGATTGGGCCACAGTGACTTATAACTAGATGACACTGTTGCAAGACAATTACTTGGATAAAGAGAGACAGAATCTCAATTTTCTTACAATCTCTCTTACAGACCAAACATTGGAAAGTTTCCCATTAACAGGGAGAAAAAAGGCTTTACAATATTGTTTCTGCTCTTTAATATTAAATTTCAGAAAGATATAAATCTCATGTTGAATTGTGTCTTCTGTGCCACCTATTAGAGGACGAGGATGTCTCCATCACCCACCAAGCCACAAGGAGATGATGATTTGTTATTAGTATTACAGTAGCACCTACAAGCCCAACATGAGATTAGGTTCCTGTTGTGTTAGGTGCTGCATGAACACATCGTGAAAAACAGTCCATGCCTCAAAGAATAGGCAAGGCAAACAAAAGATGGAAGAGGAAATATCATCATGATCCCCAGTTTACAGATGGAAAAATTAAGGCACGGAGAGATTAAGTGACTTGCCCAAGGTTACATGCCAAGTTTGTGGCAAAGCCAGAATTGACTCTCAGTTCCAGTGGAATGCCTTACCATAAGAGCACCTTTATTCTTCAATATTATCATAAAACAGCTATATTTGGGTTTAGATAGATTTTCCATTTTGGCAGCTATCATCAGAATAATTTTAAAATATGTAAGTGATAGTAATCATTCACTGTTACTTAAGTGGTCTGTGTTTAGAGCTAATTATTAAGCAGCACCAGCAAAACACATTAATGAAGAAAAAGATACACAGACGTTCTTGAAATGCTTTAATCAGAATCGTGTGTATAGTCTAAGTGAAACAGTAGCCACTTTTGTAAGAAATTCAGATGTGGAAACCCTTTCCGATTCAGATAGATCACAATCAGGTTCTGTGGCTGTGTGTTTGTCTTACAGTGGTGTAAGTCCATTGATTTCAGTAGAATTGCTCCTGATTTACAGTGATACAACATCAGAATTAGCACACTGAATTTAACAAGTAGAAACTGGTAGAAATTCCATTGGCCATACAGTATGCAGATATCTTCCAGGATTGTTTTTTCCCCTCCCCTTAAGCCTTTGTTTTCTTCTGAAGGGCAGAATTTGACCCTTCAGAGTCTATTTCCCCTCCTCCCCCTTATTCACTGGAACGAATTCATGATTCTATTGGCAGAATTCCTATTAACGTCAATGGGAACTCTACACATTGAATGAAAGGAGAATGAATCCATAAATGTTTAAGAATTATGCTATTAAAACACTACAGTGCATTTTATTTTTATTTAGTGTACTTCATATGAAGTATCATAAAAATGCTTTGCAGAGAGAAGGTATAATAGGGAGACAGCTGTTCACAGAGTGGTGTAGATGACTGATTTAGATGGAAAAGGACAAATGATGCATAAAAGTGGAGGAGAGAAATAGCAAAGCTGGATTTTCCAAATGGTAAAGATGCAAGTAACAGTCCTCACCAAGTACAGACATCAAAGGGAGAATGGAAAGATGCACTATTGAGGTGGGTTAAACATCTATCAGACTAAAGCAAACAGGAAGGTTTCAAGGTGATATTTGAAAACACAAAAGTGACTTTCAGGGAGGGAAGGATGGAGTGAGTTCCAGGCAGATCACATGGATCAGTGAGGAAAAAGCCTTTCCCATCATCTTGGCCATCCCCTTGTTGATGCAGAATATTAACAATCTTTGCCTGGGTTAGTTTTAAATGACTCCAGTGCTTGGGCTTCCACCACTTCAACGGGATCACAGCAGTGTCATAAGAGTTGTTTTGGGGAACTTTAATATTCGGACAAAATTTCCCTCTGGTTAATTTAATCCCTGTGGATAGCACACAGGAAAAGGTATGTTTAGAGACAGAAAACCTCTTCCTGAGGTCTGGCTTTATTGTCTTTCTATTAAAACATTATAGCACTTTACATCTTCATATCATTATACAGTTTAATTAAGTTTAACTAAGTAACCTACATGGGGAAAAGGAAGTATTATTATCCCCAGTTTGCAGATATAGCAAAGGAGACATAGAGAAATGAAGTGACTTTCCTAAAACCAAGTAGAAAATTAGGATTAGCACTGAGGTTAGAATTTAAGAGTCCCTGAGCTCCGTGCATCTCTTGTAGTCCAGAGTAAACAGCTCACAGTCCACAGCTGGCTGTAATGTAATCACAAAGCTCAAAATTAAACACTTGAACAGTACCAGATCTATCTAGTTAATTAGATCACTCGTAAGGAATCCATGATTTAGGAGCTTTTAGGGGTAGCTCCTCCTGTTTCCCTCTTTGGAGACTAGATATGCCCCTCTAGGTGTCCTTAAAGTTAATTGGGAAGCCACCTTTCTTGGCAAGGCAGTGATCTTACAACTGCCTTCCTTTAGAGACAGACAAACTGAGGAAGGAGAGAACTCCTGCCCACATTTTTGCCAGAGTTGTGTTCCCAGTGACCTACTCCCAGTGGCCAAATGGAAACACAATTAATTGGTAGTGTGTTTTTTCTAGCTCCACCCACAATCCAAACTCCATCCACTCATGAAACCAAAATAAGATGCCACTCACTGGAGATTCTGCAGTTCTCCATAATGGCCCAGATTCTGATACCCTTACTCTGGTTTCATAGCATCTTCCTCTACAGGTAGTCTCTTTGAGATAGAGTGACCAAAACTGAACCTAGCAGTGCAGGTGAGGGCATAGTGGGTGGTATTTTCAAAATTGCCTAAGGGATCCTAACTCATGGAGAGTCAATGACGGCTGGGCCATTAGCTTCCATAGGCACTTTTGAAAAATCTCACCCATCACTAATTTACATAATGGTATTCTATTACTTTCAGTATTAGTCTCCATCTCCTTCTTTTGCACCTCAATATTTTGTTTACTTTTTTTGACCGCTGCTGCACACTGAGCAGAGGTCTTCGTTGAGTTGACCACAATGATATCATTTTTCTGAGTTGTTACAGCTAATTTAGATGGGGCATGAGCAGGTCAAATGGAATCTTCTAATGGGCCTGATTTTGCATTTGTTAACATTGCATTTCATTTTCCATCATGTTTCCCCCAGAGATCGTTCAGGTTGTTATTATTATTACAGTATTCCAGTAGCACTTAAAAGCCCCAAGATCAAGGCCCCATTGTTGTAGGCACTGCATAAACACATAATAAGAAATGGTCTCTTTGCCATCTAGTCCAAACCCAAACAAAGGGTAAGGAAAAGTATTATCATCCCTATTTTACGATGGGGAAGTTGAGGAACACAGAGATTAAAGTACTTACTCAAATGACAGAGGGAATCTGTGATAGACCTAGGAATTGAAACCAGATGTCTTGATTCACTGTCCAGTGTCTTAACTTCAAGATGATCCTTCCTCCCAAGTGGGGTATCTTATCAATCCTCCTGTGTTCCTGTGAGAGCCAGAGGGAGCAATAGTGAGATAGGTTAGGATATGGTGCTATAAAATATGCAGATGACATTCATCACTGTCATCAGATAGTGTGATATTGTTGCTTTCCTCTTACCTGGCTGAAATTGGCACTTGATAAGGGCAAGCTGTCTGCAATTGAACCCAGCTAAGCGAGGTGATGTTAATAGGCGGGGGGAAGACTTTTGAGAGGAAGTCTGTTATGTAGGAAGGGGTTTCCTCCATTAATGAGAGGATATGTCTGGTTCATCAATGGGGGTTCATTTTGGATCAGCTATTGCTGGAGTTACAGTTAGCATGGTGACCGAAAGCACTTTCCCCACCCCAGTCATTATCTGGTTAGATATTTGCAACCTTTTCTCTCAGCTGGAGACCTTATTGCACCTATGTAATCCATGCTACTGTGACTTCTTGATTGGAGTACTGAAATGTGATCCACATGAGGCTATACTTGAATACCGCTTGGAAGCTTTATGTCCTGCTCACCTCTTTGGTACTCAGAGTAACAGCCGTGTTAGTCTGTATTCGCAAAAAGAAAAGGAGTACTTGTGGCACTTTAGAGACTAACCAATTTATTTGAGCATAAGCTTTCGTGAGCTTATGCTCAAATAAATTGGTTAGTCTCTAAGGTGCCACAAGTACTCCTTTTCTCTTTGGTACTGTTTGTTATCTGGCATATTATTATACTTCTTCTGCAAAGATTGCACTAACCCTTTTTGTGCTTTTTTGGTGCAATGCCAGTCATTGACTTTGTCCTAAATGTCTTTGACTATCAGGAAAATTGCCTCTCCTCCAATGAGACATCCCACAGCAGCTGATTTTAGCAGGCATGTTCATTACATAGGCCCTGATCCTGCACCATTAATGTCAGTAGGAGCTTTTCAATGGATTTCAATAAGTCCAGCATCAAGCTTGTAGTTTCTAGATTCAAACATCGGGCAGCTGATCCCCATGGACTCTTAATAGAGAGCCTTCAACTCTGTAATTCATTTCCCCTCCTTGCTCGGAGAGTGACTAAATTTGTTAATATTCATCTCTTTCCTGAGCCTCTGGCCTGGTGGATTAACTGTGGCCTGTTCTTTTTCTTTTGGGGCAAATAAATGTGTATTAGTGAGTAACAGACATGTGTGGAGAGAAGTCACTGTACTCATTTTAGAAATTTAATAACTATGTTAAGAACAGGAGTATTAAGAGTTGTATGGAATTACAATTGAAAAGGAAGGCTTGTGAAATTCCAAACAGAAAATTAAGATCAGTTTAGGCCATTAACAAGGGAGTAAGAAGAGTATTGAAAGATACTTTGTCAGATCCATGCCAAATTATGAACACATGATTTGGAACCTGAAGATTCCTGTGAATATCAATATAAATCAATGATTTTTGTGAGCAATTGAACATAAAGCAATTCAAATGTGACCAAGTATATGATTTTTTTTAAACTTGTGACACTAGCAAAATTAAACCGTTGAAAGGCATTTGTAAAATGCAGAGATTTATTTTCCCTTTAAAAAGGTTATATTTACATAACATCAAGGGATTTCTCCCCTGCCCCACAAACACACTAGTTCAAATATTTTATTGAAATGAAAAGCAAATACAACAGGCAATGGGTCTTTGTCTAGCAAAACACTGAAATATATGCTTAATTTTAAACACATCAGTCAATCCAGTGATTTTGATGCTCACATGCTTAAAGACAACCTGTGCTTTAGTCCTTTGTTGGATTGGGGCCATGATGATGTAGGTGAATCAAGATCAGACTCTTCAGAGAAGATTTTAAATGCTCTTTGTTTACAGACGGGATTAAACATAGCTAACAAACCCACAGATCAAGCATAACTTTTATGTTGAGTCACCTGACATGTCTCTAGAAATTACCTACTGCTGGAATTTGGTTCTCATTGAAAATAATTATCCAATTATTTTAAAATGAAATAGAGTTCTTTGAAGACCGTGATGCCTAACTAAAAGTTTTTTTTTTAAATTGAAAGGCCAGTTTAGCACATTGGATGAATTACAGTGTGAACTGAAGGTCATGTGATGTAGATGGATTATTAGATCTGAGAGGCAGTGGATAGTGCACATAACAGGATTGTCTGACATTTTGCACCATATTCTGAGATCGACAAAACAGAAGAGCAGTGGGGAACCGACAGTGTAAATAACAATAATAGTTTGTGCTTATTAAATTCAAGGAGCTTTGGTTGACGACCCGTAGCCCTAACCATGCTAACAGTTATGCACGTGCTTAACTTCGTACATCTGAGTAGCCCCTCTGACATCAGAACCACTAAAGAATCAAGACGGGTGAGATAATATCTTTTACTGGACCAGCTTCTATTGGTGAAAGAGACAAGCATACACAGAGCTCTTCTTTCACGTTACTTTTGAAAATTTAGGTTACAGATGCCCTGGGTGAAATCTTGGCCACACTGATGAAAATGGGAGTTTTACCATGTGCTTCTGTAGAGATCTAGAGAAAGAGCTGCTCCCCCACAGTCCCTTCAATTAGTCGACACTTAATGGTCCTCTCTAAGAACCAGAGGTTCAAGAACCATGAGTTTAACTTAATTCCCTTCAGAAAAAAACTTTGAGGTATTTTTAAAGTAAAAAACAAAATTACCAAAACTTGATGAAAGATTTCATTCTTTTTATATATATACATACACACACATCATACATAATTGAGAGGCCAGAAAATCAATAGGGAATGCAATATAAAATAGCCCTCGTATGGGGGCCAATCCTAGCATTGCTTTAGTTACTTAAGAGATAATGACAATGGAATGGAATATTGTCACAGGATAATTGTATCTTGCTGGTAGATAAATATCAACCAGAGTGGAAGCATATAATATATATAATAAACATAAGAGCAAAGATGAGAAATGTATTTTAAAGCAGGAAATATTGATCCTGTAACAATGGTCTAATCCAGCAATTATAACTGTTCATTTACATCTGTTCATTTCTGTAACATTCTCATGTATGTTTTGTTGTTCCCTATGCAATTATTTAACAGTATTCAGTTTTGCCTAGAGAACAAAGTTGTATATCAGCCAATCAGAGAACACCATAAGCATGCAAGTACACATTTTAAAAAACATGTTTATTTTTCATTGGCTAAATAGTTATGTAATGGTTTTATAGTTAAGTAATATAAATGGATGTGATGAGTTGATATATATATTCCACTTGGTATCACTGTGCATTGGGTAAGTAAGGGACAAGCATACAGAAAAGTATTTTGGGAATGTAATGAAAAATTTATTAGTCTGACACACAGCTCACACTTTCATAGCACATTGTAAATTTGTGGCATCTGGGCTATTTTTTTCCTTGGGTAGATGCTTCATAAAGAAAAAAATACATTGACTGTGTGTAGACTCCTAAACCAAACATTACCCCAGAACACCAATCATTTCAGAGAAAAAAAATACAATTATCTTTATGTATAGCATCCACAATGTATTAAAAGGGAAAAAAACAGAGGAGGAATTTGGACCTTATGTATTACTTTCCCATCTGTACTGATGGCTGGACTTGAACTCTAGCTCCTCTGTTTAACATTTCATAGAAAATGTATATATATTTTAAAAGCATTTTCTTTAGCAAAAAGGATCGTCAGGTCATTCTGAGAGGTATAAATGTGAAGAAAGGAGAAAAAAATTATGGTGACACAGATGGGTAACAAAGTAATTGGATAAAATGAAAATTAAGCAAAGAAATTGTTGGCTGAATGTCAGGAAACATTTTCCAACAGCCACTGTTATATTTTTTTTCCTCCCTGAGATACATTAGTGGTATAATCTCTCCAGAAGGGATGTAATTCTCATGGGTTATTTTTATTTAAAACTAGACTGAAAACTATCTACTACAGACTGGATTAGATGGGTTAATAGGTCATTTCCATCTCTAATTTCTATTAATTGATTATTGCAGCATATTAGTCTGATAAAACAACAAAATGATTTTCACACAGTGACCCTAATATCACAAAATATTTATAGTAATAGTGGTAATAGAAGAATTTATCTTGGGTAATTATATAAACCTAATTACCATAGTATCTGAGCACTCCACAATCTTTAAATATATTTATTTCCTGTGAGGTAGGGAATTTCTATGATCTCCATTTCACAGATGGGCACACTAAGGCACAGAGACTCAGGGCTTGTCTACATGGAGACACTCAGGAAAGTTAATCCAAAGGTATGAATTTAAAGTGGGCTAGTTAAACCCAGGCCTGGATGCTCTCATTCAGAATTCAAGTGGCCTTAATTCAATTCAGAATTTCTGGTTTCCATTCCAGTACTCACGAAGGAGTGTGTGTATCTAGATAAACACCTCATCCCACCGCCCACGCACCCATGAACACTTCTCCCCCTCATCCCAAACACTCTTGAATCAGACACTAATCAAACATTTTAACAAAAAAAAAATGTCATTATGAAACTACTGGTGTACGCAAATTATTTGTGGATTTATTAGCTGGCTTGAATTAGGTCTAGATAATTGGACTTGGTGACAGACTTTTAAAGTCTCAGTGATCCTAGCATTTAAGATGGGAAATTGCTGGGTTTTGTTTTATTTTTTCCTCTGGCAGTGAACAACTTCTGTGTTCTTTGCAGCTATCAGTGTTTTAGTATTTCCCTTCACTACAGCCATTTATTGCACTGGGAATCTGGGGACTGGGTGTACACCTGCTGTACTGTTTTGACTCCTGTACATTGCACTGTAAGTGGTTTGCTTTCCGTCTCATTTGCGCCTGTGGAAATCAGGAACCACTCCATTAAATGAAATGGAGTTATGGGGGTGAACAGGGAGAGGACTGTCTTGTGGTTAAGGTACTGTGCCTATTTTATGTAGGGTCAGTTCCTAGCTCTGCCACAGACTTCCTTTATGAACTTGGGTGAGTCACTTAGGGCCAGATTGTGAAATTCATATTCACACTGAGTTATTAATTATTTGGGTTACTGTAAGAATTACTGTCCTGGGGCCCTATTGCTCGGTGCTTACAGTCTGAGTTGCAGCTTACTGACCAAGTAGTCACACTGAAGTCAATGGGAGAACTCATGATGTAAGAGAGTATTCAATGTAAGGATATCACAATCTAGCTCTTAATCTCTCTGTGCCTCAGTTCCCCATCTGTCAAAAGAGGGATAATATACGCTTCCTTTGTTTGTTTTGGGGGCAGACACTGTCTCTTACTAGGTATATGTATAGTGACTACCTCAGTGAGGTTCTGCTTTTTCTGGCTTGGAGCTACTATACAATAAATAATTACTACTACTACTAATCAGATTCATAGATTAAGGCCAGAATGGACCATTAGGAGCACCTAACCTGACCACCTGCATTACACAGGCCTAAGAACCTCACCCAGTAATTTCTGCCTTAAACCTATGGCTTCTGTTTGAGCTGTAGCATATAGTAAAACTGGTAGGGGAGGAATCAGGCCAGGAGAGAATCCCAGAGTTATGAAATATAATTAATTTGCCAGTGGCAACTGCCTGTGTTCATTACACAGTAATATCGTTTCCTTATCCATCCAGAATTTAATCTCCCCTTGGAATTTGTATGCAACTGTGCCCTTGTCCTTTCTGGACTCTACCCTGCCATCTGAATAGCTTCTTCGGTTACTTTCCCATCTCTGCACCTGCCACCAGCGAAACAGGGGATTTGCTCCTCCAGAAGAAAATGTTAACTGCTGGGGGGAACGGGGGTGGGGGGAGCCACATCTGAAAAGACAGCTAAGCCCAGTTTCCCTGCCGCGAGGGCCAGTGCTGACAGTGGTCCCAGAGAGCAGGGTGGTTAGTGTGCCACTAAAATCGTGTAATGGCATCTCCCGTTTAGTGCCCTGGTGTGGCCCAGCGAAACCAGTCAGTCCGTGTGCGCGCAAGAGCCGGGCGCCGGGCGCTGCCCTTGGGGCGCAAAGCGCCCGGCGAGCCGCAGCCCGGAGCGCGCACCCTCCCCCTTAGAATCCTAGAATATCAGGGTTGGAAGGGACCTCAGGAGATCATCTAGTCCAACCCCCTCCAGCCAGGGCCCTGCCCGGACTTTGTGGCTCTGGGGAAAGGCCGCAGGAAGCGCTGTAAAAATCACCCTGACGGCAGAACAAGAGCCCGCCAGCCCTGCCTCCCTGGGGTGGTTTAATAGACTCCGGGCCGGTGCGTAAAGGAGCCTGGGACATTCTGGCAGGAGGTGACAGTTCTACCCGTGTGGTTAGGAGACCATCAGCGAGACTAGGGGCCTGCTACCTCCCTCCTGGCCAGGGCCCCCAGCCTCCTGCCACCTCAGAACTAGGGGGGCTTCCTGCGGGGTCCCCATCAGCAGGCGAGGCCAGTCCTTGGTGATCACCCGGGAGAGCGCGAACGGGTTCAGCCCCTAGCCCGGATCCAACGTGCGGGACTAAGAACCATCGATTCCCCCCTGTGCAGACCATTAAAAAAATAACCTCCAAGGCGTGTGTGCGTTCAAGAGGAGCCAGTAACTCTGACCTGGGGGAGCTGGATGCCGGCGGGGCCCCAGTTTCTGCAGGAAGCTTTTCCTCGTCCTGAGGTTCCGCTCCTTTTCTTTCCGTACGAAAGAGAAACATTTCTGGGATCCTCTCTTAAAGGGAGAGGCACCCGAAATGTTCTGTTCCGCAACTTGATAGAGGAGGGGGAAGCCGCAGCTTCTGTGTTGTCAACTTGGTTTCACGAATGAGCACTTCTTTGGGGTTCTGCCATGGCTCGGGTTTTACCCTGAGGGGAGAACCCATCCGATCTGGTGGTTGACTCGCCGGGTTTTCTATTCGGGGCACAAACATCATGCCAGGGGAAACAGGGGAGCAAAGAGCTGCTTTTGCAATTCACCGGAGAAAATGCAGCGAGGGCAGTCTCTGAAGTCGCGTTGGCTCGGGGCACGGAGCTGGCTTCAAACTTGCAGCTTGCTGCTGTGTTTCCCCGGCAGTAATATACGAATAGCTTCAAGCTCCGTCTAGGCGCCTCTTGGTTTTCAGCTCAGCGTCTTGAAATAAATGGCGCAGCTAGCGCGCAGCAACTCCAAATGCCGCAAAGGACATCCAGAAAATAACACACCAATAACTCGAGCCCAGGGTTGTCTTTGTTCAGCTGAAAGGAAAAGTAGGAAAGAAAGAGAAAAAAGAGGGCCTCCTGAATGCATCCCAATATAACAGAAAAACAACGAATCATTAACATCCAAATATTTCTATCAGAAAGAAAATTTACTGGAGGTCATATTTTGGCATCTAAACACTGAATTAATTCTTCTTGAGTCAATACAATTCTTGGCGACACTTAAAAATATACAACGAACATTTTACTTATTGAGCAGTTTGGCTAGAATACAGGTGCACAGTCAACATGGGGTATGATAACCACGCAGCTCTCTTCTGGGCTTCACCCTTTAAAAACGGGTGATATGCTTCAGTATTCGGCTACTTTTGAATACCCAGTTTGATATTGCCTGTTTTATTACCTCTTGACCGTTTAACTGAAAACCCTTCAAGTCATGCGAGCATTCAGGATAGTTTCTGGGTATTTAAAAATCTCCTTCCTAAATACAAGCGCCACGGATTTTAGAATATTGACTCGTGAATAGATCCCAGTCCTTCCTTATTCTGTCTTTTCCAACATGGTAGGTGGAAGATTTGATTTTTAATAAACAAAAACCACCGAGGTCTTATTTTAACATATTTTCCCCTGTCAGACTTTTCTTTCTTGTCTTCCGCAGACCCAGACTTTACAAAAAAACAAACTCCCTAAGAACAAGATATACTAAAAATGAATCCGAACGAATTAATTGCCTTGGGAAAGATCCAAAACATTAAAACAAGTCACACGCGTTTTAAGTTAATTTCTAAGACGTCTTTAAGACCCTATCTTGAATTTCCATTGACTTGAACGATTTTTTTTTGCCTGAGAAAGGACTGCAGGATCGGGCCCATAAAGCAAGTCAACATTCTCCAAAATGACACTTTTTAAACAAACATTTTGAAGTTTAAATATTGCCCTCAGCTTAAAAAGAAATCATTTTAGGATATGCTTGGCATTATCTGGAGTTTGTAAACGGCCTTTTGTTCCCAGAATGTCAAACCAGATCTGCACAGATCCCCTTATTTATCTTCCAGGTGGTTTGGACAGGTTTAGAAAACCAGCTCCAAGTGTTAATCTTCCCCTAAAAGGCGTTAGATTGCCGCTTTTCACTTCCCTCTGAATAGCTATCCCCGGTACATATTGTACAGTCGGAGGAAATTAGACACACCACTCTCTCTAGGAAAATGATTACCTTGACTGTTTTCCCCTACAAGAAAACCTGTAAAGGGGGGTTTTATTGATCGTCTCCAATTACGTAATGCGGTTTACAACTTTTTTCCGCTGTGCTCTCGGCAAAGCAATTGTCAGAGTCCGAGGGCCTGGAAGAAGAAACAAATATCAGAGCTCGGTAGCAGAACCTGACCCGCAGTTGCTTTTCTCTTTAAACGTCCCGCGGCTAGTCAGACTCGCCCCTAGCAATCGCCAGTGAACATTTCATGAAAGGAGGTGATGGGGCATGGGATGAAGCAATAGCTTCTCGCCACGGAGATTTCGAAACCACAAGTTGGACTATGACTTCAATGAATCCGTGGTTTTCTTTATCTTTTTGCTTTTCTTTTTATTTTTTTTTGGGGGGTGGGGGTGGAGAAAACCTTTTTAAGATTAACTTTGGACCCTTCCTAGGCACATGGGATAGATTTTTTTAAAAACAAATTCCTCTGTCCTATGATCTCACATAGCCGGAGGATGGGGAAGCAATGAAACAGCAAACGCCTTCCCCTATGGATAAACCAGTGAACATCTTCCCCTATGGATAAACCAGTGATCACCTTCCCCTATGGATAAACCAGTGGCTTATCGAGCCTGAGGCAGATATTTGAAGAGGGCACCTTTTCACGCTCATTCCTTGAGCCCAGTTGCAAGATGGGCTAGGCCTGGGTTTAAATCAAGATTCAATTTGAATTAAGCGGCGGGGCGCGCGACCACGCGTTACTTTCACGCGGGGTTTTGTTTTGCCTCTCGGGTGATGCCAGTGTATAAGGGTGGAACCGGCTTGGTAAAACTCCCATTGCATTAAACAAAAATAAAGCATGTTGACTACGTTCAAACCCGACACCGCATGTCCCCCTCGCCTCGGGGATCGGTTGTGAGGAGGAGAGAGCGGGCTGAGCCAAGAGCCGGCGTTGGGTGGCGGGAAGTGGTGGTTTGGGTAAGGAAACCGCAGCGAAATGCGCTTCCGCTCCTCTTCCAAAGGCCGGGGGCAGCCGGAGCAAATCCGGAGTCGGGCTGAGCGCGCAGGAGTCGGGATTTCCATTCGCTGAGCCGCAGTGCCCCCTAGTACCGCTGACACTCGTCTCACGGATCTGCACCGTGAACTTCAGCAGGCGCGGGTGGGAACCGGGGGGCGGGCGCTGGCTATTTGCAGGGGTGCTGGAACAGTTCTCAGAGTGGGGCTGCTGAAGGCGGAAACCAGGCATGTGCCTTCTGACCACTGCAAGCCAGGAGCTGGGCCCGCACCCCTCCTTCCTGCCCCTATGGCTATCTTGGCCCCCACAGGGCTGTGCGCGGCCCTGGGCAGAGGTAGAAATGGGTGTGGGAGACCCCCCCCCCCATACCCCATGGGAAATGTAGCTAGCTCGTGGGTTACACGTGATGCCCAGGCTGGGTTCCAGGGCGCTGTGGGCGCGAGGCAGCGCCTGGGGGATGTTACCCTGGTTCCCTGCAGACAGCGGCTGGCTGGTGTTTGAAGGATTGGGAGAGGGGCTCTGCAAGACAGACGTCCCATTTCCCCGCCTTTTGTATCCTCAAGTTTCGCCAGCACTAAAACAATCCCGAGCCGAGCTGAGCGTCCCCCCCCCCTCCTCCTTTTGGCTGCGTTACGGAGGGCGAGTGTCCATCTGGTCAGATCTTGCTGACCCCCCCCCCCCCCCCCCCACGGGCCTCTCTCTTGCTACCAGAGCCCTACGAAACGCCGCCTCCGCTTGCAAGCGGCCAGCCGGCTTGAGAACCTGGCTCCGAGGGCATCGCCTCCCCTGACTTGCGTTGGGCCGGGATCTCTCTCACCTCGGGGTGTTTAGGGTTTGGGTTTTTTACAGCAGGAGGAGCGATGCCTTCCACGCTCAACGCGTTTGCAGCCAAACCGCCCCGAGGGTCCCCGGCCCAGATCTCGGTGTGGCCCGGGGTGCTGGTGTGTCTCCAGCTTGCAGCTCTTCCCCGTGCACAGGCCGCAATTCCTTCCTGAGAAACGGGCGCGGGTGGAGGGTGGGGGGAATTCCTTCCCTCCTCCTTTTAATGATCTTTTTTTTGCAAAAAAAAAAAAGTTTGGGGGCACGGATTTCTGACCGCCGCCGGGAGCACCTGGAGCTCGCCTCTTTCTGTTACGCAGCCCAAGAGCTGCTGGCATGTCAGCGGCACGGACACACCGCAAGCGGACCAGAGGTGACCCCACATACCGTCCACATGCTCCCGCTGCCCTTCTACACACAGGGAGAAGGTGGGTCGCTGACACCCCCCACTTTGACAGCGCTGGAGCCGAGCACTCAGAGCTGAGCGGCCAACTATCCAACAGCGGCCACTGGTTTTTAGCTCCTCGCTCTGCTCCGGGTCTGGGGAAAGGAAAGGGCAGGAAAACACACCCTGTGTTTTGGGCTCCCACCTGGAGACAACCCCCGCCCCCGTAGGCAATTTGTCAGAGGCGCGCAGCATCCCCTGCTCCACTGCCCTGGAGAGCAGATGCTGAGCACCCCTGAAAAATCAGTGTCTCCAGTTGGGGCCACTTCTGAAATTTTAGCCCTGCAGGGCTTGCCCGAGGTCCCAGGAGGACCCCACGCCTGAAAGCCAAGAGCGTGGCCTGTTTTCCACTGCAAAAGTATCTGTCTATCAAGCCCACTATGCGTAACAATCCTCGCCAAACAGACCCGGCACAGGGGGAAACGGACGAGTTGTCCTTTGTCATGAAACCGGGCATTGGGGGTCCTAAGTTTGGGACTCTTCTTTCTTCCGTGCGTCTGGAAGGGCAAAACTTGCTTTAAAACAGTGCCCACTGCTCCCAACCTAGCCTTCCTGCCCCAGTCAGCAAGTCCTCACTTATCCTCTCTTCCCATGCACCCACGTTTCATGGGTGTGCTCCCCTTTCCCTCGCTTGGTGCTAGCTTTAGAGGGCGTTGTCCGGTTTTTATATTCTATTAATATTATATAGTGCCTGCCTTATTCCTTGGAGGAGAAACAATTTTCTGGGCAATCTATTTTGGAGCATTGCACTGCCATCCCACCGCATGAATACTTTCAAAGAACAAAATGATTTCGTCTAGTAATTCTTCTCTGGGTCTCGATACACACATTTTAAAACTGAAGACAACCTCCCTTCTATCTTCTGCGCAGATTCAGTGACCTGTAAAGACCAGGTTGTGGGAGTTTTTAAATAAATGCATAAGAGACCCTATATCCTGGGTCCCATAAACCCCTCAATCTGCGAAGCTAGAGGTTGGCTCTGGTTTCAAATAAACCCAACAACTGTAGCAGGAGCATCTCGACAGAACATGATGCTTCCAACAGCAGAACGTGTACACATCGTTCACCCCTCCCCGGCCCCAACCGGGGCCAACTTTCCTTTCCTAAAGTCTAAGGACGTTATGCAGCAGGTACTAAGCAGACTCAGCGCCAGAGATGCACTCGGAGACCATGGAAACGGCATATCCGAGGACTATGCGGAGCCAGACGCAGTGAGAGGGGTATTTGAGTGCGTACATAGAGTGGGGGGGGGGGAGTCACTCAAAGGCTGTTTTTTCCCTTCTTTTAAAAAACCTTGGGGAAGCGCTGGCGTAGCTGTCAACTCACCCAAACACAGCTGAGAACCCAGAGTCTGGATTTGTCGCTGTGCATCGTGCGAGAAAGGGGCACTTCAGTTTTAAAGAGCAGCGAGCTTAGTGAGAGCCACGCTATGTGTCGATTACTTTAGGCTTTTATTTCCTGAGGACATTCTTAGTTCAATAACCCAAAGAGCTTACTCTAAGCGATATCATGGGGCGGGGAAGAGGGGGGAAAAATGTGTTCTTGACTACCATACCCAGGCTAATAGTCTGCTCCAGATTTAATAGTGATTGGATTTAACACTCCTCTTTTCCATCACAGCACATTCGTGATCAGGCACAACACAGAAGCAAATATTCGCATGGCTCACTACACATTTCGCTTTAGCAATACGGAGCTTGAGGTTGCTGCACTTTTGGAGGTTAGTCCGGGTGCTTATAGCACTGAAAAATAATTGAGATGTTAATCATAAGCAAATCCCTTTGTAGTGCATCCTCTGGGATCAGTGGGTTTAGAAATGTAGCGTGTATTAAACCCCCCCAAACCCCCAGAGATTATCCACAGTTAAGACCCTCCTTTCCCCTAATTATCTGTATTCAATGTCTGACTAGTTTCTTACCTTTAACAAGGAAGGTAGGGTTCTCCCTCCAGAATTAATCCCTGAATTATCCCTGGGATCAACCAGTGCTGCAAGGCATGTTCATCCTTTTGCTTGTGCATCCTGTTCCTCACGTGCAAGATTGAGCACATCGTCTCTGCCAGCTCTCATGCTCTCCACTAGCTCAGGGCCTGTGAACCCAAAGTCTGCTCTTGAAAATGGGATTTTTGTAGTGTGGCCAGCACCATATATTGGTGTTGCATTCCCCTGCTAGCTCAGCAACAGGTCTCAGACACATATGCCCTGGGGCATGCACTGAAATTCTTGCGTGGAATACATAACATGGCACACATGGTAATGGCATGTTTTAATAATCAAACTTTCAATCTTTACTTTGAAGAGTAGCAGCCCTAGGGATAATTTGATTTATCGCAGCCCAGCCAGTGAGCGACCGCCCTCTAGTGGCAAAACCGACACAGCCAATTTCCTATGGTTAAAAAAAAAAGAAAAATCAGATAAAAAATATTTTTTTAAAAAGTATCTTTCCCCGCAAATTTTTAATGTGTTATTTAAAATACCTCTATATTTCCAGAAGTAGCAATATCCGTTTCTAGTTAAAAAGGCAACTGACTCCTGTTTATTTATACCTTTTCCCTGGGGGTTGTAATTATTCACAACAGGGTAGGGAAGGAACACCATCCTCTAGAGGAAAAAACCCACCACTGTATTGCTGTTTCAGGGTGTAAGGCTCAGAAAGAGAAAATGATCTTAAAGCTACTTCTACCACAACTGTACAAAAATGAAATAATTTAAATTCACTCAGATAATCTCATGGCTCATTCCAGATTATGGATTTTTAAAAGAAGTATTCCAATTTGCTTTACTTTTCCATTTTTACTTTGTAATGTGAATTTAAATTAAAATAATAAATGCAATACCTCTGATTATAAAGTGATTTTTACCTTATTTTCTCCAAGTGTTATTTTATGGCACTTTTCTTCTTTCCTCACCCCTCCAAAAATCAAAATAGCCCCCCAACCCTGCTCTTATGAAACTCATCTGGAGGCAGCCAGGGCCAATGGGCTACACCTGCCATTCTCCAACACATATGCTTGTGAAAATCTAAACCCAAACTATTGCGCATGGAAGTTAATGACAATATTTAGCACTTACCTGGTGCTTTTCATGTCCAAAATGTCTGACAAATAGTAGGCCTGCTTGTGCTCTGACTGAAGTCAATGAGGTCTACCCATTATAAAGTCTGCATGAAAAATGCCTAGTGAATGAATACAGGTTTAGGGTGTATGCATGTGGAAATCCTGGGACACATATTCCCCACCTGCAGTTTGGGCACATGCAAAAGCATGTCATGAACTTTAAGAAGTTTAGGCCTGGGGTTTTGTTACTGATGTAAATTAGAGCAGGATAAAGTTCAGTAAGTCACTAATCACTGAAATAGCCCTGTATTCTTCTCCCACTTTAACAGATGGTGATGGAGGTGGGAAACTGAGGCAGATGTGACTAGCACAAAGCTACAAAATAATTTGAGACAAGGCCTGGATTGGGAGTCTAGATTTGTTATGTCAGTGTTCACACCTCATGCATCTCTATTTTCCTTGCATCTGAGATTCTACAGGTACACTGATGCATTTAAAGAAATGCATTGGCTACAACTGTTCTTGGGATTATCCATGCTGGTTTGGGAGGATGAAACACCCTGTGCATAACCCCGTTTGGAGTAGTATTGAGGCCCCTATCATGGAGCTTGATTGGGAGAAAGCTAACGTGCACCTGCTCTTTTATGCAAACCTGATATTTTTACTAAGCATTAACAGGTTAAGAAATACAGTAAAACACATATCAGTCAAAGCCTTAGAGAACTGTATTTAGAAACAACATTGTAACTGGGATCAACAGGCTATAATTAGAATTTAATAATCCTAGTGGAGGAGTAATATGCATGCTGCTTGAGAAATTGAAGCCTTTTTTCTGCACTTCTGAACATTCTGCTTTGTAGATTGGACTCCAACTTGCTTGACACAATGCCTGTCCTACTGAGGCAAACATGTTACAAATAAGAACAATAAGATCAACAATAATCTAACTCTAATACCATAAACAAAGGGAATAATCAGAAACACCTCCTGCTCCAATGGAATCTGCACAATTGGTGCAGACAATTAGTATGGTTATTTAACAAAAATACTCAGGAAAAATAGGTTTCCTGGACTTTGGAAAGACTCTGTTCCGGCAAATTCAATCCAGGTTTTCCCAGAGATGAATATTAGATTCAGCCTGATCATTTATTTATAACGTCTAGCTAAGCATGGGCTGATACTCAAGGTAACTGATGAAGAGTTTTTAAAAAAAGCCTCAAATATCTAGAGTACCTCCACAATTCAGTCAGCATAATTAATGTAATTACCACTGGGTGAATAGTTAACCATAACAAAATCATCTACGAATTCATTTGTGAACAATCTACAATTAATAAGTACAGAGTTAATTATTTGCAAATGTTCAGCCCAGCTGGGCAAAGAGTTTAAAAATATTCACTGAATAATGTATTTCCCCCAAAATATTGGAAATACAGTATTTGTTGAATATTATTATTCTACTAATAACCCTTTGTGCTTAGAGAGTGCTTGTTACCTGATGTCTGGGAATATTTTACAGGTATAAATTAATAAAGCCCCAAGAGTACTGTGTGGTATGGAAGTAGCAATATCCCCATTGTAAAGATACATAAACTCAGGCAGGGATAAGTTAAGTGACTTGCCTGGGGTCAAAGCCTCAGTCAGTGGAAGAGTCAGCAATAGAACATAGAAGTCCTGATGTCAGACTTATTGTCCTAAGCAGCAACTACACACACCTACTAGGAAGTACAGAAGATACCCAAATCCTGTTGAAATTCCATGGGACTTGAGCTATCTTTAGGCTCCTTTGACAAGTGGAATCACTTTAATTTAGTAAGGCTGTTTGGAATTTCTTGTACATTTTCTACTAATGCAATTTCAAGTTAGTCTTTTATTACTAAAAGTTGACTTTACAGGGATTTCTGTCAGGGGCAGCTATTAAGCAGACCTCTTACTTAGGGCTTAGTTCTGATCCCTGATAAAAAGAAAATGGCTGGAAAAAATAAGCGCATCTCTGTTTACTAAAGGAAACACAAATTATACCATACATTGCTCCATAGGTGTTTCTGGAGTGTCCCCCTCCCCCTGCCCCTTAGCTATGCTATCAGCAAATAAGATCGGTATGTAGCCTATCCCTATTGCCATGTATGGATTTTTACTTCTGCATTTTGGTCTATCATGTGATGGTTTCTAGCTGTCCAATCTTAGATTATACTTATATGAAGAATCTGGGCTATCCATAGGTATAAAGACCCCCCTGCATATAAGAAAATACACAGGGGTCTTTGTTATTGGATCAACAGTAAATCCCCAGCCAGGTATGATGCGGGAGGGATAGCTCAGTGGTTTGAGCATTGGCCTGCTAAATCCCAGGTTGTGAGCTTAATCCTTGAAGGGGCCATTTACGGATCTGGGGGAAAAATTGTGGATTGGTCCTGCTTTGAGCAGGGGGTTGGACTAGATGACCTCCTGAGGTCCCTTCTAACCCTGATATTCTATGCATGAGGCAAGGACACATTTTCACAGGACATGTTGGCTCATGTCCTACATCAAACCATGACCTTTCTCCCTCAAAAGACCAACTCTTTGCACCAAGACTCTTCATGGGCATACAGGAGTCCTTCTATTCTTCTATCAGCCTCACTATCAAGCTTCTGTCTCCAGTCTTTCCCTTTCCAAAGATTATCTTCGATGTGATGTCTGGTACCATGGCCAAGCTTCTCTTCTGCCAATGAGCAATGGGGATTTTCTGGTCAGGCAGCCAGTGATGGTGCTGCTATCCCTTTCTTACCCCTGGAATCAAGGTTGTCAGAGCAGGCCTCTCTTCCAGCTGGCCATTTACAAGTATGACCTCTCCTGGATCTTGTGACCCTACCCAAGTGTGGGGCTGTCCAGGACCATAGGTGTCAAACCTCAATCCTCTGAGGAGCCAGTAAGTTTTGACCCGCCACCAAATGACCTTTTAATAGTCATCAGGACTAGCAGCTCAACTCTGACAGAGGACTCCAGCCCTGGAATATGATTGGCAGAGCTCTGTGATGTTCTGATTGGTTCCCTGCTCCTATTTAAAGCAAGCAGAAAAATCAGAAATAGTTGCCTGTACAACTGGGTTTTCCCCATCTTAGGGCCACCTCCTCTGTGCTATCTGCTCCTGCTGCCTGACCCTGACCTCCTGGTATCCTGACCCAGCCCACCCTCTGACTCTCTGTCCACCTTCTGGCATATCTCAGACTCTGATCCTCAGTATCTGACCTGGCCTGGCTCCCAACACTAGGTCAGACAACCCAGGTCCCAGTCATGACAGGGGCTTTGACCAGTCACTCACTCAGCATATACCTAGACCAAGGACTGTAGAAGGATAAACAATCTTTGGTTCGCATCACAGGGACTGAATGGAGAAGGGGATGGAGAACCACACTCAGGGACAATGATTTTTGCCTGGAGTAGAGGCAGATTTCCTTAGCTATTTAATTTTCAGCCTCTTAAGGGGTTCCCAAGAGTAGAGGTCCTGAAACCAGGTGAGTTGAAAAATGCCTAGTGAATGAATACAAGTTTAGGGTGTATGCATGTTGAAATCCTGGGACACATATTCCTCACCTGCATTTTGGGCACATGCAAAAGCATGTCATGAACTTTAAGAAGTTTAGGCCTGGGGTTTTGTTACTGATGTAAATTAGAGCAGGATAAAGTTCAATAAGTCACTAATCACTGAAATAGCCCTCTTCCCATCTTCTTGGTTTTGTTGTTGTTGTTATTGCTTATAGGGGTTTCTACCCCTAGGTTTAGGGTTTTAGAAGGATTTGGGGTTTGGTGGGGGTAATAGGTGTTACAACCTCAAAGCCACTTTCTAATAAAGTAACTTCTGGATGTAGTGAGAGCATCTGAGACCCAACTCTCCTACCATAGTCTATATACCCTCAGCTTCAGTGCAAGTTACTCCTATCCATCAGGAGGAAGACAGGGATCTGGATGAATATGATTCATGCTGGGACAGCTGTCAACTCGCTCGCTCTCCTTTTATTGTTCTCTCGTCTACACTAGCACACTTCCTTCTCCTTCAGGAGGATAGAAGGAAAAGAAAAGAAAACCCTTGTAGGTTCAAGGCCAAGGGAAGAGCCTGCCTTGTGTTTTGATTTTCAAGGAGACACAGTAATGGAATAAAAGCCTGAGAAACTTATCTTGTTTAGTGCAGGCTGTGGACCTGCAAATGAGAGGGTGTGGCCTAATTTATAATAAAGGTGATTTCTGCAGCATAGCCTGGCATTAGGTGTTTACTGAGTGCATTTGGATTCTTCTTTAAATTAACAAAGTAGCAATTGATGGGAAAGAGGGAATATAAAAGCCTGATCCAGGAATGAGGGGTGAGACTACAGAAAAGAAAATAGATCTTAAATCCAAGCTCCTATGCACTGTTCTTTCCAGCTGGCCCTGAAAAAGGTGTAGTGTAATAATGCTAGAGTCCTTTTTTCTTTGCATTTATAATAAGAATAAAAACTAAGGACAGTGCCCTGCTCTGACTTCTGGCCCAGAAACAGACAAATATTACTGTTTTATTTCTGGGTAGTTGTTATTTCTCATTTCTTATAATCTTTTCTACACCGGACTGTTGCAATCATGAATCATCCTTCACAGCAGAGAGCCTACTAATATGTATTGAAAGATTTTGTAGCTGAAGTTGCTGTATTTTGTGAGACCCGCAGCGCAGTAAGCCACCAAGTATATGACAAATTGGCTTTTGGACTTTGACATGCTGCCTACACAGTGGAACACTTTAAAACCAATGTCTCATACTCCATTTTCATTCACTTAATACTGTCATAAGGAACCCCTGCCTGTGCAACCTCCTGCAGCAGGCCCCAGCACGAAGTGTGCGCCTGCCTCAGTTTCCCCACCATCCACCCATATGAAGGAATGTTGTCTGTCTTAGTGGTAAATTCAAACCTTTTTATTCACATAAAGTGCCACGCTCCGTAGGTCCCTGGTAGTAAAGAAGTTGCTCTCAAAACCTCACACCAAAACAAAGTTACAGCACAGCAGCTGTTCAATTCCATCCAGAGGTCACCATTCCCTCCCGAGAATCATTAGCTCGTGGTCCCAGCACCTTTAACCTCTGTTCCAGAGCCCACTTACCAGGCCTCCTGCCTAAGAGTTTCAAGACCCACTTCTCTTCCATGAGAATTTTTCTGTAGGCCCAAGTCAAGCCCTGCCCCTGCTCAAGGAACGTCTCTCCAGGACCAACCCCTTGTTCTGGGCTTGACTTCCTACAGCCCTCCTCTCAGGCCTACTGCAAGGGGGCTTCCCACAGCGTTCTACGCCACCCTGCCTGTGAGTCCTAGCTCTGTGCCGGAGCTCCACCTTCCTGTTTTGGGCTCAGCTTCTCCTAACAAGCCTGGTTCTTTTCAGGGGCCTCTGCAAGAGCTGTCCTTTAATTCACAGGGGTTCCCCAGCTCTGGCCAGGCCTGATCATCTAACTTTTGCTTTTCCCAATGGCTCTCTGTAACCAGCTTTCCCCGGCTGCTACTCCTCCTCCTCCTCGGGTCTTGCCTTTCCGGCTCAGGCAGCTCTCACTTTCCCATCTCTGTCTCTGTCAGTCAGGGCTCTTAGGCAGCTCTGACTCACCAGATCTGTCTCACCTCTAGGGACCTGATGCCCTTTTTTAAGGGGCAGGGGAGCAGACCAGTCACAGGTACACTGGCCTCTTCCCTCTTAAAGGGCTAGTGTAACCTTTTGATAATGCTATCTGCTCAGCCCCGTGGTCTCTGAATGCCTATACATGGACCCATATTTGGAGTTCTGAAACAATGAAGAACGCACTATATATTTTTCTAACTTCTATTAGTAGCATGTATTAAATTATATATGGACTTGTTTGGATGTACTGAACTGCTACTGAGGTACTCAGAGACTATGGCAATGGGCATGGTATGAGAATGAGACCGGGGCGGGCAAGCTTTTTGGCCCGAGGGCCACACTGGGTTTCTAAAATTGTATGGAGGGCCCATTGGGGGGGTGTAGCCCACCCTGCTATCTGCCCCCCCCCGCTTCTTACCCTCTGACAGCCCCCCCCCAGACTCCTGCCCCATCCAACCCTGCCCTGTTCCCTGACGGCCCCTCCGGAACCCCTGCCCCATCCAACCACCCCTTCTCTCTGTCCCCTGACTGCCCCCCGCCGCCCCATCCAACCCCCCCCTCCTTCCTGACTGCCCCCCTAGGACCTCTGCTCCCATTCAACCCTCCTGTTCCCCGCCCTCTGACCGCCCCGATCCCTATCCATCCCCCCCGACTACCCCCCCAAACTCCCCTGCCCTCTATCCAACCCCCCCTGCTCCCTGCCCCCTTACTGCACAGCACAGAGCATCGGGTCAGGCCAGGCTCTGCAGCTGTGCTGCTCCAGGAGCTTGCAGCCCTGCTCCGCCGCCTGGAGCATTGCGCTGAGGCTGCCGGGGAGGGGGAACAGCAGGGGAGGGGCCGGGGGCGAGCCTCCTGGGCCAGGGGCTCAGGGGCCAGGCAGGAGGGTCCCGCAGTCCGGATGTGGCCCGTGGGCTGTAGTTTGCTCACCTCTGACCTAGACAGAAAGATGGTTAAAGAAGACTGTTATGCATGATATATAGGGTCCTACCAAATTCAGTCCATTTTGGTTAATTTCATGGTCATAGGATTTAAAAAACTCATAAATGTCACAAGTTCAGCTATTTACATCTGAACTTTCATGGTGTTGTAATTGTAGGGGTCCTGACTCAAAAGGGAATTGTGGGGCGGGGTGGTGCCGCAAGGCTATTGTAGGGGGGCTGCGGTACTGCTACCCTTACTTCTGCGCTGCTGCTGGCCGGGCGCCGCCTTCAAAGCTGGGTGGCAGCTGAAGGCAGCGCAGAAGAAAGGGCAGCAATCCCATGACCCCCCTAAAATAAACTTGCAACCTCCCCTGCAACTCCCTTTTGGGTCAGGACCCCCCAGTTTGAGAAACGCTGGTCTCCCCTGTGAAATCTATATCTTATAGGGTAAAAGCACACAAAAGACCAGATTTCATGTGGGGAGACTAGATTTCACGGTCTGTGATGCGTTTTTCATGGCCGCGAATTCAGGGCCCTAGTGATATATCTGTCAGAGGTGAACAAACTATGGGATATGCATGAGCATAATCTAGTTGTAACCCTTCTGCCCGTCAGAGTTGGCAGCAACAAGGGCCGGGTTCAATATCTAGGGGATCCATTCCAATAACACAATGCAAAACCGGCTCGAGCCCCGACCCAGTGACCTGGGACAAATATATACCACCCCCTCTGGGCGCCTCCAAGAGGCAATACTTCCCTTCTCCCAAGCACATAGTCTGAGTGTAGCAAAAAGCCTTTTAATAACAGAGAGAAACAATGTGGCATTATGTTGGGGAAACACCACCAACAGGATTCATAACACAACCCATGAGCAAAAAACCCACCCCAAGCAAATTGGGGCATGCCCCTTTCCCTTTGGTTCTTGAGTCCAGCAACCCGAAATCACCCAAAGTCCCAAAAGTTCAATGACCCAAAAGTCTCTGTCCCTGGTCAGGGCAGCCCCAGAGTTCGAAAGTTTATCTGCGGAGCTTTACCTCCCAACCTGGGTGGAGATGGGATGGGGGTAAGAGGCACCTTACATGATCTGAAGCTGACCGCCCCACAGCTCCATAGGCCTCCGCTTGCCGCCCCACAAACTCCTTCGCTCAGCTCCGCGGCCCACAAGCAGCTCCCGCCGTCCTATGAACTGCTCCACCAGCCGGTCCACAAACTGCTCCGCGTCCCACCAGCAGCTCCCGCCGTCCTACGAACTGCTCCACCAGCCGGTCCACAAGGCACTCCAGCCGTCCCACAAGCTGCTCCACAATATATCTTCAGGCTCCCCGAGTACTTAACACAATGCTCAGTGATTTCAGCTCTTAGGTGACTTCAGCTTGTAGTAGGGGAGCCTCAGTGCTGGTGCACTGTCAGCCCAAAGTGAGCTCAGCAGCCTGTAACTAGACTCCTAATAGAATCAAAATTAGCTCTGATATTCCACAGTGGAGAGAGGAGGAAGTGCAATTAGCATGTAAGGCCCTCACCAAGGGGCCCATGCCACCAAGTATTAATACTTGTCCCCAGCCTCTCTCCCTTCACAGAGTTTTAAAACCCATGACCCTTGCCTAGCGAGTGCTACTTAGTTGATGGTGAGTCCCTCCATCATAACAAAAGGCCAAGTACAGTTCCAAGCACAGTTCCCATAATCAGCATAACAACAATTTATTCTTCCTGCCCCAATACAGAGACACTGGGGATCCCACAGCAGCCAAAGTGACCATTTGGGCAGCTATGGCCTCATTCTAGGCGGGGTGGGTGTGCCTATGCAAATGAGATCGGCCCCTGAAGTTCTTTTCCACAACTTGCCACACCTCACCACCAGATGTCAGGGTGGAGCTCATCCTGACACTGCTTACATAGTCATTGAGCTAGGAGTAGAGCTGGTTGGGAATTTTATGATGAATAATTTTTTCATCAAAAATGCTGATTTGTCAGAACTGAAATTGTTTGTGAACCAATACATTTCTTAACTAGAAAAAAAAAAGATCTTAAATTGTCAAAATGTTTTGTTTCAACATTTTCAAAATTAATTTAAGTGACTTCTTATTTCAAAATGTAAGCTCATTAATTTAGATTAATTCTCGGGAAAAGCTTCCTAACTGTAAGAACAATAGGACTATGGAACAGACTTCCAAGAGAGGTTGTGGAAGCTCCTTCACTGGAGGTTTTCAAAAGGAGGCTGGATGGTGCTGTCTTGGATGGCTTAGAAACAACAAATTCTGCATCTTGGAAGGGGCTAGACTAGATGACCTTTGCAGTCTCTTCTAACCCTATGGTTCTACGATTCTACAATTAGTATGAAAAAAAGTTAAAGGAAAAGAGATCAAAATCGAAACATGCTTAAAAATTATCAAAATGAAATGTTTTGATTCACTTGAAAAAACAGCATGGGTATTTTTGGTTCATGAATATTTTTGAGATTTTTATTCTTCATTCGAATTCAAGAGAGGAAAGAATGTAAAACTCTCCAAAAATGTCCATAGGAGAGGAAAATTGTTTCCCACTCAGCTCTAGTTCTGAATCCTACATCCCTTGGGGAGTGCCAGAAATCCACACACTGCCCCTGTGTGCTGGAGTGTGCCTTTGGACCTCTGAGCTAGATGAAAGATATATAAAAATCAAACCACATGTAGGCAGACAGCTCCCTATTGACGGCGCCTGAGGAAGCTAGTGTGTGTTGTTTATTCCAGCAAGTACCTGGAACAACATACTGTGCTCATGAAATAGGCTCCTGGGACACGAATTTCACTTAAGAATATGTAAATAACAGGTGCTCAAGGTCTTGCCTATGCTACAGGCTAAATCGGCGCAGCTGAGATCGATGCAGCAAGCATCGATTTAGTGGGTCTGGTAAAGACACAATAAGTCGAAGTGAGAGCGGTCCTAAGACTTACATGTTTAATGCCCTCTTTAGGGATATTCATGTCTACAGGAGTCAGGTACATGCCTATCCTATTACACCTTCTGGAAGATATCAGTGTCCATGTCCAGCTTCATGTTTGAGTGGTAAGTTCTGTTAGCCATTTAGATTGTGTTATCCTGCTTCCCAGGGCTGCATGTCCAAATCTGAGCTAAAAAAAAAAATTCTACTAAAAGAATGCCACAGATTTCACTTATTGAGTCCAGCGTAACCAGCTATTACTATGTAAATGAAATAACCAGCCACTCAGGAGCAATTCCACTTCCATTCCCATCCCCAGGCATGTAGAAGTGAATGCAGGCAGTGAAATTGGCACAGTTCTGCTGTGCTAGAGAGGTGGCTGGTCCTGGACCTGGCAGCCAACCAGGGGGCTGCACAGCCTCTGTGTCTCATGGAGGCCAGCTCTAGGTGGACTCCCTACATAGCTGTGCATGGTGTTGATGGGAAACGGCCAGAGGATCCAAGATCTACTCAAGACAGATGCCAGTGTCTTGGGTTGGGTACTGGGAAGTGGATCTGGCATGTAGTTATCCTGACATCTGCCTATCTTGCTTTTTTATGTACTAATGTAGAAACTAGATACATGCCAAACTCCACAAGTGGATAAGCTCAGTTGAAATCTAAGGGAGGCATAAGGTTATTTTGCATTCTTGTTTATGTTCAAAAAGTCACCGCTCTTCTAGCCCATATCCTGGGCATCATCTTTGACTTTGACTCCTCTCTCCCTCCTCATATCCAAGTTGTGTCTACTTCTTGCAGATTCTTTCTGCATAATCTCTCTAAGATATGGTCTTTCCTATCCATCCACATAGCTAAAGTGCTCATCATCTTGTGTCTCGATTACTGCAACGTTGTTTTCTCCACCCGTGACAAATGCCGTGTTGCCCTACTCATAGCCATTCAGAATGCTATTGCGAAGATCATTCTCGCAGCCCATCATTTTGACCACATCGCCTCTCTCTTGGCATGCCTCTCCTGGCTTCCTCTTAATCATAGAATATCAGGGTTGGAAGGGACCTCAGGAGGTCATGGAGTCCAACCCCCCCTGCTCAAAGCAGGACCAATCCCCAATTTTTGCCCCAGATCCCTAAATGGCCCCCTCAAGGATTGAACTCACAACCCTGGGTTTAGCAGGCCAATGCTCAAACCACTGAGCTATCCCTCCCCCATCCTTCTTTTTTTGCCTCTGTTTTCACTAACAAGGTCAGCTCCCAGACTGCTGCGCTGGGCATCACAAAATGGGGAAGAGATGGCCAGCCCTCTGTGGAGATAGAGGTGGTTAGGGACTATTTAGAAAAGCTGGACGTGCACAAGTCCATGGGGCCGGACGAGTTGCATCCGAGAGTGCTGAAGGAATTGGCGGCTGTGATTGCAGAGCCATTGGCCATTATCTTTGAAAACTCGTGGCGAACCGGGGAAGTCCCGGGTGACTGGAAAAAGGCTAATGTAGTGCCAATCTTTAAAAAAGGGAAGAAGGAGGATCCTGGGAACTACAGGCCAGTCAGCCTCACCTCAGTCCCTGGAAAAATCATGGAGCAGGTCCTCAAAGAATCAATCCTGAAGCAATTGCATGAGAGGAAAGTGATCAGGAACAGCCAGCATGGATTCACCAAGGGAAGGTCATGCCTGACTAATCTAATCGCCTTTTATGATGAGATTACTGGTTCTGTGAATGAAGGGAAAGCAGTGGATGTATTGTTTCTTGACTTTAGCAAAGCTTTTGACACGGTCTCCCACAGTATTCTTGTCAGCAAGTTAAGGAAGTATGGGCTGGATGAATGCACTATAAGGTGGGTAGAAAGCTGGCTAGATTGTCAGGCTCAACGGGTAGTGATCAATGGCTCCATGTCTAGTTGGTAGCCGGTATCAAGTGGAGTGCCCCAATGGTTGGTCCTGGGGCCGGTTTTGTTCAATATCTTCATAAATGATCTGGAGGATGGTGTGGATTGCACTCTCAGCAAATTTGCGGATGATACTAAACTGGGAGGAGTGGTAGATACGCTGGAGGGGAGGGATAGGATACAGAAGGACCTAGACAAATTGGAGGATTGGGCCAAAAGAAATCTGATGAGGTTCAATAAGGATAAGTGCAGGGTCCTGCACTTAGGACGGAAGAACCCAATGCATAGCTACAGACTAGGGACCGAATGGCTAGGCAGCAGTTCTGTGGAAAAGGACCTAGGGGTGACAGTGGACGAGAAGCTGGATATGAGTCAGCAGTGTGCCCTTGTTGCCAAGAAGGCCAATGGCATTTTGGGATGTATAAGTAGGGGCATAGCGAGCAGATCGAGGGACGTGATCGTTCCCCTCTATTCGACATTGGTGAGGCCTCTTCTGGAGTACTGTGTCCAGTTTTGGGCCCCACACTACAAGAAGGATGTGGATAAATTGGAGAGAGTCCAGCGAAGGGCAACAAAAATGATTAGGGGTCTGGAACACATGACTTATGAGGAGAGGCTGAGGGAGCTGGGATTGTTTAGCCTGCAGAAGAGAAGAATGAGGGGGGATTTGATAGCTGCTTTCAACTACCTGAAAGGGGGTTCCAAAGAGGATGGCTCTAGACTGTTCTCAATGGTAGCAGATGACAGAACGAGGAGTAATGGTCTCAAGTTGCAGTGGGGGAGGTTTAGATTGGATATTAGGAAAAACTTTTTCACTAAGAGGGTGGTGAAACACTGGAATGCGTTACCTAGGGAGGTGGTAGAATCTCCTTCCTTAGAAGTTTTTAAGGTCAGGCTTGATAAAGCCCTGGCTGGGATGATTTAACTGGGAATTGGTCCTGCTTCGAGCAGGGGGTTGGACTAGATGACCTTCTGGGGTCCCTTCCAACCCTGATATTCTATGATTCTATGATTCTATGATTCTTCTCTGTCATATCAACCATAAGCTACTTGTCTTTGCTTTCAAGGCTTTTCATGGCCTACCCCCACTTTACCTATCACTCATTCAGTATCAAAAAGTTGACTTCTTGCCTATGATCAGCCCATGAGGCCAGCCTCCATCACCCACTTGTTAAATTCTCAAACAAGCACCTTCAGGCTTTTTCCCATGCTGCCCTCCATGCTTGGAAACATCCACAAAGCCAGTTCATTGTTCTACTTCAGATCACTCCTTAAAACTCTCCTTTGCCATGAGGCCTACAAAAAAATCTTGACAATGACTTAAGCTGTTGGTGTGCAAAGACCACTGCCTGTCATGGTGATAAGTATTGTTTTATTGTTTCCTTGTACTCCCCCATTAGTCTGTCTATATCCATCTGTTCTCTTTTGTCCTATACTTAGATTGTATGTTCTTTGGGGCTGGGTCTGTCTTTTTGTTCTGTGCTGCACAGCACCTACCACAAGGGGGTGCTGGTCCATGACTGGGGCTCTTTGGTGCTACAGTAATCAAGTTATAATTAATAGTAATCTCAACAATAATCAAAAGTCATTTCCAGAGAGGCCCACTTTCCTCTATACTTGCCTGCAAAACAGAAACTACAACGCAAGTGTCTGTTTCAGTGGTGATCAGTCATATGTTCACATAAGGCTCCCTGAAAAACGATTCCTCTTATCCAGTGGGGGATATATTTATGAGTTCTACCATTTAAACAAAAGCAATTCATAAATTCCATCAAGGCAGGAGGCAATAAGCATAAATGTAGCGGCACATTGCTTCAAATGATTAGACTTGTATGTTCCCGAAAACAACAACAACAACACTGGGAGAGACCCTAAGGTGGAGTAAATTGCAATGGGGCTATGACAGCTTATGAGGATCTGCCTCATAGAGCATATTAATAGTTGGTCGACTCCTGTGGGCATTGTCAGGCCACTAAAGAAATGGATGTTATTAAAACCTTAATCTGTAGTGGGGGCAAAACCTTGAGGTGTGAGCGTATTTGGTGTTTAGAATTTCAAACAGGAGTATCCAGGCACCCTCTCCAGAACATCACTGCTCCATTTGTTTACTTGTTTTAACAGAGTTTTAATTAACAGTTATAAAATAGTTATAACCTAGAAATGAAGGTTTCTTTATGAAATGGCACATTACAAAGATTGACTTAAATGGGCCAGACCAGTGATCAGTGGTTCAGGAGCCAAATTAGCAATCAACATTACCCAAAAGAGCCCAAGTAGTGGGAATTCATTGTTTCATTGACTAGAGTACTATTCATATTTAAGCAGTATGACAGGGGAAATATTGTAAGTCAATAACTTATCAATTTGCACTAACTTAATTGGTCAGTAACATAGTAGAAGCATCCTGATTGGTTAATAATTAAATCACACAGTGTTTTAATATCATGTGCTGCAAAGAGCTGCAGGAGACCCAGTGAAGAGCCATTTGTGGCTCACAGGCTGCAGTTTGAGTGTCACTGGGCCAGACCCTCAGCCTGTATAAATTGGTGTTGCTTCACTGAAGTCAGTGGAACTTCACGGATTTACAGTGTCTGAGGAGCTGACCCAGTAACTTTATTAGGGCTCCTGAACAGTTAGGTTGGTTGGTTTGTATTGGCTTTTATGACAGGTCTCAGAGTGGTAGCCATGCGAGTCTGTACAGGAACTCCTCACTTAAAGTCGTCCCAGTTAACGTTGTTTCGTTGTTACATTGCTGATCAATTAGGGAACACGCTCGTTTAAAGTTGCGCAATGCTCCCTTATAACATCATTTGGCAGCCGCCTGCTTTGTCCACTGCTTGCAGGAAGGGCAGCATGTTGCAGCGAGCTGGTGGGGGCTTGGAACCAGGGTGGACCGGCAGCCCCCCTATCAGCTCCCCTCTTCCCTAAGTTCCCTGTGTGGCAGCCACCCAGCAGGCTATCAATTGCCAGCAGTTCAGCTGTCCCTGCCCCCACTGCCATGTGCTGCTCCTGCCCTCTGCCTTGGAGCTGCTCCTGGGAGCCTCCTGCTTGCTAGGGGGATGGGGGCTACTGTCAGGGTGTCCCCCTCCCCCCTGGTCCTGCACCCCGCTTACCTCATCTCCATAGAGCAGGGGGGACACACGGCAGGGCTCAGGACGGAGGGAGGTTCCTGGCAGCAGCTGCTGGGGTCTCCGCTTGCTGATTAATTTAACAAGGTAGTATACTTAAGAGTGGTGTCAGCATACTTGAAGGGGCAATGCGCTTCTCTCTCTCTCACACACAGGGTGTGTGTCTCTGTCTCTGTCTGCCGTGCTGTCTCCCCTCCCTCCATTCGTGCCGCCTTGTAGAGTGTGAGGCTACATTAACAACAACAAGTTAACCCTTGAGGGCTCAGCCAATTGCTAGTTCATCGTTTAGCAGGAAGGCGTTCCCTGGGAAATATCCCACCTTCTGGCGCCACTACCTCAATCAAGCTTCACAATCATCATTGCGGTGTACAGTATTAAATTGTTTGTTTAAAACTTATACTGTGTGTGTGAGTGTGTGTGTGTGTATAGTCTTTTGTCTGGCAAAAAAATTTTTTTCCCTGGATCCTAACCCCCCCATTTACATTAATTCTTATGGGAAAATTGGATTCGCTTAATATCGTTTTGCTTAAAGTCGCATTTTTCAGGAACAGAACTACAATGTTAAGTGAGGAGTTACTATATCAGCAAAAAGAAGGAGGAATACTTGTAGCACCTTAGAGACTAACAAATTTATTTATGCCAAAATAAATTTGTTAGTCTCTAAGGTGCCACAAGTACTCCTCGTTCTTTTTACTGGCTTTTATGTGGCTGTTCTGGTGAAGTGAAATCTGTGGCTCTCTCTGAGTAGTCTGTTTTCTTGCTGGTGCTATTTGGGAGGGAGGCGTTATCAAGTTTGAAACCATGCATTCCTTAAGCACCCTCTTGTGGTAATTTTAAGTGTTTGAACTCTGAGCTTTTACTGTACACACCGGGCCAGATTTTTCAAGTGCTCAGAACCCACAAGTCAGGCAAGATTTTCAGAAGCACTCAAGCTCCCACGAATAGACCTAACTAAGGGCGAGATTTTCAAAAGTGCTCCACAAGCAGCAGTTTCTCATTGCAACACGCCTAGCTGGCTTGCGAAAAAGCTCCGCACAGAAACTGTGAAGCTCTTAAGAATAAGTGGGCAGATTTTCTAATTATTTGTAATGTGTCATGGGATTCACTCCACTCACGGAGGTGATGCCTCCTTTTGGCTCCTCTCAGTATTAGCTCAACATTGGTTTAATGCCTCCTTTTGTGGTTTCTCAGCCCCCTTGACCTGATCTCTCACTTGGCAGCCTCTTTCATACTCTACAAGCTACAGCACTTCTTCATGGCTTGGCCCTCCAGCCAAGTCATTACAGTGCCCCCCCCCCCCTTTTCAGGGTATCAAAGTCTCTCTAACCAAACTGCCTCAGTCAGTCTTCAAAGTCCACTGCCCGGTCCATGCCATTCCCACAGTGGCAGGTAGGGGACCCCAAGCCTGCCCTCTACACTGGATTCCAGCCTAGAGACCCTACAATCAGCAGCTAAGGCCCACACAGCCTTACCCTCACTGCTGTATTCCCTAGGCTCCATATATATATATATATATATATATATATATATATATATATATATATATATATATATATATATATATATACATATACACAGAGAGAGACACCCACACCTCTCTTTCTGTTCTCTTCTTTCTGGTTTTATACAAGCCCAGCCTTTTCCTACCCAGCTGGGCTTCAGGTTCAGTTAGGGTTGTATATCCAGCCTACACCATACCCAGGTGCAGCCCATCCTGTCAAATAGCCTCTTCTTGAGCTATTTTCACGCCACACCACCCCTTCAGCGGTGGGGTGAGGTGCACACCCCATCATATAGTGTCATATAGCCTAGGAGTCTCAGTCATGGATCAGGACTCCCACTGTAAGAGTTGGATCCAGCAAAAACCATCTGCAGCCTTCCAAGCCCCACAAGTCCTTGAAGGCTGTGGATGTGGATGCTGTGGCAGACAAACCTGTTCAAAGGCCCTGAAAGACCAGAAACTACAAACAAATCAGGTCTGTGAGTGTGCGCTATGGAAGTGGGTAGGGAATAGACAGTTCATGCAAATAACCTCCCTGACTCCCACACTCAGCTCCTTGTGTGGGTTTATTTACTCCTCCGGAAATACATCACAGAAACAATTTCAGAGGCAATTAGAAAATAAAAAAGCCCGACAGCAGTATTTTCCTGGGGAGAATCCCACGCTCCATTAACTCTTCAGTAAAATGCAGTGGGTTGGTTTGTTTTAAGAAGATGTTTGAAGTCCTTGAAATTATTTTTGATCACCTTTAATTTTGGGCAGAGGATTACACACCCATCCACCCACCCTCTATAATGTAGCAGAGAAGAGCACATTTGTGTGCTGGGATAGCCAAAGTAAGAGAGAAGCAAAGCAGAGAACAGGAATGTCGTTTGAGTGGTGAGTTTATAATAAATATTCCCACTAGGCCTTTACAGAAAAATGGCAAACACTGCTCTCTTCTCTCATTACATTGGGTTGAATGAGTTTAATTGAATGAAGAATCTGCTCAAATTCTGTTACAAATTGATCACTTCTGCAGTAGTTCTTAGGACAGTGCTTAACATAAATAAGCTGTGAATTTCTGCTGTCAGAGGTGTGCCTAAAATGAGTGCTCAATCACAGATTAATGAACAAAAATAAATATGGTACTTTGTTGTGGGCGAACTAGCTCTCTAGTGGAATGGCTTGCTGAGCTAATTGCTTTCATTCATATAAACATCTGATGATACAGATGGAGATGGATAAAGTGTTTGTGTGCAGTAGTAAAGAAACCAACAAGGATGGTTCCTGCTGTCCCCCTGGCATGTTAATGTAGGCATATTTTAAAATAGATCTTAATTATAGATTAAGCTGATGGTTTCAGGATGCTACAGCTTCTCTCTTTTTCCAACTCAGACTGGGTGTAAGAAGCCTTTGTAAAATCATTTCATTTCCTATGAATGTATAAGACAATGGCAACGAGAATTTAGGCAGGCATCCATAAGATCAGAGACTCTCCGGGGCACCAGCCTCTACAGCTATAGACAGTTCCACTTGCAGCAGAACTGGTGTGTAGGCAGGGACAGGGTTTGGGAAAGCCTCAAAGGTGAAGTCTACCATGTGTGTGGCACAGAGGCCAGCTGCATTGAGGCCCCTTGTATGCTACCAGGGAGTGGGTGTTTAGGGACAGGTGGTGGCACTGTGTGGATCTCCAGTCCTTTCCCACTCTGTGGGGGATAATGGGCAAAGGAGTCACAGAGGCTGGAGTAGTGGCTCTGTAGCATTCTTCCTCATTTGACTCCACAGAGATCCTGGGTACCCAGCCATGCATCAGACAAACAATTTGGATCTTTCTGTCTATTTGCTCTGCATGCTCAAAGAATGGCTCACATAAGGATGGGATATATCTTCAGCAAGACACATGGAGAATTAACTACACAGCTCCCAGGTCTATTAAGTATAGCGGTGACACGTATCCCCCACTGAACTATGGAAATGTGCTCCTTGAAACACTGCTGTAAAGCACTTCTTAGCAATATGCAACTCTGCAGTTTCTGTGTAGGGCAACTTTAGAGAAATCAATCAATAAAAGACATCAATAATTCACTTAAAAGCAATATTCATGGAAGCATAACATTAAATGGAGCTACTATAGGGTATAGCAGAATATTTTTCAAGTAGATATTCAGAAAGGAGGGGATCTGGTCTTCTTTTGATGAGACAGGAATTTTCACAGCAAGCCAGCACCTCAAGTGTTAAGAGTTTGGAAGCCCAGGTTTGCTGTGGTTCACTGGCTTAGCCTGACTTTGGGTCAGATACTGGTAATTGTACTGGGTGGCAAACAGGTGTTCAGATACTATTTGGATGAGGGTCACCTCCCACATATCTATAAAAGTGCAAGAGAGATGTGGGTGGGTGGACTGGTTGGTTTCAAGGCTGGAGCAGCCAAGCAGAAGTGGCCTGGGGCGTTCTGCCTGGGAAGGGCAAAGGAAGGCAGAATATCTTCGTTAGGCAGAGGAGAAGAACACACCACCAGTCGCACTAAGTGCTGCCTTGAAAAGGTCCAGGATGGACTGTCCTGCTCCATCATCTCTATGTGCCTGGCTGCTAGCAGGTGTGCAGGATGGCAGTATCCTGACCATGCCCCTAGCCTGCACTCCCACAGGTTGCTGTAGTGCGTATTTTTTCTGGGTGCACTGCTGGGGCACGGAGAGGCGTTCTGCACAAGAGCACGCAGATGTTTAGTTTTAAGACTACCACACATCTCATGTTGTAGGTAGATGGTCTTTTTAGCCTTGGGGATAATTTGTAAGGAAAGTTGGACATGTGTTGGGGTTCTGTTCTCTGGGGTTTTTTGGCAACCAGCAACTTCCAGGGATGGCCTGCGTTGGCTGGTGGAGAGGATTCCTTTGATCTCCAGATTGACAACATGATGGTCCAGGAAGGAGAGTGGTGTGCTTTCCCATATTTCTGAGGCTAGACTGTGACTGTCCAGATGGCTGGAGGACTGAGGCAGCTTTTGAGAAAGCCATACTAATCATACTGACCAGGAAATCCTGGGCCAGCATGATGTGGCACCGTACAGCTAGATTTAGATGAGTGGCTGTGGAATAACTTTTTAAAGAAAACGTATGAAGCCAATACAAAAACTGTAATCACCTGCAGCCACAGATTTTATGAACAGGTGGAAATGACATGAAATGGCAGCAATATTCACAGAAGCAGCCAGCCACTGTTCCTTTTTCATTCAGATTTCCATACTGCTGGGAGATTCATTGTGGACAGTGGTTGCCTTTCATAGAGTCTCCCTTGACTTGAACCCACCACTTATGCAGAAATACCACTGTTTCTGTGAAGTGTATGCATAGCTATGTTCTCACTCACAGTTGGTGGAGAGCAGGAAGATAGTTGGGGAGCAAACTCATATGGTGCTTCTAGATTCAGAAATGACAGCACCTGAGCTCCTCTATCCCACCACTAGCGATGTCATAAACATTAACACAAGCAGAAAGTATATCGCAACTTCTTGCCCAATAACCTCTGTACTTTCTTCCACACAGCCCCTATGCATGGGATGAACTGCTTGAGCTGATCTGGCTCCTTTATCCTGTCCACATTGAAGCCCCTCTTGAAGACTCACTTCTCCTGTGCTGCGTATGATGAATTGCAGTGACTTGAATAAAAATGGTCCATTGTTGGACTTCTCTGTCTGTTTTTGGATTGTAAGCTCCTTTGAACAATGACCACCCAGTCTCAAATGTTTGGAAAGAGTCAAACACATCTTGGGCAGTGTCATAAATTAAAAATTGATAATAGTGTTAGAGGAACGTCTCACCCTTTACTAGGACACCAACCCATTCTTATGTACTGATGGCAGCTGCTTTTCGGGGGTTGAGAGTACAAGCTGTTTGGGGCAGGGCCTATCATTTTGCTCTGTGGTTGTACAGCCCCTAGCACAATGGGGCCCTGATCCATGACTGGGGCTTCCAGGCACTACCGCAATACAAATAAATAATAATAATAAAATATTTTAGTGCAAGCTAAGGCTTTTTACCCTATGGCTTAAAAAAAAAGTTCCTTCCCTGTGTCTGAAATGAGCACTGACTTATATAGTCAATAGAAATTAACCCTGTTCCTGGCACATGGCTTTATGGATAATCTCCTTTTAGGGTGAAGTTCAAGCTGCGCAGAAAGCCAGCACAAGCCCACACAGCACTTAAGCCTGATTTCGAGGGCTTAAGTGGGACTGAACTGGTGCATAGGCCATGTGCCACACCCTCTGCTAGGTTCATCATATAAAGCAGATACCCTTCATAATCCAATAGTTGGACGAGATGCTTTTCCATTAGTATCCAACATGCTGGGCATTAGGGGTGCTGTGATGCCCACAATATCCCTCAGGGATCCACCATATGCGTATTTATAATAGGCTAACAGCTAGTTGCTAATTTCTGTGGTTTTGGGGTCTCATTTTAAAACTTCTTATGCTGATGGTGTCATATCAATAATAAGATGAATAATTAAAACCTTTTCAAGAGGTAGGGATAGATTTGTCCTTTAGAATCTAGGGTTTGACTAAACAAAGTAGTGTAAAGTTGCGACCTCTCTTCTAATAGCTTACTGCATATGACGTCACGTGTTCGAAGTGCTGTACAAACATTAATTCCGGAGAAACAACTTTCTGCACTCTTTGGGGGTGAGCATCTTTGTTATAAAATGAAACTGTTCGACTGCGCTAGCCTCCTCTACACTAACGTTCTGTTCACTGCATTAATTCCGCGGTGACTTGAGCATTAGTAGAACCATGTTAATCCCCTTTGCTTATTTGGAAACCCGGAGCTCCTGCATTGCTTCTCAGCAATGTTTTATTAGCAGAACCTTGGAGTGAGGTCTCGCATTCCAAACACTAACGTCAATGTATTGATCCATATGTTTGTAACTGTACCATGAAGCAAAATTAAACTATTCTCATCCAAATAACTAAGTACACTTAGTAATGCTGTATCCTTTGCTTTGGTTTGGTTGCATCCTGTTACCTGCAATGGGTCTTCCGTTCACTGGCATGAATTGCTGCACCGAATCTGCCAATGGCAGATATTTCTGCTTCTTGGACTAATTCAGAAAGGGGTTCAAGTTAGTGAACAGAAAAGGCTGAAGATGAAGAAATTCTGTCAGTCCTAGGCAGGAAGTGCTGTCTTAACTCAGACGATTTGGGCATTGGGTGATGCAGGAGAGAAAGGGTAAAGTCCATCGCACAACTCCTGTTTGTAAAAGCCTTGGACTTCCCTCCAGCAGTGCAATTATTTTAAAGAACTGGGGTGAGGAGATCACGAGTGATAATAATGCATTAATGCAACAAGCTCAGTAACAAGGTGAGTGGTGAGGTGGGGACAAGATTATGTTTTTCTCACTCCAGTGGTTGCACCTATACTTCCCTCTGACCTAATGCTATTTTTTGTAGGATGCCTAATAGCTTTCTACCCTGCCAGTGATTTCAGGGGCAGATGACTGACTAGCTTTTCCAGTGAACTACTCCCTTTCCCATTGCCTATTCACTGGGGGAGGAGGGCAAACTGGTTGGCATTTGCTGGGTGCCTCCGGTCTGCCTCTCTCCCTCCCACTGCGTCCTGCATGGTTGGGTAGCATAGGACTGCACGTTGCGGCAGCTGGTAGAGAGCAGGGAGCAGGACAGTTGGAACAGACAGCCAAGGAATCAACCATGGGACCAGACCCAGGGAGCAGTAAAGACCCAGCAGAGAAGTTTAGGCCAGCACCGGGACTGTGGTAGTGGATGCCAAATGCAACAGAGACACTAACTCAGCACTCTAAGCTCGCACCATAGAGAGACTGCGGCTGGAGCAAGCTGGATTTTGAATTGGTCCGTGGCTGATCAAGGTGATTGTTACTGGTAAAACTGTCTGTACCGATAATGAAATTGGAATGATTCCTGGTTAAATTCCTGCCTCCCCAAAGCCAATAAGAGGGGTCTCCATTGCAAGGGGCACATGATGCCCATTGTTAGTAAGGGGAGCCCCTGCCTGGCAAGAGGCATTTTCTGGGTGCATGTGGCCTACTCCCTCAACCTCTCTTTTTCAGAAATGTTCCCTTGGATCTTAATGCAGCTTCTGCTCCCATGCATTTCATAGACTCATACATTATAAAGCCAGAAGAGACCTACGTGACCTTCTGCATAACATCCAATCTTGATTTAAAAATTTCTAGTGATGGAGAATTCACCAGAACCCTTAGTAAGTTATTCAATGGTTAATTACCTTCACCATTAAAAATTATACTTTATTTCTAGTCTAACTTTGTCTAGCTTTAACTTCCAGCCACTGGATTTCGTTATACTTTTGTATGCTAAATTGAAGGACCCTGTAATATCAAATTTCAGTTCCTTGTGTAGAGAGACAAAAGGTGTTTTAGGGAATATCTTTTATTGGACAAGATTCTGTTGGTGAGAGAGAGAAAGCTTTCGAGCCACAGAACTCTTCTTCTGGAGTTGGAAGGGTTCTCCCCTCCCACCTCATTTCTCTAATATCCTGGGACCGACACAGCTAAAATGACACTGCATAGTTCCTCATGTAGGTAGTTATACACTGAGCAAGTCCCCCTTAACATGCTCTTTGTGAAGCTCTGACATAGGGACCCATTTGTGCCAGCTGGCAAAGCATTCAGTATCCTGTAACAGCAATTCCTACCAGGCCTGACAAACTCACTACACCAAGCAACCACTTTCATAGTATTTAATCAATACAGACTATTATATGAGGTCTTAAATGAAAGTCAGTGCCACAGTGGTGATGAATATCTTTGTGAAATGAATGTACTCCTACTATGTAAGGAGTCATTTATATATGTTCCTAAGGTCTCTATTAAGGCTGAGTTGACAAACAGGTTTCTGCCAAATAAAGGAGGTTTATTCACCTTTCCTGATCCGTCAGTACATTAAGTAAGCATTGTAAGGTAATACAGTGGAAAGTCATTTACAATACATACAAAGACAACAGGAGGATACGAAATCAACTGAAAAAAACAAGCGACAGGGGTTCTACTATCTCTGAGGACAGACAATGAACTTTTGGGATATAAGGCAGAGGCACAGACGCACCCCTTTAGTCTGATCCTCAGAAGTAATTGGGCAACGTGATTACATTCATGAAAACAGTGAGATCAACTTATTTAGAGAAAAGCTTAATCTGCTAAATTTAGGCTCTAGGAATCATGTTATGAATTTGTTTTATACATAACCCTTCTGTTTCCATTATCCATACTCACTCTCTCTTAAATCTTAGCTAATAAATTTATGATTGTTTTCACTATAAATATACCTCAGTGCTGTGGTATTACATAAGGAGCTTGTTGAATCACACAAGTTGGTGTGTACACTGTTCCTTTGGGGACAGCAGACCTGTGTTACTGTGAATGTTCGGCGGATAGGGGCTGAATATTACAGGGGATTGCTTCAAAGGGGCTCAGGGACTAGGGTGCACCTATTGTTAATGTACAAGATAAAGTAAGGGCAGCATAGCCCAGAGGAGAGTGTTTGGGTGGCTAACAAAGTGGAACTGTCAGGGACCTGACACCCAATTAAGCACAAGCAAGTCTCTTTATAGCCAGAGGCAAGGGAGTAAGAAGCTGACTCCCAGTTCTGGGCAATCCAACAACCATCACATAAGCTAAACAGAGCTCTATTCGTTTTTACTATACGGATTGTTTTCTCATTCTTTAAATCATTCCCATGGCTCTTCTCTGAACCCCCATTCTCAGAATCCTTCTTGAATTGTGGGCCTGAAGAGTGGACACAATATTTCAGTATCAGTCACACTTGTGTCAGATATAGAGGTAACATATCCTCCCTACTCCTACTTGATATTCCCCTGTTTATACATCCAAGGATCACATTAGCCCTTTTGGCCACAATATTGCTCATGTTCAGCTGATTATAAAGGCACTGCTTCCCTAGATAGAGTCTCCCATCTTGTAAGTATGGCCTACATTCTTTCTTCCTACATGTATACATTTAGCCATATTAAAATGTTTGAGCCTGGCTTACCAAGTGATCCAGATAACTCTGTCAGGTGACCTGTCGTCTTCATTATTTACTGCTCCCTTAAGCTGTGTGTCATCTGCAAACTTTATCCATGATAATTTTACATTCTCTTCCAGGCCATTGCTAAAGCATAGAGCCAGGAACCGATCCTTGCAGCCCACCACAAGAAACACACCCATTCTGATTCTCTGTTTACAATTATGTTTTGAGACCCATCAGTTAGCCAGTTTTTATTAATTTTTGCTTTGTTGATTTTGTATTCTATTTTCTTAGCCAAAATGTTGTGTTGTACCAACTCTAATGCCTTACAGAAGTCTATTACCTTTATCAATCAAACTTGTAATCACATAAAAAAGTCAAGTTAGCCTGACAAGGTCTATTTTCCATAAACCCACATTTTAAAATGTCAGTACTGACTGGGCTGGACTACCCCAAAGTGCACTTCAGTATGCAGAGATATTCATGCTCATGTGAGAATGGGGAGTACTGAATACTACAGTGCATTTCTGAACAAAAACAAGTCAAATCCTCCAGTTGTTAGGTACTGAGTGCTTTCAATTTCCATTGATTTGAGAGTGCTTAGGTCTTTGCAGGACTAGGATCTCAGTCCTTACTCACACACTGTTCCCATGGGAGTCAATGCCTCATGCAAACTGTAGCAGAGTCATAATCTGTCCTTGTATAATTTCTATAAAATACTTACAAACACCTACCATTTGCATTAGACTTGTTGAAAAAGAAAAAGGTTGAACCTGGCTAGACATTGTGTTACGTGGACTTGGATAGTGGGGCATTTAATACTTGAAAGTACAGTATATTGAATGTAATGGAGTTTGATTGAAGAGCATCTAAAAAGCAGATCTGTTGACAAAATAATGGATGGTTATATGCAGGAAGAGTTATAATTGATTATCTAAAAGCCTCTCTGTGTACAAAGAAAGGACTTTCTAATTTGAACTTTTGTAATCAAAGAAAACCAGATGAACTACAAATGGTAATATACATTTATTGGTACTGGATTAATTAAATCTTGCAGGTTTGCCCAAAAACCTTTTCAAGTGTCATCTCTAGAGCAATGTGTATTTGCACTAATGAAAGAAATGGAATTCAGAAATGGCCTTTAGGAAATGCGTAAGTTGTACAGTCCATTAATATGAAAAGGAAATGCAGACTGCAAAAATCTCTCTCAGTGCTAGTAGCATTAACTCAATTTGAACTAGCCTGTGGTTATCACAGTTTGCTTTTAAGCATTTGAGCCCAAATATGTAACACAGTGACAGTGGGACATGCTTTAGATTAAGCAACTAATGTAAAAATCATTTAGTGAATATATTTTTATCAAATTCTCTCATTGCTGCAAGCTCTGAGCTTGATACTTCAAGTGGCTGAGGATGTCCTGGGAATTGTGAAGCCATCTGTGGTCCTACTGAATATCAATGGGGCTGAAGGGTTCAGCACACATTATAGGACTGAGGCTGAAATCTGAAAAGCAGGTGACAAAATCATAGCATCATAGACGGTTATGGTTGGAAGAGACCTCAGAAGGTCATCTAGTCTCTAGGACAAGTCATGCCACCACCATGATTACAATCCTGTGATGTGAAAATGCTGTAGGCTTTCTTGCTAATTAAAACTGAACTACAAAATATACACATGAACAATTTTCAAGTGTTTTATGGGTGCATTTGTGTAAGACCAAAAAGAGCAGCTTAAACAGCAAAAAGGATTTCTAGGTCTATTGCCTAAAAATGATATACCGGTCCAGTGAAAGATAAACAAACAAACAACAGTCAGTCATATAGTCTTTTGTACCAGGGACTAAGCCCTGAAAAGCCAGCTGAAGATCAGAATGCAGCTTCCAGTCCCTGCTTCCCTAGCAGATGGGCCAAGCTGGGATGAACACACCACACTTTGGAGCTCCACCACGGTGCACAACCGAGGATCCAGCTTACAGATTTTAAGGCCAAAAGGGATCATTATGATCAGCTAGTCTGCTCTCCTTCATAGCAAGGGCCATAACATCTCAGCGGCTGCAGCTCAGTATCTTGTGGGTGCGCTAGAGGATTTTCAGGCTTCGTTTAAAGCCTTACAAGTGATGGAGAATTTACCACATCCTTTGTAGCCTGTTCTAGTGATCCTCACTGTTAAAACAGCAAAGGACAGTGACAGTGCTCATCACTTTCAGTGTCTCAGAGTGAGGGATAACAGTGAGAGCTTTGATTTTGAAGGTGGATGGGCTTCCAAAAAGTCACTAGCATGGGGCTAACTCCATTCTTACTCACTGAAGTCAGTGGCAGTTTTGCTTAAATAAAAATTGGGCGAGAATTGGGCAAGGACTTCATGGTTTGGCCTCATAGATAAAATCCATTACACTTAAAGAAAATAACCAATAGAAGGGGGCCTTAATGCCACAGCAGCTTAATGCATCAGTAGGAGAGATGGAATTATTCTGCAGCCCTGAGGGAATGACCATTAGTATAATGGTAGAGTTCCAGCACTGTCTGCCTCTGATAAATTATAGGTCTCTCCCCTTCATTCCTGGTGGAATGTTTCATATCACATACATGTCCTTTTTCTACACTGTGCATCTTTTCATCTATTACTGGGAAATTTGCTTCTGTTGTGTCAATGAAAAGCAAAAGCTGAAGTTCAGTACAAGAAACTTTAAACTGCAATTAAGTCCAATAGATACATACAATAGCTGGTTATCTGTGTGCATTACAGCTCTCCCTGATCAATAGTAATTCAGTGCTATAGCATGCTGTATCATCATCTGACAGATATTTTAAGACTTGATTAGTCCTAGGCTCTTTCCAGGGCCCATTGGGACACTACTACAGTGTTCAGTTATAAAGTCCTGCCTTCTGAAAGCATGAAAGAGAGGATTTCTCATTTCCCAGATGGGAGAGGCCTCACTGAAATGCCACAGATTTCTCACTTCCCTGTTTCTAAAAGCTTTAGCTGATTTTTCCTAACAGACAGTTGAGGATGAAACTTAGCTCTCGTCCCCAGCAAGACAAAAAGATGTGCACAAGAGTGTTTTGGGCAGTGTTTCCTCATGCCTGCTTCATCTCTTCTCTAGTGATCTATGCTTTTCTGGGGGCGGTCATGTTTTCTCACATTGAGGGTAACAGAAATTGGAATGAAAGTGAAGAATATAAGGATTTTATGCTGGATCTGCGGAACCTCTCAAAGGATTTAACAGGTATGTGCAGTAATAGAAAAATGACTTCGCTTACAGGGTATTACTGAACCCCCTGTCATTCAAATTAGATCTCTTAACTTGTGACTATATACTTCAAAATAATGAAGGGTAAGCTTGGAAGTAGCTTTAGAGTGTATTTATTTGCTTTAATTATGATTTCCAGGCTGTAAACTTCCACGGTCCCTATGTGAATGTTTGATGAGATTTTTGTAGTGCTTATCTACTTCTCTTTTTCTTGCATCACTGGAAAGATTTAAAGTTACCCTGGGTAGCTAAAGAGTGAATGAGATTGCTTAGCTATTGTAACAAGCTCAGTTTAGAGTCTCCTTCATCCCTCATGGGGTCTCCTCTAGTCACGTAATAATAGGAGGTCAGCCTGCTGCCTTACAAAACAAAAACATAACAGTTCAGAAAGTCAAAGAAAGGCTGGATCCTAATAATCATTTATGTGAAGGATGGGTCCAACTACAGGGTATATAATGTCAGGATGGCAAAAAAAGAGAGGGTGGTGAGGGCGGGGGTGGTAGCACTTATTCATTGTCTACAGCAGACTAAATAGACAAAAGAGCTTTTAGTGAATGGTCACTGGCTCTTTCTGAGGGCTCATCTACACTTAAAAATTTACCAAAATAGCAACTCCAGAATAATTATTTCAGAAGGGTTATTTATTTCAGTAGAAACCCTCTATGGACACTTATTCCAGAATATGAGTGCCTTTTTTCCACTGCACTTACTCCATTTTGGAAGTGATCTTTATCAGGGAGGGATTACAGGGAGTAAGTCACACTCCAAAGATGCCTATATGTGCAGGCTATAGGAGTAGCTGCTAGAGATAATGCATTTGGTATTTATCCACAGGTAGGGGCCATGGGTCTCAGCAGTAGACCACAAATAGAGACTTTTTCTGTTTATCTTCTGATTACAAATTGTTTTACTTTCTTAAGTAAAAGACCATGCTGGTTGCACCTCTTTTCCCTCTCACCTCTGTCTCCCCCAGTTCAATCATTCAATCAGAAGAAGAATAAACCAGATACCTAAAAGAAAAGAGCTAGATGTCATGAAAGACAGATGTCAAATTTTGTGTCATTCTCTTTTTGGTATATTTTCTATCTTTCTCTTTTTAAAAATTACCCAGTTTCTTTGTACTCATTTTTTAACGTTATATGCTTTCACGCATCAGTCCCCCCCACCGCGTTTCTTCACCACAGCTACTAGCCTGACTCTGCTTACAGCATGGGCAAAGATTTTGTGTGTGGATATGTTTGTGTGTGGATATGTTCTTCTTTTAAAGTAACAGAGCCAGATCTTCAGCCAGTATAATGGATTTATGCTGATTTACAGCAGCTGATGGTGTGGCCCAGAGTCTTGAAGCAGTCACCACAAGCTGTTTTGTTATTGTAACAGAAAATATGACAGAAAACCAGGAGACATTTAAGAAAAGAGCCCATGCACTGTTCACCAAAGCTAAGTTGGAATGGTTTGCTGATCCAAAAGAACAATGGTCTTTCCTCGGGTCTCTCTTTTTCTGCTGTACTGTGTTCACAACAGTGGGTAAGTTCTGAGGTAAAGTACACTTAACATTTGATGCTAATCTCTGCATTTAACTCATGGGTTTCATCCAATGAATTCACAAAGGAACAAAATGTATTTGTAGTGAGTAATTCGGGTTAAAATGTTATCCAGAGCTCTGTAACCCTCTTCCAATGCGTTTTAGCTCTTAGATTTTTGTAATTGCACATACAAATTAGATGCTCAGTTGCATGCACACATGGTCCTCATGACTTAATGAAACTTTTTTGTAAAAAAAAAACCAAACAAGTTTTCTCTATTGTTTTGGGTCAAAATGTGCTCTGGCCCTCCCCACTGTTGTGTATTATTCTGGGTGTTGCCTTCCACCTGTGAGGACGTGATCTGATTTTAAAGAGCTTCACAGTTGTTTAGGTTGTAAAGTGTGTTATAAATATAAGGCACTATAATTAATTCTTTCTTGCGTATCCACTGAGACATATTGAGAATGGCTAGTCAAGCTTCTATTAAGTACTCCTGAAATTTTCCATTCCAGCTCCAGGTGTAGACGGATGACCTATATACAAACAAAAATGACCTGTTGTAGTCCCTTCTCTACAACACTACTGGGTGCTACTTTCCATGTGCTCCTGCTGTTCTTCTTGACACCATTCTCACACGCTGGCAAACGCAGGTGGTGACTAAGTCTTCCACATAGAACCACTCAGTTAGAATGTGCATGCCTGAGACAATGACCAACGCCACCTTTTGTGAGGGAAGGTCCGGAGGCAGCAAGCAGCAATCCAGAGAGGCTAACAAGGAAAGGGACAGAGATAGAAGATTTCTAGGGTAGACATGTGTATTTTTAAAGAAGGTAACGTGGTCAGATATCCAGCTGAAACCTGCATTTATTCAACTGACCAAAATTCAGTTAGACTAAATATGGGTATGAAAAGTTATCTGACATAATCCTTCAGCATAAGATATGACAGAATCCATAGTTTCCAAAAAACGCGCACACCCATGCCTCTAAAAGTTCTTGTACTCAGAATTCATCCTCATGTATAACCTCAGCTATACTCCTTCCTATTCAATTTTGCTATTAAGAAATCAGTTTCAAGATCTTAAGTTGTGTGGTTAAAGTTCCTTGCCACTCCTCAGTCCAGAGGTTCTCAAACTGTGGTCTACCGACCACCAGTGGTCAGTGAGCTCCATTCAGGTGGTCAGCGGATAGTTCCCTCTAAGGTGCGCTCTTGGGTGGCCACACACGAGAGAATGAAGGGCCACTCACCTAATTAGTGGAGCCGTGTAGGCGTGGCTCCACTAATTAGATGCCTGGACCCTGCAGAAAACACACATGTAAGGTGAGGTGGTGGCCTCAGGGAGAATAGGGAGTAGGTGGGAAGGGGCAGTGGAGAGAGAAGAGGGGGTGGGGGAAATGTGGGACGTGCAGGGCTGTGGCAGCCAGAGAAAGAGGTGACTTTCCTCAGCTCCAGAGCTGCAGCTACCAGGGAGAGATGGCCCTCCTTCCCAGCCTCAGCTCTGTGGCTGCTGTGGCGGGGGAGCGACCCCCATCCTTTCCAGCCCCAGCTCAGGGGCTGCTGAGGTGGGGGACAGAGGGAGAGACCCCTCTCATTCCCAGCCCCAGTTCACAGGCTGCTGTGGCAGGGGAGAGAGGGCACATCCATCGCATTAGAAAGGTAAGACTGCTGATATTAAAATATGAGTTGTGTGCTTTTATTTGTAGAACAAAAAATGTTAATTATTATTAAGGTGGCTTTTTTATATAGTGCTTTTATCCAAAGCGCTTTACAATAGTTAGCTAATGGTAAAAACATTTGGAAAGATCATTAAGTGATCTGCCAAGACCCTCAGCAATTTTCAAGTGGTCCACGAAAAAAAAGTTTGAGACCCACTGCCTTAGACTATTTTCTTTGGTTACCCCTTTCTGCCCTTCCCTGGCTGTTAATCTTCCTCTTTGTTACATTTAAAAAAAAATCCATCTCTTTTCTTTACAGCACAGAACCAGCATGAAATCACACCAGGGTGATTATTATACATGCAATGTCCTGCACCATTGGTTTTCTAGATAATACTGAACTCCCCACAAGTACCTCTGCGTATTAGGCAGCGGATGAGCTACAACCAGAGACAGGTGTGTCTACACCTGCACCTTTTCTTATGGGACTTCTGTGAGAGAGGCATCAGGGTTTTATTTATTTATTTTACTGACTCAGGCAAAATCCCCCCTGACTTCAATATAAGAGCTGATTTGTGGAATGGGTCTACATGGAAGTTTGGTTCGCTTCCATCTCTGCAATTTCATGTTCTTCCACAGAGAATATTTTGCTATTGCAAATGATTTAAAAAGGAAGACAAACCATAGTTTAAACTAGAAGCCATTAATTTCAATGGGGAGTTTTGCTTGAGTAAGGACCAACGGATCAGTTAAGGACACATTTTGCTTAACCATCAAATCAAATTGGCTAAGGATATAATCTAGTAAGTGCTGTAGCTGATGTTATTTTTGGAGGGAGTGCAACTTAAGAGGGTCTCACACTAGGAATGCAAAATAGTTTCCTCTCTGGCGAGAAATGAGGAAGAATAGGTAGCAGGTGCTAGTAAGCAGTAGTAAACATTTATGACAGGTAAATGTGTCCAAATCACTTACGTGATTTAGGATCTTAAGCCTTATTTTCAGAAGTGAGTTAGGCACTTAGAAGCACTCCTACTCCCCTCCAATGGGCTTGATCCAAAATAAGCCCTATTTGTCGACCTCCCCAGGAAGCTATATACCACATCTGTTTGCTTAGGCTCTTTGGGAGGTCTAAGATGCTTGGGGGTTTAGAGGAGGTGAGGAGCCAGGGATATTCATTTTTGTTGTTGATTGACAGCCATTTGTGTGGAGTGAGATCAGCTGTTGATTTGTTATTTGGCTAGATTATATCTGTAATAAATGTTAAAGCAACTATAACCTGTGATAGGCACTTTTATGTATATGAATCAGAACGAAAAAAGAAATCACTCTCCACATATTAATTACGGTAAATAATCCTCACCACTTACCTCTGCAGAGTAATAATTAGCATCCCGATTTCACAGATGTGGGAATGGAGACACACAGGATAAATAACGTGCCAAAGGCCACATACTGAGTTAGTGACAGAGGCTGGATTAGAACATAAAGACTATAGCTATCTTTAGTAAGAATGAAGGTGACCTGGCAATTATACTCCAGTATTTGGTGTAATAATCTTAAAGGCAGCCCCCCAAAGTCATCTAAGAGGAAACAGTGTTGACTAAGGAAGAGAAAAGCATTTTTAAAAAAGGATTCTTTATGCCTTTTTGGAGGACAAAGAAGAGAACTTCCATTAAAAACTTTAATACAGTTTCTCTCTTATCTTTTCCCTAATGGAAATGCATTAACTTAGGGTTAGGGTTTTAACTTCACAGCCGAAGAAGCAATGGCATAACTACAGGAAAGAAGTCCTATGTCCTAATTTAATTTGCAGTTGTATATTTTAGACTACCATTTTGTTACTTAAAATGATCATTTGGCAGTGGAAGCCTGGTAATATTTTTGCATTAGTTACATTTGATATTGGCACTTTTTAGATCATTAGAGTAAAGTGTTATTGGTTTCCAGCCATACTCTTCAATGGAGAAAATGTGTGTCCCCTAAAGCCCAGTTTTACAACTCTCCATATGTCAAATGCAATTCCTGTCATTAAAATCAGTTCTAACAAACGGTAAACAGTTTCAAATCATTGACAGTGACAATTATGATCAACAATGGCCCCGAGTCATAAGGTTTGAGGGTGTTGAGATTCATTGTTCCAAGTTATTAAACAGAATAACCAGTTGCAAAAATTCAGATTAGAATCCAGATCTGAATTTACCAAAATTCAGGGAGTTTTGATCTGGTGCTCCATTCTGGGTCAGTTTCTACATATGAGTTACCACATGCACAACTGTCTGCTTTCAGGTAAGTTTTATCTTTTGTGCATATGCTCTTTCAGAAGGAATATAGTGAAGGTCCTTCTGCTCTAAGTCACAACCACATACAACCCCCTCACCCCTCCAGCCTAAGATGTTTTAAAAAGGATTGAGATAAATGTTTAAAAAAAAAAAGACCATATACACTATTAACTAAAATATCATCACACAAACTATTGATTTAAAACTGACAGTATTAAAAGTTCAATGTTTTGATTACAAAATAAATTGCAGTGTTCTATTTTTGTTTTGTTTTTAGGTTATGGCCATAGCTACCCCGTAACAAAGTTTGGAAAATATCTGTGTATGCTATATGCATTATTTGGCATACCTCTGATGTTCTTGGTTCTGACAGACCTGGGAGACATCCTTGCAGCTATCTTATCCAAGTCTTACAATGAATTTAGAAAACTTCAGTCAAAAATGTTAGCCTCTAAACCAGCTAAACTGTGTTCTGGATGCATCTGTAAGAAAAACAAGGATATAAAAACTGGATCATCATTGCTTATGCAACACAAAATAGTCATCCAGGAACCTTTAAGTATCACGGAAGTGCTGAAAAGCCAATCTTCTGTTAAAAGGAAGTCACTGCAATACCGGAATGCTGAAATATTTGAAATGCTAATTGCAAGAGAAAATCAATACCTTATGCCACCAAGAATTAACAAATTTGAAAGATGGAGTTCATGTCCCGAACTAGATTCAGGGAAGATGACCTGTGTTATCGAAAACTTTGGCAAAGAACTCGAAAAGCTAGATGTGCCCATCTTGTTAATGGCACTAATTGTCTTTGCATACATCTCCTGTGCAGCAGCTATTCTTCCAAATTGGGAAAACCACATGGATTTTGAGGAGGCTTTCTATTTTTGTTTTATTACCTTGACAACAATTGGGTTTGGTGATATTCACTTGCAACATCCCAACTTTTTCTTGTTTTTTTCCCTCTATATTGTCATTGGTATGGAAATAGTCGTCATTGCTTTTAAGCTGGGACAAGATCGATTGATTGGCTTGTACAAAAAGGTGATTTCATATGTTAGTAAGAAGACGTCAACACAGTATGAGAAGTATCCAGGTAAAAAATAGCCATCATTTCTCCCTGTCACATTCACTGGCGATTGCAATCAGATGAAATTGTTCATGTGTTTTCTATTCTCTGCTTTATGGAAGGCTTAGAGGGGGCCATATTTCCCCCGCATTTACATGAGTTCCACTTGTCCTGAAATCAGTAGGAACGTGCTGTAAACTGGCGGAAGGCCTCAGGAGAAAATAGACAGGTGCAGTCAGGAAAGGTTTTCCTCAAGGGATATTATTTGTAACCAGAAAAAATAAAAAAACCCACAACTAATATTTAAAAAACCCTCCCCCAGCTGGGATTCAGCTCAATCTTATAAGCCCTGGTAGTGGAGGTCTGTCTATCCACATGCAGTCTCTCCTCTATGCCTCCCAAAGCGCTAAATTATGGTTCTTCCCCACAGCACCTGCAGAAGCAGAGCTAAGGCTAACTTCTAGTTCACCAGGACCAGACAGTGGCCCTGTCCCCTGTTACACACATACCTACTTTTCAATGGCAGAACTTGGCTGAGATAATTAAGCATAATTAAGGTATGCACCCAACTAGCTGTTCATTCATGATATTAACACATCTAAGTTTCTTAATGGTCAGTGTAAGGTTAAAATTTAAAAAGGCCAAATTTTCTCAAAACCCCTCCCCTCTCCAGCTGTTATGCAGTGTTCAGGCAGTGCAAAGCAGACAGAAAACTGCTCCTAAATGGGTAGCTGGGGATTCCCCTTGGGTAGGGGAAACCGTGAGTGACACAAAGCCAGCCAGCATAGCTGGCTCCATGGTGCCCACTTCCTGCTCCAGCACAGGGAGGAGTACACTGGACTCTGGTGATCTCTGACTGACAAAGCAGCCACTAGGTGATCATTCTAGCTGATGTAACTAGTAGCAGTCTTAGGCTGCTCTAAGTTATGCCTGGAGCCAAATGGGCTCTTGGCTGGCCCCAGGATTAGAGAAGCGAAAAAACGGCTTAGCCATCTTTATCCCCTCATTCACTGCTCAGCCAGACCTGAGGATCTAGCCCAAAGTTTGTTATTTTGAGAATAATATTTCTTCTATAATGTTCAACATGTTTTTCCAGTTAGGAAGAAGATATTTGAAATCAAAGTTACATAAATATCATAGGTTTCAGAGTAGCAGCCGTGTTAGTCTGTATCCGCAAAAAGAACAGGAGTATTTGTGGCACCTTAGAGACTAACTATGCTCAAATAAATTTGTTAGTCTCTGAGGTGCCACAAGTACTCCTGTTCTTTTAATAAATATCATAGCTTTAGAAACTTTAGTGTCTTGCACAGTGAAGCATTCTATTGTAAATCAGTTCCCTGTATTAAGGATCAGCATTCGTATCCTTTCAACTCTTTGTAATCAGCATAGTGTACATATGTTTATGGTATTCATCCATAACATGCAGCTGCTAATCACAGTTTCTATTCTAGAGATAGCAATTTGTGGGAATGCATGCAACAAATCTGAGACTATGTTACAACTTATGAACCTAGCTACTGGTATATTATTAGTGGGACAGTATAGTGTAAACTGACTGAGTTTGGGACTGGAACCCTAGAAGCCCTGAGTTCCAATCCCAATTTTGCCACTGACTTGCAGTGTGGCCTTGGGCAAGTCACTTCACCTCTGTCACTTCCACTTCTGTAATTAGGGAAACACCACTTACCATAGCCAAGGATGTTGTGCAACTTACTTAGTTAATGCTTGTTGAATACTCTGAACCTGTAAAGCACAATATGTGTGCCAAGTATTAGTAATAATAGTTTTACTGAACAAAGATCCTATCATGCTAACTATATATCTTTTTATGTTTCAAAACTAGATACACACTCTATAAAGGGAACTACTGCATTTAACCAACTCTATCTCAGCTTGTAAACTATAAGCATAAAACCTGAATTTGAATGAAGACTGTAAATATTATAGTGCATTTTGACCATTATGTGATGAACGTTATTTTTATTAGCAGGTTTGCCCTTTAAAGTTGATATTTTCTGAATATTTATATGGCATCTCTTGTAATCTCAATGAAGAATGGTGATTTATATTCAGTACTAATTATTAATGGTTATTAGTGGTAATTAAACACAGATGATGTACAAAATACATGTACTGATATAGAAAAATGTGTTTGTATAATAAAATTAATAATAATAATAAAGAGCATGCAATTCCTGGTTAACTGTTGAAACATTAGCTCAATTCAGGCTTCAGTGTAAAGTAGCTTCCATTCGAACAATTCTCATCTTGTGTCTGCAGAATTAAATTTGTCAGGATTAAGGTCTTGGACCTGATCCAAAGCACTCTGAAGCTCAACAGAAAGACTCCTATTGACTTAATGGGCTTTGTATCATACCTGGACTGGCCTTTTTGTTTTTTCCTGACATTTTCTTTATGTTAGTGCTCCGTGCTGCAACTCTCACTCACAACTATTCTTCCTCATGTGACTTGTCCCACTGACATCAAAGGGATAACCTGTATACATAAGGATGGGCCCAGGATTAGGCCCGTATTGTTTTCTCGCTAATATAGTGCACTTGCATTTTGGCGTTTACTTTTTGTACTGATTCAGGAGCAGTTTGGCAGAGCACAATGCATGAGTCAATGCAACAGGACATGAGAAGAAATTCTAAGCGCCCAAATGCTCTGTTCACAGCACAAAGACTTGACTATATTGAGCCCTTTCATCTCTAGATCACTGGTTCAGATCTAGCCAAGATTTTAGTGGGGTAAGCGTTGATCACATCAGATGTGATCACCTTTTTAGCTTTCCATCTAGTTCCAGGAGGATGTGCATCCACTTCCTAAAAAACCACCTGTACAATTAACTCTAACAGGCACTCTTTACGGTAGCCTCAGCAAAGGCAAGAGCCTGAGAATTTCAGCTGGGAGAATTACTCTCTGACCCCTTACCTTCCATTTCTAGAAGTACTTTCAGACCCCTGAACTCCCAGATTAGTGGGGGGCGGGGGGAGTGTGGATGTTTTGTTCCACTATAACAGAGTTTTGTTCTTCAGGGCTTGTGGTTTTCACTTTTCTATTGAGAAGGACACATGATGGACACTGCATGCTGCTGGATAAATTACTACATTTTAAAGAGCCTCTACCGAACATGTTGTTAGTCTAACTTTCCCATTCCTTATTTCCCAACCCCCACACGTGGTGTAAAAAAACAAAAAACAGCAACAACAACAACAACAACAAAACCATGTGCTGCAAAACCAGAAACACACACAGGGAAGGGGGCTCAAATTGTTCAGGATAAATTCCACTCGTGTTTCTTAAAATCCACAGGCACAGCTGGTGAGAGAAATGTTGGGAATCTGGCTTCCTCACTCCCAGCAAATAATATGTGTCAGCAGCCAAAGGAACTCCTATCTACTGGATGATTTTTTTTTTTTTTTTTTTGGAGAGCAAGGGGGCTGACATCTAAATGTAAAAAGTTAGTGCACAGACAGTTGAATTGCATCTGGAAATCAAGATATTGTGCATGCCACTAACTAGCCATTTGACCATTCAATTGTTTGCGAAATTTTAGTAAGTATATACACAGATGTTTCTGTGCACAGTGGCTCACAGTCTTACACATGGACCTTGGGCTCCCTTTTTAAATAATCAGTGCACTGTCTCAATCATCTCTTGAGCTCAGACCAAGTTGACACCAGCTGAAGACACTGTGGTGTTGGTAATGGTATATGGGTAGAATAAAAGCCACAGAATTTGATTTATAAATTCCTTGAAGCTGACATGACAAATTGTTGCAGTTTTAGGAAAGCAGGTGTCATATCAGCCAATGTGATTTTAGAAACAAAATACAAGGGTTACCAATGTCATGAAGAAAAGAGTTGATAGTTAAAAATTAATATTTCCATGTCAAAGATCTATTGATGAGAATTCAGGATGATGAAGTTTAGTCTAATGACATTACTGTCTTACACAGGTACTTCCACAAAATCCTATATAAACAGGAAAGCTGAGACAGGGTATACTGTAGACCAGCATATAAAACTGCTAATGATCTTGATGCTCCATTGGAAGTGAGTTTATCTACTGAACACTCATGGCTGCCATCAGGCTTTATGCTGCAAGATCTGAAAGAGAAACCCTCTGGTCTGTTAAAATAAGTGAGCTTTGACATTGCAGTCTACTTCACATATGACAAGAGAGACTTGAGAAGCAATCTAAGGTTTGGGAGCTGACACATGGTACAGGATACTCATCCTACAGGTTTGCCGTGATATTCTTTCCTTACGAGGAGTCAAGTAGATTTTGACTGAAAGAGGGATTAAAGTGGTGCAGCATGTATTCAGAAGGAAGTCTTTCACTCCTCAGACTTGTCTTATACTTGTTCCTACAGCTGTCTGAATATAGCAAAACACTTAATCACATTGGAGAATGTTCACCCACAAAAAGGAGATTATTGACCCCCATTGCTGGGTGAATTCCACCCAGCAAAAGGCATCCCTCCAAAATGACAGTGACTGCACACCTTTTCAGATATACATGATGTGAATGGCTGACATACCATAACTTACAGGGAAGTATGTTTTCTAAAAATGTTTAAAAAAAAAAAGTGTGTCTACTTACTGAGATTTATAAACAAGCAAGAACCATGACTCAACACAGTCACAATATGTGTATATAGATATAAAGACGTATCTAGAACAGAGGTCCCCAAGCTGTGGATGCATGGATGGAAAAATATACATTGCAAAAGATGTGAAAAGAGAAGACAAGTCTGATCCATTCTCATACAAGGTTATGCTAAAGCACCGGCAGCAGAAGCCCCATTCTCAGCAAAGTTGCAAATCTTTTACCATGCCTATGCAGTAGGGCAAAAATAGCTTTCACCATAGTATCTGCAAAAGTCTGATCAGAGGGATTCAGAATGTTTTTGGCATTCTAACTGCCTGCCTGTGCACTTCATCTGATATTCTTGGTCAGTGTGGGGGGAGGGACAGCTTGGGGTGAAGGACTCAATAGTATGGAACAACAGGTAATCATACTGCAGTACTAAATCATGGACACCTGGGCCTTATATCTGGTAATTTGTTCTCCTAGGTCAAGTTTAAAACCTAAAAAGTTGAGAAATCTTCAAGGGCAAACCTGCTTTGGCTGCTAAACTACCCTGGTGGAGAGGAGGAAAGGCTCCGATTGCTGCCTAGACGAGGTAGCGATCAGACCAGGAGACTGGTGTGTTGGACATGTCTCCAATATCCAGTCCTAGGCCAAAGACAGGATCCGACATATGTCTGTCTGCATGTGTAGGTCCACAGATTGCCTGGGGGAATCTGATGGTTTCCATGTAGGCCATGAGCTCAAGTACTACTGTATCATTGTGGATTGTCTATGTGAGATTGAGGTCACTAAGGACTAGAATTCTGGAGGATTCCAGAATCCTAGTGGGCATTAGCTCTGTAATCCTCCAGGGGTGACAGGGTTTCCTTCTGGAGGTCTGTAAAGCACCAGGAGTCCAAGGTTCTCCTTATTCTTCACCTCACAGATAAAATGCTTTAGTTTCTTGGGTGGAACATCTTCTGCCCCTGAGGCTGGAGGAGAAGGGGAGACTGCTATTCCACATCCTCACTTCTTTTTTCTGATGCATTCTGGAGTCTGTCTTGACTTGTTACATACAGAGTATCCCTGTGAGACCAGCTGTAAACTTGGGTTTGAGGTAGCACTGAACTAGGTCTCAGTGGTGCAGGCAAGGCCAGGTACCCCATCCAAAATGGGATCAGGGATGGTGCTGGTTTTGTAGATGGATGACCTTGCATTCATTTAGTATAAAGTCACTAATTGCTAATTTGAGAGCGAACAGGTAGCTGTTGGGAAATGAACTAGTAGCCTCAGTTCAGTCCCTAGCAGACAGGGATCAACAGCAGCACAAAACACACTGACACTGTGATGGCACTCAGGCTCTACATGCATTGAAACATTCCTTATCAAGTCCATGGGAGTTTTGCCTATATAAAGACTACAGAGCTGGGGGGGCCTGCTGGGCAAAAGCACTGGTTGAAATTTTTGATTAAAAACTTTGATATCATTTTTGGTTAAAAGTATTGTCAAAATTTTGACTTTTGATGAAAAAAAACCCAGGGAAAAACTTAGTTAACATTTTTGCAGAATGTTTCCAGCCAAATTAACTTTTTTAATTTCTACATTAATTTTTTTATGAAAACACAAGGGGGGGAATTCGTTTGGGGGTGCTAACTTTGCTTCCTCTTTTTTGACCAGTTTAATCCTACAGGCCAGGAAATGGCAGAGAGAATAAAGTACCTTGTTCCTCAGTGGCTGTCTCTGTAGATCCAACTTGTGACACAATGGTAATGCAGTGGCATACCTACTCTGTGGCTAAATAAGATTCTCTTATTCTCTCAGGGCCTGATCTAAAGCCACTGAAATCAATGGGAGTCTTTCTTTAGACTCCAACGGGCTTTGGATCAGACACTTGTTTTGGATTATTTCACACACACATTGATAATGATCACCTTGATTTAGAGGATGACATCAGAAATCCTAGTTTTTATTGATGGGTTTTCATGGGACTCCACAGACCAATTTGAGAAGAGCAACGCTAACAGCACTGGCCACAGAGCCATTTACCGAGTTATGTTCATTAAGCTGCATGTTGTTTCCGTGCTTCACGCAGAGCTTCCAGCTGCTCCACCTGACTCTTCTCAAAGTTGCAGACACACACCTTTACAGTGCGGCGCCATGTAACACAATCATACAACTGATTGTGCAAACACTAAAATATTTCCTTTTTTAAACCATAAAATCAAAGTTTAATATTTTTCTTAGTTGCTGCAAAATATCTGGAAGCAAACTAAGGCTTGTGAACTGGAGCTGAAAGGAAGCACATGATAAGTTATACTCAAAAGATTAATTTCCTGTCTGGGTCTACGAATAAAAATCACATGCTGTGTTAATGCTTCCTGCTAACAAAGCTTCTTTTCAAATCACCCTGGAAGGAAAAGTTAAATTGTTTCTATTGCAATTTGTTTCAGCAATGAAACAAATAAACTTTGTCCTGGATGAGATTATGGGACTACATATGTCGATATGTTTTTTTCCTTCTTCAAGGAAAACAGAATAGAGGGCTGAATCCTGGTCCCATTGGAGTCAATGGCAAAACTCCTAATGGAACCAGTTGAAAACAAATGAAGAACAGAATATGTGATGACAGGAATCCATTTGATCCTAGTTTTAAGTAGCATTTGAAATTTCACTAGAAGGTCTGTTCTCAGTTTTGCAGACCTAAGAATTTGAGATGGCTTAGGTCAACAAACAGAACTTTTGGGAGCTCACCTGTGGTGAACAGCTAAAACTTTTGTTAGAACCAACCATACCACCAATATGCAGCACACACTTATCGATCAGCAAAATCTTTGCAATGATTAGAGATTTGAGGCATGATTCCAGTCTCACTTTCTCTATTGTAAATCAGGAGTAACTAGTGCAGGCTCTTTGAATAGTCCTGTTAATAATTAATTATTATTATTTTCATTGCAGTGACATACGGGAGTCACCCATCATGGAGCAGGACCCTTAAGTAGCTATTACCCACTCTCTAACCATTAGTTTCTAGCTGCACTTCTGCTGTAGCAGGCATCTTCTCATTTGCAAATATAGCTCAGTTCCTATCACTTTTTGTCTTTGCTGATTGGGCATGAAAGAAAAAAACTCTTTATAGCTAGTTTAAAAATATATTCAATAACCTCAAAGTCATATATATCTGGGTAATAACTGTGGTCTGTCTCCAGAATGAAGAAGTCAAGTGAAATAGAGGCTCTGATCATCCCACAAACACGCAAGCCTTATGCAACACAACCGAATATTACAAATAAAGCCTATGCACAGCGATAAGTTTATGGAGGAGATGGTATGATGGGATAACATGATTTTGGTAATTAATTGATCTTTAAATATTCATGGTAAATAGGCCTAATGGCCTGTGATGGGATGTTAGCTGGGGTGGGATCTGAGTTACCCAGGAAAGAATTTTCTGTAGTATTTGGCTGGTGAATCTTGCCCATATGCTCAGGGTTTAGCTGATCGCCATATTTGTGGTCGGGAAGGAATTTTCCTCCAGGGCAGATTGGAAGAGGCCCTGGAGGTTTTTCGCCTTCCTCTGTAGGATGGGGCATGGGTCACTTGCTGGAGGATTCTCTGCTCCTTGAAGTCTTTAATCCACGATTTGAGGACTTCAATAGCTCCGACATAGGTGAGGTTTTTCGCAGGAGTGAGTGGGTGAGATTCTGTGGCCTGCGTTGTGCAGGAGGTCAGACTAGATGATCATAATGGTCCTTTTTGACCTTAGTATCTATGAATCTATAAATGGTGTGTTCCAGCTGTGTTACCTTTATCCTGCAAATTACAGTCTGGCGCATAGCCATTTGATTGGTATTTTACCTAGGGGCCAATGTCCGATAACTTGTCTGTCTATCGTCATAAATAGACATTATGATCTCTGCATAAACCTGCAGGAGCTCTCCAACTAAAACTGGGGAGAAGAATGCAAAAAGCTTATACTGTGCCACTTTCTGCATGATCTGAATCTCTCTCTCTCTTCCCCCAGGTGTTTATAAGAGGCTACCTGGATAGGAGAGCAGGGTAATTTAACAGAGAAAGAACACATGATGAGGATATATTCAGTGACATAGATTTCCCTTTGCTAGCCTGGCAAAAGTAATTAGAGAAATGTGAAACATTTGTACAAATGTAAATCACACTGGGCATATTTTCCAACACTGGAGTCCAAAGTCTGTGTAGCAAGGGTGTGTGTGCAGAAGTGCATCCATGATTGTACCAGATATCATCATGATTACACATGTGCGTCTCTCGTTAGGTGGTAAGTGAACCTGCATTCATGAGTACCTGAGCATGGTTTGCTAAAGCATGGACCTGGTTCTCTCCACGTTTTGAAAATCTGCCCTTTCGTTTTGTGAGGATGAGTAAATGAAGACCATTCTTTGGCATTATTTGTATCTGAATTTCATATTAAAATGTGATCCAACAGGGAAGACGTGAAAACTGAGAAGATGGAAGCTTATTAAGCTCTCTCCCTCCCCCAGTTGTATAGACTGGAGAGGAACAAATGAGTGAGAATTGAGGCAAAGTGCCCTAAGCCTGGGAAAGGGAGCAGAGCAAACATGGCATGTAGACAGTCCTCTTCACCCAAGCCCATGGATGCCCCACTAGGCCTACTCTGGCATTCAGGCCTCCATTAGGACTCTCCATTTATGCATCTGGCTTAAAGTTTTGTAAGTGGTATCTGTTAAAAAGCAGCATTAAATCTCACAGATTCCCCCTTTGGCCTTTGCATAACAGCATGGACATACTCTAGCTTCCAATGGTCCCCAGGAAGCTATATTGGGGTGAGAGTACTATAATGATCCAAAGACCAGGGTCATGAGGCATATTGTTTGCATGACATACTGGGATCGGTCCTGTTTTCCCAGCAGATACTGGTGCTCTATGCAGTTTGGAGCACCCACGCCCCTACTCCCTTCTACAAGGCTGACATGGGGAGAATATCTTTAGATTAATTATCTATTTTAACTTTGTTTTCACCCACCAACCCCCCTTGGTTTTGCTGCAGGAGGCACGCACAGATTCCTAAATTTGCATTACAAATAGACTGCAACATACTCAAAACATTTCCCACTTGATTAGTCTTGTACTCTCTCTCCCATTTGCAATCGTTTCTCTTTTAGCTTGCAGTATAATGTGAACCTTGGTTATTTCACTCTGCCTCAAAACATCACCATTTCAAATTGAAATCCTGGTACTACGTACGTAGTATGGTGCAGCATCAGTGTAATCATTAGCCTTCAGACTGTGAGAAGCTATTCTATTTTAGTTGCACTAGGTAATTGTGAGAGTTTGGAATTGCAGTGAAGAACTGTGAAAGGATTCTGTATAAAAGTTCTCTTTACTCTGAAAATTAAGAGAAAAAAAAAAACTACCCCTCAATTTAAGAAGCTACCTTCTCAATTAACACACAAATGAGCACTAACACCCCTAACTGAGCATTTTGCTGTAACACTAAAATTTCTGCCCTGTCTTGGCTGGTTAGCTCAGCCCTTTTTATAAAGGATTACCCACAACGCTTCACTCAAAAGAATTAAAATCTATCTCTGTTTAAAAAACCTGCCAATTAACTGACATGAGCAGTCTACAGACAGTTAATTCATCTTCAGCCTTTAATGTCAGAATGTCCACAGTAAAACCACATTCATTAATCAGACAAATGACAAACATGCCTTCAACAAAATGGCCACCCAGCTACTAAACTACATTTCCCAAAAGGCTTTAGTTTAGCCTCAGAGATTATGCCTCTGAGATTTAAACAGCCTCATTGTGCAGCCACTTCATTACAAGCAGCTTCGTATTTTGCTGGTCGTACTGTTACATAAATTAGCCTGCAAGACAGGATACTTTTAACAATATGCAAGTCATTCCTTTGTAAACTATCCTTCTCTGCACTGCATAATATTACATTGATTTTATCATTGTATTTAATTGCTCTTACACAGAAGGATCAAACCATTTCTTCTAAGATTAAAAGTACTCAGAGGTGCAGAAACCTTTAAACATTCCCTTTAACAAATATGCTATGTAAAACTTGCACAGAACAAATGGAAACAAAAAGTTCTGCTGAACAGCAAAAACAAATTAGCTATTTACACTCCTCCATTCACATACATGCCACACTGACACTGACAAACACTTGCATTTCCTAGCACTTTTATCCAGGACCCCAGCAGTTACTGAACACTATAATAAAGGCAATCATCTGAACCTGCAAACCCTTACTCATGCAAGTAAGCTTCTTGTATGTATTTATATGTATACATACTCCTCCTAATCACCACAGGGTTTTCCTCCACATTTACGTGGGGCTGGGCAGTATCCTCAGTTTTACAGATGGGGAACTGAGACATGGAGCTTCAATGACCTGATTATAGTCATATAGGAAATCACAGAAACAGGAACTGAGCCCCGATCAGATGAGTTCTAGTGCTGTGCCTTAAACTCAAAGCCATCCTTCCTCCCAAGTAGCCAATGGGACGAACTGCATAAGTAAAGGATGCCACTGTGCATATGAATTTGCAGAAGAATATTATTTGATCACAAGCAAATGATAGCTAGCTGATGAGCAGCTCCTGTGCCTCACAGTAATATGTGATGTCATCATATATTTTATACCTATTAGGGCAAACACTGTAATGACTTATATTTCAGGAATTATGCAAAATTAATATTCCCTTGCTCATATCTTGTTAATAATTACTTCCACATTTTAAAAACATTTGACAGATTAATCATAATTTTTTTTATTATAGTAATGCGTAGAAGCCAAGATCAGGGCCTCAGTGTGCTAGGCACCATACAAACACATATTAAGAAGCACTCCTGCTCTAAAGAGTTTACAGTGTAAACGGACAAGGCTGTCTTGTGTCACCCTTCTTAACTTACCTTTTGTTTTTTTTAATAAGGAATAGAGTAGGATTCCATTATTCTAAGCTATTACTAAATGCAACATTTCATCAATGTACTTAGATATAGAGAAGATTATTTTGAGTGAGGTGCAATAATTTATCTTATGTTGTCTATAAAATTGGGTTTGCTCAATTTATTTATTGGGTTGAACTCCTGGACTGTGAAATAGATGTGGTCCTGAGTATCAAAAAATAATTATCGTGAATGTATGTCAGTATCGGGGAAAGTTAGCCTTCCCTCACTTTACCCTCTCTCTTTGATCTTGCCCAGAATGATTACAAGGGACCCCAGAATGCTGACAACATGCTTTTGTTTATCCCCAGTGCCCTGTAGTACATGACATTCTATGCCTCGGGGGAGCACCCTGTAACCCCCATAATACACATATTATATATAATTATGATGTTGTATATAAAGCATGCCATGTAAGGTATCAGGGGAAAGGTTATGATCTACTGAAAGTCATGGTTCTATCTAAATAGCAGTATTTCATCAATGCTTATGAAATTATAAGAATTGTGTTGTATGGTTTTCACTAAAATATGCTGTGGGTTTGGGAAGCGCCAGATACTAGCTCTCCAGAGACAACAAGGGAGGTAACCAATGCCCGGGTGGGTGCCGAACAGACATCACCAGCCATTGTCCAGCAGAGGAGTTGCAATTCAATGACTCACTTACAGGAGACACACCAGGACTTGCTTGGACTTGTGTTCTCCAAGCACATGGACTAAGGGTATAAAACAACACAGTGGCCCCATGATTCACCTTTTCTCCTTCCCACACCTATGCTGCGAGCAACAAGGACACTGAGAAGACTGAAGACTCCAACATGGGAGACTGGCCCAGGTTTCAAGGGTGAAACCTGTGTACTATGAACTGCAATATCCAGTGGGGTGAGAAAAACTGCTTAATCTAGATGTTGCCCAGTCTAATAGAGTTGACAGTTTAGACTGCCTGCTTATGTTTTATTTTATTTTGGTAACTACTCTGACTTCTTGCCTCTCACTTATAATCACTTAAAATCTATCTTTTGGAGTCAATAAATTTATGTAACTGTTTATCTTTACCAGTGAGTTTGCCTGAAGTGTTTGGTAAATCTGCTCAGGTTTACTAAGGCTAGTGTAGATCCACTTTCCATTGATGAAGTGGTGAACCAATTAATAAACTTGCACTGCTCATCTTGAGCAGTGCAAGATGGTATATTCCCGAGGTACAAGGCTGGGAGCTGGAGGGATTTGGCTGTTGCCTTTCTCTGTGTGATTCACGAGTGGCTCTGGGAACATTCATGCAAGCTAGCTGGGTGTGGGGCTCCACATGTGGTTGTGCTGAGTGATAAAGTGCCTGGAGGGGATTGCTGCTTGTCACTAGCAAAGAACTGTGAGAGACAGCCCAGGCTGGAGAGTTAAGGGGGCACAGTGTTCCCACAGTCCCAGGCTGCACCCCAGGGATCCCGTCACAATACAGTCTCTAATTTATTGAAACTGATCCATATCTGGCTTATCAGGATGCAAGTCTGAATTATTACCTCTGTCCCATGGATGTTTTAAATCTTTATTTGGTCAGTGGAACGTTAAGTGGTTTTCTAATGGACTCTCTCTTTATGTACCATCTTGACTCAATGATGCGATCAATTTTAACTTGAAACATCTATTGGCACCCATTAAACATGACTTAGAATTTTGCAGCCATCTCTCTCTCTCACTGTATTCTTTAAATTTATAGCACCCAACTGGGTTTCCTTTTACCCTTACTTGTCCCCTTTGTGCATGGCTAAGATTCTTCTACCAGGTGAGGGCATAAGACTATCTCCTAGTAAGGATTTGTATCTTTCAGCTAAGAGCTCATGCTATCTGTCACTGATGTTAATAATAACACTCCCATTCTCTTCAAAGGATGTGGGCTCAGCCACTAAATGGGACCTTACCCCCTAAATAATACCCCCCTGTCATTTTACTCAAAGTCTTAAGTGAAGGTTCAGTCCTGAAGTCATTGTGTAGACAATATTCCTACTCAAGCCAATAGGAAAATTTCCTCTGTAAAGTCTTCAGGATCGGGGCCTTTATTAGTATTCTTCCCTTCGTCCCCTTTAATCACATATGCAAAGGAACTCTGGCATTTCTAAACCAATGGCAGCTCTACAAGTGTGTTTCATTGCCCATAGTAGGGTTAATAAAAGCATTTGCTCCAGAAAAATATGTAGCACTTAGAAATTTCACCTGTAGATTTCAGAACTCTCCTCAAAGATGAATAATAATTATTTTAGTGAGGTATAAAGACATGAAGTGATTTACCTAAGGTCACACAGCAGCAGGGCCGGGACTAAAATCCAGAGCACTCACCCCCTTGTCCTGAGTACACCCCCATGTACTGTACCTTGGTATAGACAAGACAGGAATCTATATCTTTGGGTTTGGCTAACCTCTACTTAATGCAGGCCTTAAGGGCTCTAGGCCTCCTTTCTGCTCCCCCAATCTTGGGGCTGACTGTGGGGAGGGGGGTGGTCCATCCTCCTGTGTAATTTAGAGACCTAAGGGATGCTCTAAATGAGATTGGTCCCCTAGGGCAAGACACTCCTCCACACCCCTGGCCAGCTCCTTATAAGAGGGGGCTGGAGGCAGGTGCCATTGAGCCAGCTGTAATAGTTTTATGCCAGCTGGAGAGTCTCCTTTGTTAGATCAATCCTCACCTTCCCTATGAGAGCAGCCTTCTGGTTGCTCTGCAGCGTCTATGTGGTGCAAAGCAGCCAGCTGGGCAGGGGATTTGGCCTAATGTCTGTAAGACTGAGGAAGGGAAGTAATCCAGTGGCGGCTCTTCAGGGTAACGTTTGCATTGCCTGTTTGAATCAGATACAGCATGCTGTTGATTGGGTGCTAGAAACTACCTCTGACAATCTTTTATCTATTCATCACTTTCAGGTGTAATCAACCACCACTAAATCAGTCTCTTCCCCCACTTTTCTATTCTCAGCTACCCCCTATATAAATCAAGCACAGACTGATGAATACAGAACGTGTAACACTGTGGCTGCAGAATATGTATGAATACATGCCCAAAGAACATGCTAAAAACTTGCTTTGACCCTGGTGTTGCAGGTTACTCTATGCTGGCTCTGTTATACTGGCTACTATATATCACACTTGGGTTGGGCCAGTCTAATGGCCAGATTCTCAGTGAGAGATGAACATTTTTGGAAATCTGGCCCCCCATGTGTAGCTGAGAAGGAACTCAAGTACTATGGTGATGGGCAGAAGTATAGAAACCTAAGATAAGATATTTATTTTATCACAATAAGCTGACGTTTTCCTAGTCCTACCACAAAATGTTAAGGAGAGGTGGGCTCCAGGCTGTGAGATACAAAAGATACACATTCTGAAATCATAATTACCCCTGTATCTCCTGCCAGAACATGTCTGATGCAATTTGAATCTCCAATAATCAAATTTAAAAGGAGAAACTGAGAGGCTAGTCCTGATACTGTGCTGACCCTGCAGCCCTAGAATAATGTATTAATCATAAGACTATGCACTAATAGCACCTGCTATAAGAGGCTCATAAAGCACTTTACCAATGATGGGTATGATTCAACCCTCGAATGCATATACAAGCACATGGGACAACTCTACCTCACGTATCAATACAAAGCACATACAGTCCCTACTACTCCAGGGCATTGTGGCCACCAGATGTGGTTCCACACATGGGCATGGCATGGCTAAATTGCCTATACTGGAAGGGTTTTCATGGACTTGAAGATTTGGCCTTATATTGTCTGTTATGGCACAGGCCTGATCCAAAGCCCATTGAAGTCTATGGGAGCCTTCTGAGTACCTTAACAAATATATTCAGTAATGACTATAACTGATGTTCTTGTGTGTCTTTCAATAGTTTTTTCCCTGAAAAATTAATGCATCTATTTAAGGTACTTATATGGTTTCATTACCATTGTATCTGAGCCCATAACAATCTTTAGTGTATTTATCCTCACAACACCCTTGTGAGGTAAGGAAGTGCTGTTATCCCCATTTTACAGATAGGGAACCGAGGGACAGAGACTAAATGACTTGCCCAAGGTGTCACAGGTAGTCTGTGATAGAACAGAGAACTCAAACTGAGTCTCCCAAGTTCCCAGCCAGCTGTCTGCACCACCCTTCCTTTCTACACTTTTCTAGAAATGTGGTTTTCCATAAGTGCCCATCTTCACCTCTGGAGAGTGGCTGTTGACACACAAGGTAAAGAAATCAGACGGATGTAGTTGGGGGGGCAGGGGGCAGTATTGTCCCCCCCCAAACTGCAAGCCTCAGGCAGGCACGGTCTGTGCTTCCTGGCAGGGGAGCTGATCACTGTTATCAGCTTCCCCGCCGTGAAGCGCAGCAACTGCCGGCATCGCTCCGCGTCTATCTGAGGCTTGCAGTTTCGGGGGCGAGTGGGGCAATGCTGCCCCCTGCCCTCCAACCTATGCCCATGTTAAAAAGTGGGGGGCATGGCCCCTTGGCCCCCCTGGTTCCAGTGCCCCCGCTTCTACAACGGTTCTGGCACCTTTCCCAGGGATGGCATGTGGCCAGAACAGCCACAGGATACAGGATCAGGTGCCCATTGTGCTAGGCATTCTACAAAGAGAGCTGAAGAGAAAGTCCCTGCCCTACAGAGCTCACAGACCTAAGAGATGAAAGGTGGGAACAGAGAAATCACACATCCATGAATGAACATGGTGATGACTGGCAACATAGGCACCAACTCCATGGGTGCTCTGAGCCTCAAGCACCCATGGGAAAAAATAGTGGATGCTCAGCACTGAGGACTCAAAGCTTGAGTGTGGAATGTGATGAGTTCTGTGCTGCTAACAACTTCCGCCCTTGGGGCAGGGAGTTTGTTTATAAACAAAGGCAGGGTATTTAAGATAACAAAATGCTTGTCAATAAATTAAATTAAGGATCGTTATTTGATCCTGAAAGCATTCCCAGGCAATCCAGTTAAAAGATCCGCAACAAATTAATGGTCCATTTTCAGAAAGGAGAGAAGTAAATGGTGGTGTCCCCCAGGGGTTTGTACTATGACCAGTGCTGTTCAACATATTCATAAATGATCTGGAAAAAGGGATAAACAGTGCGGTAATACCAATAATACAAAATTATTCAAGATAGTTAAGTCCAAAACAGACTGCAAAGAGTTACAAAGGGATCTCACAAAACTGGGTGACTTGGCAACAAAATGGCAGATGAAATTCAATGTTAAATACAAAGTAATGCACAGGGCAAAATATAATCCCAACTATACATACAAAATGGTGCCTAAATTAGCTGTTACCCACCAAGAAAGATCTTGGAGTCATTCGCAGTACTCTGGAAGCACTATGTTTTCAGAATACTGCAAATGTATAAGAATCCTTCTCACTGTGCCTGTATCATCCTGAATTCACTCTCCAGGTTCAGCAAACATAAAAATTATCTCCAGTCATCAATGGGACAGATGCAACTGAATAATGTAGCTGTCCTTAACATTACTTCTGGGGGAATTCTGCACCACTGTGCATGCACAGAATTAATGTCTCTGCAGATATCTTTGTTTCCCCATAGAAAAATGACTTTCTGACAAGAGCAGTCATGCACCACTCCTTAGCAGCACAGGTAAATTATTTCAGGCACCCGGAGTAGCCAACCAGAGAGTAAATCACCGTGGAGCTAGGGACACCCCAGCCATGGCTCCTACCCTGAGCCTGGTTAGCTGCTAGTCCCGGCTGGGCTGGAGGCAGGAAAGGACAGGACTTCCTCTTCCCCTGCGAGCAGTGGCTGGGGTTGTTTCAGACCCACCACCAGACACCTCCCCCAGCTGCAGGAAACTCAGCATCCTCCCGCTTCCTGCCCCCATCGCTCCTCAGCTGCGGGGGGAGGAGTTACTGTATGGGGATATCTGCTTTCTGTAGAAAATACTGATTTTTTGGGGGAGGGGAGTCACTGCTCCCCCATCTGCCCAACCCCCATGCATCTGGACCTCACTGCCAATCCTCATCCCATATACCCAGAACCTCCCTAGCCCTCCATACCCAAACCCCACCCCACTGAACCTCAACCCCTGCATCTGGAGCCCCCCTGCACCCAGACCCAAATCCTTGCACCCAGACCACCCCCACTCAAACCTACACCCTGATGAGCCCTCCCACATACACCACCCTGAGCCCCCACATCCAGACCCCCATGCCTCTGATTCCCAACAAGCTGCACCCAGACCCCTACCCCACCAAACCCCACTCCTCCAGCACCCACACTCCCCCACTGAGACCCCCACACCCAGATCCCTTCCGCTGAGCCCCGACCACCATCACCTGGAAGCCCCTACAGACTCCCATTACCCCTGCACTTGGAACCCTCAGTGAGCCTCTGTGCATCCAGATCCCGCCACGCCTAGACCCACACCCACACCCACACCTCTTCAAAAGCACCCACCAGCAGAAACAAAAGTCAGCACTTATGACCAGCAGAGTTCTGTTACTTACCAGTTTTGTTGGGTCTTGTGTTCACTTAATTTTTGTCATTGGGGTGGAGGTTAGGGTGAGAGGACATTGGGCAGATGTGGGGTACTGAGGAGAGCAAGTGAGTATAGGGAAGGACAGTCACACCTCACTATCTGCCTAACAGTGTTGGTTAAAAAAATTTCATCAAAAGCCTTTTTGATGGAAAATTGGGTATTTGACAAAAATCTCACATCTGCTTTCTTAGAAAATACTGATTTTTTTTTGTTGTTGTTGAAAAACAAAATGCCCCAAACCATTTTAGCTGAAAACCAAAAATATTACAGCTTTTGGACAAAATTTTTCAGTTTTGCTGCTCCCATCGCCCCCCAAAAAACTGAAACAAATCAATAATTTAATAGAAAATTTAGACAACATTTTTTTTCCATGGAGAACCCTTCCTCATCCCTCCATTTTTGACCAGCTCTACTGCCTAACCACGTTCTGCTAGCTGAACTGATGGGAGGTAAAGGCTAGGTGTGTTAGCAGAGTGAAGGAGCATCCCCCCCACTTGCAGGGCTTCTATGGAGGGAATTAAAGCTGCCCTCATGCAGTGGAAAACCAAAGGAAGGGCAGGTGACAACGCAACCTGCCCTTCTGGGGTTTAAATCTCTCCCCTCAGCACCCAGGCTGACCCTGGGAGCAGACACGTCCAGTTCTCTATGCCACTGAGAGTGAACCTTGCTCCCTCAAATTTATTTTTCTCTTTAGGATCGTGCTTTTATTTAAATGGCAAGCTAGTCTATTTACTGATAGCTAAAAACTCCAGGAATGGAGCTATGACTATGAACTTTGGTGCATTTTTATTATTCAGCACTAGCTTATCAAATCAAATGTGTTGCTTCTGGTAAAATTATTTCTCTCAAACTACAATGAAGCCACTAGATGGTGCAGCTAGACCTGGTTTCTTTGAAAGAACAGATACCACCAGAGGGCATTTCAGAAACCTGTAAATGTTGTACAAAGATAAGTGCAGTTGTGTCTTTCTATTTAAGCCAATACATAGAGCCAAATGCTCTGCTGTTGGGCCTCTGCTGCCAATGCACACTAACAGACATTTTGGCCCATAGACTTCTGTAATGTTATTTTGGTAGATGGGGAAAAGTTAGAAAATTTAATGTAAAGCTAGACATGGGGTTTTCTATAAGCAAAGCTAAGATATTGGTGGCCTAGTAGAGTATGGAGGGCTCATGAGGAGAAGCAGATATTGGAAGGGAAAGGTATAATAATACTTAGTCCTTACAAAACACTTTTCATCTGTAGACCTCAAAAGAAAGTGGGTGTCATTCCCCCCATTTTACAAACAAGGAAACTGAAGCACAGAGGAAGCAGAGGGACTTGCCTAAAACTCACACAGCAGGTCAGATGCAGGTACAGGAACAGAATTCAGCTCTCCTTCCTCCCGCTCTCATGCCCCATCACCCACACCACACTGCTCGTCCTCTCCCTTTTGTGGGGGAACAACCATGTTTGGTTTTGGGGCAATGTTTGTGGATATAGCAGATAGACTACGGAGAGTGGTGGAGGAGCAGGTATTGGGGGAAGGGGATATCAAGAATGTGGAGAGGAGGCACAATCAGTAGTTTAAGAAACAAATAAATGCAAAAAGGGACAAATTTCAAATGGCCATTTTTCTCATGTTGTGTTTGACAAACAAGCTACTATGTTGATTTATAATGTGTTATAAGTGATGCAGTTAATAAATTACCCATGATAAATTCTGAGAGCTGTTTGTGCAGTTCATATTTTATTAATGAACAACTTTTCAGTATAGCTTTTATGGTGTAGAGTTTTCACATGCAATTATAAAGTATAACTTCTATTATCTGAATGTTAGTAGGGAGGGGGCGCTGAGGAATCATTGTTTTTCAAACCAAAGTGTTTGATAAGGGAGGGATTTCTCCATAGAATTAATAAACAAAGGGAAACACAACCATGCTTTGGGGGAATAGGGGCTTTTGCATAACTGAGGTCTGGATTATTGAGATTGAACTGTGCCCCCAACACCCTATATATTAGGAAATATGGGACCCATGTTACAAGAGGGACATTGGGCCTTGGCAGTGGGAGATGCTAGGACAATGGTAGTAGGAAATAAGGTTTCAGAGTACAGTACCATCACATTTACCCCTACTTCCAACCCATCCTTACACACCTCTCACTGATCCCCTTTTAGGCCCATATTTGGTGTCAGCGTGTCTATTCAAATCCTTGCCTTTAACTGTCACTGTGTTATGCAAGAACATTTTGCCCTTATGTAGCACTTTTCATACACAGATCTCATAGCGCTTTGTTAGTACAGTAGAACCTCAGAGTTATGAGCACCTCAGGAATGGAGATTGTTCCTAACTGTGAAATGTCATAATTCTGAACAAATCGTTACGATGGTTCTTTCAGAAGTTTACGACTGAACATTGACTTAATACAACTTTGAAACTTTACTATGCAGAAGAAAAAAAAATGCTACTTTTAACCATTTAGTATAAATAAAACAAGCACAGAAACAGTTTCCTTACCTTGTCAAATCTTTTTAAAAGTTTCCCTTCATTTTTTTAGCAGTTTACATTTAACACAGCACTCTACTATATTTGCTTTTTTTGTCTCTGCTCCTGCCTGATTGTGAGCTTCCGGCTCCAAATGAGGTGTGTGGTTGACTGCTCAGTTTGTAGCTGTGTTGTGCATAACTCTGAGGTTCAACTGTACATATTATTATCCCCACTTTACAGATAGGGAAACGAATGCAGAGAGAAGCTGAATTAATTATACGCTTCCCCCCACCCCACCCCGCCCCATGACAGTATTGGAAATAGAACCCAGGTTATCTGCATCCACATTTCCTGCTCCATCCAGTAAATTATGGTGACTCGGAGGACCTGTGTTCAAGTCCAGGATTGGGCCAGGCTTCCTTTGTGACTGTAATCTCTACAGCATCAATCTTAGAAGTAGCTCTGAATAGGCAGAACCCTGCATCCATGCAGAGCCCCACTCACTTCAAGGGTCTGCCCATGTGGCTGCTTCAGGACTGGAGCTTTTACCTCTGTGCCTCAGTTCCCCATCTATAAAATAGGAATAATGATACCTCCTTTCTCCATTGTATCTGTTGTGTCTGTTTCAACTGTAATAGCTTCAGAGCAGTGACTGTCTCTTGCTATGCGTCTATGCAGTGCTCAGCACAATAGGCAGTGGCAGATTAGCCACTGGGCCAACGGGGCCCGTGCCCAGGGGCCCTTGCCAATTGGGGGGCCCAGGAAAATGGGCCCTGTGCCCTGACCTGCTCTGCCCGCTAGGCCCTCCTGCTGGGGAGAGGGATCGAGGCGCCGGGGCTTACCTGATTTAAAATTGCTGTGTCTTCACTGTTATTCAAACCAGAGTTAGCTAATCTGAGTTACTCCTGGGGGAATTCTGAGACAAAAAATTAAAAATTCTGCACACAATATTTTAAAGTTCTGCATATTTTGTCAAAACAACGGTCTATAATCACTTAAATTTCAAATTATTTTGGTAATTTATTTCAAAATACCTGTCAGTAACTATGTCTGTTTTGTGTCTGTATTGTTACGGTTCCCCCAGAGTAAAGGGTTAAAGAAACCCCTGTTTCTCTGCCTTCTCCCCAGCAGAGCTCAGCAGGGGGCCCAGACACCCACACCCCCTAACCCTCAGAACCCAGCTGCAGGGCCCCTCCAGACCAAACACTCATAACCCCTCCTCCCCCCAGAACCCAGCTGCAGAGCCCCCGGCCCAGACACCTGCACCCCCTACCCTCCAGTGCCCAGCCATGGGGGCACCCAGCCAAGACACACCCCCCACCAGCCCACATACTTGCACCCCCCCCTCTTTCTCAGAGCCGAGGAATCCAGAGGGAGAAACAGACTGATGCTGGGTCCCAGGTTTGCATGGAGTTTCTTGCACTGCTGACTCCTTCCCTCAGGGCATGCTAGGAACTGCAGCTGCCCAGAACCCTCCAGCTCCCTCTCCCTCCGCCATGCAGTGTCTTCTATTTGAAAGCTGGGCTCTGCCAGGTCCAGCAGCCCCTAGTAGCGGCCAGCAGCTCTACAGCCCATTTCTCGGTGGGGGGGGTGGGGGGGACGACAGGGGGAGAGGAAATTCTGGGTGCACTACATTAATTTCTGCACAAATTCTGCATGTGCCGTGGTGCAGAATTCCCCTAGGAGTACCAAGTTAACACTTTCCCCCTCTACCATATAGGCATATCTTTTGCGTACTAGACATTTCAGAGTCAAAACGAGCTGTTGCAAACACCCTGTTTGATATGTAAAGAGACAAGATGGGTGAGATATCTTTTATTGGACCAACTTCTTTTGGTGAGAGAGACAAGCTTTTGAGCCACACAGAGCTCTTCTTCAGGTCTTCTTCCCAAGCCACAGAAAAATGAAAGGTGGAACAGATTGTTTAGCATCAGTAGTTAGCAAATATTGTAAAGGACTATTGAAAATAGAGTGGCTGTTAACACCTCTTCGTAGGACAAAAATAAGGGGTTATGGGTTACCCCCATATTGTAATAAGTCATAAATCCAGTGTCTCTGTTCAGTCCTTGATTTTTGGTGTCTAGCAGAGTAATAAATGCAAGCACCCAGGCTTGTCTTTTGAAAGTGTTGTGCAGGTTTCCTTTGAGGATGAGGACTGATAGGTCAGATATAGAGTGGTCACTTTGTGAAAAGTGTTCACCCACAGCAAGCAGGGTGTTTTTGTCTTATTTTCCTGTGAGAGTTCATTCGAGAGCATGGGTGTAGGTGTAGCATGTTCCATACTCCCAACCGTCTCAAAAGGCTTCCTAATTCCGAAAACATGCAGAGAAGCTGGAAACAAACTTGCAAAACCCTGGGCAACAGAAACAAAAGCCTGTGGCCGAAAAGAGAGCCCCATGGTCATTTTATTCCTTCTATTTAAATAAAAGTAATGCTGGTTTCAATGATGGACTGCCGGCAAAGAGATCCTATTTCTGCTCAGAAATGGTATGGCAAGAGTGGCAACCTATGGTTGCTCCCCATTTATTATTGTTTTATAGATGCACCTAAACCCGATTTTTTGTTGGGGGGGGGGGTGTATTACAAAGCAAATCAAGAGCCTTGGCATGCTCCCTGCCCCAGTGACCTTGCAATCTAATTTTAGACATGATACAATTATTGATTGTAAAGGCGATAGGGATGGACGAGAGATCACACTGTTACTCAGGCTTGGTATGCACACAGCTTGATGGTCCCATTAAATTAGGAGTGCTTTTAAACAAGTCAGCTCACTTCCTATGGGCCCTTTTGTCATCAGCGCTAGGGACAGAATGTACCGTCATTGCCAGCGTGGGCTGCGTTTAAACTGGTGAACTATTAAATGTCTTCAGTTTTCTTTAATATTTTTCTTGAATTTAAGCTGAATGGTGTCTTGAATAACTGTTTCACCCAGTAACACAGTTCATGGCCATGGCAGCTGATTATAACTGCACCAGGCATTTCAGATGTAAACACGTTAAATGTCATGTCTTGTAAAAGAGCCTAATTGCTGAATAACAATGGCCTGACCACCCCTTTAAATACTAGTGTGACCACTGAACTCTTCCTGCCCTGAATACTCAGGACTACACATACAAGGCACCACATTAGCTATTTTTCTGTGTGTCGAACACATTCTGGATGGTTCCTTTGAAACCAGACAACAAAAGGGACCACTGCTAGCCTAGCAGAGAAGCACTTTCCAGCTCTTCTTGAGTTTCAGAACACAGCGTACAAATGTGGGACCTTGTGATACCAGTGGTGAAAAAATGGGCAGACACCATTCAAGTATCTCTGGTGGTCAGATGCTAGGAAGCATGCTCCCCCTCTTTCCCCCCAACCCCTCTCCAGCTGAATGCTGGATGTTTGAGGCTCTCTACAAGGCTTTTATGTGGGGGGCTGAGCAGTTGCAAGGGGGTACAGAGCCGAGGAGCAAACAGCGTGTGTTGGATCATATTAAAGAAGTTCTGTATTAAAATCACAAATGAGTTTGATTCCCCATAGTTTAAATTCCAGGGTATTACTAATTAAGAGATCTCTTGGTTTTTGGTACTGTTTCTCTCCCTGTATGTGTGAAACTTGCAAGCTGCTAATTGCGTTAGTACATTCTAAGACAGAGTCTGTTCTCAAAGCAGTTCACACAGAGAGAGACTCAAAGCAATACTCTGTAACAACAGAAACAGCACCCAGAGACTCCCCGTCCTTTTGTTGTATTAACAATTGTGATTAAAATAGAGCTAGAGGATGTATGTGGATGGATGCTTGGTGTGGATAATAACTGAATGATCAGGGAGGTGCCAGCCTAAGAATCCAGTGTCCATCGGCTGAAGAAGGCGTCAAGTGGAAATAACCAGAGGACCCCCCCCCCCGGAGGGCAGACTGGAATCCACCCAACAGCCTCAAGAATGGGAGAACCAAAGAACAAGATAACATCTAGCAGCATGGAGCTGTCAGGAATGTGCTATCTGCTGATTGATTCAGCAACAGCATGATGAAGCAATTCCCATAGACTGGCATAGGAAGAAATTCCTATAAAAATAGACTCTAAAAAGTGAGAACTTTGGGGTCTGATTCTGCAAACCAACTTCCAGGAGCATCAGATGAGCATCTGACAAGGCCCTGCTCCCTCCTCATGTCCAGGCCACCTGGCCAGTGGCTTGGAATGAGCAACGCTAAGGCTGGTAACTATGATAACAACCTTGCAGAACCTCTGTGTGTGTGTGTGTGTGTGTATGAATGAATGTGTGAATAAATATGAGATTGAATGGAATAACTATAACTAACTGCTTACTATGATTCTTTCTGTATTCACAATAAATGTGGTATTTTGCCTTTTTCCCTTTAATAAGATCCTGCTGGTTTTTAATTTATTGGTATAACACGTGGTAACCTGGCAAAACCCACATATTTCACACAGAAATTACTTAAAGCAGAATTAACTTCTGATCCAACGCTTCTCCCACTTCAGAGAAGGGCGGAGTACTGTGAAAATGGGGACTATAGAGACTGCTGACAGCATGACCTCTGAGCTGATCATGGTGCCATAGAGCAAGGGAGCTCAGGACAGCACATGGAGGGGTAAAAACTATGGACTTGATTATTCTCCCCCTCACACTAGTTAATTCTATGGACTTCAGTGGCATTAATCTGGATTTACACTGGTGCCAGTGAGAAGAGAATCATGCCTTCTGTGGATTGGAGTTGATAAGGGGCCATGATTCCTCATGGATTCACCACAGAAAAGGAAGCCACCTTATTGAATATTTGGCCTACAGGTACTGTCAAAGTAAATCATGGAAGTGTGAATGTATCCATTACATGTGCTAAATGAAATGTAACCTAGAGAAGGTCCTCAAGGAATCCATTTTGAAGCATTTGGAGGAGAGGAAGGTGATCAGGAACAGTCAACATGGATTCACCAAGGGCAAATCATGCCTGACCAAACCGATTGCCTGCTATGATGAGAAAGCTGGCTCTGTAGATATGGGGAAAGCGGTGGACGTGATATATCTTGACTTTAGCAAAGCTTTTGATATAGTCTCCCACAGTATTCTTGCCAGCAAGTTAAAGGAGTATATGGATTGGGTGAATGGACTATAAGGTGCATAGAAAGCTAGATCATCGGTCTCAACGGGTAGTGATCAATGGCTTGATGTCTAGTTGGCAACCGGTATCAAGTGGAGCGCCCCAGGGGTGAGTTCTAGGGCCGGTTTTGTTCAGCATCTTCATCTGGATGATGGGATGGATTGCACCCTCAGCAAGTTTGCGGATGACATTAAACTGCAGGGGAGAGGTAGATATGCTGGAGGGTAGGGATAGGGTACAGAGTGACCCAGACAAATTGGAGATTGGGCCAAAAGAAATCTGATGAGGTTCAATAAGGACAAGTGCAAAGTCCTGCACTTAGGATGGAAGAATCCCATGTACTACTACAGGCTAGGGACCGACTGGCTAAGCGGCAGTTCTACAGAAAAGGACCTGGGGATTACAGTGGATGAGAAGCTGGATATGAGTCAGTGTGCCCTTGTTGCCAAGAAGGCTAATGGCATTTTGGGCTGCATTAGTAGGACCAAAAAGAAAAGGAGTACTTGTGGCACCTTAGAGACTAACAAATTTATTTGAGCATAAACTTTCGTGAGCTACAGCTCGGCTGCTACTCTGAAACCTGTCATTAGTAGGAGTGTTGCCAGCACATCGAGGGAAGTGATTATTCCCCTCTATTTGGCACTGGTGAGGCCACATCTGGAGTATTGCATCCAGTTTTGAGGCCCCCACTACAAAAAGGATGTGGGCAAATTGGAAAGAGTCCAGTGGAGGTCAACAAAAATGATTAGGGGGCTGGGGCACATGACTTACGAGGAGAGGCTGAGGGCTTATTTAGTCTGTAGAAGAGAAGAGTGAGGAGGGATTTGATAGCAGCCTTCAACTACCTGAAGGGTGGCTCCGAAGAGGATGGAGCTAGGCTGTTCTCAGTGGTGGCAGATGACAGAACAAGGAGCAATGGTCTCAAGTTGCAGTGGGGGAGGTCTAGGTTGGATATTAGGAAAATCTATTTCACTAGGAAGATGGTAAAGCACTGGAATGCGTTACCTAGGAGGTGGTGGAATCTGCATCCTTAGAGGTTTTTAAGGCCCGACTTGACAAAACACTGGCTGGATGATTTAGTTGGTGTTGGTCCTGCTTTGAGCAGGGGGTTGGACTAGATGACCTCCTGAGGTCTCTTCCAACCCTAATCTTCTATGAGTCTACATATCTACAGCAGTATGGTATGCTAGGGAAGGCTGAGAGCTTCTTAACAAGGCTTTGAACCCTAATCCCTTTAGGATCTGTTAATCATGGGGTGGGGCTACTTCAGGAGAACAGGGATTTAAAAAGCCAGCTCCTATATGACCAGAGCAGCTAATGAACAGGAGCAGCAAACAGGAGAGGTTTCGGAGAGTGTGAGAGCCAGATATACCTAACAATCTCTAAATTTAGGCCCATAAGTACCCTTCCCCCCCCAAAAAAAACAAACCAAAACAAAAACAAAAAAGCTGTAGGAGTAAAAATAATGCAGGCAGGAGGCCAGCAACAGAGTGGGGGCTATCCAGTTTATTGCACCGAATGCAGCATGTATGATTACCTGCCTTATACGTAAGTGATGTAGGTGTACACTCGGTGCAAGCAGCTCATGGCCCGCAGACTGACTACGGGCTCTTGCGGCCAGAGTGGCTGAACTGGAGGAGCTAAGGGAGACAGAGGTACATAAACAGGACTTTACATGATACAGCTGAGCGGCCCCACCTGGGTCTGACAGCCTCTGTGCTGCTGAGCATGAAAGTCTCAGGAACTGAGACCATCGACCTGGAGCAGAGAGAAATGATCCCATAGTTGAGACCCACTATATAAATCAATGGTACACCCACACCTTGAATATCATGTGCAGTTCTGGTCACCCCATCTCATCTTGTCGGGCTTAACGGGTAGTGATCAATGGCTTCATGTCTAGTTGGCAGCCGGTATCAAGTGGAGTGCCCCAAGGGTCGGTCCTGGGGCTGGTTTTGTTCAATATCTTCATAAATGATCTGGAGGATGGTGTGGATTGCACCCTCAGCAAGTTTGCAGATGACACTAAATGGGGAAGAGAGGTAGATACACTGGAGGGTAGGGATAGGATACAGAGGGACCTAGACAAATTGGAGGATTGGGCCAAAAGAAATCTGATGAGGTTCAACAAGGACAAGTGCAGAGTCCTGCACTTAGGACGGAAGAATCCCATGCACCGTTACAGACTAGGGACCGAATGGCTCAGCAGCAGTTCTGCAGAGAAGGACCTAGGGGTTACAGTGGACCAGAAGCTGGACATGCGTCAACAGTGTGCCCTTGTTGCCAAGAAGGCCAATGGCATTTTGGGATGTATAAGCAGGGGCATTGCTAGCAGATCAAGGGACGTGATCATTCCCCTCTATTCAACACTGGTGAGGCCTCATCTGGAGTACTGTGTCCAGTTTTGGGCCCCACACTACAAGAAGGATGTGGAAAAATTGGAAAGAGTCCAGCGGAGGGCAACAAAAATGATTAGGGGACTGGAACACATGAGTTATGAGGAGAGGCTGAGGGAACTGGGGAAGAGAAGAATGAGGGGGGATTTGATAGCTGCTTTCAACTACCTGAAAGGGGGTTCCAAAGAGGATGGCTCTAGACTGTTCTCAGTGGTAGCAGATGACAGAACAAGGAGTAATGGTCTCAAGTTGCAGTGGGGGAGATTTAGGTTGGATATTAGGAAAAACTTTTTCACTAGGAGGGTGGTGAAACACTGGAATGCGTTACCTAGGGAGGTGGTGGAATCTCCTTCCTTAGAAGTTTTTAAGGTCAGGCTTGACAAAGCCCTGGCTGGGATGATTTAATTGGGGATTGGTCCTGCTTTGAGCAGGGGGTTGGACTAGATGACCTCCTAAGGTCCCTTCCAACCCTGATATTCTATGATTCTATGAAAAAAGATACATTACAAATGGAAAAAATACAGAGAAGGGCAACAGATGACTAGGGGTATGGAATAGCTTCCTCATGGAGGAGACATTAAAAAGATGGGACTGTTTAGCTTACACAAAAGATGACTAATGAGGGCTATGATAGAGGTCTATAAAATCATGAATGGTGTGGAGAAAGTGAGTGTTATTTACTCCTTCACATAACACAAGAATGAGGGGTTGCCCAATGAAATTAATAGGCAATAGGTTTAAAACAAACATAAGTACTTCTTCACAGAACCCACCGTCGACCTGTGGAACTCGTTGCCAGGGGATGCTGTGAAGGGCAAAAGTATAAATGGGTTCAAAAAAGAATTAGAGAAGTTCATGGAGGGTAGGTCCATCAATGGTTAACGATTCAACTCCATGCTCTGTCTGAAGCATCTGGCCTTGGCAACTGTCAAAAGACAGAATTCTGGGCTAGATGGATCATTGATCTGACGCAGTATGATGATTTTTATGTGTTTATGTTCATATAGAATGATAGAGTGTAAGTGTAAATAATAGTACAGATCCCAGGCACAAATAATTTTGCTACCTTTGTTACATATAATCATAAGTGACAGTGAGAAATACTTATGATCACTATCAATGCTGGGGAAATTCTGCCAAGCATTTTCCACAAACGTTCACTTACTTTTAAAAATGAATTTTGGCCACATTCATGCTCCTCTAGCTTTAAAGGTCCTCTGAGCGTTAAAACCAGCAAGTTCTACCCATGTAAAGTGATGTTTGAATCTTCTCGTCCAGTATCTGCACTGTAAATGGTATATTCTGTCTAAAAAAATCAACCTCTCTGGGGAGGCCTGTGTGCCCAATAAGGTTTAACATTTTCTGAATTTCCCTAATTCTGTTTATCCAACGGAGCCCGTGCACAGGGGCCCCAGTCAATTGGGGGACCCCAGAAAAATGGATGTTGGGGCTTTTCCCGCTCTGCCTGCCTACCGAGCTCTCCTGCCAGAGAGTAGAGGAAGTCCCCACGCCCCAAATCCTGGCAGGAGCACTGGGCAGGTGGGACAAGCCCCTGCACCCTGACCCTATTTACCCAGCAGGAGCGCCGGGGAGGGACTGTAGGTGGAAGGGGTAAGGAGGGGCCCCCCACTTGCTCTGGCCCAGGGCCCCTGAACACTGTAATCCACCTCTGCTACAGAGCTGTTTAGCTGTGGTGTAGACATTTGGGATCAAGCTGCAGCTGGAGCTCACAGTAGTACCCAATTCAGCTTTCATTAACAGTACTATGTTTCTATGTATAAATATTGTTTACTGTGGTATTCAGGTACAATTCAGTTCCTTTGAGCAATGAGAGAGACAATTTGTTGCTATGGATAGTGAAGTGATCCTCTGTTTAAAATCTAACTTTGAAGTTGACTTTAGCTATCTGGAGAACAAAGATACTTTGAGTTAACTATGCATGCAAATTATTTCTTTTATCCCTAATTTCTCTTTTATTACTTTGCTTTTGTCCCTTTTATTTAGTCCTGCAAGGAGAGAATCTACTCAGATATTGAGAGTTAAAAATGTAGGCAATGAAGTGAACCTAGTGAAGTTTCCTTTCATATAGGTGGAAGCTGCAGCAGAGCTAAATTATGTCTTTTTTTTTTTCTTTTGCAGGAGGTAGAGGTTGCAAAATTTAAAGTGGTTATTTTTTGTCAGAAAACAGGTGAAATATATCTGCATGTCACAAGGTACATGATCATAACACTTATTAATTGTGGCTGAAGTTAGAGATGGATTCAAGTCACAACAACTGGATGCTGAGCCAGATTCTGAACACCCCAAAATTCCAAGGATGTTCAGCCCACTCTAAAAATAAGGGCTATTTGTAAACAACTAGCTCTGGGTTTTGGATTTCAACCAAAGCTCATGTGGTTTGATTGTAGGATTTCGATTTGGGTCCTGTGAAGGGGTCCACTCATCAGAAGCGCACGTCCTTTTGGCTGGATCTGGGACTTAGCTCTCACCCCATCTGCTGCTCCCTTCCATCAGTTGCTTGTGTTGTGGCCCATCCCTCTGTGACTCAGGGTATTCCTCCAGCCAGGTCACTATATAGTCTCCCCATTCTGAGGTAATGAAGTCCCGCTGGACAAGCTGTCCATATACCATTTCTTCTGTTCCAGCTCCAGCTCTGGTGCCACTGTGCCCATGGCTGGTATGGGGACCAAACACCCACCCACTACTCCAGGTACCACCCCAGCTGGCTTCATCTGCCATTAGTGCTTATCAACTCCTGGCTTCCCTCCAGGTGCAGTATGTAAGGTTAATTGGCCCCTTCTGGCCCACATTAACCCACCACTCAGGGCTTGTGTGGAATGGTTACCACATCACAGGCCCCCATCTCTATCTGAAATTATATGGGATCCAGTGGGAAGTAGTTCTCTTTTTTTTCAGATAAGAGTCCCCAAAATAGCAGATACACATGTCAGGGCTGACAGCAGTGTATGCTGCTATCCTGAGACAGCCACTTTCTCAGGAGCATGGTAAAGCACTAGACCAAAGGCTGAGTGCTTGCAGCACCAACAAAATGTCATTATTTCACTACAGCTAGATGCCTAGGGCTAGGGGTGGGGGGGGGGTTGTATCTGACATACTAGCATTTAATGATAAGTACTTTGTTATTGCAGGGGAGGTCAGATCTTTCCAAAGTGGTGGGAAAAATCCCACTATTTATCTAGGGCTTGATCCAATGTCCATTGAAATCCATGGAAGGCCTAGTCGGGGATATTAATACTGTTGACATTACCCATTATCTACTTCCCGCTTTCCAATAGCTTTAGCGATACATCACATTGTAAGGGGGAAAAGTGAAGGAAAAGATGCTGGGTCTCTTGCTTTAACCATTAGACCACATTGCCCAGGAAAATAAAGGAATCACACAGTATTTGCTGTTGGGTTACAAACTGAGAATTAATGGAACAATTTAGTTTGATTGGCAAATAGAGGGAAGCAGCGTGGAGAATTAAAGGAAGAAGGCATCGATGGTCACTGAGACCTACGTTTTCAGAAGTGGTCTCTAAGTTTGGGACTTAAGTCTGATACAGCTTCCAGTTTTAATTTCATTGATCATAGAATATCAGGGTTGGAAGGGACCTTAGGAGGTCATCTAGTCCAACCCCCTGCTCAAAGCAGGACCAATCCCCAATTAAATCATCCCAGCCAGGGCTTTGTCAAGCCTGACCTTAAAAACTTCTAAGGAAGGAGATTCCACCACCTCCCTAGGTAACGCATTCCAGTGTTTCACCACCCTCCTAGTGAAAAAGTTTTTCCTAATATCCAACCTAAATCTCCCCCACTGCAACTTGAGACCATTACTCCTTGTCCTGTCATTTGCTATCACTGAGAATAGTCTAGATCCATCCTCTTTGGATTAAAAGCAGCTATCAAATCCCCCCTCATTCTTCTCTTCTGCAGACTAAACAATCCCAGTTCCCCCAGCCTCTCCTCATAACTCATGTGTTCCAGTCCCCCAGTCATTTTTGTTGCCCTTCGTTGGACTCTCTCCAATTTTTCCACATCCTTCTTGTAGTGTGGGGCCCAAAACTGGACACAGTACTCCAGATGAGGCCTCACCAGTGTCGAATGGAGGGGAATGATCACATCCCTCGATCTGCTGGCAATGCCCCTACTTATACACCCCAAAATGCCATTGGCCTTCTTGGCAACAAGGGCACACTGTTGACTCATATCCAGCTTCTCGTCCACTGTCACCCCTAGGTCCTTCTCTGCAGAACTGCTGCTGAGCCATTCGGTCCCTAGTCTGTAGCGGTGCATTGGATTCTTCCATCCTAAGTGCAGGACTCTGCACTTGTCCTTGTTGAACCTCATCAGATTTCTTTTGGCCCAATCCTCCAATTTGTCTAGGTCCCTCTGTATCCTATCCCTACCCTCCAGCGTATCTACCACTCCTCCCAGTTTAGCGTCATCCGCAATCTTGCTGAGGGTGCAATCCACACCATCCTCCAGATCATTTATGAAGATATTGAACAAAACCAGCCCCAGGACCGACCCTTGGGGCACTCCACTAGATACCGGCTACCAACTAGACATCAAGCCATTGATCACTACCCGTTGAACCCGACAATCTAGCCAACTTTCTACCCACCTTGTAGTGCATCCATCCAGCCCATACTTCTTTAACTTGTTGACAAGAATACTGTGGGAGACCTGTGTCAAAAGCTTTGCTAAAGTCGAGGAATAACATGTCCACTGCTTTCCCTTCATCCACAGAACCAGTTATCTCATCATAGAAGGCAATTAGATTAGTCAGGCATGACTTTCCCTTGGTGAATCCATGCTGACTGTTCCTGATCACTTTCCTCTCGTCTAAGTGCTTCAGAATTGATTCCTTGAGGACATGCTCCGTGATTTTTCTGGGGACTGAGGTGAGGCTGACCGGCCTGTACTCTGTTCTGTTAATGTTTTGGGAGTACAGGGGAGATTCACATTTTTGATTATACGCTTCTTCAGAGCGGGATTGTTCAGACCATACTATTTAAAGCAGCCTACATTTCACAAGAAGCATTTTTAATAACACTGCCAGGAAGAGTTATTTGAAAACCACGGCATGGAAGCCAATTAGTTCCTTCATCAGTTTTCCCTCCTTCCTTACTCCAGGTGGTTTAGATATAATTAGTTAGAATTGCAGTTATGGCTAGTTATAATTTGCCTGCTTTCAACAGACGGCTCAGATGAAAAAGGTACAGAAAGAGAAGGAAAGAAAAAAGGAAGATACAAAAACCAGCTTTTAATTTTAACAAGCTTGGTTTTCACCTTGACGGGTAACTAAATAGTGGACAAGAACAGACTCAGGTATTAGATGTTCCTAAATAGTGGAATCCATCCTTGTGTATGGGGACTGAACAAGTTTATACTTCCTGTAAGTCCTGCGTAAGGCCTCAAAAAGGGTCATAAGTCTGCATTGTTCTTGTGTGAGATCTCTACAGCGGCAGGAATTTCACTCATATTGAACATGACTATTTCCAAAAGCACAAAACCCTTTTTTAAATCTGACAATTCCCTTTATTAAAATAAAAGGGAACAAATATAGGCCCCAGTCCTGCAAGTACTTATGCGTATGGTTAACTTTAAGCATTTCATTAATGCCACTAAAGTCAATGGGACTACTTATGTGCTAAAAATTAAGCACGTGTAAATATTTGCAGAATAGGGACCATAAAGGCCAGAGAAAGACCTGAAGGTTGCAAGGAGACAAGTTATGAAAATGTTTTTCATATAATTTGCTTTACTGAATGAAGCAAAGAAACAAAGCTCTGTAAATGAAGACAAGGAAATCACAAAATAATTACCTACGATAACTCAGTCATTAGGACCTGAATGTGCTTCCCTCAAAATTATGGTTGATATAATTTAACTAAGCATCACTGAAGGTCTGGAAACTCATATCTTTTACTTTTTCTGCCGTGTCATCTGAAGCTCACATAATGCTTTGCAGACATTGATTCTGACCAACACTTCCTGCAGGAAAAACATGGGAAATGTGAATGTCTCTACAGAACAGGTAACTGAATGACAAAACAACACTAAGATACAAAGCAATGGACATGGGTGGAGCCATTTATAACTAAATAATAATTCTAAGGACTCCATTTCACCAAAGACCGCAAGCACACCTGTAAATTTTGAGGACATGTGAGCACAGCCACTGGACTACTCATATTCTTAAAGTTATGCATATGCTTAAGTGCTTTGCTGGATCAAAGCCTAAGAAGGCAAAGATACTCTACTGCCATAGGTAGTATGCCCCTACAGGTGCCGACTTTTGTTTTTGCCAGTAAGTGTTCCTCTCTGTCCCACCCCCTATCCCCCCCCAGGGTGGGGCCTCAGGGGAAGAGGCCAAGCAGGGGCAGAGCCTCAGGGCAGAGTGGCAGGCATGGCCTCAGGGGGGAAGAGGCCGAATGGGGAATGGAGCCATGCTCCGGGCACCGGGGCCCACCAAAGATTTATTCGGCTCTGTGAGGGCTGAGCACCCCCTATTGTTTTTGGTGGGTGCTTGAGCCCGGAGCACCCATGGAGTCAGCACCTATGTGCCCCCCCCACCCCCCCAGATTTCTGCCAAGGTGGGAGTCCAACTGAGCCGGTGGAAGGGATGTGCGTGGGAAAGGCAACAGCAGCTAGCACTTCCGCTGAGCCCCACTAGTGACACCCAGAGCAGGTAAGTGACACCGGGCTGGCAGCACAGCTCTCTGCTAGAGGGGGGCACAGGGAAGCCTGCTGACTCCCATCCCCTCCTTGCCAGCAGCTGCAGTTACCTGCTCCAGTACATGTCTGGACTAGCCTGATTGGGGCGTGCAGAAGGGAGCTCGGGGAGTAAGGGCCATGCAGGGGGGAGACAGGAGGGCTCGGGGGCACCAGGGGTGGGGTGTGGAACCCAGGGAGGCAGTGGTGGCCAGGGGCAATGGCTGGGGGTGGGGGAGGCATGACATCAAAAGTAACTCTAGAAATCAAGTTTCAGAGTAGCAGCCGCGTTAGTCTGTATTCGCAAAAAGAAAAGGAGGACTTGTGGCACCTTAGAGAGACTAACACATTTATTTGAGCATAAGCTTTCCTGAGCTACAGCTCACTTGATCGCATCCAATGAAGTGAGCTGTAGCTCACGAAAGCTTATGCTCAAATAAATTGGTTAGTCTCTAAGGTGCCACAAATACTCCTTTTCTTTCTAGAAATCAAAACTCCTTTGTCTCTTGAGTACCTGCCTTGAAACTTGCTGCATACTACCATAACCTTTAAATTGTGTCCCCCTCTCCCCCCAACCCCCGGACTCTCAGCAGTTACCAGTTGCCTGTCTACTGCTGTGTCACTACTGAACTGTCAGCTTTATTTACCATGTTGGTATTACTGACACATCACCCAATACTGACCTTTAAACTGAAAAGTCTGCTTCTACAATGCATAGGACTCAGTGTTAAAACTGGGACTGGTTGTTTCTTGGCAGTCCCTCCAGGTGCTCCCAAGTCCTAATAAGGAATCTAAAGGGCATCATGCCAGGAAACTGCATTGAACACAGCTGATGCCACTTGTCTTCAGGTTGGACCTGCCAAGACGCATTAGTGTTCGCTTTTCAACAAAAGGTAACACAATGCTAAAGTGTACTATTGCTAGAGTCTAGACCAGAGATGGGCAAACTATGGCCCGCAGGCCACATACGGCCTGTGGGATGGCTCGTCCCTGGCCTGTCCCCTGCTGTTCCCCTTCCCCCATAGACATGCCGCTGCGCAGCCTGCGCTCTGGGTGGTGGAATTGTGTGCTCCTGCAGGGCAGCATGGCAAGGTGTCTGGCTCCGACCAAGCGGTGTGGCTGTCAGGCTCTGAGTAGCATGGTAAGGGGGCTGGGGGGTTGGTTGGATAAGGGACAGGGTGTTCCAGGGGGCAGTCAGGGGATGGGGGTTGGATAAGCATGGGAGTCCTGGGGGGGCCTGTCAGGGGGCAAGGAGCAGGGGGGCAGTCAGGGGACGGGAAGTGGGAGGGGGTTGGATAGAGGGCCAGGTCCAGGCTGTTTGCGGAGGCACAGCCTTCCCTACCCGGCCCTCCATACAGTTTTGCACCCCAATGTGGCCCTTGGGTCAAAAAGTTTGCCCACCCCTGGTCTAGACCAACTTTTACATTATCTTTGATTTCAGAACACTAAAGGTATTGTAAAAAGTAAAAAGCCTGATCAGACCAAGTGCATTTGTATATTAAGTGTGCACTTGGATCTCAGTATTAAAAGAAAAATACCAAATCCATTACCCATAATCTCTCAAATTTTAACAGGATATTGATTTACTAAGTTATAATGAGCCAACACTTCCGCTGCTGTGAACTGACATTTATATCAGATGAGGATGTGGCTCAAAAGTGTTGACAAGTGTCTGATTCAGTTTTTCTAAACTAACTGACTTTTGTTCAGTTAGAAGGTATAAAAAACCAGGATTACGTAACAAGGAAAATATTTTCCCCGCTTTTTGAAAAGAAAAAAAGTCATAACACAGGTTTAATACCTTTGTTGCCATCCATTGAAAACTCCTTTTGATTCCTCCAGAGAAAACCCAACTCGCCAGCTAGTCCCAATAGTCACAGGAAATTGTGTGTTCTTGTGGGTTGCTCAATCAAGTCTAAGTCAATAAACATTTCATGACAGAAAATCTAACCTGAATCTTTTGAGAATGATCCAACAAGTTCTTAATCACTTTTTAAAGTAGATGGATAAACTACAGGCCTTTAAAATATAGTGTTTGGCAAGCCACATATTTTGAATTTAAAGGTTTCTACAGTCCCATCAATCACGTTGCATTTTGTTACATTAAAAAACCTCTACTTCAGAACTCTAATTTAGAAAACCAAGCACCTTTAAGGATGGAGGGGGAAGACCTTTAAAGATTTAGGTTCAGGGCAGCCTCTAAGCTTTGCGGGGCCCTATGCAAATTAATGTTACCTGTTTGGCCCAAGTGATTAGCCATATTCAAGGTCTTGCAGGGTTGTTTCCACTAGGATGAGAAATTGACTGTATGATCCAGACGTATTCTTTAGTATAATCTTGTTTATTTAAAAAAAGTCCAGAAAGTCCTGTTTCCCTGAACACCATAGAAACAAATGGCAGGCAGTTTCCTTGTTCAGAAATTCCCAGATATGCCACTCCAATGAGCTCTGTGCCCAAGAAGCTCTGTCTCAGGGTCATGCTCACAACTGCTTCTAAATTTCTGCTGGCATTCTCCTCTAACTCACACAGGCTGCAAAACCAATATCCTAGCCCCAGTATTTGCAACCAGGGAAGTCTCTGAACCCACATGGCTTAACTCTAACCTGCCATGTGCCTTGGGCAGTCCCTCTTTTGTTTGTAGGCGTCTTTTCTACATTAAAGGGGTTTAATTTATCTTTTAAATCTGAAAGACCTGCTTGACTTTGGCTATGTCTATGGATTGTCTTTGGATCAAAGACCCACCTGATGGCAGCCATTTCAACAGAACAGTAACTAAAATGCAAGTTTCTGAGTAGGGAAGGGCAGTTATAGAATTCAGGGGCTGAATTTTAGAAGTACTTAGGCACCTAAAGAAGCAGAGTAGCTTCCTAATGGGATTTTCAAAGCAGCTAGACCAGTGGTTCTCAATCTGCGGCCCAATCATCACAGAGCTGCGGCTCATGTGACATCCTCAGGCCATACAGGTAGTATTGGATGCAGCCCACAATAGTAAATAGGTTGAGAACCACTGATCTAGACATTTAGCCCTCAATCTCTACCCATGACATACAGGTACTAGCTCAGATGGAACCGCAGATGAGAAAGCAGGGGAGGTGCTATGGATAGTGGGTTAGAGGTGGACATGGCTGCATATCATGGACAAGTCTAAACCACCACTTAAATACCATTATATATGTTCCTAGAAAATTCAGTTTGGTTGTTCAGTAATCAACCCTTTCAGTAAGTAGCCAGATAATCAGCTGTTGATTGTTTAGAAGGTCTGTGTTTGGGGTCACTAGAATCCCTGTAATTAGCTTTCTACTGGTAACTGTAGTGAGATCTATTTCTTGTTTATTCCAAGTGAAGGCAGCTTTGCTTGTGCAATAACATAAGCAATGAAACACAGGGTTGCTATTGTTTCTAGTCACTGACTTTATAGGTATCATGGGCTGCTGCACAAGGTGTGAAAAATTGCATGCCACATCATGCCACCAAACAAGAAAATGTATATCACCCACCACTGTAAAAGCTCAATACACTGATAGAGAACAGAAAGTAACAGAGCAAATTCCTGTTACCTTGGCATGATATTTTAACCCCTATTTTCTCTATCATATCGGGAAAGGACAGCCTTCCTGGGAGTGGGTAAACCCCACTGAAGTTAATGGAGTAACATCCACTTAAACCAATTTTAATTTGGCTCAGTGTAGTTCATATAAGGCAAAAATCAGAGAAGGAACATAGCATATTTTAAGATTAATGCTGAAAGAATATGCAGTTTCATACTGGATACCTGGAATAAATTCTGATCTGAATTTCTGGTTCTGCAAACAGGTAGGTATCCACTTGGGCTCCAATCATGCAACAAGCTTTGTACAGGAGAAGGGTCCACCTGTGTGGGCTTCATTGAAGGACTGGGGCCTTGATTTGTATAAAATAAATGCTGGAAAAATCTAGCACACTCTCAGCTCAATCAGATATATTCCCCACAGCATATAGAGTTAATTAATCCCTGTGCAATCCTTACATAGTTTGCTCATGGCTTCATTCCTGTCAACCTAAGAGCTCTAGATAAAAATTAACATTTATGTTTTTTTCTCTCACATTTGTTTTTCATTATCAAAGTTAGACACTAATAAAATGTATTGAAAGATAGTGTCATTTCCCTAAGAAAATCTTGATAGCTTGTAATAAACTTATTAAAACAACCCCCCACTCCCCAAAAAAATCACCATAAACACCAGATGGCCAAATTCTGAATTCCTTACTCAATTTTAAATCTCTGACTTCAATAAGAGAAAGAAAGGATAAGTAAGGGCTTCAGAATTTGGCCCTCAAATGTCCTATATGTGTGGGTCCCATGCTGAAAACACTACTGGGTATAGGGCTTATCATCATGTATAAATAGTCTCATTGACTTCAATAGATTGCTTACAGTAGCCAATGGGATTACTCACAATATTACTATCTCCAGTAGTAAAGTATTTTTCAGAGTCAGGACAAATTTGTTTTAGGACCCAGTTCAACAAAACATGTATGCTCCTTAACTGGGCATACATGCATAGTCTCACTCGAGTCAATGGGACTAATTCTATGTTAAATGTTAAGCACTTGTGTAACAGAGCCTAACTTTCCATTATTTCCTCCAGTTTTAATTTCCTAGTTTCCTTGGTCTCTTTCCTCCTACTTTGGTTGCTGTTTTAATAACCATAAAAGGGAGGAGATAAAAGGGCTTTCTATGCATAAGTGTTAGCAGGGCATATTCTCTGACATTTGCAGCCGCCGGGCACTGCCTTGAGATCAAGTCTTACATCTGTGTTATAAACTCAGACGCCTGATTCTCTTTTCTATTCAGGCTGACAGTACATTTCCTCTTCAGCTGAGCAATACAGCCAGCCAGCTGTAAAAAATTACAGGATGCTGAAATCTCACTGTGCCATTCCCTTTGCTAAGACCAAGGATATGATGTAGCTGAGCTCCCTTCCTATTCTGTAAACTACCTTCCCCAGGAAACCTCTAGTTAACTGTACCCTAAACAGCTACTGTGGATTACTCATAACCATTAAAGAGATTTTCTTCAAATAAACATGTTTAGGATTTTCTAATAGCAATTTAAACCTAATCTGAGAATGTCTGGAAGTGGAAAATGACTTCTACGTGCTGAGGATAGTGTTCCATTACCAGTAATTTATTGTCTTTAAGAGCATCACTGGAACATTTATTAACACAACAAAACACAGACGTTTCCAGTTTATTGTAAAATCTCATTGCCTTTGTCCATTTGTGACAAAGCACAGTAGTGCAATTTATATTCCTAGACAGAGTTTTCCATTTTTAAAAAAGTGTACTTAGAACTCACATGAAGATTTCAAAATCCAAAATTCAGAAAAAACCTCCCCACATTGAAACCAAGATGCAAAAAATGGAAACAGGTTTAGCTGAAGAAAAGTGAGTACATAAAAAATGCATTGGCTAAAGACTTCTTGATTATAATGTTTTATATGTACTTACCTAAGAGATTATAGTCACATTTGATTCAACAGAGGATATTTCACAATCCTCCTAGGACACGTCTCATGTTTGTGAGTTATGAATTTCAATTTAACTAGCTCTGTTTTGTTTGTACTTATTCACTCTACCCTAGAATGGATGTTCCAAGGAAATGTAATCGTAAACGACATAAGGACATTCAAAAGGACACCATTAAAACATGGATTTTTAAAACGTCCTTATTGTTACTAGCAACATATTAGGACCCAGTCCCACAAACTATTATACTTTGAAGTTAATGGGATTGTGTGTGCGAATGAAGGCTTGGGCCACCACAGTACTATGGCCTGATCCTGGCTCCAACTCCATCCTCTAATGGAGCATCCAGGAGTAAGTCCCTGGGTGAGTAAAGCCAGTGTGGCCACCTCTGTGTCATCTAATCTCTACTCCAGGCATAGGAGACATTTCTGCATAGGTCAGAGGCATGGCTGGGGGTGGAGCCAGAGCACACTGCATTCCAGTGATCCCCTGCTGGTAGACTGGTCCCTGCAGGGCTACTCTAGCCAATGTAATTTAGAGTAGCCTACAGATCCAGCTGGGCCAAGGACCAAGGGAGTAGAAAGGTGAATGAGAGACACCTTTCTTCCCACACCCTGGGTCCAATACTGGACCGGGGTTCTGGTCCCTTAAAATTAAATAATTGAACATAGAGTTTACTTTTCACCCTTTTTTCTGCTTTGTTCACTTCCTACACTTGATTCAGTTTAGAGAATGAGGCTAGTTCTGAACTCCCGCCTGAGCCACGACATCTACACAGCTATTTGTAGTGTGCTAGTGAAAGACCTGCTGCCTGCTACAAATCTGGGTACCTGGGCTGGGAGGTTTGCTCCCAGATGCAGTGTAGACATACCCATAGAGGGCAGCTGGTCTCTATAAAGAGCCATAGGGGAACAGAAGACAGGAGGCTGTGGCAGAGGCTGCAACAAGCTGGAAGCTTCTGAAGAAGACCCTTGACCGGGGGGCAAGAGTTTGGGTCTGGAAGCCAGAAACGAAGGCAGAGAGTGAGAGGCTCCTGCAGAGGACACCCTGAGATCAGGGGAGATGCTCCAGCTAGGAAGGCCTGGGAGTAAGCCTGCTGCAGGGAAAACTGAGACACTGGGGTGTTTTCAGACAGCACCTCAGCAAGAAGGGGCTGTGCCCAGCTTAATGCTGGGGGGGGGGGGCGGGGAAAGAGATGTTTGTGTTTATTTTGAACTTTATGGCCATAAAAAACAGATCATAAGGAGGGTTATTACTGAATAGAGAGAAGCCTTTTATGGGTTACTGAGGAATAGTTGGGCCATGAGAGGGCACCTAGTGCCAACTCTGTTCCAGGCCCCCAAGAGAAGCTGTCTTCAGTCTCTTGTATATCAAGTCTCACATTTATAATTAAGTATATTGTGCTTTTAAAATAAGTGTATTGCATTATAAAATATACAGACACTTAATCAAGACCTTTCATTGAAGGTCTTGTACTTTAGCAAAGGTGTGACTATGCCTCTTTACCTAGCAGTGTACGTTTTTGTGTTTACAGTTCGCACATTTCATAGCGGGCTAAAGAAAACTTTATTTATGCTAGTAATATAAATAAAAAGCCACAAAAGCTTTTAATCTCAAAGCTAGTCTAGCGTCTTTGTTGCTGCGTTACAGCTGTTTGATTTCCCTCATGCTCTGAATGCATCTTTGTGCTCTTATACCATAATTATTCTATTAGTATCCATAAGGCTACTGTATCAGCAGAATAGTATTCGGCACAGGTGTTGCTCTAATGCTAACACAGTTGGAACAATCACAGTGTCCAACAGCCTGCAAATCCCACTTGCCCCATACAGCTGGTTTGTTTTTCACCATTAATTTTACAATGGATTTAATCCAGGATAATACATTTAGGTGTTGCCCTGATAGTTGATTACAGGATGCTAGTATGGATTCACAGATCAGTGAAGGGAGATTTTTTTTTTTTTTTTGAGAACACTGCTGTCAGCTGCCTTCTTGGGCCCATCTACATTAGATAAAGCAGCTGTATTAGGAAATTATGTTATAACTTGATAGTCCTTCCATCACAATACCACACATATATAAAGGAGACTATACAGTATTATAACCATGTCACACCCTGATCTTTATGAAGAGATCATGATAACGATTTGATCCTTTCTACACAGACAGAACCAAACCCTGTTATAACAATGTTAGAGAACAGAAGCCACTGACTTCAGTGGTGTTACACCCTCTTACACAAGGGCTGAATTGGGCCCTTCATTCTATAAGATTACTTAGTTCCATACTTACAGTGTTATGTTTCAGAGTAACAGCCGTGTTAGTCTGTATTCGCAAAAGGAAAAAGGAGTACTTGTGGCACCTTAGAGACTAACCAATTTATCTGAGCATAAGCTTTCGTGAGCTACAGCTCACTTCATCGGATGCATACTGTGGAAAGTACAGAAGATCTTTTTATACACACAAAGCATGAAAAAATGGGTGTTTACCACTACAAAAGGTTCTCTCTCCCCCCACCCCACTCTCCTGCTGGTAATAGCTTATCTAATGTGTATGATAATCAAGTTGGGACTTCTCCCCCCCCCCCCCCCCCAAACCCACTCTCCTGTTGGTAATGTTGAATCCTGGACTGGAATTTTAACTTGTTTAAAGTGGATGTGTGATGGGGTGGGACTCACCACTCCAGCACCTCCTCGTGGCCAATATGGGAATTCGCTCTGGTAGCCAGTGCACCTTGCTCTGGTGGTGCTCTGCCTGTCACCTCTTCTGCTCCTGGATCCACATCCCTCCAAGGACCGCAATGTCCTCTTCAGTGTCACAGCCCTCCAGCTGTGCCACACTTGGTACTCCCCCATTCTGGGAGACATCACTGTCCAGCCACTTCTCTCAGTGGTGACTGCAGTCTACTGTTTAGACTCCCTAGTGGCAAAGAGTGGGGTGGGGGAGAAGGGGACCTGAGCCTGCCCCCTACTCCAGGTTCTGGACCAGGGACCCTGTAGATAGCAGCCACTTGCTGTGTCCCCTCCAACCGCTCAGACTATTTTCGTGGGCCACTTCTTTGTGGCCCTAGCACCTCCTTCACCCTTACCTCAGGGCCTCAACATGCTAGTCTGAGCAGCCAGCCAGGAGCTCGCTCTTACTTCCCTTATCCTGCCCCACCACAGCATGATAAAGGGAAGGTGGATTATTTTAATCAATAAACATGTTATGGAAAACTACTGTTGAAAGGAATCATGAGGCAGAGTAAAAACTTGTCAAGTGAGCTAATTTGAACTAAAAGAACTGCTAGTTACAGGTTTTCAAGACTTCTAGTGAAGTTACAGATTGCTACAACAGATTAGACTCTTCTGAAGAGGAAAGGAAAGGCCCCATATATGTACCATCAGAAACCTGGGTTTCATGCAGTATTTGAGGGAGCAGGTGTGTTGCCCTTTTTGGATATTTCTTCCAAGAAGCACTGGGATGATATGGAAATTGTCAAAAGTGGTAGGAAGATTGGAGCATGGCCATCATTAGCATTAGCCTCACACACATGGTTGGTACCATCCCAGCAACCCAGCAGGACCAGGACTTTACTGAAAGATATTCTGACCAGACAGAATCAGCTCCATCATTGACTGCTGAGATGTGAACCAAAGGTTCATGCTACTCCCCTGTCCCTGTGTGTTTCCTCTCACCTAGTTTCTATCTAATAAGTGTCCAACATAGCCATTTAGGACAAATCTAACCTCGCAACACTTTACTGTGACCAGTTTGGGCAGCTAAAAGCTAGTGCTGGCCTTGCTTCCCATAAACTAGCCAGATGAAAAACAACCACCACCTAGCTAAATATTTTCCCAAGCCAGGAGTGCATAGCTTATGTCCCAGGATGGCTAATAGGGTCTTGCATCATATGCTGGGGCTAAGATTGTCCAGCAACAGAAATTAGTACAACCTAGAGACAGGAAGTACATTATTATTTTCTCTTACCCCACCCCCGCAAAATGCATTTGTCTTGTTTTGTCTTCAGAAGAGACAGGATTAGACTTTAACAATAGACTGAGGACCTGAGATCTACCAAGTAAAAGTGACTTCTCTTCTTTCCTACCAAGGACAGGAGACACTATCTGAGAAACTGTAAAGAACAGGGTTTTTATACTTTAAAATGCAAACACAGAGAGAGGCCAGAAGGAATTTGTTTAAAATGAAAAGTTGCTTGACCTTCTTCACTGTAAATTTTTTACCTTTTCTCTTTTATGTGTGTTTTAATAACTACTAGCAATAAATTTTCATTTGGTGGTGTGCCACAAGCAAAATAAAGTCCCTGCATCAAAACTCTGATCCCAAAAATCTGATGTGGCATAAACGGAGAAATAGGGAAGCTTAATTATAACATCCGGAAAGCCCATCCAATCCTTACAGCAACAGGCAAGACCAACACGTATGATATCAGAGTCGGGGGACTAGCATGTTACATTCTACCATTTCTAGAGGTTGGTCATATAAGGGGTTAATGAGTCTGTTATAGCTGGCAGCTAATGGACTTAGGCACAGATCCACAAAGGTATTTAGGCTCCTAACTTCTACAAAATCAATGGAAGTTAGGAGCCTAAATGTCTTTGCAGATTTGGGCCTATGTCTAGCTCAAGTGGTGGAGATTTATGGTTGTAGGAAGGGATTTTCAAAGGCAGCTCATAAATTAATCTTACTTAAGAAGCTAAACTGGGAGCTGGCTATTAGCTAAACTTTTAGATAGCTGACAAAATTTAAACAAGACCAGTTACTTACAGGCAAGTTTAATTTGAAGTCTCCGCTCCATTTTTTGGATACTGCTCAGCACTGTGTCTACTGTTAGAGATTTGGCAGGCTCTCCATGCAGGGTGGCCACCAGATTGCTTAGAAAAGAAGTCCGGGCCATGCATCCCCAGGTGTTTTAAGGCTCCAAAGTTTGAACGGACCTTAGGCTCTGCTACAGTCTTGGGGTCCCTAGGTATACTTGGAGTGAAGACCTTCTGTTTAACATTCCCTCCTGAGAATTTCAATCACATGGCCCAATGCAGCACTTGTCTCTGAAGTTCAGATACTGAAGGAAGAGAAACTACTGCTTCCCTTCTCCAGCCTGCCCAGCACCCAGTTTGGCTTCATGTCTCACAATGTACCCAAAGAGTACCCCAATATATAACTAATGCATGCGATAATGTGGCTTACTGCTATATACATAAGAGTGGCCATTCTTTATATTTGTTATAATGCAAACTATATAATGGCTTTACATACATTAATGTGAACTTCCTAACATGCCTGAAGGGCAGTGTTTGTTGCAAAGCCAGATAAAGGGCAACAATTTCAAGAGAAAAACAGTCTATATTAACACAGTTTGCATGTAATGACTGGATTCCTCTAAGCTCCAGGGATGGGAAAGATTATTTGTCAGATGCCTTTTAGTTACAGACAAATTTCTGGAGAAATAATTAGGTTTGTAACACTGTGGCCAGCTTGCCTTCCCATTGATCAGGGAGCTAACACTGGATTGCCTTCAGGGCTGTCAAATGCAAACAGAAAAGTAGCTCAGAAAGGACAGATAAAATAAGGTGTTATTTAGCGTGGTCATTATCCAGCTTTTATTGTGCTTGGCAGATCTTTTTTGTTAGATCAACTAAAGATGTCAAAACTAGCCCTTACTTTCACTGAACTGTGGTAGGCGACATCAGAGTGTCTAGACAATACCTGCCACCAACAGTATCTGCCATCAACATCTAGTTCTCTAATGGCTTCCCTGACAGATTCTAAAGATACCCATGTTAAATCCCCTAATAATGCACCTCTTATTAGCCTTCACTCTCAGAAGGAAAAATGTTTGGGGCACCCAAAAGCTTGCAATGAAAGTATCCAGGTGTCATAAAGCTTCACTTGATTATACCAGGGGTAGGGAGAAAAATACTCGAGAGTCCAAAAATGGCATAACAACAACTGAAATGTTTTTGACAAGCATTTCCACAATGATTCGTTTCTAGGGGACAGCCTGACCATAATCTTTTGCCAGAAAATGTTTAGAGAGTTTGAAGTCTTTAATGTAGTTCTAAGCAGGTCAGCAAAGTATAATGGCAAACCAAATAGAGTTTTTGATAATTGTTCCTTTAAAAAAAAAATACAGTTCTAAGTCATAGCATATGTTCTTGGAAAGGTTCTCTGTACTTTAAAGCAGCAAATCCTTGCAACCAATTTTCAGTGGATATTGCTGGAAATAGGTCAGTTAATTCAGTGTCTGAATTATTAAGACTGAGCTTCTGTGCTTGTCTTAATTTCAGTGAGAGCCTGCAAAACATTATACAAGTGAATTGGGATTTATTCAGTCATTACTTTAGCCGTTATTCAGACAGGAAGCACTATATTGTTTACATAGTATAATATGCTACCTTAAATACTAGGGATCATGTTTTTTTCAGGGACAGAGTTGCTGAATGTTTTGGCTAAAATGAACAGCAGAAAAATAGCTTAAAATGTTAACTTTAAATTGTCATCATTATAGTGCAGAGTGAAGGTTTCCTATTTCTTATATACTCAGAATTTCTGACTCTGCTGTAAACCTTTCCCCTAAACATCTGAAGATGGTACATAGTACATCTACATGGTACATAGAACTGGGGGGGGGGGACCAACTTGGTTATAATTAACACCTTTAGTTATTTCGGTCAAGTCTGCATGTGGATACTCCTATTTCATAATAAGAGTGCTCTGTTTCAAAATAACTTAATATAGTAACAAGTGAAATTGTTAGTTTGAAGTATTCTGAAATAGGAGGGTCCATACTCAGACTTGAACTAAAATAACTAAAGGTGTGAATTACAACTGATTTAGTTATTTTGGTTCTATTTACTGTAAAAGCCCGAGTTTTGCTTTAGGAGCCCTTTCATGTGAGTATGTTTTGTGAGTGCAGGCTCCTCTCCAGAACGCATTAGAAGTTTACTAGATGTCTCCATAAGTCACATCACAGAATGGTTCTCACAATCACCAATTCCCTAACATTCTAGTCCCCTTTCACCTAAGCCTGTCTGCATCCCCACCTCTTTCAATGGCCTCCTCAGGGCATGAGAAAGGATAGACCCACTCTAATTTTACTGGTTTCAGAGTAACAGCCGTGTTAGTCTGTATTCGCAAAAAGAAAAGGAGTACTTGTGGCACCTTAGAGACTAACCAATTTATTTGAGCATGAGCTTTCGTGAGCTACAGCTCACTTCATCGGATGCATACCGTGGAAACTGCAGCAGACTTTATATACACCCAGAGAATATGAAACAATACCTCCTCCCACCCCACTGTCCCGCTGGTAATAGCTTATCTAAAATGATCATCAGGTTGGGCCATTTCCAGCACAAATCCAGGTTTTCTCACCCTCCACCCCCCCACACACAAATTCACTCTCCTGCTGGTGATAGCCCATCCAAAGTGACAACTCTTTACACAATGTGCATGATAATCAAGTTGGGCCATTTCCTGCACAAATCCAGGTTCTCTCACCCCCTCACCCCCCTCCCAAAAACCACACACACAAACTCACTATCCTGCTGGTAATAGCTCATCCAAAGTGACCACTCTCCCTACAATGTGCATGATAATCAAGGTGGGCCATTTCCAGCACAAATCCAGGTTTTCTCACAGGGGGTGAGAGAACCTGGATTTGTGCAGGAAATGGCCCAACTTATTCATATTCTCTGTGTGTATATAAAGTCTGCTGCAGTTTCCACGGTATGCATCCGATGAAGTGAGCTGTAGCTCACGAAAGCTCATGCTCAAATAAATTGGTTAGTCTCTAAGGTGCCACAAGTACTCCTTTTCTAATTTTACTGGAATGTACATCCCATCTAAGGGAATTTGTTACACTCTGGTTTTCCCTCCTTATGACACTGGCCTGCTCAACTGGAAGATTGGGGCAGTTGAAGATAGACCCTACTGCAATGTCTCTAGATTCTGCCTGTATACGTATGTAACCCTTCTGCCAATCAGAGTTGGCAGCAACGAGGGCCGGGTTCAGTATCTAGGGGTTCCGTTTTAACAATGCAAGGCAAAACCAGCTCGAGCCCCCACCGAGTGACCTGGGACAATTACATACCACCCCCCTGGGCACCTCTGAGAGGCAATACTTCCTCTCTCGCAAGCACAGAGTCTGAGTGCAGCAAAAGCCTTTTAATAAAGGAGGGAGACAATACAGCATTATGTTGGGGAAACACAGCAAACAGGATTCATAACACAAACCACGAGCAAAAGACCCACCCCCAAAGTAAGTTTGACAGAGTCCTTTTCCCCTCAGGGTCTTAAGTCCAGCAACCCACCAGTCACCCCACCCACAGTCTTCTGACCGTGATCAGTGTAACCCCCAGAGTTCAGAAGTTCCTCCACAGAGTTTCCCCTCCCAGCCTAGGTGGAAGTGCGGGGAGGTATCGGGGGGCATCTCACGTGCTCCACTACTCAGGAGTACGGCCGATTGCCACGCCTCTCCATGTGACTCTGCTATAGTCTTCACCGCCCACTGCTCCTCTCCACCAGCCGCCCTGCTATCCTCTCCACCTGCTGTCCTGCCGGCCACACCTCTCCACCAGCCACCGTGCTATCGGCTCCATTCACCACACTATCTGCTCACCGTGCCGCTCTACTCTGCTCCTCCAGCCGTCCAGTGAGCTGCTCCACTCCACCAGCCACTCCAGCTGTCCCACGAACTGTCTGATCCACCAGCCACTCAGCAACATATCTTCAGGCCCCCTCACTACTTAATACAGCACTCAGTGATTTCAGCTTGTAGTAGGGGACCCTCACTGCTGGTGCAGCATGGGCCCAAAGTGAATTCAGCTCAGCAGCCTGTAACGAGACTCCTAATGAAATCAAAATTAGCTCTGATATTCCACAGAGGAGAAGGTGCAATTGGTGTTTCAGGCCCTCAAAAGCAGCCCACACCACCAGGTACAAATACTTGCCTCCACCCTCTTCCCCCATTCCCTGGGTTTTGGAACCCATGTCCCTTGTCTAGCGAGTGCTACTTAGTTGATGGCGAGTCCCTCTGTCATAAAACAGTTTAATTGTCCTTGATTAACACTTTATTCTTCCTGTCCCAATAACAGAGAAACTGGGGATCCCACAGCAGCCAAAGGGTATGTCTACACTACGGAATAAGGTCGAATTTATAGAAGTCGGTTTTTTAGAAATCGGTTTTATATATTCGAGTGTGTGTGTCCCCACAGAAAATGCTCTAAGTGCATTAAGTGCATTAACTCGGCGGAGCGCTTCCACAGTACCGAGGCTAGAGTCGACTTCCGGAGCGTTGCACTGTGGGTAGCTATCCCACAGTTCCCGCAGTCTCCGCTGCCCATTGGAATTCTGGGTTGAGATCCCAATGCCTGATGGGGCTAAAACATTGTCGCGGGTGGTTCTGGGTACATATCGTCAGGCCCCCGTTCCCTCCCTCCCTCCGTGAAAGCAAGGGCAGACAATCATTTCGCGCCTTTTTTCCTGAGTTACCTGTGCAGACGCCACACCACTGCAAGCATGGAGCCTGCTCAGGTAACCGTCACCCTATGTCTCCTGGGTGCTGGCAGACGCAGTACGGCATTGCTACACAGTAGCAGCAACCCCTTGCCTTGTGGCAGCAGACGGTACAGTACGACTGGTAGCCGTCATCGTCATGTCCGAGGTGCTCCTGGTCGCCTCTGTGAGGTCGATCAGGAGCGCCTTGGCAGACATGGGCGCAGGGACTAAATTTGGAGTGACTTGACCAGGTCATTCTCTTTAGTCCTGCAGTCAGTCCTATTGAACCATCTTATGGTGAGCGGGCAGGCGATACGGACTGCTAGCAGTCGTACTGTACCATCTTCTGCCAGGCAGGCAAGAGATGAGGATGGCTAGCAGTCGTACTGTACCATCTTCTGCCGAGCAGCTATGAGATGTGGATGGCATGCAGTCCTTCTGCACCGTCTGCTGCCAGCCAAAGATGTAAAAGATAGATGGAGTGGGTCAAAACAAGAAATAGACCAGATTTGTTTTGTACTCATTTGCCTCCTCCCCTGTCTAGGGGACTCATTCCTCTAGGTCACACTGCAGTCACTCACAGAGAAGGTGCAGCGAGGTAAATCTAGCCATGTATCAATCAGAGGCCAGGCTAACCTCCTTGTTCCAATAAGAACGATAACTTAGGTGCACCATTTCTTATTGGAACCCTCCGTGAAGTCCTGCCTGAAATACTCCTTGATGTAAAGACACCCACTTTGTTGATTTTAGCTCCCTGAAGCCAACCCTGAAAGCCGTGTCGTCAGTCGCCCCTCCCTCTGTCAGAGCAACGGCAGACAATCGTTCCGCGCCTTTTTTCTGTGCGGACGCCATACCAAGGCAAGCATGGAGGCCGCTCAGCTCACTTTGGCAATTAGGAGCACATTAAACACCACACGCATTATCCAGCAGTATATGCAGCACCAGAACCTGGCAAAGCGATACCGGGCGAGGAGGCGACGTCAGCGCGGTCACGTGAGTGATCAGGACATGGACACAGATTTCTCTGAAAGCATGGGCCCTGCCAATGCATGCATCATGGTGCTAATGGGGCAGGTTCATGCTGTGGAACGCCGATTCTGGGCTCGGGAAACAAGCACAGACTGGTGGGACCGCATAGTGTTGCAGGTCTGGGACGATTCCCAGTGGCTGTGAAACTTTCGCATGCGTAAGGGCACTTTCATGGAACTTTGTGACTTGCTTTCCCCTGCCCTGAAGCGCATGAATACCAAGATGAGAGCAGCCCTCACAGCTGAGAAGCGAGTGGCGATAGCCCTGTGGAAGCTTGCAACGCCAGACAGCTACCCGTCAGTTGGGAATCAATTTGGAGTGGGCAAATCTACTGTGGGGGCTGCTGTGATGCAAGTAGCCCACGCAATCAAAGATCTGCTGATATCAAGGGTAGTGACCCTGGGAAATGTGCAGGTCATAGTGGATGGCTTTGCTGCAATGGGATTCCCTAACTGTGGTGGGGCTATAGACGGAACCCATATCCCTATCTTGGCACCGGAGCACCAAGCCACCGAGTACATAAACCGCAAGGGGTACTTTTCGATAGTGCTGCAAGCTCTGGTGGATCACAAGGGACGTTTCACCAACATCAACGTGGGATGGCCGGGAAAGGTGCATGATGCTCGCATCTTCAGGAACTCTGGTCTGTTTCAAAAGCTGCAGGAAGGGACTTTATTCCCAGACCAGAAAATAACTGTTGGGGATGTTGAAATGCCTATATGTATCCTTGGGGATCCAGCCTACCCCTTAATGCCATGGCTCATGAAGCCGTACACAGGCAGCCTGGACAGTAGTCAGGAGCTGTTCAACTACAGGCTGAGCAAGTGCAGAATGGTGGTAGAATGTGCATTTGGACGTTTAAAGGCGCGCTGGTGCAGTTTACTGACTCGCTTAGACCTCAGCGAAACCAATATTCCCACTGTTATTACTGCTTGCTGTGTGCTCCACAATATCTGTGAGAGTAAGGGGGAGACGTTTATGGCGGGGTGGGAGGTTGAGGCAAATCGCCTGGCTGCTGGTTACGTGCAGCCAGACACCAGGGTGGTTAGAAGAGCACAGGAGGGCACGGTACGCATCAGAGAAGCTTTGAAAACCAGTTTCATGACTGGCCAGGCTACGGTGTGAAAGTTCTGTTTGTTTCTCCTTGATGAAACCCCCCGCCCCTTGGTTCACTCTACTTCCCTGTAAGCTAACCACCCGCCCCTCTTCCCTTCAATCACCGCTTGCAGAGGCAATAAAGTCATTGTTGCTTCACATTCATGCATTCTTTATTCATTCATCACACAAATAGGGGGATGACTACCAAGGTATCCCAGGAGGGGTGGTGGAGGAGGGAAGGAAAATGCCACACAACACTTTAAGCACAGCACTTTAAAAGTTGACAACTTTAAAATTTATTGAATGACAGCCTTCTTTTTTTTGGGCAATCCTCTGTGGTGGAGTGGCTGGTTGGCCGGAGGCCCCCCCACCGCGTTCTTGGGCGTCTGGCTGTGAAGGCTATGGAACTTGGGGAGGAGGGCGGTTGGTTACAGAGGGGCAGCAGTGGCAGTCTGTGCTCCAGCTGCCTTTGCTGCAGCTCAACCATACACTGGAGCATACTGGTTTGGTCCTGCAGCAGCCTCAGCATTGAATCCTGCCTCCTCTCATCACGCTGCCGCCACATTTGAGCTTCAGCCCTGTCTTCAGCCCGCCACTTACTCTCTTCAGCCCGCCACTTACTCTCTTCAGCCCGCCACCTCTCCTCCCGGTCATTTTGTGCTTTCCTGCACTCTGACATTATTTGCCTCCACGCATTCGTCTGTGCTCTGTCAGTGTGGGAGGACAGCATGAGCTCGGAGAACATTTCATCGCGAGTGCGTTTTTTTTTCTTTCTAAGCTTCACTAGCCTCTGGGAAGGAGAAGATCCTGTGATCATTGAAACACATGCAGCTGGTGGAGAAAAAAAAAGGGACAGCGGTATTTAAAAAGACACATTTTATAAAACAGTGGCTACACTCTTTCAGGGTAAACCTTGCTGTTAACATTACATACATAGCACATGTGCTTTCGTTACAAGGTCGCATTTTGCCTCCTCCCACCGCGTGACTACCCCCTCAACCTTCCCCCCTCCCTGTGGCTAACAGCGGGGAACATTTCTGTTTAGCCACAGGCAAACAGCCCAGCAGGAATGGGCTCCTCTGAGTGTCCCCTGAAGAAAAGCACTCTATTTCAACCAGGTGACCATGAATTATATCTCACTCTCCTGAGGATAACACAGAGAGATAAAGAACGGATTTTGGTTGAATGCCAGCAAACATACACTGCAATGCTTTGTTCTACAATGATTCCCGAGTACGTGTTACTGGCCTGGAGTGGTAAAGTGTCCTACCATGAAGGACGCAATAAGGCTGCCCTCCCCAGAAACCTTTTGCAAAGGCTTTAGGACTACATCTAGGAGAACCGCAAATGCCAGGGCAAAGTAATCCTTTCACATGCTTGCTTTTAAACCATGTATAGTATTTTAAAAGGTACACTCACCAGAGGTCCCTTCTCCGCCTGCTGGGTCCAGGAGGCAGCCTTGGGTGGGTTCGGGGGGTACTGGCTCCAGGTCTAGGGTGAGAAACAGTTCCTGGCTGTCGGGAAAACCGGTTTCTCCGCTTGCTTGCTGTGAGCTATCTTCTTCGTCCCCAAAACCTGCTTCCGTATTGCCTCCATCTCCACTGAAGGAGTCAAACAACACGGCTGGGGTAGTGGTGGCTGAACCCCCTAAAATGGCATGCAGCTCATCATAGAAGCGGCATGTTTGGGGCTCTGACCCAGAGCGGCTGTTCGCCTCTCTGGTTTTCTGGTAGGCTTGCCTCAGCTCCTTCAGTTTCACGCGGCACTGCTTTGGGTCCCTGTTATGGCCTCTGTCCTTCATGCCCTGGGAGATTTTCACAAAGGTTTTGGCACATGCATGGTCACCTGCAGCTTGCCACGCTGGCCAAACAGGAAATGAGATTCAAAAGTTCGCGGTTCTTTTCCTGTCTACCTGGCCAGTGCATCTGAGTTGAGAGTGCTGTCCAGAGCGGTCATAATGGAGCACTCTGGGATAGCTCCCGGAGGCCAATACCATCGAATTCTGTCCACAGTACCCCAAATTCGAGCCGGCAACATCGATTTAAGCGCTAATCCACTTGTCAGGGGTGGAGTAAGGAAATCGATTTTAAGAGCCCTTTAAGTCGAAATAAAGGGCTTCATTGTGTGGACGGGTGCAGGTTTACATCGATTTAACGCTGCTAAATTCGACCTAACGTCCTAGTGTAGACCAGGGCTAAGTGACCATTTGGGCTGCTGTGGGCTCATGCTAGGCTGGGTGGGTGTGCCTATGCAAACAAGATCAGTCCCTGAAGTTCTTTTCCACAACTCACCACCAGATGTCAGGGTAGAGCTCATCCTGACTCTGCACATGTGAATCTGCTTCTTCCTGCTCATCCAGTTCAGCAATTCTGGCCTCAGGATGCGGGACTCATGTTTTGAGGACTGTGAGCTGCTTGCATCAGTTGTATACATACACCTACACGGTTGTACATTACAGACTTTGTGCAGTAAATTGGGTAGCCCACATAGTGATCTGTTGTTGATCTTTAACGTCCATAGTTATCCTGGGATTTCCATTCTGTGACTGAGGACTAGATTGAACTAGTTTTTCTCTTTAAATATAAAGATGTTTGTGTATTTGTTTGTTCTGTGATTTTACTTTACTCCACTATCTACTAACTGAGCAGCCCTTCAGTGCCCAACTTCTACAGAATCAGTTTATACTACTGTGGAAATAAATGCTCATTCTGCCAGTGCCTCTAGATTTGTGGATGAGCTGTGACTAGCTGGCTAGCTCTGTATTTATACCTCTCCAGCCCAAAGCAAGAGGACTTTATCCCTCCCATCCACACAATTATGATCAATTGCCACACAAGACAGTTTTTACCTTTGACTCATTCACTTCAAACCCTCACAGTCTTCAAAGAGAGTACCCCCAAAGAGACTAGTTCAAAGAGACTGGTTTTATTAGCTGGCTCTTACAGCAGTTACATCCCTAATAATTAGATTCCTTTTGTCCAAGGGACAGTGCTAATATAAAATGTATGATTTTCAAAAAGTCGCCTTGTCTCTGTTACTGGCATCATTTAAGAGATTTGCAGTTACAAATGAAAGGTACTGCAATATGCTGTTTGTCTAATTTTGCATTATAGTTGGTTTCGCATCTCACGCAATATGTGACAACGCTCTGCTGCACAGGTGTGCTAGTTAAGGGAAGAGAGTGTGAGGAACCTTCCTTCTCCACAGGAAGGGTTTCTAACAAAGTAAATTTCCTCATAGTAAAAATAATTGCAAATGACTAATTACCACAATAGACTCAGATAATTATGAATTATTGTAAATGCAACACACAGTGTAGAAATAACTGTAAAAGATAAAGAGTGGGATCTTAAATTCAATAGAAAGATGAGGAGTGTATTTATGGATATACCCTGGGGCCACATTTCTCAAAAATATGTGCCTAAAGTAGGTTCCTCATTTGATACTTAATAGACAAAATGACAACAGATGCAAGATGATGCAGCAAAAAAAATGACATGAAAACACCATACATCATTAGATAGTTGTCAGGAAGAAGAAATACCAACATGCAGTTCAAGACAAAAGCAACTTACCAATGAGGATATCAGAACAATTAAATATATGGAGGCAGTACTTTAGTCAATTTCTGCATGGCGAGCCAGTGGCCAATCCCCCATATATAGCGGAAGGAGAAAATCTGGATGTTGAACTAGGACCTATCACCAGAGTAGAAGTAGAGACTGGGTAGTGAATCTGTTCAAAAGTGGAAAAGCACCAGGTCCAGAGAACATTCCAATGGACGTTCTTAAGGCGGACTTGAAGAACACAGTAGACATTTTGACAGGCCCCTTACAAAAGATACAGGATGAAGAAAAAATACCAGATGAGTGGGGACAGGGTCATATAGTGAAACTGAAAAAGAAAGGAGACTTCAGTCAGTGTAAAAACTGGAGGGACAGTCAATTGCTGTCAATCCCAAGTAAGGTAAGGTAAGGTATTTACATATATTATAGAGAAAAAAAGAAAGGTTGATTCAAGGTTACAACAAGAACAGGTAGGATTCAGGCAGAAGAAATTATGTACAGATCAACTAGTAACCCTACATATCATCATAGAACTGTTGACTGAACGGGAGTCACCACTTTATATGCTTTTTATAGATTTTCGACAAGCTTTTGATACAGTGGATAGAACAATTTTATGCTAGTTTCTTTGCCATGCCTCCAAATTTTCTGAGCATCATTCTGAGCTTCTATGAAAATATGACATGTCAAGTAATACATAACAGCAAACTAACTTTAACCATTCAAGGTTACTATGGACATCAGACAAAAATGTCACCCATGATCTTTTTATTTGTAGTGGATTGGGTCATGAGAAAGACCACAGAACAGCCAAGGAGCATATAATGGACCTTCACAAAGCAGTTAGAGGACCTTGACTTTGAAGATGACTTCAGCTTATTATCCCATACCCATAGAGACATGCAAGCCAAAACAAGATCTCCAGGCCTTTGTACAATTAATAGAGTTGAAAATCGACACCAAGACAGCTATATACCATGGGAATCACCACACAACAGGAAACACCAATAACACTTTCTGGGACTGACATAGAAGAGATCCAATATTTCACATATCTTGGCAGCTTTGTAAGTACAACAGGCAGAACAAATGAAGACGTTAAAGCCACAATAGCCTTTGTAACTCTAAAACTAATCTGGAGAAACAGAAATCTTGCCCTTCAAACTAAACTGTGAATGTTTAACACAATTGTAAAGTTGATCTTACTATATGGCAATGAAACTTGGAGAGTTATTGAGACCTTGCTCTCTGAACTCCAAGTTTTCAAAAAACAGCTGCCTTAGACAAATCCTCAATATCAGATGGCCACCCTATAACACTTCCGTGAGTAATTCTGTTTATTTCAGTGGGATTAACTGTAGGATCATGGGTTGCAGGACTGGGTTCTCATATACAATTATTACAAATAGCCTCTCTTCTTTGTCCGGCCTCCATCTCTCCACCTGCATTTGCCCACTTCACTATACACTAGACACACAGGCCAACATTTGCAAAATGGGTGCTTATAGTTAAGACTCTAATGGGGCAGGACTCACCACCGTGGTGCCTCCTGCTGGTTGCTCTGGGAATTAGCTCCTTCCAGCCCTCAGAGTGCCTCCTGCTGGCTGGTGTCTCACCCATTGTCTGCTCTGCTGTGTTGTCTCCACCACCGCGACACACGTCCCTTTCTGGACCATGACGTTCTCTTCGGGACGCTGCCTCCAGCAGTGCCCACTACTTCATTCTCTCCCCTTCCAGGGGTATATCAGCAGTCCTAGTCCATACCTGCCTTCATGGCCACCTGCCACCCTAAAGTCTAGTCCCTTGCCTCAAGGACAAGGTGCAGTCCATGGGTCACACTCCCTCGTGGCAAGGTGCAGTGCAAGGGGGGAGGACCCAGGCCCGCCCACTACTCTAGGCCCCAGCCCAGTGACCCTTTAGCAGCAGCCACTTGCTGTCTTCCTCTACACCCCATCACTGCCTGCCTTCCTTGGGCCACTTCCCCCTAGCCCCTGCCCTCTACTAGGAGCCAGTCCTGCTCCCTTGCTGTCAGGGAGAAACTGTGCTCTCTGCTGTGCTGCAGCCTTTACATAGGACTCGGCCTGGCCCTGATTGGCTGCCCACAGGCCCTTTCTGATTGGCTGCTCATCTGCACAGCTTCTCTGGCCTACTTTAACCCATTTTCTCCTGGAGTGGGGCAACCATCCCACTACAGACTCCTAATACCATATTTCAGCACCTAAATTAGTGTCCTAATTTTTAAAAATTGCTGAGCACCCTGCAGCTCCCAATGACTTCTGTGTGAGCTTCAGGGTGGTCAGAACTTCTGAAAATCTGTCTTCTTATTAGGTGCCAAAATATGGACCTAAGAGCCTACTTTCTCTTCTCTTTTCTTCTCTCTTATGCCTCTCTATTCCAAGCAGAACATAGGGCCTTCATCATCTTTGCTGATATCCTGCTTCAGTCTTAACTTCTTCCCATGTCATTTTGTGAGCTTTCAATTCTGCTTCTATTGTGTATTTCCATGTTATCCTTGGTCTACTTCATAGCCTCTTGTCTTGTTATGCTGTTCAGGTCTTTCCTCCATGTATGTCCTAGCCCTCTCTTGTTTTGTTCTGTAATTTCCTGTTCTATTGGTTTCCTCCTGAATTCTTCATTTGTGACTTTTTCTGGCCTTCAGTGACTTCTTGCCTTGACATGTGTGCTAATGTGGGATTTCCCTACTTTGAAACAGAATTAGATCTCCTGGAAGAAACTAGCTTCAGACAGGACAACATTCTTCACACTTATATAATTAATAATAACTGGAGGTATTTGGGTCAGAACTGGGAAAATGTGCTGATTTCAGATCCCAAGTGTGATACACACTTATAGAATCCATAAAACACAGGCATGTTTGAAATGCTGATAGGAAATTAAGAGGAATGCAAAGCACTAAAGTAATGCTTCATGATGATCCAAAATTTACCAGTTAGGCTGCCTGAATCTGTGCTGCCTTTGGGGATCCAGGGTGAACTTTAGCTACCAGAGAGGAATGACGAGAGACATGGCTGTAATATACTCCATTTTCTTTCCTTTTTTAGTTGTAACAGTTAAATAAGCCATAGGAAATAACTCAGCAAAATGACACTGCACACTAAATATGGAAACAGCATGCCCATTGCCTAGGGCAACATCTGGCTATGCATGGATGATATGTTGCTGCAGACAAATCTTCATCTGTTGTTGAAATCTTGACTACTAAATAATTAGCAATGTCAATGCCATCGCTAGCTAGGTGCTTATCTTCAGCAGCAGTTACATCTTCAGTAGCAGTAACACTGACTCTTTTCTTTGGCTTTGCCACTTTATTTTACTATTCTAACTCTATGACACTATCTGTCAAAGTCCAGGTGTGAAACCCAATGTGAGAGTTGAGGCTTAAATGCCCTTGACATCTTGGTCTTTGTGATATCCAACCTACCTTTAGCCCACACTGTAATGAGTTATGAGGTGCTGTACACATCCTCCATGCTAAACTGGTGACTCAACAGTTAATCTCTTTCCTACCACTACTTACCTCTGCAATAAAGGAAAGGGTAAAATTTTCATAACCACTTATGTCATTTAGGAATGTAGATCCCATTGACTTACACTGAGACTTAGGCACTCTCTCAAAAATTTTATCCTGAATCTTACTGAAAGTCAATGGACTTAGGAGCCTAAGTGCCCCAGTCACTTTTGAAAGTGAGACTCTTCGGTTACTTAGGTGCTTTTGAAAGTTCTACCCAAGGTGTATAAACATTTTTAATAATTCATTGAATAATATTATTCAATCTGGATTGCAAAAACATATCTATTTTAATACCTTTTATTTTTTCTATTATATCTTAAGTGATAGATATTACAAAAGAGTAGAGCTAATCAAAATATTTCAAAATATGAGATTTTGACTAAATGTTTTGTTGACATTTCAAAAACCAACAACTGGAGGAAAAATTCATGAAATTTTGCCCCACATTTTTCAGCCAAGCACTTCACTAAGCAGTTGCATAACTATCAAAATCTTAACAGTAAAACCTAGTCACAAACACATTCACAAATTTCTCCCACCCCATCAGTTCAACTTGGCTGTCATATTCCTTTTTGCTTGCTTTTCAGTGAAAAATGATGGCATATCCACCTTTATATTCATTGGTATTGAGTGTCTGGCAGTCAGAGTGTTAGTTGTCTGGAGGCAGGGAGAGTGTAGGAGAGTGAGAAGGGCTGTCATTTACACTCTAGCAAAACTGAGTGGTCAGATGTTGTCAAGTGTGAAGAGCAGCACAGAAATGGCAGAGAGAGAAAGAGGGGGAAATGTTTTAGTACAAGAAATGTCTTTTATTTGGAGATGTTTTTAACATGGTCTCATTAGAGCTTATTAAAGAAGCATCTTTGCTTCTCTCTCTATCATCCATATGACATGCAACACTGTGGGGAAAAGGTCTACTTGAAGATTATGTAGGAGAGCACTGCTAGAAATTAATTGTCTTTTGTATTCACAGAATTTCAGAGAAGGTCCAAATCCACTTTTTCCTGATGTAATATTCCCATTAACATATCTTTAAAATTTATCCCTTATTAATGCCATTCTCTGCTACTCACAATACCTATAACACGTATTTCCCTTTCCCTACTCAGTTCAATGGGACTTCTCAAATGAGTAATGTTACTTGCATGTGTGTTTGCAGAACAGGATTCAGTAACTGGAGGGCACCCTCTTTCTCCTCACTAAAGTAAATTATGCTGTTTAATTTATCAGGAGGGCAGAGAAGTCATTACCCCTTGTTGGAAGGCTAGGATTTTAGTCCTAAGTGTAAATGTGACTGAGTCCTGGAGTTTCTAGTTAGAAAAGCCATGTAAATATGCACAAAACATCTCCAACATCTTATACAACAATAGGAAGACTTATTGATATTCATGATCTAATAGTAGAATATATCAATTCATTCATACATCAGAATATACATTTTGTACAAGGTACTGGTAGAATATCTCAGTGTAAAATAAAAATGACTTATGTAGGGACAGAAAAAAATTGCTGGAATACTTTGAACACTATTCCATTATTATTAATTATTAGAAGAAGCTATGAATGTATAGTAAATAATATGCTTTACTAAAATTTACCCCTAACTACTGAAACCACCTAGATTTATTTTCATTTACTTCAGTGGCAGCTGGATGATGGCCCAAGATGGCCCAATTTAGACCAAATGCATTTTCACTCTCAGTTACCTACATGAGCAAAATTTCCATCCCACGATGGAAATGTCCTTCATTGAAATATGAAACTGTATTCCTAGAAACTCCCTGATATAGAGGCACCAGCAGAAGCTTAAAACCCAAAGGATTTTGTTCAACAAAATTTCCAGCAAAATCTGCAAAATTTATAAAGACTCATCTGGTCAGAAAGGGGCACAACTTGATCAATTAACTTCATAAACCTTGAACAGCTGAAGTGTGCAACACAGCCTAAGAAATAAACTGCTTTTCCAGTAATGCCATCAGTTTAAGTCAACTAGGGTCTGATCCAAATCACATTGAAATCAATGGAGACTCCCACTGAATTAACTGGATTTGAAACAGCTACCTTGTGAAGAATAATTGGAAAAGTATATGAAAGTCCAGTAGAGTTGTTTTTTTTAAAGCAGAATATGTTATGCAGCTCAGACAGCAGTGCTATATGAAAATGCAACTATTTAACTTCTGCTACTTGATCAGTACAATGTACAGCTGCACTTGTATAACTGCCAACCTTTACATCTTCTCTAATATAAGATACAAAGGATCTTGAAATAAATTCCTAATTATGGTAAATAAATGCAGCAGTTTGAGAAGAAACATGCAGATGTGCCAGGGAAGTGGGTTATTTAATCTCAGATCGTACAACTTGATCAAAGTATTTAAGAAAAGAACTAGTAAAATCATGGAATTTGGTCTGCATAGCCTTCCCAGCAGAGGCTGCTCGAGCTATAGGCAGAGTAGGCAACTGCTTTGGGCCGTAGAGGCAGCTGGGCCAAACCTGAGTGTGACACTGCGTGCCAGTCAGGACACAATGCCACTCACTGAGAATTAGCCCTCCTACCACCCCCGTCCTGAAGTAGGGGTGGCCAGGTCAAATCTGAGTGGTGTGCTTCCCCCTTCTGCCATAACCACGGAACCATCAAAAGGCTTGCTGCACTCCCCCCCCCCCCCAAAAAAAAAATCTGACATCCCCTCCCAGCGGGCAATCCCCAGTTGAAAAGCTGTGTTCCACGGGAAGAGGGGTTGAGGGGAGAGGATACACTGAAGTTTTGCCCGTGGGGGCAGATTGTCTTTGAGTGCTTCCCAGGCATGCAGGGAATTTGAAGTGTTGGAAAGGTTTACCGAAAACAAACAAACACATCTTCTCTGTGAAGCTTATTAAGGGTGTTTAATTTCGCTCACTCTTCCAAGTTAATGAGGAACATGTGCCTCTTCTATGGGGATATACTTAACTATATCCTGTAATAGGCTAGCTTCCCTGCCGTGACACCCACGTCCTGGGATAGATGATTCTTCCTACGCCCACGTGTCTGGTAGTTGTCTCCTTCCCAGTGGAGCACAGGCCAGCCTACCTTACCGAACCAGCTCCAGGGAGGACGAGTCCAGCCCAGTCCGCATTCCCCTCGCCTGCAAAACTGGGTCCGGTTCACACCAACTCCCACCCCCCAGTACCGAGGGAACTCTGAGTTTTACGCACACGCGGATTTAATGAAGGGTCTGGAAAGGTCCCTTGTGCGCTAACCGTCCACATGCTGTGCCCGGAGTCTATGCCACGGATCCCGCGGGCGCCTTGCTGGACACCGGCCATAAAATCCCGGAGCCTTGCTCGGTCCCAGCCCCACCAGTAGCCCCCAGCAGGCTAAAGAAGCACCTCGCCTTCCCCTTTGTCCGTCCGCGGGGCTCCCGGCCTCCGCCAGGGCGTTAGGGGGCATGTGCAGGGGGAAAAGCGGCTGACTGCTCCCGGGCGTCGCGCCAGCTGGGCAGGGGCAGTCCGCAGCACGCGGTGCCTCGCCCGGGCGGGCGCTCGCTCCCCGGGGCGCTGGGGTCGAAGGGGCTGGGTGGGAGGCAGAGGCAGGGGGGCTGCGGCAGGGGCTTGGGTTGGCTGCGGGGCTGCCTGGGGCAGGGCGCGCTGCAGCCCTTGCCCCAGAGGCGCCTGGGGGGCGATAAGCATCTGGCGTGACGTCAGGGAGGAGGCTGGTAAGTGGCGCTGCCCAGAGGCGCTCGGGGCTCTCGACGCGGCTCCCCCGGCCCAGCAGGACGCCAGAGCGGAGCCCAGGCGGGCAGGACCCGCGGAGGGCGGACAGAGACCGGCAGCAAAAGAGCCGCGCCGGGTAAGCGCCACAGCAGCGGGCGCGCCCCGCCGAGCTCGCCCGCCCGCCAGTCCCAGGCGGGGAGCGAGAGATCATGGGCGGGAGCCGAGAGTTGGGGGGAGGGAGCAAGGGCACAGAGTGGGGGCAGTGGCAGAGACGGGGAGCGGTGATAACGGGGGGCAGGAGGCTGTGGGGCAGTGATAGTGGTGGGGGGTAAGGGGAATGTGGGGGGCAGTGATAGTTGGGGTCTGTGGAGCGTGAGGGGGGCAATGGCAGAGACGGGGCACAATGATACCTGGGGCAGGGATAATGTGAGGGGGCAGCGACAGTAGTGGGCTGTGGGGGGCTGTGCTAGTGGGGAGCTGTGGAGCATGAGGCGGACGGGGAACGTGGGGGGCAGTGACAGTAGTGGGGACCTGGGGGGGCAGGGGGCTGTGCTAGTGGGGAGCTGTGGAGCATGAGGGGGACGGGGAACGTGGGGGGCAGTGACAGTAGTGGGCTGTGGGGGGCTGTGCAAGTGGGGAGCTGTGGAGCATGAGGGGGACGGGGAACGTGGGGGGCAGTGACAGTAGTGGGGACCTGGGGGGCAGGGGGCTGTGCTAGTGGGGAGCTGTGGAGCATGAGGGGGACGGGGAACGTGGGGGGCAGTGACAGTAGTGGGCTGTGGGGGGCTGTGCAAGTGGGGAGCTGTGGAGCATGAGGGGGACGGGGAACGTGGGGGGCAGTGACAGTAGTGGGGACCTGGGGGGGCAGGGGGCTGTGCTAGTGGGGAGCTGTGGAGCATGAGGGGGACGGGGAACGTGGGGGGCAGTGACAGTAGTGGGCTGTGGGGGTCTGTGCAAGTGGGGAGCTGTGGAGCATGAGGCGGACGGGGAACGTGGGGAGCAGTGATAGTGGGGACCTGGGGGGGGCAGGGGGCTGTGCTAGTGGGGAGCTGTGGAGCATGAGGGGGACGGGGAACGTGGGGAGCAGTGATAGTGGGGATCTGGGGGGGGCAGGGGGCTGTGCTAGTGGGGAGCTGTGGAGCATGAGGGGGACGGGGAACGTGGGGGGCAGTGACAGTAGTGGGCTGTGGGGGGCTGTGCTAGTGGGGAGCTGTGGAGCATGAGGGGGACGGGGAACGTGGGGGGCAGTGACAGTAGTGGGGACTTGGGGGGGCAGAGGGCTGTGCTAGTGGGGAGCTGTGGAGCATGAGGGGGACGGGGAACGTGGGGAGCAGTGATAGTGGGGACCTGGGGGGGGCAGGGGGCTGTGCTAGTGGGGAGCTGTGGAGCATGAGGGGGACGGGGAACGTGGGGGGCAGTGACAGTAGTGGGCTGTGGGGGGCTGTGCAAGTGGGGAGCTGTGGAGCATGAGGCGGACGGGGAACGTGGGGAGCAGTGATAGTGGGGACCTGGGGGGGGCAGGGGGCTGTGCTAGTGGGGAGCTGTGGAGCATGAGGGGGACGGGGAACGTGGGGGGCAGTGACAGTAGTGGGCTGTGGGGGGCTGTGCTAGTGGGGAGCTGTGGAGCATGAGGGGGACGGGGAACGTGGGGGGCAGTGACAGTAGTGGGGACTTGGGGGGGCAGGGGGCTGTGCTAGTGGGGAGCTGTGGAGCATGAGGGGGACGGGGAACGTGGGGAGCAGTGATAGTGGGGACCTGGGGGGGGCAGGGGGCTGTGCTAGTGGGGAGCTGTGGAGCATGAGGGGGACGGGGAACGTGGGGGGCAGTGACAGTAGTGGGCTGTGGGGGGCTGTGCTAGTGGGGAGCTGTGGAGCATGAGGGGGACGGGGAACGTGGGGGGCAGTGATAGTGGGTACATGGGGGGGCAGGGGGCTGTGCTAGTGGGGAGCTGTGGAGCATGAGGGGGACGGGGAACGTGGGGGGCAGTGACAGTAGTGGGGACCTGGGGGGGCAGGGGGCTGTGCTAGTGGGGAGCTGTGGAGCATGAGGGGGACGGGGAACGTGGGGAGCAGTGATAGTGGGGATCTGGGGGGGGCAGGGGGCTGTGCTAGTGGGGAGCTGTGGAGCATGAGGGGGACGGGGAACGTGGGGGGCAGTGATAGTGGGGACCTGGGCGGGCAGGGGGCTGTGCTAGTGGGGAGCTGTGGAGCATGAGGGGGACGGGGAACGTGGGGAGCAGTGATAGTGGGGCCTGGGGGGGGCAGGGGGCTGTGCTAGTGGGGAGCTATGGCGCATGAGGGGGACGGGGTATGTGGGGAGCAGTGATAGTGTGGGACTGTGAAGCATGAGGGAGCACTGGCAGAGACAGGAGCAGTGATAGCAGAGGACTGTTGGGGGCCGTGATAGTGGCGGGGGGGGGGCGGGCTGTGGAGCGTGAGAGGGGCAGTGGCAGAGACGGGGACCAGTGAGAGATGGGGAGTAAGGGGAATGTGAGGGAGCAGTGATAGTGTGGGGTGGGGGCGGTGACAGCGGGGGGTTGGGAACTGTGGGGGGCGGTGATAGTGGGGGGGGCCCTCTGGGAGCCTGAGGGGAGCAGTGACAGCGGGGGCAGAGACGGATTAGTGGCCAGCGAGTGCTGTCCTTTCGATGAGACTGTCACATCTTTTGCAAACCTCCAGCCTCCCATCTGCCTGGTGATTCAGAATTGTGAGCGAAGCGCGAGTTGAGCCCTGGCAGCAGCAGCTCCTGGTGAGAGTAAAGCATTTGACCCTTTGATGGGAAGGGCCGAGGTCCCATCTATAACTCAGCCGTAGGACAGTGAATTGGAGCAGCTGAGTGAGACAGAACACTTGGAAAGGGGGAAGTTTGCTAGACGTTCTTGTTTTACTGCAGCTTGACGCCAGGTGCTGCCTTCCCTCCTGAGGCGGGGCTCCCAAGAACAGTTCGGCGGCACTGTATTTGAAGGTAGGCAGGCCTGGGACAGATTGAGCCTGGTCACGGGGGTACAATGTACCAGCCTGGCTGAAATGGCCCCGTTAGTCCTTGCAGAATCTAAGCTTCCTTTAAAAAAATAAGTTTCTAGCCCTTAAGGTTAAGAAGTTCTTGTAAACATGAACCAATGAAGGGATGAGTTTGCAAGGGGAGAGAAGGAAACCGCGCTGTACCACCTCTGTTTGTGGGGAAGGTCCCAAACCCAGCGGAATGGCTGCGATTCCTTTGTGCAGAACCGGTGGCTGGGGTGTAAAGGGCACAAGGCGGGGAGATGGGAGTGAAGGGCTGAGTAGATTTGCTCCATTTCTCTGCAGCAACAGGATACAGAGGACTAATCCTCCTCCACGTGTTGGGGGCAGTTGTGCCAAGCTGTTGGGTTGCAGGAGGTGGGAATTTCTTTCACTTTATGACACATAATAATGACAATTTGAAGCCAGGATTTAACTGATTATTTTTAGAGAAACATCAGACTAGTCTAAGATTATGGGTAGAGATCTAACTAGGCCTCTGCCGCCCACCCCTGAGTAAGAAAGAAACTAAACACGGTCCACAAAATTCCCCTATTGCTGGAAATGGGGAAACAAACCTGTGCCAACTAAGTGGGTCATGAAAGCAACAGGGAGACAGGCAAATCCAGGAAAAGCTAACTCTCCTTTATATGTTTCAGAGTAGCAGCCATGTTAGTCTGTCTTAGCAAAAAGAAAATAATAAAAAATGCTTATTATATATCCTTTATATGTTTACAGTGTAAGTCATTGCCTGAGGGAGCCTGAGCCATGGCTTGGAATGAATTCAGTGTCCTCAGCTGGCTCAGGGAGAGTCGGCAGTCCCGAAAACTAATTCTGCTTATTGTTTTCATTGCATTACTCCTGGACAACATGCTGCTTACTGTAGTGGGTATGTGGAACCTTTTCTTTCCAACTTATTTTCACAATAAAACCCCCTCAATGGATACACTGAACAGTCTGTGTATCTTCTGCAAGTTTAATTGGTGTTTCTTTCTAAATAATACGTTATCTACAATACATTTTTTCAAATTATATATGAGATATTCTAGATACTGCACAAATACATACCCACTCACCTCATAGTTTTGGTTTAGTTTATATTTATTTAAAAATACATGATAAAATTGTCTAAAAAGTTCTTCACAGAGTATCAATTACAGGTATCAGTAATTTCTAGTCAGAAAAAATTATCTGTCATTTTCTAAATTATTTTTAACTGTGCAGCATTTTCTTTCCTCTGTGGTCATGCAAACCAGAAGGACAGGCTAGATAACACTTGAGAAATATGTTTTCTCATGATAATTCTTGTGCATCGCCCCCATCATCATTGTTCTTATGAGATGATTTTGGTGGCAAAGCAGTATCATTGAGTCAGACTAATATGAAGGCCTTTTAGATTGATTTTAAATAACTCACAACTTGGTTTAGTAAAATCAACTTTGATCAGAACAACACTGAAATCAATGGCAAAAGTTCCATGGTATATAGGAAGGACCTAACCTAATATTAGGATAGAATACTTACAGTTAAAAATGCATTTAGATTTCAAGTTTTTGAACATTTTTAACTGGTTGTTTTAGAGGTCCTCATATTAATATAAATTTGGATACAAAGATGCAAATAAAAAAAGTCAAAAACACGGGGAAAAGGGGAAAATACCAGTTTGTGTTCACACACTTGTATTGCATAGATATACACATTTAGCTTCTACAGATTTGACACATTGGGCTACACCATGGCAGTTTTTAAACTAAACTCCTTATTGATTTCATTAGGGAATTCAAATTAAAAAAGAAAAAACATGATGGCACAATATGGCCTCTAATGAAAGGCTAATATATATTTTTGGCAAGTACTTTTTTTTTAAAGGAAAATTGTTCTCTATGCATTTCATTGTTTGTTCACTAATTATGTTAGAAAATCTTTTATGTAATCTCAGTTTGCAGGTTTGCTGAAAAAATATATTTCATAACCATATATAGTTTCAGACTTTTGCAAGAGGCAATACACGTTAACAGCTGTTGATTTTGTCACTAATATTTCCTGATAAAAATTACTGTCTCACCTGCTTTTACTATTTTAAAAATACTAATTTTCCTTTATTATATATTAATCCAGTTAGGATACAGCTAATACCTTAAAACATGTACAGAATTTTACTTTTAAATGACTTCCTTTTATGTGAACTTAAAACCCCCCCACCAATGAACAGCGTGAACATCTTAGATCTCTATTTATTTATTTAATATAAAAATAATATAAAATCTTTCCCCTCTTAATAGTGTTATTCCCAGCAACATTTATTGAACATAATATATTTTTATTGGAATTTTCCTTGGTTTAAATGCCTTCTTAGTGCAGTAAATGTTCTTTGTAAAAGCATCAGCCAACAAGACTACACAAATAATGTCTTGGGGTTCCTCCCATGTTTTGCCCTTAAATAGTACTTGTGTACATAGATAGTCATGCCTGTCAACATAAACTGAATATCTATGGAAAAGGCTTGCAGAAGTTGCTTATAACTACACTTCCTAATTATAATTCAGTACAGTCAGTATTTTTTTTCCTGGAATAATGTTTGTTGTAGTAATTCTTTGCTGAAGGCAAAAAAAAAAAAAAAAAAAAATCAGAAAACTCTTTAGCACTGTTCTATATAGCAAAGCCCTATTTTTATTTGTTCTGATGATACATTTTCTGTGATAAAGTATGCAAGCTAATGAAATTATGGCATTTACATGCAACAGATCCTAAGTTACTTACATATTGTGTTTGCTTTTCCAGTGCCAATAATTCCCAGTTACCTGTACAGCATTAAACACCAGAAAAATGAAACAGAAATCCAGACTATGAGACCTGAGATAACTACAACAACTGTGGCCAGTTTTCAAAGCATCTTCTCCTATTATGACAACTCCACAATGGATACTGGAAGTCAGTCTGATAGGACAAGATCAAGAGATTTGTATCATACTCAGACAGAGCAAATGGTGGTAAATGTGACTAATATACCATCCGATTGCCCCACGGCAGACAAGGACTTGCTAAATGAAAATGTCCAAGTTGGTTTATTGTTCGCTTCCAAAGCCACTGTACAGCTAATCACAAACCCTTTCATAGGGCCAATGACAAACAGGTATGTTATTGCTTTTATACTGTTAGCATTTTATACTAAGATTTTACTATAATCAGTATTTCAAACAAAGATTTATTTTCTTTTTCCCCCAACTCCCTGGAGTTCTCATTTCATTTATAGCCCCTGGAATATGTTTGACTATCACATCTGCTTTATAATTAAAGCTTTTTCAAAGTAAACTGGTGTATTATGCTTGAACCATTTTGCTACTTTAATCATCATCCAGTTTCTTTTCTCTTCAACTCCTTGGTCTGCATATCTTTATAGAAGCTTTTACTGAAAGGGTCAGTCAAGTTCTTTGAGTACTGCTAACAAAAATACTACATTACTGGGCCAGAAAGTCAAGATGGTTCAGTAACTAAAACAGCCAGATCATTGTGAGTAAATCTATAATGTGAGAATTTGATGTTGAAGTTGTAGGCAGCATTCAGAATTTTTTCCTTGCATGTGCTGTAGAGTATTTATAGTGCATCTTGTGAATCTAGGACTCTGGTTAATATTCCATGAGCATACAGTGAGGAAAAAAAAATGCAAAGCTGTGCTTGACCTCAGTGGGAAAGGGAGCAAGACTATCGCATATATAGTTGATGCTTTGCTGTTCCATCACTGAACTACAATATAGGCTGCTAGATCCTCAGCTGCTTGAGGATCATTGAAATCAATGGTGTCACACTGATTTACATTAGCTGATGTTCTGGTCCAATGTCTTCATACAAAATGTGTTTTTGTAGATGTCATATATATGGAAATATTGAAAGGAAGTGTGTTTAAAGGGGGCATTGCTGAAAATGTATTTGAATGGAATTAGAACCACAGCTATAGTATTCATACTATTAGTATTTATTCAATGAAATTCAAAAAGAAAATAAATGAAGCACTGGTGTTCTTTGTTTGGAGATAGTGCATTTATAAATTTAGTTTATTTTAAGCGTTTGGTGTAAGTGGAACAGACTAGAGGTTATTTTATTGATGATAGCTCAAGTAGTACAGAAATGACAGTATCATAATAAGTGACATGATGAATATGTGGACAGGAGTTCCATGTGCACAAAGTACAATACTTGTAAACTTGATAGATTTTTTTTTAAGCAATTGTGGGAGTTACATTTTTAATGAACATCATTTTAAAGCCCTGTTTTAATGTTAATGATTTGTGTGCGTGTTCCCCGTTCAATTTCTTTCAATCCCTGGGCATAACACAGTGACGTTACCTAATCAGTAAGATGTATGAGAATATAGGATCCCTGTGTACAAGGTTACTTCCGATTTTGTTTAAAGACAAAGCATTATTTTTTGTGTTTTAGATGTAAGCTGTTCTTTCAACAAACAGTTTTCTCTCTGGAAAGTGGTCTTTGGCTACCTCTCTGTTATGTTATCCTGGTCAGATGGTTTTCTTTTATTGGAGCATGCAATGCTTATCATGCATGCCAGTTATACAGACAATCAAAACATTGGAAGTACTAGATATTTCTGCTTCTGAAGTCAAAACTGATATCCCTCTTAAATCTTTGTGCTTGTCTGTACACAGAAGATGTAACAGTTTAACTAAATTTTTAGTTTTAAACTGATATAGCGATATATAGTACAGTGGGGTTTGCACTGGTCAAATCATCCATTAAATCTGTGCAAGTTTGTGTTTAGACCAACCTTTAAACAAGATTCTCTCTCATCTCATCTCAGACCTCCTTGCAAAATTTTTATGTAAATGCCTAGTGGATGTAAGGGATTTTTTGTTGCTCATCAGCAACTCCTATCAATTTATTCATCAACAGTCATAATTATGATAAAGATGGCATGTAGATTATTTGCCTAGATTGATACATTTTAATTATAATTTTGCAAGGATATATCCCACACACAGACACTTTCATATAAGAAATAGTAATCTTTTAATAATATGCCATTTACAAGTATTCTATTGATTTTGTTAGTGGTCAATTTAAGTGGTCACATTGGTAATACAGTTTATGTAGTTTCTTCAGAAAAAAAACACGTGGAAGTGCCTGGAAGCAAGGGTGTGTGCATAATTATGGGTTCATATCTGTTTGTATTTTATGAACAAAGTCCTGATGCAGCTGTGTCTTGGGAGGGGTGACATTGCTCCTGTGGAGCTGTGTTCTGGGGAGGATACTGGATGTGGTCACTGCCGGGGCACAAAACCTCCACACAGATGGCCCTGAGCTCCTATGGATCTCTAGGGATCTGTGTGGATCTCTGGGATCCACTAGGTTTGAGAATGGTCCGCCTAGCTTATTATTATTATTTTTTAAACATGGCTATCCCCTCCTTCTCATCAGAAGGATGAGATGTCGGGAGAGCTTTCTGAGAGGTTGCACACTGAGATTTCCTCCCGGACACTTCCTGGACATTTTTCCAATGGGAGGGAGTGTTGTGAGCCATTGTATTACCTATCATATTGTATGCGGGCAGTGTAAAATTCATGTTGTCCTTAATTATTAATTTCCTGTTTAAGTGTTTGAGCCTTGTAAACAAACAGTATATTCTTTTTAAATATACAGAAAAGAATGTGATCGTGACACAATAACCCTAACTTTAATCCATTGAGTGTTGTGGTTTAATGTATAATTTTTACTTTGACCTCAGTATCTAAATACTTTCTTTTGAGGGATGTTTTAAGGAAAATATCATCAATTAATATATTCATCACCTCACAGCAGAGTTTTTTGGTGAAGAACTTATAACAGCTATTTCTCTCTCTCTCTGTAGGTTAAATAGAAAGTGTAACAATATTGATTTATTATAGGTGGAACTGGTAGCACTGCCTATGGTTGCCACAGACTTCTCCTTATAAATACCCTGTTTTCAGTTGTTAATAACTTTGCCAAACTAAATTGTTCAGCCTGAGCTTTTCCATACTGGGTGTCGTCTTCAAGTTGAATTTTTTTTTGGAAAGTTTAAATAAAAATGGTTCTGCTATTTCCAAGAACGGGATTGGGGAAAAAATAAGTTTTGTCCATGTTAAAAAAAGTCTTATAACCTTTTGGTGAGAAGCTCAGCATGTTTCTTTCTCAAAAGAGTTGCATGTTATGTTTTTGTTTTTAGATTTCTGGGGAGAATGATATTTATTTTGGGTTATTGTTCAGAATGTATGAAGAAATGAAATGAAGAAATGTGCCCTTTTAAGCACTCAAGTTTGTACTTGATGCAACCGATAATTACATTAATTTCACTTTGCAGCTGTAACTGGCTCTCTTTTTACTTGTTTTTAGAGTTTTTCAGGATTTTTTTCCATCTTTTTTCTTTTGTGTAGTTAGAGATGGTTTTAATTTTAATTACTAGATTAGTGAATTATAAGGAGTGAGTGATGCTAACTAATGGCTTTTGTACATTCCAGCATCATTCAGTGGACAGCTGACAAAATATGGATATTCCTTAGAGAACTAGGGGTATGTCTACACAGAAAAAACTGTACCTGGACTAGCTTACCTGAGCTAGTTTACATCCAGCTAGTTTGGGAAACAGTAACAGTGCAGACAGTGCAATGCAGTCAGGATAAGCCCTGTATGGATCTTGGGTACATATTCTGTTCACTAGCCTGCTCCAAAGCCTGCACTGTGCTGTCTTACCTGAGGTTGTGTCTACAATACATTATGCTTGCCTCTGTGCTCCCAGATGGGAGCTAGGGGGAAGCTGCCCAGAGCTTCTTGCCTCAGGCAGGGAAATCCACACCCGGAGTCAGGTCAGCTGCCATGCTCTCGGCAGGAAGCTGGAACTCTCAGGGGCAGCAGGGCTCCAAACAGAGAGTGTGGTGTCCGGACAGCAGCCCAAGCTGGGAGTCTGGTGGCAGCCCAGTTTGGAGTGGAGACCCAGAGACAGCTTTCTTGTCAATTTCAGGGCTCCAGTGGAGCCCAGAAATTGACAAGAATAACATCCAACAGTGGATCTAAAGAACACAGTGTCTACACCAGTGGTCTCCAAACTTTTTACGCCCAAGATCACTTTTTGAATTTAAGAGCAACCCAGGATCTATCCTGCCCCTTCCCCAAAGCATCGCCCTGCTCACTCCATTCCCCCCCTCTCTCAGTCACTTGCTCTTCCCCACCCTCGCTCATTTTCACCAGACTGGGGTAAGGGTTTGGGAGGGGGTGTGGGCTCTAGGCTGGGACTGAGGGGTTTGCAGTGTGGGAGGGGGCTCAGGGCTGAGCCTGGTCAGAGGGTTGGGGTGCAGGAGGGGGTGAGGGGTGCAAGCTTTGGGAGGGAGTTTGGGTGCTGGGGGGCTCCAGACTGGGGCAGAGGGTTGGAGTGCAGGAGGGGCCTTGGGGTGCTGGCTCTGGGAGGGGGTTCAGGGCTGGGGCTTGGGGTGCAGGATGGGGGTCAGGGTGCAGGAGGGGGTATGGGGTGCTGGCTTCAGGAGGGGGCTCAGGGCTGGGGTGTAGCCTCCTGCCGGGCAGCACTTACCTCCGGCGGTCCTGGTCTGTAGTGTTGCGTTGCTGCCGCTAAGGCAGGCTCCCTGCCTACCCTGGCCCCACGCCGCTCCCGAAAGGGGCCAATGTACCCCTGCAGCCCCTGGGGGTGGGAGAGGGGGCATGTGATTCTGTGTGCTGCCCCTCTCTGCAAACACCAGCCCCGCAGCTCCCATTGGCCACTACTCCCTGTTCCCGGCCAATGGGAGGTGCGGGGGGGCAGTGTTTGCAGGCAGGAGCAGCGCGTGGAGGGAGACCCTTGCCACGCACCCTGCCCTGGGGCTGCGCTGGCTGCTTCCGGGAGCGGCGTGGGGCCGGGGCAGGCAGGGAGCCTTAGCGGCAGCCCCGTTGCACTCCAGAGATCGTGATTGACTGGGAGATCCTCTAGGATTGACCAGTGGATTGTGATCAACTGGTTGGTGACCACTGGTCTACACATACACACTGTGTCGCCCTAACTACACCAACATAAGTCCTTCGTCTCTTATCAAGGTGGTTTTATTATGTTGGCGTAGTAGGGGAGTAACATGGGTGGAAGGAGCATTTGAATATTGAGGCCAAACTGTGTATAGGCCTCATACTGTTACCTGTGCTAGCTAGATTCAAGCTATCTTAGATAGGGTAGCCCAGTGGTTCTCAAACTTTTGTCCTGGTGACCCCTTTCACACAGCAAGCCTCTGAGTGCGACCCCCCCCTTATAAATTAAAAACACTTTTTTTATATTTAACACTATTATAAATGCTGGAGGTGAAGTGGGGCTTGGGGTGGAGGCTGACAGCTCACGACCCCCCATGGAATAACCTTGCAACATCCTGAGGAGTCATGACCCCCAGTCTGAGAACCCCAGCCCATGCGCTGCTTGTGTTGTGTAGGCATACCCATTGTTTGCCATGCAAGAGTGAATAGCGCAGTCTGCTTTCAGTCTAAATCAGGGATCTCAAACTCGAATCACCACGGGGGGGTCACATGAGGACTAATACATTGGCCCAAGAGCGGCATCAGTGACACCCCTCCACCCGCCTGCCCTGGCTCCGCCCCCACTCCACCCCTTCCATGAGGCCCTGCCCCTTCCCCACCTCCAGCCCAACTCTACCACCTCCCTGCCCCTTCCCACCCCTTCCACGCCCCCAGTCCAACCCCTTCCCCAAAGTCCCCACCCCAACTCTGCCCCCTTCCTGCCCCTATTCCAACCCCTTCCCCAAATCCCTGCTCCTGACCCGCCTCTTCTCCACCTCCTCCCCTGAGCTGCTCCCTGCTCCTCCTCCCCTCCTGGAAAGCGCTAAGCGCCGCCAAACAGCTGTTTGGTGGTGGGAAGTGCCTGGAGGTAGGCAGAGGAGCGGGGCCGCGGCACGCTGGGGGCGGGGGAGCTGTGGGAAGGGGAGCTTGGAGGCTGACAGGAAATAACTTGCGGGGGGTGGGGGGGGAGCTTGGCGGGCTGCAGGAAATAAACCTGTGGGCCACATGTTTGAGACCCCTGCTCTAAATATTGGTAAAAGTCACTTTAAAAAAGCAAATATAGAGCTAGATAGTGGCTTTTCCATAAGCCCACAGGCAGAATCCAGTCACGCTGCCACAGGAGCAGACCAGGGATCATATAACTCAGTCACAATTGATCCCTGCTTCCTCACCTGGGTTTGGAGTGGAGTGGGTAGGGAGTCATCTGCTGCAACAGGTTTACCAGATCTGGTGGGGTTTCACCGCCCCTCTCCCCCCGACTTTTGAAAAGAAGCCTAGACTGGTTTGGACATAGATGATGAAAATATTCTCCTTTGCCATGGTGTTCCCACTTCATAGACAGTGAATCATGTCCAGCTTCCACATAGTGGCAATTTCAAGTATTTTACTATTTCTTCCCTTGAAAACAGGCTCCTGCACAAGCCAATGTCAAAATCTAGGATTTATCTAGGATTCAAATATGACAGTATAATTTGACTTCATTTAGCAGATAGAGGGACAGAAACAAATATTAGACACCTACTGAATGTTTCAGAAAGCAGCCATTTTGAAGTCTGCTTCGAGCAGGGGGTTGGACTAGATGACCTTCTGGGGTCCCTTCCAACCCTGATATTCTATGATTCTATGATTCTAAGTCTTGCAATCTCTAACTGTTAGAATTTTAGATTTTATATAGAATTTTCTGCTAGGAAATTTCACACTTAAAATCCTCCCCTATGCTGGACAAGACAAGTTCAGGGCCTCATTAATATCCTTAGTGAAATAACACAAACTCATACACAAGGTTGATAAACAAATAGCACTTGCCATATTTGCAACTAACATCAACTTTTGATATATTGAACATTTACAAGTCAAGAAAGTTAAAAGTATGTGACTAGGCTATAGTTATCCCTCAATGATTGCAGCTTGAAGTCAGTGTGACTTGTGCTCCAAACTGACTTCAGAGTTGGATTCTCTAAAACTCCTAGGGGCGTAACTTTAGGCTCCTAATTTTTGAAAAATTTGGCCCATGTGTATAACAAAATGTTTGTGAACTTTTTAGATGTATTGAAGTATAAATAATTTTTCATTGTTAATACGGAAGCAATTTTGTTTTGAAGTGACAAAGGTTTTAACGCCACCAGGTCAAAGATTTTAATGCCACTAAGAGAAAAAATTTATTCAAGTCAGTTTTAGCCCCTGTTGCTGCATATAGATATGTACTGTGCTTAACTTTAAAGACAAGTAATTATTTTTAAGTCAGGGGAATTATTCTTGTGAATAAAATTACATACCTGCCTAAGTATTTGCAGGCTGAGAGCCTTAATTTTCAGTATTTTGTTTTGCCCTGTAGCAGTTTTGTAAAATTCAGGTAAGATACCTTTAGCAGTAGTAGCATTTAACCTCCCACTCCCTAGTCTTTATAAAATGTAGTACATTATAAATTTTAATCTAAAATTGCAATAGCACAAATCATCAAATTAGATTTACAAAGTCTCAACCTGAATTAAATATATGATTTTAAAAATAAGTAATTTAATCATCCCACACTGTCAAAACCAGGGTGATAAGTGCTTGAAACCTTAATTATGGAGAAACCATCTACTTTCTACAACAAAGCAACATCAGGCCAAAGACTGAAACCTTTGTCCTTTAGCTCCCAAACCACAGCTCCCTAGTCCTTGAGCTGAAGGAAGTCACCATTAGCTGTCTGTTATAGAAGTGCTTTTATGTTCTTTTTAAGTTATAGACAGCGATTATAGGGTAGTGTTCTCTCTCTCTCTCACCCACCCAGCCACCCACACTAGTATTTTCAAAAGGGGCATCAAATACTCAGTGCTTCAGTTTCTGTTTGCCCAATGAGTTAAGCACCCAAAATAAGTGGACATTTTGGAAAATCTTGGTTGTAGGAGCTCATCTTGTTCCCATTTAAAATAACAGAAACCCCCGGTCCTTCCCCCCTCCCCCCTCATATTGACATTAATGGCAGCAGGATGGATCCCTGCAGCTATCCACAAACAATCATTAATAACCTTGCTTAAATCTCAACTTATGTTCTTTTAGTATAGCTCATGCATGGGATTTAACTATTTGGAAAAGGTAGTAGCAAGCTGTATTTGAGCTAAAAAGAGAAAATGAAATGTTAAACAAAAGCCAGAACATCTCAGATCTGGATAAGTTTTTAATTACATGGTATTAACTCTATAACTTAAATTTTCTTTAACTTTGTAGAAAGTCTCCTTTGCATCTGATGCACATTTGGCAATTTTCAATCCAAAACATACTTTCCAAGACAAAATTACAGGAGAAATAAAAACAGGGCTTAATAATAATGGAAGCTTGTTGCTACCTTAGCTATGCAGAGTGACAGTTTGTTGGAAGAGGTAAGACCCTTAACAATATTTGGGTTTGCTTCCTGCTGCCTTATGTAGTCATTTACATAGATGTAAAGTGGGTGCAAAACAGCATTTTATATTTAGTTTACACACAGATTCATAGATTCTAAGGCCAGAAGGGACCACTGTGGTCATCTAGTCTGATCTCCTTCATAATATATGGTCACGGAACTTGCCCAAAATAATTCCTTTGGAACTATACCATCCATTCTCGATTTAAAGATTGTTAATGATGGAGAATCCACCACAAGCCTTGGTAAATTGTTGTAATGATTAATTACCCTCACTGGTGAAAAATTTACATATTATTTCCATTCTGAATTTATCTAGCTTCAGTTTCCAGCCATTGGATCTTGTTGTACCTTTGTCTGCTAGGGTGAAGAGCCTACTATCAAATATTTGTTCCACCACATGCATATGTATGGGCTCATCAAGTCACCCTTAACCTTCTATTTGTAAGCTAAATAGATTGAGCTCTGTCACTGTAAGGCATGTTTTCTAATGCTTTAATAATTCTTGTGGCTCTTCTCTGGCCACAGCATCACAGGAGTCATGTTCAGCTGATGATCTACCATTTACATGTGTAAATGACTACAGAAGGCGTAAGGAGGTTAAGAATCAGGCCCATTCACCTGGACCAAGAGAACAGAAGTATTAGGTAACAGGGCAGCAGTGAGATGATAGACTAAATTTCCTTTGCTGAAAATGGCAGAATTCTCAGAGTAAACATGTCAAAACGCAGAACACAGATAGCCTATTCTCAGTTACACCAATACTTCTCTGGAATAATGGCACTGAAATCAAAGTGTTTGCACCAGTGGGAGTAACAAAAAACACTGTTTCTGCTACCTTTGCCTTGTTTCAATTTTATTTCATTGCAACACAAAACCCATCAATGGTTTATCTCACTACCATAAGGTAATTTCGTTAATTAGTGTAAACCAGGATCTGAATGAACTCTTTCCTGCTGTTGATGAATTGGGGGGGGGGGGACCTCCCTCGGAGCAAACCACATTTGCACAGACACACCTACTTTGCCTAGGTGATCAGTAGACAGACCTGCATTGCCAAAGTGATCATTTTGGGCTGTTGTGAGTTAAAATTTACTTTAGTGTTGGATGTAGGGGCAAGGAAATGTTATTTTCTTTATTGTATGACTAAAGGACAGGAAAAAAAATAATTAAATTCATGGAGGTAAATGGTACAGGGAATGTAATGTAACATGAGTTTACCGAAAATAGATCATGCCAGAGTGACCTATTTTCCTCCTTTGAGAAAATAACGGATTTTTTAGATAAGGGGAAATGCAGTAGATCTAATATAGTTGGATTTCAGTAAAGCATTTGGCATGGTACCATATGAGAAATTATTAGTTAAATTAGGAAAGATGGGTATCAGTACAAGAATTGTAAGGTGGAAAAGTAACTGGCTAAAAGGGAGAAGGCAACGGGTTGTGCTGAAAGGTGAATTATCAGACTGGAAGGAAGTTACTAATGGAGTTATTCAAGGATTGGTCTTGGGACCGGTTTTATTCAATATTTTTATTAATGACCTTGGCACAGATTGGAGGAGCTAATGATACTACATTGGGAGGCATCATCAATACAGAGGAGGACTGGAATATTCTATCGGTAGATCTGGATGACGTTGAAGACTGGAGTGACAGAAATAGGATGAAATTCAATAGTACAAAGTGAAAGAATATGCACTTAAGGTCTAATAAGAAGAATTTGTGCTACAGCCTGGAGGCTGATGAGTTGGAAGCAACAGAGGAAGGGAAAGACCTGGGTGTTGGGGTGCTGATCATAGGATGACAATGAGCCACCAATGTGATGTGGCTGTGAAAAAGACAAATGCAATGTAGGTATTTCCAGTAGAGATAGAGAAGTATTAATGCCATTGTGCAAGGAACTGGTAAGACCACATTTGGAATACCGTGTACCGTTCTGGTCACCCACATGTGTGAAAGATTAATTTAAACTGGAATAGGTGTAGAGAAGCACTACTAAGATAGCCTACCTGATGAGAGGAGACTGGAAGAGCTTGGCTTGTTTAGTTTAGCAAAAAGAAGGCTGAGAGGGGAATACGATTGCTCTCCATAAATACATTAGGTGGTAAATACCAGGGAGGGTGAAGAGATGTTTAAGCTAAAGGACAATGCTGGCACAAGAATAAATGGATATAAACTGAACAAATTCAGGCTGTAAATTAGAAGATTTCTAACTATCAGAGGAGTGAGGTTCTGGAACAGCCTTCCAATAGGAGTTGTGGAGGCAAACAACACAATTAGTTTTAAGAGACAACTGGGCAAATTTATGAGTGGAATTGCATGGTGGTGTTGCTTGTGATGGCAGAGGGCAGGGCTCAAGAGGCCCTAGGGCTCACTTTCTGGTTTATGTCTTAGGTTCCAAAAAGCTCATGCTTTAGGGTTTCAGCTGGTCACCTACAGGGGTCAGGAAGAGATCCTCCCCCACCATGAATTCTGGGTGGGGGTTGACCTTCTTCCTCTGATGTATCAGGTATGGCCATGGTTGGAGATAGCTCATTGGATGGGATGGGCCATGGCTCTAATGTGGCACCAAGGAGTCTCTCTCCCAGGTGCTTGGCTGGTTGATTCTTGCTCATATGCTCAGGGGCAGGAGGCAAACCCATGTGAATGCTCCTCTGAATTCTGGCACTTCACTGAGCTAGGACAACCAACTGTGAGGGGGGTGCAGCAGAGGGAAGTGGCATGTTAAAGGGACATTCACCCATTGGACTTTCACTCTGCAAGGTGAGAAACTGAAGCAAAGGACTTGTGTTCAAGATACTATGGGGCAGATGTTTTACTTATTGTTACTTCACTATTGTGTACTTACTTTTGAGTCATTATTGTGGAGTTTTCCCAAATTAATAAGTTTCCTTTGGCTCTTAATAAAAGTTTTCTTTTGTCATACATAGATTTGGTACTTGGGAGCAAGAAAGTATTACCTCTTGGCACCTAGGGGTGTTTAGTTCTTTCAGATTTCTGGGTGGGGGCTTGAGCTGGATTTGTCTTGTACTGTTAAAAGGAACCCCTAGATATGGAACCTTGTTGATGACGATGCCACCTGGCAGAAGGGTTACATGAGTGTAATCACTACCAGACAATTCTGTAATATTGGCTCCATTTTGTCACTGAATCTCAGCAATTTATACATACTTTATCCATAGCTGCCTTCCCCCACTGATTAACGATAGGTATTTTTCCTGAAGTCAGAAATACTTCCGAAAGCTTTTCTAGCTGCAGAGAGCCCTTTGAAACATATTGGATTTTGTCTCAGATTTACCACTGAGCAAGTAATTCCCTACTTGTGGAATTAAAAAGAGAGTGAAAGCAAAAGGAGCAGAAGAGATTTACAGGTCTCAGGGTTTTCCTCTGCTGTATGGTGTAGAGATATCACAAATCTGGGGAGAAAAGTCATGGGAAGGGAACAGAAGCTACATGAAATGTTCTAACCCTTTGCATAGTCACAACATTTTCCTGTACACAAAGCACCACAGAGCAACGAGGGGGAGTGGCTCAGGAGAAAGGGGGAGGAGTAATTAAAATAGTTGCTTTGTGGGCTTATTTACATGTTAAAAAAAGTTTAGTAACTGATCTGATTGGAGCACATACTCCTAATCTGTGCATTGTAAACTCTGTTGGAGGGGTCACCTATAGGGGTCAGGAAGAGATCCTCCCCCACCATGAATTCTGGGTGGGGGTTGACCTTCTTCCTCTGATGTATCAGGTATGGCCATGGTTGGAGATAGCTCATTGGATGGGATGGGCCATGGCTCTAATGTGGCACCAAGGAGTCTCTCTCCCAGGTGCTTAGCTACAGATCAGGACCTGATGGTTGCACAGCAGCCAACTGCTGCTATTAGCACACATCTGCTATTTTAGGAGGATGTGCTGGTGTATTAAGAAAAAAGAAAAGGAGTACTTGTGGCACCTTAGAGACTAACCAATTTATTTGAGCATGAGCTTTCGTGAGCTACAGCTCACTTCATCGGATGCATACCGTTTCGGTATGCAAATGGTATGAATCATAGAATCATAGAAGGTTAGGGTTGGAAGGGACCTCAGGAGGTCATCTAGTCCAACCCCCTGCTTGAAGCAGGACCAATCCCCAATTTTTGCCCCAGATCCCTAAATGGCCCCCTCAAGGATTGAACTCACAACCCTGGGTTTAGCAGGCCAATGCTCAAACCACTGAGCTATCCCTCCCCCCACTCCGATGAAGTGAGCTGTAGCTCACGAAAGCTCATGCTCAAATAAATTGGTTACTCTCTAAGGTGCCACAAGTACTTCTTTTCTTTTTGCGAAGACAGACTAACACGGCTGTTACTCTGAAAGGCGTATTAAGAGAGGACCAAACAGGAAGAGACACTGCACATCTGTAAGGTATGGATGAGGGTTTTCCCAAGCTTATTTGTTACCCAGCCCTTGCCTTCTAGTGAGTCAGGAGCCCCATGCCAAGTTGGTGATGCTGCATCAGATCAATATCTCCCCAAACCCTGGGCAAGATTTCAGGCAAGCCTTTCCTTTCCCTGTGTAATTTCGATAGTGGAGGGATCCAGGGCTATAGTAACTTGAGCCAACAAACACATCTTTCTTCACTGATCATCCAAACATGTTTTTCTCAGAACAACTAGTGTCGGCTTCTTATATATGGATTTCCTTCCCATCTGTTCCCTTTCCTTACCTTTTTTCTTATTGCAGTACCACCAAGGAAGCTGGTGTTCAGACCACCAGCTAGGGATAGAAAAATAAAGTCCAAATCATAGGTTTTTTCACAACCTTTTGTTCAGGGCTTGCTTTATTTCCAGAAAATGTAAACTCAAAATCAGAATAAAATTCAGACTAATAGCTAATAACCCTTTCTACCTTCAGTCAGCTGGGAAAGAATAGGGGACACACCCTCCCCTGCCCAGATCAGCCTGATGGTAGACAACAACCCAGTAACATACCAGACACCTATATACCTTGTCACTCTCCCAGAGACCCCATTGGACAGTGTCTGGTACTTGCACATACTACAAAATGGTGCCTGCCCTGAAAAGCTTACAATCTAAGTAGACAAGACAGAAAAAAGGAGTATTATTCTTATTTTACAGATGGGAAACTGAGACAGAGATAGATTAAGTGACTTGTTCAAAGTCATACATGAAGCCTGTGGCAGAACTAGGAATTGAACTCAGATTTTCTGAGTCCCAGTCCTGTTACCTAATCCTAAAACTAACCAATTTGCTTTAATTGTTATCTTAATACCTAAATAATTGTGCCATATATTTTTAATATAGGAGAAGCACTTAGAGCAAATCTCCCCCTTCCAATCCCCATTGCAGATTTTTATTTCATATTCTACATTTCTTGCATATACAGAACTCCCACTGATGCTAATGGGAGTTCTGCACATGAGTGAGTGCAGCATTTGCCCCTCTAAGACAGGTGTATTTTCTGCAGTCCATAATTAAGGAAGATTCCTATTAACAATTAGAGTTTCATTTAATTCAGGGCCATGCCATTTGGTCCATATAACTCAGCAGCATTCTATTGCTTAAAAATACAGCACACCGACTGAAGGAAGTTCTACAGTAGCTGAATGAGCCTTTTAAATGCATGGCCTCTCCCTATCACCTTTCCATCTTCTCTGCCCACTTCCTTTTCTCCTTGTACCTTTCCCCCTTCCCTGAAGTTTGCTTCTGTTCTTTATTTTATTTTAAAAAATCAGTTTTTACATAAAATAAGGATAAGGCAGAATAAGATTTAAAACTATTTGAATTTGTATAAGCAATTTTTTGTAAACTGTAATACAAATAATTGATATTTATTTTAACTACTCATATTATATACAATCAAATGTTTCAAGTAGAGTTAAGGTTAGGTAGCAAATGGTTAACATTATGAGAAGTTTAAGTATAGTTCATTGTGTTTGTTTTCCCCCTATATATTAAAAGATTTAATAAATAGTTAAAAGGAACAAAAGTTCTACAATAGAAATTCTTCCACTGTTTTGCTTGCAGTGCTAAACTGATCAAGCCTACCAGTTTAAGGACCTGATCCTTGCAAGTCATTGGAAGGGTCATTCAGCACTCCTTAAGAAACAATCAGCACTGTGAGGTTTTGGAGCCCTTAAAGGATTTCTTTACAAATACATTTGAGGCTCACATAACAAGGCTCACATACCATGGAAATACTCATTTTGATGAAAAAGCCATTTCTTTGTAGCAAAACATTGCCAATGAAGAGTTTTGACCAGCTGTATTCGTATTCCTGAAGCCTCAGGAGAAGCAAAGTGTTATTTTAAGTCTCTTTGGGCCCAATCCTGCAGTTCTAGTGTAGGCAAAACTCCTGATGAAGTCAATGGAAATTTTTCCCAGGTAAGGGCTAGTAGACTGAGTCTGTCATTGGCCTGACCATATCTCGCTGCAGTTAGTGGGACTGTTCTATGTGCTCTTTCTAGTCTAGTTTCAGTGTATAGAGAAGAACAGAATAGTTTCTTAACCAACAGTGAGATATTAGTAGAATATTTCAGAGTTCAATATGCAGAGCCAAATTCTGCCAGGCTTACACTCCATGCAACGTCTCTGAAGCCCAGGGGGATTGCAGAGAATATAAATATAGCAGAGTTAGACCAATAGAATTATAAGGGGCAAGTCATTTGAGATTTCTAATACAGAACACAATCTATTGAATGAGAAGGTATGTATGTGGCCAGCATACATTGATTCAAATCCAAAACCCACAAACCGAGCTGCTAAGTTTTTGCAATTTTCTTAATACATAAAAGCAACCGTCCTTTGCCTTCAGCAAGGAATTCACCTCAACAAACCTGTTTTAAAGTGTGCATGAAAAAGTACCATTCTTAAATATATTTGTGTTGACTTTGTTTTCCAGAATAGGTTACCAGATTCCAATGTTTGCTGGCTTCTGCATCATGTTTGTGTCGACAATTAGTAAGTGCCTGTTTTTTGCATACTTCGATGCAGATGCTGCATTTTTCATAAATGACCCAGCAGACCTGTCTCTCTCAGAAGACTCCATGTTTATATGCTGGGGGAGAGGGGGACCTTATTTTCAAAGTAAAATACTGGGATGCCTGTTACAGGAAGAAGTTGGTGCTGAGATTTGAATGCATGTCTGGAGGGATTTTGGTAGGCATCAAGTAGGTGTACATGAGCTGGTAGGAGAAAAGGATGCCTATTCTTTCTCTTCATCTGGGAAACTCACCTGACTTGTTTTCTGCCACCCTGTGGATTAGACTATGGCTCACGCTAGCACAAATCATCAGTAACTCTATCAAAGTCAGTGAAAACTGGTGAAAGTACAGAATAAGGCCATAAGTGCACAGGAGGGCTGGTTCAAGGGCTTGTGCAAGGTCAGGGGAGGAGGTACTTGAGACTCATGTGCGTTCAGCCAGCAAGTTGTCAGCTTCACCAGCTCAGCTGGTTGGGTACTCCTTCAAGTGGCCAACTTGCAGATTTTGTAAAACTGACACAGGAACAGGCCCTGAAAGAGTACATTCCTTGTTTTCAGGGACAAGTGTTCACCCTACACTAATGCCAGTGGGGAGTCTTTCCAGAGTAGAGTGTAGGATCCGGTGCAATACCCACGAGGCTAGACAGTGCCTTTAAATACAGCTTTATGCAAGAGGCAGTGCACAGATGCAGTTGTCCAGGGGCAGCATTGGGAGGCACTGTGCCTCACAGACACAGTTTCTCTGGTGCTCCCCTATTAGGAGGAGCTGTAAGTTGCTAGAGCCCTGACAGGGGTGCCACACATTCCTCTGCATGTCCAGCCAACTATGTGAGGCAGAACACGGTGGGAAGCAGAGTAGAGCCATTGCTGAGCCTCCCTTTGCCCACTTACTTGTGGGAAGGAGCATCTGGGGTACAGCCCCTGCTCTCCCCAATGCCCGGAGCTGCAAATTGGGCCATGCTAATGCAGCAGTGCAGGGAGATGGGGTGAAGGCAGGGGCAGTTGCATTAGACCAGTGCATATTCTAACCCTTACTCATTAGTAAAGATAGCTTGTATACATTTTTTTTCTGCGTTACCAGGAGGCTTAGATGTGGAGAAACGATTCAACACTGACAAATCTAAATGTAATAAGAGAAAATAATGTGGTTAGCATTGAAAGTGACAACAGTGACAGAAAACACTTGGCTGAATGGTGTTTTCATGATTGTTAAAATATCTTTAACTTTTTAACCTCGTTAGATTTAACTTGATTTTTAAAATCTACCTCGTCCTTTTCTGCAGTGTTTGCCTTCTCAGGAAGCTATACATTACTATTCATAGCAAGATCTCTTCAAGGAGTGGGTTCTTCCTGTTCTTCTGTGGCCGGTAAGAATGAAAGTGTATATGATAGATTAAATTAACTGTATTTTAGCCTGTCATTCTAGTGACAGTCATTTCCTTAATTGTGTATTTTGTCTGGCAGTTTCAATAATAAATGTAGAATTCAATTACATTCATTTTACTTTATATGCAAGAGGCTGGCTGAAAGTATCTCAGAGAAATGTCACTTCCAAATTCTTTGGTATTTGGGTCACGTTACTGTAGAAGACTAAAGATCTATGCTTTTTCAGATACTTGTGTAGAAGTGTCTTTAGATTTTTTTAATTCTTTTTATCAATGTAAAAGGTCAGCAAGAACAGATGTCTGCACTGAAGGCTGGTAGCTTGCCACTTCCCATTATAAGACCTTGTTTTCAGTTGCTTATAAATTTGCCAAACCTTAACTGTTTGGGCTGAGATTTCTATGCTAGGAGTCTGCGTAAGGCTGAATTTATTTATTTGTTTATTTAGAAAATTTTGCATCAAAATAGTGCACAGAATGAGAGTCTGAATAAGAATGAGGCTAGGGAAAAACACATTGTTTTGACCATTTAAAAAAAAATCACGTCATCTATTTTTTTTATTTTTTTTTGTTACGAAAAGCCTCCATGCTTTGGAACAGGGACTTGAAATTTAGCACTGAGTGGCCTTTGTGTCAGGGATGTGCCTTTGCCATCTTCATGAAAGCCCACACAAATTTAGTCAATTTAAGTCTTTGCAAAATTGCAGTACGCACATGCTAAGCAAAGACTTGTTAAGAGGTTGGCAGCTAAATTCCATGAAGACTCCATCTGCACTGGGCATGCTCCAGCCCAGGGCTAAGCAGGACTTTCCTGCAGCTCTGGGCTGCTTGGGTGTTCAGGGCCAAAGTCTGGACATGTGAATCAATGGCAGGGAAAACTATCTTTTCTATACTTTCAGTGATGCCAGCAACATCAATTGGATGAGGAGTCCAGGGGGAGGGGCACTAGGACTTGCTGGGCAAGAAGACTAGGAATGGGAGGAGAAGCCTAAGAAGGGGCTGTCTATGTGAGGAGAATGTAACTGTGATGAAGATCAAGGGATAGAAAAGAGACAGGACTGGGAGAGGAACAGGTTGGAGGGGACAGGACAGAAAGGGTCATGGTTGGCAAGGAATGAGAAGAATAGTCTATGCCAACTACAGTATACTCCCCCTCCAGAGCCTGGAACAGAATCAGCACTTCCCAGTCTCACCATTCATCTGCTGTCAGCAAATGTCTGTGAAATCCAGTGGCAAAGTGTCCCATCTGCCTTTAGTGTTGGTCCACATAGACTCTCTATCAGTTAGCTCAAGTGCCAGAAGTCTGTACAGTGGCTCTAAAGGTTCCAGCCTTGCTGGTGACCCCTTTGCTTGTCACATGCCACCTGACTCATGAAGGAATTTGTTTTTTTTCAGTTTGCCTTTATAAAGGAAATTAGAGAAAAAGAACATTAAGATTGCAAAATCACACTCAAAAAATTAGGAAATGACAGAATTAAGATTGCCTGCATGTAAAAGCTTTATGATACAGTCTTTAAGTTACATGATCACATACTATTTTTTCCACAGAAACCCTACCACATTCAGTACACAGGATTGACCTACTCTGACCCCAGCCTCACTTGTTGCAGAAGTTAGAAAATGTAGTGAATCAGATAAAGGATTTCAGGCAGACAAAGAATAGACTCATGATTAAAGTAGTTGAATGCTGCCCTAGAGAATTGAATTCTACCCCAGCTTTTGCCACACAGTTCCTATGTGATGCTAGTCAAGTCACTTAAACCAGACTTTTCACAAGTGGTCACCAATTGTGTGTTCCTCATTTTCTGAGCACCTGACTTGAGACTCTGGGGTCTGATCTAAAGTACTGCTGAACACTGGCAGCTGCAACAGAATTCAATGGGAGCTATGCATTGAACATATCAACTGCTGTATAGTGCTAAGTACTCTGAAAAAGTCAGGTCCTAGGCATCTCAATTTGGGCACCCAAAATTAGCAGATACTATTGACCACAGAAAGAGGTCAGTATCCCCTCATTTTAAAGGGGTGTTCTGAAACTATATGCATTAATGTTTGTGAATTCTATAATGACGAGCACCCTTGAAAAGTCCATGAAGAAATTAGTAATTCTGTCTTCAGTCAGGATTTGAATTGTGTACAGTAAATAAGGCCGAGGACCACACATTGAACAAGGAGTAAAGAACATATTGACTAGCTGCTCACTCAGTGAGCACTCGCCATGCGGTGCACTACATGGAAAAAAGTAGTATATGATCATGTAATTAGTGACTGTATCATAATGAATACATAGAAGGGGTCCAAAGTAAGGTTGCACAGGCAGCCTTCGTTCTGGCATTTCCCATGAGTGCTTGATTTCGCAACCTAATAATGTTCTTTTAATATAGTTTTGGTGTGTGTAATGGCATATATAATGAGGCATAACCTTATAAGCCATCTATGCTTGCAGGACTTCCTTTGACTTCAGTGGGAGTTACACGTGGAGGCATGCATATATATACACACACACAGTAAATGTCTAATATCACATCTTTCTAATATTCAATAAACTGGTGTATAATGAAAATAAGTTATATTATAGAACTGCCTAATTTTTTTTTTTAAATTTTAGGGATGGGTATGCTGGCCAGTGTTTATACAGATGATGAAGAGAGAGGCAATGCAATGGGAATTGCATTAGGAGGACTGGCTATGGGAGTATTAGGTCAGTGAGATGAAATATTAATGGGAACAAAAACAAACAAAAAAACCCCAAAACCAACCAACTACCTGCCCCAAATCCAAAAAACCCACAATGCACATCTGTAGTGTATGGATGTTATAGGAGATTCCACTTGGTATCTCCCCTCTATGAAACAGGATTTTGTCATCCTATCTCCAGTTTATATTAACAGAGCACACTAAAAATAGTTTTAAAAAGTTAAAATAAATTTAATATGCAGATACATTTTGCTAAAGGAAGACAAATCTTGTAACTTTCAAAGTCTGTCACCAATCATCTTCTCTGATTCAGAATGCCTCCCCTTAGCTGTGTGCTGGAGAATAGTGATTAACATCCAGAGATATCATTGTTCATTCTCAGTTACATAGGTGGCTTTTAAGCAGTGCAGCTGCAGTTTGTTTGGAAAAGCCTTTGAAGTTAGAAATACAAACACTATGGGCTATGTTCTCATCCACATAAATCTATCTTTAAATCCAAGAGTTGAACATAGATCTGCCAAAAGTTTGGGCCCATCCTGTTCCAATTAAAGTCAGTGGCAAAAAACCTTCCTGACTGCACCATGAACAGGCTCTAAGATCAGTATTTCTACCAAACTCATCCTCATGAGCACCTTTCAGACCCTTTGTCAGGTTTCTAGCATTCTTACTTCCATAGGGACAAAATCCTGCTTGCCTTATTCACACAGATAGTACTAGGGAAATCAGTGGACCTGACTGTGTGAGTAAAGCAAGTGGGATCTGGCCCATGCTTGACATTTCTTGTTTGAGCAATGTTTGTAGACTGCAGACGACAATCCCTGGGAAATTATCTAATCTAATCTATTCTATCTAAATATGTTCCTTATACTGAGTTATAGTGCTTTGGTTATTTTAATTAATGACCATTAAGACGGATGGGAATTTTAGCATTGAATTTCAGTGTTAAGAGAACTGGTTCTCCAATATGCTGAAATCTTAAAAGAAAAAGGACCATGAATGTTTTCCTTGTTTTTCTTTCCTAGTGGGTCCACCTTTTGGGAGTGTGATGTATGAGTTTGTGGGAAAGACAGCACCTTTCCTTGTGTTGGCAGGATTAGCTCTGTTAGATGGAGGTCAGTAAATACTAACATTCATAATTCTGTTTAATTCATTCATTTTTACTGTGTAGTATAGCCACCATCTTAAACAACAGCTACAGCATTGATTTCTTTTTGCAGCTGTTCAGTTATTTATTCTACAACCATCCAGAGCACAACCAGAAGTAAGTACCACCATAAAAAACAACTTTATATAATGGGTGATGTTTTGCCCTTCCTAACCCTGCGATTTTGTTATTGTCTGACAGACTCAAAAAGGGACATCATTACTGACTCTCTTGAGAGATCCATATATCATTATTGCTGCAGGTACAGTTTAATTCTTATAGAGTTTAATTCTGACTGTGCTTTTTTGCTGTACCTTGAATCCCGGACTGCCTTACTCTGGCCCTGGTTACGAATAACTTTCTACCAGTGCATCACAATTATTTGCAATGTTAATTTAAAACAAGGTTCCAGGAACAAAATAATTCATGGACATTCAGATGGGCTTAAGATGCAAGTCTTGGATTCACGTCGGACTTTGACCTTCCTAAAGAGCAGAGATTATGGTTCACATCCATCTCTGCGTAGGACTATGTAAAGCATGCATTGTTCACCTGAGAAACTTGAAGGAAAAAATACTTATATCAGTTAGGCTTATGTCAATACACACTCTGGTCAGCTAAACACATACGTAACTCTTTTTCAAAGCCTATTATTTACTAGGATAAATGCTTTGCAATAAGGAAAACTCTAATGGAATGGGAAGGGGTTAAGTGAGTTCCGCTGACTCACTGAGGGTATGTCTACATTGCAACCAGGGATATGAATGGCAGCTTGTGTAGACATACCTGCATTAGCTGTACTCTAGCTAGCTCATGAAAAAATAGAAGTGAGGATGCCACATGCGGGCTTCTGTACTAGCTCCATAAGCAAGTACATACCCAAGGGGGTCAGGGTACGTTTACATGAGATGCTATTCACAATCTCATACACAATGTAGGTGAATCTTGAGTCAAGAGACAATTGTGCCACCTTGATATATGTGAAGTGTGGCTGTCTGGGGAGAAAAAAGATCCAGCATGTTGCTGAGCAGTTGTGAGGGAAGATTTATCAGAGCATCCAAGCCTGGGGAAAAGGATTAAGATGAACTTTGTTTTCATTAGAAATGGTGTGAGTTTGGATTGTACCTAGAGAATGAACTACATTTATAGGATTTTGGGAGAGGTGCCTGCTCGCAGATAGCTCAGGGTCTAATGGTAAGTGTCATTTGCTATTACAGACATTATTGATTTGATTAATCTTTCCCACAGGAAGCTATATAGCTGGCTGATATAGCTATATAGGCCACACCTTAGGCTCAAATAAGTTTGAATTTTCCATTCTCTCTCTCAGGGTGCTATGCTAGGCGGAATTGGGTGGGGATGCCACTGTTCATTGTGAGCCCACTGGGAACTGTCAGGCTTGCAATGTACAGGAAGCTTATGGAGTATAACCGACTTGTAATCAGAATTACAGAATTAGCTACCAAGGCAAACCTTTCACTGCAGCTCCAGTGGGAAGCCTTGCTAACCACAAGTAAAAGTCATGAGCATTTTAGGAGTTATAAATGTACTGACAGTTTTAAAATGTTTTCTGCATTCTCATTTTGGAGGTATTAGTTTCACAGTTATAAGTCCAGACTCCAGGGCCTCTGCATGTAGGTCAAATTCTTGATTCGTAATTGTCTACTTTATAGTCAAAGGTATATGCATTTCTCTAACTAGTTTGGCTTATCTGTAGCAAGAGGCTCTATGAAAAGATCTCTTGATATTTCTAAGAGATGCTTCTTGTGCCTTGGTTTACATCCAACAGAGCTTAAGCTCAACCATGGAAAGCTTCTCCTTGCTCCTGTTGCTGTACCTTATTCCTTTATATATCGTATATTCAGTTATCACTCCTTGTTGCTGGTGGGTTCAGCGCTTTTATTCTAATAAATGTCACAGCAAATAGGATGCCAATACAGTCATTGGAGCACTGGTACAATATGGTCCTTATGGCCAGCTCTGATAAGCAACTGGGCTGTAGCATTTGAATGATTGTCAAGTCTCATGTAGAATGCATGGAAACAGTCCAGTCTGGAGATCATAAAGGCATGGATAACTGTGATAGGGCCCACAAAGAGAAATGGTCACAATTTTATGCCAAATAAAAATGATAAAAGGCACTTCTGGGTCCCTAATTGCTTCTGAAGCTCCAGGTGGCCTAGGTAGCCAGAAGTACCTCCGGAGTGCACACCCCATTAATGTGAGTTTGGTAGATCCTCTCAATCATGAGGGCAGATGCTATCTAGATGCTTTCTTCAGCTAACGTTTCCATCTTGTCTGGATTAAGCCTCAGTGAGCTCATTCTATTTTGAATCCCTATTTTGGTCAGCAGCCAGGAAAGCAAAAACAGTCTATACCATTGGGGTTTAAAGAAAGATCTAGAATTCTGTGTCATCCAAATACTGGTGACATCGCACCTCAAACTGCCTCAATGTTTCCTGCAGTAGCTTTCACACATGGACAGTATATAGCACATTCAGGGATGACAAATTAGAGTCATATCATGAGAAAGCCCTGAAGAAGGAAGAGGGGTATGTGTGTGTGTGTGAAAAAGCAAATAGATACCACCTTCTGGTATCTGTGTCAGAAGCAAAAGACTGGAACCAGACAACTATCAGATGGTCTGCAGTCAAGCAAAAAAAGCTTCCTGGTCAATGATATCAATGGCTACTGACAGATGATAAAGAAACATCCATGGATGTCATTGCTTGGAAGAGATCAGCCAACACGGGAAGTGCAATCCCTGTATCATATCCAGATCTAAAACCTGATTGAAAGGATCAAAGAAAACTGAGCACTCCAGGTGGATGAAGTTGGCTTGACAAAGTCAAGTTGCCTTAAATAACCTGGTCCAAAACCAGAATAAGTGAAATACCATGATAGTAAAATTTTAACATCAAGATGTGGTTCCTTGAGCAGGGGTCTGACAATTTTCCATTTGAGGAAAGTATCTTTAGGAGGGCGTTAATGGTCTCCACCAGTAATGCACCCAGTGCATCCCTACTTGATTTTGTCAGCCATGAGGAGCCAGGGTCCAAATGAATGGTAGCAGTTTGAAGTTCTCCCATCACCTACAGGAACTTTGCAAGGCCAACAGGAAATAATTCAGGAAGAATGTGGCATATGTCTTGTCTAAATATGAATCTCACCTCACCTCATGAAAGAGGTCAGTTCAGTACTGTAGAGAGATACGGATGACAAATGTTTATTATCTGCCTCCTGATAATAAGGGATCAGTAAGTTGGCATATAAGTCTTTACTAGACCTTACAGAATACCAGCTCAGACTCCTATTGTTGTGCTGGAATATGTCCTACCTACGTAATAAAGATATGAAGTACCATGGTAATAAAGTAATTACAAGGTTGTTACAAGTGCTGGGTTGTGGCAAACCCTAGAGCAGCGGTTCTCAAACTGTGGGGTAGCCAGGACTGACTTAGACTTGCTGGGGCCTGGGGCCAAAGCCCGAGCCACACCGCCCAGGACCCAAGCCCAAGGGCTTCAGTCCTGCGTGGCGTGGCTCAGGTTACAGGCTCCTTGACTGGGGCTGAAGTACTTGGGCTTCAGCTTTGAGCCCTCTGCCCAGGGCAGTGGGATCAGGCTTTTGGTTTGGCTCCCCCATCCAGCATGGCAAGAGTTGGGTGGGCTAAGGCTTCGGTCCCCCCTCCTGGGGTCGTGTGGTAATTTTTGTTGTTGGAAGGGGTCACGGTGCAATGAAGTTTGAGAACCCCTCTCCTAGAGACATTTTCTGTCATGTATTGTTAGGGAAATGGACTCAACTCCTTTATACACATCTGTATTTTTGAATTCTATCTTTGGGTAAGTTTATTAAGACCTGAATAAGAATTTTGTTACTTGAGCTCTTCTTTGATTCTAAGGGTAGGTCTACACTACCCACCAGATCGGTGGGTAGCAATCGATATATCGGGGGTCGATTTATCGCGTCTAGTCTAGACGCGATAAATCGATCCCCGAGCGCTCTCCCGTCGACTCTGGAACTCCAGTTCTGCTAGAGGTGCAAGTGGAGTCAACGGGGGAGCGGCGGCAGTCGACTCACTGCCATGAAGACGCTGCGGTAAGTCGATCTAGGTATGTCAACTTCGGCTACGCTATTCTCGTAGCTGAAGTTGCGTCCCTTACGTTGACTGCCCCCCAAGTGTAGACCAGGGCTAAGATAGAATAGAATTCATTCCTCCAGCTGCATTTTGTATGAGATGAAGTGGTTTTCCAGCATCAAGGTGTTCTTTCAGGCTCAGTTGACTTCTGGTTTTGGACAGGGCATCCTTGTGTATTTAATTGAAACTGCTCATAGACATTTGAAGGTTCCAAGAGCACAAAATGTAGCGGAAAGTTTACTTTAGCCGTTGTTGCTTGCCCCAGGAATGTATGGGTAGTGAGTCTACAAGTTTGTCTTAGGGGTCTTAGATGTGTAGTCTAATACACCTTGGCATTTTTGAACAAAGAATGACCGTGGTGCTCATTTTGTGCTGAACTGTGTGATGAGAAGTTTCTTTCAGGAGAAATAATTTCTCTATGACGTCAGACAAATTAGACTTGAGTTTTTAAAGGTAAAAATTGACTGGTAAACTACCGTAGAGACACTTGAATGTTTCTGAATACCAGTCCAAGACTGTAAGTATTAGAAAGACTTGAGGATTACATACCTAAGGGTACTCGTTACAACCATGGCTTTAAAACTTTGTTGAAGCTCACTTTGTGGTGTATCAGCAGATAGGCATATACCTGTCTCACTGTCCTGCTCTTACCCTCACCCCCCAGATTGTGCAGGTTTTCTTGAGCAAAATGGGGTAGGCTCCTCTTGTCAGGGAATCAGAAAAAAATACCTTGTGACTTCAACCATGTAACTAGGAAAAATTTAGTGAAGATGCAGATAAGTGTGATTGGGAAATCTGGAAAGAAACTATGAGTCATTCTGGCTCCTTGAATTCAACAGGTAAATTTACCACATGTTAAATTTCATAAAACATTCCACTTGGCTCTAGCTGAGGCATATTGTAACACAGTTTGGGGATGTTTGAAATACCACCACCTGCACTAGATCTCCTTTGAGCATAGACGATTTACATCTCCAAGGCTGTAAGTCCAGCCCTTATACAAAATACTGGAGGGTTCCACAGTAATGGTCAAAAGCACTGTAGCTTGAACAGTGCTATGACAGAACTTTATAATATTACGGTAGAATACTTCTGATAAGGGTTCAGAGTAACAGCCATGTTAGTCTGTATTTGCAAAAAGAAAAGGAGTACTTGTGGCACCTTAGAGACTAACCAATTTATTTGAGCATAAGCTTTCGTGAGCTACAGCTCACTTCATCGGATGCACTTCAAAATATTTGAGACCACAGGGAGTGCCACATTTATAAGAGGCCAAGTTCTGGTCTTCTCTTACTATGGGTCAAGCGTGTCACTAGTCTTTCATAGAATCACAGGACTCAAAGGAACCTTGAGAGGTCATCTAGTCCAGTCCCCTGCACTCACGGCAGGACTAAGTATTATCTACATGCACACCCATGTTGGCTTTGCAGAGAGGGTTGGAGAGGAGAGATCCTTGCATCTGGTTGGGATACATTGAGCCTCTCGCGGTGTGGATAACCCATAATAATGAGCACTCCTGCTTCCTATAGAAGCCCTCAATAGATCTTGGACCTTTTCCTCACTGTGCTGCATCTGCAAAGTTAATTGCAGCCCCTGCTGAGCTGCTGCAGTGAGGGAGTGGGGCCAAGATGGGCCCAAGTTTTACAAAATAATAATAAATGAAAAACATCTCTCTTTTCTGGAAGTGAGTAGGATGCTGTTGAAGAAAGGGGAGATTAACTTTCTATCCTCCCCAATATCCTGGCGGGAGTAGAGGGCATCCCCCATGATCACAGCTACTTTTTGCTTTAAGGGATACACAGCTCTTTTAGGGTTCTCTGTGGCTGACAGAATTATGGGGACATCACACCACCTACGAGCCCGGAAGGGACACAGTGCCTCCTCTTAATCATCCTCAAGTACCTAGGGAATGGAGTCAGAGGCCATGCCTTGTACACAATAGGGCTAGGATTTAGCCCCAAGAGAACAGATGTAAAGACCAAAAGATTATAGTTATAACTTATCATTTGTACAACAGTCAGACCTAGTGCACTTTCTAAATGTCACCAACCTCACTGAAATCTTTGTCTCCCCCCACCCCATTATGAAAATAGCTTAACCTTTATTGTACAATTCCTCGGAGAACTGAAATAAATAAGAAGTTGGAGACTTACGTGATCCCCCTCTCCACCATTTAAAGTTAATCAATATTTGGTGTATGACAAACAGGGCTACAATTGTTTCTATAATTGCACATTGTTTCTATAAACACTGCCCTTCTCTGTTCAGCTTTTGGTGTTAACATCCAAGTGATATAATCCCTGCATTTCCCTCTCCCAACCTCTCCTCTCTTTAAGGATCAATCTGCTTTGCAAACATGGCTATTGCTATGCTGGAACCAGCATTGCCTATCTGGATGATGGAGACCATGTGTTCAAGAAAATGGCAACTTGGTAAAGTAGAGTGCAATATATTTTACTTGAGTCTTGTATATTGTAGCATGAGGCTGTTCCAAGTGTGGTTTTGTTAGCAGTGGTCTTCTTGGGTGCTTTGATGATAGATGGCAAGATGATCATTTTTTTCGTCTTTTGGTCAACATCGTACTTAATTGTGTGATTATGTACACATATTTAGAGGTTGTCTGTTTGTGAGATATACACACTACAGAATTCAGTTTTTATTTTTTTATAATTTCAATGGATAATAGATTTTTTTATTGAAGCATTTTTTATTTTTATCCATTTAAACTGCGGGAAATTATGGAGGGTCATAATTATTTAATGAGAGTAGACATTGAGAATCAAAAGTTAAAGATTATAACTGTTAGAACACAATCTGTCAACATATTTTGAAGTTTCAGCCTTAAATCAAACAGCATTTTTCTTACTTTGCCTAGCAGTAAATTTCAGTTATCACTGACAAATATTTTTTTCATCAGTTTGTGTGTATATGGTGAAATCAATGTTTATTGACACTTACCGATAAAAAATTAATCCTTCCAAGTCTATATATCAGCATGATGGAAGAGCATGCCAGCTATCATAATTTTAGTATGATTATTGCAATATTTGATGTTTGACTTGAAGCCCCAGCTCCTGGAGACCAGTGAGTATACAAATATCTCAATTTCATTTAAAAATAAAGTTTCTGGCTCTTGTGGTTACAGAGAAAAGTATCAAAATGTGACTTGAGTGCACCATAAATGCTCAAAAACCAGAAGACAAATAAAAAGAACCCAAGATTATTTTTTATTAAAGTCTCATGATTTAAGCCAAGATGATGGTTTGGGGGCACTTGATTCATAGTTTTGAATGGTTGGGACTGGCAGTACAACATCTGTATCTGCCCTGTATGTAGTACACACGTGTATAGAGACATCCCAGAACTAACAGTTTACAGCAGTAATGCTGAGGGAGCTCTCGGCCCTTGTTAAAATTTTGCAACCAAATTGAAGGGAGGATTGGGAGGACCTCCCTGAGTCTGAAGGATTTCATCCTCTTCTATTACTATTAAATCATCTCTGTCAAAGGGCTTCTCCATGGAGCTCCTAATACTTCCTAAGAGCAAGGGCAAAATCCTGGCCCTACTGAGGTCAATGGGAATTCTGTAACTGAGATCAGTGGGGCCAGGGTTTCACGCCAAGTTCTTTGCCTTTGGGATGAACAAGCCTGCACCAAAAAACCAAAGTATTCAATAATGAGGACTCTGCCAAGATACCAAGCACAGTGCTCCTTCGTTCTCCTCTATATTTAGGACACGTTATGAGCATTCATGGCAATATCTTGTTTTATTTTTAATACCTTTGCATTTTCTTTATCCCATCCCATCCCCTGGTGTTATTTATCATGTTTATTACACTAGTGCCTACATAGAAACTGAGAATGGGGTGGGCCCCATTATAATTAGTACTGTACAGACATAGATTAAGAGACAGTCTTGCCTCAAAGTCTAAGTAGACAAGACAGACAAATGGATAGAGCATACAAGCAGAGTGAACAATATGATGGCAGCAAACGTATTCATTACACGATTATTTTTTCTTTTCTTTTAAGTTATTTTATTTAAATAATTTCAGTGGAGTTATTTTAGGAGGGGATTAACTATATGGATTGATTTACCTGTTCATTTATCTGGGCTAGTTTGCTTTCTGGAGAGCATGCTGTGTCTGACAGAGTTGTTTGCATGTTTGAGAAGGGTGAAATGATTAATCAGATTCCCTTTTCACATCACTGAAAGTCAGGAGTTATTTCATGATCTATTCAGGGAGAGGGAGGGGAAGAGAATGTGTGCAGGGGATATTGTAGAAAGATGTGCAAGCATGTGCATTTAGCTGGAGGTGGAAACTGGCTAGTACAATCTGATTATTTTGTGATGCTCCAGAGTGGGGTAAAGCAGTCAGAGTTTACAGCTTAATCTGGCCTATAAAGTAAACATTTTAAGAGGCTGAAAGTACGTATCTTCACATTATCTGAGTTATCACATGGTAACATTCTTTGTGTTTCCTCTTTAGTGTTAATATGTGACATTTTAATTAAACAGGTAATTTTCTAGTCAAACTTTTTTAAACTGTAGTTAACACTGAGCATGTTGCAGTAGCTGAAGGATAACGTTAAAGGGATGTTATAATCATCCCAAATACTATTATCTACAAACAATATTATTCACTCATAATTGTATTATTTTAGATCATCACCACAGATGACATGCAAACTGTAGTTCTAAAAAAAGCACCCTCAGGAAGCCAGAATCGAATTAGGCATCAATAATTAAAAGATTGCCAAACCATCAACCAGGACAAAAAGTGCTATATTGTAATGTGAGCACATTAATATATAAGATTGGAGATTTTAAAGCCTCCCTTACAGAAGAAAACAGAATCCATCTAGTGGAAAGTTGCTTGTTTATCTGCCTCCCTCAACCAGAACATATTATTGATGTCAAAGAAATGAGGTTTGAGAACTTCCTATTTGAATAAAGATTGTTTGGAGGAGAATGTCCATTCTAATTAATACTAGTTTTATCCCCTAATGATAAAAGCAGTTGATTCCATCCTGCTTTGTCTGATTTGATGGCATTAGCAGTTGAAAGTGTTTACAATCTATCTTGAACTGGAAGCTTTGAAAATGATGATTTTTATACGATTTAGAGTCTAGTTGTTTGAAGTACAATCTTGCAGTTCCTTCAGAAATCCTGATTTTGATCAGTTGGTTTTATATTCCATAAAACATAGAAAAGGGAAAACTGGTGATTCAGTATTTCACAGCTTACCCATTGCCTTACATAGCTAACTGCAAGTCTTGGCTAAGTTCAGTAAAATTTTTGTAGTTTTCCAGTTCTCCTATAGTAAGTAGAATGATGTAGAAATTCAGCTCACAACAGGACTAGGGTAATGTCATCCATTTATTATACGCAAAAATGGCATGTTTTTCATTGTGACCTGTGTGTGTGTGTGTGTATAGGGGGGTTAGTCATAAGATGCTATGGCTAAAAATTCTCTCTAAATTTTGTTTATGAACACCAAAGAGAATGACATAGGCAAGAAAAATATATGCTGGCTCCAGAGGAGAGGCTGTGGTGTACTTTAAGGGAATTATTTGAACACATACCACTCTGATTTACTTGAGTGTGAAATGATTGACTAGAATGCTAGGCATGGTCTGCATTGAATTGTCATACACTTGTTGGTTTGGTTTCAAAAGAAGTAAACAGAACAATAAATTCACAGCAACAGTTCTGCAATCCTCTACTATGTGGAAGTTAGAAATAAGGTCAGGAAATAAAAGAGGATTCACCCTAGGGGAGGAGCAACAACAAAAAAAATGCAATGAGTATATCTGGGGAAAGCTAATCCAAAAAGCAGATATTCAGATAGGAGAAAGAAACCCGAGGAGCAAAAATATCAAGAGAAACCTAGACGTGATAGCAGAGAGCAATGAAATATGAGTTTGAAGGTTATATGTAAAGGCCAGATGATTTTTAGATACTTACAGTGACATCAAATAATAGGGCAGTATGTGACCATGGTGAAATTGCATTTGGAATAAGACCATCAGTTTTTAGTTCATTATTAGGAACATATAAAGAAATGGGAGAGAGCTTAGAGAATAATCAGGAGTGACAGAATTGCTTCAATTCTTCTATCCTTTCCTAAGTGGCCTTTGACAGTTACCAGGACCCTCACCTCACCTATCTACAGATATTTGAAGAATGTAAAAATACCAGAACAAAGGATAGAAAGGAATTACTAAGCCTTGTAGAAGGGGGCATAACTAGAAGTAATGAAATAGAATTAATAGAAACTTCAGGCTGAATATTAGAAAAAGCTTCTTCATAGTGAAGTTTATTAGGCTGTGGTATTACCTTTCCAGGGACATGTTGGAAGCTCCCTTGCTTGGGATAGCTGTGAATGCGTAAGATGCTAATAAGTTGTTATTGTCCCTTGTACATGGAAGGTTGTCCCTGAACAGATCCGTAAGTACAATAGACTCTCCTTCCTTACATCCTTCCTTAAGGTCCCTTCTGCTGTGACATCTACAAGGAGTCAGACAATTAATGATAGGTATGTTGTGACAGTCAATGAGAGTTCAGTGTTGGGGCACTTGGCATTAAATGATGTTAGTTTATATTTTAAAAATTAATGATTCAGAACCAAGAAATTGTGTGTAGATTTTCCTAAGTAATAGCATGAATATATTAGTTAGCCTTGTCCTCTCTATTTCCCTTTTCTTGTTTAAAATGTAAGTAGTATGTCTTAAATTAGGCTCAAGTTCTGGAATTGGCTCCATATGGGTGGTGAATCCTGGGCCCCAGAGGAGTGCACGGAAAGTTCAGACCCTTAAATTGTAAATTCTTTAGGGTGGAGGGCTGTCTTCCTATGCCAGAATTCCCCAAACTGTGAGGCATGCCCTTCTAGGGGGGTGTGGAGGAATGTTTTGGAGGGTGATGTGGATCCAGGTCAGTCCCCGGGGGGGGCGGGGAGGGAGTGGCACCCAGACCTGATCCACCCCCAGCTCTGCTCCAGCCCCACCCCCAGGGGTGGCCCCGGTTCCCAGCCCTGCAGCCGGTCCCATCCAGAGTCCCCCGACTCAGATCCACACCTGGCCAAGGCTTGGCTGCCAGCCCACCACCACGGCCCAGCTGTGGCTCTGTTCCCACCCCCAGTCTCAGCTCCGTCTCCACCCCCAGTCTCAGCCTCAGCCTCGTGATCAGGGCCTTAATGTGCTACTATCACGATAGGGATTAATATTGTGGATAACACTCCTGTCCTGGCAGGTGGGTAAATAAATGTTACATTTTAGTCAGATATTTTCACAAATGTACTCAGGAAAAAAAATCCCACACTATTTCACCATACAAAAACCTGAGAGAAATAATAGATAGTCAATATAATCCAATTATTACCCCCCACATATAATCTCAGTATACTCCTCCTCCTCAAACCCAGGTTCTAGAGTCTCACAATGTCTAAAAGAGAGAGGGTTCTGGATGAAGATGAGCTGGGTTATCACTCAGCCTGGATAAGATGAAAGTAATACTACTCTAGATATTTCCCTATGCTGACAAGTGTTTCTCAGCCAATGGGTCACAAAACACAAATCGAGGGGTTTGTGAGGCATTGAAAATTTTGTTATAATCTAAAGCAAAGAAAAATCTCACTCTGCCACTTCCTGCACACTCTTGCCCAGCACTTATTCTCTGTCCATCTCAAAACACACATACACACACACACACACACACACACAAATTATGTATGGGGTTACTGTTATCATTTTTCATCCAGTCTGCACTATTGTATTGTGCACTGCTTAGGGCAATCTAAGTCTTTCTGGAACCTCCAGCTGGTTCAGAATACAGCTGACCCCCCTCCTGAATAGTGTGGGCCATCATGAATACATAGCACCTGTGCTTGAATCTTTGTACTGGCTTCCTGCTTGCTTCCAAATACAGTTCAAGTATTGATTGTCCATCTGGAAGCTCCAAATAGCACAGAAAGCAGCAGTCCACCTGTTGAGGTTAGTCTATCTCTGATAGGAAATCATCTGCTGTACTCTGTAATACAATCAATCAGATACATTTGAATACTCCATGTTTGGTGAGAAGGCTGGCTCAATTAAGAGCCCTTGCCTTTAGCACTTTTTCCCTGCAACAGACCAGTAGAGTCAGACTCTGGTCACCTTCAGACAATACTAGGCACATTCGTTTTCATTTATTATTGGATTTACTTTTTGTGCCTCCTTTTTTTTAAAGTTATATTTGTTTATTTAAAGAGTTTAACTACCAAGGCAATAACTGCTCTAGACGTTATTAACAACTACCAGATGAAAGTAGTGTACTATACAGCTGCAATATTCATCTTCTATATTCTCCAGCCAATGAAATATTTTCTTTCCTTATTTGTTCCAAGTCTAGAGATATGGGGAATATATATATATAAATAAAAAGACACAGGCAAGATATTGCAAAGGAAATCCCATTGAGCTTTCAGTGTTTCAAGCTCTGTAGGAGTGTGTCATACAGATTAATATGGAACATTTTCCCTGTTTTTTCAGCTGCCCCAGAGGGAGCCTTGGCAGAGAGGTTATGTTTTGCTGAGGCACAATTCTCTCCCTGATCTTTCTGATATACAGGGAAACTGCTCCCCCCAACTGGCTGGCCAATCAGAAAGGGGATGGTGCCATGGTTCCTCCTCCCCCCACCCCGTTGAATAATGTGCACGCTTCACTGCACTCCCTGGCATTGAAGAACTGCTGTAATTCCTGATCCTTGCATGGGGCCTGCAAGTTTTGTTTTTTGAGGGGCTGCATGCAAGGGGCAATGATGAAGCAATTTTTTGCCTCCATCCACCTCATCCACTCACCTTCCTAAGTGTCCAGGACAATCTCCCCCTAAATGTCTTCTGACTCTTTCCAGTTTATCCCCGAATTCCTGATATAAATTTTACAAGCACATTACAGTTAAAAAAAATATACAGAGTTAAGATTAAACATGTCAAAGAAACTCAAAGATCTTCATGTATGAAAAGGCAGTTAGGCATCCAAACCATCTTAAACTTTATTCTCGTAGCAGTGTCTTGGAAAGAGACCAGACATTAAGCAGTCTTACTATTCCACAACAGACAGATCCATCCCTTCAATAATCACAAAACTAGGACACTTTACACAGTCTGAGAGCAACTCTGGTGTTTATGGCTGTACACACTTCAGAAAGAAGTGCAAATGTCCACTTAGGTGAACATCATTCTCACTCCCATTCACAAAGATACCACTTGTCACGAGCTATAAGAGTGCCATTAGATACAGACCTAGTATATCTACCCACACAGACCTCCTAAGTTTACAGCATGATAACACTCACATGAAAAACAAAGGTTAGCACAGTCACAAAACACTACCTTGTCCTGGGTACCTACCCAGAGAAGTCAGATTTTCCCCTAGCTCCCCCAGCTCCCTGCCTCTGTGGTGCAGTGGAGAGAACCGGCTCTATAAAGCTGCTACTCCCCACTTGTGGGCAGAGAAGGGTGAAGCTGAGTTGATGCAGAGGGGGAAGTAATCTGCTAATATTAGTCAGCAGCAGATTACTCCTCCCCCTTGCTCAGGAACGGAGATCCAGGGAACAGGCTTCTGGGATGCTCTTCTGGGAGCAGGGCAGTTGCACACCACTCCTTGTTCAGGGTTAGAAGGAGAGCAACAGTCTAGCTCTTAAATATCAGACTCAAATATGAAAAACATTTTAAGAACATAGCTTTCTGGTTCATGTTCAGTGCTCCATGCACAGTATGGGCAAAATACAGCATATTCCTCATGTGCAGCCACAGACTGGACTTTTTAAAACGCTTTTGAAAAAAAAAATGGGGATGGTACATTAACTTTACTGTATCCATATAGTTGCATAGCAGCAGCTTCCCTTAATCCAACATCAGGATGAATGCACTACCTCAGCTTCTGATTTGAGGCCTCAGTTGTTCTGGGATTGTTGATAACTTGCTGTTTTGGCTAGAGGACTAAAGCAAGAACCGTTCCAGGACAAACTAAGAGTCCTGTAACCCTCCTCCTCTCCTCTGCACAGCATTTTCCTCATCATCTCTCCAGGCAGCTCATGTCCTCCCTACTACAGTCTTTGGGACTCTGAATTGGGGACAATCACCTGTCCTAAGGCCAACTGTCCTGTTCCACTGGTTCCCAGAGCCAGTTCCTACAGCACCTTTTTCTCTGACTCTTCTCCTGCCTTCTTCCACAAACAACCTTCCCCAGTGTCCTTCACCAGGAAAATATCGATCCTTCAAGCATGGTACTATTTCTACCAGTTTTCCTCTCCTACTGAGGGCAGGCTTCCTCTTATCTTTCCCAGCAGGCCTGGTTCTCAGTCACCTGCTCTCTGTCATGTGATGCAGGGGAAGAGGGCTGGAATCACCAGGCACACTTGAACCTCTTAAAATCCCAGTTTACCCTCTAACACAGCGGTTCTCAAACTGTAGGTCAGGATCCCAAAGTGGGTCATGACCCCATTTTAACGGGGTTGCCAGGGCTGGCTCAGACTTGTTGGAGCCTGGGGCCGGGGCCAAAGCCAAAGCCTGATCTCCACCACCTGGGACCAAAGCCAAAGACCAATGGCTTCAGCCCTGGGTGGTGGGGCCTAGGTTACAGGCCCCCTGCCTGGGGCTGAAGCCCTTGGGCTTCAGCTTTGCCCCCCCCCCCCCCACCTGGGACAGTGGGGCTTGGACTTTGGTCCTGCCACCCGGGGCAGCTGGGCTCAGGCTTTGGTCCTCCCTGCTGGGGTCATGTAATAATTTTTGTTGTCAGAAGTGGGTCGCGGCGCAATGAAGTTTTGGAAAGCCCTGGTCTAACAAATAGTGAGTGCAAATTCAAAATTCCACAGTCACAGTCTGTGGACTGCTCAAGCCTTTAGAAAAAGTCTTTGATCAAAAATAGCATATCTTATAAAGTAAGTTTGAGGGGAGATAGGAGGCTGGTGTTATTGGTTGGGTGACCTTAACTGCAAATTGCCTTAGGTGACTCAGATGATTGATTTTGTTTTTAAGTTTAACTTTAACTCTGAATATATTAGCTCTCCAAATGACTTTTTAAAAAAACCAGTAATGTTCTTTTAAGATTTTTTTTTTTACCTTTAAGTTACTGAGATGTACTCTTAACTTTAATTCCTGCCTAACAAAGGGCTAGGTTCTGGCAGGAGAGAGAGGCGCCTTGACTCTGCCCCTTCAGTGTGCCTCTTCCTGCCCACCTGCAGAAGGGGGGGATGTAGCAGCTCTGTAAAGATGGCAGTTCCCTGCCTGGTGGAAGCAGCAGTAAGGCACACTGGTGTAAGGAAGTTGGAGGGAGGTACCCCCTTGCTGTGGCACGCAGAATAGGCCATGATTTGGCCCAAAGTTTATTATATTTATTCTGAATATAATTTTGTTGTCTCTTTCTCACACACATACAGAGATTCTTATAGCTGATACTGAAATACTCTTTTTGAAGGCGTCACAATGGTACTGCGTTTGATGGATAATCTTGTTAGATTCCATGAAAGGGCTGGAACAAACCGGATATTTAATGCTTTGGTACAGGCACCAGGATTCCATTAGATTGTTTTAATCACAATTGCTGTGTCTGAACTTATTAGTTTTTCACTTCACTGAAATCATTGTTGATAAAATGTTTTTTTCATATTTTCCAGGCGTTGCTTTCCTTCCAGCTAGTATCTCTTATCTTATCGGAACTAATATTTTTGGGGTACTTGCACACAAAATGGGAAGGTATGCTTAATTAAAAAACCACAATCCTTCAGCATATTCATATAGCATTTCCAGTTTTTCCTCAGGCAGTTACTTGATAATAGAAATCTTTAGATTTTATTAGATATTATTAACCTGAAATTTCATTTAAATAAATCATGTTACGTATTTGGTTACATAATCCTGCACTACTGCTTTAGAAATAGCATTGAAAAATTCCAGACCATCTCTAACAAATCTGCATTTGTTTGATGTCTAAGAGAGAACATTTCTCCTTTGATAGGTGGCTTTGTGCTCTACTTGGGATGATAATCGTGGGAATAAGCATTTTATGTGTGAGTAAAAATTGACATGTCAGCAGAATGAACTACAAATTCAACTCAGCTCAAAAAATGTATATATTAACTTCGAGTATGTATTTTGCTCGTGAGATTTTATTGAAGTTTCTGCTTGTGATGCATTTTTAAACATCAGTTTGTTAATCAATCCTGAGTGCTTTCAACAAAAATTGCTTTCTAGAGAGTGCTTATCATGTTGCAGGAGGTGATCAAAGAGTTGAAGAATACGAACTATAATTTCTTACAGTTCTCTCCTAATCAACAGCTATTATAAGCTGTAATTAAATGCAATAAGTATTTTTTATGACACAATCATGCAAAACAGTTACAATGTTTTCATCTATATTTCTGTACAAACTGCTCCATGCTTCCATACTAAACAATTAAATGAATTGTTTTGAGGATTTATTTGCGAAAAAGACAAATGATCCCATTAGCAAGATGTGATGGGTTATACTTAAATCTCTGAAATTTAATTTGCAGGTACCATTTGCCAAAAACATATATGGGCTCATAGCACCAAATTTTGGGGTTGGGTTTGCCATTGGTAAGTAAAATTACTTGTATATACATATTTTGCTGTCTATTTAGAAAAATAACATTACTACAGAATTACATAAAAGATTCTTTTTGTTGCCATTCTGAGTGGGCAACGCCCAAGGTTACACTCTGAAACAAATTTGGCAGTAGACTAGCAGTAGTTTTAAGGCCTGAACTCAAGGGTGTTCAACCTAGACTTTCAGCAACTGGACTAGATTCTGACCTCTGTTACCTGGGAATAACTCCATTGACCTCAATGGATCTTTTAAGATGTCCCAGAATTCTAGCAATGCATTGTTAAAAAACAAAACAAAACAAAAAACCCCAGCACTTTACTATTGCCTGACATTTACATAAAAGCAAACACACTCGACTTACTGCTGACCCAGCGTAAATCCCCTACCATACACATGTGCCCTCTCGTCACAATACACATGAATGTGTTTGCTTATAATGGGCCATGTAGTGAAACTTGAGTGGGATTTTTTAATGATTACAGGGTACAGCGGTTGACAGATGGTTTAGTAATTTGATATTTGGCAGGTATTCTGAAGTGCCTACAAACACAAAGAACTGTTAGTAAGTGTAGAAATTACAGTATGTTTATAAACCACAAATATCATGCAGCTTTTTGATCTGATAACTCATGCGGCTTTTGTACTCACAGTGAAAACAGCTCACAAATCATGCATGTGAAGTACAGCATAATAATAATGACAGACTTGAAACCAGTATAATCCTTTATGCTTATAGGCATAAGCAAAGATGTATAAGCCTGGACTGAATAGTTTGTTTTCTAAATGAATATGTTATTAAAAGCTTCTTTATGTTAATAATTCTTCTAGTTTCATTTACATCTTTTTAGATCATATGAGGTTGATATATTAAGAGAGACAAATGAAAGCTGTTTCATGAAATACAATTTTCCTCCTATCATCATAATCAGGAATGGTGGATTCCTCAATGATGCCAATTATGGGCTACCTTGTAGATCTGCGTCATGTTTCAGTCTATGGCAGTGTGTATGCAATAGCTGATGTTGCCTTCTGCATGGGGTTTGCATTAGGTAAGGGCTTAATTTTCTCCTGTTTGTAATGCATCTAATAGACGTGAAAAGAGAAACTAAAAAAAGGCTTGGGGCAAATACCCAGAGCACTATAGGCTCTATAAACTGCAAAGCTCGTGTGATTCTGCTGCATTAGGTTGGTAGGGGAACAGAATGCTGGCAGCCTATATGGAGATTCCACACCTCCTATATGCCGTGATGGGGAAGGGCAGGTGCTAGCCAAGAAAGTTAGGTTCCCAGTGTGGGGGCATTATAGTACCCGAAGCTAAAGTACTGGTTTCTCCTTTGCCTGGCTGGGGAAGGAAAGGATTCCATTGTCTTCCCCTCAGTGTACTGTGCCATGAAACCTTGTGTCTAGCCTATTTACTTAGGTGTGGTGCAAGAACAGTGTACAAGAGTTCTGATCCCATGGCCATTGAAACCCGTATAGAATCTCCAATTACTTCAGTGGACATAGGATTGGTACTTAACAGCATTTTGTGCTTAAACATGAATTTTAAATGCATATTTACTTTTCTTAAATGGATTTTTAGACCATGAATTTTGTATTTAAAAAATGTTTGCCCCCAGTCATTATCATAAATATTTTGCAGTATTTAGAAAGAGCTTTTTATTTCCAAAAGGTCCCTCTGCTGGTGGTGCCATTGCAAAGGCAATTGGATTTCCATGGCTCATGACAATTATAGGGATTGTGGATATTCTCTTTGCTCCTCTGTGTTTTTTCCTTCGAAGTCCACCTGCCAAAGAGGAAAAAATGGTAAGCAGAAAATGTTGTTTTGCAGTAAAATGAACAATGCCTTATTTATACTTCTCTAGCACTAATTATCCAGAAAACCAAAGGACCCATGGATTTTCTGCCATCTCTGCCCCTCCTCTTTAGAGTAGTAACTCCACTGTTTAACTGGAACTGTATTTCCTGAGCCCCTCTACAGTATTTTAGCACTCCCTCCTTTTGTTTTTGCAATAAAATGCTTTCTTTGACTCAGAGCAATAAGGGCCCCAAAGTTGTTCCCCAACACTGTAATGGCTGGACGCAGTATAAAATGCTGCAGCGCCTCTGGTGTGGAAACCCCAAACTCAGATTTGCTCTATCTGCTTTCCTCCTAACTCCAGAAAAGTGTTTTGCTGAGGTTCATCAAGTCCTTATTTCTTTGTGTCATTTCTACTGTACTCTTCGGGTATGTCTACACTGTAGTGAAAAAGCCATGCCAGCTGACTCAGGCTCATGGGACTGTTTAATTATGGTGTTGACATTCAAGCTTGGGCTGAAGCCCAGGCTCTAGGACCACGCCAGGTGGGAGCGTCCCAGAGCTTGGGCTGCAGCTGGAGCCCAAATTTCTGCATCACAATTAAACAGCCCTTGACCTGAGCCCAAGTCAGCTGGCACAGGCCGGCTGAGTGTGTGTAATTGCAGTATAGACATACCTTTAAAGGCCCTTTACAATGTATTTTGCTCCATCTCCTCTTTATTCCTCCTTTTTGCAGCCCCTCTTACAAGTTAATTGCTCCACTTTTCCTGGCTGTAGCTGCGGCCTTCTCTTGAGTTTCCTTTTGCTTCTTTTTTCTCACATTATCTTATGCTTTAATCTTATCATGTACATTATCTTCAGCCTTGTTTTCTTCCAAGGCAGTTGTTGCTGGTTTCCCCCCTGCCTTCTTGTGCCGTGGCCTGCTTCTTGTTCGCCTCATTCTTTCACTGCTGTCTATTCCTCTTGCCCTTCCACAGCTCTCCTCTGTGCCTTGAAATCTGCTGCTCCCTCTCCCTTCCCTCCATCACTCCCTCTTCTACTGCCCCTTCCCATTATCTCCTTTCTCCAGTCACCTACATTCCTTCTGCTTGGTCCAAGCCCAAAGATCCTCTTACCACTGGGGCTGATGTACTGCTCTGCTCTTCTGCTTCTTCCAGCTGTCTGGCAAGAGGCTAGGAAGGTGCAGCTGCCTGGCTACGATAGGAGACATGATACATCCCCATCATTAGGTTAAATACAGCCCAAACAATGTAGAATTACCAGTATTCTGGGGTTCCAAGACCCAGACAACCCTACAAACCCAGTATGATACTGGCTACATCATCTCTCCAAGCCCCATGGAACTGCAGGTCTAGCCCAATACTTCCTCCTAGGGGCCCTGGGTCCTTCCCAATGTGGAAGAATGCTGGCTTTCACCCAAGATGTACTCCTTAAGTACAGGTGCAGTCACTTTTGCACTTAGGATAGCAAAACGTAATTATGCATGGGCCCTTGTGTTCCATGTGCAGTGACATCTCTCTGAAAGGTAAGAAGAGAACCACCTGATGTGACTCTGTCACACTTAGTACAGGCACATGCAGAACAGAAAATACTCGCAGAAAATCTGCCAACTGTGGATTCAGTTTACATACAGTTGTACACAGATTCTGAAGGCAATTCTCCAGAGATTTCTGCAGACTACTCATCATGACCTTTTTAGACTGCAATGATCATTTTGTATAGTGATTAGAGATAGGGACAGGGGACGAGAAATAACTAAGAACTACTGTTGTTTGCCAGAGATACAAACTGGCAAAGCTCTATAGCTTTGTTTCAGTCTTTGTTACATGAAGATGCTTGTTTCTTGGAAAATCTGTTTGAAAGGCAGTAGAAGATTTGGTGAGAGGAAACATAAGAGGGACATTTCCTATCAAAAAGAGAGCCAGCCAAGAAGAGAAAATTCAGGCACTTCAAGAGCAGGAGAGCCTAGTTGCAGCTATGAAAAAAAACCAAAACAAACACCTGGGGTTCCCAAAAAGTGGCCTGAGGAAGGAAGAATAAGCCAGGGAAGTATGCAGTTTGGAGAAAAACGTATACTTGGTGAAAGTGATTCAGCTCAGAAAACAGCCAAAGCTTAATTGCTGGAGCGTATCCATGAGGATTGTCTCCACTAGGGTAGTTATAGAACAATGGGGGGCAATTGCCCTTGTCGGTAGTTTTAGGTTCATGTATTTAAACTTACAGATGGTTTTGTTTTTATAAAACCTTGATTTTTCATCCCATAAAATTACATTCTTCATGCAAGCCAGGATAGGTGATACATTTTTTTAGTTCAGTTGCCACATTAAACTGATTAAACCACATTAAAGGAAAATGAAAACGGAATTCAAGCATAACATGCACAAGCAGCACTTTCCTTCTCTCTGGTCCTTTTTCCCCTTTACTCTTCTCCACTGATCTATTTGGTAAAGCAGTAAGGAGCAGATTTTAATGGATGAAAAATCCAAGACTGATGAAGATATATGGAATGACACCATTTTTTCCCATTCAAGTTCGGATATTTGAAGCACTCAGAATGAAATGGAAAATGTAGCTACTCCATCACCATTAGTAAAACTACCCATCATGCATTATAACTTGTGGCATTCCACTAGAATTCAATAGAAGGGGGGGGGGGTTGGCATTTAGTTCTGCTTTTGTGAACTCATCATGACCCCGAGTACACATGTAACTAGCAGACTGACCTGTGAATGGCCTATAACCAGCAACCAGGAAACTCAAGAAAAAACAGAACTATTTTTGGGAGCAAAGAAACATTCACTGTACCTTTTAAAAATATATATACTGTGTAATTTCTAACTAAACTGAGGGACCTTTTAATATTGTATGTAGGCAAGAAATTCTTATAGCTATATTGCTCTAGTTTGATATACAAAGTCTTCCCAAAATGCAGTTTAAAAAAAATCTCAGGGACAACAAGACAAACCAAAAAGATAAGCCTTGACACTAATTTGAATTTAACTCTCTTGCAATATATTTAGGAATCTTTTGTATATAAGCAGTTAGACAACTGCACCTTTTTCTTCAGAAATTATATTACTCTCTTGTCAGTAAGTAGCTGCAGTGAAACCATAGGTCAAGCACAGCATCATTGATTGGACCATTTCGTTTTCCTGTGGCAAGAACAGTAGACAAGTAGAAAACACTGTTCATGCATGAGTGCTCAAAGCCAGTTTCCATCTGCCTGTGCTACAGGTGAGCTTTAAAAAAAAAAAAAAGTCCCACTGTGAAGACAACCAGCTTATTGTTAGCTGTCTTGTTAAGGGCAAAAGGCCAATTTTGGGTTGGAGTAATCCTCACACAACTATACTGATGTAAAAATACAGGGTCCCTTACCCTCAAAGGCCTTAAAGTCTTGTGTGCAGATTGCTATTTTGCAATTCTATGGAGTGAAATCCTAACCCTATTGCAGTCAAGGGGAGTTTTGTCACGGACTTCAATGAGGCCCGGATTACACCTATGATGTTTAAGTTCTTCAATCAGACATTAATACAGCACCTCATGAGGGGCCCAACCTTGATTGGGTCCTATAAGTGCTACCATAATTCAAATTATAACTGCATAGTTCACTGTTCTCTAAGTAACTTGTTGCATGTTACTGATCTGGCACTGCTCTGCTTTCAGTTTTGATGAAGAGGACAGAAAGCCGATATCCTACCTTATTAACTTTGCATGATTAATAAAAACCATAGTCTATCAATAGAATATCATGTCAATGGTTTGTAGTGGGCTGGCCTTGCATTGCAATAACTGGATTTTTATAGGTTAGCATTAAATACAAATAAACAGGCCACCAAACTCTGTTCTCACAGACAAGGCCTGATATTACAGTTGCAACTCACAGTGGCCCAACTTCAGTCAATAAAATTTACACTGGGATATTCCAGGGATTAATTTGGGCTACCAGTTTCACTGGTAACTAAAGGTATGTCTACACTGCAATTAACCCCCACTGGCTGGCCTGTGGCAGCTGACTCAGGATCATGGGGCTGTAGAATTGAAGTGTAGACATTTGAGCTTGAGCCCAGCCTCTGGGTTCCTCCCCTCTTGCAAGGTCATGGAGCTTGGGTTCCAGCCTGAGCCCCATGGGCCTGTGTCAGCTGACAGGTCAGCTGTGGTATTTAATTGCAGTGTAGACATACCTTAAGAGCAGAATTTGATCCACTGTATAAGACTAGAATAGATGCTACAAGTTTGAATTAGTTTCTGAAACCAGAAAGGAAAATTTTCTCCATGTGTAGGGAGGTAACTGGTAATATTATGAACAGTAGTCATAGTGTGGATTATTCACATTGATTTGATGCGTCAGAAGTGGTGGGGAAATCAAGTGACCCAGGATAGAACCATTCCTTAAAGCAATGGTATTCTGCCCTCTTGTGATTCAGATTATTAACAGATGATGATGCAAAATGTAGCTGTAAATTCACTATCTGTAACATACTGGAAAGATAACTCACATCTTAGTGACACAGGGTGAAATCCTGGTCCCACTGAAATCCTATATATAGAAGTTTTGCCATTGACTTCAGTGGGGTCAGGCTTTCACCTATATTCTTTATGGGCTTGATCCTACTCTAGTTGAACTCAAAGGTTTTGCCACTGACTTTAATGAAAGAAGAATCAGTCCCTAAAACAGTGGCTAAAGTTGTGTGGCTTTTTGTGAAAAACAGGCAGCTGCAGACATCATTAAAATGTTTAGCAGATATGCTAATACCCCTACTCTTTTTTCTTTTAGGCAATACTCATGGATCATAACTGTCCCCTTAAAACAAAAATGTATACTCAGAACAACGTCCAGTCATATCCAATAGGTGATGATGAAGAATCTGAAAGTGATGAATAATATTAAAAGCCATATTATTTTGGTGTACACAATGCAGTGTTTCCTGTGAAACATCTCATACAGAAATATGTTTTAGGTGTACTGTACTTTTAATGGTGAAATAGTAAAGAAACCAAAGGTATATTATTTATTTCCCATGGTTATAACGTAGATTGCCAACTGCCTTATAAAGAGAAAATAACTTTTATAGGGGTTTGTATAGTGTTGAAAATTTTATTTTATGTATTTAATTTTATTAAATATTATACAGTATATTTTTTATTAACTGTGTAGTTAAATCTGTATAAACATTTGAATCCAAACTATAATTTTCTAAATCTTATTCATGGACACTGACATAAGATTTCATAGTTTGGACTCATTAGTGGTAATGAGTTCTTGACAGTAAAATGCTTCTATTAATTATTCCTCTGATTAAAAAAAAGGGAAGTTCAAAGAACACACAACCTATCCAACTCTCAGCTCTTTTAAATATACTGTGCTCTTTGAAGCACATTCACAAGAGATAAAGTCTAGAATTAAGACAGCACTTTATTACCAGTTGTTCAGCTCAGGGTCATACAGTGCCATCAATTTTGGTTTCTTTGCAGAGCTTCCCTGATGATTCCAAAGGTGAGCTCTGCATAAAATTGATGGCATACTGAGACCTTACGGTAAGAAAATAAAACTTTATTTTTAAAAACAAAAATTGTTTTCAGACATATCAGTGTATTGCTAAAAGAGTTAAAATGTGTTTCTGAAGGATGGGTACTGCTCTAACTCCAGTGACTCTTGCTGGCTCATCCACTAAAGGGTATTGTCACTAGCTTTAGAAGAAACTGTATATTTGCTCTCACACAGGAGATACTATGGTTTCCATCTGATGTGTGAAGGAACGCTGGGCAAATTTCAAGGCAGGAACACACTTTGGATATATAGGGATGAATTGAGAGGCCGGTGTTGGCTATTAATCTAAAATAGCACTAGGTCAACTAAAGAAACAAAAGATAAGAGTCAAAATTTGTCCTCACATGTATGCTCCCCCTTTCCCCCCTTTGAGGATTACAGTTGTATCAGAGTGAAATTGGGTTTTAAAACTACAGCTGATGTAAATACAGATGTAGCTCCACTGAAATCAGTTCAGCTATGCCAATTTACACCAGCTGAGGATCTGGCCAAGGATATGTAAATGTACAACAAAACCAAAGTTAAAACATTGCCATTACTTTTTTGCCCTGTAATGTAGTCTTAGTTAACCATATATTCTAGGTGCTGGGAAAACTGGATAGAAGAGTATTTGATATCTCCTGCTAAAATTATTTATGTACAAGTGGGCTATTGTACCTTCAAGAGAGTAGGGGCAGCATGAAGCCTTGACATTAACAATTTTTATATTCAGAAGTTTTATTTTTGTCATCTCAACTTTATTTCAGGTACTTCTTACACATTCGTTTCAGGATTTTTATGATTAGTTAAGATCATTGCAGTACCACAGTATTTACATTTAACATCTTTCTTAAAGGACTCCACTTCGGTAGCTTTAACTAAAAACTATTTTACACTGATTTGCCTACACTTCTAGAAATTTTGTTTGTCTGTTTCTTTTATTTGAAAATGAAGTCAAATGATAAATTTAGCCAAAATAATGGAAAAGTAACAGATAGCTCATTATCAATACCTCTAGTTATTTGATGAGACTAAATCTAATGCAATGAAAGTACTGCATTAGGCACTCTAGTTATCTGCACTGAGAAAAATCAAACTGTTAAAGTAAACACAACAAAAAATGGAAGTGTTTTTATCTAGTGTTGTGTACATGTAGTTTTTGTTTGTAAATGAAAATCTTTATGTGCCTTCTTTCATGTATCAGCAGATGTTTCATGTACTAAAGCAGATACTCTGTGTTTACATATGGTTTTGTAAAGCATATATAGTATGGTCAGAAAGTATGGAAATGCTGTGAATCAAATCTCAAGTATTGCTTTGTTGATAATTATGCAGTAAGACTACATAAAATAAATAAAAAGTAATCTGAAATAAATTCATGATTTATTGCAACACAATACGGTAACTATCTCACCATTTTCTGTGCTGTTATGGTTTGCACACACCAGGAAGTGGAAAGAAGGTAATCAGAATTGATCAACCTCCTAGGAAAGGTTTCAGAGGAGCAGCCATGTTAGTCTGTATCCGCAAAAAGAAAAGGAGTACTTGTGGCACCTTAGAGACTAACAAATTTATTTGAGCATAAGTACTCCTTTTCTCCTAGGAAAGCAACATTTAACTCATACCTAGTCTATTTATGATTTCTAACAGGCAGGTTAAACGTTTCCACACCAGGAGACAAGAGGCCTGTGTATAACCTGCTAATGTAAAATGAGCTCCGAAGCAATCTGACAAATGACTTTTGATTCAAATTTTAATTTTTGTAAACTGCTCTAATAAATAATGCAGAAAGATGTAGAAGGGATTACAAGGCATACAGGAGACTGTTCATTCCTGAATGGACATGTGTAAGTAAATGTACGTAAAATGCTAAATAGTAATAAGACCACACCACAGCAGGAATCGACTTATTACAAAGTATGAAGGATCACAGCAGAGTCTGAAAACTGACTTATGCTAGTAACTACTTTTGCATGTGGCTGTCTTCTATTATATTTTATTGATGCAATAGGTTTGACAGCATTTCTGTAGCTTCCAATACTCTTACAATACAAGAAAATGATTCTTTCCATGCCCCACAAAGTATCTGGAAGACAAACATTTTTAATACAACAGAGACTGAGATTTGGCAAGTCTGTCGACAGCTCCTTCAGTCCACTGCATTGGTTGCAACACCAACTATATGTAAAACTGCCATGCAGTGCAATATCCTTTCTACAGTTTTCTTTAATAGAAGCAGTTTGTATTTTTAAGTTTAGCATTTTTTTAAAATAGCTTCAACTGTGAGATTTATCAATGAATCTAGTTGCATGACTAGGTAATGGTACATATGAAATTCATGTTTTGATGAGTGAAATGAGTGAGAAATGTGGTCTTCATATTATGACTGCGTGTGTTTGGGATTTGGATTTTTCAGTCTGTAACAGGGCAGTAAAATAGATTATTAGAATTTGTCATGACCTTGAAATTTGTTTCCAAACAATTCTCTGCCTTAAAATGTTTACATCATACAAATTTGTAGATCAATTTAAAAAAAACAATCAAATGTCAGTAAGTCTTTTACTTTGTTTTTGTGAACATCTCTGGTTGATATCAATTGTTCAGTGGAATTTATTGCCCTGAAGTTGGATCTATAATACTAACATTTAAATTTTAATTAGCATACCATATATTCATCTGGATGAAGTGCAATCACCAATTGCATTAATCAGTGAATTTTTTATGTTCATATTTAGATAACATAAGTTGCTACATTTAGAAGGCCCTATCAAGAAAAAGGTAGAATGTCCTGTTCACTGGATTTATTTTTGCATTTTTCTTGATCAATTAAGAATTTGTTTTAAAATGAAAATTAAGGGAGACATTCACATTGTTACACAAATCCCAAGTAAATGAGCTTTGTGAGAGAGACCCTTGAGGAGAGATTCAGGGGGTCAGCTCAGTCCTCTTCAAGCGACGGGCAGAGTGCAGAACAAGTGGACTGTGGCTCTATGTATCCCCTCACTGTGGGGTTTCTAGTCAGCGTATCCAAACATATCATAGCCGAGCTGGCTGTGCCCTATCACTCTGCCCCCAACACACCCACATACCATGGAGACAATGGGCACAGTGGAGACCCCCTGTATGACCTCTCTCCCTTCCTTCTCCCACCGCCCATCCCAAATCCATGCAATAGAACCATGAAAATTCTGCTGTACTTTGGGTCTTCTGTGGCCATGGAGGAACAGGTGGATTTCATCTAAAATCAGTATTAACAACCCAATGGTACGGCATGGCTGTAATTATATTTACCTTTAACCACATGGGAAACTTTGAAAAACATTCTGTTTAGGAATAATTCTGCTGCTGTCATTTAGTGTATTTTTCTATCCCTATTTCCCCTAAAAAATATTTGCTGCTTAATAGGTTACGTGCTTTGCTACTCCTCCTCCTCCTGTAGTTACAGATGTCTATTTATGACAAAGTACACATTGTAGGAGAATACAGATAGGGAATTGGCAGGAGGAACAGATCAAGTGAGTTAGTAAACTGCAAGGATTCTATTTTTAAAAAAAATGTTACAGGGAATAAAAAAATAAAGCACAAGGAAGAAAAAATATAGGATAGATCAGAATTATTCTTAAACAGAGTGAGTCAGATTGTTCCCTGGTGTAACTCCATTGACAGTCTTTATTACCATCATTAGAAGTAGCAGTATTTGTACAGTGCCCAGAAGTCTTAATCAAGGATGTGAGTCCTGCTATTCTAGGCACTCTGCAAACACTCATAGTTACACCATCTATTTATTTGGCCCAATGTTTTTTAAAAACTTCCATACTTTTTAAATTGTGCTGAGTGTAATAAAAATGCATATGCTAAATACAGAGAATGCATTAAAGGCTTACACAGCAATCAGTAATTTTACTTTTCTATAAACATATATTCTCTTCCCCCCCAAAGGTAGTGTGCTTTCTAAATTATCATACCTTAAATAGTAATATTTTTAAATATTGCATTGCAGTAGTTTAACAGTGCAAAGAAGTAACTGATAATTTAGCAAAACTATTTTATTAAAGCTTGTTCTCATGATAAAATCATAGCCAACAAAATCATCAGGCAGAGTTTCTGTAACTATGTGTAGCTGCCACCTAGCTACATATCACTAAATCAAATATATTTTCATTTTCTGTGGTATTCTTTATTTTCAGCTATTTACAGGAAAGCAAAGATTACATTAGGAATGTAGTATTACAGCTTTTCCTCAAAAGTCAGTGTTTATTGTAATTAATGCCAGATAAGATTTTTATGTTTTCCTTATCACTCAAATACAACTATTTCCCCTCCCCATTCGACATATTTAAAAATATTGCACTACATTTTTTGTTTTACAATCATAATTAGCACTGTTATATGAAGAAAATGATATCCAGCTTTTCATATCCATTGTATTACACAATTATAGAATTTAAAATATTGAATATGTTTTTGTGAAAAAACAAAATTTATGTTATTTCTGCAGCTACTTCATGCCTGGCAGAGTTTAATGATGTACTTGGATATACCTGAAAGCTCTTATGGTAATCCATAATGAGCTAACACTGACGAAGATTTAGTCCAGATCATCACCAATGGTGAGCTACTCAAAAATAAAATGTGGAAGACATAATATGCATTTTAATCAGGTAGATGGGTAAACAACTATTTTAGTCATTAAAAGGATTTTATTCTGAAGCAGAATTTTAAAAAGTGTAATACATGCCTATTTGAGCATGGACAGTGTTTTCCACACATCAGCTAAATAATCATCAGGTGCCCGAAAACTTCACAAAAAAAAAAGGGTGAGTAGTTGCATGAGTGCAAGTAAATGATTTTACTTAAAAGTACAAATAGGTTTTTCCTGCTAAAACTATTGTTTTTTGTTTTTGTCTATCACAAAATAAATTGAGACATAAATTGAACAGAATACTATGTTAGTTTCTGCCTGCCAATTAAAACCATTAAAAAACATAAAACAAAAAACAATGTAACTGTATTAGCTTCACTGTTGTTTGCACAAAGGCCTATTTGCTACAATCCATGATACAATACAGTACCTAAAAGAAAGATGAAAACAATATATGGTCTATCTCCATATACAAGATGGAGCCTCAGATACATTTATAATAAATCAATAGGAATATCATACTTAGCCAGACGATGCTAGAATCCAAAACTTCACCCAACACAAGACCAGATGGTTCTTTTCAAAAAGTACTGGCCAAATTCCTCCTCACCTCTACTGGACTTATTTGTTTTGATCCAGTGCAAAGATGTTATACTTTGCTGAATAAGATGGTCTTTTTGCTCAGACTGTTTCTTCTGGTTGAGTGGCTGAATGCAGTTCTGTAATGCATGGTGACACCAGAAGTGTTGAGACATGTAGCATATAGTGATTCTGTTTAAATATGAAATTTATTTTGCACTTAGAATCTGTGGGTGGCAAAATAAATCTTAAACCTTTTGAAATCTTAAACATCCTTGCATGCCTTTGCAAGGAGAGTGGTAATGCTAATTCTAAGATTCCACATTTTAGAACTGCAATTTTCCTTTAATAGGTTAAAATGTTATAACATTTAAAAATGTGATTATATTCTATAAGGCTGCCAGCTATTTTTATCTTAATAAAAATAATATTGCTACTTTTGCGGGACTAGTCCAATAAAATTACTAAACAGTATTGGTACATACTTATGTATTATATTCAAACAGGGTTTAATATCCCAAAGGTCTAAGGAGAAAATATTTTGTTTGGTACAGCATTACTATATATCGGATTAGCCACAACTTTTCAAAAGTTATCTGTGTTTAACAAAAGTATAGAAAGCAAGCAACTTGATATGTAATACCACCTTTACTGGACAGTTATTATAAACAGACAAAATAAAAGCCACAGTGTTTGTTTTCATGATACATTTGGCAAAAAATATACAACTATTCAGAAGACATAAATCAATGCAACGTGATCAAAATTTCAAAACCTGGTCCCTCAGTGATTGCTGTGTTGTCATCAGTTTAGGCATGCAGCAAGCTCGCAAACGTTTTCATCATATAATGGAAATCAAACATTTCAAAAATCCTGACAATTTCCTGTTCAAATCACTAATTCAAAAACAAAAAAGGTCAATAATGCACAAAGGACACCACATATACATTAACATGAAATGTTAGCTTACATAATTTGAAAAAAGTTAAAAATAAATTATTAAAAATAAACTCCCAGTATAAACCCAAAAATGTAGTTTTAACACAACTTGAACCAGCCAGTTTAAAAAAATGGTGGTACTGTAGCTGGAAAAATACCTCTGCTAACCTTACTCTTACACAGGCAAATAACTGTGGTGAAGCAGGTCATGTACATTGTACCAGTGTTTAATTAAATTTTGACTTATCTGATTTTTTTTTTTTATTAAGTGCAAAGTATTCTTTTCAATCCATTCTTCCGAAAGCCAAATATGCAACTATCAGTCAACTGAATGAGGAGTATCAAGCGGTTCTTCTGATATGCTGTTGAATGTTGGGGCCTCTGTCACACTGACCTCTTCATGATCCATTTCTTCTGTAGTACTAGAGTCTTCTGCATATTTAGTCATTTTCCTGGATTGCTGGTCTAAAGGTGTATTTTCCAAAGATTCTATATCCTCAATGCCTGCTCTGTAGTGGATCATAAGCAGTGTAAGGGCTTGCAGTCTTTCACCTGATTTAGCCAATGCAGCAGAAATTAGTGCTTTTTTCCTTGCATCACTTGTCTCTTTTTCTTCTTGAATGAGTGAATTATTATTTTCCAATTCTTGGTCTATTTCATTCTGCAGCTTATCCAACATGAACTCTAATTTCTGGAACCTTTCCTCTGTAGGCAAGCTTTTATAGAGATCACGGCCAATTTCTTTTACTGCAACGAAGACATTGTCATCTAGTCCTCCCTCCTTTTTTGCTAACTTTATCCCTGTGCTAGCTGCACGTTTTGAGGGACTATTTGTACTGCAAATTTCAGTGTCACTGCTTTCATTATCTGAAGTGTTTGGAGTGTGCTTTGGTGAAGGTTCTACAATGTCCATCCCTGGCTCAACAAGGCGAGCTTTAGGGACTTGACGAAGATTTAACAAACGGGTACTTGTGTTGATGATATGTCTTGTTAAACCTGTGGTTTTGTTCACAGATTTAGATTCTGAATCAACACGAGAGGATACAGCTTGAGGAGCTTCCTGCCCCTCCATCCTATAACTTCCCATAATTCGGTCAAGTCTCCTTTCAGCTCCTACACAAAATGGGGTTTCAGTTAGACATTTTTCTTGACATTTTTTATGACAAACATAAGCACAGAGCATGCACTGGGAAGCTGCTTTAGTCCAAACCTTCTTTTTGCAGTAGTCACACCAGGTGGGATTCTGGAACTGAGTATCTTGAAAATTATGCTTGTTTTCTGTAAAAATCATTTGTCCCAGATAAGGATCCTCTTTCTGAAGTGCATGAACTTCTTCTACCAAATTATATTCCTTTTCTTTCTCCAGCAGAAAACTTGAGTCTTCTGGTTCCCCTTCTTTTAGGTATTTAAAGTGTAACGTTATATCGCCATAGCAAAACTTTTCATTGAATCCCTTACGCACTGTCAAATTGCGCAAAGCAGTTCTAGTGACTGCTGCTTTCGGCGCAGGGGCGTTTAATCTAAGTGTTCTAAGGTATTCCATGGATGATGTAGCTATACAATCTAAAGCAATTTCTTCAAGTTTTATACTTATGTGTCCTAAACAGATAAGACCACCCATTTTGAAAGGGTCTCTGCACCAAAGTGCAATATTAAGGTACTTATGGTATCCTTCCACTTCAAATATACAGGAGGATGCCCTTATCCTTGCCCATCGACCTTGTCGATTGCGATAAGGAATTTCTGGTGATTCCCATGAATGATGGTCATCTCCACTTTCCTTAGAACTACGTGAATTTTCTGAAGTTGTATCTTTTACTATTTCTGGTTTTGTTACTGTTGGTTTTGATATCACTGGGTCTTCCACTTGATCATTATTTTTTGTTACCTTTTCTGTGCATTTATCTCCATTGTTTGCAGGTGGAGGAGGCCTCTCTGGTTTTTCAGAAGATATGTCTCCTGTTTCTAACAGATTTTGAGTTTCACTAGAAGGCAAAGTAAGTTTAATTTGTGGCCTAGGTGGGACAGGAGGTTTAGTACTGCTCCCCTGAGGTGGTCTAACTGATTGCTGTGATGTGTCCTGACCCTCGGAACTTTTGGGCACGACCAGTTTGACTCCATCTTTTGGTTGTGTTTTTAAAGTTGTCTGATAATTTCCTAAATGTAGCTTGCGATTTAGAATTGGAGATATTGTTCCAAGTGGTTTAGTAGCAAATGTTACTACAGAACGTTTGGGACTCTGAGTTGTTGGCATCTCTTCTTTGAAATCAGGTGACTTTATCTCACAAGCTAAATCTTCAAATTCTGAATCCAGTTCTTTGTTATCAGCATCTGTTGAAACACTAGCTTGTTCCTCTTCAGGGTGTGCCAGAAAAGCAGGGTCTTCGAACTGTCCAAAACCATCCTGCAGTGCTGCACCATGCTGATTATAACCAACAGGCCTTTCATAGAACACTAAAACTCTGTCGCCAGCCTGCTTAATAAGCTTTAGCACTTGAACAGTCGATGTGATTTTAACTCCTATAAAAAAAAAGAAAAAGAAAAATTAGCAAACGTGAAAGAAAAAAAAGACACCAGTGTCCAAAATCAGTACACAAATTCATTCAAATCTGTAATATTTAATAATAATATTGTTATTAATAAAGGGGAACAGTAAAGCTATTATGATAAAAAGATCCCAACTGGAAGGTAATAATAGTGGGATTCTTTTAATTATTCTTACCGAAGTAGAACAGTATTGGTGTGTGGGGAAAAAGAATAATTGATAAAAACCATTTTACTATGAAACTAAAAATGAATGGGTGCACACTGTGGATTTTTAGTAGTATTTAGCACCCAGACACTAGAAGGATGGGTACCTGCCTTAGAAATATGCATAACTCAAATAATAAAGGTAGCGTTAGGCTAACAAACAAATCAGCGCCAGTACATTAACAGCAGCATGTAGGCACAGTGGCCAAGAATCTCAGCTGGGCTCAATGGTGGGAGGAGGTGAAGATGGCTCTAAGCCAGAGGTGGGCAAACTATGGCCCGTGGGCCACATCCGGGCCACGGGACCCTCCTTCCTGCCCGGCCCCTGAGCTCCTGGCCCGGAAGGCTAGCCCCCGGTGTTCCCCTTCCCCCGCAGCCTCAGCTCACTGCGGTGATGGGGCTGCGGGCTCCTGGGGCAGCGCAGCTGCAGAGCCTGGCCTGACCTGGTGCTCTGTGCTGCGCGGTGTGTGGCTGGCTCCAGCTGGTGGCACGGCTGTAGTGCCGCCAGCCACCAGTGCTCCAGGCAGTGCGGCAAGGGGGCAGGGAGCTGGGGGGTAAAGAGGGCAGGGGAGTTCGGGGGGGGGGGTGGTGGTGGTCAGGGGCTGGCGGTGTGGATAAGGGTCGGGGTGGTTAGAGGGCGGGGAACAGGGGGGTTGAATGGGGGTAGGGGTCCCGGAGGGTCAGTCAGGAAGGAGGGGGGTTTGGAGGGGGCGGCGGGGGGCAGTCAGGTGCGGGGGTTCTGGGGGCCATCAGGAGACAGAGAGCGGGGGGTTGGATGGGGCAGGAGTCCCGGGGGTGGGAGGGGAAGGGGCCAGGCCACACCTGGCTGTTTGGGGAGGCACAGCCTCCCCTAACTGTCCCACCATACAATTTCCAAAACCCGATGTGGCCCGCCCCTGCTCTAAGCAATCTATTTTCCTGGTCCTGACCCCCAGGCATAGCCTAGACTGATACCTAAGCATCGCTTTAAGGCCCTGATTCAGCCAGGTACTTAAGGATGTGCTTAATTTAAGTATGTAAATAGTCCCACTGAAGTCAATGAAGTCCATGGGTGATGTAAGGCGGGCTATACCAGCTTCATGCCAGCCAAGAATTCTGTTGGGGCAATCCTCAGCTGCCTGTCCGAGCCAGCTTGAAATCCCTTTTAGACCTCTAGAGCAATGCAATGAGAATTTAGGCAGGGCCCAGGATCTGGCCCATTCTGTCATTCAGTTTAACACTATAATGTAAATCTGTTTATTGTTAGAGTTCCATGGGGTCATGAACAGAAGTAGACTCTGTGGTCTGAATCATTGGATGTCTTTCCTGCACCTGAGTACACGGGCATTTGATTCAGGGTTTGGCCCTGTTTGAAACCCTAGCATGCCCTCCTGCTGAAGCATGGAACTGTATTATTGGTGACCTGAAATGGTTTAAATAATTATCTGACTTATTCGATGTGTCTCAGGAAAAGAGTAGATGGTGACTGATGATCTGGCTCTGTGATCAAGGCCTTGTCCTGCTTGCCATAGCAATCTGAACAATTCAGCATATTATTTTACCATAATTGGATACTTCATTTTCACTTCAATGAGACATGACATTTACACATCTATTTAGAGACAACTGTAACAGCTGTATCTTCTTAATTTTCATATTGGTAATTATGAAGATAATAAATATGCAAAAGAAATGGACCGTTTTTAGATTTTCAATCAACTGCTAACAAAAACAGCATCTAGTAAACTATTTTAAAAAGAAATAGGTTACTAGAATCAGTGGTTGACCACGGTTTAATACCACAGTAGTCTCTGTTGGACAAAGAGCAGCTATACAGTCCATATAGCGTCAAAGTCTTCCTGTTGAGAGAGTTGAATTCCATTTTTAACTATGGTCTGTGAGCCCAGGTGTCATTTTAGGACAACATACTACACTCAGTCCACACCAGGATTTCCAGTGATGTCAAGGGAGGTTTGCACAAAGATCAAGGATACATCATGGCTTTTATGCAGCAACTAAACTTTCAATTAACATTAGCCAAAATTTGCAAATCTGGGTACCTAAAGTACTCTTTAAGTAATATTTCAGCTCCAAAATAAAAGTGGGCAGAGAATCAGATGTGATGAGAACCTACAGCTCCCAATATGGAAATGGTACTTTCATACTCAACAAACCTCCTTGGGTCACATTTGAGTTTTATGTGATTATTTTACAGTCAGAAATAACTTCATGCTCCTGTTAGCACTTCAGAGCCAACACTGGGTTTGCAGGCCTGGGAGACAGAAATACTCTATTTTGCTTTTTAAGTAAGCAGATGTTATACTAAAAAACATTAAAAGATGATGAACAGGGAACCCCACAATGCTGTTTTTAGAGCTGTGAAGAGTATAACTCCACTTCAAATGTTTCTTCAACTGTTTGGATTTATATCAAGTATAGAATAAATGTTTTAATACATAAGTAAAGGTGTCACAGTTAAATTATACACCTTAGGTGGCCATAAATACACAAAAGCTAATGTAACAATAGGAGACTGTTTTTTGTTGTTGTTGCTTTAAACAGCATTTTACTTGAATAAAACTGATTACTGCTCTTTTGTAACAACAAACTACTGTTTTTTAAAAAAACAAACAAACAAATGACGTGATTGCTCACCTCCAATCGCTATAAGTCTATCTCCTCGTTGGAGATCAGCAGCTGCGGCAGGTGAGTTTGGTGTAACAGTTTCAACAACAACATATCCTCCATCCTCTTCCTTAGACGGCACTAGACGGAGAGTGAGTCCAACACTTTGTAAATTCCCTTTAATTAGTTCTGCCTGGAAAGAAAAGACGTTAAGTTTATTGGAATTCAGTGGCTAACTGACAATGTTTCAATAGTTAGTTACAATCAATCATATATTTATGGAATGAAAATAATTATAAAAATAGGCATTATGAAACACAGAATATAAATTTTTTTTTGACTGTATAGGGATCCACTTGACTTCAAGAGGCACTTGATCAGGTCCTATATTCACCATTTGTTAAGCCAGTTTATAGTTGCGGGAAAAGAAATAAAACCTCACCAATTCTCAAGACTATATGTACTGTAACTTCTACATTAAAAGGTAGTGTAAGAAATTCCCATTTATACATATTGTACAAAAACTTAAAAATATAGTAAAGATATATACACACGTGTCATATCCTCAACAGCTAACCTGTACAAATGCAATTCAGGAGGGAAAGGAGCTTAAAGATCACCTTTGCAATGCTCTGATCCGGCTGAAGCTGCATGTAGGCAGCTCCCCCGTACTTATTCCTATATATATTTTAGTATGGCTTCAAGGTTTTGGTAACAGAGCATCAAAACCATTCACTTTTAGGATGCTACTTTGTATGTAATACATTATATTTGAATTTGGCTATCTACTGTACTTCTGCCAAAGTGCTTTTCTATCCATTTGAGACATTGCAAGTTCCCCTATGTCTAGTCTCTCAGCTTGAAGGAGTGAAATTTAATTTGGTTTTTTCGAGACAATGAGACAAACTGAGGACTGCTGTTTTCAGAAATCCTCTAAAGGAAACTTTTTATTTGCTTTCAATTTACTGAGTTTAGGTAGGCAGTTTCCCCCCTTCCCTGAGCCACTATTCAATTGTCTATGTTTGAACTGTCTGGAGTTTATCCTCCTCTTTGAGTGTGTGTTGGTTTGCTCAATATCATAAGATGACTTTTGTATATGAAGCAGATTACTTACAAGACCCTTTCCCTGGCCATACCTGGCTTTATCAATGTCCCTTTGCTATAGTCATGACACTCAGGGCAGTCTTGTTTTTTGATGAATAGTTAAGTTTTGTACCATACTTTGTAGATATAAAAGTGCTATGAACTACAATTAATTTTCTTCTTTTACCTAAAAATGGTCTTGTGGTTAAGGCAGGAGATCTGAGTTTACTTCCCAGCTCTGAGGCAGACTTTCTGTGTGAACCTGGGCAAAGCATGTAATCTCTCTGTGCTTCAGGTCTCCATCTATATAATGGGGATAATATTTTCTTTCACGCTCTTTGTCTGTGTTGCCTATTTTGAACGCTAAAACTGTAAACTTGTCAGGGCAGTGACTGTTTCTTACTATGAATATGTATAGCACCTAGAACAATGAAGCCCTGATCTGGTCTCACCTGGCATCTTTAAGCGCTACTGTAATGCAAATAAATAATCTAATTGCCTATAAGAATTACGTCAATTTCTTAGGTTTCAGAGTAGCAGCCGTGTTAGTCTGTATCCGCAACAAGAAAAGGAGGACTTGTGGCACCTTAGAGACTAACACATTTATTTGAGCATAAGCTTTTGTGAGCTAGAGCTCACTCCGATGAAGTGAGCTGTAGCTCACGAAAGCTTATGCTCAAATAAATGTGTTAGTCTCTAAGGTGCCACAAGTCCTCCTTTTCTTTTTTCAATTTCTTAGCTCCTCCTATTCCATTCTATGTCCGAGACAACTCTAGTATTAGTGTTGCTTAGCAACAGGCTATTCAGTTAGGATTAAAAAACAAATAGAAAAGTTTATTAGAAATATTTTTGGAAGAAAGTATAAACGTTTTATAAAAGGCCTATTACACGGAAAGAGACTCTTGACACAGTAATACACTTTTCACTTCATCAAGTTCATAGAGTGACTTTAGGTTATGTAGCTTTGCATATGACAGGATTAGAAGACTACTACTGATGGCAAGAGACTGACAAGAAAGAACTGTGTCTTTGATAAGAAAGTGACAGGAAAAAACAGGATGATTCCCATCTTATCTGCATTAGGGTTAGCAAGTTTTTCAAATTTAATTGCACTGTATTAATACTTCTTTGGAGCCTTTCTGCCATCTATTGTAATGGTCTACAGTCCTTTATTAAATCTAATTCAAAATAATGAACCTCAGTCCATGGAGTCTGGAATCAATTAACAAAATGGGATATTTCGATGTCATGGTAAAGAGGAAAAGGCTGGGTTCTGGTCTGGTCTGTCAGTTTTGCGATACCTAAGGAGAAGAGCTCTGTTACCCTAGTCACAGTCGCTGGCTTCTAATTTTCCCTGAGGGTGCTCAACCCCTGCTCAGCCCCAGGCCCTGCCGCCACGCCACCCCTTCCCTCAAGACCCCACGCCACCCCTTCCTCCAAGCCCCCCCCGACCCACCGCCCTCCCAGTGCCTCCTGCATGCTGCAGAACACCTGTTCTGCAGCCTGTAGGAAGCACTCGGAGGGAGGGAGGGGGAGGAGTTGATCGGTGGGGGCCACAGGCAGGTGGGAGTGGGGGGAGGGAGGGTAGCTTGGCTGACAGTGGGTGCTAAGCACCTGCTAATTTTTCTTCGTGGGTGCTGGAGCACCCACGGAGTTGGCACCTATGATCCTAGTCCTGAATTCCCTGATCATTGAGGTAACTGCTCAGAAAGCTTGGCTTTCATAATATTTTGAGAGTTGCTTTTCCAACAGGGTCAAAGTGTGGATGGACAAACGTCTCAGGATTATTTCTAAGTTCATTTTGAAGACCGTAATAACTTATTTGAAAACTAGTACCTGACAAGATGGCCTCTAATACAGTGCCTTTTGGTGTGAGGTAGCAATGACCACTAAATGGACTTAATATTAGTTCTGAGCAGTTAAAATATGTGGATGGGGAAGAATGGAAAGGGAGGTAACTGACTACAGTGCCTAGCACAACAAGCCCCAGTCCAGATCATGGCATTTGGACACTAGCCTCATAACAATAAAAATATACACTAATAATAATGCGTGATAAATGTTTGAAAAAAATTACTACCAATAACTCTAGCTCTTAGAGAGCTTGTCAGCACAGATCCCCATTTCTGGAAGGGGCACTCTAAAGCACTGAGTTGGAACCTTCTAGAAAGCGCTGAGCATTAGGATCACACATGCACTTCCTGGAAAAAACGGTTACCTACCTGTACATAACTGTTGTTCTTTGAAATGTGGGTGCAGACATGTATTCCACTCAGATGCTCAGCACAGCAAAGCCAGAGAACTTTGCCTTGCAGTACCCCATAAGATGGCGCTGGTGACCTATGACTCCTGAACCCCTCTCTGGCTATTTACGGGTAGCATTGCCCTACCGGCTCAGTTCCTTCACACCAAACTTCAGAGTTGAGATTCCAATGCAGAGTGGATGGAGGATGAGTTGTGGAATACATAACTATACATGTACAAAAACAACAGTTACTGTACAGGCAGGAAACCATCTTTTCCTCTTCCAGTGGGTTGCAGATGTGTATTCCACTCCGGTGACTCACTAGCAGTATCAGAAGGAGATGGGGCTCGGAGTCTCCTTAAAGACTAACTGCAGGACTGCTTTCCCTGTAAGAGGAAAATCAGGTTAAACTGGCTCAGGAAGAATGAACTCAGAGTATGTCTGCAATGGAGATGGCTTGGGAAAAAAGACTGCAGCTGGGATTGGAGATCTTGCCCTGGGCTGGGTTGAAGAACTGGATCTTGCAGACTGAGAAATGTCCTAGGGATTCCAAGGAAGCCATTGAGAATAAGGGTAGGGCACTGATGGCCAGCAGGTACTAGGCCAGGAGCCCCTACTGCAGCAAAGGTGACAATCTCTGTACTGATGGTGGTCTAAGGACAGTCGCAATGACTTCTGAGAGTGTTGCTTGGAAGGCAAGGGAGAGGAATTCTCCTGAACTCGATCCCGATGAGCCCTGGAAGTGCCTGATGGTAGCAGAGGAGCCACTCCTGACAGAGAAAGCAAATGACCAGTCTTGTCCAAAAACTAATATGGAGATGGCATCAGTACTGAGAATGGATGAGCAGTTGACGCCTTCAGTGTCAAAACAGGCATAGCACTTCCGTGCAGTATCAAAATATGGTAACCAGAGCTGAGGCCAGTACCACCTAAGATGAGTTCTGCAGTTAAGATACCTTCAATGCCAAAGATAGCATCTGCACTGATGGACCAGTCAGTGCTGAAAAGGCAGCTGACCACCCCCCAGCCTCCACAACTCTGCACTCTGAGTCTTAGGGAAGGCAGAACATGGTGCCGACAAATGAGACGACTGTGACGAGACCACTTGGTGCCAAGGGCACAGCGGCAGCAGTAGGCGTGGCAGCTGAATGTTCCTGAATTATTGGGGAATCTGAAACAGAGAGGCAATGCAGGTCTGATGCCACCTGCTATGCCAATGACATAGGTCAGTTGGTGCTGATACTAACGTCAGTACTGGACTCAATGGATGCCCTGTTACTGGAGTCACTGGTACAGTATCCAACTGATCTCTGTGTCATACTGGGGAGTAGTAAGATGGCCCCACTCCATCCTGAATATTAGAGGAATCACAGTGCCGGTCAGCACTCCTCTTAGAAGATGAAGAGGAATCTCTCAGTCCTAGAATGGCCTTGATCTGTCTCGAGGGAACTCTTCCTCAGAGAGCCATAGGCTACAAAAGGCTCTGCCGGAGCAGATGATCTGCAGAGGCGTCTAATGCTGAAGCTGGTCTTATGGTCTGCTCCAGAAGGTGCTGTTTAAGGTGCAAGTCCCTTCTTGCATTCCCTTCTTGAACTACCTGCAGATAGAGTACCTTTCCTTAATGTGCCCCTCTCCCAGGAACAATAAGCACAAAATGTGTGGGGGTCAGTATTAGGAATTGCCAGCCCACTCAATGGGCAATGTTTAAAAACTGGGGAGGGCATTCCACCAGGCTAAAACTAGGCTAAAAACGGTTACTAACTACTTCTAACAAAAACCTAAGAATACTACTAAACTGCTAACTATACACACACCACAAAAATTCAGAAACACTAGACAGAAAGCAGCAAGAGGTAAACACCACAAAGAATCCTCCTACTCAAGCTGCAGGCAGTGCGAAGGAACTGAGGGGAATTTAGGTGGTACCATCCTTATATAGCTAGGGAAGGAGTTAAGGGGCCAGAAGGTGTAAGTGCTGCTCATAGGGGTACTGCTAGGCAAAGTCCTCTGGCTTTAATGAATTGGGTATGACACACCTGAGTGGAACACGTCTGCAACCACTTAAAGAAGAACTGAACATTTGGACCAAGGAGTTTATAAGGGACCAAATCAATCCCTTATCTATTGCTAAGGAGAAAATAGGTGACGCAGAGGTGACTGGGTGTCCTTCTTCTTAAGTTTCTTTGAATCCAAGGACATCTCTGAGCTAGTCTTCAAGGTAGCCTTCAACAATGAAAAAGATCCCAACTGTTAATGACCAGGTCTCCACAAGGTGGGTGCCAGCAAATCCTTTTTCCAAAAGCTAGCCTCAGAGCTAGGGCTTCCACTCCTGGCAAGTGCAAGACAGTACTGCTTTGAGGAGTGACTTTTACCAAGCAACTACTAGCACCAGGAATGCTAATGAGTTATAGATATCTTGGCTCAGCAAAATATGCACCACTTATACCCAGATTTTTTTTTTTAAACTAGGATCTGCCATAATGAAAGACTCTAAAAAGCTGAACAAGGCAGAGTATCAGAGCCAATGAACCTGCACCAAACCAAACATGGGAGCAGAATCAACGACTGAGACTTAACTTAATATCAATGTAACACTGCACTTAGTAGAGAAAATTTCAAGAGAACCACCAAAAGAAGTTTGAAAGGAAAGAACTGGGGGGTTCTGATCTTCAGCTGACCACAATAAAAGGGAACTGAGGAATGTCTGGGACCCAGATATGCTTAAATACAATCAGGTCTGAACAGCTGTCTTCCATGAGGGGCCGTCCACTGATTTCTAGAGGGTTCTGACTCTATTAGAATGTACATAGACTACTGATGGACCTACAGGATTCTAATAATACAGTAAAAGCTGTGTTATCTGGCACTTTACCAACTGAAAAGCTCTATAAACCAGCATTTCTGATCTTCATTGAAAGTCCTGTTTAGTCCAGTTGGCACGGGGCTGGCAGGCTCCCTACCTGGCTCCGGGAGGCTCCCTGCAATCTGCGACATGTCCCTGCTGCTCATAGATGGAGGTGCGGCTAGGAGGCTCTGCACGCTGGCCCCGCCCCGAGTGCTGGCTCTGCAGCTCCGCTTGGGAAGGAACCACGGCCAATGGGAGTTGCAGGGGCAGCGCCTGCAGGTGGAGGCTGTAAGCCTACCCATGCCTCTGCCTAGGAGCAGCAGGGACATGTTGCTGCTTGCGGGGAGCCTCCCGAGGTGAGCACCGCCCGGATCCGGCACCCTACACCTTCTCCCGCACCCAAACTCCCAGAGCCCAGACCCCGCACTTTCTCCCATTCCCCAACCCCCAGCCCACTCCCCAACTCCCTCTCTCTTACTTAACTGGAATTTTTGACTTACCAGCACCCCCTCATACCCCCAACATGCCAGATAAAGTTTTTACTGTACTTGAAAGAGTTATTTGAAAAGGAGAGATCCTTGGAACATGAATCAAGCTCATCCTTGGTGTGACTGCATTGAAGTTGATAAATACTTCTCATGAAGACATTAAACTGCTCTCATTTACCAAACTAAACCAGATGAATGGATTTCTTTCTGGCAACTTTGAGATTTTCAGAAAATCTAAGCAGCTCTAATGTTTCTGAATTTTTCTTTCAAGATGATACAGGTTATCAAGGCAGCTTTCCATCTTGGCTGACATAGGTATGATCCATTTGGGCACTTAAGAACTGATGGGGGTCTACATTTTAACTTTCTCTTCAGTACCAGGGAAGTGTAAGATATTTCTTGTTGTGGAACAATGTTAAATGTTTCAAAGGGGAAATATAACCTCTAGAGAAAACACAAGAAAGATAACTTTTAATCAGGAGGTTGATTTATATCTCTTCCCAATTTTTCTACAACTCTGAACTTACACTACAGGTATTTCTGTCACTCAAAATGGAAAACAAGTATTTAAGGAACACCTGTTTCCAGTTTTACAAGTTTGCCAGAGAGGTCTTGTTGGCAATGCAGATTATTGCTCCAATGAGTGAGGGATGGTTCTTAAATTGTGAATAATTAATGGTTGGCAAAGCACTTTCAGATGGTCCCAAAGACACAGTGGTGTAGCATCCACCAAAATACCAACAGTGACACTTCCTGCTAGTTATAGCACAGTCCAGTGCTCTTTCAGAGTTCCCAGGGATTTTTTAATCAACTGAACTCCCGTACCGCTGTGCGTTACATGTAGCTGCTTCATGTCTTTCTTTGTTATGCACGTTTTTTGGTGTAATTTAAACTGAGATCAAATTTGTGAATGACAGCAAATTTAGAAGGACAGGAAACACTCAAAGGTGGAATCAACTTGCTAAATGACAGAGCAGTTAGAACAGTGAGGCTGCAGGTAACGCAAGGAAATGACATTTATTAGTAAAAAAAAAAAAAAAAAGTCTTACACCAGGGAGAAAAAATAAACTGCAGATGCACAAAATCCATTACAGCCAAAAGTAGCTGCACTCCTCATATTAAAGTGAGTTTATTTTCATTTGGTGTCATTAAATATTAGATCTACCATTACTTTTTTTTTCATGTAACCAAACACTATAGTTCCTTAAGTAATGCATGGGATTAGATGGTAGGGAGGGGAGGTTGTCAATGAGAGTATCTCTATATTCGGAAATGGTTCACAGCATGAAAAAGTTAGAGAACCACTGCACTAAACTGTGGTATATCCTGGAATATACCATAAAAAGAGGGGCATGAATGTAAAACAGCCTCTCAAGCATCATCTTACATATTGTTCATGAAACAATCTGATGATTAGGCATACATTGGGATGGAAGTAAAGAACTGAAAAAGAAATACACCATAAAAAGCCAAATAAAACTTGTTCCTTTTGTTTTTTTTAAATATATATAACAAAGGACACAAACTTTTTATTCAGCTTGGAATTAATAAAGCATTGTGATGTGGTGTCACAAACAAAATTTAATGGGATATAAAAGTGTATGAACATTGATTTCCCTATAAGGGTTTTGGAAGCTCATCATTACTACTACCATATGTGCATTTAAATACATCATGGAACATAAGCCTAACTATCACTATTCAGTTTAATAATAGGTCTTTGTTCTGGAAGTAAATTGAAGGAGAAAAATACATTCCCTGTGACTCATAGCTTTCCCCACCCCAGTCTTGTCATTTTGAAAGTCTAACAGATGTTAGCTGCAAGTGAAAATCAAAGTGTTTAATCTTTATGAATCTGAAGAATGCATTTCTCAAGCTTAACTTCATAGCTACACATTTACAACTTAGAAATGCATAGCTTGCCAATATCATTAAAAATATTTTCAAAAGGTGTTAACCAGGATCTTATTTATATTTGCAAATACCTGCAGCTATAATTTTGAACCCACAATAAACTTCAGATACAAATGGAAGCTACTGGACATCTACCTCCTTGATTTACACCTGTAAAAATGTAGGTAGATGTCTATGTGCTACCATCTCAGCTGCAATTTGTTATAGGGGCAAAACCTGTGCCACTTCTGAGAAGGTGAGGAAAAATGTTTTCAGTATTACTGTAATAGCATAAGTAGGACATAAACTAACCATGTCTTTTAAAACTCAGTTTATGAATTAAAATTGGGTACAGCTACATAGTTAAGCATCTCTATGTAAGGAATGTAAATAATGCTCACTCACAAAGGTGGACTTGGAAAACTACCTCGTCTAATAAGGGCAGTAATATTAGACTTTTGCAGGCATAGTGGTGTTGTCATTTTGACAAGCCTTCCAGAATATCAAACTACACCAAAATGATATACTATGACATACTCAGAAAAAAAGAAAATTTAATTTTCAGTAACGGAAGAATTCCTGTCTCTCTTCAGCTTTACCCTATTTACATCTCTCTCTCTCTCACACACACACACATACACACACAAATGACCAGCAGTACAAATTCTTTTAAGACAAAAAACAATGTAAAAAGATATGTCTGGCTTCAACCTACGTAGAGAGAGGCTCTGAAAAATCCCTCTTCAGTGGCTCTGTATAGGTTTCCTGGAAACTTGACATTTTCTTTTGTTGCTGTATTGGCCCTTTAGGCTAAATAATCAGCTTTTACAAATGGTGGACATTTGAAATTAACAAAGGTGTTGTTCATTGCAGATCTGATTTTTTTTTAACCTCATATAGAAGGATAGGAGCATTTTTACAAATAATTCCTATTAACTAGCCAATGGAATAAGTATTGATTGTTAACTATGTGGCATTTACTGTAATTAGAGGTAATTATAGCTTAGCTGTTATCACTACTGTGGCAAATGTGTATGTCACAAATTGTCCAAACATAGCTATCACTTTCCTTAATTTATGTCAGCTGAAAGCATTTAACAGATTTCAAAAACTTGTTAACAGTATTACAGCTGATTCCTCTAACTACTGTTAGCATTGATAGGTGCAGCATAATGTAGTTTTAGGGAAAAAAAGTAAAAGAAATGTGTACAAAGAAGTCTGTAAAACTAGCATTTCTGAATGCAGAGCTGACATGGGGGAATCACATACAGAATCATATACAAGGATTTTATACTAATCATTACTATTGAAGGTCACTATTTGAGAGGCAGTTCCTTGTCTTCTGCTGCCTCAGAAATAATTGTCAGAATAAATATTAAAGACTGTTGCAGCACATCACCATATAAAATAAATTGTGGATTGAAACTACCATTTCTTCATCCCTATGTGTGAGTGCAGTCATCCTGGGTCCATCTGCTTTTGTGAATAGATTAGAAACTTATATTTCTGGGCCAGAATGGGCTGTGGAAAGGATCAGGGAATGTGAAGCCAATGGCATACACTCAGATTCCACTACAGCCCACAAAGTCTCTCTAACAGATGCTCTGTTGGGGTCCTGATATACAAGTTAGGAGGGAGTACAGGCTCTCCTCTCTCTGTGGCATGCTCTCAAATCTATGGGGCAAAGAGATATGAAACACTGTTGTTAGAGTCTGAAGTCCTCCTCTGCACTACAGAACACCCCTTGAGGGGGATCCAGTCTGCATGGATAAAGAAGATCCACAAGTTTAGACACGTGAGCCCCCTTCCTTTCCCAAATTGGAGAAAACTCCCCCTGAAAGAAGAACAAGGAGGAAACTACCAACATTTGACTAAATCCTGAGGGCCAAATTCAGCTCTCAAAACACTCACTTTATAGAAAACTATTTAGTACAATTTTTAGAAATAAGTTGATTATTAGTTTATTAGGCTGAGATTTCCAAAACAGTCTATGAGAGTTAGGTGCCCACATCCTACCCAAATTCAACAGCAATTGGCCACTTAACTCCAATTTGTGCCTTTCAAAAACATCCCCTTAATCTTTATATTTCCTTTAACATGTCAACAGATATTTTGTGAAAATATGCTTATAAAAATGTAATTGAAAAGAAAAAAAATGAAAACAGAAAATAAGCAATATATTTTATCTGATTGTTTTATGTATTTTATCTTATAAATTGTACCAAGATTTCTCTTCAGTTTCTGTAATAAAATGATTAATTCGAGCTAACACTTCTGTATCTTTTCCAAATCCTATTCTTTCCATTAAAAACATACATATGATAATTAGTCCATAGTTTTAGCATACACAATATTTGATTATTTGATACAATAGATGGTACACAAATGTTATAAAAATTAAGTATACTTTAATTGAAACTGCAGTTAGAAACCAGAGCATAGTCAGAGAAAGCAAAGTGTATGGGTAACATATATGAACTCAGCAGGTAACTGAACTGTGCTTATTAAATAGGCTGTTAACAGATGATGATAAAAACCAGGCTCAATTATATGAAGCAATAACAGTGAGTCTGAAAAACAAAGGCACAAAGATATGATCAAAGCTTTCATTTTAAAATAAGGCTTAATGAGCAACTCATGACTGTGCTCTTACACTAGGCTCTTGAACTCCCTTTAGGCTGAGGTAAGAATGCCGATTCCAATATATACAGAGAATTTTCAATTTCCTCCTGTGGGTTCATGATACTAAAATAGCTTAGATTAGCATTACAGGTATATGATGCAACTTCTACTGCACAAGTTTCAAATCTGAGTTGGAATAGCCAACTGATATGAAAGTAACTAAACGCTGGTCAGAATGAGTTAAATGCCGCAAAACATCAAAAACTAATTTCACTCGCGTATTCAACCACCACTGAAGATGAAATTGAAATGAGAGATTCCCCCATCAAGAAAAAAAAAGGAAAAAAACCCAAACCTTTAAAACTCAGTTCAAGCATTATTATTATACCATTTATCTATTGTTATTCTAAAGGATATGTTCTCACATTTACTTTAACTATACACTTAGGAACAAAGGAGACAAATCTTGGAAATACTCATCAAGGAAAATGGGACAGAGTAATGTAATGAGTCTTTCACTATTTTTGATGGCTAGGCAAGGGCAAGAAAATGGGAATTTCTCCCATAATTTCTAAGATACAGCTGGCTGTGATGTTTTAAAAATATATAGAAAAAATAACTAACATGCTTTTCTGGTTAAATGTTTCACTTCACCTGATTACTACGGGAATAAGCATCTTAGAAATATGTACAACAACAACTTCATTTTTTAATCCTCTCTTTTAGATTTGAACTCAATTCCTAAATAAGTGCAGAATAGTAAGGATCAGACACAATGCCACACAAGACTGATACCTCTCTTGTGGCCCAGTAAGATTGAATCTTTTATTTAAACCAACAGTTTTAGCCCTACTAGTTGTGAGGATAAGCTTCTTCAATGTAAACCAATTCAATGCTGTCTGAATGAACTGAGGACAGAACAACTGTTAGATGGCGATCTGCTCCATTGCCCACTGGTGTTGTACAAATAAATGATACAATAAACCCACTGAATTAAAATATAATTTTTATCTATCTCACTACTGATCATTTTAGCAGAAATATCCATCTATTTATGGTCAGAGGTTGAGTATAGAGTTCCACACTTTTCACCAGGGTAGAATGTTGCATTTGACCAGGCTAAGGAAATTAAAATTACATTATTCACTCTTAAAATTGTGAATAAACTTCATGTTAATTCATTGCAACACTAATTTATAGGTCATAAATAAACTATATCTATGGAATATGTTCATAAAGTTTCTTGACTAAAAAGCTTGAAAAACTTTCCTTGTTTCTATGATTGGGCCCAAATCTCCAAAAGTAGAATTTTTTGTGCTAAATATTTTTTCAGGACCCATGGAACAAAGATACACATGCTCAGGTTGCTGGACAATTCTCCCTCCATACCAAGGAAACTGACATTTGCAGTATTATAGTTGGTAGAAAATTTTCCATCAGAAAATGTCAATTCATCAAATTGAAATGTTCTTTGAGAACATGATTTTTTCTAAATGGAAGTTAGTCAAAACCAGCAACATCAAGTGTTTCGAACTGATAGGAATAAGAATTTGGAGTTTTTGTTTCAAAATGAAAAGTCATTTTGAATATTTATATTGGTTTATTTTATTTATTTCATATTTAATTTTTTCTGTTGTGGCAGAATAAAAATTATAAAATAATGTGAAAAAAGAAGATGGAAAATGTTTGTTCTTCATGTGTAAGGGAATCCCATTGTCTGTTTGCTGGGAAATTAGAGGTTCCAATGACCTTGGAATTACGGTAGCCTGAAGTAGACTCTCCTGCCCATTCTGCTTAGTGCAGAGAAAGTTTGATCAATAAGAAGAAAACCAAAATTAAAGTGCAAAGCCAACTGGCTTGTGGAAAACTAAAAATTGGGGACTACAATTTCAACTTAACTAGAGACTTCAGCAGTAAGAGGCATAAAAATTCATGCCAGTACTGAACTCCAGTGAATGTAAAACACCATTTAAAAAAATCAACTTATCAAGCAAGTCTTTTTCTGAAGAAATACTGTGGAATTTCTCTTGGTGCATCATTGCTCTCTTAACAATTTTCCCAATGGTACTTTCTTGTTTAACATTTTAATACACAACTGTGCATGATCCGTTATTCCATACAGTGGCAGAGTCATACTGAATCTCTGGACCACAACCACCATTCATACTTTAGCCCTTAGTGCATTACCCTTTTGCTTTATTTTGGGGCCATGTCTTCCGTCAGTTCAGCCCTTACTCTGACTCCTGGATTAGATTCAGTGGCTCTAGAGAGGTTCTTCAATGTTCACATTAATATCCTCTGCAGATATGCATCTACTTAATCTGTCATCCACTAACACTTGAGGAAAATTAACACTTTTTGTTCACTCCCCTCCATCTAACTAGCAAACTCAGACACCACAGCAACATCTTGTATCTTCACTGGTCATAAATGAAGGGAGCAAATAACAAAACATTCAAACCCAGTAGTTAACGAGCAATACAGCACAGACCCTCTCTCTCACACACACACCCTCCCCCCCGACATGGGGGGGGAAATCCACCATCAATTTTTTAATTTGTGTTTTTATACTATATAGTATTTTACATATTAGATTTATTTGGTGTCATTTTTATATATGAGGAGAGCTACAAAAATGCTAAAAGGTTTAGAAAACTTGACCTATAAGGAAAGATTTAAAAAGCCAGCATGTTTAGCCTTGAGAAAAAGACGATTTGAGGGGGTACCTGATAACAGTCTTCAAATCTGTTAAAGGCGGTTATTGAAGACGACAGTGATCAATTGTTCTCTATGTCTCCGTGAGAAGTAATTCTTCCACTCTACTCTGCACGGATAAAGCTCAACTGGAATATTGTGTCCAATTCTGGGTACTAAATTTCAGGAAAGATATGGACAAACAGGAGGAAGTCCAGAGGAGAGCAACAAAAACTATTAAAGGTCGAGAAACATGACCTATGAGGAAAGATTGGAAAAAATTGGGTTTGTTTAGTCTGGAAAAGTGAAGACTGAGGGGGACCTGATAACAGTTTTCAAGTGCATAAAAGGTTGTTACAAGAAGAAAGGTGGAAAATTGATCTCTTTAACCTTTGAGGATAGGACAAGAAGCAATGGGCTTAAATTGCAGCAAGGGAGGTTTAGGTGGGACATCAGGAAAAATTTCCTGTCGATGTAGTGAAGCACTGGAACAAATTGCCGAGGGAGGTTGTGGAATCTCCATCACTGGGTTTTTTTAAGAACAAGTTAGACAAACACCTATCAGGAATGGTATAGTTATTACTTAGTCCTGCCTTGAGCACAAGGGACTTGACTGGATGATCCCTTCCAGCCTTACATTTCCATGATTCTACCAACTGCAATACCGATTATTCATTAGAATATCAATAAAAAAATGACCAGTTATGCCAGTTACCAAAGAGCTAACCAAGCACCCACCAGCAAACCAGTTAGAATACAAATGACCAATTAAAATGCCATTTACCAATTACAATACCAGACACCAATTACAGTATTTTAATTTTATTTTATATTTTTATAATTTAAAAATGATTAAATCCTAATTTTCCAATAAAAATAAAATACAAATATAGAATAAAAATAAAGTCAAATAAAAATATGCAGTTGACATTTAAAAATATAAAAGTCAAAATAAATTTTTTTTTTATTGAAATGAAACATTCTGATTAACCCAAAATGATCTTACCCCAGGAAATTTCTAAATTTTTGCTTTTGTTTTCCTCCTGATTTGCAACTTTTTTTTTAATGCTGGAATTTCTGTTCCATGGGAATTCTGAGTTTTGACCAACTCTATTCAGTACCACGGAATAAAAGTTGTGATATTCTTAAAGTACTGTATGTGTCCAGGCTTAAATTTAATTAAACAATTACATGACAACATTAATGGAATAAAAGTTCGTACAGTACTTATGGTTTACTGCCAATAAAGAAATACTGGGTGAAGACAAGACAGTTTTAGAACAAACTATCAAAGCACAAACCCAGATTTCATTAACACTGTTACACCAAATACAAAGCAAAAAGTAAGCTTTCAAAAGTGGCACCTTGGGTTTCTCTGAGATAGGAAGCAATCCAAGACAGTGTGGGACATTAGGAAAATCACTTCGTGTGGGACATTAGGAAAAATTAGAAAAGTCTTATTTTTCAACGTCTTTATTGTTTCATTAACAAGATGAGATGTTACACTCTTATCCTGTAATTGATAGCGCATGGGTGGCCTTGCCCATGAAGAGTCCCACTGATATCAATTAAAGGATCAAGGCCTTTTTCTTTCTTTTACTTTTCTTTACTTTTATGAAAACTCTATTTTGTGGTCAATTAATTTTTATATTTTTAAAAACTGATCAGGACAGCTATGCAGTACATCACCATAAATTATAATGTCCTATAAAACTACAGTACAAAGAGGAACAGGAGTACTTGTAGCACCTCAGAGACGAACAAATTTATAAGCTTTCGTGGGCTACAGCCCACTTCATTGTATGCATAGAATGGAACATATAGTAAGCAGATAATATATATATATATATATATACACACACACACACAGAGAAGGTGGAAGTTGCCATACAAACTGTAAGAGGCCAATTAGTCAAGATGAGCTATTATCAGCAGTAGAAAAAAACTTTTGTAGTGATAGTCAAGATGGCCCATTTAGACAGTTGACAAGGAGATGTGAGGATACTTAACTTAGAAAAATAGATTCAATAAGTGTAATGACCCAGTCTAAATGGGCCATCTTGACTATCACTACAAAAGTTTTTTTCTCCTGCTGATAAAAGCTCATCTTAACTAATTAGCCTCTTACAGTTTGTATGGCAACTTCCACCTTCTCTGTATGTATATATATCTATATCTTCATACTATATGTTCCATTCTATGCATCCGATGAAGTGGACTGTAGCCTACAAAAATTTATGCTCTAATAAATTTGTTAGTCTCTAAGGTGCCACAGGTACTCCTGTTCTTTTTGCGGATACAGACCAACACGGCTGCTATTCTGAAACAGTACAAAGAAGTGCATATTACAAAATAAGCAGATACAATTCTACTCTGGAATGTGTTTTATGCTTTAGATTGAGATTTATAGAAGCAATAATTCACCAAAACCCTAATTCCTACAAATGTTTACGGACATGCTTAATTTTTCTACTGAGAGTTGTTCCCTTGAAATCAATGTGACTACTCATGGTAATAAAATCAAACATCTGCAGGATAAGGACCTAACCAAATAAAATACGGACAGACTAGTCAGGTTGATTGGTCTACCATTAAGCAAAAAAAGGGTCTGCAAATTATTTTTTCTCAATATTTCTGACAAGCTTGCAGTAGCAGTCTCAGCTTTACTGAACATTGTAAAATTGTACAGAAAAACAGTTTCTGTGACATGAAAAAAATAACTCGTTTAGCAATTATCATGAATTGCTGACACACTCTAAACAGCAATTACAGGAGTTGAATGGAGGAGTTAAAGACAAACCAGGAAGCAGGCAACCTGCATTTAACTTCACAATAATGTCAGAAGCAGGTAAAAAGCAAACCTTCAGTTTTACATGCAGCTCTTCCATGGAGAGCAATTTAGCAGAAACACCAATGTAGCTCTTCTTAAAATGCTCTTATGCATTGACATCCTTTCAGTGTTTATTAAACCCCACTGTGATGATTTCCCTCAGCCCTGAAAAATGGAAAACATTGATTTTTTCCAACTCTGATATCACCTTTTATGTATTTGACAGAAAGAAGACTTCCTCTAATATTACTTGAACATGACTCAGCTATTATACGAATATTTTGTAAAAACCTCAGGCAAATAGTCTAACAACGAATATGGACAGGTTTATTGACACTGGGTATTGAGAAGAGGAAGAAAGTTGAGGGAATCAATTATTATTCAATCAATCAATTATTATTATAATCAACTAATATTATGTGTAAGACAGGACAACTAAATTTGGCCTACTAGGAATTCTTCTTGAAATGAACTCCTTGTGGACTCTCGTGATGGAAAATGTTGATGCAGCAGCTAATTACAGGGGACATCAGAAACCCTTTCGGAAAAAAAACTGAGATGGAGAAGGAAAACATGTTCAAGTACATGTACAATAAAAATCAGTATAAATTTCAACCCATCCAAACATAGCTTGTAACTGTCCTGATCTAAGAACCATTCATTTTCCAGAAAGAGAATTCCAAAGTTCTCATACATTCAAATCTACTAGAAATATGAAGTCAATATGCTGTACTATGAAATTCTAAGCGACTCAGACAGGAATCAGCACATTTTTCTTTCTACACAGGTAAAATACATTGGTTGAAAATTTTGCCCATACACTTCAGTAGTGAGAATATATATCCTGATCACTCACAGGGGCTTTATTTCAATAGGTCTATTTTTAATAAGGTATTTAGTTACCATTGTCATTATACCAGCATGTGACATAGATACAACTTTCCAAAGAAAAACTCACCAAAGCAGCATTGTGAATTTTTAAAAATAGCTTTAATAGTAAAGAGATTTCCAAATGCCCTTGAATTTTTCTACTTTGTTTCTGTTGCTATATATAAACCCTTTCCTTTGTATGTATAAGAACATAAGAATGGCCATACTGGGTCAGGCAGAAGATCCATCTAGCTCAGCATCCTATCCTCCGACAGTGGCCAGCACCAGGTGCCCCAGAGGGAATGAACAGAACAGGTCATCAAGTGATCCATTCCTTGTCGCCCATTCCCAGTTTCTGGGAAACAGAGGCTAGGGACATCATCCCTGCCCATTCTGGCTAAAGCCATTGATGGACCTATCCTTCATTAATTTACCTAGTTCTTTTTTGAACCCTCTTTATAGTCTTGGACATCACAACATCCTCTGGCAAGGAGTTCCACAGGTTGACTGTATACTGTGTGAAAAAATATTTTCTTTTGTTTGTTTTAAACCTGCTGCATATGAATTTCATTTGGTGACTCCTAGTTCTTGTGTTATGAAGACTAAACAACACTTCCTTATTTACTTTCTCCATTCCAGTCATGATTTTATAGACCTCAATCATATCCCCGCTTAGTTGTCTCTTTTCCGAGCTGAAAATTCCAAGTCTTATTCATCTCTCCTCATATGGCATTTGCTCCATACCCCTAAACATTTTTGTTGCCCTTTTCTGAACCTTTTCCAATCCCAAGATATCTTTTTTGAGATGGGGCAACCACATCTGCACACAGTATTCAAGATGTGGGCATACCATGGATTTATATAGAGGCAATATGATATTTTCCGTCTTATTACTATCCCTTTCTTAATGATTTACAATATTCTGTTTGCTTTTTTGACTGCTGCTGCAAATTGAGTGGATATTTTCAGAGAACTATTCACAATGACTCCAAGATCTCTTTCTTGAGCGGTAACAGCTAATTTGAACCCCATCATTTTATATGTATACTTGGGATTATGTTTTCCAATGTGCATTACTTTGCAGTTATCAACACTGAATTTCATCTGCCATTTTGTTGCCCAATCACCCAGTTTTGAGGGATCCTTTTGTAGCTCTTTACAGTCTGCCTGGGACTTAACGATCTTGAGTAGTTTTGTATCATCAGCAAATTTTGCCATCTTACTGTTTACCCCTTTTTCCAGATAATTTATGAATATGTTGAATAGGACTGGTCAGCACAGAGCCCTGGGGGACACCATTATTTACCTCTCTCCATTCTGAAAACTGACCATTTATTCCTACCCTTTGTTTCCTATCTTTTAACCAGTTAGCAATCCATGAGAGGACCTTCTCTCTTATCCCAAGACAGTTTACTTTGCTTCAGAGCCTTTGGTGAGGGATAGTGTCTAAGGCTTTCTGAAAATCTAAATGCACTATATTCACTGGATTCCCCCTTGTCCACATGCTTGTTGACTCCCTCAAAGAATTCTAGTAGATTGGTGACAGAGTAGCTCAAATAAATTTGTTAGTCTCTAAGGTGCCACAAGTACTCCTTTTCTTTTTTTAGTAGATTGGTGAGGCATGATTTCCCTTTACAAAAACCATGTTGACTCTTCCTCAACAAATTATGTTTCAATCAGTTTGCCCGGTACTGAAGTCAGGCTTACTGGCCTGTAACTGCTTGGATTGCCTCTAGAGCCTTTTAAAAAATTGGCATCCCATTAGCTATCATCCAGTCATGTGATACAGAAGCTGATTTAAAAGATAGATTACATACCACAGTTGTGCAATTTTATGTTGGAGTTCCTTCAGAACTCTTGGGTGAATACCATTTGGACCTGGTGAATTATTACTGTTTAGTTCATCAATTTGTTCCAAAACCTCCTCTAGGGACACCCTAATCTGGGACAGATCCTCAGATTTGTCACTTAAAAAGAATGGCTCAGGTTTCGGACTTTCCTGCACATCCATGAAGACCGATGCAAAGAATTAATTTAGTTTCTTCGCAATGGCCTTATTGTTCTCGAGTGCTCCTTTAGCATCTAAATTGTCCAGTGGCCCCACTGGTTGTTTAACAGGCTTCCTGCTTCTGATGTACTTAAAAAGTAATAGCAAACAAAAATTTTTGAGTCTTTGGCTAGCTGTTCTTCAAATTCTTTTTTGGCCTCCCTAATTATATTTTTACAACTTTATTTGCCAGAGTTTATGCTCCTTTCTATTTTCCTCACAAGGGCCATTTCTACACTACCTGCCGGATTGGCGGGTAGTGATTAATCTATCGAGGACCGATTTATCGTGTCTAGTGTAGATGCGATAAATCGATCCCCGATCGCTCTGCTGTCAACTCTGGAACTCCACCAGGGTGAGAGGCGGAAGCGGAGTCGACAGGGGAGCGGCGGCCGTCGATCCCGTGCCGCGAGGACACGAAATAAGTGATTCTAAGTCGATCTAAGATACATCGATTTCAACTATGCTATTCTCGTAGCTGAAGTTGCATATCTTAGATCGATCCCCCCCTCCAGTGTAGACCAGGCCTAGGATTTAATTTCCACTTTTTAAAGGATCCCTTTTTGCCTCTCACTGCTTCTCTTACTTTGTTGTTTAGCTACGGTGGCACCTTTTTGGTTCTTTTACTATGTTTTTTAATTTGGGGTATACATGTAAGTTATATCTAAGTATATTTAAGTATATCTTACTAAGGGGCTTAAAATTGCTTTTATGAAGAAGAGGATAAAGTGGATTCAAAGAATAGCTTGAATATACACTAGTTCAATTTTATTTTGTACCACTAATGTTTTTGTTATACTACTAACATTGCTTTCAGGAGGTTGTTTAATTACTGTAAATTCTTCTCTTTTAAAAAGTGCCTTTACAGATTTTGCTTCCCTGAGAGCCTTCACACAAACCCACCACTCTTTTTGAGGTCCCAGTCATGCACCCATTCAATGGGACCAATGGGAATTTTGCCATTACATTCAATAAGATTGTGGTCAGAGCTGACTCTCAACTTGAGCCCATCTATTTCATGTGACAAGCCATAACTACGAACAGTGTTATCAATTCAAATGGTTGAGTACCACTGGTCTCGGACATTTCATGTATTAATAATCTCAGTAAGCATTTGTGACAGTTCATTTACTTCTAAAACTTATACGGTGCCATGAAAGAGCTTAAACACGGGAACAAAATGTTCCCTGGTAAAAATAACATTTTTCAGCAATTCATAGGAATAAAATTCTCAGCAGTGTGGTAGTCAAAGTAATGATCTGCCTACATCTGTAAGAGAGAGGCAACATGACTGTACAAGTTAATACTGTTACACCACTGATTAATACTGTTTTTGTGATTTTTACAGTACACACATCCTGCTTTCTCACCTTCTGATGAAAAGTTGCACTCTACTATAAATAATGAAATAGTCACAGTCATACTATAGAAAATAAAGCAGCAAACCTAAATCTCCAACTGACCTGATGATTTTTGCATACTGTTAAATTCATACTGAACTAGTCACTATCAAAAGTAATGAAAACATGTTTAATAAAATTAATTAACATTATTATGATATTAGAAAGTCTATCAATAAACACTGGGTATCAAAATGAATAGTAACTTTAAAAGCTTTTCAAAAAAAGAATAAAATACCCCGACTTTTGAAATTTTGCATGGCTAAAATGACCATAATTATAACTGACATTCTGAAGACTTATATCTAACTATACTTTCAATAATTACTGTTAAAAGGTCAAGATTTGCAATAAACTGTTCACTTTGCATCAATTCAAAAAAGAAAAGACAGAGACCAATGAGTTTCTGAAGATCTTGACTTGATACATACTGTAGTATATATACACACACACAGTAAGAGGTATCTTAGTCAATGGTTGTGTGCCTATTTTTGGTTATTTCATCAAATACAACATGTCAAATCAATTTGCTTATGGTTATAGAGCACAAGTTGCAGCCAGGCAATGAAACAGCAGCTCACTGTCACTTTTAATTAGAAGCAACCAGAAACAACACACCTGGGGCCAGAGTTTCATATTGTTACTGTCTGTCACTTATAAAAGTTGCAACAACTATATTTGACCTTTACGTCAATCCAATCCGGAAAATTCATTATGTTATGAACAGATTACAATCCATATGAATATTTGCTTTAAAATGCCTTAAAGCATATTTTGGTAGCCATTTCAGAAATTTATTTCCAGACATAAAAAGCACCTTCCAAATTATCAGAAAAACTATTTAAAAATCAAACTTCACATTGGCTATAAATGGGAATCAATACGCTGTCAAACTTTCTGCCTAACTTCTACAAATACAACCTGAAGAGTTGAAGGCTTGATGTCCTGTCTTTCTTTCTGAATCATCCATTTCACTGTATAACTTGATAAACAGAATTTAGTTCCCCATAGCGAGAAGTCTGACTGGCAAGAAAACAAAGCTGACATAACTTCAATGTGTTTGAACAGCTGAATGTCATACATAGCTAGGATATAGAAAACATTTATTTCAATACACAATCAAAAAAACCCAACTATGTCACAAACTGTACAACCTTTTTTACTTGGGTGTGGGACAGGGCATAACCCTGAAGCTGAACAACCTGAGTTCTGGAAGGAATTCTAAAATAAATATCATATTTACACCATCAATAACCTGTCAAAATAAACCTCTGGAAGTGGTGGAGAAAGGCTATGTTCAGGAATCCCTTCTATGACCCAGATTGTTAGAGCTAAAGGGCACAGAAGGTGGTCAGAGAAGCAAGAAAAGTGAATCTTTCAAGAATATCCTAATCAAGGAAACCCCCAAATCCTAAATCTGCCTACAGCGAAAGTAATCATTCATCCATTATGACTTTTTTTTGCAGTACATATGGGCTCAGGTAGAGTGGAAGGGTATGTCTACACTATATTGTAAGCCCTGGCTCAGACTCAGGTTTGCATCCAAACCCCCTACCATCCACATACAAACATTTTTGACTTGGGCCAGTAAGCTCTCAGGACCAGAGTCCTAGGACCTGCTGGGGGGAGGGTGGGTCTGAGTCCAAGTCCAAGTCCTATTTTTCTGCAGCATGAAAGCAGCTCAAGCTTTGGTCCCTAGATTCGGAGACTCCACCAAGACTATCCTACAATCCCCTTGGCCAGTGTTTCTCAAGCCTTTCTACCCCCAAACTACCCACTTGATTTCTAGGAACTGAAGCAACCCATCCATCAAATGCTGGAAACAAAGTTTACCATCTCCTGCATTAGCTATGGCCTGCAACAAGAAGTGGTACTACGCCAAACGTGCTGTTAGCTAGCCACAGGAACGCAGCCAGACTCTGGTTGATCTCTGGTGTGAGGCAAGACAGACACTTCAGCAAAAGCACCAGAAAGTATGTTTACCAGGAAACCTCAGAGACAGCTTGTGGCATTGGGGATTCACCGGACCGCTGATCAATGCAGAGAGCCAATCAAGCAGCTCAAGACCAACTACTGTGAAGTTAGGGATAACTACCACACTTCTGGAAATTTCCCATATACCTGCCCCTTCGATGAGGAATATGACTGGGTGCAGGGAACCAGGACAAGCATTGAGCCCACAGTAGTTCATGACTATCTGCTGACCAGAGCTGGCACCCTTATAAACCCCAGGTCACAATTAGCACTGGAAGAGAGCCAGCAGCTGTTAGATCAAGCTCAGGAAGTGACTCTGGTGCTCACGCCAGTCCCTGAGGAGGCTCTGCCAGTGGAGCAACTACAGCACATCCTAGGTCCATACTCACAGGAGCTGTTTAAGGATGCCCTGGGGGAGCAGCCCACAGTGGAACAGGCAGCAGACGCAGAAGAAGTGTCTGAGCCTGGTAGGTTTCTACTTCCATATTTGTTGTTAATATACAGATGGGACGGATTTCTAGTTTATGACCCAATGATATTATTAATACAAGCCCCCTGCCACCACTACCATGTGGAATTCCAAATGGATACAGGAAAGCGAAAACTAAAGTTAAACAAGCAGTTACGAAGGAATTTTTGTCACTCACCCATTGTTAGAAAGATGTGTGTGTGTGTGTGGGGGGTGTTAAAATTAAGAGCCTTATATTGCTTTCCCTGATAGTACACTGTACAAATCAGCCATGCCAGAGAGTCAGGACTCTAAACTGTAATGGAGGGAAGGGGAGAGATAGGAATATAGTCCACGGGTGCTGTATTAAACATCTGAAATGCACTGGGGGGCTGTATGTCGTTCATGGATACCATATAACGTGTCCAGAAATGTGCTGGGGACGAGGGTGCTCTGTACTCCTTCATTACAGAAGTATGATCCCAGGGGAGGAAGAAGGGGGTGGTTATGGTGATCGATGCCCTATTATGAGACCTAGCTGTCCCTCAGATCTATATATAGAGCATGGATGCTGTATTATGAGTCCAAATTGTCCAAGAGTATATAGTCAATGGGGGCTGCGTTATAGGCCCAAACTGCATCAGGTCACTGCATGAATGCAGGGACCTATCAGGAAGGGTGTAATACATCTGCAGGCTAACACACCATCCTGCTGATTCTCCCACAAATTTTCAGCCAATCCTATTTGCTGATGATTGCAAACTTTTCCTAAAGCAGGAACTCCAGGTGGATGGTCACATTTCTGGGCACTGCCTTCTTATTAGGGCTTCCTCTATAAGTCACTAGACTCCTTGATTAATAGATGTGCTGGTCAGTCACTATAAACCTAAAAAGCTCTTTAGTATACATGACTGGGGTTGCCCCTGCTAGCTTGTGGCAGAAGATCCCTTTGCCATTCAGGAATCTCTTGAAATGTTAGGTTCTCCAGAAAGTTGACTCTTTGAAAGGATTTTAAGACCATAGATAGTAAAACCGCAGCAAGTTGTACCCCACAAGGGGGAAATGGTTTGGAATTTTATAAATAATTTAAATTGATTTTGTAAATTGGACCTTACCATAATGCCTGATGGCTTCCTGCTCTGCCTCTCAGCAGCATCCAAGGTGTGTCTGAGAACTGAATTATTTTTCTCAGAAAATAAAACCAAATGATAGAAAACATCTTTTGACCTTGAGATTCCATAGCTACTTTTGCTACAAATGAAGTCAAACTTCTTTTTGACGTTACTTAGACAACAATGTATTATTTCATTTGTCTCGGCAGGCCCTTTCACTTCAGCAGGCACTGTCAACCAGGAGCCCGGGGCAGCGGGCGGTGGGAGTTATTCACATACAGTGATCAAGGAAGAAGGGGTATGTGAAGAATTAATAGTGGACAACCTGGATAAAGCCAACCAACAGCAATACCAACAGGAGGAGGATGCCGTCCAGGCTGATAGACACAGGATGGCGAGTGTAAGGAGAGGCTGGCAGTGCAGTTTCTGGGAAACGAGCAGTGCTTGATGAAGGAAGACCGCACAACACAAATAAATGACTGAGAGGCTGCTTGTGCTCATGGCAGCAAGACTGCAGGCTCCAGACCCAGCTCCACCTGAAGCTCCCACTCTAGCCTCTGAGTTCCCACCATGCTACCCTGTCCTGAACCATTTGAACAATTTTGTGGTTGGGTGGTCTAAGCCACAAGCAATAACACTAGATGGAATGGGCAAATGTACCCTGTTAATTCCTCCACTCCAGTGCCACACTGTGTTTAAAATGTGCTCAAAGGGCCAAAGAGAAGAGGAGCAGGTGGCATTCAGAAACAGGTAGTATTTTACCCACTCTTTGTTTTACTGTATTCGTACATGCATCATACATGTACCTTCCTCCCTCATCCATGGGGCCAGGCAAGCACATGATGTGGGTGCACAAAGCACCCTTGATTTCCCTTGCACAAGTGGATCTTTCTCCAGTTATGGCATGTGCACTTTCTGCCTGTGCACTGGTCCAGCAACCCTGCAGTGTCCTGAGCCCACTTCAAGGACAAAGGTGAGCCATTTTGTCAGAAGACATTGTGCAGACACAGCAGGCCACAATAATGTGGATGGCATTGATAACACTGGAATCCCAATGGTTCTGCAAACAGCACCACTGGGATTTGAATCTGCCAAATGCCCAATCAACCACCATTCTACAGCTATTGAGGGTGTAACTAAACCTTCTTTTGCCAGGCCCTCTGAGATCAAGGTACAGTTTCACAAGTCATGACAAAACGGAATACACAGCATCCCCTATAACAACAGTGGGAATTCCATTTATAACACTGTATTTCAGTGGGAACAGCATCCCAGCCCTGGTCTACACTAGGACGTTAGGTCGAATTTAGCAGCATTAAATCGATTTAAACCTGCACCTGTCCACACAATGAAGCCCTTTATTTCGACTTAAAGGGCTCTTAAAATCGATTTCCTTACTCCACCCCTGACAAGTGGATTAGCGCTTAAATCGATGTTGCCGGCTCGAATTTGGGGTACTGTGGACTCAATTCGATGGTATTGGCCTCCGGGAGCTATCCCAGAGTGCTCCATTCTGACCGCTCTGGACAGCACTCTCAACTCAAATGCACTGGCCAGGTAGACAGGAAAAGAACCGCGAACTTCTGAATCTCATTTCCTGTTTGGCCAGCGTGGCAAGCTGCAGGTGACCATGCAGAGCTCATCAGCACAGGTGACCATGATGGAGTCCCAGAATCGCAAAAGAGCTCCAGCATGGACCGAACGGGAGGTACGGGATCTGATCGCTGTTTGGGGAGAGGAATCCGTGCTATCAGAACTCCGTTCCAGTTTTCGAAATGCCAAAACCTTTGTGAAAATCTCCCAGGGCATGAAGGACAGAGGCCATAACAGGGACCCGAAGCAGTGCCGCGTGAAACTGAAGGAGCTGAGGCAAGCCTACCAGAAAACCAGAGAGGCGAACAGCCGCTCTGGGTCAGAGCCCCAAACATGCCGCTTCCATGATGAGCTGCATGCCATTTTAGGGGGTTCAGCCACCACTACCCCAGCCGTGTTGTTTGACTCCTTCAATGGAGATGGAGGCAATACGGAAGTAGGTTTTGGGGACGAAGAAGATGAGGAGGAGGAGGTTGTAGATAGCTCACTGCAAGCAAGCGGAGAAACCGGTTTTCCCGACAGCCAGGAACTGTTTCTCACCCTAGACCTGGAGCCAGTACCCCCCGAACCCACCCAAGGCTGCCTCCTGGACCCAGCAGGCGGAGAAGGGACCTCTGGTGAGTGTACCTTTTAAAATGCTATACATGGTTTAAAAGCAAGCATGTGAAAGGATTACTTTGCCCTGGCATTTGCGGTTCTCCTAGATGTAGTCCTAAAGCCTTTGCAAAAGGTTTCTGGGGAGGGCAGCCTTATTTCGTCCTTCATGGTAGGACACTTTACCACTCCAGGCCAGTAACACGTACTCGGGAATCACTGTAGAACAAAGCATTGCAGTGTATATTTGCTGGCATTCAACCAAAATCCGTTCTTTATCTCTCTGTGTTATCCTCAGGAGAGTGAGATATAATTCATGGTCACCTGGTTGAAATAGAGTGCTTTTCTTCAGGGGACACTCAGAGGAGCCCATTCCTGCGGGGCTGTTTGCCTGTGGCTAAACAGAAATGTTCCCCGCTGTTAGCCACAGGGAGGGGGGAAGGTTGAGGGGGTAGTCACGCGGTGGGAGGAGGCAAAATGTGACCTTGTAACGAAAGCACATGTGCTATGTATGTAATGTTAACAGCAAGGTTTACCCTGAAAGAGTGTAGCCACTGTTTTATAAAATGTGTCTTTTTAAATACCGCTGTCCCTTTTTTTTTCTCCACCAGCTGCATGTGTTTCAATGATCACAGGATCTTCTCCTTCCCAGAGGCTAGTGAAGCTTAGAAAGAAAAAAAACCGCACTCGCGATGAAATGTTCTCCGAGCTCATGCTGTCCTCCCACACTGACAGAGCACAGACGAATGCGTGGAGGCAAATAATGTCAGAGTGCAGGAAATCACAAAATGACCAGGAGGAGAGGTGGAGGGCTGAAGAGAGTAAGTGGCGGGCTGAAGAGAGTAAGTGGCAGGCTGAAGAGAGGGCTGAAGCTCAAATGTGGCGGCAGCGTGATGAGAGGAGGCAGGATTCAATGCTGAGGCTGCTGCAGGACCAAACCAGTATGCTCTAGTGTATGGTTGAGCTGCAGCAAAGGCAGCTGGAGCACAGACTGCCACTGCTGCCCCTCTGTAACCAACCGCCCTCCTCCCCAAGTTCCATAGCCTCCACACCCAGACGCCCAAGAACGCGGTGGGGGGGCCTCCGGCCAACCAGCCACTCCACCACAGAGGATTGCCCAAAAAAAAGAAGGCTGTCATTCAATAAATTTTAAAGTTGTCAACTTTTAAAGTGCTGTGCTTAAAGTGTTGTGTGGCATTTTCCTTCCCTCCTCCACCACCCCTCCTGGGATACCTTGGTAGTCATCTCCCTATTTGTGTGATGAATGAATAACGAATGCATGACTGTGAAGCAACAATGACTTTATTGCCTCTGCAAGCAATGATTAAAGGGAGGAGGGGAGGGTGGTTAGCTTACAGGGAAGTAGAGTGAACCAAGGGGCGGGGGGTTTCATCAAGGAGAAACAAACAGAACTTTCACACCGTAGCCTGTCCAGTCATGAAACTGGTTTTCAAAGCTTCTCTGATGCGTACCGCGCCCTCCTGTGCTCTTCTAACCGCCCTGGTGTCTGGCTGCGCGTAACCAGCAGCTAGGTGATTTGCCTCAACCTCCCACCCCGCCATAAACGTCTCCCCCTTACTCTCACAGATATTGTGGAGCACACAGCAAGCAGTAATAACAGTGGGAATATTGGTTTCGCTGAGGTCTAAGCGAGTCAGTAAACTGCGCCAGCGCGCCTTTAAACGTCCAAATGCACATTCTACCACCATTCTGCACTTGCTCAGCCTGTAGCTGAACAGCTCCTGACTACTGTCCAGGCTGCCTGTGTACGGCTTCATGAGCCATGGCATTAAGGGGTAGGCTGGGTCCCCAAGGATACATATAGGCATTTCAACATCCCCAACAGTTATTTTCTGGACTGGGAATAAAGTCCCTTCCTGCAGCTTTTGAAACAGACCAGAGTTCCTGAAGATGCGAGCATCATGCACCTTTCCCGGCCATCCCACGTTGATGTTGGTGAAACGTCCCTTGTGATCCACCAGAGCTTGCAGCACTATCGAAAAGTACCCCTTGCGGTTTATGTACTCGGCGGCTTGGTGCTCCGGTGCCAAGATAGGGATATGGGTTCCGTCTATAGCCCCACCACAGTTAGGGAATCCCATTGCAGCAAAGCCATCCACTATGACCTGCACATTTCCCAGGGTCACTACCCTTGATATCAGCAGATCTTTGATTGCGTGGGCTACTTGCATCACAGCAGCCCCCACAGTAGATTTGCCCACTCCAAATCGATTCCCAACTGACCGGTAGCTGTCTGGCGTTGCAAGCTTCCACAGGGCTATCGTCACTCGCTTCTCAACTGTGAGGGCTGCTCTCATCTTGGTATTCATGCGCTTCAGGGCAGGGGAAAGCAAGTCACAAAGTTCCATGAAAGGGCCCCTACACATGCGAAAGTTTCGCAGCCACTGGGAATCGTCCCAGACCTGCAACACTATGCGGTCCCACCAGTCTGTGCTTGTTTCCCGAGCCCAGAATCGGCGTTCCACAGCATGAACCTGCCCCATTAGCACCATGATGCATGCATTGTCAGGGCCCATGCTTTCAGAGAAATCTGTGTCCATGTCCTGATCACTCACGGGACCGCGCTGACATCGCCTCCTCGCCCGGTATCGCGTTGCCATGTTCTGGTGCTGCATATACTGCTGGATAATGCGTGTGGTGGTTAATGTGCTCCTAATTGCCAAAGTGAGCTGAGCGGCCTCCATGCTTGCCTTGGTATGGCGTCCGCACAGAAAAAAGGCGCGGAACGATTGTCTGCCGTTGCTCTGACGGAGGGAGGGGCGACTGACGACACGGCTTACAGGGTTGGCTTCAGGGAGCTAAAATCAACAAAGGGTGTGCCTGTACATCAAGGAGTATTTCAGGCAGGACTGCACGGAGGGTTCCAATAAGAAATGGTGCACCTAAGTTATCGTTGTTATTGGAACAAGGAGGTTAGCTTGGCCTCTGATTGATACATGGCTAGATTTACCTCGCTGCACCTTCTCTGTGAGTGACTGCAGTGTGATCTAGACAGGGGAGGAGGCAAATGAGTACAAAACAAATCTGGTCTATTTCTTGTTCTGACCCACTCCATCTATCTTTTACATCTTTGGCTGGCAGCAGACGGTGCAGAAGGACTGCATGCCATCCACATCTCATGGCTGCTCGGCAGAAGATGGTACAGTACGACTCCTAGCCATCTTCATCTCTTGCCTGCCTGGCAGAAGATGGTACAGTACGACTGCTAGCAGTCCGTATCGCCTGCCCGCTCACCATAAGACGGTTCAATAGGACTGCAGGACTAAAGAGAATGACCTGGTCAAGTCACTCCAAATTTAGTCCCTGCGCCCACGTCTGCCCAGGCGCTCCCAGCCGACGTGGCCAGGAGCACCTCGGACACGACGAGGACGACTACCAATCATATTGCACCGTCTGCTGCCAGAAGGGAATGGGTTGCTGCTACTGTGCAGCAAAGCCATACCGCGTCTGCCAGCACCCAGGAGACATAGGGTGACGGTTACCTGAGCGGGCTCCATGCTTGCCGTGGTATGGCGTCTGCACAGGTAACTCAGGAAAAAAGGCGCGAAATGATTGTCTGCCCTTGCTTTCACGGAGGGAGGGAGGGAACGGGGACCTGACGACACGTACCCAGAACCACCCGCGACAATGTTTTAGCCCCATCAGAGTGCTCCATTGTGACTGCTCTGGACAGCACTCTCAGATGCCCGATTGTTTGCCATTGCTCTGACGCTGGGAGGGGCGCTTACAGGGTTGGCTTCAGGGAGCTAAAATCAACAAAGGGGGTGGCTTTACATCAAGGAGTATTTCAGGCAGGACTTCACGGAGGGTTCCAATAAGAAATGGTGCACCTAAGTTATTGTCCTTATTGGAACAAGAAGGTTAGCCTGGTCTCTGATTGATACATGGCTAGATTTACCTCGCTGCACCTTCTCTGTAAGTGACTGCAGTGTGATCTAGAAGAATGAGTCCCCTAGACAGGGGAGGGGGGGAAGCAAATGAGTACAAAACAAATCTGGTCTATTTCTTGTTTTGATCCACTCCATCTATCTTTTACATCTTTGGCTGGCAGCAGACGGTGCAGAAGGACTGCATGCCATCCACATCTCATGGCTGCTCGGCAGAAGATGGTACAGTACGACTGCTAGCAGTCCGTATCGCCTGCCCGCTCACCATAAGACGGTTCAATAGGACTGACTGCAGGACTAAAGAGAATGACCTGCTCAAGTCACTCCAAATTTAGTCCCTGCGCCCATGTCTGCCCAGGCGCTCCTGATCGACCTCACAGACGCGACCAGGAGCGCCTCAGACATGACGATGACGGCTACCAGTCATACTGTACCGTCTGCTGCCACAAGGCAAGGGGTTGCTGCTACTGTGTAGCAATGCCGTACCGCATCTGCCAGCACCCAGGAGACATAGGGTGACGGTTACCTGAGCGGGCTCCATGCTTGCCGTGGTATGGCGTCTGCACAGGTAACTCAGGAAAAAAGGCGCGAAATGATTGTCTGCCCTTGCTTTCACGGGGGGAGGGAGGGAACGGGGGCCTGACGATATGTACCCAGAACCACCCGCGACAATGTTTTAGCCCCATCAGGCATTGGGATCTCAACCCAGAATTCCAATGGGCAGCGGAGACTGCGGGAACTGTGGGATAGCTACCCACAGTGCAACGCTCCAGAAGTTGACGCTTGCCTCGGTACTGTGGAAGCGCTCCGCCGAGTTAATGCACTTAGAGCATTTTCTGTGGGGACACACACACTCGAATATATAAAACCAATTTCTAAAAAACCGACTTCTATAAATTCGACCTAATTTCGTAGTGTAGACATACCCTTAGTAAGGTTGAGACACCCAGGTCCAGAACCTGTAAACTTGGCCTCACTATACAGCGTGGATGCAAAAGTGTGTGTTTAGAAGCACCAAGTCTGCAGACTAGTATCTCACAGACCAGGGTTTACAAAGCAGTGCAGACATACCTGAGGTTGCACACTCCAAGACCTTGAAACACTGTACCCAGGCAAAACTGAAAGAGTAGGAAAACCGTGCCGGATTTAAGACAGATGTCCTTTTTTTGTTTTAGTACTTAACCACTGTTTCATATAATCTAGTCTATGAATATTATCCTTAAAGTAGCAACAACTCTATTGATGATTGTCACATTTCAGGGTGCAATCCAGACCAGTGAGGGCTTATGTCACCACCTGCCCCCCAACCTGGGGTGCCTCACAATGCTTTGCTATTGTAGCTCCCAACCTGGGCTGCTCACAAACAGCTCACCAGCATTCAGGTCACACCCTAAGTGTCTGTGTATAGCTGTAGCCCTGGTCCAGCAGTTATGACCCCAGCAGCCTGTCAGCATCACACCAGTCACAGTTTGGCTTCCACCAACTGCGTTTACTACTTATAGGGTGACACCAACATGCTCCCAGTCCCGAATTTTCCCCAAAACATGTGTTTTTTCCACTGTCCAGCCCTTTCCTGGACAGTTCAAATATGAAAGGTCCATTGCCCCTGTAAAGGGTCAATATTCAACAGTTTGCTGCTTTAACTAGAGTTACCAAACAGTTCAGTTTAAACACAACTCTGGGTTTGTTTAGATTAAAAATCAAATGAGTTTATTTAACTACACAGAGATCGGTTTTTAGTGAGTATAAGTATAAGGTATTATAGTCAGAAATGGTTACAGGAAAAATAAAGATAAAAACATTTTCTAGTAGCTATAACTTAACAAGTTAGACTTGGTTCAAGGTAAAATCCTTCCTACAGGTTCCCAGCAACATGACTGACCAAATTCTCAGGTCAGGATCTCCCCGCAAAGTCAAAGCACTGGTTCCTTTATCTTCTGAGGTAGGCTAGAGAGAGTGCAAGTATCCTTGGGCTGTTTTTGCCCTTCACTTTTATAGTCCAGTCACCCTTTCAAATGCATTTCTGAGGGTTACCCCTAGATAAAATTCATTCCAGCTGTGAGGATGGGCACAGAGTCTCATAGTGAAAGAGGTTCCATGTTGCTGTTTGCTAAACTGTAGATTGATCTGTTCCTGCTTCCTTTGTTGCCAAAGAATGGCCACTTAACAAGTGTTTGCCAATCAATTTTGATGACATCTGGCTGGAGGCGTTGACTTGTCCTTTTTCTTTGAGAAACAGGCTTACTCCCCTACCCCGACTTGTCTAGTAAACACATTTTAGTTATAATTTCAGCTTATGTTCACAACTCTTAATATGCATTTGTCATAAATATAAAGGGAAGGGTAACCACTCCTCAAATAGTGGTCACTTTGGATAAGCTATTACCAGCAGGAGAGTGAGTTTGTGTGTGTGGTTTTTGGACGGGGGTGAGGGAGTGAGAGAACCTGGATTTGTGCAGGAAATGTCCCACCTTGATTATCATACACATTGTGAAGAGAGTTGTCACTTTGAATGGGCTATTACCAGCAGGAGAGTGAGTTTGTGTGTGTGGGGGGGGGCGGGGGCGGAGGGTGAGAAAACCTGGATTTGTGCTGGAAATGGCTCAACTTGATGATCACTTTAGATAAGCTATTACCAGCAGGACAGTGGGGTGGGAGGAGGTATTGTTTCATGATCTCTGTGTGTATATAATGTCTTCTGCAGTTTCCACAGTATGCATCCGATGAAGTGAGCTGTAGCTCACGAAAGCTCATGCTCAAATAAATTGGTTAGTCTCTAAGGTGCCACAAGTACTCCTTTACTTTTTGCGAATACAGACTAACACGGCTGTTACTCTGAAACCTGATTACAGAGGTGATTCTTTTACTTTTTCTTTAATTAAAATTCTTCTTTTAAGAACCTGATTGCTTTTTCATTGTTCTTAAGAGCCAAGAGTTTGGGTCTGTGTTCACCTATGCAAATTGGTGACGATTTTAATTAAGTCTTCCCCAGGAAAGGGGGTGTAGGGCTTGGGGGGATATTTTTGGGGGGAAAGACGTCTCCAAGTGGGCTCTTTCCCTGTTCTTTGTTTAACACGCTTGGTGGTGGCAGCATAGGGTTCAAGGAAAAGACAAAGTTTGTACCTTGAGGAAGTTTTTAACTTAAGCTGGTAAGAATAAGATTAGGGGGTCTTTCATGCAGGTCCCCACATCTGTACCCTAGAGTTCAGAGTGGGGAAGGAACCTTGACAGCATTTCATACTTAAAATATGCAAGAACATTAACGATAAGTGTGTTGTTTTAAATGATACTTCACAAGGCATATTTTGCACAAAGATTATTACAATAACATGCAGAGTGTGACTACAGGGGTGCTTTCGGTCACAATGATACCCAAGGAAAATGTAATAAAAATAACTACAATACTATGAAGGTTCAATGGCAAAGTGTTCAGATTTAAAACATCTTTCCATTTCTGATTATTTTTCAGATACAGCCAGGACTTCGTAGCTATTATTGACTAACTCAATTACAAAGATTCATTTTTTAAAACTAAGTCATTTTGGGGCTAGCTTGTGATAAAATTCGAATGGAAACATGAGAAATTACCTTAATCAATGTATCATTTAAATCCTAACTCCATCACTTAAGTCATTTTAAAATGATCAAAGTAGTAGTAAATATACTCTAAGGATAAACTGCAATGAGAAGGAGTCTGATTTGAAGGTTTAAGAGATTACTTCCCTCAATTTCTAAGCGCTACAGTCTGGTCTCAGTTACACAAGTACAAATCTAGATGAAGCCCACTAAATCAAGGATTTACCCCAGTGTGCCTGAGAACAGAATCTTGCTCATATGATTCAGTTATACAACACAAGATTGTGCACAAGTAATAAAAAGGTGAGCTGTCAAATTACATTAGAAAAGTATCTACATGTATGTATTGCTAAGTTTAAAAGCAAGCATAATTTTAGTATTTATTGTTCCAAATATCACAGGACTGATATCTGCATCAGTTCTCAAGCCACTATTTGCTTTATGTCTTAGTTTGAACAGTTCAATTTATCATCTTTTGATTGCAAGACCTTTATCAAAGAAAAACAAAACAAAATATGCTTGTGGCTTGCTTTTATTTTTATGCTGAACCTCAGGCTGATGGTTGATCATCTCTGCAAGTGTGCCTGTTGACATTTAAGGGGGCAGACAAAGTCAACAATAAAGCTCCAGCATCAGTCTAAAAGGCCCAGGTTGCACCTGTCCCATTTCTGTCATAAGCTAAAGGTTGCAAATTTGCAAAACGTTGCTATGTGCTTAAAGTGCTGTCTTTACAAAGTCCTGAACTGCAGCCCTGAAACACTCTCTCTTTCAAAACAAAGATGATTCATAGTTCTTGGATATACAATATATTCAGGTTTTAAATATCTGCTCTTGCTCACTTACGATACACTAAGGTAAAATAATTTCTGTTTTTAAAAACATTCAGGATAGTATGCTTGGTTAAAAAAAACATGTATAAGGTGCCTAAAATATAATATAAACCACAAAAAATTGATCTGGGGCTTCTGAATTCAGAATGAACTTTTTTCTGTGTGATTTTCCTGTAAACAACAGTTTTAATACATTTTTGTCACCAAAAATTGTGCTATTAAAACTCTTAATTAATAATATAAAAATGTGTTGATATCCTTCAAACTGATCTTGGAATGCTACATCTCTAACAAAGATATGCTTCTACAATGTAATTAATATTGAAGAACTCCTGCAGTCAAACTTCAAGATACACAATTAGACAGGATCACTCACCAACTTTTCCATAACTAGCTATACAACTGCCCATTCCCCCATGATGATTTTGGGAGAACAAGAGTTGTGTAGGTTAGAGTCTGGACAACTGGGGTCCGTTCTTCTACAAAGCAATCCTTTTCAACAGTCTGAAACACACTGAAGAACTAGTAAAAAGAAAGTATTTGAAAATGACAGAGATAAGAGTTCAGATTTAAAAAAGATGGTAAGGACAGTGTAGGGGAAAATTCCCAGAATCATCTGGGAAAATTTTGCAAGCCACTCTTCTCACTATTCTGTCCCCAACTCCTTCAGTCATTAAAATTTGCCAATTACATCCTAAAAAGAAGAAACAACCCCACCTCTGACAGCCAGAAAAGTCATAGCTGGGAGTGCACACAGATTTTTAGTCTATGGATTTATGTAGAGGGATATGCTTAGTCTCTGAGGTGATGACAGCTATACTACCATTAAAACATACTCTCCTGGATAAGGTAGGAAGCAGCACTTGTGTTTGTGCTGTTAAGATAAAAACAGGTTGAGATTTAAGAATTAAATATTAAACAGAAATCCAATTCCTATTTACCATCAAGTTAATCAGAGACAAGATAGTAAACTGTCTCACTTAAAAAAAAATCTGAACAGAAAAAAATAGAGAAAGTGGATGTATAACAGATGAGTATGCTTTGTAGAAAAAGTACAGAAACCCAAATTTGTTCGGTTAAATTCTAAAGTTAAGGCAAAAATATAGTATCTTTGCAGTTAGGCAGATGTACAATACAATACAGCCAGTTGGACTGTGCACAGCACAGAAAATATAACTATATAAGAATACTTTTGAGACCCTTAAGGGAATTTATAACAATGATCACATCATTGCTATTTGAGCTCACAAGCCTGTGAGGGGGAAAAAAATTGTATTTTAATGATTGCCCTGCAATACACTCATATTTCATCTTTCATCTTTTTAAATCCTATTGAAGTCTCATTTTGGCTTTTTGATTTGCAGCTAATTTAAATTTTATGTGAGGAAAGGATATAGAGGCTGGGGTTGTTATGGAGACAATAGCAAGAGTACTGCTTTTGCCCTTTTTTTGTTTCTACTCCCAATCAGAAAAAGCTCTATGTTCCTGTATCATCTAAACAACACTCATCTCTGTAGGTTACCATAATGCATCAGTAAGGGGTTTTACTTCCTACTGAAGAAGTTTGCTAGCCTTCAAATGTCAGCAGTAAATCATGAAGAGTAAACCCATGTTTTCATCATGCAGAGCCTTTCCTTCTCGCTGAACTCTTGGGGTTCATAAAAATATCCATTGACTTACATACTTTAATACCATCTAAACAACAGCATTGTAGGACAATAAAACTGAAAATTCTACATTATATTGTATTTCGATATTTATATGATTTAGTGGCTTAAAACCTCTGAGTGGGGACAGGAATGTATGTTTATGCCTTTTTACTGCAAAGACTCGTTTCTGGGTTGAACGAGAAACGTTAATGTTTTGCATATAGTGTGGCAAGGTTACTGGCAGTGTTTTTTTTGCATATATTGATGTGATGGAGAAGTGCTTTGTTAATAATTATTTGTACGGCTACAATTGAATTTAATTTTATGTAGAGCATATGGCGCATCTAAATGTTTCTCTCAACAGTAATTGGTTGTATTGTACTTAAATGCTTACATTTCTATTTACAGAACTATATTTGCTATAGTTTTATGATTCACCCCCCTTTGCTTCCTCTTCAAAATGTGATTAGATATTTATATTATGGCTGTCAATTAATTGCAGTTAACTCACGCAATAAACTCAAAAAAATTAATTGTGATTAAAAAAATTAATCACAATTAATCGCAGTTTTAATCGCACTGTTAAACATTAGACTACCAATTGAAATTTATTAAATATTTTTGGTTTTTTACATTTTCAAATATATTGATTTCAATTACAACACAGAATACAAAGTGTACAGTGCTAACTTTATATTATTTTTATTACAAATATTTGCACTGTAAAAGTGACAAACAAAAGAAATAATATTTTTCAATTCACCTCTTACTAGTGCCGTAATACAATCTCTTTATCGTGAAAGTGCAACTTACAAATGTAGAATTCTTTTGTGACAGAACTTCACTCAAAAACAAAACAATGTAAAACTTTAGAGCCTACAAGTCCACTCAATCCTACTTCTTGTTCAGCCAATCGCTAAGACAAACAAGTTGGTTTATATTTATAGGAGATAATGCTGCCCGCTTCTTATTTACAATGTCACCTGAAAATGAGAGCAGGCATTCGTATGGCACTTTTGTAGCTGGCATTGCAAGGTATTTACGTGCCAGAAATGCTAAACATTTCTATGCTCCTTCATGCTTCGGCCACCAGTCCAGAGGACATGCTTCCATGCTGATCATGCTGATTTAAAAAAAAAAAAGCGTTAATTAAATTTTGACTAAACTCCTTGGGGAGGAAGAGTATGTTTCCTGCTCTGTTTTACCCACATTCTGCCATATATTTCATGATGATGACTCAGCACATGTTTTCGTTTTAATAACACTTTCACTGCAGATTTGACAAAATGCAAAGAAGGTACCAATGCGAGGTTTCTAAAGATAGCTACAGCACTCAACCCAACTCAAGATTTAAGAATCTGAAGTGCCTTCCAAAATCTGAGAGGGACGAGGTGTGGAGAATGTTTTAAGTCTTAATAGAGCAACATTCCAATGTGGAAACCATAGAACCCGAACCACCAAAACAGAAAATCAACCTTCTGCTGGTGGCATCTGACTCAGATGATGAAAGTGAACATGTGCCGGTCTGCACTGCTCTGGATCATTATCAAGCAGAACCCACCATCAGCATGGACACACGTCCTCTGGAGTGGTGGTTGAAGCATGAAGGGACATATGAATCTTGAGCACATCTGGCACATAAATATCTTGCGATGCTGGATACAACAGTGCCATGCAAATGACTGTTTTCACTTTCAGGTGACATTGTAAACAAGTGGGTAGCATTATCTCCTACAAATGTAAACAAACTTGTTTGAGACTGGCTGAACAAGCAGGACTGACTTGTAGGCTCTAAAGTTTTACATTGTTTTGTTTCTGAATGCAGATTTTTTTTGTACATAATTCTACATTTGTAAGTTCAACTTTAATAAGAAAATTGCATTACAGTACTTGAATGAGGTGAATTGAAAAAATATTTGTTTTTACACCACAAATATTTGTAATAAAAATAAAATGAGCACTGTACTGTGTTGTAATTGAAATCAATATATTTGAAAATATAGAAAACATCCAAAATATTTAAATAAATGGTATTCTATTGTTTAAAAGTGTGATTAATAGTTCAATTAATCAAAATTAATTTTTAATCGCTTGACAGCCCTAATTTATATAGATATCAAGAATATTCAGAGTTGTCATAAATAAATCATAACAAATATGGTACAAGGGGTGCTAAACCCCACGCTTCAGGGCCCAAGCCAATCTCTGACTGTTAGAGATCAGGATGAGACCTACCTGGGGGACGGGGGAGGTAGAGCAAGAGGCAGATTATCCTATATTAGTCTGTGGTGGCGTTTTTACGCCTTCCTCTGAAGTACCTGCTAGTGGCCACTGCCATTGACTACAGGACTAGATGGACTTTGGGTCTAATCCAGTAATACAATAATGATCCACTATGGCAGTGGTTCTCCATCTATTTACCATTTTGGGCTGCATATGCAGCTCTCTCTGTGTTATGTGGGTCGCATCCACAGAATATACCTGTATGGCCCGAGGCTGTCACATGAGCCACAGTTGTGAGCTGATTAGGCCGCAAGCAGCCCACCTATTAAGAACCACTGCACTATAGCAATACTCCCATACTTAGGTTCCACATTTAAGATGGCCTGGAAAAGTCTAATCACCCAATTATTCACAGTAATATATATTTTGCTGGCTAGGTGACAGTATATATAATTATTTTCATTATCCTCATTATGGGGCATGGGGTGAGAGTCTATTTTGGGCTTAGGCTGGTCAGTTTTCATATTGCTCAATTAACTGACTCAATAAGGGAAAATAGGGTATTCATTTTTCAAAATGTTAAGATGACTACGTTTTGCATTTTTAAAAATCAAGGACCTGAAACCCAAGATTTACAACTTCTTCCTCTAGAGTAGTTACTGGAGCCCACTATGGCAACTTGCTTTCTTCCTTGGAATGTTACTGTACTCCAGCTGTAGATGGCAGCTGAAGGTACAATGTAGGAAATGAAGGTATTGCCATTGTAATTTGTTCAGTCTTTGTATTGCTAGACTTTCGATATTATGTTTAATTAAAATTCAAATCAAAATGTCAAAAAAATGTAGATATCATAAGAGTGCACAAGATACTTAAACATATCAGCACTGGAAATAAATATTGCTAAACTTTTACAGGCCAAACATTCAAAGGGCTGTTATACAACTTCTGTTCATGAATGCACAATTTTTGCATACTCATTTTTGCACAGAAATTATGGCTTTTGAGTGTATGAAGTCTATTTGTTCTCAGCTGCTGGATGCCAAGCATGCTACCTTTGCACAGCATGCACCATTTTGAAATGTCTGTCAGCAATACGTCATCAAATGCCTTGCTCATTCTAAAAGCTTAATAGTGTTCTTCACTGCTGTTCTTTTCTCAACATAGTCACCAGACAGTATGATGCAGATTATTATGTACCACATAATCAAAGAATACAACTACATTTTGTGCCCTTTACATGCATAGTTTTATTTAGTAATTTACTTGCCATTCTTTTACAGTATAAACAAGGGTCACTAATCAATGCTCTCTTATTTTGGCTTTCCACTCTTATTAGGAATTAAATTGGTTTATTGAAATTAAATTGTTCAAATCAAAATAGATTATTTTTCTTTTGCTTCATCCAAAATGAGACGGGGAGCAGTTCGGTCCTTTCCCCAAGCCGTCTTCCCCCCTACCCGGGTCTCCCTTGCTCTCGGTCTCTTCCACACACTACATTGGACAGCTCTGTCCCATTCTGTGCACAGGTTGCCTCACGGCAACCCAGCCGTGAATGCAAGGAGGGTTCATCTTTGTTTTTTTCTCCTGCCAGGGAAAACCTCTGCCTGAGGCAAATAAATCAAGGAGCCAGAATCAGAGGGCTTGGGAATCACCCCCACGGGAAACTTCCTGTCTCTCTCTGCCAGGGAGAGGTCCGTGGCAAGGCATGGCTGCTCACACTTTATCACAAGCCCGTGCCCTGGACCTGAGGCAGGGCGCATCTTCTCATGGGTGAGGGGGGCTGGCTCTCTGGCTACCTGCCTCGGTTGCATTTCCCAGGCACTTTTCCTCTCTCGCCAGAGACAAGGGAGGAAAATGCTGGAGGAGAAGAAGGGAAGGAGACACAGAGATGGAGGAAAGGGGGGAGAGGTGGAGCGTGCAAGGCTGACCCTCCAGGTGCGCCTCTATTCCCCCCCACTCACCTGGCCTTCCCTCCCCCTGGCGCTCTGCTTCTCTCCATTTCAGCAGCACTTCTGTCCCCCCGTCCCCTCCAGCCTGGAGGTCCCCAATGTGAGGGGAAGAGCCTCTCCACAGCGAGCGAGCCGCTGAGGTCCCTGCGCCTTGCCACGGGCTTCCCCTCTCTCTGCCAGGGCGCTGCACTACATCCAATCCCGCTTCGCGTCCAGCCTGCCCTCGCTGCTGCTGCAATCTTGCCAGGAGAGGGAGTGTGTGTGTGAGAGAGTGATTGCCTGCCTGGGCTCCTCAGCATGATGACACTTAAATTTGGTGATTTGTGTGTAATCAACAGCACAAGCACTAACCACCACTGCCTCTCCCCGCGACCCCTCTCCCCCTTCACCGCACGGCCGAGCAAAGTTCTCTGGAGAGGCTGCACTGCGCGGTTCTGAGCGCTCCTTTGCTACTGCAGCTCTCCAAGGCGCAAGGTGGAAGTTTCACCTAGGGCACAAAATATCCTTGCACTGGCCCTGCCTGGCAGTAGAGGGGAGAAAAAGCATATAATGACTGGCTTTCAAAACCAGATGATCGGGCAGCTTTTCATGTCAGCAGAGAAATTCCTTTAATAAATTCATGAAGTTCCTGTGAAATAAAATACATAAGCCAATGTTCATGCCAGCTTCTTCCATCATATAAAAATGTATTTTCTAACGGTATGGAAGACAGGCAATTGATAAATTAATACTTTTTCCCTTTGTAAAGATTCTTTGATCAAATAAAAAAGGAATACTTGTGACACCTTAGAGACTAACCAATTTATTTGAGCATAAGCTTTCGTGAGCTACAGCTCGCTTCATCGGATGCATCATTCGAGCTTATGCTCAGATAAATTGGTTAGTCTCTAAGGCGCCACAAGTACTCCTTTTCTTTTTGCGAATACAGACTAACACGGCTGTTACTCTGAAACCTTTGATCAAATACTTTTCCAAAACTGTAGCAATGTAGCTGGTTATCTAAGGTAATGCTAAGACTCCTAACACCAGAGTATTTAAGCAAATCAGTTTGGATCATTTAGATCTTGTCACAACACAATAGTTCTTAGCATGTAGGAGAGCGCATGCTTGTACTTTCTATTTAAATGACATGATAATCCACAATATAGATGAAACAGTCACAATTTATAAATACATACAGTAGACTTAATGCAGGGACATAGATGAAGATGCTTGCACTTCCACTGTTTTGCTGGTGCTGGGGGCCCATTGTGCAGGCAGACCAGAGTAACCTTGGGGCTATATTAGCCTGTCCCTCCTTCAGCCATAGCCCAAAGGGGTCCTGCATCAAGAGGGAATTGCCAGTGTGCTGGTATGTCCTAGCCATTCTTTTCTCCCTTCCTACATGTCCTGCTCTACTCCATCTACTCTACCTCTGGTCCTCTGCCGCCCTGCCCTAGAATGCCCACTCCACCATGGTTTCGGTGGCACAAGATATGTACTGGTTATGGACCCATGGAGAATCTACCAGGGCTCGCTGACTGGCCCCTTTGTGCCAGCTATGATATTTCTTGAATTTGCAGAAGGATGGATTTGGTCGGTATGTCTTTTTCTCTATCTACTGTTAAACGATATAGTCCCACAATTCTAGCTGCCAAAAGAAGTCCAACAGAGACACTAATTTCTGTGAAAGTAAGAGGGAGGTGCAGCAACATGGCTAAAAACTGATAGTTTATTTTATGTTGGCAGTTTACTGATGAAAGGATAAGTCTTTAATGAGCTTTTTGTATTTTCTGGTAGCTGTATTTAAAGTCTGTAAATTAGTGATGTTAAAGTAGCCCTACAGCATGTAAGCAGATTGTTGTGCCTAAACTTTAGTACAGCTCAAATGATAAGAGCTTGAAGTCTGATGCCTATGGTTAATTGCGAGCAAAGCAATTTTTGCAAGCTTATTTAAAAAAAATACTGCAGGCTCTCTCTTGCGATCTTTGAAGCAATAACTAATGCAGCACAAATATGGGTAAACTATTCTAGGTGTGGTTAAGAAATTTATTACAGGCAATACAGCATGTTTTATTGTCTTACACTGAGCAGCAGCCACTTGTATAACACTTGGCATCATACTATGACTAAAAATTATGAGCTATTCAAATAGACAGATTACTTGATGAATCTTCAGTTCCAGAGCTTCTGAGAACTAAATGTAATACAAAGCATCTCTGTAGTTAACTACATTTATAGGACAGTGGAAGAAATTACTCACCTTGTGCAGTAATGATGATTCTTCGAGATGTGTCCCCCTATGGGTGCTCCGCTGCAGGTGTGCTTGCGTCCCTGCGCTGCTGATCGTAGAACTTTGGCAGCAGCGTCTGCTGGGCCCACACATGCGCTGTCTTTCCTCATGCTGCGCTGCGAGGCCTGCCAGCATGCATGGGCTAACCCCCTCAGTTCCTTCTCTACCGCAGAGTCATTGACAAGAACTCTGAAGTAGAGGGGCGGAGGGTAGGTTGTGGAACACCTATGCGGGACACATCTCGAAGAACCATCATTACTGCACAAGGTGAGTAACTTCGAGTAATGTCCCTATGGGTTCTACACTGTAAGTGACTCCCGAGCACTACCGCTTCAGGAGGCTGGGACTTTGGAGTTGGGTCAGTTACAGATGACAGTACTGGGGAGCCAAAGATGGCATCGGAGGTGGAGTCCCCAGTAATCGCATAATGTTATGCGAAAGTGTGGGTTGACGCCCATGTCACCGCTTTACAGATCTCTGAGATAGGAACACACTTGAAGAAGGCGACAGATGAGGAAACTGACCTTGTAGAGTGTGTACGAACAGAGTCTGAAGGGGACATATTGTGAGCTTGGTAACACTATTGGATGCAAATTGAGACGCACTTGGAAAGCCTTTGGAATGATATTGCTGAGCCCTTGGATCTTTCTGCAATGGAGAGGAAAAGTCTATGGGATTTCCTGAAGGACTTTAGTTGGAATCCCCCACATTTCAGAGTTATGAACAACTTCTGTTCCCGAAGTGTTCGTAACTGAGGTTCTACTGTAAAAGAATCCTATTACTAAATACTCTGTGAAACTCTGGCTTAATGTCTTAAGTAATAACTCTAAATTTCTACTATTTCTTTGAAACATAAGAAAGAATAAAACCAAAATATCTCAAAAAATATAGACTCCTCACTATTGCACAGGGATGGAGTCACTGGAAAAGACTGCAAAAGCAGAATCATTAACAGTCTGACAAACTGTTCGTAATTGGTGATTCCTTAAAATACCCAGAAAAAAGATTATGACTTATACTTGTGGAAATGAACAGTTTACTTACACAATATTTTTATGTACCCATCATCTTGAATGTATCTGCAGTGTAAGCAATTTTATATAAACAGTCTGTGGCATGATGAAGGGGATAATTCTCAAGATGTCGCTGATTATCTTCTAACATGGAAAATTATTTTACTATTTCTTATAAGAAATTCTTGCAAGTGTTTGTGACAAATCCATAAAACAAAAAGACACATCGAGCGTTGCCAACTCTTGTAATTTGATTGTGAATTTCACAATATTATGAGTTTTTCTTAATGCACCATCTCCTGGAGTTCTGTGAATGCATGAGAATCTCATCTTTCCTTTTTCTAAAAAAAGGTTTTAGTCCTCATGGTTGTGAAGAAAAATTTGAAAATGTGACCTGACTGCACACTAAAAAAGATAAAAAACCAGGAAACCATGTTTTATAAGGGTCCTGACAGGATTTTTGAATGATTGGTGTTGGCAATACTTTCAAATTTCACTACTGCAGGTCAGCGCCAACACTTTTCTAGCCACATTTTGGACAACTTGTGTTGTAATATATAAGATAAGATGTTCTGGTCACGAGAATAACTTTCCAGCACGAAAGAAAGTAAAAGTCATGAACTTTTTGCTGTTCTGTTTCTTTCTCTTGACCATGCTGAATTTAATAACCAAGTAGCTAAATTCCATAAAATGTTACTGTCTTTTGTGAACTTAGTGGTTCTCCTATTTAAATCTTATTTATAATTTACATATAAGCACCTTGAGACAATTATTTAACATTTGTAACCAATAGCGGTCATATTTTATAGCTGGAATTGAATAATCACATTTTTTCCTATGATTTTCAAAAGAAAGTTAGATAATCTGACTGCTAAAAGATTTCATGCTAATTGAAAAGTTAGTTGCTCTACTCCTATGACCTTATTACCCAAGTGACTTTGTTGGCAGTGACAATTATCCATGTTCGATATTCTCTTTCTGTTTACACTACTAAATTAATGCAATCTTTCTCCATCATCACACCTGGTCTTCAGTGCCAAGTTCATAATCGGTATTTGACTTTCCTTCCCACATTCCCCTCCACCTCTCCTTTAATAATTAACAGATTTTAGATAAATTAAGTAAGTGCTGCTGGTAAGAAGTGATTTGGTTAAACACCAAACCTCATGCCATCTAGTTTATTTTACTTAATACACAATAAGCATATTCATTTTGATTAACATGTAAATCTTGAACAGATATTCTTATTCTTACTGAACTCCACATCAAACAAGGCTTTATACTATGTGTTCATGCACATACAGATTAATTTCATTTGTGTCAGTGCATAGGTCTTAATTCCAAAATATAGAGATGACTACATGTTGTGCAAGTTGTGATAGGTCTTCTCTAACAAGCTGAATACAAATAAATTTTCACTATCCAGATATAGAGTATTCTGTTTATGTCAGAAAGTAATTGTTATGCTAGGTTTTTCATTTTAATCCTGCAGATTTTTTCATGCTCCCTAGAAACAGGCTGTGCAGATCACAAAGGGATTCTCATTGCAAGTTTCACAGCAAAATTATTTGGTCCAACAGCAGTTGATAATGTTGGTGAGCTGCTTGTTATGAATGTGGATTTAGTAGTGTACATAAAGTGACAGATTTATGAATAAATGTATTTTTATCTTTAATTACTGAATGTGTAACAGACTTGAGGAAACAGAATTGTTTTGTAGATATCACTGATGGGTTGGAGAATGTGGGTTTGTGCAAGAAAAGAATAAGAATATTAGATTGCTAGTTGTCCCTTCATTCAAAATTCACCCCGTGTCTAGGTTCTTCTCCTCCCCACCCTACCTTTTCAGTACAGTGAGAAAAGGACATTTCCAACAATAGGGAACTTGAGGCATTCTGGTGCTGTCTTTTTCTCTTCTGTCACAATTAACCCTCCCCTCCCCTCTTCCACAATACACTAAAACTAGTGGCGAACATGGTCGCTGGCTTATATTAATTCTAGAAGCCCTTGCAAACCACATTAGATATTATTCCCAGAGAATAACAGAAAAATAGACTACTCTTCTAACTGGCATCATTGCCACATTTTAGAGGGATAATTCTGAATACTTCAGCACAGAAGAATGGTTTGCTATTGCTATTCATATGTCAACCATGAGATCTGCACTAAGCTTCAATGGAAGTGATTTGGCTGGGTGTAGCCCAAGGTGTATACGTGGGTGTAGCCCAAGGTCCAGTGTGCTTCAACAGCAGCCATGGGAACTACAAGTTGTGGAATACAAACTGTGGCATGTTGGGAGAACTTCCTGGTTCCTCCCAGGATGTATCCTCTGCTCTCCCAGCAGGAGGTCTCAGCACTGTCTGAGCTGGGAGCACGCAGTAGGCAAGCAGAGAGGAGGCTGCTGGACTGTAATCCTGTTCTATGTTATTTACACGTAGGACCAAAAAGGGCTTAAAGAGCCCCCTGAAAGGAGTTTAAATGACATAAAAAGAGAACATGGGCTTGTTTGTTTTGGGGTTTAGTTATTGTGGGAGTTAGAACATGTTTGTAAGGGGGTGGGAGGGAAAGTGTTGTACAATATACCCTCTGATCTCCCAGGAGGAGGTCTCAGCACTGACGGAGCAAGGAGCACATAGCGGGCAAGCAGAGAGGGGGCTGGTGGACTGTAATCCTATTCTATGTTCTTTGCAGAATAAAGCCTTGTTCATGGTGGTTTGTCTGAGGGGGTCTTTTGCGAGGTGAACACACGCTGACACACAATGCAGAGCACACAAAGGAGCCTCAGGCCCAGTTCCCCAAAGTTGTACAAAAAGTCGCAAGGCAGGTTTCCCCTATCTTGAACAACCTCATACTAGGCCAGTGAACGGGGTCGGGGGGCTACATATGTTGAGAGGAAAGTAAACCAATAGTGAGGGAAGAAATGACAAAAAACATACACAGAAGGAACACACCTGCACCAATGACAAGTCCCAGAATTTTCGAGTGCAGCACTAAGAGCCAGCTGGGGGATTACTCAAAGAGAGCTGCTAGTTTAAAGGACAAAATTTTCAAAATGGTTCTACTAATTATGAGCACCTCTGTTTTTGAATGGCCGTCCGATTTTTTTAGACCTATTTTTAATCAGGGTCTGATGTTTTCAGAAGTACTGAAGATATATTGCTCCCATTAATGTCAGATGGAGCTGGGAGTGTCCAGTCATTATGGAAATCAGACTACAGCTGTTTTAAGTTGGGCATCTAGAAATAAAGGCACCCAAAATTAGTGGATACTTTTGAAAAATTCAACTAAAGTACTTGTGAAAGTGATTCAATTTATCTGCCTGGAAGCTAGGGGAGACAGCTTTCTGAGAGCATAAGGCAAATGCTCCATTTTCTCTGTCTATTCACTATACACACAGGTTTCTTTTACATAACCATCAGTTGTCCTAGCTCCAGCCCTACTACTCTGGAACAGACTTTTACCCATCCATTTGCACTGGAGGTATCAATTTGTCATTCAAATTTCTGACTCCAAAAGTTTTCCCAGGGTACCAGCTAAACACACACACTCTCTCTCTCTCTCTCTCCTGTTTGGCACCATTGTAGAAGATGCCAAGAAACATGCACCCTAACTTCACTGACAAATGCCTGATTACACAGACAAATATATATTAAGTCTGTGACTATCTTAAATACTTATAAAATGTCTGGCATCCTTCCATATCTTTAACTCCATGAAAAAAGGGGTTGGTAGATCATCGTAGCCTTGTGAATAATTTACCAATCACTAATACATGGGATGGATTTCTGACTGCACACTGTAGCTAACATCCAGTGATACTTCCCTTCTGCTTTTCTCCACAGACAGAACAGCCACAGAGTTCCAGCTGGTGAAAATGACACTGATAGAAAATACTTCAAACACGATCCTCTCTCTGTTTCCTCTATTCTGTATGTCTCTCTAAATGTTGACTTCATCCCCCAAGAACAAAGTGAACAGAAATTAACCTCAGGTTGCTGTTTCACATAATGGTTAAATAGGGAAAGGCAAAGAGAAAAGTGAATAGTTTCCTTCACCAGATAAGATTAGTTAAACCATCAGCATGTTTGAATTTGATCAGCTGTGACAATGAGTCCACTTCTTTTTTTTTTTTAATTATATTAGTTTAACTCTGCAGAAGGGTAAGATCCAAGCCCTGCAACAGCACTGTATTACCTGGGTTTTGGGAATCAGAAATAGATTATTGAATTAACTGAACTAATTTTTTTTTGTATTACAGAAAAACAAACACTCTGAAAAGGCAGGCAAATAACTACTTGTAAAGAGAAATTTAGATTAAAAGTGGTTCTAAAGATGCTTATCAGAAAATGCCAGGATCACTATAGAATAAGGCATTCTCCCTATTAAGTTTACATTTTTCTTCCCAATCAGAAAAATTGAAGTTTTTCCAATAGTTTATACCTCAGTACTTAGGACCAATACTGGACATAGTGACTTTTCATTGTTATAAACACACCTGAAGAAAAAAATCTAACACCATAGGTTACCAATCATTCTCCTGTGTCAGGGTCAGTGTCAATAAGACTGATTTCTCTCCAGCTGTACAGGAGGAAATACATATATTAAGAACTGATGATATCTGGATTAAGAATAAAACAGAGATCCTATGGATCAAGCTTATCCCCGAGGTAAATTCACTTGTGCTGATGATGCTTTCACTTACAGCAATATAAATTTACATTTGTGCCAGTGTAAATCAGCAATAAGTGAGAGAAGAATCAGTTCCAAGTACAGGTGAATTCCACTTATCCGAACACCCCTAGTTATCCAAATCAACAGTGTTTCCCCCATGTAGTTTTGTTAAATACCAACTGATTAACTAACATTAAGGCTATGGGAACTGTGATTTGAAAGGATTTCCAGAGTTAAGGATGAAGAAAAGAGGACGGGAAACCAAGGAAGGCAAACAGGAGAGTGGAAGAGAGAAAAGGGGAAGGAAAGGTGGAGGACGTCACAGGAGACAGGTGTCTCCTTGGTGCTACTTGATTGCTTCCCAGCACTGACAGCCCCGGGTCCTGCAAGTGCCAGTACGAATAGCTGGCTGGCTGGCTCTCTCCCCCAAAGAAGGCTCCTGTCTCCTGCAACTCCTCCTCCTCCTCTCCTTCCTCATCATTGGGAGCCAGCATCACGAAACAAACTGAGGCTTAAAATCACACTTCCAGTTATCCAAAAGGTATTGCCCAGGCTATTTAAATAAAATTATACCGTACTTGAAACTTGTACTACCAGTATAAAAAAACCCAAACAGCTGGAAAAGATATTGACAGTATAGATATTCACTTCTAGCTGCAATCCTAAATAATTTGTGTCATTAAAACCCACTGAGCAGCAAGTTCATTATTTAATATCTATCAATATGAAATAAATGTTAAAGAAATCATAAAATTCTTTCAAAAAATTCACCAAAGTAGTGTAGCGGGCAATCACTGATGAAATACAGGCAGAAATACAACTACTGTATGTAGGGCCATCGATATGAAGATGAAAAGACTGAGGTTATGTCTACACTTACAGCAGCATGTACAGTACAGGCACCAGAACTGTAGCTACACCATCCAGTAAAAGGCAGGCTGGGTCCACGCCTGTCACTGTGGTGTGTAGCTACAAGCCTCAGTGAAAGGCTCTGGCAGTAGGGAGGCAGCTGGGAAAGGTTCAAGCTGCGGTGAGCTGCTGGAACCTTTCCTTGCTGCCTTGTCCCTGTTGGAATTTTCCCTGCTGGAACTCTCCCTGCTGCTGGAGTCTTTCACCATGGCAGGGAAAGGCTCTGGCAGCGAGAGGTAGTGGGTCACTACACTGCTAAAAATAGCAGTGTAGATGTGGGAGGCACTGCTTGGACATGTAGATAGCCATGTAGGGTATATATGCAGGGTGTTTGGGCATGTAGGGCACCCTAATCTACTCACCTAAGCTGTGCCTCACCATCTACACTGCTATGTATATCCAAGCTAGTTGGGCATGCATTGTCTGTACTCAACACACCATCGTAAGTGTAGACGTATCTTGAACTGATACATGGCTAGAAAAGGGACTCTGGAGGTTTGTCTATCTTTAAAATTGATTTAGTTAAATGGTGCAAGTTTTCTAATGAAGATCAAGCCTTTACTACATTATACACACACACACACACTGCAAAAACAGTTTTGTAGGTAGTGCCATCTTGCCTTCAGTCGACCAAATGCACATTCCACTATCATTCTGCAGAGTGTGCAAGAACATAAGAATGGCCATATGGCATCAGACCAATGATTCATCTAGCCCAGTATCCCGTCTTCTAACAGTGGGTGGTATCAGAAGTTTCAGAGAGAATGAACACAACAGGGCAATTTATCAAGTGATAAATTGTTGTTCAATCCCAGCTTTTAGCAGTCAGAAGTTTAGGGACACCATAGCATGGGGTTCCATCCCTGACCATCTTGGATAATAGCCACTGATAGACCTATCCTCCCTGAACTTATTTCATTATTTTTGGAACCCAGTTGTACTTTTGGCCTTCACAACACCCCCCTGGAAATGAGTTACACAAGTTGATTTTGCATTGTCTGCCTATTAATTTCATTGGGTGAGCCAATGAACAGTCTTCTGCCAGGAGCCTGCAAATCATGGTAGGACTTTAGGACCCAGGGAAGTAGATAGGTTGCCAAAATACCAGTGGGGATGGACACCCCATTGATATAATTATTTTTAGGTAAGAACAAAGTGCCTGGTTGTCATATTCAGATAGGCTGGTTCTCTGGAATACATCTGCATGGTGTTCTTTGCTGGTGCATCCAATGTAGATTGTACATGTACCTCCCTTTATAGTCCCCCAAGGCTGGCATAATGAGTGAATAATATCTTTTCTTGTTTATATACTCATGTGTACCTTGGGGGACGTAGGCGTAGGCAAGATAATGAGCACACTGGTGCTACTGAAGAACTCACCAGAATTCAGGAAGCCTATTAGCTGAAACCCTGAAATTATTTTGGGCACAGTGGATCATCCATGGTAGTGAAGATGGTCAAAGCAATAATTAACTTGCAAATATCCATAATTACAAAACTGGTGTTGACAAGTCAATTGTCAAATTGATCACTATATATCTGGGGTAGCTAGTTTGCAGAGGGCTACAGGAACCCACTTCCATACTGGTATGGCCTTTCTCATCCTCATTCTTGGTGTTGAAAGGCCAAGGAAAGCTCTTCAAGCAACTCAAGGCACGTGATTTTCCTTATACAAAAGTTTTGAACCCACTGCTGGTCATCCCACATCTGAATGATGGCGTAGTGCCACCATATTGCACCTGTGGACCTGGTCTAGATCACTTGGCATAGGGCGATTAATCTGCCATAAGAAAATGCATCAGCTGTCCCCACTCCATCTTTGCACGTCGCTTGTGTACTCTTCTTGAAACATGCTGCTGCTTTCTCATGGCACTAAGCAGCTGTTCTGGGCTCACAATTTACCTCTTCAAGGGGCATGTGAATAGTGTGATACATATAAAACCATTGCTCTTTACTTAATTGCAACAAGAAATACTCAAATTTATACAAATTTAACAAGTCCTTCAGCCGTTTCCCTGTTTCCTCACCATTTCAGAACATTCACTGGGTTAGGGTCAGTGTCATCTGGGGCCATTCTGAGTCTTTTTGCAGCCATGCGTGGCTTGTGTTCCTTCCACATTTCACTGCAAGGACATTCATAGAGCAACATAACTTAATGTAGTGCTACAAACCATTTGATAAGCCCTCAGAAGTCTTGGTACGCCTACACTGAAATAAAAAACACATGGCTGGTCTGGGTCAGCTGACTTGGGCTCAGACTGCAGACCTATAGAACTGCAATGTACCTTGGGCTTGACCTTGTGGGGTCTGAGAGCCTGGACTCCAGCCCAAGCCTCTACGCTGGAGTTTTATAGCCTCACAGCCAGACGACCCAGGTCAGCTGTGGCTATGCTGTGGGTCTTATCGCAGAGTAGACGTACTCCTAGTGCCACACAGGGATGAGTAGTGTGGACGTGGGCCATTAGTGCAATCACTGCACCACTCCATTAATATTCTGTATTATGGCTGCTCTTCTGCATGATAGGCTGACTTGAAGGAAGTAACTCGGTAATGCTGGAGAATAGATGCATCTTTTAGACCTTGTCTTCACTAGGAGAAATGGTATATTGTTAACTCAAGTTAAAATTCTAGTGAAGACAAGGCAGTCTGTAATTTTCATGTGAGTTAAAGATTAGAGTCCCCCGCAGTTTCTGACTCGAGTCTTTTCAATGAACATGAACACACACACACACACACACCCCTCTAGATTTAAAATAAAAAATAAAAAAAAAAGAGGCAACATTTTAAAGTATGATTGTATCCTGATGAAGTGCAATAGTTTCTTACAATAGTCTTACAACTCTTATAGATGGCAAAAAAGACTGAGCTTATACCTCAAGCCCTGTATCTGCCAGCCTTACTCACATTAAATATTTCTTTACTCCACGATTAGTCCCATTGACTTCAATTGGTCTATTCAAGGAGCAAGAGGTTCAACACGTGTAAGGAGAGAGAATGGGCCCACAAGTAGCAATACTTCCCCTAAATTACCTTGGAACGGTTTCTTCTAGATGTGTCAGTCTATTTCAGCAAGAAGAGAGATTTCTGATGGGAGAAATTCGGGAACATGAAATTCATGGACAAATATTAATTAGAGGAGAGAAATTGAATTTTGGGGAAAGGGGAGTTAAAAAGGCTAGCACTGTTTTCTGATTATTCTATGGCATGACAGGTAGGGAATCCACTTAGAATCCTAACCCTGCCACCTTTCCCCTGAACTAGACTGTAGTAGTGGCACCATGATCAAAGTTGCGGGAAAGCAACAGAATAAGATTTATATTATCATATTTACTGCTGTTGGCTGAAAAGCTATCAAAGGTCTAAGCTACCCATCAACTAAGTCAGAAAGTAACTGATGTTATCTTAAAGCAAGCAACATTGAGTCAGTGGTGGAAAAGGAGGCAGAGTATTTAACCAACCACACCCATTTAATAGAGCATGGATTTTTAAATTTAATTGCAATGTTTCCCAAAGCTCTACACAGAAAAAAGAGGCTTAAGTGAATCAGAAATAGAAGGCATTATCTTTCTGACCTGAAAATAATCGGTCATTTGCTTGGTAATTCAGGGTCAGCTTTACAAAATGTTTTGTTTTCCAAACTGATGAACTGGCATACTGCTATGGGTTTTTAGTGAATACTTGAATTGAATCTCTTCCATAGAAGTGTTTCTGTATTAATGTTTTTAAAGAGTAAAATGTGCATGTTTCTAAATAAAAATAAAAGTGATGTCTATTCTAACTCACCCGTCCTAACAAACAGAAAAACCTCAATCTGCATAAGCTTTCATTTTAATTGCATGATGTGGAAACCTGGTGTAGCACCTTTCTGCCCCACCCCCCAAAAATCCTTATGGCCCTTGTATTGTTTCGATAAAAGAAAGCCATCTAACCTTTTAAGGGTTTCAGGATTACAATTATAGCATTATTCCATAAAGTTTTCTTATCTGATTTAAATGCTAAATATAGTTAAAATCATTTAAAGAAACCTGATGCTTATTACTAATTAAAAGCTAACCTGGTGTTCCCCATTCGCTAAACACAGAGTACTGCAATTACTGTATAAGGTAAATACTGTTGTGCAATAAATATTAAGATTAAAGGCACACAGTGAAAATGTTGTATTACTACTACTTAAAAACAACGCAGTTCTATTAATTTTATTTAAATAGCTACTGTGGCTCAATAGATACAAGTAACTAAGGGTATGTCTACACTGGCAGAGTTACATCGCCAGCAGTTACATCGCCACTCAGAGAGCGCTGAAGGGAAACTGCTGTTGTGTGTTCACACTGTCAGCTGCCTGCGCAACAGCATGTTCACACTCGTGGTACTTGCAGCCGTATTCAAAGCGGTGCACTCCGGGCAGCTATCCCACAGAGTATCTCTTCCTCTTCTGCGGCTAAGAGTTGTGGGAAGGTGGAGGGGGTCATGGGGCATCTTGGGTCTTGTCCCAATGCCCTGTGATGCATTGCTTCACACCCCAGAAATCCCTGTGCTTCCGTCAGCATTTGGCACCATCTTTCAATGGTTTGTGTACTGCGCGCTCTGCCTCTTCGGTGTGCAGGAACGGATTCCACACTGTTGACCAATATGCTGCTCACTCTCACTAACACGTCACAAGTGGCAATGGAGCTATTCCTTAAACTACAAAGGCAAGAGGAGTTTGACATTGATCTCGCCACGCATAGCAGCTACAACTTGAGATTGCTTGTGGCATTCCTGGAGGTGCTGACCACAGTGGAATGCTGCTTTTGGGCTTGGGAGACAAGCACTGAGTAGTGAGATTGAATCATGATGCATATCTAGGATGACGAGCAGTGGCTGCAGAACTTTCGGATGAGGAAAGCCACATTCATGGGACTGTGGGATGAGCTCGCCCCAGCCCTGTGGCGTAAGGACGCAAGAACGAGAGCTGCCCTGTTGTTGGAGAAGTGTGTGGCGATTGCACTGTGAAAGCTAGCTACTCCAAACTGCTACAGATCGGTCACTAACCGGTTCTGAGTGGGAAAGTAAAACGTTGGACATGTGTTGACGGAAGTGTGCAGGGCCATTAATCGCATCCTGCTCCAAAAGACCATGACTCTGGGCAACGTGCGAGACATTGTGGATGGCTTTGCACAAATGGGCTTCCCTAACTGCGGAGGGGAGGGGTGATAGATGGCACGCATATTCCAGTTCTGGCACCAGACAACCTAGCCATCACGTACATTAATCGGAAGGGGTATTTCGGTATGGTTCTCCAGGTACTTGTGGATCACCATGGGCGTTTCACGGACATTAACACAGGCTGGTTGTTAGGCTATAGATATTCAGGCCTGTCTGTAAAGGCCTATACTCTAAGAATTTAGGTGTATTCTTATCACTTGGCTAATTATAGAGGTATAAAAGAAAGAATCAAAATCACTGTCTGCTGGTGTAAGGGCCTTCTATTACTGTGACAGTTTGAGGCCCTGTTCTTAGGCTAAGGCCTTTGGCTAAGCAGCAGAGGCAGCCATAAGCTGGGAAGCGAACAGTCACATCCTCACATTCCAAACTAGTCACATTGAAATAAGGTGCTATTGGGCTGTTAGGCACTATCAGGACAGGATTGTATTCCTATCACCTCCAGAGAAAGGGAAGTGCCTAGAAAATGTAAAAGGAAACTTAGTTTGATAGCATCCTGTCTGGCAAGAACTCACTTATCAATAGCTGGGATGTGAAATCCTCACTTCTGTATTGTCTTGTCATTATAGTTCCCACTTTGCTATTGTTTGTCTGTATAATCTCTGTCTGGTTCTGTGATTGTTCCTGTCTGCTGTATAATTAATTTTGCTGGGTGTAAACTAATTAAGGTGGTGGGATATAATTGGTTACATAATCATGTTACAATATGTTAGGATTGGTTAGTTAAATTTCAGGAAAATGATTGGTTAAGGTATAGCTAAGCAGAACTCAAGTTTTACTATATAATCTGTAGTCAATGAGGAAGTGAGTGGGTGTGGGTGAGGGAGATGGGAACAGGGAATAGGGGTAAGGAAATTGGAATCATGTTTTGCTAAAAGGGGAAATGGGAACAGGGAATGGGGCTAGGGAAATTGGAATAATGTTTGGCTAAGGGCAGGAATGGGAACAGGAACACAGGTGTAAGGCTCTGTGGTGTCAGAGCTGGGAAGGAGGATACTAAGGAAGGAAACTGTGATCATGCTTGCTGGAAGTTCACCCCAATAAACATCGAATTGTTTGCACCTTTGGATTTCGGGTATTGTTGCTCTCTGTTCATGCGAGAAGGACCAGGGAAGTGAGTGGGTGAAGGAATAAGCCCCCTAACACTGGTCTGGAAAGGGGTATGCATTTTTTGGAATACTGCCCTGTTCAGGAAGCTGCAAGCAGGGACTTTCTTCTTGGACCAGAAGATCACCATAGGGAAAGTCGAAATGATCATTGTGATCCTGAGAGACCATGCCTACCCCTTAACGCCATGGTTTATGAAGCCATACACGGGGAACCTTGACAGCAGCAAGGAGCGGTTCAACAACAGGCTGAGCAAGTGCAGAATGACTGTTGAGTGTACTTTTGGCCATTTAAAGGCCCACTGGCTCTGCCGATATGGGAGGCTGGACCTGGTGGATGACAATATTCTTATGCTTATAGCCGCATGCTGTACGCTCCATAATATTTGTGAAGGGAAGAGTGAAAGCTTTACTCAGGCCTGGACAGCTGAGGCTTAGTGCCTGAATGTTTAATTTGAACAGCCAGAGACCAGGGCTATTAAAGGGGCATAGCATAGGGCCATAAGGATCAGGGATGCCTTGAGGCAGCAATTTGAAGCTGAAAGCCACTAATATTTGTTGCTTTGCTCAGGAGTGCAGTGCTTGTAATACTGGGAGGTGACTGTGATTGGTGCAAATGATGCACTATGAATGTTTAAGAAAAGTGCCTGTTGCTTTGCAGGGCTCTGTGTGCTTTCAATTAATGGAGTAAAGATTGCTTTCAAACCAAAACAGTTATTTTATTAAAAAACAACCTGAGGAGAGAGAGACAAACAAAAAAACCCCCACACCATCGCTGAAGGGGATGGGGGAAGGGAGGGGCCCAGGAGGAGGTGGGTCCTGGGATGGTTAAAGATTTGTGTATGTCCAGGTATCATATGCAACCTTGTCCTTTGGAGTACAGTGCAGCGGGTACTGTACTTCAGCAGGGCTAAACTGCAGAGGAACGGGTGCTGAGCGCAGTGGGTACTGGGAGTCCGCAGAGCTGGACTGTGACGGCACAGAACTGCTCAGTTTATAATGCTAGTAGCGTCTGGAGCGTGTCCATTTGGAGATCCATAACGTTTAAGAGCCACTCTATCGCTTCATTCTGGCGTGCCGCATTCTCCTTTCAATCCCTCTAGTCGCTGTCCAGCCACTCCTTCAATTCTTGTTTTTTGGCCACAGAGTGCATCATGACATCAAGCAGAAAGTCCTCTTTAGTTTTTTGTGGACGCTTTCTAATTTTGCGCAGCCTTTCAGCCGGAAACAACAAAGAGGGAGGCTGGGCTCCCAAGTTCATATCCGTGAAGCCAAAATGCAACATTTTACTGAAGCAGTATTGTTTGAAACACACAGACCACTGATTCAGTGATTTAAAACACTGCCACTATTCACATACCTGTCACTAATTAGCTGACCCCAGGCAAACACACGTGAGCCACAAGACCCCCAAAATGGTGAGTACCCGCAGAAGCAGGGGAAATCAGTGTTCCAGGGCCTTCCTGTACATTGGGCACATGGCTCTTGGGGAGAGCCAGCACTGTAGAAGGGGCCTTATAATCATTACTGTCCCCACATTTTCCACAGGCTGTGTTAATTATGGAAGATATCTCACTGCTGAGGGTGAGCAGGGAATCAAGGGAGGGTCTTCTCCAAGACTGCCGCTTCCGCCCTGGCCCTTACGTGGCTCGCCTGTGTGCAGTAATGCCCCCCACAGTGATGGCTGAGTGGCACAGGAAACTTACCCTTAATGGGGCAAGAAACAAAGCAGCTCTGCCAAAGAACCTGCAGCAGCAGATTGCCCAGTATCTCCATGAGAGTTTCGTGGAGATCTCTGAGGGAGATTCCCGTGAAGAGAGGGAGTCAATCAACACCCTGTTCCGCCGCTCAGACTAGGCATGTGTTGGTACGCGCATCATACAGACACAAGCCTGCTTTCTGCAACCCTCCTGCCCCCAACAACTCGCTTCAGCGATTCCCAAAATCAAAGACACTCACCAGGGGCTTCCTCTCCTGTTTGTGCTTTGCCAAGCTCCGACAGCTGTGACTGGCTAGCCTCTTCTGGGATACAGAAGAGCTCCTGGCTGGATGCATCTCTGACCTCCAAGTCGTCCTCTGTATCTGGGTTCCCCTCCCCATCCTCATCCAAGATCTCCTCCTCCTGGCTAGTCTACTCTCAACTGGCATGTGAACCACTGAAGTATCCACAGTGGCCTTGGCAGTGGAGATGGGGTCGCCACTGAGTAACGCGTCCAGCTCTTTGTAGAACCGGCAGCTCGTGGGCCCAGCACCGGAGTGGCGGTTTGTCTCCTGTGCCTTGTGGTAGGTGTTCTGCAGCTTCTTCACTTTGACCCTGCATTGCAGTGTGTCCCAGTCATGGCCCCTTTCTGTCATGCATCGTGAAATCTGTCTGTCGGTATCATAATTCCTATGGCTGGAGCGCAGCTGGGACTGCACAGCCACCTCTCCCCAAATGCTGATGAGGTCCAGCAGCTTGGCATTGCTCCAAGCGGGGGATCGCCTGGTGCGTGGAGCAGGCATGGTTACCTGGAAAGATGTGCTGAGACCACTGCACGTGTCACCGAGCAATCGGGAAGGGGACTTTCAAAATTCCCAAGGAATTTAAGGGGTGGGGCTCACGTTTGGTCACCTCTTGGCAGGACACTGGAGTTCAAACCGATGACCAGAGAGGTGAGAACAGGCATTGTGGGACAGCTCCCGGAGGCCTATCACAGCGCTGCTATCGACCAGGGTGTCTACACTGGCACCATAGCGCTGTAGCCCCAGCGCAGAAAGCTGTACGCCTCTCGTCAGGGGGGTGTTTTTACAGCATTGCAACTGTGCAGTTTCTGCGCACTAAGTGGCTAGGCAGCGTGTACACCCCGGGAGTTACACTGCAGAAAGATTCTTTACTGCGCAGAAACTTGCCAGTGTAGACAAGGCCTAAGATAGTTTTAAGGTCTTTAATACCAAGCAGAGGGTTTTGTGGTGCAACTATAAAAGGTGGCAGGTTTCAGAGCGGTAGCCGTGTTAGTCTGTATTAGCAAAAATAACGAGGAATACTCGTGGTACCTTAAAGACTAACAAATTTATTTGGGCATGTCTAAGGTGCCACAAGTACTCCTTGTTTTGTTTTTTTTTAAATAAAAGGTCGATAAGTCAATACAGTAAAAAATTGACAAGATCTTAAAATTACTTCTCTCCAATAAGCTATTCCAATGTTTGTTTTCACTAACTGATCATGAGATTTCACAGTTTGGGTACAGACTTTATTTACTTACATTTGACAGTGAAGCCTCAATGGAGTGAATTAACTGGTGGTCTCTCTCCTCTCTTCAAGACGGATGCGGATGGGGTTAAATTCTTTGTTTTTGCCTATTGTACTCTACTATTCAATCACACCTATAAAAGCTGACCAATGCACTACTGTACAATAGAATTTTAACATGTCATGATCTTCACAGTGTTTGGACTGTCAAGATAACAGTCTTCATTTCTGTCATGGCACAAAATGCATATTTCATTACCTTCAGATACTGAATATGGATGGTTGCAAGGGTAACTTGTTAATATTTTACTATTTTAAAAGGTTTCTTGTACCTTTAGTAATGCAGAAAGTCTTAAAAAAAAAATCAGACTATGAACCAAGGTCACACGTAAACAGTGTGGTGCCAAGTGACTCCCTGCTCATACATACAAGTATGACCCACTTTCAGTCAAGGCAGACAAAGGCCAATACTGCAGAAACAGGCTTCTCTGTAGCAGTAAGTTTGATTAAAAGTTCAGTGGTGTGGGGGCTGTTGTGGATGGTTGTCTTCTGACAATAAAACAACAGAAGGACCATACTTTGACTTAGAGTTTAACAAACTGGAACTTACAAACTTGCAGTGTATCTGGCATTTTTTTTTTTATTATGACACCAATTTTATTTATATGTATTAATTTCCTAGCTCGTGAAGATGGCAAATACAAAAATCTTGATTTTGAATTCACAGGATTTCATGAACAAGAGTACATAGGAGTGAGTAAAAGAAAAAAATGTTGGATCATACAGAGAGGTGAGGTGGGGGCAGGGAGGGCAGACTAGCACTATAACAGCCATGTTCCTTTATTTTTTGTTAGGTACTTATACTTGTGGCTGACTGTCCCTACTCAGATCTCTTTTGTATTTATCTTGATTTGATGCTTTTCTTCTTTGACTGAGCTTTTTCAATCAGATGGGGAGGAGATACTGGGGGAGGAGAGTAGGGAGATATAAATTACTTGCAACAGAAGCCACCAGTCTCATTCATGGCTATTAGGGTCTGTTTGGTCAGGTTCTGATGTAGTAAGGGAGCACTGCCGACAGTTAAATTCTGTCATGGTGGTTGGTTAGTCTCCCTTGCGCATCATAGCTTTGACACACTGGGTATTTCAGGGACTCTTCTGAAATCTCTTTATAGAGCCGACAGCAATTGAATTGATGGGAAAATGGTTCAAGAGCAAGTGGATGCATTTGCACCATAAGTATCAAGGTTTGAGAATATAATGAAAGACAATGAGGAAAAGCTATTCCTAAAGCACATGTTTATAAATTTAAATACTGTCATGATTAGCACACTAATACATAAGTACAGACTAAGAAAAACAGGACTGATTCTGATCTCATGTACACCAATGTACATAAGGAATAACTCCACTATAGTCAATCGAGTTACATCAGTTCATATGAAATCAGAATCAGTTCAATGTGTTATTTAACATCAATACTGAATATACAGCTAATCAAATTAAATATAAAACTTTGATTGTGTGCAACTGTGAAAATGAACAGGTGGAAACACTCGGAAATTAAGATTACATTTAGGAATAGTGTGGCATGGTAATCACTCTACTTGTGGATTGGCAATTTTAGATGGAGTGATTCTAGCATCAGGCCCTAATTCTGAACTGTTTTTGTGCACTGAAACGATTTTTCATATTTCTTCTAAAATCCATAGAAATTGATCTAAGATTAGCAATAAATTTTTCATTCAAAATGCAGAACTATTTTCTCATTTACAGGCAACAAATATGTTCATGATTTGATAAAGAAAACAGAATTCTCACTTTAATAAGAGATTAATGTTCCCAGCGGTGACCAGGAAAATGCAGCTAAAAGGTAGCAAGTTAGAAGCCCTGAAGCTGAAAACACACACATGGGCTTTGATGTTGTCATTTTACCTCACAATGATATTTGATATTTTATGTGTCTGCTGAAGAAGAAGAAGAAAAAAGGAACCTAAAAATATGAGACTTTGGTTTTTGGATAAGAACTGTTAAATGTTTGGCTAAGATGAAGAATTTTTTTTAAAATTCATGTCAAAACTTATATGAAAGGACTTTAAAAAAAATATTCCAGCCTTGCAGTATTGTAATTAATGCTTAAAGAGATTTCTTTATTGGGTAATTTAACTAGCTAAAATTCTCCAGTAATTAGGAGGCTTTCTAAAACTAGATACATTTATAGTTTATGGATTTAATCCAAGTGTTTCTGATTTGGATATTTTTGGTATATAAGAAGAGTTAAACATTTGCTGAGTGGTTATTTTTCGATGCCCTTGCTCCATAACTGAGCACTGTATACAGAGAAGTTTTACATCTACTCTACCCTTATCAGCAGCACTGAGAGAGAGAGTCTCAAAGAGACCATATAAGTTGCTTGTTTTATCTTGATATTAAAAAACAGAAGTGTTTCTTTCCTAAAATATATAATAAGCTATACATGAATTCTACCTCTCTCTCCAGTACTCCCTTATAAATAAGTAATTATGCCAGATCTTAAACTGGTATAAATCAGCATAGTTCCCTTCACTTCAATGGAAGTGCGACAATTTATACGATCTGAAGATCTGGCCCATTGTGACTCAAGTATTTCTTATTAGACACCCAAAAAGCCACAATCCCACACTCAAGGAAGAGAGCCATACTGCTTAAAAAAACAACCCGGTTTAGAGGGGAAGTGAAGGCAGCTATAAAAAAATAAAAATAATAATATACAACAAATGGAAGAAAGGGGAAGTCGATAATAATGAATATAAATCAGAATTTATTTTTCTAAAATTCCTGAGGGAAGCAAAGGGACACAAGGAGCAATCTATGGCCATCAGAGTTAAGGACAATATATTAGGAGCAAGAAGAATCCTGACAATGATATTGGCTAATTACTATCTGGAAATAGTAGAATCATCAATAGTAATACAGAAAAGGCAGAAATGTTCAACAAATATTTCAGCTCTGCATTTGGGGGGGAAAAACAGATTATATTTCATCATATGGGGATAACATTTCATCTTTCCATTCCACTAATATCTCTGGAGGATATTAAACTACTAAAGTCAGGCATTTTAAAAATCAGCCGATCCACATAACTTGCGTCGAAGAGTTTTAAAAGAACAGGCTGATGATCTCGATGGACCATTGATGCGGATTTTCAATAAGTCTTCGAGCACTGGTGGAGTTCTGGAAGAAAGCTAATGTGCCAATTTTTAAAAAGGGGTAAACTAAATGATCGGTGTAATTATAGGCCTGTCCGCCTTACAGTGATTCTTGGCACAATAATAAAGCAGCTGATACAGGACTCGATTAATAAAACATTAAATGTAATTAATGCAAATCAATAGGAAAATAGATCATGACAAAACTATCTTTATATCCTTTTTAGGTGAGATTACAAGTTTGGTTGATGAAGGGAACAGTGTTGATGTAATAGACTCATGTAAAGCATTTGACTGGGTACCACATGACATTTTGATTAAAAATAGAACATAAAATTGACATGGAATACATTAAGTGGATTAAAACTAGTTAACTAATGGGTCTCAAAATATTTCTGTAAATGGGGAATCGTCATTGAGTGGGGGTATTTTCAGTGGGATCTCACAGCAATTGGTTCTGTGCCCTATACTACTTAACATTTTTATTTATGACCTGGAAGAGAACATAAAATAGTCACTGATAAAGTCAGCAGCTGACGAAAACTGGGAGAGGGGTTAAAAATGAAGAGGACAGGTCACTAATTCAAAGTTGCTTGGTAAACTGGGCACAAGCAAATAATATGCATTTTAATACCGTTAAATGTAAATGTATACATGTAGAAAAGAATGTAGGCCACACTTCCACGATGGGGGACTCTATCTTGGGAAGCAGTGACTCCGAAGAAAACTTAGAGGTCATGATGAATAATTAGCTGAACATGAGCTCAGAGTGTGACGTTTGGCCAAAAGAGCTAATGTGATCCCGGGATGCATAAACAGGAGAATCTCGAGTAGGAGTAGAGAGGTTATTTTATCTCTATATTTGACACTGGTGCAACTGCGACTGAAATACTGTGTCCCGTTCTGGTGCCCACAATTCAAGAAAGATGTTAAGGGATGACCTGATTAGTCTATAAAGTATCTACACACAGAGGCGGATTAATATTTTTTGGGGCCCTGGGCACAAAATATTTGGGCCCCCAACACTACCAGGCTCTGCCCCCCAAAACCCTGCCCAGGCAAGAAGGGGCTGTGGTAAGAGCTTTCCAGGGAGCCCTGGAACATCCACCTGCCTAGGTGGTGTGCCCCAGGGGGCAGGGACATGGGTTGGGGGCTGCTCTCAGGCACCATGGCTCCCTGCCCAAGGCAGGTGGAGGGGCTGGGGCTCCCCACAGCGGCCTAGTCTCCCTGGGTGGCTCTTACCAAAGCCTAGGATAATCATCCTGTTTTGGCCGGTACAGTCCCCTTTTTAAGCCCTGCCTGGACATCCTGACTTGTTTGGCAAAACTGATGATCAGTTGGCAACAACAAATAGGATAAATGCCTAGTTTTGCCAAAAAGGGGCTTTGGGAATGAGCAACGGGGCTCGGGCCAAGTCCACGCGCGGGTCGGGGGTATAAGAGGGGCATGGGCTAGGTCCGTGAGGGGATATGATCAGCCTACCACAACCCGGCTTCTGGCCTGACCAGGGGGTGGGGTCTCAGGGGAAAGAGAAAGAGCATGGCGGTGGACCAGGAGGGGGAGAGAAGAGGCAGGGGACATGGCTACAGGTCTGGCACCTGTGGCCTCCTGCTGACAGGGGCTCCCAAATAGGCCAGGGCCCATGCCCTGCCACTCTACCCATGGGGAACAAATATTTAATAGCAGGCTTTTCAGTGTATCAGAGAAAGAAATAACATGATCCAACGGCTGGAAGTTGAAGCTAGACAAATTCAGACTGGAAATAAGGCATACATTTTTTAAAGGTGAGTAATTAACAATTAGAACAAATTACCAACAGTTGTGATAGATTCTCTATCACTGACAATTTTTAAATCTAGATGTGATGTATTTATAATATATATGCTCAAGCAATTATTTTGGGGAAGTTCTATGGCCCGTTTTATACAGGAGGTCTGTCTAGACGATCACAGTGGTCCCTTCAGACCTTGGAATCCATCAACCTATGAAAGTGTTAGACAATTTGGCCAAGATTTTCAGAAGTGACTAGTGATTTTGGTGCCTAACTTGACACATTTCAGAGGGTGCGATTTTCAGAAAGTGCTCAGCACCCACTCTGATCTAAGGTGTTTCACATTGAATGCTCCAAAATTGAAGCACCCAGAAAAAATCGGTTTTTGAAAATCTTGGCCTTTATAAACGAACATGGAATATAGGGGCACTAAGGGGAAGTGTGGGTGACAACTACTTTTTTAAAAAAAGATTGTTTTGTCAGAATGTATTTGGAAAGGTTTTTTCTCATTTCAACTACAAACAACAGACATCAATTTGAGTACAATGGCTGCAGCACTTCACAGTAGGACACCACACAAATAGTTTGGAAAGTCATTCCAGAAACGAACCAAATTACCCAGAAACCATCTGTTTACCCTGGTCAATAAAACACTGTTATCTCTCTTACAATAGGCCATACTGTTTATATAAACAAAGTTAGCTTTCATGCCTGGGCCACCTATTTATTTAGTGAGATCAGCTATCACTGTAAATCAATTTCTTTGCAAATGAGAAACACAGCTGTCTGCAAAACCTACTTAAAACTCCTTCCTGTGTCCAATATTTGTACGTGTAGCAGAGCAGATTACCATGAGAATACAAAAAGGATTGTCAGCAGAATACATCTGTGGAAGCTAAAATAGAACAGCTCTTCTTGGGTTTTACATCTGCTTCAAGGGGAAAGATCATGTTCAATTTACTTGCCTTTTTGTATTGCTGTATGAGAAACTTGATTTGTTTATACAATTTGCATAATGACAACTTAAAAATTTGACCAGGAAAACCGTTACATTTGCTATTCAGAATAGGAGCCTTCAGAAAGACTTAATTAAATCAGTCATTAAAAATGCAAAATATAGAACTTAAAGATTTACAAAAAAAATTGTCATCATGTCACTGACCTTTATAAAGTGTAGCTGCATTGTTAGCATGGATTTTGCCTTTAATGAGTTTAACAAGTATTAAAAGAACAGAAGGCCCAAACTACCCATCTGTAAGAAGCCTCTGCAAGGTTTTCCTCATGGAACACTCAGAGGAATCATCTCCAAGTGGAAGACCACTTACCTCAACCCCATAAAGAAGAGATGGCACAACTCTCACCCCCAGAGACCTCACAGATGCGTTTGGAACATATATGCTTCTTGTGGGATCAGTGAGAGGCCAGCATCATCCTTGCAGAGAATGTAGCAACTATGAAGCATGAGATATACAAGATCCCATCACCTTTTGTAATGACAACATGAGCAGCAGCAGCAACCCATTAGGGTACATAATCCCTTAAGCCCCCACGTATTTTCAGTTGCTTATGAACTTTGACTCTTTCACCGTTTGGGCGGAGCAATTTTTATTCGCTTTGTTTTTGGCTGGAAATGCATTTTCTTCTCAGACGCTGAGTAAAACTTGTTTCAGAGTAACAGCCGTGTTTGTCTGTATTCGCAAAAAGAAAAGGAGGACTTGTCCACCTTAGAGACTAACCAATTTATTTGAGCATGAGCTTTCATGAGCATTTTTTTTCAGCTCACTTCATCGGATGAGTTTCGTTGATAGCATATATGGAGTTTTTTTTTAAAAAGTACACTTTTCCCACTAGAAGATTTTCTAACTTCTGAATTAAAATTAATATTGTGAAGTGAAGCACTCAGTTTTTGTGTGGCATATTATTTTTCAAATCTAACAGGCTATATTGTAACCTAAAAAGCCCTTGGTTGGGGGTTGTATAGAGCTGCAGCAGGGAAAATCTTGGAAGGACTCTGCCTCAGAGATTGGGTTTCATGACACATTGGGGGGGCGGGGGGGGGAGGGGAGGAGAATTACATAAGTTGCACATGATGCAGCTGTCCTGTTCTGCCAACTAGTGTGGAAACTGAAATACACAGCCATGGAACCTGCCTCCTCCCCTTCCCCTTTGGGCAATGTTTGTCCCCAAAACAGTGACGAAGTATCCCCAACATGCTCAAGCACAGGGTCTGCAATTGTCCCTGATCCTGTCATAGGAGGGCAGAGAAGGCAAAGGTTTCTCCAGTCACAATATGGCCTAATGTAATCATATTAAAAAACTATCCTAAAGTGCATATTCAAGAAGGTAGACATAAGTTTGGACATGCATGAAAAAAAAACAACTAGTTCCAACATTGTTACAGAAAAATATATACATACAGTAGAATTTTATGGAAAATCTCTGGTTAAGCAGTAGAAAAGCTATCTGAAGCCTGAAGTTAAAAATGTTTAATGCTCAAGAATAGAGGAAAAAAAACCTGATGGCCTTCAAGTTTATTTGAAAGACAGATTACAGAATATTACGTAAAGCGCAAATCTCAGACCTATTCCCCATTGTATTTACAAATATTATCAAACTTTATAAGACCATGAATTTTCATAAAAAGTGACATTTTCAAAAACCTTTACTTGCTTTAATCCTCCTCTTTTCTTTTGATAGGATTAAACTCTCAAATGGCAGACTGTTAAATAAGCACACCAAAATGCTAACTGTGAGGCATTTGGCTTTATATATTTATAAATTAGTGTTTCACAGCCACTTCAAATTTGACATTACAGTTCAGTATCTCCAGGCAATTCATTTCAATGGGTGTTGAATTTGATTTATATGATTTTTCTCATTTTAACATCCACATGTTCCTATGCCAGATACCTTTAAATATAATTTTTTTTAAAAAAAAAAATCTATAATTTATTTAAATGAAGCTCCACAAAAAGATATGGCCTGTTATTTTTAAAGCACATCAACTGTCTTGCCTAAAACAATTTTTAAAATTGCATACAGATAATTCACCGAAGGCCCTATTCAGCCACAAAATCTACCAGAAAGGCTGCAAATCTTGACAAATCCATTCAACTGAAAGATTAGCTTGCTTTGAAGCCCCTAATTGCAGAGCCTTTTCCCTGCTATAGTAATCCTAGAAGGTATCTATTTGCCAGGTAAGAGGACAAGACCTGCACACTGAAGCAGCTAATCTTCTTCCCTACATATGTAAGTGTTCAGAGGACTGACTCCCCGAATGCTCAGTAGAGTAAGTGCTTGCTGGCGTCTCTTTGGAAGATGAGGATGCTGGAAAATTTACCCAAATAAATTTGCAGTTTTCTCCATGGCTGTTCTGTCTAAAACTCACAGAAACCTTGTGAAACCGCTGGAAAGACAAAATTCTGCTGGATGGGGTATTCTAAATGCATTTCTTTAACTGGAAGTATTTATTTAGCGAAACATAAAATTTATACATACCGTAAGGATTTGTTGTTTATATGTTTTGGGACTTGTGACGGGGTTGGGACTCATCACCGCAGCACCTCCTCCTGTTCACTCTGGGAATTAACTCAGTTCATGCTGAGTGCCCTCTGCCAGTGATGTCCTGTCCGTCTCTCACCCTAGATTGTCGTCTCAACCCGCGTTGCTCCCAGCTTGCGGCGTCCTCTTCAGGACACCGCCCTCCGGCAGTGCCCATGCTGTTGACTCTGGGAATTAGCTCAGTCCATGTGGAGCGCCCTTCGCTTGTGGTGTCCCGTCCGTCTCTTGCCCTCCATTGGTGTCTGGACCCACGTTGCTCCCCGCTCAGCGGCGTCCTCTTCAGGACACTGCCCTCCGGCCGTGCCCACTGCTCCGATCTCACCCCCTTCTGGGGGTTTGGTGTGGTCAGCAGTCCTTTTTTGCCCAACCACAATGGCCAACCACACCCCAAAGTTTAACCCCTTTTGGCAGGGGTCTGGTGCAGTCCGTGATGGCCACTCCGAATGGCCAGGTGGAAGTGGAAGGGGGGGGACCCAGGCCCGCCCTCTACTCTAGGTCCCGACCCAGGGACCCTTTGGCAGCTGCCTTCCTGCCTGCCCCCCTTCTCGCCCTTTGTCCATCTCTCTCCCTGGACATTTCCCCTTCGGCCCCTTTGCATTGGCTAGGCCCTTTTTCTCAGGGCTTGCAGCTCAGCAGGTACCGGGAAGGAGTTCCCTTCTGCTCCCCAAGCCTGCCCAGGATTACGCTGTCCCTGGTGCTGGTCTCCTCATGCAGGAAACAGACCTTCACCCTCTGAAGGCCTGGGAGAGACTGCCTGCTCCCTTCCTGGGCAGCCATTATATAGGGCCTAGCCTAGCCATGATTGGCTCTCTAACAGGCCCTCCCTGATTGGATGCCACCCTGCACAGCCGCTCTGGCCTGTTGTAGCACAATCTGGCATGGGGGTGGGGCACCGCCCCACCACAGGACTCAATGATCAGATGCAAATTCCTCTCCTAGCCTATTAGGAGAAAAACTATTCCTTTATTAATACAAGCACACAGGCATACTAAGTATTGTCTGGACCTCACTGTTGGCTGAAAATAGAGCTTTCAAATTATCTACTTAACTATTTTCAGAACAACAACTGTCTTCTCTTTTCTGTGGTGTTTGACCTTTAAATTAGAAGTCTGCTTTTTAATCATGGAAACAGTGGATAGGCCGAGATGAATTTCTTTCTACAAGTCTTTAAAACAGCGTATATACCCCAGTAAGTCAATACTTTTATACAATTCACAATGCCAGTAACAGCTGAGTATTTGGTGACATGCAGATTATGAAATACAATCAAAACAGGAGGAGACAGGCACAAGCTAGTCTCTAGACTCCAGAGGCACTGAATCCAATTTGTAAGAGTCCCAAGAAAAATGGAGGAGGTATTAGTCTATCTACGTTTCCCCCACATTTGGCATTATTTAATAAGTTAATAAAATTGGCAGTCTCACTCAAAAGGTCCAGTACTACAACAACAGCAGAAAAATATGTAGATAGTAACTGAACTAATGATGCACACTACTATTTCTATTATTTTACTTTCGAACAAACAGCAAATGCAAAAGTTATCCAGTTTAAAGTTTCCATGCTCATATTGGGCATGAGACACCTAGAAGACAACGATCTACAGTGGTTATACATAGGCTGAACTATTCAGCATAAAGACTGTGCAAAGAAAGAGAAAACACTATTTCCCTCCCCCTCCCCCCCCCAAGTGTTGCAGAATTACTTATATTAACAAATCCTAACATCCTAGGAACTTCAAAGCTCAGTTCTAGGTTTGTCCTGCTCTACTCTGCTGGGAGCAGGCACAGAAATGCTGCTATTCTTAGAAAGGTGTGGTGCTACTATATGGCCATTTCTGGGGGTTTGGAAGGATACCCACTCAGAAAAGGCATTAATCTCCACAGCTGATTTTGAACTAACAAAACTCTATGGAATAAAAACCTAACACTTTAGGGTCCATTTCTGTAACTCATACACTTGTTATCTGGAGTTATTTTCATTTTATTTCATAAGATAATTAAAAGTCTGGATAGAAAAAACCTTTGCTAATCTTACACATTACTGTGGGTGAAATCCTGGCACTAATGAAGTCAGGGGCAAAATTACCATTGATTTCAATGAGGCCAGGATTTCACACTACGTGAACAAGATAAAATGTAGCATAGGACAAATTTTTCTTTTAGTATGTACCCACCTAATTGAAAAAGCTAGTTTCCATTTTAGTGGACAACTTTCAAAACATCTATATAAAAAGCTATGACCCTTACACCTCATACAAGGTACAGCTTCTAGTTAATATCTGTATACTAAAAATAAAATAAATAAATAAATAAATAAATAAATAGTGTGAAGTGTCGCAAGACACCCATCTTTAATGATCTTCCCTTCTAAGGTACAGAATACTATTTATGTATAATTATGATGCTACAATACTATTTATCCATAATTATGACATTCAGAAATTAACATTAATTCCACCAGTCTACACTATTCATGTTTTTAGTAGTGTGTGGATTTTGTATGGGAATGTGCCAAATCATCTCTCAAATTATTAATTTGAGCTATGAACATGATCTGATAAATACCTTGGAGGCATCAGACCCCTTTCTATTATAACAGGCATTTCAGTAACACACTGGATATGTTTAATAACAGCATCATTTTTCAAAACTAATTGTGACACCTACTAATATTCCATAAATAAAGGGATCAGATTAGAGTCTCACCACCATTCATTATGAAGTATTAAAGCTGTCTAATCTCTTATCACTGCTAACAAAGAATGAAAATGCCAATAACTACAGAATATGAGTATTTTTCTTATGAAAACAGTAGAACATAATTCACAGTACAAATCAGATGCTGTGCCTTCATGTGGTTATAAAGCTCTTCTGAATTAAACAATTCTAAAATTGAACATATGTAATTTTTTCATTTGCCCTAAGTTGTCTATTTTCATTTTTTAAGATTTCTGGACTCTTTGATATACATTCTAACAATTTTATCTCAGTTGCTACTGAATTGACTGGAATTAAGAGGAGGCTTAAATGTTAAAGAGAACCTAGAAGTAATACAAAATCCTCAACTTACCAATGAATAATATCTCCCCAATACAGCCAAAAGTCAACTGCATAGACTAATGTTGGAGCTCAGGAAGCTTCTCTTGTTCGGAAGAGCAAGTAATTCTGAGTTACAACTTCCCATCCAAATATTCAATCAATTATTCCTATTGAGTGACTTGTCATTACTATGTGTTAAGAGATTCAAGTATACTGAATAAATTCATGTTATTTGTTTTATTGGGTTGTCAACTCTTACGATTTTATCATTATTCTTGCAATAATCTGGTGTTTTTCTTAAGGCGACAACTCCTAAAGGAGTTTGATTAGGCAAGTATTTTTTTTTTTTTAAAAGAAGTATCTAGCCCTCAAGGTTGTGGAGAAAATTCTGACCTGAGCAAACCCTAAAGACTCTACCAAAAAAAGCCAACCCCCCGCCCCCCCCCCCAAAAAAAACCAACACCACAGCGCAAATCAATAAAGAGCCAAAATTTTTATATTAAAATAAATCTCATGATGTTTTGTCGTGTGATTCATGATTTTTGCATGCTTGGGGTTGGCAATACTGGCTTTCATAGTGCCAAATTCTAGCCAAGTCTCAGGAGTACACAATGGAAGGAAGGGTGCAACAAGCCTTTCCTTGACTCTTGCATTTCTGAACAGGGGTTGGCCAGAATTTGACTGAGCATTACAGTTCCTCCTTGTGTTCTCTTTAGGCCAGCCCTGACGAACCCCACCACCTTCACAAATGATCTGCAGATCTGGCTGAGTGAAAAGCATGCTACACTCTTCAAGGGTACTGGAGCAATTGTTCCTGGGAGTACACATCAGAATCCTCAATTGGCATTCTGACTGATTCACCCAGAATTTTTACTGTGGGCTCGAGCCACACCACAGAGCCTCAGGGCATGTCTACCCTACAATAAAAAACTCACAGGTCCAAGTCTCAGAGCACTGGTCACCTGACTTGGGCCACGGGGCTATAAAACTTGAGTGCTGACACTTGGGCCAGAGCCTTAGCTCTGAGATTCTCTCCACTTGTGGGGTCTCAGAGCCTGGGCTCCAGCCTAAGGGTTTACACTGCAATTTATTAGATTCACAGCACGAGCCCCCTGAGCCCAAGTCAGCTAACCTGGGTCAGCTGTGTTGCAGGTCTTTTATTTCAGTGTACACATACCCTCAGTCCCTCCTCTGGCATGCACAGTAGAAACTGGTATTTCACATCTAGTCTTTTCTTAATCTGTCTTGTCTACACTACAAATCCATTACTAGGTTAGCTATACTGGCAGAGCCCCAGTGTTGATGCAGCATATGCCAACAGGAGTTTCACTGTCAGCATAGTAACACCACCTTCCCAAACACCAGATATGCTAACAAAGGAGCATTCTTCTTAGAGTGTGTGCCATATTTGTCCACGCCTTATATTAGTATACAGCTATATAACTCATTTACTGTATGTGTCCAAGATCCAAGACTCACGAAGTCACTGAATTTTATTCCTCTTCCCATGTATCCTTTGGAATTTTGATGATCAGATAAATTCACCCCACAATAGTATCTCCCAACTGAATTAAGAAGCAAGTTTTATTAGAAGTATTTTCTATCCAAGCTATTACTTTGTCAATTAAAATAGCTTACTTTAAAACAAGCAACAACAGGTTACTAACTGTTCTGTAACTGATGTTCTTTGAGATGTGTTGCGTATGTCCATTCCACGTTAGTTGTGTTTATGCCCAGTGCACTAGAATTGGAGATTCCTTTTAGCAGTACCACTCAGGACAGCGCACACACCCTCTGTTGCCTCGTGCTGCTGAGTGATGGTATAAAGTGTGGAGCCAGCCCCAACTGCTGCCCCCGCCCCCCCAGTCCTTTTTATGGGACAGACTCTGATATAGAGAGGTAGGAGGGTGGGTTGTGAAATAGACAGGTGTAACATATCAAAGAACAACAATTACAGAACAGGTCAGTAAATGTTTTTCTTCTTCAGGCGATTACATCCACTTCAGGTGACTCACAAGCAGTTCAAACCGGAGATGTGTTTCGGATTCCAGTCATTGTTCAGATAAAGGACTACTTGTCCAAACTTGGCAACAGTCTCTTCTGGAATGTTGATATGGCATAAGGAGTTATAAAGGTACATATTGATGACCAAGCTGCAGTCCTACAAGTTTCTGACATAGACAATTGAGCTAAAAATGCTGCAGAAGCTGCATGAGATCTTGCTGAGTGTGCTACCACCCTGCTTGGCAGGGCTATGATGGCAATTTCATAGCACAGGTATATACAGGAGGAAATCCAGGACAAGATCTTCTGCGCTGAGGTAGAAAGGCCCTTCATCCTGTCTGCAACTACCAAAGAAGTTGAAAGAAGAACAGGAGTACTTCTGGCACCTTAGAGACTAACGAATTTATTTGAGCATAAGCTTTCACGGGCTACAGCCCACTTCATCGGATGCATAGGAGGGAACATATAGTAAGAAGATGTATATATACACACATACAGAGAACATGAAAAGGTGGAGTAAGAGGCTAATTAATTGAGATGAGCTATTATCAGCAGGAGAAAAAAAACTTTTGTAGTGATAATCAAGATGGCCCATGTAGACAGTTGACAAGAAGGTGTGCGGATACTTAACATTGGGAAATAGATTCATGACCTGGATCAGGATAGCCAACACCCTTCTAACATCCAACATATGGAGCCTCTCCACATTCTTATGAGAACGGGGCTTAGGAAGAGAGTCAATTAGTATACTGTTTGATTGTAGTGGAAGTCTAACACTAAACCAAAAATCTTGGATGTGGACTTTGGTATACTTTGTCCCTATAAAAGACTGTAAGGAGGTTCAGCTACCACTGGCCTTAATTCCCCCACTCTTCTCGCAGAGGTAATGAATACCAAAAATTGACAGATGAAGAGGGAAGAAATAACATCTGCCATCTGAGGATATAAAATGACCAAATGGTTTAAGAACCTAATTGACACTGACCAACAACTAGAGGGTGGAAAGCAGAGATAGGTGAACTCTGATAGAGCTAAGAAGATAGGACTTGTTATTTCAGGTAGAACAAAAACAGTCCAGAATATGTTGTATACAGGCCCAGACTGGCAAAATACTCCTTTGCTATGACCATATGGAAAATAATTTCTACTTCAACAGGTAAGACTATCTAATTAAAAGGCTGTCTATTCCCAGAATAATCTACCTTCTGAGGCATTAACCCTGGAGCATCCAGGCTGTACGACGAAGAGCATCTGGACTACGATTTAACAAGTGACCGTGGTCCGGGAGATCAGGTCTGGCTCTGGAGATAGTGTCAAAGGAGCCTTGGCTGAGAGAATCAGCAGACTGGAAAAACAATACTGTCAAGGCCACACTGGCACTATGAGGATCATGTGAGCATGATCCTCAGCAACACTCTGAAAAGGAGTGGAACAGGAGGGTAAACATAATTCAGATTGTCTTTCTGGGATAACATGAAAGCATCCGTCAGAGATCCCTGACTGTGACCTGCCCTTTAACAAAAGGGTTAGAATTTCTTGTTGTGGCAAGTAGCAACCAGGTCTATTTGAGAGACCCTCAACACCAGGTCTGAAAAATAAGCCTTAACTGTATGTGCCCTGAGAGACTACTTGCAATCTTTGTTGAAAAATCTGCCCAAAATTGTTCTGAATCCCCAGGATGTTTTGAAATGAATTGCACTGGTGACACAAAATACCCAAAGCTGTATTGCACCTTGACAGAGACTGTCCTACCTGGCCCCTCCCTATCTCTATCCTCCATCTTGTTTCCTTGAGGACTGTTCCAAGGACATTGATTTCTTGAAGGAGGTTGGCTCCTTGGAAGCATGCTACCTATGCTTTTTCCTTGGCACTGAAGAAGGGCACAGAATGTTTGAATGGGCACTTCTGACAGGGGCAGATGTGCTCAGTACCCATCCTAAGTGGGAAGGCTTTGACAGTGGACACCAGGCTGCCTCCATGAGAAGATGATGCAGTCTTACCTCTCTATCTTTCTTAATCGGGGCTTGAAGTCTTTACATATTTGACACCTGTCCTGGATGTAACCCTCACCTAAGCACTTCAGATACTGAAAAGAAGGTCACTTAATGGCACAGACTTCTCAAAGCCAGTGCAAGGCTTAAAAGTCTGGAGACAGAGGATTTCTCGATACCAAGAGTTGGTAACCAGAACAAACAGCTCCCTAAGTAAAACCAATTAAATTAAAAAAGTAACTATTGATGAGTACACTAACTATAATAAAAATAAACTAACACCCCAACTACCAATCACAGACAGTAAGAAGAATCGGAGGGAGACTGGTGGCAACTGAACGCTTTATACCATTTAGCAGCAACACAAGGCAGCGCATATGCTATCCCAATGAGTACCTGTGACAATTTTCATGGTACACAGGACTGTCACCTTGTTACCCACTGCCTCTAGCAAGGAGTAGACCTGCCTGTGGTAACTGGGTGTTAGGGAGCTAACACCACCAGCCTAACCTACCTGTTAGCCACTCAAACACTCTCCTCTGGGCTACATGGGCCCTGTCTGTGTCTTTCAGGTTAACAATAAATGCACTCAAGTCCCTTTGAATCATTCCCACGTAATATCCAACCCCTGACATTGGCTACTCACAGAAATCCCAGACCCTCTGTCCCCAAAGGAGCAGTGTGCCCCAGTTTACTAGCTTTACCTTAAATCACCACTCTTGTATAAAATCATACAGCACTTGTGAGCAGTTAAAACAAAAACAGGTTTAAGAAAGAATGGAGTTTAGATTCAAGAAAGTGGTGAAAACAAATGGCTATGATACAACACAAAATCATAACACACAAACCTGGATCTACAGTTATTACTCGTTATCTTTCCTATCTAATAAAGTGGGTTTCCCTGCCCAAAGTTCAGTCTCTGCTGTAGAGCTGGCTGGCTTCACAGGAACCAAGATCCAATTTTTCCATTTGAACATCCCTTTTCACCAAGATGTCTCCTCAGTGAAAGGATTCAGAGTGCTTTTCCCCACCCTGTGTTACAATGAAACAGTCTTTTGTCACTTTTCATAGACAGGGCAAACCTGTCTTGTTGCAGTGTTCCTTTACAACCTCCCAGTGGTTTTGATGGTTTGCAGTGGTCTCTGATAATTTTGGAGTGGAGCAAGGCTAGACCACTAAGGGGTAACAACCCTCTCATACTTGAATGGGCCCATAATGAGACATTTTATCCCCTGGTGACTAACTTTTACTCCAATATCATAAAATGTACTTTCAATAAATTTGATATTTCTGAAAATATAACCCGTACGTACTTCTTGCAATGATTCTGAGTCTTGCTAAGTTACAAGCTTTCTGTAGGAACCTTACAACACAATATCCATTATGGATAGTCTGTAAGACATGTGTTTGATGTAGTGATTTTGTCACGTCTGAGACACGAGTTATTTGCAAAGAACAGGGACCCTTTGCCAAAGGGTCTCCATGTGACAATACTGCAAAGGGAAAAATCTGACTGGCGCACTAGACATGCACATACCTGAAGTGGAATAGACGTTCTACCACCCAAAGAACATGTGGTTCTTACCTTACAGACTTGTAATATACACACACCGAGAACATACTTCAGTTAAATTAATAGATTTCATAAACTAGCTAAGTTGTGTGAAATTTCTCAAAGTTAAATTGCTGTGTGCAGTATTTTATGTTGAAAGCCATACAACTCCACACACAAAAACGTTTAAAGAGCTTCCAGTGCTACGATATGTGCTCTCTAACATACATCACCTCCACCTTATGTGACAAAAAATGTTCCTAGTTTATGCCAACAACACTAGTGTTGTTCCAATAGAGTTCTTTTCATATTTATCTTGTTTAAACACTCAAAGGATTGCTATCAATGTACCACAAACATTTTAACAACTCAGCTGTAGGTAATTCACAGTTTGCACTGTGCTTACTATGGCACTGAAAGTTATCTACATAAATTTTTTTTTAAACACATTATGGGACAAAATTTCCAAAAGTGTTCAGGTGCTTAAGTAGGAACAGAGCTCTTTTGAAAATCTGGAGGTCCGAAACTATTTTTCTCTCTCAAACTGGCCATCAGTTTCACTATACTGCCACCTGCTGTCAAAAATGTACTACTGCAATGAGAATTAGTCGTTTTCAACTTCTACAGCTAATGAAGAAGCACGAGAAAGGCAGGCATAACAATATTCCTGCCCATACCGATTTTAAAGAAAATATTTATTCTTTGAAAAAGGGCATGAATTTGAATGTCCTTATTACCACATGCTGTCAGCATAATTTTGTGTAAAATCAATGTAGACACAATTGCTAAGGCACAGATCAGGCAAATGTCATGCAACTTTATACATATCAACAAGACCACGCAGATAAGGACCTGCTGGCAATATTGGGTCCAATCCCGCAATCTCCTCACACAAATATGGTACAATTCACTTCACAAGGAATTCTGCCCACAGAACTTCTAAGGAAGTATATTAGCAGTTATGAAGAGATGCAAGGTGGGTTTATTGCTTGCTCATATTGGAAAAAATATTGATAAGCAAAGATCAGTAGTACTGAAGAAGCAGAATGTACTATTCTTGTTGAGCAAAAAGGAGAGGGGAGAGGATTGGAGCACCTTAACCTTCTTCTCCCCCCTGCCGCCCCGAACAAGTACCACTGGGCTCTAAACATAACAGAGAAAGATATTTAAACAACTTTTACAAATATTTATTAAAATGAAGGTTTTTTAAAAATTCACTTTTTCAGCAGAATCCCAACACAGTTTGATTACTACCACCATCATAGGATCTGAAATTACAACTGTTTCCATTTTTTGAAGGCAATATATGTTTCAAAGACACTATATGTTTGAGAAACTCTTCCTGACAAGAAGAAAAAGTAGTTTGTGGATTGTGTGCTGCTAAACTAACAGGAGAGCTCAGATAGGATACATGATTCTACACTACCGTAAAAGTCAGGAGTACTTCTGTTACCCAAACTCTTATTATTTTGCAGACTCTTATTAATTAGTTCTTTAGGCATGTAATGTCTTCATCATTTTTCCTGTACATTTGGACTGTTAAGCATTTCAACGGTCCAATTTTTAACGAATGCATATGCGCAGTTGTGCACTTCATGTGTGTGTTAAAATTGGGTCTTATATGAGCAAGCAGCACTGTGGTGGTAATTGCTCATGGACGTCATTCACGTGCGTCTTTTTTGATAAGCAGGCCTTTAGCGACAAAAGTTGGTATCTAGCAGTCCCTGACTGCACTTGATGTACCAGTTATGAATAATGAACATATATAGTCTAGAAAGAGTATATGAGAGTTTGTCATATAGTAATACAATATGTATGCATTTTACCGTTTTAATGGAACTCCGAGATTTTTCTTCCCAGACATTACTGCTCAGCTCAAACGTGCAATGAACATTTGTTTCTCTTTCATAGGATCCAAAAATCAGTAATCTGAAATACAGAAGTAGTAATTATTTTTAATAATAATCTGGGCTGTGTAATCTGTAGGGTACATATTTATTACAGAATCACATCTTTTCTTTTTAAACTCATTCATCCTTTTTATATACACTGCAATACGAAACCAGGAATTCTCCCGTATTAAAATTCTCTCTCTCTCTCTCTCTCACACACACACTCTTCTTCTACAACTCAAGCAAAGCTCTCACTCAAAAGGGAGGTTTATAGAACACTTGCACCCTCTAGTGGAAGAATTAAGTAAATAAAATTGGCCAGAATTCTTATTGCCATATATAAATAAATATTTTTCCTGTAAAATGAATAGAAAAACAATCTGTATTTACAGACAAATGTTTTGAGTCTCCTGACTTCATTTCCACCCCCCCCGCCCCGCCCAGCCCACTCTCGACTTGCTTGATTCAAATAGCAGACCATTATTACAACATCTAGGATAAGATTTTGTTTTGTAGCAATTTGTTTCATTACACAGAAGTTCTATCACCCTTGTGACTTTTCTTTACAATAGTACTAACACACACCTATTTCATGTATCACATCTTAAAGCAAAAGATGATGAAGAGCTTCTCAAACTTGATAACATGCACAATAAATGAAATTCAGTGACCTCTGGGGTGGAGTGCAGCACTCAAGCCTGCTACACGAGAGCATACAGATGGGACACTTTGGGATGGAAATTGGAGCTGTCTTCTGAAGAGAATGATGGGTCTTTACGGTTTGTGCAGAGCTGACAAGAACGCTGTCTCCAAGGTCTCATCCAACAGATCTTACTTATAGTAAGCTTCATAACCCTCAATATATACATATCTAAAGGATGGACAGCTCAAACAATCCTGGGATGCCAGCCTGTTCTAGGAAGTTTAGGTACTTCTGATCTAGGGTTGCCAGGTGTTCGGTTTTCGACAGGAACGCACAGCTGACTGGACCATTAGAAGTCTGGTTGGCAGGCTCCCTACCTGGCTCCACGGAAGCTGTGACAAGTCACTCAGCTCCTACTGGTAGATGCAGCCAGGGGGTCTCCACATGCTGCCCTCACCCCAAGAGCCAGCTCCACAGTTCTCATTGGCCAGGAATCACAGCCAATGGGAGTTGTAGGGGCAGCGCCTGTGGACAGAGGCAGCATGCAGAGCCCCATGGCCGCCCCTCCGCCTAGGGACTTGTTGCCACTTCCAGGGAGCAGTCAGAGGTAAGTGCTGCCCGGAGCCTGCACCCCTCACGTGCCCCAAACCCCTGCCCCAGCCCTGAGCCCCCTCCCACACCCAAACTCTCTCCAAGAGCTCACACCCCACACCCCTTTCCATACCCCAACACCCTGCCCAGAGCCCCCTCCTGCATCCCAAACCTGTCATCCCCAGTCCTACCCCAGAGCCCGCACCCTGAACCCCTCATTTCTGATCCCACCCCAGAGTCTGCACCTAGAGCCTGTACCCCAACCCCTGCCCAAGCTCTGAGCCCTCTCCCAGAACCCAACCCCCGCCTCAGCCCAGAGCTCCTTCCTACACTCTGTACTCCTCAGACCCACCCCCCAGACCAGAGCCCCCTCCTGCACCCCAAACATCTTATCCTCAGCTCCATCTCGCTCCTCCAGCTGGACCCCTCACCCCCTCCCATGCCCCAACCCCCTGCCCCAGATCAGTAAAAATGAGCGAGTGAGGGTGGGGGAGAGCAAGTGACAGAGGGAGGGTGGATGGAGCGAGTGGGGTGTGGCCTCGGAGCAGCATGCCCCTGAATGTACCTGCTTCTCAAAGAAGGTACCTGCATTTTAAATTAGTGAACTGTGTAATACACACACATCTTGGATTTTGATCAATGCAATCTTGAAGTTGGTGAAAGATGCACTTAAAACGTTACGTTTGTGTAAGTGGGGAGGAAGGGGAACAAGAATGAAGACAAAGGAAGTTAGAAACCCACAGCGGAAGTTATTTCATAGCTAAAATTAATATTTTACCACATTCACATATCTCCACTCATCCTGAACAACCAACACTTCTGAACCATGGTTATCGGTTAAACAGTCATGTTCAAGGAAGTGTCTAAAAAGCACCTCTCTGTCTGAAAGCTAAACTACATTCTCCTAAAGCCAAAAACCTGTTAGAAAGGGTTTCACTAATAACTATTCATATCTGAGTGGCCCTTGTGCACCAATCCCAGAAAAACCCTCTCTAGCTAACCTCTGAGCCATAACTTTTAAATTGGCACTCATTTTCCAATACCTTTAATAGTAATAACTTTATTACAGCTTCTTCATATGAAGAATAAGCTTACGAATCTTATCAGGATCTGGGGAGGGGTGAAGGGGGGCAGGGAAGATGTAAGTAGCACTACATAGGATAATAATATTTCACCTTTTTACCCCGTAATAGTGATATCTGGCAATGTATAGCACTTCTTGCAGTTAGTCTGTAACAGTCTCTCACATGTTAAGTTTGCTTCATACTTCTCTCTCTTCTGGGCAAGAATTCTAATCTTTATTTCAGGGACAAGAGGATGACATCAGGACACTGGTTTACTTGCTGACATTGCTCTTCTATCTCCTTATTCTTAACTAATGTATGTATACATGTCAGCATTGACACTTTCACACAAACTTTTATCAACCAAAAATACCCTCAAAATGAAAGCACAAAGAGAAATGTAACATTGAGCAATGCCAACTTTTTAATGAGGAATGCCAGTTATTAAAACTACAACACATTTAGCTTATAAAATTGCAAATATAGAAATAAAAGAGTTGAATATGGCTCTAATTTACCACCGGAATAGATCTAGAGTAATGCCATTAAAGCCAGTATTACCCTATTGCAATAGAGCACAATACCGTCACAAAATGACAATTTCTTAAGTAACAGATGCTGAATTACTTCAGCAACCAGGCTATCGGAACATAACCCGACACTGCATATGATACATTTGTTAATAGGTTCTAATAATTTAGATGTGGAAGGAAAGTTAAGATCTGGGCCAAAGTCAGCCCTGGTGTAACCAGTCATAATTCCCATTTGCTTCAATGGGAGGTTCACTTGCATACATCCAAGCTCATTTTGGTCTGTAATCTTGTTTCTGTAAACAGTGAGGCAAAGAAAATTTAAAAAAAGATAATTCTGCTAGAGATTTAGGAAAAGCAAAGAAATTTTCAGCTAACAAAATAATGTTTCGGTAACTAGCCAGTACCTTCAATATAATAATCACATAGAGCATATTATTTATTGGATACCAACACCTCCTCCACTTTAACAAACATTTACTTAATTCACAAACTTCTCCCTTTCACAAAAGAAAGTCAGTTTACCAAGTCCAGATTTCTGTTTGAGTGAACAGGTATGCCATTATTTCAAAGATATATAAATACCAATCATTACAGCTATTCTTGAAGCCTCCGGTATCAAAACAGATTTGATTGTTTCCTTTAAGTTAAAGATTTATTAGATGGCTTAAAATAAGTGATGAATGAAAAAAAACATTTTAACCCTTTATAGATCACTTTTATTTGGTATTATTTATAAGCAAAGGAGTTCAAACGTGTTTATGCTGTGTTCATCCACCACAATTTTCCCCCAACTCCTGTTTATGTCTAGCAACTGTTGTCATAACTCACTTGGAGTTTAACTTTAACACTCATTTGTCTAGACACCACTGATTTGATTACCTCCCCTGCTCCCACGCCCAAAGTTCAGTTGATTAGTCCTCCTTTGATTACACAATACCCAGTTTATATCTGGGCAAAGGATTACCTAGACCCATGAAGTCATGCCTTGTTTGCCCCCCCCCCTTTTTTTTTTCCCCTTAAAGCCAAAGTAAATCATTATGTTTGTCTTCTGTTCCTGTTTCTAACTTCAGACGTTAGTGGATATTATAGGATCTTTGTCCTTTTTTGCTACTTGTTAACTGTTAAAAGCTGAAGATATATTTTGATACTAAAGCTTTTTTTTTAAAAAAAAAATCAGACTTAAAAATCTGAACCACTGTCAACAACTGACAAGTATTAGGAACTTACAGAGAAGTCAACTGTGAGTTTAAGTAGAGAGTCCGAGTCATACAACAGGAGCCAGGCCCATTCCTACTGTCTTTGGAGTGCTTCGTTATTTGTACAGGCCAATATTTTTTGAATATGAATGCCTAAATTCAGCACTTGAATATATAAATCTTATTTTTCAGAGGAAACTAGCACTACAACTTCCGTCACAGGGTGGCTGGGTCTTTAAGAGCAATCCATGCCCAACTCTTGCCTATATATTTCCTCCCAAATTATACACTTGTAAGCTACAAAGATTGATGGGAAGAGGAAAACAAGATATAAAGGGCAGGTCCAGTTCCCTCACTATGGGGAGTGATTGGCTCTTCACTTGAGGTTTGTCTACACTTCAATAAAAAACCCGTAGCAACGAGTCTCAGAGCCTTTGTCAGCTCACTCATTCTCACAGGGCTCAGACTCTGGGACTAAAAATAGTGTAGACATTCGAGCTCAGGCTGTAACCTAGGCTTTGAGACTCTCCCCCCATCACACAGGGTCTCAGAGCCCAGGCTCCAGCCTAAACATCTACACTGCACTTTTAAAAAACCACAGCCCGAGTTAACTGATGTGGGCCAGCTGCGGGTCTTTTATTGCAGTGAAGACATACCCTAAGGTATGCTTTTAAACACCTGCGTTTGGCCCAGGTCAGTTGACTTGGGCAGCTGGGCTGTAAAACTGCACCGTAGGCATTCAGGCCCAGGCTAGAGCCTGGGCTCTGGGATCCTCCCTCTTCACGGGGTCCCAGAGCTTGGGCTCCAGCCCAAGCACCTACACCTCTACTTTACAGCCCCACCGCCTGAGCCCACGTCAGCTGACAAGGGCCAGCTGGGGGTGTTTAATTGCAGTGTAAACATACCCTTAGAAGCCTGAAGGAGAACAGCAGTGGCTAAGGTTTCTCTAGAGAAAAGCTTAGGGTTAGGTTTAGGATTAGGGACAGTGACTGCCTGAAACCTCTGTGCCAAGAAGTGGACTTCTAAAACATAGGAAAAGGTATTGGGGAAACCATAATAACAAAGTGAAAATTAGTAAATACTTGTATAAGTTTTGTTTAGAAGAAATTTTTGTAGTCCCTAACGAGGGTCAAATGGGACAGTTATCCTGCAAAGATGTTGGGATATATTTTGTACATTAGGCATTAAACCAGACCTTAGGAAGGAAGACTGGTTTGGAACTTCAGTCTGTGTCTGTGATTGATTAGAAATGCAGGAGGTAAAGGCACAGCCACATCCAAATGTCAGAGAGAGGAGTAGCCCCCTCACTCCTGCTGACTTTGAAAATTTTAACCATGGTGTCTAACATGTCATAGGTGCTTTGCAGGAGGGAGAGAGGGAAAAAAAAGTTATGTCCCTTCCCCAAATATCTCACAATTGCAGTTCAATACAGCACAGCAAGGGAAAGTGGGAGACAGGGATGGAGCTAGGGAGAATGAAGTTGCAAACTTTTTCTTAAAAATAGGAAGGTTAGGTTTTGTTTTATTTTCATAGGCAAGGCTGGTAACACTGCCTATTTTTAAAGTTACCCAACACTTCCCAATTTAAGACCCTGTTACCAGTTGCTCATAACTTTGCCACACTAGCCATTTGGGCTGAAGTTTTCCATACCTGGTGTCTTCTTCAGTAGAATTTTTTTGGAAAATTTCAGCCAAAACAATTCAGCATTTCAAAGAATGACAGAGAAATGTAAGTTTTGCCCATGTTAAGTTCTGGCAACTTCTTTATTGAAAAGCTCCCGCCCACGACCACCCCATGCTTTGAAGAAGGGATTTGAAATTTGGCAGGAGGTGCCATGTGTGTGAGGTTGAGCTCTTTGCTGTCCCTGTGAAATCCACCCAGATTTGGCCAAGTTACAGGCCTCTGAAAAACTGCAGTTTCAGTAGAGACTTCACATTTTTAGCAGCTAAAATCTCCAAAGATTCCATCCTCACTAAGCATTCTACATCCCCTCACAGCTCCTACACAGTTAACCAGTTTGTACATGTGCCACCTCAACAGAGTAATTGAGAATGTTCCCTCCAGCCCAGGCCTAAAGTGGTGAGGCTTGACCTTCCCTGTAATGGCTGCTCTGGGCTGGGGTGGAGCCTGGCATTGAAACTGAGAGCAGTCTGTCTGTCCTATGGTACCAATGACCTCTTCCTAGCAGCCTGGCAAGGTGGAGGAGAAAACGTATAATCAGTATAGGGTTACTGGTTGTTGACTGAACATGTGGAAGTTTGTAGATATTTCTTTTTTATTTTCCGAATTTTCAGCTACAGTAACTTTTAAACCCATAATATTTTAGAAATAGTAGAATATTCCTTGGATTATAATAGTTTAAAAGTAGATTCAATTTTTGTTCTAAATTCTTTAAAAAGAAGAACTAACATGTACTTTGTATTGATGCCACATATTACTGTGTTTTTCCATTGTGGGGCTGTTTTGTCAAATAGGCCCATCCAAGGGTCATATACTTTAAACAACTATTTTACATAGCATTATATATATTCCAAGATAATGAAAGGTAATCATTTAATCCTGTTTGCTTTACAAAGGTGAACCTATGTAGATAAATGTTATGTTTAGCAGATAAGTCTAAAAAGATTATTTTCCTTATAATAAAATCAAGTTAATATGTCTTACTCGTAAAATAGTCTCTACAGTTTAACATGAAAATATTCACAGTTGGAGAATTAGAGTTGCTTTTCACCCTCCAAAGAAAATATAAAAATAATTATGAAATAGTCAGTGACTTATTTGCTCTTCCAATTCTTTGAGACCATACTCAAACATAGATAACACACTGTAGGTAATCTTGCTTTAGTCTTAAAACATTAACTAGAATGTTTATCAAAAATATATTATTTTTGCAGTAGTAAAAGATTGTATTGCCCTGTAAACATTAATTTACAACTTTTATTATCTATTACCTAGCACCTAGGAGTCCCATTTATTGAAGTATTTTTATAAGCGATGCTTAAATTGGGGAAAAATAATCTTGCATATTACTACTACAACTTTGGCCCCTCCTCTCTTCTTTGGCCTCTCTCCTTTTTTAAAAAAAATGCAATATTTAAAAAATGCAACTTTTTTATGCGCCTTTCAAGTGTTTCAGGGGGGGTGAATACTAAGCTCAGCTCTAAATGGAGTGCATAAGTGCGCGCACACACATAAAAAACTAATTTGGATGAAAACAGTGTTAATTACTAATCTGCAGTAGAGAACAAAAATCCTTTGATCTGCAAAATGTCATCCCAAAACTTTATTAATGTAGTTTAAAGATCCAATTCTTACTAATACGTAAAGGAAACTAAACATTACTGATCTATCACTAGTAATAAGAGGGTTCTTTTAAAATTTGATGGAACTGCATCTCTCAGAGAATTGGTAATGAGGACAACAGCATTCTGTGTTTGAATGTGATCAAGATTGGTAAAGACCTGTATCACGGATGCCAGGCAGCGTTCAGCACTGAAGACAAGCGACTGTTAATAAGGCTCGGGGTCACAGCCAAAATAACAGAGAGGGAAGGTGAGGAGAGCAATGGTTCAAGCAGGCAGGTTTTAGCTAATGAAACAACCTAGGATGGGACACTTAACACGTCTTCTCCACATAACAAGCTGAACAATTTTGGAAAAAAATGGTTGGTGAACAAGTGCACTGAGGACCATGTTGCCTCTCTACAATCTCTGTGATCAGAACTCTAGTGAAGCATGCCACCAACGAGGCCTGCATTCTGGTGGAATGGGCAGTAACCTGATCAGGGAGTTGCAGTTTGTTAATAATCTGAAGGTACCCTGACAGTCTACAGTGCATTTCAAAATTCCTGAAGCAGAAAGAGGTCTACCTGTAGATGAACTGCCATATGCAATAAAAAGTCTAGGAGATCTTTAGCCAGTCTTTGTCTATTAAGGCAGTACAAAAAAGTGTCCTTTTCACATCTATGATATGCAATTTTGTTTCATCAGGAGAAAAGCGACGTCTTGGAAAAAATACAGGTAACTGGATATGAAAGTCCAAAAATACTTTCAGAATAAATTTTGGGTGAAGTCTCAGTTCCCCTTACACAATTTTTCATATAAACAGTGTGGTTTGTCATGACAGCCTGGATTTTGATTACTCCGCATGCAGAGGTAATAGTCACCAAAATTAAATCTCAATTGAAAGTGGTCGAGGGAGCAGGATGATAGGAGTTTGAAGGAAGGTACCATTAGAGGTAAGGACTAGGTTCATGTTTCAAGAAGGTGGTATTTTCCTTACCAGTGGAAACACTCAACAGGGCTCAAACATTTTGAGCACTGGGTGAGAAAAACTGAAGAACCATGAATATGAGAATGAAAGGCTGAAATTCCTGTCAAGTGAATCTTAAATTGAGCTGTGAGAAAGGCCAGATTGTTTAAGAGATAATGGGTAGTCCAAAATTACCGAAACAGATGCCTGAAAAGGGTCATAACGTCATCATCTTCTGCCATAATGAGAAGCACTTCCACTGAGCAATATACGTCGTCTTAGTGGAATGCTTCTTGCTTTCCATAAAGATTCTCTATACATCACTTGAGCATCCCTGAGCTGCTGGCATCAGCCAGAGTGTCTCCATGATATCAGAGGAAAGGATGCGGGATCTGGATGAAGTATATGACTGGCATGCTAGGATATTATGTCCACCTGAGGTGGTAGGGTTATGGGTTGTTGACTGGAGAAAGGTAACAGGTCTGAAAACCAAAACTGATGTGATGGAGCCACTAGGATCATCTGTGCCTTGTCTTGCTTTACCTTCTCCAGTACTGTGGGGATCAATGAAACTGAGGGAATGCATAAACTAGATGGCCTGTCAATGGAATCAGAAAGACGTTTGCCACTGAACCTTGTCCCAGCCAAAAAGAACAAAGACAGGGTGTGCACATCCTGGTCACAAAAAGGTCTATCCATGGAAATCTCCACATCTGAAAAATCTGCATTAGACTGACATCCTTCAGAGATCATTCAGGACAGTATGAAATTTTCATGTTTAGTTGATCTGCTAAGACACTTGTCTCTCATGGGAGATGTAAAGCTATGAGATCTGTGTGATGTAGAATGCCCCACCATATGTCCCATAGTGAAATGGCCTCTTGGAAAGGGGAGCCAATCTTGCCTCCCTTGGCCTATAAATTCATGGCTGTAGAACTGTTCATTTAAATTGGTACTGTTCAACCCTCTAGAAGAGGAAGAAAGAACTTAAGAGCCAGACCATTGCCTTCAGTTCCAGAACATTTATGTGAGCCAACAAGTCTGCTCTTGACCAAAGGCCATGGAGTTCAGAATTGGTCCAAGTGAGGCTCCCCAGCCTCTCCTGGATGTATTGGTAACTAAATGTCCTGGTGGGAGCTGGTGGAGTGAAGGATATCCCCCGATGAATATTGTCTGGGCCTAACCACCACTGGAGGGAAAACAGGACTGTCTGGGGAACAGCAACTCACTGATTTATCCACTGAGTGCTTGGGTGATATTCTGATTTGATCCAGGATTGAAGAAGTCGTAGTCTGAGTCTGGTGAAGGGAATAACTCGAATACATGAACCCATGTGACCCAGTAATTTTAGGCAGATCCTTATTGATGTATGTAGGTGCAACTGGAGCTCTGATATTAGGTAGCATTCTGGAACCACTCTTCTGGAAAATAGACTTTTGCAGTTCTGGAGTTCAGTCACACCCTTATGAATTTGACAGACTAAATCAGAATCAAATGCGATTTCTTTTGGTTGATTCTGAGGCCTAATTTCAAAAACAGACAGAACCAGCACTCTCGAACCTGAAACCTGCTGTGCTGATTTGCTTGGATTGTTCCCATACCTCAACAATTATATACCCTGATACCCTAAATAAACTGTTACCACAGACATATAGTTTGTGAATACATGAGGTACAGCTGAAAGGCTGAATGGGAGGACTCTGAATTGAAGGTGGTTGCTCAGAAGCTTCCCTTGTGACGGATGTATCAATACATGGAAGTATGAATCCTTTAGGTAGAGGGTATTGAACCCAGTGAGGGGATTATAGAGGCAAGAGTCACCATGAGCTCACGAAAGCTCATGCTCAAATAAATTGGTTAGTCTCTAAGGTGCCACAAGTACTCCTTTTCTTTTTGCGAATACAGACTAACACGGCTGTTCCTCTGAAACCTGACATACTGTAGGCGTCAATCCTCCTTTTTTGGTATGAAGTAGTAAAGGGAGTAAAATCCTTTCCCGCTGAAAGTTGGTGGACCTACTTCTATTGCTCCCAGCTCCAGTAGAGAATTTCTTTCTTGTTGCACGCGACTCGTGTGAGATTGGTCCCTAAAAAGGGACAGGGAGGGTATGGTATATAATTGAAGGGCATACCCCTCTTGGAAACCCAGCAAAAATCACCATCAGTTGGATGAAATTACAGTGCAAGCTTTTCTGAAGAAGAGAGGTGGGTACCAAACAAGGGAAGAAAGGTATAAATGCACATACAATCTCTCAAAATTGCTGCTTCTGTGACTGAGATAGACAATGAGGATGGCTCTAACCAGTCATTTTATGGAACCTCAATCTCTTAACTTATCTAAATGCTTGCAATGTAAAGAACATGAGGAAAATTCCAGTTGAGATCTTTGTCTGGAACTAAACAGGTCTATAATGCTTCCTCTAACAAAAAATGGTTACTTACTTTCTCATAACTGTTGTTCTTCGAGATGTGTTGTTCACCTCCATTCCACATTAGGTGTGCGCACGCGCCGCATGCACGAGCATCGGAAACTTTTTCCCTTAGCGGCTCCCGGCGGGCCCCCCAAATGGCGCCACTGCACCATGCATATATACCCCTACCAGCCCGACCCCCTCCAGTTCCTTCTTGCCAGTGACTCCGACAGAGGGGTAGGAGGGTGGGTGGTGGAATGGACGTGAACACCACATCTCGAAGAACAACAGTTACGAGAAAGTAACCAACCGTTTTTTCTTCTTCAAGCGCTTGTTCACGTCCATTCCACGTTAGGTGAATTACAAGCTTACCTCTGGAGGAGGGTAGGAGTCACGGAACAACTGCTCGGAGGACCGCTCTGCCAACTGCCACGTCCTCTCTGGCCTGCTGGTTGACCACCTAGTGGGTCGTGAAGGTGCGCACCGAGGACCAGGTGGCTGCTCTGCAGATCTCCTGGTTTGGGACCTGTGCCAAGAACGCTGTGGAAGTTACCTGCGCCCTGGCTGAGTTGGCCGTGACCAGAACACCTGCAAGCTCATAGCACGCCTGGATGCAGCTTGTAATCCAAGACAAAACCCGCTGCGCCGACACTGGGAGGCCTTTTATCCTCTGGGCTACAGCCACAAACAGCTGTGTGGATTTGCGAAAGGGCTTGGTGCGCTTCAAATAGAATGCCAGCACTCAACACACATCCAGGGTGTGCAAGCTGTGGTGACTAGGGTCCGTACAGGATTTCGGGAAGAACACCGGTAGACAAGTGTCCTGGCCCAGATGGAATTGGGAGATCACCTTAGGGAAGAACTTGGGGTGCAGCCAGAGCTGCACCTTGTCCTTGTGAAATACTGTGTACGGTGGCTCAGAGGTGAGGGTCCTCAGCTCAGACACCCTTCTGGCCAAGGTAACAGCAACCAGAAATGCCACCTTCCAGGAAAGGTGGAGGAGAGAACAGGTAGCGAGGGCCTCCACGCCGGCAGGTGCAGCGACTGCAGGTCGGGGTGGAGAAGCCGCCCACCGTCCTATGTAATGAGGTCCCAGTGTAAGGGCAGGACTACCAGGGCCTCCACCGACAGCTCTAGGAGGGATGTGTACCAGTGTTGGCGGGCCCAGGCTAGGGCGATGAGGATCACCGTCACCCTGTCCCTGCGCACCTTGAGCGCCAAGGGGAGCGGGGGAGAAGGCATACATCAAGCCCTCTCTCCACGGGATCACAAATGCATCCGTGAGTGAGCCCGGGCTGCAGCCCTGGAACGAGCAGAACCGCAGGCACTGGGCGTTGGCCCTGGTGGCCAACAGATCCACCGGGTGAAACCCCCTCCTGCAGAAGAGCAAACGCACGACGTCTGCCCTGAGAATCCACTTGTGCCTGCGGTACGACCTGCTGAGGGAGTCCGCCAGCTCGTTCCGCACCCCTGGGAGATACGGCGCCTTGAGGTGAATTGCACGGGATATGCAAAGGTCCCAGAGGAGGAGAGCCTTGCAACAGACGAGAAACGAGCCCCACCCTGCTTATTTATATAAACATGGCAGTAGTGTTGTCCATCAGAACTGTCATGCTGTGACCACTCAGAGTGGTGTGAAAGGTCTGGCAGGCGAGACGAACCACCCGGAGCTCCTTCACGTTGATATGGAGCGACCGCTCTACCTCAGAGCACAACTCCTGCGTCATGAGGTCCCCCAGGTGAGCCGCACATCCGTGGTCTGACGCATCCGCTACCAGCATCAGGTCCGGAAGTGGGACAGCAAAGGGGATGCCTTCATAAACCACAGGCTGGGACTGCCACCACAGCAGGGAGTCCAGCACATCCCTTGGGGCTGTCACTACCAAGTCCAGGGGGTCCCTGCCTGGGCAGTACACCCGAGCGAGCCTCGCCTGCAGAGTCCTGAGTCTCAGTCTGGCATGCCTGACCATGTGCGTGCACGCTGCCATGTGGCCCAGGAGCTGCAGGCAGCACCTAGCTGTTGTCATTGGAAACTAGTGCAGGGAGGCCACCGCTTGCTGGATAGCCCGGAATTGGGATACTGGAAGGCTTGCACCGCGTCCAGGACCGCCCCTATGAATTCCACTCTCTGCATGGGTACAAGCGTGGACTTGGGGACGTTGACCAGGAGCCCCAGCTTGGGGAACAATCTCAGGGCCACCTCCACGTAGCCCCGCACCTCCGCCTCAGATTGGCCCGCCAGGAGCCAGTCATCGAGGTACGGGTACACCCGGATTCTCTGCCTCTGTAAGAAGGCCGCCACCACCACCATGCACTTAGTGAACACCCTTGGGGCTGCGGCTAGACCGAATGGGAGAACTGCAAACTGGTAATGTTCTCAGCCCATGAAGAAGCATAGGAACAGTCTGTGTGCTGGGAAGATGGCGATATGAAAGTATGCGTCCTTCATGTCGAGGGCAGCGTACCAGTCCCCTGGATTTAGGGAAGGGATGATGATGCCCAGAGAGACCATGTAGAACTGGGCCTTGACCAGGAACTTGTTGAGCCCGCGCAGGTCTAAAATGGGACAAAGGCCCCCTTTGGCCTTGGGAATGAGGAAGTACTGGGAGTAGAACGCCTTTCCCCTTAGACCGTAAGGCACTGCCTCTACCGCCCCCGCCTCTCGCAGTGAGCGAACCTCCTTCTCCAGCAGATGCTCATGAGACGGGTCCCTGAAGAGGGATGGGGAAGGGGGATGGGAGGGAGGGAAGAGAATTGCAGTGAGTACCCGTTCTGTACCGTGCGTAAGACCCAATGGTCCGACGTTAATGCTGGACCATGCACAGGAGAAATGGGCCAGGCGGTTCAGAAAAACAGGGGACGGATCCAGTGACTGGTCTGGTACGCTGTCCTCGAGCACACCTTCAAAAGCCTGGCTTAGTGCCCAGCTGGGATTTGTGCTGACCTTGGTTCTGACCCGGCGCATTATTGTTATTATTGCACTGTCACCTGTTATCCCTGCCTCGCCTACAGTAAGGCTCATGCCTATGACGAGGCTGGTACTGGCTCTGAGGGGGAGGCTGCAGCTTAAAGGGCCTCCTCTGCGTCACCGGGGCGTGCATACCCAGCAACTTAAGTGCAGCCCTCGAGTCCTGGAAGCTATGCAGCCTCGCGTCTGTCTGGTCCAAAAAGAGCCCGGACCCTTCAAAAGGGAAGTCCTAAAGCGTATTCTGGACCTCAGGCGGCAGGCTTGACTCCTGCAGCCATGCCGAGCGCCTCATGACCACCCCCGATGCGACTGTTCTGGCCGCCGCATCTGCTGAACCCAGGGAGGCCTGGAGAGAGGTCTTAGCTACTGCCTTGCCCTCGTCCACCAGGGCCGTAAACTCCTGTTGAGAACCTTGCGGGAGATTGTCCTTAAACTTCCCCACCGCTGCCCAGGAGTTAAAACTATGCCTGTTGAGGATAGCCTGCTGGTTAGCAATCCTCAACCGAAGGCCCCCTAACGAGTACACCTTTCTGCCAAAAAGGTCCAGGCGTTTTGCCTCCTTGGCCTTAGGTGCCGGGGCCTGTTGTCCATGGCACTCCTTTTTGTTCACCACCGAGACCACCAGGGAGCACGGACTTGGGTGGCAGAACAAGAATTCTTAGCTCTTTGATGGGGCAAAGAACTTGTGCTCCACACCTTTGGCTGCTGGAGTGCTGGAGGCCGGGGCCTGCCATACAGTCTTATAATTCGATTGGATGGTCTTAATGAGCGGGAGCACTATTCTAGATAGACCTTCAGGGCTCAAAATGTCCACCATGGGGTCCTCCTGCTCAACCGTCTCCTCGACCTACAACCCCAAGTTCTGGGCGACCCTACGCAGTAGCTCCTGGTGGGCTCTGTGGTCTATGGGTGGAGGGCCAGAAACCGCTGTTCCCGCCACAGCCTCATCCAGGGATGACGAGGAGTTTAGTAGCTGCTCAACCCCCTCTGGCTGATCCTCCTGCTTCCCTTCTCCCATGGGAGCGGCCTCCAGCTCGGGCCAGGGTGGGAGACCTCGGGGCGGCACCAGACTCAGGGGTGGTCTCTCCGGTTTATCCTGGGGGGATGCTGGAGGCCTGGATACCGTAGCTTCCGGTGCCGGCAGGCGTCGGTGCGGGGACCGGGACCGCAGCACCAAGTAGCTCACCCTGGATGGGGCCCCTTGGCACTGTTGATAGGCCCAAGGGAGTCCAGAAGGGCCAATGACCTGGTGGCCCCCATTGGTGGTGCCACCCCATCTGAGGGTCCTTGCTGTCTGGAGCATGATGCGAGTAACTGTTACGGCCAGAGTCAGCACCGGACTGTGGCAACACCGACCACGAAGGCCACGGCGGTGCCGACGATCTGTGCCTGCGGGAGGTTGACGAGCGGCTGCTAACGGAAAGGGAGCGAGACTGGTACCGATATCCCCAGGAACGGAATCTGGATCAGGACCGGTATCGGCATCTGCGGGAGTCCTCCGGCGAGGGCCGTCTCAACTCCTCCTGGTGCTGGTCTCCAATCGGTGCCGGAGAGCATCATGCCTCTTCCATTACTTCCTCACGCTGACCCACTCCTGGTACCGTGATTTCCTTCTGAGTCGTGGGTAACTGGGAGTTTGCAGATGCGGAGCTCGACCAGGACCAACTCCGGGAGCAATGCCGGGACGGTGTCCTCAAACGGCACACCATTGCTGGCTTACCCCTTGACGGCACCTGCGGCATGGGTGCCAAAGGCTTCTCCCTGTATGGAAGGGGGCTCGTCACCGACAGCTCAGTGAGGTCCTTTGCCAACTCAAAGGTGCCAGGCGTGAAGGGCTGATCCGGTAAGTCCTCGAGCCCATCGTCCGCACTGAGCTCGCTTAGGCCTGGGCTCGGTGGGACTTGTGGTGCTGAAGCCACCGGTACCAGTGCCGGTACAGCGGCCTTCCCACTCTTATCGGTGCTCGGGGCCTTGGAAGGCGCCGGCCTCCTATGAGGGGAACGTCCGTGCCTTCCTTTTGGCTGCGCCATGGGCCGCACCAGGGAGTACAAGCGGTGCCGGGGCCCAGTCTGGCGCTCTGGGGCCAACAGCTTTAGGCCTTTAGCCGGTGCCGGGTCTCCTGACGGCTCCGGGGCACTACGCACCAAGGAAGCTGGAGCCGAAGTCGGGCGCTCCAGGGCCAGTGGCTGCAATGCGGCTTCCATCAACAACCGCTTCAAATGAAAGTCTCTTTCTTTCTTTCTTTGTTCTTGGCTTGAAAGCCTTGCAAATCTTACACCGCTCAGTTTGATGTTCTTCCCCCAAGCAACGTAGACAGGAGCCATGGGGGTCACTAACTGGCACAGGCTTGCGGCACGTGGCGCAAGCCTTGAAGCCATGGGCCTTCGGCATGCCCCGTGACCCCGGCCGGGTGCTTGAAGCCTCCAAGCACCTAATCACTTAAGTGTCCACAACAAAGGTATGCTAACTAACTGATAACAGGAATCTATCAGAAAGGCTAAGGGACTGCTCTCATACGAGAGAGAGGTGTTGTTCCAACGCTGCCAGTAAGAAGGAACTGGAGGTGGTCAGGCGGCAGGGGTATATATGCAAGGTGCAGTGGTGCCACTCAGGGAGCCCCGCTGGCCCAATGGGAGCCGCTAAGGGAAAAAAAAGTTTCCGACGCTCGTGCATGCAATGCGCACGCACCTAATGTGGAACGGACCCGAACAAGCTCTTGAAGAAGAACTAAAAACTAAAGATGAATTAAATACTGGACTTAAAGTAGGTGGTTGCCTACCTTGGGATCAGTGATCATAAGGAGTTTTTAAACAAAGGGCTGGGAGAAAACTAACAGATGCAAAGGAGCACACAGTTCAGGCAGAGACATCCCTTAGTGGAGAATCTATTAATCCGGATTCTTTATACTCTAGTAAGGAGAAGAGGATGGATGATGATAAAGTACAGGTAGGACGTGATGAGAAAAACAGTCAAATGAAAAAAAGGCCCATTCAGTTACAATCACATAATGGCAGACAGCTAAAAAGTGACAAATTCTATAAGTGCTTATATAAAAATTCTAGAAGCCTAAAATACTAAGATGGGTGAACTTCGGTGCCTTGTATTAAATGATTATACTGTTATAATAGGCACCCCAGAAACTTGATGGAATGATTATAATCAATGGGACACATTAATACTAGGGTACAAAATTCTCAAGGAGTGCACAGGCTTCGTGCTCTGGTACGACTCTGAATGAAGTCAGACAGGACCCTCTGGCAGGGTGACTCCCCTCAGGGCAAACTCTCACTAGGGCAAGCCTCCTTGGCTTCAGCACCTCCTTGGGTCTGACCTCAGAGCATTCAGCATCTCTATTCCATGCCATGAGCTCCCTGCAGTGAGTCCACATGGAAAGGACACCTGAAGAAGTCTTATGTGCCCCCCAGAGGGCCCATGCACCCTCAACTTCATAGTCAGCAGTGACTCTCACCAGCAAGATAAAACAGAAGAGTTTATTAGTCATAGAATCATAGAACTGGAAGGGACCTAGAGAGGTCATCTAGCCCAGTCCCCCGCACTCGTGGCAGGACTAAGTATTATCTAGACCACCCCTGACAGGTGTTTGTCTAACCTGCTCTTAACGATGGAGACTTCACAACCTCCCTAAGCAATTTATTCCAGTGCTTACTCATCCTGACATTAGAAATTTTTTCCTAATGTCCAACCATAACAGCCCTTGCTGCAACTTAAGCCCATTGCTTCTTGTCCTATCCTCAGAGGTTAAGAAAAACAATTTTTCTTCCTCCTCTTTGTAACAACCTTTTACATACTTGAAAACTGTTATGTCCCCCCTCAGTCTTCTCTTTTCCAGACTAAACAAACCCAATTTTTTCCATCTTCTTTCATAGGTCATGTTTTCTAGACTATTAATCATTTTTGTTGCTCTTCCCCGAACTCTCTCCAATTTGTCCACATCCTTCCTGAAATGTGGCGCCCAACATTGGACTCAATACTCCAGCTGAGAGGCCTAATCAGCGCAGAGTAGAGCAGAAGAATTACTTCTTGTGTCTTGCTTACAACACTACTGCTAATATATCCCAGAAAGATGTTCGGGGTTTTTTTTTTTTTTTTTGGCAACAGCATTACACTGTTGACTCATATTTAGCTTGTGGTCCACTATGACCCCCAGATACCTTTCTGCAGTACTCCTTCATAGGCAGTCATTTCCCATTTTGTATGTGTGCAATTGATGTTCCTTCGTAAGTGGAGTGCTTTGCATTTGTCCTTATTGAATTTCATCCTATTTACTTCAGACCATTTCTCCAGCTTGTCCAGATCATTTTGAATTATAATCCTATCCTCCAAAGCAACCCATTACAACCCCTCCCAGCTTGGTATCATCCGCAAACTTTATAAGTGTACTCTGTATGCCATTATCTAAATCACTGATGAAGATACTGAACAGAGATACCCAGATACCCAGAACAGGACCTCCAGGACCCCACTCGTTACCCCCTTCCAGGATGATTGTGATCCACTGATAACTACTCTCTGGGAATGGGTTTACAACCAGTTTTGCACCCACCTTATAGTAGCTCCATCTACGCTGTATTTCCCTAGTTTGTTTATGAGAAGGTCATGCGAGACAGTATCAAAAGCTTTACTAAAGTAAAGATATAGTAGTCTGGAAATCAGCTCAGAACAGATATTAGCAGAGTAAACAGGAAGTTATAACAAAGTCCATCTTGGGGGGTGGGGTGGCGGGGAATCCAGAGCCCAGAGTTCACCCCACTTGAGTCCCAACCAGAAGACTGATCAGCTTCCAGAAGCCCAGACTCAGTCATGCCCACCTGCCCTCCTCCTTCCTTTGTTTCTTTCTCAGGCCACCTAGCTCCTCCACCTCTCGCTTTGTTCCCCTAGACCCCTTTGCTGATCCTTACAGAGGATAGCCTTGGCCATCAGTTGCCAGGTTACAGAATGTTGGCCAATGTGTTTATCTGGGCAGCCAGACCTGCCCTCTAGGGGTCTCTGCAACAATCACACACCGTTATCTCACCACCTAGACACTTGAACAACACATAGGAGAAACTGAGGCGCGCACACAGTATTCAGACAAAACATTAAGAACATTCCCACTTTGTCACAAAAATATACAGCAATGACAGAATAGGTCATGCTGGCAATGGAGTGGCACTGTATGTGAAAGAAAGCATAGAGTCAAATATAGTAAAAATTTTAAATGAACCAAACTGTGCTATAAAAATCTCTATGGATAGAAATTCTGTACTTCAAAAAGAATACAGCAGTAGGGATATACAAGCAATCACCTGATCTGGATGGTGATGATGATTGTGAAATGCTCAAGGAGATTAGAGAGTTGATTATTGAGTTTTCTATTTTTATAATGGGGGATTTCAACTATCCCCATGTTGACTGGATACATCACCTCAGGAAGGGATGCAGAAATCAAGTTTATTGGCACCCGTCATAAATATAAAGGGAAGGGTAACCTCCTTTCTGTATACAGAACTATAAAATCCCTCCTGGCCAGAAGCAAAACCCTTTCACCTGTAAAGGGTTAAAAAGCTAAAATAACCTCCCTGGGACCTGACCAAAATGACCAATGAGGAGACAAGATACTTTCAAAGCGCGGGGGGGGGGGGGGGAGGAGGGAGGGGAGAAAACCAAGGGTCTGCTGGCAAAATAAGCTGTGCTGGACGGAATGTATATTCCTGTTTTTGTGTCTTTTTGTAACTTAAGGGTTTGCCTAGAGGGATTCTCTCTGTTTTGAATCGGATTACCCTGTAAGGTATTTACCATCCTGATTTTACAGAGGTGATTCTTTTACTTTTTCTTTAATTAAAATTCTTCTTCTAAGAACCTGATTGCTTTTTCATTGTTCCTAAGATCCAAGGGTTTGGGTCTGTGTTCACCTATGCAAACTGGCGAGGATTTTTATCAAGCCTTCCCCAGGAAAGGGAGTGTAGGGCTTGGGGGGATATTCTTGGGGGGAAAGACGTCTCCAAGTGGGCTCTTTCCCTGTTCTTTGTTTAACACGCTTGGTGGTGGAAGCATAGGGTTCAAGGACAAGGCAAAGTTTGTACCCTGAAGAAGTTTTTAACCTAAGCTGGAAAGAATATGCTGAGGGGGTCTTTCATGCAGGTCCCCACATCTGTACCCTAGAGTTCAGAGTAGGGAAGAACCTTGACAGCACCATACATGACTAATTCTTGGATCAGCTAGTCCTGGAACCCAAAGGAGAGAAGCAATTCTTGATTTAGTCCTAAGTGCAGCACAAGATCTGGTCCAAGAGGTGAATATAGCTGGACCGCTTACTAGCGGCAGCCATAATATAAATTAAATTTAAGATCTCTGGAGGGAGCAGGGGAGAAGCCCACTACAGTAGCATTTAACTTCAGAAAAGGGAACTACACAAAAATGAGGAAGCTAGTTCAACAGAAATTAAAAAGTACAGTCCCAAAAGTGAAATGACGGCAAGCTGGATGGAAACTTTTTAAAAACACCGTATAGAGGATCAAATTAACTGTATACCCCAAATTAAAAAACACAGAGGACCAAAAATCTGCCACCATGACTAAACAAAGTAAAAGAAGCAGTTAAAGGCAACAAGGCATTATTTAAAAACTGGAAGTTAAATCCTAATGAGAAAAACAGAAAAGAGCATAAACGCTGGCAAATTAAGTGTAAAAGTATAATTAAGACAGCCAAAACAGAATTTGAAGAGCAACTAGCCAAAGACTCAAAAACTAATAGCAAAAATAAAATTTAAAGTTCATTGTTTAGCAGGCTTTCTGCTTCTGATCAGTGAGGTCACTGGATGATCAAGGTGCTAAAGGAGCACTCAAGGAAGAGAAGGCCATTGCGGAGAAACTAAATGAACTCTCTACCAGTCTTCACTGCAGAGGACATAAGGAAAATTCCCAAATCTGAGCCATTCTTTTTAGGTGACAAGTCTGAGGAACTGTCCCAGATTGAAGTGTCACTAGAGGAGGTTTTGGAACAAATTGATAAACTAAACAGTAATAAGTCACCAGATCCAGATGGTATTCACCCAAGAGTTCTGAAGGAACTTAAATATAAAATTGCACAACTGTGGTATGTAATCAATCCTTTAAATCAGCTTCTGTACCAGATGACTGAATGATAGCTAATGGGACGCCAGTTTTTAAAAAAGGCTGTAGGGGCAATCCCAGCAATTACAGGCTGGTAAGCCTAACTTCAGTACCAGGCAAAGTGCTTGAAACTATAGTAAAGAACAGAATTATAAAACACACAGATTAACACAATTTGTTGGAGAAGAGTCAACATGACTTTTGTAAAGGGAAATCATGCCTCACCAATCTATTAGAATTATTTGAGGGGGTCAAACAACATGTGGACAAGGGTGATTCAGTGGATAGTGTACTTGCACTTTCAGAAAGCCTTTGACAAGGTCCCTCACCAAAGGCTCTTAAACAAAGTAAGCAGTCATAGTATAAGAGGGAAAGTTGTTTCATGGATCTGTAACTGGTTAAAAGATAGGAAACAAAGGATAGGAACCGTCAGTCAGTTTTCACAATGGAGACAGGTAAATAATGGTGTCCCCCAGGGGTCTGTACTGGGACCAGTGATGTTCAACATATTCATAAATGATCTGGAAAAAGGGGTAAACAGTGAGGTGGCAAAACTTGTAGATACAAAATTACTCAAGATAGTAAAGTACAAAGTAGACTGCGAAGAGTAACAAAGGGAATCTCACAGAACTGGGTGACTAGGCAACAAAATGGCAGATGAAATTCAGTGTTGGTAAATGTAAAGTAATGCACATTGAAAAACAGTCCCAACTATACATATAATATGATGGGGTCTAAATTAGCTGTTACCACTCAAGAAAGATCTTGGAGCCATTTTGGAAAGTTCTCTGGAAACATCCACTCAATATGCAGCAGCAATCAAAAAAAAAAAAGCTAACAATGTTAGGAACAATTAGAAAAGGGATAGATACTAAGACAGAAAAAAATCATAATGCTGCTATATAAATCTATGGTACATCCATGTCTTTAATACTGTGTGAAGATCTGGTCACTCCATCTCAAAAAAGATATTAGAATTGGAAAAGGTAGAGAAGGGCAACAAAAATGATTTGAGGTAAGGAACAGCTTCCATATGAAGAGAAATTAAAAATACTGGGACTTTTCATCTTGGAAAACAGAAGGAATACGATACTACTAAGAAGGAATACGATAGAGGTCTATAAAATCTTGACTGGTGTGGAGAAAGTGAAGAAGGAAGCATTATTTACTCAATCTCTTAAAGACAAAAACTAGGAGGTCACCAAACGAAATTACTGAGCAGAAGGTTTAAAACGAACAGAAGAAAGTACTTCTTCACACAACACACAGTCAACCTGTGAAACTCGTTGCCAGGGGTTGCTGTGAAGGCCAAAACAGCGTTCAAAAAACAACCTAGATAAATTCATGGAGGATAGGCAGGATGATCAAGGATGCAACTCGGAATTCCATGCTCGGAATGTCCCTAGCCTCTGCTTACCACAAACTATGACTAGGCAACACGAGAGAGATCACTTGATGATTACCTGTTCTGTTCATTCCCTCTGAAGCATCTGGCATTGGCCATTGTCAGAAGACAAGATACACACAGGTTGTGCTTCAGAAGGGCTAATTTCCCAAACTGAGGAAATTATAAGCACAATTGATTGGAAGGAAAACTTCAGATGAAAAATGTGAATGAAAATTGTGAGTTCAGAAGGAGTTTCTAGGTGGCCAAAAAGGCACAAATTTCACAAACCAGAATGAAGACAACTGTGGGTAAAAAACCATCCTGATTCTGTGGTGAACTGAAGGCATAAATTAGAAATAAAAAAGTAACATAACAAACAGAAATCAATATAAATTAGAAATTATGAATTGTAGAAAATTGATAAGGGGAGCTAAGAACATAAGGGGAAAAAATCTATAGCTGGCAGGACTAAGGAATTTAAGTATATAAAGAACAAGAGAAATCTTCACAATGGTATAGGCCCATTATTAGATGGAGATGGTAAGGGTATTAACAGTGGTGCAGAACAGGCAAAAGAAGTGTTCAATAAATATTTCTCTTCTGGTTTTAAAAAGGAACAGGATGATGTACCGATATCACATAAGGATGAGGAAGTACTTTCTAGTCCATTAGTCACTATGGAGGATGTTAAACCGCATCTATTAGGGATAATCATTTTAAAAATCAGCAGGCCTGACTAACTTGAAGCCAAGAATGCTAAGAATGTGGGGTGAGGCGATCGCTGGCCCACGGATATTAATTTTTAACAAACCTTGAAACACCAGGAAAATTCCAGTGACTGGAAGAGTGCTAATGTTGCACCAATATTTAAACAGGGCAAGGGGGATGACCCAGGTAACTATAGGTCTGTTAGCCTGATATCAATCCCAGGCAAAATAATGGAACAGTTGATATGGGATTCAACGGATTAAGAACTAAAGGACAAGAATACAATTAATGCCAGAGCCAGTCAACCTACTTTGTGGAAAATAGGCCTTGTCAAACAAATCTGATTTCATTCCAGTGAGATTATAAATTTGGTTGATAAATGTAATTGAGTAGATGTAAGAAGGCATTTTGTAAGGCACAATATTCTGATTTGAAAATTAGCATGATACAATATCAACAGAGCACACATTAAATGGATTATGAACTGGCTAACTGACGGATCTCAAACTGGGGAATTGTCATTGAATGGGGGTGTTTCTAGTGGGGTTCCAGAGGGATCCATACTATGCCGAATGCTTTTCAACATTTTCATCACCAATCTGGAAGTAAATATGAAAATCACTGCTGATAAAATTTGCTGATGACACAAAGATTGGCAGATTGATAAACAACAACGTGGACACAGCAGATATGCAGAGCAATCTGGATTGCTTGGTAAACTGGGCCCATTCAAACAAAATGCATTTTTATGCAGCCAAATGCAAAGTTACACATCAAGGAACAAAGAATGAGATCATAACTAGAGAACTGGAGACTGTCTCCCAGAAAGCAGTGACTCTGAAAAGGATCATGGGGCCATACTGAACAAGCAACTCAACATGAGTTCCCAGTGAGATGTAGTCAGTAGCAAAAAGGACTAATATCAGCCTTGGATGAACAAACAGGAGAGTAGTGAGAGTAGAAAGGTGATTTTACCTCTGTATACGATATCAGTGAGACCAATACTGGAATACTGTATACAGTGCCCACCTTTGAAGAAGGATGTTGAAAAACTGGAGAAGGTATGAGAGAGCCACTAAATTCATTTGAAAACTGGAGAAAATGCCTTATGGGGAGGAGACACTTAAAGATATCAACCTGTTTAGTTTATGAAAAACAAGACTGAGAACTGTCTTGATCACAGCATATAAATACCTTCATGTGGATAAAATACCAGATACTAAAACATTATTTAATTATTTAACCTAGCGGAAAAAGGCATAACAAGAATCAATGTCTGGAACCCGAAGCCAGACAAATTCAAAGGAGAAATCTGGTGCAAATTTCTAACGAGGGTAATTAACCACTGGAAAAAACTACCAAGGGAAGTGGCAGATTCTTCATCTCTTGATGTCTTCAAATTAAGCCTAGATGCCTGGCTAAAACATATTTTGCCAAAAAACAAGTTATGCTTTAGTCTTCTTTCATATGGCTTGGGCAGGTAGCAACAACTACAGATTTATATTTAAGTTTGATAGCCAGCACATTGCTGCAGCAGTGAGCTGATGAACCTTTTAGTGAAACACAGAAGTTACTGGGTTCAATAGCGGGGAACTGGGTGAAATATAGGAGGTCAGACTAGATCATTTAATAATCCCATCCAGCCTTAAATTTTATGAATTTAAGGACATTTTCACAAAAACAAGTTTTACTTGCTTTGGACTTTTGATTTTGTTATTCCTTTTTGTTTTCAATGTTAAAATCACTTCCACAGCAACTAAATTATGAAATCACCAATAAGCTTATGAACCCATGAATTCTTACTTGATGGGGGTAGGGGGGGAATAAGCAGTAGGAGCAGATTAACACTTAAGCAACCAAAAGCAAAGAGGAAGAAAAATCATTATACATAGATACACACATCTACATACACCCACAGAATCATCTGAACAGCTTAGAGTACGTTTTCCATGTTTCAATTGATCATTGAGAGAGAATTTTTAATTTAAAAAAAAAAGCTATATTATAGTACGAGTTCAACCAGGAGAGTGAAGTTGCAGTGTTCTTGTATCAAAACAGCCTTAGCAATAATATCACGTACTTGAAAACCACTAAGTCCAGAAAGAGTGACAGGGCAAAGGACAGGACATACCTTGTACATTCTATTAAGGTAATTTTAAGTCGGCCTTCTGTCAATGGAAAATCTTGTATGTTGAGATCCCGATCTTCATATTCCTCAGGTGACATAACTTGAAATGGAAAAAATGGCTTGAACCTGATAAAAATAAATATAAAGTCTCACTTTTTCATAAACAGGACTATTTTACTATTTCAAAATACATTAACAGAACTATCAGGCATAAAGAATGAAAGCAATATACTTACAGGGCAATTTGGGGGGGGGGGAGTGAAGGGGCTGTTTTGCTGTTTAAGACAATTAAGGACAGAAAATCTGATTTCTACAAGTCTTCCAGCCCCCCAAAAATAAAAAAGTCTCTCCAAGCTACTAAATTCTTCCATGCAAGAAGCAGAGGAGTGTATAAACATAGCAAGAATGTAAACACTTTGTTTTCCCTGGAATAGATTCTTTGAATGCCATATCCCAGTGTGCCAGTAATTTTGGATAAAGGAGATTATAAAAAATATTCTCGGAGTGAAACTGTGTAGCTGTCTCGTATGTTAAAGAAAAATCTTGTGCTATTATGATGTGTAAAGAAACTGTACTATAAGCTTTCAATTTACCTATATACTAAAGTATTTAGATGATTAAGGACCAAAGAAACCTACAGACAAATATTTACATACCACAGTATAGGTTTTCATACAATAGGATAGGCATAGCTAGAGATGTGCACTATTAAACAAGACACTGTTAGTTTTGTTATCCATGCTAGTACTTGGGTTCTTACAACATTGAAAGAACTTTTAGAACATTATTTTACTGAGAATCCAATACATAAACTTTGAAAACATTAACTGCCTTTTTCAGTTTCTTATGTATAAATTCTGAATACCTTGATTGGGATTTTAATACTTCTTTACAGTCTCATAAAATGATTTCCCTCATTTGCAGAGCATGGTCTGGTTTTGCACTCATGTTAGTTTAACCAGCGCAACTTGTGGTTTTGGACCAGGCATAGGATTTACAGAAGCCCATAAACTCTCATTTGATGGAGAATGACACCAGAGGAAGAAAACAGAAAAGCTTCCTTCTTCAGTTCACCAGCGAACGCATCATTTTTTAAATTAAGAGGTGGTAAGTAAATGCGGTGATGAAGATGTCAGCATTCCTAGAGCATAGTTTCAGCACCTCTTCCCACACTACTCACACAGCCTGTATGAAAGAAGGAAAAGTCTAGTTTTAACTATCTTAAAAATAAAGAAATCAAAAGAAAAAAAAATTTATGACTAAAATTTCTATCAGAATATTGCAAACGTAAAATTGAGGAAATTCAGAGGTATGTTTCTATAGCATCTTAAGAACCACATTGTACATACAGTACTGTGCTTTTAGATACCATGATGATAGCTACCTTAGAAATAATTTTAGCAGTGTATTTTAGATATAAATTTATCAGCTAGAGTGAGGAAAATAGTATACGTTTGAATTTCCTGACCGTTGAGAGTTTAAAAATATCAGTCATAATTTTGCATTAATGCAAGATGACTTACAAAGACCATTCCAAATTCTAGGAACTCCAATACAGTATGTACTGAAGTATGCAAAGCAGTTAAGGTTTTCTTTTCAAGTTGAACTTGAGTTCTGGAGTATTTGTAGATAATTGAGTTATCCGATAATATTCTTTTAATATGGAATTAGAATACAGAAGTACATTTAAAACCAACAAAGCTGTGAATTACAAAACAGCAGGCTCTGCTGTCATTTTTCTTGCCTAATGGCTTCAACATGCTTTTGGAAATAGATCCTTAAAGTCCTAGGCCAAAACGAGTTTGGATTATACTTTCGTTTCCACTGATACTAGTAGATTACAAATAAAGAAATTAAATTTGGAGCATTTAGTTAGTTACATGTAACTGATTCTTTACAACATTCAATTTTCATAACCCAGCAATTACCATCTATTTAATGATAATCTATTGGATGTTTACAAAATTAAATGTAAAACCTCAGTGTACTATTATTCCAAGTAGGGTTTAATTACTTGTTAGTTAGTTAACTGAGCAGTTTACAGACTGTTCAAGTATGAGATAACCCAACTACATCTATTAAGTAAAAATGTTTGGAAAGATTATTTCCTATTGGCAACTGGTGACTGGATACACATTAACTAGCAACGTTTAGCCACCTTGTTATCTTACTGTAAAATCCATACATGGGCTATCTGTAATAAAAGTGTATGATAGGTTCACAGATGCCCAGTTCCTCCAATTCCCCCTGCCCCCCGTAGGGATAGGGACATCCTTTAGGTTTCAGAGTAGCAGCCGTGTTAGTCTGTATCCGCAAAAAGAAAAGAAGTACTTGTGGCAACTTAGAGACTAAAATTTATTTGAGGCTAAGCTTTTGTGAGCTACAGCTCACTTCATCGGATGAATGCACTCTCTCACTCATTCTTGCAGACAGTCCCCCCCACAACAAACACCACTTAGTAGCAAGTTTCAGAGTAACAGCCCTGTTAGTCTGTATTCGCAAAAAGACAAGGAGTACTTGTGGCACCTTAGAGACTAACCAATTTATTTGAGCATAAGCTTTCGTGAGCTACAGCTCACTTCATCGGATGCAACATTCCCTCCAGTGAAGAGTGCTCCCTGCAGAGCTGTCATTGCTACTCCTTTGTTCCACTAAACAGGGTTGCTAAAGAACAATACCAGGTACTCCAATTCCCAGAAGCCAGGTTTACTCCTTCCATAATGGCCTTGCAAAATGTCAGCTGGGAACACTGCTTAGGTTATCTTAGGGACTAACCAATTTATTTGAGCATGAGCTTTCGTGAGCTACAGCTCACTTCATCGGATGCATACCGTGGAAACTGCAGAAGACATTATATACACACAGAGATCATGAAACAATACCTCCTCCCGCCCCACTGTCCTGCTGGTAATAGCTTATCTAAAGTGATCATCAAGTTGGGCCATGTCCAGCACAAATCCAGGTTTTCTCACCCTCCGCCCCCCCACACACAAACTCACTCTCCTGCTGGTAATAGCCCATTCAAAGTGACCAGTCTCTTCACAATGTGTATGATAATCAAGGTGGGCCATTTCCTGCACAAATCCAGGTTCTCTCACTTCCTCACCCCCCTCCAAAAACCCCACACACAAACTCACTCTCCTGCTGGTAGGGAGAGTGGTCACTTTGGATAAGCTATTACCAGCAGGAGAGTGAGTTTTGGGGGGGGGGGGCGGGATGATCACTTTAGATAAGCTATTACCAGCAGGACAGTGGGGCGGGAGGAGGTATTGTTTCATGATCTCTGTGTGTATATAATGTCTTCTGCAGTTTCCATGGTATGCATCCGATGAAGTGAGCTGTAGCTCACGAAAGCTCATGCTCAAATAAATTGGTTAGTCTCTAAGGTGCCACAAGTACTCCTTTTCTTTTTGCGAATACAGACTAACATGGCTGTTACTCTGAAACCTGCTTAGGTTATGAAGCAAGATAAACTACATTAGTTTAATACAACATTTATACAGTAGTATGAATAATCCAGCCACACTTAATGAACAAGTGGATTTATTTAAAATATTGTACTTAAGTATTACTTTAAAATACTAACTTACACTGGTGTTTTAGCAAAATGGCTATTCTTCATTAAGGAGACAAGGTGGGTGAGGTAATATCTTTTAATATCTTTTATTGAACCAACTTCTGTTGGTGAAAGAGACAAGCTCTCTAGCTTACACAGAGCTGTTCTTCCAGTCTCCAATATCCTGGGACCAACACAGATACAACACTGTCGCAAACATTCTTCATCAAGCTAATTTAATGAGATTTAGCCAAGAGATCTGGGTTTATTCCCAGCTCTGCAACAGATTGTGTATGACCTGTACAAGTCAACGTCTCATTGTTCCAGTTTCTCCATATAAAAAGAGGGGACAATATTTTCCATTTTCAGGAGTGTTGTGAACTTAGGGTATGTCTACACTGGCACTTCATCGGAAAAAACTTTTGTCATTCAGGGACGTTAAAACACACACACCCCAGAATTACAAAAAACTTTTACCGACTAAAAGTGCTGGTGAGAACAGCACTTTGTAAGCAGGGGCTCTCTCCTGCCGACAAACAGCAACTACAATTGTGCGACTTTTAGTGGCACAGCCATGTCACTAAAAGCTGCGCAGTGTAGCCAGAGCCTTAAGTCAGGAGTCTGCAACCATCGGCACATGGCCCATCAGGGTAATCCGCTGGCGAGACCTTTTGTTTATGTTGACTGTCCGCAGGCACAGCCGCCCGCAGCTCCCAGTGGCCGCGGTTCGCTGTTTCCGGCCAATGGGAGCTGCGGGCAGTGGTGCGGGCTGCAGGGATGTCACTTCCTGCAGCTCCCATTGGCTGGGGACGGCAAACCACAGCCACTGGGAGCTGTGGGGGGGCAGTGCCTGTGGATGGTCAAAGTAAACAAAATGTCTAGCGGCCCGCCAGCGGACTACCTTGATGGGCCACATGCCGAAGGTTGCCGACACCCGACTTAAGTAATTGGAGTTTGTAAACTGCTTTGCACTTCTATAATACTTTCAGAGGATTTCAACATCTACCATTATATTTAGTCCATCTTTAATACATGGAATGCCTTTATACAGCACTTAAAGAAAAACTGTCCAAACATTTATCAGATATAAAACTAGGCCAATCAGCCAGAGGCAGATGAATGACGGAGCATTCCTCCCTCTGTCCAGCAACATCCTGAAACAAACCTTTGTGCGAAACCAAACCTTCATGTCACTCAGCCACTACAAGGAACAACTGAGCTGGATTCCCATCAGGATTCTGTCCCAGGACCTGGCTTGAAGTTTCAGTCTTTCACATCAGCCTCTGGTTTGTACAGTTCTTATAAATTTGAGGCTCCAGTCCACTGCAGCTGCACATAAAGGAGCTCTTTCTGTGAGGTAGAGAGTTGACTTAAGTAGCCCACCAGTATTTCTATGACACTGTTAAACCTCAGTCAGTAACCAAAGGCTGGGTCCACACTATACATTTACATCAGTATAACAACTCAGGCATGTGAAAAATCCACACTCCTGATTGATGCAGTTATACCTCCCTAAGCCCCAGTGTAAACAGCGCTATGTCTATGGGAGAGCTTCTCCCATCAATATAGCTACCGCCTCTCGCAGAGGTGGATTAACTATGCTGACAAGAGAAGCTCTCCTGTCAGCAGAGTAGTGTCCTCACTTAAGTGCACCAGTGGTGTAAATGCAGTGCTGGAAGTGTAGACTTGTCCAAAGACAGTTTCCATTTTGTTATATATGTCATGCAAAAATCAGAAAATGTTTGGATAATGGATAGAATTTTACCAAAAAGCACTTGCAAGTAGTACCATGTTTTTCTGAGTATTGCTGTGCCTTCTCACCATATTTCCCAATGCCAATTTCCGATATATCTTTATTAGTTCACCTCCTAAGTCCTTCTATAATGCCATCAGCCTGTTCAGCAAGGCTCAAGTCACTCGTCAAAGTGAATACTCTGCTCCAATTTTGAAATTGGTCAGTTATATCCCGAGATGAGATTAGGCTCTTTTAAGTTAGCCTTTATCATTCATTACTGTTTACAAGTGTCCAACCTTGAAGTAAGGACCTTCCCTTCTCCACTCCACTGCCAATTAACAACTAGGCATTTGTCTAAATCCTTGTTCAATTGTTTCTTCAGAGACACCCCCATAGTAGACATAGTAGATTTAACAGGTTTCATCTCCTACTTTTTTCCTTTATCTGAACCAGAGTTTCAGAGTCACGTCATCATAGGGGATTGATAAGTACTCGAGTGAATGTCTCATTGGCTGGTCATTTTACATATTTTACATATCATCAGTTTGCTGAACAAACTTGTCCTTGGTCTACTCTCTCCTCTTAACCAAAGAGTAGTCACATGATACCTTGAAAACAAAGCTGCTACATAGTGTTTCTTCACTGCATTCACCCCATAGCAGCCAGCTAGCATAACAGAAAACAGGCACGCTGCTAAAATATTTGACAAAGTTAGAGATTAGAGAACATACATTAGAGAACCAGAATTGTCAGGAATGTGTGAAGTCCATCCTTTTTTTTTTTTTTTTTTTAAATCGTGTGCATGCCCTTACTGCTTCTTTGTAATCTACAAAAGGCAGCTGAATAAGGTTGGGGGTTTTTCCAGTCCATTAGGTTTTTTTTAAAATAGATTTCTGTTTAATATCAGAAATACCATGGCTTGTCTTCCCAGTTTGGGTGGAGGACTAAGATTAGGAACTAGTGGGATAACATCACAAAATGAAAATGAAAATTTAGCAGGTGAGCTGGGAAGACTGTCGTAACTTTCTAAAACTTTGTTTGTTAACTATTTAACTCAAACTCCTGACAGATTTGGGTAAAAGCTCACTTTGAGAATTCAAAAACCCCAGCCCCTTCAACTGAAGATTTCTACTTCTTCAAGGAGACCTTTAGCAAAACTATCACAAAGCTTCATGTTTCTGATATTTCTAAACTCCCTCCCAAACACTTACATCATAAAGCAACAAAAGAGGCACACATTTTTCATTGCTGTTGTCATAAATATAAAGGGAAGGGTTACCACCTTTCTGTATACAGTGCTATACAATCCCTCCTGGCCAGAGGCAAAACCCTTTCACGTGTAAAGGGTTAAGAAGCTAAAATAACCTCGCTGGCACCTGACCAAAATGAGGAGACAAAATACTTTCAAAGCTGGGGGGGGAGAGACAGGGACAAAGGGTCTGTCCCTGTGTGATGCTTTTGCCAGGAACAGATCAGGAATGCAGCTCAGAACTCCTGTAAAAAGCTAGTAAGTAATCTAGCTAGAAATGCTTTAGATTTCCTTTTCTTTAATGGCTAGTAAAATAGGCTGCGCTGGATGGAATGTATATTCCTGTTTTTGTGTCTTTTTGTAACTTAAGGTTTTGCCTAGAGGGATTCTCTGTGTTTTGAATCGGATTACCCTGTAAGGTATTTACCATCCTGATTTTACAGAGGTGATTCTTTTACTTTTTCTTTAATTAAAATTCTTCTTCTAAGAACCTGATTGCTTTTTCATTGTTCCTAAGATCCAAGGGTTTGGGTCTGTGTTCACCTATGCAAACTGGCGAGGATTTTTATCAAGCCTTCCCCAGGAAAGGGAGTGTAGGGCTTGGGGGGGGATATTCTTGCGGGGGGGGGGGGGGGGGAGACGTCTCCAAGTGGGCTCTTTCCCTGTTCTTTGTTTAACACGCTTGGTGGTGGAAGCATAGGGTTCAAGGACAAGGCAAAGTTTGTACCCTGAAGAAGTTTTTAACCTAAGCTGGAAAGAATATGCTGAGGGGGTCTTTCATGCAGGTCCCCACATCTGTACCCTAGAGTTCAGAGTAGGGAAGAACCTTGACAAGTGTGCAGGCCATCTTTAAGTTGGTTTATTTTGGTTTCAACCAGTTATTTCCAGTTTTATCAACAATGAGGAGTTTCTCTCCCACTTTCAGTAACCCTTTAAGTATGTACATAGTTAAATTCTATCTCATAGCCAGTTTTTCCAAGCTGTACGGTTTCCTCAGTTCTTCATAACCCACTGCCTCCAAAACCTCTCTCTCATTACAGTAGTACTCCTTTGCACTCCTAAAAGCTGTCCTTTACAGCAGTGGTACTCAACCAGACATACACGTATGCAGAGATCTTCCAGGGGGTGGTTAATCAACTCATCTAGATACTTGCCTACGTTTATAACAGGCTACATAAAAAGCACTAGCAAAGTCAGTACAAACTAAAATTTCATTCAGAAAATAACTTGTTTATACTGCTCTATATACTAAAATGTAAGTACAATACTTCTATTCCAATTGATTTATTTTATAATTATATGGTAAAAATGATAAAGCAAGCAATTTTTCAGTAATCGTGTGCTGTGATACTTTTGTGTTTTTTGCCTGATTCTGTACACAACTCAATTTTAAATAAGGTGAAACTTGGTGGTACTCAAGACAAATTACTTTCAGGAGTCTTGTCTGGAAAGGTTGAGAGCCACTGCTTTACAGTCTTTTCATTTTATTTATATTCTTTCCATACTGTAGTGCTTAAGTTTGTATTCAGCTGGTCAGCTGAAATCCACACAATATAGTGAATAGTGATCAATAACTTCCCCTTTCCCTTAATTTGGTTAAAGTAAGTTGAATAGTTTAACTGCCTTCTAAAACTGGCTATGTCCTCACCCTACAATATAGTAACCTCAGAGTTATGTACACCAGTTACGAACTGACTGGTACACCACACAGGTCATTTGGAACCTGAAGTATGCCTCAGGCAGCAGCAGGACAAAAAACAAAATAAAAAACACAAATACAGTACAAAACTGTGTTAAATGTAAACTACTAAAAAATAAAAGGGAAAGTTTAAAAAAAGATTTGACAAGGTAAGGAACTGTTTCTGTGCCTGTTTCATTTACATTAAGATTGTTAAAAGCAGCATTTTTCTTCTGCGTGGTAAAATTTCAAAGCTGTTTTAAGTCAATGTTCAGTTGTACACTTTTGAAAGAACCATCAATGATTTGTTCAGAATTACGACATTTCAGAGTTATGAACAACCTCTATTCCCAAGGTGTTTGTAACTCTGAGGTTCTTCTGTACATAGTTTTACGATTTTTATACTTTCGCACCAAGTCTTTGACAAAATACATGATGTGAAAGGCAGCACATCCCTGTATAACTCTAGTAGATGCAAGTTTTCTAACTAAATTCACCAACATTTAAAACTACCTTCTGGCTTACTATCCTACCTTAATACATGGTCAAAATTTATAAGACCATTCCTAAGCTGAAAGACAAAACCAAAAAAAGTTCTAAATGTCTCCACCACTACTTCAAAGAATTTTTGTACACCACAAAGCAGTGACAGACATAAAAAGCCATTTCATTTTCCCTGTGAAGATTGCTTAACTATGGAGTTGCCAACATGAATTTATTTCAGTTGACTTCTCTGCAACTGTTCCCAATAATCAAATACACCCACTACAGAATGAAGAAAGAGTAACCCAATATCAGAACTAGTTTTTAAAATTTTAGTGTTTGTAGTGCTGTTGTCTAAACAATGCGACTTTTTGCTTATCTGGAGCAATTATACAATGAATTTCAAACTCAAGTCACCAGTAAATTGGATACATTTTAAACATACTCTGGTTAGTTACCTCTCCTCAAAAAAACTCATCAACATTCCTCCACTAATAGAGCTGTCAACTTCCATCCATGCAAAGAATTTCAAATTTGTGCTGAAGGAGAACATTTCTAAAATTGCCTTACTAGTTAGAAAAAAAATTGAGGCATTTCAAATTAAGATAAAAGAATGTACTAGTTGGCTAACCCATTCCATCAGTGTCTCTGAATAATCTTTGCAAGAAGAATGCAATATATTTTTCTTTTTCAGTGTAAGTCAGTCCTTAAATAGCAACAGTGCATTTCAATCAAACACAGTAAGACAGAAAACAAGCAGCAAAAGCATGTTTTCACAACACTAGGTCAGATGATGTCAAAGAAATCTTGTTAAAAGAGAACTACTCAGCGAATACTTAAAGATATTACACTTAAAATAGCACAAGACTCAGTCCTTCTGTATATAAAGCCAAAAAAAGGGAGAGAGAAATTTGTTTCAAATACTCTACCTAAAACTACTTTAGTTCCCTTTATGCTTAAGAATCCACACCCTCCATCCAGGGTTCTCCCATAAAGCCTTGAAGGGTGACAAATCCAGCACACTTGGTATTTTATCCCCACCTTTAACTCAAAGAAAACCCAAACCAAAATATCTTATAACTTACTGTAGGAAAAAAACAAAACAACAAATTCTGCATTTCTATCGTGGGGGTATATAGACCACATAATCTTCTGCTCCCTCCTTTTCAAATTTTGGGAAAAGCCCTATCCATCTAATTGCAAAACAGCCTGAATTAATATTTAATGTTTTAAAAAGTGTCTGGCCCAAACTAGCATCTATTTGTATTAGCTATTGTACGTGGATTGTTTTGTGGGCTTTAAGCCAGGTTTTCTTACTAGACAAAATGAAGACAGGAATAGTCTTTTATACCGAAGAGGAAAAAAAAATAGAGTGTCAGCCTATTAGCTAAAATTATCTGGTCCCATCACAGTACCTACTCATCTACAATGTATCCAGGAGCACCAAGAAACAACCCACCACCAAGCTCTGCCTGGCCAAAGACAAACAAGGACTTATGTAATTCTATTCACTCTATCTGCCAAGGATATCCAGAACCACAATGCAGAAACAGACACAGGCTAAATACCAGGAGAGACAAACTAAAATATCAACAGCAGCTGGACTGCTTTTCTGCTCTTCAGAAAAAGGAAGAATTAGACTGGCTAAAGAGAACCAGACCTTTTTCATTGCACAGAAAGGTTATAATTTGCAAACTAAGTCAGCTTCAGCTGAAAAGGCAAGAGCATGATCATATAACATGTTCTGAGAAAGGAAAGAAAGGAGAAAAAAAAGCTTTAAATTATTCACCTGTTTGGTGCAGGGAATTTAATGACAGCGTTTTCCAAAAACAATTACTCAGATTTCTCTTTACAACCCCATCATCACTTTGGGTTATACAAGTTTCAGTGCTACATTACTTCCATAGATTAAAAGTGTCAGGTTTACAAATTCCTAGTCAAGTTACATGCTTATTTTAGAAGATATACATTAAATATTCAGTTAATCACAATACTTTAAAACTAAAATAGGCTTTAAATTCAAATGCCAACAAAACAAACAGTCGAAGCTTAAAATGTAACAGACATTATTTATAAATTTAAATTTTTTAGTGCAGAGTTACTCTGAAGGGTTTTAGAGAGATATTTCAAACTGTATTTGCAAGAAGAGTAAACAAGCAAGAACCAAGTTCCTGAACGGAAAGCGAAAGACAGCATCTTATAAAGTTACTTGTATTTAACAAAACACTGATTTATTCTAATAGATTGTACCATTAAGGAAGATATTCAGGGATGACCATTACTAATTTGCATTTGGAAAAAATAAGTACTGCACTTCTTCCATTTTGGGGGTACAGAGACCATTTAACTGCCTATGGGAGAAATCCAATAAATAAACTTTAATGAAATCATTTAAAGTTACTCTGATTTAGCAACACCAGATAAAAAGTCATGCTTTTGCTACTTAAAAACATTTAAATTATCATTTTTTTTTGTTTCAAGCTTAAATACCATTTAATTTAGGTTTATTACACTGTAGGCAAATTTAATCCTAAACTGCCTGGAAAAATTCTAAAACCATTATAGGCCATTCCTAAAAGCATGAAATACACTTTTTTTTAAAGAAATTGTCTAACAAGTTACATAATCCTACCAATGCCTTTGCTGAAAGGTTTTATAACTCTGAAAGCTCCATTACAGATCACCTGTGAGAGACAAAATATGAGCTCATCCTTACTTAAAAGCAAAACAAAAAACCAAGGTCTATTTTGCAGAATTCACTTTCTTGCCCACACTGAAACCAACGAAAGCTGTACTGAGAGAGCATGACTGGCTCTACAACCAACTGATTTTAGCAAATCAAAGCATACTTCTATTTGATAGTCAGTCTCAAACACGATCAAAGCATCTTAGCTTTACCACATCCGTAAAAATAGTTCAATTTAATTAAAAACGCCTCATTATTGCAGCATGTGGGTCTTCTCAGGAGATTTTATGAAAATATGCAAAATCAGTTTTCTGACATTTTAGCACTCCACCCACTTCATGGATTCCATTTTCCCATTAATGCAGGAGGATCACATGCATAAATTCTCAGTACCCTGAGGGAATTAGTCAAATCTACCAAACAAGAGGAAATGTAGTACCTGTTATTTCTCTCTTAAAGATCCTTCACTTAATCCATATGCATACATTATGCTCCTCCCATTACTTTGAGGGATAATATGATATTTTGATGACATAAGGGAAGATAAGGATGGAACTCACTATCGCAGAATTCTTCACAAGGGAGTTTGTAGATGTTCTACCCCTGCCTAGATGATGGAAAGACAATATTTGTACAATCCTACAAGTACCATATGTTTACTCCAAAGTAGCTTTCAGCAACTTTCTGCATCATCTTTGGACTCAAAGTCTATGACTACATTTTTCAAGAGTAACTAGTGATTTTGGATGCCTTACAGGGGTAGGGGGGGGGAATCTTTGCGGTGTCTGATTTTCATAAAGTACTGAGCACCCACCCTCTGAAAATCAGGATGTTTGTTACTAGTAGTCACTTTTGAAAATCTGAGCTGTAGTGCCTGGCAAAATATGCACCAATACTCAGTTGGCTTCTTTGCAGGTAACTAGCACAGATGCTTCACCTCTTTACCAGAAAGTCATAAATCTGGTAGAGAGTCCTGAAAACACTTAATATTTCTGTCAGTAATAAACAAGCTGAAAAATCTTGAAGTACACTTCTTGAACTAATTTCTTTATTTAACCAGAGAAGACAGGCCTAAGAATGGCCACATTTCTGTTTGGAAGTAGTTTCCACTGCAAAGAACTCTCCTTCATGCCCATATTCATGTTTTCTTGAAGAAAGCTAAAAGATCTGGATTTTTTTTAGAATCTCAGAGGGAGAACAACTTCCACAGGATGGATTATGCCCAAAGTAGCATGGATGAGATAACTATTGGAGACGCCTCTCCCTTTTTGCCTTTCCTATTCAAGAATTGTACTACATAGGCAAAACGCACAGGGGTTCCTTGTGTTGGAGCGGGTCTTCCATCTCTTCACCAAAGAGGTTCTTTGAAAAACAGGTTGATCATCTTTGAATACAAGTGACTCAGCCAACTGGAAGCTATTACTATTTTTTCCAGGCCTGCTCATCTTCTGGAGCATATCTTTCTATTCTCATCTTGATGAGCAGAGCAGCACGGCAGTGCTACTTGCTATAGGAACACTATACCTGCTAAAGAACTTGGGCCCCTTTTTATGCATTTGCATGCTGCAAGAGCAGTTTGACTTGCCTTATTACAAATCTGTTTGAATACATGGTGGAGTTGTTCTGAAACAGATCAAGGGAAACTGGAGCTCAGTCAGTTCTCTGACTGTTCTCATACAGCATTGATTACGGATATGTATACTACATTTTTTACTGCTTACTTTAGCGTAGAGGAAATTTTTTCTCCCTGAATATGCTCTTGCTCTCAGTGTGCTCGCTCCCCCTAGTTTATGCAAGGCTTTCCTGATAATGTTGTGCAGTTGACCACTGTACCCGGCTTGTAACCTGAGAGACTTCTGAAGGTGATTTAGAAAACTTTGGAAAACCACTTCCCCCATGCTGAGCACTAATCTATTATTCATTTTCTAATCTATTTTTCATTTTCCACTTACCTCTCCACAAGGAAGTTCTTACACAGATTCTCCACAGTTTGCCCACTATATCAAGGACATTCTCACAGAGGGCCCAATTCAAGAAAGCATTTAATCAAATATTTATCTCTAAGTATGTGCTTAAAGTTAAGCATGTACTTAAGTGCTTTCCTGAACAGGTTCCAGTTGGAGGTATTCTCACCAGCCTGTTGTAGCCTTGAAACACAACTTCCATTGCAACAGGAGAAAAGTTGGAGGGACTTCACATGAACTGCGCTTCCATAATTACACAGAGGCACATTGCCTAACCTTTGATGCCTGTGCTCTGCTGATTACTGGTTTTGACTCCGAGATTGGTTGCATATTGACAAAACAGATCATAGCATTATCCTATTGGTACTATCAGTGGAAAATTGGTTAAAAGATAGGAAACAAAGATAAGAATAAATGGTCAGTTTCCAGAATGGAGAGAGAGGTAAATAGTGGTGTCCCCCCAGGGGTCTATTCTGGGCCCAGTCCTATTTAAATTATTCATAAATGATCTGGAAAAGGGGGTAAACAGTGAGGTGGCAAAATCTGCAGATGATACAAAACTACTCAAGATAGTTAAGACCCAGGCAGACTGCAAAGAGCTACAAATGGTTCTCTCAAAACTGGGTGACTGGGCAACAAAACGGCAGATGAAATTCCATGCTGATAAACGCAAAGTAATGCACACTGGAAAACAATCCCATCTATACATATAAAATGATGGGGTCTAAATTAGCTGTTACCACTCAAGAAGGAGATCTTGGAGTTGATGCGGATAGTTCTCTGAAAATATCCACTCAGTGTGCAGCGGCAGTCAAAAAAGCAAACAGAATGTTGGGTATCATTAAGAAAGGGATAGATAATAAGACAGAAAATATCATATTGCCTATATATAAATCCATGGTACACCAACATCTTGAATACTGCGTGCAGACGTGGTTGTCCCATCTCAAAAAAGATATATTAGACTAGTAAAAGGTTCAGAAAAGGGCAACAAAAGTTATTAGGGGTATGGAACGGCTGCCATATGAGGAGAGATTAATAAGACTGGGACTTTTCAGCCTGGAAAAGAGACGACTAAGGAGGGATATGATAGTGGTCTATTAAATCATGACTGGTGTGGAGAAAGTAAATAAGGAAGTGTTATTTACTCCTTCTCATAACACAAGAACTAGAAATCACCAAATGAAATTAATAGGCACCAAGTTTAAAGCAAACAAAAGGAAGTATTTTTCTACACAATCCACAGTCAGCCTGTGGAACTCCTTGCCAGAGGATGTAGTGAAGGCGAAGACTATAACAGGGTTCAAAACAGAACTAGATATAAGGTATCACTAAAAAGCTTATAATCTACTGAGAGTGTGGTCATCCTATTTGTATGAATGTATCATTCCTATATCTGAAACTAGAAATATAACTCTGAGGTCCTATTGTAATTATGCAAAGTGTGGGCCATTAATGGTGGTTTGGAATCTTGATGGCTCCCATTAACCAGGACAATTGGTTGTAAATGGCTCTGTTTACTTGTAAGCCTTCCTGTGTGTGCATGCCAGCAAGTGGGTACTGAAGTCTTACAGTGGCATGTGATCATGTCACCTGAACTGGAATCCATCTTTAACCTGGTGCTTTTCCATTTAGAAGAAGGGGTGGGAACCCAGAGAGAGACACAAAGTATTCCCGCCTTGTGCCAAAGATATAGAAGGGGGTGGAACAGAACAAAGTGGGCAGCCAGTCATGAGAAATCCCCAGAGTTACCACCTGAGCTGGATCTAACAAGAACTGTACCAAGGGAAAAGGATTGGGCCCAGACTAGGAAGAAGTCTGGTCTGTGAAAGAAGCTTATTGGAACATCTCTAAGGGCATGGCTACATTTGCCAGTTAGAGCGCATTAAAACAGCCTAGTGCGCTTTAACTCATGACACGTCCACACTGGCAATGACTCCGTGGCTAGAGCACTCCTGGTACTCCACCTCGGCGAGTGGAATAACGTATGATGCGCCGCCACAGCACCAGTGTAGATGCCCTGGTCTGTTAATGCACTCTGATCGGCCTCCAGAAGTGTCCCACAATGCCTGTTCTAGCCACTCTGGTCATCACTTTGAACTCTACTGCCCTGCCCTCAGGTGACCAACCATCAGACCCACCCTTTAAATTATCTGGGAATTTTGAAAATCTCCTTCCTGTTTGCTCAGCCAGGTGTGGAGTGCTCTCAGCGAATCTTTCCAGGTGACCATGCCTCCATGTGCCAGGCGATCCCCAATATGGAGCGATGGCGAGGTGCCAGACCTCATCAGTGTTTGGGGGGAGGAAGCTGTCCAGTGCCAGCTGCACTCCAGCCGTAGGCAAACAGCCACTCTGGTGCTGCCCCTGCAACCTGCCGTTTTTACAAAAAGCTGGACACGATACTTGGGGGTGACCCCACCTCCACTCCGAGTACCACCATGGACACTTCAAAGCACAGTCCAACAAAGCAGGAGGAGGAGCAGAAAAGCAGGAGTGAGGGTGCTGAGGAGAAGGAAGATACCCTGGCATCCCTAGATGCATGCAGCCAGGAGCTGTTCTCAAGCCAGGAGGAAGGTAGCCAGTCGCGGTGGCCAGTGCTTGAGGAAGGACAAACACCAGAGGAGGTTCCCAGTAAGCAGCTTTTATTTTGGGAAGCAAGTTATTCGGTGAGGGCTCTTGGGGCAAGAAGGGTTAGGGCTGCATGTAGGGCTAAATTTTCGAATTGTACTATAAGAATTGATGTAAACTTTGATTTCATTCATTCAGCCAGCCACCCATTTTGAATAACAGAAAGGAATGACTGTCTGAGACTCGGATCCTGTATCCCATATGTATTACAATTAGGACCTGTTATAAAGTTTAGTTAGTAAGAGACAAGATTTTGTATTGTGTCTATGATAAATAGATTAGAGAAATGTTGAGGGCCTGAAGCCCCAATGTGAATGGTTTTAGTTATAAAAGATTTAGCAAGACTTAACTTACAATGTATTCTGTATATCTCTGAAGACTTCTGTGAGAGACTGTTTGCGTAAATGAGGAATGCATGCATCAGGAAAAGATAAGGTGCGAAAGCCATCACAAATGTCCAGATGGTCAAGAAAAAGTGAGAGACTTGAAAACACCAGGAGACAATCAGAAAATATCCATTGCATTCGAGGCTAAACACGTTAGCAGCATTGATGACCTCGGAGGTGAGGCAGGCACCCCCGAAGGCAAAACAACAAATAAATGATAACAGCAGAAAACCCCAAGATTAACACCACTTAAGGACTAATGATTACAGGATGACATTGCAGAATGCATGGACTAAAATGGGAATTTACAACTATAAAGATGGGGTGTTTTGCCATGGAACTCTGGGTTCAGTCCTGCAAAGCCTCAGAGCATCGGATTATGACCGACAGAGCCTAGCTCCTCACTCGTGCTCAATCTAACTGACCCAGTGGGGTCAGAGGGTAATGGCTTGTAGAAAGTGGTATTGGAGAGCTGCCGAGCAGCCTCTTGTTCATATTCTGACCTATTCATGATGACAACAGCAGATTCTAGGTGGACTCCTCCTGAAGGTCGAAACAGCAGACTGGACTTCTACATAGAGTGCTTCTGCCAACGTGCACGGGCTGAAATTGTGGAAAAGCAGCATCACTTGCCTCATAACCTCAGCCGTGTGGAACACAGTGCCATCCACAGCCTCAGAAACAACTCTGACATCATAATCAAAAAGGCTGACAAAGGAGGTGCTGTTGTCATCATGAATAGGTCGGAATATGAACAAGAGGCTGCTCGGCAGCTATCTAACACCACTTTCTACAAGCCATTACCCTCTGATCCCACTGAAAGTTACCAAAAGAAACTACAGCATTTGCTCAAGAAACTCCCTGAAAAAGCACAAGATCAAATCCGCACAGACACACCCCTAGAACCCCCACCTGGGATATTCTATCTACTACCCAAGATCCATAAACCTGGAAATCCTGGGCGTCCCATCATCTCAAGCATTGGCACCCTGACAGCAGGATTGTCTGGCTATGTAGACTCCCACCTCAGGCCCTACGCTACCAGCACTCCCAGCTACCTTCGAGACACCACTGACTTCCTGAGGAAACTACAATCCATCGGTGATCTTCCTGATAACACCATCCTGGCCACTATGGATGTGGAAGACCTCTACACCAACATTCCACACAAAGATGGACTACAAGCAGTCAAGAACACTATCCCCGATAATGTCACGGCTAACCTGGTGGCTGAACTTTGTGACTTTGTCTTTACCCATAACTATTTTACATTTGGGGACAATGTATACCTTCAGATCAGCGGCACTGCTATGGGTACCCGCATGGCCCCACAGTATGCCAACATTTTTATGGCTGACTTAGAACAACGCTTCCTCAGCTCTCATCCCCTAACGCCCCTACTCTACTTGCGCTATATTGATGACATCTTCATCATCTGGACCCATGGAAAAGAAGCCCTTGAGGAATTCCACAATGATTTCAACAATTTCCATCCCACCATCAACCTCCGCCTGGTCCAGTCCACACAAGAGATCCACTTCCTGGACACTACAGTGCTAATAAACGATGCTCACATAAACACCACCCTACACCGGAAACCTACTGACAGCTATTCCTACCTACATGCCTCCAGCTTTCACCCTGACTACACCACACAATCCATCGTCTAGAGCCAAGCTCTGCGATACAACCGCATTTGCTCCAACCCCTCAGACAGAGACAAACACCTACAAGATCTCTATCAAGCATTCTTACAACTACAATACCCACCTGCGGAAGTGAAGAAACAGATTGATAGAGCCAGAAGAGTTCCCAGAAGTCACCTACTACAGAAGAGGCCTAACAAAGAAAATAACAGAACGCCACTAGCCGTCACCTTCAGCCCCCAACTAAAACCCCTCCAATGCATTATTAAGGATCTACAACCTATCCTGAAGGATGACCCAACACTCTCACAAATCTTGGGAGACAGGCCAGTCCTTGCCTACAGACAGCCCCCCAACCTGAAGCAAATACTCACCAGCAACCACATACCACACAACAGAACCACTAACCCAAGAACCTATCCTTGCAACAAAGCCCGTTGCCAACTGTGCCCACATATCTATTCAGGAGACACCATCACAGGGCCTAATAACATCAGCCACACTATCAGAGGCTCGTTCACCTGCACATCCACCAATGTGATATATGCCATCATGTGCCAGCAATGCCCCTCTGCCATGTACATTGGTCAAACTGGACTGTCTCTACGTAAAAGAATAAATGGACACAAATCAGATGTCAAGAATTATAACATTCCTAAACCAGTTGGAGAACACTTCAATCTCTCTGGTCACATGATTACAGACATGAAAGTTGCTATATTACAACAAAAAAACTTCAAATCCAGACTCCAGCGAGAAACTGTTGAATTGGAATTCATTTGCAAATTGGATACAATTAACTTAGGCTTGAATAGAGACTGGGAGTGGCTAAGTCATTATGCAAGGTAACCTATTTCCCCTTGTTTTTTCCTACCACCCCCCAGACGTTCTTGTTAAACCCTGGATTTGTGCTGGAAATGGCCCACCTTGATTATCATACACATTGTAAGGAGAGTGATCACTTTAGATAAGCTATTACCAGCAGGAGAGTGGGGTGGGAGGAGGTATTTTTTCATGCTTTGTGTGTATATAAAAAGATCTTCTACACTTTCCACAGTATGCATCCGATGAAGTGAGCTGTAGCTCACAAAAGCTTATGCTCAAATAAATTGGTTAATCTCTAAGGTGCCACAAGTACAGACTAACACGGCTGCTACTCTGAAACTTGCCTGTGATAGTAACCCTCTTGGCATTATAGGTCATTTGCTACACATGTGAGTTATGGCAAGATTAATTTTCACTAGTAAAGTCACCACCTATTTGATTTTTATTTTAATGCTTACATCACAACATGGAATTCCATACTCACCATCATCATCTTCAAGTCTCACTCAAAATGGAGTCGTACATGGGAACAGACAGATTTTATATAGGAGTAGCAAGGTTTTACCACCATTCACAGTAAACAAGACCAGATGTACAAAATGCTTAAGTGTTTTAAATTACATTAGTGACACTGGTAAACAAAATGTGATCCTGTTTTAACACATCATATTACAAAACCAACATGAAGATCTTAGTACTTATATACAGGCAACCTTTACCATAAGAATATATTGTTCACAGAGTTACAGTGATGTTTAAAACTGACACAGGAAAACAAAAAATAAGTTCACCACTAAGGAAAGATTCAGAAACTCATACAGATGATGTATGTAAACTTGCAGATAAGTATTGTAAATCATAGTGAACTTTCTCCTTGATTTTCTATCAAGGATTTGGATATATTTTAGACCTTTTCTTTAAGCCAAAACAGGCAAGAGTGTACACATTGAGAACCAAAGATTCGCAAGACATTGCGGTTGAAATGTAAAATATCTCCCTTGGCCCCATACCACATAGTATTTTTAAATATAGAAGTTCAAAGACCAAAGTATTATAATGCTACCTCTTTTTCCCCCATTTCCCTCACAAATGTTACAATAGAAGATCTCTAGATATTTTATTTTTTAAGAAAGAATCTTACTGAATGATAGAATTTTAGCTGGCAACAAACCCCTGAAAATAGGAATTAAATGCTAATATAATTCAAGTTATATTCTTTAAAACATCATATTTGTAATCTAAGAAGTTAATGTACTCAGGGTGTCAATTCTATCATTAATTGCCCCATAATATATTCTTCACTAACACCTTGTAAGAATCAGAGAATATGAGACACGTATTTCACTGTTGTGATCCCAATGTATTTTTTTTTGTAAACAAAAGATACAGTTTTTATGTATGAGGAGGGAGAATTGTTCCTCAAGAACACCAGGCTGGTTTATAAAATAGTTAAAAATCTAACAATGGCACTTTGTGGGGGAAACTCTCTATATATTTTAATAAGACTATTCGCTACCATCTTTAGATCTTAAAATAAGACCTCCAGGTAGCAGCTGTCCAAACTACCACTACTATAGATAACTAAAATCTATCTGAACATAGTACAATTTTACTGTTGCTCAAGTGAGTGTCAAACTAACATCATATCTGAATAAACTATTCACTGAATTTAGAGTGAAGATACTGTATACACAGACCAAATACTTAGGTAGCATTTTTTCTACAACTCTGAGTGCTATTTAGAAGAAATATGTTTTATCACCATGCACAGTGGAGAATTCAGTCAGAAGGTTATTTCCCATTCCATGTTTTACCTGTAATTCAACCTACGATTTAGATTTTCAAACACGATTCATTTTTTGATACTTTGCTATGTGGAAGTATAACATTGTATAAGGGGACATACTGGATACATTGTATATGAGAGGGCATGCCAAAACATGTTACAAAGTATCTGAGGGAGCACACCTAGGGACAGTTAGCTTTTGAATGGAGAAGCAATTAAGATAGAGCCAGCACGTCTAAGAAGCAGGCATCAGAATGGAAGGTGTGAAGGGCAATTAGTTAAGTTAACTGGAAGCTGTTAAAGGAGATTGTTAAGGGTGGCAGGTAATTGAAGATACGTGACTGGTCTCAGGGATCTCGAAGGGTGGTGACTAAAATCTTTTTCTTCTTTTGTCTGTAACTTCTCTGTAACTTGTTCTCCAAAAAACTGTATAAATTAAAAGACAGAAGCCCCACTCAGGGGACTCACTTCTAAATGTATTAGCAGAGCAGCTTTGCTAATAAAACAGAGTGGTCTGATAAATTGTGAGTCTGAGTCAAACTTTGACAGCTACAACCTGTGTGGCATTTCAGAGATACAGTTTGTTACCATGATTTCAAGTTTTTAAAAAAAGGAGTTGACTTTTTCCATTGATCAGAATATAGCAAGCTATACAAACATGATTTAAACATGATCTTCTCATCAATATTTGAATACTCCTGTTTATCTAACAGTATTATTCCTCCCGGTTATGTGGGAGAGACTGGTTTGATTCTTTGTGCCAGCCTTTCATTCCTCAGGCTTACAGGAGCTAAGGAAGCAGAGATCATCTAGGCTCTAACACAGACAGGAAGGATCTTGCCCTTCCCCTCCCCCACACTCTACAGCACCCAAATATCAAGTTCTACTTTTTACCTTTGCCATCCCTTGCACTCTCTTTTCAGTTCTCTATCACTCTTATGTAATCCCAGAGTTTCACAAGTCTCTGTTAAACTGGTCTCATGTTCTATTATTTTTGTCACCATCTAAAATAATTAATTTAAGGTGTCCATTGACACTTCAGCAGTGCTGAAAAGCCACAACACTCCCCCCTTCTGCTCCCCCCAATGCACTGTTAGGCTAAAATGGAGTTCTATTCTGAAAAGAAAAACATAAAACTCACCTTACTGTTTGTAAACTAAAAATATCTGAGATGGATTCAGTGACACACTAACTATGGAATGCCACAATAAGTTTTTAAAAGCAACAAAAAGAGTAACAGCCCTGAAAAATAAACCTGAACTTAAGAGTGAAACTGGGAAGGTGTCTCACACATCACCAATAATAGTTACTGCAGGCCAAACTTTGTGCTTGGTTAAATCTTTGCAACCCAAAAATACACAAAGCAATATGTTAGTGCTTAAGGTAGTTAGTCTATTTAGTTTTACAAAGAAAATTTTGAGATGACGACTTATAGTCTATAAGCACCTATATAGAAGGAAAATATCTGATAGTAGAAGAGTCTTTAAGCTGGCAGACAAAGGCATAACAAGATCCAATGGCTGAAGTTATTCTATAAATTTTCTATACCACACTCATCACGGTAGTAAATGAATGCCTTTCAGTAGTCTATTAACAACATAACTAACAGCTATCACACATTTGTTCCCTCATCCTCTCACTAGGGGAAGAAATGTGTGCAGTGGAGTGTTCTGGAACATAGTTAAAAACTCAGCTATATATGTTTGTTGCACCTTGTTCTTGGAGTGGAAAATGGTGAGGTCTGCAATAGTCCATAGTGCCTGTGAGACTTTGTTCCACAGTCTTGGGCCAACCCCCAAATAAGTTGTCTCCTGCACCAGCAAGCTTTGCTCTTAATTGTAGGAAGTCCCATTGCACCAAGAGAGCAAAGCTGTCAATTGGGGTTTATCTTAGAGCTTAAAGGCAATCTTCTAGATACCCTAGTCACAGAGTGCTAAGCACCTTGGAGATAAGGACCAAATGTAGAAGCTAAATAGTTTCAGACTAGAAATAAGGTTTTGTTTAAAAACAGTGAGGGTAATTAACCTTTGGACAAAATTTACCAAGGATTATTCATTGCTTTAAGACTTTAAATCATGAGCATGCCTTTCTAGAAGATTCTCTAGCTCCATCAGAAGTTTTGGGATTGATGCAAGAACCCTTTAGTGAAATTCTGTGGCCTTTTATGCAGGTCAGATGAGATGACTAGAATGGTCCCTGCCTTCTGGCCTTAAAAATATGTGAATTTATGTTTTTACTCAGAAAAATCATGACTGCTTATTACTCCAAAAATGAAAGTTAACCTAATTCTAAACCCAAATCCACTTAATTGCTCAGAAGCCATAATACAGCAGTAAAATAAACATCCACTGAATGCATCCGATGAAGTGAGCTATAGCTCACGAAAGCTTATGCTCAAATAAATTTGTTAGTCTCAAAGGTGCCACAAGTACTCCTTGTCTTTTTGCAAACATATACTTAGACACCCTCAGTGATGCATTTTTTAAAATGAAGCATATGTAAGGTGACTAGGTGCTTTCTCATCACTTACGTACTGCTGTTCTTTATTTTATCAAAGCTGTCCCATTCAAATACAAATCTCACTTGACTATCTTCAGGAAAACTTGTAAGTTGTTCAAAATATATATGTATATATACACACACAGAATAAAACTGCTCTGCTTCATAACTTCATTGGTCCAACCTATCACTTGTAATGTCTCTGGAAAAAGGCACAATTCAATGTTATACTATTAACATTTTGAAAATGGAACCACTAGTAGATTATCAGTCCCCACTGACACTTCTTTACTGAATTACCAAACCAGTCATTTGAGTATCTAATATTTTCCCCCAAATGCTTCTTTCACGCTCTCAAGTATACCCCCTATTTTATTTTGTTTGCCTTGCAGTACAATTAATAAATTCTCCTATTGTTCAATGGAGAGTGATGAAATGTTGAAACAGTTCAAAACTAAGCAAGTGTGAACATGAATTATATACAGAGACAAGTGTTGGTGACTTGAGGCAATCACTGCAGGAATGTTGAATAAGCAGTTTACCACAGTCACTCAATAACATGAAATGACTAGCTACTACAGTGAAACTGTCAACATGAGATTAAGTTCCATAGTGATTAGAGTGCAGCATTCTATGACACCACATTGCTGAAACTCACTTTCCTCATTCAAATTGCTTTCTAAAAGCTTAACTTTTTATTTTGTTACAAAGATTTACAAGATCTAAGACCAACTTATGCAAAGGAATAAGTCTTTCATGTGTGCATATTACTTTCTATTTGAGAATGTCTAAGTGCTATACATTTGCATAATACCCATATTATATAGCAGAGTATCACCCCTATTTTTAAGTATGAAAACTTAGGCAAAAATTAAGTGATTTACTCAGAGTCTCAATGGGAAGTTGGACTCCCAGTTTTGAACCTTAACAATAGGCCATACCTTCTCCCACTTTAACCAAAGCATTAGGTGTCGTACATTATCTTAATCTGAAAAATAAACTTGAGTTTTCAATGATAAGATTAGTAGTCATCTGAAATAAACCCGAGAGGTTTTACTGAAAGCCTTGAAAATATGCAAGTTATGACAGACCAGTTAGAAAAACACTAAAGTTTGTTGGAAAATAACAAAGGCATTTGTCCTCACTGAGAACAAAGTCTGAAACAAGTCTTTTTTGAGATATCAGAACACATAAAAAAGCAAACATTCAAAACATTAAAGTTCCCCCCACACACACTTTGATATCAAACTGAAGATGTTTGCAACAGAACTTTATCAGATTTCCCCTAGGCTTTCACCCTATCAGCATCTACCTACCCAAAAAATACAACACTGGTCTTAAAGCAAGCATTTTTTTAAAATCCACAATTGTAAGAAAGGTAAGCCAGTGCTGTAGTTTTATTTTCATTTGCAATTGTGACAAAAAATCTCACACACATCCTTTCAAACAGGAGGTAGGATTGGGGGTCAACATTTTGAGAAAGGAAGTGCCATTGCCCACAAAACCAATTAACTCTAATCCTTAAATGGATCAGTTTTTGAAGCAAACAAATATAATTACCACTATAAATCTATTCTCTCTTTCTCTCTCTCACACACAATTTTTCAACCTCCATTGATTTTATGATTTTTTTTTTTTTTTTTGGTATTCCCACCATCCTTTGCATTCACCGAGATTTTCTTGGTCCCCATGTAATTCTCCTACACAGGATTGTGTCACACAGAACTACATATATTGCAGGCAAGGCACAAAAATGCAGTATTTGGTTATCATGCACATGTCAAAGAGCTTATGCCCTCACTGATCCAAAAAGCACACCAGTAACCTACTACTACATTCTAATTTAAAAAAAAAACCAAAAACCTTAAAACTTTTAGAGGACAAGAGATTCTGAGATTTACCTTCTGACTGCAAGAACCCATAATTAGACAATAGGAGAAAAAAAATAGGAAAAAAGATTTTTAAAAACCCTTCTCTCTGCTATTCTGAACCAATGGCCAAAATCATCAATACCAACAGAATTAAGGCTTTCATTTTATCACACACTGAATTTGGTGGCCTTCCGGGCACACTGCAAAAGACATATTCTTCAACAGGATTTTTGGAGTAGGCAGAGGGAATGATGAAAGGGTGGAAAGCAGCTTTTTAGTTGGTGGCAGACTAGCCAAGTTCCTTTCTGAAAGTTATTTGATGCTGCTGGGGTTTTGTTTTGCTGTAATATTAATTACCTGTCAGGGTGCCTAGAGCTTTGTATAAGCTATTCCAATAAAAAAATAAACATGCTTAAATAAAAAGTTATTTGCTCTTGTGGCTATGAAGATCTTCCAAATGTGATAAACTGCAGTGTCTATAGAAAGCTCTGTTTATCACGGGTTTGCCAAGCAATATAGTGAAGTCTCTGGTCAGTTTCACTGGTGCTATTAAGAACCAGGTGAGCAGCACTGAAACTGTCATGAATGATGACAATGTCATAATGATACCACTACCAACAGAGACAGGCCTTGGAATTTTTCCATGGGGAGAAGGACCCAGAAAATGGAAAAAGAGGGAGAATAGAGTAGCAGAAACTTTTTCACCTGGGTTAGGTGAGCAAAGGATAGGAGATAATAGATGCGTCTTTTCCCTTCTGGCAGCTACAGCAAACAGAATTTCAAATCTGTAGCAGGCACGTGTTTTTCAAGAAAGGGGAGATATAAAAATATCAGTAGGCTCCAGAAACAGCATCTTAGTAAAAGTCTCATCATCTTCTCTCTTTCCAGCTAAGGAGAGCTGGGAGGTGGGATTCTCAACAAATTACTGCTCCTGGACATCACTGGTGCCTCTAATATTATCTTTAAAAGGTAATTCTGGCTAAGAAGTTTAGACTTCCAGTTAGATGTTCACTACATTTTTCAAGACCTCGGTTACCTGATTAGGTTTGTCACATCAATAGCAAAGAACCATTTTATGCCAAAGTCTTGCTTACATTACATTTTTGGCTTATACTTCTTGGAAAATATGGAGTCAATTTAAAAGCTATATAACAAGTTCTGTAATGATGAATTAAAATAGGTTAAACTAAAGTTTTTGGGTCATACTGTCAAGTGTCAAATCACCTGCTTTATTTTGGAATCAGTTATTGTTTAGCTGAACTCATTAACTAACTAAATGTAAGTCATAAGTGATCAATTGTGGTATTTAACTTCCGATAACAAATCATTACTAGAAAGTAGTCTTTGTAAGACCCTGCTTCTCTGATCTGTTTAGCTTCTGCATTTGGTTCTGCCGCAAAGTTCTGGTGCATTCTTAAGAAACTAACTGTGAATCAAGTTCCTGATAAATTCTTCTTTAGCTAGTACCACACATGGGATGTTTGGACAAAATTCTATGTTACTTTAAATAACCCAAAATACATGTTAAAAGGTCTACCGTGGTTGTTAACTTCAGTTTTAGCATTAAAAATAGCCGATGAAAAATTGACTGTAAAGGAATGTGCTAAATGGCTTAGATTTAAAAGTAAAGGTATAATTTTACAGTTAATGTGTCTAATTGCCTGGTGGTTGCAACCTGAGAATAGATAGGAGACAAACTGGTTTCTTTACCTGGGTACCACTGGCTGGCTCTGACACTTTGAACCATTCTTTCAATGTCTGTTTCTTTATATGTTAAATGAATTGAGGATGCTACCAGTTACTCACATTTGTAAATAACTTGGAGATTCTGATTAGTGAGATGTATTGTGCGTTGCAAGTAAAAAAGTCTCAATTTTCAGCGGTGTATGGAAAAACTACGAAGGCATGTTAAAGAGTTATTTAGAATTTGAGTCAGATTCTTCTTCCTTACACTCAGTTCTACATTGCTTTTACTCCTGATTTACACAAGTGTGAATACAAAATTGTGCCCTCTGAATCTTTTAGGCCTTTCTACATGGGATGCTGTTTAAAACCTAGTTTAGGATAAATCAGTGCAGATTTAGCTAACGTGGTGCAAACCCAGGTGGATATTCTTATTTTAGTTTAAGTTAAACCTGATCCAAAATTCAGCTTAAAAATTTCCCATGTTTAAACTGAAATAAGTGTGTCCATACAGATTAGCACCAGTTTAACTAAATCAATTTAAATTCACACCTTAGTTTAAACTGATCATCTTTCTCACACAGACACAGCCTTAGTATTCTGGTAAGTTCCATTATCAGACACAGCTGTAGAGAATGTAGACATGCTTCACTAGATAGAAGATGCAGAAAGTTTCCTTCATGTGCAAGAAAGACACCCATTTTAAAAAGTCTTTTAGTTACCTTCTCCTCCTGATTCTACCACCACTTACTTCCACAGCCACAATACTACAAATCTGATATCTGTTGTATTTCCAAATTCAAGGTCTTGCAAATTCATCCATTCTGATACTTAATCTGCTTATTCTAGCTAAAACAGTATGGGAGTTCTATATATTTTAAGGACATGAGGTTTTTCAGTATTAAAATGTGAAGTGTTAAATAAAAGAAAGCAATAGCTTTCTTATTATTATTTTTACCTTACCCTAGAAACTGTATCTGATTTTGTTTTATATGTAACTATTTGTTTCCAATATTCTTTCTATCACTTAAATCTTTGATAATAAACTTATTATTTTCACTATAAATACATCTCAGTGATGTGGTATTGAGTGAAATGCTGACCCTGAGTTGACTCATTCAAGCTGATGTGTATACTGTTCTTTTGGGAACAGCAAATCTGGTATTTCTGTGAGCGTTCCGTGGTTAAGGGGCTGAATACTATAAGGCAATGTTTCAAGGGACTCGGGTGCACCTACTGTTAACTTACAAGATAAAGTAAGGGTTGGCAAAGCCCAAAAAAGTGCTTGGGTGGTTAACAGGCTGACGGTGTCAGGATGCTGACACCAAGTCAAGTACAAGAAAGTCTCCCTCATGCTGGAAGTATGGGAGGTAACAAGATGACTTTCATCCCTGGATTCCCCAAGATTCCCCATTACCACCACATCAGTAGACAATTAAGGAAAGAAAAACTTAGATAATACTGTGGCCTCGTTCAGAGAATTTTAGCCAACTGGCTCTTAATCAGATGAAAGCTCTGTCCTTGAATGACAACTGTTACATCAAAATAACTGTTTTGTTAAATCCAAATACTCTTGCTCAAGAGCCAAGGAAAAAAAGAGACAGGTATTTTCGAAAGTGTCAATGGTATATATAAATAAGACTTTGTAAGTATTTCAGCATAAGCTCTAACTGCATGTCAAAATGTTTATCCCCTTAGCTTATGGATTGCAAAATTGGAATAAATCAGATCATGAATATCTGATTCAGTGTGACAATCTATACAGGAACATTTCAGGAATGTCACTCTGAAGCCTCTTATGTCTGCAGAGTCACTGTGCAGGATGGAAACAGCTTCAAACAGGGTTGAGGGCTCTTTTTGTTCAGAATATCACCAGGTTCAATCATTATTGGGTTTTGTGGTCTGTTACCATGAAATTTTTTAAGTTTCCAGCCATTCTGACTTACAAGTTACACCTGTGCAGTGTACAGCTACAGTAGAACATGTATCTGTGCTATGCCAAAAGTCCTTGACTATTGTGATATCAGAGGTAACTCAATCACTCTCCCTTCTCTACAACTAATTTGCATGCAACAACTTCATTGGTTGTACGCAGGAGACAGATGGATTGATTGGCCCAACTGCCACCTGCACAAATCAGCACAACCAGCGCACACATACAAAAATACATACACCCCTCAGCACAGCACATGCCCCACATCTGCCACCTGTGCAAACCTTCCAGGATAGTCTCTCTGTCTGTGTCACTCTGAAGACCAGAATTTCTGTTGAGCCAGTGTGCAGTGATGGAAACAGCTACAACCATAGTTAAGAGCCTTTTGTTTAGAATATCACCAGGTACAATCATCTCCAGTCCCTGTGACTACCAGATAGAATGCTGGAATCCGAAGATTCTCCAGCAGTTGGAACATGACAGTTTACCAAAGAAAATGGGAGTAACATTCACATGGCGTAACAAAGAGGTGGTTGTTCCTCCAGCTGGAAGGCAGGTCTGTGGACAAGCTTTGGGGGATATGTACAAACAGCAACATTTCTCACTACAACACAGCACATAGAAACAAGAGCCCCTCCATTTTGGCTTTTTTAAACACACAAGACTTTACAAATTACACACATGACAGTCCAGGCTTTCAGTTACCTTTAAAATAAGTCTGTCAACCTCAACCTTAAACAATTCAACATTAGTATTTCTTATGTGCCAAATTATGCTCTTGGTGAATAAGCACCATAGTGATAAGCCTTAATAAAACTGCAATTGTCTGCTGGACAGTTCCACTTTTTTTCTGGATGACAATCTAGAGTCACATCCAATAAAGAATAATCAGCCTAAGAAATTCAACATTACCAATCTGTTCATAACTTTACAGTTTATTTTCAAGTGACCTATCTGTTAAAAATCAGAAGAGAATCAAAGACAGGCACAACCTTTCTTAGATTACAAGTCACCTCTCCTCTTATGTAAAGAGTCTTATCAATCACGGTTCATTACAACTTTATTCGTATTTGGAAAAAACAGAAGTAGGTTGTGCAGTTATCTGTCTGCAAAACACTTAGTATACTATATACATTAATAGTTCTATAAAAATGTAATCACAAAAGACTAAGCAAAAATAAATGGAAATGTTTAGTTTACCCAAGCTTTACCAGGAGTGTCAGAATAGACACCCAGACTACCACAGGGGTTCTCAATTTTTGTCGTGGGGGGCAATACCTTAAAAAAAGAGATTGTTTGAAGGAGCACATCATCAATCCATTAACAACTGTCTAGACGACCTCTCTTGCCATTGGACATCAGATAATATCTCTGTAGAATCTATAGCAGTTGCTTACTTACAAATAGTAATTTTTTTTTAAAAAGTGTACTTTTAGCTTCTTTAAATGTTATTTAACAGCTGGAAAAAAGATAGGACAGCTTTGAGGTCTGTAATTTGGAAATTACTGAGCCAAAATGATGTCCCCTTTTTAAATGGTTCAAAAGAGAACTCCTTGTATGCAGAAAGGAGTACTTGTGGCACCTTAGAGACTCCTTTTCTTTTTGCGAATACAGACTAACACGGCTGTTACTCTGGATCCTTGTATGCCAACATCTTCTCTTTCTAAGGCCTGGTTTAAACCTAAAACTTAAGCCGACCCACCGACATCTCTCAGGGGTCTGAAAAATTCACACCCGAGACACACAGGGTATGTCTACACAGCAATTCGACACCAACAGCTGGCTGATGGCAGTTGACTAATGGTCAGAATAAGGTGCTGTTTAACTGTAGTGTAGATGTTCGGGTTTGGGCTATTACCCCACCTTGCAGGGTCCTAGAGCCCAGGCTCCAGCCCAAACTTGAATGTCTACACCACAATTAAATAGCCCGTTAGCCCAAGTCAGCTGGCACGGGCCAGCCACAGGTTTTTAATTGCAGCATAGACATACCCATAGTTAAGCCAACCTAAGCCCAGGTACAGACACAGCTGGGCTGACAGAAGTAGTCTTCAGTTGACATAGCCGCTACCTCCTGAGGGGGGTGGATTTATTACAGCAAGAGAAAAACTCATCCAGCCTGTAGCAAGTGTCTATTACAGTGGTGTAGCTGCAGCACTGTAGCCGTGCTGCTATAGGGCTTGTCATGTAGACATGGCCTAAGACTATTACAGCTATTCAATTATTTATTTGCAAAACTCCTAGAGCGAGCGTGGGGCGGGGAAAGCCACAGAAAGGGCTTGAACTGAAAACACACAGCTTGTTAAATATTTAACCAATAATATTTCAAATGACAGAAAAGAGAGGCAGGGACAAATACATTCCACGCAGATGAGAAATTATTGAATGTTTACGTCAGGAAACAGGTTGTTTAAAGGGTGTAAAATTTATCTGCCTTCCTCCCAAACACTGAAAGATTGTATAAAGAATAAATTACATGGCTCTAAAAGAATATCTGAATCACAGGTTCAGTGTTTTGCCTTCTTTTAAAGAAATTTAAAACATGCAATGCCTAGTAAGAAAGATTACCTTTCCAAAACTGTTCTCCTTGAGGCAGTGGGGTTTAGAGTTGAGAACAGTATTAGAACTCTGGGGCTCCTGTCCCAATAACCACTGACATTGTGCTACCTTGGGCAATCACCTGTGCTTCAGGTTTACCCCTCTCTATATGGGGGTCAACACTATACACACAAGTTTCAGAGTAGCAGCCATGTTAGTCTGTATCCGCAAAAAGAAAAGGAGTACTTGTGGCATATTAGAAACTAACAAATTTATTTGAGCATAAGCTTTCGTGAGCTACAGCTCACTTCATCAGATGTATGCAGTGGAAAATACAGTAGGGAGATTTTATATACACAGAGAACATAGCCATCAGAAACAGTATCCCCGATAATATCACAGCAAACCTGGTGGCTGAACTTTATCCTCACCCATACCTATTTCACATTTGGGGAAAATGTATAACTTCAAATCAGCTGCACTGCTATGGGTATCCGCATGGCCCCACAGTATGCCAACACTTTAATGGCTGACTTAGAACAATGCTTCCTCAGCTCTGGTCCCCTAATGCCCCTACTCTACTTGTGCTATATTGATGACATCTTCATCATCTGGACCCATGGAAAAGAAGCCCTTGAGGAATTCCACCATGATTTCAACAATTTCCATCCCACCATCAACCTCAGCCTGGTCCAGTCCACACAAGAGATCCACTTCCTGGACACTACGGTACTAATAAGCGATGGTCACATAAACACCACCCTACATCGGAAACCTACTGACCGCTACACTTACCTACATGTCTCCAGCTTTCATCCAGACCACACCACACGATCCATTGTCTACAGCCAAGCTCTACAATACAACCGCATTTGCTCCAACCCCTCAGACAGAGACAAACACCTATAAGATCTCTATCAAGCATTCTTACAACTACAAGACCCACCTGCTGAAGTGAAGAAAGACTGACAGAGCCAGAAGAGTACCCAGAAGTCACCTACTACAGGACAGGCCCAACAAAGAAAATAACAGAACGCCACTAGCCATCACCTTCAGCCCCCAACTAAAACCTCTCCAACGCATCATCAAGGAACTTCATATTATCCTGAAGAATGACCCATCGCTCTCACAGATTTTGGGAGACAGGCCAGTCCTGGCTTACAGACAGCCCCCCAACCTGAAGCAAATATTCAACAGCAACCACACACCACAATAACCCAGGAACCTATCCTTGCAACAAAGCCTGTTGCCAACTGTGTCCACATATCTATTCAGGGGACACCATCCTAGGGCCTAATCACATCAGCCACCCTATCAGAGCTTATTCACCTGCACTTCTACCAATGTGATATATACCATCACGTGCCAGAAATGCCCCTCTGCCACGTACATTGGCCAAATCAGACAGTCTCTACGTAAAAGAATAAATGGACACAAATCAGATGTCAAGAATTATAACACTCAAAAACCAATCGGAGAACACTTCACTCTCTCTGGTCACTCCATTACAGACCTAAAAGTGACAATTCTTCAACAAAAAAAACTTCAAAAACAGACTCCAATGAGAGACTGCTGAATTCGAATTAATTTGCAAACTGGCTTGAATAAAGACTGGGAGCGGATGTGTCATTACACAAAGTAAAACTATTTCCCCATGTTTATTTCTCCCCCCCACACACACACATTGTTCCTCACACGTTCGTTTCAAGTGCTGGAAATGGCCCACCTTGATTATCACTGCAAAAGGGTTTTTTTCCCCTCTCCTGCTGGTAATAGCTCACCTTACCTGATCACTCTTGTTGCAGTGTGTATGGTAACACCCATTCTTTCATGTTCTCTGTGCATATAAAATCTCCCCACTGTATTTTCCACTGCATGCATCCAATGAAGTGAGCTGTAGCTCATGAAAGCTTATGCTCAAATAAATTTGTTAGTCTCTAAGGTGCCACAAGTACTGCTTGACTATACACACAGAATGTGCTCTAAGTTTTAGGTTTCAATGTCCATAAAGCACATTCAGATCTCTTGAGGAAACAGTCTTATATACAGGAGTGGATATTTTGTTACCCAATACCTACTAGCCTGTGTACTAAGTCTATAAGCCAGGGTAAAAAATAGCCATGCTACTATGACACTTTCAAAGCCAAACTCCCTACTATTTAAGGGAATAACTATTTAGTTTTTAATATTTTATTGGATTGTATTTTTTAAAAATTAGCTTACAAAATTACTTAGACTTTCTTTCCCTAGAATTCACTCTTCTTTCCTATAACATACCATGCTATACCTTTCCTTTCAGTATCAGTTACCTTCTCTGCCCCACTCCTTCTCCACACTCCTATCTCTTTCTTACTAAATGTTGTGCTCTACCTCTGCCCAGTATTTTCTGTCACTCAGAATTCTCTTTTTAAAATCCATCTCTCCTCCACCACAACATACTTCCCTTTCTTAACTTATCACTCTCTCTCTCTCACCCACACTCACAATCCTAACCCAGTAGCTCTCATGCACAGGATTTGAAAAATTTACAAGACATCAAATATCTTGGACTGAATGAAGAGAGAGGACTCCACTATCCAGGGGCACCTTCCAAGTGAGATGCAAGACCCCTTCCACAACTGCTTGAAGAGGGGAGTGATCCATCACTGACCTACACACAGACACGCTGCAACTGGAAGGAAGAAGGGAAAAGAATGTTCCCTCCCTCCCTCTCCGCTTTGCTGCAAGTGGTTGTTGAAGTCAGTGAGGGTCTTGCTGTCCTAACCCTCAGAGACTAAGGTCAGAAGGGACCATCATGATCATCATCTAGTCTGACCTGCACATTGCAGGCCACAGAACCTCACCCACCCACTGCTGAAATAGACCCCTAACCTCTGAGTTACTGGAATCCTCAAATCATGGTTTAAAGTCTCTGGTTTAGGTCCTTTTCCACAACCAGTAGCTCAAGTCCCTTTCCCAAACTGCAACTGTATGAAACTGACCTGATTCTTGTGAGTTTCACAGTTGTCCACAATGTTCTGAATAGCAACCCTTAAAGCTGACAAGTGTTCCCTCAGTTTTCATTTTGCTGCACTGTGGGAATGCTATGAGTAACATCTGAAGTACTTGAAGTGTCTGTGTGAAGACTCAGGAAGACCCAACCACACTGGTTTAGACTTGAGTCAGACTTTGTAAGTTATATTCAAAACCATAAAGCCTCTAAATTATTAAGAGAATTAAGATTCTGAAATGGCATTTCCCTGAGAAGCTTCTTACCTGCCCTGCTTTTGTGGATTTTCCAAGCCCTAGATCATTTTCTACACATGCAGATATATATAGTCACACAAGCTTAGCAAAATTTGTAACAAAGAATAGACAGGAAAGACTTTTAAAGCCATCTCCTCAACATAAAAATTAGATATACTTTAGAATTCAGATAGACCTCTTCAATGATTCCTTTGTGTGGCTTCCCCTGAGAGGAACTTTACCGAGTCTTAGTGCTGAGGAATCAAGTAAACAGAGTCACATTAATATATCTAGCAAGTGATCATGCAAACTATAGAGAACATACAGATGGATGATGGGACAAATGTGTTCCCTGAGACTGGTAAATTACTGAATACTTATAGTCACAGACCAGGCAGCAATTAGGCAGCGAGGAATTCACTTGGATTCTTCCACTATAGATAAATCACCGGACATCCCATTATATGCAAAACTGCAGTGTGTATAAATCAGACAGAAGTGCTCTTCACACTCCTTTACTACAATAAAGACAAAGTTGGCACTAGAAAATTCCATGATTGCAGCATGAGTAGCGAGCAGCTGTCGCCAGCTAGCTTTTAGGTCTGAGCAAGGGCAGATGGAGAGGCTGGAGGAGCAGCGGGAAGCAGTAATGAACTGGGGAAAAAAAAGATAATTTTTGTACTTTTACAGTGCCTTTCGGAGCATATCAAAACACTTTACAGTGAGTGAATTAATTCCTGTCTCATGTTAGAATTACTGTCCCTGGTTTTTCAAATAGGAAAAGTGAGGCCAAGTGACTTGCCCATGGTTGCACAGTCAGTCAGTAGCAGATCCTGGAACAGATCCCACATATCCCAACTCTGCATCCTGTGCTTTAGTGACAAGGCCATCCTTCTACCTTCCAAAGAAATAGCATGGAGCAAGTGGATAAGGCACTGGCCTGATAGTTGGGATACCTGGGTTCTATCACCTGTTCTATCATTAATTTACTATCTGATCTGTGTGCTTCATGTTCTTCACCTGTAAAACAATGGAAGTGATACTAATTCACCTTTACAAAGTGCTTTGAGATCACAAGAAGAAAGATACCATAAGTGCCATTATCATATGCCTGAAAAAGTGCCAATAAAAACCTTTCCTTTTCTACCTAAGAGTACATGACAGGCATTTGAATGCATCCTGTCCCAAGGTAACCCCAGGGAAGAGGGGAATATAGCACCTTACCTGATTTTATAACTGGGTAAGGTGTGCTTACGCTTGATGACCTTCTTGAACTGGTTGACGATGATAGAAGTGAGCTGGGGCATGGGCCTCCCCTCAAACTGGGACTTCACTTCAAAGCCTATCACAGGATCATCCATGAAAGCAAAGGACCAGTGTGTGAAGGGCAAGCGGGTGAAGACCAGCCTCAGCTTCCCCATCACCCGAGAGATCTTGACGAAGAGGTACGCCGACTTGCCAAAGACCAGGTCGGCATCGATGGCTAGGTGGAAGCCACCATTATACTCCAGGTCCACCTCGAAGCCCAGTTCCTCGGGGCAGCCCTCGTCACTGCAGATCACTGGCCGGATGAGCTTGATGGATTTGAAGAGGGGCACCACATCGCCCAGCGACACATCCCTGAGGCTGAGTCCCTCCAGCACCTTGCCCGTCATCTTGGTCTGCAGCAGCTCCTCGAACTCCACCTTGATCTTCTTGGTGACCCAGTGCCTGACCAGGGAGGTGTCCCTGAGCTCCCTGAAGAGGAAGAGGCAGATGGCATTGAGGAAGTAGCAGGTCTCCTCTCGGGAGGAGGGGGGCGCAGGGGGCTCTTGCTGCTGCTGCTGCTGCTGCTGCTGCTTGGCGCCGGGCTCAGCCTGGGGCTTGGCGGCGCCCGGGGAGGGGGTAGCAGCGGCGGCGGCAGGGGCAGGCTCCTGGGGCGGATGGTTGCCCGCCGGCTCTGAGCCGTGGAAATAGTCCCTGAGGCTGTGGTCGGGCAGGACCCTGGGGAAGAAGAGGCCGCCGGAGGCTCTCGCCACCCCGGGGGGCTCCGGCTTCCTCCTGTAGAGCAGCAGCAGCTGGAGCAGCAGCGTGATGAAGGAACCGGCCAGAGCCGAGATCAGGATCACATAGACCAGCAGCATCTCCGCCTCGACGCCCGCCAGGCGCGCACCTGGGCACGGGCTCCCCCCTCACACCAGCGCCCTCGCCTCCATCTTGTGGGCATGGAGCTGGGGCAGGTGCGGAGGGGCTGGGAGGGGGCGCAGCCTCCGCCTCAGTCCGCCCGAGATACCCGCGCGGTTCCTCCGCGGTCCGCTCCGCCTCACACAGCAGCAGCCAGCTGCCCCCTCATCCGGGTCTCACCTCCCGCCCCCCGCCGGGCGGAGAAAGCGGCGGCCGCTCCCCACCCCGTCCACCCGGATTGGAGGAGAGAGGAGGTCCTTACCCCTGACGTCACAGGGCACGGCGCCCTGCGAGGTGATGTCACAACACCGCCGGCAGGAGGGGTGGGGGAAGGAGCGGTGCGTTTGCGCGCGGCGCCCGAGAGTTGGGCCACTTGCGCCGGGGGGGGCCTGGCCGCCTGCTGCTGCGGACTGTGCAACCCGGAGGGCGCTGCAAGGGGGGAGGGGGCAAAGCGGAGGCTGGAGCTGCACGGACGGCGGGGGCGGGGGTTGTTTGCAGAAGCTGCCCGCGGCTGCTGGGGGTCCCCAGCATCTTTTCTCAAATATTCACCCCGAGGGGAGACTCGGATCCCCCTCCTACCCCGGGGCTGTTTCTGCAGCCACCTGCTGAAGAGGATGAATGTCAGGCGGAACGGAGGAGGTTCCGACAGAGCAGGGTTTGCTCTAGGATAGCGCCAGGCCCCCTTCCAGCCGCCGCCCCCCCCACCACCCCTCTTTGCAGGTCACTGACACGCCACGGAATTAGCGCTGCAGCTGCCCACCTCTGCCCTTCACTCCCAGGACCCCCTCCCCTCTCAGGACTATGCACCTCTAGCAACCCCTGCAGTTCACTCTGCCATGTTTATTGCACCCATGCAGTTACTTTCTGCACACTTTGCATTATAGAAGGGCCCTGAGGCTGGGCTGGTGTGGACTGGACTGGGCAGCTCTTGAAAATGGCTAGAGAATGATGGTGTTGTGGGGGCCTACCTCTTGGTCTCCGACCGCCCAGAGTTTTTAAAATGCTCTCACTAATAAATGATTTGCAGTATCCTAGCTTTTGAGAAACTATCTCTGAAAACCCTGTTTCTAGTCCCTTTCTCACCTAGCAATGGAAAGAAGAAAAAAGTTCCCACCAGGACAAGCTACTTCTCTGATAGTTAGAGCCCTGTGTAGATACAAAATTTGTGTCTGCATCTGATCCGCAAACATGGTCTGCGGATATCTGCAAATTTGCAGGGCTCTAGTGAGAGTTGCTCTTCTTCCAGTGGGAAATCTTGAAAAATAGTTCTCTTCCTCCACCAACCCACAACTATTCCCAACTGCCATGGAATCATCTGAGTCTGACATTTTGACCAGTCTCCAATTAAAGGGTCTCCCCAGTTGTCATGGAACCTTCTGGTTTTAACAGTCTATCCTGTCCATTATTATTTTATTATTTGTATTCCATTAGCATCCAGAGGCATCAACCTAGATCTCGGCCTCACTATGTTACGTGCCATATAAAGACCTTCAAAAACACAGTCCCCACCTTAAAGTGCTTGCACTCTAGTTTGATTAAAGAGATATAACTTAAACATACTTCTGTCTGTTTAAATAGCATCAGAAATGGCTATCAGTACGTACAAATCTAACCACACGTGCAGAAATTTTTCTGCTCTTGCACAAGCTAACTGTGGAAGTAGGCTACCCCTTGATACTATATTTGCAGCAAAAATATCAGTTTGGCTGTGAGACTAGATGACTACCAGAAGCTGGATTCTTACCATAGACAGCAGTACTCAGTGACACCTCCATTCCACCTTAGAGGCACCAAGAAGGAGCTGCTCTGTCCCTCAAATACGTATCAGGTTTACACAGATCCTGACTGGGGCCAATAATGAGACATTATATCAGTGCAATAACTCAATACATTTTAGGCAAGTCAAATAAAAATCTTACTGACAGGGAGAACTCAAGACATAAATTAGTACATCTTGAAAGTTCTGGATCAACACCAAGAAGATCAAATTCAGATCCTGCCCCGCAACATCTATCTGCAACTGCTACATCAGTCCTGCATAGTTACTGCCAAATTACATGGGTGATTTTTCATCTGTTTGCTTTATGTGGACCCATATTCATCAGGAACTCAAATGAGACCACCATCCTTATATGGAATCAATTGCAGTAGCCCAGTAATGTCCTCGGGGTGGGAGCGTGGGGGCAAATGTATCAAAAATTGGGTTGAAACAATGGAAGGGGGAAAGAGCAGTTCCACTTTACAAGATACTCCTTTCCTGAGAGCCTACAAAAGTCACTTAGTAGGACCACTGCAGTGTCTATAGTTTTGGATAAAGCAAACATTTGATGGGGGTGAAACTGAAAAGCAACTGTTCCCTGCAGCATGCTCCCCTAAGGACCTGATGGATTTCCTGACATGAATCAGTTTGGGAGTTAATGATGCTACTAACAATGTTTACTCCCCCACCACAACTGCCAGCCCCTTTGGAGGGAGGAGTATTAGATATTATGGTAATCGGCATAGCACAAGAACTTAAATAGCACAATGGAATAGAAGAAAAGGTATAACGGAAGTTATTACAAATGTAAAAAAGCTGTAATAAAGTTGGTTGTGGACAAGGAAGGAATGTGAAAATTGTAAAAAGAATGAAGGAAAACCAAGAATTCTAGATGATGTAGTGACATTTTAATATGTGATGTATACATCATTGAAACTATGAGGAAAAAGAAAGCAATCCACACTTCACTGAGCATATTCTTCTCAAGGAAGGAAACAGATGAATCCTGTACAGATGGCATGAGTTACATCTAACAATGTGTTCTTACAGAAAGAGTAGACATTTCTAAGGAGTGCTTTAAATCAGTGTTGCACAGAGATAAATGGCATAAGGAAGCTAAAAGAAAGCATATTGTGTACGAGGCATGGCTAAAAGAGAGGAGGAAAAGACATGCAGCAACTTTTTGAACAGAAAGTTAGAGAAATTTTGAATTTTTATGAAGGTATGTAACTCAAAAGAAGCATTTATTTAATTTGTTTCATCATAAATGAAAAGTTAGCAATAGAAATAAAACACTATATTATTGATGGAAAAGATTATATACGAATATGTTTATAAAAATCTATTAATCTAATAGGGCAAACTGATTTATAGGATAAATCTGGGCATAAATTGGCCAGAAACACAGAAAGAGTGGCCTCAGTACATTCTCCAAAAATTGCTATTAGCTGCTATTTATAAATTATATTTTACCAGCTGCTTGCCTGTGCCTTGGATTACTCACTTGCCTGTCTTTCGTACTTAAAAAGTTTTTAAAAATAGCTTTAAGTTTGTTATTCACAAGGATTTTTGGCCCAGACTTCAATGATGAAGAGTATTTTTTAGAACTTGTTTTACACTTTAATCCACCTTGCTGCATTTTAATTAATAAACTACAACACTATAGTATTGATCACACAGGCAAGTTTTTGATATCACACTGTATTTTATCCATTTGTATTTTGGAATTTATGCAAAATAAACCTAATTTTGGATTTATTTACCCTTTTTAATTTAGAAAAGTCAACTTCCGGACCTGCATTTTTTAAAAATACCATGGAAAACAAGAGATACAATTTTTTAGTGCAGGTAAGTATTAGTCCATGAAATACAGGATTTTGGGGAACCTGGTAATGATATAAAGCCATGGATTGAGACTAGAGATGATTCAGAGTGTGAACTTTTTATAGAGCCTATGACTGACAGTTGAAATGATTGGATGTTCATGATTGGATATAAGAAGGCCAAAGAGGTCATAATGGGAGATTTTAACTACTGAAGCACAGGGGTATATAAAATAGGAATAGATAATAGGAATGGATTGTGGATTTGAAATTGAATTGCTGTTTAAATAGAAATTAGTCATAGAGTTTATAGTAGATTTGGTTTTAGGAAAGGAAAAACACCAGAAAGTACAACTGCAGATTTCTACGTTACGGGGCATATCCTTTCCTCTAGTTTTGTGATCAGTGTTTTTTGTGATTTTGGTTTCAAACTTGGCATAAACCATTAGTAATTTAGTTCCATTGGGTTTCCTGTAGCTGCAACTGGTATGCACCTTTTAGAGTTTCCAGGGCTTACTTATCCTCTCCTGAAGGTTTTCTTGTGGGAAAGAATAGCATGGTCTAAAAGGAGCATTAGGAATCAGAATTTAGTGGTTTTAGTTTTCTTAAGAATGAAAGAATGAAGGGAAACACTAAGCACCAAATATGTTAGAATGCAAACTGACCGGATGTGCCTGTAATTTAGAGTAAAATGGAACGGGATGAGAATCTGATGAGAAGGTAAGGAAGTCTATTTAAATTGTGACCTGTAAATTGCAAAAAGGGGAGAGGGGATTGCATCGTTATGTTGTATCAAGAGGGCCTGAAATGTATTTTTGTTTTGTTTTAAGATTAGAAATTCAGCTACGGTTAATTTTTTTGGAAGATTCTATGGACGACTGAACCAAAGAAATGAAATTTGAGCAACAAAGAGGAAGGAATTTTAAAACTGTTTAAAATGCTCTGGTCTTTGTTATTTAACTCAACACACTTAACAGAGGTAGGACAAAAGATCTTTCTTACAAAACCTAAACCTAATTTCCCCCATACTAATTTCCCCCTACTGTTACTCACACCTTCTTGTCAATTGCTTGAAATGGGCCACTCTCATTATCACTACAAAAGTTTATTTTTCCTCCCTTGGTATCCTGCTGTTAATTGAATTGTCTCATTAGACTGACCTCACACTTGGTAAGGCAACTCCCATCTTGTCATGTATTTATACCTGCTCCTGTATTTTCCACTCTATGCATCTGATGAAGTGGGTTCTAGCCCACAAAAGCTTATGCCCAAATAAATTTGTTAGTCTCTAAGGTGCCACAAGGAATCCACGTTGTTTTTGCTGATACAGACTAACACGGCTAGGGCTACCATTGTGAAACCTTTCTTAGAACCAGTGGGCCAGGTTGAGGAAAGCACATAAGCATATACTTAACTTTCATTGAAATCACTGGGGCTGCTCTTGAATAGGGATGGATTTAAACTTACGTTTAAGTGCTTTCCTGAATCAGGGCCAATATCACTATTCGTTCAATAGAAAGCATAGAAAGCTAACAATCCAGTACTCTGGTCCTCCAAAGAGACCTTCAAAAAGAAAAGGGAAGACAATAGGCCTGATTCTCCAGTGTCTTGCACCTCATATTGTCACTTTACAAAGTGGGTATAAAACCTATCCATCACGCTTTAGTCATATTTTGGACACTCTTTGAACAGGTATAAACAACTGCCTAAAATGCAAAATCAGTCTCTCTCAATATATATATTCCTGATATTTCTAAGCTTAAAAAAAGTAAGGAAAAAATATTTTTCTTCTCTGGGATAAAAACATGTCAGGCCTCCGTTATACATCAAAAAGAAACAAAAAACGTCATGTCCAATTCTTTTTTCCTTGCAGGTCACCTTTAAGACAAACATGTGAGGGGCCAGAATATTTCAGGCCTATAACACTGATTTCAGTGTTCTGCAAGACACTGGAACAATGATAGAGGAGAAGATTGCAAAACATGGCAATGCATAATTTAGTATAGAGCATTCGGTATGAATTCATGAAAGACTGAATGTACTTGAGCCAATTCTCATATGTAATAAGCAAAAGAATAGCAAGCACCATGAAACACAAGTCCTTTGTTCATATAATTCACCATTGATCGGGAGAGATCTCTAAATGAGGAAATGTTGAAGTCAATTTACCACAGTGTAAACAGTTGATAAGCACATGTTGGAGTGTGATGTTTGTCATGGGGTAGAGGGGAAAATATCAGGGTCACAAGCTTAAAAAAAAGAAACGATACGAGATAAAAATATGACTCAGTGTTTTTTTTAAACAGCAAACGCGGATAAATGGCAAATGCCATTTGAAATGAAAAAGTTGCTTGAAAGCAGGAAGTACTGGATTATTCTGTAACAAGTAGTTTGGGGTGTTTTCTTCATATATTATTAAATTGCCATTACCATCCACTTTTTTAATGTCTTTAGGACAGACTGTCTCTCCCAGATTCTCTCCTGTGCCTCCTTTTTAATGTAGTGCATCTCAAAGACAGATCAAATTAGAATATTACCAATCTCAGTGGGTTGCATAAAACAAAAGACAGATTATTTACTTTAATAATTAATAAAATTTTTAAAAGTAAGAAAAACTATATAGAAGAAAATACTCTTGTCAGAACTATCTCTGATTCTCTGTTTGGATGGTGCCTAGCATAATGGGGCTCCATTCTCAGTTGGTCCCTAGGCCCTACCATAATAAACATGATAGATACATTAAGAAATTAGGTAAACAAATGCACAAACTTCACTTTGATACTATTGAGATTCCACACAGAGAATCTTTCTTTAATTCTGCAACATTAAGGATTAGACTGACATAAATCCACCTCCAGTGCGAGAGAGATTGCAGAGGGATTGCTGCTTTGTAACGGAAGCCTCCTCCTCCTTTTTCCCTCCACCCCTGAAGAATTCTGCTTGACTCAGCAGGAAATACTGGATAAACTGATCTACAGTTCCCCTTCAGAGCTCACACTTTGAGCTGATGGCAAAACACACCTTCCTCTGGCTCAGGTTGAACTCCAGATCCCTCTAGCACAGAGGTTCTGAACCTTTTTCTTTCTGAGGTCCCCATAACATGCTATAAAAACCCCATGGCCCACTTATGCCACAGCTGTTTTTCTGCATATAAAAAACAGGGCTGGCATTGGGGGGTAGCAAGCAGGACAATTGCCCAGGGCCCCACGCCACAGTGGGCCCCACATAGCTAAGCTGCTTGGGCTTCAGCTTCAGTCCCGTGTGGCGGGGCTTGGGAAGGTGGAGCTTTGGCTTTCTGCCCTGGGCCCCAGTGAGTCTAATGCTTGGCGGACCCTCTGAAACCTGCTTTAGGCCCAGCAGGGGGCCTCGGATTCCCGGTTGAGAACTGCTGCTTTAGCAGTTTTTACTGTCACAAACTAAAATTTCTCTACCCCAAAGCACACAGAAATGCATTCTCGGTGATTCTTAACCACATTTAGAATATCTTAGTGCTGTAGAGATCCATGGGCAGATCCTCAGCTAGTGTAAGTTGTCATAGCCTCACTGAAGTTAACAGTGATGGCAATTTACATGCCTGGAAAATCTGCCCCCTTTCATTCTCGAAGGGGTTGCATAACACTGTTATTGTTTAAGGATTGTGATTGCGAATCTTTTAGGTTTTATTCCTAGTCTGCAACTGATTCACTGTGGGACCACAGACAGGTAACTTAAACCAACGCTTTCAGAAGTGGAACTAATTTTCGGAGCCTCCATTTTTGTGCATCATACTTCAAACACCTAGGGCCCGATTTTCAAAGATGCTGAGCAGTCACAAGTTCCTTTTACTTTAGAATGACGAGTGCTTAGCAAAAGAGTTGTCTCAACTAGGACGCCCAAAAATGTCATCACCATAATGAATGGCTTCATTAGAAAATGTGAGCTTTTAACGTCTTCATGCCTCTGTCTACCTATCTGTGACACAGGTCCAATATCACCTATCTCATAAGGTTTTGATTATTTATAAACAGATTTGTGATGCTTGTGTAAGCAGTGTCAGGATGAGCTCCACCCTGACATCTGGTGGTGAGGTGTGGCAAGTTGTGGAAAAGAACTTCAGGGGCCGATCTCATTTGCATAGACACACCCACCTAGAATGAGGCCATAGCTGCCCAAATGGTCACTTTGGCTGCTGTGGGATCCCCAGTGTCTCTGTTATTGGGGCAGGAAGAATAAATTGTTATTACCCTGATTATGGGAACTGTGCTTGGAACTGTACTTGGCCTTTTGTTATGATGGAGGGACTCACCATCAACTAAGTAGCACTCGCTAGGCAAGAGTCATGGGTTACAAAACTCTGTGAATTGAGAGAGGTTGGGGACAAGTATTAATATTTGGTGGTATGGGTCCCTTAGTGAGGGCCTTACATGCTAATTGCACTTCCTCCTCTCTTCACTGTGGAATATCAGAGTTAATTTTGATTTCATTAGGAGTCTAGTTACAGACTGCTGAGCTCACTTTGGGCTAATGGTGCACCAGCACTGAGGCTCCCTTACTACAAGCTGAAGTCACCAAAGAGCTGAACTGACTAAGAGCTGAAATCACTGAGCGTTGTGTTAAGTACTGGGGGAGCCTGAAGATATATTGTGGAGCAGCTTGTGGGACGGCTGGAGTGCCTTGTGGACAGGCTGGTGGAGCAGTTCGTGGGACGGCAGGAGCTGCTGGTGGGACGCGGAGCAGTTCGTGGGACGGCGGGAGCTGCTGGTGGGCCGCGGAGCTGAGCAAAGCAGTTTGTGGGGCGGCTGGCGGAGCAGAGTGAAGTCCTATGGAGCTGTGGGGCGGTCAGCTTCAGATCATGTAAGGTGCCTCTTACACCCGCCCCCACCTCCACCCAGGTTGGGAGGTAAAGCTCTGCAGATAAACTTTTGAACTCTGGGGTTGCCCTGACCAGGGACAGAGACTTTTGCGTCATTGGACTTTTGGGACTTTGGGTGATTTGGGGTTGCTGGACTCAAGAACCAAAGGGAAAGGACATGCCCCAATTTGCTTGGGGTGGGGTTTTTTTGCTCATGGGTTATGTTATGAATCCTGTTGGTGGTGTTTCGCTAACATAATGCCACATTGTTTCTCTCTGTTATTAAAAGGCTTTTTGCTATACTCAGACTCTGTGCTTGCAAGAGGGGAAGTATTGCCTTTTGGAGGCGCCCAGCGGGGGTGGTTTATATTTGTCCCAGGTCATGGGGTGGGGGCTCGAGCCGGTTTGCATTGTGTTATTGGAATGGATCCCCTAGATATTGAACCGGGCCCTTGTTGCTGCCAACTCTGATGGGCAGAAGGGTTACACTTGAATCAAAATGCTACATCAGAGGTGAGCAAACTATGGCTCGCGGGCCATGTCCGGCCCGCGGGACCATCCTACCCGGCCCCTGAGCTCCCGGCTAGGGAGGCTAGCCCCCGGCCCCTCCCAAGCTGTCCTCCCTCCCCCGCAGCCATGCCAGCAGCGTGGCTTGCGCCCGCCCACCTCCCAGGCTTTCCAGTAAGCCTGTCCTGTCGCTCTGAGTGGCATGGTAAGGGGGTGGAGGGAGTTGGATAAGGGACAGGCGGTCCTGGGGGGCAGTCAGGGGACAAGGGACGGTTGGATGGGGTGGAGGTTCGCGGGGGGGCGCGGTCAGGAGACAGAGAGCAGGGGGGTTGGATAGGGGGTGGGATCCTGGGGGGGGCAGTTAGGGGTGGGGGTTCCTGGAGGAGGCAGTCAGGAGACAAGGAGTGGGGGGGTGGATGGGTCCTGGGGGGGCCTGTCAGGGGGTGGGAGTGTGGATAGGCGTCAGGGCAGTCAGGGGACAGGTAGCAGGGGGGTTTGGATAGGGGGTGGGGTCCCGGGGGGGGCGGTTAGGGGCGGGGGTTCCCGGAGGGGGTGCTTAGGGGACAAGGAGCAGGGGGGTTTGGATGGGTCGGGGGCTCTGAGGGGGGCAGTCAGGGGGCAGGAAGTGGGAGGGGGCAGATAGGGGGCGGGGCCAGGCTTTTTGGGGAAGCACAGCCTTCCCTACCTGGCTCTCCATACCATTTCACAATCCCGATGTGGCCCGAGGGCCAAAAAGTTTGCCCACCCCTGTGCCACATGCCATAAATGTAAAATAGTCTAGTTAGTTCTATTACTAATGATGGGCTAGAGCCACACAGTTTGTATCTGGATTCTGAACCTGCCAGAATATGGAGATGTTTGGATCCAAGATTTGATCTGGCCCAAATACAGATACAGGCCTGGGTCTTGGTATGGATGCATATCTAATTTTTACATGAGGTATTTTACACAGTGGGAATGAAAAATGTCTGTATACAGTGTGTTAGATGCTTATTTTAAGAGGATCACATTCAAATTTGAAGTGTCCCATCTTTTAATCATGATTTCCATTGCTATGTGAACACTATTTAACTTCTACTGCACCCTGAAACTAGATCCCTCACTTGGGAATTGTATCTCTGCAACTTCTTTTCTTGGATAATAAGAAAAAAATATCATTTTTATGTAACAAATTGTGTGTTTCTTTATCTATATATTTTCCACTATTGTTTCTGATTGGATACATTTCCCTCTGTAGCATCTGCCTATTGTTGTAATATCAAGAAATCAAGAATCTTTATTCGTTCCAATAAGCAGTTGTAGGTTGGCATTTTATACTTCTTTTCCTCCTTTAATTGTCGCTTTAACTTGTTCTTACTTATGGTACTCATCGTCTTCATCTTCCTTTTCAAATGTGTAGTGTTTTGGTTCATTATTACCATGTTTGTCTGTTTAGAATTCATTGATGTACAAATCTATCCACCATTTCTCTGAGTATGTCCCACTCTTCTCTGAAATAAATTCACCGTACATCATGAGAGAGTTCCAGTCAGCCTCCCTGAGGGCATTTTGCACGCTCCTAAATCAGCTTTCCTAGAGTCAAAATTGTTTTAGTTACTTCCCCTAATACATTTCAAGTGTAATTACACTGTGATCAATAAGTCTTAGATGTTCCACAACCTCAGATGTGTTTTTCATACTTGGCTCACTTCCTGGATTAGTCCAGAACAGCCTCTGATATAGAGTGTTCAAGAAACTGCATAAAAAAGCAATCCTGCATTTTCAGTTCATGAACCTTTTTATAGATATTATCTCATGCTGCAAATTCAACCTTCTGCAGAGGGCCCACACAAGACTTTGGGCACCACTTATGTACCACTTAGACCCTATGTTAAAGGTGAAATTTAATATTACCATATAAGGCTAGAGTTCTTGGACATTAATAGGGTGATGTGTGGATAGACTGTGGAGTATTTCTCCAATCTGCAGTGCAACCTTCCCCTTCTGAAACATCTGTTCCATCCTGTGGTCTCTAATAGCAGCTGTAACCCCTGAGGGCCACTTGTGCAGTGTGGTAGGGAGGCTGGATTCATATTTGCCCCTCTCCCAGTCTGCTTCTTTGTCTCCTTTTATATTGGGCCATGCAGGGTCCACTCATACAGAGCACAGAGGAGATATCAAAGCATCTTTGCCTGGCAGCTTCATCAGTGGCCTCACAACCTCTTCCCCTTCAATATGGTGCTATAGTACTGTGGAGGGCCTTGTGTTGGCCCCTTTACAGCAGCATGAATTTCACCTAAATAATGAAGTACAGTTTAAGTGGTGCTGATCAAAGAGCCCTTTTCACATTTGCTGCACAAAGATGAATTTCCCTCTATTTAAGCAATTAAAATAATCTGTGAACATGATCAATATTCCGGCCTTTAAGCAGACCTTTCTTACCTGTGAAAGTATTTCCTAATCTTCTTTTGCCAACTACTCTTACCTTGAGGTCTGTGACACAAAAAACCAAGAATCATTTTGCTATCATTTTTGTCTTTACTTTGCATTGCCATTTGGCTCCATTCCTAAATTTAGTACCCGATATCAAGCCAGACATAAGGAAAGTCATTCAAAAATACTGGTAAAAGTGTTTTCATGTGAACCCATCAATGTATTTCATATCTCAATATTTTAACTTCCTAGTCAGTTTTCAGAATTACTTCTGTTATTCCAGTAATATTGTATGTACTGTATAACTGCATTCTCATACCTTGGTAACAACCATCTAGATCCCCCAATCCTTCAAAAATTTGTTCATGTGCTTAATTTTATGCACAAATAGCAGTCCTGTTGATCTCAAAGGTGAATTTTCCAAAGATGAATGTCCAGTGGGACTGCTCATGTGTAGTAAACTTAATCACATGCATACATTTTTTCAGAATCTAAGCTTTAGTGGACGCAATGCTAGCATCTGTAAAGATACCTTTTTTGTTGCATTGTTTCTGCTTCTCGCCATTTCCTAGTGTTTGCTTTTGAGCAAATACATTATGTTCTTTAGGTTCCAACAAATTATAGTTCATAAAACCCCACCAGAAACAGATTATTTTGACTGAAATCCAGAAAATGGAGAAACAGCAGCAGAACATCTCTCCTTGCCCACAGAGAAGGAAAAGGAGTGTGGTGGCACAGAAGGAGGGGGAACATGACACACACAGAGAGGTCTTGTTTGGAAATGGGGGGAGCCTGGGACTTAGTGATGAGGGGCTGAAAGGGGGAGCAGGAGAGCTTGGGATATGGTGAGAAGGGGGAAAGATGAAAGCAGATCAGCTTTTATTGGGTGATGGGGGTGGAGGAGTAAGAAGCAGAGTGGAAGGGGACTGCCTGTTCATTTTCAGAAGAGCTGTGGTGGGAATAACAGCAGAGGCGCTATAGGTGAGGCAGAATTTATTTCCTGGCAGAGGGGAAGAACTGCAGTGTGGTTAGCTGGCTTGTTTTATTCATGGGATCAAAAATATGTGTGAAGGGGGAGGTGGGAGGTCAGAAATATTTTTCTGTGGAATACAGGAAAGGGGAGAGTATTTTAATTGCCAGCCCCAGCCCTCATCACTTATTCTGGGCCTCAGCCTTCGCGGATTCCAATATTAAGGTTGCGAGTGCAGCATTAACTCAGCCACAGAAACTCACATTCCTAGGCATCTATGCCTAGACAGCTACCCTCTGGAATCATCCTGAAGTAACTCCCACCCCTGTCACTGTTCCCTTCTTTCTAAACAGTATAAAAGATAAGACAGCCTGAAGACACATGGAATGTGGAGTCCAGCCAGGGGAAGCACATGGAGTGTAGATAAATAAATATACCTATTTACTATGGCAACTACAGTTTGATTACTTTCCTGAAGGAACATACAGCACTTTCATTACATAGTTGTCTGTTTGAGGCCATCAACAGAAATAATATCTGTACACTGCTCATGAGTAACATGGGCATATACCACCCAAGGAAGTCTTGTATTTCATTAATAATGTATAAGTACAAGTCACTGGGTGGGGGAAAAAAAACACCAACAACCTGCTCTTGTTAATTGACTTCTGAGATGCTAATCTGTGGCTCATTAGCTTTAAACATAGCCTGGCAACACTGTTTGTGCCATGTAGAAATAATCTACTTTAGAGGGAACACAACGCAGTAAATGTAAGAGTATATTCATCCATTATTCACTCAGTAAATATACACACCCCTCTGTTTGTTCTCTGGAGAAATTTAGGAATGAGGGACATCAAAGGCAAAGGAAGAGCAACTGCAGATAAACACGCATAATAAAGTGCTGAGGAGAATGGGAAGAAGAACTGGAACAAGGCATGCAGATGGCACTGAGGCTTCAGCGATGGGCCCTGTCCGGAATGAAGTACCCATGCACATCCAAGCTGTGGCAGGTCATGTAGGCTGGCTCCATAACAGGCCAACCTCTTCAGGAGAGAGGTCAGAGCTTTATAACAATAGAGATAGAGAGAGAAAAAAGCCAGCCTGTGAAGTAATAGAATTGCTGGTAGGGAGGACAGTTCCTTGCAACAAGCTCCCCTCCTCTTTTTCTCCACAGTTATACTCAGAGATTCCATCTCTCTTCCCCACTCAGGAGGCACTTACACAGCCCCATTATTGCAGTAAACTGTCCTAGTCTGTCAGATGGGGCTCTCCCCTCTTTCCCCCCTTCTTCCCTGACCAACCAATTGACCATATTGCTTTGTGGACGAGGAACCTGGGGAAATCTCCAAGACTGAGTCCCTCCATTCAAAACAGAGCTATCAGCCAGGAAGGAACCTGGATCCACTTTAACCTTTGTCCCTGGTTGACTCACTGTCACTTCCCTGAGAAAGACTGTCAATGGGAAGCTGATTGAGCAGAGTCTGTGAGTGTGTCTCTAGGAAGGGACAGCCATCAGCAGCAGTGTAATGCATAAGGCAGCAATGGATGGCTGCTACCAAGGAGGGGAAATACCTCTTTGGATTTAGGACGAGCCTGCAAATCCCCCAAAGCATTCATGGATAGCTGCTGGGTAGGCTGCTTAGAGGCTCAATTAAGCCATGTATGTGATAGGTTACTAATCTTAAGGTAATTGTCTGTGTTTAATTTTACACTAGAGAATTGTAGGCGTTAATGCTACCTCCACACCAGCTGTTCAGTGTATCTGATGCTGTAATGTGAGCTTACGTGCTACTTTCTGATTGGTTAAAGGGCATTGTCGAGTAAATTTTTTTATGTATATGCTCAGTTACCCTCTCATAAATTTGAAAATTATACTTCTTTTCCATATGACAAATATTACTTCTTCCCCCTCTTTGATTCTTACTTGTCAACGTGGCTTTTCCTACTGTAGTTACTTCCTTGGTGTCAGATACGCTGGAAGGTTAAATAAAAGAAGAATTTTAAGGAAAGTATAAAGAAGGAGATAGAGGTAACTTGACACACAGGGAAAGGATGGCTGCATGAGTGTACAGGGTGTCATTGAAAAGGGTTCAAAGGTGAGAGGAGGAAGAAGTTTATGGCTTCATTGAAGAATGATTACATTTCAAATCATTATTGCCTCCCCATTCTTAACCATCTCTACCTCCTTCACAGGGTTGCTAAAGATGATATTTTGTACTCTGGGTGGTTTTTACCCACAATCATTATCTATACAAAGAGGGTCAAGGCACAAAGTTTTGATCTGATACCTTTATTACACCCAAAGTTCAGTGTTCTGATCCAGGGTTTTGGTTTGGCTTAAAGTTCAGATCTGGATCTAAACTCACACAGAGTTCAGGGGTGTGTGTGTTTAATCATTTGGTTCAGACTCATCTCTAATTATAATATTGTAGCACAAGTGATGCAGAGAAAGGAGGGTGGTCCAGTGGTTAGGATGCTAGGCCTGGATTCATGAGATCTAGGTTCTGTTTCTTACTCCACTACAGACTTCCTGCATGCCCTTGGGCAAGTCATTAATCAATGGGAGTTAGGTGCCTTTGAGGATCTGGGCCACAGTGCCTCAGTTTCCCATCTATGTGGTGGAGATAATAGTTCTTCCCTGCCTCACAGTGGTGTTGAGGGGATAAATACGTTAAAAAATAAGCTTGTGAGCTGCTCACAAACTACAGTAATGGCGGGGTTTATCAGTACCTAAGATAGAATATCTGTCTTTATTCCTTGCCTACATTAGTGAAATGAATATAGCTCGTGGTTACGGAACACTGCTAAGGGAAGCTGCATCATGTGGTATCTAGGGACAGTGGGGCCAAATGAAGATGCTGTGGTTGCTTGCATACTGCATTTCCTTGCTCTGTGGTTTTATGAGTCAGCTTTCTCATTTCCTTACCATTCTGTTTACTGACAATATACGAATCCATCTTTCTGTGTTCGAATTGAGGTGCCTTTTGAAGGTTCAACACAGGTTTTTTGTGTGAGTTTTTTTCCTTTTTGGTAAATGATATAAAACCCACTCTCTCTATTGTATAAAAAGTACTTGACTTCCAAGTTTTGCTTCATAACACAGATGAAGAGGGCATTTATCTCCAGACAAACAAAACACTTCAGAGAAACTCACACTCTTCCATATATTTTATTCCTTATACAGGGCCCAAACTTGCAAATACTTACACCAAAAGTAAACTAGTTATATTCCACAAGTTTGCTTACCTGCTTAAAATTAAGCACATGCTTAAGTGCTTCACTGGATGAAGGGCTCTAATTGGTAATAAGTGTTTGCAGGATCATGCCCTTGTATTGGAAAGTAATGTGTAAAATAATTTCTATACCTCATCAAAGAGCATTGCTTTCACTGACTTTCACTGACATTGTTTTTATTTCCCCCTTTTTGACTGTCACTGCTTAATCATTTTGGTTAATCAAAAGCTGACTTTTTGATAGGCTATTATAGTAGATATGTTCTTACTTGGCAATATAAAGGAATGGGAAAAAGGTTCCATGCACACAATTCTTTATTTTGCAAATGCAATAAGAATACTGGATGTATATGTTAATAGGATCTGCCAGCAATGCAGGTCTCAGCAGGCAATTCCCAAATAAATCTAATACCGTAGCACAGTTAAATGGATTACTAGACAAACAACGGCAAAAAGATGAACATTATTACAGAAAATACTTTTTCCTAGAGGAGAAGGTGGGGGACCCCTTTGTCCTCTCTTCAAATAAACATCTCATTGATTTTTATAATATTATTTTCTTCCGGTTTTTAGTAAGCTTGAAATATAGTCTAAGGCATTACTTTAGGGCATATTTAGCCACACAGTGGCTTAGCTCTAACCCTCAGGCTTCCTGTGCTTATGCTTCAGTAACATTAATAACCTCTCTGGCTAATCAATGTGACATAAATATGTTCGTATACTAACATCTTTTCTTGGGAGGTACAGTTAAGGTCTCAGACTTCACTACAATGGATAATGTAATCTCACCTCAGTAACAGAAGCTGCAAAACCAGCCCAGATACCATCCCTGCAAGACAATGGACATTGCTGGAGAGTTCATCACAGGAATGAGTCAGTCAGAGAGTGGACAGAATGGAGGGGAGTATCCCATTATATGAAATAAACTTGAATTGTTAAATCTTGCCAAGATTTTAGTCTGACCAATATTAGATAAAGGAAAGCAGTAGGTTAACACATGCAGGACTGAGTGTTATTCTTTCTGGAATCAGGGTATACCATTTATTCTCCAAAGCAATGGAGCCAGTCCTGTACCCGTCAATGTCAACAGAAAAACTCCTAACGACTGGAGTGGGAGCAGGATGGAGCTAATTATCAGTTACCGTACGCAATGTATCTTCGGTCTTCCTCTTTCTGCTCCCAAAGATTAGCAAACCCTAAACAAGTCACATCACAAAAGAACTTGATTTTGTTTGCATGTAAAGAAATGCTGCTTCAATTATTCCTTTTTTTCATCATTGGGTTATATTCATGCAACATATGTTTGTGTGAAAATGTGACCTTCATTGCTTAACACTCATTTAAAACAATTACTAAATCTGGGATTGAGTCTCTAGCTGACACTGATCACTGCACAGATTAGTTTTCCCTTAGGTGCTTCACTGTGGCTTATGCTACTTGTTTTCCATTAGTGCCTTTTGAGGAAGTAGCTGAGCACCCTTAATTTTCATCAGCACACGTTCCACTTCCCTGAGTTCTGAGGAGTTTGTGCATTCTTGCAAGGGAGGCATCAATGTAGCATTCAAGTAGACCTCTCTTCCAATCAGAATGGAGAGTGGCAGTCATTTTAGTCTGTGATGAAACTACCCTGGTCATTCTGCCCGCAATACAACAGAAATAACAACAACTTCCCTAATATTCCAAACAGCTCTAACTGCCTATTCTTGTCAGACACAGTAGGTATTTATATCATACACTTCATTGTGACATCTGGGCATCTATTACAAAAATTAAAATAAAAACCTGTTGCCAACCATTGATACAAATTAGACTCACACCAGTTTTTGTCCAGTCTAAGGATGGATAAAAATCATCCATCTAGATGCCAGAATACATAAATGTATCTTGCACTATGTCCTTCTACTGACTTTAATGGGAGTTGGCTTTGTCCCCTGTCTTTGGGCTGCAAGAAAGAGTGAATTCCAGCTCGGAGGTCCCTCCCGCAAGAATGCTACATATCCTATGGAGTTCAGTCTTAGAGACGGACAGCAGGAGCTTTCCAGTGGAAACGAACTCCCATGATAAGGTGTAAGGGAAAAGATAATGCCTGAATTACAGGGGGAAAAAAAAAAAGAGGACACAACATCTTGCTTTCTGAATCTTTAAGATTCAGGAATTAAACACAACAGGTGAATTCCTGACTTCATTGAAGTCAATGGCAAAATTCCCATTGATTTCAGTGGGTCCAGGATTTCACCCATTCTGTCCCAATATGGGTGAAATACACACTGGAATTCCTGGATGTTACTGCAAAACTGCTGTGACATAACCAGTTCAATAACCAGCTGGCTATGTCTGCGGCAGACTGACAATATCCTGTAATATCCTGGACAAACTTTTTGGAATTAAGATAAACTTCATTGAATTAAGTTAAGACCTATTGAATTAAGGTTAATATCTTTGGGGATCCATTGGTTTAAAATGCAAATGTGTACGTGTTATTGTGGAATAATATGTATCTTCTCTAGTAAGAAGGGGATGCTAATGTATTTCATCTGTTATCAGCCCATTGAAACCACCCCCCTGGAGAAATGTGCATACATTAGTTCAACCTGGATTCTCCAGGGACCTATAGTCAAAGAAAGGATTTTTGGATATATAGCCTGGTTTTAAACTGGTTCAGGAGCTTCTTCCTGATCCAGCAAATGGTCCAAACCCCTGGTCCATGGAGAGCCCCAATTCCTAAGGTAGGGTTGGAAGCTCAGGGCCTATTGAGGCCCCATATGCGTGGGTTCTTGTTCTGACCTGAAGCTCTGATGGACTTGTGACCACCAAGAAAACCCCGTGGATGGGGTGTTGAAAGACTGCTCCTGCCAGAGCCTATGTTATTAGTATGGCCCTACCACATTCACCATCCATTTTGGTCAATTTCATGATCCTAGGATTTTAAACATCGTACATTTCATGATTTCAGCTATTTAAATCTGAAATGTCACAGTGTTGTAATTGTAGGTGTCCTGACTCAAAAGGAGTTGTGGTGGGGGGGGTCTCAAAGTTATTTAGTAGTGGGGGTCTCAGTACTACTACCCTTACTTCTGCACTGCTGCTGGCGGGGCGCTGCCTTCAGAGCTAGGCGCCCGGGCAACAGCCGCTGCTCTCCAGCTGCCCAGCTCTGAAGGCACCACAGAAGTAAGGGCGGCAGTACTGCGACTCCCTTTAAACAACCTTGTGACTCCCTTTTGGGTCAGGACCCCCAGTTTGAGAAATACTGGTCTTCCCCGTGAAAAAGCGAACAAAAGACCAAATATCATGGGGGGAGACCGGATTTCCCAGTCCATGACGTGTTTTTCATAGCTGTGAATTTGGTAGGGCCCTAGTTATTAGTATGCAAGTAGGTTCTTTTATTGTTTTCACTGTGATTTCTCTGTAGTGCTTTTACTTTAAGAATAAAATAGTCTTGCAAAGAAAGAACTGTGTGGTGCTTATAACTGTTGATGATCACTCTGTTATCAGTCTCTGAAGAGAAAGCAAGCAGCTGTGCTTGGACAACTTGCTTCTCCTCGGAATAATACAGTGAAGGCAGGGAACTGTGCAGCCTGGATATACCCTGGTCAGAAGGGCGAGAGACGCTGGTCTCCACCCAGAATAGCAATGGCTGGAGAGCTGGAAGCATAAGAGTGAGTGCCCTTGCTGGACCGCTGTGGGGAAATAAAGGTGAACTGTCACAGTAGTATTGTCACCTATTGGCAGGCTAAGTTCCCTGCCATAAATGGCTCAATACACATTATCCCTTGCCAATGGCTATCTCCCACGGAGCAGTGCGGGGAACAATCCTTTTCCCCACTAGGCTGTCTCATGGTGTGAGGAAGAGAAAACTTCACTCTACCCCATCCAACTCTCTCTCATTATATGAGTGGAAGAAGACATCCCTCTATTTCTTGCTGGGGGGAAGGGAGATATATCCCAACCCCTCCTTTTCTCCCTTTAAATAAATAATTTAATACATGTAATAAATAAACAATAACTTGCCTCCCTCCGTGTGCAGCAGGAGTTGAATCCAAAGCCTCCATACCTGCAATGGTGGACTGCCCTTCACCACCTCAGCGTTGGCTGCCTAGGAGCTTATATGGAGAGACATAAGAATGTAAGAACAGCCCTAATGGGTCAGACCAAAGGTCCATCTAGCCCAGTATCCTGTCTTCTGACAGTGGCCAATGCCAGGTGCCCCAGAGGGAATCAACAGGCAATGCATAAGTGCAGAGTACCAAGGTGACACGCATAGAGCTACTAACTCAGTATAGCAAGAGAGGCAGTATCTAATAACTTACACCTCTGTTTTGCTTAGCAGTAGTCAGATCTCCTTATAAATTATTCATTCAAGAACCAGTGTATTTAAATAGGGACAATAATTTTGTTAATGCAATATCAGTGGGGCTCCTGGAGCATTTTTCTAATGATTAGGAAACTGGGTTGAAGATATTTGAAAGCAGCACTGTCAGGAATTCATATGAATTACCTTAATCTATAGGATTGTTATTAAAATACCAGTTGTGTATAAATAATTGTAAGTACTTGGTGTTGTGCAATTAAGTAATATGAACCTGCTGCCATGTGTGTCCCTTTTGCAACCCCAGCGTTTTTTTTTTTAACTCTCGAAGGAGGACTAAATAAACAAGCATCATAGGAAAAGGGAGAGGGTTCTGTGGAGCTAACATGACCCCAGAATCCAAACAACCCAGACTTTGAAGGTTCAAAATCCAGAGCTGTATTTTGCAGCTTGGCTCATCGCTAACATTTTGTAAATATGCTACAAAACTTTTCTTTGTTGAGTCCACTGGAAAATTGCATGTTTCATGCTCATTTTTTCTTGTACAACATGCTTTTTTACTAGCAATGAAGCTCACTGTTCTCTAGAGATTTGAACCCTGTTCCATAGATTCCAGGGCCAGATGGGATCATTTTAATTATTTAGTCCAGAGGTTCTCAAACTTTTTTTGCTGGGACCCCCTTTGAAAATACTTCAGGCTCTGATGACCCTTCCCCCATACCATGCCACCCTTACCTCTGTGTTGCTGCTGGCGGCGGTGCTGTCTTTGGAGCTGGGCGCCCGGCCAGCAGCCGTCACTCTCACGACCCCCCTACAATAGTCTTGCAACCCCCTTTTGGGTTAGGACCTCCCCATTTGAGAAACGCTGATCTGGTCAGGTCTCCTTTATAACACAGGCCAAAGAATGTCCCCAAAATAATTCCTTTTGAACTAGAGCATATCTTTAAAAAAAATCCAATATTGATATAAAAATTGTCAGTGATGAAGAATCTACCACAACCCTTGGTAAATTGTTCCAATGATTAATTACCCTCTGTTAAAAAATGTACATCTTATTTCCAATCTGAATTTGTCTAGCCTCAGCTTTCAGGATCTTGTTAAGCTTTGTCTGCTAGACTGAAGAGCCCAGTATCAAATATTTGTTTCCCCATCTAGGTACTTCTAAACTAATCAAGTCACCCCTTAACCTTATCTTTGTTAAGCTAAATAGATTGAGCTCCTTTAGTCTTTCACTATGAGGCATGTTTTCTAATCCTTTAATCATTCTTGTGGCTCTTCTCTGAAATCTCTACAAGCTATCAACATTTTGCCAACTTCTCGAATTGTGAACACCAGAATTGGACACGCTAGTCCAGCAGTAGTTGCACCAGTGCCAAATAAATAGGTGAGATAACCTCTCTACTCCTACTCAAGATTCCCCAGTTTATGCATCCAAGAATCACAATAGCCCTTTCGGCCATAGCATTGCACTGAAAGCTCATGTTCAGCTGATTAGCCACCACAATGTCTTTTTCAGAGTCATTGCTTCCCAGGATAGATCCCTCCCGCCTGCCATCTTCTATGTATGGCCTATATTCTTTGTTCCTAGATGGATATATTTACATTTATGTGTATTAAAATGCATGTTGTTTGCTGGGCACTCTACTTACCAAGTAATTCACATCATTCTGTATCAGTGACCTGTCCTCTTCATTATTTACCACTTCCCGATTTTTATGTTATCTGCAAAACTTTATCAGTGATGATTTTATGTTTTCTTCCGGGTCATTGATAATAGGATGACTATAACACCCCATGTGTAATAAAAACAGTACACATGGCCTTTCTGTTCAGATAGCATGGTGATAGATGCAGTATAAGATGCTAACAGGTAGATAGATTCCAGGATCTCAGAGGACTTTTCAAGCGCTAATTAAAGCAAGCTGTAGTCCTTCACATAGACAATTCAATTTTCCCTTCAGGCTGCTTTTGTTTTAATGTCACTTTAAAATAAAGTTGTTAAGTACTCTATATAAACCAGGCTGCTCTCAAATGACATCCCAACTGGACGTGGACATATTTCAAAGTGCCAGGTCTACCCCAAAGAAAGATAGTTGTTGAAGCAGTGAGGTGCTTTGCAGAATATTTTTGCAATACATTTCTATCCACTCCATTCCTGCCCTGTCCCCCCTGAAAAATTGTTTATAAATCTTTATAAATGTGTTAGTACAAAGAACAATTTTATTAGATTCCATAAATACATCAGTATGACTCTATTTTCAGTCAATTAACTTGAAAAAATATCACAGACATCTTACAAATCTTTGTGGCCACTGGGTGTCGCTACTGATCTATTTCAAATAAGTAGAATGTATACTATGGGATAAAAAACAAAACAAACAAAACCCCCTACCAATTTGAATAAGGTAAAATTTTGTTTTATTTAATAATGTTGTTTACAAGACATCATTAGCTCTTTCTCTTAAGTCAATATAGCGGGCCTGTCACCTTGTCATTCCTCATTTCTATAAAAACAAATTCATACCATCAATAGTTCCTCACACTGTCAGGCAGCTCCCCTCATGAGGGAGAGGAGGTTTCGGGAACATGTGGAAGAAGCCCTGGTGGCACAGTTGCTATGGAGATATACTGCCAGGGAATGGGGAAGAGTTGTAGGGAACTTCTGAGCCACCATGGAATGAGGCCACCGAGCTAAGGGACCTTGCATGTAACAGACATTCTGAGATTCAGAGATCTCAGGAGATCTGCGGGATCTGGGGACTGGACCGGCTGTTTCTTCTATAGGTGGTGCTGGAGGCAGCTGATTCTTCATCCCTCTGCCCTTTCTATGCAGATGAGGGAAGATCTACTTTAGGATTTAGGGGGAATGGGATTGCCTCCAAGTGATTTGTAAAATGCCATGCATACCTTTAGTATTACATAAATACAAACAAACCCATTGCCAGCTCATATATTATTTTCATTACAGTAGAACCTAGTGGCCTCAGTCTAGATCAGTTCCCATTATTCTAGACACGATAGATCATAAAGTTCAAGGCCAGAAGGGACCACCAGAGCATCTAATTTGACCTATATATAACAGGCCACTAATCACCACCCAGCCACCCCTATACGAAGCCCAACAACAAGAAACAGACAAAAGTATTACAGCCCTGATGAGACTAAATTTCTGTTTGTCACAGGCAGAAAACAGGAGAGACTGAGGAGCACCAATGCCCAAGGCCCCTTGAATGGCAGAGAATTGAGTTAGAGAGATATACCCATTTAATTCTGGCAAGAGGCCAGTGCTGCAGATGAAGGTGAAAAAAATCCAAGTTCCCCGCCAATCTGACCTGGGGAAAAATTCCTTCCCAACCCTAAATATGGCAATCAGTTAGACTCTGAACATGTGAGCAAGATCCACCAGCCAAGCACCTGAGACAGAATTCTCAGTACCATTTCACATCACCAGCCCACCCCATCCAGTGTCCAGCCTCTGATGCTTCAGAGCAAGGAGACCAAACCACCCTCGAAACTAGAATACATCCTGGGGACCCCTTTCTGACTCCTAGAGGTGATCAGCTGAACGATGAGATTTTAGGAACATAAGATATGATCTGGAAGGGACCTCCAGAACTGTGAAGCCCAGCCCCTCAGGATATCCTGTCATATAATGCCACTCACAAATGTATTAAGCTCTGTCTTAAAATTATTCAGGTTCTTTCCCCCCACAATGCTTACTGGGTGGAAGTTCCAGTGCCTCACTCTCTGATGGTTAAAAACCTTCTTCTAATATCCAGCCTAAATTTAATCATGGCCAGTTTATATCCATTTGTTCTTGTGCCAGCATTGTCTTTTAGCTTAAATGGCACTTTAGTCTCCTTGGTATTTGCCACCCGATTTATTTATAGAGAGCAGTCATCTCCGCCTCAGACTTTGTTTTACTAGGTTAAACAAGTCAAACTCTTTTAGTCCCCTCTTCTAACATAGGCTCTTCATTCCCTTGATCAAGTTAGTAGCTCTTCACTGCACCTGTTCCAGTTTGAATTAATCTTTCTTGAACACAGGTGACCGGAACTGTACACAGTATCCTAGCTGAGGTTTTACTAGTTCCTTGTCAATAGCTCCAAAGCGTCCCTATCTCCGCTGGAAATACCTTGTTTAACATATCCTAGGATCACATTTGCCTTTTTCACAGCCACATCACATCAGCGGCTCCTAGTCATTCTATGATCGATCAACACGCCTATCTCTCTCCTCTTCTGCTGCTTTCAATTGATGAGCATGGGGCTTATAGCAGAAATTCTTGTTATTAGTCCCTAAGTGCATGGTCTTGCACTTTGTACTGTTAATTCATTTCTATTAGTCCAGTCCTCAAGGTTGTCCAATTCTTAATGCATAATATTCCAATCCTCAACTGTATTGATGGTGCCTACTAACTTTGTGTCATCAGCACATTTAATTAGCACATTTCTACTTTTTGTGGCAAGGCCATAATCCAAGATGTAGTTTTCTGTGTGTAATAGTATTAAGAACGATGCACTGGTATATTATACAGTACTGTAAATACAATTTTTTTGCATAATAAACTATATGGTTGCTAATGCCTTTCCTGTGAAAAAGATGTACCGTGATTTCACAATACATTATATTAATTGGCTTAGCTCCCCAACCACAGCTGAGGAGGCAAGGTAAAAAAAGAAAGCAGACTTAAGCTACTTTTGTGCTCCCTAAAACAGAGCTTTTAATCTTCCACGCCCCAGTAAAAACCTTCCCTGGTACTTCCTTTCCTGATCACTATGGACAACACCACCATTCTACCTATCACTCAGGACTATACCCTGGGTGTTATCTTTGATGCGGACCTCGCTTTAGGTCCTCACATCCATGCTATGTCTAATTCTTTCTGCATAACATCTGTAAGTGTTGGCCTTTCCTGTCCATCCATTACTAAAACTCTATCCAGGCTCTCATCATCCCACATGGCAGTTACTGAAACATCCTTTTCCCTGGCCCTGACAAATGCAATCTTGCCCTGTGAATATCCATTCCGGATGCTGCTGCAATGGTAATTTTCCTAGCCCATCACTTTGATCACATCACCCCTCTTTTTGCACCTCTCCATGGACTGCCTTTTCTCTATCATATCAAATATAAGACACTTGTCTTCACTTCCAAGGGCAAGACACACTCAAACATGATACAGGGCTCAGCTACTTGTTCATGCCTTCAGAGAAAGTGAAGACTAAGGCTACGTCTACACTACAGCCTATCTTGTTATAACTTATGTTCCTCAGGGATGTAAATAAACCACCTCCTGAGCGACATAAGTTACACCGATATAAGCGCTCGTGTGCACAGTGCTATGTTGGTGGGACATAGCTTCTGCTGTTTGTGGAGGTGGTTTATTATGCCAATCAGACAGCTCTCTCTGGGACAATAAGTAGAACTGGAGTTCCTCAATTTAGCATGATAGACAGCTCTTTTTGCTTCCTGGTAGGTGGAGTCGTATTAGTTCTGTGGGGACTGGAAGACAGAGGATCACATGCCTACATGTAATAGTCCATAGTAAGAATGATATAGTGGATGGCTGAGATGGTTGGCCAAGCCTATTCCTCAAAAAGCAAGTAACTGTATTTAGGTACCTACTTTCTCATCTGCAAGTAGAAAAGTTATTTTTCTCTTCATAAATCAATAACTAATGAAAAACAGCTCTCTCTCTCTCAATGGCTTCCAATACCCGAAAAGCTGGGGGAATTGCTATAGGAAAGGAGAAGTGGAAACTACTCAACAAATATAGGTTTTGTTTTACTTTAGAAACTTGTGGGATTGGCAGGCTTTCCAGTTCATCTGATCTCAACATTGGATGTCTTTGTACACATTGGGGAGTATGGAGCAGAAGGCGGGCATGCAGTCTTTTTTCATTCCCTGCAGCATTCCCAGTCTGGCACAGCAAGTTAAAAGGCATTTCAACACACAAACAAAAAATAGGTATTTGGGGCCATTTCTGCTACCCTTACTCATGCCCCAAAGTATTTTAACTCCACAGGTAGTTCCACTGGTTTCATTAGAGCTACTCATAGAGTAAGATGCTACTTAATATGAGGGAGAATAAATGAACTGGCCCTTAACTTGCATTGAAAGGTATACCTCATGGGACAAGGACTACATTTTTGTTACACTGAGGGCCTGATCTAGGTTCCCCTGATGCTAGGGGAGGGAAGATTAAAATCTATTTTAAATTCTGTCTCCTAGCATATCATCTAGCATCAACCTAATGTCACCGCCACATCATAAAGTATACCAGGAAAAATGCATATTTCTAACAGGAAGCAAAGACTGGAAGAAGCACATTGTTGTTTGAAGTGCTTTCTAGGCATATTGGCAGAAGCCTCATTTTCATACCACATCACATGCTGCACTGGCAGCTAACTTCTATAGCTTCTTAACACAAATTATATGTGTTTCCCCCTTTATGTTAGTATATTGCCCTTTGGAAACCTGAACGTGTCAAGTAGACGTGTGGGGCTTGTTTAGACCGGCTCCTGTTATGAGCATCACAAAGGATGACTATTATCAGGGGCCATCTCAACCATTCCACCAAACCCACAGCTACAGGGGGCCTTACGTGGGCAGGGGATCCTGTGTCTGAAGATTTTTGGAGAAAGTAATTTGCCTCTCCCACTAGCAAAGATCAAATACACACATTTGTGGTTTCGTAAATGTTCGTTTACTATGTGCATCTAATGGATATACAGGAACACATGGTTTTGGTGGATATGGACCCCATTTAATGTTAATTTGGCTCTCCTTCGCTGGCATGAAAGAAAGATAAGAGGAGCATGTGTTTGTATGGTGGTTATGCACAATTTAATTCCTCTAAGGGCACCCTTGCTACTAGGGCACCTTACCACCTGTATGAGTAGGCGCATTAGATACTCATTTATCCCCCTGTTACCATTGCCCAAACTCCACATCTAGGGGAAAAAGTCACCACAACACAGAAAGAAATGAGAAATATAGGGCCTGTCTCTCCACCATCTTGCACTTTGTGTAGTCACCTATTCCTGTACAAAGTGGATACAAAGTGCTACCAAATCAAGGACGGTAAACTCACCAGATTATAGGGTTGCCTTAAGACCCACTTTACCATCAATGCAGCACGTCTATATTAGAGGGTTGCACTGGCGTAACTCCACTGACGTAGTTACATTGGTGCAAATTTCTCTAGACAAGGCCTAACTTAATCCTACAAAGATATTAAAAGGGTGGTTGAGGGAGCTTATTTTCAAATGTTGATGTTTTCTCATGCCTTGTATGTCTTAGCAAAGTCCTGTTATCCATCTCCCTGCACTCCAGAGTTCTGAGGCCTTAATGAGGAAGGAGACAAAGAAGATATGGGAGTTTCTACTCTCCCATGGGCTGTATAACAAGACAGGACTTTTTCCTGAGGATTTCTTTTTTAAGTTGATTTTAATACTTTCCCCCCCGTCTACAAGAAAGCTAAACAGATTGCGAGTCAGTGAATTTGGGAGCTGAAAGAGGTTTTTTTTAAAATACCTGCCACCCACCCCGAGCAGCAGTTCTGATATGATGTTTGTCCTAACCCTAGCAAAACGTCATTGGATACATGCAGCAGCCTAGCCTTTAAACTGCCCCTCAAGTTTGCGTAGCCTTAAGAAGTAATTTTCCAAGCACATGAGGACAGCAGTTACTTGTTCTCATATTGACCTTTATGTATTTATAATTATGAAGAATTTTTAATGACTCTATTAGGCTGGTTGGTTCAAACTACCCATTCTCCAGGCAAAGGCGTAGGCACTGGGGTGACAAACTCAAGAAGTATGACATACACACACTTAGTTACTCACAGGCCACCAAATGATGATTCCAATTACACTGGTGTAAATCCAGAGTAACTCCACAATAGTCAACAGCATGCGCCATATTTACACTACTGTAATGGAAATCAGAATCTAGTCCACAATCTCCAGCATGCCTGTGAGCTCTTGATTCAGAGTGAAGGTTAGGAACTCCTGCAATGAGCATTAGTTACAGAAAGACATTTAATAAGTTGTACAAAGCTTTCTGATAGCACTGAATAATTTTTGCCTTGTAAATAGTGTAAATTAATTGCTACACAGAAAGTCTTTTATTAAGGACATATCCAATAGGATTTTCTCTGCCTTTCATTGCTTATTTTTATTTTGAAGGTCATAGAGGGAAAAAAGGGATTTTAGTAATTTAAAAAGCTACAGAAAATTATGAGCTTACAAATGTACAGATGAAATACAATTACAAAGAAGGGGCACAGAAATCTAGCATTAGGGACAGTGTAAGTACAGAGGATAAAATAATAAAGGTAACAATTACAATGAAGTATCCCAATGGGATATTTTAAGTTGTATGAAACTATTTATACCAAAGGCTGACTGGTTTAATAGCAGGAACACTGTATTCAGTTTAATAGTGGACCAAATAACAAAATATTCTGAATAGAGTCTATATTTGTAGCTTGTGAGCTTTTCATCAGAGCCATGATACCCAACTTTACAGAACTAGTATTTACAATTGGTACACAAGAATTGGGCCTTTGGGGCAGTGGAAAATCTCGCAGAAATTAGCAAGGAAAAGGCTCAGCTGGACTAGAAGCGAAGCATTCTTGGTATTTAACAGTGCTTTTGACACAATGATTTTAATTGGGTACCCCAAAATTTTACCAAACATATGTTTAACATTTCACAAACACTTAGACTTTGGAGGCAATCCCACTACATATTCCCCACTTCAGCAAATTGTACCAGTAGTACTGAGCATCACACATACCTTCTTTACAAGCCATGTCTACACTAGACCACTGCATCACTGCAATGGTGAAGAACATCCCCACTAGCCTGTCCTGTTTAGTGTGCACACAATACACTGTGTTCAAACACAGCATGCCCTGTACCATTGCAACTAGCGGTACATTGTGTTTATATATCACACAATTCCTGGGACAGCTCCTATCCACTGCCCAAATCAGTTTCCTTCCTGAAAAATATAAACACTTGCATTTTATAAGTATAATTTGCAAACATATAAATGAAGGGAGAAGCTGAGCCCAGGAGCAGGAAGCAGGCTGTTGTCCCTAACTCTGAAGCATTTTGCAGCAGGGTTTTCTTTAAATCTATATACTTAACTGAGTGGTGGGTTAATCAGTTAGCTGACTAGCTAGCAGTGATTTCAGCAGAGGAAGAGTCTGCATGGATTCCAACTGAAAGTTCCTACAAGAAAGTGGAGGGAAGATGTTGTTTCAGACCACAGGTGGCCAACCTGAGCCTGACAAGGAGCCAGAATTTCCCAATGTACATTGCCAAAGAGCCACTGTAATATGTCAGCAGCCCTGCATCAGCTCCCCCACCACGCTCCCAGTGCCTCCCACTCACCGGCAGCCCCGCCAGTCAGCGCCTCCCGCACTCTCCCCATCAGCGTTTTATGGCATGCAGGAGGCTCTGGGGAAAAGGGGGAGGAGAGAGGGCACTGCAGGCTTAGGGGAGGGGGTAGGGCCTCTGGCAGAGCCAGGGGTTGAGCAGTGAGCACCCCCCGGCACATTGAAAAGTTGACACCTGTAGCTCCAGGCCCGCAGTCGCTGCCTATACAAAGAGCCGCATATTAACTTCTGAAGAGCCGCATGTGGCTCTGGAGCCCCAGGTTGGCCACTCTGTTTTAGACTAAGCGAACTGTCTAGATTTTGTGATCAAAGACTCTAACTGAGACTTAGGTGAACTAAATCTAAACTTTTGGGAACTCTCAGTTTCTTCTCACTGTGTTTCTGTGGGGACTGAACTGTTCAGATTTTAATTTGGTTTCTTTATTTATATTTATGTGTAACTATGAAGATAATGTCTGCGGATTATAAAATAGCCAAGTTATGTTATAAAATTAGATTATTATTTGTTTCTTTATCATAAGATTTTATAAAGTTATTTAATTAATTTCATTTCTTTAGTTCCTTTTGGGACTTGAATCTGGGGAGGTTGATCCTGTGCAATCCTTGCTGAAAATCCTTAGAGACTGAACTCTGGGTCTCCAGCTACTTTCTATGGGAGTTGTTTTTTTTGAGGCACTGGAGACGGGAAATGAAGTGAACTCTAGCCCACCCAAAGCTTACACAGGTACTTATAGACTGTGATCAAGTCATCCCTTAACCTTCTCCTTGTTAATCTAAATAGATTGAGTTCCTTGAGTCTATTAGTATCAGACATGTTTTCTAATCCTTTAATCAGTGTTATGGCTCTTCTCTGAACCCTGTTCAATTTATCAGTGTCCTTCTTGAGGGTCCTGGTCATAGTCCTGGTCTGACCTGGGCCTGTATACTGTTTTATCACAACTGCCTGCAGTGATAAATAGCTGTGCAAAATTTAGTGCTGTTGCTAAATTTCTCATGCATCTACAGTATATGGACTATAGCCAAGGCCTGGTCTACACACAGTGTTTGTACTGGTATAATCATTTTAGTTAGGGGTGTGATTTTTAACTGATATAGTTTCACTTGTACAACCCCTCATGTGGATGAAGTTATACCAGTAAAAATGTGCCTTTTTCCAGTATATTTTATTCCACATCACATGCTGTACAGGAACAAGCTATACCAGCATGGTTGCATCTACAGCACCCTAGAAGGTTTGTACCACTTTAACTATACTGGTATAGCTAAAGGATTATAACTTTCTAGTGGTAGACAAATCCTGAATTTAAAATGATAATCAGAATTTTAAAGCATACAAAAATCATGAAATAGTAGTTAAGGTTCTCATTACAGTCAATATTAGCTCTCCCACATTGCACGCAGTATTCTTAATATATAGTTAAATGTGTAACTTAATAAACCGAATATGGTATGTGCAGAGTCAGTTAATATTGCAGAGAAAACTCCACTTATTCATTTGCCGACTTCACTACATATATTACATTTCAAACTTAGCCTTGAATTTACATGAGTTGTTGCACTTAATATCAACTAGGGTAGCTTGTGATCAAGCTAATTGTCTGGGTCAGTTTCAGTGAGGTGGGAAGGGGCCTAACACTAGAGTGAATATTTTCCACTTGGAAATTCTATGGATTTTTTTAAAATTATTAGTAAAAGTTTATGGCTGTGTAGGAACTGATGACTAAGGAAAGGCTTAATAGACGTGATGGCAGTTTGGACCTTGCCCATGGGAGAAGCTTAGGTAATTCAGGACAATCTTCACAGGTGTGGGATGATTCTCATCTTTGAAAAGGGATCTTGTTTCAGGTTGTAAGGGAAAAGATGCAAAGGGATCTTGCACTGAAAAATTGATGGGTCTTATTTACTTTCACACAGAGGGCCTCCTTCTCACCACTTCAGTGGAAGTTACTCATATCCTGTGATGGGAGAGTAGGGCCCACAGGAAGTCAAACCTTCTCAATAGTCTAATCAGGATTGCACTCGTGAGTAGAGCTAAAACAGACCACTCTGGCAAGGTCAAAATTCTTCTGTTAGAATCAGTTGTAAATAAATAAAGTTTGGGGTGAGATTTTCAGAAGTGCTCAACGTTGGCTTACCTCTGTCCACACTGAAATCCAGGGTAAAACTCCCATACACTTAGGTGGGAGTAAAGTTATCCAAAGCAGAGCACTTTGGAAAATCCCACCCCCAATACACTGTAAATTCAAAATGTTTCTTTATGTAACACACTGGAACCTACAGGTGTAGATCATTTGGAGCCACTGATGAAGCATGAATATGTGCGGTGTTAAGAAGTTTACTCCAAGGGGCAAAGGCTATCAGCAAGACAGCTTCCCCACATTCCTCTCTTTGTCTTTGTATAAAACCCTAGCCTTATTTTACATCCCTGCAAAATAAAACGGTGAGGTTTCAATTATTTCCCACCCTTTGCAGTTGATTTATAAAGCATGTAAGACCATTAGATCCATCCTTGATTAGAAATATTGCAAATACAATAGTGTAATTATCATATCATTAAAAGCGGCAAAGAGACCTGTGGAACCTTATAGACTAACAGACGTATGGGAGCATAAGCTTTCGTGTGTAAATACCCACTTCATCGGATGCATGTAGTGGAAATTCCCAGAGGCAGGTATAAATATGCAAGCAAGAATCAGGCTAGGGATAACGAGGTTAGTTCAATCAGGGAGCCTCTTCTAACAGGTGAGGTGTGAACACCAAGGGAGGAGAAACAGCTTTTGTAGTTGGCTAGCCTTTCACAGTCATTGTTTAATCCTGAGCTGATGGTGTCAAATTTGCAAATGAACTGAAGCTCAGCAGTTTCTCTTTGAAGTCTGGTCCTGAAGTTTTTTTGCTGCAGGATGGCTACCTTTAAATTTGCTATTGTGTGTCCAAGTAGGTTGAAGTGTTCTCCTACAGGTTTTTGTATATTGCCATTCCTAATATCTGATTTGTGTCCATTTATCCTTTTACGTAGGGACTGTCCAGTTTGGCCAATGTACATAGCAGAGGGGCATTGCTGGCACATAGAATCATAGAATATCAGGGTTGGAAGGGACCTCAGGAGGCCATCTAGTCCAACCCTCTGCTCAAAGCAGGACCAATCCCCAATTAAATCATGATGGCGTCTATTACATTGGTGGATGTGCAGGTGAATGAACTGGTGATGGTGTGGCTGATCTGGTTTGGTCCTGTGATGGTGTCACTGGTGTAGATATGTGGGCAGAGTTGGCATCGAGGTTTGTTGCATGGATTGGTTCCTGAGTTAGAGTTACGATGGTGTGGTGTGTAGTTGCTGGTGAGAATATGCTTCAGGTTGGTGGGTTGTCTGTGGGTGAGGACTGGCTTGCCTCCCAAGACCTGTGAAAGCGAGGGATCGTTGTCCAGGATGGGTTGTAGATAACTGATGATGCGTTGGAGAGGTTTTAGCTGAAGACTGTATGTGATGGCCAGTGGAGTTCTGTTGGTTTCTTTCCTGGGCTTGTCTTGCAGCAGGAGTCTTCTGGGTATTTGTCTGGCTCTGTTGATCGGTTTCCTTATTTCCTTGTGTGGGTATCGTAGTTTTGAGAATGCTTAATGAAGATCTTGTAGGTGTTGGTCTCTGTCTGAGGGGTTGGAGCAAATGCAGTTGTACCTCAGCGCTTGGCTGTAGACAATGGATCATGTGGTGTGTCCGGGATGGAAGCTGGAGGCATGAAGGTAAGCATAGCGGTCGGTGGCTTTTCGGTATAGGGTGGTGTTAATGTGACCGTCACTTATTTGCACAGTGGTGTCTAGGAAGTGGACCTCCCGTGTAGATTGGTCCAGGCTGAGGTTGATGGTGGGGTGGAAGCTATTGAAATCATGGTGTAATTCTTCCAGGGTTTCCTTCCCATGGGTCCAGATGATGAAGATGTCATCAATGTAGTGTAGGTAGAGAAGGGACGTGAGTGGACAAGAGCTGAGGAAGCATTGTTCCAGGTCAGCCATAAAAATGTTGGCATATTGTGGGGCCATGCAGGTGCCCATAGCGGTGCCACTGGTCTGGAGCTATATATTGTCACCAAATTTGAAATAACTGTGCATGAAGATAAAGTCACAGAGCTCAGCAACCAGTTGTGCTGGGCATCATCAGGGATACTGTTCCTGACAGCTGTGTGTGGGATGTTTGTGCAGAGAGCCTCTACATCCATGGTGGCTAGGATGGTGTTTTCTGGAAGATCACTAATGTATTGTAGTTTTCTCAGGAAATCAGTGATGTCACGGAGATAGCTGAGTAGGGTGGCGTAGGGTCTGAGTAGAGTCCACATATCTGGACAGTCCTTCAGTGAGAGTGCCAATGTCCAAGATGATGGGGCGTCCAGGATTTCTGGGTTTGTGGATCTTGGGTAGTAGATAGAATAACCCCGGTCGGGGCTCTAAGGGTATGTTGATTTGTTCCTGTGTTAGTATAGGGAGTGTCCTGAGTAGATGGTGCAGTTTCTCAGTGTATTCCTCAGTGGGATCTGAGGAAAGTGGCCTGTAGAATTTGGAGAGTTGTCTGGCAGCCTCCTTTTGGTAGTCAGACCTGTTCATGATGACAACAGCACCTCCTTTATCAGCCTCTTTGATTATAATATCAGGGTTGTTTCTGAGGCTGTGGATGGCATTGCATTCTGCATGACTTAGGTTATGAGGCAAGTGATGTTGTTTTTCCACAATTTCTGCCTGTGTCCGTCGGCGGAAGCATCCTATGTATAGGTCCAGACTGTCATTTTGACCCTCAGGAGGAGTCCATGTGGAGTTCTTCTTGTGCTGTTCAGTGTTATCTTGAAAGTATTCTTTGAGTCTAACATGGCGAAAGTAGGCTTTCAGATCACCGCAGAACTGTACCATGTTGTGGGGCAGAAAGAGAGTCCCCGAGACAGGACAGACTCTTCTGCCGGGCTGAGTGTGCAGCTGGATAGATTGACTATATTGCTGGGTGAGTTAGGGGCCCCGTGTGGCAGGTAGGATGTTAGACAGCTTACAGTCCTTTTTCCTTTGTAGAGAGGTGAAGTGTGTAATGTAGATCTCCTGTCTTATTTTATATCATTGTCATCCTACATGAGATACACAGAAAGGCTTCTTCAAAAAGCCATTTTCCATTACTTGTAATTTTAAATCTTTAAGCCCCTTTATGAAAAGCCATCTGGAAATAAATGTAGCTGGGCCAATTTATTTAATGAATTTAATGTGCCACTCTTCCATATTAAGGAAAAATCTAACAGGATGATTGAGTGGGGCCAAACTTCTCCAGGAAATTCCTTTATAATACCCAATTGAATTATTGTTTTTCTATTAGGGCAGCCAAAACATTTACTGTCCTTGATAATATAGGATATGTGCCACAACTTTCTGCCACTAAGCTAGGCACACTGCATCTGGATATGTGCCCAGTTATTTGAATATTTCCACGAGTGATTTATTTTAAAAAGAAAGACTACACAAATTATACTGAATACGGCAAGTTCCTATTGGATTATATGACAAAGCTAGGTGTCTTGATGCCAAATGGATAAAATCTGTCCAAGTAATCCATACACATACACATTAAGGCCAAGACTTTCAAAAATGAGTGTCTAAAAGTCAGGCTCGTGGAATGGAGTTTTCAAATGATCCAAAAGGAGTGAAACTCCCAACCCCCATTTCAGTCAGAGTCAGGCACCTAACGACCTTTGGCACCTTTGTATATTGAAGGCCAAAGTCTTTATATAGGCACCTAAATAATAAGCTTGATTTTCAAAAGCACTGAGCACCCAGCAGCTCTCATTTATGCGAGTGGTAGCTGCTGGGTCCTTACCACATTTGAAAATAAAGCTACTTATTTAGGGGCCTAAATAAGGTCCTAGGAGTCAAATTCTAGGTATCCATTCTTTAAAACCTTGGATCAACAGTTTTATCTGTTTAAGTACCATAGACTAAAGTGTTTAACCTAGAGATGACCAAAAGTGACCAAGCCAAGAGGGCACCTATATAACATGAAGGATGTCAGGCTTACAACATTGGTTCAAGATACTTTGCTTTTTAAGAAGGATGTTGTTAAAACAGGACTAGGAGATTTACATTTTATTCCAGATTGCCTTTGTGAACTTGGGCAAGTCATGGAGCCCTCTCTCAGGGCTTTACGTCTGAAGGACTAGGACTCTCCTTCCAAGATCTGCAGGAAGTGTGGGATAGAGGGAAGGAGGGGCAAAAACCACCTACCTATCTCTCCTGCTGCTCCTCAGACCTCATGGAGGAACCACATCTTTTCCTGCTTGTGAATTCACCTCTGCTCTTACCCACAGTGAACCATAGGAGGTTCATCAGGGTTCCCAATCCCCCAGCTGGCCTTAGGAGCCTCCGTCATCCCTTCAGTCTTAGAAGCTCTTTGGCCCCAAATGAGTCAGAACTGGATCCTGAACCACAATTGAGCCAAAGCTGAATCATTAGGATGCCAGCTGTCCAGAACAGGCCTGCTTTTTCCACAAAATATTGCCTGCTTTGGTAGCACACAGTTTTGGGTTTGGGCTCTCTTTGTTAGAAAATGATACATCATTTCCACAGTTTGGTCTGTTAATCCTCCTTAAATCTCCCCTGGCTCAACTGCCATAGAACATACTTCAGAGTCAGAATCCAGAGACCACACAGCACTATCTTGGTGGAGATCAAATTCTGAGCTTTAGAAACATCAGCTGAGCTCAGAAATGGGGTTAGTGTTTATGACACGGGCTTTGTCAGTAAGGTAACAGGAAACTCCCTATGTTTCAGCACCAACAGTTTAGAATAAGTCCAAGTGGCTCCATACCTGTTTCAATGTAGCTAACTATTAGTTCACAGACAAAGCTCTTAAGCTTGCTCTCCCCCTTATTGTGCTGACATTTCATTACATGTGCCCCACAATTCTGCATTTAAAGTTATTATGACTTTAAAAATTTAACAGACTACCCCTTTTATGGAGGGTACCAAAACCATCTGAGTGTTCATCATTCTGAAAGAATTCATCCCATAGAGATTCAATTAATTTTTCATATATCCATAAACAGATTCAAGATGTTCTCTCTCAGCTGAACCATAAAGGTCTCTGCTTTCACCAAAGTTCTAGATCGGTATGCGGCCCACTTTGATATGCCAAGATTCCCCCAAAGTCATAACTGCCATCATCTGTATTTACTAACTCAGGCTTATTGGAATCCTGAAAAATGAGTACAGGAACTATTTCAGTGTGAACCTCAAGTCCGGATTGTCCCAGCCTTCAAAAGCTAGTTCAACTCATATGTAGCCATACCACCTTGGCTATGATCTCATAAGCTAAGCAGAGCTGGGCCTGTTCAGAAAATGAAATGGCTGCAGAAAGTGGTATTGATGAGTCATTCTGTGGCATGGCATTTTTTCCAAAGAGTCCATATTGAACCAAAAAGAAAAGGAGTACTTGTGACACCTTAGAGACTAACCAATTTATTTGAGCATAAGCTTTTGTGAACTACAGCTCACTTCATCGGATGCATTCAGTGGAAAGCTTATGCTCAAATAAATTGGTTAGTCTCTAAGGTGCCACAAGTACTCCTTTTCTTTTTGCAAATACAGACTAACACGGCTGCTACTCTGAAACCTGTCATATTGAACCAGTGGTTCAGCACCTCAAGAGTAGAAATGTTAAAATCTGGTATCCTGACCAAATTCCTGTTTGGGTAATTACACTGTGTCTATCAAAATTTCCTATGTATTTTCAATTGGATAAGGAATTCTTCACTCCGTATCCTAAGCTACAGTGTGATATTGCAGTGCATTGTACAACTGCTACCATGTTTCCCCCCTGATATTGCCACATTTCAGTGGTTGGTGGAATTATTCATATAAGGGCAGAATTCTCAGCTGGTGTAAAATTGTCAGAGCCTGATTCAAAGGAGCTAGAACAATTTACACCAACTGAGGATCTTCCCCATATACTTTTAAAGCACTTTGGGATCCCACTGAATGAAAACTAAATTGTTACCAAGACAAGCACCCATCATATGCTCAGCTTTCCTTATGCCCGCATTGGCCTATGCAATCTCCATCAGAAGGCCATTTCAGAAGAGCTGTCATAACTCCCTTGCTGCAGACAGAGAGCTCAAATCTGTTACCTTACCTCTGCTTCCACATCCCTTAAAATCAGAAGACAAGTTATTTGTCCAGCAGTGGTTCTGGCCAAGCTAACAGTGTGTCCGAGTAATTTTAGGGGTCTTAAATAAAAGCAAAGGGTATAGGGTTGAAATAACGTGAGAAATCACTAAACATTAAGCTGAATGTAAGCACAACTAGACTAAATCCAACTTAAACCTTAACTAGCTGGGATCTAAGCCAAGTTACTGAGAAAACAAACCAAAAAGGTGAAAACATTGTATCTTAAAATGTCCTTTGTCTCAGCCACCTGCTGCCAGCCTATCTGTCTTTCAGTGTCCTAGAAAGATACTTGAAATGTTCCAGCAAGGGGACAAAACTTCCCTACCCCAGGTTTCTTACAATAAAAAATACATAGCTCTTGAATAGGGATTTTCATCGGTAGATCTCAAAGCACTTTACCAATGAGGTAAGTATGATTATCCTCATTTTATATGTGGGGAAAATTGCAGAGTTGTTTGCCCGAGGTTACCCAGCGAGCCAGCAGTAGAGCTCGGAATAGAACACAGGTGTCCTGAGTCCTAGTCTAGTGCTCTTACCCACTAGGCCATGCTGCCTTCCCAGTCTGAAGTGTTCATGTATTGCCTCATCCTGTAGTCCAGACATGAATACACAAAGACAATTGTATTTCAAGGTCATGCCAAATATGTATAGGTTGAGTATCTCTGTCTTTTCATTTCCATCTTCTATCTTGCACGGGTGTATATCTACGCTTTACCAAAGCTCTTCTTCCCATATGATAATAAAGTCTTTGAACCTGTCTAACCAGCGAGAGCCATGTATGCACATCTTGTGAAATACTAGTTAAGAAGACCAGACATTTTACTTTTAACACCTTGGAGCCTTTTAAAGCACCCCCACCTCCCATTGCAAGTCTGAGCATATATCCTCTTTGGAACAGCTTCTGTTAGCATGTTAATGAACACTTCACCTTAGGGGTTCTCTCTGTTCCCCGGCTGAATAAAGTTTGGAAAAGTTACAATTCATAAAGTACATCTTTACATCCAATCTGCCATGGCAGCATATCAGACAGCAAGAAAAGGACCATTACAGTCATCAAAAGGTGATTGACTTTAGAGAGGCTAATCACATATTCATCTACACAAGGACTTCTGCTAAAAATCCATGCAGCTCAGTAACCTGTGCTAAATATGGCAGGTCTTACCTTCTCTGCACTTACTGTCTACCATACACATCTATCCAACGTCTCAAACAGAGTGGTATTTCTGGTTTACATGACTTTCAGTATCTATAACTTCTTCTTTCAGTCTTGATGCAGTTCTGTCATTCCCCTCTGGAAACTTGGTTGCACTGGCGGATGATATGTCAAGTAATCACCTGGAAAACAAACAAACTGTGTAATAAAAAGAGGTGGAATTTTCCTCGATATAGCATTTTCCAAGGAGATTTCCTGTGTACAGTGTGGTGAATCATATCCCAGACCATAGGCAATACTTTCCTGTAACATTCATTAAATTAACTCAATTGGTACGTGTGTTATTCCTGAACATTTTTAGCAGCTAAAAATGCCTAGGAAATATATATCTGCTTTTTCCCCCTACGTATGGGTACAAATATAGGGCCAGATCCTCAGCAGGCATGAATCAGCTCCATGGCAGTCCATGGAGTTATACTAATTGAAGATCTAGCCTATATCTATTTAAAATAGGCAAGGTGTCCTGAGGAGGCACTTCTATGATATTAACAAAGAGTAGCAGTCTGCAGAACATTGCAAATGTCCACATATGCCCTAAAGCCAGGGTATTGGTTAGTATGTGAACAGATACCTTTTAAAAAATGGGACATAAACACCAGCAGCCAGGAATCCATGCAGATATTTGCTGAGGGGAAGAATCTGTTCCAGGAAAGCTGAAATATTTGCTTGTATATGCTAATAAGGAAATAGCTACTTTGTTCTCAGGGCTGATCCTGCTGGGAATGGAGCAAGTGAGTTCTGTTTACTCAGTGAGGCTGATGGCTTGTTTTCCAGCTGGGTACAAAGAAGGTGTCAGAATTCTTTAGGAAGAGAAGATCTAGGGTGTGGGCAGAGCAGTCCTGTGAGAGGAACTCTAGAAACAGTTAGTCCTGTGGAGAAAGTTTCAGATGACCTTTTCTTACTTTATTGTTAATTTCAGTGTTAAATTAAAAGCGAAGAAGAGGGTGATTTTGGATTCTACATAATGTGTATGCTGTGTTTCAGAGCAGAGTGGGAAAGGCATCTGCTCACAGGGCCTTTGCGTGCTACCGCAATGCAAACAATAAATAATTTTAATTCATCTGTGACAAACATTAGCTTGAACTTCTCTCCACAGAACCCTGCAGCTAACTGGAATAAGAGGCCTAATTATTGGAACGTGTATTTCAATATGTTTTATTTTTGTGTTTTTTTCTTTAATTGTTTTATACCATAAGCCTGCTCTAGAAATAACACTATTAAAGTTTCCTTTCAAAACAAAGATCAAAGAGACAAGCAATTATTTCATTATCCTTAAAGAGCTCATAACATAATGAAAGGAATGTTAAAAATAAACTAAATGGGTGTTTTTAATTGAAAGAATGTATCAGTCATGATGACTTTCCTCTGGGAATAAAATTTATCCAGGATTAAGTTTTCACTGCTTTGAATATATCATGGATTCTCTGTTTCTAATAAATAACTATAGGAGGTTTTCTCGAAAAATAATCTAAGGATGAAATTAGCAACAGTTGTATCTGCATGCAAGTAAATGCATGGGATTAAATGCTAGGTAATAGAGCACAGGGAAAAGTTAGATAATATTGGGCCCAATTGTTCCCTCTAAATCTGTGTATGGAGTGTACTCTGGACTCAGAGATCTTGCCCTTGTGCCACAGTATGAGGAGGGAAGGTCACTACTATTATGACACCACCATTTCCAGTCTGCTGAGGTCACTCTGTAGGACCAGGGATCTGTGCATTTGAGTGCTGCAAGGACATGCATCATCCCTGACACCCAATAGCAAACCTGGTGTCAGGCAGGACAGACTGGGCTGTATTTATGTTTTATCAGAGTCCTGCTGTGCTTGGGAATGCCTCTTCAAACAGGGTTACAAGGGAAAACACTGGATGAGGAAATCCTAACAACATGGCTTTAATGTAGCTATGTTGCCTGCCAGGGGGCCCTGAAATCACTACTGAGATATGTTTCTCCAGCTGAGTGTGTGGCTCCATGGAGAGCTCCATGTATTTGCTTCTTTTAGAGAAGGGGGTAGGGAAGAAAGCCACCTTCACCCTCAGTGACGATTTGAAAATAGGTCTGTACAATTTATGAATTTGGTGTGAGATTATGACCCCTATGTGTCATGCTACCAACTCCATTTTGAATGTGCAGCCTTTTGGCTTCTGGAATCGGGTTGCCTAGGCAGCACTCTCTTGGGGCTCATCAGGGCATGACTCACCCAGCTGCAGATCCCAGATGGTTGGGTGATGTAGTGCCTTAGCCCTCTGGCTATAGCACACACAAGTGTCCCCTGCCCCCCCCCCCCCCCCCGTCCCCTCTCCAATCCAAGATATTAAAATCTAAAATAAAAGGATTTGTCGCCAGGACACTGCCTCCTATTCAGGGCTTGTCTCTGTGCAGCCAATCCTTTTTGTTAATCTTCCTGGGCTGCACCATCCCATCCACTGGGAGGCTTGCCCAGGTAGCAAGCTGTCCCAGGCTTTTGGCTGGAACCAGGCCTATCTTGTTGAGGAAGATGCAGAGTCCTGCTTTCCTTCCTGGTTAGCCCCTAACTGAGCTGAGTCTCTTCCTTTTAAGTTCTCTCTGCACGCCTCACAACTAGTACAGGTGTAGTGAGAAGGGGCCTATTGTGTCCACAGGCCTTTGTTAACCCCTCCCTGGCTCCTCTGTGGAAGAGTGGGTGGGCCAAACCTGAGGGATGCTGCAATCCCATGCAGCAGGCCACAACACCAGAGCAGGGAGCTGGGCCCAGCCCCGCAGGACAGGATCCACTGTTGTGGAGTGAGTGTGGGGGTAGAGGCTCGCTCTCTAACCTCTCTCCTCCCCAGGCCTCACCTTTCAGCACCCCGACTATACTTTTGTGTATGTTGATATAGAGAAAATTGCATTATTTTGTGACCTTTCCCTAACTTATTGCTTTTCCCCCACACCTCTGCTGTGAAATTTACTAAAAAAATTCTGTGCTAAAATTGTAGCCTTACTCATGAAGCAGGGGACTCCTGGACTACCACCCCGGACCCAGATGTTACCCCATGGACTCAAAAGGGATGGGTGAGCTAGTGAAGGTCATTCCAGTTAGAATGTTTATTGTTTTGTATGATCTGAACTCTCTTGTGCTTTGTATCACTAACTAAGAGAGTATAAATGTGTTAGACTCTGTGCAAAGTGTGTGAATGTATGTTACATGCGTTCAACTACTGCATGCCCCTGAGAGAGTTAAACTGCCACCAGAAGCTTCGTAAGTGGGGTATCGCAGGGGTCAGCACTGGTCCTGGAGATGAGGAGCTCCGTTTCTGAGACGGGGTAGCAGACCCAGAGTCAGTGCTCAGAAAATGTGCCAGAGAGGCCAATGGAGGAACCAGAGCTACAGCCTGCTGAGGCTCCAGAATCTTGAAACACCTGGGGATCCAGAGCAGCAGAGGCTTGGATTCCCCTCCCTGCAATCCTAGTGGGTGGCCCAGAGGAAGTGCTGCTCACGAGGATCTGTGACACCCCTATCCTATCAATTGAAGAATTGGAGGAAATGGAGAGGAACCTTGCAGAGTTTTCCTCTCCTCAGCCCCCTTCTGTAACTATTTCTACAGGAGGGGGAGATCTGAAACATTACTTTTTTTAAAAAATGTTTCAGAAAAAAGTTACCCACTTCTCCCTGTGACTGATGAGTAATTGTGTGCTTTCCAAATCGGGCACAGACTTGGCCATGGTGATCCATGCATCTGCGAACTCAAGTCTTGATTTCTGAAACTCATTATATTGGATTTTGTAAGAGCAGTCTGTCAGAAGTACAACTACTGGGGGACAGGGACAGAGGTGGAGAAGAATTATAATGGACACTTTTGTGGCGATAGTTCTCTTCCAAATAACTTAGAAAAAAACTGTACAATTAGGAAATGTATAATGAGAAGACCCCTTTCCCTCTAGGCTACCTGTTCCAATCTAACCTAGCCTGCTAGTAACCTAAAGTTATCTGACAGCTGTTTGGTGACCTATCTGAGGAGAATTGGGGTGGTCTCAGCTGAGCTCCTAGGAGGCACATATGCCATAGATCACCAATGCTAGAACTGACACCAGTTGACCTCCTTACTGACAGTCTCAGCAGAAAAACCATGGACTGAATGAGCCATAGAGGGTGAACTACTCTATGTGACCTCTATATGTGATCCTTCCAAGATAAGGTTGAAGTACCTTGGCAGGGCAGAATGGGTAGGGTACTATGAGACTTTCATTGCCACTGCTCAGACTGTAGATGTTCTGTGGATAAAAAGAGGCCTAACAGTCTGGTTTCTTTCACAGAGCACAGAAATCCATTTAAAGAATAGGGCTCAGGGGGAGTGATCCTGTGTCCACTCCAAATTCATCCCTCTTTAGCACCAGTCAGCTGATGGCAAACAGGTGATATTAAGCCTCATGTATGTTACCATACCATATCTGTACAATCCTACCAGAGCAAGAATGGAAAATAAGAATGGGAAAGAACGTGTTGAAGAAGATTGAGTATACACTTAAAATTTAGATCAATCTAGCAACATTGCTTAGGGGGTATGAAAAATTGACAGTCTTGAGGTCCATAATTAAAGCTGATCTACCCCCACTATACAGGCAGCTAGGTCAATGGAGGAATTCTTCCATCAACCTAGGTACCACCCCCCAGGGAGGTGAATTACCTACATCAATGGAAAAAATCCCTTCCATCGATGTAGGAAGCATCTACTCTACGGTGTGAAGATTAAGTAAATAAAAGAAGCTTTAAGGAAGCTCTTTCTATGTAGAATCTAAGTTATCAGAGATTGAAACAGATGTGAGAACAGCTAAGGTAGCATGTTATGTACCTAAAAGTCTCTTCCAAAGACAGGTAGCCATATTTTCAATAGAGCACCGCTCCCATTTTGTCACTCAAAATGAAGTGCCAGTGGGAGCTGCTGCATACTGAGCACTTTTGAAAATCTGACCACCTCATTCAGGTGCCTAAATGGGTACAGCACTTTCTTTGACAAAGTGGTCCAGAAGGCCCTATTCCACCCACTGAAGATAATGGCAGAACTCTCCCTGGTTTCAATGGGAGCAAGAGCAGGCCCTAACTCTCAGAAATAGCAGCATGCTCATTACCTCTGTATCCCAGCATGGCATTTTCACTGGTCTGCACAGTTTTTGTACCTCTATAACTAAATTGGATAAGGGTATGATTTGTTACTGAAATAGTAATTCCCATGTCAACCCTAGTGGATGCATTTGTACCAGCCTAAAGGTGCCTTCTACCAGCATAATTTCTTCCCCTTCTCATATGGGAAGAAGCTATCCCAGGATAAAGCATTGTTAATACTGGTATAACTATGACCACACTTGGGGCAGTTGCACCACTTTAACTATTCCAATATATATAAAGCAATGCAACTTTCTAGTGTAATCAAGGCCTTGTACTGCAAATCAAACTTTCCATCTCACCGTTACAATTTTTTGCTGTGTTCCTGTCTCATACATCATAGAGTTTAAGGCCAGCGGGGACCACCAGATTATGTAGTCTGACCTCCTGCATATCACAGGCCTCTAAACATCACCCAGCCACCTCCACACCAAGCCCAACCACTAGAATTAGACCAAAGCATTACGGACCTCAGGAGACTAAACTACTGTGTGTCAAGCAACGAACAGGAAGGACTGAAGTACACCAGTGCCTGAGGCCCCTGCAGTGGTAGGGAATTGATTGAATGAGATGTACCCAGATGAGGAAGTCTTGCTGGATCAATTTTTTTCACATTTTAAAACTGTTTTTTAATAAAACAAAATAAATAATAAAACATTTTCATAATAGCTTAGCTTGGAAGATGAAGTTGCATGGGCTGCCAGAGGATCAGTAAGGACTGGATATTGGCTGTAGACAGTGATAGACTTGGGCTTTTGAAGCTAACCAGTAAAAATACTAAAACAGGCAATTCTGTCATCACATAAGAGACAGCTTTCAAGTGTACTAAATGTCTTTCTAGTTAAAAAGTTAATGGAAACCAGTCATGGTGATAAAATCTGTGATTGTCTTAAAGAAAAGGAATTCTTGGTTTCTTGTGGTAGAAAGAAGACTGGAATTTAAATTCTTGAAATGTTCCTATTTTGTTTTTAATTTTTCTCATTTGATAAAAAATGCCAACATTTTTCATATTAACAATCTAATACAGGGAGGGAAAATCCACATTTCAATAAAATAAAAATATCAGAAAATAATACAAAAAACTCTCAAACTATGGGGGAAAGAGGAAGAAACAAAACACACACAGAGCAAAAACAGACGGCAATGAGAAGCCAAAGAGAAAAGGGCCAACACAGGAATCTCATTCGTGAAGGCTGATAAACACAGAAGAGGAGAAACCAACACTCAAACCACTTACAGTGCAGCAGGACAAAAACCCCCAAACCCAGCAAACAGGCATAGATTGAAGCTAGAGATAACACACAGAGTACAGAAACATTCTGAGATATGGGGAGGGGAGGGGGGAATAAAGAACATCATCTGTTTGCATAAAGAGGAATATAAAATGACCAAATGTGCTACAAGACTGCAGAAAAGGAGAAGATACTAAAAGGAAGAAGTTATGAAAATGAAGAGAGGGAAACCCTATAAAGTTGATTTAGCTTCACAAAGTATTGAACATTTTAAAATCTCTCTATATACATAACCCATCTTCGGTTGTACCATAACCTATTTTTCTTATTGCAATCACTTTATCGGCCAATTCTTACATCCTCAGATTGTAAATTCTTTGTTCTGTTACTTTAAAAAGGGGGCACTATTTAAAAAAAATAAATAAAAAAACACCAGGAGAGGAATGATTAGGACATAAGCTTTGTTTGGTTTTATATTACATTGTACCACTTGATAGAAAAAAATAGTATGAAATTAGATGATTCTTCATAAATGTTTAAATTTAGCAAGTCCACTCAATTTTGAGCATTTAATATAGCCTTTATGGGATTTAAAGGTTAATGGACAGTGAATCATTATTATAAGTGTAATATTTTTACACCTGGACTCTTTTATAATATTGTTACTCCTATGCAAAAGTAAATGTCAGCAAAAGAAGACATTCTAAAAACGAGCTTTTAAATAAATGCACTATTGCACAGAAGAGGTAAAATGGTGATTAAGTACTAGTCACACCTGAATAACTAAAGAGCTTGTTTTTGTAGGAAAGCTCTCTTGTTTTACTAAAATAAAGAGAAAGTATCAATTACAAATAGATTATTTTAGAGGGTTTTTTTCTTGGTTTGGTGTTGAACTACAAGGAGAAGCTGGAGTTTGACAAGGATGACGCTATTTTAAAAAAAATATTACCAAAGGAGGGTTCGCAGAGATGAAATGATATAGAAGAATTCCTGAATGGTCCAGGATCCATCACTCACTCTCATGGGGCCAGGTACTGCAATGGGCAGGATCCCTCTGCATGGGCAGACCCCTCTGTCCAGACATAGACCCATTCATTTCACTTCAGTTGTAGCACTGGGGCAGGGATTGGAAAGTCCCCATTGACTCCTATGGATGCAATTTTCAAAGCACTCAGTGATGGCCCAACTCTGGTTTGATTTCAGTGGAAAAATGCCCATTGACTTTAATGGGAGCAGAACTGAGTCATCTCTGGAATACATTTGAAAATCCCAGCTACCAGTCTCAGTACAAATAAATCCAAATACAAGTGTTTCTTAGGATTCTAAGTAGCTGTAAATGGGGAAACGAGAAGGGTTTATAGCTCACTCACTCGGTGCTAATCCAAGGTTTATAATTTATCTGAATAATTCATGAAAGAGTTCAAACTCTTAGGCGAAAAACCTTGATTTTCTAGAAAAATCTACTCGTTTCTCCTGGAAAATGGCTTACATTCTATAGCTTCTTTATTTGCTATCACCTGCAGTTGTTACTATCGTATTTCCTCCTTGTTCAGTTTTGTGTCCATTCTCTACAGTTGTTCATTAGATATGAGAATTATTCTAACAGAGAATTTTTAAAAAAGAAAAAAGGTTGTTCCCTCAGTCAGGGCCTGATCCCAAAGCCCAGTGAGGTCAATGGTAGTCAAAGTAACTGACAATGAGAGTCAAACTAATTGAAGCTAAATATTTTCCACAGTAAAGTAAAATAACCCCAAGCAAACAAAGATTCCTGTAGATGTTTTTCTAAGAAAGTAAAACATCATTAAGTTAACTTTCTTTAGTTAACACAGTTATAATCACATACTGTTATATAAACTTTACACAGTATAGTATTTAATCTTCCTAATACGTAGCATCTTAGGCTGTCTGTTGCAAATACTGTTTCTTACTGCTGGAAGCTGGGGGTTCCCCCTTAAAAAAATACAATCTCTTTGTTTTTAACTTTTGGAAACGACAAAGAAAAAGGCTCTGAAGTAAAAAACAAAGAAAATACATAAAGAGACACATGCAGAAGGAAGTGATGTGAGAGGAGCCTTTAATAAGCCAAATAGCTTTAGTCTAATGCATGTTCATGCCTTTGTTAATTTAGCTGATGATTTTCAAATGAACGTGCCCCGCTACCCCCATTTTACAGAAAATGTAGTTACTCTCACTGCCTGCCCTCTGCTGATTTGCTGTGGGTGAGATCATTGGAGATCACTTAATCTGAAGGGGGAAATAAATCCTCTTAGTTTTTTTCCTGAAAGCCATGCTGAATAGGCTAAGCGTGGCAATCGCGCAGGGGGGACAAGAGTTTTGTGGCAGATTTTCTCATGCTGCAGTCTCCACATTGCTCCCCCAGCTGCATGAGAACAACTCGCACTCGTCTAGCTTAAGCAAATCTTCTGAGGACTGATCCGAGACATTTTAATAGTTGTTGTTGTATCTGTACTGTACCCAAAGGCATGCTAGGTGCCTCATACAGCAGACAGATAGGCCCCGGCCTCAAGAAGCTTCTCCTCTCGAGTTTAGACTTAATAAAACGAAGGAGAGTAAGTAAAAACAAGAGGGAGGAGTTGGACAGGGTCACTTAGATGAGAGGCCAGTTGGCAACAAACTGGCACTACTGCCAATGGAGTGCTCTCCCTTAGAGCTGGCTAGCAGGGCATTGCTGTTCTTTCCCAATAGCAGCTAGCCAGCAAGACAAAAAACAGAGCCAATTTGCAACTGGCCTCCGTTGTGCAAAATATAACAGGTACAAAATGAACTAGTTCTGTGACTGGTGGCCTGAAAGTCTAGCCTGGGAGTTTTAGTCATGGTGCTGAATCAAGGGAGATTGCTGGAGACCACATTGAGCAGCGAGGAGCTGTTCTGTTCACAAATAACATAATTTAGTATGATTACAATAATCCACTTCAAATCAGTCAGGGGAAAATGTGATGCAAAACTAGGCCAAAATTCCATTTTGCTCAGCTACAGTTTGTTTTTTTTGGAAACTGTTCAATTCAGTGGGAAAAGTACCGTATATACTCGTTCATAAGCCGAATTTTTTTAGTAAAAAAGGGAAGCCTCAGAGAAGGGGGTCAGCTTATGAACGGATATAGAGAGGGGGAGACGCAGCCCCTCCCCCCAACAGAGGGGGCAAGTAGAGGCAGCGCAGCCAGCGGGGCCAGAAGGGAAGAGGCAGGGCCAGAGTCTCTCTGCTTCTGGCCATGCTGCTCTCCCCCCAGCCTCCGAAGCAGCTGCAGCTCCGGGGCTGGCAGGCTGCAGCCGCGCCACGCGACCCCGCCCACCAATGCAGGCTGTGGCCGCACAGCCTGGCCCGGCCTGCCGGAGCAGGCTGTGGGCGCACTGCCCGGCCTGCCAGAGCAGCTCCTGCCAGGCCAGAGACATCCTCTCCTGGCCCTCCCCAGCTAAGGTGGGAAGGGATGGGATGGGGAGAGCATGGGGGTCCAGAGCTAGGGCTGAGGTCACGTGGGGGGTGGTCATAGGGGTTACTCCCTTGACCCCCAGCTTCTCCCCCCCCCCCCCAAATTTCCCTACAAGTTGCTGTCCCGGCCCATCAGGGTAGCAGCTGGTGCGCCAGGACACTTTGTTTACTTAGGTTTACCTCCGTGCCTGCCGACGCTCGAGGTAAACAAAACCATCTTGGCCCGCCAGCGGCTTATCCTGATGGCCCCGGAGCCAAAGTTTGCCGACCCCGAATTATAGGGTCGGCTTCTGAATGGGTCATAAAAATTTTCCATTTTTACGTATCCGTCTTGGTGGGGTTGGCTTATAAACAAACCGGCTTATGATCAAGTATATATGGTAGCTTTCTTTCTGGTTTATTAACTATACAAGATCTGTCATTGTTCAAAAGTTACCTTCAGTATATTAATTCAGGAAGCTGCACCTCCAACTGCTGGATTTTAGACAAGGAGGAGTTCCCATGGATTGGAATACATTATTGTTCTTATTTAGGCCCTGATCATGGAAAGGGGGCTCTGCAGGGGTCCACCCACCTGGAATTGTTTACAGAATGAGGGCCTATGCATTTTACAGGCCATCTCAGCGTATCTCCTCTATGGCTTAAACAGTCCTCTGTTTCAATTTAAAGCACACAACACATTTCAAATACTTAACCCTTGCACAGCCTTTCTCTATCATTGCTGTGGCCTATCCTATCATGACCTACTCTCTTTCTATGGAGAATTTATCCTACTTTGGGCTCCAGTTTCCTAAGCACAATTTTGCGCTTACAATTAAGTGCTTGTATTGTATTGATCCTAATTCAAGAAGGAATTTTAAACTAAATGGCAACTGGTAGTAGCCAGACCAGGCAGCTAGTAACAGAAAAAAGTGTGTGTGTGTGTGTGGGGGGGGGAGCGTTGTTTTTTTATTAACATGCTTGACATCTGTGCAATGACAATGTGTTTGGGAACTTGCTGAATGGTTACTGTTATCTAGCTCTTTCATGATCACCTGTTTAACAATTTGGTGTCTTCAAATTGACTTCCTATATGTTGTACGACTAGGGTGATAGTGACAGATAGCAACTGTGAAAAAACGGGACGGGGATGGGGGGTAATAGGTGCCTATATAGGAAAAAGTCCCAGAAAACGGGACTGCCCTTTTAAAAATGGGATATCTGGTCACCCTATGTATGACTGAAAACTATTTAACATTTACCTATCTGTGACTTAAGTACGAAGAAAATGAAACTGCTGAAAACAAATACTTTTATACACAACATATCAACCCGTTGGACTCACTGCTACAAGATACAGAGGCAACGAGCTTAGAGGGACATTATTTAAGTGATCACTCTCCTTACAATGTGTATGATAAACACCCATTTTTTTCATGGCCTGTGTGTATATAAATCTCCTCACTGTATTTTCCACTTTATGCATCCGATGAAGTGAGCTGTAGCTCACGAAAGCTCATGCTCAAATCAATTGGTTAGTCTCTAAGGTGCCACAAGTACTCCTTTTCTTTTTGCGAATACAGACTAACACAGCTGCTACTCTGAAACCTGTCATTATTTAGATAGCAGAAATATCATCTACAGTTATACAGATTTATTACTATTATTTGTGACTTCTATTATGTTGAAGGATCAGGCACTTATTGTGCCAAATGCTATACAAATATATAGTAGGAGATAGTCATTGCACCAGTATAATTTATGACAAGATGCAACAAAAGTACAATGAGCAAATGGAGGGGAAAAGGGTAGGGAAGACAGGGGTAGCAGCAATATTAACATGCTATATAGCCTAGCTATGTGCGCAATTGATGGTTTTGAGTCTAAAAGTTAATAAGAACCAGGCAGTAAATTAACACATAAGCATGTTACCGCATAATTGCCCACTGGATGTGTATGGGGGGAGGGGGGTTCTGCAGGGAGATTGACACTTTCTTCTGAAGAATTTGGAACTGGACACTATCGGAACAGGATTCCAGTCTAGACGTACCCTTGGGCCCATCTGGTATGGCAATCCTTATATTCTTAAGTATATATTGCTCTTCCGGCCTCCTTTGTGGAAGAGTCTCTCTACCCTTAAATAAGCCCATGTTGGAAAAAGTTCTTGCTACAGTCCTCCAGCAAAGTGAGGATCATATCCAGTCACTGTAGAAAGAAATCTGAACTAAAATTGGTTTTTGATTAAAGAACTGTGTACAAGGCGGTCTTTAACAACATAATGCAGTGAAGAGCATAAATGTTATATTTACAGTACTTGAGGAGCAGCTATTGCTGCAGGCTCAAAGAAACCAGTCCCCAGAGGTTTATTTCAACTAATTAATACATTTAAATTTTTAAAATATTTTTAAAACTCATCAATATAATCCATATTTTATATACAAAGCACCTGTGTCTATGCACATCTATAATAACCCCAAGAGGGCACATAACAGTTTGTGCTGAGGATACTGCTTGACCTTATTGGTGTATTATGTGTCTGTATTACTGCAGTGCCTCAGAGCCCCAGTCAGAGGCCCATTGTGCACGGTGCTGTACAAACACAGAACAAAAAGACAGTTCTTGTCCCAAAGAGCTTCCAGTCTAAATATCACCTTTGTCCATTGCCTCTCCTTATTTCCAGCTTATTGTTTGTTGCTTTCTCCCACTGCCTCTTGTCTAAATCTTTAGACCAAGTTTTCCAGGGCAGGAACAGTATCTTTCTCAGGTGTCTGGCTGGCACCTAGCACACTTTTGGGTGGTCAGTGAATAAATAACAGTATCCCTAATGGAGCTTTATACCAGTGGTTCCCAACCTTTTCTCTGCCACGGCACATCTCAAGCTCTGGGGGCTCTTCTTCCCACCCTGGCCAGTGGCTGCAGGAAGGAAGAAGAGGGGCTGGTCGCTCACATAGGACGGGAGTGGTGGGAGAGAGGGAGACTGATTGGTGTCCCTGACCCTGGAGGAATCAGGGCAGTGAGGCAGAGGGCCAATCAGCAGGTGGCTTCCCCCCCGGTAGTTTTTCAAAAAAATTCTGCAGCACACCTGTTCGGGCCTGGTGGGACACCAATGTGCCACAGCACACCAGTTGGGAAACTGCTTTATACAGCTCTTTTCTGAGACTGGATTCTGATGGGCAATGGTCTATTTAGACTTCGATTGCTTTCTGGATGCAAACGTATCCATAGAATCTAAGGTATCACAAACTACAGGGTCACCAACAATTTTTATTTTCTCTACTGTTGTATAATTCTGTTGTGACCCCATGGAAGTGGATGCTACTGGGTGGCCTTCTGGCAGCAGCTTTGCTATAAAGCCATGTGAACTCACGCCCACTGAAAGCTCAAAAGGATTGTTTGCATTTATATGCTTCCAGGGGTACTTGTGGCACCTATTTTAATTCCTAAAAGCTTTGATTTTGGGGTACAGCAATGCTAACCAACCTATTTTTCAATATAGATTTGAAGTAGAGAGCTTGTCTGTGAGAAGGTTTGGATGTATTCACCCATGAATCTTTGAAACACTCCTTTATTTCCTGGCTTCCGCATTTTTTTGGCTGGATTTTAAGACCAGGTCTTTGATTCTCCACTTTGTCCCAGCTGCATTTGGACGGAGTGGAGGGAAGGGAGATGCAGGAGGATCATTGTGACTCCCAGATTCAGAGCTGTACCACTGAAAACTCAAAAGGCTTATTTGCATTTACATGTTTCCACACATCCCTCCTCAAAACTTCTTTCAGTTATTACAACCAGTTTGTGATTTCTGCCTTTCCCCTTCCAATTTTATTCTTGGGGATGCATCATCTCTGAAATTTTCATTTATTTTGCTAGCTTTTAGTCTGTCAACATCATCCCATTGGAAGGAAATATACAACCTGGCCCCACCTCTGACCCCATTTACACCTGTGGAACTCCACTGAGTAATGGAGCTAGCTCTGATTTAAGATGAGGTGAGATCAGAATCACCCCTAGAATACCATCTCTCCTGCAATGTGTAGCAATGGTGAGGCTCTCAGAGCATCTGGTTTCAGAAAACCCCACTACTGTAGACAATATATTAAACCTCGGCAAGCCTCCTTTCCAGGTTTCTGCAATTTTTCCTTCAGAAATAAGCACCCACTTGATAGTTAGGATGACAGAGTTCCTCTTTATTGTTCCAACAGCAGCTTGAACACTTACTTCCACTCAGACAGTAATAAAAGCAGTTTTGTTTCTGATGCTGTCACATACATGCTATATTTTGAATACATAAGCTCAATCCAGCCCTGCAGATGTTCCAGCATGTCTTTCTTTATTAACTGGACAACTCAATTTAGCAATCCCAGATCATATGACTAGTATGCAAGCCTCAGTAATACTGTGTTGATAGGTTCTTAAAGCTAAGGAATTCACCCTTACCGGTGAATCATTGACATTTTGCAGTTTTTCAGGGAACAACTTGAGAGTATTTTCACCATGATCCAGATTTCTCTGTCATGAAAGTTACAAACAGGATTTCTCCACTCACTCAGCTCCAATCAGGTAGGACAGGCTCAGTGCAAGCTATTCCCCTTTTACCTCCAGCTTTGTTTATTCCACTTCCTGTCCTTGATTTTCCTCACTGTGAAGGACTTCACAGTTATCTGCTTGTGTAAGCTTTCTCTTGGCCTTTTTCTGGGCACAACTGAGTAGCTGATCAGCCACATGATTTCTCCCTCTGCATTGCTGGCATTTCTGTCCTCTGCTTCCCTTTTGCTGTCCCTAAAAGAGCTGGCAATGTGCACCTCACTTAAGGAGACATTAACCTTTCCAAAGCATTGGAGTTAACCAGTTTATCACATTCCCAATTGAATAGATTAATACTATTAACCTTTTAAATTTAAAGTAGGTTGTACTTTCCCAGGGTTCTGTACTTGCATAACATTACAGTAAAGAGAAAAACAACTTTGTAAGGACACCATGGAGTCTCATAGCCAAGCCCTCACAAAATTCAGAGTGGCAAGACTGGCCTAAATTCTGCACTCATGCTCCCTGGTTCATACAGCATTCAGGGGCTTACTTCTGCAGCAAGATGGAAACACTACAACAGCTTCAAATAAACTGAGAAATACAGGATTATAGTGAATTAAATATGAACAGGACTAAAACTGTTGTCCAGTCCCTTGTGTCATTTGTTTTGGTATTAAATTCAGTTTTCTTACAGGTTTCAGAGGAGCAGCCATGTTAGTCTGTATTCGCAAAAAGAAAAGGAGTACTTGTGGCACCTTAGAGACTAACCAATTTATTTGAGCATAAGCTTTCGTGAGCTACAGCTTATGCTCAAATAAATTTGTTAGTCTCTAAAGTGTCCCAAATTTCCAGTTTTCTGCAGATTTTTGTTGATATTCATAGTAACTGCATTGCAGAAGCTGGAGATGTTGACCCAGGAGACTATCTTCAAGCTAATAATTTGATTAAATAGCAGTTCACCTACAATAAAAGCACACAGCAAACTTCTAACAGCATATAATAAATACATAGTAACACCGTCCAAATGCACTTTCCTTGTTTTAAAGAGGTCATAGGAAACACGTAAAAATAACCTCAACAATCCCTAGCAAATTTGACTTGCCTATAATACTCTCATATAAAATGTGCTCTATAAACTTTAACTATCCTAATTAAAGAGATTAAGAGTTCTAAAAATACATATATTGTGTCACTGTGACACAGCCTATAATAAAGGGCAGTATGTTATTGCGGCACCATAGAAGCAGCCTAGGGAAGAAACTTCTGGTGTGGGGAGCCACAATTCTCTCCCTTCCTTTAGGGAGGTAGTAATATTCTTCTGACCCGTACCAGTGGTAAATTACTACCCACCCTCCCCCATTGGCTCATCTGCGTTAGCTAAGTGCACTTAGGGGCAGAGCCAAGACTCTTCCCATGTTCTCCTCCTCCCTGCTCCTGGAGTGAAGTGGACAAGCATGCAGAGGTGTAATTCAGGTTATTAATCCCCTTTGGGTCCCTGCGCAGGTACACACGATGAGTAAAAATCTATCCCATCATAAGACTGTAGGGTCTAGGCCTGCTCCTTGATGAGACTGCACCGCCTCCATTGTACCATAGCAAGAGGTAGTCTTCAGTATTGCCAGCCCAGAGGGTGATAAAATCATGAGTCAAGTTTCCAAAACTCGTGAGATTGGCTTAAAAAATGAGAAGACCTAAAAATAAATGGGGGATTCTTTTTATTCACATTCTGACTTGGAGCCTTCAGGTACGCTTACATTTTCAAGCGTCTCTCTAACTGAAACTTATGTTTTTGAAAGCTCAGATTCTCAGCTAATCACATGCCTCCGGGAGCTGGAGCTTTAAGAAAGACACCAAACATTGCAAAACTCATGATAAAATCATTAGACTTGGCAACACTGAGTCTCTTTTTTAGGAAAAGGATGTCCTTTCCAGAACATTCATGGATTTCTATAATTAATTTTAATTCACAATCTCTCATGATTTCACAAGCTAATTTTAATGGTGTATTAGGATATTGTACTGCAGCAATTTTTACTAGAGGTTTCCTATTTCTAGTATAGTAATGGAATATTTCTCCTCTGAACATTTTACACTTTTTTTGCCAAGTTAAAGTAGAAAGAAAAACTGTGTAAAGTAGTCACTTAATACAAATGCCAATTTATCTTTCTGAAAACTTTCATAGTGTTTCCAGCATTTATAGAACAAATAAAAATGCAGGGACAATGGTGCTTTTATTTCATATGGCAGTGTCTGAAACTTTCAGCACCATATCATGACATATAGGGGCCTTTAAATCATTATGGCACCACATGCCCTTAATATGATCATAATAAGAGGGGCAATTAAACATACCAAGAAAGGCAGAAGACAATCTGAAATAAGAAAGTGGATGGACTCTTTCTGTACATGTGGACTTTTTCAATAATCTTGATTGATCCTGGTTACAAACATTGTTAATATAACACCTGCTGCACGTGTGTGTGAATTTTTTTCAGACCTCAGTCTTGCCCAACCATAAGACCTTCCTCCTCCTTCTGTAAATATTAGAAAATCAGGGCTGTTGATTTCAGTGACATTGTTAAAGCTTTGTGCTTTTCACAGGTCTCCATACTCCACATGCCAGATTGATTCAGAGCTATTTCTCTATACAGCTCAACACTGATAGATGGGAGATCTTTGTCAGCTCAGAACGATTTGTTGTTTCGATTGCCGTAGTGCCTAGGAGAAGCCCTGGTGCTGGACCTGGACCTGGACCCAAATCACGGTGCAAAAAGGCAGGAGCAGACCGCACCTTGCCTCACAGACACCTGCTCAGACTCCACTGGTTGGATCTCCACACCATGCTGGTCATTTAAGTTCCCTCCATCGACACCTTTACAGGTTTGTGCAGCAATACTACTTACAATGTCCCTTGTATCCTCTGTCCGTTCCCCAGTGCCAGAGGAGAAGAGCTCTCCCTTTCTAGGGAGCTCTGGGCTCAGCTCTTCCTACTCCTCCCTCCTGCACTTCCTTTGTGTGTCTTTCCGATCAGTCTTGAGCTGATGGGCTAATTGGCTCTTTAGCTCACACCTGACTAGATTATTAACTCCTATTACCCCAATCAGCCTACTTGAATTCTAACCCTTACTCTTACCATGACTCTCTCTCTGTCTCTAGATAAATCACTTAATTTCTGCCTTGGTTTCCCCTTCTATAAAATGGGGATCACAATTCAGACGTGCCTACTGTGTGGGGCTGCTTTGAAAATTGAACAGAGAATGTGTGTGAAGTCTTTTGAATGGAAGACATAGCTTTTAGCCCAGACTCCCTTTCGGCATAAACAGTTTTGTGTCTACAACTATCTGTGGGAGGGATTTATGTTATTTGGTTTTGGGTGTAATATGGCAGGTAGACATCATTTGTGTCCAGAAATAACTACAAGCACAAAGTGGAACCCCTGCTTATTTTGTACCCACAGCTGATAGGCACCACAAAGAGGCTGGGCTTGAAACTCTAACTCAGAAACACTACACAATTGCCAGGTGTAACAGTAGCCTGAGGAATCAGTGGCTACTAGCAACGATCATGCGAGAGAGGAAGTGACTTTTGGAACCCTGACCCATGTCAGATGAGATGACTGAGTCAGGACATAAAATTCAGTCTGTTATCAGCACTTGTATGTGTCACACATGGTACCTGGGAATTTGGACACTCAGATAAGTTCTCATATATGCCCAGCACAGGGTCCCATTGGTTTCAGCTGATCCTAAAACATCATCCACTGACCTGCCAAATGAAGCTGATGTCTTCACATAAACATCCAACTGTGAAAAACATTCCTGTTAGGCAGTGTTAGGTTTCTTTACTCAGGGCATGTGTGAGCCTCACTGTCAGCACTTACCTGGGATCATTTTCTTTACCTGCCACCAAGAAAACACAGACATATGTGAGACACAACGCAATAAAAACTGACAGTAGCATAATGGAACTCTTCAAACATCCACATTCCGGGTAACACTTTTTCCTGCTTCCTAGCTGAACCCTCCACATCCAGCCCTTCTATCTCTTCAGAGATGTCTGCTTTTGTTCACTTGCTCATATTGAGATTTCAATGGAAATCTTTAGTCGCCACGTGCCAACTAATGTTTACCTTCCTCTGGATGACTTAATACTTTATAGCACTCTACCTTTCCTAAGTGCTGTACAAACAATAATTACTCAATCCTCACATCACCCCTGTGAGGGAGAGAGAAGTACTATTATCTCCACTTTGCAGTTAGGAAAGCTGAGCATGAGAGGGTAAGGGACTTGCCCAAGGCTACACAGCAAATCAGTGGCACAGCCTGGTTTATTACTCAGGAGTCCTGGCTCCTGGTCCATGTTCAGTGCATTAGAAAAGTGGTGCGCAAACTTTTCCAGTCACACCCCCCTTACCATGCATGGAATTTGTCATGCCCCCACCCCATTGCCACCCTTACTTCTGTGCTGCTGCTGGCGGCGGCTCTGCCTTCTGATCTTGGCGACCGAGGAGCGGCGGCTGCTGGCTGGGGCATTCACATTGTTTGCAGCATGGGAGGACTATTTTTTTTTAATCCTGCTCCTGTCCTGCCCTGCAATACCCACTCTATTTTTATCCTGCTCCTGCTATTATGGCAGTGGATCCTGTGGGACCCGTAGGCTCCCTGTTTCTTTGTGCCCCCCCCCCAGAACTTCTTGTACCCCCCAGGGGGCACCCCTCAATTTGTGCACTGCTGCATTTAAAGCAGACTTTAATGTACATATATATTTTTATTTTGCTATTTTTAGAACCAAGAAGGGCCTCTCTACTCTGTAGACACCCTGAACATTGAACATTGAACAAAATACATAACCAATTCGTACAAGAACAATAACCCCAGCTGGTAACCCAGCACCATAACAATCAAACACACCTAAGACAGCCAATAATTTACAAAAGAAATCTCCCGCGCTCTTCTTGACACCACCACACCTAACACACACAAAGCCTGGACAAATAAGCCTGAAATCCAACTCCTCACCAAAGGACCAACGTGCAGAGCTGCCGTACTGCTACAGCAGTCCCATTGATCCATCCCCAGCCCACCCTCAAAGTAACATTTTTATGGTAGACCCCCCATGGACCAGTGCAGAGACTGGTTCCACAGCACGCAGGGAACGTGCAGACGTGCCTGCCCGACTACTCATACACGTGACCCCACTCCCATGCATTCCCTATGTGAGGCTTAAGTGGTGCAGAGGGCCTTTCTTTTGCCAGCCTCCCATTAAGGGAGTGAATTTCACCCTTTGTCATGACAGCCCTGTGATTGCTGCTGACAGATTAATCCAGCAGTGATTGCATGCAGGCTGTCGAGGGCTGCATACCTGCACCCTTCTTCTGACCATGGGCCATGTCAGGGGGATGGCATGTGGGATTTTGAAAGTGCCCCATTTTGCACATGTGATGTAGAGAGCATGGCTAGAAATATGTCTTAGCTGCCCCCTCTTGGGAAAGTGGATTACCTGTGCTGACAGGAAAACCCCTCCCATTGGCGTAGGTAGTGTCTACGCTGAAGCACTCCAGTGACACAGAACTTGCTCTTCAAGGCTTACGTAGGTGTGGCTTTGACACCGGAGCTGGGCTTTTGGTGGGCAGATTCCCCTGCAGTAAGCTTTTGCCAAATAGCTGACGAAATCCCTGCACACCTGCTTCCTCCAAATCTTTTGCACATGGAGAAGTTCTAAAACTGTTCCCCTCGGTGATATCTACTAAACAACTGTAGCTGCTAGGCACAGATTTCTGTGGAAAGGCCTTATTTCAAATAATTTGCCAAGAAAATCCCATTGAGACAAAAATGTCATTGAGGGTGAGTATACAGGCAGAAATACATATCTGTGACATTACAAATAATAATTCATTCTTCCTTGGAAATACAAAATATCACACACATGGCAAGATGCTCCTTCACTGGCTGCTTTATCCTGCTGAAAAGATTTCACTTGACAATCCAACAACCTTCTACAAAAATTTCTTTGCTCAGCCCAGACGTTTCCCATCTGCTGTGGTCTGGGCAGGATCCATTAATATTTTAACCGTCTTGGCAACTATCCCACTGACATGTCCTGACAAGGCTAAAGCAAAATGGTGAGCTGATTTCTCTCTCCCCCCTTCTGGCATTCTCAGACTTCTCTAATGATTCTTATTATTAATAATAATATTTGCATTGTAATGATGCCTAAAGCCTCCAGTCAGGTCGAGGGGCCTCAATCTGGGTTTGGTGACCCATTGAGCGAGACACTGTACACTAGGGTTGGTTAAAAAAAAAGTCCCTTGCAAATATTTTTAGTAGAAAAATTGGGTTTTTGACTAAGCAAAAAAAAAGTTGTGGAAAATGTCTGCTTTCTTTTATCAGAAAACTAAAAACTTGAAAAAATATCAGTTTTCAGCAGAAATATTTTTGGTTGTCAGCCATTTTTAGCTGAAAATGTTCAGTTTTTGAGTGAAATATTTCTGGTTCTGCCAAACAAAAATTGTTTTTTGATGAAAAGTCAAAATTTTCTGTAGGAACAAAAAATTCCATCCAGTTCAACTGTACATGCATATATAATAAAAAAAAGATGGTCACTGCTTCAAAGAGCTTACAAGCTAAGTAATCTTTAAGCATCCTTAAAAGCCTTGGCTGCCATATAAGTCTTTTTGACTGGAGTCAGCCTCCCTTACATCCTTTTTTATAGTCCAGATATCTCTTCAATTCCTGGCTTTATGATTATAATCTCCACTGACTTTTGCTCAGGATTATTCATGGCAAAGGAGGCAGAGGGCATAGTTTACATGTTTTGACATTTGTCTCCCTTATTCTCACTAAGAAAGTCTTTTATGGAATGTTATAGTCCATCAGGAGTTTGGGCTTGTTTTTTGTTTGTTTGTTTTTGTATTAGAGATGAGCTCAGACTACAAAACACTCATCCAGATTTCAAACACTTTAACGCCTGGCATTGTTTGGATGTGGAGTTTTTATTTAGCCCTACATAAAGATGGGCCATTTGCAAAATTTGGATCCACATTTGGAATTTAAACACCTCCGAGATTTGGAAATGTATGTCTCCCATGCTTTGGTTTGAGCTCATCTCTATTTAAAACATATTGTCTTTACTTTTGAGAGGACACAATGGAACCAATATTTCATAATCTACAAGGGAACTTTCACCAGAGGTTCTCAAAATACTTTGCAATTAAATCATTAAGGCTAACAACAACACTATCAAGTTGGGGAGGGTTATTTTCTAGCTAAAAGGTAAATTGAGATATTGGGTGACTTGCTTGTAGTCACATAACAAAGTTACACAGATCTGGGAAAGGAATCTAGGAGTCATGACTCTCTAATCTCTTGACCACAGCTTGTTGTTCACATATGTCCGTCATCACAATTTATCCACAGGCTTTCACTTTAATCCAGTCAATCACATTGACATCCGCAGCATTAAATTACTGTTCAACATTTTTAAAGAACATAAACGCTTCTTGCCTTTTCCTTTTTAAAAAATCTTTGCATGCTCTAAAAGAAATTAGCAGGTCAAAATGTATAATCTCATGGGAACAGAATACAGCTCATACAACAGGGAAAATGGTTGAGTGGTCCCTAAAATAAGGTCAGGTTAAAATGATGATTGCATTTATTGACACCTGCATTTTCAAATATCTATATTAACCTTGGTGGCCTCCTATATTGGGTGCCCAATTTGAGACATCTAATTTTCAAAGGTGCTGGGAACGCCGGCTGAACTGAACAGAAGTTGCTTGGCATCTCTGAAAATCACACCCTGGACATGTAAAGTTGAACACCTATAAACTGAAGCCCCCAAATTAGCGGGCGCTTTTAAAAATGCCTGTCTGAATGATTAAACTGAGATGTGTGCTTGTAATGCCTCTTATCACACAGCAGATGGCAGTATATGAATGTAGGAGGGAAGGGGGTCACATTACAAGCTGTCCTAAAAAAGGGACAAATCAGAACAAGGAACACATTTGGAATGAAGTAAGTATGCTTGAGCTTGGCAGTGTAAAAGGAGGATGAATGGATGGTCTGATAAGACACATAGAATTACTGCATAATGAAATGACAAACTACACAGCATAAGACAGATGGGTAAATATAATACGTTCCCACAGTGCAGGAGGAATTTGAAGGCAACCATAAGCATAATTCCCCTATCCCTCTAAAAAGCTGTACATTTGGCTGTGCCAAAACTTGTTTATCAGGGACGTTACCACAGAGGGAAATTGACAAAATGCCTGGTGTGCAGAGGTTACTACCATCCTGATCTTAAAAAAAAGAAAGGAAGAAGAACACTAGGGCACTGTGGAAAGAAATAGGCTGTGTCTAGAGGAATTGAAGAGACATCCTTGGGTCAAACAGATGTAACTAGATTAAAATGAAAGAAGTGGGACCATTTACAGCACGGTCCTTATGTTCTGGGTTTGTACAGTGCCAGCAATGGGGTCCCGCTCCATGGTTAGGGCACCTACAAGCTATAGCAATACAAACAACAAATAATGTGGGAATGCAAACAATTAATAATGAGTCCTGAAAATTACTAGATCCCACTTCCACAAGTTGTGTAGCCAAAGTAGTCACTTCTCACACTTACTTCTAAAATTAGAAACAAACTTGGACCCCTTCTAGAAGCAATAAACAGCATTGTAATTGGGCTATGACCATAAATCTGTCAGCAACCAGTTATTTTGATTCCATAATGTGGCCAGTAGTTTTGAATATACTTCTGTGTTTCTCACATAGTATAACATTGTGATCTGGTGTCAACAATAAGAACAAAGAGTGATCATACAATTCAGCACAAGTGGCTGCCTCTGGTTCAGGAGAAATCTCAGACTGAGCTGGTATATGATCAATGAACTAACTCTGACCCCTTTAGAGGGTGGTCCCTCCAGGTCAAGACTGAGGTTATTGACAGGGCAGATTAGGGAAACTCACACTGCAGCTGCCTGACTGTACATGGTCTGTCAATAAAAAGAAGTCTCCATTATTGCCAGCCATCCATGGGCACCTATTCCATAAATAAAATATGAAATACCTAATGCAATGACTTATTTTTCCTGAACTGAAACACTACTGCAAAGTCCACAGATTGTACGTTACACAATAGGTGTTTATTTGTTTTAAAATAAACTCCACTTGATCCCAAATTACATCAAGTGGGAAACAAACAATGCTACAGAGTGAATGATAGTAATATACTAAACCCAGTCATTTTCTCCCATGGAAAAGCTTACAGAGACAGAAAATTGATGTGGGTAAATCAATACGGTACTTTGTGTTTCAGATACAGCATATCATTTCTTCAGAGTTCAGACTGACAGCTTCATGGCAAGGACAGGGCCTGCAATTTCAGGATACATCAAGGATCAACAGGAAATCACACCTTGGTACTCCGTTGGGGTGTGTGTCTGTGTGTGTGTTTGTGTGTGTGTGTGAGTGAGTGTGCGCGCATAAGGGGAGGGATTCCCAGGTGGCATATTGCTTGCATAGATATCATTCTGTAGGTGGCATGACTTCAATGCTATTGGACTCTGATGATCTCCATCAGGTAGAATGGCCCTTTAGGGGTGAGGTGGGGGCATTACCAGCCAACACAATTTAGAGCAGCTCAGAGGTTGCTCTAAGTTGCACTGATGGCCAAATGAGCCACATGATCAGGTAATGGAAGCATAAAGTTGGCATAAGTAACACATTTACCCCTCCTCAGCTGGGCCAAGCACAGCTTGGCTACAGGTGAAGATACAGCCCATTATCTTTGAATCTTTACAATTACAAAAAAACCCAAAAACTATTTTGAGTAACCATCTCAGGGGCAAATCATAAAAACCTGCAGGAGGCCAACATTAAGTAGAAAATGTAATGTGCTTGTATTTCAGGGGGCAGAGTTTGTTCCCTCTATGGAGTGGCTCTGCAGATTCTCCTCAAATCCTTGGAAATAACCTAATCTCAGGGTATCCACAAAGGCTTAATGCCTTTGCACTGTTCTATGGATACCCTGTTCACCATGGCAGCATTAATTCTTTTGGAGTCATGCCCCCAGTCTTCCCCTACCAGGCTTGGGCCAATAACCCCTTCAGAAAGGTTTGTGGGAATGGAGTGTGTGTATGCCCTTGCAAGTTTTAGCCCTCACTATCTTCTCTGGGAAAATCCCAGTGGGTTTGGAAGGGCACGATGCCACAGAGAGTGGCCCTTTCCCAGCACCATGCCCTCCACACTTCGCATGCTCCCACAAAACTGCAAAGCCCCAAACACACAGAGGTGATCCATAGAGGTTGTGAGGGAGGGAGGAAGGAAGGGAGATAAAGCAGGAGAGACTCTACTCCCTTCTCTCTAACGTAGTGGGGTTTTTTTTGTTTTTTTTTTTGCAGGGTTTAAGGCACGGCTTGCCTTCCACCCATGAGAACAAGGGGCACAATCTGGTTCTGGATACTGTGAGTATCTTACATAAACAAGAGCACACAACAAATGAGAGTTGATATATGAGGAATTTTGTGTAGTGCCATGTACCATCCCACACATGACAACAGGAGATGTCATTATAGAACTTAGACATAAATATTTTTAAACTGACTAAACTATATTGCCATCACCTGCAGGAAGAAATGGCTAGCAACACGTCAGCACATTATTCTTTGTTTATTATTAATTATTATTAATATTATTATTTGCAGTGTTGTAGCCGTGCTGGTCTCAGGCTATGAGAAAGACAAGATGGGTGAAATAATATCTTTTATTGGCCCAACTTCTGTTGGTGAAAGAGACAAGCTTTTGAGCTCCAGAGACCTCTTCCTCAGATACTGCAGTAGAATGAGCTAGTTACAGTACTACCAACCCCAGATGTTCAAAAATCATGAATCAGGTCCCTAAAAACTGATCAGATTGGTGTGAATAATCATGAGATTTTAAAGGAAATAATAAATGTGGGGTTCTCTGTATTTGCCTTCTGAGTTGTGAGCCTTTAGGGGTCATGTTTTCAAGCTTTTCTGTGCAACCATGAGAGCTAGAAACTTTAGCCCATATGTAAAAGAAAGCTGAGCTCTCACAATCACATGACTCGAGGAGCTGGGGCTTTAGGAAAAACACCAAATATTTTGAGATTGGGATAAAATCACTAGAGTAGGCAACACTGTAGTTATCCAAGGGAAAACTGGAAGGTAGGAGGGCAACCACTATATTAATTGTATGATATACAAGTCCCAGATCCCCTTTCATGGAAAGCCCAAGCGAAGGAGAGTCAAGGGAAAGAAATCTCTATGAGGACTTCCTTGGGGAGATCCCCCTACATCAACCTGTCAAGGGTGCAGTGTTTTCCCTCTTCTCACTTGGAAAATACTGTCCCAACCTGATAGATCTTCACGGATGGTTAGGAGGCTGGAGCTCTATGCCCAGAGCCAGGTGTCTCTGTAACAGTTCTGGCCCTGAGTAGCTCTCTGTAGTGCAGCTCCACCATACAATTCCACTAACAATTTCCCTGGGGTGCAGCTCTCCACAGGACCCTGGGGGAGAGGAAAGCTCCACAGAAGTATACAGCCCACAGGACTGGAGCACTGGGACAATTTGCAGCCATAAGGGCCTGTTCTGCGATACTCACGCCTGACTTTGGCCTTCCCAGTCTCTTTGCTTCCACCAGGTCTGGACATAGGTGAGTGCAATGCTGCAGTGCTGGCTAAGCCCCCCTTCAATGCAAAAGGGAGAAGATATACACACAGAGCATCTTCTCTATGCCTGGATCTTGCAAAGGTGATGTGTGTGTGTGTCTGTGTTAGAATGCGATTCAAAATCGCCTTTTAAGAGATATCTGACAATGGAAAAAATTTAAAACTGAACAAAATCCAACACTTCAAATATTCCGAAGCACTTACAATAATTAGCAGTAACTACAAACAGAGCCAAAATAATAGAATCATAGAGTTCGAAGGGACCACAAGGGTCATCTGGTCTAACCACCAATGTCTGCCTTTGAACAGTATATTCTTTATAAGAGGGAGCTCTTGGAAGGCAAGTATTGTTGTGCCTTGTGAAATTGAAGATTTACTCAAACATATCTTGATCCAGGGGCCTTTGGGCCCTGTAACAGTGCAGCGGAGCACACAGCTCTAATTGTATTTGAGTTCTGGGGCAAGATTCTCAACTGGTACAAATGGGCAAAGCTCCATTGACTCAGCTACTGTAAAAAGAAACTGCTATGTTAACTTCAGTGGGACTACACTGATTTACACCAGCTGAGACTCTGACTCCCGACTTTAGAGCTGATGAATGCTCACCTAAAATGAATGAACAATAAATAACTAATTTTAGCAGGGGGTACCTAACAGAACTGGTTCTACAGATCTTTAAAATACCACTTATTTATAACCCTAAACAAGCTTTCTTGTCCTGTAAAAACACATTGGAACATCCTCCCCCTCCTTCCCCCCACCCCCCCAGTTTTCCTTCACTTTAATGAGCAAGAAAAGAAAGTGGGGGAAATGCCAAGGAGCAATTATACAAAATATATACTGTGCTCATTAGGGATTCCTTTTCTTTAACGTCAAGAAGACTGCTTTGAGTTCAAATCTCTCTCCCTCTCTAATGAGATATGGCTTATCCAGCTCAGAACAGAAAAAAGATACAATTAACTTGGGGGGAAATGCAACAGTTTTCGGAGAGAAAAGGAGAGGAAGGGAAGAAGTTGTGTTACAAAGGGGAAGCATGAAGGTCTGGTCCTGTAGGCACTTATTAAAGGAAATAACTTTACTCAGTTAAAGAGTACCATTGACCTGTGATGTAGGAGTTTTCAGGATCGGGCTGTAGAATAATTCTCCTTTGGGTTCCATGGTGCTGGATTCCACCCTTCCCACTAAAATCGATGGGAGTTTTGCCTTGGAAGCAGGATCGGGCCCCATAGCGGCAAATGAGAAAACTAAAAGAAAGGTGCAAGGGACATTTAAAGGCCAGAGCAGCACTTCATTTCAAAAAATCCATTGGGAACCCTTCTGGGGGAGGGGGTGCTGTTAGCAAGGCATTCCCCAGAGGGATCTGTATGCAACGTGTCCATATGGATCCAGATCCGCTCCCAGCCTTTCCCTGACAAAATGCCACTCTAGCTACATCCCGGTTATTTATTTGCCTGTTACCGCATACGCCGTTCAGAAAACTCTTGAGGATTAGGGCACAATCCTGCAGTTCTGACTCAGACAGAATTTTTCTACTGGTGTCAATGGGTTTAAGAGTGTTTGATTGGTCACTTCATCAACTAGCTCTAACAAGCAGCCCTGCAGCTCAGCAAGCCATGAAAAGCTGGGTTAATAACCAGAGGAGTCCAAAAATTCCAACACAATCATTAGGATAAAGGAAAACTGTCCCGACCTACCAAGCGCGCACAAACTACCAGTGTTCGGTGAAATACGGGGCTGGTGAAATTGTATTTATTCAGGGACACCCGCTAATGGCTTGATCATTCAGCGGGAAGAGTGCTTTTCTGTGTGTGTGTGACAAAAAACCGACCTTTTCATGGATCATAGGAGGATTATAATGAAGGATTGTCCCCAGCCTTTGAGAACCGAAGATTGATCACTTTTAATATGGCAAAGCGGAGGTGTTTTCAACGCAGGCATTTTGAAGAATCAGTTTGAAATTGCAGGCGTGTGATCAGCCTGTCTGGGGTGGGGTGGGGGGGGGGTGCCCGCAAACGCACAAAAGGTGCCTTCTTTCAAGTGGATTTTTTTTACGGCCGGAGTCTTCCTTACTACTGTAACCTCTGCTGAAAATATTCTCCGCCTTACATAAACACGCACCTAAATAAACCAGGCGCAGTTGGGAAAGCAAGGTGGGAACATGTAAGTGAGGTTTTAATGGGCCCGATCCTGTCTAGCCAATTCCCACTGGCTTCAACGGGAGCAGGATTTGTACAGGGCGGAACCCTGCTTCAGGGTCCAGCCCTTGATTCGGACCTCAGGTCTCCTCCTTTGTAAAAAGGAGTCATTTCTGGAAACGTAGAAGGGGGGTGGAACGGTTAGGAAAGTCACTCCAGAACTACCCCGCGGGGAAAGGAGCAAATAACCGTGCGGAATTCAAGGGTGGGAAACGACACAAAGAAACAAAACTTTTAGGAGCACACTCTGGTCTCTGCCCCGGACTGGGACCCACACTGATCTCTGGAACGGCTCAGGCTACCGTCTGAAAAGGGAGTCTGGAACACAGCACGACCCAGCTTCACTGCAAAAGAAAACAACGGAAGAAAGAGAAGGGCTTTGTCTGTATCCTTGCAATGAACCTGCCCAGCATTTCTTGTGCACCCAACTCTTCCATGCAGTCTACAGTGAGGGTTTGAGGTTTATAAGGAATGCAGGATCTGGCCCCGGAGGGACCATTTTCGGAGTAAAATACCATGTAATCTGACCTCTGCTTAGCTGTGATTAGCGTATCACTGGACTCCATATTAAACCCTCGTATGGAAGGATGGATGGATGTGTGGGTAGGTGGAATTCATTGAATTACCTTTAGAGCGAAGCCTTTTTTATATATACAGCCATTCCTAATCAGCATTTTGTACAACTCATGTGTAATAAAAATGTACTGAATCGTTATTTATAAGGAGGAAAGGCTCAGACCTGAACTCAGAGTACGTTCCAAAGCTTGTCTCTCACCAGCAGAAGTTAGTCCAATAAAAGATATTTTATCTCTCACCCATCTTGTCTCTGAAGCCCTTACTTAACATTTAAACAACGAGAAATAAAAATATGATCTGGAGAGGGAGGGGGGGTGTATATTTCAAACTTGAGCGAGCAGAAGCAGTTTATATTCTGGAGACCCAGCTGTGTGTGTAAATATCTACGTGCTGATGGGAAACCTTTGGAAGCAGCGTAAGACCCCAAAACGTAGATCAAGGGAGTTCCTACTGGTGTAATGACATGATAAATCCATAAGTGAATCCTAATGAGTTCCTATAGTGAAGCGGAGCACAGCTCCCTCCAAACCGCAGATTCGCACACGCTCGGGAGATGAAGCTGCGAGACTTCAAAGTTTAGAGCAAATTGAGATCGGGTAAAAGCCCAAAGCCTGGAACATAAATATGGACTCGGGTGTGTCATGAAGGGGGCTCGGATTGTGAGTAATGACCGTACGTTATATACGTCTGGGTGCAGGGAGTCACACATCGGCTGTAGAGGACGAGTTCCTTGCACTTTGGTCTAAAGCTTTCAGCCCCGAAATTCCGTCCTGCTTTTCTTTTGGTGAAATAATGCTCATTCTGCAAGGCAGTCCGATGGAGGGTGGGCTGCTCGTCGGCGCTGGGCCAGGGACAGGCAGAGTCCTTAGTTTAAAGGATCATTTCACTAGCACCTCGGCCCTTTTGATCCCCGCTGTCAGGACAGCGCGGTGGGGATTGCGCCCCGGGGCTAGGAGAAGGAGCTGGGGTTGCTCTTGGACCCCTGCACCCGACTCGGAGGCTAACCTGACCCTCTTCCTCGGGCACCTTCAACTCGCTTTGCCCAGTGTCCTGCGCCTGGCTGGAGTTATTCTGAGCGGTGTTTCCCCCTCTCCGGAACAGGCGGCAGGTAAATTCCGCGGGCCCCTTGCTCGCTACAAGAGCGCACCCCGCAGAAGTGGGTCTTGCGGGGTTTTCCCCAAGAGCGCACAACAGGGTGTATCTGCCCCCAAACAACTCGCCAGCGAGCAGAGGCCAAAGGGAGGAGGGGTTCTCCTTTGGCGCGTCTACACGGATTTCTAAAGGGTAGGTTCCGCTCACACCCTCCTAGAAGGCTCTGCCTCTCCTGGACATTGGGGGGAGGGCTCAGGAAACGACAAAGGGTTTGCAAAGTGGGAAGCCTGACGTGACGCGATTTCTCGTTTCTTCCTTCCTCTCCCCTCCCCCCCCCACTTCTTTCCTTCCCTCTCCCGCCACCAGAAAAGAAATAAAGAAAGAACCACACTCAGACAGCCCAAGCGGGCGTTTCATTGCACCACACACTTCTATAGGAAATCGACGACAACCCGGGACAGATCGGCCTCGTGGGCCGGTTGAATGGGAGGAAGCGAACGCAAATGTAAGGCAACCCGAGGCACGCCTTTGTGTGCGTGTAAGGCTGGTCTGCCCCCCCCCCACCCTTGACCCTCAGGGAAAGGGGAGCGTCTTCCCACCCCCCCCCCACCCCACAGCTGTCTCTGAGACAGCCCCAGATTTCAGCCCGTTGTATACTCGATGAAGATCCCCGATAACACTGAGTCAACAGAAGGAAGTTTTTATAGGGGGCGGGGGGCATGTTCTCCCCTTAACAATTCCCTGCTTGCCCTAAGAAGGGACGGATGTGACTCTTCCAAAGGAAACCACCTCGGGGATGTGAAGCTACAGTGGACTGCAGGATTGTAACGGTCATTAGAAACAGTAATAAATACTGCAGATTGAAACCAGGAGCTCTTGGGCAGGGACTGGCTCGGAGCGGGGCACAGGTCGCCGGGCGGGTTGGAGGAGGCACCGGCTGCCTCGCCCCGGAAAACAGACTTGCCCATTTCATTTCACTTTTGCTTGAAAAGACCCAGCAACAAGCGCCCCCTCCCGATCTCTCGGCCTTTTCCGCCATCACGGCAGACGAGATCTTCAGCCCCAAATACTGCGACGGCAAAGCGCTGCGATTTTAGGGAAAGTCAGGGCAGAGTTTAAGGAGGAGGATATTTTAACTTGTGTGTGTAATCAGCTCTTCCACCATAAAGGACTGAATCTCCCAATTTCCCAGTCAATCGGGATCCGAATCAGGTTTTTTTAAAGACCGGGTTTTTAGAAATAACAATCGCTTGCGCTGCGTTTTGCACGGTCCCTAGGTTGCTCTGCTCACTAGTGAGTGGAGCAAATACCCTCGGTTGCTTTCACTCCATTGGCGCCTGGCCTCTTCGGTTTGCATTGCAACAGCATTGTAAATTGCGGGTTCAGGGATCATCCCGCTCCCATTAAGACAAGGTTTATTTTCTTTCTTTGATTGTTTTTTGGGGCCGTCCATGGGAATTTTGCTATTGACCGCCGGGGAAGCAAGATCGAAGGCCCACTCTCTCATGAGTCCCCGTTTTTGTTTAGTTCCTTTCCAACATTTGTCTGTACGTCGGATTGTTTTCCAGTCACAGCGTGATCTCGGTGGGTTTCTCCTCCTCCCCGTTATCTTTCCCCAGGGGAGTCAAACAGCGTGGTGCTGGGGGAAATGGGATCCGATTTAACAGCCAGCACGTCTGTAGTTCCCCTGTTTGCCTCTTGTTATTCTTACATTTATGACGGGCGCACTCCACGTTCCCTTGTCTACTGTTCTGCATCTCAGTCGCTTATTCCAACCTCCTCCCTTCCTTTTGGCTGCCCTGATGTACCCAAGGCCAATGCGCATGGTGCTGATCTCCCCTAAGTATCTTCCCTAAGTACAGTCAATCTAATAAGCGAGGATGTTAGAAACACTAGCCGGAGTGTTAAGTTAGAAATTCTTCTTAAACATCGAGCGAGGTCACAGGGGGAAAAAAAACCCTCATGAACATAAATTGGACACAGGAGGGCAGATGTAGACTGAACAGGAAGTGCTGGCCCAAGGCTAAATGAAACAGCTGGTGCTATTGTTCTGGATAGAAACTGCCTTTGCAAAGTCCGCACCGCCCAGACTCCGAAAGCAGATGTTAGTCATTACAACACATGAAAAGAAGGGCACAGGATTAGGCAAGTGACGAAAAAGCAAAGGGACCAATAGATTTATTACTCGCTAAGGCGAAGCAACAGCTATCCAGGCGAGTGTCAAAAGCCAGCATTTAACGCTCCGTGCGCACAATTCTTCCTGTAACACCAACCGGAGCAAAGTGTGTCCCTTGCTCATTGTCCCTCCGCGCTGGGATTGAATTTGCCAAGCGATCGGGGCACGAGCCCCTGAAGAGCTAAAAACACCACCATCAAACCCAGACCTCTTGCCTCGAACTATGCTCGCTTCGCTGAAATCCCCGTTGGCAGAGCTACGCTGAAGTTGGCTTTAGCCACCCATTCCAACAACTGCCTGGTTAAATACATGTGGGGGGTTGGCTGGGGGACAAGTTGGGGTTCCTGCTTTTAACACTTCTACTGTAGTTTGAGTTCAAAGTCAAGTACGGCAGATGAGTGACGCAGAAAACATGAATATCAAGGCAAAAATCTCCAAACGTGGGTGCCTGACCATAGGAAGGCACCTAATAAATGACAGACTGAACATCCGCAAACCCTGCAGTGGAAGCTACAAGGTGCTCAGACAACCAGACCCTTCACTGAATGTGGATTAGGGTGACTCACTTTAGCGCCCACGTTTGAAAATGGCGGGGTAGGATTTGAAGGTACTTCGGTGAGACAGTAACTCTGCACAGTTTGGCAGAAATACCGAGTAAATGGGGGCAAATGGACTCAGAGACAAGCTCAATGTCATCTCTCCTTGAATAAGCAGGAAAGTGAGAAAGGCCGGCGCTTTACATTCCTTATGAAAATTCTCCAGCTCCTTTTCATATAATGATGGCTGGAAAAAAGAAAACTCCCGCAGCTTTTTGTGTGCAAGGGGTGGAGAGTATAAGAAAGGTTAGTCAGAAGGTAAAGCATGTGTTTGCCATCTTAGCTCCTGATATGGGAACCATATGCTTAAATACACCAGCAAACATACTTAATATAACACTCTTTTTTATTAAATGTGGTTTTCCGAAAGCTATCCACCTTCCATCCACGAGTGACTTCCAAAGAGGTCACATATTCCTCGTTGCAACTATCAGTACATAGTTGGGGTAAATTAGACCCCCAGATAGACTGTTTCTGATTATTATTGCAAAGGGAGCAAGAGGGCATCTTATTCCCCCCCCCCCCCCCGATAAATTAAAAGAACTGTAATGGGTGATTTTTGCAACCTGTAAAAAGGCGAAACCATCTGTGACTCATTTAGCATCGGTTTAAAGAAGATTTATTTGATTAATTCAGGCAGAATATGGAGAGAATACAGGGTTCCCCCCACCCAAGTCCTACTGCTCAAGGGGAAAAAAAAACCGGCATAGACATTTCAGGAATGAAAAATGTGTAACATGTTATTAGAAGTGCAGAGTCTGCTGCCTCAGTGGTGAGATAGCAGATTGTTGCCCTGCTAACTGGATGACCTCAGCTCAGGAATGGCTTTAATATCCGATCGGCCCTAAGAATTGTAACGGGGCAGGAATCAGCCACCCCGAGCGTGGGTCGGAGAGCATGGCTGCTCAAAGAGAACCGCTTCGCAGGCCGAGAGGGTCGCCAGACCCATGCTGCAGGAGGCTGATTGGAAAGGTGCACGGAAGAGCTGCAGCCAGAAAATGCGGCACGCCTTTGGCCAGCAGGTTGCTAAATAACCCAGTGCCTGAAGGCAAGCGGTAATCTGTGAGCAAGGGGAGGGAGTGGGTGGGAAAGGGGGCCAATTTTCCGTTCTTGAAACAGAGCTTCCTTGTAGCAACTGGCGGCATCTGACCTAAACTTTACCACCTTTATCTTGCCTGACAAGCAGGAAGTATGGAGAAGATCAAAAGAAAGTGGAAACCAATAGGCTTAAGGTATTGAAATTCTTCTGTTTTGCCACAGGCTGTCACCCTTACGCCACACATTGCTCAGCCGGACAGGATTTCTCTGGGGAAGGCGAAGGGAGGGAAACAGCCCCAGAAATTTAGAAGTTTGCTCCCCCTTATTGGCTTGCCGGTTCTGAAATTTAATCAGCTTGAAGATTTCCAGCAATCTCAACTCGCGCACACACGTTTTGTTAATAATACTAATATATGCATCTTGATACCACACACAGCATCCAACGGGGCCCAGTTGGCAGCCTGGGTCTGGCTCCAAAGCAGAGCATCTCCTGACATCTGTATCGCTGCTGGGGTTTGCACATGGCAGGGGGAGATGCGGGGCCATGTGCGCTCCATTTGCACTTTGACACATGCTAAATTACTTACGACTCTTGGTAATCAGATGCTCAAAGTGGGCCCGAGACTGGTCGCTGGCCAAACTCCATTGCAGTGAATAGGTGGATTTGCCTGAGTAGCTTGAAAAGGTTTCTCATTCGTAGTGGAAAGAGGCTGGCCTGCCGCAGAGTAAGGCGCTTGGGTCTGATTCAGAGCTCACTGGAGTTAAAGAGCGTCGTTTTACTGGTTTCACCGAGCTTTGCATCAGGCCCTTGGCAAGCCCATTATTCTAGATGCCTCTTTTGGCTCATAATCCTGAGCCATCAATTTTGAAGGACACGCTTTCAGCCTGGATCCCAAGGACTTGGCTGTGCATGCAACCCTCCTCTCAAAGTGAGTCGTGCAGCTAAATCCGTACCCTGGCCCAACATCCTGCAATCTGGATCCTCTGCAAGGCTGAGATCACATTGCTGGTCTACGGTGCTCAGCACCAGGACATACCCTGCCTCTGATTATCTGGGCATAGGAAGAAGGGGCGCGTGTTGGATATGAATATCAGCCGTTGGGGGCGGTGGAGAAGTGGGACTTATCTCACGATCAGGAGTAACTGTGCCCTGCCATTCCCCCCGCTCCCTATCCACCCCCGTTGCTGCCAGTGGTGAGTAAATATTGTAGGAGCACTCACAAACTGTGACGAAGTCCCTTCCTCCGTTTGTGGTGGGAATGGGAGAAGCAGATTTCAGAAAAGGTTCCAGGCATCCATGGCCAGAACTCTATTGATTTTGGGGAAAATCAAAAAGAGGGAAAATGAGAGAAGACCTACAGCCCCACCCAGCTCTTTAGCAGGACCACAGCCTCAAGCACCTCCGCAATTGTTCATAGATCAAACCAAGTGATTGATGACTCCCATTAACACTTTACAGCATAACAGCACACTAATCTCATGGCTGCTTATTCTTCCAACAGAGTTTAAGGACTTGTCCACACTTAGGCCTGGTCTACACTGGAAAATTAGGCCAGGTCTATGCTACAGACCTATATCAACATAACTATGTCACTCAAGGGTGTGAAAATCCACACCCCTGCCCAATATAGTTATATGGACCTAATCTCCCCTGTACACAGCTCTATGTCGATGGGAGAGTCTCTCCCATTGACATAGCTACTGCCTCTACACTACTGCTGAAGACGTCACTACTTGCGTCACTCGGGGTGTGAAAAAAACATCCCCCTGAGTGATGTAGACTACATCAACTTAAAGCAGTGTCTACATCACCCTATGTCGGCAGGAGAGACTGTCCTAGCTTTGGCCTCTTGGTGAAGTGGAGTTGACAGGAGAGCGCTCTCCCATCAACACAGCGTGTCTTCGCCATTGATGCAGCTGTGCCGATGTCGTGCGGTAGTGAAGACAAGACCTCAGGGAGGTAGATTAACTAAACTCTCCCATCAGTGTAGTAGCATCTTCACTAAAGCGCCACCAGGTAGACCAGTGGTCTCCAAACTTTTTCGCTCGCGCACCCCCAGGGTGAAGACCGGAAGACCACTGATGTAGACAAGCTATTAAAACGCTACAGTGGCACAAGGGCGTCTTTGCAGCTGTGCCATGGGAGCACGTCAGTGTGGGCCCTATCTATGCCAATGGGAGGGGTTCGCCCATCAGCATAGAAAATCCGACTCCCCCAGGGGCAGTAGCTAGGTCCACAGAATTCTTCCATTGATCTACCGCTGTCTGCCCAGGGACTTAGGTCAGTGTAACTATGCTGCTTAGGGTATGGATTTTTCACACCCCTGTAGTTTTGGTCAGCTAATTTTCTACTGCAGACCAGGCCTAAGATGGTGACAGCATGAATGATGTGTCTTCCGGACAAATCATGATAGTGGGGAGGAAAAAGGGGAGGACTCATGGGGGAAGGTAGGTAATGGGGCATGCATGCACATGGACTCTGGTATGAGGGGAGATGGGGGACCCTGGTATAGGGGGAGGAGGATGGAGACACTAAGAACCCCTAGTGCGGGAGAGATAGCGGGACTCTGCTATGGGGGAGGAGGAAGGGAGGCACATAGAGTCCCTGGCATGGCAGGAATCTGGGAATTGGGGGGCACACAAAGACCCTGGCATGCGGGGGGCGGGAGGAGGGGAATGGGGACAGGCACACAGAGCTCCTGGTGGTGGGGAGAATGAGGGACCCATGTATGGGAGATGGGAGAAGTGGGAGATACACAGAACACTTTTCAGAGGGGAGTTGCAAGGAGTCCCTGAAATAGAAGGTGATGGGACAGTGACACACAGGGAGCTGGTGAGCAAGGAGCCCTTGGTGTGTGCAGTAATCTCAGCCTCCAAAAGCTATGAAATGTGCAACTGCCTAATGAATGTACATAAAGCAGGTCTGCTATGGCCTGGTTTTCCTGATTGCTAATTTTGTGTGGGCATCCTTGGCACATTACAAACTAGACCCACTGTAACTTGTCCTTGGAAAGTCAGATCCATGTCACATCTTTAGCTTTGTTGTGATTTATACAAGCAAAGCCTACAGGATCATAACTTGCCTTCCAGCTTTCCTGGACACTAGTGGAACCTACACTTCATATCTAGAGCTTGTCACCATTTTTAGAACTTTTGAAATTGACAAAAAAAAATTCACCAAAAATGGAAAAGAAAATCACTAGACATTTTCCCTTTTTTGTTTTGGACCATCAATATTCAGATCCAAGCTGGTATGGTCTTGACTCCTGAGAGTTATAATTGCTTGTGTTAGCTGATCGGTAAAAATAGGAGTGTTTAGTGCACAGGACAATGATGAATTTAGTGTTTCCTTCCTTCTCGATTACTATCTTTCCAAAGCAGATTTCAACCTAAATAAGGGAAATTAAAACTGACTTTAGTGAATTACTTTCTTTCAAGGACTATATATTTCCCATGGTTTGCTTGATCATTGCATGTATGCTTAAATAAATGTCACCAGTACCCCCTCAAGTTGTTCAGGGCTGCTGGTACATTACTTAGACAATATTATGTTGCATTGTATCATGCTACACATTTTCAGAGGTGCCTCCTAACAGACCCTTCCTTGTTCTATGGTGCTATATCTCCATAGGAAGGTTATTGATCTCTCATTTACATGTGGCTTAGTATGTTGGGAATGAAAGATGAACAATCTTTCCTTTCCCTTCACCTGTCTTTCCTTTCAATTTAATTCATTTTGTGTTTTGTTATGAGATACTCTGGTCCAATATCCCACAGGCATACTCATCACTGGGACAGCTTTAAGCACAATACATGGGCATGTCTGGGCATGATGCTGTATGAAATCTGGGGGACACCTGAGGATATTATGAATACCAACATTGTAAAATTGCAACGAGTTGTGCCAGATATGCCATGTAAGATATCTGCAAAAGTGTTATAATTTGCCAGATATGATAATCTCATTTATGTGTTTGTTTCACCTTTGTATTTGAGGTTATAGATATGTATGTAAGTCTGTATTACAAAACTTGTACTATGCTTCTGGGTGACACCCACAGACAGTTTGGCATCAGCACTACCTAGCCTGCTTGATGGCCCATTAAGGACCATCAGCTACACAACTGACCCACTGAGAGAAGGCAAGGGATACACTTCATGACTCAGCATGACTCACCTCATGCAAAAGGCTTCCAAGTCAGGTGCTGAGCAGCTTGTGTTTGAAACAAAGGAAGCACAGGCCACATGGCAAAAGACTATGAAAGGCAGCTGCATCGTCTCCATTTTGTGTTCAGTTCTGCTCAGGGCCATCCCTAGGAGGGTGCGGGGCCCAGAACGTTAGAAACTCAGCACCTATCTGCCGGGGCGGGGAGGGGGGTGCTCCCACTAGCTCTACCCAGGCCCCGCCCCACTCCACCCCTTCCTCCAAAGCCCCACCCTGCCCCACCTCTTCCTGCCCCTGCCCTGCCTCTTCCCTGCCCAGTTCCGCCCCCTCCCCCCAGCATGCTGCACCCTTGCTCTTCCCCCCTCTCCCCCAGCGCCTCCTGACACCGTGAAACAGCTGATCTGCAGCAGGTGCTGGGAGGGTGGGGGAGGTGCTGATTGGTGGGGCCCACCAGTGGCCAGGAGGTGCTGGGGGGAGGGGGAGGTTCTGTTAGGGGGTTCCTCCTCATCCCCCCAGCCTGCCTGTCCACCTGCTGCTCACCTTCCCATTTGCCTCCTCACCTCGCTCACCCACCTGCCTGCCTCCCGCCTCACCTCCCCACTCATGGGGCCCCCCAAAGTGCAGGGCCTAGTGAGGTGGCCCCAATTCACTGTACCCAAGGGACATCTCTGATCCTGCTTCTTACCTCTGGAGGAACTTTGCTACAAACTGAAGCTCTGAACAAAGGACTGAATGACCCATCCAAGCTGTGGATGTGATCCAGAGGGACTTTCAAGCCAGCAAACTCACCAATACTGCTAGGAACCTGATATATGGACTTTGAAGTCTTTGTATGTATGTGACTGTTTTACCAGTTAGCATTTCTCTCCTTGTTCTTTCTTTTTTCTTTATACTATACCTTTAGTTTTAGACACTAAAGGATTGGCTGGCAGCGTGGTATTTGGGCTAAGGTCCAGACCTATACTGACCTGGTAATGTGGCTGACCCTTTGGGGTCAGAGGAATATTTTGTATATGTGAGCAGAGTTTTTTTTAAATAACTTTTCTCTGTACTGGACCTAGGTGCTGACTGGGAGCCAGAGAACTGGGATGCAATAAAGGCGGCTGTGTGATTTCTTTTTTGCTTCTTGATGATTTAACTGGGAATTGGTCCTGCTTCGAGCAGGGGGTTGGACTAGATGACCTTCTGGGGTCCCTTCCAACCCTGATATTCTATGATTCTATGATTCTATGAACTGATGTAGGGAATCAGAAGCACAGTTTACGAGTGGTTGAGGTGTTTAACTTCAGTGTTACCCACCAGCCTTGGAGGTATCTGCTTTCCCCTTTGCAGGCTGCCCTGACCTTGGCATTTCCAGTGTGGGCTGCCCCAGGCACCACGGGTCACATTCGCTTAGTCAACAGGATCCAGACCCAGATCATTTGGGTTTTGGATCAGAACCCCATACTATTCCAAATTTGAAATTTAAAACTGAGAGTGTTAAAGATTAAAGTTAGTCACCATGAGTGATCCACAATCAAAACTGTAAGCCCTGAGAGAGAGCCAGCATCTTCAGCATGAGAGAGAAATGGCAGAACTTTGAATGCAAGAGAAGCAAGCCTTGGCCCAGCTGGAAAAAGAAGCTGAGGAAAGAGCCAGGCAAGCTGAGGAAAGAACCAAGCAAGCTGAGGAGAGAGAGAGAGACTCTCACAGGAGGTGAATGGAGCTGCTGCAAGCTGAGACCGAAGTTGCCAGACGAACTCCAAATCAAAATAATGAAAGAACAGCAGGAACTATGTTATCCTGGAAGCTCAGCTCCTCTCTACATCAATGATGGAGATACAGTCTGTTCAGTTTCTAAGAATGTTGGTATGTTGTTTAATAATGATGTGGTAACTATGTTAAATCAGGGTAATGTCGTAACCCAGTCCCAGAAAAAGTATAAATGGGAATCCTCTGTATTATCTCTAACTGACAAGGAGATTTTCGAAAGGGGGCTGTGTGATTTCTTTTTTTGCTTCTTGATAACCAGTGTGGGGATCAGAAGCACAGTTTGTGACTGGTTGAGGAGTTTAACTTCAGTGTTACCCACCAGCCTTGGGAGTATCTGTTTTTCCCTTTGCAGCCTGCTCTGGCCTTGGCATTTCCAGTGGGGGCTGCCCCAGGCACCACAGATCACACTGAGCACCACATGAAATATCTTCTTATTGTCTCACTGTAGATTATATTCTGTTGCTGTAATACATAACTCAGAGGCCCTTTGGGTACTTGCTTATATTGTGAAAATGTAATCTAGTTATTAATTAGTGTTTTAATAAAAAGCGGATAGCTCATTCAAGCTTTATTATTGCAAAACCCTGACCCTAAAAATCTTCTGTTGGTTCAGAATGCACTTGCTTACTTAGCAAACTAGTTCTCGGAGAAGAACACATCATCCCAATGCTCTGCTCTCACCACTGAGCAAGGTTTCGATCCTAATCTCCAAAGACCTCCCTGGCAATTGGCGCAAGCTATCAGAGAATCTGCCTTATTTCAGGGAACCATGACTTCCCACAAGTGCCATGTCAGGTCTGTCAACCACTGGGGTTGACACTTGTGAATGTGGGAGACCAAGTTTGCTTGGTGTTTGACTAACGACTAGAATTCACTTCCACAGAGATTAGGTTGACCATGAATCTCATTAGTTTCAGAAATAAATGTAAAATTTGCTTTGACTGAGCTTTCCCACAATCTATATAATAAGATTCCAGGACTGTGACCAGTCCGTTTTTCACTCTGAAGCCTGGAAAGTCTGAGTCAGTGTGAAGCCATTGAAACAGCTATAAGCATGGATGAGGGCTCTTTTTGTTCAAATATCACCAGATTCAATCATCACTGGGTTTCACAAGCTGTTACCACCCAATTTTTAAATTATCAACCATTTTGACTTTACAAATTGCACCCATGCAGTGTACTGCTACAGCAAGGCACATAACTATGACATGCTAAGAGTCCTAAACCATTGTGATATCAGAGGTAAGTCAACCAATCGCCACCCTTACTTTCACGCTAATTTGCATGCAACAATTGCATTGATTATATGTCGGACACTGCACAGATGAATTACTTGGCCCAACTGTGACACTCATGTGATAGCATGGGCTTTCAGCTACTAGTTAAAAATAAATTGTCCCAGTTTGGGGGAATTAGATAAAGAGATACACCACAATCCTCACTAACATGGGCTTTACTTTTCAAAAGTAACTATGATTCTGGGTGATTTCCAGAAGGACTGACCATCTGCACTCTGAAACTCAGGCCCCCTTTTAAGATGTCTCAGGTTAGGCACCCAAAATCACTAGTTACTAATGGAAACTTAAGTTACAGCTTTTAGAATTTGTATGGTGCACTGATACATGGTGATGGGTGTGGTATAAATAGATAGATAGGAAACTGATCTTAATTCTGAAACAGATGAGACTGAGAATTCTGCGTATTAATAAGGGAACTATTAGCCTCTTAATATGGAAGCCCTATGACTCCAGTACATTATTTAATCAAATATCAGAACACTCCTTGATTCAGTTTTCTTTTTCCTTCTTATTCTGCAGTTCTTAACCATGTGTTTGGAATTTATTAAGCTTGCAAATCAAACCCTGGGGTTAGAGGCAACCCTGTCTAAATATCTTATCATTTATAAAAAGATTATCTTTAACCATCATATGGAGAAATTCTGAACCAACGTAGGGTCTGCAAAAAGTGCAGAAAAAATGGCTAATGTGTCTACTTTTTAATTAAATGTAAATACATTTTGTAAAGCCTATGAGTTTTAAACAGGGAGAATTTACTCTGACTAATTTTGCAGCAGGAACCTTATACATTTTCCTTTTCTGTTTAAATTTAGGTAGGAGCATACCTAGGTTGTTCTGAAGAGTTTTGTAACTAAAAGCCAGTTACCTCCTCCAGACCCATCATTCCAACCTTAAACATTTCCACAGATGTTTCCTGTTTGTCAAAAGAAAATCATCCTAATTTAGGTCACAGTGTTTTATCTCTTTTTAATTACAAAAACAAAGTGTGAAATTAGCTAGTGGTAAATGCTTATGCGTAACATATGCAGCAGAGGGTCTACAGAGAGGACACCGGAGAGCAAAATGGCATAAACTGAAAGAGGGATGGAAACTGCATTCATTTTGTCTGTAGCACTGTTAGGTTGAGATTTTTAAAATGTTAGCTGCACAACTCACGTTCATTCCAATAGGAATTGTGTGGCTAGATCCCATAGTCATCTTTGGAAATCTAAACCTTCATCTTCCTTCATTTCATAGCTTTACTTGAGACTAGCTGCTTTTGATTCATGGACTCAAGAACACTTTTTAAAATCTGGTTATTAAATTTAATTGATGAGTGGTTCAGGCCAGTTCTTCTGATGAGGGCAAAATTCCTATTGACATTAATAAAGGTTTTGTTTACATAAAAGCATAATAATGTTTTGCATTATGTTATTCCTTTCATTGTACTATCTCAGAATACTTTGCAGGCCTCATAACACTAACTGGGGCAGTTAAGTATTATAATGATCTGGTTATTTGTACAATTATCTGCTACTGAAAGGAATTAGAATAAATTAGCTGTGGGTCATAGCCCCTGTACTGCTAACAACTAGGCAGAGTCTTCTTTACCTTAAATGGTAGGGACCTGTGCTCTTGGAGCAAGGAGAGTATGACTCCTACCAATGCTGTCACAATGAAGTTCTGAATAATCATATTGTGCGGCAGAGTGACAACCATGAAGTCCAAAGATACCTATGGTTTTTTTACTCTGGGCTTGTCTACGTGGACACATAGTTTGTGAGAAGAAGGATGTCCCAAACTAGCCTGCTGTGCATGCATTGTCTGTGTGGATCCTGTTGTTGCACACTAAATGTTCCCAGATGTGCTTTAATCTGCTCTCACTTCTTGGAAGGAGAAAACATTGGCTGAAATGTTTGAAATTTCCACAATTTCCCCCCCTCAAAAAAAATTCTAATTTTTCAACTGGCTCGAGTGGGCATCTTGAAAGCAAGATGAATAAACACTTAAAACATTGCTCAGAGAAAAATTATTACATTTGGGAAAGCTGAGACCTGGATAATTTAAGTGACTTGCTCAAGATCACAGAGCTTTGACCTTTCAAGCCCTAAATGGCCTGGGATCTACTTATCTAAGATATTGCCTCTCTCCCTCGGAGATTCTGCCACAGTTGCCATCAGCAGAGTCTAGAACCCATTTGGTCTGAAACAGGGGCCTACCAGAAGGGTATTCATTATGAAGGCTCCTCTTCTTTGGAACTTGCTCCCCACTTTAGTTTGTATTAGCCTGAGCTTGTTAATTTTCAGGGCATGACTCAAAACTCAGCTCTTCATCCTGGCTCACAGGGAGTTGGGAGATAGGTAACGCCAGGGAATGGCTGGAGAGGCACTCCTGTGATTTTGTTGTTGAAGTTTACTTAAGTCTTACTTATGTTGCTGCCAGGGTAGTGTTATCTGGGGGTAACTGCTGGAGTCTGGCTGTTTTGTGTGAGACGTGTTTTAACGTTTATTGAGGGTGCCCAAAGCTTAGGGTGGGTGTTCGGTTTACTGTAATGTAAATAAATCAATAGCAGAGCTGGGAATAGAATCCAGGTGCCTGCACTCTGATCCAGTGTTCTAACCATGGGGAAATGCTCTCTCCTTGTATGAAAAATGGAGATGTGGGGAAGAGGAAGGAAGATTTCAAAACTCCCATTGACTTCAACAGAGCCACGGTTTCAGCCAGAGTTGCTAATTTACACTGACGCCAGCAAGCCTTTATTCATTAAAAAGAAATTAGTTATTTCGAAGTTGTTTGCACTAGTTTACAACTTGTTTGAGATGTCTGCAGACTTTTCATCTTTATTACTGCAGACAGATAGTAAGGAACATATCTGTATTTGCCTGATCAGAGTAACTTACTCAACTTCAACTAATGCAAAAGTGATTTCTTGGTTATTTTAATGTGACAAGCAAATATAAAACGTTTACAAATACATGGCCAGGATAAATATTCCCAACAACACACAGATGTCTAGATGCCTGCCAGCTTAATTTAACACTTCTCTTATGGTTACTGGTTCAAAGAGTCCCATAAAAAATCAGAGTTAATTTAAAATAGAGAGCAATCCATGGGAATATGTCTTACTCACACAATAAAGGCCTTTCTTACACACAGGTTTGGTTATGTCCTATAGCTATGGAACAATTTTAGACCCCAGTGCAGGAAAGCATCCTTATTCAGCAAAGCACTTAAGCACACACTTAACTTTAAGATTATACATATGTTTAAGTGCTTTGTGGAATAGGTATAGACTTAAATTGGGACCTTAATTATTTGCAATTTTGAAAAAAAATCCCATCAAAAACACTCTGAATTCAAATGGAGCTCCAGTTATTAGTAAATCTTTATTATTTATTGTGTGGACTAAAGTAGGATCCAACCCAAGATTGGGCCCCTTTGTGCTAAGTGTTGGACATACACCTAGTAAGACACAGTCACTACTCTAAAGTCTAAGGCCTTGGCGCATTTGCTGCTGAAGTCAATGGGAAACTTTCCACTGATTTCAATGAGAGTTGGATCAGACCCTAAGTAGATAAGAGAGAGACAAGGGTGCAACACACAAGCAGAATGATCAGAGCAATAGTTAACCCAGTCGATGTATCATAACCAACCCCAGTGTATGGTGTCCCTGCAAATGCTGTGATACATCAGTCTCCTAGATATTTGGTAGTGTGCTGAGTGTCCTATGAGCTTGAAGGCCGGCATTGGGGTGCTCTAAGCTTTAGCCTTTCCAGACTCCAGCCCACAAGGAGTTCCCCAAAACACTTTCACACTGAATAACAGAGGATTTCTTTACTGGGGCTGCCAGAAAGAGAAGGTGCAAACACATGAGGCAGACTTGCTTTAACAAAATGTAAAAGAGAGGGGAAACCAACAGTTCCCTTCCAACCCAGACCCTATGGGCAGTCCAGTCCAGGAGTATGAAAATATCAGAGTTCCAGTGTAACCTCTTCACACTGTGCTCCTGGCCTGCAGATTACAGCCCTCTGTCCTCCTGCTGTGGCTACCACTGCCCCCGTTCCAGCAAGAGGGTGTATCTCTGCTCAGTTCTCTGGTCCTCCAGTCCCAGCCTTCAGTCTGCCTGATGGCTAGGCCTCCCTCTGCAGCTAGTTCCCTGGCTTCTCCCTATGACCTATTGCTCCTGGTCACATGCAGCCAGAGGCAGGTTCCCTCTGACAGAACTTCCCTTTCCAATACTATGGAGGTTATGGAATCCGGTACTCGCTGGACATTGCCCTGGTGGTTAGCACAGAGCCAGCAGGTTCTTTATAATGTTTCATATCCAATATGCAACCAGCTGTTATCTAGGCCCTCAGGGCTCAGTTTATCCATCCACCTCATATGGCAGTCTGCATTCCCCTGGAGACTCCGCCAGTGGTACATCCACTGACTGCTCTAGCCAGACCCTCTTCCTGACTAGCATCACCCTCTTTCTGGGCTGCACTGGCTGACTCCAGGTTCCCCTGGGGAGTAAGAGTTGTGGGTACTTTCATCACTTCACTTCCCTCCGTGCAGACTTTCTGCCACAGGACGCAAGCACAATCTTGAGGTCTGTGCAGGGCACTAACATAATCCTGGCTTGGAACAAGCCCTCAGAACACTAGCAACAAGCGTTGCCCATTAGCTTTGTGTTAGGCTCACAGAGGCCTAGGTTCAAAGGAAAGTATTCTTTATCTGCAAGGAACAGTAGTCCAATAAACTGAAAGGCAAGTTCCCAGCTGCCTACATGATCCTGGAGAGACTTAAACATGTGGCTGTGGGAGGGGGGAAGGGCATGGGAGAGAGAAGGAGAGACGGAGGCTAGCGTGTGAGCTGGCTGCGAGAGAATCTGCAACTAAACAGGATAAATAACACACTAGAGAGGATTGCAGTGGTGGGAGCAGAGAATGCACATACTGTATGAAGAGAAAAGAGAAGGAGGCCTCCCCACTGCTTCTGAGAACAGAGGGCTAGGTAAAAAAGCTAGTGTGATACCAGCAGACCCACAGGAGACTCAATGGGTTGTCTCATTATTAGGGGCAAACAGAGAAAGCTCATGAGTTTGTAGAGATAGGAAGCATTTATTTATTTATTTATTTTAAAGAGCTCAGCCTCCAAGAGGGGTTTTTGCAGCTCAAATGCTTTTATTTTGTGCCAATTACTTATGCAGGGTCTGCATTATTTCAGTAATCAGTCTAAATGAAAGTCAAACATGAAAGATTCCTAACAATGAGCTAATTGGAATGCCATTACAATTTAGATTTAATAAGGTAGTTGTAATAAAACTTGCCTCCGTCTATAGAACTGTCTTATTCTCTCAGACCCTGCAAGAGTGTAAGAGGCAACATTTAACATTTATTCTCCAAGACATTGTGTGTACACTTCAAAATGTTCAAAGCTTGCAACACTGTTAGTGAAATGGCAGAGAGGGGAACTCAGGGCCGCAGTATGCCATTGCTTTGTGTGTGTCTGAAACTCATCAAAGTTAATGGGAGTTGTGCTAAAATTCAATGGCAGATTATGGTCCCAGTGATCTTTGCTGATTTGTACTCTAGCCATTTTATACTTTAGGATGGGTCAACAAATATCTTCCTGTGCTACCTCATTAATTATTATTTGTATTTGAGAGAGTGCCTTTGGGGCCCTGTCAAGGTTCCTTCCCCACTCTGAACTCTAGGGTACAGATGAGTGGACCTGCATGAAAGACCCCCAAGCTTATTCTGACCAGCTTAGGTTAAAAACTTCCTCAAGGTACAAACTTTGCCTTGTCCTTGAACTGTATGCTGCCATCACCAAGTGTGTTAACAAAAAACAGGGAAAGAGCTCAGTTGGAGATGTCTTCCCCCCCAAAAAAATACCCTCAAGCCCTACACCCCCTTTCCTGGGGAAGGCTTGATAAAAGTCCTCACCAATTTGTACAGGTGAACACAGACCCAAACCCTTGGATCTTAAGAACAATGAAAAATCAATCAGGTTCTTAAAAGAAGAATTTTAATTAAAGAAAAGGTAAAAGAATCACCTCTGTAAAATCAGGATGGTAAATACCTTACAGGGTAATCAGATTCAAAACACAGAGAATCCCTCTAGGCAAACCCTTAAGTTACAAAAAGACACAAAAACAGGAATATACATTCCATCCAGCACAGCTTATTTTGCCAGCCATTAAATAAAAGGAAACCTAACGCATTTCTAGCTAGATTACTTACTAACTAACAGAAGTTCTGAGTCTGCGTTCCTGATCTGTTCCCGGCAAAAGCATCACACAGACAGACAGACCCTTTGTTCCCCCCCCCCTCCCTGATTTGAAAGTATCTTGTCTCCTCATTGGTCATTTTGGTCAGGTCCCAGTGAGGTTATCTTAGCTTCTTAACCCTTTACAGGCAAAAGGGTTTTGCCTCTGGTCAGGAGGGATTTTATAGCACTGTATACAGAAAGGTGTTACCCTTCCCTTTATTTTTATGACAGGCCCCAATTAGGAATCAAGGTCTAGGCATTGTACACACTCAGAACAAAAAGACAGTCCTTGCCCTCGCAGAATTTAAAAATCTAAATAAGTAACTCAGCTCACAATCTACTTTGGATCCCCCTTGTCCAGTCTATGGCTGTAAAAGTGAACAAGATATTCATGCTCACTTATCTCGGAGGCAAGTCTCACAAGAAGTTATTTCTTCTACTGTACATTTATGAGCAAATTCTGGCCACTCAAACCAGCCCTGTGTTCAGAGAGCTTTTCTTGCTGTGCAGCCAGTGACCCTCTGCTGCCCTGGGGCTGAGGAAAAGGCCAAGATACTTTGGGTTGCACACACCATGTGGGCTAGGCTCTAGCCCCAAGGCTTCTCTTTCTGTGGCAGTGTAGAGGGAGGTTGGGATGGGCCAAGGGAGCAGCAGGCTAGGCCCATGGATATGCAGTTCTGTGGATCCACCTGCCAAGCTTCCCACCTATCCCAGCAGAGCAGCAAGAGTGCAAGAATGGCTACAGAAATGTTTTGTTGCTGCTCCACAGCCTACAGCAGGAGAATTCCTTCCATGCCCCCAAGGTATCCTCAGAACGCAGCCTGGTTATGCAGGTAATTCTAGGCATGGTTGATAAGGTGTCCAGTGGTGCTCCAAAAATGTATACATTTCTCTCTCCAATGCTTTTAAGAGACTTAGGCCAGCAGGCCTGTACTTAAAATTAAGTCTATGCTTTAGTGCTTTGCCGGATTAGATTTTGGGGACTTGCAAGAGGGTGAAAATCAGTATATCTCTGGATGTTTTCACAGAAGAGAGTGTGGTCTAGTGATAGAACATGGGCTGAGAAGTCAGGAGATCTTGGTACTAATCCTCTGGTAAATCACTTAACCGATCTGTGCTTCAGTTTACCCATCTGACATTTTTTTTTAATCTGCCTCACTGTGGTATTGTGAGGCTTAATATGTGGTAAATCTCATGATTTTGAGATCCTCATGAAAGGTGCAATAAATATATAAATTAGTAGTAGTAGTTTATTTACTTCCTTTACAATTCTTTTGAGCCAACCTATGTTGCCAGAAATGCAATTTACTCTAAAATGTCTTATATTCTTATGAGAATCTGGAGCCCAGAATATATTCCAGCCTTCCCAAGTACCCGATATTAATGTATTTATGAGTCATATGTGTATATATAGCTAATATGATCGTGCGCTATTTTTTCCTACAGCGAACCATCCTTGTTCAATGTACAAGATGGACTGTGCTCAGCAAATGAGGCAGCTGTTCAGTGTTTATTTTTATCTTCACTCTTTGCTGGGTGGCTACATTTTATACACTATTCACCATCCAACAGGGCTTCTTCCAAATTCATTTACTCTGACTGGCCAAATCTACCTGATTCACCATTCAGCAGACATATGTGATCACATAATCAGAGACTATATGACAGAGGAGACTACTTACCAAGTTCCTGGGGGGTGCTCGACCCCTGCTCCACCCCAGGCCTCATGCCCACTCTACCCTTCTCCCAAGCCCTCACCCCTGCCCTGCCTCTTCCCGCCCCTACTCCACCATGCTCCACCTCTTCCCGCCCCCGTCCTGCCCCTCCCCTGCCTCTTCCTGCCCCCACACCTCCCTTTCTCCCCCACCTGCGCCTCCTGCATGCTGCTGAAGAGCTGATCATGGCGGGAGGGAGGGCTGGTGGAGAGAGGGGGAACTGATCCTTGGGGCTGCTGGTGGGTGCTGAGCACCCACTATTTTTTTCCGTGGGTACTCCAGCCCCAGAGCACCCATGGAGTCAGTGCCTGTGCTGTATCATACAACAAATTTTGTCATTTCTAAACTTTACTTTTCATCCTTAGTGTTATTTTAATGCAGGTTAGCATGGAACTTCCTAAGAGTGAGGAGCTTTTAAATAACAACAAAAATAATCCCTAGAGAAATTACATCAGATGCAATTAACACTCTTCTCTGCATACTATGCAGAAACAATGAAGTGGGAGTCCTAGCATCATTCTGTACTCACCTCTTGTTGAAGGAAGCCCTGTCTTCTTCCATACCCTGTCATCAACCATATTCCAGATACCCCTTAAAAAGGATTCCCTACTTAACTTTCTTATCCAGACTTTATCAGGTCCACTCCAATACCATGGAATCAATGGACTTACACCAAGTCATATCAGCCATAGATCTGGCTTCCTTCCTTATTCCTTTCACTTACTCTGGTGTAAATCAGGAGTAACTCCATTTAAATCAGAGAAGTTACAATGAAGCAAAAACCAGTATAAGTGAATCAGGCCCATTGTCTCGAAATAAAATCACACCAATAGCTTTTATCAACAAAAGAACAGACAAATTAGAGTATTTCATGACATTATTACCATCATTTTCAGTCTAGAGGCTATTAGAATGCTATAGAGAGGACATGAAAACAGCAACTTATGCCAGAATAGGATGTAGAAGGTGCTGCAAAGGAGGAAAAAGGCTAAGGCCCTGATCCTGCAATGGCTTACAAATGTCCCTAACTTTACATACATGAATAGTTCCATTGACATCAGCAGAGCCTTGACTTCAGTGGGGCTACTCTCATACACAAGTCTTTGAAGGACTGAGGCCTAAATGATATGGTGTTTTGCTACATTCACTGCTAAAGCATTCAAAAGGATCCAGGATGTCTCTGTGGACAGATAGTGCGATCTATGGCCAGATGGGAGTAGTCAGCAGACTCAGCAGTTACTGCATGTAACCTACATTAACCTAGTATGGGTCTTTGTCCCCCCCATGTGCTGGAACATACAAGAGATTTATGAGTCCATCACTGCTTCCAAGAGAGTGCACCTGCTCTGTTACCTCAAGCAGTTGAGACACATGCCTTTAGATCCATAAATCCCAAATTTAGTCTCTACAGATGATCCAACCAGGGACATCATTACATGCACATGCTATCGCTGCAACTGTCAGCAATCTCTTTGTGTATGTGTGTGGTGTGTGTCTAGTGAGTAAATGTCCCATAAGCTAAGGTGGTTAAGCAGCATTAATCCATGATGCACTGACACAGAAACAAGGCAGAAAAGGTTGAATGGCCAAGAATGGCATGGATGAGCCAGGAACTCCCCCTTAAGGGTAGGCCACGCTTGTCAATACATCCCATCTTACATAACTATGGTGAGTGTTAGGGTGATGTATAATTGTGGCCAGTACTTTTGCAAACATCAGCACCATGAATGGCTTCTACAAGCTATCACTGTGACCCTCATGTTCCCCCCTCCATTGTGTGCAATCCCACTCCCCACATTGCATCTTATCCCTATTTTAGGTATGGCCCTTACATACATGGTTAATGTCCCGCACTGTAATTGGTCCCATTGACTTCGATTGGATTACTCACAGTGCATAAAGTGAAACATGTGCTTAAGTCTTTGCAGGATCTGGGCCTTAGACTGTAAGCTCTTTGGGGGCAGGAACTGTCTTATATTTTGATCATAAGCTACCCAGCACAATGGGGCCCCTGTCCTGACTGGGACCTCTGAGATTTACTTAGAGCCAGATATGTACTATTTTTATATCTTCCACCGTAGATTTACAGCTGAAATTAATTCATTTCAATGAAGATCATTTTTAAAAAACCCAAGTAAAACCAAAGAGTCATAGAATCATAGAATTGTAGGACTGGAAGGGACATTGATGGGTCATCTAGTCCAGTCCCCTGCACTCCTGGCAGGACTAAGTATTATCTAGACCATCCCTGACAGGTGTTTGTCTAACCTGCTCTTAAAAATCTCCAATGATGGAGATTCCACAACCTCCGTATGCAATTTATTTCAGTGTTTAACCATCCTGACAGTTAGGAAGTTTTTCCTAATGTCCAACCTAAGCCACTCTGGCTGCAATGTAAGTCCATTGCTTCTTGTCCTACCTTCAGAGGGTAAGGAGAACATTTTTGCTTCCTCTTCTTTGTAACAGCTTTTAGGTACTTGAAAACTGTTATCTTGTCCCCTCTCAGTCTTCTCTTTTCCAGACTAAACAAACCCAATTTTTTCAATCTTCCCTCATAGGTCATGTTTTCTAGACCTTGAATCATTTTTGTTGCTCTTCTCTGGACTTTCTCCAATTTCTCCACATATTTCCTGAAATGTGGCGCTCAGAACTGAACACAATACTCCAGTTAAGGCCTAATCAGTGCGGAGTAGAGAGGAAGAATTACTTCTCGTGTCTTGCTTACAACACTCCTGCTAATACATCACAGAATGATGTTTGCTTTTTTTTGCAACAGCGTTACACTGTTGACTCATATTTAGCTTGTGGTCCACTATGACCCGCAAATCCCTTTCCACAGTAATCCTTCCTAAGCAGCCATTTCCCATTTTGTATGTGTGCAACTGATTGTTCCTTCCTAAATGGAGTACTTTGCATTTGTCCTTATTGAATTTCATCCTATTTACTTCAAACCATTTCTCCAGTTTGTCCAGATCATTTTGAATTTTCATCCTATCTTCCAAAACACTTGTAACCCCTCCCAGCTTGATATCGTCCACAAACTTTATAAGTGTATTCTGTCTGTCATTATCTAAATCATTCATGAAGACACTGAACAAAACAGAACCCAGAACTCATCCCTGCACGGCCCCACTCTATATCTCCTCCAACTTGACTATGAACCACTGATAACTTCTCTCTGCGAATTATTTTCCAATCAGTTATGCACCCACCTCATAGTAGCTCCCTCTAGGTTGTGTTTCCCTAGTTTGTTTATGAGAAGGTCATATGAGACAGTATCAAAAGCTTTACTAAAGTCAAGATGCACCACCACATCTACCCCTTCCCCCCTATCCACAAGGCTTGTTAGCCTGTCAAAGGAAGCTATTAAATTGGTTGGACACGATTTGTTCTTGACAAATCCAGGATGACAATGGCAAACATGGGGGCTGGGGGGTGGACGGGGACAACACAGATACTTGAAGGAGAGATATGGCTTCAAACAGCACAATGAATCACATGTTCTGGGCATGTTGCAGTATCATTATTATATTCTTAGTAGTACTATTAGTAGCCCAGTATTCTAGAGGGAAATATTAAAAATATAATGTAATAATATACATTTTGAGATATAGTGATTGTCATCTTTGGTCACGTGGATGCCCATAAACACCAATTCTAAGGCTGATATATTTTAACTGCAAGCCTGTATTATTGCAAAGGCACCTATCTTACACAACTACCATGCCACAATGAGGTTAAACATAGCACACTGATACACAGGGATGAGTGAGCTAATAAGTGCCAGTGGGGGAATATATGAATGGAACAACAGGTTGGAGGACTCTGGTCAGTTTTCTTTGGGGAATAGGACTAATTATTAAGTGTTGGTTGATATGCCTAGGTTCAATGTTTGTGATTTACCAATCCCATGTATGCTAAATTATCTATGTCTGAGATATTGTCATAAGCAAGATATAGTTACTTTCACTTAGAATGCATGCATGTGTGTACATGTTGCTTCCCCTGATTCTTCTCATTATATGTTGCATGCATGCTGTGCATACTGGATGTAATTATTGTATTTAATTAGTCTATTATGTTAATCCTTTTAAAAAAAATCTAGGAAGACAAGTAAACAGAAAAGAAAAAGACCTATATGTCAGTATTTACTTTTGCATGGTATTAGCAATAGACTCTTCCATAGTTTTCCTAAATGGGCTAGACTAACAATAAACTGGGAACATCTGTAAAGTAATTCCTAGATAGGTAAAGACTGGAAAAAAGGAAAAATCAATGGCCCAAAATAAAAAAAAGTAAATCATTAAAAAGCAGGGGTGCTGGGACAATTTTTATAGTGGGGGTGCTGATGATGGAAACCCTGGAAACCAAATATTTGGTGTTATTACTACTTCAAGTCAGGGTGTGCAGCCGCACGCCCAAACCCTCCTAGTTCCAGCACCGCTGTTAAAAAGTGATCATTTTGATCTATTGGTCATCTGAATAGCAAATAGTGACATCCACATCAGTCACGCAATGTTTTACAGATCAATATATATGAGTAGAAAGCAGGAAAAATGTAGGATTGATTTTATTTATAGCATCCGTACTATATAATTATTGAAAGACAGACTTTCCATTGAGTCTGTGGGCCTGGTATGTCTTTGGTACTGCATTATCTCATATTTATTGTAATCTCCTTCTAGTGTTAACATGCCTAGTGGCAGTTTCCCTTCTAGAAGGGTGGGAGAGTGGTGTCTTCTTAATTAGAGTCCATCTTAAAATTTTATGAAGTAATCAGTTGTGTTATGTAGTGTACTTTTATTTATTGCCTTTTTAAATAAAATAAAACGTTTCTTTTCAAAGGAAAAAAAACTTGAGAAGTTTGAAGTGAAAGAGACATGTAACTCTCACGGGGTGCTGGAACAATTTTTATAGTGGGGGGTGCTGATGATGAAACCATGTATATGCTGTTTGTTATTAGTACTTCAAGCCAGGGGGTGCAGGAGCACCCCTAGTTCCAGCACCACTGAACTCTAATATGGCTTAGTCTGTCCCTTCCCACGCTGGCCTAAAGACAGAATATCCAGCGTAACTCCGATAAGAATTTCACACCAGTGCAACCAAGAGCAGAATTTAGCCCTTATTTACTGAGGACGCCTGTATTTTATTATTAACAATGATTAATTACTAATCATTAATTATTAATTATTATTATTATTAATTAGTTTGTAGTGACCCATATATGCTAGGCACATTTCAGAAGGAGTAAAAAGACAAAGGTCTGGCCCTGAAAAACTGGTAATCTATCGGCCCAATGCTGCAACCTCTTGCTGCCAGAAAAAGTATTTACTATTGTGAGAAGCCCATTTACTTCAATGGGACTAACACCCAGTAGTGTTGTCAGAATCAGGCCCTAATTTTACACAGCACATTCTGAGCAGAGAGTTACATCAGTAAGGAGGGAATGGGGTCAAGAAAGATGAGAGTTGCTCAAATTAGGTGTGTGATTCTATGGATGGTTTAAGCAAAAAGTTGTGTGTGTGTGTTTAATCTCCTCTTTGCACTGGTATCTTTTACTAAGTTTTACACAATACACCACACAAATTTTAAACAGGATGCATTTAGAGTCTTAATGCTTCTTCTTTTTTTTAGAAAGCTGCCTGAGAGCAACTTAGAGTTCAAGCACATGATGCTTTTAAAAAACTGTTAAATGAAAGGCTACAAATGAAAAGAAAGAATGATAAGTACATTATGTTTAATAGGATATGGTTGACAAATGACAAGTGTTTGTGTGCAAACATGGGCAGTTAGACTCCTAACTTGACCTGATTTGAACACACACATCTGGTATTTGCTTGCATAAAATTGGAGCTCCCTGCCTATGTTTGACAAGCAGACTCAATGAATATGGTGTGGTCTGATACTTGTGCTAAGCAATTGAGCCAATAATTGCAGTTGGAATAGATGGGGGGCGGGGGGATTATTTAAAACTGATCATTCCAAATCATCTACCTTGACAATTTTGAGACTGGCAGAAAGGTTTTATGATTCATGAGTTTTTCCTCTTTTTTTGACAAACATTTCTTTCTCATAATAACGTCACAATAAAAGGGGTCTTGAAAGTTGATCTAAATATTTTTCCTTGGCGTATAAATACAATAAAAAGACACATTCTTACCTTTTATTTTTTGCGAAACCACAACAAGAAGCCATCACTATAACCCCAGAATGCTTTTGGCAGTTTTGACATAAAGTATCTTGCTTACGTGGTAAAATGTGTTGGCCAATTAATATAGGCCCCAGTCCTGCAAAACACTTAAACATGTGCTTAACTTTAAGCATATGAATATTACCATCTTTTTGAAAGTATATGGCTACTGCATGTTTGTTGGGTCGTTTACTTTGTTTCAGAGCATGTATGTGTGGTATATTTTTTATTAGAGATTCAGGGTGGATTCAGTGCTCACAAAAGGTGTCAGACTAGCAACACTAAGAAAGTGCAGTAGCAGTGATGTCCTTCATACCAACCAGCCAAACTGTATTGGCCTGTTGTAAATGGAATACGTGTGACAATGTGAGAGGAGATTTAGGTGGTTAGAATTATCAATCACTGGCTTCTATACTGATATGGCCAACATGGATGACTATTCTTAGGTGGACACCCATCCATAGGATAGCATGCCCTTCTCATTTTACATAAGCACAGGACCCAAATTAGCTGTTAATGACTTCTGGCTAGTTCTAGGTAGAATTTGAAACAGTGATCGTCTCTGTACCGCATTACCCATCCCCAGAGACACTCAAGTCCAGAAATAACAGAAGATGAGGCATTAGTGGCTACTAAAGTGGAACTAATACAAAAAAACTTAAGGCCAAAGCAAAAGAATAATCTGCACCATTTTTTGCCCCCATCCTAGGTTTGATTTTTCTCTCTCTTTGACCACAGATAAGGGTATATACTGCCACTATTGAACATGTTTCAGAGTAACAGCCGTGTTAGTCTGTATTCGCAAAAAGAAAAGGAGTACTTGTGGCACCTTAGAGACTAACCAATTTATTTAAGCATGAGCTTTCGTGAGCTACAGCTCACTTCATCGGATGCATACTCTAAGGTGCCACAAGTACTCCTTTTCTTTTTGCTATTGAACATGGAGATCTATAGAGTGAAATCCTGGCCCCGCTGAGGTCATTGGGCGTTTTGCCATTGGTTTTAATGGGGTCACAATATCCGCCATATTTACTGGTGTCATTGCAAGAATTGCCAGTTTTCCAGCTGTCTCTGACCCAGTGAGGATGGTCTCATGGTTTTGTGAGACATATTCTTTTCCTTAGCACAAACAGGCCTATACACTGCTGTCCTCTTCAGGATCAAGAAGATGGCAGGAAGCTTCCTCTAGAATCTGAACAAGGTTATCATTTAAAAATCAGCCAAAATTGTGCAAAATAGACTTTCTTTTTACTTTTCCTGAGCATTGGAATGAGAATTCACATCTACAGTATTCTCAGCCCAGAGCGTAAGAGCAAATTTGGTATCAAGCTCAAATAATTCACATGGCTGTTGATGGATGACATATTTCTAGATGCTAAATATTTAGTTATATTAAGTAAAAAGAGAGCTTTTAGATTGTAAGATGTATCAATGAAACACCATTGACAGTGATGTAGCCCCTGGAAGAGTTAATACTGTAATTTAATTCCCAAACCAATTTGCCAGCACATTTTCACTACTACTCTATGTGTTATGCTTCAGCCATCATATATTGTTCCAGTACAGTTTGCTTTGTACTTTTCTTTAAATGACGTTCATGGTGGGCTCTGTCTATATACAGAATATCACATATCAGGTCTATCGAAGACTGTAGGGAAAAATGAGATATTAGATGGTATTATATGAGAATTAATATCTGATTGTGAAACTGACTGCTTTAACCATGCTAAAATAGGGCTTGATCCTGCACTGTTGAAATCAATGGTCATTTTGTTATTGACTTTAGTGGGAGCAGGGGCAGACAGAGTTAAGGGTGGTCATTCATCCTTAACTTTACCACATGTTGCTTGCATCAAGAGGCAACTTCAACATGCTTAAAACATACTTTTTGCATTTAATTTCTTTCTCTCTTTCTTCTAAAGACACGTATTATAATCTTACCTAGACCTTTGGGGGCAGAGACTGTCGTTTTGTTTTACATGTGTATAGTGCCTCACAGAGTGGGATCCTGGCTCTTGACTGCACCTTTAGGTGCTACCACAAGGCAAATAAACAATCAAACAACTCAAAATAAGGATCTTCAGACTCCAGGGCTTCAGCGCTCTGCTGGCTTGTAGATGATTACACAGAGTGGGCTAGGCTGAGTATTACAACCCCAGGATGTTTGGAGGGACCATGCTGCAGCAGGAATTCCTGGGGAAGAATTCCTACTGGGGAGTACATACCAGACTGGGGCCTCTGTCACCTTGGCATAGAGATGAAGGGGTATGCCTTTCCCTTATCTCTCCCCATGCCCTTTGGGTGGGTGATGCAACCACAGTTCTAGCCATGTACAGGCACTGAACTTCTCGGTCATACTGTGGTTAATGCAGGGGCTTTTTGCATTCTCTTCTCTTGTCTTGCCCAGCTACTCAGGGTCAGCCAGAATCTAGCCCAGTCCCCCTTGAGATATTCACATGCCTAAAGTTAAGCACATACTGAACAGGCTAGGGTGCTCAGCACCTTGCAGGATTGAGCTTCATGGTGAGCAATAGACAAACCCACAAGAGATAAACAAAGACACTTCAGAAAAGACACAGCTGTTGCCTCATATTTTAGTAGGTACATTTTAAAATGAAAGTGTTCTACTATCTGGTAGAAACAATAATGATAAACTATTTTAAGTATAAATTATGCTAATTTCTTTGTCCACATCAATTTACAGAATAGTCACTTCTGGATGTACTTTTCTAACATGCACACACAGTGCATGCTGCACCAGGCTTTTATACCTCTTTCCAAGTGTTCATTCCTCTACCATTCCAAGTGCATCAATTGAAGTTAATGCTTCGTTCAGTTTCTGTTCACATAGACTACAGAATTTGCCTTTACCAGGAAGTTTCCCATTTCTTGATGCTGAAATGCTTTAGCCAGTACTAATGTTTTTAGCAATTAAATCTTCCACACAATTATGTTCAAAGAGATGATTTTACCATATATGGGGAGTTTAGTTTCTTAAAACTTTCCATGCTGTCCAGTACAGCAGACTAGGCTAGTGGTGGCTAGGTGCTATTTTTAGACAGCATTGGTACAGACTATTGATTTGTTGTTATAGTTCTATAATTATGAACTGCAAGTGATCACATACAATGATAATTTCCTTGTCTGCAACTATTTTCTAGCTATTGTCTTCAAACAGTTAAATGAGAGACAGTAAATGAAATGAAGATCTCTTTATTCATATGTTAGACAATTGCAAACAGAATAGAGACCATCAGACTCCTTTTATTTAGTATTTAGGACCTAAAGGTGAAAGGCCGGTATTAATCTACTGGAGACATACAGATAAACATATGCTGAGCTACACATGTTCATTTTAATTCATTACACCCGTTTATGGAGGACAGAAATATTTGGGCCTATGAGATTCTTTTCCCCCTTATAAAACACAAATGAGACATTCACAACATAGCACGTCATTTTGAAGATTGTAATGTGTTTATACAATGTGTTACATTGTGTCACAATTTAAAAAGCCACTTTACATGTTATTCCAGGTGCCAGTTTTAGCCCTTGTTATTGTACACTGGTCTAAATCAGGAGTAACTATATGGAAGTCAGTGCAGTCACATCGGTGTAAAACTGGTATAAGAAACAGGAAGATCAGGCCTTCAGTGTCCAATTGGTTTTCAGGGAGCTGAAATGGCACCCTGGCAAGTATGAGAAATCTGTTTTTCAGGAATGCAGTATTCAGTGCCCATGGCAGAAGATTAGATCCCAGCCTTTATGTAATGTTGTTTAAAAAAAAAAAAAAAAAGAGCTGGCCTGGATATAAAAGTCAACATCCATTACTGAGGTTAAAGATTAGAACAAATCCCCTTGCTCCCACATAATAAATAAATAAATAAAAATAAACTGAGTTCCATTGTTTGGAGTGAAAGATGTTTAGGGCTTTTAATTCACAACACAAGGTTTTGATATTGTTGAGCCAACAGCAGACTAAAAGCCAGATTCACAGCCTCCCTTCCTTTCAGTATTGAAGCTGCATACATTTAGTGACTCTGTACAACTTTCTCTATGGAGTGCACATGCCACCTCCTTTCCAATCTCAGCTGAAAATGAAACTTCTTCCTCAGCTACGCTTCGGAATTTCTCTCTTCCTCTGCCTACTATTTCATCTGTAGGCCAAATTCCGCGCTGGTGTCAATGGACAAAAATCTATTGAACTCCATGGAGCTGTGTTTACGCTAGTAGAGAATCTGGCCCTGTATTTTTATTACTTGGCAAAGCATATTAGGATATGGCTTGTAAGAAAAATGCTACACAATATAAAGGCCATTTCTGCAAACTCTTACACCTTCAAGGAGTTCTTACTCAGGCAAGTAGTTCTGATGAAGTCAGTGGGACAACTCACAAGAGGAAAAACTACTCACAGGGGTAGAGATTTGTTGGCTTCGCCTCTAAAGTTGTATTGTATCTTGTCAACAATAAAGATAGTCCCAGTGCCATTGTGAATGGGTGCAAGTACAGGAATCTAGATAAAACAGAATGGAAAATAATGTAGCTGTTTGTAGCTCCTCCATGTCTGGAGTGATTCGTAGATAATTAGAGACCTCTGCATCAACTAGCCAGCTGAAATTTTGCAAAATGGCTACCTAAAAAAAAAAAATGTGTATCCATTTGAATGTGTTTGCAAAAGGGCATATCTAAAATAAGGTTAAAAGAGAAAATATTTATTCGTTTACTGGAGGCCAAGGTAGTTGAGATCCGATACTATGACAGAGAAAAAGAACTCAGGAAAAATTGATCATGCATTTTACATATGAAACAAAGAAATATTCCTTACCAACAACTTTTAAATATTTATGCACAGATCCTCAGCTGGTGTCAGCTCAAGTCAATAGTGCCAGGTTGGTTTACACCAGCTGAGGACTGGCTCATTCACAGGGGTCTCTTAAGAGATAAGGGTTTATTTGGGTTCTTCACCTCATAGCTCAGAACAATTTAGTACTAGCTGTTCAGAAATACTGAGAAACACTCCACATGTGCAGTAAATCATAGCTAAAATATGCACATCCAAGCCATGCAGCTTGATAATTGCTCCAGCTATTTGCTTTTCTTACAGCATGGAAAGGAGTTTCAAACACATAAGCAAAAAAAGTTTGCCTAAGGATTTAGACCATCATCATCATCAGACCCAAAATATCTCAGTGACAAACAGATGCTGGTGTATTGACACAAAGACACACATTGTCTATTTTACCACAGTTCTGCTGTCATTAGATTTGGGATGGGGGAGGAGGACAGACGGTTGGGCTCAATGACCTTGTGGAGCACTAACAATTCAGTTCATGATGCCCGGTGTTATTTAAAATTGAACCCCTCCTACTTACCTCAGTGTATTGGGACTGGAACCCTTCAAACTATATTGGAAACCAGTTTTGAGAGCAGTTTTGCTCCTTCCCATAGTTTGTATTTATCTTGTAAAAAATAATACCACAGGGTTCTTCAGCAATGGCCCCCGAAGAGGACAGCTTACAATAGTGTTACTAAGAGCCAGACTCTGCCATTCATATTAAGGTTAAGAAATTCAATAGATTTCATAGGGACAATTTGCAGAATAAGATCCTACTTCATGTGAGCAAGAGATGCAGAATCTATCCCAGCTCTTGGGTCCATTGTTGTAGACTGTGGCATTCTAAGTATTACTCTCCCCTGCTTAGTACCAAACATTAGCATTTGTCCTGTGTCTGTACACACACAGAGAGAGCGCAATATCCTTTTAAAATTCCCATTTTTAAAACTCCTACAGGATAGGCTATTTTGTATCATCCCTTGTGTAAAGAATGGCCAGCGGATGGTTTGAAAATTCCATCGACTATCTGCCCTGACTTTACTATAAATATTATTGTATATAAGAATAAGATGTAATTAAAAGCTAATATTTAACAAATTATATCCCTACCCTCTAGGAAATAACACCCTTCATTCTGAAAACCTTCCAGATTAACTTTGCTTCCCCGTGTAAAATGAGGCCAGAATTTCATTTTCAAAAAATCACTCAGATCAAGTATCTCAGCGCTCACGCTACAGCTGCAGGGTATATAGACCCCTTTCCCAGCTATTTTGGGTTGGTTAGCATGTAATTTAGGAGAAAATAAAAATAAATGAGAGGCAGTTCCAAAAACACAGCAATAACACTGTGGTATTTCCATCATTATAATGTCCCTGCGACCGAGTTGCTGTCGGGTAATTCCACGCCGATCATTTCACCATTAAATTACAACTGGCAAAAAACGTTGTGCCTGACCCCCAACTATTCCAGAAACAACCCCTGCACATAAGGGCTGTGTGTTTAAAAAGAACCAACATAATTTCGAGGGATTAAACCCTGGAGCATTTTGAACTTTATTTAGCAAGTGTCAATGTGAAGTGCCAGATCTGATACCTGCACATAGATGCTTAGATATAAACGCTGTTTGTGTACCTCTTGATTGGTGTGTAATAGTTAATTGGATACTCGAGCAATTCTTTTGGACTCAGATTTCTGGTGGGTGGTGGTTTTTTTTTTTTTTTTTTTTTTAAAGAAATGACTGAAATTGTTAGTGTCACTTTTGAGATTTCGGTTTTGTCGGTGGCAGAGCAGCACCGCTCGGCTTTAGTCTCTTTATACAACGGGGTCCTTTCAGGTGCCTTTGCGGAGTTTCAATCTTCCAGTAAACAAATATCAACTACTGTACTATGACAACTTCTCTTCCCCTTTCCCGTTTTCCGCTTTATTTGTTTGTAAAGTCCCCGTGCTACCACCCCTGGAGCATAAACAGCAAATTAGACTGTAATAATGCACCATGGGTCACCTTCAGATCAGCACCACGGTTACCCATCACAGTTATTAAAGCCATGCTATAAAATGCTCATACTGACTCTGCCTTGCACGTCCGCTTTTGGGTACAGTCGCACTGGGCTTCCTCCTCTGGCTCTGCCTATTTCAGCGGCAGCTGCCGGGCTGCCAGAGGCTGCGTTTGCTCTGGTGGGACCTTGCTGGGAAGCTGCAAACCGTATTTTCAGCAGCAGTTTCTTGTTCCGCAGATGGATCCAAGGCTGCCTTGTGTTGCGGAACAAGCTCTCGGCAGCCCCCGCCTCACACACACACACACACACTCCTGAGAAGAGATCCGGAGTGCCGTGTAGCCCTTGCAGATTACTTGCCGCTGTGGGGGTTCTCGCTCCGGTATAGAGATTGAAAACAAATACGTCAGGAGAGCCCGGTTCAGGACCCTTTCGTGGGCAGCCCTGAGCACAGCTTTCTCGGGTGTCAAATGTGTATATGCTGGGCGCGCACCTCTTTGGAGGACCCACCGAGGAGTGTGTAACGCGCCCTTTCACCCAGGTTTTAATCTCCTCCTCTGACCCGAGAATGATCGAGGAACTATCGATGAAAACACACGTTCTTTTTTACTGTATGATTTTTTAAAAAAATGCCTATATAGAAAGCGAAAAGAAGTGGGAGGCAGGAGACTTCAGGGCGAGAGAGAAAGGAAGTTATGTGCACTAGTTAGCCATATGGAACACATTAACCAAGAGGGCAGACTTCTGCTGTATTCTAATATCTAACTACACACAGCCCAGATCCTGCCCAGGTTAAAGAGAGGGATAGTTTAGACTCCTAGCTCTCTTCAGGGTAGAGCCAGTGGCCAAAGAATTGGAGTTGTTGTTGTGAATTATGCTCCTTGGGAGTATTCTTTCATTTGTCTCCTGTGTAGATCTGCTTTATTAAAATGCCATCATGCAGGGCGGCCGGCTCACAATGGTGATCTAGTACAAACAGAACCGCATCACTGACAGATAATGGTGACCTGTTACAATCAAAGGCTGGTCAGTAGCAACAGAGATCTGGGACCCTCAGAACCGCCTTCCTTTTACCGCCACTAACTTTGGAATCAAAAGAATTCATTTTATTAAAATTGATTCGAATTGATCAGGTTACACCTTTCAATGTCTTTTGCAAAACTGCCGTTGCACAAATATAGAAATCATGTTGCTGTTTCTGACCATGAGAAACTAATGTTCTAGCAAATATCCGGTCGATCAAGCTAATTTAATAAAATCTGATCACTGGGTTAAAAAAGATGAACGGCCTCCCGTTTTTAGAAAGAATTCAATCACCGAATTAAAAATTCCCTTTAATATCTATTGTTTGCGTTCTCTCTGGCACTCTCACGTGGAGTAGAGTGGTTATAATGTAGGCGAAACACTTTGTTATGGCTACCCTTGAGTTGCCGGACTTTTCTCCCTCTGTCTCTCCTGCGATAAGATCTTTGTACATGTCTAGCGATCTGTACTCCCTTTAGCAAGTCCTACAAATAGGACCTGTAGAAAGCATATTTAGGAACACTCTCTGGAGTATTTACCTTTCAGCTGAGTTTCTCCTTAATGGGGGACTCACTCCCTGTTCAGAATTAAAGTTTTCTAGGAGGCTGGAACAGAGTTTTGTCCTTCAGACAGACAGACTATACATTCACGGACAATCCTGTAGGTTGCATGTACGGTTCAGGCTGCCGCATACAACCTAGCGTAACGTGGCTGTAACCTGATCGATTCGCATCCAATTTAAGAAAAACCCTATAGTGTTTCACATAAATTAAGCGTGTATAAAATGTTATGCGGGGTCCTATAGGCCTGAAATATACACGGAAACTGCTGCTTTGCTTACGGAGCTGTTTTATGACACGCTGTAAGTGCTTCTGTAGCGTGTAGATTCTTGACTGTTTGGCAATAGACATCAACGAGAGACAGAATTCAGCGAGGTTGTGCGTGTCAAAGCAGAATACTTATGTTTCTATTCTGAGATGCCACTGCAAGCAATTATGCACTTGAAGTCTTTGAAAAAGGCACGATTTAAAAAGAAATACGTATTAATTAGTATACTAAATGACACTTTAATGTGCTAATATTGAATCTCGACTTTGGAAGTTTGGTGAATTATTTGAGATTTATTCTGACTCATTCCCTTCAAATTCCTTCTGTCGCCTGTAATTCAAGCGGCGGTTGCTTGGGGGGAAGAGGCGGGGGTTTTCACCCATCATACCCAACGCCATTCTTTAGGGTTTGAAACTTGTCAAAAGATGAGATGTAGTAGACAGTATCTAAGTGTCCAGGCCACTCTGAAATTCTGAACCGCGGAGGAGCGTGAAGTTAAACCATAGGACATGTGGTGGGCATCTCTTTCATATTTAAACAAACACAAACACTGCTGGAAATTGACTTTAAAGTCAACACAGCTGAGTGACCAGTCTCCAACTAACTGCGACCAGCGGTCGACCCTTGTCGCCCGAGTAAGCCCTGTCTGTACAGCTGGATTTCTCTGTTAGAACTTCCTGCAGGAAAAGTCAAAGAGACACACACTACTGCAGAGGCTCAGGTAGGACCAGCATGGGATTTGCGGCTGGTGTTAATAAACACATGACAACGACAAACTACTGGAGCTGGTTGAAGAGATGGGCGAGCCCCTACAGCACAAAGCTGCTCTCTTTACACTGGCAAAACTCCCAAGGAAGTGAAAGAGAACCATGCCAGTGTGGGCATTAACAGCGTTAACAGTTTTGTCACTTTAAACAGAAGATGCCCAGGGCTAGCAATGAAAACGGCCCCATTAATATTGAAAAGTCGAGTATTACTTCAGCAGCAAACAGCGTAGCTCAGCAGGTCGCGGTATTGCCTCAGATTTTAGCTCTGCTTATGACATATGTGATCTGGAGAATGTTTTCACAGGGATCTCACTGATCGATGCAATTAAATCGAGTCTGTTGGGAAAATAAGGTCTCTTTCCAACTCTTGAAAAAATCAGACGGGACTCACCTAGAAACGGAACATGCTATTAATGGCCATCTTCAGAAAGACAAGGGGCATTCCAGATCATTGATTTCAACGCGGGACTTTTAATAAATAATAATAATAATAAAATGATGGCACGGTACAGTGCAGATCATGAAAACAGGACTGCCCGTCGTTTGCAAAACAGAAGGTTACGTACATTCAAATCAATGAGAATGTGTATTCCGGGGAGGGGGAGGGGATGAAAATGATGGGAAATGCCAATGGATAAGGGAGAACAAAGTCGAAGAGATAAGGCAGTGATTACTCTGTAAGAAATGAAAAATCAGGAGGCATGTCTCTCAATCAAGGGCGAGGGCTCAGCATTGCACTGCCCCTTAGGAGGCGAAATTAACAAGGGGAACAGAGCTCGCGGGCTTCCTGAGTGAGCACTCCGGGATCAAGCCCCTAAAGGCATTTATCAGTTCAGCTCACCCTGCGGTGGACTGTGTGCGTGTAACCTTACTTCGGGAGTGATGCGCTTCTGTATTTGAATGCATTCCCGTCCACACAGGAAAATAAGTACCAGGTGCACTAGGTTCTCGCTCACCCTCCTACTCTAGAAATGTATGTTCTCCGGTGTCTCCTAGTCAGGAATCAGAGTAAACTTTCTCATGTGGTGTCCAGAGCATCGCAGCACAAATGCACCCTCCTTTTGGCCTGGAAATCTGCCCCTGATATTTATTTATTTGTTGGGTCTGGTGGGTCACAGAGCGCTCCTCCTGTGGTTGGAACACACTACAGAGCAGATTTGGCTCGCTCTCTGTCATCTCTGTCTTCTCTCCATCAGTTACCCAGTGGATGGACAGTCAGAGAGCCTTTTAATCTAGGGGGGAAACGGTGGGAGCCTTGCTGCTGCTAGAAACGATGAGTAAATTCTCTTTCATACAACGTTGTAGGAGTACAGGGCACTTTCCTGGCTAAACAATATCGGTATTCAAACACTGCCGGAGCCCAAATAGGCCACAACTGCAGGACATGTGGGAGATGAGATACAATTTTTAAAACTGCCTTTTCTCCACCCCCCAAATCAGGAATACAGCCACGATTGTCTTTTTACATAAATATTATGTAATAGCAGGGATATGTAATTAGTTATGAAAAATCTGAAATATACCACTGGCCAAGCATTGTCTCTTGTGGAAGTTACACACTTTAGATATACGCCTGATCTTTTCATAGGTAATCGTCGCTTTAAACTAACATCTCCGTCAATTTAATACGTTTGCATTTTGGAAGGTGTTTTTAAATTTTAGATGCCCTTTATAAACAAAACTATGTTTATACTATTTGTATATCTTTTGAACTATTGTCATTAGGACAGAGTCGTACTAAATAAAAGTCCCAACATGGAAATAATTTGCTTTTAGAATTCATCTGATGACGTTCGTAAGGCAACGTCCACTTATCAATCCGGGTGTGTTTTGAGAATGATGGGGGAGGGAGGCTGTTTTGCTGGTGGTCAATTAAAATCAAACAGCAGAAATTTTACGCGTGATTTCTCTTGGAGGGGGGGCGGGGGGGTGTCAATGGTAAATAGCCGTCGCCGCTTTCCCACCAGCCAGCCAGTAGGTGGCGCTGCATACACACAGATTCTAAAAAACTGGCGAAGGCCAAGCTGCTTGTCAGAGCCCAATGACTGACCATCACTCTACAGTATTTATTTATTTAACATTTAAACACTTGATCATAAACACACAGGTTAGAAATAATTTAAGCCCCGAATACATTTGTAAGATAGTCTCGGTTGGTGAGCTGCTTGTGTTCATTGTTCATTTTATTTTCACACCAAAATGATGATTTCCCACCCCCCCCTCATTTGCCCTGATATGTTGACATTAAAAAAACTTCCTCATCTAGTGTTTGGTAGCACTCAAGGCAGATTATGGATTCCCCTGTAAAGCTGGGGAACCTGGTTGTTGACTGTAATACTAAGGCCATTTTAAACCGCAAGTCAAATGTTATCCAGAGGCAGGTGATTTGTAAAACATTTCTATGGGATTTCTTAAAGACTGCGAGCTCTTGGGCCTGCGTGTGTGTTTGTACAGTTCCTAGCACAATGAGGCGCTGATCCTGAGCGAGGCATTTATGCACTAGTGTGTATTACTATTCATATTGTTAACAAAGGCATCTAATGTTTCTGCTTGGCTGTGCAATGAGATGTGCTTTGCGAGCTTTTTTTGTGTGGCTGTGAATTGACAGGGCGCAAATATTCAATGTGCAACGTACTCCTATCAAAGATCATCACATATCCCCTTTATCCTTTGCCCCTAGTGAAACCTGCCCCTGGCAGTGCAGTCAGGAACTTCCCGCATTCACTAGGGTGTCTTCCATGAAATCAGCGATAAACGCCAGTCCTTACTCGCCAGCACGCATGGAGATCACCAGGACAGTTTGACGGACCATGGTTGGGCCGGGTCTTTGCAGTTCTTATTCAGGAGAAATCAGGCAGTCAAGGGAATAGGGGTTTTGCTGGAGCGAGGACTACAGGATAGGGCCCCGCCGTTTCCTGGAGCGGTCTTATTAGCATTGCATCAAACTATTTTGTGTACATATTCTTAACCAACAGAGCAGGCCTTTTCAAACAGAGTTGTCCGATTACCTGAAACACAATACAGAATCGCCTGGGAAGTCAAGCCAGAGAGTCGTCAGACAACCCTCCACGGGCCTAAACAGCGTTCAGGAGAACAGAACTTTGTGCATAAAAACCATGTAAGGGGATGTGATTTGTTTACATCCAGAGACCTGGGAAGTAGCAAGAGAAAGGCCTCTGGCATGGCTCCCCATTGCAAACAGTGTGTGTGTGGGGAGGGGGGGGAAGGGCACGGGAAGCTCATCTCCAAACCGGAGCGGCTCCTCAGCACACCGCACTGGGCTCCACTTCGGGTGCTGCTGGGAGATGCAGCGTGTTTCTTTTCTGCTCCGAGACGCTGTACACCAGAACGCAGAGCTCACGCACCAGGGACCGAGGGCCCCTGGAAACGGCCAGCCAACCTGGGGAGGGCCCTGGCGGCGCAATCCACCTGCTCGCTGTGAATCTCTCCAGGAGACCCGAGCTGACTGAAACCAGAAACCCACCGACCTAGAGAGGGCAACTGGGGCCAGCGCCCAGCTCCCGAGCTCCATTTCCATGGAGCCCGTGTTAAACTTTCCCCTGCAAACGGTGTCTTTCCTTTAATAAGTAACTCGTCCCTTTTATTCCTCGGCACGACACAGGCCCCTTCCCGTGTGATCTCTCCTACATTATTTCCACGGTACAGGCTCTGGGTGCATGAATTACCATAGATTACGCCGCTTAATGTGCTTTTAAAGGGCTCGGAGTACGCTTAAATCTATTTATCGATAGTTAGGGCTCATATCACCGACTTAAGTTGTGTGTTTAGCCAACTAATTGCCCGCTCCCCTCCACCGCCACCGCCAACTTACTTTGTCACCGAAACTTCTAGCTAAAGGCGCCTAACTCTTGGGAGGAAAACCTGGATCGCCAAAGGGGCTGAGCTGGGAACACAAAGAACTGGCTTCATACTCGGGGGGCCAGACCCCCTTTCCTAACGTTCAGCCGGTCTCAGTTCATAAACAGCCCAGAGAGGGCAAAGATCCGAGGCCTTCCCCCCGCCCCGACCCCCTTTTGTCTCTTGCTTTGAGAGATGAGCATTACTTCGGAAACACAAGGCTAATGCAGTTGAGGCCAGACATGTAATTTGATTGCAAATCCAGTGCACCACTCCCTCCGAGCTATTCTGCTTTAAAGAATATTTTAAGCAAATCGTGGATTGTTATCACGGGGCCAATGCCAGATTTTCTGTGCTTCTCCGCCAAGAAAACATCAAGACTAGTCAATCAAGAAGCAACAAGCTCTATATGAGAAGTTCAGAGAGAACCGCACTATAAGGAGTGGAGATGTTACCAGGAGCGTTAGGGTTACACACAGAAAGCACAGCGAGTGTTTCTAAGGACTACAGCTATCCTCTCTCTCTCTCTCTCTGTTTGAGGTAGCCCTTAGAAACACACACATACACACAAAACTGATGTAGCCCATAGTGTACATATATACACAGTGTATATCTGAAACCCGCCCTGTGTTCATTTGCAGCTAAGCAGCTACACTCTGGGCCATAAACGTTGATAACCGAGGAACAGCCCAGGATTATGAACAGGGAAACTAGTCCCAGACTGTAAACAATTCGTGGGGAGGGGAAAGTGTTAACGATGGTTTCCTCCGTCCTTGCCTCCCCCCCCCCCCGCCCCAAAGTAAAACAAAACAAAACAAACAAATAAATCATGGCCTGGGCCGGTGGCCTTTCAGAACAGCTTGCCCTCCAATTCCAAGGCCGGGGCCGGGAGAATGGAAATGACACACTGCACCCAGAGCTTCGGTCTGCTCAAAACTAAGACGCTCAGCTGCTAAGGGCAAGCGAACCGCACCTGGCAGCGCTATCCCGGGGTAAATCCCGCGGACTTTACCCGCCCGAGGCTTCCCACTGACTTTCTACTGAGGAGGCCCCTCGCGTGAGTAAGGAGAGGGAAAACTGGACCTCAGGATTGCTGGACCAGACAATCAGGTTTGCTGTGCGAAATCGGGGATTTAAAGTGGAGATTCCCCCCCCCCCCAAACTGGGGTTTCCTTTTTTAGGTATAGACCGCAGATTGCGCCAGCCTCCTTCGCCGAGCGACGGAGAAAAGGACCCCTTTAGGGAAGGAATTTAGAACTAAATAACATTTCTTCCTCATAACATAACAATGATGATAATTTACAATGCATGATAGGGTTCTTTTGTGTGTGAATTTTGCACACACACACATTGCTGATGTCTCTGATGCTGTTTCCAAAATATCCTCGCGACTATGTCAGGATGGATGGAACTAAGGACCTAAAGCTGAAGAATGGCAAAGCGGTCAAAAGCAGATTCATCCTGAAAACTCAGGTAAACGTGAATCGGCTTTAAAAACACACACATAAAACAGAGGAAAGTTGTTCTTATGAGCAAGAGGAAGTTTCCCTTTTATTTTGCATGCCCAGTAACAATGATCAAACCCCTGTTCGGTGAAACTGACAAATCACAGTAATCTTTAGCGTACACTGTCAACGACACTGATTTTAAGAAACAGAAAAGGAACCCAGATCTCGGTAACAGTCATCATAACACTGTATTATGAGTTAGAGAGGACTGGCTGCCATGAGCAAAAAAAAAAAAGTTAAGACATTCTCACGACATGATAGTGATTCAAAGGGCACAGACCACAGAGGGCCACAAGTAGGCTAAGAAAGAAACAAAATCTACCTCTGAAACAAACGCAGCTCAGCATGCTTATGATCTATACACACGTATACATCGGTGTGTGTGTGCGTGTGAGAGATTTATCCAAATATGTGTAACTTTGACATAACTGGTGTAAATTCTAATAGTAGAATTGTGTTACAGACATGCAAACTATACTGTGTGTTTTAGAGTCAAACACATTTATAAAGGCATATATGTGTATAATATTGTTACACCAGATATTAAATTATACATACAGTGTGTACCTATACAGTACATATTATACATTGGTAAACATGTATACACATAGACGCTTGAATATTTATACACATAGATACTTGAATGTTTGTTTTATATATAGATATAACATTCAAGTATCTATGTGTATACATATTCAAGTGTCTATGTGTATACATATTTATGTAACACAATCCATATACATATGTAACACAATTCTACCTATTTGCTATTCTCCTGAAAAGATCAATTGGCTGCAGAAGAGTCGGCTGCTTAACACAGAGAGTGGAGAAGAGGAGGGCGAGAGAGTTAAGCCTGCTAATTACGGGGAAAGGAGCAGGGATATTTCTATATGACGACTGTAAAATATTTTAACACAATGGAGTAAATGATTAGTTGTATTTAAAGAAAGAAAGAAAGAAAAAGGAAAAATAAAAGAAGGAAATGTTAGGCTGTTTTTACAAGGCTTTTTCCAACCCCTAGTTCAACAGAAACACTCATTTATCTGAGCAATTCTGCATCTTTAAGATAAATTACACAGCAGCGTAATAAATTTAAAGTACACCCGATTTTTTTTAATCATTAATTGTAAATGTGCAAAATACCTGCTGGTACTTCACTTTAGAAGAATGTAATTGGCAAAAATAGGAGGCTGATGAATAGATAATAGACCCTTAACTACCAATAAACAGTAAGCAGCAGCCAGCAGTATTAGGATGTGATCATAATTATTCTACAGCGCCAGCCAATAGGAGCGGGAGAACTCGGCCCTAAAATCACTCCCAAACCTAAAGGTAATTTCTAAAATACGGATAGGGCTGGAATTTCTGACTTGCTCGCCTGTCCCCTTGCAATAACCCCGCGTGTCCTAGGTTTGCATACTGCAAGCATCTTCCGGGGTGCTCTCCTTTGTGCCCACCGCGGTGGATTGAGTCTAAGCAGGTAATAGCCCGTAAGGAAGTTCTCAAACAAACAAACAAAACAAAACACCAAAATCCCAGGCGTTTTCGTTGCAAACAACTATTTCAAAAGTGAATGCATCTACCTGTGGGGGCATCCCAGGGGGACTCTGACATTCCCATGGTTGTCTGGCTTCTCGGGGATCAAGGCATCCGTAGATCGGATTTTGGAAACACCTTTGCATCAGGGGAGAGGCTAGGCGGGCGAGTGAGGCTAGCAGGATACACAACGCTGAACATGCAATCAGTCTTCTGAAAGGCTGAATTGGAGCGAATCCACTTAGCCGATTTTAGAGCATCAGGAGTAACCTCCCGCCCCGGGATTCGAAGTGGGAAATCCCTGAGCTCGTACCTACCTTAGCTGCATCTGGCTGGGCTGCTGGAGGGAAGGACTGATCTGCTGCTGGAGCGGTGAGAGGAGCCTGGCTAGGACACCAGCTGGAGTGAGTGGAGAGAGACACACTCCGTTCCGGGCCCTGGATCCATCCCTCCAGGATCCCAGCTGCCAGAGCTCGCCTCCCCTCTGACGCACTTTAAAGAGTCTCCCCCTTTCAACCTCCAGGCGAGTAATAGCGACCAATCATCAAGCCATTTACCAGGCTTCAGAGGAAGCTGTTTATGTGATCCCAGCACTAATTAGGCTCATGAACTAACAAATCGTTTGCACAACTTGTGAAGGGACCGATCACATCCATGGATTGTCTTTGGACGTAGAGTAGCCGCCTTCCGCAGGAGGGAAACTTCTCCAGGCAACTTTTTTGGTGTGTGTGTCTCTCTCTCTCTCTCTCTCTCTCTCTCTCTCTCTCCCTTTTGGGTGCCGCTTGCCGCCGCCTCCTCTCCGCCAGCCCCTGTCTATTTATGTGTGTATCTAGCCCTCCTGAAGTCACTCCCCGCTGCAAACTTCCCCGGCTCCGGGCGGACTTGGGGGGCTGCGGAGCCCGCTCCTCGTGCACCAGAGGCAGACAGAGCTTTGGCCGGGGGACTCCAGCTGCCGCAGCATGTTCCAGCCCACACCCAAGCGGTGTTTCACCATCGAGTCGCTGGTGGCCAAAGACAGCCCCTTACCCGCGTCTCGCTCCGAGGACCCTATCCGGCCGGCGGCGCTCAGCTATGCCAACTCCAGCCCGATGAACCCTTTCCTCAACGGCTTCCACTCCACCGGCAGAGGGGTCTACTCCAACCCGGACTTGGTCTTTGCGGAGGCCGTCTCGCACCCGCCTAACCCGGCGGTGCCGGTGCACCCCGTCCCGCCTCCCCACGCCTTGGCCGCCCACCCACTGCCTTCCTCTCACTCCCCGCACCCGCTGTTTGCCTCGCAGCAAAGGGACCCTTCCACTTTCTACCCCTGGCTAATACACAGATACCGATATCTGGGCCACCGGTTCCAAGGTACGTGCCACTCCTCTTCCTTTGCCAGCCGCGCGCCCAATGCGCTCCGGATCCATTCTGTCCCCACACCCTGGCCTGGTGGGGCTGGCTGGGGGCGGGGGGGGGGGGTGTCTGGAAAGCGTGGGAGTGAAATTGACGGCTACAAACCCCAGTGTATGGTCTGCGGTGTGGGGAACGGAAGACGCCTTTTAAAAGGCGAAGAAGGGGAGACAGGGTCAGAGCTTCGCTGAAGTCCTCAAAGTGGGCGCCGGTTTGCTCGTTGTTGGGGGAGTCGGCTCTCGTTTTTCTTTGCCCCGCTATCGAACTGGAGAAGCTGCCAGCGGAAGCGGGGTGTGCTGGGTTGGAGGTGGGGGGAGGAGGGGGGCAGGCTAGGGCCGGGGGTTAGCAGTTGTTTTAAAGTGGTTTAAAGATCAGGCATAAAAGTTGTGGTTTTAAAAAAAAATCACCGCGAAAACTGTCGCAAGTTTTCAAAGGGCTGGCCGTTCCAGTAACACTCCCTCTCTGGATCTCGGCCTGCCAGAAATATCCAAACAAACAGGGCTGCGGGGAACATCAAACGTCGTTGCAGAAACGGAATATACCTCGTCACATTTTCGGTATATTTCTCCCTTGACAAGCCAGATCAGCGCAGCCAAGGCAGAGCCGGCGCCACGAAGAGTTTCCGTTTTAAAAAAAAATCCCCGACTTCCTATTGTTCACAGTAACAAAATAATACCAATAAAACAAAGTGAGCGGTTATTGTCTTAAAATAATACGAAGGCCGATGAGAAAGAGAGCGAGCAAGTTTTTTTTTTTTTTTTTTGCGGGGGGTGGGGGTCGGTGAATTTCACACAGAGTCCTTCCAGTCACCAAGTGACTAATAACCAGTTGAGGGGAAATAACCAAAGCTTATGGCCCACAATCAATAAACAAATCCCCCCTTGCCCCAGTTAATTTAACCCTTTGCTAACAGCTTTGTCCCTCCCCCCCCCAAGAAAGATCAGGTTTCTTTTCTACGATGTCCCATTCAGTTTTGCGTGTGTGTGTTTTTTGACGTTCAAGCCGTTAAAAAAACAAGAACAACAACCTTATTTATTCTCAAAGTAGTAGTTTGGTTTTTTTAGGCTGCAAAATGCAGCCCCCGATGTCCCTCCGCAGAGAGCGAGAGCCTTTCTGAAGAAAGGGAGACGTGGTTCAAAACGGATTATAGCCTCTCAGAACAAAATTACAGGTTTCGCTGACCAAATTGTTTGTCCCAGTTATCAGCAGATTGGTAAAGAGCGGGCGGAAATTTCCCAGTGTTATGCCACAGACTGGTTTAAATCACAACCTCCTAATGGGGCGATCTTTAAAGAAAACTGAAAAGGACCTAGCTGGTTCTTCGTTGGTTTTGTAACCTTGCAAGAAGCGATTCCCAGTAGTCGAAAATGGCGATCCTTCCTAGGGAAACAAACCAACCGATCAACCTTTCACGCCCGCAAAACGCGTATTCAGATTTACGCTCCCTAAAGTTTGTTTGTGTGTTTATTTTTATGAAAATGTGTTAGTCCCGCTGCCGCAATCGCAAGGGGGCTGGTAAACAGAGAGTTCAGGGTCACCATCCCCTCGCTGGCATTAGCATTGCATGTCTGCTGCAGAGCCGGCTTATAAACGGTGTGTAACTATTTAAAAGATACCGTTCAAAACAAACAAAAAAAGGGGTTCTGGAATGTAGTTTTCGGAGGGTCAACCAGGGTCAGATCTGAGGAATACGGGGCTGTCTCTAAACAGCCAAGTTATGCACAGAGATCACCACATACTCCCTTGCGCATCTGCGGAATCTATAATATTGGAATAGCTGGACAGCTCGAATTGTGAATAGTTTGCCTTTCTTATTAGGTTTAAAATATAACCATCGGTTTAATCTACACCCAATTGTGAATTCCTAACTGTTACTGCAATAAATAACACAGGTATGATAGCGGTGATTTCTCCATCCATTAGTTTTTAATACTCCCATAAAGGTGGATTTTATTTTATTGATTACTTTCGCGTGCTGATCTGGAGTCTCGCCTTTTTTCTATATGGTAGGGAAAACAGTCTATAAAGGAGGAGGTGTTTTTTTTAAACGAGTAAGAATTTTCTCCGCCGGGTAATAGTGAGAAAGTAACGCTAGGGCTGAATAATACGAATGGCGTGTGTTTGTGGAAAGGTGTTTTGCTAATCTCTGTTTTGCCCTGCTGTCCAGGGAATGAAACCAGCCCAGAGAGCTTCCTCTTGCACAATGCACTGGCCAGGAAACCCAAACGGATTCGTACAGCTTTCTCGCCATCCCAGTTACTGAGACTGGAGCATGCTTTTGAAAAGAATCACTACGTAGTAGGAGCAGAAAGGAAACAATTGGCACACAGCCTCAGCCTCACGGAAACTCAGGTAAGGGCACAGATGGGAAGTTTCTGGGGCCGGAATGTGAGGTCTAATAATGTAACTAACAAAATACGCTGCCAGACTCCAAGGTGCGGAGTAAAAGATATACAATTTTTCTGCAAATGCAGGGATTCATATCTAATATAAATGGGGAGGGGGGCGGTGTATTTCTAGCTGAGTCTGCCTTTCCACTGCCTGGTTAATATAAAATACGTCCTATTTATTAAAACAACCCACCTTCCTTAAAAATTACAGGGGTCACAATTATTATTCTGAATAATGTCCAAAGTAAACCATAGTTATTTTTTCCCCTGTGAGTTATCTGTGATCATTCAGGACTAAATGCTCGCTGTATAGATAATACATGAAGATGATAAATGAATCGCTACATCCCTGTTAATATTAAAAATCTCGATTTGCATTTTCAAAGGACAACTTCTTGGTCAATGTGGGTTTTTCGTGCCAATTTGAGTAACATATGGGTTTAAAACTGTTTATTTTAAGGAAAGAGACATAGTTTATAAGACGAATTTTCTATCCCTGTATAGAGCTCCTGCAAAATTGGGATACTTTACTTGCCGAGACATAAAGATAAAAATTAAACACAGACATCTTACTAACCCAAATGACTTTAATTATATCTCTCTGTGTCGGCTGAGGTACAGAATTTTAATGCGGGATATTTTTGTTTAGCTGATCTGTATATTTCAAGTGACAATTACAAAACTCTGTCTTACGTTGTATGGGTGCAAAGCGAGCAGTGCCTTGGACGGCACCACAGACAGATTGTTTCAGTCAGTCTGAACCGTCTGGGCTTGCATCAAAGATGTTGGAAGGAAACAGATTGGAATAATTGAATTGTTTTAGAATTGTCAAGACAGCTCATATTGGGTTCTTGAAGCAAATACAAGGCTAATTGTACTTCAGAGGCTTCTTAACGATCCAGCCGTAAGAGTTTATGGTGTGGATGAGCCATTTCGTATTTAGGATGCATGTGAACTGTCTAAGGCGTGTGTTTAAAGCCAGATGGGTTATTTAGATAGAGCTTTTCAGTTTCTTCGGAACTCTGCTGCTCAGGTCTCTTACCTTTCACGCGGTTTTGTTAGTGTCAAACTAGAGTTGGTTTTTCTTGGGGCGGGGGTGTTCGGGAGACCCACAGTGAGGAGTTGGGGAGGGGATTGTCTCTGCTGCAATATGTGGCCCTGTATCTAAGGCGGGGGGGACCCCATCTCCAGTCGCAGCCTAGTTCAAAGTTCCCAGTAAACAGTAACGCTCTCTGTGCGGATTAAGTTGTAACACTTTTTTTTTTCCTTTTCGGGGGGAAGCAATAAAGAGGTTGGCGCTTTTGTTTTAAAAAGTCTCCCTAACAAAACAATAAAAAAGGATCGCCACTTTTATGAGGTTCTCCGAACAAGGGGCCGGTCACCGGCTTATTTCCACTGGAAAGCTGTATTTAAGGTGGTCTTTGTCCTGCTTGATTCCGAAGCTGGTTGGGGTCTTTTGTCCAGATGTCAAACCCCTCGTTCCCTACAAACGAGCTCCCTTTTGGAGATCAGCGGGCAGAAATGAACCGTCCTCCCCTTCAATTAGCAAACTAAAAGCAAATTAAACTCACCCCTTGTTCCCCGCTCAGCTTTTTAATGGGAGACTTTTGGAGAATATGAAAATGCAGCAGAGATGTGTGGCTGGCATGGTAGTAGCTCTGTTCTGAAGAGCCAGCGAAGCGGGTTAAACCAGCTTATTAAAATGCTCCAGTTTCCCCCCCCCCCCTTTTGCTAGGGCCTTTATCAGGCACTTTCAGACAGAACCAGAGTCTGAACTGCTTTAAAAAAAACCCACCCGTGTTTACCTTTGGCCACTTCAAGGAGTGTGGCCAGCTCTCGAGATAAACTTCTGGATCAATACTATCTGTAATTAAATGACTGAAGTAATCTGGTGTATATTTAAGTCAGATTTATTCCACTCTGAACACATTTTAGAGAGGCATTTTTTTTATGGCACTTGAAGGATTCGCTTTAATACGATCGCTTCTGGACGCCCCTGCACAAACAACCGCTGTATAAAATGGGTTTGTAATGTTTGCTAGGGTTTTTTTGGCGAGGAGGGGGAGGAATGTTCTCAAGGAGACGCCTCTATAATGCTCCGAATCCTGCTCCCCTCCTCTCCTGGGAAAGTAAAGGCCCTAGTGGGATTTTAAAAGGATCGCCATCTCTTCTTTTTAATTAATATCATTTTGAGGGGAGTTTGAACAGTTTCACTGCCAGAATAGTTACTCCAAGGTTCAGCTGGTCCAGAATGTTAAAGAACAGTCAATGCTATAATACAACGTCACCCCCCCCTCCAAAATGCGATTAAACCGATCTATCCAAGACTCTGTTCCAAGGGGCCTACATTGAACAAATGTACTGCAGTTTAAGGGATCACTTCCCAGATGTTGAATACTACTACACACTTACAAAGGAGAAGGGCCGATGATTTGTTTGTATTGTGACTGGAGTAGTTGCTTCTTTTGAAAGATTACGTGCAATTGGTTGTAGAATTTATTAGTTGTTTTTCCAAATTAGATACTTCATGTGTAATGCAGAGTATAGAAAACTCGTGCGTGTTATGCAGAGCGTATGTGTGTTTAGAGAGAGTATATGTGTGGTCTATATACGTGCATGTAGTCATACATTGTGTGTGTGTATGGATGTGCACACTTTCTCTTTATATATCACCCTATATAGACAAACTGTATCCACCCAAGTGTCTGTCTCTATGTATACGCACGCTGTATATATATATATATATATATATATATATATATATATATATATATACACACACACACATATGCAGACGCAGAGTTCCGGACCCCCTTCCAAACAGATTTCTTCAACCCCTTGAGAAAATAGAGAAAGAAAATAGACCTAGATTTTTTCCCCATACAAGATTCCTTAATGGGGGCAGAAATCTTCAAAGGGAACCAGTGTAATGACCTCACCAATTTTCTGGAGTGTTAAAGTGAAACCAGCCAAGTAATCCCCAATTTTGTTTCTCATCTGCAGGTAAAAGTATGGTTTCAGAACAGAAGGACAAAGTTCAAGCGACAAAAGTTGGAAGAGGAAGGTTCAGACTCACAACAGAAGAAAAAAGGGACTCATCACATTAACCGGTGGAGAATTGCCACGAAACAAGCCAGTCCAGAAGAAATAGACGTCACTTCAGACGATTAAAAACTGGCACTTGGACATTCAGCCAACCAAACAAAAAAGTGTTAAAAGGATCACACACAAGAAAGTGGCGTTGCAGGGAAGATACATAAAGGCTTCATCAAAATGCAATTCTCGTCTAGGAAGCAGCTGAGAGCGAGCGAGCGAAAGATCCAAAATGTGGCACTGTTGGCACAAGTCTGGCAAAGGGGGGATCTGTCAATCAAAGCCAAACCACCGAGACAAGATGATTGACAGGTATTCCGTTTCTCGCAGTCCACTTTTAAAAACAAAATAACGAGAGAAAGAGAGAGAGAGAGAGAGAAACCCCCCCTAACAGGACATATTGCACTTCACGGTTTGTCCAGTCTTTAAAAGAGAATTCCATACACAGCCCAGAACCACACCTGTTTCAGAAACTTGAATTGCATGTGTAAAAGCCGAGTGGGCAAAACCAGTTCCTAAAGACAGAAATGGATTGTCATTTGTTTCCCCTTTGAGACAGGTTCTGTGTGCTTTTTAATTTTATATTACGAGAAATGTGCCGTCTGTAAACATTTTATGATAACTTCTGGCGTCAAAGTGATTGTGAAAGCTAAATGAAGTAGCAGTAACCATAGTGTTCCTCCCAAATGGACAACACGGTGGGATGGGGTGGGGATGGGTTTGACTTTTGCTGCAGAGAAAAAAAAATCATTTAAAATATAATAGTCCCATTATGAAGCTTAATTTTTTGTTTAAATCCAATGACCACGTTTGATGAGAGGGTCCCTGATTGGCCAAACTTCCAAACCTGGCAGTAGCCGTGTAAAGGACTCTGTGTAAAGGATGGGTTCTAAATGGCCATCTTCATTGGAGGCAAGTGTCAAGCACTGAGCTTATAATATTCCAAGATTATAGAGCTACTAAAAAAAGTGACAAATGTTTCCTTAATGTCTTCTATACCAGAATGTAAATATTTTTGTGTTTTGTGTTTAATTTGTTAGAATTCTAACACACTATATACTTCCAAGAAGTATGTCATTGTCAATATTTTGTCAATAAAGATTTATCCATATGCCCTAAATTTTTAAGCAATATTTTTCCACGTTTTTTGAACCTTGGAAGTTCGTTTCCCCCCCCCCCTTTATTTTTCATTTTTTGTTACTGTAGTGACTTCACGCCCTAAACATTCCTGTCAATTTCCGCACCAATGAACCATTCATCATACGCAGTGCACTGACTGGCCTTTTATTCATTAATTCAGTCGCTTATCAATAGAAAGTTTAAAACAAAATAACCCAGAAGTGAGAACCACTTTTTTTTTTCTAATACAGAAAGGGCAAGAGATAAATAATGTAGCCAATTGCAGCCAACACAGGAGAATCCGCTAATTTTTTTTTTGCGGCATTTCTGATTTTTTAAAAAAGTTAGGGTTGGTTTTTTTTAGTTTTGAAAATGAGGACACGCGAGATGTATACAGTGACCGTTTGGCGGGTTGTATGTTTGTCGCGGGGAGCGATTCTGGGGAAAACGTTAAAACTCGAACATTAAAGTATGTGTGTTGGGGGACGCATGGGGGAGGGGGAGTTGCAACCAATCCTTGAGGAAACTAGCTGGTTTTCTGGGGGTACACAGTTGTTTGTTCATGCTTCATTTGCTCCTTAGCCTGATAGACTGCATTAATCAGTTTTATTTCCATTGATAGAGAAACCTCGTCTGCTCTGTTCGAGCTACAAAGAATCCTGCAAGCTTTTGTGAAAGTGCAAATCAGTTTAGGCAATTATCATACCAGGAATATGAAGGGGAAAGAGGAGGCATTGCCCAGTGGTCTCCTTTAATCTCTTAATCCGTGGGTCCAGGGGGGCTAGTTGGACATAATTTAGGACAATCTGACTACCCTTTACACTGTGATAAGGCGAAGTTACAATGCATCGCGAAAATACGAGCTTTGTTAAACATCCTGCCTTGAAAATTTAAGATTAGACATTCCATGCACGTGTTGGCACGATAGGGTACTATGTCATTTAAAAAAAAAAGTCCAATCTTATTTTTAAACATCGCTGCTCTTTATTCAATAATGGTGACTTTCCATTCAGAGCAGCTACAAATATTAGAGGCCCAGAGGCGGTGAGATGCATGTCGCAATGCAGTTCCCTATATCTAACCCAAGATCATTATTTAGCAAGCTGTTCCCCAAGTAAACTTCTCTCTACGTTTCCCCCCCTAAACAGCTGGTTGCACGGATCCTGAAATGAATCCGGGCGCCTTTGTCACCTCAAACTCGCCCAACTTCGCTTGAGTTCTACTTCAAACCAATGCAAATGTGCCAACATTAAACAGATCGCAGTTAAACAGCAGACTTGGGCCTTTCTATAAATTGTTTCCCATCTTGATAAAAGGCTTATTTCTGCAGGAGCTATATATATATATATATTTCCACTGCAAGGAAAGAAAGAGAGAGAGAGAGAAAATTTAAGCGTCCTATGTAACGTAACAGCAATAAAATCTTCAGAGAATGCCATTAGCTTTGAAAAAAAAACCCTAAAAGCTTTATTACAAACCAAGCTTTGAAAATAGGGGGGATTAGGAGTCTGAAAGGGTCCCACAATGGTTAGAAGAAAAGGTTTCATGCTAATGAGGTTAATGCCCTTTGTATCTCAGGACTCCACAACTTCATTACTCACTATCTCAGGCAGCACCGAGCGGCTCAGAACAGTGCAATCCACTCCAGCTTTTCCCTTCCCTGCCTAAAGAAGGATTTGATAGCAGCTCTGTTCAAACTAGATAATTATATCTTTTCAAGTCGGAATTAAGATAAAGAAAGTGAAGCAAAGGCGGCTAGCCTTGATCCACTGCAAACAAATTTGGCGCACTTTCTAGTCTCTCTCCCCCTGCCTCAATAGGCAGGACAGTCCGCTTATTAGACCCTCATTTGCTTTATTAATTCATCTATTTAAAGTGGCAGGATTAGCTAGTCTAATGTGGACGCTGGGTGCCAGGCAACATAGAAATATAAATATTTGTGAGATGCTATCCGACCGGGCTTTTAAAAATATATTTTATATTAAATGGCCGAGGGAAGGGGATCGTGTTGGCGAAATAGAAACTTTAGAGGGTTTTTTTTTTTTTTTTTTTACGGCTTCCCAAATCGGTTCAAGTGAAACATTTGTTCTGTGTTTCGCCCTGATCATTTGGGAAAAAAACCCCTTGAATTCCATACTGGGGTGTCAAAGTCTAGAGAGACAAAATAATATTTTTAAAAAGGCTACAGGGAAGGTTGTTTCAGAGCGCTGGCGGTGATTTGGCCAGGTGTGTGTGGGGGAAATAGATCGGTCTGGAAATATTTCGGGATGATACTTGACCACAGAGCTAAGCAGGCACGGCCCTTCCTTCTCGCATGTGCGCGTGTCCATTCGTGCTCCAGGGAGAACTCCCAGCGCACAGGAAGCTAACCTTGTCCGTGTGATTTCAGGGCAAGCTCACTTCGCAGGGTGCGGACACGGCCGAGTTTGTGGGTTTTGCAGGCAATCGAGATTACTACACACTTTTTTTTTTTAAATTAAGGCTCTGCAAACCTCGTCTCATGGCCGGAGCTGCTGCTCTAGATCCGAAACTCTGTCAGTCCCAAGGCATATATTTCTTCGGTTGCTCGAAGGAGCTCAGCAGATAGTTTGCAGCAGGAATCTGAAGGTGTCGTGCAGGCTGCCCAGAGCAGAGGTTTTGGGAGCAGAGGTTTTGGGTCAGATTCTGGTCTCAGTTGCACCAGTGTAAATCCGGAGTCACTCTTGGTTCTCTTCGTTGGGCTCACTCCGGGATCAGATTTGCACCGGTGTCACTGAGGTCAGAAGCTGGCCCCTTGTTTTTTTGTTTAAGCCCGACGGTTCCCGTAGACCAAAAGCCGGGCCTCGGCTGTATTGTGAGCCCACGTCGGTTCAGGTGACGTGTGTGAGATTTCCCCTTTGCAACTCGCCCCTGCGCGCGGCGGGCAGCAGAAATGCCCAGAGCGCTGCGCAAGGGGAAAGCTGCTGCCCTGGGAGCTGCAGTTGCGTTTTGAGTTTCATTTAAGCGCTGTTTATCCCCCCCCCCCGCCCCAGGTTGATGGACAGCTTTGTCACTTCGCAGAGTTTGACGGAAATTAGCAAAAAGTCCCCGCCTGGCTAGTAGGAAATGGAAAAGAAATAGCAGCTCCATCTAGATCCGATTCCCTGATAAGCGGGATCTTTCCCATCCCCTGCTCCCTCTGCACCACTGTTTCATAACCACTTAGAGCTAATATATCAATTGATTTACTTCTCCAAATAGTCCCCGCTGTGAGCTGGAAGTGGGAGTTTAGAGAACCTACTGACCCCTAGCCGTAACCTTGCTCCTTGCGATACCTTCCCCTGGTGGGACCCTCTCAGCCATTAAAACCCAGGCCCTGTCACACTTGAAAGCGAAAGGGTCGATTCATCAGCATCTTCTCTCGCTCGCTTTTTTTTTTTTTAAATTGGGCCTTTGTAATGATCGCCTGTTGCAGCCGCCTCCGGGGAAACGAGAGGTCAGAAGTTAGCGAGCCTGGGCGGGCCCCGCAGCTCCGCACCTTGGCGTGGAACGAGTTCACCCGCTCCCACGCTGCTGCCCTGGGTGGGGATTTCGGAGACCCCCTTCCCGGCGCTTTCTTTCCTCCTTGCTGGAGCCGTCCATCGCCTCCTTCCAAGGACTTCAGCCCCGTTTCGCCGTGGTAAACTCACCTGGAAAATTCTAACCTCGGGGGTGGAGGAGAAGGTGGCAAAGAGGCTGGTGTTATTTACACCTCCTCTGAATTCAATCTTCCCCCGCAGAGCCCCACTCACACGCGGCTTTAGTGACCCGGGCTCTTTCTTTCCCCAGCTCCAGCTAAACGAACGAGCCTAATGCAGTCTCTCGTGTGCACAGCCGAGGGGAGGGGAGTGATCGCACTAACGCCGGCGCAGTTAGAAACCCGAGCGGTTCCCAAGGCTTTGGGGTCCACCAGCGCTCCCAGGAGAAAGCCGCTGGCCAAATATCACCCAGCCCCCGTCCGAGTCAGCACGAGATTTATTTTGCTCTTGTTTTTTTTTTCCTTTCGTTCAGTATTAGTTTTTAAAACAAAAAACAGGGGAGCCCATGTCTAAGAAAGGCTAGAAAGGTTCTGAAAATTAGCTAGGATCTCCTAGACCTTCAGTCATAACAATTACTTTGTGCATCATCTCTCTCACTTACACACACACACACACAGAGTTTCAACCACACCGATCCAGCAGCACTGTACATTCCTGTCACCCAAGTCTTCAGAGAGCTGTTCCTATTCGCAGGTGCCTGGAGGGGTGTGTGTGTGTGAGAGAAAGAGAGAGCCCCATTAACAGCCTTTCCCATCCCTTGGGCTGGACGTTTAAAATGCCCCTTCCCTCCTCTGCCCCTCCGCCTCCCCTCGGTAGCTATCACCTTTTTCTCTCCAGCGGGACAGACCCCTGACTAGCTACTTCTTCCCTCTCTGCCTTAGAGAGAGGCCTTTTGCCCCCTGCCAACACTTAGACCCCAATGGGCCATGCAAGGTTGGACCTTGGGCCGCTGCGCCCTCAGGCCTTCCGCCAATCGCATCGCCGCCCCTAACTCGAACCCATCCCGATCCAGGGGAACCCGACTCATATTTATAGTCCAGGGCTCCATTGCATTCGGCTGGACCTGACGTCAGGAAGAACTTGATCTAGCCTGCTTCGCTCCTGCTTCTGAAACTGATCCTTGAAATGAGAGAACAGACTCCACACAATTCCCATGGCCTTGACATAAGGTACAGCGATAAATATACACCACTAATGAGCAATTACCATATAATCACCTTCCAATTAGCTCGCATAATGATGAATTAAACATTCTAGCCCGCTGGATTAGGTTTCTTACTTTGTATATTATTTACGAAGGCTAGCTTCTGCGGAGCACCAAATATCAAATTAGATAGGGAATTTTCGGTTGGGGGTAATTATGCATTCATTGCATGTCCTGGGTTTTTGTCACCAGCCGTGTAAAATGCATTGGAAGGTAGTGTCCATCCCATCATGCCTTTTCTTTTTGATGTCTTAAATAACACCCTTTTCCACAAATACCCTACACGTTTCAACCCTTCCCCCCACCTGCTACTTTATTGTAAAGCCTTGTTGGCTTTTTCACCAGTGCAATGAAACTACCAAGAGAATAACTTTGAAATGGGAAGGACGCTGAAGAATTTAAAAGAATGTTTAGATTTTACTGGACAAGCACCAGTGCCCACGGGTCTCTTTTGTGCTGGGATTCAGGTGATATGAGCCTTACTGTTAAAAGAAAACTTTCCGAGGGGCTGATACTTGGCACTCGACAGATTTCTCTCTTCTTTGCCCACTAATTAGTCATAGCAGAGGTTATCCTCTTTTAGATGCTTTTATTTTTGCACTGGAGCATAAAACTTAAAAGGATTTGTTCACAAATTATGTTCGTCAAGCGATTATTTGAAAATGAGGTCAAACGCCTCAAGTATTTAGGGGGAATATAGAGAGATATAATTTTGGAGAGTGGCCACTCCTCAGTGACTCTACTTTGGAAAATTGGTGTCGAGTCTTTATGCCATTTCATGAAATATTCCATCCCTTATGAAAATAACACGTAAGATTAAAAAAACGAAAGGTTTGAATATTAAAGGGTGGAATTAAACTGTCAAAAAGCAAGGACATGCTAAACTAAAAAGGTTGCCACTCACTGTTTAGGTTCAGCAGCGGATGTGTGCATACAGAAGACCTATGAACAATGTGGAAAGCTAAGGATTGAGCTTCATCCCTAAATCTGAATTTCCTGGCTTTTGTTGGTTTAAACTGGACCCTTAATGTTTTTTTAAGTAGTCATTGGTGCGTGAGTAAACCTCCATCAGGAGTTTAAAACCTTGCCCTAAAATGTGTTCAGGGCAAACAGTTGGCAAAGACGATTTCAGTCCAAAAGCACTCCTCACACCCTCATTTTCGATTTTAAAAATCTAGTTGGTGAATTTTAACTCTGGAAAGAATTCCACTTGGTTAGCTCTAAAATAAAAGCATAAACTACCTTGACTTCAAACGGGGTTCTGCTACTGGATTGCAAAATCAGGCAACTTTATTTTTATTTAAAATGTACTGCCTACACATCGCTAGTACTTTCCCAAAGCCTAGGTCTGTATCGTCTGTAATATAATAATAAAATCATAACACTCTCTGAAACATTCTAAAGAATCCCATTCAGAGCCAATGAGAATCAAGGGAGCAAATCATTCTATTAATGGCTTCTCCATCTACCTGGCTCTCTTCTGGCATATAAAAAGTCAAAATAAATCGAAGGTTGCATTTCAAAATAATGTCAGATACATCTGATAGGTGACCTCAGACTGCACAGATCATTTAGATATAATGTGAAATTTAGTTGTCAGACACTGAATGAGCTGGAAACAGTGGGTAAATCTAATGTATTTGTCTATGTAAACACCAAAGAAGTAAGAAGTGTCAGAATTTCCTTGCTTTCGTGGGTTTCATTCATAGCCTTGACATTGTTTGAACAACCTTTTTGTGATTTTGCTGTGTACACCGAATCCATAAAGTCCTGACTTTCCACCTAAGGCCGGACAGTGGAGAATGTAGAAAGAATACAAGTGTGATTATTATTTTGTCATTAGATCAGCAAGTTGCTTTCAGAGCCAGGGAAGAAAGTGCATTCTTGCGGGCTGCAAGAATGAGATCTTCCTAGATAAACTCCTCGATGATCTCATTCATAATCTAGATCATCGTAGTTATTTTGCATGGCATATTGGGGTTCTGGATGTGATATGTACTGTTACGAGATGTTTGGAACTCAGGTTAGATTGTAAACCTGTGACAGCCAGGTTTCCTGTCGTGTCATATTCACCGCTTCACTGTCATAACATTTGGTGACTCTTTGAAGGCGTTCATAATATACGAACCATGCCTATTCTTTAGTGGGTTAGATTTTCTTCTGTGAAAAACAAGAATGAAAAAAAAAGATGCTGAATATTGAAAACGTAATGGCCATATTTTTAAACTAATCCTTTCACAAGAACAAGATTATTTTCACTTGCAAAATATTAGAAAGTCAACTCTTTGCTAAAAATGTCAAGCAGGCATTTTGTTTGTTCGTTTGGAAGGTCACTTTAAGGTCGCCGTGTGACAAAATGCGAAACACTGGGACAGGGGGAATATGATGAAGGCTCGTGAGCTCAGTAATTAAAAAGTTAGGGAAGCTCCGGGAAAGGTGTAAGTTAGTATTGTTCTGTAATATTCTGCTGAAACTGTGTATGTGTGAGTGTGTTTGGGACGGGTAGTACACTGTGAACTATTTTGTACAGCCTCGAGCACAATGCAGGCTCTTAACAAAGACCGTATAAAGAACGAAAAAGAGTCAGGAGTGAGAAGTATCCAGTCAAGAGAGATCGTGGTTGCTTTCTGTATGTTACCTGTACAATGCATGACTACATTTTTCAAAATATCAGGTGTTTATTTGCAGTACCGCCACCCTATTTTAGAAACGGTCCGTTTTCTTGTTCAGGAAGCACGTGGGTTTCTTTATTCGGCACATTTAAGCTGTAGGATATTCTCTCTCTCTCTCTCTCTCTCTCTGATATAAGTTCTTGTACAAACGCCAATGGGTCCGATTCTTCTGCAGCTGGAGTCACACTGACTTCAAGGGGAGCTAGATTTGGCTCAGATCAGGGCATTTACTTCTTTAAAAAGCGAGCTGTTAGAATCAAGGTGCAAGGAAATCGACTCTGTGCACCTCAGCCTCTTCTGTGATATCACCAGAGCACTGTACTGCGGCCTGCTCCTGCTAGCCTTTCCCCCTTGGCAACTACTCACTTGCAAAGGCGGGCAGGATTGGCCCTTGTGCAAATCCCTCCAGCCCCTGGCGAAATAGGCTTCCCCACCATGGACTTTCATATGCATTTGCCTTCTCTTGGGATCATCTTAAATTCTGCTTGTGTTAACCACTCACACACATTGCCACAAGTACGCTAAGGTGCCACAAGTACTCCTTTTCTTTTCGCCAATACAGACTGACACGGCTGCTACTCTGAAACCACACATTGCCATGGTAACTATTACAACTGCAGATCAAAGTTTCCTGCAGCAACTTCCCCTCCTCTGGTATTGCATGTCATTCTTCACCTGCAGCAAAACGCTCGGGCTGGAGAGGTCACCGCGCTGGCTCCCATCCACCCTGCGTTGTTTGCACCACTTCTTACATGCAGGGGCCGGGGAAGAAATAGACCTGCACCTCTCCTAGTTGTAAGTCACGTTTTTCCCCTTGGGAAGCTTGATAACCCTGCTGAGTCCCCTCTCTCTGTTCATTGCTGTCCTACTGTTGATTCACTTCATTCTCCACTGGGCGTTACGTAGACGTGTGCTCTGGTTCCGCCACAAACGATTGGGCTCTAGTCTAGATAGGGCTTACTAGGTGAAATCCTCTGCCCCGTGCTGAGCAGGAGTTCAGACGAAATGATCACAAGGGTCCTTTCTGACCTTAAACTCCGTTAATCTGGGAAAAGAAGCCGCTGATTTGCGGGAATATATAGACTCTCTTCTCTAAATATAAAAGAAACTGAACACGAGGGGGTTTTTATGATGGGGGGGGGGCTCCCAGGAAGATCCCTATAAAACATGTCATCTCCGAAGTTCTCAAGGCAACTCCACGAGGAGATTGTCCGCCTCCGCCTCCCCCCCTCCCATAGCTCTGGGGATGTAGTTAATTGGGATCATTTGAACTTCCACACTCAAAGGTTTGTCTGTGGCTTCTTATTGTGTAGTCCATTCTTTGGCAAGAACTGTTTCAATATTTGGGCGGCAACAAAGGTGGGAGGGGGAAAAAGCGATCTCCAGAAAGGCAGAAAATGAATGAAATGCATTCCGGAGCAGGAGCAAGGCTGCCGATGTGTGCATCCCCCGTTTAGCCGGGCACAGCCCTTCGCTCTGCGGCGCCTTGACGCTTTACTCATTATGTGGAGAGCTTCTTCGGGGACAATCACAATAATGTCCTCTTTGATCTCAATGGGCAGCCTCGGGATACACCCCAGGACCAAAATAATCATCCCAGAGATGGGAGCCAGAGTTCTTTGGTCCGACCATAAAGCACCCCCCCCCATCCCGGGATTTAAACGAAAGAGGAGTAGAAGGAAACATTGACACCAGTTTAATTGGGAGCGACTCTTGAACGCTCGGGGGTAGTGGCACCGTTTAACGTGAACGATTCCTACAGGAGGTTTCCCGAGCTCCTTCTTTTGATCATTGCGGGTGCCCAAGAAGGTTTCTCCCTCTCGTTAACATGGCCCTGCTTTCCCAGGCGCAAAGCCCCGGCCGGCAGGGTACCTGCAAGAAAACGAGGAGCTGGAAATACCGCAGCTCTTTAACTAGGACAGCCCCTGGGGAATACACCCGCTCCCCAGCTTTCTCCTTACACCTGCGCTTCAGCCCCATCACTCCTGGGACCCACCTGGGCGGATCTGCTTGTTTAGCTCGGGACGAAGTGGATCTGAAAACAACACACGCCGACGCCCCTAGAAACGCACAGTACTTTCCCCTGAAGTGGTGCACGCCAACTAACGGCGGTCCCCAAGCCTGTGGCAGCGGCCCTGAGTCTGCCCCTGGGAGGGAGCCGACTGGCTCTTCCCCTGCTCTACAGCGCCTCCAACCTGGAGATTAGCGGCTGCACGCGGGTGGTGGGGGACACTCAGAGGTTTGGGCCGGGAGATGATGGCGGCTGGGGGAGAGTGTGCGCTTGGCTGGGGTGGGGCTGGGGGGGGGGGGACGAGCTGAATTGCCCCTTCCACGGCTTCAGCATCGCGTGGGCAGCTCACCGCTCCCCTGTCCTGGACTCCCCCAGGCTCACTCCCCCAGCGCCCTACCTACCCCTAACTCACCCTGTGGGTCTGTCCTCACGCAGGGCCCGATCGCATCAAGCGATCCCCCCTCTGCAGCGAAAACGCTGCCTCTCTGCTTCGTGCCGACAGCTCCCCTCCCCATCAGTACATCAGCGCAAGACATCGCGGGCAGCAGCCTCCCGCTGAAACCAACAGGTTTATTTCCCACGGGCCCGAGGAAGGCTGGAGCCAAGCTAGCCCTTGGAAAGCGAGGTGCTGCGGGGGGCGAAGGGAAGAGCAGGGCTCGTCTGCAGGATCCGCGCTCTTTGGCAAGCCCCGAGCGCAGCTTCCCCCCTTCGCTGGGACGTTTCTGATTCAGTTTGGTAAATGACCGTAATTATGGATTTTTAGGGGGAGGAGGGAACCCACAACAGAAAAGTGGCGTCAAATAATTTAAAACAGTCCAGTGGAAGGGCTGTCAATTCTGTAAGGAAACGAGCTTGTGTTTATTCAGATGTTTCTCTCCATAATTGTTGTCTGGGGGGAAAACACAGGCTACACTCATTCAGGCTTGTAGCCGACCCTGATTTGGTGCTGATTTATTAACACAGAATGTAGGTGAGAGGAGAGCAGAGGGAAAAGGGCCTTTAATTTGAAGTTGGAAACGGGGTTAGACCAGAGGAGGGTTCATTTCCAAACGAGAGAAGAGGGGTGGGAGGGAGAGAGATATTCTATAAACTGGCTCCAAATTTATCTGCCACTGATTCATTGTTTGAACAGGTTGAAAGCGTGATAATGAGGTTTTTAAGAACCCTGAACAAATAGTCTTTCTATAAACCTGATTATACTGTCCTGGGTGGAGAGGGGGGCAGAGAAAGTGGTGGGAGAAGATTGTTTGACTACTCAGTGATGAGTTCTTTTCGAGTGTGTGTATACACACCCCTATCTATCAATCAAGCTTTTATAGGGTGTCAGCAGCTGGGGTGTTGGAGGAAAAGTGCATGTTAAATGATGCCATTAGACTGTAGTGCAACAAGCACAGACAAGGTAATTGGCAGCAATTCTCAGACCCAGTCCGGTGACCTGTTAATCTGTTGCCACCAGCATTCCACCAGGGGAAAAAGAGCTGCGTGGTGGAGAAATAGTCTTTCCCTTATCTCAGGCCTGGCCAGCTTGTTAATGTTCAACTTGACAAGAGAGAGGGGCTTGCTAGGGTGGAACCTGTCTCCATTCAATCAGATTATTACTCCAATTGCTGAGTGTAATTTACGGCCCATGGTTTAATTTATTCTCCTGTTTTTTTGGAGCAGGGAAGGGTTTGGCACCAGAGTGTTGGAAAGGAGAAACAGGAGGTCTCAGTGGAGCAGGGAGCACTGTTCAGCATCTCCGACCTTTCACTTTCTCAGCCAATGAGTTTAGAAAAGGCCCAAGTTGCAGAGGGACATGTAGGCCTGCACTCTCCACGGTGCCTCCGGACTTGGCCAGAAACAAGCTCTTTGCTTCATTCATAATAAAGTGTCTAACTCATTCCTGTCCAGTTTGCACAGACGGGGGATTGCTTGGGTGAAAGGCTTTGTACAATGCCTGGATCCCTTCCCAAACACTTACAAGGGCTGTAGGTGTAAACAACAAACAGAAAGCAACCAGAAACAACTGTTTAAAGAACAATCACTTCACAATACTGCTTTGTATCTGAAAAAAAAGAGCTATCCCCAGAGATGACAAAACAGAATCCAAATGTCGCAACAGAATCATCAGGGTGTTTCAGAGTATCCAGGGTAGGAACAATAACCATAATTTATCAGCCTCTGGGTCACAAAATACCATCAGCACAATGTGTTTTGTAGTAGTAAGCTGGAGAGGGAAAGTCAGGTTTTTAAGTGTGTTTTGTTTTAATATACTTCTACTCCAGCCTTCTACTCCAGTTTTACTGAGTTGATAATTCATTGGTAAAAATTAGGTCTGTTAATACACACCTAAGGCTCAAAACTATGGTCTTTACTCAGGATAAGTTGACAAGGGCCTGAGAAATGATGGCTAGGGTACATAAAAGAAGATTTGGGGCATTTTATGTTATTTACAGACATTTTGAGCAGGTAAGGTGAAGACTTCTTGCTTGTAACAAGGCTGTTCTACACACACAAAACTTAGTACACTTACTTGAACTTAATGCCAAATTCATGAACAAATTACACAGATGGGTTTCATTGTTTCCATATTTGTTATATAACTGAAGAGGAAGAATATTCAGCTCATTAGGATGGACAGTGCCATGTGGGAGGGGTCAAAAACTATGAGCATGGAAAAACAGCTCATTTTTCCCCATAAAATGACTGATCGCAGGGTGAACAGCTGTAATTTCCAAACGGCCCCTTGTTTAATAACATAATATCAGGAATCTTTTGAGAGAGTTCAAGAGCAGTAACTAAACAAATGAGAGAATTAAAAATAACTCTGTGGCATGAAAGGGTACACTAAATGTTTTTTGAAAATTCGGAGTAACTCCATCTAATGAAGTAAGTCCCTGTTGTTCTGAAATTTTCCCTTTTACAAGAAATAACTGTAATTTCTTCTATAACCACTTAAACATTTGAGAACTCAGTTCAAACAGGTGTCGGCAGAACTCTTTAAATCAATTTGAAAGTGCATTAAAACCCGGGGAGAATTTATATGCTAGAAAACAGTCCCACAAATTTTTAATTTTGATAATTTAAAGATGTAAAAGAACGTGTATGTTTACAAACCATGCCATTTGTCAGCATTGCACAGTATATTGCACTTATTCCAAGGTTGCACTAAATGACACTTTCCTCTCCATTGTCACCACATATTGATTAGCTTTAGTTCAAATTCATTTCTAATGGAACCTGGGTTCCAAACTTTGGAAACCTTCCCTTCTGGTCAAAGAACAAAGGGGGTGATTTGAAATGCAGCAAGTGATCTCTGCATGCAAACCTGCACTCACTTTGTGCAAAGCAAATAGCAACCACGCTGAGATGGGTGAAAGAAGTTTGATTTTTGTGTGTTAATAAATGGAACTTTTAAGCTGTGATAAATGAAGCTGCCTTGTGACCTGACTGTTGTAGTAAACCTTTGTGTTTCTGTGCTTGGTGGCGGTGTGAGTGACTTGCAAGGCCACAGTGCCACTGGGAATGTTTCAGCTAATGGTACACAGACATACCACTGGGAAATTTAAGCTTCTATTCACAAGTCTTTCCTCCCGCTTCCAACTACCTATTGCTATTTCTACTCTACTGATTATTTGACTCTTACATTGCTGTCCAGACCTATGCTGCGTGCTCTACACAGGGCCTTGAACATTTCCTGGAAAGACTATTAACAGTTGTGTCTCCTGCACCTTTCCCATTTAAGAAGCGTCTCCCTCAAAGATACTGCTCTGCTGATCATTTGAACACAGGGTGAGCATACTCATGTAAATAGTTGGTGTGATTCCTTAAATATGCCACACATGCACTCTTGTTGACCTATTAAGGCCCAAATGGGGAACACCATATGTGCAAAGACCCCAAAGGAGGGACACACAGACAAATTGTTAATGCAGGAAACGAAAACTGGTGTGGGATTAATTTCTTTAGTATAAATAAAGCTCTTTGCATAACCTCAGTCTTGCGATTCTTTATTTCTCATGTAAAGAATTTTCATCAATAGAGATAATGTAGACACTTAATGTGTGTAGAAAGTATGCAGCTTTGTGACCTTTCCTTGAAGTGAATTGCAACAGAGTGGTACGCATGCATGTGTGTGAATGTCATGGAAATGGCATAGCTCTTCATTAGGCACCTGATCCAAAGTCCATTAAGTGAACAGAAAGATAGTCATTGGCATAACCAGCTCTTAAAATCTCAATGAGCGCAGCGCCGTGGAGTTGTTATAACTCTTAAATGGCAGGATTGCTTAGTGGGTAGCATGAAAGAGTGAGACACAACGGGCATCATTCAGAAGACACAGCCATACAAATTTGGTTCAAAGCACACTGTCATCCAGACAACTTAGAATGTGTACCCAGATGGCAGCAGGGAAAGGAGTTCTGCACAGTGGTTCAGATGGTGAGCTGAGGTCAATGGAGCAACGCGGGTTTATGCTGGCCGAGAATGGGGCCCAGTGTGTTACCATATAATTCAAGAAGGAGCTGGGCTTCTGACAAATATTTTAGATGTGGCTACATACAACTGACAAACAAATCTTTTATTCTGTGTTTCTATAGAGCCTACCCCGATGGCATCTAGGCCCATGACTGGAGCTTCTAGGTGCGCTACCATGATCCAATATCTAGAAAAAAAGAGCCTTTCCTATTATTTGTGTGTTATTCTGAACAACATAGGCCCCATTTTGATCTTAGGTACTCTTGTGTAAATGAGATCAGGATCTGGCCCTGCAACTTTAAGATCTATCACCAATCAGCAGTTTGAAAGTGCTCACCATGCGAATGTCTTGGTACTGTTTGGCTGGATCAGTTCAGTGCAACTGCAATAGCAAAGCGCTATTTTGCTATTAGCAAAGCAAAGAGAATGGTTTGATTTATAGTTTTGTGGTAAGAACAGTTCAGTTTGCCAGGGTGCTCAATTTAATTAATATTCTTTGGGGGGAAATTTGTTATTGTTTCCTTAACTGCATGCCTTCCAATATAAAACAAACTCTTGCGGTTGGGGATGTGTTGCTAATTACCCTAAACAGTTCTAAAAGTTGTGTGTTGACCTCCTTCTACATTTTACATATACAGTATATCATATTGACTCAAGAGTATTGTGTCTACCTGTACTTAACAAGAAACAGATACCAGGTGAATTTTAACACTGCTAAAACAAGAATGTTACCCGCTGCATGCAGCATTCCCAAGTGGAATGTGTGAGCAAGGCAGTGAGGATAGCTTATAAAGCAAAGTTAATTGCAATATTACCTGTGGATCTAATTCAGATCACCAGTACAAATAAGCAAATGTTTGGATATAATATTACATAACGTGTGTACCTTCTATAATACAACATAGAATAATTATGGGAAAAAAGTATATCTTTGCATGCATATGAAGGGTCAAATTCTGTCATCAGCTTTTAGGCAGAACATCCCCATTGATTTATCCTTCCTCTGGCTCCTTGGAGTGCAAATTACACCAGTGCAGACTTTCTTAGATTCAGACCTCCTTGTACCTGCTCACACACAACGATGTGTCACTTACACCACCTCTGCATCTGGCCCATTGCTTGGAATGTATCAGTCTTATAGGCACTCTGTCTGCCTTTAAAATAGGGGTAGGTTTCAGAGATGGTGGACCCCTGCCCCATCTCCACTGACTTCAGTAGAAGCAGAAATGGGCCCAATGTTACAGTGTGTGATGAAGATAGTGTGTGTTCTTTTGTATAGCTGAGCCAGCAGGGGGAGTTGGCTTTGTTCTCCCTTATGTAGAACACAATAAACAATTTGACTTGCATCATACTGTACAGTTTAAGGGCCCATAGATACTTACGGGAGCTTTGTTTGAATGAGGACTTTAAGATGAGGCCCTTATTTTTTTTAATAGTGTCTTTCAAACACATTGTATCCCCAAATACTTTGAGTTAATTAATGAAATGGCAGCATTGAAGACCAACAGAGAGAGAGAGAGGCAAAAGCAATGCAAGAAAGAGGTGGAGAGGTGTAGGGCAATAGCTTTCTAACTTCTTGCTTACAAGAATCCACCTTACTGAATATATCCCATCACCGTAGGATGAATTAGGTGTAATTCTACTGTCTGAGTTATGCAGAAGGTGAAAACAGGTGATGACAGTGATCCCTTATGGACACTGAATATCTATGAAATCTATTAACCTGTCTGTGACTGACCCCTGCAGCGCCTCCTGCTGGTCTCTCAGGGAATTAGCTCTTCCAGTATCCGGAGCGCCCTCTGCAGGCCAGTGTCCCACATGCCACTGGCCCCCATGTCTCTCCCAGGCCCTGGTGCCCCTTTTACCCAGGGTGCTGCCCCCTGGCAGTACTCCCACAGTCTCTGAGTCTCCTCTCCCCAGGGAACCCCCACCCACTATCCCTACCTGGCCTCAGTCCTTGGCTACTGCCAGTCACCATTGAGCCCCCACACACTGGGACAGACTGCAGCATATAAGCCAGTCATCACAGGCAAGGGGGGTTTGGACCTTCTGCCTCTGCCTATCCATGGGCTGTCCCCTGCAACCCCAGTACCCTTTTTGACCTTCCCCTAGGCCTGCAGTCTGGGGGATTTCCAGGCCAGAGCGCTAGAGCACCCCAGCTCCTCTGGCCTTCCCCCAGCCCTGCTCCACCTTAGGTACCCAGGTATGCTCCCCAGCAGCCAGATCCTTCTCCCTCTAAAGGCAGAGAGAGGGACTCCCTGCTCCTGGCCCACTGCCCTCTTATAAGGGCCAGCTAAGCCCTGATTGGGGTGTGGCCACAGCTGAGGCTGCTTCTCCGATCAGCCTGGGAGCTGCTTGACCCCCCAGCCACAGCCCTCTCCTGGGCTGTTTTAAGCCCTTTAAGGCTGGAGTCGGTGACCACCCCGCTACGCTGTCCTTCCACTATATTTCCAGACTGCAGCTTGCAAACAATTATTTTTTTGTTTTGTTTGAAAAGTAATGTCCAAATTGTAGGGCTAGGTTAGAAGTATTTTTTTTCCCTGCTATGCAATGCGTAAACAATTTCTTGAATGGTCCCAGAAGACAAGCCATAGCATAAACTTTGTACAGCTACTTTTATTCAAGTGTGACACACCAGGTCAAAATGTATTCATACAGTCATGCATAAAATAGTCAAAAAATAAAACATGTCAAAATAGCTAACAAATTTCTTTATAATGTTGCTGTTTACATGGTTGTTGTAAATGTGGAGACAGATTTACTCTGTTCTGAAACATATTGTAAACTCATAAAGGGCACGATTTGTGAAGAATTCAGTCTAGAAAAATGTAGGTCATGAGACAAGGGTAAATGCCTCCACAACTTGTGTCCACTAAAACTTTCTCTGTCTTGCACACCACTAATTTACATTCAAATGCAAATCCACAGAGAACTGGCTTTCCAACTGGGACACCAATTAGACGAGGTTCTTGACTCCAAATAGCCAGTTAAGATCCCTTCACTAGCACAGAATGTGCAGAAACAAAGAATATCAGTGAAGATGCATGATGCCTTAATTTCAGTTTTGCTGTAGTTGACTGATGTTATTTATACCCTGGACTAATCAAAGCCAGGAGTGTTTCATCATACTAAATGTCATGAAAAATATATGTATCCACGGTGAAATTCTGGCCTCACTGAAGTCAATGGCAAAACTCCCATTGACTTCAATAGATTCAGGATTTCACCCTGAATACATATGACTAAGAAAGCTCATGACAACAGAGTTTTTTATACATCGTCTGAATGGCAATGGTTTATTGGTAGATATTATTAATAATTGTTTGGTGTGTAAAATTGAAATACAGTTATATATTTACTCAGCCTTTACAGAGCAGAGAACATGTTTCATCCATTTATGGACATTCAAGCTGAATACATGAATATATATTATGTACTTCCGTGCAAACCGTTAGAAAAAATATCTGAATGTGCTTCAACTTCTTCAAATGGAGTTTCCCAAACAAGCTCTTGGGTTTGTATTCAGATGATCCAAATGTGAATACTTTGCTTTCTAGTACCTTTCAGGGACTCAGCTGTAATAAATGTATCAGAAATTATTGGATGAGTCTGTTGGACATAGGAAAGAACCTATAGTTCTCCCAGTCTCTCTTGCTCCCAAATGAATTGAACACAGCTTCTGAAACATAGCATCACCATGCAGTCCTCAACTGAACTAATCAGTCACAGGAAGGACGGCTACTTCCCTAATCCTTCCACATCACAGAATGTGATCCTGCTATTTTTGGCGGGGTTTGAATTTTGTTGGAATGGTTTAAAGAACTATCAAGCGCAGCCGTCTGCTTATTTAAAATAAAAATAGGTTCGTTGTGTTTTTGCTACCATCCGAGTACAGAAAACAAAGCCTTATGATGGGTAGTCTTCCAAATGTATAGATGTTGCTCTCTGTCTGTGGACAATCTGAAGTCTAAATTCACTGGATAAATAGTTCATTGTGGATTAGTCTCCAGCTGTACTCTAAACTCCTTGGAAAGGGTCACAGGATCTTTAATAGCCACAAGTGGTCATGACCTTGAGTTTGTATTTCAATCAAAAGTACAGCTTGTCAAAAAAGGGAACCTTTTTCAGTGATTAAAAGGATCGATTTTTCTGTGAAACGTTCTGTGATCCCCCCCCGTCTTTTCAAACAGTGAATTTCAAATTTCTTTTGAGGAAAAAAAGGATAAATTGTATGACAAATTGATCCTCTGGTTTGAGCAACTCTAATCAAAAGGGATAGCGTTATCAGCACATATTCCCTTAAAACCATGCTAGGGCACGAATTCAACACGCAGTGTTAGGGAAAAGTGGCACTTACTGAATTGGCAACATTTTTAGATTTTCCTTGGGTGTGTAATGGGCTCCTTTCGAGTCATGACCAATCTTAATCTTCTTTAAATTATAAGATTAGACAAAGATCACAACCTCAGTTGCTATGGCTACAACTGAAAAAAAATGGTTAACTTTTATAAAACTATTGCAAGTAAATAAGCACAGGAAAATAGGCAAAATCTGCCTAAGAGGTAAGTGTCTAGTCACTTTGGAGCTAATTCCTTTCCCAAACATTCATGCTTCTTTAGCATACTGCTTCCCAAAAGAAATAGTTCCTTGAGATGGATATGGTAATGATCAGAGGAGAGACAAAACATGACATCCTGTATAGTCCCCTGATGATGGTCCTGCCCAATTAGGTTTAACAACACAAGGTTGGAGGATCATCCTAAAACATATTTTGAAGCGGAAAATAGAGAACAAAGAGACAAGAGGTCTCAAAGGACTGGAAAAAAGAGTTTCCAGCCATCTTGATGAGTCTGTTTAACCACAGCTTGATGGAGAGAGAAAAATGGCTCTGAGGATTATCACATAAAACTTGTCAGTTCTAGGTCTGTAGCCTGAATTCATGAATCAGAAGTCACTATGATCTCACAGTGGTTCAGTGTCTTGTCTGAAACAAATTGATGGTGTCACATTCAGGTCTTAGGAGATGTGACCACATTCAAACCAAACCAAACAACACTTTTGCACTTGGCCACCTTGTTGGTAGGGGAGAGTCCAAGGGGCTGAATGGGCAAGAAGAAGCAATGACACATCCAAATGTGATCCCCTTAGGTCAGGGTTGGTATGCACTGCTCCCGCCTATCCTTTTACCTGGTTTGTAGATACACTGAGGTAGAGCCAAACTGCCATAAAGACTGTCAGCCCAGTGCCTTTCATGAGCACTGCATTCGTGTTTGAAAAAAAAGTATCACCAATATATCGTAAGGACTTGAACATAGCACTTCATTATTTCCATGTTGGCCCAAAGGTGGTAATTTAAATGCATTTCGTGTTATGTTGATTTATGGCAGCTAAATTAATGTAATAAAACTTCACAGATCTGTTTCATGTTTATTATTGATAAAACTCTCACTAAAAGAAATGTGAAAATCCATCTTTATGAACTTTAATACTTGGTTCTGGCATCTGTTTTCAATTTAACAAGTTGACTGAAATGAATGTAACTACAAAAACTAGAACAGCCAAATGTGTACGTATCATTGCACAAAAATAGTTATTTCATCACTCAGTAATAATCATTTCTGATTTATTTGAACTGACTTTCAGGATCTGACTGTCAGTTCTTGTCTGGGATTTGAGTTCAACCGGGAGTTTTGCTTACGCAAGGATTGCATGATCTGACCCTTGGAGCTTCATTTGCAAAAAATCTTTTGGAAACAGCCGCATGGCAAGTAACCAGTGTGAATCAGAAGTGCTGCAAAAATATTAGAATTTTCATTCCATAATAATATTTTGCTGCTTTGGAATAGAAGTAGAACATATACCGAGTACAAATGTCTCCTGTGCTAAAGTGATGCCATTTGTGGGCTGAAAACATTTACAGATGTAAGGAAACTGGCTTTTATCATACATAGACCTGTGTAAAGATCACATAAAAGATTTAGGCATGAATGTATTTGAAAAGAGATAGAGCATGCTGTAAATTATTCATAGCCATAGGAAAATGGTGCACAGTAAAGAAGAAAGTGCCTAGAGACTAGCTTGATTGTTAGCAACCAACTACAAGACTAGCTTAGGAGTGACACCAAAGCTGCGTGAACTAATATTTATGTTTCTTTTGAGCCTATACTAAATACCATATTACAATTACACCTTCCATAGTTTTGTACATGACTTCAGTGCTTACACATCAATAAGAGAGCACAAGAGAATGCAATTTGACATAGATATAGCTAGATTGTTCACACGGTTTTATGTATATCTATCTAGAGAGAAAGAAATCAAATGTTTATAGTTCAATAAGGAAGCAACTCCAGCATCCGTCTTCACACTTGCTGAGGTCCCTGGCAGCAGAACTGGTGTAGCATTGCTGGGCAAGTGGGGGACTGGATTGGGGGGGATGCACGGTTTGTGCACCCCTTGCACACTGAATACAGTGTGGCAAGGACAGGACAGGCAAAAGCCTGGGGTGAGTCTAGAATATCCTCTGCAGAAGGTTCAATTTGAGGGTTGCAAAAATAGTCACAGCAGAATTCTTAAGGACACTAAAATATTTCTAACATAGCTTCTTTGTCACATACCCCACATGCATGAAGTTGTGGGGTGGTATGAAGGTTTTACTGGTGTTATACCAATAAAATAAAAACCAGCAGGATCTTATTAAAGGGAAAAGGCAAAATACCACATTTATTGTGAATACAGAAAGAATCATAGTAAGCAGTTATTTATAGCTATAACATTTAATTCAATCTCATATTTATTCACACACTCATTCATACAAACACACACACACAGGTTCTGCAAGGTTGTTATCATAGTTACCAGCCTTAGAGTTGCTCATGCCAAGCCACTCGCCAGGTGGCCTGGACATGAGGAGGGAGCAGGGCCTCGTCAGATGCACATCTGATGCTCCTGGAAGTTGGTTTGCAGAATCAGACCCCAAAGTTCTCACTTTCTAGAGTACATTTTTATAGGAATTTCTTCCTATGCCAGTCTATGGGAATTGCTTCATCATGCTGTTGCTGAATCAATCAGCAGATAGCACATTCCTGACAGCTCCATGCTGCTAGATGTTATCTTGTTCTTTGGTTCTCCCATTCTTGAGGCTGTTGGGTGGATTCCAGTCTGCCCTCCGGGGGTCCTCTGGTTATTTCCACTTGACGCCTTCTTCAGCCAATGGACATTGGATTCTTAGGCTGGCACCTCCCTGATCATTCAGTTATTATCCACACCAAGCATCCATCCACATACATCCTCTATCTCTATTTTAATCACAATTGTTAACAAAGCAAGATGAATACAACAAAAGGGCAGGGAGTCTCTGGGTGCTGTTTCTGTTGTTACAGAGTATTGCTTTGAGTCTCTCTCTGTGTGAGTAGTTGTTATTACAAAGCATTGCTTTGAGAACAGACTCTGTCTTAGAATGTACTAACGCAATTAGCAGCTTGCAAATTTCACACATAGAGGGAGAGAAACAGTACCAAAAACCAAGAGACCTTTTAAGTAGTAATACCCTGGAATTTAAACTATGGGGAATCAAACTCATTTGTGATTTTAATACAGAACTTCTTTAATATGATCCAACACTGGCACCCTTTTAGGATAACTGGCATAAACTACTCCTGGCTTCACTGCTTGTGAATAATGCCACCATCCCAATAAAACCTGTCTACCCCACTGCACCATCAGTGCAACAGAAGGGAAGTTATCTCTTGGGTTCACATGACAGCTGTTGACCACCACAAAGCAACATTAGAAAGTGAAGGAGAATATCATATCCATGTGGAACTGGAAAGGACATTTGGCAGGGCTACCTATTGATTCACCAACACTTTCTACAATGTCCTGAGTTTTCCATGGGGATGACTCAACCAGGCACTTTTAATCTTCAGGGCACTGCATAATTTGAGAGATCATAGCTCAAGGCAGTATGGCTGCAAAACACAATTAACAAAAGGCCAAATTCTGAGAAATATTGGACAACTCATGAACATCTGCATCTCTCACTGAACCCACGGGGAGCCACAGATGCTCAGAACTGAAGTCAGTGGGAGTCTAAGCACCTACTTTAATGGGAACTGGACTCACCTAAAACTCACCTGTTTGTTGCCACACAAGCAAATAAGCTGTGGAGGTTGTTCTTTTACTTTATGCTGGCTTTGGCAGGTGATTAAACAATTCTGAACTTTCAAGGCAGATAAGAAGTTAATTACTAAGGCGTGTTAGATACATGGTTTAAGAGCATTTAGTATTTCTATGGTAACTTTTTTTGGGGTAGAATTGGGCAAGCTAAGGGTGAAACCAGACACATGGGTTATTTTTTCTGTATTTTAAATCGTAAATGAGATTATACAATGTCAATACAATTTAGAGCGGTAGTCAAGAAATTAGAAAATATGAGATATCAAGTGTTCATAAGAAATTTTGAATGAATGTTTAATAAGGAACCAGGGAGGGATTTAACTCTACTTTGACTCAAATATAAATGCCCAAACTTATCATAACATCAATATAGACAAATCAAACAGTATATCTTAACTGTCTCCCAAGGGTAAAATAAAAAGGCATTAAGCAGGGACTTGTCTGTCATTGAAACCTTTATTAATAACAAATGCGGTTAAAAGGGGGTGATTTCCACTATTTATAAAGCATTAAACTTCAGCAATCCAAATAACAAAACTATATTTAGGAAACAAAAGAAGGAAGCGTTGGGTAAACACATTAAATTAGCCGACTGCAATGAGAGCTGGGAGGCTGGCAAAGAATCCTTCGCATGTTGCATTATAAGAGGATATTACTTTCAAATAATGTATTAAAGTTATTTAATACCCGCTGAAACAAATATATGGAGGGGGAAGAGAACAGTGATTCAGGCTGTGTAGCCAGAGAGGCAGTTTTCTCAGTGACAGTTGGAAATTTTGCCTAGTTTGGCAACAATTTTTAGCATAGTTCCCAAAGACAAATAAAAGTCATTGCCAAATGCAAGTTTCTGCTTGATTGACAGGTGGTGATGTTGGGCCTACTAATGAGAACCCTATTTGGTTGATGTAAAGTGTAACATTCTGGTCCTCTGAATAGAGCACAGTTAGGGCTGGGGTATCACCACCAGGTATAGGGAATAGTGGTTGAAGCTGGCTGCTCACTCCAGGGGATCACCACTGCGCCTAGACCTTTTGGCTGTGCCTCTAGCCTACTCATGTTTCCATAATTTCAACTGCAAAGACACACACTTAGCCACAATTTCAGATCTAGATCCAGATTTCAAGCACCATGAGAGCCCAGTGGGGTTCAGATCCAGGGTCTGGTTCATTTTTATGAAGAAGTATTATCTTCTCCATCATTAAGGCTGCAATTAGCATCTATTACAATCATCCCCCCTCATAACTTTGGTTTGGAAATTTGGTTTGGTCTGAAGGTTGCCAAAAGAGCCAAAAGAATATATTTGCAAAGACTGGAGAATACTCTCACTGTTCTTGAGTTTCAGTCATTGGAAAATCAGACAGTAAATATAACCACATTGCTCTTACCAAAGACAGATAAATGCATATATAATCACAACAGGACAACTTTGACTCTGACATATAATAGATACTATTCATTCATCGATAATCTCAAAACAGAAACACAATATTGTCAGTTTATAAGGGCAAAAGGAACCAATGTAATAACCTAGTCTGACACCCTGTGTAACACTTGCCATGGGATTTCTCTGAGTTAATTCCTGTTTGAAATAGAGCATATCTTTCAGAAAACCATCTAATCTTGATTTAAAATAATTCCAGTGATGAAGAATCCACCACAACCTTGGCAATTTTTTGAAAGGTTAATTTTCCTCACTTAAAAATACTCATCTTTTTTGTCTGAAAAAGACACAACCCTTTTGGACCAGGTTTTCAGGTCTGGCTCAGCTGTGAAATGATGGTACAAGATCCGAAATGAGTGGAAAAGTTGGCTTATAGTCATCATTGTACTTCCCTGACCCCATGAATGTCAAGGCTCCCAGTGCCCCCCAACGTAAGGTAGAGAATCCTCAGGGTAAAGGCAACTAGGGGCTGGTACATTGGTGGGCAAGATCATCCAATCACACCTTCACCCCACATGTTTTCTGTATGCTCTGGGGAAAGGAATGGCAGCACAGAGCCAGCTATGGAAACCCTGTGACACTGCGGGGGTTTCTCCAGGCAAGGGGGAATCCCTAGCTACTCTGTTAAAGCACCTTTCTATCTCCTTTAAATTTTTAGGGGCAGGAGCCAATGATAGACCCTTTTAAATGTGCAGTTTAATGCCAGTTGGATCAGCCTCAAATATAAGTCCTCAAACTTATATACATAATTTTAACATACATCTTTAATGTTATATACTTTCCTACCCAAGGTTGTACACAACATTATTCTTAAGGAATAGTAACTCTAAGTACTTTACCAAAATTCTGTCCATTATACATAATTTAGTGTTATATCTATATCTATATCAGAAAAAAATTCTTCTAGGGGATAATGAAGAGGAAAATGTTAGAATTATTTATATAATTCTATTTTTTTCTCTTAACATTATTCCCTAGAATATTTTTTCTGATATCAATCTTACTATTTTAAATGATATTTAATAAATAAAAACATTTCCAACACAATCAGTGGGCTGGTGTTAAAGTTTTATGTTTGATGACTGAATAGATCTTCAGCTAATGTAAATCACCATATTATGTGGGCAGTGTAAGGTTAGGACAGCCTTCACTTTTCTATTCCTTGCTTTGAAGTGTTTGGTTTTTTTGCAAATGATGTGATAGGTAACTTGAGTAAATTATTGCCACTGAGCAACCTTACCTCTTTTTTAAATTAACTTTTGTTTGTTTCATTTTTGAAATAGTAACAATTGTGGCACTTTGCAAAATTTGTTTCTGAATATAAGAATGTAGGACATAGAACTGGATGGGACCTCATGGGTCACTGAGTCCAATTCCCTGCTATCACAGACAACACTGTCCTATAACCCTGAACAAGAGCTCTGTGTGACCTTGAAAGCATGTCTTTTTCACCAACAGAAGTTGGGCCAGTACAAGATATACCACACCTGACTTGTCTCTCTAATATCCTGGGACCAACATGGCTACCACACTACAAACATAAAACTTAGAGATATTTAGAGCATGGGGTTTGCTTTGAGCCTTTCTCTATTTAGAATGACTTCTTAAATTTTGCTTTTTGACATGCGTGTAACTAAAATGTGGGTAACATTAGAGATGGTTTTTGAAGAGGAGAAAAGGCTGTTGTTTTGTGAAGAAGTTCTTGGTTTACAGCAGGTCATTATATATACTCTTGTTCAATTTTTCACTGTATTTAAATGCTAGATTCTATAAAGACCATTCTGTTTTAGTTCACTGTATTATATCCAGTCACATCTTTAGATTGTGAGCTCTTGAGAGCAGGAATTTTATTCATTTTTTAGTGTCTTCCACGTCTTATAAAATACTGAGAGTGCTAAAAACACGTAAAATGCAGTCATGAACAAACAAACAATAATAATAGTCACTTGAAAAAAAACCTGGAAAAGGTTATAAGAAGTTGGAAATGCAAAATTAAACGGTCTGAACCTGTCAAATAAGAGAATATGAGCCAGTGTCTTCCCTTTGTGCTACTTTAGTGGTGTAACACTAGAGCTTCTCAGCTGAGAATCCCCTGGTATCAGGGAGTCATTGGCAGACAGAGTAAGCAGAGCCTCCTATTCCACCCCACTCCACAGATTCTGGCATAGGATGTATGACAAAGGCAGATTGCATGTATATCTTAACTGGTACTACACTGCGACTATTCTCCGCTGGCAGATGGCCCTTTGGGGGCCTGTTATGAGCCTGGCATGCTTTAAAGCAACCCCAGTGTAGAACTAGGTCCACAATCAGGAAGCTGCAACTGGTCTCTTTGTGGCCACCCCATGCTCTGCTGTGCTCAGTGGATACTGGGTGCAACTCAGTCCCTTTCTCTTCATATTCATGCTTCTCCTATACGTTGCTCATTGATTTCCTGTTACTAAAACACAGAACAACATGAGTTATGCTACAGTGGTTGATGCCTCAGCCACAATTCAAAAGAGCCTTTGCACTTGTTCAAGGGTGGCTTTAAATTAGCCATTTTTTATCCAGAGAACATTTTTCTTAGCCTTTTCCTTGGAAACTCTGAAAGTAAAAGAGCTGCCTCCTGTATGTTTTGTGTAGCTTGGTGAAAAGCGGTGGTAATTATATAATAATGGCTTGCAAAGGCAGTATTTCAGCACAAGGTGTTCCAAGGCAACAACTTCTGTAGTCAGAATGACAATGGTATTTATAGCAGGAAATCCCTTGCAAGAAAAATATCTGCCCACTACAGACAGCAATAAAGTAAAAATTTTGCCTGAAGCATAATTCTTCAGTAAATATCTGAGTCACAGAACCATTAACATACCTGTAAGTGGTAAGAATTTGCCATTCTAAAAAAAAGTTGTTGACAATATGTAGAGATAAGTAGATATTTACTGAAGAATTATGGATAACAGTCTGTTGTGGCATAATAAAATGTGGGGAATCAAAATGTATGATTGTTTGACTGGTCAGTGGTGGATTGTTCTTACGTTTTTAAGAGTTGAAGGTCATGCTATGTATTATTTCCAAGATAATGTTCCCTTGAGTTTTTGCCAAAGGTCTTTGTGTCACCAATGACTTACATTTGACCTATGACCTCAAAAATTGGAACCTGAACTCCTTTTACACCATTAGGAGTTGAAGGCCGTGCCATATGCCTTTCAAAAATGAACTAATTATCTCTAGGGATGAAATACCATCTCAGATTTAACCCCTGACCTCAATATCACAATAACTTTGTGTTCTTAGTAAACTCCTTGGTTAGATGGGTGCCTTCACTAGTTCTACACTCACAAGAGTGGATTTTCCTCTCATGCTCATGTAAATTAAGAATCACTCAGATGAAGTCAATGGGGTAGCACTAGGAGAAAACTGGTGTGAGACGAAAATCAACCACAGACATTTATCTACCTTCATGGTGTGAAATCCTGTCCCCATTGACACCAATGGGAATTTTGCCATTGATATCAATGGGATCAGGATTTTACCCATGGAAATTAACACTAAGGTAGGTAAAACAAGACAACAGGGCAGGTTATAATGTGTAATTGGTGCACACTCTTAATGTATGTTGCAGTGTGACAAGCAATGCAAAGCTGATTAGATTCGATGGGTGAAATTCAGCAGGGACGTACATGGTGGTCTGTGCTACAAGGACCAGATTCCGTGAAGTCAATGGGAGTTTCCCCTGCTTATCCGATGGCTGAATTTGTGTCTTCCCTCGCACCTTCCTTACAGGTTGGAAAAGCTTTTCTTTTCAGAGTAGCTGTCTATATTTCTGTTTATACCTCATATCTAAACTGAAGTGGGAGGATAGGGCAGGGATTCTCTCAAGGAAACACAAACAGACCAGTTTTTCTGGGGACAAGAGCCTTGCCCTCAGGGAAGGATGGTAGTGGAGCGGATGGGGGAAGGGAGGAATGAGAAGAAGGAAGGAATAAATCAAAAGGTTTATTTTTTTTAAATCAGTTCCCTTTCCACAGTTTACTAGCCCAATTTTCACTGTTTTTGGGTAGGTTTTTCTCTTCTTTTTTATGTAGAAACAAATCAGAATTGAGGGATTACAGTGACCAATCAGAACAGAGGGATTTGCATAGTCACACTATAGTGACTAAGAAATAGCCTGTTGCCTTCCACTGGCTCAGGGCCAAGGTGTCCTCTGTGGCGGTGCTGGGGGATCAGTATGCCCAACGGACAAAGGTGTTGGGTGGCCTGGCTGGTGGTGACAACTGCATAAATGGCAGTTCAAACCTCTTGGGTGAGGGTTCAACATGACCAGGTCGTCTGTAGCTCCTGGCTGAGGACCACGCAGTCAAGCTGTCTGTGGCTTTGACCTCCTAGGTGGGGGCTGAGCAATTAAACAGCCTCTTTCTCAGGCCTTCTAGCTGGAGTAAACAACTATGGTCTATGGCTCCAGCCTTCTGGCAGAGAGCTGCGCAGTTAAATGGTCTGTAGCTCAGACCTCCCAGGGAAGGGCAGATTAAGCAATGGCATCTGGCCTCCTGGAGGGACTGAGCACTGAAACAGTCTATAGTCCCACCTCCTAGCTGGAGCAAACAACAATAATCTATGGCTCAGGCCTTCTAGGATGAGGGCTGAGCTGGCCACAGTCAATGGTTCGGGCCACTTGATTGAGGGCTGAACAAATAAACAGTCAATATCTCTCACCTTCTGGCCTAAAGGTTAGGGCACTCAGACTTGCATGTGGGGCCAGGGGTAGTGGGACCCAGGTGCACCCTACTCCACCAGGTCCCAGCCCAGGGCCCTTGAAGGGACAGGTGGTCCCATCATGGGGTTAGCAAGGGAAACATGGGGTCACTGCCTTGATCCCTGGCAGCACAACAGGACCAAAGTCCCATTTCCCTGGGCTACTTCCTACTGGCTCTTGGTGGAGCTGTTCCATCACTGGTGGGACCTGGCTCTCAGTGTCACTGTCTGGCGGTCCTTCTTCCACTCCCTCCTCAGTGTCATCTGCCTCCCAGGGTGGTGGCTTGCCTCTTCTCCCCACCACCAGCCACAGGCTCTGATAGGGGCTCAGCTCCCTGGGAGGGACATCTGCCTCCTTCCCTGGTCCAGCCCCAACTGAGCTTCAGGGTTCTGCTTTTATACTTCCTGTCCCGCCCTGGCACTTCCTGTGAAAGGGGCAGGGTTAGCTGTGCCAAACAGGGTGAGTTAACCCTCTCTGAACCAGAGTGAGGCCACTGTGCCTCACTTCATAGCCATAAACTGATTATGGAAATCCTTTCACTCTGAGCAGTTAATTTATGGTTAATGGCTATATGGCTAATTTATGGTTTATGGCTATAGGGCTCCACATATTGTACGATTACTAGAAAAATATCTGTGCGATCATTGTGCAATTTATATACCCACAACTGGCTGCTGAGGTTCAGTAGAGATGTCCAACATGTTTTGTTTGAAAAAAAAATCAAGAAATTTTTGAAAACAAGAAAATGTTCATGGACAATTTTTTTTTTTGACATTTTCCAGTTTTTTTGGTGGGGAAAAAACTTTTTTAGGCCCCTCCCCTCCATTTTTTCCTTTCTCACTGGTTTCCAGTGGAAAAAATTAAAAAAAAAAGTGAAGGGAGGAGAGAAAAGGACGAAAGGGAAATAAAAGTAGATTTAAAAAAACCCCAAACCATGCAAAAATAGAACTCAGAAAGTTTTCATTTTTTGGTTTTATAAAACAGACAAAAAAAGTTTTTTCATTGAGAAATTGGGGGGGCGGTGGTGGGGGGAAACACATTGTGTGGAAAAATCCTCACATTTTTTCAACCAGCTCTGTGGATTGCAGAACTAGAGCTATTTAGAAACAATCTGACTGAGCGAGGAAGAGAATGTGCCCACTAGCTCATTCAGTGCTACAATTATCTTGTGGCTTTCATTCAAATGGATCCCAAACTTTTCACTCTCTAACCTGATTGCACACAATTGGAATCCCTTTTCTTCATCACAGAAGCCTATCCAACTCTGGGTTGAAATGACACAGCTCTTTAACCTCAGACAGCAATACTGCTCAGTAGTTCAGGACAGGAAATGAAGAATAATGTATTTGCCCAAATTGCAACACAGCTTAGACTTTGGAGCTGACACCTACCTTTTGAAAAAAGTGCCACGGAATTTTTAATGACTGCTCATGATCAGGGTCTTAGTTTTAAGTAACTATGAAAACCAGAGCGGAAAGGTAGTTCCGAGACCTTCCGAACATTCAAACACACAACTGCTTGATAGCTATACATTCAGAACATTGACCTCACTTTCTTCTTGGATCTGAAAGTCTACATTGCAGTCAGAGAAAGTGGTAGAAAACAAAGATAATATACAATAATGGAAAAAAATCTTTAAAAACACTTGGTTTGGTGAAAGAAGACTGCTGCTGCTGCCATCAGCTTTGAGGTTTTGCTCATGGTCCTAGAAGCCCCTTTTCTATATATCATAGGTTTACTAATTCTTCTCTGAGCTACACATGTGCAACCCCACTGAACTCAGTAGGGTTTGGTGAATGTAACTGAAAGCAGAATTTGGCCCAGGATTTTCACAACTTTTTTGCATCCACCATTCATGTGCTTCTCATGCAAACAAGCAGGAAATGCAATGAGGAGAGAGATGGTTGGCATTCAGAAAAATCTGCACTTCTTTCTCGTGTATTTCTGCAGCAGGTCTTGCTGTCACTGAGGTTAGGGACCATGATGCATTTTGAGCTGGTAGGAACATATCGCTGCTTTTTGTGATTGTTTACAGCAGTGGTTCCCAAACTTGTTCCGCCCCTTGTGCAGGGAAAGCCCCTGGCGGGCCGGGCCGGTTTACCTGCTGCGTCTGCAGGTTCGGCCGATCGTGGCTCCCAGTGGCCGCGGTTCACTGCTCCAGGCCAATGGGAGCTGCTGGAAGTGGCGTGGGGAGCTGCTGGAAGTGGCCAAGGGACGTACTGGCCGCCACTTTCAGCAGCTCCCATTGGCCTGGAGCTGGGAACCGTGGCCACTGAGAGCCGTGATTGGCCGAACCTGAGGACATGACAGGTAATGATATCACTGTCCATGACCTTAATGTTGCAAATAATTTCTCCTGAAAGGAAAGACATCAATACAATACTAGTAAAAAAACCCATAAAATGCAGAACCTAATGACAGTATTCTTTTTCTATCCATATCCAAACATCTAGCATCTGATGTGTAGGTCACCCTGTCCAGCAGAGAAGCCTACAGAAAGAGGCCAAAGATGCAGGAAAACTCTGGGAGGTTCCCCTCCTGGAGTATCTTTTCTAGTGTTCTGTCAGAGCAGATGATGTTTGCCTGCCCACAGAATGGGTAAAAAGAAAAGGAGTACTTGTGGCACCTTTGAGACTAACAAATTTATTTGAGCATAAGCTTTCGTGAGCTACAGCTCACTTCATCGGATGCTAGAATGGGTAGAATTTCTGTCACCCAACCCCGTGGAACTTAGAGGATCCAAATGGATGTCTTGTGCTTCTCTAGATCACACTTCTTTCTTTTTGAGGGAGCTGTGGAATGAGTGGCTCTGCAGCCAGTGCCTTGCTTTGGAATAGCCAGAGCTTGGAGGGCTGTACAGCAAAGTTACTATTGATCCTGTCAATGACAACTCTGCTCTGGAACCTCTGTGGGGCTCACTGGGGAGAAGATGCACATCCCCGTTGACCCCAACCCAGCTTCTGCCTTTGGTCCATCCCTATCCATTTGTAGATCTTCAACCCACAGAAAAGGTTCTGCAGAGTCTGGGGGTGGGAGGAGATGAGGAAGGGCATGTTGTGGGCCTTGCTATACATTAAGGCAGAAGTGGGGGCATTTACTTATATTAAAAGGAGTTTCCACCTGAACAAACTGCTCCTTGACATAGTGGAAACCTGATAAATTTGAGGCAAAAAGCCAAACATTTCATTTTTATTGGAACATGATTTTTAGCTAGTTTTACAAAAAATAAGAGTCTTTTTTGGCCTTGCACAGGTCTAGCTTATGCCTGCTGACCCACAAATTTGTATAAAATAACAGTTACAGATGAGGTGATGACTCCTGTGAGCTTGCCAAGAGTAAAAATAGCCATGGTTAACCCCACTCTATGAGAAGGGCTACAGAAAGATCAAATGACTGTATGGAATGGAACTCAGTTACAAAGCCATTCTCACTGAGTTAAAACTCTTGCTCACATCCGTCTCAGGTTGGTGGTGATTGAAAGTTGTGACCATCTGATGGCTGTGTGGTAACCTGTGACATTCTTTCTATACTGTAGCATCGTAGATGCATACAATACTCTATGAGCTAGGTGGAGATCTCAGTTCAGTTTCTGGTGGGCAGGTGTCCCTGGCACATAAACCACCACTCCAGTTGACATTAATTAGAGCCTTTGTTGCAGTCTCAATGGAGAGACTAAGGATATAATGGGCCCTGGGAGTGAATTATCCCCACAAGCGTAGAGGTGGTCCCTACAGAGCTTCACTGAGACACATTGGCAGGGTGGTGTGGGGGAGGGCCATGGAGCCAGAAGTGCTGTTATTTGTTTTGTTGGCTAAAGGACTGTAACCTCCCAGGCTGTCAATCCAGTACTAAATTCATTTATGGTTTTAAAGAGAGCAAAACATAAGGATCACTGAAGGAGAGGAATGTACATCCTGGCACAAAGGTGATGTCAGTAGCTCTGCACTCAGATGTCCAAGACCTGCCTTGAAAAAAACACTGGTAATAAGTCAGAATTCATCCCAGGATGAATTTGAGCCAAATGGGTGAGATCATTAGCTGGTGTAAACTGGTGAAGCCCCCCTGACTTTAATGGATTTAGGCTAGCTTACACCAACTGAACTCTGGCCCAATGTGTGTCATTTTTGGGGAGCTAAATGAATTCACCAGTTACTTCCTAATGTAATCAACATTTATTGTTGGTACTAAATAGGCAAATTTCAAATACCTGCATGATTTTAAACTGGTTTAGTTTAAAAAAAACTAAATAAATGTTCTATCAAGGTACAATTTAGCTCCACCAGTCTGTAGTTCTCTTTATCCTATGTGTGAATCACATGGATTTTTGTGGATTGCAGAAGTTAGAAATAATAAAAGAATGCTTTGGGAATGTATCATCTCTTCATAGATAGAATTCAGTCGCTCAAGGATTTCTCAAAGCTAACTGCTTACATGTTAGCTATCTATCGTTGTATCCACTTTGTGTCCGAAACAATTTATTTTAAGATTGACTATCAAAGCAAGACATCACTTAATTGTCTGGCTGTAAAATATGTAAAGTATTGCACTATTGGGGCTCATTAGCAAAAGCATAGATGCTGTTTAGTAATCCATAAGGTGATACTTGTTAATGAACATTGCAAATTATCCTACTAACTACCTAAAGATTAATAATAGATATGTCTGCTGCAACAAACAAGTCTCCAGTCCTTGGAGAAAACTGGAGAGAGTGGATAATAAGGGCACAGCAGACATTTTTATATTTACAATTTCGGTACTGAAGCCCAAATGTCCTTTAGTGTTTGTTTTATGTCTGTTGTAATACAGCTCTAATAGTAAAGTTCTAGACTAAAATTACTATCTACAGTTACTCTTATTAATGGTAATGGAAGATTTAAAGCCTATTCATAAGAATTTAGAGACTGTGGCTCCGATTCAGCAAAGCACATGCTTAATTCCCATTGATTCAATAAGAGTTAAGCAGCTCTTTAAGTTCCTTGTCAAATCAGGGCCTAAGGCCTGATCCATAGCTCACTGACATCAGTGGGAGTCTTTCCATTGACTTCTGTGGGCTTTGGAGTCAATATTTCATACAGCACATTTTCTGCATAATGGTTTCCATCACTTACTAGGACTCCCCTGCTCCCCTAGGTGTAAATCAAAAGTTTTAGTTTTTTACATGATGTTCTGAAACTCCAAAGAAAGGAAAGTAAGAAGGAAAAAAAGGGGGTTTTGAGCTTTAATGAGTAAAATAAAATCTCTCTAGATTTAAAAGTTGTACCTCTGAGAGATGCATCATGTAGTCGCTCAATCTACATTGTCGTGTGTTGACATGACTTTGGAGGATGGTACATAATAGAAGGTCATAATTCACACTGAGAAGGCTACCAAATTTTTAGTAGGGTTAGGTTATCATACTATCGCTGTTGACGGGGGACATTTGTAATTAGGACATTAATAAGCGTTTCATTCACCATGACAAAGTGAAGGACTAATTGAACTGGCTTGAGCCAGGTGTAGTTTGGACAGGATTGTGTTTGGTTCACTAATGAATTGCATGTCTGACCTGATCTAAAGCTCTTTGAATGAATAGAAACCCTCCCAAATAAATTCCTTGGGCTTTGGATCAGATCCGTAACAGTACAAATGAGGTTCTTACAATTTCGAAGTCTTCAGCAAAGTCTGCCAAGTCATCTGGAACTCTGCCAAAGTCTGTGGTGACTTCTGAAAAATAGATCAGGAAAAAGATGAATCCATACCAGGTCCAGTTGTCACATCCATATCTTTCGAGATGGAAGGCTGATTCACCTGTGCAATACACCTAAGATCCCACCTCCATCAAAGATTAAAAACTTGTTTGTATCTATCCAGCCCAGAATCATAATCATGAAGTGAGCATAAAAATATTCAGGGAAAGACAATGATTCATAACCCTAGCAACATACAGAATACGTATAATAATGCAATTTAATTTGAGCATGTAAGCTCACACTGATCACTGTACTGTATACTTCCAAATGGACTTGGACCCCCTGTCAGTTGCCTCCTGAGAAAAAACACACTTGTGCTTTAAGATTATCTAAATAAATAAATTAATGATTTTCATAGGCAGTGCTACCTAGATCTTGAGGAATTCAGTTAGCACATTCATAGATGCAAGGTTGGGAATGAATCATGTTATAATTATAATACAGTGATGAGAAGCTTTTACTGTGTTTGATTCCATTCAAATCTCTCATTGGTGAAAAACATATGCTGATACAACATATGCATCTTCTACATGCAGGGCTCAGTTCTGCAAGGTGCTGACTGAGTGCCTCCCATGAGGGAGTTGTGGGCTTTCACAACCTAACCTTGCAGCATGGAGCCCTGAGACCTCTATTCGGCATTGGTGAGGCCTCATCTGGAGTACCGTGTCCAGTTTTGGGCCCCACACTACAAGAAGGATGTGGAAAAATTGGAAAGAGTCCAGCGAAGGGCAACAAAAATGATTACGGGGCTGGAGCACATGACTTATGAGGAGAGGCTGAGGGAACTGGGATGATTTAGTCTGCAGAAGAGAAGAATGAAGTGGGATTTGATAACTGCATTCAACTACCTGAAAGGGGGTTTCAAAGAGGATGGAGCTAGACTGTTCTCAGTGGTACAGATGATAGAAGGAGTAATGGTCTCAAGTTGCAGTGGGGTAGGTTTAGGTTGAATATTAGGAAAAACTTTTTCACTAGGAGGGTGGTGAAGCAGTGGAATTGGTTACCTAGGGAGGCGGTGGAATCTCCTTCCTTAGAGGTTTTTAAGGTCAGGCTTGACAAAGCCGTGGCTGGGATGATTTAGTTGGGGATTGGTCCTGCTTTGAGCAGGGGGTTGGACTAGATGATCTCCTGAGGTCCCTTCCAACCCTGATATTCTATGATTCTATGAGACAACTCAATACTGCAGCTCTCATTTGAGGGTCAGGTTATTTAGAAAAGTAGGATCAGACTCTTAGAATCAGTGTCTGAACTACTGTGGTCAGTGGGAATATGATTAGATCCTTGTTCAATACTATCTAATAAATATACCAAGCTTATTTATCCTATTAATCATCATCACCATTTTATTTCTAAAGGAAACTCCTGCCACCTGGACAAGGCCCTTGGAGAGATTTAAGACATAATAAAATGAAAGTCAAAACAAAATATGAAGATGACCTGATATATCAGAAAACGGAGACAATTATAATGACTATAGCACTGCTAGAAATACAAAATGTTTTCTTGTTTTAATGACAGAGAAGACTTACCAAGATTTTAAGCCACTTAAATTGCAGGAATTCAATGGCAAATACAAACACGAACGTACAGTGCGTACAACATTAAAAATTAAAAAGAAACACAGGTGCCTGTGTTATTATTTTTAAGGAGGAGTAAGGATCCGAACTTGACATTACAAAAGGGAGAACAGCATTTTAGTCTCCTTTTCATCTTTTACAAATGAGTCAGGCTTTAATTAAACAAATTAATTTTGTAAATGGAAGCCTTATTTGACTTTGAATAGGTGCTAATAAAACTTTAAGCAAACTATGTTACCATACTTGGCTCTGGGTACACACGCTACAGTGGGTCTCATTCTGATCTCATTTACACTGATGGAAATCAGGAGTAACTCCACTGAAGTAAATGTTGTTGTACTAGTGTAAAACCAGTGTAAGTGAGAGAAGAAATAAAAAGCACCCGGATACTATAGTGATGGCTGCCTGTGGAAATGGTCATAATAACAGTAAACAATTAAAAGCTATTGCCATATATCGATGACTTGGGAAAGTGTAGAGTTTGCAAAATCTCTCCTCTAGAGGAAGGTTTCTGGACACATATTTTGCTCTTTGGCAAGTTAGCATACCGGGAAAAATAAATACCCTGCCACCTGTTGAGGGATCAATGGAAAAAGAGATCACCTTGCAAATCTGCATTCAAAAGATGGTTTATGGCTTTCATCTGGAAACCCATTATTTAATTTCTTAGCTAATTCCAGTGGCCCCTGTGTAAGTTTTTAAAGGCATGGCATTTTACTAACAAATAGGAATAAGTATGTATGCTTATGTGTGTCCATTCATTTGGTTAGTTTACAAATATCCTGATGATGTAACTTGGCTGTGTTGACACGTTAACTGAATGAGAAGAGATTCCCACCATGTCATCATTAGACAAAAATGTGCAAAGTAGATATTTACCTCATATTAACTCGTAAGTGGTTGGATACAGATAATACACACTTCTGTGTGATATATTGCATTTAAGTATATTTCAGGTTTAGAAGTCTCTTCTCAAGCAAGCATTCAATAAATCCCACAATCAAGTTTTCAATCATGATTTCGTAATTAAATTAAATACTATTGCACTTTGCAACTGCAGCTGTATTAACTGATTACCAGAGCAACATAGTCAATAGGCTATAACACTGAAATCATAGTATAGTAATGGCTGATTATATGATTTTGATTAGTACATGATTTTACATATCCCTGCAGTTCTTTTCTTTTCACACCTAAATGAAACACTCACACAATGACTGCATTGCTTGTTTGCAAAATCACACATTCTTACTCACATTAAGGAGTACTTTATTTCACAAGAACTTCCATTGACTTCAATGGAAAGTATTATTTAACATGATCTGGGCCTTGATCCAAAGGCCAGTTAAATCTCGGGAAAGACATATTTGGATCAGGCCCTTACTACAAATGCTATTTCTCTGTGGGCAGCCACAATCTATGATAATTTACCTGATGTGCCTCCATATTAATATGTATTTTAAATATTTAAATAATGTCACATTAATTCATCTGCATGCTTCCACCCACGTTCTCTACATCGACATAATAGTAGCATCTCTTTTCTCCTCAGTGACTCTTCTTCGTGTACACCTTTAATGAACGATATTTCAAGGTGGCTCAACAGAAGTTTTCCCAGGAGATTTTGAAGTTTCATGCCAGGAAAAGCAGTTGTTACAAGTGATTAATTAGAAATTAGCCACTAGCAAATTAGACCTTTACTTTGGCAAGTCAGGCATTCTGGAAACTGTTTACTGACAATGGATTCCAACTGGCATATCTGAAGAATTCAGGGGATTTAACTGGCAATGGGAAATTGGCCATCCCTGTGCTATACTCACAGAGCATCAGGAAGACAGAGCTAACAGGAGGTGTCCTCTGAACGGATCCCTTTTTAGCAAACCTGGTGCACAGGGATGATCATTCACAGGGGTGCCTGCCAACATAAGCCCTGACTGGGTGCAGAACCAAAATGCCGCTGCCGACAAGGAGAGACCTGCTGCAGCCAGAAGTAATGGGAAATTGTGGAATGGAGACAGCGAACAGTGAGAGGAATATATGCATGAGGTTGGCTCCTGGGGTGACTGGGAGACAACTGGCAGACTCTTAGCATGTAACATTGGCCCTGTTTCTTATCACGGTGTCTATTTGCCACATCACTTATTGCTAGTGAAACAGTGACTGTTTCATATACTAATGTGCAGATGAGATACTTCTTGGGAATGACTGGTGGGTAGGAGAAAGCACAGTCCTTGAGTGGGAGGTATGAGCACTCACAGAGGATGAAGTCCAATAATACACTCAGTCTCTTTACAGAGCAACTGGGAAGAAATGCAGCTAGAACTAGTGTTTCTGCTCTGGGTTTACTTTGACTCTTCACTTTGGTTTGCTCTGAGGATATTACCCTAAGTTGTAGTTGAGCCAGTTTTAGTAATCAGCACAGTGCAGGATATGAACTCAGGAATAGAAAAATGAAACCCTAACATTTTACAAATTTTATTTCGACTGCAGGACAGTTGAACAAACTATATCCCAGAGTATATAATAAATGCTCAATACTTTTATTCCATAGAAACATAAAACTTAATACACTGGTGGTAGAAAGCATGAGTGTTGCAGTTTTTATAACAGACAAACATAACAAAAATTACATTGCGAACCCTTAAAACTTGTCTTTTGCTGCTATAACAGTTCATGATAATTGCACATTATGAATATAGGGAAGAGTGCAAATTATGGTAAATGCAGTAAATGGCAAATTTTAGGGGTATCATATATTTGTAGTATATTTGGAAGTATATCCAAGCACTTTAGTCACAAAAAATAATTTATTCAATGAATTTAGCCTCTTTTCTACTCTCCAAATGTCCCTGAGTAGGTTTTGATTTTAAATATTTATTCAAATTTACTTAATTAATTATTTTGTGAAGCATTACTTTTTTATGCAAAGAGTTCACTGCAACTATTCAATATTCAAAAGTTGAGCTGTGTTGGTTAGTTGTTATCGATTACACATGATACATGGTATTGTTTATGATTCCTGATTGGCTGACAATTATTCTCATAAACAGGAAAAAGGCATGAGGAAGTCATTGGGCCTTTGAATTTCACTGTAAGAGGGATAGCAGATGAGAAGGATGGGCTCATTTTATGGGCAAATTTTTGAATTCCTTGGCCATATAGACTTTTACCCAAGTGCTGTTTCTAGCAAAATTAGGTGACTGGGTTGTACTGGTTGGATGATGAGTTTAAGTTTAATTTTCTCATATGATATTTACACAAAGTAAGTTTGCATTCATGTGTGGTCATAGTGTGCATGGGTCTAGGGAAGATAGAAACATTAGCTCCCAGTTGGGTCCATTAATGAGACTACCATTCTCCTCTTGTTCCTGCCAAATGCTGTGCCATGGTAGTAGGGTATACAGGGAGAGTCGGGGAAGCTATACCATTTGAAACTTCATAAATTATAATTAGAACCTTGATTTTCATTACAAATTGAACTCCAGGCTTGCGCAGAATATGGAACACTGGAATCCTTTTGCTCTCACCAGCATTCCCTTCTCAAGTGAAAAGAAAGTAAAACAGATAAGGGCAACAGATGGAAATGGGGGCTTAGCCTCCTACTCTTCCTAAGTTACATTATATCCTGAGAAAACCCAAAAGATGATCAAACAAAATGGGGTGTGCGTGTGTGTTAAATGGAGCCCAATAGCCCTGTGGCCATTATAGGTATTCTTTGCATATTAGTCTCCATTTCTACACATGTGCATTTAGAGCTTTGGACAGGTATTGACAAAAATCTGAATACATTATACCTCTACTTCCTAATTACAGCGGTGACAGCGGAAGACAAAGAATATACATGAGATCTGAGTCAGGTGTTAAATCATAATAACATATGTTCACACCATGCCCTGTTCCTGTATACAATATGAAAAAATCCCACTAATTAAGGTTACTTTGTCAGACTGATAGGTAATTACCAGAACAAACCTTCTAACCTCATGGCCCTGAGCAGTAGAAGGTCAAAAATAATGGTGTTGGCCTTTAGAGACCAACAATTTCTGGGTAAGAAGGCAAAAAAATACCTGGCAACTTTACATAGAGGAATTTTAAGTTTCTCTGCATACTGTCTAAAGCTTCAAAACATACCGCTTAGATTCATATTTCTTTCAGCTTACAGGACATTCTGAATTTAATCTCTCTATCCACCAGCCTACACTGATTTCAGCAGAGGGTGACTAGAGTTAAAAGAGATAACAGCTCCATTGCAGCCTTTCTGCTTTAGAGGTCAATGAAAAGTTTATCAGGATGCATAATTCAAAAATAGTATATATTTTTACATGAAAGATTGTTAGGAGAGTTTGAATTTTTTCATCCTATGACTTAAAGAATCCTATTTGATTAATTAAGATGAAGAGGACTAAGATGTTGAAAACTTCCCTGAAAATGCATAGCATTCTTAAAGAACCACAGTCAACAATGAGCTCATTCCCATAGTATGAACCTGTAATTTTGTTGACTCAACAAGAAATAAGTATTTAAGACAACTGCTATGAAATACTGGTGACATTTAGGAGGCCTATTAGCACTTCATCAAATTAACAATATAGTTCTAATTCCCTTGAGTGTCATATGTGTTTTTCTTATAATATTGGCTGATTCTCTCCTGCATTAATGAGGTGGACTAAGGCCAAAAATATGCAAATAAAAATTTAGTGAACCTGGCTTTTGTAAATTAAGATATTTTGGAATCCTTACTTAAATTGTAGAGGTATTTTTTTTTACAATGAACATTTAGCTTATGTCAAAAAGGAACAAATTCTTCATTGTTAAATGACTTGCCTAAGTGCTGGAAAACATTAATATGTAAATAGTCTAAACTCTAAATTCCTGAAGTCTGTACTATCTGAATTGTCACTGTCGAGGTGTCAAGTTCTTGGTTAAGTTCTCCCCAGGAATTTAAATATAGTTCTGCCTTCAAAGTAGAGAGCTTCCTCTTCTAAATAGCATGTCATGTAGTTCCCTGATAATGTGTACAAACATCACATTTTTACAGGTTTGTCCAAAATTAAAAAAAGAAGCTCAGAATCATTCTAAAAGCAGTGGTATTTAAGACACATACACGTGTGATAAGAATATATCATTTATAATACTAACACGCTGTAATTTTCTCTCTTTTTATTAAAAAAAAATTCAACAGAACATTGAATATACCAACCAATTTAGAACTTCATCTGTAGAGCCCAGGGGGCTCTAAATAAACCGGGTAGGTAGCCTTTACTGGGAAGTGAGGATATCTTATGTATATTTATAGGTTTTAAGGCCAGAAGGGACCATTATGATCATGTGGACTGACCTCCTGCATAATACAACCATAGATTTCACTCTATAATTCTTGCATCAGCTCAGCAACTTGAGGTTGAACTAGAGCATATCTTTTAGAAAGTCACACAATCCTGATTATATAAGTTAATGATGGGCAAATTGGTTCAAATGAACCACCTCTGAAATGGTACCTCTATCTTCCCCCAGCCTGAACTCAACATGAATCTTTAAGGTTTTAATAAGTTTGTATAAGTACAGCCTTTATTTGATTCACTCCCTGTAACTCCACTACCTCATACCAAGTTCTCCTTTCTGTAGTATCCAGTATATCTCCTGGCCTCCCCCTTCCTTCTTTCCTTTTATTTCCTGGGGCAGCCTTTATACGGCCAATGAACAGGAAGGGAGGAGAAAATTTTAGCTAATAATGCAAGTCTCCAGTTAGCTAGGAAAGCTGCAGTTTCTGGAGAATAGTTTGCTTCTACGGCTTTTATGCTCCTATTCATGAGCATTTTTAGGGAGAACTTAATATAATTAATATGAAAACTCATGCAGTGTTTCTATGCAGCACCGAAGCTGAATTGTCATTCAGCAATACTGCAAGCAAAAATTGACTAAATACCACAGAACACAATGTATGCATCCAGAAAAGGAATACAAAATAATGATAATGAGGTGGAAGCTTTAAGGCCAGGTTTTTAAAGGGATTTAGGCACCTCTTTAAAAAGCAGAGCGGAATCTAGGCACTTCTGAAAATTCAATTAGGCACTTATATGCATCTTTGGGTGCCTAAATAACTTCACAAATCTGGCCTGTTGTGTATTGGATTAGGGTAGTATCCCCTTAAATAACTTGTGAGTCCTCTAGTGGTGCTCATTGTGTTCTATGCTTTAAAGCCACCAGAGCTGAATCCGAGCAGCAGAGTTGATATGGTTTACTGTGTAATTTCATTGACTTCAGTGGAGTCAGCCTGAGGTAAACTAGTGCAAGGTTAGAATCAGGCCCCCATCTTTCCTCAAAGAACAGTGAACTTTTTATACTGTATAAGGTTATACCTAAAACCACTTATGCTCTCTGCTTTGCCAATTGTACTGACTACTCAGCAATGGATTTAGCACTGAGAGATGAAATGAGAGGAGTCATGTTATGTGGGAGGACAATGAATAACCTTAGATCCTCTGATGATATTAACCTCATAGCATTGACCAAGCAGGATTTACCAAAAGGTAGACCAGGAAATCAGAATCTTCAGACAAAAGATCAGCAAGGAGAAGACAAAAATGATGTCAACTGGAAGACATTAGGAAGAGGTAAAGATCAAACCCAGAGACAAAGAACTAGAACACGTGGAAAAATTTGCTGCCTTTGGAGGACTAGTATCAAAGAATGGGAACTGTGAAGATGATGTAAAAAGAAGAATCAGACTAGCTGCTTTTGCATTAAGAAAACTCCAAGATCTGGAATTATAAACAAAAACCCGTGTATATGACCCAACTGTCATGCTGATACTGCTGTATGGGTCGGAATGTTGTACTGTGCGGTAAGCCAACAAACAAAAGACAATGACTGCAGAAATGAACTGGCTGAGGGGAATAATGAGAGTTTCAAGCCTGCAGAAAAAAACAATAAAGTGATAAGAAAAGGACTAGGGCAACAAATAATGCTGGATCGAGCCTTTGACTGTATCCCACAATGCACATAAAGCCTGTCTCTTTTACTTACTTTTCAGTTTTATACCTTATCACTAATTTCTGAAGATTTGAGCACTGACAAAGATTTATTTGACAGGATAACAAGCCTTGTGATTCTTTGACAGGTTAATAAGCCTTGTGGATGTGGGGAAGTGGTAGATGTGGTATATCTTGACTTTAGTAAAGCTTTTGATACTGTCTCGCATGACCTTCTCATAAACAAACTAGGGAAATGCAACCTAGATGGAGCTACAACTGCAAAACTGGTTGGAAAACCATTCCCAGAGAGTAGTTATCAGTGGTTCACAGTCATGCTGGAAGGACATAACAAGTGGGGTTCCGCAGGGATCAGTTCTGTGTCCTGCTCTGTTCAATATCTTCATCAATGATTTAGGTAATGGCATAGAGAGTACACTTAGAAAGTGTGCGGACAATACCAAGATGGGAGGATTTGCAAGTGCTTTGGAGGGCAGGATTAAAATTCAAAATGATTTGGACAAACTGGAGAAATGGTCTGAAGTAAATAGGATGCAATTCAGTAAGGACAAATGCAAAGTACTCCATTTAGGAAGGAGCAATCAGTTGCACACACAAAAAATGGGAAATGACTGCCTATGAAGGAGTACAGCAGAAAGGGATCTGGGTGGTCAGAGTGGACCACAAGCTAAATATGAGTCAACAATGTAACACTGTTGTAAAAAAAGCGAACATCATTCTGGGATGTATTAGCAGGAGTGTTGTAAGCAAGACACAAGTAGTAATTCTTCTGCCTAGTCTGCGCTGATTAGGCCTCAGCTGGAGTATTGTGTCCAGTTCTGGGTGCCACATTTCAGGAATGATGTGGACAAATTGGAGAGAGTCCAGAGAAGAGTGACAAAAATGATTAAAGGTCTAGAAAACATGACCTATGAGGGAAGATTGAAAATATTGGGTTTGTTTAGTCTGGAAAAGAGAAGAATGAGGGGGGACATGATAAAAGCTTTCAAGTACACAAAAGGTTGTTACAAGGAGGAGGGAGAAAAGTTGTTTTTCTCAACCTCTGAGGATAGGAAAAGAAGCAATGGGCTTAACTTGCAGCAAGGGAGGTTTAGGTTGGACATTAGGAAAAAACTTCCTAACCGTCAGGCTGGTTAAGTACTGGAATAAATTGCCATTGGAGGTTGTGGAATCTCCATCATTGGAGATTTTTAAGAGCAGGTTAGACAAACACCTGTCAGGGATGGTTTAGATAATACTTAGTCCTGCTATGAGTGCAGGGGACTGGACTAGATGACCTCTCAAAGTTCCTTCCAGCCCTGTGATTCTATGATTTTTCCCTCCCAGCTCATCTCCTGAGACTTATACCTATTGGATACTGAAGTGAGATCATAATGTTGAATGTATGACATCACATTCAAATTCCTTACAAGCTGTTGTCACGGACATAGGGTTATGATTTCTCTGTGATAGGGAAGCCAGGTCTTGACGAGGAAATGTTATTATTCAAATACAAGCAACTGAAATGAAACCAAAAGGGAACAGAGAAAATGACTTGCAAAACAATAGTCTTTCAGTACAATTGTTCATTTTTCCTCTAAGTTTGCTATAGTCCGAACGTTCCCCTATAATGGCCTCTGCCTTCGGCTGTTAGAGGACAACACAAGATGCCAGTACAGGAAGAGTTTCTCCTCTCAGACCCCATCACAGAGGCCCTAAACATTCCTCCTGTGGGTATAGTGGTAGTCTTCAGTGAGGCCATAGGCTTCCTTCTCCTTTCTTTGTCTTCTCATTGGACTGAGGAGGGGCAGGAGAGTGAGTGTGGGAGAAGAAAGGAGAAAACATTACTTAAGCCTTTGAAAAGTTCCACTCTGAATCACTCCTTTCCATTCTGTAGTCAGTGCCCTAGCACGATGAATGACTCTTCCCATCATTTTAGTTATGACTATATCTTTCTCTCCTGCATTATCATCAGTCATTACTTTTAGTGATCATTGATGGGCATGGCACCTTATGGTATGTAAAAAATTGTTTTAAGTACATCAGAATCAGGAAGCCTGCCAAACAATCAGTGAGTCACTGGACAATCGAGGGGCAAAAGGAGCAATCAAGGAAGAAAAGGCCATTGCGGAGAAGCTAAATGAATTATTTGCATTGGTCTTTACTGGAGTGGGATGTGAGAGAGATTCCCACATCTTTTTAGAAAACAAATCTGTGGAACTGTCCCAAATTGAGGTGCCAGTAGAGGATGTTTGGGACAAACTGATAAATTTAACAGTAACAAGTCACCAGCACCAGATGATAGTCACCCAAGAATTCTGAAGAAACTCAAATATGAAATTGCAGAACTACTAACTGTGGTATGTAATGTATCACTTAAATCAGGCTCTGTACCAGATGACTGGAGGATAGATAACAATAATGCTGATTTTTAAAAAAGTCTCCACAGGCAATCCTGGCAATTATAGGCTGGCAATTATAGGCAATTATAAAACCTAACTTCAATACCAGGCAGATTGATTGAAACTATAATAAAGAACAGAATTATCAAACATGAAGATGAACATGATATATTGGGGAGGAGTCAACATGGCTTTTGTAAAGGGAAATTATGCCTCACCAATCTATTAAAATTCTTTGAGGGGGTCAACAAGCATGTGGACAAGGGTAATCCAGTTGATAAAGTGTACCTGGACTTTCAGAAAGCTTTTGCTAAGGTCCTCACCAAGGTCTTAAGCAAACTAAGCAGTCATGGGATCATAGGGAAGGTCCTCTCATAGATCAGTAACTGATTAAAAAAATGGGAAACAAAGAGTAGGAATAAATGGTCAGTTTTCACAATGTAAAGAGGCAAATAGTTGGGTTCCTCAAGAATCTGTACTGGGACCTGTGCTATTCAATGTATTCATAAATGATCTGAAAAAAAAGTCAACAGTGAGGTGGCAAAGTTTGCAGACGATATTAAATTATTCAAGAAAGTTAAGTCTAAAGCTGACTGTGAAGAGTTACAAAGAGATCTCACAAAACTAGGTGACACTGGGCAACAAAATGTCAGATGAAATTCAATGTTGATAAATGCAAACTAATGCACATTGGAAAACATAATGCCAACTATACCTACAAAACGATGGGGTCTAAATTAGCTGTTACTACTGAAGAAAGTGATCTTGAAGTCTTGGACAGTTCTTTGAAAACATCTGCTCAATGTGCAGCGGCAGCCAAAAAAAGCTAACAGAATGTTAGGCACCATTAGGAAAGGCATAAATAATATGACAGACAATATCATAATGCCACTATAAAAATCAATGGCACACCCACACCTCAAATACTGCATGCAGGTCCAGTCACTCCATCTCAAAAAAGATATATTGAAACTGCAATATAACCTTAACAGGGAAGCTCTTTGGGACACAAGAGATAATGGGAGCTATCGGAAGAAAATCTTCATTGGCTTGTTTGGATGGGGTGAATAAGAAAATGAAGTCAGCGGTTGTTGATATAAGTGGTATTGTGGAGAAGTTTAAACTTTATGTGGAGTACATAAAGGGGTACATCTGTGCCTCAAAGAGAGTAGGTGATGCCTCTCTTTCTAATCTGGTGAGGGAACTCTACCTTTGTGTGTGTGCATGCATGGATGGAATACTGGATAGTTTCAAGTGGACTGTCTAATATTTGGAGGACTGGCATTAAAGTCAAAATGGGGGGTTTGTCAAATGCCCTTCTCCTTTCCCCAATGTGAGTCAGAAGCTGGCCCTATTGTAACTCTGAGCCACCTTTGTGCTCCATGAATTCTGAGTCCAAGCAAGGGCCTGCCAAGCCCCTGGCATAAGTCAGAGCAGCCTCAGGGCTCCTCTAACTTACATATTGCTTCTTATGGCTCCCTGTGGGTTGTGGAAAACAAAGAAGAGGCATAGTGCAGTGCAATCAGCTCACTATTCTGGGGGTGGGCTTAGTGTAGATGCCTTATGAAAATTCTACAGTTGCTGGAGGCCCCGGTACAAGGGGTATTCTCAGCAGACCATTTCTGCTCTCTTCAAGGACGCTTTATACTGCTAGCACCAAGTAAATGGGCCACATTTTAACTGAGAATCAGATACATGAAATTAACATAGCAACATGATTTCACTAAATATGTGACATGAAATGCATGTGGCTGTTGCCATTACGAGCACTGCAGAATCAGGGTCCAATATAGTGTTAAGTACTGTAAATGAAAAATACATTTCATCAAGGTTGCATCTATAAATGTATGCACATAAGCAATGTGTTATGGATTTCATCATGTTCATTATACAGAAAAATATTCCACTCCCATGAAAAGAATTGTTTTTTTAACTAGCACTGGTAACACCAAATACTCTGTTTATTTAAATTATTATTTTCTATCTTGTAAAAAAGTCTATTGTAAAGGCAAACAGCTGTATCTCAGGATAGACAAGCATTCTTCTGCTTGTTTGTTGCCTGACAAAATGGTTGTAACACAGACATTTATGCTTTTGGAATATGAAGTATGAAGTAGCTGTAAATCAGTGCCCTTAGGTAACAATTACTACACTCATTAATAGATCTCCCTAGTCTCTCACAAAATAACTTTGAAAGTATCTCCTGGGACAGGGTGGGGGAAGTCTTTTTTATGATCATTAACAGCCTACTATCTTGTGAACCACTAGAATAACTGGTTTACCCCCAAAGCTATTGGATTACGTATGTAAAAACAGCAGATGATACAGTGAACATACAGTTTGCAGTGAAAGTCCATGGGCTTGAATCATCCCCAGTGGGGCCACTCCATGCACTCCAGGGCGAAATCAAGCCCTGTATTTACATTTTCACATTTTATTCTTTAGCAGCAGCCAGTTACAACCAAAAAGGGACACGGTCAGAATAGGGGAAAAAATTGCTCATGGCATACAACAGGAAATGAGAGATAAAAGATTAAAATGTAAAATCATACATGGAACATTTCTGTATATTTAGGATATTTATGAATGCCTGTTTCAGATAAAACAATACTTTAGACTATTCATTAATAATATATTTCAACATCTTCAAGAATAGGAACTGCTGGTGTAAGTATACATAACACCAAAGAAGTCAGTAAAGTTGTGTCTGCTTACGTCACAGGTGAATCTGGTCCTGCAAGTCTATCATGATATGCTTAAATATTTTATTCATATGTAATTTATAAATATATAAATACCTGATTGTGAAAGACAATGCAATTGGCTGAGAAAGTGTTATGTGAGATAAAATGGTTTTGTGTTATTGCCCAATATTCGGTTAACAATTTACAAAGAGATCCATTTGTAATTGGCTTTGATAAGATCACATGATACTTGTGGCTAAAACATATATCTGCATGGTCTGTAAAACTGGCTCTGAAGAGCACTAAAACCATACCACTCATTGCTGTAAAAAACAAGCACCAATATTGTTTTGACATCTTTTAAGAAGTGTTCCGAACACGGTACCTTTTTTATATTTTTTGCTAAAATCCAGTAACTTCCAAACACAGAATGGGAAAATACTGGGTCCATGAAATATGGCATATTCCTTTAGCAGGCTCATCGGTTGGTGGATGTCCACACACCCTGGGCATGAAAATACTCCTTGAGGAAACTCACACATCATAAAAGAATGTGAGGGAAATTTTAGTGGGAAGCACTTAGAATCATAGAATCTTAGAATATCAGGGTTGGAAGGGACCTCAGGAGGTCGTCTAGTCCAACCCCCCGCTCAAAGCAGGACCAATCCCCAACTAAATCACCCCAGCCATGGCTTTGTCAAGCCTGACCTTAAAAATATCTAAGGAAGGAGATTCCACCACCTCCCTAAGTAACACATTCCAGTGTTTCACCACCCTCCTAGTGAAAAAGTTTTTCCTAATATCCAACCTAAACCTACCCCACTGCAACTTGAGACCATTACTCCTTCTATCATCTGTACCACTGAGAACAGTCTAGCTCCATCCTCTTTGAAACCCCCTTTCAGGTAGTTGAATGCAGTTATCAAATCCCACTTCATTCTTCTCTTCTGCAGACTAAATCATCCCAGTTCCCTCAGCCTCTCCTCATAAGTCATGTGCTCCAGCCCCATAATCATTTTTGTTGCCCCTCGCTGGACTCTTTCCAATTTTTTCACATCCTTCTTGTAGTGTGGGGCCCAAAACTGGACACGGTACTCCAGATGAGGCCTCACCAATGTTGAATAGAGGGGAATGATCACGTCCCTCCATCTGCTGGCAATGCACCGACATATACATCCCCAAATGCCATTGGCCTTCTTGGCAACAATGGCACACTGTTGACTCATATCCAGCTTCTTGTCCACTGTAACCCCTAGGTCCTTTTCTGCAGAACAGCTGCCAAGCCATTCGGTCCCTAGTCTGTAGCGGTGCATGGGATTCTTCCGTCCTAAGTGCAGGACTCTGCACTTGTCCTTGTTCAACCTCATCAGATTTCTTTTGGCCCAATATTCTTATTTGTCTAGGGCCCTCTGTATCCTATCCCTACCCTCCAGCGTATCTACCTCTCCTCCCAGTTTAGTGTCATCTGCAAACTTGCTGAGGGTGCAATCCACACCATCCTCCAGATCATTGATGAAGATATTGAACAAAACCGGCCCAAGGACTGACCCTTGGGGCACTCCACTTGATACCGGCTGCCAACTAGACATGGAGCCATTGATCACTACCCATTGAGCCCGACAATCTAGCCAACTTTCTATCCACCTTATAGTCCATTCATCCAGCCCATACTTCTTTAACTTGCTGGCAAGAATACAGTGGGAGACCGTGTCAAAAGCTTTGCTAAAGTCAAGGAACAACACGTCCACCGCTTTCCCCTCATCCATAGAGCCAGTTATCTCGTCATAGAAGGCAATTAGATTAGTCAGGCATGACTTGCCCTTGGTGAATCCATGCTGACTGTTCCTGATCACTTTCCTCTCCTCTAAGTGCTTCAGAATTGATTCCTTGAGGACCTGCTCCATGATTTTTCCGGGGACTGAGGTGAGGCTGACTGGCCTGTAGTTCCCAGGATCCTCCTCCTTCCCTTTATTAAAGATTACATTAGCCTTTTTCCAGTTGTCCGGGACTTCCCCCGATCGCCATGAGTTTTCAAAGATAATGGCCAATGGCTCTGCAATCACATCCACCAACTCCTTTAGCATTCTTGGATGCAGCGCATCTGGCCCCATGGACTTGTGCTCATCCAGCTTTTCTAAATAATCCCGATCCACTTCTTTCTCCACAGAGGGCTGGTCACCTCCTCCCCATGCTGTGCTGCCCAGTGCAGTAGTCTGGGAATTGACCTTGTTTGTGAAGACAGAGGCAAAAAAAGCATTGAGTACATTAGCTTTTTCCACATCCTCTGTCACTAGGTTGCCTCCATCATTCAGTAAGGGGCCCACACTTTCCTTGACTTTCTTCTTGTTGCTAACATACCTGAAGAAACCCTTCTTGTTACTCTTAACATCTCTTGCTAGCTGCAACTCCAGGTGTGATTTGGCCTTCCTGATTTCACTCCTGCATCCCCGAGCAATATTTTTTACTCTTCCCTGGTCATTTGTCCAATCTTCTACTTCTTGTAATCTTCTTTTTTGTGTTCAAGATCAGCAAGGATTTCACTGTTAAGCCAAGCTGGTGGCCTGCCATATTTACTACTCTTTCTACACATCGGGAGGGTTTGTCCCTGTAACCTCAATAAAGGTTCTTTAAAATACAGCCAGCTCTCCTGGACTCCTTTCCCCCGCATGTTATTCTCCCAGGGGATCCTGCCCATCAGTTCCCTGAGGGAGTCAAAGTCTGCTTTTCTGAATTCCAGGGTCCAAATTCTGCTGCTCTCCTTTCTTCCTTGTGTCAGGATCCTGAACTCGACCATCTCATGGTCACTGCCTCCCAGGTTCCCATCCACTTTTGCTTCCCCTACTAATTCTTCCCAGTTTGTGAGCAGCAGGTCAAGAAGAGCTCTGCCCCTAGTTGGTTCCTCCAGCACTTGCACCAGGAAATTGTCCCCTACACTTTCCAAAAACTTCCTGGATTGTCTGTGCACCACTGTATTGCTCTCCCAGCAGATATCAGGGTGATTGATGTCTCCCATGAGAACCAGGGCCTGTGATCTAGTAACTTCTGTGAGTTGCTGAAAGAAAGCGTCTTCCACCTCATTCCCCTGGTCTGGTGGTCTATAGCAGACTCCCACCACGACTTCACCCTTGTTGCTCACACTTCTAAATTTAATCCAGAGACACTCAGGTTTTTCTGCAGTTTCATACTTGAGCTCTAAGCAGTCATACTGCTCCCCCACCTTTTCTGCCCTTCCTGTCCTTCCTGAACAGCTTATATCCATCCATGACAGTACTCCAGTCATGTGAGTTATCCCACCAAGTCTCTGTTACTCCAATCACATCATAATTCTTTGACTGTGCCAGGACTTCCAGTTCTCCCTGCTTGTTTCTCAGGCTTCTTGAATTTGTGTATAGGCACTTGAGATAACTCGCTGATCATCCCTCTTTCTCAGTATGAGGCAGGAGCCCTGCCCTCTTGCATGCTCATTCTCGTGCTTCCTCCTGGTATCCCACTTCCCCACTTACCTGTCAAGTGCCTATACAGAAATGCAAGAAGCCTGGGAAACAAGCAGGAAGAACTGGAAGTCAAGTGCCTATACACACTGGAATGGTCTGTTACTCAAGACAAGCAGGAATTGCTTGTTCTAGAGTGTTAGCATCACCTCTGAAACTTGTCTGGCTCAGATTCTGTTCTTAAAAGGTAATTAAAACATCGATCATTTGAAATCATTTATATTCTAGTAGGCCCAGATATGCCAGTTGGGTCAGCTATATGACAACAGACCTCTTTTTGAATACCTCAATCAATTCCCCTTTATGTCTTCTCCTCTTCAGACTAAACAATCCCAATTTGATGATTATTTCTTTGTATTATAATATTGTCCAAAGGCTGTGATCAGATTGGGGCCCCATTATGCTATGGATTGTAAGAGTAAGAGACACTCCCTGTTCTGAAGAATTTACAATCTGATTTAAGACAGGATGCAACAAGTCGGTATAACACACAACCATAGGGGCTGGGGAGGGAACAGAAACATTACAGTGACAGCAACATATGGTTACATTACTTCGCTGTGCACATAATTCAATGGTTTCATTTTTAAACTGATAGGTTATAAACAAATACAACAGCTACAATCACTGGGATTTATAGTCAAGGCTATCAGATGCACAAGCTCCATCTGACACGGATATATTATGATTAATTATTCTTATTTGTACTACTGTAGCACCTAAGAGCCCAAGTCATGGACCAGGAACCCATTGTTCTAGGTGCTGTACAAACAAATAAGCCTTTATTTTAGATAACATCTAAAATAATGTTATCTCTAGGCTCTTTAAGGTTGTTTTTCTGTTTTGAATGTATCTGCAAAAATGAGCCAATGGTAAGGTCCCAGTCCTGCAAAGTGCTGAGTGACCTCAATTCCTATTAAAAGTAATGGGAACCAGGGGTGGTCAGCATCTGACCCTAAAGCAAAATATTCATTTATACCCCAAAATGTTGGGTTGCTGTTAGACACACCTGAAAGTTTTATTGTGAAGCTCATCAGTGATGTCTAACAAATCTGTCAATAGAATGTTTTATCTCAGGAGGATTGACAGCTATCATGCCAAGAGGTTGGGAGAGTTTAAAGGGTTTTGGTAACACCTGACAATCCATCAGTAAGGCAGAGGTTGGTGCTTTAAGGAAAAGAACAAGGTATTTTATGATAATGTCTCTATACTTTTTTTTTTTCTGTCTGAGGCTTAGGTTTATGTTTAGAGCAAAGTAAATACAGCCTAGAAGGGATAAAATCTTAATCTCTGTGAAATTTAGTGTGGAATATAAACATTAATCCAACCTCTGTGACCTTACTAAAAATGAGTACTTGATCTGCTCCCACTGAAGTCAGTGGCAAAACTCCCATTGACAACAGTTCTTCAGGATCAGGACTGTAACAAAGAGTAAAACCATGTACTTGGACAACTGGACATTGTGCATATTGCTCTTCTCATTGGTTTGATTCAATGCCCCCTGAAGTCAAGGGGCAGATTCTCAGGTGGTTTAAATGGTCATGGCTTTAATGGAGCTATGACAATTTACACCAGTTGAGGATCTGCCCCAATTAACTCCTTCAATAGACATTGGAGCAGACCCTAGTAGACAGATCCCTGTGTTAATGACAAAATCATGGAGGCATTTGCCACCCAAATTTTAATTGTGGCAGGCACAGCTGCACATTTATTTTCTCATTGCAGTGTCTTATCCTGATGTTGTCAAGATATGTCATTCAAATGTGATGTGACAGAAACAACATGGCCTGATGGAAGCCACTCCTGCTGCAAGTAAAGTGATCTGGAAGAAATTTGAAAACAAGAAACATCTTTGTATCTGCCACCTACTATAATTTGGTGTAGCAACTAGCAAATACTCCGCCTGAATACAGGAGAGTAGAAACAGTGCAGGTATTAATATATCTGCTCTTCCCACAGATTGGCAAGCAGCCTAAATCCACTGCTACCTGAAATTATGCCAACCTGTTCGGCACATCTGAATTCAAAACTAATCTCTTATTTGCAATCAAAGCATCTACAAAGCTGATGCTTGTAATGGATTTTATTACACGGCATTAAATATTGTTGTTGAAATTTGCATTTGCAATGGCCAATTAGTATATTTATTTATTAGAATTTAGTCATGCTATTTCTAGTAAATGAAATGCAGCACATAAGAACATAAATAGGACTATTAGCTACATTCCCCACTTTCCTCTTTCATAGCCTTCATTATTTTTGCACAAATGCCAGTATTCTTTGTGTGTGAAAAATTAAGTTTGCATGAAGACTTGCCTGCTCTCCAAAGCTGTGATGACATTCAATTTGACTGCGAGTTACACCACATTAAAAAAGACATTTTTCTGAGAGCAGCGGTTAAAACTCAGACGCCTCCACTTATTTACATTTGCAATGCTTCTGCCATGTATGTAGTGATACAGTGAACTACTTAGCTGGTGGAATGAAAATAACTTGCATCTGTGTTAAGTGTCAGAAGAAATTGTAGCACTGATTAATAAATAAAGAATACATAATTAGAAAAAAAAGGCGGTCCTTGCAAAACTGCTGTGTGTCTAAATGGTTATTCATCCTTGCACAGACTGAACAGATTGAAATAAATACAAGATCGGTCACATAAATGAAATTTGCTTTCCCCTTTTTACTGGAGTATTCAGGTTTCAGAACAATATCACGTCTTACTGTTTTGCTTTAAATGAAGGATAGAATATTTCCATCATTACCTGGTTTATTAAGATCTGGTATGTGACCAAATATGTTCTGGTTTGGCTCAAAATTATTGTTAATATGAATTAAGTGTCATCTTAAATGCCTAGAAAAAAGATTTTTTTTAACTTAACCTTTGGACTTATTTTATTTTTTCTTCTTATTTTCAGTCAGTCTGGATTAATTTAGGAGATCACAAATAAGAGAAAGTAGAGTGAGAAATGAGATGCACTAGATTCAGGAAGTTCGGATCCAGATTGGAAAATCCCCAAAGTTTAGATCCATGTTTTCTTTCAATCCTCTCTCTAATTATAATCCTTCGCTTATATGGTGCTTTACATTTTGAGGATCTCAAAGTGCTTTAAAAATTTAACAGTCTAATATTCTGGTGAGCTAAGGACTATTTTGCCTATTTTCTTAGATCGATAAATTGAGGTCCCGGTAGGTTTATCGCTTGGAGTATGGACCAACCCTACATAAAAGGGCTTTTTTCTCCAGGTGGAAACATTGTGGGCCTGAAAGATGGAACCCTTAGCTCCAGTGGGCCAGGCTTTCTTGTACAGCGGGGCTGAGAACGGAGCACAGGGCATTATGGGGGAATGGCAGAAACAGTCCAAGGCTCCAGCCATTCTGGGTTTTGGCTCAGTTGATCCATCTTGTAAGTGTACCCACTGACCATGCTCCTTTCACACCCATAATCTGCGCACAAGCCTTGTCTCTGCATAGAGATGTGGAGATATTCTCTGTGGTGAGCAAGGGATGAAGAGGCCCTTCTGGAAGGGGTATCACCTGATGCTGCTTCTCACACCCTCTACCTGCAGGTTTAAAGCTATTTCTGGGCCTTTAGCTGGTGAGTAGACTATCCTATGATCTCACCCAGTGCCTGGGCTGAAGTCACACAGCTACAGTGGATTGATGGCAGAGACCTGAATCTAGAAGTCTCTGCTCTAACCACTGTATGATATTTCCTCCCCGGCTGCCTATATGTCTTGGCCAGCATTTAAAATATCTCATATCCTTATTGAAAAGTGACTCTCCAAAGAGTTCTCCTTATTTCAGTCTGTCTGTCAAGGAACATTTGCATTCATTTAACACACCGGTGTGTCTGAATGGACATGATTGTTGGTCCAAAGGTGGGATAGATTTAATTTTGCCAGAAACAGTCTCTCCCTTTAGCTCATGTTAGCATGAGCCTGTAAGAGGTATTTACAAAGTAGCAGCCATACCCCACAATAATTCTGTAAAATTCCAAAGGACTGAATTAACAGATGATTTTCCAGCTTGGTGTAGATCCTTCAAAATGAGCTGTCAATTTTACTGTTGACAAATGCTAGCTGTAAACTAAATAAAACGAACTATTCAAACCGTTGCATAACTCCCTACAAACAATTATTTACATTCTTTGTGCAAATATGGGGGTAGAAAATGTTATTTTGTAAATGCCATTTAATCAATTAATTAATTAATTAATATTATTAATAAACACTTGTCTACAGAGCCACACATATTCATGGAATTTAAAGTGAGAATAAAGACATGGCTCTTTGTCCTGCAGAGTTTGCACTACTTGAAAATACTACAGTTATTACACACACAGGTCTACTTGTGGCACCTTAGAGACTAACCAATTTATTTGAGCATGAGCTTTCGTGAGCTACAGCTCACTTCATCAGATGCATACTGTGGAAACTGCAGAAGACATTATATACACAGAGACCATGAAACAATACCCCCTCCCACCCCACTCTCCTGCTGGTAATAGCTTATCTAAAGTGATCACTCTCTTTACAATGTGTATGATAATGAAGTTGGGCCATTTCCAGCACAAATCCAGGTTTTCTCACCCTCCGCCCCTCCTCCCCCCAAACTCACTCTCCTGCTGGTAATAGCCCATCCAAAGCGACCACTCTCTTTACAATGTGCATGATAATCAAGGTGGGCCATTTCCAGCACAAATCCAGGTTTTCTCACCGCCCCCCCCCAAAATAGTTTGGATGAACTATTACCAGCAGGAGAGTGAGTTTGTGCGTGTATGCGGGTGGGGGGTGAGAAAACCTGGATTTGTGCTGGAAATGGCCCACCTTGATTATCATGCACATTGTAGGGAGAGTGGTCACTTTGGATAAGCTATTACTAGCAGGAGAGTGAGTTTGTGTGTGTGTTTTGGCGGGGCGGGGGGTGAGAAAACCTGGATTTGTGCTGGAAATGGCCCTCCTTGATTATCATACACATTGTAAAGAGAGTGATCACTTTAGATAAGCTATTACCAGCAGGAGAGTGGGGTGGGAGGAGCTATTGTTTCATGGTCTCTGTGTATATAATGTCTTCTGCAGTTTCCACAGTATGCATCCGATGAAGTGAGCTGTAGCTCACGAAAGCTTATGCTCAAATAAATTGGTTAGTCTCTAAGGTGCCACAAGTACTCCTTTTCTTTTTGCGAATATAGACTAACACGGCTGTTACTCTGAAACCTGACACACAGGTGTGTTGATGATATATGTGTAAATCTTAAGAAATCAAGTATCTGAAACCAACATATTCTGGGCAGTGTAGAAAGTTTCCAGGGCTGACTACAAGGTTGTTAAGAAAAGAAGTTTTAGCATATGAAGGAACATTGGATGTATCATAACAGAGCAGACCATTGGTCTTTCAAAGCTGGTATCTTGTTTCCAGTAGAGGCCAACATCTGATGCTTGAGCGTCAGAGGAAAATGAAAAACTCTTAATGTATTTAACACAATTCTGCTTTACCCTCTGTGGCTATCTGCAGTACCCTAAAGCACAGTAATTGGATACCTTTCTCTTAGTTTGCAAAACTACAAATGTTTTTAATAGTCATAAAATTATCTATCCTTACAAATCAAAAAATTTGACATGATGACATTTTTCAGCGGCAAATTCCACAGGTTGACTCTATGCTATATAAATTAGAATCAACAAAAGGAAATGCTAACTATATCAGACTTTAGTTTTAAATGTCTCTCTGTTCTGATATTATAAACCAAGATGAAGAAGAAAGGCCCAATCTGACTTCATCATAACCATCTTAATTTTAAATACCACAATAAATTCCCATGATCCCCTTCTCTCCTAGCTAAATAATCCCAATTCTTGAAATCTCTCGGCATGTTTGTCCCACTGTACCTTTAACTATCAATGGCATCTTTATGTGAGCCATTTCAGTCACAATTATATTTTTCTTAAGGCAAACAAAACTGGGCCTGTAAGTCCAAACGAAGACATAGCATTTCTCAGCAGACTGTCATTATGGACCTGATCCTGAGAGATGCTGAGCACCTGAAATTTCCTTTAGCTACAGTACAAGATCCAGCCTTGTATTTTTGTATTACTTTCTATCTCTTTTTTAATCTACCCAAGCGTTCTATTCACTTTTTAAACTGCTCTTCTACACAGACTTCTCTGCTGTACTGGTATCTTTACTGATCTATTCATGATGTCTACTAACTCTTTCTCTTCCTAGGCTCAAGTAAATTCAGATCCCATGGACCAGATCTAATGCATATTGAAGTCAATTGTCAGACTTTTGCTCTGACAAGGGCTTTGGTTCAGGCCCCATGAGCTTAGATGGGAAGGTTAAGCTACTTTTGCTGATGTGCCTTACACCACCCACATTTCTAAGCTGAACTCTGAGTGTGTGCCACTGGGAAGTGTAGTCCTTCAAGTATGTTTAAATCTATCTGGAGTTTCTTCATAATCCTTCGGAGTTTTCCACTAACTGAAATTTCATCTACAAAGATCAACAGCTTGCTGCCTGCTTGCTCCTTGAAATCACCAATATTTACGCTGATCCTAAGACCAATCCTAAGGCACCCACTCTGAACCTTTCTCCACTCTGAAGAGTAGCCATTCACTACCATAGTCTTATTTCTAGCCAATTTTTTAAAAGTATTACAGAAAATTTCCCCTTATCCCATGATTTATTTATTTCCTTTTATATCAGGAATGGGCTCAAATCAAAAGCCCAGATCCAAATACACCTGAAATTTGGAGTCATTTACTTTTGATTTGGATCTAAATTTTTAAGATGGGCCCTACCTCTGCTTAATATTCTTTTTGAGATATTATTAAAGAAGGATAAGGGCCCATTGTGCTATGTACTGCAGAAACATAGTGAAAGACAGGATTTTTATTGCCTGGGATTTGTAACCAGGTAGATTTCACCCCATCACCGTCTCTATCCTGTCCTTGTCTGTGCATGTTCTCTTCACTGTACAACTTTCCCACACTCTCTACAATCTAAACTCTCTTTTCTTGTATAACATATACTCATGAATCACCATATCCTATCAGTTTTTACTGGCCTGCCCCTTTTCTGAGCTATCACTTCCAATGATCTCCTCTTGAGAAACTCAGGCACCGTAAGTAACACAAGACTTACAGGATTGCAACTTCCCCTGGCAGCCATAGATAAGCTCAGGATTATATGTGCTGAATGTTTTGGAATCTGTCCAGTAAAACACTAGTACTAAGCAAAGATAATATATTGTCACCTGTACAAAGAGAATTCTACAGAATTTTAACCAAATTTCAGAATCTTTGCAAAGGGTTTATGCAAGTTGTTCATATATGAATGCAGCCCTGGGTTTAAGCATTTGTTAGACATATTTAATTAATAAATGCATATATATTGTACACATAACAGAGACATAGCCTATAATATATCTGGCCTGATTCATCCCTGTGTTAATCTAGATTTACACCAGTGAGTTGCACCAGCATAAAACCAGAGCAATGCAGTGGTGAATTAAACCCACTACACACACACTAACATGCAGATCTAATGACTGTAAACAGAAAGTGTGGGGCATTATGAGATTGCAATGTGTTCATAGTATAACCAGTATTTTAGGTAACTATTGTACATATTTTAGTCCACTGCGTAAACAAGTGCGACATCATATTTGTTGGTAGGTAGAATTACAATCTATAAAGAAATTAGGAGAGCAAAAAGAGCAAAATACCTTAAGTATATGAGGCCTCCTCCCCACAGATTATTAAATAATTTTGCTTCAGATGTAAAGGGCAGATTACCTCATGACTGTTGGCTTGTAAATGTATTAAATGGACAGAGGCATAGTGAGTGTCCTTCAAGATGAATTTCTTGTCATCTTTTCTTGTGAAAAGAGGTTTATCCCATCCCTTCAAAATCTGTAGGGTATCCTATTTTTTAGTCTCAAAAATATATTTGGCTTTCTTTGAAGATGAATAAAACTGAGATGCTATTATATTCAGTTCCTACTTTGCAGCATCCAGAAATTCCTTTGCTATTAATACGCCAGAGAAACAGATTTCTTTGATTTTTTTAGTTTAGAAGATCAAAAGCTGTCAGAAATTGTTTCAAAAGAAAAATAAATCTTTGAGAAGTTGGATTTGAAATAATGAGTCTCCAGCATGTTGCATTTACAGTACTTAGAACTCTTTAATGGTAGATGTTGTTATAATTGTTGTGTTTGTCTCTTTACTATCACCATTCACTTAGATGATGTATCAATTTTATTCCCCCCTTTTTCTGCAGGTATGTTATTATACAACAGGATATGAATGATGTTTTTTGCAACTTCTAGCAAATATCTCCCCAGGTAAAAGAAAATAGGTCCTGTTTGGAGGGATGAGGGGAGGAACAATACAGCTCTAGATTAATAGGAAAAAAAAATTCTTCTGAAATGCAGTTTGAAAACTACACAGATTTTTCAAACCATTGACATGCAGGCTTAGTTTTGCCCTAATATCAAAGCTTATTTTATATTTCATCATTAATATTTTGGAGATAAGGGAAGCATCAAGCTGCAAAAGAGAGAGGAAATGGCTCCATTTTATTTTCTGTTTTTGCTATGAAGGGTCCCTGGCCCGAGCAAGGCATTTCATGGATGGTAATCTGCGCACAAGTCTCATGTGTGTTAAGACTGCAACAGATATTGCACTCTGTGTGCATACAATATCCCTGACATGCCATAGATCCAGATGTGCTGTAGAACTTGGTTGCGTGATAATTTTAGAGTCTGTCTGCATTAAAATCCTCAAGAAACATGGTCAGAAAATAGCTGGGATGTAATGATTGAAAGACAGGTAATAAAAAAAAAGAAGGGGGAGACTAAAACAAGAGGATTAAATACTGATAAACGTTGGACCTTACTGGAAATAGCCTTGAATTTGTATAGGGTAGCCTGCAGCTAAACATCAAAATGTTATTGGGGCTTTCAATTTTTTCAGTGTTAAAGCTTTAAACCAAATTTAAATGTACAACCCAGTTCTAATTGTGCCACATTTACAATTGAATATTGGGGACAACATACGTTTATTCATGATCAAGGACATTTATAATTGTTATGCTGGCAAATAAATAAGTCAAAGACTTTTTTTGGTAGGGAGGGGGTGGGAGAGAATATGCTTTTAATTTCAAATTAAAATATTTAGTGCCTTATAAAGCAGTTGCTATTTAAACTGCCAATAATGTTTAACATGAATTTACTCACCACTGCCTATCCTCATACTGTATAATTTATAACACTAAGCCCTTTCAATACTCCAAAATGCCAGATAAACTTTTCTCATTTGCTCTTAATTTGGTCACGCAGGATAATACCAACATCTGAAGGCTCTTTAAACTGCTTTTTAAAATGCATTCCTGAAAGCACCACCAATGCCACCTCTGCTCCTTGTCATCTTCCATAATTATTTCCAATCCAAAGCGGTCCTTAATGCGCTTATTAATCTGGCATTCTCCTCAGTGTGAAGCACATTCAGCTCTATTAATTTTTAAAAACCCTTTTTTATGGGGGACTGCAGATGCTTGGCTATTACTGAAAAGCTATTAGAAGTTAACACCTTTCTCTCCCCAGAGACTAGCATCATCCTATGTCTCTAAATGCCACCCTATTTTACATTATCAGCTGCTAAGACTAAGTATTAGAGAATTTTTTTTTTAAATTCTGAACTGTTAATGCTATTATTAGCTAATGGCAGAGTTCTGCATAGCATATAGATACATACACTCTCTGTGTATATCTACAGCATATAGGTTTTTACTTATCTGTCTCTGAACAATAATGGCTCTCACTCCTTCCACTCACTAGAAGGGAATGCTCAGATGAGCTATGCTGACCTTACACCCAAGAGTGAAGATTATTTATGCTTTTTCTCAATGTATATATTACATTCCTGCCAATTTTTATAAGAGGAAAAAAGTGAAGACACTGAAGTTGTTGTCTATCAACCCACAAACTGATGTATTTTTGGAGGATTATTTCTTATAGAAATGGACTATGGCTTTATCTCCATTGATATGTGATCCTTCACTGAAGGATTGGGAGTTAAAGGCATGTTAAACGAATTATAGAACACTATTTCTAAGCAGGAAGCAAATACTGGGAATGGTCTTTCTTTCTTTCTTTCTTTCTTTCTTTCTTTCTTTCTTTCTTTCTTTCTTTCTTTCTTTCTTTCTTTCTTTAAAAAACTTCAGATCTGGGCTATTCATTTCTCAGACTAACTGCTGTTGTGCAAGTAGGACAGAGTTCAATCCCAAGCATGGGCTGTTACGTTCCTGGTTACGGGGAGTTCCTTAAATCTAAGCTTTATAGTATTATAGCTAGATGTACCTATGAGCAAGACCCTGTGTATTCTATGATTGGGGCAGTGGAATTTGCCATGAAATCCACTCTTTGCCTCAGAACTGTGCTCCAGAATCTCAGATTTCATTTAAAAAATGTTTTGTTTCTAGTCTTCATGATGGTGAAGAAAAAGTCAAAACTGCGAGCTGTCTATTAAACCGTCAAGACAAGAGACAGTCCCTCCCCAGAAGACCTTGCATATATGGAGAGCAGGTTGGCTCAAGGTATTGGTAAGTGCCTTTGCATCTAGATCACTGGTTTGAATGCAGTCCAGGACAGTGACAGAAAGTCATTACTCTCTGGTAGCTACTTTGTGGCCCATGGGAAATGAGCGCTGATAGTCTCAGTCCAATTCCTAGTGGACAGGTTTTCACACTATTGAAAGAAAACCCAAATCCCCAGATCGCCACCATTGATACTAACCGGGCCCTCTGATGAGTATCCTTCGAGATGGCAGGTGTTGAACTGGCATGCAGACTGTCTGTTAGACATGTCCAGATCTGGGCACTCTTGCTGCCAGTGTTGAATCAGTTCTGTGAATAAATATGGCAAGTCAGAGCTTGACCTTAGGTCCTGGCTCTGGCTACCTTAACGGGAAAGCCAAGGATTTTCTCTTGACACAGGTTAATCCTTGGGTGGCCTAGGGGCAGTGTACATAGCTCTAAGACACCTGCCTTCTGCCACCTTGGATATTGGGCATGCCAGGGAACAGAGGCAGAGAAAAGTTTATTGAGCACTGCCTGATCCTCAGCTAATGCAGCAGTTGCACAGGAGTGAAGCAGCTGGTGTACACAGCCTAGGATCAGGGTAGTGGAAAAGTGGTGTAGAAACACCTTTCTTCCACTCTCTTCAGCTGCACCAAATTTAAACTCAATGCAGCAGAAGACTGAGCTCCTCGGTCTCCAGGGCTGTGAAATCAGGTACTTTTCATGAGCACCAAATTCCCTTTGAAACACACCTATATGTTCTGGGGCACCCATTATAAATCTGAACATCCGTTCTTAAAAAGATTGTTTGAAAACCATGATGTATCTGGCTTTACACTTTGGCATGGCACTGGGCCCAAACTTCTGAATATAAGCTCACCTTTTACTTAGTTAATTACAAAATATTGATGCAGAATCCAAGGGGCTGATTTGTCTACTCACAGGTTCATAAAAGCGTGTCACTGTGTTCAAACAACTATCCTGGAATAAAAAATGGATGCAATGACACTGGAGAAAATTACGATTACATTATACCTTTAAAACATTGTTGTTGTGACACACAATGACAAAGCTGGGACACTCCGACCTGAGCTAATGTCATTTAGTAGAAAAAGCCATAAGGAATGCTGGCTGCATTAACTCTGCATTTCCTGGCAATTTTTAATTCGTATGACAAAGCTAAGCATGAGCCCGGGTGCTCAAGAAATGTAGTATTAAGACTTTTTCTCCACTTTTCTCCCTCTTAAACTTAGGAAAAAAGCTTTCTGAGAAGTTTACAAAATAAGAGTTTAGATACATTTAACCCTCTAAGATAAGTAGGAGTCCCACCTCATCTTAAGAATTAATATGTATTGCACAAAGTTATTAATTATCCAGAGAGTAGAATGACTCTTGTGCATCTAATGATGCAATTAGTCACTTTAAAAAAAATCATATTAATTTATTCAATAGACATAAACTGCTCCCTCAATGTCATTTCAGTCCATCCTATAATTACTTGTTTAGTAAACATGTTTTCTGCAGAAACACTTCCTATTTATTTACCAATGTATACAACCCCTGCAGCCCCACAAGGTATTTGGGTTTCTGTATAAAAGTTTCAGAGTAGCATCCGTGTTAGTCTGTGTTCGCAAAAAGAAAAGGAGTACTTGTGGCACCTTAGAGACTAACAAATTTATTTGAACATAAGCCTTTTGTGAACTACAGCTCACTTCATCGGATGCATTCAGTGGAAAATACAGTGGGGAGATTTATATACATAGAGAACATGAAACAATGGGTGTTACCATACACACTGTAACCAGAGTGATCACTTAAGGTGAGCTATTACCCACAGGAGAGCGGGGGGAGGGGCGGGGGGGGAAGGGGGAAACCTTTTGTAGTGATAATCAAGGTGGGCCATTTCCAGCCGTTGACAAGAACATCTGCGGAACAGTGGGGGTGAGGGGTGGGGATAAACATGGGGAAATAGTTTTACTTTGTGTAATGACCCATCCACTCCCAGTCTCTATTCAAGCCTATTCAACACCACTTTCTACAAGCCATTACCCTCTGATCCCACTGAGTGTTACCAAAAGAAACTACAGCATTTGCTAAAGAAACTCCCTGAAAAAGCACAAGAACAAATCCGCACAGACATACCCCTGGAGCCCCAACCTGGCATATTCTATCTACTACCCAAGATCCATAAACCTGGAAATCCTGGGCGCCCCATCATCTCAGTTATTGGCACCCTGACAGCAGGATTGTCTGGCTATGTAGACTCCCTCCTCAGGCCCTATGATACCAGCACTCCCAGCTACCTTCGAGACACCACTGACTTCCTGAGGAAACTACAATCCATCGGTGATCTTCCTGATAACACCATCCTGGCCACTATGGATGTAGAAGCCCTCTACACCAACATTCCACACAAAGATGGACTACAAGCCATCAGGAACGGTATCCCCAATAATGTCAATGCAAACCTGGTGGCTGAACTTTGTGACTTCATCCTTACCCATAACTATTTTACATTTGGGGACAATGTATACCTTCAAATCAGCGGCACTGCTATGGGTACCTGCACGACCCCACAGTATGCCAACACTTTAATGGCTGACTTAGAACAATGCTTCCTCAGCTCTGGTCCCCTAATGCTCCTACTCTACTTGTGCTATATTGATGACATCTTCATCATCTGGACCCATGGAAAAGAAGCCCTTGAGGAATTCCACCATGATTTCAACAATTTCCATCCCACCATCAACCTCAGCCTGGACCAGTCCACACAAGAGATCCACTTCCTGGACACTACGGTACTAATAAGCGATGGTCACATAAACACCACCCTATACCGGAATCCTACTGACCACTATTCCTACCTACATGCCTCCAACTTTCATCCAGTCCATACTACACGATCCATTGTCTACAGCCAAGCTCTACGATACAATCACATTTGCTCCAATCCCTCAGACAGAGACAAACACCTACAAGATCTCTATCAAGCATTCTTACAACTACAATACCCACCTGCTGAAGTGAAGATACAGATAGACAGAGCCAGAAGAGTACCCAGAAGTCACCTACTACAGGACAGGCCCAACAAAGAAAATAACAGAACGCCATTAGCTATCACCTTCAGCCCCCAACTAAAACCTCTGCAACGCATCATCAAGGATATACAACCTATCCTGAAGGATGACCCAACACTCTCACAACTCTTGGGAGATAGGCCAGTCCTTACTTACAGACAGCCCCCCAACCTGAAGCAAATACTCACCAGCAACCACACACCACACAACAGAACCACTAACCCAGGAAACTATCTTTGCAACAAAGCCCGTTGCCAACTGTGTCCACACATCTATTCGGGGACACCATCATAGGGCCTAATCACCTCAGCCACACCATCGGAGGCTCGTTCACCTGCACATCTACCAATGTGATATATGCCATCATGTGCCAGCAATGCCCCTCTGCCATGTACATTGGCCAAACTGGACAGTCTCTACGTAAAAGAATAAATGGACACAAATCAGACATCAAGAATTATAACAGTCAAAAACCAGTTGGAGAACACTTCAATCTCTCTGGTCACTCGATTACAGACCTAAAAGTGGCAATACTTCAACAAAAACACTTCAAAAACAGACTCCAACGAGAGACTGCTGAATTGGAATTAATTTGCAAACTGGATACAATTAACTTAGGCTTGAATAGAGACTTGGAGTGGATGGGTCAATATACAAAGTAAAACTATTTCCCCATGTTTATCCCCCCCTCACCCCCCACTGTTCCTCAGACGTTCTTGTTAACTCCTGGAAATGGCCCACCTTGATTATCACTACAAAAGGTTTTTTTCCCCCTGCTCTCCTGCTGGTAATAGCTCACCTTACCTGATCACTCTGGTTACAATGTGTATGGTAACACCCATTGTTTCATGTTCTCTATGTATATAAATCTCCCCACTGTATTTTCCACTGAATGCATCCGATGAAGTGAGCTGTAGCTCATGAAGGCTTATGCTCAAATAAATCTGTTGGTCTCTAAGGTGCCACAAGTACTCCTTTTCTTTTTTTATAAAAGTTACCGCATAAGTATAATAGATCTAGTCCCACTCTTCCATAAAAATACCTCAGCCAACCTGCCAGAGGAAAGAAAATGGAAAACTAAAAAGTTTCATAGGAAGAGAAAGATCCAGAATAGAAAGCCCTGTCATGGGCTCCTGAAGACAGTTACAGAGGGATTCCGGCAGATATATGAGGGAAAAAGGGCGAGAGATAGACCCTGAACTGAGAAGTGTCTGCCCCCAGCCTGGTCCAGATGGGACCTTGGGATGGAAAGCAGAAACAACTCAACACATATCAGCTGCTTTGGAATCACATAGAAGTACCTGAGATGTACATTTTTAACAGCATTATAAATCATCAGCAAGGCATTGCATTGAATCCTCTGGTTTACCAGCAACCAGTGTGGATTAAAGAAGGAAGGCTTCCTATTTGTGTATTTAATGTTTCCATCCTGAACATAGTATTTTGCACTTGTCTTTATTTAATTTCATCTTGTTGATTTCATAACAACTGACCCCTTTAGGACCCATTAGATACGTCCTCCCAGTTTCACAGCAAATCTTTGACCATTGCTCTTTGAGCACAGTTTTTCAACCAGTTGTACACCCATCTTACAATAATTTCTTCTAGATCACATTTCCTTAGTTTGCAGATGAGAATGTCATGTAGGACTGTGTCAAAAAACTGACTAAAATCAATATATATCACATCTACTGCTTCCCCCCATCCATTAGGCCAGTAACCCTGTCAAAGAAGTAAATTAGATTGGTCTGGTATGATTTGAACTTGACACATCTATGTTGGCTAATTGTACTTATCTATCCTAGAAACAGTGAGGTCCTGAATGACTATGGGAAGGTCCTGGCTGGAGAGAAAAGTGCTGACTGTCCTGAGAACTTGTGCTAGGAATGGCCATTCTGCAGAACTGTTACACAATAACTCTTCCATGCTCGGAGAGCAACCCACAAGGTGCAGATCAACCCCATGAGTGGCATCCTCACTCCCCAGAGTAAAGAGGGTGAATGAGCCCCCTCAATTCCCCCAAATTCTTCCCTTGGTCTCCAAGAAGTACTTCATTTATTCTCATCCAGGATGAGATACACTCAAATTATAAAACCTTTTAGAAAAAAATGTCTTAGCTGCCACAATAGATGGTGACTGTAAAAGTCCAAAAGGCAAGTAGGCTTGTTACTAATTTTTATATATTATTTGTTAAAGCACCTACAGCCTGCTCAGCCCTGTGCAAGATACAGGCCTGCATTCATCCCCTGGTCCACCTAAGCCTTTTAGCCACCTTCATGCTCTTTTTAACAGGCCAGCCAGAGGCATGAACTACAGCAGCCTCAAGTCTGCTTTAACTCATGTTTAGGTGCCCAGGTCTCCAAGGCACTACCATAGCAGCAGGGAATTACTGAAACACAAGGGTATTTCAGCCATCCTCTCCCAGTCAGCCCCACTGAGCCGTGGTAGATTTGGAAGGTTGTGGCCTAGTAGACACTGCTGCGCAATGATTCTGGCTTTCTAATGAAAGCTCCAGAACAGTAATGAGGTTCAGGTTGAAAAAATCATTATCTCCCAACAAATTTGGGGTGGCTTTGTACTGATTAAAATGTTTGCCCAATCCTATTAAATACTGAACAAACATAGTAATTCAAATGTTGGGTATTTCTGCCGTTAGTGAAGGCACTTTCCCATCTCCAAAGGTATAATTCTTTTGCATGAGATTCAGACAGTAGATATTGACAGAAGAATAGATAATAGATAATTGATGTCAAAGGCTGAATAAGAAAGTTTTCGATCAGCCAGAGCATATGTTATCTCTCTATGTAAAATAATATAAAGTGATGGTGATTTATTGCTTGAAAAGTTGCTAGACTGAAAAATTCTTTGGAAAGGCTAGTGAATACAGATTGATTTCCCCAAAGAACTCTGCTGAGCCCCATTTCTCTCCCCACAGAACATTGCTTGGTCTAATTATATGTATTTTATAAAATTGCATTTTTAAGAAGTTATAATGTTAAAACACCAAATAACTCATATTTTAAAACTCTTGGAAAGAGGAGTCTTTTAGCTGTCTAATTTGATGCAGTGTATAGATAAGAGAAGGTGATTTGGTTTTACAATGTTCTATAGTGTGCAGTATGTCAAACACTACATACCAACCTTATTTATTAAACCCTAAGTAAGTATTTACACAAATCGTTTTATCATGATAGGCTATATGTTACTCTCCTTTGGGGGAAAATGGTTTTGAAGGACGTATAAGTAATTTAAAGACTTTTCCTTTAAATTGGAAGATTTAGGCATTTATTTTATTTAGGCATATTTCATATTTAAAGTCTATTGTATGTGTGTAATAAACCATCTTATGCTGCTGTTAAATAATCTCTTCTGAAATTCACCATTCACATAACACCAGAGATGTAGGTTGTACTTCATATTGGGGCATCTATGTGGGAAAAATATCAATTGATTTCTGAACTAAGGCACTGGAGATTTTTCAAAGTCTTAATAATTGTCATCCTCCAAGCAGTCTTTCATACAGTTCTTCATATTAACCTCATCTATATCATTTATCCTGACCTTTTTAGAGCTGGTAGCTTCATTCTATCCTATATTTTTACATTTCCTAAGAATTTTCATCCTTAATTCAAACTCTTTCTTTACATTTTAGTAAATGCTTATGTACCAAATATTATCTCTACATATTTCAGTCACAGACTGCATCCACAACTTCTAATAACGTTTAGTTTATGGTACCTTAGAATTTCAGCCATGTACTCTAAAAGACTTTGAGGAGGGTACAGGGCCAGAAATTACTTAAACCCTTGTTCTAAAATAGGGATCACTAGTGTGCTTCTATTGGAATTCCACCACACATGAGCTTGGCCCCATGTTTGTTTTCAATCAAAAGTAGCTGAGTTATTTTTTTAAAAAACAAACACACCCTAAACCACAGGATCAAAGGCCTCTAAAACAGCACAAACAACTCATGTTTCAACCCCTCCCTCTCCCCAGTTGCAGAGCTGTCTGTAAGCCAGCTTTTGAAGCACATCAGTTTCTAAGCAGCTGACTCTACTAACGCCAATTTTCAGCTGTTACTAATGATGTCATCACTTAACACTATACAGCCCATGTTAAACAGTCAGTTAGGACTCTTCCTCATTCTGGAACAAATTCATCACTGATAGGAGTCTACTGAAGTTAATACACTTACAGCAAGGAGGATTATGGCCCATTATGTCTTCTCTCATCATATCAATGTACATATCTATTATCTTCAATGAGATTCCACTAGTATGACTGAGAGAATTTGGACCATCCTATTACTATTACCAGTTCTATTAGAGGAAAAGAAATAAAAGAGGAAATGTGGGATTCACATATACATTGTTATTCATTGTTTTCCTTACATCTATTTCTGATCCAGTTACTGCCTTTTACCCTTTTAGGCAAAGCTATGATGCTGGTGAAATCAAAAAGAAAGAAGAAAGAAAATAATAAATATTTTATTAAATAAATACAAATATAATTGTAACGGTTTGTTATTTGATCAGCCTGCAAAAAAAGGCAGACATTTATTTTGTCTGTATACCTGATATTGTCCATTATGACTGATGTAATTCTTTCACAAGCCATTGCTCATTTCGTATTAGGATCTATTAGATCCTAATTCCCAAGTTTGATATTGTTATGTAATGCCTGTATGCCCCCGCCCCACTCATAATTAGCTTGGTCTGATTCCCACTGAAATCAATGAAGGTTTTTCAATTGACTTCAGTGGGAGTAGGTTCTGGCCAATAAGGGATTTTAATAAGTACATTACCCTGACAAATGAAAGAAAATAGATTTAATGAGTGTGCCAGTTCTCAGGTTAGACAATGTACCCTGAATAGGGCTGGCTGAAGAATTCCCATAAAAATTGGTTTTTGACAAAAAATTGGATTTTCAATTATGTTTTTCATGAAAAATGTTCACTTTCCATGGAAAATTATGACTTTTGCTGAAAAACCAAGCATGCACAAACCCCAAAAATTCAAATCAGAAATGCCACTGTAGTACCTTATAGGAGTTTTAGTTCAGCTGCTCATATCACCATTATTAGCTAAGCTCCTAACTACTCCCATGATGCACCATGCCCAGGGACTCCTATTATACACTACAGCAACTCATAAAGAGGGGAGTCCATGGTGCACCATGGGAGATGGAATCCCATATGTCACTAGACTTTTTCTGGACCCCTCTGATCCTAACCAACCCCCTACCTGCCAGTTCCTGTCACCCTTCCTTCTCCGTTTTCCCCCACGCAGCCCCCAATTCTCATCCCTCTCCTTCTAGTGCAGCTGTCTTCTTCTCCTTTATGCTTCCTTTACACCAGCATAGACAGCACAGATGAGAAAGTCTCCTCATTCTCAGTTCTAGTGCCCAGTACCACCGTAGTCCTCAGCAACTAGGAGGGGCAATTTTAGGGAAAGTCCTGTTGAGTTCTCGCAGCCCTGGGATGGAGCATGGATAGTTGCTCTGGGGGGATGGTGCATGCACAGTCCAACTAGCATGTAGGGGTTATGAGGGGATAGCGCATACTCAGTGCAGATGGAACCTTTGGAGAATTTAGCTGCCAGACTCTAACAAGTCCCTATTCAGCATGTGCAAACTGGGATTTTTTAGAGGCTTATCACATGACCAAATTTGAGCAGATTTTCACAGGGACAGCAAAAAGCCCCAACCCTGATACCAGAGCAACCTGTGTGTCAAATTTCAAGTTCTTGCTCCAAACCATGGAGGTGCTAGAGCTTCTCAATAAAATGGTTGAAAGAATTATTTTTAATATAAGCAAACAACTTTTTCCCTGTAACCTCATTCTCAGAATGGCTGAAACGTTTTAACTGAAACTTTTAAAAAGATTCAGCTTGAGGAAGACACCAGACACGGGAAATTTCACTCAGATGATTAAAATTCAGCAAACTTATCACTAATTAAAACCAAAGTCTTATCATGAGACATGGGGATTGGTCCTGCTTTAAGCAGGGGGTTGGACTAGATGACCTCCTGAAGTCCCTTCCAACCCTTATATTCTAGGATTCTATGTCAGGCAACCTGAACTATAAGTGTTGCTGGCTTATTATAGATGGTGCTCTAATTTTGAATCGGGTCATGCTAGGGGCAAGAGGGGAAATGCCATGGAGTGGTGCTGCAAGTGGGAACCGTGTGCCAGAGGGTGGGAGAATACATGATGTGGCACAGGACTGTGGGCAGGAGAGGCGTGTTGGGTTGGGGCCCCCACACTATGTGCTGCAGAGATGTCAGGCAGTGCTGCAACCCACAGGGCAGTCCAGGTAGGCTGCTGTAATTTACACAGACCCTAAGGATTGTCTAAATCATCCTGGTGTCTGCACTAGCCCCTGAAGCAGCCCAGGACTGGAAGGGTGCAAAGGTGATTTACAGCCCTTTCACCTGGGCTCTGAGTTGTATGACACACCCTCTATGAGATTCAGGACAGAATCTCACCCGCCATGATTTTTAAATCATGTGCATTTAGGATCTGACCCCAAGACTATGTAAGTCAATGAAAAGACATCCACTGACTTCAGCGGGTTTTGGATCTGGCCCTTACTACTCTTAGAAGGTGCCCAATTGACAGTCATGGACAGTGAAGTCTAAGACTGAGACGAAGAACAGTATGGACAGTGGTGGTGCAAGATTCTTCACATTGCCACCCCGGTGTATCTATCTGGAGTACTAGCTTTTGGGGATGAGAGCATTCATGCTCATTCTGCACAGAGAAAATGGTGAGAATTAGTGTCATTCATGGTGATGGTTTTGTGATGCAGACACCTGTCCAATAAGAGTGGGTTTCAGACCACCATCTCATAAAGCCACTGGGCAGCAGTCATTTTCTATTCAGATGAAATTTAATTAATTAAGTAATTAAATAGGAGGTTGGAAGGGCATGAATGCTCCATTTAGGTGATACTGAAGTATTTAGATGTCTGGAGTCATTTTATCTCTGAGGATGTAAGTTCAGGCTGCCTAAGATTTGTAATGAGGTATTTAATGATGGGAGTTAAAGTTGGAAATGGGAACAAGCCACAACATTCGAATGCTCCACAAGTCAGGGATGGTTGGAGATGGGATTTTGGTTCAGCTCATTATAAAGACTTTCCAGATTTGGTTCTGGATCGAAGTTCAGATTCCTAAGATTTCCCCAAAGTCTGGGGGCATTGAAGTTGAGGAGTGAAATCTTGGCTCAGTAAAGTCCATGAGAATTTTGTCATTGCCTTCAGTCAGGCCAAGATTTCACCATCCCAGCTTTTTGGAATCAGGCTCATCTTTAAACAGACTAATTTGCAATTTTTAGCAGCAAAACTGGCAGCCTATCATTATAATGAAACAAAATTTAAAGGTTTCAGAGTAGAAGCCGTGTTAGTCTGTATCCACAAAAAGAAAAGGAGTACTTGTGGCACCTTAGAGACTAACTAATTTATTTGAACATAAGCTTTCGTGAGCTACAGCTCATTTCATCGGATGCATGCTGTAGCTCACGAAAGCTTATGTTCAAATAAATTTGTTAGTCTCTAAGGTGCCACAAGTACTCCTTTTCTTTTTACAAAATGTAAAGTTACCGTAGACGACTGTCTAAAGACTGGCAAAGAAGAAGAAAAAGAAACCTTTGATGATTGTCAAACTTTCCTCAGAATGCAGGATTGCAAACTAGACCATAACCACCTACCTTTCCGCTCCATTAAAATAAAGGGAGTACAGTTACTCTAATGGCTTTTAATATGAATTTGACAATTTGTATGTTTTCAAATTATATTTAGAGAATTTCATAATTTTGTCAGATATTAATTTTGTTGCTGCTGTTGGTAGGGATTTCTAACCATTTTCTTGGCATCTGGTACTTTAATATCAAATGTCAGTTTGCGTTTAGGGTTTCCCTAAGCTATTACCAACATTTACATTTAACCTAAAACATTCAGCCATAACCTCTTGAAAGATGTACATTATTTAGGAGGTATGCATGTATTATAATTTTACAGGCTGAAACGAAAGATGTTGAGCTACACCCATGTGGATTTCATAATTGCGTCTCTTTTTAGATCAGACCAGTGATTTTCATTAGTTCAGTAAAAAAGATAGTTTAGCACTTGAATACTTTCCAGAAACTGTTTAATGGATTACCAAGAGCAGCTCAATAACGGCAAAACATTGGCCAGATTCAATATAAACTTCGAATGAACCTGATCTTATATAACTAGGAGTCAAAATCTGAGAGAAACAGTGCCACAGATATGTTAGTGACTATACTGATGTCCAAATTCCATGTGATGATGTGCATATGTTCCATGGCGAGCAAAAGCTAACCACAGTCATGAAAGTTTCCCTTTAAGCATGAATCGAGTTTAAGATCATTTAAATGTAATTATTTACTTGCTTGTTCATAGATGTGTGAAAAGAATGATTTTAAATAAAAAAGATATAATACCCAGATTCTTGGACATAGACAGAAATGGGGTCTACATTAACTTAATTATCACAGCCCAGATCCTCAAAGGTGTTAGGTGCCTGACTCCCACTGAAGCCAATGAGACTTGGGCTTCTAAATATCTTTGTGGATCTGGGTTCATGTCTTCCTTTTGGGGATACGAGGGGAACACCCACACCGTATAGTGGGTACCATTATATTAATAACCCTGGAAATGGAAGTCAGTTTGTCTAGAAAACAGATCCAGGCAGGGGCTGTCCAAATTTTCCCATGTTGCCCCACTCCAGGGGTGAAATTCAGTCCCACTGAATCAATGGAAGAACTCCCATTGATTTCAGTGTGGGCCAGGATTACTCCCAATGTGTCTTTATCTTAACCTGGACACGCAGTCTCTGAAGGGGTAGCAAAGTAGATCCATCTCCATGGGCTATTCAGTCCTCAGGCTCAGGCTTCCAATTCGTGTCAGTCATTATGATGGTTTTAATGGACCGAGACAAACAAATAATTTCACTCAGGCTACCCAACAGTTATCAGATGGCATTTATTTCTGGTCACTAAACATGGGATAGATTACAGCTGGTGAACTAGAATTTAAAAGCAGTATATCACATTGACTTATGCCATTTTATACATATGCTAGATTATACAGTCATCTAGTCTGGATGGCCAGTCATCCAGCCCTGTGATAGACATGCATTTCATATCCATTGTGTTATCGTGGGCCAACAGATTTTGATACATCACTATTGAAATAACAGCGTGGGACGAGATCAAATGAAATCATGGTATTTTGGGACAGCAGTGCTTTTCGTGCTTGTGTACCACTACATTTGAGTAAAAAAAGATCAATGAAAGCAGAAAGTCACATACCAGAAAAAACATAAAATATAAAAGTAAATTTCCACTGTTATTCTTCATCAGATGCAAAGAACGCCCTTGAACTGAAGATAAATAATTTACTTCTGTTCTAGAGCTTCACTCTTTTATATAAGTTCAGCTTTGAAAAAGTTTCACTGTGCTTACGCCAGCAGTCTAGTCAATTTTCTCTAACTCGTCAGCCATGCTGAACTTTGCAGGGTTTGTGAGAGACCCCAAATGAGCCTTAAGAATTTGCTGGATTCTGGCATACCATTCTGACACATCTAACTTGTCAGTGAATAAATTTTTAAATGTGCTTTTCAGGTTTGGCCTGGCATGCTAGATCTCACTAAGTTATTTCTAATAAACTGTATTTTAAGTTTATTGGACAAACCATCTGGTACAGCAATTACATAGGATATGAAAAAAAAACAATGTTAAAAGACTTTTCAAACTATGACTTCCATCTATTTTTTCTATACCTCATATAAAAAATGACCTCAAAGTACCTCAAATTTGGTCAAACATTGTTTCCTGGTCACAGACCACATATGTCAAATCAGAAATGGAAAGTATTTTATTGGGAATTGTAGAGATGGGAGTACAAACATGGATTTATGATGAAAACAGTCTCAATCACAGTTATGGTGTAACTGCCACTGTCTCATTATAAACAATAAATTGTTTGCTAAGTTTATTTTTCATTCTTATTTTCCTATTGCATGTAAGCAGAGAAAAATCACATCTATATCCTGCAGTGCAAATGTTGATATAAATTATGTTTCCCTCATTATACCCTTCTTTTTATCTATCTTAGAGTTTTCTTTAGTGAGCACCCCATATTATTTAAGTATTGGGTGTTCGAACTATAAAGCACATTGTATCAGCACTGTTCCTATGTATTATTAACTCCATCTCCTGTACGTGATGTACAAGGAGATCAAAATAAGGACCTATGCAAAGTTCTAGCTCAGTTCCTGGATTAGCATCCAAGGAGGTGATTTCAGCCGAATACACCCCCAAATTAACCACTTGGAACTTCCAGGCTAGTTACTTCCTCCATGTTGTGGCTTCAATGCACGTTACTGTAAACCAAAACCCGCACATGTTTTTTTCCAGTTTTACTGACGTTTTCGAGCATCATTTTATAAGTACTACATGGACGACTCTGACACAGGTCATGTTACGTTAACTATTGAATTCATGTTATCTATTTTTTATTGTGAACAAGGGGGCTGTGTACCCTGTTAGAAGCAAGTATATTATGGTACCTGTGGGCGGAGGTGGTTAGCATGTATTTTACTATCTGCATATCTCTAGGTTAAAAAACCCCTGTAAATCCCAAACTATATTTTTTAAATCTCCAAACTTTTGACATTACAATACAATATGTCCTATACAACCCTCCTCAAAACAACCTCCATGCCTCTCTCACGTTCAAGTGCTTTTTAACACACTCTTAATCCAATACTGTATTAATATGGTTTTGTTCATGGAAATGTTGTTCCACAGCTCACTCCAGCTCTCATTTCATCAACATTTATTTTTCTCTAATGCCCATTATTCATTTTATTTCTGAAATTTCTCTCCTCCAGGTGGAGAACTTATAAAGACCACATCATGACATAGGAAGAACCTGAGATGGCCACTGACTCATTTAGCTCATATAAATCACTTACCTATTTGGGATTCTCAGAAATATTGGGCTGAATTCTGCTCTCACGTACCTCAATGCAAATCTAGAGTATCTTCATTGACCTCACTGGAGTTACTATAGTGTGAGAGCAGAATCTGGCCTGTTAACTCATTAAAGTAGCAATCTAAGGAATGATTTTTCTATATAATTCTATGTAGGTAATGCCCCCATTACAACAGTCAGGTATCTCACAATCTTTTTGAAGACATCTAGCCTCCCAACACTGTTATCCCTGCTTTACAGAGCGGGGCTATGTCTACATTGCAATAAAAAACACTGTGGTACCAAGTCTCAGAGCTTGGGTCAGCTGACTGGGCTTGCAGGGCTCAGGATGCTTAAACATCTACACCGTAATTTTACAGATCCACTTCCTGAGCCCCGAGAAGCTATGTCAGCTGAGGCAGCCGAAGACTGGAGTGGTCTTTTATCGCAGTATAGACACAGTAGAGACTGTGAGCCTGTGTTCATTGCAGATTTAACTCAGCTGTGGCCCCTAACCTAACTTTTGTCCACGCACACATACAGTCTTGAGTGCAGTGGTATTTCTCACTCAAGGTGGCTGGCCCATCCAGGGGTATGAGCTAGAGTTAGCACAACTCCTCATTGCTAACAAAATCTGTGCTGCTAATCTGATCACTGTGTGCAGCTCAGGAGTTATTTTGCAGTTGGTCTGCTTTCAGTCGAGTGAGACTGACTCTGCAGTGAAGACAGGCTAAGGGACTTGCCCAGGGTCACACAAGAAGTCTGTGGCAGAGCAGTGAATTGAACTCAGAACTCCTGAGTCTCAGGCTAGTGCCCTAGCCATTGATCACCCTGACTTTCATGGTGTCAGCTTTGTTCCTGTGTGAAAGCACAGTGGTTGCATCATCCACTCCCATGAAATAGGCCAGTGGATCTGCTCGCAAACCCAGTGAACATTGGAGATCTGTGGGAGGCCAGAGCCGTTCCCTTTGAGGGATATGCTTTCACTTGGGACCCTAGTGTGCTCTGCCTCCTTGTCCAGGCTAGAAGAGACCCCTGAGAGATAGGTCTCAACAGAAAAGCCAATACAGGCTCTGGGAATTGTTGTATGGCAGAAGGTGGAGACCAAAATTTATCCCTCTGTCCTCATATTCAGCATGTCCCCACTCCTGTTACAAGCTCACAGAGTCACCAGCCTGGACTCTGGACCTATAGAGCCCTTGTGTAAGGCACAGAGGAGGAGAGGATCATTGCTGTGAAGGCTGCTACCAGCCCGTCCACATGGGGAGGTTTCATTCACAGAGGGTCCTCTATGGAAACAGGGCTAGGTCTATTGCTAGACTTACAACAGCATTCCTGGCTGACCTTGTGCATTATTTAGATCAGCTTCCATCAGATTCACTTCAAGGACTATAAGATAGAAAAATGCAGATATACGGGGGGAATGGTAGAATTTAGGCAAATGACTGTGAATATGTGATACATGTGCATATTTATTACTCTGGGCATCCTTATGTGAGACATATTAATGAGCAGGTTACTCAAATGAACATGGGTAAATGAAATACAAGGGGCTAAATTCAGCTCTTGTTTAAATGGACATCCCCTTTCTTGGCTTTGATGCAGCTGTGCAACTTTAAACCAATGCTGAATTTGGCCAGTCGTGCTCAGGGGCAAGATCCACTTCCCTGGGTTACATTAGATGGAGTCACCGCCTAAAAATACTGTAAAGGTTCAGTTTAGTGGCCACAAATATAGAACAACAGCCAGAAGTGCAGTGCTGTGTTCTGTAGGCATCAGCCTGCACTTTGCCAACATTTTCTGTATAAATGATTCCAGGTTTGCACTTTTATTTTGTTTATGGACATAGTTTGCTTATTGTAAATTGCTCATGGTTTTACCTTTAACACTGGGCCGCATCTTGTACTCATTTCACTGAGTTTACTTGGGTAGGAAGTAGAGGACCAACTTGATTTTTAGCAATTCATGTAAAATAAAAGAGTGTAATTTTTCCCCTCCTGTGGGCCTGATCCTGTGAGGTGCTGAGCTCCTTTAATCCCCTGTAAAGCCAATGGGAGCTAAGGGCACTCAGCACATCACAGAAGGTGGTCAGCAACTCCCAGAGTCAGGCACCATGTTCCTGAGCATGTATAATAAGCGACTGTAAGAAACTGACATGCTTCTTACAGCCATCCTTAAAAGCTGGCTCCTCAGGATCATAACTATTTATGGTTTGTCACATTTTCACATGCAAACTGTTTTTCACTGGACTTTTAAGGATCAGATTGATGAAGGAGAGTTCAGAGAGAAACATACAGTATAAAAGACAAAGGTTTAGTAATGAGTTCAAAATTTACAAAACACAGAAGCAAATATGGCTTTAATACATGATATGACCCTTTATAAGGCTTGAAATTACTCTTCAAAAATCATTCTGGCTTGACTTCAGAGCAGAGTGGATTGTGGGATACCACAGATTGACTTTGAGTAGTGGGTTGGTATTGCAGGAATTTTTTAATTTCCTGTAACTCATAACAATTTTCTTCCAGTTAGACCTTAGAAACTATCTGGCTACAGTGTATTTACTGAACGATTTAGTAGAGAGGATAAGCCAGATAAGAAGCATACACACTCGCACGACCATGCACACACACACACAAATCAAGAAACGGCAACATGTTAATATCCCAATATAAAATTGTTAACGCAGAAAGATTATATTTATATATAGATGAATACTTGTGTGAGTGCACAAGATATTCAATATATAAATAATTGTAAAGGCGACAAAGAAACTGCTGCTTGAAATACAATTTTCTATGTTTTTGAAATCAAAATGAAAAATGGCTTAAATTACTTTAATGAATTGAAAATAATTTGGCAAAACTGATGTTTATTAATTGTCTCTAACATTTAATTAGCTCTTCAAACACATTTTCAAAAATCCCTGAAGGTGTCTAATTTGCATGACATGGTTTTTTTTTTATTCCTTAAATCGACAACACCATTTATTTGTTTATTAACAGTAGAACAACACTGCAGGTTTTTCTGTCATTCAAGGGGAAAAAATATTCAATGCAACAAAAAATCCACGTGTTCATTTCATTTCAGTTGTCTCCCGGATGTTTCAGGGCAATTATTATCCATACTTGACTGTAAAAAATAACCATGCAAATCTGCTGTAATATAATTCAACATAGAGGAGAATTACAACATATAATTCAACATAGAGGAGAATGATAGTAATGTATTGGGGACACTGGAATTATAAGGGCAGGTACATTGTTGTCAATGGAGCTATGACAACTTATACCATCTGAGGATCAGCCCCTTAAGGCAGATGCCCATTGATGGTTAATAGGAACAAATCTATTAAAACAGTGATTGCTGTACATCTATCAGAAATCCATAACAGGTCACACACCACTTACATCTATGAACATCAAGTACACATAGAGCTGGAACCTGCTGAAATTAATGGGAATCTTTTCATTGACTTTTTAATATATGAACCAGACACAGAAATGTCTATGCCTTTTGAAATGAACAAGAATTTGATGAATCATTAAAGGCTTTCCTTTTAGATTTTTTTACTGAGCAGTAACAAGTAACTCAATAAAAGAACATCCTAGAAACACATGAATGTTTCCCAATGTCAGCTCAGTCCTTCAAGAAGCTTATTTTCCTGTAGGACTTCATAGCCCTGGCACCTTTGAGCTTGCTGCATCAGTTCTGAAAGTAAAAAAAATGGCTTAAGCCCCAGCACCTAATTGCTTGAGCCGCGGCACCTCTTTCATTACAAATTAAGCACTGACTGCCGTCCGCATTCTCCTGTTGGGATGGTATGGAGTTTGCCTCCTTCACAACAGAAGATGTGGTTTTGCTCCTTCAAAGTTCTGCAGCTTTCCTAAAACATGCTCCAGGCTTGGGAATTCACTGAAGGAACATTCTGGGCCTCTGCATTGACTTTGTGGTCTCCTGTCCCAACTCCTTAACAGTGTGATTCCAATGGCGCTGCACAGCTACAGAATCCTCAGGACACAGCTACCACGTTGATGGCTCCCCAGAATGCGGCTGCCTGCCTTCCTCTACCTGCTTAGGCCAACAAGGTCAACATGCTGTGCTCAAGTCCCTCCAGTCCACTTCCAAAGCCAGTTAAAGACTTTGGTCCTAATCTTCAAAGGAATTAATGGCTCAAGATATCAGAGAGCAAATTTTGATCTATAAACCACCATGACACCTGAGCTCCTCTGGGACAATGCAGATCATGAAGCCTATGAGAGCCGGGAACAAAGCATGTGAGAGCTGTGATCCCCCCAACTCTCTTGATCAAGGGGATCCAGTTTCCAGAAGAGAGCAGGCAAAGCCAGAGTCTGAACATCTTTAGGAAATGCTTCAAAACCCTTCCTCTTTGAGAGTCTTTTCACCATAAGTAACAGTCAGAACAATGACACCCCCTTCTATTCCCAAACCACTCCCAACATCCAAAAAAAACTACCAAAAATGGAGAAGTGCCAGAGACTCCATGAAGTGTGCTAGGGATTTTACATGGAAGATGTTCAGATACTACAATCTGGGTGGCAGTATAAAAGCCTAAAATGTATTAAAACCTTTATATCACATCTGTGTGATAGATATTACATACACACAAAATATTGGTTTTTTTTTAAAATTGCACCTGGCAATGTCTCCTGTGCTATCAGAGTGGCATTACATGACTTTCATGGAAGCAGTTTTAGTGTAGCTGAAAGAAGTTATAGATGCAGACAACTGGCTCTTGTCTCACTCAAATCGAAAGCATTGGAGATGACAGTCAAATAGCAAAAGACCACAAGATCAAGCTTCAAAATGAAGGTTGGTCTTGTGGTTAAGGCCCTTCGTAGGCAACCATTCAAACAATCTGCGTTCAATTCCCACCTCCACCACAAACTTCTTGTGCCAGCTTGGTCAAGTCACTTAATCTGTCTGTTCCTCTGTATCCCCTGATATCCCCTGTATCCATCTGGGGATAATCAATGCTGCTCAGAATGGAGATAGTATTTTTTCCCCCCACTTTTTGTCTGTCTCATTTATGTAGACCATAAACTCTTCAGGCCTTGAAGTGCCTTTTGCTATGTACAGAATCTAGCAAACTGGGGCCATGACTTAGATTCAGGTGAGGACTGGTTGAAAAGTTTTTCTATTAAAATTGGGGTTTTTCTACTAAATCAATTTTTTATGACAAGTGCCTGCTGGGAAAGTGCTGGGAAACTGATTATCTTTTAAAAAAAATGCCCCCCACAATAAAATATTTCAGCCTAAAACAGAAAAAAATTCAATTTGGATATGTCTCTCCAGTGTCTCATGGGAGTTGTAGTTCAATTGCCTCATGTTCTCATTTGCCTCTATGAGCCAGGATCCCCAGCCAGATTTAAATCCCCATTATATACTGCAGCCATGAAACTCCCATGATGCACTACTTCTCCTCACCAAGAGAGAAGACCATGCAGCATCATGGGAAATGTGGTCTGAATAGGGAGCCTGTCCTCTAGAGGAAAATGGGAGGCTGAGGCATCTGAAATACAATGCCCACAAGGTACCGGGTAACCTTTCAGAATTGAAATAGTTTGCTTTCCAGACCAAATATTTCATTTTTAAATATTTTTTGAGGAAAAGTTGAAATTTTTCCATGGAATCCCCCTCTTTTTTCTGGCCATTTCTATTTGGGGCCTCTACTCACTACTAGAATACAAATAATACATTTTTCTGGTACTTTTAATATTATATTCTAAAGCACCTGAGAGATTGCTTGCTCTTTAACATTTATTTTAAATAAGTAATCAATGTCATCAATACCAAAACAGTATCACTGCCTTCCTGAAATGATAATGGTGATATCCTATTAGTCAATCAAATAATTGAGTATGATGGTCAATTTTAGGCCAGTATGTCGACACCCCAATGCACACTTGCACTAATGGAAATTTGCCAGCTGTGATTTTTGAGCCATAACAGGATGAGTTTGGCAGAGTATTTGATTAAGAAAGGTTCCTGTGGATTATTTCATCAGTGTCCCCTGCCTACTCACACTGTTGAGTGGTTGGAAGGATGTAGATACCTGACTAAGAAGATACTACTAACTGAATATTATGCCATACATCTAGTTCTAGTGAGTCCAGATGATCAAAATGTGTAGCCTTAATGAGAAAAAAAATCCAGTTTCATATCACCTTTAAATTGTATGGTGTGAGTTTGAAACTTTAACCAAACTCTTTCTGTCAGTGGCAGGTTCACAAGCAGTGAACAATGGGAACAGAGGCAGCTTCACATTTCTGACATACCACTGATGCCAATTTATGAATTCTTCTATAAATCTTGGGAGATACAAACCATCTGTTAAGAATAAAAAGACAACAACAATTATGTATTTGGTTACACACAAGAGGAGTGATTACATTTTGTTTAGACAATTCCCATGACTTCTAATCCCAAGAATTGCTAACAGTATATATTGTCTATGAGCTTTAAGTAATGATTCCAATGCTTACTTTCTAAAAAGCGACAGAAAAACCTTAGATGAAGAAATGACCAGCTTAGGTCTCTTTTCAATAGTAGGTGTCTTTTCAAAGGGCAACTTCCCTCCTATTTAAATAATCTAGTATCTGAACAGATTATTATCAGCTAGTTGAAATGTAACATCTTCTAAATCAAAAGTCATTATTACATCAGTATCAATTAAGTCATAATGATATGTTTTGCTTTATTAAAACAGGGCAAACAAGACTGACTTTAAGATGTGCTTTAGGCACTTTCCTACCATGGGAAGATCAATACAAGGTAAATGCACAAAATAGAAAATGAGGAGTTGTCATTCATATTGGACTGCACCAAGACTTCCCGATACTTATCCAGTTTTCTTAACACTGTGCCAGATTTTCAGTGATGTGGCCTGAATTTGGTTATTCAAGACTACCTCTCCTGTGGCACCTGAATGGCAAGTAAAGCCAGAAACACCTGAGCCCAACCTATAGTCAAGGTTTAGCACTGAGGCAGAGGTACCATTGCCAGCTGTTGCTGTTACATGCATCCTAGTTTTTCTAGTGTAGATGCTTCCACAGTACGAAGACGCAGCTTTTCTGGCATTTCTCCTGAACTTGCATAGCGGGTTTTTTTAACAAGTCCTTCCACCAATCCCAGGGGAAAGGGATATTTTGTCAGAGAAACCTTCTCCCATTTAGAAGATACATTCAGCTGATTGTTCTGGTGTATGGTCACAGGTAACCCAGGAAGTTTAGACTATGTTAAACAAAACAGAGATTTTTATGATGGCCGTGGAGTTGTTACCAAGTGCCTCCTCCATTAATAACTAGCATCAGATCGCTTCCAGTTGGATGGCTTTTCAGCTCTTTTGAAACAACAGACAATTAGATCTGAATATTTTTGACAATTTCTCTCATGATGTAGCCACATTTCAAGAAAAAAAACCTGCTGTAATCATGGAATAGCAAAGATAGGTTGTGAGGGCAGGTATTTCCACAAGGATATATGAGTCTTTCTATGAAACAGCATCAGAACCGGGAGCTTGCTGTGCGGAAATGACCTGAAAACCCAAGGCCACTAATGTGAATATGAGATCAGCTTTCCACGGCTTTGTTGCGAAGGGCTAGAAAAAGGACAACGTGCTGTAGGCCAAGTTGAAGTGCAGATGTTAAATTAAAACAAAAATCAAAAGTTGAAGCGTGACCAATTTAATGCCTGTCCTAACTTGTACATGAGATATCCTCTTGCAAGGCGTTCAGAGAGAGTTTGTGACCTGATTTCCTTTGGCACACTAGTAGCATGTGTTATTTTCTTGTGCCATCACACAGTTACTTGAAGCTTTTGTTTCCAAGTGATAAGTTGCGCAGATGCAAGTTGTTTCCCAATAATGCAGGCAGTAACATGTGTTGCCACTGGAGTTTGAAATGTCCATTAATTTAACAGTAAATCCCTTATCCCTGTAAAATGAAAACACCATAGTCTACATGGACAGAGTAGAGCGTGTAACTCTGCTTTTCAGATGTTAGAGCCTCCAGTGGACGATTGTTCACCAATTTCAATTTACACAGCTGGCTGTCTCATCCTAAAAAGATGCCTTAGGACTGAGAAGCATGGAAAGTAAATTACCATCTCATTCCAAACAACATCATTTCCCTCTCCCCCAGGCTAAAGTTGAGGTATGTTAATACAACAATGTTAGGAAGTCAGCGTTGCTTCTGTTGGCACAACATTTGACCTATGTAAAGATGCCAAATTCTCTGACTCTGTAAAAGTGAAGTTTGTAGAGAGAGGGGCAAGCTGTATTTTTGTCTTCCTATCCAAAGAGTCTAGGTAAAAGACTGAAGTACAAAAATAGGTTTGTACTTTCATTAGATCAAAAATGAAAACAAAGCTGGAAGAAGCCCTCTACAAAGTTAAAGCAAAAATGATCTTGCTTTTTGCAAATGAAGAGTGTACTCTTCTTGAGTATTGGCTATTTTCTTACTGTTCATGTAATGTACTAGTGAAAAATATGACATGCAAGACAGTCCAAACGATTTAAAAGACAATGAACAATTGCAAGGGAGTAATCTGACTCAGCAAGTTCATTATCACCAAGGATACTTGAGCATGCTGAGTTTATAAATTTGATAATGCTCAGTTTATGACTTTGATTACTGAGTTAAATTACAGCTCACAATCATTATCCTAATTAATGCATGATTTACTACTGTGTTGAAAATAACAAAACCCAGAGTCTAATACTAATCAAATAAACTCCAAGCACAAGCCAGATTTGGGGGAGAGGGAAAGAAGCTTGGGGGGGGGGGCGGGGAGAAGAGGGAACCATTCTTTTTTATCATAGTTTCATTTATTTCTGTTAGATTGTTTTAACATTTGTAAATTGTTTTCTAGAGATGTGGGAGAGAAAAAAAGTCTGGAAGTGATATAGTTTCAAGGGACACTGTAAAATAATATGATGTTAAAGTTTGGGTCTTAAATCTTTAAAACCATTTGGAATTACGCTTATATAAATGATCAAAATTGTTTCCCCCCTAAGGGGCATGACTATTCACAAGGCAAAAAAAAATGCTTAAGGGGGAGATTTTCAAAGACACAAAGAATGGTTAGGTGCCCAGATCCTACTCCAAGTCTTGTGCCTTTGACGAACTCCCTTTAAATTTATATTTTGCAGCACAACATTAAATAAAATATCTTAAGTCTATAGGCCTGAATTCTCATGTACATCCTAGTCCCATCTTAAAGCTGTTTTACACAGTCAAAGCAGTGTAAAGGGGGCTTAGTGTAAACAAGAATCAGGTCCATAAGCTCTTATAGATATAGCTCCATGTCTAATCTTTGGTGATGTGTTATTTGCTTCAAAGTCACCCTTGATACTTCTACAGTCTGAGCATTCGGTCTCTCTCTTGCTCAGCTTCTATATTTCAGTCATCCACACCTGCCCTCTCCTAGCCTTCTCAGGACCCTGTCTTTGCCTGTGTAACTTTCAGGCTTTTATGGACACATCTTGAGCACACATTTTTAGTTATAGAAGGCCTGGCACTCAGATGAAATGGTATGGTCATACACAGGGATAGGGTGAAAAGAAAAGGAGTACTTGTGGCACCTTAGAGACTAACCAATTTATTTGAGCATGAGCTTTCGTGAGCTACAGCTCACTTCATCGGATGTGAAGTTGAAGATGAAGTGAGCTGTAGCTCATGAAAGCTCATGCTCAAATAAATTGGTTAGTCTCTAAGGTGCCACAAGTACTCCTTTTCTTTTTGCGAATACAGACTAACAGGACTGTTACTCTGAAACCAGGGATAGGGTGGAATTTAGAAAAGCCACACAGAAGCTGCACACCATTCTACAGAGCCTGGGTCCATGGTGGCTTCCTTGTAAGCGGTCACACAGGGGGTGTTGAGGGCAGCCTGGAGTGGAAGCAGGGGAGGAGATTGAGTTTTGCCACTCCATGGATCCTCTGGTCCCTCTCTTAGGACCACTGAGGCTACTTCAAATAGTGTGGCCCAGTGGATAAAGCACCAGATTAGGAGTCCAGAGACTTGAGTCCTATTCCTGGATCTACCTCTGCACTGCTGCATGACCTTGGGCAAGTCACCTTCCCTCTCTATGTCTCAGTTTTCCCAGCTGTAAAATGGGGACAATGATACCTACCCTTCTTGGTAAAGCGCTTTGAGATTTACTGATGAAATGTAACATCTAAATATTAATTATTATTATTTAAACCATACCAATATGCACTTTGCTATCAGTGGCAGTGCCATGCAATGGAAGTTAAATCCATATCCACTCCATCAAGACACCACTGGACTAGCTTCAGACAAGCTACAAGGGCAATTCTTTTTTCCCCCTTAATGTATGTATTTCTAGAACACCCTTTTTTCCCCCTTACTGTACATATTACTAGAACACCCATGGTATTTGGTTGCCATCACATGGATTCCTTCCTGTAACAGTCTGTGCCAGTATGCAAGGATGGGCACAAATATGTGAGTGACAGGGGTATGGCCTGCGAGTCTGGAAACTGCACAGATCCATTGGATTGCAATTTTGGGGCAGGGATCATCTTTTTGTTCTGTTTGTACAGTGCAAAACACTGTGGGTTCCTGGACCATCATTGGGGCTCCTAGGAGCTACGGCAGTATTACTACCCATTAATAATAATGATGCAAACCCAACATTGTGGGCCAGAACTGTTGCTACAACTCATATGTGATATGAATGGCTGTGCATACGCTCCACATACTGTTTCCAGCTGGAGGGGCTGTTCTGCTCACTCAGTCGTCTGTATCTGTAGGATGCACAATGTGATGGAGAGACTGCCGAGACTCATCAAGCCCTCGGATCGCTACCCCTTCCTGCTTCTCCACGTGGGCACCAATGATACTGCCAAGAATGACCTTGAGCAGATCACTGCAGATTATGTGGCTCTGGGAGGAAGGATAAAGGAGTTTGAGGTGCAAGTGGTCTTCTCGTCCATCCTCCCCGTGGAAGGAAAAGGCCTGGGTAGAGACCGTCGAATCGTGGAAGTCAACGAATGGCTACGCAGGTGGTGTCGGAGAGAAGGCTTTGGATTCTTTGACCATGGGATGGTGTTCCAAGAAGGAGGAGTGCTGGTCAGAGATGGGCTCCACCTAACGAAGAGAGGGAAGAGCATCTTCGCAAGCAGGCTAGCTAACGTAGTGAGGAGGGCTTTAAACTAGGTTCACCGGGCAAAGGAGACCAAAGCCCTGAGGTAAGTGGGGAAGTGGGATACCAGGAGGAAGTACGAGAATGAGCAAGCAAGAGGGCAGGGCTCCTGCCTCATACTGAGAAAGAGGGATGATCAGCAAGTTATCTCAAGTGCCTACACACAAATGCAAGAAGCCTGGGAAACAAGCAGGGAGAACTGGAAGTCCTGGCACAGTCAAAGAATTATGATGTGATTGGAATAACAGAGACTTGGTGGGATAACTCACATGACTGGAGTACTGTCATGGATGGATATAAACTGTTCAGGAAGGACAGGCAGGGCAGAAAAGGCGGGGGACCAGTATGACTGCTCAGAGCTCAAGTATGAAACTGCAGAAAAACCTGAGTGTCTCTGGATTAAGTTTAGAAGTGTGAGCAACAAGGGTGATGTCATGGTGGAAGTCTGCTATAGACCACCAGACCAGGGGATTGAGGTGGAAGAGGCTTTCTTCCGGCAACTCACAGAAGTTACTAGATCGCAGGCCCTGGTTCTCATGGGAGACTTCAATCACCCTGATATCTGCTGGGAGAGCAATACAGCAGTGCACAGACAATCCAGGAAGTTTTTGGAAAGTGTAGGGGTCAATTTCCTGGTGCAAGTGCTGGAGGAACCAACTAGGGGCAGAGCTCTTCTTGACCTGCTGCTCACAATCGGGAAGAATTAGTAGGGGAAGCAAAAGTGGATGGGAACCTGGGAGGCAGTGACCATGAGTTGGTCGAGTTCAGGATCCTGACACAAGGAAGAAAGGAGAGCAGCAGAATTTGGACCCTGGAATTCAGAAAAGCAGACTTTGACTCCCTCAGGGAGCTGATGGGCAGGATCCCCTGGGAGAATAACATGAGGGGGAAAGGGGTCCAGGAGAGCTGGCTGTATTTTAAAGAATCTTTATTGAGGTTACAGGGACAAACCATCCCAATGTGTAGAAAGAATAGTAAATATGGCAGGCGACCAGCTTGGCTTAACAGTGAAATCCTTGCTGATCTTGAACAGAAAAAAGAAGATTACAAGAAGTGGAAGATTGGACAAATGACCAGGGAAGAGTATAAAAGTATTGCTCGGGCATGCAGGAGTGAAATCAGGAAGGCCAAATCACACCTGGAGTTGCAGCTAGCAAGAGATGTTAAGAGTAACAAGAAGGGTTTCTTCAGGTATGTTAGCAACAAGAAGAAAATCAAGGAAAGTGTGGGCCCCTTACTGCATGAAGGAGGCAACCTAGTGACAGAGGATGTGGAAAAAGCTAATGTACTCAATGCTTTTTTTGCCTCTGTCTTCACAAACAAGGTCAGCTCCCAGACTACTGTACTGGGCAGCACAGCATGGGGAGGAGGTGACCAGCCCTCTGTGGAGAAAGAAGTGGTTCAGGACTATTTAGAAAAGCTGGACGAGCACAAGTCCCCGGGGCCAGATGTGTTGCATCCAAGAGTGCTAAAGGAGTTGGCAGATGTGATTGCAGAGCCATTGGCCATTATCTTTGAAAACTCATGGCAATCGGGGGAAGTCCTGGACGACTGGAAAAAGGCTAATGTAGTGCCCATCTTTAAAAAAAGGAAGAAGGAGGATCCTGGGAACTACAGGCCAGTCAGCCTCACCTCAGTCCCTGGAAAAATCATGGAGCAGGTCCTCAAGGAATCAATTCTGAAGCACTTAGAGGAGAGGAAAGTGATCAGGAACAGTCAGCATGGATTCACCAAGGGCAAGTCATGCCTGACTAATCTAATCGCCTTCTATGATGAGATAACTGGCTCTGTCGATGAGTGAAAAGCAGTGGATGTGTTGTTCCTTGACTTTAGCAAAGCTTTTGACACGGTCTCCCACTGTATTCTTGCCAGCAAGTTAAAGAAGTATGGGCTGGATGAATGGACTGTAAGGTGGATAGAAAGTTGGCTAGATTGTCAGGCTCAACGGGTAGTGATCAATGGTTCCATGTCTAGTTGGCAGCCAGTATCAAGTGGAGTGCCCCAATGGTCGGTCCTTGGGCCGGTTTTGTTCCATATCTTCATAAATGATCTGGAGGATGGTGTGGATTGCACCTTCAGCAAGTTTGCAGATGACACTAAACTGGGAAGAGAGGTAGATACGCTGGAGGGTAGGGATAGGATACAGAGGGCCCTAGACAAATTAGAGTATTGGGCCAAAAGAAATCTGATGAGGTTGAACAAGGACAAGTGCAGAGTCCTGCACTTAGGACGGAAGAATCCCATGCACCGCTACAGACTAGGGACCGAATGGCTAGGCAGCAGTTCTGCAGAAAAGAACTTAGGGGTTACAGTGGACGAGAAGCTGGATATGAGTCAACAGTGTGCCCTTGTTGCCAAGAAGGCCCATGGCATTTTGGGATGTATATGTCGGGGCATTGCCAGCGGATGGAGGGACGTGATCGTTCCCCTCTATTCGACATTGGTGAGGCCTCATCTGGAGTACTGTGTCCAGTTTTGGGCTCCACACTACAAGAAGGATGTGGAAAAATTGGAAAGAGTCCAGCGGAGGGCAACAAAAATGATTAGGGGACTGGAACACATGACTTATGAGGAGAGGCTGAGGGAAATGGGATTGTTTAGTCTGCGGAAGAGAAGAATGAGGGGGGATTTGATAGCTGCTTTCAACTACCTGAAAGGGGGTTCCAAAGAGGATGGATCTAGACTGTTCTCAGTGGTAGCAGTTGACAGAACAAGGAGTAATGGTCTCAAGTTGCAGTGGGGGAGGTTTAGGTTGGAATTAGGAAAAACTTTTTCACTAGGAGGGTGGTGAAACACTGGAACGCGTTACCTAGGGAGGTGGTGGAATCTCGTTCTTAGATATTTTTAAGGTCAGGCTTGACAAAGCCCTGGCTGGGATGATTTAGTTGGGGCTTGGTCCTGCTTTGAGCAGGGGGTTGGACTAGGTGACCTCCTGAGGTCCCTTCCAACCCTGATATTCTATGATTCTATGATGATCCCTATGCAAGGCTCAGTGACTCCTGAGCTTTGAAAAGGGACTGTGAATTTCACCCTGAGAAATTCAATTCCTTATGATGTGCAGGCTGTTTCCCCTCTCGCTCAGCTACTACGCTCCTTTTGCTGGTTGCCAGACTCCCATGAAAGCGTGAAAAGTGCAGTTATTCATGCACAATAAGGCATGATCTTTATCTTGATTTGTTTTTGCAAATGTTGGTAAAACAAGACAATATCTGAAGAACCACAAAAGGTATTCCTTTCTCATGCAAAGCGTAATAATCCTAGCAAGTCTAAAGTTGTAATATGTGTCAGAACTGGGTAAATCATAATATTCCTGACATTTAAATGCATACCCACATGCCTTCAATGAGATAAGTTAGTTTGTTACAAACAAAACAAAAATACTATCTACAAAAGCATATCTGCTGTGGTTTACCTTCATTCTTCTTACAAGTGAGAGATTTATCATGAGCCACTAATATCTATTGAAAGGTTGACTTTACACTGCTACTTCTCTAAAATTTCCGCCTAGATTGTGAGCTCTCTAGGGCACAGAATTCACTTTTATTTGTCTGTAAAGACCTATATACATTTAATAGATTGTAACAAATATAAAAATAACTTACGTTGTGGTTTAAACCAGAGTGTTGGTGACCATTGCCTGTAGAGGTCTTGATTTTAACACCACGCTTGAGTCTTATCAGTCTTGAAAAATGTATCTGTGTCCGTAATGTATCTCTTGGCCTTTTGGTTTTTCTCTAGGAGCAGAGTTTATAGTTCATCTGAGAACATGATGGAGGGCTGATGGGGTCCTGTGATCCAGCTGTGGAACAAACTTCCAGAAGAGATTAGAATAATCCGGAGTCTGACCACCTGTAACTCTGCAAACCTTCCTCTTGGATAATGCTTTTCTGTCATAACCTGACTGAGGTTTATAAAAACCCTCTCCTTCCCCTCCCCCCCCACTTGTAACTAATGCAGGGATTCTTATAACCAAGGAGAGGAGAAGATTGGAAGACAATGAAATCCACTAGGGACCTTGCCGATCTGTTAACCAGGGGCCCCTCAGTTAATATAGTGGACAGAGCTCTAAAACAGATGTATATTTAGATGAAATTCTGCTCTGAGTTACCCCTGTACAACCCTGCTGGTCCCTGCATGGGGTGCACAGGTGTGACACAGCTGGATATGGCTCAGAACAGCCCCCTGATCATAACATGCTACCCATTTTTTACTTGGGAGCAATAATTTGCAAAAAGGAGAGATGCAGAAAATTCCTTTAATTTTCATGAGGAAAAAAATTAAACATTTGGTATTTTCAGGAAACCTGCAGAAAATGTGGGAGATTTGCATTGGCTTTGGGGGAGATGAGATTTTTGTTTTCTTGTACAGTAATTGGCTATGGCATGGTGAAGCCTGAAGTATCACTGCTGGCCACTATCAGGTGCAAGACAGAGAAAAGGGTGGGACGATACCTGTGCTATGTTGTCCAGTAGTGATCAGCAGACCATGTTTGATAAACTCTGCGAGCTGTATTGTCTAACACGGGAGACATCAGTAGCCCAGAGAGAGCTTCAATAGTTTGGTATCCAGCCTATGGGTGCACTCATCGATAGGGTCCTGCCACGCTGCTGCCCATCATAACTACAAGTACTAATTCAGCACCTCAGAACCTACAAGAATGATCTTGCCCTCTCAGTACATTAATATTGATACATTACCCGAATTACTGCTTTGTGGAAGCAACAGATACACGGATTGCATCAAATCCACTGATGAGAGGGGAAGGATGGTTCAGTGGTTAGGATACAAGAGATTCAGCATCAATTCAGTGTACCACCACAGACGTCCTATGGGACCTAGGGTGTGGCACATAGCCTCTCTGGGTACATCTACACAGCTAGCAGTAGCCTCTGGCAATGAGTCTGAGAGCCTGGGTCCCCAGATTCAGGCTTGCAGGGCTAAGGTGCTAAAAACTACCATGTAGACATTGTGGCTCAGACAGGAGCTCGAGCTCTGAAGCCCCTCTGTCTCCCTAGGCTTCAGAGTCCAAGCCCGAGTGTCTGCATAGTGATTTTTAGCGCCGTAGCATGAGCCCCGCAAGCCAGAGTCTGTGGACCCAGGCTCTCAGACTCACTGCAGCGGGCTGTGTAGACATACCCTTTGTGCCTCAGTCCCCTATCTGTCAAACGGGAATAACAGCACTTCTCTGCCTCGCAACAGCATCAGGAGGGTAAATAAATTCAAGCTCATGAGGCACGAAGACACTGCACTGAGAAAATCCACACTCTTCACATGTCTACATGCTGAGTCTGTCAATGTCTGCAAAAGTGGCTACCACCCATACAATTTTAATGACTGCTGGAAATGTGGATATCAGGTGATCTGAGCTTCACCTGCTGTAAATTAAAACTCAGATTCCTTTAGATCAATTGAGTGTATCATTCATGCAGAAAATGAGATATGATATCAAAAGCATAAAAAGCTCAAAAGGTTTTAGGCAACCTTTATGGTCCTGTCAAATGTGATCACTAATGTAGTGCTTTTCCTACACCTGATATAGCTAGTAACTTTTCAGAAATTATAGTTACTGGGACCTTGTCTCCGAATGCTTTCCCTGAACACAATAACAACTATTTATTTAAATGGGACTTACAAACCTTCTCTTTATTCAGATGCTTATTGGACTCTAATGTGTCACACCATGATTATGAAATGGGATATTGCCATCCATCCCATGTGTACATTGATATTACACAATTATTAGCATAGTTTAGAAACCATTTTTCTAAGCCTCAGAGAATGTGGTCCTGCTAGTATTTTCAGCCCTCCACTCCCTTATTCCTCCGGACTCTGGCACCTGAGAACAAACCAAATATACATGAATACATGTAGTGCACATACAAATCTGCTTACTGGGAAGTTTGATAAAATCTCATTCTTTTATTTTCCTGGCTGAGTTTGAGAAAATCTTACCTGTGTCGAACTTTGTTGCCATATAGAACCTTATATAGAAATATTTCTCTTTAATTTCTCTGCATTCCTACTTTAAGGCCCCAAACACTTAAGCATGTGCTCAAGTTCAAGCCCACGAATACTCCCATTGACTTCTAAGTGCTCTGCTGGACAGGGCCTTCCTAGTAATTGGATTAAATGTCAGGACTAGACCAAAACCACCACTTTTAAAGGCACAGCACGCTATACACCAAAGGATATCAAGATAATATCATGATCTATAAGTACACTATAGACAATGGTCCAAATTACACAGCTGATGCCTAACGGAGACTCCCACTAAAGTCAATGGGAGAGGCTCATAAGCAGGAGCAGTGGAATAAGGACTGCTGTGTAAAACACAGCTGCATCAGGATATGGTCAACTTTATTTTACTTAATCACATGCAGAATGTGACAAATTCACATCAGTTCTATTATATGCACCCGTATGTATTAATTACAGAAAGAATAATTATGAGGCCTTTTTATAGGCAGGTTCTTCTATGGCACCCATAACTCCAGCTCCTGAGCACATATGGAATATGAGTGAATTGATCCTTACAAGGCTCCTGTGAAGTAAGGAAGTATTATTACCTTTGTGTGACAGATAGCAAACTGAGGCATGCACAGATGTGAGTGACATGGAAAGAGTGTGGGAATAGAGCCTAGAACTTCTGAATCCCAATCCAGTGCTTTGATCAAAAGCCTTTCAAACATTTGTTTTTGAATAGGTCACAGATAAAATGGGTTGAAACTCCAGTCACAGAATATACATTCTCTCTCACTCTTACAGAGAGAGAGAGAGAGAGAGAGAGAGAGAAGGGATGCCAGTACACCTGAAAAGATACCTTAACATTAAGAGGATTAAATATTTTTTACCCAAAAGAATTGGGTTTTCCTTGCAATTTAGGCTTCTAGCCTCTTAGTTTTACCTGGACAAGGAGTTTCAATAAAAAGTTACATTATGCTCAAAGTCAAACCTTGTATAACCAACTAATTTATTTATATAAAATAAAACAGCTACATCAAGAAGTGTTTCCTTATACAGAAGGTCTGTTGTTCATTATTCTCCTTATTATTTCTCCTATATATTGTATAACTGATATTATGCATGCATAGCCATTGTCAGGTAATTTCACAATATGCCTAGAGTCTGGCCAGGTAAGAGGCAAAGGTTTAAAACAATGAATGACACTTAATTATCTAATAAGGCTAGTCACAGCTCCCTAAAAATGTAGATTAGTATAAATTAAGTCACTATAAAATGGTCAGCCTAGCCTTCTACTGTGAGTTTCAGAATATTATTCAGGCCAATTTTGCCTTTCCTTTCAATGAAGAGGGTAATAGAGGCTACTCACATTACTTTCCCTGGTGAAGCAATGTGGTATGCAATTTTGCCATTGTTGCCACAGAGGGAAAAACATAGCAGTTGAGAACACTAACTCCTGCCTCATGGCATACTATACTAAACTGAGACATTCAGGAATATATCATATGTCTTTGTAGTGGACTTGCGGTTGTGCCTCCCTCTCTGGGTCGAAGGGAGGCCACACCACCTCACTATGTCACTGGGCTCACGGCCTAGTATTAGGGGAAATCAGCAAATCATTGTGTGTGATTATTATTGACATGAACTGTGACCACATAGATCATTATTGTAACCAGGATCATTATTGTAACCAAAGAGGATGGATCTAGACTGTTCTTAGTGGTAGCAGATGACAGAACAAGGAGTAATGGTCTCAGATGACAGGGTCCTATGGGTGCATCAGGTCTTGTACAGAGGAGGTCAAGTGGGGTGTTTATGGAAAGGTTGTAGTTTGCTGGTTATGATTATGCTGTCTGTATGTGTGTATCATTTTTGTATCTGAAGTTATGAATATTGTCTATGTACTTGTATCTCTATGTGTTTGATTCTAAGTAGCCTCAGTGAAGCATTTGGTCAGCTTCTTGAGAAAGGACTATTCACAGTAAGTGACCAATCAAGAAACACGTAACTGACAATGGACTTTGGGAGATGCCAATCCACACTGAAGGTTTCCGGGGAACGTTCAAACTAACATGTAAACAATGGCGTCAGCCTGCAAAAAGCTGAATCATTCATGGACATGTGACTTGCCCAGGGAGCTACAAACTCCATCTTGTTGCTGTGACTTTGCACAGAAGAGCAAAGGGGTTTCCGCCCACAAGAGAGAGAATATAAAAGGCCCTGGAAGCCTCTCCATTTGGTCTTCAGCTGGCTCAAGAGATGGCCTCTCCCCCCAAAGAGATGCCTGAAAGAAACTGGAACAAAGGATAGAAACTACAGGGGTGTGAGTGATTGTTGGACCCACGCCATAAACTACAACGTTGGTCTGAAAAGGATTGGGCCCAGACTAGGAAGGAGTCTAGTCTGTGAAAGAAGCTTATTGGAACACCTCTAACAGTGAGATTTTATCTGTAATCAATTTGTTAATGTATTAGGCTTAGACTTGCATGTTTTTGTTTTATTCTGCTTGGTAATTTACTTTGTTCTGTCTGTTATTACTTGGAAACACTTAAATTTTACTTGTTATACTTAATAAAATCACTTTTGTTTATTAATTAACCCAGAGTAAGTAATTAATACCTGGGGAAGCAAACAGCTGTGCATAGCTCTCTATCAGTGTTATAGAGGGTGGACAATTTATGTGTTTACCCTGTATAAGCTTTATACAGAGTAAAACAGATTCATTTGAGGTTTGAATCCCATTGGGAGCTGGGTGTCTGGGTGCTAAAGACAGGAACACTTGCTAAGCCATTTTCAGTTAAGTCTGCAGCTTTGGGGGCATGGTTCAGACCTGGGTCTGCGTTTGCAGCAGGCTAGTGTGTCTGGCTCAACAAGGCAGGGTTCTGAAGTCCCAAGCTGGCAGGAAAAACAGGCTCAGAGGTAGTCTCAGCATATAAGGTGACAGTCCCAAGGGGGTCTCTATGACCAAACCCATCACACAATTGTTAGTGTCCCAACCGTTCTAGTGGGCAGAACAAATAAGCAGTCTCTAAGTTCTAGCCCTTAGGCAGGGCGGAGCTGACAAGCGGTCGATAGTTCTAACGCCTAGGCTGGGTAGGGCTGGTAGCCGGCAGTCTATAGCACGAACCCTTAGGCAGGGGAGCACTGGCAAACATTCCATCATCCTGGTTCTGGTGGGTGACAGACAAACACAGGCTTCATGGCCTATGGTGGGGAGGCTGCCACCTCAGGGGTGCAGTGGCAGGGGTAGGGGGATGCAGGCCCACCTGACTCCACTGCGTCCCAGCCCAGGGCCCTAGCAGTGGTGGTGGGGTCCCATCGCCGGGTCAGCGGGGATCCTCCCCCAACACGCTGACCGGCATGATAAATACTGGAAAACAGATATATGTATAAAATAATTAAACATAATAAAGATATAATAATATGTTAAATCTATTTATGTAAATTTAAGATCCTACAAATTGGTTTCCATTTTTCTCATTGATACTGACATTTTGAGTAAGAAGAATTTTGGAAAATAGCTTTTAATGTAAATTTTAATGATAGATTTTTAAATAAAAGCATGTAATTTTGAAGGAAATAAACTATGGTGTAATCTATACTTTTGATCAAATGGGAAATATGCTATGGGCATTAAACTGATATAGGCTTGATTTCTTAAGCAACACAATTATGAGATGTTAGCATTAATTAAAAGAAAGGTTTCAGAGTAACAGCCATGTTAGTCTGTATTCACAAAAAGAAAAGGAGTACTTGTGGCACCATAGAGACTAACCAATTTATTTGAGCATAAGCTTTATGCTCAAATAAATTGGTTAGTCTCTAAGGTGCCACAAGTACTCCTTTTCTTTTTAATTAAAAGAAAGTGATGTATAACGGCTCTAATTTTTAATGTATGCAGGATTTATATTTTGCCACATTAAGGGACACCGTTACCTTAAAAATCATACTTCTGAATTTTTAAACCAACTATTGTTACATGTGAAGCCTTGGTTATTATAATTGAAAGAGATTACAGAAAAAAGGTATCTCCATTTTGTCAGTTTTACGTACTTTGTGCATTTGACAGCACTTTATGTCTAATCAGTTAAACCCTGTTCCTGCAAACAAATACACAGAATTTTATATCCAATGGTATTCCTACTGAAGTCAATGGGAAGACAGCCATGCCTACAAGTACTCATGTACAGTATGTGTAAAGTTATTTGTGCCCAATGATTGCAGTGAGGATCTGAGTAGGTACGGGCCCCAAGTTAATAAACCATGAAGGGTTGGGTCCAAGATAGTAAAATTCAGATGTTGGTGTAGGTCTGTCACATAGCAATCGGGCAGAGAACACCCCAGCATTTTAATAGATTGCAAAACCACAAAAATTGTTGAGGGAAGATGTAACACCTGAAACTAGTATAAATACACTTTTGGAAATGAACTAGATTTAATAGATTCATGGGTTCATAGATTTTAAGGCCAGAAGGGACCATCAGACCATCTAGTCTGATCTTCCGTTCAGCACAGGCCATTGAATTAAATTTCAAGTCGAAGTTGTCCCTTTACAAATGTGGCGCATCTTAGGGATCTATGCAGGAGCAAGTGCTGATTTTCAAATTTAATGACAAAATTCAAAAATGACAGCACAGTGCAATAGAGATCATGTTCTATGTGTAAGACATTGAAATGTATTTTAAATTAAACCCTCGATAGAACATGATCCAGGTGAGCTCCAACTTATGTGAAATGTCTGGGTATATTAGTTGTTTAACAGAAATACTTTTCTCATGATAAGAACAATGGGAAATAGGATTGATTGTTAATCTAAATTTGAATATTTTTATTTATGTTAATTTGGCCTGACAGATAAGCATTATTTTTATATGTGATAGTCTTTGAGATTCTAGTAGATTAGGTGTCTTAAAATGTGATTGACAGATAGATGGAGAGAGAAAGGTCGAAAAGGGAAATGAGAGAAAACTCTTCAATCAATCAATCTCTGTGGCTCAATCTTCTTTTTTTTTTTTTTTTGGGAGGCAGCCCAACTTTCTTCCATTTTCACCTGTGACTCTCATGAACATTAACAGGCGTTATGTGTATCTGGTGTCTCTGGTCTTCTACTTAGATTGTAAGCTTTTGGGGGAAGGGATCATCTTTTTGTCTTGTGTTTGTATAACACCTAGCACAATGGGTTCCTGGACTGTAACTGGGGCTCTTAGGTGCTGCGATAATATAAATAATAATAGAGAGAGTAGATACTGCGGGAGAAATCCTGGCCCAGTTGGAGTCAATGGGCATTTTCTCTCTGTCTGTCTGTCTGTCTGTCTATCATCGTACCTATATGGCCCCAATGACCATAGTCTCTGAGTGCCTCACAGTCTTTAATGTGTTTAGCCATTGACGTCAATGGAGCAAGGATTTCAGCCTGTAAGTAGATCTGTTTAAAGCTTATAATATCATGACTCAAACAAATCAGAACATCACCAATAAAATCATCCCATTTTTAAAATAAATCTGTATGTAAGAATAATTTTTAAATACCTATTTACTTGAAACTAAGGTTGAAGCAAAGGAAGTTGCTTCATCTCTTTATTCAGACAGATACATGGTGGGCAACATTTTCCATGGCAGCCTCCAATACTGTGACTCCAAATGGAACTGCTTATGTAATTTGTGCATGCAAATACGGGGTATGCCTATGCAAAATCTGTGAACTCTATTTCTTTATTAATGGAGAATAGTTTTGATCCATGCAATCAAACCCACCATTTTTAAAACGAAGTCATCCAATCCAGCCGCTAAACATCAGTCCTCTAACAGTTGGTCTAAAGGAGAATCTTATTTGTTCTCAATAGCAGTACGGCATTTTTCTTCTTTGTAAACCAGCCACTGGAGTGTAATATGTTCACACATATTTGAGCAAGTCTATTCAGTTGTGGACAGTTGTACAAATGTATTCTTTGGTTAAGTAAGCTACAGTACTTTCTCTCCCAGTCAGAAAATCTCACTTTTGAGTGTCTGTTGTTCACAGACATAAATCCAGAAAATACGTACCTGCATACATAAAGATATAATGTTTGCCAGCTCCCCCAAGTTTTTGGCATAAGAAGAAGAACCCATTTCATTTGGCTCCAAAAGATAGCTCTGTATCACTTGAGAACCTAATGAAAACACCCAAATTAATTTCTTATTTGTTTTAATTCTATTGCACCTTTGTGCTTCTTCCTTTCAGCCAGGACTGATGTAGAACTTAGAAGTACAACAAAATCAAGAGAAAAATCTATTCTTGTGCCATTTCCACCACCACAACTGGCACCAATCGGCACCCCTGCTGGCAGGTTCGTTAGAGGTATGAGTATGGAGCCTTAACAACTTGCTTAACCTCAGATGTAGTTCAGCTAGGTTAGAATGGGGCCACATTGGCAAGGGCAGTGTGGTAAAGCTGCATGGCTACTGAGCTTGTTCTGTGATGCCATCCTCCTGTACCATCAACCCAGCACTTTTCACCTGCATTAGACCCTACTTAAGCATCTGCTTAACTTTAACAGGTGATTTGCTAAACAGGAATGGACGGCTGAATCAGGCCCTAAAGTCACTTGAGAGCAGGCAAAGGAGGGATGGTGAGAGAAATAAATAAATTTATGGCTACAGCTGCACTATGAGCTAGGGTTGTGTTTCCCCCGTTCGCAAACACTCCTGAAAATGGTGGGTCCACACGGCTACACTACTATTTATACTCTTGCTACGTCTCATCGAGCTATTACGAGTACATGTACACAAGCTGGAGAATCATACCCCTAACTTGTAGCGTAGACAAAGCCTATGAATGCTTTTGTAATTTCCTGAAGGTAATTGTTAGCCATAGAAGTGCTACATATAGCATAAACTGCCATAAGTTAATTACTTGTGTACTTTCAGCAAACTAAAGCCTCCTAAAAATTAAGCAAGTGTCAGCTGTTCAGAGATATCCTTAGACACAAATTTTCTACAGGCTAGGTTAGCTATAAATTAACTGGACTACGAAATAAATACATAAAATGCTTTGTTCACTTGTATCTCCAACAGGGATATGAACGTTCATTATGAATAGAGGCTGAAGGCTTCACTGCTCAGTAGTTTAAATACTAATGAGTGACATATTGAGAAAAATTGTACCTACAAAAGCAAAGTCTTCTGCCATGCAAATCAGGCCCCAATTCCCCACAGATAAGGATCTTTTTGATGGAACACATGCAAAATCTACAGCTCTTAATTCTTTCATTAGTATTCTAGGCAGATGATTGCCAAATAACAGGGAAAACTGTCTGAATTGCTGTGTCTGAAACCTAATATTGATTTGTTTAATAGTGTCAGGAAGTCAAAATTCACAAATCTCCTGTCGATTGTTTATGAGGCAGTTAGCACAGAATTGGATGCCCCTGCTTAATTAATAACTCATTACTGAAATTTGATTATATGCTTGAATGGTTTAAATGGGCTCTAATTCAGTATCTGCAAAGCAGTGTTGCAACAAAGTAAAATGGATCTAAAAGCTTGTTTTTTAACACTATTGCTGTCGGTATTTCATGATCTCCATTGGTGAGGAATATGTTGACATAGTTTCTAGGGCAGACCTCATAGAACATTAATACATTGACATAAAAAAGTGTTTTTCTAATGATACTATGAGCTGAATTCGCAGTATATTAGAGGTACAGTATAACAGAAATGCCCTTGATTTAAACAGAAAGCCTGAACATTATTCCTTGGTGTGTGATTAATATATCAGACAATAAACAAAGATGCATGAATAGTAAATATTATTCAAATAGGTACAATTTTCAAAAGCACATAAAGTTATTTAGAAGCATAAATTAACGGGACTTAGGATTGTAAGTCATTTAGGCGCTTTTGACATTATTACCCAATATCTCTTATTTTGTCCCAGTTACATTCTGATTAATGGCACTCTGGAGGCAGAGGGAAGTGAACAAGGAAAGATTTTGAGTCTTTGGATGGGTGAGCTACTTTTAGAAAGTAATAACCCCTCCTTTCCTATTAACCTTTACCAATTTTTAGGACATACTCAAGCCAAAGCATTTTCTTAATCATTTTTTCCTTGTGTCTTTGCATAATTCTGTGTCCCGTTCAGAAAAAGACAAAGTTTAAGAAACGGATTTATGAATATTGTTGTGATTAAAAACATCAGAGTTAGCTCACTAAAATTTATACAGTCATCTTGTTTGTTATTTGTTAGTGTGTGGACAACTGTACGGAATCCCCAAAGTTTCACAAATGATATCCGAAAACTTGGCAGAAAGTGGTTTTCCTGTTCTGCAAATATTTTTGAGAGTTTGAAAATTTTTCCCATCTCAAATTCGTACAAAAAGCCAAAAACGTATCAATTTTTGCGAACTGAAAAAGTGCTTCCCCCCCACAGTTTGGATCAATTGAAACAGTCATATGGATGATTTCAAAATGTTTTATTTCAGTTTCAACCTTTTTTTCCTTTTTTCAAACCACTTTTTGAGTCTATTTAGCTTACATTTCTAAATGAAGAGTCAGCTGGACCCAGGAAACCAGATTTCTTCATAACAAAACCGTCAAAATAAAACATTTCAACAATTACAAAACCTTTATTTTCAAAAAATGTTTGTGAGGAAGAGAGATTCATTAAAAACCATCCCTCTTGTGTGACCAGCTTCAGTTTTGACAAACTGGCTTTTTTTGATTAGCTCTGTCATTAATGATTGTGTGTCTGAAAATTCATACAAAAAGGTGTGTTAGTCATTATTTGCTATTTGTTATTCACCGGTTTAAAACACTTCAGAACACACCTAAGTTCTTTGCTGTATAGAGATGGAGTTAAGCATGTGGTTCAGTTCATTGCTGAATTGAGGCCTCAGTCATTTAGCTAAGAAGCAAAAACCATATCATGTAATTTAATCAACATTCTTCCTAAGTGTTTCTCATCCTTCTCTGGTGGCTGGGACTATGCACAAATGGAGTTAGTCCTTTAGCTCAAGTGCTAGGGACCTCTGCTTTTGGCCCCTAGCACTTGAAGGATCCAGGCTGAAGGGCCCAAGTTCATTCCTTACACATAATGCACAATGTGGGTTATTACTCTTACAGTCCTGGAGCCTTAAAATTACCCTCTATCTTGAGGGGATTTCCTAACTTGCAAAGTGAATTCCATTGAATAATACTCAATTTCTTCTATTACAGAAAGCACTCACTCCTCACAGGATGGGTAGACACTGCCAGGCTTCAGGATAACTAACCGCACCTCATGAATACTGATTAGCAAATCGTTGGAAGCAAACAGCTCACAAGCAGCCTGTTATCTGAAAATTATTTGTCCAAACTATTCTACAGTCTTGTAAATTTCTTCACCCCAAAACAGTATAAATTCATAATTAATATGATGCAAAACAGATAAATTCAACCAGCCCCAATAGGAGGCCTCATTGAATCACTTGGAGAAAAACAACTCTTGTGATAGCTCCAGGCAAAGTTTCTTTTAATGGTGAGGTTCATATAATTTGAACAGACTTCAGATGAGCATAGAGGGTTAAACCCTCAGCGAGGCTAAAATGGCCTACTGCTAATGAAGCCAACAGACCAAATCTTCACCTGGTGTAAATGGACATAACTCCCCTGAAGACAATGCTGCTGAGGATCTGAACCAATGGGTCCACACCACCACCAGCTGAGGATCTGGTCCCAAGCTTTAGATGCTTATATGAACAAAAGCCTCACACAAACTTACACATTTTACAGTTGAACCTAGTGTTTCCTGTCCCAGTAAGCCCATCTACTTTGCACAATCTTGAATGAGCTTAAAAAAAAGCAGTCACTTTAATTAATATAGAATGGATTGAGGAACATATTTTAAGAATATTATTCAACAAATTAATTAATTGGCTTATGTTTGGACAACACTCTGGAGGCAAAAGAAGAAAAAGCCTGAGATTTGTATATAATTGTCTGCTTACCAGTTTGTGCACAGATACCACAACTGTGCATGAAAATGACTAGTGAAATATCAGTATAGCCATTTATGTTGGGAGTGACCTGATTTGCTTGTCCAGTTGCTGAGATCACACATGTAAATTGCACAAGCATTTTTGTGCATAGACCCTAGGCAGTCTTCTCAAAAAATGCAGTCTGCAGTATGTAATACACTATTTAAAGTGCTAAATATTAATTAATTAATTAATTGTGATGGGATCCTTTCTTCCATGCCTCCTGCACACGTGGCAGAGACTATACCACAACTGATTTAGCAAAAATGTATCCCAGAGGCAGGTAAGAATCACCTTTTTGAACCTTTTCCTGTTGTTCATTCTTCTTCGGGAGTGGGGAATGCTGAACGGCAAGCCTCCTAGAGAACCGCACAAAATGGTATATTATCCTCCTAACTGTTCTTCTTTTAGCAGGAAACCCATGCTGTTTTAAGTTATCTGAATCCTCTTACAACTCTTTCATATCTCATTATAAACAGAGGCCTGAAAAATAGAACCAACAGATTTGTTGAAGTAATAATTATCTGTTTGAGGACCAAATCAACAAAAAGCTTACATGTTTCATTTTTAAAAAATGGTGCATACCTGTTTGTCTTTTACAAGTTGGTTTTAGATATGTCATGCCTATTTATTCCTCCTCCCCCCCCCCCCCCCCCGGGTGTTTGTATTGGCTAGGACATCAGTATCATTTTTAGATTTTTAGAATGCAGGTAATTTAAGGAAGGGATTGTTTTTTGCTTTTTATCATATAATTCTAAGCATACTGTCAATACTAAAATATGAAATAATAATCATTAATAACTATTAACAACTAGTAATACATTTAGGATTTCACCTGGTTAAGAAAAAAGGAAAGGAAAATGGCTTCAAATCTTCATGCATATAGACATTGACAATGCTCTAGTTCACAATATTGTTAACTTTTCCCAATAATGGGCAAATTTAACGATTAATTTATGTCAAATAATTAAGCCTAGGGTAACCAAGAAAAATTCTGAACCATCACTAAAGCCAAGGGTTTTACAGCATTTTTAACATCAGTGCTTTGACAGCATTTTAAAAAAAATGCTGGCTTCTTTTGGTTGCAGGTCGATTTGTCAAAGTGCTATTAAGAATTTTCAGTTATAAAAAAAAAAATGGAGTGAACCTTTATTTTTTCCCTCTAATTTATTACGCTTGATTACGCAGCTGGAATGGGAAGGTAGCTGCTGTTTGTAGTTAAATAACTCCTCACAATTTCTTAAAGAAATGATCTTCAAAGCTTTAATGGGTCAGTGGCTCAAGTACAAAGGAAAGATTGATTTTCATACTCCCACTCTTTGTTCCCAAAGTTTAAAACAGACACGTTCTGGTAAATTAGTTTGTCTATGTTATTAATGGAAGAACTTATTAAACTCCCATAAATACATGGTGGTATCTCACTTAAAACACAGAATGCATTTGCTTTGAAAAAAAATACATGTCTAAAAGTAAACAGGGGTGTAATATTTTCATTTGATTTCAGAAATGTGCCTCAAAAGACAGAAGGCTGGAGAATTGGAGGTTTGCGAAATATATTAGGTATGCATAATGATGAATAGTACAAAGAGTGTAAGGCTCGAGTTGCTCAAAAATATGTTATTTGCATTTAATGAAAAGCATTCATGTGTTGGCATGTGGCAAGGCTATGGGAAGAAGGAATATTTTAAAGAAGAGATATAGTCTTGGTGAAACGCTCTTTCTATATAAGGTCCACGTGCATGTTTCTCGGCTGAATTCTGGGAGGCGGCTTTGTTAAAGCAGAAATAATCTTTGTGTCAGGGCACTCTGAAATATTGGCACAGAGGAGAGCTGTTGCGAGAAATAGTCTCCAGCTTGGCATAGCAGCCATGGCTGTGGCTGAAAAAGCAAAGGAGTGGATCCTCAGCTGGTGTAAATTGCCATAGTTCCATTTACACAGTTGAGGACCCAGAGTCCATATCATCCCTCACACAAGGGGAACAATTCTGATAAGATTCTAATGGACTGGAGGCCATAGAGCTCCCACTAGGTCATTTCTTTTGCATTTGCCTAGCTACAGAGGGCAGGTCACCACTGCAAAGTAAATATGTTGAGATCTGCAGATAAATCCCACAGACCTTGGGCAGTCCAGAGAGAGGGACAGCCTCTTTTCTTTACTTCCCGGTCCCCCTGCCCTGATGACGTGACTTCTCTAGGAAATTTTAATTTGACTTTATCATCATCAGCGGAAGGAGTTACTTCATTGGCTGGATAGCAATATACTAGAACCACAGTTCACATTCAAGGCCCTGCTCTACAGTAATATCACTCCCTGAGTCAGAGCCCAATGCCATTATTACCTCTGCAAGCCATTTGACACTGAATATTGTGCTGTTATTTATGTATGCATCTAATCCTCTCACCTAGGGCCTGATTCCACAGGGCACTGAGTGCTCTCAACTACTTTGAGGACATTGGGGGCCAGCTGGTAATTCACGTTGTGTAGTATTTATACCAGTAGTAACCCTATTGATGTCATCGTTCTGCCTCAACCCAAATCTCAGGGTTGTGAAAATGATGATGTTAGGAGGTGGTGAAAGTTCCCCATGGCCGGTGCTGGTGATCTTCAGGTGAACGGGATTGCTGTTTGTACTGAAGGGAGGCTGCTTCTCGGCCTCCTCACTCTTTCACAGGAGCTGGGTAGGATTCCTACCTAGTGTTCAAGAGAATGCAAGAAAGGTGGTCAGCTATTGTGCTGGGTGGTGCAACATGCTCTTAGGAGGACATGGTCTATAAGCCACTAACATGGGTAGGCCTACAGCTGGTATCACACATATTACAGTAGCTAGGCCAAGGGCACTTGCTGCACCTCTTCAAAGGAGAAGCTCTGTGCGCTCTAATGTGTAGAGCTGGCTGGAAATTTTCTGGCAGAACATTGTTCTGTCAGGAAGTGCCATTTAAAAAAATCAAAACGTTTTGCAGAAACGTGTGGATTTCAGTACAATTTCAAATAGAAAAAGAATCAGACGGAAGCATTCTTTTGGGAATGGAAGGTTTTGGTTTTCCAGTTCAAAATGACTTTTCTTTTCTCTGACATTCGACAATATACAATAAAAAAAAGTTGACGTCACAATGAAATGTTTCAATTTAATCAGAGCAAAATGTTTCAATCAACCCAATTTTTCCCCCCAGAATTTTGTTTAGTAGGAAATTCATAATGTTTTTGCTTGTATTCCCTTTTGGAATAGAAAAATAGGTTGAAATCACAGAATTTCCTTTGAAATGGAAAACTGACTTCTCACACAGCTCTAGTAATAGCTACCTGGCCTATCATCCTGCCAGGTATCATCAAAGTGGCTCTTCTGTAGGCTACATGCTGGCAGCATGCCTCCCCCCTCCCCACATCTCAGCCTGACTCCTACATGTCAGGGCAAGATTTCACCCAGAAATGAAGATACTGCAAAACTATGAGAATAAAGAAAAAAAAATCATGACATACACTCTACCTCAACCAAAGTATAAACAAGAAGATGCACGTGTATAGCTTTAGTTGCAGATGGCACTAAGGTCTGTATCTATTTGCTTTTCTGTTGTTTTTTACACACTATATCTTCTAAATCATTCCCTATAGGAAAACATATTTACTGCATCTAGGCTTATAATGTCTCATTGCCCTCTTTTGTGGTTAGTAGAAAATTTGCCATTACAGGACAATCATTGTTAGCAGAAATGGGCTGAGTAAAGCCGCAGGATATTGGAACTCTCTTGAACTTGGGAAAATCCAGATTCCTGCCTGGATCTGAGCTTTCCCAATTGGTCTCATTTTTAAGTTTTGTATGTCTACTAGTTATACAGTTTAGTATCTGTATCAGGCTGGTTGAGGGGATTCTGACAGCAGAGGTGACTAGGTCACATAGAAATACTGGTCTGGCATCTGGCAAGTATGTGTACAATTATATACATAACCCTTCTGCCAGGTGGTTAACAGCAGCAAAAAACACATGGTTCAATATAGCTAGGGGTCCCTCTGACAAATAACTAAACCAGCTCGAGTCCCCACCCAGAAACCTGGGAAAACTAAACACACCCTCCCTGCATGCCCTTAATAGGCAGAACTTCCCCAATGACAAGTACTCAGACTGTGCACAAACAACAAAGTCTTTATTAGGGGAAAAGGAACAGTCATAAATGTGGGAAAACACAGAAACAGACCATAAATGCAAATAAAGAGTAACCGCCCGCCCCATCCAGTAACTTTGGCAGTGGTCCATCTAACTTGCTTCTCACTCGCCAGTAACAATGTCCCACAGGTAATAGTTCTTGCCTGTACGACCTCACCACCCACCAAACACCACTCGCAGTTTAGATCAAAGAGTATCAGTAGTCCAACTGTCTCTTTGCAGGTCTTTCTCCAGGCCCAAAGGAACTGCTTGCCTGGTCCTGCAAAGAAGTGCCACCAGCTTAGTGATTCAGCTGAATGAAGGTGCCGAGTATGCAGGCCTCACTGGCCTTTACTCAGTTCTGCTGCTTTCCTCTGCATTGTTTTGGCAGCAAAGCCCTCAATCTCGCTCTCATTGCAGAGTCCTCTGCACCATCTCTTACAGCAAAGGCCCCAGGGTGAGGAAGACAAGAGCCCTTGAGCAATGTCCAGGCAACTTGGAAATGAGTTCTTTGCCACTTGGAGCCTCTCTGAGAGCCCATTACCAAAATCCAAGTTCATGTATAGTAATGACAGCTCTCTAATCATCACTAGAGGAATTGTGGGTAGTTTGCCTATACAAATGAGCCTATCTATGGCAGCACTTTTCCCTTTTCACCGACAGAGGGAGTAAAGAATTCTTTCCTCTCTGGAGTTTCTGGCCATAAGGTTTATATAAGAAAATAGGAATGTGCATAGTAAATATGTACCTATGGATGTTTGGCAAAATCGTCTAACATGTACCCTGCATTTTCATTAGGACAGTCACTACAATACATTAGAAGAAATCTCTTTACAAGCACTATTGAAATACATCTTCCTCTGGGATGGAACGTATCTTGTAGCACACTGGAACACTGCACAATAGTCTGGGCCAGGAAGATAAGAAGACAACCATACTGAATTTAAATGATAAGCATAGGTGTTGGAACTAGAGGTGCTGGGGGTGCTAAAACATCCCCTGACTTGAAGAGGTTTTCATTATATACAGAGTTTACAGTTTGGTTCAATGGCTCACAGCACCCCCATTGTACAAATTGTTCCAGCCCCCCTGATTATAAGTGGGGAGGAGGTTACAAATAAGGAAAATGTCATTATGCCAACTGGGTTAATATTTTTATTCTTGCAGAAAGTGCTATGGGATCGTTAATATAACCAGTGGTCAGGTAGTCTTTGGTTTTATGTCTAATCCAAACGACAACATCTCCAACAATACACTGGTTCCTCGCATCTTGCCAGAGATAGGCTCCATAGAGAGGTAAGTGTGCCAGCAGCTGAATAACCACACTGCTTCCTAGAACATACAAGGTTTTCTATGGTGGCTTTCCATACGAATATTGACCCTATCTTTATGATCTAACCAGCACTATCGATCAATTGATCCAATTAATCTAATCTAGCTATTTGTTTATTGACAATGCTGCATCTTTGTAGTGTCTGAGTGCTCACTCCCAAGAATTTCAAAATAGAAATAGCAATAAACATACATTTCTTTTGCTTCCTTTCAACCTTGTAGGAGAAACCACTTGATTAGTATTTTGAAAAGAGAGAGTGTAAAAGGCCTCACTGAGGCAAAGCCAAGGCTGAGCTCTGGCAAGATCACGTAGCCTGTGATGGTCTGACTATAGGCTACATACTATTTAGGATTCTTTAAAGATTGGGAAGGGAAATATTTCTTTAGTATTTGAAGCATGAATGGATACTGAGCTTTCAGTGGCCTGTAAACTATAACAACATTCTCTCTGCAAGAACCGATTATTGATTTAGTGTTAAAACAAAATAAAAGAGATAACAAAAATCCACCCCTCTCTTACACTGTACATGGATTTTGGATCTCTTTTGTTGGCAGAAAATTCTACTAATCTCTAAAGGATATACTTTCTGTGCCTCCTCAGACAACTTAAGTGAAGAGAATTCCAAAGATTTCTGGAAAAGCTTTTTAGTGGAGGGAATAGAGATTAGGTTTTTTCCCCCTGGTATTCCTATAATTTACAGGACTCATATAACCATATAACTTTGTGATTACATGGAAAATACCATATAAATACATAGTAATTACAAATTCATGCAGATTACTTGGTAAATATATTTGAAGTTATGAAGTAGTTCAAAGATTAATTATCCTGTAACTTACAGTATTTAAATCATTTATTTCTAATATAGAAATATATTTCTAGAGACTTCAAGGCTAGTGCAGAAGGGGTTGTGATGGTTATGATCTGAGAGGAAAAAATGAAATTTGACAGGCATGGATTATTTAAAGCATGCAGATGTGAGCCATATAACCATTACACTTTGATGCAAATCATCGAGGAAAGTACAGGAGGAATGGCCTGTACATAAAGATGGTGGGCAAAATAAGGATTTCCTGCTATGACCTGAAATTTAAACAAATAATCATTTAAGTGACTGCACAGCATTACATTCTTTGTTGTATGCATTAATGTCAACATCTGGTACCAACATTTTGACAATTCTATTAAAATGCTTCACCATTCCCTATCTAACACCTGTTAACTCTAATTTTCTTTCCTGAGACGCACACCAGTAGACAATGTAGATTCCAAATCATTTATCACTTTTAAAGTGCTTCCATATGTTTTTTTGGTGGGGGTGGGGAGTGGAGAGGAGGGGTCTATTTTAGCCTTAGGCAAACGTTTTCTGAATGTATTAAAATTCAGTACTTAAAAAAATAGAGTGTAGACACCAATGTTTCATAGCATTCATGTCTGGTAATTATTAGCCTAAATTATGGCTCACACATGACTTGACAAAGTGGACCATGCATTTAAAAAAGCTGTTCAATAGATATGCACTACTCAATATGTTCCAAGTTATTGAGATGTCAGTCAGTAATCATAAAGCAAACAGCCCTCACTGAAAGGGAACTGCTAAGAGGGCTATGAGCCTCTAGGGACTATCTAAAAATGTCAGAAATGTTACAGTCTAAATGAATGACATCAACAAGAGAGCATGTGTTTAAAATGTGCACAATTAGTTAATATATTACAATTCTAAACCTCAATGAAAATAGGTAAAGAGCACAGCAAATGCAAGAGAGCTCATGGATATTTTGGAGAACGTATTTCCCTCTAACTGGAAAGCCTTTGCATACGTTTAGAAAATATTATGGTAAAATGAAAAAATACACGCTTTGGTGTGTTTATAGCTCTGGGTATTATGGAAATGGCAAGAAATGTGTGATATCCTTTATCTACATGTCCATAACAGGCTTGCTTATCATTATGTATATTAAATCAATCCTCATGTTGCTCGTATCATGCAGAGCAAGGTGTACTGTGAATTAATGCATTATTTGTAATCTCTCACCTTTTACAATGCTGACCATAAAAGTCAATCAGCCCTTGCACAGAGATGAGTGTTGTGTATAATATTTTATAATTATTTGCAGTGCAGTATCCTTCTCCTGGAGATAAGGCCCAAACCTGGTCCCACTGAAGTAAATGGGAGTTTTGCCAATGACTTTAGTAAAATTGGGTGCACAGACAGATTTACACCAAGGATTTTAAGAGAAATGATGTGATCTACTTAAGGGAAAACTTGGATGTCTGAGACTTGATTGTCTGCATTCTGGGGTACCCAGAATTTGTTCTGAAATTCGTATAGCAACTGAAATTCATTTATCAGAAATGCCAGTCATTGGAAAGTTTTGGATGTTCCTTGAAAATATTCGGGAAGTAGGCCTTCATCTGTTTATGGTTTTTAAAGGCACAATAGAAATGTATGCCAACAAACAGAAGACATTTCAAATAAAAGAAGTGGCAGGAACTGCAATTGTGTAAGTCTGTGGACAGTTAAAAATGTCCATCAACACACACATGCACACCTACACTTTCTCACATCTGCTGTTTACTAAATAACATTTCAGCACAGTTTTCATCTTATAAGAAGAGCGTTTGAAACTTGGAATAAGTGCACTTAATTAAAGGAAGGCTGTGAAAATGTGCACTAATCTGATATGACTAATAGCAAAGTGCATGAAATTGCTAATTAGAATTTCATTAAAGGTGCTGCTTTATCAGACTGCGAATATCACAACCTTTAAAATTCTTTCAGGAAGGCTTAATTCCTTTTCAAACAGAAATATTCTTTAAAGACATTTGATTTGTTCTGAAGGAATTTATAGCTTAGGCTGAAACATAAAATGTTGCCAATATTCCACAGCAGTAATATTTGAATAAAAAATACATATCAGGTACTTTCTTTCATCAGTCAGATGAATAATTTTATGAACACATTATTGTTCAAATAATGCAATCAGCTAAGAAAAATAAAGTTTAATCTTTAGATTATTTCAGATGCAGTTTGTTTTTATGCTTAAACTGTAATACTTGATATGTTTTTGCTGTAAAAAGGAGAGGGGAGAAGAAAGCTTGGTTCAAAAGTAATTTATGAATGTTATTTATAAACAATATGGATGTGAATGGCATTTTGTACAAGTTCTGAATGTCCAGAAGGAGCAAAGAAATGTTACCTTCAAAAACTCTTCTTAGAAAACCATCAGAAACCCTCTGTTATTATGAAACTCTGTCTTTTAACAATAGTAAAAAAAAATCTTAATTATTCTTTTAAAGTGAAAATGATTAATGTTAGAAAAAAACTGAGCTACATGTAAACAAATTGTTTTATATTTAGAAGGAATGTTAAATACATTTTTGGATTAATTTCTCTCATTGGTTAATCATATTATTTACTCTTCTTCATGTGACATTTGTTCTTCCACACCTCTTCATTTACATCTGTTTTCTTGATAGATACATATTTCTCTACTACTAAGATGTACTTTTAATTTAGGTAATTTATTTTGGGTTTTGCAATTTTATATACATCTTCATTTTCCCCACTCATCACTTGTATGTGCACTTCTTCCATTGCAATTTATGATAAAGTTATAGTATTGAACAATGTACATAATTACTACACAGGCACTGGAATCCTGCCGTCCTTCAGAAACAAAACTCCTATTGCTTGAATATGGACTACAGGATTTGGGCCCAGATTTCTTAAAGAAAATCCATTTAATATTTAGGGCCTCAGCCAAAGACTGCTGAAATCAGTGGAGAGGCTCCCATGCAATGCAATAGGCTTTGGGTCAGGCCTTTAGTGAATTCACACCTATAGTTCTTAGGCAAAATTCCCATTCACTTTAGGGTCAAATCCTGCTCTATTTCTGCAATTTAGTGCATTGACTTTGGTCCTGAAGTGATTGACAGTTTTGCTTGCATGAGCAATGACTGCAGACTAAATGGCTTTGTTCCCTTTGAATATCCACACTTGATTCAACATTTAAAGTTTTCCAGCATAGGTAAATAACATTAGATATTACTTAAACTAAAGATCATTGAAGCAGACATTTTAGACATATTACAAAATATCCCACAAGGCTCTTCATCTGTGGATCACAATTACCGTTATTAAAACTGGCAAAAAATCTACTTTTGCTAGAATTTAATATGCAGAGCACATTTTTTAGAAACTCAAATTAAAAACTAATCAATGCAAATTTACATGACAAAAAGATTCTTGAAAATGGATAAAGTGTGAACAGAAGAATCTTTATTTAGGAGATAGTATATTATTACTTTGAGCATTTTTAAAACCACACGTCAATTAGAGTTTGGTATGATTTCAATTCTTGTTATAGGTATTTTTATGCCAGTAGGTATTTTATCAGTTGGACAAAGTAGCACATAAAAGTCAATTCAGCTTTCCTTAATAAATATGCCAACTTTCTTTATGTACATTTGCTTTCTACAATAAATACATTGATAAAAAAAAATCAGTCTAGACTTAAATGAATGAAAATTATGCTTGTTAAATCTAATGTCTGGAGTCAAAAGTGAGGTGTCAATCTTACCTATCTAACTTCTAAGCAAGGCAAACAAAGCTGCAAATTATAATGTTTAAGTTTAAATATAGAATTATTGTTCAAATATAGAAAACAATGGCATGGTTGTTCTTTTCATAGCTATATGATTAAGACTATTTAGGGCTCATTTTATGCAAAATAAATGACACATAATTGTGTTTTAATTCATTTAAAGTAAATGTCTAGAAAAACAATAATAGTCCATACCTTGTTACTTATCAATAAATGAATTTAAAAGAGTATGTATTAGTTAAAAATAAATAATTGTTCAGAAACACACACACACCACACACACTAAGAGTATCATATATTATTGTTTCCATAATTATGATGAAGCCACTGGCTATAACAGTATCATTAATGTACTTCTGCATTCCATTACACTATTTTGTTCTCCCTCTTAAAATACCATTACTCTGGGATGCAACTTGCTTAGATCTCCATTGCTAAGAATGGTGAGCATGCTTCGTACATTTATGCTGCATTCCTATTAGGAGTTGTGTTTAGTAAACTGTTTGCTGAGTAAAGATACAATGCTGACATTTTCAATTTTGTTATTCAGAAATTATAAAATAGATTTACATTTCCATGCAAAGAAAAATAACATTAGAGGCTTTTTCCGCTCCTTCTCTAGTAATGTATGTACATTTTCTTTTCTGCAGCTGGTTGGGTCTGTTGGCTGCCTGCTATCTAGCCAGAAGGAACTATGAAATACATTACTTCAGCCAGCCATAAGAGTGAGGTCATGGGCTGGCCCAATATATGCCCACAACGTTCAACTATGGGTAGGGGGTGTCCCCCCACCTTTTCTTTTTGACCATATAAAGTAATTGCAGGAAAGTCTCTGTGTGTCTGTGTGTTTTACAGGGAATTTAGATACTTAGTAAGAAAGAGGTAACTTCCATCAGCGTGCAGAGCTCTGGAACTGATTAGCATCATATCTGGAGCTGGAGGCTACCCAGGAATAGAATTCTCAAGTGAAATCCTACCAAAAAGAAACTTGGGGTGTCAGACATAATCCTATGCTCTGTAAATACCTCAGGACACTGTTGACTCGCTTGTCCTTGCATTGGCCAAGGAATGTTGCCAGATCTTTCAGGCTAAGATATAAAGTAATGCAACTGCTGGCCTTGCCATTCACTCATACATGACAAGAGTAGCACATGCTGAGAGCCAGAGCGTTTAAAATAATAACTGTAGAGTTTTTTTTGAAAGTTTGTTTTACTGGCTTGAAAGTTCATGAAGGATTCTGATAAGTCCCAAAGGTGACTGGATTTACACCAGTGTAATGGAAGATGGAAAGGTCTCTATTTCTTCTCACAAAATGTGGGTAGCAGCAACTCAAGCTTCCTCACACTGCTGTACCACTGTGTGTCAACCCTGTTTTGGGGGCCCTGTTCATTGCCATATCTATTTGGCACTCGGTCTCTATGGTGAAATGGCCAACAAATGTAACAAATAGTATTAATTAATGGGGTGGGTTTTTAAATCTGAGAACCTGCTCCTAGGTACTGGTCTGAGACTATCAATTCATTGCAGTTAGGCCACCTGAGCAGACAGACACCAAAGAGTGAAAGATTTTGGATGTGGGCTGATTTTGAACCATTGGCTAAGGTGTGAAAGGCTCTGTATATTATTATCAGTCCTCAAGCAATCCAGTCCCTCTACAATAGCTTTCCCCCTACAGACTGAATATGCACATTTTGAAGCAGGGTTCCAGGTGGGCCACTCTTTACAAAAATGGTGTGACTGCATGTATCCCTTAGTTCAATGTCTGCTGTATGGCCCCCAGCTGGTCCACAGGGGATGAGACTCTACTACAGCGACCAACTGATGGAGTCACTCCTTTAGCTCCAGTAGTAGATGCTCACACTTCTAATGATGGAGGCCACAGATATAATGCCTGGTAATGACCCAGGATGGTGGTTTTTGGATGTAGAAGATCCATAAACCAGAATGGAAAAAGGTTTTATTAAAAACATTCTAAAACAAATTTTCCAGGCATTTGGGCAGCTGAAAACACTCTTGAAAACACATGATTTGGGATCTTAGAATATGCCAAAGTATGGTTATATTTAGGTATATTTAGATTCTAGTGCGCACATTGTCATTAGGATATCAGAGATATTCCTGACCATGACTGGGAAGCTGGAATGTAAAAGAGGAAAGCAGAAGGGACGGTACAATGATAGAGATATCTGTACTAGCTTGATCAGACCTAGCATAGGTATGTCTACCTGAGATGGAAATTATACCTCCAGATCCAATGTAGATATCTCTATCATTGTACCATCCCTTCTGCTTTCCTCTTTTATGTTCCAGCTTCCCGGCTCCCTGTTGTATTTGGGATCTGCTCATGCTCCCATCACATGACCAGGTCAACGTTACTTTAAGTAACCACAAAAATCCATACAAATATTAATTTTCCTCAAGTTAAATGGAAGAACCACTTTCCCATTTAAATACTGACGTCTGTAGGATGTGCTTCTCAGAATAGGGTTTTTTTGAGAGTGTGAAAAAAATATAGCATGAACACTATTTTCAAAAAAGAAAAATACTTCTTTTCTTTTGCTGCATCAAGTTTGAAAGCACAGCTCTGCGGACAAGCTGCCAGAATCTGGAATATTTTATCCTAACCTTTATATGTAATCCTGAAAGCCTACCTAATCAATTGAAGATCATAAAATATTAGACTTAATACTGCAAAATGCTGCTTTATAATTCACATAACAAGCTCCTAAATAATTCAAATAGCAAACATATCCTGCTACTCAGTGATGGGAGGTTGTTTAGATCAGCAGGAGAATGTCAACACATGCCACATTTCATGGATCTACTGCATTTCAAGAACCCTATTAAGTTAATTGCTAGTTTCTGACAGCAGAGAGCATGCTGGGAGCACAGCAAGCTTTATTAGCCTTTTGGGCATTTGCAGACATCAGCCATTTTGCCCCTACTTGCATATACCAGGAACAGCATGGAAAACGTAAAAATCAAATTATGAGACAATAAATGGTCTTGGCACACCTTAGTGTTAGATTCATTTGCAAATCAAAAAAGGTTCTAATGTCAATTGTTTGTCTTAAAGTTTACAACAATACCCTATATACATTGCAAAACTCTAACAAGGAGCAATTAAGCAATTACACCATTTTGCGCAGCATATGTAATGCACATAAAACATTATCAAAAGGTGGTGCCTCACATCTATTTAATGAAGCTACTCTGAAGGCTATAAATAGAAAAGTAGTTTCAGAGTAAATTTGCAACACAATATACTTTTCATTAGTTACCTGTGCTGTAGAATTAACATGCACAGGAATTCTTTGTTCTTACATATATTTTAAACAAATGTTTGGTTACTATATACCCACCACACCCTGTTTAACATATTAAATTTTAACTATTTCTCCATCCACTTTAATTTTAAATAACTTCGTGATTTCAAAGAGTTCCCAGAGAGGGGGAAAGAAAAAAAAAGTCTCTCTAGAATCATGAAAAGAAAAGGAGTTCTTATGGCACCTTAGAGACTAACCAATTTATTTGAGCATAAGCTTTCGTGAGCTACAGCTCACTTCATCGGATGCATCAGATGAAGTGAGCTGCATCCGATGAAGTGAGCTGTAGCTCACGAAAGCTCATGCTCAAATAAATTGGTTAGTCTCTAAGGTGCCATAAGAACTCCTTTTCTTTTTGCGAATACAGACTAACACGGCTGTTACTCTGAAACCTGTCATCTGGAATCATGGACATTTGAGATGGAGAAGTCCTTTCAAGTTATTTTGGGCCTGATCCAAAGCCAACTGAAGTCAATGGGAAGGTTTCAAAGGACATTAATGGACTTTGGATCAAACATGTAGTCCATTAATTTTTCTACACATCATGGGCCAGCTGGTGTAAGTCAGTGTAGTTCCATTAGCTTCAGTGGACCTCGTCCATTATATATAATTGCATAAATTGAAATTACACAGGTATAAAGATCAGAGAACAAATCCGCTATCATTATAACTGTATCCTGTATTAAATCAAGTTGTCAAAACAGAGTTTATACCAAAATAACTTAGTTGCATCCAAAGTGTTATAAAAATGGTGTAAAACTGAGTTACTTCTCAGAAATTAGCAAATGGAGAAAGGAAACATATAGTTTAAAACACAGCTCATTACTGGCATGGCGAAACATCTCTCTTTTGCTTGCTATGGACTCATCACAGATTCACAGGTTTCAGAGTAGCAGCCGTGTTAGTCTGTATCCACAAAAAGAAAAGGAGGACTTGCGACACCTTAGAGACTAACCAATTTATTTGAGCATAAGCTTTCCTGAGCTACAGCTCACTTCATCGGATGCATACCGTGGAAAATACAGTGGGGAGATTTTATATACACAGAGAACAACAAACAATGGGTGTTACCATACACACTGTAACGAGAGTGATCACAGTTTTAGATCATCTTGTAAGGGATGGATTCCTCTGTCCTGCTTTTCCTGGTGCAATAAAATATATTAGTCTTGAAATACCTATGGTCTGCATTAACTCATGGAGCCAGAACCCTAAAGTGGCACTTGAAGCAAGGAATATTAACATAACACTTAACGCGTCACCAGGCATTAAATAAATGTGCAGGCCCAAGCTTTCCAATCAAATCTCTCTCAAGTGTCTCAATGCATCTTTTCAATATATACTTTATAAATTGAAAACCTTTCACGTATAGATTATGATTAAAAGGCGATAAAGCCTGATTTGGAAATGTCTTTTTAAAGACAAAATTGGTGAAGTGCTTTCATGTCTTTGAGGGGGTACTTGAGATCATAGCAGCAGATGTAAAATTTAAACTGAAGTGGCTCTCCCAGGCCACTGTACATGTATGAAATGGGTAAAATGGTAAGCACTCATTAGTAGAGAGTCTCTGTGGGTTTAAGGCAGTAGATTCTGGATTGCAATCATTAATAAGGTGGTCAGGTAGAACCCTTAATTCCCTTCTGTAGTTTCTTTATCCGTTGCAGCTCACATAGGACAAATGAATCTAAGGAACTGCATCCATATTTGATGTTTCATAAAGGATTGTACTGTACTTATTTTGCTAGAGGAAAAATGTTTGCTATTCATCTAATAAGCTTGTCCCTTTTCCTGGCTGCCAACAATAATGGTATATAGCATTGAACAACAAAATGACAGCTCTCTGGGTATCATGCCAATAAGTGGTCTCTGATAACATAGAGAACAGACTGGAAAATCAGTAGTTAGAGAGATGCAGAGGTTATGAAACATTTGTGCTGTTTTATAGTTTACTAGAAAGTATATCCCTGAAACTTTTGCTGTAAGAAACCAGGAACTGTGGAATCTAAAATATTAGGCACCCAGCAGAGTTTTATACAGTAGTTTCCCCTAATCTCAAAAACATCTGTTCATTTTTAAAAGTAAATCTGTACACAGTTTACATTTTAAGGAGGGTTAGATGCAACTCTTCAATTTCCTTTAAAAAAAATTCACTGTATTTTCAATCTGTGCTTTCTTTGCTTCTGCTCTTTCTCTACTGGCTTTACCTATGTGCCTAGGAATGAAACTGACTTCTTTCCCCAATCAAACAGTATTTAAAGCAAAATGATTCCACAATGTTTGATATCACAGCTCCATTCTCCTTTAGCCACAATCTTAACATCCTGAGGAATCCAAAAGAGAAAATACCTTTTGGAGACAAGGAGGAGATTTTTATTGTACTCAGTAACTGCAGAACTTCCAGGGCATATCACCTTATGCATTACCCATTAATTACACTTTTTCCCATTTCATAGCACAAATGAGATTTACCTCAATTTAAGGCTGAGATGTAGTTTTGAAGCTTCATTTGATTTTTCTGCTTCAAAGGAAAAAGGTCTCCAAAACACATACACCGGGTTCTCACCACACAGAATTGATTTTTATGGAGGCAGCTCTTCCATTCAGTGACTTGACTGGAGATCCTTTTTCTGGTAAAGCCTATCCAGCGAATCAAGGGCTGGCAGAAGGAGCAGGGAGACAGCGACTGGTAGATTTCTTTCTTTTCCCAGAGCCATTGGTGTTGGTGTCCAGATTGCCTGCGGCACTAAGGATTTGTTTTTCAACAAATCTTCAAAAGCAGTCTGCTTGTACAATAGCGACAGTAGGATTGCGCTCCTTGTCTTACTCTCTGAGCCGCAACAAACAAAAAATGACACACACAAAAACATTGAACAAGCTCATCCTCCCTTCATAATCAGAAGACACTTTCCTGGTGGCTTCACAGCAGCCAAAAATAGTGGAGGGAGAAGAGGAAGTCTTTACATCCTATTCACACAATGTGTCTCCTTAAAAAATAACCCATTTTAAACAGTGCAAATATTTAATTGTTTCTGTCTATCTAGGTGCCTAGGCACCCATCACTGTAGTATCTGAGAGCCTCCCATGTATCTAAATAAGGAATTAACAATAAGGAGCATCCTGTTTCCTTCCTCTTAGCCAGTGGGGGGCAAACGCTTGATTAGATTAGTTTATCGGCTTTTTTGTTTGACTACCTGTTTACAGTGATCATATAATTTAATATAGTTTAATCATATAGTTTAATTGGTCTTGGGAATGTAGCTATGATGGGAGGTCATGGCATAAGAGCCAGTGGATTTGTACAACAGGACAGGGACCTTGACCTGGACTCTATAACCTGTAATGAATTAATGCAGAGTACTGGGGAGATGTGCTTACGGTGACCTGAGTTGCTAAACAAACAGATTATTGCATTTCATACTATTTGCATTTGGTGTTTCTCAGGGTACGTGGCTTCATCCCTAGATATAGTAAGCTGCAATAATCAAGCCTGAGGTCATAAATATATGAATCACTATGGCCAGGTCTGTGTCTGATAGGACAGCAACTCCTTCTGGCCAGTTGCAGATGGAAGTGGTTGATTTTTGCTACCATGGCTATTTGGTGATCCATAGCACAGAAGAGCTCCAGAGCACTCCACAGCTGACTGACTGACTTAACATTACAAGGGCAGATGCCGTTGACATTAGGAAGTGTGACAGAGGCAAGTTCTTCACAGTGCTTCCCTCTTCCTACAAGCTTCACCTCAGTCCTGCCCGGGTTCAGTTTTAGGCAGATGCTCTTCATCCAGGTGTTGATATCAGCTAGGCACCAAGAAAGTTGGGGGATTATATTGTTTACATTTGTTGTAAAGGAGATGTACAGCTAGGTGTAGATCTCATTGTCTCACCAACTCTTCTAGTGGCCTCATTGTCTAACATTAGTAGGGGAGAGCACTGGGGCTCAGAGGGACTGCAGGGTAAGGACTTTAGAGGTGGAGGAACAGTTGCCCATAATGACCATAATTTGGGTTCAGTCTGAGAGCAAATACCTGAGCCATTTCTGGGCATTTGCATTCCTCCCTGAAGCTTCTTGCAGACATGAGAGGAGTATTTGTTGACCAGTGCTATCCAATGCCAGGAGCATGAAGAGGAAGGGGTCACACACCAGAGCAAGAAGTGAATTTTCAGTGCCATGTCCTGGCCTGAAACCTGAATAAGAAGGATCCATGATACTGACAGCTAAGAGGGCAGAACTGGAGGTTTCTAACTTAGAAAGGGATAGTTGGACAAAGTCTTTAGCCTGAGTTAATTTTTTATTTTATTTTTGGTATTGGTTGGACTATTGCATATCTTAGAGTGGATGGTAGATTCCGCTCATTAAAGGAGATGCTGACAGTCTCTGTTAGTAGGGTACCCAGGAGTTCTATACTCTCTTTTACCATCTAAGAGAAGCAGGAATCAGAGTCACAGAAAGGGGCCCTTATTGGCCTCATTACTTCCATGACTCTTCCTATGCAAATGAACTGAATTCTTGGGAGAATTCTGTTTCTGGTCCTGTTTTTTCCTTGTTGTTCTTAGAGGCCTACGAGGCCATCACAGATATAGAGAATTTTCTCTGTGAACTAAGATGATTGTCCTGAAAAAAAAAACCACCGAGCCAAATATATCTTAAGTTTTGGAACACCAAAATCCAGATCCAGACCCGAATCTTGGAAATATCCTTTATGATGTGAACCAAAACAATAGTGTTGGTTGAAAAATTTCAAATGAAACATTTTCCTCTTGTGAAAAGGGCGTTAATCAAAACTGAAATTCTTCATAGGAAAAGACAGATTTTGGCAGAATTTTCCATTGGGAAAATCCAAATAAAATATTTGATTCTGAGTTGGGAGTTATGTGAGGCACCATGGTGGCTCAGCCATAGGAAGAGATCATGGTGCACCATGGGAAATGTAGTCTGGTCAGGGAGCAGGACCTGTAGATGAGCATGGGGACACAAGGAAACCAGAATCACAATTCCTACCAGTCACTACAATGACTGAGGAAGACATAGAGATTAATGTTAACTAGACCCGAAATGAAATGTTTTCATTCAGGAATGTCACAATGCTTCATTCTGACATTTCCAACTAATTTTTTTTCTCAGCCTTTTGTTCTGCTAAAAGTACTGATATTTTGAGGTTTTGTTCAATTCAGGATGAAAACAAACATTGAAATATTAGAGTTCCCTGCTGGACAGGAAATCTATTTGTCTATCAGCGCTGTTGAAGACCCCCAGAACATGGGATTCTTAAAATCTGGATTTGGTTTCTTATTTTGTATCTTAATTAATGTTTAACTGTTAACTCATTCAAACATTTAAAATAAAATAGGTTTAGTAATCACATAAATTGGAGCTGGAAGGCTTGAGATCTCAGGCATGAGATACTGAGCATGGTCAGGAACTCTGTGTTTACAAGGTGGTTGCTTGTTGTATATTTGACATACTACAGTAATTATGCCTGTCAATCCTGGCAGCACCTGTAGTACTGCCTTTGGAAGAAGTTACTTGCCAGTTTGCTGAGTGAAAATATGGGAAAATAAGGTAAAATAGATATTGATCATAATTTGAAACTTCTATCCAAACTGCCTTGAATTTTGGTGGGTTGAATAGAGAGTGATATGGATTAAAACAAGTTTTGCAAAACCAAACACAGACACAGGTTTGTGAAAGCAATGTAAAAACCACTCCAGTTTGCTGAAAACTTTTATCTGTTATCCCCACAACTCTGAACTTTGGTGGCTCAGATAAAATAGAAACTGAATCCAAGCAACCTGGTTTTACAAAAGCTCCTCAGCCCTTCTCTAAAAATAAGATTAAAGAAATCCTCTAGGTTGTCGGAGATGATTTTATCTTGTTACACTGCAAACCCCATTCCCTTATTTTAAATCTTCTTCTGTTTTACTAAAGATAACTAATGTGGGTGCAGAGAACTATCATGCTCTATTACATTCTGAAACATAAAACAAGCTACCAATATTGGGATTTTTGGTGGTAGTGGGGGAGATATCTCTGTATTCCTGTTCTCTAGAGCAAAAGTTTTTCTATTACACTTATAGGTGTATTCAGATCATTATGAGAAAGGATGTACTTTCCTCACATACTAATGTGAATTTCTATGCACTGAGGAAGCTGGATTCAAAAGACTTGATTCTGATCTCACTTACACTGGTTTTACACTGGGTGTAACTCCGTTGACTTCAGCGGAATTACATGTGATTTCATACCAATGTAACTTAGGCCAGAATCAGGCCCAAGGAATTTTGGATAGAAAATGGACTGGCAGCAAGATTGTTTAAGATAATTTATTTTTAGTAAGAAACATCAGGTCAAATTCCACCCTGGTGTAAGAGGACACAACTCTATTGACTTTGCTGGAGTTATACCAACTTATACCAGGGCTGAATATGGATTGTTATATCCAGCAGTTAGGACCTTTAGGTTGCTTATAACAATTATTTTTTAAAAAGCATTATTATTAATTCTGCTGTTGCTGCTGCTAATGATTTGTAGAGAACTAATAGTTTGTTAGGCATTTTGCAGACAGATATGAAGACAGGGGGCCAAGTTCTAATCACATTTACACGGGTGAGAAGTTAGTAGAGTTTCTCTAGGTAGATTTGGTAAGTGAGATTAGAATCTGGTCCAAGGTCCCTGCCCAAGACAGAAAATGTTGAATGATACAAGAATGCAAAGAAAATTAATTTAACTTGTGGTGGTGGTTTCCTTTGCTTTTATTCTTGCTACATCAGAGACAGAGTAGGACAAATTCAGCCCTGCTGTAACTCCAACATTGATGTCAACTGAGTTACCCCAGGCACAAATGTGTTCCATTCTGTCACACGTAGCGTTCAGATACCAAATTGTGGAATACAATTTACCAGCATGGGATCTACAACAGGGCACTTGATTTTGATGTTGCCTATGAGTCTGTGTTAGGTGCAGACTTATATGGGATTAGTTTAGTCAGCTTGTCCTCTGGAACAGCAATTTTAATTTGAATCACTTTGGATTGTGAAGAATTGTTCAAGAATAAGACCCTGCATAAAATCCTTCCAAAGCATGTGCAAAGCCCCTCTGTGGTAAAATAGAATTGTTTTGATTGGCCATATATGTTTCCTGTGTAAATCCGCCACATCCTGGTCTATAGCTCACTTGCATATCAAGTTTTCATGTGAATCAGATTCCCAGGGCATCTCTGCAGAATAATAAAGTCATACATGACCATGTAAATGATATCCCTGAAAAAGCGCCTTAGTCCGCCTTTCAAAGTTATTTTCCAAAACCAGATTTACACATTCCATTTTCAAAAGCCACTCGGATAATCACCACAACAAGAGATCTCCACTGCACACAGCTCTAATTAGTAAAAACTGACTTCTTTTTTCTTCCTACAACAATAGCTTTATGTGTTTTAGAGAAAAGGGGACATCTAAATGGGACCAGTGTTATTTATTCCAACTGAGAGGGCACATCCCCCCCACTGCACACACTTTCATATACATAATTTAAAGCCAGTATTTTGGTAGTTTAAAATTATAACTTGCACATTTGTTTTTTCATGACTACCTCATAGAATGTAGAAGATACAGAAGCAGTAGAACACATTAGCAATAGATAATAGTGTCTAAATAAACATAATAAGCTTTCTTATATGTCTCCAGACCAAACCTTATCTAAAAATACCCTAATGAAGCTGAACCAGCCAATTATTTGTTTCTTGCAGAAACCTCTTATTAATGATAGTGCAGTGAGGGAAAAAACATTAATTATTGGACACAGTGGGATCTTTTACATTCTGTCTAGTCTGGACAGCACCAATTAATACAACAATTATTATCAACTACCATGGCAGGTTCACTGAGCACAGCTCCTATCTGCTGATTGAGTAGGGAATGTGGGACAGCTTGCTCACTGTGTGTGCAGATTACTCACATTTAAGATTTTTTTTTTGCATTACTATGTTAGGGCTCAATCCTGCCAATACTTAGATAGGTGAACTACATTATTCACAATGCAACTACTCATATAATGGGTACAGTTAGTCATGTGCTTAAGAAGTTCCAGGATGGGGCCGTACGGCTGTAGGGCAGCATTATAAGAGAGCTGCCATTTTCTACTTCATGTCCACCCCTTGTCAGAGTTTTTGTCATTTAATGGGACCGCTTTCTGGATAATATGAGCGTGACAGTGGCGGTTTCCAAAATTGCGCTTTCTGTAGCTACATCAAAATAATAGTTTACAAACAGAGAAGCAAATTTTGAAATGATTTATTATTAGCACTGTCACTAGAGTCTCAAAAGTGGTAGTAGTCTTCTTGGGAAAATTCAACCTGAGGCAGAAACCAAGCCTGGAAAACTCCCGCTCAAAAGGTTAAAGCCTGTTAAAGTTATAAGCAATTGAATAGAGGGGTTTACAATGGAAAGTGTTAGAGAACTCTAATAACAGGTGTCACTACTGCACTGCCTGTAACAACAATTTACCTTTTATTCATTGAAGATAAAAGGACTCAATGAAGGAAAATGAAGTTGTGCAGCCATCTTGGGGAGATCTCATCTAAGATCACACACTATTACTCTCCTGTGGTTATCATGATGCTGTCAGAACCAGTTAGATGTCTATATAGCCTTATATATCAGTTATCTACATTTCATACTCTGTAAAAAGAAAAGGAGTACTTGTGGCACCTTAGAGACTAACCAAAACACGGCTGTTACTCTGAAACATTTCATACTCTGTGTATTTATTTCAGATGGGCCTAATCTGAAAAACTCAGATCTAAATCCAGATCCAGATTTTGAATTCTACAAGGTCTATGGCTGCTTGGAGTTGAAGTTTTGGCTCGGGATCATCATTAGCTATGGTAATTACAAGACTTTTACACACACACTTCCACATCCTGTATCTGTTTCTGTGCATACTGTCTATTCACACACATCAACACAGAAAAATAGCATGTGAATATGTAATTAAAGATTGCATATATTATGAGGCATATGTAAAAGGGGGCAGAGTTAAGATTGTGAGGAAATCTTAATGTCAGCATTTCTTGACTTTTGAGTGCTTCACTTTGCAACCTTAACATCCTTCTAATGTAGTTTTTTTGTGTGGAATACAAACACATTTACACACACACATACAGTTATAAAAATATGCATGAACAATATATATGCCAGACCTTTGAGACCATGGTCCTGTATCTCTATTGCCCTGTATTATCTGTGGTCATTTACACCAGTGCAAAATGAAAGTAAAGTGCTACCAGAACAGAATGGTAGTATATTAAAGCTACTTTGTGCTGAGGTAAATGATTGCACAGGGTGCATGATTATGGGGAACCAGGCCCTATATGTTTAAATAAAAGTAGTGGTATGTAACCTATAAATAATATGATTCTAATATGATTATATATAATTATATCAGTATATTTTGTATAATTTTGACATAATGATTAGGGTGCCAATATCTACACATTATCCCATCAAAAGCAAATGATACACATAGTACTAATGTACTGACAAAATTTAATCAGTGATGCAATAGAGACTAAAGTGAGACAAAAATTACAGTCACTGTAATTTTATGTAAAATTTGTACCTGATAACTTTGGTCACATTCCTTAGTCAGCAAGCAGGCTGATAGTTCAGGATCATGCTCCTATTTAAAGACTGCATTCATTTGTCATATATCTTAGTGTACTGTATAATTAAGGCTCAGAAACCTTCTCCCTCTCTTCCCCTCCTCATCCACATGATCACCTAATCTAATCGGTAAAATGCTAACAATATGATAACCTTGAGGTAGACTTCAAGATAGTAACAATGTGATATTATCTATGATACTCTTTTCCTGTCTGTTGTTTTGTGTGTGTGATTTATCTATGTGTCTCTCTCTCTTTCTCTCTCCTCCTTAACACTCTTGCTTCCTAAAAGTTAAGAGGTGTTAAAATATTCTCCACTACAGGATAATCCATTTTCCAAATAAAATTTAATTCCTTAAAGCTTCACATCCGGGAGAGACTTCCAGAAACTACATCTCAGGACTAGGGAGTTGGCATTTCCAGCTCTGAAATATCATTCCTAGAAAATAAAACCACTATGTCTAAAGAGGCATTTCCTTTGGAAATGTCGTGAGAAAAGGCTTTGCCCAGACAAATGTTTTTGTCTGATTATAAGCATTCTTCTAAAATTGATGGTCATTATTAAAAATGCTGACTAATGTTACATACTAGCAGAGCAGTCGGTGACATTATAGGACAGTATAGTATAGGTATTCTGTTTTTCTCTATACAATATAAACCAAAGCTTGCACAGAAGGAAGATGAAGCTTCCAAGTTAACATGGTTAAACTGTAAATATGCTATAACACTTTTGTCTGTAGTAAATTATGCAAAGTGAGGCATTTTCAGGTGATTTCTGAGTCTAGTTTCAACACATTTCATCATCTCAAAGACGAGAAAAGTTTTGATTGCAGCAGAGACGATCAATTTATTAGAGAATCTTTACTAGAACATGCTCCAATGTAGCTTCTCTCCATCACAGTATTGACTTATGGAAGCTTTCTTCATTTGCATGGACACCTTTCAAATTATGGAGAAGCTAGTAACTAATGGCCTGATCCTGCACCCATATTTGATTCCTGCTGACTTGACCAGCTACTTGAGGGCAATCAGCAACTTGCAGAACCCCCTCAGCATGATGGACCATGATCTTTGAACCAGACATAAGACACCAAATTCTTTGCTGGTATAAATGGGCACAGGTTCATTGACTTAAGAGGATTTTGCCTCATGGTTCTAAAGAATGTTTATAACACACACACAAAAGTCATGATGGTATAAGCAACTCTTCCACATATTCATGTAGCCTACAAAGAACTGTATAATAGGGCCATAGAGTTATAGACTCATAGAATTTAAGGGCAGAAGGGATCACCAAATCATCTAGTCTGACCTCCTGTATATCTCAGGAAGCCAGCACCACCCAGCACCCACACACTACACCCAGTAAATGAATTAGACCAAAATATTACAGTCCACAGGAGATTAGATTATTATGTGCCAAAGGCAGAGAATAGGAGGGACCAAATTTCACCAGTGCCTGGGGCCTTCACAATGGCAGGGAAACAGTTAAATGAGATATATGCAGATAATCCTGGCAAGTGACCTGCAACAACACGAAACTCCAAAGGTCAAAAATATCTTCTTGACCCTGAACATGTGAGGAGGAACCAGGCAGCCAAGCACCTGAGAGAGAATGCTCAATGACACCTCAGAGCCCAGGCTCTCCTCATCCAATGCCCCATCTCCAGCCCCAGTTTTCTCTGATGCTTCAGAGGAAGGAGATTAAAACACCAAACAAACCATAAAATACATTGGGGGAAGGGAAGGGGAAATCCCTTCCTGACCCCTACAGGTGTCTGCCTGGAACCCTGAAGCATGAGCTTTTAGGAACATAAACTGGAAGTAAGCCTGAGGGCTGTTGGGCCCTGCCCCCACCTCACAAGCAACCTCATCATATGATTGTGCTCAGACATTTGTCCAACTCTCTCTTAAAACTAATTAAATTGTTTGCCTACACAACTCCTATTGCGAAGCTGTTCCAGAACCTTAGTCCTCTGATGGTTATAAACCTTCTGGATTTTCCAGCCTGAATTTATTCCCGGCCAATATATACCCATTTGTTCTTGCTAACTTTGTCCTTCATCTTAAATAGCTCTTTTGCCTCTGTGGTTGTTTACCCCCGGATATATTTATAGAAAACAATCACATCTCCGCTCTACCTTCATTTTTTGTGAGACTAAACAAGCCAAGCTCTTCCAGTCTCATCTCATAAGATAGGCTCTTCTTTCTCCTGATTGTCCTAGTAGCTCTTCTCTCAGCTTCTTCCGGTCTGAATTAATCTTTCTTGAACATGGGTGACCAGAATTGTACACAAGATTCCAGATGAGGTCTTACCAGTTCCTTGTACAAGGGCATTAATACATCTGTCTCTCTGCTGTAAAAGTCTTGCCTGCTACATCCTAGGATCACATTTGCCTTTTTCGCAGTCACATCCCACTGGTGGCTCATAGCCATCCTGTGATCAACCCACACACCCAGGTCTCTCTCCTTTTCTGTTGCTTCCAACTGATGATCCCCCAACTTGTAGCAGAAATACTTATTATTAGACTCAAAGTGCACTTTGTACTATTGAATTTCATCCCATTTCTGTCACTCCTGTGTTTAAGGTCATCCAGAACTTCCTGTATGATATTCCAATTCTCCTCAGTATTGATGATGCCTCTCTACTTTGTTCCATTAGCAAATTTCATTGGCATTCCTATTTTTTGTGCCAAGGCCATTAATTAAAATATTGAATAAGATTGGTTCCAAGGCCAATCCTTGAGCAACTCCATTAGTAACCTCCCTCCAGTCCAATAATTCACCTTTCAGCACAATGTATTGACTTATCCCCTTTACTCAGTTTCTTATCCACCTTCCAGTTTTTGTACAGAGCCCCATCGTCTCTAATTGAATTAATAATTTCTCATGTGATACCCTGTCAAATGCTTTATTGAACTCCAAGTGTAATATATCTACTGTATTTCCCTTATCTAAAAAATCTGTTATTTTCTCAAAGGAGGAAATCAGGTTAGTCTGGGATCTACCTTTGGTAAACCCATGTTGCATTACATCCCGTTTACCATTTATCTTCATGAATTTAATTATTCTTTCCTTCACAATTTGTTCTAAAGCCCTGCATTCTACAAAGGTCAGACAAACAGGTCTGTAATAGCGTGGATCACTTTTTTACCCTTTCTTAAATATAGGCATAATGTTAGCTATTCTCCAGTCCTATGGTACTATGATTTATAGATAGATTTATTAAAAATCCTTGCTACCAGATGAAAAATTTCATGTGCCAGTTGTTTCAGTATTCTGGGATGGAAATTATCCAGTCCTCCTGTTTGAGCACATTAAACTCTTTCAGTTCTTCTTTTACCTCACATGTGGTAATTTCCACTTCTAGACACTCATTTCCATCAGCTGTCCTGCCTTCATGTCCATGTTCCATATTATCATCATTGCTGAAAACTGAGGCAAAATATTCATTTAGGTTTTGGGCCATACCTAGATTATCTTTAATCTCTTTCCCATCCATGTTGCATAGAGGCCCAACCTCATTCTTCCTAATTTTCTTTTTTTGTATATAACTAAAAATCCTCTTATTATTTATTTTAGTTTTCTTGGCAAGAGCTAATTCGTCTTGACTTTTAGTAATTCTCACATTATGCCTACATTTCCAACCATCACAAAGTACGTTTCTTTGCTGATCAACGCATTCCCTTTTTCCATTCCCTATAGCCTCTCTGCTTACTCCTAATAACCTTTTTGAGGTGGCTATTCATCCAGCTGGGTCTGGAGCCTTTTCCTGCAAGCCATGTGTTTAATAGTATTATTATCATGGGCTGATAGAGCCCTATTACCATGTCTCACTGAATGCTCTCACAGTGCCTTTAACCCCTTATGTAAATGCAATGAAAATCATGTGTGTTCACATAAATTCCCATGGGTCATTGGTAGAAAAGAAAGAGACAGAAAAGGTTTGGTAGTTGCATCAGATAAGTATCCATATGTTTTAAGGCCCCCAATGTGATCTAAAAGCAGTCACACTCTCTCCTCCAGTGATTCCCTCTTCAGACCTCTGGCTCCCATTCATTAGTTATTTCCAACTCTTTATAGAAAAGTCCTATAGATTTTAACAGAGATTTAAACAATAATGTCCTACAGATAATGAATAGCATCCTATAGAAATTACTCTAAACTCGAGTTGAGGAAAAATATTCAAAACTTTTCTCAACAGAAACTGGCTTTTCGACTCAATGGAAATTGTCACAAAACAAAATTCCATTTTCATCAAAAAAATTCAAGCTGTTGTCAAAACTCCCCAATTTTGGGGGGAGGGGAGTCTAAAATATTTATTTTCTTCTTCTAGCCAGCACCACCCAGGTAACATTATCTAGTTCATGGCTGACTGACAAGCTGAACTGGTAACTTTCATGTAGAAGAAAGTCATGATCAAATCAACTCATAAAGAAAATTCTGAGGCAAGACTCGGGCTTATGGAAATGGTCTCACCCACTTCTCAACAAACAGCTCTTAAGACACCAAGTACAAAAGAGGTCTTATGTCCTCCAAAGAGAAATATTTTCCTTAAAACTGAAACGTACTAAACAAGGCTATCAAATATACTGTTAATTTACTGGGTGACAAAATATGACTGAAAATTTCTTGAAATTTAATTGTCTTATTTTAGTAACAAGCTACAATATAAACAAAAGTGCTGATTAATTCATTTTCTTTTAAGAAGTCTCATGCCAGACCTAAAAGCCTGTTGTTCTGTCTAGTTAAACACTCATGCATTAAAATGCTAATAATTAAACTGTTACGACTGACTAATGAACTCTGCCAACTATAAATGATGGTCTTGTTAGATTCACTGCACAGCAAGGCTTCCTTTGTACTGAAAAAGTTAAAGGTTAAAGAGCTCTTGAAAACAGCAAGCAGCATCTAGAAGTAATTACATTTTTTCCTGGAAACTAGTAGTTGCTACAATAATGTTTCAATTCGCACTCAGAAAAAAAATTTACTATGAGCTCTATTCATCAGAGCCAATCTGTAGCTTTCTACACCATGGCAGGTTGCTGCTCTGGCTTCTGCATCCAGCTTACTCAGACTAAGATCTAACAGGCTGCAGAACTCTTTTATTGGTCCATCCCATGGAAAATGAAAAGGCAGATACTTCAGGCTTGATTCACAGCCCTTGTTGAATATCACTCACTTCAAATCATTGACTACAATGGGAATATTTGTGTGTAACTCTAGGTTTATTTGCAGTATATTATTTAGCCACTAGATGTCTCTATGCATAGAGTTTCCAACAGTCTGGCCCCTGGTAAACAAAGGAGACAAAACTGGAACTCAAGCTCTGTGGAAGCCTGCTTATATCAGTAGATGTAGCCATGTTCCTTAATAAACATTACCTATTTAAGAAGATCTGAGATTCTGTATATCATTACAGCATGAGCAAGTGCTACATAATGTAATCAAGGGTTGCAGAATCAGGCCTCTCCTGTGAGCCTCATGACCTGCTTATCAGATGTTCCATGCCTTTATATGGAATCAATAATAATTTTCCATTTACTTACATTCTATCAGTTTACATCTGGATTAATGAAGATGTTGAGAGGATGGGTCAAAGTTTCTGTGTATCCTAGTGGAAATATAGCTAGTAGCCAACATGGCTAATACAAAAAACACTGAAGGTGTACAGAAATGGAAGTGTTCAAAAAAAGAAAAGGGTATCTGTCTCCCTATGCATGTATGGCTTTTATGTTATGCCCATCAGTATAGAGTCTAGATACAAATATTCATTTGCCTGAGACATCACTAAACAGAGTCAATTCAAACCAAGATTTAACCATTTGAAAAGTTATATTAATTAAGACCCAGCTAAGGCTATATTTGGCAAAGGTTATTCTAACTGTATCATACTTTACTGTGGGCTAAATAATGCTGGCTAAGCATACCCCAGACTAACGAGGAGTTGGGCAGAAGGGCGTTTCCCCAGAGAAAATGTCTTCATTAACTCCCTGACTTGTAGGGAAAGCATGTTTGCAAAGAGAGCCCTTTATGGTGTGTAGCTTATTTTCTCCTGTCTCCTGGTTATCCAGCACCAGCTGACAGGAGCTTGGAGTATGTCTTTGCCTCCTTTCCACAGCCTTCCGGGCAGTTTTTCCCTTATGCATCACTGGGGAACAGTTGAATGGATAGTTTTTTCCTGAGTGCAAGAACTGTAGTTCTGCCTTGCCTTTATGGGTATTCCAAAAGAATGGGAAGATTCCATGCACCCTCCCTCATCACTGTGCAGCCACATAAGGGTCATGCAGAATCTTGTCCTCTGTGATTTGCTTGTTCAACAAAAACATGTGTGTGAGAAAGAAAGCAGAAGGGAAAGAAGATTAAGAAGAATAATTTTTTTGTCTGCAACTTTCTACCCAATCAGCTCACCCGTTGAAACAATGTGAAGCTCAACTGTAAAGATTTGTTCAAGAACACAAAGGACCAGGTTCTTACACCATTACTCACATGGAGTAATACCTTTCTCCATGAGTGGTCCCACAGACTTCAATGAGTCCAAAGGGAATAAGGTTTCAACGTTTGCTCTAGTCTTGGCAATACCCGCCAGGGGTTCTCTCAACACATTTTTTGGTGGCCTCAGAGTGCGGCCACCAACTCTTGCTCATGGCCACACTGACAGGTTTTCGTAAAATACTTAATTAAATGTAGTAAAAAAATAAATATGCACATACACATGTCCAAACCATTGTAATTTATTGAATCTTCTTGCAGACTCAATAATAAAAATAATGTACAGTTGTCTCTATTCTTTACTGGACCTAAACAGAATAGAAACACAAAAAAGATGCTCTGCAGGTTCTTGTCTTTTTTGCTGTAGTCTCTTTTGCTTTTTTGGTTGCTTTTTTTTTTTTTAAAAAAAACATGCTAGCTAGTAAGTCTGCTGCTGTGAAAAGTGATACAAACAAACATACAAATATCACTTTTCACAGCAGCAGACTTACTCAGTCCTGGCAAGCCCTTGGACAAATTAAGCCTTGGATGGGGAGGTTAGTAGTGGGGAAGTAGGGAATGGGAGGAATGCATGATGGGCTGGCGGAGGCAGCGGAGGTCAGGGGCGATGGTGGGGGGCTGAGCCCTGCAGCTGGGGATTGGATCTTCGTGGCCAGAGCCTGCTGCCCTCCACCCCAGGGCTGGAGCCCAACCCTACTGTCCCCAGGAAGCTGGGGAACTCACTAGCTGCCCCCTCCTCCAGCATTTGTGTCTCCAGAGGGGGGCAGGGTCCAATCCCTGCTGGTGGCCCTGGGAGAGGGACCACTGCTTTGCTCCCCACACCCATACATCACTGCCCAGGAGGCTGTGGCTGCAAGAAAAAGACACAGGTGAGAATCACTGCCCTAGACTACAGTGTGTTCAGGTACAAACAGTGAATTTGGAGTCATTAACACACCATCAGATACATGCATAACATATCAATAGGGCAAGGTTTTAAAGATTTGGGGAAAACCAAGGATGAGTCATGATTAACTCTGGCTGGCATCATATCTGTACTTCAGAGACAAAAACCCGGAGTGTAGCCTCAGGAATAGATTGGCTTCTCTGCCATGGAGTTATTGCCAAATCTGTCACTTTTGGATAACCCTCCTAAAATTCACTCATTTTATTACAGACGTCACGGTCACGAATAACCTGCTTACAAACATACCTATCTTACATGTTGGCCCCAGGTGCCAGAAAAATATGATTCTAAAAGGATAACACAAAAACTATTGTCATGTTAGCAAGATGGCCCTTGCTTCTATTGTTATTTGCTGCCTTCTGCATTACCCCACCCATTCAAAGTTATAAGATGATATAAGAATGCAACGAAGGGGTTCCCGCTGGCTTTTTTTCATTATTCTTATTGATGATATCAAAGAAAATCTGTGTAACAATAGCTGGGGAATCACAATGAACTATATTAATATTGGGCCAAACTGATCCCTGGAGAAACACCACAATGTTCAACTAAGGATGAATTTGGGCCATTGTTTAGAGGACATTGCATCACATGGTTAACAGTTTTACTGCAAATGTCTGCAAAAGAGTTTTGGAAACAACTCCTGAAATCCAGAAATTGCCTCTTGTGTCCAGTGGCAGACAGATCATGCCAGCTAAGGTGCTTTCTGCTCTACACACCCTCACCTGGGATTATTTCTGTGGAGTCATGAACATACCAAAAACATTGGCCAGGCTTCAGGAAAGGTGCAGTGCTGTAATTCAGATTTCATGAGAAGTACAATGAATCACATTGCGTTACATAATCTACCAGGAGGCACACTGCAGCATGCAGAAGAATTTCCCTCAGGTGCCCGCAATGGTAGTGAAATGAAATCTTATTCCTAATGCAAAGTCACTTTAAAAACAAAAACAATATAATTTTATATACATTTATCAATTTAAATCATCAAAGCAAGACAACATACTAGTATCAGTGCTTACTTACAGCATTGTAAAAATAATAAAGACAATAATGAAAATGAGGAATAACCTATTTTGAATGACACATGCAGTTACATGAAATTAAAAATATTTGCCAGATCAAACCGTGCATCCATGAAATCTTTCCCTGCTTTGTGTATGTTGCACAACATTGCAGTAATGCAAAGAGCTCCCCTTTTTCCAGACATCCCTGGGAGAAGAATTTATGAGGAGGTATAGCACCTGCCTCAGTTATGCACAGCTGCTGTTATTGCAGGTTCAAAGAAGCACACTTCAGTTTAAGAATAACTTTCAACAGGCCAGCAACCTTCCGCAATCCAATAGACTCAAGTTGGAGGCAAAAGCCCCAAAGGCAGAGAAATACATTGATTCTCAGATTTAGAAAAATGAATACAAATGTCAGCAACAAAATGTGCATACTAGAGATGAGCCTGAACAGGACACCAGGGTCAAAGACTAGGAGTTTTGGTGATGTTCTGAGTCAAATCTGAACCTCATGAATTTGGCTCCATCTCCATGCAATACAGAAAGTCAATAAGCACATGGACAACAGTTTTCTAATCACAGGGTGTTCACAAAGACATCCTTGTTGGACGGGGTTTTGTTTACCTGAACATCTCAGTGCACTTGTAGTAGGGAATAGAGAAAACAGTTCAGATAAATGGAAAGTGATTCAAATTGAACATATGTTGACACTTAAAAAATCTGGTTAACTTTTCTCTCATTATTTTTCATTTTTGCAGGCTTCTGAACTTCCTGGTCTGAGACCAGAGGCACCATTGGTAAAATATCATAAAAATGGCTTTTCTCATTGTATTTCTAGTGGACAGGATGCAGGAAAAGCAGAGAATCTCCCGGGGCATCATCTTCTCATGAGATTTCCAGAACAATTTTATAAAGTCAAGTGACTTGAATAATTTGGAAAAGATTCAGACAAACATCTAATCTTCCAGGTGCTCACCTAAACAAAAACTTTTGAGTTTTGCCTGTCACCAGTTGATGCTGCCTCAACCTATCCATGCCTCAACCTATGCTGCTGGCAAACAGAGACTGCTAACAGCATATTGAGTGCTATAGTGCAGATGCCAGGACACAGGAGAGCCTGCAAATTTAGAAAACACTGAACAACAGGGATATGTGTTTCACCTCATTTCAAATTCACCAGGACACTGATTGTCAAAATTGACTTGAATAATAGTGGGGTTGTTTCTGTGTGAAAAAAGGACCAGAAAGGGGAAAAAAAAACAAAAAACAATGAAAAGATAGGACAAGTGGTTTTCAAACTTTTTAAGCTGCATCCCCCTTTCCAAATAATGTAGTCTACTGCATACCCCGCATCTGAGATAGGGTCATAATATACCTAACAGAAGGAGCAGAAATCGGCAGAGAAAGAAAAAAATGAAGAAGACAAGATTTTGTTGAACAGGACGTACGTCCCATTGAACCAACTAGGATGACTCACAGAGAGAGGTACTATTCAACATAAGTGTGGCTGAATTGGGTATAGAGAGTCTTGAAAATATGGTGCAGATAGAAAACTTCTAATAGGAGATAGCTATAGTATACACTATAATTCACCCACTTGAGATAGAAGGGATCTCCCTTAAAGCTAACCTATTTCTAATACATGGAACAGCAGTAGCACCAGCTAGAATGACCATTTTAAAAAAAAATTGAATCAACTTTGGAAGGGAAAAAAAAAAAGAAATTCAATGGAAAAAAGATTCGTGAATTCAAACTTGCTTTTCAAACACTCAGACCACCTCCAAAATAGTAAATAAAGTTCACAAGGGCTAGAGATACACACATTTTATTTCTCCCTTTGTGGCAAGTTTAATACTTTCTTTTCTTATGCTTTAAGGACTTCAAATGGGGTTTGTGCATTTGACTCCTCTTATCCTTTTTTATGGAGTTCACTCTACTTTTTAAATCTCTAAGCATCTCTGTCCTCCCCTTGCCATTCTTTAACAGACCCATGACAGCACAAACAATGCCTCTTGGCTTTGAACACATCGTGGTACATTTCCCCGGCCGAGGAAAGATGTATGAGCAGTTATCTAGTATAGTTTTACACCAATCCATCTATTGTATGCTAGGTTCAGAAATTTCAGTGGGGATTCAGTTTCACACAAAGTGTCTTGAGCAGACCTTTTAGAAGCAGAAAAAGACCACTTTGTGGGCCCAATCCTGTTAGGCGGTAAGTGCTTTACAGAATCAGGCCTTCCAAGTGCAATCTTCCCCCTACATTTTCAAAGAGCTGCGCAGGGATTTATCTCTCAATAAAGTCAAAGGTCCAAGGGAATTGGGGGAAGGAAGGGGGGAGGAAAACATGTGCCTAAAGCCCTACACAATTCTTTGAACATGTATCTCTCTGCATAACAGGGCATCAGGTTACTGTGCAGAACTGGAGAAGGCAGAGTCTGAGAAAGAAAGAGAAACTGATGCCTTGTACTTTCTTGAACAACAAGACTGCAGGCTTCACTCTCCCTGACAATGCTTGATAGAACAGAAGATTTTTTTGAAAGAAGCTCAGTGGGACTACTCACCACATAAAGCTGTATGTGTGCATAAGTATTTGCGGAATCCAGGCCTTAGACTGCAAGTTCTTCAGTGCAGTATCTTGTATTTCTTTTGTACAGTGCCCATTACACTTTTGGGTGCTGTAAAAAAAATTAATTATTTCCATAATGGGAAAGTCACTCTCATTCTCTGAATAATTCTGTTTAACTTGTGCTATCAAATGTAAATCAGTTGGTATCATGTATTCCTAAGGGTGCGTGTATATATATATATATATATATATATGCACGCACACACACTATCATCTGTCCTCTATAAAGGATGACCCAGAATGGCGGGGGGCGGGGGGGAAGCTACAGCAAAGGAGTGATTGATTGTTTTGAAACTGTGCTTGTGGCTGCTTGAATTCTGATTTTCTAGGAAGAGAAACTTGTTACATATTAAAGATTAAAATTGTAAACAATAGAAGTGTGTCTGCAGTTTATATTTTGAAAGATCATTTACAAAGGGATCATGCAAAAGTGAAGCTAGGTCTCCAAACTCCATTAAGATGATACATTTGTAGTCATATTAACCATCCAATTTGTTAGTTAAGGAAAGAAAAATAATGCGTAAAACAAAACCTCATGCGTAAAATAAAACCTCATGGAAAATATTACTGATTTCATGTTCTCTAGTATTTAAAGAATGTTTAGAAAAAAGATTACACGCGCTTTGGCGTCAATATGTTTATTAAGAGAAGCAACACTGATCGCCAATGAACAAGTTCTGTTAGGTGAGTTTAAAACAAAATGCAAGCGCTTAACATAGATTAAATTTTTTTCGGGGGCGGGGGAGGTCTTCACAGAGCTCCAGTCTTGACTCATTCTTTTGGTAGCATTGTTCATTAACTATGTAGTTGATCTAAGATGAACCCAAATGATTACAGAATATTTGTCAAACGGTTTAATGGAAGCTTAAAAAATAATAGGATTTGCAAAACATGTGGGGATTCCCTTCCTTTCTCTCCACCCCTCTGCCCCCCCATAATCCACAAATGTGGAAGGGCTGGATGGAGTGCTGTGAAGTGCTGAGACAACGCAGCTCCATCTGATCCGATGTGACAGATCCACTGTGGAATGACAAGGTAACTTGGCCTCCAGTGTAATTAAATGTAAGAGTGCCTTTGAGGACACACTATCAATTGTGTGATTTCATGCTGATTTGTTTTCTTGATGGGAGCTGCTGTTTTTTATTGGGCGGTTGAGTAGCTGAGATAATCAAATTCATGTCACCTGCAAGCAGGAGTGGGACTGAAGTGCATGACTACAGGCGAAGGAAAACTAGTGTAGTGTTTCACCTTCCACCTATGTCTTTACAGTGTTACTTCTAATTTGATCTCAGCGTGGTGGCTGAGGAGGCCTCTGCAACTTTAAGGACCACAAAACAAAGCTGACACAGGCGTCCTAAGAACAGAGCATTTAGGACATTTCTGGGGCTGATAAACATTAACACAGTGACCCCTTCCTTACAGAGGGCTGTGTTTTGTCATCCTTCCTTACAAAAAGTAGCAACTTCATTGCAAGGAGTCCTGTTGATGTAAATAGAGATATTCAAATATCCAGAGTAATGCGCTACTCATCATGAGAATGAGGCCGTGGCGACTCTATGGGTGCTACAATGCCACAAACATGGTGCTTCAAGTGTGCTGCTTCCTACAGCAACGGAAGGGTTTTTCCCCATCACTGTAGGTAATCCACCTCCCGCAGCTGCAGTAGCTAGATCAACCGAAGCATTCTTCCGTCTACCTAGTGGCATCTATACTGGGGATTGGTCAACATAGCTATGGTGCTCAGGGGTGGGAATTTAACTATGTAACTGTAAATGTAGGCCTGGGCTGAGTGAAAGAATGTGGCCCAGAGAAATTACAAACAATAAGGGCCCCAATCTACAATATTGATATCCAGATGCAGTTTTGAATCTTCTAAAAGTTGGAGGGTTTTAGATCAGGATTTTGGTTTAATCCATTAAAAGAGATAAAGGGTTAGCTGGCAAGTTGCAGTTCTGGAGCTGAACTTTACCAACACCTGGGATGTGTTTGGATGCGGGGTTTTGGTTCAGACCAATCTCCAGCGACAAAGCATTCTTCAATAGCCTTCTCTAGTAGTCAAAGAACTGAAATTTGTTTTCAAATAGCCCTTCCTTCTCGCTTTCTTTTAATTACTTTACAATAATCTGTTATAATATGCTAAGAACAAGGTAACCCAATTTGTAGCTATTTCATTGAGAAAAAGCAGCCCCCAGTTTAAAAATTGGAGAACTATTTATGTTCTGACACTCAAAAGATTTAATTGTCTGAACAAACCCTATGATTCTTAGTCTTAGAACCTTAGCCTACTGTCACTGAAGTCTGGGAGAGCTTGGTCATTGCTTTCAATGGCATCAGGCCCATATTTGGGGCTTCATTTTACAAGGTGCTAAACACCAATCCCATAAATAGGGAGTGCTCCCATCTCTCAGTGGGAGTTAAGACCAACATCTTAGCTCAGAGTTTCAACCTTAGCTGTAAAAAGGTTCTCTTGTAGGTTTAATTTTTGTACATGTTGGGCAAATTCTGGCTTGACTGTCAACAAGCTCATTGATTTTAACGGGGTAGCATGCGGTGTGAATTGGGCAAGAATTTGACCTATAGAATTCCTTGGCTATAATTCTTTAGTAGCTGAGAACTCTTTGCAAGTTAAAGAGGTACCTCCTTTTTAAACCCCTTTATAACTTTCCAGAAAGATGACCACTTTAGGCTGACAAATTTTGTTGTTTTTGGAGAGCTTGATCAAAATCCATATGGTTAGTTTTGAGCATGCTTAAAGCATTGTTTCAGAGGCTTCACTTGTGCTTGTGAAAACAGTTTAAATTTGGCCTGCAGCCTCCAGTGAGAAATGTGGGCTTGGAAAAGTTGGAAAAACAATTGATTCAGAAATAAAGGCATTATAAACAAGTGAAAATAGTATGCTCTGATTGACCAGATGTATGAATGGGCAAGCATAGGTATGTCTGGATATCCACGCACTGAAATAAATGCATCATTTAAATGTGTGATATCATGTTCATGTGCAAACATCTCAATAAATGCTAGGCATGTTAATTTCCCTATCTCAAAAAATAAATATAGGCAATACGTAACATGCGTCATACCTGTATGACTTAAGGATATCTGAAAAAACAAGGGAATGACTGGGTGAATTAAATGATTCCACTGCCAATAAAAAGCTAATCAAAAGACGAAAACCATAAGATATTAGTTTATTGAAAGAAAATGTAAGTATCCAATTTTTAAAATATAGGTTCAGTCTTCAAGTCCACAAAAGAAACATCACTCCTGGTTTTTATTTGTTTTTTTGGGTTTTTTTTGCTGAAAATCAGAATGACTTGAAGGCCAGATCTTCAGCTGGATAAAGTGGCGTTACTCCATTGACTTCAATGGAGTGATGCAGATTTACCCTTGCTGTGAATCTAACCCATAAATATTTTGAGTTGATCTGAAATATTGTGTGTGTGTATGTGTGAGAGATACTTTTTTATGGATTACCTGGCAGGAGCAGGGCTAAAGACATTTGTTCTCGGTTTCTATAATTCTGATTTCATGTGTTTCTTTCAATGGCTGATCATCTGTGTAGTTCTATTATTGCAAATTGAGATACATTCATACGCATAACACAGCCTCCCTCCACACACACACACACGGAAGAACTACCACCACTGCATACAGTGATAGGAAATAATATACTTGTGCAAGTCTTGGTTTACAGGCGCTGTGGGAAGCATAACATTGAACATCATTACCGTTGTGCATGTAAAATCTTAACCATAACATTGGGTTCAGTGTAATATTTTGCATTTAATTATACTAGTGCTGCTTTAAAGTTAATCATGCACGTTATTCATCAGAGAGTTTATTCTGGACAATTTACGTAGCAGTATGCCACAGATAACTAAATTCCAGAAATGTCAAATAATAGGTACAAATTTTGTATTTTATTAAAACCTGTTACATTTCATTGATACAATTGGACATGGTGCAGCTCACCTATTGTGTACAGCATTCTTCTTTTATCGAACTAATTAAAACATACACAACCTGGGTGAGGTGGTGCATTATCTAACACATTTGACCTTTCCTTACAAAAGCCTAGATTGCATATCTCAGGGCACATTCATCCCTCTAGTGCCCATGGGTAGTACAGCCATCTCCACAGCACCTTTCCTGAGAATCTTGTGTGGGGCTGGGATTTACACAGGGCTAGCCAAGCTTGTGGTGAGTGGGGGCATGTTGAGGTGGGGGGAGGCATACTGTACCTTCACCAGCCCTGTGGCATTTCCTAAGAACAGATGACACCACCTGAAGCCTGTATGACCTTTTTCCTGAGGCCCTTCCGAGCCATGGCCAGGCTAGGCCCAGGTACCATAGTCCCACCTTCTAGTCACAGAGCTGGCATGTATTTGTCCTGGGATCCATCAGTTCAGGAGTGACCCAAAGCATAAATAGCTGCAGACCAAGACTGAGGTATGTTTTCTGTTAAATTGGCAGAGCATATGTGAGAGTAATTTCCACAGCACCTGCCCAGATGGTACCTATCCTTTACTTTTATGAACATGACTCTCATTTACAGTTTTCTAAAAGAGGACAATACCATAGTATCTGAGCACCTCACAATCTTTAAAGTATTTATCTTCACACAGCCCTGTGAGGTAGGGCAGTGTTATGCCAAAATTTGCTCTGGGACTTTCACTGCATTGCAGCAGGGTCCGCACAAGATGTTACTGAGTGGCAAGCTGGTGCACTGTAGATTCACACCCGGGCTTATATGCCCCCCACCCCATTACCATAGTATCGGCATGCCTCACAGTCTCTATTATAGCTATTCTCACAACATGCCTGTGAGGGAGGGCAGAGCTGTTATCCCCATTTTACAGATTGGGCTCACTGCAGCGTTGAAAATGGCAGGACTTTATCTGGGCAGCAGAAAGAAAGGAGGTAGTGGCTCCTTTAAACTCCTCCACACTGCCTTGGGTCTTGAGAAAAGGGCAAGAAGGGAAAAGAAGGAGGCACTTACTTGAACCAAAGAGCAGCAGGAAAGAGGCTAGCTCAGGTGACAGCACAGACTTGCATATGCATTGGGGGTGTGGGAGGGTATTTATACCCCACTCCTGCCAGCGAAACTCTCTCTCCATGAAAACTACATCCTGGCCTCTTGTCTTTCTTCCTGAGTGACTGAGATAAAGGGAACTGAGGCACTGAGAGGCTAAGTCTTAGTTTTTTCAAGGTATTCAGGTGCCTAACTCCCACTTCAATACCTTTAAAAATCTGGCCCTGACTGACTTCCTCAGGGTCACACAGGAGGTCTATGGCAAAGGAGGGACTTGAATCCAGGTCTCCTAAGTCATATGTTTATCCCTGAACCACTGGACCAGCCTTCCTTTCACATACCTCAGTAGCTGTTTGTGCATTGATGATATGAAAGAATATGAAGAGTTAAAGCTATCTGGCCTGCTCTTATTTTAATGCATTCATAAAAGTGAAGTCTGCAAGGGCTAAGGACCATGCGACTCAGAGTAAAATGGTTTAACAAGTCTAGAAAGGGTTAAGACATGATTATGACACAGGAAGACACAACAGTACTTTCCTTCTGTGCTACATATGTCGGTGGGTATTAAGGACACACATCTTTCCTCATCTAAAATCATGAATTTTTATGAAGTAAGCCCAGCTTTCCCATAATTCAGTAGGGTGCACTTTGCAGACCCTAAAGTGCTGTCACTACAGAAGGTTTCATTGCTTGCACCTGCTAAAACATTTGAGGTATTTGAGAGGCAGTGAAACACATTTGCTTTTCATTTTATCTGACTTTGAAAATCTTTGAAGTGTTTAATAGTAGTCCAGAAAAGATTTCTGCCTCTTAATCATTTACTTGTAGGGCACATTCTCCACTGGTAGCCTGTCAAGCAGAAAACGAGTTTAGCCCAATTTTATTAAGTGCCACATGCTGAGTCAGTGTTCATTAAAGGTGTTTTAAGGTTTGAATTATGTAATTTATGAGAAAAAGAAATAAAAAATTCCATTGTTTTATTAATATACAGCACAGGATATACAGCTAATAACATACATTTGAAACAAAAGTTTTATAAAAATGCTATTGATGGGGGTCACGGATAGGCTTTTAAAATCTCTTTTTCCCTGTTCAATAAAATTCAAACATTTTAATTCAATCAACATAGATTTGGAAAAGGAACTATTCTTGACCTCTCCTCTATGCCACTTTGCCTTAACACACGTTGCACACAAGGGAGGGAATTAAAAAAAAAATCCGAGTGATTTTTTTTTCTTTTTTTAGTAGATGCGACAATATGTGATATTAAAATCATGTCAGTGTTGAAGCCTGTAGTTGTGCATTAATCCATCTCTTTGCAAAAAATCCCAAACCAAACCAAAACCAAATAAAAACCCAAAAGCCCAAATCATAGCCCCTGGAAACACTGTATTTTTTTTATAATTATTTTAATGTGTTCCCCACAGATTCATAGCTAGCAGAATTTATTTAAATTGCACTTTGGCTTAACTGAGTCATTTTTGTAGCCCACCAAACTATTTTACAGTCTCTGTTGGTATGATATTGTAAATAGATTTTTTTTAAGCATATGGGAAAAACAGAACTTTAGAAATACAGGAAACATGTACATTTCCCCCCTCCCAAATACGTTTGTTTCAAGTTACTTGGACTCAACCCTGCACAGCTAATTTAGGCCCCAATCCTGCAAATGTCTCCAGAGAGCTACCTCTACATCTCCACAATCCTGCTGAAGTCAACTGGGCTCCATGCAGATACTAGGGTCTGCTTGTGGAGAGAGAGGATGGAGGCCTCGATCCTCATCTCAAGCAAAACTCCCATTGACTTCCAGTAGCTTTGTTTAAGAAGAGATTGTGTGAGGCCTGCAGAATCAGGTCCAGCAACTTTTCCCGAAGTGGAATTCATTACCCCCTTCATGGCAGGCTGCCGTTGAACCTCCTGTGCACTAATGGCAGTGGGATTTTATGGTGGTTGTTGGGTTGTGGTGGTTGTTTTTCCTAAGCGCTGACATTCCCTGGGAACCCTGGCACGTCTAAGTGGATGCACCATGTGCCTGATCCAGCACTGCTGGAGAACTCATTTTGTGCAGCATGGAAAGAACTGATAACTTCATTGAGCGATCCCATGGATTTAAAAAAAAAAAAACTGTTCTAGAACTGATGTAAATCACTAATCTGCTACCATGAGACCACCTTCTTAATATTTTGGTAATAGCAGTTGTTTGTTATCTGGATGCTCAAAGCACCAATATCTGACCTTTAAGGTTTGAGAGTCATCAGCTGGTTAGAGCTGGGTAACAAGGAGGGGATAATCAAGGTTGGTACCCAGCACAGAGGACAACAAATTGCTGGTCATTAGAGTTGACAATAAGAGCCTGATTCTCAGCTAGTGTAAATCAGAGTAGCTGCACTAACCTGCTTTGCACAAGGTGAGGATCTGGCCATAAATGTGCACATGTGATGCAGTACACTAAAAAAACAGAGACGGATTCTTATTGTTTAAATGACGTGAACATGAAAGTGCTGACAGTTTACAGTAGGTGAGGAATGACATAGAATAACATGGATGTTTCAGAACAGCTGTGGGAAGATATCTTGAATACAGGTAATAGTGAGAGGTCCATAATTATCTCCGTATTATACATGTGCAAAACAATTTCCACACTGTAAATTTAGATAGGAAAAAAACTAAGATTTTGGGGGAATTTCATTAAGAATTGGCTAATTTGGTCACATTTACACAAATACTGTCTGAAAACTTCTATTTTTTTAAACCAAGAACTGCTGAAACTTCATCCTAGAGAATATATTTTTAACCTGTTTGCTCTGGATTATATGTTATGTTCACAGTAGAATACTGTTCCATGGCAGTTGCTTGTTTGTAAAAATTGCCATTTGTTTGCATGGAGAACAGGAAAAAAGCTAGAAAAACTGTAAAATACGTGATCTCTTATCATCCCATCTGTTTCTGAGATGGGTTTCTCAATATGGAACAGAGCTTAGAAATGACTGGTAGGGCATGACCCTTTGAACTTAATGGGAGTTTGCTTGTATAAAGATCCAAGACTGGGGACTACGGCATTGTGCCAACATTTTATCTATGTGCCAACTTTTATCTATGGATGCCACAGATGAGTCCTCTGCTCCATAAATCCATCAAATCAAGGCAAGGATCCCATTGGGAGGGGCAAACTGTGAGAATAATGAATTGTGACCATCTCTAAAAGGCCGCAGGATATTATATTCTTGGATATTATATTCCCTGTTCTTCCATTCTTGGGGCAGGTGGAAGAACCAAGTGAAAAACCCCAAAGAGCCTATGAAGATGTTTATGACTCTCGCCTTTAGCATAATAATCTGCACACACAGGGCTAATTCTTGCCTATTCTAGCATGGGTGCAAGGGGTGGGAGGGGAAGATGGTGTAAACAACTGAGGAGGATTTTCCCTTAGTACTGTGGAGAGCGCTAGGAGAAATACTGAGCCCCCTTGATGGCGAGCACACTGCACCCCAGGGGGCATCTGCTGAGTTGGGGGCATGGCAGCCTCTCCCCCAGATGGCTACACTGTTAAGTGTGCAAGACATGTTAGGCAGGGGGCAGGAGAATGCAGCTACTTTTAAAGGGACTAACAAAAGTACACCTCAGACCCTGGCCAGAGCCCCATCCTACTCCAAGGGAATCTTCCCTGGGGCGGGCCAGGATTTAAGGAGCCGAGGACTCAGCAGCCAGTTACTTCTTCTCATCCCCAAAAGGACAAAGCAGGATTTGATCCTTTGAAGCTGTAGCAAGGGGGTGTTTTTAATATGAGCAGAGGAACAAGCTGGCTGAGTTTTATTGCAGAGCTATGCTAGCAATACATCAAGATTACTGAAGCTTACTGTAAGGAAGTCCGTTTATAATTACTTTGCCATTGTCCTGTTGCTAATGTGCCACATGGGATTCTCCTGGGCTGTTTTTGAAAAGTCTCTTTGAGAAAGGGGGAGATAGCACCCATGCTTATGAAAAAGGCAAATTATACCCTGCGGCAACCTCACTATACAACAGGAAAAGGCCAGCGTCCTCTCAAGAGATGTGGCCCCAAATGAAATGCAAGTAATTTCCTGACTAACCTGTGATTTCTATCTGGTTGTGGCTTCTGGCCTATAACTGAGTCTCAAGTTCTACGATTTCTGTTTAGCACGTCTCACATGTGCTTTCACTTTCATTTCCAACCTTTAATATAGAACAGCCTATCGCTGAGCCAGAGAGGCAGTCGATGGCCATAGATGTTGGATCTGCACCAGGCTGACATCTTCAGGAGTAAGGCTGGCCTGCTTTTGTAAGGGAAGCCATCCCCTTTCGTCAGCACACAACAGTATAGGCATGCACAGGAACCATGTACCTGGCAGGAAGGGTGGGGGGAAGCTTGTGCTCATTGTCTTCCTATCTTTCCACACTCCATAACTCTCTCTCCTTGGTCTTGCAGTCTCCCCACCCCTCTCCACAAAACCCAGTAGAGTTACGACAGCCCTCAGGCTGGAATAACCTTTGTGCGTATTCCCATCAGGTGGGCAGATTTTCTGATTAGAAAATAGCTGGTGCTGGGTGGAGCTGCATTACTCGCCTCTGAATGTGGGGGGTGGAAGGCTGCTTACTGAATCCTGTGTCTCCTGCCCCGCCCGCAGATTTAGCAGGTGAGAATCAGTCTGATGGTTCCCTCTGTTTCCCCATCACCTACCTCTGAGATGGGAGAAGCCATGTCCCTGGATCATGCTGTCATGCTGTCCAGAGTGGCTCATGACTGTGAGCGCCTACCTCAGGGCAGCTTGTCAGAAAACAGGCAGATATCTCAAACTGGTGGTGTGTTCTATAATTAGATTTCACCAAGCCAGTGACAAATGTGAACTCCTGGATAATAATCCCAGTCTTACCATGGCATCACAGAGAGTCCCCTTAGCCTCTTCAGTCTATCCCCCTTGCCACCCAGACAAACTGGACTTTGTGATAAAAGGTCACTTAAACCAAAAATCACATCACATCAGGTTGCTCCTACTCCCCAGAGACCAGTCACTTACCCCAGGTCAATTGGTACCCTAAAACTTACAGCAAAGACAATGTTGGCAGCCAATTCTATAGTAAACCAAAAGTTTATTAGCTAAGAAAAGGAAATGAGAGTTTTGGAGAGGTTAAAGCAGGTAAAATATATGCACGGGTGAGTCACAGTTTGTAAGTCCAAATGGTGGCAGAGATGTAAAAACTGAGAGTTTCCCAAAAGTCTTTTCAGGGTACCCAGATTGTCTCTGGGGATCTTCACTTTGCATCTAGTACACTTCCTGTAAGAGTCCAAACAGTCTAGAAGTGCAGGATCTTTCTTTGAATCCATACTTATAGCTTCTTCTCACAGAAAACAAGCTGACAGTGTCACTCCCATGTGGGCTTTTCCTTTGATGACGGAGCGTGAGGAATGCGTTTTGAGTCTTTGACGTCTGATCATCACACACAATGATCATTTGCTTTGAAGTTAGCACTTTTCTGTTAAAGTTCTTCATTTGCATTCCACAAGGCTTCTGTCTTGTTTGATGGATTATTTTGTTACAGGGGTATACACAATGTAAATGTTTTTGCCTACTGAATTAAGACTTTAAGGGAATATATATTCGAAACTGGTTTGAAATATCAAAGTAGTTGAGTAAATTCTTTACAGAGCCCAACTCAGAAACACAATCTACCTTGTAAGACCTGGCCTACACACAGTTTTTGTACCAGCATAACTATTTCAGTTAGGAGAGTTAATTTTTTTTTTTTTACCAGAATAGTCATACCAGCTTTGAATTGGGGGTTGGACAAGATGATCTCCCAAGATCTCTTCCAACCCTAATATTCTATGAGGTAAAATTCTATGAGAACAGCCACTCATGTGAATGCAGTTATATCAGCTTGTAGGTGCCTTGCACTGATTTAGCTTATTCCCCCTCCCAGATGGGAATAAATTACATTGATATAACTGCATCCACACTGGAGGGATTGTATCACTTTAACAATACTGGTATACTTAAAGCAATGCAAAATTTGTAAGTAGACATGCCCTAGATATTTGTGCTAAATTTAATGGGAAATCAGCATAACGATCCATTGTCACATACATACAGGTATCAAGGTTGGCAGCAAATCACATACATGTGGGATCAAAAATAGATTTCATGTTAAAAAATCCCAAACCCAGTTGGCTTCACTAGCTCGACCAGCAGGGAGAATTTATACATCTATGAGTAGATATTCCATCCAGTGGAGGCCGGTGTTAAACACTACGTGCAAAACTAAGCATCATCAGTCCACACTGCAGTTTGTTAACATAATAACTTTTGTATTTGTTTGTTTCAGGTCAGGTGGGTTCCCATTCCCTGAGTTTGAATTTTGGGAAGAGACCGGTTTATATCAAAAAGCACAGACTCAAATCTGGATTTAGAACAATCATTGGTCTGAGGTGCTTTGGATTGGAGGCGGACGGCTTCAGGCCATCCATACTTTAGGTTCAAAACTCAAAGTGGAACACAGCTAAAATTGCCAATTTCCTCCCCAGTTTCTGATTCAAACCATGTGAGAAACTACAAAGTTTTGCAAAGTTTCCACCCCAACCCACAAATGGACATAGGCTCACTTGAAACTCTTCCCAAACCTGCTCAATAGGTTCCCAAGCATTTTTAAAAAACTGAGCAGGGCTTGAAAAATTTCACACAGCTGACTGACACATAAACCTGTTAATCCAAACATTCCCCCATTGATTTCTGTGGTGGACGTGCCTTAGATTTTTCTGCAATTGCTGAATTTCTGGTGCCAGGAGTTTTTAGCAGGTTGTGGGACAATATGTTCTGTGTTTTGAATAGAAGGAAAGACCAGCTGGTATAAAGGAAAATATATTTTCTTCGCTTTTTCTAGTCCTTAGAATTAAACCTTGGCTTAAGTGAACTCCTTGTACCATAGTAATGCTGGCAAGAAGGATACAAGATGTTTCAGCTTTCCTGAATATTGTTTCTGAGGTAATGCCATAGCATTGTGTTTGCAAGATGCCCCAAACTGTCAGTTTCCTTGAAACATAGTGTATTTAATACAAAGCCATTAAGCCTTGTAAAACTGTCAAAAATGTAAATGACATTTGTAATAAAATCTTGTCGTGTGACCAGCTCTAGCTAATCAGGGCTGATGACATCACTACAGTTGATCACTGCTGGTGCTATGTACATTTGGACAGCTTTATGACCTGCATGGATTTGTGTTATTAAAATTGTACAGTTTTGTAAGGAATTTGGGATCTAATAAAGCAGCAGAGAAACTACAAAAGGGACAATATAGCCCACTCCAAGTGAGTAAGGCAAAAAAAAAAATAAATAAAAGCAAAACTGGGAGAGGTTCCCCTTCCCCAAATCATACAGGGTACGAGTGGTTCATATAAAACACTTTTATGTATTTATAGCTCAGCAAATACCTTGCATCTGTGAGACCATAAAACAAATTACAATGTATCCAATTGCTTCAAGGTGGCGAAGTGTACTTACACTTAATGATTTGTAGAGATTCTAAGAGAAAGAGTATTATCTGCTTAACTCTACTTGTTTGGGAATTGCTTATTAAAAAAAGACATTAATGTGTTTTTTTTTAAATAAGATTTAAAGGTTTAAATTGAGATTGCCACCCCTGCAGCCATCTCATACCCAGCAGGGAAATACACTGTTTTATGTATTTTGCAAATACACAGAACTGCTCCCAAGAGTACACATATGTCAGGGGAAGAGAGATAAGGATACATACTCTCCCAATAATCTATAAATTCAACCTAATGGGGGAAGATATCAGAAAAATGTGTTGGATTGAAGGCAAATAAATCACACCTGGTTTCCTGGCATAAGCTGGCACTGTGTGCCTTATATTTCTGTCAAATTATTCCATTTGTTTCTAAAGATATTTTAATCCCTCATGACCTCAAACTTCCCGTGAACCAGGGTCTGAACAAAAGGCCGCCCACTGTCTTTGCAGTAAATCTGTTGTCTCCCTTCTAGGCTCTCAACCTGGGATCATAGATCACCCCTACACTGCATCTTGCTTCAATTTACTCAATTAACTTGAGTAAAGCACTTGTAAGTTTGCAGATGTTGCTTTATTATCAAGGCCTAAAATGTACAAGAGAGTTCAGGAGCCTGAGGTTATGGGAAGGTTGTGTTGATGGGGGAAGGGCAATAAAAAGTGCACGCTCCACAATTGTTTCCTCAAGCAGGGTGACGAGGTTGGGTATATTGTTCCCCTACAAGTTTATTTAAACCTTAAGATGCATCTTGCCTTGTGGATTGGGGGAATGTCTGATGTTATCTGATGGAAGGATAGGATATGAGGAATAGGTATTCACCTTGAGAAGAGATAATGCTTGTGATTAACAGATGTTTAATTGAGCCATTCATCAAGTGAAGAACCTGCCTAAAAGTCAAGAAGGCTAAGTAAATTATTTCCAACCCTGCAGGTGTTGGACTGGCAGCTCTATTACTCTTCTGGAAATGAGCTTTAGAAGATTTTTATATGAGAAGATAATTTATTTCAATGAGGGATTCTATTGTGCTTTTATTTATTTAATATTCTTCAAGGCTTTGGGACCAGCCCTTCTTATTTTGAACACACAAGTACATTGTGGAGGTGCAGAGGGAAAGCAAGTTAATGCATGGTATTATGTTGCTGCACTGTTTTCAGTCCCTCTACAGCCCAAGTGTCCATGTTATGTTCACTTAGTAATTTCCATAATAATCTCTGGGAATTGGGTGGAATGTAGGTGGAGTTACCGAGAAATCCTATAAAATAGATTGAATTTATCAAGACACTTGAAGTATTGCTTCTCAAGTATACGATGTCATCGGAAGACATAAATGTGTCTCCTCTGATGGTATGATTAAGGTTGTGTAAGCATTTCCATTATAAATAGAGATGTGGCCTCAACCCACATTTGGATCATCGTTTCAAGCCCCTCAAAGTTTTCTGAGGGTGAATCTGATGTATTGATACATGTTCACATTTGGTTATAAGTTGATTTTCAGTTTTGATCCATGTAGACCCATCCTTTCCACTCATTAACTTTGACCTTCAGTGCATCACTTCAGTTTTCAGAGTCAAATGCACCCAAACGTCTCAGATAAAACTCAGTTGAAGCCACCAAATCTCATCTAGTTTTGGATTGAAACCACATGAAACCACAAGTTCTGAATGGGTTTGATAAAAACCCATCAATCTGCCCAATTTTGCTCAGAACATGGGGCAGCCTCACTCAAAAGATCTGCAAACCTTTAAGAGCCTTTTGAGAAACCTTGGGCCAGATCTTCTGCTGGTGTAAAGCACCATAGCTCCATTTGCTTTTACAGCACTATACGTATGTATAATTAAACTGATACATTGTTTCAGACTTCATAACTAGAGTTTCATTCATCTCTACTTATAAACCTCTGTTTTCATGGAATTTGAACTCTATGTTAATTGGGTCGGTGCTAGAAATTCTCTTACCAGGTTACTAATTTCAGGTGTTTTTGTGGGTTCTCCATGAGGCAATGCTGGGCTAATGCAGGCCATATGTCCCTAGTTGGATTTCTTCCATATCCAGACAAATTTGGGATTCTATTACCAATTTTCAAGAAGATTCCCAAGCACCATGTAACTGCAGGGCAGATTGGGCCTGAAGCATACATTCACCACAGCAAAATATTTGCTATAAAATAAGATAATAAATATAATAAATAATAATAAAATAAAATAAAAATACTACTATTACTACTAATAAAAAAAAATACCAAGCTTTACCTGAGCGCTGCAAGATGGCTCCATGATCCAATGGCATTCCCTTGTGAATTTAGCATCAATATAGTGTGTACCTCGGGTGTCACACAAGAAAACCGGTGGTAGGTTTGGACTTTGGGACCTCTGAAATAGGAGGAAATGCATAGGAGAGAATGATTAATTATTGAATATTTCCCTTTGTTATTTGTGAGAGACAAGGTGGGTGAGGTAATATCTTTTATTGGATCTATTTCTGTTGGTGAGAGAGACAAGCTTTCAGACTTTCATAGAGTTCTTCTTCAGGTCTGGGAAATGTACTCAGACGGTATGTCTACACTGCAATTAAACACCCACTGGCCCATGCCAGTTTGACTTGGGCTTACAGGGCTTGGGCTAAAGGGCTGTTTAGTTGTGGTGTAGAAATTCAGGCTTGTGCTGAAGCCCCAGCTCTTGGACCCTGTGAGGGGCGACGGTCCCAGATATCAGGCTCCAGCCGAAGCCTGAACATCCACACTGCAATTACAGCCCCTTGCCCTGAGCTCCACAACCCTGAGTCAGCTGGTATGGACCAGCCTAATGGCAGTGTAGACATACCCCAGAGTGTCACAGCTAAATACAAAGTGGAACAAATTGGTTAGCACAAGTAGCTAACACATCCTTCCAGGAACCATTCAAGGCGGAGTGCCCTGTTAACACCTCTCCAGTCATAGGGAGGAAAGGAGAACAGGAGACCTGAAGAAGAGCTCTATATAAGGGCAAAAGCTTGGGCTTGTCTACACTTACAGCACTGCAGAGGCATAGCTGCACCAGTGCAGCTGCGCCACTGTAGTGCTTACTGAAGACGCTGCTTATATCAAAGGGAGAGCTTCTCTCATTGGTGTAGATTCTCCCCAAAAGGCAACAGCTATGTTGAAGAGAGAAGCTCTCTTGTCGCCATAGAGCTGTCTACATCAGGGGTTAGAGGTTAGTATAAATAAGTCGCTCAGGGGGTGTGGATTTTCCACCCCCATGAGCAACATAGTTATACCGACATATGTTCATCTGAAGTTGGTAGGTTTAAAATTTTCATATTTGCAAAGCACTTTTCAAAGACCCTGATTGGGGTTAGGTGGTTTGGAGTATGTGGTCCTTCCTTTCTCATGGAACAGCAATACCATTGATTAGCTTATGTGTGGTACTGTAATCACAGCCAAGCAAATTATTAAGCATGTGAAGCATGGCCCCAATCTTACAGTCTTTACTTAAGCAAAACTCTCATTGACCTGCAGCAAAGCCTCCTTCTGCAGAGGTCTGGATTCTATTATGAATTCAAGCCACGTCCTTAGCCCTAAATTTTCAGAGTCGTGTGAGGTTTTAAACCCAGAGGCCCCATTAAATCCAATGGGACTCACATGGTGTCCATGCAACTGTGAACCTTTAGGGGTTAATATTATTTTAGTGAAATATTTTGTATGTGAAAAAAAATCTCCTTCCAAGCTCCCTTTCTGCTTTTAACTTTCATAAGGGTCTTTAATTATTCTTTGAATATGCCAGTGCAATTTTTTTATTTATAACATGTTTTTTAAAATAGTGGTCTGTTTTGTTTCTAAATATAATGGAAGTTAATAAAATATGTGCCAGAAGCTAAAAATATGATGAGCTATAAGGCATTTTCCAGATTTTTTTTTTTTACCAAAGAGAGAGAGAGAGAAGAAATAGCCAGTCTATTATTCCATAGTCTGTACACATTCTCTTTGGAATAGATATTGTTTCTGGTCTATTTTCCCTCAATGTCTGGCATGCAGCTAATTAATTCTCCCCCTTTCTAATTCTGCAGCTCACTAATTTGTGTATTTGTTTAAAGAATACCTTCTGTGTCAGAAACTGGTTATGTTTAAAAAACAGAATACTAGCTGTTGGACACGGTAGTAGAAGGTTCCTAATGCCCTTCCTTTTTTCTATCATCCTGGGAATCTAGTCTGAATCTAGTTTGTTGAATTAAGATTGTTGCTGACAGTCCCTTAGCAACAGATCACAGTTTGTGCTTTTACCACTATAGAACTTAAGAAAGAAGCAGAAGGTGAAAGTTTCTCCTTACTGCACTTGCAATTCTCAGGTAATGCTTACACATTTTTTCTGTTCTCCCCCTCTCCCTCAAATCCAGCCAAATATATTCCTGCATAAATGGGGTGCTACTTGTGTGTGTATGGTGTGTGTGTGTGGGGGGGTCACATGATTCATTATTTCCATGTATTTGAGTGGCCATCCGATTTCTATGAAAACATTAGCAAATGCCTACATTTCATGAGTTTTAGTATGAATAGTTATTAATCCAGAAGTTCACACTGGAATTTCTTTGTTCCATAACTGGGATTTGTCAGATACTATTCTCCTGTCTAAAAAGTTTCATTCATCCAGTCAGGGGAGCAGAAATAATACCATGTGACTTAGATGAGCAATCACAGCCCAGAAGATTCCCATTTACTTCAATGAGAGCTGGATCATGCCCATGATCTGTAAGGTACAGACACACATTCCTGGGCCTTGAAATGTTCATAGATTAGATCCCTAAGCATTCATCTTTCATCATTGTTTCACTCCATTTCCCACCATCACACTTTTTTTTTCACCCTACGCCTGGACTTAACTTCCTCTTCTAGTACACTAAGAATCCTCACTCTAACCACTATTGATGTAACCTCCATATATTTTCTGTCAATACCCTATTGGCAAATGCTTTATTAAATTGATGCTACTTTAAAGAGCATCACGAAACTAGGAAGTTTTATTGTCTCAGGAAAGGTCTAAGCAAGCTGAACTGGCTCTTCAAGACAGCTTCTTCTCTTTTTTTAAAAAAAGAGTTATCAGGTCCTTGAAGAGAATTTCCAGAAAATTCTGACTGTTTCATTGTGAATCACGATCCTGCCATGTTCTCTCTGGGCGTGAGGGTGGGGTGTCAATAGCAAAACTTCCTTTGAATTCATTGGGAGCTGGATTGTGCTCTGAATGCTGAAGCTATGCTATGATGCAGTGGTGGAAACCAGTTAGCATCACTTCCTTGATCTGGTATGTCAATGGGATGAGGCCCCTTGGCCACGTAAGGACTTGCAGTGATGTATGCTTTTGGGATTTGTCTGCCATAACAGATGACAGTGATGATATTCCACATCAGCCACAATGAAGGCTACTTTTATTTTTTAACAAGAGAATTTGAATAATATGCACACAAATTGAACGAGACACACAATTTTGAAGGCTACAACCCTACAACCTTTAAGCAGTGATTTAAAAGCTAATTATTATGGATATAGCCATTCAACATTCATTTCTTAATATTGTTCCCTCAAGAAATAATGATTTAGTCAACCAATTATTTTATCTCTTTTAGGGATACTTTCTTAATTGCAAAACAATCTAAAAATATAATCAGCATGCTAAATACATGTGCTATCTTGTTTAGAATGCCATGTTGGGGGAAGAATGCAATTAAACTGCCAAAATGTAATTGTTTCCCATATTTAATTTAAAGTGGTTGATTCACATTTGCTTTTCATGTTTAGGAGTTAAAAAATAAACAAACAAAGAAAGTTACTACCACAACTACTAGTTTAAATAAAGAAGATATAAAGCTTGGAGCATTGACGAAAACTGCTTCTATCATGAGATACTGCTGTCAAAACATGTCATCATCAGAACATTTTGATTTTTACATCTCTAAGATACCTGCAGTTCTGAATTAACAATTTTAGCATTTAGGGCTAGATTGTAACTTCAGGGACAGCTCTGAGCAAGGGCAAGATCCACCCAAGTGGCCCATGGAGGCACCATGCTTTAGATTCAACCCACTGAGTCACAATTCCTCCCCTGCTTACTCTTTGTTCCTCGGGGGTAGTAATATACTGCTGGACTATACCACATTTAAGTTGTACTCACCTCACTCTGGCCAGCAAATATTGGGGGGACTTGAACTGAGGCTTTTCCCATACCCTATCCATCCTCCAGCCAATCACTGCCCATTTGCTCCAGGAAGGGAGTCAACAGTCCAGTATTCCCACTTATTTCCACATACCTGGACCCAAGGTCTTGACTCACTGTCCTTTGGGAGAGCCTGTACTTCAAGTCCAAATCTGGCCCTTACATCATTTCAAACTGAGTACTACAAATGACAGACCAATATGCTTCTAGATTATTTTTTTAAATAGATGCAAATATATCAGAAGGTACCTCTAGACCTCTGGTTCTCAAACTTTTTGGGCACAGGACCCATTTGTAAATGTTTATGGCCTGTTGTGACCCAGTAAATAATCTGGGGACGGAGGCCATGGGGTGGTTTCAGTTGGATCTTGCCCACCCCCCCCACGGGGGGGGTGAACTCACCCCACAGTGGTGGCTCTTGCAGCTCCTGTGATGTGCTGCTGGATGGGCTTGGCTCTCTGCTCCAGACATTTCAATCTGCGGGATTGCAGGGCAGCTCAAGTTTGGCCCCACCCTCCTGACTGGACCAAATTTGTGCCAGTGTTGTGACCTGGCTCGTGGGGTTGCAGTGCTACTCACTCAAATTTGGTCCACCTGGACTCCCATCACCATGATGGCTAGGCCAAACCTGAGTGGTGCTGGGACCCCGGAGGTTGCAGTGCCTGGAGCATGGAGGCGAGCCCAGCCAGCCCGGGGACTGGAGCCACAGGAACTGCCACATGACCCTTTGAAACATTTTGGTGACCCAATTTTGGGTTGTGACCCACGGGTTGAGAAATGCTGCTCTAGACCACTTAGGTATGCTTCCAACAAAAGCAGCCCATAATGGACAACTGTTTTTATTTGTGTGTATGTATGCAAAAGTGACAATTGCTCTCCGTGCCAACACACTGAGATTGTACTGGAGACCTCCAAAGCTAAAGGTATGAGATCCAGCTCAGAGGAGGACCTCTCTTGTTCTCAAATATATGCACCCCTGCTCCCACCCACTCACCAGTGTGTTACACAAACATTGCCAATATGATTCAAAATGTGAAAACGCATGCTTCAACATTACACCAGCTAGGCTTGTAGGCTTTTTTCCTCTTCTCTTAAGTTTCATATTCGTTCAGTAATAGTGAACATTTCCTCTGCCGTAAACTGCTTCTTAGAAGCAGTATGAGACAAAGTTAAGGGAAAATGTTGGGCGAAATTCATCTGAGTGTAATGGTCCCATGTAAGGTTCTCATGAGCTCTCAAGTCCCACGTAACCCCTGTCCGAAGAGACAAACCCTGGCACAACTGACGTCAAAAGGACGAGGATTTGCCTTTAGAGTTTAAAGTGGTGTAGCGGTCCTTTTGCAGATCTTCTGCACTGGGTTGGATTTCATCCTTTGAGAATAAACAATGTCACAAATTGTTCCTGCAAATACATGATGATAACTTCAATTGAAAGCAATAGGAACTGGGCATATGTACCTGTGGGTAATATTTGGGTCATTATTTTGCATTCATGAACATCTTATATCTAAGGGGTCACCATAAGAGATTGTGAATGGGCTAAATCCCTCCATCATCCCTCGTAGAGCAAACACAACCTAAGTTGACAGGTTTCAGAGTAGTCTCTAAGGTGCCACAAGTACTCCTTTTCTTTTTACAACCTAAGTTGGTGTCCCTTCCTTGCATGTAGCATTATTTGGAACTCCAAAATAAATAACACAAAAGGACAAAAAAGAGAGACTCTCAATCTTTTTATACCCTGGCGGTAGCGAGCAGAACTCACCTGCCAGCATGACCCAGCAGAAATTAAGCTGAATCTCAGTGCAGCATTTTAGAATCTGAAGCTAAGGTGACTCAATAGACGAGCCCCTGCATTCCAGCAAAGAGGCGTAGGGTCTGCTTTTCAGAGGTGCTGTCTGCCAGGAGTTCTCACTGACTTCAGATGGAATGAGGAGTGCTCATTACTTCTGTAAATCGGGTCCTAGAGTCAGCCACTTTGTTCCAAAGTTCCATTGTCTTTACACCGACAATGAGGCTCACGTGAGGCTCATTATACATCATCAGCATGCACTGCTTCAGTGCAGTCAACATACTCAATAGACGTGCATGCAGGGGAGACCCCACCCACTTTGTGGCACTAGGACCCAGGTAGTGCACTGCCTTCCCCCCAAGCCCCATGTGTCCTTTGGAGAAAACTGCAGAGAGGGGGCAGCCAGAGATCTGGTAGGAGCAGAAGCAGCCAGAGTAGGGACCTTTTGGACATTGAGAAAATTTTCTACAGCGTTGACTGGATTTTCTCTGCCCTGTGCTGATTGGCTGTTTGCTCCAACCCTCTCCCACCCCTTCCGTCACAATCTCTTCACTTCAGTTTCACTCCACCCCTGCACCCCATACCCTATTCTCACCTGCCCCACTCACCCCCTTCCCTTCCCTCCCTTTTTTCCATTTACTTATCCCCTCTTAAGTACCACCCCCCAAAATATATAATGAAACTACCATGACATTTGCTGCCATCCCATTGTTCCTGCTGCTTGTGTGTTCCATCCCTTCCCCCCACTACATGTCTGTCTGATCTATTTAGATTGTAAGCTCTTTTGGCAGGGACCATCCACTACTTTGTGTCTGTACAGTGCCTAACACAGTGAGGCCCCATTCTTGACGGGTCCTTAGGCACTACCATAATAACTATGATTTATAAATAAAAAGGTTAAGATTCAAGAGTGATGGGTTCTATTCCAGGATGTAGAGGGGAGCGTTCTCTAGAGGTGACAGACCCTTCCACCCCGAACATGTCCCCTCCTCACTAGACTGTTCCCCTCTTCTCATATCCCCCTCAGCTCCTGATCTTCCCCTGTTTTCCATTCCCCCACACGAGTTGACTCCATCCCCACTCTGCTTCTTAGTCCTCTTCTTCAAATTAGGCCGCTGCCTCCTTTTTCTCTGTGCCAACAGGGGGAGCCAGAGGAGAGATGCCCTGCTCTGACTTCCAGTGCCTGGCAACACAATGGCTCACTATAGCCACAAGGAGCAATTGCAGGCAGAGGCGTGTTCAGCCCATAAACTTGGGTGTTCTGTTGGGATGGTGCATGCTCAGTCTGGTTGAGCACATAGTAGCTGTGAGGCGATGGTTGGAATCTTTGGGGAACTTCGTTGCCAAACTAGCAAGTCTCTACCAAGCATGAGCAAAAAGAGCTGTCCAGAGGCCTTTGTCCAGGCCTGAAGCAGCCATTGAGTACGGGACATTTCAGCGCAAACGGTTAAAGTGTGGCTAAGTTCTAAGGTTTCAGAGTAGCAGCCGTGTTAGTCTGTATTCGCAAAAAGAAAAGGAGGACTTGTGGCACCTTAGAGACTAACCAATTTATTTGAGCATAAGCTTTCGTGAGATGAAGTGAGCTGTAGCTCAAGAAAGCTTATGCTCAAATAAATTGGTTAGTCTCTAAAGTGCCACAAGTACTCCTTTTCTTTTTGCTAAGTTCTAAGTAACTGAAAACAGGATGTTATCAGAAGTGTTAAGCAACACTGCCAGCTCTCCTATAAGTAAAGCAATGAACACATACCAGACCCCATCACAGATTGTGTGAAATCATTACTTTGCATAGGGCTTAGTGTAAGGGAAGGTTAATACTAGATCAGTACCAGACCTAACATAATAGTTTAGTATTTGGCCTCAGGGATATGACAGAGTCCTTTAACTATATATTTTTTTTGTGGCCCAGACTACACTCTCCCCAAATAAAACAGCATGAGGGGGGCATAAAGTCCAGGAACCTCTACAAGCTTCACCTGATGGAGTTCCAGATGAAATGCTTCCCTCAGGGGTTTTGTTGGCAGTGGAGAGGGCAAAGGGTCTGGGCTTCATGTCTGTGGAACCAAGGGAGCTGCAGAGAACAGCCATCAGGCTGCCATCTGCGCTGCTTTCTGGAATCTCTTCCTACCTGATTTTCTCTTCAAGGAAATTTCAAAATAAAAAAACAAAACAAAACAAAGAAAAAAAACCTTGTGGTTTTGACACACAAATTTTCAAGCAAAAAATCCACCAAATCCCACGTTTTCACCCCCTCCCCCATGATATTGTTCCATTTTCAAACCACAAGGGTAAGCTCTTGCTTGAATTGCCAGCTGTTTGAATTCTAGCCTTTTGAAATTTCTAATCTACAATTCCAAAACATTTGCAGGGCTGTGCTGTGCTCTGGACATTCACTTTCAGTGTCTCATGACCCAGCAATGACCCCATGCACACAGCTCAACCTCCATGCAGCTTATTAAGGCTTCTGGTAGGACTCATCTACACAAGGGTGCAGGATATGAGCAGCTGCCAACCAGAACATGGGTGCGATGTTACAGGCCTAATCCTGCAAATATTTACATCCTAATTCAACTCCCATTGATTTCAGTGGAGCTGGATCAGAGCCTTAAGCATATGAGTAAGTCCATTCACCTAAGCAATCCCCCTCCCCGCGACCTCAATTTCTATGGCAATACCCATGTTAGTAAATTTACTGATGTGCTGAAAGTATTTGCAGGATCAGGCCTTGATTCTGCTTTTGAGCTTCATGTCAGATTTTGGTCCCATAATAAACTGAATGAATTAGAATTTATAAAATAAATAAAATAAAGTGTTTTTTCAGTAAAACACTCTCTTTGGGGGTTTCTACATACAGAAAGGTATTTCGGGTCTATGAAGTGCAAGAACAGGAGCTGGGGTGAATTAAGTGCAGTGTATTTTCTGGCTAAGTATGTTTTGCCTGACAGCTCTTGGTATAAATAGAGATTCATTTAAATGCGTAGTGTTTGGGTTTTATAGCTTAAATACATGCAGTTGTGAGACTGTTGGAAAGTGATGTGGCCTTTGCACTCATTCTAAAAGAACCTGATCCTGTGAGGTGCTGAGTCAGTGGGGGAGTGGAAGGTGCTTACCACCTTTCAGGAGATGCTGAGCACCTCTCAAGGACTAAGTCCAGAGATAGCATCCCAAAGGACAGATACAAGGATATTAAAAAAAAGACTTTGATCAAAGAAATATTGCTTCTTTCCTCCTTTCACTGAGCAGATGTGCAACGTGTCTTGGGAAAGAAATAGAAAAATTCCAGAGTGATTTATTTGATGAACCTAGTTTTAACCTAGCTTATTGCATGCCTGATACAGTGATGTTGGTTATTAGTTTCTAGTTGAAAATGACCAGATAGAGACTTGTTCACTTTATCAATATAATACATTTATTGGTTGTCAGGGGAGTCACATCACACAGATATGTAAATCTGTCACTTTGTCTTAAAAGTGTATTTCTCTATTACAATATTGCTTGATGTATGTTTTAAGGCGGTGGGGCCTTTTAAATATTAAAAAAACAAGACGGGGGAAGATATGTCTATTCAATCACAGGATTTAAGACATTAAAAGCAGATGCATCATTTATAAAAGGAGAATTTTATCAAATGCCATTGAAAATGAAAGAATCATATCTACCATATGTAGATAGTGGATTAAAGGAAGCTTCATCCCGAGCAAAAATTAACAAACATTTTCGCTTGCATTAAAAAGGGGAGCCAGTTACCAGCTGGCCACAAATTTTGAGATTTGCTGTGTCAAATCTAAAAAAGAATAGGCTCTTTGGTTACAAAAGATAAAAAATAAAAATAAAGAAAAGGGTATTACCGCAAACCCAGTGAAGTAACCCTAGCTTTTAAAAAATATCTGGAGTGCACTGGAAAAAATAAGCTTTAATAAATTCCATTATTTTCCATAAAATATCATTTTCTTGTTTATCAAAAACTAGCAAGACAGTAGTTGATCTACAGTCGGCCCACATGATGTCAATTGCGGGATTGGGGCCTAAATTCTCTGCTGAATATGCAGCGTGTTACAGCCTGGATCCAAGGCCTACTGGAGTCAAACAGAAGGCATCCAAGGACAGCAATGGAAGCTGGATCTGGCCCTTGGTAAACTAGTCAATGATTTTACTGTCACTACAGCTAGAAAATAATGTTCCATGAGAACAATACGATTTCATAGAATATTAGGGTTGGAAGGGACTTCAGGAGGTCATCTAGTCCAACCCCCTGCTCAAAGCAGGACCAACACCAACTAAATCATCCCATCAGTGCAGGTTTCAGAGTAACAGCCGTGTTAGTCTGTATTCGCAAAAAGAAAAGGAGTACTTGTGGCACCTTAGAGACTAACCAATTTCATGCTCAAATAAATTGGTTAGTCTCTAAGGTGCCACAAGTACTCCTTTTCTTTTTCCCATCAGTGCAGTTACTGAATTTCTGACAACCTAAATCCAAATCCAAAGGAACTGCCAAGATGAACATGCAAAATGAAACCATCAATGAAGAGAAATTCTCACTGGCTTTCAACAGAACTCACACTTTGGGCCCAATCCTGCTGCAAGATCGCCACATGAGAAACTCCCATTGAAATGAATGAAGTTCTACGCATGGAAGGCCTACAGGAGTGGATGCCATGCCAGCCTGATGAAGGCACATAATAATTTACCAGCTTTCTGTGTTTGCTGGAAAAGATGTTGCCTGTACTGGGGAGAACATGTTAATTAGCTCATATGTAATCAATTTAAAGCAACAAGAACAGATAGGCATGATAGGGAAATTATAAAGCATGTCAGAAAGGGAATGGAGATAGGGACATTGTGAGCCACATAATCAAGAGCTAGATTTTTGACCTCACAGTGCTGGAGTGTCCTGCTCTGAGATTGTGGTTCAGCCCATTTAAAAGATTGGAGACAGATGAAAAATGTGGGTCTGAATTTCACACTCTCCCCCCCATAAAAAAAAATAGGGGTTCCAGATCCAGCTCCCTGGTTCTGGGTCATCTCCACTGAATACCAGCATTAGCACTGTAATACATGCAAGCCTTCAGTGCATTAGGTTACACTATAAAGTCTACATGATAATAATCGACCCTATTGTAAAATATAGTTCATTATAATGAAAATAGAACGGTAGGACTAACTGATTTCAACCCAAGCTCAGTTCAACTGACATCCAACTTGCACAGACAACTACTTGAGCGCGATATCACTTCACTGTAAAGGGTGTCAGGCTTCAGGAAGAAGGCGACCAAGATAATTGCCATCTTAACATGCAATCGTAAAAATGATTTGCTAACTTTGTCATGCTAGGCGAAATTTGCAATGAATTAAAAGATAAATAATGGCTAATGTTTAAGACTTAAATAATCCTAAGAAAACCTTTAGTATGTAAGATTGTGTATAATACTCCACAGACTAGTTCCTATAGGGGGTATGGCAGGAGTTTTGGATGGCCACATTACTCAGAAGTGTTCAAGTCATGAGTGAGTTATACAGATTATCTAAACTGAGCATTAATAAGACCTTTATGGCACATCATACAATTATGTATATTGTGGGTGCCACATATGTCACAGAAAACCTATTTTACATTTTTTTTAGATTTGAAAATAATTAATCAGGCTGGTTTTTATATCCTTCCAAATGTAAAGCCAGATGCCTTGGTTACCATGAGTCTGGAGGTTCAGGGCTCAGAGGGAGCCATTAAAAGCTCTACAAATGGTCTAAAATAGCTATTCTAGACCATAAAACATCACATGAATCAAGTCTAGTGTGTACCCCATAGGAAACCTGGGAATCTCTCCTCACCTGTAAGACATAAAGGATGTACAATAGAGCACTTAAATTTAAGGCTGCTGTTGCAACATTAATTTGCCCCCTTTGTATGTATGCATTATGATACCATCTTTAATTACATACTATTTTTTCCCCACTGTGCTGCAGACATGAATCAGGATTGTGTAGTGAACCACCCTTAATTCAGGTTTTCCTAACTTTTGAATGCTTGACTTTGCAATTAATTTTAATGTAGGTTTGTTTGAATGCAATTTCTCTTAGCTTAAAAAAATATAATTGAAAAAACAAAAAATGTCCAAATGGGGAACCATGTAGATCCCCCACATGGGCCACTGGCAGGGTTGGGATCATTAGAACCACCTCATAGTTTTCTAACACTTGAGCTAATGGATTAATTGGCAGAAGCAAAAGGCTGTTATCTTCTATGGAGACCCATCACTAGAGGGAGACAGAGAGACACACTTTGTCTGTGGGCTTCACAGCTAGACAGAAAAGGAATTTGAGACTCAGGAATAATGGGTTCAATCTCAGGTCCGAGGTGAGTGTATTCTAGGAATTACAGATGCTTCAGCTGATCCCCCCCAGCCTCTCTCATTTTTGCTTTCTGCACATATCTCCCTACTCCCCAGGTCTTGCCCTGTGTCCTGCCCCTGCTATCCTCCCTGGCTTCTGCCTGATTCCTGCCCTGCTCCCCCGCCCCCCCCATCCTCTCTCATACTTTTTCTTTCTTCTTGTCCCCATCTTACCCCCATCCCTCTGTTTCCTTTATTGGAAGGGAATTAAATACAAGTGTTTCATAGTCACACTTGTACTTTAATGTGCCGGCATCTACATTGTTAAATGTCCACAGTAAAAATGTTCCATATTTGCAATGTGGCTGAGCTAACTCTGCCCCAGGTACTTTCATTTTCTGAATAACTTGACTTTGCCTGTTTAATTTCTCATTCTTAATGTGGAATCATAAGTTTTTGCATTTAATACTTACACACACCTGCATGCACAAAAGAGTAGTAGTCAAAAGGAAATACTATAACATGCTTTTACTACTCGTAGCTCTTTATTAATGCCACATGTGCTGTTATAAGGTTAAGTTATTAAGTGATATACAATAATTGTCTCTGCTCTAAAGTGGACATTTCATTTAACTATACTCATGTGGATCTGTTTCAGTATCATTTATCATGACTACATTTTAAGAAATATCTCAATAGGCCACTTCCCTCTTTCCTTTCTTTAATGTAACTATACCTAAAAAGTCCCAATCAGGAATTAAATACAATTACCTTTGGACTTGCAAGAGAAAATGTGAGGTTGTCTGAGCTTCAGAAGTTAATGTATATATTTTACAGTGCTATCATCTTCTCAACAGCTGAGTTAATTTTACTGTATTTGTGCACTTGTTGGAAATGCTTACATGAAGGCTTACAATCACCTGTTTAGTTTGCAGGAGAAAATTATGTCATTTGCAAGAAAGGTTTCAGCTGTGATATTTTATAATTGTTTAGATGAAAACCTGATAATCCTCTACTCCTTCACATAAACTACAATCCATCTTTAAAACTGTGATAATTCATAAAACCTGCAGCTTAATAAACTAACAAACCCCAGGCCTATGTTATTTTAAGGGAAGTCAATCTTTGATCAGTCAAGCTGAAATGGGTCTGATAAGTGGAGGCCTTACTGGCAGGGAGCAGCACTCCAGTTTGTTATTGCTATTTGCTCATCATCCTCAAGTGCAAAATAAGCAGAAGTCTTTCCGAGCTTCTTATCTCTTTTCACTTTCTTCTCTAGATCTCTGTCGCTTTAATCCAGCATGTCTGCTGCTGGTTAACAAGGAAATCCTATGTCAATTATCGCCAACAACTTCCTGCTGTGAAGCTGTGGGGAATCAAAGCTTTTGAGAGCCTTTTCACACCAGAGAGTGGTGCAGGGCCTAATTAAATGGCCCTCATATCCTGCAGCCTACTGGTGGCCAAATGATAGATAGCTAATGAATGATAACCTAATTTTTCCAAGAACAGTTTTGATTCTTATGGTCAGCTGGGACCTTGATTCCGCTGAATTTAGTGGATCATTTTTTGTGGTTATGGGTGAGGAGAGTATCAAAAGGTAAAACTTGGGATGATATGCATCTCCTCAGTTAACTGTACACAGAGCTTAGATTATATAAATATATGTTGCACATCAGGAAGAATAGTTAAAAATTGCTTTTCTGAAAAACTCTTTTCTCAATATGAATTGCTTTGGTGACTCTTATATACATGTGTGCTGCAAAATTATCCTATAAATCCCCCACATAAATGCTATCTCTCTGACTAATATTTTTACAGAATCACAGAATAAGATATCCGCCATCACTCATGCACAGCTGTCTCAATCTGCTTCCCCTGACTCTAAAATCACTATAACAAATAGCTGAGCTCCTGCCTGAAAAAGAAACACCGCTCCTGCTGCTGCGGGAGAGAAACTAACCTTGTGTTGAAGCTATGCACAAAAGATATACAAATCTAAATGTCTTCTCTGTTTTTTAGTTTATTTGGGGTCTCCAGCTAAACTACTTTCACTCCTGCCATGGTGCTATTTTGAAATTGATCACAGATGTCACTGTCCAAAGGTCTGGTTCTGGGTTATGTGGAACACCCTCAAGGTGAATGGAAGGTGAGGGCACTCAGCTCTTCACAGGATCAGGCCCTAAGAAAGGTTGTGTAACATGACACCAGTTGACTGAGAACAAAATCTATAGAATACATAAAATACAAGAGTGGACAGTAAGATACTTGCATTTACCCTGACTGTTCGTTTTGAGGGTCCTATAGTAAATGCATATGCACAAGGCGACAGAGTTAAAGGTGCCGTGGGAGCCCTAACTCTGAATTTCCTGACTTTTATGGTTTTCCATTACAACTTTAATGTTCCATTACCATAGTTTTTGTAGTTAATTTCCTTGGGGAAGTTTTTTGTTGTTGTTTTTTAAAAAAAGAAATTATAAAAAGGAAAAAAGAACGAAGCCCCCACACCCGCTACTTTGGAAGGACTCAGTAGGCCTTTCTCTCTGACAGTAGCAAACTCCAAAATGCCAGCCAGAAGTGCACAGGCCTGCTTTCAAATCTTTAAAAGCTTAGGGTCCAATCCTGCTTCAGTCCATACATTAAACTTCCACTGATTTTGTGTGCAAGTCAATGGCAGGATCAGTCACAGCTTTAAAGAAGCTCATCTAAGTCAGTACGCATATGCATTCGAAAACAAAGCTTGCAAGCATTTAAAATGTCACCTCGCTATGATACTATGATGTTATCATGGAAATATTAAATAGCCTTTCTTCACTTCGCTACATTTATTATTTATTTTCAGTTGCATCCACACTGTGCTAAGTACTTTCCAGACACCCCAAAATGGGCAGTCTCTGTTTCCAGGGGCTCACAACCCAAGGGCAGACAGACAAGCGGAGGGACATTATGGGAGAGGGATGCAACAACAGGCTATTCATAAGAAAGACAATTTGATCCCCTCTAGGTAGTGTGGCAGAATGTAACTGATTATCTCAAAAATGAAATGCTCAGTGAGATTTTGAGCTGCACAGGTACAAACCTTCATTTCTGCATAAATCTATCTCATCCCTGTAATTTTAAAGGAGCCTAGTGCTCAGTCCTGACTGTACGTATCTGAGCCATTCGAGGTGGCAAGTGAAACACAGCTGTTTGCTAGAGACATTCTGCTGGTGCAGGACATAATGATGAAGAGCAGCTGAGCAGTAGAGTAGCACAACGGTTAGCATGTTCAGATTGCACTCTACTGTTCCTCTGAATAGGAGCAACAGACATCCCCGGCTGGCGTGTGCTGCACACTGCAGCTTACCCATAGGGTCCCGAACATGTCCCGATAGAGTACCAACACATCACACATTAATAAGTACTTTCAACCCCAAGCACTCGAAAATGATAAGTCAGGCCACCCACAATCATGAGTTTGGCTGATAAATCATGAGATGTTTAAAAATAACAAATTCTGGAATCTATTTATTTGCCCATCTTGAGACTTGAGAGATTATATTTTCAAGCTTTTCTTTGCACCCAGGAGGGCTAGAAAGTCACTTCTTATGTTTCAATAAAAGTCAAGAGTCTCACAGATTCACATGACTCCAGGAGCTGAGGATATAAGAATAAACACCTGGAAGAGGTTTGTGATAAAAATATGAGGGTTTGACAACACTGGTTGGTTCCTTGAGGAGTAGGTGGCAAATTTGCACTGAGGGCATGGCAGAGAATGGTCTTTTCCCAACTTTCCCCCAGGCCACCAAAACAACACAGGGCAGGGTTGGGCACACTGTGATTTTCCCAGATTAGAGATTACTCATTTGGCCCCAGATCCTGTGCCCCTGAAGTCGAAGGGAGTTTTGCCTTTGACTGCAATGGAAGCAGAAACAGGTCCTGATTCAGCAAAGCACTTAAGTAGATACATAATGTTAAACATGTGAGTAGCCCCACTGACTCCAAGAGGAACCACTCATGCATGTACACATTTGTGAAAAGGCTTAAGATCTTTGCTGCAACGGGGCCTGTGGCACCCGACTTCTGTAGGGGGACCATTGAGTGCAACAAAAAGAAGTCTACTTGCAGGATTGCAGGCTGGGAATTTATTGTTTACTTAATGGCATCACAAGAGTGTATGGGGGGAGTGGGGGAATAAACAGGACATAAGTGGGTGTGGGGTGGAACATGGCCCCAACCCATAATAGTCTGGGTAACCCAGGTAACCGTATCTCCCTATCATTACTATTCTGATGCAGTGAAATCCTGGGGGATCACCATTCTCATTGAAGTTGGTAGACTTGAATGGCCCTGGCAACTTCAGATTTGCCAGCTTCAGTTCTATAAAACAGGGCCTTTTCCAAACCGTAATCTGAGCACCAACAAAAACAAACAAACACATAAGTAACTCAGCCATTTTCAGACTGTTTAACTTATTTTAGGGTTTTTGCATTTTTAAAAATGGCCAAACCACATTTTCTCCAAACTGGGGTGAAAAAATAAATCTCCTGTTTAGGCTCTTTACGCGCAGTTTCAGCCAGGAAAGTAGTAACTTCATTAAATTACAGAAATAGCACTTTAACCGTAGCTATTAGTAGAGGTCGTGAACATTGCTTTCTATCATTTATTTGACAATGATGTTAAACGGATCGTTCTTCACCTCCTCCCATACAACACCTTCCTTATGTTTAAGTGCCAAATATATTTAGAATTTAAAATCATATTTTGCTCAGGGTTACACCAGTGTAAATCTGGATTTACACTAATTTAGCAGAAAGCAGAATTTGGTCCATAGGTACTGAAATTTTAAATATATTTATACCAAAAACACACAACCTATAGTTCCATCTCTCATATACAGGCTTGCACTGTCACTGTGTTGGATCAAAGGTCCTCAAACATTTCATCATCATTCAATGCAAAATATTTTAGGATGGTTTTTGATTATTTTGTGCTGAGTCTAACCCTTTCCCCTATTAAAAATGATACTCAGGCCTGATCCTTAATCCTCACTGAATCAGTACGATGCCCGATGCATTTTTTTAAAATCTAGTCTGCTCCTCAGATAAAAGCTGGGAATATTTGCTTCTATTCACACCATCCACTAAACAATGAATATGATTTCAGTTAAGATTTCCTATCTGTCTGTACTAAGGAAAGAGTAAAAATAAAAAATAAAAGGAATAAAGATTCAAAAACAAAAGCATATGTACTGAAGAGCAACACACCAGGCAAAACATGGACTGTTAAACAGATGAATCCACTGAAATGTAAAATATTCCACAAAGTTTTGGCATCATGCAATGCTCCACTTTCTACACTTCATCTGTTAATCATCTGAAGGGACTTTCTCAGTTAGCCAGAACACAAACTATTCCCTCACTGTATTACCAGTTGCGTGCATATGATTCTTTGTAGTGACAACTACAATGAAGAAATGGCAATATATTACAACTGAATGAATGACAGGCATAAAAAAAAATTACAGATTCTTAGGCAAAGAGCAACACTACACAAACTGGCAAACAGACTGGCAGAGAACGTTAAAGATTCTTTTTAAAAAAGGATTTTCATGATTCAGATTAATATTAAATGCCTCAGAATCACCACTGGAGTCAAGCAAGTGTAAACGAGTACACAACAGACCAGACATTTCAGTCCATCATCAGGGAAAACTCTCTTTGAAGACAATGGGATTTTTGCTTAAGTAAAAACTGCAGAACTGAACACACCTTCTTCCCCCCCACCTTAATATTCCATGTTATCAAATTCTGTTGCTTTCAGAATAAACCAATAATCCAGATACCTAGTTAGTCCAAAAAACAAAACAGATTTAATAAGAAAATAACAAAAACCAGAGAACATTAAAGTATCAAATAATACAACCATAAAGAGAACATAAAATCACTAAAATAATATTAAAAATACTTTAGTGCATGCCAATGTCTTATTAATTTACTTGGCTGAATAGCATCACTTATGATGAGTCAGTAAGTATGGTGAGAGCAAATCACCAGAAACTGATGAGTCCACAATCCAGGATATCAGCTGACAAACTAGAACAATGGAGAATTCTAAACTGTTTACATGGGTCTTTGAATGACTTACAGAGTGAGGACCAGGTCATCAGCTGGTGTCATTCAGCATAAGTCCTTTGACTTCATGGAGCCAGGCCATTTTACACAAGCTGAGGATCCGGCCCTCTGAAAATTTAAGGGCAGCGGAAATGTATGGCTTCATATTTCTCTCTCCACCCAGATGGTTTAAAGATAGTACTTGCTCCTCAGCAATACTGTGCATGAAACAGGTAATCAGTGCATCATTAATAAACTGATCAAACCAGAGTTTGTGCAAAAACAACATAGTTGCATCCAAAAATATCATAAAAATTGGTGTTGCTGTTCAGACAGCTCTTGTAGAACCAAAATATGGCAATTAATAGACAGTCCATCCTCGCATGGGGAAATGTCTTTCTTTTGGCACATACTCATTCATCACAGGTTTACAGTTTAAACTTATGTCAGTCCACAGGGGATATTTCCTGCATTATCTCTTCATTAGCCATTACAGCAGCAACAGAGGAGACAATGCAGTTATACACATATTATAGACACTTGCCACTGTCCTGGCCTATATTAGTTGGCCTCGATACTATAAATCGGAATTGTGTGAAAAAAAAAAAAATTTGACCAGTTAGAAAATGGTGGTTGTCTACATTTTACTTAGATTTTTCAGATTTGATTCAATTCACATACACACACACACAAATATCCACTTAAATCACCTGTTGGATGAAAATGTAATTACTAATTGGACTGTATCAAGGTGAATGATGCTGCAGGTTAAAAAAAAATCATCTTAAGTGTCCCTTTCAACTATCTGTTCTCTTGTTCATTTGGAGCAATGGTGTTCAGCACCTCTGAGGGCAAGGCCGTATTTTATCAGATCCATGACAGCAATAGTACATTTAATGAGACATGGGCATAGGAACCAGCAGACTGGATGATGTCCCTGAGAGTTTCCAATGTAACGGAGATGCGTGGCTTCGTTCATTAAAAAAATACTTCAGAAAAATTCATATAGGCTTTATAGGAATATAGTGGAGAGAGACACATATGGCCAACTTACTGAAGTTAATGGGAGTACTCACATGAGATTCACGCAAGATTTGGCCCATTCGTTGCGGGCAGGCCATAAAAACGAAGGTGTGGTGTCTTGGAACGTTTAGGTAGTATGACTCATCACACACTATATTGGCTTTAGAATGTGATTTAGAATGTGGGTCGCAAGGCACTTGCTGAGAGGAATCTGGATTGGTTTTTCCAGCAAATCTGGATAGAGAACTGCTTTCCATTCGAGTATAACACACTTTATGTGAGAGAACAGTGCAGCCCACTTCCAGGTTTTTTTTCTTTTTTCTTAAAGCAGCAACAGAAAATATAATGAGGATGTCAGAGGGAAATGTTAGGATCCTGAAAATATGCAGAGCATTTCAATTCTTAGCATAGACTACCTTACATCCTTTGTGGGGGTTTTTCTCTTGGTCTTTTTTCCTTATGGGCTAAAGCAAAATGTTCAGCACAGTGAGACTTATACTGCACTGTGTATGTGAGAGACACTAAATGCAACAGACACAATGCTTAGTTTACTGTGAACAGCAAATCTGTCTTCCTAGGAATCACTGTTCCAAATGTCAATAGCTGTTTTAGCCATGTATGACAGGTAGAATAATGTCTGAGGGGGTGCTTCTGAGTCCTTAGCTATAAGTGAGGGATTACTAATAATTTTTATGCATTTTGCTGGAAACAGAGACCAACTGTGAACTGACACTGACATGTACCAGCAAAAAAGAGGGACAAAAATCAAGCACTTTTCTATGCCAATTGTGCACAAAGAGTTGGATCTAAGCATTATTACAGCAGAGCCTTTCATGTTGCTATAGCCATGATTATGTTTGCATTTCTATAATAAAACCTATTTTCAGGGGGTTTATAGCTTGGCTGTAAAAAATTTACTCTCTGCTTCATGGCACAACAAGGTATCAGACTGCGCTCTACAGCCCAGAGCTTTAAAATTCCATCTGTATTGCAGGGAGATAGGGGTGCTGTATTTATGTTTCTTTTGTTATTTTTTACAGGAACTTGGTGTTCTTCAGTGGAATTCATCCTGCAGGGTAGGAAATGACTTATAAGATATTTAAGGGGGATCTTATGGCTCTAAGGCTGTCCACTGGGCCAAATTCTACCTTTAGATCTGTATGCAAGAACTCCTCTAATGTCAACTGGACTGCTGTGGCTTGATGAATTAAGCACAGGGCTGGGAGTCAGGCAGCTTGAGGTCCAACGCCTATCTAACTAGCTGATCAAAAGAGTAGTAACAGTGAAAGGACCTGTCTCTTTTCACTCCTTCTGTGGCAGAGCAGGGGTAAAAGCCCCTTTAAAGCCCTGCCAAAATGCTGGCTGCAGACGGCTCTCTGCTCAAAAGGCCAGGTAGAGAGACATGGGTATGCAGCTGTGAGCCCTAATGAGGGCTAGCTCAGAGCAACAAGCTGGGCCAAGTGGGAACAGCTAGGCTAAAGACTGGGAGGGCTATAAAAGCCCTGGGAAAACCTCAGTGAGGAGGTGGCTGGGGAAGAGACAGGAGGGTTGTTTCTCTGTCTCCTTACCTACTGGAAGGAACCTCAAGGGCCAGAAGACCCTGGGAGGGGTCTGTGGAGTGATTGTTGTTGAGGGAATGGGACTGCACAAGAACACTGTAAATACAGACAAAAGGTGAAACCACTGAAGAAGGTGGTGGGACTCTTTATTATACCAGCCTAAACACAGGGTGCACGCACAAAAGTGGGAGTGCCGGCATAGACCCTGTGACACCTTCCCAGACTGTAAGAGAAACAGCTTGAGTAATATATAAGTTGTTTATAATTGTACATGAGATTGACTGTGTTGGGAAGAGAGAAATTATGGATGCAAAGCTAAGTCATAGAAATAATTTTGCATTCAGATCTGACAGTGGAGAGGTTGATGGCCATTCTCATGGGGGTGAGCTTCAAGCTCTAGTCGAGCTGCTATTAAAGTTCTGTCTTGGGCCCTGTCGGTCAACAGTGTCATTGCTCCAGCAAAATGTTGCTGTTGTGGGAGGTCATGGTTGCAGAGGGAGAGGTGGTTTCTCAGGTAGCTGAAGGTAGTCTCATGGTAGGCTTTGAATATCAGGACAGAGTCACTGAATTTGACTCTGCATTTACTGGAGGTGCCAATGCAGAGAGTAAAACATCAGATGTGCTCACAGGGACCTTCATGTCTTAGCAGATGAGCTGCAGTCTTCTGTGCAAGTTAGACCTTTTTCAAGACATATGGCTCCATTCTTAGTGGACAGTACATAAAACTGGGAGCCAAGAACTCATAAGATCTAATTATTTTTATTAGATGTCACGGGGCAACGACTCACCAGTGTGGCGCCTCCTGTCGGTCGTCCTGAGAACTAGCCCTTCCGGCCAGGAACGCCCTCTGCAGACCACTGTCTCGCCTGCTGCTGGCCCCCGTGTCCCTCCCAGACCCTGGTGTCCTTCTAGATTAGGGTTCTGCCCCCTGGTAGTACCCCCTCAGTCTGGGTCTCCCTTCCCAGGGGAACCCCCAATCCCTCCCTTGCCTCAGTGGCTACTGATAGTCATCATCTAGCCCCCACTCCCTAACACAGACTGCAGTCCATGAACCACTCATCATTGGCAATGGGGGTTGGACCAGCTGCCTCTGCCTATCTCTGGGCTCCCCTCTGCAGCCCCACTACCCTTTGTGGGCCGTTAACTCAGCCTGCACCCTGGGGTTTTGCTAGGCTGTAGCTCCCTCTGCCCCACCCCAGCACTGCTCCACCCTAGGTACCCTCCTCAGCTTCCCAGGCAGCCAGGTCCTTCCCTCTCCAAAGTCAGAGAGAGACTCTGTCTGAGTCCTTCTGGCCCACAGTCCTCTTATAAGGGCCCGCTGGGCCCTGATTGCACCGGCTACAGTTGTGGCTGCTTTCAGCCCAGCTCTTCTCCTCCAAAGCCCTCTCCAGGGCTGCTTTAACCCCTTCTGGGCCGGAGCGGAGTGACCACCCTGCTACAGTAATAAACATTTATATTCAGGTAGTGCCCAAAGTTCCCAAATGGGTACTGAACAAACAAACAAACAAAAAAAGGGATAACCCCATCTCAGCTCTGCCACTGAATCACTATGGCCTTGGGAAAGTTGCAACCTTTCCATATATAGGTTTTCCCTCTCAGTAGAAGTGGAATAATGCTCCTTACAGGAAGGGGTGTGCACAAGGGCGGGGGGGAATAGGGTCACAGGGCCCTCCCAATCAGTGGCGGTACAGAACTCTTCTGGTGCTGGGGCAGGGAGATCAAGGTCCTCCAGCCCCAGGCTCGGGAAGGAGATGACAGCTCCTCCGTTCCTGCGGCTTTGGGGGCAGTGGAGAGAATGAGCTCCACCGGCTCCAGGGGGTGGGCTCGGAGAGCCAGTTCCTCCAGCCTCAGGGGCCACAAAAAGTACCCCTCCAAAAGTGGCCACATTTTTATTCCTGTGCACACCCCTGCTCATGGGAGTGTTATGAGGATCGATCAGCTGAAGCTCAGCCAACACCCTGAAGTTGCAAAGTACTAAATGGGGTCCCGATTCATGACTAGGGTCCCTTGGGTCTACCGTAATACAAATAAACAAACAAACAATATAGACTTCCCCTAACCATTGCTTTAAAAAAAAAATACAAATGAGCAAACAAATCTTTACAAGCCACAAAGTTAGTATATCTATACTAAACACACAGAGTACTCAGTTACGATTCTTATAAGCCTGAACCCTGGGGCCAGGGGGTGGAGCCAATCTGCCAGAACAGCGCTGCCTGGGGCTGGTATGTGTTTGAAAGGTATAGTATCATGAGAGGCCTGGGGAAGGGGAGTTGGGAGAGAGATCCCTTGCTACACCTGTTCAGCAGGTACCACCATCTGGAGGTCAAAAAGGTAAATGTGCCTGAGTCTCTCGCACTAGTTGTATGCTTGTATAATTCCACTGACTTCAGCTGGCTAGACACACAAAGGGACTTAGGTGTCACAAAACCCCTGCTTAGCTGCTGCAGAAACCTGTAGGTGCCTAAACTGACTTGGTGCTCATGGTTTTGCAGTAAAAGTTCACTAGGCCAAGGTACCTGGCTTTGAATTTGTGCACTGCTACCTTACTCGAGGCACCCAAACACCGCTCTCTCCTGCCCAGGCCCCAGGGAGATTCAAAAATTGCCAACTAACTCACCTGTGGGAGGACTTGATTGGGTTGGGGTCTCCTGCATCCCAGGTGAGTACCCTAACTACTGGGCTAAAAGTTAGGAGAGAGGTTGTCATCTTCCCCAGGCTTCTTGCAAGAAACACCTTAGGCACCTGACTTCAGGAGAGGGATCACATCTGAGAATCCCTAGCAGAGATAAATGCCTCCCTTCAGCCTTGACTTAGGAGTTGAACTCCCTCAAGGGGGAGAGGTTTAGGATACACCCCTCTCTTTAGCAACTTCCACTGGCTCACTTAAGCAGCTCCCTGCCTAGTGTGTTGGCTTTTGTGAATTCCATTCTTAGGTGCCTATCTCCCTCCATTAATTGTATAAGAAGCCTGAGTTAAGCACTCAGGCTTTGCAAAGCTTTGTGTATTCCAGTGATTTTTCTGGGCACCTAAGTCCCTTTGTGAATCTAGCCCAATGAATGCATTTTTAGTTTACACTGATGTAAGCAAATGGAAGATTCAGGTCCAAAAATTCCAAATAATGGGTAGGATTTTTTCCCCCCCACCAAACAAATTGCATGAATTAGATTGGACGCTGCCTTCCATCTTTGTGCAAATTGATGTCTCTCTCTACCTGGAAGTGTGGTTCCGTAGTATGCACACCTTTGCCAAACTGTCTAACAACATCCATAAAAGGGCTACATTTGTAGTTAAGTGGTTTTGGTATGACTTATACTTTTTCGCCTGATGTGAAAATGCACTTCCCAGGAATAAGAAATGAAAAGCTGTGGGTGAACGTAACGTGAGTTAACACTTACCAGCTGGAAAACAGGGAGATGCAGCAAATACCAGACAGTTACATTTTAAGGCTGTAGCTGCTTGGCTCTGCCAAATTTAAAGGGCCAGCCCCAGAAATGAATGATGGGTAAAAAGTTTTCATCAGAAAACTACCCTAGAGAAGGAAGAATTAATAGGAACTAGGCAGTCACAAAGGAAGGTGCTTCTGGGGAAGGGGCTCTTTATACGTGTAATATATGAGTATATCATTGGATACAAGCACAGGCAAGCTTCAGTTATATATATACACTTAAATGAGGGCTTCTGTTTTACAAGGTTTATTAATTTCATTTTGGGGGTTACTTTTAGAATTTTTTGAGTTTTATGTAGATGTCCAAAAATTGGGAGGAGGAGGGGAAGGTTTCAGGGCTCTCTTTTTGTATATACTGTAATAAGTAATCTCTTTGTGCTGTTCCCTAGTGGGCTTTAACATAGTACTGTTTCGAACGGCACTACATTAAAATGCACTAGGGAACCTTTAGTGCACACCAGCCAAACCTGCATGGACCAATTAATGCGCAACACATTAGTGTGATTTAGAACTCACACCCTCTACTCTGCATTACTGCTCCACTCAGACAAGCGCTTAGACACAAGTAACCATTTCCAGTGTTATTCTGGTGCTTATGGATGAACATTGATGTATTTATTTATTTTATTTATTTTTTTAGTGGGAGTGTTTTAAAACTGAAAATCAGAAGCCCTAACTTAGAGGCACATTCCTGGTGGTTGCTTAAAGACTGTGTGCAAAGGGTGAAACCACCAAACAGTTTTGCTCTGGACAAGTTACAAGGCAGTTTAAAGAAAACTCCAAGATCACAATCAAAGCTAAAGTTCCCAAAATATGTTTTAGGGAAAATAGGCCTGATTCTCTTCTCTCTTACATCAGGTTTACGCTGGTAAGTCCATTGGTTTCATTGGAGTTATTCCCAGCTTACCTTTGTGTGAGATGAGAAAGAAACCCTTTATGTCAAGTTTTCCCTGTGTACTTTACATTGTTTGATTTAACTGCATTGCAACACAGGCCTTGTCTACACTGGTGGTGGCATTAGGGTACATGTAGCAAGACACCACAATGGAAAGCAGGCTGTGTCCATGCCATGGTGTTTAGCTGCTGCTACAGGCGACCTTGAAAGGCTCTAGCAGGGGGGAGGCAGCAGGGAAAGGCACCAGCAGTGGGGCACTACACTGCTAAAAATATGGGGAGAGCCATGTAGGGTACATGTCTCTGCTTGCCTGAGCAGTGCCTCAGTGTCTACACTGCTGTTTATATCTGTGCGGGGATGGGCGTGCAGTGTATGCACTTTACACACCACCCATACATGTAAAGATAGCTAGAGTGGGAGGGGAAAACTCCCACTTACTAAATAGGAAGTAAGGCAGGGGTGGAACATGGCTCAATCCCATAATGCTCTGGGTAACCCTGTTAACCCTATCATGACCACTTTACTGGAACTCTTTTAATGTACCCAAACACAATGGTAACTGAATTCATCATCAATCAAAGCACACTAAGAAGAGACTATTCTGGTGCAAATAGTTGCACCTGATTGTTTATTGCATGCTGATTGATCAAGTTTCTCTCATTAACATTTGATCCTAAAGCTTTGTTGTGAGGAGTGGGGTGACCCAGACATTGTGACAGTCAATACAAGAAAATAAGGTACGTCCTAATTCCAAAATCAAAATACAAAACTAGCAAGCATTAACATTTAGATAAAGGAGATGTTTCAGGTTAATCCAATGTTGTACTCACCAGAAAGTGAAACTCACAGTATCTAGGATATTCAGTCCCCCACTTCCATTCTCAGCAGAGCTACAATGCATGCGTGGTCAATATCAGTTGAACATTCATCCTGCTGCCAACTGTTTAGCCACAAGGGGGCAAGTCCATTATCTAGGTCATAGAAGGAAAAAATTAAAGATGAAAGAGAATCATAGAATCATCGAAGCCCATTTTCCTGCCAGTGAAAAGTACTACCATTGTACATATTCTAGAGCTTGGTCCAGTACAGTTTTAAAATTCCCAAGCAATTAATATCCCGAGACTAGTCCCCAGTCTAACAGAACTCAAACTTAAACTAGACATGTCCACTTAGTGTGATGAGGGCACAAACTCCAAGAATCATCATCACAATTTGGTAATGCATGGCACATAGTTGTTGTAGGGCATTTTGACACAGTAAACACCTTGTCTGGAGGGTTGTGAAACATCCAGGGAAATACCTCCTCAGGAGGTAGTCCAACAATAACAATGTGGTGAATTCAGGTGTACCTATTTGTTAGCTTTTCATATGTGCTCTGAAACCACCAGAACCTAAGTACAAGCAAACACCATTAACTCTTGCCCACTAACTTTTCCATCATAAGAGTGCACTGACAATTCCAAGAGATGTCAGAGGAAAGGAGACATGTTTATAAGCAGCTCTCCTAATTCTTTGGTTCTCCTAATACTTTGGTAATAAATGATCAGGTCAAAACTTTGCTATTAAAGTTCTGAATAGTTCAGTATAAATATCCAATAGGGTGTCATTATGAATTGTGATTTGGAGCCAGTCAATCAAAAGACACATATTGTGATTTGTAGTACAAGATTACATTTCTGTTTGCATTTATTACATGGAGATTTTCATAGCCATCAGAAGTAAAGATTTGATTGGCCTTGAGAAGGGCTGAAGGGATCGAAGAATGAGGATGTAGCTATTTAACACACTGATGTCCACTCCCCTCTTTGTTGTTTTGGGATGACCAGTAGATTGAAATGGCTGGTGCAATATGTGTATGATATTTGCATACACTACTGATACAAATAACATTTCATACTAATGTAGAAAGTATAATATTTTTGAGTCGGGGAGAGGACAAAGCAGAATAAAAAAATGTTCAAAACACTGCTTTCCTAGATTTGGGGAAATACTGAAAAAAATGCTCCAGGGGGTATTCAAATTCACTTCACATGTATTCATCCTCTTTTGTATTTATAATTTTGATTGTGGAAACAGTAAGTTTCAAGCAAATGTTTCCGAAATATTTACAGAGAGCAGACTTTGAATTTGCAAACCCAAGAATTGAAAACTAAAACTTGATGCTGTGAAAGATACCCATCATGCAATCAGAGAACAAAGATGATACTGCTGTGTTCAATTGAAAGTACAATGCAGCTTGAATTTTCAATATTTTGCAACAAACTGCTACACTCAATTCACAGACCAAGTATAGACTCATAGACTATCAGGGTTGGAAGGGACCTCAGGAGGTCATCTAGTCCAACCCCCTGCTCAAAGCAGGACCAATCCCCAATTTTTGCCCCGATACCTAAATGGCCCCCTCAAGCCTTGAACTCACAACCCTGGGTTTAGCCAATACTCAAACCACTGAGCTATCCTTCCCTGCTGTGAGTAGCAGTAGTAGAGTCTTTTGTTGTTAGTGGGCTCACAAACTGCCACCCTTTCTGCAATTTTCTCTTTTCAGGGAAAACTAAAGGGATGGAGACACAACTACAGTGTCATCTGCAGTCTTCAAGAAACTTAGTTCCTTTCCAGGCTGGCGGTATGCCTGGGTGCCATACACACAAACACACACACACGGAGAGAGAGACATTGCACTGATATGTTTGCTTTAGTGTCTCCTCCTCATGAAAGACAGTCAGATGCCCATGCTGAGTGCTTTAGGTCTGTAAGTGTCCACTGGTACCAGTGACTATAAGGCTTGTTTGACTTGCCTATGGGCAGGTTGGAAGGGAGGCAGTATTACTTCGGAGTGGTTTAGTCATTTCCTGAGAAATCCCAGGGAGGGGTTTTGTGCCCTTGCTAATCTACCCTGAAGGATGTCTCTTATAGGCTTCCACAAGAGTTGGAACAAGGGTATTCTGTATCCCTTTCCTCTTCAACGCATGCGTGAAACCAAGTGGTGTAACTGCAAGATCATTTAGGTTGTGTTGCCATCTCTCTGATGCACAGCTCTACATCTTGTATGATTGCCCGCAATGACTGAGATTTTACAAGCACATTAATAGCGTTCTATTGCCATATGTGTGAAGAACAATATCTGTACTAACACTACAAGAGCAACGGTTCATTTATTTAAAGAAGCAGATCCTGATGGATTCTCCACGGCTTTGCATCTTTGGACCTGAATTTCATCAACAGTGAGGCCCCCTTTACATTGCTCTGGCTGTGTGAAGGGTCTTGTTGTAAATGAGAATCAGGCCCTCAAAGTGCAAGGTAATGGAGAATCAGGAGCTGCGACTATAAATAACCACACTGCTAATTCTGAATATTGTTAATGTACATATATATATATATACACACATACACACAGGAATATGTATAAAAAAAACCCAGCTAGATTTATTTAATTAGTTAAGGTAACCAACAGTCTGTGTCTTTTTTAACTTATTCACTCTTCTTGTGCACTTCATTAAACACACTCAATGGAAGCTGAATTGAGTAGTGGGGGATCAAATCTGTCCTAATGGTATGTTTTTTTAACTTAACCATTTAAATGTCTAATCCTTTTCCAATGTGGCCGGGTTTTTTTGGAAGACTTCTTGATATGGCTGAACTGCTCCTTTTCTAAACTGGCCTCTTGGGGCATCTGACTTGGTTTTGATTGTTTGGTGAGCTGGGAAAGGAGAGCGTTTAGAAAAACGGCAAGAATTAATTTATAGTAAAATAAAAAAAGAGTTAGAAATGAAACAAATGTCAATGGAGAAGAACAGCCAGAAATATTATGGCAATTTGTAGCATGACAGCCAGCTTTCCAGGCAGATCCTGTTCAAATCCATAAATGCTTTATTAATATTAATAATGATGAAGCAAAAACATTTTTTGCTACACAGTCCGTACTGTTGATGTGTATTTGGGATAGGAATGGATAGCACCCTAAAACACAAATGACCTTGATGCAAGAGTTCATGAAAACATGCTTAACACTGGACATTGTATTGTGTGCTAAAGCAAAAACAATTGGAAGATTTGAGCTAAATGCACAGTCCAGTTGGATGATGATAAAGATAATCAAAGCTCCATTCTGCACTCAGATCTGTGTAGATGGCCCACTGACTTCAGTGGCATTCAAAGGAATGCCTGTGTGGATCTGACGGCAGGAGCTAGGTTTAAGAGCGTAGGCCCATATTTTCCAAAGTGACTGGTAATTTGAGGTGTCTCAGTTTTCAGAGGGTGGGTGCTCAACACTTTATCAAGATTAGGCTGCTATAATGGGTCTCAAACTGGGAAGCCACAAACTGAGGCACTCAAAATCACTACTCTGTTTGGAAAATTTAGGTCATAATTCTTATCTGAGATCTGCACCATACATCTTCATGCCAACATTCTGCTATATCTACTTACCCAACTCTCTCCTTGATGTCAACAGAAGCTCCCTGTATTTGGGGTGAACAGAATATTGCTGTCAAGATCTGGCATGCAGATCTGAGAGAAGAGTTTTGTCCTTAAGTGTTGAAAATGTAGTGATCTGTTTGATAGTGAAAGGAGAAAAAAGCCAGAAACAGTATGAAGATTTTTTTAAAAGAAAAACACACACAATCCAAGCAGCCTTTGAAGTCAATAGCTTTGAAATAAAAAGCAGCCACTTTACTAACCATGCTAAACGTGATTTTGTTAACATTCAAGGCATTGTATTTAAATATTATGTGGCCAAATTTTGCCTTTTGCTAGACACTCACACGTAATCGAGGGCAGAATTTGGACCTATGACTCTCATAGATTCATAGATACTAAGGTCAGAAGGGACCATTATGATCATCTAGTCTGAGCTCCTGCACAACGCAGGCCACAGAATCTCACCCACCCACTCCTGCGAAAAACCTCACCTATGTCTGAGCTATTGAAGTCCTCAAATCGTGGTTTAAAGACTTCAAGGAGCAGAGAATCCTCCAGCAAGTGACCCGTGCCCCATGCTACAGAGGAAGGCGAAAAAGCTCCAGGGCCTCTTCCAATCTGCCCTGAGGGAAAATTCCTTCCTAACCCCAAATATGGCGATCAGCTAAACCCTGAGCATATGGGCAAGATTCACCAGCCACATACTACAGAAAATTCTTTGCTGGGTAACTCAGATCCCACCCCAGCTAACATCCCATCACAGGCCATTAGGCCTATTTACTCTCCATACGTTATCAGTGATCCTGAATGAAACTAATATGTGATGACATGTCTTGAGATCTTGTGATATCTCAAAAGGAAGATAAAGATATTGTATAAGGATAGCTCAGAAGCAAAGTATGTTGAGCTATCATCACAAACCAGTTTCTTCTAGCCCTTCGGAAAAACTGGATTTGGTGTCATCTCACTTCTTAACTTGAATGAATGCTGCTATTTTCAAATAATCATTGCTGATTATTTTTGAAGTACAAGTCACAGGCACTGATGATGAATGTGTGTACTGAATAAATATGCATATGATGCCAAATTTTCAGCAGACCTCCTTGGATGCAATGTATCCACATATCCATTTGGGCATGAAGAAATTCCCCACTATCCAAGCAACCACACATCCATCCATGTGCCCAAAAGGGTGGTTCTGCATGCACAAATGGAAATGTTTGCAAATAACATTTGAGCAACTAAAGATGCTTGCTAAAAATATGGCCCTTGATGCCTAAGCGTTTTGTCTTGTGTATGTGGACGGGGTCTGGCTCCTAATAGGTAAAGGAAACAGTAGCTTTCCACAAGAGGTAATAATTCACTATGGGATCTTTTTCTAGGAGGAGTAGTTTACCTTCAAATAGATGTATGCATCTTCCATTCAAGTAAATGGAAATTGTGCCTGTATGTATGAGAGGAGAATTCATGGCTATGTTTGAGTGGAATCCTTTCTTCTAATGCAGCCATAATAAAGGTGCTGCAAGCAATGCTGTAATAAGCTATTTTCTGGGAGTAGACACTACACCTAGTAGTCAGTGAATGCACAACTGAACCAATAGCTTTTAATAGTGTACAAAATATATAAACTATTCTGTATTTTCTCTCCAAAAATTCACGTATCCATTTAATTTTATTCAAGAAAAATAGAGAATTTCAATCCCTGCAAAATATTCTAGTTTACCTTCAGCATGAAGCTGAAGCTCTGTAGAAGATACTTGTTTGCATACTGTTGTTGTTGGGTTTTTTTTAGGACCAGGACAAGATTTATGAATGAACAGATTCATTTTGAAGATGAAACAGAAAAAACATCTGCAAGATAATAATTAACTTGCATTATTAGTACAGTTCTTTTTGCACTGATGAATAATACAAAGTATGTCTACACAGCAAAGAAAACACTGTGGCTGGCCCATGGCAGCTGGCTCGGGATCACAGGGCTGGGCTCTTGAGCCCTGCAGGGTGAAAAAGTCCAAGACCTTGGGCTCCAGCCCAAGCCCAGAAGCCTACACATCAGTGAAACAGCCCTGTAGCCCAAGCCCTGCAAGCCCAAGTTGGCTAGAATGGGCCAGCTCTGGGTTTTATTTTGCTGTGTAGACATACCCTAAGATCATAAAAGTATGCCATCTATCATAGATTTCCATAAACTTTGATAACAAACCATTTAACTCCTTAATGCTTCCAGAACAAGTGCATCTGCATCTTGGCAGCAATTTTCAATAGAAAATATAATGCAAGTTATAATATATACTCTATTACTGCACTGGCAAGGATATGGGTTAGATTACCTAGCACATTTCCCACCCTGTCTGTAATGTCCATTGGCCAGATTCTGATCCCATTTACACCAGTTTTATACTTGTATAATTCTATACTCTTCTGTGGCATTAATTCTGATTTACACTAGTTTAAGTAAGATAAGAATCATGCCCCATTTTATTTAAATGAACAGAATATCAGGACACATTAAGCGAGTCTGACCACACCAACAAAGTGTTTTTCTTAGAAGTGCTTGGTAAGTCCTTCAGCATTCCAGATATTAAAACAAATTGGAGGGAGTCCAGAGGAGAGAACAAAAATGATACAAGGCTTAGAAAACCTGATTTATGAAGAAAAGTTTAAAAAAACTGGGCATATTTAGTGTTGAGAAAAGAAGACTGGGATGTGGGGGAACGTGATAATAGTCTTCAAATGTCCTAAGGGCTGTTATAAAGAGGACTGTGATCAATTTTTCTCTATGTCCACTGAAGTCAGGACAAGAAGTAATGGGCTTAATTTGCAGCAAGGGAGGTTTAGAATTTAGATATTAAGAAAAACTTTCTAACTATATGGGTAAGCTCTGGAGTAGGTTTCCAAGGGCGGTTGTGGAGTCTCCATCACTGGAGGTTTTTAAGAACAGGTTGGAGAAAAACCTTGCAGGCTTGGGTAGGTTTACTTGGACCTGCCTCAGTGCTGGGGGCTAGATTTGAGGATCTCTCAAGGTCCCTTCCTGCCCTACATTTCTCTGATTCTATGTTTATGCCATCGAATTCCAGTGCTAATAACATAACACCTGCTGTCGATGCCTAGCTTTGTGCCATCTTGGGCAACAGAGCCAGGAGCACACTATGCATTTTCATTTGGTAAGAAAGGGAAAATCAATTTCCATCTCCAAAAGACAGGTCTATTGGTGCAGAAAGTCAATAAATATAATCTGTTCTTATATAGAGCAAAGGGATCTTGAAGAGGGATCCAACTACAAATCCAGGATATATTGGTTTAGTTCAGGGGTAGGCAACCTATGGCATGCGTGCCAAAGGTGGCAGGTGAACTGATTTTCAGTGGCACTCACACTGCCAGGGTCCCGGCCACCGGTCCCAGGGGCTCCACTGCTTGGCCTGGGGTTCCATCTGCCAGCCCCCTGCCAGCTGGGGTTCTGTCTGCCGGCCCCGCTCAGCCCGCTGCTGCCCCCGGGTCCCAGCCACCGGTTCCAGGGGCTCCACTGCTGGCCTGAGGGTTCCGTCTGCCAGCCCCCTCAGCCTGCTGCCGGGCCCAGGTCCCGGCCACTGGTCCGGGGGTCTCCGCTGCCAGCGTGGGGCTCTGTCTGCCAGCCCTACTTAGCCCACTGCCAGCACTGGGTCCCTGCCACTGGTCCGGGGGCTCTGCTGCCTGCTTGGGGTCCCAGCTGCCAGCCCAGGGCTCTGCAGCCACCCCCAGCTGTGGCCCTCTGGCCCCAGCCTGGGGCAGTGAGGGGTGCAGACAGGACCGAGAGGGGGCGCAGCTCAGCATGGATTGCATGGTTTCTTATTAGTGGCACGCAAAACCTTAAATTAGAGTGAATAAATGAAGACTTGGCACACCCTTCTGAAAGGTTGCCCACCCCTGGTTTAGTTAGACCAAAATGATGAGCTGCATTATTGCTCAATCTCCAATTCCTTATTATTTACAAATTCCCTAATGAGGTCAAACCAGGCCCCAGTGATCTGTAAGAACGTCTACTACCACATTTCTAAATATGTTTGGCACATTGTAAATAAAGTATCACATCATTATTACAGAGATGGATAGTCATGGGTTTTCAGGCCACAAGGGACCACCATGATCATCTAGTTTGCCCTCTTGCATAACACAGGCCATAGAACTTCCCCCAATATAATTCCTAGAACTAGAATTCCTATTTGAACTAGAGCATATGATACCTTTTTGAAAAGCATAAGGAATAAGTACTTTGGACCATTCCCTTCCCAAACCAATGTGATTTATACTGCACTTCACTGAACACATTGTCTAAATGGAAACTTAAATGGATCCACAATGATAACATGGAGTTAAACAAAAGAAAAGCTTTTTAATTGTCAGTTACATTTTTCAGCTACAAAGTGACAGTTCTGTTGAATGGCCACTTTAGGGTTTTCTAATTGCAACTAGTGGAGCCTAAACAAATTCTGGTGGAGCTGTTTTGAAGACTTATAGTATGGATGTTTCTGTAAATTCTTAGGGGCAGGGACCATCTTTTTGTTCTGTGTTTGTACAAATGGGGTGCCTGAGGCTCCTAAATGCTACAGTAATACAAATAACTATGTCCCAGTTAGACTTTAGCTGCTCAATGTCCACTGAAATTCAGGGTTTCTAACTCTCCTAGGCATCTATGAGAAACCCCAATCTAAAATGTTACATGCTCTATATAGATTCTTACTTCAGAACAGTGCGATATGCAACTACAGCTGCTCAGGGGTTCTGATGCCGATAATATAGTACTTAGAGGAAACCGCTCATACTATCCAGTATAATACCAGAATTCACAAGAAAGAGCGGTGAGCCTCTAGCACTTACCCGCTGTAATACTGAACAGATTACACAGCCAAACCAGTCAAAAAAAAAAAAAGTAATATGCTTTCACCTCACAGCAAGAAACGTTGAAGTTCAGGAAGAGAAAATATGTATTAAGAGAGCAGGTTAAAAATCTACATTATCCCAGACTTTCATGAACCCAAAATTACAGGCCTGATGCTAAGTTATTATAATGTATTTATTACCAGCATTGCTTTCATATTTAACTGATTTGGCCCATCTTGAGACTTGTTTTAAAATGCACCACCTTGTCCACCTTTCCATTTTCATATGAAAAACAGAAAAGCAAAAACTAATTTACTCAGGAAGCCACAGCGACTGTTTGCCCGTTTATCTCTGACAGACCACCCCTCAGTCCAATGTTGACAGTACATGATATTCCATTAATCTGCCTAATGAAAATTTAACCAGTGTTATAAACAAATAATTGGCTATTATCCTCTCAAAGATCCCGAATAAATTACTTCTGCTTATTCCCCCCTCCCCTTCCCTCTCTCTCACTCTCTGTGCACCAAAGCTGGCCTTTTCCGATTGATGTTGCAGGAGATGTTGCTGCTGTGCGACTGCTAGTGGGTAAATCTGGGATAGGCTTTAATGAGAGGCGTTGGGGTAATATGCCCTCACCTGCTGGGCTTCAGCTTTGGTGCTGTTTTGAAGAGGATCCTGGCTTTGTATTTCAGCCTTGTGTCTTTCATCTTCTCCCTCCCCCCCACAAAGTCCATCTCATTCCTTCTAGTGTCTCATTCCGCCTCCAATTACATTTCCATTTCTTCCAGCTCTCTGAAGTCACACAAGAGTCACAGCTTTCTTTTCTTCATCATTTGCACTGGCCTCCCTTTCCCCCCCTCCTGTGTGTGTGTGTGTGTGTGTGTGTGTGTTTTAACATCTAAATGGTGTGAAATGTTTCTTCATTTAGAGCAATTAAAGTTGAAAGGGACCATGACATAATGAATGATCTGACGTGTTATTTACGGAATGCCGTAATGATCATGGGGTTGCCCATGCTCACAGCACCACTGCCTCAGACCGGATCCTGTAGGCTTGTCTGCAATGAGACACTCTTCCAGATTCCAGTCCTACCCCATTACCAGGGTCAACATGGTTTAGTTCATGTGATACTACAAATACTCCCATGGGTGGAGAGGAGGCTTTGGATGGGCAGGGAGCAGGGCCTGCCCTAGATTTAGTTGCACTTTAGGTCAGTGGCCTCCTAAGTCTAAGCAGTTCCCCCATCTATTCCTGAGCCACTCCACCCAACGTTCTTTACAGTGCAGTGAACTTATCTTGTAGCCAGCTGGTTCCCTTTGCATACCACACCTCCACTCTACATTTGTTATGGGGAATCACCTCCCCCTCCCTCCCGCCCCGCTTTAGGGGTCATTTCAGCCTAATGATAACTTTGCTTCATCTTTTAAAATCAGCAAACGCTAGTGGGCAAAAAAGTAAAGTTTTGAAAGGTATGTGATTAATATTCCACCCAAGGTCTCCAAGGACAGGATCAGGTTCAGAATGAGCACTGGAGTATTTTGATAGCCTCTTCTGTTAGCTCTGCAAAGAATTGAAATTTCTTGTAAAAAATTATTGATGGCTCATGTTTGCTGAAATCATGGCCCACGCTGGGGCTCATCAAGAACAAATATATATGATCCACTTAGCTGGCCCAACACTTTTGTTGGAAGAATGTTAGAATCTAAATTGGGTGGGAATCAGATTTTCTGTTTCAAGGAAAATTACATGATTTCAAAAAAGAAAAAAAAATCCATTCTGAAACTGAACAAAACAAAACAAAAATGGAAATTGCCCACAATATGAATTTCTGAAACTGGCTTGAGTTAATAGAAGGAGAGATAGTTCAGTGGTTTGAGCATTGGCCTGCTGCATGCAGGGTTGTGAGCTCAATCCTTGAGGGTCCATTTAAGGATGTGGGGCAAAAATTGGGGCTTGGTCCTGCTTTGAGCAGGGGATTGGACTAGATGACCTCCTGAGGTCCCTTCCAACCCTGATATTCTATGATTTTGTCGCAATTTTGACTTTTAAAAATGTTTTATTACATAAAAATCTATGTATTTAATTTCACAAAGTTGTTTTGAAACAAAAAATTGAAACATTTCTTTCTGAAAGTATCAAAATGGAACAGTCTGACATTATCAAAACACTTCATTTTGTTTTTTTCCTAAATGAAATATTGTCAGAATCAATGTGTTTTGAAACATTTCAGTTTCAACAAAAATGGCATTTTTTGGTCAAAAAACTATTTTGATGAAAAATTTCCAACTAGCTCTAGTCAGAGGGATCCTAGTCCCTACTTTGGTATCTGGTATGTTTGGATACAGAGACAGCTGAGCTTCAAATGCTTTCATTGTTTCCCCTTTTAGGTGGGACACACACACTACTGAAAGAGTTAATCAAACCCAATACCTTTCTAAGCATAGGAAAAGGGCCACATTAACTTGCAGTGCTTTAACTGTTCCACTCAATTAAATGATATATAGTTTAACATTAAGAAACATCGGTGGGTTATTTTAAAGTGAATTATAGAGGACAGAGTCAGAAAAGACCAGGTTGAAATCCTGGCCCCCTTGACATCAATAGGTGTTTTACTGTGGATTTCAATAGGACCAGAATTTCACCCAGGAATGTATGAAGTCTGGCTCCTCATCCAGAAGTGTGTGTGAGGTTTTGCACATGCCAATGAGGAGATGTGTATCTTTAAAGCCAATTGGAGGCAGCCAGAAGAAATGGAAGGAAGTTTGAGGGAGCAATAGTTGTCTGCTGCTTTCCCTAAACGTGTTTTCACTTAAACAGAAATACTCGGAATTCATAACCACTGATTGTAAAGGATTAGACTTCATTGGAGCTAGTGAAAAAACGGGAACATTTTTCACTACATTTTTGTGAAAAACAGGTCCCTTTTTTCGTGAAAAAATTTGAAACTTGAAATTTTTCGACCAGCTCTAGAATTCACAAAATCCATTGACTAATGCTCATTTAATAATGCCTGGGAGTGAAAGCTTCCACTGGGGCAGGGATCGCGGGAGTCTGAAGAGGTAGCAAACCCTATGGAACTCAAGGGTAGAAGGGGCATTGGATTTGTGGTGCTGCTCCTGTTGGTTAGATTGTGAGCAAATACTCCTCCACATAGCTAGGTGGGGCCTCAGAGGCAGGGGAACTGATATGGTTCTTCTACATAACACAAAGACAGATAAGATTTAGGGAGCCGGGGTTTGAGTCTTGTGAGCTGCACAGCCTTACTATATGTTCCATTCTATGCATCCGATGAAATGGGCTGTAGCCCACAAAAGCTTATAAATTTATAAATTTATAAAAGCTAATAAATTTGTTAGTCTCTAAGGTGCCACAAGTACTCCTGTTCTTTTTGTGGATACAGACTAACATGGGCTGCTACTCTGAAGCCTAGATCAGTGGCTCTCAACCTTTCCAGACTACCGTGCCCTTTCAGGAGTCTGATTTGTCTTGCGTACCCCAAGTTTCACCTCGCTTCAAAACCACTTGCTTACAAAATCAGACATAAAAATACAAAAGTATCACAGCACACTATTCCTGAAAAATTGCTTACTTTCTCATTTTAACCATATATAAAAATATATCGATTGGAATATAAATATTGTACTTACATTTCAGTGTATAGTATATAGAGCAGTATAAACAAGTCATTATCTGTATGAAATTTTAGTTTGTACTGACTTTGCTTGTGCGTTTTATGTAGCCTGTTGTAAAACTAGGCAAATATATCTAGTTGATGCACGCCCTCGAAGACCTCTGTGTACCCCCAGGGGTACGTGTAGCCCTGGTTGAGAACCACTGGTTTAGATCACTTAAAGCTTCCCCAGCAGCAAGGAGGTGTGTTGGAGGGCAGATGGACTGCTCTGCAGCTCCACTAGCCATTTTCCCCTGCAGAAAGGAAGGCATAAGAACAGCAGAAGCTGCAACCCCAGGCTACAGAACAGCTTAGCTGCCAATCCATGATTTTTTTTTGGGGTGGGGGGGAAGTGCGGGACTCCTTCTCCACAGGAAGCCCCATGTGGTCAAGCTGCCTATCCGGCAAGGGTAGGGTCGAGATTTAATCTGAACTATCCATGCTTGTTTGGGGAGTTATTGTCTCTTGGTACCTGCACTCTCCCCACTAACGTTATGTTAATTTCTTGAACATTTGTAAATAAGTAGGGGGGGAAAGGTGGAAGAATTAAACAAACATGGGGACTATTTTACTAAGCAGAAGTAGCATCCTTCTGTGAGGGTAACACATGCATATTGAGAAGGCAAGTGAGAGCAAGAGCAAAACCAGTGCTTCCAATATCTCTACATTTTCAAATTAAGTATATAAATAAGATTTATAGCATAATGACAAGTTAATTCTTCCTTTCATAATTTTATTAAAATAAGCATGTTCTATCTTTTAACTAGACCTGACATATGCTTACATAGATACAACACACCCTGTAACCTAATCTGCGAGCAATCTTGAAGCAATTAACTCCTTCTAATCTTTAGCTAACAAAGCCCACCATGCAAAAAGTCCCTTGAGACTGACACTCTAAAGGCCTCAGTGAGCTCTCTCTGACTATTTCTCTGTTACTCAACGTGTAGGAGCTCATTGGCGGTCTCAGAGAGCAGGGATTCATTTGAAACAACAAAGATGAATCATCACAGATCATAAGATCTTCATTAACTCCTTATTTCTCTACTAATTAACACAAAAGGAATGACTTGAATGCTTGACAGGCAGCGAATGACCCACAGCTCGGTGGTTAATAGGATGCAAATGATGCCTAATGAGGGTCTCTAGCTGCAGCCTGGGCATCTGGCTTACTATTTTTGTTGTAGATTCAGAGAGGGTTTGGGATGAAAACAGTTTAACCCAAAATATCGGCTTTAGCTGAGTTCAGAATAAGTCTATACATTTATGTGAGTCCAGCACACACACAAATTAGTTAAACCATTCCTCAATAGGGTTATGTTAACACAGGGTATTTGAATTAAAATAAACCCTTTCCTTACATAGCAATCATAACTGAAAGAAGTGTTAAAAGTTTGTATGTGTGATCCGAGCCATCCTTGGGGTAGGGCGAATTGGGGTGACCAATCCGGGCCCCGCACTTTGGGAGGCCCCGCGGACTGGTGCGATTGGCTGGCGTGGCTGGTCCTGGAAGAGACGAATCTGTCACTTCTGCCTTGCCCCCCCCCCCCCCCGGGAGGGCCCTGTGTGTGATAAAAATAGCTAGCTTTACTGACTCCCAATGACATTATTGCATGCAATGCTGTTGTAGCCATGTTGGTCCCATGATATTAGAGTTACAAGGCGGGTGAGGTAATATCTTTCATTGGAGCAACTTCTGTTGGTGCGAGAGACAAGCTTCTGAGATTACACAGATGTAAGCTCAAAAGCTTGTCTCTCTCACTAACCACGTTGGTCTAATAAAAGATAGCACTTCACCAGTCTTTTACCCCTAATGAAATGCCAATTTATAGCGGGGATATTTCTGCACTGTTTTTTTTAGAAACTGTGTAGATGGAGCACCCGATGTTCGTTTTTTTTTAATTTTCAATGAGAAATAAGATTGAACTGGATGCAATTTATACCAAAGGGTCATTAGAGTTATTTTAGAATCTATTTCCAGTTGATCATTAAGGTCTCTATTTAATATTATTAATGAAAAAGCTTTTCATAAAAAGCTTTGGTGTTCCTGAAACTCCACCACTCGCTCCCAATAATTGGAAGCATACATAGTTTTCTATGGGCTCTGAAGCCAGATAGAGCTTCTGATTAATCTGACTCTCAGCAACTTTTGTGTGTGACAGTTACCCTGGTTTAGTTAGATCAGTACAGCTATTCTTGCCCAATGGAGTCACATTTCTGGGCTTGCCCTGGGGCATATTGAAATGCTTGTGTCTTTTGCACACAACAGCATGCGGCATTGATGTCAGCACGGTGCGGTGTGGGTAGGTATCCCAGAGTCCCCTGCACTGCCTATAGGATCACTACCATATGGGAAATTTTCACAGGGCTTGGGGGATACCCAGTTGTGTTTGAGGGATTTGTGGGATTAGGGGTCCACAAGATGGGGAGAACCTCCGCTGGGATGAATTAGCTTTGCTCCATTGATTTCAGTGTTTATCCATTTCTCCCACAAATGTCTCCTGGCATTTCCACCTATGCACAGAACACCTTTCCTGAGCTACTTTGCAAAGCCAGTACCCACTTCTCTTTTAACCCCCTTCTGCAGACCTACTTCTTTGATAGGAAACTTGCTGGATAATACTTTTGTTGTTTACTGTATCTATTGCTCTCATTAAAAAATAACTCTCTGTTCCATCATGCTGTGCACCAGCCTTCAGTGAGCAATATCATAATCTTCTTGATGTTGCCTTTTCAAATCCTACCAATTCTCACTGTCTCATTAACTTACCACCATCTACTCCTTAGCTGAAATTAGGGCTTATCTTGCAAACTCTTATGCATATCCATTTACATGAATATTATTATGTATCTAGGTAAAATAAATCATCTTGTTTAAGTACTTGCAGGATCAGGTCCCAGTTCAGCAACTTGATATGCTTGAACAGTTGAGCCCATGCAGAGTACCACTGATTTCTTTGGGACTCTAGGCAGGCTGAATATCTGGCTCTGTGGATCCCAGTGTAGAATCTGGGCCTTCAGCCCCAGTCCTAGTCCTGTAAACACTTCTGCATATGCTTTCTTAATTATCATGAGTAGCCCCATTAACATAAGAACAGCCATACTGGGTCAGACCAAAGGTCCATTTAGCCCAGTATCCTGTCTTCCGACCGTGGCCAATGCCAGGTGCCCCAGAGGGAATGAACAGAACAGGTAATCATCAAATGATCCGTCCCCTATTGCCCATTCCCAGCTTCTGGCAAACAGAGGCTAGGGACACGATCCCCGTCCATCCTGGCTAATAGCCATTGATGGACCTATCCTCCATGAATTTATCTAACTCTTTTTTGAACCCTGTTATAGTCTTGGCCTTCACAACATCCTCTGGCAAGGAGTTCCATAGGTTGACTGTGTTGTGTGAAAAAATACTTCCTTTTGTTTGTTTTAAACCTGCTGCCTATTAATTTCATGTGGTGGCCCCTAATTCTTGTGTTATGAGAAGGAGTAAATAACACTTCCTTATTTACTTTCTCCGCACCAGTCATGATTTTATAGACCTCTATCATATCCCCCCTTAGTTGTCTCTTTTCCAAGCTGAAAAGTCCCAATCTTATTAATCTCTCCTCATATGGCAGCCATTCCATACCCCTAATCATTTTTGTTGCCCTTTCTGAACCTTTTCCAATTCCAATATATCGTTTTTGAGATGGGGCGACCACATCTGCACGCAGTATTCAAGATGTGGGCGTACCATGGATTCATATAGAGGCAATATGATATTTTCTGTCTTATTATCTATCCCTTTCTTAATGATTCCCAACATTCTGTTCACTTTTTTGACTGCTGCTGCACATCGAGTGGATGTTTTCAGAGAACTATTCACAATGACTCCAAGATCTCTTTCTTGAGTGGTAACAGATAATTTAGACTCTATCATTTTATATGTATAGTTGGGATTATGTTTTCCAGTGTGCATTACTTTGCATTTATGAACTTTGAATTTCATCTGCCATTTTGTTGCCTAGCCACCCAGTTTTGAGAGATCCTTTTGTAGCTCTTCGCAGTCTGCCTGGGACTTAACTATCTTGAGTAGTTTTATATCATCTGCACATTTTGCCACCTCACTGTTTACGCCTTTTTCCAGTTCAGTATTTCATTGATATTCATGATAGTAAAGTTAGGCACATGCAGAAGTGATTGCAGGAGTATCCTAAATTTGTATGCTCCACAGAACAGAGATCACATCTCTTATTGGTATTAGAAGGCACCTAGCGCTATTTTAGACACTGTTGCAGTGATGCATAATAGTAATGGAACACTAGTGCCTCAGATACTTTACATAGAAATTTAGGTTTTCTTATGGAAATGTTTTATAAAACCTAATGGAACCGCTTTTCATTTTTTTAAATGATTAAAAATATTACCTTTCATTGTACGCACAAAACACTACAGCTAATACACAAAAGCCCCAAACTGAAATTGACTCGAAAATTATTTCAAATAAAAGTGAAACTGACCAATATATTTTCCTTGTGCTGGCAGAATGAAGTAAAAAACGTAAACAAAGAGTATACATGGTGGAAAGACTAACTTTTTTTTAAATCTGTTTTAATAATCTAAGAGAATGTTGGTAACAGGAAAAGAGTGATGGGCCTGAATCCAAAACTTTCAGTATGTTCAGATTTGGATCTCGAATCAGATCTGAATTTCACAGTTTGGCTCTCTATCTTCAGAATAGGAAATCTGTTTTGTTTTTACTTATATAATTATTGGCATGGCATTATCCATTTACAACAAAACAATTTTCAAAACTAGCTATAAACTGTAAAACAATTAATAGGTTTCTACCAAGCATGCAGAGGTATAGTCCTAAAACTTGTGGTTATGTTCTTGGGTTATGTTTATAAATACAGTAGTTTCCATTCTGAAATGTGGAAAAAGGTTTGCAATAAAAATAATTTTACCCTTTGCAAATCTATGCCCTCATTTGCCTATGGCTAGCTCTATAAATCACTCCAGTTGCTGATTATTGTCAGCGTACATCCAGAAAGTGTCCCTGCAAGACCATCCGGCCATACATAATGGTCCCTTCTGACCTTAGTATCTATGAATCTATATTGTTCCCGTTCCATTTGTTTATGTAGAGGACTTATGTTTAAAGACGATGAGCATGGCATCCACTGGGTTAACGTGGTAGTATTATTTCAACATACAGTAAGCATGCAAAAGCCTGCGTGACTCCACCTTTGCTGGACATGGACAGCTCATCCCGAGGCACTCGGGGGATTAATAAAATGAAATTGTTTTTGGATTTGCTGCACTCTCTCTTATCTTTTAAATCCATAATGTCCCACAGAAGGCAAAATGTAGTCATTTTAGTCAGCAGCCTCTCATTAATCTTCCACCTTTGGGGAAATGCACATTTATAAAAGGATGGAACTATACGGAGCTGAACTCCAGCACATATAAAAGCTCAGGTAATTTGCCTTTGACTAAAGAGCTCAGAGTGGTATGGCAGGCACAAAAGCACAACTAGTTTAAATTAAAGCAACCTTTCAAGGTGCATAATTTGTATGTATATATATAAACACACACACACGCATATATATCTACATATACAAACCCACAGAGTCATCAGTTTTTAAGATAATCTTTTAGGTTAAGTATGTTCCCACATTAAACTGATAATTACCCCACTTTTTCTTCCTCTGTCCCCAGATACCAAACGTGCTGGATTTTTGCTTCATGTTTTATTTATGGAGCAGAATTAATATGCAGATTCACAAAAACTTAAAAACTCATAATTATTCATAAAGGGGTTTAAGGTTATTTAGTACATATTTATGAAAGTTTATGTATGCTAGGAATTGTGTTTGAAAGTACTATGGAAGGGTATTGACTGAGGTTAATTACTAGCATGGAGAGTAATCTGAAAATGATCAAACTCTTTGAATGAAAATATTTGTCCGTATTTCTGATCTATATTTAAGCGAAGTAATGGACATCAATAGTCTTGCAAATATATTCGGAAATGGTTCTGCAAGAGAGAAGATTTGCATATCTAATGCAAACAACCAATGAGGAAAAAATGTCTAGTTAGACACCTTTGATCACTAAGCAAATGTAATAAATGATAGAGATTTATCCTGTTTGTTGTCATCTGTGTTGAGTTATGTTCTTATACAAATATGCTCTAGTCTAGAAAATATTAGCATCAATTTAAGGTAGCCCTAATCTACTACTTTCTGGAATAAGATTCCACTATTTCTGGAATGGAAGTTTTCTGCTGAAGTTACTTAGGATCAGTACAGGATGTATGTAAATAATATATTATATTGGTTTTATATTTACACAAACCTTTCTATCTTATGCATAATTAACTTGCTTGCTATTCCACTGTGCTTGAAGGTTGGAAGCCCATAAAATATACTACTGTCAATCAAATAAGCAGTGGTGGTAGCAATTCAAAATGATAGGATATTGTCAAAATATTGATAAGGCCCTGATCCTTCAAACACTTACACACATGCTTAATTTTACTGCTGTGAGTAGTCCCATTAAATCAGTGTAGTAAATTTAAGCATGCATGTCAGTGTATGCAGGATCAGGGCCCAAGAAAAGTGGTGATATGATCATTTCTGAGAGTATATTTTATTAATCCATAAAGTTTGCTGTTTCTTTAACTAGTTTTTATAAAAATATAAATGGGTTGTTTATTATTACATAACCACAGTCTACTACTACATAAAAACAACACATTTTTATTAGAGAAGATGTTTTGCTCATCCTTATGAAAAATATCAGAATGATCCCTGGGGAGACTGATTTAGCATGGGCCAGTATGGCATGGGCTCTAGTAATGGGAGTGTTCCCTTAGCACCCGGCTGTTGCACCTCAGCTCTGTTCAGAAGTGACAATGCATCAGGGTAAAATGATAGGTTTCAGAGGAACAGCCGTGTTAGTCTGTATTCGCAAAAAGAAAAGGAGTACTTGTGGCACCTTAGAGACTAACCAATTTATTTGAGCATGAGCTTTCGTGAGCTACAGCTCACTTCATCATCTGATGAAGTGAGCTGTAGCTCACGAAAGCTCATGCTCAAATAAATTGGTTAGTCTCTAAGGTGCCACAAGTACTCCTTTTCTTTTTGGTAAAATGATAGACTGCTTGCTCCCTCCTTCTTTGTCTTCCGAAGGCAAAGGAGTTCTCTCAGCATGGGCGCCAGTGATCTGTATTAGGGTTGGTCTACGTACAGTGTTTGCACAGCTTTAGCTCTACTGGTTTAGAAACGGATCTAGTTAAACTGGTGCTCGTGTGGACACAGTTATACCAGTGTAAAGGTGCTTACAGAAATAAGTGGTATTGACGTAGGCACCTTTACACTGATTAAGCTGCATTCCCGATTAAGTTGCACCAGTTTAACTAGGTCTGTTTCTAAACTGACGACCTTATGTTGCTACAAAAACTGTGCAGAGACCAGCCCTTATATGACTTGGAATGAGACTGCTGGACATAGGTTACTGCAATACGTACTGGGTCAGAGGTGAGCTGGAGGTAGGCTCCGTATTCCATTACTAATTTCCTTCCCTAAGTTCCCAATAGAAATATTTTTGCTTTTTAGCTATATATATGGGCGAGAATCGCACATCTCCCATGGGAAAAACTGGAGGAAGAAGAGGTGGGGGCTTGGCTTCCTTTCAGGGACTGATCATTGCATTCAGTTCCCAGAATCCAAGGATACCCTGATACAGAATGCAAAGGATCCACTGGAGGCCTGTGGCTCCACACTTGCCCTGGGGCCCCCTGCAGCCTTTCCGGGTGTGTCTACATTGCAGTAAAACACCTGCAGCTGGCCCACGTCAGCTGACTTGGGCTTACTGAGCTACAAAATTGCTGTGTAGAAGTCTGGGCTCGGGCTGGAGCTCCAGCCTGAAGCCAGAACTGCTACACTGCAATTTTACACTGAGCCCCAATATCCGGAGTCAGCTGACAGGGCCCAGCTGTGGGTGTTTTGCTGCAGTGCACACATACCCTCAGTAGATCTACTCTGCCAGGGCTTCCTCTGCGGCTAATGCCTACAGGATGCCCTCTCCATCTTGGGGAGCAAGGAGGGAGTGGCACACACAAGGTAACAAAGCCTGAGGCTGGCTGAATCCATTACCAGGTGCCAGGAGTAGCAGATGTGTGTCTCTCCTAACCCCATTCCACTCTGCTCTCTCCCCACTTATGGATCTCTGGGCTTGCGAGTATTTTCCATGAGTTCTGGATTGGGCGGAGGAGTGGGGGGTGGCAATGAGGAGGTAGCTGAGCTCTCTGCCCCACACACAAATGGGAAGATCTGTATGCAGACAATCCCCTCCTTTTCCAGATCATGGGGGAACAGTCCCTCCCCACAATATTTTGAAATACATGGGACCATAATATGGCGATTATAGTTGCCCTAAGTGCGATGACTATAGCCTGAAAGATGTGTAATCGCTTTTAATAAATACATTAAATTATTTGAAATAATGTCCTATTTGCCAACAGCTTATTCCATAAATATATATGGAATATAAAACAGGAGCGATTCCTTGACATAATTAAAATTGTACAGCCAGAGAGGAGGCAGGGAATAGTGTTATCTTTTCAGCTGCAAACTATTTTACAGAAATATTTCTTGCACATAAGCCTTCTATTTACCTTTAGGGATAATATAATTGCATATTTAAAACTGTGCTGCTCTGGAAGCAGTGCTGGCTGGTGTGTCTACATTCCAAGCTCTTATTCTTGGAGTGCAATCAACCCACGACAGCTACCTCCTTCACAGCTCCTGGAGCCCTCCTCCCAGTTACCCACATAGAAGCAGCCCTAATATTATATCAAGGGGTCATTTACCTAGAACCAAATCATTTCCATTGATAGGGGATAGGAGTATCATGGATATATAGCTGTCTGTGTGACATGGGGTTTGATCCTGCAGCATGCCAAGAGTCCTTCAACACCCACTGAGGTCAATAGGGATAGAACAGAATAAAAATGGAAGGTGCTGAGTGTAACAACCTGCACCATGGTCACCAGTAGGGTTTGAACCCTGGAGCTTCAGCAGCATGCACAAACCTCTGTCACTAGAGCTCAGGGAGTAACTTCACTGACTGGTAGCAATAGCTGGTTGTTATCCTGTGGAGGGGGATAAATCTCTAGAGAGGACACAACACACACAGTCTAAGTGTATTACATCAGTACCTCATAGCATTAAGCCCACACTGAAGAAGCTATAAATAACACAGAAAGTTATTAAATAGACATATTTTTTATACCTTATGTTTTATTTTTTGGCCCACAGGTAGACTATATAAATGATGATGCATCAAGGAATGGAATCAATGCTGTATTATCTGTGATACATTGTGCTGTACATTATGTCAGTATAGCAGCACCCAAGAATATATAACAATTCTTTTTTAAAGGATAAACTATGAACTATTAATGCATGAACTCAGTTAACAGTATCTTCTGGCAAAACGGTCTCCTCGGGTTGTAAACCTTTAGCTTCTGTATGCCATATATAATCTCACCAATCCAATAGCTGAGTTACAAACTCCTTAAAACAAAAGGCAGCTATTGGAAAAAAAAATGCCACAACTTTAGGTTTCTAGGCTCAAATATTCATGCGAGTTGTCCCTTTGACCCAGACTCTCAGCTGCTCCCTATGTGCACTGGACACAGCTGGGGGACCACAAATGAACCATTTGTGGCTCCTAGATCTTGGGGCTGGTTGTATCCTAGCCTGGTCCCTGGTGGAGTTTAGAGCAGCCTTATGGCTGCTATAAGCGACATGATCTTGCTATGGCCCCAAGTGACACTGAGGATTGCCAGAGTGCCATGTTGATCCAGCCACATCCCTTTTTTCCTTGCCCCACACGCTAAATGTCACATATGCTGGGGGTGGGAGTGGCACAAAGCCAACTAAGCAAACTTTGCTCCACCCAAAGATTCCCCAGTGATAAAGAATCCCAAGATGGCCATACCTGCCAGCTTTCTAGGACCTTTGCCCAAAGCAGGGAGCGGAGTATCTGGGGCCCACTAGTTCACATTTGCAGGATCAAGGCCTAGAGTTTGAATAAAGCCACAATGGGGGGTGGGGGTGGAGGAGAAATAACAATGGCATATCCAGTCTAACAATACCTAGGTATAGGGGAAGCCCTCATCAATCCTTGCTCTCTTTACTGCAGAGATTGTTCACCAATCCTTTTTGGTGGTCTCCTTTTTGAAAGTGAAATGATGTAATTTGTTCCGTAGCCGGGTGTTCTCTGAGGAGGCTGAGCCATGTTTCCAGCTGCTTTTCATGCTTAGGCAGTTGCTTCCAGGCAATGCGATGCTTTCACGATTGTTGACATCTAGAAAGAAAAACAAACAAGACAGTGATTTCCTGTCATGTTCCCTTCCCTGCATTACTTAACCAGTCCCTCTTGAGATCACTGATCCGCTCTCCTCTCAAGAGCAACACATACAATGATAACTTCCATGCTCAGGCAGTCATTAAAGGTAGACCCTCAATGCACCAGGCAGCAGGTTAACTTCAATCAAAGCTTTGCAGAAAATCTCTTACATTGACATAAGGCTAATTCTGTTTATATATTTAGAAATCCCTATTTTTGGTGGGGAAGTGGGTGAATTAATCTATCATACTGGGGTTTCTCTTTGCTTATAACAGAGAATTTTTCACCTATTAATCCTGTTTTTTTTTTCCTTTTCATCTGGAAAGCACATTTTTGGCACCCTGGAAATAAAAAATCCTAATCATATAATATTTCAGAGCATATACAGTGAGGACACTTTTGTAGCTAAACCACCGGTACCTACAGAATGTTGGATAACTACACTCATCAGAGAATAGCATAAAATAAAGCAACCCACATCTCTACTAAAAATAATTATTATATTTGCATGTATTAAATTATAGTTTAAAAATTACTGCCAGAAGGCATGCTGGAGGGAGACAGAAAATGAAATAGTGTTCAAACACTGAATTTAAAGGAATTGCTAAATAACCAAATTGGCTATTCATAAGCAGATCCAAATGCTGGAATATCAGTTCTAACACTTGCTTATTACTTGTTAGGAAGATTGTTTAACTGGCACCAACCTTTTGCCATTTCCATAGGCCCCACTGAAGAGAGGCAGCTGATTTTTTCCTTAGCATTTAGGATCCATTTTGTACATTGCTTAGGCTTATTTAGTTTGCCGATAGGCGAGTGGAGAATAACTATATTTTGACTGTATGATCACCAATAGCTGTAGTTCTAAATGGCATAGGACCTGATCCAAAGCCCATTGAAGTCCGTAGAAAGACTCCTATTGATTTCAGTGGGCTTTGGATCTGGACCATATTGCATGCACATTGGGTTGCATTTCATACACGCATGAAGATCTGTTAACAGATGCACTGCTGTCTTCTCCCCCTCATCCTTTGAATAGATAAAGGATCAAACTGTGAAGTTCAGTTCAAAAATTAAAGTTGATCTTCACCAAATACAATACAATGTTTGGGTGTACATTTTTGGTTTGAGACCAGTATAAGCATAGGACAGAGCTGGGAAGTCTGGATCTGGATCTAGAATTCAGCAAAGTATCAAGGAGGGTCACAGTATTTGAGTCACTTAGTAACTTGATTCATATTTGATTAGATTAATAATGGTTCATAGATGTTCAGATATTACATCAGTAAATTTTGTGATTTAAGGTTACTTAGTAACTCAGAAGCAGACAGAACTCAAACTCTGTTCTTCTAACATTCAACCCTGTGTTTTAGGCATTAGATCAAATTCCCAACTTATCCAATATCATGTGTATGCCAAGGATCCAACAGTTGTTAAGGAAAGTGTAGCCCACAGTGGGCTGGGAGTCAGGAGATTGTCACTATTTTATTGTGTGACTTTGGCCAGGTCATATTACTGTGCCACTATCTATCTATTTCCCCTCCCACCCTTTCTCTTGCTGTTCAGGGCTAGGACTATCTCTTACTATGGCTCTATCTACACTTGGAGGTCGGGGTGTGATTGATTCCCAGCTTGTGTAGACATAATTGAGCTGGCTCTCATCAAGTTAGTGTGCTAAAAATAGTAGTGTAGCCACCGTAGTCTAGGAAGCAGCGAGCAACAGCTTGGGCTCACCACCCCGCATAGGTCCTCTCAGGATTCCAGGAGGGTTTGTACTCAGGGTGGCAAGTCCACGCTGCCACTCACCCCTGCTCATGGGACTGTTTTTAGCACATAGCTCAATGACAGCTAGACTGAGTGTGTCTACACAAGCTGGACCACACCCCCAGCTCCAAGTGTAGACATAGCCTCAGTGTTTGTACAGCGCCTAGCACGATGCTACCACAAGGCACTGCTGTAATATAAATAATCAATAATAACGTGTGGTAAATAAAGAACGAGTCTCAGGCTGCACAACTCTAATATTAATGCAAGTTCATTACTTTGCAAATGTATCACCAATGGCTTTATGTTGCTTTGACTTTACTATTTCATAAGGCAGTTGTGACAAGTACGGGAATGATTTATTTTGATTAAATACACTGTGGATGCAAAGTAGTACAATAAGCAGTTCAGACCTCTAACTATCAAGTAAGAGAGAGAACAGATCTTTGGACTGTAATTTTCAAGGTCCAAAACATTTGTCCAAAATCTAAAAACACAAAAAAGACATGATCAGATAATGTAGGGTGCCTAGATAAAGACTTAAGTGAAGTGTGACGTCAGTTTGCCGATAAATTATTTGACATTGTTCTCACACAGAACCTGAGACTGTAAAATTAAACAATGAAACCAAATAGGATATGGAAATCTCCAAGGCAAAAATTGTGCTCAGGATTTTGACTCAGACTTATCATTTTGGGAACTCTAGCATAATTTAGCATGCAGATAGTCAAAAACATTATCAATATTTCTGAGTTTACAATCCCACCTTTGATTGTTGACTTAAAGCACCTAGTTTGATTCATGCTACTGGTGATGTTTACCCTTTGGAATCTATTATGCATAGAAAAATTAGGGATTAGCTTTGGCCTGCGAACCACATATTTTTATGCAAAACTAAATAATTGGGTTATTTATTCATTTAATCAATTCCATATATTTGCCATCAGCAGGCCTGATTTCTTCCGAGGTCACAATTAACACTTTATTTCTTGCGAGGATCTCTGGTTTGATGGTTAACATGGCTAGTCTGGTTGGCATTCAGAAAACATTAAGCTCCCCTACCTTTTGCCATGCTAGCTGTATTATTTTTTCAGTTAGGTCATCTAGTATACAGAGGCAGAATCAAGATGCAAGGTATACGACTCATTAGTGACATAATCCAGACACATTTAAGGCTATGCCTCATAAGGAGAACAAATTTTAAGGAGGTGGAGGAATGGTTTTATTCCATATCGTTTGTAAAAATCCTGTAGAAACTTCAAACTGAAATCTACTTCCAAAACTGGCCCTAAGGTTTGCCTGACCCTGTGCCAACTTAAACAAGCAGGAACCTAAACAGACTTCGCTAACACATGTAGAATGTGTACGGGACAGGGGAGGGGGCAGCATTTGGCAGCTGGACACTCTGGAGAGGAATGGGATTAAGGGGATGCAGAAGGGTTTTGCCTGCTGGAATCCCGGTACTTATCACACAGAGTCTGGAGAGGTTTCAGCTGCTGAATGGGGGATGGATATAGATAAGAGACCAGGGAGGGTTGGGCCACTAAGGTTATCTTTTGAGGTGTAGTTTTGACAGCAGGCAAGGGAGATCGTAAGTGCATGCTTCGGGGTCGGGGTACAAAGCAGAGCCCCTCAAAGCAGGAGGTTTTATGCAACAACACTCTTAGCAGATAACTAGGGCTAGCCTGGCCTGTTTCCTTACTGTTTTCCTTTAACTCAGACTTTGTTATTGTAGGTTGTTCAAAAGTGCTGGGAAGCTAAATGTGATTTAATTAAAAAAAATAATTTAAAAAATATTTCCTCTTGTTCCCCTATTAAGACTCACTAACAATTCATATTGTGGATTTTAAATGACACCATTTTCAAAAGAGATCATTTGTGACTGGTGAATTTCAAGCGTTCTCTATTGACTGTTTGCTAATGATCTGCAGCCCAAGGATCATGAGATAAAGAAATTCAGAAATGTATTGAAATAATTAATCAATTCTGTATTTCACAATCTCATCACCAGCAATTCACAAACTGGAAAAATAAAAGCAAAGCACGCCAAATAAATTTGTTGCAGTTCATTCCCGTAAATAACTTACGCTAAAGAAAGTGAAAGAACATTAGGGTTTTTTGAAGGACTAAAATAAATTTGATTGGAAAATAAGAGACATATCCTGTAATGAGGAATAGTAGAGCAGGGTGGCCTGGAAGATGATAAAATCAAGGTCTTGAAAATCAGTTTAGGAGATTTTGTTTACTCCATCCTGGGAAAGCACAATGAAGAATCACCTTAGTGAAGATCAAAAGACACATTGATATACAAAATCTCATTGAAAACAGAAATGATTTGATAGTGTATTGGGGAAAAGAATGCATGATAGTTTTTTGATGGAGCTGTTCATCATCATCAAGCCTAAAGAAACCTCATTACATCCAAGGCCGATGAGGAGAAGTAATGGTAAGAACAATGGATGCCTATAACAAACAATACAGACCCGATAACGACTGTCAACATTGTCATGACTGGCCTGACTATTTCATACTTCAGCTGATGGAGATGTCGTGGAGGCAGACAGAGTAAAATACTAACAAACACTATGTACCAGATATAACAACATACGCAGAAGCTAATTCAACCTGTAACACAGGCCAGGGTAGAGTTTCCAGAGAATTACCCCATTATTATGTTATGAGATTGTCAGGATTGGAGCTTTTAACTTGGCAGTGTGTGGTTTTTTCCCCACCTTTAATATTGTTTACATCTAAATACAAAATAAAATAAAAACATCCTGTGAACCTGAGTCAGGAGAAATCAGCTTCAGAATGTTATAATGCGTCAGGTCTTAGAACTAAACATCTGGTGGGCTAGTGACATCCTAAGAATTATGCCACTGAATTATCCAAGTGCTTATATGAAATTCACATGAAAAATTAGGCAACCCTCTTTTCAGAGAAGTGTAAACGGACTTCAGGATTTGCATCAAGGAGTTAACAATTTAGTTTGAATTTATTTGGAAGAATGAGCCAGGAAAGCACGAGCTCATGGGTCATGGTATTATGGGTCAGACTGTGCGTGAGCTCTGCAGGGGTATGTGAAATCGCTTGTCTTCTTTCTTATGCTTTCAAAGAGAGCTTGGGTTCAGTGGCAGTCCTTGAGTTTAAGGTGCGCAGGGGCTCCACAGGACTCTGCAAATGGGTAAGGAGGAGGCTTTGAGCCATGGTGCAGAAGGGAGCATATTCCACACCCTCTTCAACAGGTGGCACAGCAGCTGCCCTTCTCAGGACATGCAAGAGGCATTGTACTTTCCTGAGCTCCTACTGTGAGATGCATCTCCAGCTGTTCTCAATGTGGGGCTGCAGCAGGAGAGCAAGATGCAGATTGTAGGAAGTTACATGCACGCATCGTGGCATTTAGGCTTTGTCAGAAACAGAAGGACCGTTAGGAGGCAAAACATAAAGGCATATATTTATTTTTCATTTGCAGGTGGAAACACTCTCCTGCTTCCCGCAGGACAGGCTCTCTTATGGCAGAACCAATACTGCCACAAAATTGCATAGGCTGATGGACTGGCACATAGGCAAAAAGAGGTAGGAAGTCTGTTCCTTGTCACGGACGCCTTTGTGGCCAGTCCTGATGCGAGGGAAAGAGCAGGTGCAGGAGGAATATCTACCAGTCAAAATATGCTGACCTCAATAAGCAGCTTTTCAACCAACATCAGTAAAAAAGGTAATGGAGGCAGGACCAGATTCAAGGGTAGAATGAAACACTGCATGTTACTGTAAGAATCAGAGGTCACGTGTTGGGGGGGAGCATGTAGGGTCTGTTCCCCCCTTCCCCCCCCACATTTGCTGCTTGGCTTATACTGAGCATGCTCACATGGACTGAGCATGCTCACTAACATCTGCTGAAGCCACTGCCCTCACTCTACTCCACCCCCACCCCCACACTATCAGCAGGTACTGGTCATCTCTGGTAAGAATGTAAAACTTCTTGAAGGAAATTAAAATATATTTCTCCCAAGCTGGATCTGTGGCAAATGGACATTTACCAGTAAAATCCATTGATATATTATGGTAGTATCTCAATTTACAGCTTCAGCACTCAGGGGTTAGATTTCCTCCACCCACATCTCTTTTAGAATATTCAAACCATCTTCCTACCAATGCAAAATTATTCTCTGCAGTATTTTTAGTTATAAACAGCCCCTGACATATTTTGGAGCCATTCAGACATGCAGCTCTGAAGCAAAGGTGAATAAGTCAAATGTCTAAATGCAACTTTTTATTTAACTACAGAAAAATAAGCAAGAATTCTAGTGGCAGAGAAAGCAGGTCATCAAATTTGTGCTCAGCTAGTAAGAAAGGGTCTAATCCTGTTCCCAGGGAAGTCAATGGCAGAGCTCCCATTGATGTCAATTGGATCAGGATTGGGCCCCAGAAAGGGAAAGGGATAGAGTGAGATCTTGCACTTCAAGTCTGTTCAGAAGCAATAATAATAATCTGTTTGGAAGCCAACTATCTCCATCACTAAAAGCTATGCAGGTTTTTTCATCCCTAACAAGGACACTGATGATTCCAGTGTGTACTGATCATAGAGGAACAATAGGAATGGCTAGAAATCAATTGGTAGAAGCTTTCCTGAAGAGCATATTCCTCTAAAAGGTTGTGATCATCTTCTGAACAGATACTTGGTTAATAATTATTGTTATATTTGTGTAACAGCAGCACCTAGAGGCTCCAGTCAAGATCAAGGATCCATTGTGCTGGATGTTACATCCAAATAATAAGATACAGTGCTTGGCTCAAAGAATTTACAATCTAAATAAGAGAGACAAAGGGTGGGAGAAAGGAAAGAGTATTATTACCATTTTACAGATGGGGAATTGAGGCACACATAGATTAAATGATTTATCCAAGTTATTCAGGGAATCTGTGGCATAGCCAACAATTGAATCCAGTTTTCCTCAGTCACAGCCTAGTGTCTTAACCACAAAACCAGCCTTCATAAATGGGGCCTCATTTGGGAAGATGGCCTGTAACAGTGCGGGTGTAATTTTGTGCCTGCAGATAATTGTGGGCACAAATTGTACAATTTATCTTTCTTACTGTAGCTGAATGTACTTAGATGGTTAACTCTTCTCATCTACACCCACAATTAAATTTAAGCACAGAATTGCACCTGCAAAATTAGAAGGCTGGTTGAGGAGACTTAAAAATTTAACCCAAAGTGTTCATTGTTCATTAATGCAGGTAAGTTAAATCTCTGAAGTCAAGGCCCTGGAGGTTTATTCAAGATCATCTGTAATCTTGACCTACTATCCAGGTTAGTAGGCCCAGAAATAGACTCAGTTTTTTCCTACATCTATTTTCAAAGTCCATGCAATGGTTTCTGCATGTGTGTTTACCCTATTCCAGTGCTCTTTTAAAAAACAAATAGACTATAATAATGAAAATACACTCAACAGCGAGAGTACCACCATTGTGTGCTATAGTAAACATAAAGAGTCAAACTCTGCCCTGTGTGGAAACCAACAGAAAATAATAGTCATCTAGAGCTAAATAGGCTCTTTCCAGGTAAGCTAAAAGAAATAAATAAGTGTACATCCAAGATTGGAATTTAACTCACAGATTGGATATTTGTTACTGAAGAGTCTTCATGCCTTTGTGATGATATACTTTCCTGGGTCTTAATTCATATTGTTTCTGTCTCATTTAAGGTTACTCTACAGTGTTTATTATTAATTCAAATTCTCACTATTAAAGGGAAGATATTACCCATATGGTTGACGTGCTGCTCAGTATGTTCATAAGTTCTCCAGTGTTTTGATTAACGCTGACAGAAAAGCCTTTGAAAACATATGGCCCTATATACATCCTGTCATTTCTAATAATAAGGTACATTCTTCAGTACATTTTCCTAAGATGGATTCAGTCATATTTTAGAAACATGCTAATACTTTGTTAATTAGTCTTTTGAGGTTGTTGAAGGGAAGGGGGGTAGAAACTGAATGAAAATAAACTTTTTCTTGGACAGACACCACAAGCACTGCAGATCATTTGTCGGACAGAAAAACGTGATATCTGTGAGTAACACTCTTTATATATAGCCAGAGTTCTTAAACCAATTAGCATCTGGCATATTGAAAAGATTCATTCTCTGACTGATATGCCAGACTCTTAGAGCTGTAACATGAAGACTTGATTTTGGTGCTAGTTGCATTGATTAGGTCAATATTTCATTTCTGGTGTTGAATTTCTACATTTGTACCAATTGGTTCCACTGTCTGTAGCCGTAGGGGCAAAACTGACTCTGGGTTGTCCTCTACTTCCCTCAGTAAGGGCCTGATTCCAAGCCCATTGACTTCCATGGGCTTTAGCTCAGGCCCCAGACTGCGAAATGTATATATTGGCTTATCAAATATTGTCTGAAGAGATTACTTCTTCCACTCCTGCTCTGCTATAATTCTCTTCCATTTCTTTATCTTTCACTTTGACTGATGCACAGCTCACCTCCATGATCACCCCACGTCTCAGTTCTCCTTCACTTGTGTACATGTGTACCTCCCATCCTCAAAGAACTCCACTGGCTACCTGTTCATTACAGCATCTAGTTCAAATGGCATAGCTCTGGTCCACTTCTTGGATCTGGTATCTCTCTACTCTGCTTCCTCTTTAAACAGGACCTGATCCTGAGAGATGACAGTGCTCAGAACCTCACATGCATTACAGAGGTATTTCAGGGTGGAATCATATAGCACTAGGCAATTTAATAATCTACATGGTAACAGTATAATTGTTATATTTTTAAAAATCGGTGTAGATGTAATATTTTGTAAATCTGCATGTATATATTATGTAATCATGGAATGAAAGTTTATTGTGAAACGCTGCAAAATTACAATATTAATAAGCATGAGGAAAAAATACGGATGTTTATTTTTAAAAATATGGTTGCATTTCTTTCCACAGTCTTGATGAGGTCTTCATCCATATAGGTCTCAATCCTTCATCATTGATTGCAGAGAGAGTTTTGCCATTTACTGCAATGATGCAAAATCAATTCCAATAAGGAGAACTGGGGAGAATTTTTTACGATGAAAAAAGACTGTTTGACTATAATGAATATGTACATATTGGTCAAAATTTTCCATTTTGTTGACAAGAGAAAATCCAGTATTATTTGTACATTGTTTATCCCATGATATCCATCTGCAAAATCTCTCTTTCAGCTTCTTTGCTCCTTTGGTATAACATTATATAAACCACTGCATGTACAACAATGAAAAGTTGAAGACTACCATTGGCTTAGGAAAAAGGTGTTATACTGAAAAGGTTCAAGCTTTTGGCCCTGATCCAGCAAGCACTTACATACACGTATAAATAGTCTCTTTGAAGCCAGTGTGGTTCTTCGTGTGAGTAAAGTTAAGCACATGCATAAGCATTTGCAGAACCCAAACATGAAATCTGCAAGATTCTAGGTACAAACCCTCTTCTTGAATGTGAAGTCCTGGAAGTCTTCTGAAATATTTTGCTCCTTGATCATAACGTCCCAGGGGAATCGTGAGCAGCCATCTATACTGGGCTATTTTTGTGTGTACTCGAATCTGTAGACCCAATTCAGTTCAATGGTACCACTCACATCAATAAAGTTACTCATGTACATAAATGATTGCAAGACTGGGGCATTACACTGTAGGTTTCTGAGGCAGGGTCTTTCATGTCTATAAAACACCTACTGCCTTTGGATGCTGCATAAATAATAAAATATGTTAGAATTTTATGAACAGCTGAACATTGGATTGGCCAGGCCACACTGCGTCACTACCACAATTCTAGAATATACTGTGGTTTTTAAAAATTAACCTTTGATTTTCTGTACTCAAACTTACAAAAAGAAAAGAGAACCCTGTACCTATGCACTCAGATAGTATTCAGAGTAGCAAAAGAAGGATTCTGGGTGGACTCCTGAAGGTCGAAACCACAGATTGGACTTCTACATAGAGTGCTTCCGCCAACATGTACGGGCTGAAATTGTGGAAAAGCAGCATCACTTGCCTCATAACCTCAGCCGTGCAGAACACAATGCCATCCATAGCCTCAGAAACAACTCTGACATCATAATCAAAAAGGCTGACAAAGGAGGTGCTATCATCATCATGAATAGGTCGGAATATGAACAAGAGGCTGCTAGGCAGCTCTCCGATACCACTTTCTACAAGCCATTACCCTCTGATCCCACTGAGGGTTACCAAAAGAAACTACACCATCTGCTCAAGAAAATCCCTGAAAAAGCACAAGAACAAATCCGCTCAGACACACCCCTAGGACCCCGACCTGGGGTATTCTGTCTGCTACCCAAGATCCATAAACCTGGAAATCCTGGACGCCCCATCACCTCAGGCATTGACACGCTGACAGCAGGATTGTCTGTCTATGTAGACTCCCTCCTCAGGCCCTATGCCACCAGCACTCCCAGCTATCTTTGAAACATCACTGACTTTCTGAGAAAACTACAATCCATCGGTGATCTTCCTTGTCAAGGTTCCTCCCCCACTCTGAATTCTAGGGTACAGATGTGGGGACCTGCATGAAAAACCTCCTAAGCTTATCTTTACCAGCTTAAGTCAAAACTTCCCCAAGGTACAAAATATTACACCCGTTATCCTTGGACTGGCCGCTACCACCACCAAACTAATACTGGTTACTGGGGAAGAGCTGTTTGGACGCATCCTTCCCCCCAAAATACTTCCCAAAACCTTGCACCCCACTTCCTGGACAAGGTTTGGTAAAAAGCCTCACCAATTTGCCTAGGTGACTACAGACCCAGACCCTTGGATCTTAAGAACAATCCTCCCAACACTTGCACCCCCCCTTTCCTGGGAAATGTTGGATAAAAAGCCTCACCAATTTGCATAGGTGACCACAGACCCAAACCCTTGGATCTGAGAACAATGAACAAGCATTCAGTGTTTTACAAGAAGACTTTTAAAAAAAATAGAAGTAAATAGAAATAAAGAAATCCTCCCTGTAAAATCAGGATGGTAGATATCTTACAGGGTAATTAGATTAAAAAACATAGAGAACCCCTCTAGGCAAAACCTTAAGTTACAAAAAAGATACACAGACAGAAGTAGTTATTCTATTCAGCACAATTCTTTTCTCAGCCATTTAAAGAAATCATAATCTAACACATACCTAGCTAGATTACTTACTAAAAGTTCTAAGACTCCATTCCTGGTCTATCCCTGGCAAAGACCAGCATACAGACAGACACAGACCCTTTGTTTCTCTCCCTCCTCCCAGCTTTTGAAAGTATCTTGTCTCCTCATTGGTCATTTTGGTCAGGTGCCAGCGAGGTTACCTTTAGCATCTTAACCCTTTACAGGTGAGAGGAGCTTTCCCCTGGCCAGGAGGGATTTCAAAGGGGTTTACCCTTCCCTTTATATTTATGACATTCCTGAAAACAGCATACTAGCCACTATGGATGTAGAAGCCCTCTACACCAACATTCTACACAAAGATGGACTACAAGCCGTCAGGAACAGTATCCCCAATAATGCCACGGCAAACCTGGTGGCTGAACTTTGTGACTTTGTCCTCACCCATAACTATTTCACATTTAGGGACAATGTATACCTTCAAATCAGCGGCACTGCTATGGGTACCCACATGGCCCCACAGTATGCCAACATTTTTATGGCTGACTTAGAACAACGCTTCCTCAGCTCTTGTCCCTAACGCCCCTACTCTACTTGTGCTACACTGATGACATCATCATCATCTGGACCCATGGAAAAGAAGCCCTTGAGGAATTCCACCATGATTTCAACAATTTCCATCCCACCATCAACCTCAGCCTGGACCAGTCCACACGAGAGATCCACTTCCTGGACACTACAGTGCTAATAAGCGATGGTCACATAAACACCACCCTATACCGGAAACTTACTGACCGCTATTCCTACCTACATGCCTCCAGCTTTCATCCAGACCACACCACACGATCCATTGTCTACAGCCAAGCTCTACAATACAACCGCATTTGCTCCAACCCCTCAGACAGAGACAAACACCTACAAGATCTCTATCAAGCATTCTTACAACTACAATACCCACCTGCAGAAGTGAAGAAACAGATTGACAGAGCCAGAAGAGTACCCAGAAGTTACCTACTACAGGACAGGCCCAACAAAGAAAATAACAGAACGCCACTAGCCATCACCTTCAGCCCCCAACTAAAACCTCTTCAACACATCATCAAGGATCTACAACCTATCCTGAAGGACGACCCATCACTCTCACAGATCTTGGGAGACAGGCCAGTCCTTGCTTCCGACAGCCCCCGAACCTGAAGCAAATACTCACCAGCAAGCACACACCACACAACAAACCCACTAACCTAGGAACCTATCCTTGCAACAAAGCCCGTTGCCAACTGTGTCCACATATCTATTCAGGGGACACCATCACAGGGCCTAATCACATCAGCCACACTATCAGAGGCTCATTCACCCGCACATCTACCAATGTGATATATGCCATCATGTGCCAGCAATGCCCCTCTGCCATGTACATTGGCCAAACCGGACAGTCTCTACATAACAGAATAAATGGACACAAATCAGATGTCAGGAATTATAACATTAAAAAACCAGTCAGAGAACACTTCAATCTCTCTGGTCACTTGATTACAGACCTAAAAGTTGCAATTCTTCAACAAAAAAACTTCAAAACCAGACTCCAAGAGACTGCTGAATTGGAATTAATTTGCAAACTGGACACCATTACATTAGGCTTGAATAAAGACTGGGAGTGGATGTGTCATTACAGAAAGTAAAACTATTTCCCCATGTTCATTCCCCCGCCCCCCCCCCCCCCCACACTGTTCCTCACACATTCTTGTCAACTGCTGGAAATGGCCCACCTTGATTATCACTACAAAAGGTTTTTTTTTCTCTCCTGCTGGTAATAGCTCACCTTATCTGATCACACTCCTTACATTGTGTATGGTAACACCCATTGTTTCATGTTCTTTGTGTATATAAAATCTCCTCCCCACTGTATTTTCCACTGCATGCATCCGATGAAGTGAGCTGTAGCTCACGAAAGCTTAGGCTCAAATAAATTTGTTAGTCTCTAAGGTGCCACAAGTACTCCTTTTCTTTTTTCAGATAGTATTGCCATCTAAACTGTTTCTTCTATGAATATTAACATTAGTGAGCTAAGCCTGCTGATGCAGTCTTTTTTCTCTGGCTGGCTGATTCAGCAAGATATCAACGAGCCTGCAAAACTTCTCTAAGTGCAGCTGAACTCCCTGCTATGAATTGCAGTGCCAGAGTCATCTGATAGTTTGTTTCCTAGCTGTTACTCTGTGCTGGATATTTTAGGTCTGAAATGACTCAATCTGCAGCCCAGGTTAAAAATAATCAAAAGGGGGAAAAATTACAAAGTTTAATTTGGTTAAAGATATTTTTGTCCTCAACCTTCTGGTTCAATCTTGGCCTTTTAAAAGGCCACCTTCAACTTGAAAGGCAGCCTTAATTACTAGGCATTTTGGCTCCTAAAAGGCAACATAATACAATATATGGAAACTGTACTGTTCTGGATTCAGAGTCTAACAAATTCATAGAACCATCCAGAATAGGAATAGAATGGTATCAGTTACAAAGGGGGAAAAAATCTATTTCCAGGCCAATAAAAAGGACTCCCCCCAAGCATTACTTTAGTCAAGTGGCAAACTCTCTGTACCCTCCATGTCTAAGAATTTGGGGCCTGATTTTCAAAGTTATCTAGATGCAGATAGGTGGGATTTTCAAAAGCTCCCAAACTGCTTAAGCACCTAACTCCCATTAAAGTCAATGGGAATTAGGCAGCTAACTCACTTAGGTACTTCTGTAAAACCCACTAGGGCCCAGATTCTCACAGGCCTAGGCCCAGCTCCTGTATGCCTCTTTAGGTACCTAAATCCCATTGGAAATCTGGCCCTTTGACTCTGCATAGCTGGCCAAAGGACAAGGCCTTGCTTTGTGGGTATGTTTACACTTGGAGCTGGGAGCGTGATGTCACACAAACATAGTCATCCTAGTTCTGGCTGAGAGAGAGCGAGAGAGCAAAAAGTAGTAGTGTAGCCAGGCTAGAATGGGCAGCAGCGAGCAGCAGCACACGGGCTAGCTAAACTGAGGACAAATCTGCCTGAACCTTGTGGGTGTGTATTCAGCATGGCTGTCCCATGCCGCCGCTTGCCATTGCCCATGCTAGTTCAATCAGAATTAGTACAAACATGTGTCCGTGAACTTGGAATCACACCCCAGTTCCAAGAGTAGACATAGCCTATGTGAACCTGCCTCCTTAGAATAATATAATGTATTTTCCCCCTCAATTTCCCCTGATCAAAAATGCACTGAAATCAACAGACCTTGCATTCAGAAAGCTGTGCATCAGGCTTTATTTACAGAGAGTCACAGATTTTCAAGAAAGAGATCGAGCGAACGATTATTGAATAAGAACAAGTGTGGGATGGTGACAGGGAAGGGACAACAATGAGCTAGTGAGAAAAAGAGGAAGGCAGAAAACATGCATAGAATAAAATCTTCCTGCGGTCCCTGGGATTTATGGACAATTAACAAGCTGAGGATAAGGATCTAACATTGCTGCATCTTCAATTCATTTGTGCCAGTTTTGTTTTCATAAAGGAAAGAGATAACACAGTTACACATACCTATTTGACTTTCATTTATTCTTTTTTGGTGTTGCTTGAGGATTGCTACACATAACCTAGTGGTCTATCAGACAAACAACACAGATGTGAATTTTCCTACCAATTAATTAGTTTGAGGCAATAATACTAACAGCACTACCCATCTTTCTAGTCCCAGTGGGCCAAATTCTGGCCCTACTTCTCTGCCACACTGAAGACCAGCTGGAATCGCATGGCTCAGGCTCAGTCTACAGTGAGAGTGCCAAGAGATGTTTCTCAAGAATGGCCAGATAGCCACTAAGCTCCTTACCTATGGGATTTATTGACTCTGGGACCTAATAATTTTATGGGATAATTAACTTACCTCAATATGGGGTGTGCAATAATTCCATAGTCTCTAGGAGTTGTCAGTGTGACTAGAACTCAGGGCCCTTTGCTTTAACATCCCACGCTACTGCTGAGCTAATGCAGCCCCTGTGATGCGCATAGTAGTATTATAGCTTATATCCTCTCCAGAGACTGAAGGCACTAAAGCACAAAATAATCAAATACGTGTGCAAGTTTGATGAGCCCTGCTGCAGAGGACAGTGATTCACATCCATACATTTCTACAAAGGTCCTTGATTTATTATGCATTTCTACCCTGTTTCCGTAATAATACAGTATTGTTTTCACTGGAGAAGCATGTCAATTGTTGAAAGGAAGCTTTGTAGATCATTTTCTAAAAGCACCTATAACAAATTCAGCTTTATTTCCTTCCTTCTTTTTCAAGATTGAACATACAATAAGTATGCATTTGTGAATTTTTAGATCTATTGAATAAAACTTTTAAAAGTTTAAATTAAAACGTTTGTGCACGAGAGAGGTCAGTGGTCATGCTTCACCTGTAACATTTTAAATGGTTAACATTTCCTGCAGTCATGGTGCACTTTCCTGCAACCTTAATGGTACATTTTAAAATCTACATTTCTTTTTATAGGGAAAGGTGGAGAGGAAGAACAGAAGGCACCAGGTCACAGGTACATTTATTAATGTACCTGCTACTAGCCCAATGCACTATATATAAAAGTAGAACATTGGGCCAGACACTCATTTGATTTACCCCAGTGTAAATCCAGAGTAACTCGACTGACATAAATGAAGTCACTCTGTATTTACACTGGCATAAATTATAAGAGAATCTGGGCCTATGAGTTCCAATATGAATATCTTATTTTATTGCATATGGGCCAAGTTCTACCCTTAGATACATGCACACATCCCATTGACGTCAATGAGACCCATGGTTCAGCTATGGACATGTTTAGCCCTATGTGTTTAGTGCTATGATTGGTATATCTAGCAAAGCTGACAAATGTACTGGGAAGTGGGAAAATAAAGAATATCAGCAGCAATACACGGCAGAAGACAGAATCATGAGCACTTTAGCTGCCCACAGTCAACTTTCACTTACATCCCTTTTTGAAAAATTAATTGCTTTTTTCAGTAAAAGAAACTACCTGTAAATCATTCAAGCTGGCCCAGCTTCCACTCCTTTGCAGCCCTTTCTTCTGGGATCTTCATCATCTCTCTCATACTTGGTGAGCTCCCCATAGTGCACGGGGCATTTGGAATGCCATTTTTGTACCACTTCCATGAGAGACCCATGTCACTTGAGCAGGTCAGTAACACTGTATTGATCTTAGGCATTTCTCATGATAGCTAGATATTGGGAAAACCTGAGGTATGTGCCACGGGTGAGGAGACCAGTTGCATAGTGATATGTCAATAACTTAAGTCAGCCACTAAAAGCCACATATATCTTTTATTAAGAAGTAAATGTGATGCTACAGCAGCTTTCATGATGGAAGAGAGATTTGATTTGGTTTCTATATTTAGTCCATGATAGAGTTAATCCCATAAGAATATAAAAAAGCCAGAATTTCTTTCTAATAATTGTAAACATTGCTTCCTTTGTCAACTTTTTGACATATTGGAACTTATTATACAGCTAGACGTTATTGTATTTGCGTATGATACCACAGTAATCTTTTCCTAGGCTTTCACTTTATTTTGTTACATTTATCTAGCAAGCCAGATTCACACTCCCACAGTAACCATATGGAGAAAAGCCACAAAAGCTGTTAAGTACATTTAATTACTGTTTTGATGAGCTCATATTTTAATTATGTTTATTGATTCTGTGTGTGTTAAAATAGTTTCAGCATTTCAAGAAAAAAATCAAATTAATGTACTGTAATTAATGGGCTTTTTATTATTTTTTTGTGTAATTAAAACTTTTATATAATAATTTTTAAACACTTTTTACTGATTCTTCATCTGCACTTGGCTCCATTTCCTACTATGCTTAGGTAACCTCTAGTTTTCATTCTACTGGAATATAAAACTAAATTCAGAGCTAAATGTATTTGCTGTCAATCCTTACACCTCCTTCTTAGGAAACTGAAGATAACGTGCATATGGTATTTAGTAACCAAACTATCATCACAACACAAGGGTAATTGATGCAAGCTTCCCTGTGAAACTGTACTGCCAACACAGGCTAGCACTGTAGCTGTCTCAGCCATTAAGCTATTGCTAAGTAATAGGTCTTCTTAAAGTATCTATCACCATCCTACTTCATAACAGTAGTAGGTATTTGTATAACAGGATATTGTCGTTTGCATAAAACACCACAAACAGTTACACCTTTGGAACAACATATTTAAAGCTCTTCCTTTAGTCATGGGCATTTTAATTTGATCTATCTAGTTTAATCTAGATCAGGAATATTAGATGACTTAACATTGTCAGGAATTGTAATATATGGAGAGATTTATGAGGCCAGATCCTCAGCTGGTGTAAAACTGTTATAGCTCCATTGGTTTTTATGGAGGTGTCACAGAGGGTCTAGGCCTGCCCATAATTCATATTCCTTGACAAAAGAAAATTGCTTGGAACAAGAGACTCAGTTGAAAGTAGATACAACCAGACAATCTAGTCTGCAAAAGGTGGTATCTGAGCTACTTTTGGCCATTAATCCTCCTGAGGGGAAGTCTCTTCTTCAATGGACCATCTTGCTGAGTGTGGAAAATGCAACCTTTATGGTGGAAGTTAGTGTGAAAACCTGAGTAGCTGCCCTGGACCAGTGGAGGCATGCAACTGAACCCGGACATAGGGATTTGAGAAGCGGGTTCTGGGGACAAGAAGTGTTGGTATCTGCACAACAAGGGTGGCTACTAAGATGACCAGAAGGGCCAAGGAGAGGAGATTGTTTTCAGGAGATGTAAGCTGTTTGCTTTCCTTTGTTTTTTTCTGTAACTAAGCAAAGGAGGCTTTACAATCCATACTTGGTGGCAACCACAACCTGACAGAAATCTTTCCCAAACACTAAATTCTGGCCTTCAAACAACTCCACAACCTCACCAAGTTCATCATCAGAAGCACATTCCCCATAGCCCAGGATATACCAACTCAAAACAGCACCCAATCCTGCTAGAACAACAGATGCAAAACCTGCAGCCGTATCTCCATTACTATGATGATCAATACCCTCCACAACACACCTTTGAAGAGCCATCGGTCCTACATATGCCTACCACAACTTATGGTGTACCTCATCCAGTGCATCAAATGCCCCAGAAACAACTATAGGGGAGGAACCAGACAATCACCATGCTCTTGAATGAATCCACACAGAAAAATGATAGAAAACAAACATCCTATTACTGTGGGCAAACACTTTTCACAAAGGGATCACTCTGTATCTGACCTATTAGTCCTCGTCCTCAAAAGAAACCTCCAAAACACTTTCAAAAGATGAGCATAAATTCACAGCTCTGCTAGACACTAAAAATCATGGTCTCAATAGAGGCATTGGTTTTATGACTCATTACAATTGCCCTTTGCCCTATAACTGCAGAAGTGTTAATTGCCTACTTAATTTTAAGTATTTTTTTGCAACGTGTTAACTCCTTATGCTTAACAATCTCTCTCACCTTGTATTTCGCTGTGACAATTCAGGTTACGTTTTCCAGACCAGAAGAACAACTTTGTGAAGCTTGAAAGTTCATCTCTTCCATCAACAGATGTTGGTCCAATAAAAGATATTACCTCACCCACTTTGTCTCTCTGAGATCATGTGACCACTATGGCTACAACATCATTTCACATACCTTTCCTATGGAATTCATCTTATATTGACCCAGACATAAGATGTTATTAGTAAAGCTGGCAAACTAGGTGTTGACTGAGGCAAATAAGAGGACTTCCATCTATTTTAGTACTGAACACCATCTGAGGGTCATAAGATTATTGTGACAAGGGGCAGTCACTTAGGCAGTACTTATGGCTCTAATGACAAAGAGGCAATGAGGATGAAAGAGAATATTTCCATAATTGATATAACTGGAATTACCTGAAAGGAAAGTCTAACTGATAGGAATAGTACAGAAGCATTAGATGACTGTCTCTTAGGAACATGAGGGGACATGGTTGGAGAAGATTTCAGTACAACCCCTATTATATTTAATATAATAGAAGCCAAATCTGCAGAGCACTATATGGCCTAGAACAGTCATCAGAACCCCATTGTCCTGGTTAATTGCTACTACTCAAGACTAGAAACATCCTATAGAATTTAATAGGAATAAAACTAATGGGTGTCTATAGAAATTGCTCAAAAACTATTTAATTTAATACAGAACACTCTCCATTCTATAGGGTTTTTGAATTATTTTAGAGATTTCTATAGCAGGGATAAGATTTTATATTAAACTATACAGGATGCTTAAAAAAACCCCATAGAAAGATTATCAGTTCCAGTTTAGTTCCATAGAGCTTTTTCAGAACGAATGAGGCAGAGTGGACATTGAAACAACATGGAACACAAGACCTGTCTGTCTTTAACTTGACTGGAAACAAATTGCTGGTATCATCTTCTGCAACCATCACTGAGCCACAAAGGCAGTGGCTGGTTTTCATGTGTGTGGTGCCAAGCCAAAGCCAGGCTGAGGGGTCAGGCTTCACAGTACAGTCTCTTCGGGAGTTTGTAACATAAGGGTCTGATTTAATGTCTACTGAAGTTAATGGAAGTCCTTTCCACTGACTTCAATGGGCTTTGGATCAGGTCCTTCTTGTCCATTAGGATGCTTCATTTATTTTATTTATAGATATTCCAACTGCGCTCACCACAGCAGCATCTGAAGAACATTGATTTTGTTTATTCCGACATATTTTCCCCAATCCTTTGTTAATCTGGTTTTCCTTAAAAAAAAAAAAAATAGAGCTTACGACAGGTTTGTAAGAAGGATCAAATAGATACAACTAAGAAAAAATACCGAGTTAATTAAAGAAGAATCATTCTTTCAAGTCAGAAGCTAGAGGTACACATTCTAAACCCAAAGGGCCAAATTCTGTGCACAGTTACACCACTGTAAATCCTGGGTAATTCAGATGGACTCAGATGAACTATTCACTATTTACATCAGTGAAAATCAGAGTTGAATTTTGCCCTAAGCAGCAAAAGTTCTTACCATTGGTTTCCCTGGTAGTTTTGAGTGCTTAAAACTGCAGAATCAGGTGCTAAAGAGGAGGGAGCAGACAGCAGGGCTTGGTGATGGAGTGCTTCTGTTTAATTTGTGCTCACCTTAGTCCTTCAAAATGAAAGATTTTAAGTGAGAGAGACTTTTTAGCAGTGGAGGTGAAATGGTTGATTAGGCTGATAGTTGTCAGAAGCATGAATTAGGAGCAGTGTCAACCATACCTTTGAATTTCCTGTCTTTAGTGTGTGCAATAACATTAGTGTTGTTTCAACATTTTTTGTTTGTTTTTCTTTTCATTTTTAAAAAGAAACTATAATTTATTGAAGGTAATAAATTGCATATTTTCTACTTAAGAAATGCTCTTATGGTCTCACTGGCATATATGTATAGGCAATTTTTTAAGCACCATGTTATTTACCTGATAGACTGGTACAGCCTCTGAAGTGGTTCTTGTCTACTGGATAAATAGCCATTTATAAACTTCTTTTCAAAGGTGTATAATTTACCTGACAGGCTGAAATGGCTCCTGTGGATTTGTTACAGCTCCAGACAACTGTGCAAACAACATTCAGAAGAGCAGCTATATATTAGAAAAGCATTCTGCAAATCCTTTTGAAAATTGGTGAGTACACAAACACAGTAGACATGTTTAATAACTCATCTGTTTTCCTTCTCTCCTCCACCATTCACCCCCTCCAAAAATACTAACTATGGCCCCAATTTGGCAGTTGCCATGCACATAAAATTCCCATAATGAGAGTTTTGTGAGCAGCAAAACAACTACAAGGTTTGGCTCATTGACTGGCTTTTTTCCTCTTTTACAATGCATTTCTAAATTGAAAACATTTTGAGTTATAAAAAGCACAAAAAGCATCATACTTTGGCACTTCCCTCCTTTTCTTTTCAATTAACATTTTGGTTGCTTCACGGGGGGGAGAGGTATGCAAGAGTCTCCATCATTCTCACCACTAGATAGATTTGAAGCAAATAATTTAGTGGGATTAGACTTTTATATGGACAATGAGAAGATCCACAGTTACATTAGATAGGATACAAAAATTAAAAAGGGTACAAATGATCAAAGTTCAAGGAATAAGCCAACCTCAAGTTGACAGGGTAAGAAGAAACTTCCCCATAGGTTTTTCTATAATTGTGCACCACTGGTTTTCTTGCATCTTCTTCTATAACACCTGGGACTAGCTATTGTCAGACACAGGACACTGGACTAGAAGGACCACAGGAATGTCCATACCAGGTCAGATGCATGTTCCCAGCTATGTTGCTATGATGCAATAGCATGGAGTCTGAAGCATCGTCCAGCAGGGTTACTCAAAGTAATACAGCTCGGCAGCAACTTTGACAAGAAGGATAGTCACCGTGCCATGCCTCTGTACAGAATGTTACACCCATTAGTCACATTAATTCCCACCATTGCTTAGAAGCAGAGCCTCATGTTCTCCTGCCTTCAGACTTGGAATTGGATCCGCCCCATCGATACCCAGTAAACCACAAATATCCTCAGGTATGAGAGAGTTTAAACCATGAAATTGGAGGTAAATTAGGAATAGTTTGGTGCTCATGATTTCATCACATTTAGCATATCTTTTTGAATAGAAATATGTAGGTCAAACCCAGGTCAAGCTGCTCAGGAAATGATTTCAGTGCTTTGTCAGCACCCCTTAAGATACAGCCTGATGGGCACTTCCCAATTGTTCAGTTTTAATTAAGCAGTATTTTCAGCTATTTTATAGGTATTGCCTAAAATAGCTTCAAATCTGTGTTCACTTTTGCTTACTCCTTTTTTAGGTTAAGGGGACTCTTTTGAACATCCTCTTAAATTTACTGCTGCAGGTTATTTTCCTGCATACAAAGGGAGACCTTAAACACTGTTATTCAGGAGACCAAGGTTCAGAAGCAAACTCAAGACTTTTGCTTCAGACTAATGAGCTGAGAGCCTTAAATAGATGGCCGGCATGTTCTATAGGGGAGGGAGTCAACTGGTTCACTTGTTGAGGGCCTGCCAATGAACAATTCGTGCAATAATGCTAACCTCAGCTTCCCTAAGAGCCTTTTCTTCCAGCGAGAGGTGGATATGGCAGTTAAGGAATAGAGAAATAACAGAAACAAAATGATTAGAAAGAGTAGCAAGGGACAACTCCCCTGAGGCCCTGGGTATGGGACTAATATCCTGCAAATTCAGAAGGAAAGAAGTTGGAGGAGCCTCTTGATCTCAGAGGTTGCCAAAAACAAAGTCTTAAAGTGATACTGATGTCACGAAAACCAGACTCTTACAAGGTGCTGAGTAGCTGCAGGGTCTGCAAACACGTATGGAAGTAAGGTTGTAAGTAGTGCAAAAATCTATGCTATCATCACAAACTGTGCAACAATTGAGCCACCTAAACTAGTTATTGTACATTCCAAGTAATCTCACAGGGCTGCTAAACATGCTGGTTGACTGGCCAGTCCTAGAATACTTAAGGAGCTGCTGCACAAAATATTCTTCTCAATTCATCTCACTGGGCCAGATTGCATACGGAATCAGAGACTTATAAATTAAAATGACAGGTTTCAGAGTAATTAAAATGCATATCACCACTCCCCCAACAAAGAATACCCTCAAAAACTGGACTCCATGGGCTCAATTCTCTTCTCACACTGCTTTTACCAAGTGTCATTGATACCACTGATTAAAATGGAGTGATTCCAGATTGGCACTGGTGTAAATAAGTTCATAGTCAGGCCCCATGGGGTTTGAAACAAGGTGTGAAGGTTGGGCTCGTCTTTTCCCCAGGTACAGTACACAGAAGAGGAGGCCTGAATTTGTTGCTAGTGTTTTAGTGTGGGAATTATTCTTAAAACACAAGTAGTGCAGTGCATAAGGAAAAATCAAATTAACATTGCAGGGAAGAAGTGGTTAAATATTTTTGCTTCAGTTAATAATCTGTTAGCAGACATCAATAACCATTTATTTTACCGGGAGGTCACTGTTCCCCACCCTCGCCCCCAGAAGCTCAGAGCAGGTTATTTAGGGGAAGGGGAAATAAGAGTGTTCATGATGATAGGGAGAAATCAGAGAGCGTACAAAGTTTCACTTAGCTTTAGATTAGTCTAAATTAAATAGAGTGGCCTGGTAAGGGGGTCTCAGCCTCTGGGGCAACCTGATAGTGAAGCTAGAATCACATTCTATCTGTGTACTAAATTGATGGCAATGAAAATAATACTCCCCAGACACAAAAGTACACTTGTTTTCAGATTAATGCATCCTGAATGTTAGCTTTTCATCCCCTTTCTGAATGAGTTAACGTGTGCTCACTCTCCTTGGCCAGGGTCTGAGCTGTAGTTTCACTATTTGAAAAACACATTTGCTTTAAAGTCCATACTGTCAGTTGCTCATGAAGATTATTATTTTTTGTTATTTGTAGTCCCATAGCACAAAGGAGCCCTAATCATGGCGCACAAACCCATTGTCATAAGCACTGTACAAACACAGAACAAAAAAACAAAAAATCCAGTCCCTGTCCCAAAGAGTTTTCTATGAAAAACACGGTTTCACAGGCTGTCCTCCTGGGGAAAGTTGTTTTCCAGTGGTCGATAAGTGGATCCATGACGAACCCATGATTCGCATCTTATGTTTGGTCAGCGACGGAAATGGAAAATGATCAATAAGTAGCTGCAATGGGGCCTGAGCCAAATCCCACTGAAGTCTACAATGGCCTTTACATCAGGGCCACAGTGAAGATAAATTATATGTTTTTTTAAAAATTCATACCACACACTGATTATATGTTTATGCTGAGCAATGTTGTCACCTTGCACCAGTGTTTTCTGTTCTCTCTAATTAGAGAGGAGTTTGGCTATCTGCTGTTAACTGCCTGGTTTTACCTTCATGTAAATTAATCCCTGCAGTGCTTTGTAAATTACCAATATGAACATGAATACTGTAAAATGGTTTTAAATATGTTGTTATTTCATTTGCATTTTCTAGATGCTGTTGTTATTGGCCAATTTTCCAAGGTAAAAAGTCTTGGAAAATCATGATGCCTTTTCAGGCTCCATAGGGATCTCTGATGTACTATATCATGGTTTTCTTACTTATCTGTGGCTGAAGAGTCACGGTAGCTACAAAAAGCAAAGGGCAAGATAGTTCCTCAGCTGGTGTTTATCCATGTAGCTCCATTGATTTCAGTGGAACTAAACCAAATTTACACAAGCTGAGGATCTTGGGATTTCTTTATTCTACTTGACAGAACTTGAGACAAGATACTACATCAAAGGAGCTAGTATGATTTTTTGGAGAAACATACAGTTTAACAAAGATATTTTATGTAGGCTGGAAATTCTGTTTTGCAAAGGATTCCAAAATTTTGAAATTGGAATGAGAACTGAATTGGAATGAGAACTGAAAATTTCAAAGTTCTCTACAAAGAAGAGTCTGAATTTTTTCCCCGTTTTGAGTCAGTTTCATTTTTACTTTTTAAAAATGTGTATTATAATATAATACAAAATCAAAATTCTAAAAGAGAAGTCATTTGAAAATGAAAAATCAAAATGTTTCATTTGGCAAATGTTGAAATGGGATATTTTGGCATTGTTGGACCTTTTCTAAAACAAAATTGACCTGATTTTATGAAGCATTTTTATTTACAGAACTGATGGAAAAGGCTGTGTTAAAGTTTCTCCAACAAGCTCTAATTTTATGTTGGTCATCAGGAGCCCATTTGGGTAATTCCAAAATAAATGGGGCATATTTATGTGTTTGGATGCTGCTGAAATGTTGCACAGACAACTATCTTTAATCCCAAACAGTAGAACTCTCCCAAACACAGTTACCAAGATATTGGTACTATTGAATCTGAACTTCCATCCTTGCCTGCATTTGACTTCAACCGACCTAAAATTTTCCTCATGCTTTCAATTAGACACAGTAGACTATAGTTTTGGCCCTGAGCTACTGTACAATATTACCATGCACTTTTAAATGTTTGCTGGTGTCCATTCCTGAACTGGCTATATTTTGAAGATGAGGGATGAAAGGCGTTATATATATAGCTACACACACACACACACACACACAGACAGAATGGAAGCTGGTTTGTAAACTTGCAGAGTGCCTTGTGATCCTTAGCTGAAAGTTACTGTCTAATTATCACTATTATTTATACCACATATGTGATGGTGATATCTATATGACAAATTGAGAAACCATCTGAGAAATATTGTCTTCTTTCCCTCATCTCTGGAATTTCTCTCAAAGTCATCCTGGCTATAAGCCCAGGACACACAATCTTCAATCCTGTACCAAAAAGAAAAGGAGTACTTGTGGCACCTTAGAGACTAACCAATTTATTTGACCATAAGCTTTCGTGAGCTACAGCTCACTTCATCGGATGCATACTGTGGAAAGTACAGAAGATCTTTTTATACACACAAACCATGAAAAAATGGGTGTTTACCACTACAAAAGGTTTTCTCTCCCCCCACCCCACTCTCCTGCTGGTAATAGCTTATCTAAAGTGATCACTCTCCTCACAGCGTGTATGATAATCAAGGTGGGCCATTTCCAGCACAAATCCAGGGTTTAACAAGAACGTCTGGGGGGGGTGGGGGGGGGGTAGGAAAAAACAAGGGAAAATAGGTTACCTTGCATAATGACTTAGCCACTCCCAGTCTCTATTCAAGCCTAAGTTAATTGTATCCAATTTGCAAATGAATTCCAATTCAACAGTCTCTCGCTGGAGTCTGGTTTTGAAGTTTTTCTGTTGTAATATCGCAACTTTCACATCTCTAATCGTGTGACCAGAGAGATTGAAGTGTTCTCCGACTGGTTTAGGAATGTTATAATTCTTGACATCTGATTTGTGTCCATTTATTCTTTTACGTAGAGACTGTCCAGTTTGACCAATGTACATGGCAGAGGGGCATTGCTGGCACATGATAGCATATATCACATTGGTGGATGTGCAGGTGAACGAGCCTCTGATAGTGTGGCTGATGTGATTAGGCCCTGTGATGGTGTCCCCTGAATAGATATGTGGGCACAGTTGGCAACGGGCTTTGTTGCAAAGATAGGTTCTGGGTTAGTGGTTCTGTTGTGTGGTATGTGGTTGCTGGTGAGTATTTGCTTCACGTTGGGGGGCTCTCTGTAGGCAAGGACTGTCCTGTCTCCCAAGATTTGTGAGAGTGTTGGGTCATCCTTCAGGATAGGCTGTAGATCCTTAATAATGTGTTGGAGGGGTTTTAGTTGCAGGCTGAAGGTGACGGCTAGTGGCGTCTTTGTTAGGCCTGTCCTGTAGTAGGTGACTTCTGGGAACTCTTCTGGCTCTATCAATCTGTTTCTTCACTTCCGCAGGTGGGTATTGTAGTTGTAAGAATGCTTGATAGAGATCTTGTAGGTGTTTGTCTCTGTCTGAGGGGTTGGAGCAAATGCGGTTGTATCACAGAGCTTGGCTGTAGACAATGGATCTTGTGGTGTGGTCAGGGTGAAAGCTGGAGGCATGTAGGTAGGAATAGCGGTCAGTAGGTTTCCGGTATAGGGTGGTGTTTATGTGACCATCGTTTATTAGCACTGTAGTGTCCAGGAAGTGTATCTCTTGTGTGGACTGGACCAGGCTGAGGTTGATGGTGGGATGGAAATTGTTGAAATCATGGTGGAATTCCTCAAGGGCTTCTTTTCCATGGGTCCAGATGATGAAGATGTCATCAATATAGCGCAAGTAGAGTAGGGGCGTTAGGGAACAAGAGCTGAGGAAGCGTTGTTCTAAGTCAGCCATAAAAATGTTGGCATACTGTGGGGCCATGTGGGTACCCATAGCAGTGCTGCTGATTTGAAGGTATACATTGTCCCCAAATGTAAATAGTTATGGGTAAGGACAAAGTCACAAAGTTCAGTCACCAGGTTAGCGTGACATTATCGGGGATAGCGTTCTTGACGGCTTGTAGTCCATCTTTGTGTGGAATGTTGTTGTAGAGGGCTTCTACATCCACAGTGGCCAGGATGGTGTTTTCAGGAAGATCACCGATGGATTGTAGTTTCCTCAAGAAGTCAGTGGTGTCTCGAAGATAGCCGGGAGTGCTGGTAGCGTAGGGCCTGAGGAGGGAGTCTACATAGACAGACAATCCTGCTGTCAGGATGCCAATAACTGAGATGATGGGGCGTCCAGGATTTCCAGGTTTATGGATCTTGGGTAGTAGATAGAATACTCCAGGTTGGGGCTCAGGGGTGTGTCTGTGCGGATTTGTTCTTGTGCTTTTTCAGGGAGTTTCTTGAGCAAATGCTGTAGTTTCTTTTGGTAATTCTCAGTGGGATCAGAGGGTAATGGCTTGTAGAAAGTGGTGTTGGAGAGCTGCCAAGCAGCCTCTTGTTCATATTCCGACCTATTCATGATGACAACAGCACCTCCTTTGTCAGCCTTTTTGATTATGATGTCAGAATTGTTTCTGAGGCTGTGGATGGCATTGTGTTCTGCACGGCTGAGGTTGTGGGGCAAGTGATGCTGCTTTTCCACAATTTCAGCCTGTGCACGTCGGCGGAAGCACTCTATGTAGAAGTCCAGTCTGCCGTCTCGGCCTTCTGGAGGAGTCCACTAGAATCCTTCTTTTTGTAGTGTTGGTAGGGAGGTCTCTGTGGATTAGTATGTTGTTCAGAAGTGTGTTGGAAATATTCCTTGAGTCGGAGACGTCGAAAATAGGATTCTAGGTCACCACAGAACTGTATCATGTTTGTGGGGGTGGAGGAGCAGAAGGAGAGGCCCCGAGATAGGACAGCTGCTTCTGCTGGGCTAAGAGTATAGTTGGATAGGTTAACAATATTGCTGGGTGGGTTGAGGGAAACCATTGCTGTGGCCCCTTGTGGCATGTAGTAGTTTAGAAAGTTTAGTGTCCTTTTTCTTTTGTAGAGAAGCAAAGTGTGTGTTGTAAATGGCTTGTCTAGTTTTAGACCTAAGGTGCCACAAGTACTCCTTTTCTTTTTGCGAATACAGACTAACACGGCTGTTGCTCTGAATCCTGTACCAGTGAATCATCAGGAATAGAAATGGGAACTTTACATGATCGGAAAGGAGTTGGACTGTCCCCTTTACAAAGGCAGAGAGTTGCTACCTGATTACTCACACATGATCATAGCGTAAAAGCACACCACCATGATTTTCAGAAAAGCCATTTGAGAATATTTTCGGAGACCCTTTGTGGCCTGTTCAATGGGTCTCTTATCGTACTACAGTAACCTAGTGGCTATTTTTCATTATACAAAAGTATAAGAAACGTTTTTTTAAAATATTTTTAACATACCAAAAACTAAACTTTGTATAATAAACTTAATTTATTTTCGTTCTATATAGAACCAAATATTTCTAAAGTAGTAGCTCTGTAAAATATATGGCACAAAGAAGATATGAAGGTCTGATTGGCATGGCATGTATAAATCACTTTTGGCTTTACCACTTACACATTATGTTGCTATCCCAAGCTAAGGCCAATAAAATCTTTTCATCACAATACACAATCATGTACAGAAACAAGATCCTTATGATGATGCCAATGTAAGTCAAAGGTATAATATGATCCAATGGTGGGAAGTTGAATCTAGACAAATTCAGATGGGAAATAAGCTGTAAAAATTTAACAGTGAGAGTAATTAACTATTGGAACATTTATCAAGGGCTGTGGTGGATTCTCCATCCCTGGCAATTATGAAATCAAGATTGGATGGTTTTCAAAAAGCTCTGCTCTAGGAATTATTTTGGGGAAGTTCTATGGCCTTTGTTATACCGCAGGTCAGGCTAGATGATCACAGTGGTCCATTCTGGCCTTGAAATCTACGAAATGTCAAGTTAAATCAGAAAAAAAAACAATCCCTAACATCAGTGCTATTTCATGAAAATGGATATATACGCTTAAGACTCTCCTTGACTGCCCTTGGGAGTTCTACATGCATACCTATACTTGTACTGGTGGTCCATTATAGCCTAAATGATGTAATCCAAAGTAGCCTTTTGTTCTTCAGTTTTGCTATATTTAAATGCAATGTGATATATCTCAACTTTAGTAAGGCTTTTGACACTGTCTCACATGACCTTCTCATAAACAAACTAGGGAAAATATAGTCTCAAAAATATACTTTGTGGTAGTTACACAATTAGTTAGAAAATCATGCTCAGAAAGTAATCATCAATGGTTCACAGTCAAGCTGGAAGGGCATATCGTGTTGGGTCTTTCAGGGATCTGTTCTGCGTCTGATTCTGTTAATTATCTTCATAAATGATTTGGATAATAGACAGTACACTTATAAAGTTTGTGGATGATACTGAGCTGGGAGGAGTTGCAAGCACTTTGGAAGACAAAATTAAAACTCAAAATGATCTGGACAAACTGGAGACATGGTCTGAAATAAATAGGATGAAATTCATGAAATGCAAAATACTCCACTTCGGCAGTCATTTCCCATTTTGAATTTGTGCAACTGATTCCTAGGAAGGAGTACTGCAGAAAAGGAACAGTGGATTATATAGTAGTTCACAAACTAAATATTAGACAACAATGTAATACTGTTGCAAAAAGAAAAAAAGCGAACATCATTCTGGGATGTATTAGCGGGAGTGTTGTAAGCCAGACACAAGAAGTAATTCTTCCACTCTACTCAACACTGATAAGGTGTAAACTGGAGTTCAGTTCTGACACCATACTTTAGGAAAGATGTGGACAAATTGGAAAAAAATCCAGAGGAGAGCAATGAAAATGATTAAAGGTCTAGAAAACATTACCTATGAGGAAAGATTGAAAAAATGGGTTGTTTAGTCTGGGGAAGAGAAGGCTGAGTGGGGACATGAAAACATTCTTCAAGTATGTAAAATGTTGTTGTACAGAGAAGAGTGATAAATTGTTCTCCTTAACCACTGAGGACAGGACAATAAGTAATTGGCTAAACTGTAGCAAGGCAAATTTAGGTTAGACATTAGGAAAATCCTCCTAACTGTAAGGGTACTTAAGCAAGGGAACAAATTAGCTAGGGAGGTTGTGGAATTTCCATCACTAGAGGTTTTTAAGAACAGGTTAGATCAGTGGGCTGCAGGTTGCCCACTACTGGGTTAGATAAACGCCTGTCAGTGATGGTCTAGATAACACATAGTCCTCCCTCAGTGCAGGGAACTGAACTAGATGACATATTGAGGTGCCTTCCAGTCCTACATTTCTATGAACTCATCCATGCTCTCCTTGGTACTCAATCCCATCTGCACCAGGGATTTTGGTGGCCTAGCTCTGAGGTTATGAAAATTGGTGTTCTACCATGAGACAGTCAACGCTATAGTGCAGCTGACATCTTGGAGACCTTGGAGGTTGGGGCTGCAATTCTCTGACTTCTCCACAAGCAATGCGGCATCATTGGTGTGGTCTTGGTTGGTTAAAACTTCTTCACCAACTTTGATTGCAACATGTGGAATGGCAAATCCTAATAACCAGTCAATGACTCAACAAAATAGTTCCGGGACAAGAATGCATCTCTGCCACACACCTGAGGTTGTGCAGAAATGTGTCATACCTACACGCACTCTCACACCGGTACCAGTGTGAATATCACCCACCAGATTTAGCAAAACATTCAGAACACTGACTCCTTTCAGTTTGAGCCAAAGTGCAGACCTGTCAACTGAATCAAAAGCTACTTGGATGTTGATGTATGCCACATGAAGTGGGCAGTTAAATTCTCAGTGCAGCTCAGCCAGAAGCTAGAGGGTAAGGACAGTGTCCATTGTTGATTGCCTTACAATAATACCTGATTGTTCCAGATGACAATGTCTGGTAAGGAGCAGCTGCATCCTACCAATTGGAATGAGAGCAAAGACCTTTCCAGATATCATCAATGAAATTGGTCTATAGTTGCCACACACAGTGTGAGATCCTTTGCCTTGTACAGCGTCACTATGATGCCACCTTTCCATTTGGCTGGTACTTTGCCTAATGCCCGCACTTTTAAGAACAGTTGATTCAGGCTGATGCTCACTGGTTCCAAGGCACCTTTTTGCAGCTCAGGTGGACCACCACCAGGTCCAGCAACACACATCCACTCCATAACTTTTGGATGGCCTTTTGTACTTTCTCAAAATGATAATCAGTGTTCATCCCTGGATCTTCAGTAGTTTCCAGACAATTTCTGTGTCATCCAAAAGGGTTGCAAGGCCACATATGTGATCCTCCATGACCTGTGTGTATTTCATGGCTTCAGCAGGATCCTCAGACAGATGCTGGACATTGTACTTTCGATAGATGTCTGGCTTGCGAGGCAATGGACGATGCAGTTAGAGCTGAGCACCAACTAGTCTATGGTCTGAATTTGCTGGTGCTTCTGCACTGCTGAAGACCCAGTGAGATTTCACTATGGAATGATTTCTGACAATGATGTGGTCAAGTTCCTTCATGCACATCCACTGTTTGAAATCCAGGTCTAATGGTGGACATTAAGGCATCTGAATCAGGACAACATAACAGATAAGCCCTCACTGGCATAAATGTCACAAGCAAGGTGTTGTAGTCATTTGGGGAACCCAAGCCCAAAGGGGACCCAGCACAGCTTTGTACCCAGTTCAATCACAGTCAAGCAGGGCATTGAAATCTCCAAGCACTAGCAACGTGCCCTGTGGCGGAGCTGGCTGGATTTTTGCGACTGGCAAATGAACATACATTGTGTTCACAAATCAGAAGTTAAGAAATCTGCTGCACTCATTGGGGCTTTTGAAACCTGGGAAATTTTACAATCTGCACAGGTTAAATACAAGTAAATCATTTTACTCACCATGCGCTTTTAAAGCATTACAAAATACACAGTCGCCTGCCAAAGGGAGAAGAGAAATTCCCGCATTCTAACAGTTATTTGACTTAGCTAATATAGAAACACTTAATAGCATTTAAACCAAAAAAAAAATGGTGACATTTCCTTTCAAAAGTAGCGCTCTGAGCATGAGATTTAAATGATCACATCCATCAGAGACAGCCTGTGTTAAGAATGAAACTATAACATTATAGTGAACAAAACGGACACACAGAAATACATTTGCCTTAAAAAAAAGGTAGACACTAATATGAGTTGTTGGAGTACTGAAATGCTCCTCTTCTTGTGTTATTGTATTTTTCCCCACTAGAGCAAGTTAGTGCGCAACTTTCCACCCAGCTCCACAAATAACCAATATTTTGCGTGGACACATTAAAATAGTAGATTTAAAATGTGATAGTATCACAACAGTTAGCAAACGGGCCTGGCATGGTCGAATATGGCTTCATTTTCATTCTATACAAACGAAAACATGGGTGTTTATCTTTAAGCCTGTAGACCAAAGCATCTAATTGAACCCACTTGGGAGACAGGCTTTGAATAATGGGCCATTATATTTTGATGAGATGCACAATTGCCTTGAACTTGCCAGGAGTTCAGGTGTGGGTATATCTGTACCACGGGCAGTTGCAGGAATGTCAGTTTCTGCACAGTCCTGCTCATGCATCTGCCCAGTGGAGCTTTGTAGAGACTAGCTCTATTTCACTTGAATAACTTGGCTATTTCTAAACAATAAGGTTCAAATTGTACTTTTCTTTAACACAACATTAACTCTCAAAGAGCTGGAAATTCAGTATTCTGTTTCTTGAGCTTAGATTCCAAATCAGTGACTGAAAACATTATATGAGCAGTAATCCCATTAAATATATCATCTTGCAAATATCTAAATCCAGTTAATTAACTTGTATTGCAAAAGAGCTCAAAGATATAATGTTCAGTGAACAACCATACATTTTAGGTCTCTATACTAAATGAAAATAAAAGTTAATTTCAGACTTCCCTTTTTATAAGAATTGGAATAAAACTGTTTAAAAAACCATCATCATCATCAATTCAGTGGGTACTATGTACATATTAAATAGAAAAACAATCCAAACAATCATAAAAAATATTGAACTTTTAATTCAACTCTTATCTTGTAAAGAGATTATTATGTATATTATAAACACCAAAATGCTTAAAACTGAGAACATTAATTTTCAGAAAAGAAGCTAAAAACGTGCATTACATGAGTTACAAACTTAGCCCAAAAAAGGGCTGGACAGGTGTTTTTGTTTTTACTGAGATTTGCAGTCCATGAAAAATGCAGCAATACAATCCTCATATTTACTGTAGTTTACTTCAAGAGTTCCATTGTGGAACTCAGTTTACTAAAGGTTAAATGATGAGAACAGCACTCGGTTGGAAAAATGTCAAAGATATTTGCAGCCTTAAGTGATGAGGAGGAAAAAAAAATTCAGAGTTTTAAGGATATGAACCATGCTGTTTTCCTCTCATTGATCATTTTTAACTATGCCAGCAGACACCCTTCTCCAGCCTGCACCATGCTCTACATAAAGTTCAAAGTCACCATTTTCTATGGAGTCACTTCATTTACAAACAACAAAGACCAGCTATGACTTTCTCCTTAGGCTACTCAGTCCACACCCTAGACCTTTTCCGCCCTTACATTCAGAGGGGTAATGAGTCATCTGCCTCAGTAATTCAGCAGAACCCACCTAAATTCTTTTCCAGAAGGATCAACACCTGCTAACAGGTCGGGTTGTGTGGAGGTCCAGGAAAATACTTCCAGTCTGTTATTGAACCATAATTTGAACCAGTATTCCCAGGATGGTATATGAGGGTATGAATACCCAGACCTGAAGAAGAGCTCTGTGTAAGCTCAAAAGCTTGTCTTTTTCATCAACAGAAGTTGGTCCAATAAAAGGAATTACCTCATCTGTCTTATCTCTCCATATGAATATAATATTTTAAAGACTGCACATACTTGTTCTCTGGGCTTTTCAAAGGAACCTATACTAGTGTGAAAAATGTGGTATATTAAAGTATTTAAGAAGTATTTAAAATATAACTTCCTTTACAACACCCACAAGTTTTTACTCTTAACAAACATTCTGGATTTCTTAAAGTACTGATTGATATAACAATAAGCGGCTTTGCTTGAGTGCTTCACCCCCCAGGCCTTTGTGAAGATAGCTTCATATTTTCAAAATCTCAGTTCAGCAATAAATATTCCCAAGATTTGTGCAGTGGAGGCCTGCGGGTCGTGGATCTTGGCTCAGGCTACCTGGCTTGTTCAGAAAGATATTATTCCATTTGCCAACCGCTCTGATTATTTTCTGGCTGTACCATATGTAGGATTATATAGTATAATACCCTTTATAAAGGCAAAAATAGTTATTTTGATTGCCAACAGGGCCTGATTCTTTTTGCACTTACATGACAGAAAATCAGGAATACAGCCGTGTAAGAAAGAACAAACTTAGGGCCCACTGGCTCTACAGACCTGTAAAGTCAGTTGGAATTTTGTTACTCTCTTCACCAGCAGAAGGAGCTTTCCCAAGGCCATGCAAAAATCAGATTTTTGGCTCTTTCATAGGTTTGTGTGGTTTTGCATGTTGTGGGAATGCATGATATTTCATAGACGGTCATTTTTGTACAGACACGGCCAGATTACTTTCTAAATTAAACCAGTTTCAAATCACTATCATTCCACTGACTTCTATGGAGCTACTCCTGAGTTAGGATCTGATCCTGCACTCACTGAAGTCAGAAGCAAAGCTCCCATTGACTCCAGTAGTGTGGCATCAGGTGCACAATTAAAACAAATGTTGAGTAAAATTCTACTCTTGGTTACAGCCGTGTATACGATATACAGGGGATATATTTTTCCATTGGAAAATGACAGAGGGGGTGGCCAGGCCAAATTTGAGTGAGTGGCATTGTGAGGGTCACAGAACCGCCTGGAGTGGAGAGCTGAGCTCTGCCCTGCAGGATGGGACCTGCCACTGCTAGGTGAGAGCGAGTCACGTGCACTCTCCAGCCCCATGTGAAAAGGCACCACACATACGTGCCATCAGGAGTGGGGCAGTCACCATCATCAGCTCTGCCACTGACACCAATCTATTTGGATATTGATATTCTAGTGACTCTAATCCATTTGCCTAGCACTTCACAGACAGCAGTCAATATGGGGAGTATAAGAAGCACAAGTCAGACCTGTAGAATCTACATAGAGCTGCTGACCTGGGCCTAGTGGGCTGCATATGAGCACACAGATATGGGCGGTATCAAAGGAGTAGTCAATCGGCAGTGTCACATGTCCCTGTCAATAGGCAGTGTCACATGTCTAAAAATAAATCAGACTAAATCTAAAACTACAGGAAATGTAGAAGAAAATACATTGATTGGATTGGAGGGTTCAAGGAAACAGTGTTCAAATCCAGATTCGTTTTTGGGTATGGTTCCAGGCCAAACCAGGGCTGCATGGTTTAAAATCCAGCAACTTTTTAGCACTAGGTGGCTAAAGTTTCATGAATCATAGATTCATAGAATCAGAGAATATTGGGGTTGGAAGAGACCTTAGGAGGTCATCTAGTCCAATCCCCTGCTCAAAGAAGGACCAAAACCAACTAAATCATCCCAGCCAGGGCTTTGTCAAGCCAGGCCTTAAAAACCTCTAAGGATGGATATTCCACCACCTCTCTAGGTAACCCATTACAGTGCTTCACCACCCTCCTAGTAAAATAGTGTTTCCTAATATCCAACCTAGACCTCCCCCACTGCAACTTGAGACCATTGCTTCTTGTTCTGTCATCTGCCACCACTGAGAACAGTCTAGATCCATCCTCTTTGGAACCCCCCTTCAGGTAGTTGAAGGCTGCTATCAAATCCCCCCTCACTCTTCTCTTCTGCAGACTAAACAAGCCCGGTTCCCTCAGCCTCTTCTCATAAGCCATGTGCCCCAGCCCCCTAATCATTTTCGTTGCCCTCCGCTGGACTCTGTCCAGTTTATCCACATCCTTTCTGTAATAGGGGGCCCAAAACTGAACACAGTACTCCGGGTGCGGCCTCACCAGTACTGAATAGAGGGGAATAATCACTTCCCTCAATCTGCTGGCAATGCTCCCACTAATGCAGCCCAATATGCCGTTAGCCTTCTTGGCAACAAGGGCACACTGTTGATTCATATTTAACTTCTCATCCACTGTAATCCCCAGGTCCTTTTCTGCAGAACTGCTGTTTAGCCAGTCAGTCCCCAGTCTGTAGCAATGCATGGAATTCATGAAAGCAGGTGATATTGCATAAATTTTGCCATCTTGGACTGCATCTGAACCTGGTCCAGAATACAAGCTTTCTACAGTTTTGGGATTTGACCTGGCATCAAAAATTCACAAATTCAAATCCGAGTCCCTAAACCTACAAATACAAGAAGCTTAGATTTTAATGTTTATTCTGGGGCCCTCTGTAGTTTAAAAGACAAAATAAAACTTAAAAAAAACATTTTGTTCATAGACAAACAGTTGCTCCTTGTTTTGAAAAAAACAATCTCCACTAAGCAATGCCCTGGACTGTAGCTTAAGGTGTTACCAGCATATCCAACTGTTTGTGTCTTTCGGTCAACAGCTCACTATTATGAATCTCAACTCAAACTAACCAGCCAGCATGAAGAGGCTCCTAAGTTACAAGCAGATCAATTCTAAAGGCTATAAAATGTGTATTAGTTCCCCTTCAATTACATTGTGAACAAGAAATATCATTACTCTGACACACTGGATCTCTTTTGGTCACAAAGGAGGTTGTTATACATTTTTCACTTACAAATTGTTTTGCCAATAATTTTTAAACACCTTTGACTGGTCTGAGACCCGTGAAAATATAATGAAAGAAGAGGAGCAAAATAGTATGAATTGACTATGAAATATTAAAAAAAAATTAAAACAAGCTGCAGTCTTTTAGTTGGCATGAATATTTATATTTATTTTCATCTAAAGGGTTAAGTGCCTCAAGTCATTTTTCATGGCTTCAACCCTTTTTGGATCATGTTGTTGAAGAAAGCAGGGCTTCACGCACCATAGCAAACTGCAGCAGTATCCTAATGACAGTATAATTAGAAGTATCATTGTGGTAATGATCCTTTTCATCTGGAGAAAAGGCTTAAACAGAAAAGGTCTCTTATTCAGGTAGGTTTCACCTGCCTGTTCTTCTACCTCTGCAGTGTTTCATTCCGTAGGTCAGTATCATAAGTTAATACTGGGTGTTTGACAAGGCCTCGGACTTTTGTGCTCATCAAACTAATTAAAGAGAAACACATCCAAATTCTAGTGAATTATTTTACTTTTTAAAAATGCTGCCCATTCATCTTGTTTCAAGGTTTACCTGGCTCAGTGGGTTTGATTAATGAAAAGGACAATGGGGCTCTTGTCAGCACAACCTACAATCACTTGGTTCAGGGTCAGCGGGCTGAGCGAGAGGCATCCAGGTCTAAATTTAGTCTCTCTTTTTCTACTTGAAAATCCAAAGGATTGAAAAGTTTCTGATTTTATCAGCCTGGCTAAGACCTGAAAGAAAAGACAAGCACTGTCTTGATCTGCAAACTTTATTCAACTTGTATTGGTTTGTTTAACTTAAATACCACACAGCAGAACTTCGCTGTTTGTCATAGACATTGATAAGTAGGATGGTTTTAGTTAGGCTAATACCAAAAATGGCTAATACCAAAAACAGCTTTTAAGTATTTTAAAAATAGGATCTGTGCTTTGAATAAGCTCATGAAAATAGATTCCTGTTAATGGTTATAGGGGGAAACACACCAGTCGGCTTCACAGTAACACAGATTTTTACATAAAATATACAAAACAAGAAAAGCAATTCTTATAAGCACATGTGTGATTAATATTAAATGACAGAGGATTTATAAAATAATCACCAAGGTTCCAATTCTGCAAACACTTATGCATGTACTTTACAATCATGAAACTGCTCACAGTAGTAAAGATAGGCATATGTGTACATTTTTTCAAGAGTGGGGCCTAATTAATAACAAATCTTCAATTGTGATTTTGCTACAGCTGTAAGCAAGGGGCAGCCCCTATTTATACAGCTCCAGAAGCAGACTAGGAACCAGATTGTGACTCAGTCACAATGTGATTCGTGGTTCCCCCTTGCTTTGGGCAGAGGGAACTAATCTATACCAGATTTCTATTTAGCCCAGATTACTTCCCCTGCTGTTCTGTCTCAGTTGTGGTGCTTTGGGGAGGGCAGAGTCTTGACTTCACCCATTCCTTATCCACTGTTCACCACTCCCTGCTCACATGCATGGGAGCATGAATAGTGGCCCCACAGAAGCTACCAGCCATGGTACAGTATGAGCCCAAAATGTAAGAGAGTACCTTAATTCCCTTTGCCTCCCATGCAGGTACCTAGTAGGGATCTCATTCTGTCCCTAAGTGGTTAATACATTTAATATTGAACATCCAAATACCCAAAGATCTCTGGTTGCTCTTATACAATCAACAACATTGATAATGATCACATTTAATATTAAAGAAACATTCAGAAACAGTTTATAAATTATTAATAATTAGTTAATAGATATTTTTAAACAGTTAATTAATCGTTAGAATGTCCAACAGCTTGCTTATAACCAAGGTTTATAATAATCAATTATAAATGCCTTCTTATTGATGTGCTTATAACCATCTAACACAAACTACTCACGTCTGTAACATGCTTATAATAATTTATTAACCTTTTATAAAGTATTTATAAATGTACCTTAAAATAAAGTATGACCATGATAATCTATACAACATATAATAATCCAGTTAGAAAAGGGTTTAGAACAAATTGATAACCTAAACAGTCAAAAGTCATAAGGACCAGATGGTATTCATCCAAGAGTTCTGAAGGAACTCAAATATGAAATTGCAGAACTACTAACTGTAGTATATAACCTATCGCTTAAATCAGCCTCTGTGCCAGATGACTGAAGGATAGCTAATGTAAAGCCGATTTTTAAAAAGGGCTCCAGACGAGATCCCAGCAATTACAGGCTGGTAAGCTTAACTTCAGTACTGGGCAAATGGGTAGAAACGATAGTAAAGGACAGAATTATCAGACACATAGATAAACAGGATTTTGCGGGGCGAGTCAACATGTAGGGTTGCCAACTGTCTAATGGCACAAACTCAAACATCCTTGCCCCACCTCCTGCCCTGCCCCTTCCCTGAGGCCACACCCCTTCCCTGCCCCTTCTTCAAGGCCCTGCACCCGCTCACTCCATCCCCTCCTCCCTCCATCACTCGTTCTTTCCCACCCTCACTCACTTTTCCCAGGCTGGGACCGAGAGGTTCGGAGTGTGGGAAGGGGCTCCGGGCTGAGCCTGGGTCAGCGGATTGGGGTACAGGAGGGAGTGTGAGGTGCAGGGTCTGGGAGGGAGTTTGGGTGCAGGAGGGGGCTCAGGGCTGGGGCAAGGGGTTGAGGTGCAGAAGGGGGGGTCAGGGTGTGGGATCTGGGAGGGAGTTTGGGTGCAGGAGGGGGCTTAAGGCCGGAGCAGGAGAATGGGGTGTGGGGGAGGAGAGGAGTGTGGGCTCCGGCCAGGCAGCACTTACTTCAGTTCCCAGCCAATGGGAGCTGTGAAGTCGATGCTCAGGGTGGGGGCAGTGCGCTGGGACCCCCTGGCCGCCCCTGCGCCTAGGAGCCAGAGGGACAGGATAGTCACTTCTGGGAGCTGCGCAGAGCCAAGGCAGGTAGGGAGCCTGCCTGAGCCCCACTGCACCGCTGACTAGACCTTTAGTGCCCTATTAAAATCTCCCGGATTGCTTTCAGTAGCCACCTGGAGATCAATTCCGGAAGACTCACAGCCAACTCAGGAGGGTTGGCAACCCTATCAACATGGCTTCTAGAAAGGGAAGCCGTGACTCCCCAGTCTATTAGAATTCTTTGAGGGAGTCAACTAGCATGTGGATAAGGGTAATCTGGTTGATATAGTGTACTTGGATCTTCAGAAAGCCTTTGACAAGACCCTGCAACAAAGGCTCCTAAGGAAATTAAATTGCCAGGGAAGAACAGGGAAGGTCCTTTTATGGACCAATAACTGGTTGAAAGATAGGAAACAAAGGGTTGGAATAAATGGTCAGTTCAACTAAAGATTTATTAACTAAGAAAAGAAATGAATGTTATTTACAAGGTTAAAGCAGGTAAACATACACACAGAAATGAGTCACCATCATAGGTTTCAAAAGATGATAGAAGTAGGGTTGTCAAGCGATTAAAAATATTAAGTGTGGGATTTATCACACTGTTAAACAATAATAGAATACCATTTATTTAAATATTATGGATGTTTTCTACATTTTCAAATATACTGATTTCAGTTACAACACAGAATATAAAGTGTACAGTGCTCACTTTATATTTATTTTTATTACAAATATTTGCTCTGTAAAAAAGAAAAAAGAAATAGTATTTTTCCATTCACCTAATACAAGTACTGTAGTGAAATTTCTTTATCATGAAAGTTGAATTTACAAATGTAGAATTATATACAAAAAATAACTGCACTCAAAAACAAAACAACGTAAAACTTTAGAGCCTACAAGTCCACTCAGTCCTACTTCTTGTTCAGACAATTGCTCAGATAAACAAGTTTGTTTACATTTACAGGAGATAATACTACCCTCTTCTTGTTTACAATGTCACCTGAAAGTGAGAACAGGTATTCGCATGACACACTTGTAGTCAGCATTGCAAGATATTTATGTGCCAGGTGCAGTAAAGATTCATATGTCTCTTCATGCTTTGCCCACCATTCCAGAATACCTGCTTCCATGCTGATGAAGAGTTCTGATTGATAACAAGCCAAGCAGTGTGGACCGATGAATGTTCATTTTCATTATCTGGGTCAGATGCCACCAGCAGAAGGTTGATTTTCTTTTTTGGTGGTTTGGGTTCTGTAGTTTCCACATCAGAGTGTTGCTTTTTTAAGAATTCTGAAAACATGCTCCACAGCTCATCCCTCTCAGATTCTTGATCCTTGGGTCAAGTTCTGTAGCTATCTTTAGAAATCTCACATTAATACCTTCTTTGCATTTTGTCAAATCTGCAATGAAAGTGTTCTTAAATCAAACATGTGCTGGGTTGTCATCTGAGACTGCCATGACCCGAAATATATGGCAGAATGCAGGTAAAACACAGCAGGAGACATATAGTTCTACTCAAAGGAGTTCAGTCACAAATTTAATTAATGTATTATTTTTTTAACAAGTGTCATTGGCATGGAAGCATGTCCTCTGGAATGGTGGCCAAATCATGAGAGCACATACGAATGTGTAGCATATCTGGCATATCTGTAGCATATGCTGGCTGCAACAGTGCCATGCGAACAACTGTTCTCATTTTCAGGTGACATTGTAAATAAGATGCAGGCAGCAGTATCTCCCGTAAATGTAAACAAATTTGTTTTTCTTAGTGATTGGCTGAACAAGAAGTAGGACTGAGTGGACTTGTAGGCTCTAAAGTTTTACATTGTTTTGTTTTTGAGTGCAGTTATGTAACAAAAAGTCTCCATTTGTAAGTTGCACTTTCATGATAGAGAGTGCACTACAGTTCTTATATGAGGTGAATTGAAAAATATTATTTCTTTAGTTTATCATTTTTATAGTGCAAATATTTGTAATACAAAATAATAATATAAAGTAAGCACTACACACTTTGTATTCTGTGTTGTAAATTGAAATAAAATATTTGAAAATGTAGAAAAACATCCAAAATATTTAATAAATTTCAATTGGTATTCTATTGTTTAACAGTGCAATTAAAACTGTGATTAATCGTGATTAATTTTTTAAATTAATTTTTTTGAGTTAATCGCGTGAGTTAACTGTGATTAATCGACAGCCCTAGATAGAAGCTGTTGTAATATGCAAGCTCGAAATGTCCTCTGGGCTAACCCAAGTTAAGCAGTTTGGGGATCTCTTACTTATGCTTAGAAATATTATTCTCTCCAAATTCCAAGCAGTGCAGTGATACAGTTTCTCCTGGTCAAGGATTTTTATTCCCTTTCCCCAGAGTTCAAACTGTGATGGGAGGAGGGTTTGTTCACATCCCCTCTTCATGGATGTAGGGGTTGCAATCAACAAAGTCTGCTGTCCAAAGATGTTCCACAATGGCTTCTGGTGTTTATAGGCTTCCTTCTGTTAGGCAGGAGATGACACCTCTTGTGGTAAACTAGCATTTCACATTTCATACAACTCCTGGAGTTTTTAATGAATCTGTAAACTTGGGCAGGGAGAGTCGTACCCTATGACTGGAGAATTGCTAATAGAGTTCCTATTTTTAAGAAAAGGAAAAAGAGATCCAGGAAACTACAGGACTGCTAGTTTGACCTGAATTGTACGCAAGATCCTGGAACAAATTTTGAAAGAGAAAGTAGTTAAGAACAGAGGTGAACAGTATTTGGGATAAAATACATAGTTTTATAAAAGGTAGATTGTGCCAGACCAACCTGATCTTCTTTGAGAAAATAACTGATTTTTTAGAAAAAGAAAATGCAGTAGATCTAATCTACCTGGATTTCAGTAAGGCATTTGATACAGTTTCACATGTGAAATTATTAGTTACATTGGAGAAGATGGGGATTAATATGAGAACTGCAAGGTGGATAAGGAACTGGTTAAAGGGGAGACTACAACAGATCAGACTGAAAGGTGAGGTTGCTAGTGGAGTTCCTAGGGATCAGTTTGGGGACCAATCTTATTTAACATTTTTATTACTGACCTTGGCACAAAAAGTGAGAATGCGCTAATAAAATTTGCCGTTGACACAAAGTTGGGAGGTATAGCCAATATGGAGGAGGACCAGATTATAATACAAGATGATCTGGATTACTTTGTAAACTGGAATAACAGAAATGGGATGAAATTTAATAGTGGAAAGTCACACACTTAGGGACTAACAAACAAGAATTTTTGCTATAAACTGGGGACTTATTTGTTGGAAGCGACAGAGGAGGCGAAAGATCTGGGTGTATTGATGTTGATCACAGGATGATTATCAGCCCCCAATGTGATGCAGCTGTGAAAAAGGCTAACACAGTCTTAAAATGCATCTGGCGAGGTATTTCTAGTAGAGACAGGGAAGTGTTAGTACCATTATACAAGGCACTGGTAAAACCTCATCTGGCTTGAAATTAGGTGAAGGTTTCTAACCATCAGAGGAGTAAAGTTCTGGAATAGCCTTTGAAGGGAAGCAGTGGGGGCAAAAAACGTAACCGGCTTCAAGACTGCGCTTGATAAGTAGTTTATGGAGGGGATGGTATGATGGGACCGTGTACAATGGCATGTGGTCCATCAGTGACTGCTAGTAGCAAAAATGCCTAATGGTCGGAGACGGGACACTAGATGGGGAGGGCTCTGAGTTACTACAGAGAATTCTTTCCTAGGTATCTGCCTGGAAGATCTTGCCCACATGCTCAGGGTCTAACTGATCACCATATTTGGGGTCAGGAAGGAATTTTCCCCCAGGTCAGATTGTCAGGTTTTTCATCTTCCTCTGAAGCATGGGACGTGGGTCATTTTCAGGTGTAAATGGTGAATTCTCTGTAATTTGAAGTCTTTAAACCATGATTTGAGGACTTCAGTAACTCAGCCAGAGGTTAGGGGTCTATTACAGGAGTGGATGGGTAAGGGTGTGGCCTGTAATGTGCATAAGGTGAGACCAGATGGACCCGATAGTCCCTTCTGATTTTAACGTCTATAAGTCTAACACACAGGTGAGTCAGACGGGTTTCCAGCTATTCATTTGTCAGTGTTCAGTGAGGCTGAGAGACCTTGGCATATACTGGCACCAGGTCTGCCAGAGTCACAGTTGGGAAGTATTATTTATAGGTGGAAAACTTGGCCCAAGGTCACAGAGCCAGCCTAGCAACAGGAACATCGACCCCTTTCCACTGTTTTACTGCTGAGGCCAAGTTAAAGTTTGGCTCCTGATTACTTACACGGATAAAAAACAGAATCAAAAATTCTGTCTCTGGATGAAGATCTGGATGGTCAGACAAAGTTGGGTCAGCCCTGCTCGACTGAATTTCAATGGTGGCATTTGTTGCTTGTGAGGTTCTTAAGGGTCTGAGTCACTATGCAAAATATATATTGTAACTTACACCTTTACAAAATTCTTAACATATTGGTCAATCTTTTCTTTTCTTTCTTTTTTTTTTTAAATGTGTAAGAGGAAAAGGAGGCATTCTCCAAGACCACTGAAAAACTATGATGGTATTGAAGGTTCACATATGGAAACAAATATACACAAAGCTGTGGAAATATTTTATCCCAATGAACAGGCCATGCTATTCTTGATATGTTTCATCTCTGAAACAGATTCTTGTCATTATTTAATATTATTTTAAATGTGATGTATCCTTAATAAGCACCAACTTATATAACCGTCCATATTGATCTGCTCATGTCAAAATATCAGCTTTGCTGCACAGCATTTAAGCTAATTATTTTAACTAGGGTAATAATGACATTCCCTCTATCATTGCCCTTCAGTGCAAGCCTCCAGAGAGTACAGAATCTAGCTAACAGTGCCAAATGCTAAACCCTCCATTTTATCCTTTTGAATTAGAGAACAAATACTGCAGAGGAGTGTGTCCTTAATTATTCACATTTTACTCTGTTCATGCTGTAAACAGGTACCCAAGGATGAACTAACGAAACAAAACAAAACAAACAATATCATGGTGCAGTTGCAAGTTCTCCATAACAGTTTTGTTTAGCTCTTGCAACTGCACCATGTAACTCTAAACAACCTATATGTTCAGCCAGACTCCTCAAAAGCATTATCTGAGTTTTAAAACCCTCCTTCATCAGTGAGGCATTACTTATTTTTTTACAGAAAAATAGGAATTTCTTTCAGTAATAATTTAACTTGCTATTAGAAAAATATCCTAATTATGAATTCAGAATGACAGATTTTGAGATTCAGTTTTCAAAGATGATGTGACTTGTGGGGAATTGGTGGTAAGCCATACACCCTCTTCAGAAACCTGCAATTACTTCTCTGCATAAAGACATCAATGTCATGTTTCAAAAAATAATGGCTAATTATATGACTACCAAATAGAACTAGCGTTATTAATTACCTCACTGTGAACACACAGTTTATTGACAGCTTTGAAGGCCATTCATCCAATTAAGTATAATAACGAAAGCTTCAGTTAGCCCATCTGTATAACTTTATAGGCCAAGAACACTGTGGGTATCATTCTGATCTCATTTACAATCCATGGAAATTGAGAGTAATATCAATGACACCGGTGGAGTTACCCGAGATTTACATCAGTGGAACTAAAGTCAGAATCTGGCATGTAACCATGATATGGAAAACACTGTAAATTGACACCTTTAATACCTTGAGGTCTTTTTGTTATGCAATACGACAATCTGTCATCTCTTGTGATTGTTATTAAGCATTTTGCTTCCATTATTATAAACTTTTGTTTCCATTCTGTCATCCATGCCTGCATAAATTTCAGTCATAGACAATTTAGTTGTAGAGTCCTCTCAAATTTGTTACCCTGCATTCTTAGTTAAAAATACAATTTTCTTCCAGATACAACATTAATTCTGAAAATCATCTGGTTTTATTGAACCTTATCTCAATTTCAGGGATCTGATTCAATGAAAATGTGGAGTAACTGCACTGAACCAGTGGAATTATTCTGGATTTTCCTCCATGTAAATGAGATTTTGGAACGCAGCTCCAAATCTTATTCTATGTATCCATTGAGGCATTTATACTGTATTCATCAGTATGCTATTTTGCTGATCAATTATTTTAACTGGTGGCAGGAAAATCTTACTGAGCAGTACATAACTCAGCTAACATGTCTCCAAGATAACACTGTGGCTGTTAACATTATGACCATTGATTCTATAGTCATGGGGTTTTTTTTTGCTTGAACAACAGATCGCTGGTGACTTGTGGTTACAGTTTTCAAGTTTCAGAACAATTCAAGTTGTTCAGAATAACATTTGTTCAGAACAACAACAAACTACATTGATACAATAAGGTTACAAAATTTGTAAGTATTCAGTATAACATCATAGACTTCACTAAAGGTTTAGAGCGTGCCAGCCGCAGCAATAAACTTTTTAGATCTACCTACAACCTGAGTCTTAATCACACTCAGAAATCCAGTATTCATACTCACATGAAATCTGGAAACCCCTGTCTGTTAAATAGAAAGTGACATTCTGGCTAAATGACAAGTGATCACAACTGCTTTGTTTCAATACAGTACTGAAAACTAAGAGACTCACAACCTTGTAACATCTGACTTTGCAGAATCACTTACTGCAGCCAACATGTCTCTAGAGAGTTTAATCAATCCTGTTATATGTAAATGTATGAAGTGTTCTCAAGCGGTAGGTCTTGATACTGGGCAAACAGGTTGCAACAACAATACTTATCAAAGGTGTTCACAATGTGCAGCAGTCACTTTACCTGTTTATGCAGAGCCATTCTGTCTACAATGTAATGGATTTAAATATGGACAATAAATATAGATCTGTGGTTCAGTTTCATGACTCAGCTAATCACACTTGGGGGGGAGGGGGGCAGAAAACATGTTTCTAGAATCCGTCTCTTACATAAGAGAGGCTCTGAATAGGCTGAGCAAATCGACAGTAGTTTTAAGCCTGCTAAGAATTGCTAAGAATGTGCGTCAACAAAATTCCCCACTACCTTTTATCAGTGGCCTAGTTCATTATTAACTGCTTGCGCTTATTTAGCAGGGACTTTTAAGACGCTGCAGTATCTGATATTATGATAGATAATGTTTCCTACATGGCAAGTATGAATAAACATCCCAAAAGGTCTGTTACTTTGCTTGTCCCAAGCATTCTTACTGAGTGACATTGAACATTTATACTTTCCAAAGATAAACAAGTGTTTGGCTTTCAGGAACATGATGTTTAAGCATAGTCCAAATGAAAAGTTCACATATATTGAGCATCTAGCCCCAAAAAGTGAAAGATACAGTCAATTCTTCTTTGCCCCGAGCCATTTATCACAGATACATATATATGGTTCAGAGCCGTTCAGTACCACAGAGTATATTCTGAAAAAAGGCATTTCTTAGCAATGATGTAAGTCACAAAATTTTGATCCAGATTCAGACTGAAACTTCTCCAAACTTCTGGAGTGTTGGGATTCAAGTTTTTGGTTTGGGACCATCCACAGAATTTACTGAAGCAGAAATGGATACATCCCCTGACATCTTCTCAGAATTCTTCTGAGTCTGATTAAGAAACAGGATTGTCAGATGGCATCACTTTCATTGTGTCACACACTGTGCTGTTAATGAAATGATGATGATTGTGGAATTTTAAATCATGGCTATATCCTGTCACCTTGCATGGGGCTGTGTAATGGATCTTGTGCACAGAGCCCAGACAAAGCAAGCAGGAAACTTGGTATTGTAGTTTCTTGAAATCAAAAGCATAAAAAAACAATCAAAAGGTGTAGCTCACAAAAGCTTATGCTCAAATAAATTTGGTTAGTCTCTAAGGTGCCACAAGTACTCCTTTTCTTTTTGCAAATACAAACTAACACGGCTGTTACTCTGAATTCTTTCAATTTTTGATCATTTAACGTAGTTTGAATCATAGAATATCAGGGTTGGAAGGGACCTCAGGAGGTCATCTAGTTCAACCCCCCCGCTCAAAGCAGGACCTAATCCCCAACTAAATCATCCCAGCCAGGGCTTTGTCAAGCCTGACCTTAAAAACCTCTAAGGATGGATACTTTATGCCTCCGATGAAGTGAGCTGTAGCTCCCAAAAGCTTATGCTCAAATAAACTGTTTAGTCTCTAAGGTGCCACAAGTACTCCTTTTCTTTTTGCAAATTGAAAGAAACAACTTCTGTGCATTCTATGCAAGATCAAAGATAAGAATGTCACAGTGTCTTGGTGCAGGTAAGATAAGCAACATCAACTTTTTGATCTTCAGTTTGTTGCAAAGCAGTAACTATCCATAATGAGGCAAATGTTCAAAAAACATCACTAAGTCATCAAAGATGTTACGGTTGCAAGCTGCATGCCATTTATGTTGATTTCTAAAAAAAATTAAACATTTTTCAATTTGAATCTTTCATGAATTCTTCTCAAATATACTAATAAAATAACCCTTTTCTTAAATTAAATGAAAGAATTTATTTTGCACATCATGGTAATAATATTGGCATGAACAGCAAATTACCAGTGAAAACAAATCAACAAATTAAGTAACAAGTTCCATAATTTTAACCTTATATCTGCACATTAAGATCCAACCCTGCAAACCTTTAAGTCGATGGGATTACTCACATGTTTAAAGACTTTGCACAGGTACAACTATTTGCTGGATTAGGGACAGAGTAAGGCCTTATTTCTAAGTATAATCTTATTTTCCCGCTGCTTCCTAAGTAAGGCCTTGATATTGCAAACACTTACCCAGGTCTTAACTTTACTTTCATGAGTAGTCCCACTAATTTCATGGATGATTCTAGTGTTTGCAAAATCAGGGCCTAAAGTTACATGTAAGATATTAATATATTTTTAACTAAAAGTATTTTTAAATTATTGCACACATTAGAATCTATACATTAGAAAAACAATGCTCTCCACAACAGAAAAAGGGGGAAAAAAAGAAAAAACTAATATAGTTACTCTGAGATGCTATCCTAAGTTACCCTAAGCTTGATAAGTTTATGGAATGGATGATATGATGGGATAGCCTAATTTTGGCAATTAATTGATCTTCAACTATTAGCAGTAGATATGTCCAATGGCCTGTGATGGGATGTTAGATGGGGTGGGATCTGAGTTACTACAGAGAATTCTTTCCTAGGTGTCTGGCTGGTGAGTCTAGCGCACATGCTCAGGGTTTAGCTGATCGCCATATTTGGGATCAGGAAGGAATTTTCCTCCAGGGCAGATTGGCAGAGGCCCTGGGGGTTTTTCGCCTTCCTCTACAACATGGGGCACAGGTCACTTGCTGGAGGATTCTCTGCACCTCAAAGTCTTTAAACCATGATTTGAGGACTCCAATAGCTCTGACATAGATTAGAGCGGGGTGGGCAAACTATGGCCTGCGGGCCACATCCAGCCTGCGGGACCGTCCTACCTAGCCCCAGAGCTCCCGGCCGGGGAGGCGAGCCCCCGGCACATCCCTGCTGTCCCTCCCGACTCCCCCATAGGCCCCCCCCTCCCCTACAGCCACACTGCCGCGCAGGCAGCATGGCTTCCGCCCGCCCACCTCCCAGGCTTTCAAATAAGCCTGTCCTGCTCTGAGTGGCCTGGTAAGGGTAGGGGGATGGAGGGAGGGCAGGAGGTCCTGGGGGGCAGTCAGGGGACAGGGGGTGGTTGGATGGGGCAGAGGTTCAGGGAGGGGGTTGAATAGGGGGTGGGTTTGGATGAGGGAGCAGTTAGAGATGGGGGCCCTGGGGGGCAGTCAGGAGACAGGGAAGAGGGGCGGTTGGATAAGCGTGGGAGTCCCGGGGGGCCTGTCAGGGGATGGGGGTGTGAACAGAGGTCGGGGCAATCAGGGGACAGGGAGCAGGGGGGGGTTGGACAGGGTGTGGGGTCCCAGGGGGGCGGTTAGAGGCCGGGGGTCCCTGGAGGGGGTGGTCAGGGGACAAGGAGTGGGGAAATTGGATGGGTCGGGAGTTCTCTGGGGGGGAGTCAGGGGGCGGGAAGGAGGAGGGGGCGGATGGGGGCAGGGCCAGGCTGTTTGGGGAGGCACAGCCTTCCCTACCTGGCCCTCCAAACTGTTTCGCAACCCCGATGTGGCCCTCGGGCCAAAAAGTTTGCCCACCCCGGGTTAGAGGTTTGTTACAGGAGTGGGTGGGTGATATTCTGTGGCCTGCGTTGTGCACGTCAGACTAGACAATCATAATAGTCCTTTCTGACCTTAAAGTCTGTGATTCTATGCTACTTTCTAAAGGCCACGATAATAGACAGTGATATTATGTGGGCTTACAATATCTCCAACAAAGTCATGTGGTCACCAAAACATGCAAGCAGCAAACAGAGCAAACAATAATATTGCAAAGTTGACAGGAAATATTGGGCTTTTTATTGTACTGTGATTGAAAAGGTAGGATTACTTGATAACAGAAACATTGCTTTTAGAAAAAAATATTGTGAAACAGATAAATGAGGTTTAACATTTTTCATCATTATTGTGCACAGTGTTAAATCAAACTAGACATAAGGCTCTTGAGGTAGGAATTGTATCTTCAGATGCGCTTGCACAGCACATTACACAAAGAGACCCAGATCACGACTGGGGCCTCTGGGCAGTAGTACAAATACCACCACCACAAAAGTATAGAGAAACCTGTTTTACATACTCACACGAGGAAATAAGGAAACAAACTATGATACCCACACAAGGAAATAAGGAAACAGATCAACAGAGCCAGACGTGTACCCAGAAGCCTCCTGCTGCAAGACAAGCCCAAGAAAGAAACCAACAGAACTCCACTGTCCATACAGTCCTCAGCTAAAACCTCTCCAATGCATCGTCAGTGATCTCCAACCCATCCTGGACAACAATCCCTCACTTTCACAGGCCTTGGGAGGCAGGCCAGTCCTCGCCCACAGACAACCCGCCAACCTGAAGTATAGTCTCATCAGCAACTACACACCGCACCATAGTAACTCTAACTCAGGAACCAATCCATGCAACAAACCTCGATGCCAACTCTGCCCACATATCTACACCAGCGACACCATCACAGGACCTAACCAGATCAGCCACACGATCACCAGTTCATTCACCTGCACGTCCACCAATGTAATAGACGCCATCATGTGCCAGCAATGCCCGTCTGCTACGTACGTTGGCCAAACTGGACAGTCCCTATGTAAAAGGATAAATGGACACAAATCAGATATTAGGAATGGCAATATACAAAAACCTGTAGGAGAACACTTCGACCTCCCTGGACACACAATAGCAGATTTAAAGGTAGCCATCCTGCAGCAAAAAAACTTCAGGACCAGACTTCAAAGAGAAACTTCTGAGCTTCAGTTCATTTTCAAATTGGACACCATCAGCTCAGGATTAAACAAAGACTGTGAATAGCTCGCCAACTGCAAAAGCCATTTCTCCTCCCTTGGTGTTCACACCTCAACTGCTAGAAGAGGGCTTCATCCTCCCTGACTGAACTAACCTCGTTATCCCTAGCCTGATTCTTGCTTGCATATTTATACCTGCCTCTGGAAATTTCCACTACATGCATCTGACGAAGTGGGTATTCACCCACGAAAGCTTATGCTCCAATATGTCTGTTAGTCTCTAAGGTGCCACAGGACTCTTTGCCACTATTTTACATTGGAACTTCTTTATTTCTGACTGCCTAATGATGCTAATGGTCTGTTAATCCTGCATAGTCATTCATAACTTGTGATTTTGGCACTATTACAGAAAGATTAACGGGATCTACAGCTACTACCAGAGATTTGATGTTCCATTCCCTTTTATATGGGTAGTCACTATACTTCAATCACACTAACTGGTCAAATGTCTCTGAAATCATGCTGCAGACAGCATTCTTCTAAAATAGTATGTCTAAACTATGAATGAAAGAAGTACAAACAAAACAGTCAAAGATACTAATTTTGTATTTATCCCATGCATAGGGAAAGGGTTCAGTTTAGAGCTCTGGTCCTGATAAAATCTTTCACTGAAGTCAATGAGAGATTTTGTTCGGCCAAGAGCACTGAGCTGGGGCCTACCACATTAAAAGATAAAATCATATATAACTGATGTAAGTCAGGGAAAAAATTGTTAGGCGAAACATTTATCTTTTCAAAATCTTTCTTGAGGGCAGGGTTGAAAAAGGTCAGTGTGATTGAAGCACAGGGTCATTACTTGCCAGGGGAAATACAGGGTGTTAAGTGGCTGTTTAACCTGTCTTCACAGTGCAAACATGTTGGTTCTCAATTTATATCATATTAACTTTTCATCTTTCTAAGTTCTGCAACTGAAAATGCACCAGTAAACTCAAAAGTCCAGTTAAAATTAGAGATGGATCCCAACTGCTACACTCTAATCCATCCAGAGCCAGTTGTGAGTTTTCCCCAAGGTTGGGAAGGGTCAGCTCCAGATGTTTATAGCTTAGATCCCCATGTCTAGTTAGAATGAGTTGGTCATAATTTGCCCTTACTTACACCAGTGGAAATTCAGAATAATGCCACTGAAGTTAGAGCTGCTTAGATTTACTCAAGTGTACTCTAATTTAGAGCAGAATTTGGTCCAATATACTTGTTCCTATATGCATTTATAAATGCTATAAAAATAAACTTCTGCTTAATAACCTTTAATTATTTTCTGTGGATGCTTCCTATGCAGGCGCTTCACTGTCTTCCACAGTTTAGCAACTGTAACACTTTGCTCTGATTTAAAGAATAAAAAATCTCACCTTTGGTTGTCGGGAGCTTCTATTTTTGGCATTGGCTGCACCCCTGGAATGCTGCAGAACATGAAAGGATGCTGTGCCTTATACCCATATATGGAAAATGACTCCCGGGGTGATGTGTTAAAGTCTGAGAAGAGCATACTCCAGTAGAAAGGCACATGAGGCAGGGGTCAAAGAATCTGACAGAATGCACCACTCTAACAGAAGGCCTTAAAGGCAAACACACTGCATGCCAGTTCATGTCTATCAAAATGGTCAGAACAGGCCTTTTCAGATTATACATCATAAAATTCTCAACATGTTGCCAAGCAGAAATGTTGACACATTGATATGCATTTGAACACAGATCAACAGCATCATTACTCCTAAACTACTCGGGCACTTACTCTTGTATGACTCAGACAACCATGCCACTGGCTAATCAGATAGGGTAACAAAGATGACATGTTTAGCATTCTGTTTAATGTTATTTTTCTGATCCATGTGTAAATCCACTCAAATTTAGGCAAGTTATAAGCCTTTGAAAAGATCTCAGTTTGCACGTGCTCAGTAGAGACTTGTTAGAGCTTCACAGCTCAATTCCTCAAAGACTCTATCTACATTCATCATGGTAAGCAGGACTTTCTCTGCAATTGCAGGTCTGGGGTGTTGTGAGTTGGGATGGGATGGGCTGTGACTGGGCACAGAACTGAGGCAGGGAGATTCTCGCTCACTCTCCTGTGTTCTCTACTAAGCATATGAGAACTGCAATTTTTCAAGGGCTTATAACTTGAACAAATTTGGGTAGATTTTCACATGGATCATAAAAGGCATAACTTTTACACAAATGCCACCCACCTGCAGATTTTCAAATCCCTGCTCAAAGCATGGGTGTACCAGTGCTTCTCAAAGAACAGCTTGCTAGAATGTTTTAACATGAGCAAAACAATATATTTTTCTCCAGCATCATTTTCAGAAATGGTTTACCATTTGGGCTGAAATGTGTCAAAAGAATTTACCCAGAGGCAGACACCTTTCATGGAAAAAAATTAGCTGATTAAAGTTAAATGTTAAAGTTTGACAAAAAGTTATAAGCAACTGAAAACAGGGGCTTATAATGGGAAATGTTGGGAAATCTTAATAGGTTGTGTTACCAGCTCCACCTCTAATATATTACACAAGCACATGTAACCCACACACCTTCTGGGTGTAGTGTTCTGTCCCATCTAGTGGCACCGAGACCACTCAGAGAGAGAGAGAGAAAATGAGTTTGCTCTACAGCCTTAGTTAACATTGTAGAGGCTCAAGTACTAAGCTCCAGAGGCCCTAGGTTCAATACTGCCCGCTGATGACTGAGGTCTGTCGGAATTACACACTTTTTGTGTGTGTGTGTATATATCTACATAAAAACTTTTTCACCAGTGATATCATTAAACAGCATGCCTTTTTATACTCAAAACTGCCTGGACTATGTTTGGGAGCAACATTATATGCTACAAACGTATTCTAATATTAGGTTACAAAAGAAAATTGCATGGCAATAGCCACAATGGGACACTAAATCCATCTCTTATCTTTCAATACAGTAAGCTCTAAGGGCCAACTTCTATTTCCAGTTACACCTGTGTAAGTCTCGAGTCATTTCATTTGAAATCAGAAATTAAGTGGGAAAATAGTATGGAAAACTGACATAAGTGTATCTGTTTGCATGATATCACAAAGGAAAGCAGCTCACAACTCTGGCAGTCTAAGACCTCACTTTCCAGCTTCAGGAGCATTGGCTAGCCCTGCAAAAATGACTAAAAACAAGAATTCTGTTTTGTGAAAAAAAATAAGGTTTCAGCATTTGTTTCTGTTCTGAAGTACAATGAAACCAAGACCTTCCAACATCTTTGTAGAATAAATAAGAGACACCTGTGATGCTGTCTAAGGGGGAAAGTGACCATCTACACGCATATGGTCGCCACTTTTAAAAGTGTGATAAATCTTGTACAAAGTATGCTTTGTGAGGTGTCACCGGACAAGTGGTCATCTTCTCAGTTTTATTATTTTGTTGTGTATTATTATCTTGTGTGTATCAAAACTGTGTGCAGAATTATGAAATTTTGCTATTTGTTTTTAACTCAAACATGTGAGTCTGAGAAATGCGCACAGGTTAGCTCTTCAGGAATAACAAAAGAACTATAAACAAGGGCCTCCCAAAGACACCTCAGATGGCAGGTAAGCAGGAGGTGCTAGCAAAATTTGCAATTCATATCAAGGACTGATGGCAAAGCACATACGCCAAAGTACAGGAGTTTTCCAGCAGAAAGGGTCAGGATATAAAGAGAGATAACAAAGGCCCCTGCCCCCTTTTTCCTACCTCATCTCTGGACTGGTGAATTCTAACTGGGGAAATTTCAGACAGAAGGGCTGAGGTCTCCAAAACTATTTGGGCAACTCAGAGTGATAGAAAACTAACGGATTTAGCATCCCTGCTAACATTTTGAACTACATACTTCGATCCAACTGTAACGTATGTTATTTGCTTTGACCTTTTAGTAGCTCTCATTCCTTTTTCTACTAAAGAGGTGACTACAGTTTGTTTTCGGTGTAAGGTCCTGAGCATCTATTGACCTGGAGCTGGAAGAACCTAATGTGTGGTGATTTTTAGTTTTAATAACCTTTCATCACAGAAGTCCTGTTTGTCTGGGTGGTAATATGGGCTGGACTGTCTAAGAGGACTGTTTGTGTCTTCATGTTAAGCTAGTACAGTGACCCAGGAGCACATATGTGTTGCTGGTTTGGTTAAATCTAATTATAGAATATACCACCAGTGCAGGACCATCTGCCCAGGTTTTTGACAGTCTGACCTGAGTTTGGCCCACACAGCTGTGACCCTTACCAAGCACAGTGACAACACCCAGCTTAGAATAGCCTATATCGTGGTGGATATGGGACGTGGGAGAACCAGGTTCAGTGGTCTTTCACATCCTAGGTGAGGATTCTAAGCATCAGAGTATTGTCTGTTCTTGGGTGGATGCATTGGTCTCTCTCTCCGTCTCTCATTTTGACCAGGATTCTATCCTGGATCTGAGAAATCTACACATTGAAAGTTTAATCAAAGCTGATATGTTTCTGTGACAAGTTTTGGTTTTGATAAATTGTCATTTCCCAGTCAAAAACCATTTTGTCTAAAAGTTCCCAACCAGCTCTAATGGTTTGGCACTATTGTAGAGAAGTGGATTTACCACCAAAAGCTTCTGTCTAATGAATTGAGATACTCAAGAAACTGTGAATGTAAAAACAATGTAAACAGGTAAAAATTGCACCAAAGATTAATAGGAAATGAGTGCAGAGAGCTAAGAGGGCAGGAAAAGAGACATGGGGACTCCAAGAGAAGACAGAAGAGAGGTAGACATTGTTTTAAAAACTTGCTTTGTGGACATTTTCACAGACACTCCTGGGAATAGATGTCAGAAGGTGACATAAAAAATGAGGCATGTGATGGGATTTACAAGCCCCATACTAAGGCAGAGACAGGGGAGGTGCTGGAGCAGTAATGGGTGAGGGAGGCCCATCCCTCAGGCAATGCTGTGCGTGATCCTGGGAGAAGACCAGGAAAATGGGAGCTTCAGCAGCCCCAGACTGGTGGGTGGGGAGGAAGAGAAGAGAAGGGCCATTTCCTGGAGGAGCACTGGTCTGCAGAAACAGGAGGGAAAATCGTGGGCAAGGGTTCAAGTAGACCACAGACATTGGCTCTACGCTTTGAGGGGTTTAGAAATAAAGACTAAGTCCACTGTGACCACACACCAAACTGAGATGCATTGGTGGTAGGAAGTGGCCTAGGGGAAGGTGAGAAAGCAGGCTAACCAAACTTAGGCCAGTGCATGCTGCTTCATTTTTAGGGCCCTTGACCGGGACCCAGAGGAGAGAGAGGGCCTGGGTCCCGCTAGCCACCCTGGACCTATGCCCCTGGCCCCAAGGAGGACAGGTTGTTAGGAGTTACTGTCAAAGAGGCCAGTCCAGATAAGTCCTCATGCAGAGAGCAGGGTCACCTTGAACTGACAGAGAGACTGGAGTCAGAGGCCCAGACCTCTAGGATTGCTGACCGAACAAACCACGGAAACAAATCAGATCACACCCAAACAAATCATCAAGAATAAAAGTAAAACACAAGAATGAAAAGATGGCCCAGTGATTAGGGGATTAGCCATAACTTGGAAGATTTAGGTTCAATTCTCTGCTTTGCCACACAAGAGCAAGTCACTTAATCTCTTGGTGCCTCAATTCCCCTTCTGTCAAATTGGACTAATAGTACTTCCCTATTTCACAAAGATGTTTTGAAAATGAATGTATTCAAGATTGTGATCCCCACCCCCCTTGCTACAATAATGCCATACATATGCCTAAAATAGATGGGCAAGTTAGGAGCCCCAAAAGAGTTCTGGGGAAAGTGACAGCGTAAGATTTAAGACAACTCACCTCCATTTCTTCAATCTGTGCACTATGGGTATGTCTACACTGCAACTAAAAACCCATGGCTGGCCTGTGCCAGCCTACTCAGGCTAAGGGCCTGTTTAACTGTGATGTAGACATTTGGACTCAGGCTGGAGCCTGGGCTCTAGGACCCTTCAAGATGGGAGGATCCCAGAGCTCAGGCTGTAGCCTTAGCCTGAATGTCCAATTTACAATTGATTATAATTAATTCATGGAGCAGCTGCATATGGTGGAGCACTGCTTCTGGGCCTGAGAAATGAGCACTGACTGGTGGGATTGCATCATCATGCAGGATTGGAACAATAAGCAGTGGCTGCAGAACTTTCGAATGCAAAAGGACACATTCCTGGATCTATAAGCCGAGCTCACGCCAGCCCTCCTGCACACAAACACTATAATGCGAAGTGCACTGACAGCTGAGAAATGAGTGGCAATCACACTATGCAAGCTTGCAACACTGGATTGTTACTGGTCACTTGGAAATCATTTTGGAAAATCCACAGTGGAGGCCCTTGTCATGCAAGCATGTAGGGTCATTAATCATGTGAGTAAAACAATGAAAACTAGATACTTGTATCTTGCTAATTAAGGGTTGGGTAGGGCGCCAGCTTCACACTTAAACATTTTAGGGGAAAATGCACTTACCCAAGTTTCTTTCCTCTGGATCAGGCTTATCCGTGCTTGGCTGGTGGGACTGGCTAAAGAATAGCTGAGTCTTGAAAAGATCCTGGCTTTAGTTGTTCATATAATCGATTTTCCATATTTCATATTTCTTCCAACAACTCTGGAAATTGTGACGTGACAGGTAAAGTGTCCTGGATACGCAGAAGTGGGTTGGCCTCCAGTTTTACCAACTTGCACTTTGATCTCAACAGATCACACAAGCTAACCAAGGTAGTGCTAGGTCATAAATTGATAGGAGACTTCCAGGGAAAACATAGTTACTACATGGATAGTAGTACTACATGGATGATTTAGTAGCTGGTGCCAAAGCATATTAGGGGGCATGGTGGCACTGGAGCTTCCATCTTTCGTAGAGAATACATAACAGAGGATCTAATCACGTGATCATTAAAATCCCATGGCACTTTTCACAGTAGGAAAGTTATTACGCTTGTTGTTCTGGATACTTACAGCCTACCTATCCTAAACTGTTGTACGGTGCTGTCCTACCACCCAAAAGGTGGCATTATTTCACTGATGGATGAAGCAGTTTCAGGATAGACACAAGTTATTTCCATTAGTTCCCTAAATGTTTATATAAGATAGATTCATATAAAAGTATGTTACAAGTTATGGCCCTGACTCTACGTTGACTTCAGTGGCAGTTTGGGGTGCCTAAAATGCAGGATTGAGCCCTATAATCCATGGTATGAGGGGGGGGGGACATTAGCACCAATTAAGGTTTCTATAACCTACACCAGTTTCTTCTAGGGTCCTATTCAACTGGGTTTTAAAGCTGCCAAAGAGACTCCTTGTTTCTTTTGTTATGAGGAGCTTGATCTCAACCACAGGAATTTGGGGTGCAGCTCTTTTCAATACAACAGTTGAAGTTCAGATATTTTTCCTCATCCAGTTTTATTAGGGTCTCCTTGTTAATTTTGGATAAGCTTTGGACTGCACTCTGACAGTTAAATAAACCTGGGACCTTTTAGACATGGCATCTCTCAGCTTTACATCCTATACTCTTCACTTTATCTCCGTTAGATAAAGATTTTCTTCCAAGCTTTTCAGTGTTGTTCCAATTTTACAACTCAGACAGATGAACTGGGTGACTTGGAGATTGTCCTATAGCTCAGAAGAGAGAACAAATGTTCCTGAAAGCTTCTTGATTAATATACTATCTACTAGCTCATCTTGGATGTGTTCCTCCGTATTAATACCAAGGTCACCATATTCCACTGATTCATAGAAGGTCCATATAAACATATCCACACTTTCTCTGGGCTTCTGAACTCTTTGGTGAAAGCACTCCTGATCCATGTACATTCTTTTGAGGAATGAAATGCCCAAGCTTTTGAAGAACAATATAATTGTTATTCTCATCAGTTTATTCTCAGCAATTTCTTACAGTTACCTCCTTCCTCCAGAAAGGTAAATGATGTTAATACATTCTTTCAGCTTCAATGCCCATTGCATAAATTGACGAGCTGACCTTGACTTTGCTGCACTGTGTGTTAAGCTTCATTGCACTTTGGAATCTGATGTAGCACTCCTTCTCCTGAGTTCATTCCATGGATTTAAAGTCCAAGAGAGTATTTTCCTCTTATTTATGCTGGTTCAAAGTCAGTTTCTCCATGTGTCAATGGTGAAGACTCACAGAAAAAGTCACTTTCTTCTAACATCAAACAAGAAACTGAGTATCATCCTCAAAGCTACACCTCTGTCTTCCTTTGTTTCACTGCAGAGCTTCTGTCTAGAACCTCTTCTGCTGGGCTTCAGGTTATAGATTTAAAGAAGCAACACCCAAAGCCTCACAGTGTCAATTTTCCCTTCTTCCGTTATCCACACTCTCACCCAAGTCCAGGCTTTGATCTGAGGTCTGGGGTTTTGGGCACATTCTTCAGAGCCTCCCCTACTGTGTCACTGGCTGTCAAGGTGGGCATGGTCAGTGGCTGAAAAACACTGTCCTTTTCTTTCTCTGCTAGCCAACTGGGCAACCTCCTGCTCTGAGCTCTCTTCCAAAGAGGCAGATAATTGAAAGAGGTGGAAGAGCCCAGACCAAGAAGACTGAGCAGCTGGCAGAAGGAGAGGGAGAGGCTTCCATTGGCCCAGTAGCCAGAGCTACTGCAGCCACTGAGCCAGGTACCAATGGACCAGGAGAGTGTGAGGTTTAATAGATTGGGTTGAGGAGTCTATGATGGAGAGTTGGGAAGATAGAATTGATGAGGAAAGAGAATTAATTGACTGAAAAGGAAGCTAATGCAACTGTAGACGGAAAGGGAAAAAGTGACAAGGAAAGGAGAGATGAGCTGAATTGTAAAGAAGATTGATGTACATATTGGTGAAAATGATGGAGTAGATGGTTTTGTGTAGTTGGTTCCAATATGGAGATTTTATGTAAATTGCATGCAATTTTTTCCCCTCAGGCAGTACCAATATAGACAGATATGCCTGCCCCTGAACCCTGACTCCTAACAATCCCTTCCCTCTCACAAACTGGACCAGAGCGCCCTTCAAATTACCCAGGCAACACCCCCTGCTCCACATTGCTCACCAACCCAATTTTCCACTTCCCATATTAGCTCCCATCAAAACCAACCTCCACCCATATGCTCAGGCTCAGAACTCCCCCCCCCCCCGCCATCCTCCCCCCCATTTTAGGCACCTTTACCTGTTTTGCCAGGCCTGGAGAAATGCATAAAGCTGGCAGGAACTCCTGCTGAGTTGAGTCCCTCCTGTCTGGGCTCCAGGCAGTAGGCACTTGGTGAGTCCATACAGGGTATCTAGAATTAGCCCTTCCGAGTCCTGGATTCTGGACTGTGCTGTCTTATCCCTTGCTGGCTGCAGAGACTCCAGGAACAGGAGAAGAATCAGCTGCACTAGGATCCTGCTGTGACAAAAAATGGCCCTGCAGAATAGCAGCAACACTGGGGCTACGTCTATACTTGGAGCTGGAGGTGTGGTGCCCAGATCACTAAAACCAGTACGGTAGCCATGGTAGCATGGGCAGCAGTGAGCTGGGCACAGGCCAGCCGCCCTAAGTATGGACCCATAGAGTCCTGGCTGGTTTGTACTTTGGGCAGCTAGCCTGTGCTGCTACTAACTGCGGCCTGTGCTACTGCACCTATACTAATATTTTTATATAGCTAGCGCAAGTGTGTCTCCGTGAGCTTGGAAATCATATCCCCCACTAGGGTTGCCACCTCTGTAATATTTAAAAAACAGATACTCCCACAGGAGTGCTGGAATCTCTTCCACCCCACCTCTTCCCCCCGAGATCCCACCTCTGCCCTGCCTCTTCCCCCCGAGGCCCCGCCCCTTCCCCCTGAGGCCCCGCCCCATTCACTCTTCTTTCTCTCTCCCCCTGTTACTCACTGATCTCCCCCCCACCCCCCCGGGTCAGGAGGGACTCTCCTGCAGAGCTGGGGCTGGGAGTTGGAGCTGCTGACACGGAGGAGGCAGCCCTGGCTGAGTAGCGGCTGGTGTGGGTGATGACCCAGTGCCTCCCCATCTCCCCCACTCTCAGTAACTGGACTTTCGGTGTCCAGTCAGTAGATCTGACCAGACACTGTCAGGTCCCCTTTTCAATCTGGCTTTCCAGTCGAAAGCCAGGCACGGGGCCACCCTATCCCCAGCTCTAAGTGAAGACAGACCCTTAGTTTCTGATGCTCTAGGGGATCTTGATGCAGGAGTAGGACCTTGGTTCAAGATGTTGAAAAGTGACTGGTGATTTTGTTTGCTCAACTTGAGATACCTTAAAAGGGGCTTGTTTTCAAAAGTAGGCCTCTTCAAGGTTTCTCATGGTGGACTCCCAAATGTTGAAGTACCCGAAAATCACTATCCACTTTTGAAAATCTTTGCTTTACTCTAGACATCGTACAATCTCTGGTTGCCAGTTGGGGCATAACCCTATGAGTCCCATCCTTGATGTCCAATTCAAACAGTTTGAATATCAAAAACTTTTTAAACCTCTCATGAACAATCTACAGACCAAAAAATATAATAATAAATTTGGTAAATATGTTGAATAATTAATACACGTGAAAAAGTCACAAATAATTCACAAATTATTAAACAGAAAAAAGGCAAGGTTTGTCAGATGAATTATTTGTTACAAATTATTTGCCCAGCTCTACCTGGAGATGAAAATCCACATCATTGCAACCAATGAACGTGTCAGATAAGTTGTCTAATTGTTAAAAATTGAGTTAATTGAGTATTTCCTCAAATATTTTATAGCAAAACTAGGGACTTTATTCCATTGACTTGCATTAAATTGCATGTTCAGTTCTCTATCCAGCTTTTCTTTAAACAGCTGTATTGATTCAATTGCATATGATAAATCCTGTATAAAAGAATACATGTTAAAGATCAAATGGGAATTCCCAGCCAGTTCAATTACCTTTAGAGCTACAATAGAGTCTGTGGGTAGAACTCAAAGTGAATGTTTAAGGCATAGCTTCAGCTGTTTGTAACTTTGGTTTTGATTATCTGGCAGATCAAATTTGGTTTTCAGTTGCCAAAAAATCAGCAACATATTATTTTGATATAAACCCCCTATGATCCTGATGCCCTTCTGCAAGTATTCCTACCAAAATATCATATTTTCAGTTTCACATGTCCCCCAGAGAAAGGATTGATTTGAAAGTTCAGGGACTGGGTTGCTTAACTTATGGTATTGTATCCAGATTTCTACTGAATTGTAGAATGGGACGCAAATTATTTTCTGGTGCCACCAAATCGTAACCTGTTCTTTACTATTTGCTAACTCTCATGGAATAATCAAGGCAAAAGTACAAATCTGTTTTTGAAAAACTTGGAGAAATGAACGTACTCATTTGCTAAATATTAAAAGTAATCCCAGCTCTTCTCAGCACCCTGCACAATTTTTTTTGTTTTTTTGTAAAGACACATTTAAAATACTATGTTTACTTTACATTTGCAGTGTTGTACCCGTGTTGGTCCCAGCGTATCTGAGAGACAAGGTGGGTGAGGTAATATCTTTTATTGGACCAACTTCTGTTGGTGAAAGAGACAAGATTTCGAGCCACACAGAGCTCTTCTTCAGGAAAGGCCGAGTATCTCTACTCTGATTATCTAGTAAATCAAATTTGTTTTTCAGGTCCAAAAAAAATTTTAAAAAAATCAGCAATATATCGTCTCTTTCCCAACAGAGGTTGTTGTAATAAAAGTTTGCTTTATGATGTTTTTGATACCATACAGACAGGTCTATGGCATTTCTGGATTTTTTTTTAAAATCTCATTAGTATTGTAATGGAAGTTTGCAACTCAGATGCAGTTGGGTTAGTCTGAATACTCTCCCACATTCTTACCAGTACTTAATTCCAATTTGTTATTGAGATACAACTGATTCTGAGTAGAGGATTTGTTATCCTTTGCAACATCAAACAGATCTTCATTTGACAATATACCTAGATATAGCTTATCCTTTTCATAACCAACTTGAGCTAGCAATTGGCTAACATGATCCTAGGGTAAAATCATATATTAAAAACTTACATTTATACTTGTGACCTCCAGAAAAAGAATTGTTAAAAATTCTATTAATTTTATCAATTTAAGAACACCTTATGCGATATATCATTTACTGTTATGGTTTGTAACACTTTGAATACCAAGTTTCCCTCTGAGACCTAGAAGGTAAGTAATTCTAATGCCAGTATGGTGATAACATGTCTTTACACGTTGCCTCTCTCATACATTTACAACTGTTGATTTAAATCCATTATTATAAGACTATTTTTAGTGGAGAAATCCTTGTTCACTGAAACATGGATCCAATCCTATATCCCTGATTCACAACTATAGTCCCGTTAAAGTCAATGGGACTACATACAATAATAAACATTTCAGGGTCTGACCCTGTATTTTCTCTGCATCTTAAAGAGATATCCCAATTCTCTCCTGTTAATACAACATAAAGCCATTGGGAGAGCTGGTGAGACAATATGGCCTGAAGTGGCCGCCGTGTGCAGATGACCCCCAGCTTTTACATACAGCTTCTTTATGTTAGACATCAATAGCACTGTCTATGGTAGTCCCATAGATACTGAATAATTGGTAGGAGAGAATCAAGCCTTGTGGATGGTGCAAGTGAGGGCTCTGAAGAATAAGGAGCAGTTATCCATAATGACCCTGTTTGGTTTGGTCTGAGAGGAAGAACTTGAGCCAGGACTCCATTCACTCCTGCAGCCTCTAGGAGGTAGAACAGGTGTATTTGGTGATCAACAGTATCAAATGCCAGCAGGATGCCCACGACCTATTTAGTCAGGACTAGTTAAGGGTTCAGGATTGGTAAATACTGGCTCAGGAACTGAACAGCAACATTTACAAACGTACTTTAATGTATAACTTCAAGTTTAACATAGCATACTTGCCTTGACAAAAGCAACTTTTAAAAATATTCCAGTGGAACGATCTTGGAATCATTTATTTGATTTATTACAGATCTTGTGTCTTATTGTTCATGTAAGTTACTTTCTTATTTATTATAGATGTCATAGCAAATCTCAAAATGCACAGCTGCTTATAAAAATGGGTGGAACAAGGTTCCTATATCAGATGCCTGAACAGAGTCCAGTATAGTATCATTTTTCAAAAAAACCCGTCCTGAATAATTATTATGGATCAGTGAACCTGTCAGTTTTGAAACTCTTAAACAGTTTCCAGGCTAAAAATGGGAGTTACTTGAGGGAGAAAGTGCTGACAAAACCAAGCTACTTTGGTTTTTTTCCCCCGTGAAGTTACAAGAATTTGTGTACAGTAATGTAATATTTGCTAAAATGGTGACAATCCCTTTTAATTGAATAAATTTGTTGAAGAGCTTCATCGATGTAATGGTTTTATGAGTCATTTAGTAGAAAAGATTGAGCTCTTTAAGAGGATCCAGCTGTAACTTGCCCTGAGCATTGTATGAATTCTTCTGCAGAGTTGATGACTTTTTTTTGTACGGGTGGTTGAAAGTGATACCCAGTAGTTTCTTGTTTATCAGTGGGAGAACTTGTTTAAACACATTCAGGACTTTGCTGCTGTTTTTTATTGAACTGAATCCATCTGTTTCCCTTATTTAGAATGGTTTAAGACAAATACAGTCAACTTTGTGAAACTGTGCACTTAAGATTCTTATTTAAATTAAGAAACAATATAACTGCAGTGTGGGATGATGTTTTCCAAGCCACAAAGAATGGCGAGGCTACAGTAGATCTGCATAGTATTTTTGGCAAAGCAGCAGGGTCTTTCATAATAAAGAAAATGACTTTTCTCCTTCACCAAGAAAATTGAAGTAAAATTAGTTTTTGGCAAATTAGTCATCCAATTTTACACAAAAGTCAACCAAATAAACTGCATTTGACCTCACATCGTAGCATGTTGGAAGTCACCATCTCACACTAATGAAGATTGTTTTACTAGTTCCATTTATCTGAAGGTATAGGAGTTAGATCTTGGAAAAATACTTAAAACAGCTGTGATGCTGTTTGTTTTAAACTCCAAGAATTTAATAAGTTAAGTCTCTTATGCCTTTGTCTCTCTCTGACTGATTATTTCTAGATCCAGAGCTGTTGCCTATAGGTTTAACCCAGGCAAGCAAACAAAACACTATGTGGTGCCAAGATGCTGCAAAAGCCACATGGTAAGTCAATTACCTTCACTGAAATTATGCATTTACTATATTGTTTCTTGCACAACAGAATTTTCTGTTTGACAGGATGGGCATACAAACACATTAGCATAAAACTGGTATGTGTGTCAGAATTACTTGTCTGAAGAATTATTCCTGTCTGAAGAAGCTGAAAAATCAAATTGTTCTGTCATTTATACCCATGCAAACCCACAGAAGCTAAGGAAGCTGTATGGACATAATGCATACAGGATTTGGTCCATTGTAGGTTTCACACAAAATCTGAGCTACCTTCAATTGCTATAATCAGGTGGATTCAGTGGATTCTAACTGTGGATTCTGATGTGCCTTTGTTTTTGAAAAGCTGCTTTGCTGAGACCCTCCCCTCCGTTTCACCAATGATGGGACCAAACTTCTTGTACTCCTGATACCATTTTAAATGGCAGAGATATTTGTAAAAGTGTGTGACTTAAAAGCGCCTTGACTTTCTGGAGAGGATATTTTAGGCGATATATTTTTTAATCAGACTGTGCTTAAGATGAACCTGGCACAAACAGTGATTAACTAATACTATACTGAATTTAAGGGAGAAGTTATTAAGATACATGCTTGGGAGTGTGCAAATATATCTGGAAAATGTATCTGGTGTGCAATTAAGGAAAACAACGTGGATGGGCAATATATTATTTTATTTAATTTATTAAACTTCTTAAACTATTTTTTCCAGCTTACCAGAGCACATGTTCCATGACAATTTGAATCCAAATCAAAATTTTAGGAGCACCAAAAAGAGCATTTGACAAATTATTTTAGTAGCGGGAAAAAAAGTTAACGTTCAGACGACTAGAAAAAGGCTAATGTAGTGCCCATCTTTTAAAAAGGGAAGGAGGATGATCCTGGGAACTACAGGCCAGTCAGCCTTACCTCAGTCCCTGGAAAAATCATGAAGCAAGTCCTCAAGGAATCAATCGTGAAGCACTTAGAGGAGAGGAAAGTGATCAGGAACAGTCAGCATGGATTCACCAAGGGCAAGTCATGCCTGACTAATCTAATTGCCTTCCATGATGAGATAACTGGCTCTGTGGATGAGGGGAAAGCAGTGGACATGCTGTTCCTTGACTTAGCAAAGCTTTTGACACCGTCTCCCACAGTATTCTTGCCAGCAAGTTAAAGAAATATGGGCTGGATGAATGGATTATAAAATGGATAGAAAGCTGGCTAGATTGTTGGGCTCAATGGGTAGTGATCAATGGCTCCATGTCTAGTTGGCAGCCGGTATCAAGTGGAGTGCCCCAAGGGTTGGTCCTCGGGCCGCTTTTGTTCAATATCTTCATTAATGATCTGGAGGATGGTGTGGATTGCACTCTCAGCAAATTTGCGGATGATACTAAACTGGGAGGAGTGGTAGATATGCTGGAGGGCAGGGATAGGATACAGAGGGACCTAGACAAATTGGAGGATTGGGCCAAAAGAAATCTGATGAGGTTCAACAAGGACAAGTGCAGAGTCCTGCACTTAGGACGGAAGAATCCCATGCACCGCTACAGACTAGGGACCGAATGGCTCGGCAGCAGTTCTGCAGAAAAGGACCTAGGGGTTACAGTGGACAAGAAGCTGGATATGAGTCAGCAGTGTGCCCTTGTTGCCAAGAAGGCCAATGGCATTTTGGGATGTATAAATAGGGGCATAGCGAGCAGATCGAGGGACGTGATCGTCCCCCTCTATTCGACATTGGTGAGGCCTCATCTGGAGTACTGTGTCCAGTTTTGGGCCCCACACTACAAGAAGGATGTGGATAAATTGGAAAGAGTCCAGCGAAGGGCAACAAAAATGATTAGGGGTCTGGAATACATGACTTATGAGGAGAGGCTGAGGGAACTGGGATTGTTTAGTCTGCAGAAGAGAAGAATGAGGGGGGATTTGATGGCTGCTTTCAACTACCTGAGAGGTGGTTCCAGAGAGGATGGTTCTAGACTATTCTCAGTGGTGGAAGAGGGCAGGACAAGGAGTAATGGTCTCAAGTTGCAGTGGGGGAGGTTTAGGTTGGATATTAGGAAAAACTTTTTCACTAGGAGGGTGGTGAAACACTGGAATGCGTTGCCTAGGGAGGTGGTGGAATCTCCTTCCTTAGAAGTTTTTAAGGTCAGGCTTGACAAAGCCCTGGCTGGGATGATTTAATTGGGGATGGGTCCTGCTTTTGAGCAGGGGGTTGGACTAGATGACCTCCTGAGGTCCCTTCCAACCCTGATATTCTATGATTCTATGTTATGGTCACAAATTATGTTACAGTTACAAGATCATCGTCATTTTGCGAAACAATTTCCGGCACAGAAAGGGATCTACCATTTTAATATCTCACCTGAAGAACAGCATCATTCCTGATCTGCATTTGTTTTTTGAACTAAATATTAGGTTCCGGTATTTGTCAGATTAAATCTCACAGTTTTCTTTGTCCAGAATCAAGGAGGAAATCAACTAAGACTATGGATGTCCTAATGTAGCTTATACTGGTATGTACATGCAATTTGTTCCCTGAAAGATCTCAGGGGCAAGTAATTCATTATTTAATCCAAGTTTGTCAGTAATAAGGTCCTGGAGCTGTGCCTGCTCAGTCTCCTGACAGCCTAATGAACACATCTGGGCTTCATCAGCTAACCTGCCTGAAGGAAAGTCTTGCCTGATTGGATGAAGAAGCTAACAGGCTTGCACTTAAGCCCAGCAGCAGCAGCAGCAATCCACTGCCTGCTCAAAGTGTTCACCCTCGGCTGTAATAGCTCCTGTACCTGCTTGTTCCCAGCTTTGCTTCTGTCCCACTCCTGCCTTGTTCCAGCCCCACATCTCCCTCGCCTCACTTCGGGTAGCCCCAGTCTGACCCTCAACTCCTATTCCTAACTTGCCTTTGGCTGGCCTCTGACTTCAGTTCCGACCTTCAGCTCCAATCTCTGGCTACCAAATCCTGCTCCAACCAATATGCATGATTGCCCACGTCCTGACTAAATCTTTCATTTTTTTGTTTTAATTAGGATTATTTATTTTTGGCAATTACAGATCACAGTAATTTGTGTACTCTCCAAGTGGGAAACTTACTGTACCAAGTCAGAGTTGTTGTTTTAGTGACTTGAATGTTTTTTCTACAAATATAGCTGTTCCAAGATCCAGCTTTGGAAGTATCTAATTTGTGTTATTGGGAAGCTTATCAAGCCACGTTTTTCCCTTTCCTATTTTATATGAAACATTGTCAGAACTAATTTTATATGTTGTCTAGTAGCATCTGAACAAAATTTCTTTTGTAAAGTGACTATCCAAAAAGTGTCCCTTCCCTTCCAAAATTAAAATGTCCTTCTCTCTTCTGACCCTTCAACTTCCTCCCTCCAAAGAATAATATTTCCAAGAGGGTTTTCTCCCATTTTTGTTCGACTTTTTGTACACCTTCAAATGTCTGACTTACATAGTGATGACAGGGAGATACACTATTTGTGAGGGGAGCTGTGGCTGGATTTCTGGGACTTTTCTATAGAAATGGTCTCACTGTCAGGTAGATTCCAGTGCCGAGTTCTGCTCAACGTTATGCTTCGTTTAAGTACTGTTTCTCTTCTTCATCTCCATAGAATACTTATCTCTCTCTCTGTCCAGCAGAGCACTGCATCCTCCCCGGTCAACATCAGCTACCTTTGCCTGGCTACACAATTTTTATTAGAAGTATAATAATGAGGTAACAAATAATAGTTTAGGACTGACCAGATACACACACACAGAGGAAAGATGTGGTCCCTACTTTTCCAAGCAAATAGGGTGAAATTAATGAATTTAAACCAGACACTGCCTTAGCCCTAAGTAAGTTGGAAAAAAGACAAAGTCTACCCTGTCATTGGCTTATTCAAAGTTAGATAGATTATTTTTCAGAAAAACTGATCGCATACTTCATCTTATTGGAAGATGCAATAGTTTGTTTTTAAATGCCATTTAGCTAAGTCACTGTCAATTAGTCAGATGTAGCAAGAACATGGATCCCTTTTTTAAGCTGCAAGACAAAGGAGAGCATGGCCACGCTGACCTATATGCACTCAGCAATTCACCTGTGCAGTCACTTCCTTTTCCCTGCAACGTACGCTGGCGTATTATTTTAAACTTTCACGACTCAACTCAGCTTTTAGTTGAACTATGTTTCTCATTAGCTCTGCTGCTGCTGCTTCATTTGAGTTAGTCTCTCAAATCTCACCTTCTCTGTCAAGACCTTCAAACAATTACCTTGTTCCTGTTCCACTTCCAGTTTTACCAGCCAGTGCAGTTACTTAGGCCCCAATCCAAGAGAGACCAGGAATTGAAAAAAGAATAGCCTTTAAAAATGACTACAACTAAACTTTTTCCTAAGCAGGTTTAGCCCACCAATATGCATGGGAATGGTATGTGTTGGAAGGAGTTTTTAAACATTGTCCAGAAATACTACAGAGACGGGCACTACGGAGTAACTAAAACACAATTTGCAAACACAATTTTAACATGGCTCAGCTCCATCAGTGCTATTTAACTCTTTGAAATCAATTAAACTGAAACAATGGTTAAATACAATAGAACTTGATTTGAAGCCCACTTTCTATGGAACCCAACAAATCTTATGCACTAGGACAGTTATGTCTCTGCGTTTCTATACTAAAGTGATTATCCTTTAAGGTTAAAATGAAAATACCAGTGAAAATACTCAGCAGTATTTACCATTCAGATCAAACAACATCAGTTTTTTATTTTTATTAGACTTATTTCTCTTCTTCCTCACTCTTGTTGCTGGGTTCCTTCATTTGGCATCTCAATTTAAAGTGCACATTATTCCAGTGGATTTTATGTTGAGTTATGATGAGGTCACCTGAAAAGGAGTCCCAAACTGCAACTGTCATGTGACTGGTTTAGCCAATCATAATCCATTCTTTAAAAAAATAAGTTCATGTTTTAGAAGGCTTATATAAATCTAACAAAAGACAGACAGGCAGTAGTCCTACAATTAATTGTAAGTGCACAATCCTGGAAACACGTTAGCCCCTTTTCTTCACGCTCAGTATGTCCTAACAAGAAACAAGATTAGACCATATCTCATAAAATGTGTCACCCACCTTTTTCCTTGATCCTTTAAGAGCAACATTTAGCATCTGCTGTAATCAGATTCTTTCTATTTCTCTACATTCAAAAAACAGGACAGTGAATTTGAGGCAAGCCTATTTGATGAACTAGTCCTTGAGACTCTACACAGAACTTTAGCTACATTAGTTTAACACAAAGATTAACAGAAACATATAGGTGTAAGTTTATTTTTAAAAAGATCTTTTTTAATTTATACATGCAAAATAAAAGTTATACCAGAATTTGCCCAGATACCAATTTAATGTTTCTAATGTTATTCTTTCTATATATAAAGCATATGTATATTGCTGCAAACACTTATTTAAAAAAGCCCAAATAATTATACAATACTGCCCAACACTACAATAATTATTGATGTATTGTAAGTTGTGGTGTTTTAGACCATTACTGTAGAATATTGTAGCATATTTTTATAAGGGAATGTGAAAGCTATTAAAAAAGATTAAATGAAATTTCTAAATCTAGAATGGAATCATGTATGAAACTATTTCAGAATGATTGTAATTACTCACAGCCTAGACAAATGGAATCATTGAGTCCATAATTCAGGTCTAAAACAAATATATAAAAAACCCTACTTGGGAAGATCAGGTTCATGTTCATTAACATATTTATTAAGTAAATTATGATTATAAAATATCAATATATTTAAGCCATATAATTGTTCACTATTTGCAAGTTAGTTAAATGCACAATCCTTTATAATTACAAACTTTATAATAAAGGGACAATAGAACATACTGATAACTGAACAGTCAACAGCTGTTATTAAAATAGGTTATTATGTGGTTTCTGACTGTGTTCTGGAATCAGTATATCGACATAACTGGTGCAATAAGAAGACATCTTCCTTATGCCATTGTACGAGTCTTTTACAAATGACTTAAAATTCATTAATTTTAAAACTAGTCACTTTGATGGACCCTCTAAAGGGATCCAGGGGAGTCAATTTTCAAGGAATTCTTAATGTAAGCAGCAGATATCTGAGAAGGAAGCCCTCATCACCTAAGCATGAATCATTTACAGAAGGAGGTGAGGTGACACATTTCCGCATTTTCCTTGTTATAGAGTCATTGACACCTTGTGACAGACACCTATATGGGGCAACAATAGAGGCAATCTGGTCTGCCACGTGATGAATCCAACACCAGATCTCTTGAGGCACTTTCTAACTTCCCAGTGAAACTGGTTAGTTTAATCCCTAAAGATTATAAAAGTGTCCAGGTGGAGGTGACAGCTGGTTGAAGCTCTTCACTTTTGCCTGACATCTGCCTTATAGGTAACACCCTACTAACTAATCCATCTGCTAAACTTCCCAGTGTTAGCTACTCCTGCTGCATTATTTCATTTCTCCCATTTTCAGTGTGATGCTGATCCTGCTAATAAAGGATGCCACATTCAGTTCACTTGAAGAAAGAATCTGGCACATGTCTAGCAATTGGTTCAATGGGATATTAGTGGTATTTGGATCAGATGCCCCAATGTATAGCCTAAAGACAATTCTTCTCCCTTCATCAATTTGCTTTGTTATATTCAATATTTTATTAGCTCAAAGACAAGATGCATGGTGAAAAGAAAAGACAATCACAGGAAATGGTTCTCTTTCCCTTAATTGGTTCCATTTTAAAATGTTTGGGATATAAGCATGAGTGCTATCAATACCTTTTAAAAATGATTATTTTTAAACTAAAAGCACATCAGAACTTAGTCACAGATTGTGCTTCTGAGTATAAGCCAATCGTTTTATAAAACGCACTCAGAGTATGTCTAAATGCTGTACAAAAAAACCACTATATAAATATTGCAAATTCCAGATGCCAACCAGCCCATGCTGATTCTGTGTACTGACCTTTATTTAGCTATTGCAGACACAATGTCCTGAAGTCCCCCACTTCTCAAGTTGCATTTTATTTTGCATGGTAACACCTTAAGAGCCTGCCTTGGAGAAACAGCACCATTTTAAGCTGACAGCACTGTATGGGCACCAGGACTAGGCAGATTTCCTTAATAGTTATTCTTACTCTTACCTCTCATAAAATGATGCTCATTATAGAATAATTCCAACATTTAATGTACTAGTGCAGAGCCAATGATAGGCTTTTTTGGTCATTATTTATAGTTTTACTGAAGAACCCAAAATTACAAAAAGGGGCAACATGTCCTAAATAAGCTGCGGACCAAGCTAGCAACAATAATTAAATAAAAATAGTATACAGTTTGGTCTGTTATTAAAATACAGAAATGAGATCTTGAGCTTTGTTCTGATGAGCACTGCAATCAACCAATTTTGGTTTACATAGTTGGAGAGGTACTGCCCCCTTCCTGTCCCTTGTAGATTATATCTAAGGATTTTAGTAGCCCTCTCAATTTATGTTGGTTTTTTTTTAAATCTGTAATTCAACTTTCATTGAGGGTTTTGGAGGGCGGGGGGGGGGGGAGAGAATAAAAAGATTACAACCAAATCTAATATAGAGAATCTGAAAGCTATAGAATCTATCCAGAACTATATCTAAGAATTTATATTGCCCCTATAACCACAGTTTTTGAGCACATAACAAACACTGATTTTATCTTCACAACAGTCCTGGGATGTGGGGACATATCTTCATTTTACAGGTTTAGAGAGATTAAGGTCTAGAACATCTGTGGCATAGCTGGGGATTGAACCCATATCTGCAGTGCAGTGCTTTAAAAGACCATTTTTATTTTCTTCAGCTGGAAAGGACAGACCTTTTAGCCCCCTATTCAGTGAGGAGAGTTGAAAAGCTCCTGAGGAGGGCAAGTAGCTAGGGCGAAGGGAAAGCTAGAGCCAAGGAAAAGTTGCAGAAAAGTGGGGGGAAATCTACAGTAAATTGACTAAAATTTTCCATTACCAACACTTGGCATAGATGCCTCAAAACACAGCAGCACTTGTGAACCTCATTCTCAAGACCGTATTGAGAACTAAAAATCAGTAACTTTCTGGTGGCATAAGCTCCAGAAGGCAACATGTAGGGACTGACCTATTCAAGAGACAAGTCCACCCACTAAAAGAAAGTCAAAATCCAAACAGCTGTGCATGTATCGGAATAAATTCTCCACCTTGAGGAGCGTTGCTCTCAACTCCTCCCCAACATCAGGTGAAATTACTATTGTCCTGGGTTAGGCTCCACCCTCAGGTTGCCCCAAGGAAGTAGAGGGGCAGAACAAGAATTAGACTGGGTGGCTTTAGTATGGATTCATGGGTTCAATTGCACCCGCAGAAATCATGAAGCCCAGGCCCTGTGTCACGGTGGCTCTGCTCCCACCCAGCTCATCCCACTGTGCGATGTTATCAGAGTCGTATGCTGCTTTGGATACCGAAGAGTAAAATCTCCCAGAGGGAATTTGGGAGGTGGGGATCGGGAGATGCCCCCAAAAGTCCAGGAAGCAGGTACACGTGGCCAGGATGCTGGCTAAGGGCAGGGCCTTCCCCCACTCTGAGCAGCCGGACCTCGATGCTGAGCAGAACTGCGTTCCCCAGAACATATCAGGTGGGGTCTCTCTCACTGACTTGTGTAACTGGGACCGTCCCCAGGGTGGCTGTGCAGAGTAAAGCAGGCCCTGTGCTAAGGCCTGGTGTACCCATTGAATCAGAAGGCTACATCTGCCACTGAATGAGGTCCTTTATATTGATAAAAACAGGTGAAAACATCATCCTTACTGATGGGATTGTGGAAAATATGACTTCTTTGGAGCGCCCTAGTTGTAATCTCTCTCTGAATGGATTCTGTTTTGAAATTGTTAGAGAGGGAAAGTGATGTGGATTATATATCTCCTATCATTATCTTCCATGGATGATTGTCAGCATGGTAAGTGCCACCCCAGACATTAGTATCAAAGCCCTCATTACTATATGTCAGGTTTCAGAGTAGCAGCCATGTTAGTCTGTATTCGCAAAAAGAAAAGGAGTACTTGTGGCACCTTAGAGACTAACAAATTTGCTTGAGCATAAGCTTTCATGAGCTACAGCCGCTGTAGCTCATGAAAGCTTATGCTCAAACAAATTTGTTAGTCTCTAAGGTGCCACAAGTACTCCTTTTCTTTTTGCGATTACTATATGTGATGTTTTTGCTGTATGAAGTCAGAAGGGGATGGGGTTTGGTGACTGTTTCCTCTATATTAAAAGACACACACACAGCACAATGGAACAAGTCAGGTCTCTTTCAACAATTATGTTCTCAAGAGGGTATTCTAAGAGGAAGCTTCCAAGCAGCTATGAAATACATTTACAACTGTCCTTGAGAAAATACACTCTTTGTAATTCTCAAAAGCATGGTCACTATGTCCTGAAACTACACATTTGATTAGAATGCTGAAATCTTGCATAATTTTGCACACATATTAGACACATATTAAACTACAAGACATTTGCTGTAGTGCACTGGGTTTTATTAGCGTTACACATGCAATACTGAATGAAAATGAATTCAAATATTAAAATGACGTATTTTAATCAACTAAAGAGAGTTCAACACCTTGTGCATATAATATAACAAAAACGTTTCATGCAATATCGTATGTATACAGTTGTCACGGGTGCATATAGTTGTGAATCTCTAACTTTAAAAATGTACACAAGCTACCATTCATTGCACGAGACAAATCAACCCTTTTGTTTTAAGTAATGCTCACATCTTTTACAGACCTCCTATATAACTTGGATCTTCAGCATTTTATTGTACCTAACATAATACAGGCCAGCTGGAAGCTTCTAAGAAGAATAAGAGTGACTGTATCATTTGTAATACACTTAACAGCAAATAGAGTGGATTTTTCAACATACAAATTATGAAAGATAAAATAAATGCTGTCTTTGCCTTTCTCAACAGAAATAAATCTCCCAACCCTTCATAAACAGATTAAAGTGCCACCTATTGCATATTAAACACTTCCAGCGACTATATCTAGATTTAGAAGTTATAAATCCCTGAAAACAGGGGTTTAGAATGAAAATACTGATAAACCCTTAAATCTAATATCAGGAACACAGCAGTGCTATAACCCTTCACCATTTACCTCAAAAGAGAGCAAGTGGATCAAGAGGCTATAACCATTTTAAAATGCACAACTGACACCTCTAACATAACTACCGTAGTTATGGATACACAAACAGCAACAAAGCATGAGTTTAGTTTAAAAACTTGGTGTAGGACAACTTTTTTTTTAAAGCTATAGGTGTAAATAAAACTCCAGTGCAGTAGTAAAAGTATTAAGACAGCAGTTCTGTTTCTTTTAAGATGCACCTAGTTAAAGAAAAGACATCCTTACAGCAAAATAATGCAAGCTGGTTACTAATGAGCTCAGTTCTGTTTGGGTCCCCATTTGTAGAACCCTTTCAAATACAAGGCATCATTTTTATAGTTGGAAAATTACAACTAATTCTTGATTTACAGACAACAGCACTAGATGGAGTTATGTATAATATATGGATAATGCTACACTCATTGGTAGGTGGCAAAACCAAGCTCAACATAAAATACAGCAGCAAAAAGTAATACATAAATATTAAACAGACTTATTGAATGGCAAGAAGTTCATTGGTTATTTACAACTCTAAAATATTGCCTTGATATTCATTCAATTAAGTAGTTAAACACATTGCTAGTACCAGAGCTGTTTCAAAGGAATATTTCAAAGTACAGTACATATACTGATGAAGCTTCATGTTAATTTTTCAGAGAAAAGATCAATAAAAGTGTGTGGATTGCCACTGTTTTCATCTTTAGATTTTAGAGTACTGAAAGATGGATTGTGTGTGGTAAGGTATTACAGATTCAGAAGCTGTTAGAAGATGCTTTTATAGTGTTATGCTTAAGAGTAAAATCAACAGAAATTTCCTTGTGTCTTATACACATACGGAATATTCTGCATGAAGTGTTTTGATTTGAAAATTTTGCATGGTCCATAAAATACTTTTACAGTGAAGATGTCCTTGAAAAATAGCCTGTAAAAATCCCCACAAAATGTGAATCATTTTAAAAAACCTACTTAAAGAAGAAAAGCATGTGCATTTAATATCTTTCCAAAATTAAACCAAAAATAACTTGTACCTTAAATTACACAAACACTGTACAAATATTTTTATAGTTGTACATGCTTCATTCTGCATACTTTAGTAATTGTACCTTTTTCTAAGCTACATTTGTCTTTATCTCCCTTTTTGTGATAAACTAGGAGAAACAAAAGGTGCTTTTATTCAGTTACAGATCAGATAAAGAACTAGATAGCACATTAAAAATTTCACTAAATTTCTTCACTAATGCAGTAAAATTGATCTTTTTGCTACCTTTAATCTGCTTATCATTTCTGCTATGCAAATATGTCAAATGATCTACTTTTAATCAATTATGCATTTTGATATTCCACATTAACATTCCAATAGAAGTCATTTCAGAGGTTCTAAATACAGTAATGTTTCATTTCAATAACTATAGGTTGGCTTGGAGAAGTTTAAAGTCATTGGGGAATATTTTCCTACTGGTTTGCTTGTGAAATTCCTATTGATATGTATAAGACAGTGATGAGAGAAGAAACCTTACAAACGTAGGATCACATAGCGCTAGTGATTTTTGAAATTAATGTGGAGTTCAGCTTCAAATTCAATGGCACATTTCCCCAGTATATATAGAAGTCATTAGCTTTAGACAAACTACTCTAAAATGTTTGAGAATCTTTGTGGGAATACTGAATAATTGACATACAACCTTGTATAATTTCTAAATTAAAATCTCCTTCAAGTGCAAAAACTAACTGAACAATAAATGAACTGTAACTTAATATGCTATCTTTGGCACTTTGAATATATTACAATAAACTTAGTCATTTAGAGTTAAGTAGACAAAAGAACATTCATATTGGTTTATGAGGTACAATACCTGATGAATCCTTGGGTGGTCTTAATAGCAACTACTTAGTAAATCAGGCCTTAATCCTGAAACATGATCTGCTAACGCAGAACACTACAACCAGGAGGAGTCTCACTGTAGTCACTCCGCCCAAGCATAATGGTTCATGCTAATATAGCCCAACACAGGGTCAGGACTTTCATACTTAACACTTTTTATGAACCTGGCACAATCAATCTTTTTTCCCATCCCAGGTACTGTCCCACGTCATTTTGGAGAATGAAAAGTAAAACAAGAAATAAAGTCAAGAAGTGAAAAGTTATTTACACTGTACAAAGAAATAATTTTCTTCGGAGTACAATGCAATGCTGTTGTAATATAGTTACATTGTCAAGAGGTCTCTGATTCCAATGGTTTATCTCATAGTGTCCAGAATCAGAACAATTCAAGGTGGATTTATTCATTTTTGAAGTCTTAAACATGAAAAAAAAAAGTCTTATTCTTTAAAACAACAACAAAAATTGGAAGTTTAGGCTTTTTTCCTCCTCAGAAAAGCCCACCACATGCCAGTGCAAGAAAAATAAGCAGTTTACAAGAACAAATGGAGAAAACAAAAAAACAAACAATCCTGCCACCATGCACATAAAATTTTCTTTCAAAACCAAGAATTTTAACTTCTTAAATCCAATGCTATTATATTCTCCTGCATAGGTTCTGATACACCTCAGAATTTCACAGTAACAGACAACGCATTTAAGACTTACAAGGCAATTAAAATAAAATAATTTAGTGGATATTAGTACAGTAAAGTTTTTTTTCCTTACATCATTGTTTCCCATTAGAAGTTGATTACTGTATTTGGCTGATGTGTGAAACAGTACATACTTTTGTACACCATGTTACACGCAAATATAAATGATTAGATGCATGCTTATTTAAATACCTCTTCCATCATCCTTATTAAAAGCAGACCTTCAAAATGGTTGAAAAGGAATACAGATCTCCTCTTTTTAGTTTCAGGTCTTTGTGAGGCATGCCTAAGCAATACACCCTTTTCCTAGCAGCCTTGGAAATCAAAGGAAAGATGCATCACATGAAAAACCCAACTTGAGATTGGGTCACTTTAGTTCTTCAGAATCATATCTCTAAGTCAGTCTTCTTATTTCTCTTCCTAAACTTCTTTTTTCTGCTGTAGGACTTGAGTGAAAAAAGTATTAACCGCTTTATCCACCACTTTCTTCAGTCCTACTTCTGACTTGGTTAGCATTTTGTTTACACTATTTTAATGTATAAAAAGGCATGCAATAACTTTACACCAAAAACCCATATCGTAATTAGCTTTTAACTTACTGATTTCAAAGTTCAATGTTCATTGTTCACAAAATCCAGAATTTATGTGTGAAAATAACTGATTGAAATACATGCCATTGTTGAACTGACATGACATTTTAAAACATTCTTAAAGTGTACTGTACAGGATATGGCATTTCCTCTTTGTTTCCACTGCTTCTCTCTAATAAATGCTGAGAATTAACTATATTGAAATATCACATTGCAACAATCCATATTCACATCCGGCAAAACGTACCATACAGACTTTAGCATGACACCCGTGATGGAATGCTGTAATATCAAAAAGAGTGACTCTGCATAATAGTGCATCAATAAGTAGTAAAAGTAGACATATGGTATCAAACCGCAACAGGGCTAGGAGTAAGTTATCATGTAAAACAACTGAATGGACATTTTCAAGGTGTATTATTTACAGTACTGCAAGTAAAATATAGCTAACTGTAATTTCCAAAAAAGAATGTGAGAAATTCATCTACTATATCTCCTATTTGTTTTTTCAAAGTTCTTTAGTAAACATAGCAGACTACTAGTTTTGACGGTCCCTGCCAGCATTTGGAGGACAAAACCCTGAATCTCTCAGAATGGGAAAGGAGTGGACAATAGAACAAAATTAAGAAATCAAAATGTGTAGTGCAAAATGTCCTTCCATTAACACATTCAATAAAAAGAACCATGAAGCGTTATTGCCTTAGCTTTTGGAAAATTTGCCAGCTCTTCGAGAAGGTTCATATGGCACTCTGAGAATACTAGGTGTTTCCTCCATTACTCGTACAAGAAGATTGTCAATGTAGTCCTCAAGTTCACGGATATGGGTGTCTTTCTTCCTAAGTTGCTCTTTATGTTTCACCAGCTCCTGCAAGACCTCTTCATATGTAAGATTACGGTACCCTGCAGTGGCATCAAAAGGATTTCCATCCTATAAATGAAAAAACATCACAAAATTTTAGTAGGCATATGGGAGACAATCCAATATTGTGAATTAGTTGAGAGGTTATGAAACAGAAAGTCACTTATGATATTGCTTTCAAGCAGGGTACACCTCACATCCAGAAATAAGCTTCTCTCCATGGTAATATAATGCCCCTAAAATGACTGACCCACCAAGGAGGGGAAGAAGCAAGACAGCCCTGGACTATTCAAACCTTACCACCACTATTTTGAGTCCTCTTTCTTTTATTGTTCATCTTTTGAGATGACTACAACAAAGACTCTATCTAGCTTTTTAATGACATCAGGACCCATCTGTCTCTAATTTTCCATTCTTGGCCTTCAGTGGCTCTCCAAGTCCTGGCCTCACTCTCTGCTTATTGTATATTAGAACTCCTTATTTTATATTTTGGATGAAGTTAAAAAGCTGCACGAGAGCACTAATTGCACAAGAGCACTTACCTAGAAAGGAGAACTAACAGAAGCTGAAAAAAGCATGTGCTGCACTGAATTCTAAATTAAGTAGCAAGAGAAACAGCAACATTTCCAACAGTGCTTTCTGATGATTCACTACGTGTAGAAGTATTAACAGAGATGGGTACGTTTAATTCCCGTAATAAAAGCAATGTACAATCCAGGAAACTATAACCCTGAGTGCCTTATTTTCTACTGGGGAGAGATAACATATAATTAAGAAAACGATAATTAGCAAGAGTGGGTTTATGAAAATAATAGCACTGTTAGAGTGTATAATAATTAGCTTTATCTAGTTCAGAGACTGGGACATTTAAAGATATAAAACATTTGACTAAGTAAAATCATCTAACCTATCAATCCTGAACCATTGACTTGAATATAAGGTGAAGTAATTCTTGCTTAGGAGATATTTTTTGTTTACATTTGAATCTTCTCATTAAAAATGATAAATCAGGCACAATCAGCAACCACTCTGAGCAGTAGATACATACAGAAGTAGCCTGCTTCACTCCTTTTCATTTCAGCACAGCTCAATATTTACACTTTGGCACGCATCTCATCATTAAAATATGCAGGTGGCCAAAGTTTTCAAGTAGGGCTAATTAAAAGTGATGGTGTATTGCAAATCAGTTGGAATGCTACAAGTTAACCAACCTCTCTCCATCAATTGTTTTCTATTAGTAACTCTTGGCACTATTTAACATTTTAGGATTTCTGACTGATTCTGTGAGATTTAATTTCAGCTAAACATCAGCATTTACTAACAGTTAATTTGCTATTGTCAATTTACTAAAAAATCATCATAGCAGATAATTTCTTTCCCTTCATAAAAATACCTAAGTTGGTGAAACTTCCAATAATATGTACAGAATAGAAAGCATTTCCAATTCTTAGTCATTCACGTATTCTGCACATTTTCGTCCACTCTGAGGAAGGAAATTTTTCTGTTTACAGTACTAATACTTCATATATATCAGAAAAAAATATTAACACTTCCATGTCTAAAAATAAAGGGCTTGCTCAATTTTATAAATTGGAAAACATTTAGATCCAGTATGCAATGATGTTTTTAACTATTAAATATTGTTTCCCATACATAATATATATGTTTTAAGAGGTTTTCTTACATTCTTTTTTCACCAAAACATCAAGCAGATATACAAGAAAATTCCAGCTAAAGAAAAATAATGATTCAACTATATATCAGTATGTCTTTAATACTTAAGGAAAGGACAATGCCAACACTATGGGGATAACTCACATTTTGGTTGTAATTTTCCATTTGAACATTTAGGCAACACAGCACGTTAAAAGATTAAGGAATAATCTAATTTTTACTTTTAAAAAAAAATTGCTACCAAAGTTTTACTCGGACACAATTATCTTATAAAATTTAAATTTTAGCAAAAGATTTTAAATAGCAAAATATTTAAAGAAGGGTTGTCCTAGTAACCAACTTTATTGGGGTACAAACTGACATCCACAGCAACTGAAGGAGAGCTACAGAGATAAGATAAAGGCTTGACATTCTCTGATCCTATTGTTCTAATGAGGAATTTTGCTCTGGGAATATCATCTCAGCTGCTTTCACATCTTTTGTCCTCCATGCTTCATCTCCCTTTCAGTTCTTAATTAGGCCTTAAAGAGCTCATGCTGCCCTTTCAATTGGCTACTGCTCCTGTTTAAACATTGCTTTCAGAGACAGGTGTTGGCACCAGAGTAGAAGATATACAAACTTAATTGCTAAACACTACATCCAAGGGAAGAAGAAAAAAGTTACTTGGTGGAGGGCTATTATTGCAGAATCTAATATAAATGACTTCAAATATCTTAACAATAATCATGAACATTCAAATTTTTCAAATAGTTTCCTTCAAAAACTAAGGGATATAAAGATAGTGTCTTCTCCTCTTAATTATATCTTACATTAAATGAACACCACCTCAGAATCCTGCAACTGACATTTAGCATAGCTGGTATTCCAAAGAAACATCACAACATCAAGGATTTCTTTTATCACCTTTAAATAAAATAATTCACATCATATTTCTTAAAAGAATTCTAACGATGCTTTTACCAACAATAAATTACATGATTTGAGGTAGTACATTTACAAGCACATGGAAACTGTAATTAAGGTTACTTTACAGACAATAGCTGCTAAGTTAAATCAATTTTTTGATGTTGCTTTTTGTTAGAGATTAAGTAACTGCTTGGTAGAATTCAGCTTACTATCTGATCAAAGGCAGTCTTCATACATTCCGACATCTCCCACCAGTTTCTTACATTATGAAAACTTGGGCATTTATTATGAAACATCAAAAGTTATTGCAAGTCATTTACATAATATAGTGAAATACAAACAGTATAAAGTCCTATCTATTTGTCTATGCAACTTATTTTTTTAAGAGGGAAAACAAACCCACTTTTAAAGATCTGATCTGCTCATAAAAGAAATTGTAGCAAGATTATATTTTCTTTTGTACAAAGAAATTACATAGTAAATGTGTAGAATTTTTTTCTTTATTTCTTAGTACACACTATATTTTTGCTATTTCTAGGGCCAAACAACTATTCCAAAGAATAACTTCAAGTTTCTTTATTACAAGGCCTTATTGCTGTTCTTCATTAGGTTGTTCATTTGTTATTTGTACTTCTAACCATAACATAATTTACTCATTTTCCTAAACCTGCAGATGACTTGCATTTTGATTAGCCTACTAAAAACTGTCCTTCATAAAGAATCATAGACTTCACAGATGGGAAACACCTGTTAAAATCATCTAGACCAGGGGTTCTCAAACTTCATTGCATCATGATGCCCTTCTCACAACAAAAATTACGGGGGGACTGAAACCTGAGCCCACCCAAGCGGCGGTGGGGGTTGGGGGGTAAGCAAAGCTAAAGCCCAAGGGCTTCAGCCCCAGGGAGGGGTCCTGTAACGTTAGCCCTGCCTTTCAGGGCTGAAGCTCTCGGGCTTTGGCTTTGACCCCAGGCGGTGGGGCTCAGGCTTCGGCTTCTGCCCCAGGCCTCAGCAAGTCTAAGCCAGCACTGGAGACCCCATTAAAACGGGGTTGCGACCCACTTTGGGGTTCCAACCCACAGTTTGAGAACTGCTGATCTAGTTCATCCCCTGCCAATGCAGGATTGTTTGCCAGGCAACACATTCTAGTGCTTTGTCCAAACTTATTTCAAAATGGCTGAAGCAAAAAGTGTCTCACTACTTCCCTTGGGAAGATCTATTCTACACTATAACTTCAGCGGTTATTCCAAATACTCTGCAAAGTCTCTTTTCAGTTCCTTTGAATTAACCCAGTCTCCGACCAGGAAAGAGAGACTTTTGTTAAGAATTGCTGGATAAAACAAGCAGAAAAGTTTTTAAAATGTTCATATTAGAAGTTAGAATAAATAACCAAACATGGTTTTTATTATTTCAGGCACCAAGTAGGTGGAGAACTGATAGTTCTCCATTACGTTGTCACTCACCATTGTTTTCCTGAGGTCTTCAATGCTTGCAGGATTCATAGTAAAACTACGGGAATAACAAAAAACAAAATATTACAGGTATGTACTCATCAACAAAAACACCATTTTGAAAATAACTTTGTACCGAATGTCAACATTACTAAAATAGCTTATATGAAATGTAGAAACAGTCACATAATTTCTTGACTTCAAACACATTTAAGAAAGACACAAAATCAAAGATAATTTTCATAAAACAATATGTAAGCAACATTTCTAAAACCTGTAAATATATTAGAGTTAAAATCATGATATTATAATTATAATGACCATTAAACACAGAAATTAAGGCTTTGGGGAGATGGTTGCAAATGATAATTCAACAATTTGCTCTGCAGTAGTATGCAAAATGCATTTTTCAGAACTTTATGATTTTAGATCAAGTTAAAACTCACATTTTCATTTTTTGAAATCATGTTTTCTACTCTAAACATACATGAAATTGCTATAATTTTTCATTGAAAAATAGAAAAAAAGCCTTTTAAAGATTTTTGTTTTATTTTGTTTTTTTGGTAAGTGAATCAACTGTTCAACCCAGAGTCCTGGAAATTCAGGTTCTCTACAGATGAGACCAGGTAAACTTCAGATAATGAAAGTCACAGTTTGCACATATCACAGTGTCATTATGCTTCAACTTGACCTGAGAAAGATCATCTCCAGAGATGAGATGCTAATACAATTTCCATGTCCACTTCGTCATACACATCTAGACTGAAATTGTCATTACAAAGGTACCAATTAATGCCAATTTTTCTGGTGTCTTTTTACTGGAGATCTGCTTTTCAGAAACCCAGTTCAAATCACTAGCTCATTTTATAGGTTGAAAAACCATCTCACATTAACAATGCTTACCCCTACCAGATCTAATATGAAACAATTTTTTTCTCCTTCCAGTTTTATACTACTTGTCTAGCTTTTCTTCCTTGCTCAACACTACTGCTGCTAGTTTTATTCTGATACAATTCTTTTAACACATTTAGCTCCTCACCCCTCTTGCTCAATTTTCCAAAATCCCCGTTAGTAAACTTCCCACAGAACTTCTTGTAGCCCATTGCTTTCATTTAGCACGTACCTCGGACTCCCCTACTCCCTGCAGCAGTCATAAACAAGTATGTTTTGGTGATCCAGTAGTGCGCACACACATTTAGAATGCTTTGGTTACAGTGTATTAATAAAAATTAAATAAGTATTTAACACTGGACAATATATACTTCATTTATCTGTTTTTATATGGTCAGACTAAAGGACAAGGTACAAATATAAATAGCAACATGCTTTAAAAGAAGCATAATAAGATCAATAAATAACCACTCAAACCTATTAAATTATTCACATATAAAAACACAGCTATTTTAAAATTTTCCCAAATTAACTGGGACAACAGACTGCTGATATGGATAATACTAACGTTGCCACTGTCAAAGTGGCAGGCATGTATGTATATATGGTAATTTTCTGAATATATTTTCATTTTCAAAACCAATGCTTTTGTATCCTTTTATAGTTGTTACAAATGATTACTGAAATAACACTTACTCTCTGGAAAATGGGTTCAGATTCTGGATTATAATAATAAATTATTCGACAGCATTATTTTTAGTCCCTGTATTATATATCACAAAATCTACTATTTGGTAAGACTGTAAAGGTTATATATAGCCCAGGAGCACACATGTACTGAAAGTGCTGAGGCTGAAGCTTGCTGGCAGAGCTTTTGCCAAAGGGCCCTTCTCAATGCTTGCTTGCATGTAACCTGTATCAAACCATTCTGATCAATCCAAAGCCTTCTTGGCTCATGAGTAATGAATTCACCTTTAAGTTTTAAAAGGAAGAAGAAAAAAAATCTCAGTAGCCTAGTACTCATGAATACATTAAACAAGCCGGTGCATGAAAAAAGAAAATTAAATTTGGTAATGAAACATTTCAATTTCAGGCTACTGAAAGGTTATTACAAGCATCTGAAAGAACAATTTTAAAGCTATGAAAACACTGTACAGCATTTGTAGTTTTAATATAAAAAATTTAACCTAAAATAAGTAATGACTATTTTGTTGCTGTCCATTCCTTCCTTTGCTAAGCCTATAAACCTTTGATCATATATGTAGTTGATATGGAAGGGTGGAATGGGCATATTTTATATAGAGGCTTGAAAGGATTAAATTTTTGTTGGTAAATGTCAATTTCACTACACACACACACAGTGGAAGAAGTAATGACAGAAATAATGACAGAAATTCACAGACAGACAAAGTAAGAAAAAATGCTGCTTGAAAACATATTAGAGTTTGACTTAAGATCTACTTTGTATATTTTAACATTTTATGTTGATGACTTGTGTTTTAACGGTTATAAAGCTTTAACTTTTTGAATCTCAACATCTACTGTCATTAAATAATTGTTGTCTATTGCCCCTCCCCGCATAATTTCCTGCAATGGTGAAAATTTAAATTGATAAAAAAATGAAAAAAAAAAGTTTAAAAAGTAATATACTTCCAAATTATAAAAAAATTAAACATTGAATTTTCCCAAGCCTATTTATATAGCAAGTATTTTGCAATTATACAGCAATTAAAGGCCAAATGAGCTCTAGGAAAGTTTGGTCTTTGGTTTCTACTGAAGCACAGTGAACCAATTGCAATATTTAGAATATTACATAAAGGCTAGATTACATGAACAGTCACAATTGTGAGGGAAAAGTGTCTGAGGAATCAAGTTCTGGTTGATTTCTATTATACCAGTTTGTACAGTGATCTGAGGCGTTCTGTCCTGTTCACTAGAGAACAGTTTTGAATGAGGGGCCTCTTTCATCAGGTATTGTCCACACATCTAAAGGCAGGAACCCTCTCACAAGGTCTGCCTTTTAGTCTCACACTGACGTGTCAAACACATGATGAACTACTCATTCATGGCTGTCTTTTGTGATCTGTTCTGAGAACAAAAAAAAAATGAGTTAAGTAAACTGGATCGAATTAGCTTGGTGAAAACCAAGAATGTCTTTATTTAATGAAGTGTGGCGTTAATTTGGGATACCTTTCTTTTGGAACAGTTTCCTCATGTTAGACAAGATACAGAATAATACAATGACTGCTCAACTGAGTTTCTGAAAGGTTAAGGAAGCAAGATCTTTTATAGCATTGAACCACTTAAACGCTCCTGTGAAGTAAGTTCTGAGATACCTGCTCTTTTTATCTGCTATTATGGAAGAGTAACAGTCACTACACAATAAATCTGTATTTTGAAATTAGAAATGTAAACCATTGGGAGTACTGACCTTTTTAAAACTGAAAAACATGCACACTTAGTATGACACAGTGGGCATCTTAATTCCATCTACAAAATTAGCAAGTGTTATGTTTGGTACGTAAGTAACTGCAATTGCACACAAATATGACAGCCAGATTACAAATGAAGCACACACTATTCAAGTTTTAAGACATAAGTGGGAAATATTCTCCTTCCCAATGAAGCAGGAAGAAACAGGTGCTCTGAAACCTTGTAATTTTTTAATTTTTATTTTTAAATGAGAAGGTCTACTAACGAACTTGGGAGCTCCATGGTCTCATTGAGCCTAGCATGGTTTCCTGCCAGCTCCTCCAACCAGAGGTGAGCCTGAGCAGTTCCAGACTCTCTCAGCTGTACTCATAACTCACTAATTGAGAACCCTAGAATACCTTTAAAATTGCAAATATAGGTTTTTCTGCATGTGTTGTGTATTTGAAGTTACTGGGTTCTTTTTGTTTCTTTTGTTTCATAATGCCACACCCTTAACTTAAATTTATTATTTTATTTGACTATAATTATGTAAAAAGAAACAAAATGACATACCCCTTTACACTATATATAAATACAGTATTGATCATAAGCCTTTCCATCTATTCAGCAACATTTTCTTAACTACACAAGGCCATTCTGATTTTTTAACTGTCATTGATGTAAGTCACTGATGTAAACAATGCAACATGTTTCTATAGGATATGTATATCTGACTGATAAAACAAAGTATATCAGTTTTGCTGTTCTTCTAATGGTAGCAGTACACAACATAGCCAAAATAGTTAAGGTCCTATCCTTATTTTTCCCAGGGTTTGATATCCTGGCAGTGAAGTTTTTCTGTGGAAACATGACAAAAATATGTTCACAGCTTGGAAGCATTTTTTTCTGTTTGTTTTTAAAGTGTGGTTCCACTGTCAAAAATGACGGTAAAAATTGGCATTGTGGTATTTTATACTTATTGTTTCTCATTTACTTCAAAACTAAATTTGCTCAGTTTACTAAACAGCTCTGTCAACTCCTCCTGGGAACCAAAAGTCAAATTGGTTCTTTCGGGCTCACAGGTCATCACCATCAAAACTGTGTGATGTGTATGCCTGGTTACTATTTCATAAAATGGATTTTGTATGTATTGGCTATTAGAAAGGCATGCTCACATGCAAAGTAAAAATCAATTTTAACAGGATTTTGCAGCTCCACAAACAACCGTTCCAGAAGACAGGGTACCATTGCTCAGTCAGCGCATGCATGATCCTAATGTAAATGATCTATTAATTTTAGTAGGAATAGTATGTAAAGTGTAGTTTAAAATTGCCATTATAATCCAAAATGACTAAGACAGATATTAAAATAAGCTTCATTAAGATGACATTGGGCCCAAAGACGCTTAAGAAAATGAAAGAGATAATTGGTAGATCAGCTGACTTCTGCCGCTACTAAACACTGCTTATTTATTCCTTCTGCTCTTTTTTAGCACCATGATCCATGTAGCTCCTTTAACTCCCATCCTGTGTAGTAAAATAACCTCCACGTCTTCTTTCAAATCCCTCCCGTGTAATACACTACTCCTCTGAAGTGTTTTCAATGATAATCCACCCACCAATCTGCCACAAACATTATACCACCAATTTAAGATCTAGTCTACACTTAACAAGTTTTTCTGGCAGAACTATGTTAGTAAGGGATGATTTGTTTTTAAATTAGCTTAGTTATCCCAGTAAAAGCTCTACTGTAGACACAGTTATACTAGAATAAGGCGCTTTATACCAGTAATGCTTATTGTGGTTCATTAACCAGAATAAACTATACTATCATAAATATTTTTATACTGGTATAATGGCATCTACACTAGGATTTGTTGGGTTTTTTTGCCGCTTTAAGTATGTCAGCATAGTTAAAGTGGAAAAGCTTTTAACCGTATACAAGGCTTTAGTATTTGTGTGTCAGAATGGTGTTATTCCAGTTAATTTTAATGGGATTATCTATTAGAGTAAAGTTAGGCTATGCCTACACTGCACTGTCGTTGGTAAAACTTTTGTCGGTCGGAGTGTGAAAAAAAAAAACCCATCCCCAGACCAACAAAAGTTTTATTGACGAAAAGCGCCGGTGTAGACAGTGCTTTGTTGGCAAGAGAAGCTCTCCCGCCGACAAAGCTACCGCCCCTCGTTGGGGGTGGTTTTATTTTGCTGACAGGAGGGCTCTCTCCCACTGACAAAGAGCGGCTTAAATGTGTACCCTTACAGCAGCACGGCTGTAGTAACACAGCTGTGCCGCTCTAAGGTGCGCAGGGTAAACGTAACCTTAGACACATACATAAGTGTCTGCAGGATTAGGATCTTAAAACGTAAGAACTTTGAGGCAGGGATCAGATTTTTCTCTATGAATGTATAATGCAAAGCATTCTGATGACACTCAAATGAGAAAAAATAATGAAGTGTGTTTTTTCCTAGGCGGGAGAGATCACAATTAATAAAAGGGGAAAAGTACAAAAGATTGTTAAAACAGAATAAAGGGCTTTGCTTTTATCATCAAAGCAACAAAATATTGAGATGTTTGAAATGATGGTTGTCACTGCCCTGAGCTGTGCAAACTTTTGATGTAGAAGGAGTTTCAGACAAGTCCTACATGCCACATGTACAGTATTTAAGCACAATGGTGAGAAGTAGACACTTAATCCATACAACATTAAGGAAGCTCTTCTAGTTCCTATTTCGTCCATCACCCTAAAGGAATCAAGGCATTTCACACCCCTCCCATGACTCCAGATTGCCAGAACCGCTCCCAACAACTGCACACACTGCCCACAGCATGCTCTCTTCCCAATTTGCCACTGCTAGCCACATTGTCAGACTCTACACCCAGGTGCCATGCTGGCTTCCATGAATGTTCCATACCTGGTCTCTCAATGCAAACATCCCTTTATCAGTTCTACTCTCCAGAAGAGGGGTCATGACTTAGCAAAAGGGAAGTAAATCAAATCAGCAGAACAGGCCAATGAGAAGAGTATAGATGCAAAATCAGCTGCCGTGAAATGGTGTAGGAAGAAACATATTCCAATCAAGAGACCTGTCCAACATCCAAATGCCAGAAACCTAAGCTCCCTCCTAAGCACAGAAAATTCTACCTAGCATAGTCATTAGCCAATTCCCCCATGTCACTCACCTGGGAATCAGCTAGCTTCCTAAGGGTTATATTATTTATATCTGTTATTTTTATCAGGTTAAATCAGACCCTTTATTTTCCTGGAACTATTTTTTAGAATCTAAATTTTATTAAATAGTAAAACCTGTTTGAAATTTCCTGGCTTTTATTACTTTGACTTCAACTTTAACTTATTTGAAGTCACAGCTGAAACTCCCCTTCACTCCTGTCACAATGAAAAAAAGTGACTAGAAAAAAAATGACATAAGCTAAGATAGACAGACTTACCATAGTTATGATTTTATGGGTTGTCTTGGTTTGCATCACGACCATAAAAATATATTATTTTATACTTAATTTATCATGTGTGTATGATTTTTCCACCAGTTAAATACATTTATTTAATCACAGTGATATAAAATATCTAATTTTCCTTCCAATACAGCCACCTGGAAAGAGTTAGGTAGTTTGGTGGTTGTACATTACTTGAATAGTCCTTTCTAAGTTGCTCTGATCAGTTTTATGATTGAGACTTATGTTCTTGAAGATTTATGATGGTAAACAAATAAAACATAAGACATATTGGCTGTTTAAATACTTGGTTTCTAAATATCTAGAGATTAAAGCAATGTTTATAAAAAAACTGCTCAACAACAAATTTAAAAATATTACAGCTGGAGCAGTTTACTTTGACACTGTGATGAATATGCGGCAAACATTTCTAACATACTGTATGTAAATCATATTTCCCCTAAGGAGCAAGAGCTTTTTAGATATCATCTTTCACTATTCAGATTAGTTATACAATCACTACTGTGTATAACTTTTCAGTATAAAGTATGTATTTACATTAGTCTTTACTATTCAAAGTATTAAAATCTTCTTGGTTAATATATTATCAACACAGTTCAGTGAGTGCTTTCATCATATGTTACACAATGCCCATTTTATAGGTAATTTGCAAGTTACACCAATTCTTTTTTTACTTTACTTAACACGGGTATTTTTAAGGTGAAGTAGATCACTCCTATCCAAAATCTTTAGACTGTGGAATGTTTCTTTACTCAGAAGTGATGCACTTTTCAGGTTTCTTTCTTTCTTTCTTTTAAAGTAAGTTTCATGAACTTAAAATTAATTGTAAATTTATTTTCATAAAAATATATATGAATATAATCCTACCACCAACATACTCTAGGGGGAAAAAAGGAATAAATGCAGATGATATAGTTAATGAAATTCAGACCCTAACTTTCCTTCAAATATTACCAGCCATAGCAGGCTAGTAATGAAGACACCACTTCCTAGGGGAAATTACAGTGCAATATGGCAGCTATGGAAGGATGGATTGGGCACATTATTGCCATCTACTTCCCAATGAGATTCTGGTGAACAATGTTTTGGGATTCACTGCTATATAAATTGTTCTGCCACAAAGCAATCATTCAGGGCTTTCTGGAGTTTATGTGACCCACAAGGTTGCAAAAATAATACCAGGAATTGGTTGTTGCCATCCTTCTATTTTGTTAACATTTCTATGAATTTGCGAGTTAAGGAGTTAATAACAAATCTTGGATGGAAGACACTTTTTGTTGCATCTCATCCTCCATCTACATGTTGTGTATACAGACCCTGATTCTACAATAAGTTATGCACGAGCAGACTTCTGCATTCTTATGGAGCTCCATTAAAGTCAGTGTGAGGCTCCCTGTGGATTCAAGGAGCCTTGTACACAGAGAGCTCATTGCAGAATTGGGGCCTTAGACTGTAAACCCTTCAAAGCAGGAACCTTTTCCTCATATCTGAAGAGCACTTACTTTATAAATGATTTAGGGTATGTCTACAGAGGCGACGTTCAGCGCTACGGCGGCAGGGCTTTAACATGGCTGTGTAGTCTCGGCTCCAGCGCTAGGAGAGAGCTCTGCCACTGTACACTGCCACTTTACAGAGCTGAAACTTGCATCACTCAGGGGGGTGGTTTTTTACACCCCTGAGCGAAGGACGTTTCAGCGCTGTAAGTGTAGACAAGGCCTTAGTACTATACCAATAATGTTAATAATGAAACTTTACATTTACGTAGAAATTTTTATGCAGAGAACCCAAAGAACTTTGCAAAACTTAGACCACGTCACCCTCTCAATGAGGGGTTACATTAATTTTAAAGATTGGTGAACTGTGGAAAAGTGGTTGTGACTTTCCCTGGGTCACATAATAATATTCTCCACAGATCGGATAACGGAACTTAGACCCTTTGTTGCTCTAACCAATAAACCGCAATTGTTCTCAGATATTGGACTTAATCTGATCCATTGTACTAAGCAACCGTCAGCTGTTACATTGAGTGTCTATCACAACTAACAGCCTGCCTATTCATATATAAAAGAAAAGAGTGCCTGCTCAATAGAGGCAGAGAGAAAAACAGACTGAGGTGGAAGTGAAATATAGGTCAAAAACTTTTCTTAGTAATTTAGAAAACTCCAACCAAATACTTTTTAATCTGGGATTAATATTAATGTAAACTGCAACAATACTTTTAAAAGTACAATTTATGTGATTTGAAATTACATTTTTTCTTTTGAAAAAGTGCAATCATGAAATATAATAACTTTAGAACACCTTACTGGAGGTCGCTTTGTTATATTTATAAACAAAAGATAAAGGACATAATTCTCCACTGCTGTGTACCTTATGTAGCCATTTACATGTGTGCAAAGAAAATAAAAAGTTGGTGTAAAATGCCAAACGAGAATGGTAGTTTTACCCCCACTTTGCACACGTATAAATTGCAGCAGAAGTGACATGGCAGTGGAGAATCAGTTCTACAGTGGGTTGAAGGCAGATTCCGAGACGCATAATGGGGCTTTCTGAAAGTGCTGAGAGAAGAACAAGTGTGGTAGGCCATGCACAGGGGCCCTGCTGGGATGATGGTTTAAACTCTCTCAGGCCTGGTCTACACTAAAAAGTTAGGTTAAGCCAGCTATGTCACATCCCTGAGCGATGTAGTTAAGCCATCCTAACCTTTGCGGTATACAATGCTAGGTTGAAGAAAAAATTCTTCTGCTGACCTAGCTATCACCTCTTGGGAAGGTGGATTACCTACGCCAATGGGAGAACCCCTCTGCCTTTGGCATAGGTGGCATCTATATTGAAGCACTACAGTGGTGAAGATGCACCGCTGTAGCTTTTAAGGGTAGACAAGCCCTTAGAGGCAGTTTCAAATATAAGTACCTTGAAATAAGTGAACTAGCACTTTGAATACAACCACTAGATGTAAGCACCACTATTTCCAGATTACTATTAAACTTGCAAGTGTAATAATTGAATAATTGCACAGGGATTAAAAGACTATTTGAACCTCAAATATAAAGCTGCAGTGATTTTGCACGTTATGCCAGACTGAATTTTACTGCAGTTTCTATAAACAAAATTGGCTAATGACAATAACCTTAAATAAAAAAGGAATATATCTAAGCATTTAAATATTTTTCTTTTTATTAGGCATTTTTATACCAAGCTAAGAAATCTAGTTTTGAACAGATGGTGCTCTACCTGAATGATTAATGATGTTTCATCCTCAAGAGATGTACTATGGATCATTCAGGTCATTCTAGTTTAGGTTGTGTAAGCACTTGAACTATAAGGCACAAATTCAGGGATCTATAACTCAGCTCGAAAAATTCACTCCAGATTGAAATTAGGTATTTAAAGTCTCAAGGTCAAGAACTATTTCTAAAGACTTCAGAACTAGTTCTATTATTAATTTATTTTTACATCAGTGAGAAAAAAAGGGAAGTTTATCAGTTTTAGATTCTTTATGCATTGGTTTAAATTAAAAAAGAAAAAACAACTTCACTTGAATAAATGAAATTTGAGAAAATAATCTAAAGCAATTACAATTTTTTAAAGACTTGAATAGCCAATGCAGTCTGCTTTGAGTGGAGTCTACTATATATGCGCAGGAACTGAATTTCAAAGGATTTTATATGCCTTAATATGCATTTACAAGACTGTAAATGCTTGTAAAAATCTTGTAATTATTTAGTAACATGAACTTTAAGCACCATCAGTATTTATAAAATAGGTATTCTAATCAGAGATATCTGATTCGTTTACTCAAGTCAAGACCAATTCAAACTGTTAATAGAATATCCCGTAAGAGTCTATCACTGTTCCAGTCCAGCGTAGGTAGTGACTCAATCATGGAAAAGTTGCTTTGTAATGGCCTGAGGGTTGGTGGTTTCATCCCTGTTCAGAGTTCATTTGTGTGCACGTCACAAAACCAAAATCACAGCTGGCAGGTTTAGCTCAAATGTCAAGACAGAGACATGAAGATGTAACTACTTTCTCATTACAAGAGATGATCCTTCCACATCAGAGATTAAGCACACTGGCAGGGTGGAAATTCTGTACTGCTCCTGCAAGCACTGTACTTGTTCTGTGCTTCAGAAAAAGGTCGGACCGGTGCCTTGCGTACTGAATTCACAGTTCATATTAAAATTCTATAATAATACAATACACTGACTCATTCTATCATTTTCATAATATTCTCAATAGGTTAGGCGATCAAACCAGTAATCTAATTTAACTAGAAATGTGGCAATTTAGCTATAATCTCATGAATACCAGCAGAGGAAAGTGAAGAAAATAAACAAAATGCCATCCAAGTTAAAGTTAATACAGTAACAACGTATGCAGCTGCTTACAGAGAAGAAATTTTACAAAGTCAGGAAAAAGAAATAAAAATTCAAAACAGTGTAGCCTACACACCTATGCTTTATGAATGATTGACAAAACACAAATACGTTGAGAGACTTCATTACTGCAGCAGGCACAATAATGGGTTTTCTGGAAGCAGGACCTCCAAAACAAAGTGTATGAAGGAAAGTAGCTAAGAAGAGAGATGCATTGCTTATTCCTTTTAAAAGTTACAACATTGCACTCCTTTGCACCCTTCCTGTAATGGGCTCTGTGCAAGAGCAGGGGTCCACTCACATGGAGCTTATTGCAGAAAGAGAGCCCCAGTGCATCATGCTTAAGGGCGAAATTGAGAAGTAACAGTGACACATACTAAACTTTAATGAAATTTTAAAGCCTGAAAATATACTGTGTGCTGCTCTTTGTTCTCAGTTGGTATGTTCTGGTCACTTTGATGCTCTCAAAATTCCTGTAATTTTTGTGCCATCTGACTCTCAAACGTTATGTTCTGTGAAATAGCATCTGAAAATGAAGAGACGGCAAGAGCTGTTTGGTGAGAATACAGTGATGAGAGGTCAGGAAGACAGGAGCAATGCAAAAATCTGTGTTATTTCAGACTTTCACAATTAGTTGAAGTATTTGTAAAGAGGAAGTTATCATCATCATTACTAACAGCAGACACCCAGCAACAGCCAGTGCTGACTGTTAAGCATGACGAGATGCACAACCATTGAGATTCACTGAAGAGACAAAACTGTCAAATCTAGGAACGGTTCTCAAAACAAGAAAGATAAGCAAAACAGAGTAAATAAAAGCCTTATTTTTTTTTAAATGCAACTTTTAGGTGTGTTTGAAGTAGCAAAAGAACATTTAAAAACACAGTAAGTTGTCACTATAGATTACAGGATAGAAGGAATGCAGGTTTTATTTGTATTTGTTGTTATGCTATATATTCAAATTGAAATCTGTTTCTATAAGAATTTTGTAAATATTTCTTACAAACACAATTGTATGTAAAGATGTTAATATTACAGTATTAATGTAATACACATAAGAGGTGACAAAGTTAGTATGGGAATAACGCCTATATTTTAAGCACTATAAATTCTCTTTTGGAATCAACACAAAGGATGGGTAAATTTCCACCCCCCGTACGCTATTGTGACCTTTCCACATTAACATTCTTTGACCAAATTGATAGTATTTTTCTTCCAAAACTGTGTGGATGGCCAACAGGTTGGTACACCTCTACCCCGATATAACGCTGTCCTCAGGAGCCAAAAAAAACTTACCATGTTATAGGTGAAACCGCGTTACATCGAACTTCCTTTGATCCACCGGAGTGCACAGCCGCAGCCCCCCGCCCCCCTCGCGCTGCTTTACTGAATTATATCTGAATTCATGTTATATCGGGTCACATTATATCGGGGTAGAGGTGTATATCTAAATGCATATTTGAAGAATCCCTCCTTCTCCACTTCTACATTTCCGTTCCTCTTTCCTTAAAATACACAACATAAGAAGTATTTTATAAGAAACCAGAAATCAAGAAAGGAACCAAATTTTCTCTTATTTTTTCTGAGTGGTTTCATCAGAACTCAGATATGTGAGAAGAGAAAGCTCTTCTTATTTACTATAAAGGCATTTAACTCAATCTAAGTCTGCTCAGCTTCTGGAACATCTAGTTCACAGAAAGTTTAGTCAGTTGTTCAACTGACTTTTTTCAAAAACAGACAATGATTATAGATACATGGCACTTAGTACTAATTCCTCTCATGCTTCCTTAGTATGTAATTTCCCTTTTGGGGTGCTACATCCATTTGATATTCTATAATGAAATTTCAATCTTAACTAGCTCCTACACTGTTTAAGTGTAGAATTGCCGTTATGACGACTACTCTGTCATAGAAATATAATCTAAAGGGTTATTTTTAAACCATTCTTCGAAAGTTCACATACATCTATCACATACATCACTTTCCTAAATCTGCCATTTGATCATACTAGTAACAACCTGTCAGCTTTAACTATTGGACTATTTGTTACCCCCTGTCCAGTACCCAGAAGCTCATTAATTACCTAAACTCCTTCTGTAGGTCTTGTTAATTACCCGTCTTCTGTCTCAGAGGACCTTGTTAATAACTTGTACAATCTCTCTAAAGAGGTCCTAACAACACATTAGAATTAAAGATGCTTTTCTTTTAGCACCTGTCAAGTGGTGTAAATTGAGAAATTTTCACATCAGTTTTATTTTTTTAAACAAACAATTTTAGAGAAAAGATGCACAAAGGTTTGGTCATTTTATGAAGGATTTTTATTTTTCGAAGACAAATATCTATTTATTTAGGTGTGTTCGGTATAAAGACAACATGGCTGGTGTCCACAGATTAACCTCCTGAGAGCTCTATCAATTAATGGGAGCAATTACAATAATGAATGCAATATAATATATAGGGCAAAAGTTTCAAAGCAGTGGATTAGGAATTATGAAGGCAAATCCTATTACTGTTAAAGGATGACTAGGAATACTAGCATATATTGTATGCTTAGTGACTGCTCATTGGCTGCATGGTGTAAATGCCTTGGAACTAATGGATTTATAAACATTTACAAAAAGTGCGTTTTCTTTTACTGTAAGCCCATAACTTATTTCAAACATCAAGAAGTTAGCACAGAAGTGTCTAATACTCATTTACACCAGACAATAAAAGAGGAAGAAAATAATCCTTGCCATTTACACAATACATTACATCTTCAAAGCCTTTAATCAACTGTAATATCATCCTCACAAAATTTTTAAGGGGTACAGAAGCATCATCCTCATTTTACAAAGAAGGAAACTGAAGCAGAAAGGTTAAATGACTTGCTCAAGGGTAGAGAACGAGCTCTTGCCAGAGTGGAGATTATCAGAAATTATGAGTTCCTATATCTCCATATTTCCAACATCTCTTACTCTTGCTGATTTTATTGTAATTCTCTAACAGCAGGTTAACCCTTATTAAGCTAACCAGACCAATGAAAATGAAATCCTGCTTTCCCTACTGCATCCATCTAACTGTTAGGAACAAACTACTCACATCTCTCTCTACTTCTGAACAAACTACTCACATCTCTCTCCACTTCTGAAGTGGCAAACACAATTACTTTTTATTTTCATAATGTATTGTTTTATAATAGTAAGGATAATCAATAAGGTGGGCAATTAGTGGATTGGCTAGGTGATGAACAAAAGCCTCCTTCCAGGAACTCATCTAGCCAATAATTATCTATATTACCAGGAAATGCTATTTCTCAAATTATTACTGTTTAATCAAAAAACGCCAAACTAAATTAATTAGGATTAACTTGGAGTCTGATACAAAGCTCACTGAAGTCAATAGAAAGACTCGCATTAACTTCAAGAGGCATGGTAGGCCCACCAAGAGTTCATGTATGTATGTGTGTGTGGAAGTTAGCCACCTAATTACCTTCGAGTATGTGTGCTCCAGGTAGCTTAGATAATAAGTCAGACAAAAAAAAAAAATTGCCTGTCTTTCAGATTCACTTGACCCAGACAAAAAACTTGCATCATCCCAATCTCCAGTCAGCTATGGTCAATACCAAAACTAAAGCCACCACCTCAAACCCTAAGTCCCAGATTCAAAAAGGAGATACACTTCCTTCAACATTAAAAGCTTAATTGTCAGGCATCCTGATGCCTGAAAAATAGACCCTGTCCTACCAAAGTACCTTCACAATAGTTTTATGTTCTTCATACATTCTCCATTTAAACTTCGTAAATGACAAAGAATTTATATTTCAGCCTTGAGGTTCTATCAGATAATCTTCAGACACATGCTGCATGAGGCCAGGTATATGGTTTCTTTGTAATTTAAGCAAGACAAGAGCATTTGCCTGTAATTTACATTACCTTGCCTTTTAAACCTCTAGTTGGGAAATTTACCCAGATATTTCTGAGTGTACTAAGATGGGGAGAACTGAAGGAAGACTTCAGACTAAAAACTGTTATTACGTAGTATCAAAAATATGCTAGGTACTTGATGAGTAAGGAAACAAGGTCCCTTCCACAAAGAGATTAAAATGTGGAGAATGAGGAAAATAGAAATTAAGCAAAAAGCAGCTCAAAATCCAAATTCTCAGTATGTACATTTTATCCGAATATTGAACATAGAATCATAGAATCATAGAATATCAGGGTTGGAAGGGACCCCAGAAGGTCATCTAGTCCAACCCCCTGCTCGAAGCAGGAGAACGACTACATTGGCAACAGACCAGCGGGGAGTGGGTGGGAATGGGGGAGTTCAGGTAGGAAAAGCTAGTTCCCTGAAGGGATCACTTCAAACCTACTTGTTACCATAGGTGCTGGAACTAGGGGTGCTGCTGCACGCTCTGGCTTGAAGTGGTTTCCATCATATACAGGGTTTACAGTTTGTTCAATGGCTCTCAGCACCCTCCCCTGTAAAAACTGTTCCAGCACCTCTGTTTGTTACCATTTGGATACTAATGACATGAAGCCATGTCTACACAGGGACAGGAAAGTTAAGGCACATCAACTTCAGATGTGAAGTCAAAGCACAAAAGTTAAAACTGAGTCACATCCTCGTGGCGGTTTGTCTCTCTCATCCTGAAGTTAAGCGCCAAGGAGGAGAATTAAGTTATGGCAAACTAAGGCCACTTAACTCCTGCTTTCTCTCAGGAGTAAACATGCTTTAATTTAAGGATCGTCCACATGGTGCTGCAGTGCATAAATGATAGCGCACAGTAACATGTTATGCTCTAACTGCCACCGGTAGACTCTGCTGGCACTGACTAAATGTGCTGTGTAGTCCCATTTCGAGAAGGACTATGTTAATGCATGGTGGATGCCTTTTAGTTCACGCCATGACTACATGGGGCAGTCAGAACTCTACAGGTCAGCATGGGCTAAAATTCATGGCCCCTGGTGCCAGATAGACAAGTCCCACTCACACTGACTTCACCCTTCAGGTGACTGGCCTTAACTTTCCAAGCGTCCAAGCCCTATGCAAGGCAGCCTCAGAAAAGCAGCTAAACCTTCCCCTGCAACTCCCCTAATCTCACAAATGCATCAGGCCTAGCTTGGTTCACAGGATGGAGACCTGTACGAACATCCTACATGTATATGTACGGAACACCTTCAACCCAGGTACCATGAACATAAGCTGATATGCAAACTTTGAGCGGAGATCACTTATCCACCATGACAATCCAGCCACTGCTGGGGTGGAACGTGGCAGCTCTTGAGTTTATCATCATTATGCAGTCCAGAGAACACAATCGTTTACAACAGGAAGACAGAGAGAACAGGAGATAAAACCACAACAGCAGAACACAGCATGGCTACGTTCACATTAGCCAGTTGTCTGACTAGAAATACCCAGCACAATGGGACCCCAACCGGGGCATTTCAGCACTAAAATTTACTAGCAGTAAATGTTCTACCATATGAACTTGGAATGAGAGGATCCCACTTTATCAATCTCACATCAAGACGTCTTGGCCCACCAGGCTTTGTTACTTAAAAATTAGAATTGGAGGCGAGGTTAAATGAGACAGGCAGTAGATCTCTAAACATGAATTTTGCTGTTTTTTTAAACATAACACATTAATGTTATTACTGCTAATTTTCAAAGGAACATCTCCGTGCCCAAGGGCAGTGTTTTTCAAAGTACTGGCTATGTAAGGCACATGCATGTATTAAAAAAAATGCATATATTAAAGCGGACTTTTTCAGCCTAACTTATGCTGTATCTATAAACGAATACATTTAGACATTTTGTACCATATCACTAATACCACATGTACATTAAACATTCTATTTTACTTACATTCCAATTAAAATTTGTAAAAATAAAGTTAAATTGTGAAGTTATTACATATATATGTTTCATAAGTGAAAGTTTCTAATTCAAAGGAAAATATTATTTGCACATAATATATGTCAACACAGGGAGAATACACAAAGATTTTGATATGACTATAATATTGGAATGTGTAAAAAGTAAAATTTTTCATTTAAATCTATTATATGATGGACATTTTCTTACAATATTCATCATATAGTAAAGACGACTAACTTTTATACTTCTGGCTCTGCGGAATTAATGGAATGAAATTTGCATTATAAATACGACGTGTAATGTGACCATAAACTAGGGGAAATTAGGCGTTATTCTAGATCCAGGTAGCAAATGCCATTATAAGATTAAAATTTATCAATACTTGCACTCTGTATCTAAAATATCACAATACTTCTACTTAGCAAAGGAAATAACTATCTTATCTTAGACACAAAGGTGTTGTAATAATTAGTGACTTCTAAAAAGTGATCACTATTTAGATTCAGTAGTAAACAAGCCTCCATCTAAAGCCAAGACTTTAAAGACAAAGCCATGCTGAAGATGTATAATGTCTTCAGAAACTCAAAACCCAACAGCACTCACGGCTCATGTTTGCAATACACAATGTAACTTCAAAAAGATCCTTAGAAGTATACCACTGGAAAGAAAATGATCAAACTATATGAGAAATTCATCCTTTTTACTTACAAACGGATGAGCCGTTGTATAAACGTATATAATCCGTATGCTTTATTATATACTTAAACACATTTTCATTTATATAACATGCTCAAGATATCAGGTCCAAATAAAGTAAAACTTACCTAGATGTAGGCAACATGCTTGTGGGCTTGAAGTTGGTTGTAAATGGATTACGTGAATCATAATCAAAACTCTCCTTATGACTTGCATCAAATGCACTAGGGGATTTCAAGTCAGTGGAACTGTCTGATCCCCCGTTGCTAAGTTTATCCAACTTCTTGCTATCTTTTTTTCCAGTCACTCTTTCAAAAAGGCTAACTTTCTCCTTTTTCTCTTTTTTAATTTCTTTTTTGATTTCAACAGGCCTGGAAAACAGACTTATGTTTTGGTCCCATGATGCAGGGCTTTCTTCAAATGGATTTTTCTGTCTTGGCAGCGTAGCGAACTTTTGGGGTAATGAAGCACTCACATTTGTAAAGGGGTCATTTTGTGCTTTAGATGCTGATTCACTTTCATCAGCTGTGTTGTCAAGCTGGTTCATTTTAGAAGTATCAGCACTTAATGTCCTCCTATGTGGAGATTTTAGACCTCCTGCAAACAATTTTGTTGTTAGTATATAAGCAGTGAGACATTACCTCACACTTTATGACCGGTGGAGAGCTCATGTTATTAAATTCAGGTTTAGAAGTTTTGCAATTGTTTCTAATTTCAAAAAACAATTTTTACTGAATTTTTTAAAAAAGCAAAGCGGTTGTGGTCCCCAGTATGTGGTTAAGGAATTTTTAAGGAATCCATATGCTCTGCAATAAGCACTTGTTTTCTATCTCAGTGGTTCTCAAACTGCGGTCCGTGAGCGTACTCCAGGGCGATCTGTCACTCATGTCTGGGGCCACTGGCCCGCTGATCAGCAGCATCCAGGAGGCGCTGGGAGGGAGGAAGAGTGGGGACGGGGCATGCTCAAGGGAGGGAAGAGGTGAAGAAGAGGAAGGACAAAGGTAGGGAAGAGGTGGGGCAGGGCCTTGGAGGAAGGGGTGGAGTGGGTGCGGGGTCTGGAGCTAAGCAGGGCTTGAGCACCCCCGGGGAAAATTAGAAGCCGACTTGGAGGTCTGCAAAAATTTTTAAATCACAGTGGGAGTCCTCGGGTTGCTAAAGTTTGAGAACCACTGATATGAAAATTAGGTTGTACACATGAGGTGGCTGTGACTAGTTTGAAGTTTTAGAAAATAACATATTGTTCCGCAAGAAATTTTGCACAACTGAAAACATTTTCAATTCTTCATCTACATTAGAGTTACTCTGGTGATAGTTTCTAGACATTCTAAAAAACATGATCAGATTCATTTTTTTCTTAAACATTTCTGACCAGTTAAACTATTTTTTGTATTGGATTGCTACATAAAATGTCATGTTATTACTGTATACTTTAAACTTAGGAAAAAATGGGCAATGAAACAAGTCACAGAAGCTAGTTATTCCCTGTTTCTTGGCAACAACATTTAAACAGGAAATACGCATCATTTACTGATCTAAACAAAAAGGCAAGACTTCTATGAATTAACCTACCATACAGAGAAATAATTCTAAACTTCTTTGTCTGGAATTTAAAGCATGCACTAAACTCAACAGATACTTAAATGTTTTCACACTGATAGCAATGAGACTACAATCATAACGACTAAGATGAAGAAAAACATGTTTTACTTACCACTTTCATCAACAGAACTAAAAGATTCTAACTGACTTCTGAAAAGGTTGGTATGGCCAATTGTGCTGGATTTCATTTTTTCTGAAGAGACATGTGATCCAGTTAAATCAGACATTGAATGAGCTGAAGATAATCGCTGAGGTCCCAAAAGGAAAGGTTTTTTAGGTTTTGATTTTATTTGTATTTCATTACTGGAGATGTCAATGTTCGTATCAGGTATGTGAGTACTCAGAATGATTGCAGAGGATGTATCCGAAAGTGTCCCATCATTCTTTCGACCCTTCATTTTGTCTTTCAGTTTAGCAAAGGGGGATTTTGTTTTGTCCTTCATTGACAGATCAAACATGCTTGCTGTCATATTATTCCTCATAAACTGAATATTGACCTTTATTTCTCCTCTGTCTTTAGTTCTTTTCCCTTGTTTGGACTCTAGGCTAAACCATCTTAAAAGAGAAAGGAAGCGAAAGAGAGAGAAAGTTGAGATATGTTTCATTATGAAGACTGGTCATAAAGCTGCATGCTATTTACAAGTTAAGATAATCTTGATATTGTAAACTGAACACCAGTACTATGAAAATTTTTATTCAAGCAATTCTTGGTTAAGATTTTCTATGTAATAAATTGACCAAATTTATATTTTTCCAATATAAATTCTTGAAAAGGAAGCTTTAAAAAATTACTTTGGCCTTGGAATGTGAGACGAGTGAAAAGTCAGACTTGGTGCAAGTGTACTAAACCCCACCGACGTCAGTAGAGTTTCATATGCTTAACAAGGCTGAACTTGGCATCTAGCATTAAACAACCAAATAATTTTTATTTTGCAATTTAAAGGACATTGCAAACTTTTCAAAAATAGCCTTTATTTGTAAATAATGTACTACATAAATGTATATTGTGTGCCAAGTGTTCTACCCAAAACTCATTTTTGTTTTGGTTTTGCTTAAGTTTATATGCCAGTAAATATTTGTTTGCTCCCCTGCTGAGGTTTACGTGGGTGGCTCTAGCAGAGAAGTGCTCACACACTGCTTTTGGGACCTCTGGTAATTCAGGGCCAAACATCCCATCAGTTATGCAAGTTCATCTCCAACTGCCTTTAACGGTAGTTGCAAGAACACAAATAGAGTAAACAGGTCCCACTTAGGTATGCCCCCACAATAAAGGGCTTGCTCCTCCTGTTTGCTGGTCATCGTAGCACTAACATCTACCCCCTCCTGTCTGGTTTTGGAACCATATGGACTCCCCACCCCTTCATGGAGGAGACAAAGTGAGGTCCCCAACATTTCCCGTTTCCCCTAAAACCAGCCCAGTGATGCTCCCTGGTCAAAAGGATTAAGGGCCCACCTGACCCCAAGCATGCTCTATTCCTACTCTGTTTTGCGCCGTAGTCCCCTGGAGGCATCTGTGGAGTGAAAAATCCCTCTACTTTCTATATCTACTCCACCTGTACACAGGACTCAGTGAAGGTCATTATCTCCTCCCACGTTTCTTCCACAACTACTTCCCATGTACTGAGCAGAATTTGGGGGGACAGAGTCACACACAGAGTCCCCAATCCTGCAAGAGGGGAACAGGCACAGACTGAAAACATTCCTACATCTCTTCTTCCATTTCTCCTTGCCCTAAGGGGGTTTGAGGTTTCCTCCAGCTTCCACTGCTCATACAGCTATGTGAAAGGTATCAAGGGAGTGTGGGAAATCTTCATTCTCTAGCATCAGAGAAGAGAGACAGGAATGAATGAGGGAAATAGGCTGTCTCCATGGATCAATGAAAGGGTACAAGGAAGCAGACACCCAGATACCCACCCAGCTGCTCATTTACTTGGCTCTGGCAGGTGTCTAGGAGGTGATGTTACACGTTGGTTCCTGAAAGACCAAAACAATTTCCCTAACAAACCAATTTTATATATATATATATATATATATATATATATATATATATATATAAAAATGAGGGCTTATCTACACTGGCAATGTGAGAGCATGGCCACGGCAGCGCTTTAATGTGGCTTGTGTAGTTGCGGCTTTAAAAAAAAAAAAAAGAAAGAAAAAAAACACCTCCATGAGGGGCGTGACTCCCAGCGCTGGTGCACTGGGGAGGTGTTTTTTCCACACCCCATAGCGAGAAAGTTGCAGCCACTGCAGACAAGCCCTGAGTTAGTCCACAGCAACATCCAGCTAAACTGTGAAGTGTCAACAGCTCCACAGCTCCTGCACTGTCTGGAAAAAACACATGCATATGTATTCCCACAACAGTAGATTAGCATAACGTTACGAAGTTAAAACAGGAGAGTAGGAAGTGACACTTACTATCAACACAGATAAGAAAATGATTATGCACACAGTACTATCAAATACTCAAAGTAAATAGGCTGAAAGAGAAGAGAAAACTAGTTCAATATCCTTTAAACAAGTGATGGCTTAAGTAAATAAAAAGGTTTCAGATCCAGAAATATGAATTCTGAGTTGAGAATGTCCTTCAAAAGGTGACCTGTCAACGAAAAAATAAAAAGGGAGAAGAAGGGACATTGTCTTTTTTTTTTTTTTTTGCTTCTTCATGACGTATAAAGAAGGTCCAAAAAGTTTTATACATTGCCAGTATCAAGTCTTGTCTTCCTTATTTTTACTAAGTATACATTTGAAGGCCCAGATAAGAGGATTGAGAATTTTTCATCCCTTCACAAAAGGGGTAGGAGAATTATATTTCTAATAAGGATACTCTTCCTTCTAATTGTTAGGCATTTAATTTGCATATACGTTAAACAAAAAGCAAACAAAGAAGTGTAAACAGTGAAGAAAAATATTTCTCTTTTCAGTTAAGCCAACTGCACCCTCTTTGGTATCAGTAATGCCACAAACCTAACTAGTTCGTCCGACTCTTTAACGGAAAAACAAGGTAGACAAAACCTAAAGTTCTAATGTAAACAGAAAACACATACACACACATATACCAGTCCTTTGTACATCATAAAGTAGTAAAAGAAGAAGTGAAAAAAACAACTCCCCAAAGCCCTTTGAAAGGTCACCGTTAAAAGAAAGCTTGCTCAGACTCCATATGTTCTACTGTCTGTATTTAAACAAAAACATGAACAAAGAAACAAAAAAAAAATCCACACACATAGAACATAAGGGTTGTATATGGTATATCACTGGACTTAAATTGTACATTATTAATTAAAGCAGATCCAGCTTCTCAGACAAGCAAAAGCTGAAGCAGTGAAAGCTCCCTCTTCTACACCATTTACTGGACAGGCCAAAATTTCACATGCGATTGTGGGTCTGGTTGTTGTTGGAGCACTCTGGAAGGGGAGAAGTAAATTCTGGCAAGAAAGACCAGGAAACAAAAAATTATACAAACTTTAAGTCAGTTTTTCCAAATTTAAGAAGTCCAACCTCAGCAGTGATTAAGCATTCCCCCCCCCCCAATAAATCTCAGACAGGAATATTGTATCTTTGACAATATTCTTGCAAGGATATTCCTGAATTTGCATATGTTTTCATTTAGGGATCAGAACATTACTGTAATTTTAGACTGACATCTGATGTTTATTATCTTGTTTTGTAACAAATGTCAAAACACACATTTAAGGTTTAAAAACAGAAATGTTGGTATATCTGTGTGTGGATCTTTTACTGTTTAATGTAAGCCAACTACTGAAATCATTATCACAAGTTAACTAATGCATGCATCCGAAGAAGTGTGTTTTAGCCCAGAAAAGCTTATGCCCAAATAAATTTGTTAGTCTCTAAGATGCAACAAGTACTCTTTGGGTTTTTTGCTAATACAGACTAACATGGCTACCACTCTGAAAGTTAACTGATATGTGTCACTATCGGTATCACCTGTTGTTGGCTCACATACAGCAAACTATTTTGACATTCATAAAAGCCTGAAGGAGTTTCATTATAGAATGTTTACAACTTGCATGTTGCCTTCAGAGTATGCGCAACTTGCATTCAAAGACTTTAAAGATCTGCATACTAAAAAACTAGTTCAGTTGCGAAAATGAAACAAACAAAACAAAAAGTCCCTTGGAAAATAATAAAAGGACATACGGTACTTGATCCTGCACCCACTGAAGTCAACAGCAAGGGTCGCATTGATCCACTGGTACAAGACTAGGCCAATGGAGCCTGATCCTGAACTATTTACTCACGCAAAATTCTCAATGATTTCAGTGGAGTTTTGCTAGCATGAGGACGATAGGCTCAGACCTTTCTTCTTCTTGGTACAAAAACACACATTTGATTTTTATGGTGAATACAAGGTTATTTTGGTGACTTTGGAGACTGTATCTTACATTTTAGTTATAATGAAATTTCCATGAGAGAAAAAGACTCAATTTCTGAATTTTTATTCTGAGTCAAATATGTAATTTTTTTTAATACTGATAAGAATAAACCTTAGTAATAACAAATCTTGTGAAGAGTTCATTGTGAACAATCAATTCTGAAAGAAAGTGAATATCTCTTATTAGAATCTGTTTTTAAAGTACAAGGTTGTGTGCAGCAAACAGAGAAACAATGTACATAATAGGAAAAGGATTTGGAAAATAAAATTACATTTTCAGATAGCAGCATATTGGGCCTGAATTATTAAATTCCATTATACTGTTGCCAATTTTTATATTGTAGTGTATTATAAAAGGTTATAAAACTTGCTATTTTGGTTTTGCTTACAGTACTTTTAACCACAATAAATGTTGCAGTTGACAGGATGCCATGAGCTTAGAAAGCCTGCATAAACTAGGAAAATGGCCAGTAATATGCATGAACAGGGACTTTTATTTAATAACCAAGTATTACTTCTATTCTTACAGTCTTATATAAAACAGACTTCATACCAAGGCTCAACTTCAAGGGAAGTCCTACTGCCTTCTGCTTCAGATTCAAAATTCTTGCCCTCACCTTCAAAGATTCTGAAGACGATACCTTTGCTTATATCCTCTTATTTTTTCCTTACTCCTCCTTCCCTCTCTGAGTGTGCCTCCCATCAAAACAATTTTTGTTTCCTTTTCTCATACATTTCTGAGAGTCCTTATCATGGGCTTTTGCTCCTCCCACACAAGCTTTTGGTTATCTTGATTTTGTCGGTGGTATTTATTATTTGTAGTGCTCTACTACACTCCAGCAGCCTTCTCAAAACATAAAGACTAGGAGACAGAAAGGTTCAAGACAAACTAGGAAAAAATCTTATTACCTAGCAGCCCAAGACAACCAACAATCCAGTCTGAACAAGCATGGTTATTTACTAACCACTAAAGAAATTACTTAAGAATCCTGTAATTAATAAGGAACCAACATCCACTATTCTGGCAATCTTCTTAATGACCCTCTCGATGCTACATATATAAACAACACAATACCAGGAGCACAGATCCTTTACCTTGGCAGTAGTACACTGGGAGGGTAAGGAGGTAACTAGTACATACTAATTAAGGCCAAATTTTCACATATACAAAAAGTCAAATGAGACAGCAATTCAAAACGTTCACTCAGTGTAGCAAGAGAGCTTTAAGCCCACTTCTGTTTTCCTGGATTTCGAAAGCTGCTATTTTCTCTCTCCTCATTTTCTTCTGATTCTGTTGGTTTCTCCAACTTACTTTTTTCATATTTGATACTGTTAAACTTACACACTTTACACCCTGCTTCCAATAAATCTTTTGTGACCAATACTTAGTTTCTCTTCCAGTCATGGCGGTAGGTCGTATTACGGTCACTGTGATTCCTCTGTCTTCTCTCTCTCTCTCTTCTACCAATTGCCACAGAACTTTCCAATTCCAACATTTAATCCTGTCTCCTGTTAAAGGAGAATCGCTTAAAACATTCTGCTCATTATCTGAATAATAATATGGGTGCGGCAAAAATCTATGTACATTCTGTTACAAACCATAAAGTCTGTTACATATAGTCTCATACAACTCCCTGTGAAGACAATGGGAGACTTTCTATTCACTTCAGTGGGAGATGGATTGGGCCATAGAATCATAGAAGACTGTGGTTGGAAGAGACCTCAGGAGGTCATCTAGTCCAACCTCCTGCTCAAAGCAGGACCAACCCCAACTAAATCATCCCAGCCAGGGCTCTGTCAAGCCGGGTCTTAAAAACCTCTAAGGATGGAGATTCCACCACATCCCTAGATAACCCATTCCAGTGCTTCCCCACCCTCCTAGGGAAATAGTGTTTCCTAATATCCAACCTAAACGTCCCCCACTGCAACTTGAGACCCTGCTGACGAGCATATTCAACCTGTGGCTCAGAATGAAAGCTGTCCCCCACCTCTGTTTCTTGCCACTGCCAAACCTGTGAAGCAATGAAGTGATTTCCCCATTGAGTCCACTACTTCCCAAAGTTCTTCCTCTTTTCCCTCTCTGCCAATGAAGTATCTACTGTTTTCAGTTAATTTTAAATTTAGGTAAAGATTTTAAAAATAGGAATCTAAGGTCAGTTACCTAAATCAGGATTTAGATTTCTAAATTAGTTGGTTGATTTTTGAAAGTACCGAGCACCCACATAGCGTGACCACTATTTCTATGGTTTCAGTCCTTTGATTCCACACAGTGGCCTAGTGATTAAAAAGAAGAAAAGAAAAAGAAAAAAGGGCTCAGCTAGACCAGCAGTTCTCAAAGCCTGTCCACCACTTGTTCAGGGAAAGCCCCTGGCGGGCCGGGCCGGTTTGTTTACCTGCCACATCCGCAGGTTCGGCCAATCGCAGCTCCCTCTGGCCGCGGTTCACCGCTCCAGGCCAATGGGGGCTGTGGGAAGGGCGGCCAGCACATCCCTTGGCGTGCGCCTGAACAAGCGGGCGGACCAGCTTTGAGAACCACTGAGCTCGACCACTTACCAAAGAGGAAAAAGGAGAGTGCCCTACACCAGCAGTTGCCTCTAAAATTACTTATAAATACCATCAAAATCCAAAACAAATGAGAGAGCACATGCAAGTTCAACAAATCTTTTAAGCACGAGACCATCTGCCTTTCAAGATAAATTGCTCCTAGTGGTAATCCTCACCGTCTTGTAATACTGGAGTGGTAGAAAGTGGGTTTTCTTGAGTGAACGTAATGAAAGCAAACCCATGCACACGCACATACACACCCGTCCCAAAGCAAAACCCATTTTTGGACTGAATGCAGATACGAGTGAATACCCCAAGTGTTTCCAGTCCCATCAGTCCCTTGCTTATAAGGGAACCATTTACAAATCAAAGTGTTTCCAAATCTTGTGCATAAGGATAAAGCACATTGGCATTATCCATCAGGTATTAGAATTTTTGCTTATATTTGAAATAAATGTTTACTGTCTCAATTCTAACTTCATCTTAGACAGGCACTAGAAGGGACATTTTAATTTATATTAAAGTGAAGGCGAAACTAAAACATAACACCCAGTGAATCAGACATGCAAAAATCAAGGAAGTAAAAATAACACTCCCTACGATAATACTCCAAGAGAGAACAAGCAGAACACAAAGAATGTCTTAGATAATCACAGCTGCAACAGTATTTCATTTTAAGTTACTTGAGAGAATGACACCATAGCTTGAAAACTGGGATAACCACATTTTCTTGCAAGAAAACCAAATTTGAAATCTTCGGTGCTCATGGGGAAATGATCAGCCAGGATTTCAAGTATTCCAAGGACTGACTCGGCATTGGGAATAACTAATTTTTCCATTTAGATTAGTCCCTTCAAGATTAGGGTTTAAGTACCCTGAACATTTCCTCACACAACTTGACTAGTGTGATAATCCATAACTATCTGATCTGTGAGTAGAAAGAGGACTTCAGTGTCCACAGGTATAAATTCAACATTTTTCACTATCACTAAATTTAATTAGAAAAAATGTAGAAGGCTGTTTTCCTGGTAAGATGATCAGACACTGTATCAACAATATAGGTTGCATCAAATCAAAAGTTGATAAATGGTAAAATTAAGGAAGGAAACAGAACAAAGACTGTACTGGTTAGGGAGGGAAATGATGGGGGAAATTGATTCATTATTTATTAAAATAAAATCTAAGATATCATTGAAAAAGATATAAACCAGGAAAATATAAACATTATTTTCTGGAAACTAACTTAAGATGTGATGCAGAGTTTAAAAAAAAAAGTATACAACAGCAATATCATGTCACCACAAAATAAATGGAAGTAGGTGTACTAGGATATCTTACTATGGGCTTGTCTATATACGAACTGGAATCAAAGTAACTAAATTGGCTTTAATTCACACCGTTACTTATTTCAGCAAAGACTATGCATGGACACTCTTATTTTGGAACCAAAGTAATTAAAGGTGTGAATTTAAAGAGTTAGTTATTTCAGATTCAATTTGTGTGTAGACAAACCTCCAATGTGTGACTGAAATTGAAGCCTGAATGAAGTTCAGTCCAGATGAGTGTGTGACAAGTAATGAGTTAAAGGTTAGACAATCTATAGATATGGCCGGAATTATATCTGCCTCCCTCATTCAGAGTTCATGCTCCCACTTGTTACTGAAGTTTTCATTCAGGGAGTATTATTGGATCTTCAGTTACTGTGAAACGATCACACAGCAATCTGGGAAAGGAGCTTTCCTCTTTATCTGATCAGAATATTATGACTGTTTCTTTCAGAGGTGGACCTTGTTACTACCAACTATGCCTTTGTAACCTAAATATTGATATACTATAACGTGTTACAACTAAAATCAACTTGAACACCGCGTCTAGCACAGAACGCTTTACTTATTACTTGTCATTGACTCATTTTATAAAAATATAGAAAAAGCACCAATCCACAAAAAGCTCTGGGCTCCTTGCCATCATAGTATATTAAGTTGGTGACACCAGTGCACTGTGATCTGCACTCGTAGTCCATTTCCAAAACAACATTGTGCACTCCACCCAGAAGACACCTAATTCAAGAGATTCCTCCCTCCCATGGCATGCTTCCATAGCAACAGTCAGAGATGCTCAAGGTGCAGCCCCCTCAATGAAAAAGAGAGGGCAATGCCAGCAAGACAGTAACCATAACTAGCCATAACTTTTGGAGAATCATTGGTTTAAAATAGCCTGAATCTGTCAATAAGACATTCAGCAAAATCATTTAAACAGGCTTTTGAGGATACATGAACACAATAAAGGACAGGTGTTTGTGATGAGGGGATGTATTGATTGGAATTATTTAAGTTTTGGTTATTTTCGGAGGTAAAGGAGGTTGGGATGAGCAGAACATGCTGGCGACTATCTTACATGATGGCAAAGGTCTCTGGAGCCTAGGCTGGCTCCTTTTTGTGTATTAAATAAATAGCCAAGAGAAAAACCACATACTTTTCACTTTTGTCAATAGTACCTACAAATAATTTTTCGAGGTTAGGTCACAAAATGGAGATTAAAAAAATCCTCTGCAACAAATTTCAACATGTAAGAAAAAGTATAACGAAGAAAAGCTCAAGTTGTAATACTTCAGACAAGTGTTGCATCTCAAAGCAGATCATTTCACCAGGAAAAGTGGTAAAGGAATTGATAATAAATGGTTAGAAGACAACAAGAATGAAGAGGATGCAAATGAGATGAGTGACACCAGAAGTAAAAGTTAATGGAAAACCATTGTTGTATAGCTCTATGAACTTAAGGTATAGCACATGACAATAAGAGTTAAACACAGAAATGTAAACAACTACAATTAAATAATTTGCTACAACATTTTTAAAGAGTCAGTTATTGGAGATTATTGTTTTCATGCTGGTTCAGGAATTTATAGTCTTTTATTTTATCATGTTATGCTTGTCAGGAGGCCAGAGGACTGTGGGCAGAAATGACCAATAGATAAGTAGATGTGTGTACATATGCTTTAACACACACACACAGAAACACACACACCCAGATATTAAATACAGAATGCAGTGGCAACAGGGATGTATTTACTTTGCAGTAACAGACAAAAAAGCTGCAATGAAAAACTTGGTTTATATAATGGAAATATAGGCATAATTAGAGCCCTGCGCAGATACAAAAATGTGGATCTGCATCCAATCCGCATCTGCCAGGATCAACCCATGCTCCACTAGCCATCTTTTACCTGTATCCGCACCCACATCCGCAAGCCGTCTCACAAGGGCTAGCGACAAGGGGTGGGGGAAAGGGAGCAAGGTCTTGCAGGCAAGAGGCAGCGCGAGGGTGGGGACTGGGGGTAAGGGGCAGCATGGGTGCGAGGTCTTGAGGATAAGGGACAATGTGGAGTGGGGGCTGGGAGGAAGGGGCATCACATCGTGTGCTGTTCCCACAGGCAACGGTACACGGCAGCAGCAAAGCATGTTGCATTCCAGTGGGGTGGAGGGTGCAGTCCCGGGGTCCTGCCAGCTCCAATCCCCATGGCCGGGGGCAGGCCCTGCTGCCCAGGAGAAGGCGGGCCAGGCCTGGGAGCGTAGCCAGTGCTGCTGGGCCAGACCATAGTGTGGAGGCTGGTACTGCCCAAGGGACCTGAGCTGCTGGACAGGAAGCGGCATGGCAAGTGGGTGCTGGACACTCCTGACTCCAACCTGCTGCCCAGCCCCAGCCTGCTGGTCCCGAGCACGCTGCGCCACCCCCTGGACTACCTGAGCTGGAAGCCAGGGGCCAGGTGCCGCTGGTGACTAGAGCCCTGTGCGGTTGTGTGCCGCTGGTGACTAGACCCCTGTGTGGTTGTACCTGCATCCGATCCACTATCCGCAACAATGGTCCACGGATATGAAGCAGATATCCATGGATTTGCAGGGCTCCAGGCATAATTACCATACTTGCTAAAACAGTTTCTTTTATGAGGATATAACACAGAAATCTTAAAGAGACGTTTAAAGGGCTATTCTAGAGATATCCTTTAAACAAATCTGACTATTTCCCAAGATCTTGGAACACTAAAAACACAGCATATTCAGCCTGGCTACCAGAGTGGATCAATACTCTAGTTTTTCATCTCTAGAAATTTGCATTCAAATTTATCACATGAAATGAGTCTGATGACCCAGAGTAGTTCCAAATGGACAGAAAAGCAAACTACAAGACCACCACAGCATAACTGGCACTTTCTCACCAAGACAAAGAAAGAATTGGAACTGGGGTGTTACATGTTCATTGGCTGAAGTATCAAGGAGAAGTTTGGAAAGTGACTGCCTGAGTCACAACTGGATTTAGCCATTCCAACAACTTTCATTTTTATGAATGTGAAAAATCATCAATTGGTAAAAGAAAGAGTAAAGATATTGCATAATGGCATGTAAAGATATTTTTTACCATCAAGTTATAATAAACATTGTGTTTTATTTTCTTAAATCTTGTGCCAGAAACAACAAACATTAGAATACAAGATGTGTAAGTCCTCTCACCATGCCTCTGTTTGAAAACTTTATTGTTCAAAATATATATATATATATATTTTTTTTAAATCACATTTTCTCTAAGGTACAACAAGTAGCAAATAAAAAATCTAAATGAAAAGGTCTATTTTTTCCTGTCATGTGTTCTTGAAGCTGCAATGAACTTGTAAATATACTAACAAACAAAACTGTACGTCATACACCCTGCAGTGTTCCTAGGAATGCAAAATCAGCTGGTAGCCTTCACTTCTCATACCTATTTCTATAAAGCACTGAGGAATTGCTGACAAGGTTCAGCATTGTGCAGAATATTAAATATCTTTTTTGTAATACTCTAGTGACTCTTGAGTCTGTCTCTTACAATGCCATATGCACAGCTGCATTGGAAAGAGGAAGCTATTAAATATATTAAAAGGTAGAAATATTACCAGTAAAGACACAATCAAATAACTGGATCTCATTTATCCCCAAACAAAGCAAAAAATGTTAACACTACACTAACATAAAAAAATCACTCTCGATCTAATAATACCACAAGCCTGTTCAACATACCTGAAAGCAGAATCAGAGTTTAATAAACTAAATTAGTGCTTTTGAAACAATCAAAATAGCATTGAGGCATCAGACTTATTTGTGGTCAAGAACAACAGGCCTGACCCTGAGATGTGTTAAGCATCCTCAACCTTCACTGACTCAACCAGTTAATGCTCATGTCGGAGAACACTGTATTTATTCTAACTGCCAATGTGAGGTTAATAGGATGTTACACCCCCCAAAAAATCTTTAATAATAATAAAAAAGCCAGAATTTAAAAGAATGCTTAAGATTATTTCACTTTGTTAGAGAGCCTGCCTTGGTGTACGTATACCTGAAGGTTTGTTCTCCTCTCAACAAACATGCCTAGATCTCCAGTTAACAGTAATCGGAAATAATGCTGACATGTATGCATTCAGATACTTATGTAGAGACAGTAAAATTTGCAAAACCACCTGAATGTATTAGTAGCCTAAGCCAAATTTTCAAAAGAGACTTAGGGCCAGATGGTTCAAGCTATGTAGGCACCTAAAAATGAAGAAACGTGCCTAGTACGTACTTTTGACAATCTCAGCAGGTGCGTGTCCGCATCTTTAGCCACATAAATATCTTTAAAAATCTGACCCTAAGTCACTTTTGAAAATAGTTCATGGTTGCTTTTGAAAATTTACTCTTTGGCCCCAATCTTGAAAAGTGTAGTTTGTAGGGCACAGCTGCAGCTTTGTGGAGCCCCACTGGCTTCAAAAGGGCTCTGCAACAGTGCACCAATCTCTCACATTTTACATTATGCAGGATAGGGGCATCTTCTCAAACTTGAAAATAAAAGCTATAAAGATACAGAATATATGTAAACTTGTGCTACCCATAAATACACAAAAAAAGAAGTATCTTGAATGTTCATTCAGTTATCACAAGGATCTTATTATTTCAGCGCATACAATCCTGGAAATCAAGTCAATTGCATTTTCCAGGAATAATTTTGCAATACTACAGTTCAACTGTTACTTTCAGTTAGATTATAAAAGAGACGTGAAAGTACTGTGCAAAAAAGTTGCACTGCCCCAAATGGAAGGAGGGATTTTTCACAATAATTCCGGATTGCTTTATATGCATCTCATTTTACCTTTTCCACTTTATGAACATGTATATTCACTTTGATTTACTTAAATCAAGTTTTTATATTTACTGTTGTCTTGTTTTACTTTGTCTTTCATTTCGTCTTTTTGTTTTCAATGGGACTAATCACATCCTTAAAGGTACGCAAGTGATTAAGTGTTTGCAGCACAGGGTTTAATCATCACTTCCAATTATAGAACACTTAATAACACTTAAGAACTAATTTTGAAGAAACAGTGAAACGTGTTTGAATCAAACTGAAATAGAAATTAGCACACCATTAAGGTTATAAGCATTAGCATCTATTTCAGCGGAACAGTTGCAATTCTTTTGGCCTGCCTTTAAAAAGAGAATAAATTTAAAAAACTAACCTATGCTATGATTCTGCAACTGACAGTCTGAGCGGACATCTACACACATGTAGAGTTAATTGCAGAACTGGAACTTTAGATGGTTAAAACACAAACAGCAAGTCCAATTTACACACCTAACTTATGGCTTGTCAGTTTTTGAACTAATTTAACTATATTGGTTTGAGACTGGTACAGTTAAAGTTTATGACCTCTAGCATGGATATAGTCATACCAGTACAAAGGTACTTACACCAGTACAACTTATTCCCATATATTCAGAAAAATAAGCCACACTGTACCAATATAATTGGGTCCACACTAAGGGTTGTACCAATTTAACTACTTCAGTTAAAAAAAAAAAACCACCTACACCCTAATAAAAAAAGTTAGATTGGTACAAAAAGGGGGGTGTTTACCAGGCCTTAGGATACTCAGTCTTTAAATACATAGTGCATTTACTGTGCAAAATGACATTTATTAACCTAACTTTTACATTATTTCCTTTGAGTTCTAGTTGCAGAATTTGTTGGTTAATTAGAGTTTTATTTGGGTGCTGCTGAAGGCTACTGCAATAGAAGATACTTCTAGGAACTGGACTAACATGAATACACCAACTCCAGTTTGTCGCTAAGGCCCAAACCCTACCATACAAGTTTCTCTGCATGGGCCTGCAGTGCAGAACAGTTTGCAGGATCAATGCCTAAAATTCTAATCAGAATCAGAAAAGTACAGTACAGCTGTGGTAAACCTTAATTTAGTCAAAGTTCATTCAACACTAAATAATAAATGTGGAAAATTTAGAGTCGCTTAGTTTTGCAGAATATGAAGACTGAACACTAGATTAGACAGGTTGATGCTAGACATATGCTTGAATTTAAGGACTTCCTCAGTCAGAAATATAGTCCAAACTGCATGCCACAAGTTGAAAATGGTTGTACAACTGAGCAGTATGAAAAAAAAATAAAAATAAAAAGTAAGAAGATGTTAAAAATTAATATATTTAAAAATTGTAGACAATTTTATTATCTATGGACCCACTCTGTCAAGGTGGGCCCATGTGGTCACAAGAAGTCCTACTGACTTCAATGAGGACATGCCCTTGAAGAGCTCATTGTAGGACAGAGGCTTATGATACATCGGGTAACAAAATATAATCTTAGATACCTGTTAATTTTACTTTAGCTATAAGGCTTCTGATCTGCAAGTACATACCTCAAAAACACAACTATAATACAAAACATGACTTACTCTGTTTTTCTTCGTTGCTTGTCCTCAAATATATCATTTAGATTTATTGCCACCTGTCCCAAAAACTTATCCAGCCCCACCAGCGACCTGTGCATGACAATCAGGTAGAGGATGTATTTCTCTGGATTCCCCTGCATCAATAATCCAGGGAGCTCAAATGAGGCCTCTTCTTTCCAGACTGGCTCTAGGGTCTTCTCAGCTACTGAGGTGGAGTATTTTTCCTTGCCCAGTTGTATAATAGTGTAGGTATCGTTGGTGCCATTTTTGCCTTTTGGCTTCAGATCTTTGGCTTGAAGAACTGTAACCTGCACGTGGGTTGGGAACCACTTCTGGGCTTGCTCTGCCAACATCATCCTTGAAGGGTTCAGTAGTAGTAGCAACAAAATAAAGTCTGTAAATCTCCTAATTACTGCGTAAGTGCACTTAAAATGGGGATAGCGATGAAAGCCTCAGTGTTTTTTTCTCTAAATACTTCTTTGGTAGTTTTGTTTTTTTGAAGGAGAGAGAGAGACTAACCATTGCTTAGATATTCCCTCCAAAGAAGTAACACCTTTAGCTCTATTACTAATTTTTGAAACAAAATTCTCTATTATGTTTTTCTTCCACCGCAATTAATCAATCCACTCTTCTTTACTCAGCTTCTCCCCTCACACCATAAAAAACAACAACAACAAAACCAACTCCCATATCCTTTCATGATAATCCTGAACTTTTAACAATTTCCCATTCCCTGCAGGGCAGCCTAATGGGGCATGGCAGGTCCCTCCTTTGCAAAGGGAAGGGGGCAGAGGGTGAAGGACTGGGGGTTTCAAGGGCTGTAACCAACTCTAGCCTGCAGCTCCTCTCACCCACAAACTCCCCCTAGTGATAAATACACCCTGGTCCCCCCGGAAACCATATCCTCGCAGGAGCCCCAACCTACCCTCCCGCATAGATCATCCCTGCGTCTGGAGTTTGGGGTCCCCTTCAGCAGCGCTCCACCACCATGCCCCACTTGGTACTGGGAAGCCCTGGGGTCCCCCACGCCGTTCCCCCCACCCCCCGACGTGGGAAGCCTGGGGTCCCCCCCTCAGCTCTGGGAAGCCCTAGGGCCCTCTCCCGCCCCGGGTCTGGGGCGCCCTGGGGGCCGCTCACTCCGCCCCTCCCGCCCCCGGCCTGTGAGGCTCTGCCTCTGCCCGCGCTCTCGCCGGCCTCCCGCTGGCCCCTTACAGCCTCGGCGCCTCAGGCCCCAGCCCTCCCGCGGCGGAGGGGGGACGGGGGGCGGCTCCTGGAGCGCGGCGATCCCGGGCTGGGCTCCCCGGCGGCTGACGGACGAGCGTGGCCGGCGGCTGGCGGCGCGCTCGCGCCCCGCACTGACGCCGCCCAGCTGCCCGCCCGCCCGCACAGGCTGCGCCGCGCTCGGCCTGCTGCCGCCGCAGCTTCCGCCTTGGCGCTGCGGCGGCTGCCTCCTCGGCGGTCAGAGGACAGGGGGCAGGGTTCAGTCCCCTCCCTGCCGGCCCCCGGGCCCTGGCAGGCCTCTGCCAACCCCACCCTGCCTCCTGGGCTAGCTTCAGGGAGCCGGTCCCACTCCCGCCCTACAGTGGGGAAAGAGGGGACCCCCTAATCCTGGGGGACTCCCGAACAGTAGTAGGGAGGCAGGGTCCCCTATTTCTGGGCAGGGGGATTCACCCTACCAGCGGGGGCAGAGGGAGAATAGAGGGGACCCTCTTCTGTGGGAGGGGGGAACCTTTGCATTAGGAGGAGAGACGAAAGCCCCCCTAATTTTGGGGTGGGGGAAGGAAAGAAGGAATTCCTAATGTTTTTAGAGGCAGAAGGGCCCATGGCGGGGTTGGAGAAAGGAAGAGGGGAGACCTTGAATTCCTCCTTTCTTAAAGCAGGGCAGGAAGAGATCCCTGCTACTATCTTGGGTGGGAATGCACAGTTTTGTGGAGGAGATTAATCCCCAGGCTGTGATTAATTTTACAGCAGTGTTTGAGAAAAGAAAACGGGGGGGACCTGATAAAAGTCTTCTGATATATGAAGGGCTTTTATGAAAGAGAAGAATGATCAATTGTTCTCCAGGCCTGCTGAAGCCAGGACAAGAAATAATGGGCTTAATCTGCAACTAGGGAAATTTAGGTTAGATATTAGGAAAAAAACATTTTCACTTACAAGTGTAGGTAAGCTCTAGAAGAGGCTTCCAAGGGAGGTTGTAGAATTTTTGTCATTGGAGGTTTTTAAGAACAGATTGGACAAACACTTTCCAGGAATAGTGTAGGTTTAGTTGGTCGTGTCTTGGTGCAGAGAGCGAGACTTGGTGGCTTCTCAAGGTCCCTTCCAGTCCTACCTGGCCTTTCTATGATTCTATGAAAAAACTCTTGCAACTGAAAGGCGATATTGTTGCACATTTAAATAAGACATTTAAAATATCACTTTCTTGACATATAGATCATTCAGATTGTCCCAGCTTTTTGAAACTACCAAATATTTCATCACTTCTGCATTAAAGATTAGTGTCCACACTTGCGGAACAAATCTAGATGTACAACTAGTCGAAGCCTGTCACTCATATCTGCTACTCTAAAAGAAGTTTTAAAAATACCCAGTCTTGAGATTCAAGATTTTGTAAAGTCTGTTTCAAGAAACTCATTTGTTTTCAAGTCACCCCACTTTGACAACACCTAAAGAGCAAAAGTAATTTTAAAGTGTTTGGGGATACAGTTGAACACCAGAGTTACGAACTGACCAGTCAATCACACATCTCATTTGGAACCAGAAGTATGCAATCAGGCAGCAGCAGAAACAGAAAAAAGAAATAAAAAACAAATACAGTACAGTTCTGGGTTAAATGTAATCTAAAAAATAAAGAGAATGTTTATAAAATAAAGGTAAGGAAAGTGTTTCTGTGTTTGTTTTGTTTAAATTAAGATGGTTAAAACCAATATTTTTCTTCCACATAGTAAAGTTTCAAAGCTGTATTAAGTCAATGTTCACTTATAAACTTTTGAAAGAATAACCATAATGTTTTGTTCAGAGTTACAAACATTTCAGAGTTATGAACAACCGCCATTCCTGAGGTGTTCTTAACTCTGAGGTTCTACTGTATATAGCTTGAATGGTGTTACCCCCCCCCCCCCGGGAAACTTTTGTGTGTGTTTGCCTGTGCGTAGTCATAGCTACAGATACTAGCTATATTTCTACATACACAGGCAGACACTTTATGGTTGTTAGACTATATATCCCACCAACACAAACCATAAAAAGTAAAGAAATAAACAATTATGTCATTCTACACCTCATGCACACTAGTCATCAGTTCCCCTTTGCAACCACAGCTGCTTCTGGTACACAGCCCACATGTCTCCACGCTCATACTGTACAACTACTGGTACTCTTGAAGTCTGATTGTGGACTGGTTATTTGTTTGTGTACATTTATTGATGATTAAATAGGGTTGGTGTGTCCTTCATAAATTACCATGTATGTAGTTTTCTTTTGGTGTAAGACTACGAGATAATTTTTTTTGTAATGGTGAGAAAAAGGTAAATGGATAATCCATGTTAATGTGATAAATTTGGTATTTTTGTGTGGAAATTACAAATATTAAATCTGCATATCTATTTGCTAAAGTGTATTATATCTGTGGTCAGAATTAAGGCTGCACATTGGCTGTTCAAGATGAACAGCTCTTCCACACACATGCTCCTTCTTTTGTGTCTCCCATATCCCCTTCAGCATCCCCAATGATCATCCCTTAGATATATATGGCAAACACTGGAGTGGGGGTGGGAGTATATAAGGAACATGAAGGGATGAATGGTCAAGGGGAGTCAGCAAGGATGTTGATGATGGTAGGTAAAGTGTAGGGGAGAAGATAGGTTAAGGTGGGAGGACTATGGCAATGTTGTTTTGCAAAAAGGCTGATTTGGGGGATGGGGGGAAGGGAGATTCTTTGGGATCTTGTGGAACACCTTGATTATATCTTCCACAAGTATTCACAATGGAAACAGAATTTGCAATTTGAGTATTTGCAGCAGATACTAAGAGAGCTGGTCATCCAATCAGGAACAAAATTATACCATGTGACCTACGTGTCCCCTCAGAACTAACCAGGACCACCCAATTATCCAAAGTTTAAAACAAATAGGTACCAGTGATCTGCTGAGCAAAAATTATTCCCCAAAGTTATCTAGCAAATAATTCCAAATAATGCAGAAATAGCAAACTCTTCAATTTGCAAACCGAAAGCATAGAGAAATTCATTCATCAAATAAATTATTTGCTGCAATTTATTCATTTACCTCTGCAAGTACAGACAAATGTGTTGATCCTTTTCAGTAAGTACTGTTCTGTATGCAATCGGAAATGAAACAGAAGAATGGAATGGTCTCAAAGCAGCCAAGTGTAAAAGGAGAGTGTTTTCTTTTACAGGGGCAGCCAAAGTATCAACTCTGATGTGGAATTAGATGTATTGTTGGCTCACTGGGTGAGAGCAGAGAGAGTATTTAAAATTACTGAAAATGACAGAATTCTGCCACAACTCTTGGAATTCCACAGGTTTATTTAAATACTGATCTCTTGGGCCAAGCACTGCATTTCTGCATTTCCTTTTATGTTAAAAAAGTTTCAAATGTTTATGACCTTCAAACAGATTTACTGGGTTGGAGTGGGTGGTACAGAGATTTTGTAAGGATGACCAAAATATTATCCATCTCTACATATGACATGCTTTTGTGTTTGGTCAAACCTGAAAATTGTTTTTAAAAAGGAATAAAGCTATTGGAAGAATATGGTCCTCATATTACTCAGTGAACTATGGAAAAATCAGAGACTTTTATCATTTTCTGAATCTGAGGTGTCTCTGGAGACATTTTTCCTGGGGTTTATGTCTCATTCTTTTATAAGCTGGTAATAAGTTTCCAGAGATCTCAAAGACCATTATGTCACAAATTATCCTGAAATTATCAACTCCATTAAGGACAATCTCAGAAAATACTTCTGTTTCTCTCCAGTGAAATAATTTTTTTAAATGAAATGAGTCTCCAAAACAAAATTATTCTCCTTGTCAGAAACAATCCCAAATACTGTATTATGTCTTGCAAAGTTCTTGGTAATACTACTTTGAACTTGCATAGCTCATAGTTCTTGCATAGTTCTCAAAGTGCTTCACAAGCATTAAATATTCAGCTTCACAACACTGAGTGCCCAAGGTTTTATTACACCCATTTTACAGATGGGTAAACTGAGGAAGAGAGAGAATTGTTGCATGTTCAGGGTCACAGAGTTGATGTTAGTCAGGAATAGATCCTAGGAATCCTGAATCTCAGCTCCCCACTCTATTAGACGACATTCTTTTATAAGTTTTGTATTGCACACTGCGAGATATGATGTGCAAATAAAGATCAGAGGGTGTTAGTATTTGCAAATATCTGAAACTACTATACCTCCATTGTCTTGATATGTGTTAAACTGGTAGCTCACTGTAAACTACTCACCTTTAAATAAAAGAGTCAAAAAGTCACTATTATTGGGTTTCTTAACCAAGAGAGCAATTATAAAAATAATATACATAAATTTTGGTCTCTTTCTAGGCTTGTTTCCCAGGCTTTAGCAGTTTCTAATATTCTTCCCATTAGGCCTTCTCTGACTCTGTCTCCCACTTCCCTTCTCTTCTCTTCAGAGAGCAGTTTAATGAGGCACATCTGTTGTGACGTTTTGCAGTTCAATCCAGACCAGTGAGAGATTGTGTCACCACCTGCCCTGAAACCTGGGGTCTTTAATGCTCTGCTGCTGGATCTCGCAGCCTGAATACCAACAACTGGCAGACAAACATGTAGCTCTGTGAGGGTCTGTGTGCTAAGCAGCTCTGATTCAACACTCTGACCCCAGCAGCCTGCCTGCAACACAACAGCTGCACCCTTGACTCCACCAGCCTTGGTTACTACTTGCAGAGTGACCCCAACACACTCCCAGTCCCGAACTTCCCCAAAACTGTTGGCCCTGAAGTGTGCAGCCCTCTCCTGGAACACTCAAAGAAGTAATAAGGACCTTTGACAGAAGTACAAGATGTGGTTTCTTTCGTTTTCCTAAGCAAGTTTTTCAGTTCCCAGAGAATTCAACCCTCTTTGTTTAAGGACCTATCTTTCTCAGCTTGCAAGAGCTCTGGCCCCTTGTGACTGTCCAGTGATGGATGCCATGATGGCTCTTTCTTTATATCATCTCAAACTCACTGTTTTCTCACCAGACACAGGTTGACCTCATGCTGGTCTTCCCTGCCTGTGGACTTCCCATCCCCCTAATGATTTGTATGTAACTAAGGCTTCCACTGTTTTGGTCACACCTTGCTTAACTGCACTGGAGACAGGTTAATAGCTGCCTTCCATCCTGTCTGGAAGAAAACCTGTTTCTCTGTTTGGCCAGATTTTAAAGCATATCAGTGAGTATTCATAGTTCGTCATAGTATGAATACATATATTTTACAGTGATATTAATCACCAGTATGTCATTAGCTTTCACAAAAGACCTTAGCCGATACACTTTTATAATACAATAATATTGCTTCTTCTTTGGGGTTCAGATCCCCTGTCTTTATAGACCAGTAAACCTTTGAAATGTATTTTTAGATAAAGTTCCTTTTCTTCTGTTACAAAGAGATGCCATGCAGTCTGGTGAAGACTTCATGCTGGTTCCTCCCTCACTGGCGATAGTTGAGTTGTTGCCTTGGTTAGCTTGATAGCTTTGTTTACCTTTTATGTAAATATATTCGTTGTCTCTGCCTGACAACCAAGCTAGTCAGACAAGCAAACTGTGCTTGTGCATTGCTTGCTAAACACATTTTAAGTACATAATTGTAGCACATATCCATAACTTTTTGTACATATCCCATACATACAACATGCAAGAATATTTATGATCAGTGAGTGATTTATTTTCCAATTATATATTACATGGCACCTTTTGGGTTTATATTATGACTACAGTGTGTTAGGTGTAGTGAGTGAGCATCAGTGAGTTGCTGTTACAGAGTAGTGAATCACCAGTGGGTCACTGTGTTACATATCCTCTAATTACTCAGCAGTACTTCACCTGAATCGACTGCAGGGTCCCAACACCTAGTAACAGGGTTGGACAAAAGAGAATCCTACCCCTCCAGTTATACCAACAAAAATATCGTGATATATGGAAGATGACATTATGTCGCTGTTGGACTCAATATTCCTCCTCTTTCTACCTGCTCTAGATGGTAAGGAATATTCCAACTATTCATCATATATTGCAGATCTGCTTTAAAGCCCAGGTGGGGGGAAATAAAATTAAATTGGTATTTTGAAAGAAGATTTCATTAACTGAGTGAAAGGATCAGTGTAGATTTTAAATCAGCCCTGTCTTAAGATTTCTCAACCTTTTCCTTTCTGAGTCCCCCCCCCACAAAAAAAAAAAAAAAAACAACTCCAAAGTTCAGCTATACCACAATGGTTTTTCTGCATATAAACGCCAGGGCCGGCATTAGGGGGTAGATAAGGAGGGCAATTGCCCGGGGCCCCATGCCACAGGAGGTACCGCAAAGCTAAGTTGCTCAGGCTTTACCTTCAGCCACGGGTGGTGGGCTCAAGGCCCCAGGCTGCAGTCCCACGCAGTGGGGCTTCAGCTTTCTGCCCTGGGCCCCAGCGAGTCTAATGCCAGCCATTCTTGGCAGACTCCCTGAAACCTACTTGCAGCCCCACAGGCAGCCCTGGACCCCTGGTTGAGAACCACTGCTCTAAGCAATTTTAAATTTGGCTACAGCAAGTTCTTAATATAAATATGTGATAATAGAAGGACGTGTAACCCAGGTTAATATTTATGCAGGTTAAGCTTGTGCACTCCAATCTACCATTCTCCAACATTACTAGCACCCTCTTCCCTTTGGAGCACTGCTTATTCTTAAAAACCTCAAGCTGCTCCTAAAATTCTTCTCTCAGTAAAGACAAATTAGTTAAGAACAAGTTATTGAGAGAAGAATGGCTACAGAACTTGTGCATGCAAATAGGGAATGCCAGCTGACTGTAAATTCTATTCCTTTATGAGCACAGATAAGAATTATCTAATACCAAGTCATATAACAGATACATGTCACTCATTCCAAACAATCTGCTGTGTATCTTCTTTCCTGCACTAAATGTTGGAAGAATTGTGAGGGCCGTGGGAATTCTGTACATTTGTTTTGGCACTGGCTAGAGTTACAGGCATCCTGTAAGTCAGTACTGGATATAGTCTCATAGTCTGGATATAAATTAGCTTTAGGTGTATTACTGGAATTATCTGGGGATTATATTCTGAAATTATATTTAGGGCCTTAGATAAATCAGTTACTATACTAGGGCCAAATTCTGCTGTCATTTACATCATCACAACTCTATAATGCCTCCACTGAAGTCAGATGTATCCCTCTTGTAACTGAGAGCAGAATTAGGTCTTTGATTATTATTTACAGCTTTAAAGACCATTCTTCTATACTGGAAATTCACCAATTGTATTCTACCAAATTGGCACAGTGTAGCATTAGAACTGTGTTTGGCAGAATTACCTGCTTATGGAAACAAAACGATGTGGTCTGTTTAAGCAACTTATTCTTTGGGGAACTCTTATAATAAATAAAAATCAAAACCAGTTAGTTGTTGTAGATTATTTTTATTGATCTCTCATTTGGGATAACATTTTTATCTGTATTAATTTGCCCCTAATGCTGCTCCCTCCTCTCCTAGCTCCTGTCAATGTTAGGGAAATTTTCTAAAAGTTTCCCATCATTCCTAATACTGGCTCAGCTCCACTTGTGAAGTGCTGGTGCACACAGGCCACCTTCTGAACGGCTGTTTTAACCACACATTATTAAACCTGGGATATATGACAAGGTGGTTAAAATACTAGTGGCAGGTGTCAGCTCATCTACACTAAGACTGGTGGAGCTACATTAGTGTTGCAACCGTGGTAAATGTTCCTACTGTAGTCAGGATCTTTGAATTTCCAATGTATATTTGTATTATTTACTGTTTATTTGATGTACTACTGTTCCTGTGATTACCCTTTACATATACAAAGATATATGGCTGTCTAATTGTGAAAATGCAATGAACAAATGTAAATAAAAGTTGTCTACATCAGCATAGGTTTTGAAACCCAAGCCTGCCAGAAAAAGTTCAAAACAAATATGCTGAAGAGTACCAGTGATGCAAGATAAATGGAGGAAACTCTAATCCTTAAGAAAATTTTCCTCTAGAAATAGCCTCACTAAAGAAGGAGCAAAAATAACTGCCCATGTAACAACATAGATGGCTCATCATACAGCAACATTCCTGACTTTATGGAATGCCAATGAATGGATATAACTTCCTAGCTGTAATTCAAAACTGGTATGCAAAGCACACTGGGATACTAGCCATATCTTTTTCAATGCAGTTTATTGTTCTAATGTGAAGAAGTTGTCTAAATATATCTTTTGTGAGTCATAATTAATTAAAAAAAATAAATTACCCAGATCTCAGAAGTGATTTTAAGTTACCATCAATATTTTGTCTTCTTTCAGTTCTCCTTCATTTCCTTGATGCAGCTCAATCTCTTTTTCTCTGTCTTTTCCACATGCTGCTGTAGCATCATGAGCAGCTCAACCGGCAATGGCAGAAGGGGTAATTCAGCATTACGTATTACATGTTGGCCTGCTGCTGGTACTAATGAGTAGCTGTCTTCAGGATCTTCTACTGTGATTTCTTCCAAAGATCCAGCTCACTAGATCCCCAGTTTCTAGGAGACTGACAGGGCCAAAATGTCCCAGAGATGTATATTCAGGGAGATAGAAATGGCACAAGAGTCTGGTTCCATTCATGGGTGGGATGGTAATGAGGTGCTGAATAAAAGAAATTCCAAAATATTAATAAGCTCACTTCATCCGATGAAGTGAGCTGTAGCTCACAAAAGCTTATGCTCAAATAAATTGGTTAGTCTCTAAGGTGCCACTAGTACTCCTTTTCTTTTTGCGAATACAGACTAACACGGCTGCTACTCTGAAACCTGCCAAAATATTAATATTACTGTTAAATTAATGTTCGGTGGTGTCATTCATAAACAATTCTCAATACTGACTTTAGATGGTCTCCACCCAGAAAATCAGTCCACAAACACATCACTGAAACAGCCTTCAGGTGACTTATATCTCACAAGGCAGGACCCAGTTTAATACTTCATTAAATATCCAGTATATTTTCTGTTGGCAAGCCACTTTACCGACAAGTCCTATCCAACATCAAGCCTGAGATTTAAAAATATGGGAAGAGACTGAGGAATGCTGAAGATAGGTAGAAGTAGAAATTACAACAGTTAGGGTTGTACATTGCACCAATGGATCTGAATCAGGAGCAAGATTTGATCTCATTTTTACACTCTACATAAAGATATGTCTGTTGAGGAGTACAGTGATGACAGGCTTGATTTACAAAGGTATTTAGGCACTTAAAGATCAAGATCGCTCCTGTGAGGGGAAGAGGCTCCCTCAAGTCCCCTCCAACCCCCACTTCCAGTCCCTTACAGTGTCCTCCCCCCAGCCCAGTTCGTAGTACATAAGGGGTTCTATGAATAAAACAAACAGACCAAAGAAAGGTCCTCTCCCCTCTCTTTCCTTTATGAGAGAGGGGACACTGTATGAAAACAAAGAAAGGCAAAGGTGGCCTGGCTATCAGGCAGTCTTCCTGCATTCTGCCCTTTGGGCTTAGTCTACCAGCTGTTTTTTTGTCTTTTAATGGGGTCTACCTCCAGCTCCCCTCTTGGGGCATACTGTGATGCAGCTAGGCCATACAACTTCTGGAGCAGTGAGGCCTGCTACTGTCTCCCTCTAGGCTGGCCTGTCTCTGCTGTAAGGAGGCTCTGCAGTGGAGCAGCCCTACTCCTGTCCCAGGTTTCCCCTTTTTAAGCTCCCTCCCAACCCTCCAGGCAGGAACAAGTTCTGCAAGTGTGCCTTGTTAGAGCTGAACAGGCCCAGAAGAGCTGACTAGTCTCTTCTCCACCAGAGTGAGGGCAAGTCCCTTCACAGGTGTCTAATGGGATTTTCAAAAGTGACTAAGAAGGTTTGCTGCCTAATCTCACTCCAATTGAAAGTCAACGGGAGTTAGATTCCTAACTCACTTAGGTGCTTTTATTAATCCCACTAGGTGCTTATCTGCATCTTTAGGCACCTAAACACCTGTGCAAATCTGGCCTGACATCATTAGTGGACAACCAAGGTTGGTGAGATTCTCTGAAATAATTTCTACACAAGATTGGTAGGACTGATCTAGTTAATCTGAAGGATGATAATGGAGTGGATAATCAAAGATAGCATGGACTTTCTGAAAGAATGAGTTACTCAGAAGTTAACTTGTAAAACTACGACTGACACTGTCTTGTCAAAGAACGAGAGATAGAAATGAATATTTAGTTATGGGTTATTATTAGTTCTTTCCACTTAATTACACTGAGGTCTGATCATTACTGAAGTTTATGATATAGTTATGAAGTCTGATCATTATTATTTCACGGTGAGTCTTAAAATTAGGTTGGCAATGTTGCATTTATATATATGAGAAGATACTAAATAGCCCAGTTGCATGTCATAATTAAAGTGACACTAAATTACTGAAAAAACTCTCCACTCCAAGAAATATGCACATATCAGTGTTGAGTCAGAAACTGGCAGTAATGATACCAGCACTTTTTGTAAAAAAACTATACTTTTACCTTTTGTATGACTATTTCATGACCTAAAAATATTGCCAGAAAAGTGTCCCAGGTTTTGACTTTGAAAATATGATTCCTTTAGGCATAGTGAGAGCATAGACCAATTTACTGCAAATTGCTTATTCTGAGTATAATATATTTCTTCAGAATCTTTAAAGATTGATCCTTGTAAAAGTTAAAAATAAAGTGGCAGTTTGTATATTTTAAGGCCAGAAGGGCACATTACATCATCTAGTCTGACCTCCTGAATAAAACAGGCTGAAGAATTTCACCCAATAATTCCCGTATCAAGCCTCAGAGTAGCAGCCATTTTAGTCTGTATTCGCAAAAAGAAAAGGAGTACTAGTGGCACCTTAGAGACTAACCAATTTATTTGAGCATAAGCTTTGCATCCGATGAAGTGAGCTGTAGCTCACGAAAGCTTATGCTCAAATAAATTGGTTAGTCTCTAAGGTGCCACTAGTACTCCTTTTCTTTTTGCGTATCAAGCCTATGACTTCTTGGTTAAACTAGAGCATATCTTTTAGAAAGAATTTAAAGACTTCTAGTGATGGAGAATCCACCACATCCTTTGGTAAACTTTCCAGCGATAAACCTCACTGTTTAAAATTTGCACTTATTCTGCAATCTGAATTTGTTGAGCTTCAGATTCCTGCCATTGGATGTTTTGATGCCTTTGTATGCTGGATTAAAGAGCCCCCTACTATCAGAAATCTCATCATGTAGATCTAATAGATCATGATCAAGTCACTTATTAACTTTTATTTGATATACTAAATAGAATTATAGAACTGAAAGGGACCTCAAGAGGTCAACTAGTCCAGTCTCCTGCACTCATGGTAGGACTAAGTATTATCTAGACCATCCCTAACAGGTGTTTCTCTAACTTGCTCTTAAAAATCTCCATTGGTGGAGATTCCACAACCTCCCTAGTCAATTTATTCCAGTGCTTAACCACCTTGACAGTTAGAAAGTTTTTCCTAATGTCCAGCCTAAACAGCCTTTGCTGCAGTTTAAGTCCATTGCTTCTTTTCCTATCCTCAGAGATTAAGGAGAATAATTTTTCTCCCTCCTCCTCGTAACAACCTTTTGAGCTCCCTCCTCCTTGTAACAACCAATATATTGAACACTTAAATCTCTCACTGTCAGACAGGATTTCTAGAGCAGAAATTAGTGTTGTAGCTCTTTTTTATCCCTTTCCAGTTTTTTTCTACATCCCTTCCTGAGTCTGGACACGAGGACTGGTCACAGTATTCCAGTAATGGACTTGCCAACCTGTATACAGCTGTGGCTGGTGTGCCAGAATTTGAAGTCCGGTAATTATATCTTTGCTTTATATTTAAGAAATGTAATATTGGGTATTGGAAACCTGTTCTTTCTTTTTCAGTATAATTAAAATGTTTTGAAAGATGTCATTAGTTAAAAATAAATGCAAAAATTCTACATTAAAGCATCATTATGGTTGCATAGATAAAAATCCCCAAAACTCATAATATACATACATTCAGTTTCCAATAGCAGTGTTCATGAAGCTGCATGGAAAAGTTCTGAGAGGTTTTCAAAAGCTATGCTCCAGTTATATCCTGAATCTAAGTCTGCTTATGGTCAAGTCACATCTGTATGGCAGCAGCATAAAGAGAATGGCATGCCATGTAATATCTGTCAGGCCTTTTTTTCAACCACTTAATAAGCATGTATGTAAATTCTGTGCAATAAAACGTTCTAACAAGTAGACCAAGAATAACTTTTTATGTGGTGGCTCCCACCCTAAACTCCAGCCTCTGCATGTGAGTTCTCCCTTATCATATCTACCCCCTTCTCTCCATTTCTTGATGAGCGCAAAGAGGTTTGAAAAATTACCTGTGGGTTCGTTCCGGGAACTACCATTTCCCTCACAGAAATTCAGGCCTGGACAGAACACCATTGACCTCAGTGGAGCTACACCAGGGGTGAATTTGGCTCTTTAAGCCCTCTCACCTGGAGAATGCTAAGGCAACACTTTTATTTTGGCCGGAATAGGCAAGTGCCTGGCCTTCCTCTAGGTGGATTGTGGTTTGGCTCTTTGAACTAGCCAGCAAGAGCTATGATTTCACACAACCTCCATCTTCATTCACCGTCAAGAAAGAAACAGAGCTCCATAAATGCCACTTTCCCAACACCACCTGCAGCCTTTAGCATCGATTAGGATCTAAAAGTCCACTGAAAGCTAGTTTGTGGGGTTGGGGAAACATAAAATACTAGGAAATGAGGGTCTTTATTCCAGATTCTCTGTAACTGCACTTACAATAATCGGTGGTGGCGGTGCTTTTCTTTTACTGTTTTTTAATAAGACACATTTATTGCTGCCTTTTGATAAACAAAAGTAAAGCTGTAAAAGTGACTTTCATTTCACATTCTTTTGAGTTCTGTCTGGGTCTTATTCAGCCTCACTTGCTCAAATATATTTTGCTTTACATATCATGCTTGCCACATTTTTTTAACAGCTAGTCATTATCTCATTCAGTTGTTATAGAAAACAATTTTCATTCCCGGAGCCACCAAAAACATGAGTTAAAGTTGTGTTTCAGGTTTTGGAAAACTTGTCTGAAACCTGATCCTGTATCCTTACTTACATGAGTAGTTCCATTATATTCAATTAGATAATTCACGAGGAATACTCCTATTTAGCATGACTAGTCATAGATTATATGTTTAAAAGTGGTTATGTCTCTTCCCCTCCCTCCCCAATAGTTTAATATGTTAGCTGTGCAAGTTGATTATAGACTCTTACATTTCACATAGGGTCTAATCCAGCAGCCTTTATGCAGGCAAATCTCCCACTGACTTCAGCTGGACTGCAGGATCTGGCCTATGGATGACCTAGGATATGTCCATGTGAATTAAAAATAAATACTCCTCTGGAGATTCGTCAGTGATTCCAAACTATTTAAGGCTTAGACATTTCCTTCGTCTACTGGACTAGTAAGCATTTCACCAAATAGGATTTCCAATATTGCCGCTAAACTCTCTGGAAATATTCTTTAGTACTTAACAATTCACCTTCTTAAGTTAATACCTATTAAAACCCCAAAATGAATTAGATTTGGAATTTCCTGGATTCTTGTGTTTGTCATGCAAATTTTCAGTTCTGTTCTTTTTATGATAATGTGAAATAAAGTAGTTTCTTATAGTAACATTGTAAATCATTTGCTTTCTATTACACGCAGCTGGTTTTGTTACAGTAATGATTTTGTATGGGTGCACATTGCAGAGCATATTAAAGGCAACGAGACATTCTTTTTCAGGGCTCACAAGCAATTGATGTTTGTACAAATATAATGAGATAATGGCAAAAAAGTAATTTATTATAATATATTTCGGGGGTTGTTCCCTCCCCCCCCATTCATCTCCTCATAAAAACTTTGTTTCTGGTTACAAAGATTATTCTCCCCCTCGCCCCCCAAATATGCAGTCTACAGTTTTCAGCTCACTAGAGATCCAAAATCAAAACTGAAAACAGCTGGTGTTGTTATGTGGGTGTCTTACTTTAGCTTACTCAAAAGAACACAAAATGAACAGTAAGAATTAAATAAACCACAAATTATTTTGGACTGTCTGGTTTATATTAGAAATAAACATTTCACTGCTGGTTGTTGTTTCAAAAATACTGTATTGTCTCTATTTTTGATATTCCTCCTCGTGATCTAATATAAATGATGTCCTATTAGTTTAATCCATTGTTAGTCCAGGATTATTTATTAATTATTATTATTATAGTCATGCACCATAAAATATTTCTCACTAGGTTTTGTTTTGGCCATTGGCCAAAGAGTAATATTGTTTCAAGTGGCATGAAAACACAATATTAAAAGAAATATTTCCCTTTGTTGTTGGCTCGTTCCAATTTCACACCTTGAAACGAGTCTAACCACATCAAAATGTGATGTGTCTACTTTCAGTGCACTGACTAGTAGAATACTAGAGTGAAGCGAAAGTCAAGAAAACATCACAACTGTATCGACATTTTGTTCATTTTTGTGCATAACTGCAACTGAAACAACTCTCTTCTGTAGATTTTCAAGTTGCTTATACATTTATAAAATATGTAAAAAATTATATTTTTCTGTTTTTTTAAATAAATTGCATGTTATTTATTTATTTATTATTGTTGTTTTGGTAATGAAAATGGGCCATGAGGAATGGAAAAAGACAATTTAATTTTATTTAACCTGTGCAGCCTCCAAAGGGGGATAGCATATCATACATGTCAAATACAGGTACCTTTGACTGAATAGCAAATACATACATCTGATACTTTGCAAAAGACAAGACTGCGAACAGAAAGGGCAGGGTATTATACAGCACTTCATTACCCAGTAAAATGTAATTTGATCCATTTGCAGGAGTGAAGAACCAGAGATGGCTGTTTCAGAGTTTAATTGTGCCAGAAAGATGTAAGTATCAAAATGTTATTTTGTTCATGTTTTATGGAACATGTGTAGTTACATTTTTTTACAAGGTACTAGGTTGCCCTAACAACAGCAAAAAGCAAAATCTGTGTAAATGTTAGAAATCTTCATGTACATTACTTCAGTCAAAAATAGAGCACAAACTCATATATTTTTGCTATAACTTTGTATAAATAAAAAAAAACCAGATCTCCAGGTCTGGCTGAGCTGAGATCAGCACAGCACCTGGGAAGGGGAGGGAAAAAGGTGATTTTAATCCATATTTTCACTCCCTTAGTCCTGGTGCGCTGGGGGCTGAAATGGAGCCTTATGAGAAGCTACATCTATGTACAGCATGGCAGGGTTAAAGATGGAGTTTCAGCTTCAAATCTGAACTAGACTTGGTTAGTCAATTTTAAGAAAACTCTTTATGAGTGGTTTAAAATAGTTTTGTATAGAATTTTACCTATTTGTTTTTATTTTGAGTATAAAAAATAATTTTGAATGTTGACCCTATCGTCTTGAACTTTCAACAAATATATAAGCACAAGAATGTGCTTGTCTCTTTAAATGTGAGAGACAGAACTTAATTAGCATATACTGCCTTATTCCTGAGTCCCTCTGGGCTGGGAGCAAGCAGACAAAAAAACTGAGGAATGAGAGAAGTTGCCCTCTGCACTTAATATGGGCTGTTAAAAATTACATTAGAAATATTCGTAATATGAGACAATACTGCACCTGGTAAAGTGTTTAGTAAACCAAGGGCCTGGGAAAGATGGAAGAGGCACACAAGTTTTGTGTAAAATTCAACTCACTGCTGCTGCCCAGTTCTGTTGCCCTCATCCCCTGGATAACCCTGCCAACTGCCTTTCCCTTCCCCAAAAATACTTCTTTCCCTCATCCCTGATTCTTTTAGCAGGGATGGGTTTGACTCCTGAAGATTGGTTCTGGGGGCACACACTCCTGGAATCCCTTTTCCACCCAACTTTGATTTCCTCACACCCCTGTTTAATGCTGGATAGAAGGAAATAAGTGACAGCTGTTTCTGCTGCCCCCTTGCTTCTCCATTTGCCCAGAGGATTGCTGTGTTCACATGTTCATCATGTGCACCTCAAACAGGGAAGCAAAGATTCACTCTGCAGGACACAGCAAACCCTACAGCAGTTCTGCTGGTGGCAGCTGGAAGTGCAGCCCAAAGCCTGCAGTTCAGTCTCTCAGCAGCAACCTCTGGTGGCTGCAGTCGGAAGTAACAGCATCAGTTACAGCTCAAATCTTGAGCTGTCAGAAACTTCTCATGAGAGGCCCATTTTAATGCTGCAAAATCACAATAATCACCCAAATAGTGCAAAAGTTGGCAACCCTGTACATAGTAGGGATGAACCTCAGCTGCAAAATTCTGATACTGATCCAGATCTGCAGATCCAATTCAGAGTGTCTGAATCTGGGTTTTGGTTCAGGCCCCCACCCCCAATGTACAGTATCAGTATGTAGAAAGAATCTTTATGTTAGAGATTTTAAATGTGTCTAGAGGCATGGAGAGCTCTTGGTCACTTAAACATGTTTTAAACCCCCCAAATGCACAAAATTGAATCTCATTATCAAATGGGCAGCGCTTAAGCTCAGAAGCATCTGAAATCCATACACTTTATTTCTTTAAAAAGAAAAGGAGTACTTGTGGCACCTTAGAGACTAACCAATTTATTTGAGCATAAGCTTTCGTTAGCTCACGAAAGCTTATGCTCAAATAAATTGGTTAGTCTCTAAGGTGCCACAAGACTCCTTTTCTTTTTGCGAATACAGACTAACACGGCTGCTACTCTGAAACCTTTATTTCTTTACACTCTCACTTAAGTACTACTGTGGATGCCATTGAAATATTCCTATAGACAGGAAATCTCAAGACTAACAGCTATATAATATGGAATAAGGCATTCAGCACATTTTAACCATATAAAAAGGTATGGCAGCCAGAAACTTAACACATTGGTATGTTTTAGAACCAAGCTGTTATAATGAAGAACCTCATTTAGCTTCTGAAATGAAGTTTTATCTATTTGTGCTGATACAATATTATACAAAGCAAATATGGAAAGTAAACAAGAATTGGCCAGGGCCAGCAAGTCTGCCCTTAACATCTATCTATCTATCTGTATTTGTAACTTTTTATTTAATGAAAGGGTTGGATACACATTAATTTTATTTGCACAGTAATTGTTTTACTTGCCTTGTAATAGGAAGCTGAAGCACTCTTGTGAACTGACCTCCTCAAAGTGTCTCTGAGTTCTCTACCTAAATGTTAGGGGCCCCACTCTGCATCTGCTGAAGTCACACAAACTCCCATATATAATCCATATTGAGTATGGATTATATAAAATAGTGTGAGAACATCAGCATTTATCACCAGAAATTTAGCTCTTTGCAGCCTGATGTTTTATTTTAAGTGTAGAATTAAAAAAGGCACTGGGGAAAGAGGAAAAAAACGTTTAGGGTTGCCATTAATCCTTGATCTGTATTTAATTATATAAGGTTTTTGAGGAATCTCCATGTCCATAAAAAAGGCCAGGTTCTCTGCTGTGTCCAGTTTATACTGGCTGCAAAGGAGGCCTGATCTTCTGCCTTCTGCCTTGCACTCTGCACACGGTTCCCAAGAGACCATCTGCAAACTGAGGATTGCCAAAGTGCATCAGACTTCAGCCACTCCTCAGCTGCATTCCAACTCACCCTTCCTGTACTGGGGCCTCAGGGAGGGTGGTATAGGAGTTGGCTGTGTTGGCCTTATCCCCTCTCAAGCAAGGAAATCCCCCATAGGAGATCCATGGCCAGTCTCTGCACGAGTGGAGCATGGCAGAAAGCCATTAGCGACACAGAGGTTATATCTAATAGGTAATAACAGTGCCTCCTCTGAGCTACACACAGAAGCACTTACCTGTAATAATCACCATTACTGGTGGTAAATATACTCACAGTGCAATACAGTAGACCAAGGCAAAAAAAAAGATTATCTTGCCCAGACCTGACAGAACATATGAGCACATGTGATAGATGGATAGAAAGTCACCCCAGAAGTCAGCTATTTACAACATACATATGAAAACAGCTTCCAGCTGAAATCACAGGTATTCATCAAATTCAGCATGCATCCCACAGAAAGGAAAGAGATTGTGAAAGGTTTAAGGCTAATGAACTATTATCCTGGAATTCTGGGGAAAAATAACTTAACTCTTAACTAAAGTCATGCTAATGAGAAGTGGACTTTGTTGAAGTGTTCCAAGCAACTTTGGAGGCCATTTAGAAGGTTTGGCCCTACGGTCTTGTCTACACTACAAAACCAACTAACTAGGTTGATTAGGGGTATGATTTTTTACTGACATCGTTATGCCAGTAAAAGCCTCAGAGTAGACATAGTTATATTTATCAGTATAAAGGCACCTTATACCAGTATAGTTTATGTTAGTTCCTGAACTGGAATGAGTGATACTGGCATAAGCATGTTTATTCGAGTATAACTGCATTTGTGCTAGGAGTGTTTTGCCGCTTTAGTTAGGCTGGGTACAGTCGCAAACCTTTTAAGTGTAGAAAACCCATCAGTAGTAGCCCCCATCCAAATCCTGCCAACAACTAGCCATGCTTTGCTAAGCAATTCACTTGAATTTCAACAAGACCGTGTCTTGGTTTGGTTTATTGACATTCAAAGCCAGAAAGAGTGGAGGGAAAGAGCTTCATTATAATCAGTCCTTTCACTATGGCCTGTTATTAGTGACTCTTATTCAAGCCAAGAATTTGCCTTGTACAGCTGCAAAAGCTATTTTTTATTTTTGAAAGCTCCTCCAGTTTAGAGTTGGTTTAACAGTGGGAGGCCATATCCTTTTACCCATTGCTGGGAAGCTCAGGACAGACAGTTGTCTCATTGTTATCAGCTGGTAGTAATTCATTCAGCACCCAACTTGATGTACATACATGGGCTCCACTACTGACTACACTTATGGCCATCAATTAGCTTAGCACAGTGTCTGCTAATAGTTAAATCTTTCTACAGTAGAGCCAAGCAGCTATAGATTTAGATGAGAAGCCTGCATGACATCTGCAGAAAAAAACCCTTATCTATGATAGCATTGAAGCATTGCCACTACATTAATTATACCTATTGACAATCACAGGCCATAGCTATTGACAGTCACTGCAGTTGGAAAGGAATACATAGATGTCAGGTAGGTCTGATTGTCCATAAGCCAGAATTTATTGTAGTGGGCGCCTGGAGACTACATGGAGTGCCAGAAATCATGCAACAAACAAATAGTGATTGTAGGTGCTTTGTGTGCCAGCTACAACGTCATGTCTTAGCTTGACAATAGGGGCCAACGTCAGGTCAAAGAAAAAACACCATGACCAATAAGAGAGAGTTTACACATCAGTCTTATTGGCAAAAAAATATCACTGCGCTGATAAATCAGTACAGCAATCCCCTACTACTGACACTGGCCAAGATATTCAGAGCACTGTATGACATAACAACAAATTAAAATACAATTAAAAATAATTTTAAATCACCCTCTTACAATTCAATCAGATAAAAGCAAATGAGAGGGCTAATAAAAGAAATGAAGAAGAAAAAGGCAAGAGAAGAGACAGTAGTAACTGTGGAGCCAAACATGATCATTTAAAAATACACTGTCTGGAGAGGAAAGATTTATGGGCTATTTTAAAACGCATGGAGTGAGATGGACCGAGAAAGGTTTTAGATGTATGTGAGAAAGCGTGAGCCCACCGCAGTCAGTGCACAGCATTGTACGTGCAATCTATCTCCTAACCACAACAAGTTCATGTATATAAGTATTAATTACTATTATTATTATTAATTGAGCACTGACAGTGTGCTTGGCTCTGTACAAACAGAGGACGGCATGGTCTCTGACCCTTGGAGCAGATCAGTGCAGTAGATCAAATAGATTAATGCAGTGAGTTGTTAGCTCCAAGACCCAACACTCCAAAATAAAAGATATTTTTTAATTAATGTCTGGTCCTATTAGGCACAAGGTTGGAGAACATGTGTTTCCTTTTATAGATGAACTGCTACACTGGTATTGTTGTCAGAGCACCTTTACCCCCCTCGCTCCCCCACACCACCTTTGTGCTGATGTGTTAACATGCAGACACAGTGCTAATGACTTGGATATATGTAATCTTAAAAAGTAATTTTGCCTTAGTCTTTCTTGAGTGCTCAGTTGGGTCTGTCTTATATCTTCAGCATGGGCTGTTTCCCATATATGGACATGTTGAGGGGAGGCAGGCAGTGCCAAGTTGCTTGTGGATCTTAACTCCTCATTACCAGATCTGATTTCTATGCCCAAATATAACTCCCCTTAGACCCATCCATACCTGGTTTTTTGTTTGTTTTGGTTTTAATCAATTTAAGCACTGAATCTAAAGAGACATTAATAGAAAGAAAGTTATCAGACTATAGGGTTAGAGGAAGAGTCTAGTATTAGTATGTAAGTCAAAGGATTTTCCAGTGCCAGGTGAGAAGGCAGTAGTAGGGCAGGAAAAAAATGAGATCTGTTTTTTTCCCCAGTGTTTTAGTTCCTGGATTCAAGGAACAATGTGAGACATTCAGATCTCACATTATTTTGGCCTCCTGGCTAGGTATAATAAAAAGGCTCTTGCTGGCCAAGCAAAGTGAGGCCTAACACTCAAATTGCTGGCATTTCTCTAAACTAATTTATTTGCGCTTGCTGCTAACATTAGCTCTGTTCAATGAGATCTGAGAGCACTCAGCACCCCAAGTTCATGGTCTGACCAGACTGTGGGCACAATCTTGTACCCTTGAATGGGAGTTTTGATACTCATCAAAGGGGAAACAGGAACAGACACTATACACATAACATTTTCTTTCATGAAATAAGCTCTTCATTAAGCTAGATAGCTTTCAGAAAGATCAGAGTGTAGAAGCTACAGTCTACATTTTCAAAATGGGCTTGCTGTGGGTGTGGCAGTATGAAAATTGCACCTGCATTTCTTTTGCATTCATAATAAGTTCAATATTAACAGTTGGGTGACTAACTGCCTAATTTACAACCACAAATCCAACTTCCCAAAACTGTTCAGCTACTATTTTTGGAAGCCACAATGAATGGCAGGGCACAAAATGCCATTCATTGTGGCTTCCAACTACAAAAAGAAACCAAAGCGGGGCCTTATTGTAAACTGTGGTAATGAGCACCAATTGTGAAATTCTTATGTTATTAGACCTTACTTACAAGATTATTCACATTGGGCTCAATCCTGCAGTCCTTACTCATGTGAGTAATACTTGATGACACGATTAACCCCATTGCTATTAGTGAGACTAAGTATTTGAGTAAGGAATATTCAAATGAGTAACGGTGGTGGAATCAGTCCCATTGAAATAGCCTGAATGGGGACTACTTATTTGAATAAGTGTTGGAGGATCTGACCCATGTTTAGTACATTTCTAGGATCTGTGGCTGTCTAGTTCTCTAGACATTTATTTGCCATCTGCCCCTGCTGTTGGTCAAACTAAAATGTTCCATAGCTCAAATACTTAGGAACAACTATTTAATTTGACAATTTGTAGATGGTATTCTTGTATTACCCTTTAGGACCTTAATAATAGTTTTTTCTTTAGTGAAGCATTAAAACATTAAAGGCCATAAATTCCACAGTCACCTGTATCCATTTATTGCTAATTTATTATGGAACATATAATAAAACTTTGCTTGACATATAGGCCTCTTCATAACTATAAATCTTTTTTCAACTGTTTAGATAACTTATGCTTAAGTTCAACAAAAGACCTCTAGGAGCAAACATTTAAAACGTCTATTTATTATGCAGTAATAATACATGCAGGCTAGCTGTACTGAATACACTATGAAATATTAATCTCTATTCAGATTATTTATCACTTCATACTTTTAGAAAGATATATTTATTATAAAAAGAAAAATGTAAAAATACAAATTATGTGTCAGGTACCTGTTTTATTAAATGTTTTAAGAGGTCTAACTGAATAAAGCTGTTATTGTAGTTAACATCAAACACATAAATGTTTCTCTTAAGATTAAATTTGTCATTTGTAACCTTGGGACCACTGAAAGGATTTCAAGTGCAGTTCATACAAAGATGTTGTAAATAATGTTGAATATAGCGGAAACGTAGGAAACTTTTCTAGGCTTTATAATTTTAGATAGACACTACTTTTGCAATAGAAATATCAATAGTATTGTTATTGCTATAAGACCTGCTCCAATTAAGTCAATGGGCAAACTCCCACTGACTTCCATGGGCTTTGAATCAAACCCAGATACAGAAATATTTGGGACATTTCATTTATGTTACATCAAAACAGAAGAGATACTATTTGACATTTTAATCTGCACAATAAAAAATGTCAGAAAGAAAAAAATAACTTATGGTTTTAAGACCAGAAACAACCACTTATGGGCCAGATTGTGCAACCCTTGCTCATGTTGGTACACACATAGTGTGACCACTCATGTGGGTAATGATCTTGTGATCATTGAAGGCATTGGCAAAAACTCCCATTGGCTTCAGTGGGAGAGAAAGCCTTTTATATTCATCACTGTAAGGTTAGCACAACTGGGCCCTTTCTAAGTTTTTAAAAGAAATCAAGTATCAGAAGGGTAGCCATGTTAGTCTGTATTCACAAAAACAATGAGGAGTCTGGTGGGACCTTAAAGACTAACAGATTAAGGTGCCACCAGACTCCTCGTTAGTTTAAAAGAAATCAGTGTGGAAAGAAACAACTCCAAAAGCCTCACGATAATATTTTTATTCTGTTTGCTTTTCAAAAATCTTTAAATGTGTCACTGTTAAATAACAAAAAGAAAAGGAGAACTTGTGGCACCTTAGAGACTAACAAATTTATTTGAGCATAAGCTTTCGTGAGCTACAGCTCACTTCATCGGAGAACAGAATTTCATAGTCAAAAATTTTACTTACAATAGATGTTCAACAGCAGATTTTATAAACTGACGCCAGCCTTCAGCTGAATGCCACTTTTTGCTATAAATATTTCTACCAGACAGAAGTTTAAGGATTACTGCATATAATAAATGAATTGTATTTAGTATATATTTATATGCATGCAGTTTGTGTTTCTGCATCGAGCAGGCCTCTTTAACAAAAGCTTCGTATTCAAAAAATGTTGGATGGTGACTTTGGAGTGTCAGTAGGAGACTCTATTTTATGCCTCTCCATCTTTATTATTACTTCCTGTTATTCTACAACATAAGTTGTCTTGAATGTCGAGGGAGATTTTTGTTTTTTTATACAAAGTTACCACGACCAAGGACTGAATTAGAGAAGGTACAGTCCCTTAAAACGAAAATCCTTAATCTTATTATATGCAGGGGATTAAAGGTTCCTACTTGGTCCTATCTTCATTACCCACACTTGATACTTGTTCCTATGTATTCTGTGGGCCTTATCAACTGTTCAGCTAATAAAACTAAGCTAGAACACATCAGCTATGGGTTTTAGTGGTCAGGTGTTACAATGGTGTAATAGCCCCAATTTCCTCACTTACTAAGTATTTTAAAGGTAGAAAAGAGGGAGGGAAGAACAAGTTCAGGTCAAAGGTAGACTGCATGAGGCCCATTAACATGGGCCTAATGGTTATTTTTCATATTAAAATAACCCAGATTGAGCAGGACCAGGTTCAGGATAAGAGCTCTGAAGATACAATTGATCAGCTAACTCCCCCCAGTCAGTGTGTCATTAGCACCCAAAAACTCAAAGCAAACCTCAGACAAAGCCACATAATTTTTTTGGTCTGAGACTAGGAAACAAATGATAATTGGTGGAAACCCACACATTTTCTCTTGATTTCCTCAGCATCTCTCTTGTCACTTTGGGGCATTTCTAGTGATCCTTCATTGTTTCCACGTGGATTGGAGAAAGAGTACTGGCCTCCTTCAGTTCCAGAGAAAACGATACATAAATAGGCTACCCAAACACTCCCTAGTGTGATTTTCAAGTGTTTAAGTGAATTAGGCACCTACAATTGGAGTTAGACACTTAATTCACTTAAGCACTTTTGAAAATCCCACTAGGTATCTAACTGCATCTTTAAGCCCCTTTGACAACCTGGCCCTATGTGCCTGTAACTCCCTATGAAGTGCAGTCAGTCATCATATGATCATCTCTAACCCTGTAGTTTTGTATATAATGGGTGTCTTGTGCATTGGAACTAGCTGCTTTTAGATTGCTCCAGTCAACTAGATTACACTGTGAATAAAAATATTTTTAATTGTTATAAAATAAGGTTTTCATTAGTTATTTGCTTTTTATTTTATGGGTTTCAGGGATCCTCCAATTAAAAGCACTACTATCTGTGTTATATATTTATCTGCTGCCATTCATTGGGTTTTAGGGTATTTCATTAATGCTCATTTTGGGGATAGATTCATGTAGTTTCATTTTGCATTCCTGTGAAGCCAGGAACCAGTATTGTTCATCATCATATATTTTATAATAAAAAGGCAGTTTTTATACATAACACAGATCTATGCAAGAACTATACTTAAGAGAAAAACCATGACAAATTTAATTGTGATCTGGAAATTTGTAACTAGAAATTTGTTGCTACCAAAAAATAATGGGTCTTTTGGAGCAGCTTCTGAGCTGGTGTAAATTGATATAGGCCCATTAACTATCCTGACCTTACTGAAGTTGATGGCAAAATTCCCATTGACTTCACTGAGAGCAAGATCATGCCTTATTTCTCAAGAAAAGTCTTTAGCAGCCACAGCCTCCTCAAAGCTCCAAACTATTTGTTTTCAAAGAGTCAAACTGGAACCATATTTTTGAACCACAGTTTCAAACAAACCCTGTCTTTTTGAACTTTGCAGCTTCGATTGATTAACAATAACACAACACATTGAGTTCTCACAATTTCAGACAAACTGTGTTCAAAATATTCAGATGCTGTCATTAAAAAGCTCCGTCTTCATCTCCATTGATGTTCTTTTTTCTACACCTCATCTTACAGCATTTCTGTCACTTATAGAAGTAGATAAGGTAACTGTTAGAGAAGGGCCTGAAGCAGTTGCTCACCCTGTTTGCTGTGGAGGGTTTAACTGGATAGGTAAAGGATACAGGATAAAGATATACCTGGGACCTTGGTCAGGGAGTATAGGGAAGCACCTTCTTCCCATTCAGCTGTCATGTGGGCCCCCAGGTATGGGGAGAGGTGGAACTTGGAGTGACCCTCACCTCCACAGCCCATTAGCCATTTTGTGTTCTGTTAGGGGTGAATCTTTGTTCACTTGAGTATCGTTGGTTGCTTATGTACTCATTACATTACACACTCACCCACACTGGCATGAAGTATTTAGGTTTGAGACAGGACTGCGATAATGGAAGTGACCCGCTCTCCCATCTCCATTGGTTCATATTTTATTGTTGCAATGATTTCAGGATGTTCTTGACTTCCCTGCTGTGCTCTTGACTTTGCAAGGTCACCTTTCTTTGGCATCCTGAAGCAATTTGCCTACACCACAGATTGGCATATGTGTGTGGAGTTATTGTCCTTTCTCTGAGTGCTCATCAGGAGATTTGGAAGGGAGGAATATTCATTACTGTGTTATGTTGTAATTGCGCAACAGGCATCCGGGGTGAGTTCTTTAAGGGCGGCAGGAGCTAGTATTTCCAGTTTACATCTTTGAGCGTATAACTGAGTGGTAACTGGGCAGGACTTAGTGGGCTGTTCAGGGTGAGGGATAGGCTCCAGTGTCTTGCTCTGAATGGGGCACCCCTTGTCTGCACTCTCATCCCTTGTGCAAGAAAAGGACTGTTAGGATTTTAGCTACTTGGGAGCCTTGTGATGCTAACAGGATCTCCACTGGGAGTGCTAATCAGTACTCCTAGCCGCAACTCCAATGCCCAAGTAGGCCACCTTGCAGCCACTGCTAGCTCCCCTTTGGGACCTGGGGAGGGAGTAAAGAGACGAGACTCTCCAGATGTGAGTCTAACCCCCTAGTAGGAGAGTATTAGGAGAGACTTCCACCTGAAGAGACCAGCCCACGGCAGAGGACCCTTGCTGGTGATGGGGAGGATGCCTGTCCTAGATCCCAATCATCTGGCCCTTGTGCCTTCCTTTCAACCACACACTCTTACGTGTGAGATCTCCTAACAGAGTGCTCTTGTACTCTCCATCCATTCATCACCTTTCTACCACCTTTTGAGCTGTTCAGTGGTCTCTGCTCACCCATCACCCATTTTCTGCTCAGGTAAAAGGAGATGGAAGAACTTTTCCTGGAATCCACAGGGAAATTTTCAAGGAGCCATCTTCTTGCCTTTTGCCCACCATATCTGCTCCCAAAATCCAGTTCTGCAGAATATTTTGTAGGATTGTCTCTGAGGACAGTTCTATTCCCAGAGCACACAGAGAAAACATCACTAAATATGGGTAGTGCTTCCTTTCCTCGCTGCCCTAGGTTGGGTTCTATGGGTGAGGTTTTCCTCTTTTAACCCCCACTTGGGAACTGGGTTCCTGCAGAACGTTACTGATTGTGAAATCTCTCTGAGCATCTGTCCAGGTACTAACTAAACTCAGTGTATGTCATTAATCCCACAGGAAAATTTGGTAAAACACATGCACTTATACTCCCCTCTGGAGGGAGCAAATCCAAAGCACCTCTTTCTTCTGCTCCCTCAGCAATGGTCAAGTCAGAACCTCTCAAGGGTGGAAGTGGCTCATGAGAGCAGCAAGGCCTTTCTTGACAATGGCCAGGAGCAGCATCAGCAGGGCAGGGAGAGGCCTACCTGGGGTCTTCTGCCCACAATTACAGCCCTCAGGCTGTTGCCAGCAAAGACTTTTAGCATTTGAACTCTAGACATTATTTTCTGTCTCTTGATTAATTGTTTTCCCCAACCTCTTCCTGCCTCTCCTCCTGACAATGCCTCTGCTGAATCCTCCCTCTCTTTGCACGGTATACTATCGCCCATTCTTCCCTGCCACTGCCGCTCTTGCCCCTCAGTTTCTCTCTTCCCCTCTCTTCCTTTTTCTTTGAAAACCCTTGTTCCTATTTACTTTTCCCTTCCTGTTGTTCCCATGTCCTGCACCCATTCCCCATAATAAAAGATAAGTGCCAGGTTCTGATAACCATACTTACATTGAATGGTACAGTGCTCACACTGAATACTGTAGTGCTAATACCACAGTCCTATCGATTTCTGTGGGTTTATTTGATGATTAAAGTACTACGCAGTGTAAGGGTGACAGAATCTAGTCCTAAACAAATAATGAAAGAAAGAAAAAGAAATGGAACTAACACGATGTGTTCCCATAATCATTCGTATTAGTCTATTTGTTTGTTATTTCCCTCTCCATTCTGTTTTTTCCCCCCATTTAGATTGTAAGCTATTCAGTGCATGGACTATGTTAAATCCCTGCTCTGCATGATTCAAACCAGGGACTTGAACCTGAGTCCCCACATTTTTCAGGAGTGCCATAAGCACTGGGCTACTCTAGGGTTTCTCTCATTTTCTCTAGTTTTGACCAGAAATTCCATCCTTGACCTGAGACACCTTTCCTGATGAAAGTCTCATCAAAACTGGAAAGTTCCTGCAAAAAGTTTAGGGTTCAACTAATCGTCATTTTCCATTAAAAAAACTATTTCATCAAAAATTTCCTCGGCAGCTCTATTGCTACTAAGAAGAAGATAATAAATGCGTGTACACCTGACAAAAATAAATAGGACCATGAATCATAAGCACAGACAGTCTAACAGAATAAAATTAAAATATATTTTATCAGACATCATTTTAATATTCCTTTTGTACTATGTGCTTTGTCGCAAAATGCTCCTGGCCATTTTCTAACTTTTATTATACTATAATAAATAACATTTTATATTACTTTCTTAAAGTTGACCCCTCATGGATTGTTAAATTACGTTGCTGATATCTGACAGCATAAGCAATTTACAGAGCTTTTTACGGTGTCCGATTTCACTAAACTATATGTGCAATGTGTCTTTTAACTGTTGCCAGGCTCTGTGAAAATTATCAGCCTGAAGCAAAGAAACTTATAGAACAAGACAACTTTTTAAAGCTGTACCCTTAGTGAATTTCAATTACGAGTACAATCTTCCCAGAATAAGAGAATTCTCTTTAATATGTTACAAGACAGTCTGTGATGGGATTCAAGAAGCCAAGTTACAGCTATGTTCAAATGCTTTGTATTTCTCCATAGAGGACCTCTAGGCCAGACTCAGCTCTGGTGCAACTTCACTTAAATCAACAAATGGAGTTACACCCGGAATGAATTTGTCTCTCTGTGTTTTTCTAAATAGATTAGGGGTCATTTGAAAAGCTGTAAATAAACCTTTAAAATTCTTTAAGGCAAAAAGAAACAAATGTCCAAGAGAACGGGAAAGAAAGAAAAAAAAATGATTTATTCTGCTTTCCCAGCACTGCTAGTTTCCAGGTGTTCACCTTTTGATCTGGCTACAGGCAATGATTTTCTGAAGTGGTTTCTGATGGTGTCTGACATCATTTATGGCACTCTTGAACAATCTTGTAATGTGCTAAACTACACAAAATTAAGTGAGTTAGTGGCTAACAAAGAACACCAAAAGGGCCACGGGTATCATGAGTATTTTGCTACCTGCAACGGCATATGCCAATTGCTTTGGAGCAGTAGTATTTCTTTGATTCCATGATGGATAAAGATAAATACTATTATTAATAATTGGTATTATAGTTGTGTATAGAGACCCTTGCTCAGAACTGAGGCTCCATTGTTCTAGGCAGTATACAAATTTAGAGTAAAAGCACTCTGCCCTGAATAGCTTATAGTCTAATTTAAGACAAAACACAACTGTGGGAGTGACAACAAGTAGAACAGAGAAGAGGAAGGAAGATGAGGAAAACAGCAATAAAAACATGGATTAACTTCGACATTAACATAGGTCAACTACGAGCATAGTTAGATGGCCATGAACCACTTTTGTATGATTGCTTTTTAATTTGTAATATATGAATACAAATAAGTTAAAAGTGGTATGTGCCTGCCACTCAGCTGGTGGCTTGTTGTAGCCATGGGTGGTGGGTATCAAAGGCCAAGACATATTAAGCCTCCCCTGACCCAGGCCTTGGCCCTGCCCATGTTCCGCTGGGAGGCCCTGTCCTCCCTCCCCCTCTACCCTGAAGCCAGCTGGGGCTCAGCTCCAGCCAGCGGCCTGGAGCTCAGGCCCGCCAGCAGCCAGGGGTGGCCTGAGGCGGCACTGGAGCCAGTGGCGTGGCCTGATGCTGGGATGGGCCTGGCACTGGAGCCAGTGGCTCAGTCCGTTGGCTCGGCCTGGCGTGGGGGGCGGCTCGGCCCGGCGAGTAAGGGGCAGGGCCTCATTCAGAAGGGGTGGGGCCAGCAGGCTAGCCTCCCCAAAGGGAGAATTCACCTGCTGCCCTGGCTGTAGCTAGAGTTTTCAAGTAGATAAAAGCTTATTACAAGAAAGAGGGCAGGGTTAAGGTTCTCCTTAATCTCTGAGGCTAGGACAAGAAGCAAAGGGAGGTTTAGGCTGGACATTACTAAAAACTTCCTAACCATCAGGGTGGTTAAGCACTAGAACAAATTGCCGAGGGAGGTTGTGGAATCTCCCTCTTTGGAGGTTTTTAAGAACAGATTAGGAACAGTCTAGTTACTACACAGTCCTGCCTTGAGTGCAGGGGACTGGATTAGATGACTTACTAGGTCCCTTCCAGTCCTATACTTCTATGATTCTATGATTAACAAGTGGATCTTTCCTGTACCATTGAAGTCACTGGGAGTTTTAACACTGATTTGAAGGGGCGTAGGATCAGGCCTAGAATGTGCAAATACTTTTTTTTAATCTTGATTTATACAACAAGAGCTGATTCAACCTTTATTGCAGTTACACACATTGCAATATTATCATGTCTGTGTCCCACTGCATGTGTATATGATGTAGCGTCTTGTCCCTTTGACCACCTCGCCTGCACTTTTATTATCAAACACTAAGAACACTTGGTAAAAAGGTGCTAGAGCAGATTTAAAGAAAATGAATTAAGTCCTTTTTTAAAGAAGTCATACACTTCTGCAGTGCCCTCAAGAAGCGAGCTTTAAAGTCCATTTAGAAGAAAATAATAAAAAATCCCACACAGTTTGACCCTATGGTAATCTATTCCTACCTCTCAATTTAGCAGCGTGTCTTTTCTTTTAAGTGTTTACCTTCTAAATGGTAAGCTCTTGGGGCTATGTAATTATTTATTATCACCAATCCCTCAAGCCATCACGTGCTCTGTATTATAGTGTTTTCTATACTTTCTTTCTTTCTTTTTTTGAGGCAGAGAAAAATGTAATCCACAGTGTTAAAATTATTTTTCACTCACTACATGGCAGCAATTGATAAATATATTGAAGACTCACCACTACAACTATCTGGAACATACAAACTCTTGTGGAGAATTTCATTCTGCTTTTTTCTCCCCGCAGCCTGGTGATGCGACTGCCTGCATCAAAATTTCAACATGTAGGCTTGTGAACCCAGAGAGCTGGCTTCTTAAATTATAATTGCTCTCACGATGCTTGAAGCAATGGTCTATGGATAATTTATATGCTGAAATATTTCATGACCAGTGTGTGGGTGACTAAGGGATCTCTCCAAACCAGAGTTGGACACCTGGGTTTTAACAGTGAAGTCTCTAAAGGCATTTCCCACATTGGCTCTTGCAAGTATAAATCTGATTCAGGATTCATAAACTGCTTTATTCTGTCCTCAGTGAGCCTAGACTCTTGGTTTCAGTTACACTCAGTTGCCCACTGCTGATCCAGAAGTCATGCTTGCTCACCTCGCCAAGGAATGGAGGGTGACACATGCTTATGACATAAATGCTGATTTAAATGAACATGATTATTTGAGAACACTGATACCAGTTACAGCGAGCTGCAAGTACACTTGGATCTCACTTGTTGCCCAGAGGGCTCTGCTAACAGACATTTTCAAGATGGTCTCATAGAGCTTGTTTATCAGATGTATTCAGCACCCAAAACTCCAGTTGAAGTAAATGGATGGCTTACAATGATTTAGCCATTATGGGAACTTTTGAAAATCAGGCCGATAATTGCTAAATCATTGTAATTTTTTATTTATGATTTGACTTACTAGGAGATATAAAGACAAATTCTCCTTTCAAATGAACCCTCTGCTACCCCCGTGAGATTAATGGGGTTAAACTGGTGAAATACAGAGATTTTGGCTCAAAAAATGTACATTTTGTGTACTGATCTTTCACTGTGTCTCCCAAATTAGAAGCATTTCTATGAGACAACAAACATCTGCTGTATATATTGTCTTTCTCCTACATGAAAAGGCCCAAGCATCTGCCTTTAGCCAGTTTTCCTTGGCTGTTGAGTGCAACTGGGAATCAAACTCACTTGTATATGTTGTTTTATGGTTTCCATTTTCCTCTTGATGCTCTTGCCCAGCACAGGACTCCCGACACACAGCACACTTGTGGACAGTAATTTCCTGTTGGTTGTATGTGAAATGCGGGCATTGTTTTGGTGCATCCAGTTGGTCGGAATGGATGCTATTAAAATGAAATCCCTATCTTAGTTTGAGTAATTGCCCCCCTCTCTCTACTGCCCATTTTCACAAAACACAATCTGAAAACTCTGGGGTGCAGGCTTTCTACCAGTCTGCAAATAATTATGAAAAAATGGTGTAGCTGAAATACAGAACTATGGGAGATAAAAGGATAAAAAACCCCACAAACCATTGTTTGACCGAGTGACACTAGGCAAACAGGTTTCAGAGTAGCAGCCATGTTAGTCTGTATTCGCAAAAAGAAAAGGAGGACTTGTGGCACCTTAGAGACTGGCAAACAGAATATTGTGTACAGTGGTCATTTAGTCTTCTTGGTGTACATCCTCTGTTAGTTGTCTGTAGGTGAAGAAGCAGCATAGAGCTCACTCCAGAACACATAACAGAGCAAATGTATGCATGCACCATAAGTGAACTAAAAAGCAGGTTGATCTAAAGGATAAACTGGTACATTTTTGTGAATAATAGTCATTTAGTTATCATATTAGAAGGCTTGCTTCGCATATCTACATATAGCACATAATAGAGCAAATAGGTATGAGATAAAGGACAAGATCCTGCAATCCTTATTCAGATCATTCCTTTAAAAAAAGAGATATTTGCATTTGTGAAATTGCTTGCCATTGCATCAGAGACTGAAGCCACTGGCCTATCAGCTCTTTGTAGGAGAAGTTCTTGTCCCAGCCAATTGTATTGAGGGCCACTAAATCTTCCTTGCTGAAATCTCTCAAAGGAAGTCTTCCTTTCATTATGGCAGGCTAAGACACCTTCAGTGCTTCTGGATTGACAATGACATAACAGTAGTTCAGTTTAGTAAAGAGCAAAGTGTTATGATTAGCAAAAGGAATAGCTTTTAGGTGTCCTAAAGACCCTGGCCTGCTACACTACAAACCTGTTTTCACAGCAACCTCTGGACCCCCAACTGAGTAATCTTCCTTGTCTAAAAGCTGCTTTTCATCGGGAGAGGAAATGTTTTCCTGATTTGTACGTGGCAGCACTTTTCATAGTCAAACCCTGCCCCCCCTTGACTCGTTTTCACGCAGTTCCATGTAGCTGAACATTTAATGTTATCATTGTTTTCACTCGTAATTATCCTAGTTTGAGTGTTTCCAGTCTTTTAATGTTGTTAGAAAGCTTAAGAAACATGACGTTGGTTATAAAAAACAACCACCTTCAGTTAGGTTGCTACAAAGTTTTTTTCCAGTAAGAGCAAATTTAGGCCTGATTGACACTTAAAAACTTTTGCGGGTATAACAATGTCCCCGTTATGGTCTGATTTTTTTAATGACATTTTTATATCAGCAAAAGCCCTAGCATTGGAGCAATTATAGCAGTAAAAAAGTGCTTTTGCTGGTATAGTTTATTTCATTCAGGAACCTGGTATAGGTTATACCAGTAAAAGCACTCTTTCGCTGGTATAAACTGTGTCTACACGAGGAGGGTTTGCTGGTATAGTTATAGCCAAACATTTTCTAGTGTAGACTAGGCCTTCGGGTTCTGAAACTTTCCTTAAACAATTTATATTTTTAAACTCTCATGTCACAAAATCCTATCTTTAAGCAAAAAGAAATAAAACTGAACATGTTAAAATACTTAACCAACAATCATTCAGACCTGGCACACCTTGTCCCTCCTCTCATGCATCCTCTTTGCCAGATGTGTGGGGCTCAGTGGGTAAAAGACAAGATCCTGCAAGATCATGGCACCACTTCTGCAAGGTTTACACCACCTGAGAGTTCCTCCCTAAAAGGGGAATTCCCTGCAAGGCATTGCTGGACAGAATCTGTCCACCTGGTGCCATCTGAGTAGTGCAGAGCAGACAAAGTGAACCGAAGACTTTTGGGAATTGGCTTACGACTAAATTTCTTCCATTCGGAAAAAGGAAGTGAGTTCACAAACAAGGATTTCTTTCTTTATGTGGGCATCAATTCATCTATCCATTTTTCTTCTTATGTAATGGCTCAGATCCGTCATAGCATAAACAGGATAAGATACTCCTTAAAGCTTGGTGTTCCCTACTGCAGTTAATCATTTCTCTTTCGTATGAATGGAAACATTTCTCTGGGTTCCTTGTTTGCTTTGGGCCAAATCCTGAAGACCCTTACTCTCTGATGAGGCAGTGCAAAATTTGGCCATATAAGGTCCACAGGATTTGGACCCTTGTGAAATCCATTGTAGTTTGGTTGAATCTTGCTTTTCTTACTCTAAAAATATCTTGCACTGGGAATACAGCTGTGTAATTTTTCATACCACAGAGTATCCTTTTAGGACTATGGGAAGAGTTTGGGTGGTGAGGTTGGGAGAGTTTGCCAATATTAAGGATTTCATCTTTCAAAAATAGCATTTATATCTATAACTCCTGTAATAGAGTCACCTTTCTACAATATACCAGGATTGTAAATCTCCATGGAAAGCTATGGTGAGTAATTGATCTAATGAATTTTTAATCCTTTGGTACTGCATACATAAACACTAATGCACTTTACATTCACATCTTTCATCAGGAGATATTGGATCATGATATCAAAGAGTTAATATGAACAAAAATATTTGATCCTATTCTACTTGAACTGATTACATTTCAGATTGTGATAGTGTTATAATGAAACTGTAAATTTATCTGAGGTTAGCCAGCATAAAAGCATTGACCCAATATCTCCTAGTAACAGTCAGTCTGTTCCTTCAAAGAAATTTGGGACAGATGTGTGTGCTTTTTTATTTCAATGAATGCAGGGAGAAAATGTATTTAATTTCTTAGGAAATAAATTTGCCTGTTCATCTCAGTATGTGGGACTGTCAAAGTTTATTAATTTGGCAGTATTTTAACATGACCATTCTGTTTTTGTTTAGGCCAAGTTATTAAATTGATATGTTTTTATGAAAAGCAGAGCTTGATGGAAAATGGTTTTTCCTCTTTTGACATTTAGTTGCTGGTTAGGAGGTTTTAAGTCACACTATATCTTAAATCAGAAGGGCAGAAAGATAAAAGTAAGTGCTTGGAAAGGCTGTTGGAAAGCAGCAAAATGATTGGGAGGCCCATGCAACTTTGTAATGTTTGTGAAATGGTTTGTTAAACTGTTGGTACTTTTTGTGCTAATGTTTTATTTGCTCATTCATTTGTTGCAACCATTTACACTTGGCAACATGTAAATGAGCAAATGAACCTTTCTGTTTAAACACTGATTGGTCTGATTCTCATTGACACTAAGGCTGCTTGAAACCACATAATTCACACCTATGTTAAGCCTTCTTCACATTGTCTTCAATGAAAAACAGGTGCCAATGAGAATCAGGCCTATGTCCTACAGTCCTTACGCAGAAAAGTCTCTCACTGACTTCAAAGAGTTTCATTTGCACAGGACTCCGGCATCAGTCCCATTGTTTGTAACTGAATTGCACTGTGCTCTATTAATTGCTATATTAACTATAGCCATGTTTATATACTGCTTGTTTTGAGCCTGATCCTGAGCACTTGTAACTCCCATTGATGGTGAGTCCTTTGAACACTGCTTGCCTGGCTTTCGCATATAGTATTTTGGTCTAATCTATCACCTCACTTGTACTTATTAAGTCATACAATTTACATCAAAATGGTTATTTCAATGTCTGTGTTCATCTACCGAACAATAATAGCTTCAGTCTTATTTCCAAGCTGAAAATATCATCCCCAAAATATTTGCTTTACAGTTGTCACACACAAGTAAGTGGCAAATGCTGTAGCCAGAGAAGAAGCTATTAAACCAAAGATTTTCAGACCCCTGAATTTAGGAGGGGATAGATTTTTTTTCTAGCCTTCTCAGTTCCCACATGAATATTTGGTTTAATTTTGTACCAAACCAAATTAGGAATTTCCGTGGGCAAGAAAAGAGAAATTGAGAGCAAAGAGAGATTTTCTTTCTGGAAAGAAGGATACTACACATAGGGGACTCAGCCCTTCTGCGAGCAAACACAGCTTCCACTGACTTTGTGGACTTCTGCCTACGTGCACCAGGGCTGAATTTGTCAGTTTCAAAAAGGAAAAAACATCCAATTTACGCGTAAAGCAATGGATCAAGATTTGCATTTGTTCCATTGCTTTTAGCAGACATTTGTCTCTTTTAAATAAGGGCAAGTCCACTTGATGGTCTAGTTTTTTCTCTCATCTGCTGTGATTTTACACCTTTGTGAGGCCATTTACTCTAGTGGAGTTATTCTTCATTTACACTGGTGTAAAACAGAGGAAAATCAGACCTCATTTCCTTTCAGACTTTGTTGTCTAATGCAATGGTTCTCAACCAGGGTATATGTATCCACTGGGGTTACTCAGAGGTCTTCTAGCTAGAGGCTACATCAACTCATCTAGATATTTGCCTAGTTTTAGAACAGGCTACATAAAAGTAACAAAGTAGCAAAGTCACTACAAATTAAAATTTCATATCAACAATGACTTGTTTATACTGCTCTATATACTGTACACGGAAATGTAAGTAAAATATTTATATTCCTATTGATTTATTTTATAATTACATGATCAAAATGAGAAAGTAAGCAATTTTTCAATAATAGTGTCCTGTAACACTTTAGTATTTTTGTCTAATTTTGCAAGCAAGTAGTTTTTAAGTGAGGCGAAACTTGGGAGTATGCAAGACAAATTAGATTCCTGAAAAGGTTATAATAGTCTGGAAAGATTGAGAGCCACTGGTCTAATGGTTTGAAATTTGTGAATTCATACTTTGAGTAATTCTAAAATGCCTATCTTAGCAAAGATTTACGAGTAAACAGTAATAGTAAATAGAGCTGATAAAAAAAATGAATTTCTGTCTCATGAGAAATTCTGATATTTTGACTTTTGTTTTCATCCCAAACCTGAATGTTAAACTGAAATATTGAAACTGTATATGGAATGAAATCTTCCAAAAACATTGATTCGGAAGTATTTCATTTCAACCTTCATGACTGAAATTAAATATTTCAACATCATGGGGCACTGTGGTGGCCAAGGAGAGAGAGAGAGAGAAGATCCAGAGAGAGAGAGATCATTGTGAATCATGGGATAAGAATGGCCATACTGGGTCAGACCAATGGTCCAAGTAGCCCAGTATCCTGTCTTCCAACAGTGGCCTATGCCAGATGCTTCAAAGGGAAAGAACAGAACAGGGCAATTACTAAGTGAATCCATCCCCTGTCATCTAGTCCCAGCATCTGGCAGTCAGAGATGGGGGGATTAATCTAAGTTACACAACTTCAGCTACGTGAATAATGTAGCTGAAGTCGACATACTTAGATCTACTCACCACAGTGTCTTCACTGAGGTAAGTGGACTGCTGCTGCTCCCCTGTCGACTCTGCCTGCACCTCTCATGGCAGTGGAGTACAGGTGTCGACGGGAGAGCACTCGGGGGTTGATTTATCGCGTCTAGACTAGATGCGATAAATCAACCCTTGCTTGATCAATCACTGACTGCTGATGTGGCGGGTAGTATAGACATACCCTTAACAACACTCAGAGCATGGGGTTACATCCCTGAACATCTCGGCTAATAGCCATTGATATACCTATCCTCCATGAACTTATCTATTTTTTAAAAATCCAGCTATAGTTTTGGCTTTCACAACATCTCCTGGCAATTGAGTTCCACAGATTGACTGTGTTGTGTGAAGATTTACTCCCCTTTGTTCCTCCTGCCTATTAATTTTATTGGGTGACCCCTGATTCTTGTGTTATGTAAAGGGATAAACAACACTTCCTTATTCACTTTCTCCACATCATTCACGATTTTATAGACCTCTATCATATCCTTAGTCATCTCTTTTCAAGATGTGGGGGCACCATGCATTTATTTAGTGGCATTATGGTATTTACTATCTTATTATCTATCCCTTTCCTAAAGATTCCTAACATTGTGTTATCTTTTTTGACCACTACTGTACATTGAGTGGATGTTTTCAGAGAACTATCCACAATGACTCCAAGATCTATGGTAATAGCTAATTTAGTCCCCATCATTTTGTAAATATAGTTGGGATTATGTTTTCCAATATGAGTTACTTTGTATTTATCAACACTGAATTTCACCTGACATTGTGTGAGATCCCTTTGTAACTCTTTGCAGTCTGCTTTGGACTTAACTATCTTAAATAATTTTGTATCATCTGCAAACTCTGCCGCCTCACTATATACCCCTTTTTTCAAGATCATTTATGAATATGTAGAACAGCACTCGTGCCAGTACAGATCCCTGTGGGACACCACTATTTACCTCTCTCCATTCTGAAAACAGACAATTTATTCCTACCCTTTGTTTCCTGTCTTTTAACCAGTTACCAATCCATGAGAGGACATTCCCTCTTGTCCCATGGCTGCTCAGTTTGCTTAAGCAAAGGGGGAAGAGCTGGGAATGAGGGAACCGAGGATATGCCTCTTAACAGCAACACTTACTGGTGTCTTGAAAAGGTCAGTATATATTCGTTGTGCACTAACAGATGCTCAAGTGCAAAGCTCAGACCACGGGATAGCTCCAAACAGGTAGGCTGTGGATTACCCAGAGGCACACTATCCATCCTTGCTGTAGGACTGTGGCACCTGGTACAGCAACATGCTGCTGGGTTCCTGTACTGGACTGAGCTTGCCCTAGATCAGAATGCAACCCAGACAGAAAGTAGCCCTTAACTGCTTGCTGCGCTTCCATTTCCTATATCTAGAAATGGGGAGGAATAATGCTCACCCAACTTTATGTCATGCTTTGAGATCTTCAGACAAAAGACCCTATGTAAGTTCAAATTATTATTATAATCAATTTACTCCTCCTCCTGCTCCTCCCTGGCTCTATGGACCACTAAGTCCTTGGCCACTCTCACAATCAACCCCCCTCTCTTTCAGTCAAGGGCATATTTTTCCCATTGATGGGAATCAATATAAACAATTTCCCATAATATTTTTTCTATTAAATGAGTTTTTCCAATCAGTGATAGGACCTGTCTTATTATGTAACAAAAGCAAAACCCCAAACAAAAACAAAACCCCATGCCCAAAGCAGACGAATTTGTCTTCAGTTCATTAAAATGTTTTAAAAATAAAATCTTTGTTCCTGTATGCCCATCTCATTGCTCCACATAGCTATTTCACCTGGGTGCCCTGAATCTTTCTAGACAAGTAAAGGCAAGCATAGAATAACAAGTCCACAAAGCACTTCACTGGAAATTCAAACACTTGCATGTACCACATGCAATAATGGACATTAACTGCTGTTTTGAGCAGGAAAACAGTGAAACCATTTAATGTCAATCGACATTAATGGTGCTTAGTGGTATGGGATTCGTGCAACATGGCTAGCTGTATAGAAAACTATTTGCGCCATACTGGGTGATATCAAGTTCACATGACTATAGTAGCCAATATATAAAACATACCTGATAAAAATCAATGGTTCAATACGTAATGACCATTTTCATTTCATATTTAATCTCTGCTGTTTCTGCAAGAAAGGCAAAACAACTTACAGAAGGCTATCATTTGCTGGCCAGATTTCCCAAAGAGCTTCATTCCTATTCAGGTGCCAAAATAAGTGGTCTGATTTTTAGAAATGCTCAGCACATGGTGGGTTGAATTGTTTTGCAACATCTGGTCAGAAGTGTCACATTAGCAGCCAGTGGCAGCTGGGCCCTTTTGAAAAACTGGCCCAAATGATGGGTTCTTTTCTGAGCACTTGAGAATCTTCCCCCCATTCCATGTCTATAGTTGACACTTCTGAATCAACCAAAGCAAAATTTACAATTGCATCTTTGTAAACTAGAGATGCCACCAAAAGACTTGAGCTTAATTTAAAAAAATTGGCTGCCCGGGCCACATCTGGCAAACTGAAAGGGAGTGAAACAATAACAGGTGACCAGTGAGAACAGAGCATTTTATTTTTCTGTTCCTTGTCTGGGATGCTGGTTTTTTTGCTCTCATACCTCTTTTTCAGCACCTGTCCCCATTATAGAATTTACTGTTCCACCTGAAGTATGATCCTACTAACAGTAGGAGGCATTTTTCAGTATTCCACAACATAATCCCCCCCCGAGATAACGACTATTACATCATTGATGTTCCCATCTTCTGCCAGTTGGGTGACCAGATAGCTACTATGAAAAATCAGGCTTTTTTTCAGAGTGGGGGGGGTATAGTTGTGAATACAAGACAAAGCCCTTAATATCGAGATAGTCCTGATAATATTGCGAGATCTAGTACCCTATTGGCCAGCCCTGGCATACCAAAGTAGAGCACGAATGCAGGTTTCCAGAGAAATAGCACATTAGCTACCAGCTAAGCCACCAAATGCTTATACATTCATTCCTTTTTTCCATGAGAATGACATAACAGTAGTAAGGGACAATGGATTCTGTTAATGAGATGACTTATTTCAATCACAAATAAAGCTCAAATGTCATTTGAATTAATTTTTTTTTGTGATTTCTTAAATTGATTTTCATAAAGAAACAGACATCTGCAAATGTGATTTAATAAAATGTGCCAAGCAGCACTGAGACAGTTGAGGTTGCAAGTTAAGCACTCAAAAGCCAAGCAATGGCAATGCTAAAGTTGCACATTCCACCTTAACTCTGACCCTTGTGCATGACCATATACTATTTTCAAAGCAGTATATAATATACATGCTAAAGGTAAATAGGATGTAATGTAGCCTTGTAGCTCTGCTTGCTCTACCAGATGCAAAGGCTCATACAGAACCCTGCTTCTATCTTAGATATGTACATAGACACTAACACTGTAGTATCTGAGTGCCTTATAATCTTTCATATATTAATCCTCTCTACACCCCTGTAAAATAAGGAAATGCTATTATCCCCACTGTACAGATGAGGGACTGAGAAACTAAGTGACTTGCCAAGGATTGCATAGGATGTCTGTCGCAGATTCGCAGACGACATCATACTAAATGCTGAAAGCACCAACCAACTGCAGAGCATGCTATGAAGACTCGACAAGAAAAGCAGTCAGGTCGGCCTGAAAATGAACGGCTACAAAATGAAATACATGCGATCAGACGTCTTACGAAAAGCCCGAATAATGGTAACAGGAGAAGAAATCGAAGAAGTGGAACAGTACATATATTTCGGCCGAGAAGTTAGCATGCGCCAAGACCTGAACGGAGAACTCTCGCGAAGGATTCGGGCAGGATGGTGTGCATCCTCAAAGGAAAAATCAACGAGACCACACGTGCAAGTATCTTCAATTCAACGGCGCTGCCAGCCATGCTGTATGGCAGTGAAACGTGGGCACTGATGAAGAGAGAAGAACAGCGGCTGTCGGTAGCTTAAAGAGCAATGGAACGAGCTATGCTGGGAATTTCCCTTCTGGATCGTATCCCAAATGAAATGGTCAGAGAACGCAACGGTGTGAAAGATATTGTTGTGGAAAGCAGACATAACAAGATGTGATGGGCGGGCCACACAGCACGACTCACGGACAATAGGTGGACCACAATCATTGTTGAGTGGTACCTGCGAGAACAGAAAAGACCACCCGGTCGGCCTCCAAGAAGATGGGAAGATGACATTGTGAAACATTTCTGATGAACGTGGAGAAGAAAGGCAAGAATACAAGAAAAATGGTGGACGTGTTGTAATCAGCGCAGTCTTAATGACAGCTGAAGATCAATCGATCCAGATGATGCAGGTGAGGTTTGTAGCAGATCAGGACTTGAATCTAAGGTACCCACAGCCCAGGCATAAGCTCTAACTATTGGACTGTCCTTCCTTTCTTCATTCACTGACCACCTTACAATGCATGCAGGAAGTGAGGTAAAAGCTCCAGAGTCACATGCCTCATTCATTGTGCCCACTTTCCCCAAATTTGTCATTGAGTCCAGGTAGCATTACATGTGTGGCATTCTTTAGCTATGCTTTTTACCATCTTATCTCTACTGTTGCTGAAAATGTACTGTGAACGCATGGTATTAAAAGGCTAACAGCTTGGTCAAATCAAAACCAGTTTTCATACTAACACGCACAGGCCCTTCTCATTGCTTTACCAATTTATAACTTTCTTCCCCCGGCCTTTGCCTTTAAAGGATTATTCATAAACAGGTTCCACACATTTTTTTATGATATAGAAAGCACTGGGTTGTTTTTTTCTCTGTCCCTGTATGCCCAAATGACTGAATAAATGTTTGCCTAAGCTTTATAAACAAATTCACTCTCATGCAGAGACCAGGCCTGGAAAATGGAACACAATTTATTTTGTGTTTCAGTTGTATTAAAGATGTTGGCATCATTCTAGGGATTTCCTAACTTGGCTTCCCTCTGCTGGTTTTGGAGCAGAAGGGCACAAAGTGCAATGCTCAGAGAAACACAAACTGTGAAGCACTTTGTAAGTCTCACTGTAACAATGCTTGTTGGTTTCTTTTCCCCCATAAAACTTCTTAGTGATAGAACAATGGTTTTAAAGATAAATGGGAAGATTGGATGGTTCAGGAGAGTAATTATGGGTTTCAGAGCCTCATGGTCACTGGTTATCCTGTGGTCCACATTAGCTATAACCACATGTTTTCACCCTCTGACAGCTCTTCAGTGGTCTATAACTAAGGAAGGAAGGATTGTTCAGTATTAGGGAGCTAACCTAGGACTCTGGGTTCAGTTCCCTGCTGTCAGATTTCTTGTGTGTCCTTGGGAGAGTCACACAGGGCCAGATTTTTAAAGGTATTTAGCCACCTAAAGGTGCACATAGGCACCTTAGTGGGATTTTCAAAAGTGCCTATATGCCTAACTGCCACTGACTTAGAATCACGCTTGGCAAAAATTGCTGCCATTTAAATTCTGCCCTGATGTACATATCAGGCAAACCCAGTAGGATTGCATGGGTTGATGTAAGTCAGAACAGACCCAAAGTTGTGATTGATATGGAGCTGTTTGTTGACCTGGTTATTGGGATGTTTACGATATGAATATGTTGGTTTAATTTAATAGTGGGCAGTAAGTAAAATTAAGCAAGAAGGGGAGAAGAATAGTCAAGATAATGACTAACACTTGGGGGTTGTTACAGGATAATGGCAGATCCACTGGCTCAGAGGAATCTGACTCAACCACCAGCTGAGATCTCCAGACTGGTTTGGTCCAGAAAGGCAAACTCCTGGGAACATAAAAAGGTCCAACAGATTACCGTAGTTAAACAAGTCTCTCTCTCTCCAGACAGCAGCCAGTTGTTGGGAAGCTGTTCAAGGAGGAACCAGGCTGTGACAGAGGCACCTGCTGGGGTTTCTGTTTGAAGAAGTTAGGCCTGCCTTGGTTATCATCGGGGATGGTAAGGCTTAGGTAAAATAGACAAGCCTGTAGACTATTTGGTTTTTTAAAATCCTTTCTCTCATGCTTTGTTCCTACTGTGAAAAATAAACAGTACTTTGGTTTCAAACAGACTGCCTGGTCACGGTATACCTCTGGATCACACACTTTCCAAGGGAAGAACTGCAGTTGCCAAATCCATTCAGACTTCTGGGTAAAAATGGTTAATACACAGGGTGTGGTAGGCCAGGGCCCAGTCTAAGAGTGAGGGAATTACAGAATTCCACCCCAGGGCAAGTAAAGGCACCAAGCCTGATGGCTAAAGGGGTGCACTCAGAGAGACTAGAAAGGGACATAGAGAGGCCAAGGATTTGGGGACAAATCACATCCTGATTTATATATCAAGTAAACCCAGTAGGATTGCATAAGTAAGTGGAAGTCTGGGCAAAATTTGGCCTGAAATAATCATTGTATCTGCCCTTCCCTTTCACCTCTAGAGATGCTCCTGGCAAATCAGAGTGGAGAGCATTTATGAGACAGGGAGAGGGAAGCTAGCTCAGTATGATAGCCCATTAGTACCTCTTATTCAGCAATGTATACATCACATAATGAGATGCACATATCACAATGAAACTTGCATATTACATGCTGAAATCCATATTACATGCTGAAAACTGTCCGTCACACACTGAAACAAATACAACACACAATGAAGTGCATGCATCACAGACTGAAAAGTGCCATCTGTCATGAGTGTCTTAACCATGTCCCTACAGATTAAGTTCCAGAGAACTCAATATGAGTTCAGTCTGCCTCAAAGCTGCCCTGCTGTTTGGTTGTTTAAACTGTGGCTGCTAAAGGAAAAAAATAAAGAAACAAACATGACTTGGTTTCTCTCTTGGTTACTGCAAGTTGGTGGGGAAAAAAACTGTAAATGGTAAAATGCTTTTATCTTTTGAATTTTCTGGAATTAAATGAGAGAAAATAAAAAAGACACTATTACCTGAATGATTATTGCATGTTTCCACACCCCAAACCAGACTCTCACAATTTCCTTGAGGCCTCAGTCATGCTCCCATTAAAATCAAGAGCAAAATTCCCATTGTCATCAACGTGTGGTGGATCAGGCCCTGAATATGGATTTAAGGTCTGATTTTTAAAGGTCTTTATTTGCCTAAAAATGCAGATAAATCTCTCGTGGGATTTTCAAATGTTCCTAGGCACCTAGCTCCCATTGAAATCAATGAAGATTAGACACCTGGGTGCTTCTGAAAATCTCAGTAGGCACCTATCTGCATCTTTAGGTGCCTAAAGATCTTTAAAAACCTGGTTCTAAATGCTTAACTGTAGGCACCCAAGTTTGAAAGTTTGGGGCTGGTGCCATTCTCTAAAATCAGCTACTGCATGTGCACATTCAAGGGCAGTATCAGATCTTCTAAAATACTGACGGCAAGACTAGCGTCCGAGGAGAAGACAGAACCCCTTTAGAATAGTCCACCGGGATATCAGACATTTATTTGCAGGTTAGTCAAAATGGAGACCTAATTGTCTCTCCAGTTCAAAAACGGGATTAATGGGGTTGACTGAAACTCGTGAAAGCAAAGAAATTCAGAACCAAGACAGCCACTTAATATTTGGTCTCCTCTAAATGTGTCTAGGTACATCACTTCATTTAGCCCATGATCAAGACATCACAGACTACTGGGTAATCTAAGATTACATACAACATGCCAAGACATACCAGCATGTGTTCGTGACACAGATTGACAGTCAACTGTTATTTTCCTTGGTTTTTTACTGTGTTGAGTAAGTTACACATTCTCTCATTTTTACAGTCAACTTTATTTGACACAGAATGTTTTAAATAGCTTAAAAATATAACAGCCAAGGATCCAGATAACCTCCTCCACCCTCATCGTTCAGAATTTGATAGCTTATTTAAATTATAATTTTAAGGGTGCTTAGCTTTGTATACCGTCAAAAACCAGCCTGCCCCAATTTGCTCATTAGCTCTGATTTTATACGTGTGAGATGTCAGCAATGGGGCATCAGTAGTGAGAACTGTTTAAACAGATTCTAAGCTCATTCCTTTTTCCATTGAAGTCAAGGGGAAAATGCTCATTGATTTCAGTGAGAGTACAATGAGGCCTTAATTATGAAAGAGACAGAAAAATGTGTGTATATAGAAGTACAGATACTGATATATACCTAGAGATATAGCCACACATCTATAATAGGATATGAAAAACGCATAACATGTTTACAACTACAGCCACTAAAATTGTTTTAATAAGAATCTTTTGTTGTGATAAGAATCTTTTCCAAAACGTATAATAAAAATATTAAACAATTAAATTATTATATTCACAAAACATAATAAAGGTGCGTTAAAAATTATTGGAGATTGAGAGGGGATTTCGTTCAATGTCTAATCTTAGGGTCTGATTATGAAAACAAAGTTAGGTGCACAATTAACTTGCATTCACAACTACTAGTATTCTGGTTTTAAATTAGGCACCTCCTCATACCAATAATGAATTTAGGTCATCTTCATGCACAATTATTTGACGTACATGGTGTAACAATGGTAATTGTGAAAGCACAACATTTAAGCGCATGTGTACATGCAACTGCACACAAACCTTTTAATGCTCAGTCCTACGTTTCACACTTTATATGGTGTACTGTATTTCATAAACCACTTGGAAATCATTTTATATTGTTTTTAATGGACCACAGCTGATAGTATCAGGAAGTCTGTATGTTTGGTCTCCGTAGTAATTTGTCAGATAATCATCACCTAACCACTTTTTTTTAAAAAGATGCTAATGATTACAAGTTTGATGAATAACTGAAATAAAATGTTATTGTTTGAAATGCCATAACAAAACCTGAAGAATTGTGACATAAGAAAATATGTTAAGAACAACAGAGTTGATAATGCTTCATGGAAGGAATGTACAACCTATGGTCATGTTTTGTTTTATCCTGCCATGCTTTTTCATTAGATCTTTGAATAGTAACCTTACATGGGTCACTCAGCGGTCAACTGCTCATCTCTACTGTTGTTCTAAGCAGACTTACCCAGTCTCTACAGGAAAGGCAGGATGATTCCTTTAAGGAATCATGCTATTTATAAAATAAATATAAAATCTAATATCTATTTTGCACCAATGACAGGTTATAAGAACTCCAGCAGCTATATATTTGTTGAATACCAGCCTCCTGTGAGTATAAATTGCACCTTACTGAGTAGAAATATAATACAGTCCACCAGAGACTTCGCTGCAAGGTGTAGCTGCTTGTCTATGGGCAAGTAATGACTTGCGTTTTCAGCTGCTTCTTAGTAAGAGCCTTAGTAATTGGAATCAGTTATTCAAAACATCTCTAAATGTGATTTAAATGGCAAGGATTTAATAACATAGAAAGAAGTCATTACAGAGGTTCAAGCAGGGGAGAAGGGAATTCCGTTTTTCAGAGTAGAGGGAGAAAAATAAAGCAATTACTTGATGTAAAGGCCAGAAACAGGACTCCTGCTGTCACAGAGAAATCAAATCTGTCAGCAATTAGTGGGATCTTAGAAGGCAAAGAACCCTTCAGTGTTGAACAGTGAATAAGGGGTTAGCAATTATATGAACTGATAAAAGTGTTCTGGTTTTCAAACAGCAGGTTAACAAAGCTTACTTTTTTCATAACGTCATGCAGATGTGATGAGTCACATTTTATGACATTTTTCAATGGGTTTGTATGTAACATAAAATAAAATAATAATAATAATAAAGTGCATTGCACTGGCCCTTCTCATCCAAGATGCTGATGATTTACCTCAAAATTATGCATGGCATAACAATTTCAACAGCTTGATGGCGATGACTTTTGCCCACTCAAGGCAATAATATCCTTCCTATCTCCCCAGAAAAGGGCCTTTCTTTTAAAATGCCCACTTATTCTGTGAATGAGCACTTCTCTCTGAGGAACTAAATTCAGGCCTGAGTCAGCACCATGCTGAGCACCATCCTGGAGAGGTTATATACCCAGGAGTTGAGGGCACCCAACACCAGGAGGTACTCAGCATCTTGCAAGAGAGGCCTAAACATTGTTTCTCAAAGAGAAGTGCTCAGACACTGAAGAAAAGTATGCATTTTCCATAGAATGTAAGAGGGATGTTGCCCGGTTCAGGCCTTTTAATAATACCAGGCATTTTTATAGGGTTCTATGTGTTCAAAGCACTGTACAGGCATTAACTGAATACCACCACAAAGTACTGTTATCACCAGATGGGGATATTGAGGCAGAAAGGTGAGGTGACTTCCCCAAGACCACATGGTGAAGCCAGTGGCTGAGCCAGGATTAGAACTCAGGACTTCCTACCTACCAACCCTGTGACCATTGCCCCAGATGTCAACAATTTCTATTGCCTACCTTTTCTATCTGTCTCAGGTACTTATATGGCCCCCATTATCATAGTGTCAGCACTTCAAAGTCTTCAATTCATTTATCCTTACAACACACTTATGGAGCAGAGAATCATTATTCCCATACTACGGCTGGGAAACTGAGGCACAGGGAGACTAAATGATCAGCCCAAGGTCACTCAGGAAGTCTGTGGTGAAGCATAAAAACTGAACCCTGCAGTCCCAAGTCCCAGACTAGCACTTTAACCACTAGATCTTCTTTGGAAATGCTGATATGAACAACATCAGTTGCCACAGGGTAAAGAATATTAAATGTTTTATGTGTAATTTTTATGATGCATATATGTAGAACCTTGTTCATAAATTTAGAGATAATCATGATTAGGGCCTGATCCTCAATGGATGTGGAATACCACTGTGGTGTTGGAAATGGAGTTGCTCTATAGTAATTTATGAATACTATATGTTCACCTGGTTATTGGAATGTTTACTGTATTAACATACTGGATTAGTTTAACATACTGGATTAGTTTAACATACTGGATTAGTTTAACATCCCTCAAGTGTTTACTGACAGCTGGCTTCAAACACTTGAGGGATGTTGAGGGACAATGCCTAGGCTGTTAGCTTTGAAGATTTTACCTCCTTCCAGTCAAAGCCTGGGAACTCAGAAGAACTTTGGCAGTTTAAAAAGGGGGGAGCACTTCATGGGTGAGTCACAAGTACCCTTGTGGCGGTTCAATACAAGACAGGACACGGCTTTAGGCAAGCAAGCAGGCTGGTCTGCTGACGGGATTGCCCCTGTCAGCTCTTCCACCTCTCTTTTATTTCTCTCCCCCCTGCGCATTACATACTCTGACCGCAAAAGGCATCAACAAAGGAAATAATATGACTTTGATTAATATTCTTATTTACCAGCCTCTATCTACTACAATCTTTGTTCTCAGGCCTTGAGCCTAGGCCAAGGAAGCTTCCCACGGTTGATGTCCTTATTTTGACTTCCCAATGGTCCATGTTCCCATGGTCCATGTCCTTGGACAGAGCAGAGCAATGTGTGCATCGCTCCTACACAACAGTCAGGGTGTGCCCTGACTGTTTCCAGGTGCATGAACGTTACATGAACTCTTCATACCCTGCTGGGGATGTCTGAAGAGTTGGACTTGCCTAGCTTGCCAGAAGGAGTGGGTAAGCTTTCAGGTAAGGCTGACATGGATGAAGATTATTTGTTGTTGTAAAATCCTTTATTCTCTACATGCTTTGTTCATACTGTTAAAATAAAGAGTTACGAAGGTTTTCCTTCACTATGCACACTCCTGGTCACAGATTTCTGAAGGGAAGAACTGCAAGTGCCCAAACTCAGTCCGACCTGCTGGGTAAGCGCTGTTGACACAAAGGAAACTGTAGCGCATGGTCCAGTCTAAGAGTGGGAGAACTGCAGAATTCCACCCCTAGAGAGGAAAAGGCATGAGGCCCAAGCATGCTGGAACAATTTTTATAGTGGGGTGCGGAGAGCCATTGAACCAAACTGTAAGGCCTGTATGTAATGGAAACCACTTCAAGCCAGGAAGTGCTGCAGCAACCCCAGCACCCCTAGTTCCAGCACCTATGATGGGGCCTGACACCTGAGGGGGTGCACCCACAGAGACAAAGAAGGGGGTCCATGTGCAGATAGCTATCACTCCACTTGTTACACCTCATTACACCAGATGAGGATGTTGACCAATTTTCTCAAGATTCTTAGAAATTACGCTCTAATATAGAACTATCAGTTTACGATTGATCTTGTTTAAAATGTCAATTCTTTTTTTTTATCATTTATATGTCTGACAACACTCAAAACTGTGCAAGGCATGTCACAGAGTAAGTAAAAAAACATGTCCCCTGGCCCAAAGAGCTTACAATCTATTGTAAGAATAGGGGAGATGAGAGAGACAAAAGAGAGAACACAGGTTACATTCAGAAGATTTGATTGGCCATTAAAAGCCATATGTCAAGGTTCCTTCCCCACTCTGAACTCTAGGGTACAGATGTGGGAACCTGCATGAAAACCCCCCGAAGCTTATTTTTACCAGCTTAGGTTAAAACTTACCCAAGGTACAAACTATTTTACCTTTTGTCCCTGGACTTTATTGCTGCCACCACGAAGCGTCTAACAAAATATAACCCGGAAAGAGCCCACTTGGAAACGTCTTTCCCCACAAAATTCCCCCAAGCCTTACACCCCCTTTCCTGGGGAAGGCTTGATAAAAATCCTCACCAATTTGCATAGGTGAACACAGACCCAAACCCTTGGATCTTAAGAACAAGGAAAAAGCAATCAGGTTCTTAAAAGAAAAATTTTAATTGAAGAAAAAGTAAAAGAATCACCTCTGTAAAATCAGGATGGTAAATACCTTACAGGGTAACCAGATTCAAAACATAGAGAATCCCTCTAGGCAAAACCTTAAGTTACAAAAAGACACAAAACCAGGAATATACATTCCATTCAGCACAGCGTATTTTATCAGCCATTTAAACAAAACAGAATCTAACGCATATCTAACTAGAGTGCTTATTAACCCTTTACAGGAGTTCTGACCTGCATTCCTGCTCTGGTCCCGGCAAAAGACACCCACAGACAGAGAGAACCCTTTGTCCCCCCCCCCCCCAGCTTTGAAAGTATCTTGTCTCCTCTTTGGTCATTTTGGTCAGGTGCCAGCGAGGTTATCCTAGCTTCTTAACCCTTTACAGGTGAAAAGGTTTTTCCTCTGGCCAGGAGGGATTTAAAGGTGGTTAGCCTTCCCTTTATATTTATGACACCATATGATCCATCAATCAACCTGACATCTGAATGGTGGTTGATGAGGACATTAGAACATGCATACATGTCATAGCCTAAGCAGTCCAGGAAAGGTAAATAATCTAACCTTAAGTCAGATACTTATCCCAAGAATAACTAAAAAAAACTCTTTAACTTTCACGCCCAGCCCAACTGATTCCTAATTTGATTTTTTTAATAATTTGCAAGACCCTACTTAATTCATGGTATTACAGAAATTGCAGATCCCGCAATATTAGTCTTCCACCACAATTTTTGCCAGTGGGAGCCCCTGCCCCTCTGGGGCTGCCCACAGTGGGGGCTGCCACCCTCAGCCCCAAGCTCCTGCTCTCAGCTCCAGGTGGCCAACAGCAAAAAATTGGGGAAAAGTAATAATGGACCTTAGTACTGCAAACACTGCAAATAATAAGGTCCATTATTACTTTTCTGTGATCTTCTATGGCTTGTCCACAACTCAGTCACAATTTTTAGAAACTCATCCCGTGATTCAAGTAGGGCCTTAATAGTGTGTGTTTTAGTTCTTTGGAAGGTTTGGAAACCATCTATTATTTAAAGTTTTGAATAAGTATGACAAGCCACAAAATAACAGGGAAGTGTGTGCATTGGGTGATAAGCCTACCTCATGGAGTGCATTCCTGCCTTATAAAAATGCTTATTTATTTATTAAAATAACACATTTTTTGAAGAAAATCCAGTTTTCAGCTGTTTGTGTCCTGCATCCTGTTCTAAAAAAAGCTCCTTTTTAAATTGCATTTTTAGGTTAGGCTGGGAGAGGGATATTATTTCCCAGCCTTCCAGCCCATCCCACCTCACATTCTCTCCTGCATATTTTAGGGATTACTCGAGCTAAGTCCCATGCTATCTGTGAAAAGCCCCTTGTCTAGGGTGAGGGAAAGGCTCCAATGGGTTCTTTTTCAAATGATTTCATCCAGTTGCCCTGGCCCTGGATAAACCTTTCGGACATCACCTCGAACCCCATTAGATTATCCTAGCGTTTCCGTGCTTTTTGAACCCAGCTCTGAACTTCCCCACTGTCCTGCTGGTTCTCGTGTCTGGTGTTAACGTGCACCACTGTCAACTGATGAATAGGAATTCAAGCATTTCGAGATCAGTCCCTGTTTGAAGTGTTTCCCTATTGAACTTTAGGGACTACCTAACTAGTAAAGATTGATTTTTTTTTTTAAATATCCTGTGTGGGTGATTTAGGAAATACCTCACAAGAAGAGAGGCTGCAGACGTAATGATGAGGGAGTGGTAGGAGTAGAGAGAAAGCAAAAAGCAAGAGTCAAAATATAGACTTGTGTGATGAACTCTGTAGGGTTGTGGTCATGTGGGCTATGTGAACTGTACCCTGCTCTCAGGGACTGCCCGTGAATTGTCCTGCCAAGCTCAAGGGCAGGACCAGCTGTTTGCAGTTATTTGGAGGTGGCCGTTCTCTCATGCTCTAGAGGAGCCTGTTCTGTGATGATAAACTGCCCCACATGCCCAGGCATAAGGGCACATTCTTTCCACACTGGTTTCATTAGTGTTGGAGTCCAGTCTCAAACTCTTGGCAATGATAATCTATCTCAGTCCTGGAGCAGATCTTGGCTCTGTTTGGCAGTCTCTCCTGTTTAACTGCAGTAATGATATATCCAAACTTTTGAAGAGTGGGGAGCTCCAATCCTTCAGTTCAATGTCTTGAAGTGCCAGCTCCTCTCAGAAAAATGGTCATTTGGACCTACTCAAGAAGCTTTTGCCAGATGTTGGCAATTTCACCCACCATCAGCCTGTCTCTAACCCTCCCTTAGTGGGGAAAAATAATGAGGTTTGTGCCAAGGCAGCATTGGTGTAAATTGGAGTCCCTAATCCCTTTCAGTACAGTTTCAGCAGTGGTTATGGCACAGAAATGATACTGTTTGAGTGGGTTGATGATTTCTTCCTGGCTGTAGATAACTTTCAGGTTTCTATAGTGGTTCTTTTAAATCAAAGAATATCATTCAATACTGTTAGTTATGTAATGCAAATAATGCTCATCTGTCCCAAGAAAGCTCTCCCGTGGGTTTCCACAAGGCTCTGTTCTGTCATTTCTTCTGTGCAATGCATACCTGAGCTGTTGTTAAGAGACCAGTTAAGAGGCAATTTGGGTTGCAACATTTAAGCATCTGGTGGCTGCTGGCAGGACACTTTCAATGAAGGGAATGCTGCTCTGGAATTCACTTCGTTCATTGGTCCGACAGAGCTCGGTACATTGACCTTTAGAGGACAATACAAAGCCCATTTATTTTTCCCCTTGATTATTTGATTGAGAAGGCATGTGAATGTGGGAGACTGTCTGTTCTTTTCTTTTTGCTCCTTGAGAGAGAAGTGACTTGTGCATTTTTATTAAATATTGTGTACGCCATGTTATATTAGCCAATTTTCTAAATAAATAAAGACAAGTGCCTCAGCTCCTGTGGATACAAATTCATGGAGATGATTGTCACTTGTGGGCCACTGTCTAGGATGGCTGTGCTGGGGCAGCCTGGTCCGTCGACCAATAGTTTTCGGTAAGTATTAATGGTGTTATGTGACTGCAATAGGAGCCTCGAACTTGCTCCTTCATTGGACTCTAGTGAATTTCCCTTGACATCTTTATTGAGTCATTTTCTCAATCACCGTTTCAACATCTCAGTGACAAAGATCATATACCTTTGACAACTTTCATCCTGAAGGAGCCTAAAGCATTTTGCAAAACGATATACAAACTACGCACTATTATTTGCCTATTACTTAGTAAATTGGCTGCATCATACTTTAGGAGAAAATGCCTTTCTTGTCAATGAGAAAGGTGATCCTATAAAGTCTCTTGGACAGCATGTATTGTAATAATTTTGCATTGGGTTACAAAGACTGGAGATTTATCCCAATTATACTTCAATTTTCTTTAAATAAGAATTTTTCATGGTGTAAAATCCAGCTGTAGTAAATTGATAGAACTCTATACCTCTTTATCTTGCTAACCTGTGGGTGGAATTTGAAGGGTTGATTTTTTTTTTTAATCAGGAATCTGAAGGAGGAGAATTCTTTTCCGATAAGTAAAAAGTGAAGTTTCAAAATAATCTGCACATTATAAACACTCAGACTCTCACCTTGCTTGACTTTATATTTCTTGTTTGGTGCTTTGCCTTTTCTGGACACAGATTATTTCCTTTGCTGTTGAATGCTTGTTGGGCATCTTGTCTGGACTGCAAATTTGACAGAGAGAATCTTCTTTTACCATTATTTGCCCTGAAATGGCAAATGAATATTATTTCAGTGGATTTAGAAAGTGATCAAGTCCTTCTAGATATTACTTTCCCATTTTAAAGAAAGGGGATGTTGGTGGGCAAGGAAGCAGCAACAGGAGCCAGGGGCTGACAATCAAAAGTGAGTGGCCATCCTCAGGCATGAGTTTAGCAGCTGCACAGACTGACCGAGAAGGAAGCCAGGGCTGTGTGCTAGCCATATACAGTGGAGGATATGCATGCTGGTTGGTAGAGGAAGGAGTAAAGTGATATCCCTAGAAGTGAAGAGGAGAGATGGGCTGGGGAAAGGAGCTATAGAGCTGGATAAGACTCAACACTGAGTGGGAAAAAAAGTGTTGCAATAAAGTGGGAGCAGCTGCAACACTCTGATCTTGGGGCTGGAAATAGGGAGTGAACAAAAATCTTAGAGACTTTGCGTCCTTATTCCATTGCTTTGACTCCTGATATCCACCTTTACCAATCACTCTTCCTCCTGATATTTTCTCCACCAACTCCTAACCTTCAATGGAGACTTAACCTATTTAAGCTGGCAATGAAGAGCTTTTAGGTCCTTGCTGATCCTAGCACATTGGCTATTCTATGTCCATGAGCACCATGCAGAAGTGGTGGCCTTTGTACCTTTCTCACTGTTATTGTTGGGTGAAAGTCACCTGAATACTTGAACTGTGGAAGCAGTAGTATTCAGCATCAAGTCAGTTTCAGCTCTTGAGATTTGAAAGGCAGCCACTTGGAGTTCATTACACAGTTCTGCTCAACACTCATGCCTTAACATTGTATTGCACAGGAATTCTTAATTCATTCTGGCTGTGTTACAAGGCCTGTTTTTTCTGCCTGGATGCTCAGGTCTTTCTTTCCATTGTGTAGCTTGGTGTCCAGGAATAAAGGATACTTAACATTTGACTGGGGGCGGGGGAGAGTAATTTGTAAAGAAAATATTCCCACTAGTTCAAGTTTACTGTGGGTTTTTATAGAATCTGCATTTAGCCAATCACTTCATTTTGAAAATTGGATTTATTGTCTTACAACATAATGCCAGCAGCCTCTTTATCCAGACTGCAGTTTATTTCCTTCATTTGTGACTGATATCCAGGAATGACTGACCTTTTCAGAAAATACAATTATTTCATATTGGAGCTAGTCAAAAAATAGAGAAACTATTTTACAAAAAAAATTAAAGTGTGAAAGCCCCTGCTGCCCCCTCCCCTTCAGAGGTGTAAAAATGGGCCAATTCTCCATTTTGTGAAGTTTTTTCAACAGCTTTCTGAAAATTCACATTTTTTCACTGAAAATTGGGGTTTGGGTAAACAAAAAATTTCAAAAATGGTTACTCCCCCCCCCCCAGATGTCGGTAAAAGTATCAGGAAAATGTGGATGATGAACTAATGCAAATATTAGTAGATTAAAGTTTATCTGTCACACTGTATCAAGTATTGTTATTTTAATACAGACACAATGCCAGTGTCACAGATGTAAAAAGGGCAGTTAACAACATTGGAGTGTTCCCATTTCAGGTCAGGCACCTCTTGGGACTTTCTCAGCAAACCTGAGGAGCAGGATATACACATACCAGGTTATTGCATCTATCTGGAAACCTCCTGGGCAAAACAAGAAATGAAGTATTTAAAACAGCAAGGTAAAAATGGTATAAAAACCTATATAGAACAGACCCTATACAGAAATGTCTACTTTTAATTTCTCATTAACAAGTCAAAATATTTTAATTAATACTTTGCAAACACTTTTTTTTTCAAAAAGAAAAGGAGTACTTGTGGCACCTTAGAGACTAACCAATTTATTTGAGCATGAGCTTTCGTGAGCTACAGCTCACTTCATCGGATGCATACCGTTGAAACTGCAACAGACTTTATATACACACAGAGATCATGAAACAATACCTCCTCCCACCCCACTCTCCTGCTGGTAATAGCTTATCTAAAGTGATCATCAAGTTGGGCCATTTCCAGCACAAATCCAGGTTTTCTCACCCTCCACCCCCCCACACAAACTCACTCTCCTGCTGGTAATAGCCCATCCAAAGTGACAACTCTCTACACAGTGTGCATGATAATCAAGATGGGCCATTTCCAGCACAAATCCAGGTTTTCTCCCCCCCCACCCCCATAACCTGGATTTGTGCTGGAAATAGCCCATCTTGATTATCATGCACATTGTAGGGAGAGTGGTCACTTTGGATGAGCTATTACCAGCAGGAGAGTGAGTTTGTGTGTGTGTTTTTTGGAGGGGGGTGAGGGGGTGAGAGAACCTGGATTTGTGCAGGAAATGGCCCAACTTGATTATCATGCACATTGTGTAGAGAGTTGTCACTTTGGATGGGCGATTACCAGCAGGAGAGTGAGTTTGTGTGTGGGGGGGTGGAGGGTGAGAAAACCTGGATTTGTGCTGGAAATGGCCCAACTTGATGATCACTTTAGATAAGCTATTACCAGCAGGACAGTGGGGTGGGAGGAGGTATTGTTTCATGATCTCTGTGTGTATATAAAGTCTGCTGCAGTTTCCACGGTATGCATCCGATGAAGTGAGCTGTAGCTCACGAAAGCTTATGCTCAAATAAATTGGTTAGTCTCTAAGGTGCCACAAGTACTCCTTTTCTTTTTGCGAATACAGACTAACACGGCTGTTACTCTGAAACCTTTTTTTTTCAGAAGGAAAGGCTATTACTACCATAATCACATATATCACTTCTTTGATCAGTTTCAGATACCACAATGCCTGATACCAATGGGAAAGTCACCCTTTGACTTCCATCATCTCGGTTTCAGGCCCACAGGTCTTTTTGCATTCAAAGTTTTATAAATAGGAGTCTATCCACGATAGTCAGACTTTTGTTCTGAGGCCTATGGTGCATTCTGAGATGCAACAGCAACTATGATAACAGATAGGCAGGTGGCAGGCTGCAATTACTGTGATTAACTGTTACGGCTTGGCTACAAATTTCAGACATAGTTACTCTATGTCGAGCATCCCATTATTTTTGTTAGTCTGTCCTCCAAGCTTCCCTCACCATCCTGTTTGTCTTGTCCACCTGTTATGTGTAAACCCTCTGAGGGCAGGGAGTGTCATTTACCATATGTTTGTACGACACCTAGCCCATTGGAGCTCTGACCTGGTTGGAGCCTCTTGCTCTTACTACAATAGAATTGCTAAATAATAATAATGCTGATGATGTATTTGCGACACAAGCTTTGATTTTGTGTTTTCCAGCTAGCTCCTGGTCCTCAGATTTTTAGGGTGTTTTGTCACATTAGTTGCACAGAGAGAAAGAAAACTAGCCCACTGGCACTGATCTGCCTCCATAATAGCCTTAGTGCTTCTTGCTTCATTCCTTCCTTGCCTCTAAATCACTGCAGGGTTTATTACTATTTTTACAAAAGAAGATTAATGGACTTAAAATGGGCACAGGTAATTCTGCATTGTTCAGAGTCTCTACAAATAGAACCTGCTGTAAATTCTGGAGTGCTTGTTATCTCTGCAACACATCTCGCTCTTTAAACAGTTTGTATGGGTGGAGGAGGGGTGTGAAGGGTCAATGTGCCCTGGGTGTTTTTCAAAAGTTTCTTGTTTTTATGGATGCCCTGAGTTCTTCCCAAGGCTTGCATCCACTACACAGTCCCTCCACAAAGCTCCACAGAGCAGCAGCTCTCCAAATGAACATGTTTCTCTCTGGGAACTCACGTTGCTATTACAGAGTCTGCGGGAGTAGTGCCCATCCTAATGGCTGCAGCCATTAACTTTTTCTTTTGTAATTTCCTCTCTCACAATATGTTTGCGTCTCAGCTGAGCTTTGTTCCAATAGCCCGGGGGAGATGTGACTTCACCAAGATATAAAACACCCACACGCACAAAAAGAAAATGCTGGAAAAATTGCAATGACATGGTTGTGTTGGTAGTTTGTGATTTACTGAAATGAAATGTGCCTACACAATGAAGGTTGAGTCAGGGTACTATATTGTGCAAGCACCCTTTGTAGCCTACAAAGAGTCTAATTGCAAAAGCTATGGACCACCAACATATCTGCCTTGTGCAATATCTTCCCCAAACCAGACTAGTGTTGTAAAATATCAGAGATAATATGGTATTAAGTAAGGTTAGAGCCTGTTAAGCTCATGCAGCAGGTTATGATGGATGGAAAGAAAAATCCAGTGGAAAATCCAGAGATCTAGTTTACAGAGACTACATTGCGGGATACTCAAAGCTCTGCATGCATGTCCATCACAAGAAATAAAGCATTTTTAACTAGCCTCTAGAATTGCACACACCAAACTTCCCACCCTACAAACTTTCCTTTGCACGCAGACTTGTGTATGTGAAATCAGTATTTTGACATTCAGATCCCAACCGAATAGTGCAAATATTCTTTTCAGCATGCAAATATGGGATCATTGTACATAACTATTTGTCGGTGCAAAACCATAGGCAGTTTCAAGAGGCGGCTTTGAAAACTTGGCCCACTGGGTTTACATTGACTCATGGGCACCTGACGCACAACAGCATGGGATGGTGCAGAAGTGTCTTGAACCTCCTACTGGAAGGACACAACAGAACTGTACTTAAATGTCAGGAATTTTTTAATGTGTTGTTGCAGCCCTGTTGGTCCCAGGATGTTAGTGAAACAGGGTGAGGTAATATCTTTTATTGGATCAACTTCTGTTGTTGAGAGAGACACGCTTTTGAACTTACTCAGAGTTCTTCTTCAGGTCCAAGAAGAGCTCTGTGTAAGCTCAAAAGTTTATCTCTCTCGCCAACAAAAGTTGGCCCAATAAAAGATTTTTCCTCACCCATCTTGTCTCAGGAATTTTTAAACAATGCAATATCTAAGAAAAAGAAAATTAAACCTATACAAAAAATATTTTATACTACAAACTGACAAAAGCAAGGAAATGCTATCAGAGAGTTCTTAATACCCTCCATTGTGCTTAGCTCTTGTCTACGTGAACTGTTCCCTCTCTTGAGACAGTCAAACTGCAACATAACCCATCATCTGTTCTACTATAATTGGCTGAATGTCTGGGGCCATTTGTGGGTGTAGAAAGAGGGAACCCAGTATTGGACTGCTTCCTATAATCGACCAACCACAATTAGAACTGGGTGAAATTTTTCAATCAAAATTTTTTCAGCAAAAAATGCCAATTCTATGACACTGAAACATTTCACTAATTCATGCCAAATTCACGGAATCATTTTGGTAGGAAGTAAACCTACTTACAATTCTGGAAAAAAAATCAAAACATTATGTTTTGACATTTTTCAAATAAAATGTTTCAATTTTTCAAATCAAAATGACTTGTTTCAAAATTCCCTTTAATTTTATTTAAAAAAATTCAAAAGCGATATAAAAATGTGCTCAAAAATGAAACACAGCATTTTGTTTTGGGTTGAACAAAACATTTAATTCAATCCAAAATGATTTCCCCCCAACTTTCTGATTCACCAAAACATTTCAAACAAATTTCAGTTTAGGGTTGACCCAAAACAATTGTTTTAAATTGCCAGAAAATCAAGGAATCCATTATTCACACAGTTCTAACCACAATCCCCATGGTAGCCGACTAGGTTGTAACTGGGCAACCCACCAAGAGACACCTCCACCCACCTGACCTTCGGCCATTGCTACAGGTAGAAGAGGTCCAGTCCAAGTCAATCTAACACACCAGCTAATCACAATTTTCCTTCTGTCCCTCAGCTGGTTGATCTTGCTTCCCAGCAACCAAGAGGCTGTGTTAGGTGAATAAGTAGAGATTGCTTGCCAGGTGCACTTTGACAAATGGCTAACTAGCTGTCATGATATTCAACTGCAGTCATGCTGTTTGGACACAAGATGTCTCTGTGGTGCATTAAGGGTTTCCTTCCCAAAAGGGGGTGGGCTCAGATCAGAGAAAAAGGTGGAAGCCAACTTGGTTAGTTCATAGCTTGTTGCTATGCTCCCTAATAAGTTCTTGGTCACAAAGGACTGTTGCCCTACGCATTGTGACACTAGCATTAAAATTGCCTACTGAGGAGTGAAGGAGCATCCACACACATGCAGGTACACCCATTACAACATCGCCTGGGTATCAAAGCAACTCGTGTTGTCCAGTATGCAGTGTTGTTGTAGCTGTGTTGGTCCCAGGATATTAGAGAGACAATGTGGGTGAGGTAATATCTTTTATTAGACCAATTTCTGTTAGTGAGAGAGAAGCTGTCAAGCTTTCACAGAGCTCTTCTTCAGGTGTGGGAAACTTACTCAGAGTGTCACAGCTAAATACAAAATGGAACAGATTGTTTAGCATAATTAGTTAATACATATTTCAAGGGACCATTCAAGGTGAAGTGACTCGCTAACACCCTTCCAGTCAGAGGGAAGAAAGGAAGAGGGGGGAAAGAATTGGGGGGGAGGGGTTGTTAGTGGGTTGTTGTAATAAGCCATAAATCCAGTGTCTCTATTCAGTCCATGATTTTTAGAGTCCAGCAAAGTTATGAATTTCAGCTCCCAGGCTCGTCTTTTGAAAGTGTTATGCAGGTTTCCTTTGAAGATGAGGACTGATAGGTCAGAAGATGAGCCGGGTAGCTTAAATTCATAACTTTGCTACAACATATAATTTGGGACAGGAGAGGTAGTATAAAGGAAGGGCCATGATGAGATGGCGTGGAGCTGAAAGCAAGGCATCTTTTGCTAGTTTCACTATGGATCTACAGCCTAGTGGCACATTTGAAAGCAATATGCGAGTAAATGACTAAAATAATTTTATTGGAATTTGTATTTACACATACAGACAAGAACCCATTATAATTATCTTCCTATTGTTGTTTTACACAACAGCTGAAATGCTGCAAGTGCACTTTGGTCAGCAATTTCATTTATTATAAAGTGATATATTAGGAATATTTTTCCTTTGACAATAAGTTTTATGCCAAGATTTTATGTAGCGTCAAGCAAGTTGTCAATTAGGCTACTTAAATTAATTTTTGGCAGCAGTTAATTGATGCCTAAAGTCTTTTGTCTTTAAACAGCTAATCCTAAACAAGAAAATACAATGATTAAATGTTTCTTAAACAATATTGTTCACAGAATTTAAAATATAGTATTTAATTAGGATTTGAACATGTCCATTTTATTTTTTAAGGAGAGATTCAGTTTAAGTTTCCTGAAATAAAAATGGTGCTGTGAGTCTGCTTAGGGTGGCCCACTGCAGAGCTATGGTCTGGGACCTTCCACCACTCACACAGCTCTGATGCTCAAGGGCATGTTACTCTGGATTGTTTTCTGAAGAGATATATTGTGCCTTTTCTCACACATTATGTATTCACCGTAGCAGTTCTGGCTGCCAGACAGCTGTGGGTGGGATCCCAGGGTAGCGATTCAAATTAAGAAAAAAAGAGTAAGAGCTAGCAACTCAAGTAAGTACCCACCATCTTGAGTGGGCTTGCACAGTCCATGCTGTCATGGCTCCACCGCTATTGTTATTTGAGCCTGTTAGATGAAAGCTAGCTCAGGTGCGTCTACACCACTGACTGCAGCATAGACATTCCTGAAGACTCATTGCAGGGTCGGGGTAGGTTCCACCGCTGTAGGACTTGGCACAGAGTCCTCACAGAATGGGTTGGGTGGAGCAAAGGTCTGACATTTATCCTCCTAGCTAACATCATTTCTCAAAACTTGACCAGTGCTGGCATTAGAACAGGGCTGGCCTTTCAGGTGGGCAACATAGGTGACCACTCAGGGCTCCATGGTCAGGGAGGGCAACGTCTGAGTTCCACAAGCTGGCAGGCCTGGGCTGCCTGTACGGGGGTGAGTGCGGACGAGCCCAGGTCTGGAGCTCTGGGCCAGCAGAGCAGGGGGCGAGTGATGCCGCCCAGAGCTGCCAGCCTTGCGGGGAAGTGCAGGCAGCTGGGCTCGCCCCTGTGGAGTCAGCAGGGAATCAATGCAAATGTTGACATTGACTTCTTTGGGAGCAGGATCAAGCCCTAGGATAGGCAGAAGCAATTTTCACCATCAGAGATCAATCTGACGCCAATCTGTTAAATGAGAGCTAGAATTATAAAGGAGTAGCTAGACAACTACAGAATGCCATCTGTCAGGTGACCTACTGCTATTATAGATCTGCCATAGGGCTTGCAAAAAAAATTCAGAATTCCCAATTTTGTTGAAATATTTCATAGATATTTTGAATTTCAATAACAAAAGCGTCAACATTTTCAACAACATTTTGTACGAAAGTTTGTCCGTTTTTTCCAACCATCTATCATCTGCTGGTCCATGTTATAAATAAATAAACAAATGGCTTCAGCAGACATTCCCAGCATCTTTGGCTTCCTGGTAGAAGACTAGGAGTCCTTGTGGCACCTTAGAGACTAACACATTTATTTGAGCATAAGCTTTTGTGGGCTACAGCTCACTTCATCGGATGCAATGAATGGAACATTTAAAACCTCTCCAGCGCATCATCAAAGATCTACAGCCTATTCTGAAAAATGATCTCTGACAGATCTTGGGAGACAGACCAGTCCTCGCTTACAGAGAGCCCCCCAACCTGAAGCAAATACTCTCCAGCAGCCACACACCACACAACAAAAACACTAACCTAGGAATCTATTCTTGCAACAAAGCCCGATGCCAACCCTGTCCACATATTTATTCAAGTGACACCATCATAGGACCTAATCACATTAGCCACACCATCAGGGGCTCATTCACCTCTACCAATATGATATATGCCATCATGTGCCAGCAATGCCCCTCTGCCATGTACATTGGCCAAACCGGACAGTGTCTATGGAAAAGAATAAATGGACATAAATCTGACATCAGGAATCATAACATTCAAAAACTGGTAGGAGAACGCTTCAACCTCTCTGGTCACTCAGTAACAGACTTAAAGGTGGCAATTTTCCAACAGAAAAGCTTCAAAAACAGACTCCAATGAGAAACTGCTGAGCTTGAATTAATATGCAAACTAGATACCATTAACTTGGGTTTGAATAGAGACTGGGAGTGGCTGAGTCATTGCACACATTGAATCTATTTCCCCATGTTAAGTATCCTCACACCTTCTTGTCAGCTGTCTAAATGGACCATCTTGATTATCACTACAAAAGTTTTTTTGTTTGTTTTTGTTTTTCCTCCTGCTCATTTTATAGCTCATCTTAATTAATTAGTCTCTTACAGTTGGTTTGGCTACTTCCACCTTTTCATGTTTTCTGTATGTATGTATATATATATATCTTCTTACTATATGTTCCATTCTATGCATCCCACATTATGTAGCCCACAAAAGCTTATGCTCAAATAAATTGGTTAGTCTCTAAGGTGCCACAAGTACTCCTGTTCTTTCTGCAGATACAGACTAACACGGCTGCTACTCTGAAACCTGGTAGAAGACTGAGACACTTCAACAACTGGAAATACTATTTGTAGCTTCAAAAACACAAACAGCCAAACCCTCCCCCTCACCCCCAACCTCCCCCGCCACCCCCCAGTCTAACAAAATAGTTTCTGGTTTCTATTACTGAGAGTGATTATAGTTGGGAAAATCAAGTTGTGGTGTTTCCTGGGGTTACTCAGAGTTGTGAAGAAGCTTTGTCTGTGCCTAGTGTAGGTCAATTCCCTAACACCACTAGCTTCTGGCAACACAAGCACTATCTTCCAGGCCTCTGTAGACCCCGCTCTTTCTTTACAGATTAACAATAGGCACACTCCAACCCTTGAGTCCTCTGAGTGACTCCCTGGAGTGCCCAGCCCCTGGTCCACTGGACACACACAGAATTCCTAGTTCCTCTGTTCCCAAAGGAACAGTACTCCATATCTTAGTGGTTACATGATAGAACATAGTTCTGCCTAACATACAGCACCTAGAGTTATTTGCAGAGAAAGCAGGTATACATTTATTTAACAAAGAACAGAGATTCAAATGACAGGAAGCATAAATATTGGAAACAAAGGGTTACATATAAAATAAAATTATAACATGCATACAGTAGAACTAAACTTAACTAATAAGATGTCAGGTCATATAGAGAAAAGGTGCATGCAAAAGTTTCCCAGCAAATTAGAGCCAGGCTTATCTGTAATCTTCCATTCATGAAAGAAGCATGCTTTCCTCTGGTCTTCCCAGTGGAAAGATCCAGAATTTTCCTCTGTCCCTACAAGTTATAGTCCAAAAATCCATTGTCTGCACTTGCAAACCGAATAGCCCTTACTGCTTGTGTTTTCTTGCCTAGGATCTTCCCTGTAGTCTTTGTAGTCACTTGAGAAGCCTTTTGCCCAGACTGTAAATGGGTGACCATTGTGAACTATACAATACTCAATTTACATTGAGCAGCTGGGAACAGCAGAGCAGCACACAGCAGGAGTTTGCCTGGGAGTTCGCCTGGAGTGAACCCAGTGAGGCTTACATCTTGCCAACTTCTCTGAGGAAGCTAATAGTAGGAATGTGATATGGAAGGGGGGGGGGGGTTCTGCTGTTGTGACCTGCACTGGATGTGCCATGTTTGTCTTTCTTCCACAGGACAGAAGCGACTTTGTCTGTACAAAGTGCAAGCTGGTCTCCATATTGGAAGAGAAGATTGAAGGTCTGGAGCAACAGATAACGACCCTGCGTTGCATACGAGAAACTGAGGATTTTCTGGACGACAGTCAGGATATGCTTCTATGGGCACAAAGCTCTAAAGATTTAGAGCAGGTTGCACAGCGGAGCCAAGAGGCCAGTGAAGAAGCTTGGCAACATGTGACCTCCAGAAGAAGAAGGGGGAATGTCCAGGTTCCAGCAATGCGTACACAAGTAACTAACCGCTTTCATGTTCTCTCCACAGGTACGGTTGCAGAGAGTGGACCAGATGATATGTCTGGGGGGAGAAAGCAGAAGGAGACTCCGCTGGTTGGAAGGCATGAGATGCACTGTCCTGAGATGCGGGGTTCCACAACCACCACTCCCAAGAGAAGGAGGCGGGTGATGGTGGTCAGGGACTCTCTCCTCCGGGGGACTGAGTCATCTATCTGCCGCACTGACCGGGAAAACCAAGAAGTCTGCTGCTTGCCAGGGGCTAAGATTCGCGATGTGACGGAGAGACTGCTGAGACTCATCAAGCCCTCGGATCGCTACCCCTTCCTGCTTCTCCACGTGGGCACCAATGATACTGCCAAGAATGACCTTGAGCGGATCACTGCGGACTACGTGGCTCTGGGAAGAAGGATAAAGGAATTTGAGGCACAAGTGGTGTTCTCGTCCATCCTCCCCGTGGAAGGAAAAGGCCGGGGCAGGGACCGTCGAATCGTGGAAGTCAACAAATGGCTACGCAGGTGGTGTCGGAGAGAAGGCTTTGGATTCTTTGACCATGGGATGGTGTTCCATGAAGGAGGAGTGCTGGGCAGAGACGGGCTCCATCTTACGAAGAGAGGGAAGAGCATCTTTGCGAGCAGGCTGGCTAACCTAGTGAGGAGGGCTTTAAACTAGTTTCACCGGGGGAAGGAGACCAAAGCCCTGAGGTAAGTGGGAAAGTGGGATACCGGGAGGAAGCACAGGCAGGAACATCTGTGAGGGGAGGGCTCCTGCCTCATACTGAGAATGAGGGGCGATCAGCAGGTTATCTCAAGTGCTTATATATATATGCAAAAAGCCTTGGAAACAAGCAGGGAGAACTGGAGGTCCTGGTGATGTCAAGGAATTATGACATGATTGGAATAACAGAGACTTGGTGGGATAACTCACATGACTGGAGTACTGTCATGGATGGTTATAAACTGTTCAGGAAGGACAGGCAGAGCAGAAAAGGTGGGGGAGTAGCACTGTATGTAAGGGAGCAGTATGACTGCTCAGAGCTCCGGTACAAAACTGCAGAAAAACCTGAGTGTCTCTGGATTAAGTTTAGAAGTGTGAGCAACAAGAGTGATGTAGTGGTGGGAGTCTGCTACAGACCACCGGACCAGGGGGATGAGGTGGATGAGGCTTTCTTCCGGCAGCTCTCAGAAGCTACTAGATCGCACACCCTGGTTCTCATGGGTGACTTTAATTTTCCTGATATCTGCTGGGAGAGCAATACAGCGGTGCATAGACAATCCAGGAAGTTCTTGGAAAGTGTAGGGGACAATTTCCTGGTGCAAGTGCTAGATGAGCCAACTGGGGGGGAGCTTTTCTTGACCTGCTGCTCACAAACAGGGAAGAATTAGTGGGGGAAGCAAAAGTGGATGGGAATCTGGGAGGCAGTGACCATGAGTTGGTTGAGTTCAGGATCCTGACACAGGGAAGAAAGGTAAGCAGCAGGATACGGACCCTGGACTTCAGGAAAGCAGACTTTGACTCCCTCAGGGAACGGATGGGTAGGATCCCCTGGCGGACTAACATGAAGGGGAAAGGAGTCCAGGAGAGCTGGCTGTATTTCAAGGAATCCCTGTTGAGGTTACAGGGACAAACCATCCCGATGAGTCAAAAGAATAGTAAATATGGCAGGCGACCAGCTTGGCTTAACGGTGAAATCCTAGCGGATCTTAAACATAAAAAAGAAGCTTACAAGAAGTGGAAGGTTGGACATATGACCAGGGAAGAGTATAAAAATATTGCTCGGGCATGTAGGAATGAAATCAGGAGGGCCAAATCGCACCTGGAGTTGCAGCTAGCAAGAGATGTCAAGAGTAAAAAGAAGGGTTTCTTCAGGTATGTTGGCAACAAGAAGAAAGCCAAGGAAAGTGTGGGCCCCTTACTGAATGAGGGAGGCAACCTAGTGACAGAGGATGTGGAAAAAGCTAATGTGCTCAATGCTTTTTTTGCCTCTGTCTTCACTAACAAGGACAGCTCCCAGACTGCTGCGCTAGGCATCACAACATGGGGAGTAGATGGCCAGCCCTCTGTGGAGAAAGAGGTGGTTAGGGACTATTTAGAAAATCTGGACGTGCACAAGTCCATGGGGCCGGATGAGTTGCATCCGAGAGTGCTAAAGGAACTGGCGGCTGTGATTGCAGAGCCATTGGCTATTGTCTTTGAAAACTCGTGGCGAACGGGGGAAGTCCCAGATGACTGGAAAAAGGCTAATGTAGTGCCAATCTTTAAAAAAGGGAAGAAGGAGGATCCTGGGAACTACAGGCCAGTCAGCCTCACCTCAGTCCCCGGAAAAATCATGGAGCAGGTCCTCAAGGAATCAATCCTGAAGCACTTACATGAGAGGAAAGTGATCAGGAACAGTCAGCATGGATTCACCAAGGGAAGGTCATGCCAGGCTAATCTAATCGCCTTCTATGATGAGATTACTGGTTCTGTGGATGAAGGGAAAGCAGTGGATGTATTGTTTCTTGACTTTAGCAAAGCTTTTGACACGGTCTCCCACAGTATTCTTGTCAGCAAGAAGTATGGGCTGGATGAATGCACTATAAGGTGGGTAGAAAGTTGGCTAGATTGTCGGGCTCAATGGTAGTGATCAATGGCTCCATGTCTAGTTGGCAGCCGGTGTCAAGTGGAGTGCCCCAGGGGTCGGTCCTGGGGCTGGTTTTGTTCAATATCTTCATAAATGATCTGGAGGATGGTGTGGATTGCACTCTCAGCAAATTTGTGGATGATACTAAACTGGGAGGAGTGGTAGATACGCTGGATGGCAGGGATAGGATACAGAGGGACCTAGACAAATTGGAGGATTGGGCCAAAAGAAATCTGATGACGTTCAATAAGGATAAGTGCAGGGTCCTGCACTTAGGACGGAAGAACCCAATGCACAGCTACAGACTAGGGACCAAGTGGCTAGGCAGCAGTTCTGCGGAAAACGACCTAGGGGTGATAGTGGACGAGAAGCTGGATATGAGTCAGCAGTGTGCCCTTGTTGCCAAGATGGCCAATGGCATTTTGGGATGTATAAGTAGGGGCATAGGGAGCAGATCGAGGGACGTGATCATTCCCCTCTATTCGACATTGGTGAGGCCTCATCTGGAGTACTGTGTCCAGTTTTGGGCCCCACACTACAAGAAGGATGTGGATAAATTGGAGAGAGTCCAGCGAAGGGCAACAAAAATGATTAGGGGTCTGGAACACATGACTTATGAGGAGAGGCTGAGGGAACTGGGATTGTTTAGTCTGCAGAAGAGAAGAATGAGGGGGGATTTGATAGCTGCTTTCAACTACCTGAGAGGTGGTTCCAGAGAGGATGGTTCTAGACTATTCTCAGTGGTAGAAGAGGGCAGGACAAGGAGTAATGGTCTCAAGTTGCAGTGGGGGAGGTTTAGGTTGAATATTAGGAAAAACTTTTTCACTAGGAGGGTGGTGAAACACTGGAATGCGTTACCTAGGGAGGTGGTAGAATCTCCTTCCTTAGAAGTTTTTAAGGTCAGGCTTGACAAAGCCCTGGCTGGGATGATTTAATTGGGGATTGGTCCTGCTTTGAGCAGGGGGTTGGACTAGATGACCTCCTGAGTTCCCTTCCAACCCTGATATTCTATGATTCTACATGTAGACAGATAAACATTAGCCCCCACTCACAGACCTTAAGAACATTATTTTCAGTATATATACACATAACTTCTTACCTATTTCACAATGATTATGAGACACCTTTCCTATTATCCATACATATATTTTACAATGATTATGAGGACAGTATGACACAGGCTTTCATTAGAGACCTTACATTACAATCTTAGGTGAACTATAATGTAGATAATAGACCCAGGGTAACCCTTATATACCTTATGTGCCCTCTGAAGGTTGACATCAATAGGCCCTTGGTTTGCACAAGAAAAGAGATGTAACATCCCAAGAACTCATTCCTTCATTCCAGCCACATTCTGCAAGCCATAATGTATTAAACTTACCCAGGGATGTGGTGGATTCTCCATCATGTTAAGTCTTTAAATCAAGACTGGATATTTGTCTAACTAAAAGATACATGACAGCTCAAACAGAAGCTGTGGACTTGATGTAGAAATTACTGGGTGAGGCTCTTTGGCCTCTGTTATTCAGGTGACCAGACTCGATAATCATAATAGTTCCTTCCGGCCCTAAATGCTATTAAATTGGCAACACTGGAAGTAGGAAGTAGACGCAGCTGAGGATAATACCCAAGATCCATGCGTTCAGTGAAGATAAAGGGTCTTGAATCCTTAACTGGGAGCCACTATGCCAGGCTGTCACATCAATACCAATAAAAAACTTAATTATTATTTGTTTGCACTTAAATATCCTCCTGCAGTTTGCAACCCCAACATGGCAAAATTGAGTTAGTACATGAGAACTGGAAGGTGAAAATGACTAGAATCAAGAGTGAAATTGAGTAGTAGGTTTTCATTGTCCAAGATGAATGAAATTCAGATTACCAGTTTCAATGAAATAGTGAATAACTGTGATTTTGGTATCATGTTTATTTTGACACAATGGTTTGATCTATATTGGAAATCCAGAGATTGGGAAGATGGTCAACAAACATCAAACCAAAAAGTTGCAGCAAGGAAAAATGCTTAACCTTGTGTGAGAGAGGGAGCAAAGATTGAACTATTTAAATTAAAAACAGATGCTTTAAATTAAAACCCATAAATTATTGAGGCTGATATAATAAATTTTAGTGATGAAAATATATCACTCATGACTTTAAGGTCGATTTTAAAGGTTACAGATTTGAGTATTTTGTTTTATTAAATAAAGTGTCACCTGAATAAGTTCCTAAGAAGAATGCAGGAGGTAAAGTATATCAGAATATTGTGATATAATTTGACTACCATTGCTGTTTTTATTCTGGCTTGTTATTGGATCTAGCAGAAATTTCTTTGTACCCTTTTTGGTGTATTTTCAGGGTCAGATCATGCAGCCTTTATTCTAATGCATAGTTCATTCCATTTTGAAAGATTCTACCAGCTGGAGCAATATTCCCTATACTTAACATGGAGAACACAGCTGGAACCAGTAACATCTCTGAAAATGGATGGAACTTTTTAAGTTCAACCATTGTATCACGTTTCAAACTGCTTAGTGTCTTTCAAAAACCAGAGTAATTTGGTCCTATTTCCACAAGTAGAGGCCAGATCTTGTATAAGTGTATGGAAAACTTCCACAGCCTTTAGGCAGCGCATCAGGTAAAAATGCTGTTCTTCTATAGTAAATGTTTAAAGGGCTGTATGTAAAGCTCTGTATTTTAGAGGATTGAAATTTATTAGACTTTTGCATTAAACAGATTAATTTGTGAACAAATTAGCTACAGTGTTTGAAAAGTACATACACTTCAGTACAATTCCACATATATAAAATGTGTTCTGCATGCGTGCACACACACACACTCGAGAACATGCTCTTTTCCCTAACTTCATACAGATGAAAAATATCTTAAGGCAATTCAAGTTTTCATGTATTTACACATAGCTCTTCATGCACAAACATCTTTGATTTCTATTTCTTTTTAAACCACTTTCAGACCTTTCTAGGATGACCACCCAACATTTATATTTAATTTTCTGTGTCTAATAAAGCCATTTACATCTGGGAGTTGACTGGATACAGATGAAGTGTTGCTTAAGGAGAAAATATAATGTTCAAAGTCTCTGTTTATCCTACCAACATCCTGCCCCCCTACCCACTCCCCTCCAAAACCTCATTAAAAAATTACTTTGTACAGTATTTGTTCCTGAGGTTTCTTTGAATTCTCTGTTGGTGTTACTGCTAATTATTGTCATATAATCTGAAAAGATGGCAATGTCCATAAACGGGATAACCCTGGGTGGAAAGGGTATAAATGACAGAATTATTTCCCCCAAATATCAACTTTTTGCTACCCTGTTGATGTCCACCTTGTCAAAGATGCATGTCTCACACATTCTGTATCCTCGTCCTACAAGCTGAGTGCATTATGCATAGCCACTGATTTTTCACCTGAATGCTACTTTCATCATGAAGCCTACCAGCACCCTGTGTTGAGACCTCCTCTTTTACCATAATAGGACATCCACTGACTTTCCATTAAATATGATGAATCATTGTTTCAATCCTTTCTCCACATATGAAGTGCTACCTCCTGAAGATAACCCACTGATTTGGACACCCAACCCCTGCTAATTTGTAATGGGATTGGTTGTCACATCTCTCGGGCAGCTTTGAAAGCATAAAATAAATGGAACCAATAGGCAAGCATTTATGACTATAAATGTTTCCTGTAAATTTAAAACACAATACATGGAAACAGTATGACTAGGTTGGTCATCAACACAAAGATAATTCAATATCTAGCTCAATCAACTCTGCCACAATCTCTGTTTCAGGGGCCAGATTTAAAATGGGCTAGAATATTCTGCAAGGTCTAGGTGAGCTTTTATGATGCTCCCTTTAGGTATGGCAAGTGGCAAATAGATTCATAGATTTTAAATCCAGAAGGGACTATTAGATCATCTAGTCTGACCTCCTGTATAACACAGGCCATAGAATTTCACCCAGTTATCCCAGTACTGAGCCCAATCACTGCTGTTTGACTAAAGCATATGTTCCAGAAAAGCACCAAAGTCTTGATTTGAAGACATCGGGAGATGGAGAATCCACCACTTCTCTTGGTGGTTTGTTCCAATAGTTAATCACCCTCACTGTTAAAAACATGTGCTTTAATTCTAATTTAAACTTGTCTGGTTTTAAGTTCCAGTCATTGGTTCTTGTTATGCCTTTCTCCCACAGATTAAAGAACCATTTTGTACCCATTATTTTCATATGCATTCCTCCAAAATCTACTTGCACCTGGCCCCTTGGTGACTCCCCATTCTGCATATAGCATTTTAGCACAACACACGTTTAAATGAATCTATTTTCCTAATCAAAATTTTATTTTTCAATCTCCCTTTGAATCTTATGCAGCAAATCCACTGATATGGAGCTGCACTAACCTTCCTATGACCTTGAAAAAGTAAAGGAAAACCCTCTGTTAACAATTCTTCTCCCCCTGATTTGGGTAAACTAGAAGCCATGAGAGCTTTTTTATTGACTTTCACTATGGTTTTCACCCTTGGCAGTACAACTGAACCTGCCACGACCTCTTCTGACCAAGCGTCTTTGTCCAACAAACTGTTCAAAGCATCTTGCAGCCAGATGTGAGCCCCCACACCCTGAATGTGCATGCTTGACTCTACAGATCTCACACTACCTCCACTGATTGCTTTACTGCCAACAAATGCCTTCAGTTTGTTGCCAGCTGGCCTGATTTCTGAGACAAGGTAGTCCACTGCCAGGTTCAAAAATGACACCTGATCATGTGGATGGGTGGTGTCATTCCCAGGAGCCGCATCCTATCAGAGGGCTCAAATGCGTCTTTAAGAACTAATCTGTACTGGGGAAGTGTGTGCCTGTGCATTGTATGCTCCCCCCACACCATGGCTGGCCAGCCCCACAGTTGCTGCAGAGCATGTGACAGGGCTACTGCCCCACTTCTTCCTTGCCCCTACCTAGAACTGCCAGCTCTGGCACATTCCTGGAAATCAAGGGAGCATCAGGTCTGTCCCAGGCACCAGAGGTGCAATAAGGATAGGGAAAGACTCCATGTGCCTCCTCTCCATCCTCCCCCCCACACCCACCCGGTGTAATCCTGCTGGTTGCTTAGTGCTGAATCTGACGACATTCTCCACTTGAGTGGATCACCTCTCACAGTTAGTCCCACAGAGGTAACACCAATATTGTTTGCAGAAAATAGCATCATTTATACACTTCTCTTCTGATGTTCTCCTTCTAGTGAGTCACCATCCCTTGCTCCCTCCTCCACTTGACCAGTTCCAACATCTGGAAAGCAGATGTGCCCTTGCAGTCAATTTGACTCACATTATCTGGAAATAGCCTGGTTCCATTATAACAAGATCTTCACTGCCCCATTGCCTTTATGGCCAAAAGATTTCTCAGCCAATAGGGGCACATAGAGGTGTCCTGAAGGGAAAATATGGTACTCTTCTAGCTAAATGTTTCTCCCACATATAAAACAACCACCACCAACTGAAACTCAGGACTGAAAGCTTCATTTTAACCCCTGAAACTTGGATTCACAATGAACGATTGCTTTATATTCCGAGGCAAACTACTCCCCTTGGCAAGGTTTGCTTAGTAGCCAACCAACCAAAGTGGGTGGAGTAATCAAGAAGTTTGAACTTCTGTCCAAGTGAATCCCCCAGCTGAATGCTATTATAGTTTCATCTGGAAAAATTATCAAAGGAAACACTAAAAGTGTTTTTCTTTTCAAGTAAAGTAATCTCAGGCTATGCAATTATCAGCCCATCCTACAGGATGTAATACTGGTGATAGTACTTGAAAAATAGACAAAATATGAAACCTTCTTTCCCACCCCGTTGACCTCACTCAACACCAATTTTTTGGATCAGGTGTTTTTGAAGTTTGCACATGGCAGTCTCATTTGCATTTAAATGTCCTTCAGATTACTTCCTTTTTGTTGTGCTAAACACCTCACTCAGTTGAGCCTAATTTGATGAGGTCATGCTGTGACTCCTGACCCTTTGGGTCCTAAATGAAACCATCTGACTGAAAAATAAGTGGAGTGATTCCTTTGCTTGTTCACGGACATTTGATATTTGCAGATGTGCAGCCAGCTTTACAAACGACTCCCTTGCCAGGTGAACACTTGATTGGAGAATTGGAACTAAGCAAGTTCCCAGAGAGAGTTAAATACTTGGAAAATAAATGTGTCACGTTGATCCAGTGTCACAATCAATCTAGCCAAAATAAAAAATAAATCATCCAACACAAATATGGACGTGCCTAATATCTATTATATGAGCCACCACTACCACCAGCCATGTTCTGAACCTAGCCCTTTAAAAATGCCCAGAAACAAGCTATTTCAGGTTGAATGAAATGTTCAATTCAATCCAAAATGGAACTTTGCTAATTTGCCAAAAGTGACTGAATTTTTTCAGTTTTGGTTTAACTCCAAACAATTTTTCAGATCTGCCAGTGAACTGAAAAAACAGTTATCACACAGCTGTCTCCAGGATGTTGCCCTCTATCGTTCTCCACTAGTGACCCCATCTATACTATCCACCACCTCCCCAGTTTGAATACAATGGTTAATTGACAGTAGTCTGTTGACACTGTCACTTTATAATCAATGCCCTCCACAGCAATGAAGTTGACTATTTCAAAATTATCTGATTATACTAAGTCATCTTGAGATATACTGTAATTAACTAGGAATATGTAAAGCATCTGACATGATTATCTTTGAAACACATCAAAGTACATTATATTATGAAAAATTAGGAAAATCTGTAGGTCATACGTTCGCTAAATCTTCTACCTTATATGAAAATTACTCATTTTCCATCTTGCCCCCAGGGTGAGAAGGCTGTCAGATGAAGAAATAAAAGACACTGCTAGTTAAAAAGACCAGACCATGCCAAATCACTAATTAAAATTTAGATTTTTGTGTAGAAAGCAGGTGCATATGCTAAAGGCTCCAAGGGCTGCACTAACTTTTACTGACTTTTTATTTTACACCATTTTACATTCCTGAATCAGGGATTTAAAATTTGAATATATTATTGAACAGACGCCTCAGATGTACACAAGCCAAGATTTAGCATTCAAAACTGTTTCTTATAATTGAAAGTGCATACTTTAAATTAGTCTGGCAGCTTCCAAAAGCATGACAAAAATATCCATTTTCAAAAACAAGCTTTTTAAAAAATGGTGCAATGGATCAAATCCGACTCACAATACTACAGACTGATTAAAAAAACAAAACAAAAAAAACCCCTAACCCAGCCTTGATTTCTGCCCACTGAATCTACAGTTGCAACCTCAATTATTTATGCACAGAAAGTAAGGCATGCAGTCTTTTACTATCATTATTTTTTTTACTGTGGTAGCACCTATAGGCATCAACCAAGTTGAAACCCTATTGTGCTAGGCACTCCATAGGCAAGTAGAGAATGAAAGATCAGAGACCTAACAGTTTAGAAGACAAGATATGGATGAAACAAACTAGCAAACTGGTGTGAATGGAAGGCAGGTAACAACAATAGTATGCATTAGAAGCCAATTAGTAGTAGTATTCATAGTAATTACAACTTGCCACCTGTCTAGTAGCTATAAGACAGCAAACATTTACAAAAGCTTCCACTATGTTGGGCATCCAATGTGAAACACCTCGGTCAGGGATCGGCAACCTTTGGCATGCGGCCCATCAGGGAAATTCACTGACGGGCCGGGATAGTTTGTTTACCTGCAGCATCCGCAGGTTCGGCCAATCGCAGCTCCCACTGGTCACCGTTCGCTGTTCCAGGCCAATGGGGGCTGCAGGAAGCGGCATGGGCTGAGGGATGTGCTGGCTGCCGCTTCCTGCAGCCTCCATTGCCCTGGACCGGTGAACCGCGGTCAGTGGGAGCTGTGATCGGCCAAACCTGCGGATGCCAGTGGATTTCCCTGATGGGCTGCGTGCCAAAGGTTGCCGATCCCTGACCTAGGGTACGTCTACCCTGGCAAGTTTCTGCGCAACAAGTTATATCACTTTTATTAAAGCACTGGAATTAAACTGCTGTTGCGTGTCCACACTGTGCTCCTTGTGACGCTGAAGCGCATTCACATTAGCAGCTCTTGCAACAGCAAAGAAAGCAGTGCATTGTGGTAGTTCTCCCACTGTGCAACTGGCCCCAGGGTGCTTTGGGAAGGGTTTGCAATGCATCATGGGAAAGGCACATTGTCACATGATGCAGGTTTCACAATCCCATTGTTCCATGGGCATCCTACTACATTGCCAGCTGCTTTTCAATTGAAGTGGGGAGGGGGCAGCGTCTGTGTGTATGGAGGGTGGGAGGAGAGACAGTGTGTCAACATGCTGTCTTGTAAGTTCATACAGCGGCAAGAAGCAACCAGTCCTGAGACGGGGCAGGGGGAAACCCCGACATCAGCCCCCGCCTCCCTCCCCAGCTGTCTTCACAGCAATCTCTCTCTCTCTCTCACACACACACACTCACCCCTCTCTGCCTCTGTGTTCAACAGCACAAGCATTCCACATTAATGGTTTGCTTTGTGTCCCGGAGCAGATCAGCACAGCATTCAAGGGCTGTCAGAAACGGAGCTTTGAAAGGGGAGGGACGCATGTCTCTGGGGCAGTCAAATTCAAAACAATGAGCAGAGTGGCACTTGAGGGATTATGGGACACTTCCGGAGGCCAGTTGATTGCTTTCTGCGCTGTAATGTGTTTACACTGCCAATACTGTGCTGAACCCTCTGCACTGTACGGCTTACGACTGTCGGCGAGATGGTTTTTTTACAGCACTGCAACTGAGGAGTTTCTGCGCACTAAGTGGCTTGGCAGTGTGTACACCTCGGGAGTTACCCGGCAGAAAACTGCTTTACTCTGCAGTACCTTGCCAGTGTAGACAAGGCCCTAGTGTCTGGTTTTCAAGGTCGCTGAGCAACCACTATTCCAAATGAGTTCAACGGGAGCTGTAGGGGTCAGCATCTATCAGCCAGGCTTTAGATGTCTCAGGCTGCACATCCAAATCTTGAGACACCCAAAGGTCATGACCACACAATGTGGAAGTGGGGCCACCGTACTGAAATTAGACATCTTGGTAGGGTGTGCTGGTGAAAAAGGTGAATGCCCTACATTATGGGTTAACTTTCCAAGCACCTAAGTAACGTAGCTGCCTTATAAGTCCCACTGAAAGTCAATAGGACTTAGGCACTTTTGAAAATTTTACTCTGTGACAACAGTGAAATCTAAGCTTGCAACTGAGTGTATGTTGGGGTCATCTATGAAATCACTATTAAACAGGATTATGGTGAATTCAGACAAATATAGAGCAGGATTTTCTTTGTACAGGACAAAAGAGGTGGACCAGGAAAGCAAGTACCAAAGCCTGCTGGTACCTAAACACACTGGGAGTTTTTTCCAGATGGTTCATCTTTACACTGCTTGAAGATTACTCATGTAACCATGTTTGTAGAGCTGAGTGAAACTGCAACATATTTTCCTCAAATATCCACTTGAATCCTGAAATGAATTCACATTGTTTAGATTCCTTAGGTGTTTGCTTTCCCCAAGTATTCTAGCAAATGAATTTACAGGCAGGAATAGTCTTTGCAGGAACAGCAAATATTGCAGAATATTATGAGCTGTAGCTCACGAAAGCTCATGCTCAAATAAATTGGTTAGTCTCTAAGGTGCCACAAGTACTCCTTTTCTTTTTGCGAATACAGACTAACACGGCTGTTCCTCTGAAACCTATTTTTATGTAAGTTATTATAATAATAATTTGCACTGCAGAAATACCAGAAGTCCCCAGTCCAGCTGGGAGCCTCATTGTGCTAGGTGGAATTCATAATCACGGAAATTTGCACCAGAAACCTGATCCTAAATGCAACACTTTTAATTATGTAAGAAGATCTATGTGTATGGATCTCCCCCATGGAGACAGAAATCAGCTGCCTCCATTGCACCCTTTAGGCTTTAGAGAGAGATGAAACATTATAGACACATGGCCTTTACAGAGGTATATGCACCAGGGGGTGGGGTGTAGAGGGATAATGGGGAAGGATGGGCAAAGCTCATCATCCCCTGAACACACAACAGAAAACCAGCTGAAAAATTAATGCTGCTCTTCTATGAGTCACCCCTTGAGTTGAACTATGGAGGGTTTCTGGGGATAATAGGCATGGGAAGCCATGTTGTCAGTGAGTCATGGTACCATGAAATTGTGAGGCGCAAGGAGCTGGCAAATTTCTCAAGACTCATACAAATCTCAGGGCATCTAGTGGGCCTGTGGACCAGATCCCCTGCTCATTCCATGAAGGGCACACCCTGCTCACTCAACACCAGAACTGAGAAAACCTTCTCAAGGTGAACCTAACAGAGATTTCCTCTTCCTAGACCCACCTGTCAGAGGGAGGGACATCAAGCCCAGGGAACAGAAGCATATCACATGATGTATGTATCTCAGCAACACAGGTTGAATTTCAAGCCCCAGCCATGGACAGTGTATTTCTCAGGAGGAAGCTACAGATCTAGAATCATAGCTGCTCAACATTTCTTTTACAATTTTTTTGGTCAAAATTAAGATATTCGATGAAAATGGTTAGAGTTAGAGTTTGATGAACATTTTCAATTTTTCCAATGAAAACCATTCCTAAACTGACAAATTTTCTTTTAGATTTCTTTTCATTTAAAAAAAATCCACATCCATTTTCCACGAGACATTTCAAAGAAAATACTATAACTTGACATTTTTCACAGAAATACACTTTTTTCCCCACCAGCTCTAACCAGAATCATTGACTGAAATTGTTACTTATAATGAATAAATTAGACATTATGATAAATGAAAAAGGCTGAAAAATATTCAAATACAAGTATTATTAATTATTTACACTAGTTATTGGTCCCGAGACCACTCTGCACCCACTTCTCACTGTCACTATCTCCCCAGCAGCATAGAGGGGAAGTATGAGTATGGGGCTGAAGGAGGAAAGAGGCATTGCCCTGTCACTTAGCCATCAGTGGAGGCTCCTTGCTGTAGCCCCATGATGCTTGCCATCAGAGTCCCTCAGCTTCAGAAATTCACTCCCTTGGCTGCTATGAAATTGTCCTACTTTGTCAACTCACAAGGCGTGCCATACTACACATTTGTTTTCCCAAACTGAGAAAGTCTGGGAGGTCTCTCGCAGGAGACCACAAAGATTAGAAACTTCATTTCAGCTGCTGGGATATGATTTTATGCTAATGATGGGGCAAAGGAGGGCTCCTGGAGCAGTCATTTGTCTGAAGGAGTACCTAGAGCCAAGCATCTACACCCCTTTGTATGGAATGCGTATGACTGGAAAGTAAATACATAAAATAATTAAAATACAAGTAGGTTCATGGCAGGTCTATTGGCCAAAATCTTCTGTGCACAGAGAGGCAGACATCTCTACGAACTGTGGATTGTATCAACAGCAGCTCTGGGTCTAGCGAGAGGATTCCACTCCCTGCAGAGATCCCTTGTATAAGAGCTGTTTCATGGAGTTTTGCTCAGGGGACCAGGATTTGGCTGCAAGACAGAAGAAAATCAAAGATCACATGCAGCGAGTGATCAAATCTGATAGAAAAGGCTCCTCTTTCCTGCTGTCTCACTGAAACAGAAAGAATTTATTTTGGGGAACCCGTTATTCATTTTGTTACATACTGAACTCAGATGCTTTAACAGTGTAAATTTCATGGTAGGTGACAAAAATCTCTTTAAAACACACACATACACACACACAGAGTTCCTTGTTTTATGCCAATAAAACTCCCACTGATGCAGCAGTTTTGTACCATATTTATTTATTTTTAGCAGAGGATGGAGAAGGTCCTTTCCAGGATCCAGGAAGATCATTTCAAACGCTAGAGGCAAAATCCTCCCATCAGATCAACAACTTTGGCCTCAGATTAGTGGTTTACATGAAGTATTTGTGCCGAAACCTATCAATGGGGATGCTCACACCGAATAGTGAGTATGTCAACTCCACACTGGTTCGGCACTGAGGCAAAAGGATAGGGTGAGGCCACCTCTCAGAGCGTGCCATGCAGGCCTGTCCGAGCCTGATCTGCAGACAATATGACCCTGCTAGAGCTCCTGCTAAGTGACCCTACCCTTCAGGTCAAGCTGTAGAGGCTGATGCTCTGAAGCGCCTTCGTTCAAGCCCTGTCCATGATCCATACTGGAGTCTGTTTACAAGCCCAGCCACAAAAGGGTTCATTCGGGGTGGAGGTGTGCTGCCTGTCTAGCAGTTGCCCCAGGTGCACTGTCTGTGCAGTGCTGAGGCATGAGGAAGGACAGTCAGGAGAGCAGATTGATATTCTCTTTGATAGGGTACATTGTATTCTAGTCTATGAGCCTTAGAAAGGAAGAAGTGGCAGGGCCCTGGCGGCACCTTGAGCCCCCTAAGGGTATGTCTACACTGCACTTGAAAACCTGTAGCTGGCCCAAGCCAGCTGGCCCAGGCTCGCAGGGCTTGAGTTAAGGGCCTGTTTAATTGCAGTGTAGATGTTCGGGCTCAGGCTAGAGTTCGAGTCCTGGGACCCTTCCCCCCCCCCTGCACAGAGTCCTAGAGTTCAGGCTACAGCCCAAGCCCGAATGCCTACACTGCAATTAAACAGCCCCTTAGCTCGAGCCCCATGAGGTAGAGTCAGCTGGCACAGGCCAACCGTGGGTGTCTAACTGCAGTGTAGACATACCCTCTGTCGATTCCCTTGTGGCATGCCTCAGGCCGTGCTAGCCCACTCATCCCCTGTGCTCATGGAGTGGTTGCACTAAAGTGGGGCAGAACTCCCTGCCCTCCTTCATGCATTTTTACAAGAGCAGGTGTATGGAAACTCTGGACACTGAAGAGTGATTCAAAATTAACCTGATAATGGGTGATGCTACTAGGCTAGTGGAGTCCCGGAAGATATTATGGCCTAGATTGTCAACTGCTGAGCCTTTGCCTCTGAATGTCACTGTTCCACTCCACTAGTGTACTTGTCCCTTTGCAAACAGCAGCACTCCGAAAACATTAACACCACAACTTAATACTTCTCGTTCAATTACCTCAACCACATAACAGACATCAATGAATTCAGTCCCGCAGCACCCCTGGGGAGCTAGGTTAGTGTTGTTGCACCAATTAAACAGATGAAAAGGAAGGTGCAGAGAGTTTAAGTGACTTGCCCAACATCACATAAGAAGCCTGTTGCACAGCCAAGAATGGAACCCAGACTTCTTGGCTCTTAATCTGCTGCCTTAACCACAACTCTGCTGGGAGCAAGCCTTTCCTGGGAGATTTTTCTCTCCATAAAATCATCTTGGCAGTATGTGACAGGCATAATCCTCCTTCCATATGTTTTATTTTCCATACATAGAAACTCTTCCCACTAGCATTCTGTAATCTCAGTAGATAAGCAGCGTGAACAAACAGAGACAGAAACTATGCACATGTTACTTTCACAAAATCGTTTGAAATTTCATACAACTTAGAAGTGCAAAATTGGTTTTAGTTTTCCTTTTTCTTATTTTATACTGTCTGTGACACAAATGAATGGAATATGTGGATCCAAAATGTAAGAAAGGGATGCAGCATTTCATGGTCCATGGCATTCATGGCAGTGAAACAGAAAGGACGTCACAAACCCGTCTTTTGGCTGTGGCATAGCACATAAGCTGAGTAATGACCCATCTAGCTTATGACAAGCCACAGCAAAGAGACAGATGTGTGACATGCCTTTCGTATCATGCTACATATCACGAAAGCCCGTAACCCTCACTATGTTCCTTTGAAGCCATAACATCTTTGTGACAGTAAATACAACGGTACAAGATGTACATGATCTTCAGTCATTACTGAAAACACAGATTCTTTCTGTATAACACTTCTAAGATACTGCCTTTACTATCTATCCACACAACTAAAACTCTGATCCACCCTTCTCTCTGGCTTTGATTAAACACACTCTTGCCCTGCTCTGATCCATTTGGAATACTGCTGCAAAGATCATTCTCCTAGTCTGCTTTGACCAGGTCACCCCACTTTCCCGCCACACCTGTATGGTATCAAACTTATCTTCACCAGAAAGGCCCTTCACACTCTATCCCATCATCTCTTGTTCACTACTGGATGGTGACAACTAGCCCTGGTGGAGCTAGCCCACTTATTAATTTTTCAAAGACGCAACTTCATGTTTTGTCCCTTGCTGTTCCTTGCACGTGGGAGGAGGTCCCTGTAAACATCTGTAAATGAATGAATTATCCACCTTCAATACCCTTCATAAAACTCTAATTCTCCTGGATGCCTGCAAAAATCTTAACGGTTAGGGTGTGCTGAGCCCACAGACTGTCATGCTGACCACTATTATCTCATTGTGATCCCCAATCAGTCTATCTGTATCTGTTCTCTCTTGTTTTATGCTTAGCTTGTAAGCTGTTTAGGGTAGGGACCATCTTTTTGTCAGGTGTCTGTACAGTGCCTAGCACAATGGGGTTCTTGTCCATGATTAGGGCTCCTAAGTGTTTCGAGTAATGCAAATAATAAATAAATAATGCTAATAATAAATATTGTTGGAAAGCAAAGCATTGTTGGGGATAAGATTCTCAACAGTATAATTTGCTCTTATGAGCTTTAATAGAAGATCCCACAACAAATTTCTTTCACTGTAACATTTGAATGTGCTCCCCAGAGAGATAAGATTGAATTATTTATGAATAACTGTTGAACAAGAATCTCCCAAAGTTCTGTTTCTAATACTGATCTTTCTGAAAAAACAACTGGGCCTAGTAAATTAGCTTCCTAAAAGATGTATGAATGCATAACTTCAGGGGGATAATCACAATTTAAAATACTTTATAATGTGTCTTCTGTATCAGGATAACTTTTTTCTATAGCATATTTCACGACAGGACAATTTTAAATAAAACAAGCATTTTTTTCCTCTTAAAATAGGGTACTTGTTATTACAGCATGTTGAGACAGGCAACCATAGCAGAAACTCTTGGTAGAAGTGTAAATCTTTCTCAATTATCATGGAATAATTCACACCTGTCTACTATGAAGTCAGCCTATGTACATTGTTTATAAAGCAGAATGTTTTCCTGGGATTGGAGAAAGGAATTTATTACCATGAACTCTGTTTAGGGACAGGGCAGTTCTTCAGATTAAGCCACTGAACATCACAATGGAGGTTGACAATTATGAGCTTTATTATTTCTGAAATGTATGGTGTTAGGCACTGAGTAAACTCCCAGAATCCTGATCTCACATGTAAGTGATGCAGCGTAAAACTAGAGATGGGTTCTCTGAGGGTAACCTTTCCTTCAGTTGGTCCAAAATCCTGATTAGTAGAGCTGGTCAATTTTTCCCCCAAAATTTCAATATTAAAAAGAAAAACCAAAACACAAACAAAACAGAGGATATTTTTTAGAACACCCTTTCTTTAACCAACTCTAGAGCTGGCTGAAATGTCATTAATTTCAAAGTTCAAAAAAGTTTTAAAAGTCCAAATTTTGAGTCTCTCTACCCCCAGTTTTGCACTCCTTATTCAGGCAAAACAGTTAGCTTCAAAGGGAGTTTTTCCCTTGATAGAGCGTGAGTAGGGGCTGCAGAAGACAGGCCTGTAATGTAAAGCAAATATATTCAAGAAAGCACGTGCTTCATATTCTTAAAATTATATGTAGCAATTTCATAGTGAGATGAAAAAGGATTAATAAGAAAGGTCCAATACATTCTTTTGACAGTTTAAAATCTTGACTTTTAAATGTTTTCTTTTTGAAAATCTAAATGAAGATTCTTTTGACATTGTAGTCTAAGAACTGCAATGTTTGCATTTTACTTTTTAACTTTTCATGCCATTTGGACTTATTTAGCAAAGTCTCTCCTGAGATGCAATACAATGTAAATAAAACCTACAGTTTGATACATAATAAATACAAAGTGTATTCATTTATCCTTTGGAGTATAATACTCAACCGTAACTAAATAAAATACGCTTGCATTTTTTTCTCTTTATGAACTTTGGAAGCCGAGTTTTGATGAATAGATCATATAGGATTATTCAGTTACAGTTTGCTTTTATATATTTCAGAAAGAAAATCATAAACATGACCTCATATATTAATAAATCAATTATAGAATGTCATTTTACACATATGCTCAAAACATGACCCCTTCCAAGTTCTCTTAAAGCAGTAAGCACTAAGAGTTCCGACTGAAGAAGTTCTAGTTTTAAAAACACTGGGAATAGTCTTATCTAGTAGATATGAAATAAGAGTGTTTTTCAATTACAGTTTGTATTGCTTGCAGTGGTTTATTAAATCCCTCTCAACAGCACCACTTAAGTTACAGGTGAACAATCATTGCCATTACTAACCCATTCTTAGCTTTAGAAGAAATCTCTCTCTAATCTTTTCAAGCATTTTTGAGTCATGAAAGGGTAAAATAGAAGTAGAAGCCTGGATTTGATAGAGATTCTTTTGCACTCTCAGAGGCAACTCAATGCTAAATCATTTTCATTTTATACAACAAAATATTACTGGTGATTCATTTGTAATGGAGACTACAGTAAAAACTTCTGGGGGGGATTTTGACAAAGAAAAATGTCTAGTGATCAATGCACTAAACTTTAAAAATGGTGTTAATGAAAATGCACAGCACATTTTTCTTGTTACTAAGTTTCATCAAGTGTTGTTCTTACAATGTTACAATGTTTTATATTTATTCGTCTGCTAGAGATAAGAGCAGGTTAAAAAACATCTGATATAAAGCAAAAACAACCACCCCATTTCCTCTGTTCTTTTCTATCTATGGCGCTTACACAGTCCCCATGCATTTGATTGACTCACAATCTTTCAGTGCATCTGTAAGGTAGGGAAGGTCTAATAGCCCCCATTTTGCAGATAAGGAATCAATCCATGAGGAGAGTAAGTGACTTGCCCAAGGTCACTTAAGAAGTTTGTAGCAGAGCAAGGAATTGAACCCAGGTCTCACAAGTCCCAGGCTAGCAGGCTAACTATTGAGCCATCCTTCCTATATTAACTAAACTTTGCAAAAATAAACTTTTGTGGGAAACTTCATGAATAAACTTCTCCATTTTGGTTTGGGGCTATATTGTGTTTCCCACAATACTGATTTCTGAGAAATTACAAGGCTGTGGCTATATTTTGCATTGAATCGTGCACAACAAGATACTTTCACATGAAATTTCCTGCCTATAAACTTTTTTTGTGTAGAAGTGAAAATGAAGTAAGTGGCCATCCTTAATTTTTACTTATATGGGGTGATGCAAGAAACAGAGTTAGTACATTTTATTTTGTACTTAGTTTTCTGTGTATGTACACACACACATTCTTTCTGAAAGGGAGGTGAGGAGGAAATCCAAGAGTAGCCTAGAAAGGAAAATTCAAATATAGCTGATGGTGAAGCACAGGAGGCAGATAACTAGATCTGAGCTACTGCAGCTGTTGCATAGTTTAAAACTGAAGTATTTTGAAAACTGTACAAATTACAAGCTGTCACTTTAAATCCTGGTCCTGCCCGCAGGCTAAGGTGTTCTATAGGAAAGGGTGTGATCTGGACCTAGCAGTCAGTTTGCAGACAGCCAGTTTACAGTAAGGTGGTGTGAGCTGGGCTTTTTCTGCTTTAGGAAGCAGTCTGCTTTGTCTCTCTCTGTGTTGTTAAGGTTTGGGATTTTAAGATATAAAGTAGTGGTACATAGAATGCTCTTTCTGGAAGGTTTCAATGTTTTATATTTAACTTCCCTGCAAGCATGCTGTGAACATAGTGGACAGAAAGCTACTGACAAGGATGGGATTCAAAAAAACTGAGAAGAAGAAAAGAGAGAGTATAAAGGTAAAATGGCTGTGTATAAAAGTTACATGGACAGTTTTGAACTTAATTAAAAAGAGAAAGTTTTTGCTGCTTTTTATATATGTAACATATATTCACAGACTTGAGAAGTATTTTATGCAAATACTATAAGAAGATAATGATAAATAGTGGGCTATATTCCTAACATTGGTGGGGGAAAAACAACTTGCACAAAAACAGATGTTTTCCAAAAGAACCTGATAAGCTCGAATATAAGGACATAATAGAGATTCTAAAGAAGCATTATGTGCCTACCACTAATGATTTTAACAGCACAATGTACGTTTCGTCTAAGAAGCCAAATGGAAAGAGAAAGTATCTCTGAATTTGTGGCAGGCCTGAAAAAAACAAAAAAAAGGTCTGTAAAGTGACTGCTATATCCAGATCACTACTGGACACTGCTAGGCCCACTTCCCTATAGAGCTGCCTAGCCTGCAAACAGGACCAGAATTTAAGGTGACAGCTTGTAATTTTTACAGTTTTCAATACATCACACTAAGATATAGGGAAGTAATTGCAGTATCTCACATTTCAAGGTGTTACAGTCATTGATTTTTTATTATTATTAATTTTATTGTGGTAGCTTAAGGTAAGAGTGGTGCTCTGTTGCACTATGCACAGTTCACACACAGAGGAAGAAATAATCTCTCCTCCTGATGACCACCATAAAAGCAAATTACTACGGCATCCTCCAGATACTACAACCAGCAACAGCAGTGCAAGATTACATAGAGAAGCATGCAATTAGCAGATCGGTAACACCTAGCTAGTGTTCTAGGATTCCTCCCTACCAACCAAGGGTTATGAATGTGTCAGAAAGCCCATACAAGCTATAAACAAGAATTCTTTTTTAATGTGCGTTAGATAATCAGGGAGAAGAACTAAAACAGTAGGAAGTTCAAATCTAGCTAAATAAGTCAATAAATCTGAGTGGAGCACACGTAGATACCGTCCATTAGAAAATGCTATTATGCTGTGAGCTACTAAGCTTCCATCTGCCTGTGAACTTCCTTTATAACATTGACGCTGTATCCTATCAATAATATTTGATTGAAGTATTTATACTTTGGTGAGATAACGGGCCTGATGTCAATGGAGTTATGCCAATTTACACCAGATGAGAATCTGTCCCAATGCATTCAATTTATGTCTGACACTGACATGAGGTCCAGTCATGAAAGGCGGCAAGCGCTTCTTCCAAGGGTACGTCTACACAGCAAAGAAACAACAACACATTTATTAAAAACCAAAAAACAACAACAACAACAACAAAAACCCTTGTAGCAGTGAGTCTGAGAGCTTGTGACAACTTGCTACGGAGCTAAAAATAGCAGCATAGATGTTCGGGCTCAGACTGGAGCTCAGGCTCTAAGATATTTCCCTTCCCCCTACCTCTGAAAATCTACTATTTTTAGCTCCATAGCACCCAGGGTTTGAGATTTGCTGCCTTCTCCTCCCCCACCCCAGTGCATACATATCCTATGCTCCGCTCCTGAGCATCTTCATCTCCCTTTGAAGTCAGATGGGAGTGGAGGGCACTCGGTTCCTTGCAGCATCTCTGTGTCTAAGTATTTCTACAGACCCCATTCCCTCAATGTCTGGATGCCTATGAAACTAAAATGAGCTTGCTGCCATCAATACACCTGTAAGAAATAGAGTGCATTACTGCATATGACCTACTGCATATGTCCTAGAGAACAGCATTGTTAAAGGACACAAATGGGATACTCAGTTAGGATGCTTTCCCATGCGAGTGAAAGGCATCACTTGGAGTAACCTCCTCATGCAATTCTAAAGGAAACTGACTTGATTTAAAGGAGGACTTGTGGCACCTTAGAGACTAACCAATTTATTTGAGCATAAGCATCCAATGAAGTGAGCTGTAGCTCACGAAAGCTTATGCTTAAATAAATTGGTTAGTCTCTAAGGTGCCACAAGTACTCCTTTTCTTTTTGCGAATACAGACTAACACGGCTGTTACTCTGAAGCCTGACTTGATTTAGGCAGGCAAGTATCAGCTTGTGATTACCATTTAGGTGAGGATGCAGTTACGTACTCTAGGAAACATTGGGGTGCATGTGTGTTTTCTGTTTACTATATTATCTAATGTGTACTGCATTGGCTTGGTGTGGTCTTTTTGTTGTTGTTGGTTTGTTTTTTGTTTTTATTCTGGGCAGAGAACTTTTAAATTTTTTAATTCTTCCAACCACAGAAACCAGTTTGACAATTTGTTCACAAAAGTCTCTTTAAGTCTCTGGCACAAAATTCTCTGAATGATTTCAACAATACCAGTGGCCATTCCAGAGGCTGTTTTGGCTCTTGCTGCTTCTGATACCATTTGTATTGATTTTTAAGGCATCCCCTTCACATCCCCTTTCAGCTCTAACTCAAAGCTTAATTACTACTAATGGGTCAGACACTGGCTTAGTCACTTACCTAAAAAAAGACAGAATTGTTGTAGAAAAGCTCAGAAACCCTTTCATCTACTGTTTGGGCTTGAAATGTAGAAGGAACATTCTGCCAAGAAGCAAAGGATGTTGAAACAGAATCATGCAGTGTGTTAATGCCATAGGGTATTGGAAGTAAGATGCCAGAGACTTCAAGCATACATGGCATGATCTTTGCGATACAGCAAAGAAGATGGAATAACATCAGAGAGCTGTACACACAATGCAAAAGGAACAGTATAATCATGCATCTTCCCTCCAAGCAAATCAGTGCTGGCAACGACAGTCTCTGCTCTAACCATTCATGTTATAGTTCAAGGTGTGAATATCTTGAGTGGCAGATCCCAAAAGCAATACCCTCCAGCACTATGGAAATGGAAATTTGCAACACTACTTTACCTTACCCAATGCTTCAAAACACATCTGACCTGGCTCTTAATAGGGCTGGCCAGGAAACAAGAATTCTGTTTAACGAAAAATGTCAAGGTTTTGGAATTTGGTTTCATTCCACATCAGAATGCAAATGAGACCTTTCACTTTTTTAGGTGAAAAAATGTGAGTGATGCATCCACCCCCAAAATAGCCAATTGAGTTGGTCCCTCACCTGGGATGTGGGAGCACTCAGTTAAGGTCCCTGCTCTGTCTGATTCAGAATCTTGGTCTTACACATCCCCAGTAAGTGCCCTAACCACCGGGCTATAAAGTCTCTCAACATCTCCTGTTGCAATTGTTCCATTTTGTATAAATAGGTAAACAGAGCTGGGCAAAGTTTTGGAGCGGAAGCTCTTTTCAGAAAAAAATGCAGATTCAGCGACACCAAAATGTTTCTCAAATTCAGGTCAGTTTCGCTGAACTGTTTCAGTTAAAAAAAAAAAAGTCTAAAAAACCGGAAACATTGCCACTTTTGAAATGAAACCGTTCAAGTTTTTGGTTTAAAATTACTCAATTTCAAAATTCCCTTCCATTTTATTTTTTAAAATTGAGAGAATGTTTAAAAATGGTCAAAAGTGTTTCGATTTTGTCAAAACGAAGCATTGTGTTCAATGAAAAACAATGGGGTTTTTTTACTTGTCAATTTGCTCAACCCCAAATGTTTTTTTCCAGTTTTTTAAAATTTCCATCAAACTGAAAAATCTATTTCTTGCCCAGCTCCATAAGTGTTTGTTGGACCAGAGAGCGAGTGAGAGAGAGAGAGAGCAAGAGTTACTGACTTCATAGCTGAGTGGTTAGGTTACTGATCTGGAATATGAGTTAGACAAACACAAGTCCCATACTGCTATATTCTGAACAGGTGCTTGAACCTGGCTATCCCATGACCTGGGCAAGCGCCCTAACCACTGGAGTACAGGCTGCGCTGGGGTCTTTTCCTCAGACCTGAGGAAAAAAGTTTCATTGAAACCGATACACTTCTATGCGAAATTTTTGGTTTCATAAAAACTTCCCAACCAGCTCCAGTTCTTAGATGGTTAGTGTGGATGCTCTAAGGTGGCTAAGAAATCAGGTTGTATAACTGAAACCATGTAGTGTTTAAACTGGTTTTGCTTTTTTAAAGGTGTTCAGATCCATCCCTCAATAAAAAAATAACAAAGTAAATTCAGAGCACCTTCTGCTACTCTTGTCTCCTAATTAGCACTTCTTTCCTCACTTACACTGTTGTTGATCTCAGACTGAGATATATACAATTAGGGTCTCTAATTTTAGGGCAAAACTGCTAAGAACCCACTTTGAAGTGAAAAGTTAAGAATATATAGTTTAATAAAGTATACATTGAGAATCCCCCAAATGTACAGATTTGGCAGCATGGGAATATTTGCAGATGGGTCAGTAGGTGCTAACCATCTCTTGTGGTCACTGGGAACATATCTCTGGAAGCTTGGGGATTTGTGAAGGGCTAGTTTTTAATTCAAAGAAACCTAGGTCAAGATTTTCAAAAGGAGGTGGGTACATTTAATCTTCTGCGTGCATATTTAGACTCCAAAATGGGCTGATTTTCAAAAATGCTGAATACTGAATAGGTCCCACCAAAGAGAGGCTGAGAGTGCTGAGCATTTCTGAAAGGCAGCCTACATATATGAGAGCTTAAATCAGGATCTAGAAGCCTAACGTTAGGCTTTTATTTTTGGAAATGGTAGACCTAATTAAATGACAGATTTTAGTCCTAAAAAGCAGCCTACATTTTCCTAAAAAATAAACAGTGACAAATCAAATACTACAAACTGGAAACCGTATGTATACTATGTGGAGTTCTGTGATACAGTGATCCACTCACTGTACTTTTAAGCACAGAGCAATACTTGAAGACTGAGAAGCAGTCAACACTTTCACTTAGATGGTGAAACCAAACTCTAATAAGAGATTATCTCGCCAATGTAGCCTCAGATTTCAGCTTTCAATACAGTATAATACAGTCTAATTTATAAAGTGCCTTATCATGCAAACATCCATAGGCACTGTAATTTAAAAGGGATTATACATAAGCCCCTCTAAAAGCAATATTAAAAAAAATTCTTAATCTTGCAGTACTTTTGTAAACATTGAGTGAAGGAGCTTCCTGGCGTTTGAAGGGGTAACTAGTTCCAAACTGAAGAAACACCATGCCAAAATTTTAAAACTTGGGTGCCTAAAGATGGTTAGTTCTCATGATGTCACTTGAGGCCACCAAATGTGTTATGCACCTCCAGGATGTTCTGTCCAAAGCCAAATCTGGCCTCTTATTTACATCCCTATTTAGGCACATAAATAAGGGGTGTATTTCATAGCTCTGTAAGGCTCAATTCTCAACAGGTGTAAATCAGCATAGTTCCATGGAATGGAATTATGCCGATTTACAGCAACTGAGGATCTGGCCTACTGATTTTAAAGCCAGAGAAACGAATGTGAACAGCTAGTCTGACTTCCTGCATAACACAGATCATATCGTAGTTCCTGCAGGAAAGGCAATTGTTCTTCCCTACTCAGTGAGCACACTTTAGCTCAATAACTTGTGCTTTTTATAGAGCCAAAGACTCCAAGTGATGATGAAGTTTACCAGGTCTTTGTTAATCCACTCAATGGTTCACTACCCTCAGTCTTAACTTCAACTTCTAGCCAATGGGTTCTTAAGTCTTTCTCTACTATGTTTCCAGAGATGCAGAGTACCCATGATCCCCACTGGCATGAGTTGTGAGTTGCACATATGTAAGTGGCAACAGAATCAACTCAGGTTTTTGTTTCTAAACCCTGGTCTACACAAGGACTTTAGGTCGAACTTAGCAGCATTAAATCGATGTAAACCTGCACCCGTCCACATGATGAAGCCCTTTATTTCGACTTAAAGGGCTCTTAAAATCGATTTCCGTACTCCACCCCTGACAAGTGGATTAGCGCTTAAATCGGCCTTGCCGGGTCGAATTTGGGGTACTGTGGACACAATTCAACGGTATTGGCCTCTGGGAGCTATCCCAGAGTGCTCCATTGTGACCGCTCTGGACAGCACTCTCAACTCAGATGCACTGGCCAGGTAGACAGGAAAAGGACTGCGAACTTTTGAATCTCATTTCCTCTTTGGCCAGCATGGCAAGCTGCAGATGACCATGCAGAGCTCATCAGCAGAAGTGACCATGATGGAGTCCCAGAATCGTAAAAGAGCTCCAGCATGGACTGAACGGGAGGTACGGGATCTGATTGCTGTATGGGGAGAGGAATCCGTGCTATCAGAACTCCGTTCCAGTTTTCGAAATGCCAAAACCTTTGTCAAAATCTCCCAGGGCATGAAGGACAGAGGCCATAACAGGGATCCGAAGCAGTGCTGTGTGAAACTTAAGGAGCTGAGGCAAGCCTACCAGAAAACCAGAGGGGCAAACGGCCGCTCCAGGTCAGAGCCCCAAACATGCTGCTTCTATGATGAGCTGCATGCCATTTCATAGAATCATAGAATCATAGAATATCAGGGTTGGAAGGGACCTCAGGAGGTCATCTAGTCCAACCCCCTGCTCAAAAGCAGGACCCATCCCCAATTAAATCATCCCAGCCAGGGCTTTGTCAAGCCTGACCTTAAAAACTTCTAAGGAAGGAGATTCCACCACCTCCCTAGGCAACGCATTCCAGTGTTTCACCACCCTCCTAGTGAAAAAGTTTTTCCTAATATCCAACCTAAACCTCCCCCACTGCAACTTGAGACCATTACTCCTTGTCCTGTCCTCTTCCACCACTGAGAATAGTCTAGAACCATCCTCTCTGGAACCACCTCTCAGGTAGTTGAAAGCAGCTATCAAATCCCCCCTCATTCTTCTCTTCCGCAGACTAAACAATCCCAGTTCCCTCAGCCTCTCCTCATAAGTCATGTGTTCCAGACCCCTAATCATTTTTGTTGCCCTTCGCTGGACTCTTTCCAATTTATCCACATCCTTCTTGTAGTGTGGGGCCCAAAACTGGACACAGTACTCCAGATGAGGCCTCACCAATGTCAAATAGAGGGGGACGATCACGTCCCTCGATCTGCTCCCTATGCCCCTACTTATACATCCCAAAATGCCATTGGCCTTCTTGGCAACAAGGGCACACTGCTGACTCATATCCAGCTTCTCGTCCACTGTCATCCCTAGGTCCTTTTCCGCAGAACTGCTGCCTAGCCATTCGGTCCCTAGTCTGTAGCTGTGCATTGGGTTCTTCTGTCCTAAGTGCAGGACCCTGCACTTATCCTTATTGAACCTCATCAGATTTCTTTTGGCCCAATCCTCCAATTTGTCTAGGTCCCTCTGTATCCTATCCCTGCCCTCCAGTGTATCTACCACTCCTCCCAGTTTAGTATCATCCACAAATTTGCTGAGAGTGCAATCCACACCATCCTCCAGATCATTTATGAAGATATTGAACAAAACCGGCCCCAGGACCGACCCCGGGGCACTCCACTTGACACCGGCTGCCAACTAGACATGGAGCCATTGATCACTACCCGTTGAGCCCGACAATCTAGCCAGCTTTCTACCCACCTTATAGTGCATTCATCCAGCCCATACTTCCTTAACTTGCTGACAAGAATACTGTGGGAGACCGTGTCAAAAGCTTTGCTAAAGTCAAGATACAATACATCCATTGCTTTCCCTTCATTCACAGAACCAGTAATCTCATCATAGAAGGCAATTAGATTAGTCAGGCATGACCTTCCCTTGGTGAATCCATGCTGACTGTTCCTGATCACTTTCCTCTCATGTAAGTGCTTCAGGATTGATTCTTTGAGGACCTGCTCCATGATTTTTCCGGGGACTGAAGTGAGGCTGACTGGCCTGTAGTTCCCAGGATCCTCCTTCTTCCCTTTTTTAAAGATTGGCACTACATTAGCCTTTTTCCAGTAATCCGGGACTTCCCCCGTTCACCACGAGTTTTCAAAGATAATGGCCAATGGCTCTGCAATCACAGCCGCCAGTTCCTTTAGCACTCTCGGATGCAACTCGTCCGGCCCCATGGACTTGTGCACGTCCAGATTTTCTAAATAGTCCCTAGCCATCTCTTTCTCCACAGAGGGCTGGCAATCTATTCCCCATGTTATGATGCCCAGCGCAGCAGTCTGGGAGCTGACCTTGTTAGTGAAGACAGAGGCAAAAAAAGCAGTGAGCACATTAGCTTTTTCCACATCCTCTGTCACTAGGTTGCCTCCCTCATTCATTAAGGGGCCCACACTTTCCTTGGCTTTCTTCTTGTTGCCAACATACCTGAATTTTAGGGGGTTCAGCTGCCACTACCCCAGCTGTGTTGTTTGACTCCTTCAATGGAGATGGAGGGAACACGGAAACAGGTTTTAGGGACGAAGAAGAAGATGATGATGAGGAGGAGGTTGTAGATAGCTCACAGCAAGCAAGCAGAGAAACCGGTTTTCCTGACAGCCAGGAACTGTTTCTCACCCTGGACCTGGAGCCAGTACCCCCCGAACCCACCCAAGGCTGCCTCCTGGACCCAGCAGGTGGAGAAGGGACCTCCAGTGAGTGTACCTTTTAAAATACTATACATGGTTTAAAAGCAAGCATGTGAAAGGATTAATTTGCCCTGGCATTCGCGGCTCTCCTGGATGTACTCCCAAAGCCTTTGCAAAAGGTTTCTGGGGAGGGCAGCCTTATTGCGTCCTTCATGGTAGGACACTTTACCATTCCAGGCCAGTAACACATACTCTGGAATCATTGTACAACAAAGCATTGCAGTGTATGTTTGCTGGCATTCAAACAACATCCGTTCTTTATCTCTCTGTGTTATCCTCAGGAGAGTGAGATATCATTCATGGTCTCCTGGTTGAAATAGGGTGCTTTTCTTCAGGGGACATTCAGAGGAGCCCATTCCTGCTGAGCTGTTTGCCTGCGGCTGAACAGAAATGTTCCCCGCTGTTAGCCACGGGGAGGGGGGAGGGTTGAGGGGGTAGCCACTCGGTGGGGGAGGCAAAATGCAACCTTGTAATGAAAGCACATGTGCTATGTATATAATGTTAACAGCAAGGTTTACCCTAAAAGACTGTAGCCACTGTTTTATAAAATGTGTCTTTTTAAATACTGCTGTCCCTTTTTTTTTCTCCACCCAGCTACATGTGTTTCAATGATCACAGGATCGTCTCCTTCCCAGAGGCTAGTGAAGATTAGAAAGAAAAAAAAACGCACTCGTGATTAAATGTTCTCTGAGCTCATGCTGTCCTCCCACACTGACAGAGCACAGACGAATGCGTGGAGGCAAATAATGTCAGAGTGCAGGAAAGCACAAAATGACCGGGAGGAGAGGTGGTGGGCTGAAGAGAGTAAGTGGCGGGCTGAAGAGAGTAAGTGGCGGGCTGAAGATAGGGCTGAAGCTCAAATGTGGCGGCAGCGTGATGAGAGGAGGCAGGATTCAATGCTGAGGCTGCTGGAGGACCAAACCAGTATGCTCCAGTGTATGGTTGAGCTGAAGCAAAGGCAGCTGGAGCACAGACTGCCACTACAGCCACTGTGTAACCAACCACCCTCCTCCCCAAGTTCCATAGCCTCCACACCCAGACGCCCAAGAACGCAGTGGGGGGGCCACCAGCCAGCCAGCCACTCCGCCACAGAGGATTGCCCCAAAAAAAGAAGGCTGGCATTCAAGAAATTTTAAAGTTGTAAACTTTTAAAGTGCTGTGTGGCATTTTCCTTCCCTCCTCCACCACCCCTCCTGGACTACCTTGGTAGTCATCCCCCTATTTGTGTGATGAATGAATAAAGAATGCATGCATGTGAAGCAACAATGCCTTTATTGCCTCTGCAAGCAATGATTAAAGGGAGGAGGGGAGGGTGGTTAGCTTGCAGGGAAGTAGAGTGAACCAAGGGGCGGGGGGTTTCATCAAGGAGAAACAAAGAGAACTTTCACACCGTAGCCTGGCCAGTCATGAAACTGGTTTTCAAAGCTTCTCTGATGCGTACCGCGCCCTCCTGTGCTCTTCTAACTGCCCTGGTGTCTGGCTGCGCGTAACCAGCAGCCAGGCGATTTGCCTCAACCTCCCACCCCGCCATAAATGTCTCCCCCTTACTCTCACAGATATTGTGGAGCACACAGCAAGCAGTAATAACAGTGGGAATATTGGTTTCGCTGAGGTCTAAGCGAGTCAGTAAACTGCGCCAGCGCGCCTTTAAACGTCCAAATGCACATTCTACCACCATTCTGCACTTGCTCAGCCTGTAGTTGAACAGCTCCTGACTACTGTCCAGGCTGCCTGTGTACGGCTTCATGAGCCATGGCATTAAGAGGTAGGCTGGGTCCCCAAGGATACATATAGGCATTTCAACATCCCCAACAGTTATTTTCTGGTCTGGGAATAAAGTCCCTTCCTGCAGCTTTTGAAACAGACCAGAGTTCCTGAAGATGCGAGCGTCATGTACCTTTCCCGGCCATCCCATGTTGATGTTGGTGAAACGTCCCTTGTGATCCACCAGAGTTTGCAGCACTATTGAAAAGTACCCCTTGCGGTTTATGTACTCGCTGGCTTGGTGCTCCGGTGCCAAGATAGGGATATGGGTTCCATCTATGGCCCCACCACAGTTAGGGAATCCCATTGTAGCAAAGCCATCCACTATGACCTGCACATTTCCCAGGGTCACTACTCTTGATATCAGCAGATCTTTGATTGCGTGGGCTACTTGCATCACAGCAGCCCCAACAGTAGATTTGCCCACTCCAAATTGATTCCCAACTGACCGGTAGCTGTCTGGCGTTGCAAGCTTCCACAGGGCTATCGCCACTCGCTTCTCAACTGTGAGGGCTGCTCTCATCTTGGTATTCATGCACTTCAGGGCAGGGGAAAGCAAGTCACAAAGTTCCATGAAAGTGCCCTTACGCATGCGAAAGTTTCGCAGCCACTGGGAATCGTCCCAGACCTGCAAAACTATGCGGTCCCACCAGTCTGTGCTTGTTTCTCGAGCCCAGAATCGGCGTTCCACAGCATGAACCTGCCCCATTAGCACCATGATGCATGCATTGGCAAGGCCCATGCTTTCAGAGAAATCTGTGTCCATGTCCTGATCACTCATGTGACCACGCTGACGTTGCCTCCTCGCCCTGTATATCTCTGCCAGGTTCTGGTGCTGCATATACTGCTGGATAATGCGTGTGGTGTTTAATGTGCTCCTAATTGCCAAAGTGAGCTGAGCGGCCTCCATGCTTGCCTTGGTATGGCGTCTGCATAGAAAAAAGGCGCGGAACAATTGTCTGCCTTTGCTCTGACGGAGGGAGGGGCGACTGACGATATGGCTTACAGGGTTGGCTTCAGGGAGCTAAAATCAACAAAGGGGGTGGCTTTACATCAAGGAGTATTTCAGGCAGGACTTCACGGAGGGTCCCAATAAGAAATGGTGCACCTAAGTTATTGTTCTTATTGGAACAAGGAGGTTAGTCTGGCCTCTGATTGATACATGGCTAGATTTATCTTGCTGCACCTTCTCTGTGAGTGACTGCAGTGTGAACTAGAGGAATGAGTCCCCTAGATGGGGTAGGGGGTGAAGCAAATGAGTACAAAACAAATCTGGTCTATTTCTTGTTTTGATCCACTCCATCTATCTTTTACATCTTTGGCTGGCAGCAGACGGTGCAGAAGGACTGCATGCCATCCACATCTCATGGCTGCCCGGCAGAAGATGATGCAATAGGACTGCTAGCAATCCATATCGCCTGCCTGCTCACCATAAGATGGTTCAATAGGACTGACTGCAGGACTAAAGAGAATGACTTGATCAAGTCACTCCAAATTTAGTCCCTGCACCCATGTCTGTCCAGGCGCTCCTGGCCGACGTGGCCAGGAGCACCTCGGACATGACGATGACGGCTACCAGTCATATTGCACTGTCTGCTGCCACAAGGCAATGGGTTGCTGCTACTGTGTAGCAATGCAGTACCACGTCTGCCAGCACCCAGGAGACATAGGGTGACGGTTACCTGAGCGGGCTCCATGCTTGCAGTGGAATGGCGTCTGCACAGGTAACTCAGGAAAAAAGGCGCGAAACAATTGTCTGCCCTTGCTTTCACGGAGGGAGGGAGGGAATGGGGGCCTGACGATATGTACCCAGAACCACCCGCGACAATGTTTTAGCCCCATCAGGCATTGGGATCTTAACCCAGAATTCCAATGGGCAGCGGAGACTGCGGGAACTGTGGGATAGCCACCCACAGTGCAACACTCCGGAAGTCGACTCTAGCCTCGGTACTGTGGAAGCACTCCACCGAGTTAATGCACTTAATGCACTTAGAGCATTTTCTGTGGGGACACACACAGTCGAATATATAAAACCGATTTCTAAAAAAACGACTTCTATAAATTCGACCTAATTCCGTAGTGTAGACATACCCTAAGCAACTGATGATTAGAAGACTTGAAGTTTACAGAAGGGTGTTTTGATGAGAATGAATGCAGCTTTTTTAATGCTGCTGGGGTATTCTATTGCAACATTTCATTAAGTGTCAGGGCTCCCTCACATAGGCAACTTTTCTTATTCTTAAATAACCAGATCTGTGCAGGGTTCGTGTGTAGAATGCCAGCTGATTGTATATCCTGAAAAAGCTGCCACAGTGGAGATTTTTGCTTCTCACCAAGACTCTCATGGGCTTCCATTCAGAGGTTCAGTTAAGTGCCCACCTTGTGAACAATCATTGACCTAGGGTCCATCCTACACCATGGATGTCGACTGGAGTTAGGCTGACCAGATAGCAAGCGTGAACAATTGGGACAGGGGCTGGGGGGTAATAGGAGCCTATGTAAGAAAAAGCCCCAAATATCAGGACTGTCCCTATAAAATCGGGACATCTGGTCACCCTAACTGGAGTTTTGACTTGGCTCGAAGAAGAATAGGAGGATCGATAACATTTTCAAAAGTGCCTAGGTAACTTAGGAACCTAAGGTCCATTGACTTGCAATGAGACTTAAGCAGTTTGGCTTTGATCATCCATCACCTGCGGTTCACTATCAAAGAAATTCCATCTGATCACGTTAAGACACTTGGTGGAGCACAGAGCGTGAATGAACCCCTGTATATTTATTAATACTATTTAATTTATATGTGGTGGTAGCACCTAAAGGTTGCAATAAGGGATCCAGATAACAAAAAGACAGTCCTGGCCCGAAACAGCTGGTTTTCTGATATCGCGGTATGGTATGTCCTGTGGTGCTGTGCAGCCATTACATGCCCTTTCCAGCTACTGTTGAACATTCTCACCCATGACCATTTCTAGGAAATGTGAAACCTGGAGCATAGCTACTTACTATAAGGTGAACTGCTGCCAGTGTCTCTACTTAATGGCGGTGGGCAAATTTCTAACCCAGAGTCTTAGTAGACTCACCCAGAAAGTCACATTCACTCATATGATCAACACCTTCAAATATCATCACCACACTAAATGAACCTCATTGTTAGTTTATTATTTCCTCTGCCCCACGCACCCCCTTTAACGTTAATTGATGGGAACTTATAGGAAGGAATCTTCATGGTAATATCACAGGACAAAAACAAACGCACAGCAGTGATGAGAGGTCAAACTACTTGACATCTAAAGAGGTTGAGGTAGGAGGCCCATCTTTAGCTGTATTTTATAAAATGTGTATAATATCTCCTTCCGGATAGATGCCATTCCTATCATGACCTGTTTGATATGCTGCAGCTAGCAACAATTAAACAATGTATGTTAAACAATATAAAGGGCATTGATTGTATGGCAATGATGGAGCCATTGTAACTGATTGTGCTGCAATTTATCAAGATGTTGTGACTGTAAACTGACTGGGCTCATGGACTGCATCAGTTATTGTGAACGGACTCCTTGTGAGAATGAATGGAATGCCTGTGTTATGAGCAAATAAAGAAATCAAAAGCACTCACTACAGGAATCAAACCGAAAAGTGAAAGTTTAGGCCTAAAAAATATTGTGAATCATCCACAGACTGGTTACTGCACTAGACACAAACTATTCATCTTCACTTTCAAGGCCCATCATGACCTATCATATCTTACCTATCCCCCTCTCTATGCTATCAATATGTTGACTAACCCCTCAGAGTGGCCATCGATGCCAGCCTTCATCACCCATTTGTTAGATTTACAACAGGCATCTTTGCATTTTTGCCCAGGCTGACACTTCATGCATGGAAGGAGCTCCCATAAATATCTGCAAAGCCACCTCATTGTCCTCCTTCAAGTCCCCCCTTAAATGTCTCCTTTGCCGTGATGCTCACAAAAATACAGTTGTTAGGAATCGAGTGTACTCTGATCACAGCTTTTCATACTGACCAATATTAACTAATTGTTACTTTGTGCTTCCATGTCAGTCTGCTGTAGGTTATTTTCTCTTGTTTCTCCTGTTTTCACTTAGACTGTAAGCTCTTCAGGGCAGAAACTCTCTCTTTGTTCTGTGTTTGTACAGTACCTAAAATAACAAGGTCCTGGTCCATGACTGGGGTTCCTACACACTACTGCAATTTAAATAATAACAACTATTTCTGAATTCTGCAATGCATTCTTTACTTAAATGTATAGAAAGGCTAATAAGCTCTAGGCACCCTTGCCACAACATAAAAATGCAAATAATACTCTAAAAGCAGCAATATAGTTTGATATAAACCACCACCAGTAGGCCAGGTAACTTAAAAACCCAATTCTCCACCTCTCACAATTATTCCTCATTTTCAGACAACTTGTGGGGAAAAAAAAGAGGTGAGATTTTCAACATGCCTGAGTGTCATCCAATTTAGGCAGTCTCAGATTAAAAGGGGGAGCAAATTCCAAAGCTGTGAATCTCTTTTTGCCATTATTTGACTAGCTCAGATAGAAACACAAGATCGTCTACAACCTGTTGGGAAACAAAATCCCACATGGATATAGAATTTATTGTGGATGAATCGGAGACGTTCATTATTTGAATCACAGAGGTTATCATATAGCGTATGGCACAGATGATGTCAGAAAAATAAACATTGATAGTTGTGCCTATAAAGAAAACCTCCAGAAGTAAATCAATCAGTAACAGTTGCACTTCATTTACTTATTTTTCTGAAATAATCATTCACTTTGAGACCACCTCTTCCTACTCCTAGAGTTGTGTTTTTATGAACACACCCTTGAGGGAGTCATGTGTATATGGTAGAAGAAAATGAAGGGTGGGGTATGATCCCCCTAGTAACAAAGCCCATTGACTTAAATGGGAGCAGGTGTCGCCCCCAAATAAATAAAAACATTTTGTTCTGCACCATGTCAAATTAATTAAGTACACTGACATGTTAATGTTTATATGCAGATTTTAAAGGGACACTGGCAGGTCCAATTTACCCTCCAGAAACAAAATCTATCAGAAGTAGAATAACCCACATGTGCTTAAAGAACAAAGAAATAGAATGGTCTCTGTGATTTGATTTTTTAAATACCAAAAGAAATTATTTTTAATAAACAAACTTTCCTATGAAATGCTTGCAGCCCTAACATTGCAGCATTGTGCTTGTCTATTGCGTGTGGGTGGTGGTACAGTTCACCTCTGAGCACAGAGTCAGCTGAAGGCCTATCTAAGCAGGACTTACATAGTGCACATAATCCTTGTGCCGGCCTCTTGCAGTTTCACCTTGGAACAAGAACATGAAAGGGAAAGGAACGGACTATAAACAAAAATTAAAGGTCCACATGCCATTATCAGCTGCATGATACACAGGACAGTCAGTTGTGTCAAGAAAGTGGGTACATTTATATAGGGAGCCAGGACGGACCAGCAGCTGTCTACATTCTCCCCCTGGGCCTCAGAAACCCTGGCAGTTCCTCTAGAGAGTAGGGGTGGAGAGAAGGAGGAGCTGTGGGAGCATTGGTGTATTCTCCTCATGTCTTCGAGGATTTCTGACTGGAAACCTGGCGTGGAGTCAGTTCAGGAGTGACTCCAGTTTTGCATCTGTAATCTACTCCTGCCAGAGATTCTGGAGCAGATGCTGTTGAGAACTCCATGGCCCTATGAAGCCATGGGAAATGAGTAAGCCCAAGGAGTTGTAGATATGCTTGGGTCCTCTGGATACTCCTTCTCCTGTGTGTGCTCTGAGAACCATGAGTTTAAGCAACTGAACTCCCTGGTCTTTTGATGGAGCAGTGACACTTCTCCCCGTCACCTGAGGGGATGAGTAGGAAAGTGCAAACTGATGGTTTTTCCTAGCCCTGAGGTGGGTAAATATGCATGATTTAGAATGTGGGCCAAATCGAATAGTGTATTTTTTATTGTCTAAAATGACAGCCGTGTATGGCCTAACCACACAGCACAGACAGTGAAAGGCAAGTGAGGTTCAAAAAAAAAAAATCACAAGAGTTTTAATAAACCAAGTTGTAGTTATGGATAGGTCCTCAGGAGGGATTTCTCCACGTGCTGTCTCCCCACTCCTCACAGAAATGCCTACTCGGGCTGGAAAAGAATAGCCACATCTGTTGCGTTAGCCCAGCTCTAGGCCCTGACACCAGTAACAATCCCCAGTATTTTTATATGCTGCCCTTCCTTCCCCATCCATTGCACCATCTAGAGGCTTTCTGCATACAGGGCATCATGGACTCAGGGCAAATACAGGACAGGAGCAGAGTATGAGATACTGCGCAAACTTCCCCCACCCACTCCCGCCCAGGCATAGCAAACTTCATAATAATGGAAATGAAAATTAAAGTGAGGAGGCAGATTAAGATTATCATCTCATCAGCATAGTTCTATGCAGAGTCTAGAATGATTCATTGTGTAGAATATGACACTGAAAGCCATTCCCCTTCTTTACAGTGTCATTGACTCTGCTATTTTATCTATGTCACATGGTTCCAGGTATGCCATTATATAGGCATATATAGGATGCAACAGCAGGATGCAACAACCTATATCTAGTTTTCAAATGCTTCAAGTGCCCCCAAACAATTCTCTCTTGTAGCCTGCCCTTTTCTCTTCTGCAGATTACTGTGAGATTTTCTCAGAACAGATATGTAAACTGATGGGAGAACTCACTGGCCAATGTACCAAACACACTCTCCAGCCACAGGATTTCATTTTCTCTCTTCAGGGACTTTTCTCCAGAATAACACAAGTTTTGTTCCTCAACCATGTCCCTTCCCTGTGATACAACAGGGTCTTCTTCAGGGACCTATTTGTTGCCAACAAGATGTCACTCCACAGAACGTCTGCCTGGGAGTCAAGAGCTTCTCTGCTCCCTTCTCCTTCTTAACCTGCTACCTGCAGTATTACGCTCTACAGGTCATCCGCCCTGAGAGCCATACAGAAACTGGGCTGTTTCCCCTGACCCAGGAACTTCTGCAGGAGCCCATCTACTCCCTACAGCTCTTCCCAGCAACCGAGTACGGAACAATGAGATTTTGGTACTTTAATTTATTAATCAAACATTAACAATGTTCTATCAATGGATCAACTGCCACTATTAAAGTCATTGTGGGATGTTTTTCTCATTTCTGCCAGATTTACAATGCAGACTAACTCTTTATTACTGTTGATGCTGTGGTCTTGGGTGCGGAAATCAATGGGGGCTGTTGGCCTGTATCCAAGGGCACAATTCGGCCATAGTTTACAGGGAACGTTTTATTATTATTGACCCCTTATGCACTGCGATAAGGTGAGCCTTGCCTGTGGGGCCCTCCTGCAGGAGGCCATGGCATGACGGGTGCACCTGCCTTACTTTCCCCTCTTGTTTGGCCATGAAAGGAACAGTCTCTCAGTGTTCAACACAAAGTTGCACCTCAGGGCATAATTTATTCATTTACACTAGTGCAATACCCCTCCTCCCAAAAAAACTTTGGTAGTAAAATCATTCTGAACAAACCCACAGTAAATATAAAGATACAACAGTTTTTCCATTCCCTTCTCCAGGAGCTTCACTTCCATATCTCCAACCTGTGAGTCCACAAGCACTTTGTTTCCTGTGCCTTTGCTCCAGAGCCGCACTGTCTTCAAGCCGTCTTCCAGAGAGTGACCCAGTCTTACAGCTCGTTTTCCCAAATATAGTCCAACCAATTTAGCCCTTTGCATTGGCTCCTCAGCTCAGGATGATCGGCAAACTAGCTCCTTGGCTGATTTCTTAGCCCTAAGACCTTTTTAGCCACCCACCACTGGCTCTCCCACTCAGAAAGATTCATAGGCTGGCCCCTCTGCTGATTCCTAGATCTCAGCCCTTTTCAGCCTCCTGGACTGGCTCTCTAACTCAGGACAGTCAGCACACTAGCCCCTCTGCTGGTCTCCTAACCAAATTTGTCCCTCTCCTGAGGGATGTCCTGCAGAGCTTTCCATTCTCTGCATACTCTGTCTCTCCCAGGCAGCTCTCACCTGCCTTTTCTTTTTGTTCCTCCAGTCTGTGTTCTTTGACAGCCCTGACTCACCAGATCTCTCTCCCCTCTGAGGCTCAGGTATACTTTTTTAAACCTAATTGAGAGACAGCTGAATGAGTCACAAGTGCACTGTAGGCTACTCCCTCTTCTAAAAGGGTCAGTGCCACCCAGTAACATGTATGTTTTCTCACAACCACTTGAAATTTAAGAGTTGTCAGGGTTAAGCATTAGATTATATAGCTCTCACAGTTGAGCTTTTCCCCACACAAACCATCCTACTGAAATCAATGGGAGAGTACTTGTATGAGTAAGTGCTCCCAAACATGAGTTGAAGGGGAAGAGCAAGGGGGTTGCACAATCTAACTCTCAATCATTTACAAATTGAGAAGAATATCCACGTCTTACATCTCTTTAGGAAGTAGGGATGTAATTCCACAGGCCGGCATAGTATAGGTCAAATAGTCAAAATGCCCACCAAACGTCAGTTCAGTCCAAGTTCAGATGTACATTTGGGAATTCACATTCTGTCCATTTCCTGTAATAATGGACCTAACCCCTGCTCCATTGAAGTTCATGGCAAAACATCCATGGCCTTCCTATGGGAGCAGGGTAATGCTCATTATCAGTGCTGAGACAGATAGCATAAAATACTTTGTACATATTAGTTGGCTTTCCATTAATAAAACTGACAAAATGTGAATGCTGGAATCCACTAAGAAAACATCATTTTTCAATATCTGAATGCATTCAGAAGTGTTTTACCAGAATTTACCCACCATCTCTTAATCCACAGCATGTTCTTCAATAAGAGAGATATCTGTAGCTTTAGATGTAATGCAATGAGATTTTTTTTTTTCTGGTGTCATGAAGCAACCAAACATTAATCATTGTAAGTATTTGGCTCCATTGCCACTACGGGAATGCGTGTGAAATATAGCCTTCTTTTCCAATGTAACAAAACACACTAACTCTCCATAAATTGCTATAATGTGTGATTACTTGCTGTGCTGTCTGTAAGAACTGTTCAAACATGAATTTCTCTGTTCCCCACAGCACTGAAACCTCTAAATCCAACATCAACTTTTAGATTGAAGACTTTCTATTAAAAATACACCTACTGTAACTAAACGGTAAATAATACCACCTTTCCTTTCTCTAGTATCTTCCATCCACTTCAGTGTTCAAAACTCTTTACAAACATTACTAAATTAAGCCTCACAATGTCCCAGTGTGATAGATAGGCATTATCCCCATTTTACAGATGGGGAATCTGAGGCATATAATTCCCCATCCCAACAGGTGCTGAGCAAACTCAGGTTCACTCTCCCTTTGTATAAGAAAGTTGGGTTCATGGGATTAGGCAGCATTTTCAAACATGGGTCCCTAAAGTTAGCCATCTAAATCCCCATTTATATTATAAGCGTCTTGATTTTCAAAGGTGCTGAGCATCCCTTGGACCCTTTGAAGCCAAGACACTGCAAGTGCTCAATATTTCTGAAACTCAGGCCATTTATTCAGGGACCTAAAATGGATGCCCAACTTTGAGCATTTTCACCTTAGTGTATATCCATTTAAACATACTCTCTAATTTTGTTTATATTTTGACAGTATATGAAGCGTTCTGTCATGTGTGACTGGATATAGAATATTAGATAACCTTTTACCCGAGGTTACAAGATCAGATGCAGCCCTGGTTGCTAGTGGTCAAATGTTATTACTCTCTGAGCGGGCTGTGGGGTGACATCATTCTACGTCCTAGTGGATAGGAACCCATATAATAAAATCCCCCACTGCACCGAGAACTAAACCACAGTTTGATGAGAAAAGCCCAGTGAGAGTTGCTGTTCATTAGCACTGTGGTGTGGAGGAGATTTCACTGGCACTGCCCACGTTATGCCTGTTCTGTGGATAAACAAAGGATTTCAAGGCCTGTCAAACCGGCACTATAGTTAATAAAAAAATAAAACACTATTGGTTGCACTATTTACTTTTGATTGTATACTATGAAGTTTGATTTCAAAGGATACAAGTGTCATTCTGATAACACAATTGCAATTTCTGCAGCTATTTACCTTGAAATCTCTGCATTGCGGAGCTAGTGATGATTTATGAAAATAAAATATTTACACAGTTATGGGATTCACTCATCAGTTTAGAGAGTACGTTTGCCGACAGGGAGACTGAGAGGTTTTTATCGACCTTGAAGAGTACCGTTATAAATAGGGGAAGGCAAATATAAATGCTATGTGTTTTAAGGATAATATATAGTATGTGAGAACGTTGTCTCATCCTCATGCCTCTCAGTAAGGAAGTGGTCTTGTCATGAAATAGAAAAACAGACAAATTATAAAATAATTGTCTATGACTGCTGGGGATTGATATGCGTGGGGCTTTCTCCCCGGCATGTATTTAAATAGCAGTTGAGAAATGATGAACCAAGTGAGATAAAATAATATTAATGTCATTGATAGAAGTTCTATCATGATGGGTGTTATAGAACACAATTTATACATATTTATTGTAACCCACACTGACTCAAGTTCAGTGCCTTCCCTTCTCCTGCAGCTTTATTCTATTCTCTCTAGGTTTTCCCACCACACCAATTATTATAGTTTATGAGGTCTTTTTTTTTTTCTCCCAGAGTCACAAAGGGTAGTTAGGTGCCCACTTCCCATGGAAATCCAACAGGTTTCAGATGCTTTCAAACTTCCCCCCACCAAAAAAAAACCAAACAACCCCTGGATTTGCACGTGAATTAAGAGGCAATGGGAAGAAGATCCACATAAGAAACAAGCATTGCGTGCCCTTGAATATCGCAGCTTTTGATACATTTCATTTCATTTTCAGGAAGCACTTGTCGGAGCTGCACAATGTTCTAAACATAAACCCAAGCCCTGAGGATGCAGAGTTGCATCGCAAGGCTATTAGACTGGGACATTTTGTATTAATTTTAAAATAGATTTAAAAAAAAAAACTTTTTAAAACTCATCTAAATAAACTCTAATTTTAATGCTAATTTAATTTTAGTGAAATGCTTATGTAGATATGCTACAGGAATTTCTATAAAATATATTTATCCCACCAGTGAGAATTATCTGACTTTTATAAACTAATCCCTTGAGTGGTATGTCTCAATCCTATGAGAAGACATGTAACATTTTTACATTACACTTGTTTTAATTTTATCTTCATTAATTTACACAGTAACACTTTAAAACACATCCACCACTTTCAGAGCAGCATGTGAATTAAGCAATTCCACTGCTACATTTTGAGGTTTTGGCAATTATTTTCCATTATCATGCAGCTGTATCTTATATTTCAGCGCAATTCTTTTGTCTTCAATCTTATTCCCATTGCCTTTTAATTCACATGCTACCTCATTTTTTTCATGTCTTGGCAAGTATAGGCTCCAACCGTGATTCACCTTCTTATGATTTTTCATATCACAAGCACAATCGAGGAAAGGGAAACACACTTTCATATTTATATTGGATTGCATATCATATACAATAGGCCAAATTCTGCCTTCATATGCTTTTGAAAGCAAAATTTGGCCATGAAATTGAGGGGGTCCATGAATGGACAATCCGTTAACTCTTGTAATTATCTTTCTTGGCTAATGCATGGCATTGGAAAAGGTCTGTCTATGAAAGACAGAGTAGAGAAGAATGAGTAACTTGTTGATCCATATTTTAAAGACACCTGGGGCCAGCTCCAGAGCTGGCGTAAATCAGCGTAGTGGCACTGACCTGAGTGGAGTTACATTTATTTACAGCAAATGTGGACCTGGCCTGTAGTTGGTATTCGTTCAAAAGCAAGTCCTATACTTAGCACTAGAGTCAAGAATTTTTCCCCTTTCTTTTTTTAAATCACTTAAAGTGCCTTGTTCTGACAACAGAGCACGCAAAAGTCTCCCCAGAAATTTTCCAGCTTAAAAGTAAACAGATTATTTTGCTAACAGGTAATATCACAATCTGTAGCATATTCATGTTTGTGCTAAAAATGAGTTTTCAATGGATGATGTGAAAGTACTTAGCAAAAGTGTCAAATATGAGAAATATGAGCCAGCAATATATACAGATTTATGTATATAATATATGTATATCAGAAATATGAGCCAGCAATATGTAGCGGGAAGGCAGCTTAATATCAGAGAAATCAGCACTGTGAACCTAATGTTGTTAACAGGGTTGCACAAACTTTGCCACAGCCAAAGAATAGTGTCCCATTAACTTTTCCAACTTCGGGTCATTAGGATGTTTCTAAAGACTGGATTATATAGCTCAGAAACAAGCGATTAAGTACTGCAACATTATGCAAAAAGGAATGCAGCATTTTGTGGTAGGTAAGTGTAATGAGAAGCATAGCTCCTACGAAAAGGGAGGATAAGAAACGTGTTTCTTTAAAAAAATCAATCAACCCATGCTTTGGACTTGTCTTGTTGACTATGCACAATCTTTTCACTGTGTCCCATCTCCCCCAGCCTTTACCCCTTTGTATTAACTCCCTTTGTTGTATCTCGTGTCAATTAGATTGCAAGCTCTCTGGGGCTAGGACTGCATCTTTATTTATCTCTTTAGGGATAATCCATATTTGGGTTCTCAGGATAAAACTCAAACCTTGTGCAGGCAACCAAGACAAGGCTTACAGGCTACTTAAGTCCTACTTAAGACCAACTTTGAAGGCTTAAGTGGGACATAAGTGTCACAGAGGCCTGTGTTGGCCCTCTGCACAGAGATGAGTTTTACACTTAGTGAACGCATAAATGAAAAGGCATGTATTTATTTGTTGTTATAATTATTTTAACTGTGACAAGCTACCCAGGACTTTCCACAACACTTCTAATATAAGTCAATCTAGGTGCCAAAGTCAGCCACTGAAGCCTGTATAGTTACCGTATTTGATCCTGGTCCATAACATCACATAGCATTCATGTCATTGACATGAGTGACACATGTCACCATATGTTGAAACGCCATTGAACATTCTGGATATGAAATTTCCTTGCAGGTGTGTTTGTTCACACATAATGCTATAAAACAATTTTACCCGTAAAATACATGTTTAAAAGATGGAATCTAATTAATTCTCGCCTCTGTTTCTCTGCTTTTTCATGGTTAGAAATTTTTCCCCCTTTTTTTTGAAATTTCAGAGTGCAAGCTGAAGATGGGAGGAATTATCTCATAGCTAACATGAACAACAGTGCAGAAAATCTGTGTCCATCACTGATGAAAATGCTATAGGTATCTCTGGATCTTTTATACTTATTGCTTTCTGCACCCAATGTCCTTCAGGGAGACAGTCACAAATACACATGCTGTTATTTTGCATTTGGATCGCTGATGTAGCTGACGTTTTCTTTTTTTTAAAAAAATACATAGTCAGGCAACACCCTAGTGACTTACACAGCTGCAGATGCTGAAGGGCACGAATTATTCCAGCTCAGGTCAGCATTAACTTACACTTAAAAATTGTCTTTCTGATCATTCATTGTTTCTGTTTGTAAACTGTGATGAATTACTATGATTTCACCACCCACCCGTGTCAGATTATATCCCTGTTAGGGGGGCTTTCTCAACTCAAATGCAGACAACAGGCAAGTCTACAGATCTCTTCTTTTTTGCTGTGCAAGACAAAATTATACTAGCTGAGCCAAACTTTAGTATATGGAAGCTCACATAAGGCCTATTGACAATGGTAAATTTCAGTGATTCACACACTGAACCATATGATAGAGGTGGAATGCCTGAGGGGTAAGTCATGCCCCTATCTATTTAGCACATGCAGGTGTGGAGGACCTTGCCATAGAATTGGTGTTATTCTTGCTGAACAGGAAATAGAATGGAAGTCTAGAAACAAGAAGTGGCAGGAAAAGCCTGCCCCAGAGGTTCCATACTCTCTTCTATTGCGGAGCTGTTCTTTACAGGAGTTCCACAAGGGAGTTTTCAGATGTGATGGGCTAGGGAGAAGCCAAGGCCAGTGGATATCTGACTGGACTCAGGGGCCATTCCCCATTGGAAGAGGGGAGCATGCCACATGTAAGGACTGCTGTAGCCTTGAATCATAGGATCATAGAATATCAGGGTTGGAAGGGACCTCAGGAGGTCATCTAGTCCAACCCCCTGCTCAAATCAGGGCCAATCCCCAACTTGACTCTGTAATCACAGGAACAATGCTGATTCAAGTCCCTGAATGTCTTGGTCCAGGGTATCTAAAAGATGGCCTATAGCTCTGAGATTAAGTCAATAGTCAACTACTCTATTCCTCAGGCATAATGGAACTTTCTACCATGTGGATGAAGTTCATCTGTGTGAGAGACTTTCTTGGGGGATGGTTTGAAGCAGTGGTATGAACACCCCCAAGAAATAAGGCCCATCACAAATCACAACTGCTTTCCAAACCAAGTGCAAAGCACATTATTTGACCTGGCCTTTCCTAATATAAACATACAGCAACGTATGTGAAATTCCATTTCACAGAGGATTTTGAGATTTCAAAATTTGTTTTCACTCTGATTCAGAATGAAATCCCAAAATTTTGAAATTCTCCATGAAAAAAAATTCTGACATCCTTCCCCGCCATCATTTTGGATCAACTGGAACATCTCACTTATATTTCAACTTTAAATAAATTTTATATTATACTATATAATACAAAATAAAAACAATATTTTGCCAAAAGGAAAAATCAAAACGTTTCATTCCAAAAACGTTGAAACACAATGTTTCAACGCAGAACTTCTTTTCTCCCTTTTTCTCTGAAAAAAATTCTGCAAAATGGACATATCGTGATGGTCCTGCATTTTCAGATGGAAAATTGTTCCATCAAGGGTTTTCCAAACTACCCTGTCCAACACAAAACACTCCACCGCACACACTTTCCCTCCTGGGGAGAGGATGAAGGAGGAAACACATGATAGTTGTTACTCATATTGTTTAATTCACTGCTGTAAGGCACTCAGATACTATGGTAACAAGCACAGTGTAAGAACCCATATAGAAAACAATAGAATAGAATAGAATTCACAGACAGCAGGGCAGGATTCCTTGTCTCTAAGACCTCCTGCCTAACACCCCTATGAACAGGCCCATTCATTTGGCCAGTGCACAGGGAGAACAATTTACCTGGGAATGAATGGCATCTACGTTTCAAATAAATTAATAAGGGTCAAATCTGACTTGCTTTAACTTCCACTGAAATCTAAAGGACTTATAGCATATAAACTCTGGCCCTAAATGGATTAGATTTGGGGCATTTAAAACTAATTTTTTAAAATAAATATGTATGAGTTATATCACTCCTGGCATACCAAGATGAGCACCATATTAGTGCTCAATTCTGCAAGCCATACTCGTCGTGAGCGGCCCTGTCTTACTCAGTTCCGCTGGCGTCTACTCAGGTAAGTGTTACTCCGCCTGAGCAAGGCTTGCAGAATCGAGCCTTCTCTTGTTCCATCAGAACATGTTACTGCGTTCTGTTCAAATACATTGAAAACATATGTTGCATTGTATCTGGTTATGTGAAGTTACAATATGTGATGTCACCACATGGGATGTAACCAAATGTAATGTAACACACATTGGAGCTAACCTCTCTTTCCCATTGTGGGTAGGAGTAAATTACAGATAGGAGTTTACCATAATTAACCACAAACTGGCAAGCAGGCCTATTTTCTGTCTACCCACATTATTATCAAGTTAGCATGGCCGTTCTCGAGCTCACTTGTAAAAACAGTTAAAAAACTATAAAAGACATTTAATATAAATCAGTTCTGTAGATAAATATGTTGTTTACATTAACCAGAATATTTGGAATGGAGCCTTAAGTCCAGGGAGTTGATTTGGTGGGGCACGTTTGGTGAATGTTATATGCCTGGTTACAGTTTATCAGAAAAAATGTTTCCTTTGTTTTCTGCGCAGTTATCCGGCAATGAAAGTCTGAGCTATTGTTACCTTTTAACAATAACACAAGTCTGAATCATGAGCAGCAGCTGTCCACAATGTGTGCCTCCTACAGCTGAAATCACTTGTTCATTTATTATTCCAAAGGACCAAATAAGGGCAGAAATCTTTTAAAAAATCATCGTTTTAAAAGACTAAGTATCAGTCTATTCTTTTTGCCTTTGATCTTCTGTAATCACAGAACCAGATTTCTGTAACTATTCAGTATGTGGCCTATTTAAAGAAATTCCAGATATTCCGTTGCTACCATTAATTACCTGCCTGCTTCAGTCAAAGAGCAACCTTATTTCAAATGTAAGTTTTTTGAATCTGGAAGAATGCTTGAAACATCTGAACATTTATTGGAGTCTCAGAAAAGACATGTCTCTCTGTTGAGGGTATGGGGACAGAAAAGGCATGTCTAGAGAGTTAAGCACTCTGTTATTATCAATTTGTCTTTTACTGTCTCACCAGTGGTTCTGTTTTGCAACATGCATGAACACACTGGCGTAAATACATCCTTTTGAATGAGACCCCAAATGAACACTTTGTATTGTATTCCATATCTGTATGTTTAGCCATTAACAATTAATTTCTTTACAGTAATTCATCCAAAAAATATCAGTTTCACATTTGCATGTTGCAAAATATACCTCTTCCTCCTAACCCCTTAGAACCCACAGCTTCATTGGCTTGGACCAGACTGTTAAGGATTGTTCCTTTTGTTTCACACATGTGATTCCCATCTTTCTTCAATAATCACTGCAATCTCTTGCAGTTGTGGAATATTGGCATACAGAACATAAAAATGCAGGGTACATCTAAGAACAGAGCTTGCACTTTTCAACACAAATTCAGTTTTTATCTGATTACTTAAGTGGTTGATAGAAGTCTAGCAAAAACTAGATAAACTCATGTGAATGGGCTGAGTCCCTACCCTGTTCTCAGCAGAGCACACAGGGCATGAAGTAGTATCAGAATTCATCTCCTTCCTGGGTATGATTTTATCAGTAACAAGTCCATCGTGTCAGCCTAAGCATCAGCCCTGAGTGTTGTTTTCTCTAGCGTTTCCCTCCCTGACCTTTCCTCTGTCATAAAAGCACCTCCTACCTCTTGTATATCCAGAGCAGAGTTAATAAGTCAACAGAACTGAGAAAACCTGGATTTGTGCAGGAAATGGCCCAACTTGATTGTCATGCACATCATGTAAAGAGTTGTCACTTTGGATGGGCTATCACCAGCAGGAGAGTGAATTTGTGTGGGGGGGCGGAGGGTGAGAAAACCTGGATTTGTGCTGGAAATGGCCCAACCTGATGATCACTTTAGATAAGCTATTACCAGCAGGACAGTGGGGTGGGAGGAGGTATTGGTTCATATTCTCTGTGTATATATAAAGTCTGCTGCAGTTTCCACGGCATGCATCCGATGAAGTGAGCTGTAGCTCACGAAAGCTCACGCTCTAATAAATTGGTTAGTCTCTAAGGTGCCACAAGTCGAATACAGACTAACACGGCTGCTCCTCTGAAACAGAACTTCAGTAACTCTCTGACACCTACTGACAGGGTAGGTCAACTAAAGAATTCTGCCAGCCTATTCTGTGCAGGCATAACAAAATGGTTTCCAATTCTGCCCTGTTCAAGTTTCTGCTTATCACCACAGAATCTGAACTCTCTACAAAGTGCACAGATCAAGATGATACATCCTTCCAACCTAAGGAACTTGTTCAAACTGAACTCGTGCACCAAAAACTGCTCTGGGAAGCGGTCTCATTGACCTCAGTGGAACTATTCAGATGAGTGAAGTTATTCTCATGCATAAGCGTTCGCAAGGTTGAAGACTTAATCTCTCCTGCTTCTACTAAGAAGCTATTTTCATCAAAAATAGTTTTAGTACTCTAAGTCAAGATTAATTGTTTGTGATTTCATTTGGCAAAGTAAGCTGACTTTATTTCATCCTGTTTTTTAATGCAAAGAATTTAGTAAGCTGACTTTGAGGGCCAACCACATTTCTTCTGGAACTAGTCCGTTCTCTTAACTTTGGACTGTGATCTCCTCCTTCTCTTGCCTCTCTTTTTATATTTCATTTCATTCTACATTTTTATAGGTGTATTTACTACAAATCTGGTATATGATTTTAACTGATTTAGGAGAGTTCTTTATTTTAGATGTGCCCAATCCTGAAATCCTTACCCGGATGAGTAGCCCGTGATCAAATGTGTTGTCCCATTGACTCTATTTTCAGGAATAAAGACTACTTAGGTGACAAACAGTTTGCAGAACTGGGCCTTAGATGACTAAAAACCTTTATGGACACTAAAAATATCAAAAGTCAGCTATTTAATGCTAATGTTTTGCCCATGTAATGTTATTGTTTAATGCTTTAACTATTACTATAGTTAAGAGCTGCACTGCTATTTATCATCCAGGACATGAAAAAAGAGAGAGTATGGTGCTGAGACTTATTGTATTAAGAGATCGTTTTAACAGATTGTTTAGTTTTGGTAATATAATTTGACATCTAAACATAAGCTGAGAGGGATCTCCCACAAAACCTTTGATAATATGATTCATTGTCAAATGTTTGTTTTGCCTATCTGGTACTCATTAATTAATTCTTTTTAATATAGCTTGGATTTACTGATTTGGAAAAAGAGAATTATTCTTATTGATGTTGCTAAAATATCCAGGTGGCTTGAATTTCACCAACTAGATGGTATAATCTAGCACATTTGTGTAGACCTAATCAAATCTCTGCTAACAGATGTGAAGAGCCCAGTATGGGAGCAAATGTTTGTGTCTATATGATAATTAAATTATTTCAATAAAGAGAATAAATGAACAATGATGACCATAGTTTTTCTAAACCTAGGTTATCTTCTTTAGGCAAAGCCTCCATTAACTCCTTTAATAATCAGGCAAGACTTGACGTTTTGAGTTTAAAAAATGGATGCTGTATTTCAGGCAACACTTGTACTCAAATCTAACATCCAGGTACCTCATTTAACAATTTCGGGACAAACCCATTATAGGCAGAAGGTAAATTAATCTCATTGCCAGTGATGTTAGAACTTCTGCATTTGATGTCGCTCTCTGAACAGCAAAGGCTTCACTCGTCCTGCTGTGGCTTGGGGAATTATTATTTTAATTAATTGATCGTACCATAGAGACCCTTGGCCAGATTTTTAGAGGTATTTAAGCACTTTAAGATTCAGATAAGCACCTAGTGGAACTTGAATTTAATGGGAGTTAGGGACTTTTGAAATTCCCACTAGGGGCTTATCTCAATCTTTAGGCACCTAGATGCCTTTAAAAATGTGGCCCCCTTACATCTAATTTGCCACACAGCCCAGCCAGATAACTTCAGTTTAGTGCCAGCAGTATGTAGCCAGAATCTAAACTTTAATGTACCACTGATAATCCTTTCCCCTGTACTTCATCTTGGAGATAGATAGAAAAACAAATTTTATGGGGCGAAAAACATTTTAAAGTATTCCACGATTAAAGGTGGGCATGTGGAAGTGAGACACCTAAAGAAGAAAAGGAAGATAGTCCTTAGTAGTGGTATTAGTCCTTAGTGGCTGTATAAGTTATCATTAAGCAGGGCAGGCTAAGTTGCAGCTGGAGTTTAAATCACATTTGACCATGTTTTTGCTACAAACATAGGAACAATTCTTTCTCTGTTCACTTTACTCCATGCTCTGACCTTGCTGGAGGCTAAGTAATGTCACCAGCTGCATGTGTAACATGGTCACTGGCGATGAAAAGCAAACCAGTGTAGCTCGCCTAGGGATGCAACCCCTTTTAACATATCTAACATTCTTGCAGGTGTGGTTGCTTTATTTGTGTGTTTAACTGTTTGTTTATTTGCCTGACTAATCAACTCAAGTCCATGTACTTATCATAGCTAGATCCTTCTGATTTAACATTCCTAATACTTTTGGTGTTTATGGTATAGATTGTTTCCAGTCTTAAGATGTAGAAGACAAAGGATAGAAGCAAAAGAGATTAAGGCTTTTTCCTAAAATTAAACAGCTATCTTGGTTTTTAAGCAACTGGACCATGACATATCCAAATAAAAATACTGTCCTGCTAATCAGGAATTCACAGAATGTGCTCTTATCTCTGTAAGGTCTTGCTGGAAGGCTGACATAACCAACAGTATGCAGAGATAGCCAGAATGTTGAAAACAATTATTGTATGAATGTCATAAATGGAAATCTTTAGCCAATCTGATTGATGCATCCATTTGGTTGAAGTCATTCTAAAGGCTTGTTATACATCATTTCTACATTCAACTAAAAGGAACATTTTTACTGAGCTTTCCTTACTGTGATGGAACAAACAAATGTCAAGAAATTGACCAATTAAATACAGAGCACAGGTCCACATCTAGAGGGTTTTCTGCAAAGACCTGAAGACAAAGATGGCCATGTTGTGACTGGGTTTATATAGGTATGCATGAGTGGCAGGCCCCAATGAACCCTCCATATCACTGGAGCTGCTGCTCGGTGCTAGTCGAGTGATGGTAAAAGCTTCTCAAAATGGGAGATAAGTGATTTCCAAACTGCAGACTCAGCATGCAGTCTAGTCACTTCACACAATCACTAATACACACTCAAACTCAGTGGCTTTGTCTCAAGACAATATTTTGCAGCCATCAGCCTGTGACAGTATTTTTCACTATTCTTCTCTTATATTTCTTTATACAGTGGATCAACAGGTCCTTCCAGAATATTAGTATATTTCAAATTCCACTGTAGTGTCTGTGAGCTCCCAGGTTCACATGAACCACAAGAGTATTTGTGATGTACAGTCCAAGCTGTATGATGTTATAACGAGATTATTTGCAAGTCTCTGGTATCTAACGTTTGGTAGATTTACTTTTAAAGTCTGGGTTTTGTTAGTTTGTTTTCCCCCCACTCCATCATTTCAGTCTTCTAGGAAAATCTTCACTGGCCATGCCTGGTGGATTTTAGACTCACTGTTGCATCCATGCATGCTTACTTGTGTGTTTACATCCCTTCACCTCCGCACAATTAACTGGGTGTTTATTCTTGCTTCTCTTTCATCTGTGCGTGTTTTAGTTCTTGTGTTAAACTTGTTTTACCTTCTTCTTTTAAAAGGCAGAAATAATTCTTAGCCCATTGCCGCACTCTGGAGTCAATGGGAGTTTTGTCATTGACTTCAGTTGGCCATTGTTATTTAAAGATTTGGGTCTTACATACAGTCTTCAATATGACAACATTGTGTTCTAAGTTATCATTTCATTTGCACAAGTGGATACTAACACAAACATCTGTAGTTTACACTAATAGGAGATTCTCATTTAATTGAATGGATGCTGCTGGAAAGACTAAAAGTATGCGTACACTGCAGTTAGACAGCCACGGCTGGCCCATGCCAGCTGACTCAGGCTAAGGGGAGCAGACTAAGGGCCTGTTCAGGCTCAGGCTGCAGCCCAAACTCTAGGACCCTCCTCCCTCGGGGTGCTAGAGCTTGGGCTCCAGTTTGACTGTCTACAATGCAATAAACAGCTCCTTAGTCCAAGCCCCTTAGTCCAAGTCAGCTGGCCCAGGCTGATGACTAATTGCTGTGTAGACGTACCCTAAGATGAGACTCACCATGTCAAGATAAAATGTGAAGCCCTTGTCTTACCATTCTGGATAAATGCACCAGATGAATAATAAATGCCTAATACATCCTTGACATACTCTGTTTTACCCAGGAAAGCAAGACCTACAAATGTCCCCTCTCTAACACACACACGGAAGGGAAAGTCATCCCTAGGAATGTCACCCTCTGCAATGGTAGGTTGCAGCAGACTTGTAGTAGAAGCCAAAGTCTGGAGCACTCTCTCCACTCACGACCTCTTAGGATGCTTGCTAAACCCTGATAAATATAACAGTATTTATCCTTCATATGGGCTTCTTTGTCAATGCGTCACTTTTGGGGAACTCTTTTTTAGATTGAAAGTTCCTCCTATTCAAGCCTCCTGCATTATAGCCCAGCTGCCCAACAGCAACAACGACCCCTAGGCAGACCACTGGGCTCCCTCACTCAGGACTAGATTGTGCTGGTCGGCACAGCCCTGAGCAAGGAGTGGTGCATAAACTAGAGTAGCCCGTGGAAGTCTTGTGACTCAGAGACAGCCCTGAGACATATCAATGAGAACATAAGAATGGCCATAATGGGACAGACCAATGGCCCAACTAGCCCAGTATCCTGTCTTCCAATGGGTGGCCAGTGCCAGATACTTCAGAGGGAATGAAGAGAACAGGGCAATTACTGAGTGATCCATCCCCTGTCATCTAGTCCCAGCATCTGCCAGTCAGAGGCTTAGGGACACCCAGAGCATGGGGTTGCGTCCCTGACCATCTTGGCTAATAGCTATTGATGGATCTATCCTCCATTAACCTATCTGATTGGTTTTTTTAATCAATTTATAGTTTTGGCCTTCACAACATCCCCTGGCAACCAGTTCCTGAGGTTGACTGTACATTGTATAAAGAAGTACTTCCTTTTGTTTGTTTTAAACCTGCTGCCTGTTAATTTAATTTAATTTAATTGGTTCTTGTGTTATGCATTGTGTTAGGTGAAGGGGTAAATAACATTTCCTTATTCACTTTCTCCACACCAGGCATGATTTTACAGATCTCTGTCATATCCCCCTTTAGTCAACTTTTTTCTAAACTCAACAGGCCCAGTCTTTTTAATCTTACGACTTATTACGATTTAATTTATCAGTTTGTTCCAAAACCTCCTCTTTTGCCACCTCAAACTGAGATAGCTCTTCAGAATGGCTCAGGTGTGAGAATCTCCCTCACATCTTCTGCAGAGAAGACCAATGCCAAGAATTCATTTAGCTTCCCTGCAATAGCCTTGAATTCTCTGAGTGCCCCTTTCGCACCTCAGTTGTCCAGTGGCCTGAGTCTTTGGCAGGTTTCCTACTTTTGAAGTGCTTAAAAATTGCTGTTGGCTTTTGTGTCTTTTGCTAGTTGCTCTTCACATGGTTTTTTGGCCTCCCTGATTATACTTTTACACTTGACTTACCAGAGTTTAAGTTCCTTTCTATTTTCTTCAGTAGGATTTGACTTCCAATTTTTAAAAGATGTCTTTTTATTTCTGCTTCTTTTACTCTGTTGTTTAGCCACAGAGGCATTTTTTTGCTCCTCTTACTCTTTTGTTTTGTTTTTAATTGGGGTATACACATAGCTTGAGCCTCTGGTATAGTGTTTTTAAAAAGTTTCCATGCAGCTTGCAGGCATTTCACTTTTGTGAGTGTTCCTTTAGATTTCCATTTAACTAGCTTCCTCATTTTTGTGTAGTTCCTCTCTTTGAAGTTAAATACTATTGTGGCGGGTTTCTTTGGTATTTCCATCCCCCACAAGTGTTTTACATTTAATTACATTATGGTCACTATTACCAAGAGGTTCAGCTCTATTCACCTCTTGGACCAGATCCTGTGCACCCCTTATGACTAAATCAAAAATTGCCTGTCTTCTTGTGGGTTCCAGGACTAGCTGCTCCAAGAAGCCGTCATTATCTCCCTGATTCCCTTTTACTCACCCCAATGTATTTATTCTTATAGTCTCCCCTTGTTTCCAATGTGAATTTTGTGGTGTGTTTTAAATTACTGTTCAATTATTTTCATTTTTTCCACACCCACCCTTTATGGTTTCTGTTTTTCATGGGCATAAAACATTTCAGAAATAAAGGGGTTAAAACTTGTGAAACAGAATAGCTTCCTCTTGTCTTTTGTTCAGAACTGTGTGCCTTTCCTGGGCTTCTTTATGGCTTCATTTCCCTACAGTTTTTCATTTTGCAACCAAGGCTCAGTATTGCAGTCTGCCTCTCTCATAAACATTTCTCCTAAGTTACACAAGGGTGATTTTACTTCAAGTGGAAATAGTCTCCGAATTTGTAAATATGCGTTGGTTGAAAAGGAGTTGAAAACACAGTCAAAGAGATTTGCTTTCCTCATTTCTTCCTGTGGATCATGACCTTTGCTTTTTTCAACTTCCTCAATTTAGTTTCAGTAAATTGTCATAGAATGGCACAACACCTGCTTTGGGTACTTGAGAAATTGACTTTTCCTGAAAATTACCCTGATCAGTGACCTTGTCTGGCTACCAAAGGAGTTTGAAGAAGCAACAGAGCTTTATGGGTGGCCATATTCCAGCTTCTGATTGGTATTTAGTCCTTTGAAGTTCAGTTATCTTCTTAATGTACAGTATATTTTGAAAAATGCCACAATGCACTTGTCATCTAGAAAACCAAAATACCAGCAAGAAAGACAAAATACATTTGATCCCATAAGGTACATAAAGCAGTATAATTTGAAAGCTTCAAATAATCACTTCCTAGAAAGAACTGTATAATATTTCTCAAACTCCTTAGCTGTTAAAATATTTCTGCAAGACACTGGCTGGTATCATTACATCCAAGTGATATTTATGAGAAAGGATGTAACACGGCTGACCTTTCATGGCTATCACTCCTTTTTTTTTTTTTTTAAGGCACTTCTGTTTGAAGAAAAAGCAAAAATCTGCTCCTTCACATGCCACACAAGTATCAGGGTCAGAGGTGACTTCTGGAAGCTCAAAAGGTAAAATTATATTTTTATCCTGTAGCTTTGATTTTGCAGCATAATGCAGGGGTTTTTTTTAAAAAAAATTAATTGCTCCATCCTGCTAACAGGTGTTAGTCCTCAAGTGTGGTCCCAAGGGCAAATAGCCTGGGGATAGTGTAATCCACAGCAACCTTGAGCAAATTGGTCCAGGAGAAAGTTCTGAAGCTATTTCAAGGCTAGATGACATGAGAACCTATGTCCTTGTCAAATATCAAAGAAAAACAGTTAAAATGTAAACTTATATTAAGCATTGGATTTAATTCTGACATGCTTTTAGGGTGGAATTGCAGATTTTAGTCAGAAAAGGGGTATTAGTCCAGAAGCGCCAATTAGGATGGAGGGGAAGCTCATTTAGAATAATATGCTTGGCCCTCATCTTATTTTTCACAACTGCTCTGCTTAATTTAGCTAAGCAGTTTGAGTCATAGCTTGTGGCTCTGAATCTGAATCCTGTTCTACTTGCAACTTGGGCTGATAAAAGGAAATGCCTGAAAGGTTACCTCACATTTTTTATTTTTTTTCGCAACTGATGAAGATTTATTGTTTGCAATTTTAGAAAATGTTTAATACGCAGAAATGCAAATTCTATTGGAATACCTGAAAGCTTTTTTGAGCATGTCCCTGTGAACAGACACACCAAGGCTTTCATAGTCTATCTACTTAGACAGCTCACATGAGCGTAATACCTGAGGACCTGCCAATCATTAATAGAATTTTATCTTCACAACACCCCTGTGAGGCAGGGGAGTATTATCCCCATTTTACAGATTGGGAATTGAAGCACAGAGAGAGAGATTCAGGGTGGGATCCACAAAAGTACTTTGGCTCCTAAGTCCCTGTTCTGAATCATAGAATATCAGGGTTGGAAGGGACCTCAGGAGGTCATCTAGTCCAGCCCCCTGCTCAAAGCAGGACCAATCCCCAACTAGTCCAACCCCCTGGAGCCAGCAGGACCAATCCTTTTGGCTCCATTGTGATCCACAAAACTCCCACCGCACCCTGTAGGCATTTAAACTCTTTTGGCACCTACGTTTGTCAGGGTAAAAATTCCCTCAGTGCCTATGTTTCTGCCTCTGGGCATGTTCACTGCTGCCTCCCTCCAGGCATCCAGATGCCTACCTCCTGCCTCAGCCCCAGAGTGATCCATAAGCTAGGGGAAGACAGGTGTTCAGGCACAGAAGTCACATGCAGGACCCAATCCTGCAGACATGCTCAGAGGGTGCCTACCAGATCAGGTCCCATTCTAAATCCATCTGGGAGCAGAGGGGGTGCCAACCTGATAACTTTCCACCCACTGGTTAGATCACTTGCCTGAGATATGGAAGATCTAGGTTCTGCCAGAGGAGGAGGGGAAAGGATTTGGACAGGGGTCTCTCACCTCCGAGGAGAGTTCTCTAACCACGGAGCTGTGGGGTATTCTGATGTGGGGCTCCCTCAAGCTCTCCTGTTGAAGCTGTTCCACAAAAATAGTGCAAGAGTAGTTGTAGCAGGGGGACTGGACCCAGGATCTTCTATCTCCCAGGAACACTAAACACTGGACTACAGAGTCATTCCCATTCTTCCCCCTCCCCTCTGGCCCAGTGACTATTTTAGTATTTGTCCCAAGGGGAACAGTCATTGGGCCAGAGAAAAAGAGAATGGGATTGACTCTGTGATCCACTGGTTAGGGCAGCCACCTTGCTGTGCAGTCCCCCTGCTCTAATCACACTGTCATTATCGATCCACAATGGAAGAGCTTCAACAGGACAAATTAAGGGAGCCACACATCAGAATAGCCCAGTGGTCAGAGCATGCTCCTCAGAGGTGGGAGACCCCCATCCAAATCCTTTCTCCCTGTCAGGCCCAGAGGGCGAAACTGAATCTGGGTCTCCCACACCCCAGGGAAGTGCTCTAAACACAGGGCTAAAAGCGATAAGGTTTCTCCTCCTCCAGCCATTTTCTGTGGAGTTACGCAGGCACCCAGGTTATTCCTGTAAGAAAGAGTTTAGCCACCTAAGTCATCTGAGTACAGGGGGCAGGTGCCTGTCAGTGAATTGCTAAGCAGAGCTACGCACCTCCCTACAGCCTTGACTTGGGTGCCTATCTCCGAGAGAGGGTGGGGAGTAGCATACACTGGTCAACATCTCCCTTTAGTTAGCTTAGATGGCTCCCCTCCCAGCAGGCTGGCTTTTGTGAATTACATTCTTAGAGGCCTATTTCACCCCAAGCATTGTATTGGGAGTCGAGGCACCTACCTTGGCTTTGCGAATTGCAGTGCTGTTCCTTGATTTTCTAGGCACCTAAACTTCCAGTGCCATGCTCAGTGCTGCAAAGCCTAAGTCCCTTTGTGGATCCCATCCTAAGTGGCTTACCCAAGATCACACAGTAAATCTGGTCCCTGGAATCCCAATTCAATGCTCTATCCACTAGACCATCCTTCCCACAACTTGAGACCTCGTACACTGCTTTATCTGGAACATCTGCTGTCCATGGAAGTCTGACGAACAGTCCTAATTGAGGAATTCATGCCATTCGTTATATGTGTAATGTATTTTCCCTCTTTCATTTCACAGAACGTCCACATACATCTCTGAATTTCAGATCGTGACACTCAGCCTTCCTTTCTCCCACCTTTTTGTCAGTCTTATCTAGTGAATTTAGACTGCAGGCTTTCCAGGACAGAAAGTGTCTCTTGGGATGGGCTTATGCAGCATCTAGCATAATGGGGTGCTAGTCTTGGTTAGCGATTCTAGGCACTACTGTACTACAAACAACAAGGAGAAAAGTTTGGATCCACACCTGAATAGTGCGGCTCAAGCCCATCTCTAGTTTTACTAATTGGAAGATACTTTGGACCCCCTGAAAACAATCCACATCTGAATATCTGTCTCTGTGACTCCTCCCATAACAGGTTCATAACAGGGCACTGTCCCCTTCCCTACAATGTACTTCTCTTGCAACGGGCTTGGGCTCCTATTGTTACAGTATCTATCTTAGCTGTAGGATGCCAATCACTGTAGTACATAGGTACTATTTCCACCTTCCTTTGCTTACACAGGAAGCAACCCATCCTGCACACATTGAAGACAATGGTAACAACTCCCACAGATTTCAGTGAGTAAAGGATTGAGCCCCTGGAGTGTAATGAAGTGGTAGCTACCTGGTGGCCTTTCATGATCCCATTTCTCTCCAGATCTTCAGGACCTGGGCAGCTGACTCATTTCCACCATTTCCTGCCTTGAGATGTCCCAGCAAGGTAGGCACCATTGCTTCCAATTTTCTGCCAGCTTCACACCGCTCCCCCTCCTACTGGAATAGTGCTGGAAATGCTACAGCTGCTACCCCTGCCCTTTAAACACTCTGAGTCCTGAGAAAGACTGTGGAATGCTTCAAGCCAAGGGCGTCCCCTTCTCACATGATGGATATGGGGTTGGGGAGCACAGTATGTTTTGGAGCTAGTTATTATTAGGCTTCACGGACATTAGTCCTCTTTGACAAATGAGCTTTAGTCAGTTGATCCGTCGTTATAAAATAGTATTATAACTGTCCTTCGTTTGCATTTCAGAGCAAGTCGGTAAAAAGGAATCCCCGATGCTCATATTTGAAATACACACTTATTTATACAACTTTCGTCGTACCCACTCCAAAGGTATAGCCCTGTTCCTAGGTGTGCTTTGTGTGAGGGAACATCGTGGCAAGCAATAAGGATAGCAACTCCCACGCCACCACCTATGCGTGGGAGGAGCGCTCTGTAAAAATCCACAAAGCTATCACATTGTTCTCCTTTAAATACTTCCTTAAAACTCACCTCCGCCAGGATGCCTATGGGTGCTGCTTATCACACTGATCACCACTGTCTCACTGTCACCACATGCTTATTGTGCACACCTGTTGTCTCCCGTCTTTGATTCTGAGCTCTTTTTTTTTTTAATGTTATATTTGGACAGTGCCGAGCACAATAGGGCTGAAGCCTCTAGGCAGTATAGCAATACAAATAATAGTATGCTCCTCTCCTACTGCATAGACTGACAGGAAGAGAAATCAAAAGCAAACAAGTGCAAAACCTGAACTATACAAATACAGAGAATTTCAGACCTAAGGGGATTCACTCTGATCTTACTTATTCCAGTGTAAATTACTTCAGTTGAGTTATTCCTGACTTATGCCAGTGTAAGACTATAGATGCTTCAGGTTATTTTTTTAAAGTATTCTTACTTGTTTAGTTTGACATCCTTGTTGGGTTGAGCTGGCTGAAAAAACACACTGGATCTGCCATATACATTCTCTCAGCTGGTAGCTTGTCTGACATTCATTTGGCATGTCTAATTTTCTTAGATCCGAGACCTGCTTGCTGGAAAAATTAGTACCCAACACCATGTTTTATCATAAATTCAGAGAATCAAAACACAAATCACATACTGAATTTGTTAACTTTCAGATAAGTATAATTAGCCCCAAAATGCTTTAAGTAGTGTTTACATATTTATTTACAAAAGACAATTATCTAAACAAAGAAACATTTCCAGTTAATTGATACAAAGATACGAGACAAATGTAATTAATCATTATTAGAGTGTGCAGCCTTTTATTGTTTTAGAGTTTGCAGCTGTGGGAATAACAGAGTGTGACACCACTTCTGGCTACTGGGATCACAGGCTAGTACTCTGTTGGGGGCTGAGAAGCGCAGTCCATGTGTGCTGTGCACTTTTGTACACTTACTGTAGGTGACAGTCTCCTAGGGTGACCAGATGTGCCCATATCAGGGGCTTTGGCTTGTATTGGCAACTGTACCATCCTTTCAAAAAAAAGTGTCCTGATTTTTCACACTTGCTATCTGATCATCCTACAGTCCCCACATATACACAGTACATCACAAAACTACGGCTTGAACAGCAGATCTTGCTCAGGAGAGGAATACCTGGAGTGATGTATACTGTAGATGAGGATTAATGAATAATACAGTGGCTGCCTGCATTTAGTCTGGCTCAAGCCAGTTCACTGTCATACTGACTGTTCCTCCAGGTTTGTTTTTCTAATGAACTTGACTTTTTAATGGACAGCTATTGTGAGCCTTATATCCCTGGTAAGTAGTCCCAATCAATGCAGCTCATCCCATAGTAAGGTTCTGCCTCACAGGGAACAAGAATGGAAAGAGTCAAGATATAGATTAAATTATATGTAGACCTGATTCTCCTGTGAGTGGTGTAAATCAGCAGTGGCTATGCTGACATCAATGGAATTAACCAATATGAGAGGAGAACAAAGCCTTATATCCTTAGCATTACCACTATGATATTATACAGGCTTTTATTCCAGTATGATATCAAATAGCCATACTTCAAGGTTTCTTAAGATTCCTAATAGTTATAATGGGGAACACCAGTAAAGCCTAAGCAGTGCTGTTCTGAAGTTCTAAAGCTATCCCAGCAGACGATGACATGCGTCTGCCTCCACTGAGGAGATACCATGCAGCTGGCCCCACTGCCTCAAAACATTTAGTACCATTTCAGTTGTTTATGGTAGATAGACTCCACTTGGCTGCTGTTGCCCTTGATGGGTCCAACATAATTCTCTTCAGCTATTGGGCTAATTCCCTTCTCTTTTCCTCTGGAATTCCCCCCCCCCCATTTGCTTTCCTTGCCATATTCATAAATAGAGAAGAAACGTTAAGTAAGTCTTGGTGTGTGATGTGGTGTTTATGCTTAGGTCCTAGAGACCTTGTTTAATTGTCTCTTTGGGTCTCTGGCATGGTTTGTGTTGTATTTTTCCTTTCTCTGTTTTTAAACGTTTGACTGGTGTGTCTTTGGAGCAATTTTGTGGCTACAGAGATTACCCTGAGAGCCATCATAGAGGTTCATGGCTACTGCCTTTGATGTCTCAGATCTTCCAAACCTCCTCTTCCACAGGAAAGACCCCAGGTATAGATGGGCTCAGGACCATCCAGTACTCCCAACATGGTGCAAAGCCTGTGTTTTCCAAAGACCTCAAGTTCCTGCAGCTTTTGCTTCACAGTTGGAACTGCTAGCTATAGTTAATAAAGGTTGTGCTATGTTTCTTCAGCAGAAGCAGGTTTGCACCACCTCCCAGTGAGGCAATTCAATACCTTTAGAATTCTTAAGTAATTCTTGCATCACTTGCTGCAATTGTGAACCCAAGGAGGAGTAATAATCATGCCTAGCTCTTCTAGACAGATCTTAAAGCACTTTACAAGGGAGGTAATAATCAATTATACCCATTTTACAGATGGGTAAAACTGAGGCACAGATAGGTGAAAAGTGACTTGCCAAAGATCACCCAACAATCTTTCAGCAGAGCTGGGAATAGAAATCAGGTCTCCAGCATTCCAATCCCATGCTATAATATCTAGGCCACACTACCTCTGGAGACACCCAAATGCCTTCTGAAGACAAAAGTCAAAGGTAGAAGAGGTCACTGTATTTTACCTCTTCTTAGGTAATGCTTTTTACTATTGCTAAGGTGGTGAAAAATATACTAAAATACTTTTTTAAAAATGGGTGGGTTTCTAGCACTGAAAAGTTTGTCAGGGCCTGTACAAAGGAGCACGAAAGGGCAGCTATGATGTGTCAACATAAAGATTCAGTTACATTTGAAATCTAGATTTTTATTTGTTGTTTAGTTTGTGTACATGGGCAGATGTGCGTTCTTTCAAGTACACATTTTCTAGCCATCCGAATCCAGACACAAGCGTGGCAATGAGCAGTGTCTGTTTGAATAATGAGCTTCTTTTAATCTGTTAACTTTTGTGGGAAAATTGAGGCCCCAGATACTTATGGTCCTCAAAGATCCTGTAGCATTCTTAGCAAGTTAAGAGACAATAGAAGCGTTAACACGGTGTTCCTGGCCAAATCCCAATTTGAATAACTATACTCTGCCTGCCTAATTTGGCTACTACATCCCATAGACTCCACCCTACGCTGTAATGTTACTGTGTTTTGTTACAGGCCTACTGCACTTCACCCCAGAGGAAGCTGAAATACCAGTGCTGCTGGGAAGTGGGTCCTACAAGTGAATGCACTGTCGTTGGAAAGTGTGTTACGTAGACAGAAATTAGAAGTTGAAGTTCTCAAATATTTACGAGCTCCATTCTGAATGATGAAAAGTGATTCATGAGTTAGGAAATGAGGGATAGTGGAGAAATACAAAGCTCTCCCCTCTTTTTATTTTGAATCCGTCCAAATATGAATGAAATGCTGTGCTTTGCCATAAGCATGCTTTTTAGGACCATCAGAAGACGCTAATTTAAACAGCACTAATGGAATAATTTGCACCGCACACCACTACATGATGGGAACTGTACTATACAGTGTATCGTAGCTCTCTAATACTTTGGCACTGGTTTAAGACTCCATTAGCTATATGGATCCTTTGGTTTCTATAAAAAAAAATTCCATTTCCTTGTTCATGTCTCTCCCCACCCCCGCCCCGCATCCTCTCTCTAAGTTCTGGCCTTTAGCCTCATGTCTCACAACACACCAGATAGTCTTACAGTCCGTCTCATTCCGACAGCACGCCCGAGCATGTGTTATTCCATACACAGTGTGCAGTACAAGGTGAGCTGTAATTCACACTTTGGACACATTGGCACCTAAGACAACAGAGACGTTTCTGCAGACTGTTTTCCCTTTCCGGAGCATGTTCAGGATTTTTCTCTCAGTAGTGAAACCTACATGGCTGAGTCCTGAACAGAGAAATATATTCCTGGCTCCTGGCAAGGATATGCTTACTAGGGCCACTCAGAGGAATAACAAGCAGCTTCATCCTGCCAGAGGATTACAGTAGGACCTTGGTACTAGAGACCAGAACCCCGTGCCTACCCAGAATGGGGTGCCAAGGTAGCTATAGGATGGGAATGTAGGAGGAATCACTTTCTATTCAATACCTGTGGCCCAGAAATTTATAAAATAAAGATAAAAGTTTTGCATCCTTGGTAAAAATGGTATCTTAAACTAATGACAATTAACTTACAAGAGAGGTAGAGTTGGGATCCATTTGCATTTTGTTATGTGATGCATGAGAAATGCGATGCTTTTTGTCATACAAATGTCATCCCCCCCATAAATAATCTCATATTTTTAGTAGATTTCCCTTAAAGTGAGTATGAAATTATTTTAAGAAGGGGGGTGGGAATTATTTGGATTTCCTCCTTTTTCTGGACACTTCACAGAGTTCAGATGTTACCCTTTATTTTTCTTTGTTAAAGGTGAACAGAATTGTTGACAGTACAAGTTATTCCCATATATAAACAGTAAAAGAGGGCTTCAAATATATCCAGTGAAAGATTGTGGCAGAGTGGGGCAGTATAAAATGACTTACAATAAATACAAATACCTCTTAAAAATTATTTATGTAACTTTCCTGTAAAGTTCCTCTGACTTGATCTATCTGTCCTCAAGCACGTCAGCTGTTAAACTAATTGTGGCCTGAGTCTTTCCACTTCTTTTAATTTTTTCATCCTTGAAACACTTTTCTATAGCTGGGGCTCTGGAGCCTTTTATTAGGTCCACCACTTATGGATTCTGTGTTTCATTAACAATTCAGTCTCTCTTTTCCTAAAACCAGCCCATCTTTGTTCATTTCTCTTTAATTATTTTTACATTAACTTCTCCTGCCTTGGAACAAAAACCATTTTAAAAAACCATTTCAGAGAGTCCTGGATCATAATCATTATAAAAAAAATAAAGAAAAAATATGCCATGATCCGAGGAGGACTTAGAACCTCATAATAAAGGACCTTTGGTAAGTGATAACATTGGAGAGAAGGGGAAAGTAATACAGGGATTGAAAACAGAAGGATATTGAATTTACAATCCCATTTTTACAGTCTTTTGCTCTGACACAGGTCACAATTCTACACTGCTGATTTTAACTAAATTGAGTAATGCTGCTCTATACCCTACTTATAATGTCTATATATCTCCTTGTGACTTATTCATGTTGGGGGTTGGTGGTGGTAGAAGGCTAGTAATTTTTGTCTACTTTTTTAACACTTTAAAAGTATACAGATGTACAAAAGGAAGTCCCCCAAAATAAAAGTAAATAAACTGAGCTAAATCATCTGAATATACATATTATGGGCCTGATTCTTTCTCTCACTGACGCCAGTGTATTTCCATTGGCTTCATCAGAGTTATTCCTGATTCTCACAATGTGATAGAAGAACCAGCTCCTATCAGAACTGATTGAAAAATGTCAATTGTTTTTCATGGGAAACTTTGGGAAACGTTTCTGTTTTGTTTTCCTAACAATATCCTGCAATGTTTTGAAGGTGGAACGGGGGTGTTGTAAAGAAAACTGAACAAACCAAACAATAAAAATGGTCAAAATGTGTTTGGTTCTCAGTGTTGTGCACAGTTAAAAAACGTGGATGTTCAAAACCCCCAAACTGAAAACTTCTACTAAAAATGGTTCGTTTTTTATAAGAATAAAAGCTAAATATTTCAACCAAAATAAACCTGTTTTGGTGAATACCTTTTGACCAACTCTATATCTATTTAATCTGAGACACACTAAAACTGATCTGCTATTTTGTGAACTAACAGATGGGGAAAAAGACTGGTGTGGTGTGAAATCTTAAGCCAGACAAAACTTGCATATTTTCAAACTCGGGTTCAAAAGTGAAACTTTTCAAGGTTTTGTAATATTCAAGAACACTCATCCCCGGTTGCCTGTTCTACATTTCCCACTATGCCTAAGGGCCAAATGGCTTCCTCCGCCCACCTGCCCACTCACCCCACCCCACCCCCACTTCCCTCATCTTCTGCAATCTGGTCAGCAGGTTCCTCCCATTTGGAGATTTTGGGGAACAGCCAATAAGCTCCCTCTATTCCCATGCAACTGCATTAAGTATTTCATTGGTTAAAGTAGATTAAAAAAGAAGGGAGAGCTCTCACAGCACTGGCAAATCAGGAGAGAGAGCTGTTCAGGGAGAACAACCAGTCCATCCTGCCACCAATGCCGAGCTGTTCCCTACTAAGTGGCTTATTCAGTGGTCTAGCAATGCTTTAAATGCCTCTAACAATGGGGCTTCCTTTAGTTCCCATGGAAGATTATTCCACATCCTAATACTGGCCAACTCACTGTCAGGACAGTTTCTCTTATTTCAAACTACATTTTCAACCTCTTACCCCTAGTTATGCCCCCAACTACAGCAGGCATGCTTAAAAAGTTAATTCTGCTCCTAGAAATATTACCAGCTCTAGCTAATCTCTCTGAAACCTGCGATAGATCTAGAACTTGAGTGATACTTTAAGAGATTCCACCTTAAATAATACATCTTTCTTCATTGGTTTGGCAACCATTAGTGAATTCTTACCATATTCCTCCCACGGTCATCCTAACTGTACATATATATATATATCTTAACACGGCACCAGGTAAAAGTGGAAGATAAGGGGAGGGAAGCGGGGAGAGGCAGGGTCTATTGCGGGGGACCAGATCTTCTGGGCACCGTCCAAGCTAGCGTAGCCAGGGTTTTTACGAATAGATGAGTGAGCTGAGAATTTGTCGTTTGTAGGTTGGAAAGCTTTAGTTGCAGCAGCTTAGATCTAGGTATCAAATCTATTTATAGCATGTAACTGTACTTGTGCCTACAACATTTGACAGGCACATTATGTACATTGAAAGAAAATGCCTCACAAGGTTATCTTGGTGGTTAGTTTATTATTATTATTTATCTGGCAATAACACCTATCAACCCCAACTGAGATCAGGACTCCACTGGACGAGGCACTGTACGGAAATTAAGAGAGAGACCCTGCCTTGACGAACACAGAATATAAACAGAGAGTCAATGGGAGTAGTAGTATCTTATTACTTATGGGAAACGGAAGCACGGAAAGATTAAGCGATTTGCTCAAGGACCCATAGCCTGGATGACAGTGAGGAATGAACCTAAATCTCCTGAATCCCATTCCAGTGTCGTAAGCACTGGAGAAGAACTTTCTTCTCTGTACAGTGCTTTAAACAGGGAGAGCACTGTATAAATTCTGAGCATTAATACAGGCAATAGCACATGTTCAATGGGTGATTTTAACCTTCCATTAGGAATTTACAATGAAAGAAATTTATTCTTTCACATGTTGAATTGGTACTGTGCACTAGAATTGAGGACTGCAAATTTATTTCCCTGTTGCAATTATATTTTTTCCCCTTACCCAGCGGTAGATGCACTTTTATGTATAATTCTGAGCATGTTTCTTAGGATTACTTAAGAATGCTTGATTCCTTCCCATCATAGAATTATTGAGTCAGAACACTGGCTACAGCCTAAATGCACACAACACATGTTATGTGAGGCAGCACAAAGGTGAGGGTTAAGTCTCACCTTTGGACTCCTCTGATCATGCTCCTACTCTCCGCTGGGCCAGAGCTTATGTGCTATGTTAGAGCAGCCTTAGGGCTGCTCTTTATTTACACCAGGTGGCAAAAGTCTCGGGGGGGGACTGAAAATGCATCAGAGGATCAGTATGGCATCAGGTCATCTTGGCCACACCCCATTTCTCCACTGTGTGAACAGCTGGGGCGGGGCAGGTCAGTGGCAGAAGAGTCTATATACCTGTTTCCTGTTACCAGAAGATCAGCCTTCCTGGGCCAGTGAACAGTTTTCCCAGCCAGATTATGTTAGGGTGGAGAATTTGGCCCATCTTCTTTAGAAGCAAATAATAGTGACTTAAGTATCCGTGCATGCGAAATGAGCTACATCATACTTAAAAAAAAAAAAGAAAGAAAAAAAATACCGGGCTTCCTTCTGTAATATACTCTAAGATTTGTTTATCCGTTTCCAAGTTGACAGCAAACATCAGCATACCTGCCCTCGGGTTCATTTTTATCTTGGCTCACAACCCCAGCCCTCCCCCCGCTCAGTTATTCTCAATTTTCAAAATTGCAACACATTCTTCTGTGTCACAACATATTTCTACTGTTTCCCCCTGCTATGACGTGTATTTAATTGAGCTAAAACTTTGTTTCAACTGACATGCAATATTTGTAAGGACATGATCATTACTGTCCCAGGGCTACATTAGCTACTGAGATGCAACACCTGTTTTGTTGTAATGCAGGCATTCCTCAGGCAAGATTAGCCATGGTAACCAGCTTCAAAACTTGCCCTACAGTTTGCTTATTTGAGACTACAAGGTAGATACAGATTGGGAAGTCTCTCCGTGACATGGATTTTTTTTTTTAGATTTTGCCTTGTGAAATGTTCCTCATTATCATTTTTCATGTGACATAGAAGACAGCTTTCCATTTAAGTTACCCGTTAATCTGATTAATAACTTATTTTTATTGTACACTTGTGTTTTATGCTGCCTGCGAGGCAAATATTATCAGTGTTTTCTGACAAGAAGTAACACAATTCACAGAACATATTTTAGGCCCCGAGATGAGAGCAAAAAAATTCGATTTATTAGACCCAAGGACTGTGGCTTTTTATGAAATATAAAAAGAGGGCATGTTTAATTATGTTGTGTTTTCTATTGGTGCTTTGCCTGCAAAAATAACATGGATTACCATATTTTTCCTGTCACTGACAGCTATTTCAAATGGATTGATTAAATTTCTTAAGTACGGAATGGATTACATCACAATTCCTTGCAAATAATTTCATAAAGGAAAGATACACTAGCCACCCAATTAAACCAGGCAAGAGCAGAGTCTGACAGGGCAGAGTCATGTCCCTCTTTTAAAATATCAACAGAAAAGTCAAAATTCTTATTTAAAACCAAAGAATTATGCACACAGGGACTGAGACTGATAGCTCAATATCGGACCCATTATGTGGCATTATGTATAATTTTAGGTTACATAGTTACAATATCAGGGCCTGATCCTACTCCCATTGAAGTCAATGGTGAAAGCCTTGTTGACGTCAGTGCAGTAGGTTCGGACTCTTAAAGTGTTTTTATGTTCTCTGTGGAATCTGTTTCTCTACTCCACATCACTGTTAATATTCACTGTAGCCTTTACTGAAAGCCATGGGTAGCCATTGGGAATTTAGCATGAGCAAGAACAGCAGCAGGAATCGTCTTTCTCTGTTTAATTAAAGGAACGCTCCCAAAAATATCTTTATGAAGAACTATAGTGTGCTAACAGCAATGCTGAGGGGCCCAGTCTTGCGGCCTTGACTCATGTGATGAGATCCACTGCTGTCCCTGGGGCAATTCACGATGGAGAGCTGCAGCAGCAGCAACCAGAAAAGAAACATTTAGAGTTTTACGTTAATTTGTGAGTAAAGAATGAGTTGCCTTCACCAGCATATTATAGTTGAAATGATGTTATAAAATGTAATAAAGTTCTTGGAAGAGTTTCATTAGAGGCAGAGAGAAATCCTTAGGATTAGTTTGGCATGGCAAGCTGTTTAAGGGCAGGAACCAGAAGTGGTTGTCAAACACCATCTAGTGGCCTTGAAGAAAAGTGCAAGCATTCAGTCACAAAGAAGCTCACTAGCGGCTGGCTTCCTAGCTCTTACTATTGCACAAATCCTGTCCCCAGAGTAGGGCCAGGCTGAGTGCTGCAGGGGTCTAGGGTGGAAAGAATCCTTCCCACATGCTGGGAAGCTGCCACTACTGCCCCAGTATTGCAGCAACGGCCTGCTGCTATGGGGCAGAGACAGAATGCCAGTGGAACCCACGTAGTCATGGATCAAACCTGCTTCCAAATCCCCCCCTTGTGGTTCCACACAGGGAGTCTCAATGACAGGATCTGCATGCATCCTGCTCTACCCCATGCAGTGGATTTGCACTAGTTCTGTTGCATCTAGGGCCCTCCATGCCAAAAGCAGGAGGATTCACCCATTTATTAATAAGTTGTTTGTTGGAGATCGGAAACATGCATTTATATGGATGCATCCATTGCCACCTGAACTGATAATCGCTACAGAATTTCTCCTGTAATGCATCCCCTCTGGACTAAGTAGCACTTAATAGTTTTACAGCCATGATGATTGATACATTGGTAATGGGAAACTCTCTGATGAGGAGTCTATGTGTCTGCAATAGCTGTGGGAATGGAAGCGGAGTGGGGGGAAAGGGGGGAAGAGAAGACCATAACTTGTTTTCCAAACAACCTTTCCAAAAGTTAATTAAATCCAATAGCAATGGAGAAAGGGGCTTTTCATAAAATGTACATAAAGGGTCATGCAGACCTTACTTGGACAAAAATCCCATTAAAAAGCCAAGAAAGTTTTGCCTTGATAAATGCTGGGGGTTGAGTGTCCTCAACTCCCACAGACTTTGGAGGAGCTGGCTTCCCAAGTGTTTTGTGCTCTCCTTTCTCATTGATGTCCCACAGGGCTGGGTTCTTACCAAGGGTTCTATCCTGTCGTGCCATCAGTCTGTAAGCAGCTCTCAGTGGAGAGCACTGCTTCAAAACGGACACCACCAAATTCTGGAGCAATTCCACTGACATCGCTGGGGCCGCACAATTGTAAAACTGGTGCGAGAGAAGAATCAGACCTGTCAAGCAGTGGTTCTCCCCAGTGCACACATATAGAAGAGCCTAATCCTGCAAGCAATGGGAGCTGAAGGAAGATGCAACATCACAGCATGAAGCCCTATGCAGCAATGTTGGTGAAGATTTATCATCATCAGTTTCTCTCATTTTCACTAAAAGCCCTTTATTGAGAGAGGAAAAGTGGGCTAGAAATACAATAGTAACCAATCATCCGATCTCTTTGCACACCAATTAAAGATTTTATTAAGCAGTAAATCTATAATGAGGCCCAAAAATCTGGCTATTACTGTGCATGCAAATCAACCTTTTAAGGGCCAAAACCTTCAGTCCCTGTGCATCCAAAACCTCCCATGTGAAGTCAAAGGGAGCTGTGGGTATGCAAAGAATAAAGGATTGGGCAGTTGGGGTGAAGATTACCCCAGAAAACATAGGAACGGTGGAAACGCCCTAGTGGAGTAGAAGAACCATGGCACAGCGCGTAACCAATTGCTAAATAGGAGGGAGTTTTCCCTCCTGCATGCTGTACAGCTAGGCTCCACACCAACTCCACATAGGCCACCAGAGAACTGGGTGTGGGGACTCAGACTTCAGTGGAGGGCCAGCGGGTCAAAGATTATACCAATCAAGTGGTCACAAATCTCCATAAGGGGGAATGCAGGGTCTGGAGCCTGATTCCATCCTGGGAATAGGGCTAGAAGAGAAGCTGTAGAAGGGCTTGGGGTCTAGCCTGGAGCTGCCTACAGAGTCGAGTCTGTCTCCCGCAACTCCTGCACAGTTCAATCTACCTTGCATCCCAAGACACTTCTCAACCCATTAGACCACTGTGCCTCCTGAAATCTGTTTAGTCCAACAGGAAAACAGTAAGACTCATTCAAATAAATACACCTAAGCCATATATTTGTCTGAATGTATTTTGGATAACATTAGCCTTTCTGAAACAGCCTTCATCAGCCAGAACTGTCCTACATCTCCATAAATCTCAAATGAATGTCCTGATCCTGCAACTGGCTGGATCCATGCAGACAGACCCTTGCACTTGTTCAGAGCCCCACTGAAATTAATGGGGCTCCGTACACCCCAGTTGCAGCATTCCATCAAAACTTCATAATGAAGTCAAGTCTGATCAATGTTAAGGCTGAAAGGCAATCTGACCAAAGTGAAGAATTCAGTCATTGAACTCCACTCACATGTAGTGCTCTTGTGCCAAAATATTGCGTCCATAATAAGGGGAAATAGTCTCCTTCCAATATGAATGTGTAACTCTTGTTGATGTGAATAGAAGTTATGCACGTGGATTGATATGAGAAGAGGCCCTTTGTTATGTACTGTAGCATTAACTATGTTAACCACCTATGCTGCCCATGTATAATACTGAAGGGAAAATAACTGTGGAACTTCAGCTCTAACTTTGATATTTAAATGTAAGGTTAAAGTTCAACATTCAGCCTGCTTTGTCATACCTGGGCATTGATTTTTCTAGATTTGTATCACAACCACAGAATCATTTACTTTACTTTTCTTTTTGTCAAGGAACAGAATGGTTTCTTTTCCAAACAAATTAGATGGCAGTTCTGAGGCAAAATATTCATCTGAGATTTTTGTATTTTTTTAAAAATTGCATTTTAATTTTAAATAAAGCCACTCCTGAAATCCTCGTGCACGCCCATAACTTCCATTGAGTACAGTGGTCCAAAAGAAACACAGAATTTGGCTCAGTGTTTTCATTTCCATAGAGATTCTATAAACACACAAACTAGCCTTCTGTCTTGTAAATCTAAATCACTTATGCAGCAGTCATGTTCCTTTGTAGACGCTCAGATACCATCATGATGGGTGCAATGTAGCAACAATATAATGTAACCTGTGTAGATTACATTAAATTCGGTTGTTGCAAGTGCAGAATTCTCAGTGAGTGGGTGTTTTGCATTCAGGAGGACTGCAGGATGAGACTAGTAGGCCTTGGTCCTGCCCTCAATTGCTAAGTTGATAATTACTGCATAGCTTGTAAATGGAGTCATGGAACATGGCTGATTTGGCCAGCTCCACATCCAATGAGGGCAGAATCAGACCCTATAGTCGCAAGACAGAGCAGTGCATCCTGCTTACTGTATCTAAAGATAAAGCTTGAACCTACAGAGGAGAAGCAGAAAGATTTCCAACAAGGTTTTGTAGAACTACACATCTCTTCAATAAAGAAGCATAGATCTTCCTCTTCAAATCATTATTATTCAGATTAAAAGCAGGGAAAAACCCATCTACATACAAACAAAAAGCATTATGAAAAAGATTTAATTTTCACCTTTGTCTTTAATTCCATGCAGTACTGTGGTTTGGAATCTTTAAAAGGCACATCAAGTGGCATCTCTCAGGCTGCAAATCTAGTGCTAATTAAAACTGCATTAACCCTAATGGATTGGAAAGAGGGAATCTAATTTAGAAAACTTCTGTTTACACAAGACAGGCTAGAAAAACAAACTGTGCCATGCTTCATCCTGCACCCTCCACACACTCATTCTCATTCTCTCTCTCTCTCTCTCTCACACACACACACACACACCCTAAATGTATGATTTACTAGATCAACTGTATAGGGGAAGCTTATGGTGTGATGAACTTCTCTCCCAGTGCTATTGACATAGTCACTGTAAGTTGGGTAGCTTCAAAATCCCTGTATTGTTGCACTTAATAATCACATGCGCTTGTGCTAATCAGTGTCACAGGTGCCGCTAATAATTCACCTAATTACTTCATTATTTTTTGCCACTCCACAGACCAGTTTGTATTTACTGTACAGTATGTAGTTATTACTACCACTTATGGGGATGATTTCAACTATTCCATAAATTCTCTCTTGGTTAGGACAAGTATTGTCTTGTTTTCTTGATTTCCCAAGTGGCCGTGATAGACACATCCATGCAGAATCTAATTAATGACAATAGCTCCTAGAAGCGTGAGTAATAAATGATCAGTTATTTTGGAAAATCAATAAGAAGATTTGCTTTTTTTTAAAATGCCGAGGTTTATTTTCCCTTAGACCCTAATATAGTCCCCACCCTCCTCAAGATGGGGAAAAAACCTGTCTGAGTGAGCTTCCCAAGCACTGCACCCATCCTAGAAATCAGCAGAACCTGGCCTCGCATCATTATGGGGGAAGCTGAGCAGTAAGTAGCCCCCTGAGGCTTGTTGTCCTAATGAATACCAGGCCACAAATTAATGAAGTAGGTTTTGGAAAAACATTGTGATTTTTAGCCACTCAAGCATCAGTAAATCTGCTAGAAGTCAAGACAGCTGTTTATAGTTTGTTAAGATGTTGACTGTTTACAAATTAGATTTTCCCTTTGAAAAACAGAGCAACCTATCAACTTGTTATTGTCACTCATCATAAACCCAGGCACTTCCTCTACTGTAGGAGAAATGCTAACATTTGGTGGTCTAGTCGTTAGGAAGCTCAGGTTTGGTTTTATCCTGCAGCATCAGAAGCGTTAACCTTGGTTTCCCGCAACTGCCCCATTTCAAATGGTCTTTGCTCGTCTCGCCCTGGATTTTCATTGACTGGTAAAATGTCATTCTCTAGTCATTCAAACTTACCGCGAATTGAAAATATTCAACAATTGTTTTTTCCTTTTTACTTGCCTTTTTGTGCACAAAAGGTATTTTGGCTGCACAACACCTCATGCCGGCTGAAATTAAGAGCTTTGTCTGCAAGAGAAAGAAATACACACAAACCTAGTTTTTAATGAGAATTCCCCGCTTTTCCCCCGGTGATAGCTATAAACCCCCTCAAGCTGCACACAAATTGCCTGGATTTCAAAGTCAAGGCCCAGGCCTAAAGCACTAGGCAGCTTCCTGTGTCTTCCTGTTTTGGAAATGAACTGCAATTTGTTTTCATTGACCCATAGCATCACTTGCAGAATCTAGGGTTAATGGACCAAAACATATGAAAGATATAAAATTTGTTTTTAACCACTTCAGCATCATCTTCTCATCCCATTCTTCCTCCAGCATCACAGTACTGGGAAGGAGTGACACTAGAAGGCTGTTTATCCCCAAGGGAGCAAAGCCAGAGCAGACCAAGATCCAGTGACTGCTGGGCTGTTGCATTCAGTGATTGATCAAGATCCTTCTTTGATAACCTCTCCACCCCAGCTTCTCAGTGAGCATCCTTCCCTTGCCAGTCATGATTTGGAGTCCATTTCAATAACAATTAGGATTCCTGACTCTGTTAAGGGCACTATCAATCAAATTGTGATCCACCAGCAGTACAAATTTCCTGATTGCAAATGACTGTGTTGCATAATCTCCATGTGCCATTCTGACGAGCCATTTAACACGGACTGCACTTAAATAAAGGAATCAGACGATGCTGCTGTATATCCCTCCGCGTAGCTATTGTAAACACAGGAAAGAGAACACTGATTTCACAGGGGACACCTAGGTAGTGAGTAGGCTTTTGGTTGAGCCAGCTTTTGAACAAACAGGCCTCTCGGGGTATGTCCACACTGCAGCTGGGAGCAAGCCTCCAAGCATGATAAAAACAGCAGCGGGGACAGTGCAGCAGAAGTCAAGGCCAGCAACCTGAGTCCGGGCCTGCTCGTTCCCCAAGATCCAAGCTCTGGAGGCTAGCCCGAGCCACCACTCATGCTGCAACAGCAACACTGCTGTTTTTAGTGTGCTCGCTTGAGAATGCCTAGTGCTGTCCGTCTCCCCAGGCAGGGAGCCATGCTACCAGCTGCAAGGCAGGCATACCCTTGGAAGTAGTGGCTGACAGAGAGGAGGAGGATCTTTTCATTACAGCATTGCACTAAGGACACAGGGGGCCTCGGTTCAATTCTTGGCCCTGCCACAGACTTTGGGCAAGTCATCTAGCCTCTCTGTGCCTTGGGTGTAACCTGGAGATAATACTTCCTTTCTCCCAGTCTATTTAGATTTAGGTTCAGGGCAGGGACCATATGCACAGCATCTGGTACAGTGGGGCCCTAACCGCAGCTGTGGCTTCTAGATGCTGCCGGGGGTGACAGCTGTCGGTTTCAAAAGACAACAGTGAATGCACCAAAAAGGTTCCGTTTCTGGGTGCTGTGCTGCAGCATCCCGAAAGTCCCATTCGTGAGCGACAATCCTTGCCAAAGGGGCCGCAGGCGTAAAGAGCAGGGCCAGAAGATGAAGCCGGGGCACTTCTGGTACTTGAGGCCGGCGTTGCTTTCATCTTCATTCTCTTTGCTTTCCTCTCTCTCAGCCACCTTGACTCCCTGGTGCAGCACAGCCCTCTAGCATAGCCTGTTGCTGCATCTTCCCAGCTTGCAGTGTCCATGTTGAAAGTTTTCAAGTCTCTCTTGCAAATCTCCTTTAATCTTGGCTGTGGAGCATTCTCAAGTTCTCCATACTGGAGATCCTTTGGAATTCATCTATCGTCCATCCAGTGCACATGACCAAGCCAACTGAGACAGCTGTTTTGAGAACGGTGATTAGATTGGGTAATTTTGATCTCTCAAGTATTTCAGTGTCAGGAACTTTAACATTTAGAAGACCGCATGTGAAAGGTGTTTAGCCTTCTCTTATACCTGCTGTAGGTGGTCCACCATCATACAGTAGCATTCTCAAAATGCAATATCTGGTAGACCCATATCTTGGTGTTCAGTGACTGTTTCCTGTTATCCCACACATGCTTGGTCAGTTGGCCGAATGTGGTGGCTGCCTTTCTGATGCAAGAATTAAGTTAGTCATCCAGAAATATCCAATACAGTTGATGCTAGCTAGCAAAAACTTGTGCACTACTTCTAGTGTGGTTCCAGCTGTTAAAACTTCTGGTGCATTCAACTCACCTTGTGCCATAATTGTTGTCATCTTTAGATTGGTGGTTAGTGCAAATTCATCACAAGCTAGCGCAAAGCTATTGCAAAGTTGCTGGAATTCCTCTTCGCTGTGTGTGATGTGCACGGCATCATAGGTGACGTTTTCTTATCAGCAAGCATTTGACTTTGCTTTTTGCTCTTAGACATGCAATGTTAACGAGTTTCCATCTTATCTCCTATGGAGATTACACGTTGGGTGCCGGATGAGAAAGCATGACGAAGCAGCAGAGGGAAAAATATACCAAAGAGTGTTGGTGCCAAAACACATCCCTGTTTGGCACCACAGTGGACTTCATACTGGACTGTAGCCATCCCAGAAGTAGTATTGAATTAGACTGGGGAAGATTGGGGGGCAACCAATTCTTTCTAGCAATTGAAAAAGGCCCTTTCACCTGGCCACATCAAAAGCTTTTGTAAGATCTAGGAAGGCTATGTAGAAAAGGGGTCCTTGTTCTTGACACTTCTCTTGTAGTTGTCTTAGTGGAAGGACCATATCAATACTTGATCTACCAACCCAGACACTGCACTGACACTCCAGTTATACATGTTCAGCAAGAACATACAAGTCTTTTGTGTGAATATCTTGGCAGCAACCCTCAGGAGAGAGATTCTTTTGTGTTTGTTGCAGTCATTCAGATCTTCTTCGTTTGTGTGCAACATTATAATGTTGGCACCCTTCATGTCTTGTGGTACCCCCTCCTTCCCTCCAGCAGGCAGGAAAGACATTGTGCAGATGTTTAAGCCCAGTCTATCTTCCTTGTTTTAGTACTTCATTTGGAATTCCATCTTTTCCTGTGCCCTTTCCTAGTGTTCAGGAGATGATTGCATTTACAAGATGGTTCTATAATAGTTCTTCAATAGCCTGGAGGCTTGGGATCACACTTAGCGCTGCTTCAGAAACAGTGATTTCATGTGGCTAGAGTTCATGATAGTGTTCCACCCAGCACTGCATCTGTTTGCTTCAGTCAGTGATGATGTCTCCACTAAGAGATTTGAGTGGGGCGGTCTTCTTGGCTGAAGAACCAGGGGCTCTTGATTCCATCTTACATACTTCTTAGCCCTCCGTTCTCAAAGGATGTTTGTGTCTCCTCACACAGATTGAGCCAGTATGATAGAGCATATTGCCTTACTATTAATTGCAATGCACTCTTGGCCAATCTGAGGTTAACCCATATCTCAGGAGAAGGGTTCATGTTGTGGTGGAGATATGCCGTGCGTTTTGCTTCAGTAACTGGAAGCATTAATTCAGCGTATGCTGCAAACCAGTCTTTATCTTTTACAGTCTTTTTTTATCAAAAGCTAAGGTTGCAGCTATATAGATATTCATTCCGAGTGTATTCCATAGCATCCATAGATGCTATCATACTACTACTAATAATAATAATTAATAAATCAACATGTCTTGCACAGAGTTAGAAAAGAAGAATTAATTTCATCCTTCTGTAGCTCAAAGTAATAACAGGTCTAATTCTGCTCCATACACCAGCCCATTGACTTAGATTTTAAGTTCTCAGAACAGGAACCGTGAATGTAATTCTCCACTGTGTCTGAGCTGGGCTTGGATGTATTGGAGACTGGCAGCTGCCTGAAGCCAGTTGCAGCTCCCTGACTGTGATTACATGCAGATCTCAGCTTTCAGTTTAAAAAAAAAAATGTTTTTAGCCCTTGCGGTTTTGAAAAGATTGAAAACATGACCTGAGTTCTGCCTCTGGGACCAGAGCTAGACACTGTAGATCCTCAGTCTGTTGCTGCTGCTTGGGCAGCTCACAGGGACACCCTGCTCAATTCCATTGGTGTGGGTGGGGCATGGCTGCCCTGGCCCAGCTGCTGCGCTGCTTCCGTTTTCCAGGCTGTGCAGGAACTTAAGGGCAGATTTTCAAAGGTATTTAGGCTCTAAAGATGCCACTAAGTGCCTAGTGTGATTTACAAAAGCACCTAAGTAGGTTAGATGCCTAACTCCCATTGAAATTATATATGTCCCAGGAAGATCAAGAAGCCCCTACAAGTTAGTAGTTACAGTCAAAAATGGGCTGAGAGAAGCCCAGTATAAACAGCTTTGAAGCCAGGCCTTAAACTACTTTAAAGCTTCCATGAGTCATTAAAATCTTTACAGCCATACACTCAAAAACATAACAAAAAGCAAAACAGTATTAATGTGTTTTAAATGACACGTAACAATTGGGAGTTCTTAATATCACTGCTAACCACTTATAGAGCACTTTATCTTCTCAAAGGACCAAACAAAAATGAACGAATTCATTAGTCCATACATCATCATCTTGCTTGTCAAAATGCACCGTGTTCCTGTTCAAAACATGCTGCACTGAGACTCCTAAAGGGAATCTGCCCTGCTTTGCGCTAAAATCCCACAGGGTGAGAGCAGCACTTTTTACACCACAAAGTTTTGGGGCAGTTCTGGATCCATCTACATGCGGGTTATTTCTTAGCCTGCCTGGTGAATTCCACTGAACGAAGAGCAGGATCTCCCTTCTTGAAGGACAGGTGTAATTTTAAGGTTCTAGGGAGATAAAAACTGTGAAATGTTCATTATTATTACTACCATTGGCATATTTAAACCTACCGCTGTCAGTTACTTTCTTATTGAAAAGCTGCATCGTGTAGGACACCTGCTAGGAAAGAGCTAGTTTGGTGTACTGTAAAAAAATGGGAAAACTTGACTCGAATCAGCCTTTATGTTAGAGCTAGGCCAGGATTTTGTCTTATAGAAACGTGTTGATCAAGTTTGCAGAACAAAAACAAAGGGTGTTTGCATCCAGATTCTATTTGATTTAAACCATTAAAATCCAGAGAGACAAGGTGGGTGAGGTAATATCTGTTATTGGAGCAGCTTCTCTTGGTGACAAAGACAAGCTTTTGAGCCACACAGACCTGAAGAACAGCTGTGTGTGAAGCTCAAAAGCTTGTTTCTCTCACCAACTGAAGCTGGTCCAATAAAAGATATTACCTCACCCACCTCGTCTCTCTAATGTCCTGAGACCGACACAGCAGACATTCAGGTAACAACTCCCAGTTTTAGGCCATGTCTCCTTAATATCACTTTAATACTTACAGCACTGTCAAGCCCCAGCATTCAAAAATCGAGATGACCTTTCTACCACCACCCACCCCCACAAAAATAATAAAATTAGTTTAAAAAAACATGAGATTAAAAATAAAAAGTACAGTTTTTTATTTCTGGCTTCTAAACCATTAGGTTCATATTTTCAAGCTTTTCTCCGCAACCATGAATGTTGGAAACTTTTTTTTTGTTTAAATTAAAGCTGAGAATCTCACCTAATAACATGATTCTAGGAGCTGTGGCTTTAACAGAAACCCAGATATCATGAGACTTGGCATCACTGTTACGAAAGGTACTCAATCAAGACACTTGGGCTGGTATTTTCAAAGGGGGAGCCTAAGGGAATTTTTTGTTCAATTATTCTGATTGTCAAGCCAACATTAAAGAAGAATGGACATTTATACTTACAGTTATACTTGCAGTAGGTTGCATTTATGATCAGTGTTGCAAATAAAACAACTTTCCAGCATGGGCCCACCAGGAGCAGCAAATGCAAAACAGAACCTTCACTTTATACCTATTTCATAGCTCACACATGGTGAAAAGTGCCCTTAACTCCATAAACTGGGCCAGGATGTTGTGCTTTTTAACACTACCTGTCTTTTAAACAACTTTTTTTAAAACAGTTCTCAGTAGAAAATTACTGTTTTACCTCACTTTCTTCACTGATTTACTGGGAGATTCAAGGTTTCAGGTAAAATTGATGGTGTTTACATAACTCATGTTAAGATTAAAAGATTCCAAAAGTGGCCAGTGATTTGGGGTGTCTCAAACTGTGCATCCAAAGATTAAGGCATTCAGTGTCTGGCTACATCTGAAACATTGCCTTAGCATGTAGTGATGATGCAGTTGGAAATATTCATTGTGTTTGCTAGAAGTCCTCCGGGCATCCAAAACACCACTTCAGTGTGCCTTCTGGGAAAGGAGGAGTTAATTAAGTTACCTTATATTTAGTATCAATCTTTTTCCAGGCTTGTCAGGTAGCAAACAACAAGTTTAGACTTGACTCTGAGCATCAGCTTTGTCTTCATATAGTCTTGTGGGTAGTCTAATGTAATATTAATTGAATTGACATCTCTATTGAGATTAATTACAAATGCAGTACCCATGTTATTTCAACAGTTGACAGTTTGTGCAAGTGTAGTCAGACTCTGATTATCAAGATACAGGCCTGGAAGTGAGCTGGGATCAAGATTCATAAAGCATTATTTTGTAGCACGGGGGCATGTGGAAGGTTCTCTTACTTTGCAACAGCAACAGTTACAGCTTTGCAATTAGAAACCTGTGAGACATTCATATCCAATCTTGAACCCACTCTAATTTTGCCTGGGTTTGAGATAATCTATGAACATTGGTAGATGGAGGAAGTTTACACAGCAAGAAAGACCCTCTAGACATTTTCCACCAGCTAACTGGACTCTTTCCTTCTAGAAAAGTTAAAGAACTTCCTTCTAGAGAAATCCAGAGCTTATGGGGACTGGAAGGTATCTGGGCAGCTTGCAACAGGAAAACATCTCTTATGGGGAAATGGATGTTGAGGGAGGGAGTCTGTCCAAGCGAAGTGAAACTGCAGGCTCTGAGAGCTTGTTGGGAAATGTTTTTTGTACCTCTGAGAAATGAAAGTTTTTTATTTTATCAAAGTTTTTCTTCAAAAGTTTTTAGGCTTTTGTCAAACCCTCCCCAAAATCTGAACACTGAAAATTTTTATCCAAAAACTGAACAATTTTCAGGGTTTCTTCTCCTCCCCCCCCCCATGAAAAGTATCATCCAAATTGGACATTTCCTGTGGAATTTCAAGTTTCAATGAAAAAGTCATTTTTCCTTATAAAAATCTTTTGAATGAAAAATGTTGAACTCTTGTTTTGTTTGATTCCACGCTTTGCTGTTTGATTTTATAGCCCTGTACATGGGAACATCTCCCCTTGCTGACTGAAATAGGAGCTGTCCTGGGACCAGCATGGATGATTTCCAAGGAGCTGCACACCACTTTACCCAGAACCACAAAAGGACGCTTGCAGTCGCAGCTGGGCAGATGCAGGGTTTTGCAGCTTTTCCAGCCCTCAGCACAAGCTGTGAAACCTTACTCACATGAGAAGTCCTATTCACTTGGGTGGGGCTAGTTTGTTTCTAAGTTTAGAGTTCACCACTTGAGTAAGAGTTACACAACTGAGTCTCAGTCTAGTCTCAGACTTTTTCCCAAGTGGCCTCGCTCCCTGTATATATTTACTGCTTCCCCTTTTGTAGCCATGCAAAAAACCACCTCTCCTAAAGGATATGTAATCCAAAAAAGTAGCAGCATGAAGCAAAACAAGTAGCATGACACAACAGGAGCATTTATTAAATCAGTTCCTGGTGCAGCCCTGTCTCCTCTCTTGTGCCAGACCCATGCATTCTAAATCAAATCCCTTGGACTAACTACACTACATACCCTGCAGTGTACATCTTAAAGGACTATACAGGTGTTCAGTGGAATTCTCCGAGTTCAGGTACGAGAGGGGCTTTGATTCTATACATCCATTTACTCTGGGATGTAGTAGTGAAATACAACTTCTAAACACAAAGACCATCTCAAGACAGTCTGCCACCCCAGGCAAAACTTCCGTTTGCCACCCCCTCCTACCTCCTCATCTATGTTGCACTGCAGACTGGCCTAAGAAGCTATGAATGGCAGAGGGTTCAAACTTCCCCACGTAGACCCTGCTGACATGAACTAAAAGGTACCTAGTGCATGTTAAACGTAGTCCTAAATGGGACTACATCAACATGAACTAGATACCTTTTAGTTTGCACTAGCAGGATCTACAAGGGGCAGTTAGCGCTCTACACATTAGCACTCTCTGTCGTTCACACTCCCAAAGACTGGTCTGCGATGCCATGTAGACAATGCTTTTCCCAGAAATCTGCTGCCCTAGGCAGCTGCCTGGTTTGCCTATAGCTAGAGCGGCCTCTGTCTAAGCATTGGGAATGGCTCTTTACTAAGGCCTGCTCTACACACAGCTTTCTGTACTGATTTAACATTTTAGATGGGGGATGTAATTTTATACTGATACAGTTAAAGTGATAGAACCCATAGCATGGATACCATTATATATCAGTAGCAAGGGGCAAAGACGATACCACTATACATATATATAAATGTGCCTTTGTACGATATAACTGGATCCACACTAAGGGGTTGAATCACATTAACTAGACTAGTTTCTAAACCAATCTATTTAAAGTCTGTATAGACAAGCCCTTGCAGTGTGATTGTAAGGAAACCCTGAGAAGCTTTTGAAGTTACATCTTCTTTAAAATCCCGGGAGAAAAATCTCTCAGAAACAGCACAGGCGAAGTCACTGGAATAGGTTTAGACATGGCATTTGCTGAATGATCCCCACAATTGGCCCGTTCACAGGAAAAACTTGGAGCCTGATCTCCAAAGAGCCTGCTCACATTGCTCGCCCTGGGAATTGGAGAAACCCCGCCTCCACAGCAGAGAGCAGCTGGCAGTGGCCCTTGTGAGTAAATCACTGTCAAATTGCTACAGCGGATGTTGCAGCAATCAAGACTGCCAATAAGTAAATAATTGTGGGTGAACACCTGGTTTTCATACTGCCTAACATACCTGCCATGGGCACTTTAGACACAGGCACTCACGTAGAAAGCAGAGCAAATATTTATTTTGAAATCACTACAGGAATCGTGAAAATATCTGGATTTTTCTCACAGGAGCTGGGAAACCTGAATGCAGCTATTTATTGTATGAAATAAAATGCCTTTACACAGGAGAGAATGGAAGAGAGGCAGGTGGTCCCATAAGGCAGGAATCCACAAAGCCTCATTTCTGATAATTAGTTTGAGACTGAAATATAATGAGCCCTTTTAGTCAGTCAACTGAAGCTGTCATGGTCTGTGTGTGTGTGAAGGATAAGCCACTATCCTCCATACCTCTGTAATGTCTCATTTCAAGGGACATCACTCATTTTGGATCCAGTTACCCAAATTCTCACTTTAATTGCTGTAAGCTATATTCATCAGAAATGCAGTACTGTGGAACTGAGGTTATGGAAAATGTTTATTATTATGATTGGTGATATATTACAGCAGTGCCTGGAAGCACCAACAAGATAAAACCTCCACTGTGCTAGGTACTGTATAAACACCTAGTTACAGTCAATCCCTGACCCAAACAGCATCCAATTTAAGTAGACCAGACTGATGAAGGGTGCGGGGCAGGAAGTATTGTGGTCACCATTTTACAGATGCACAATTGAGGCATATAGAGATTGTGACTTCCACAAAAAGAAAAGGAGTACTTGTGGCACCTTAGAGACTAACCAATTTATTGGTTAGTCTCTAAGGTGCCACAAGTACTCCTTTTCCTTTTGCGAATACAGACTAACACGGCTGCTACTCTGAAACCTGACTTCCACAAGTTCATGCAGAAAGCTAGTGACTGAAGTCAGAACGGAACCCAAGTCTTGTGAGTCCCAATCTACGCCTTAATTACAAGGACATGTTTCTCTGAACAGAGATGACTCTCCCATAATTCTAAGTTTCTTCCATGCACAGTGTTTTTGTGTCCCATCATTTTGAATGTTTATCACATAGTGCAATGCCTTCACTTGGGCCCCAGCAGGTTGAGGGATTTGACTCTCTCTCCCATAAATTCAATATTAACTTGATCTTTTTCATGTTTAGTTTATTTTCAACCTGTTAATTATTCAAAATGTAACACACTGAAACAATAGACAAGAGTAATCTATATAATAAGATTCCAGGATTGTCACTCTGTGAGTCACTCTCAAGACTCAAATGTCACTGATCCAGTGAACTGCGATGGAAACAGACATGAACATTACCAAGAGCTCTTTTGTTTAGAATATCACCAAGTTCAATCACGACTGAGATTCAAAAATTTTTACCATCAAGTTATAAAGTTTTTAGCCATTGTTGGCTGTTTTATTCACACGACTTTATGAATTACATCATCTTTGCACTTGCACAAGATTTTAAGCTACCAGTTGATTGTTTTTTAACTAACTGAACAGCCCGTGTTTCTGCTATTAAACTAGATAAATAAAGAAACTCAACTCCCTTCTAAAAGATAACAGCATGGTCTGGTGCTCCTCCTATCAGCGGTAGGACGGGGTAATTTTGCTTCACTGGGATTTGAACTTGTGGATATAGAAAGTCCGGATATTTGAGAGGTAATTCTTAAATCATTAAGCCATCCCTTCCAGCATCATAAGTAAATCAAGTATACCATTTATGGATAGATACAATTATCTTATTAAATATACTGTTGTCAGTCATGTCTTGTATAATATTTATAGTCATTAGTGTAGCACATTTTAGTAAGACTTTGAGGTCTTGACAGCACCTTGTTTCCCAGGGATGACGTCCTATCACTTGTAGGGCAAAAATCCTGTTTCTTTGACTCCACACTCCAGATTCCTTACATATTATGTGCTTGGACCCTGTGCAAAGCTTCTGTTGCCATAATAACGAGGGAGGCCTGCTCCATAGCCCATCACCCAGATTCTTAGCTGGTATAAACTAGTATCACCCCAATACATTGAATGGAGGGGTGCCAATTTATGCCACCAGAAAACCCTTGTGGATAGTACCTTATATAGCTCTGGATAAGTAAACTTGGGATGAGGCATCTAAACCAAAGTAATCCCAAAAGGTCTCAGACCATACTCAGGAAAGCCATAACTCATCCCTTATCTGAACGGCTGCTATCATTCTGAAATAACTAATAGGCCAATCTGGGGGAGGGTATCTTGGAGAGAGGTCATTTGGGTTATGGATAAATGAGGGAGTATAGATGCCAGTATGGTCAGTTGCTAAACTTTCACAAGTAGAATGTTAGGCTACAGATTTTAAACAAAACTCAACCAGTTAAAGTATATATCTTTCTACATTTATGTGATCAATGGTTGCTTTTTGTAAATGACCCCAATAAAAATCAGACTTAGTTTTTGCTGTATCTTCTTTTTAATACTTATAAACAGAGCATTTTGTAATTCTTTGAATAAGATCTGTGATTTGTGAATGGCATGTATAATAATTAGACTGTGAAGATGTACAGTTAATCCATTTAAAGGTGTAAAGAAGTCCATTTAATGAACATTATAGTCACATTAGACTTGGAAACATCTAACTCTTTTGTTGAATAAAAAGAAGTTCAATGAGATTAACTTCTCTTAGTTGGTTTTAAAGAATAATCAAACATGTCCTACTCTGATAGTGTACTATTCCTTAGTGCATGGATTCTGCATACCAATGTCTTCAATGCAGAAGAGTAAGAATAAGACTGGGAGACATTATATTTCAGTTAAATAATTACAAATTAAAGAGGATCACTTCTACTTTCTATACTTACTATAACATGATAAGAAGCTGAACTCCTTGAACTTGTAATTATATAACAGAAATGTTAATCTTCTGGTTCGGTATTCAGTTCTACTGCATTAAATGTATTCTTACAATTATCAAGTTTACTACATGACACATAGACATTTCTACTGGGAAACCTATTATTTGATCATATCAGATTTTGACCATAAATACCATAATGGAATTCTGTTTTCAAATCTCAGACTGCCACAAATGACTAACGAGGCTATCTAATCTAATATACATATGTGACTTGAGAACCTGAAAAACACTGGTATAATTACGGATTTTCAATTTGTAACACTAAGCAAACTTCCAATTATTTTTTACAGCTTTGTGCAATTTTTAAAGAAGGTTTAAAATAGAGCATGTATAAGTTCAAAATATTATAAGTAACTTGCAATATTTAAAATTAAATGTCTTTATATGTCCTTTAAGCAGCTGTTCCTCATAGTAGAGACTCATTTAGGTTGAAGAATAACTGACCAAAGCTATCTTCTTTTCACAGCATAGCACAATGTGTACTATTGGCTTTAATAGCTCGGAAGTACAATTTACATCTTTGTCCATTTAAATATATAAAACAAAGAGTTAAAAATGAAAACAAAATTGTCCATCTTACAGCGTAATAATGTAAAAAGCAGTCATCTTTCTAACATGCTGCCCCACAACATTTTAATAAAGTTGTATTCATTTTTAAATTGTAAATAACCAATACCATCGATACATATGCTTCATTTTTGGAATGCAGGCAGTGAAACTTCTGCTCTGTGGTCTGCGATACAAGGCATTGTTCAAGTAAAATGTGTCAAAATAGATCTTTTTCTTGTTTGCAAAGTAAAGTTGATAAGATCAAGAGACGGCATACTCCTGGCTAATGCTGTGCGACACTGCACATTATATGTAATATAAACTGAATATTAGGAGGACAACTCTACTTAAACTTGTGCTCTTGCAGTAGAGTGAAAAAATTCATTCTGAGGATGCAAATCTAGTGCTGTGCCCTCTAGAGGTGAAATATTGCACCAGAATGTATCTCCGGGTTCTGTTCACTGAGCATGTTGAGCCTTGTAAATCATTGCCTAAAAATAGGCATTTTACACACATCTCAGTCTGCTGTGTACTGGAATCTTACAGCTCCCATCATTATCCATGGAGCTGCAGATTCACTACTCAAAAGTGTCACAGTCCCATTGGCAAATCAGAGCCAGGAATGTGTCAAAACCAAGATTTTACTTACCAAATGTGTTGCTTCCAGTTTTATTAGCTAGACACTTAACCACATGCTTCCATATACTGAAATGACAAAGCATAGAGGCATGAGAGGGGAGTGGTCTCACTGAATATAGAATTGGGAGCCAGGAATTCCCAAGTACAAATCCTTGTTCTGACATTCCCTGGATGTTAGCCAGCCTTGGGAGTAACCTACTGCAAATATAAAGACATCTGGAGATGCACAACGGGAACTCTCATTTTAGGGGACAGGCCTGGGTGGCGTGAAATGCCTAAATATGCATCACAAGAACCCACAAGACACAGTTCACCAATAGGCACAAAGGCTATTTTCTGCTGAATAAGACTCATCCAGATATACATTTTATACGTCAGACTTCTTAGCAAATGCATGTTCTTCCCAAGTAGCAAATCCAACATTTGAGATTCACTGGAGCAAATAACTGATAAGGATAAATTCAACTTTAATTGCTTTTTGGGGAAAAATGCTTTTCTTTAAATGTGGTGCCTGTCTTAAAGTCATTGGATACACGTACACATACACACAGTCTAAAGCCCCAATCAGGCAAGCTGGTCTGTATAGGAGGAGCCCTGCACTTATACAACACCCCACTGAGCTTTATTGGGCTCCTTGTGGGTACCTGATTTGCAGTTTTGCTAATGTGAAACATTTCAAAAATCATGAGATTGTGTTAATCATAAGATTTTAAAACATAATACATTTGGGATTCTTTTTATTTGCCTTTAGCTTTTAAGGTTCACATTTTGAAGCTTTCACCACGATCATGGGGGCTAGAAAGTTACATAGTCACACGGCTCCAAGGGCTGAAGCTTTAAGGAAAAACACCAAATATTATGAGACTCACGATAATGTTATGGGACTTGGCAACCCTTGCTCTGCCCACATGGATCTTATTGCAAGACTGGGCCTAAGACCCTAATCCGGAAAACTATTCCAAGGACAGTACTTACTACAAAGAGCAGTCTCATTGTCTTTAATAGAACTAGTGATAGTACTGAGCACTCTGCTTGCTCCTGTTTGTAGGATCAGGCTGTGAGTGTGGCTAGATGAATTAGAATTGGTAAGGCAACCCCCATCTTTTCATGTACTATGTATATATATCTTCCTACTGTATTTTCCACTCCATGCATCTGATGAAGTGGGTTTTAGCCCACGAAAGCTTATGCCCAAATAAATTTGCCAGTCTCTAAGGTGCCACAAGTACTCCTCGTTGTTTTTGTAGATAGCTTTAGGGACTTGGTAACAGTGGTACAGGTTAAAATCCTTATCTTGTGTTATTTATGATTAGAATTGTAAGTCTCAATTTATTTCTTTGGTAGACAAGTTTTTGCAGTCCACTAGTATATTTGGCATTACTTGGCACCATTCTTGAAATGCCAAAACTTTAAAGGGGATGGGAAATGACCTGCCTTCTGGTCCAAGATGTGGTCCTAGTCAATTCAAAGATGAGTTACATTGACTCAATGTGGGAATTTTGCTCTTTTGCTATGTGGGCTGTATCTATTTTGCAGATAACAAATTATACTCTCTGGGGGCAGGTTGATTCTCAGGTCTGCTGGAATAGACCCAGTGTGCAAAACACCAGTGGCAGGAAAATGAGAAGAAGCTCCAGCATTCTTTGAGAGTGGCCTGCAATGCACAAGTGCAGAAAAGTGGATGTTGAGGACTGGGAATGACATCTGACCAGGACAGCCAGGAAACACATGGATTCAGCACATCTCCACAGAAGCCTCATATGGCAGGGCAGGGGCTCCTATGGAGACTATGGGTGAATATAAGCCACTTCCCTTGATGGAGCCCCCAAGAGGGAAGAGCAATGGAAATCCCACTTGCCCTCAGCTGGGGCAAATCTTTTGTCCTCCCTACCCTCCATGATGCTCCTCATTGGCAAAGCCAGCTGCAAATTTCATCCCTCTGAATCAGCAGGGGTAGATCTGACTGTCGGGCTGTTAAACCAGGCTCTCTCTACAACAACAGGCTGAGCAGCAAGTTTGAAGCCAAGAACACTAGAGCAGATTTACTTTTTTAAGTGCAGCCAGCAAATATTTTTAAGAAAAAATGTTCGAATCTCATTACCTGCTAAGAAACCTGTCATTTTCCTTAAATGTATAGTAGTATTGGAACATCAATATATCTTGATTAGATTATGAAATAGTTACAGCAACATAAATTGGCACATTGGGAAATATACCGTTGCTGCTGCTTAAATATATATTTATATTTTATATATAAATATATAAAAGCTCCGGAAAAGAGGCAATAAAACTATACTGTTGTAAGATTAGATAGATATAAATTCTAGATGCTTTCAAGTACACTGTAGTGCCACTAGAATAGGAGGGAAAGTTTTTAGACACTAAATGAATTCAGTAGCGCCTTGAACTCACTATCATAGTCTGTGGGTAAGTTAATCACTTCATCCTCATCCACTAACACATTGATCCACCTACTAATTCTTCACCTAATTAGAGAGAAATTCAGAGCTGTACTGGTCAGGGAGGCAAGGATTAGGGTTAAGAAAACACTTGTATTCAAAACCCCCTACCTCTCCTGGTTAGTGTGAAAGATCCTATAAGAAACTCCCACCCTAGCTAATCCATGACCCTCAGCAGGGAGGAGTGTTAGCAATTTAGTTTAAAACTCACACTCTCAGACAAACGCATCAAAACCGGCTTTTCTTCTTTGATTTATAGGTATTACTTGTTTTTCCAAGCCCCATTAAGGACTCTTCATCATATACGGCAAGGGGCATTAAGCATGGAAAGTTGTTCCCAGCTCTGTATTATTCAAAGGCAATTTACACTAATTATTGGAGTCCATGGTGTTACCCATATTAGTAGAATGATCCATCTCAGCAGGCTAAAGTACTTTTGAAATGTTAATTTATTACTGAGGTATAATGCAAGCACATTTTTAAAGTATGATTCTTTTTTAAATACCAAATATTTATATGGCTGAAATATTACATGCTTATTTTTTATTTGAAATAAGAACAGAGATGCATTTAATTACATTGCCTTTAAAAGCATAGATTAACACAAATTATATTGCATTTAAACTCAGTTCAGACATTGATATTATCCTGAAGAGCTTTTTTGGTTAATGTGTTTTCTAAACAATTTATCAATCGCAAAACATGTTTACTGACCTCTATAGCTTTGGTAACTATAAACTTTGTAAGTAAAGAATTGACTGGCAATAATGTGAAGAAAACTGGTAGTGTTTCACAGATTTCAGAATAACTGGGATTGTATTAGAATACAGCTCTCAGTGCGTTGTTCCAGTTACTAGGAGAGTCAGATATATGCAGACACAGAAAAGCACAGTTTAACAACAGAATTTTTTCCTCCCAGGAGAGATGGAATTCTCAGACATTAATATTTAAGATTGGATTTTCAAAAGTACTCAGCAAGCAGCTAAATGTGCTCCCCCACTTTGAAGTCAATGGGAGTTTTGCCATTGGCTTCAGGAGGAGCAGAGTTAGGCCAGTGCCAAGTATGCTTTGGAAAGTCCCATCCTCAATGTTTTCTTCAAACTGAAACATTTGTAACAATGTTGTTCTCCATCTGTAAAATGGAGCTGATAGCACTTCCCTACCTGATGGAGCTGTTATGAGGACAAGTACATTTAAGAGTGTGGGGCTCCATAGGTATTATGGCAATAGGTCCTATAAGTATCTAAGGTATCTAGACAGACAATTTGCAGGATTGGGCTATATATGAATAACTTCACAACCTGGCAGTCTCACATAGTTATGTTGGTCCTTTAGGAAAAGCCAGGGTTGCATGTTAGTAAAGAGAAGCAAAAGAATTTTTTTCTTATACATTTTGGGCCATTTTTTAAAAAAAGAACATCAAACCAGCCTTTCATTTTGTTCATGCAGGTTTTATGGAGGACAGCTGTCTGAAGCTGCAACCGTTTTCATGTGTACTTTGTGTCTTCTGTGGGCACAAATGACCATGCTGCAAAATTAGTAACAGTTTCTCAAACAGAGTGAGAAAGCTAACTGCCTCACTTTTATAATTCCATTAATCGAGCACTCCTCCTTCAGACAAAATTCCCACTGCTGGAAATAGGAGTGTTGCATGAGCTAAATGGCAGTGGTGAAACAGAGGAGAAGAGACTTTTAAACACAAAGCAAAAAGAAATGTATGAAAAGTAACATAATGCAGGTTTCACTAGTACAGTTTTGTTGCTTGTCTATTTTCTTCCATGGCTTTAACTTTTTCAGCTGTGGAGACTATTTTCAGAAGCACACAATATTCAGAAGCAAACTCCCCTGACCAGTTTCTCTGGTATGGAAACTCCAGCTGTTCTAGATGGTCATTAACTATGGATAGGACATTGAAGATTTACAATGTAGTTAAATAGGTCCATCTGCTATCAGAAAGACATTTGTACGTGAAATCATATAAACAAGTTTTGCCATAATACATCCACACCTATTTTATCCAACAATTCTGGCAATTCAGAACTTGCTCGAGGAGGTTTGGCCATACGGCTGAAGAACAGGATGTAGACTCAGGCTATTGAAGTTCTGTTCTCAGTTTTGTCCCAAATTTCTTCTGACCTTGGCCAAGTCACTTGACCTCTTAATGCCGTAGCTTCTGCATCTGCACAGTGGAGATACCACTTCTCATCCCTGAGAATGTTAATTTATTAATATTTGCAAAGCAGTTTGAGCTCCTCATATGAAAGGAATTACAGAAATATAAAATGTTACAGTGATACAAATTTGAATTCCCATTAATACAGACTTTATACGTTTAAGGAAACCTGAAATTCCAGAATCATGCGTGCAGATGCTGATTGATGCCACTTAACCTCTTGCAGACATGATTTTTAAAAGAGTCAAGCAAGCAATTACATATGCAAAATCGTGTGCTGGGTTATCTGCCTAAATTACACACACAATTAAACATAATCTGCATACACAGTTACCACAACTGGGTGTATAAATTAGGCTTTGTCCATGCAAATGGCCTGTTAGATGCCAAAGTGATGACTTCTATGCATATTCACAATAATCATACCTGCAGTTAGATGTGCAGAGACACACTTGACTTTTTGAAAAGAACACCCTTAAAATATTAAATAAATATTTGCTCTGAGGCAAACACATGGTCTCACAAAGTGACAGTGTACTACATCATGACAACATCTCACACAACCACCCATCACCTGGGGAAAATAAAAAAGACGATGATCTCACACAAAAGGTATTTAAAAAAGCATGAGAAGTGAAAGTGACACTTACTATTATTTTGTAACAAACGTATTGAAGAAACGAACAAATACATTCATAGAGATAGGTCATATTTAGGCCTCGTCTACACACAGGTTTTGTACTGATTTAATGACATCAATTTAGAAATAGATATAGTTATATCAGTACAACTCCCATGCAAGGATACAGTTGTATCAGTATAAAGGTGTTTATATTAATATAATTTATTCCTGTAAGTTTACTAATATAAGCACCTTTAAATTGGAAATAGGCTGTACTGAGATAAGCACCTTTATGCCAGCATAACTGCATCCACAGTAGGGGATTTCACTGATTTAACTGTGTGCTGACCAGCCCTTGAAAATGTCCCCATTTCTACATGGGGAATGAATTTAACTCCTTGGTGAAGTATTTAGCCAGTCATTAACACTCTGGCTCATTAACTGTCCCAATAGTAGGAGCTGCTCTCAAATGTAACATGTTAACATGGCTCCTGTTTGCTAAACCAAGCAGCTCCCAGATGAAATGGGAGACCATGTGTGATTTTGATTGACACCTATGTAGAAGTAGGGGCTTTGTTGGACAGCTCCAATACAAAGAGCTTTAGTGGTATTTGGAGTGGGTTTCCCACCGATGGAGAAACACACCGTGTGTTGGAAGCAGCGGTAGCTAGAGAATTTGAACACAGGGCTGTTTTCTTCTGCAGCTTGGAAAATGGTACACCACCTCGGAAGGATTTGCTTCTGCTTGTGCTGTTTTGTCTGTACCTGTTCAAAACATTAAAGGGAATCTCTGTGTATGATGTACAAAAAAAAAAACAAAACCCAACCTGGGACAGAACATCAATCTACACCATTCATCTCTCCCCCAACAAAGGAATAACCAGCTCTAGAAGCCAAACATATTCCTAGTATAACTCCATTCAGCGAGTATGGGAGAAATCAACTGCTAGAGTCCAAATTCTCCTTTAGCCACCCAGAAGCCAGACCTAGAGAAAATCATGTCCTCCAATAGTTCCTAAGATGGGCTTGATGCGTCTAGAGCTCAAGCAGAATCAAAGAGAAGTGGAGTAAAGCAATGACACAAAAAAGATGACAAGTGTTGCTGCTGGAAATAGTGATGAGTTAATGGGTTTTACTTCTTGTGAAAGGTGAAATGCAATCCTCTCTTTAGAAAATGGGTCCCAGTCTTGAAGTGGCAGGGACTCTGAGAAAATGGCAGAATAGCCCAGTCTCACTACCCATTCAGTTCCTTGCCCCTCTGTTAGAAGTCCCAATCTGAGGAGGGGGAGCTGGATGGAGGAAGGGGGATATGAATCCCTACAGGGCTGGGAACTGAAGTAGGATCACCAGGCACATTTCAGGTAGGCCATCAAATGGTAACAACTTGTGGTCACTAATGGATTTGAACTAGCAACCTAGAAGTGAAAGTTTTATATGCCATTACCATTCCTTGGAGCTATTCATTCCCCTGACTGTTTTGGTTTTTTTATACTCATATGGATGTGTGGTAACTGGTGGAAGGTCTCAAACAAACAGGGTACAAGCTCGAGAACATTGGGCCAGATCCTGCAATCTTTACTCAGGAAAAGGCAACGGACATTTTCACTGGCTAAGGATCTAATCTAAAGCCCATTAAAGTCAGCAAAAAGACTCCATTAACGTCAATGGACTATGGATAAGCCCTGTATAAGGAATTCAGGATCAGGCCCTATATCCCGAGAATACAGGAAAAGAGTAACAAGGTTCAACCCATCTCCCAGTCAAGCCAATGGGAGTTGAATGGGGCTGTCATAAATATAAAGGGAAGGGTAAACACCTTTAAAATTCCTCCTGGCCAGAGGAAAAACCCTTTCACCGGTAAAAGTTAAGAAGCTAGGATAACCTCGCTGGCACCTGACCAAAATGACCAATGAGGAGACAAGATACTTTCAAAAGCTGGGGGGAGGGAGAAACAAAGCCTCTCTCTCTTTCTGTGTGATGCTTTTGCTGGGGACAGAACAGGAATGGAGTCTGAGAACTTAGTAAGTAATCTAGCTAGATAAGCGTTAGATTCTGATTTCTTTAAATGGCTGAGAAAATAAGCTGTGCTGAATGGAATGGATATTCTTGTTTTTGTGTCTTTTTGTAACTTAAAGTTTTGCCTAGAGGGATTCTCTATGTTTTGAATCTAATTACCCTATAAGGTATTTACCATCCTGATTTTACAGAGGTGATTCTTTTTACTTTTTCTTCTATTAAAATTCTTCTTTTAAGAAACTGAATGCTTTTTCATTGTTCTTAAGATCCAAGGGTTTGGGTCTGTGGTCACCTATGCAAATTGGTGAGGATTTTTATCAAACCTTCCCCAGGAAAGGGAGTGTAAGGTTTTGGTGAGGATTTTGGGGGGAAAGATGTTTCCAAACGGACTTTTTCCTAGTAATATACCAGTTAGACGTTTGGTGGTGGCAGCGAAAGTCCAAGGGCAAAAGGTAAAATAGTTTGTACCTTGGGGAAGTTTTAACCTAAGCTGGTAAAAGTAAGCTTAGGAGGTTTTCATGCAGGTCCCCACATCTGTACCCTAGAGTTCAGAGTGGGGAAGGAGCCTTGATAGGGGTGTTAATAAATTCTTTTCTTGATAGATCTGTTAGAGAGGAACATAATTATTTCCTCATAAATTAAAATTAAATCATGATATTGGAGATATTTTTTGAAGAAGTCATTTTCCTTACATCTCATTGGCATATTTTCTTAAAAAATTGTCCACCAAGAAAAAAATCAACAGGTATGAACTACAGTATGCAGCAACATCAGGCCAGATATTTGCATTTTGTAATTCATTGGAATATTGCTCTGTTTCCATTCAGATCACATAGCAGCTGTGAATTACATATGCAAGACTATTGGCAACGGGAAGCTCTTGCTCTAATTAATACAAGTCAGAGTGAATTGGTGGGAGGAGGAAATAAGAGAAAATATAAGGAGAAAATGAGATGTTAGCACAATTGCCTATTGCAATGTGACTATCCAGCTCATCTGCATAATATTCATGATACCAAATATGCAAAGAAGATGTTTCTCTCATTAAATGGTATATGCAAATAATACTGGTAGGAGTGGTAATGTTGTTTCAGGGTTGAGAGATCACTGGGGGTAATTAAAGGTTAATCCAGTTTTCAGTTCACAGACTGTCAAACATGAGTGGTTGTAAAGAAAAATTGTCACTTAACCTTCAATTCATTACCCATGGCACATGGATTTTCCTACTAAAATAAACACACATGCATTTATACATTCTCTACTTTCTGGGCAGGGTGCATATCACTAGCAAAGAGTAGAAATAATTTGTTGTTATGAATGTAGTTAAGGAAGTGCTGGAATGCATTAATTAGGGAAACTGGAATTTGATTAGAAATTTTTACACCCCAATCTAACGTCATAATCTGGTGAAACACATTTCAGTTGCTGAGATGTCATCAAATGTTAATAGAAAATTGTCTAAACAACTTATGGAACCACCTCCCCCTAATGAAATTAAAACTCTAATGTTTTAGATACTGTGCGAGTTTCTGTAAATCTTTGAAAGTTGGATGCTACAGGAGCAGCATGCTGCCAATCATCACTTTTGCTCCAAGTATCCTGCTGGGTAAAGTGGTAAACATTTTAGCACTTAGAACCAAGTTCAACTCACCAGATAAAGCATTCCCACTTCTTGTTCATAGGAGAAAATAAAGTGATAAGTGTCTGCACTGCAGTCTAGCCAAGTTCTGCCGCAGTGTGGTTCTCGACTGAGAGAAAGGCAAGACCAGTGTAAACTACATCAGCCACAGGTGGGAAGAGTTGGAAGGAAACAAATGTTATTGCTTCCCTGGAGTACAGAGAAATATATTGATCTTCCTACCTACCACCACCTCTGTGACATCTGGGTGAAAATCTATGTAGCCTGTGTTATATGGGAGATCTGGCTAGATGAATATAATGGACCCCTCTTTGCCTTAAGATCTACGAATCACAGAGAGCTGCCAACTTTTGATTGTTTCACAAGTTTTGAGATTCTGGTGTTTTACTTAAAGCCACAGTTTTGTTTTGTGTTTTGATGTGAGAATCTCAGCTCCTGCTTCTTTTTTCTAGCCCTCAGGTTCAGAGACGACCCATGCCTGCTGATGCAGTGGGGACGGGGGGCAGAGTGAGGACAGCCGGAGTCTGCGGTGTTACTGAGCATGCTCAGTCAGTGAGAACATGCTCGGTATAAGCCAAGGAGAAAATCAGGGGGTGGGGCTTGTGGCCCCGCATGCCTCCCCCTCTTCCCCCCATGCATGGCCTCTGCTCATGGTTGTGGAGAAAAGCTTGAGGACACCCTAAAAGACACTCATATGTATATCTCCATCTCATTAAGAGTCTACGTGCTTGCCTTCATACGGGGGTAAGTCAACCTAAGTTACGCTGCTCCAGCTACATGAGTAACGTAGCTGGAGTTGACGTAACTTAGGTCCACTTACCCTGGTTTCTTCACTGTGCTGTGTCGATGGGAGACACTCTCTGGTTGACTCCCCTTACTCTTCTCAAAGAGCTGGAGTACGGGGGTTGATCGGCGAGAGCTCTGGCATCGATTTAGTGGGTCTTCACTAGGCTCGCTAAATCGATCCCTGCTGCATCAATTGCAGCAGTGTTGCTCTCCCTAAAGTGAAGACCAGCCCTATCTTCTTCCCTCTCTGAATGTCTAAGGTTCTCTCCCCCTCTGTTTTTTTTCAGAGTTTTCATATGTAAACTTCATTATTTATATCTGCAAAGAATTCTGAAACTGGTTTTTAATAAAGGAGGGGGATTATAAAATAAATTTCTACTTGTATATAGTGACATACAAAGTTGTCAGATAGATGCACCTTCAGTGACACTAGGTGTACCTCAGGGGCTCTTTCTCTCGGATTTTCACAGTTACTTAGGGCCTGATTCTATATGAAAGATGTGATTTCCATGGAAAAACATGGGTGGGTGGGGGAAGGAGGGACAGAGCTCCCACACCATGGAAGGAGTTTTATTGTTTGTTTTTACCTGAATGAAGCCCTTAATGACTCCAACAGGATTCAAGCACATATTCACTGCTCAGAGGGTTTGGCTTCACTTAATTTTTGTCCTTGAGCTAGTATGGTTTTGTGGGGTTATTTTTTACTTATTTAGCCAAAATTACAAGCACACTGGCATTATTTACAGCTCTAGGGAAGTTGATGTTTTCAAAATTTGAATTGCAGTAAAAAATTGTGGGTACAATATACTCACAATGAGATTGCACAGGCCATGCTGTAGGGGTTGTGCAGATGCAAGTCACCCATACACACGACTTCTGGCTGGGTACGGTGCAGCTGAGCCTCTTTTCTTTTGCCACTACTCAACCTGTAGGCTGGAAGATCAGCAGCTGCCTATCCTGAGCTGCCTGAACTGGCAGTCAAGGATTCCTCTGCTAAGGGAGAATACCCACCAGTACAGTCAGTTCTATGCCACCCTTCTCAACACCCCCCGCCCCAGCAGGGATATGTCAGGGATGCAACACGGACATAAGGAAGTGATTGCTGGCAGGTGCAACAATCCACTGGGGTCTATCACAATCTGGTATAATTTAAAGCAGCCTCAGGTCCCCAGCTTTGATCAGATTAGCATAAACATGGTTTACAACTATTTTGCCCCCCACAAAAGTATTCTTGCCAGCAAGTTAAAGAAGTATGGGCTGGATGAATGGACTATAAGGTGGATAGAAAGCTGGCTAGATTGTCAGGCTCAGTTGGTAGCGATCAATGGCTCCATGTCTAATTGGCAGCCGGTATCAAGTGGATTGCCCCAAGGGTCGGTCCTGGGGCTGGTTTTGTCCAACATCTTCATTAATTATCTGGATGATGGGATGGATTGCACCCTCAGCAAATGTGCAGATGACACTAAACTGGGAGGAGTGGTAGATATGCTGGAGGGTAGGAATAGGATACAGAGGGACCTAGACAAATTAGAGGATTGGACCAAAACAAATCCGATGAGGTTCAACAAGGACAAGGGCAGAGTCCTGCCGTTAGGACAGAAGAATCCCATGCACTGCTACAGACTAGGGACCGAATGGCTAAGCAGCAGATCTGCAGAAAAGGATCTAGGGATTACAATGGACTAGAAGCTGGATATGAGTCAACAGTGTGCCCTTGTTGCCAAGAAGGCTAACGGCATTTTGGGCTGTGTAAGTAGAAGCATTGCCAGCAGATCGAGGGACGCGATCATTCCCCTCTATTCAGCATTGGTGAGGCCTCATCTGGAGTACTGTGTCCAGTTTTGGGCCCCACGCTGCAAGAAGGATGTGGAAAAATTGGAAAGAGTCCAGCGAAGGGCAACAAAAATTATTAGGGGGCTGGAGCACATGACTTATGAGGAGAGGCTAAGGGAACTGGGATTATTTAGTCTACAAAAGAGAAGAATAAGGGGGGATTTGATAGCTGCTTTCAACTACCTAAAAGGGGGTTCCAAAGAGGATGGATCTAGACTGTTCTCAGTATTACCAGATGATGGAACAAGAAGTAATGGTCTCAAGTTGCAGGTTGGATATTAGGAAAAACTTTTTCACTAGGAGGGTGGTAAAGCACTGGAATGGGTTACCTAGGGAGGTGGTGGAATCTCCTTCCTTAGAGGTTTTAAAGGTCAGGCTTAACTAAGCCCTGGCTGGGATGATTTAGTTAGGGATTGGTCCTGCTTTGAGCAGGGGGTTGAACTAGATGACCTCCTGAGCTCCCTTCCAACCCTGATATTCTGTTATTCTATGCACAGAGGTCCTGTGCTGAGTGCCGTTTGGCCAGACTCTGAGAATTCATGCAGCTTGGCCAGACCTCCGAGTACAATTCAGATCTCAGATCATCCAACCACTTAATTCAAGATCCCATCAAAATTGCTGTCTTGAAAGTCTCATCTCATTATTAACCTTAGTATTGTCAAAGCTTTCGAAGTCAGCCCATTTCAACCTCAGAGCAAACAGATAAAGACACAGGTTGTACTTGCGGAGTTCGACTTGGCTCTATAGTAACTGCCTGCTAAACCATATTAAAGAAGTTCTGAGTAACCCCTTCAAATACCATGATATGTTCCCAGGGGGAAACATAGCAAAAACTCAGCCATAAGATTGTTCCTTATCATGCTCTGATTTTACACTAAGGGCAGATGGAACTAGCTAACAGTGTGTGCAACGGAGGAAGTTGTTCATGCAAACTAGGTCATTGAGGACCTGATCATAAGCCCATTAAAGTCCACAGAAATTTTTCCCATTGAGTTCAGAGGGCTTTGGATCAGCCCCACATACACAATTCCAGTCTGGCATGTACACACGCACAGATTCAGACCCCTAATATTGAAAATGTGGCTCTTAATCTTTTCAGTTACCTGGGAGAATGTTTGGCTTGTGGAATGAATCCAATACACAAAGAGAGTGAAATAGGTATTAAAATCTATTTGTTATTAAACCTGGAGTTTTGAACATTTAATTGCTGCAGTTTATTAGAGGAACAAAACAGGGATCTTTCCTGGCTTCAGCCATATCCGAGGGGATTAATTTGTCACTCTTCAAAAACAATTCATTGGAGGAATACCCTCTTTGATTCTTTAGTCACACGTTAATTAGGAGTAATAAGAACACTAGATACATTTGGTATTTAAAAATTAGGAGAAATAAATCTGCCACACATCTCAAGAGGGGATAAAGAACAAAGATATGATTAAGCAGAGAGACAGCATCCAAAGTGAACCCAGCCAGCACAAACTATCACTAGCGTTCAGAATGGTTCCAGGCTGCTGGGGGCCCAAGTTTTTGTGAAACTTGAAGAAACTATTAATACACTGTCAGTCTGATCTCTGTTTGGGTAGCATGTACTCCCGTGTGATGCAACAACAAAAAAATGTAACCCAGGCATCGGATGAGCACTGACACCATATACTGGCTTCTGAACAATTAATTGGATTCTGTGGAGCAGACCCCTAGATGCATCAGAGCAACAGCAGGTGGTTTAGGAGGCTTTATGGCATCCTTCCACCTCCCTGATCCTGGGACCCTTTGTGTAAATTAGAGCAGCCCAGGGATTAAAGTAAGTGGGGAAAGGAGGTGCATATTTCATCCCCCTCTGCCAAAAGTGGAGGAGAGCTCTCTCCTGGCTTGGATGCATAATGCTTCCCGGCAGCTCTTTCTCCTTGGCTCCTGTGATGAGAGCTCCCCCTCCAGGCTCAAAATACATCCACCACAAGAGCAGCCCATGTGGAACTTTGAAGGCCATCTTCATCAGGGAAAAGCCAGAGACATTACTTCCTTTAGAAAATAACTGCAAATATTAAATTATCATGTGTGCTAACAACTACTTTATTTTAAGAAGCTGTATTTTCTGCCAAACTAGCCTGTGCGCTGGTTCTAGTGAAGGACTAAGGGCATGTACATTATCACATTTTTACTCCTAAACCATGTGTTTTCATTTCAGCGCCTGCTCTTCAGCAGCTGTCAATTGGCGTAGCTCCATTGAAGTCAGCCAAACTTCACTGATTTATACCTGCTCTAGGTACACACACAAAAAGGATTATTTTTGGTTAAAATATGGAACCAAAGTGAATTTTCATTTGACTCTTGCTCTTCAAACTTCTTGAAACAGAGTTTTCCCCCCATGCTCCTGAGATTAAATCAGCCAATATTCTGACCAAAATCTGTTTCTGCTGCTACTGCTCTTCAGCGGGACTTGTACTTCTGCATGAATCCCTTAGATGCTTCTGAAAATCTCCCAGTCCTGAAAACACTTGTCCCCTTGACCTCAGTGGGACTAGATACAAGCAGAATTATTCACTTGCACCTTGGGCCTGATTTTGCTCTCCATCCAGTTTTACCTGCATTGTATCTCCCTTGGCTTCCATGGTATGCTCCTGAACTAAATTGATGTGAGAGGAGAATCAGGATACAGTATTTCAAGTCAGGCATTATGGCTGCAGACACTTCCACCTTTCATCCTGTCCTTAAACTGCTTTGCCTGAGAAGTGGCTTTTATTGCCTGCTTGTTTAAGGTAATTACTACATGTATTTCCTCCCTGCTGGCTCTGGTGAAGCAGAAAATGCTTTGCCGTTTACTCACTATACATAATAAAGAAAAAAATCTGGTATATAAACACCATTTTTCTATACATTCAAAGGCAGGTTGTAGGATGACAGGTAGAAGAATAAACCCAAGTTGACAATCAAGCTAATAACTATGAAGTTGATGGGGAAGAGAACTCCTATGGTTCAAATTATCGTATGTGAGAGATTATTTGTTTCTCTTTGTATTGCAGAATGTGCAACAAAATATATCAGATATCTATGAAAGCTTTTTAGATAACAGTAAAAGAAATGAAAGGCCTGAATTTCAATTTTGTGGAAAACCTGAAGCTCCCATTGACTTCAGGAGAGAGTTGCTTGTGCTCAGCACCTCTAAAAGTCAGGCCCTTAGGCTTTCCATAGAGATTTGATTTGGACATGGAAAAAATGAGAGAAATGCTATAGTATTTGTTTAAATGTGGAAGCCACAACTTTATTTTAAACTGCTACCTAACTCTGGTAACCACTGCACATACCCAACAGGATTATTCCAGTGTGGATCTCAACTGGCACCGGTGACCCTACTGTATATAAATCTGAGAGTGATTATGAAAGACTGCCAATGGATTCTGACTCAAAGCCAGAGTCCTGACTCTTTCCCATCCTCCACTGTAGAGGTAGAAGGGATAAGATAAGGGGAGCCACAAGCTGAGCAAGAAAGAAGCCAGCCCTCTCATCATGTATTACCATACCAGGACTATTGCTTGAGCAGCCCACTCTAGGTTACAGGACTTTAGTCAGATCCTTTTTAACCCACCAATCACACTGGAATCTGCCAGTATTGCAACAGTTGTAACCTAAATGCCCCAGAACCAGACCTCCTGAATGTCATAGTGAGTGAAAAAAAATCCACACAGCAGTTTGCCAGTTCTGCCATATGAAAAAATTCCCTTCCAGACCCTACACTGCTGATCAGCCTAGCCCCCACATCACTGGAGATCTATCAGTTAGATTAAAAGGTGGTGAGGATGGGAGCCGTGATGGCTAACCTCTCTAGGCAATAAACTGTATTAACCCACATTCCTCACATTCCACTACCAGCAAAGGGGAGCTAGTCTCCTGGCCCTGGAAGCACCCCTAATGCCCAGTGGCAGCTGCAGTGGGCGGGACAGGCCCAATAGTCTAGATCATAAAGGCCTTTTCCTTTTGTTCCAGTATGGAACTGACAGTTTTGTTCTTTTTAATTTATAAAACCTTATCTTAAATCAACAATCCAGACATGGTTAAGAGGTGTCTATTCATCCTAAAATGTATTGACAATGTTCAAAACTGCTTTCTTTCCTAAAATATGAATTGTTTCATACAAAAAAATTAAATTGTAATTGCTTTTCAAATCTCTGTGTTTTAGTTGATAATATATATATTCTGTTGAAAATCTTGTCAACTGTTTAAGGCCTCATAGGCTCTAGTGTATTCAAAATAGATTTTTTTAAGTTACCTTGAAGGTTAGTGACAGAATCGTCTAGGATCTACAACCTATCCTAAAGGATGACCCAACACTCTCACAAGTCTTGGGAGACAGGCCAGTCCTTGCCTACAGACAGCCCTGCAACCTGAAGCAAATACTCACCAACAACCACATACCACACAACAGAACCACTAACCCAGGAACTTATCCTTGCAACAAAGCCCGTTGCCAATTGTGCCCACATATCTATTCAGGGGACACCATCACAGGGCCTAATAACATCAGCCACACTATCAGAGGCTCGTTCACCTGCACATCCACCAATGTGATCTATGCCATCATGTGCCAGCAATGCCCCTCTGCCATGTACATTGGTCAAACTGGACAGTCTCTACGTAAAAGAATAAATGGACACAAATCAGATGTCAAGAATTATAACATTCATAAACCAGTCGGAGAACACTTCAATCTCTCTGGTCACGCAATCACAGACATGAAGGTCGCTATCTTAAAACAAAAAAACTTCAAATCCAGACTCCAGCGAGAAACTGCTGAATTGGAATTCATTTGCAAATTGGATACTATTAATTTAGGCTTAAATAGAGACTGGGAGTGGCTAAGTCATTATGCAAGGTAGCCTGTTTCCTCTTGTTTTTTCCTACCCCCCCCCCCCCCAGATGTTCTGGTTTAACTTGGATTTAAACCTGGAGAATGGTCAGTTTAGATGAGCTATTACCAGCAGGAGAGTGAGTTTGTGTGTGTATGGGGGTGGGGGGGATGTGAGAAAACCTTGATCTATGCAGGAAATAGCCCGACTTGATTATGTAAAGAGTTGTCACTTTGGATGGGCTAGCACCAGCAGGAGAGTGAATTTGTGTGGGGGGGTGGAGGGTGAGAAAACCTGGATTTGTGCTGGAAATGGCCCACCTGTTGATCACTTTAGATAAGCTATTACCAGCAGGACAGTGGGGTGGGAGGAGGTATTGTTTCATGATTTCTGTGTGTATATAAAGTCTGCTGCAGTTTCCACGGTAAACATCTGATGAAGTGAGCTGTAGCTCACGAAAGCTCATGCTCAAATAAATTGGTTAGTCTCTAAGGTGCCACAAGTACTCCTTTTCTTTTTGCGAACTCCTATGGTGTCACTCAGACCTGAAGTGGGCGTTCAGAGCTCTTTGTTCCCTTGTTGATAAACACCAGTCCTTTATTGAGACACAGTTGTTTCCTTAAAGAAGACACTAAAAAAACAAAAACCTGTGACTTGCTTTAATTTGAGAGTTTTGTGAATTTTAAGAGAGATTTAGTGCTAATTAAATCTGTGCTGACCATGCACATATGTCAAAAATTTTGGCCCTATGTTTCAAAGGGAAATGAAGGCGATCTGATTAGCAAATTAATTAGCATGTTAACATGGGCCTTGGTACCTCAGGAAAAAATATGCATTTGTTTTCATTCCTTATATCATTGAAACTATCCAAGTGATTTTAATGATAAAGGATAGAATATGGTGAAGAATTTATACATATACATGTTACCTGGAAACCTTAGAGTAATCATTTATTTTCAAATATTGTAAAGGAAAACAGTCATTTCAACCAGATGGAAATTCTGCATTTAGAAACTACCTAGCAGTCTAAAGTGTTCTGAGTTGAAACATTTTGCCTTTCTAACTGTTTCCCTCCTCCTAATAAAGCACTGCATCCAATTTGTATGTTATTCTGATGAAATGGTTTTAGCAAGAGAAAATAAGTAGTTTGAAAAAGAAAGGAAAGTTCTCTAGAAGAAATGAAGTGCTATCATTGAAATCTTTATTTATGTGAAAAGAAAGGCCTAAAACATTACCTCAGAATTCAAGATTACAACATCAGTAGGATATAAAGTAAATCCATTCTAGTGGCAAAACATCAGAAACCATAATCCTTTTTCAAAGACCTTTTGTTATTTTAATGTCTGACAAATTATGCTTTTTTTAAAAGAAGAAAGACACTTAGATTTAAGAGGTTTCTTTTACTTCAGTAAAAGTAGTTTCACTGTTTAAAAGTTTTATTTTTCTGTAACCAATAGTATTTACTATGCAGGCTAAGTATTAACACAAGAGTAAGGTTATTTTAGCCTCAATAGGGTTTAGTACAACGTTACCACCAAAGACTTTTGCATCAAGTTGTTATGGCAACTCTGTTTCTAAAAAGTACTTAAGTTTAGCAGAGGGTTGTTTTGTTGATGTTAATTTGGTAACTTTTCCTGCAGTTTTTAAGTTTCTGAGGATTATAAAAAAATGCTACATTTTCATTGTGTTACCATTTAAATTAAAAGGAACTAAGCACATCTTCAAAGCTTGTTTTTATCAGAAGAAAGTACAGAGTCAGTCATGTAAAAGGCCCCAGACTTGTAATGCAAATCACATGAATAGATCACTACACCTGTGTAGGAACCCATTGATGTCAATGGAGCGAGGCACATGCACGGTGGTCTGTCCACACTATTCTAGGTGTAGGACTGGGGACTAAAACATCACAGAGAAAAGGAAATGCAATACTATAAATTTCCCTCCGGGAGTCCACCACTGTAAAAGAGATACTGGATGGCCAAAGGGATGGCGGCAAGGGGGCAAGGAGTCGTCCATTTCTAGGGTCCCACTTTAACTTGTGTTTAGGTTGACAAGAGACTGTGGTTGAGATCTTCACCACTGTTCTGGCCCTGTTATACCACGTAAAAGGGCTGGAGAAGCGTAAAGGGGCTCTAAGAGCCCAGTGAACCAACTGCAGGGGACGGGGGACACGATTCTTTTAGTACAGGCATGATAGAAGATAGCTATATGGCTGCCTCTTGAGGACTGCTTCACAAGCTCTGATGTGGGGGCTGTGTTGGGGGTAGGGCTAGGGACAGGAGGGGGATGTCAAGGCAGGACCACAGTACACAGTCCTGCAGAAACTCCAGGCAGTGCTGCAGCCCTAACTTAGACAAGGCAAGAAGGCGAGGGATAGCTCAGTGGTTTGAGCTTTGGCCTGCTAAACCCAGGCTTGTGAGTTCAATCCTTGAAGGGACCATTTAGGGATCTGGGGCAAAAATTGGGGATTGGTCCTGCTTTGAGCAGGGGGTTGGACTAGATGACCTCCTGAGGTCCCTTCCAACCCTGATATTCTGTGATTCTAAGCCCTCAGAACAGCTCAAGAGCAGGAAGTGCAAAGATGGCTTAAAGCTACTATATAGCTACTTGGGCTGGGCTGGGCCTCTTACAGGCCCAGAACAGACTTCCACGCATAGCATGATTGCCATCCAGACATTCAATGCTGCCAATGAAAGGCATTTGTTGCCTTAGTCCAGTGTGTTAAGGACGGATAGCCACTTCACAAAAAGTCACTGGCATGTTTGAGAACAGTTATGGACAGTCTCAAAATAGTCCAGGAATAGACTGTGCATGGGAACTGAAAGGCCATTTGAATCCCAGAGAGGGCCCTATGCAGCTCACTAATGAGACAGGTCACTGAAGTGGAGCTAGGAACCTGCCTGTGCTGTACTTAAGCAACTGTTTGCACTCTAGTGGCTTCAGCTAACGTGGAGGATTACAAAATCTCTCTCCTCTTCTGACCTCTCCCCCCAGTTCAGTCTTGCAACCCCCTAAGCTATTAGTTTAGGTCTACAAGGCATGAAGACAAGGACCTTGTCCTAAAGATCTGACAATCTAAGTAGGCAAATGTAATACACAAAAGGGAGGAGACGAGACAGAAATAGTATGCTGAATGAGTGATGTTAGGTGTTTAGACGTTATGCTATCTGGTTAATTAATTCCTGAATGAGGGGAGACTTGCGCATTGTAGGCCTTTGGAAGAAGTCCAAAGAAATGAGTTGATGGTCACGGAGGATTACTTCTTCTCATGGATGCCATCCCAAATGTATAACTGAAAATTTATCTTTCTTTCCTCCTCTTTCACTGTTGGAAACACAACTCTCCTCCAGTGCTTGCAACTTCGGTATCACTTTTTACGTTGTCGTCAGTCTCTCCCATGCTGTCCGTCATGTACAGAAGCAAAACCTCATAAAAATCTGCAAAGCCAGCACATTGTCCTCCTTCCAATCTCTGTGACCGCTGCTTATCATGCTGATCTTCTTCATGTTACTGTTACTTTATGCTCCCCGCATCTGTTTGTTGAATCCACCTTTTGACTTATCTTAAACTTAGGCTGTAAGCTTTTAGGGACAAGGACCAGGACGCTCTTTTTGTTTTATGTTTATTCAGTGCGTAGCACAAGAGGGCGATATAAATCCTGATAATGAGCTTTGGCCCCTCCTTCACTACACCCCACCCCATTGGCACTAACTGCTGTCATTTCTTCCTACATAATAAACATTTATTCTTTCCTCTCCATTTCTACTGGTAAAACCCTTATCCACACCTTAGTCATCTTTCACCTTGACTACCATGATCTCCTTGGCTCTGGTCTTCCTGCCTCTGTGCCCACAGCACCTCCTTCTGGAATCCTTTCATTGGCTTCCTGCTCTTTTCCCCACATCCTATTTAAAATCCACCTCTCATTGTCACAGCCCTACATAAACATGCTCCCATCTACATCTTATGTTGGCTCCTTTTATTCCCACTTCTTCACCCCGCAAATCTCTCCTGTTGCCACCCTTATCTCCTTCCCTTCATCTGCTTTGCATCTTCTACCATGCAACTCCCTACACTGGAAGTAGCATCTCACTGTTTACCACACACTCACTAATCCATAAACCTCCCTTTTCCAGAGTCCTTTCTCCTGGCTTTCCTCTCCAGGAATCTTTCCATACCCACCCTCCCCTCAATGATTGTCCTGCTTCTCATCTCCAATTATCATTTCGGTCTTAAATTGTAAAGTCTTCAGAGCCGAGAACACAGGTTAATCTACGTCCCTGTAAAGCTTCGTGTAAATTTTCAACACTCTGAGTGTGCAAGAGGGGAGGGCAATAGGCAGAAGAAAACAGCCTGCTCTAGGTAGAGGGAACAATGTGATAGAAGGGACAAGGCTGATATGGAGGCAGTTAAAAGATTTGGGAAGAGCAGCAGGAGGAGAAATAGCAGCAGAGTGTAAAGGATTTGAACCCTTGCATTTAATGTGGTAAGAGAAGGGACAACAGAACAAATGGAAAATTGAATGAAATATTTCTCTGTGAAAAAATGGCCTTTTTTTCAAATTTGGACATTTTCATTTTTTTAAAACGTTTCACTTTTTTTAAGTGAAACTTGAAAATAAAAAATGTAGAATTTTTTCCTCTTTTTTCAGTTTCTTTTTTTCCTCCCCAGCCTTTTCTCTGCCTTCTTCCCCACCCTCACAAACACACACTTTTTCACTACCAAAATGAAAAAAAAAGGCAGGGGAAAGAGAGGAGAGGGAAAGAGCAGGGGACACCGAACGTTTCAAATAAGAAAAGTTAGAAAGTAAACAATGGCAACAAAAATTTCTGTGAAAAATGCTGAATATACCAAAAATAATCAGTCTTTTACAACCCCGGTGGAATGAAAACAAACTGACTTTTTTGGCAATTTTTTTCTTTCCAATTTCTGAAAAAAATCTCAGTTTTAGTAACTTTCTTAAATGGTGCACAGGACAGAGCAACCTTCTGGATTCAGTTCCTGAATATGCCATCAGCTTCCCCTGTGACCTTGGCCATCATTAATTTTGCTAACCGTCAGTCTTATTTATTTACATCACTCACTCTTTGAAGTGATGACTCTCTCTCATCATGTACAGTGCCTAGTGTAATGGAACCCAGATCTTCGCTGGAGACTCTCAGTGCTACCACAATACAAATTAATAACGATAATCACCAATTTGCTACTTCCAATGCACTGTCTGCAAGAATTATGCACACCTGTATATTCTAGAAAGTTAAATTCTTTCAAGGGAAATAAATGGGTTGGGATTCTCAGACTTCATTGCACCGCGACCTCCTTCTGACAACAAAAATTACCACATGACCCCAAGAGCAGGGACTAAAGCCTGAGCCCTCCCAAGCCCCATCACTGCTGGCAGGGGGCAGGGGGGTGGAGGGGAGAAAGCCCTGAGCCCCACTGCCTGAGGTGGTGGGGCTTAGGCTTCGACCCTGGGCCTCAGCAAGTCTAACACCAGCCCTGACGACCCCATTAAAATGCGAGCCACTTTGGGGTGCCAACACATAGTTTGAGAACCACTGGGTTAGAGTAGACCCTTCCTTTTTCACATTAGTGCTCTTTATATTATATAAGTGCTTTTCAGGAATCACTTGTCTGTAACTCTTGTTATCTTTTCTGCGAAAAAGTGAAAACTTCAACAAATAAAAACAAGGATTCTCTATGGCCCGTCTCTTCCCTCCCATCAGGTATTACCACTCAGGGAATTGCAGCAAAATGTATCTACTGTAGTTATTTTCACAGCAATTTGTACACATGCCTGCTTCTGGCCATATGCTTAATCTACGAGGAATTATCTATGTTCTGTGCTGTCTGTGAATGTTTGTCTGTTTATGTATTTATGCTTTATTTTGGCATATTATAAATCTAGCTAGCTTCACTTTTAGTTAGGATCCAAATCCTCTGTTTTTTTTTGTAGGCCTTTGTGGAAAAATCCTATAGAAATTAATGGAATGAAACCAATAAGATTCTAAAGGAATTACTCTAAAAACCTACAGCATTTTACTGAGAATGATATTCTTCTTATAGAGTTTTTTAAAAATATCCTATAGGATTTTATGACTGAGAGATAATCCTAGGCACTACAACAACACAGGTACCAGACAATAATAATAATAATTCTCTATTAAATTCCATAGGAAGGTCCAAAATTTCTGTCTGCTTATTTATTTGCCTGACTCCCACCACAGTCATAGTTGAGTGTCTCACAAACTTTAAAGAATTTATACATTGCTCACCACCCTTGTGAGTTAGCAAATTATTATTCATATTTACAATGAAGAAAGGCAGAGAATGATTAAGTGACTTGCCCATAGTCATAGAAGAAATTTGTGGCAGAGCTGAGAATTGAAACCCAGTTGCCCAACTCTCAAACCAGAGCCTCAGCCACAAGGCTATAGTTTTTCTGTTGTAGTTGTAGACGTTTCCACATGAATAAAGTCAGATTTTATCATGTACCTCTGCACATACCCCTGTTACAATGATACACACTGCAGGACAGCTAGGCTTTAAATATTTTGGCAGCAGTGAATCCATGCCATGAAAACATTTTAAAATGCATTCTACGTACCAGGCTTGTTTTTCAGAGCGAAGGTACATTTCTCTTGGGGCTGAAGATTGTTTCCTTTGGATTCAACTTAAACATTCCCATGTGGTCAAATGAAGTGGGAGGATCCAGTGAGAGAAGTGCTCTTTTCTCATTTAATTTACTGCCTAATACTCAGCAGCCCAAGATTTATAAGACGCTACAGAACTGTCTACATGTTTTCCCTTGTGGCAGATAGCAGATAAGTGTTAATAGACTTGCTTATAAAGTTTATTTAAAGGGAGAACATAACTGTATTATTTTTCATGGAGGTGTGAACATTGCTTAAGGAGCTTAAGTGTTTGTGTATAAGTATTATCAGATAGGTTCTCAAGGATCCTAATATACATTAATAGGAAACCCAGAAACTAGCTTTCACTGGGATATGTAGATAGGTCCATTTTGTAAATAATGCCCTTTCTGATATAGCTGAGTTCTGGGATTGCTGAATGTATAATTATTTCCAAGTATAAGAATATTAACATGTAATACACACCCTCCCCAGCCTCTTTCCTCCTCTCGTGTAAAATCAACAACAAAGTCACTGTGGTGGAAACCTATCTCCTCTGCAGTTGTATCTGGCTCCTTTATTTCTCTTCAGCCACCCTATATAGAACCATGCCCATGCTGTACAGATGTGAAGATGCTGGAGGGGCTTTCAAAGTAGTCTCATTTTTCACCTGTCAAAATGTTCCCAGACAAATTCAAATCCTGAAATGGTCCAAACTGAAACTGAGGCCCTGATTCTGCTCCCTTTGAAGTCAACGGCAAGGATCTCTGAGCGAAACAGAGATCCGATTGGGCCCTTCAATTGTGCTACACTTCAGTACAAGGCTTTGATCCTACAAGCTCTGAAAACACCTTTGGCACCCACTCCCTTCAGTGGGAGTTGAAGGAACACAGCACATCACTATGCTGCTCAGCCACTTGAAGGACTGACCCTGAACTGCGCACATACTGTTAAGTTGGAAATATATTTAAAGGGATACACATTACATTATGTCCAGGTACTATAGGGCTTGGGGGAGAAAGTTTATTAAAAAGACCAATGTCAAGAGAAATGTTTTAACAAAATAAAGAAATCAGTGTCAACATATTTTTTTCTTTTTTGGTTTAGATTTAAGCATTCATCTAGTGCTTTTCAAACTGGGGTACATGTATCCCTAGGGGTATGCAAACTCTCATCAGGGGGCACAAGAAAAACCCTGGAATGACAGACAATATCCTTTACAGACCTCCTCCCCGCCTCCGTTTTCATAGGTATATTATAACCCTATCTCAGGTGGGGGTATGCGGTAGACCAGTAGTTCTCAACCAGGGGTTCGCATATCCCTGGGGCTATGGAGAGGTTTTCCAGCGGCTACAGCAACTCACCTAAATATTTGCCTAGCTTTACAACAGGCTACAGAAAAAGCACTACTAAAGTCAGTACAAACTAAAATGTCATGCAGACAATGACTTGTTTATAATGCTCTATATGCTATACACTGAAATGTAAGTGCAATATTTATATTCCAATTGATTTATTTTATAATTATACGGTAAAAATAAGAACGCAAGCACATTTTCAGTAATAATATCCTGTGACACTTTTGTATTTTTATGTCTGATTTTGCAAGCAAATAGTTTTTAAGTGAGGTGAAACTTGGGAGTACACAAGACAAATCGGATGCCTGAAAGTGGTACAGTAGTCCAGAAAGGTTGAGAGCCACTGCGGTTGACTACATCAGTGGTTCTCAAAGCCGGTCCGCCACTTGTTCAGGGAAAGCCCCTGGCGGGCCAGACCAGTGTGTTTACCTGCTGCGTCCGCAGGTTCGGCCGATTGTGGCTCCCACCGGCCACGGTTCGCCGCTCCAGGCCAATGTGGGCTGCGGGAAGGGTGGCCAGCACGTCCCTTGGCCAGCGCCGCTTCCCACAGCCCCCATTAGCCTGGAGCGGTGAACCGCGGCCTGTGGGAACCGCGATCAGCCGAACCTGCAGACACGGCAGGTAAACAAACTGGTCCGGCCTGCCAGAGGCCTTCCCTGAACAAACAGTGGACCAGCTTTGAGAACCACTGGACTACATTATTTGGAAAAGGATACACAGCCTAAAAAGTTTGAAAACCACTGCTCTAGCGTGTTTACAGCCTAAAACACAGCAGTATTGGGATGGCTAATAGGATCCAGACAAGGAAGAAAAATGAAATAGACTGTTATAGTTTCACCAGCCAAACTGAAGGGCAGTCAATGGTGAGAAATATATTAGATGTTATAAATTATTTCATTTAGAAAAATCTTAGGTGTTGTTAATAACCCAGGTTAAAAAAAAACAAATTTCTTTAAAATAGATTTAATCTGAGAGCTCCCCATTAATTAAGGAGCAATTAAGATTTTACTGTGCCTCCACATACAAAGCATTAATAACACAGGAAAGCAGCAAAAGAAATCTGTGTGTGTTCCATGGCAGGGTGCAATAAATGATTTTCTGTTTAAATTCATAGAAAGTAGCTATACAAATATATAATATTGAGCAGAAGTATTATATGCCTTCTCCTTCCCCGCAACAGCATTACATTACTTAAATAAAAAGTACATGTGAATGTATGATTTCCTAGCTACCGTGTTGAATATTCACTTCTAAACAAAGACAAACTTGGGAAATTACTCATATCTTAAAATGATAATTAACAGCAATTAAAAGGCCAGTGAATAAGCTTTGATGAATTCCAGTTTGTAGAATATGACAAATTAATTCAGATAGCATGTACGGCTATAACAGAATTACAGTATCCAAACCATACTCAAGTTGGTGGGGCAGAGGTGGTCATGCCATATTTCCTGTTCTCACAGCTGCTGGTCAGAAATAAATGCTGGGGGATGGAGTATTGAGAAAACATTTAATGCGTGCTAGTACTTTTGGGGGCATAGCAATAATTTTAGGGGTGCGGTAGGCCAAAATTTTCATTTCTAATTTCAGTACTGTGATCAAGGCAATTTTTTAAGCAGAGTTTGGGCTTCATATATGTCCGCCCACCCTCATTAAAATCTACTGAACAATTGTGCCATACATCTACGTCAATTTTTTACTATTTTACAATTTTATGACACTTTGTTCCTCTAAAAGAAAAACTTTCAGCTAAGGCTAGGACAGATCAACCTGAATTGTTCCCCTACCTATCCTCTTCACAAAGGGGTTATAACTTCATAGGTCTGGCCTAAAGCCCTCTCCCCCTTTATCCATCCTTGAAAATATTCCTTTCTAGGCATTATCTTTCTCTCAAGCCCTATCTGCTTGGTCCTGGCAATTCTAAGTGAAGATCCACAGTATGGATAAGAGAACATTGCCCTGTAGATTTGTTCTGCGGCAGACACTGGAGAACTGGGTGGGATCAGCAATGGAAAATACAGCTTCAGTAATAAAGGATTTGTCCAAATTCCCACAAGTCTACAGCAGAGCTGCAAATAGAACCCAAATATCCTGATGTTTAGCCATGTGCTTTAACAACTAGCAGAACCAGCCTTAATATTTTGCAGCATGTCCCCTGGTATAACATGATCCAAAGACTGGAAATTGAAGCTAGACAAAAATCAGACTGGAAATGAGGTATCATTTTTTAACGGTGAGAGTAATTAACCATTGGAACAATTTATCAATGGTCATAGTAGATTCTCCATCACTGATCGTTTTAAAATCAAGATGAGTGTTTTTTTCTGAAAGATATGCTACATGAATTTCTTCGGGGGAAGTTCTGTGTCGTACAGGAGGTCAGACTAGATGATCACATTGGTCCCTTCTGGCCTTGGAATCTATGAAACATACCATGTGAAGCAGTATTTTTGCAGAAAACCTTTATTCTTAGTTCCTCTAATTTGAAAGGTGGGAAGGATGTAAGCAAGGCAAAAGGATATTTTAGAAAATACCTGGAAAATGGTGCAATTTGTGTATTTCACAGGCCCTGATATTGCTTCTCTGAAGTATTTTTATGAGGCTTAGGAATTATGGGCATTTCTGGTAAGGAAGATTGAGTATTATCCAGAGAGCAGAATTCTAGCAGGGTGGACAAAATCATCCCAAGCCTTCCTTCAGCTTGGGTGAGGAATATTACCAAGGGGCTTCTAGTACCTCCCACCAGATCTACAATTCTAGTTCTTCTCACTTCACCATAATGGGAAAAGGTTCAGTAAAAAGGAGAGCTGCTTAGTGTTCTTTCTGTTTTACTTCCTTCTTAAACAGAACACCTAGAGTATTGCTTACTCTTAGCTTTAGACACATCTTTGCCTCAGATGCTTTATTCTCTTACATTAAACTATTTAAATGTATATCTTTATGTGCATAAAATAATTTCATTTTCATGCTTATCATGCAGCGTAACTACATAGTGTCAGTAATCTTTTTTAGACAAAGTTGTCTCCCAGGCTCAGAAGGAATAGCTAGAAAAAGCTGTACTTATAGGATTACACTTTACAGCCTTCATCTTCTATATAATTATTTGCAGTTTGCATTATGCAGCATACCTAAAATAGTTCTGTTATAGTATGGCATGTTGTAGGTAGTAAAAATATTTGCAGGCATTTATTTCTATCTATTACAGCTGTGGTTTACGAATACTATGTAGTTAATATCTAAAAGCCTCATATCCAAAGTCCACAGAAGTCAGGAGGGACCTTTACATTGAGGACCATAGGATTTGGTCCAGGTCCTAGATCTGTCAGTTCCTATTATTATAAAAACACAAAAAAAAGTATAAAAAGTCAGGTAAAACCAGCCTTTTCTAATATCAATCTGTATTCCTGGTATCTCCAGCGAATATCTTCATATCTAACAGCTTAGTTGCCTCAATGCCAGTGTAAAACTGAAAACCAGAACACAATGTATCTTGGAAATGTGCCTGAAAGGACTAGTGTTTAATAATCTTCCATCTTTTAACCTTACTCCAGTCCTCTTCAGTGATCTCTCCTAAATAACTACATCTCAGAAAAAAGTTCTTTTATTCTCACCCAAATGAGAGAAGCCAATGTTTTTATTCATGTTCCAAATTCAAAATAAAAAAAAAGTTGGAGATTCGAGACTTATTGTACATTTGTTACCACTGTTAAATCTCTTCCTAAAAAAAGAAAGAATTCAGAGTGTTTAGTGCCCCTCTGTCTTTGCCTTCCTTCATAACAAAGATTGACTCTGTCCTTTTGCCTTTCAGATTCTGCACCGATTTGTCTTTACCATAGACTGTCTCTTAAATTCATTGTATAATCCATCACAAACTACATCTGCCCTTTTAGCCTTATGCCCTCCTTTGATGGTTACAACATACTAGACTGAGATGAGTAACAACGCAGCATTTGTGGTGGAACACAGAATTAAGCCTACTTACCAGCTAAAAGAATAGAGATGTAGCAAACAGCAGTCAGTTACAAAATGGCCACTTTAGGGCTGTAGCAGTTTGGTTCTGCAAGATTTAAAGGGCCAGCCTCAGAAAGGCATTGTGGGAAAATGTCCCTATAAGAAGGCATCCAAAGGGAGAGATGGATTAGACAGAACAGGGTCACATTTTAATGCTATTTAGGTAGCTAAATATGCAGAGAGGCACCTAGTAGTGTTTTCAGAAGTACCTAGGTGTCTAACTCCTATTGAAATCAATGGGAGTTAGACACCTAGGATGGGATTCATGGCTGCTGCAATACCTAGTGGAATTCACAACCCTGAGTTAGGTGTCTAGGCTGCCTATGCAATGCATGGGCATGGTTGGAGGACTGAGAACCAGATTCACAGATTCCCTGCCCTCTAAAAGGAATTATGTGCGTAAGTCTGGGCCAGACAGACATGTTGCTGTCCACTCAGGATTCACAGCCATGAACCCCCTCCTGGAGTTAGTTGCCTAAGCCAGGTCAACCCTTTCTCAAGAAAATCTGAGGTGGCAGCATTCCCCCTCATAAAATTTAGCCCAGTGGTTAGAGCATTCACCCAGGACGTGAGAGACCCAGGTTCAAATCCCCCTTCTGCGTGATGTGGAGCAGGGACTGGAGTCTCCGACCTGACAGGGGAATGCCTTAACCTGTTGGCCTAGGAGATATTCTAGGGTGAGGGGTTATCTCAATCTCTCCTATTGAGGCTCTTCCATTGTGTATAACTAATTAAATATTAATTAGCACAGGGGGACCAGAAGCTGAGTCTCCTATGTCAAGGCCCTAATCCCTGGACTACAGAGTCATTCTCACACTCTCTGCCTCAATGAATACATAAGAAGTTATACAGGGGAACAGCTTCAACATGAGAGACGTGCCCCAAAATACTCAGAGCCCAGCGGTTAGGGCATTCTTCTGAATGGCGGGAGACCCAAGTTCCGAACCCTATAGTAGGCAGAGTGGGTAATTAAACTCAAGCCTCCCACATCCTGGGTGAATATTCAAATCACTGGGTTGAAGCCTATACGGAAGTACCATCACCACCATTTGCGTGGGGTTAGGCCTGCTCAGAGCACACCTGCCAGCAAGGTAGGCAGGGGAATACCTAGCTTGTGAATCTTGCTGGAGTTTAGACATGATTTAGGTGCTGAACTGCTGGGCAGTTGTGTGCATGCCCAGTCACTAAAATTTATGGGCGTTTAATGGAGAAAACATAGACACCTGCAGGGTCAGGCAGCAGCTGAGCAATGGTTTTGTGAATGTCAATGGTGCCTAAATGTTGAACTCAGGTGTCTAAAGTGGTAGTTTGGTGTCTAAGTCCCATTTGTGAATCTCATCTCTAAGGGCTTTTGAAAATCCCAATAGGCACTTATCTGCATCTTTAGGTGCCTAGTTACCATTAAAAATCCCACTCTAAGTGCCTTTTCTGTAGTCATACAGGGAATCTATGACAGAGCTGGGTATGGAATCCGTATCTTCTGATTCCAATCCATACCTTAACCACAAGACCTTTCTTTCTCTTAGTATACATAAGAGGTATTTCTTTTTTCTGATTGTTCTTTTTCCTTTTGTGAAGGTGGATTTTATTGTTAACAAGGCTGAATTTCTAGATGAAGAAAATTCTGCTCTTCACAATTCTTCCTTGATCTTACTGTCACAAACTGTGTATGTAATATGTTCCTTGAGTGCCACTTCTGTGTTCTCCTGCTCTTCGATCAGAGGTAAATGAACCAAATACAGCATGATGCCTGTTATCTAAAAAGATTCAGGTAGAACAAGTATTGTAGCACAATCATGGTACTTGGAAAATTATATTCCCCAAAAAGGACTTTTTCCTAACCTTCTTGGATCATACACAGAGGAAGTCCATGGTCTAGCGGGAGAAAAATCTCTCAGTAACAGAATGTTTGAACATTCAAACAGGATTAATTACTTTGTTTTATTTTTCTTTAATTGTAAGTGCTTGTATTGATTTTGAAAATGAAGGACTAAAGACTCTGATCTCAGCCAGGCACAGTCCAGGCAAGGGGTGTATAAGTTTCCCCTATCTTTAGGAATTTCAGAGTGTACTACAAAGTGGGCCAAATACTTTCTCTATGATAAACATGTGCAATTCCACTGAATTTAACAGACTGCTCATTTCAATGGAGTCACATCAACTTAACCCAGGGGATATTTATGCAGTTAGTCTATTATTAGATGGGTGTTATCATCATAAAGAAGTCTATACGATTTAAGTGTCATGCAGTCACCTATAATCCACATTTTCCTAGCATAAATCAAAGTGGAATTAAATCTTTAAATGATGGGTTACACTGTGGAAATGGAATAGTGCATTTACATTTGCAATGCAAGTATTTTAGATGCTGATGGGAGTTTTCACATGTGATGTACCAGGTAATAGAATGGCTTCTTGTAGGAAGCTCTTTGTCCGATTTAGCACACTGAAGGTCTTCTGAGAGGCCAGCATAGCCTATGGCATATTGCACTAGGAAATCATCATCAATATGGTTAACAACCTTCTGATTATTCAGCAGCTCAATCCAACAGAGGCCACAATAGTAATTATTTAACTTTTTATTTACAGCAATAATTTGTTGGATAAAAATATTCACCCTGGGGCAGAGATGAAGCCTGGAAAAGTGGCAACCTTAAAGGTTATGAAAACTGAGGCTTATAATAAAATTTTTTACCTAGTAAAGGTTGCTACCAGGTGCTCAGTATATGAAAATAACAATAGCTAGAACAAAGAACTAGCAGTCAGAAAGTTCTATTCTTGGCTCTGCTAGACACATCATATGTCACCTTTGGAAAGTCATTTAACTATTTTGTGTTTTAATGGGGAAGCCACTTATTGAATTACTCTAATTCTTGAAGCCTTGAGAAGCTTACGTCCTGAATATGAGATCTTCAGAGGAAAGATGCTATAGGAGTGCATTATACTAAAAGGCAACAGGAATGAATTCACACAGTCCTAGGAACAGACACTTTGGTCATACTTTTTTGTGTTTGTACTAGCAGAGGGTGTACTATCTACACTAGGGGAGATCAGGCAAGGAGAGTACAGATTTATACTGTAACATTATTTTCCACATTCCATACTAATAGGAGATATTTTCAAGACATTTAGGATTCCAAGAACATTTCCCTACTGGATTATATCAATAAATGAACCAATTAATTCGTATAATCTGAACTTTTTACCTCTCTCTCCAAACCAAACAAAGGTGTATGTGTCTTCCAAGCAGCCCCCAGAGTTGTCCCTCAAATGTCTATCCCTGCTACTTCTTCCAGTCTGCACAACACCCCCTGCCCAAACAGCAACAAAGATGTTATGCCAGGGTCTAGCTCCCACTCTAGGTACCACTGTGATGATAATGAAAGGGATATGCCAGCTATGATATATTTACACAAATCAAGGCAGAATATGCCCTGGGAAGGCCATTTTTTGCTGTTGCAACATTAGTCATGTTGAATTTACATGGTTCAAGTGCTGAAACACAGACAATGTCTATCTGACATTGGAGGGTATTGTTTAGCACCTCCCTGTATCTAAACGAAGTGTGCAATTAACTTTAAAGATGTGTAAATAATTTTTTGAATTCTAATAAAACTGTCCCAATATATTTACAGAGATTCTGGGACAGATCCTCAGCTGGGGAAAATTCTCATGGCTCCCTTGCCATCAAAGGAGCTATAACAATTTCCACCAGCTAAGCCTCTGTCTCTCTCCTTCTGGCTTTTTCTGCTCCTGATTCCTTTTCTGAGATTTTTTCCAACTTTTAATATTCTGTTTTCCTCCCACCACAGAAATCAGATCTGCAGCATGGATGCTTTACAATATTCTATTTTAGCTGTGAGTTCAAAACTCCTTACCAAATATCTATACTGGATATACTGGCAGTACGTAAGCCAATATTCCTGCAATGTTTTATGAACTAAGGCCCAGCTCCTCAAAGGAATGTAGGCTTCTAACTTTCATTGATTTGCGTGGGTGAAGAATCAGAGGTTTTCAAGAAAAGTAGGGAGGCTATAAAGAACTAGCACAAGTCTGAATTGTGGTGGTGGAGAAGAGACCTTCATCACTTCACTCACCACATTAAGGATAGTCAAGTTTTGGATTCAGAAGCCAGAAATTTCAAATTTATTAAAACCCCAGGCAATTTCATATATTTCTTGCCTTCTCCGTTACTGCTAATTCCCAAGTTATGCTTGCAAACCAAAGTTGTCTTTGTTACATTTAGCCATCTCAGCTCAAACATCTAAGTCATTTAGAGTATGTCTATATTGCACAGTAAACCTGGGCTCTGACTCAGTTTTAAATGCAGCCCTCCACTCCCCTCTACACAAATGCACTGCCCGTCCCCTTTTCTGCTAGCCTGGAACAGAAGTTCTCACCTCCACAGGGGCCTTCATAAGAATAAATAAATAAATTGTTGAGATTTATATTTGATTTTAATTTATTTTGGTATCTTAACCATAAGAACATAAGAATGGTCTTATTGCATCAGACCAAAGGTCCAGCTAGCCCAGTATCCTGTCTTCTGAGAGTGGCCAGTGCCAGGTGCCCCAGAAGGAATGAACAGAACAGGTAATCAAGTGATCTATCCCCTGTTGCTCATTCCCAAATGTCCTACCATAATGTCTTGCCTTGAAAGATGACTTGCTGGAGCTTCTGAACCAGCCATGAATAAAGTATAAATAAAATAAAAATATGTGATAAAAAGTATCATCCTGTAACCCTGAAGTGACATAGCCCTCGGAAAAGAATAGAAATCTCTTTTTTCCTGATGGTCAGACAATTGTGCTCTTTCATTTTTCTTAGCAGGCCCTCCCACTTCTGCTGGGCACAGACTAGGAAACAGGGGGAGTGGACTGTCAACTAACATGTGAGAATGAAGAGAGACAGGGACAAAATGATGCGGGATATCAGCCAAGGCTGATGAACAGCTTGATGAACAGAGATGGAGGAGAGGAGGTCATAGAGGGAGAATGAAACTCCTCAGCATGAGAACAGAATGGTCACGCAGTTCCTGGAGCATGACAGGAGGTTGAGGAAGCACAATGTAGCACAGCAGAAGGAGCTTTTCTCTCACTCTCATGACCACCAGGCTGCAGGCTCCCACTCCACATGCTGAGTCCCCTGCATGCTACCATGTCCTGCAGTCTATGCAGCCATTTGACAAGTCTGAGGTTGACTGTGGAGGTACAAGAATAGTTTTCATAAAATTCCTAAACTGCATTTGTCAAGGTTCCTCCCCCACTCTGAACTCTAGGGTACAGATGTGGGGACCTGCATGAAAAACCTCCTAAGCTTATCTTTACCAGCTTAGGTCAAAACTTCCCCAAGGTACAAAATATTCCACCTGTTGTCCTTGGACTGGCCGCTACCACCACCAAACTAATACTGGTTACTGGGGAAGAGCTGTTTGGACGCGTCCTTCCCCCCAAAATACTTCCCAAAACCTTGCACCCCACTTCCTGGACAAGGTTTGGTAAAAAGCCTCACCAATTTGCCTAGGTGACTACAGACCCAGACCCTTGGATCTTAAGAACAATGAACAATCCTCCCAACACTTGCACCCCCGTTTCCTGGGAAATGTTGGATAAAAAGCCTCACCAATTTGCATAGGTGACCACAGACCCAAACCCTTGGATCTGAGAACAATGAAAAAGCATTCAGTTTTTTACAAGAAGACTTTTAATAAAAAATAGAAGTAAATAGAAATAAAGAAATCCCCCCTGTAAAATCAGGATGGTAGATATCTTACAGGGTAATTAGATTCAAAAACACAGAGAACCCCTCTAGGCAAAACCTTAAGTTACAAAAAAGATACACAGACAGAAATAGTTATTCTATTCAGCACAATTCTTTTCTCAGCCATTTAAAGAAATCATAATCTAACACATACCTAGCTAGATTACTTACTAAAAGTTCTAAGACTCCATTCCTGGTCTATCCCCGGCAAAGACCAGCATATAGACAGACACAGACCCTTTTTCTCTCTCCCTTCTCCCAGCTTTTGAAAGTATCTTGTCTCCTCATTGGTCATTTTGGTCAGGTGCCAGCGAGGTTACCTTTAGCTTCTTAACCCTTTACAGGTGAGAGGAGCTTTCCCCTGGCCAGGAGGCATTTCAAAGGGGTTTACCCTTCCCTTTATATTTATGACAGCATTAGCCTCAGAAATTGCTTGATAAGTGTGAGATAATTTAAGTGCAACATAACTATATTATGTCATTCCTCCACATCCACATCACCCTGCAAATCCATTCTATGGGTGCACAAGGCATCCCTGATGCTCCAGTAATGTGCTTTTTGGTTGCATGCACCATTCCAGTAATCCAGTGTTGTCTTGAATCCACTCCTGGTGAAATGGTTCACCTTTTGTCTCGCAGACATTGTGCAGTGCACAATAGTGCATATGGAAAAATGGACAGCATTGGCAATGGGGCATCCAAATGGTTCTGAAGGCAGTGTCATCTGGACTTCAACCTGCCAAATGTGCACTCCACCACCATCCTAGAGCTCCTGAGTGTGTATATGAACTTTCTTTTGCCAGGGTCTCTAAAATCAGGGTCCAAGTGTCATGACAGAACAGGGCATGCGGGGTCCCCTAGAATAGCAGTGGGGCCTCTACTTACAACAATAACACATGGAGAGAATAATGCCCCAGCTTGTCCATGAAGGTAAAATCCTGATCTCCAAGAAATCCTGGCATCATGAACCTTGCCAGTGTATCCCATGTTGTTGGCATACATGAACTTGCCTCTGTGGTCAACCAAGACCTGCAGAATGATGGCATAGTATTCTTTGTGGTTCATGTGCTCATGTGTTCCTTGTGGAGATCAAATTATGAGCCACTGAGAGCCCCAGTGCAGGTTGGGAACACCATTCTCTCCAAGACAGCAATTATTTCAGGTACATTGTTTATGCCAACCACCTTTGGGTAATCACAGTCCTGATAGCTTCAAATACCTCCACAACCTCCACAGCTGACTTACCAACACGATACTGGTTTGCCACAGACCTGTAACAGTCTTGGGTAGCCAGCTTCCAGATGGCTATGGCGACCCACTTCTTGGACTGGCATGGCCTCCCTCATGCATATGTCCTGTCACTGTAGCTAAGCTCCAGGAACGTCTGCTTCTTCATGCAAAATTATTTTTGCGTGCACTTTTGGCCCTGCTCCAGAAGTGCCAGTCCACCTATGGGGAATCTGCAGTGATGGCAACAGACATGAGCTGCACTAACGGGGTCACAGATGCCAGAGCTGTATCCCCCTCTGAAAGACACCTTCAATATGACAAATACTGCCTCCAAAATATCCACCAGTGTCTCACCAGTGCACTGTCTGATGCCTGAAACAGCAGTGAAAGTGAGAACAGGTCTTCCACCAGTTGCAGAGAGCAGGTACATCCAAAAAACAACTCAACTTGATGTGTTGGTATTCTAAGAGCATTGCCAGTCAAGTGCCACAGACAAGTTCTCCCACAATACATCATGAACCAAGCCCTAGAGTGGCTACAGCTAGCAAGGATGCTAAGAATCCTGGATTACACACATAGAAATCACAGCATCTGACTCATATCTACGTACCACAGTATGGACATGCCAACACAGATCTGAGGCTCATGTAGCAATGCAGCATGGATGCTCAAGTGCAAGCTTGGAAAGAACAGGTCTGCAGTTGTGGGTCACATGGACCCAGGTTTACTATGCAGTGCAGACATACCTTTAAGCTTTGCAATGCTGAGTAGACCAATGCCCAAATACCTTTAAAAATCTGGGCCCTTGTCTCCTGTCTTATTCTCTTAAAGCCAAATTCTGTCATCCTTGGCAATTCCAATGGGACTACTCAGAAGTAAGGGACTACTCAACATGAGTAAGAGCTGAAAAATCTGGCACTAAGTGATTTCACAAAGGCTAGATTATAGCATCACAGTCACTTTCATGGTGATGTATTCAGGCACCTAATGTGTCAGACAAATACGTTTTTTTTTTAAATATTTTTGTGTTTATCCATAATTAGTTACTGATCATTAATGCCAGTAATGTAGGGTAGGATTTTCAAAAGTGTCCAGCATTAGCTTCACTCTGCTCCTAATAAAGTCAGTGGAAGTTGACTTCCATGGGAGCAGAGTCAGACCAACACCGAGTTTTCTTGGAAATCCCACTCATAATACAGGAGAAGAACATAGAAGTATAATGGGATTTAGAAAAACATTTTTTAGCCATATGTGGCTAAATCCTTTCCATGGGCTGCCCTTTAAAAAAATCGAACAGTGACCTAAAGCAAAGCTTAATGAAATTTATCAAAATAAACACACTTAAAAATCATAGTAAAAAAACAAAGAAGCAGAAGTTGTATTTTTTTCCTTAACAAAAAAAGCATTCTGCGATGTCATGTCTATATTTCGGCAAGAAGCATCCCTGGCAGTGCCCTGGTAGGTGCAGAGGACATTTTATGAACATATTTCAGTGAAGAAAACAGAGTATTCACATTGGGAATGCCTGTTTTCCACTTGTGTGCTCCTCCAGTACATAACACAGAGAACACTTGCTAACAAGCTGCTTTTCAACATTCTGTCATTAACTCTGGGTAAAATGAAAGTTCCATGCTAAATTATTTGATGGTAATTAAAAACTGAATAATTCAATATGCCAATATTCCAATTTTCTGTGGATATTCACAGTTGTATATGGCATATTAGACCTACTTATTTCAAGGTTTTCTTGGAAACTTGTACCATTACAGAAAGAGAAGCTTCAGGAGCTGATTGTGATGCTACACCCCATATTCTTCATAAAAATATTATGATATGAATATAGCATAACTAAGATGTGTTTTATGCAAGATGGGTCATGTAAAGCATCATTGGAAAGGTTATGTTTTACTGAATATGATTATCCTATTTGTATACATATATCATTTCTGTATCTGAAGTTAGGAATATTGACTATGTAACAATTACAACTATGATTACACCTGTGAAACGCCCACTAGACAGTATGTAATCAGCCTGGATGGGCCAGTAGGAAAGACAGTGGGTCTTTGAAGATGCTGATTTCTCATCTTCCTGGAGTTCCTTCCTGTGGACGTTACAAATAAACTTTGTCTCATGGTTTCTTTAACACTGCAAGGTCACGTGATGATGTCACCTGGTACGGAGTACCATGTTGGACACTGCTGGTATTTTTCCACTGGAAACAGAGGATTCCTGCCTTATGTAAATCCTAGTTAAGATTGGGAAGTGAGTTAATCTTGGCTTTTCTTCACTGCTTCCCAGCCCAAGAAGGAAGACTGATGAAAACACCTGAAGAAACAAAGGAACTAAGCTGGGGAAAGGCAAGGGCTGACTCCAGGCTGAGGCAATGGTCTAGCCTGTGAAGAGAAATAACTGGAACTCTGAGCTTCAAAAACTCTGCCACCTGCCTAAAACAACATTTATAGTGAGAAGTTATGATTTGTAACCTGTTTCTTTAGTGTATTAAGCTTACTTTGTGTGTTTTGTTTTATTTACTCAGTAGTCTGCTTTGTTCTGTTTGCTATCCCTTATCAACACTTAAAATTTACTTTTTGTAGTTGTTAAACTTATTTTTTGTTTATTCCAAAACCCAGTTTGTGCAATTCGTAACTGGGGGAGAGGGGACAAAGAGCTGTGCATATTGTCCTCCACATTGAGGGAGGGGGCAATTTTTATGAGCTTATGCAATATAGATCTCTATACGGTACAAGACCATATAATTCTGGGTTTACATTCTAGAGGGTGTGTGCACATGAATGCTGGGCATTGCCCTAGCTGAGTCCTCCCACAGAGAGCTGATCGCAGACTGTGAGATTCTACAGCTAGGTGTCCCCCTACCTGTGGGTGTGCTGGAAAGGGGCTTGAGAGCATGTCACAGCAGCACAGAGTAAGGGAAACCCAGGCTGGTAGGACAGGCAGGCTCAGTGGGACTCCAGCACATCTGGTGGCACCCCAAAAGGAAGGGGGGTCCAACCTGTCACACGGATAACTTCTCCTTCTTCCCCTTTTACCAGCTAGGTTGGGTTGGATGACTGGATCAGTCTTTTCTAGGCATGGTGGTACAACACTTGTTCCATATCCACTCCCCTACTCCATCCTCTTGTTCACCGTCTATTCATCATTTTCTTGGCTGTACTCGTTCTTTGCCTGCAAACTTGAGTCTCAAATGACTCTCTAACAGAAGCCCCTTCATCAATCTGTCGAACATGACCATACCATCTTGGACTTCTCTCTGATACCACAGACCTTGTTCTTACTTTTGATTACATCATTCCACATGTGGTCTAGCAAAGTCATCCCCTCACTACCCTAAACATCTCATTTCAATGGTTTCAACTCTTCTCAATTGCTTCTCTTTGGTTGCCCATGTCTCTGACCTGTACAGAAGTGGTCTTCATATGGTTTTGTATAGTTGTCTCTTAAGTAATCTGGACATCTGTTTACCATAAACCACTGCACCTGCCTTGTGCCAGACTTCCCCCACTCAGCAGCCTTGCTTGCAGTTCTCTGTTGATTTCTCCATTTGCTACTAACCAGCCCCTAAGGCCCTTAAACATAGAAACCTGGTTTAGGAGCTGGCCCTTGATGTTGATGTTCATCTGTCTTGGCTCCATGCAAGCCACTCACATGACTTCAGTCTTTTCTTTACTTGTTTTGAGGCCACAGTTTGTTAGTTCCCTTCTGGAGTTGGTAACACACCTGGAATATCATTGTGAAAAAGGTAATTTAATTAGTTGCATAGGAGGGGAATAAGTGTAACATTCAAGTGAATTCATTGCTCTGGTTACCACAGGAATGTTTTCAGTTCACAAGAGGCATCAGGAATGTTGAGTTAGCAACTGATTATTGGTTCTCCAAAATCTTTCTAAAGTTCAGGTTAGTCTCAATAATCCAACAGGTGACAAAAATCCTAAAACAACTACAAAAATGTTCTCAAGCTCTTAAAATGAAGAACTTTTGTTTGCAATAACCCAAAGCAAAAAAGGGGACAATCTTCAATGGCAGCTGGATCTTCCTTGTTCAGCTGAGTAGTTCAAGTGGACTCACATGGCTGGGGGTTAGCAGCTAGTGTTAGCAGCTAGTCGTTTGCCCTGGCGAGGGTCCACTAACATTTAGGGGTCAAGCATGGCCACACCTCCTCTCTGGGTCAGCAGCTAGTCCCCTAAATGAAAAGCCTGTTAAACTCTAATTGTAAATACCTTCTAGAATTAAAGATATCCCACAACTCCAACCATGGGTAGAGAAGCTGTGTGTACAGAGGTTGTGTCAAATAGACTGCCAAAAAGGAAGAATGAAGATTCCTTATATTTTGCCATCACAGCTTGTTTTAAGAACTGATAAGAATCAAATGAATAAGCTGATTATTCTCACTAATTTTTCTGTCCTTCCACGTTATCCATGCAGTTACAGATAACATTGGGTTGTAGAAGAGTAGTTTACAATCTAATGCACATACTGCAGTAGTGTAAAAGAACATGGGGTTTCTGGGTAGAAGAGAAAAAGGTAATTTCAGTGTACAATCATGTTACATTGGCCGAAGAGCTGGCCATTCTTGTAAGCTAAGCAGTACCAGGCCTAGCCAGGAGACCTCCTAGGGAAATACACTTGCTGAAGAAGTAGATGATGAGTCAATACAGAACTAAACCAACATCCTGGTATCATGTTGCCTTCCTCAAAGAGTCTTCTCACTGTTAAAAGTGTAAAAACATCCCGGAGAAGGGTGACTGGAGAACCTGCATGATGAAGATACATGTAAAACCTGTGCCACTGACAAAGGTGGATTTTTTTATTCATTATTTAGCTGTTTGTTTTTGTTAGTATCTGTTTGACTCAACAGAACAAAAAGCTCGGGGAAACACTGCTAGATGCAGGACTCTGGGAAAGCTCTAGTTCTCTGCAGTTCCAAGGAAGCCTCCAGAAAATAGGGAAAATAAAACCTGAAAGTTGAAAAACAAGCTAAAATGTTAACATGTAACAATTTTGACCTTCTCAATGCATCATAAAGGGGCACAGCCGTCTGCCTTGTCTGGAAGGAAACTGGGACTTATGTTTTCTCCTGTCATCCTTGGAACGTTTCTTTTCAATTTCTAAGTTTTTAAGGTATTTTCAGCAAAAACAAAGATTTTCAAAACCAGAGATGGCAATTAGGCTCCTAACTCCCCATGACCTAAGTGCCATTTGTGTCTTTGAAAATCTTTTATCAATGTAATTTCTGAATAAACAGTAGCATAGTCTATCAGTTAGAGTACAGGCCTTGGAGCTTGAAGACATAGGTGCTATTCTATGTGCTCTGTGGCTTGCTTGCTGTTTGACCTTGTGTAAATCACTTAATCTCTGTTTGCCTCTTTTCAGTCTCCCCATCTGTTAAATGAAGACAACCACTTCCTATTTCACAGGGGTGTTTGAGGTTTAATTGTTTGTGAGTGCTTTGAACATCTTGCACATAAAGTCCTATGTAAGTATAAAGTATATTATTAAGTAGCGACAGATGCAGAGGTATCTGAAAAACAGTATATTTACCGGTGAGTTATCTGTACATGTGTCATTTCAAGTGAGAATGTATTCTGGTTTTACTTTGGTCATTCAGGACAGTACACTTCCCATCAAGTTAATACTTTTGAATTTGAGGAATGCTCTGAGATTAAGCAATACATTAAAATTTCCTGATCAAATACCAAAAACCATACGTGAATAGGAAATAGATATCAGTAATTACAGTTCAGACTTCATCTATTTCAAAACCCCTTGCTTCAAAGAACAAGTATTAACTGGACAGACACTCCTTCACAAATTAGAGGTTGCAAAGGCTTATTAGACACCATATATATCTTTGAAATTTATCCAACAGAATCAAACCAAAAAAAGTAGCACTTTCTAATTTGAAAAAAATGTTACAGATTATAGTTGCAGGCAAGAAACTATTAAATCTATTACATCTCTATACGCTTTTTTTTTTTAAATCTAACTGTCCCTGCAGCCACTAACTGAGTTTAGGAGCACAGGAATGTAGTGTTTTGAAATATTGCTATCTGTAGTAGTATGATGTTTAAGCTGATAAAATGCACTCTCTTTGAAGTCGCACTATTACTGGAATCAGGAAACAAAATTTTGTTCTTAATATTAGACATCAGAACACAATGGAGATGAGATACATGGGTTTGGACTACTGCCAGGTGTATTTTGTGGGAGAAAATGGGTGGAGGAAGGACAATGGTTTCCAAGGGGATGAGAAATTTATAAGGTGAGATGTGACTGAAGAGCCAATTGCAAAATCTCAGTACATTGGGAGTGAAGTAGTTGGAAAGGGGTCACAGGTAGAGGGTCACCAGATCCCATCTTTAAGGTTGAGATACCCACAAGAGGTGAATGATTGAGAGGCTTTTTATCCTACAGTGTAAAATCTTCGGAGCAGGGTTTAGCTATTGGGTATGTGTTTGCACAGTGATTAGCACAACAGTGCTATGATCCATGACTGGGTGCCCTGAGGCCTTACTGTAACACTAATAATTGTTCTAGTTTATCTGTGTTTATCTATTTTCAAAATGATCTTTGCTGTTTATGCTGGACAGCCACACTTGGGAATACAGCTACACCTTTTCAAATGACTCTCAGGATATCAAAGAGGGCTTAGAGTCACTGTTGCAACTTAGGGATATGGAGTTTTGGTAGGGAAAAGGGTGCAAAATTGCTTCAGGGGCTTGGGTCCTTCAGTACTTCTTGGGGTAAGTTTATTGGGGAGGAAGAGTTTGCTTCCTGCATGTTGGCCAGGCTCGAGGTATTTAGCACCAGTTCCTTTGGTTGCCCCTGAAGTATTACCTATACTATTATCTCATATTGTCTATACAACAAAAATGGCACCAGTTTAATTCAAGATTTGAATATGACCCAATATAGTTAAACTAGTGCAAAAGGCTGTGCAGACACTTCTTTTTCAATTTCAGAGCAGCTTATTACAATTTAGCTCACTGATTAGGAAGAGGTATAAGCCAGATGGAAATAAGAATGTCCAAGCAGCTTTGTACACCAATTTAACTAGCAGATTAAAAATTAATGTAAGTAAAACCAGTGGAGCTTTCTTATAGACAAGCCCTTGGAAGCATAGCGTTTCAGAGGTCAGGAACTCTTTGCTTCATGCTGTTTACTACAAGGTCAGTGGCTAAGAAGCTTAACAATCCAGGTTTTTCCTAGCTGTTTCCAGATGCCCAGGTAGCAGCCAGCCAGAGCAGCAACAACTTCTTTTCATCTGAGTGCACAGACGGTTGGGACCTTTTATTGTTGCTGCAGACCTCAGTACCATTAGCCACACTTTTGTAACCTTGACACTGGAGTCCTGCTATGCTCTGTAAGGCATTACAGAAGACAACTCAAAAAGTTCAACTATGACGTGTTTTGTGAATCACACATCATGCAGGAAACATTATACCAGTGCTCCAACCTTTGCACTGATGGCTAATATGTTTGGGGTAGAATTAAAGGTGTTGGTAAGGATTTATAACTCTTTATATAACTTGGGCTCTGGCTATGACACCAACTCTCTTCCCCATCTGATATCACTACAATAGATAATACCTGAGCTGGTAGTCTCCTAAAGTAACTGAGAAGGAGCTGCTGGTTGGATGCTTTCAGCGAAGGGCCCTCAATTTTGAGATTCACATTGGTTCAACAAGAGCTCATTTGTTCTTCACATGGTATGTTTCATAGATTCCAAGGCCAGAAAGGACCAATGTGATCATCTAGTCTGACCTCCTGTACGACACAGAACTTCCCCCGAAGAAATTCATGTAGTATATCTTTCAGAAAAAAACACCCATCTTGATTTTAAAACTATCAGTGATGGAGAATCTACTATGACCATTGATAAATTGTTCCAATAGTTAATTACTCTCACCATTAAAAAAGTATACCTTATTTCCAGTCTGATTTTGTCTAGCTTCAATTTCCAGTCTTTGGATCATGTTATACCAGAGGTTCCAAAACTTGTTCACTGCTTGTTCAGGGTAAGCCCCTGGAGGGCCACGAGACGCTTTGTTTAAGTGAGCGTCCACAGGCACAGCCGCTCACAGCTCCCAGTGGCCGCGGTTCGCTGTTCCGCAGCTCCCACTAACCGGGGAAGCAGTGGCCTGGCCTGCGCCGCTTCCCGCAGCTCCCATGGGCCAGAAACAGTGAACCATGGCCACTGGGAGCTGCGAGTGGCCATGCCTGTGGACACTCAGGTAAACAAAGCATCTTGCGGCCTGCCAGAGGCTTACCCTGGACAAGCCGCGAACCAAGTTTGGGAATCCTCGTGTTATACCTTTCTCTGCTAGACTGAAGAGACCATTATTAAATATTTGTTCCCTATGTAGGGACTTAAAGACTGTAATCAAGTCACCCCTTAACATTCTCTTTGTTAAGATAAACAGATTGAGCTCCCTGAGTCCATCACAATAAGGCATGTAATGGTCACCTGTTTTCCCAGGCTTTTGAAAAGGTCAAAGTGCAGATGGATCTGGGATGTTTGGATATTAATAGTCCTGGTGGTTTTATTAGGGTGATTGATGAAATGATGGGCAACACACCTTTTTCTACTAATCTAACCTTAAATGAAACACACATTTTTTGTACATATACTTCATTTTAACAAGAGCAGGATTAAGGGTCCACATAAAAATGCTGCTCTACGTGTTTCTTCAGAGTCCTCCTGTTATATTTGCTGCTGTACCCCAGGCTGATAGTGGTTGAAAACAAGACTTCAGAAACGTATAAGCAGTAAAGTGTTGCTCAAAACACAGATTTTGTTTGGGAAAGGGAGTAAGAGAAAATGAACAGTGGAGAATGCAGTTTTGCCTGTTTGGCCAAAACACCGAGCTATATTGACAAAAAGACAAGGTGGGTGAAGTAATATCTTTTATTGGACCAGACAAGCTTTCAGGCTTCACAGAAAACTTGAAGAGCTCTGGGTGGCTCAAGAGCTCGCCTCTTCCACCAACAGAAGCTGGCCCAATAGAAGATATTACCTCACATGACTTGTGTGTCTCATATCCTAGGAACAACACTGGGAAAGAAAGTCAGTAATGTAAAATGCCTATGACTCACACCAGACATTTAGGAGGTTTTTTCCCCCCCATGAAAAAAAAAAGGTGCAATTCCCCGCTGAAGAGGATAGAGATCTGAATAAATACAATTTTGCGGTATGAAGCTTTTCATATTTTTTCACTGTGTTCATTAAATCTTTAACATCTTTTTGAACAGAGTTTAATTCTGCTAATTTACAGACATTAATAAGCGAAGGCTTTAGGAACACCAAAATACTTAAAATGTGATTTTTAATTCATCACACGAGTAAGTTAAAGGAAATGTTCTGCATACTTCCTAAATAATTAATTACATTATTAATGGTCTAAAATAAAACTAATTAGTTATTTTAAAAGTGAAAAATATTACATGCAGAGAGCACTGTTGAGATGAATATAAAACAGTGATTTCTCAAACACAACCCCCCCCCTTACCTTTTATTTTTTGACTATTATATTTTCAGATCAAATAAGAGTACTGCTCCTTCTGGTGTGATGCACATATATCAACCATTTATTAACTAGATCAGTTACTATTAAGTGGACGTTTACACCATTTCTTTTTCTGTTATTAAAACAGAGGTAATTTTATTAAAGTACCAAAAATTGTAACATATTAATCTGTTTTTAGGGCACAGAATAATTAGCATCATTTGGCTTTTTCAGTGTATAGCACATAAAAAGGCCATCTTTTTCCAAACATTTATTTACCATCTGTTTAAAAAAATAAACAAGTTGTCAAGGTTCCTTCCCCTCTGAACTCTAGGGTACAGACGTGGGGACCTGCATGAAAAAACCCCTAAGCTTATTTTTACCAGCTTAGGTTAAAACTTACCCAAGGTACAAACTGTTTTACCTTTTGTCCCTGGACTTTATTGCTGCCACCACCAAGCATCTAACAAAATATAATCGGGAAAGAGCCCACTTGGAAACGTCTTTCCCCGCACAATCCCCCCAAGCCCTACACCCCCTTTCCTGGGGAAGGCTTGATAAAAATCCTCACCAATTTGCATAGGTGAACACAGACCCAAACCCTTGGATCTTAAGAACAAGGAAAAAGCAATCAGGTTCTTAAAAGAAGAATTTTAATTGAAGAAAAAGTAAAAGAATCACCTCTGTAAAATCAGGATGGTAAATACCTTACAGGGTAATCAGATTCAAAACAGAGAATCCCTCTAGGCAAAACCTTAAGTTACAAAAAGACACAAAAACCGGAATATACATTCCATTCAGCACAACTTATTTTAATCAGCCATCTAAACAAAACAGAATCTAATGCATATCTAACTAGATTGCTTTCCCCCGCTCCAGCTTTGAAAGTATCTTGTCTCCTCATTGGTCATTTTGGTCAGGTGCCAGTGAGGTTATCTTTAGCTTCTTAACCCTTTACAGGTGAAAGGGATTTTCCTCTGGCCAGGAGGGATTTAAAGGTGGTTAGCCTTCCCTTTATATTTATGACACAAGCTATATACAGTAAAAATAATTTCACTTGAATTTTCAGATAGGAATTTTATAGAATTCTGGTACATTTGAAATTCAGAAAAAAATTCTTCATATAGTATTTTTCTAGGTTTGCCAAGGAACCACTAAGGCATTTTCCCATTTTCATAAGCCATAATGTCTTAAATGTAATGTTATTCCATGTGGGAAAAATACAGATACATACACAAACTATACATTATGTATTTGTAAATTTAATGCATATATAAAATAAATAATATGAGGACTACATACCACTTGCTTCCTTTCCCCACGCCAATGGCTCTTCCAAAAAAAGGTACAGGTATTTAAAATACAGTTTGAATTTTATGATGTTCTGTTTCAGAATCCTGTTTATCCACTGGTTTACAGTCTTGGCAGTTGTCTTTAACTCTGTCATCATAACTAATTACAGCTGACTCTAGGATTACAATATTGCAAACTCTCATCTTTATGAAAAGTACAATGTTCTGCTAGGGGAAAAAAAGAAGAAGAAAAAAAAGATATATCCCACTTCCCGAGGGCTACCAACAAACGCCCTATTCCTTAGGTCTTAGAATTGGTGCCGTAAACCTTCAAAGTACTACTCTTTGGCAAGTTGTTTTAGCCTGAAGTGCTTAAATTGTAAATCACCATTATGTTAATACCAAACCTTTGGCCTGAAACACATTAATCTTGTTTAACAACAACTGACGTTTACATTCCCAATTCATTTCAGGCATTTTGGTGACTAAACATATAGGCAAAAACTTCAGGGAAAAAAGTTATTGCTAGTCTTGAATGTGTCCTTACTTTTTCACTGTGAATGATTTTAGAAAAACATTATTAACAATTCTTGTTACTTACAACATAAGCATTCAAAGCATAATTCTTTTATAAAACATCTGGCACCGAATACAGTTTGCATTTGATATTCAAGTGTAAGTTGATCAACTCCACAACATAACAGATTTTAGATATTTTCAAAATTCATATTTCTACATTTTGTCCCATTGACAAGATAGGGATTTTAAAATTTGAACACATGTGAAGTAAGTGGGGAAGGATAAACTGGAAAGGTCTTCAAGATGCTGGTTCCAAGACATGGGGCATACTAGATCCACGCAATGAATCTAAGCATTGCGCTTCATGGACTCTCAGACTAAAATTTTCTGTTGCGATTCATCTAGCCACATAAATAAATAATACAAAGATAAGATACTTTTAGTAGTATAGAGAATAGCTTAATTTAAAATTATTTTCATACTTAATACTACTAAATAAAAGGAGCATTGGGTAACGTCACAAAAGTCAATATTCTGGTATTCTTCAGGCATTTCATGATATACCTTCAATTCAACCAACTGATCTCTTGTGTCCAAATGATTCAAAGAGCAGCCTCAAAACAATACTGTGATAAGATCTGTACTACTTAGTAGATCAGATGTATAATTGATAAGATACTGACTTTTTTTAAACGAAGAACCTGTCCTTTTACCCACACCCATGTATCACTGACATGAATATTTTATCGTTATAAAAGCCGTGGCCACCTAACAGAACCTTACTGCACTGAAAATTTGGGTCCAGATTTATGGGAATCTTGACCAGGCTCCATAATTCTTCAGACCTGAGATGTGTTATACAGAATTTTGTCCACCTGGAGAATGAGTGGAATGTTAAGTTTCTGTGTGCATTAAAAATAATCAAATATCTATTCCCACTACAATTTTAACAGGAATTTGAAACAAGATATAGAAATCTAAGAGCATTACGGGAAATAAGTAAACAAACAGTTTTTGCTTAGTTTTTTTTAAACTACTATTAACCTTGCTTAGTTGTTCAAGATTTAGTTATGCAAGCATAAAAGAGGCAGCATATATTGTATTAAACCCACAATAATTATATTTTAAACAGCTTTACTTTCAGATGAGATCAAGACAGAACTACATGTATCCCATGTTGCTTTTTGTTTCCCATCTTTTCTTTGCTTCAAATCTGAAATGAAACACAAAAACATGTTAGGTTCCACTACAGTGATATTTGGGAGTTTTCAAGAGAAAACATTTAACTTCAGTGAAAAAAAAATCAGAATTTGGTTTTTAGTAACCTACTAATTACAAAAAGGCAATATAAACATTAGAATAAGTTATCAGTTGTGGTACCAACTATATATTTAGTCTGATTCACTATTCAGGAAAAAAACCAATCAGGTCAAACTAAACAAACAAGGATCAGCATAAGTCTATTTGAAGTAAGGAAACATTTAACTGAGATTCTATTGAATCCATTTAAAGCCAACAAAACCACAAATACTGAATATTGTACTCAAATGACGCACCCCCAGGCAAGCTTCTTTTTCTTTCGAGCTTCTTGGGAAGCCTCCGTATCTTGCTTGGCTTTTACAAAGTTGCGACAAGCAACAGCTTTAGCAATTTTCACGCCGAGCTAAGAAGGGGTGAGAAGGAACAGAAAGAAAAGTCAACAGAAGCAAATGGTTTACATCAAACATGAGGCCTATCAATGAGTTATTTAGTTTGATACTCTTTCCCATGGGCTAACATGAGTTACAATATCTTTTGAAAAATCAGATGGATCGATGTATGCATAGGACTGAACAAGTCCAGATTTTCTATGGGAGAGACAGATGATCCATTTTACTCTGTGTGCTTTGGTCCAAAAAGACAGCTAGAACTGAAGGAGCAATGATTCTGATCTGTTCCCACCTCCACACCTCATCAGCCAGAAAGATGGCAGTGTTAAGAATGATGGGCAAGAACAGTAGAGGTCCTCAAGGCTCTGAGTAATCCCACCCATCCAACGGATGGTATATCTGTACATTCAAAAAATTAACATTTCCTCATATACAGTACCTTTCACATATGGAATTTAAAGCACTATAGAACTGGTGCAGGCTGGATTTTAATTGGCTAATCTCAATAACATGAGACAAGTGCAAGAGGAAAGATCTTATGTGCTGGGCATTAGTAGAGCATCAGCTACCCTCTTTGGTCTAGTTTTTTGTCTAATACATCATGTTAAAGAATGAAAATTTTTTATATAATCACATGAACTAAGATAACAAGAAAGTTTTACATGTATAAAGTTTGTAGCCAACCTATATAGTTTTTTTTAAGTAATAAAAACTTGGCATGTTAGCCATTGCTTTGAGTGTTTCAGTATTCAGTGTATATTTCAAACTAAGGGCCAAATTCAGTAGTGATGGAAGTACCAGAAACATGTTAGATATATAAGTTGATCAGGAGAGAATAACTGACAAACTGTAATATGCATAGGTTTGGTATCCTACTATAAATGTGTCCAATTTCCAGTGACTCAATGGGAATTATTTCCACTAATCCTAAGGATGAATTTGGCTCAAGTGGTGTTTAGGATGGTGCAGGTGAAAGAGAAAGAAAGGAGCTGCTTTATTTTACAACTTGAGCTGGTCAGAGAATGACAACTGCATTTCATGAATTTGAGGTTTCAAAATTTGTTGTTTTTTTTTTACTCACTGGAACAAAATCTTTTGAACATTTTGCAAAATGGAACTGTGTTGAATCATCGGCTTTTGGATCAAGAAAATCAGGTATTTGGTTCATGTGTCTGCCTCTCTTGCCTACTGTGAACCTCAGAAGCCTTATCGTTTAACTTGATAAACAACACTTTTTGATGAAAAATGTTTTGAAAATGTTCTGACCAACTCTACTTTCATCTTGTTAGTTGCTTTCGTGACATACTCTGAGTCAGTAAAGACAAAAGAAAATTTCTTTCCGTGAACATATTGTGCTGTGCAGATCACAATTTTCAGAACGCATAGTATTATGGAAATCAACTTCAGAAACAGTTAGAATGTGTAATTTGATCTTCAATAGATTTATCAGAACCAAACAATGTATTCCCATAACCCCTCAAGCTGATCTTCTCAGATAAGTAGTGTCAGGCCTTACCAATATCAAGTAGAAGACCTCCAGGGAAAACCCAGCATGCTGCAGGAAGTAGCAGTGATATGTTTCAGTAATCCCCTTTTTAGAACATTACTGAACCAGTGCTCCAGCTTGGCTCTAACTCTTGACTATGTGTGGAGATTAAAAACTTCCATAGCACTTTTTGCAGGAAGGGAGGTAGTGAGGATATTACCAGCGTCCTGGCCAAAATATTAATTTAGAAAATTGTATTGTATCTGCCTACAGATACAATACAGATTGTTGAAGTGTTCTTCACTTCCATCCTAAACTATCTAGAGGTACTACACACTGTTAAATGGTTGCCATGTTCTACTGAGAAGTTGACTGAAATAACTTATTTAGAGATCATTTGCAATAGGTTAAAATGATCTTCATATTATCAGACTCTAGATTATCATTGTTTAGCTAATAAACATGCATGTTATTCAAATAAGCTTTTGACAGGATGTAAATTGGATGCCATTTTATTTATGTATTTACAAACTTTTTCACCCAAGGGGAATTGAACTGATACCATGGTATATGTCAGGGAAAAGACCAGATGGAATAATGCCACACAACAATTTTGAAATTGCCAATTTCAAAGATTTCCATTACTGAACATTACTAACTTTCTGCTCATTTTAATTGAACTTTGTGATATCTGTGCATGATGTTAAATACTGCCAGCAAAATATAATGTCTTGAAAGAATTTCTTCTCAAAATTACTCCTATTCTTCCTGACAACCAGAAAACTCATTTGGCCAAGACTGGTAGAACACGTTAGAACAAGTTGCTGCTTCTTGCAGCAATAACTTACTCAAGGCACTATTCAAAGCCTGAAGTCAATGAGCATCTTTCCAGTTGAAGACTGCCTTACGCAGCCCAGACTGCAAACAAAAGAATCCAAAAAAATACCAAGGTGCAAGGCCGAGGTAACAGAACAAGGGTCTCAGACTACTGAAAACATGACTGGAAATTGCATTCGTCATGGCAACACATATAGAGATCAGGTGAAAGAGAAAGAAAGAAGCTGCTTTATTTTACAACTTGAGCTGGTCAAAGAATGACAACTGCATTTCATGATAATTTGAGGTTTCAGAATTTGTCCCTATGCAGGTAGAGCTGCAATTTACTTCTGTGAAAATTGTACTTCTTAAGGCCATGGATCAAACCCCCAGAATGCAGCACTTTTAATGTAATCTGAAAAGGAAGGCTGACTGTGGCATACTGATCTTGTTTCACCAGTGAAGTACTGGTATCTGTATGTTATAAAGACTTCATACAAAACACTAACAGCTAAGCAGCTGGTGAGTTGAATCTATTGCCTATTACTCAAGACATGTTTCTTTTATTTTTATTTTGTTTCCCACTCTCGCGCCCACCCCATTTCTCTGTTTCAATCACCCACCTGTTGTGTCTTCTCCTTAACCTAAATGGTGAGCTCTTTGAGGCAGGGACAGCCTGGTTATTTGTTTGTACAGTGGGGTTCTTGATAATTGATTGAAGCCCTAGGCATTTCTATTATGGTTTTCAAGGTCAGGCTTGACAAAACCCTGGCTGGGATGATTTAGTTGGGGATCAGTCCTGCTTTGAGCAGAGGGTTGGACTAGATGACCTCCTGAGGTCCCTTCCAACCCTGGTATTCTATGATTCTACAAATAATAAATAGCTAAAACGTGAGCATTGATTATTACGTTAATTCCTTAAAAAGGCTAAAGCTAAACATTTCTCTAATCTATCTTTTGTACCTTTTATGGGTCACAAATATGTCCTTAAGGAGTCCTCCTGATGCACCAAATCAATCATTTGATCAGCCAATATTTCTAAGTTTTACATCATTAGCCAAATAATGATGTTTTGATTATTAACAAAAATTAACATAATCCAGTAATTCAATAGACTGACATCTGAACTATAAAAACTGAAGTTAGTCACAAAGCATATCACACAAAAACTAACTAAAGCAGACCGTCCTGCCTGAGCTCCTGGCCCAGAAGGCTGTCCGCTGTCTCCCCTCCCCCACAGCCATGCCGCCACGTGGCATAACGCTCTGGGCGGCGGGGCTGCAGAGCCTGGCCTGACCCAGTGCTCTGTGCTGCGCAGCTGCCTGTCCTGGTGCAGCCGTGCTGCCAGCCACCGGTGCTCCAGGCAACGCAGTGAGGGAGCAGGGAGCGAGGTGTGTGTGTTTTGGATAGAGGGCAGGGGAGTTCAGGGGGTGGTCAGGGTCGTGGATAGGGGTCGGGGAGTTCAGAACGCGCGTGGAACAGGGGTTGAATAGGGGCAGGGGTCCTGGGAGGGTGGCAGTCAGGAATGAGAGGAGGGGTTGGATGGGGCAGTGGGGAGCGGTCAGGGAACAGGGAGCAGAAGGGGTGGATGGGGCAGGGGTCCCGGAGGGGGCTGAATGGGGTGTGTGTGGGGGAATTGGGGGCAGTTAGGGGCAACGGGTCCAGGGGTGGTCAGGGAGAAAGGGTGGTTGGATGGGGCAGGGGTTCCGGGGGGGCAGTCAGGAAAGGGGAGGGGTGGATGGGGGCGGTGGGGGGCAGTTAGGGGCAGGGGGTCTGGGGACCGAGAGCAGGGGGTGGCGGATGGAGCAGGGGTCCCTGGGGGGGTCGGGTGGGAGTGGGGGCCTGGCCATTCCTGGCTGTTTGGGGAGGCACAGTCTCCCCTAACTGGCCCTCCATACAATTTCAGAAACCCAATGTGGCCCTCAGGCCAAAAAGTTTGCCCGCTCCTGAACTAAAGTATAACATTGTGTTACTGACATGCAGCCTTTTAATATTTAAGTGCATTTATAAGCATTATATTTTTTGCTATAAAAATTAAATTCCTTAAAATCCCAGCAACATTTAGAAATAATCCAGATTTAACGAATTACAAATTCCTGAAGTTACAGTAAAAACTTAAAGGAATACAGTAGATTTTAATGCACAAAAAGAGTATTTATGTGACAAAGCACAATAATTTTATTAACTTAATCAATAGAGCAATCAGAGGACTAAGTGGACAATGAATTCACAGCATTCATATGTCATTTTTTGATTGAATTTTACGTCCTGGTACAATGAATTAACTAATAGTTATTCCTTAAGTATATATTTGAAATATATTCTCGCAAGCCTATTTAACATCAATATACACACAATCTTACATAACTGATGTCTATAAATGTACCGAAAAATATTTTAGTCTGTTTCTGTGAAGGCGGAATGAATACTTCCATCTTTGAAAGTATGGAAATAAAATGGGATAATAAGATCCTCTGTAGTATATGGGGAAAGAAGGGGAAATAAATGTTCTGCAGTATTAATGCTATCACTTTAGGGCTACATAAAACCTAGTCTGCAAAAAACAAATATGTTGTGTTTAAACATACACAAACATTCTATTCCAACTAAGCATCTTCTGCACCCATCCACACCCAGACATACATCTTCACTTCCCCTTCCAGAAGAAATCCTTAAAAGCTTGGTCAATGGATTTTACATTTAAAGGGGCGGGGGAGCACATTTCGGGTCATCAGATAACTCAACAAAATACAGTGTTGTAAGAAATAAGAAAACATGAATAAAAATATATACAACAATTTCTTGTGTAGCCAAAGTATCAGCATTTTCCATATAGAACATCCAATATTTTGCTGCATTTTAATTAAGGTGTCTAAACATTATCACAAAGAACTGCAAATTGGTCAGAGCACGCAGTAAGGAAAATTAAGCTCTAAAGGCTTTTTATCACCATATTTCAGGAACCAAGGGTGTAAAATGTTCTAATTTGGGATATATTAAAAGCCATAAAAGGTCTTTCAAAAAGATTAATGGTACTTTGCTTGGATTTAAGATAAGGGCTTTAGCTGGTTGGAAAAGCAGGGCCCTGGCTAGACCCTTGAGGCATTCATCTTTACAGCCACTTGGAAGATTTGTAAAAGCGTCTGCATAACCTCAAGCAAACGCACTGCGACATTTTTTTTAAATTCCTTTCAATTTTACAGGTTTAAAGTGTGTAAATCATGTTGGGTAGTAAAGCAGCTATAATGGCTCATCCTTGTAACACAGTATAGATTTTTTTAAGACAAACTTTTTAATCAACTCAGTTTCCATGAGGCAAAATCTTTCCATATTAAAGTTCACCATTAATCATTTCAAATATCTTACTCTATCAGCTTGATATCAGCTTATCCATCATTTTTCATAAAATTTTACTCATCTGAAATTGTTACCTTGTAACAAATTTCTAAAGGTTTCAGAGTAGCAGCCGTGTTAGTCTGTATTCGCAAAAAGAACAGGAGAACTTGTGGCACCTTAGAGACTAACCAATTTATTTGAGCATAAGCTTTCGTGAGCTACAGTTTTCCCTCTTTTTGAACAGTTTCAAGGCACTTATTTAAAAATACCAATTATCATACGTTAACTTTGTATGGAATAACAGGTTTCTATGAAAAATATTGATGCCATTCTCTTTTGTTCTTTAATTAAATGAAAACAGATGTTTTCTGAAGTAAAGCGGAACCATTACTGGAGTACTTAAAGTGTTAAGGTCTTTAATTTTTATATCAGTTTGGTCTACAATTCCTGATTGTCTTTACTCAAGCTCAACATTAATGTCAAGCAAGTTACCTAGGAGACGAAAGAGATCAAAGAGACAAAAAACCCTCAAATGTCTGATTAATCAAGCCTGCAAACAGCTTATTTCTTTTAGCCTGCATGCAAGTATGAAAATGAGATTCTGGGAGCCGTACATTGTGCAGATTTGTTCATTCTTATCAGAACAAAGCCAGCGGCAGCTTATTTCATGGATCATTGGCACTGTCATCAGTGCTACACAGAATGGGTGACAGCTCCTCATTTTGAGGCTTGAACAAAATTAGCAAAAAGTCGGCACAAATTAGCCTCTCATCTTTTTAGTAATATGACATTATTCATTTACTTTTTACCCAATTTTTAATTTTTTTCCTTGTCAGCTATCCCTTTCTAGTGTTTCTTGCACAGCATCATAAAACACTTTTAAAACAAGCAAAGAAATGGCTGAAGTTGAAATCATATGTAAAGTTCAGGCGGCAAGACAGAAAACATTTTTATTGAGTTTCAACAGACATTTACTGTAATTTACAGAAAACTTTCCAGAAAATCTTGAGATATTCCAAATTAAATATTATTCAGCAGAGACCTTTCATTAAATGAGAAGTCATGTTTAAAATACAAACTCTCTATGATACGAGTAATGAGATAGCAGATTCAAGAACTGCTCCAGAAATGTCATATTTAGGTATGATCTACAAAATGCTAAACCCACAGAGGCTTTTACAAAACATCTTTATTCGAACAGGTCCTGAAGCATCCTATGGTCATACCAGAGAAGCCAAACAGCCTTTTAATACAGTATTACAGTTTCTCATCAAATATGAATCTAGTTATTTCAGACTTTGCCTTTAGCAATGATTTTCTCCTTTTATGTTATGGAATGTTATCCATTGCTGACGTATATAAAATATATAAAGCAAACAAGAATATTGAGTGGATTTTGCAGTGAAAATTGTCTCCTTTCAAGGATGTGCTCAACTTTCACTGTAAAATAGTTTGTAATACCTTTGTTGCTTTTTATGCTGGATATTAAAACTTCAAAATTATATTTCGATGACACTAATGTAGCAAGGACAGAAAAATGTTCTAATATTTAAGCTCTCTTCTAGATTTAAACATTCATATGCAAGTAACTTCTTCCATACATGAGAAAACAGCATTAAAAATTAACTATAAGCTGTTAGATGCTTTACACAGTCCCCTTATAAGAAAGGCAGTTAGGAAAAAAAAAACTGTAGTACTGTTTTCAGCAATTTCTTTATCTCTGTTCTTCTAAGTAAGAAAGCTTATTAACAAGCTTTGAACTTAAAATCACATTTACAATAATGTGCCATCAACAGTTTTATAAGCTAATTAGAAAAAAAAGATTAATTAATGACTGGCTGCTAATAAAATGGCAATCATGAAGAAAGAAACCAAGGGTGCTAAGCTTCAACTACCACCAATTAAGAGCTAATTACAAACAAATTATATATGTGTTTTGCTGTGGGCTTTAATTTACTAAAATGGTTTTAATTAAAAGAGAAAACATGCTGATTAATTGAACTGCAGAAAAAATCTACACTATAAATTCGGCTTTGTCTGTCTCTTTAATTAGACTTGTAACATCTGAAATCTTTTTTTAAGGTTTGTTAAAGAAAAGATATACATAATTAGAGGAGCATAAGAATGTAATTTTAGGTGATAACCCTGTCATATAGCAAAGGTTAAAGGAAAACAATCTTAATGAAGAAAGATATTTGGAAGCACCTCCACTAAATGTTCGGGGGGGGGGGAGGGGGGAACCTATCACCAAGACAAAATAAAATCTACTCTTCCTTTTTCCAGTCTTTTAATATAAATGAAGCCTAAGTTAACTGCTGTGCAATTATAGTCTTTAAATTTGTTGCAACCACTTTGGGTATCTACACATATTACAGTAAATTTTGAATGGGGTAGATAAATTTAGAAATACAACTCCATTCATAGTAGTGGTAGTAGAGTAGCCATTTCCCCATACAATTAATTTACCCTATGTATATCTAAAGAGGGGATGTTTGTATGACTTGGCAACCACAAGCTATATACTATTTCTTTAAAAATAGGGTCAAATTTTAAAATACAGAGATAGTTTTAGGAACCTAGCTCATATGGTCCCCAATCTAAATTATCAAGATAGAATTTGCTTCCAAATGAGGACAATTTCATCAACAATTATTAGCAAGTGGTCAAAAAATCATGTAACAGCATCAGAGTCGATAGAAAGCTCAACAGAGTAGCTCTGTTGGGAGATGAGAATGGTATCCCAATGACTGGTTAATTAATTTGATTATAAAACATATATTTCATTTAAGCTTTATTACAATAATGCAGAGTTTACTTGTAAATTAGAGCTTTTGAAAATTCTCACCAAAATGCCAGAAACCTCTAAGCTAAACACATAGGAATAGTGCTGTCAAAACAGGTTATTTAAAGACTGACAACTGCTTCAGTAATGTAGTACTCTAAATTACATAATATTTTTAAGGTTTCTTTTGACAGGTAAATCTAATGTGGTCAAGATCATTTTATTGTGTTCAAGTTACTGCCCTCAGGCTAACGCACTCTTAGACAATGTGGCACCTATGCAGCAATAATAGCTACACAATAATCACAAGTGAAATGAAAAGTTTGAATTTTAGCCAGAATAATTCTCAGGACTATTAGAGCCATACAGAAATCTGCATTCTGTTTCCAGAGACAGAACAAAACATTCGAGCATGACAGCATTAAAGAAAAATACGGTTCACTCAAAGAACAATGTAAAGTATTTTCAGGGTGAAGTATTGAAAAGATCTCTTCTCAGGTCACGCAAAATCAATTTTAGAACAAGTTTACAAAGAATTAAATAGCCACAGCCTTACATTTATATTCACATCTCAACATATGTAAGCGTGTAAAGGAAATGTGAACATCTTTAACAGATTATGTAGTTCACACTGATGTGATATTACTAAGTAATTTGAGTCATAACTCTTACATAGAATGTACATTTACTGTTATGCAGAGTCAATATAGTGCTCTAAGTTCTCAATATTAACTTCTTTAAAGGAGTGCCTAAAAAGTCCAACAAGTACAGTAAGTGAACCATTCACACTGCAATTTAAGGTAATAGCCTATGTTACAATGAAGTCTACTTCATTTAAAAAATGTCTACTGATTAGAAGGATTTTCAGTCATATTAGGTATGTGTTCAAAGCTTGCTACCAAAGCAAGCATGGTTAGCATATTGGATATACCACCACCAAACAACACGGTTTACGAAATCCAGGGCATCTCACTACAAACACTGCAAAGCTGACCATGCTAACTTCATTCTTTCAACAATATCCATTCTAAAAAAGATTCAAGGCTCCTTGGATCACTCCTATATAAACATTCAATACTTTTCTTGATAACTCTCAGGTTAAACAAGTTATCATTAAATACACGATGTTGCAACCATGGCCTTCGGTACTCATTTCTACATTCAAGCAGCAGAGCTTTAAAACATGGAGCACTTTGCTAATGCTTAGAGTCTTAGATTAGGATATGATAAAGATAGCACTTGGATTACAATAAAATACACTTTAACTGTGAATATTTATACTGTGCAAATTGTAAGAAAATTAAAACAATCCATTCTTAACATAGTAATTAAAGTAAATTTCTTGGAAGATGCATGCTTTGAAATGTTTTCCAGTACTATATAGAGTGTTTAAAAACCCTAGATAAACTTTGTGTGCTTTTTTAGATTTAGAAGTATATAACCCACACAGATGAGGTTGAGCCTCTGCAGTAGTATATTCTATGAAGTATACTCTCTCAGAATGAAATTAAATCAGTAATAGAGAACCTGCCCAAGAAGCACTGAACCACTAGAGCGCCATGGTGATCAAAATAATCAGAAAGAGGACTTGCTGAATGCAGGGCCCATGGATTCTACACTTACAGATATCCACTAGCCCCCAAACTCTCAAAGTATGTGCAAAGGAACTGCCATCACTATTCCAGCCTATAAAGTGGCAAAATGACCACAAAGTTAGTGTGTTCATTACTTCAAACCATACAGAGATTCTACAGTTTCTTTGTAGAAATCTTTGTGCTGGGATTGGGGTGAATTTCACCAGCCACATATATACTACATTTCTGTAAATAATGAATTTCATCTAGCTGCATCAAGGGAGGTTATACATGTAGTCCACAATCTTACAATCAGATCCATGCATAGGTCACTTGTGAGTGAAAGTCAGTGGGTCTGTCTGTGAGGAGATGCATGTGTTTCTGTGCACACCAACCGCAGAATTGGAGTTAATGTGTTCGCTTCCATACTTCCTCCCCACACACTTTAAAAAAATAGTTTATATTATTTTTAATCAATAAGAGTTAGACATACCATTTTTACTTTCTCTTGCTTATTTTCCTAGCACATGCACTAGCATACCAAAATCCAAGCTCCGAACACCTTACCTTAACATGATTCACTCTACAGTTGCTACAATACACATGCTAATTTTCATGTAGAAAAATCTTGTCATGCACACTGTAGAACTACAAAAAGTTTACTAAAATAAAATAATTTTTGATATTTTAAACAATTCTACATTTTAGCACTGAAAATTAGAATGTATAAGGTCCATGCTTGGAAAAGATCTGAATCTGTTTTGACTTACAGTAACAGAGACCCTGGAGAATTTTTGCCCCATGACGAAAGCAATCAGATTGTATTTGTTCCACATTCATTCAATTGCTAGCCCACAACAATCCAGTAACCAGGCTTAACAGCACAAAGAAAATTGTGTACACAGTGCTATGAAAAATCTCTCTTGAAACAGCAATCCATTCCTTGACAGGTGTATTTTCATCAAAGAAATATAGACAATAGACAGCTTCCAAACTTACTCCTTATACTACAACATGACAATGTTTGCCTCCAAATACCCTGAAACAAGTGTTACGTGGCAAAAAAAAAAAAAAAAAAAAAAACACCTTTGGGTTTCAGGAATGTGAATTTCAGTGATCTACCCAGCCAGTCTCCAGATTATGCACATTCTGTAAGTCATCACTCGGATTCTAAGGGAATCAGGTTTCACAAAAATCATCCCTCACTGTGTCATAATGATAGCACATCGACAGCATGATTTTGGCATTCCCTAGCTTTTTTATGGCATGTTTTCATTGCCTATTTCCAGACATTTCTTTATTTTTGGCTTCATTTTTCTAAAAACTGATGCTGCCCTATCAGTTTCACAGGCTTATAAATGTTATACATCAAAAATTAGTTTCACTTATTAAAGCAGGAAACAGCTTTAAGAACTCTGGGATCTGTGCCTCAAAGCAAAGGCTTTATCAGCAGGTTCCAGTTACTGCTTCTTGAGAAAGAAAATGGTGGTGATTAAAAATCTGTACACCTGATTTCCAAAAGAACATCCACCCACTGAATACACATTCCACAGGGCTGCAAGGGGGCTGTACCCCAAATAGAATCAGTTTATTTTTGATATCTTCATACAACTCTGCTCAGGAATAATAATTCAGAGAAATAAAATGTAAAATAATGCAGTTTGTATATAAGAAACAGCAACTCAACTTGTTTTTTTGCCCACCTTCATGGGTGCCATACCGTACACAGTCAATATCTTTCTCCGCGTTTGGCTCAAACCATTTCCTGATGCTTACAACTTTTAGAGGTGAAAAGAAAAGTAACATTAACAGCTTAACTTGTGTAAACTGAAAAAATTGGGTAGTTTTTTAGAATTAATTCACTTTCTACAAAAAAAAAGTAGCATTTCACAAAAACAAGATTTTTTTTTTAAGTTCAGAATGGAATGGGAGAAGATCACATGGATGTTTGCATCAATATTTAAAAATGTGAAAGCAATTTTGTTTTATTAGTCTGTACCTGGTCTATGAGACAATAATGTTCTGACTCAGCTGCTCCCATAACTGCAGCCTTTGTTTGGCTCTTTATTCAATCAGTTACTTACATGAATGATTTCACCAGAACAAAAGACAGGCCTTCCCCCGGCTCCCACAATTATGGAGACCCACCTTACCCTATGCAGACTCTTCTTTTAAGTCACAAAAGAAGAACCAATCTTGCAATGAGTTTTGAATGGGCAATTCCCTGTACCTGTGTAAAGTCCCACTGAAGTTACTGGGAGACTGCCCACACGAAACGCGTTGGAAAATCAGGGCATGGTCATTTGCGTTTTCCTTCTCTCACAATGTATTATTTTTTCAGACTAACCACCTTAACCAAAATGGAATGAAGGTTGTGAACACTAACATTGTTTCAAACGTATTCTTATTTTTCGAACCTGCTAATACTTCAAAATCAAGAATTTGGAGTTAAGGTTCCACAAATAATATATAACAATAGCACCTGTAATATGCTAGGTGTTGTACAATACCATGTCTACCCAATTGAGAGAATGATCATCTTCTTTCTTGTCATTTCCCAATTTGGGGTCAGCGACTTTTATAGCCTTCTTCCAAAACTCAACATTGTATGCCAGGCTTTTATACAGTTGGTCTCTCTGAGGTCCACTGATATGTGGCTCATGAATCTTTGGTCTCTTCCTTGGTCGTCTTCCATCCACAATCACTGCAAGAGCCATCCTACTGATATAACTCTCAAGTCGCCGCTTGATATGCCCATACCAACATAGCCTAGCCTCTCTCAACTTGGGTTCAATTACAGCAACCTGCAGGCCCCTTACAACATCATTTCATTTCCTGTCATGGAATGTCCTACCATTTGACCACCTCAACATCTTCATTTCTGTGGTGGAGAGCATATTGATTTTCTCTGTTGTGGTTGGCCAAGTCTTTATTCCATACATTAAGATGGGCCCAATTCCAGTTTTACACATTCATCTTTTAACTTTATTGGCATCTTTTTGTCACACAGACCTGGGGTCGGCTCTCATCATTTGCACGAAGCAGCTTTAGTACGATGCTGGGCATCACTCAGCAGGGCATCATCATCAGGTATTTAAATTCTTTCATACTTCTTAGCTCTCTGCCTTTATGAAGTATCCTCCTCCTTCAGTTAACATAGCGTTGGTCTTGCCAACATTCACTCTAAATCCACCCTGCTCAAAAGTACATTACCACTGTTCAAAACTGGCGTGCAGGGCCTCACAATCTTCCACACATGTCACTAAGGCATCAGCGAACAGCATGTTCCAAGATAGCTCCCTTCATATATTCTCACTTATCATATCCATGACAACCACAAACAAAAATTGGTTCAACTGACACTGATCCCAATGCTAGCCAATATTTACTGGAAATTTTCCACTGCGCCCCATTTAGTTTTGGCTCAGTAGTCACTCCATATTCTGGACTCACACAGCTCCAAACTTCTTCCAGTCATCATTTCTACGTTCAAATTTGCACATCTCAGATTACATACTGACTTCTTTAACTTTAGTGGCCCTTGCCCCGTTACAACAGTTATTCAATTCAGATAATAGTATATCATAAATGGTACAAAAACTTTTAACTTTTCATATTAATTTATATTTTAAGTCAAAAAATTTGCACAGAAATCTCAGCATGTTTTATTGATTGTTGTACTCTAATTTAGAGTAGATGAGGAAATGGTGCATTACAGGTCTGTTCTTGGAAGGAGATATATTAGAGTGTTTTTATACTGTACTTGAAAGGAGAGGTGAGATGTTGGCATATTTCATTCTGAGCAGGTGGGTGACCTCAAAAAGGGAGATATATGGCCAATAGCAAACATTCTTGGGTTTGTAATTATACTACGTGAAGTGATGGTTTTCCAGTCACTAGTGGAAATGTAGATAGTGTATGGTAGTTACTTACATAGTATTCTCAGTGGCTGAGTAAGGCAGTATCCTGCGAATATGTAGAGGACAGGTACTGAGGCAGAGTAAGAATTTAACTAAGTTATTTATGGGAGCTTAAGTACAAATTTCCTAGCCTCCAAAACTCTGCTTTTTAATGAGTAACTAGAATGGTATACTGTACCATGTTAAATTTAACTGATTAGCAATTGCAGCTTTAATTCTATTTTTAAAAAAGTTTGGCTGGAAATTTTCTTATTTTAAAATATTTTAAAAACCTTCATGTGAAAATCTGAAGTAGATTGTGGTGTTTTCCTTCTCCATTTTTAAACTTTCAAAAACCCTTTGAATTCTAGTAACTTAGCCAACAGACCTGAAATTTCCAACCCGTGTGCATGATTGGGAAGATAAACAGGAGGTAGGAGATATGTTCTAACAGGAAAATGGAAAACCTTCTAGTAATAAATAGGAGGAAACATACAAACCATTTCCTCTCTTTATTTAGAGCCACATTTGACTGTTCTCCCTTCCTTGGCTTCTGAGCTGTTCTCCAATATTTTCTTTCTTCACATTTTCACCACCCTCCATCTGCCTTCATGGAAGCTGGAGCCCAGCTGCCTACGCTGGACTCCAGTGATGCACTGCTGATGCCATACACACATTTATAATTCTAAATCCAAATTCACAAAGGCATCTAACAGGTTAACTACCCGAGTTGAAAAGTTATGTCAGCATTTTACAAACCTTTTGAAGGATCAATGTTTCATAAGTTAATTCTACAAATAGCCACCCACTTGCCACAATTACTCAGACACACTAGCTACCACTGCAGATAATGTAATAAAAGATGTGAAGTTTCTGGACCAACCTAATTTTGAGATATGTTCTTAAAAACAGAAATAATTAAAATTATTCCAAAACCAAAAAAACCCTTTTCATTACATAACTATATCTCTGAGCTCTCTCATCCAGTTTGCTCGAGGATAAATTTTGTTGAGGTGGGAAAGAGAGGCAAAGTCTGAGGTACAGAATATTAATAAGAAAGCTACTTTCCATCTGAAATTTCTTGAGAAACTGATGTGGAAGAAGGTTCAAATTTTAGGATTATTACAGAAAGTTATTTATAGTCATAACTATGAAGTTACTAATGTGGCTCCACAATAACTTGTTTGTCTGAGATCAATCCTTTTGGGGGTTATGTGTTCAGGTCTTCTTGTGATAGATATTACTCGAGCCATTGAAAATTCAGATATAATTGTCCAAACAGTCCTAAAGTTACACATGTGGCTATAATAGGTCGTGGTTGAAAGAAGCCTATGTAAGCAGCAGCAAAAGGAAAAGATGCCAGGAATAATCTTTAAGAGTATTTGGTTAAATTATAATGACTTATGACTAGATACACAAAGTCAAGAGTTTTAAGAGGTAGTATTTAACTAGGTCAACTTACCTCACGAGTGGCTAATCTATTACTCAGTTCCTCAGCTCTCTCAACATCCCCTTCAGTCAAAGACTTGTCTATGCTGACTTCAAGACCAGACTGGAAAAAAAAATGGCAAACATCTTCAGGCCAAAACGAATGATGAAATAGGATTTATAGAGAGAACTCCTCATGTACATTTTAAACATCTGTTTAACAGAATTATATTTATTTCACACATCTGTAATTTCCATGTAAAACAAACCACATTTGTCTAAGCGTTGTAATGGATAGTATCATTAAGTAGTCACTGAAAGGCTGACTGAGCACAAATCATTGTATTAGCCCACCTTATGTGTAGGGTAAATACTGTAGTTAAAAAAAAATATTACATGGACTAGCTTAGACCTGTCACAAGAAAGTTTCATCTCAAGATATGGTTTGGCTTATCTATTCCATCCCTGGAGCTTTCCTAAATAAAATGTGAAGTGTATATGTCAGGTAATATGAAGAATGGCAATCATCACTGTATCTTTGCCGTTCTTAGATCTTATCTTTATCTCAAAACTGAATTCTGGCACCATGCCACTTTGCTGTACTACTAAATCCAAGTCTTCAAATAATCATGGTATGAAAGGGGAAAAAAAAGTTTTACATTTTTAAAATTTCTGAATACAAGAAAAAAAGTGTCCTAATAACAGAGGCAAATTCTAACTTGTCTAAAGTTAATGTCTTCAAATTAAGGATGACTAATGAAAGTTTTATAAAAATACATATGTGCTCTTTAAAAAATTGTAGGTTTGTATTTGCTGAAGATTCCAATTGTAATATTTCTGAAGGAATATAGGAGTGGAACTGAGGTTGTGCCAGAGTGGGAATTTTCTGTAATATTTTGTATGACTAGTGTGTGTGCCTCAGTTTCCCCTATATGCTGTATTGTTAACTAGGTGGCAGGAGAAGGTTGCTTATTCTATGCAGAGACCCAGAGACACAGGTGTGACTGACACCTAGCTGTTTAGGGCAAGGGCCGCTAGTATATGGGGAGTCCAAGATGACAATGGCCACTCCAGTTGCCAGGACATTTGGTACCTAGCAACTAACAACCATGGACTGCCCACCCCTCTACAGAACGCCAGCCATGTTTGCCAAAGGAACAAGAAAAAAGGACTGAGGAGTGGCCGGGGGGGGGGGGGGGGGGAGGAGGGGAGGTGTGTTGTTAGGAGTTGGTTGTTGGAAGCTTGAGACTCTCTTGAACAGGGGCAAAAGAGGGGTCATAGGGCTCTGGGCTGACCATGATGGTAACTTTTCATTCTCTGTGCTGACCAAGGACTTTCTATGCTGTGTTCCAGACATCTAATAAACCTTACTGGTTTTGAAACACTGGCTGAGAGTCACTGCAGATGCCGAAGGTGTGGATGCATTGCTCCCTTTAGGTGTACAAGTTTCTCTGAGGATTCCAGCTCAGGTGGACACACTGAAGGGAGCTCACCGCATGAAGTAAGGGTGCTGAAGGCTTGGAGGTTCAGTCTAAGGAGGCAGTAAAGCTAAATGACTTACACTAGTGAAGAAGTGAATCCCTAAAGGGATGGAGAGGGGAGAACCTGGCCCACTGAAAGGGGTCCTCCCAAGGACAGTTCCAGAGCATCAGATCTGTGAATCCGTGACAGATATCCACAAGCAGATTTTGTTTAAAAATTTCACCAAAAACCCCTTTTTCCAAATCAAAAAGGAGACTTCCATTTCTTGACTGGATTTAAATATTGTTAAAGTACAATATGTCATAGCTGATCAACTAACCTACTTTGTTCTAAAGATGTAATGGTAAATGAAAATATAACATCTGCTACTACTGAGAAATACTGTTAAGAGGATTTTTCTTTTCATTTTCATACATTGAAGATGTAAGTCAGAGAAGAACAAAAATTTAATAAAATAATAATTCAAAGTTGTGATGGCAGTCAATTCTGTTTGATGCCTTATGAAATTAATAGATATAATTAATAGTTTGCCAGCACTAACAAAAGCAATTCATCTAATCATCTCGGCTGGAGAGATTCCACATTTTACTGGCCGAGGCTCCTCCACTACCCAGGTCTAACCTGAGGAATTCAGTGCAAGCCTGTGGTTTCAGTTAGGGAGAATTATGAGCAGATGTTTGCCTAGAATTAGGACTCGGAAAACAGTGGTCAAAGTTACTTTGCTTGGGATATGTAACCTAGAAAATGTGATGTGGTTTCACAAAAATTTCTTGAACGTTGGCTAGAAACATCACTGACCAAATAATGCCATAAAGCAGTGGTTCTCAACCAGGGGTACATGCAGAGGGGTATATGCAGGTCTTCAACTCATCTAGATATTTGCCTAGTTTTACAACAGGCTACATAAAAATACAAAAGTGTCACGGTATGCTTTTACTGAAAAATTACTTTCTTTTTACGGTAAAAATGAGAATTATCAAATAAATCGACTGGAATATAAATATTGTGCTTTTTCAGTGTATTGTATATAGAGAAGTATTAAGTAATTGAGTGTATGAAATTTTAGTTTGTACTGACTTCGTTAGCGCTTTTTAGGTCGGATTTTGGAGGCAAGAAGTTTTTAAGTGAGGTGAAACTTGGGAGTACGCAAGACAAATCAGTCTCCTGAAGGGGTACAACAGTCTGGAAAGATTGAGAGCCACTGCTATAAAGAACATAATTTACAAAGATAAATGAGCTTTGAAAATGAGACTACTTATGATAATCAATAATAATTAGTGCCAGAAATTGCTAAGAGAATTATTGGCCATGTTAATACATTTTAATAACATAAATGTCTTAATAATCCAAAAGACTACTTCAAATGAAGTATCACTTTTAGATAACTAACCCCTATACCTCCAAGACAATTCCACTGTTTTCAGTTAAAAGTATCAGCTGAAGTATTTTAAAATTAAAAGAAATTCACCCTAGCCAAATCAGATGTGTACTTCTCCCTATGTATATCACAGAGAGAAGGAAAAAAAAAAGAGAGAGAGAGAGAGAAATGGATGGCAATACCCAGGGATATTGTAGCAACAGAAAGTGTAGCAATTCTTCAATATAATATCTATAAATTGCATGTGATATCTAACTAGTAGATCATATTACAAGTGTTACATAGAATTCTCTCTCTAATAGAAGTATATGATTATTTACTCACCTTCAACCAACTTTCTGGCTTATTTTTATTTCAGTTATAGCTGGATTTTAGTTTTGTCATAATATATCATTGTCATCATACTTCTAAGAAACTATGAATAGCAATCACCTTTTGGGCAGCCCTGTTGCTCACAAGAGATTCAAACCTATCATTAATTCCGAAGTATTGCGTGAGTTCCTTCCATTGACCTTCATTTGAAGATTGCTGACTGAAAAACAGACAAACACAACTTTGTACTAAGCACACTCAGAATAAATTAAACTGATTATTCAGTTAAAATATGAATAGCAGTTAACATTATCAGCTACATATTTTTAGACTCTCCATTGTTTGTAATAACCTTTTATACGCCAGAAGAAAAAAAAAGAATGTTTTGTTCTCCCATTTGGAAAAAGTTACCCCCTACTCAACTTTCTAATGGCAACAAAATTAACAGTTCCTTTTGTTTACTTCACAATATCTGTACTTGAATCGTGTAAGGCCCCAATCCTGCAGTTAACTTCGCATGTAACTACACATACAAATAGTGCAATTGAGGGCAAGTCGACATAGCTATGGGTTAAGTAATAATAAGTTAGGTCCCTCCTCTCCTATTTTAATTTCGACCCAAGTCAATATTTGCTAAATCAAGAAATTTCCCCATCAAATAATTTTAGGGGTCAAATACAGCTGTTGACTGCCCGAGGCTCTGACTGACTTAGAAACTGCTTACAGATATCCAAAGATAGTATGTGGCCCTAAGGTTAGTCAAATTTTGTACTCATTCTTTCTGACAATGTCCCTTTACAAACACACTTCAGATAATTATATTGATTTTTTTATACCTTTCAATCACTTCTTTTTTGTTCTTTTTCAGTTTTTCTGAAAAGAAAAAATAAAGAAAGCAAATATATTTTAAAGACATTCACAAACTTCTGGTACAAATCATTAAAAGAGACTAGTTCAAGATTAATGTGTATGGTATTACTGAGTAATCTTTAAGGCCTGAGGTGCCAAGAGATCCTCCCACACAGAGTTCCAACAAGTCAATGGAACCCCATTTAGGCAGACCCCGTTAGCAGGATTGGTCCCATAGTACTTACTTTCTAAAATGTTTTTAAAGCGATAGGATTATGCTCAGTAATAAGGGTTTTCATAATAAGAACTTTATACAGTATCTGTAATAGAGAATTGTATTTAGAAAGCTAAAGCAAGAGTGAGTCATTGGATTACTAAAATATATTTTAGCTAACTGGTAATCCTGATAAATCAACATTAATTGAAGAACATTTACAAGTTGAATTTCCTTGCAAGTAGCACAAATATAAATCTATACTGTTTCCATAACATAGTCACACAACAAAAATCTCTAGTTCACAGGCACAGAATGCTGGCATCAATGGTGCCCTCCAGCCCAGTCTTTCACTGTATTTCTTGAAAAAATACAGTTTTTTCCAACCCACTTTAGTAAATCAAAATGCATTTGGTATTAATTCTATAATTAAATGAAATACCTTTTCTGTAACGTTTTCTCTTTTTCCCCCTGTTTCCCTGATTTGTTTGGACTTTCATTTCACAGTTTTTCTTCTGAAGCTCCTGAAATTTCTACAGGAGAAGGAAAAAGCAAACTCAGAATTTTTTTAAGTCAAAAAGTGTACTGAAAACATTACCCAAAATTCTAATTCTTACTATACGAAGGTTCTTATATAGTGCAAGTTCAATTCTACTGGTAATAAGTTGCAAAAGTTACACACAACAGACTGTGATCTTCATACCACATAAAATTATCTCTGATTTTCTGCCCCTACCCCTTCTTTTAGTCCCCATGATTCTTCAGAACTGCATCCCAAACTTCATTATAAGGTACACAACTAACGTGAAACACATTAAGGGCGCAACAGTGAGCATGTTCATAAAGTCCTCTGAGGTCAATTTAGATGATGGGTGAATGTTCAAGGAAGACTGGAAGCAGACCTCTTACATAACTGGCTATCTAGGCTATGGAGAAAGATGAGAGACTAGTTTTTTGCAATCCTTATTCAGAATTAGAGGCCCACTGTGAAATATCAGTGTAGACTGGTCAACTCATAAGTATGAATTCTCCAATCTTTTCTTTCCCCATATGAAACATGTACAGATCAAAGAAAATGAATACGGTCTTGTAACCCAACTTGATACTGAATGGCAGGGTTTACAGGAAACTGAAGGACACATTTTTTGTTGACTACATCTTAAATATTCAATTGATTGGATAATATGCTAAATTACAAATCTTTAACCATTCAGAAGCCAGTTGCAAAGAAGTTCAGGTGCTCAGGCCCTGAAGTGAACAGAAAACTTCATAAGCAAGAGTGGTTGTGCTATATTATTTTTCTCCCCTGGGCTTTACCAGTCTTGAAAGAAAGCAAGAGTAAATCCCTCTTAGCAGCTTGTTAGGTTAACATTGGTTCCAATGGATCATGACAGACTACATTTTATTCAAATTGCTTTATTTTATCCTACACATCGTATGCGCCTTCACTTAAATAAAGATTAGCCATACAACATTGAACATGTATATTAAAATTTTGTACTGGTCATTTGCAGACAAACTAATAATACCCACATTCCATATTTTTAAAGAAACTCCAGAAGGGCATTCTTGATATTCGTTTTCTCCATCTGCCACTGCTATAGGAATGGATTTACTTTCAGTGATACTCTCAGGTCTATTTGTCTGAAAATCAGAAACCTGAACTCCTTTGACATCCTCATCTACTTTATCTTCCGCGGAGCAAGATATAGGACCATCCACTGGGTCTCCATCATCAGAACTCAAGTCAACATCACTGTCATTCACACCAGGAGGAAACAGCCCACTCCACATCTTCCAGTCTAAAAAATAGAGCAAAACAGCAAAAAATCTTTGTGAAGACACACACTTCGTATGAGTTTACCCAGATTCTATTTTCTCTGTGGATGCAGAGAATTAGAAATAATGAAATACAGCATTACAAATATTTTAAATGCTCTTGACAAGAGGAAAAAGCAAAAAATAATCTTACTTCCATTAGATGATTTAAGTGGTTTAGACAAGCTTATTAGAATTAAGGCAGAAAGTCTTAACACTTGTAGAGAGGGCAGTTTACACAATGGTCCTTTTGCTCTCCTATAATTTTAAAACTCAGTTTTTAATATAAAGTATAGAAAAATTGTAACACAAGATCTTTTTAAATGCAGTAAGTCATACTGCCTGAATCTAGAGAACAATTATCAAAGGGTTGTGAAAGTGCACGAATGAGTATTTAAAAAAAAAACCACTCGGGAGACACACATTAGGGGCTAGATGCTTTTGAAGTGTGTACAGTCAGATTTGTGTGTACCCTGGAACTGTAAGTCAAGTGTCTCCAAAAGTGCTTGTTTGGTTTTGCACACACCCTTTCAAAAATTTGGTCCTAAGTGTTTTACTGAATCATGCAACACAAAAACATAAATCACGAGTGATACAAGACCAGATTCTATTTTGCTGCACAATTGTAAAACTTGACTATAATAGAGTTATTTTAGATTTACACTAGTATAACTTAGAGCAAAATCTGCATCAGACAATTTCAAATTTATCTTAAAACTAATTAAGTGACTTCCTCCCAACGGAGAGACTTGGTCTGAAAAAAATAAATAAATAAAAGTAAAGGGGGGAAAAATTGTGCCTGACCATGACAGATAGGAGAAAGAAAGAAGTCACTGTTTTAGCCACCTGCTATATGATCAGAAATGGACAATTCTGACAAATGTCCACAAGGGATCAAAGGCAGCAAGTGCACAGGCAATCCTAGGCAGATGTTACCTACTTCTAAGATACCTATGGGTGTGGTTGACATATTTGCTTTTTAACAGTTTGGCAACATTTGTACAGCTTATGTCAGCATTGAATCGGACTGAAAATATAACATTGTGCTGTTTTCTTTTGAATCTAACAATGGTATGACTTAGTAACTTTTTTTACAAAGCCAAACCCCGACTTAAATAGCTATTTATAGGTACAAGTTAACATGATAGCCCTAGTGTCTCTCAATGAAGAGTATGATAAGTTTATTATTCTCAGCCTCACTACTTTCCATCTCCTCCTGCAACTGCTACCTGGGACAGCACCACCCAGCCCCCACTCTCAAAAGTTGTTTGGATTTGATTTACAGTCCAAATCAGGCTCACTTTGGAGGAGGTAAGTAGGAAAACAGGGAAGACAAAGGTCTCCTTTTTTCTGGATTCATTTCAGGCAGGTTCCCCCTCCAGAAACGAAAGAGGGCTCATGCTAGGTGGGGTTTTGGGAGAAGGGTACAGGTTCAACCAGAACCTCTTGACATTTACCACGTGTCCCAGTACTTTGAGATGCAATCATGAACCTCACATCCAGGACCCGCATGAAACCCGAGCCCTGCCCTTCCCTAACCTCCTACCTAACCCTCTGTGCCCACCCAAAGAAAGTCACCTCCACCCTTCTCCTGTCCCTTCCCCCTCCCCGGCCCACTATCCCTCCTCCCCACACTTCTTAAAACCTCCACCCTGCCGAAGAGCAAGAACACTCCCTGCCCCTCCCCCCAACGATCAGCCCAGCCCCCTCTGACGGCTCCCGCCGCGCCGCCCCTCACCCAGCGGCCCCCACCCCAGCTGCCACCGCGCTGCACCTCCTGACTCCCTCCTCCGCCAGGTGCCGCCCGTATGCAACGAACGGACGCTCCCTCCCGCCGCGAACCATCCCCCCCGCACCGGCTCCCTGCGGCCCCTCAGGCCCCGGCAGCCAGCGCGGGAGCCACTCACCGGCCGTGTTTACCTAGCCGCCATCTTGACGCTTCATTAACATCGTTCCCGGCTATTGGGCACTTTCCCCCCAGCCAATCAGCGGCCGCTTTGCTGCTGGCCTGCCCCCTCCTCCCTCCGCGCGCCGCGGTCTCCATGCCAACCGGCCGAGGCCTGGTTTGGGCTGAGCTGCAGAACGAGCCGCGAGAGGCCGGCCCCGTCGGCGGGGAGGGGGAGGGGAGAGATTCCACCCTCGTGGGGGCGGACGAGGGGAGAGTCCCCTGTTGGAGGAGCAGGGGTGGTGTGTGAGAGACCCCCACAGGGGAAGGGGAGACGGGCCGGGGGACGGGGGGTGTCTCTGCACCATTGCCAGGAAGGGTTGGGGCTGAGACACGCCTTTATTGGGGGGCGCCTTGGAGGAGAGAGGCTCCCATTTGGGGGGAAGACCCCCACCCGTGGCTGGGGTCAGGGTGCCTAGGGGATGAGAGGCTGCCCACTTGGGAAGTTCGTATTTTAGGGAGAGGAGAGGAGTGACACCCTCACTTTAGGGCGAGGGAGAGGATCCCCAAATGAGGCAAATGATGGCAAATGTGGGTAGCCCAATGTGCAGCAGAGCATGGGATGGACTAAGGTCTATGGCAGGGGTGGGCAAACTTTTTGGCCCAAGGGCCACATCGGGGTGCAAAACTGTATGGAGGGCCGGGTAGGGAAGGCTGTGCCTCCCCAAACAGCCTGGCCCCTGCCCGCTATCTGACCCCTCCCACTTCCCACCCGCTGTCTGCCCCCCTCAGAACTCCTGACCCATTCAACCCCCTGCTCCTTGTCCCCTCCCAGGGATCCTACCCCCTATCCAACCCTCCCTGTCCCCAGACTGACCCGACCCATACCCACACCCCCGCTCCTAACTGCCCCCCAGGGACCCCATCTCCTATCCAACCCCCCCTACTCCCTGTCTCCTGACTGCCCTGACCCCTATCCACATCCCTACCCCCTGAGAGCCCCCCCCGGGACTCCCCCACCTATCCAACCTCCCCCCCCGTCCCCTGATTGCCCCCCCCCCCAACCTCTGCCCCATCCAACTTCTCCATGTCCCCTGACTGCCCCCCGGGACCTCCTGCCCCTTATCCAACCCCCCCCCCCACTTCCTGCCTCCTTACCATGCTGCTCAGAGTGGCAGGATTGGCTTATTGGAAAGCCTGGGAGGTGGGCAGGCGCAAGCCATGCTGCCTGTGTGGCAGCATGGCTGCAGGGGAGGGGGGACAACAGGAGAGGGGCCAGGGGCTAGCGTCTCCGGCCGGGAGCTCAAGGGCCAGGCAGGATGGGACCGCGGGCCGAAGTTTGCCCACCTCTGGTCTAAGGTGTGATTAAAGACTCCCTTCGGATGACAAGTGTCCAGCATGCACAAAATTGCCCCCCATAAGGTCCCTGCTACACAGCACCCTAATTGGGACACACTTCCCATGTAGGAGTGAAATCAGGAGGGCCAAATCGCACCTGGAGCTGCAGCTAGCGAGAGATGTCAAGAGTAACAAGAAGGGTTTCTTCAGGTACGTTGGCAACAAGAAGAAAGCCAAGGAAAGTGTGGGCCCCTTAATGAATGAGGGAGGCAACCTAGTGACAGAGGATGTGGAAAAAGCTAATGTACTCAATGCTTTTTTTTGCCTCTGTCTTCACGAACAAGGTCAGCTCCCAGACTGCTGCGCTGGGCATCACAACATGGGGAATAGATGGCCAGCCCTCTGTGGAGAAAGAGGTGGTTAGGGACTATTTAGAAAAGCTGGACGTGCACAAGTCCATGGGGCCGGACGAGTTGCATCCGAGAGTGCTAAAGGAATTGGCGGCTGTGATTGCAGAGCCATTGGCCATTGTCTTTGAAAACTCGTGGCGAATGGGGGAAGTCCCAGATGACTGGAAAAAGGCTAATGTAGTGCCAATGTTTAAAAAAGGGAAGGAGCAGGATCCTGGGAACTACAGGCCAGTCAGCCTCACCTCAGTCCCCAGAAAAATCATGGAGCAGGTCCTCAAAGAATCAATCCTGAAGCACTTACATGAGAGGAAAGTGATCAGGAACAGTCAGCATGGATTCACCAAGGGAAGGTCATGCCTGACTAATCTAATCGCCTTCTATGATGAGATTACTGGTTCTGTGGATGAAGGGAAAGCAGTGGATGTATTGTTTCTTGACTTTAGCAAAGCTTTTGACACGGTCTCCCACAGTATTCTTGTCAGCAAGTTAAAGAAGTATGGGCTGGATGAATGCACTATAAGGTGGGTAGAAAGTTGGCTAGATTGTCGGGCTCAACGGGTAGTGATCAATGGCTCCATGTCTAGTTGGCAGCCGGTGTCAAGTGGAGTGCCCCGGGGTCGGTCCTGGGGCCGGTTTTGTTCAATATCTTCATAAATGATCTGGAGGATGGTGTGGATTGCACCCTCAGCAAATTTGCAGATGATACTAAACTGGGAGGAGTGGTAGATACGCTGGAGGGCAGGGATAGGATACAGAGGGACCTAGACAAATTGGAGGATTGGGCCAAAAGAAATTTGATGAGGTTCAATAAGGATAAGTGCCTGGTCCTGCACTTAGGACGGAAGAACCCAATGCACCGCTACAGACTAGGGACCGAATGGCTAGGCAGCAGTTCTGCGGAAAAGGACCTAGGGGTGACAGTGGACGAGAAGCTGGATATGAGTCAGCAGTGTGCCCTTGTTGCCAAGAAGGCCAATGGCATTTTGGGATGTATAAGTAGGGGCATAGCGAGCAGATCGAGGGACGTGATTGTCCCCGTCTATTCGACATTGGTGAGGCCTCATCTGGAGTACTGTGTCCAGTTTTGGGCCCCACACTACAAGAAGGATGTGGATAAATTGGAGAGAGTCCAGCAAAGGGCAACAAAAATGATTAGGGGTCTGGAACACATGACTTATGAGGAGAGGCTGAGGGAGCTGGGATTGTTTAGCCTGCAGAAGAGAAGAATGAGGGGGGATTTGATAGCTGCTTTCAACTACCTGAGAGGTGGTTCTAGAGAGGATGGTTCTAGACTATTCTCAGTGGTAGAAGAGGACAGGACAAGGAGTAATGGTCTCAAGTTGCAGTGGGGGAGTTTTAGGTTGGATATTAGGAAAAACTTTTTCACTAGGAGGGTGATGAAACACTGGAATGCGTTACCTAGGGAGGTGGTAGAATTTTCTTCCTTTAGAAGTTTTTAAGGTCAGGCTTGACAAAGCCCTGGCTGGGATGATTTAATTGGGGATTGGTCCTGCTTTGAGCAGGGGGTTGGACTAGATGACCTCCTGAGGTCCCTTCCAACCCTGATATTCTGTGATTCTATGATTCTATGATTCTCTGCTCCAAGGAAGTAATAGGGAGGTGTGTCACCAGTGAGCACAGTGGGTATGGGGAGATTTGCTTTGTGAAGTTATCAGCATCACTGCCTGCATCACTCCTGGAGAGGTTTCAGGATATTTTATGCCAGGGGTCAGCAACCTTTTAGAAGTGGTGTGCCGAGTGTTAATTTATTCACTTTCATTTAAGGTTTCGCTTGCCAATACTACGTTTTAACGTTTTTTACAAGGTCTCTCTCTATAAGTCTGTATATTATGTAACTAAACTATTGTCGTATGTAAACAAGGTTTTCAAAATGTTTAAGAAGCTTCATTTAAAATTAAATTAAAATGCTGATCTTACACCGCCGGCCTGCTCAGCCCGCTGCCGGCCTGGGGTTTCGTTCACCTGCTCCGGGGACCTTGGGGAAGGGGGTGGAATAGGCATATCCCCTCCAGCCCCCTGCCATGAGCCGCTCGGGGAGGGGGCTGGGAGCACCCCCACCACTCCCTAGCCCTCAGCCCCGACCCCTGCACCTCCCTCACACACAGCCCCAGCCCTCTGCCCTCACCCCTGCACCTCCCCAGCCCCATGCCCTGACCCCTGCACCCCCCCACAACCCCAGCCCTGGAGTGCAAGGTCTGGCCAGGAGCTGGAATGAGGGAGGAGGCTCAGGGTTGGGGCAGGAGGTTTGGGTGTGGAGCGCTTACCTGGGCAGTTCCCATTTGGTGGGAGGGGTGCAGGTGGGAATGTGGGTGCGTGTGCAGGAGCTCCTGTTTGGTGCTCAGGGTGAGGGTGGGGATGTGGATGTGGGGGGTGCAAGAGTCAGGGCACCCTGACAGTGCATTCACCTGTCCCCAGCAGACAGCAGCGTGCCATTAAAAATTGGCTCGCATGCAGTCTTTGGCACATGTGCCATAGGTTGCCAACCCCTGTTTTATGCCTTGTAAGATGGACTCTGTCAGAGTCATGACTGTCCCTCCAGGCAAAAACATCCCAGGATCTTGGTTACTGTAGACAAACATTAAATAAGCATCCATCCCAAACTCTAGGTGTCTTTCCATTAATTAAAATTGCACAATATTAAAATATTCAAATATTTCCATGAAGAAATTTTTGCCTAATCATCTCAAAGGAATTGTACTTTACTTCTCAAGGCTGGAAAAAAAAATCCTTTTAAAACATAAAGAAGCAGCCACCATCAACAAATCATGCAGAAAGAGGAAATCTCAAAGAATTTAGGCCCTAATCCTGCAATATGTTCTGCACGGAACAAGCTGCAGGTCAGAGCCTCAGTTTTCCCTAGCTAGCTCCAAAAAAGTCTGTAGATGTGACCTTTTCTGAGGAGCAAATCTAGAATTCTGATCCAGGAAACTGAATCTGCCAGATGTTTGAAAGGTAAACGTTAAAAGATACATGATGGCACATTGTATTCACTAAGGTACATAATCGCTTGGAAAGTTTTGTTACACTTTATTTTAACTTTTTCTTACTCTTTAGTTTTTGTGGGTGACAGCAGGAGTGGGTGTTTAGGACGAATTTGAATATGGCTTGGTGAAGAGGTTCAGGCAAAGTATTTCCTGAGAAGGGAGCAGCATGGAAGAAGGCAAAGAGGGAGGAAGAGATAAAAGGGATATTAAGGCTGGCATCACTATTAAAACAATGTGATTAAAAGATGGAAACGGAATGTGGTTGAAGTGACATAAGATTTGGCAGCAACATTTTCTACAGGTTGGATGCTTGCACACTTGATCTCAAATTGACTTATGAGGTGGGAATCGCTATAGTGAGGGCAGATCCAAAAAGGTATTTAGGTTCCTAACATCCTGTGAAATTCACATTTCAATGGATGTTAGGAGCCTAAATACCATTTTTTAAAAATCTTCACCTAGATATTCTCAAACAATTTAGTTATTGGGACAATGTGACCCAAGGACCTCTTGATGCCAACTGGCAGAGGGTACAGGGGTGCATAAGGGTTACAGGGATTCCTTGGGTGTGATATTTATATTCTAGCTCACCAAAGAGTGTCATGTTAGGTTTCTGTTGAAAGCCTGTATCACACTGATCATCATAATCTTTGTGAAATATATATGCATATAATATGTAAGGAGATATGTTTATATAGGAAATTATGTTCCTAAGGCCTTGTAGTTAAAAGTAGCTCACCAAAGGTAGCATGCCTTAAGCCAGGTTCCACCAGACAGAAGATCAGAGATGCTTATCTCTGTGGTTGACTATTGTATATTGTGTCTTACAATGAGAGTATATTGGAATACTGAGTCAAATGCTAATAAGACATTGGGGATGTCAAAAGCAAAATTAACAGGAAGAGATAAATGGGTGGGGGACTCTGTGTTAGAGGTGAAGAACAAAGGACAGGACTGGTATATCCGGGTGTGCGGAAAGATGCCTTCACATCCTTCACTGGGGGAGGCAAGCTGCCAGCATGCTTGGCCTTAGAAGGAAGGGTCTCACCCATCCTGGTTCAAAAACATTGTGAGAAGGACTTGGGGTAAGCAGTACTTTGTTAGACAAGAGGGCATCTTGTTAGTTGACTTTAAGCTCTAGATTGTGTGATATGCTTTTATTTGATATGTAACCCTTAGTTTCCAGTATTTCTGTTTGCTATCATATGAATCTCTGTTTATTAAATAAACTTATACTTGCATTCGCTATAAACAAATATACGTATTGTGTGTTAAGCGGTGCTGTGTTCTAAGGTGTACTTTGTAAGCGGCAGTGCATGGGTCTGGTAATTCTGTGAGTGTCCAGTGGATAAAAGACTGGACACTGCAGGGGTATGCTCTGAGGACTTGGGGGTTGGAGTGTGCCTATCACTAATCTGCACAAGGTAGAGTGGAGCCCGTGTAGGCTGAGAGGGGAGTGCTTGTGTTGCCTGTGGCTGAAAGAGTCAGGGCAGGTTCTTCAAGAAGACAAGGCTTCTTCACACTAAGGGTAGGTGGTAGCGAGGTGTCTCACAACCATGGGTAATCCTGGGAAGCACCAGGGACAAAAAAGGAGGAGCAGATATTTTTAAAATATTGTGTGGGGGGAAAAAAGAATAGTGCAACGTAAATGCTAATAAGAACCTGATATTGCAAACCCTGACATGTGAGTAGTCGTTACCTCATTGACTTAATGGGGCTACTCGTTTTTGCAAGGATTACTTATGTGAGTCAGGGTTTGCAGGACCAGGCCCTTATCTGAAGGGCATACCAACATGCTCTATATAGAGATATAAAACAAATATTCATGTTTCTTATTTTCCTTTGTGCCCTCACTTTGCACCTCAGATACAAAGTATTTAACTGTGTAAACAATCACTTTTTCATGAACTACATGTAAATTTCATACTCATTTTGTGAATACCTTTTTTCTCTCATCTGGGAAAATCATTTTTAAGTTATATTTCATTTACATTTACTAATTGAATCTAATTGTTTATACAGGTAAACAGTTATAACTGAATTTATTGATATTGCCTATTCATTGACTGACAGATGTGATAGGCCACCATCCTATATTCTTTCCTAATACCCTCTAATGTGAGAAAACTTCTAAGAGCTACACATGTGACACTGTTATAGCCTGCTAGATTCATATGGTTGACACTTTAGGGGTAAGTTTTCAGAGGGATAGCCTCTCGTTTCTCAGCACAATTTGTATCTGCAGAATTAGTGTCCCCACTTTTGTACCCACAATTCAGTTTCAGGTACAAGTCTGAATAGTTGCACTAATTGCAGGCATCTGCAATTCATTTTGTGGTTGCAAATTAATTCTATCTACAAATAAGGTAGCCAACGTTCAGGCCAGCTCTAAATACACCTTCACCTCACTGGAACAAATTAAGGCCACCTTTTACACATACTTGTGAGGGAAAAGCCATAGCTAGGCAGATTGCAACTACTGCACCTTATTCCAGCTTTTACCCATCCTTTACCCCCTCCAAACCTGCAGAATTTATGTTCCACAGGTCATTGACTGTTAGAGCTACAAGAGGATTATTGCAGAAAGCTTCCCTTCTTGGCTTCTTCATGTATCCTGCAAGTTATTTCTGCCCTTCTTCTGATATGGGAAGAAAGGCCAGGGAGCACACCATGCCACATTAATACTGCTATTGTATGCCTGTTTATGCCTATCTGTACTTTAAAATCAAGGTGGGCTGGTGTTTTGTCCAAAACTTGCTTCAGATTCCAATTCCTCTGGAATTTTCTCTCCTACCAGTTTTCTAGTCCCTGTCAACCAAATGTTCAAGTCATCTGATTTAATTCCTTTTAGTCAACTGATCTAACTTCCTTTGTCACTTAAATTCCTGTCCTGGAGACCTGCCAAACTATGCCTTTTATGAATGCCTGTGAGATTCCCATGGAACATAAAACTACTAAAACACCAGTAATTAAACTCTAGTCTAAACAATGTTTTGATGCTATTGTTTGAAAAATTAATCTAATGAACTGCAGAAGGAAGGTCTAGAGCGATTGCAATGTGCTGCATAATGCATAATTTCAGGCCCCTCATTTAAATTTGCAGGTGTCACGGCAACTTCTCTTTATCTTTGTTCCCTTTGTTTTCCTTACCTGCTGGTAATATTTTCAGATGCAATGTTAGTCTTAGAACCAGTTGTGATTGTTTAATAATGTCATAAAAAAGGGATTATTCTTTCCATCGAAGAAAATACTACTATGTAATAACATTAATATGTGATTCATCATATAAGAAACTATACTGATAAATACAAAAAACATGTACAGGAGACAGGATCATTGGTTTTATTTTATAAAGTCAAACTAGTTTATGACAGCAGCCTGAGCAGTCCATCTTTCCCGTTGGACAGTCTTTATTGGATTATTCAGCTATATATTCTAGTGTATTATAAAATATTTGTAATTTGGTGCTACCATACGTTAGTCCACACTATGATTTTGATGGCTTAAAATGGTCTCACAACTTCTATTTGATTGCTTGAGAAGAGGCTCTGACTGCTGTTGCTACATTGCATACTCTGTTTTTGGATGTAAATGTTTAACCGCTTTACAGATAAGTACATTCTTATCGGTTTCGGTTAATGATTAAACTCCTCTGCCCCCCACACGCCAGCAGCTGGGACCCCGGAGGCGGGGCTGGCAGCCAGAGTCCCGGCTGTTGGGCCGGTGGCAGCGGAGTGCTGGTCCCCGGGCCAGCATGCTGGCAGCTGGGACCCCAGGCATGGGGCGGTAGTGGAGTCCTGGGGCCGGTGGCCAGGATACCAGGCCCAGGGAGGCAGCAGAGCCCAGCGGCCCGGACCCCAGGTGCGGGGAGGCAGCAGAGCCCCACATACACTACCCCTAGTTCCCGGCCTATGTGAACTCCATAATGGTTAACCATTTAACCAATAGAATTGTAATCAGTTAAAAGGTTTCCATTTAAAAACCCTACTTACATCCCTACACCCTACCAGGATGGATTATTCATATAGATGTCCAGTTTGTAGTTCAAAATGCCCTTTGTATTGCTTCAGATATAACATAAGTGGAATGGCATACCAGCTCTGTGGCCCGCACTGCTTCCCGCAGCTCCCATTGGCTGGGAACAGTGAACCGCGGCCACTGGGAGCTGCGGGCTACTGTGCCTGTGGACAGTCAATGTAAACACGAGATTACCTCTCGCGGATTACCCTGACAGGCCACGTGCAGCTCACGGGCCACAGGTTGCCCACCACTGTCCCAGAAGGTGGTACCTCTCTGACAGTGTTTACAACCTGAGTGATTCACCTTAATCACCGCCCCCACCCCACAGTTCTTAGTTCCTGGAGGAGCTGGGGCAACCCTTCCTGCAATAGCTGCACACAGTGTGGGCCCGCAGTGACCTAAAAACCCAATATATTATGGTCCCCAAAGATACTGCATGGGACAGCAGTAGCTGTCACACTCTTTTCTTAAACATTTGCTCAAAACAGTAGTTACATGATAAGAGGGTTTATTAGCATTGGGGCACTATCATTTTTGTAAATTATTTGAAAAATGCATAAAGAGTCCATTTGCAAGGAAATATTTTTATGGTCACAAATATATAGCCAGGTGGTTTTGATTGTTTTACAAAAGGTACGTAGAGTTATATGGAAGTAAATGTTCCTGATTGATCCCATATACACTTATTTCCACAAAAGATGTCTAATTATATATACAAAAAAGGTGTATGTGTAATATAAATTACATATTACTAGCTGTTGTTGTTGACAATAGGAAATGGGGAATGGACCTAAGAAACTTTTCACAAATATGGAAACAGTACATTTTCTCTTTTGTAGACAGTATTTTGGAAATAAGTTGAAATAATCAAGAACTGAATTTTTGTTCAAACATACTGGGAAGAGACCCTATTGTATTAGTAGATTATAGTCATTGTGAGAATATAGTATTTACCTTGTTTTCATTTTTGTTGACCTAATGGGAAATTTTCTAACATGATTATGTTTTAATACAATAAAATACAGTGAAAAGGAATAGTAGTTTGATTTTAAAGAAAGATGCAAAGTCAGTTAAATGACTTCTAATTTTTTTCTACATACAGTTTTTAAAAAAATACACTCAAATAGGCATTTAAAAGCAGTGAAAAGGGATTACAGGTTTTTTCACATTCAGAGCAATATAAGAAACAAAATTCATTTCTTGCTAAACAAAGACCCTAGGAACCATTATAGGGACAATAAATGGAAATCTCACAAGAACATTATCTAGGGCAGCACATGAAAGTAAATATTGGATAATATATTTTCTAATAGTAATGATGTCTTGTAATGTGAGTCCTCTCTACAGCACTGATAGTAAGGCTTTGATCCTGCAAGCCCTTGCATGGGTCCTGGTCCAAAGCCTATAGAAGTCAATGGAAAGACTCCCATGGTTTGTGAGTTTTGGATTAGGCCCATAGTGTGCGGTAGTGAACACAAGGTTGTTGCCCTCCAGCACAAGTGTGCGCCAAGATTACATGTGGTTGTAATTAAATTATGCACTAGACACTGTCTTTTGCACTGAACAAAAGCAAGTCAGTCTAAATCCCCTTGCATGCCTGCTTCCATCTTCTCAGAGACTTAGGGCGAAAAAGGGGTGATATAACAGAGAACAGACATTCTGAGAAAACATGCGCTTAAATATAATCCTCAGCATGAGATGCTTTGCTATTTGCCTTTAGCCCTTAAGGAGCATGGATCAGCATTCATGTTGTGCTCCCCATCAGCACCCAGCCTTGGCCAGAGAAGCGAATGATCCAACCAGGGTTGCTAAATTTCTAATCACACAAAACCGAATGCCCTTGTCTCGCCCCTTCCCCGAGGCCTTGCCCCCTGCTCTACACTCCCCCTCCCTTGGTGGCTTGCTCTCCCCCACCCGCAACTCACTTTCACTGGGCTGGGGCAGGGGGTTGGGGTGTGGAAGGGGGTGAGGGCTCCAGCTGTGGGGTGGCTCTGGGGATGAGGGGTTTGGGGTGAAGGAGGGGGCTCCAGGCTGGTTGGTGAGGCTGAGGGATTCGGAGTGTGTGATGGGGCTGCAGGTTGAGGCAGGTGGTTGGGGTGCAGGAGGAGGTATGGGCTCTGGGTTGGGGGTGCAGGCTCTGGGGTGGGGCCAAGGATGAGGGGTTCAGGGTGTGGGAGGGGTCTCTGAGCTGGGGCAGAGGGTTGGGGCCTGGGCTTACTTCGGGCAGCTCCCAGTCAGTGGTGCAGCAGGGCTAAGGCAGGGTCCCTGTCTGTCGTGGCTCTGTGGTGCCCTCCGGAAGTGGCCAGCAGGTCCAGCTCCTATGCGAGGGGGTCAGGAGGCTCGGCGCGCTGCAATCGCATGCGGGCACTGTCCCCCCCCAGCTCCCATTGGTTCCCAGCCAATGGGAGTGCGGAGCTGGTGCTTGGGGCGGTGGCAGCACGTGGAGCTCCTAGGTAGGGGACCATGGAGGGGACTTCTGGGACGCAGTGTGGTGCCAGGACAGGTAAGGACTAGCCTGCCTTAGTCCTGTAGCACCGCTGACCAGACTTTTAACACCCTGGTCAGCGGTGTTGCCTGGAGCTGCCTGGGTCCCTTTTTGACCGGGCGTTCCGTCGAAATCTGGACACCTGCAACTCTAACCAGCGGACCAAATTCCGTGATAAATTCTGGTCATGTGCCACCTGAGGCACGTTGCACATTCACTAAGAAGAAGCACTTACTCTCGCTACTAGGCAAGAGTAACTTTGTGACCTCTAAGTAGGGTTCTGTATAATTCAGGATCAGGTTTGCTTATGCACTCTGTTCTGCTAATCACTTTGTAACTTGTGCTTATTCTCAGAGCACTCTGCAACTGAGCTGTTCAGAATCAAGCCTTAAATCTTTGTGGAGAAGATTATCTAAATCTTCATTTAATGTCTACTAGTTCCTCAGAAACTTGTATTTGATTGTTCATTCTTTCCCTATCATCTGTATTTTTAAGAAGTGGCACTTGAATAAGATTGTTTTATCAAGTCCTGAATAGGCAGGCCTCTCAAAAGTATTAGCACACCATTGACACCCAGAAAGGAAGAATAATTTTGTGGTTAAACACTGGACCGAGACATCTAGATTCAATTATCATTAAGGAGACGATTTGGTCATAGAGGTCACAGATTCCATAATTCCAACAGATCTCTGTGACTTCTTCGGCTTCAACTTCAGCCCCTCTCATCCTTCAGCTTCAGCCCCAGGTCGTAGGGCTCAGGCAGCCAGCCCTAGTTGGCGGGGCTCCACCATGACCATACCCTCATTTTGTACATTTTTACCATGATTGTTCTGTGAATTTTGCTGACAAAATCATATCCATAATTATCATCTTTGCCACAGACTTCCTGTGTGACCTGAACAAGTTACTTAATCTCTTTGTACCTTAGTTCCCTATCTGTAAAATTAGTTTAATCATTCTTTCGCCTGTTTGGAGTGCAAGCTGTTTGGGGCAGGAGTTGTCTCTGACCATGTATTAATAAAGCACCTAAACAATGACACTGTGTCAAGGTTCCTTCCCCACTCTGAACTCTAGGGTACAGATGTGGGGACCTGCATGAAAAACCCCCTAAGCTTATTTTTACCAGCGTAGGTTAAAACTTACCCAAAATACAAACTATTTTACCTTTTGTCCCTGGACTTTATTGCTGCCACCACCAAGCGTCTAACAGGGAAAGTCCTCTTGGAAACTTCTTTCCCCCCAAAATCATCCCAAACCGTGCACCCCCTTTCCTGGGGAAGGCTTGATAAAAATCTTCACCAATTTGCATAGGTGAACACAGACCCAAATCCTTGGATCTTAAGAACAAGGAAAAAGCAATCAGGTTCTTAAAAGAAGAATTTTAATTGAAGAAAAAGTAAAAGAATCACCTCTGTAAAATCAGGATGCTAAATACCTTACAGGGTAATTAGATTCAAAACAGAGAATCCCTCTAGGCAAAACCTTAAGTTACAAAAAGACACAAAAACCGGAATATACATTCCATTCAGCACAACTTATTTTATCAGCCATTTAAAAAAAACAGAATCTAATGCATATCTAACTAGATTGCTTATTAGCCCTTTACAGGAGTTCTGACCTGCATTTCTGCTCTGGTCCCGGCAAAAGCAACACACAGACAGAGAGAACCTTTGTTTCTTCCCCCCTCCAGCTTTGAAAGTATCTTGTCTCCTCATTGGTCATTTTGGTCAGGTGCCAGCGAGGTTATCCTAGCTTCTTAACCCTTTCCTCTGGCCAGGAGGGATTTAAAGGTGTTTACCCTTCCCTTTATATTTATGACACACTGTAATTGCAATTGGAGCCTTAGGTGCATTTGTAACACAAATAATGAATAACAATAATATAATTAGGTTAGTTAATCTTTCAGGGCTGTATGGGCTAGCTTTTCAAATATATTTAGGTGTCTCAAGTTGCAGATAGGCATCTAGGTGGCTTTTCAAAAGGATCTAAGTAGGTTAGTCATGTAACTCCTATGACTTTCAATGGAAATTAGGTGCCTGACTTATTTAGGCCCTTTTGTAAATCCCACTTGGCATCTATTGGCATCTTCGGGCATCTAAATACCTGTGGAAAACTGGCCCCATGACACTAAATGTGAGAATGTTCAGCTATTGTAAGACAAACAATGACGTTTCAAATACTGTGTTAAAAATCTTAAGTGTCGATCCATCAATTGATATGTTGGTTGTTAGAGCCATGAGTCCATGGACCCTATTTGGGTCTGGGAGCACACTTTGTCCACTCTTGCAGTAGAAGGTAAGCTGACTTCTACCGGTACCGGTAGATTGTTTTTACAGAGGAAGAGGCAGAGAGTAGTTTTCTTAACCTTTAATAGAAGAGTTTTTCCTTGTATATTAATCAGCATTGTTTAGAGGAGTAAATAGAGGGACTGGCAACCAAGAATTCCTGGATCTGAGACTGATGATGTGGGGGTTGGGCAAGTCACTTAACCTCCCTCTATTTCAAATTGTGAAACAAATAATATTATTTTACCTACCTTTCAAAGGTGTTATGTGAAATTAATTAGTGTTTGTATTGCACTTTGAAAATATAAGGAGCTGTATAAGTGGAAACATTATTACTAGAAGCCTGATCTTGTTAAAATTATTTTTGTGCTACATTCAGTTTTCTGGGCCAAGTTTGATACCTTGTAAAGTATCTCAAAATGTGCTGCCATGATTTCACTTGTACAAATAGCAGTGGATTTTTCAAGATACTGTAATGAACCTATTTAGTCTCTGTGTGTACCAGTGCCTCTGCTGGTTGGGATCACAGTTGCCCAACTGAGATCCTGTACTGCTAACTAGATTCTCCTTTAGTAGGGAAGACTAGTAGTAGTAGATTATTGTCCTTTAGGATCAGGAGTTCGATCCCCACTCTCACTATGAAGTTCCCAGTAGCCGTGCTATAAGCAACCTGACATCCAGATGTGGCCATGGATATGTTACAACATATGGTAATATGTCTGTTTTGTTTGTTGCCCTTCTGTGTGTGGTGTTTGTTTTAAGTGTCCAGGAGCGTTGGACCATAGATATTTGCCTTCAGAGAAGGGATACTTAACTGTAAGTCCTTCAATGCAATACAATGTATAGGTGTTCAGTCAATCCAACCTCCTCTTCTTTAGGAGCTTGTTTGCTCTAACTGCTTGATTTAGGGCCTACCTCAAAAAGGAATGAGCAGTTATGTGACAGAGTATGGTATAAATAACCTTGGAGGCACACTAATGAAGTGCCTGAAAGAAAAAGTCTCAACTATCAAGCTATGAATCCACTCTCCTTGTGCCACAAACCAGAGGTCATGTAACTTAGGAATGTGTAGCCAAAGATAATACTACCTTCAGAGAACTCTACTTACAGGTAAGTAACTCTCCTTTAAAAGAGGTATCTTTGTGTGGCAGACTGTTTATTGGAGCAATTTGAATTGAACTTTAAATGAAAAAGGCATATCTCTGTAAGTGGTAATAATTTTAGTCATCTTGCTGTGGCTAGGGGTTGTGGAATTCATTAGCACAGATTAACATATAAAGTGGGTGAGATATCTAATAGCAAACGTAGAGGTTTAGGGACCTTAATTCATCACTGAATGAACAGCGTGTACAGTATTAGGGACTATGAAATTTTTAATTTACACAAAGTGTCCAAGAATATAGGGAATAAATTTAAACCCAAAACAGATAATGGAGCTGTGCCCTGCCTAGCTGGCAAGTTGAATTGTTTTTACACTGAGTGAAGAAAGCTAATTATCCCAAGCACAAGGAGACTGCTAAAAATAATAAGATTATAAAGAATAATTTGCTGATATAATTACAACAAAATTGGGTACACACAATCGTCAGATACATGTATTGCTTGACCTGGGCGAGAAAGTGAAATAAATCCTTCCTCTATAGCCTTCGTAAATTTGTTTTTATCATCTCCAAGTGGTGTTTGCACAGGCAGCACAATTTGCATGTGTAATGTGGCTGTACAAATTGACAACAAGTAAATTATTCAAGGAAATAGGCTGGTCGTGGGTCTGAACTATCTCGCAAAGCCTATTCATTTTGAAGAATCACTGAGACGTGAAGCTCATACATCAACCATTTTCTGACAATCCTCAGACTTATTGTCTCCTAAAATGTCATTATGGCTATTATTTATGAAGCTAATTCATTTATTAATATATATTTAACTCTGACTTGTCATGCACCTTAGCAGGCATTCTGTGCACTGCATATTTTTGAATAGATGAAAGAGTTTTGCAACCTTTAATGATTACTGTAAGCTGCTATAGATTTATAGAATGCAGCTTTATTATCTACTTGCATTAATACCTTTTTATAACTTTTTTTCCTTAAGGCCATCAAATATAAATGGCAAATGACATATCCCAAAGATTGTATAAAAAGAGATTTTCTCGGAGTTTGTTGAATTTTAGAACAAAATGGGTTAGCTAACTGTTAAGGCCTAATTGTTATATACTCTTAAAATGAATTACATTGGATTTTTATGTATTTTGCTTAAAAATTATAGAATACAAAGTATCCATGTAGACATGTATTAAACTCTTCCCCTGTGGACGGGTGGTTGTCTTTTGATTATGCCCACAGAGAGAGTGCAGTTTAATAGGGGGCAGAGTCAGATGGAAAATAAATCTATCTTGTTACAAACTACAGTAGAGTGTGTGTAATTTCCCTAAGACCATAAGAATGACCATACTGGGTTAGACCAGTGGTCCATATAGTCCAGTATCCTGTCTTCCAATAGTGGCCAATTTCAAATGCTTCAAAAGGAATGAACAGAACAAGGCAATCATCAAGTGATCCATCCCCTTTTTCTGGTCCCAGCATCTGGCTGTTCCTCAGGGCAGTGGCCTCTAAAGTGTTATGCACTATGATGGTCTTATAGCAATAATAACTTGATATTCACATTGACCCCATGAAAGGAGTAAATATGATCCTTGCTCTTCTTTATCTTGGTTTATACAGAAACAAAATGGCCCAGGTTTATACACCAGAAAAAGTGTGCAGTTTCCAGATGCAATGGCTATGTATTATTACAGTGTGTATTGGGAATTAAACACTCAAAATATGGACTGTGCACCAGCTCCTGTGTGGGGTTTAGCTAAGTACATTCTTGAGAGTACATTTTAAAATTGTTCAGAGAGATATTACTTTTTAATTGTAAGAGAAAAGCACATATGTACCGAATGATTATTCATTGTTGTTTGAAAAATGGTACGAAGAATGGATAATTGCCATATGTTATAAGAAACGGTATTACTCAAAGGGAAACACTAAGGTGGGAACAGTCTTTATTCTTTGTATTGATTACACATCCAGAGAAAATGAGATGAAGATTGTAGCTCTTCTCTTCCGCTAAAATTTTGAAACTTCGGTGCCTAAAGTTAGAGGGAGTTTTCAAAGGCACAGTGAGCAGATAGCTTCCCTAACTCCTAGTGAAAGTTAATAGCAGTTGGGTACCTGACTCCCATGTATGTTTTTAAAAACAAACAAACAAACAAACAAAAAACTCCTTTAATCCATTAAAATAGTTTGAGTAACTGAGATCAATAGGTGCTCGCTTAGCACTTCTGAAAATCAGGAAACTTATTTAGCTGTCCAATATGGATTTAGGTACCTAACTTTAGACACTCCAGTTTTAAAATGTTGGCCTTATTTCTTGTGACATTGCAGGAGGATGTAAGATATGAAATACTTAATCAGTATGAATTGAATATGGACATAAAAGAATCATTCTGTTCCTAACTTGAGAGACTATTTAAAGCAGCAATTCTGTTATAGAAGGGGGGAAAAGCTTTATTTCTGTATAAGGAATATATTTGGATTATTTCACTTTTTTTAGAATAAGCACATTCCTGAAGAGACAGTGAATATCAAGAATCCATGTATGTAATTAAAACCTTGGTCTACCATCATGTAAATTAAAAGGAAGAAATGTAACTCCTTGATCTTGGAAAGAAGCTATGAACTTTTGCAGTAATAATTACAGAGTAAAAAGAAAAAAAATACACCTTTTTTTACAGTTCTATATAAATGCATTCTAACATATGTCATGTTAGCTTATGGATGAGACTTTTCAGGTAGTCATAGTAAGTGTGTAAATACTACAGTCTGCTCTATATACTGATCTGGAAGTACATAAATACATCCTGATTGTCACCACCAATATTCTGTACATAGTAATGGGGGAATACTTTGATTTTATATTTTAGGCAAATCAAATTACACCTTCTGTCTATTATATCCACCCATTCTCATTCTGCTACTTGAGGTCTGGAACAACTAGAGAGGGTAAACCTGTATTGTAGAGCTGGACAAAACTGGGGAAATATTTCTAGAGAAATTTTCCATGTGGCTGTGCTGTACAGATTCAGAATGTTCAGAAAGGGAAGTGCCCCGTCAGAGGCTGCCTCCACAGCTTTTGCTGCTGCTCTTGGTGACACTAATCCATATTCCACTTCAAAGTTGGCTGCTTCAACATCTTTTACTGCTGATCCTGCTTTACATTTTTGGAACAAGCCAGGAACTCTCATTTGCTCTTCTATAACCAGGCGGAGTAGACACAATTTCTAGTTTCATAAAACAAAAATGCTGAAGCCTGGGACTACATACTACAACCTCCAGCTGTACAATCTTGTGTTGTGTTTACATAAGGGGCGCAAGCCTGAGTCCTGCTCTGGCATCTTTGTGATGCTCCAGTTGTTCAAAGGGGCAATATGGAGGGTTTAAATAGCTAACCGGAGATTTCCATAGTACTGGGAAATCACTGAGTAGCATAGCCAGCCCTGCACCAACTCCTTTTTAGCCCCCAGCCCAGGGATCATGCCAAGGAGTGTAGGAGGCATGGCTAGAGTGCCATCCCCAGCTGGTGGATGACCCCCTTGGGGCTAATGCATTGAGAGCATCTTTTGGAGTAACTTCAGTGCTGCTCAAACTATGCTGCAGCTGAACCAGCCGTGTACTGCCCTGAGGATTGGGGAGCTGCAACTGGTTCCTTTGAGGTTCCCCCACTTTTGCTGCACCTAGTGGATACTATGTGCAGCAGAAGATTGTTTCCCAACCTATGAAGGATCAGTTTTATGTCAGCACTTGGACAGGAGACCTCTTAGGAATACCAAGAAACTGAAGGAAGTGGTATTGATTATTCACTATGTGGCATTTTTCATTCTGAGTCAGCACTGATCCACTGAAGCATGGTGCTGCCGAAGGATACTGGCCATTAAAGATTCCATGGTGATGTTAATAATAAGAGTAGGTTTTCTAATCTCAGTCTCCTGCCCAAATTCCAAGTTAGGTGTTTATACTTTGCTTACCTTAATTCTCCTTGATTGGATCACTGATTCTTCACTTCTTGTCCTAAACATTTGTGCGGTGTTGTTAGGCACTGAGGTTTCAGAAAGAGATGGCTGAATTTCAGCAGCAGATGCAGTGATCTTGTTCGTTAAATTTGTAAAGCACATAGAGATCATTTGGGATAATAGATTCTGTACACATAGTAAGATCAATTAACTTCATATGTACATTTGTTGCAGTGAAGGTGAGATCCTGCTGAGACTACATTGATAGATAGAGCTGGTTGAAATTTGTTGTTTAATTTTTTTAAATGAACATTTTTGCAGAAAATACCTGTGAAATTTTCCAGAAAAAGATTTATTTTTATTTCATTTGAAATTTTTGCAGCAAGTATCATTTTCTGCTTTGTGTGGCTTGCAGAGAACAAACTGCAGCAACTGCGAACATTTTCGCTGAAAGTGAACACATCGAAGATGAAGTAGATGTAGAATAACAATGCGCAGAAGGAATCATCACTGTAAATGGGAAAGAAATCTAGGCGGTCGACAAATATATTTACCTGGGTCAGCAGCTGAGCAGAGACAACTCATTCGAAGGGGAATGCAGTAGGAGGCGAAAGGCGGGGTGGGCAAGTTTCAGCAAAATAAAGATTTCTCTAACAGATGATGAACTGCCCATTAAGAAAAGGAAAGAACTGTTTAACTCGGTTCTACCAGCAATGATATATGGAGCAGAAAGCTGGTCAATGACAAAAGCAGAGGAAGAAAAATTCACTGTCACCGAGAGCAATGGAAAGGTGAATGTGTAAGATATCGCTCCATGATCATATACCGAATGATGAGATCAGAAGGCGTGCAGAGGTGACCAATGTAGTGCAGGCAATGTATGACGCAAAGCGAAGATGGGCGGGTCATGTAGTCTGCAGGCAAGACAATGGGTGGAAAACCTGCATCAGTGACTGGATCCTCAGAGACCACAGGCGACCACTGGGCAGACCAAAAATGCTCTGGGCCAATCCGATGACAAAATTCTTTGGCCCAAAATGGAAAGAACGTGCTTGCAACAAAATAGAATGGTGTGGTGTTGACTTGCGTTCGTGGAGGGACAGACGAGGACAAGCCGGACAAAGGTGATCATTTTCTGACCAGCTCTGTTAGTACAGAACAATTGTTAATCTTCTTTGCTAGTACATTAGAAAGTTTGGGACATATTATGGGGTGGTGGTGATATGAAGACATTTCAGAAATTAGTGTAAAGACATGAGGGAGCAATACTGTATTATGTTCTGGCTGTGCCACTTCATGCCAAATCAGATCAAGTCCTATCAACGAAAAAGTTGCATGAGAAATGACCATTCAACCTATTCACATCCACAGTTGTGCGTGACCCTCTAATAGAAGATATGCTAGGGTTCAAATTTTTGAATGGGCCTTTACAATTGCATCTACTAATTTTACATGTGCAGCCATTTGCATTTGAAAGAGCTACACTTGCACATGCACACTGACATTAATCATGCAAATCACAAATTTGCATGTGCAATTAGATGATTTGCACATGAAAATGTAGGTTTTGTGTGTGGAATTGGATGAATATGCAGAATTTATGGATGTAAATTGAAAGGCCTTTCGGAAAATATTTCCTTTTTTTCTGGTTAAAAGGTGAGATGAGTGCCATCCTGGTCATCATAATTTGACTTCCAAAGTGAATAAAACTAAATCAAATTGAGGCCAATTAAATTCTGAATAAAAGCATCCACACAGGGGTTTAATGTGGTTTAAGTAATCCATTTGAAATTAACACCTGTAGTTAATTTGATTGAATTTTCCTCAATTTCTATGTAGACAGGCCCTTAGACTGACTTGTTTTTCAAAGGAGGAATATGGTTTGTGAGAGGTGAAGTCATATATATCCCTCCTCACCCCTTAAGAACATTCAGTCAGTTGCATTATAAATATTCATTTTTTCTTCTTTTTAATAGGTGGGATTTCAGAGTTCTCAGTATTGGCTTATCTCTGCTCCCATTGAAGTCAATGAGAATTTTACCATTTGACTAGGTGAGCGCTGAGTGCTTCTGAAAATTCCACCCAACATTTCTCCTGCACCTGGTTACATAGTTTTCATAGTTTCATCATATTTTCCCCCATCCCATATTTTGTGATGATGTCTGAATGGTGCCGGTTAAATGTACAGTCTTCAGATCTTGATAATAGGGCCCAATAGGGTGACTATGACATTCAAGGTGCAGTCCAGACCCATTAGGGACTGTGTCATCACCTGCTCTGCAACCTAGGATGACGCACCATGCCTTCCTGCTGTGACTCCCATCCTGGGCTCCTCACAAAGAGCCAAACAGCAGGTAGGTCACACCCACAGCCCTGGTCCAGCAATTCTGACCCCAGCAGCCTGTCAGCAAACACCAGCCACTGTGTCATCCAGAAGCCTTGATTACTACATGCAGGGTGACCCCAACACACTCCCAGTGTCAGCTTTTCCCCAAAAAAATTTGTTTTGTGCACTGTCCAGCCCTCACCTGGACAGACCAGGTATATTAGGTCTGTTGAATTAGTTTTGATTAAAGAATAAAGCAAGTCTATTTAACTTCAAGGAGATAGGTTTTAAGTGAGTACAAGTACTAAGGCATTAAAGTCAGAAATGGTTACAAGAAAAATAAAGATAAAATGCTTCCTAGTACTAAACTTAAACTAGACTTGGTTCAAGATGAAATTCTTACCACAGGTTTTCAGTAGCATTGCTAACCAAGTTTCAGGTCAGGATCTGCTCCCAAAGTCCAATGGCTGTTTCTTTCTTAGGTGAAAAAAGAGAGATGGACAGGAAGAGAACCTGGGTGCTTTTGCCCCTCACTTTTATAGTTCAATCATTCTTTGAAAAGCATTTTCCTGAGAGTGACCCCTAGTTAAAGTTCTTTTCAGCTGAGAAAAAGGATACACAGAGTCCGGTGGAGGAAGGAGGCTCATGCTGTTACTTTTCACCTGTGTATGCTGAAATGCAGATTTAGATTGTCTTCTTTCTTCCCCTCTCACTGTCTGAGGACTTTGTTTACAGCTTATATGCACACTGAGGTAAACATACATCTCTTTGTTTAAGACAGGCTTGCTTGACCAGTTCTTCCTAATCGAGACTACAGTGAGTTTGAACATGTGCCTTTAATATAATACAGGCGGATTTCATAACTTTACACATAATGTTGCTACGTACAGTTCACCCTGATATTATTGACCAGTGAGTTATTAGCTTTCAAATGACACTTCACAAGGCGTATTTCATACAAAGATTATTACAGTAGTATGTAGAGTGTGAATGCTGAGTTCATTTGGTCACAGTGTCATGAGAGCTACGAGAAATTTGAAAATCAAATTGGTGAGCAAGCTAACATTTAAAAAAAGTCTGCAAAGCTGAGTAGCCTCAGAAGCTGCAATGTAGAAATTAAAAATGGGGAAAAAAGCAGTAAAACCCCCACACACTAAAGCAAAAGGGATATAAAAACAGAACAATGTGCAGAATGCCACTTGATGCCCACAGCTGCATAGTGGGTATATTTCAATGTAGCTTTTTTCAACCTACCTCTCTTTTGGGGCCTGATCAAAAACTCATTGAGTTGGGATCAGGCCCTTACTGTCAGAATCCCTTTGGATCTTAGGCATGCTCAAATTGGTTGGGCTACTGGTTGAGGGTCCCAGTTTGAGTTCATAGCTGTTGGTCAAAAGAGCAGTATTCTCTCCAAACAGCCCTGAAAACAAATGCCTGGTCTTAGCTGCAGCACAAAACTCAACAAATTAAAATGTTGTTTCTTAACTATGTTATGGATTTCTTCTTTCACTGGCTGGTATATTCTGCAGATGGTTGGATCAGCAGCAACAAACATGCAGCTGTGTATATTTGGCAGACAGGTGTATGATTTTTGCGTTTGTTAGTTAACGAACAGCAGCAGCCAGATTTCAGTAGCAATGACCCACAGTTATTGAAAGGGGGGGAAGGGGAGTGGCATGGTAGTATAGTATTTGGGCTCGATTGGCTCTTCTCACTCCTCTGTCCATACCTTCTCTCTCCAGTATCAGATTCTGTTTCACGTAGAAAGCCTGCCTCCCTTTGCTATGCATATTTCAAACATTCAGCTTAAACAGCCAAATAAGACAGAATGATTAGAATACTTGGTGTTCATGAGGTTGTAGGGTATAATGATATTGAGGCCCTTTATAGGAATAGGCTATCCAGTACAAATTAAATAAGAACCAACCTGATTTCACCCAAAGCTCAAATGAGCCATTTTTATGGGGTTTAGAGAATTTCTCTTAATTTATTTCATTATTTTTCATTAATTAGCACCTGTTTAGTTCCTGGTTCTGATCAGGACTGAAGCCAAAGGACCAAATTGCCTGGGGCCTGAATCTGCCTGGTCCTTTTACAGCAACATAGTGTGGAGTGAGGACATAGGCGCCACCAGCCCACAGAAAGGTATAGCAGTGTGCCTGTCCTCTCTGAACACTGAGGTGCTCCTCAGTGTCTCTCAGTCCTGCCGCGGGGGTTGTGTAACACCATTTCTTGCTATAGGCTGTACCTTAAAGGCAAAATCTAACTCCAGAAGAGGCAATCTTCTTTCTAAAAATGTTTTTGGGTCCCTGAAAAGTAAAAAAATCAACCCCACCTGCTTGTGATTCTTCACATCCCCAGGACATTCAGGCTTAAGAGGCCATTAGAAATATTTAGCTTGCCTGGGTATAAATGAGGCCAAAATTTGGAGCACTCGGAATTTGACTCAGTGGGACAATATAGTTGTAGTGCTTCACCTTTACACTAGAAAATGTTTTACGTATTTCACAATCATGATACACATATTTAAGTTCATAAATAAAATTAATCAGTCATTTCAAAAATCCCACATGTTGGGACCAGGAATTGTACCCATGTCTCCTTCCAAATCAATCCTCTCCTTTGCCAGCCGTGGGTTTCAAATGTTTTCCCATGAGACTGGAGTCGTTAACATACTGTCATACAGAAAGAGGGGTAAGAGAGGTACACTCAGCATCCTTTTCCGTAATGAATAATGCCATCACCTTTACCATATACTTGATCTTCAATGATTCAGAAAGTAAACGTTTGGAGGGGGTTGCTAAACTCACACCTTCCACATGATCCTGCAAAGCTATTGCACCAGTGTACAATTTGGAAATCAAAACTCAATAATACATATTTTTTTTAATTTCAGAGAGTCATGTTACTTACTGTTTGCAGCGTAGATCCCACAGGATTATCTAAATCTGACATTTATCTGGGTAAAAGGTAACACAAAGTGTCATGGCTAATCACATGGTTTTTGTACTTTTGGTTGTAAAAGAAAGAGTAGTGGAAGTGACGCACAAATAATATATTATCTATATATGTGAGGTAATCTTTACTGTTTTGTCACTTCTTGGATATGTTTGTGAACCCAACACAACTATAATTTATTATTTTTGTTAGATTTAAAAGGATCATATTCATTTTAAGTAGCACTATAAATAAATGATCATTTAAGCCTTCATCGATGTTGACTTCAATGAGACTACTTGTGTGAGTAAGAATTGCAAGACTGGACCCTTATTTATGCGTCATATGACTTACAACAGAGATCCATGGCTAAACTCTGCTCTTTGTTACTGCAGTGTAAACCTCAGAGGTAATTCTGATTTATACTGGGGTAATTGAGAGCAGAGTGTTGCCCCTATTTTTGCTCTTTGTAGCCATCTCTCTGTAGCCATCTCTCATGAGAATCAGAGAGAGTCCAGAACATTAAATCTTTTATTGGACCTACCCTCAAACTTTGAAGGGTCACATAAAATACAATCAGAAAGTAAACTTTCTGTAGCTTTGGTTTTGCCACTCCAAAATCAAAACATGGCCTCTTCAGCCTATCTGTGATAAGAATAGAGGAAAGATGTTCTCCTTTGTCACTTAAAATGAAATTAGCTTCTGCAGGTAAAAGACAAAGGTTTAATCATTTGGAAGAAAAAACTAAAGATTAATAAAAAATGACATACTCAAAGGTGTCTCTGCATTTCATCCAATATTTCCGTGCAGGATACATGAGAATATGAAAAAATAAAATTAAACATGGTGTTTGGTGATAGATATGCATGCTGGTGCAATCTAGCCAGATATTCTCAGTGTTACAAGAATATCTTGCTTCCTAAATATGAGTTAAAGTAACACTTACCTTGCTTGTGCCTGTAGAAGTCCTTCTACACATGCTATTACTGTATAGCTATCATAAAAATAAATTAGCCAGTCTACATTTTCAGGTTAATCTTCAATTTCATAATTGCATCGGTAATTACTATAAGTTAACATAATTAGGTGCTAACACTTAATTGAGAATTATTTATTCAGGAATCTTAACTATTGTAGAATTTTTCATAGCTCCAAATCATTCTGTGCAATGCTACAGTCAGTATGCTTTAAACAGAAATTGAATGGGTATTATTTAGGATCCTGCAGTTTAACAATTTTCTTTAGCTAGTGTTTATTGCTGTGGCTTCTGTCAAAACGAGAGAAAAAGCAAGTTTTTGACACACTTTATAATTGTCCTCTCTGCAGTGTCACCAGAACATTATCAAAGAGTTGACCCAGAACACACTGAAGTCAATGGAAAGACTCCTACTGACTTCAGTGGGCATTAGATAAGGTCCCACAAGGTGGCATCAACAGTGAGTTGAACCACTTTGAAAATTAATAATTAAAATGTGTATACAGAAGCTGCACTGTGTCTGATGGACATTTGTTCCCCCCACCCAAACACAAATGAGTAATTTGCTCAGTTTCACAAATCCCTAGAGAATGAAATTAATCTGTGTGATAGTTTTCACCATGGGCCTGAGTCTGGGTGCTTAAGGATAAAGGCTCATGTTACAGAAAACAGAATGATGCAGTTAGGACCAGGAGTAGAGGTGCAGTAGACGTGCAGGTGTGTTAGCTGCATGTAAAGTCAATGGTAGTTGTGCTATTAGATTTCCCTTTGCCGCTTTGAAAAGTGTCCCTAAAAGAAAGAAGTGCAGAAGGGTCATCAAAACACCAGAACCATTTTGATAAACCTATCAGCAGGAAAAATATTAAAATATGTATAGTGTCTGTTTGCCTTTTTTCCTGAAATATAAATTAATTATGACTATATAAAAACCTTTTACCATAGCTAATTAATCAAAATCTCCTCATAAACTATGTGTTGACAGCACTGTATGTCTAATTATCTTTTTCATTTCAGAATTGTGCTTTTGAATAATGAAGAAAACATTACCTGATGAATTCTTTTATTTTATGATGATATCTCCAGAGACAGAAAAGACAGAGAGAGGCTTAAATGCCATGTTATATTACATCTTGGCCTTGGCAAGCTTTCAGCTGGTTTTGATTTGCATGGAAACCACTTTTTTTGTAAGAGTTATATTCTCTGAAAAACAGAACTTAAAGCTATAACTAGAATAAATTATCTATAGCTATTTAGGGTTCCATTAAATCTAGATGCTAGGCACCCTTTTCACCTGTAGAAAGCAGCAGTACAGCTTTTAATGCCCTGTCAACCTGTTCCATGAAAAGTCGATTGGAAAGAGGAGGTTTGATTTGGCTGGTTTTATTAAAATGTCTTTCCCCTCCTTATGCCATCATGAACCACTCAGCCTAATTCAAACCAGGCAAACTTACCAGTATGTCTTACAAGTCTATTGAAACAGCTTTTAAAGTGATGACATATACCCATAACTGTGTTGGCATGCAAGCTCAGGACATGGAGTTATTCATATATTGTTGATAGAAAATTCTTCCCTATGTAATATGCAAATAGATGGTACATATCCATAGACTGGATTACCTGCACTCCTGCCTTTCTCTGGATTGCATCATTCCCACTCATAAACTGGTTAGACTCTTGCCCAAGGCCTGCGGTGTGGGGACGGGGGGAGCAAGTCAACATAGCTTTAGATTTGTACATTTCATCAATCAATCTCTTAGACTGTAAAAGTAAGACAGGTCTATGTTCACATACAGTACTACTGTGGAATTTGAATAATCAATGTAAACTTGATTACACTGTACAGGGGTTCCTCAGTATGTCTATTAGTATAGTATAATTATGGTCTGATCCAGTCTTATTAGTTATTCAGATTAGAGCCTAATTTGATTTAAGGCCCAAATTTTTCTCCTGTTTACTATGGCGTAAATTCATTGAAGTTAATGGAGCTAGTTTGAGTTTGCACTCATGTAACTGAGAGCAGAATTTAAAAAGTGAGTATCCACAGTGGTGTAGTGAAAGATTAAAAATGAGTTTCTCGCCTTCTCATGTGCGTGCTCTGCTCTCATTCCTGGAAATTTTGCTCCAGATCATACTGTCAAACATCCTCCAAAAATATGAATGTCTTGCTTAAGCATTAAGTTTTTATCTGCCAAGTTCTTTTCTCTCTGGATCCTTGCAGTATTGTTGGTAAAGGTAGCCATAATAATATATGCACATTATAAAGTTGACTTTGACTTTCAGCATAATTTCAGTACATTGCCTGAGGAAAAGAAGCATAAAAACATAAGACCAGACTAAATGTTACTGTGAAATATGTAAAAAAAAAAGTAATTTGAGAATACATTTACACATATATGCATATACTCAATACAAAAATTGAACAAAAACAGTACATCATATAAAGTTTACACATGGTCGTAAGCAATCTGGAAAAGGTACCCTTAAGTTTAGATTTAGAACATGTTACAGAGTCAGCTAATCTGACCTCCATGATTAATGAGTTCCATAAGGAGGGAGCAAACACTAAAAATGCCCTGTAGCTCAATGTCTTCAGCCAAAAAGAACTAATCCAATTGACTGAGACCAAAGAAAACGACTGGGAATCTATGGTTCCAGAATGTTTCTGAGGTATTCAAAACGAAGTCAATTTAAGGACTTGTAAGTTAATAACTAGGACTTTACACATAATCCTGTACTTTACAGGTAGCCAGAGAAGGTTTTTTACAACCAGGGTAATGTGATTGTCATGCATGGTATCAGTCAAAATTTCAGCACCCGATTTCCAGACTAACTGAAGTTTCCTGATCAATGCATCAGCGAGACCTAAGAAATGCTGATATGGAATTGCATTAGCCAACTCTAGAGAAGACACAAGCATGGAAATGTATATTATCAGCCGCAGGTACCAAGTCATGATTTTGCTATATAGCTCAGACTATGAGAAAACAAAATACTTTATCACGAACATGATACAGTTCTGTGGTGACCTAGAATCCTATTTTCGACGTCTCTGACTCAAGGAATATTTCCAACACACCTCTGAACAACATACTAACCCACAGAGACCTTCCTACCAAGACTGCAAAAAGAAGGATTCTAGGTGGACTCTTCCTGAAGGTTGAAACAACAGACTGGACTTCTACATAGAGTGCTTCCGCCGACGTGCATGGGCTGAAATTGTGGAAAAGCAGCATCACTTGCCCCATAACCTCAGCCGTGCAGAACACAATGCCATCCACAGCCTCAGAAACAACTCTGACATCATAATCCAAAAAGATGACAAAGGAGGTGCTGTCGTCATCATGAATAGGTTGGAATATGAACAAGAGGCTGCTAGGCAGCTCTCCAACACCACTTTCTACAAGCCATTACCCTCTGATCCCACTGAGGGTTACCAAAAGAAACTATAGCATTTGCTCAAGAAACTCCCTGAAAAAGCACAAGAACAAATCTGCACAGACACTCCCCTGGAACCCTGACCTGAGGTGTTCTATCTGCTACCCAAGATCCATAAACCTGGAAATCCTGGACGCCCCATCATCTCAGGCATTGGCACCCTGACAGCAGGATTGTCTGGCTATGTAGACTCCCTCCTCAGGCCCTACGCTACCAGCACTCCCAGCTATCTTCGAGACACCACTGACTTCCTGAGGAAACTACAATCCATCGGTGATCTTCCTGAAAACACCATCCTGGCCACTATGGATGTAGAAACCCTCTACACCAACATTCCACACAAAGATGGACTTCAAGTCGTCAGGAACAGTATCCCTGATAATGTCACAGCAAACCTGGTAGCTGAACTTTGTGACTTTGTCCTCACCCATAACTATTTCACATATGGGGACAATGTATACCTTCAAATCAGCGGCACTGCTATGGGTACCTGCATGGCCCCACAGTATGCCAACATTTTTATGGCTGACTTAGAACAATGCTTCCACAGCTCTCGTCCCCTAATGCCCCACTCTACTTGCGCTACATTGATGACATCTTCATCATCTGGACCCATGGAAAAGAAGCCCTAGAGAAATTCCACCATGATTTCAATGATTTCCATCCCACCATCAGCCTCAGCCTGGACCTGTCCACACAAGAGATCTACTTCCTGAACAATACGGTGCTAATAAGCGATGGTCACATAAACACCACCCTATACCGGAAACTTACTGACCGCTATTCCTACCTACATGCCTCCAGCTTTCATCCAGACCACACCACACGATCCATTGTCTACAGCCAAGCTCTACGATACAACCGCATTTGCTCCAACCCCTCAAACAGAGACAAACACCTACAAGATCTCTATCAAGCATTCTTACAACTACAGTACCCACCTGCAGAAGTGAAGAAACAGATTGACAGAGTCAGAAGAGCACCCAGAAGTCACCTACTACAGGACAGGCCTAACAAAGAAAATAACAGAATGCCCCTAGCCATCACCTTCAGCCCCCAACTAAAACCTCTCCAACGCATCATCAAGGATCTACAACCTATCCTGAAGAACGACCCATCACTCTCACAGATCTTGGGAGACAGGCCAGTTCTAGCTTACAGACATCCCCCCAACCTGAAGCAAATACTCACCAGCAACCACACACCACACAACAGAACCACTAACCCAGGAACCTATCCTTGCAACAAAGCCCGTTGCCAACTGTGTCCACATATCTATTCAGGGGACACCATCATAGGGCCTAATCAAATCAGCCACACTATCAGAGGCTCGTTCACCTGCACATCTACCAATGTGATATATGCCATCATGTGCCAGCAATGCCCCTCTGCCATGTACACTGGTCAAACTGGACTGTCTCTATGTAAAAGAATAAATGGATTTCTGAATGAAAATCTACACTAAAGGTTTTTCTCTATGTTTTACAAAGTCAAGCTGATATCTCCAGACACTGGATTCTCCCTTAAAATCGATTGACTGTTGAATGTCTTTTTCTTCTTCAGTGGCAGTTGTTGTAATGATGAGTTGTTTGTACCTTAGAAAATGATAAACAGATACATAAATGTTTTAAGCATAAGGCCACCTAAATTCATCCTACTTGTTTTGGCAGTTGAAACTTGCTTTTCAATAGCTATCGTCAGATATATTGCTGAAAGTTAAGATATGAGAATCAATCATGAGGGATGAAAGGGCTGGGTATTTATAGGAGAAAAGGGATATTAAGCAAAGACCGGTAATGTTTTTACCAAGAATAAATCCCATCAGACAAAATACGACTGAGTTCTTTGAAGGAATGACAAAAGAAATAAATGATGAGAACATGGTGGACATAATTTATGTAGACTTCAGTCAGGGGTGTAGCCAGCAATTTGAAGTTTGTACACATCCTGGCTGATCCCTTGCCCCCTGTCTGCAGTATCCCCATAATCTCCCATGACTGACAGGCCATTGCATATGATCACTAATGCAGCAGGCACACAGATACAGATTTCTATCAGAACAGTCCTTCCAGAGACTATAAAAAATTGTGGCCCCAGGAAATAAAAGACTATTGTATGTGCCTACTTACCCCAATGGGTTTAGAAAATGCCTTTCATTACACAAAATCAGAAATACAAGTACCAACATTATAATGGCAACCTGAACTGAGAGGGTCACAGTAAGTCAGAAACTTATTTCTGTTGGACATTTACGAATATCTCTTTAAAATTGTCTCCTGACATCCTTCCTCTATTACTTGCCATTTGAAAATCAAAGCCTAATCTATGGCATTTGTCTTTTCTCTTTTCCTAACAAAGGTGGCTTTTTAAAAGTTTATCTCTCCTCCTTTCATTCCCATGATCCCCTAAACAGCACTGATTTTTCTTCATTGTGATCTCTTTCTCCTAAGAGTCCATCTGCTGCCATGTCATGAATAATTTCTTCTATGAGGACTACAGATCCAGTATTGCTTCCTTCTTGCTTGGTTCTCTTTCTATTTGATTCAAATATTTCTTATCCAGTATTTGAAGGAATCCCCTCCCAGCCTTTGTTCTACTCTCTCTGAATAGGTTTCAGACTAACAGCCGTGTTAGTCTGTATTCGCAAAAAGAAAAGGAGTACTTGTGGCACCTTAGAGACTAACCAATTTATTTGAGCATAAGCTTTCGTGAGCTACAGCTCATTTCAGCTACCAGCCCTTTATAAGCTCTCTTTCTAGTTCCTTAAGGAAGGCCTATTCCTATACATCATCTATGTTTGGTTGCCTGTATAGATGATTGCAATTAACCAGGTGACTAACAACCCTTCTCGTTGCACTATAATGATTCTATTCCTACCTGAGCTTCTCTCATTTGCTGTGTGATACGTGTTTTATTGCTTTCCACGATACCATGTCCCAACTCTTTTTTTTATTTCCATCCTCCACTATTTAAATAACTAGACGTTCATGTTCCTCATCCCACCAAATTTTTGCTAGAGCCTTGAAATTATGCTTTCTCTTACAATTGAGCCCAACTCCTCTTGCTTGCTTTTTCTAATCATTACTCTTTCTGCATTACAATAATATTAGAGTTAAACCTGAATTAAAACCGTGGACCTAACCAACAGTCTCAGGCTTAGGGAGACTGAATTTGGATCCAGAACTGAACATGACATGACATATATTTCTATCGGAGGGTGAATGAAAACAGTGACTTTGAACATCCCTGAACTTTGAATCTGGGTCTGAATTTTCAGCTCAGGCATTTGCTAAAGAATATTGTATTAGGCATACATTCTTTCTTTATAGAAATCATCAGTAATTTGAATGAAAGAAGAATAGCTTGGTTTGAAACTGAATACAGTTTTTAATACTGATTGCATGTTTCTATCATAGCTTTACCATTCATCTCAAAGTAGCACCAAGATTATTGCCCTATGGAATATGATTTAATGTAAACATATGATATGTCAGGTTGGTTTGTTAATGTGCTAACATAGAAGATGTGCAAAAAGAAAAGGAGGACTCGTGGCACGTTAGAGACTAACAAATTTATTTGAGCATTAAGCTTTCGTGAGTTACAGCTCATTGTGATTCTGCCCTCAGATGCACAAGCACAACTCCTCTTCACATAAAGGGAGTTGCGTTTCAGTGTCTTCTAATAGAATTTTAATTGAGCATGGGCTGTACGAGACATTGTTCTGCCATCTATTAACTAATGAACGTGGGATCTTTTATCATCACTGGCCGCAGTCTTGTGTGTAATAGATTCATAGATCCATATAAATGTAGGGGTAGAAGGGATCTCAAGAAGTTATCAAGTCCAGCCCCTGCACTGAGGCAGAACCAAGTAAACCTAGACCGTCCCTGACAGGTTTTGGTCCATCCATCTTAAAAACCTCCAATAATGGGGTTTTCACAGACTCCCTTGGAAGCCTATTCCAGTGCTGAACTACCTACTGTATATAGTTGGAAAGGTCTTCCTAATATCTAACCTAAATTTCCCTTGCTGCAGATTAAGCCCATTCCTTCTTCTCCTACCTTCAGTGGACATGGAGAACAATTGATCACTGTCCTCTTTATAACAGCCTTTGACATATTTGAAGACTATCATCAGATGGTCCCCCCTCAATCTTCTTTTCTCAGGACTAATCATACCCAGTTTTTTTAATCTTTCTTCATAGTTCAGGTTTTCTAGTCTTTGTTGAATTTCATCTTTTTTATTTCAGACCAACTCTCCAATTTGTCAAGGTTGTTTTGAATTCTAATCCAGTCCTCCAAATTGCTTGCAACCCCTTCCAGCTGTGGGTGTCATCCACAAATTTTTATAAGCATATTCTCTGCTCCATTATTCAGGTCATTAATGAAAATAAGAAAATACTGAATAGTGATGGACCCATGACTGACCCCTGTGGAATCCCACTACATATGTTGTCCAGGTTTGACAGCGAATGATGGATAACTACTCTTTGAATATCATTTTCAACCAGTTGTGCACCCAACTTCATAATAATTTCTTCTTGGCCACATTTCTCTAGTTTGCTTTTGAGACTATCATGTGGGACTATGTCAAAAGCTGTATTAAAATCAATATCTATCATATGTACTGCTTTCTTCCTATCCACTAGATCACTAACCATGTCAAAGAATGAAATTAGGTTGGTTTGGCATGATTGTTTTTTGACAGATCCATGCTGGCTATTCCTATTATTCTCTAGGTGCTTACAAATTGATTGTTTAATAATTTGTTCTAGTATCTTACCAGGTACTGATGTTAGGCTGACTGACCATACATTTTTCTTTGTTCACCTTTTGAACCTTAAGTTGTTGCAACCCTCATTTCTGAATTCCTCCTTTTCAGGCCTTTATGACTAAATCCTTTTAATTTTTCCAAGTAATACAACACAATAGTTTTCAAGGGATTTGAACAACTTGCCTTTCTTTAAGGATTGTGAGACTGAAGAGATTTAGGCCAATTGTGAGAAAAGTGTTTTATAATGATTATATAATGTCTTTTTATAAAGTCACGTCTGTCTCTCTCTGTCCATCTTCCCACACCACTGCCTTCTGCTAGGTGAAATGTCAGAGCTGCTCAATTGTGTGTGTGACCATGCCAACATCTGTGAGGAGATGAACCTGACTATTGCTCGATAAGTGCAAAAGTTTTATGGGTTACTTCTAGTTGTCTATTATTTTGTCCCTAAGTGTGAGACTGCTCTGTACTCTATTCTATAGAAAATAGGTTCTGATACCACCATACTACTTGCCATGCCTATTTCACACATATTAGTGAAACACTTCATTGCAATTTACTCTACAGTCTTCTTTTAAGTGTTGCATTGTGGTATATGGTGGTCTCTCCACCTGCATATGAGTTTCTACATGTTCTGAATGCTGTGATGCAATGAATGACAGAAGCTGGGATCCTGTTGTATGCTGAGTTTCCTAATACTCTTAGCCTTCAGAGCACCAGTATCAAACTAGAGTATACTTCCCTCCCTCAAAAAGTGAACAGTGAGAGTTTTGTGGAGAAAAATATCAAGCAGAGAAATGTGTGTGCTCATTGAATTCATAGATCTGCTTTGATTTTGCCCAAGAGAACACAAAAATCAACTTGGAGAGTTGATAAACTTGATAAAAATAAACTTGGAGAGTGGTCAGTTTGGATGAGCTATTACCAGCAGGAGAGTGAGTTTGTGTGTGTATGGGGGTGGGGGGGATGTGAGAAAACCTGGATTTGTGCAGGAAATAGCCCAACTTGATTGTCATGCACATTGTGTAAAGAGTTGTCACTTTGGATGGGCTATCACCAGCAGGAGAGTGAATTTGTGTGGGGGGGTGGAGGGTGAGAAAACCTGGATTTGTGCTGGAAATGGCCCACCTGATGATCACTTTAGATAAGCTATTACCAGCAGGACAGTGGGGTGGGAGGAGGTATTGTTTCATATTCTCTGTGTATATATAAAGTCTGCTGCAGTTTCCACGGTATGCATCCGATGAAGTGAGCTGTAGCTCACAAAAGCTTATGCTCAAATAAATTGGTTAGTCTCTAAGGTGCCACAAGTACTCCTTTTCTTTTTTACAAAAATCAAGAGGTTTTTAAGCCGGAAAATGTGGTGTCTCCTGGGTAAAATGTGAGAGTTGAGAAGTATGACATAAGCATTAGTAGCCTTTGTGCCTCTTGATAGCTTTGCCAAGTCTCCCAGGGCTCTAAAAGTTGATTTGTCAGCTTAACATTAGCTTCAGCCTTCACTGCAGAAGTGGAGAGCTGTTTGTTTCCCCTTTATCAGCAGAAATGGTGGAAACAGCATGTGCAGCATCTGGGGGGACTGATGTGGCAAATCTTTTTTGTGACACCATTCATTACTACCTCTACCTGGCTTCCTTGTGTTCTGTGCTTCCTGACCTAGATAGGCTGAAAGCTTCATCACTCTTTAATTAGTAAAGAACTATTTTTAAATTTTGGAATAATCTACTTTTGTTCGTCAGGTCTCTGTGGGCTAAATATCCAACGCTGGCTGCTTAAATTTCACCAGCAATAATTTTTCCACAAGTAGAATCCACACTAGTGCCTTATAAGTCATCATCATAATTTTGCGCATACAAAGACAAATGCAGGTCTGCAACTACAAGCAAAACGCAAAACTTATGGGCATTATTACAGTGATTGGCTGAAGATTTAGCCCTATCTCTTGCGCCCCCCGCCCCCCCCCTTACATCTCCTTTCTGAACCTTGCTCAAAACCTCCAGTCATTTAATCAGATCTGGTGAACAGTTTGGCTCACTGTTGTGTTGTGAGTATTGTTACTCTTAGGCATGTCACCATTCCCTTTTCTTCTCTTCCTCCTTTAACTCCTGGTCCTTCTCTCTACCTCAACCACATTGGCTGAGGGAGAGGCACACCTGCAGACATATTGTGTATGGCAAATACATAGGTGTGGTAGATTCTTCATCACAGGAACATGGGGCATGTCATATAGGATCAGACCACTGTTTCAGCTAATCAAGCATCTCATCTGCAGTAGTGGCAAATACCTGGAAGCAGACCTCAGCTGGTGTAAATTGTTCATAGTTCCACTGAGGATGCTTCCAGATGCGTTAGGTAAAATTCTGCTGCAATGCACTTTGTCAGTTGTGCAATGCAATATACTAGTAAACTTAACAATTAACATGCAACTTTCACAACCAGCCAGAACTGGTCTTTTTTTCAGAACATAGGTGGGCAGATGGGTGGCTCCCTAAGAAGCAAAAGGAGGTGAAGAAGGGCTCCTCACCATTCAGACCTCTTCACCAGCCAATCTTGATCTCCTGTAAAATCCAGAGTGACCAATCAGATGGCCTGACATAAAGTCAAGCTGTGATTGTCTCATGGGGACAGGGCTCTTTGCAGATCACCCTAGGCAGCATTGACATGAGCAGCCTGGATCAGCACCTTGGATTCAAGGCACTGTATGTCAGAGTGGGTTGTAACAATGTTTTGCTCACATGTTCACAGAAAATGAACACAACAGGGATGCAAATGTGGCCCAAGAAAATTCATTTAAAAATTAACAGAATATTTGGATAAATGTTTTTGCATTATTCATCCAGTACTAATAATGGCCATGATGGTAATAGTAAAAATATCCTTCCATTTATTATTTGTTAAAGACCAAGAATAGGTAAGGCACAATACATAGCAGACAAAGCTATGGTTCCTGTCCAAAAAGCCATGAAGTGACCCATCACAGGCTGATTCCTGCAGATGAATGGAGCCCCATTGATTTCAACAAGCTGCAGGATTGGGACCTAAGAGTCCACTACTACAAACACTACCAGGGCAAAGTGAGTTCAATGGGACTATTCATGGGAGTAACCAATAAGTTTTATCATAACTGTATGGAGGAAAGTGCTCTTAACTCTTCACTGTAGATTCTCCCTTCCCCCAACCCTACTTTTTTTCCCTCCATTCCTTACTTAATATAATTGGTTCTGTAAAGAACATATAAAAAGCTGCACATTTGTAATACACAACAAGACAAGTGTTATCGGTCCTACAAAACCCATGAACTATGTTACATATCCTTGAGCACCATCAACTGGCACCTTATCTATTAACAAAAATTAACAGAGTACTCTCATAACAAGTCCAGGTCACTTTTAGCCTAACTAGTTAGTTTTTCCTGAAACATAATTTGTGTGCCAGACCCTCAGCTGACTCCACTGACTTCATGGAAGCCATGTCAATTTATACCAGTTGAGGATTGGTCCCTAGATGTTCAGAGCAGGACTAACTAGTGTTAGCAGAATAATAAATAATAATCTAATAAACATGCCGTTTTGTTCACTGCACCTTTGAAAGTTTCCTGATGTACCTAAGTAGCATTAACAACTTTAACAGGGCTCTTCATAAATATACCACACACGCTGATATTGTTGAAACTAGAAATGGGCTTAAGTGTCTAAGTTCAGAGCCAGATCCATATTTATATCCAAACGTCGAGGGGATTTTTGTATCCAGGGTTTTGGCTCATGGCTTTCTAGATGTAACAAAAGTATATCCATGGAGTTCAGCAACCATATATAATAATTATCATGAGTGGAAACAACACAAAAGTAGTTTGATGACTGATGACAAAGGCTATGAGGGAAAAGTTCCTGCATGCTAATGTTCACTCATACAGTTGACTCTTGACAGCCAACTGCATATTTCAGCATATATTGTTGCTCAGGAGCAAATATATCTGAGCAGCAGCTTTAGTCTATTTGTTCATAAATCTGGCCTTATTGAACAGTGGGTGGTCTTACTCTAATGCCTGAGTTAATGGGAAACATGGTCATGTCATGACTAACTGGGCTGACCCAGTTACAAATAGGAGAAACAAACCAAGACATTCAGTCTTTGATGAAAGAATGCTTTTATTCAGAGAATTGTCAGCCAGTCAGGTTCATTACCAGAGAAATTTGTCACTGACTTCAATAGTTAAAGCAATATTTTGAAAAAAAGGGATTGGCTTTTTTATGAGCACAAATCAATGAGTAGCTGTGTGAGGACAAACAACAAGAAGTACCAAGGAAATCAAACCTTATCCTTCAGTACACTTTCTGGTCATTGGATGAAAGGTGCTAACTCAGTCCACAAATGCTTGTTCTCCAGTTCTTTATGGGCCAGATTCTGATACCCTTATTCATATTGAGTACTATGTTAATCCATTAGTGGTCCTATTTCAATGGGACCACACGTGGATGAAGGTACTATTGAATGTAAAGGTATAAGAATCTGGCCCTACATTTGGGGAGGTAGGGGGTAAGGGAAAGAAGCTGGGGACCTAAGATGGAACCTCTAGGTTTTCCAAAACATTTTATGTTTGTGTATTTAGGTCTCTGTCCATATGGAGTCCTGGTGAGTTCAATGTGATTCCATGCAGAGTTATGGGGTTATGTGGGCTGATCCCTTGGCATGACCGGGGCCTGAGGTTGTAAACACTGTGTGGCAAGAGCCACATCTTTTTCAGTGTCTTTTACAGTTCCAAGCATAATACTGGCGCTTAACAAAATCATAATAAATAACAATAAACTAAATACATGCAAGTAATTGTGGCACCTTAGAGACTAACCAATTTATTTGAGCATAAGCTTTCATGAGCTACAGCTCACTTCATCGCTCTAAGGTGCCACAAATACTCCTTTTCTTTTTGCGGATACAGACTAACACAGCTACTACTCTGAAAAGTAATTTATCATATCATTTAACACTATCATCAGAGCCTCCTCTCTGTCCTCCTGCAGGTGGTTCCCTGGGAATTACTTCTGTCCAGGAGCAAGGTGGGAAGAAGGTAGTCAGCATTTGTGAAGCTCCTTTGCATGAGATTTCCAATTCTGTCTTCTGACCATCTACTGCAGACTGGTCAAGTTGTGCAGAGCTCCCTTTTTTTCCGAACCAGAGAGCTACACGGGTCTCAGGATTTTACCCTGGGTATAAAGTACATTTAACACGGAGTCCAGTAAGACACCAAGACTCCATACAATGACAACAAATGGAGGGCAGATACCTTTTGTGGTGGGCCAAGTCAGGGCCTTTGTTAGCTTCTTGAAAGGTGCAATCCTGGTCCCATTGAAGTCAATGGCAAAAATACCATTGACTTTCAGTGGGGCTTGGATTTCACCTGAAATGCTTCCTTTTCTCCACTGGCACCACTTTTATCTTGCCTGATTTCAGGTAGAGGCAGCTGGGTTTCCACTAGATGCTATGTAGTGCTTCACAATTGACTGTGTTGAAGGCTGTGAGAGACTGAATAAGCATCGAAGCTGGATTTATATCCATAATGCCAGAGGTCTCCATTTTGCAACTGGTTCCAAAGACCTACTGTGAAGGCTCAGGACATCAGCAGGTGCTGCTGTTAGTTGGCTGACATTATCCTCTTGATACTGCTTAGAATATCGCTGTAGGAAGGTTTATGACATGACACTAGCTGAAGAGACTATCTGCCGCAAGTGTTGTTTCTACTATAAATGTCAGTTATACTATAACTATCTCCAGGTAGGTGTTTGAATGCCTCGTTCAGGGAGGGCAATCTTCATTTGTGTCTGTAATGGACCCAGTTGCTCTTCACTGGCTTTCACTAGCCAGCAGGGAACAGGAAGGATCTCTTTCAGATATAACAGGTCAAACTTCCCCCCGAGTGGCTAGTGCAGTAGGGTCCAGCTCAGACTAGAGTGTTGGGATTGTTATTGTTCTTTGGCCTTGTCTGGGTGCATCCACTCTGGAGAGTTCATCCCACATTTAGTTTATCTTTTCTGCAAAGTAAGATCCGTTTGCATTATACGCTGCTCTTTGGAGTGGATTTTTGGCCCTGTATCCTGAAAAGTGGGTAGAGGCAGAAAGAGTCTCATCTTGTATAATAATTTAAGGCTCACGTGTCCACATAAGCTGAATGTTTCTCTTCCAGGAACATAGTTTTGTATAGTTCTTCTCTCAGGTACAATCATAAGGCAGGCACAAACTGCCTATAATCCAGTTTCAAAGATAAAGCCAGCCAGTCACGTATCCCCAGCACTGGTATATGGTAGTTGTACCAGGACGTCACTGTCCACATGCTGAAAACAGTGAGACTTCTGTGATCTACCTGCAGCAAGAAAAAGCAGCTCTTTATTAGTCCTTTTGTCTTTGCATAGGACTGCAACATTACATTGCCCTTTGATTTTTAAAGCCTTCAGTTTGTTTGTTTCTATGACACAAAGAAACTTCTTAAGCAACAGTTAACAATCTCTTTTTCTTATTATGGTTTTAGATGTTATTTCCCCAGTGTCTTTATTCTTGTATAAGATTGGAGATCAGAGCAGGAAATCTATCCTTGCTTGTTAATCAGCAGAGAGGGATTCACCTTGATTAACTGCATAGTTATGCCACATCATCTTTCCCATCTCTCTTTGTAAGGCTTAGTGCTAACAACAGAATCTGGGACATCATAGTGTACTTAAGCAATTTGTATGGCATTTGAGACTCTGAAGTTGAGACTCTAAACCTGGAGGTTCTTTTTATATTTTCACTCTTCCTTCATGCTCCCCCAAAATACTATTCTCTGCAAGGTGATATATTAAGGGTTTTAGCTCAGAATAAAATATTTGCAAAGTATGATTAAAGCTGCATCCTTAACATGTCCTGATATGCTAGAATATTTGTTACATGGACAAAAAAATCCTCTATTTAAAGTAAGATGCTGTTGTGAGCATGTTGTGAGCGCTCTATAACTAACAGTAATTCTATAGAGTGTATGCTGCAACATGATGATACCACAAGATTTTAATGATGACATTTTAGCTTTCAGTCTCGGTTTTCTTTATTGTGCATTGCAGATGGATCTCTTAATCTCTGCAAGAGTCATGTTTCTTTCGTACAGATATAGGTACACAATGTGGGCAACAAATGCAAAGCTGAATAGTGCCTGCAAAATGGTTCAGAAGATTCCCATACTGAAATGAACCTCAGCCGGCTCACCATTCTGCCAAACTCAACCCAATTTTGTAAGTCTGTGTGTGCGTGTATTAGAGCTTGTGAAAAATTGAAATTATCATCCTGTGGAAAATTATATTTCAAAACTTGTTTTTATTGCAAAGTGGGACAAAATGTTGAACTATTGAAATTTTCAGTAGAATGGAAAAGTTCAGAAAAATTTCAATTTGGAAATCTCAAAACATTTTGTTTTGGTTCAGTTTGGCATTGAACTCTGTCTCACTGAACTATTGCAGTGTTTAATGGGAGTTTGGGTGCCTCTTGCCTCAGTATTCTATGGGCCAGGCTCTCTGGCCACACTACTTCTCCCATAATGCATTGTGGTCATGTGACTCCCATGATACATCACAATGGTTTTACTGAGGGATTCCTGTCAAAATAATTTTTTTAAAATTCCAGTTGAAAATGTTGGTCATGCAGAAACTACATTTCCATCAAAAAACATTTTGACTGAAAATATTCCTGCCCAGCTCTAATAAATAGATTAGGTATGTCCCTCCCACACATCATGTATAGTCTTGTGTAATTCATTTGAGGTAGTTCCTTATTATCACATTCTTACTAAACATTATCCTCAGTTTGCTCTTGTGTGTGTATCTGAATTAGAGCTGTGCAAGAACCAGATTATCCATTTTATGGGAAATTCCACAATTTAGAATTTTTTTATCATTCTGAAACAGATCAAAAATGAATTTGAAATTTCCCATTTTTCATTAAATTAAATTTTAATAAATGGCTTTGGTTGATGTAAATATTTTGCTTTGATAAAATCAAAATGTTGTATTCCAGTATTGATCTTTTAAATACAAAGCAATGAACATATTTTGGAAATGAAAAATCAGAACTCTTAAAATGCTATTCTTAAAGTGCTATTCTTAAAATGTCAAAACAGGATGTTTTGATATTATCAAAACACATCATTTCATTTTTTTCTAAATAAAATTTCATTAAATTCAATGAAAGGGTCATTTTTTTGACAAAAAAAAAAATTGAAAAATTTCTGACCAGTTCCGGTGTGAATGTAGGTGCTCAGTTAGTTGGTAACAAGTCTTGTTATAATCCTGAATAGATAGATATGAATGGGATTTTTTTCAGCTCCTGCGTCCATGTTATATGCTTATATCCCCCGACTGGCAATCCATTTGTCTTCAGGCCTAGATGCTGTTCATGTAAAAGTCTGCCTTTACTCTGACCTCAAGTCTACAAATCCCAGCACTTCACTGTTGTAAAACCTTCTCTAGAAAGTTGCATATGCATCATGGAAGCATTGGCTATCCTAGGAGGCCTGTATTCAAGTCGAAGGCAGGATGGAAAGGAACAGTGATGTCTGTGGACAGCTGAATTCACAAGTAAAGGATTATTAAGAGCTGGTAGGAAAGGAGGGTCATTAACCAGGCTAGGAACACTTCTCTTTGCTTAAGGGGATCACAGGGCAGCTGTGTGGGAGGAATACTAGCCTGAAGCAAGGTATTTCTGTTTGGAGAACGAGCCCATAGAAGCAGCTGTACTGAAGGCTTGGATAACATTTAGAATAGAATCCAAACCTTTGGGGACATATACAGGCTCTTCTAACTCCTGAACAGGTCTGAGATTTGCACATCACTAATGGATAATTCTCAAAATGAGTGCTGCATTTTTCATCCATTCCTTTTATGGACCTGTGCAGGTGGCCTCTATTTAACATTCTCATTGGTGGATTTGAAAGATAAGTAGCATCTAATTGTACTCTCGTCAAAGGATGCCACTTTAAGAAGATTATCTTTTGTACACAGTACTTATCATTGCAAAGAACTCCCAGCTTCTTGATTGGAATAGAAAAGATTGAAAAGTAAATAGAGAGGAGCCAAACAAGCTGAATACTTGTTCTGGGCATTTATCCTAAATTATCCTGGAATTAAATTATTACACCTAGGAGTTTATGACATCTCTGAACTGCAAAGGTGAGTCATAACTAGCGCAAATTTGCAAACTAAAAAAAAATTAGTTAAAATGATGTAAAACGGAAACTGGGATCTCATTGTGCTAGGGCATGTACATACATATATATACTAGCCTCAGAGACCGTACAATCTAAATAGACAAGATAGAGGGTAGGAGGGGAAACAGGCACAGAAAAGCAAGGTGGTTTGTCACAAAGCTGATCAACAGCAGATTGAGGTGCTGAACCCAGGTCTTCAGGCCAGTGCCCTGTACACTAGACCATACTGCCTCTCCTGAAACAGTGAAGGTTGAAAGAGTGATTTAATAGAGTCCAGCTAATCTCCCCACATACAATATTGCCTTCTTGACAAAAATTGCACACCTTTTAAAACCCCCAAATCTTAGTATGATTGGAAATACACCTAAGGAATCCAGGCTGTTCCCCTCTCTAATTTAACTATTTCACACAACCTTTTTACCTCCTTCCCAAACTTAACTTGAGCCCCAACTTTTACAAAAACAGAACAAAAAAGTCCAAACAACAATTCGTAACTCTTCTTTCACAACCTTTTTTTCATTGTGAATTTCCCAACCTTTTGATTGAGCGGTGAAAGTTTGAATCAGTTCATAGCTCAAGCCCTGCAGGAAGAGAGCTGTACTCTGACTTTGATGTGAGGCTCATCAAAGCAGATCTCCCCTCCTGCAGAATTTAGCAAAACTAAAGGAGGGAGTTATTTCTGGGTGAGATATGGGGTAGTGGACAGTGGAGAGCAATGGAGGAGTGGCAGGACAAGGCTTTTATCCATATGGAAAACTTCAAGTGCTTACAAATTTTATAGCTAGAAAATTGTAAGAATTAGGAAACAATGCAGACCTATTTCAGCTGAGCACCAGCCCTTAAAGTTTAGCATGGATAAGAGTTTTTTCCTTTTGCACATCCCTCTCCATTCCACTTCACATCAGTATCCCTCCTTTAGCATTACACAGGGTCCTTTTTATAACCCTGCTTGAATAACCCCTTATTTGTCTACCTCAGTGTGTATTATCGTAAGCTATTTTTTATTATATCTCTTTGTAATTCTCTCCCTCCTGCCCCCCATCCCCACTTCCTAATCACATCTCTCTCCCCAAAAATATGTAAAGGCAGTGCTTCTATGTACAGTCAGCAAAAATAAGCATGGAGTTTCTAGGTGGAGTTATTTAGGAGCTATTATAAGCCAAAAAATGTTAGAAAAAAATCAGAACTGAACTTTAGGGAATATTTTCAAAGCACATTAACTTTTCTAATTTTTACCAAACATTACAGAAAGACTCTACCCTGGAATGATAGGCAGTTTTCAAAACTTCAGAAAAGATTGGTGTCTTTTGGGAGAAATTGAGAGAGGTTGAAATTAAGCCAAATAATGGGAAGCTAGCATCACCATCAGTCTTAAGTATATGGCAACTGTAGCTCTCACTAATTAGAGCTCCTAAATTCATAGAGTTTTAGGCGAGAAGGGATCACTAGATCAACTGGTTGACCTCTTTTATATCACAGACCATTAAATTTCACCCAGTTTCCTGTGTATTGAATAACTTGTGTTTGGTTAAACCATATCTTCCAGAAAGGCTCCTAATCTTGTTCTGAAGACATCAAGAGATCGTCTGCGTTTTCAATTTCCTAGGGGTTCAGTTCTTTCAGGTTTAAGGACCCTAAATTTAAGGATGCATTTAATTGAAACAGCTGATGTTTGAAATGTTTTCAGTGAAAAGCATGAATTGCTCCTTGATAGAGGTAGTAACTCTCAGGCCAGGTGTGACAGAGTGCTGGATAATAGTATCTGTACCAGAATTCTGATCACTGGATCACCAGTTAAATTGCCCCATGATAAGCCTGAGGGGCAAAACTGGACCTACTTGAAAGATTAGGATGGTCTGAGGAAAGTCCAAAAGGCGAATTACTCCATTAGCCCAGAAAATAGAAAAGGCACAGGCAGGAAGTGCTTGGGAGCGGGAAGACAAAACAAGATAAGATGAGACAAGACTAGCAAGCTTTTGAGAGCCAGAGTCAGGAGAGATCTCTCAGAGGGAAGATACCTTCTGTCTGTCCCTCCGCCCCTTGACTGAGTGAGCTAAGCACTGTATGCTTGTAGATACAGAGCTGCACAAGCTTGTAAAGGTGGTGGGGAGAACACTGTAAATAAATTTCACAAGCTGTCTGAACAGAAGAAGGTCTCTGAGCAGTTTGTATCTAGAAAAGAGATGGGAGCAGGACACCTTTCTGGCACACCAGATCTGCTTGAAAGCCCTGTGACCTGCAGAGCAGCCAGGTTGTTCTGAAAGATTTGCACAGGTAATTGCTTGCTGTATGTTTAAGCTTCTTGCCACTATCTTCAAAGCCCTGAATAACTCTGCCTGTCCCAACTTATTTTCCTTTTCTTGTTATCCCTGTCATCTCCTCTCTGCCAGCATTCACAGCCGCATCTGTTAGACATTCTCACTCCATCACTTCCATGCCATCTTGCAGGGTGTTCCCATGGATTCTCTAACCTCTGGGCAAGTTTTATAAACCCTACTATGTCCATGTTAAATCATACAGACCCACTTCTGTTGAGCTTCCTACAGTGAATCTAGTTGACTTGTATACAAATTCTCTACTTGCTGTTCCCTTGTCGTCTCGTCCTTCTGACTTTGTTTATAATGTGAACTCTTTGAATCAGGGCCTTCCCTTCTTGAATGTCTGAACAGTGCCTAGTTCACTGTAGCCTAGTTCATTTTGCCTAGCTCATTCTACCATAAAGAAATTCATAATAATAAAATAATGTATTATGCATGTTGGTTTACTGTAAATGACTACTAAGTGTCACTAATTCCACACAAAGATACAACAGCAAGAGCATTTATCTAGCCATGAATAATAAGTTTGGTTTTAATAAGTGGCTGTTTTGTTCACATAATACCTATTAGACCAAATTTTCAGCTGGCCTCAGCCCAGCCAATAAATTTACGAGCTTGAGCCTTATGCAAGCTAATAGACAGGTAAATGCTCATTTTCCACGTGCCAAATATGTATCCACAAGTTGAGTGGCTTCAGCAGAAAATTGGTACACATGCACTGTAAAGCTTAAGTGTAAAATTTGAGCTGCTTTAAAACTGGTTACAGTTTAGTAGGAATCATGACTAATAATGTGTAGATTTTAAAAAAATGAAATGCCCTTTTGTGAGACTTACAAAAACAGTTATGCTCCTTTTATTGGCCTTGCAATAGCAGCCAGCTAGCCAATACTATTTCTAGAGGTATACAGATGGGCATGGCTTTGTACAATGCTATCCAATGTCAATTTTCATAACATGATAACAAATATGTTAATTTCATCTCTTAAAAAAAGTAATATATGTGCATCAAAAGGAAAAAGGATTTAGTTGGGGATGGGTCCTGCTTTGAGCAGGGGGTTGGACTAGATACCTCCTGAGGTCCCTTCCAACCCTGATATTCTATGATTCTATCATTCTATGAAAAGGATAAAATCAGTTGGAATAATATATTTCCAAACTTTATAAGGGAATACTGCAAACAAGAGAGAAAATATCATTCCAAACCAGCACTGGCATTAAAAGCGAGCTACACAAATGACTGTTTGGACTCCTGAGATTTTAAGGACTCCATGCTAACCTGTACCTCACTGGCCAGCCCATTCTTTCCCATGAACAGTGGGATTAGAGCAGCCTAATCTTCCCATCAAAGGGGGGAAGTGAAGAAAGATGCAACTCATCATGGCCCAATGATATATACAAAATGATGGGGTCTAAATTAGCTGTTGCCACTCAAGGAAGAGATCTTGAAATCATCATGAATAGTTATCTGGAAAAATCTGCTCAATATGCAGCAGCAGTCAAAAGAGTTAGCAATGTTCAGAACCATTAGGAAAAGGATAGATAATAAAACAGAAAATATCATAATGCCACTGTATACCCATATCTTGAATACTGCATGCAGTTATGGTTGTCTCATCTCAAAAAACATATATTAGAATTGGAAAAGATAAAGAAAAAAGCAACAGAAATGATGAGGTGTATGGAACAGCTTGCAACGAGGAGAGATTAAAAAGACTGGGACTGTTCAATTTAGAAAAGCGACAACTAAGTGGGGGATATAATAGAAGTCTATAAAATCATGACTGGTGTTGAAAAATGAATACGGAAGTGTTATTTACCCCTTCACATAACACAAGAACTGGGGTAACCTGGTGAAATAAATAGGCAGCAGGTTTAAAACAAACAAAAGGAAGTACTTCACACAATGCACAGTCAACCTGTCTAACTCATTATCAGAGGGTGTTGTGAAGGCCAAAAGTAAAAATGGGTTAAAAAAGGATTAGATAAGTTCCTGGAGGATAGTTCCATCAATAGCTATTAGCCAAGATTGTCAGGGACACAAGCCCATGCTCTGGGTATTCCTTAACCTCTGACTGCCAGAAGCTGGGACTTGATGACAGGGGATGGATCACTCAATAATTGCCCTGTTTTGTTCATTCCCTCTGAAGTATCTGGCACTGGCCACTGTCAAGGCACAAGATATTGGGCTAGATGGACCATTGGTCTGACCCAGTATGGCTGTTCAGATGTTCTTATGTAATCAACTTTCCAGCAGCTTTGGCTGGCAAATCCTGGAACTGAACTGGCATCTTAAAGACAATGCATATACTAATAATTTTTATTATGTTATTGCTGTTTAACACAATAGCTGAATGTGTTTGAATGGCAGTTAATATATAGCTGTTATATATAAGTAGAATAGAAGTAGATTAAAATTTCACCAAGAACCAGCATTTTCAAAGCCGAGGTATTAGCCCAAAACAGTTGTTAAAGTGTTTACCTTCTGAATCTGCTCAGAACATGGGCTTATCTGCAGGCCCTTCTCAATCCTGTGTCTGTCACTGGAGTAATTAAAAATGAAACTAACAGGGTAAGGTGCAAATACAATAAAATTTATTAGACCAACATGGTCTTAAAAGCAGAACCCTTGTCACAAGCAATAACAAAGCACAGGTAAATACAAATGACTCGGTTGTTAACAGTAGATGGAAATGAACTTAAAGTCTGGAGCCCACAAACTTGATACACTGGGATAACCAAAAGATATTAAAAGGCCACTACAGTCCCATCTCTCTCTTTGTCCTTGGCATGAACCCCGACTGTCCAAGGGATGGACCCCAACTGTCCCACGGAACGAACCCTGGCTATGACAAGGATGGTTCTGGAATCCTGGACAGAGCCAATGAAGACTGGAGACACCGGACCACAGGAACACTGGAACACACTGGAACCCTGGAACAAGATGCGATGATCATCAGGTAAGTGGCTTGTCTCTTCTTCCTTCTGTCTTCCATTCCCTATGCATCATCCTGATGGTAGTATGCAGACTTGCAGGTGGAAATAAAAATGGGTGCGTGCAGTATATGACAACGATGGAACCTGATATCATATGCTATGATCCTGGCCTAGCTGGACTCCTTCCACAGGCTGATAACATAGGAGACACTGGCTGTCACTAGGATGGACAGCCCCGAGCATGAGTGAGGTGGTCACCTGTTGCTAGGCAGACTACGCAGTTACGTGTTCTAACTGTTCCTGACTTTTCCCGCTCTAATTTGAAAAAGGCAGGGTGGGAAGCTCTCCCTGAAGGAGGGCATCCAAAATGGAGTCCTACTTCTTGTTTTTACAGAACAAGATGGAGACTAAGGAGAAACGTAACAAAACAAGATTTTACCCCAAAAGAGGTACCTTTTTGCATCCACGTATGCAGTTGCAGATAAGTTATTATCATTTAGACATCTAATTGCAAGGCATTCAATTAGATGTAGTTAGATACATTTTGCATTTATTTGCACTCACAAACTGTGGGTACAAAGAGCGAGAAATTGGGCTTTAAAAATCTGGTATTAAAGATGTTATTTGAATTGAACTCCCCCCCCCAGTAAATCCAGAATTAATCTACTTAATTCACCCAGAGGTTTATGTATAGCCAGGATATTAAGGTGTCTCTAAGTGGCCAGAGGATAGTGTTTGATTGTTCATTTGGGTCTCTGCACAGGGCAATTCAGAACACAGATAAGTGCTCAGCTCATTTTGCCTGGTGATAGCAAATTGGGGCTTAGTTTGCTTTGTCCAGTCAACTTGTCAGCTCCAAGAGTTCCATGCAGTGGACCAGGCAAATTTTCAGTTGCCCAGCAACCCAGTCAGACCTGATAGCAGGGGATGTACCTGAATGCAAGAGCAAATCATTTGCATTGGAGGTCCCAGGTTCAGATCAAAGCAACTCCCTTTGCCTTTATGCACCTAGAGCCTTAGAGAAGTACATTTTATAAACATAAACATTAAATATTAGATTAGATCATCAAGTACAATATGTTGCCTTCAGTAGTGGCGAAGAGTAAACACAACCCTCAGTGAGACACACAGACATGCATTCTCACCATCAGCTACCAAGGTTTGGGATTATTGGCTGATCAAATGTTTCACTCCCCAAACACTAGTTTAGTGTTTTTTAAACTGCTTTAAACATCTGTCACATCTATCAACTGCTTTAAACGCTATCACAAAAGACATGTGTGCTGATGAGCAGTAGATAGTTCACTGCTGCTAATTATTGTAGCTTTTGTCTAGTGGTCCGCTGTCTTTTCCCATGGAAAGGAGAAAGGAAAAAAAGGGCAGGGGCTTATCCCACTGATGTTAAAAAATGAAAACATTTCCATAACAGTTCACAAAAAATATGTATAATTTTGTTTTCGGACATTTCATGAAGTTAGACGTTCCTCTTTTTAATGTATTAAGTATTCATTAAATGTCTGATGTTGTACTGAAACATGTATATTCACCTTTTTGCAAGCATTAGTGGGAACATTTAACAAAGTCGTATTTTTCAATGAAAATTCTCCCATTGAACTGTACAGTTGTTGACAAAATCAGACCAATTTCCCAAATTCCAATGTCTTTGCATTTTGTTGAAAGGGTTTCACACAGCCCTGGCTCCTACCCTGAATATTTGTAAATTAGGGCAGAATAGCGAAGAAGGTTCCACATAAACTCTCATGTCCTGGCTGTTGAAATCTAGACCTTTGAATTTCTACAAATATTTGGATTTTCCTTTTCTTACCCCTCATTAGCCCTGCCAGCTTTTTTCATGCCCTTGAGAAATAATAGATATGGAATAAATTAAGAACTGAAAAAGACCTAAGGAAGAAACCTTGCTTATTAAATGTAGCTTTTTATGGCATAGCAAGAGACTGACCCAAACCAAGAGCCTTTTGGATATCAACAGCACATCTTGGACTGGATCTTTTACAATGAAAATTATCACCTGGATATACAGAAATGCTTTGACTGAATCTAGCCAGGTATTGTTGCTGCACTTTCCTAGATTAGAACATTCCATTCTTACTCTCTTTTCTCCCAAGCAATGTAATATCTCCCATTTGGATGGAGGCTACATGATCAGAAAGCAATCCATATTGTGGATGACATGTGAAACACAGCTCTCCATAATGTATTTGGATAACCATTGATTTCTGAGGTTTGGAGATAAATTCTTCACAAAAATTCTGTAAACTGAAAGCAGATTCTTGCCCTACATAATTAAAAAATATATTTTTTCATTAATGCTAAGATTTGTATTTAAAAAAAAACCCCTGCTTCTGTATGAAAAAAAATAGAAAGAAATATTAGCAATTTTTACCCATAATCAGAATGCTAAAAAATATTTGTTCTCATCCTGTCTTTTAGCTTTCTTTGAAGTCACAATATTAAACCTCCTTAAAAATATTTATGTGTATTTAGTTAACAAAAGCTCCTGTAAGTTGAATCCATGCTGGCAAAAGGTTCAGGTAAGCTCTCTATATAAGCTTACAGACAATTGTGTAAATCTTCAGCCATTAAAGAGAAAGGAGAAAAAAGCCATCCTCATTACACTGCTGTCATTTACTCTTCATCTCCTGTCCTCTTTAGCAGCATTAAGATGGGATGTAAATTTGCCAGTTAATGCTGTTAGAAAATGGATGGTTCAAGAAGGGCAGGAATTAGAGATCAGTATTAGGTGCAGATAAGCTCCTTTTCCTCCGCAGTGGCGGCTGTTTAACATTCATGGGAAAATCATCATCAAACAGCGTTATCACAGCTCTGTTGATGGCTGAGGAACTTCATCACTATGATAATTTTTTTTTATAGCTGTGAGCCAAAAAGCTGCCTTTTATTTCTGCTGTCTATAACTGCGATAGGAGCTTGTTTGTATGGGTAGGGTGCTGCAAACTCATAGCTCTTCAGCCAGGTTTGATTTCTTTCCACTGCCACTACCCCCCTCAGCCCCTTGTGTACGTTGCATGAAACAGTCATGCTGATAAAAAAAAAAAAGTGCTCAAACAATCCTTCAAAGCATAACTGATATTTTTATGATCAGTAATTCAAAGTTTGACAAGTGATGCTATTCTATAATGAAACTGTCATCCATTTTGTTGTGAGTAAAGTGCTGAGATTATAAAGGGAACATGTAGGGAAGAAGTGAATATCTAATCCCATATATCTTGGCCAGGAGACAGTTTAAGGTAGTTAAAGAATCGTAACATCACAAATTTTGTATAGTCAGAGCCATTTATTTTTCCTTTTTCATCCTCAGGTTAAGAGGTTCATAGCCTATCACATCTTCTTTTTATCCCTTTCTGATTAAAATAAATTCAACCTGGAAGGAAAAATGCACTTTTCTCCACAGTCTGTTTTAAATTAGTATAAGGTATTTTAATTCATTTGTAACGTTTTTGTCATAATTGGAGGTGTCCTATTTTGAACTGGTCAAATTTGCTTACGGACATGTCTCTAAAAGATATTTCTACTATATTCTCAGCCACCTTCCAACATACCAGAGATGTGGGTCATGGTCATTTGTTGTAATGTACTGGGCAGAGGAAGAAATGCAGCTCCAAACTGTATGTATTCTTCTGAAGCAGATAAGGACACTATGCAAGGACATTTTTAATTTATTAAGGTTCTCAAGCTTATGCTTCTTTGCATCTTTGACCTCATTTTTTGTAGTTTATCTCCTCTAAATGACATTTTTCATTTTGAATATAGCTGGAAAACATTGTGCTAAACAGCAATTTTGTAGCTTCTACAGCAACTCACGGTAATTTTGGTATTTCCACTTTGAGTTCAGTATTGATTTGATTACTTAGGTAATTTACTTTTGACAAGCTCATTTCTTGTCTTTTCCTGAGCAGGGACTTCCAATCTCGCCATGTGCTGAATTATGTTTGGAGTTTAGAGATAAGGACTTTTGTCTCCTAGAGACTCAGCTTAGGCCACCAAACTCATTTCCCATAGGAAGAGGGTTTGAATCCAGTCAGGATCCTAGAGGTGAAAGGCTAGTGCTTTGTAATTTAAATATTACCATATACAAATACGTTTAAAGCTGATATCGTGTGGTTGAGGAAATACGTCTTTCCTACTTGGGTAATTTTGACTGAAAATCCAGGGAGCTCTTCCCTAAAGAACAAGGGGGCTCAAAAGGCCTCCACAACTGCTGACTTTTAAAGTTCCAAATGTTCTCCAGGGTCATCCTCCTCTTAGTAACTGGTTGCAGATTCATGCAGCAGCTGCTGAGCTGACTCCTTCTGAGCCAGGCTCTCAGATTCCTTCTCAGCCTGCTTGTCACCTTGGGGAATGGTGCCAGAGAGACCTTCCTGAGCATGCTCTGTGGGTTTCTCCAGTATTCTAATGCTAATACAGGCGCAGATTGCCAGCATTGCAGGGAAGAATAAGCCAGCTAGAGAAGGAATTTAAAGAGGCCACTACATAAAATAGGCCTTCCCTAGCTGAGCTTCAAAAAGGAGCCGTGAGCCATGGCCCATGGAGATAAAGGAGAATGTGGCCCCAGAGATTACTACCTCTCTCACCACTGCAAGAAAAAGTACTATGGCAGAAAAAGTGAAAGATGGCATTCTTCCCATCCCACTCCCAGACGGTCCTTACACCAGGGAGTATATGGCTTCTGCAGGAATTCAACGGAAGGAACAGCACTCTTTTTGCACTGAGTGGAGGGACTGGGCTACTTTAAATTATACAAATGAAAATGGGGTTTTTTTTTAATTGTCTTTTTCCAAAAAAACATTTTTTTGCATGAAAAATTATCACAACATTATCAAAAAGTTCCCTTTTCCACAAAAGAGTCAGATCTTTGGGGGACTTTTTATTATTCAAAAAACATTATTGCATTATTGTAAATGTAATAAACATTGAAACTTTTCATTGACCAAAACCCAAGCCTGTTATGTTCTATTTTGGATTTAGTCTCCCATCAGTGTCTATTCCTCCTCTTCACCACACCTGAAGGGGCTCAGCAAATAATACTGTCTAGTTTTCCCAGCAAGGAACTTGTAGAAATGGTTTTGAACATTTTCAACCAATGAGCTGTGTGGGGTTTTATACAGGCCTTTTCACAGCTTTCTTTCTGTTATGTGCAGAGATGGAGAAAGATTGTGGTGTCCTAAAATCAACATTAAAGTACTTGAATATTGTTCAACACATTTTCAAACCTCGCCTTTCAGTCTCTTTCGCACTGAGTGATGCCAATTCAATGGTGGAATATATGAAAGTGATCCACTGGTGATTCTGAAGAATATATTCATGACCCATTTCAATATATTGGGTTACATTCACTTGCTATGGAAATATCACAGTTACACTAACTTGACTACCAAAAAAAGTGTCTTGGGTTCACAAGAACAAAAGACAATGATTGTAATTTGCTTTTGCCCTTTAGCAAAGCAATCAGCAATTTTCTAGTATTTTACAGTCATCCATCTATCTATTCATCTTGTAATATCCTTACTTTTTCTTGGAAATATTTAAATTAATTAACCTTTTAGTAACTGGGAACCATTAGAATGGTCGACTGTACTAACAATGAGAACTTATTTCTATACAATTTTCATGTGTTAAGAATTAATGTGCGTATTTTATTTTTTTAATGCAAGCACATCCTTAATAACTGGCCAGTTGCCATAGGTAACAATTTCATCTTCCATATCTGCAGTATTCTAGGTATTTCCTGTGTTAACGTATAGTTAATACTTCTGTAACCATATATTCATTGGCCTAGGTAAAAGTGGCACATCATTAGGAATGATCAATGTAATCCTCTAAAGAAAGATCGTTTTATGGAGTCTGGAATAGAGTGGAAGGATTCTACTATTGCCATACTCTTTCATACCTTCAGGAAGGTGCAGATTAATTACTCCTGACTCACTGGGGCAGGTGTGGCTCATTAGACTCTACCTTGAATTCAAGAAAAATGGAAGTAGCCCTCTATGGGGAGGAGGCCAGGTGCTGGGACAGAGGGGTGCAACCAAGCCTGAGCAGAAGTTGTACAGGCTAGGGGCTGTCATTATTCATAACTTACCCTTTCTGATACAAAACCAAACCTCAGGAGACCCTTCACAACCAGGGCTCGTCTACGAAAGGAAGCTATTGAGAAATAAGCTGGAGTGTGGATTTAAAACACAATAGATATTCCGCACCAGCTCCCTATGTGGGTGCTCTTATTCCCTCATTCAGAGTGCCTTTGTGCAGTTTAGTTTAAGGCAGTCTAGCTCTTAGTGTGGAATAAGGATCTCCACTGAGGGAGATATTGCAGAACAGCAATTCTCAGTTGTATCCCTGTGTAGTCAAACCCTACAGTGCATAATTTATTGGCGTTGAATACAGACTCCACCCATTTGTGCAGCCAATTTTTTCGCAAATCCTCATTCTTTATTTCATTAAGTTATGTAGGTATCTCAATACATCAGTGAAGAGTGTTGGCCTTTATTGCTAATAAGATTTTAACATTATTATGTTCTATCGCACGAAAGACCACAGGGAAGGTTGACTCTGTCATTTCTAGGGTGACCAGATGTCCTCATTTTATAGGGACAGTCCCGATTTTTGGGTCTTTTTCTTATATAGGCTCCTATTACTCCCCACCTCCTGTCCCGATTTTTCACATTTGCTGTCTGGTCACCCTAGTCATTCCTCCTAGAAGCAGCACAGATCCACCATGAATGGCTCCTGAAAATAAATAATTTAAAATGTGGGGTTAGCAATGGTCTTCAGCTATTGTTTATAGTCAAGGGTGGGGTGAATGATTCAGGTAAAACTAGACACTTGCTCCAGACAGCTTTGTTCAGAGAAGGGGTTCATAGATTTATAGATTCCAAGGTCAGAAGGAACCACTGTGATCATCTAGTCTGACCTCCTGCATAACAGGCCATAGAACTTCTCCAAAATAATTCCGAGAGCAAAGCTTGTAGAAAAACGTCCCATATTGTTTTCAGAATTGTCAGTGATGGAGAATCCATCATGAGACTTGGTAAATTGTCCCAATTAGGGCTGTCAAACGATTAAAAAAATTAATCAAGATTGTAAGATTTTTAAAAACCGCGATTAATCACAGTTTTAATCACACTGTTAAAAATAATAGAATACCATGTATTTAAATATTTTTGGATGTTTGCAACATTTTCAAATCTATTGATTCCAATTACAACACAGAATAGAAAATGTACAGTGCTCATTTTACAGTATTATTTTTGGCCACTGTGTCACACTGGGAGCTCATGTTGAGCTGATTATCTACCACAACACCCAAATCTTTTTCAGAGTCACTGCTTCCCAGGATAGATCCCCCCATCCTGTAAGTATGTCCTACATTCTTTGGGCCTAGATGTGCACATTTACATTTAGTCATATTAAAATGTACATTGTTTGGTTGCACCCAGTTTACCAAGCAATCCAGATTGCCCTGAATCAGTAACCTGCCCTCTTCATTATTTAGTAATCCCCCATTTTTGTGTCATCTACAAACTTTCAGTGATGATTTTGTTTTTTCCCTGAGCATTGATAAATATTTTAAACAGCATAGAGCCAAGAACTGATCCCTCACTGGGACCTCACTGGAAACACAACTGCTCAGTGATTATTCCCTATTTAGTTACATTTGGAAACCTATGATTTAGTCAGTTTTTAATCCATTTAATGCGAGCCATGTTAATTTTATAGTGTTGTAATTTTTTAATCAAAATGTCCTGCATTAACATGTCAAATACCTTACAAAAGTCTATTATGTCAACACTATTACCTTTATCAATCAAACTTGTAATCTCATAAAAAAATCAAGTTAGTGTAACAAGACATATTTTCCATAAACCCATGTTGACTTGCATTAATTACATTATCCTCCTTTTATTCTTTACTAATTGAGACCCACATCAGCTGCTCCCTTATCTTGGCCAGGATCAATGCCAGCCTGATAGGCCTATAATTACCTAGGTCACCCCACTTACCCTTTTACAAAATTGGCACATTAGATTTTTTCCCCCAGTCTTCTGGAACTTCCCCAGTGCACCAAGACTTATTGCAAATCAACATTAACATCCAGCAATCTCATCAGACAACTCTTTTAAAACTCTTGGGGGCAACTCATATCTGGAGCTGCCTGTTTTAAAAATGTCTAACTTTAGTAGCTTCTGTTTGGCATCTCCCAGAGATTCTTGAGGAATGGAAGGAGTGTTATCACCATATGATGAGATGATACCATCTGTGGGTTTTTTCCCCACAAACACAGAACAGAAATATTTATTGAACACTTCTGCCTTCTCTGCAACCCAAGGAGTCTAAGTTTGGCCATTAATGTAGCATCACAAACATCATTTCAGGCCTTGTCAGCCCAGAAACATGAGGTTCCAAGACACTATTGCTGGTGGCAGGAGTGTAGTTTGGTGTCAAATTCTGACAAAGTGTGCAGGCAGATGTGTCTCCACTGACTTCCACAGAGTTCAGCCTGCTTACGTCTGGTCTGAATTTGGTTCCAAATCCATTCTTGACTGTCTCTTTTCCCATGTGAGCTGCTGGCCCCCTCCAGCAACAGTGATCTGGGGACAGGTTCCTGGTATATAGGCTCTTCTGGGCTGACATTGCTCCTTGATGACATTTGCGATTCTGAGATGTTATAGGATCCTATTATAGGTGTAATCCTTTCTCAGACATGTGGCCAGATCCCTCCTGCAATGTGAGATTCATCATGAGTTGTCCTCAAAGTATTACCCGATCATCACGAGAGAGGTTCAGGTTCAACAAATATTGTATCTGGATGCCAAGCCCCAGCCAATGAATTTCTGTGGATTTGCTCACACCTAACTTATACACAAAAACCAGAAGACCACAGATAGCTAATGTGAGGTGCTGCTCAGCAACACAGCTTAACTGTTCTGCTCTCTCCCCATCCATTGTAGTATGTATGGGGCTTTGGCACTATGTGATGTCCTTTTTCAGTGGTCTCACTATATACTTGGGTAGCTAGAAACTAAGCTACTGTGTGAAATTTATCTGTAACCTTTAATAATTTGCTATGCATATCCACTCTTTCCTTTGTTATATTATCAATATTCTGCAGTGCTACTGGTTTTAATAAGGAGGCTTTTCACTGGTTTTCTTTGTTCTTGTCATCTAATCTCCTAATGGAAGTTTCTAATTAAATTCCTGCAGCTATTTTTTTAAACTGTGTTTTGAATAACAAAGTCTATCAAATGAAGGAAGTGCATATGTCTCTCACATGGATATCCTTCCTGACAAACGGCAACTGACAGAGGCCCAATGTCCACAGCACATCTCAGCAGATTGACTGAAGAGAAGAACAATGGACAATAAATAGAAGCAAGTAAATAGATACCTTCAATATACAGCAAAAATCCAACAAGTTAAGCAAAGAACTCCCAGGTCTCAGTTATGGCTCCAGTGGCCAGATCTGCGCTGGTGGAATAGTAGGAACACCATGTGAGCAGAGTAGTGGAAAGCACTTTGCTGGCAGAGTTTAAGAGCAGGCCCAAAACTCCAAAAGTGTTGGAGGACCGTGTTCACTGGTGGAGTTTTCTACACCTCTATTCATAGCCAACCCAGCAACTGAAAGTGTCTGATGAGTGAACTTTACAAAGATAACAAGGAATTGAGCTACTCAAATTATGATCTCATCTGCCTTCAGTATCACTTATGTTGGGTGAAAGGAAAAAAATAAGCAAAAAGAACAAGAAAGTGTCATATACAGAAGAATTCATACATATGATGTCCTGCGGACTATTTGTCTAATAGATCCTTTAATTAATTCTTGTAAGTAAAGCAACTGGCATATGGCATCTTCTCCAGATGGATCAGCTGTGACATGCACATAGCACTACCATACATGTTTGCTAGCTAGCAAGCCACACAGCAAAGGGTGTTTTTGCACACAGCCATGGTCATTCACTGGTATCAATACTAATGTTCTTCTACTGTAAGCTTGTTGTGGGAGGCTGAGCCAAACTTGTCCCTTTCTCTTCTGGACGTGAAGCAGTATTCTATTCTGTCTGCTACTGCACATCTGCAGAGGCTATTGTTTTGGCTGGAATAAAATGAACACAGGTGGTAGCATAATGCTCATTGCATCTACATGGAACACCTGTTACAAGTAGAATTTTTTATAGGTTTTGGTTCGAGATGGTGCTTGGTCTTTTACCAGTTCATTCAGTGGACAGAGAGCAGGAAGAGAAACTGTTCACAAGTAGCTCAGATTTGCCACCAGTGGCCTGTTGGTGCAGAGGGATTTTTATTCATAGATTGTGCCCTTATTTTAAAAAAGCACGTGTGCAAATGTGTATGCACACCTTTATGTGCACCCAACTTGGGTGTTTGTATAGCCCAAACTTGCAACTGTATATTAGGTGTCACGTACATGTCAGGCATGCACTTCACAACATTTGGACCTGATTGTCATTATGCCAGTATGGCTTGCTCTACCTCACCCTTTTATTGACAATGCAGCACATCTACTATGTTCAAGTGGAGAAAGTTCCATTTAAAACTAGACTAGGTAAAGCATTCAAAAAATCACTGTAGAAACAATCCTGTGTAGATTCCTGAGGGATCAGCTTGAGGACCTAACAAGCAATGGGGAGAAAGAGAGGCGTTCAGGATGTCAGGATTCAGGACTGGCTCTAGGCACCAGCTAAGCAAGCACGTGCTTGGCGCGGCACAATTCCAGCATTCTGGAATTTTTTTTTTTTTTGCTTGGGCAGTTGCACTCTCGGAGGTTGGGGCCACAAAAAACCTAGAGCCGTCCCTGTCAGGATTAGGGAATTTTTACACCCTGTTAAACCATTTCCTTTATCGACCAGCCTTAGCTGAGACAGCAGTGCTAGAAAACTTAGATAATCGTGATATTATTGGCTGGGGTCAGAGTTTAAATATTGTTTCTCTGTTCATACGAACACACGGCGATTGTGTGTTGCCCGTGCATGCTGAGTCACAGCTGCTTCTCTGTCTTATATAATCACCTCTTTCCTGGGACTCTGGTTGGGGGGTTAGCGTAGTTCTAGATGTGATACTCTGCTCTGTCTCATCTAGCTCTGTTAGCATCACTTCTCTTACTTCCGTGGGAAACTAATTACATTCAGTCACAAAACAGAAGTTGTGTATGAGTCTGGAATGTGTCTTCCTGGAACATTCCCAGGAATGAAACATGGCAAACACAAATGTTTGTGTAAAGTGAATGAACACGGCAAAGCAAAATTCAGTTTTCAATTCACCAAAATGTTCCTGAAAATTTTTTCCTACTATTTTCCCAGCTCTTGTTGACTGTATCCCAGGAAAAAACAAGCCAGTTCCACTCATATCTCACCTGAGAAGAGTCTCCATGATAGGGAAACTGAATGCCTAATAGGGTATGTTGATTTCACGACATACAGTACATTGCCTGTAAACTTGTAGCTCAAATGACAGATGGAAACCAGATAAAGTGAGTACACTGATCATTGCAGAGAGATTAGACATTGTAATTTGCATCTTTTCTTTTTATAACATTTGCTCCATTTCTGACTTAAAATGTTATGAGAATTTGAAGACCGGACTTATTCTAAACACTATTGGGAGAAGTTCTGTGTTGTACAGGAGGTCAGACTAGATGATCACATTGGTCCCTTCTGGCCTTGGAATCTATGGAACTAAACAGGGATATTCCATATGAAAAAATAAAAAAGAGTATATGTTTTCCTTAGAATTACACCAATGACAGCTTCATGATTTTGTACCTTTAACCTGCATGGAGGATGTAGCAAGCAGGGCTGAGGAAGAATGGGAACATTTTCAGGAGTTTAATCTGAACATAAAATCACCCTCTCATGGTAAGATGGTATTGCAGCACTTCTAGTTTAACACAAATGACCTTCACCTCGGCCAGGTTCTAGCTGCATCTTCCTTTCATTCAGTTTCATGATGAAAAACATTAACAAAATACATAAACAACAAGGCAGAGAATGTCACTCTTGTGCTTCCCCAGAGCTCTGTGACCAGTCTTCTGCACAGCACTGCTCATGGAGAGCAACACACCCTGCTTTTAAATTGTTGTGTCTAAACAGCACAGCTGCACCTAATTAAACTCTCCCCCCACCAACCTGCTCACTTCTGAACCCTGGCTGGGAATAGCTCTTAAACCTCTTGACCATTGTTTGTCTCAATGAGCCTCCCCATTAGGACTCCAATGGACCAGGGCTTCAGGGTTCTCTCTGAGTCTGTATACCCCAATCACAGAAGAGTTAGGCTGACCTTAAGTAGTCTGCATGAATATTTATCTGCATCTTTGCCATTTTCAAATTCTGTCTCTCTTGTCATTTTGTCTCCTCCATCTCTGCACCTCATGTTTCTTTTCTGGCTGCACTAGTCACTGCATTAGTCACTCTGTAAAGTGTGATCTCTTCATTTTTCCTTTCAGTGTAAAGCATCTTTGTGCTGAGAAGTATGAAAGATGCTTTATAAAAGGCAATTGTATTTCTATGTCTTACTTGGGGAGGAGATAGACTTAAATATTTTACTGAGCTTATGTCAAATGGCACGAATAGGAGTGTAAGTACCTATGCCATCCACAATAGATATGTGCTATATATATCATACAAGGTTGTTTCTGTAGCAAGGGGACTCCTGCAGCTGTGAGTTCTAAGGGGATGTTATAACCTGCCTTAAGCAGAACATCAGATTGGATGAGAGGTTCATCCAGTCTAGTGTCATGTCCTTGACTGGCTTTAGAGGAAGGTACAAGAAACCCTGTAATGGGGGTTGCCAAGAGGGGAAGTTTCTTCTTAATGCTAGGCAGAGTGGTTGGTTTACATCCCTTATGCTTCTTAACCCTATCTAGTGTATTTGTTGATGTGCTCATTATTCACACATATGTCTAATTCTTTTTTTTAACAGTCCAAAGCCCTGGTGTTCGGGGGGTATTTTGTATATTCCATAGCTAAGTATCTATTGCGTTAAAAAAAGTATTTCCTTTTATCAGTTTTAAATATATTTCCTCTCCATTTCATTGGACTTTCTCTTAGTTTGGCATTATGAGAAAGGGTAAACAGATGCATGTGATTCACCTTTTCCATACCATGCATTATTTTGCCTACTTCTACCACGTTCCCTCTAAATTGTTTCTACAAACCTCTCTAACCTGAGCAGCCCCAGTGTTTTCAATCTCTCCTCACAAATGGAAGTCTGGCCACTCCGCTCCTGATTTTTGTCACCCATCTATTTCTGCTCTGTTGTTTTTGAAATGGTGAACCAGAACTGACTGCAGCATCCCAACTGAGACTAGACCGTTAATTCGTATTGTACATCAATGATATATTCAGTATTATTGTGTAATGTCTTCATATCTTGGAGACATGTTGTATGGGCCAGCACATTAATCAGCTGCTTCATCCTGAACATCCTTGTGCACTCAGGAGACAACCTGCTTTGATGCTTATGCAGGAAATAAAGGTTCTCTATGGATTCCTGCTTTCCAGTTCACCAGCACAACACAAGGCAGGGCTTTGCCCTTATGGTCGCTGGTCTCATTCAAATAGATAAGTTAATACCCTATTGATTGATTGATTCCACTGTTGATTTGGGGTCAGTGGTCTGATGCCTTCATTTTTATCTTGATTTGCTGAAGACACTTGCCTAGAATCTTTTTACATTTATTTATTAGTAAAGAAAAATGTCCAAATACACTAGTCAGCTGACTACTGTAAATGAATTTGGAATCCACTGAATAGTTTACATTTAGTTTGAATCTCCCTTTTTGGTACCTGGTAGCCTTCAAAATAGGCTGCAAGCAGTTCTGGTAAGATTGAAGGTCGCGGTCATGGCATTTTTCTTTATTATAAAAAAGTAGCCAACATATCATTGTGATCTTCCATTCAGTGGATGAGCATTAGCAGTAGCAGAATTCTACAGACCTGCTTTTTTATGACTGGGTTCCACTTTGTCTAGATTATCAAGTACCGGAGTATATCAATAAAACCTTGTTATGTATTAAAGACACCAAAGAGTTATAAAGTCATTCAGCTGACCTCACCATTCATAAATATTGCAGATAAACCCTATTCTGTCAGGTCAGCTGATACTTTTGAATACGCTTCTAGTGTCCAATTCTTTATTGAAGCCAGTTCTCTACAACTAAACTGAAAGTAAATTTCACTTGTGGGGGGAAGGAGAAAGAGGAGCCATTGAAAAAATATGCTTCTACTTTGTTTTTGAAATGATTTCCTTTCTTTTAACATATTCAGAACATTAATCTATTTGAAGTCTGGCTCCCAAATATGACAGGTTTTATCTCAGAAGCAAGAAAAATATGGTAATTAAAAATAAATAAATAAACAACCAAAACAAAATGTATTTTAAACTGTTTCCAAGTGATTTTTGTTGTGTGGTTGTAGGAGGTGCCTACATTTGGGGTCTAACATAGAATAGAGCATATTTACTATATCTTTTCTCTCTCTGATTTTGTTCTTTATGAACATAATTCATATCTACTTACTTAAATAAACATATATTCTCACAAGCATATTACTCTCACATTTTCTCAATTTTAGCTTATCACTCACCATATTTGTTGGCTCACTACTCTACTGACTTCTTAAAAGGTGGAAAAAGTTAACAAAAATTAAGTCCTGCTCTTATCAAACTACTTTAGAAAATATGGGGGGATTTTCAAAAGTGTGTAAGGGAATTAGGTTTCAGAGTAGCAGCCGTGTTAGTCTGTATTCGCAAAAAGAAAAGGAGTACTTGTGGCACCTTAGAGACTAACAAATTTATTTGAGCATAAGCTATCGTGAGCTACAGCTTACTTCATTGTATGCACACAGTGGAAAATACAGTGGGGAGATTTTATATACACAGAAAGAAAAGGAGTACTTGTGCATCCGATGAAGTGAGCTGTAGCTCACAAAAGCTTATGCTCAAATAAATTGTTTAGTCTCTCAGGTGCCACAAGTACTCCTTTTCTTTTTGCAAATACAGACTAACACGGCTGTTACTCTGAAACCTGTCTATATACACAGAGAACATGAAACAATGGGTGTTACCATACACACTGTAAGGACAGTAATCAGGTGAGGTGAGCTATTACCAGTAGAAGAGAAAAAAAAACCTTTTGTAGTGATAATCAAGGTGGTCCATTTCCAGCAGTTGACAAGAATGTGTGAGGAACAGTGTGTGTGTGTGTATGGGGGGGGGGGGGGAAATAAACATTGGGAAACAGTTTTACTTTGTGTAATGCCACATCCAGTCCCAGTCTTTATTCAAGCCTAAGTTAATGGTGTCCAGTTTGCAAATTAATTCCAATTCAGCAGTCTCTCATTGGAGTCTGTTTCTGAAGGGTTTTTTTGTTGAAGAATTTCAACTTTTAGGTCTGTAATCGAGTGACCAGAGAGATTGACGTATTCTCCGACTGGTTTTTGAATGTTATAATTCTTGATGTCTGATTTGTGTCCATTTATTCGTTTATGCAAAGACTGTCTGGTTTGGCCAATATACATGGCAAAGGGGCATTGCTGGCACATGATGACATATATCACACTGGTAGATGTGCAGGTGAACGAGCCTCTGATAGTGTGGCTAATGTGATTAGGCCCTATGATGGTGTCCCCTGGATAGATATGTGGACACAGCTGGCAATGGGCTTTGTTGCAAGATAGGTTTCTGGGTTAGTGTTTTTGTTGTGTGGTGTGTGGTTGCTGGTGAGTATTTGCTTCAGGTTGGGGGGCTGTCTGTAAGCAAGGACTGGCCTGTCTCCCAAGATCTGTGAGAGTGATGGGTCATCCTTCAGGATAGGTTGTAGATCCTGGATGATGCGCTGGAGAGGTTTTAGTCGGGTGCTGATGGTGATGGCTAGTGGCGTTCTGTTATTTTCTTTGTTGGGCCTGTCCTGTAGTAGGTTTCAGAGTAGGAGCCGTGTTAGTCTGTATTCACAAAAAGAAAAGGAGTACTTGTGGCACCTTAGAGACTAACAAATTTATTTGAGCATAAGCTTTCATGAGCTACAGCTCACTTCATCGGATGCATTCAGTGGAAATGCACTGAATGCATCTGATGAAGTGAGCTGTAGCTCACAAAAGCTTATGCTCAAATAAATTTGTTAGTCTCTAAGGTGCCACAAGTACTCCTTTTCTTCCTGTAGTAGGTAACTTCCAGGTACTCTTCTGGCTCTGTCAATCTGTTTCTTCACTTCAGCAGGTGGGTATTGTAGTTGTAAGAATGCTTGATAGAGATCTTGTAGGCATTTGTCTCTGTCTGAGGGGTTGGAGCAAATGCAGTTGTATCATGGAGCTTGGCTGTAGACAATGGATCGTGTGGTATGGTCTGGAAGAAAGTTGGAGGCATGTAGGTAAGTATAGTAGTCAGTACATTTCCGGTATAGAGTGGTGTTTATGTGACCATCGCTTATTAGCACTGTAGTGTCCAGGAACTGCATTGTAATGGGATTTGGATGACTAACTCCCTTAGGTTCCTTTGAAGATCCCAGCCTAAAGACTTGATCTTGCACTTCAGTATATGTGAGTGCATGGCTGTGTCCATGAAATCAATGGGGATCAGTGCGGGAACAGCAGTCCGCCTGCATGGAATGAATATCAGGATAGGTGCCATAAGAATTACCATACCATATCACACCATTGGTCCTTCCAGTCCAGCATCCTCTCTGTGATAGTGCTTCAGAGAAAGGTGCAATAAACCCCACAGTGAACAATTCTGGAATAAATACCCCTTAAGGCTATCTTCTTCATAAACCTGTCACCTGGAGGTTGATCTATGACTTGAAGCATGAGGGATTTTATGCCTTCTGTCTACTGTAACTCAGGATGTTCTCGTTATCAATATCAAGGTCTATTTTCATGTGTTTGGGATGGCTGGCTCCATTCGCAAGCTACACTCAAAGGTGGCAGAATGAGGACCTATATAGTGCTGATTATCTGTATTTCTGAGTCACATCAAGTGGGTAAAAGAAAATAACATTTATACAGGAAACCCTTAGTGCAAGGCTATCTATTCAATGCCATTTCTGAAATAAGGCTTTTGGGACGGGGAGATAACTCCTCTGGACCAGTGTACAAAGCGGATACAGTGCACTGTATTATCTAACACTCTGCTTTTCCACTCAGGTAGACAGACATTAAGGTGCATTAGTCCTATCATTTGTATGTCTATAAATATCAATAAAGTATGTTATTTGGCATTCACATTTACACAATGAAGGACGACAACTATCCTTTTCAGGAAATTTCACAGAGACATTCACAAACAAAAGTTCAGTAATTTAATCTTCCAAAAGCTCAATAACGCTAAGTTCAAAATTGCAGGTTTGAAACTAATGTACCCGATAAGTAATGATGACAGAATTTAAAAGGTCCATTATTTGGTAATCTAATATTCCCAATCCCAATTATCTGTCAAAGAGAATACTCTCCCTTAAACAGTGCTAATGTGTTCGCATCTAGATTAATCTTTTAGGGAGAAAAGGAGCATTCTTTACGGGCTTTATCTGTTTTCAAATGTCTGACTCCACAAGGAGCCATTCTGCACTGCTGATGAGGCTATGTAAATGACTCAAATGTCTTTGTCTGATAGGTGCTATTTCTTACAGATACACATTATACCAGACTAGCATGAGGTACTTCCCAGCAAAGCCAACCTTTAGTATAAAATGGTCTTTAACATGCTGTGCCTGATGCCTTCAAATCCTCTGCTGCTGCCTCACTGCAAAACAAACATTGTGGTTAACTGGTTTTCTCCTCACTCCCTCTTCTTGCATGTCGTGCTACTTCTAACTTTCATGAAGCACAGCGCCTCTCGTGTAATGTGTCGTTATATTAGTTGAGGCAAATTCTCTCCCTTCTTTCAAGACTGCTAAGGATTCCTAGGCAGTGGTAATAGTGTGGCTTGGCAAGACTCATGTGTGAAGGTCACACAGGGTCGTACACCCTACTCTGCAGCAGATCCCTGTATAGTAACATGCAGGGGCAGAGGAAGGGCCAGAGGAACCACTGCTGCCGAGATTCTCTGGTCCTTTTTCCTGTAGTAAGGACACACATGAGGTTCAGAGGTCTACTTTGGCCATCAGGCTAATGTAACCTAAACAGAAACACTCTACAGCTTCCCCTCATCCCCCTCATCTGAGCGGGCAGAACTCCTTCCCCTCTGCCCACTGTCCCCGGCACTTTTTCTCAGCATCCAGTTCAGCTACTTGGTTTTGGTCCTTAGGTTGAATACAGCCTCCCCTATCCAACATTCAAGCTGGCATGGGGCCCTTAATGCTGTCTGCAATAGAAAACAACCAAACTTTCCTCTGGAATGTAAAGCGTCTTCCTAAACATGGAATCAATGCAAACCACAAATATATTATCTTCATTATTATTTGTTATTATTCATTTGAATTACTGTAGTGCCTAAGGGAACCCAGTCATAGACCTGGGCCATTAGTTTTTAGCATTATCTTGTATCAAAGGCTGAGAAAAGTCAATGAAACTCAAAGCAGAGGCTGACATTCTGAACTTAATTTGTCCTCTTGTGCTGAAGTACATGCAGTAATACCCAAGCTCAGTGACACATGACACCAGGAGAAGTCAGAGCAGCATGGTTGACACCAGCTTCATGATAAGGTTACTTCCACCATCATTCCAGGTGTGATTGGAACAGTCAGGTATTCCCAGGCCCTGCAAAGACTGGATCACAGGGCACAAAATGACAGTCTAAACAGTTATGAATTGGTCTTGTTCATAATTTCCTGACAATGTGATGATTTTCCAGAATTTCCAACTCCCTTTATTTCACACTCTTGAGTGCCCTATTATTATTTGTATTACAGTAGTGCCAAGAGGCCCAATCAGGCTTGGACAATAAGCTCTTTGGCACAGACACATTGTACTAGTCACTGTACAAACACATAGTGAGAGCCAGTGCCTGTGACAAAGAGCTTCATGTTCAAATAGACAAGCCAAACAAAGGGTGGGAGGGGAAACAGAGGCACAGCAAGGTGAAGTGACTTGCCCAAGGTCACAGCTAGTCATTGACAGAGCTGGGAAGAGAACACAAGTCTCCTGACTTCTCACGCTACCCTGAGGAAACCCTCTGGATGGCTTACTGGCTTTATCTGAGCTGTGCAGTCTTGTGACTGCTGTTTCTTTGGCATACTAGAACACTATGAAAGTGTTTTGGATGCCAGCAAGCCTCAATGAAGTTTGCTTTAAATGAAAAAAAAATAGTTTTGGAAACTTTTGTCTGAAATGTGCAATAAGACTCTGATATAGGGTCACAATGGGCAGAATTTCATTACTGGTAGCACCATGACTGAGTAAAACCATGGCTGCCAGCCAACAGTGACCATATTGTTTTATATGCCACAGTCTCCCAATCAGATCAATTTATAACAAGTAAGTAGCAGGCTAAAGCAGAGCAGCAAAGCCTAATGAGGACAGAGAAAATGCTTTTTGTAATTTAGCAGAGCTGACAACCTTATTCCTGGAATGGCACCATCACATTTTTGAGAATTTTCTGATTGACTGTTTCAGTCTCACGCAGTACAAGAAAAAAATATATACACAGATATTTGGAACTCTTTATATTATTTTCCATGTCTATATAACGCCTGTCAGAACTCAATGGCGAGGATCACAAAGAGATGTAGAGATGGAGTCTTTCTGAATCACTCAGTGCATCATTACAAACTATACATTTGCTGTGCTGAAACAGAACAGTGAAACAAGGTGGTTTTTCTGTGGATACTACACAACTAAATGGTCTCGGTACAGTACATTAATCAGAGGCAAACTCTTACGATGGTGTTGATTCACTCAAGTTTTTTTAAATGAATCAAAAGACACCAACATGCCATATGTCTAATTATTTTATTTTGACCTTCCAAAACAGGAAGTGCTCTGTTGTTACCTGATGCATTATATCTGATTGCCACTACCATGGGATTATTTATCTACAAAGGAGAACTATTCTGTTAGTTTGAAACCATGATCATAGGTAATACTACTTGTCTTTTAAAATTGTTGTATGTAGGGAAGAGACTTTATTGTTTTGTCAGTAATTAAAGGCAAATGGGTCAATCCGTTTTTTAGGTGGTTTATGTTTTTCTATGTAGTTCCCTTTCAGTTTAAAACTGTGCTGACAATTAATTTCTGCCTTTAACTGCTTCTGTGGTATCTCAAGTTGTCCTTTCTTTTATTGTTTCACTGCTCCCTTGGGCACTTTTTAAAAGCTCTTTTCAATCACTGTTTGTTTTGATTCAGCCTGCTGTTAAATAGCAGACTTCCCCCCCCCAGTTCAGTTTAGCTAACTATGAACTCAAGCACGCAGATGTTTTCAGATTCCAGGCCAGTTCTTATGTCCTCCTACCAGATGATAGCAAAGACAGTATCCAAAAATCATTGTCCTAATCCAGTTCCAGGCCTGCCTTAAAAAGTCTGGATTTAAATCTCTATCCTTATGGTTTCTTTTCTTTTCGTTTTTTTAATTTTTTAAATTTGCTCTACAGGTCTTCAGCTTCACCTAGTGGCTCACTCCAAAATGCAAATTTTGTTCTGTACCTTAAAGTAAGAATAAAAAAAGGTAGGGATTTTATTGACATTACTGTAATGTGAGATGGAGAAATTATTTGCAGATGTTATACCTTTCTGGCTGTTTTGAGTTAACTACAGACTTCTTTAAAATGCTATAAGTGCTCTTCACTTTCAGATTACAAACTGCTGTGTTATCACATTGGACCAAATTCTGCCCTTAAGTGTGGACATGTAAAACTCCCCCTGACTTGAAAGGAAGTTACACACATGTATCTGAAAGCAAAACTGGGCATTTTATCAAATAAACAGCTATTACTTAATTCTGTACCTTAAGCTCCCAACTCCACTTATTTTAGTTATTTAGTTATTTCAACCTTTGTGCAACATGTAAAAACAAAAAAAAGCGGATGTCCAGTTCTCATTCTTTTTAATGGAAACCGGGACTCAGATGCTCAAAGGTGTTTAGGTGCGTAACTCCCATTGAAATCAATTGCACATAAATACTTTTGAGGACCTGGGCCCGTGTGTCCAAATCCCTTAGGCAGATTTTCAAACCTCAGCCATGGTGTCTACAGTGTTTTGCTGTCCTGCTTGGCATCCCTGCACATAAGTGTGTATACATATGCCTCTTCATTAACCCTGTCTGTGTGTGTTATTTTTCTCTTGTTGCATACACACAATTGTTGTTGACATAAATGAAAACTCAGGGAGCCATTGAGCCAAATGCTTACATTCTTATTCCTTTTTCACAGAGTCCTTACTCAGTGAAAACTCTCACTGAAATCAAGGGATCTTTTGCCTGAGAAGGAATGATTAAAACCTAAATGAAATAATCTGGTGCTATGGGCCTGATGAAGCTAGAAGTCTCTAGATGCTGTTTCAAAAAAGATACTGGTAGAAGGTCTGGTTGAAATGTGGGCAGCAGGGAAGGGAAGTTTGCAAGAACTCTGCATGAAAAATGTCACTTCTGTGTTTGCAAGATTTTCATGTCCTCATATGACATTCTGAGAGCCCAAAATGTTTTTTGCAGATCAACTTGCAAAATTCACTCTTGGCTCAGAATTTCACCCATTCTAAATTTTCTGTGAAAAATACTAAGGCAGCCACCTCTGGAACTTTTTATTTATAGTGAGAAGACAGGGAAGGGGACAAAGGCAGATGTAGAAAATCACAAACATTTATTTTATTTTACACACGCACACGTGCGCCAGATCAATGAAAGTCAGAAGTGATCATGGATGTTTGTGCTCTGATCCCTTTTCTTGCAGTAGTGTACAGGGTTCTGGACTAGGATCTGACTATGCCAGCCAAATAAGTGACTTTATACCAGCATTTTGGACATCGGTGGTGATTGAAGCCTGTTTGAGGCTAAGGGAAGAATGCTTTTTGTTGTTCTTATGGGGTGGCAGTAGATAAAGCCAACCTCTTTGCTACCAGGACTCCGCAGTACACTCAGGGCTTTACTGACTCTGTGTTGTGTACTTTGGGATTGATTTCAGGCTGCAGACCTATAGTGCTAGAAAGCCCATCTATGGGGAGGAGCATGATGACACGAGCTTCCTGGCATCCCCCTATTCTTGGGAGTGGAGCTGGTCAGTACAGCTCAGAAATGGGAATGAAAGCTTTCAGTCAAAGCTATTTCTGAGATGAATTTGGTCCACAGTGCTGCAATAGCAACCACTTCCTTTGGTTGTTACCCTCTAACCACAGCTACTGAATAGTCAGGAAAGTCTGACATCTGGAGTGGGTTATTTCCTTTTGGGAGAGAGAGGAGTTTTTCCAGTAACAGGACGCTGTATCTTAGTCCAAGTTCATTACAGTAGGTTCTCTAGGCTTCGGAATAGAGATTTTATATAGTAAAAGCAAGCTGCATCTTACAATCCATAGGACTCCAGACAACACCTCTGCTCCAGTTTGCAGCTGGACACTTTCTCTTAAACTGCTGTAAGAATATGTATGTTTTAACTCTTCACCAATCTATTAAAGCCTTTATGTGGCAAATGTGCCGGGGCTGACACTCAAAACCACCTGTCAGTAAATAGACTTTGGGCTATTTGCACCAAAACACACTCTTACACCAGTCTGTTGGGTTTCTTATCTCTCATAGCTACTTCCAGTTGCTTCCAATATAAATATTCTCAGAAGCAACAGACCAGGTAGAATCACTAAGTTCTTCCCAGGCTTCCATTGTCAATGAATGAAATGTAGTTATACGAGAGTCATAAAAAACAACACATGAATGTTGCGATCAACTACCAAGTGTGCCAACAAAACACGTAGGACTACTGCCTTAGTTGATCAGTCCACTAAGTCAGGTGCCTTCAAATATTTGAAATTGTTCTTTAGAAAAAAATTAAATAGTCCACACTTTCTTTGAATTACTGTGGCCTTTCAAAGTCCATGGAAAGTATTACGCAAGGAGACAAAGCTATTTTACCAGGCAGGCAGATATTCCAAATTACTGGTTCTTAACAAGCATGGTAATACATCAGTCAAAAGCAATAAATTTAAACTTAATGAAATCTCAATTTGCCTACAGTGCATTTCACTTTGACATTTTCTATATTGCCACGGCGCTTTGATAAAAGTTTTTTAAAATGCAAAGAAAGTGTCTGTAAGGCTAAAGAGCAGACTTGGTGCCATTGTGCCCAATGGAACATTACAGTACTTAAGTTCCATCACTACATACCCGGTGGCACACTAAGCCTGAGTGGTACCATAGGTTCAGTTTTCATTATCATCATGTGATTATCCATTTTACTGCATTTAACTGATAATGCAACTACCAGCTCACCTTAAAAGAATTAGCTTGGAGGTTTCATTGCTTTCCAAATGGAATTCATTTGACAAACAAATGGCAATTAGCTCAGTCTCCCTGTTCCGCGTCAGGATGGGTTTTGATTGAACCTAGACCAATTTACAATTTTTAAATGAGTTTAGACATTTACATTTAAAATGTCTAGAGGAAATTAGCCCTGGGACATCTAACAACCAAAATGCTTTTTGAAGTTGATTATTATTTGATCTAGTACCCTCTACCTGCACATTTTGTTCTGACTTCAAAGTTTTGGAATGAAAATGCCACCTACACCTCAAAGCACAGGGAAAAACTTAAAAGCAGTTTTACTCATTATGTTATGCAAAGAAACCTATATTTTAATATTCATTTAATATGGTTAGTTAGCTTTAATGACACCAGTTTGACAGTGTCATAGTTTTCAAGTATAGGACATTGATTGAAGTTTCTGGTTCTTGCCATTTTTTGTAGAAGGAAAGAATTTATTTTGAAGGTGAGATTTATATGCCCAGCGTGACCATTCTGTCGCAGCTAGAAATGCAATCATTTACAGATGAATGTGCTGTGTGTCTTTGTGAAGAAAGTAAAATGTATCTTCTCATTTCTATATTGTCCTGTGTACCAAAAGCATTATTAGTATTTGGTTTGTGCGTGCTAAATTCTTCCAGCTCTGAGGATGTTTGTCTTACAGCAACAATGTCTGCTTCCAAGGAGCTGTCAGTAATTCCATTATAAATATGCAGGCGCTGATAATGCAGCCATGAAAATTGGGCTGAAATGAGGCACAGGATCTCAGCCTCAAGGTAATTTGATTCTTATTATTTTTATTTTTATTATTAATTATGTTATTTTGGCAAAACTGGAAAACCGTGTATTTGGCCATTGTAAAATTATAAGTGCAAAGCTAATCGCCCCTCATATTCATTTATCCAACTGAAGTCAATGGAAGTTTGGGGTACTAAGCACCTCTGAAAAATAGGCCCATTTTCTTTTGGATAAACCGCTATTAGGTTTAACTTTCAAACAGTGATGACAGCACAAGTGATGTGCCTAGGGCTGCATCAGCCTGAACCCCAGCCCCACTAGCCTCTCTGTTTCCATGAGCACAAAATTCCCATTTAAAAAAGGGAGTTGGTTTAGTAGTTCTAGAAAAAGTTGGATTTCATTTATTATTTATAAATTTCATTTTGTACATATCTTAGGGGACATTAAGAGATTAGTAGTCATGCAGTTTGTTCTGAGCATTAATGCTAATCCTTCAGGATAGGTGAAGGGTAATTTCATTAGTGTTTTATAAAGATTTGCAATAAAACTAACCATTCAGTCAACAGTCTGAAAGGAGACATTTAGCACGCCGCTTCCTTGCGTCGCAGCGGGGTCCCTGTGCTCATAGTAAAATGTCAGTAGGAACTGGCAGCTCAGCAACATGAGTACATTCTACAAAGGTTGTTTTATGTAAAATAGGTGAGTCCCCCTTTCCCAGATATGTCACACAAGATCATTGTCTCTGGCATGACATACTGTAGTTCAGGAAGGGAAGTTAATCTAGGAAATAAAGGGACTGCAGACTATTGATGCCAAAATCAGCAATTACATTGTATGAGATCTCATGAATAATTCCTGAGCTGTGATTTAACATTAATCTGGGTGTTTAGTACAAGCTGGGCCGACACCAATAAAATGCTGACTGATTTGTTTTGAAACGGTGCTTCTTCAGGTTTCATTGCTGCGCTCTGTAATAAATGCATTTAGGTAATGCTCCAAGCCCCTCCCTACAACACACACACAATATTTTGTGCTACTTTTATTAATATCACATTGCTTTTCTCATTGAGGGCCAAATTCTTTTCCTTGACAAAGCACAAGTCAAAATAAGTGTTGCAGAATGGGAGATGGAATTCTTCTCCCAAGACAATTCTTACCAGAATAGGTCCCCACGCTACTATATGGTGATGTCATTTGCGATCTGTTGACCAGAAGATATTGGTCTATGTTAGATTCAAGTGCTTAAAAATCAAGGGTCCATTTGTGTAGAGCCAGACAAAAAAATACCCAGCCAAACCTCAGGAGATTTTACTGTCTTACAGTTTTCTTTCTGATAGATACTTTAATATGACTGCTTTCTGATGCACCTCAAAAATGAGGATAAAAGAATAAGTGAAGGAACCAGTGATCTAAATCTCAAGAGACACAACACATTTATTCTGAAACTCTCCTACCTGTGCCCAGGGAAATCTGCACTTTGAAGCAGCTCCAATCTCATGTGTGGCTTCTGCCTGTAGAATAGTCACGCTACCACTTAATCATGGTAAATAACTAGCTGAAAAGCCCTCTTCTTGCCCTTGAGTGTGACATGTCTGCTGTGCATGTACTGTACACTTTTCAATAAAAGTAAAGCCTGCGTTTTTATTTTTGCGGTTTGTGTGAGTAAATATAAAAGGTTGCCTCAGTGGAATTCTGAGTTCAGTGAAGTTACTTCTGATTGTGAAATCAGAATCAGGCCAAAGGTGTATTTGACACATGCATTTGCCCCTTTTGTTAAACATGATCTGACCAAAATTACAGAAAATGAACATGTTCTTTTCAATAATCTGACATTAATTGCCCTGAATCATAAATGAGAATACTGAAAAATAAAGCTGGTTGGAAAAGCTTCATTGGAACCATTTTCAGATGCAAAATGCAGTTCTGTCCAAATCAATACTCTTGGCAATATTGTGTCAATTTCACAGAAATCTCATTTTGGTCAAGAGTAAAACAAAAAAAAATTTTTTTGCATTGAAACATCCCATTTTGACATTTTCAAAATAAAAAATATTTTGATTTTTTGTTTTAATTTTTTTATTTTGCATTGTATTGTATGTTTTAATATGCAGTTTAAAAAGTCATGCTGATTCTGTGGAAATGGAACGAGTGGAAGAAGGGGGTAATAGCAATCAAGATAAATTAGAAGTTATGAAATGAAGTGCAGAAAATTGATAAGGGAAGTTAAGGACACCAGGGAAAACTCCATGGCTGGCAGGGCTGAGAACAATAAAGAGGAGGTTTTTTTCTTTTAAAGTATATTAGAAACTAAATAAATCCTAGCAATGGTATAGGTACGTTAGTAGATGGAGATGGTAAAATTGTTAATAATGTAGCAGAAAAGGCAGAAAGGTTCAATAAATATTTATGTTCTGTATTGGAAAGAAGCAGGACTATGTACTCATCTCACATGAGAATAAAATACTTTCAGTACATTAGCTATGGAGGATGCTAAACAACATCTGCCCATGATAAACATTTTAAAATCAGCTGGTCCACAAAACTTGCAATCAAGAGTCCTACAAGAGTTGGCTGAGGATGTGAATTGATGTTAATTTTTAATAAATCTTGGAATACAATGAAAGTTCCAGAAGACTGTTGTGCCAATATTCAGATAGGGTAAGTGGGATGACCCATGTAACTTAAGGCTGGTTAGCCTGACATAAAATGGAAACCTGATACAGGATTCAACTGACAAAGAATTAAAGGACATGAATATAATTAATGCTAGTTAACCTGGTTTTATAGAAAATAGGTCTTGTTAAAAAAACCTGATTTAATTCTTTGATGTGATTACAGGTTTGGATAATAATTAGTAATATATTATGGTAATGTATTATAATATAATAATGTAATATTTTGTAACTTGTTGATAAACATCTGAATATTTTCAAAGGAAGCAACAGAAATTAAAGTTATCAGCCTAAGTTCCTAGTCAGTCAACTACCTTGAATGATAAGACACAGCTGGCATCATATTTGATTGCATACTGTGTGGCAAAGGAGAAAATGGCCCATACAAGTGCCAAAAAACTTATTCTTCCAGCATCTCTGGATATGGCGCATAAAAGTTTCAATGAGAAGCCTGCTGAAAAATTGAGAAGTATTCCTCTCAGTGATAACACAATGTTTCAGTGAATATGTGATATTGCAGAGCACTTGGAAACCCAGCTTATATTTCAGTTACAGTCAGATGAGGATTTTGCTATATAACGTGACAAGGGTACTGATATTTCAAATTGTGAAACACTGTTAGTTTATATCAGGTATGTATGGCAAGATGACCTTATGGAAGATTTACTGGTTGTCTGACTTTACCAAGAAATACAAGAGGAGCACAGATAGTCGAAGCACTGCATGACTGCATAGTTGGAAAATACAAATTGGACTGGGCTTGTCAAGGTTCCTCCCCGACTCTGAACTCTAGGGTACAGATGTGGGGACCTGCATGAAAAACCTCCTAAGCTTATCTTTACCAGCTTAGGTCAAAACTTCCCCAAGGTACAAAATATTCCACCCTTTGTCCTTGGATTGGCCGCTACCACCACCAAACTAATACTGGTTACTGGGGAAGAGCTGTTTGGACGCGTCTTTCCCCCCAAAATACTTCCCAAAACCTTGCACCCCACTTCCTGGACAAGGTTTGGCAAAAAGCCTCACCAATTTGCCTAGGTGACTACAGACCCAGACCCTTGGATCTTAAGAACAATGAACAATCCTCCCAACACTTGCACCCCCCCTTTCCTGGGAAATGTTGGATAAAAAGCCTCACCAATTTGCATAGGTGACCACAGACCCAAACCCTTGGATATGAGAACAATGCAAAAGCATTCAGTTTTTTCTTACAAGAAGACTTTTAATAAAAATAGAAGTAAATAGAAATAAAGAAATCCCCCCTGTAAAATCAGGATGGTAGATATCTTACAGGGTAATTAGATTCAAAAACATAGAGAACCCCTCTAGGCAAAACCTTAAGTTACAAAAAAGATACACAGACAGAAATAGTTATTCTATTCAGCACAGTTCTTTTCTCAGCCATTTAAAGAAATCATAATCTAACACGTACCTAGCTAGATTACTTACTAAAAGTTCTAAGTCTCCATTCCTGGTCTATCCCCGGCAAAGACAGAATATAGACAGACACACAGACCCTTTGTTTCTCTCCCTCCTCCCAGCTTTTGAAAGTATCTTGTCTCCTCATTGGTCATTTTGGTCAGGTGCCAGCGAGGTTACCTTTAGCTTCTTAACCCTTTACAGGTGAGAGGAGCTTTCCCCTGGCCAGGAGGGATTTCCAAGGGGTTTACCCTTCCCTTTATATTTATGACAGGGCTAATTGCAAAGAACTTATAAGTGATGGTGCAGCAACTATAACAGGTAGAAATAACAGAGTTGTGAAAAAACTATCTGAGGCTGCTGGTAATGATCAATGGTCAGTGTTTGGAATCACTATTTTATTTACAGCAAAGCTTTGGCGTCCAAGGGCATGTCCCCTGATCTTATGGCAGTACCGAAGGAAGTAGTGAAAATTGAAGTGTCGTGCTCAGAAATGGGAGTGGAGCATACTCATTTATTGTTTCACACTGAAGTATGGTGGCTGTCAGGGGCAGGGGGCTTGGAAGGGTGTATGAACTCAGGAATGAGATTTCCATTTTTCTGCTCGAGAAACTAACTTGGCAAATTTGTTTGACGATGACTATTGGTTAATAAAGTTGTCATATCTAGAGGCCATTTTCTCAATTTTAAACCAATCGAATCTGAAATTTACAAGGAAGGGGCAATGATTTATTTCAACCCTGTGAACAGACACAAACTTTCCCAAAGTCAGAAGCATGCTGGCAAGCATGACTGAAAAGTAATTGTCCAAGCTACTACATGTTCCCAACACTGTTACTACACACTGAGGAGAAGAAAAAGGGAATGAAATGAAAAGTGTCAGGCAGTTCCATCTTGCTGCGCTGTCTACACTATTTCAGTTGCTATTTCCCTGCAGAGGGGGTTGAAAATTTGAAGGGAAAGTGTTGGGTGAAAGATCCTTTTGCTTTCAAAAATCCTGAATCAATAATGGAGCTAAACTTGATGCCTGAGCAACAAAAATTGCTGCTGCAACTCACCTGTGGTAGCACACTCACAACACACCACCACTCAAGTCATTAAAGTTGTCATAGTTCTGGATAAGTGTTTTCAAAGAATATTCACTGTTAGGTGAGATTAGCGTTCTGTTGTTGCTATGGTTCACAGCAACCTACATGTGTGAACGGGGATTTTCGACTCTGACAAGGTTAAAAACAAAAGAAAGACACTGACTCAACAGCATACCTGGTAGGTGGGGAGCACTTTCATCTTGTGGTCCAGACTGGAAGGAGATCATGACCAAAGACAAGCCCACCCATCACATTAAGTAACTGAAACTCAACCTGATCATCTTTTTCACTGTATTTAAAAATGTTTTACAAGTAACATCAATGTCTAATTTTAGTTACTACTTGACGTGAAGTGGTTACAGCTAACATGTATTGCCCTTTATTGTGCTTTTATGAAAACGCTAGTCACAAAATAGTATTGTTTTGGGTCATGGGGATAAGCGTTTTTCTTCCGCTAGATTGTGAGGAAAAAAAGTTAGAAAAGCACTACTCTAGGAGCTGTTCTGCTAGCCCAGGAATATCAGAATACAAGATATCCTGATCTTGCTGTGTGCCACCACAGACACCCCGTCTAGATCTGGGAATAACCCCAGTGTCAGGTCTCATGTCATGTGACCTGCATAGACAATTAAGGACTGTAAATATCTGCATCAATTTGACAGTTAAGGCCAGACTGTGTACTCAAGGAGATGAAAGAGGACAGTATATGGTTTTCCATAGTTGTACTTAAACCGGCTTATACATTCAGAATACATAGCCAAATCATTGGCAGTTGAATAAATGTGGTGAACATTACCTGTGCAGAAGTTTCGACATTACAAAATGAAAGAACATACAGTGTCAGAAAAGGTTTTATCTCCTGTATATGTTTTTTTAAAATGGAATAAATACTATACAAATAGCAGTGCTTTAGCCAAGGGAATATTGAAATCCATTAGGAATGCACTTGGAGTAATCTGATTCAACAAGTCAGTATATTTTTCTCAAAATAATAATATCTGTACTACATTGTGTGAGATGAAGGTTAGATTACATTTCTTGCCAGTGCAATAATTCCCACATCATAAATTCTGATGAAATTATATCAATATATAAAGCAAATGGATGTCTGACCCACCATCATTTCCTAGTCTTCAGATGTAGAGGCTGACATACAACTAAATCCCCAGCTGCTTTAAGCAATACTATTACCACAGTGCCTTTGCCTGGGAACTCTTATTAGCTATCTTGACCAGGAGTGGCTGTTAGAGTTTGTGGTTTCTGCTCTGAATATTAAACTTCAGCGTACAAGAGTCCTTATTGTAGGGAACACTTGGAAATGGTAATACTAAATTGCTTTATATTTGCAGGATTTGATTGCTTCAGATGATACAGGCCTAGCTGGTGGGCCTCTCCTACTGCTTGTATTTCCAGATTATAAATCATTCCTTTGACAGGATATCTGCCATAACCAGTTCTCAGTTTCCGTAGAATCCCTCTTCATATTACAGCTGGCAACTGGTATTCTAGGCTGTTCATGTGGATGACGCATTTTTCATAATTTATAGGAGTCAGGTCAAAACTTGAAGCCATCATAGGCATCCCAATTTTTATTTCAGATGTCAGTGGACCTCAGGATCTATGGTTTGAAGGTTGGGTTGTAAAGAGTGGATTCCACTTTCCCTGGAACATTCAACTGCAGTGTATTCGTTATTGTAAAACCAACCAATCTGAAGTTCTACCAGTTTGGACTTCAAGGAACCACAGTGTAACCAAATAGTGCTCAGTAAATTGAGGGCACTACTGGTAATAAATAATACTAATTATTCATTTATTATCATTGTTGTTGTTGTGACATCATGAAATCCTTCAGAAAAGTAAGAAAATCCCAGGCCTTAAATATGATATTGAGAGTCAACTTGCTAATGTGACATTAAAGGCATATGGAGGGTAGTTGTAGCCCTGACAGTCCCAGGATATTAGAGACACAAGGTGGGTGACCTTTCCCAGACCTGAAGAAAAGCTCTGTGTGGCTCGAAAGTTTGTCTCTCTCACCAACAGAAGTTGGTCCAATAAAAGATATTACCTCACCTACCTTGTCTCATTAAAAGGCTTAGATAGAAAGAGCTCTACTCATTTAGGACGATTCTTTTAAAACGGAAAAATAATATTCTGGGGAATAGTGACAAAAATCATTAGAATTATGCCTCACTATCCCTTGAAGAATGGGCTTGAAATAAGTAATCAAAAGGAATTATTGGCCCTGATCTTATAATTAAAACTTAGACTATGACAATTAAATACAATTTCAGAGCTTTTAACCATTCTTAACGCAGAGCCCTGAATAATGCTTAGATGTCTCATTATGCCATTATTATATTCATGTCTTCATGTTTCATCTACCTGACCATAATGTCAAAATGATACTGTAGGTGGTTTCCAAGTTTGCCAAATTGTTTGTTCAAGCGTCTTATTGTTCCACTAACCTCTCATAAAAGATCAATTCAGGCAGTAACTGGACACACGAAAACAACAAGAGTTTCAGCCAACATTTCATAGTGTCGCCTACCCACAGTCCCTTAGTACTGTGGGTAAGGGAGTTACTCCAGCTTAGCATGCACTTTGGATTTCCAGTCTTGGGCCCTGATTCAAGAAAGTGGCCTGGATTGGCCTCCCTAACTTTCCGACCCTCCTCTTCCCCACAACAATCACACTTCATAACCCTGAGGGATAACTTAAACTACAGTCTGGCTCCAATCAGTTCTTGGATCCTCTCCCTTTGAGAGGGAGCCTAAAGCCCTCTGAGGCTGGAAAATAGCCACAACCTCTGGATCCTTGGCTTGAAGCAGAGACAAGGGGCCAAAACCAAAAAAGGATTTAAGCACACACTTAACGTTAAATAGGTAAACAGTCCAGTCCCACTGAAGGGAATTGGGAGGTAAACCATGGCCACTGTTCAAGAGTATCAAATATTTGTGTGTAAAATACACTAGTAACATTAAATGCCAATTATTTTTTATGGGAAATTTCAATTTTCTTTTGGTCAAAATTTCCAGGGAAATATTTCTGGTTTAAATAAATAAATAAATAAAGTTTATGGTAAAAATGTTTAGTTCTTCCAAACTGTTTTCAGGAGTTCCCCCCGCCCCTCTGTTTTCAGTAAAAACTATGAAAACTGATGGACTTTTTAAAAAAACTGAAAACAGATTTTTTTTTTACCAGATAACTTTTAGTTTTTCATTGAAAAACCAGAAAATGTCATTGAAAATTAAATTTTTACATGGAAATATTCTTTCAGCAAAAAGCTTTTTTTTTGTCAACATTTACTCTTCGAAGAAAATATATTGACTAGCTCTATAAACTAGGAATATAATGTTCTGCATTTGCAGACACTTATTTCCCTCCCAATGGAGAAATAAGACACACGTAGAGTGTATTTTTTCCCAAACCACTCAGAACCTGTCATGAAAAAGATGCAGAATAATGAGAATGTGATGGGGTGCATGAACTAAGGGTTAAACAGCAGCTCTGGACCCAGATGGCCCCGTCACACCTGCTGGGCATGCTCACTTTGGAGGCTGAGCTCAAAAGGGAGTGGTTCAGAGGCTGGGCGGACAGAGCAGGGGAGGATCTGTGCACTGCAAGCTCCGGCAGAGAAGCTGCCAGGGCTCCATGAAGCTGAGACCAGGCCCCATTGCCAAGCCACCACAGACCCTTCAAGAGGCTGGGAATGATGGACCACAACGGATAGAGGAAGACCCTTTGGTGTGCATTCAAAGAGAACTCTAGGGGGAATCTCAAACCAGACCAGTGGCACTGAAGAAGGAACCAAAGCCAGGGTAGGAAGTGGCCCAGGGAACAGGCATAAGGATGCCTGCTCCTAGGCCACATATCAGCTCTCTTATTCACATGATCTTGGCTTGAAGCACGGAGGGCCTGGGTTCCCCTACTCCTGGCCACTAAGTCTCACCACTGGTCGATACAGCCACTGACTCTCCCCACTGGGTGTTACAACCCAGATCACCACCATGAGGCAGTGCTGCCAGGTTCGGACACATAGACAAACAATTTGGGCTGAGTCAACAATGCATAAATTAAGGGAAAAAATCTGAAAACATGGGTGCACTAATTAGACTAGAGTAGGCCTTTATTAATTTCAATGCCAGTAATCCTCATACTGCATAATTCACACACAACCCCGAGTAATCTCTCTTAAAATCTCAGCAAAGATTTAAAAGCAAAATATTAAGGTAAGGTTTCTTGTTACCAGGATTTATAACATTTCAAAGCATACTACAGAGCATTAACTAGTATGCCAAGAAGCCTAGTAAGGAATAATTGAAACTAAACTACACCTGTCAAAGAAATTGGTAAAGTTTATTTGTGATGCAGTATCACTTATTTGCTTATCTGGTAGTGCAGAGTTCTGTAATTCCCGTCACTCTTTAAAAGCAATTAGACATATTCTATTGTTCCAAGGAAGGTCAGTCTCACATCGACAGCAGACCGTTCAAGTTGGTGCTTATTTTGACAGCATTATAAAGGCCATACCATGGCACGAATGAATCATTCTGAGATAGGGCAATTTATCTATTGCAATAGGCACATATATGTCTATCTTCTGCATCTGGTAGGCATATAATCACCTGATCCTGCAGCCATTACTAATTTAACGCCTGGCTCGTGCATAGTATGGAACTGTTTGTGATTGTTAAATACTAGTTGCATGAGTATCTGTTGGAATCTGCAAAACTGTGCCCATTCTTACTGTGAGTAAAATTCACCCTATCAGAGGGTCAAGCACAAGGCTCTGTGCTAAGTCCCACTTCAGGGCCTAAATGAGACTTAAGGGATACATAGCACCTGTGCTGATCCTCAGCTCAGAAGTGAATTTCTCCTTCTATCTAATGCAAAGAAAATCTCACCCTTGTGTATCTGAGTTTCAGTGAGTACTTATAAGATAGCAATAGATCAGAATCTTATGTGGCTCTCATTTCAAGGTGCTAAGTGCATGCTTATAAAATGATGTTTATTTTTTAAAAACCCTGTAAATAAATGACTAAGGGGTTGTATATAGAGGCAGAATAAAGGTTATCTCAGTAGTCAATAATAATTACATTAAATATTATGTAACAACTATTTCTGACATAGTTATTCCTTATAAACCATGATATCTTCTTAAAATGGGAGCTTCTATAGAGCTGTGGGCTGATGGTTAGAGAAGAGGATAAAGAACGGGGATTCTTGGGTCCTTTAATGACTTGCTGTGGGACCTTGCATAAATCACTTAAGGTGGAATTTTGAGAAGTGGTTAGGAAGCATGAGAAGAGGGTTTTGCTCTCTTAAAACCCCTAGGCTTTTTTTGAAAAATCTCTCCCATAAATCCCATTGAAAGTCAAAAGCGAAAATTAACAGGACTTGTGCCTCTAAGTCATGTAGGTTCTTTTGAAAATCCCACCTATAACTTCTTTGTACTGCAGTTTCACCCATCTGAGAAGTGGGCCTAATGAAATTTACTTAACATACAGAGGTGATTGCCACAAGCTGGGACTGGATGACAGGGAATGCATCACTCGATAATTGCCCCGTTCTGATCATTCCTGCTGAAGCAGCTGGCACCGGCCACTGTTGGAAGACAGAATACTGGGCTAGATAGACAATTGGTCTGACCCAGTATGGCCATTCTTATGTTCTTAAGTCTATGAGGCTTCTGATGAATTGGGCTAAGGTTTTCAAAACTGACTAAGAATTTCAGGTGTCTAATTTGAGGCATCTTAAATGGACCTGATTTTCAGAGGGTGGATGCTCAGCACTTTCTGAAAATCAGGTCCCATTAAGGTGTCTCAAGTTGGGCACCCAAAATCATTAGTCACTATGGCCTTAATGTTTATAAATTCTCTTGGGCTATGTGGAGGAAAGGCGGAATGTACATTCAAAGTATTATTGTAATGTACAAGTCATTCACTCAATAGGTTGTAGCAAGAGACATGCATGCCATTTAGTAAATCCACCTGCTAAAAATCCTTTCGATTTTTCAGCAGATAATCTACAGCTCATTTCTTGTAATTGACTTGTCTCATCTCTAGTTCCAAAGCATTTTTTTCCCAAGAGCCTTGACCCTTCAGTGACCTCATTTAGATACTCCAGGAGCCTTGGCAGATGCTAGGGAGTGCCACCTGCCTGTGACTGAGATGCATTTGGCTCATGCTGAGGTCAACTAGCTTTGCTGTCCTTATATTTTGGGTCACTTCCTAAGATCAAAAACTTGAGAGAGGAAACAAACTTGGGGAGAGCTGCATTTGCAGCTGTAAGTATAGATTTAAGAAATACAGGTTACAGAAAGAGCAGCTGATATTTGTAAATAACTATAGAGTTCTTTAGTGAGTCAATGGTAAATAAACCATTAGGTAAAGGTATCCTACCCTGTTTGCAGGTTGTTTCAGAGCATCTGCTTTTTAACATGCATGTAATGTTGTTCCTCAAAATAGTCAAGAGGTCTAAAAGCATGGCAATCTATGTCCTTTTCATTCGGTTAGCCTGAAATAAAAAAACCACTGTTTGTTCATAACAAACGTAGAACTATAAAAACACACATGAGAACATCCCAACTTCACCTGACTTACAGTTGTCTAAAAATAAATCCTCTTGGTAGATGGTGATATTTCAGGAAATTAATTTTGTTCATCTGGGACAGGATATGAACTAATTGCTTATTTAATCATATTCATAATTAAACTGGTTACAACAATGATTCACTGATTAGTTCCTTTAATTACATAGCCAGGCCATTTTTATTTGTTCCTTATGTTTCTTTCCTTTAGGCTAACGATGCTTTCTGTCAACAACAGTCTTGCACTGCATGTAAACTGGCAGATGTGGACAATGTTAAAGCTGCATTTCTCCTAGAGGAATGAGTCTAGTATGGTCAATTAGCTTATTTATTTCTTTAATCAGCCATTGCTTATTGGTCAGCAGGCTCCCTTTGCAAACACTGATTTGGTATTCCTGCTCTTTGAAAGGAGACTTATGCTTGATGCTGTTGTAACTTGCAGAACCATGGAACTATTGGCCCACCTTCTTCCCTCCATCCATCCCCATTAAAATCAATGTAACTGCAAATGAGTGTAACTGAAATGGAAACAAATCCTGGCCTTGCTGCCTTCACATGATGGAGCATGATCGAAGCTCCCTGGCATTCCCATGCTCCACACCAACTGCTCCTTGGTGTGACCGTATAGCTCCCATGTGGCTGCCTGGCTCTGTCTCGTCTCGATGGGCAGTCTGTCTGACTGCACCCTCAACTTCTATATATGGCAACTGGAGCTTTGAGGGATGACACCAGGAAGATAGCAATCCCCTAAGATATGTGCAGGAGGATGAAGTGTCCCTGGGTAAGGGACAACTGTGGAGTCTCAAATAGGCTGGGTAGCTGGAGAGAATGAAAAGACCTAACAGTAGAGTTCCCAGTTGACTGTTTGTAAATGGATCCATCAGCTGGGGAACTGCAGGCTCATCATGACAAAGATTTCCCACAGCAGCTGGGACCAGGAAGAGAGGTATCCTCCTACAAGTGACTCTCCCACAACCCTTTCCAAAAGGTAAAAGTCTAAGAGAGACTTGCTTTGACGGGTGATGGGAGATGGGCTGCCCAGCCCCTAAAATGGTTGCTACAGCCCAAAGCAGGGGCAGGCAGGGTCTGCAGAAAGCTGTTTGTGGGGACAGAGAACTCAATTGCAGAAGCTTCCTAACTCTTACCCACCCTGCCCCCATAGGGTCGCTCCATACCACCAATCTGCATTTCTGCTGGTTGGGCACAACGATCCTCCTCTGCCCACCTGCAGTGTGCCCAACCATTCTCAGTGTCAGTCAGGCCAATGTGGAGCCCACACATCCACCAGTAAGGGTTTCTATGACCCTTATGGTAACGCAGGGCTGTTTCAGGTTCTGGACCATGGGAATTAAAGATGGAAAAATCCTATTAAACCACACAGCCCATCACCCGTCAAAGCAAGTCTCTCCCTTATGATATATTTCTAGAGATATATCAGATCTGTTTGTAAATATTCCCAGGATAGGATGCAAGGAAATTGCACTGATGTTAGTGAAACTTTAGTGTACTGATCACTAATGGAGTTTTGGGTCCATTCTACATAAGGTTGGAACTGAATAATAATGGTCAAATGTCCCTTTCTCCTGGCATTAACAAACATTTTAAAATAACTGATGTACTTTCAAATTTGTCACTATATCTCCATTATCATTCAAAAGTTACCAATCTGGTTTTGAACCACAACGTAGTAAAATCTCCCCTGTTGTCAAGATCACATTGAGGTCCTTTTTGATTGACTGCATCTTATGTAAATCCCTCACACTAAGAATTATATGGATTTATTGTTAATTTCAGCAAAGCTTTGAAGCTAAAAATTCAGATTTCGATAGCAGGAGCAATGGCTTAAAGCCAGTGATGAGCTGCCAAAATCTTAACAACCGGTTCCCTCCTCACCCCACGAGGGGTCGTGGCCCACCCCCGCCCCCCAGGGACTCCTGCCCCACCCAACTCCCCGCATTCCTTGATGCCACCACCCCCTGGACCGCTGCCCCATCGACCCCCCTCCTCTGTCCCCTGACTTCCCCAATAGTGGTGCCCACCCCGCCCCTAAGAGCCAGAGGGACCTGCCGGGGGGCAAGGTGGGGAGTCCTGGTGGTGCTTACCTGGGGCAGCTCCCAGGAAGCCTCCGACAGGTCCCTCTGGCTCCTAGGGGCGGAGTAGCGTAGCTGGGGGGGAGTAGGGGGAGCAGCCGCTCCCCCCACTGATCACATCAAAAGTGGCGCCTTAGGCGCCGACTCCATGGGTGCTCTGGGGCTGGAGCACCCACGGGGAAAATTTGGTGGGTGCAGAGCACCCACTGGCAGCTCCCCTCCGTGCCCCGCACCCAGCCCCAGCTCACCTCACCTCTGCTCCGCCTCCTCCCCTGAACGTGCTGCCCCACTCTGCTTCTCCACCCCCCGCTTCCCGCAAATCAGCTGTTCGTGCTGGAAGCTGTGGAGGGTTGAGAAGCAAGCTGCAGCTTCATGCTCAGGTCCAGGGAGGCGGAGGCGAACTGGGACAGGGAGCAGTTCCCCTGTGCGCCCCCACTCCCCCAGGTTACCTGCTGCGGCGTGGGCGGCCTTCCTCGCGGCCCCCACCCCAGCTCACCTCCGCTCCGCCTCCCTGGGTGTGAGCGCGAAGCTACCGCTTGCTTCTCAGCCCCCCGGCTTCCCACATGAACAGCTGATTCACAGGAAGCGCGGGGGGGGCGGGGGTAGAGAAGCAGAGCAGGGCGGCGCGTTCAAGGGAGGAGGTGGAGGCGGAGCAGAGGTGATCTGGGGCTGGGCGCGGGGCGGGGCAATGCGGATGGGTGCTCTGCACCCACCAAATTCTCCCCATGGGTTCTCCAGCCCCGGAGCACCCACGGAGTCTGCGCCTAAGGCGCCACTTTTGGCCAGTTGTTAAATTTAGAAGCCCTTTTAGAACTGGTTGTCTCACGGGACAACCGGTTCTAAAAGGGCTTCTAAATTTAACAACCGGTTCTAGCAAACCAGTGCAAACCGGCTCCAGCTCACCACTGCCTAAAGCTACAGAAGAAAAATTTAGGCCAATTTAAGACAAAATTCTTAGCTATCAGAATTTTGGGCACTGGTGTCGTCAAGGTTCCTTCCCCACTCTGAACTCTAGGGTACAGATGTGGGGACCTGCATGAAAGACCCCCTAAGCTTATTGTTACCAGCTTAGGTTAAAAACTTCCTCAAGGTACAAACTTTGCCTTGTCCTTGAATTGTATGCTGCCACCACCAAGCGTTTTAAACAAAGAACAGGGAAAGAGCCCACTTGGAGACGTCTTCCCCCCAAAATATCCCCCCAAGCCCTATACCCCCTTTCCTGGGGAAGGCTTGATAAAAATCCTCACCAATTTTCACAGGTGAACACTGACCCAAACCCTTGGATCTTAAGAACAATGAAAAAACAATCAGGTTCTTAAAAGAAGAATTTTAATTAAAGAAAAGGTAAAAGAATCACCTCTGTAAAATCAGGATGGTAAATATCTTACAGGGTAATCAGATTCAAAACAGAGAATCCCTCTAGGCAAAACCTTAAGTTGCAAAAAGACACAGCTTATTTTACCATTACCATTAAACAAAAGAAAATCTAACGCATGTTCTAGCTAGATTACTTACTAACTTTACAGGAGTTGTAAGGCTGCATTCCTGATCTGTTCCCAGCAATAGACTGTACAGGTCTAAAGAAAAGCAGTACTTGTGGCACCTTAGAGACTAACAAATTTATTGATGAAGTGGGCTGTAGCTCACGAAAGCTTATGCTCAAATAAATTGGTTAGTCTCTAAGGTGCCACAAGTACTCCTTTTCTTTTTGCGAATACAGACTAACACGGCTGCTACTCTGAAATCTGTACAGGTCTAGCTGGTCAATATAAAAAAAAATCCTCTAAAGAAGGCATTTATAATTTAGTCTCCCTGCAAGCACTTATGCAAGTAACTTTTAACTGAGTGAGACTACTCACATGCATAAAGTTATTTAAGTGAGTAAATTTTTGCAGCATCAGGGCCATAGACTCTATCCATTCTCTTGGCACTGTTATAATTTTGACTAGTACCTATAGATACACCCAGAGATAAGCTTCAAGGCAAATCCTTCCCTACTCAAAATCTGGGGGGGAACTTGCCCCTAGGAGTTTTGGTTCTGGGTCAAATTCAAAAGCAGAAGTGGCTGGTTTTCTGGATCTGGTGGACAAGAGAGTGGCCATCTTAAGACAACCACATTAGCCCTTTGAGAGGGATATCATTATCTAATTACCAGTAAGCTGTAATATAGGCCTGAAATGTCAAGTGAAAGGTTTTTGGCATCAATTTTTATTGTCTAATAAGATGAGCAGATGAAAAGATAGTAAGGAGGCTGCCTATGGCCTAATAGACTTTTCAGGATGTTGGGCTATCACAGTCGTAGCAAACATTGATCCATGAGCAGTATATTAGCCATGAGTAAAGAAGCTGCAATAAATTACTTTGTGATGTGGAATCTCCTTTGATGGAGGACACAACTAGTAGCAAGGGTCAAGGGTGTCCTTGGTAGTATGGCTCCAATGAAGGAGTGCTACTAAGGGGGTGCTAAGGGGAGTAGCAAGTCAGAATGGGAACTTGAATATTTCTCCATCAGAAATCACATGCCATGAAGCATATATCAAAAAGTTTTCAGTTAAAACTTGGGAACACTTACACATGGCAAATAACGCTCCCGCTATGAATGCAAGCATCCTGCTGTCAGTGCGGTGTGCATTCTGATTGGGAAGCATTGGGGTTATTTTGGTAGGTTATTTGGCCAGGCACTCCCCTGAAGTGAGCTGACTATCTCCTTCTTCATTAAGAAATATTTCCTCCTGATCAAAGTCAGGGTTTGATGCAGTTAGGAAAAAAAGCTACTCTTTCACCCGGCTGGAGGAAAGAAAAAAAAAGCTCAGACTGCGATAAGACCAGCAGGAAACAACATATTGAATAGCAGCTGAAAAACCTCTGTCTACTGTGGAACATTTGTACCAGCTGAACACAGTCATACACATTGTATTCTCCTCTATTGAGGCATTGTTTATCTTTCTTTTGGCCCAACAAAGCAACTGAGATTCTCATGCTCATTCTGCTATCTAGTGGCTAGTTTTGTAAAATACATTCAGGCTAAGTCAGTCCTGATTTCCCCTGCCCCTCCCTCCCAACTTTTATCATATAACTTGTTCAATTATATTGTCTTTTCTTCTCTTGATTCCTATCTGCAATTATACTTCCCCAAAGCAGCTATTGTATAACCTGTGGGTCTTGGATTAAGTTCACTAGTCTAGTTGACCCCAATCCTGACCTTCACTTAATTAAATACAGGATTAAGCCAAAGAGGTATGCAACTCAAATCTCAGGTTTAAGCAGGGGGAGTTCAGGGGCACTGCCAATGAACTTACTGATGTTCATGAATGAGCTCACCTGGCCTTGTAAAACATTGAAAACTTCATGATCAAGCCTGGTACTGTTGGAAAAACTTTAACTCTTTCATGGCATAGCCTTCTGCGTGAATGGAATATTGCCATACAGATTCAGCTGCTACAGATCAAAGTTCACTTCTTCCACAAAAACGCTCCAGGTCTCCAGCATTTAGGAAAATGTATGTGTCAGAAGGGCTGCTATTAGCACCAATGCTACACTTCTGATTTCTAGAGTTCCTCAAAAGCGTGGTTCGACACATCTGTTTCTCATCCGATGTTGTAATACCAGATCTCAAAAATATTGGGATAAGGTTAGCCAAGAGTGGGTCACTGTGGCTTCTTTGAGTTTAAGAAGAACTTTTACTGCATTCTGGCCAACAGGAATATGGTATGTAAATTGATTAAGGTTCGTGGAAGTTTCGTCAGTTGAGTTTTCTCTGCCATCAGAATCCCATAATTCAAGAAGATGCTCCTTAATTAGAAAAGCAAAATACATTCAAAAAAGATGTTCTTCTGTGATCAATAGCTGCCTACCAAAAAAAAAAAAAAACACATAGAGAGACACATTTGCTGTATGATTTTAAATAACCCATGAACAAGGCTTGTGAAACACATTCAATTTTATGCTCAGCTGTGGCTTTTATACTGAAGAAGTCATTTTTTATGCACAAGTAGCTTTGTGTAGATGGCAGGCCCAATGGGGATTTCAAATGAACAAGGAGAGCTTGCAACTCTCTCTCTGAGACAGGGGAATGGGGCTTATTATCAAGTGCATGGCCATGGGGAAGTGAGGTGGAGAGTGAGAGAGAACAGGAACAAAGATTAAGGAAGCAAGGGAAGCAGACGCCATCCTTTGCAATGGGCCTCCATGCATGTAGCCATAAATGACCATAAACCATTCTGTCTCTACTGTGCTTGGTATTGTACTAAATCATATCATTACATTAAAAGTGCTTTGGAGCAGGAATTTGTTTGTTTGGTAGAGTCCACCTATTCTAAAGTATGGTGTGTGAGGATGATGCTCTGTAAGGGGTAAGATATCATTTAAAGTACACTTTATTATTGATGAATGGAGATGGCATGACAGCACAGTAGCAGACTTACATCCTGTTTTGGGGGAAGACAGGCCTAGAATTGACAATGGCAGTAGGAGCTTCTCCATATGGTCCTTGCAATGTGCCTCAAGGCTGACCCGAAGTGGTGAGCTGGTCATGCAATTTCTATTACCATTAACCTCTAGCTTCTTCCCTGAGACTACTGAAATGGGTGCTCATTGATACTGTGATGGTGGTAATTGTCCACAGAGAACTGAGACTATTAAACATAGGACACTTGATAAAAGGGCCTGATATTCAGAGGGTAGGTATCCAGCAAGTTTGGAAAATCAGACCCCCTTAATGCTTTTTAACTTGGGCACCCAATGTCAGTAGGCTTCCCCATGCTCAAGTGGTATCGGGGAAGCTAGACAGCTCCATTGTGTCCTGGGGGAAAGACAGAGCAGGGCACAACTCTCTCCCATCTCACATAAGTGAAATACAGGCAACTGAGGTTCTCATAGATTCATAGATACAAAGGTCAGAAGGGACCATTATAATCGTCTAGTCTGACCTCCTGCACAACGCAGGCCACAGAATCTCACCCACCCACTCCTGCGAAAAACCTCACCTATGTCTGAGCTATTGAAGTCCCCAAATCGTGGTTTAAAGACTTCAAGGAGCAGAGAATCCTCCAGCAAGTGACACGTGCCCCATGCTACAGAGGAAGGTGAAAAACCTCCAGGGCCTCTTCCAATCTGCCCTGAGGGAAAATTCCTTCCTAACCCCAAATATGGCGATCAGCTAAACCCTGAGCATATGGGCAAGATTCACCAGCCAAATGCCCAGGAAAGAATTTTCTGTAGTAACTCAGATCCCACCCCAGCTAACATCCGGTCACAGGCCATTGAGCCTATTTACCATGATTATGTAAACTACTAGTTTAACTTTTTTTGTTTCAATCTTAGGTAAACAGTTTAATTTGTTTCATTGTTATACTGAATGAAATTGTTAATTGTTGCTGTTACTTTTCACTGCATTGTTTAAAGAACACACAAAGCGCACATTGACTCTTACATACCAAACCCAAGATCTGATATCTGGGGAGGATGACACGGAGATCAGTTTTACATAAGCCGTCACTCTAAATTTTCCACCTGGGCTGTGCCTGTGCACTTCAGTCTTAATTTAGAACATTCCTGTTATTTCAGTCTTTGGCCTCTTTTGACAAGAGAGCATCTTCTGTACCAAACTGAACTTGTGGTGCACACAAGAAATCCAGCTGTGTTCTCTTGATTTCAGCACATGAGGCCTGAATTCTGTTCTTGATTTTGTAATGAGTTGGGCCCTGATCCTGAAATCATTTACTCACAGGCTTATCTTTAAGCACCTGAGTGGTCCCACTGACTTTGATTGGATAACTCGCATGCTGAAAGCTTAGCATGTGCATAAATGTTTGTGGGTTCAGGGCTGAAACTTCTCCCTGTATCAGGAAGGACCAAATAGAAATGGAGATAATACTGGAAATTTGTGAGAAGGAAATACATTTTTGTGGCTGTCTATATGCAGTATTACAAACTAACAATCAATTACTGTTTTATTGTTATGTTCCCCCCCACCACCACTTTTGTTTTCTATGGGGGTCCAGGAGACATGACAAGCTATTAAATCAAAAACACTGGAGAATTATTCATTGCTTTGCTGAGCAATGTAGTATAATCTGATAGCCTACTGAAATAAAGAGAACAAGGATAAGATCCCAGGTGATGGGCAGCATCTCTGAAGCGGACTCAGTGAACACGCTGGGTGGTGTAAGAACATTTGCAAACACATTATTAAAGGTGTCTTGTATCATCTCTATACTGTATGTTGACATTTTCTTGATTCTGTCTGCTTTACAAATGTCATGTCACACAGGATAAAATGAAGAGTGGTACCAGGAAAACCACATAATCTGGATTGTAGCTCTCAGAAAACCCACATGAGAATGCTCAGGGTCAACTTTGGCAAGCAATCAGCAGTTAGGTACTTGAAGTTTTTAAATCCATTGCATTCATTGAAGAGCATTTACATAAGATGCCCATTACTAGCAAGAAAAGAGCTTGTTTGTTTTAAATATCTTTCTTAAATCTACTGGGCCACTGATTCTCCCCAAACTGTATTTGACTGTATTTTTTTCCAGATTAATTTGTAAGAGCAAAGAAGCTTGACACCATATACAATATAGAATAAAAACTTTGAAAATGAATAAAAAGCAACCCCATGACTAATACATTTCCTATATGAAGGAACTATGGCTTAGTGGATCTGCCATTTCATAGGCAAAAATGCAGAGATTGCCTCTTTTGTCAGTTCAGAGATAAAATCCTATTCTTTGTAATCCCTGAAGAAACAAATCAAATAAGCTCTGGCTGAGCTAACCATTTTCAATCCATCAAAGCAATCAAATTCTGTTTACCTGAATCAGAATGATTTCTAAAATGTTATTAAAAAGTAAAATGGAGTTTAACTATTCCAAAAAATGGAAAATGATGTGCAAACACAAAAGGGATAAGATTTCAGTAATTATGTAGACACAAAGTCGGTGCCATCATTTGTACCACAATACAATGTAGCTATGGCATATAAAGATAAAGCTCCCTTTGTCTAACATTACTGCTGCAAGTGATGCATAAACATAATTAATGTAAGAAGTCTTCAAAGGGGCGAATGTTCATTTAGTTAGTTAGTTTTATTGCTCTTTCAAGCAAACAAAGATTTTATAATTTAATAAACCAATTAACTGATTATATATTTCACCCAAAATATTTGTATATCATACATTACTATCATTTCAAGAATCGTCATCATTTCTCGCTAACCAGACCAGGAGTGCAGTATTACAGTTAAAGGAAGTATTTCATTTAATATTTATTTAGTTTGCCAGTAATTTTGAAGCGAATACCCTTATGTTGTTTTTTGGGATGCTTGAAGCTAACTACATTCCCATGGAAATAAGACCAGGTTTCATACAGTTGCCACTGGTTAGACTAGCTTTCCCCCCATTGACTCTGCTACTCAAAAACAGGTTTTGGTCTTTAAAACTATGGGCCAAATCCTGCCCTCGGTGTGAGTAATTCACATTGACTTTACTGGGACTTATGTGCATAGACAGAATTTGTCCCTAACTTAGAGTAATAGTCAATCTATAATACAGAGATTGTTTTTCCTATCTTCATTTGGAATATCAAATGGTCCAGTGGTTAGGCCTCAGAATGAGGATCAGGAGACTTCTATTCCATTCAGTTCTATTCTGTTCTTCTGACTTCTGTTCCCAGCTCTGGCACTGATCTTCTGGGCATGTCTCTTCACCACTCTGTGCTTCAGTTTCCTCAATCTGTAAAATGGTGATAATGATACTTATTATGTGAAGTGCTTTGAGATCTATGGGTGACAAGTGCTATTTAAGAGTGAAGTGTTATCATTTAGAAGTTATATTCAGTAGTATTTTTCATGGAAAATTTGAAGCAAATTCATAATGGACTGACTTACCTAATGGGCACATGGGGCATCTTCACTGAACCCATCTACAGCTACCAATAAATCTGTGAATTTTCACAGTGCAATAATATACTTATATAATGCATTTCATCTGAACATTTTTGTGTCTTACAGCATTAATTAATTCTCACAATCTCCCAGTAAAGTAGGTAATATTAGTACACCCATTTTACAGAAAGAAAAACTGAGGCATTACTGCATTATGTGACTTGCCCAAGATCACAAGGCGTGGCAGAGCTGGTGTTGGAATCTCCAAAAAGGGATATTGTCTGACCAAACTATATTAGTAAACTATATTATGCTGTCTACTGGCCAGTCTCAGCTCCCATTGGAGCCAGTGGAAAAACTTCCATTGATTTCATCAGGAATCACTATAGATGAAATTTTTTATTCAGCTGAGCTGTTATAGAGGTGACTTTTTAATCAGCTGTTGAGGGTGCAAGTTAATACTGAACTTTACTGCAGAAACTTGTACTTCTCACCACTTTATTCCTGGGAAGCTAAACTAATGACTTTTCAACTCTTTGGTACATCCTGAACACCTTACAATTTAGCCTGAGTCCCATCACTGTTTATTTCTCAAAAAGGGTGAGATGACAAATGACCATTTCCAATAAATGTTAATTAGAAGGCTGTGTCCAGCTCTGTCCTAGAAAAAAACATGGCCATGTGTCCTCATCTAATCCACCTCTGGAACTAATTGTATGTCAAATTGAGCCAGGAGCATATGGCTCAAATGATTTCAGTGAAGTTGCACCCACTTACATCCTAGAATTTGGCTCTTTGTGCTGTGTATGCAAACCACTTCATGTCTTTGTGCCTCAGTTTACCTAGAGAAAAGATGGCCAAAATAATACCTCACAGAATAACTAAGTGTTTGTGAAATGCTTTGGAATGAAAAGTGCTACATAAGCACAAGATGCTAAAATATTTATCATCATATAGTATTAAACCAGCTCTCCATTTTTCAGTACCACTCTGCCAAACCATAGCACATAATATCCAAATTTGTACTATTATTATACATGAGTATGTCAAGAAACCTTTAAAGATATTATTTGTGGACACACTACAATCCTCCCACTTGTCTGTTGGCATGTATATATGAATTCTGATAGAACATAGCAAAGTTAGCCCCCAAAAAGCTCCTTTGGTGCTTTGTTTTTCCTCAATTGATCATAAACTTTTAAAGTTCGATTTTTCCTTTCAGCATGTCACTCATCTGCAATGATAAATATGAAGTAATGAAGAATATACTGCAATTTGCAGTGCTCACTCTCTCTCTCTCTCTCTCTCTCTCCCACACACACACACAAACTCAGAACATTAAAGAAAGCTGTTAAACTAATCTGGTACATCTAAATGGGCAATATATATTGAATCCATGCTCCGTTGATCATAATTATTGTGGTACCCTTTATCAAGTAACTATCTTAAACCATTATTTAGAGATCATTTTGCTTTCCATTACAGTCACTATATTTCAGAATTCACTGGGAATTGGCCACTGCGTGATAGAAGGGTGTGCAGCTGTATTAGTCTGGAACGTGCTCATGTGATCCAACCATGTTTCTAAAATGAGAGATTTGGTGCTATTTTACAGAACTTTTGGACAGCCTTTGAATGACTTTATTCTTGAGCAACAAATCATTTGCATAAGTTTTTTTTCCACTCAGGAGGATCAGTAAATCCCCAGCATCTTTACACATTGTGACATGGTCGGGCCAGATGGCTACAGGAGAGTAATAGAAGGCAGATATATTAGCCCCAGGTTAAGTAGGTCCCTTTTCCCTGGGTTCCAGAACAATCAGGAACTTTCTGGAAAAAATTAAGGCAGACAGGCTAATTAGAACACCTGCAGCCAATCAAGAAGCTGCTAAAATCAATTAAGGCAGGGCACCTGGGTTTAAAAAGGAGCTCACTTCAGTTTGTGGTGCGTGTGAGGAGCTGGGATCAAGAGGCACAAGAAGCTGAGAGTGAGAAGGCATACTACTGGAGGACTGAGAAGTACAAGCATTATCAGACATCAGGAGGAAGGTCCTGTGGTAAGCATAAAGAAGGTGTTGGGGGAGGCCATGGGGAAGTAGCCCAGGGAGTTGTAGCTGTCACACAGCTGTTACAGGAGCCACTATAGACAGCTGCAATCCACAGGGCCCTGGGCTGGAACCCGTAGTAGAGGGTGGGCCCAGGTTCCCCCCATCCCTCCATCCCCCCAACTCCCTACTTGATACCGGAGGAGTTGAACTGGACTGTGGGTTCCACCAGAGGGGAGGGTCTCTGGCCTGTTCCCCGATCCACTAAGTGGATCAGCAGAGACTGCGGGGATTGTTCTTCTTCCTTTCCCCATGCTGGCCAGTGATGAGGCTAACTGAGTGAATGGCAGATCTGAGCCACAAAAGTGGCCAAACTGAGGGCTGCCATGAACCTCTGAGACGAGAAAATCCACCAATAAGCACGGGACCCACCAAGGTAGAGGAGAAACTTTGTCACAACTTATTCCCTACAATCAAATATTCTCCATCTATATATTCTGAAGCTACAGGCTGAATGTTGAAACGTATCCTTTAAAAGCACAAAAAAAAAGGAAGTGTTAGAATAGTTCTGCTAATGACAGCAAAGTATTAGGAACAACTTCTTAACTTTTGGGGGTCCCCCTTAACTAACTACTGTTTGGTATTTCTGTGTGTGTGTGTATCCTATCTTATCCTCAGCTGGCGCACTCAAGCTATAAACACCATAGACAATAAAACAATTGCACATAACCATACTGTACAAACATCTGGATGTGGGCTGAAGTTCAAATACTATATTCTCACAGTTACACCGAAACCACCTAGCCTGATCATTGCCTAAGAAGATTAAAGGCGTTCAGGGAGACAAAAAATATATGCCATGCATCTTAACGATGCCTGTGACTTTCTATAATGAATCTTTATCCCAAACCACCCTAAGTAATGCAACTGGCATATGCAGCACACGGTAGTATTAACATATATGTCTGCAGCACAGGTGTTTAAGCTAATATTTGCTAGTTTAACCAGCTGGCATGCAAATTTTCATATAGCTAAAAAATAAGGGGGGAAAACCCAAGTCACTGACACACATCATCATCACACTATGAAAAAAGTGTTACATTTGAGAAATTAAACGCTAACCCTTCTACTCACAGTAAGCTGCTGAGAATATTAAAGGTTTTCTTCAACTTTCATTGCACTTGATGGAAACTTCACATTTACTATCATGGGAGTTGGATCCAGACCATAATTGCAGAGGTGTTTAAGTACTTGTGAATTTCCTTTGTTTTGGGGGTTGCACCACAAACCATGTGACCTTGGGCAACTCATTTCCCCTCTCTAAGCCTCTTTCCCCATATGTAAAATGAGGATAGTATACTCCCTTATCTCACATGTTGTGAAGCCTTAGTTAATTGTTAACCTTTGTATAATCACTTTGAGATTTTTGGATAGAAGATTCTACCGAAGTGTGTACTATATATTTTATAGAGAGGTTTTTTTTATTATATATATGTATATAAGGCAAATATGGCCAAAACATCTTGCCTAGCCATGAAGAAGGCCACATAATCTTATCTGATAGCTTAGGGTCAAAGTCATGAAGAAGGCCATTGAATGCAGTAAGGGCATAAGGTCAGAGGGGAACTTCTCATGTGCTGAACCAGTCAGTCACCAATATCACTCCCTCCCTGACTCTAATCCACTCTGAGATTCTGTGCGTCTCAGCCATTATCAGATCAGAAACTGTGTCTTTCTCCATGCCTGGAGAAGAGAGCATATTGGCTAGAATCAACTAAGGAGGCAAAAACGACACAAGCTTCTGTGTCTTCACAGGCAATAGCTGCTGGAAGTTCTTCAGTTGTTCTCTGCAAAACCTCTCCTAGGCCTATTAGCAGTTCAATCAATGGAGGCAAGGAGGCAACTAATGAGACCAGATCCCTGACATTGTTCAGTCATACTCTAAAACTTTTATTAAGATTGACAGTAAATGCTGTGTTCCCTCAGCTCATATTATAGATGTGCAACCAAATTACCAATATGGTTTCTAGGCTGCATTTTGATGCTGAGACCACAGGTAGAGCTTTTTTGACTCCCTCAGGCCTGTCCTGGGGCACAGCTGCTGGTCTTTTCTACCTTCTATGTTTGGATCATGTGTCAATTGCAAAGAAGTGGCATCACTGCGATGGATCCAATGATATTGAAGGAATGCTACATTGCGGCATGGCAGAATTATTGGGACAAGAAAGGAGAATACCCTACCAAAGGAAGGTGTTAACAGAGGAATTTTCAGCACAGGGAAATCTAGGACTGATCAGCATCCTCAGGCCTTAAGAACTGTCCCTTTCTGTCTTCATTCCTGTCACCAGGCATGGCAACAGATATGGAAACTTATTAGTGGCAACACTAGTTCAGATCTGATTGGTAAGATAAATGATTATAGCACAGGGTTCATGACAAGGGAACCAACAGAGCAATCCAGCAAGCCATAATCTTTCTGTATTGTATTTTCTACTGTCATTGGAACTGAATTTTCCTGAAACACTAAATTAATTAGTCTATGGCTATGGACTGGAAAGCTGAGACCTCATTAGTTCAGTGTATAGAACACAGAAAATGGACACAAAGTTTAAAATAAAAGGGTAGTGTTAGGAGCTTAGGATGTAGCAAAATTAAATGTGGTCATGCAGAAGTGAGTATGGACCTGACTTCCCTAGATGGCCATATTACATCAAGCCTCATTTTAGCCCTAGTTTTGCCATGGATGTTATTAAGAGCTGTCTACAATATGCTGATTGCCTAGCTAAATTTGAGGTATGCATTAGATTGTTAGCATTATTTTAAAAAAAGATGATGCTGTCTCTTTTCTAAGGCTCTCAAAATATGTTGTTGCATCAGGCTACCAAAAGATTTTAAAGACCCTTCATCAAGCACATTTCCAGCTGTTTGATGTTAGCTTTCAACTAGCAGCATCACTCCAGTTCTAACATTAGGAGTTTTCAGAATGGATGGATGATATATATGTATTAGCTCTATATATTTCATGAGTATCCATCAAATGTCTTGGTTTTGCAGAACTTGCTAACAGAACCATGACCTGGCTGGATATTTTGTGCTAAGGACAGAACAGTGTAATTTACGCAAATCATAATATATCCTCTTGGCATACAGTGTGGGCAGGAGCAGAGTCAATTAATTTAAGGATTTGGTTGAGCCAGACTATGTAGTACAGTCCCAGATTCAGCCATTTACATCACTCTTTGTTAAACTGAGCATGTAATTTTCTGATTTAAATGTTCAGGGTGATATTAAATAATATAGTTCCAGATTTGGTCATTTAAATCCTCCCCTGTTAAATTGAACCTGATTCGAATTTTTCATGTGATATTAAATAAATTATCTTATTTCTCCTTCTGTCTTTTAAAATGTTTTTTATAGGAATTATCAATGCTGGCATAGAAAATGCATAGATGAATACTGGCAGTAGTAACTATATGTATGTATCCTACTCCAACAGGACACTTGTAAATTCCTCTATGTGGCAAATGCTTTCAAAATTGATCTACAAGGGAAGAAGAAAAGGAGTACTTATGGCACCTTAGAGACTAACCAATTTATTTGAGCATAAGCTTTCGTGAGCTACAGCTCACTTCATCGGAAGATACGTTATCTCTGTCATGGTGATTCCTTTTTTCTTAGGTACTGTTAGGAGGCATTAATTGATAGGGTACCTTCCTTATGCCTCATCTGGAAAAGCCATCGCAAGCATATCAGTATATTGTAGGGTTGCTTGTGAGAGCTGGGTTGTGCATAATGCTTTTGTTATCATAGGGATGTTAATGAGTAATGGCATTGGGTTTTGCTGTTTTAAAGAAAACAAGATAGATGATGCACTTATTTTGAAAAAAAATTCAGATCTAATCACTTTCACTTTGCAAACATAATCAAAAAGGTGGGTTGAATTCTGAGCAACCAACCTTGACCAGTTTCTAATCTTCCTTGAGGTTAACAACAAAACTCAAATTAAGGTCCCGATTCTGCCCTGAGATTGGTGTTTGCGCATCACTGCTTATCGTGTAACATCAGCTACTGTTTTCACATGCTGCGTAGAAGATTTTACGAAGTACGTAGTTGATGGGCAGGATCGGCCCTTTGGTGTTTAGCTCTTCCAAGTCACTATGGAGAGTTCTCTCTCTTCTTTTAATTAACAGAGATAAATCATAAACCCAGGTGGGGTTATTTTAGAGTTTATGCTGAATGCATCAAATAAGTAAATTAAATAAACACTGTTAGAAAACTATAGAATACATGGAGCCATGAAGACATACAATAAATTGTATCATGAAAAAATAGAAGTAAGTCACCAAAATGAAGAATAAGTTCTTATAAGAGTAACAAATATTGCCGGTAGGTATACCTTTGAAAAATAATGAATATACACTCTCCAGTGAATGTACTATTTCAGTTTTTAAAATTTTTCTCCCAAGCTAAGCTTTTTCTTTTAACCAGAGTATAGCTATAAGTCAATTATGCAGCAACACAAAGAAGTCTGCAGTTTTTTACTGTCATTGTTGGTAATTTGTCCCTTAGGGTGTTAGTATTCATACATAATTGCACATTGTCTTTCTCTCTAACATTTTCTACTTTCTTTCTCTGTTAGAACAACATAAGAATGATTGCATCCATGGGTTTTAGCAAATTATCCAGCTAACTTGATTTACATTCTGTTCACAAACAAAATTAGAGGGGGAAAATACATTGCTTTGTCTTAGCTATCTTTTGGCCCTGAAGATTGCAGTTTATTCATTCGTTTGTTCGGGATTTTTTAAATATCAACTGAGAATAAAGAAATAATGATTGCCCAAAATGACATGTTAATAACTACAAGTGACTATGGTTCATAAAAGAAACATTGGGAGTAGAAAACTGTTACAATTGGTTTAAGAAACATTTGGCAGTTTCAACTCAGGAATACTTGGTACAGAAGTAGGGACCTTATCCAGCAGTCTTCTGAGGGAAAGGTGCCCATTGAAGCTGACTGGAATTTTTCCTGCAAGCAAAGAAGTTCTGGAACAAAATATTTAAGAACCAGAGTCTCTGTAATGATATTGTACATGGTACCATTGTGGCAAAACTAAAACTCTGCCTTTAAAAATGGCTACTACAGTGATTATGATTCCAGACATGTGGCCAGATTTCTGGTCTGGCCAAGCTGCTCTCAGCACAGGAGTGGTGGAGGAGGCAAAAGTGTCTTTATATCTCTTTTGTAATTACCCAACACTGCGGCTGGCCAGAGACCAGTTTAGCTCCATGGACTACTTAGAGCAGCCTGGACTTGCCTATGGTCCAAGTAGCCATTCTGGCAGTTAAGATTATCAGAGAGTAACTCTTTTTCTTCTAGACATGCTCTATATGTCACTGCGGGATTCCCTCCACAGAGGAAGACTTCTCAGCTTTTGGCGTACTTTCGATCTCCAGAGAGATACAAAAGGTCTGGAGTAGCCCTTAGAATCTGGCCCATCAGTTATATATATGATAAACTACTGAAAGTTTAGCTAACTTTTTCTGTGGAGCAGAATGGGAGAATTGGCTCTCTAAGGAGTGAAGCTGAACAGTTTAAACAACAACAACTTGGCAATGGCACTCACAATTTACATGAAATGCTTGCTAGTTAATTTAAAATGAGAACAAACATTTAAAATGTGACTATGGTAAGAAAAATGTGAATGCAGCAAGTTGTTATCCAATAGATCTCTGGCTCTATTTGGTTATGTCTGCTTGTTAGGAGCTACTTTTTATTCATTTTAGCAGAGCAGAGTCAGCACAGCTACTGGGAATGAGCTGGAGTCCATCTGGCTCAAGCATCATGTTACAGAGAGCTGCTCAGATAATATTTCACAATTAAAAAAACCACCTATTTGACAATTTTTCTCTGGGCAGCAATAGGGGAGTGGAAAACCTGAAGATTGTGGACTATAGAGATTACTGTGACTTCTATCTACTGTGACTTCTACTGTGGAGGCATTTGCCCTGCAGCTCCAAAGGAAGCCATATGTTCTTCTCCATAAATCTCCAATTGAGGAAGGATTCTCCAAATGAAATAGGTTTCCACATGCAGATTTCTTGCCTCCTCACTGCCTGGCCCAATAACTCCCACATGTCCATGGACTACATGCCTTCTGCAGGTGCCATCTTGCCAGCAGTTTCTTCAGCCATGGCTTCCCCTAAAACAGAACCCCAATCTGGTGGCACCTTTGATCCAGAGGGATAGGCGTTGCAGCAAAGGAGGAGAGCTGAAGACCAGGTTTCTGCATGGAGAATTCAAGATTAATAGAAATGGCCCCTGATTTCTCTGTGCATCCTGGGGCTTTATGCAGTTGGGGGAAATGTTCCTAGACTCTTCTGTGAGCCAATAAATCTCCCCTTTCCAGGGGAGATTATCTCCAGATATTTGTATCTTCAAAGCCACATATATTTTCAGCTAGCTAGTGTTTCAGTTAGTTGGTTTTCCACTCCCACAGGTTAATTTGATTTCATATAGTTTTGCTTTCTTTATTGCTAGAGATCTGCCCAGATTCTGATCTGAATTCAATAGATTCTGAATAAATCTGAATTGCACCAGCTGAGGATTCTAGTTTTATGTTTGATTATCCTTTGAATATTATCATAACACCAGGGAGTATCCCTGCCAAAATGACTTTTTGTAGATAACACAAGCTGGGTGATGAAAGATAGATCGATCGATAGGAGTAGGGAAATCTTGTGATGACTATAAGACATGGAAGCAATGAATCCCCACACACTAGATGCTTTGAACTAATGTAACTAGACCATATAATGATTAATGAAATAATATTTATCTTTGATGGTAAAGTAGCAGCTCTGAAACAGACAGCTAATACCTAGTTTGGTGTGTGTGTATATAATATTCTCTAGAGCAGAGTTTGTTTTTTCTATTTAAATGTGTAGTATTTTTTCACCACTTCATTTCTCTCCCATAGACCTTTATTTTTATGGTTTGGTTTCTTTTTCGTATTCATTGTCCATACAGCAAGGGCTATGTTTGCTTTGCTCTCCTCTCACCTCCTTCTCCTCCTCCTTTGTCTCTCACGAATAACAAAATCACAGAAATAAACTGAACATATTTGAAATCATTCAGGTAGCAATGAAGTGTGGGTGCTGACCTCCCCTCCCAGGCAATGTCCACTTGCCTTCTTTCATCCCTGCTCTAATTTGCACATGCTACTTGTGATTAGCTGGCACCTACAGATGTGCATTGATTTTATTATTGTTATAAAAAGTTAAAAGAATACTGACAGTGATCCTCCTGAGAGACCAGCAGAGATACAGGCAAGTCTACTCAATATATAGACAATACATGGCACATTCATAAATGGGTAAGACCTTGGATGTCACTCTATGCATTCACAACATCCTCTTATGTATGTATTGAAACTTGTAAATATAAATGCTGACAGAATACATTTAAATTAAGATACTATTTAATACACCTCAAAGGCCTAATGTATCTTTGTCCATGTCTTTGCTTTGTTATTTATATGCTGTGAGATATCAAAGGACTTCTTTGTATTGTAGTATTCCCTACCTTCTGAGAGAATGCAGTCTCTCTGAATAACACTGTATTTAAATACTCAAGGACACAGGCAGAAAATGTAATCATTGTTTTTTATTGTTCATATTAAGTCCCCCCTCCCTCATTTATATCAGTTCAAATGAAAAGAAGGTTCTCATTTCTTACTGTTGAGGAAGGTCCCATTGCCGTGGAAGCAACTAACCTGGAACCCCAGTGATTTAACCAGGGCTTTGCAGGAACTCAAGGGGACGCCCATTGCCAGATTGAGAGCAAAGAGGCCAGGCTAAGTAATTTTTGTTGGTGGGGAGCACAGCTGGTTGCCCTGGAAGGGGAAGTACATGAGGAAGACCTCTACAGATCAGTAATTACGGCAGTGCGTGTGAGTGTTTCTATTAAGAACCGTGTAGATAGTTCACTGTTGATCATATAGCAAGTTTTTCCAGTTGTTCATTTATTTATTCCATGCTGTTCTTTGCACAGCAATAAAAGGTAATTAGAGTTGATAGCTACTAATTTGGGGTGGTTAAAAGTTTCAGTTGATACTTTTTTCCTGACTAAAATTGGGATTTTAATTAAATGAAAATTTGAAGAAAATGTCCACTGTCCTAGAATTTTTTTTTTCTTTTTTGGTCAGAAAATCAACTCACTCCAACACTTCCCTCTCCCCCTCAAAAAAAAACCACACTCCCCCCCCCGATATTTTAAGTTTTGCCTTGCAGAACTTTTCATACTTATGTGAGGGGGTATGTCTGGAGGAACATGCAATCTAAGATGACATGTAATGTGATTAAATGGACTCAAAGCCAATAATTAGGGGAACCACACTCCATTATTTGCATAATTTATGAAGCACACTTGATAAACTAAATGTTTTGATAACTTTCTAAAAAATAAAACCAAGTGTTTCTGATCCAGCAAAATGTCCGGTAAAAATGGACCATGACACAGGAGGGAGCAGCAGCCAGGGGTCGCAGAGACAGTGCCAAGTCTTCCAGCAGATTCATCTGGGTTAATCCATCCCCAGACAGAATAAATTCTTGGGAACTGTGCAGAGTTCACATTCTCTTCTAGAGGTTTAAACACCTTCCTGGGTCTATCTTGGTGGATTTGGCCCTTCATTTCTTAATAAAGCACAAATTCAAACTGCCTTTTCTTTTTAGGGTGCATGAAGATGAATGCATGAATTGTCTAAATAAAACCACCAGCCAGATAGTCTTAGTCTTAGATATTGCATTATAGAATGTTATTATTTGTACAATCCTTTAGTATTTAGAACCCTTTGGCATTTTAGTGATCTTTTACAAGGCATATTGCATTGAACTACTAATTTATTTCATGATCATCCTACTGTAGCTAAGAAATTATATTAGAGAAAAAACAGGTGTCCCAATCGGAGTCGCATATTGCATTTCAAAATGCATTGAGTAGATGCTAATTTCAACAATTTGCATGAGAGACTTTTGCTATCACTTCTATCATAGTATCCATGTCAGCTCAATTTTCAGAGCAGCTGTAGCTCAAACATTGACCTACTGCCTATTACAGTAGAGTAATGAACTTGTAATTGTTCTACATTACCTTAGATCAGGTAACATGCAGCCCTCAGTTATCACAATGGAATCCCAGTTCTTGTTCAAAATGAGAAAACTGACCATGAAGTTGATTCAAGGGTGTCATCAAAAATTACTTTCTGAGCCTGAAAATGTACTACTTATTCTCAAGATTGCATTTCACATTGCCATGTAAAGATCGCACAGCCGTTGCATACTCAGATGACTAGTTTCAAATAACTAAATGAAGAGTTGTATCTAAGAGCCAGCTGTAACTGAGATGGAATACTTAAAAAAGATCTAGTAATGAAATGACATTAGGCAGATGATTTAAATGTCTCTTTCCTAACACCATCTACCCAACACCCTATCAACTTCTCCAGGAAATAATGCAGTTTCTTCTATTACTATACATGAAATATGGAGCCTTATGAAATTGACTTGAAAACAAAGCCTGTCTCACTATGGATGACTGTACAAATGGTCAGCCCCGTCTGCACAGCTCAAACAATAAGCCAAGCATTTCATTGACTGTATTTTAAGATTTGCTGCCTCACTGCCCTCACCCCTTTGGATACAACTGAATCCAATCCCTCAGGCATTTAACCCAGTAACCTTTCATCAGAACATTTTCTTTACAAGGGCCAAATCTACCCAGACACTGCGCAGCTCGACTACCAGGGAAGCATGTGGGGGAGAAATCCTGCCACCTACGAATACGATGTAATCAACTGTTGTTGATGCAGCCCTGAGAATGGAAAACAGTCCATGGTGCTCCTCATTTGCAGGATCGAAGCCTAGGTGTGTGGTTTTATTTTCCCCACTATGTTTTAGTCAAACATATCCTCATCCTTAGGCATTTAGCAACTTGTAGCACTGTTGGTGGAAGTTACTGTTACTGTTTCTTTAAGCAAACTATTAGGAAATGTAACCCCACTGTCACCTTCAGTATCTGGTGCAAAACTTTAGCTCTCCCAAAGCACAGGTAACAGGATATTAAAATATATGGAATAAGCACACTGGAAAGTTTAACTGTCTAAACCAGTAACTTCGTGTCAGGTTTAAAATCAAATTAAGTTTTAAAAAGGTAAAACAATCCCTGCAGAGCAATTTGAAAGGGTCTGTTTTTTGTAGTATGAGAGGGAGAGAGAATATGGCTTGGATTTTCACATTTAACCTACATGGAATTCACACATAGTAACTCACCACAGGTAACGTGCAAGGGGATGCACAGATGACTAAAAAGCAGCTTGAATTTATTATCTTTGTTGACTATTCAAGATGCTAATTTTCTTTGGCACAGAGGGAGAAAAAACACTGGAGGGGAAGGGAGAACAGGGACAATGGAAAGTCAGAAGAGTTTAAGGGCAGAAAAGACCACCAGATCCTCGAGTCTGACCTTCTGTATATCACAGACCACCAACATTACCCAGTTAGAAACCCGCACACTAAACCCACCAACTGAAAGGAGAGGAAGGACAAGTTAGACAATGATGTATAGGTTGCACTGTAATGGAGTGTGTGCAACCTCTTGTCCAGAACAAATGGACAGTGCTTGAGCCTCAAGGAATGCCAGATTTATATCATGTGCTGTGATGTCACAGTGCAATCATGGCAATATTGTGACTCCATGACAAAAAAATAATGTCCGGGACAACAGTGGAAATACGGGAGGGAAAAGGTTGAGGAAGAAGCGAGAAGGTGCCAGAAGCGAGTGGAGAGAAGGGAGCAAAAAGAGAAGGGGGAGAAGCAAGGAGTTACTGGAGTTCTTGATTGTCAAGATAATGTGAGCCAACTTGGGGGAAACAGCCCATCTCTGAGTGCTATGCTAGAGGTACAGGCTACTCTGCTGGTAAGGGTGCTAGCCCAGCGCTTGAAAGGCCTTGGTGTAACTCCCTGCTCTGTCATGAACTTTGTGTGACCCTGGACAAGTCACTCAGTTCCCCATCTGGACAATGGGGATGGTAGTACTTCCCTGCCTTACAGAGGTGTGGTAAGGATAAATACATCAAAGATCATGAGGTGTTCAGATGGTACAGTCATGGGGACAATACAAGGACCTAAGATAGATAACACATTACCCCGGTGGTGTTGGACCCTCCCAGAAACCCTGTCCTGTATCCACTGCTTCTCCCCAATTTCCCCTAGCTCTCTTTGGAACCCGGCCTGTTTGTTCCTAGGTACATACTATCCTCTTGTTTCACAGTCCTCCAATCAAGGAATAATACAAAGTCTTACCTGGCCTTTAGATGAATTCCAAGGTGGCAAATATCTCCCAGAACCAAGCTGTAAAAGATCTGAGTGCATCTGCCTATCCACAGTGCAGGTAAATGGATTAGCTCCCTAGTTAACATCCAGCCCTTAGGACATCACAGAGGTGGTAGTTTGGGACCAAAATGTTCCCTATAATAATTATCTCCTTTACTTGCTTGCAAAAATGTAAATAAACTACATTAGAACTGGGCAAATGCTGCAAAAAATGTGAGTATAAGTTTGAATCTTTAAATGACTTCATCTCAGCTACTGTTTTTTGCCCCTTGTCTGTGCACTTTCCACAAATATTCTAGCAAATTAATTTTCTAGCAGGAATGTTTGCCAAAACAGTGGATTTTAAGTAAATATTTCAGTGTATTCTTGGGATGCATATTTTGAATTCATAATCAAATGCATTATCACCTGGAACCTGATTCTAAATGCACCCAATCAGGGAACAGTATTATATCATGTGGCCTATGTCTCCAAACAAAATAGCTGACATTTTAAATCCTGAATATTTACAATGGACAATTCACTATTAAGCTACAGAGACTTGCTCATAGCAGTTATTTTGCAAATAATCATGAATGATAAGCTTGAGAAAAGCATGACCTGTTTGTGGGCAATTTATGAAAAGAAGAGGCAAAATTCATCACACACAATCTTTGTTACAAATCTGTATTGTTCACCGACACTAAATTATGATTCTAAAGCATGAGAGTAACAAGGTGTTTTCCTGTATAAGATTTAGCTAAGCCTCTGGAGTTTTTAATCTGTTTTCCTAACAAAGTTTACTCAGAAACATTGGCTCTGTGCTCACTGTCAAGAGACCTCAAGACTCTTTGTGTAAATTGAAAAAGGCTCCCTTGATTGCTCATGCTTTTGTTATGGGAATCACACTAAATGTGGTAATTTTTGTGAGGTGTATTTGCTGTTGAGCCGACTTCTAATTGTGCTTCTTCATCATCAGCAGAATGTGAATGAACAGTGTCAATCTATCTTTGACTGTAGTCACCAAACACATGAACTATCCCATCAAACCTGAGAGGGAAGGTACATCTTCTAGTAAGTAGGCATTCTGCAACTGTAATTTTCAGTAGCTCTTAGGAAAAGAAACATCTGAAGTGTCTGTTCCTGCTTCTAGTTTTAAATAATATAACAATGTATGCTCGTTCATCACAGATTTGGGATATCTGAATATTTTCCTGGAAAAAGGTTCTATCTTCGTAGGCACATGGCATATGACCAGGATTCATCACCAAATTTGCTCCACTGGTTGGATCATTAGCTTCTCTGGCCTGGGCTGGGTACTGATGGGGAGTGTGATGTGAACATTGATCCATGCCCCTCACGCCCCCCTTCCCCCCCCAAAAGGTACTATGAGATGTAGATTCTAAATCATAGAATCATAGAATATCAGGGTTGGAAGGGAACTCAGGAGGTCATCTAGTCCATCCCCCTGCTCAAAGCAGGACCAATCCCCAATTAAATCATCCCAGCCAGGGCTTTGTCAAGCCTGACCTTAAAAATTTCTAAGGAAGGAGATTCCACCACCTCCCTAGGTAACACATTCCAGTGTTTCACCACCCTCCTAGTGAAAAAGTTTTTCCTAATATCCAACCTAAACCTCCCCCACTGCAACTTGAGACCATTACTCCTTGTTCTGTCCTCTTCTACCACTGAGAATAGTCTAGAACCATCCTCTCTGGAACCACCTCTCAGGTAGTTGAAAGCAGCTATCAAATCCCCCCTCATTCTTCTCTTCTGCAGACTAACTCTAAATCCAGCTGCTGCTTTCAGTTTCATGTGCACAAGTCCTGTTGGGCCAAAGTCAGAACTGAAGTGGATGCAACTCCATTACGTGTTACACCTGCAGTGAATTCGGCTCATTGGCTTCAATGGAAGTGGCAACCGGGACAAGCTCTGTAGGAAGTGCGGCTACCCCAACGAGACCCTGCTCCACGTCCTGTGGGGTTGCCAGAACCGCTCCAGAGCCTGGCAGCACTGCCACAACTCCATCCAGAACCAGCTGGTGAAAGCCATCCCGCCACCCCTCGGGAAGATCACCACTGACTCCACCATCCCTGGAACAGACAGCCAACTGTGACCTGATATAGTCATGACTGACGCGGAAAAGAAGAAGGTCCTCATGATGGATGTCAAGGTGCCATTTGAAAACAAGTCCCCGGCCTTCCACGATGCCCGAGCTCGCAAGGTGTTGAAATACATCCCCATGGCCAGCACCCTGAGAGCCCAGGGCTACACGGTCCAGAACCATGCCCTGGTCGTGGGAGCCCTGGGCACATGGGACTCCTACAACAAGCCAGTGCTGAGAGTGTGCGGAGTCGGTCGGCGTTATGCCCAGCTCATGAGACAGCTCATGGTGTCCGACACCATCAGGTGGTCCAGAGACATCTACATGGAGCACACCACAGGACACCATCAGTAGTAGGATGAGTAAATGAAACTTCTGGTCAGGGAAATAACCCACTTCCTTCCCTGACGAACCAAGGGATGCACCCCACCCATGTAACTATTTGCTACACCAATATTGACTCTAAATGCATTCTATGAGTGGCATACCCGAGATCACTTATTCACTGACACTTTAAAAACTCCCATACCCCAAACTGGGTCTATGCTGGTTAGGTACTATGTATGTATCTTGTGAACCTTGTAACTGATACTTGTAATCTCTCATAACTCAAACCTGACCTCAGATGCACAGTACCTTCCTTCTTAAACTTGATTTTAAACATTAGCTTTAATAAAAAAATTTATGTCTGACCACTTAAGTGGGACCTAGCTGGCACATTGGCCTTGTACTGTCTCTCTGTATATGGGTGAATTTCAGCCTCATGAATACAATCTTGAAGGGAATTTTTCAGCACCAGAGGAGTTGCATTGCCCGCTGCCATTTTGATGAAGCCCACTGGTGCAGGTAGCTTATTTCAACACTCATCCATCTCTGTTATTAGGAGAGAGAAGCTGCATATGTAGAGCTGGATCTTCAGCTGGTGTAAATCAGCATCGCTTCATTGCTTTGAATCTGACCAATAAACCAGAGATTTACCAAACACAAATCTGAGCTGGAACAAGCTGCAGCTGATGGGGAATTTTCCATCAGAATGATTTCACAATGGGAAATACAGTTTCTGCAAAACTGAAATTTTCTGTGGGAGTATTGACAATTTTGCTGAAAAAATGTGTTTTTCTGTCAGGAAAATTAAAATGAAATATTTCATTTAAAGTCAGTTCAACCCAATCTAGGATACTTCCTTTTTAAAAAAAACTGACCTGAAAATTTCATTTTGAATCAGTTAAAAAAACCCCACACATTAAACTGCTTTTCTCTATGATGTATTTCTTCATGGGAGTTGTAGTTTGGTCCCCGTTCTCTCCTAGGGGCTAGGCTTTCTGGAGGACTACAACTTGAACAAGGCAATGTGCTGATTTTTCCCTGACTGAGCTGCATGGCGCATCATGATAGTCACCTGACTCTGGATGTATTTCGGAAATGTAGTTCAGTCAGGTACCCTAGCCCGAGGAGAGAATGGGGCCCACAACTACAACTCCCATGAGACAATACCCTATAGGGAAATACAGTTTGATGCCCAAAGGACTCAAAATTAAGCATTTTGGATCATTTCAACAAACTGAAATGAAACATTTTTGGAATCTTCATTTCACAGAGTTTCTGAATATCAACTTTTCATCCTGTTTTGAGATTAAAACAAATGTTGAAATGTCAGAATTTCTGGTGGGATAGAAATTCTGAATTTAGCTGAGCTCCACAAACATCCCTGAGTGCAGGGAATGTTTCGATGCTGATCAGGTTTTAAATTCTGTACTCTATGTCCACCTCTAGTATTGAAATTCAGGGTAGATGATGATAATTGTCCATTCAGGCCTTGAAATCTATGAATCCAATATAAACTACCTGAATTAACTGAAAGTGAATGATGTGGGTAAATCAAGTAACTGAATACAGTATAAACTATATAAAAAACCCTGTAACAATATTACATGGCACTTACTGATTACATCGTAATGACAGATAATTGGCCTAATCTCTTCTTTAAGGTGGTGTCATTCACTCCCTGCTTGCTGTGTGTTACACATTCCTCTCCAGTGGCTAGTAAACAGAGCTGTGTGATGCTCCTACTTCCTGCTAAGGGAACTAGGCCCAGACCCTCCAAGGTATCTAGATGCCTTTCTGCCAATTTAGCCACCTACAGCTATCACTGACATTTTCAAACCTGCTGCTCAGCTGCTGACTAAGTCTATAGGTGCCTAACTCCTCTAGCTGTCTAAATTTCTACCAGTCGACCTTTGCAATGTTGCCAAAGCCCTGCTGCCACCCCATAACTAATGAGCAGCTTGAAGACCCAGTTCAGGCCAAAGCCCCTGAAGTGGGATACTCAGAGTAGGCAGGGGAATGCCTATTTTGCCAGTGGGGCCCAGTCCCGTAGGTGTGCACTGAGCATGCTTAACACTTGATACCTGTTACACCCTGCAGCAGGAGGGATGGATGAGCCACTGATCAGTGGTTGTAGCAGGCCACCCACACAGAAGACAGCCGTGGGCACAGAGAAACATAGTGCAAGCATCAGAGCAAGACACAGAGAGAAAGAGATGTTGCAGCTGCTAGGGCATGGGCCACCTAAGCGGCTGACCTTACTAAGGTGCCTAGCTCCAGGAGAGTGGTTGCAGCTGAGGCTCCGGATCACAAGAAGGCATCTATTGCTAGCTTGTAAGCTGCACCAGTTCAGCTGCTTAGGTGTCTGTGACCCTCATCTCAACATTTCACTTCCAGCTAGCTTAGGAGGCTCCTGGCTCACTACTGGCTTCGAAGTGTCAAGGACCAGTGCAGCAGCTAGCCAGGCCTAGTGGTTGGAGCAGCAGGCAGCCAGGCCTAGTGGTGAGAGCTGGAGTCAGAGACCAGCAACAGCACCAAAGGTCAGAGCCAAGGATCAGGAACCAAGCCAGACTTCAGCTATCGCAGCTGTAGGCATAAGCATTGAGCAGCCACTAGCCTGATGCTGCTACTGGGTTTAAGAACAGGCCTGGTGATGCTTCTCAGCCAATCGGTGAGTCTGGTCAACCAGGGTGTTTAGCTTTAGGTCAACTAGCTGGTCCCACGCTCAGCTGCAGGCTCTGATTCCTGACGCTGAGGAGCCCTTTCTTAGGTGCCTGAATCTCCCCATGTGTCCTACAAGACGCTCAGGACTGAGGGTTCCACTCTGTGGCAGGCTACCTGTGGGTCAGGTATAGCTGATGCTCCACATGGCCTTGAAAATTACCTGTAAGGATCTTGGCCTTAGCTCAAGTAGTAGCGTGTCATGCTTTTAGTGCTGTAAGTCTCAGGTTCAAACCCCTCTGTTGGCGTGACTAAAGTAAGCTACATATAGACACCAAAGGGCGAGTGGTACCTGTGCCACACCTGGGGATTGGAGAGTTAAAAAGAGAACTCATCAGAGAAGTGAAAAGTGGGCCATGCCATAGTTTGGAAAGTGCGTACAAATATTTTGTCCTTGTTTGTCTTGAATTTATTTTTTAACAAGGGATGAGTGGTGGAGGGTTTCTTTTTTTGGCGGGGGGTGGGAGGTGGGGGTGTTCTGCTTGCTTAGTTGCTTTGAGTTTCAACTCAGTCTGTGTCTCCTGGATTTGGGGATTGGGGTCTGAAGTGTGTTTGTTTTGATTCTGAGTAAAATTACAGTGTGTTTGCTCTGAGGATACCTTGTTCTTTTGTTGATTGCTACGATGCGGCTGCCCAAACCTGGGAAAGGAACAAACAGAGAGCGGTTGCATAAACTGTTTTTATTTTTTTTTATTTAAATTTTATTGCTCTATTTTTGTTTGCTGAAGAGTGGGGCAGTGTGTCAATAAGGCTTTATGGGGACTTAAAAAGAATTATTGATCTTTACAAGATCTCTCTCAAAAGGATGCTGTCAAGGAGTTTAAGTCTAAATTTGGATTGATCTGAAATTTGCTTAAATAATGAGCTACATTCTAGAAATGGAGAACATCAAGGAACCAACCCCAGATCCAGCACAATTTATAATTGGTAAATTATGGATCCTAATTTAGAGCAGTGTTACTGCAGCGGATCAAATCTTCCCCATTCCCCGCACTCTTTCTCCTGACTTGCCCTCTATGCCAGGAGGGTGAGATCACGAATGCTGCACAGCTGCACCAGCAGGGCAGCCTCCTCCAACAGGAGAATCCTCTGCTGGGCATCTGCAACTGAGTTATGACCATTTTGTGCCACCTGAATGGCGCAAAGTGGACTGTAATGCTGCTTGTGAATCTGGCCCAAGGGTCCCTGAGTTATTAGTATCTGTTTTAGAAAATTACCCCCTGTTACTGAGAAATTATAAATAAATCAATACCATCTGTATATATAGGACTTGCAATGTTTTGTGGTTTGCTGCAGCAGTGGCAGGAGCATATGTTAACTAACAAACTGTGCTCACATAACTCCCATTACAGTATAGGAGTTATCCAGGCTCATCAGCAGGAGAATATGTCCTTGCCACCTATTTGATTGTGTTTTCAAACAACATTTGGGGAGGAAACATGTTGATAGACGACACTGGTACCATCTGCTCATCATCATGAATATAAGTGAAGTGATAATGAAGAAAGCGTTCCAAGGCACTATCAGGATGATTACACTCTAATGACATCATTTGGATCCTCAGCAATCTACAAGTAAAACTCTTCAAACTCTAAATGGATGGAGTTCTATTGGAACTACATGGAGCTGTTTTATGACAGCTAATTGTACAGGGGGTATAAAACTGCTCATGAAATGTGTCAAAATGCCTGCTCCATCTGCTTACTGAGGTGAATTTTTCTCAGTGTGAAGAGTTTTCACATTACTTTGCAGTCAGATTCAGACTGAGGTATCCACCCCTGTAGAAACAGAAGAGTGTCATGGGAACAAACACTATGTCTTCTCTCTTTGCATTTACAGGACTTTATCATATAGTACTTGCTAAAGCAAATATAGCTAAGCTTTATGCCCATAGCTACCAAGAAAATTCATAGCACACTATGAACCTGACTCACAAAACAGTTATTCCTCACATTGTTATGGAAATACATTTGCTCTATGATAAAAGCTCATATTGTGGTTTTACCAAATAAATGACACAGTTTTACAAGGTATTGAACATTTGTCATTCTCCCTTTCCTATTTTCCCACCCCACTTGTGAATGAATAGCTCTAACATGCAGTGCAAAGGTCATGTGAAATCCAAAATGATGAAAAAATTAATAAGGGATGTGCTTGACTTTAAGAAGCAAAGTATATTTAAAAGATCAGTGCATAACTGACTCATTATATGCGGCTGTATATAGCAGCCTTGAATCTGAGCCACCCTTGCATCTCTAGGACCCTGGGGCTTCTGGGAGCGATTCATTCCCTGGTACAAACAAGAGCATCCCAGAGCTCGAACTTAACCCCTGAATGCAATGTGTCCCAGTGGATAACCCAATAGCCCAGAATAGCCGGAGTGCTGCATGCTGGTGACATACTCTTTCTCCAGATATACCCTCCACCAGGGACTACCAGGGATGATGGTGTAGGGCTGCTATGCCAGCCCTGTGTTGTGCAGGGAAAACCCCTGCACTAGGGAAATTCCCCAATGGGAAAATCCAGCTGCCTTCTGTCCCCTTTATGCCACCAGAGCAATGCAAAGGGTCCGGAATGCGGGTCGCAGCCAAGGCCAGCATTTCATTCATAGCAAACCCTGACCTCTTAGTGTGTGGGGTGCCAGTGCAAAGACACAACCCAACTTTCTCCGAAAACATCTGCTCAACGGGCAGCCCAAAAAAGCTCGCAGAATGTTAGGAACCCTGAGGAAAGGGATAGACAAGAAGTCAGAAAATATCCTAATGCTACAATATAAATCCATGGCACACCCACATCTTGAACACTGCATGCAGTTCTGGTCACCCCATCTCCAAAAAGATGTATGAGGATTGGAAAAAGTCCAGAAAAGGGCATGGAAATGATTAGGAGTCTGGGACAGTTTCTAAGTGTGGAAAGATGAGAAAGACGGAGGGCTGGTCAGCTTAGAAAAGAGACAGCCAAGGGAGGGGGAATATGATAGAGGTCTATAAAAGCATAAATGGTGTGGAGAAAGTGAAATAAAGAAGTGTTGTTTAGCTAGGGGTGAAAGTGGGCCAGTACGGGCCGGTACGGCATACTGGTAAGAAGCAGGTACCAGTTAAAGCCCATACGCAGCTGACATTAAACCACTGCCACTGCAAAAGACCCTCCTTAAAGAGCTGCCACAGCAGCACTTTAACATTGCTGCCCCCTCCTTCCCCCTCACCCCCCCCCCCGTTGGACCACCAATGGGGGAGGTAAAAGGGGGCAGCTGCCCCGGAGTCGGCGATTTAAAAGGGCCCAGGGCTCCAGGCCGCCGTCGCTGGTACCGCAGCGGCAGCCAGAGCTCCAAGCCCTTTTAAATTGCCACTGGAGCCCTGGGCGCTGAGGGCCAGGCAGCACGGATGGGCTGGCTGGGGAAGGCTGATCCCCCCACCTCTGAGCCCTGCTCCTTCCGCCCAAGGCCCCGCCCCTTCCTGGGGCCCGGAGCCAGGCCCCTGTATCGATAAGAATTTAATATATTATTTTCACCCCTGTATTTACCCCGTCACATAACACAAGAGCCTGGGGTCACCAAATGAAATTAATAGGCAGCAGGCTTAAAACAAATATAAGGAAGTACTTCTTCGCACAACACACAGTCAATCTGTGGAATTCATTGCCAGAAGATATTGTAAAGGCCAAAAGAATAACTGGTTTCAAATGGGTTAAGTTCCTTGGGGATAGCCACTGATGGACCTATTAGCCAAGATGGTTAGGGATGCAGCCCCATGCTCTGACTGCCAGAAGCTGGAACTGGATGACCAGGACAGATCATTTGACAATTGCCCCGTTCTGTTCATTCCCTCTGAAGCATCTGGTACTGACCACTGTCAGAAGACAGGATACTGAGCTAGATGGACTATTGGTGTGACCCAGTGTGGCCATTCTCATGTTCCTAAGAAAAGCAATCGGATGAATATAAACTTGCAGACATTCCTCAGTCATTTAAGAGACAGTGAAGTAAATTGATATATGGGTAACAAGCTAGAATGACTCTTAAGAATAACTTTGTTGGCTTTGTACAAATCTCTCTCCCTTTTTTTTTAATTGTGAAAAGAGAAAAGGGACAAGTATGGGAATAACATCCTCCTCTTAGTGTTTAGTTATTCTCAGGTACCTGATTCCCAGCTGCATCTAACTCATTATCACTCTTGTTAGGATAACACTTCTTTACAAATGCTCAAAACATTTAGATCTTGAAGAGGGTGTTTCACTGTGAGTGGAGTGTGATAAGTGTAGTTAAAACAAGCGACTTAGAATAACGTATTTACATTAGATAATAAGATGAGGAGAGTGATTCTCCAGCACATTTCTGGGCAGGAGGCTTCTGTGGAAAGGAAAATGCCAAGAGGTTTGTTCCCTTTGTGGAGACATCCTCTGATTATTCCAAAGCAAGGCGAGAGGGTTGTATCCTCCACACTCACAATAGGCAACACGTATGGACCCCAAGCCCAGCAGATCTCTGAGGAGCCTCTGAAGGCAAGGCATCATTAATAGATCCTGACTCCAGAACACCCTGCTGCTCTCCTGTGCTCTGATTCAGCATGGTACTTACATGTGCCCAACTTTAAGCATGTGAATAAGCCCACTGACTTCAGTGAGATTGCTTACGTGCTCAAAGTTAGGCAATTTACTGAATCGGGGCCTTGGTTCTCTATTAGCACAGCTCCTTCAAAAGGGGACTCACAGAGGAGAGTCGGGGGAAGCTACAACAGCCCCAGGCTTTATAACTTCTGAGAAGTTTCCCTATGGGTTGGTGTGGGGACAAAGGGTGTCCCTCCATCCATCTCCTACAACTTTGATATGCCCCTCCTGGGACTCTGTGGAGAGCTCTTGGTAGGTATCTGGGAAGGAGAGAGTGGTGATGCGAATGTGGCTGACTCTTCCTTCCTCAAGAGATCCATGTGCCAGGAGATCCATGCAGTGCTCTCCCTCCCTGTCTTTAAACTATGCTCCTACATCATCTATGGCCTTCTCAACACCTGAGATTAGCCCCCATTCAGCTATGGGAGGCTGTCACACTTTCCTCAACTGTGCTTGAAATTTGTACTGGTGTGGCTATAACATCTGCCAGACACCAATGGCTGGATCTCAAGTCTATACAAGTCTACAGTTCTAGTGGGGTAGAGGTTGAAGATGCCATATGGCTGGGACTACACTGTAGAACATGTCTCCCAGAGTACCATGTGCTCTAGCTAAAAGTTCATGGGGGAAAAATGGCTAGTTTCGCCAATCCTCCTATTTTAATTATTATTTTTTTGTCTCATGAATAAATGCAGAAGGGGAAACATGAAAACTCACCAAGTAGCCTGCACTGATCACAAACACGGAAGGTTTCTTTTTAATATACAATCAAAAAGTTGGATTAAGATTCACTCTCTTGATGTGCAGCTGATTATTTTTATTTAAAAAAAGAGAGCGAGAAGCGAAATTCCTGTTTCCCGCAATTAACTATAATTTTTTTGAAGAGCAACAGGCATAGAGAAATCACATATCTGTGGCGACTCCTTTCAAAGAAAACAATTAGCATCCATATCAAAAAGCTAATTCAGAGAAATTAAAGAACACATACATCAGTAAAATATAATATTTCCTCTTTAGCACATCTCATTGTATACTGTGTGTCACTGTAAAATTGTTGGACTTGGAGGTAATGAAGAGTGACAGTTGAAGGGTTCAGGGCTTCATATAAGACTTTTGGGTATGTAAAGATTTTAATTGCACATAATTATGAATGTGAAAGTGGAACGATTTAATTTTTTAGCTTTCATGCTATTAGAAGGCTAATAGAACCAATATCAAAATGAGTTAGTTACAGCAGAATTACTAGAAGAAGCTATTTTTTCATTCAGCCATTTAAATTGACTCAAAACAAAAAAATTAATATAGCTCACATGTTTATCTCTCCTTTTACATTTAGATAGTGGGAACAAGATAACTAGTGTATGCTGTTAACAAAGATTATACAAATAGTTCTAATAAGATTAAAATATCCTGGAATAAAGTGGGAGGGTAATAGGGGATACGTAGGGAAAATGTTGTAAATAGCATAGTCAGAACAATGTACTATTCTATTACATATTAGAGATACGTTTATCTAAAGCAAATCCCACCCCCCCATGCCAACAGACATGCTCTCTACCCAGTGTAGACACACCCATTGCAGATTGGCACAGGAAAAGGAACAATGAGTACACTTTTAGTGAATTCTTGCCTAAAGTCTGACCGTTAAAAAATTAAAACAAAAATCAATTGCTTAGACTGCACTGTAAACAATTGGCGATACTCATTAATTGTGCCTAGCTCCAAACTTCAATACATGCACACTCCAATCTTTATAAATATCTGCATTGTTATACTGGATCAGCATTTTGTCTCTGTAAATGATGGTAAAAATTGGGACAAGTTACAGGAAAGAGCAGGGTGAGATAAAACAAGATTTCCTTCATCCTCTTTACCTTTTTCTTCAAGGCCCAGCCCAACCCAAAAATATTTCCTAGCCTAATCCCAAAGCCCCCTATCCCCAATTCAAAGGCCTTTCTTTCCTTCTCTTTCAGCATCTCAGTTATGATCCACCTTCTTTCACTCTACCTCGTTTTGAGCCTCCTTCCCCCTTTCTGTAGTCCCTGTTTTATCCCTTCTATCCTGAATCCCCATTCTCTGTACTTCTGCAGCTCCTCCAAGACCCCAAGAATTCTTCCCTTCAACATCTTATGGAATTATTTCAGCTCTGTGGCTTGTGTTATGTAGGAAGTCAGACTGTAGATCACTGTGGCCTCTTCCTATCTTAGAATCCATGATCCTGTATTATAAACATGACACATACACACAAAGAAGCCCAGGTGGTCAGAAGCTGCTTTCCACTGATCTCCATCTCTGTGCCTTCAGTCATGGCTCTCTGCTTCCAGCTCCCAGCTCTACTGTAGTAACATGCTGCCCAACGCAGAGTAGGGTTGGGGGAAGCGTGGAGTAGTCAGCAACAGAGAGTGGGAAGAGGAAGCAGTTGCCAGACACTCAGCTTGTTTTCTAGCCAGAGCCAGTTCTCAGTCATTTTTGCACTGTGACATTCAGGCCTTGTCTACACTACACAGCTTTGTTGACAAAAAATTGGCCTCCAGGAGATGTCCCACAATTCCCATCATGACCACTCTGGTCAGCAGTTTGAACTCCACTGCCCTGCAGGTACGCCAGGCATGCACCCCTTCCCCCATTTAAAGGCCTGGAATTTTTGAAATTCCTCTTCCTGTTTTCTCAGCACGGAGTGTTCACATAGCATCTTCCCAGCTGACCATGCTGGCTTTCTGCAACCGAAGCGCTCCCGCATGGAGTACCCTGGAGCTGTTGGATCTGCTGGGTTTGTGGGGAGAGGAGGCTGTGCAGTTGCAGCTTCGCTCAAGCTGTAGGAACTTTGATATCTATGGACAGATTACTGGTAGCATGCAGGAGAAGGGACATGAAAGGGGCATGCAGCAGTGCCATGCTAAAATCAAGGAGCTGAGGCAGGCGTACCAGAAGGCAAAGGAGGGGCAACCATTGCTCTGCAGGAGCGCCGAAGGCATGCTGCTTCTACAAGGAGCTGCATGCCACCCTCAGTGGTGACCCCACCACCCAGAGCCCCGTGGATACTTCAGAGAGTCTGGGGGCAGAGCCCAGCGGAGTCCACTCCAAGGACAAAAGTGGTGGATGAGGAAGTGGAGTTGGAGGAGGATGTGGGACATGCAATGGGTTATCCATTGGAGTGGCAAGCCAAGGCCTATTTTTGACTCTGAAGGGGTCTAGCCCGTGTCAGCACTCCAGCTCCAGCACTCACAAAGCAGGAGAGCTAAGCTCTGGTAAGCACAGTGATAGGAGATTGAGGTCTCATTTACTTTGTTATATGGTAGAGGAGGGATAAGGGATAGAAATTAACAACAGACCCTATGTAGCAATGCAGTGGGGGCCCGGCGGAAAAGTTTGTTAACATACACCGTCCTGAGAATCCTCCACAGAGATCTCTAGGAAACTTTTACGTAGGTACTCTGCAATTGTCTGCCAAAGGTTCCTTGGCAGAGCTGCCTTTTTTCTCCCCCCGCTGTAGGAAATTTTGCCACACCAAAGAGCAATTTCTGCAGGGACAAAAGCAGCACACAGGCAAGCAGCATATGGACTTGATTTGAAGCCATATGCATCCCTGCATCCTGGTTTACCCTCAGGAGTGAGATATCAGGTTCAATTACCCCAATATGTGGAAAAGGATGCCACTATTCAGAATACTCTCCATAGGCATGTGTAGTGACTCTCTTCGCAAACCACCCAGACCTTTTGTCCCTTGTTGCCCATTCTCCCTTCCCAACCCCCTCCTCCCCAAACTCCTCTACATCTCTGAACTCACCATATTTGGGTCTTTCATGGAGCTGCGTGCTAACAAAGGGACAATGAGAAAGAGGTGTATGTGATTTTTGTGATTCATGGCTTCGAGTGCATTCACAATACTGTCTCTGTTCATTGTTTCTTTGGCTTCTGCAGATGTGTCCTTAAAGACCAACTCCTACCCACTGGCAGACCACCTCTGTCAGATAAGGTGGCAATCCAGGAGGACTAAGGAGGATATGTTTAGAGAAGTGGTGCAGTCAACAGATGCAGCAGACAGCAAAACAAGAGCATGGAGGGAGACAATTAATGAAAAACCCAGGCTGGATAACCTGGAAAGGAGACCTAGGCAGGAGCAGATGATAAATCTACTGGAGGGCAAGACTGAGATACTCAAGTTCCTCATGGTGCTGCAGTCTGAGCACATCAATACACGACTCCCTCTACAGTCAATACAGAACGCCATTCCATGCCATCCCCAAACTCCCCCAACACATTCCTCGCATGTTCCCTTTCCATTGCAGTACCACTTGCAATCCACCCCGAGAGACTGGTTTCATGATGAAAAGTTGCAGTTACACAAAGCTGTGAGAGCCTGAACCAAATGACTGCTCCTCATTGCCATGTGCCCCATTTGCAAAAAAATAGGTGTTTTATCCTTTAATTAAAGTCTACTTTTGAAATAAAATGAGTCTTTGTTTGTGTCATGCACATGGTTGTTGCAGCTAAAATTTAAACTCAGTGTCTATAGGCAGGAACATTTGCTCAGTACAATTGAAGCTCAGAAAGCAACATTATAGGGATCATTTAAGGCAGCAACTAAGCATAGCCTGACAGAATGCATCACATAAAGACACATTACTTGTGCTCATTGTCAAAATGATCCTTCAAAGCTTCCCTGATTCCAGTAGCCCCCTACTAAGCCCCTCCAATTGCTCTGGTATCTGGCTTCTCAAAATCGGCAGCCAGACGATCCACCTCATTTCTCCACTTTTTCCTCTTTGCTTTGCAAATGTTCTGCAGAGCACAGCAGGCTGCTCTGACCATTGGAATAATTTCCTCATTCAGGTCTAGCTTGCCAAAAAGACAGCACCAGCTATCTTTTAATCTGCCAAAGGCACATTCAACTGTCAAATGGCACATGCTGAGCCTGTTGTTGAAGCGTTCCTTGCTACTCTCTAGGTTCCCGATATAAGACTTCATGAACCACAGGAGCAAGGGACAGGCAGAGTCTCCCAGGATCACTATGGGCATTTGCACATTCCCCCATTGGCATCTTCTAGTCTAGAAAGAAAGTGCCAGCATGCAGCTTTATATACAGTCCAGTGCAGAGCTGTCCCTAGGGAAGGTGCTGAGTTTCTAATCTGCAAGGGGGTGCCCCCCTGGCTCTGCCCAGGCCCCACCTCCACTCCACCCCTTTCCCCAAGGCCCCACCCCTGCCTGCTTCTTCCCAGTTCAGCCCCCTCCTTCGAGTGCACTGTCCACTCGCTCCTCTCCCCTCCCCACAACACCTTCTGACACCACGAAACATCTGATCCATGGCAGGCGGTAGGCACCGAGAGGGCGGGGGAGGTGCTGATTGGCAGGGCCTGCTGGTGGGCAGGAGGCACTGAGGGGAGAGGGAGGTTCTGGTAGGGGGTCTCCTCCTCACCCCACCCCTCCACCCACCTGCTGCTTGCCTCCCCGTTCGCCCCTTCACCCTGCTCACCTGCCCACCTTCTGCCTCACCTCTCCGCCCACCTCCTCATGATTTTATCAAAGCACGGGGTCTGGGGCGGTCACCCCAATTCACCATACCCAAGGGCCAGCTCTGGTCCAGTGTTTCTAAAGATGCTTACATCATGGTCTTTTCCTGGCCAACCCACACCGATGTCAGTGAAAAGGCCCCAGTGATCCACCAGCGCCTGCATGGCCATGTAGAAGTAGCCCTTTCAGTTGATTTACTCTGTTTCAGGATGGTCTGGGGACAAAATTTGGATATGCATGCCATCTATTACCCCACCGCAGTTAGGGAATCCCATTGCCACAGAACCATCAATTATTTCCTGCACGTTGCCCAGAGTCACACTCCTTCATAGCAGAAGGCAATTAACCGCCCTGCACACCTGCATCATCACAACTCCCACAGTGGACTTTCCAACTCCAGACTGATTCGCGACTGACCAGTAGCAGTCTGGATTTGCCAGCTTCTGCACAGATTGCCATTCGCTTTTCCACTGATAGAACAGCTCTCATTCTGGCGTCCATGAGCCGCAGGCCAGGGGCAAGCTCTGCACACAATTCCAGGAAGGTGGTTTGCACATCTGAAAGTTCTGAAGGCACTGCTCATCATCCCATACCTGCATCATGATACCATCCCACCACTCACTGCTTATTTCTCACTCCCTGTACCAAGAGTCCACTGTGCGCAGCTGCTCTGTGAATGCCAGCAGCAATCTTGAATTGTTTCTTTCCATTGCACACAGCAGGGCAGGCAGCACAGATTCACTTTCTGTTTCCGAGATCATGAAATACTGCAGGCCCAGCCACATTGTGTTCATAATGCTCATCACCTGACTGATCAGCAGTTCAGGATCCAGGCTTTCAGGCAGAGATGGAGGGCGCATAGTTTACAGGGGCTGTTAAAAAATGGCATGAAACAAAGTCAGAAGCCCACGGAATGATGGGCCAGAAACAATTGCAACATGGGATGGTGAGCATGATGCAGTGCGATCTGTTCCCAGATCTCCCAGCAGCCAAGGGTGGCAAGTTGCACAGTGGGATAGCTACCCACAATGCAACACTCTCTCTGTCAATGCAAGAGCACTGACTGTGGACGCACTCAACCGACACAAGAAGCATTGTGTGGATGTGCACAATCAATGCAATTAAAGCAGCATATGGTCATCGACGTAACTTAAGTCAACTTAACTCTGCAGTGTAGACAAGGCCTCAGTTATATCATGGAAATAGAACTTGAATTCCCCTTCATCCAAATACCCTATTTCTCGCTCTCTCTCAGCTTCAATTAGAACTTTGCTGATTTTAGATCTCTTCACAGATCTTGGACCTTTTCAATTAATTTTAATCAGGCTAGTTAACACTTCTTTAATGTGTAAGAAATGGGCAAATATGTAACCGAAGAGTCATTTACCTTTTAATGAAGGTAACAAATATGCAATTAAAAAAGCCTCATCTTTCAGCGACTTTGCAGTAAATTAACTTGTTTTGCCATTATTGTGCCTGTAGAATGTCACTTCCTCTGGAGTTTTGACAGTAAAATTCTTTATCCTTGGCAGAATTAGCAAGTAACATTAAGATCTAGGAAATGACAATTGGTTTGTGAATTAGGTGGAATATACAATGTGTTAATTATTGAGGGACCAAACTTCATGCAATTTAAATTTAGCATCAAGATAAGGATAATGTATTATTAGGCTTCTGTGTATTTAATGAAGTTGAAAATGATTACCAAATCATAGAAATTGATTAGGAGTTTTCTTAACTATTCTCAAAAATTTCTGTGCAGTGGGACTTATCATAATGGACTATTATTCTTTGCAAATAGAATAATAATAACATGAATTGCTGAAATAGTATTGTAAGCATTGAGCTATTTTAATTAGATACACACTTAATCAAACATTTACTGAACGACTCGGGAGCTAGAATACAGTTACGCCGTTCCCTCTTTACAAGGCTCTGCATTTTAAGGCTGCAGTCAGTGTCAGGCGATTGTATCCAGTTGTTTACTGATCTCACATCAGTAAACTAGTAGGAGTCCACTGTTCACATTAGGGCCCAATCTAATTCCCATGAAAATCAATGGGCATGCTCCCAAGTAGGCCATATTCTGATCTCAGTTATGGTGGAGTAAATCCAAGATAAATGAAAACATACTTTGGCCCACTGACTTTAAAGGGTATTAGATGAAGCCCAGAATGTGCATCTGAAGTTTCCATCTTTCACTATGCACCCATGGCTAGAAATGGAATGGGTAGCTGTCATGGAGGTAAACTAACATCTCATCATCAAGAACAGCTATCAGTATGTTGCCCCCAATAGCCAGGAGAGGTCACAGCCATTAACCGTAGGTCTGGAAATTATTTTGCAGTGGGAGTCAGATCCATGGAATCTTATTTTAAGAATTGGTCCTACAGCTGCTGATGCAAAGAGGCCAAAAATAGGCCTTAAAAACAGCAGAGGGTTCCCCTGGAAGGGCCACCCCGCCTCACTAACCCCATCAAAAGGTATGTATTGGGGCATGGCCAAGGGGAACGGGTGTGCGCCAGACCACCACTGAGGTTCAGATAATCCCCAGCTGATGTAAATGCCCTTTGGCGCTGCTACCAGTCAGACTAACATAAAGCATCTCAAAGGCTGTTCTAACTTGCTCTGGGATCTGAGTCAACTCTAAGGAACCCTGGGATCAGGATAGTGTAGTGATGTCACAAACAGACCTTTGGGCCCCATCTCAGATAGTGTGCGAAAAGTAGCTCAGCCAGACCCAGGGATGGAGGCCTTTGCCAATTCAATCCCTGGCTTCTCTCCTGAGACTCCTCAATGCCAATTAATGACAACTGTGCAGTGTTATTTATGATTCAGACGGCTGTCCATTAGCATAGACTGAGATCATTGATCTATTTTCATTTGGCTGTCAGATGATAATACCATTCAGCAATTACCAATCTCGGCTGGAGTTGAACCAGTAACCAGGAGAAGAAAAGCTCTCTCTCATAATTCTTAAAGCCATTGGCTGAAAAGTTGTTTTATTTTTTAAAAAAACTTCAGCCAACAGAAATCAGGAACTCCATAAAAATAAAGTGCCCTGTCTGTGTATGGATTGATTGGATCAAATAGCTACTTAGACTGTACATTGTTTGGGGCAGGGATCATCTTTTCAGTACATGTATGTACGACGCCTAGCACCATGGAGGCCTGATGCCCAGTTGGAGGACGTATAGGTACAACAACAATACTAATAATGAATGTGATGATGAGCTGGGACACGAGAAAGCAGAATCTAGTTTTTCCAATTAAAATGTAGTGACCGTAGGTTTTTCTTATGAGCTGCTCCCATCTTATTTTATTTTTTGTATATAAATCATTTGACACAACAAAAGCATCCATCAAGTTAACTAAAAAGAAAAGGAGGACCTGTGGCACCTTAGAGACTAACAAATTTATTTGAGCATAAGCTTTCACGAGCTACAGCTCACTTCATCGGATGCATCCGATGAAGCTCGTGAAAGCTTATGCTCAAATAAATTGGTTAGTCTCTAAGGTGCCACAGGTCCTCCTTTTCTTTTTTCAAATACAGGCTAATACGGCTGCTACTCTGAAACCTATCAAGTTAACTGTTAAACTGGAAAAAAACGGTCACACACTGAAAATAAATGGCTCCTCTTCACCTCAGTATGTATTGTCTATAGCTGCTGAGGCTTTGGTTTGGCATTTAACTAGCAGCAGGAAACCTTAATCAGACCATCCATGAGCACTGAAAACTGGGGAGAGAGAACAACTGACATCTAAGTTGTCTAAGATGCAGGTCATGGAAAATTATCTGGATCTTGGTAACATGTATTCTCCTTCATCTCAGCTTTGAAGACCAAGGAAGAGAGAGGTGAATGACTATCAGTGTGCACTTTGTGCACTGGGGAGAAAAATAAACTGTTAACCTTTGATAAATTCTAGGTTGAGGCAGAACAACATAATGTTAGATCATGCTTTACCCATTTGCTGGTTATAAACAAGCATTGGATTTAGTCCATATCTTAGCAGAGAGAGCTGAACACAGGAGATCAAAACGTGAGAACAGATACTTCAGGCTGAAAGGACTTTGTGACCTCACTGACACTGTAGGCACCTAAATCTGGCCACACTTGGATTCACAAAGCCCCTGCTCAGCTGCCCCCAAACTCCTTGTAGGTGTCTACATTTTTCCTGTAAGTGTTCCCTGAACATCTATGTTTCTACTTCTGAAGATACAAACTGCAGCCTCATGCCAGGTGTCCAGATGCCTAAACTCCAGAGCAATGCATGAAATGGGGGATTGTAGGTGTTCTTCTGCCTAAACTCACCTGTAGGGCCCAATCTGGTAAGTGTGCTCAGACCTGCCTCCCAGATCAGATATCCCCAAGGAAACTTACACAAAATGGCTGGAGGTGCAGGGGAAAGAGGAGGGCAGGTTAGAGTAGTTGGGAGACCACTGGTTCAAGTCCACACTCCACCTGCAGCGTAGGAGGGTTTTGAACTGGGATCTGCCCCTTCTCAAATGAGTACCCTAGCCACTGGGCTATGGGATATACTAATGTAGGACTCCCTCAGTCTCTCCTGTTGAAGCTGTTCCACTGTGCATTAAAATAAATGAAAATTCATTGGGCCAGAGAAAGCAAGAGCAAGAATGACTCTGGAGACTGGTGGTTAGAGCATGCACCTGGGAGATGGGAGACACAGGATCTAGTCAGAATGCTGCTGCCCCTCTCCCCACGGTCTTGCAAAAACAGCTTATGTGCCTAACACCAAGAGAGGTTTTGCAGCTGAGAATCCCAGTCAGAGAGAGGGGCTTATTCGAAGACGCCTCTTCCCCCTCCACTTCATTGCATATGGAGCCTAAGTGCTGAACTCAGGCTTTGTGAATGCCAATGACTTTCTAGGCACCCAAAGTTAGTTTGTGGTGGCTGATGTCACCACACTTCAGTGTCTATGTGAATCTAGCTCTTATTGACTGGTCAAATGAATACGGAAAGAAAACAATGTGTTCATTTCGAGAGGCCACTCAATGCCATTATAAAAAAAAAAACTGCCAGAGGGAAGGCAGGGCAACATGCAGGGTCACAGGACAGGCTTGAACCCCAGGCTGGAGGAATTTGTTATTACTCCTTTTTAGCTCGTTTTGACATCTGCTTATGCACATTACCCTTTGAAGAAAGGAAAACTTGTACTGACTGCCTCATGGGTTCGTTATCTTGAGCCAGGCCACCATTAACATTAACAGAAGATCGGGTCTGGGTTCTGTCTATGGCCCAAGTGCTGTGTCCTCCCATAAGCTACACTGGACCTTTCTAGCCTATCCTACTCAGGTTCTCATGCCAGCTTCATCACCATAGTGTCTGAATGCCTTTTGCAAGGGGCATCGCTGCCTTTTCCCCTCCCGGCCCTGCTCCACCTCAGTTAACACCTCTTCTCATACTAGAGCTGCTGTAACTTCCTCAGACTGCTACTGCTGCTGATGTGTCCCCACCCTGGCAATGATGTAGGATTCTCCATCGGCAGGGCTTTTAGTTGCAATTGGAAAGGAAAGCGAGAGGGCCAGTGGGGACCCTGAATTATCAAAAACCTCGCAGTCAAATATATACTTGAAAAAGGGCCCAAACTGGCCATTTTGCTCATCCTGACCTTGGTGTCAGGGATAAGAATCATGCCGTAAATCATTGCTGCCCTGGCACTCATCCTGGACAATATGTATTTTACCAGTAAACAACATAAGCAAAGAATAAGTAGCAGTTTGGGCGCCGCTTCAAACAGCAGCATTGCAGATCAATATGATTTATAAAACAAGCCTTCCCATCCCAGGGATGAAACACCCCCACCCTCCATCCCAGTTCTACAAGACCCGTTGTCCAGGGATCAGATATACTGCAACGCTTAGGCAAAACATTTCTGAGTGACGGTGCTCTGGAAGCATTAAGGCAGAGTTCGATTTAGTTTGTGTTTACTATTAAGAGTGCCTTGTACTTCTCTGTGTTCAGCATATAAAGAGTGGATTTGAGACTTTATAGTTACACAGTTTGAAGAAAGAAAAGGAGTACTTGTGGCACCTTAGAGACTAACCAATTTATTTGAGCATGAGCTTTCGTGAGCTACAGCTCACTTCATCGGATGCATACCGTGGAAACTGCAGCAGACTTTATATACACACAGAGATCATAAAACAATACCTCCTCCCACCCCACTGTCCTGCTGGTAATAGCTTATCTAAAGTGATCATCAAGTTGGGCCATTTCCAGCACAAATCCAGGTTTTCTCACCCTCCACCCCCCCACACACAAACTCACTCTCCTGCTGGTAATAGCCCATCCAAAGTGACAACTCTCTACACAATGTGCATGATAATCAAGGTGGGCCATTTCCTGCACAAATCCAGGTTCTCTCACCCCCTCACCCCCCTCCAAAAAACACACACACAAACTCACTATCCTGCTGGTAATAGCTCATCCAAAGTGACCACTCTCCCTACAATGTGCATGATAATCAAGGTTGGCCATTTCCAGCACAAATCCAGGCTCTCTCACCCCCCCACCCCCCACCCCTTTTTTTTTTCCCAGGAACACACACACACACACACAAACTCACTCTCCTGCTGGCAATAGCTCATCCAAACTGACCACTCTCCAAGTTTAAATCCAAGTTTAACCAGAACGTCTGGGGGGGGGGGGGGTTAGGAAAAAACAAGGGGAAATAGGCTACCTTGCATAATGACTTAGCCACTCCCAGTCTCTATTTAAGCCTAAATTAATAGTATCCAATTTGCAAATGAATTCCAATTCAGCAGTTTCTCGCTGGAGTCTGGATTTGAAGTTTTTTTGTTTTAAGATAGCGACCTTCATGTCTGTGATTGCGTGACCAGAGACATTGAAGTGTTCTCCGACTGGTTTATGAATGTTATAATTCTTGACATCTGATTTGTGTCCATTTATTCTTTTACGTAGAGACTGTCCAGTTTGACCAATGTACATGGCAGAGGGGCATTGCTGGCACATGATGGCATAGATCACATTGGTGGATGTGCAGGTGAACGAGCCTCTGATAGTGTGGCTGATGTTATTAGGCCCTGTGATGGTGTCCCCTGAATAGATATGTGGACACAGTTGGCAACGGGCTTTGTTGCAAGGATAAGTTCCTGGGTTAGTGGTTCTGTTGTGTGGTATGTGGTTGTTGGTGAGTATTTGCTTCAGGTTGCGGGGCTGTCTGTAGGCAAGGACTGGCCTGTCTCCCAAGATTTGTGAAAGTGTTGGGTCATCCTTCAGGATAGGTTGTAGATCCTTAATAATGCGTTGGAGGGGTTTTAGTTGGGGGCTGAAGGTGACGGCTAGTGGTGTTCTGTTATTTTCTTTGTTAGGCCTGTCCTGTAGTAGGTAACTTCTAGGCCAGGTAGCCTATTTCCCCTTGTTTTTTCCTACCCCCCTCTCCCCCCAGACGTTCTGGTTAAACTTGGATTTAAACTTGGAGAGTGGTCAGTTTGGATGAGCTATTGCCAGCAGGAGAGTGAGTTTGTGTGTGTATGTGTGTCCCCGGGGAAAAAAAAGGGGGGGGGGTGAGAAAGCCTGGATTTTTGCTGGACATGGCCCACTTTGATTACCATGCACATTGTAGGGAGAGTGGTCACTTTGGATGAGCTATTACCAGCAGGAGAGTGAGTTTGTGTGTGTATGGGGGTGGGGGGGTGAGAAAACCTGGATTTGTGCTGGAAATGGCCCACCTTGATTATCATGTACATTGTAGGGAGAGTGGTCACTTTGGATGGGCTATTACCAGCAGGAGAGTGAGTTTGTGTGTGTGTTTTTTGGAGGGGAGTGAGGGGGTGAGAGAACCTGGATTTGTGCAGGAAATGGCCCACCTTGATTATCATGCACATTGTGTAGAGTTGTCACTTTGGATGGGCTATTACCAGCAGGAGAGTGAGTTTGTGTGTGGGGGGGTGGAGGGTGAGAAAACCTGGATTTGTGCTGGAAATGGCCCAACTTGATGATCACTTTAGATAAGCTATTACCAGCAGGACAGTGGGGTGGGAGGAGGTATTGTTTTATGATCTCTGTGTGTATATAAAGTCTGCTGCAGTTTCCACGGTATGCATCCGATGAAGTGAGCTGTAGCTCACGAAAGCTCATGCTCAAATAAATTGGTTAGTCTCTAAGGTGCCACAAGTACTCCTTTTCTTTTTGCGAATACAGACTAACATGGCTGTTACTCTGAAACCTGACAGTTTGAAGAGGTAATCATGTGAAGACTGAAAACAAGCATTTCAAATGAAGGATCAAATTTTGCCCTTTAACTTTGGTAGGGTTACACAGGATGTAACAAACCAAGGGCAGAATTTGGTCTGGTTAGGGTGAAACTCCATTAAGTCCCAAGTACCTCCCCTGAATTAACTTTACTTACTGACTAGATGCCTGGTGGCAACCTTCTAGCACCCCCTAATGATAGTTTCATACTCTTGGTATCTGAAATTTAACATTTTACCCATGCCTTGCTTTACAAGGTCCATTCTTGGGATGACTGAGGAATAACAGAGCATATTTACCTACAACTGTATAATTAACCAAGTTTATGGCAACAAAAAAATAAGCATACATCTGGGATTCCTCCAGAGCACAGAAAAAGCAAAAGAGATGATGTACTGAACCTTTTGGCCATAGGATGGCAGTGCAAGCTTGGTTTTTCTTCTAAAGAAGGCAGAGCTGCTGCTATTTGCTGACTCAAAGCCAAAACCCCACAGAATGAGAACTGCTCATTCTACAAACCCTTGGTTCCAATATAGGGTCTCCAAAGAGCACCTGCCACATTCCAGTGAGCAATGATCCTGCCCTGCTCTGTCTTTGTTATTCCATGCAAGGGCCATTTATCTGGTGGCTGACACTGAAAAGCTTTTAATAAACAACCTCTACAAAAATTTTATGACACAGACATGTTTAAGGACATCTTTTATAGACACTCTATTGCCTTAATCTCGCTATCGGTTTCAATAGCCTCCTATAAACTTGAAAATAACATTCTTTTTTAAATTCTCATGGATGTGACCCACAGCCCTCCTCACAGGGAGGCCATGGAATTGAAGTAAATATGCCTTGACCCTGCACCAGCATTATCAGTGCTGTCATATTAATGCAATTCTGCATGTCATTGTAGTAAGTGCTCACTCAGCTGTTTGGGTGACCCCCACAGGAACAAAGCACAAAAAGTTCAGAAAACTGTAGGTTCTCCATAAACAAAAGTTGTTTCTGATCTTATATATTACATCTTTCCTCATGACAGAGGGAAGAAGTAAAAACATGTTTAAAATGCAGAAGACCTTCCTTTTAAATTATGACAAATTTAAAAGGAGGCCAAATGTGAGACGAGCTCAAAGGTGCAATCCACAGTGAGGTTTCAATGCTTTAGAATTGTAGAATACAAGGGTTGGAAGGGACCTCAGGAGGTCATCTAGACCAACCCCCTGCTCAAAGCAGGACCAATCCCCATTTTTTGCCCCAGATCCCTAAATGGCCCCCTCAAGGATTGAACTCACAACCCTGGATTTAGCAGGCCAATGCTCAAACCACTGAGCTATCCCTCCCCCCTCTTTAGGAGCACTGAGTTTCCTGTGTCTGGAATGGAGCATCAATTTACCATTTGTGTGGGAAGGGCTTCTTGCAGACTATAACCAAGGAGCTTCCATCTCATAGCTAATTTAATTTAGAAGAGAAGGGGAGCACTGGTGAGTCCAACAGGGGTTTCTGAACACTCTACAGTCTTGATTCTGACCTCATTTCTCATTATTGGTGTGAACTAGGAGTAACCCCATTGAAACCAATGGAGTTAACACAATGTATGCGAGATCAAAATAAAGCCTTAAGACTATTGCAGGGGTGGCCAAACTTACTGACCCACCGAGCCACATACAACAATCTTCAGAAGTTCAAGAGCCAGGGTGTGCCTGCTGGGACTCGGGGTTTCAGCCCTGCTCCTGCTGAAGCCCCAAGACCCTCTTCCCCGCTGGGCAGAAGCCCCTTCCCCCACTGCAAGGCAGAGGTCCCAAGCTCCCTCCCTCACCAGTCTAGTAGGTAGAGAATGGGACTGGGGAGGCATGGGGGGTTCTGTGAGCCACACTTTAACTGTAAAAGAGCCGCAGGTGGCTCACAAGCAACAGTTTGCCCACCCGTGGTCTATTGAGTCCATTTTGGGGGGTTGGTCATTGCTTCCCCTTCCTATGGATATGAGAAGCATATACACAAACAGATGTAGGAGATTCATTTGATTTGTAAATGTCTGCAATTTTTGATTATTTATGAGGTGGGAACAGGTTCCATCTACTTTCAATGAGCGGTTGGTTATGAGCAGAGATGGCCGAAGCCACTGTGTTTGAACGTTCATTGAAAAGAGACTGCTGTTGCAATGACAATCGAGCGCATTCTCTATTGGAGCTATAGGACTTACACAAGATACCGTGGTGCCGGGTTCTCTCACTCCAATATTAACTAAACACAGCCTTTGTTGCCTAATGTCCATCACATATGGCTCCCCTCAGCCTGGCCATGACCGGAACGCTCCTGGAAAGTGATTGCTGGCTGGCCTGCAAAGCTCAGAGTGGGATCTGAACACACAAAGCTCAAGGGAGTACTGATCTAATGTTCCAGTCGGGCCCACTGCTGAATGTGAGCTGGAAACCAGGATTTTGTTTGATGTTTTTATTCATAATACATAAGTGTGACTTCTCAGAAGTTAAATATCCGGTAGCTTTCGTTAAGTTTCTTTTGTAGCTTATTGAAAATCGAAGCATTCAGCAGTCAAACTATTGCCCACAATGCCAAGCTGTTCTGAAAATGCTGCTGCCCTCCGGGAGTCTGCTTATTATTGCACTCTTAATACTAGAGCTGGTTGAAGTTTTCTGAGTCTCCTTTTTGAGAGGATTTTTCATCAACATTTTAAAATTAAGTGAAAAGAGGGATGAATTTTGTGCACAAAAAATTGTGAAAACTGCATCTTGTTTCTCAAGCAGTGGTAATGCCTGTCAAAACATTTTAATGTTCAAAACTTCTGCCAAAAAAAAAATTGGGTGAACTTTTCATGAACATTTTCACAAGATTTTCCCCATTTTTTGATCATCAGTTTAGAATTTTGCTCCACATAACACCTACATGTTCCTTATACCCTCCACACAAGGGCTGGCCACATTTGCAATCCTTACGCTCTTCTGAGAGCAAGCACTGGTCTCTGCTACCATTATTGTTGTTTACTATGGTAGTGCCTAAGTGTCAACAAGGAATGTGGTCCCATTGTGCTAGGAGCTGTACAAACACAGAGTAGTAGAGTTACAATCTAAATACACCAGACACAGGATGGGAGATGGCTATAACTCGCAAAGAAAGCAATATGAGGGCAGCAAAGATCATGTTAGTTCCCCTGAATTAATTTTACTTACAGACTAGATGCCTGGTGGCAACCTTTCGGCACCCCTAGTGATAGTTCTATTCCTCCTACCCCCTGTTGTCTTAGCTCTGGCAGCAACTGCTAGAGTTCTTCCCCTTCTGGGGCTCAGGGTTGACTTCTGGGAGGGAGGTGAGCCAGAGCATGAGCCCCGAGAAGAGCGGGGCTAATGGACTAATGTAGAAATAGGCATATTTGAATAGCAGGCAAAACTGTTTGCTTGTATATTTGGTTTTAGAAGTATCTCCACTGTCTTTCCTTGTGGAGCCAATATGCAGAGCTGCGGTAAGCACTGTAACATCTCCAATAGAGTTGTCCTCATTTTGATCTCTTTATTTTGATGCTTTAGTGAAGACGGTCTTTGATTCAACCCAGTGACTCCTAATCATGGAAAATATGTAGATGAGCAAGCAAACGCAATGGATGCACTGATTATTACAGTAAATAAGGAAATCCATGGGTTCCACTTGCAAGGAAACTTCAAAATATACGATCGGCTACAGGAGAGGTTGGCTAGGACAGTAACATTTGTCGTCTGACTCCCAGCATGTCTTTTAATCAAGACAGAACAAGATGCAGGCTCTTGTTAAAGGTATGTGAGCTGGTCGGACCATTCCACAGGCAGTCCTATATGCCGGAGCTCCTTCATTTGCATGTGTACGTATTATTACAAGCTTGTGCACCTGAGTATGGAAATGACTAATGAAAGAATGAAGGCTGCCCTGTACCCAAGGGAAATGTGGAGGAAACTGGAGATACATTCTGAAGCTCCTCATACTGAGAAAAGAAATATCTTGAAAACCTGATATAAAGATCTTGCCATTCATAGAACAACTTCCCTATAAGTGAAGGTTCACTATAACCAGAATATATGCATTTTATGATATGCATATTATACAAAGACACACACTGGAGGAATTCATGATTTTCATTCTACTTTCCTCCACGTGTTGGGTCATGCTCCCCGTAAATGATGCTCACTCTACCTATAATTCATGTAGAGCAGTATGTTTGCAGTGCTTCTACATGTAATACTTTTTCAAAAGGGTAAATCCACAAACAAGGCTCTGTGTAAACGGTCTTATTTATTTCGCCATCCAACACCCCACTTGCCAGAAGAATTATCACTTGTGTATTCAGTTTCAATCAGATAAAAATTTGCCTAATAAAATATTTACTCAGCCTTTGTCCCTGCAAGTGTAAACTCATGTAATTACAGAGTACTCCAGACCTATGATTATAAATCTGTAGAAATAAAATCCACAACACATTAACAGCACAGAGCAAAATATGACACTCATTTACAATGAACAATGATAGTCCATGGCAAGCTGGTAGGTAACCTGCATGCATACACTCTACCTTGGGTTCATTTTTAACAGTGCCCTTCATTTCAATTTTTAGTTGGACTCAAAGCATGTTTGGTTATTTCTTCTTATTACACAGTGAGGATTATGTGGTAATTACCTTTAAATCAGAGTCCAGAAATGTGATGATTCCACTTTTTGTTGTTGTTGTTGCAATCATCTGATACCAAGCAGTGGCTATCAGAAGCCAGCAGATGTTATATTCCGATAGCCACTATAACAGGAGGACACCGAAAGTGGGAACCTAGGGTGAAGAGAAGGGAAGTGGAAGAGACTCAGGATTCATGGACAGGAGCAAACTGGACCACACAAGTGGGAGGGGCGAGGGTTCAGAATACAGTTAGGGTGGGACGGAAGAAGCTGGCCCAGGCTTAAAACGGCCATAACCACTCAGCAGCAGCCATTTTAAGTATTCAGGATTCACACAGCCATCGCCTGAGGGGTGCTGAGCAATTTCAATTCCCGGTGAATTTAAACGGATTTCAGGTGCCCAACATCTCTCAGCATTTGGTCCAAACTTTTTTTTTTTTAAATAGCAGATTTGTGTAAATTTGACTCCAGCAAAATCAAAGAATCCCCGCAACAAGGAGCTTCTGATTATTTCACAGTGACCGAGCATCTATTGATATCAAAGTGCTGTTGTCAGATCTGCTCTGGAACAGCTTTCAGTGGGCAGTGGTGCTGCCAGAGATGGGATATTGCCATTAAAACCTTCCTGGGCTCTGGAGCCAAGTCTTGATATGTAGTTGGAACCTGAAGCGAGGAGGCAGCCTTGAAAAGATAAACAGGTAGTGATAACCTGTTCATTAGATGGACAAGGCCAAAGCCAGACTATTGTGTTGATTTTAAATAATGTTTACATAAGAGCTTTTCAGCACAGCAATCAGTGGAGTTGGGAGAGTAAAGAACAACAACATCTTCTGTACCCGTCACTTTAATATATGCCTGCTCCCCCTTTGACATGGCACCAGAGTTTTTGAAACTCAGTAGCTCGAAGCTGTAGGGAGGATATTTTGAAGGAATTTATAATTAAGCCTGTCCTTAGGCTTGTGAGGTGAGGACTTCTAGTGGTTTTGTTTAAAGGGCTACCCTACTTAGGCAGGTTTTCCCGTGCTAGTACCACTATTATGTGCTATTTCAGGTGTAGAATTGAAAAACCAGTTTCCTGCAGGTAACCTGTCGAACTCATCAGGTTACCTAACCTGCCTGAGACTGAAAAAGTTCAGGTTCATAGGGTTTCTAGGTCCCCAACTAACTACCTGAAAAAATGACCGGTTGGACTCGGACCAAATGCCAGCATTGCCATTCAGTGCTGCTGCTTGTCAGCCCCAGGAACAGGACGAGGTGATCAGATGAAAGAGGAGAGCAGGGAAAAGAAAATGTGTCCCTTGATGGAGCTGTGAAGGTAGAGAATGACCGTGGTCTCCGCATGGCTTTGGGGGTGAGAAAATCCATGACTGTTATGTCTCCCAGTATTCTGATCATTTGAAGTCACTGGCCAGCAGTTTTAATTAAAGTAAAAATAGCCTGGGCATAACCACTTTCCATCTTGTCTGCATAGGCTGCTGTATGTCGACAGGAGCATATTTTCAAAGGCCAGCTCCTCAGCTGAAGTAGCTCTGCTAAAGTCAATGGCACAGTGCAGGTTTATACCAGCTGAGGCTTTGGCCATGGAAGTCCAAGTCCAGGAGTGTAAGAATAAACTACAATCTATCATGCTGCTGTAAATGCTGAAGTAAAATGTTTGTAGTATGAGCTCGATTTTTTTTTTTTAACGTGGACAGTGCTGCCTGTTTCCTGGTGATCCTTGCTCAAGTTCCAGGCAGATGTTTCAGTCTAGTCTGCGGCCCAAATGCAAGTGGGTAGATCCTGTGTGAGTTGCTTTCATATGGAGGAAGTGCCCCTAGCTGCCAAAAATGGGCAGTGTGGTAATCCTAGCTAGTTAGCCAGAAAGGACCAGGGGAGAGAACTCAAAGGGGTTCCATTGAACTAGTTGCCAATATCCTGGAGGGTTAGCACAGGGTTATGATAGACAGCAAGTCAAAAATGGGATGAGCATCATCAGTGGAAGGGTGGGAGTGGTAAAAGAGATCACATAATATCACTGTGGGAGTGATTGTGCTAATGGCTGTGTTAGGCCTGGGAGCTTGTCCGGGATAAACTAGATGTGTCCAGAAGCCTAAGAAGATTCAGAGACCTTCTCTACACTAGCCACCTCCAGTGCCATAAGTCATCACCCATGCAGCAACAGGAGAAGTAGCAGCATAGAGAGACACAAGATCTCGTGGTAAAAATGACCTCAGTACAGCTTCTACCACAGCAAGCACTGAGGGAGCCGTGCTGGCCGTGAATTGTGGCTGCAACATTTGCTTGAGATGCAGCCGGAATGCCCTTGGGGCTAATCGAGTGCTGTGCCTGAATTCAGCCCATGCACCTGCCTCCCAAGCACCTAGTCAATGCTCCAGTAAAGGGATCAAGGGGAAGGTGGGGAGAGGGCAACAGGATCAGGCACAGGGGCTGAGCAGACTTATTAGTCCTTGAATTTATTGTGGGGGGCATTATTCTACAGTGTAAGTGCCCTGTACAGATAACCTGCCTGAGCCATTTCAACTACAATAAGCTTTGCCTTTGAGTCTGAGGCTGCCGACCTGGTGGGTATTAGCCCAGAGTGCCTCAGGGAGCTGAGCAGGGTGGTTTTTAAGAGAGATGAGAAAATAGCTCAGCTGATTGATCCATGAGATGGGGAGAGGGTGAGCTGAAGCACTGCAGACACTGTGCCCTATGCTTGGGTGTGGGCCCCCTACTGATAGCACACATCTATGGGCCAAAACCCAGCCTCAGCCATGAAGGAGAAAATGAAAACCGACACTTCCCACATCCCAGCCATAATGTAACCTTAATTACAGCCTCCCAGGGCACTTTTATCTCTCATTATTCTCATGGATTTAGGCAATTTTTAAAAATCCCACTGTTTCCGATTGTGAATCTGAATAACAAAGATGAAGAAATCCGAAGACCAGACCTCCTCCCCCCTGAACGTGAATGTCAGGACACACATGCATTGCTGATAACTGGATCCTTGGAGGCTGGGCCTGGAATGCAAAGGAACGTATGTGCACATGTCTCCATGCATACACAAGATGCTTCCAAAACCTGGAGAATAAACTGCAAACAAAACTGAAAACTTTAATAACTAGAATTTTTGTAGGTGTCTGAATGGAGCTTGCTGGATTTTCTCCTCACCAATCTGCACAGAGGTGATGTCTGCTGGCCTGGTAACTGGTGGCAAGATTAAGTTACAGAGTGTTTACTCTGTGTTGTACTCCAATCCATTTACAGACAGACTCGATTTTCCATTTATTGGTGATATTCCATTCTATTGGAGAAGTCTCCTGCTTAAAACTGTGTCCCCATTGTGCGTGCTGTAGAAACCCACACAAAGGCAACATCCCTGCCCCAAAGAGCTTGCAATCTAAGAAGGCAAGATATATGCAAGGTGGGAGGAGTGAGAGGGATGCAATCACATAGATAAGTTTCACTTGCATTTGCTTTTTTAAAAATCATCATTACAGAGAGTCACTGATGAAGGGTCAGTTCAGATACAAAACCAGCTCCAGCCACGATAGCACAAAGGAAGATGTTATTGCTCCAAGGTAAAACTGTCTATATTCAGAAGCAGTGGTTGGGGAAAATGAGGTTTTTTTACACCTTCCTCTGAAACATCTGGTATTGCCCTCTCTCTCTCGGATAGGATACTGGGCTAGATGGATCCCTGGTCTGATCCAGTTTTGCAATTCCCATGTTTCTATCCAAGTGCTTCAATTATTCCCTAAGCAAGGTTTTCTAACTGTTTTAATTCCCTCGGGTGAGTTTCAGAGAAACGTAGCATGGCCATTCAGGGTTTATGGCCTAGTGGTTATTAGATCAAGCACTAGGAGTGAGGAAACGTTGTCAATGATTGTCACAGGGTGGTCAGTCCCTGTCATTAGACTGAACCCAGAGCCCCTGGACTGGAGCAGGTGAGCCCAATCCAGCCAATTAAAGAGGGCTGGGCTACACCTGAGCCTTAAAGGACTGCTAGTGGGCAGCTGGAGAGGAAAAAGGACTGAGACAGGCTGAGCCCTGGGGTGGGAAAACCATGCTGGAGTGGACAGCTAGCCCCTGTTGTGGGTCCCTGGAACCACGGGCTTAGGGAAGCAGCCCTGGGGTACTGTTCGAGGAGCGGAGCAGAGCTGACTGAGGCTGGGAGGCCCCCAGGGGCTGGATCAGGAGAGATCCCTGGGAGGGGAGTCTCTGAAGCCTGGGGACAAACACTTAGTTACAACTGCTTTCTATTTGTTCCATAACCTCTGTTTAAAGAAATAAACCTCCTTGGAGCCAGGGAGAAGTGACAGCCCTGGTGACAATGACTGACTGCATAATCTTGAGAAAATCCCTGAGTCTCTCTGCCTCAATTTACCCATCTGTACTTTGTATCTTTTACAAATTTTGTGATGCTTAATTAATCAAAGATTGTAAAGCTCTGAAATCCATAGATGAAAATATACTTTTGTATACATTTATAAATCTGTAATAAAGCTACTTCAGCATTTGTAGCCTGGTTCTGCAACAGGATCACCTTGGCAGAGGTTATCTCTGAGTCCTATCCAAAAAAGGGCTGCGGTTTTGTTATTGGTTTTGACCAGTAAAACATCTTCTCATTTGGGATGACATTTCCCAACTCAAGCTAATATTTAAAAAGCTGACTTTGAATTCACTGAGTCAGCATTAACTCAACATCAATATATCTTCCAGATGCCACCCTGTGGCTGAGAATACATCTTGCAGCTGTTCTTCCCTAGAAATGTTTCCATGATTGTATTATAATGACATTTAATTGGTTTTGCTTGTTCCCAAAGAAATCCTTGTTCTTTGTTCCCAACTCTGTTAGGGGAATGGACAAACCAGACAAAAGCGGGAAGGGGAACAGAGGTGAAGTAACTTGCCCAAGGTCCCACCACAGGGCCATGGCATAGCTAGGAATACAATTCAGGTTTCCTGCATCCAAAGTCAGTGCCCTGTTCATTGGATCACACTGCCTCCCGTTATATGTTTGATTATAAGATGTATATATGAAAGTATGCAAGGTGGCTCAATTGCCTTCAGTGTATATTTTCCACATGATATATATGCAATTCTTCTGACTTCGGTATATATACTGTGTCTGTGTGTATATATACCCACATACGTACGTACATAACATTTTATAGAATACAATATGTTCTATATGCATTGTATAATATGTACTATAACACCTATGGCCATTTTCCCATGTGGGAGCAACAACCACCCTTTAATCTCCTTCATCCTCTGCCACTCGGACCAAATGGCCTCGTTTTACAGAGCAGCACTGGGGGAAGCATGCCGCTTTTGCCCTTTCATTTAAGCGAAGGCCAGAGGCACGTCTGCATTTTCTCATTATGTGAGAGTGTTTGGGGGAGATTTTTTTCTGCACAGCTGGAAGAGTGGGGGAGTTTGGCTGGTGTCATGGAGAGCAGCGCTCGGAGGCCTTTGTTAACAAGCCAGAAAGGTGCTCTGGAAAGTTTTGTTGAAGTCAGAAGCTCACCTCCCTATTGAAAGCGGATAATTCTTCTCTTCACCTCTCCCACATGAAGTGGAGTGGAAGGAGTGCCCCTTTAAACCAACAGTTAAATACAAAGCCTTTGTTCAAAAACCATGTGGAACAGAGGCTATTAAAATGTATTTAGCATCACAGTGGTTAGAAATGGGGAAAACTTGTTCATATCTTGGTCCATTCTCAGTAAAGTCAGGATATAGTGACCTGATATCAGATACTGAACAGCTACAAAGCTTGACTTCAACTGTATAAGAAATAAACTAAAGGACCCAATCCTGCAAACACCACGAGGCATAGTGCTTAGTGGGGTTAATGATATTATTCACAATACACTACACTTGGTAGTACATACTTGTAGTTTTAGGGCCTGAAGTTAACAACCCACCTTTTTTTATTGCCATAATTCACAGATTGATGGTGAAAGTGACTCACAGATTCAATTATTTATGAGCAGAGATTGATTATTAAAGGGCAAATTAAAGAGGCAGGATAGAGTAAAATTAAGTTCTGCAGGAGACTTTAACTTTTCTCTTGTTGTATTCAGCCTATGAGATTTTGCAATAAAAATAATGCTTTCCACCCACATAGAGTATAGCGTATTAAGGAGATTAGTGTATTTTACATTGTCCAGCGGACAGAGCATGTTGGTTGGGGCCACCAGGCACTAATATAATTCCAATCAGAATTTGACAAAAATAAGCCTCTTGGATAGTGGCTTTAATCTAAATTCACAGTCCATGTACCCCCCGCCCCCCTTTACTAATCAACCAATCTGCTCCTGAGTCCAAGTCAAGCTGCTGGCCCACTCTAAACTTGGCCTGACCCCACCCAAGCTAGGCCTCTTGGCAGCTATACAGGACATCTGCAAAGATCAAAGAGCATTTACTGAGATTTTATGTTGTGTCATTTTAAACTAATATACAGACACACCAAAATACTACTGACATTAAAAGAAGTTGGCACTACTAGAAAACAAACCGCACAGTTGTGAAGAGGAAACTGGAAAAGGACTGGTATTGGTGCAGACCAGCATCTGCTGCAATCATTGCAGAGGCATTCATGTGGTATCCCGTGCTCCTTCTTTGGAGGGAAGCCTATTGTCCAGAGTCAGAATTTATCTGATTTTTAAAATAGGACAACAGGATCCAATATGGGCCCATCTCTACTGGGAGCCAATTCAGATGCAATGTATCAAAATGAGACCAGCCTCTTTACAGGGGAGGAAAGGGGAAAATACCTTCACCCACCTTGCATGTCAGGCCAGGAAACAGCTACAATGTACTTAGTACTTAGGGAGAACAGGCCCTGCTTTCAGTGGCATGGAGATTGGCAGGGTGAAGGCAAGGTCATAGATCTCCATGGTTTACACGAGCCAGCAGCTCTTTGCTGTATGTCCTTAGATGGAGTCCCGGCTGATTTGGTTCCTCCTTGGGAATTTCTGGGCCAGATATTCAGCTGGTGCAAATCAACCTAGCTCTGGATCTCTGGCAGCAGATCAGCTCTTCTGCACCCCCGTGACTATCACACGTTAGCATCATATTGTATAATTTCGGTCACTCTGCATTGACTTGCACTTCACTGTGAGAATGATTTCCCCTCCCTCCCCCCCCTACAAATCCCACCTTTGCAATTGCTCAGACATTAGGGAAGTCACCTACTTCTCTGGCTCAGTTTCCCAATCTGTCAAATGGTGATAATACTTACTGTCCTGCCTCACAGGGGCATTGAGAAGTGCTACGTAGTACAAATAGTGTGGTTTTTAATCTTTTCCCCAGTAGATGAGATGTCATTAGTTGGAGGGGACTTTCCTTATACTTGGGGGCCTGATTGTAAACACTTATTGGCATTAAGGTGAAGTTTACTCTGAGCAGAAGTTCAGCACAAAGCTTGTGCAAATATAAGACCCATTTTGAGGACTTAAGTAGTGCATAAATCTCATGCTGGTCCTTTTTAGAAGGATGAACTTCATTTGTCAGTGAGCACTTACCCAGGTAGTCCCATTATAAAATCTCTGGGACTACTTGCCTGAGAAAGTGTTCTCCAGCATGAGGGAAGGTTGCAAAACTGGGCCCATTATGGTGAATACCATTAGAACCAATCCTATTTTATCTACTGGTAAAATGGCAAGAAAATATTTTAACTACACCCAAGTGTTAACGTACCCCAAGTACATGTTTTATTGTCAATAAATCTGCTACCCACAGCAGATACTTATGAAATATTTTCCATTGCTCCCATATGTACTTCACTGAATTCTAACTCATTTTTCTTTCCTTTTTAGTTTTTTCAGACTATTCACACCACAAAACTGGCCAAAAAGCACAGCTGGAAAACACACTGCCACATGAAAAAATGCTTTTCCTTTGAAGAATGGTAATGGGGCTGTTTATTTTAAAAAAACAAACCTCATCTGGGATATGAGCTCTTTCAGGATGTAATGTTAGTCTGACTTATTGGAAGAGGAAGGTGTTAGCATCTTTATAAAAACAATGTGTTTACTTTCAAATGGAAGACATGCTGTACCCTTTAATTTCTTGATTAGTGTCATTCCATCAGAGAGAAAAAGGCCACTCACTCGATCCAGTGGCACAAAACTAATACAAATCAAACACATGATTTCTGGAATTATTCACACAATGTTTTCAAAAACTGACAGTTCAATAGCTGAGCAATACATTTTCTTGCTAATGAGATACTAAAATGTTTTTGATGTTATGCCCAGGGAAACCTAGTTATTGCAGCTTTATAGGCAATCTGTGCAAATACTGTCCTTTACTTGCAATTAGTTTCTTATTTTGATTTGATGATATCCAGCTGCATATATTTGACTGTTCTATTATTTAATAACTATGATATTACATGTATTCAATACTTTCTTCTCCATAAACAACTGGACTGTCACACATGGATTATAGCAACATCAAATAGACTGCTGGTTCAAATACCTCTGGTGTATATATATAAGAAATATACCCGAAGTGCAGAGTGTAAAAAGTGAATGTGTACTGACATCACATTATTCTCTCAAGTAGATGGTGAAAAAATAAATTTAACTGAAAAACCAGTTTTAGGTCTTTCTGAGCTTGCTTCGTTATCAGGAGCTTCTAAATCAGAGCAGGCCAAAGTGCTACCCATAGGCCGAATGAGATCCATAGATTTCTGCAATGTAGCCTACAGGCTGCCCTCAAATTTAGCACAACAGTCCACAGGGACTGTATGCCATGTTTTATCTTATTTTGAGCTCTTCAGCTAGCATCAGGCTGGAGCAGAGCATGGTAGATCTCTGGTCTCCATTGGCCACACCTCCATATCAATAAATGGAAATGAGGAGTGGCCAGTTTCCCCAAGTGGTTCTCAGTAGGCAACGTTTGAGTTCCCCCATTCTAGCGTTTGCTCTTGCATGTTTTGGCTCTCTTGTAGTTGTTAAGTATCAGAGGGGTTGCCGTGTTAGTCTGGATCTGTAAAAGCGGCAAAGAGTCCTGTGGCACCTTATAGAGTACCATATGTATTGAAGCATAAGCTTTTGTGGGTGACTACCCACTTCGTCGGATGCATGCTTATGCTCCAATACGTCTGTTAGTCTATAAGGTGCCACAGGACTCTTTGCCGCTTGTATTTGTTGTTTCCTGTGAAGAATTCCTTGATGTAATTGTGATGATATGCATTTTCTCTTCTTGGCAGAGATGAAGTAGCATGTTACTTTTCACTACATGCCTCAACAACCCACAGTGTAACAAAAAGAAGCCACTGGTGACCAAATGTGACAGCTTGTCTCTGTTATTATTTGAGGATGCTGTCAGAGATAACACACAGCTTCTCTGGGTACATTTTAAATTGGAAACAAACTGAATGGTGCCGGTATTGATACTGTTGGCAGGCACCTTTAAATAGGAGATGAGGCTGTGTGGTGTCTCTCAATTGCAAATAACAAAGGTCCATGCCTACATACTAGAGTGATGGGTGCCTTAGAAAGGCTGAAGATTAGTGGGTCATTTGGTTGTTCCTCCCCCAAAATCTCACAAATTAATATTTATCTAGACGCATAAATGGACCAGTTTTTTGAAGTCAGAAATTTCCAAGCACATAATCATTCTTCTCAACTATACGGTTTTACTTTAATATATGTGAAAAGCCTAACTTACCTTAGCAACTGAGAATTGTATGTGTCCTACTTACCACCTAACTGGAGTCAACATTGTGTGCAATGCAGGATTGCTTTAATTTAATTTATTGGTGTAGTAATATCTCTATCTCCCTATTCCCCACAAACATCTCAGCAGAGTGTATCTAATTCATACCATCCTTCTGAAGTATGTTGAGTGCAAATCCACTTCAGCTCACTGATAATCTGATTTAAATAATCTCTCCAACAGCTCTTCTATCATTTCTAGTGAAAGCTTCGTGGCACTTGTTCCTCCTTCTTTGAGGTGCCTCATCACTAGTTCCTTGGCTTTATTCTATTGTCCTCCTGACCTATAAAATCCTCCATGGAGTTGCCTCACCCTAACTCTTTGGATTTAATTCATTGCTACTGCATGCAGAACCCATACTGTAGACCCTCAGTGGTAGAATGTTACCTGGAAGTCTCCAACAAGTCATTGGTATGATTTTGGTCATCTCAGCTGCAAAAGTGGATAGGCTAAACGGTATAGGTGCCATGCCAATGGGAGCTGCTGGAAGCGGTACAGGCCGAGGGACCTTCTGGCTGCTGCTTCCAGCAGCTCCCATTGGTGTGGAGCAGCGAACTGCAGCCAGTGGGAGCCGCGATTGGCCGAATCTGTGGACGCGGCAGGTAAACAAACCGGCCCAGCCCGCCAGGGTCTTTCCCTGCACAAGCGGTAGAACAAGTTTGGGAACCACTGGTTTAGAGACACCCAGAGCATGGGTGATCATCTTGGCTAATAGCCACTGATAGACCTGTCCTCCGTGAACTTATCTAATTCTTTTTTGAACCCAGTTATAGTGCTGGCCTTCACAACATCCCAGGGCAATGAGTTCCATATGTTGACAACGTGTTGCATGAAGAAACACTTCCTTTGGTGTGTTTTAAACCTGCTGCCTATTAATTTCATTGAGTGACCCCTGGTTCTTGTGTTATGTGAAGGAGTAAATAACACTTCCCTATTCATTTTTTCCACACCATTCATGATTTTCATAGACCTCTATCATACCTCCCCTTAGTCATTTCTTTTCTAAGCTGAACTGTCCTGGTCTTTTTAATCTAACCTCATGTGGAAGCTGTTCCATACCCCTAATTATTTTTGTTTCCCTTCTCTGTACCTTTTCCAATTCCAATATATCTTTGAGATGGAGTGACTAGAACTGCATGTAGTATTTGAGGGGTGGGAATACCATGGATTTATATATTGGCATTATGATATTTTCTGTCTTATTAGCTATCCCTTTCATAATGGCTGCTAACATTGCTATCTTTTCTGACTGTTGCTGATGTTTTCAGAGAACTATGCATGATACCACTCCACAAAGAGATTTTGGAGTCAACAGCTAATTTAGACCCCATCATTTTGTATGTATAGTTGGGATTATGTTTTCCAATGTACGTTACTTTGCATTTATCAATATTTTATTTCATCTACCATTTTGTTGCTGAGTCACCCAGTTTTTTGAGATTTCTTTGTAACTCTTTGCACTTTGGATATAGTCAACTTTGGACTTAACTATCTTGAGTAATTTTGTACCATTTGCAAATTTTGCCACCTCACTGTTCACCCTTTTTTCCAGATCATTTATGAATATGTGGATCAGTATTAGTCCCAGTGCAGATCCCTGGGGGGATGACGCTTTTTACCTCTCTCCATTTGGAAAACTGACCATTTATTCCTACTCTTTGTTTCCGGTCTTTTATCCAGTTACTGATCTATGAGAGAACCTTCCATCTTATCCCAAGACTGCCTGCTTTGCTTAAGAGACTTTGGTGAGGTTTTCTGAAAGTCCAAGTACACTATATCCACTGGATCACCCTTGTCCACATGTGTGTTGACCCTCTCAAAGAATTCTAATAGATTGCTGAGGCATGATTTCCCTTTTGAAAAGCCATATTGACTCTTCCCCAACATATCATGTCCATCTATGTTTCTGATAATACTGTTCTTTAATTTCAACCACTTTTCCTGGTACTGAAATTATGCTTACTGGCCTATAGTTGCCAGGCTCAGCCCTGGAGCCTTTTTTAAAAAACGGCATTACATTAGCTGTTCACCAGTCATCTGATACAACGGCTATTTTAAGTGATAGGTTACATACCACAGTTAGTGATTCTGAAATTTCATATTTGAGTTCCTTCAGAACTTTTGGGTGGATACCATCTGGTCCTACTGACTTATTACTGTTCAATTTATCATTTTGTTCTAAAAACCTGCTCCCTTGACACTCAAATGAATTTGTCCTTCCAATTTGTCACCTAAAACTAATGGCTCAGATGTGGGAATCTTCTTCACATTCTCCGCAGTGAAGACCAAAGCAAAGAATTAATTTAGCGTCTCTGCAATGGCCTTGTTTTCCTTGAGTGCTCCTTCAGCACCTCTATCAATCAGTGGCCCTGCTGATTGTTTGGCAGGCTTCTTGCTTCTGATGTACTTAAAAAAAATTGCTGCTTTTTTTGGTGGCTTTTACTATTTGCTCTTCAAATTCTTTTTTGGCCTGCCTAATTATGTTTTTACACTTGACTTGCTGGAGTTTATGCTCCTTTCTATTTTCCTTAGTAGGATTTCATCTCAAATTTTTAAAGGCTATCTTTTTGCCTTTAACTGCCTCTTTTACTCTGTTTAGCCATGGTGGCATTTTTTTGTATTTTTTTACCAACATTTTTCGAACAGGACTCTGAGCAGTTTAGTACCGGCTGTCATCAGACTGACAGTACCATGACAGTGTGTTAAACTAAAAGATTCTAAATAACCTTGACAGAACCGTTTCTTTTTAAAATCAGCAGTTGCAATTACAAAGAGTTAAATTAGCAGATATTGTAACCTGTATTTAATTAGCTCAATAGTTAACCCACCCAGTTATTCTTCTGTATTGTATAGTAGTGCTCACTCATGACTTCATATTACAAACTCTCTGGGGCTTTCTTAACTGGGCAGATTCAACCTCCATTACAATATCATCCACACTGATAGCCTGAAATAATAAGGGATGGAATATGCTAATATTTAAAAACGGGAGGGACAAGCTACTGCAGTGAAACAGATCTGGGGGTCAGTGGAGTGAACTAGAATGTGCATCTTAATTCTTATTCTGAATTTCTGACCATCAAATCATTTTTACATGAGTTATAGTTCTTTTTTCTTCTTATCCCACTTTTCTATTCCTTTTCCTGTTATATGCACCTTGGTCTCGTTTGTATCTCCTCGTGTACCGAACGTGGGCCAAATTCTCTGCTGATGTCAATAACTTTAGTGGCACTTCACACGTTTGCAGGAGCAGAAGATTTGGCCTGAAGTCTTTCATGTATTCCAAAACAGAGAAAAAGGGTCAGAATCAAATTTGAACAGTCAGAATGTTTCCAAAAATAGTTTTCTGCTCTCACTGTGTCTAGAGGGAAGGGTGGTTTGAGCACTGGCCTGCTAAACCCAGGGTACTGAGTTCAATCCTTGAGGGGGCCATTTAGGGCTCTGGGGCAAAAATTGGGGATTGGTCCTGCTTTGTGCAGGGGGTTGGACTAGATGACCTCCTGAGGTCCCTTCCAGCCCTGATATTCTATGACGGTGAATCTCAAGGCCAAGCAGAGAAGTTGCCTTCCATATGAACATTTACTGTCACCCTTAACATCACACCAATAGATTTGATAAAATAATGGTGTTTACTGGCATGTAGTGTGTCACTGACATGCCTAAGACAGGGTATGTCTTGTGAAGTGAGCTCACATAGTTTCACTAGTGCAGCCAATGTCTAACTTACACAAAATAAGTCAAACAGGTAACAGAGAGTAGTCAGCAATAGGCCCTGAACTGACCTGGCTTCTTGGGTTATGGGAGAGGAAAAGGAAATCAGTCAGTACTTTCTTGGCTTTACTTAGGAACTGTCACTTGATAGATCTAGACAGCACTTTTTATTTAGCCTGCTGGAACCTGATTGACTTCTGCCTGCTTCCAGCCCTTCTAGTCACTCCGGGCCCATTCTGCAGTTGGAGATATGTGGCGGGGTGTACCAGGTGTTTATTGTCCCCCTATCAGAGACCTCACTGCCTTGATGTACCCTGCCCCAGAAATTAGCCTTTAAGAAGAGAAGAGTAGCAAGTTTAGGACATCCATAGTTGCCTTATTGGCTCCCAAGTAAAAATCCAGTTTCCGGGTGAAATCCTGGCCACACTGAAGTCAATTGCAAAACTCCATGTGGCTTCAATGGAGGTCATGATTCCACCCTGTATGTGCAATTACACAGGACTTATTTTTAGAGCTGATCAAATTCTGATTGTTGGCCTTGATACGAGGGTGGTTAGATGATCTGGTGGGCTCTTCTGCCCTGAAACTTTAACACTCTATAAAATTAATGTAATTTTTGCAACAATTTGCAGGAAATTTCCATTTTTTAAAATGTAATTTTCAATCTGTCCTGTAGAGAGTGAAAAAAATATAATCAAATTTTTACAAAAAATTCATCCAAAATTTGGAACCTTTTCAACCAGCTTTATTTGTTTTATATATGTCAATGAATTCCCAAATACATCAGAACCTCTGGTGCATCAGTGATACATCACATTTTGTAAAACTGTTGGGGCGGGGGGGGGGGGGGGGACATCCAAACATTGTAACTATTGGTGCAAAGCTGGAAACTTATGGTAGCTCACTAAGGCCCAACTCTTGCTCCCATTGAGGTCAACTGCAAAGCTCCCATGGACTGTGGTGCAGGATCTGGCACTGAATGAGTATTAGAAAAAGCCTGGCAGGAGCAGATTTTAAAAGCCTAGTGCCTTCAAGTTCTTTAAAGTGCTCCCAAGCAACTTCATAGTGCTGTAGCAAGGGAACAGCACAAAGAAGTCACAGTTTTGGTGTCTGTTTTTTTTTTTCCAGGAGGAAAAGAAGTACTCTTTACTAACTGCATTAACTGAGCTTAGTTGAGTCAGTTGGAAACATGCATTCTAAATAATATATTACTGAGCAAATAGCAAAGTTGTGTCAGTAACTGATTTTTCAGTTTGTTGGCCACATGGATCCACCCCAGAATTAAATTCATTGCAGGTCAACTTTTTTTGAAAACCAAAAAGTTGGAAAACATTATTTTGGGTTGCATTAAACACTTTGTTCTATCTCAAATAGAATGGTTCAATATGATTTGGTGCTTTTAAAATGGTATTTTAAAATAAAATGGAAGGAAATTTCAAAACAAAAAGTTGGTGCGAATTAAAAAAAAATCAAAACATTTTCTTTCAAAAACATTTCATTTCAGTGTTTTCTTTTCTTGTTTTTTTTTTTTTTTTTTTACCTTTTTTCCCCACATTAAAACAATCTGATCAATTCAACACCAATTCGCAAAATATTTGGGCTGAGCCAAATCTGCATATTTTGGTGAAAAAAAATTTGTCTAAAAAAATTTGCCCAGCTTTAGTCCTAATTCAGTTTCAACATGGTGCTTAGTCAGTCTTTACTCAGAAGCCACTTAAGGCCCAACACGGACTATAAAATCTGGGTAGGGACCTCAGTGTTGAGCATTGAGTAGCAGCCTTAACTATCTCATTAGTGAGTTTCCTGTAATACGATATTCTTGTAATGCTACTATTATCTATTACTATTATGCATTATTCTAATACTGCTAGTAGTGTTATATGTTTATTCATCCATCACTGTGCTGAGCTGTGGTAATGACTAAAAATATTTACGATACATCTGGTGGCAGCCACCAGAGGGGACCGTGACGTCAGCTGCTGCCTGCCATTAAACCGTGTAGAGTAAATAGCAAAGATATTGTCACTGATGCTAAAGGAATATGAAGAAGCTCTTTCTGGAACTGCTACTGTATTTTCTTATTACAGGAATTATGTTTCAGAGTCATTTCTATGTCGGTCTTCTGGTGTCAAATATAATATCACTTCTCTTAAGTAGCTTCAAAACAAATAGCTTTAAATTGGCTTCTAACTCACCGGTAATGAAATATTTTTTTACTCCCACAGACAGTAAAATGCTATCAGTAATACCACCATACTGAAGGGCCTATAAATCAATAAACAGACAGAGAGGCTACGAATGAACAAAATGCTGGTTGAGGTCACAAAACGCTTCAAGTATCTGCAGATAATCAGGCAGATGTTTAAGAAAAATGCTAATGTTTAAATTTCCTTTCTATATTCCATTGTTATGACAGGAATCAGGGTTCAATTACCTGATCCAGACAGCCAAAAGTGAAATTAAGTACTAGATAATTACTAGATATTTTCTGACATGACTTTTCTTGTCCAATAGATTTCAGTCTCATGATAAAATGACCACATTAACCAATATATTTACTATTTATATTTGCCTTTTTCGTCCTCCTCTCCGATACAACTTGATTATTCAGCACCAATGGTCAGGGTGCATCCTGTTAGCAGTATACTGCAAAACACAGATTGGCACATTCCCACTCTTAGGATCTGTAGGATGTCTTCCAAAGCACAGTGCCCGCTACCACCATGTTGGGCGTTGGTTGAGTTCTGGCTCATGCCAGCAACTGACTCACCAATACCATGACTGTCTCCACTAGATGGCAAAGGGAAAACAACGTCATGGCAGGATTGTGAAGCTCAGCATTTCTGTGCTGTTGGGTGCAGCAGTTAATTTTATCATGGTTCAAGGATTTTGTTTTATATGACAGATCAAGAAGTGAGATACATTATTTCCCCATCCTGTGAAAACTCAGACTGGTTTGTAGGTGCAGGGTTGAAAAAAGCAAACTGAGTGGGTGGCAGGGCTATCAGTGAGGCATACAGCGTAACTGCTACCCCCTGCAGCAGTGCTGTGGTACACACCAGCTTATCTTGAACAATCCCTGGTAGCATGCCAACAGGTATAGTGCAGCTCAGGTATGGACTCAAGGCACTTCAGCTGTTAGGCTCTATGGACCCTAACATCTCAGGGGTCCCAACATGCACTCAACCTGCAATGCCATGGTCCCCCCAGGGTCCAGACACACTACTTGCATGACCCACTGCTCCCCGTGCCACAGAATCATCCCCAGCCGCTGACTTATCAGCCTCCTGAGGAACAAAGCGAGTTCACCACAATCCCTCTGCTGACCCATCACTGCTGAGCCAATTCACCACAACTGCTCTCACTGACATTTCCTCATCCCCATATTCTCGCATGTAACTGATATCCTTATCACAATATAAATCCAGGGCCAGCCTCTCCTTCCAGACCCCAACCACTGCAGGAAGCAACTCCAAAGCATTAGTGTCCCCAGCACCCTCCTTAGGAAGCAGATGGGTTCAGGAACCCCACCACTCAGCTTCTGAGGTCAGCCTGTGAGAGGTTTTAGTCCCCTGCTAAGAGATATTTTGATGGGAAGGTCGGACACCTTTGGAAAGTTGAACAAACAAACATGTGGCAGTCACATTCGTTTAAAAGCAATGGGTGAGGGTTGGGCAATTAGGATTAGTTATAAAAACAGGAAAACAATGGCCAGATACTCAGGTGGTATACAATGAGTTCGGTGATGCCACACCAATGAAATATACCAATTTACACTAGCTGAGGATATGGCCCAATGTGAGTAAGTGTGGGAGAATTTGACTCTTACTGTTTTTAAAAAAAATTGCCATGTAATCTTTTGGCTATTGTTTAATTCTCTTTAAATAATTTCCTTAAACATCCCACCATCCTCTATCAGTTAAAGATAAAGCCCTAAATCTCACTGCTTCTATTTTAAAGAGAAATGTTTGCAAAAGGACTTAGGAATCAAATAACCTGTCACCCTGAACTATGACATCGCAATATTATGAATTAATACAATAGAACTGAAGGAAGGTACTGGAAAATCTTAGATGTATGCTACCCCAGTGGAGCTGTTAATTACAAACCTAAGAATCAATGAAGATGAGATTTTCTTGCATGCAAATTGAAAATTCAGATAACGATAGCAAGATGAAATCATCTTCCTGCAATACATGGTGTTAATAAGAAACTGATTTCATGTAATAGCCAACAATCTTTAAAGACTTTAGTGTCATTGTTCAATAATGGGCCCATCTTTTAATAAGTTTGCTTTTCTGAATACGCAAATGGATCAATTCATAGAGGATCATGAAAAGCTTTGCAAATGTGTTTGGATGAGCTTGTTAATAAAACATCATGTGGAGTGTTCTAGCCACATAAGAGAGGTGGGTTCTACTCTTGTTAATATCCAACAAAAAGGGAGAAATGTTCTCTTTTGAAATGCCATTAAGTGAGACTTCCTGCACTCTGAATAGAGTGTGGGGATAGGAACTTTCTTTAGAAGAAACTTCCAATAGATGACAGTAATAACACATTAAGCTCCAGATTTTGCCACTCTTAGTCACATTATTATTTGGATAGTCTCATAGAATGTTACTAACTGTAGAGTAAGGGACTACTAAACATGATAACAGGGGATGGAATCTGACCTTCTGTTCTTTTGAGGGGCCTTCTTCTGCCTTACTCACCTTCTCCCACGAATGGTCCCATGACTTGCAGTAGATTTATCTTGAAGTTGATGGGATTGCTCATGGAGCACATTCACTGTTCTGCACAAGTGAGTGTATTCAAATCTGGCTCTGGTGTGTACTTTGGAAAGTTCTCAGCATGGCAAGTGACAAAAGTCTAAAACAAATTCTGAAGCCCTTTTTAAAAGAGCATTTTCTATTGATTCTATTATTTTCCCTTTAAGAAAGATTAGCCTATCAAACTGAACACAGCCAACTGCATTTCTGCTTATAATGGACTGGCAGAGACCAAAACTTTATAGGCCTTGTTAGAATGACTGAGCATCCGCAACTGCCATCAAAGTTCTTTGATCATCAGGTCGTCTGGGGTAGATTTTAAAAAGAATTCAGCATCTAATGTGTTGAATGGGGTGCTCAGCACTTGGGAAAATCTGGCCCTTATCTAGGTGTCTAAATGGGAACTAAGCTCTTCGGAAATTCTTCCTCTAGTTGTGGGAGCTAAGCACTTGAAAAATCTAGCCTTAGATTCATAGATTCATAGATATTTAGGCCAGAAGGGACCATTATGATCATCTAGTCTGACCTCCTGCACAATGCAGGCCACAGAATTTCACCCACCACTCCTAAAAAAGACCTCACACCTATATCTGTGCTATTGAAGTCCTCAAATTGTAGTTTGAAGACCTCAAGGAGCAGAGAATCCTCCAGCAAGTGACCCGTGCCCCATGCTACAGAGGAAGGCGAAAAACCTCCAGGGCCTTCCAATCTGCCCTGGAGGAAAATTCCTTCCCGACCCCAAATATGGCGATCAGCTAAACCCTGAGCATATGGGCAAGATTCATCAGCCAGATACTACAGAAAATTCTTTCCCGGGTAACTTGGATCTTACCCCATCTAAAAACCCATCACAGGCCATTGGGCCTATTTACCATGAATATTTAATTACCAAAACCATGTTATCCCATCATACCATCTCCTCCATAAACTTATCGAGTTTAATCTTAAAGCAAGATAGATCTTTTGCCCCCACTACTTCCCTCGGAAGGCTATTCCAAAACTTCACTCCTCTGATGGTTAGAAACCTTCGTCTAATTTCTAATCTAAATTTCCTAGTGGCCAGTTTATATCCATTTGTTCTTGTGTCCACATTGGTACTGAGTTTAAATAATTCCTCTCCCTCTCTGGTATTTATCCCTCTGATATATTTATAGAGAGCAATCATATCTCCCCTCAACCTTCTTTTAGTTAGGCTAAACAAGCCAAGCTCCCTGAGTCTCCTTTCATAAGACAAGTTTTCCATTCCTTGGATCATCCTAGTAGCCCTTCTCTGTACCTGTTCCAGTTTGAATTCATCCTTCTTAAACATGGGAGACCAGAACTGCACACAGTATTCCAGGTGAGGTCTCACCAGTGCCTTATATAACGGTACTAAAACCTCCTTATCCCTACTGGAAATACCTCTCCTGATGCATCCCAAGACGACATTAGCTTTTTTCACAGCCATATTACATTGGCAGCTCATAGTCATCCTATGATCAACCAATACTCCAAGGTCCTTTTCCTCCTCCGTTACTTCTAGTTGATGCGTCCCTAGCTTATAACTAAAATTCTTGTTATTAATCCCTAAATGCATGACCTTACACTTCTCACTATTAAATTTCATCCTATTCCTATTACTCCAGTTTACAAGGTCATCCAGATCCTCCTGTAGGGTATCCTTACATTGGGCGGACTTTGTTATAAGTCTATCAATCCAGCGCCCACCCTCATTTCTAGTTTGATTGTCAGCCAAAATATTTTTGGTTTTGCCTGTGATTGTATGTAGCTACTTTTGTCACTGAGAAGGGTGGTGGCTTGTGGCAGTAAGTAAACCCTGTTCAGTAACGTAAGGGAAAAATGTTGGTCTCTTTTTCTTCATTTATCAAGTCAGTCAAGAGGGCTGAAATCCCACAAGGACCTCTCAGAGTCATCCCTACCAATCCCTACCATCCAGCTTAACACTCATCTGGATTCAAACATTGTTGCCACAGCCCATATCTGCATATTAGCATTTTTATTTGACACATATTGACTAGATGGAATTTGTGCTTGGAGAAAAGTGATACTATTCATAGCAGAGACATATTATTTTAAGAAAGAATTAGCAAAATGGACAAAACTGGCCCTTCGGGGAAGTTTCATGGTTTCAAAAGTATGCAAAAAGTTTCCAAGCCTAGTTGTGTAAGCACTAAAAAATAACTACTCTGTAATAGTGGAAATGACTAGGGCCCCTGTATTTCCCTCCTGCATGAACACTCACAGAATGCAAAACCCACTTGACAAACTCGACATTTGTCTTCTCCAGATCAGTGTCATTCTTTCACAGACAATGGTAGTGACAGAGCAGCAGAGACCATGGCACAAAATCCAAGTGTTGATCTGAGACCCATTGGAAGAGACAGTGGTGACCTTTGTTGGTCTTAGACCAGATATGCAGACTGCTCTCCCATTCTCTCTCCCAGCCACCTCTCCAAACCTGGCAGCATAACTAGTTTGGTGAGCATGCTTCTGTTAGTTTCTCCACAGGGAATATGCTCTAATGAGGGTCAAAGAGTACAGAAGAGAAATATGGATGTTCCCTGACTCCTACCCACCTCTATTCAGCCACTTCTGACTCCCCTTTTAAACACAGGGTACCATTAATGTTATTGTATGAAGGGGATGGTGGTAGCTATGAGGCAGAAAGGACACATACCATACTGTGAAGCCATATACTAAAGAAAGAAAGTAAATGGCAATAGCTTTGTGAACCAAACTCCAGAACCAGACTGTATAAAGATTGCAGAGTTCACAAAGCCACAATTGTAGCATAAGCCTGTGGTCAATTCCATGTAAGCAATGACTATAGGATTAACACTGGGAAATTCATACATGTTTACATTAGAAGAGTGTTAAATTTGCAAAGTGAAGCACTCAAAAGTCAGGACATGTAAATCTTTAAAGTTGCAACCTGAATTCCATTTATTCTTATTCATTATATAGAGTAAGATACTACTCAATTGAATAAATGTGACAGAATCTGGCCCTAAACTACTTACTATTAGTAATGTGTGAGAATCAAATAAATATTGCCACTGACTAAAAGAAAAATCACTTTTTAAAGATCTGTACAAATCCGATTGCAAATTATACATCAGTAGTCGAGTCACTGTCCCCTTCTAATGCTCACAAAATTCCCATTAAAATGATTGAACAACTAACCCAGTGTGAGAAAAGGTGATAAAAATTGAGCCCTAAATATGACACTTATTCCTAAAATAAAGGAAATAGTATGGCCTAGCTGCATGGCTCAACAATGAGCATCTTTAATGACAAGATAAGGTTAACAGATTCCTGGTTTCTCGTAGAGCTCTTCAGTTCTGCAGCTTTCACTGACATCTGGTGGAGAAAGACAAATTTCTGTTCTTAGCCCTTTCTTGGTTCGTTTATTTAAATTCATTATCCAAGTTGCGGGGGCGTGCGGGGGGGAATAGACCCAGTCAGGAAATGCAAGCCACCATGGTTTTTCTCTTGGAAATGAAGCACAAGTTTTGAGCATATGTCTGGAATAGTGACAGCCCATTTGTGTTGCATCGTCTGTGAGCTAGTGGGTGATTTTTTTGCTTTGTGTAAAAAAGAATTCGAGGAAAACCATTTATTTGTTTGTATCACAGAAACACGATTTTATATTTTCAGTATAAGTATGCATCATTGTACTTACTCCTTACTGAGAAAATAGCTGCCTCTTCCCTAATTAGAGGCTCATTGAGAGAATTATTCTGTTTGCATTCATTATTGTACATAAACAGGGTTTTTTCCTCTCCTGGTTGAATAATGCTTCAGGGAGGCGGAAACAGTGCTTGTTAATCTAATTGCTTGATTGAAGGCTAAATTCTAGCCCATCGTGCAAGGGTACACCAGAGGATGGGCTATTACCAGCAGGAGAGTGAGTTTGTGTGTAGGGGGGTGGAGGGTCAGAAAACCTGGATTTGTGCTGGAAATGGCCCAACTTGATGATCACTTTAGATAAGCTATTACCAGCAGGACAGTGGGGCGGGAGGAGGTATTGTTTCATGATCTCTGTGCGTATATAAAGTCTGCTGCAGTTTCCCCAGTATGCATCCGATGAAGTGAGCTGTGGCTCACGAAAGCTCATGCTCAAATAAATTGGTTAGTCTCTAAGGTGCCACAAGTACTCCTTTTCTTTTTTCAGAGGAGAGAAGGTGATGATGGGAACCTCTAACTCCTTTCCAGCACATCTGGGCAAGATGTAGGTAGAATGCTAAGTAGCAACAAGGTGACTGGTGTTTGGTGGTGCATAACAGCCCTCAGCGGGTGATATAGACAACTAGGTAAGAGACATGACCCAGGGTTTTGTCACTTGAGCATGCTTGCTAGCACCTGGAACTGGTGCTGGGAAAGGTGCATTCTTTAAATTTCAGCACTTAACAGTTTTCCCCAGTGTTCCTGGAGGTTTTCTGCCTCTGGCTTACTCAGGCAGAAGTCCTCAGAGCACCTCATGTTGTTCATTATAGCTCCACACAGCCACACTGCTCCAAACAGGAATGAGGGCATGATTTAATACAATCATAAATGGGCAATGTACACTATGTGTCACATGCCTACAGCAAATGGACGCTCTGAGTTCCAGCTAAGTGTGCTGCCGGAAGCTTTCACTTTGGCATTATTGTACTAAGGAAGGGCATAAGCAAAACAATCCACCCTGTGTTAGAAATTTCACCAAACCACCAATCAGATAACCACACATGGAGAAGACATGTCTATGGTACTACTGATACAGGACTACTGCCCTTCTTTTCCCAATTGCACAGGATACAGAACCATACGCTCCATGGTCAAGTGACCATACTGCATAATAGTAAAATACTGCTTTCCACATTCTTTGTCTGACTTCTATCTCAGTCATTCCTACCAACTCCATTGAGGCATACTCCGTCCGAGAGGCTGTTATGTTTGCTAAAAATATCTAAGTAGATCACTGCAGAAAGACTGATTTAAAAAAATCCAGCAGGCTTAACCAATTTGCCAATGTCAAAGTGTAAGCATGAAATCAGTTACTGTTAGTATGATGAGAATGCCTAAAAGTCTCATTCAGAATGAGGGCCCAGTTTTTCTAGGCAGTGTACAGACATCTCAAAAAACATGGTCCCTGCCCCCAAGCGTTTATGGTCAAGATTCAAATGAGTGCTACAAACAATAGAAGAAAGGGAGGACAACAGTAGGAGTAATGAGGTTGTGCATTTATATGACCCAGCAATATACAACTAGTAGGAACAAAATCATCCCTGGTCTGATTCCATTGGCTTCAGCAGAGTTGCACCAGGGATACATTTGAAACCTGAATTTTCAGTGTGTTCTAAATTAGCAAAATGATTTCTTCCATCAATTCACATCTCTGTGCAGACAACAAAGAAAGTTTTAAAGTTTCACTCTAAGCAATCAGATTCTCTCCCATACGTATCTACCAGTAGTAATGACCCCAGGTTTCTTGTGACCCAGTCTTTAATGTTTCCTGACACCACTAAGCGTCTCTGGACATTTACCTGGGGACACTCCTCCTCCTGCTCTCCAGTTACAAGGGCCCTGCCCCCAGGAGCAGGGACACTTTGGAACAATTTTTATAGTGAGGGTGTTGAGAGCCATTGAACCAAACTGTAAATTCTGATAATAGAAACCACTTCAATCTAGGGGGGTGCTGCAGCACCCCTAGTTCCAGCCCCTATGCCCAGGGGGGGCTCCCCGACATATGCTAGGGTTCTTCAGTGGCCGCTGTCAAAATCCTCATTCACCACAGCTGCATACCAGACTGAATTAACAAACTTGAAATGTATACAATTAACACCTATGAATGCACTCTGGCAGTGCCCACTATACTTTTCAAGCTCCAAAAAGTCTTATTTCATATCTCAGTTAAGGCTACCTTTTCATAAGCCATGGAGCCCACAGTTCTCCTAGTCTGGTCTTACCATCCCCCTCTTCTACCTAGACATGTTTACCTCCCTACAAGTAATCTTTAAAATTAGTAGAGACAAAGGAAATTAGAAGAAAACAGATTTTGCACATACAAAATTAGAAATCACATTTTTTAAATTTGGCCCACCGCGTGTACTAAATGTGGTGGTCCAGTCTCCAACAGTGTTTATTGATCAGTGCAACCCTCCCTTACTTGCACGACGTAGTAGTTCTACATTTCAGGTTCATTTCATTCCTTCATTCCCACCCTCCAATTCTCATGTAAAACTTTCACTTGAGAATTTATTCAAAAGTGAAATACCGCTTATAGGCACAAGGTGGCACTCAAAGCACATCCAGTAGTGGAGTGAAGCAGTATGTATTTATTTGTTATAGATAAATGGTGAAGTTAAGACATATTTTCAATTATGACAGGGCAGCAAATGTATTTAGGAGAAGTTTAGAGGATTTTTTTTAAATAGCTTGTTTCTATGCACAGAATCTTATCCACTCTAAGTCACTTGAAGAGAAAAGGCCAAAATATGTTGTCCATGATGTTGAATAAATTGCAATTTAGGCTTAATTTTGAAATGGTTAAATAGACTGCTCTGTACAGGAGAAGGCTCCCTTTTTAGATGTTTTTGCAAAACATTATCAGCTGAATTTCAGTTTAGCTTCAGTGGGAGCTGGAAGATACTCAGCCCTTTTGGAGAACGGGCCACTTAGATGGCCTAAATGTAGACAGACTTTAAAATAAACTTAGTGAATAGGTGACAGAAAATAAAGGGTATTGAAATATTATATTTAGTTAATTATTCTGCTCTACAGACCTCCCCCCATTCAACAACCACCACCACCCAATACTATATTTACTGTTAGGGAAATAGAACAAATTGAACTTGTATTTATATCTAGGGGCTGACTTTTAGGGGAAGGAGGATAGTTTGATTACTCAATGTTAAGTTAGCAATAATTTAAGCTATGTCATCAGGTTTCTTAGGCCCCAATCCTGTAAATTGTTGGACACCGATAAACCAGAGTCTACCTAAAAAGCATGTGAAACTGGGGCCTTACTCACTGATCTGTTTCATATTAAGCATGTTGGATAATGTGAGAGGAAGCCATGCTGGTAAAACTAAACAGGCTCTTTATTAAGATAATTATTTGCAGATATGTTGTAACTGCAGCTAGCATTGTAGCCCTGTGCACACAGACTGCCATGCTGGTGCCTCCTCCTTCTCCTTGACCCTCTCCCCCTCCAAATTCCATGCAGGTGACTATAGCCTTGGACAAATTAACCTTTCTTTGTCTCTTTCCATATCTGTAAAGTGGGGTTAATAATACTTTAATTACTTCAAAGGTCAAATTTAAAAAAAAACCCTTTGCTTGCAAATATTTGAATTTCAAGTGGCTTTCACTTCAACCATGCTTGTAATTCCCCTTGTGATTTCATAGTTACAAAGCTAGGTTTTCTGTGCATCAATATTTGGGAAATGTCTGTTCTGAATGTGAATATTGAATCTCATGCAAATATTGGTGGTTCATGCACAAACAAGCATATTGACTATTCAGCATTTGTTATTCATTATTCTTTTATTTAAAAACTTTTCAGTCATCCAGTCAGAGAGAATAGACAATATCATGTGATTTAGGTGACCAATCAGGTACTGTGAATAGCAAACAGCCAAAGAAAACAAATCACTAACACCAGGTTGAAATTTATGTGCACCAACCATTTGGTGAATATTTATGCATAACAAATACATTTGCATCAATCAAGATCTAATGGGGAACAATGAGCTAAATTCTGTGGATAATTTATTAGCATTGGATAATTCAAGCAACCCTAATTGTGAGGATTAATTCTTTAACATTTGGCAGCACTGGTAGCTTTGTGTTTAAAGGTGCTATATAAATACAAAGCATTATTGCACTAGCTGTTAACTTACTGAAAAATACAATGTAAAACATAAACGAAAGCAGTTACTATCTAACACACCACTTGTGCCCCCCTGACAATAGATTGACGGACCTTTTAAACATAGCACAATATTCTGTTTTCTTTTCTGAACGGTTAGGTGCATGCTTATAATCAACTGGCAAATTACTTCTCCAGGTACAAATGTAACTGTACTCTGAGCTAGTCAGTGTACAGTGAATGCTGCATTTTATAACATGATGTACTTTCACAAAGCAATTAGGCAAAATGGCTTGTGTTCTGCAAGAACACACCTCCCTTGAAGGGTTTGTAAGGAGGGAAGATTCTATGCCTCCCTAATGACCCTCCCTCATTTCCCAAAGGTGAATTTGCTAAGAGATCTTATGTGAATAAAGGGACAGATTTATTTATAGAAACATGTTCTTACAGCCAGCAAACTATCGAGTCCTTCCTCGGAGCTCAATTAAACTAATGCAATATCTATTGATTTGGCATTTTATAATCTCTTCAATACAAATGCAAGAAACTTTCTGTAATAGCTCGGGAGAGGTACCAGGCATTAGCCAAGATTATCCATTTATTAATAGGTTAATATGGCTTATGGATGCAGTTTTGCTTTCTTTTATTCCAACATGTCATAGGAGCTCCAGCAGAATAATATAATGAAAGGATCTATAAAAACTTTCATTAACTCTGATTGGGCTAAAAGGAAAAAAAAACCACCAGAAGTAATTATCAAACAGTTAACCAAGTTTAAAACACCTCTATATTTGCTGATGCATCTTCAGAATAAAAAAATCCAGCCCTCTTTTCAAGTTTGTAGCTCTACCGTCTCCTTTAATTTGTATGCATAGTGTGACCTTTCTGATCCAAGGTGCTTAGACTCAAATGTGCAAATTGCTGTTTACATCCAGTGATAAGGCAAGAAAGAAAAAGAGCCTATAGATTTCCTGGTGGTGGAACATTTGCTCCTCTGTTTTCTGTGAGCATCAAATTATTTTCTTTCCAGGGTCATTCATTACTATTGACTTCCCCCGTGTTCAGATAGTTCACGGGTATCTGAACACAGTGCTGTATGCCAGCTTTTAAGACATCTGGAGCTTGCTTTCCTACTGCACATTTTTCTTATTACTGTAAGAAGCAAATAAAAGTTCTAAATTAAACATTTGACGTTAAGCTGGTCTTTAGGTGACCTCTTTTGCATCTGAAATGTGAGCAAGGGAGTAAACAGAAGAGAGTCTCATCCTAATTAAAAACGTACCATCACTAGACTCAGACTAAGGCCAGAAGGGATGATTATGATCATCTAGTCTGACCTCCTGCTACAGAACCATACCTACCCACTAGTAAAGAAAGACCAGTAAAGATTCCCATTGACTTCAGATGTGGCCCAGTTCAGGATTCTAATGTAACTTATGAGATGTGTCTTCCTATACCTATAAGGATCTAACAGGGTGTAAATCTAAGCTTCAAAGACTAAAAGTAAAGCAACAGGGGTTTGTGGGGACAAACTTACATGACCTTATTCCTTAGTCCATTACGATCCTTCAACACAGCAAACCTGGGGCTTTATACAAGCCCAAAAATGTTAATTACACTCTTGAGGGACAATGACAGATCTCCAGTTTCTTCATATGTGTCTAAATTAATATTTTATGTAGTGTTTGCTTAGCACCAGTCCAAGTGACAGCAGGATTAGAGAATACGCTGGTAAAAAGGCCTGTCTGTGCCTGATCTAAAGTAGAGCTCCATCGTGGAGCTTATTGTTATTACTTATTTGTATCATCATAGTCTAGAAGCCTCAGACACGGACCAGGACCCCCACGCATTTGGTGCTGTACGAGATAAATGGAACAAGAAATACTAGCGTAGACACAATATTTGAAACCCGTTTTACCCACTTTGGATCCCACAATGACAGCTCCAAAAAGCACAAGTTTTACAAAACAATTGTATAGCTTTGGTAAAAGTGATAGCCCTATTTTCGTCTATCCCTTTTGCAGAGGTTTATTTTAACTATTGTGCTCTTCTTCACTGTCACAGCTGTAATAGAGCAGATCACCAAAGTAAAGGAAGATTGCATGCTTCTCCTCCCTCTGTGTTGTCTGAGGTATCATAAATGAGGCATACAGGGAGTGCCTTCATCTCGGGCAGCCTGACTGAGACTCACCCTTTCCCCAGATTCTTATCTTGATGTCCATCACCATAGCCAGTGTTTCTATATCTTGGGAAATTTCCCACAATCTGGGAATTTTTGAGTAAAATGTTTTGAATGAAAATTCCTAATTTCCCAAGTTGAAACATTTTACTCAAAAATTCCCAGATTGTGGGAAATTTCCCAGGATATAGAAGTACTGCTGGGAATTTTTAACCAGATTTGGGAAAAGTTTAGCACTAGGTTAGGAAAAGTTGGCATCACGCTATAGAATAGAATATAGTATAGTACAGTATAGAAGCGCTGACCATGGTATCAGATTGCCTATGAAGCTATAGAAGCTTGAAATTCTTACAGAAACAGGCATCTTCCTGCTCTAAATGAGACAGAAATTCAAACTAAAAAGCATGATTAACTAAGGTTCCGAAGGCAGCATGATGAAAGAGCATTAGAGGATGGTAAGTGATGTATACAGTGAACTGAAAGCAACATTTCACTATTTGAGTTAAACTGTTTTATCAAGTGTTAAGTACACCTGAGAGCTTCAAGCATAACTTTTTTTTAAAAAAAAAATGAAAGGAGCCCACTTCCCACCTACTCTATTTTTTTTTTTACATTATTCTGTTAAATTACTTATTGCCAATCAGTTGCTATATCTGTCAGTTAATTGTGCCATTACTTGCTAATTCACATTATAAGGGGTTTCTCCATTAGTAATTACTGCTAAATTAATGTGCCTTTGAAGTATGGTAGGTTCTAAGATGCCTGAGCTTATTCCTGTTTCCTAATCACATAAGAGAAACTTGCTGTAGGGATTCCCATTTATTAAACTAGATTTCTATACCTAACAAGGAAACATAGCCAGACCACTGCCTAAGAGAACACTGAGTCTAGGGTGAATGTGTACAGCCTATCACTCTACTTAAAGGAGATGGCTGATTGGCTGAGTCAGGTGGCCAAGGGTCACATGACATCTCAGAGTCAGCACTTCCTATAAGAGGGAGCCTGCATAGTGAGAAAGGGAGTTAGCAAGGCATAAGAAGAAGCTAGCGAGGGCCTGCTATACCAGCTGTGTACAAGAGCTGGTAGGCGGAACCTGTGAGGAGCAGAAGTAGAAATCTCAATGGTAAAAGGCTTTAAGAAAGACCAGGTAGCAAGTTCTGGGTTTCAAGAAGGAACGCCCATGTCTATGGAAGGTTTGTGTTGAGACAGAACTTTCTTGTTAAAGAAACCACAAAGAATAAGGCTCAAATTCTACTTTGGCTGGGGTATATATTTGTGTGCTGGCTTATCAGAGGTTTGTCCCACTGGCTTACAAAGTTATTATGATTCTAGGGCTCCTGTTCTTGAGCTCTGGCTGATAGGTAGAAGAGCATTGTACATATTGGCATACAAGCACCTGTCTTCATTTCAGAAACCCCATTTCTAGCACTGCTCATCAGCATAGTACATGGTCCTGTGTAGATAATACCAACTTTTATTTCTATTTGTTAAAGTATGGATATGAACATAGCTTCCCTGTAAAGCTCCTTGCACAGCCCAAAATGTTTAGGTACTATGATCCTCTTATTAAGAGATGTGTAATGTGCCTCAGGTGATATGTGACCAGGATTCCTCACTGAATTCAGACTGCTGGTTGGATCATTAGCTTCCCCAGGGTTGAGTTCTGAGGGGGAGTGTGATGTGAACATTTTTCCGTGCCCCCCAGGTACTATGGTGATGGGTGCTTATACAAAACCCATGTTTACGTAAAGTTCAGTGTATGGCTGAAGCAAAACCTTCCAGTTATTGCTTGCAGAATGCAAAGGAGAAACTCAGTACTCTTAACTCCTACCAAGCAGTCAATAGCTATAACTTCTGATGACTTTCTGATCAAAGGGCCACTTCCTGGTTTTTTGGCAGTGGTTTCTCTAGCTCTAGTGGTGCTGCCCCAGGCAGGCTGCCTGTTTTGGGTGGGTGTCTTCTGTTGGAAGTGACTGAGCTGGCATGTGTCTTCATGGCTAAACTCCCAAGTCCACTTACACTATAACTCATGTGATGTAAAAAGGGCTACAATCTAGCCACAGAGGATTTTTCTGATGTAGGGAGCTCCTTGTTGGTGCGTCTGTGCTACAGCCCGGTCCTGAGCCTTTGTGGCCCCCCCCCCCACCTCAGTGTAGGGGGCATGTTGGGGTCAGATGTGGGTGGGAAGTGGAAGTGTTGACTTTGTGAAGAAAATTTAACAGATGCTGTTAATGTTTCATAGGGTTACAAATTGACTTAATTCTGAAAATTATGCACTTTAACAGATGTTTAGCTTTAAAGGGGATCCAGAAATTGAAGTAAAAGTAATTATTAAACTGTGGGATTTTTTTCTTACAGTTTGAAAGAATTGCAACTAAAGACCCAAAGCAATTTGGGTAACTGGTAAAGTGGTTGATAACATGAACACAATGATTATACGCTGCATTCTTATCTCGCTGTCTAGACCCGCATGCAGCTCCCATTAATGCAATTACTGAGAGATGCACTGGTTGATCGACTGGCATCAAAATGTATACTTTAGTGTCAGACTCCATATTTAGACTGCCATTGGCCTCTGTGTTTTGCATCAGGCCTTCTTTCACTTGAATCTAGTACAAGAGCATTCTGGCAACAGAAGCCATAACAACACTTGACAGGTTGGCTCCAGTGGCCCACTAGGATTTAACTTCCACTTTTTAAATTATGCCTTTTTGCCTCTCACTGCTTCTCTTACTTTGTTTAGCCACGGTGGCTCTTTTTTGGTTCTCTATGTTTTTTTAAGTTGAGCCTCTATTATGTGTCTTTAAAAAGTTTCCATGCAGCTTGCAGGGATTTTGCTTTTGGTACTGTACCTTTTAATTTCTGTTTCACTAACCTCCTCATTTTTGTGTAGTTCTCCTTTCTGAAATTAAATGCTACAGTATTGGGCCCCTGTGGTGTTTTCCCCACCACAGGGATGTTAAATTTAATTAAATTATAGTCACTATTACCAAGCGGTCCAGCTATATTCACCTCTTGGACCTGATCCTGTGCTCTGCTAAATCAAGAATTGCCTCTCCTCTGGGTTCCAGGACTAGCTGCTCCAAGAAGCAGTCATTTAAGGTGTGAAGAAACTTTATCTCTGCATCCCGCCCTGAGGTGACATGTACCCAGTCAATATGGGGATAGCTGAAATCCCCATTATTGAGGTTTTTATTTTAATAGCCTTTCTAATCTTCCTGAGCATTTCACAGTTACTATCACCATCCTGGTCAGGTGGTCAGTAATATATCCCTACTGCTATATTCTTATTATTTGAGCATAGAATTACTATCCATAGAGATTCTATAGTACAGTTTGGTTCATTTAAGATTTTTACTTCATTTGATTCTATGCTTTTTTCACATATAATGCCACTCCCTGACCAGCACAACCTGTTCTGTCCTTCTGATATATTCTGTACTCTGGTATTGTGTCTCATTGATTATCCTCATTCCATCAAGTTTTTGTCTTGCCTATTATATCAATATCCTCATTTAATATGGGGCACTGTAGTTCACCCATCTTATTGTTTAGACTTCTAGCACTGGTATAAAACTTATAATAATTGATGGGAAAAGGTGCACAAAGGAGACAAACCAAATTTGTTCACACACAAAGGCCTATTGATATAATTCAAGGACTGTTGAAAGCATGCCTGGTAAACAAGAGAAGTGTGGGATCAGAAATCTATGAACCAAAATCTGTATCGGAAACTAGGCCTAACTGGTGGGCAAGGTAATGACAATGGGCTATTCTGCCCATCACTCTCTATTGAGGCCCTTAAAGAAAGGCTTTAGGTGCAAGCTTCCTTGTCATGGCTGCTGGCCACACCATCTCCTGGGACCCCAAGCCTTCCTAATCCCGAGGGATGTTCTGACCAGACTTGGCCTGAGAGGGGGACCCAGATGATACCACCAGCTCCAGCTAACTCCCAAAGACCACCGAGGATTGAGATTTTATTTCTCTCCATACCTCATGTGTCCTTTTCTCTTCCCACCTTAGCTTAATTGGCCAAGAGTATATGTTTTACAATATTACTGTAAGTCTGTGACCAGAAAGAGGCAATTAAAAGCATTGTCCTAAACTGCTTGATGCTGTTACAAGTTTGCCAGGTCTCAGTATGGCTGATAAGACCATGTGCTGTGCCTGTGTATCTCAGCAGCGAGGTTGCAAGTGAAAGTCAACAGCAGAGACAGAAAGCACATTTTCTATCTTTGTTATTCTTTTATCTTCCCTGGTGCATGTATCCGGGTTTGACTTGTATTATTTTAACAGGATTGGACTTCACAGCAAAAACTCATCTCAGCTAACTTCCTCTTTTTCCCAAAAAGGATGTTATTACCATCTAAAACCCTGACAGAGGGTGGATTGAAAGGTTCCTTCTGAAAACTCTACAGCTAAAGGGAACACGGTTTGTTGTTAAAATAAAACCCTTACTTAATACTTCAGACTTCAAGTGTTTTTACTGTTTTCCCTCTTTTATATCTTTAATGGTGTGTGCACCATGATCCTAAGCAGACTGAGGTCTCTGTTTACCAACCCCCAAACCTTAGTTAAAACTTTTTAATGTTGGACAGTTACATGATCATGTTAACACTTAGCCATATATTCCAACTGAATAACAGAACAGCCCCCAACACCATTGCTGTGCTACATTACAGTACATTGGCTCTGTTTTGCATTTCCATATAAGACTTGGAATACAAGCCTGGGATTATAACCTATTATTATAACCTGTGACAGTTCTTCACAGCTATCACTTTGCTTCAGTATCAGATTTTTCACTAGCACTAGATCTTAGCCCCTCACCCTGCATTTAGATATCAATATCTATCTACAACAATGCTAGCTGCTCTGGGATTAATAGAGCCTAATAAAGATGTAAGTGTCAATACCTTCTCCTCCACTTCTGCATGCTTCCTGTGAGGAAAAACCAGAAAATTACAATTTAATGTTAATTAATGTAAAGAATGCAAAACCTAGTCAGTTGTAAGCAAACAATGATCACAAGGTTATTTCCAATAGGCGAGAGACACAAATAAAGGCCAAGAACCAATTGTGCTTAATTTGTTGCTGTTATTAGCTTAATTAACTTAGTGTGGTAAACTAAGCTGTGGAAAGAAATGCACAGAAAGAAGAAAAGGGAGCAACAACTCTTTAGCTGGGGAGGTGCAGAGCTCTCTAGGGATGGGATTCTCATGTCATTGAGGGCCAGATTTTCAAAGGTAGTTAGAGACCTAAAGATACGGACCAGTACCTAAACTGGATTTTTTCCTAAGTAGGTTAGGTGCTTAATGCTCCTTGATTTCAATTTCCAGACCTCAACTGATTCCATGAAAAATGTGAGTTTGGCGCCTAAGTTTTAGGCATTTTCAAAAATTCCTCTGGGGATGGGATCTACAAAGGGACTTAGGTATTGCAACAATGTGTCACTGTGCCTAATTTTAAGCACCTAGAAAAATCACAGCAACAGCAGCACGGATTCACACAGCCTGAGTTAAGTGCATCTTTGGCTCCCTAAACAATGCACAGGGTGAGATGGGCATCTTAGAATGGGATCCACAAAAGCCAGCACACTAGCTGGGGAGCTGCCTCAACTAGTCGATGGGAGATGCTGATGGCAGCTGGAGATGCTAAGCCCTGCCACTCTGATGGAGATAGTATCTCTTTGCAGTTCGGTCTGCATGCCTCTCTCTCCTGAACAATCAGCAAAAAAGATCCAACTCCTTGGACTTAGGCAGCTTAGATGCCTAAGATGTTTCTTGCAGGAATGAGTTGCCTGCCTCATTCTACACCAAAATAGCCAAAGGAAGTGGTGCCTACTTTAGAGCTTTCAGCCATTGGTTAGAGTATTCAGCTGGGATGTGGGAGACCCAAGTTCAAATCCAACCCCTTCTGCTAGAGGGGGAAAGAAGAGACGTCTGTTCAAATCCTACCTCCAAGAAGCATGGTCTAACCACTGATCTATGGGGTATTCTGATATAAGGCTCCATCAGTCTTTTCTGTGGAAGCTGTTCCACTGTCAAAAAATGAGTGATAGGTCCAGCCCCCCTGCTTCAATGGTCCCTCACCTCCCATGTGGGTGCCCAAACCACTACTCTACAGTCATATTTCCTGTCTAGAACTAGTTAAGTATTTATCCATAGTGGAACAGTCACTGGGATTTTCAGGTAGTGGGATTTTCAAAAACATCTAGATTTAAATGAGTGAGGCACCTAAGTGACTTTTGAAAATTCCACTTGGTGCCTAACTGCATCTTTAAGCACTTAAATACTTTTGACAGTCTGACTTAGACTCTAAGATAATGGGGGCTCTGAATACTAGTGCAAACCTGTTTGAGCTTCTTTCCAAGTGGAAAAAAATTCATTTTGGTTTGTTCCTCTAAGGTTTTTTTTTTAAAAAAAAAATTCCATTGTGTTTCAGAGGGAAACTCCCTCACACTTTTGCTTGCTTCCACAGTAAACCTAAGGTAGCAGTTTGCTGCTTGCAAATGCACAAGGAGCAGCCTCAGAGATTGAGTCTGACAGATCCACAATTTCTATGGGGCAAGGCATCGCCAAACCATCCCCTACTCAGGGCTCTGTTAAAGGTAACAATCTAGATCCTAACCATTCAGAAGACATTCCACTGAGAACAACCCACAGAATGTGGTAAGCTTAACCCTAGAGAGGTTAAGGATGTATTGTGTGATTTTTCCAATACAGTAGCTCCCGGTGACTGAGCAGCTTGATTTCCATGAATATGCCACTAAAGATCAGCAATAAATAATTACTCAGTCTACTTTTCTATGGCATTGTGAAGTTATCATTTCCAATGGTCATTCAATCTCTCCAACCCACTAATTATAATTAAGTATATTTTGTTCACATTAGACTTATGTGAAACTATCAAATAGTATGTTGCATGATAAAGGTCACAAGTGAGATTTAACTTTGGTCAAAGGCAAAAATGTGCTATTTCCACTAACAAACAGGTTTTCATGGCAAAGTATATATAATTTTAAGAAGGTTTTTTTAACCCTGAAACACTTACCAATTTGCCTGAAATGAAAATTTGCCTTTGCAAGAGTGTGTATCTTAGTTTTTGTGAAAACCAGGAGGTGGGGAGGGGCAGGGGAATGAGCTGCAAATGCAAAACCTGTTTTGACTACAAGAGCTATTACAGAAGATTTTCCATTGATGTGATTTTTCTCCTACCTCTGCTTCATATGTGAGAACTGTGATTTGTAATTTACTGTAATTTTGTCATGGGTCTCTTTGTGGAGGTGTACAGAGATGTGATTTACAGCTGTAATCTGAATAGTGGTAAATGATGGTTACTTTATCAGCAAAGCAGGGGTCACTCCATTAAAAATTGTATGGCATTTCTTTATTTCGTTAAAATAAATATAGGCAATTACTCATGGCTAGGCCCAGTTCTGCCAGATCAATAGTACTATTCATATGAGTTAAGGCCACATTTTCAGCACCCAAGATTTCAGATAGACTCTTAAAAATCCCAGTTACTTGCTTAGGCACCTAACCTCCATTGATTTAAATTGAAATCAATGGCAGTCAGGTACCTAAATACCTTTTGAGCATCTGGGTCTAGGTGCTTGATTATCTTTGGAAATCTGGCCCTAGCAAACTAATTGTATTAATATGGGTTTGTAGGATCTGGTTCCATAGCCCATTCCAAGTAATCAAGTATTTTTCAGAGACACTTACTGTTTTTATGGATATAATTAAAGGACTCAGCACTCATACCTTCAGCCTTTCATAAATTGAGGGCATAGCTCATTTAAGCTATTAAATATATTTTACGAACAAGCTGGTCTCGAGTGATTAAATCTTACACATTACACCTGGAGAAGCTGACTCTTCCTTTCCATCTCATTTTTATTAATTGGTACTGCATTTTGACCAACCTGCATGTTTGATTTAATAAGAGATTTTAATTTGCTGTCTTCTATTCTGAACATACCAAAGCTGGTTTACTTGCTAGGGTTTATCCATTTGACCAGGCAATCTTCTTGGGAACCTATAAAACAGCCTTGTTGCTTTCAACTGTTACCAAAAATGTTAGTTCACTTCAATTTTTTTAATTCATATGTTTAAAAACTAAACCCCAAATCAGTGTAGGTTATTTGCATGTTGTTTTCATGTAATGCAGTATATGAAATGGTTGTATGGAGTACATAGGAATGGCTGTATTTAGGAAGCTAGCCCTTCCCATACAATATACAATCTTTATTAGATAGTACCTACAGCTAGACCATTAAAAATTAATAATCTGTTTCTTGGCCTACGCTAAGTCCCTTGTGCACTACAGGCATGGTACCCAGGGTACTTTTAAAGCTGCCTTGAGGCTGTATCTGGAGGATTTGCTAGCATAGGGGAATCCTCAAGTACATAGGGCTGTTGTAGCCACTCTTAACATCCTAACTTAGTGGGCAGTCTGGGGAAGATTAGGGTGTGGTCAGAGTGCAGTGTACTTTTGCAAACCTGGCTGTCAGAGCAGCTTGTTAGAAACCATTAATCACCAAGGCAAGTTAAAGCAGAACTGAGGCTGTTCTATCTGGCACTGGGGACTGATTTAACCTCCAGACATTTCAGAATGAAGGGCAGAAAGATTATGAAAAGCCTCCTATGTCCCCTTCTCCTCCACCCCCCAGTACACAGAGAATAGCTGATGAAATAGGCATTAAAATTGTCTGTGGGAGATTTGATTAAGTAAGGTTGGATTTGGTCCTTGTCAAGGTTAATATAAGACCACTCTAATCTAACAGATAGGTAATGGTCAAGATCGAATATATAACTATAGGGCAGCTGGATACAACATTTCAAGTTTATGGACATCCCCTGGCAGAGAAATGTGTGTGGTTCAGGACAGTGCATTCTGGATTCCATGTACAGTGGATGTAGTGCAGGGTGATGTTTATATTGCAGAGTACAGGTGTATGGGTGGTCCCTGCTCATCAGCATACAAATATCTGAGTTGAGGTGGGCATTGGATGGATGCTTCCATTCTTCCCCTTACGCTGGGAATACATTAAGGACACACAGCTATTTCAGTAACTGAGCTGAAATGGTTTAAGGCTGTGAGGGAAAAAGATCCTGATCCTGGTCCGAAGTGCATCTCCCCAGGGCTCACCCAAGCCATTTTGGGCTTGTTGCTGGGCTGGAGATTTGGCCATCATTGAATGGAACAATAGAAAACTACTGAATCTACATTTACCAGTACCCCGCTATTGTTCCAATTCTGCCTCAACCTTCAGGGAGAGTGGTAGATACAAACTTTGCTCTGATCTAACTTCGACATGAGGGGAACACTGCACAACGGTATCTCAGAGGCCCACAACACTATTAACAGCATGGTGATATTGCTGCAATTATCCTTATGGGAAACTGTGAAACTAACTAGAGAGAATTTGTTTCTTGCCAGATTCAAGCTGCTTTCTTTGCAGCTACTGCTTATCCACTTCCCATTGAATCAAGGTATTGCTCATTCACACTTGTCATAGCAAAATGAACACTTGCAACAGGCCTAAAGCAGGCTAACTAGTTGGAGTAGTGAGTATTTTCAAGCAATTTTTTTTCCACCCAAAAACAGTCTTGCAACTGTCAATGCCCCATTCTGGTATTTTCATAACAGAGTTTTGTTTTCGTCAAGTCAAAATGACTCTTAAAATGTTTGAGTTTAATCTAAAAGTGCAACAGGTCAAAACCAAAGTTAACTCTTTCATAGTTATTAAAACAAAATTAAACCAAATGGAAATCTTAGTTTGTTGCTCTGTGAAATTCACAATTTCTATATTTTGTCCCAATTTGGGACAGGAAAATTTTCTAAATCACAAAAATTCTCATGGGACAGAAAACCCCTTCCACTCACCCCATCCTTCCCCAACTCCTAAGCCTAACTCCTGTCAAGAAAGTCAAGCTTTGAACCCCTTCAGAACCAGTTCAAGGGCATTACAAGCCATGCAGTGACACATGGAACGCCTTTGCTTCTGGCAGTATCTCTGTACCTGAAGTGCTGAAAGGAAGACCACAGAAGTGGTGGAAAGGTTGGGGGGCGGGGATGAGTCCTGCTGTGGTACACAGTAGACAGAGGATAGGACTCAGTGTACAATCCCATGATTGAGGGATAAAGCTGTAGTGCTTTAAAAAAGTGACCTGGTTTAGAGGGGAAGTGAAGGCATTGAAAAAATAGACAAATACATGGAAAAACAGGGAAGAGTTACTGATTTTCTACAATTCCTAAGAGACGCAAAGGCACACAAGAGGAAAAAAAAAAAATCTATGGCCAGCAGAGTTAAGAACAATAGGGTTTTTTTAAAAAAAGTATACTAGGGACAACAAACAATGGTATTGGACCATCACCAGAGGGAAATGGTAGCATTATCGGTAACAATGCAGAAAAGGTAGACGTGTTCAATAAATATTTCTGTTCTGTATTTTGGGGGGGGGGATGCAATAGTCATATCATAGGATAATGCTCTCCATTCCACTAGCATCTCAGGAGGATGTTGAACAGCAGCCACTAAAGTTAAACATTTTTAAATCAGCTGGTTCAGATAACTTATATCCAGGAGTTTTAATTTTCTGTAAGTTTTGCAACACTGGGGAAGCTCCAGAAAACTAGAAGAAAGCTAATGTGCCAGTACTTAAAAAGAGTAAATAGGATGATGTGGAAAATTATAGGCATGTCAAATCCAGGGCAAGATAATAGAGTGGCTGATATAGGACTTGAATAATAAAGAATTAAAGGACATGTATAATTAGTACCAATCAACATGGGTTTATGGAAGATAGATATGGTTTGAGAGGCTCTTTTTTTTAAATGCCGTTACAAGTTTGGTTGATAAAGGTAATAAATGTTGATGTAATATGCTTAGACTTCTCTAAGGTGTTTGACTTATTCATGACATTTTAATTAAGAGACTAGATATAAAATGCACCCACAAAATGGATTAAAAAATAGCTCACTGATAGGTCTCAGTGTCATTGTAAACAGGAAGTCATCATCAAGCAGGCAAGTCTCTAGTGGGGTCCTGCAGGGATCAGTTCTTAGCCCTATCCTATTTAACATTTTTCGCGGTGACCTAGAAGGGAATATAAAATCACTGAGAGTTTGCAGATTACACACAGATTTGGGTAGTGAAAAACAACAAAGCGGCCTGCTCACCAATACAGAACATTCTATATTATGTGGCAGGCTAGGCGCAAGCAAACATGATGTGTTTTAGTAGAGCTATATGTAAATGTATGTATCCAGAAACAAAGAATGTAGACCATGTTTACAGGACAGGGGACTATCCTAGGAAGCAGTGACTCTGAAGAAGATTTGGGGGTCTTGATGGGGTGGATGATCAGCTGAACAAGAGCTCCCAGTGGCTGAAAGGGCTAATGCAATCCCTGGATGTATAAACAGGGGAATCTCAAATAGGAGTAGAGCGGTTATTTTACCTCTTTATTTAGCACTGGTGCAACCACTGCTGGAACACTGTGCCCGTTTCTCAGGTCCACAATTCAAGAAGGATGTTGATAAAATGGACAAGGTTGAGAGAAGAGCCATGAGGATGATTAAAGGATCAGAAAACATGCAGTATAAAATTCAACTCCTTGAGTTTATTTAGCTTAAACAAAGAGAAGGTTAAGGGGTGGCTTGATTAAAGTGTATAAGTACCTACATGGGGAACAAATATTTAACAATGGGCTCCCGAGTCTAGCAGAGAAAGGCACAACATGAGCCAATCGCTGGAAGTTGAAGCTGGATGTTCAAACGGGAAATAAAGTGTAAGTTTTTAAACAATGAGGGTAATTAATCATTGGAACAATTTACGAAGGGTTGTGGTGGATTCTCCATGCTGGCCATTTTTAAATCAAGATTGGATGTGTTTTTCTAAAAAAGAGAAGCTCGAGGAATTTTTTTCAGGGAAGTTCTCTGGCTTGTGTGATACAGGAAGTCAGACAAGATTATCACAATGTTCCCTTCTGACTTTGGTATCTATGAACTAACACAAAGATGGTTCTTTATATTGGGTGCTGACCACACGCAGACCCTGCATCCAGATTGACTAACACAGCCTGAGCTGCCTCGCACCTCCATACAGATTTTGGCTAAGCTGTGGCCTGGCCTGTGATGGAATGGAGTGATGATGGGGGGGGGCGGGGTGAGAACACAAATGATTCCCTTGCAAGCAGTTTTCACAGTCTCTCTAATGTTTTGTGAGACTGGTACTGAACTTCAGTGGGAAAGCGGTAGCCTACTGTTTGATATGTCATTGCCAATTTCTTTTTAACATCATGGTGTATGCATGCACACACGCATTGCAAGGGAGAAATAGATCAAGCATATGCCCTGGGAGATAGCCCTTACCTAGAAGTTTGTAAAAAGTGCCAGATATCTGGAAGAGCTGAGACTTTTGCAAGAGCAAGCTCACTAATAAATACTTCATAGTATGAGATGCTGCAGAATACAATAGAATTTGCTGGAGAATTAGGTCACCTTTGCCACACAGACTCCAGTCTAAGGAAGATGCCAGATTCCCTAGTTGTAGGCCTATATTTACTCATAATGACAGAGTAAAACATATTTAAGAATTCCCATCTGTCAGGAATGGTCTAGATAATACTTAGTCCTGCCATGAGTGCAGGGGACTGGACTAGATGACTGCTTGAGGTCCCTTCCAGTCCTATGATTCTATGAAGTACAGATTTGTTAAATCACTGTCCTGCGAGTCTCCACCAAAATATCCTGTAGCTCCCACACAATTCACAGAATGGACTAGTCAAGTTGTGAAGCTTCATAGCTTTGACACCCCTAATGTGAATATTCTTCTCACTTGGAGAAAGTTTCCCCTCAGATCCACCCCCATTTCTTTTTGGTCTTGAGTCTTATCACAATTTTCAAACCCTTTGAAGAGTAGAGACCTGAACCTAATGGAATTTTGCCATTGATTTGAATACTGTAGGTGGGGCTTTCGAAATGGTTTTCCAGTTAGAGCCTCTCCCCCACCTTATACTTTGGAGAAGTTCTGGTCTGGATCCAGATCCATCCAGCTCCAAATATGACAATTTAGGCCTGTCTCCACACATACTCTCAGAAGTATATTGTTGTCTAAAACATTTGATGTCGGAAAATTGGCATAAAAAAATATCACTCAGCCAGTCATGTAAACACCCAAGCAATATGGTAATGCTTGGATTGTCTGCCAAAGCCACTCTGAGTCACACAGTGCTGAGAGAAGTCTTAGAAGCAATTCTTGCAGTTGTAAATAGCATGGAGTTCTAAACATGTACTTACAGCACCATTTAGATGCAGAACGTCAGTGAACAACCAGAATCCTAGCTGGAAAGTTGAAATCTCTGCTGAGACAATCAGATGGCACAGTACGTATAATAAATACATGGATAAGTCAAAATGGAAGCATAGTTTTTAAAAAAATGCAACATTTTGCTCTACAAAAGCTCATGCTTTAACATCGCTCTAGCGATGCAAAGGAGCTGTCCTGCCATTTTCTGGATTAGAAAAAACAAACCAAAACAAAAAATTTTACTAGATAATAAATAGGTTAACTAAGTTCATAGCTATACCTTTTCATAAAAATCAAAGTATGCAATTATTTCTTAAATTGTAATTAAAGATACACCCCAAACCTCCACTAATCTGAAGAGCCCTGGCCCTTTGGTAAACCATGGGGAATTCCCTGAGATCAGTGCAGACTAGCAAACACATTTCACATGATTATTTTAAATAATTATTTGCATAACTGGATTAAGAGACATGTCCTGTGTGTGTCTCTAAATCTTGTTATGTATTACTATGAATATTAATGAAAACAATAGTTACACTTTAGGCAGAGATTCTTGTGGTCACACGGAATGCAGTTCATCAATATGTCTTTGAGGAACCTTTCAATCTGTGTATTTCTAAATGTGCCATTTATACAATGGACAGTGCCATAATTCCTGTCCTCATGACCTTGGAGACACCTGCAGGCACCCTGCCTCAGTTTCCCTCTCAGCCCTGCAGAATAATCCCACCACAGCCAGTGTTTGTGAAAGAATTTTCCCCCTCTCCTGGGATCTAATTTATTTGATATTATTCAGCTTTCTGCTCACTCATCATGTTTAGGGTCTGACTGTCCTCATTCTTGGGACTATGGCTTTATGGTCTGGCCTTCCCAGCCCACAAACTCACTCAACTCTAGGGTCTCACAGTCCTCCTTCCTGGGGACTGGCTTTAATTTCTGGACTCCCTGCCCTGAAACTCACCCCTCAAGTTTAGTAACCCCTTCCTGGAGCTGTGTGTTGGCTGGTTTCTTTCACCCCCACCAGCGCCTTCGTGCTAGGGCCAGGCCGCAGGCAGGTTGTGTGCATGGGTCAGTTACAAATTGTAGTCAGTAGATAGTAGCAGCCAGTCAAGCCAGCTCAGGATACCTGGAAGTCAGAGTCAGGCATGAAGTTGCAGACAGGAGGCAAATAGTGAAGTTGGGAACAAGGCTGGGTCAGGAGCTGGCATTCTCAGCAAGGCACAGTCTGGAGTAGAAGGAAGCAGATAACTTACATCATTGCTCAGACAGCTCTGTGTACTGGTTTTCTGGTTTATATACCAGCATGGGCCAATCAATGGGCTGTGAGGGGGCTGCCACTCAGGCTCACTGGGCGGTACTTCCTGCAGTGTCTAGCTTCACAGGGTTCCCTAGGAAAACTTGGCCTGAGTTGCTAGTGGTGATGTGGAAGTGTTGGTCACCTAGAACCCCCCATTGGCCTAGATTCCAGTCCTGCGGGTTCTGACACTTCCAGCAGCTTTCCCCTTCTAGGCTTGGAGCTTCCTTTTGAGCCATCAGCCCAGTCACCTGAACACCCCCTTAATCCTCCCTAGCCTTATTAGTGGGCCTAATAATCCCAGACACCAGTCTGCACTGGATGGCAGGGAGGGGAACTTTGCCCAGTCCACTCTATAAGGCTCCTGGTCAGTCCTGGACTGGATGACCTCATACTTTCCCTCTCCCAGACACTGACCGCTCCCCAGGATCACCTTCCTCTCTCCCAATGACTGCTTCAGTTATCTCAGAGAGCTGGAATGGGGTAACTGGCCTCTCAGACTACCTAACAGGGCCGGTGCCCTATTACACTGTCCAAAAAAGTTCCAAACTCTCCCTTGTTTTAGGCAGTTTTGGTAAGTGGGATAATCCTTGGTGGCTAACACTGAGGGGAAGCGTTGCTGGGCCATTCTGCAACCTCCAGGGTTGAGAGATCATGTGCAATAAGGGTCTGGTCTAAAGCCCACTGAAGTCAGTGGGAGTCTTCAGGCCCTAAGAGAAGAATACGGCAGAGTCCAGGTTAAGGTGTGATGTATCCATGGGTGCTGGGAGGAATGCACTCACTGGTGATAGATGCTACAAAAGTATTACAGATGCTGATTGTTTGTCCCCGGCTTCTCACCCCCAGCATTAACCTTGTGGTGCTTGCTGGTGGACTGGAGTGAGGTGGAGTCCTGGCCATGCTGCAGCCCACCCACTGACATCTGAGTTGTTCAGCACTGCTGGCCAGGGCATTAGGGGGTCCCATGCATTTGGGCAGGCAGGCTGCAGCATTTTGGTTGTCCTCTGTGCAGAGGTGCCAGAAGGGACGGCCCTGCTGGCTCTCTTCTTTGTACATTATGCAATGCCTGTACTCTCTGTTAAACTGTCAGTAGCTTTATTTTATAGACACTGTAGTCATGCTTGTATGTGTTAGTCATCCAATTATGCATTAATGATAGCGTCTCCTAATGCCATTACACCTATTTCACATTATGCTCTCTTGGTCTCTGTTTGATCCCATGTGTTTTACTGAAGGGTGAATGTTCCTGCAGTAACTCAGGGGCCTGTGCAGCTCCATGCCCACTGCCTAAGGGATAACAAGCACAGTTCAGAAATAATTCTAGGCTCTGAAAAGAGGCATCCTCGCAGCAGTAGAAAGGCCCTTTAAATAGAGGCAAGAAGATCACTGATGTCTGGGACTTGACAAAATTGTGAGAGGTGCCTCTAAGTCAGGGAAGACACAACAGCACAGAAATATCAGATATGTGTGTATCATCCGAATAAAATAGCTATATAAGTCAGGGTAACTCAATTCCCCAAATACCTTAGAGCTTGAGAATATACAGGCTTCATTGAGAATACCCTAAAAATGGATGCCTGGGGCTAAGTCAAGTTGGGCCTACGAATACTCAGAACCAGTGGCAGACTAGGAAGCGCAAATCAGAAAAGTGCAGTCAGGAGCATAGCGGTGAGAAGCAATACGCTATTACAGTGACTATAATGTGGACTCCCTTTTCTCTCTTTTTTTTCCTCTCCACCCCAGTCAGGAACTGAAGTGGTGGGGAAGAAAGTGATGGAGTTGAAGAGAAAGAAGAGGAAATAGTCTCAAATCATTAACATACTCGCATTCCCCAGGACTGTGGCCAATCTCAAACGGTCAGGAATGTGCCATTATCACTCCTGCCTGCATTTTTCAATTTCCAGTGGGAGAATATAAACAAAATATTTTGTTTCTTTTTTGGGTTGACCTGAACTGAAAAACTTGGTTGAATTGAATTGAATTGAAACACTTCTTTTGGGGTCAGTTCAATGTTAAATTGTGTCCAGCTGATTTGCTAACTTCTTCACTGAGCTTCTAGGAAAGAATTTGTTTCTAAATTCCGTCTCTTTAATGAACTGTAAAAATAAATCTTTACATAAAGGCTAGCAGCACAACTGGACACTTGAGGACTCACTTTTGTTTTGTTTCCTCACTCCAAGATGCATTGTTGCATGTCTCACAAATCTTCCAGAATCTACAGGAAGGAAGCACGTTTCATTTACGGTACAAACATGTAAATCATTGTTGGAGTCAGTCCAGGTTTATATCAGTGTAACTGAGATCAGAATCCGGCCCAACATGATCACCTGGCATAAGAATTAGTTTCAGGGGTAGCTGAAGACTTTGCTGTCACCTCTTCCCTGCACCCCCTACCCCCCACCACCTGTGGGTGCTTGTGAGAACGAGAGAGAGGAAGAGAATCTTCACTATCAAAAACTCTTCAGCACTGTATGTGTAGGTCACCATGTCTGGTTAGGAAAATAACTTCTCCAGCCCTGTGGACAAGTCAGTACCTAGGCATAGTACTCAATTTGCATAACATCTACCTGCATCATTCAAATTATCATACAAGTACTTTTGAGAGTCGCATACTGAATTGTAAACCAATAATGGACTTCAAGCTAGGGACATTTGCTTAAATTGAAAATGCAACTAACACACTCTGACAATTTGGGGAATCTATGTACAAGTTCTGAATTTGTTTGATAATATGAACTCTCTATACGTTTAAGCACTTATAATTCTCTCTCCTTACGCTTGTCTCAATCTCCTTGTGCTAAGAACAGAGGGAGGAGTGCTAAGGTGTCTGTTTCTGAATAGGTTTCAGAGGAACAGCCGTGTTAGTCTGTATTCGCAAAAAGAAAAGGAGTACTTGTGGCACCTTAGAGACTAACCAATTTATTTGAGCATGAGCTTTCGTGAGCTACAGCTCACTTCATCAGATGTTTACCGTGGAAACTGCAGCAGACTTTATATACACACAGAAATCATGAAACAATACCTCCTCCCACCCCACTGTCCTGCTGGTAATAGCTTATCTAAACACCATCCTGGCTACTATGGATGTAGAAGCCCTCTACACCAACATTCCACACAAAGATGGACTACAAGCCGTCAAGAACACTATCCCCGATAATGTCACGGCTAACCTGGTGGCTGAACTTTGTGACTTTGTCCTTACCCATAACTATTTCACATTTGGGGACAATGTATACCTTCAGATCAGCGGCACTGCTATGGGTACCCGCATGGCCCCACAGTATGCCAACATTTTTATGGCTGATTTAGAACAACGCTTCCTCAACTCTCGTCCCCTAAAGCCCCTACTCTACTTGCGCTATATTGATGACATCTTCATCATCTGGACCCATGGAAAAGAAGCCCTTGAGGAATTCCACCATGATTTCAACAATTTCCATCCCACCACCAACCTCAGCCTGGTCCAGTCCACACAAGAGATCCACTTCCTGGACACTACAGTGCTAATAAACAATGGCCACATAAACACCACCCTATACCGTAAACCTACTGACCGCTATTCCTACCTGCATGCCTCCAGCTTTCACCCTGACCACACCACACGATCCATCGTCTACAGCCAAGCTCTGCGATACAACCGCATTTGCTCCAACCCCTCAGACAGAGACAAACACCTACAAGATCTCTGTCAAGCTTTCTTACAACTACAATACCCACCTGCAGAAGTAAAGAAACAGATTGATAGAGCCAGAAGAGTTCCCAGAAGTTACCTACTACAGGACAGGCCTAACAAAGAAAATAACAGAACGCCACTAGCCGTCACCTTCAGCCCCCAACTAAAACCCCTCCAACGCATTATTAAGGATCTACAACCTATCCTAAAGGATGACCCAACACTCTCACAAGTCTTGGGAGACAGGCCAGTCCTTGCCTACAGACAGCCCCGCAACCTGAAGCAAATACTCACCAACAACCACATACCACACAACAGAACCACTAACCCAGGAACTTATCCTTGCAACAAAGCCCGTTGCCAATTGTGCCCACATATCTATTCAGGGGACACCATCACAGGGCCTAATAACATCAGCCACACTATCAGAGGCTCGTTCACCTGCACATCCACCAATGTGATCTATGCCATCATGTGCCAGCAATGCCCCTCTGCCATGTACATTGGTCAAACTGGACAGTCTCTACGTAAAAGAATAAATGGACACAAATCAGATGTCAAGAATTATAACATTCATAAACCAGTCGGAGAACACTTCAATCTCTCTGGTCACGCAATCACAGACATGAAGGTCGCTATCTTAAAACAAAAAAACTTCAAATCCAGACTCCAGCGAGAAACTGCTGAATTGGAATTCATTTGCAAATTGGATACTATTAATTTAGGCTTAAATAGAGACTGGGAGTGGCTAAGTCATTATGCAAGGTAGCCTGTTTCCTCTTGTTTTTTCCTACCCCCCCCCCCAGATGTTCTGGTTTAACTTGGATTTAAACCTGGAGAATGGTCAGTTTAGATGAGCTATTACCAGCAGGAGAGTGAGTTTGTGTGTGTATGGGGGTGGGGGGGATGTGAGAAAACCTTGATCTATGCAGGAAATAGCCCGACTTGATTATGTAAAGAGTTGTCACTTTGGATGGGCTAGCACCAGCAGGAGAGTGAATTTGTGTGGGGGGGTGGAGGGTGAGAAAACCTGGATTTGTGCTGGAAATGGCCCACCTGTTGATCACTTTAGATAAGCTATTACCAGCAGGACAGTGGGGTGGGAGGAGGTATTGTTTCATGATTTCTGTGTGTATATAAAGTCTGCTGCAGTTTCCACGGTAAACATCTGATGAAGTGAGCTGTAGCTCACGAAAGCTCATGCTCAAATAAATTGGTTAGTCTCTAAGGTGCCACAAGTACTCCTTTTCTTTTTGTTTCTGAATAGTATGGTGTGACGCTTTGGGCTTCACCCTGGACCTGTAAGGGGTTGTGTCACTGTCTGCCCTGTAACCCTGGCGGCCTCCGAGCCTTGCAGCTTTGTCTCAGAGCCCTGATACCCACACTTTGCTCACAGCACCCAGTTGTTCCTTGCAGAGGGACCTCAACCAACCTTCCAGCACCAAGTTCTCCCCAAAAATGTCTTTCTCCGCAGTGTGCAGCCCCCCTTACTGTAACACCCAAAAACCTCATCAAGTTTGCTGATACGTTAAAGCACTGAATTGATTTATGGTAAACAAGTTGATTCACAAAAGGACATCATTTTAAGTGATACCAATATAAGGAATAAGGATAGAAATGGTTACAAACAACAAAAGTAAAAATGCTTTCAAGACCCAAACTCAGAAAACTAGAGCCTTTTGTTCAAAGAGGTTTTTCTCACAACAGTCAGTCTTCCAGTATGGCTGGCCTGTTCTTTAGCCAGGACCCAACACACAGAGCTCAAAGTGCTTGGTTTCTTTGACTTCTCAGATGAAAGATAACTATGGGGTTCTCTCCCATTCTTTTTATAGATCAGTAAATCTCTGAAATGTATTCTTTAAAAAGCAAGCCCAGACAAAATTTCCCTGACCTGTAGGGGTGAAAATGCCATGTTATCTTCTCCCCAACCTGTGAACTAGATAGCTTTGTTTACCTTATATGTAAATGTACTTTCATTGTCTCTGCCTGACAATCTGGCTGATTAGCCAAGAGAATACACTTTCCTTTTCCAAGGGCAGACTAGACTTATGCATAGCTTGCAAAACACATTTTAAGAATGATTCTAGCAAATATTTATAACTCTTTGTGCACACCCTGTATATACACCATGCAGTAATTTTTTGACCAGTGTGTTAACAGTTTACATATGATATCTTACATGACATCTTTTAGATACAGCTTATGAAAAGAGTGTTTTGATGTAGTGAGTATGTATGGTCTGACAAAAGTAGCTGACAGAGTAGTGAACCACCAATGGGCCTCCATGTCACAGATGGTCATTAAAGACCATCAGCACCTTGTCCCAACAAAACAATGGGATGAAACACTCCAATCTAGGAACAAGGAATGCAGGCAATACCTGGAAAATATGGGACTTTATTCTGGAAGGACTCTGAAAAGGATTTAGGGGTTATGGTGGACAAACAACTGAATGTGATCTCCCAGTACAATGCTGTGGCAAAAAGGGATAATGTAATTCTTGAGTGCACAAGCAAGGGAGCAGTGAATAGGAAGGTGATCTTATCTCTGTATATAGCAGTGGTGTCACTGTAACACTGCATACAGTTCTGTTGTCAACATTTTTAAAAGGATGTTGAAAAATGGGAGAGGGTATAGGAAAAAGCCACAAAAATAGTTCAAGGGCACCCCAGCAGAAGGCTCTTCATGCGGGTAAAGGGACCCCCTGCCTCCTCACCAGAGTAGTCTTGTATGCATGGCCCCCACTACCATCATCTTAAGCAGAGGGTGGGGCCATAGTAGAGGTTTTGCAGAGTGGGGGACTGATCAGGGCTGAATCCCCCCTGACAACCCAGCAGAAGGCTCTGTACCTTGTGTAGGGACTTGCCATGACAGCACAGGGCTCTTAGATGTCACCTCTGGTACCCTGGTGGGACTGGGGCCACAGAGATTACACGTGAGGCTCTGCTTGGGGCCCTGGATTGCCACAGTCAAGTCCTGAGGCTAACGTGTTGGAGGAACATACAACTTGGTCATCAATAACAATAGGAAAGACTAAGGCTAGATCTACTTATGTTGCTCAGGGGTGTGACTATTCCACCCCCACGAGCGACACAAGTTACGCCAGCATAAGTGGTAGCGTGCACAGTGCTATGTCAGTGGGAGAGCTTCTCCAGCTGACATAGCCACCGCTTCTCGTTGGGGAGTGGATGAATTATGCCAGAAGGAGAGCTCTCTCCCATCTGCATGGAGGGGCTAAATGAGAGATCTTCCAACCGTGCAGCTGCATTTGTACCGCTGTGCTGCTGTAAGTGCTCTAGTGTGAACATAGCTTTGCACTCATCACTGGAAAAGAAAGGCATTGTAACTGAATCACACACACACACACTTAGAGCATCACGCTGGCCATAATGCCGTGAGTAGCAGGTCCAACCTTCTTCTTCCGCCAGGCAAACATCTTCTTCAATTCCCCTCTGAAGCTGTCATGTAGCCAGGCGTAAAGGAAGGCATTGGTGCAGGCAGACATCATAGCAAACCAGTGGCACAGCAGCTGGATGAGGTTGAAATACTGTTTATCTATTAAGTTGATATCCATGTCTTTTATCACGTTAAAGATGTGCAGAGGGAGCCAGCAGACTCCAAAGGCAGCCACCACCAGGACCAGCAAGCGAAAGGTTTTCCTCCTCCTAGCCCTGTCCCACTCAGCTTGGCCCTGGGTGATGTTTCCCGGAACCACTCGATTTTTCAGTTTGACAGAGATCCGCAGATAGGACAAGGAGATGACTATTAAAGGCAATACGTATGTGATAATGAGAGTGCTGTAGGCATAAGTTAAATGGTCCCTCTTCATATGGAACCAAAACTCTTCACAGATGGAGAAGTCCAGTTCTGGGAACTCAGCATGATAGGTGTGGACCAAGGCTGGGGCAGCCAAGATGCAACTCAGCAGCCAAATAGCAGCCAGAATATAAGCACAGATTGATATAGTGAGCCTCCTCCGGAGAGGATACACCATGGCATAGTATCTGTCCACAGCTATGACAGTCAAGGTGAAGACAGACACAAACACAGTGACCGGTTGCATTAAGAACACAAAATAACACATGAAGCGTCCATAAACCCATCCCCGGGGCTCAAAAGCATATGCCAGAGTCAGGGGCACGCAGGTTGCACACATAAGCATGTCTGAGAAAGCCAGGTTGCCTACCAGGAAGTTGGTGACATTGTGCATTTTTTTCATCTTGCAGATGACATAAATGAGGAGATAATTCCCAATGATGCCAACAAAAACCACCAGGGAGTAGCACAGGATGATGAGTGGCTTGAAAGACTGAACAAACTGGAGCCCTGAGAATAAATTGCTAGCATTGCTATGAATTGCTGAGAGGAAGTTTAGGGAGGTTAAATTGTCCGGATTCATCATTTTCCTTCTTTGTAGTTTGCTGACAGCAGGGTTAAGGAGTCACCGCTGCACACACGTTTACTCCTAATCAGCCTTTATAATGAATGGATTACTCACTGTCCAGAGATTGCCACCACATGGATAATAAACAGTCATCTGGAAAGGCAAAGGTGAAATTACAAATCTCAAGAGGCTGCGTTCCGTTAAATGGTTCTTAAGAGAGATCAGCTGCAACCAATAGTCATTAAAGTTCTCTCTTTTAGTTGCTATTAAATCCATACAGTTTAATAAACATCTAATACAGTGAATACTTACTGTTGTGGGTTTTTCATGCCATTTGATTTTCCTGTGGATGCCAGCTCAGTTTTGGTGCCTCAAGAGGCTGCGTTCCGTTAAATGGTTCTTAAGAGAGATCAGCTGCAACCAATAGTCATTAAAGTTCTCTCTTTTAGTTGCTATTAAATCCATACAGTTTAATAAACATCTAATACAGTGAATACTTACTGTTGTGGGTTTTTCATGCCATTTGATTTTCCTGTGGATGCCAGCTCGGTTTTGGTGCCTTAGATTCCTGTCTTCCAAATATCCATGAAAGAGAGAGCGAGAGCGATGTGTATTTACAAGATAAGCAGAGATCAGTGCACTTAACATACTTGGCTTCTTGCTCACAATACATTTTTTATAAGCCTATATCCCTATTGGCTACCCTGGGCATTACGTTATTCCTGACACTGTCTCTCTTATTTAAAGCAATTAGAGTCCTAGAATATCAATATCACTCATTCTCTGAATTTCCTGTCTCTTCCAGTGCATCTGTACTTGCTGCCACATGACTATAAATCAATTTATACTCATTAATATGGATGTACAGTGTCTGACCCAAGATCAGGTTACAGTCGTCCTTTAGAGAGCCTCAAAAAGTGCTAGCATTGAATCTACTGATATAATTGGATCTCTTAAATGGAATGTTACTCAAATGCTGAATTTATGCCACTAGAGGGACTCAGCTACTTGGATGGTGAATAAAAGTTATGAATATTGATGCACATTATAGTATGCATCTGATGAAGTGAGCTGTAGCTCACGAAAGCTTATGCTCAAATAAATTGGTTAGTCTCTAAGGCGCCACAAGTCCTCCTGTTCTTTTTGCGGATACAGACTAACGCGGCTGCTACTCTGAAACCTGTCATTATAATAGCAATGAAGTATGCACTTTTTAAAAAGTTATTGTACTGTCATTTAGAAATAAAATTCTCGCTCACACCCCAGTGGTATTTTCCATGGTATTTACATATTTTAGACATAGAATAAAGAGTTGTGACAATGTTACACATCTTATATATTTAAAATGGTTTGAAAAGAGCTAATAATCACAAGTAGCTCTTATATAGTGTTTTTTTCAGCAGCAGATCTCAAAGCACTTCACAATCTTATTCTCATAATGCCCCTATGAGGCAAGGAGGTATTACCATCATCCCCGTTTCTACAGATGGGCAACTAAACTACAGAGAGGCTAAGTGACTTGCCCAAGGTAAGAATTTTGTAGTGAAGCAGGGAACTGAGTCCCTGTCTCCAAGTCCTAGGTTAGTACCCTAACCAGTGGACCATCCTTCCTAATCACCGCATGGATTCATATGATGAGGAACAATGAAAGCTACTGATCATTGTCCCTCATGCTTATCAATGCCATTATAGTTGCCCTGCTATAGAGGAATTTTTCTTTTCTACAATGGGGTTTGAGCCACTAATTATTTCTGCATCAAAGAATTTATATTCTAAAAAGTCAGCACTGAAAGGGATTTATTTTGTATGGTTTTGGTATTCAGAAGTGTTACTGAAATGAATCAGCCCTTTGGGACTGTGTACTTTTAAGTAAATATGACCTGCCTGGTCTTAATCATAACCCTTGTTCTACTTTCAGTCTTCTTTCCTTTAACACATAGGATTAACACAGCTGGTGTTAATCAATGTAGTTCCATAGAAGTCCAATCTCCACCAGATGAGGTGCTGTCTCATAAGTGGTTTTTTTATTAACGTATAAGCTCCTCAGGGCAGAGATCATAGTTAAGTTTTTCAAAGCACTGTAGGCGATGTAGACACATTAATTTTAGTGGAAGACACATGTCTAAATCCCTTTGACTACTTTGAAAATATCAACCCATATCTTTCTTTTATTGTATATTTGTGTCTAAGCTCCTTAAGGCAGGGAACTTGCCAGCCTTCCAGTTTCCCGTTCTACTAGTCTGGCAGAAAATGGTGTAGGTGAATAAATATAGCTTTGATTTAGGCATCTAGCTTTACATTCCCAAGTTTGAAATTGGTGCCATTAACTTTTCTCTTCCTCAGTATTCCCATCTGTAAAATGAAAATATTAAATACAGTATCCACTTTATGGGGTTGTGTGCCTGCAAGGGGGTGGAGGGAGAGTTGTGAGAAATAATCAGCTGATTGATAACATGTTTTGGAATCATCTGATGGAAGATGTATATAGGAGTAAAGTTTTATCAGTCATGATTTAAACCTCTAAATAATCAACTTTAGTTTAATTTTGCATTTGTATTTTTTAGTTACTTTTGTCAAGCTGATCTGCAGTGACTCAAGAGTGTGAGTACCAGCTTCAGGGCAGACTCAAAGCACAAGCCCCAAACTGGCTGTGAATTCTTTACTTAGATTTCATCAATTATCAAGTGTAAATTCCTCAGGCACTATAATAGCCTTACAATGGAGTCAAACAGTTCCCTTGGGTACTCTGACCTATCTTGTCACCTATAGAAACCTACCTTTAAAAAGAACAAGAGTTCTTGTGGCACCTTAGAGACTAACAAATTTATTAGCGCATAAGCCTTCGTGGGCTACAGCCCACTTCACCAGATGCATAGAATGGAACATATACCTTATGTATATGTTCCATTCTATGCATCCAATGAAGTGGTCTGTAGCCTATGAAGCCCACGCTCAAACAAATGTGTTAGTCTCTAAGGTGCCACAAGTACTCCTGTTCTTTTTGTGGATACAAACTAACACGGCTGCTATTCTGAAACCTACCTTTGTGACAGATGATTCCTTACACCAAGGATCACAGCAATATTTAGGTTAATCCCTGTCTCAAAGGATCAGTCAGTTACTCCAGGTCAACTACACTGTACATCTCACACCAAAGACACTGCTTGCAGATAATCCTATAATAAACTATCTAAAGGTTTATTATATAGGACAGCTTTGCACAAATTGGGGGGAGCACTCCCACCCCAGTGGGTGCAAAAGGTTCTCTGGCGGGGAACTTTGTTAATATCACTTTTCACAGCAGACTTACTAGCATCCCATGGCCATCCTTACTTGTGCTGCTGCGGGCAATAGGGAGCTAAGTCTGCTGTGGAAAGTGATACTGACAAATATCCCTTTTCACATTGCCATGCTTACCTCTGCATTGCTGCTGGTGGCACTGCCTTCAGAGCTGGGTGGCTGGAGAGTGTGGCTGCTAGCTCTGGCAATGTTGTTTGCGGAGCAGAATTTAAAAAATAGTCCTCCACAAGGCTGTACAGTAATGCACAGATTTTGGCACCATAAAAAGCACCAAAGCATATTACTAGATATAGAGGTATAAAAGTAAGAATCAAAATCACTGTCTGCCAGTGTAAGGGCCATTTCTCACTGTGACAGTCTGAGGCCCTGTTCTTAGGCTAAGGCCTTTGGCTAAGCAGCAGAGGCAGCCATAAGCTGGGAAGCGACCGGTCACATCCTCACATTCCAAACTAGTCTCATTGAAGGTGCTATTGGGCTGTTAGGAACACAGTCCTGTCCTGATAATGCCTATCGCCTCCAGAGAAAGGGAAGTACCTAGAAAATGTAAAAGGAAACTTAGTTTGATAGCATCCTGTCTGGCAAGAATTCACTTATCAATAGCTGGGATCTGAAATCCTCATTTCTGTGTTTGTTCTATCACTGTAGTCCCTATTTCCCTATTGTTTGTCTGTATAATCTCTATCTGGTTCTGTGATTGTTCCTGTCTGCTGTATAATTAATTTTGCTGGGTGTAAACTAATTAAGGTGGTGGGATATAATTGATTAAATAATCATGTTACAATATGTTAGGATTGGTTAGTTAAATTTCAGTAAAATGATTGGTTAAGGTACAGCTAAGCAGAACTCAAGTTTTACTATATAGTCTGCAGTCAATCAGGAAGTGGGGAGGGGAATGGGAACAGGGAATGGGGGAAAATTGGAATCATGTTTTGCTAAGGGGGGAAATGGGAACAGGGACACAGGTAAGGCTCTGTGGTGTCAGAGCTGGGAAGGGGGACACTGAGGTAAGAAACTGGAATCATGCTTGCTGGAATTTCACCCCAATAAACATTGAATTGCTTGCACCTTTGGACTTTGGGTATTGTTGCTCTCTGTTCATGCAAGAAGGACCAGGGAAGTAAGCGGGTGAAGGAATAAGCCCCTTAACAGTAAGAGAAGGCCCTTACACCGGCAGACAGTGATTTTGATTCTTTCTTTTATACCTCTATAACTAGCTAAGTGATAAGAATACACCTAAATTCTTAGAGTATAGGCCTTTACAGACAGGCCTGAATATCTATATCCTAACAATTAGTATTAGGTAAAGTATTGTGGTAAAGATGTGTCAGATTATGCATGGAGATAGATATGGTGAAACTTTGAAAACTATTCCTTTGTCACAGGATACGGTGAGCAGGCAGATCAATGAACTTCCCGAAGCTATCAAATTGCAACTTTTGACTCGAGTTAAACAAAGCACAAAGTTTGTCATACAACTTGATGAGAGCACTGATATCGCGAATTTGGCTCAACTCATGTTTGTCAGGTGGTGCTATGAGAATGAAATTATGGAAGATGTGCTGTTCTTCAAACCACTTGAGGGGCAAAGTATGGGAGAAGACATCTTCAATCTTGCGAGTTAATTCTTCAGAGTACATGCCTTGTCATGCATTGGCGTATGTACTGATGGCAGAGCGGCAATGGTGGGTCCCAAGAAGGGCTTCAGAAGGAAAGTACTCAGCATTGCACTCCACATTAAATTCACGCATTGCATGACACACCTAGAGTCTGCCTTCTTGAAATCCATTATCTTGATTGTGCTGTTTTCCCTCCTACCATTCCTTAGAATCATGAACTCTACCATTTCATGATCACTTTCACCTAAGCTGCCTTCCACTTTCAAATTCTCAGCCAGTTCCTCTCGATTTGTCAAAATGAAATCTAGAATAGCCTCTCCCCTAGTAGCTTTCTCCACCTTCTGAACTAAAAAATTATCTCCAATACATTCCAAGAACTTGGATAATCTGTGCCCTGTTGTATTATTTTCTATGTCTGGGTAGTTGAAGTCCCCCATCACCACCAAGTCCTGTGCTTTGAATGCTTTTGTTTGTTAGTTTAAAAAAACCCTCATCCACCTCTTCTTCCTGATTAGGTGGTCTGTAGTAGACCCCCTACCATGACATCGCCCTTGGTTTTTACCCCTTTTATCCTTACTCAGAGACTTTCAACAACTCTGTCTCCTATTTCCATCTTAACCTCAGTCAAAGTGTATACATTTTTAATATATAAAGCAACGCATCTTCCCTCTTTTCCCTGCCTGTCCTTCCTGAGCAAGATGTACCCTTCTATACCAACATTCCAGTCATGCATATTATCCCACCAAGTCTCTGTGGTGCCAGATGTGCCATAGTTGTGTTTATTAACTAGCATTTCAAGTTGTTCCTCCTTATTCTCCATACTTCTCACATTAGCATACAGACATTAAGATACTGATTTGATTTTCCCCCTATGTTCTCTCTTGTCTCTCCCTTATCCCTGCTATAATGTCCATGCTCCCCCAGACTCCAACCCTTCTCCCGGGTCTCCAACCTGTGGGCTTTTGTCACCTGCCCCCCATGAAAACTAATCTAAAGCCCTCCTCACTAGGTTACCCTGTCTGTATCCAAATATGCTCTTCCCTTTCCTCGATAGGTGGACCCCATCTTTGCTTAGCAGTCTTTCTTCCCAGAACAGCATCCCGTGACATTTTGTCAGATGTCCTTTTATTGCACCTTAAATTTCTCATGCTTCAGTTCTTGGCACCCAGCCATGGTAACTGTGGCACTTGCTGGAGCGATGAGCAGGGCAGAGGACTCCTCTTCAAAGATTGTACAGCCACTCCATGAAGGTACTTCAGCCCAATCACTGCAGTAGTTTGTAGGTGACACTTCTGTTGAGGGAGGAATTGGAGGATCTGTGGCTCATGCACCACCCTTTCACTGTCTTCTGCACACTGCCAGACAAGGGACTGTACACAGGAGGGTTTTGCTCCCCCACATCAGGCCCATCAAGCCAACCCCAATTGCAAAGCACAGTTGCTCTGACTGAGCTGCACAGGAGGCCTTGGTCACTGCAGTGAAGAAGACAAGCTTTGCCCCTTAAAGAAAATTTTTGTTTTCAGCCACAGATGATAATATTAAGCAGCAACTTGTTGATGATGCACTGTTTACTATCAACTCAAAATTATAGATAGGTGAATAAGTCATTTTGGATATAAAACCTGAACCCCTGCTAATCTTCAGAACTGAGAAGTTATGTATTATCTGTATTACATTAATACTTAGAGGCCCCAACTGAGATCAAGAACCCATTGTGCTAAGAACAGTAAGAGAAAGTCCCTGACTCAAAGGGCAAGCGGCGGGAACAGAGGCGGATTAAGATTAATTGGGGCCTGGGCACAAAGGACATGTGGGTCCCCCATGCCCTATTAAAAACAGAAATATACCAAAATGCATTAATACAAAGACTCCGTGCATGCTCTTAAAGTTTCATATTCCTTTTAAAGAGATTACATGTTCTTATTTTGATTCTGTCACTTGTACCCCATCAAAGGTCCTTTTCACCACCATCTATTGATCTGAGAGTAGGTTAGGAAACTAATTACAGCCAAACTGTGCGTATCATTCCCAGTAACATCTGTACATAGCAATGGGGAAAATGTGCTACATTTAATAAACTGTAAATGTCTCTCTCTTAAGTACTCATTACACTTACATTTTAATAACACAATCACATTACGTAACCTAGACTACAAACAGAGCAAGCATGATATTATATGGGGGGGTCAGAAGGGAGAGAGGAGGGTGTGCAGGGGATAGAGGGGGCAGGAGGAGGTTGTCAGGGGCAATGGAGAATATGAAGAAGTAGGAAGGTCAGAGCAGGGCAAGAGGAAGACTGAGGGGTGTGCTGAGGAATGTGGAGGGAAGGTGGTAAGCAAGGGGGGATTTGGGAGCTTGGTGTGGGAGAAGACAGAGGAGAATGCAAGAGAATGTGGGTCAAGAGCAGGCGCTGAGAGGAGCAAGGGAAAAGGAGTGGGAACGGGAGCGGCGAGGGAGTACAGGTGAGTGCAGAGGTAGGTGGGGGACAGGGACATCTGACAGAGTAAAGAGGGAGAATGTGAGAGGTTGGCAGTGGGAGGGAGCCAAGGCAATGAGAAGAGTGGGGCTAGAATGGCAGCTCCCCAACCCCAGGGGTTAGGGGAGAACAAGTCACATCACCCCTGCCAGGATCAGCAGAAGGAGAGTTGCTGAGAGGCACACGCCAACCGGAGTTTCAATCTCACAGATCAACCCACATGGAGTATTTATCAACACCCACAAGTTGTAGACCAGCTTCAGGATTTAGGATTGGCAAAGGGCTGAGGGTGGCAATAGGAACAAGCCTCTAGCCTCCCCCTGCCAGCCATGCAGCTTTGTTATGGACACTGTACTCTGTGTCTGCCTTGGGTTCCCCCAGGCTCTGCTGGAGCCCCTTCCTCCCTTCCGTGGCACTGCCGCGTTCTGGGCTCCAGGCTTTCTCTGCCTCCCCAGCCGGGCCCCACTCTGGATTCCCCTCTCCAGGTTTCCCCTGCCTCCCATCCTGCCTGGTCCTGCTCCGCAGCTCCAGTTTCAGCCACTGACCTAGGGATGCCCAAGACAGAAATGCAGGGGCTGCCTTTGGTGGAGGCGGCCCATGCCCAGCCTGACATCCAACATGGTGGCACCACTATGGCACCAGCCGCCATGCTCTCCTACCCCAGCGGGAGATGGAGCTACTGCCGTGGACTCCCAAATTGACTGGGGCCCCAGGCGTTAAACCACCACTGGGTGGGAAGAGAAACAGAAAGGGGACGTGACTGCCTCAAGATCACAGAGCAAGTCAACAGTAGAGCTAGACATAGAACCCAGGTCTTTTGATTCCCCATCTAGTGGTCTAGCCACCAGACCATGCTACCTCGCAAGACAATGCTTTTTGAGGTTCTGAGATGATTGGCTCTGGGATTTTTTTTCTTCTCCCTGATTGATGGCTAGGACCTGTGCCAAGAGTGCTGTAACACCATGGTAAAGTCTGTTCTCAGTATATTTATGGCCGGTCCCAGGTAGCATTGTGAGGGAGAGAGGGAACACCAGCCCAATCCCTGAATAGGCAGAGAAGGGGAGAGGGCCTGCCAAGCTCCAATCACACTGCATAGGAACAGGACTATCTGTCTGATTCAGTCCACCAGATCAACCCTGAAGATGTGTCCAAGAGTGTAGTTAGGCTGCTGGGCCTATCTGATAACAGTGGTTAGGGGATCAGAAAATTACTAAAGGGAAAAGGCAGAAGAGCTAAGTCACAGATCAGTCAAAATTTGATCCCACCAAGAAACCTTCAGCTGTTCCCCTCAGCGAGAGCACACATCAGCCAAGTTGGAGTCACATAACTACCAGTGAAGTCCTGGCTTTCCTCTTCTCCCTGATCTGACTAGAGAATCACCAGGAACCTAGGATGCATCTCCACTTCCCTGGTTCGTGCAGTGGCAGCAGATGACAAGCATGCACCATGCTGTGTGACTCACTGCTGTGTCAGATGTCCTCTGTCTATGGGCCCAGTTCCCAACAATCATTATCACTCTTCAGCTAGTAAGGAAATTTTAGGGGCATTCATGGTGCGAAGTGAAGGTCTTGCAAACCTCTCCAAAGATGTAGCTAATTTTGATAAAGCTTCAGATGGGCATTTGAGATTGTGCAGTCTGATCCAGTATGAAACCATACTGGCATCAGTTAATTATAGGTACCAAAACAGAGGCTGGTTTTAAAAGTTTGCCCTAGAACTGTGGAATCACCAATTTTCCTGATCCCATGATTTTTCCAGTATGGCGTCCCATGACCTCTTCAAGAATTAAATCTTTCACTAACAGTCCAATTCTCTAGTCCTTTGTCCCACTTCAGTGTTGCTCTGAGTTCCTGCTCTTCGACAGCTCGTCATGCAGACTACAATTACAATTTAACCAAGTAGTGAGGTTTGTTCAGATGATTACCCACCCATCAACTTGCCACCAGCAAAACAAACAAGGAAACAGATGCCAAAAGCCATGGTTCTTTTTTATTTTAAAAAGCATGAAAATCATGGGATCCATGCATCCTGTAAGAGTGACAAATCCAGCCTTGTTGATTTCAGATACAGCTCACAATCTGCGTCTTCTGTTAATTAACAATTCCCACATTTAAATTACAGTTTATAAACCCACAAAGAGTTTTAGATGCCTGTTGTACTAATTCACACCTAGATAAAAGAGCAAACACATTCAATGTGAATGAGATGACAATTCATGCCCTAACAGAGATTACTGCTTAATTAAGAAAAAAAAAAGACAGACTAGGGAAAAGAATACACAGGGAATTAGTGATGGGGTATGGACTCTTTCACCTCCAGTTCAATGGTACATATCTAAAAGGGGCAAGGGAGTCTGGAGTTAATACTCTGATCACTCTTCAGTAGCATATGCCAAATAAATTGGTGGTCTCAGACAAGTTCCCAGTGGACAGGTGTACTAAAAAGCACCACCGCAACTGACACTAATTTGGGCCTTTGGAGGCAGACTCAGCATGAGGTCAAGTATTGGTAGGGACCTGCGGACTGAACTAAGAAGATAATGTTTGTACTTCACGGTCCCAGAGACACAGACAAGGCTTTCATCTCAGGGCCAAAAGACCAAAAACATCAAGACACATGATCACAGCCTTTGATAGGCTGAGAAACTACTTACACTTGATCTTAGCTCTAAGGAGCCGAGAATACGACTACTACACTCTTTATCCTTAGATCTTAAAGAGGGCAGGAAGTTGTTTTAGATAGAGAGAAAACAGATGCAGAGGTGAAAGTGACTTGCCCAGCAGGTTAGAGGCAGAGCTGGCAATACAGGCCAGATATTCCATGCCAGATGCCCAGTGCCCTAACCTTTGCTGGACCTGTTTGAGAAATAAGACTTGAGTCTCCAGTACTCAGAATTCAGCACCTTTGGTGAGCACTATGTTCCACCCAACAAAATGTGTTGACAAATGTTTAAATCATCTGTTGCAAAAACCACAAAAACCTCAGAAAGCATGTGGCTGCTATGTGCCTAGACATTCATGTTGGCTAAGGCACTGTGTCCATCTGTTCCCAACCAAAAGTGATATCCTATTACGCAGCCATGAAAATAAAGAGCCTGATCAGGGAGTGAATGTGATTTAAGTTTCCCGTTGCTATCCTGCATATTCTGACTCCTTGCATATTCATTAATTCACAATAACTTCCTGTTGCTGTCTGCTAAAAAATTATTATGCTAATCACCATAGATGCTCAGACACTGTGGTGACGGGGAATATGATAGGAACCTAGATAGATGGAGAGACAGGCTTGTGTTGATAATGACACATGGTGTAATTTCAACAGCTGGTCATGAGGAACAGTTGCTCCAGCTATAGACTTCAATATTTATGTCTGTAAATTTCTAATAAGATGGGGGTGAACCCAAATAGAAGCATCTCTCTTTACTTTTCACCATATGCTCTTTTTAAAGGTGTCTTTTATTCATCTTTTTGTTGGTGCTGTTTGGTTTGTACATTTCATGTGTCAGTCCTTGCTCCACTTTTCTGGGTTGCTAAAATATGAAATGAAACATGTATCACAGCTGGGCACATCTGTGTAACACTGCACATCTAGCTGCAGAATATAGTCCATGAAAGATGTTCTACATCAGATGGCTTAATTGGGAGCTCCACCAAGGACAGCATTGCTCTCTTTTATATCATTTCCTTCCACCCTTCCCCCCGGCCTTCATTGTTCATCTTCTCTGTTCTTACCTACAGCAGGGCCACGTAGGGTACTGATAGTTTTATTATTTTAAAACCAAAACCAGACAGAGAATATAAAATCTCTTGAAGATTACAAAGGAGTCTTTCTAATTGCACAAAATAGGAAAATGTGTTGACCACTAACGTTTCCAGATTTTTTTTAAAAAAGATCTATAGGGACACACCCAATATAGTCATCACCAATTGTATAATGGTATACACCAAGTTCTGGAAGGCTCTGAGCATCTACAGTGGAGCTGCAGATACACAGCACCTCTCAGAGCGGGCATCTCTCCTTATTTACTGAATCTTCTTTTCAGGGAACTCTTGAAACACATCACTAAATGTCCCTTGCATCCAATTTCCTTCATAGACTATAACCCAGATTAAACCAGGAAAGGAGGTAGGAAGGGGAAAACAGTTTCCACTGACTTTCAAAACAAATATCTATGGATGTGTTTAATGTATTTTAAGTAACAAGACTAAAAAATGAATTCATTCACTCTCACACACACACATACACCCCAGTCCTGCTCTCCTGGGCTAGCCCCTCCAAAGAAACAGTCTGCAGAGAACAAGTCTGACCTAGAGACATATGTTCTTTAAACAGAATTGATGTCCATAGCTTTCAAAGTGGAATCAGGCAAGTTGTGCCTGGCGCAGGATTGGAGCCGTTCGGATGGCACATCTTATTGTTTTTGTTTGCAACTTGAGCCAATATACCATGGGAGCTCAGTGTAGGTCAGTGACCCTGCAAGAGGAGCTGCTGGGCGGCAGGTCAGATGACAACACTCACTGTCATGCTTTGCCCATAAGGAGCCACTTTCCTGTGCCAGACCAATAACTTCTTTAGCTCCTCCCTAAAGCTATTGTGCAGCCAGCCATATATGAAGGGGTTGTACCAGGCAGAGCTCATAGCAAACCAGTGGCAAGCAGCTGGACAAGGCTAAGATAATAGGCATCAATGGCATTGATGAGGATGAGGTTGAAGGTGAGCAAGGGCAGCCAGCACAACCCGAAGACCACCACCACCATAACCAGCAGGCAGAAGGTCCTCTTGCGCCTGGGTCTGTCCCAGTTGGCCTGACTCTGAGTGATGGTACCAGGCATGACCCTCTTCTTGAGCTTGAGGGAGATCTTGGTGTAGGAGACCAGGATGGCTAGCAGGGTGCAGAGATAGATGATAAGCAGCAGGAAGAGCACATAGGTCTGCTGCTGGTGCTCTAGTTCCCCCCAGAATTCCTCGCACAGGGTGAGCTCCTGCTGGCCGAGTTCCACGTAGTAGGTGTGGGCCATGGCTGGCAGTGCCAGGTAGCAACAGAAGATCCAGATGAAGAGCACCACATAGACACCCCAGTGCAGTGAGATGCGGCGCCGCAGTGGATGCACAATGACTATGTAGCGGTCCACGGCAATGGTGGCCAGGGTGAAGACAGACACGTAGACGGTGACAGGCTGCATGAAGAAGATGAAGTAGCACATGGCGCTGCTGAAGATCCAGCCACAGGGCTCAAAGATATAGGCCAAGGTGAGTGGGATGCAAGTGGTGCACATGGCCACATCTGACAGGGCCATGTTCCCGATCAGGAAGTTGGTGACGTTGTGCATCTTCTTCACCCACACCATGACGTGCACCAGCAAGCAGTTCCCCACCATGCCCACCACCACCATGGCTGTGTACAGCAGGATGATCAGCACCTTCAGATGGTGCATCAGCTGCAAGCTCTGGAACAGTACCAACATCCTGTTGGTGGGTGGGGTGAGTGCAGACTGGCTCTGGTTGTGGTGAGCAGAGCCCGAGCCCGGGGCCCCAGTCTTCCAAGAAATCAGCCATCTTTGCCTAGAGGGCAAAGAAAGGGGGAAATTAGTGACCCCTCTACACTCTATGGTCACTAGTTGCACCTCCTCCTCCACTCCCCCAACGGGCCTTAGTGGTACCTCCTCTTCCAATCCTACCACAGGAACCAGTGGTCCCTGCACACACACATACCCTAGGGGCGTTTATGGCCCCTCCGCCCTTACACCACCTACATGGGCACATGTGCAGTTCAATCCTCCGATCCCTGGAGAATAACGATTACCGTGAAAACACCTGGAGGAAGAGACTCATGGCCATCCCTTCTAGAAACATCCCTGCAGTGAAACCCTCCCGTGAGCGCTAAGGATTGCCGTGCAAACACGTCGATGGAGAACATAAGACGACACCAGAATTAGTGACCCCCTTTTCTTGCAGGCACACTTCCCGTTTATATCCTTGCCCTCTCGGAAATTCAAGCAAAGAGAAAAAGCACCCAGATGATGCTATAAATGGCCACGAGCAGAGACATCTACCCACAGACAGGCATGCAGTGACATCTCGCGGGGGACATAGATTGCAATGAAAAGCAAATGGAGAAAGGTAATAAAGTATAATCAGATACATCATACATTAATAATCCGTAATTACAATACATGATGCAGCAAGCAATGAAGTACTATCAAAAGAAGCAAGTGGGTGAAGGACTACCCGAATACGGACACCTCTCTCTCTTTCCACAGAGGCGCGTGAAAAATCCCCAGCCACCAGAGAACAAAGTTTTAAAGACACCTGGAGGAAGATCTAGATGACCCTCGCCACTACCGACATGTTGATCCCCAGACACACGTGCTAATAGATCCCCATTGGCAAGGGGACTAGGGGAGAGCCTCTCTCCCCTCCTCTCTCATTGTGAAGCGGGTCGGTGCCGCGCGGTGTCCGTCCCCAACCCCTGCTCAAGCCGATCACTTCGCCGGCAGAGACCAGTGGGGCAGCAAAACTCAGCCCTGGCTCCAGGGCAGCGGGCTCCATCCCCAGCGCCCCGCACTCGGAGGGGGGCGGTGCAAGCGGACGGGCTAACCCTGGGGAAGGTCCCAGGAGAGGGACCCGGGCTACAAACCGCTGAGCCAGGCGGAGGTGACGCTGCAGGGACCGGGCTGCAGCATCGCTGGGCGCAGGGAGCCGGCTGGGAACGGGAGCTCTCCAGGGTGCTGAACCCAGACACGCGTGACTACGGCGGAGCACATCCGAGCTCCTTCCGCCGGGGGGTATTAGCTCCCCGCGGCGCTGCCAATGAAATACTGCACCCCGGTAAAACCCAGCGGCGCCCTTCCCTTCTGTATGAAGGCAAATGAGGCTTTTAGAAGAGCAGAGACCTGAGTCAACGGAGAAAAGCTAGAGGGTGCCTCCCTTCTAACGGCTAACTGCAGGGTGCCATGTGCTAACCAAAGGAAAGTTAACACATCAAAAGAAGGATTAACACAGGAGCAGATGAAATTGAAAAGGAAAAATGATCAATGAAATGTAAAGAAAGGAGACAATTTCAAGCTCGTTCTTGAGGGGAAACAGAGTTCTGTCTTACCATTCAATTATTAGTAGCTTTTGTGGTAGCAGCTAGAGACACCCCACCCCGTTGTGTTAACAGCTGATAATAACAAGCACATGGGAAAAGCGTCTGGTGAATTCCGATTGGCCTTTGAATTCAAGCGTAAACCAAAATGATTTTGGGCCAGGAAAGAAATGCTTCCTCCCCAAAAATTCTAAACCCTGTGTCAGTGCAAGATGAACTTGCCAGGCCAAAAAATGAGAAGCTGTTGTTTGAGGATCTTCAGAGGGAGCCATGACTTTCCCTGGGGTGGGGGTGACCTATGACCACAGATGGGACTTTCCCAGGACTAAGAACAACCTCACACAGCATCCATTTCCATTCCAAGTTCCAGGTATGCTTTTTGACCTTACCCTCCCCAATGCAAACACACAGCACATCATGTATGCATAATAATAAACAGTCACAACAAAACAAACCCACATGCATTCCCCCCCTCAAAAAAAAAAGTATCAGAAAGAAACAACATGTAAGGCATGCTAACCATGTCAGAAAATGCTCTACTGAAAAGTCCTTAGAGTCCATAGTGACTCTTCTTCTGAAGAGAACAGAATGGGATAGAATATGTTGCAAGGTCCCACACCATGTTTTAGACTGGCCTGACCTGGCCATCTTACATTAACTATCCTTTTGTAGGTTTTTACAGGTCTATGAGACAAATTAACATTTGTCAAAAAGAAAATAAAATCCATCAACATAGTTCCAGCTATGCTTGGCTGTTATATAAATACAAAACTTTGTCAATTGAACTCTAAACTGATAAAACCTTGCCCTAGAACAGTGAAAAGCATTCCATGTAAAGCACTCATCTGGGGAAGATTCATCTAATTTTATTATAGTTTGTATAATCGAGACAGGAAAACAAGCTTTAAATCATTTATACCCCCCCCCCCCAATTCCCCCAGGAAAACTGAATTTTGAAAGATAAAGTCTGATCTTTGAAATTCCACATTCAGGAACAGAGACCTTAAGTTACTTTCAATGAGTATTGCTTTAAAAAAAACCCTTAAACATGCACATAACTTTAATCACATGACAAGTTCCATTGACATTCATGGCACATATGCTTAAGTGCTTTGCTGGATCAAGGCCATGATTATATGGACCACCACCACAGTTCAGCCATGCTGGCAACTTCAGGTTAATTAAGAAATTGTGAGCAGATATTTTAGGAGATTTCTATAGCATTCTAACAATATTTTTTCTTAATTGTTCATGATCTATAATTTTAGCAGAATTTAGGAAACTGTTGTTAACAGAGGCTTCTATTTGGTCAAAATTCGCAGCTATGTATGTGTGTCAGATGACTCAACAACTCATAATTCCCATGATTCAAACTCTCACCAGTCAGTCATTTCTGGCTAGAAAATTAGCATTTTAACTATACCACTAACAAAATACAGTCTATTAATATAATGCCTCATGCTTTAACTAATGGGGATTAGGAGGAAACTTGCTACAGACAGTTTATCCCATAAAGGTATTCTGAAGGGTTTCTTGCACTTTCCTTTGAAGAATATGCTACAGGTCACTGCTGGAGACTGGGCAGTGGAATAGAAAGAGCTTGGGTCTGATCCAGTCTGGCAATTCCTGTGGTCTTTCAGATTTAGCATGAAATCCTGACTCCAATGGAGTCAATGGCAAAACTCCCATTGATTTCAATAGAACCAGGTTTTCACCCCAGAATTTTCCAAAGAAAATCAACATTTGCTATCAGGTTAATCCAACATCCACAAATTTTCCAATTCCTGATTACATTGTGGGATATTTTGGATAAACAGTGTCCTTATGACAGATACTATAGACCCATGGAATATCCAAGACTATTGCATCCAGAGTCCAAGACCATTGCATCAGCTTTATAAGTGTTATAGTTCTCATTGTGGGTGAGGGATTGTACTCTGGTTCCATGGAGGATTTACAGGGTTTTCTGCAGGAACTAAAATTCCTAGGTAGGTAACAGGCCAGGCGAAGTCTAGGGAAGTTGTAAATATGAATTTGATCTTGATGCCTGGAAAACAAAGAACTGAAAACTGTATAAAGTGACCATCCTGACAGAGGGAGAGAGGTCACTCTCCTCTGATCCAAGAAATGACATGAGACTGTGACCAAGAGGGATAACCTCTGCAAGAGGACTTGAAGTAGTTCGAAACTTGCCAGGGTATCCACGTAGAAGCTGGGTGATACCTGCTAAGCTAGTCTTGCATAGAAGCTGCTTATTGTTTTTAAACTATATTTCCTCAGCAGTGCTTTTCTTCTAAATAAATAGTACTTTGCTTTATGAAAGCTGGCTGGTCACTGATTAACCCTATCACTGCCCATAAGAGAACAGGATTGCAGGTGCTGAACTAAAGGACAGCCTGCTGAGGTGATTACATTGAAGTGCAGGAGACTGCAGCAGAATCCCCCTCCAAGGCAGATGATTACTAGAGGCCTGAAACATATGTGGGATGCCCTCAAGGAGCCTATGAAGATGCCAGAGGTGCAGTTAACTCGGGGCCTGTGGCAGTCCTCAATCTGATCTTTTATTCCTATTTCCCTTCCATTACAGAGTCCAATTTCCTCTAATGACTGCACTGCACAGGCTTATTGGCTGCAGTAAAGTCATGTGAGTTTAAAGTAATTCCAGCTTCTAATTATCACATGACCATAAATAGGAAGCAGAGACCAAAAGAGGGGTTATTGTGGGGGAAAGAAGAGTGCAAATTTTAAAAGATTTTAACTCAGAAGTCAAGGTACATTGAACTTGATTCCTCTTTGCTGTTCCATGCTATTCTCTATAGTTTGTTATACCACATTCCAGTCATGCATTAAGCCATGTGACTAGACATCTGTCGTGTGTTGTTTCTTCTCTATTCCTCTCCCTAGAGGAAGAAGTGTGTCCAGGGAAGTGTCTTGTTTTGATAGTATGTATCTTTTATTATTAGTTATTAAATATTTATTTATATAAATATACCTGTTCCTCTGTGTTTGTATTAGAGAAAGCAAGGTCAAAGAAATGCACCTCACGACACACAATACCCGAGGATTATTATCAGAACCCCCATATTACTCAGATGGGAAAACTGAGGCACAAGGTGGATAAATGACTTTATCCCTGGTAACACATAAATCTGTGGCACAGCTGGCAACAGAGTCCAGGTCTCTTAACTTCCAGCCCTGTGAGTGCCTAACAGCTACCCCTCCATTCTATGTATGAATGGAGATCTCTCTACAGGAGTTAGAGACAAGGTGGGTGATATCTTGATAATACCTTTCATTGGACCAACTTCTCTTGGTGAGAGAGACAAGTGTTCAAGCTTACACAGAGTTCTTCAGGTCTAGGAAATGTACTCAGTGTCACAGTTAAATACAAGGTGGAATAGATTGTTTTGTGATTTTTTTCCCACTTCCCCCATTATGACTCACCTTGAATGGTCCCTTCAAATGAAGAAGAGCTCTGAGTAAGCTCGAAAGCTTGTCTCTCTCACCTACAAATGTTGGTTCAATAAAAGATATAACCTCACCTGCCTTGTCTGTTTAATATTCTGGGACCAACACAACTACGACAACACTGCATACTGGAGTTAAAGGTGTAGTAGGAAGAGAGCCTGAGACATAAGCCCTTGTATCAGAGGCCTGGTATGAGGCAGGACCAGCTCACAGAATCTGGCAAGAACAGGGCTGATATGGCAGAAATACACATTCCTAAGAAGTGCTCGGCACAAAATACTCATGCAAACACATCCTGATATCCAGTGGTAGCAGAACATCCCAATATCAAAGATGGTACAAAAACATTCCCCAAGGATAACAGGAACACACAATCCTACAAGATAAGGTCAGGATGACAGTACGTAACAGAGATGTTTGGATCGAACCAACATGTACAAGGTGATGGGTGATAACTAGCCACGTCAGGGGGCAATAACTAACTATGCCAGAGGCAGTATGCAACTTGTTTGTATCAGGGTATAGAGATGTATCTCAGAGGAAGTATCTTTGGGCAGTCGAGTGGGAAAATGGAAAATCCCACCATTCACTGAGCTGCGTCCATGTCATGGGCATACATGTCTTAGTATCCACAGAGTCTGCCAGGTTCTATTACCATGTTTCGTCAACAATAAACCTGGCCGGGTGAGTTTGCACCTTAATGGATCTTGTGGTCATTGGGCAGTTTGCTCAAGGTCTGCTGGGCCAGCTGTCAGAACACACACACATGCAGCCAAACATCTAATAATAAAAGCAGCTAGGCAGAAATCTCTTTTTAAACATTTCTTCTCATTTCTCTCATGCTGGATTTCATGAGCACAGATGCGAGTAAACAAAATGAAAACAAACACTTAAAATACAACTAGGTCTAGACAACAAACCACTTGAAATCCATTTCTGAAAAATGTCTGCTCAACTGCATTCCTCTCAAACAAGCAGATGCTAGTTTGCTGTCCTGATATTAGTACAAAAAAAAGCTTTTATGCAGAGTTAAAATTCTATATAATTTGAAGTAATGCATATAGAAATCCAGAGCCCTATTATACAGAATATGAAGAGGAAAAATGCACTAAAGCCTGACCTTACTATTAGTCTATCTGAACATGAATTAATTGCTAAAGCAGTGACGCACACATCTCCACTTCTGTATAATTACTACATATTACTAGTGAATACGTAAAGAAAGATATATATTGTGACAGGGTCGGGCCAGATGGCTACAGGAGAGTAATTTTTTTTTGAAGCAAAAGATGTCTTTTTTATTTGCATAACACACTTACAAAGTAAATACAGCAGCATATGCAATGTGTAACACAGCAACCAATCACAATTGTTTTCTCATTAGCTTCAGGGGAGGGAAGTGTTCAAACTTGCCTGGGCCCAGAGCGGGGGGCTTCCTCGACTCTCATGGTCTTCCACCCTTCCGAGTTACCTGGTGGCCCAGAGCGAGGGGGCTTCATCGATTCTCGTGGTCTTCCACCCCCTCGAGTTACCTGGCGCCACGCCCGAGTGTCACCAACAATTCTCTCCTCTGAAAGCACCCAACAAGAGGGGCAGGCTGTGGGGTGAACAATCCGGGGGGGGCACGTGCACCCACATGTGAAAGGACCCCTCTAAGGTGGTGGTGTCCGCAGCAGCAATGGCTGGGGCTGGGGTCCCTTACTCTCTCCCCCAATCAAAGGGTCAGACAAAGGGACCCGGATGGGGACACCGAGCAGAGAACCTCGGACAGCACCCACCGCTCCTCAAAAGCATCAAGGGAGTCGGTGGATGCCGCCCAGAGGAACTCCGCCCATATACGTGAACGGACCGAGGATCGGAAAACAGCCCCACAGTCACAGGAAACTCCATCGGCCAACCTCCTCTCTCTGGTTTTATAGATGGCCGTGTTAGCCAGGGCCAGGAAGAGGTTAACCAGGAGATCCCGCGACTTTGTGAGGCCACGGATGCGGAGTGCATAAATAAAAAGGTGAGGGGAAAAATACCAAAAACGTAGTAGGAGATTTGTGAGGAGCTGGAACAGGGGCTGCAGCGTGGTGCACTCCAAATATACGTGAGCCAGGATTTCCCTCACACCACAAAAGGGACAAGTATCTGGGATGGGGGTGAACCGCTCCAAGTACGTGCCCGTGCTCACAGCTCCGTGAAGGAGCCAACAACTGATGTCCTCGACGGGCCTCGGAATCAAGGTGGAATATAGGCTGGCCCACCGGGGCTGCTCACCCTCCAAAGGTGGCAGAAGGTCTTGCCACTTTGTGTCGGGGTGGGACACTAGGGTGAGGGCATGAAGAGTGTGGAGCAAGAGCACGTGTAGATGTTTCCTTGGAGCGGTTTGGAAGCGTACCAGCTGCAGTTCATGCAGCCGGCTCGCAGTAAAGGGGTGAGGGGGTCGATTGGGTCTGCGGGGCAGGGGTCCAATTAAAAGGTCCGGCGGGCCTGGGGTAGAGGGTGGGCAGGGCGTGTCCTCAAGCAGGACCCAGTCGAGGTAAGCTAGAGCAGCAGGCGGCAAAGCAGCCTTCACCTCTTGAAGTACGCACCTGGGGTACGAGGTCTGGAGAGTCCCATGCGCCGGGCAAGCGTCAGGGGATCCAGCCAGTCTCCCCGGTCGTAGTCCAGGAGGTCTCCGACTATTGTGACTTCTGCCAGGATCAAGCTCTGGCCCACTGAGCGGGACTCCGCCACCTGCACACGGAGCTGGGGGTTGTGTAGCAGGGGCTCCATGAGGAGATCTACCCCATTGGTGGCCGCCACAGACCTGGTAGTTAAAAACAGTTTCCAAGTCCAGAGGAGGTCCTGGTAGAAGACCAGCAGCCCCAAGAGGTCTCACGGAAGACCTCCCGGACAGAGATAAAAGAGCTGCCGGTCATATTGGAGCCCTCGGATGCGGTGCAGGATGGCATGCGTCAGTGTGCTCCACGCCGAACTGCCTGCACCATATAGGAGCCTCTGTAGGGCCCGGAGGCGGAAGACACGGACCTGAGTGTGTAGACACTTCAGGCCCTGTCCTCCTTCCTTCAGGGGTAGATGAAGAACCCCTACAGGGGCCCAGTGCGTTCCTGACCAAAAGAACCCCAGAATCAATGTCTGGAGGTTGGTCAGGAAACCTGGGGCCAGGACCAGGGTGTTGAGCCAGTACCAGAGCATGGACAGGACTAGTTGATTAAGCACCAGCGCTCTCCCTCGGAGGGAGAGACATCGGAGTAGTCCCATCCATTTCCGGAGCCGCTCTATCACCCCACCTTCTAAATTTTCCCAGTTCTCCAGTGGAGAGGGATGCGTGGCAGAAAGGTAAACGCCGAGGTAGAGCAGCGGACCTGCACTCCACCGGATGGTCTGAAGCGCGGGTGGGAGGGAGCTCACCTGCCACCAGTCTCCTACCGCCAAGCCAGAGCTCTTGACCCAGTTGACCTGGGCGGAGGAGGCTGCCAAATAGATGGCCTGGCAAGCCTCCACTTGCGCCAAGTCGCCGGGGTCCTGGATCACAAGGAGCACGTCATCAGCGTACGCTGACAGGATAGCCGCAGCTCTGGCTCCCACAGCACCAACCCTGTCAACCTCCTGCGGAGGAGACAGAGGAAGGGCTCGATTGCCAGAGCGTACAGCTGGCCAGAGAGGGGGCACCCCTGCCATACTCCTCGCCCGAAGCTGACCGGTTCGGTCAGGGTCCAGTCGAGCTTAACCAGACAGTCTGCGGAAGCATACAGCACCCGGAGAAAACCCACAATCTGGGGTCCAAAGCCAAATGCCCGCTGAGTGCTCAGGAGGTACCCGTGGTCCACCCTATTGAACGCCTTCTCCTGATCTAGGGACAGGAGGGCGAGCGACAGACCGTCTCTACGTCCGAGTTCCAAAAGGTCCCGAACCAGAAATAGGTTATCAAAGATACTGCGGTCCGGGACAGTGTAGGTCTGGTCTGGGTGGATCATGTCCACCAGCACAGACCCTAGCCACAGCGAGATTGCTTTCACTACAATTTTGTAGTCCGTGTTGAGGAGTGAGACGGAACGCCAATTTCGTAAATCACGGAGGTCCCCCTTCTTCAGCAATAAGGCGAACACAGCTTGCCTGCATGAAAGAGGGAGGACCCCGCTCTGCAGAGACTCAGACCAGACGGTGACTAGGTCTGGGCCGAGGATATCCCAAAACACGCAGTAGAACTCCACGGTCAGCCCGTCCATGCCTGGAGACTTATTAGTGGGCATACAACGGAGGGCTTCCGAGAACTCGGCCAGAGTGAGAGGCAACTCTAGCTGGTCTCGGTCGCTCACGCTGACCGTAGGGAGCTCCTCCCAAAGCACTCTGCAAGCGTTAGTGTCGGTCGGATCCAGGGAGAAAAGACTTGCGTAGAAGGCTCGGGCCCTCCTGCACATCTCCGCCGGTTCTGTGAGGGGGGTGCTGTCTTCTGCCATGAGGCAGGTGACATGTTTCTTGGCCCCCCTCATTTTCTCCAGGGCATAGAAGAAGCGGGAGCCGCGATCCATCTCCCGAAGGAGGCGGATGTGGGATCGAAAAAAGGAGCCCCAGGCCCGATGGTCCTCGAGGGCCCGGAGCTCCTCCCGCTTCTCCCGGCATGCTCCGCAGAGGAGCAGGTCCTCGGGGCTGGCAGCCAGACACCTCTCCAGCTCTGAGACCTCCCATTCCAACTGCTTTTTTGCCACATTTCTCCGTCAGCTGGTGCCCCAGGTGTAGTCGCGGCAGAAAAGCTGGGCGCACACCTTCCCTAGGTCCCACCATCGCCGAGCCGAGGGAAAGGCACACCGCTGCCCTCGCCAGGCCAGCCAGAATTCCCGGAAGGACATCACGAAGCCCTCATCCTCCAACAGGCTGTTGTTAAAATGCCAATAGGCCGGCCCCGGCCTTTCCGCAGAGGGAGGCTGTCACGGTGGCTAGGTGATGGTCAGAAAATGGGGCCAGCCAAATGCTGGAGGAGTGGGCTCATGAGAGATGGAAGCTTGATAAATAAATGCGGTCCAACCAGGAGTGGCTCGACCGATGGGCTTCCACTCAGACAAAGGTGAACGTGGAAGTGTCATCCGGGTGGTGGTCACGCCAGATGTCCACTAGGGAGTGATGTTCAACTATCTCCTGGAGGGTGTCCGCGGCGGCCGGGCTCCGCTCAGTCCCCGAGAGGTCTCGCTCCTTGAGGGTGGTATTAAAATCCCCTCCCAGGACCAGGCACTTGTGAGAATCTAAGGTGCCTAGGAAGGCGGACGCCTGCTGATAGAATTGCAGCCGCTCCGGGCCCAATGTCAGGGCATAGACGTTAATGAGGTTAACCACGAGCCCCTCTATACGGACCCGGAGATGCAGCAGATGACCTGGCACAGAGTTGGCGACCCCTAGCACCTCGGGCCGTAGGTCGGGGGAGAGCAGGGTCGCCACTCCAGCCTGCCGAACCGTGGAATGGCTAAAGTAGACCCTGTCCACCCACTCCAGTCGCCAACTGTCTTCGGCAGTTGGATCCGTATGTGTCTCCTGCAGGAAAATCATAGAGTACCCTCCCTCCCGAAGGAAGGGGAGCACATGGGACCTGCGGAGAGCCATCCTACAACCCTGGGTGTTCAACGTTTCGATGGTGAGAGGTGTCATGGGGAGAGCCGGGGAGGATCCTCACTGGCAGGGATGCTCACATCCCCCAGCGGGCCGCGCAACAGTCCTTGACCCGTCCCGTAGGTGAGTAATTGGTCACAGAAGACACGGACCCACGAGTAGGCTGTGGCATCCTGCTTCCCCGTCCCTTTATCTTCCCCCATGAGGGCCCTTGTGGCCCGGAGGATTTGAAAAAAGTCCCCCCACCGCTGGAGAGCAAGCTGTACCTTGTTGCGGGAGCCACGGACATCCTCTAAAAACTTCCGCAACTCTCCTCGCAGATCATGGAAGGCTGGGGTTACAGTTTCCCGGTTGTTCCCCAGCGGGGCCCTTGGTGCAGCCCCGTGGCCCACTAAAACGGGCTAGCAGGGTGTGGACCCCTGACGGGGTGCCTGATGGGCTGGAGCTTCTAGGCCTGCCTCAAGCCCTGGGGTGATAGGGGGCGGTGGAGGGAAAATAGCAGCCCCTAATGGGTCGGGGCAGGAGAATGCAAAGGCTGCTTCCTGGGGGTCATCAGTTGGAAAAGGGAAGGAGACAGCCCTGGGGGCAGCGATAACATCACAGGAGGTAGACTGGATAGGGGTAGGGGTAGGGGCAGGGGCAGGGACAGGGGCAGGGGCATGGGCAAGGTTCTGGGTATCGGGAGGCAAGCAGCTGGATGGAGGAGCCTCCCGATCAGGCTCGAGGGTTAAGGGGGTGGGGAGGAAGCTCTCAGTGATACCAGGTGTGGGCTCTATGGTGGATTTAGCAGCCACAGCATCAGGAGGTGGATTATCTTCTGTTGGGTCCCCGCCCGGGAAGGAAATCAATTGCTCCGCAGCAATGGGGGGTGCCCCTGGCAACTCGTGTCCCAGCTGCGTGGCGCCGGCTGTCACCTGAGCAGGCTCAGTGGTCGTCAGCGGGGTGCCGTCAGCGGCAGGGTCAGTGAAGGAGTCCAGGGGCTCCTCGGAGGTGGGAGCAGAAGCAGCAGTTAGGGGGAGGGAGCATGGGGAAAAGAGGGGTGGAGTGAGGTCACCCAAATCGAGGTTTGCTGGCAAAAGGTCGTCCTCCCCCTGGGCGACTGGGGTCAGATATAGGGCCTCGATCTCCTCGAACATGGAGGAGAGGACATTTTCTGTCGCCCCGGGGTTCTCCCCGCTGGCACCCACCACGACGGTTGCCTCAGGGTTCACGGGGGCTTCGGGTAGTGCCAGGACAGAAGGGGCTTCCTCGAGGGTCTCAGAGGGGAGGGTCTCCCGTGGAGGGGAGACACTACCCTCCGGTGCTACCACATCTTTCCCGGCTGACACCGGTGGATGGGACATACTCGGGGGCAAAGCAGAAGGTTCGGCATTGGTGCCCCCCTTCCTGATCTTCCGGGGGGCCTCCGCCTCAGGTAAACGAGGTGGAGCTCGAGCCTTCCACTTGCCTAGCTTCCCCTGGACTAGGGCCCAGCCCTCCATGGCATCATCTGGGGGCTGGTTAGCAGGGGTCATGTCAGGGGGTAAGGCGATGGCTCAGGGGCTTGTGGGGGGGACGGTGGGGCGGCATAAGGGAGGGAGGATTCTCCCTGGGGCAGACTCTCTCCTATGCCTGGTGGTATCTCTGCCACACCCTCCTCCATAGGCCCCGCTAGATTGTCAGCAGCAAGGGCAGGGCTCTCCCGCTCGTCTGGGCATTGTAGGGGAGGTGCCCCTTGGGCCTGAGCGGGAGAAGTGGTGGTCCGAAGAGGAGGGGGGGTGGGTTCGGGCATCGGGTGGCCAGGGGTGTCGGCAATGACGGGGCTGATGTCCTGCCGGGTCTCGGGGATCCCAGGTGCCCCTCCTTGCCGGGCTAAGGGACAGTCCCTCCGGACATGCCCTGACGCCCGGCAGAGGTAGCACCGGGCTTCCCCCGTGGAGAAATATACCCGGTAATGGGCCCCCTGCTGGGGGACTGGGAAGGACCCCTCGAGCGCATCTCCGTGACGCACCGCCGACGGCAGTAGAAGCTGCACTTGCCGGCGGAAGGAAAAGATGTGACGGAGGGTGGGGTCCTTGCAGCCCAATGGGAGAGGGCTGATGACAGAAACAGGTTTCCCCAGGGTGGAAAGGGCGGGTAACAGGGCAGCATTGGGGAGAAAAGGCGGGACAGAGGTCAGGACCAGGCTGACACCCAGGTCCGCTAGCGGCTCTAGGGGGACAAACACCCCCCCCCTCGAGGCCCCTCTCCACCACTTCCTGGGCGGCAGCTTCCAATGCTAAGAAGAAGACGACCTTCCCATATATTTTGGAGGCCACCACAATGGCCGAGGGCCCCACCACCCTCACCAACGCCCGCACATAGGTCTCCACGTGGGGTGAGGCGGGCACCAGGAGGCATTGGACACCGTGCTTCCTTGTCATGGTGGGAAAGGGGCCCCGGCCGCTATTGATGGTGGCGGAGGCGGTGGGTGGGAGAGATGACGAGGCGGCAGGCGGGGGGGCTGCTGTCACTCGGGCATACGTCCTGGGTTGCGAGGGAGGGACACCCGCAGAGCTGGTGGAGGGTTAGCGGGGGAGGAGGCCGTGGTTGGTGGCGGGGCCGTAGCAGTGGGGGTGGCCCCTGCCATGAAGGGCGCCGTGGTTTTAGCGGGGCCCTTCCCCTTCTTCTTGCCCTGGCCTTTCCCGCTGGCTGGGGGGGGCTCCCCTAGAGTCTGGGGAAGTGGTGGGCAGGGCAGCGGCGGAGGTCACCCCCGGTGCCCTCCATTGCCGATGCCCCAGTAGGGGCGGTGGCAGGTGATTAACAGGAGTTGGGGTCAGGTAAAAAGGGACAGGCTGTGGGATGGGCAGTTCAGGGCGGGGGCACATGAACCACCGTACGCTTGTTCAGAGAGTCCTGTTTGGTTGGCTGGTGCTTCTGGCCCACATGGTGGAATCAGGACGAGCAGCTAAATCCAGAGGCAGATGTTAAACAGCCGGCAATGACAATGGAGGGGGCAGTGAGGAAGATCATAGTGTGGGGGTTGGGAGGACACAGATGTATCAGGGGGCAGCTCCGTGCCACACCCCCTATGTCCCTACAAACACAATCAAGACACAGTCAAGGCCGCCCCCCACGCAAGAGCACAGTTCAAAAGTTGCTCAGTCTTGGGCCCCCTCCATGGCGATTTGTAAATTCCCCGGGCGGTGTTCCTCCAGTAGACGGCTGTTTCTCTTTCTCTGTGTTCCGGGCTTTCTCTGCAGCTGCAACATTCCAGGGATGCCAGAGCAGATGATAAAAGTTCCTCTCGGCTGAATACGGGTCCACAAACAAACAGCAAGTGGCTGGGTCTGGGGGCTGGGTCCCTCCACTCCCCCCCGCCCGGGGTTGCAGGTCAGCAGGCCCCCCCCTCTCGGGGGGGGGGGTTCAGCTGGAGCGGCAGCAGCGTCCAAGGGTGGGCTGGGGGGGGCTAACAGCCGTCTGGCAGCTGGCCAGCACTCTAGCAACAGCAGAGAAAGAAAAAAAACAACAAAAATAAAAGAAAGGGGGGAGAGCGTCTGGCACGGTAGAGGGGGAAGCCAAAAGCAGAGGTGAAAAGCAAGGAAAGCCCAGGCCAGAGGGTAGCAGCAAGGGAGTAGGCTCAGTAGGTCCCTTTTCCCTGGGTGAGGGAACGGGGAAGGTTTCAGAACAATCAAGTACCTTCTGGAGACAATTAAGACAGGCTGATTAGAACTCCTGCAGCCAATCAAGAAGCTGCCAGAATCAATTAAGACAGGCTAATCAGGGCACCTGGGTTTTAAAAAGGAGCTCACTTCAGTTTGTGGTATGTGTGTGAGGAGTTGGGAGCAAGAGGCATTAGGAGCTGAGAGTGAGAATGCGGACTGTTGGAGGACTGAGGTGTACAAGCATCATCAGACACCAGGGGGAAGGTCCTATGGTGAGGATAGAGAAGGTGTTGGGAGGAGGCCATGGGGAAGTAGCTGTTGCACAGCTGTTCTAGGAGGCACTCTAGACAGCTGCATTCTACAGGGCTTTGGGCTGGAATCTGGAGTAGAGGGTGGGCCCGGGTTCCCCCCAAATCCTCCCAAGTCCTGGTCAGACACAGGAGGAGTCAACCTGGACTGTGGGTTCAGAAAAATGGCCAAGCTGAGGGCTGCTGTGAAGCTCCAAGGCGAGGAAATCTGCCAATAAGTGCAAGACCCACCAAGGTAGAGCAGGAACTTTGTCACAATATATATATAGGAGTTCAGACGATTACAGTGTGGTTAGTCCATTTCAGCTGTTCCCTTCATTCTGGTCATATCTAGTTTTTCCATAAGATACTAGACAATACTCCAGAAATTCCACTAAAACCTATTACTAGATATGTATTAAATTAAATATTGGAATAATGGTCCCAACAAGATTCAGTGTTAAATTAAAGCAATTGGGGGAGCTGAGAAAAGAGACTAACATAGTGTTTTCTATTTGAAGGAATAATGGCTCTGATCCTCCAGTGTGGCTGAACAGTGCTCCTTTGCTCAGTACCTATGCTGAGGTACAGGAGGGGGGGAAGATTGTTCTACTATACATTTGTGTTCCCACAGTCTTGAGCTACTAATATCAGCTGGCACCAGCTCACACGGGGCCTAAACAGGGGAGGGCAGAACTAGAGACAATCAGCTGCCAGAGGAACACTAGGACATGGTCCTCTCCATGGCTCCACCCCCCTGCAACCTCACCCCTCCACATTGGCTCCACCACCACTTCTAGTGATCATGGCAGGGGTCCCACACAGGTAAGGCCCTTCAGGGTTTTTTAATTTTCCCATATCCTGGAAATTTATCGGGTTGTATTACAAAAAAATTTAAAAACAGGAGAAAATTGGAAAAAATGAAAATGAAGGGCAGCAGGTGAGGGGGTTGCCCAGTACTTATGGGGGCCAGGAGTGGGATGGACAAGCGCAGTGAAAGTGGGGCGCCTGGTACCCAAGTGACCAGAAGAGGGGGTTGACCACTACTCACAGGGACTGATGGCCAGGCGCCATGCTTTCTCATTCCTCCCTCTGCCCACTGCAGAAGGAAACAGGGCCAGGCTGAAGGCCCAGGGTTAAAAGGAGAGTGGAAACATGCAACCTGTGAGCACTGATTCCCCCCTTTTCTGGACAGAGCCTCCTCCTGTCCCTGATGGCCCTTAGCACAGACTTGTCCACTTCCCCTGAGAAAAATTCCTGGGTTCTGAAAAAGCCAAAATTCAGGTGAAAACTGGTATATACCAGTAACAAAGGAAACTGCATAAAGGTAAGGGCAGCAGCAGCAGGGATCCCTTGTGATAGCAGGGATCCCTTCTTTACCCCTGGCAGGGATAGCAGCAGGCAAGTGTCCCCAATACTTACTCCAGCAGCTTGTATGAATCTGACTGGGTGGCCTGGGCCTACTATAGTCTTCTCCTCCTGCCACTCAGAGTGTCCTCTGCTGAGTGGCATTGGTAGAACCCCACCAGAGCTGTGGAGTTAGCACCTCATTGGCAGGCTGTCTGCAGACTTCTCTGCATTAATTACACTTGTTTCACATTGTCAAGCTTTTCTTCTGAACCCTGAGGCTAGGAGGCTTACTTTGAAAATGAAAGCTGAGGTTCTCACATAATCAAATCACTTCACAAGCCAGGGTCTAGACATGAGCCTACAGTGCCTACGTCTTGCACTGTTCCCAGATAATTGCAGCACTCCAGCCATATCTGTCCATTGGAAGTGTTGGTAGAAGGTGGTGCAGAGCAGGCTACACTGATGTGTAGCACCAAGACATTCTCTGTACTGAAGGAATCCTCAGGATTTGGGCCAAGTCTGCAGACAGCCTGTCAGTGGGTTGCTTACTCAAAGATCCTGGGACAGTATTCTGGCCCTTTGTGCTATCAGTACTGTAGGCCAGGATCTGGTCTATTATGCTTGAAGTGATAATTGCCTGAAAAAATATATAATCTGATTTTTAATAGGCAATTTTTCAACTCAGAAGTTAAATGTTGCTCAGCAGTCTATGTGAAATGAGTTTTATAGTCTCTGTGGTGTTCCCAGTGGACTACCTCAGAGAAAATACCATCATAGTTGGCACCTGTCATCAATAATAAAGGCAAGGGTAATCGCCTTTCTGTCCACAGTGCTACAAAATCCCTCCTGGCCAGAGGCAAAACCCTTTCACCTGTAAAGGGTTAAGAAGCTAAGATAACCTCGCTGGCACCTGACCAAAATGATCAATGAGGAGACCAGATACTCTCAAAGCTGGCGGGGGGAACAAAGGGTCTGTCTGTCTGTGTGATGCTTTTGCCAGGAACAGATCAGGAATGCAGCTCAGAACTCCTGTAAAAAGTTAGTAAGTAATCTACTTAGAAATGCGTTAGATTTCCTTTGTTTAATGGCTGGTAAAAAAGCTGTGCTGAATGGAATGTATATTCCTGTTTTTGTGTCTTTTTGTAACTTAAGGTTTTGCCTAGAGGGATTCTCTATGTTTTGAATCTGATTACCCTGTAAGGTATTTACCATCCTAATTTTACAGAGGTGATTCTTTTACCTTTTCTTTAATTAAAATTCTTCTTTTAAGAACCTGATTGTTTTTTCATTGTTCTTAAGATCCAAGGGTTTGGGTCTGTGTTCACCTGTACAAATTGGTGAGGATTTTTATCAAGTCTTCCCCAGGAAAGGGGGTGTGAGGCTTGGGGGGAAGACATCTCCAAGTGGGCTGTTTCCCTGTTCTTTGTTTAACACGCTTGATGGTGGCAGCATAGAGTTCAAGAACAAGGCAAAGTTTGTACCTTGAGGAAGTTTTTAACCTAAGCTGGTAAGAATAAGCTTAGGGGGTCTTTCATGCAGGTCCCCACATCTGTACCCTAGAGTTCAGAGTGGGGAAGGACCATTGACAGCACCCTTGTTGGTAATACCAGCAGAAAGACAGAGGACTATATGGACTTTGAGACTGGATTATCTTGTCACCTTCAGAGGGGGTCCCTATAGATCAGGTCTCAGGTACATTGGCAAGGAAGTATGAAGAAGCTTGCACATCTGCTCCTCATGCTAGTACTATTCTATATAAGATGTACTTGTTACACTGTTGGTATAGGAGAGTGAAGGGCCCTGTGCTGCTGAGACAGTTATGCATCCAAGCAAGTAGCACATTATAATACTTCTCACACACCACTTGGTTGCCTCAGTTGCACATCAGCTGTAACTCCTGAAAATACTAACCTTGTGTAGCAAGGCTTTCTATTGTAAGAGCACTGGTCATACTTTATATTAAGGGTCCATTTATAAAGGCTTAATAAATGATTCATCCAATTGTTAGAGTCCAGCAGATTGTTTATAGCCACCTATATAACACCTTCTACTGATGAAGAGATTCCCAGGTTCCTATCCCAGACAAGCCCCCATTTATGTGACAGCCTCCATCTTGACTGACACTGGAGACAGAACTGGATGCCTCCAGAGTGAAAAGCAGTGCCGACACAGGTAATTCCATTTTGCAAAGGATTTTGATATTCCAAAGTATAGTTTTGTTCTGATTTGGAATGAAACCCGAAAATTTCAAAGTTCTCTGGGAAGGGGGAGTGGATCCCCAGCTCCAGGGCACTCTGCCTGGTGGACTGCTCCAGAGGTATGGACCATGGAAGCCCTGGCGGTGCTTGAGCTGCTGAGGAGTTGCATGCATGGACTCCCAGGCTCTCGGCTCCCCATCCATCTGTCAAGCAGGCTGCCAAGGAGCCAGGTGGGGAAGCTGGCAGGAACCCAGGGAGGTTCCAAAACCTACCAAGGCTCAGTCAGAACTTAATCAAAATCAAATGGTCTCTGTAAAACTTCTCAATTTTGAGAAATCAGCAAATTCTGACCACAAAACATTTCAACAGAATTTTTCAACTAGCTCCGTGCTGTAGCTGAGAGCTGTAACTGACTCTCATCCTCCATGGACTGGGCATCGAGGGGAAAACTTAACACCCCCTCCCCATCTAAAATGCATAGTAATATCTGTAAGATGCTTATAATAACTACTAATCATTAATTAACCCTTTATCGACCATTTACCCTTAATAAAAGTGGTGACCAGTGCGCCTTTCTAAAGAACTAGGTCAGTGTGCCTATAACAGGAAAGCCTCAAGCTGTCCTGGACCATGAATAAAACCTCTCCCACATCTCAAACAACCAGGTTATTTTATATAGACAAAAAGAAAGCTGTGAGGTGTTTTGCAGGTGGGTCATACCAAGCATAAGTCCCCTGCTCTAGCTGTTCAGAAGCGCTGCTGGCAGGTAAAAGCAGACATTTTATGTAGTCATGAGAGGCCACACAGCCAAAAGATGGGGCTGAAAGATACTCAGAGCAGAGAATTAGGTAGGAAACATAGTGCTGGCTTGGGAAGCAGATACCAGGGTCACTCTGCTGCTGCCTGACTGCTATTTCTGGTAATTGCTGTGTTTTCACAACTATTTTTGAATGCATTTAAATGATTTTTTTAATTAACTGGCACAAGCCATGGCACTTAATTTTCTTTCCAGAATTCTTCTGGACTCATGCAGGCTTCCCATAACTGAGCACTTCTGGTTTTACATTTATAATAAAGAATTATTTACAGAGGCAGCATTTAATGAATTGATCTTCATTAGAGTAACTGAAGCAGGGCTAGAGCTAAATTAAGAATTAGAAAAGCTGAAGGTGCTAAGAAGTAAGGCTTGGAATTTTCTCGTCCAAGCTTCAGGTAAGAGTTACGTGAATCCAAGAGTTTATTTTGAAGGCACTGGACCATCTTCATATTGCAGTCAGCTCCAATCCAAATGCAAATTTCATACCACTTCTCACGTATCCCATGAGGTTATAATTACCATGAACCAAACATCCATTCAGCAGGCACAGGATGAAAGAAGCACCCCTCCCCTGACTCCTTATTCAAGGCCGGTCAAAATCGCAACCCCTGTGTTCAGGAGAATGCAGGACCCTGCCCTGAGGAGCACATTGCCCCAGGGAAGGTGATGAGGCCATATCTTCCCTCCCAGCCCACAGGTCTCAGGGCACATTTTCTAAAGGACAGCACAGCCTGAACCACAATCCCCCTCAAGCTGTTCTTGTTGCAGTGAACTTTGTACTGCCCATGTAGTTAGATGTTTGGCTACATGTGTGTGTGCCCTCTGTGTGCTGCCCCAGCCCTGTGCAGACAGCTGGCACAGCAGACCTCGAGCAAAATGCCCAATGATGACAAGATCCGTTAACGGATGAAGGCACCCAGCCAGGTTTATTGTTGACAAAGCATGGTACTAGTATCCCGCAGACTCCATCAGACCACTAATACATGTATGCCCCTAACAATGGATCAGCTCAGTGAATGGCGGGACTTTCCATTCCTCCCTAAGGCCAGACAAAGATACTGCCTCTGAGATACTCTTTATACCCCGACACAAACAAGTTAGTACTGATCCTTTGACATAGTTAGTTACTGCCTCCTGACGTCGCTAGTTATCACCCATCATCTTGTACATGTTGGTTCAATTAAAACATTTTTCTTACATACTATCATCCTGATCTTATCCTTTAGGAGGGGTCAGTGTGTTCCTGCTATACCTTGGGTAATGTTTTAATATCTTGATATCGGAATGTTCTGCTATCACTTGATATCAGGATGTGTTTGCGTGAGCACTCTGTGCTTACCACTTCTTAGGAATGTGTATTTCTGCAATATCAGCCCTGTTCTTGCCAAATTCTGTGAGCAGGTCCTGCCTCATACCAGGCCTCTGATACAAGGGATTATGTCTCAGGCTCTCTTCCTACTACAGCCCCTTAATTAGGGTTGTGCATCTCTGTCACAGTCTAGGCCGGAGGTAGTCAATAGATGGACCATGGGCCAAGTCTAGACCACTAGATGCTTTTGAACAGACTCCGAAATCTTTTTATTTACTTATTATTATTGTTGGTTTTTTTAATTATTTTCTCTGGAGTCTGGACTTTGACCAAGAAATTTGGACCTTGACAAAAAATAATTGACGACCTCTGGTCTATGCCATCGTGAGAACACACTGCAACTTGGAAATCAGCCAGAAGCTCATTGCATAGTACCACACTGTCTATTCTGTTCCATTCCATATAGGTTCTTATAGCATGCTCATCACCATAGTAACTGAGCACCTTCCAGTAATGACTACATATCTGGCATGTGTTGTTTGTTCCCTCATCCTCTCCCCAGAGGGAGAAGTGTGTGCAGTCAGGTGTCTTGTTCAGGTAGGGGTTCGTTGATTTGTTCTTTATTATACCTGCTGCTATGTGTTTATATAGAGAAGGCAAAGGCAAAGAAATGCCCCTTGCACTTGGAGTGGAAAGTTGGTGAGATCTGAGATGGTTCTTAGCTGCTGGAGGAGTTCATTCCACAGGCTAGGACCGCCCCTGGAGACAAGCTTTACTCTTCTTGTTAAGAGTTCCACTGTATTACAGGAGCAAAGTTGTCAAGCATAGTCTTCATCCTGGAGGAGCTTTAGTCTGTTAGGTACCCTTAGCTGGGAGCCCAGACCATGGAACTCTTTGAAGAAAAGGACTGAAACACTGAACTTGATTAGAAACTCCGTGGGAAGCCAATGCCAAGAGCAGAGTGTCAAGTGTGGTAGTCGGTGTTGCTGAGGAAATGTCCTGCAGCATTTTGTACTTTAGAGTTTCCGAAGTGCCATAGGTTTCATGCCCAGGTGCATCACATGCCAAAACCACAGTTTCCAAGTTCCTTTTGCTGCTGCCACACTCATTGCAGGCTCATGGGATCCCTGTTATTGGGAGGTAGTCAAGCATTTCCCAAGTGCCATGCCTCACCCTAGAAAATGCATTTCTTCCATTGTACGTGTAAGATGCTGGAGACATGCAGCTCTTACGTCTCTCCTTGTTTAAGGAGAAGCACCGCAGGGAGGACGGTTCCCTGGAGAATAGCAAAGTCTATTAAAAATGCCTTTTTAATAAATTTTCCTTTAATTAATTTCCCTTCCCCAATTACTTGGATAAAGTATTTCATAATTGTGAACCTGGAGGCTGAACACCTGGGTCTATTTTTCCTGCCACAGAAGACTATTACCTTCCTGGCTGAAGAAAATTAGGTTCCAAACTTCCTCCTACAGATTCATCCATTCCTTTTTAGAATAAAACAGAACTGGGCAAAATGTGCCTTAACACTGGGTTCAAATGTACAGACTCAGACACCACTGTGTTCACTCATCAATGCATGACTGGAAGGTTAACAGATTGGTGTGAAATCTCGATACCCATAAATCATACAAAGCCACAATCTAATCATTCAATTGGCTGAAGGCAAGAAACTAAATTGCCCTTGAACTGGAAAATCATTAAAGGAGATGTTCCCCCTTTTTTCTTTCAAGTAATTAAAGGAACGATCTGTATTTCAGTCCATTGCAGTTAACAATGCAGATTAGCATTTCAAGAGATTGTAGTTCAGCTAGCAACACTTTGATGTCTTGCTTTAAAGTGCCACAAGTACTCCTTTTCTTTTTGAGACTCCTAAAACACCCAACACTGCAGTTTCTAGCCAGTGTTACACAATTTAAAAGGGAACACTTGTTCCTTCTCATGAAAAGGGCTAGTTATTTACTTCCTATTCTTTGGAGCCAACTTTGCATTTAGCTGCAGTCCTGTTATTAAAGAGAAAAAAAATTAATGGTCTGTGGTTAATCTTCCCAGTGAGGGTCCAGATCCTGCAACTTGATCTATACAGATGGAACCCTGCAGCATGCATAGCTTTAATTAAAAGATGGATAAGAATGTTGTTGGTTAATCCAGATATAACAAACTAAACAAACCTTCCGGTTATGAATGATTCAACTCAGCAACTATGAATTACCAAGATATAGCAGCATTCCAGATACAGTAACATAAATAACTGTATAATAAAAGCATGTTCAGAGAAAACAACAATAGAATTCTTCTGCTTTAGATTCACAGTCCCACTGTGACAAAGTTGCAATAGGACTATATGGAATTAACCTGGTAACTAATCCATTACATTATTAGTGCCTTGAGTACAAAATCTGCAACTAATTTAGAAAGGAAATCATAAGAGAAGATAATAGGCCTTACAAAGCTTAAGCAAACCTCACAAACTGCCTTATCCCCTCCGCTAGCTGAATGAATATCCCTCTCTATACACACACACACACATGGATAACTAAAGCAGTGCTTGATTACACCAGGATCTTTCATGATTATGTAATATTCTTAATCACAGAATCATATAAGATTAGGGTTGGAACAGACCTCCAGAGGTCATCTAGTCCAACCCCCTGCTCAAAGCAGGAGCAACCCCAACTAAATCATCCCAGCCAGGGCTTTGTCAAGCCAGGCCTTAAAAACCTTTAAGGATGGAGATTCCACCACCTCCTTAGGTAACCCATTCCAGTGCTTCACCACCCTCCTAGTGAAATAGTGTTTCCTAATATCCAACCTAGACCTCCCCCACTGCAACTTGAGACCATTGCTCCTTGTTCTGTCATCTGCTACCACTGAGAACAGCCAAGCTCCATCCTGTCTGGAACCCCGCTTCGGGTAGTTGAAGGCTCCTATCAAATCCCCCCTCACTCTTCTCTTCTGCAGACTAAATAACCCCAGGTCCCTCAGCCTCTCCTCGTAAGCCATGTGCTCCAGCCCCCTAATCATTTTTGTTGCTCTCCGTTGGGCTCTCTCCAATTTGCCCACATCCCTTTTGTAGTGGGAAGACCAAAACTGGACACAATACTCCAGGTGTGGCCTCACCAGTGCTGAATAGAGGGGAATAACCACTTCCCTCAATCCGCTGGCAATGCTCCTACTAATGCAGCCCAATATGCTGTTAGCCTTCTTGTCAACAAGGGCACACTATTGATGCATATTCAGCTTCTCATCTACTGTAATCCCCAGGCCCTTTTCTGCAGAACTGTCACTTAGCCAGTTAGTTCCCAGCCTGTAGCAGTGCATGGGATTCTTCTGTCCTAAGCGCAGGACTCTGCACTTGTCCTTGTTGAACCTCATCAGATTTCTTTTGGCCCAATCCTCTAATTTGTCTAGGTCACTTTGGACCTTATCTCTACCCTCCAACATATCCACCTCTCCCCCCAGTTTAGAGTCATCCAAAAAATTGCTGAGGGTGCAATCCATCCCATCATCCAGATCATTAATGAAGATGTTGAACAAAACTGGCCCCAGGACCAACCCGTGGGGCACTCTGCTTGATACTGGCTGCCAACTAGACATTTAGCCATTATCACTACCGGTTGAGCCCGACAATCTAGCCAGCTTTCTATCCATTTTATAATCCATTCATCCAATCCATGCTTCTTTACCTTGCTGGCAAGAATACTGTGGGAGACTGTATCAAAAGCTTTGCTAAAGTCAAGGTATATCACGTCCACCACTTTCCCCATATCCACAGAGCCAGTTATCTCATCATAGAAGGCAACCAGGTTGGTCAGGCATAACTTGCCTTTGGTGAATCCATGTTGACTGTTCCTGATCACCTTCCTCTCCTCCAAGTGTTTCAAAATGGATTCCTTGAGGACCTGGTCCATGATTTTTCCAGGGTCTGAGGTGAGGCTGACTGGTCTGTAGTTCCCCAGATTTTCCTTCTTTCCTTTTTTAAAGATGGGCACTATATTCACCTTTTTCCAATCATCCGAGACCTCCCCTGATCCCCACAAGTTTTCAAAGATAATGACCAATGGCTCTGCAATCACATTAGCCAACTCCCTCAGCACCCTCGGATACATTGCATCTGGCTCCATGGACTTGTGCATGTCCAACTTTTCTAAATAGTTCTTAACCTGTTCTTTCACCACTGAGGGCTGCTCACCTCCTCACCATACTGTGCTGCCCAGTGGAGCAGTCTGGGAGCTGACCTTGTGTGTGAGGACCGAGGCAAAAAAAGCATTGAATACTTCAGCTTTTTCACATCATCTGTCCCATCTGGAATGGATATTAGGAAAAACTTTTTCACTAGGATGGTGGTGAAACACTGGAATGCGTTATCTAGGGAAGTGGTGGAATCTCCTTCCTTAGAAGTTTTTAAGGTCAGGCTTGACAAAGCCCTGGCTGGGATGATTTAGTTGGGGATTGGTCCTGCTTTGAGCAGGGGGGTGGACTAGATGACCTCCTGAGGTCCCTTCCAACTCTGATATTCTATGATTCTGTGATTCTATGACATCATCTGTCCCCCATTCAGTAACGGTTCCACACTTTCCCTGACCTTCTTCTTGTGCATGATAAAGTCACTGAGTGAAATACTGACCCCACTGAAGTCAATGACCAAACCATTGACTTTAGCAAGTCCAGGATTTCACCTACTAAATCAAATTCTTCTCTCATTTACATCCTGGCCACTAGCTGAATGACAATCTCCTGTGGGGACGGAGCTTCCCAGAAAGTTGTTCAGGCATCAGCCATGACTTTGAAATTCCCCATCTACCAATCAGCTGAGATGGCTGGCAGTGGCTCGGTGGCACCTTTCTCTTGAAAAGCAGAGTCTGCTGGAGGAGCCCTTGTGAAAACAAATCACAGCCCTCTTAGATTAATAATCCAAAACGTTTTGGTAGCAATGAACTGTAGTGTTTTGAACATTGTAGTGTAAAGAGAGAAGAATGGAAAATTAATGGAGACCAACAAATACTAGACTAAATCTACTCTTATTTGATTTCATTGAAGTTACTCTGGATTTACACAGGTGTAAATCAATCTATTTATGTGTCTCCCATTACCACAGTATTTAAGCACCTCACAGCCCCACTATGAGGTAGGGAAGTATCATCCCCATTTTACAGGTGGAAAACTGAGGCACAGAGCACCTAAGTGACAGTCAGTAGCAGGGCAGGGTCTTCAACTCAGGTTTCCCTACACCTAGGCTTGTGCCCTAACCACTGAACCATTCTCCTCACTAACTGAGAGCAGAATTTGGAGTAGGAATCCCAGAACGGCAGTGGCTCTTTGAACTGGGGAAAAACAAGAGAAGGAAAAGAAGCCATTTTATTTTGCAGAGTCTGCCCCATGTCTATCATGTGGAAGAACTGGTGGCGTCCCAACACCATGGACAGGCAAAGGATTGTAATTGAAATATGCTGTTTTACTGAATCTGAAACATTTCATGTATACTGCTATTTTGAAGGGGATTGGCCTGCCCTGTAGAAGATGTAGGTTCAAGTCCTTACCCGACCTGTGACAGAGTAACCTGAGATGTAAATCTCTCCTTGGGGCAACTCATATGCAGCCCTTCCCAAATCAAGAAGCTCAGGTTTCGACCAAAACCCAACATTTTGACACCAAAAACATTTGAAAGGTTTTGTTTCTGTTCCCCTGCAGAATCTAAACAAATGTAAAGTTGCTGTAAAATGGATTTGTCTTCCTCTGGTCAGCTCTATTCTGGCCTATTGGAGCCAATGGGAGTTTTGCCCTTGACTTCCCTGGGGCCGGGTTTTCACTTATGTAGGTTAAAATGATTTATGTCTATTTGAATACAGTAAATGTATGAATGTTATTCAATTCAAATGTTGTCACATGGCAGAACAATCATTCAAAAGAGAGGTTTTAGAGCCCCAGTGTACATATTCAGTGTTCTCTGAAAGAGAATTACACAGGTTTCAATGTAGACATTTCTAACAATGAGGGGCATTAGGCATTGGAACAGATTACCAAGGGACATGTTAAGGAAATCTGTTGCAGAGCTGAGAATAGAACCCCAGTTGTCTGATTACCAAGTCCAGTGCCTGAAGAGCAAGAATATTCTTCCTCTCTCATTAAGATGGCCAAATTTTCAAGATTGCCATGCACAATTTGCATGGCAATGAGGAAGATAAGCATGCAGTTTAGCCAGCCACTTTTGAAAGGTGGGTTCACAGGCCAAGATTATAAAAAATGAGGCCCTAAAGGCTTCAAACGCTGTATTTAGGCAACTGAACAAATTATCTGATTTTCAGACGTACTGAGCACCCAGTAACTTTCCTTGATTTCAGTGGGAGCTGCTGTGCTTAGTACTTTTGAATATCAGACCACTTATTTAGGAGCCTATATAAAGATTCAAGGCCAGGATTTGTCAAAAGTAAGTAATGATTTGACATATCAAAACAGGTCCTGATTTTTAGGGGGGAGGTGTGATGGGTTCCCCCTGGGGTGCCACCTGGAACTGGGATATCACTGAGCCCCCCAGGCCCACCAGCCTGGGATCCCTTTTACACCGTATTGTTGTGACGAGCCGCAAAGCCCTCTCTAGCCTGCACTTTCACCAGCATACATACAGTTAGGGACACACCCTGCTGCAGTTACATGCAGGCAGGCCCTCTGATCAGCCCCTGCATAGCAAAGCTCCAACTAGGGTGCCTCCCAGCTCCTCAGGCATGCACCCACTCTGGAATAAAATCCCAAAATTATGGTCTTGCTCTGCACAGGGAACTGTACAACATAATCTCATAAAATTCATCCCTCCCTCAATGTGGAGAGGAATATGCAACAACTTTCTGCCCCTGAGTTATCATTTCCACACACTAGTTTAGATAAAGCAAAAACACATTTATTAATTACAAAAGATAGTTTTTAAGTGATTATAATGGATAGCAAACAGATCAAAGCAGATAACCTAGCAAATAAACCAAAAATGGAAACTAAGCTTCATATAATAAATAGATTGGATATGAATAGCAGATTCTCACCCTAAGTGATGATACAAGCAGGCTACAGATTCCTAAGGGGCAAGCTGCCCTTGCTTACAGCTTGGCATCCCCAGGTGTTCCATTCACAAGCTAAAAGTCCCTTTAGCCTGGGTCCCGCACTTCCTGCAGTTCAGTCTTTGTTTCCAGGAGTCTTCTTGGGTGGGGAGCTGGATGATGTTACTTCCCTGCCTTTTAAATATCTTTTGCATATGGCGGGAACCCTTTGTTTCAAAGCTTGGTTCCCATGCCAGTCAGTGGAAAAATACTGACATCCCAAGATGGAGCCCAGCACCAGGTGACCTGGTCACATGTCCCTGTAGAGTCACAGCAACCATCCCCCACTGGCTGTTTGGAGTGTTCACAGAAAGGCTCATTAGGTGGGAGATGAGCTTCTCCTAAGGCCTATTGTTTTTCCTAATGGCTCATAAACCTGAATGAACCCTTCCCAGCCAGCCATCTAGACTGAGAGAATTTTTCCAAGTGGACGTTACCCAGGAATAGTTACATGTGAAATAGATACGCAGTCAGTATTCATTACTTTGGATACAAAAATGATACATGCATACAAATAGGATAATCATATTCAGCAAAGTATAACCTTTCCAGTGACACCTCACATGACTTATCTTGCATGAAATACATCATAATTATGATATAATTACATCATACTAATATCACAATGAAGAAAATGGGGTGCAATGTCACAAGAGGTTCTCAGCACTTTTTGAAAATTGCACCCTTTTAAGGCATCGCAAGTTGGGCACCTAAAAAATGGAGCACCCAAAATCACTGGTCCCTTATGAAAATCTTGGCCTTGGAACCAAATTTTAGATTTCCACTTTTGAAAATCTCAGCCCCTATTTGTAGAGCACTTGAGAGCTTTTTGCATTTTCCTAAGCACAGTAAGGTCAACTATCATTAAATCAGAGACTGGACTGTTCTAGGATTAATATCTACTACCTGTCCCTTGAATTACCCAGTCACTTGTTGATTTAGTTTTCATTAGGCAGTTTGTAACCCTCACAAGAAAAGAATCTAGAAGGATGGATGGAATGGACTGAAATTATTTAGCGCAGCTGTAATATGTGCCCACACAAATAAAAATGTCATTGTGTCAAGAGTTGTTTGTTTACTTATTGTCCCATTTCCCTCTGTAGTTATTGTGATTCACTCCAGTCAAACAGCACTAGCTAGTATTTTCCAGCTATTGAGACGCTAAAAGTAGCCTATAATTAATGATGATAGAAATTGTAAGCAACTTGAAATGCTTATTCCATTGTGGGTTACTCCATTTTCTGTCTCGTGCAGCTGGTGTTGTCTCCATCTAGTGTAATGGATGGGGTGCTGTATGTAGTCCTATTTCAAATGCATGAAACTAAACACAGCTAGAAAGCTATAAAAATCTGGTAGAAGAATGAGGAAACAGAAGGAAGACAAGCAGATTACAAAGGCACCAGTAGTAAAGCACTTAAACACATGCTTAATTTTAACCACATGCCTTGGTCCTGTTGACTTCAATGGAATTTAAGCATGAGCTTAAAGTTAAGTATCTGTTTAAGTGCTTTCCTGAATTAGAGCCAAAGTGACTAAGGCCTCAACCCTGAAAAGATCTGAATAGTTGCATAATTTTATATATGTAAGAAGTCATTGGGACAATTCACATGCCTACATGTATCCCAGATCAGGACATCACTGTGTTCATTGAATTACTAGAGTCACATTTTGTTCAGTAAGAAATAGCTCCAGACCATCAGCTAGTATAAATCAACCAAGCTCCATTGGTCCCAGGGTTTAAATGTGTGATAAGCAGCCATTTCATCTGAGTTCAGATTGGAGATTCTAAAACGGCTAAAGGTATGTATGAGAGTTTAGCTCCAGGTAGGAAAGGGGTGTCTCAGGCCCAACAACGGATAAGATATTAATAAAACCTTTGTTTACTGTTATAATATTAAACAGTTAGGTGTGGTTCAGGGTGTTCTGTCTAATTATTGCTACCTTACACCTGTAGTAACAACCACCATTGCAAATCTTTTAAACCGTTAGTTAAAGATACAGGGAAAGGAGGAAAACCAGTTAAAGCATTTGACATGTAAGTAAGGCTTTGATTTTAACAATATTCTTGTTCCCTTTGCTGTGAATTGTAGGGAGTTTCTAGAAAGAAAAAGGTTCCTGTTTGGCAGTCTTTTAGATAGTAGTAAAGATAGTATTAATTGTCCTTTTGGGGAAAAGAAAAGAAGGTGAGTTGGGATGGTCTAGAGTTGCTGTTAATAGTCTAATCCCGTTTTCTTTAAGACAAACACACACCAAAGGGGACAGAAAGGAATAGCAGAGAGAGAAAATTCTGTTTCGGTCTCTAGCTGTGACTCTTAATTGCAGCCTCCCTCATGGAGAGCCATAGGCACAGCACATGGTCAATTAGCCATGTTGAGACCTGGCAAATGTACCAGTGTCGGCTTGTTTAGTAGACTGCTTTTAGTTGCCTCTCTGGTCATAGGGTCGCAGCAGTGCTGCAAAAGATGGAGTTGTCTTAGCCATCTTATGAAACAAAAGGCAAAAAGGGAGAGATATGAAAGAGAGGAAATAAGGTGGGGAAGGAACAGGACACACAAGGGAGGAGTTAACAGTAAGAATGTTCTGTTCTGTTCTTAATACCACATTCCAGGTGTTGTTAAGAACTTTGCTACTTCCACCAGCTTTGGCTATATAATGGATTCCCTCTCTCTGGCCCAGTCTGGTCATGGTAGATCTCAAGGTGCCAGGAAATGTTGAGGGTAGCAGCCCTCATTGCTTTCAGTTCACTTATCCCTTGCTCCCATTTAGGGACACTGTATGAAGGAAGAAAATACGATGGCCCTGACCCAACACCCTTTCTGTATGTATTCATCACTATGGTAACTGAAAGCCTTTAAAATAAAGCCCAAGCACACGGTGCAAACATCCAATTATTATTACCCACCCCCTCCATTGGCTTGTTTTTGCTCACCATCTCATTACATCTTTGGGCTGACTATGGCTCCTGCGTGCTGCTTCTGTGGTGTATGGGGGCTGTAGATGTAAAGGCAAAGAGTCTGAGGAGAATTCCCCCAGTGCAGAAGCAGTGTAGGGCCAATGGAAGAGGTCCAGTGCTGTCCCCCACTTACGGTCACTGGCACAGAGGGCATGACGGGGTGGATCTTGGGGCAGAACAGGCATCCCTGGAGTGCTGAGCATTGTAGGGGATTCTGGGCAGCAGTTTGGCCCGTACGCAACTCTCAACAGGTTTCCATATGTTAGATCAGCCACTGAGGCTGATTTAACTCATGCCAGTGGCCATTTCAGCCCCCACCCAGCAGCTCAAAATCTAGAGGGTGCAAAGGTGCCGTTAAAGGGGCCCCCACCACTGTGCTGTGCCATTCTCCTACCTTGACTTTTAGATCCCACAGCTGAAATACATACACATGCTCCTACTTTTATACATGTGAGTAAGACTGCTGATTTCAATGGCACCTTGATGTCAAATGAACTCTATTCAAGTGAAGTCATGCAGATGAATAAGTGTTTGCCAGACTGGAGCCATAGATTGTAAGCTCTTTGGGACAGGGACTAGGCTGTCTTTTACTGTATGTCTGTGCACTACCTACTACAATGGGGCCCTGACCTGATTAGAGTACAATATAATAAACATTAATAAACAAACAGATTTCATCTTCTGTTGCCCTGACCCCTACTCTCCCATCTCTTTCCACAAATAGCTAGGGGTTGTTACTGATGTATTTATTCACTGTAGGGAAGCTATTACAAAGGAGGGGTTTATATTTCATTCTGAAGGCAGTATTGGTTTGTGGTCATTCAGTCTTAACATCTGTGGAAGAGGGTTCCAGAGCTGTAGGTCAGCTCATGAGATCTCACACTGACTCTCTCTCTCCTGCTTCCTGCGCCTGATAGCTCCATTGGACTTGTGCATCACGCCTACATAATTTCCAACACACGGCTGAAATCAGCCCAGCTATGCCTCACTCATCAGGGAGCCTGGCTGCAGAATTTAGGTTTAATGTGCTATATGGCATAGAACACAAGTCCCTGAGCTTTACATACCAAGGCGAGTAACAAAAGTAATCAAATTTGAAAATACAAAACCAACAAGCCCAGAAAGATCTATTAATCTAAGTTATAGGACAGACCAAACTTTAAAATACTATAAAAGTGACTGGAGACTGACTTCTCTGAGCAAAAGTCAGTGGACAAAAAGATATGTGTGTGTCAGGAAAAGTGAAGAAACTATCTTATACATCATTCCTTTTCATCCAAGACTTAGGCAATGAATCTGACCACTTCACAAAACAAGACAAATAGCCATTCAGAGAGTACTAGGGTTGCTCATATTTCATTGTCTCAATAGAGCTATTCCACCATTCTTCACTTCTCAGATTTGCACCATCTTCCCAACAGTCTGCCTTTCAACAGTACCAGAAAGTCCATCTTTGTCCTTTTGTGAGAGGGTAGTCCCCAGAAATTAATCCTCCCATGTGCAAACCTTCTGCCTGGAGTGGTCAGCAACAATAAGGGCCAGGTTCAAATGGGGGAGGGGGAATCCTTCTGAAAAGTAACACCCACTACTGGCTCACAGAATTTCTGGGAAAGGAGGACTTGTGGCACCTTAGAGACTAACCAATTTATTAGAGCATAAGCTTTCGTGAGCTACAGCTCACTTCTTCAGATGCATATCGTGGAAACTGCAGCAGGCTTTATATATACACAGAGAATATGAAACAATACCTACTCCCACCCCACTGTCCTGCTGGTAATAGCTTATCTAAAGTGATTTCCAGCACAAATCCAGGTTTTCTCACCCTCCACCCCCCCACACAAATTCACTCTCCTGCTGGTGATAGCCCATCCAAAGTGATAACTCTTTACACAATGTGCATGACAATTAAGCTGGGCTATTTCCTGCATACTGGGATCACTACCTTCTCTGGAAAAAGAAAAGGAGGACTTGTGGCACCTTAGAGACTAACAAATTTATTTGCACATAAGCTTTCATAAGCTCACGAAAGCTCATGCTCAAATAAATGTGTTAGTCTCTAACGTGCCACAAGTCCTCCTTTTCTTTTTGCGAATACAGACTAACACGGCTGCTACGCTGAAACCTACCTTCTCTCGGTGGCTTAACAGGCAATACTTCCCCACTCACAGGCACTGAGTCAGTATTAAACAAGAAAATACATTAGTAGGAGGAAAGAGAACAGCATAAATTTGGGGAAACACAGCAACAATCTATCTAAATGAATAATAAATAAACAGTCCCTCATGGTACATTAACTTGGTTCCCCACTTGCCAGTGTGAATGTCCAGCAGGCAAAGGTCCCTTTACCATGTCACTTGCCCCTTCCATACCCACTAAACTCCACTCACAGTTTGGTGTCAATGGGAAACAGGCTCAAAATCCCGAGGTGCACTCAATCAGACCTGTCTCCAGTCCCTTGAGAAGGGCAGCCTGGTTTTCTCCTGAGACTCTACCATCTAACATGATTTAAGGTCTATTTAGGGGCCATGTAGAAAGGACCTCTAGCATCTATTCAGCTCTGGTGCAGTCCTCTGCAGCTTCAGCAAAAAGCTACCTTAACATCTGTCAAGGTTCCTCCCCCACTCTGAACTCTAGGGTACAGATGTGGGGACCTGCATGAAAAACCTCCTAAGCTTATCTTTACCAGCTTAGGTCAAAACTTCCCCGAGGTACAAAATATTCCACCCTTTGTCCTTGGATTGGCCACTACCACCACCAAACTAATACTGGTTACTGGGGAAGAGTGGTTTGGACACGTCTTTCCCCCCAAAATACTTCCCAAAACCTTGCACTCCACTTCCTGGACAAGGTTTGGTAAAAAGCCTCACCAATTTGCCTAGGTGACTACAGACCCAGACCCTTGGATCTTAAGAACAATGAACAATCCTCCCAACACTTGCACCCCCCCTTTCCTGGGAGATGTTGGATAAAAAGCCTCACCAATTTGCATAGGTGATCACAGACCCAAACCCTTGGATCTGAGAACAATGAAAAAGCATTCAGTTTTCTTACAAGAAGACTTTTAATAAAAATAGAAGTAAATAGAAATAAAGAAATCCCCCCTGTAAAATCAGGATGGTAGAGACCTTACAGGGTAATTAGATTCAAAACATAGAGAACCCCTCTAGGCAAAACCTTAAGTTACAAAAAAGATACAAAGACAGAAATAGTTATTCTATTCAGCACAGTTCTTTTCTCAGCCATTTAAAGAAATCATAATCTAACACGTACCTAGCTAGATTACTTACTAAAAGTTCTAAGACTCCATTCCTGGTCTATCCCCGGCCAAGACAGAATATAGACAGACACACAGACCCCTTGTTTCTCTCCCTCCTCCCAGCTTTTGAAAGTATCTTGTCTCCTCATTGGTCATTTTGGTCAGGTGCCAGCGAGGTTACCTTTAACTTCTTAACCCTTTACAGGTGAGAGGAGCTTTCCCCTGGCCAGGAGGGATTTCAAAGGGGTTTACCCTTCCCTTTATATTTATGACAACATCCCATCCCATTGACAAGTCTTCCAAGTAGTACAAGACCCTCAGTACAGAATAACCAGGAACATATAGGACTGTTGAACAGAATCCCTGCCACTGGGGAAATACTCCTTGCTACAATATAGAAACCTTTTCCCCCACTCTCATTTCAGTTCCACTGCCCAACCATTCTGAGGTAGTGTACAGTTATCATAGAATCATAGAATCATAGAATATCAGGGTTGGAAGGGACCCCAGAAGGTCATCTAGTCCAACCCCCTGCTCGAAGCAGGACCAATTTCCAGTTAAATCATCCCAGCCAGGGCTTTGTCAAGCCTGACCTTAAAAACTTCTAAGGAAGGAGATTCTACCACCTCCCTAGGTAACGCATTCCAGTGTTTCACCACCCTCTTAGTGAAAAAGTTTTTCCTAATATCCAATCTAAACCTCCCCCACTGCAACTTGAGACCATTACTCCTCGTTCTGTCATCTGCTACCATTGAGAACAGTCTAGAGCCATCCTCTTTGGAACCCCCTTTCAGGTAGTTGAAAGCAGCTATCAAATCCCCCCTCATTCTTCTCTTCTGCAGGCTAAACAATCCCAGCTCCCTCAGCCTCTCCTCATAACTCATGTGTTCCAGACCCCTAATCATTTTTGTTGCCCTTCGCTGGACTCTCTCCAATTTATCCACATCCTTCTTGTAGTGTGGGGCCCAAAACTGGACACAGTACTCCAGATGAGGCCTCATCAATGTCGAATAGAGGGGAACGATCACATCCCTCGATCTGCTCGCTATGCCCCTACTTATACATCCCAAAATGCCATTGGCCTTCTTGGCAACAAGGGCACACTGCTGACTCATATGCAGCTTCTCGTCCACTGTCACCCCTAGGTCCTTTTCCGCAGAACTGCTGCCTAGCCATTCGGTCCCTAGTCTGTAGCTGTGCATTGGGTTCTTCCGTCCTAGGTGCAGGACCCTGCACTTATCCTTATTGAACCTCATCAGATTTCTTTTGGCCCAATCCTCCAATTTGTCTAGGTCCTTCTGTATCCTATCCCTCCCCTCCAGCGTATCTACCACTCCTCCCAGTTTAGTATCATCCGCAAATTTGCTGAGAGTGCAATCCACACCATCCTCCAGATCATTTATGAAGATATTGAACAAAACCGGCCCCAGGACCGACCCTTGGGGCACTCCACTTGATACCGGCTGCCAACTAGACATGGAGCCATTGATCACTACCCGTTGAGCCCGACAATCTAGCCAGCTTTCTACCCACCTTATAGTGCATTCATCCAGCCCATACTTCCTTAACTTGCTGACAAGAATACTGTGGGAGAGTTATGGTGACTCCCAAAGTGTTACTGCAGGAATTCTGGGTAAAAAGATTCTGCAAATGAAACCAGCTCTGTTGCCATACTTCTTCCTGTTCAGCAATAGGTGGCTCAGAGAGCTCATTCCCTTCTGGAACATTTGTCCACCTTGAGCTTTGGATAAATATGCAGATAAAGCAACTCTGTGGCCATTCTTCCCCCTGTTCACCAACAGATGGGAGCAGAGAGCTCCTTACCCTCTAGAACTTCAGGCCACAGGGCTTACATCAGCCTGGCTCATAGAAAAGAATACCAATTCTTGCCTGTTATTGTGAGACTTTGTGAAAGCTTTGAAACCAATACAAAAGCAAAGTTAGGGCAAATGATCTCACAGGAAGCCACATACCCAATTCCTGCTTAAAATGCAAACATATCCCATTATATCTTTATTATATTTTCATGGGTAGACAGAAACAATCTTGTAGCCACCCTTACTATGTAGTTCTCATGTATCTCTAACGCAGTTGTACGAAGAGCAAGAATGACTTTTTCTAGTGTTCATCCCTAAATCAGTTTTCTATAACTTCTTAGTGCTAATTATACATTAACCATCAAAGTCATGATAACTGTCTGGATTATGGGTTCTGCGACATTGATAAACCAGGTGCCAGCTCTTGCCAAGTTTGTAGGCATCTGCTGAGTGCAGACAAATTCATAGATGGAAACCAAACCGGCTCAGCTACATGTTAATATTGTCCAAGATAGACATTATACTTGTAAGAATGTGTTTAGTGTTTAGACTCTATAAAATACTTGTAAATTGCTGCATGCATTAATCGTACTTGTAATGTCTATATTCCATGCTACAAGGTAAAATATGTTTGGTATAACTGTAAAAATGCCTGCTCTGAACCTGTGAACTCAGATAGGAAAAGCGGCTCCACCTGTCCATCCAGGAGTCCTATAAAAATTAAGTGGGCCATTGTAAGACAAAAGCTTTGTTGATTGCCCCACCCACTCATGGAGAAGTAAGTGCTGAAGGCCTCATTCCATCAGTTGGAATGCTACAGGAGGGAAATAAAGATAGTTGACCATGAAGATTTTTCATCTCTTTGTAGTTTGGACTCTTTGGTGTGCGATCTTAGGTACAAGTTGATCTGGGGTAAGTGACTGGTCTCTTGGGACTGGGAGCAACCTGAATATTTTGTGATGTTTGGTGTTAGTGACCATTTATCTGCTCAAGAAACTCCCTGCTACAGCACAGGAACAAATCTACACTGTCGCACCCCCGAAGTCCCAACTAGGGGCATTCTATCTGCTACCCAAGATCCATAAACCTGGAAACCCTGGACGTCCCATCATCTCTGGCATCGGCACTCTTACAGCAGGATTATCTGGCTATTTGGACTCTCTCCTCATACCCTAGGCTACTAGCACTCCTAGCTATCTTTGAGACACCACCGACTTCCTGAGGAAACTACAATGCATTGGTGGTCTTTCTGAAAACACCATCCTGGCCACCATGCCCGGCCATCATGGATGTAGAAGCTCTTTACACCAATATTCCACATGAGGATGGACTACAAGCTGTCAAGAACAGTATCCCTGATGAGGCCACAGCACACCTGGTGGATGAGCTTTGTTACTTTGTCCTCACCCACAACCATTCCAGATTTGGGGACAACTTATACCTTCAAGTCAGTGGCACTGCTATGGGTACCCCCATTGGCCCCACAGTATGCCAACATTTTTATGGCTAACTTAGAACAACGCTTCCTCAGCTCTCATCCCCTAGCGCCCCTCTTCTACTTGCGCTACATTGATGACATTTTCATCATATGGACCAACGGGAAGAAGGCCCTTGAAGAATTCCACCTGGACTTCAACAATTTCCATCTACCTCAGCCTGGAACAGTCCACACAAGAGATCCACTTCCCGGACACTACAGTGCAAAAAAGTCATGGTCACATAAACACCACCCTATACCAGAAACCTACTGACTGCTATACTTACCTACATGCCTCCAGCTTCCATCCAGGACACATCACATGATCCATTGTCTACAGCCAAGCCCTAAGATACAACTGAATTTGCTCCATCCCTCAGACAGAGACAAATACCTGCAAGATCTTTATCAAGCATTCTTAAAACTACAATACCCAGCTGGGGAAGTGAGGAAACAGATTGACAGAGTGAGACGGGTATCCAGAAATCACCTACTACAGGACAGGCCCAACAAAGAAAATAACAGAACACCACTGGCCATCACGTACAGCCCCCAGCTAAAACCTCTCCAGCACATTATCAATGGTCTACAACCTATTCTGGAAAACAATCCCTCACACTCACAGACCTTGGGAGACAGACTAGTCCTCGCTTACAGACAGCCCTCCAACCTGAAGAAAATACTCACTAGCAACTACACACCACACCACAGAAACACTAACCCAGGAACCAATCCGTGTAGCAAACCTCGTTGCTTACTCTGTCCCCATATTTACTCTAGTGACACCATCAGAGGACCCAACCACATCAGCCACACCATCAACGGCTCATTCACCTGCACGTCTACTAATGTTATATATGCCATCATGTGCCAGCGATGCCCCTCTGCCATGTACATTTGCCAAATCGGGCAGTCCCTACGTAAAAGAAGAAATGGACACAAATCGGACATCAGGAATGGTAACATACAAAAGCCAGTAGGAGAACACTTCAATCTTCTTGGACATTCTATAACAGATTTTAAAGTAGCTATACTTGAACAAAAAGCTTCAGAAACAGACTTCAAACAGAAACTGCAGAACTAAAATTCATTCGCAAATTTAACACCATTAAATTGGGCTTGAATAAGGACTGGGAGTGGCTGGCTCATTACAGAAGCAGCTTTGCCTTTCCTGGAATTGACATCTCCTCATCAGTTATTGGGAGCGGACTACATCCATTCTGATTGAATTAGCCCTGTCAACACTGGTTCTCCACTTGTGAGGTAACTCTCTTCTCTTCATGTGTCATTATATAATGCCTGCATCTGTAATTTGCACTTTATGCATATGAAGAAGTGTTTTTTTACCCACGAAAGCTTATGTCCAAATAAATCTGTTCGTCTTTAAGGTGCCACCAGAGTCCTTGTCATTTATCACTGAGTCCTGCTGGCTGAGTGGCAAGATAGAGTCTGCAGAACACAAGGGAAACTCTCTGTGACTCCATAGTCAGACTGTTAAAGTGATCCAGGAGTTTACACTGGTTACTGGGTTGGTGAACTCTAATTATAGAACACATCACTAGCTTGGCGTGTCTGCCCTTCTTTGGACAGTTTGCCCTGTGGTTGGCACTCTTTGACTGCTTGTGAGGCACAAGGCCTAATAATTTCTTGTCTATTTCCATTTGTTTTTATTGAGCCTATCAAATAGGCAAAGAAAAGCATCCCCAATATTACTGAAGGCATATTCATTGAACTTCAACATGGGAAGCACACAGTTTAGGATATTGGGCACCTTTTAGTCATTAACCCTTTCATAGGAGACAGAAAAAAGTCAGCTTTCCAGATATCCCCACTAAAAGTGATCAATATAGCAGAAACTACTGCATGAAAAAAGACAGATCTTACTTTCTGTTTTATTTATTTTTGAAGTATTGACGTCCCTTAAGCAACCTTGTCCCAAGTTTGAATCTCTTCCCGAATGAGATTTCCCTGTCTTTATACATCAACCAGTGTTGCCAAGAGCAACAAATAAAGTTGGCTATGAATGAGGAGAAATGTGAAAATAAGAAACTCAGACCCTCAGAAATTCCTTTTCATATACAAACATTTTCTATAGTGTGAAAAACACCAATATAAATTGTTGCCAGAGGGTCTCGAAGACTGTTGATGCTGTCCTTTCAGGTGCACGATTTAAACACCTTCAGTTCTAGGATATATGAGAAATCTTCATGGGAGCTGGATTTTATGGAATAGAAATATTAACTGACCAGAACTACTAAACAGGAAAACAGAGAACCTAGACCCAAATTCTGATTCAAACAATGCTTTGCCCCTAGAATTGGTGAGACTGCATGTTTGAATACAGCAAGTTGGATATGACCCCTCATCTCACAGTTCCATTCTTTCAGACTCACATATAAATTCAGTCAGCGCACTGCCTTGTGCAAGGCTTACAAGACAGATTTTGTGCAACTTCCCTCACAAAACTCCTGTCATAGTTCCTCAAACTTGATCTGCACCATCCTTGTTGTGCCTGTCCTGGGTCCCCCTTTAGCAGACAATAGTTAATTGTAGTCAGTGTTCCCAATTACGTGGTGAATTTTTTGATATGTACAGATGAGGACAAAGCTGGAACAACTAAACCTGGGCAGTGCTAAAACTTGCATAGTGTCAGCTCAGATATACAACAGGTCAAAGAAGGAGCAGTGAGAGCTAGTGAACCATTTAACTTGACGTCGGGGGATTTTGTCTTCCACTGAACAAATACCGTATAAAGTATTTTTTAAATGTGTAGTCAATCTCTCCTATATTGCCTCACCCATCTCCAGTGAACAATATTCCCTTTGTCCCAACCAAACCAGCAGAAAACAGCAATGAAATCATGATGAATTGAAGAAGCTCATTTGCCATTGCTCAAAAGCATAGTAAGCTCATGGCAGCATTACTCAAACTCACCCTGAGTGTATCCACTTCTGTCTGCATGGAGCTGTCACTATCCCAAGAGAAAGAATGACAAGTAATTCACAGTGCAATATATTTCTTGAACCTATCCAAATATCATTTCCTTATTTAGAGTTAATTTGGTTGTACTGACATGAGGACAATGGCAGTGAGAGAGAGAAGGCTTTATTCAGTCAGCCAGCACTTAACTCTGTGAGAGAAACAGGAATAGAGAAGAAAAGGAGTACTTGTGGCACCTTAGAGACTAACCAATTTATTTGAGCATGAGCTTTCGTGAGCTACAGCTCACTTCATCGGATGCATACCGCACGGTATGCATCCGATGAAGTGAGCTGTAGCTCACGAAAGCTCATGCTCAAATAAATTGGTTAGTCTCTAAGGTGCCACAAGTACTCCTTTTCTTGTTGTGAATACAGACTAACACGGCTGTTACTCTGAAAGGAATAGAGAAGGAGAAGTGTGTTTGTGGGGAGGATATTCATGAAATGTTCCCCCCTTTATCTGATAAGTTTTGAGTGCTAACCAGTGCTTTGATTGCCATTCAGTTGACTCCATTCTCTTTTAACTCTAAAGGCCATTTTAATCACTTGAAGTTGTTGAAGATGCCACCTCAGAGAGGTTAGGGATTGAGGAGGATGGTTGGAGCACATGTTTGAGCTTTCCTGAGAGACTAAAACAGAGAAAGGGGGAATCTGAACTGAACCATCATTATGTCATTAGTACCCAAATGGGAGTGTACCTTTTTTTTTTTTTTTTTAAAGAGGAACCATTTTTTAAAGAAATAAGTTATTTTCAATGGGCATTGCAATTCAATCTTTAGGGTATTTATTTCTCTGAAGGACAAAAAATACATACTATACTAAAAAAAGTCTGTTCCATCACTTGAACTAGTCTGGTTTGTATCTGCATCCTCTCCAGATCTCCCTCCAATATTAGGAACATTTTGTACATTCATCTTTCTTTTCCATCACTCTGAGAATCTTTCTCTACCTTTTGAGTCCCTCCACTGGCTCTGCATTTTCCACCACATCAAGTTCAAGCTTCTTGTCATCACTTTCAAGGTCCTTCACAACTTTGAACCTCTATTCATCTTCTCTTGCCTCTTCTTGTGTCATACCCCTTCCGCTCTACCCTTGATATCAGCCTTGTTCATGCGGCCACATCTCCCACAATCATCTCTGTGCTGTTGTTCATTCCATGTCTTACAGGAGGGCCTACTTCTTAAAGCCCCTTGGCCTGGGTGTAAAAGTAGATATGTTACATTTTCATTCACATTGCAGCCCCTTTGGACTGCCAAACAAGTGTAAAGAGGCCTTAGTGTAAAAGAAAGTTAGGCCCCAAATGCCATCCCTGACCGAGGTCATAGAGTCACTGACCTCTTCCTCTCCAAAACCTCAAGAACTACTTCTGCTTGATGCCAAAATTAGGTTGGGGCCGAATGTCTCCCTCTCTCTTTCACACACACACACACACACACACACACACTTACTTCAGAGCTATCGTAGTGAGCACATAGCAGGCCTATGTAACTATGTGAATATATTACAGTTACCCTTGTTCTCCTTCCCTCCTATTGTTGCATGAACTGGTTGTAGCTTCTGTTCAATTAGATTGTAAGTCATCACCATCAGCCCCCCTCCCACAGTGGTCGCGCTACATAGGAGGGTCTGCACCAGTTTGGAGCCACAACCCTAGGCCCAACTTGAAGGTCTGGTGACAACTCAATGTGTTGAGCATGTGGAAGTTTTCACTGGGAAAACATTCACGGATGCTGGTTCCCAGTATGGTACACCTGCAGAGAGAGAGCGCCTCAACGACCCACACCCAGCCGCCAAACAGAGCAGTGAGAGGCTGTAGGGTGCCCATTGTTAGTAGGAGGAAGTGTACCAACAACATGAGGCTGTTGAAGAGGGGAAGAAAGGGAGGAAAGGCAGGTAGTGCCAAGGGTCTCTTTCTCCAAGACCCACCACTCCCCATCATCAATGATAAACTGATCTTCAGTGTACTATCTGGAGGTTGATTCATTCATCAGAAACTTCCTCTTTTCTTTTACCAAATCCCCATGCTGTATGTTCTAACAGAGCCTTGTCATCTGGTGCAGTGCTTTGGACAAACTAAATCTACAAGAAATTTGCTTGGAATTCTCTTCTTCTGAAAATCCTTATCTAAATTATTGTTCTATGTTTGCTATCTCATGCACATACATATTAGCCATACACTACGAAGTAACTGAGAATCTGTTCTGGCTAACACTATGAACTAGCTAGACACTATGGTCTTTGTCGTGGCTTGTATCACGGGCCATGAGAGCATAAAGCTGTCTCAATACCTGGGCCAGAGCCCATAAGCGTTGTCCCTGCCAAGCGCTGAGGCGCACAGAATGACACTGTTGCATATCCTCTGTAAGAGTGCAGTGTGCATACCCCCATCCCAGCACCAGATAGTGTATGGGAGAGAGGGTGTAGGGCCTTGGTCATTTCCCTTTAGCTGTTGAATTCTTCTGGATAGGCTTCTTTCCACTCCACTCCCTCAACATGCTCAGGGAATGCATTGGCATTCTGTCTTCCTTTATATAGTTGATGGAATAACGGAAGAAAGGGCACCTTCTCCTTCCACTTGCATGCAAACACACTGGGGCTAATAGACTTTAGCCAAATATTGCCCACTCAGATAACATTTTGAGAGGGCTAGATTTGCAGTTGCAAAGGATCTCAAACTACACAGCACAAGGAAATGTTGATAAAGTTTCTAAGTATAAGAGAGAAGGAAAGAATTGAGATGAGCTTGACGTTATTGTGTAAGGTGTGATCAGTTTTCATTTTCTCTGTAAAACCCTAATTAATTCACATAATTTTCTATTGAGGAATATCTTGCAACAATTATGTGACTTAACAAGCTCAGTGACTGAGCCTCAAATGAAAGTAACTGACTATTCAGGAAGACCATATGTGCATTTCATTTAGAGTGAATACTGCTTCAGTTTTGCAAAATTGGTTCTAATAGCTGTAAATATTACCAGGGTGAATGACCATAAAATATTCAAACCTTTCCGCTTCAAGTATTAAGATGCACCACTGACTTTTATTTTCAGGTCCTAACCACAGGAAATTCAAATATTTCCCAAGAGATTTTCTTGATTTCAAAGAGGGCAATTTAGAATGTAAACACTCCGAACAGTATCTTCCAACACCAGTCTTTTTTGTGTGGGTGGTTGTTTTTATTCCTGGTTATACAGATTCCCATATTTCTGATTTTGTTATTTTAAATGAGTCAGCTCTTTGTAAGGCAGTCCTGTTTATTAGACTATATTAAAAAGTTAATATCAAAACAATGAATACGCAAAATTAATAAATTCTAAAAATGTAGAATCATAGAACCTTAAGGTTAGAAGGGACCACAAGGGCCATGTAGTTACATTTGCAAAAGTTAGGACATAAAGTCATCATTTGGACACAAAGTCTTTTTTGTTTTATAGGCACATTGTTAAGGTTCGGAATCCCAAAGGGTGACATTCCCTAATATTTAGGTTTGAGAGTTTTTCTTAATGCTAGTAGAAAAGACTGTCACATCTTCAAGCAGAGATGGCATCTAGTTTAAAGATGGAGCTTGGTAAGTTTATGAACAGGATTATATGATGGAGTTGTTTGTGACAGAGGGGACTGGACTCAATGACCCAGGAAGTCTCATCCAGTCCCATAGGCACTGACTCCGTGGGTGTTCCAGAGCTGGAAAACCCATGGAAAAAGAATTAGCAGGTGGTTAGCTCCAAACAGCAGCCAAGCTCCCGCCTCCCCACAGGGCCTCCTGCCCACCGACAGCCACCCATCAACTCAACCCCCTCCCTCCCAGCGCCTCTGGGCCACTGTGATCAGCTGCTCTGTGGCATGCAGGAGGTGCTGGGGGGACAGGGACGGGGAGGAGCAGGAATGAGGCATGCTTGGGGAAAGAGGTGGGGAAGAGGCGGGGAGGGGGCAGAGCAGGGGTGGGAAGAGGTTGCGAGGGGCTTGGGGCTGAGTGGGGATTGAGCACCCACAGGAACAATTGGAAGCCGGTGCCTGTGTCCAGTCCTATATCCCTATGACAACTGAGCAGGACTGGGAGCCAGGAACTCCCAACTTCTACTCCTATCTCTTCCACTCCTTCATTGCAGGGCCTTGGGCAAGCAACCTTCCCCAAGCAGTAATGGGACAGATTCTCAGCTGGTGTAAATGGGCAGAGTTGCAGTGGCGTCAATGGATCTCTGCCCATTTACACCAGCTAAGGATTTGGCCCATAATATAATAATCCTACTACTTAGGGTCCTTGAAGATATAAATAATCCTTGCAAAGTTCCATACACATGCCCCACACACTCTACCATGCTCCCTGTTAGCTCCATTTTGCAAGGGAACTAAATTGACAAGAAAAGGAGTACTTGTGGCACCTTAGAGACTAACACGTTTGGTTTCTGCTCATCTTCAAAGAACAACGGTTTCCTCATCATTTTCACTTCTGACAGCTCCCAAGAAGCAAGCTGTTGTATAGATCTAATGATGGCATAACAAGAATACACACATTTTCTTCATAGAGCTGATCCAAACCCTACTGACGTCAATAGGGATTATCCATTGCCTTCATGTGCTTTGAATAAAAACCCACGTGCATGCCCAAATCTCTGATCCCAGCAGGATCAGCATGCTGGGTTTGGTGTGGTGGGTCACCCAGCCAAAACACAGGTTTTTTAAGACTGCTGTAGCCTTTCCTCCCCTCCCCGCCAGAGGCTGGTGGTGTCTGGTGTATTGGTGAGTTGTACGTGTAAAAATTAAAGAAGGGTGTTAAATTTTTTGGCTTGTCAGCTTTGATATACTCCTAAGGACTATCTATACTCAGTGAGACTATCATCTGGACAGCGTACATTTTATATCTTCTTGGTGACAGTATAACAACTCTGGTGACAGTATAATGAGTGTCTGTACATTTTCAAAGCACCACAAAAGGGATATTTCACTAACGTTCATGGGCCTTGCACTGTTAAAATCCTGCATACTGCTGCAAAATTACTTTTATGATTTATTGGTCTTTGGAGAAAGCCTGTATGATAGGCTCATTTGCCTATTGTTTGGATCTGATTGGATCTGAAGATACATAGAAATGAGTGTGCATCACTGAAGAGAGCCATTTATATTTGTCTTTTAGCAGCTCTTTTCTCTCTTTAATTCCAACAGGCAATGCAGATATTATACAATTCAAGCCAATCTCACTGTATTACACACATACTGTTTTTCAATAAGCACTTGACATCTTACTGAGTCATCCTGAACCATCACTGGTTTCTGCCATAAAAGGCAATGTTTCAAGAGATTCAGAACTCTGAGTCACTTGCAATCAGACAGTACCTGACCATCCTGAGTCCATTTTACCCATGGAGTCTGCCATTTGAATCAGATGCATGGCAAGGGGTAGCAAAGGTGGGATGGTCTCCTGCACACAATCCTGAAGGAGGACAGTGATGAGAGTTTCCAGCTGTAAAAAGATCTTCATTGGCTAGGTCAATAGGTTCAGCTCATGCTCTCACTGCCTGCACATCTAAAGGGTTTGAAGACCAAGTTCCGGGAAGATAAGGTCTGTGTTAATCAATTAAATCCAGTCTGGGGGTCAAATCAACATAACTCCCTTGACTTCAGTGCAGCTACATTAATTTACACCAGCTGAGGATTTGGCTCTGAATGTCTGGTCACTAGTTTAGCAGACAAAAATCAGCTAAGTGTCACCAGTAAAGCAATTGGCATGATATGAATGCACCAACTGAAATACCAGAACATGTCTGCCACCCTACAGGTTGGATTTTCTTTTTGTCAGCCAGGCAGACAATAGTTCCTAATGCCCCTTATCACTGCTCTTCAGACTCATCCACTAAGATAAATAACTACATTTTGGCTGGGTTTTTCAGATCCACTTCTCAGATAATGAGGCTTTGCATGTCTAGCACAAGGCTACTGGAAGACTTTGAGAATTTCTGTTGGATTATGGGCAGCTCAGGTCAGAAAAAGCAATCTTGGCTACAGGTGGCCATATTTTAGCTGACTTTCCCATTCCACCGACACTGTGCTAGACCCAGCCCTGTACAATGTTCCCATCTTTATAAACTTCTTAGATGCCTTCATTAATTAAACTTAATGGGCCAGATCCTCAACCGGTGAAAATCTGCATAGCTGTCACCCAATATTGTGCTCTCTTTCTATAAAGCAGTGGGGTAAATTAGCAATCAGATTTAATGATTCCTTGTCAGGAGTAGTCAATAAAAGTAATCTGGATGGTTAAGACCTGAAGATTCAATAGGCACTTTCTATTGTTAACCAGACATATTTTGGGATTTTATTCAATGGTTTTATTGTCGTCAGTCATCCCTTTCCTTTTAACACTTGAAATGCTCTGTATAAAAATTAAGATAGAATGATCCCAGATATTATACATTTTTATCTCATGTTAAGATAAATAATATTTTAAATTTAAAATAAATTTGAAGTGTCCTTGAGAAAGTTAGTATACTGTACTAGAAGTTGGACACGTTCATTTTTTCAAGATATGCTCACACTGGCTTCCATAGGAAGCAAGCTAACATGCTGAATACTAAATCAGAAATTATCTTTTCAGCTATTCAAATTATTTTAAATTAGTTAGACAACCTGATTACACATACATTTGCATAACAATGTAATTGCAAGTCCTTGGAGCATTTTCCAAATATCTAATGTCATTTCTATCCAACGTCAATGGACTTTGGTTCTGATTCTTATGAACACACCTATTTTTAGGATGCCTTTTATTTATTTTTTATTTTAAAAAAGCATAAATGACATTGACATTGGCAGGCAAACTTGTCATCTCCTCAAAAACAGAGGTAACTGTGTTGACATATATACTTAGACTTAGCATTTCCCTTAGCACAGCATGATATTCTAACGAAAAAGTTAGCACAATACAAAATGAATGCAGCACTGTAATGGGGTCACACTAACCTCTTGCGAGCGCCCCCCGGCTGCGTGTGTGCACCTGCAATCACTCTCTGTGGTGGGTCTTCAGTGGCTCAGCCCTCTGGCCAAGTCATACACCAGTAGTGGGCAACCTGTGGCCCGTCAGGGTAATCCGCTGGCGGGCCGCGAGACAGTTTGTTTACATTGACTATCCGCAGGCATGGCCACCCACCGCTCCCAGATATCACTATGCATCATTCAAAGCCCAGCAGTGATCTGTGCTGGACAGGTGGCAAAAGCCAAGAAATATAATTTCACTACTAAGAAGTGTACCAAGACTTTTTAACTTTTATTATTATTAAATGCTAGGAGAAGCATTTGTGTGAGTGGAGAAGCAGGCTCCAAGAAGATTATTTTGAAAGGTAAAATTGGCATTTAGCCGACTGACTGGAAGCCATTGTGAGCTGGTGTGATCAAGCCCAGTGATTGGAACAGGAGTCAGGAGCCACAAACCAGAGTCAAGAACCAGGACTGAAGCCAAGGGTCAGAGCTGAAGTTGAGTTAGGGGCAGCACCTAGGATTCAAACCAATGGTTAGAGCCAGAGTCAGGAGCAAGCCAGGAAAGCACAGACTGGGGAAAAGGTAGGTACAGGAGCACTCAAACTGCAAGCATAAGCTTTGAGCCTGCTGAGCTTAAAAGCAGGCCTGCTGGCTCCCTTCAGCCAATCAGGTGGGTGAGCCAATCAAGTAGACCTGTCACAGCCCAGCTGAGCTCATGAACCTGCCTGGAAGCTGGGCTGACTATTCCTCAGGCTTAGCTGAAGCAGCTCATTCCTTACAGGTGGGCAGCTGACTCCCGTTTGTGTCTTTGAAAAATCCCTCTCTTTGTACCTAGAGCATGTGAAGGAACGAAAATGGACACCGTGTAGAATCAAGCATGTGGGTTTATTACGCACAGCGCTGGCAGAGTGTCACTTTGCTTATTAGACTCAGAGACGCTGCCAAGCAATTGATTACAATAGATTATATAGGTTATCTGTGGATGGAGGGAAGCAACACCGTGGGAGGTCCTGAGCCCCTGGATAGGTCTAGCAGCAAGACAAGTGCAATAAGCCAATAGTCTAAAAGATTACATAATGGCTCCGCCCATGGTTTCAGGTTAACATACAACATTCTGTTAGTACACAGGTGTTTTCCCTTAAACAATGTATAAAGTGTATAATTATAAAATATATATGTTGAATTCTGATTTGGCGTCCATAGGAATGAGGTAGCCCTTCTGGTTGTCCAACAGGTACATTCCTAGGGGTTAAAGCAAAAAGACATTGAAAAGTACATGGCAATAGAAATTGTTTTCAGAGAGCCCCATTGTATTCCTGGGCATCTAAAGGGGGAGGATGTCATATCTCATACTGACATGCTTAAGCCTCTTCATGAACTCAAGGTTGGTATTTGCTATCTCCTTCCACCCAAAGGAGCGAACATGGAGGGCCCCTTTCAATACTTTGGTATGTCTGTAGCTTCTGATAAGGACACCAAATACTGCTCCCCATCTGGAATTCATGCTTATCTTGCTAAAAACAAAGTTGTCTCTTGTTTATTCAGCTTCTCTTAGCCAATATTGTTCATGGTGGACTAGGCCCCCAGCTCAAACCAAGCTTTGGACTTTGGGCCTATGTGAAAAGTTGCTGACAGAGCCTGTGGTCAAGATTTTACGTACACGGCAAATAGATTTTGGCCCTTCAGCATGACTTTGTTCCTTCAAGTAATATCTTCCCAAACACATATATAAATGAAGAGGATGGGCAAGAACTTCAGTTGATTTAAAGCAACATATCTGAATTTACATCAATGGATCTATGCTGATCTATAGCCACTGAGGATCTGGCCCTATAATTCTATCTTTGCTTTATCCTCATGATTTCTGCTGCTTGTGTCCTTGAGCAGACTTATTATGTATGGCTGTGATGCTGTTCCTTCCAGAATTTTTCAACTAGAACAGGTCACAGTAAATGCTTGCAAAGGACATAAAAAAGAAACAGTGGTATTCTAAGCAAGAACATAATAATTACATCAGCATCTTTGTATTCTACTAATATAACAAGACTTGAACTAAACTAATAGATCTCTAACTTCAAGGTCACCATTGATTTTCTCAGGAAGCGTTGTGGAGCACTATAAAGTAGTTGTATAACACTACAACAAATACAATTTTGTAATACCAAGAATCCTGACCTAATGTTTTCAACCAACGAGATGCAGCAAACTAAAGTAGCAAAGTACATTTGTCTAATTAGTGCAACCACTTCTGTATCCGATTGTTTAATTTAAAAGGGATTATATGAAGACACTAAATTAAACTTCAAAGTTGAGATCTGAGTCCAGTGTTCCCCAGGTTTATCAAGAGGTCACGCTTTTTTATGCTGGGGTTTAGTTTATTGAATATAGAGGATTTAAATAGATTTTTTTTTAAAAAAAATCAAATCTATTTTCAATGGAAAATTAGGTTTTCAACTAAAGGAGCTTCCTACTGGACTAAATCTCTAATAATGCACCACATTCTGTGAGTTCAAGGATGCAGGACATCCGCTTACCAACAGGGCATATCATGGTGCATCATGGTAGATGTAGTTCAACCAGGGAGCCTAGCTGTAGAGGAGAATGAAAACATGGAGGCAACCAAACTACAACTCACATGAAGCCCATAGAGCATTTCTGAATTGAAATATTTTGGGTATGGGCCAAAATTTTTCAATACTCTAATTTTTGCTGTAATTTGTTTTCTGAAGAAATAAACCATTTCAAGATTTAATCTATACATCAAAGCTTTTCTAAAATGGAGAGTGCTTGGATCTGGAGATTTGGGAGGGAGAGGCACACAACTGGAGGGTTCCCTCTGTGTGAGGCTCTTGAGCTACAATATGACTCATTGATCCCTGCAGTACCCCACAAACTATCTTCTTGCCAGCTCACTAGATTGCTATTTATCATTACCTGTTGTTAATGTCATTTTATCCAGTTTCATTTTATCCCACTATGGGATAGTGTTTTTATTCAAGTCAGTTTGAATTAGCTTTCCTGTTAAGATTTTGGGTATGCCTACACTGCAATACGAGCCTGTGCTCAGATCCAGGCTCAAGCCCTAACTCCTCTTCTAGCTACACACAACTTTCTCTGACTCTGGCTCAGACACAAGGTCCTAGGACCCCACAGGAATGGAGGGTAGTCCAGCTGGGACCCAAGGTTCAAATCCTATTGTTCTGCAGTGTGGACACAGCCACTCTGGACTCAGGCCTGGGAGACCACCAATGCTGTCCCACAAATCCCTGTACAAGTGTTCTTTGTCCTCTCTATCCCACAAGTCACCAATCGACTCCTAGGAAATGGAGGCAACCACCTCGGCTCAAGTACAGCTCAACATTTAACCTTCCCTTTGTATTCTGACGGCTGCGCTGCAAACACAGTGAACCTTCTTCTGAATTTGCAATGGCCACCAGCTAGAAGTCTTTTGCCAAGCATGCTCCTTCCTTGTCATGGTAGCACAGCCAGATTTTGTTGAATCTCTGGTGTGTGAGATGAGTAAAGCAATGATTTTAGTAAGTGTACGGAGAATGACAATGCCTATCACTAAATAGCGCTAAGCTGGCCGTGTTGGAAATGTACCGCACCGATGACTAGTGCGGGGAACATACTTTGCAGTAGTTGGTCTTGGAGTGCTTAGCCAGGGACCAGAACCCCACCTCTGGGAACTTGTTGTCAATTTTGACCGGGTGTTGGCTACTGCACCTAGTACAGAGCCAACAGGGGTGCATGATGACCTGGTCAGGCAGGATGGTGACCTGATGACCCCAAAATCTAGAATGGGAATGAATGGGAGCCAGAAGCAGATGGTGGATGAGGCCACCAAATTGACTCCAGTGATTAAACCAGTCCCAAAGGAGGCTTTCCCACAGGAGCAGCTGCAGAACACCCTGGGAATGTATTTGGATGTGTTTTTTGATGCTCCCCTGGAGGAGCAACTCACTGTGGCACCGGCAGCAGAAACTATACGCATACCCCAAATTAAAAACAAAACAAACAAAAAACTGTAAGAGGGAAAAAAAAAGCCACATTGGCTAAACGGAGTAAAAAGGGCAGTTAGAGACAAAAAGACAATTTAAAAATTTTTAAAATTCCCTCAAATCCTACTGAGGAGAATAGAAAGGAACATAAATGCTGGCAAGTCAAGTGTAAAAGTACAATTAGGCAGGCCAAAAATTAATCCGAAGAGAAACTAGCAAAAGACATAAAAACTAACAGCAATTTTATTAAGTACATCAGAAGCAGAAAGCCTGCCAAACAAACGGTGGGACACTGCATGACTGAGGTGCTAAAGGGGCACTCAAGGAAGACAAGGCCGTTGCTGAGAAGCTAAATAAATTCTTTGTTCTTTCCCTCACATCCTCTGCAGTAGATTCCCACACCTGAGCCATTCTTTTTAGGTGAAAAGAAAAGGAGTACTAGTGGCACCTTAGAGACTAACCAATTTGAGCATAAGCTTTCGTGAGCTTCATCATGCATCCGATGAAGTGAGCTGTAGCTCACGAAAGCTCATGCTCAAATAAATTGGTTAGTCTCTAAGGTGCCACAAGTACTCCTTTTCTTTTTGCGAATACAGACTAACACGGCTGCTACTCTGAAACCTCTTTTTAGGTGGCAAATCGCAGGAACTGTCCCAGATTGAGGTGTCATTAGAGAAGGTTTTGGAACACATTGATAAATTAAACAGTAATAAGTCACCAGGACCAACTGGTATTCACCCAAGCGTTCTGAAGGCACTCAGATATGAAATTGCAGAACTACTAACTGTGGTATAAGGCTCTGTGCCAGATGACTGGAGGATAGCTAATCTAACACCGATTTTTAAAAACAGACTCCATAGGCAATTCTAGCAAGTACAGGATGGTAAGCCTAACTTCAATATCAGGCAAATTCGTTGAAACTATAGTAAAGAACAGCATTATTAGGCACATAGGTGAACACAATAAGTTGGGGCAGCATCAAAATGGCCTATGTAAAGAGAAATCATGCTTCCCCAATCTATTAGAATTCTTTGAGGGGGGTGGGTCAACAAACATGTGGACAAGGGTGACCCAGTGAATATAGTGTACTTGGACTCTCAGAAAGCCTCACCCAAGCCTCTTAAGCAAAGTAGGCAGTCTTGGGATAAGAGGGAAGGTCCTCTCGAGGATCTGTAACTGGTTAGAAGACCGGAAACAAAGAGTAGGACTAAATGGTCAGTTTTCACAATAGAGAGCAATAAATAGCAGCATCCCCCAGGGATCTGCACTGGGACCAGTGCTGTTCAACATATTCATAAATGGTCTGGGAAAGAAGATATATAGTGAGCTGGCAAAATTTGCGGATGATACACAATTACTCAAGACAGTTAAGTCCAAAGCTGACTGTGAAGCATTACAAAAGGATCTCACAAAACTGGGTGACTGGACAACAAAATGACCAATGCAATTTAGTGTTGATAAATGCAAGGTAATTAATATTGGAAAACATAATCCCAACTATACATACAAATGATGGGGTTTAACTTAGCTGTTTCCACTCAAGAAACAGATCAGAATCATTGTGGATAGTTCTCTGAAAACATCTACTCACTGTGCAGTGGCAGTCCAAAAAGCTAACCGAATGTTAGGAACCATTAGCAAAGGGATGGATAATAAGAAAGAAAATATTCCGATGCCACTATACAAATCCATGGTACCATCCCACGTGAAGGCTAACACACTATCCTGTCAATTCCCTCATGAATGTTGACCTAATCCTGGGTGCTGATAGCTGAAATCTTTTCCTGAAGCAGGAACTCCAGATAGTCACATTATGGGAAAAGGCATATTTTTCAGGGCCACCTTGGTAGCTGGCCAGCCCACTCCACTCGTAGATGTGCTGTTCACTCTCCATGTGCTTGAATACACAGCCGGCTTCCCCAGCAGCTTGGAACAAAACCTCTCTTTGCCACTTGGGAACTACAGGAACTGTTTTGTCCTCCAAAATGTGGAATGCCTGAAATGATAGGGAAGGCTTATGTAAAATGCCACAGCAATCACCGTCCCCCAATGTCCAAACTGGTCTGCAAATTTTAGAAAAGCGTGATTGTGGTATTAATTTACAATTCTCTGTGCAAGTCTTTCATTGCAATTAAACTGGCTGTGTCCAGGGAACGTCTGTGGTCAGAAGCATCCTTCTAGCAATATACTGAAGTACAGTTTTAGAAAACAACATTTTGTGTCCTTGAAATTCCAAAAGGAATTTGTGTATGCTCATGCCCTGAAACACTTGAGACTGTGACCATCTGTGTCTTGTCTGTTTCCAGACCATTGACCTCCACAGACTGTAGTATCTTGACAGCTGCCTGCACTCCAGTAGAAGCCTGTACCATCGGGTAGCAAATAGAAAGGCAAGATGAGAGGCAAGTGGAAATGCTCAGACTGGCTGTACAGCTTGAGGACAGGATTTCAGTGCAGGAACAGACACTAGTTTTGCAGTTTCTGGACGAGGAATGGCAGTTAAGGGAGGAAGATAGAGCACAGCAGGAAACTGTTGTGAGCATCTTCTTTCACGATTGCCCACAAGACTCCAGGCTCCTGCTGTCCCCTCCACCCCCATGGTCTGAGTCCCCTCCACAATGCAATGTGCTGCAGATCAGCAACAGTTTGGACAATTCCATGGCAGGATGGGCTATGGTGTCGGGCCCTATCAGTGGATGGACAGGCCAAAGGTACTCTATGCAGTGCCCCATGCTGAGCCCCTCCTCTTTGTTTACCTCCACCCTAAATCCGGGTGCCCAGTGCATGACAAGCATGTAAGGATGGGAAAGGAGAAGAGGGAGCTAAGGGACATGCCATAGTAGGTGGTTTCCATCTTGGAAATGGTTTAATTGTTTGCACTTGTTTATGCATTTTGTTCATGGTTTTGTTAAAGGTTTTGGTATTACTGGTGTTTTGGTAGAAAGGCTGCTGGGCAATAGTTTCATATCTCAGAGTAACAGCCGTGTTAGTCTGTATTCGCAAAAAGAAAAGGAGTACTTGTGGCACCTTAGAGACTAACCTACTTATTTGAGCATAAGCTTTCATGAGCTACAGCTCACTTCATCAGATGCATAAAGTGGAAAATACAGTGAGGAGATTTATATACACATAGACCATGAAAAAATGGGTGTTTATCATACACATTGTAGGGAGAGTGATCACTTAAGATGAGCTATTACCAGCAGGAAAGTGGGGTGGGGGGAGAGAAAACCTTTTGAAGTGATAATCAAGGTGGGCCATTTCCAGCACATTTCCAGGAGTTAACAAGAACGTCTGAGGAACACTGGGGGGGGGAGGAATAAACAAGGGGAAATAGTTTTGTATAATGACTCAACCACTCCCAGTCTCTATTGAAGCCTAAGTTAATTGTATCCAATTTGGTACACCTTGATAAAAGGTTATTTAAAGGTAGCCAAGATAATACAACTCATTGGCAAAAAATAACATAACAGGGATTTTATTTAAACTGGAACAACTGGAACTGGATTCTACCTACCTACAATATAATAAAAAAAACTTACTATGGTTCAAATACACACACACACAAAATAACTCACTATTAAGTGTACTTCATTAAATATAACCTTCTAAATAAAAGAAGTATGTCTATATCTATCTCTGTATGTACAGGCTATTATCTTATAGATTTTTCTTATTTTAGTTCAAAGCTCCCCTTTCCCCAAACATCTCACTGGGCACTGTCTAAAGCCCAAGTCAGTCTTTGAGCCACAAGCACCTCTCTGAAGAAATGGACTTGACTCCAGTGACGCTTGCTTGCAGAGGTATACATTAGACCAGACCCACTGGATCTGGAAGATATTTGGCTCTCCTGTTCCAGATCTCCAGAACAAAATGACTCAATGACAGGAGATGACTGGATCCAATGCTCAGGAACATGCCATAAAACAAGGACTGACTTGACCAGCCAGCCAGCTTCAAATTAAAGGGACCCTGTTCTGCAAGTCTGTCTGTCCTGCTCAATCTCAGACTCTCAACTTACTCTTGGTTTCTCTCAGTCCGAGTTCCCCTCTGGCTGCCCTCTCTCCCTTTCTATCTCAGTTGACTCACAGAGTCTGTCTCTCTCTCAGGGCAGGTCTACAGTATGATCTAAAGTCAACCTCTAACTTACACAATTCCAGCTACATGAATAACACGTCTCATTCCAGTGGAGTACTGGAGTCGATGGGAGTGTGTTCGGTGGTCGATTTAGTGGGTCTTCACTAGGCTTGCTAAATTGACCCCTGGTGGATCGATTGTCACAGCGTTGATCCACCTGGCAGTGGAGACAAGCACTCAGGCTCATCCCTGACTGCCTCTATCCCTCAACCATACCCTTCTTCCCCTCCAGCTGGCACATCCCCTACCTCTAAGAGAAGGGGACACCTTCTCTCACTTTCTCAGAGGGAGGGGCTACTTCCTTTCCATAGAAAACTGACAGTGCATTCACCTGAACACACTCTAAATCATATATCCCCATAGAGAGTAGAGTCCCTTTACCATATTTACATTTGCTTGTGGCCCACCTGCAGAAGTGCTGCTTTACACAAGGGGCATCAGCGGCTATACTAACTGTCATGAGCAGCATCAGCCCATTAGAGTCTGCCATGTCTGTGTCCTGCTCCTCCTTTTCCTCCTCCATCCTTAACTGTCAGGTGCCTTCGGTGAGTCAGAAAACTCTGCCAGAATGTTCACCAGCATATCACAGAACTTCTGCCCATTTCCCTAAACAAAAGAGAAAGTGAAAGTGAGAGAAACTCTTCAAATGGTTACTGCACCACATTGCTGGCTCTAGTTGCTGGGAGCCTGAGGACCAAAATGACAGCTCAGCAGGATGCTTTGGAGGGCTGCTTAAACATCCAGTGATGGACAGGGTGAACAGTCAAGTTTTCCCCATGAACAAAGTGCTAGATCAGCCACATTTCGGGAGCGTGCTAGGCAGTCTAGGATATGGTTGGTTGGACTTGGGCCTGCATACCGTGCTGTGGATGCTAGACCCCAGGTTGGAGCCTGGGTTCAAAAATTCTCAGCTTAGGATCAGCAATCAATGTAAATGCTCATGCCCTGAGTTCTCAAACCCAAGGTTCATTGACTTGAGTTTCACTAATTATGTTGCAGTGTAAACATACCTTCTAAGAGCAAGAGCATCAAATGCTTAACTAAGACCCTTCAATCACATTCCTATCAAAAATGTCATCCAGCTTCTCTGCCAAGATTTATTGTTAATGGGACTGATCCAGTGCCAATGGAGGGCTCTCTGTGATGAATTGGGAATTTTCTGTAATATTGTTATGAATCAAGTGTGTGTCTCAACTTCCCCTATATTGTTGCATTGTTATCCAGTGGGTAGGAAAGGACTGTTTGCTCTCAGGGCACGCTAAGGGACACTGCTATGAATGTCACCTTGGTGTCTGAAACTAAATGGGTCATAGGAAAAAAAAGACGACCCCATACCAAAGGAGACTCCATGCAGACAATGGCAAAGCCAATCACCAGGACATTGATACCTGTTAGGATATAGATATTCAGGCCTGTCTGTAAAGGCCTATACTCTAAGAATTTAGGTGTATTCTTATCACTTAGCTAGTTATAGAGGTATAAAAGTAAGAATCAAAATCACTGTCTGCCACTGTAAGGGTCTTCTCTTACTGTGACAGTCTGAGGCCCTGTTCTTAGTCTGACATCTTTGGCTAAGCAGCAGAGGCAGCCATACGCTGGGAAGCGACCGGTCACATCCTCACATTCCAAACTAGTCTCATTGAAATAAGGTGCTATTGGGCTGTCCTGATAATGCCTATAATCTCCAGAGAAAGGGAAGTGCCAAGAAAATGTAAAAGGAAACTTAGTTTGATAGCATCCTGTCTGGCAAGAATTCACTTATCAATAGCTGGGATCTGAAATCCTCATTTCTGTGTTTGTTCTATCACTGTAGTCCCTATTTCCCTATTGTTTGTCTGTATAATCTCTGTCTGGTTCTGTGATTGTTCCTGTCTGCTGTATAATTAATTTTGCTGAGTGTAAGCTAATTAAGGTGGTGGGATATAATTGATTAAATAATCATGTTACAATATGTTAGGATTGGTTAGTTAAATTTCAGTAAAGTGATTGGTTAAGGTATAGCTAAGCAGAACTCAAGTTTTTACTATATAGTCTGCAGTCAATCAGGAAAGGTGGGGGAATGGGAACAGGGAAGGGGGGTGGAGAAATTGGAATCATGTTTTGCTAAGGGAGGGAATGGGAAGAGGGACACAGGTAAGGCTCTGTGGTGTCAGAGCTGGGAAGGGGGACACTAAGGAAGGAAACTGGAATCATGCTTGCTGGAAGTTCACCCCAATAAACATAGAATTGTCTGCACCTTTGGACTTCGAGTATTGTTGCTCTCTGTTCATGCAAGAAGGACCAGGGAAGTAAGTGGGTGAAGGAATAAGCTCTCTAACTTCTTGGTGCCTTGACTCAGATACATCGTATCGGATAGGTGAGTGGCAGCCTGTAAGTCCCGCTCCCCAACAGTCCACGCAGCTGCTTGGAGGGGGTATAGCAAACTCTCATGATGGTAGTTGCAGGTTCTGGCAAGCAAGGGTAAAGGATTTTTTAGATAAATGGATAAGGAAGAACCAGGGCCCATACCAGGTGCAGGGGTCAACCTGGGATGAGATTAAGAAGGAAATGGAGGAAGTGTTAGGGGACCCAGAGGGATGGAGGGTGGCTGAGTAGCCCACCCTCCTTTGGTATATGGGCAGTGGAAGAAGGTCCCTGCCCATGGGGACTGAATGCCTTCCAAGGAAAGGAGGCACTTCAGTCTGCTTGTGAGAGGTTTGAAGTAAGGGCAGCATTATGGGAAGCTGCCAGTAATCTTTCAAGTTTGGTGCTGCTTCAGCAAGGGCTGCTGAAGGGTTGTAAGTTAGTTAGGGGTGGTTAAAGATGATTTGGCACAACAGAGTTTAAAGTCAAAAGCAGAGTTAACAGACTACCTTTAGAGACTGGAGCTGGGACCTAGTCCTGGAGGAGTGGAGAGAAAGAAAGGAAGGGGAAAAAAATGTTTCAAAGTGCAAAATGGCAGGGTTTGCAGGAGCAGGTAACAACCCCCACTCTTCTCCCAGAGCCAGAATGAGAACCTGGGGATAAGGGTTCCCAACTGTCGCAACCCAGGGAGCCTATTCTTGGCTCAGAGCTAAGTATGTCCTTTTCTTCTTTTCCTTCTTTTTCTCAGTTTACTTAATTTGCTGCTGGTAGCCTATATTTTAAACTGACCTGAGGGCTTAATTGGTTTCTTTCCACCTCCTCTCTCCCCACCCTTCCACACTTTTGTTTTTCTGAAGTTTTAATGGAGGGTACTTTGGATACTTATGTGAAATATTTTTGGTTATTTTGGACAAAGTATGACAGAGGTCTGCTGTATTCCACTGGAATTTTTGGAGTAAAAGATCCATGGGCATCAATGGAGACAAATGTTTTACTGCCTCTTTGAATAGATTCATAGATATTAAGGTCAGAAGGGACCATTATGATCATCTAGTCTAACCTCCTGCACAACGCAGGCCACAGAATCTCACCCACCCACTCCTGCGAAAAACCTCTCACTTATGTCTGAGCTATTGAAGTCCTCAAATCGTGGTTTAAAGACTTCAAGGAGCAGAGAATCCTCCAGCAAGTGACACGTGCCCCATGATACTGAGGAAGGCGAAAAACCTCCAGGGCCTCTTCCAATCTGCCCTGGAGGAAAATTCCTTCCTGACCCCAAATATAGCGATCAGTTAAACCCTGAACATATGGGCAAGATTCACCAGCCAGATACTCCAGAAAATTCTTTCCTGGGTAACTCAGATCCCACCCCATCTAACATCCCACCACAGGCCATTGGGCCTATTTACTATGAATATTTAAAGATCAATTAAATGCCAAAATCATGTTATCCCATCATACCATCTCCTCCATAAACTTATCAAGTCTAATCTTAAAGCCAGATAAGTCTTTTGCCCCCACCGCTTCCCTAACAACCAATAACCCAGAGGGAGATAGATTTCCCCACCTCTCTGCAGGGAAGCTGGGCAACCTCTCACAGCTTGAGAACAAAGGATTGCGAAGGTGTGAGGTGCGGGGGTGGGTAAGAGTTGGCTGCTGGAAGAAGTCAGGGCTTTCACCTGGAGTCTGACCAAAAGGTCAGATGGAGAGACACTGCGCTTGAACAATGGTGTTCACTATGGCTTGTCTGGGCTCCGGGCTAACCAGAATGGTCTAGGCTTTAACCTTCAGTTCTCAGTCCTATTGTAAGGACTTCCTAGCTGTGTTCCGGTTGACTAATAACCTCGACTGTTTTGATAACACTCTGAGTGTCCCTGAAAATGCTTGCTGAGGTCCATTAATCCCTGAAGAGTGGACAAGTCTCTACCAGGAGCATCTCTCAGTTGAACTCGCTGAACAGAGCTCGCAGTATGAAGCAGGAGTGCCAAAGGCCCAGACATCCAATCTAAGAAAGCGATGAAACCACATGGCTTACCCTCGAGAAAACTGAGGACCCCACCGCCCTGGGGAGGCCAGGCATATGGAACGGGCTCCTCCTAGACACTATTCCAAAGCTGGGTGGCATAGCGCATGGACCCTGAGTGTGATTCTTTCATTGACATCCATAGATATTGGAATAGAACCCTAAAACATGTTACCTGTAGCTCTGGGCTCACCCTAGATTTGTTTATTTTGTCTTTGTTCCATTCTTTTTTACTGTGGATAGAAGTTACAAGTTATGGTAATTGGCAGGATCCCCTTTTCTGACTGGATAATGAAATTTGACTCTACATTTGCTTTCATTCAGGCTTCCTCTCCTGTTGTCTTATTATTCAGAAATAACTGTAAATGGAATTTATTAGCTAATTCCCTTAATATCCTTGGGCTGTTCCTAGACTGGCTGATTGCATCTGTTCAGACATTCCAAGAGTTCCATTACTTATTCTTTTAAAATGGATATTTCACAGGAACCTTCTGAATTATTCAGATTTCTTTTCTATATTCTTCTTACTGAAGACACTGTAAAAAGGAGTTCATTAGCACAGAGAGGTTTGAGTCAGCACTAATTTAATCTTTGTCCTCATTAATGAGCCTACTTTCTCAAGAGTACAAGGGCTACTATTAAAAAGTCAAGGTTTGCCAACAGTTTCTTCACAGTGGAATTTGAGATTAGCACAGTTCTTGCCTTTTATTTAGAGTAGGTTATATCTGTGGGAACTGTATGGTATGGTGGGCAAAATTACTCTCACAGCATTTTTCCCCCCTGAATAAATTTGTAAAAGCCTGTCTCAACCCGATTGACCCGTGTTAATTTGTTTTGCTTTTCTGCTACCCTTATGTTTTCCTTGAAAATATTTACTGACTCAATCCTTCTCGGTAGTTCTTCTTTCCATTAAGGGGCCTGATTTTCAAAGGGTCCTGAGGACCTGCAGTGCTCATTGATTTCAGCTGGAGTTATGGGTGTGCAGCACCTCTGAAAAATCAAAAGTTCCTTTACTGGGCCCATCACAGCCATATCTCTTTAGTTGTCTATTTCCAGAACAGATTTCCTTTTCTCTGGATCTTTGGAGCAATGTCCCGTGTGCCTTATTACAAAAGATTGGAATCTCACACAATTAGATCCATTTTTTTTGCTCCGTTATATCATGAGCAAGTTATTCAGTTTTATGCCACTGTTTACACAGCAGGAATAAATTTAAGTTGTTCCACCACAAGGTACCAGATTTCTAGCATACATTATGTCATTAATGAGGCAATTACTATGATTTGTCCACTTCATACAGTTTTCAGGTATCTGGGAGAGGAAGGATGGTCCAGGGGTTGGGGCACAAACCTAGGACTTGGGATACTCGGGTACAATTCCCTTCTCTGCCACAGTCTTCCTTTGTGATCTTGGGCAAGTCACTTAGCCTCAGTTGCCCATCTTGTCAAATGAGGACAGATACTTCCTTACCTCTCGGGGGGGGGGACGGGGCTGACGATAAATACATTAAAGATTATAAGGTGCTCATATACTATGGTAATGGGGGGGAGCATGTAAGTACCTTAGACAAATGGGAAGATTATGTAAATTAAGGCTGTAATCCTGCAATGAGCTCTGTGCACAGGGTCCCCTTCACTGACATGGAGCACTAGGTGGGTCCAGGAGTCTGCCTGTAGAAAGGGGGAGATTTTAAATGTCCATTTTTCTTATTCCCTCCATTTTTTTCCTTGTTCCTTTCCTGTTTCTTCATGTACTCTGGGGAAATGGAAACACGTCTCTGTGAATTCACTTTTCTCTGTCTCTGTCATGGCCTTACTGCTGCTGGGTCTTTTCACTTTGGTGTATAACTGCAGTCCCACAATGAACAATACACTTCTTATAAATAAAATGTATTTTCCAAATGGGTTATAGGAATTGTGGAGCAAGGGCCGAAACCTCATGCCGGTGCCCAGTGTGAGTAGGGGACTAGGCAGACCTGTAGGAGGATAGGAAGAATCACATCCTCCCAAGCACCAGCTGCAGAGTGGCTGTAGCAGCCTTCTGCACACTACCCATTCTTGCCAGGGGGTGCGGGACTGAAGGATCCTCATTGCAGCAGCAACACCTCCAGCCTGCTCCAGGCTTCCATAATCCTGCCCTGGCAGTTTCCTCACTTGCCATTTGGATACCATCACACAGGAAGCCTCTGTGGTACTAAGGCCCTGCATCCTATCAGGGATGAACAACCCACATATAGCCCCTCAGATCCTACCTCACCCCTTGTGGTGCAGCAAACCTCGCACTGGTCCCACTGTGAGTGGGCCCTCCCTGGCTGTGAAGATGATACAGAATGGAGGTGGGTCCTAAAGCTTCCTCTTTAGCACCTAGGATTGAGCAGGATGTTGAAAACATGAAAGGATCCAATATAAACTAAATCCAATGAACACCATTTCTTTCCTCCATTGTGCAAATGACAGCAACATGGTAACATACGTATCGCAGAAATAATGTTTCTGTACTGGACACATTGTAATATAAAATGTTTGACAATATTAATCCAAGAATTCTATAGTTCTTTGATCCAAACAGGCTTGAGAGCTTTGGACAATACGTTCAACAGCCAAATACAGGCATGTTATTAGCCTAATCATACTGAGAAAGCAAATTTCAGAATTGGCCACCCTCTCAAAGCATGATTCAGAAGACACTGAAGTCAATCGAAAGATTCCGATTGACTTCAGTGTGCTCTGGATCAAGCTCTTGGTGATCAATAAATACATCAATGAAAGCATATTTTCCTTGTCAGCTGTTAATTTTTCCCAAGGCTGGTCTAAAGGCATAAATGCCTTCTCATGATTCCTGCTGAACTAGGATTTTCAGATTAAGCACATTTGGAAAACTCGAAGGATACTGTATTGTATGTGTTTAATACTTTGACTGTTATGCTAATTTGAATTTCAAAAGGAATGCTGAATAATCACAACAAGCTAATTGCTGGCTACATATAAAGGAAGAAACAAATCACAACAATATTTGAAATTCAAAATTATTAACCTAGCTAGTGGGACAATTAAAAACAAACACACCAAAGTTAATTTGCAAACTGCTCCATGCAAGGTCCCAGGTAAGACGATATGAAGACGTACACACCCCAGAGGGGTTGCTCATTAGAAGAGCTCCAACAGCTGTCCCTGTTTTGTTTTTGATTGTGTATCAGACCAGATGGACAGAGACTGCCTTTTGTCAGGTTGATGGGAAAAAATGTGAAGCACTTTTATGTGCTTGTTTCCAAGGGCAGCAGATGCAACAAAAGGGAAAGTAGGAAGCAGATTGATTAAACCTATGCATCACTTTTAAGTATGCCTTCTGAATCATTGAAAGTAAACAAAGAGAGTGATAAAATTGAGCAATACATTATTCTAATTTCCCCTTAACTGCTAAGAATCAACTGTTTCCTCTTTTGATTTTGGCAAGGTTCGTGAGCCCTGGAGAAAAAAAAAACAGTCGGATCAAAAGCATTAGGGATTTGGATTTGGAAGGCTTTTAAATCAAACAGTAAAGTAGGTGGATTTCTTAGGTGAGTTTTAGACCCAAGCATAACCACAAAAATTAGATCCAGATTTTGAACCTCTTGGAGTTTGGGCAAATTTAGAGATTACATGTGGTTTGGATCCATCTCTATTAATATCTCCATAATTGACAACTAAAAGTAACTTCTCCCAACTAAGAAGTATTTTTATCTCAGTATATGTGAATCTGTATTATTTTGCTACTACCAAAAAGACACAAACATATTGTGCCTAAACTGAAAATGCTATCAAGCTAGATGATTTTTGAAAAGCATTCCTTGTCAGAATAAGTTTCTGCCTAACCTTTATTAAGTGCATTTTCCATACATTTAGAAGCACACTGCACCCTAAAATAAAATGTTCAGGAACATTCTATGTCATTGTTGTGTATGTCTCAGTTCAGAAAATCATTCATCCACTTTTAACTATTCACCATATCTTTCCTGTCAAGTAATTCTTAATACTCTCTGACTTCTCTTTCTGAAGCACTTACTGGGTGACAGAGACATCTGAGTTCTCTAAGACATGCAAGCATTTATCATGAGCTGGTCTACACTAAAGCTGAAAGTCGACCTAATTTACACTACTTCAGTTATGTAATAAAAGTTGATGTAACTTAGGTGACTTACAGCGGTGCCTACCCTGTGCTGTGTCAATGGAAGACGCTCTCCCACCAACTTCCCTTACGCGTCTCGGGGAGCTGGAGCACAGAAGTTGACGGGAGAGCACTCTGCCATCAACTTAGCAAGTCCTCACCAGACCCACTAAATCAACACTGCTGTATCAATTGCAGCAGTGCCAATTTAGCCATATGTATAGACATGCCCTATGTATCCACTACACAGATTCTCCAATACAGTTAGTTGTGTGTAGCAACTCCCAATTCACACAGCATATGAATGGTTTTCCCCTCACCACACCTCTCTGGCCCCTTCACAGCTCACCCACTACTTCTACCTGCCATGCTCTCCACATCCTGCATACCTCGGACCAGTCTCCTTACAGATTCAGCTGCTGCTGTAGGTATAGAATAGGTGCATAATGACAGGAGTAAAGACCTGCAGCTGGCCTGTTTGCCTGCTAACTTAACCGCCAGGCAGTCTGACAGCACAGCTGGGTCCACAGCGAGCCACCTGATTGGCCAAACTACCCGACTGGCTGAAGGTATCAGCAGACCTGCTCTTAAGACCAACAGGAGAGCATTTGCTTCCAGCTGTGTTACCAAATGCTCCTTCCAGCCTTGCTCCCTTGTGATGTTTTGGGGGTTACCCCAGACCAGTAAAGGGTCATCATAGACTTTAAAGTGAGAAGGGATCATCATGATCTTCTAGTCTGACCTCCTGCACATTGCAGGCCACAGAACCTCACCCACCCACTCCTGTAGTAGACCCATAGCCTCTGTCTGAGTGACTTAAGTCTTCAAATAATTATTTAAGGACTTCAAATTACAGAGAATACACTATTTATCCCAATTACTGTTTATCTCTATGTCCTCAACTACTTTCTCTCTCAAAATTTGTTCTAAGACCTTGCATACAATTGAGGTCAAACTAATGGGCCCATAGTCTCCTGGATCACTTCCCCCCCACCTTTAAATATAGGTAATATGTCACAGCTGGGTCAATGCAGCGAGACCTATAAGTCAGAGCTGAGTCTTCAGTCATGAGACAGGAGTCAAGAGTGAGTTGGATCAGTATACCTGGAGGTCAGAAGCAGGACACAAACTGGAGATTGAAACCACAAGTCAGGAACAAGAGTCGGTCTGGGTCAGAATAAAAGGGTGTCAGAGGTAGGAGATAAATTGGAGGTCAGGAACCAAAAGTCAGATGCCAGGAAACCAAGCCAGGGGAACAGGAGTAGGTAGCACCAGGCACACAGTCCAGAGCACTGTGGAGCCCAGTTCACACAGCCTCCTGTTCTTGCTGCTGGCTTAAATAGGGCCAGCAGGACAATCAGCTGCTCTGGGACTCTGCCAACTGGACTTCTGGGGTGGAGCTTCACATGGGGGCTGCGCTTCATGGGTCCCAGGCAAGCTACTGCCATTAGGCTACCAGGTGGAAGGTTGGTGCATGGCTGCTCGCATGAACCTTGTGGGCCAGGTTTGAGACCCATGAGTTATAACACTATATTTGCAATTCTCTAGTCACAGGATACAACCCTCAGCCCAAGTTTAAAATTAAAAATCCTTGCTATTGGGCTTATAATTCCATGTGCCAGTTCCTTTAACATCCTTGGGTGGAGATTATCCAAGCCCCCCAGTTTGGTCCCATTAAGCTGTTTGAGTCTGGCTTCCACCTTGCATGTGGTAATTTCTACTTCCATGTCCTTGTTCCCATTAGCCACCTTGCCACTGGTCCCAAGCTCCTCATTACCCTTATTAAAAGCTGAGGCAAAGTATTTGTTTAGGTGTTGGGTTATACCTAGATTATCTTTACTCTCCACCCTATCCTCAGTGCTTAGCGGTCCCACTTCTTTCCTTGCTTTCTTTTTATTTATCTGGCTAAAGAACCTTTTACCATTGGCTATAATTTCCTTTGCAAGGTCCAGCTCTGCTTGGCATTTTGAGAGTTCTGACTTTTTCCCTACACTTCCTGACCTCCAGGAGGTAGCTTTCCTTGCTGATCCATTCCTGTCACCATCTTCCCTTTAACCTTCATGCATCTTAATGCAGTGCTGCTGTGGCTCATATCCCTGACACCAGGAGCCAGCCCACAACTATAAGATTTCACCTTGCCTTCCACCAGCCTAGTTACTCCTTGCAGAGTGACACCAACCGCTCTTCCCATCCAGAGTCTCCCCAAATCCATCCTCCCAGGGTTCTTAATTATCAGAACCTTGGAACTTTCCCTTCTGGTTTGTCACCCCCTAAGGCATGAAACCCACCCTCCCCCCAGCTATCAGTTTACTTTGGCACCCACACGCCACACCATTTGCACACTTGAGACCTGCTTGGGGTTAAAAATAAACCAAATGTGTTGAATAGAAAAACCACAGATTCAAAATGAGACCACAAAGGAAAGTAAACATATATACATGACACAGAAAATAAACAGATGCAACCTCAAGCTTTATACTTCCTCATTAAATAAAAATCTCTTTTCTAGTACAAGCTACCTGTCACCTTTTAACAGTTTCCCAGTGTACCCCCTCACCATAAGAGGGATCCAGCCCTCCGCCCCTTTGAGACTGTCCCTCAGTTGTGGATGCCAAACCTCAGACACAATCCTGCTTTTAAAAGGCTATTTTCTCCAATTTTCCCCTCTTTCTCCTGGTATGGTGACTCATGGTTATTCCAAGTGGGAAAATTCCCTCTAGTGGTAGCCAGGATGTCCCGATGTTTTCCCATTAAATTCAATGGCCCATCATTTGTCTTTTCCTGGATTGTACAATGCTAGGTGCTTGGAGTTAGCCTAGTCTGGCTGAGGAGGCAGCCCCTCCCTGCTTGACCAACCACCAGCCAGGTGTGAGGTGGAGGTAAAGACCTGTGAAACCAGTTTTCTAAATACAAGTTATGGCTATGAATTAATGTATCTATAAGATAAACATAAGACTTTACATAAGAATAAGGATGGCCATACTGGGTCAGACCAAAGGTCCATCTAGCTCAGTATCCTGTCTGCCAACAGTGGACAACACCAGGTGCCCCAGAGGGAATGAACAGAACAGGTAATCATCAAGTGATCCATCCCCTGCGGCCCATTCCCAGCTTCTGGCAAACAGAGGCTAGGGACACCATCCTTGTCCATCCAGCTAATAGCCATTGATGGACCTATCCTCCATGAACTTATCTAGTTCTTTTTTGAACCCTGTTATAGTCTTGACCTTCACATCGTCCTCTGGCAAAGAGTTCCACAGGTTGACTGTGCATTGAGTGAAGAAATATTTCTTTTTGTTTGTTTCAAACCTGCTGTCTATTAATTTCATTTGGTGCCCTCTAGTTCTTGTGTTATGAGAAGGAGTAAACAACACTTCCTTATTTACTTTCTCCACACCAGTCATTATTTTAATAGACCTCTATCATATCCCCCCTTAGTTGTCTCTTTTCCAAGCTGAAAAGTCCCAGTTTTATTCATCTCTTCTCATATGGCAGCAGTTCCACACCCCTAATCATTTTTGTTGCCCTTTTCTGAACCTTTTCCAATATATCTTTTTTTAGATGGGGCGACCACATCTGCACGCAGTATTCAAGGTGTGGGAGTACCATGGATTTATATAGAGGCAATATGATATTTTCTGTCTTATTATCCATCCCTTTCTTAATGATTCCCAACATTCTGTTCACTTTTTTGACTGCCACTGCACATTGAGTGGACATTTTCAGAGAACTATTCACACTGACTAAGCTCTCTCTCTAGAGTTGTAACAGCTAATTTAGACCCCATCATTTTGTATGTAGAGTTGGGATTATGTTTTCCAATGTGCTTTATTTTCCATTTATCAACATTGAATTTCATCTGCCATTTTGTTACCGAGTCACCCAGTTTTGTGAGACTCCTTTGCAGCTCTTTGAAGTCTGCTTTGGATTTAACTGTCTTGAGTAGTTTTGTATCATCTGCAAATTTTGCCACCTCACTGTTTATCACTTTTTTCCAGATCATTTATGAGTATGTTGAATAGTACTGGTCCCAGTACAGACCCCTGGGGGACACCACTATTTACCTCTCTAAATTCTGAGAACTGACTGTTTATTCCTAATCTTTGTTTCCTATCTTTTAACCAGTTACCAATCCATGAGAGGACATTCCCTTTTATCCCAGGACATCTTAATTTGTTTAAGACCCTTTGTTGAGAAACCTTGTCAAAAGCTTTCTGAAAATCCCCCTTGTCCACATGCTTGTTGATCCCCTCAAAGAATTCTAATAGATTGGTGAGGTATGATTTCCCTTTACATAAACCATGTTGACTCTTCCCCAATTATGTTCATCTATGTGCCTGACAATTTTGTTCTTTACTATCACTTCAACAAGTTTGCCCAGTATTGAAGTCAGGCTTACCGGCCTGTAACTGCCAGGATCGCCTCTGGAGCCCTTTTTAAAAATTGGTGTCACATTAGCTATCCTCCAGTTATTTGGTACAGAAGCGGATTTAAATGATAGGTTACAGACAACAGTTAGTAGTCCTGCAATTTCACATTTGAATTCCTTCAGAACTCTTGGGTGAATACCATCTGGTCCTTGTGACTTATTACTGTTTAGTTTATCAATTTGTTCCAAAACCTCCTCTAATGATATCTCAATAATTATTAAGTTTAGAACACTACAAGCTTCCATAAAAATACCTTACCTGATATTTTTATACACAATAACATTTTATACAACCAGTTGATTCAACTGCTTATTCATTGGGGTTCAGAAACACATACACCCTGTTCTCCATTTGGGGTCCTGGACCCTGATTGTCACATACCTGGCTTGTGCCATTCCAGGTAATCTGGTTCTGACCCTTGGCTGTGATTCCCAATCTCTGACCCTTTGCTCGGATTCCTAATTACCAATACCTGCTCTAACCATGAGGCCTGACTCCTGGTCCAACCACAAGGCACGAATGCCTACATCCCAGTCCCTAACACACGCATTTCTCTCTTCTTAGGAGCTGGGGTGTAATCTGATACCACAATACTACAATTGTGACCATCCTTGTCTTTCAAAACCCCTTTCACCCTTCCGCCCCCATTTGTCCCTCTAAAATCCGCATAGTCGTCATCGCCATGTGCTTCCTTGGAGCACAGTTCACTCCTTCATGACACAGATTGCAGGTGATATACTTCCTGCAAAAAATGGTCCCAGACATCACACCATGTTCCAGCTCAGTGGTGGAACCCTGCATTTAAAATTCATTTGATTTCCCTGGTACTGGGATTCCTATAGCCCAGTCTTCTGCCATCTGCTTTCCCCCATATTCCTTTCACAGCCCCCCTTCTTCTTACTCCTGCTGCCTCCATGATTATTTTTAATTGTGTGGCTTGGAATAAGTTTTTATGAAAGGAGAAGATGGATATACAAACAACCAACAAAAACCACCTTTTCTCTGGCTAGAACTCAGAGTGATATTTTTCAAGCCACCATCTTGCAAGCAGGCATGAACACATACAAACCCAACTGCTGCCTGTTGCTTAGAATTTCATTTCAAACATGAGAAAAGCAGGTTTGTTCAAACCAGAACCATTTCCACAACCTGTGAACCATTCTGATTAAAAAACAAACCAGCTCTGTTTCAAACAAATGTTAATATTCACAGCTTCATCGCAGGAGTTGCACTCATCTCAACTTAACAAGCAGGCTAGGCATTCAGTAAACAAGCTGAAGATGACACGAGAATGGAAATGCCATGCAGAATAAGAACTACACAGCACTGAAGACAAGTTTCAAAGTGATGTAAGTTATTCTCTGCTCGAAGAAACACCCCACTAAAATGAAACTTTGACAACCTAACTGCCATTTCTTCAGCTATAGGGCTGTCCAGTACTGCAAAACTGCAGTTGAAACATGATGACGCTAATATACAAACAGCCAGGCTCAGGATGATGTTAAGCACTGGAAAATTCATTTAATGGCTTCATAAGGAAGATGTTTGTACTTGAAATGAAAACACAGAAGTGGGGGATTTTAATTCATCCCCTGGTGAGAGAGAATGGAACAGTCAAGTTTAATCAAGTTTCCAATGAATTTATAGTATACTTACTATGCTCTTTTAGTCACAATCCTAATGGAGACATCTCTTTCATCACTGATAAGAAGCATTGGGGGATTGGATGGTTGCATTTCCAGTGCTTTGTGAATCTCATGGTGTGCTGTATTATAAGATTTAAAGTAAATAGTGTGACAAAGCTCTGTCCTTGCCTCTGTGGGTCCCACGTTTCCTGGCGGATTTCGCTAGCCTCAGAGGCTCACTGTGACCCTGCACGTAACCCTTCTTTCTCTAGAGACAAGGGTCACAGTCTACTGAGCCATTTTCATCATAAGCCAGCAAGGGAGGTGAGGAGAAGTTATCCTTCCATGCACAGTCTCTGTTGTCTCCCAGTCTCAGAGATTAATCAGGGGGGCAAAGGTGGGGGGGGGAGCCCGGGCCCACCCTCTACTCCAGGCTCCAGCCCAGGGACCCTAATTGTATCAGCTGTGGTAGCTGACCTTTTAGAAACATGACATGTACAATTCCCTGGGCTACTTCCCCCACAGCAGCCCTCACTTCCTCAAACTCCACTTCACCCTTACCTCATGGCCTCCTTCCTTGTGCCTGATATGGTGTGTATTGCTCAGTCTCTCCAACAGCACAACTTCGTCCCACAGCTCCTGACATGCACACCCACCTGACTAACCGGGAGGCTTTTAACTAGTTTCAGCCAGGCCCTAATTGGCTTCAGGTGTCCCAATCAACCTAGCATTCTCCCTGCCTTCTGGAAAGTCCTTAATTGGCCCCAGGTGTCTTAATTGACCTGGAGCCGCTGCCCTTTCACTTAACCTGGTACCAGGGATTTGTTTAGCCTGGAGCAAATATATCTATCTCCCACTACTTTTCTATAGTCATTTGGCCTTGCCCCATCACAGTAGTTGTAGAGGAAACTAATCCTGATTTGTTGCAGACTGTGTGGGTCTGTGTGATGTCTAAGAATATCCCCTCTTGTTTCTAACCAAAATTTCGGAACAACCAGAAAAGAGACTGCTTCCACAGAGTCCATTCCAGATTTTACACAGAGCCCAAGGCCTAGTGGGTCATAACTTTGGACGTTTGGGCTGTGATTTGTGAATACGTGTTTTATGCTTCATCTTCTGCCACATAAGATCTCACTCTAACCAGGTTTAATTAACAAACTCCAGCTTTATTGAGGCTGCTTACATCATAGCTTCTTCAGCCTCATGGCTTCTCAGATTCTTCCCCAGGAGACGTCATTCCAAAACAGCTTCCCCCTAGTAAACAGTATGCTGCCTGAAAGTGTCTTATTCCCTGTAAATATGGCTCCTACCCGCTCCTGCGGCTGGCCACAGCATGCCATAAAGCAACTAAGGCTGTTCTAAATTACATCTGGCTGCTATACAGTAGCCCTGCACCATCCAGGGAATTCACCATGCCAGGGGAATCCTGGTCTGGGCAGATCCATTGGATTTCCAGCTGCTTTGTGCCACTAGAGTGGTATAATGCAGGTAGAACTGGGCCAGGGATCTGGCCCATGATCAACTACACTCAGAGCTATGTACCTCGAGATCTAAAGAACTTATGTGGCCCCTATAACCATAGTATCTGAGCACCTCACAATCTTTAATGTATTTATCCTCACAACACTCTTGCAAAGCAGGGAAGTGCTGTTATCCCCATTTTTCATATGGAGAATTGAGGCACACAGAGACTTGTGTAAAGTCACAGTAGAAGATGGGGGGAGGGATAGCTCAGTGGTTTGAGCATTGGCCTGCTAAACCCAGGGGTGTGAGTTCAATCCTTGAGGGGGCCATTTAGGGATTTGGGGCAAAAATTGGGGATTGGTCCTGCTTTGAGCCAGGGGTTGGACTAGATGACCTCCTAAGGTCCCTTCCAATCCTGATATTCTATGATAAGAGCTGGGAATTGAACCTCTACCTCCCAGGTCAGCACCTTAACTACCAGAGTGTTCTTCCTCCTAACAGCAAATCTCAGTGCTCTTCCTAAAAAGCTTCCAGTAACCTAAGCTACATCAATCTGCCACCATGCACTACAGTCCTTCCTTGTCACTGTTGCATATGGAGGAAAAGCAAAGTAGTGTTCAGAAACTAATATGAAAACAGCAATAAGATGCACATTCAGTCAGAGGAGCAAGAAAGCTGGAGTGCAATCCCAAAAAGATGCCAGCCAATTCAGATCACACACACACACACAGAGTCTAGCAAGGATGTGAAGCTGCAAATATTCAATCATCATAACAAACTCTCACTTGCTGGTCCGTGATCCTGAGGGCAGGCACTGCTGCCCAGCACCTTCATCAGGATGGGTTTTATAAGTTAACCCTTCCTGGATGTCACGCCACTGACTCCCAATGAGAATGTTTTGGGATGCCCAGAAAAGAAGATTGCTGTTTTGTGAAAAAATTGCAGGTTTTGATTTGTATCTATTTTTTGGTTCCACACTAGAATAAAAAGAAGACCTTTTGACATAGTTTGCAGAAAAGCAGAGCAAGTGAAACTCCACCCCAAAATAGCATGGCGGTGAGGGCTCTCACCTAGGATGTAGGAGACTTAGGCTACGTACACACTACAGCTCAGGTCGGGATAAGTCATGTCACTCAAGGGTGTGAATAAGCCACCCCCCCACCCCCGAGTGATGTAAGTTACACCGACCTAAGTGCTGGTGTGGACAGCGCTATGTCGGTGGGAGAAGTTCTCACTCATGGGGGCTGGAGTAATTTAGTCAATGGGAGAGCTCTCTCCCACAGGCTCAGAGCATCTGCACTAACCGTGCTACAGCATCACAGCTGCATCAATGCAGCTGCACTACTATAAGTTCTGCAGTGCAGCCGTAGCTGTAGGTTCAAGTCCCTGCTCTTCCTGACTCAGAGCAGGGACTTGGGTCTCCCGGATCCCATCTGGGTTATTGGCTGCTCTGGGATGAGCGTGTGCCTCTCTCAATTCCATCCTAAGGAGCCTTCTTGACAAGTCAGCATTTTCGAACAAAAGAAGAGTTGTGCCAAAAAATTCCTAGCTCTAGAGACCATGTGCCTTAATCCAGCAAGGTCCAGATAAAAATCCTTCCTTAAATCTTTATGGAGACTTAAAGTCTCATTCCTTCCTAACAAACATTCAGGGACCTTATCCAAAGCCCGGTCAATTAGAACCTTTCGGCTGATTTCAGTGGGCTTTGGAACAGTCACTAGCTGTACTGAAAGCCAACCTTTCAGCAAAGAGAACACCTTCCCTGACACAAATTTAGTCCTAGTGTCATTACACTTGTATTCATCTCGCTTGTTTTCAGGTCATGCCTTTGCACTGTCTTTTTATTTTTTATTCCAGCTTGCTATTGTTTCTTCTGCATTCAAGAGCTGAGCATGTGCCATGGTTACTGTGCATCAGTATTAGTAAATCTTTTCTATTTGCCCCCAGGAAGGTCTTTCACTTTACAAACAAGCTAAAAAGGTTCCAGACTTTGCTTTGCTTACAAAAGGAATATATTACATTTTAAAGGTTATTTACATCATTATTCAGTATTGAATGACATTGCTAAAGTTCAGCATTTATGTAGTTTTCTTTTATATATCAGGTGTTGAAGAAAACAAAGTGGAGATACCAACATGGGGTACTATAGTTCAGTGCTTGCTTTAGTCAGAAACAGAGTCTAAGCAATCCACGGGCTTGATCCTACAATGTGTGGAGCACCCTCATCTCCCATTAAGTAGGAGAGGAAGGTGCGAAGCCCCACATAGGAAGTGCTTAACATCTTGCAGGAAACTTATGGGACTCTGTGCTATGGACAGCACCTCATGTACATAAAGCATTCTGCAAACAATTAGTAATAATCACCATCCAAATACAACCTGCCATTCTGTGGGACAGCACTTGGAGTTCAGTAAGTCTCAACAACCTTTGTAGGAGAATGAATACTTTCCTGTGGAAAGGTAAAGACAGGTTGAAATAGAAACTAAAGCATGCTGTCATCTGGGCTGTCACTAATTCTGCTGAGCATTGGTCCAGCCGTACAACACAGATATAAAGCTGGACTAAATAGCCAGCTAAGTATTGTATTAGTGTAAGCTACACCAACACCCACTCATAGCCCCTGCTCAAGGGACATGTCAGATGAGGAAGCGGGGCGTGGTTTGAGCACTACTGCATTCAAGTAAACAGTGTGTGACATAATGGCCACCATGTAGCCATTACCAAAAAGTGTAAGTTAAAGCAGCCCAAAGGTTGGTCTAATTTTGGACAGTGGCTGGCCCACTAGCAGCTCCAGAGATTGGAGGAGTGCTACTGTGGCTCAAAGCCACCTTCCCTCCCACAGTTGTAAACTGTGGTGAGCACAGCTTGGCCACACCCAAGGATTAGAACCTGAGCGTGCCCTGAGGAAAAGAAATTACAGTCATATTCTCAGAGGGGGTGACAATCTATATTAGGCTCTAGAGAAGCAGGTAAAGTGCAAATGGGGAATAGCCTATGTGGTTATATTGGATTTAGACTTTCTGGAAGGGAAGTTACCAAGCTGAGAAGACTTGAGATAGAAAGTATTGACTGACGACATAGTTGAGTAAGGCAAGAAGAGGAGAGAATTACTGCTCAGGAGACGTGAATGCTTAGTCTGGAAAGAGCAACAATGCATAAAATATACAGGCTGACAGGCAAAGACATCTCTTGAAGAGGATGAAAACCTGGAGATAGAAAGTACAGTAAAGATAACAAGTGAGTATGGTCCCTTTGGAAAAGCCTGAACAGGGCAGGATGACAGTGTCTGGAGAACCATTGTAGGGAACCACTGAAGTTAACAGTAACATCCACAGGTTTCAGAGTAACAGCCGTGTTAGTCTGTATTCGCAAAAAGAAAAGGAGTACTTGTGGCACCTTAGAGACTAACCAATTTATTTGAGCATAAGCTTTCGTGAGCTACAGCTCACTTCGGTGAGCTGTAGCTCAAGAAAGCTCATGCTCAAATAAATTGGTTAGTCTCTAAGATGCCACAAGTCCTCCTTTTCTTTTTGAGTAACATCCACATTTATAATCTCCAGGAGGAACATGTTCTGCTTTACAGCTGCATCACCAGAGAAGTCTGGATCGAAAACTGTATTTCAAAACCTTTAGCTCAGTGTAGTTTCTACTTATAGAGGAGGTATAGTTTTCATCCAGCTAGGGGAAGGGTCAGCTCTATTAAACCTTATGGTGAATTATATCTAACAGCCTCATGACTGCTCCTGTTTTTCCCTCTCTCTTTCCCAAACCTCTTAATTTTTCCACTGGAAGTGCTGTAGGGCTCAGCTGTGCACACAGGATTCTAGGTCTCTTGGAGGGGAGAAGGGGAGAAGTGGCTCCTCAGTGAGAACTCAATAGAGAGACTGTGCCTCAAGAAGTCATAGTGCCTCTGTGCTCCTTGCTATGCAGAAGGACACTACCTGCTTCTACACCACATAAGGATGTATGCGCTTTCCCTCTGGCCATTCCAGCTAGAGAGTCAGGGCCCTGTCTCCCACTAAGCCTTTTTTTGGGGGGGCTAGCATCCCAAGGGGCAGTCTTTTTGCTCACAGGAATACAAAAACTATAAACATGGCTGATTTCTGTGTGAGGCATGCAAGAAGGATTTTTGCCCTGCCCTCTCTTTTTTTCATACCCACACAGAGGATTAGCCAAAATCTGGCCCTCAATAGGGATCACTGTTCCCTATGAACCAGATTCTGCCACAATCACATTGACTGTTGACCAACGCTGTTGTGAAATTAGTGGAACTACTCAGAGATTAAAAAGTACGAGTGTCAAAACTGGACCATATGAGTTTGTACTGTGCTAGAATCTCAGAATGGGCATTATGCTGGTGATGGCTATAAGTAACTTTTAGGTTTGATTCTTCTGTCCTTATTCATACGGAGTACTGAGAAGTGTTTCCTCTGTGAGAAGTCCCAGTCTGGACCTAAATCAGGACTAATATTCATTAGCTTACCCTAATAGATCAGTCAGAGGTAACCATAACTCATACAACACTTGATTGTAGATTGAAATTAAGACAGGGCTTTTCTGACTATGCAAGGAGCAAAATGAAAAGGAAAGAAGTCAATGCCAAGATAATATGAAAATCTCAAGATTGCTTCCCGTTTTTCTCCTTTTCATATTCTGACTACAATATATTACAAATGCTTTTATTATCTGACCTTCTGCAAATAAATGAGACTGTCATGATAATGAATAGTAAAGTCAGTCTTCTGTAAGACTCAGGCTGCTGTTGAATATAGATGTATAATTATAACCAAGAAGTAATGAAAGCTTCCATGGAGATGGTGATAGATTTGGATCTGACTAGTCTCAAAACACTGCTATCTGAAATATTAAGCCAAGGCTTAGGCGGATTTCACCAAGCAGCCCAACTCTTAGGTGAATTTTATGGTTTTGCATGTGTCATAAATATAAAGGGAAGGGTAAACCCCTTTGAAATCCCTCCTGGCCAGGGGAAAGCTCCTCTCACCTGTAAAGGGTTAAGAAGCTAAAGGTAACCTCGCTGGCACCTGACCAAAATGACCAATGAGGAGACAAGATACTTTCAAAAGCTGGGAGGAGGGAGAGAAACAAAGGGTCTGGGTCTGTCTGTATGCTGGTCTTTGCCAGGGATAGACCAGGAATGGAGCCTTAGAACTTTTAGTAAGTAATCTAGCTAGGTATGTGTTAGATTATGATTTCTTTAAATGGCTGAGAAAAGAATTGTGCTGAATAGAATAACTATTTCTGTCTGTGTATCTTTTTTGTAACTTAAGGTTTTGCCTAGAGGGGTTCTCTATGTTTTTGAATCTAATTACCCTGTAAGGTCTCTACCATCCTGATTTTACAGGGGGGATTTCTTTATTTCTATTTACTTCTATTTTTTATTAAAAGTCTTCTTGTAAAAAACTGAATGCTTTTTCATTGTTCTCAGATCCAAGGGTTTGGGTCTGTGGTCACCTATGCAAATTGGTGAGGCTTTTTATCCAACATTTCCCAGGAAAGGGGGGGTGCAAGTGTTGGGAGGATTGTTCATTGTTCTTAAGATCCAAGGGTCTGGGTCTGTAGTCACCTAGGCAAATTGGTGAGGCTTTTTACCAAACCTTGTCCAGGAAGTGGGGTGCAGGGTTTTGGGAAGTATTTTGGGGGGAAAGACGCGTCCAAACAGCTCTTCCCCAGTAACCAGTATTAGTTTGGTGGTGGTAGCGGCCAGTCCAAGGACAACGGGGGGAATATTTTGTACCTTGGGGAAGTTTTGACCTAAGCTGGTAAAGATAAGCTTAGGAGGTTTTTTCATGCAGGTCCCCACATCTGTACCCTAGAGTTCAGAGTGGGGGAGGAACCTTGACAGCATGCATGTAATAAAAAAAAATACACAGCTGTTATGTGTTGTTGTTATAGGCTGCCATCCAAAACATGTCGTTCACTGAATCTACAGGGACAGGTACCTTTCCATGGCTTGGAGGTATATAAGATTCTTCTATATGTTGGTTTGATTTATTACTGAGCAGTAGAAATACATTCCATGAAACTGCTTTCTGTTTAGATTTTTAGTATAATAAATATGAAAAAATAATTTAGTATTTTTGGTGCCTTCATTCACTCTGCATAGAGTACACCTGGCACTGGTTGTGGGATGAACTACATGATCTAATGCTGTTAGGAATTTTCCATTTCTAATTCCTCTGATTCCATGAATTGAATTACAGGGATATGTTCTCTTGAGCCAGCTAAAACTTTCATTACTGATAATGGGAGCTTTGCACACACACTGAGAGAAAAATAGGTCAGTGTGAAACTTTGAACTATAATAATTTACCTCCAGCTGCTTTCATTACCCTACTAAAGGGGAAAAAAAATACTACACGGGCAATTTTAAAAAGAAGATTCTTGTTTGTGTCACGTCAGAGATATTTAAACTATGTCCAGTAATTGAACATAAAGTGATTTATTAGCATGTAAGGAAACATTGGGTATGTCTATACTGAACTAATAAGGGGTGAAATGCTGCCAAAGTTCAGTTGTGTCCATTGTGATTTTATTGAAATGATAACAGTTAGTTCAACCATTCTAGATGCGTCTTATCCAAGGCCTATTGAAATCAATGGTAATTTTTCCATGGGCTTTATATCAGGACATAAAAGGTCACGTGTTATACAGGCAAGACTCTCACTGAAATCCTTGTGAGTTTAGTATTCATTAGGTGTCACTATCTGGGCTCCAGTTCTGCTCCTTGACTAGTAAGAGAAGCAGTGTCAGGTCTTTGGCCCTAAATGTTGGGCTAATCAGCAATAGTGGGAGAACTTTAAAACTGTGTAAATGTTGAGTATAAGCCATCACTGAGAGTTGTTTCTATCCATGGTCTTCACAAAAGCAGTTCACAGTAGGCCAGAATAATAGCCACAGCTGAATGAATTATATTTTTAATGATGGTTATTACCCAATAGAGAATTCTATTCTATTGTATGTTGCAGTATGTCTTTGCCTGGAAGAACGAATTTCCTAACTGAGATCTACATAACATTTCTGAAACATATCACTTCCATAGAAACCTCTGCATTCTGCTGTGAACATTTTGAATTCAGACTCCTCACTGTGAAGCTAAATTAAATTACAAAATGAAAATAAAGAGGAAAGCATTATCAGGAAAATAAAGAGGAAAGCATTATCCACTTGGATGGTTTCTGCAAGCATGAGTTGTTAACAAAAGCTACAGAGCCCAATTTTTAGTTGAATAGAATTATTTCTGGATTTATGCTAGTATATTTATACTATTATAGATAGATATAATTAAACTTCAAAAGGGCTATGTAACAGGTGGCCTGGAGGGCCAGACTGCCTATCAGTTAGAGCATGTGACTTCCGGCCCCTTGCTTGGTTGCATGGCCTCAGTCTTTAAGGCTTGAGGGTAAGGGGGGAGCAGGGAGATCCAGGCTCTCCCTCTCCGCCGGGTCCCTGCCCTGAACCAGGGCAGCCCTCATGGTAGGGAGAATAAATTCTCTGCCCTGGGCTACTTCCTACCAGTGTCTGTTCAGTTTGGGACATGGCCCCTCTTGTCCACTTAGCTGCGCAGCCTGCTTCCCAGAGGGTCTCCTCATGCATCTCGAGCACTGCCTTGTCACAGTCCCAAGCTCTTTTGGGTGGGACAGCTGCAAGGTGGTGAGGCTGAGCCCCACAAGGTCTCTGGGCTTTGTACACTCAGGCGCCTCCGGTGCCGGAGGCTCCTAGTTTTCCTCCACAGTTTCCTGTGGCTGGGGAGCACCTGCATTGGTGCAGCTGGGACAGTGGAGTGCTTCTAGGGTAGACCTGCCCAAAAAGAAGACCGAGAGGTGACTTGGTTACAGTGTATCAATACCTTCACATTCACATGAACCCCTGGTTCACTTCAAGAGTTGTCACAATCAGTGATTTGTCAACCTGTTGAAAATACTTGTGTTTGTAAATGGAAACATGGCAGGTTTGTCCAGTGTGTTAGGATTGGTTGGAAAAATGTCATCAAAACTGTTTTGACAAAAAAAAATGGTTTTTTTAGAAAATGATTTTGTTGTTTTATTTAGTTTGTTTACTTTATTTATTGCAAGAAGTATTTGCTTTCAGTGAACATTTCTGAACTTTTGTTGAAAATTTCAGTTTCTATTTTGAAAATTTTTCACTATTTCAACAAAAAAGTCTACATTTTCTGGGAAAACCATCCATTTTCTGACAAGCTCTGTAATGCTTATAATAGATATATGTTACATAGAGTGTATACTTAAGATTAGACTGCATCTTGTGCAACTGAATCTGAAATATTGCATCCTGTTTTAGGTACCTCAACCCAGAAAGATATTGGAGGGAATTTAGAGAAGTTCCACAAATATGATTACAAGCTAGAGGAATTGATTTCAGTGGGACTAATTGTGACAGTAAAGGATTCAAAATATGGCCCTAAATTATTTTAAATAAAATATCCATGAAATCAAACCTCTTCTTTTGTTATTAGACTCAGGATGGGTTAAACACTCTGACTCATAGTGCCAAGGAGTGATACTGTTCTGACATCAGATGTATTTTACCGAAGAAAATGCATGTATTTGATCGGTTGTTTTAGCAGAATAAAAAAAAATAATTTTATGTAGGTGAAGAATTAAGAAACGTAAAAGGTATCGGGAGAATATTTTCTATTAAACAATTTAAAACTAACAGTGAACAGCATCTGGATTGCACTTTACTAGCTTAACAAAGAATTAGTTCTATAGAAGAAGGCATAGCAGAGGACATAAATTTAAGCTCAAAGAGGCAGATTCAAAAGCATTGTACTCTGCAGGGAAAAAAAACAAACCTAATCTGTTTCCCTTTGTGAGGAGGAACAAAAGTATGCTGTAGACTGGAAGTCATCAGCTGACTAAGAACATACTCTCAAAGAACTAATAATGTTGTCATGATAGGAAATAAAGACCCCAAACAGCTTCCATCAGCAAAGCAATATGGGTGTGCAGGGAATCAGCTCACCTAATCATTGTTCCTGGGAGTGGGGCTGAAATTCTAAAAGCCTACAGCTACATATGCCACAATCCTTTGAACGGCTATTAACAGCATGGCATGATTTTCCAGAGGGAAAAGAGGAACACAATTTATTTTTGTCCTTTTGATTTTCAAATGCTTTAAGGAACTTACTCTTCCAGTCAATGATCTTCTACAAGGCAGTAAGACAGTGGTTCTCCAACCTTTTGTAGACACTTCAAAAGACTACGATCTTCTCATGAACAATCTTCCCCCACAACGTCTTCCATTGTCTAAATTAGCTGTTACCACTCAAGAAAGATCTTGGAGTCACTGTGGATAGTTCTCTGAAAACATCCACTCAAGGTGCAGCAGCAGTCAAAAAACTAAACAGAATGTTGGGATCATTAGGAAAGGGATAGATAAGACAGAAAATATCATATTGCCTCTCTCTATTAATCTTGAATACTGAGCGCAGATGTGTTGACCACATCTCAAAAAAAGATATATTGGAATTGGAAAAGGTCCAGAAAAGAGCAACAAAAATGATTAGGGGTGTGGAACAGCTTCCGTATGAGGGGAGATTAATAAGACTGGGACTTTTCAGCTTGGAAAAGAGACAACTAAGGGGGGATATGATAGAGGTCTAGACATTTATATGTCCAACTGTTGATTTAAGTGTCAGAATTGATGTGGATCCATTAAAGGGGATCCAAATTTGTACATTGGGCTCTGCTCTGTGGGAAAAAAAAAAAGTATATTCAGCCAAAACTGCAGGGTCTATACAGCTTAATCTGCTTGTGTTACTAAGAAATGCAATACACTGTATAAGATTTGCCCCCACTTCTTCTCCTGCTTCTGGCTGTTAGTATCACAAAATGCTAGGTACAGGTCAGCAACACAATAGGTAATTAATATGATTTTTGCAGCTGAGGTTGGAATATTCCATAACATTTGGTGTGCGTGGTGGTGCGGAACTCACCCCTGCAGTGCCTCCTGCTGGTCGTCTAGGGAATTAGCGTTCCAGCCTCCAGAGTGCCCTCTGCAGGCCGGTGTCCCGCTTGCTGCTGGATCCCAGTGCCCCCTTTCATGCCGGGGGGCTGCTACCTGCAGTACCCAGCACAGATCTGGGTCTCCCCTCCCTAGGGAACCCACAACCCTCTACCCCCACCTTGCTTCAGTCTATGGCCACTGCCAGTCATCACCTAGCCCCCGTTCCCTGAGGCCGACTGCAGTGTAAGCTCCACTCATCATAGGCAAGGAGGGTTTGGACCTGCTGCCTCTGCATACCCCTTGGGCTGCCCTCTGCAACCCCAGTACCTATTTGGCCTTCCACTAGGCCTGCAGCCTGGGGAGGTTTCCAGGCCGGAGCTCCCCAGCTCCTCTGGCCTTCCCCCAGCCCTGCTCCACCTTAGGTACTTTGACATAAACATAAACTCTTGTTTCAAGGAGTTACAGTGTGTATGGTAACACCCATTGTTTCATGTTCCCTGTGTATATAAAATCTCCCCACTGTATTTTCCACTGTATGCATCCGATGAAGTGAGCTGTAGCTCACGAAAACTTATGCTCTAATAAATTGGTTAGTCTCTAAGGTGCCACAAGTACTCCTTTTCTTTTTATGGATACAGACTAACACGGCTGCTACTCTGAAACCTATATGTTTCTAGCTCTCTCATTCCCAAACTGAGTTGCCTAAAGCTATTTCCTTGGTGATATCAAGATTTTTTAGCAGTCAATATCATTTCGTATTAGCCTATTAAATTTACTGAGCATAATTGCTTGTTTTGTTTTTAAAACACATTACTGAATGCTAGTCAGTGATTTAGATTATTTTTTACTTGAACTATCAGGGCAATTTTTTCAGTCTGTCTTTTTACATTGGTCTCATCAAAATAGTATGTGAGTACCTTTTGAAAAAAAAATCTTTTAACAGTTTATAGAGTTTTTTCCATTTTTATTTTTTTTTAAAACACGGAAACGTATAAGGTGAGGTAGCCTAACACCTCACAGAATTGGCCATTTAGGGTAAATACAGTTCAGTTGTTTATGAGGATCATCATCATCCACTCTTTCTATAACACACTTTGGCACCAATTCAGGAAAGGACTCAATTGAAGAAATCCTTGAAGTCAATAGGACTTAAAAAGAAAAGGAGGACTTGTGGCACCTTAGAGACTAACCAATTTATTTGAGCATAAGCTTTCGTGAGCTAAAGCTCACTTCATAGGATGCATAGCTCATGAAAGCTTATGCTCAAATAAATTGGTTAGTCTCTAAGGTGCCACAAGTCCTCCTTTTCTTTTTGCGGATACAGACTAACACGGCTGTTACTCTGAAATAGGACTTAAGCAGATGCTTAAAATTAATCTATCCCAAGCAGCTGTCCTTTCTCCAGTCCCTACTTTAAAGCTGCACAAAATAAACTAAAATAAAATAAAACAAAACAAATAAAGGCCTGATCCATCCCCCATTGAATCCAATTGGTGTCCTCCACTGACTTCAATGGGCATCGGATCAGGACGCAAATAAATACAGAAAACAGAAAACTAATGACAGGAATGTGTGGCAATAGTCTTAGAAGAACTGGCTTATTTATTAAAAAGGATTTCCCCAATTATATAGCACTATCAAGTTGTCCTATGGCTACCTATGTTACTGCATGATCTTATTATCTTGACCCTAGTTTTCCCCTGACCTACTCCTCCTCCCCATTTGTGAGCCAAACCCATTCAAATCAATGGGAATCTTTCAACTGATTTCAGTGGGCTTTGGAACAGGATCTTGTTTCAAAGTAGATTGAAAGCTTGTCAGGACAGAGACTGTGTCTCCCTGTGCGTTTGTGCAGCACGTAACCCAACGGAGCCCAAGCCACAATGCAAATCATACATAATATTATATAGTCTAAAAAACAAAAGATTTGAACTTCTCTCCTGTTTGGTGATAATTCATGCAAAGTGCAATGCACCCAAACTTCCCACTGAGTGCACTTTTGAAAATCACACTCTTTATTGCAGTGTCTACATAGAGATTTAAGATGCATTTTTAGGCTTCCTTTTTTAAAAATGTTGGTCAAAAGTGTTTTTCCAGACCTTAGCTTTCCCCATTCTCCGTCTCCACCCTGCATTCCTCTTGGCAGCCCAATCCTATTGCTATTCCCCTATATTGTTTTCCACCAGACTACTCCTAATTCTTGATAATGGGAGTATCAGACTTAATTCCTCATAAAGGAGATAGAAAGCAAATTGGATGTTTATAGGAACAATGTGTTTCTGCTGGGGTTTCTAGCAAGAACATAAGAACATCAGAATGGCCATACTGAGTCAGACCAAAGGTCCATCAACCCCAGTATCCTGTCTTCCAACAGTGGACAATGCCAGGGCCCCAGAGGGAATGAACAGAACAGGGGTAATCATCAAGTGATCCATCCCCTGTGGCCCATTCCCAGTTTCTGGCAAACAGAGGCAAGGGACACCATCCTTGCCCATCCTGGCTAATAGCCATTAATGGACCTATCGTCCATGAACTTATCTAGTTCTTTTTTGAACCCTGTTATAGTCTTGGCCTTCATAGCATCTTCTGGCATGGAGTTCCATAGGTTGACTGTGCGTTGTGTGAAAAAATACTTCCCTTTGTTTGTTTTAAACCGGTTGTCTATTAATTTCATTTGGTGGCCCCTTGTTCTTATATTATGAGAAGGAGTAAATAACAATTGCTTATTTACTTTCTCCACACCAGTCATGATTTTACAGACCTCTATCATATCCCCCCTTAGTCACCTGTTTTCCAAGCTGAAAAGTCCCAATCTTATTAATCGCTCCTCATAAGGAAGCCATTCTATACCCCTAATAATTTTTGTTGCTCTTTTCTGAACCTTTTCCAATTCCAATATATCTTTTTTGAGATGGGGTGACCACAGCTGCACGCAGTATTCAACGTGTGGGAGTACCATGGATTTATATAGAGGCAATATGACTATCAGGCTATGTCTACACTTGGGGCAGGGGTGTGATTCCCAGCCTGTGTAGGTGTACCCACACCAACTCTGTTCGAGCTAGCGCACTAAAAATAGCAGTATATCTGGGGTAGCATGAGTGGTGGCTTAGGCTAGTCTCCTGAGTGCGTACCTGGGGGTCCAGGCAGATACATATTTGGGGCAGCTAGCCCAAGCTGCTGTCCCCGCTACCCTAGCTACATTGTTATTTTTATCATATCAGCTTGAGCAAAGCTAGTGAGGGTATGTCAATGCAAGCTGGGAATCACATCCCCCAGCTCCAAGTGTAGACATAGCCACAGATCTAAAGACAGTAGTTAACCACTTGAGCTGCATTAACTGTTAGCTATCAGTTTCAGGGGTGACGATATTCTGTCCCAAGCCTCTAGCCTTGGGTGAGGGTATCACAAAAGGCAGGAACCTGTAAAGAAGAGAGATTAAGGAACTGCAAAAGTAAAAACCCTGATCCTTTATAATCCTCTGCCTTTCTTCTACATCTTTCATAGACTTACTTGTTCTGTGTCTTCCAGATCCTGACATCCAAAGGGAAAAGGGTTTTTTTAAATCAACATTTACCGTAACTAATTTTGTACAGCCTTTGCTCCAGTTAGCAATAGGGAAGGATTGAGGATATAAGGACCAGGTCCTCAGCAGATGTAAATTTGTGTTTCTCCATGTATGTTATGGAGACTGGCAGTGCTATCTCTCAGCTAAAACAGAATGCTGAAGTGCTGACTACTTGTGCTCATCAGAAATTATATGATGCTTTTTAATGCTAAGCCCAAATTGATAATTGCATTTGGCCTGTAGTTTTGGTTGACTTTTGTAGCAGGGTGTCATCCCAGAACTTTCTCACTCGTGACACAGTGTACGCCTGCAGGCACCCTACCCTCAGTTCACTCCTGGATGTCCAAATAAATGTATTCATAGTTCTGAATACTTAGAGTAACATTCCCCTTTGGGGGGGGGCTAATTTATTCAGTTTTTACAAAATAGTTTCCACTGGCTCTCTAGGGGTTTCCAATTCACCTCTTATTCCAGGACTGCAGGGTCTTGGTTCCCCTCTAGTTCTCTCTGGGCTAGGGAGCTATGCCAGATCCACTACAGCCCCAGGCTTCTCTGCAGAGGCTTTCCCTCCAGACACTTCCTGTCCTGGTCCCCAGACTCAGTTTCTTCCCATTGGTTCAAGGATTTCACAGTCTTCTTTTATAGTGCTGTGCTTTGGTTCAAGGAGGTTTCTCCAGCCTGCTAGTATCCAGATTCCAGGCTGTTGCACAGATCTGCCCTTGGACACCTTCACATGTTTTCAGCTTGGAAAAGAGATGATTAGGAGGGGATATGATTGAGGTCTATAAAACCATGACTGATGTGGAGAAAGTGAATAAACAATCTGATGAGGTGAGCTGTAGCTCACGAAAGCTCATGCTCAAATAAATTGGTTAGTCTCTAAGGTGCCACAAGTACTCCTTTTCTTTTTGCGAATACAGACTAACACGGCTGTTACTCTGAAACCTAAACAATTGTTATTTACTCCTTCTCATAACACAAGAACTAGGGGTCACCAAAGGAAATTAATAGGCAACCGGTTTAAAACAAACAAAAGGAAGTATTTCTTCACACAACGCACAGTCAACCTATGGAACTTCCTATGGAAGCTGAGAATGAGCAACAGGGAATGAATCACTTGACGATGACCTGTTTATTCTGTTTGGGCCGCCTGGCATTGTCCACTGTCGGAAGACAGGATACTGGGCTAGATGGACCTTTGGTCTGACCCAGTACGGTTGTTTTTATGTTCCCCTTGGTTCAGATGCCCCACAGCCCTTCTGCTTGAGGCTGTGTTGTGATTCAGGCAGGCTAAAGCCCTAAGCCAGCGTCTCCCAGTTGGCCCTTCTAAATGACCTTCACCCAGTTCTACCAAGGCTGGCAGTAAAGTCTTTCAGACAAATAGAACTCAGAACAATACCTTCATTACAAAGTCCTTTTCTCCAAGGCATCTCTCCTGAGGTGCAGCCTTCCAATCATCCTCATAGTTTAGGGACCAGGTCAAACCGCCTCAGTCCTTTCTCCCTGGGCTGGAGGTAGTCAGCAGGCAAGCAGTCCTTCTCCCTCCAGTATATCTACCATTATGAGGGGGAAAGCAAATTATATGATGCCTTCCTTCCCAAAACTTGTCTTAGCTGTTGAGAAAGAGGGGACCCTTCTCCCACCCTACACTGCAAGTTTCTTGGTCCCAGGCCCTTAAAGGTCCTGGGTTTTTGTCCCTCGGACCACTTCCTCTCTCCCAGCATCTGCCTCTACCATACCCTTGACCCTCATCTGCCCCAGAACTCCTGAAACCTTAAAGGAATGTGTCATGGAAGAGGGTTGGCTGGCTCCGGTCCTCACTACCCCTTAAAAGGAAAAGATCACCCTGTTACAAATAGCCTGTGTATTCTGTGATTCTCCTTATCTGGAATTTTCTCTGCAGAATTGAGCACTAGAATTTAAAAAATTGTTTCTGCCCTCCTGGTTGTGAGGAAAGCCTTAAAACCAGAACATGGATATAATCCATGGCAGTGCAGACAGCCTGACAATTGCTCAGAGAGCTGCAAACTGCCCAACATTCATCTCAATCTGAACATACATGTCATCTGAATTCTGAAACATACAGGAGACTGTTTGAATGTTAGGATTGTTACCTGTTTTACTGCTGATCCCTTTAGCTGAAACATCTAGCCAGTGTCCTTATTCCATTGGCCCAAACCACTTCCCACACCTTCTCATTTGCCAAAAGCCCCAATTTCCCACTAGCAACTTCTCAACACCGCGATGTGTTCTCACTGCAAAAATCTAGAGCAAGTCTGAAGTAAAAATGTGGGGAAAATATAAAACAAATTGAATGTAATGCCAAAATACAGGGCACAGGTGTTACTGTATTGATTGTGCTATTTATTTTCATACTGAATCTATTAAACACTCCGTTTTAAAATTTAAAAGAAACTGCCACAGAATTTCCAGTCAATGACACAGAAATCAGAGAGCCCTGCCACCGAATTTAAGTCCAGCTTGCTACAGAATACAAGTATGGAATCTCTGGATACCATATTCCTCTTATACAAGATTCCTAAACATTTTTGCAGTGTTGTTGTTTCACTCTAGAGAGGTTTTATCCATGGGCAGTTTCAGTGTAAAGTATTATTATTATATCAAATGAAAAGCTTCATTTCTTCCAAGACACCAAAGGTCATCTTTGGCAAGATGAAACTAACTATTGCAATTCCCCCCCCCCCCCCCCAGCCCAGCCCCCAGTAAGATTTAAAATCCTGATCTTCAAAACCATATCCCTCGAACAGTAACAAAAATGGTGACAGTAAGACAAAAACGTCAAACTGCTGCATTACACCCCTCCAGAATAACGTATCTGAGTGCTGGTAGTATGTCAAGTGTGAGTGAAATAGATCCCTAAGTGAACATGAATATCTTGTTAATTAAACAGATTACACTGGCCACAATCCAGAACCAAGTGACAGCAATTACATAAAACGCATTGGGCCCATATTCGAAAGCTATGCTGTAAATTGTACTTGAGCAACCTTGGCAGTGAAAAAAAGGTCTACTCTGACAGCATGTTAAAACAATAATTCAGCAGTTCTGTGCCAAACAGCTGTTTATATCCCTCCCCCTGGACTAAATGGCACTGAAGTTAAACTTCATTAACTAAAGATTTGCTTACAAGACAGTTGCACCTCCCATGTAATAAATTTAGGAGATAATGGGGCATATTCTGCTCTCACATCAGTGTAAATGCAGAGTAACTATTTTAATCAATAAACTTAATCTGGATTTACAGTAGCATAGGTGAGGGCAGAATTTTGCCTTATCTGCTTAAGGCCTGGTCTACACTAGGAATTGACCTGGGTATAGCTGTGTCTCTCATGGGTGTGGAATATCCACATCTCTTAGAGATGTAGCTCTACAGACCTAACCGCCTGTGTGGACAGCACTAGGTCAACAGAATAATTCTTCCATCAACCTACCTGCTGCCTCTTGGGGAGGTGGATTGCCTACACCAATGGGAGAATCCCTCCCATCATCATAACTAGTGTCTACTGAAGCACTACTGCAGAGCTGCTATAGCATTGTTGTATAGACCTACCCAAAGTGAGCTGGGAAATTCACAGCCTTAGACATATATACATACAACAGAACACGCTATCACCCAGGGGACAGATGCTGGAGAAGGGCTCTGGCTATTCTTTCCCTACGATAAGTCTCCAAGCCATTGTAGCATCAATGAGTCACAGACCCAGGACCCAGTTTTACTCCCACTGACATCAAGGGGAGTTTTGCCATTAACATCAGTGGGAGGACTGGGTACAGAGTGTGCTTTACTTGTGTCCCAATGAGCTCTTTGTTGTTCAGTGGAGAGTTGGTCCCTTCCACTTCCCTCCATTTTCCTCTTTCTGTTGCAAGGGCCCATTTCTACATCATGGCCCCTCCATACAGGTGTTATTCTAGTTTTCATTGGACCCTCTCTTTCTCTTGGGCAAAAATAATGCTCAATGGAGGCGGGAAATAGTCAGAAAACAATAGGGTACAATTTCAGCATAGTGTATAGGAAACAAGATACAGGAATATCCAAGCTCAGAGTCCAACAGGACTGAAGAAAGCACAGATTTCTCCCTGTCCCATTTGCCCTGCCTCTACACACAAACACATGCACGGCTCTGTGTTAATAGGACCTGTTTTGCCCTGAAGTAACGTACTTCTAATGGTTCATGCTCTGATGCAGAATCTTTGCTTCCTTTGCCATGCTTAGAAGCATAATGGGAACAAATAGAGTGGGGAGTGGCAAAATACAAGCTTTGGGGACCAGGGGGTAAATTACTAACTAAAATAAGCACTATCCTAATGGAAGGTTGTTGTAGAAAGCTGGCAAATAAATACTTTGCCGGACTAATGGTGGTTCACTCTTGCATTCTTTCCTGTGAGAAGACATCAGTATGAGCTTATATTTTTATGTAATTACTACCTGCAGACATGATATCTGGTAGAGGGTGAAGGTACGAATTGAAGCCAAGAATAGCACTGCATTTTAACTGCATATATAACAACAGTATGAGAAAATTTTTAAAAAGTATCAACATTTGCTCCCATTGTATGATACAGAACTGTCGAAATTTTGCAGGAGCCTCTTGTTTTCATATTTTTTAGGTTAAACTAAATGTAATGGAAGATTAATTTCCACAGTTGATAATCCAGCAAGGCATTTATTCCTTCCTTTAAAACTACTGTTCGATGGAAGAATATTTGAACCCAGAATATTCCTTTTTAAAAAATTCCAAATACCAGGGCCCTATGGACCTGATCCAATACCCACTGAAGTCAATGGGAGTCTTTTTGTGGACTCCAATGGGCTTTGGATCAGGCTATTAATGAAAGACACAGATTCTCTAAAATCTGGAAAATAAGCCACAAAACAAAAAAGCAAACTCACCCATCACTGTCATATTTTCACACACTTTGGGTACATCTACACTACAGACTATACATGTGTCCATGTGCAAGATTGTGCCATAACCCCCCTATGGTCCACACCTAAGGAGGGTGCAACCAAGACCCCAACTGTGGACTTCCCAGTCCCAGCGTTGTTTGCAAAGAACATAAGAATGGCCATACGGGGTCAGACCAATGATCCATGTAGCCTAACATCTGTCTTCCGACAGTGGCTAATACCAGGTGCTTCAAAGTGAATGAACAGAACAGGTAACGATCAAGTGATTATTACCATTCCCAGCTTCTGGCAAACAGACACTAGAGACACTTACTCCACAAGACCTATAGCTGCCTTGGGTAACCAACTTCCACAGGGCAATAGCAATCCACTTCTGAACAGGTATGGCTTCCCTGAGTTGAGTTTTCCAGCACTTAAGAATTTGTGCAAGCTCGTCGCACAGCTCCATGAAGGTTTGTTTCCTTATTTGGAAGTTCTGATGCCACTGTTGGTCACCCCAGGTTCCCAAAATGATAGGATCCCATCACACCATGCTGGTTCTCCTGCACCAGAAGCCACAGTCCATCCAAGGGCACACTGTGACAATACCAGCATTCACCATACCTGTACCATATGAGCTGAATGAATTGTCACTGACCCCCCCAAGGTCAGCCAATTTCAACGTGTCAGAAAGTTCCACCCAAATTCCATCCAGCATCTCACCAATCTCCCACTCCACCGTGCAACCACTTGTCCCACAATAAGGAGCAGGAAGAGAAGCAAATCATCATCCCATGCTCCAGTCTTCCAAGGAATAACAGTGAGGGGCAACATGATCAGGAACTACCATTGGCAAGCGTGTGAAGATTGGATTGTACCAACAGCACACAGGGAAGTGGTTCCTAGAGCGTCTCCCGGTCCTCACAAAACCCTGAAAGGTAGCACTAACATTGCACAGTGACAGTGGCAGTGTGGACATAAGTATACACATGTACACAGCATTAATCCTGTGTCCAGCATAGCATAATATGCACATTTGGTGCACATATGGAGAGCACGGACAAGCATGTACACAATAATCGAGAACTCGCACAAGTGTAGATATAGCCTAGACTGTATTTGCTTTACTTTTTTAAATATATTTAAACAATAAAACCTCCCCTAAGGTCTAGGTACCATAACAATTAATTATATGACCACCCAGCAGCAAACTATAATCACATACACACAGTGAATTAACTTTGCTATTCAATAACTCAGATCAGGAAAATACTCCCCTTTAGCTGCACATCCCTCCCAGGCACTTACTGTACCTTCTCCCAAAATACTGTGTCATCATTACTGTATCCTTTGGTACTCACATCCTGTGATATTTCATTTCCTACCTTTAACTATGAAGAAAAAAATTCGAATGCAAAATGAACATATTGCAACAATTTCTGAGGGGCTAGGAAGATACAGACTCCAGCAGTGGGTTACTTCTTAATTCTTGTGTGAAATTAAATGAGACAGACATAGATGACTAAATTCTAGTCTAAATCAAAGTAGGCATGTTCCTGAACAGGAATATTAGTTAGCAAGACCATCATGCAAGTTATAAGCCCTATGTGTAGCACATCACTTGCTAAACAAACATTTCTTCTATTTTTCAAGCTTCTTTCCTGTCCAATGCAAATATAAACCACTTCCACCTCTCTAAGCATGTCCCCCAGCCTTCTTCTGTCTTATTTCACTTTTAGATCAAGCATCTGCTTCTCAGTTTCAAAGCATTCCCTTCCTCTCTACCTATCTTTGTTCTCATTTTCTTCAACATCCATCCCTTCCCATTCTCTCCCTTAGTTCTAAGCTAAGCTTCTCTCCTTGTTACTCTCTTTGTCTCCTCCCACTTTCATCTTCATGGTTCCTTTCTTGCCTGCCTGTAACACAAGGAACAGCCTTCTTATTTGAGCCTAATCCTGCACCATTGAAGTCACTGTGCAATTTGCTAGTGGGACTGAATTGGGGACTTAACGGACACCAAACTCCCTTCCTTTTCCATTCACAGACCTGCCTCTCAGGGTACGTCTACATTGTTATGCTATTCTTGTAGCTGAAGTTGCATATCTTAGGTCAATCCCCAGCCAGTGTAGACCAGTCCTCAGTGTTGTCCAGTTGCCACTCTTTGTATGCTAGGTGCAGTGTTTCCGTTCATGATTTTAGATTGCAGGCTCCTTGAGGAAAAGCTTAGTTTTTACTTTCCACATACAGTTACAGTACCATCAGTATAACAGCACAAACTGCATTGGCTAGCTTCCAATTTGATTCAAGGTGCAATCCAAATAGTTGTTTTTCACTGCTACAGCACTTGCTTGGATGTTGTATCTCTCTCTCGTCATCTTATACTTTGGTAGTTGAGATCAGCAAAGCACCTGAGGTTTGCACGACTGGGGGCTTGTGGAATTCATTTTCTTCCTTGGCCCAATGAAGCTAGCATTTATGACTTTCAGGGGGCATTGCAAAGATTAAAATTATCCAGATTTTTAGTTACTGTGACTCACACTTTTTCCAATACAAAGAACACACTCTGCACACAATTGTCTTCCTATAATTTTTTTTCATTTAGCAAAGAGACATCATACTTTCCCTACTTAGTGGCTCCATCTCACTTTTCCCCACACTGTCAACTTTCAAGCAACTTTGCCACCATTAATTTGTAGCTTTGAAATCTGCTATAAACCGTCATCCTAAAGATATTTTCTAACTGGAAAGTATACTACTTTCCTATAAACTTTTGATAGAAAGCTCCCTTTTGTCATTTAGCTCCATTTCATCCATTCATACTGAACCATAACAGCATGACTCATTTCAGTGACAAAACACCAACTGCCTACTGGAAAGTGAAGTATTATACTTTTACCTGTGGTTTAGAGTAAAGCTAATTACAGCTAATACTAATTGTACAAAATGGAAAGCAGAAGCCACTGAGTGATGCTATGGGAAAAGTCTGGTTAGTATGAAAAGTGAAAACAGGGTACCATCCAGATTATCAATCTGCCCATTTTTACATGTTTAGCAATCATCTCATTTCTCTAAGTGTAAATGGGGCCCATCATCTCAACAATGTTATTTATGAAATCTAAGGGGGAGGTTTAGATTGGATATTAGGAAAAACTTTTTCACTAAGAGGGTGATGAAACACCGGAATGCGTTACCTAGGGAGGTGGTAGAATCTCCTTCCTTAGAGGTTTTTAAGGTCAGGCTTGACAAAGCCCTGGCTGGGATGATTTAACTGGGAATTGGTCCTGCTTCGAGCAGGGGGTTGGACTAGATGACCTTCTGGGGTCCCTTCCAACCCTGATATTCTATGATTCTATGATTCTAAGGAAATTATACATTATACAGCTTTATACCAAGTTGCAGGCTGAAAATTGTGCATTTCAAAGAAGACTCCATGTCAGTGGGATGAAAGATCGAGCTTCTTTATGGAAAGATTTCTAGGAGGCGGTCTTGTTATATCAGATTTCCCCTCACCACCCTCTGATCATATGCCCCAGTAGAGTCAAGATTAGAAGATGGCTTCTCAGCTGAGTGAAATGCCAGCTGAGCTGGGGCGCACCACCATTAATTTCAGACAGCAGGATTGATGTGTTTAACAGATTCTAAAATACTGAAACCACCTTTAGGAGCTGGCTATGTGGAAAAATGCCAGAGTAAATTTTTACCAGAGACAGATGTATATAGAAAATTCTTGTGTGTTTTCCAAACATCAGTGAAATTCCAGTCCAGATCTGAATTTTGCAGCCTGCTTTCTTCTCTAGACTATGAACCTAATCAATTTCTAGACACTAAATGCTAACATATGTCTCTCTGATGATGATGAATGTCCAGCCTCTGATGCCATCCATGAGTTATCCAAAAGGATTTGAAAGATGGCAAGAGTCATTCGAATGCTCCCTAGGCAGCCAACTTCTCTTGCAATGCTGAGAAGTCACAAACAAATAATAAACATAGTAAGTCAAGTATTGCTAGAGAGACCCTAGCATCTTTTTTGCTGCCCAGGTATAAGACTGAGTGGTTTTACTATCTTGCTGGTGTTAATATTAACACACCAAGTCAAGGACACAATGCTTTACCGTTACAGTCCATCAATTTGCTAAGTATCCTCTCAAAGCACCTAATCAACATTCTGAGAGGATGCCTCAAGAGACAATAATGGCTAGGGCTGGCTGTCAGTACTGATGAGTAGGGGTAATGATAATATTTTGCAATAAACATCATCTTCTCTGTCTGCACAGCAAATGAAGGATGACAGCAACACTAGCACCTTCTAGTTATTTTAAAAAACAATTACCAAAGCTGACAATCTTTTCCAAACTAATTTTGGGGGGGGGCAATTCTTTGACTATTTAAGCACCAAGGAGCAAATTCAATGATACTGTGAACAGTAAACAGTGAAGGGGCAAAGGTGGTTTTAGGTCACTGATATATTCTCTGAATTGTGGCCACAAAGGGCTGCTCTGAGCTGTGGTTGGCTTGTAGAGATAGCTATAGGCTATTTGTAGGCCAGATAGCCAGAGCACACTTCTCTAATCAATGCCCTCCCATCAGGGGCACCGGAACAGGAGGGGGCAAGGGGCCATGGCCCTCTCACTTTTGAAAGTAGAGAGGCCTGGCCCGTCCACTTTTCACCACGGGCCTGGCCCACTGCCCCTCTTCTTCCCCCCAAGGCCCTGCCCCCTGGCCAGGCTGGAAGCTGGAGCCCAACCTGGATAAGAACAGCCTGGGGAGCCCGGGCAGCTGTGGGGAGCTGCAGACCCTCCACCTGCCCTGGGTGGGGGGCCCAGGAGGCAGGAACATAGGCCAGGGACTGCTGTTGGGCCCCCACCCAACCCAGGCAGGTAGAGGGGCCCGGGCTCCCCAGCCTGGCTCCAGCTTATCTAGGGGGTGGGGCCTTGGGGGGGAAATGAGGGGCAGGGCCAAGGAGGGGGTGGGGCCTCATGCCCCCCCCACACACACACTTTTAGGAAGAATCCATTGCCCCTGCCTCCCCTCCCCAGCCATGCCCCTGGCACAGCTCTACACATAATAGGAAATTCTCCTGCACACCTCATCCAAACACTCCTCCTCAGAGCCCGTGGCTGCGAAGAAAGCTGGAGAATCTGTGTTGGGGAGCAGGAGGATGAGATTTGGGGCTGTAGCCACCTTACAGAAGGGATCAAGATTGGCTGTAATTAGTGCAAATGGACTTAAAAGATGCTCTCTCCCTGGATGAGCTGAGCTACAGGACTGGGGCAGCTGCAAAACAAAATGTAAAGTCATGCCAGTCGATGTAGTAACCCTGGCCCGGTCGCTAGCTGTGATGCAGCAGTGCAGGAGGCTGTCCAGGGCAGAGAGACAGCCAATGAGAGAGCAGCTCGAGCTGGGGAGGGGGTTTAGAATCGCCCAAAAGGGCGCTGGGAAGGCGTGAAGAGAGTGTGCTGACCAGATTGGGGAAGTTCTGTTAGAGAAAGATGGCCCATGAAGGGCAGCATGCCAGGTGCCCAGCTGTGAGGGGCACAGAGCGTATGACTGATGAGGTTGACCAACAGGGCACTGACAGAGGGAATCCGGTTTGGGTGCCCGGGGAAATGGGTGTCACTCTCTGCAGGCGGAGCTGTCATTCGCAGCTGGACCTGCTGGAAAGAGGTGCCATCAGTGCAGCGCAGAAGCAAAGGACAGACTCAGGATAAGAGAGAGGTGAAGGCAGGAGAGTAGGGGTGAAGCTGGACTTGGCAGCCAGGGAGAGAAGGAGCTGATTTTCTGTAGAGGTGACACAGCATGTTGTTGAAAAAAATGTCTTTTATTGAGATGGTAATTTATAGTTTATTATTTTCCTAAGCAAGTATTTGATGTTACTTCATATTGTATCATTAGTCTATTATTTATATTACTGTTCCTGCCAGGTTTCTGGGTTTAGAATTTAGGCTTGTTTGTCTCTGCCTCTCCTCACAGTAGGCATAGTCTGGCTGAGGCCTGAGTCACTGCATAGGCAACAGTTTATACATGCACTAAGATACATTCATCTGCATGCTCCAGGCCGTTGTTCTGTGGTAGGACAGCTTGGCAGAGGTATCACTAGAGGGGTCTACAGAATTATAAGAAATCTGAAGGTGAGGAGTTGTGTGTTGGTTTGTTGTGGTTCCCTCTTTGCCCCCCTTCCCAATTATTATGGTTAATTTCTCCATGATCTTTACTTACTCACCAGAGACAAGAAAATCTGATGACCTTGGTAAACATTGCGAGCTCTCAAAAGATGGATTTTCCCTGGTGTTGCTGACTGTTAACATACAGGGATTAAACGTGGAGAGGCTGAGTAACAGAGACACTAAGATAATTCACTTCAACAGCCTCAGGGGAGAGATTGGACCATAACCTGGCACTTGTGACACAGAACTTTAGAACAAGGGATTTTCAAACAAACAGAGGAAGGTAATCTAAAAGCCCCTAAATGTAAAGGAAGGAAATTAAAATCCTGAGACTCAGCTAACTGACTCAGAGAAGGTATCCAACAAAAAACGGAATCAGGAAGGCAAGGAGAAAACCAGTCTGGTAAAATTGCAAAATGCAAGAGAAGAAAGGAACATAAACCAAGGGAGGTGAAAGGTTAAAGAAGCGATTTTAAAGGCATGGACAAAAGCCTAACTCCCACTGACTTTAAAAAGGAGTAAAGACCCTGATCCTCAAAGGTATGTAGGCATCTAATTCCCTTGAGGATCTGAGTCTAAGGGCCTGCCATTTGTGCCTTTGAAAATCCTGACGTGGTAAGTTGACTTGATATTGTAGACCCCCCGCCCCCCCCATCTCTTACCACTGTGTTCCCCATCAGAAAAATTCCACATCATTTTCCTTTTGGGTTAGAAACATATTTTAATGCAAATTAGGATATTTCAGAGACAGTCCATTATCAAATGGTTTGAATACAAATGGTAACTAAAGGAATTACAGTGATTTTCTCTAGTCTATCCAGTATAACTTTTATTAACTGTAACACTGGTTAAGCCTGGGGCCAGCAGTTTCACAAAGTCAAGTTAGGAAAACAATGTTGTTCCTAAGGCAACACTACAAAATAGACAGTTTCTGCAGTGTAAAAGGTGTCTGTAATTCGAGTGCTCTGGTGATATAACCAAAGGAATTAATGGTATTATGTTACACGGTTATAATTTTCTTCACAGGAATGAATCTTATCCCTTTGCAGCCACAGCTCATGGCAATCTCTGGTTTCTGAATGCTACTTAGCAGATGGCTGACTAAGACGTGCATAGATGCTGAATGGAAGTAAGGTTCTTGAAGCCTTCACTAACGTATTGTTCTAGGCCCTGACACAAGACCTGCTGAAGTTAGTGGGATGGCTCCCATTAACTTTAGTGGGCAGTGGACTGTGCCCCTAGAGCTGTGTGAATTGTTCACAAAACGCATTCCAAGTTATGTGAAACTCACCCAGCTTTCAGTTTCATTAAAAACTCAGCCCGGGTTTGAGCCCTCAAAACAAAGCAATATGAAGAAAGAGTGTATACGTGTAGGTGTTTGTGTGGGAAGGCTGGGAGCAGAAGGTGTGCATTTGCATCACACCTGGGTAAAAACAAAATGCAAGTTTCACACAAATGTCAATGGTTTTATTTATTATAGATAGACAGATAGTGTAGTTAAAGCTAGGTGTCCGTAAAAATTTCAGATTGTTTTCAGATTGTTCATGGACAGTTCACAAATATAAAAATGGGGCTAAATCTGCCAGTTTCTAATGGGTTTCCCAGCTCTAACTAATGGTCCATTAGCTCTTTATGTCCATATATGTTACCTCCATAGGCCTTCTGTGGCCCAGCTCCAGAAGGATGGCTACCACGTTCTCCAGAATCCTGACTGATACAAAGGTTCACACCCTTCCTTTGTTAGAAGATAGGGATACATTCTTCCCTTCAAAGCCTCCCATAAATGTTAGATCTGTCTCAGACTGGAGGACTCAAAATGTGCATTTATTTCAGGATACACCTGGGTAAACATTTTGTTTTCTGTTTTAATTCAAATGCCATCCTACCAAAAAAGATTCTGCATATTACTCTATAAACTTTAATTGCACAGAATTGAAGAGTCCCGAGAATGTATTCCCCCTCCTCATTTTCCCTGGGTATGTACTCAAGTGGCTAGCCCAAACTGCTGCCCGTACTACCCCAGCTACACTGCTCCTTTTGCATGCCAGTTGGACCAGTGCTAGAATGGGTACGTCTACATGAGCTGGGAATCAGAGCCCTGGCTCCAAGGATAGACATAGCCTGATAGTCCTTGATATATATCCCAGCAGAAAACACATTGTTCCTATAAGAAGGATTGAAAAGCATTAATCATACTTTACTGCTCTTACAGTGAGCATTGATGCAAGTGGGTCCCATTGAAACCAATACATCTACCCACCCAGTGTTCGTCAGTGTGAGCAGGGATTCTACAAGCGAGCACATAATAGATACACTGGCCCCATTAATTCAATGTCAGAACCACTTCAGATTAGTATTTATTTCTTATTTGTATTATGGTATTGCCTAGAGGCTCCCACCAAGATCAAGACCGCTTTGTGCAACGCCGCAAGCAATAATAAGAGATTGCAGAGCTTGCAATCCAAGTAGACAAGACAGATAAAGGATGTGAGAAAAGTTGTATCATCATCTTCATCTTACAGAGAAATGAGGCACCCTATTTCAGGTTTTGCCAAAGGGTTTGCCCAAAGGTCATACAAGAAGTGAACTCAAATATTCTGAATCCCAGTCTTATGCCAAAACCACAAAACCGTCCTTCCCCTCCACAGAGAGTCCACAGAATGTGATTTCTGTCTTCTAGAGCCAGATTTGCTTTCTTATTATTGCAGTTCACAAAAGCGATCCCTGTAGATCATTCCTTTTCCTTGAGCTCCAGTGCATATTGTCTTTTCCTAGAAATTCATGTTCATTATGAGGTCATTTCCTTCCATTTACACACCTATCATTCATTAAATCATGCCTGTTCACCTGTTGCTCTTCAGACTTTTTGCCAAAGCAAATCTCATCCCACAGTTTACTCGTCTCCTTGCTACCACTGTAAAATAAATAGTTAATAAATAAATAAAAACGTATACGGGGAAATAATAATTAAAATATCATTGATAATCATATGGTTGATCATTACATACCAGTGAGTAATAAAATTAATATATAGTCCAGGATTTTCAAAGAAGAGTAAGGGCTTGTCTACATGACACAGCAAAGTGCTCCAGAGGGGTGTTATTTGTAGAGCGCAAGAACATGCTGCACTCTTGCTGCTCCATGTAGACCCTGCTACCATACTTTAAAGGGTACTGCATTCAACTTGCATTAATTTAGATCTGCTTGAAATGCAACTAAGTCCCCTTCAGAACATACCAGCAGGGTCTACATGGAGCAGCAAGAGTGCAGCACGTTATTGAGTGCCACAAATAATGCCCATCTAGTGCACTTTGCTGGTGCCATGTAGACAATCCCTAAGGGAATTAAACATCTCACTCCCATGTGTGCCTTTGAAAATGTCGCTGAGTGTGTAAAGCTCATATATCTCGCTCTTAATCAAGAGGTTTTTAGTTAACATAGGGATTATTCTATTAAGTCTAAATTAAAATGAATGATTGGGCATATTTGAGGTTCAGAAGTAAAAGGGACACTTTTTCTTTCAACATTATTTGCCACCTTTTTGCTACCAAGAATACAAATCTACTTTCTTTCTTTAATGAGACTTATGGGGTGACGTCCCGTGGGGTGAATATTTATGAAGAAGATGCATCAGTGACTGTGACAGAGAGCTCTGGAGATGAGAAATAACCTGCTTATACCACTTAGTCCCAATTGTTTGCAGTGGAGGGGCATTTGCATGGAAGTCTTTCATTAAAATGATGTATTTCTTCCTCTGCATCCTTTTTTATTGATACCTCTAGTAGGGAATGTGGTGTAGTCTATAAAATTAACTACACTTGGATACGATTTGGAACAGTCGTGTCCTACAGGGCCTCTCACTCTTCCTCCAGAGAGATTAGCAGTCTGGTGCATGGGGCTGCGAGTAATTCAGTTGTTTTGAAGTTCTAGAATGAACTGTCTGTCTGTTCAGTCAAAGGAGAGAATGGAGGAGTGGGAAGTGCACCTTGCTTTCCAATATAGTAGCATTAACATCATGTTTATTAGGGTAGAGCCTAGGGGACAACCGAGAATGGGGCCCCATTGTGCTGGGCTCTGTACCAACAAATAATAAGATACTATTTTGTGTTTATCCCCATCCTGCTTAAGATCAAGGGGAACAGGGTTTTGCTTGTTTGTGTTGAGGTATTGGGAACTAAGTTGCATGACTGGAGGAGGGCAGAGGGTCAGTTAAAATGTACGTGTGTGTGTGTGTTTGTTTGTAAGTGTAGTAGCAGCTAACAGGTTGGGAAGGTCTGGTAGAGCAACAACTGGGAGACAGGGGAAGGTCCTAGAGTGTAAAGCTTGAATGCTGGAAAGGATCAGGTGGGATGGAGTAGGAGACGAGTGGAGCAGATGCAGCAGGAACCCAGGAAGAACTTAGGCTGTGGAAGGAGATGGATAGGCTATCACCAGGCCAAGGAGGAGTCCAAGGGGTTTGCTATGGGGCACTAGAAGGCAGAACATGGGCAAAGAATGAGAAGGAACACGGTCGGACCTCTGCAAGCTTTTGATCAGGGAGTGGCTTTCATACACCAAAGAAGGGGCCTAGTGGGTCAGAAGGGTTTGAAAGAATAATCTGTAGTATGTTTGAACAGTGGAATTTTATGAGTCAACAATGTATAATATTGATTATCATTTGTTTCATGCACTCCTAAGGCATCAGTGACAAATGATACTGTCAGCCAGAAAGAGACGTCCATGTGAAATAGAACGGCATCTTAAATTTGAAATTAGAAGTGCATTTAATTACTGGAGCCTCAAGAGAGCCCTGAATTATGAGCTGTGGTTTTGACATGTTTCTGTTAATTAAAACCAAACTTATAAGAAGCTTGGAAATTGCTCCATGATAAACACAGCAGGATTTATTCCGCTCTCTTTTAAGGCTTTACATAAAGCCAGACATTCTGTTTTTTAAGCATTGATAATGGGGAAATGGCCACGGATAATCAGTATGGTAGTGCTCTATTTAATGTGTGATATTTATGGCTCACTAAATCCCACTACGTACAGTGCCCTACACCCCCTTAACTTGGCTCAGATGGTACCCTGAACTATCAAGAAGCAATATAGTAGCCTTCGTACTATTTTCTGAGCTTACACATTCAGGTGCACAGTACATGTGTCACCCAGGGATTCCACCTTTATGTTTGTTCAGCATGACTCTTTCATGCCTGGTCATAGCCCAGAGCTGTAGAAATCTAAATGCTCCCATAAAAACATCAGCATGAGTGGCAACCCCAACAGAGCTGCAGCAAGTTGCTCAAGTGAAGGAAGCCACTAAGTTCACACATCTTCTGCCAATCAGCGATTGTGACCTACCCTTAGGAGGTTGCTCAGCCAAGTAAAGAAGTATAGGTGGGGCTGGCAGAATTCAATTTTTATTTCTGTATCCTTTTGATGGATAGTATCCACAAGTTGAAGCATTTTTTGTCTATTTTTAATCTATTTCAGTTTTCATAGTTGCACAAAATTATGGGGAGACAGGCAGCGGGGGCGGGGAGGAATCAGACAATAATTATTTAATGACAGATGCTGAAATTCAAAAAGCTAAAGCTCTATATTACCATTAAAACACAAATGGTCAACATCACGCCAAAATATATGAAGTAAATATCCTTAAATCAAACTTTAAATAAGGTTTTAAGCAGCATTTTTCTCACTTTGTCTATCTGTAAATTTCAGTAATCAAGGGAAATATTTTTTTGCCAGTTTGTGTCTGTACTGTGAAACTGATGTTTACGGACACCTACCACTACAAATCAAATCCTTCCATGCCTAGGTAAAATAACCCCTTTACAGCTCTGTTATTTATACTTACTTTGTGGCTCTCTGTCCACCTCTAGTGCCTGGACCACAGAGGTTTATAAGTCTGTACAGTCTCTGAGTTAACACAGAAAGATTTTTTAACTCAGGCACTAGATGCTCATGCTTTTAAGGTTTTATCCCCACTGCCAGTCAGCCTCATGTTACAGGTGGTGTCAGCTCAAGAAGGAGTAAAGCCTCTGAAAGGCAGATACCTCCTCTCTAGCACAGAGGGGCAAGGAATGGGCTCCACATACACCTGCCTCCCAGATGAACAGATGCAGAGGAGGAAATAATCTGTTCCTAGAACAGTCCAAAAGCAAGTTACTTTCCCACTCCTGCTCTGCTCCTGGGGCAGCACAGTTAGGTGCTTCCAGTTACTTAGGACAGATTGTTAAGTAACTAAGCCACCCAGCAATAAATCAGAATAAATTAAATTACTCCCTCTGTCATGGCCAGGATTTTCCTTAGACAGTCCCGAGTCCTCCTGGATACTCCCACCCTTCTTCCCCTCTCTGGCTTTGACACAGTCAGGCTAACAAAAGTTGCATGGGCTCACAAGATTGGGAAGCACAGAGAGCAGAGGTTTTGTTTGGATCTTGAATAGCAAATTCCTTCCCCAGAAGGCTTCCTCCCCCACATTCATCCTTTCCTACTAGGTAAACCATAAGATTTGCTAGATCAATTAGGGAACAATGAAAATCATGGAGACTCCAGCCTAAGCATTACATGAGTGCATTTCTCCCATTAGAGTCAGATCAGTGACTCCACTTTCTGTACATTTGTTTTTAATAGGCTGGCAAAGGTTGTAAGAATAACGAGAATTTTCCATTGTGGGCCCTATTCCAGCTGCCCATCCCAGCAAAAGAGGCAAATGTTGATATTATCAGCTCTATGAAAAGCTTTCTCCAGTACAGCAGATTGGCAAACACGGCACCAGTTCAAAAATTCAAATGCACATAGTCTCACTGAATAGGTTTGTGGCATACAACAATATGGGCCCCTGGGTCTGGGTAGAGTTACTATAATGATATACTTGTGCACGCTTCTAGCGTACCACTCTCCTGTGATTTCCACTCTCCAACAATGCAAATTTCGGGGGGGTGGGGGGGGAGAAGAAGCTGAGATTTATCATAACTTGGAGTAAGTGATGGGTAAAGGGTTAGATTCTGCAACCCTGACTTTAGTGAGAATTTATTTACACAAATAGTTCAGTTGAAACCAATGAGTCTTCTTGCGAGAGTAATTGCTCACCAGGGAAAGTAAGGGGTGCGCATTTGAACCTAAAATGAGCAAGAAAGAGGAAGGATAGGCCTGTGGTTAGGGTGTTAGGCTGGGACCTGGTAGACCCACCTTCAGTTTCCTGATCTGCCATGGGCTTCCTGTGTGACCTTGGACATCGCAAGCAAGCACACTGAAATGGATGGGACTGCTTCTGGAATCAGGTACTTACTTTTCATTATAAGAGAAGCTTCCATGCCCGGGGGTAAATGTTGAAAAGGGAAATTCCAAAGAACTCGGGTGACTACTGGGTTTCACTTTGACGCCCAAAGGGCTCATAAAAACAGATTGGAGTATTTCCTGGTTCTCCTGGAAATAAACAGGAGTGAGGACAGGGCCTGCCATTTCAGAAGATACTAAGAGGATTTAAGAGGGAGTGAGTCTTCGTTGCTGACCCACTGAAGTAGGATGGGGAACCAGATCATTCATCCACTCCCTGAGGAGCTAAGTAGGAAAGAGGTCAGTCAGCTAACCTGGAATATGGGAGAGCAGAGGAAACATTAGAAGGCCACTGAGCCTTTCCCCACACCAGATAGAAAGTGAAGGTTAGAGAGCCTAATTCTGAGTGGATCCCATCAGAAATACAGCCTCCTCCCACAGGGAGTTCGGTGAACTGCAGCACGTTGCACAGCAGCAGGCAACTCCCCTCCTCCCCCCACGGGTTTGCCGAACATAGTCACGCCGCTGTAGTTACCAGGCGGGTTGAACTAAAACACTTCCTGGTATAGTTGAAGGACAGGATCATCTGAAATGAGAAGCAAAACTCAATTGAAAGAGAGAAGAAGGGAGAGAAAAGGAAAAACAAAGGCAGGTAGCAATGCTACGGAAGGCTCCACGGAACACCACCTGAGCACACCCGCCCACAAAAGGAACTCTTCTGATAACCAGACTCATTTGTGTGGCGTGGTACTAACCGAGGGAGTAGAAAAGAGGCTTCTTTTTCGAAGAAACCTGGAATGGGATATTCAGAGGGGCTTAACTTTGGTGTAACATCAGTAGGAGCAGAGTTAGGCCAATGCGGAGCATTTTTGAAAATCCCACCCTCATTGACTATCTTAAAAATTGGGACATTCCCAGGTGCTCTTGTCATGGAGAAGTAGGGACATGAATAGAATAATCAATTAATAATTACTAATAAGAGGGCTATCCAAGTTCCTGTGGAGGATGCAAAAAATCTTGCCCAGGCACATAAAGCAGAAGTCAAACTTCCTAGAGTCTCCAATGTGACTTAAATATTTCCAGACTACATGACAGAGTTAACTCAACGGGCCAGTCTGAAACAATCCAGAGAACAATTAAAGAATCCTCATAAGTCTTATGTGACAGCAGCCTGTCAGTATAATACCATGGTGCTTTTCTCCCCTCTATTTTAAATGAGGCTTCACTTAATTATCTTGTGCAACTTGTGTTGGTATCTGAATGATAACTCACCTCCATTCCTGAGACTTGAGAAACTCAGGAGAGTTTCAACAGAAATCACAAACCACAGAGCACTTTTGAAATTCATTTTCATTCAGGCTGATCTTCAATTAAGTCAGATCTAGGAAGTCTTCAAGTCACAGAGGTCACTGGAAAATGTCAGCAAATTCATCAATCAGCACTGAAGTTTAAAAAAACAAGGTCAAGTTCAGCTTTTCTGCTATAGTAAAGACTTGCAGTTGCATAAAAAGGTCATCAAAACATCTTTAGACATTGGGAAAAATCTTAACCATTCAAATTACGACTTAGTTGTCAAATAAATGCTTTCTTCAAGGTTAGTTGCAGTATAAGTTTACTTCAACTATGAAGTATCTAAGAACGGCATTTCCCATCAAGACAGCTAGCAAAATGTTTCCCAGCTTCATTAAGGAAAAAGCATGGTCTTGATATAATCTTTACTGAAGGGAACAAGCACCTACATAGATATATTTCTTAAGTCTGACCAAAATGCAAAGACACTTTCCATTGAAGAGTCTCACTTCATATAGGACTGAAGTCAGCGTGTGTGGTCTGTGCACAGGACAAGCAGCCAGGAAGTCCAAAGTTCTAAACCTATCTCTGACACTGACTTCTTCTGTAGCTTTTAGCAAATCACTTAACCTCTCTGTTTCAATTTCCCAACCTGTAATAAGGAGGTGATATTTACGTATAAGAGGGGTATTATAAAGATTAATTATTTAATGTTCACTAAACACTTTGAAGATGTCAAGGTCTATGAATGCTAAATATTATTGCATCCAAATGTCTAGCTATCTCATGGCCAACAATTCATCGTTCATTGTGTTGAAAAGCTTGTTTATTCCTTTTCTCTTTGGCTCTGGCAGGCCATTGGAGTCTTTTGTAGCCGTACAGGATACGGGCTACATAAACAGGCTACTTTCTGGGCTGCTTGCTACTGTGCTGGAGTACTCAAAGGCAACATATGGTGCATAGTGCTGCTGGGTATGGGTGCATTAGAACTCTCAGAAACCATGATGGGCATGGTGAGGACTAGTGGTTGGAGCGGTGGGTCAGAATCAGGGGTCCAGAGCAGTCATGGAACAAGGCAAGAGTAAGTCCAGGAACAAGACCAAGGCTGGAACAGAACTGGTAACGAGGCTGGAGCAAGAGCAGGGCTGGAACAGCTGAGGCCTGTGGAGTTTGTTATCCCTATCAGGCTGAGGAGAGTTCCAAGCCATGAAGTGACATTAAACAAACTGAGCTGCTGTTTCTCCTGTGAGGCTTATATACCTGCTCTGAGAGTCACATGATCAGCTCCTGACTTGTGGATTGGCTGGAGCCTAGCACAGGAATGACTCATGACGACAAGTGGTTAAATCAGGCTCTAGTTCAGGTATGACTCATCACCAAACGGTACAGCAATTATACCATGCTGACAAGTACTCTAGAAATGCCTGTATATAAATATAAATACAAACACACACACATTTGGCTTATAAAGAGGCCATGTTTATAAAAAAGTAATTTGGAAAAATATATTTTTAAGTCCTATCCAGATTGTAACTCTGCATCCCATCACCATGGAATCTGAGTCAACGTAGACACCATACCTGCTATCCCATTTCTGCAGCAAGGAGTTTGGCTGAAATGAAGTCATGTTGGGGTTCTCTTTTCTTACCCAAAGTAGAAGCTGGACTGGAACAGAGCTGAGGTCCAGCAGACCAAACGCTCCACCACATGGTTGACTCCTCTCTTCCTCCTCCCAGAACACAGCAGAGAGCAGACACCATCGTCCTGCCAGAAACGTGACTAGCTAGCAAACTGAAGTAAAGAAGTTGTGCCTGCTTTCAAGTTTGACTACAACAGTAGCTCACCATTCTGCTGCCGAAGGAAGGAAGCCTTCAACAGCCAGACGAGCCCTAATGAGATTCCTGCTGCTGTGAAAATTGACTCCATGTCTAGGTGTCTGGTGAAAATGTATTTCACCCTCATGAGAGTCCAAGGGGGAAAGAAAGCAATTTGCAAATGGTGGGGATTTAGTGTAAATATTAACGCAAACCTCAGGCTACATTTTAAAAGTTTTGGTAAGAATCTTAGACTTATTGACATAACTGTAACGTGCCAGTTCAAGATTCCCCATAAGCTCCATATTTCAGGGGGGTTTTGTTTGCTTGTTTCTCTATAAATATGCTAAAACAAAAAGAAAAAAAACCCAGACAAGAGCACAGTGAAAGCTTTTGGAAAGCCAATGTACTAATCAGCATTCACTACTGATGTTAAGATGGCTAGCTGCCTTATAGGTTTTCAAAACACAAGTCAGCCAGAGTAGGCGTTTAAAATCCTGTGGACCAAGTTTGCTGCGGGGAGGGGGGGGGGGAGAAGCTGAGATTTATCATAACTTGGAGTAAGTGATGGGTAAAGGGTTAGATTCTGCAACCCTGACTTTAGTGAGAATTTACACACACAAATAGTTTGCTTTGTAAACAAGGAAGGTGGCATCCGATGCAATCCAGAGCACTCTACAGTCAGAGGAAGTTGACATTGTCATGTTTTGGTCATAAACAGCCTACCATCTTCCAAATTTCATAGAATCACAGAAGTTTAGGGTCTATTATCTAGTACAATCCCCTGCCCAAAGCAGGGGGAACACCAACTAAATCATCCCAGCGAGGGGGCTTTGTCAAACTGGGCCTTAAAAACCTCTAAGTATGGAGATTCCACCATCTCCTTAGGGAACCCATTCCAGTGCTTCACCACCCCCCTTGTGAAACAGTGTTTCCTAATATCCAACCTAGACCTCCCCCACTGCAACTTAAGACCATTGCTCCTTGTTCCATCATCTGCCACCACTGAGAACAGCTGAGCTCCATCTCTTTGGAACCCCCCCTTCAGGTAGTTGAAGGCTACTATCAAATCCCCCCTCACTTCTTCTCTTCTGCAGTCTAAATAAGCCCAGTTCCCTCAGCCTCTCCTCATAAGTCATGTTCCCCATTCCCCTAATCATTTTTGTTGCCCTCTGCTGGACTAGCTCCAATTTGTCCACACTCTTTCTGTAGTGGGGGGCCCAAAACTGGATGCAGTACTCCAGATGTAGCCTCACCAGTGCCAAATAGAGGGGAATAATCACTTTCCTCAATCTGCTGGCAACACTCCTCCTAATGCAGCCCAATAGGCCGTTAGCCTTCTTGGCAACAAGGGCACACTGTTGACCCATATCCAGCTTCTCATCCACTGTAATCCCCAGGTCCTTTTCTGTAGAACTGCCGCTTAGCTAGTCGGTCCCCAGTCTATAGCAGTGCATGGGATTCTTCTGTCACAGGACTCTGCACTAATCCTTGTTGAACCTCAGATTTCTTTTGACCCAATCCTCTAATTTGTCTAGGTCCATCTGGACCCTATCCCTACCCTCCAGTGGATCTCTCCCCCCCACAGTTTAGTGTCATCTGCAAACTTGCTCAGGGTGCAATCCATCCCATCGTCTGGATCATTAATGAAGATGTTGAACAAAACCAGCCCAAAGACTGACCCCTGGGGCACTCCGCTTGATACCAGCTGCCAACTAGACATCGACCCGTTGATCGCTACCCATTGAGCCCAACAATCTAGCCAGCTTTCTATCCACATTATAGTCCATTTATCCAATCCATGCTTCTTTAACTTGCTGGCAAGAATTGTAACAGGGCAAGACTCACCACCATGGTGCCACCTTCTGGCTGTTCTGGGAACTAGCTCGTTTCAGAGTGCCTCGTCTAGTGGTGTCTTGCCCATCACTCTTGTCTCCACCTTTAGGACCCACGTCGCTCCCCAGACCGCGGCATCCTCTTCTGGACACAGCCCTCCAGCTATGTCCCACTCGGTTCTCTCCCCCCTTCCAGGGGACCTGACAGTCCTCAGCCACTTCCCTTGGTGGCAAACTGCAGTCTCTGGTCTAGCCACTCACCTCAGTGGCAAACTGCAGTCCATGCACTGTCCACTCCCCAGTGCAGGGGGGTGCGGGGGAAGGAGGGCAAAGGGGACAGGGACCTGGGCCCACCTGCTGCTCTGGGTCCTGGCCCAAGGATCTTATAGCCGGTAGCCACGTACTGCCCCTCCTCCTAATCCACCCTCTGTTTCCCTGGGCCACTTCCCCACAGCCCTAGCACCTTCTCCGCCCTTGTATCTGGGCCTCCGTCTGGAAGCCATCAGGCTGGAGCTCCCTCTTGCTCCCCTAACCCTACCCAGAACTGCTCTGTCCACGGTGCGTGTGTTGTGTTTCGTTTCGTTTCACTCCCCTCCCCCAGGGCAGCCAGTCCGTCCGTCCCCAGCTTCCAGGGAGAGACTGCCTCTGTTCTGCTCAGCAGTCCTTCTTATATAGGCCAGTCTGGCCCTGATTGGCTGCTCCACTAAGCCTTCTCCCTATTGGCTGGCTCAATAAGCCCTCTTCTAATTGGCTGGGTTCTGCACAGCCTCCCCAAGGCTGCTTTAACCCTTCTTCTGCCTTTGTGGGGCAGCCGTCCCACCACAGAATATTGTGGGAGACCATATCAAAAGCTTTGCTAAATTCAAGGTACATCACATCCATCGCTTTCCCCATATTCACAGAGCCAATCAGGTTGGTCAGGCATGACTTGCCCTTGGTGAATCCATGTTGACTGTTCCTGAAACCATTAGCTTTCAGATACATAAATATTGTAACGAAACATAGCTGGTGCTGAGTGCAACAACTCACAGTATAATCTAGTCCTCTCCAGTCAGAGGTGCTCTCTTTCAGAAGACAAACTGAACAAGCTGGTGTTCCTTTTTTTCAGTCTTGGAATTTAAAAAGACTTTATGCTAACAAAAAAGCATTTGGTTTAGTCTTATTGATGCTAGTATTTTGATAAGTATGAGAGAAGAACCCAATATAACTACACAATAATCTTGTTACATTGCACAGTACTTGAGATACCGCAAGGACTCAAAGCTTTCTTTTGTTTGTTTTTAGTTTTGCACTTGGACTCTGAAAAGATGGGAGCATCTAATTTATTACAGAAAAGGGGTCATTTTGCTGAAAATTATAAAAACGAATCTCAGTTTAACAAGTTCTCCTTTAACAACTTTATTCAATTTTAAAAATCACACCACTTTTTTTTGTTCAAGGACTACAGTAGATTCTGTGATAAAATGTGATATATAAATACAAAATACCTGCATACATTTCTAAAGAAGGTTCAAATAGTGTTATAATTTAATTTGTTTTTAAAAAGTATTTAATTTGGCATAATCTTGATTTTTTTTCTGTGCATAATTTCTTCGGGTGTAATGGAGGAATACAGTCTAAAAATTACCACGGAACATACCTGTATTACCATATCTGCATTGGCCAGAAATAATATGCCCAGATATGTCTCAACAATGACCTTGAATAGAAAAAGGAAGAGAGATCCAACATTCAGCTAGGGACAGACTGGCTTGATGAGTTAGCACAAGCACTTAGGAGGTGAAAAATCACCACCTTAAAACATCATCATTTTTCCCCCAGGATGATGAAATGATGTCAAATTAGGCTGTAAGCTCTTTGAAGCAGGGACTGTCTTCCTAAATGATTTTATAGCACTTAGCATGATGAAGCTCCAAATCTTGATGGGGACTTTTGGGCACTCTCATAGCAAAAGTAAAAAGAACAGGAATACTTGTGGCACCTTAGAGACTAACAAATTTATTAGACCATAAGCTTTCATGGGCTACAGCCGACTTCATTGGATGCATAGAATGGAACATATAGTAAGAAGATAGATAGAAAGATACACACACACAAGATATACATACATACAGAGAAGGTGGAAGTTGCCATAAAAACTGTAAGAGGCTAATTAATTAAGATGAGCTATTATCAGCAGGAGAAAAAAAAAAACTTTTGTAGTGATAGTCAAGATGGCCCATTTAGACAGTTGACAAGAAGGTGTGAGGATACTTAACATGGGGAAAATAGATTCAATATGTGTAATGGCCCAGCCACTCCCCGTCTCTATTCAAACCCAAGTTAATGGTATCTAGTTTGCATATTAATTTAAGTGCAGCAGTTTTTGAAGCTTTTCTGTGGCAGAATTGCTACCCTTAAGTCTTTTACTGAGTGGCCAGAGAGGCTGAAGTGTTCTCCTACTGGTTTTTGAATGTTATGATTCCTGATGTCAGATTTGTGTCCATTTATTCTTTTGTGTAGAGAATGTCTGGTTTGGCCAATGTACATGGCAGAGGGGCATTGCTGGCACATTGGTAGATAAATGGACACAAATCTGAATCTGTAGATGGAGGAGCTCAGAATCTCTCAGAATTAGGTCTTAGGTGAGATACACACCCAAAAAGCTAGGCACCCAATGACTGGAGTATCCCAAACTAGAGGCCACCTATGAAAAATGTGGTCTTAGATCCTAATTCAGATTTGGGGAGGGATTTAGCACAGTTGTAGACAGTAGAATGGACACCTTGTTCCACCAAGTTTCCATGCAGTGGTGCTGAAAACAATTCTTTTCCTAAAAGAAAAGGAGTACTTGTGGCACCTTAGAGACTAACCAATTTATTTGAGCATGAGCTTTCGTGAGCTACAGCTCACTTCATCAGATGCATGCATCTGATGAAGTGAGCTGTAGCTCACGAAAGCTCATGCTCAAATAAATTGGTTAGTCTCCAAGGTGCCACAAGTACTCCTTTTCTTTTTGCGAATACAGACTAACACGGCTGTTACTCTGAATTCTTTTCCTGTCTACATTAGCAGCCAATTGTTTTCATTTACAGTTGATGGGAGGCCTAGGGAGAAGTCCTTGCTGACAACCATTGTCAGTCATGGTTTATTTTAAGTCCTGTAAACAGACCCTGCGTGAAAGCACCACAATAGTCCCACCAAAAACACGGCTGGTGCATAACTGCACTAACCTGCTTCAAGGACCAGTGATGTAACAAAGTATTTCATGAAAGCAATGTTCTTGCAGCGGTTTTCTTCCTTAGTGCAGACAAGATTATAGTCAGATTCTCATTCTAGCTGGAGGTTAAAAAACCCAGGGAAGTGGTGCAATCTTACCTTATAGGTGGCAGGAAAAGTTATAAGTGTAATGTCACCTTAGAGAACTGGTCTGAAATCAATGAGATGAAATTCAGTGAAGACAAGTTCAAAGTACAACATTTAGGAAGGAAAAAAATCAAATGCACAATGACAAAATGGGGACTCACTGGCTAGATGATCATACTGCTGAAAAGGATCTGGGGGTTCTAGTGGATCACATACGGAATAAAGTCACATATGGAATATGGGTCAGCAATTGCAAAAAAAAGACTAATATCACCATAGGGTGTATTAACAGGAGTGTCATATGAAAGCCATAGGAGGTAATTGTCCAGTTCTATTCAGCACTGGTGTAGCCTCTACTGGAGTACTGTGTTCATTTCTGGGCACCATGCTTTAGGAAAGATGTGGATGAACTGGAGCGAGTCCAGATGAGAGCAACAAAAATGATAAAAGGTTTAGAAAACCTGACCTATGAGAAAAGGTTTAAAAAAAAAAAACTGGACACATTTAGTCCTGAGAAACGAAGACTGGGGGGAAGGGGGGGGGGGACACCTGGTAACAGTAACAGCCATTAACATATAAAGAGGATAGCGAACAATTGTTTTCCATGTCCACTGAAGATAGGAGAAGAAATAATGGGCTTAACCTACAGCCAGGGAGATTTAGGTTAGATATTAGGAAAAATTCCTAACTATAAGGGTAGTTAAGCTCTGGAAGAGGCTTTCAAGGGAGTTTGTGGAATCTCCATCATTGGAGGTTGGACAAACTGTCAGAGATAGTCTAGGTTTACCTGGTCCTGTCTCAGAGCAGGGGCTGGACTCTGTCCTCTCAAGGGTCCTTCCAGCCCTACATTTCTATGATCTTGTTCTAGGTAAGCAAGCATGTAACATAAGGAAAACGCAATTGGTATGGAGCTGTGGAGGATATAAATCAGAGCAGAATAACATGAATGATAATAATGCTGGCACTGCTTAGCACCTGCAGAGTGCTTTACAGTTGCACAGCACTGTACAGACTCTTTAATTAACCTTCACAGCATCCCTGTGAGATAGATCAGACAAGCCTGACAGAGACCTTTCATGATGGACAGTTCACTGTGCGGGGGGAGGGGAGGAAGCAAACACAGCATTCTGGTTACTGGGGAGCTTGTTCATGGGGTCCAGCATAGACCCAGACTTGGGTGTTGATGGCCAGGAAGGGGGCATCGTCAGGGCAGCACTGCATCCCTTCAGCAGCCTCTGTCCTCAAACCACTGATTTAGGGGTAAAGGCTCCATGCTGCATTATCAGTTCTAAACAAACAAGTCCCTTCCACTCTCATGAGCAGCTGAACTCCCCTGGATAGAAATGCAGCAGCAATAAGGTCATCTAGAGATTAAATTCTGAAGGAACTAGTGTTTCCCAGCCTTTGGAGGAAGAAATTGAATTGTTTTTCAGAATGAAACAGATCTAGCTAATGTCAAATTTCCACACAATTGGTCTAGATGAACCGTCCTGTTTTAAAGCAACTTCAGTGGCACATAAATATGAGGAAAACTTTCTCTCTCAAAAGACTGTTAAGCTGAAACACATCATTTATTGGCTAATATACCTAGCTGCAGCATGAATCATGGCACAGTATAACAATGAAATGGATGCTAGTCTCCATTGTGGCCAGGGGGCAATAGCTATTTCATGCCAATGGATATCACCAAGATCAATTCATCTGGAATACACAGACACTACAGAAACAGACTAGGGCTCTTATGTTGAGGCATTCAGTGTACATGATGTCCTTTTGGGTTAATGTTTTCAATTAAAGTTCCCAAATTGGCATTTGTGGGTACCCAGCGATATGTCGGCTGCAATGACACCTTGCAGAATTGGGCCCTTAATTAGGTTTTAATAAGATGTTTATTGTAACAGCGGAAGTCTCATTACCATGACATGTCCTTAGAGTGAATGCAGACTGTTCTGAGACTGCCAATCAACCTTGCAAGCCTTTCAGAACAGTGCACATAACTAGAATTGAGTAAAGGCGACAGTGATTTGGAAGCAGATATTTTTTAATGGGAAAGCGACTTCATATCCAAAGCTGAAACTTCAAGCACTTTATAATCATTCCATTTTAAAATGCCTTCATTAAAACAGTGACAGTAAGTGGATCTGGCTGTTCAGCATAAAGCCCCTGCCGAAAATGTAAACAGAGGGAGAAAGAAGAAGAATTCACAGTAAGCACTATATGAGATTCAGGGTACAGTCACTGGTGTTAGGAAGCAAAGATGGGATTTGGTGCAATAAATCAAATAGTAGTCATATACACAGGCAGGCCAATCTCCAGGCAGAACTTCATGTGGTGTTCTTATACAGTTATGATGTTTGGTATGGCTATGTCACATTTCTCTGGAAAGCTAGGATCACCCAGTATCCTCTCTAGGCTGTCATTTCCCATTTTGTAGTTGTGCAATTGATTTTTCCTTCCAAAGTTCATTTGTCTTTATTGAATTTCATCCTTTTTATTCTAGGCCATTTCTCCAGTTTGTCAAGATCATTTTGAATTCTAATCCTGTTCTCAAAGTGCTCGCAACCCCTCCCAGCTTGGTATCAACCTCTCCTTCCTTCAAGCCTCTCCTGAAGTATGCATCTCTTCTAACGGGTCTGAAAATCCTAGTCCTCCCCATGTTAGGTGTTAAATATGTAAGGTTGATTTATGAATTCATTAAAGAGTCTAAGTCAAAAACACAGAACTAACAAGACACACACCAGTTCCACCGTTAGTTTGTGTGCTAATGTCACATACTGTCAGCTGTACATATTGTATATAGAACCTGATCCCATTTAAGTGAACTACAAAACTCCCACTGATGTCTGACCCTTACATCTGGCTTTTGGGGAAAAGGTGTATCTCTATATTTGTCCATAAAACACCCAGCACACTGTAATGATACAAAACCTACTGCTGGCTGTGGCTCTGCATAGTTCCCTACACTTACAGCTCATACAAAAAAGCAACTTTCATTTTCAATTAATCTTATTAAACTTCCTTTTAAAAACTGTGAAAGGCTGTGCAGTGTCTAGAGTAGATTGTGACAATCTTTGACAGAGCTTCCACATTCTCAGAAGCTTTATTTCCACTTCATTAAACTATTTTCCGACAGACTAAGACTAGGACAAAATGTCTTGCCTTCAGCGAAGCAAATTGGACTGCCAACAAGACTAAGGGCCTGATCCAAACCCCAGTGAAGTAAAAATCTTTCTACTCATTTCAGTGGGCTTTGGATCACATTGTTAGCACATCTTCTGAAGATCCAGGCAATAATGGAGTAATGGGATCTTTTGGAAATACATTTCAAACTAACTGATAGCATGACAAGTGCTAATAGCCTCACTGCTTTCTTTTAAATCAAAAGTTTTCTTGAGAGGAAAATAACATATTGAGTAGGCCATGATACACTTTTCCATTGAAACTGTTTCTCAATGGAAAATTGGGTTTTCAACAAACCTAAGTTTTTTGCTAAAAGCACTTGCTTTCTGCAGAATTTTTTGACTTTTTATTGACAGTACAGAAACCTGAAAACCAAAAATTTCTGTCCCCAAACCAAGAAGTTTCAGTTTCAGGCAAAGCAAAACAAACCAACCAACCCATTTTTCAACAAGAAGTTGATATTTTCCCCGGGGGGCGGGGGAATGGAATCTGACCAGCTCTTGCACCAAGGAACTCAGAACAGTTGCTTTTAAACAAGAAAATATTGTCTTCCTGTAACTCAAAGTGGCACTAGTAAGGAGGGGAAGAAAAATAATAGCACTATGTTTTGTTCCTGCATCTGAGGATCTACTTGGGGGGGGGGGAGGAAATCAACTCAGGGAGGGGAGGACATGGAAGGATAGTCAATTCAGGCTGAGGGAGAGGAGCCAGTGGTGAGCAGAAATATCCTGATGCTACCCTTGTTTCATTCACTTGCCTTTCTGTGGATCTATGTACAATGGAGCTGGAATGTGTAATTTCCAGGTAGAGGAGACGTAGCTGAACTAGCTCTCATATAGCTAGCATGCTAAAAATGGAAGTGCAGCCACCACGGCACTAGGGAGTACCTTACCCTGAGCATGCACCTAGGGCCTCAGAAAGGCTCACACATGATCCTCCCACCACTTCAGCTACACTTCTATTTTTAGATCAGAACCAGACCAGTTACCTTTCCCCAAGCTGGAAATGACACCTTCCTGATCCTGTGTAGGCTAACCATGACGCTGAGACAGCTACTAGCTTTGGAGAACCATCAAAAAGGGGCAAGCACTGGAGCTGGAGGAGTAGCAGCAATGAAAATGTGTTACACAAATGGACTGCATGTACAAATGCAAGGCTGTGGCAATTACACTTCCTTCTAACTTGTTGCAGACTTAAATCCTACTTGCTGGGTAAGATTGGTTGGGAAGTGGCAAAATAATTCTGAGAACACTAAGTTCCTTAACTTGTTGCTACTTCAGAATTTGCCCTCTCCATGTGCCAGAACAGCCAAGAAGAGAAAGTTTATCCTGCTAATAACCCCTACCTACCATCCAGGTTTCAGTTTTTCCTGGGTTGTAATCAAGGCAGCTGTGATACATTCATTCAACCAATAGTGTCATCCGAGCAACTGTAAAGGGGATATGCCATGCTAATAGAGTCCACATGGAAAGAGGTGTACAATTGTGTATAATCAATATATTCTACCCCACATGTATTGTAGAAGATCATTTAAGTCTCCTCTTTCATCACTGTTAGAGAGCTTATTCCTTCACTCTCCCACTTCCCTGGTCCTTCTCGCATGAACAGAGAGCAACAATACCTGAAGTCCGAAGATGCAAACAATTCAATGTTTATTGGGGTGAACTTCCAGCAAGCTTAAATCCAAGTTCCTTTTTCCTTATTTTTGAATCCCAACTTACTTCCTGTTTGCCCCTAATTTATACAGTAATATTCTTAGTTATACCTTAACCAATCGTTCTACTGAAATTTACCTAACCAATTCTAACACATTGTAACATGCTTAGCTAACCAATTATATCCCACCACCTTCACAGAACCAGACAGAGACCACGCAAATAAACAATAGCAAAGTGGGAACTATAATGACAAAACAATACAGAAGTGAGGATTTCACAACTACATCTATAATGACATAAGGGTTTCCCAACTGTGTCTATTGATAAGTGAGTTCTTACCAGGCAGAAAACTATCAATCTAAATTTCCTTTTACATCTTCTAGGCTCTTCCCTTTTTCTGGAGGTGATAGATCGGATCACCTTCCTAACAGCCCCATATTGACTAGTTTGGGATGGGAGGATGTGATCGGTCGCTTCCCAGCTTACGGCTGCCTCTGCTGCTTATCCAAAGGCCTTGGCCTAAGAACAGGGCCTCAGACTGTCACAGTGAGAGAAGGCCCTTACACAGATTCTCTCTTGTATACCTCTATTACTAGCTAAATGATAAACATAGACCTACATTCTTAGAGTACAGGCCTTTCCAGGCAGGCCTGAATATCTATATCCTAACAATCATCATAAGAGATTAATTAAAGATGTATAAATGATATAAACTGGTATGAAATGAGCTTGAAAAAAATCACACTATCCTTTTTAAAAAGTGGCAGCAGAAGAGCTGTGACCAAGTTAGTCCAAAATCATTTTCAATAATAACTAGTAATTGGGGGGAGGTCAGTATTTGGATGTCCAACTAGAGATACCTTAAAAGATTCTGAAAATCAGTGTGAAAAAAGGTTTCAGAGTAGCAGCCGTGTTAGTCTGTATTCGCAAAAAGAAAAGGAGGACTTGTGGCACCTTAGCGACTAACCAATTTATTTGAGCATAAGCTTTCGTGAGCTACAGCTCACTTCATCGGATGCTTATACTCAAATAAATTGGTTAGTCTCTAAGGTGCCACAAGTCCTCCTTTTCTTAATGTGAAAAAAAATCACTAGTCATGTTTGAAAATCTCACATTTGAATAACCTTGCAGTCAAGAAAAGATGAAAGCTTTTATAGATATGTAATCATATATAAGGATCAATCACAAAATCATTCTAGTAGGTAAATACTTGCTGCCCGAATCTTTATATGAGTGACATTTCATTTCAAGAATAAAACAAACAACCTTGAACAGAGGGTAACCAACAGCGTCATTTTCTAGAAATATTTTACACCAAGACAATAATTGTCACAGACCACATTTCCAAAGAGACCTTGGAGAGACCTCAGACAATTACACACTGTACCAATCATAATAGACAGACATCACTTAACATTGTTATGCAAACCAGTTTTTTTTAAAAAGCCCATCTGATACAGTCGTGACACCTACTGTTTAATAAATAGAGAGATCTGTTTGGAGTTTTCGTTTACAGTGATTTAATGAAAACAACGGTGGGGAAAAATTCTGAGGGGAGATAAGGATTATTTGGTGGAAGAAAAAAACCAAACAGAAAACCAAATGCTCCAAAACGTTATTTTATAGGGCTTACACTAACAATTTTGCACAGTTCTTGGGTGGATCGCTGGATCACTCTACAGCGGAAACCAAAGATTACCATTTCTAGGATCCATTCTTACCCTAAAACTTTTGATGATTTGGATAGTTATTGCTAAACTGTGTAGCTGAGATTAAAGTTTAACTTCATTTTGTGACTCCCTAATATAAAATTAAACAAAAGGTAAAGGAAAATAGGTTAAGATACTGTTGCATTGCATCACATAGACAACGAACTGTTTAAAGTGTATAACCATGGAGAGATAATTATAAATGGATAGCACTGTCAGGAGACAGAGACTAAAGTTTAGTGGTGAATTCAACAGCTGAATAGAAGAGGATACAAGGAACAAATGTATTAGGTAGTTTGGCCATCCTTATTTAAATTATAATTCTGGGGGCTACCGGAACCCAGCAATGAGGAGGATCATGGAAAGATTTTAAAGGAAACTGAATGTCAAGGCCTGTGTTTTGTAAACTGGCAGTAGTATTAATAATTTTAAAAAATTATTAAAGCTACTGTTAAAATTATATGGCACACAGGTTAAGAAAAGAGTGTCTGTACATCTGGGTATAGTGCTTAAATTATCCAGAAGGACAAAGATTTGTTTAAAAGCCATACAATACATCTAGTACATCATCCACAATAACCCAAATTCAGATTAATAAATTTAAAGATAGTCTAGTTATTAGCATCCAAATATTCAGGTACATCACTTATGGAAAAAGTTATTTAGAGAGTTGATTGTGAAAAGCAAATACAGCCATGTATGAAGATTGTCCTTGATACTACTACTAAATTACTTCTATGGATGGAAAATAAACTGCACGCTATGGTATTTTTCTCTTGCCTTTTCAACCTCTTAGTCCATGTGTGAGGGAATTCAAGTTAGAAGCATTTTGTTTAAAACAAAAGTAATGAATGATGACCCAAACAAATTATGTAAATGGAAACATTGTACCTTTCTTAATCAGAACAACAGTTTTTTTCCTTCTCTGAAAGGAAGTGGTTTAGTAGAAAGGCCCTCTCCATGTTCAGAGTGCTTGCTTAAACACAGCTTGTTGTTGTTACAGACGGCAACTAGATGACTCCAGTGACTGACAAGTAGATAAGCAGCCTTCTGCTTCTAGGCCATCACTTTGAATTGACCTAGATCAATCTGATATAAACATCATCATTAACAGACAACTTCAATAACATCTGAGAGGTAGCAAGGTCCATAGGCTTAGGCATTAGGAGAGCCAGGTTGTTCTGCCTTGATCTCCCTCTGGGTTATCTTAGGCAAGTGACTAAATTTATAGACAGTTTCATTGTCTACAGAATAGGGACATTTATATTTGTCCATCTCTTTTCAACAGGGAAGAAAATAGTCTAGAGAATTATTTTATTATTGCTCATGTCCCTCCCCCCAAAAGAATCTCAGCCAACCGCAAACCATTTCAGATGGCACTAATTAGCACCCTTCATCTTGTTGGCAGCCTCAGTAGGACAGTGTGTAATTGGGTGGTAGGGGATGGAGAAGTGGGACTAATGCCAGATTAAATATTTTCCATGACATTATTCTTAAAGCTCCAGAAGTATATCCACACAAAAATCTCTGCTTTGCTCAGCAGCCCAGTGATAGAGGAAATTAGAGGAATGTACTTTTTTAAAAATGGGAACTGCAACCACCTGGAGAAATAAAACAAAGGTTCCCTGGCTTCATGATGTTTCTGTAGCTTGTGTGTTAACATTACTATAAACAAAGGCTTTTGTGTCTTCTCAGAACACTACTAACATGTTCTTCCTTATGCAGGGGAGAAATGCTCCAACCCAGATCCTACTCAGCTAGTGCACATTGGTGCTTCTCTATGCAAGATCAGAGCTATGCTGATTTATACCCGCTGATACTGTGTCCCCTCCACTAACATCAAATTGGGCTCAGGTGAGACCTGTGATTTGGCTAGGCCCCCAAGCTGATCAAGGTGAAGATCAGGGGATGAGATGCCTCTGACACTGGTGCTGTTGCTGGGTGTCAGACATTTTAAGGACTTGGGAAGGGAAGTTAGCTGTAAATCCCTTCTCCTTCCAGTCTTGCTGTTGTAGGGGAGACTAAATTGGCCCACAAATTGATTGTCTATGTGTTGCCTCAAGCACTTGTGTTGCTTATGCTAATGGCCTGACCTAGCTGTGCTAAATCTGACAGCATGTTGTGTATTTAACATAAAGACTTAAATGTCTGAATTAGATGATATCTTGTTAACCTGCTAGGTTGTGCAGAACACTCAGGAAACATCAGCCATTTGTTCATAATCCCTTGTGCTGTGGGGTGACTAATTTTTATTGCCTTGAAAAGATGTTGAGCTGTGGGGGGAGAGAGGCCCAGTGGTGATGTCATTGACCCTCATTTATACTTTCTCTCCAGGTGCTAAAAAGATCCTTGCTGTGACATGGGCATTAGGCAGCCCCCATTTTGCACATGCGTGAGGTCTCTGGGAGAGTGGATTCTTCTTGATAGGCCATCAACACGTGTGGTTGGTCCTGAAATAAATTTGTCTTGTCACTGTTTGTTACTCCTTTGTTGCCACTGAAAGATTAGCTGTGAGCGTTTCCCACTTACCACATATTTCAGTAACAAATATATAGTAATACTTCATAACTTTGCATACAACTCAACAAGATAGTAATGTTCAACAGATAAAGACTTTTTAAATGATACCTTACAAGGCATACTTTGTATTAAAAAACCATATAAATCATCTCAGTGGTTAATGTGAGGTTTCAAGGGTGCTATTTAGAGGTACAGAGTGTCACACCTCTGTAAACTTCAGCTCTTAGAAGGAGACACTTGAGCAAATTTCATTCCATCTAGTTGACGGTGCACATACAAATGTTTAACAGTTAGGGCAATCAGCCATTGGAACAACTTACCCATGGATTCCCCATCACTGGCAATTTTAAAAATACGAGTGGATATTTTTCTAAAAGATGTGCTCTATTTCAGACAGGAATTAATTCAGGAAAGTTCTATAGCTTCTGTGATACAGGAGGTCAGACTAGATTATCACAATGGTCCCTTTTGGCCTTTTAATCTGTGAATTTATGAAAATATCCAGTACATTACAGTTGATACTAATTAATTCGTATCCCCAAATTATGTAAATATTTACACAGGTGCTTCATTTAGGCACAGTGAGAAGTCCCATTGACTGTATAGCGTGTAAAATTAATCTTCACAAGATCAAGGTGTTACTGTGTGTTTTGTTCTGGAAGATCTGAGTAGAGTTCTCATACACAGGATTGTTATAAAACTGATCTATAGGTGAAGGAAAAAAAACAAACATATCTACTTTTTCCAAAGCAATATATATTACAGCGAGGAATTATCATACATGCAGATTTTTGTAACACAGTTCATCATAAAATTGCATTACTCTATTGTTAATTTTATTTTGATGCTAGTGAGGCAGTTTGCCTTTCATAGTTTAATAAATTTATACTGAGTAAGATTTGATTTTCAAAGAAGGAACGGATAATTTGACCAGGATAAAATATCTCCCTCCACCTTATGTTAAGAAGACCACAAAATTAGATTTAAATTCATAATCAGAGAAGAAGCTTTTTGTAAAAGCTATAAAGTTCTAAGTTGAGAGGCCTTTGAGTGCCATGGAAATGTTCTGTTAGCACCATTATATGAGAATTTGTTAATAACACAATCAATTTGGAGATGGTAATCTGAACAATTGGCATTGTCATTACTTAACTGTATGTCAAGCTACCCACAGAACATTCAGATTCTCAAGCAAATGCACAGTAGAGGATGAGCAAAGATCAGAGAGAAATCGTTGATGCAGTGTTGAAATTGAGTAAATAGCAAAGTGGGATAAAACCCACATTAGGAGATACAGTTGTATCTAACCCTAAACCCATTTTTGTTAGAATACCTGCTGTTTGGTGTAACCTGGTATACTCCTAAGACCAAAAAAAATTGATCAGAGGTAATTTTGTGAGCTGGGGATAAATTTATCCCCCTCTGAGATAATCTAGCAGGCTAAAGAGAAGAAGGATGGTCCCATGGTTAGAGCATTAGACTCTAGAGATCTTGGGTCAAGTCCATGCTTCCTGTGGCCTTTGGGCAAGTCTCTTGGCTTCAGCTCCCCATCTGTGTACAATAGAGACAATTTTACATCCCCACCTTGCGAGGGGTGTTGTGAGATTAAATAAAGATCAAAGATTGTGTAGTGCTCAGATACCTCAGTAATGGGGGCCAAAAAAGTACCTAAGATGGATAGAACAACATTGGAAACAGAAATACTCTTCCTCATCCCTTCAATTTGAACCATAAGTAGTAGATTGGGTGTAAAGTGCCAAGCTCTACAATGTACCTCATTTCAATGGACATCACTCAGTTAGTACCAAATGTTTTTTGTATCCCCCTCACATCATGGTAAAAATCAGATATAAAGAATCACGAAGCTAAGTTTATAGAAAGTTCTTTACACTGAAGGGATAATCCAGCAGCATTTTAAGTTTAATTCTTGAATAATTTGTTCTCTTTCCCCCCTCCCCCCCCATTCCCTCTCACATGATGTGCTCCACATTTGGGCACTGGCAGGTAGGGAAACAGGAATTACACAATTTCTCATTTCATTTTCCTTGGACATTTTACACCTAAGTTTATATTTTACATCCTCCCACCCAGTCTTTGTTCTCAACACTAGTACCTGCCATCTCTTGGCAAGAAGAAAAAACAAAAACATTCTTTATGTTCATATAAATGGAAATATTAGTTATATAGATTGTGGGCCCAACCTTCATATTTTAAGTTGATGTCCAAACTCCTCCTTTAGATGCTCAGACTGAAACATAGATGTGTACTATGAGAATATTAGGGTCCTGATTCTGGGTTCCAAGTGCTGGTTTGAGCATCCGAATGAAGGATTTGGATGTCCTGTTAAAGTGCACACATTTAGTATTGTGCTTGTGATTAAAAGGAAAGAACTTCAAACAGCCACCCGCTTTAGAAAAAGCCATAAAAGCAGGGCAGTTTATCACCTCATCAACGCTCAAGTAAGTCTATAGCTATGACACAGGGAACAAAAATTTGATAACAGAGGGTTCTTCAATCTAGCAAAAAAGGTATGACAAGATCCAATGGCTGGAAGCTGAAGCTAGACAAATTCCGAGTAAACACTTGTGCCCTATTTTTAATCAACCATTGGAAGAACTAACCAAGGGCCATGATGGATTCTTCATCACTGGGAATTTTTAAATTAAGCTTGGTTGTTTCTCTAAAAGAAATGCTGTAGATCCAACAGGAATTGACTCATGGAAGTCCTATGGGTAGTGTTATACAGGAGGTCAAACTAGATGATCACAATAGTCTCTTCTGGCCTTATAATCTATGAAAGCAGCATCAGATTTGTGAAAAGCATGACTGCCTACCCCCCAATAACATAAAAGCACAGTCAGGTGAGTATTTAAATAGCTGTTCGGTGTACTTATCCTTGTGGTTTCTGTTAACTAAAACAAGAGAAGCCAAGTTTTTCAGGTTGTGTGAATCTGAGATATTCACTAATGATGAATTGTCAAAAGCATTATCTGGTTTAAAGCATGTCACTCTCTGTATTCCTCCAATATTATGACAGGTCTAGCATGCCCCAGCAGTCACTTGCACAGATTTCAGTGCTACATTATGTTCCTATATTAGATAAGACTTAACTTTGTACTATTGCCAGTCAATCAAATCAGCAAGTCACCAGCTTCGGCTATGCTTTCCCTAACAATAGACAGCTCTGTTGTCTGAGAAGGAAATCAATACACTATGGAACTGAGGTTCCTCACAGGATTTGGGCTGAAATAGCAAACAGTACCAATAAACCAATTGTGCATTTATTCCTCTGCAAGACAGCACTTGTCAAGACACAACAAATAGGCCACAAGCCCCTAGTAACCAAATGTACCATGTATCCTGCAGATATAGCACATTGACTGTTTATATTGCCAAATAATTAATTTTTATTTCAACTCACTGTTATCATTTTTCATGAGCTAAAACCCCAGCACAACACTAAGTCACATTTATTATGCTCATGCTGAGCTTGTTTATCCCTTCATAAAGCAAGCTTTCATTTGGAAAAAAAATCTGGATTAATTGCAATAGTTAGAGAGACACAGAATCCAGCCAGATGCTGGAGAAGTCTCACGCAACAGTTCCAATGCATTTCAATTCTAACTTACTACTCACCTGCTGTTTGATTGCTTGGCACTGGTTGAGCAGAAGCAGCTAGGTGTTTAGGATAAAGTCATCTTATACAACCTAACCCTCATGGATCCCTGATGGATACGCCATCATTTAAATGGAAACGTCATTTTCAGGCTTCTTATAGCCTATGGCCAACAGCTCAGCTGGAGTACATCAGAATTTTTCCCCTGACTTCACTGGAGCACTACCAATATAAACTAGCTGAAGCTATGTCTCTATAACTTTTATTTCTTTGCAGTTGTTTTCTGATGACAAATGTCATTCTATTTTCTGCCAGCCTTTTTGAGAGGTTTGATTTTTAATCAACCAAAGTGCCAATCCCTCCTGTACCTGCTCCTGCACTAAAAATGTTCTTGTTATCATCCAGCTGCTTGTATTAATTGTGCTTGATGGAAACACATTAAATCTTAGGTATAGGGCAGCAAAGTGATGATAGAGTCAAAGTGGTCTAACTTCTCCATGCTACAAGCCATTTGGGAAATAAAGGGTACACTTTGCATTAATCTGGGAAATCAACAGCCTGCAAGGAGCTTTGAGTTAAACACGTGCACCTGTGCACAGCCCAAGTAAATTAGGTTTGTGCTGGGAACTATGCATGGGATGAAATTCACCTGGAGGGCCAGGCAAAGAAGTGATCCCTTTTCACGGCTATTGGCTCAGTGATGTCATGGACTTAGCAGCGATGCCCAATTTGTCCCTAAAGTCCCCTCTAGGGAGGGTTGTGTGCACTTGGCAGGGGCTATCAAGTCTCCTTTGTGTACAATTGTGTAACTGTTTGTGTAATCCTTTGTGTAATTGTTAACAATCAATTACTCCAGCCCTTCAGAACTGTTATGGATCCACAGCCCCCAAGGTAATGGGTAAATTTCATCCTCTGTGGACATCAGAGCTGCTATCTGATACCCGTGACTATACACACAGCAGTTTAGGAGACTAACTCTCTGCTTCCATGTCCTCTTATTTCAATTGGCTGACCAAGCATGAAGGAAGGATTCATGTGACTGTAATCATTACAGCTAACAAAATAGCAGAATTGATCAGCATCCCACAAATCACCTCTTCCCTAGAATCATTCTCCCTTCTTCTCTTTTTCCTTCATAGTCACTGTATAGTTTTCATAATACTCTTAGGGTGCAGCAGAGTTCTGTTGTATTGCATGTACCTTTCACTGGTTTGTGGTAGCATTTACTCAACCTCCCAGCTACTAAGAAAAATAGTTAACTGCCACCCATTTAAAGACCTCTGACAGAATCCCCAGTGCCCTTGCCAGATTGACTAATTATGTTCTGTCCATCTCAATTCTTCACTGAGACCATGACTCAGTAGACTGTCCCTATTCAGCAAAATACTTTGCCTGTGCTCAGTGTTAGATATGTGTTTAACTCCCACTTAGTTTGTTGAATATGGATGGACTTATGCGCATGCTTAAACGTTGCTGAATTGGAGGCTCAGGGTGAAACCTTGGCCCCATAAGTCAGTAGTAAAGCTCCTACTGACTTATTCTCTAGTAGATATTTCATGTCCTAAATTGTGGTTAGTTTTGCTGTTTTCTTTAAGCAACTGCTTCCCCTAAGGAAGCTGTGTTTTCAGTGTTAAACATAGTGGGGGGGGGGGGTTTGGGGTTAAAATAACACTATGAAGGTAATAGTTTATTGTTATTATTAAACAGACATGTGAAAAGTAATCTCTAAAAGAAAAAGAAGAGGGTTAATCTGAAGAAAAAAAATTAAATCTACCCAAGAATGAAATGGTTATTAGACCATACAGAGTGGAGTATGACTGGAGACATTGATTGCCCCAAGCCATGTTCTGTTTAGCCATGTCGTCTTTTCGATATCAAAGCATGGGTCAGCTCTTAGCACTAAACAGTCTGAGCCTCATCACAGGGGGGAAGACAAAGAGAGAGAAAATCCTTACTGCCGTTGTGGTAACTGTGGGATGAGGGGCTTTGGGGTTTCGCCCCTTCCTATTTCCTTTTCGGTAACATGCCTGGGATTGTATTATTTATGAAGCACAACAGAACATGAATGTTGACCGCAGAAGATGAGATTTTCAAAGCTAAGGGGTTTAGCCACACAATTTCCATTAACTTAAATGACTGTCTCAAGCATAATCCAGGCCCCAAATGTGCTTTCAGTCCAAGGGCTCAAGTGGGTCCATGGAAGTTGAGTGCTTACAGCACATCACCATATATTTTAAAAACACAAGGCACTATTCACTTCAAAGCTATGTATCTGTATTTCAAATGTGCTTGCTCTGGGTAACACCCACAAAGCTTTACTTTTAGTCTGGCCAGCACATTAAGAAGGAACTATTCAAGTTGAATGGCCAACAAGGAACACTTAACTCACAATGGACCATGGAAGACTCCTATCCACACCTGATGGGCCTTCCTGGGGATGTTCTTGCTAGAATATGGGTAATGGCCCCTGCTATGACTCAGTGAAGCATGCAAGGGAATGAGACTAGACCACATGATACTGAACTCCATTTTGGTACCTGTATTTTTCCACAAACTGGCCTGGGAACTTGGCTTGGAACAAAGGGGGTCCCACCCTATGGAATAAGTTATAAAAGAGGGATGTGACATCACCAAGAGTCCTCGCTCCCTCTACAGCTTAACACCTGAGAAACAAAGAGTGAATGGAGGAAAGTGCTGGTCCTACGCAAGAAAGAAGAAAGCCGTGCCTGTGTATGAAACATCTACAAACTGCTTGTACTATCTAATATGGTGAGATGCTGTTTGATTCAAATCCTGTGTAGTGTAGAAGATTTAGATTGTGTTTTGTTTATTTCTTAAGTAATCTACTTTGATCTGTTTGCTATCACTTATAATCATTTAAAATCTATCTTTCTGTAGCTCATAAATCTGTTTTATATTTTTACCTAAAACAGTGTGGTGTAAGTGAAGTGTTTGGGGAAAAATCTCAGCTCAGTTAACAAAAGTTTATGCATATTCCCCTCCACATCAAGGGAGGGGCGGACTGGGTAATTGTAATAATCTTTACTGGTCAGGCTTTTGACCAGGGCAGAAAGGTACAGGTCCAAGGAGCTGGGGGGTATTTTGGCTAGAATCTCTCTATCGTTGGCTCATGCAGAGGCTGGCAGAGCTTTCATGTAACTTCCAGGTGGGTGTGTGAATGCTGATGGGAGTGCAGAATCAGGAGCGGTCTGCAGCTGGTCATGGCAGCACAGTATGAGAAGGAGCCCAGGATGGTAAGATAGAGGGCTGAGTGGTACACCTGTTCCAGGTCACACCCCTCAACAGAGTCTGTGCACTTGAAAATGAAGTGAATATGTCTGCAGAGCCACATAAGCTTGGAGGAAGAGGAGGAAAGAAAGTGGGTCTGAAGCCATGTCCTTCATCCTCACACCTCTCTGTATGCCCCAGGCACACATTTTAGCTGTGTTAAATGACACGGCATAGCTCCTCTGGAAAATCAGTGAGTTACCTGTTGTCCCAGCAATTTCATCTAAGCCAGTGTCTCCAGAGGCAGGGAGGCAGGCATTCCATTGTGCTCCTTTTATAGGAAATCTACTTTCTGGTGTGATTTTTTTTTCTCACTTAGAAATTTTCAGTCGTTTCTAGCACAGTTACAATGTTTTCTTTGTAACAGGGAGGAGAATGGTAGAGCCAATTCAAGGGGGTAGGTGAGGGAAGTACAGTTTACAGTCCCCTTCCCCTCTAAAAACCATCAGTGACATTTCAATTGATGCACATACTTAAGTATGACTTGATCATTTTCTAGTTTGTGGGCTAAGTAATGTAATTTTAGTAGCATGGTACTCCCATGCATAAGTGTTTGGGACCAGAATTGTTAAGGTAAGTGTATATTCTCTAAAGGAAACTAAATCTTCAGCTGATGTAATTGGTGTAGCTCCATTGATTTCAATGGAGCCATGTGGGTCACGTCAGATAAAGATCTGATTACACTGTACTTCCTTATCTACTGCATTGGGAAGATTTTACTCTTAGCCTTGTAATTTTTACCAGTTTGTTCTGTTTTCCCTTCATGCAAAATGTTTGAGTCTGTCTAAAATAATTGTCATTGGAACAAAACAGAAAATTTAATGTAAAATTTATTACTTTCAAAATAGTCTAGAAAGGAAGGAAAGGAACTAAATTCCTGGAATTTTTTTTAGTATTCTCTGACTGCAGTCTCTTTTAATTCAGTGCAGTCCTATGATATACATTACCTTTCATTTACATAGACTCATTAATAACTCATTAAAGAATCATGTTACAAAAACAAATCCAGTGTAACATGATGAAAATGAGCTCAATTACTGGAAAAGAAAATGAGTAGATCTTTTTAATTTGCCTTCAGCTGAATTTTTGATGGATTATTACTTCATAAGCATATAGTGTGAAGTAGGAAATGGAGATGGGAGTGATGAAAAGACTAGTAAAAAGTTTAAAAAAATTTCCTTCTGCAGTGTAGGTCAGACATCTAGAAAAAAGGACCAAACATCTTCAACACCTCACAATCAATCCATTTTTTTCAGTTAGACTTGCTGAGTTCTCTCTTCTGCTTTCAGAGAATCATCAGAACTGTATAAATATGGAATTGCTAAATTGTGTGTCGGCTTTCTAAAAACTTGGCAATTGAATCATGATGCCCTTAAATCTTACCTTCAGACTAGCAGGAGCCTTAGATATCATTGATCATGAGGTGATGACTGGCTTGCTGACCTGAAGTTAGTTTTTTTTTTTTCTCTCGTAGACTTACCCTAGTAGGTGGTTTTTGGATCATTATTTTTCTACCCCAAGGGCTATCTCCCATTTTGTTCCACTGAGAGTGGAATATGTGAGGGGAAGCCCACAACTCTGAAGTGCCCTCTCCATGCCTTGGGCTGAAATAGCCCAGATTTACCACTTCTTCAATGTATATCTGGGGCCAGTGGGAAGGTGTGGGCTAAAGTCCTTTCAGTTCGCTGATGATATTCAGTTCTCTCTCCCTCCATCTTCCTTGATCCAAAGAGTGTTGCTGAGTTCCTCTCTGTGTGTGGTAGGAGCTGGGGCATGGATGGGAGAGGCTGCTAGAGGCTCAATCTACAGAAGATGGAGGTGATGCAGGTAGGCAGGGGGACGAATCCTAAGAACTCAGCTAGAGATTGATACGGGTGGTGCTCAGCCTGCAAGGAGGCTACATCCCTAAGGATTTGTCATGATGATAATCGTTAAGAAATTCCATTGCTAAGCCTGTGTCACTTGCTTTTCTGCCACATTGTCACCAAAGGGTTTTAACTAGAAGCCCAAACTGACCACAGCTAGGTGGAACTCTGAGGGAATGTGTGTGTAAGTGACTGGCGAGGGGGCTGCAGGAGGTGTTAGACACAGGTATGGCGTCAGACAAAAGGTCTGAGCATGGAGCATGCCCTAGAATTCCAGAGCTAGAAACTAGACTCTACCCAGACCCCACTGGCTCAGATACATGTGGGACCTCACAACTGGCTCCACTTGCAACAGCCCGGTGATGGCGCAGCAGAGTAACAGGCCAGGTTGTACCACCACTGACCTGCAAGGATTAAATGCAAAGAATGGCTTACACTCACTCCACCACCCCTGCCATTCTATTTCCCCATTTCTGAGAGCGCACAAGCCAGCACGCTGGACTCTTTGACCGAAGGAATTAAACGGCTTCATTGATGCTGATAGCCTCACAACTCTGCAAGCGCTACAGGCAGAGAGGAATTTAATACCCAGGAGGTGAGAAGAGCTTTGATATTCTTCATAAGTCCTTTGTCAGTGTTAGAGTACAAACCTGACACATCTCAGCAGACTATAGGATGCCAGCAAAACAGGAGCTGAACAAGAACTTGCACAGGTTCTGGGGCTATGAGCCTGATGACCATAACAAACATTTCTTCTCTGAACTATTAGAATTTATTCATGAGCTGCCAGGGTTCAACTGTGACTTAACAACAATACTGGCAGCATGAGGGCCTTGGGATTGTTTGAGTTAATTTGTACTCCATCTGCTTCCTAGTGGGATTTGCAAGCAGCTGAACAGTTATTGTCACCCATATATAAAAATGGTGATTACACTTTGCTTCAAACACAATTATCAACGGATTGATGGATCTGAGAAAGCAAGGCAGAGATTTTTTTTTTAAGGGTGCTGCTGGGTGCTCAATGCTTTATAAAATAAGGCCAATGAGGAGCCTAACTTTAAGCACCCATCTTTAAAAATCTTGGCCTATAAATTTGGAGTTTGGGTTTCACCATTAATCTCTTTCTTTTGTGTGCGTGCCTGCAATTAACCATGCTCACCTTATTGCACCTGCAAATTGGGTAATTAGACAGCCATCAGTAGACATGTGGCCCAGAGCCAAAAAGGCACTTAAGGACAAAATTTCTGTTGCTCCAGTTGAAGTTTGGAGCCTAAATACCTGTGAGGATCTGTGCCTGTGTCCTCCCAAAAGGAGGCTGGCTCGAGGATCCTTTAAAAATCAGGCCTTGAGAATCCAGAAGATCTTTCCCACCATGTTCTTATTATTGTGAAGCGGGTGAAATCATCAGCCTGACTATTTGAGTTCCCCTTTAACAAGTCTACTGGAGTCAGACAACAACCTGCTTATGAAATTAAACTTGTAAAGAAACAACTTTGGATTTTTCAGAAACAGATATATGTTTATGGCTGGCAATCTAGAGGTTAACAGAGAACCCACAGCATAGGTGCAGCAAGGAATTAATGGGGACATATGGACCAGAGAACCTACCCAAGAACAGCAGTGAACTACATTGGCTTGCCAGCTCCTGGAGCATGAATGCAGCAGCATATGGTAACATCATTGGTGCTGAATACGAGGTAAAAAGTCGTTACAATGATTCTGCCTAGACATCTGTTTAATACACAGCAGCACCTACAGCCACTTGGAGCAAGTCTTCAGCTGATAGGAATTGACATAGCTCCACTGAAATCTAAAGCATGTCAATTTACACCAGCTGAGGAGTTGGCCTTTCCTGCCTCACAACAGGGGTGTTACATGCACATTACATTTTTCCAGTGACGTCTTCAAAGCTGCCTATTTCAAAAGATTTGATATCGTGGCTGCCTCAGTGGAGGCTTGTCTATGAGCAATGTAAATAAAGCTTAAAGAGACAGGTATTGTAAGGATAGGTTACTGACCCCAGGATCGCTACCCTCCCCAGGGACTGCAGAGGTCTTCCCTGGCTATTTTAGAGGAGTGTCTACACATAGGAGTACAGTGTTTCCACAGCTATTTCCATGAAGGTTGGGACTACCACATTTTGACTCCTATGTGTGTAGCTCTCAGTATTTTCTCCCTTTTCCAAGCTGACGAGACATCATAGCTGATCCCACGGGGGAGAAGATGGCGCTTGAACAAGGGGAGCAAAGATGGTCCAGTGGGTAGGGCATGAGCCTTGGACTTAGGAAATGTGGGCGTTCAGTTCTCTACTTTACTACAGACTTCCTGCGTGACCCTGAGCAAGTCACTTAGTCTTTCTGTGCCTCGGTTCCCCGTCTCTAAAATAGCGTAACAGTACTCCCCTACCTCAGAGTAGCACAGTGACGCTACAAACATTAAAGATTGTGAGGCACTGTAATAATGAGGCCACCAAAGTACCAAAGGGAAAAGCATGGAACAAACAGTTTTGAATTGTTTTTAAATATTTGCTTAGATGAAGGGGTAATTAGTCAAACTGCTGATTTCATTTTTAAGTGTACTACAGTGGTAACAGAGCTGTTTAGGACACCTTGGCTTCCTTCAATCACCATTCCCTTTATCTGTTCTTTGAATGTAGTTAAAGCCTTTTTGATAGCTAATTTAGAGAGGCATTCAGAAGAGCACATGTGTTTATCCAACTCTGAGGCACCCAGTAGGCTGTCCGATCTATCAATCTACCGGTATGGGCCTCTTCACTACAGTATCTAAGCAGCATCTAAATATTAAATTTCTCCTCACCATAGGCCCGAAGTAGTGAAATATCATCCCCATTTTACAAAAGAGAAACTGTCTTATCCAAGGTAACACTGAAAGTTTGTAGCGGAGTATAGAACTGAATCCAGATCTCGTCAGTCTCAACCCAGTGCATTAAGCAGATAACTGATCTAAAACAAAACCTTCACTTTAGAAACTCCCGTGAGAGCTGAGGGTTCTCAACAACCACAGAATTGGGGCTTTAGGTTCTGTTTGGCCTTGAATATTATTAAGGCCCTGACTCAAAGCCCACTAAAGTCAGCGTGCATCTTTCCATAGTCCTGAATGGATTTTGGATCAGGCCAAAGGAGAAGAAATGGCTTTCATAGCCTAGCTTAATGCTGGATTCATAGGTCAGCTAGCTACTGAAGCCAGATGTAGTAGTCGAAGGCAGGTCACAGACCTTGGCCAATCATTTAAGGCAGCAGAGTAATATTTTATTATTTTTTAAAATTTAGTCTATGGGGAAATAGGTATAACATTAGAGTAAGAAAAACTTGACACACTGCCCAGCTGTTTTTTAATAAAGCCTTTGCCAGTTCATGTACACAAAATGTGATTTTTATAAGAGAACAACAGACCTTGAGGAGAGAAGTCAAATGCATGCTGTATTATTACATTTGAGAGCTGCACAGTGATGGATATCAGCTTTGTAAACACAACTGGTTTTGGAAAAGCATCTGCATTCAAACAGGATAAAAGGGCTGAGCATAAATCAGCTCCCAATACTATTCAATTTAATATCACTCAAAAGCTGACATTGATGGCTGTTGGCACAGGAAAAGGGGGAAGTACAGCTGAAGAATGAAGAGGATGCAGTTGTTGCAATGGAAAATTCGGCCTGGAAAAGCAAAACATAAAACCAAAGGATCAACACCTTCACATTTATTTTAAAATGCCTGTTGCGATCATTGGGCCTACAAATTTACCCAAATTGTGAGCTCAATTGTGAAAACTGAATGAAAGTTCATAAAGTGTCACAATAACCTATAACAATAAATCTTGATGGGAAAAGTTGCAAGATGGAGACAAAGACTGAATTAGTAAAAACAAAAAGGCCTACTGCTATAACACAAGGACTGTGTTAAGATCATGCCTGATAAACAAGACAACATGAGACCAAAAGTCAATGTAAGAAAATTTGTGTGTTAGAAATTAGGCTGACTGGCAGACCACCTAAGGAGAGGCTAGACTATTCCGCCCATTACTCCTTTGGGTGTCTTTGTCTTTAACACACTCTCTCTCTCTCTCTCTCTCACTCTGGGGAATATGGACAAACAGCTGGAGGCTACCGTGATGTTGGCTGACTGAAAGACAGAGAACGGGAAGGAGTGAGCTTCACCATCATGGCTGCCACACCACCATCTCCTGGCATCCTAGACTTTCTCCGTCCGAATCCGAAGAGATGTCCTCCCCAGACCGGCACAGGCAGAGGGACCAAGATAACACTACCACCTTTACCAGCTCCGTAGAATCCTAGAATATCAGGGTTGGAAGGGACCTCAGGAGGTCGTCTACTCCAACCCCCTGCTCAAAGCAGGACCCATCCCCAATTAAATCATCCCAGCCAGGGCTTTGTCAAGCCTGACCTTAAAAACTTCGAAGGAAGGAGATTCCACTACCTCCCTAGGTAATGCATTCTAGTGTTTCACCACCCTCTTAGTGAAAAAGTTTTTCCTAATATTCAACCTAAACCTCCCCCACGGCAACTTGAGACCATTACTCCTTGTTCTGTCATCTGCTACCACTGAGAACAGTCTAGATCCATCCTCTTTGGAACCCCCTTTCAGGTAGTCGAAAGCAGCTATCAACCCCCCCTCATTCTTCTCTTCCGCAGACTAAACAATCCCAATTCATAGAATCATAGAATATCAGGGTTGGAAGGGACCCCAGAAGGTCATCTAGTCCAACCCCCTGCTCAAAGCAGGACCAATTCCCAGTTAAATCATCCCAGCCAGGGCTTTGTCAAGCCTGACCTTAAAAACCTCTAAGGAAGGAGATTCTACCACCTCCCTAGGTAACGCATTCCAGTGTTTCACCACCCAATTCCCTCAGCCTCTCCTCATAAGTCATGTGTTCCAGTCCCCTAATCATTTTTGTTGCCCTCCGCTGGACTCTTTCCAATTTTTCCACATCCTTCTTGTAGTGTGGGGCCCAAAACTGGACACAGTACTCCAGATGAGGCCTCACCAATGTCGAATAGAGGGGAACGATCACGTCCCTCAATCTGCTGGCAATGCCCCTACTTATACAGTCCAAAATGCCATTGGCCTTCTTGGCAACAACGGCACACTGTTGATTCATATCCAGCTTCTCATCCACTGTAACCCCTAAGTCCTTTTCTGCAGAACTGCTGCCTAGCCATTCGGACCCTAGTCTGTAGCGGTGCATGGGATTCTTCCATCCTAAGTGCAGGACTCTGCACTTGTCCTTGTTGAACCTCATCAGATTTCTTTTGGCCCACTCCTCTAATTTGTCTAGGTCCCTCTGTATCCTATCCCTACCCTCCAGCGTATCTACCTCTTCTCCCAGTTTAGTGTCATCTGCAAACTTGCTGAGAGTGCAATGCACACCATCCTCCAGATCATTAATGAAGATATTGAACAAAACTGGCCCCAGGACTGACCCTTGGAGTACTCCACTTGATACCGGCTGCCAACTAGACATGGAGCCATTGATCACTACCTGTTGAGCCCGACAATCTAGCCAACTTTCTACCCACCTTATAGTCCATTCATCCAGCCCAACTTCTTTAACTTGCTGGCAAGAATACTGTGGGAGACTGTGTCAAAAGCTTTGCTAAAGTCCAGGAACAGCACGTCCACTGCTTTCCCCTCATCCACAGAGCCAGTTATCTCGTCATAGAAGGTCATTAGATTAGTCAGGCATGACTGGCCCTTGGTGAATCCATGCTGACTGTTCCTGATCACTTTCCTCTCCTCTAAGTGCCTCAGGATTGATTCCTTGAGGACCTGCTCCATGATTTTTCCAGGGACTGAGGGGAGACTGACTGGCCTGTAGTTCCCAGGATCCTCCTCCTTCCCTTTTTTTAAAGATTGGCGTTAAATCCCAAATACCATCTGGGATCTGAGACTTTGTTTCTCTCCCCTTGTGCCCCCTAGGTGTCCTTTTCATTCCCCACCTCATTTCTTTTCCTTCCTCTCCCCAGGGCTATCCTTACCCATATGCAAAGCACGCAACTGTGTGGGGCACCAAATTTCCTGATGCCCCCTGCGTGCTGCCCCAGTGGCTGCTCTGCCTCTTCCCCAGGGCCCCCGCCCCTGCTCCCCCTCCAGCCCCACCTCTTCCCATCTTGTCCCCACTCCCCTGAGCTCTGCGGCAGAGCCAGGGCTGCACTCACCGGCAGCAGGAAGTGCAGCGACCTGGCCCCAGCTGCGCTGCTGGTAAATGCTGGGGGGTGGTTCCCCCCGCCCCCCAAGCCAGCCCCCCATGGAGGCCTGGGGCCCCACACACACCCCTGCTCCTCCCCGCACAGGCCTAGGGCCCACCCCCACCCCCTGTGTGTATGGGGGGGGGGACTGCATAGGGCCCCAGAATAGCCAGGGACGGCCCTACCTATCCCTCTCCTTTTCCATTTTGTCTAATAAGAGTCTGGCTTAGCTGGCCAAGACTGCATATTTTGCAACACTGCTGGAAAGCTGTGACAGAAAGAGGCAACTAAAAGCCAGTCTTGAGTTTAGTCCTGTGTGTCTAAACTCGTCAAACACATTAAAGTGGGGGGAACTTTCCATTCACTAAGAGAACATGCCAGAACTATCACTCAAAATCACTGTGCTCATAAGGCCCAGTCAGCATCCACACTAGTATACATCCACAACATCCCCACGCTGGTAGAACTATTGTGGCAAACACCCTGAAGCAGCATAATCATACCACTACAGAAGCTGGGTGCACCAAGCCTTCAAAATCTTTAAGCACTGGCTGCTAACCCAGCTCGTTAATGGGCCATGTGCAGATTTTCATTTACTTGTTCCACTCACATGATTGTTTTCGTATTTTTTCTTCACTTGTGGTGATATTGCAGCTATGGCCAAAGGCTCCTGCACTTAACAGTTAGTTGTTTCTATTTCAATAAATCCAGGGATTTACCATGCACTAAAACAGGCCTTTTTGAAAAGCTCTGGCTCAGAATAAAAGATAAAAGAGGTTATGGGTTTGAAAGGCTTTTGAAGAAATTCAGCTTAAATAAAAAAAAGTCTAGGTATTTCACTTTGAATCATGGTACTGCTGCAAACCCACCTCTGCTCAGTTCCTTTTTATCTGAGTCACTGACATCAGACATGCATTACAGTGAATTATGAAAGGAGATCAATGGCAGAATCTCATATATTGTAAGAATCAGTGAATCATGAGTATTTGAATGACAGTATAGTAACACCTAGGGAATCATGAACCAGCCCTGACTATGGAAGATTTTAATACATTTAAATTAATTCCCCTTCACCACCACCTCAGAGAGCCCTATGTCTACACAGGAAGTATCTAGCGCTATTTTGACACTTTCAAGGCATCAATATTTTCATCTTTGCTGCTTTAGCACCCAGTAACAAAAATTAAATCGAGCACCCAAATGTGTTGGCAATTGTTTTAAGTCAGCCAAAGGTGATCAGAATTAAAGCTGCCACACCATCCTTAACTCACGTGCTGCGGCCAGGGTACTGCCCAAGGTCTGGGCCCTATATCTTCGACTGCGGCCAAGGCGTGCAACTCAAAAAGAGGATTGCAAAAGTAGCTTTAATGCACATTTGCTCTCCCCACAAAGTAAGTTAGGGCAACTAAATTACACAGGTTATCAAGGGGTTATAAAGGCAGCCAAGGATTGCTGGGACACAGAGAAAGCCTCAGGTCATAGGGTTGGGGGAAGGCATGGGGAAGGGTCTGAGACAAGACTCCACCTATTCCATTCTCCTCCCTTCCTTGCTGGGGTTGGGGGGGGAGGGAGAGGAAAGTAGTTGCATAAGAACAGCCATGCTGGGTCAGACCAAAGGTTCATCCAGCCCCAGTATCCTGTCTTCTGACAGGGGCCAAGGCCAGGTGCCCCAGAGGGAATGAACAGGACAAGTAATCATCAAGTGATCCATCCCCTGTAAGCACTCACTTACTACCTCTGGACCCAGGTCCAGGTAGCCCATTGAGGGATAGTCCAACTTCAGCATTAGCCACTAGCCCATGAAAATGCTGGCCTAGGCACATGAAGTCAGTGGAATCTGTATGCATGCTCAGTACTTCTGAGACTAAGGTCACTTATTTAGAACAGTAACTAGGAGCCTACGATTTGGCACCCAAGCAGGAAAGCTTTTGCTTCAGTTTCCTGCCATGCTTGGGGGCTCTGCTCCTATTCTACCAGCTCCTTGAGGGGGAGAATGTGGAAATCGTGGCTGATCAGAGCATACATTTACAACAGCATTAGCCACACTCAGGATTCAGTCAGTGACAAGTTCACCCCCAGGAAGGAGTGCTCCTTAAACATCAAATCTCATCATGAATTGGCATATTAATGTGCCCTTCTTTGGTTTTAAATTATGAATTAGTTCTTCATGATAGTAAAGAACTGAACTGTTAGCCAGTTATTCCTCGGAATTTATCTTGTTTCCTGTTTAGGAGAACAACTTTCGCTTAAAAAAAAAAATTAAAAATGATTCCATGGTCCATAGCGCACTGCTGTGACAATAGAGATGAGTTAGTCCTAACAGTCCCAACTAACAGCAGATCAGGTCTGTTTTATTTTGCATATCGAGATGGGCGGGGCAGGGGGGAAGAAAAGGGTGACAAAATAATTTTTACTGGTGGTCAGGGCATTTTTTTTATTCAGTTAGTGAGTTTCACCATGATCAGGGGAGGTAGCTGTGGGGTTTGAAATAAATCACGTATTGCTGTAGAAATACATAGCGGAGTTCATTTCAACAAGGAGTTACCGCTGTAAAAAGTAATTTGTGGTGATAAATTAAGCGTAAAAATCAACATTACTTTTAAACCAGTTTAAAAATGCCCACACCAGTGACTTGCAGCAGTTTAAATCAATTTAGAAAATGATTAAACTGGTGAAATGTGTGCATCTGTAAGTCACCTAATAGTAAGCAGATACCACTCATTTTTTATAATTACATTTTAAGCTGAATTTTAATACTGATTCCCCACCCCTGTAAAATTGGTGTAAACAGATATTCATGATTTAGGTTTAAACGTCACATTTTATCTGCAATTTGTATTACTGTCTATACATTGCATGGTCAGGTTAATTACAAACAGACCATTATTGTATGTACAAGGGAGACCTTGCCACTGTGGGGATCTAATCTTCTGAATTTCATGCTGTAGCTGTGACTAAAATATCAGTGTTGATGTAGAATTTTGCATATGGCTTTGACCCAGGTCACCACCTCTCTGCTTTGAGATTTTCATCTTTCCCCCAGCTCATGAAAAATAATCTGCCGTAGGTTAGCTCATTAGTTGGGGCTTGACCATCCCTGTGGGCATTGCCCTGAGTAAGGACTGGGGTGTAAATGCACCAGCCCAAAAGTAGTACTGAGGGCATGGGGACTCACAAGGGTGTCTGACGCATAATTCCTTCCTTAGAGGATGCAGTTTACTTCTTCCCCTCCATGCCTGAGCCAGCACTCACATTCCATTCCCCAAAGCAGGGAACATCTGTACAGCAAGGATTTTACTCCTCTAAACCAGAACCAAGTAGATTTAATCAAGTAAGAGACTGGCAAGCAGGGAGGCCTTGCTTCCCTACTCAGTTAAGTGAGGCCAGGGCACAGTCTAGCTGCCCATCACAGATTAGCAGGACAGTAGCTTCTTCAGTATTGCACAAACCTCAGGGTTAGACAGCCAGAATAAAGATTTCTTTTGAAAGATCAGATGTTAAGAAATTAAATAGGTTAAAATCAACTCAGACAAAAAATATGGTAGAGGGCTAATTCAATAATTATTTCAACATTTATTTTGTATGAAAGAAGAATTCTGAAGCAATGGTCACAGATATAAAAGCTGAATTATGGCAGTTTAATTCTGCCTAAACTCAGTCTACTTGGTTTTGATTGGGTCTTGAATTATAATTGTGATTGAAGGGGAGTTGGTTTTGTTGGCAGCAAACTAGCAAGAGACAGAGTAGTGAAGGAGAGCTCTCAACCCACCTCTTCCCACACTACTACTGCCAGATTACAGTTCAAAGGATAATTACTTCCTACTTAAAGAACAAGCAGAAAACTGAGAAGCACAAATTTCTTGGCTCCCTCACTAACTAAGCATTCAGCACATGTGAGCACAAAAAGTAACTCGTTCACTTTGTTTTCTCTTGGGAAATAATCCTAGTATTTCTTGGTTCACTAACAATATCCCAGAGTGTGACATGACAAACAGCAATTCTCATTACCATTCATGCTGCTTGTGATGTCACAATGGTGAATTCTGGAGTCTCTTCATTGATCCCTAGATGCTGCAGTTAATACATTAGAACTAGAGTAACGAGGGTGTAGGTTTCCAGAGTGACTAGTAGTTTGAAGGCTGTTTTCAGGTACCAAATTTGACACATCTTAAAGGGGTCTGCTTCTCAGAAACAGCTGAGCACCTATTCTTTGAAAGTCAGGCCCTTCATGTTGTCTCAGATTGAGCACCCAAAAATCACTAGTCCCCTTTGAAAATGTCGACTCACATGGCTGCACAGGTAGGAAACTTGAGTGACAGTCAGGAGACTGGGGTTCTATTCCCAAGTTGGCTGCAGGCTTGTTGTGTGATCTTAGGTAAATTGCCTCTGTTTCCTCTGATTCTTTTCCAGTCTTTGGCTATTTTAGATTGGAAGCTTTTCAGGGCGGGGACCATCTCTTATGGGTTTATACAGTGTCAGTCACAAGTAGGCCCCAAACTATGGCTGTGCCCTTAGGCACCACTGTAACACAAATAGAAAATAATTTAGGAAAATAATATTAATAAAGCTCTAACTTATTTTTTGTGCTTAATGTTCCCTCGACCACCCCTACCGCATAAAACTAATTAATAGGTACACCGAGCACAGAAATCTGTGGTGAATGCATTTTCAATGTAGAGGTCATCATAAATATAACTGCGTGTGTTCAACACAATATTCCCTGTAACTCTCAGTGGCCATGAAGTAGCAAGCTGTGTGCTTTGCAGTTGCTTCTCTGATTCTTAGAAAGCTCTCTGAAGAGCTGTAATTGAGTGAACAAATACTATAAGATTGTGTACATTATAAATAGTTTAAGCACCAGAAATTGTAGATTCTTATGTTTTAAAGGAAATTAATAAGCAGGATTATGAAATCTTAAGTGAGACAGATTCCAGGAGACTGGAAAGCTGCCAGCATAAGAGCACTGGTCCCCCATAATAGCAACTGCAACAATAAAAGGGCTAAGAGACATCTCAAAATGTTAATTAAACACACATTCACCTCCTATACTTACCCATGTGATTCAGACAAAAGAATTAAACAGTATCTTCAGGTGTGCAGAGGCAAAGATAGTGGAGGAACAATACAGACAGTTTCTAAAAGGAGCTGGATTGCACACGCAGCAGATGGGAAATGCATTTCAGTGGAGACTCAACATAAATCAAGTTAGTCCTGAAGAAGGACCCAAAAAACACACATCCTCCTCTTCCTGCACAGGAAGAGAGGTCATGCCTTGCAAGTTCTACCTCAAGCTCCCCTTAGCAAAGCAGGGTAGGAAGTACAGGCAGGGCCTACAAATGTTCCCATTGGATGGCTATCCACAGGAACACAATACCCAAACCTTGGGGATCTCCAGTCGCTGGCTAGATGCTGCACCACTGAAGTCAATGGAATTGGTGCTATTGACTTTACATGGAGCAGGATCGAGCTCCAGAAAAGCAAAACCAACCTCCTACGTACCATCTAGCTCCTCTCTCAGAATACTGAGGGCATGGCTGGTTCAGGGCAGCCAGTCACTTTTTAGGTCAGAGAAGATTATGCCATTCAGGGCAACTGCTCCCTCCAGCTGCCCATATACTCTGCATTATAGGCATAGAAGAAATCTAAGGAGAGAGCCGTGTTGCGTGGCTGCATTTCCTGTCTACTCCTTTTTCTGCTGAATTTCAGTGTTTTTGCTCCCTCCTGCGCAGCAGAGAGGAAAGTGCCCAAATGTGCTAAATAGAACAATCCTCCAGAACATTGAGGGGGAGCGGGTGGGGGGGACGACAACTTATTAGCAGGGGAAGAGAAGAAAATAAAGGTGTTACAGTTATACAGACACTATAAGGGGCAGAGATTCTATAGGGATGAGCCCAGAGTAATCCCAAGAAATAAATTAATTTCTTAACTCTAACTAGAGTACTGTGTTCAGTGCTGGCCATCATGTCACCGAGAGAGGATTGCACCGGGCATGATGCGGCTCAGTGTTACCAGATAGAGTGATTGTAAATTATGAGGAAAGACTTCAGCTTATTCTTGCTGGGAAGAGAGGCAGCTTTGAAATGACTGAAGGTGTCTGAAAGGAGATTTGAGAGAAATGTGTTCGCATGAGGGAAGGGTTCAAAAGCTAAACAACAGCGTTAAAGGATTAGGGAAGTATAACAAGGAACTCGGGCAGAACCATTTTTCACAAGGAGTGTCTGGGTAGCCATTTAGAACGGAGTGGTGTATAGGACCCCCACACACATAGGTCCTCCAAACTTCACCAGACCTCAGATGTACAGCATGGACAATACCATTAAATAACAGCTACTAAGGGCTAGATTGTGCCCTTAGGCACAAACCTGAGCAAGGGATGATGTGTACACTGTACCCCCAACCCTGTAGGGAAGCTCTGGAAAGCACTGTGCCTCAGAGATACCCCCGAGTCATAATCCCTCTTCTGCTTCTTCCTCACTTTGGCCAGTGAGTGTGTGTCAGGGGTGGGGGTGGAGGGTTGAAACCAAGTGTCCACCTGTTCCCCATCCTTCCTTTCTCACCTGCTCCAGGTCTGTCGTAAACAGGCACACAGCATTTCTATTTACTCCTGTGTGGCCAGATCCAAGGCCTGGTGGCAGAAGCAGGGGGTTAAGGGAGGTTCTTATTCCTCCTTACTCCCTTGTGCAGCCCACATCACTAAGTCCTCAACTCAGATAACGCCAACTAAATATTTGGTGCATTTCAATTTTGAGTTGTTCCCTTTGTGCAAACAGCAGCTCTCCTGTTGATAGCATGCAGAGAGAGATTGCAATGTTATCAATTAAATTACCATTTGTCTGTTAACAGAGATTGGAGGAACTTCTGGCAAAATTCCCCCACAAGTCACCTCACCTAAATTACATAATCTGTGTCTACAAGCAACAAGTTCAAAACAATACTAGAGAGGAAGTAGCTGCCACCATTTTTATCCCATCATTACAGGATTCAACATTTCCAATGTTATGCTAATTAAAATCCTTTAGCAGGAGCTCAGAACCAGGGGGTTAGCCACCAGGATTCCAAAGATGGATGGAAGAAGAGCCAGGAGGGATGGCTCAATGGTTTACACATCAGCTATGTTTCAGAGTAGCAGCCGTGTTAGTCTGTATTCGCAAAAAGAGAGTACTAGTGGCACCTTAGAGACTAACCAATTTATTTGAGCATAAGCTTTCGTGAGCTACAGCTCACTTCATCGGATGCATCACAAAAGCTTATGCTCAAATAAATTGGTTAATCTCTAAGGTGCCACTAGTACTCTTTTTTCTTTTTACATCAACTATGAAATTTCTAGATTCCCTCAAACTATGAATTCAAATCTGGACAAGATCAATTTAATCCTTCCTCATTGCCTGGTATAGTAGAAAAAAAATACCATGAGTTTTCAGAGGAGACACAACACTATCTTCTCTCTTGCAGCATTGAGAAAGCAGAGGTTGGAAGGGCGGGGGATACAGCTCAGGAGAAGCCGTTCCCTCTCAGCAGCTAAAGAAGACAACAGACTTGAATCAAACACCGACAAAGAAACCCAGTGACACAGCAACAGAGCCACACCTACAAAAAACACTGACAGAATGGGCCAGATCCTCAGCTCCAATAAGACTGTTTTCACACTATTCCAGTGGGTAAAAGCAGTCTTAAACCTGGCCTATGTGACCAACAGGGCACCCTCCCCTAGCATAAGGCAATGCCCAGGTGGCATAGTGTCAGTGAAGACAAATATACCGTTATCCTCACAAGCCCCTGGTGTAAGGAACATGCCAGGAGGATGTTGGAGGGAAAACACAGCGCTCCAGGACAACCTATGGACTCTGGGGAGCCACTGCTGGGAAATCTGAACAACCCTGAGACGGCTACAACTTGCACTGGGGGCTGAACCAGCCCCAAGCACTGGGGGAGTGCAAAGGTGATGTAAAGCTGTTTATCTTTCTCCTTACTGCAGTCTACACCAAGCACAAGTCAGTCAGACCTGAAGAGAGGGGTGCACTTGCAAGTACTTAAGTTAGGTCAGTCCTATAAAACCTATTCTTTCCAAAGAAAAATTTCACAGAATACATGAGAATCATTTTTCAATCATTCGGAAGTAAATATTTGTTTTGGGGTCAGGGAGTTCTCAACATGAAAGATGATGAAGAATCATGCCTGGTCAAGTTAAAAGGAGATGGAGGCATTCCGCACCTTGTAAAACTGGGCCTTCTATTTGGTGTGTGAAAAGGAAATACTGGGCTAAATGCACCCTGGTTGACTCCACTGAAGGATGAATCTGGCAGACTGTATTTCTGGCCAGTAATTATCCCAGAGAGAAAGACCCAAATATTTACATAAGAACAACCATACTGAGTCAGACTAATGATCCATGTAGCCCAGTATCCTGTCTCTGACAGGGACTAGTGCCAGATGCTTCAGAAGGAATGAACATACCAGGGCTGTCATGAGTGATCCACCCCATTGCCCACTCCCAACTTCTGGCAATTGGAGGTTTTGGGACACCTAGAAACTGGAGTTGTATCCCTGACCATCTTGGCTAATAGCCATTGATGGACCTGTCCTCCAAGAACTTAAATTGTTGTTTGAATCCAGTTATACTTTTGGCCTTCGCAACATCCCTGGAAATGAGGCCCACAGGTTGACTGTGCGTTGTGTGAAGTACTTCCTTTTGTTTGTTGCAAGCCTGCTGCTTCTTATAGTCCCTTTCTCCACACCATGATTTTATAAACTCTATCATACTCCCCAAAGTCATCTCTTTTCTAAACTGAATAGTTCCAGTCTTTTCTCTTTCTCCTGGTATGGAAGCTGTTCCATCCTCCTAATTGTTTTCATTGCCCTTCTCTGCACCTTTTCCATTTAGCTGCATTACATTTTCACAATGTCTACATAAGATGTTGAGTGAGGTCCAAAGTCTATACAGGAGTTGAGTGCTCAGCACCTGCACAATCTGGGCCATATACAGAACCACAGACTATTTCTGTGTCGAAAACTGCCCTAAACATTGTTTAGTCAAGAACTTCCTACAAACACAAAAGAAGTAAGATAAATATTTCAACTTTCAGAAGCAAGAAATGAAATTCATCTAAAAATACTTTAATATAGCAAGTTTGCCTAGAGAACTTAGACATAGAAGAGGACACCCAATGTATAACCAAATTTACTGTTTAGTCTCATGGTAAGCAACAGATGCAAATTTACCACAAAGTTATTTGGTTAGAGTTACTAGTGTAGCTAGGACCATGCTGCCTTGTAGTCATGGTTTTACAGTATCAATGCTCAAATTGGCTGAGTTAGTTTTACTGTAAGTAAAATTCAAGTTTACAAAGAAACAAAATAATTTAGCATATTATGCTATACTCCATTTCATGCTCAGCTCACAATGATAAAACCCTAGAAGACAAGATAAACAATACTTCAGCATTAGGTTAATAATGCCAAAACATACAGAAATTTTAATGCCAATTTACAACATAATACAATGCTTTACAAGGAGAGTTCTCATGTCCGCTGGCCAAATGAGAACGCCACACGGTGAAAAGCATTCAAGTACTGTTATAGTGCATATAATATTGTCCACACTAAGAGGAATGTTTTATTTTACCTTCTTATAGAATTATTGTTTCAAAAGTCTGTGTCCTAAGTGTAATGCAACAATAAAGGAGTAAATTAAAATCATTGCCTCAAATATGAGGCCTAAGTCCTACAAGTTATTTACAAACTGTAGATCAGTAAACCCTTTGTAAAAAAAAAAAAAAAGAAGAGCAAAACCTTAACAGCATGATAAAGCTGAGAGCTTGCATACTATCATATGAACTAGAATGGAACTGATGTAGTATATCAACTAGTTGATGTGTATATTCTTAATTCAAGAATATTTTCTGTCACCGTATACAGAGTAAATGTACAACTAAGGACACTGTCAAATGGTTTTAATTTTGAAATTTGATTTTTTTTTAAACTGTTTTTGATAAAATTTTGGAATGTGGCAAAATTAAAATCAGTAGCCATTCTCTATCAGCATTTGTTACTTTCTCCACTGTGTTCATTCAAGGTAGGATTTACAAAAGCAATCAACATTGGCCTAATTCTGCTTCCAACGATAAAACTCCTATTGACTTCAGTCGAAGCAGAGATACACCAAATGCTGAGTGCTTTTGAAAACCCTATCCTTGATGGTTTGGTTTTGATCACTGATTCAGAGTAATCTGGATCTCTTGGTAAACTGGGAGCAAGCAAACAATGTGTGTTTTAATATGGCTAAATGTAAACATGTAGGCTATACTTACATGATGGGAGACTATCCTGAGAAACAGTGATTCTGAAAAAGATTTGGGGGTCATGGTGGATAATCAGCTGAACATGAGCTCCCAGTGTGACACTGTGGCCAAAAGAGCTAATGAAACCCTGGAACGCATAAATCTCAAGTAGAACTAGAAAGGTTATTTTACCTTTGTATTTGGCGCTGCTGTGACCGCTGCTGGAATACTGTGTCCAGCTATGGTGCCCGCAATTCAAGGACATAGATAAATTGGAGGGGGTTCAGAGAAGAGCCACGGGAACGATTAAAGGATTAGAAAACATGCCTTACAATGATATAACTATTTAGCTTAACAAAGGGAAGATCAAGGGATGACTTGATTATAGTCTGAGTATCTACATGGGGAACAAATATGGGCTCTTTCATCTTGCAGAGAAAGGTACACCACCATCCAATGGCTGAAAGTTGAAGCTAGACAAATTCAGACTGGAAATAAGTAGTAAATTTTTAACAGTGAAACTAAGTATTGGGACAATTTACCAAGGGTCATGGTGGATTCTCCATCTCTGAATTTTTAAATCAAGATTGGATGTTTTTCTAAAAGCTATGCTCTGGGAATTATTTTGGGGAAGTTCTATGGCCTGTCTTATACAGGAGGTCAGACTAGATGATCACAACAGTCCCCTCTGGCCTTGGAATCTATGACACTGTAAATTTAAACATGAAGGGAATAGAGTCTGTTTACAAAGCAAAGTTGGAAGGAAAAGAACTCTCTGTCACTGCCACATGTATATTTTGCTTCTTCCTGAAATCTATAGACCACTCATGCAAGCTTAAGAGAATTTCTCTAAAGGTAGGACAGTTGTGTGTGGCAGAAGTGTGGATACACTTGTGCCTCAGCTCAGAAAGGTTTTTGATATTACTAGTTTGTTTGTTTTTTTCTTCTTAACTAAAGATGATAAAAGGAATCTGGAATCAAAGCTACTTTTTCAAGTACATTTCTCTCCCTTTTTAAATTAACTGGATTCGATTACCCATACTGCTAACTGAAATTCATCTCCTAACCATTACAATTAAGACTACAGGTCCAGATTTACTGGACCAGCCCAATTGAGCTTGGCACAAGTCTAGAAGGGTGCATGCATGCACATATGCACACATGGTATCTCCCTGATCCTGAACGATGCTGTGTATCTTACACTCTGGCTGTTTGGTTGCAGGGCCATATCCCTCTTCACCAGTCACACGCCCTATGCTGGTAGCCAGGAGGAGCACTGGGAGAGCCACTCCGGCAGCCCTGCATGGGTGCTGTCATCCACTGACCAACTAAGGCAGGTTTAAGTCTGCTCATTGCTGCCAGAGTGGCCCATAGCATAATTCAACAGACTGGAGAATCTTGCTCATAATCCAACTCTCAGCTAACTTTCCAAAATAACACACAACACAATACATGGCATTGCATTCATTTTGGAGTTCACATTCATCTATTGTAATTACTATGGAGGCCACCAAAGTCACCAGAAAAGGGAGGGGGCATAGGGATGTTTCTACAAGAATTGGTCCCAGCATTAATACTAAATAAACACAGGAAAAACAAAAAGTGGGAAGGAGGCCAAGTCACTATAAGTGACACTGTCAGGTTAAAAGTTTTCTTCCTTTCTAAATTCATATTCTAGTAATGCAGGAGAACCTTGTGACTTTGCAGCATATTTGTTCACAACATCACAAGCTTTCCCTTAAGAACCCATTTTGCATTCACCAAATATGGTCTGTAAAGTTGCCAAGTGCACAAGCTGAAGGCACAGAGTCAAAAAACATTAAGGAAAAAACCAATGGAAGAAACAAATTCGGAATCAAAAACCTCATTGTCAGAATTATATTTAGAAGGGACCAACTCTTAAAGCTGCTGTCACTTTGTACTGAATAATAAATACTGCAAAGTAACAAATCTTTATTCTTATTATTTAAGTAAAAGCTTCAGAAAATACCTTGAAGTTTTAAAACTAATACACTGATGTGTTAATTAGTTTAAAGAATGTCCATAATAAAAAACAAGAGTGCAAAAAAGATTCTTCCATTTTAACATTTTTGGAGGAAGCTGCTGATTTTGGCTGCCAATTTTCACTTAGAAATTATCTGGTTTTCAAGGCGCATTCCTCACGGAATCAGAGAGTAGGAACTTGCTGAGAGACCAAACCGAAGCATCATGTCTTTCAAAGTTATCCCAAGTGTAGCAGCAACTGACATTTTATTACATAACGAAGAAAGTCCAAACTGCTCTTCCAGGTATAGCTTGCGACAGAGCTCCTGAATATCAGCAGACCCCAGCTGAGGCGCTGGATATTATCTGTGCTCCTCCAGTGTCGTTCTGGCTAGGAATAAAAGCACATCCGGTATGTTCACTATCTGTACCCTCTGGAGCTTGCACATGCTGACGAGCCATCTGAAATATACATAAAAGAGACATGGTTAATCAGAAATCCTTATAATAACTTACACTTCTGTAGCGCCTTTCATCCTGACAGATCCTAAAGCACTGTGTACAAACTGAATCTGATACGCCAGCTCTTTAGTCATTTCATCTACCACCCTTCTGTCTAGAAGAATGGCAGCACAGAGCAATGCTCCATATCAGTCTAGAGAAGGAAATTAAGAAGGACATATTCCACTGATATTATTGGAAGAAATTGGGTAGAGAGAATGCAGTCAAAATTCAATGAGAGCTGATGCTACTAATAGTTACCAAAAGATCCAGGGGATGTTTAGTGTCAAGTGATCAGGACCTTGCTTTTAAATCTCACCATAAAAGATATGGGACTAGATTCTCTCCTGTGCCAAAGCTCTACTGAGGTGAGGGCACCAAAGACCTAGTTATCAATCCCTGATTCAGCTGACCAGCTCCAGCCCTGACAAGTTAGAGCAAGCTGTTGGGCAGCTCTAATTTGTACCTCTGGGATAGGGTAGCCAGCAAAGAATTGTAGCAGAGCTCCAATTTCCTCCCTCCTTCCTTTCATATATCCCTTATACAGGGGAGGGAATAAGGTGGGAAACTCAGGTACAGGGCCCAGATCTGGTACACTTGCATAAATAGAGAGAGTTGTCTGCTGGTCATTTTTTTGGCCAAATTATGGCCTCTTTACATGGGCTTAATGGTGCAAAGGGCTGTAACTGTGTGGAGAATCTGGCCCCCCATCTCCACAGTTGCATGGACACCTTGTTGTCTCAGAGGCAACACTGGGGGCCTTGTTAGAGTTGGTCCTATTAGCAGTGGTTACGTGGAAGACAGCAACACATTGGAGTGCAGGTTCTGATCACTCCCAGACCTCAGAGACCCACCCTTTTCTCTGTATTCAAGCAGTCCACTCGGAAAAGAATCATTCCTCCCCCTGCTGAAGAGTTACACCTTTATATACATAGAAAATGATATGGTCTCCACCTGCTGGTTGAAAGACCCATAACCCAACTAGCACAGAAGATCAAAGACAGTTTTATTCTTTTTATTTTTTTTTAAACTAAACAATGAACAATAGCGGATTCTTACTTACTATAAGTTAACTCTTCTCCAGCTCTCTTGCGTGACTGGTCACCTCTGGGAAAGAATGGGGAGAAAAGAATGGTCATTGAACCAAACAAAAAAACAGTGTGGAAACCTATGACAGCAAAGTCATCATATTTAATTTGTAAAAGAAATACTGGGACATTTAGTAGAAATTAAACAGTATGCAAATATGCTAATGACAACAACAGTCGAAATATATGATTGGGGAAAAAAACACAGCAGAATCAATACACATACAATAAAAAGTGCAATCAGACAATTATATAGTTTAGTTACTCTATCCTTTTCTTTAAAATTGATTTTAAAAATAATTCTTATGATAAATAAAAAGCTCACCCTCTGGATTTAAATGAAACTATTTAATGTATGAGTTGAGACCAGACTATAGCTGAGCAATTTGTCTTAAAACAAACTCCTTATACCAGTTTTATAAAGCTATTTTAGAAGATCTGAAAGATTTTTAGATTTAGCAGTAGCCGAAATCTTCTTATTCTTCTGATCCACTAAATCCAAATACTATTCCTCTAAACAGAGGATTTTTTTTTTTTAAAAGAATTCTGGGTGAAATCCTGGCTCCACTGAAGTCAACAGCAAAACTCTCATTCACTTCAAAAGGGTTAGGATTTCTTCACCCCTTTGACTTTCTTGACTAGTATGTACAGAAAACTGAGCTGCTTTGTAGTTTTATTTGAAGCTAGATGGCAATAGCTGACTATGAGGCAAGAGAGATGTCTCAATGTTATTTATTTTCTTCATGCTAGCCAGAATCTCTCACTTCTCTGCTAGCAGGCAATCCAGATCAAGCGTTCATGTGACACAACAGGAAGTAGTGAACCACTTTAATAAATCCATCCTCTTTGAGAGTGGCCTGTGGTGTGCACTTTGTTTAAGGTCATTAATGCAAAAATCACCACGGAGTGATTAGGTAACTTCCCCACCACCTTCAGTTGCACTAGTCATTTGATTATCACTGCTGAAAACTTTCTAGAGGGGTGCCAGTCATGTAATTAGTTCTTCAATGTTCAGTCTCCTTGTGGTTAATTTTGGTGTGATATGTGGAGCAGTGAAGATGTCAACAATCTGCTGCTTGTACAGAAAGTCTCATTTGGGAAATAGGAATGTTGTTTTGACTTCATCATTTATATATCAGGCTGCTAAAATTGATGGCTTTTTAATCTATATTTAATAAATGAGTTAATCTGTAATTTTAAGTACTAAACAGCACACCAGAATCTTAGTCTAATTGCAGGAAATTATCTCCATCCCAGTGTACATTCTTTTGACTCAGCTGATTTTTAGCAACTCTAGAATTAATTTAGCAAAACAACTGTTTCATCAGCATGAATGTCAATTACATAAGCAAGCCATATATACAATTAAATTAGAGAGGAACTAATATGGAACTTTGCAGCTTCAATTGCTAATTGAATAAAAGCCTATAGTTCTCAGTATAAAAGCCTAATACAACTTGATTTTTTTAATTTAGTATATAGTTCTGAGTGTGTGTGGTTTCTCATAGTGCATTTGACCAAAGGCTGCACAAAAGAGTTCTTGAGGATCATCCACTTTTTTTGTTCTAGGTTCTACCATCCCCCTTTCTGTATGACCTCTTGCCTCTATACTCCTATGAGGTCACAGAACTGTGAGAGAAAGAACAAGTTAGTTAGCCTGTTTGCAGGCAGACACAAATACTGCTCTTCAAAGGAACCAGCCATCAATGCTTGGCTCTATTTAAGCACTGTAGAACATCAAAACTTGGCAGCAGAAGACCCTGGTTATTCCCATGCCAAATAACAACCATTACCAAAGGTAATGTATAGAGACAACGTGAATTGGAACTGGGCTACAGTGGTCAGTAACATTAGGAACAGGCAATTATTTATTTTTGTACAAAACAGAAATTGACAAACTATGTTTCAAGGACCCCTGGTGGTTCAAAGCACTTGCTGTGGGGTCCATACTAGATGGAGGGTAGGTTGTTCCCCACAAGGGCCCCTTAACTCTTGAACATACTTCCCCCCCGCACTAGTCTGCTAGCGTATAGATTGGGGAACTTTCCAGTCATATATTGCAAAGCCTCTCTCAAGCACTTAGGAAGGTAATGATTATATGTAGATGGTAAAACTGGAGGCCTTTATTTTTATATCTTTGGACTAGTAATATACTGTTGAGTAACATTAGTATTATTGTCAATCATTTTTAAGTAAAGTGAATTTAAATTACTGCTAGGGCACTCAGAGCCAGTGATGGGCTCTTTTAAATGCTAAAAATGGAAAGAAGAATTTTTTTATTTTTTTTTTGTAAATTAACCCCAATGCTTGCCATCAGAACAATATCTAAGCATATATAGTATATTCTAATACTGCTCTTTCAAGCACAACATGCATATTAGATATGTTTATTCCAAATGCCCAAATCAGACCTTACCTTCTTTTTTCCATATAGCATATTGATATTTACAGAATAAAATCAGTTACATTATATTAGAGTTATCCTATAAACACCTTCAAAGACTAAACCCAAATAGTGGGTATTCCTTATTCAAAGAATTGTTGTCGTCCCCCCTCACCCGGCACAGGTAGCATTTGGTAGATAGCAAAGTACGTTTTTTTTTATTTCACAGAAAACATCGGGACAGACGTACCCAAGAATTGTTATCCAACATCACATATGCAGATACAAAACTAAGACAAAGATATTAAAGCCCAAGGGCCCCACAAGTTATTTTTTAAGTCCTTTACAAACAGATAAAGGTATTTTCTTGCACCCATGTAAATCCCAGTGAAGGATCAGGGCTATGGAGGTTACAGTCCACACCCTAGGCAAAGATTCCAGGAAAAGGAGCAGCATAGGGAAAAAAAGCAGAACAATGAGAGAACGTTGGGAAGAGCAAAAAAAAATCTTGGGAAGAGCAAAAAGGAGAAGAAAATAAGAGAGAAGGTAGGGTAGAACAGAAAAGAGACTTGAAAACATAGACAAGAAGTTAAAATTTGATGTGGAAGGTGAGATGAAGCCAGTGAAGGGATAGGAAGAGGAGAGTGGCATGGTGAGAAGAGGTGAAATTTGCAGCATTTTTTGGAGGGGATTGGAAAGTGACAATTTGGGGGATCAAAGAGAAAGAGAGAGACTGCTGCAGTCAAGACTGAATATACACTCTAGAATTATCAAATTGTTCTGACAAAATAAATATAGAGTTTTCTGGGAACACAGATTTACATGAATAATCAATAAGATAAGAAGAAAGGTTGGCTTATCTGAATAATTTTTATGTAGGTTTTTAAATAAGGCTCTGCGTTGCAGTGGTGATGTCAGAAACGATGCTGAAATAGCTATCTACCAGGACACACGTTTTCACAGTTTTTCCTTGCACTCAAAGTGCTGTCAGTATAGTTCGATGGGAAGAGTTAAACCTTTTACGATAAAACTATGAATCATTAATTATTGACCTATGGCATCATGGAAAAAGATCTTTCAGGTCAAATTTATTAGCACTTGGAATATTGCCAGTGTTTAAAAAGCTCAGCTCAAGGCTTGCTTACGAATTGTCTCTGAGGAAATATAGTTTAACTTCTCAATTAAAAATAGACATATTTCATAATCAGATTTCCAGGTTTAAGTGATTAGATGTAATTGTATCATTTCAAATATGTTTACTGATAAAAATGATGCTTTAGAAATCTCAAGTCATCTTGTGGCTAAATGCCCTTAAAGTCTTTTCTAATCTTTCTTTTTTTTTTTTTTTTTTTTTTTTTAAAACCACACATTCTTAATGAGGGTTTTAATGCAGCGAGAACTTTTGCTAAGATCAATATCAATCTCCCCTCTGCTTCTCCACTCCCAAAGAACAACCCCATAACTGAGAACAAACTGTAATTCAAGAGACCAATAGGGGGTTTCTTTTAATAACTTCAATTTTTCTCAAAAACAACTTCAATACATTCTGCTCTATCTATGGTCTTTGAAATGGAGTGTGTCAAAATTTAAAAGGCTTGACTAAATTTCCAAGTTAGTATAAACACCCTCTCCTTTTCTTAGGCTATTCAATATATACAAGCACAGTAGAAAACATGCGAGTCTTCAAATTACCACTTAAATACCAAGGCAATGGCACATAAGAAATACTTAAAATATTACCCGATCTTACTCCCATTAATCTTAACACCAGGATGCTGCCCATTGATAGAAGCCAGTATTAAATACAGAGTGCTGGTTTTGTGTCAAAAGATAGGCAGATGATTATTCCTTAGCACTGGTGCTTTGAACAGCAGAATATTTACTAATAACTTTTCTACTTTAGTAACTGGAACTCTCACTTGGGGGATATTTCAAAGGAGCTCAGACGTGCTCAGCTACAGATCACAAGGCGATCTGAAGGTCAACACCAATGTGTTAAGACCGACCTGACCTTTTGTTTTATGTGTATTCTTTATGATTGGAGAGAACACAGTTCTAGGTCTCCTGACAGCCAACATACAACACATGATGTTATTCTAGTTAGGAGATAAAAGAATGTGCTTCTCAGAAATACTGATCATCAACTGAAATATTATAATTATAATATTGATCTAAGTGAAAACTGAAGGCCTTAAGAAAGACTATCTATAAATTCCCATTTCTGTGAGAATATTGTATATGCACTATTGCTATAAGCAGCCACTAAGATTAGGATAATTAACATTTAGAGAAAAATAAAATTCTCTTTTACTCAGTTTGTTTACTTTGTGCATTTGATAGTACTTTGTGTATTATCAGTTTCAATGCTTTGTTGAGGGTCACTTTCACTTCCTGCCTCATGCACTAGCTGCTCTACTCTGGAGAGATGCTCCTCTGAAAGGATCTGGGCTTGCTAACTTCCTCAGCCTAACCTTAGCGTTTCTGGCTCCTGCAGAGGGGGTCAGGAGAGGCAGCAGTGGCAGTCACGTGCTGCAGCCTGCCAAGTTCACTGAAAGACAATCGGCCGGTAAGATGTGAGAGCACGGACTGGAGTGGGAGGAGAAGAGGAGCACAGCAGACCCCAGCGCATTTTTAAAAACTAACAAAAATTCAAACTGATGGTGTCCTTTTACTACTTTAGGGAAAAGCTATGTTCAAAGGACAATGCTGAATGGGAACTGACAGTGAAGATGACCACCCACTAATAAATAAATCAAAATACCACGAGGGTATAAAAATAATCAGAAACATCTCAATTTTATCGGAAAGTATTTGAGAGCTGCTGATCACCTATTACTTCTTATTGCTTTCAATGGAATTTGTGGGTGCTCGGAACGTCTGAAAACTCAGGCCACATTGTTAGGTGCTTAAATATGGATTTAGGTGCCTAAATACCCAGATTTGAACATTCTGGTTCAAGTCTTTAGAATAATATTTAATATTCTATTGAATACAATATTTACATTTTTATGGGGTTTTTTGAAGTATATGCATTTTAGTAGTATCAGTGCTGTCTAGTGTGTGCAACTGCCATTGAAGGCTAATAATTATTACCTGGTAAATCCATTCTGCATAAGCTCTCTTTGAAGTTTCTGGTCTTGAGCAGCATATTCCTGAAGCTCAGATTCCACAGCAGGGGGGAGAATGTTTGGGATGAATTTAGAAAACAAAGCTGGTGCCATCTGAACCCACTCTGTGTGAAAAGGGAAAAATAAAAAAAATGATGAAACATGCAGAATAGAAAAAAAAAAAAACCTTATGAGCGGTAATTTTTTCTTTAAGAATTAGCAATGATTATTTTGAGGAAGGACTGAAGGTTTTTAAAAAAATAATACAAATTGTTTAAATAGCTTGAATTAAAAGACTAGATATTCTTAAAGTCTCACACATTTTTGGCCCAAGAGTCAGTGCTTCTCCATCAAGAGCCAATGGCACGATAGACACTTACTGCTGTAAACAGTACGAATCTTATACTTCATTGCCCTGTACCTTCTGTAATCCTTTACACCAGAGCAAGAGGGTGTAAAATGCTATTAAGTCAGAATAGATTCATAGATATTAAGGTCAGAAGGGACCATTATGATCATCCAGTCCGACCTCCTGCACAACGCAGGCCACAGAATCTCACCCACCCACTCCTGCGAAAAACCTCTCACCTATGTCTGAGCTACTGAAGTCCTCAAATCGTGGTTTAAAGACTTCAAGGAGCACAGAATCCTCCAGCAAGTGACCCGTGCCCCATGCTACAGAGGAAGGCTAAACCCTGAGCATATGGGCAAGATTCACCAGCCAGATACCCAATGACAAGGTGGATAAGGTAATGTCTTATTGGACCAGCTTCTGGTAGTGAAAGAGACAAGCTTTTAAACAACTACACTGCATACAAAGTCAGAATGGTATACATCCTCCAGGAGGCAGCTCCACAGACAGGGTCTCTTCACTGAAGCAACCATGCCTCCAGACTGATTCCATAGACTCTCAGAAGTGACAAAGCAAAGATAATGTAGCATATAGCAACTGCCTTAGAAACATGGAGAAACAGAGAGGTACCACAGAGTAACAGTGCAAGTATCTATAGCTGAGCTTGGTTGGAGAAGAAGAGAATGTTTGCTAACAACTGTTGCAATTCTAGTGTAGACAAGGCAAGTTGTACTCATTGGTTAAGGTAAACCCTTGGCTCCCTCATAGGGTTTACCTGACTACTGAACATGCCTTAGCTAATGTGTTAAAAATACACCATGTTCCTAGCGTAGACATGGCCTTACACATGAACACCAGTGCATAAACCAATACCTTCATCACTGTAGTAAGGTTCACTGATAATTTATACACAAAGCAATACCACCTTGCACATTACACAGTAAGTTAAAGGTACTGTGCCATTTAATGAGTACACACAAATATCCCATTAAACTATCAGCATTGGACAAGTTAGCCCAAGCTAATTTCTTAACATTAAATACTGTTGACAAGCTCTTCTGTGCCATTGCCATTGACACTGACCATGTGAAATAAAAAGTGTTTAAACCTATAAACAATAAATCCTCTAATGGTGACGTGAGTCAGAGAGATCAGTATCTTACACATTCTTTACCAATGAAGGAAAGTTATGGACAGCAGCCAAATGCACTGTGTAAATGTCTACATATTTTCTTAGAACAAAGGATTAAACCCACATTTACCCCCCCACCCCCCATCTTCAAGACCTTCAAGTCTGGGTTACCTCAACCCCATGCCGTGGCTGGTCACTGCATCTGACCTGTTTTTCTCCATCCTCTCTTCCCTGCCCCCACCCCTGCCATTTTCATTTTGTTATTTTTTTTCACCCCCTCATCTCTTTTGTCTGTGAATGTTGCTCATTCATATGGTCACCTCTTTCATAGAATATCAGGGTTGGAAGGGACCCCAGAAGGTCATCTAGTCCAACCCCCTGCTCAAAGCAGGACCAATTCCCAGTTAAATCATCCCAGCCAGGGCTTTGTCAAGCCTGACCTTAAAAACCTCTAAGGAAGGAGATTCTACCACCTCCCTAGGTAACGCATTCCAGTGTTTCACCACCCTCTTAGTGAAAAAGTTTTTCCTAATATCCAATCTAAACCTCCCCCACTGCAACTTGAGACCATTACTCCTCGTTCTGTCATCTGCTACCATTGAGAACAGTCTAGAGCCATCCTCTTTGGAACCCCCTTTCAGGTAGTTGAAAGCAGCTATCAAATCCCCCCTCATTCTTCTCTTCTGCAGGCTAAACAATCCCAGCTCCCTCAGCCTCTCCTCATAACTCATGTGTTCCAGTCCCCTAATCATTTTTGTTGCCCTTCGCTGGACTCTCTCCAATTTATCCACATCCTTCTTGAAGTGTGGGGCCCAAAACTGGACACAGTACTCCAGATGAGGCCTCACCAATGTCGAATAGAGGGGAACGATCACGTCCCTCGATCTGCTCGCTATGCCCCTACTTATACATCACAAAATGCCATTGGCCTTCTTGGCAACAAGGGCACACTGCTGACTCATATCCAGCTTCTCGTCCACTGTCACCCCTAGGTCCTTTTCCGCAGAACTGCTGCCTAGCCATTCGGTCCCTAGTCTGTAGCTGTGCATTGGGTTCTTCCGTCCTAAGTGCAGGACCCTGCACTTATCCTTATTGAACCTCATCAGATTCCTTTTGGCCCAATCTTCCAATTGGTCTAGGTCCTTCTGTATCCTATCCCTCCCCTCCAGCGTATCTACCACTCCTCCCAGTTTAGTGTCATCCTTCAGTTCTCCTTCTTCCTCTCTTTCCCAACCCCTATTCTCTTTCCTTCTTCTGTCTCCTTCCTTCCACTATGTGGCTTCCTTTCTCTACCCTTTACCCTCCCCATCCCCAACATTAATCAGAACAAATTTTGCTGCGGGAGATCTGGAGAGGAGTCTACTAGTGTCTCTGTGTTCCTCCAGAAAAGGCATGCTAGAGTAGGTAGAGAAGAGAGAAGGAAAAAGAAGCAGATTGAGCTGCTTAAGGAGAGCTACTGGACAGTGTTCCCTCTAATTTTTCCCCACAAATCTATGGAATGAATTTTGTTATGTGCACCAATATGGAGGTGATGTGTGACGCATCACCTTCATATTGGTGCATTTAACAAAATTCATGTGGTGGGGCCGAGGCATTCGGAGTGTGGGAGGGGGCTCAGTGCTGAGGCAGAAGGTTGGGGTGCAGGGGTGTGAGGGCTTCAGCTGGGTGAGGCGGGTTCTGGGCTGGGGCCGGCGGGTTCTGGGCTGGGGCCACGGATGAGGGGCTCAGGGCTGGAGCAGAGGCTTGGGGTGTGTGTGGGGGGAGGGGAGGGGCTGAGGGCTCCGGCTGGGGTGTGGGCTCTGGGGTGGAGCTGTGGATGAGGAGTTTGGGGTGCAGAGGGTGCTCCAGGGCTTCGGTATGGAGAGAATGGACTCCCCAGCTCTCTCTCCCCGCAACAGCACCTGGGCTGGGGTGGGAGATGAGCCTCTCTCCACACAGCAGCTTCAGGGCTGGGGCCACGGGATAGGCACCCCTTCCCTGGCAGGTCTGGGCTAGGGGCGGGGTGCCTCGGCCACAGCAGGTCCAAGCCGGGGCTGGGTTTGGGCCGCCCCTCCCCTGGCAGGACCTGGCCGGGCGGGTTCCCTAAGCACATGCATAGCGCTAAACAGGCTGCTGCACAGCTTACAGGGAACTTAGGTGCTGGACACATTTTGCTCCCTGACTTCAGCCCAGATCAGAGTACTTAAGTGCATGGCAAGTTTCTCCAATCGCACTACTCTTCTTCTCCTCCCTTTGCCAGCCTCTCCTATTACTCTGTCAATCGCCTAGTCTCAGAGAACCATTTGGAGATAGAGCGTGGAGAAGAGATAGCTCTTGAAGCTCATATTCCCTTCCTTTGTATTTCCAGTGCCAGCAGTGGAGACTGAGTGGCATCAACAATCGTGTACAACTGGAACAGCTTCTCACCTTTGGGGCAGTCTCACAGCCTCCCAGGGGCCTGCTCTTCTGAACACGGTAGAATCTAAATCACCAAGGACTGACTCTACTAAGGAACATCTTTCAATACAGAGGAATTATTCTTGGTACAAACTTAGAGCACTTCCAGTCCAGCTAGAACAGCATTCATATAGTATCCTTATCTTCATCTAGTATCCTTATCTTCATCTTTTCAATTAATTTTACTATGTTGCTATTGACTAAAGCCATGACAAGGTGAATGTTTGACAGATTGAGCTTAAGAATTTGATGTGTTGTATACCACAAACTCAATATTCTTTCCTTAATTGGTTTCAGAGTAACAGCCGTGTTAGTCTGTATTCGCAAAAAGAAAAGGAGGACTTGTGGCACCTTAGAGACTAACCAATTTATTAGAGCATAAGCTTTCGTGAGCTACAGCTCACTTCCTCAGATGCATATCGTGGAAATGCATATCCTTAATTGCTAACCAAAGACATTCTGTTCTCTTCCATAGCATAAGCATTGTTCACAGATTGGCTAAGTGGACACTGTGAACTCTAACTATCTCACTCTAAACATTACAACTGTCTCTGAATGCTTACTTATGAAGCATCCAGCAGGATTACTCAGACAACTATGCACTTCTACTCAAAGTTAATAGGTATGCAGCTCACCGGGTATATGACTTGAGAATTTAGAATAAGAGATATTCAACGTTATAATTATAGTGCTGCCAACTCATGATTTTATTGCAAGTCTTGTGCTGTTTGGTGTTTTTCTTAAAGCCTACACTTCTGGAGTCATGCAATTACAGGACAATCTCAGCTTTCATTTTTCTATCCCTCAAGATTGTGAAGACGGGATTGAAAATGTTAAACTCAAAAGCTCAAACACCAGAATGCAAATAAAAAGAACCTCAAATTTATCATTTTTTAAAATCTAATTTTTGTGGACATGACTGTGATGAAGTGGGGATTTTCCCTTGTTATGATGGATGTGAGTCTTACTGTTGAGCCTATGTGAGTTTTACTGTTTTGCATGAATACTGTGTGTGCCTCAGTTTCCCATGTGCTGCACCAATACCTCGGTGGTGAGAATAGGGGTGTCTGACTATGGCTGAGACCTCTGAGGCAGGTGAGGCTGCTCCAGCTGCCTGCACATATGCTATGACCGGTGCCCTTCACAACCTGAAACCCAGGAGGGGATGCAACCAGGTGACGACCAGATGACTCTTTGCCCAAGAAGCGAGACAAAGACAAGCAGCAGCAACGGAGGTGTCTGAGGTCAGGTTGCTGGAAGCTGGCAGTCTGCTTGAGGAGACTGGAAAAGGGGGAGTCCAGGGCTTCCGGGCCCAGGACTCCCCAACTTGGACTTGGCCGAAAGTCACTAATTTCCATGCTAACAAGTTCTGTTCTATGCTGTGTTCCTGTTGACTAATAAACCTTCTGTTTTACACTGGCTGAGAGTCACATCTGACTGCAAAGTTGGGGTGCAGGGCCCTCTGGCTTCCCCAGGAGTCCCGCCCGGGCGGACTCGCTGCAGGAAGCGCACGGCATGGAAGGGGATGCTGAATGCTCCAAGGTCAGATCAAGGAAGGTCGAAGCTGTGTAGGTGTCTTCCCCTGGCAACAGTATGCTCAGAGAGAGGAGACATGCTCCCCCAGAGTCCTGACTGGCTTTATACGGAGTAGTTCCAGAGCATCGCCCGGTGACTCCGAGACAACAACTCGTGATTTTTAAACATCTGGCAATACAAAATCCAATCACTTCATGTTAGGATGGTGCAGAGAGAGGGCGGTTTGTACAGTCCCGTCTGGTTGTCAGTTATTTTGGTCAAATAATGGAATGGCTTGAGCAATCTGTCATATGAGGACTGAGGTTGGGGCTTGCAAGAGGACTTCCACAGATGTTGGAGCAGCTGGTAACTGACAGCTTTACCGTTTTTAAGGGAAAACTTAAATTCTGCAGAAATCAATGGCTTAGGTCTTCCTACTCAACACTAGCCAGGTGATTTTTCATGACCTGGTAACAATCTTATTTAAATAGCCTTTGGAACACAGTAAGAATACTGAAAATCTGAGAGGGAAATGACAGTACTGAACCAAACTAAACTTTGTCTGTGAAGGAAAAGGCAAGGCAAGTTCCATTTAATCTTGACAGGCTTTGTAAGGTTTTCAATACTCTTGTCTTTTGGGATATAAAATAGGATAGTAATATCAAAATCTTACAGATCGGCTCAACTTAGAATGAAATCATGCTTTGTGCTCTTTTTAAATACATTTTCCTTCTCCAGCACTGAAAAGTAAAAGAGGGTAAAGATGAAAGTCATCACCAGTTTCCTTCCCCTACCTCCTTATATTTTTTAATGTTTGATAAAAATAAGACATGCCTGCGAAGAGTGTTAACTGTGTGAATTCTGTAGATAGTCTGACCACCACAATACTGGCCCTCATACACGCCAGACTGAAGTTTTCATAAAGCTTCCTCTTTGTCATGTCTGGTTCTTTGAGTGGCAATTCCATAGAAAAGAAGATGTGATGGCACCTGGATACGATCCTCTTCGCAGTTACACCAGTACAAAACAATAGAATAACTCCATGGAGCTAAAACTGGCATTGTAGGTAAGAGGAAAACCAGGCCCATTTTGGTATTTGTGTTTTTGAAGCAGAAAAATAAAGGAGCATGACCGATGTTCATTCCGGGAACTTCACAGAATGCCCAAAACATTTCCTCTCCTCATCGCCAGTTAGATGCTGTTGACAGTAGAGATTTACAGCAGAGACTATACCTGGTCACTAACTAAAGCATATGAATACACGTTCATTACAATATTGTTAGAATTACATATTTTATTATATGCCTATTAAGTCTTATAACAACTGCAGAGCTCACCACATGGCAAACTACACATACCAGTGACTAATGGTTATTTTAAATTACCTGCTGCTGTACTGTTAAACTCCTTGGGAATACTGTCCCTTGACCAGGGCTCCCTTCAGTTTCCAAATTATACTTTACAGTACCTTCTCAATTTCATATTAAATTTCTAATGCCATGAAAAATCTCAGAGTACGTCTACACTCCCATAAAAAACCTCTGGCACCGAGTCTCAGAGCCTGGGTAGCTGACTTACGACTCACAGAGCCCGGGCTGCAGGGCTGAAAATTGCAGTTTAGACACTTGGGCTGGAGCCCAGGCCCTGAGACCCTCTCCACTCATGGAAACATCTACACTGCAATTTGATAGCCCTGCCGCCACAGCCCCAAGACAGCTGACCCAGGCCATCTGCAACAGTGCCAAAGGTCTTTTATCGCAGTGTAGACATACCCTCACACACCACACTTTTCTAGGCTTGTTGAGATAACTAATGTTGGACTTGAAGCCCACATTATATACATTTTACCCAAGGGCAAAATAAAACTTTACAATGAAATAAATGAATTATTTATTTGTTTTAGCAAAATTACTTCTGTAATCACCACAGCATCATAGATGGAAAGGCCATATCATTCCCACTGTTTTATCTATCTTGTTTTTGAATATTTGTCATGATTGTCCCATTGAGCAGCCTCATCCCCTTATAGTAATACAAAGAAGCACAGTGCTCTTGCTTCAGTTTCCCCTCTCTTATTTTAAACTATTTAAGTGAAGGTGGGAGCCCAATGCAAGAATTAGTCCTCCTGCAGTTCACAATATAGATCTACTGCATTCATAACAAAAGCTTTGCTGGGACATTACACAACACAGCTGAACACTGGCTGACAGATAAGATCATGAAACTACCTTTTTAAAGATACATAATATTCCAGTTTGTGGAATGTTTTGGCACTATAGAATGATGGGAGATTCCAAAAGGAAGCAATGAATATTTACCTGGTCTAAGTGTATACAGGCCTTTCACAATATTTGCCATGGTTGAAGGGGTTATTTGAAACGGTGTTGACTGAGCTTCTAAAAGTAAAGCTGAAATGAAAAGAGAAGCCTGATTAGCCATTTTCTTGATCAAATACTTTAGGTTCTCTGCATATATTTTTGGCAGTTAAAAGAAAGTTATTTTTTCCTGCTCTGTCTGTCACCTGATGTTCATAATGAGGAAACCAAGTGAGAGACAAATGAGTGAGAACTGTATTCTTACAGATGTAAGTACTGTATAACCTTTTAATTAAAGTGCAATATACGATATAAAGTTATGTGTGGCAAAAATGTGAAATAATACTTTATCTTTCTCCTGTTACAGCTAAGCATATAGGACTTGTAAGGGAAAACAGGCAAGTAACTGTGTTTCAATGACTCCGCAACAGAACTGAAGTAAATGCAACTTATTTTTAGCGGTAACATTCACAGTGCTATGGTAAGCATAAGAATTTCCACTAATAACTGTTTTAAGACATTTACCATCCTGGCAACAATATCTGCTCTGGATTTGAAGTCCAAACATGAACACTCACCCTGAAACAAAGTTTTTTTTAAAAATCAGCTATAAGCAAGAGTACTTTCTTTCTTTTTTTTCTTTTTTTTTAAATAGGAGAGAATATTTATCTTTCATTCTTGATGCACTTATTGGCTTAATATGTAACCGAGAGACACTATCAATAACTGCATTTTTTCTTTGGATAGTTGATTTGGTACTGTTATTATTAAGCATATTATGCGGCATCAGTTTTTAACATGAGGTGGATTTGATTAATGTTGTACCTGTATAAACTACAACATGAACTACTTGTAATTCATTTTGTTAAAGAGCTACATCTGCCCCAAGCCCTTCCTGCCATGTTTGTATGTTTCCAGAAGCCACTGGTCAGCATGTGTTACACACTCCTCTCTCTGCCCGATCCACAGCGCACGGTCCTGTCCCTTTAGCTCACACTTTGGAAACATATGTTTTTAGCTGTAGAGCGTCCCCAGTTCAATACCCAATATTGGTCAAGATGGCAGTCACCATACTTATAACCACTGCTTTTTTTTTTTTTTTTTTAAAGTTCTTCCTTCTTCTGTGGTATAAAAGACCTGTATAAAACAGTGGAAACTGACAAGAGAAATCTCTTTCTTTAATCTTTCAATTACAGTAATCCAAAGTGCTATTTGTAACTATTATAGGTAAATTTGTCTCTGACAGAAGTGTGATTTTAAAAAGAACAGTGTCCCTTTAAATCTGGAAGTTTTGAAAGGACTGTGACTTGCATTCAATGAGACATTTGAAACCTTTCCTCAACAGATTTTCCCTGCAGCAGTACCTAGGCTAGTCAGGAAAGCTGCCTAAAGTGATGTCACCTAGGGAACAAGACTTTATTACAATGTGTAGCAATATCTAAATATGATCTAGAAGAGATTAAGCTATAGATATATCATGCATCTAAAACACAAGCCTAGCCATCAGACGTTTAGGTGCAATTGTAAAATGATTCTATCTAAAATGGAACCAACGTATGTGTACTGGATTTAGTTTTAAATGGCTTTTTCAGTTCCTCCTTAAAACTTTTGAGAAGACTATTTAAAAAGAATAATCACATCAAAGGTAAACATTTAAACATTAAAATAAACATAAACTCAACAAAAGCCAGAACATTCACAGCTAAAAGCAGCTGAATACATGGCATCTGACAGTATCTTCAAACCATTTGGACATAATTCACTGACTTCATTAAAGGAAACCCAATAGCCAATCTTGCTTTGTAGTAGTGTTTGATCTTATATCCCACATAGGCTGCAACAGCTAGAGATATTTAAACATACTTGAGCAGGACTAACACTCATCACAGGCAATTTTACACAATGGGGGAGGACAGACAGAATATTATTACAGAGAAAAATGGTATCGCCAAATGTTATGTTCCTATCAATCAGAGAGAAGTCAGGAAAGCAAGCTCCCTAAACAGGTGCATAAAACATTCTTCAAGCTGCAAATTACTTAGATGCCTCTGATCACATAAAATAAAATCAGAGTCGAATATAGGGTGACCAGACGTCCCGATTTTATAGGGACGGTCCTGATTTTTGGGTCTTTCTCTTATATATGCTCCTATTACCCACCCCACCCCGCACGCCCCACCCCGTCCTGATTTTTCACACTTGCTGTCTTGTCACCCTAGTCAGATACTAAATCTCTGGTTTATAAATTTGTTTCAGAGTTCATCCCATCATACCTTTTATATATTTGCTTTCACATTATGGAAAACAAAAAGTGCCCAGAGACACAAAACATCTTTTTCTTAAGGCACATCTGATCCAAGCAAAACGCTGTATGGGTGGGTCTCTAACAGATGTAGAGCCAACAATGTTGGCTATTACAGCTCTCTGACCATGGTACAGAAGGCATGTTGGGGGGGAACGAGAGAGGAAGCATGGCTGGATCACATTACACTCCACCAGGTGCAAGTCAGAACAGCCCCCCAAGCTGCTTTCATCTGTGATAGGGCTGGGGCAGAGAATAAGGGAGATATAATTGGTTGCTTGTTCTCAGCTTTTTTCCCCTCCCTCTCCTGGGCTACCCTGCATGGCTGTAGGAGGAGGAGAAAGGGGAGCCATCCATCAACAGGCATTCCTTCCCTTAGATACGGCAGAGTCAAACTGCTGTGTTCTCCCTGGGGCTCTCACAATTTGGTAAGTGAGTATGCACCTCATTCCTCAACCCCTACAATGCAGCAAGAAGCCAGCAGAGAAGCTAACAAAGGGATAGTAACTGCTCAAAGTGCTCCCAGTTCTCATTAGAGCTAATCCTGGGGCTGCTGAGGAAACAATGGGAGGCAGCTAGAGAAGTGCTATCCCCTACAGGCCCCCTGCAATGATAGGGCTGATTCAAACACTGTTTAAAAATCATGGGGTACAGCTTATAGAACACACAAAATACAATTTTTTTCCTCAGTGACACAGTTGCCTAAGGGCACAGCTTAGACACTTGAGGTGCACAAATGGACACTGGACCACAGGTGGGACCCCACCGTCATAGGAGATGACAGCTCATGAATCAACCTGCAAACTTACACTAGTGGTGCTTAACTTGCACTGAAGTCAATGGAATTAGTCCTGAAACTTAGGACTGTTTGCATGACTAACCCATAGCTTGGAGATGTTTAGACTTAAACATGATTTTAGTTGCTGACTACAGTATTTCCATACTAGTTTAGATATTTTCCCATAAAAACATTTCTTTTTCAAATTGAGGTATAATTCTGTTCCACAATATGTAGTATTTGAAGATTTAACCAGATGCATCCACAATACGTGGCAAGAAAAGTGAACAGTAATCTCTGTGCTGGTTTATTGATTACTGCACCCGCCTTTTTATAAAGGAATTTCATTAGCAAGTTCACCTGGAGATCAATCCTCTCATTAACAGAAGTGAATTTGTGCTTTCCTCCCCAAACCTTATTACACCTTGACTAGTCAAATATTTTTTACCACTTGTTTTTGGTAGGCAGATTGCACCAGCCTTTAAAGCTACAAAATAGCTCACTAAGAAAGCTTTTCTGGATTATTAACTCAAACTGTACTGATTTTGAGACAGCACAGCTGCTGGGCCCAAGTCATCTAAATGAAGAATAAAAATAGTTCCTTTCTTACAAGAGATTAATTTCCGCATTGAGGTAGGAGTGAAAAGGAAAGTGGGAGCAGTACCAACCCTATCTTAAAGGTAAAGCAAGCTTGGGGGTAGTGCCCTGTGCAGATACAAAAATGTGGATCCGCATCCGATCCGCATCAGCAAGAATCAACTTGCATCCAACCTGCGACCTGCACTTCATCTTTTATTTCTATCTGCATCCGCACCGCCTCCGCAGCAGCACGCTGACAGTGCCTCTCAGAGGACCATCTGTGCGTGTGTGTGTGTACTGTAGGATCTCAAAGGCAGGGAAGCAGCAGTCTGCAGCTCAAAGCCTATGAGGCTGCCTCCCTATCTTTGAGATCCTATATCCATCACCCCCCATACAGAGAAAGGGGAAATAATAGATCAAGAAGCCACTGTCTGCAGCTCATAGTCTATGAGGATCTGGAAGGCAGGAAAGCAGCCTCATAGGTTATGAGCTGTAGACAACTGCTTCTTGACCTATCACCTCCCCTTTCTCTGTATGCCAGGGGCGGGGGGGGGGGGGGGAAGGGGTGGTGGTGGGAAGAGTGGGATCTGGAAGACAGGGAAGCAGCCTATATTCTCTCTCCCCGCAAATATACACAGAAGGGGGGGGGGGGGTGATAGATCAAGAGAGGCAGCAAAATCCCCCATGCGCCTATCACCATGGTTTAAGCAGCCAAGCTATCTAGGAAACCTCTCCCGACTTCATTTTTGCCGTATCACGGAAGTTTAGAGGGAGGCAGCTGCTTCTGTAAAGTAAGTAGATGGGGGGAGGAGGGGGAAAGAGTGATGGAATATAGGCTGACAGCTGCTTCCCCGCCTTTGAGATCCTATATTTATAGCCTTGCGCAGATACAAAATTTATATCCACGTCCGATCCACAAAAATGGTTCGTGGACATCCGCATCTGCATCTATGGATGCGGATATCCCCGAATATAAAGTGGATATCCATGGATTTGCAGGGCTTTACATGGGGGCACCCATGAGACTGTTGTGCATTCCCCATCCCTCTTGGCAGCCTGGAAACCAAAAACGTAGATATTCTTTTCAGGCCCTTTTTCTAGTTTGCTCTGCCAGCGCAGCTGCAGGTAGCTTTCCCATAGCTGACCCCTTGAGAGGGAAGAGTCAAACTGGAGAAAAAAGAGAGGTCATCACTGGAAGATAGCAAGATCCTTCCATCTGATTAATTTTGAGTTCTGCCTGCCTGTTCCAAAAGGTGAGGTGGGGGAAGATACCAGCTTCTCTGCCATAGCAGCCCATTCAGGCATTGATCTTGACATTAAGTACTGTCCAGTTTTCTCCGAGTATTTTGCATAGTCCCTCTTCCCATATATAAAAGCTGAGCATGGGACATATCACTGTAAGACAGTGAGTCACTCTACTGCCTTCTTTCTTAGTTAACTAAGAACAAATCAGTACATTTTGTTCCACCAACATTAATGAGCTCGCTGATGACAGTATAGAGTTACACATCTGTTAGTAATTCGCTGGAGTGCAAATCAAGTAACACACCCTTTCCTGCCTGTCCATTAACTGAGGTATCAAAAAGTGAAAAACCCCTTTCCCTGCAACATGTACCAGCCTCCAACTGCCTTAGTTTTTTCTGTATTTTCATATGGCGTTTATGCTTTTTAATTCCATATCAGAAGCAAGAAGGGATGATCTGAGTGGATTTCTTTTGCAAAGAGCCATCGCTGAACTTATTCAGCTTCTAGGTCAATTTTTCTGCTTCCTCTTTGAAATTTTTACAGTTGAAGCACTTTCCCCCTATGTTCGTCATAGGAGACCTTTTAAAACGAACTCTTTTCTCATATGCGATTATGAAAGAACTCCTGCCCTTTTTAAAAATGAAAAGGTGAACAGCTTTAAATCCACCCCTTTCTGAGTCTGGGGGAACATGACTGGGAAAAAGAAATAACACTGTCCGACGTAAAAGACAACTCTGACTAAAATATATCATAGGATCAATTAAATGTTTCACAAGTAAGAATTCTTGGAGATGGGGAGGGGTTCCAGTGTCAGGGCAAAAGAACCACAGACCCCTGAGAGCGAAATGTCAGACTCTCAGACTTCAAAATGTAAATCACACAAATCCATGCCACAGTTATTTTTGTGACAACCAATGACAGAAATATTGGCTTTGGCTTTTGATCAAGATGTGTCTTTTCAGGTAAATATTTACTTTCAATGCACTCAAGTAAATTAAATCTTGAACCTGAGTACTACATAAAACAAATGCCTGCTTGCTATTATAGTGAGTCAGCCTGTAGATAACAAATCTGTCAAATAAATGAGTAGCTTTTGATTAGCTAATCGTATGACTGTCTAGGTATATGTTATGACTTGGGAAAGCACAGACTAAAGAAGTGTGGGGCTAGATAAAAATCAGTGTTGAACTATATTGTAAACAATTAGTATAATTTTGTGCACGTATTTTCATGCCTAGACTCTGATTCTCTGTTTCTGGGGTCCATCTTTATTCAGATCTTGCACTTCTGGTTTGAAATCTGACTAAAGAGTTTTATATCAGTAAAAGAGTGATTGCAGCCAATGTTTCTCTTTCCTTATAGTACTTCCTCAGCATGAGTGGTACACTCTGTCACACACCTATATTAACAGCCAGCTGGATGTTTCCCTTTCTCATCCATTTATATAAGAGGACAGGTGAGTGAAGGGAAAACATGAAGATTCAGCCTCCTTCCAATCCCCCCTGACCCCCGCACCCGTGGAAAAGGGAAGTAGCAACTGGGAAGCTATGTGGAAGAAATTAATTTCTTTCCTCTGGTGGAGCAGATCTCCTCCTCTAGTTACAGCTAAATGATTCCTCAAGACGGGAGTGCTTTATCTTTGGATCAAAATGATGTGTTTGAAGGGAAATCTTTTTGTCTTTGGAAATCACCAGACTGCACCAAATGGCAGGCATTATCACATGTTTTACAAGGGTAGGTTTCTCCCAAATACAATTAACTCTCTGAAAATTCTTCAGCTCAGATACAGACACGAAGGGAAGGGGAGAATATGCACATGAAAACAGGAATGGTGAAAGTCAGCAAGACAGTGTACGATGCCAACACTTACAGAGGCTCTTGGTGGTGCCCCAAGAATAGAATCTAACATACCCCAGCCAAACAAGTTAGTGAGCAGCACTGCTCCAGACTGAGAATAATCAGAATTATTTTGCCTTAGATACTCTTCCAAATCCAGTTTGTTCCTTATTAGCTTGTTCTTTAGTAGACCAACTGAAATTAGTACAGCTGAGCTTTCTACTTTAGGGTTGCAGTGAGCTCCTCCTGGAGGTGCCAAGGAGTTGTTCACATCAAAGATGAGAACCCTCAATTGTCACTTAAAAAACTTTTTTTGCCACTGAAGGCGGCAGCTGGATATGTTTGCAGATATAAGAAGTTGCAAATGGACCATAGATTTTCAGGTACCTATTATGCCATCAGTCAACAGTGATGTCACCCAACAAAGTAATAACTTTTAAAGATTCTTCTGGACACAAGGCATAGCTGTAAGCCATGACTGTCTGGAGAGGTTTCCAATTAAACCTGTAGAAAAGCCTGGCTTCCTGAACTACAATCCACTTTAAAATGTCAGTGACCAAACTGGGAGGGATAATAGGTGTTCTATTATCAGAAAACATTTTATTCCTATCATTTCAAATGGGACATATCACTCACACAGCGCATGAAGGAACAAGACGATCTTCTATCTCAATTTATTGTAAAGTGAAGGACTGGAGATTTGTTTATTAGTGCGTTTGAAAAGAATGACAACAGTAAGCCTTTCAAATGACCTGTATTTGGGTTTACAGTATAAAGAAAGTGATTGTGGTTTAGATTAGTGACTATTACTCATTTCTGGATTTTGTTACTTATAATAATCTCATGCATAAATGCCATCAACAACAAACAAGATTTTTTCATGAAATAAAAAGAGAACAAATTATCTGCATCACTCATTACCACCAAAGCTTTGTGTAAATAAGATGTTTCATCTCTCCTTGTTATACCCAGGTAAGTAGTTTTGCATTTAGTAAATGCTCCATTAATCATTTAATATAGCGGCCTTATCAAATGAAGCCAGCTTTAGCTCGCATAAGAAAAATAATATGGTTCTATTCACTCAGTTTATGTGGCTCTACTTTAAAGAGCTCTGACATGACAATTATTTCTGTTTGTGTAATTTCATATACTTATACATAGGTACACAGCTGTGTATGCGCATCTATATAGTATTTTTTTAAATTATGATACTATGTCCAGAAATAGCACACTAAGGGCCAAAGTCTGCAACCAGTTACACCCATGTATTTTTGCGAAGACAATCAGGTTGAACGGGTATGAGCACAGGCAAAACATGGCCAGAAATCTGCATAAAGCTCATTTATTTTATGCTTTTTCTGCAAAGCAAGGATGAGTGTAGGCCCCATCCTGCACTGATCATAAAAGACTGTGTCCCATATGCAGGTGTTTCCTTTTTCCTTCAGTGACTCTCAATTCAGACCCACCACAAACAACAACTCAGGGTATGCCTACACTACATAAAAAGCGTGTTCTTAACTCTGATCAAAATAGCAGCGAAGACACATCAATTCAGCTTTTAACACTAGTTAGCAGCTCAAGTTCAACCCCTGGCTCAACTACAGGCTTTAACTCAGAACCCATTGCACCCCCAACTGCCTAGGTGTGTTAGAGGATTCCAAGTAAGATCAGAGTTCTAATTATTCTCTTCTCACCTCCAACTATATGGGTTCAGAAGCAGGCCCTATTTTAGGCTATGTCTACACTGTGGAACTGTACTGCTATTGGGCTGTAAGGTCTCCTGTATAGCCCCTCTTTGCCGGCAGGAGAGAGCTCTCCTGCAGGCATAATTAAACCAACCCCTACAAGCGGTGTTAGCTACGTCGGCATAGCGCTGTCCACACCAGCGCTTTTGTCTGTGAAACTTATATCCGACAGGGGCATGGGCAGTGGGTATCATAGTCTGGGAGAGGCTGTGCCTCCCCAAACAGCCTGGTGTGACCCTGCCCACGGTCCACCCCTTCCTGCAGTTCCTTCCCAGTTCCTGCTCTTCCATAGCCCAGGCTGGTTAGGGCTGGGGTGGCTGGTGTGCCGCCCAGAGCTCAGGAATGAGGGGGCTGCAGCCATGCCACCCGGAGCTCTGGGGCTGGGGGCGCTCCGAGGCTGGGTTTGAGGGCCCGTCTGGAGCTGCGGGTGCTTGGGGCTGTTGCGGTGAGGCCACGGGGTTGCTCTGGGTTCCTGTGGGGGAGGGGAGGCAGAAGGGAAGGATGATTGGTGGGGCCTCAGTCAGAACGGGATGGGCTGGGAGTTAGCCTCCCCCAACAGCCGGTTCACCAGCAGCCCACTGTCAGGGGTATGTTTTTTCATACCCCTGACCAACGACAGTGCTAGTGTAGACAAAGCCTCAGTCAATGGGACTTTTGCCTTCACAGCATATTAAAGGCAGAAAGCTCCACACCATTTATCCCTTTTTTTTTTTTTTTTTTTTTAAACAGTGCCTTTGTGCAGGAGCACTTTACAAATCAATTAAACTTAAACTACACTCATTTCCCCTCTTGAATGGGATTTGAAATAGAAATTTCAACTTTTAGCCTTCAATAGGATGACAAGATACCATCAACAAAAATGCATTAAAAAGATGAACAAATTTTAAAAGTAAAAATAAAAGTTATTCCTTTGTGTTGAGCTTAGAATATATAATCTCCAAGCATTTTTCATATTGATAGATTGGCCGTGTGCGTGTGTGTTTGGGGAGGTGGGGGAGGGAGGGGAGAAGTGTTAAAAAAAATGACAGCTTCAACGTCTTATCAAAACTTTTTCAAATATATTAGAAAATTCAATCTTCCAAGAGGGCCTCAAATTAAAGTTACCTTATTTCCCTAAGTAGATGCCTATTTTGAACATTTATTCTCATGAATTGTCTTGCTGAACTGTAGTAGCAGGTAATCGGACATCCAAATTATTTTTTTAAATTAAAAAATGCAATTTATGTAAAGATATTGAGTCAAACCGTAGGTAGTCACTGAGGTACGATATAATATTGTTTTTGTTACACAGTCTTTAAAATATAAAGGGGTAATTCCTTTATTCTGGCATTAAATTTTAGAATGACTGGAAAATATTTGTGAAGGTTACTGCAAGATGTTTCTCAATTTCCCTACTGTATGCATGTACTCAGTTACTTCCAGGGATACTGTAGGAAGTTTAAAATTTTGTCAAGATACCACTTTTTAATCTTTGATTTTAAAAAAAAACCACTACTACAGTCAGGATATAAGAAAGTCAGATCACAGTAAGAAGTTTGTCAAAGGTTTAAAAATATAACACAAGATGTTAAATGGCCTAGTTCTAATAAGCTGAGTGGTGAGACTAAATAAATGCAGTCCATTAACAGTGCACCTCACACTAGGGTTGCCAATTTTGGCTGGATGTATTCCTGGAGATTTCATCACATGACAATCTTTAATTAAAGATTAACCTTTAATTCATAGATACAAAGGTCAGAAGGGACCATTATGATCATCTAGTCTGACCTCCTGCACAACGCAGGCCACAGAATTTCACCCACCCACTCCTGCGAAAAACCTCTCACCTATGTCTGAGCTATTGAAATCCTCAAATTGTGGTTTAAAGACTTCAAGGAGCACAGAATCCTCCAGCAAGTGACTCATGCCCCATGCTACAGAGGAAGGCGAAAAACCTCCAGGGCCTCTTCCAATCTGCCCTGGAGAAAAATTCCTTCCCGACCCCAAATATGGCGATCAGCTAAACCCTGAGCATATGGGCAAGATTCACCAGCCAGATACTACAGAAAATTCTTTCCTGGGTAACTCAGATCCCACCCCATCTAATATCCCATCACAGGCCATTAGGCCTATTTACCATGAATATTTAATTACCAAAATCATGTTATCCTATCATACCATCTCCTCCATAAATTTATCAAGTTTAATCTTAAAGCCAGATAGATCTTTTGCCCCCACTGCTTCCCTTAATTCCTGGAGACTCCAGGACAATCTTTCAGGGTTGGCAACCCTACTTCACACAAAGCCATACAGTAGGTTTCTCTACTTCCTGCAGTTTTTTATTTTTTTTATCTTTTTCCAATATTTTCTTTTAATTTGATTTCTGCAACTCATCACAAAGCAGTAGCGAAGAAAGACAGAGAGACCCTATGGTAATCAAAGGAAAAAGTCACGTGTGTTACCTGGTAAATTCTTTTTTCTGTTATTTGTACATTGCTTTTGATATTGCAATTATAATTCACAGAAAAATTATATGGCAAGAGAGATCAGAAATTTATTTTCTAAAAATGTTAACTAGTGTGCTACAGAGCTTATTGCCTTACAGAAGGTCATACTAAATTAAATCACACTAGTAGCTGAAAGCCCATGCTGTCGTATGGGTGTAATTTGTAAAGTAATGTGTGATAAGAGAGCCAAAAGAGGCTGAGAACTTAAAAACCGGATTGTAACAGACCATGAATCCCAGTGATCATTGAACCCGGTGATATTCTGAACAAAAAGAACGGTCAACCATGCTTGTAAATCTTTCTATGCTACATACTGATTCAGACATTTTATGCTTCAGAGTGATGTTTGGTTACACTGGGTGTGCTGGTTGTGTTATGCCCGGAGAGTTGTGTGGATTTGTGCATGTGGCAAATGAGTGATCTGTATTAACATAAGGGACTGTGTGTGTTTGAGGTTATTTGGTATGCTGATTGTGTTGTGTGGGTGGATGTCTTGATTTGTATCTGGTGGGAAGAGGGGCTGTGCTTGGAGATTTATGTGGGTACACTAAGGCTACACTAGCCACTACTTTGTCCATCCCCCAACTTTTTCTTAATTGGTGGGGTGGGAAGGGAGATGTGGTTCTCCTCTTGCTGTACACCCTCTTTAACACCTGGGCACTTGATTCCTCCAACCACACCACACCAGTCACATTTTACTTAGCATTTTGATATTGAAACTAGAAAAGAGCATAGGCAGCTGGACAATAAAATATTATGTCCTCATAATCGTAAGATGGACATCTTTAGCATGAAGTACTTAGAGAACAGTGACATCTACACAAAATGATGTTTGTGAAAGCGTAATTGTTGTTTTGGCACTAATATGCCTCATTCTTCCTCCTAGAACAGTGGTTCCCCGCTTGTGCGGGGAAAGCTCCTGGCGGGTTGGGCCAGTTTGTTTACCACAGATTCAGCCGATCACGACTCCCAGTGGCCGCGGTTCGCTGCTCCAGGCCAATGGGAGCTGCTGGAAGCGGCGCGGGCCGAGGGACGTACTGGCCGCCACTTCCAGCAGCTCCCATTGGCCTGGAGCAGCGAACCGCAGTCACTGGGAGCCACGATCAGCCGAACCTGCGGACGCAGCAGGTAAACAAACCGGCCCGGCCCGCCAGGGGCTTTCCCTGAACAAGCGGCAGAACAAGTTTGGGAATCACTGTCCTAGAACATTACTAAATTTATACCTTTATAAATAACCAACCTTATTACACTGCATTTTTACTGGGAGACCCAAAAAAACCCCACAGTATGGCACCCATTCCCTTATCTTTAAATCTTATTTTAAGTACTGTTCTTGGAATCTGTATTTAAATCCTCTAGTTCTTTGCCATTTTATTCCTACCTATTCTGCTTTTTCTCCTAAAACCTACACTTGAAAATATTATAGTTTCCCAGAATTGCGACAGAATCTGATTGCCCCCCATTTTAAGAAAAGTCCAATAAATTTACTTACGCATTAGGCTGTAAATGTGCTTTTCTGCAACATGTTCCGTAAACAGCTTTATAAGGTCATCTTTTAAGTCTCTGTTAAGCTTGGTTTCTATGTAAAATTTATTCTGGAAAACAATACAGACAAAGGTTTTTATATTTGACTTTACAATGGCAGACTAAGCAAATATACTTTACCACCGAATGGAGTCCAAATTTAAAAACTGTAATAATGCTATTGTTTGAATTCTAAACAGATTACTTGCTAATCTGATTCATATTACACAAACGAGCCCTGATTCTACAAACATGCAACATGCTTAAAGTTAAGCACATGAGTAGCACCACTGAAGCCAATGAGACATCCTTAAGGTTAAGCACATGCATGTTTGCAGAATTGGGGTTTGCATCTGCAAAATACATTTTATTTTAATGATAGTTTTGAACAGACTACAATACCCAAGTAGGAGTCGATATCATGTTTATAGCAATAATGTGTTTATCAAAGGCATCAAAATGTTTAAGATGTGATTTGTTATCTGCGAAATTCTACTCACTTACTTGTTTTTGAAGGACAGGAGTGAGGTGGGGGGGTGCATGTGTATAAAAAACATCTGAAGTGTTTTTCATCAGCTTCATGGCAAGGGAGTGTTAGCAGATTTTGTGCTAGCACGGGTAGTTTCATGAGGATTATACAAGTCTTCATGAAAGACTGCCAAATAGTTTATGAACAAAACTGACTGACTTTGAAATTATGATCTGGTTGGGAGGTCCTGCAGATTTAAGTTTTTGGCTTAGTCTTTTTCGTAAACTGTTTTTAATTCAACTACTCCAAGAGAAAACCACCACTACACAACCACTATTTACACTTAACCTTACAATATTTTTGCTTTGCTGCCACAGAGTCAGTTAGCAAGCAAAAAAAGGAGCACCAATCAACACACCCTATTCCCAGGAATAAATCTCACTGCAGATAACTAGGAGTTTAAACCAACCATCCCAGTAGAACCACGGAGGAAAGGAAATGTGAAATACTACAGCAGAATACACTTGCTATTCTCTAATCATAATCTGCAATACATTAAATAGACCAGAAACAGATTTATTTTGACAGGTTTCAGAGTAACAGCCGTGTTAGTCTGTATTCGCAAAAAGAAAAGGAATACTTGTGGCACCTTAGAGACTAACCAATTTATTTGAGCATGAGATTTCGTGAGCTACAGCTCACTTCATCGGATGCATACTGTGGAAACTGCAGAAGACATTCTATACACAGAGACCATGAAACAATACCTCCTCCCACCCCACTCTCCTGCTGGTAATAGCTTATCTAAAGTGATCACTCTCCTTACAATGTGTATGATAATCAAGTTGGGCCATTTCCAGCACAAATCCAGGTTTTCTCACCCTCCGCCCCCCCCCACCCCCCCAAACTCACTCTCCTGCTGGTAATAGCTTATCCAAAGTGACCACTCTCCTTACAATGTGTATGAAAATCAAGGTGGGCCATTTCCACCACAAATCCATATTTCAGAAACACCAATTTTGTTTAGGTTTCAGAGTAGCAGCCATGTTAATCTGTATCCGCAAAAAGAACAGGAATACTTGTGGCACCTTAGAGACTAACTTATGCTCAGATAAATGTGTTAGTCTTTAAGGTGCCACAAACACTCCTGTTCAATTTTGTTTAGTAATTTATGTTAATAGCAGTCCTAAATTTGAAATGAGTTTAGGAAAAAAAACCTGAAATGTTGAAGTGTTTGTTTTGATTTAATTTACCACAATTAAGTGTTTTAAAGCACCTTGGTTCCTTGCTCAAACGATGCTGGTAAAGTTTGCAAAAATACCTAAATCCAATTGATTTTGATAAAGGCAACAAACATTTAGAACCATAGAAACCCACAGTTTAGCGTCCTTTCTCATGCCGTGTCAAATGCTGTGCTGAGCACGTGCAACATTTATAGCTAAATTCTGTTCAGTCAGTTTTCAGTCCAAGACATCTATGGTACGAGTCAATAGACCACAGGTTGAATTTCCAAAGGGGTCCACACCTCCATTTTAAATTTTTTAGAGGTTCACAACTGAAAAAAGTTTGAAAACCACTGATCTACATGTCTGATAATTCTGTTCATAACTATAGTTTCAACCAATTTGCCCGGTACTGAAGTTAGGCTTATTGGCCTGTAATTGCCAGGATCTCCTTTAAATTTAAAATTTAAAAATTGACAATACATTACCTACCATCCAGTCATCTGGTACACAAGCTGATTTACGTGAGAGGTTACACACCACAGTTAGCAGTTCTGCAATTTATATTTGAATTCCTTCAGAACTCCTGGGTGAACACTATCTGGTCCTAGTGATTTACTACTGTTTAATTTATCAATTTGTTCCAAAACCTCCTCTACTGACACCCTCAATCTGCGACTGTTCCTCAAACTTGTTACCTAAAAATGGTTGGTGTGTGAATCTTCCTCACATCCTCTGCAGTGAAGACCTATGCAAATAATTAATTTAGCTTCTCCACAATGGCCTTGTCTTCCTTGAATACTCCTTTAGCACTTCTATCATCCAATCACCCTAATGTCTTTTTGGTAGGCTTCCTGCTTCCGATGCATTGAAAAAAACGATGCGTTGTTAGTTTGTGTGTCCTTAGCTAATTGTTCTTCAAAATTCTTTCTTGGCTTGCCTTCTTATACTTTCACACTTGACTTTCCAGAGAGTATGCTCCTTTCTATTTGCCTCAGTAGGATTTGACTTCCAATTTTTAAAGGATGCCTTTTTGCCTCTAAATGCCTCTTTTACTGTGCTATTTAGCCATGGTGGCATTTTTTTTTATTTTTTTATTTTTTTGGTCTTCTTACTGCATGAAGATACTGCATTTGATTTGGACTATGAATTATGTTCTACAGTTTTCCTAAGGAAAACACTCAGAATTTCTCTATAGCTATTGGCATTTTCATTCTTTTTAATTAGGATAGCAATGATAAGAGATCACACGTCTTTTATACTTCATTAGAAAAGGTGTTATGACTTTAATCTGATCCCATTATTTTTATAATTTTAGTAGGTGTCCCAATTAGTTTTGAAAAATGATGCAGTGTTCCAGTGATGTCTTTTACAGTACAAGGTGGTTTAGTACCATCTAGGTATTTATCAAATCACATTCATGGCTCAAATTGATAACTTCAGAGAGATGATTTGACACATCTTGTACAACATTCCTAAATACATTAATTAATAATGCAAACTGGTGGAATTAATATTAGTCATGGCATTACAGTACAGAAATTATGCATAAATCAGATTCATATGTACCCTTTGCTGAACTTTAAAAGAGATTGGTACATTCATGTTCTAACAAGTGTGCCCTTTGTCAGACCTTATTTCCTTGTTCCCTGAAATTTCCCAATAAATAGTTGCATGGAGCCAATGATGCAACATATAGTTTTTTCGGGTATAGGAGCCATCAGCTAGCTAGGCCACTGTAAACTCTAACTCTAGCTAGACCCAAAGTACTACATTAATGGTATTTGCAATGTCAGATTTACCTATCTTTTTCGCCAGCTGACTAGAGCCAGTTAAAGTGATTTATCTATACAGAGTCTCCCTTCCATGCCAACTCGGACAGCTGATGTCTGACAGCCAGAAACAAGCACAGCAGTAACTATTTTTGTCTGGGTGGGGTGAGACACCGAGCTGAGAAAACAACAGATCTGACTGGGACAGCGGGGGAAAGATAGTCAAAGCATTCTAATAAGTCTGTCTCGGCCATGATTAAACAAATTAGACAACATGCTCTCTCGCTCTTTGGTGGTGAAATGGTGGAAAGTGGTGGAAATGCCATTACTTAAGTTTTATAACTGGAAAAGCAACACAGAATATGGGGGGGGGGGGGAGTAGGGAATACTGCTGAAACAACAAGGGGGAAAGATTAGATGGCTTTTGTATCTCTAATTTCTATAATGCTGTGACAGAAAACATTACTGTATGTATCCTATCATACAGGCAATATTACAGAATATAAATGATCTATTTGTTTACTTGGAAATGCTGTTTACATGCTATATCCACTTTCTGTTTCTCACAAATGTAGTTATGCTGTAAGTGATAAATATTTCAGTACAGAAAGGCCAAGGAGGAGGGTTTTCTCCCCCCTACCCCCTTTAGTGAAGAGACCAGCAGATTTTTTGTAAAAGTTAACTGCAACTAAAATGTCAAATGTGAACCTGAGTTAGTGCTAATAAGGTGAACCAGGAAATGTGAAAGAAAAGCACTTTTACTACCATCCATGCAATATATTCTCCATCCAGCGAGCATCAATGTTTGTGGAGGTGCCAAAATAAGAATGCTAATATTTGAGAAGAATTGTAGTGGTGATGAAATTCAGCAGTCAAAACTAGAAGGGCCAACACTTTTGTTCAGACTGACTTCATGACATGAGATGTAACGGGGTTTCAACTGCTGGGACTCAGCCATGACATAATTTGGACAAATCCATGTAAGAAAGGAATAATCAAAGTCTAGACAAAAATAGGAGAATATTCCAAAATTATAAATTTAAGGGAGTAATAGGAAATGTTTTGTTTGTTTAACTTGAATTCCACAGTTTATGTCCCACAGCATGTTGTGTAGTAAACCCTTAGTAAGCATCCAGAAGTGAATCCTATTTTTATTTGGATTTATTAAAAAAAGATGCACCTAAGTTCTAGGTGTCCTGGATAATTATTTAAAGCTGGGATTTTCAAAGGAGCCAAAAGAGTTCAGATGTAGGCTGCTGCTGGCTAGATCTTTGTTTAGTTGTGCAAGAAGGCTGGGATTTCAGAGGACTCCAAGTCCACCGAATTTCAGTGGAAGTTAGGTGCTTAGCTTCTTTAAGATCCTTAGAAAAGCCCAGCCTAAAAGCACACCTAAACAAAGAGTAAACCAACAGCAACCTTAAAACCATAAATGACAGCTCTTCGCAAAAGGAAGAAATGAGAATTCCTTCTCCTGCAACAATCCCTTCTCCGGAAATCTACCACCACCACCTCATAAAGATGAGCCTTACAGGATATGCGGGAAAACACACTGAGCTGATCAAGCATACATACTTCCTACATTTTCAATGCTCCCATACATGTCATGGGACCTGATCCTGTACTACTGGAGTCAATAGGAGTTTTGCTATTGACTTCAGTGGGTACACACATTCAAACCACAGCAAAATACACTGTTAGGCCATACTGAGGAGACAAGCTGAGACAAGCCAAGGAGCTCAGGAACAAAAACACGTTCAATATGTACCACAGATTTCTCAGGAAAAAAGGTTGTTTGACTCCTTCATGGGGGAAGCGGGGGTTAAATACGAATACTGTTATCCTTACAAAATACATTACTTGAATGCAACTTGACAATACAGAAAAGGCCATTCATGGTAATAATTAAATTTTTCAAAAAGAAAAGGAGTACTTGTGGCACCTTAGAGATTAACCAATTTATTTGAGCATGAGCTTTCGTGAGCTACAGCTCACTTCATCAGATGTTTCCACAGTATGCATCCGATGAAGTGAGCTGTAGCTCACGAAAGCTCATGCTCAATAAATTGGTTTGTCTCTATGGTGCCACAAGTACTCCTTTTCTTTTTGCGAATACAGACTAACACGGCTGTTACTCTGAAAAGCTAAATAGTAACTTAGGTTCATACTATACATATGAAGCTTTCTAAGCATTAGTTTATTCCTGTTTTAAGTTACAAGTACCTTCTTTTAAACACTGGCCACTGGGTGTGGCCCCAGTCCCACAATCTGATCCATCCAAGTGGGCCCTTCCATCCATGCAGAGTCCCATTGAAGTCACTTTTCAGAGTAACAGCCGTGTTAATCTATATTCGCAAAAAGAAAAGGAGGACTTGTGGCACCTTAGATACTAACCAATTTATTTGAGCATAAGCTTTCGTGAGCTACAGCTCACTTCATCAGATGTTTCCACAGTATGCATCCGACGAAGTGAGCTGTAGCTCACGAAAGCTCATGCTCAATAAATTGGTTTGTCTCTATGGTGCCACAAGTACTCCTTTTCTTTTTGCGAATACAGACTAACACGGCTGTTACTCTGAAAAGCTAAATAGTAACTTAGGTTCATACTATACATATGAAGCTTTCTAAGCATTAGTTTATTCCTGTTTTAAGTTACAAGTACCTTCTTTTAAACACTGGCCACTGGGTGTGGCCCCAGTCCCACAATCTGATCCATCCAAGTGGGCCCTTCCATCCATGCAGAGTCCCATTGAAGTCACTTTTCAGAGTAACAGCCGTGTTAATCTATATTCGCAAAAAGAAAAGGAGGACTTGTGGCACCTTAGATACTAACCAATTTATTTGAGCATAAGCTTTCGTGAGCTACAGCTCACTTCATCGGAAAAAATACCTCCTCCCACCCCACTCTCCTGCTGGTAATAGCTTATCTAAAGTGATCACTCTCCTTACAGGAGATCACTTTAGATAAGCTATTACCAGCAAGAGAGTGGGATGGGAGGAGGTATTTTTTCATGCTTTGTGTGTATATAATAAGATCTTCTACACTTTCCACAGTATGCATCCGATGAAGTGAGCTGTAGCTCACAAAAGCTTATGCTCAAATAAATTGGTTAGTCTCTAAGGTGCCACAAGTACTCCTTTTCTTTTTACTGAAGTCCTGCCCGGGTGCTAGAACATTCCCATACAGATCAGATTATAGAATCATGGCCCATGATGCAAATATTTGAAGAAAATCATAACTAGGAAAAAGCCCACTTCATCGGATGCATAGAATGTAACATATAGTAAGAAGATATAGATAGATAGATAGATATACATACACACACACACACACACACACAGAGAACACGAAAAGGTGGAGTAAGAGGTTAATTAATTAAGATGAGCTATTAGCAGCAGGAGGAAAAAAACTTTTGTAGTGATAATAAGCTGGCCCGACAGTCTCTATGCAAAAGAATAAATGGACACAAATCTGACATCAGGAATCATAACATTCAAAAACCGGTAGGAGAACACTTCAACCTCTCTGGCAACTCAGTAACAGATTTAAAGGTGGCAATTTTGCAACAGAAAAGCTTCAAAAACAGAATCCAAGGAGAAACTGCTGAGCTTGAATTAATATGCAAACTAGATACCATTAACTTGGGTTTGAATAGAGACGGGGAGTGGCTGGGTCATTACACATATTGACTATTTCCCCATGTTAAGTATCCCCACACCTTCTTGTCAACTGTCTAAATGGGTCATCTTGATTATTACTACAAAAGTTTTTTTTTGTTTTTCCTCCTGCTAATAGCTTATCTTAATTAATTAGCCTCTTACTCCACCTTTTCATGTTCTCTGTATGTATATTATATCTATCTTCTTACTATATGTTCCATTCTATGCATCCAATAAAGTGGGCTGTAGCCCACAAAAGCTTATGCTCAAATAAATATGTTAGTCTCTAAGGTGCCACAAGTACTCCTGTTCTTTTTGCGGATACAGACTAACACGGCTGCTACTCGGAAACCTGTCATAATTAGGAAGCGAAGCTATGTCATTTTATGCATGGGGTCCTACCAAATTCACAGCCATGAAAAAGCATCATGGACTGTGAAATCTGGTCTCTTGTGTGCTTTTATCCATACTATACAGATTTCACAAGGGAGACCAGCATTTCTCAAATTGGAGGTCCTGAGCCAAAAGGGAGTTGCAGGAGGGGGTCACAAGGTTATTTTAGGGGGGTTGCAGTATTGCCACCCTTATGTCTCTGCTGCCTTCAGAGCTGGGCAGCAAGAGAGTGGCGGCTGTTGGCTGCGCACCCAGCTCTGAAGGCAGAGCCCTGCCAGCAGCAGCGCAGAAGTAAGGGTGGCAATACCATACCAGGCCACCCCTACTTCTGTGCTGCCGCTGGCAGCGGCTCTGTCTTCAGAGCCGGGATCCCAGCCTGCAGCCACCGCTCTCCAGCTGCCCAGCTCTGAAGGCAGAGCCGCTGCCACCAGCAGAAACGCAGAAGTAAGGACAGAAGTACCACAACTCCCCCCAAGAAGAACCCTGTGACCCCTCCACAAACTCCTTTTTGGGCCAGGATCCCTACAATTACAATACCGTGAAATTTCAGATTTAAATAGCTGAAACCATTAAATTTATTATTTTAAAAATCCAATGACCGTGAAATGGACCAAAATGGATAGTGAATTTGGTAGGGCCCTATTTATGCAGTGATGGTTCTTTAATGTGTTTTTCCCTCTGGGTGCCCCACTGTAGGTGTGCTTGCGCCTCTCCTCTGCACTGCTGACTGGAGAACTTCAGTGCAGCGTCCACTGGGCCCAGACATGCTGCGCCATGAGGCTAGCCAGTGCACACAGGCTAACCCTCCCCGGTTCTCTCTCCACTGCAGAGTCAAGACAAAAATTCTGAAGTAGAGGGAGCAGGGTGGATTGTGGAGCACCCATAGGGGGACACATCTCGAAGAATCCTGGTTACTGCACAAGGTAACTTCTTCGTCTTCTTCGAGTCGTGTCCCTATGGGTGCTCCACTGTAGGCGACTCCCAAGCAGTATTCCTTCTCGAGGGCTGGGACTGCGGAGTTGGGTCAGTTACAGATAACAGTCCTGTGGAGCCGAAGATGGCATAGGAGGCAGAGTCCCAGTGATCACCCTGTGTTCTGCGAAAGTTTAGACTGATGCTCACGTCACCGCTGTACAGATCTAGAAGATAGGGACATTCTTGAGGAAGGTGATGGATGAGGAGATCGACTTTGTGGAGTGTGTATGAATGGCATTTGGAGAGATGTGTTGGGACATGCACGAAATATGAAACCTGGACCATTTCTGCAGGTATCATAGAATCGAATCATAGAATATCAGGGTTGGAAGGGACCTCAGGAGGTCATCTAGTCCAACCTCCTGCTCAAAGCAAGACCAATCCCTAATTTTTGCCCCAGATCCCAAATAACCCCCTCAAGGATTGAACTCACAACCCTGGGTTTAGCAGGCCCATGCTCAAACCACTGAGCTATCCCTCCCCTCAAGTACAAGTACAACATGTCAAGGATATTCTACTGTGTAACAGAACTCTTGTATCTCTCTTGAACAGGAGGAGCTTTTTAGGTGTTAGAACCAAGCAGGAGTCATGCCTTGAGGTGGAGAATCCCCAAGTTGGAATGCAGGGTATGTTCTTTGTTCTATGACAAGCGGTGCGGAATGGTCGGGAGAGAGACTGGTGAGTACGTTGTGAGCTGACACACGTAAGGGTACTAGGTCTGACTCAGCCAACTAGGTGCAATCAGAATGACATGAACTCCATCCCTTTTTATTTTCAGCAGAACCTTCAACAGTAGGGGAAATGGAGGGAAGAGGTAGAGAAGGTCCCTATGCCAAGGGAAGAGGAAAGCATCGCCCAACAAGTGCTGTCCCATCCCCGCTCTGGAGCAGTAGTGTGAACATTTCTTTTTCAGGTGAGTGGCGAACAGGTGTGTAGACTGGGTGGTATGTCTCCCCATCACTTGAACTGGTTGTGAAGTACTGTTGGGTGTATCTCCCACTCATGGTCATGTGGGAATTTGCAACTGAGACTGTCCACTATCAAGTTTTCTGTATCCAGGAGGTACGGTGCAGACAGTATAATGTTGTGGGAGATGTCCCAATTCCATAAGCTCATCACTTTTGTGCATAGGTAGGGCTATCTAGCTCCCCCCTGCCAATTGACGTAATACATAAAGATCCTGACAGATAACTTGGCCTGTGTGTGATCCTGTGAGCAGCGGGAGAAAATGGGTGCAGGTTTTCCTGACCGCTCTCAGCTCACTGATGTGGAGGGATATCTCTGAAGGCGACCATTTGCCTTGCATTGTGAGGCCGTTTTGATGCACGGCCCACCCTATGAGTGAAGCATTGGTGATGAGGAGCAATAACAGTGATGTTTGTGAGAAGGGGATCCCTTTGCAAACATTGTCTAGGTCCTTCCACCAGTTTAAGGAGTTTTTGATCCTGGTGGGTAGCAACAGGGATTTGTCCAGTCTGTCCTTGATTGGTCTGTAAACTGAGATGAATCACATTTGGAGACATCGCATGTGAAGCCTGACATGTGATACGACTGCTGTGCCTGCTGTCATATGCCCCAAGAGTTGGAGGCAGACTCTAGCTGGTATTTGTGGGCTGCTTTGAATAGTGTCTATGAGTGTGACTAGGGATAGGAACTTGTGTTGGAATAAGAGGGCTTTGACCCATGACGAGTCAAGGTCAGCCCCTATATATGCCAGGCTTTGCACTGGAGCGAGGATTGTCTTCTGGGTGTTGATCTGTAGGCCCAGTTCTGTAAAGTGTATTGTAGCTTTAGTGACTTGATGAGACTCTCAAAGAGATTGGGCTCTGAGAGGACAATCGTCCAGCGAGAGGTAGATCACTATCCCTTGAGAATGTAAATGAGCGGCAACCACTGAGAACCTTGGAGAATACTCTGTGGGCTGATGATAGCCCGAAGGAGAGCACTCATTATTGGTAGCGGTTGTGACCCAGAGCGAACCAGAGGAATCGTCTGTGAGCTGGTAGGTTTGAGATATAAAAATAGGTGTACTGGAGGTTGAGGGCTGAAAACCAGTCTCCCTATTCCTGTCGTTGCTAAAGTGACCATCTTGAATTTTTGAGCCTTGACAAATTTGTTGACAGCTCTGAGATTTAGTACGGGTCTCCAACCTCCCTTCCTTTTGCGTATTAGGAAATAACGAGAGTAGAACCCCTTGCCTCGTAGATGTTAGGTACTGGTCCTATGGATCCTAACCGGAGGAGGAGATCTATCTTCTGTCATAGTAAACTCTCGTGAGAAGGGTCCCTGAAGATGGATGGGGAAGGGTGTTGTGGAGAGGAATGGGGAGGTAAAAATGGATGGAGTACCCAGTTCGAATGATCTCTAGGACTCATCGGTCCAATGTCATGCATTCCTAGGCACTGTGGAATGCTTCCAATTGGTGGCCAAACGGGGATAGAATGATGGTCAGCTGTGTCAGTGTAGCCAGACAGCCAGCCCCCCCTCTCAGACCAGCATTGCTGGGAACACAAGGGAGCCAAAACAACAGGGCACTTAACATAAATTCCAGCACAGCCTTTGAAGCTGTGAGAAGCACAGGTGTGCTGCTACAATGTACCTCTGGGAACATATACAACGATTAGGCTCACAGCAGACAGAGAAGCTGTGACAGACATGGCTCTTAGCCCCTACTAAATAGCGTGATGCACACACCCCAACATCCTAGGTGGGAAAATATTTACCCTAATAAAAGGAATGTCCAGTAGTCGAAACTTATTGTTTCTCTCCCTTGCAAGTGTAAACTACTCTTGCGAGAGCTGGCGTCACCTAGACAGACCAGCCCCAATTTGGCATAAGAAAGGAGAAAGAGAATAAAGGAGTACAGAGGTTTAAGTATGGGACCTACAGCACCAGGATTTTTGAGTGCTTTTCACTATCTATCTGCTGGTCAGATAAGTGACAGCCTCCCAAGGCTTCTGCAGCTAAAAGGGTCCCTAAGCCTTGTCCCTTATTCGTCTTTCCGCGGAATTGAGTGAAAGATCCTGGCTTGGCACCGCTGGAATCGTGCAAGGAGGGTAAGAAGCACCCACACCTGATCTCCTATCTTTAGTGTACACATATTTTGAAATAGAGCTTTATACTTTGTTTTCTTTCTTTGGGATTGTGGCTTCAGTTTTCTAACTTGTTTGTGTGTGTGTAACATCTCTACATTTAAATAAGTAGGCACTAGCAATTTTGTAACCACATGATTAGAATCTAGTTTAATAAATTTTGGTAACCATTTGTGCATAAGCCTGACTTGTTTCTCTGGTTTACTGTAAAGCAGCCAACACAATTAAAGAACCTCAGCCGTTTTGGCTATAAAGCCTGGCCATTAGGTGAGAGTACTAAGAGCCTAGCATTGAGTTGTGCCGCCTCCACAGGGCAAACTCTTGGGGTGCCTGTCAGTCAATCCTGACTGCCCACTGCGAAGGAGCTCTGAGCTCTAGCAGTTAAAGTCACGGGTGTTTAGGACCTTGGGGCATCCGTCAGCCGAGCCCGGGCTGCCCGCCGCGAAGGGACAGTGCGTCCTAGCGGTTAAAGTCACGGATGGTATAAAACGGGCATAGCTGGCACCTCACCAAACATCCTTGGCCATCGGCTAAGTCAGTCAGTCAGGGGGAGTGGTCTAACGGTGCCTCAACCTGCCCATCAAAAGTGGTGCTTAGACATAGAGGGCTATGAAGAAGATTGTGGGCCAGGTGGTTTGCATTTAGAGGATTTCCCTTTCTTTCTTTGTGACTCGTAGTGGCAGTGAAGTTGGTACTGAGATGCCTGTGGTCTATGTTGGGACAGGGAACTAAATAGTCTCTTTTGTCCCTGTATATAGATACCCAATGACCAGAGGAGGGTTACTCCCGGTAACCCTGGAGTCTGTCAGAGTGTGAAGGGAAGCGTTAGTCTTCTTGGCAAAGAGCTTCATGCCCTCAAAGGAAAGGTCCTCGCACGTGGACTTTCGGAAAGCCCGACAAATGGATCCATGACACTCGTCGCATCACCAAAGCCGTAGAGATAGAGCTAGCTGCCGTGTTGGCTGCACTGAGGGCAGATTGCAGTGACGTCTTTGCCATTAATTGGCCTTCCTGGATAATGGCCTTGAATGAGTCACAATGTGCTTTGGCATCTTTTCAATAAAGTCATTCCGTTTTGAGTAATTTATGAAATCTGATTTTGCCATGAAGGCCTGGTAGTTGGCAATACGAAATTGTAGAGTAGCTGAGTAAGCTTTTCTACCGAACAGATCAAGGCACTTCCAATCCTTGTCATAGGAGAAGCTCTTGACTGGTGTTGTCGACCACAGGAGTTGACGGTGTGATGGAGTTGGGTGGTGGATGGGAGAATAGGAATTCAGCTTTCTTGGCAGGGCTATAGTATTTTTTTTTGTCCGCTCGCTGACAGGTTGGGGCCATTGATGCCAGGGTGTGCCACACAGTCCCTTGCCAGGTCTAAAATGGCCTCAATCAGGAGGGTGATCTTTGAGGAGGCTGAAGAATGAAGTACCAAGGAGTTGATGGTGGGTATCCTTGACTTCCTCCAATGGAATCTAGAGCACGTCAGCCACCTTCTTTGTTAGCTCCCGAAGGGACGAAAGTCATCTGCCAAAGATGGTGGAGAAGCCATGACAGCTTTGTCTGAAGAGGAGGAGGATGATATGGTCCTTGGTATCACTTCCTCTTCAGTACTGGCTTCCTGTTCCTCTAAGTCTTGAGGCAATTCAGAAGCCCTGGATAGTGTGGCCGAGGGAAGTGTGCCTCAAGGGTTCTCGGACGAGGCTCAGAGGTCGAGAGGCATGATGGCAGTGCGCACCCAAGGATCCCAATATGGCCTTTGAGGTGGTGGTGGCATAGAACCTGGTAGTGGCACCCATGGATAGCCATACCAGGATGGTGATGATGGGACCATCTGTGGGTATATCCTGGGGCTCTGTTGGTAAAGAGCACCATATGGAGCTTGGGAGGAGTACTGCAACACCACTTCCTCAGGCTCACTGTTTGAACCCTCGCTAGAGAGCAGAGGGGAATGGCATGGCAGCAGGGATACTCCCCATGCTTGGTAGAGGCTTGGTGCAGAGGTCTCAGTACTCAAAGGAGGGGACTTGTGATGCGGAAGTCATAACATTGTTATGACTGCTATATAAAAAGGAGTGGTGGTGCCAGCGGGGACAGATCTTTCCCGCACCAATTGCTCTGGTGCCTGGCGAGCCATCACTGGTGGTACCGATGCAGACTTGCATACTAGAAGCATCTTTTTAGAACAGTGCTTACTCCTGTCTTTCAGTGCCAATGAGTCAGTGCCCATACCCATTGGGTCCGTGGGCCTGTCAGCAGTACCAGTTGCAGTCGGTTTCCATGAGCCATGGTGCCGGACTGAGATTGCCTCAGTGCCGAAGATACTGAGCGAGACGGTGATCGCTTGCAGCTATCTCGGCGCTCACTATGGAGGCTTCCTGCTGTCTTCTTAGATGATTTGTGAGAGGGGTCCACACCCCTTAGATGTAGAAGGCTGTGGGAAAGACTCACATCTAGCAGGAAACTGGGGTCAGAGAGCTGCCTCCATGAAGATAATCTTCTGGCGGAGTCCTCTGTCTTTGCAGGATCTTCGCCAGAGTTGTTGGCGAAGGTAACACTTTTGTTAAACGTGGCCTTCTCTGAGGCAGTGAATGCACTGAGAATGCTTATCCACAATTGGGATCACCTCTTTACAAGTGAGGCAATTCTTGAAGCTCAGCGAACTGGGCATACCCCACTGGGGGAAAAGGTCCCCATTGGGGGAGAAAAGGCCGGAAGAAAAAATAAAGTCTTCTTTAAATTTTATTTTTAAGGATAAAATAAAAGTAGAAAAACAACTAGAACTACAACTAGGAAACTAACTAATCATAGGTATGTAAATTAAGATGATAGTCTTAATGGACTGCTAATGGCTCCATCTCTAGCCAGGGGCGGTTGAGAAGGAACTGAGGAGGCCATACATGCTGGCTAGCCTCCTGGCAGAGCACGAGGAGAGACAATGTATGTGCGGGCACAATGGACACTGCTATTGAAGTTCTCAGATTAGCAGCCCAGAGATGCAAGCACACCTAGAGTGGAGCACCCACAAGGACACTACTCGAAGAAGAATCTATATTTTTCTTTTTAAACAGAGTTAAAAGCAGATTCTGTTACCATCTGCCTGTTTACTACTTACACAGCCCTCATCTATAGTGTCTAATCAGTAAGTTCTGACCGTTTGATTTACAATTACAGTTTCTTGTTTTCACTATTTTCTGTACTCTCAAAAACTCTATCAAGAAACTAACAGAATTAAAGACGTTTCCCCTCACATCAAGAAGAAATGAACACCAACTGAAATAACACTGTTATGACAAAGATGGGATGGGGAAACCTATGGAGCAATTAGAACCTGTGATTACATAAAAGTTAGTATACTGAATAAGAGAATAAAATTACTGCAATGCCCAAATGTAATCTGCTAAATACAGCTTTTGACCAGGATTTTACACAATAAACCTGTGATAAAAGCATGTACTTGAACATTAAGAATATATTATTTTAGCTATGGGCTCTAAATCATGAACAAAGGACAGCTCAAAGCATATACAGATAATGCAACGGATTCTCATGTAGCACGCAGAAAGGAAGCATTGCACACTCTTGAGAGCCAACTCATTGCAACAAAGATTGGTAAATCAAGAAGTATAGCCATCTCTGCCTAGTTATTCATATCCCATCTCAAGGGACTGAACTGACTCATCCCTTCACCAGCAAGTAGATCTCTGGGGAATCTGGGGGAGGGCGCTGTTGGGGGTTTTTTTGGGCAGGCCAATGGGGTTGGTACAAGAGATTACGCTGGGCAAAATAGACAGTACCTGCTCCCAAGGAGAGGACTGGAGAATCCTCACCTCCTCATCATGGTCCCTGGCTCCACTATTCACTGGTCCACGTGGAGGGGACTGAAGAATCCCCATCTCCTTTTATAATTTGGAGGATTATAATAAAGATACAGGAGTGACCCCTTAGCTAAAATTGCGACAAGTGAATTAAACACACGCATATGCATATGCACTCCCCCTTCTAACAAAGTTTTTTTGCATCTAGCAAAGAATTTTTTTAAAACAGATAAAATTAAAAGTATAAGACATTTTTTAAAATCTTATTTAAGTTTTTTCTTGATCTAGATATGAAATATTCCTTCTATTCATATTCTTGAGTGAAGTCCAATGCATAAACTATTTTTGATAAGATCACATGCAATTTTTGTTTTTAGTTATTTATTACAAAAATATACATCTTGGAGCTCTAACAGGTTCCCACAGAATTATTATAATCTTCTGCATAGGTATCAAAGAGCTTAAAAACTCCACAGGCAGGAATTTAGAAAAATCAATAAAACCAATAGTTACAGTTCAATGAGTTTAGAACTTCTGCAAAAATACTTGCGAACCGTAAGCTTTGCAAACAATCATTTGGTGCAACTGATGCTCCGAATTCCATTATCGTTATGGCTAATTATACTTCCGAGACCGTATGGTGGGGTTTTTAGCTTTTTTTGTTTGTGTGGTTTCTCCCACTTGACTTCAAGAAGCCATTGTAGGCCTAGAGAACTCATGCAACCTAAAGAGAGAAATCACCTTTTCCATAATGCACCCAAACTACCAGGCCAACGTACAACAAGCCTATGAGCTGGCCAAACTCGCAATACATTTAAAAAGTTACACAAAAGTTGATTTTTTTGCTGTCGATACAAAAAAATATCAATCTTTCTGCTATGAAGACACTGGCAAGGCAGAAAAATAGCAAACAACTCTCAATTTAAGTGCATTGCTTTTCTTATTTTCCTAGATTTGATTGTAAGTGTGATACCAGCAGCAAAAGCAACAATGAATACTATATTCCGTAAGTCATTAAAGTTGCACTTATCTCTTTCCACTTTCAGTTAACATCTCAATGTGCATGGACATAGTCTATTCAAAAAAAAGAATGTTCTAAACTTACCATATATATGAAAAGAGGCACAATGCTCTGCAATGCTCCCATATATTGTCCAAGAGCTATGTTAAATCTTTCAATATACAGATCTGGAGGGCTGGCCTGCAAGAAACAGTAAAAGGGAAGGAGTAATTTTAACACAAAGGAAAACACAAATGTAGGACACCATGGACTAAACTTTCAACTCAAAACTCCCAAGGCTATAAAGGATGCGACACTTAGTCCAAGAGGAGCAAGTCACATATTAATCCAGAATTCCTATTTCCAATTAGAATTAGAACAACCTCCACCAAGACACCCAGCAAAAACTTAGGCTACAACACCCAGTTCCCCCCCAGAAATCTGTCATTACTCTGACAAATATGTCCAATGATACCACCAGCATGCCTGTAGCATAAACCAGTATTTAGCACAACCAAGTATATACATTTAACTAAGCATCCAAACATTCTTTTGAAAGGTTTAGTCTGTCAGGGCTAGATCCTGACAATGAATCTGTATGGGTATTGAAGTGTGCCTGCATGTTTCCATTTTTAGGATCTACCTCTTAGACATTATGGTGACATTAAGCCACTGCTCGGCATATAAGAAACTGTGTCTCTGGGTTTTGCTGAGTTTTTCAGCGTGAGGGAAGTATGATCAGACATTTAGTTGGAGGTGATGTGAGGCATAATGCCTTATGAAGCTCCTAGGGCAGAAGCAACAGCACCACTCTTAAGGGGTTTGCTACTCTCCAAGGCCAGTCAAGTTTGCTATTAAACTTTAACAGGGAACGTGCCTTCCCCTGCCCCATCTCCTTCCCACAGTGCGAGTAGGAGCAGGTAGTTCTTATGCTCAGACAAATGTGAAGACTGCAACAGTGGTTGAACCCTGTGCAGTGGCAGTGAGAGAGATGCACATTTCTCAAGCGGGTCTGCCACACTGACTCTTAATGCTCATTCAGAATGGTTCGCATTATATTAATTCCCGTGGGTAGGTGTGCGGTTATTTAGCTACACCTGAAATATTGCCTCATCTTCACAAGCCAGAATTCTTATCTTCTAGGTGATTTCACTGTTACCAGTATTTTCATAAAGACATACTAACACTACTTCTAATATGTTCAAAACCAATCATTCCATACAAGGCAAGGTTTTCCAGCAATCTTTTTTTTCTTAATATAGCTAGTAAATTCGTAAAAAGTGTTAATTTTCACAGTCGGAACCCAGTTACATGGAAACAGAAGTAAAGACATTAAAAAGGCAAATCAAAAGCCACAAAAGAATAAAAGAGATTTTTTGGATACATTGTAATAAAAGTGACAGAGTTATATAGGATCAAATTGAACAAGTGTAACAAATGTATGATTAAAAACAGATTATGGGACCAATTCTCAGGCCCAGCCAACCCACTCTTGGAACAAAATGCAAATGAGGAGAGGGTATGTAGAGGTGGCTATGAGCTCGGAAGACTCCTTTTTCATACACAGTGTTTAGAAGACATTTATGCACAAAAACATATTTGCTGAAAGTAGTGTGCCATCAAATCTCATTTTCCAAGCAGACAGTATTGCTGCTTCCTCTAAAATATGTTCCCTTCCACTTCTCCACCCCAAACTATGGTCTCCAAGGTACATTTTTGTGTCTGTCTGTGCTATTTTATTATTGAGATCATTTCCAGTTTTTAAAGATTTGTTGTAACCTAAGTAAAGTTTTTTAAAAGGAAACTTCCACTTCAAAGGATGTGTCAAACAGGAGACAATCTCACACTGGACATCTCTATCCTTATCTGGCCATGCGAAGTTCACATAAGACTTTCATAAAAAAGAGAGAAAAGTCAAAGACATAATAAATTGTTTTACCATATTTGAACACTCTGCCCAATACATTATATCTGATCTCCCATTAATGTGTGTCCTGGAGTTTTATTTAATGCTTATTTCTCCCACAAAGATTAAAATATACCTTAATTTCACCTAATGAAACAGTCATATAGGGCTCTAAGAATTCCCATGACGAATACTGACTACAACCCAAGTGTCATAAAACTCCACCTGATTATGGTGTCTCTGGAGTTCCTCTGATACAATGAATACACAAAAATGAGCAGAGTAAAGAACTGTGACCATCATCTCCTTATAATAAAGGAAGAAACTGTTGTGTTAGGTACTGATCCAAAGCCCTAAAGCACATCTAATTTTAAGTACAAAGAAGGCCAATTGACTTCAGTGGGAATATTTATGTGCTTGAATATGTACGTGTTTAAGGTTTTGTTGGATAGGAGCCTTAAGTTTCCTTAACTTGCATAGTAACTGCCAGCGTCAAATAATTAATGCCGAGTAAATTAACGAAGCCAAGCTGCCTATCTTCATTTTTATTCTTCTGGTATTTCACATTGGCCCTTATACAGTTGATGGCAGCCAGTGTCTGACAGTAACAACAAGGAGTCTGGTGGCACCTTAAAGACTTACAGATTTATTTGGGCATAAGCTTTCGTGGGTGTCTGACAGTAAAGCACTGAACAGCTAAATCCCATTCACCTCCAAAAAGCTATCTTTAAAGTGACAATATTTCACTCTCTTTATCAAACAATATCCCCCCTCCTTTCCCCTGTAAACTACTGTAAACAAAAAAAATCACTATGAAGAGTATTTCATAATTTTAAAAGCATTTCCTCCCCACAGTGATTCACAACAATTCTTTAGGTACCTAAAAGGAAGTCCATAGCCTCATTAAATTTTTCCCTCCTTTCCTTAAATTTTCAGTTCAATGGTATTTTACTGTAGGGTTGTTCCTAACTGTTGGACTGCAATGAGCTACTTGTTTCAAAGTAAGGACTCTACGCAGTAAGTCCTTCTTCACACGAATAGCCCCAACGACTCTAGTGGGACTATTTGTCTAAATAACTGCATAGACTTTGCAAATTAAGAAGAAGAAATGGATCTTGGACTTATTCAGACAGTCAAGTAATCAGACTTCATTAAAATGATTCTCTACAGGGGCTCTAGTAGAAATGTCACTTCTATTTTAAATCCCTATTTTCAGTCGGTTATAACTATCATAAAAGATACTGTCTGCTCTGGCTGAAATTTCTCATTCTTGGTCTCAGTCCAGAAGCAAATTATTATTGAAAATATTAACAAAAAAATCCATTCAGCCATTTAAATCATGGAAGAAATAGTGAAGTACGACAACTACCTTTTTACAGCTAGGTGAGGCAATTATGAAAGACTTTAAACTCTGATTGCCCTTTAACTAATGAACTGTAATAGAAGAAACATGCTAAATAGAAAAGTGAGATACTGAGAAAAAAAAGTTAAAGATTTCACACAAATATCTGTATGCAAGGGAAATGAAAAACCATGCAAAATATCTACCGAAATTGTTTCAACTGCTTGGGTAAGATCATTACAGGAAAGTTGAAAAATATCAAGAACCAGGAAAAAAAAAATATTTGAAACCTCCAGACCATTCAGGATAAAGGAAAGACTGAGTACACCACTAAAGAATGTGAACATGGCTCCTGCCTCCTCTTGTTTTGTTAAAAGGCTTTTGGACAGCTGGGGTTTGTTTATGGAATAATTGGTCTTCGTTTTTGTTCATTTTTCTTAACAGAAAGGTACTTAATGATTCTGCATTCTCAGTTCCACTGACTCACGGGTAGTTTCTTTGCCACAAGGCATTTCCTCTCTCCCTAGATCCGTGCCCTGTCCACACTGTCTACAGTGTGACTGGCTGTGGGTAGAGATTCACAAATTATTTGTGCAAAACCAAGGCCGTAAAAGTGTAGCAAAGACATCTGGAAGTGTTGCATCAGAGGTTTTGAACTCTCCCCAGACAATAAGTCTGGGCATTCAATTACAATGGAAGTCTTTCCCTCTTGGGAGCTTTCATATTTTTTGGAGGCTACAGTTTGCCAGGATGCACACCTTGGATTTGCCTCTGGATGTAACCAGTGGAGGTACTTGAGCTAGAACTCCCTTGTTTTAAGAAGAGAGGACTACTGGAAAGTCATTATCTATGAGCGTCTCTCAAGTTTGGAATTCACTCCCTTCACTTGAAATAACCTAACTTTGTTCAGAGCATATTGGAAATTAATCTATTTTCTTAGGGATTAAATAGCTATAGGCTGGTATACTTGAAGAAGGTGAGGTATTTTTACGTTAACTTGCTTTGGGTGGGTATTTTAAGAGAAAGGAGAAGATTAAGCTGCTGATTTTGTATATGTATTATGTAAATTTTTGTCAAAGCCATCTAGAGTATAGAATAGCAATCTTTTTTAAAATTATTTATCAATCAAAATAAGATTCATTACAGGGTGGACATTTCACATTTTCATCTACAGATACAAAAAGTCTTTTCCTCTTCCTTCTGCAATAAAACTGTTGGCAACTGTGCCGCTTTAGGCTGTCATCTTTATCACCCAACTGAATAGCAATAACCATGCTGCTAATTCAATAGTATGATATCCAGCACAGATGTGCCCCATTTTTTGTTGCAGAGCACTTGCAGATCAATATTCTTTATTCATATGCGGAGGAAGAAAGATACAACTCTCTGACCCTCAGTATCTAATACTTCATAAAAAAAAATCACTAATCTAATTCATTCAAGTAAAAAACTGTTACTAACCTTGCATAACTGTTGTTCTTCTAGCATGGAATGGACATGAGCAACACATCTTGGTGTGCGCGCATTGCGTGCACTGTTACCAGAAATTTTTCCCTTAGTGGTATCCGCAGGGCCAGCTCCAGTGCACCTCTGGAGTCACACGCATATGCGCCGATGTAAGGGGCCTCGCAGCCTCTCAGTTCCTTCTTGCCAGTAACTCCAACAGAGGGGTAGGATCGTGGGTCATGGAATGGACATGAGCAATGCATCTCGAAGAACAACCGTTTTTTCTTTTTAGAGTTCTTGCTCACGTCCATTCCACGCTAGGTGATTCACAAGCAAGACCCCTGGAGGTGGGCTCCGAGTTCATGGATGTGAAGTAAAATCCCTTCCCTCTCGAGTCCCGGGAAACTTCCTCTACAGCCCCCACACGTAGGAGGAATTGCACCTCTGGGCAAGGAGTTGCTCGTGAGAAAGGTCCCTGAAGAGGGACGGGATGGTGGGTGGGAGGGAGGGAGGGGTGCATAAAAACTAGAGGGTGTAACGAACTGTTACTGTACTCAGGATCCAACGGTCCAATGTTAAATAGGACCATGCCGGACAGAAAGGCGACAAATGGTCCAAAAACAAAGGAGGGAGCTGCTCGGTTCGAAGAGCTAGTATCGCCTGGAGCATGTCCACTTGGCGCTCCATAACGTTTAAGAGCCGCTCTGTAGCTTCTTTCTGGTGTGCCGCGTTCTCCTTTCGGTCCCTCTTCTCACTGTCCAGCCACTCCTTCAATTCCTGTTTCTTGGCGGCAGAGTGTATCATAACCTCACGCAGAAAATCCTCCTTAGTTGCTCTTGGCCGCTTTCTAATTCTGCGCAGCCATTCTTCCGCCGATAAAGAGGGAGGCTGGGCTCCCAAGGTCATCTCTGTGAAGTTTAAATGCAACATTTTACAGAAGCAGTATTGTTTGCAACACAGACAACACTGATTCAGTGCTTTAAAACACAGCCAGTACTCACACACCTTTCACTAACTGGCTGACCCCAGGCAAGCACACATGAGCCATAAGATCCGCAAAATGGTGAGTAGCCACAGGGGCAGGGTAAATCACTCTTCCCGGAACCTGCTGGTGTGCTCTTGGGGAGAGCCAGCACTGTAGTGGGGACCTAATGATCATTCCCCATCTTGGAGCAAAGTGGCAAGGGAAAATTACCATTAATGGGGCAAGAAACAACACAACTCTGCCAAGGAACCTGCGGCAGCAGATTGCCCAGTATCTCCACGAGAGTTTCCTGGAGATCTCTGAGGGACATTCCCACGAAGTGAGGGAGTCTATCAACAGCCTGTTCCGCCGCTCAGACTAGGCATGCAGTGGGAGACAAGCCTGCTTTCTGCAACCCTCCTGCCCCCGACAACTCGCTTCAGCGATTCCCAAAATCAGATCCACTTATTAGGGGCCTCCTCTCCTGTTTGCGCTTCGCCAAGATCCAACTGCCGTGACTGGCTAGGTTCCTCCAGGGTAGAAAAGAGCTCCTGGCTGCATGCATCTCTGGCCTCTGAGTCATCCTCTGCCTCTGGGTCCCCCTCCCCCTTTTCGTCCAAGATTTCCTCCTCCTGACTCAATCCACTCTCGACTGGCATGCAAGCCAACAAAGTATCCACAGGGGCCTTCACAGTAGAGGTGAGGTTGCCACTGAGTATTGCGTCCAGCTCTTTGTAGAACCAGCAGCTCGTGGGCGCAGCACTGGAGCAGCAGTTTGCCTCCCACACCTTGTGGTATGCTTTCCACAGCTCCTTCACTTTTACCCTACACTGCAATGTGTCTGGTCATGGCCCCTTTCTGTCATGCATCGTGAAATCTGTCCGTAGATATCATAATTCCTATGGCTGGAGCGCAGCTGGGACTGCACAGCATCCTCTCCCCTGAGGGCAGGGCACTAGAGTTCAAACCAATGACCAGAGAGGTGAGAACAGGCATTGTGGGACAGCTCCCGGAGGCCTATCGCAGCGCTGCAATCGACCAGGGTGTCTACACTGGCACCATAGCGCTGTAACCCCAGCGCAGAAAGCTGTACGCCTCTCGTCAGGGTGGGTTTTTTTAGAGCGCTGCATCTGCGCCGTTTCTGCGCACTAATTGGTTTGGCAGTGTGTACACCCCGGGAGTTAGATGCTTAGCAGAAAGATGCTTTACTGAGCATAAACTTGCCAGTGTAGACAAGGCCTTAGCCAGAGATCCTCAAAAGCTATTTAGACACCTACCTCCCGCTAATTTTAATTGATTTTCAATGGCGTTAATGATTAAACCCGTTTTCATGGATTGAAAAGACTGGTTTGGGGCAGCGTATGGAGACTTGTTCTGAAATTGTGGTAGGGATGGAGCATAGACGCTTTGAAAGCAGAAGACATACAACAGCTAAAATTTCATTGGCATAATTCTGTGCTATTGTTGGATCATATTAAAGAAGTTCTGTATTAAAATCACAAATGAGTTTGATTCCCCAGAGTTTAAATTACTAATTAAGAAGTCTCTTGGTTTTTGGTACTGTTTCTCTCCCTCTCTAACAACAGAAACAGCACCCAGAGACTCCCCGCCCTTTTGTTGTATTAACAATTGTGATTAAAATAGAGATAGAGGATGTATGTGGATGGATGCTTGGTGTGGATAATAACTGAATGATCAGGGAGGTGCCAGCCTAAGAATCCAGTGTCCATCGGCTGAAGAAGGCGTCAAGTGGAAATAACCAGAGCGCCCCCCCCCACCCCCTCCCGGAGTGCAGACTGGAATCCACCCAACAGCCTCAAGAATGGGAGAACCAAAGAACAAGATAACATCTTGGAGCCGTCAGGAATGTGCTATCTGCTGATTGATTCAGCAACAGCATGATGAAGCAATTCCCATAGACTGGCATAGGAAGAAATTCCTATAAAAATAGACTCTAAAAAGTGAGAACTTTGGGGTCTGATTCTGCAAACCAACTTCCAGGAGCATCAGATGAGCATCTGACAAGGCCCTGCTCCCTCCTCATGTCCAGGCCACCTGGCCAGTGGCTTGGCATGAGCAACTCTAAGGCTGGTAACTATGATAACATCCTTGCAGAACCTGTGTGTGTGTGTGTGTGTGTGTGTGTTTGTATGAATGAATGTGTGACTAAATATGAGATTGAATGGAATGTTATAGCTATAACTAACTGCTTACTATGATTCTTTCTGTATTCACAATAAATGTGGTATTTTGCCTTTTTCCCTTTAATAAGATCCTGCTGGTTTTTATTTTATTGGTACAACACTATGCCAGGTTTGGTTTCCTAGCACTAAAAGTAATTCTGACCATTTTTAGAAATGTATACAGCTGTAACTGAAATGATAGAAGCAATGACCTTTTCATATGAACATTACGTAGTCATACTATTTTGAGATGGTTTTGTTGCACTTTAGAATTTTAAAGGTCCAATATTTGCAGAAAGAAAGTTCTTTAACTAAATTTTATAATTTAATAATCAGTGTCCGACTCCACACAAACACTAACAATACATTATTTGGTAGTTTTAAGAATTTAGCTTCTTATTTATATGGCTCTTCATTAAACTGAGATACTAAATGGACATTCAAAGTAAGAGGAATGCCTAGAGTGTTTCCAAGTTTGACAGCTAGTTGCTTGACAGACATGTCATGGCTAAAGATGTTTGCACACTTACCACAGGGAAACAGTTAACTGCTAGAATACCACACATCTATTTCCATGCAGTTTTAAAACCTGGTGCAAGCCATTAGAGCAACATGATAAAACATTACCAAAAAATTACTAAATAAACCCATTTTGATAAGAAGTAGGGGTGATTCTGTGTTACAGAGAATCATGATAAAAAGTAATGACCATCATAACTGCAAATTAGTGAGTTTAAAGTGAGATGTTCATATTTAATACAATTTTGACTACTTATTTGAAAAAGGAAAGCGTAACAAATAATGCCCCAACTAGAGCAACTTATGTAAGTGCAATACCAGGAATGATCACTTCTCTCACTGTCACGGTCTAATTAGACACATCCACAAGTGCAATAAATAATTTTTGCTGTTTTTCACATTGGGAAAATTAATCTGTCAAGCCTCTACAACAGAAATAGATGTCTTGTTTATTTTTTTATCATGGCCACGACCATTACAGATTACACTTTTTCCAACAAAATATCCACTGAAAATTATACGATTTTATTTAGTGCTTTCAGCTTTTTGGGACTAAGTCCTTCAGAAAACTGAACCTAGGGCTGCCATGCCAAAGGAACCCCACAAGCCTTCTGCCTAGATAGCCAGGAGGGAAATCTCTATTAATGCCTAACGAATGCCGAAGTAGCCATTTTTAGGCTGCCTCATTTCTGAAATTCTGCTCAGCCCACTCACCACACACATGGCAATCTGGCTCTTCAGAAAAGGGTTCAATAAGCATACCCCAATTTTACTGAGGCACACAGTCACCTTCTCTGCCTATTTGCTGGATGGGAGAGGGGATGAGACAAAGAAATCCTTGTTCAAAAAGTCTCTTCACAGATGCAACAGAGAGGACCCGAAAGAGAAGGGCCATTCAACAGACCCACTCACTCTAATAAATGGTGATCAGAGAGGTGAGAATGGCAGTATAAGAAGCCAGGAAGCCATCCCCTGCTCAACTCTCTCCTCCCAATACATCAATATTAAGAAATATTATTTGAATTTCCAAAACGTAGGCACTTTCCACAAACAGGAGGACAGTTCCTGCCTTATAAAGTTTATGATCTATGACAACAAGTGACACATACATTACATATTTTAATTAAATATACATTGGCTTCTGTTTGTGGTTTGGGCTGCTCACCAGCCCACCCTACTACTGATATCCAAGAATATACTCTTTCAAGCTAAGCAATATTTTCCTATTCTGTTTGTCAACTTTTCAGTGCCACCTAAAGAAGCGTTATTCAGCCCTGTAGATTCATTTTACATCCACCCTTTACACTGTAGTTTCTCCAGCAAAGAATGTATTAAGTAGGCCTGGCAACCAATTTGGAACAGAGGAGGCGGTAGCCAATGAATACAGAAGCAATACATTATACTTTGTATGTTTTGTAACTTTAATGGGGGTGTAGAAGCGGCTGTGATCCATTAATGTTAAGAAGAAAAGTTAATTGGTCTTTTTTTTTAGTTTGCAATTAATATAGCAGTATTCTTTCTAGACAGAACTGCTGCTTGTGTCAAAATTAAAATATAGCCCTCTGCAAAGTCGAAGCTACAGTGCAAAGAAGAAAACTTTTATTTGCATTCTACTGCCACCTACAGTACAAGTTATAAATCTCAAATCGATAACCATGAGTAATATTGGACATTAGGACAGCTAAAGATTCTAAATCTATAAACACCATTTGCTCTTGCTTTTTTAGGGCTCTATTCAACCCCTCTGAAATCATTAAGTCTTTCTATTGACTTCAGTGGAAGTTCCTTAATGCAGTGTTCAAAAGAATACGTACATGGGACAAATATTCTCTAGTCTAGAAAGAATAGTGTCAAGTAAAAGTATCAGAGTAGCAGCCGTGCTAGTCTGTATTCGCAAAAAGAAAAGGAGTACTTGCGGCACCTTAGAGACTAACAAATTTATTAGAGCTCACGAAAACTTATGCTCTAATAAATTTGTAAGTAAAAGTATCTCTGTGATGAACCCACTACAGACAGAGGATAGGTTTTAATAAGACTAGAAACCAGCAAGACTAAAAAGCCTGTCTAGAGATATCAAATGCTCAAGCATTATGTTCAGATATTTGACAATTCTACAACTTCTTTGGTTCAGTGTTCCCACTAGGAAATTTCAGCGTGAGGATAACCAGATTATTCTGACATACTGGTTGTACACAGATGCTCTGTAATGCAGCTGTTACACAACCGCTGCTAAGTACTCTGCTTGCTGAGGAGATGACATTTTGCATGCCTGCCATTGCAATTTTTATCACCCACTCTCTTTTGACACAAAATTATAATACCATCACCTTGTACTAGACCCCATCTTCTGTATCCATTCCTATTAAATCATACCAGTTAGGTAAGTGTTTGTCTGCTCAACTACAGCACTGTAGAACGGCTACCGTGTTGTGGGCCACACATGTGAAATATGCACTGAAATACTACATGTTTTAAGAATTTTTAAGTGCTAGAGAGTAATAGGTAGCTTCCAGACTACAATCTGTCCTGCTCTGATTTAAATGATATGTAGTTCTTTAAAAACTTTAAATACCCCCCTTTTATAGAAAATGTAAATGTGTTCTCTTCAGTCAGGCATGGAAAATGTTTTCTAATCATAGTAGATTAAAAAAGAGACATGGGAACCATAGGACAACTTAAAAAATTTTGTCGGTGTAAAAAGGAAGATAAATTCCTGACATGGAGTCCTCTAGCTAGAACAAAGTCAATTGCTTAAAAATATTAAGACTTTTTTTTCCTTGCATTAATCCCATTAAATGGGGTCCACTCTACGAGTCCCCTCCCTCCAAAGTGCTCTGTTCAAAGCTGTATCTTCTGTCAGACCATATCCCAATGTCTTCCTTTATGAGATTCCACCACTACTTCTTGGGTTGGCCTCCGTCTTTTTCCTTTAGTCTTGATCAACTGGACTCTCTTACCCACATAGTTGTCAGGACTGCACTTTCCATGACCAAACCATTTGAGCATGTCTCCAACATACACATTCCTCACTTACCCCTTTATGCTTACACCATTCAACCATCTTAATATGCGCATTTCTGTGGAACAGATCATTATCTTCATTGCCCAACATTCAGCGCCAGACTGTAAAAGTGAACTTTCCCTTTTAATCTTACTGGTATCTTCTTGTCGCATACTACACCACTTCTCCCTCTCCATTTAAGCCACGCATTTATTATCCCAGCTCCAATTTCATCCTCCATTTCCCCCACTTTTCTGGATTCTGGAACCCAAATACTTGAAACTGTTTTCAGTACTGTCTGGCCATCTAGTTTCAAGGATAATACTCCCGTGTTCACATTACTGAAATTACATATCGTGTACTCTGTTTTTCCTCTGCTTGTTTTTAGACCATGTCTCTCCAACACATCTGTCAATTTTTCAAGATCTTCTTCTAGATCATCTTTCTCCTCACTATGCAGAATGACATCAGCTGCAAACAACATGCACCAACGTGATTCCTTCTATACGTTCCTTGTCAGGATATCTAGCATGAGGATAAACAAGAATTCAATGCTGATCCCTGATGCACTCACACCTTTACTGATGAAGGGTTTTCACTACTAGACGTTCTAACTGTTGACATTACACCTACACACATGGCTTTAACATGCTGCACATAAAGTTGTGGTACAATTTTTCTCCCTCATACATCACCAGGTGACTTTTCTTGGAACTCAATTACAGATCTTTTCCTGGCACGAAGTCGCACTGATTTGCATTAATATCGGCTTATTTTCTTAGTCTCTTATCAGTGACTCTCTCCCACAGTTTTATGTATAACTCATCAGCTTTATACCTCTGTCACGGTTCCTCCCCCACTCTGAACTCTAGGGTACAGATGTGGGGACCTGCATGAAAAACCTCCTAAGCTTATCTTTACCAGCTTAGGTCAAAACTTCCCCAAGGTACAAAATATTACACCTTGGGCTGGCCGCTACCACCACCAAACTAATACTGGTTACTGGGGAAGAGCTGTTTGGACGCGTCCTTCCCCCCAAAATACTTCCCAAAACCTTGCACCCCACTTCCTGGACAAGGTTTGGTAAAAAGCCTCACCAATTTGCCTAGGTGACTACAGACCCAGACCCTTGGATCTTAAGAACAATGAACAATCCTCCCAACACTTGCACCCCCCCTTTCCTGGGAAATGTTGGATAAAAAGCCTCACCAATTTGCATAGGTGACCACAGACCCAAACCCTTGGATCTGAGAACAATGAAAAAGCATTCAGTGTTTTACAAGAAGACTTTTAATAAAAAATAGAAGTAAATAGAAATAAAGAAATCCCCCTTGTAAAATCAGGATGGTAGATATCTTACAGGGTAATTAGATTCAAAAACATAGAGAACCCCTCTAGGCAAAACCTTAAGTTACAAAAAAGATACACAGACAGAAATAGTTATTCTATTCAGCACAATTCTTTTCTCAGCCATTTAAAGAAATCATAATCTAACACATACCTAGCTAGATTACTTACTAAAAGTTCTAAGACTCCATTCCTGTTCTGTCCCCGGCCAAGACGACTACAGACAGACACAGACCCTTTGTTTCTCTCCCTCCTCCCAGCTTTTGAAAGTATCTTGTCTCCTCATTGGTCATTTTGGTCAGGTGCCAGCGAGGTTACCTTTAGCTTCTTAACCCTTTACAGGTGAGAGGAGCTTTCCCCTGGCCAGGAGGGATTTCAAAGGGGTTTACCCTTCCCTTTATATTTATGACACGCCCCCCAAATCTCAGCTAGGGTGAAACACTGGCTGGGATTTCTTCCTGGAGCTCTAGGAAAACAGAGTTAATAAGACACATGCATCTCTAAATATACTACCAAGTACATAAAGACTAACAATATTTTCCACATCTCAAGGACGATTTTAACCAGTTGATTCTGGGAAACTTTCACGGGAGAGTGCATCAGCCACTTTGTTAGAAGCTCCTGAGATGTGTTGGATGTCGAAATCAAAATCTTGGAGAGCTAAACTCCACCGAAGAAGTTTTTTGTTAGTTTCTTTGACAGTGTGAAGCCACTTTAGTGCAGCATGGTCGGTTTGCAGGTGGAAACGCCGTCCCCAAACATATGGGCGTAGCTTTTCCAGAGCATAGACAATGGCATAACATTCTTTTTCAGTGACTGACCAGTTGCTTTCCCTCTCAGACAGTTTTTTGCTGAGAAACACTACAGGGTGGAATTCTTGATCAGGTCCTTTCTGCATTAAAACTGCTCCCACACCACGCTCGGATGCATCTGTGGTTACTAGGAACGGTTTGTCAAAGTCTGGGGCCCTTAGTACAGGGTCAGACATGAGTGTCGCTTTAAGCTTGTTAAAGGCCTTCTGACACTTTCCGGTCCACTGAACAGCATTTGGCTGTTTCTTTTTGGTTAGGTCTGTCAGTGGGGCAGCGATTTGGCTGTAGTGCGGTACAAATCGTCTGTAATAACCGGCCAAGCCTAAGAAGGATTGAACCTGTTTCTTTGACTTTGGGACAGGCCACTTTTGGATAGCATCCACTTTGGCCTGTAGGGGGCTGATAGTTCCTTGACCCACCTGGTGTCCAAGGTAAGTCACTCTGTTTAGGCCTATTTGACACTTCTTAGCCTTAACAGTTAGTCCTGCCTCCCTTATGCGCTCAAGGACTTTTTGTAGATGTTCCAGGTGGTCTGCCCAGGAATCCGAAAATATGGCCACATCGTCAAGGTAGGCGACTGCATATTCTCCTAATCCCGCTAGGAGACCATCTACAAGTCTTTGGAAAGTGGCGGGTGCATTTCGCAGCCCGAAAGGGAGTACATTAAATTCATACAGCCCGAGATGTGTGATGAAGGCTGACCTTTCCTTGGCAGATTCATCTAGCGGTACCTGCCAGTACTCCTTGGTTAAGTCCAAGGTAGAGATGAACTGGGCCCGTCCCAGTTTCTCTAATAGTTCATCAGTGCGTGGCATTGGATAGTTGTCTGGGCGAGTTACAGCATTTAGCTTACGGTAGTCCACGCAAAAACGTATTTCCCCATCTGGTTTGGGAACTAGAACCACTGGAGATGCCCATGCACTTTCAGAGGGGCGGATTACACCCATCTGTAACATATCCTGGATCTCCCGTTCTATAGCAGTTTTAGCTTGAGGAGACACCCGGTAAGGGTGGACCCTAATTGGGTGAGCATTACCTGTGTCAATGGAGTGGTATGCCCGTTCGGTCAGTCCTGGGGTGGCTGAGAACGTTGGCGCGTAGCTAGTGCACAGCTCCTGGATCTGCTGTCGCTGCATACGCCCAAGGGTCATGGAGAGGTTCACCTCTTCCACACCACCAGCACATTTCCCTTCGTAATAGACACCTTCAGGCCACTCAGCGTCGTCTCCTCCCTGGGCTGTAAACTGACAAACCTTTAATTCTCTGGAATAAAAGGGCTTTAGAGAATTAATATGATACACCTTAGGCTTTCGGTTGGAGGTGGGGAATGCTATGAGATAATTAACAGCTCCCAGGCGCTCCTGGACCACGAATGGCCCTTCCCACGACGCTTCCATTTTATGGGCCTGGAGCGCCTTTAAGACCATGACCTGGTCTCCTACTTTGAAGGAACGCTCTCTGGCATGTTTATCATACCAGGCTTTTTGCTCTTTTTGAGCATCCTGTAAGTTTTCTCTAGCAAGGGCTAAAGAGGTTCGGAGGGTGTTTTGTAGGTTGGTTACAAAGTCCAGAATGTTAGTTCCTGGAGAAGGTGTAAATCCCTCCCATTGCTGCTTCACCAACTGCAATGGCCCCTTAACCTCACGGCCATATACAAGTTCAAATGGGGAAAACCCTAAACTGGGATGTGGTACAGCTCTGTAGGCAAAGAGCAACTGCTGCAATACTAGGTCCCAATCATTGGAGTGCTCATTTACGAATTTACGTATCATGGCCCCCAAAGTTCCATTAAACTTCTCCACCATGCCATTTGTTTGATGATGGTAAGGAGTGGCAACCAAGTGATTTACCCCATGAGCTTCCCAAAGGTTTTTCATAGTTCCTGCCAGGAAATTAGTCCCTGCATCTGTGAGGATGTCGGAGGGCCAACCTACCCTGGCAAAAATGTCTGCTAGTGCCTGGCACACACTTTTAGCCCTGGTGTTGCTTAGAGCTACTGCTTCCGGCCATCGGGTGGCAAAATCCATGAAAGTCAGTATGTACTGCTTTCCTCTGGGTGTCTTTTTCGGAAAAGGACCCAGAATATCCACAGCTACTCGCTGAAATGGAACTTCAATGATGGGGAGTGGCTGGAGAGGAGCTTTGACCTGGTCTTGGGGTTTTCCCACTCTTTGGCACACCTCACAAGACTGGACATAGGTAGAAACATCCTTGCCCATTCCCTCCCAGTGGAATGACCCCCCCAACCGGTCTTTGGTCCTGTTCACCCCAGCATGGCCACTAGGGTGATCATGGGCTAAGCTCAAGAGCTTGGCCCGGTATTTAGTTGGAACTACCAACTGTCTCTGAGGATGCCAGTCTTCCTGGTGTCCCCCAGGAAGAGTTTCCTTGTATAAAAGTCCTCTTTCTACAACAAACCTGGATCGATTAGAAGAGCTGAGAGGCGGTGGGTTGCTCCGTGCCGCCGTCCACGCTCTCTGGAGGCTTTCATCTGCTTCCTGTTCGGTCTGGAACTGTTCCCTTGATGCTGGAGACATCAGTTCCTCATTGGATTGGGGACATAGGCTTGGTCCCTCTGGAAGCGATATAGGGGATGGAGCTGTTTCTGTTGACTGTGAACCGCTCTCCGCTGGTGCACTATGTTGGGATTCAGGCTCCGGCTGAGCCTCTTGTGTAGGGTTATCGGCTGCTGCCAGTTCAGGTTCGGTGGGGCCCTCTGGTGTTGAGGTTGCAAGTACTGGATTCAGTGCTGGCACGGGGTCTGGTGTTGGTTGTTTGGCTGGTTCCGGTTCTGGGACTGGTTCCGTCTGGGTCTCTGGGACTGGATCCACTACTGCTGTTGCAGACATTGGCCTGGGGTCCAGGTCCATCACCTCTGACTGGGTCCTGATAGAAGTTTCCGGAACAGAGCTAGGCCTCACGGCTTGTTTAGCCTGGTTGCGGGTGACCATTCCCACCCTCTTGGCCTGCTTCACATGATTGGCCAAGTCTTCCCCCAACAGCATGGGGATGGGATAATCATCATAGACTGCAAAAGTCCACATTCCTGACCAGCCCTTGTACTGGACAGGCAACTTGGCTGTAGGCAAATTGAAAGAGTTGGACTTGAAGGGTTGAATCGTCACTTGGATCTCTGGGTTGATTAAATTGGGGTCCACTAAGGAAGCATGGATAGCTGACACTTGTGCTCCGGTGTCCCTCCACGCGGTGACCTTCTTCCCACCCACACTCACAGTTTCCCTCCGCTCCAAGGGTATCTGGGAGGTATCTGGGCCTGTGGACCTCTGGTGTGATTCCGGTGCAATGAACTGTAATCTGTTGGGGTTCTTGGGGCAGTTGGCCTTTACATGCCCCAGCTCGTTACATTTAAAACATCGTCCAGCTGACGGGTCACCGGGGCGAGGTGGGTTGCTGGAGAACGGGGTGGTGGGACGATAAGGGGTCTGGAGGGTTCTTTGGGAGGTAGGTGGGGCTTTGGGCGGCCCCCGGTAATAGGGTGTGGTCTGGGGTGGTCCCTTCTGGTCTCCGCTCCAACTGCGACCAGTTTTCTTCTTCTCTGCCACCTCCACCCATCTGGCTCCAATCTCTCCTGCCTCGATTACAGTTTTGGGTTTCCCATCTAGGATGTATCTTTCTATTTCCTCAGGAACACCCTCTAAGAATTGTTCCATTTGCATTAGGAAGGGCAAATTTACTGGAGATTCAACACTTGCTCCTGATATCCAGGCATCCCAATGTTTCACAATGTGGTAGGCATGTCGGGTAAATGACATGTCTGGTTTCCACCTTAGGGCTCGGAACCTCCGACGAGACTGCTCGGGTGTTATCCCCATTCTGACTCTCGCCTTGGATTTAAACAGTTCATACTTGTTCATATGTTCTTTAGGCATTTCAGCTGCCACCTCAGCTAAGGGTCCACTGAGCTGCGGCCTCAGCTCTACCATGTATTGGTCAGTAGAGATGTTGTACCCAAGGCAGGCCCTTTCGAAGTTTTCTAAGAAGGCCTCAGTATCATCACCTGCCTTGTAGGTGGGGAACTTTCTGGGATGGGAAGTGGTACCTGGAGAAGGATTGCTAGGGTTTGTTGGTATATTCTGCTGGCCCTTTATCCTCTCCATCTCCTCCACATGCTTCCTTGCCTCCATTTCCCTCTTGTGGGCAGCCTCCTGTACCTCCTTCTCCAGCCGCATGAGTTCTATCTGTCTTTCATGTTCCCTTTGTTTTTCCTCAGCCTGAAATTTGGCTAATTCCAGCTGTAGTCGAGCCGAGGATTTGGCCATTCTAACCTCTCTGTTTTTAACTAACTTTACACCCGAGGTTTAGAAATAAACAAACAAAACTTGGCTGTAAAATTTTGCTGTGCTGGAATAGAATACCTATTCTCTGATAGTGATTGTCAGCCTACAGAAAAAGACAATTCCCTTGTCTCTGCTCTGGGCCCAAATTAAAGCAAAAACCCTCCAACTACTTGGAAACCTGCTTACCCAGCCCAAAGAAAAAAAAAAATTTCTTTTCAAACCTGTGCTCCTTGTAAAACAAAAAAAAAAATCAAAATCCTAAAAAAAACCCTGCCACTTTTGTCTCCAGGCAAATGGGTAGAGCACACACCCCCTATTTACTTTTAGGAAGAAAAGAAAAAAAAAAAAACCTCTGGGTTGGAAGACTGTGAATTTCCCTGCAGGAGTTAAGTACCCTGCCTCCAAGCAAAGAAAACCTGCAATTCACAAGATAATCCCCTTTTGTCTCTGCTTGGCCACAAAGCAGAGAGAAACCAAGCTGCTTTCAGTTTCAAAGCTGCTTCTGGACTTCCTAAAAATTCCTTTTTAAAATCTGTATTTCTAGTTCAAAAAATCTCAACTGGATCTCAAAATGATTTCAGGTTAATCCCACCACTGTGCCACCATGTCAAGGTTCCTCCCCCACTCTGAACTCTAGGGTACAGATGTGGGGACCTGCATGAAAAACCTCCTAAGCTTATCTTTACCAGCTTAGGTCAAAACTTCCCCAAGGTACAAAATATTACACCTTGGGCTGGCCGCTACCACCACCAAACTAATACTGGTTACTGGGGAAGAGCTGTTTGGACGCGTCCTTCCCCCCAAAATACTTCCCAAAACCTTGCACCCCACTTCCTGGACAAGGTTTGGTAAAAAGCCTCACCAATTTGCCTAGGTGACTACAGACCCAGACCCTTGGATCTTAAGAACAATGAACAATCCTCCCAACACTTGCACCCCCCCTTTCCTGGGAAATGTTGGATAAAAAGCCTCACCAATTTGCATAGGTGACCACAGACCCAAACCCTTGGATCTGAGAACAATGAAAAAGCATTCAGTGTTTTACAAGAAGACTTTTAATAAAAAATAGAAGTAAATAGAAATAAAGAAATCCCCCTTGTAAAATCAGGATGGTAGATATCTTACAGGGTAATTAGATTCAAAAACATAGAGAACCCCTCTAGGCAAAACCTTAAGTTACAAAAAAGATACACAGACAGAAATAGTTATTCTATTCAGCACAATTCTTTTCTCAGCCATTTAAAGAAATCATAATCTAACACATACCTAGCTAGATTACTTACTAAAAGTTCTAAGACTCCATTCCTGTTCTGTCCCCGGCCAAGACGACTACAGACAGACACAGACCCTTTGTTTCTCTCCCTCCTCCCAGCTTTTGAAAGTATCTTGTCTCCTCATTGGTCATTTTGGTCAGGTGCCAGCGAGGTTACCTTTAGCTTCTTAACCCTTTACAGGTGAGAGGAGCTTTCCCCTGGCCAGGAGGGATTTCAAAGGGGTTTACCCTTCCCTTTATATTTATGACAACCTCTATAATTAGTACAGTTGCCAAGGTCACCTTTTGCCATGTATATCAGCACCAACAAACTTTTCCTCCACGTGTTAGACATTTTTTCCCGTCTCATAATTTATTTGATTACAGAGATGTCAGAAGATTCTATTCCAAGCTTATTCCTTCTACTCCAACCTTTTTTGTGCCTCAACAGGGATTCCTTCTGGGCCCACGGCCTTATAATTTTTCATTTCTTTTACAGCATTTGCCACTTCATCTGGTGTGATAGGCTCCACTACACCTAAGTTCACCATTTCAAAGTTGCATTGCTCTCTTGGGTTTTCTTCATTTAAAAGCTGTTCAGAATACAGTCTCCATTTATCTTTATGCAACTACCATCAGTCAACACCACACCAGGTTTATCTTTGATGAACCTCACTTCCTTTATATCTTTAGTCCTTTGTCCCATGCTTGTGCCAAGTCTTTGTTCCTAGTCTTGTGTAAAGTTCCTTGAATATACAAGTACATTTTGCAAGTACATTCCTGGCCAATTTCTTTACATCCTTGTATTCCTCCAGGTATCATTTGCTCCTACTCATTTGCCAGAGTCTGCTATAGCTGATTCCAAGCCCAATTGAAAAAGAGGAGGATTGGTGTCAGACTGGTAGCCAACAACAAAAAATTGCCAAAAACTGATACTACTTTAAGACTTAACCATCTTGCTTAGTATTTTAGAACAACGTTTACCTGCTATGCAGCAGCTACAAATACCCGCAACCATCTCTCCCTTTATAAATGCCACACCAAATCCTGTCCCACTCACACATCTGGTACCCATTAGTAGATACAATTTCAGGCTTTGATCTGCACTCTGAGACAAGCAAGCCCCCACTAAAATCAGTAGGGGTTTTTTCATTTATTTCAATAGGTGTTAAAGTGGACCTTTTATGATGAGTCTGCTCTGGACCCAGTACTCTGCTGATACCCACCTACAGTTGAGTTGTACACAGTCTAACTTGCTTTGTGAAACTGTCATTTGAAGTAACTCAAACTCCAGTGCAGATTACAGCAAGCAAAACTGAAGGAGAGGCAGTTGAAATTGGCTGATGCAGGCAAAAATCTTGGTACAACGCTACTAGCTTACTATGCTAAAATTGGGAACCCAAGACAGTCTTATAGCACAAAATCCTCTACTTACTAAAACCACTTTCAAGCATTTTATGAGCAAAGCTCTCATGAATTCAGTGTGAGTTCACCTGTAGATAACTTGTACAATCAGACCCACAGTGCAAATTGTTTAACATCACCTCAAGATGAGAGAGTTAGAATCCTTTCACACATACTTCATCACTTTACAGTATGAAATCTTTTATGCATGAGTGGAACCACAGGTAACCATTCCACACCAGGGAGTTCTATCCACTGAAGTTAAAGCTAGAACTATATTTATGAATAGTACAGTCCATAATCTTGAGATTTAAACAGTAATAATTTTTAATTATTTGTATAGTATTAATGGCATGCTAGTGATTTCCCAGACAGGTTCAGAGATAGATACCTGACAAAGAATCTAACACTTAAGGCCTGTTCTAAACAGAGTTGCAGTGGTTTAAACTGAATGTCTTTTTAAAAAGTGAATTTAGTCAAACTTTGTGCAAATTCCGGTATAGACATTCTTAAAACCAATTTAAAGCTGGATTACATTGTTTTAATTTAAGTCAGCTCCTTAATGCATGAAACTAAACCAAAATAATAAGACATTGACAATGATTTATGTTACGTTAAGCCAGAATTTGTTCAGTTAAATAAGAGAGTTTAGAGTAAGCAGCAGAAGTGTCATTCCCCAAGAGTCAGTTTTGCAATTAATACTTTGGAAAGTATAAAAATAGCTGAAAAAACAAAAGACTGTTGTCCTAACAAGAAACCAGGATGCTCAGTTTTATTTCATAATACGTCTTTACACTGGTTCTTGATCACTTACTGAGCGTATAGTTCTACATTAGAGAGTATAAAGAGATATCATATTGAAGACATGCAAGTATAAACTGATGGAGTTTAATTGTGAAAATAAACAGGCATGATTAAAATATCAAAAATGTCCCACCTCCCTCATTGTGAGTACATAAAAAAAGAATGAATTGTTTTAGCAACACAATTTAGCGTTCTCCAAAATGCCAGTGTGCAAGTATGGGCCTGGTAGACATGGACAAAACTGCCTGCTAGGATTATTGCCAATTAGTTTTTCTGCCAGAAGCTGAGACTGGAAGGCAGGGAATGGATCACTCAATAATTGCCCTGTTCTTTCATTCCCTCTGAAGCACCTGGCACTGGCCACCATTAGAAGACCCGATACTAGGCTAGATAGACCAGTGGTCTGACCCACTATGGCCATTCTTTGTCCTACAGAGATTTCTTGTAGGAAACCAGGCTAAGTGAGGGATCTTTACATATGCACATTTCAAATTATATGATTTGTTGTATATGAAACAAAATATTGTAACTAAAGTCAAAGGTCATGTCATTATATCATACCATAATAATTCTATCACCTGTCGTAAGGTGGGTTCAATCTAAGCAAGGAAGCTGTTGCAAAGACAGGGGCTGCACAAAATAGTTGTCTCACTTATTCTTGCAATAGGTTATAGCAGATATTTTCAGAAGAATTTTAGTGCATCCATGCACAGATGCCTTTAAAAACAATAAATTCTTAAATTCCTGAAGGAACTATCTCAGAATCCAGCACTACAGCAGGGAGCAAGGGATTTTGGGAAATTTCCAAACACGAAGCATTGCATCGTAGGATGGAATTAGGAGGACTAGTTGAACCAGTGCAATGATTGTCAATTCTCATACAAATGGAGGAAAAAAAGTGTATAAAGCACCAGTTCAGCAGGACCTGAGCTGAAGACTTAATTCTAGATGTTGCAACCAGCTACTATAAGTAATGCTTGTAGAACAGCTGGGATGGCTGTTATGTGGGGATGTAAGACATTGTAAGGGAATTATTCTTATTTCTTGGTTACTTGGCACTTCACAGTAGACAAAGAATGAGTCCCTGCCCCAAAATGCTTACAGCCTAAATTTAGATGAGAGTAACATCAGCATAAGCACATTATTACATATTTTGATGTGTGTATTTATATTTAAAAACCAAAAACAGATCTAAGATAAAAGCAGTAAAACAAACTGTTGTTAATTTCAAGCACTGTGAAAAAAAGTGAGGTTTATAGTCAAGGTACTATATTTTCACCAAGTGAAAACAAAAAACTGCTGTATTTGAAGACTCCTAGATGTTTTGTGTTACTGCTTGACTTTTAAGTCAGCAAGTGACTATAATATCAGTTTTCAAAAGTGATTAAAGTCAATTACATGACTTTGTTGTAATTTTAGTTTAATTGTTAACAACTAACGTCAGTGCAACATTCACTCGAAATAAACATGAACAGAACTACCTACAGTATAGCAATAAAAGTACAGCTATAGTTTTCCATTTTCAGCCTGCTGCCTGAAAACTTTCAGGATGCCCTCGACTTCCAGTTGACCAAGTGATGACAATTTGGAGAATGCTAGGTTATAATTTTCATGTTAGAAATTCCAGAACACAACACACAAAAGAAATAGACGAAAGACACTGTACAAATATCAGAAATGCAGAGTGCGACAGGAACATACAAGCTGTATTATGATTGCTGTAAACCACTGACATCTAGGGATGGGTAAGAAAAATGCACATTTGTCTCTAACTCAAAGAATTCATATTTAATGGCACATAATATTCACCTACTTTTTACCATCTCATACATAACTCACCAAGTTTTTTCCTTTAATATGCACAGTTGTCTCCAATTTCTGACCTACGTGGATTGTAAGTGACCTTGTGTGCTTTAAGTTAGCAAAGCGGAGTCAAGCACCTATGTCACATGGGCCAGATCCTGACTGCTTGATGCATTTGTGGTCTATATTATGTTCAGATTCCCAAGTGTAAACCAGTGCTGTACAATCTAACCTTACCTACAATTGCGTTATTGTCTAAATCGCAGTCTGTTAATTATGCATCAATTTACTGAATTGCAGGCACTAGTCTTGATAGCAACCCCTTCTAAATGCTGGTTCCAGTACAATGGCAGATCCCAGGAAAACAACAAAATTAGATTGTGCAGCTTCTTACCTGCAGCTCCTTTGAGACTCTCTCTAAGTGGTTAGTTATCTTTTTTATTAGGTCACTATACATCTGTTCCGAATGCTGCTGGCATACACATTTATACACACAACTGCAGAAACAAATATAGGAACAATGATGAATTTACAACAGTTTGCAATGGAGGGCAGTGAACATTTAAAATATTGCTTTAAATCTCAACTTAGAGGGCAACAAGATGAAGCTTTAACAGTTTGTACACTAAGCCAATGACCAAGGCCCCAATCCTGAAATCTCAGCATGGATCCCCATTGACCTCAATGAAGACCCACCATAATGGAGCTCAGGACAGGATCAGAACCTAATGCTGTCTAGGAAGTAAGGTTGCACTTCTAAGTACATTGGTAATTCTGTCAGGAGTACACTTTGTATGTTTCTCCTTCCATACACAGCATTAAAGTTACCATATTAAGTATATAAGATATACAGCACTGCAACCAGTCATAAAAATAAAAATAGCAAAACAATTGGTTTTAAACCATCAAAAGACATAAAATTTATTGCCACAGATAAAACTTGGCTGAGTGCCTCAGAATTAGAGCATATTACAATTCGCCGTCCATTGGTCTAAGACTTTTGACATAAAGCCACATCTTCACAGAAACGTGAAGTCAAGAGACCATAAATGGTACCTTAATTGCTCATTTTAGGATTTGGTTGGTTTAAGTCAAATCATCACCATTAGTTCTTTTAAAAGATTTTATTTTCCTCCATGGCAACAAAACTACAGATTAGAAATATACGTAAGCAGTAATAAAACAAATACTTACAATACGTGCAGCAAGAACATGCCCTAAGCTAATCAGAAACGTCGAAGATTAGACACAGCTTACCTTTGCCATAATATAGGGTGGATTAAAAATTGACCTTTTTTAGCGATGTCGATTAATCGCAGTTAACTCATGCACTTAACTCAAAAAAAATTAATCATAATTAATTGCCGTTTAAATTGCACGGTTAAACAAAAGAATACCAATTGACATTTATTAAATATTTTGGATGTTTTCTACATTTTCATATCTATTGTATTCTTTGTTGTAATTGAAATCAAAGCGTATATTATTTTTATTACAAATATTTTCACCGTAAAAATTATAAACAAAAAAAGTATTTTTCAATTCACCTCATACAAGTACTGTAGTGCAATCTCTTTGTTGTGAAAGTGCAACTTACAAATGTAGATTTTGTGTTACATAACTGCACTCAAAAAAACAATACAATGTAAAGCTTCAGAGCCTACAAGTCCACTCAGTCCTACTTCTTGTTCAGCCAATTGCTAAGCCAAACAAGTTTGTTTACATTTACAGGAGATAATGCTGCCCTCTTCTTATTTACAACCTCACCAGAAAGTGAGAACATGCATTTGCATGGCACTTTTGTAGCCGGCATTGCAAGGTATTTACGTGCCAAATATGCTAAACATTCGTATGCCCCTTGATGCTTCGGCCACCATTCCAGAGGACATGCTTCCAAGCCGACAAGGCTCGTGAAAAAAATGTGTTAATTAAATTTGTGACTGAACTCCTTGGGGGAGAACTGTATGTCCCCTGCTCTGTTTTACCCACATTCTGCCATATATTTCATGTTATAGCAGTCTCAGATGATGACTCAGCATGTGTTGTTCATTTTAAGAACTCTTTCACTGCAGATCTGACAAAACACAAAGAAGGTACCAATGTGACATTTCTAAAGATAGCTACAGCACTAGACCCCAGGTTTAAGAATCTGAAGTACTTTCCAAAATCTGAGAGGGACAAGGTGTGGAGCATGCTTTCAAAAGTCTTAAAAGAGCAACTCTCTGATGTGGAAACTATAGAACCCGAACCACCAAAAAAGAAAATCAATTTTCTGCTGGTGGCATCTGACTCATGAACATGCTACGGTCCACATTGCTTTGGATCGTTATCAAGCAGAACCTGTCATCAGCATGGGCGCATGTCCCCTGGAATGGTAGTTGAAGCATGAAGGGACACATGAATCTTTAGCGCATCTGGCATGTAAATATCTTGCAACACTGGCTACAACAGTGCCATGTGAATGGCTCTTCTCACTTCCAGGGGACATTGTAAACAAGAAGTGGACAGTATTATCACCTGAAAATGTAAACAAACTTGTTTGCCTGAGCAACTGGATGAACAAGAAGTAGGACTGAGTGGACTTTTAGGCTCTAAAGTTTTACATTGTTTTGTTTTTGAATGCAGGGGTTTTTTTTGTACATAATTCTACATTTCTAAGTTCAACTTTCATGATAAAGAGATTGCACTACAGTACTTGTATTAGGTGAACTGAAAAATACTATTTCTTTTGCTTTTTTACAGTGCAAATACTTGTAATCAAAAATATAAAATGAGCACTGTATACTCTATCGTGTGGTAATTGAAATCAATATATTTGAAAATGTAGAAAAAAGTCAAAATATTTATATAAATTGTAATCTATTATTGTTTAACAGTGTGATAAATTGCAATTAATTTTTTATCGTGCAGTTAATCACAATTATTTTTTTTAATTGCTTAACAGTCCTAATTTTTTTTAATTAAAAATCAGGTTTTTAATTTAAATGGGATATTTTTAGTTTGTTATTTAAATTATAAGTTCTTACTTTCTAAAAATAAACCTGTTTAAAATGAAATTTGAATTTAATACAAAATACGTTAAGAGCTAAACTTATTATAATCTCCTAAAACATTTAAATAAATAAATAAAATATACTGAACCCATGAGCCTCTATCAAACTTTGAGTTAAAGGCTGGTTTTCTATATTATGAAAGAATCAGGGGGGAAATATCTAACTTTTGAGGTCAAGCTTTTAAAAAAATGGCACAATAGGTCAAGCCTATGTAACTTCGGAGACTGTCATTTTCAAGAGACCTATGAGAGTAGGAACATAAGCTTCAGCCACTTTCATTTAGGCATATTTGAAAATTTTCCCAGGCTTACCTGAAAATAATCAGTTTAATTCACTTACTACAGTTTATCCCTCTGTTTAATAAATCATTTAGCTGTAAACTTAAAACATGTTTTGATAAGAGAAGTTTATATATCCAAAACATTTAAGGTTGTTTTGTTTAATCAAAGTAAGTTTTCTACTCTAATTCATGTGTTTAATTAAATTTCAGTTACCATCTTAATATAACTTGACACAAATCATGAGCACAAAGTTAATTATCTAGTAAATCAGTATGTCATTCTCCATTTTCTAACAAACTAAAAATGTACAATTATTAATCTGAACATATTAAACTATATGTTTGCTTAAATATGTATATAGTTATAAATGTATACAGTTTTGCTTCCTCGGTAGCAAAAAGATGTATCAATTTTAGCACAAAGGCTCATTTAGTTGTAAACAAACATGTTTTAATGGTTATATTAACTAATAAGAATGCACCTCTCTCTAGAAAATAATTAACATACAAATGGAAAAGTTGGTTTAAATAATTGATTTTAATCAAGGCTTTCTACTTGATTTAAATCGATGATTTAAAAATCAATCCACCCTACCAAAAACTTTTGCTGTTGTATTAATACAATTTGCGTATTTTTTTAATTATGTGAATTTGGCTCTTTTGAAAGTTAATACTACTACTAATCCTTCTAGTAGTGAGAGGCAACATGGACTAATGGATAGAGCAGCAGATTGGAAATCTGGTTCCTACTCCTGTCTCTGCCACTGACCTGCTATATGATCTTGGGCAAGTCACTACCTCTCTGTGCCCTTGTTTCTCCTCCCCACATTTGGTCCATCTTATCTATTTAGAATGCACACAATTTGCAGTAGGGACTGCCTCTTATTGTGTGTCTGCACAGTGCCTAGCACAATGGGGTTCTGATCCTATTTGAGGCCTCTAGGTGCTACTACAATACAAATTTATAACGAACTAAAGCCAAACTATAAACGACCTTCTGTACACCTCTGCTGAAGTACCCAAAATCTTGACTACAACTACTCCTGGGGGAATTCTGAACCACTGCGCATGCACAGAATTTATGTCCCCTGCAGATTTCTTTGCTTCCCCACAGAAAAATTCCTTTCTCACGGGGAAGCCACAAGAGCAGTCATGTGACCCTCCCCAGCAGTATGTTTCGGGGGCCCAGGGCAGCCAGCAGAGAGGTAAATCACTGTGGGGCAGAGGGAGAGACTGGAAAAGACCCGGCTGGTGGCTCCTACCCTGCGCCAGGTTCAACTGCTAGTCCCGGCTGGGCTGGGGAGGAAGGGACTTCTTCTTCCCTTGCACAGCATCCGGAGCCGAGTCAGACCCACCCCCAGATTTCTCCCCCGACTGCAGAAAGCTCTGCCAACCCCCTCTCCCCCTCCCGGGCTTCCTGCGCCCATCGCTCCTCATCTGCAGGTGGAGGGATCTTTGTACAGGGAGCTGTTCCCCCATCCACCCAATGCCCATGACACCAGGCATCCAGACACCCTCATACCCAGACCCTCCCACTGAGCCTCACCCCCTCCCGAATTCAGAATCCCCACGATGACCCCCCCCCGCACCTGGATCACCCGACGAGCCACCCACACCCAGATCCTGATCCCCACCCCACCGAGCCCCAAGAAGCTGCACCTGGATCCCTACCCCACTGAGCCCCACTGCTCCAGCATCTGGCCCCCCCACTGAGCCCTCCATACCCATACTCAAGCTCTATCCCCCCCACACCCAGATCCCCCCTGCTGAGCCCCAACCACTTTCACCTGGACCCCCCTGCAGCGTCCCATTACCGTTGTACCCAGAACCCCACAACAAGCTCCTGTGCATCCAGATCCCCACAGACACACACGGATACCCCACTGAGCCACCCACACCCAGACTGCCCCACGCAGAACCTGCTCAACCCACACCTGGATCCCCCCACACCAAGCCCCTCCACACTTGGATCCTGCTTTGCTGAGCCTGCCCGTCCACACCTGGTGCACCTGGCAAGGAGGGGCAGGGCCCTAGGGTGTTGTGCGCAGAATTTTTATTTTTATTTTTGTTGCAGAATTTTTAATTTTTTGGCACAGAATGCCCTCAGGAGTATACAACTCTCCAATTCCTTTCTTTGTCGTCGTCCCGTCCGTCCCCCCTCAGCAGAGGCTAACAATGCCAATAAACATGCAATATGGATCACACAATGAATCATAGGATAAGATCTCCAAGAACTCAATAACACTGGTGAAATGTCAGGAATTAACCCCACAGTTTCACAGGTGAAAAAAGGGAAGCCCACTCAGTAACTATGTCATGCTCTCAGGCCACTGAAGACGCATTTTGGTAGAATTGTCATGACAGACTAATAGCTCCTTCAGAACATTACAAAGTATGACAACAATTTTTACTATAGAACACATCTGTCCATCCCCTTCCAGGGCTCCTCCAGTGGCCACCTACACTGCAACTTCCCTATCCAACAGGTCTCTTAAAAACTGCTCCTCCTCCTCTTACATATACTTGGTTTTCAACTCAACTCCCTATAGTTTCTCATGTTTACTCCTCCATACCGAGGAGTTCAATCTTCTAGCATAAAGTCTAAAGAAGGAATGACCAGGTAGAAACATATCATATAATACATTAATGTCAGAAACAACATTTCTGTAATTTGGATGAAGAGAAATGGAGACAGAATAAGGCAGATGAGATTGGTTGTGTCAAACTGACATTTAGATAAAGACAGCACATGGCTGTGGGGTTTATTTGTTCAGACACAGCACAATATGTGGCCACTCCCACAATAAGTGAAGTGGACTGATTCATTTGAAATAGTACGTAATTTTACAAAGTTCTACGTGACATTTTGCAGGAATGTACTTTGAATTGCTGCTATATCTACTCCTGCCCTGAATTTCTGCAATCCTTTATGTAGTTAAACAGCTATAGTTGGACAATGTTAGTATATGAATATAGGTGTGTGTGTTTAAGTTTTTATTTGAAGACTTCTATTTTAGAACTTATTTCCCATTTTCAGATCCTGTTCTCACTTCCCAAGTGCAGGCTGAGTCTGAGTCACCACTGCTCTGATATCACTCTAAGGAAGCTGAAAGAGAATTTTACCAGACTGATGTTCCTTTTAGCACAGTCCCACACTTCAATGAGAGATTATCAACTCCCCAAATAGAACAATTAGAAGATAACTGAATGGAAAATAATCTGAGATTTGTAAATTTTCTACTGTTGAATAATGGTGATTGAAATTCTAATTTTTAATTAGATTTAAAGAGAGCTTATAAAAAGTACTAGAAGTACAACTGATCCGTCTACCTCAGATTTTCTTCCTCTGAGAGATGCTCTCTACAGATTGTGTCTTATTTTTAACTCCTCAGGGATACAGGAAAAATATTCAGTGTATAGGCAGACTTTATGTAAGTACTTTGTGTGTGAGAGAAGGATTGGCTACTTTATTTAGTACAACTTAGGTTTTAAGGTCCAGAAGGTCTTTGTTTTTCCCATCTCTTTCTCAGACAGCGAGAAAGATAAAGATGCGTAGCTGTTTATAGATTTGGAGAGGAAAAACAGTCTTCTGGTTAAGGCACTGGACTGGAACAAGAGATGTGCTTTCAAGTCCTGGCTCTCTTACTGAATTCCTGCAACACTTTGTCTCTTCATTTTTCTGTGTGTCAGTATAAAAAATATTATATACATATTCTTTCCCCTATGCTTGATCTACCCTGTCTATTTAGCTTGTAAACTCTGTGAGATAAGAATTGTCTCTTACTATGTGTTTGTATGGGGGCTAGAACACTAAGGCTTTGATCTCTGTTGGGACCTGTAGGCACCATCACAATCTGAATACTAATTGTTGCTTCTGAGACTAAAATCCTTTGGGAGCAATTTAAAATTATTTATCCTTATGATTAGTTTCTCATGAAAATATATCATTCATTCAGAAGTGTTCCAGTCCAGTGCCTTAACCAGAAGACCGTTTTTCCTCTCCAAATCTATAAACAATAAACCAATTATTTTTATTTCTAAAGGAGTAAAGAGTTAGTCTAATTATCTGGGGGAAAAAATGGTCTGGATTTGCTGTGTTTATTGTTTATCATAGGTCAATGCTGGTAGGTGCTAAGCTTGTCTTTATTGTTGGCTTTGTGCTCATTTGAGACTTCTAGATGGGGAGAACACCTGTTACTTCTAAAGAATGAAGATTCAGTTACCATCTAATGAATTAAAGTGAACTTATCCCTCTTAATTTTTGATACAGATGTTGCAGTCCAGAGACTGAGGAGAGCATTTTCTAAGAGCAGGGCAGCGGGAGAGAAGAGCAGGGTAGAGGTGATTAATTTTGTAATTATTGAAAAATTATAAATACTTTTATTAAACAGTAAGGCAGCAACAGGCAGTGCCCTAGATGCAATGTGGCAGGTAATTTAATTTTCCCCATCTGGCTCTTTTTTCTAAGGATCCAGCTTGGGGAAATGGGGATGGAGAAGTGGAAGGCTATGTCCAAGCGGGGGCAGTAGACAAGAGCTGAGAGGCCATAAGCCTCATGAAATAGAGCTGAAATAGGACTGCATTCCTGGCACCCATGCTTAGAACCCAGTCCTCTGCTAAGGAACATGGAAGGTGGCTTTAATCTGCTGGTGTCACTAGCAAGAGTCAGCCCCTTACCCAATAAAAGCAGCTGCATCTCTCCTCACCAGCTTTTCTCCGACTCCCTGAATAGCTGCCACCCACAGGGCAAAAACTCCCTTTCATCCCAAATTTAGAAATATAGATCACTAATCCTTTTCTAGAGGAGACTCTTAGCACCTTGCAGGATCAGGCTTCTAAGGGTATGTCTACACAGCAAAAAAACACCCACAGCAGTGAGACTCAGGACCTGGGTCAAAAGACTCAGGTTCATGCTGCAGGGCCAAAAATAGCAATGTAAGCATTTCGGCTCATGCTGGAGCCTGGGTTCTGAAGCCTGGTGAGGGAAGAGGGTCTCAGAGCCTGGGTCCAGCCCAAGCTTGAATGTTTACACTGCTACTTTTAGCCTTGAAGGGCGAGCTCAAGTCAGTTGACAGAGGCCCCAAGACTTGTTAAGATGGGGATTTTTTTGCTGTGTAACCATACCCTAAAAGGTTACTTGAGGCATTCACTCAACTTCTTACCATGATGCCTCCCTCAACTGCCATAATTAATGGTGCGTTACACACTTCTGGGTGTATTATACCAAAATTCTGTAGGGGCACCGTATTTTATTTTTATAGTTTTCACTTATTCAAGATGATCATGGTTTTGCTCTACGTAGATCAAGCATAAATGCATGTATTCCCTGACAGAAGATGCAAGGATATTTTTACAGCTTATTTTTTCCCATTCTAACCACATGAGTAGTAAATGGATTGCATTTTATATAATAAACAAAATCAATAACATATGTAGCTTGTAAGGGAGGATTTTACACATAAGTTCAACTGAAAGGAAGTTACGTAGTACTTAAAGGGTTCCTTACCTGTATATTTGTTCATAGGAGATAGGGATGTAGTCACCAGGACTCTGAGTTAAAAGCTGATCTATGGCACCGTCCAACTTTGGCCAATATGTGCTCTTATAATCTTCAATGGTTATAACATTCATTACTGTAAGGAAAAAAAAAAAGACAAAACTGTGTTTTACTGCACTTTTAGCTGAGGTACTCAGAGGCTGGTGAACTGTCAGCAATTTAAGATCACAACTGATAAGCAGGCAGAGAACTCCCTATGAATAACTGCATTTAATTTTTGTCAGGATACACCCATCTTGCACAATAGAGGTTATGCCCTAATTTGTATTTGAGGTTTACAAATGAAAAAGTTGCTAAGTCAGTGTTTTGTGGCCCCAGAAAAGAGTTACCAATTCTGCTGTGAAAGGGAAAATCACCATCCTGGAAGCTCCAATAATGACAAAATGAAAAAAACAGAAAGTGGCTCAGTGACTTAGCATATGACAAATTATGCAACTGTGTGGGAAACCAGAATTAAAGATTAACACTAAGCTCTCCCACACCAGAAGAACAAGGGTAGGCTGGGAGCATCAGTTTCCCAGAACACTCCCTCTCAACTGGTATGCGAACCACACCATCTTACAATGGACCATCAACACTCTTGACTACAAGGTTCATGGGTCAATGCAGCGACAATTTAGGACTTGTCTACATGGTGCATTAGTCCACACTAACTGTAGTGTAAATTCCAATGTGTGCCAGCATATTGTGTATTAATTGGCCGCTGTGGATCCTGCTGGTGCATACTCATACTCATGTCCATTCTGTGTTTCAAAATCTGTGGCAAGTCTCTGACCCCAAATCTAAACACTGACTCATGCTACAGCACTAAATATAAGCTGTGTAGACATTTGGGCTCAGACTGGAGCTCCAGATCTGAAACCCACCCCTTCCCCAGGCTTCAGAGCCTGAGTTCCAGCCCAAGCCTGAACATCTATGCAACTGATTTTAGTGCCATAGCCTGAGCTCAAGTCTCTACACTCACTGCCACCAGTTTTAAAACAGTGTAGACATATCCTAAAAGTTCCCTAGTGTGTGTTGATGTAGACCATTAACACGCACTAGGCAACTTTTTGTGCATGCCAGCAAGGGGCCATATGAGCCAGTTAGTGCACAACACACCAGTGAATATTAGTCTACACTGGCTGGGGTGTAAAATAAGGCACCATGTAGACAACCCCTATATCTTTCAGTGCCTTAGTTCTCCTTCTATAAGAGAAGCATAGTACACCCATACCTGGCAGGGATGTTGCAGGAAGCAATACATTAAAGATTGTAATGCACTCAGATATTATGGTAATGGGGGACAGAAGTACCTAGGACTATATATACTACTGAGCTCAACCACCATCCCACTTTTGTTCCTTGTGTCCTTTTCCCCACACACTTTGGGCATCCACACAGGCACAGTCAAGCCCCTAACATCTGAAATTAAAGCTCTCTCTTCTCAGACAAGGAAGCTTGATTAACTGCCCATGGAACAATTCCAGCTGTTCTAGAATGAACAACACCTTTTCCCTCAAAAATGCATAGTGTATTGCATTAGTAGAACCACTTTGCTAGCTCTTGCTCACAGGGAGCTTGAACGCAAGTTCCAACTAGCCCAAAGACACAAATAGTCAATACAATACATAGCACGTTTTTTACCAAATCTGAACTGATCTGTTCAAAATTGTATTATTATCTGAGCAGGAAGCTTGGTGCAATATCTTCATAAATGATCTGGAGGATGGTGTGGATTGCACTCTCAGCAAATTTGCGGATGATACTAAACTAGGAGGAGTGGTAAATACGCTGGAGGGCAGGGATAGGATACAGAGGGACCTAGACAAATTGGAGGATTGGGCCAAAAGAAATCTGATGACGTTCAATAAGGATAAGTGCAGGGTCCTGCACTTAGGACGGAAGAACCCAATGCACAGCTACAGACTAGGGACCGAATGGCTAGGCAGCAGTTCTGCGGAAAAGGACCTAGGGGTGACAGTGGACGAGAAGCTGCATATGAGTCAGCAGTGTGCCCTTGTTGCCAAGAAGGCCAATGGCATTTTGGGATGTATAAGTAGGGGCATAGTAAGCAGATGGAGGGACGTGATCGTTCCCCTCTATTCGACATTGGTGAGGCCTCATCTGGAGTACTGTGTCCAGTTTTGGGCCCCACACTACAAGAAGGATGTGGATAAATTGGAGAGAGTCCAGCGAAGGGCAACAAAAATGATTAGGGGACTGGAACACATGACTTATGAGGAGAGGCTGAGGGAACTGGGATTGTTTAGTCGGCAGAAGAGAAGAATGAGGGGGGATTTGATAGCTGCTTTCAACTACCTGAGAGGTGGTTCCAGAGAGGATGGTCCTAGACTATTCTCAGTGGTAGAAGAGGACAGGACAAGGAGTAATGGTCTCAAGTAGCAGTGGGGGAGGTTTAGGTTGGATATTAGGAAAAACTTTTTCACTAGGAGGGTGGTGAAACACTGGAATGCGTTTCCTAGGGAGGTGGTGGAATCTCCTTCCTTAGAAGTTTTTAAGGTCAGGCTTGACAAAGCCCTGACTGGGATGATTTAGTTGGGGATTGATCCTGCTTTGAGCAGGGGGTTGGACTAGATGACCTCCTGAGGTCCCTTCCAACCCTGATATTCTATGCTCCTCAGAACACAAGAAGAGACTGCTTCAGTTCCAAATAGCTCACATTCTAAATGGACAATATAAATTCAAACAACATTTTGGAGAGGGATATAGTCAGAAACCATGAAGATATTTTAAATACTTTTCTAAATATAGCATCACTACTCTCTTTGGTGGATTAACATTGATGGGATTAGTGAACTAAACATGTTTTAGTTTGGGATTTGAATGAAGGGAGCATGGTAGCTTAATGCAACAAGAGGGAGAGGATTTCAGGCAAAACTTGCAACATGAAAGAAGACAAACACAAGAAAAGAAAGATACAAAGGGCATGGAAAGAGGTGCGAGTCAAGCAAGTGTCTGAATAGCAGCATCAAAAGCAGAACTGAATTGAAAAGATTTCTCAGTAGAATGGTACTTTACATATTTCTTCTTATAACATTTAGTTCAGATTCAGCAGTTTTGCTGACTGTATAACACTAAAATGCTATACTGCCAGCCCATCTTGGCAAAACTATTTGTTCACCCTCGCTTAATATTTGTTATACATTCTGTTCATTGCAAATGGATGGACACCAGAGGCTTTAGGACACTCAGCAGTGTACATAGCACGCCTATCGAGTATTGTAGCCTGCCTTAGCCACAGCTAAACCTTCGTTCTGACAGCACGCCACTCTACTCCAGCAAATCAATGAAGTAAAAGTTATCTATGACATTAAGGACTAGAGCCACAAAGGGGACAAACTCAGCATTACAATATGTAACATTTAGGTGCCCTGTCACTTAGTGGAATCCACGGCCCCAAGCTGGGCACCCAGGCTCCCTATGCAATGCATGGGGAACGTGAGGCATCTAAGAATGGGATCCACAAAAGCCAGCAAGCTGAGTGGGGAGCCGCCTAAGCTAGCCAACAGCAAACGCTGAGGAGAGCAATATAAATAATTAAATAGTCATTGGAATATAAGACCCAAGTTCAAATCCCCACCTCCTAGGTGAACGCCTCCACCACTGCGCTAGAGAATCAGTCTCGCTCTCTCTGGCACAAGGACTATTTAAGTAATTTATACAAAATGGAACAGCTTCAACCTGACAGAATAATACCCACACCAGTGTTTAGGGAGCTCACTTGGGAGGTGGGAGACCTGGGTTCAAGAGCCTGATCCAAATCAGACAGAGGGGGGGACCTGAACCCAGGTCTCTCACATCCAAGGTGAATGCTCTAACCCCTGGGTTATTGTGCATAACAGAGAGACCACCTCCTTCTCCTTGGATTTTTATGCATGGCCTGATCCAGTAGGATGCCTGGGAACATGTCTACAGGATTTGGCCCTGCAGGAGAGACAGGCAGGGAAATATTTAGTCTGAGCATCCTCCAAGGCTTAATCACCAAACTGCTCAGTGGTGTCAGGACCAAGGCAGCTATGTACATGGCCAGCAACAGAAATTTAGGTGTCATGGGAACTTTACAGGTGGGAATTTAGGCACCTACATAGTTAGGTGGCAGCTGACTAGGGGGGTTGAGGATTTAATTTCTGGATTTAGGTGCTCAAAGTGGCAATTAGGTACCTAAACTGCTTTATGGATCTAGCCCTAAGACTCATAATAGTCTAGTATCTGGGTAGCTGTTCTCAACAAAACCTTACATGTAGCTTTGGACAGCCTAATCTGCTTGTATTAAAAAGAATGGTTTGGTCACCAGAGAAAGAAGAGACTTTCATTTAAAGTCTCATCCAAAAAATAATGCCTCCATGCAGCCAACACTAAATATTAGTCCAAATCCTCGTGTAGATTTGAGTGTAATTAACTATGCTACCCTGACAAAGAGATCGAGTGACCTAAGAACTAATTTGGAACTACATGGAATCAATTTTTAAATGGAGTGATAAGTCCTATCAACTTTTTTGTGGCACTACAAAGAATTAAGCACTAGAAACCTGAAAACCTATTCCGTTTCAGTCTTTAAGAGGGCAGGGGTAAAGTGACACTTTTATGAATAACCCTCTGACAGAGGTAGCGGTTGCAGTGTACTAACTGGCTAGAACCTATAGATTCTGGAAGTATTGTGTAGTAGATTTTAATTAGAAAGCTATTACAAACCCTATTTAGTCCATTCAGGAGTAAAGTGCACTTGATTGCCACCACACAGCTTTCAACTGAAGCCAACCAAAATGTTTATATATCAAACGGTCCAAGGACTGTGCACTGTCCAATTCCTGCTAATTTTATTCTTTCCCTTAAAAAAAATAAGTTTCTCCAGAATTCTAAGAACTCTTGCTCTCATATACATCACATCCCTTTCTTCCCACCCATATCTACTCACACCAAATAAATGCTGAATTAGCACAATACTGCCTGATGATCAGTTCCGTAGGGGTAACATCAAGATTTTGCACAAACGGTTTTATCGAGAGCAAGGGCAGGATGGGGGTGGGAAGATCAACTCAGTGAGTTTTTAGGGTAATAATTTGTATTTTTTCCATTTGTTTATGAATATCGCACATATTTGAAAGTAAGTGTTTTTTGCTTTTTATTTTGTTTTTAAACCACCACCATCATTAGGCTCCAGTTTCAATCTGTAAGTGAAAACATTCTAAAATATCAGAAGAAAATTCTGGTGTGGTATGAGCTATACAATTCTCCAAAGGGCAGCTGATAACGTGGTTCTACATAAATCTGGCAACCTTTTATTTATTTTTCAGTGTTGTATTCATCCCGGGGCTATTTCACATTCAAACCATACTAAATGTGAAAACTGCTGATCAATACTGCAAATTACTGATTACCAGCTATCACTGTATGATTTTATCTGACACACTATGACTACTGTTGAAACAAGTGATAGAAAACTGGTGATTAAAGGGACAGAAGTAAACCAAACAATTCCTCCCAGGTAAATTGTAAACTTTGCCAAGATTTGAAAAGTAGCAAGATAAAAGGAATTTTTCTACACTTTTTGAGATGAGCATTCAGTTTCTTCAGAGCCTAAAGTCAAATGTGCCAGTGAATTAAATGTTGTCTATTAAAGTGGAAAAGCAGAATGCTGATGAGTTTTATACTGCAACAAGCATTTTCAATGTCACGGTCATAACTGAAATACTGCCAAAAAATATTCACGTTCCAGGCCTTCCATGAACTCTTTCACATCAACTTCATTCAGAAGCCGTCCAAATGCCAAGAAGCAGCAAAGAGCAATCACTAATTGTCATAAAATAAACTTGAAATTGATAAGAAATCTGCAAAGTTCTTTTTATGCTAACCTCACTTCCTGTATAGCACAAAGTGACAAATTAAAAAAAGACTGAAGCACTTTGTCCCTAAACACTGTCCTCCAGACAGATTTAAATTCACAGATCCACTAATAGATCCTGCAAGTGAAGAAATTTTAAAAGGAAAAACTGAAAGAGTTAACATGGACATGAATGCAAGGTGATTACAGTTTCTAAATCACCTATGGGGACCCACTCCTTCTCAGAAAGAGCATCCAAACAGTGGTTGCAAACTATCATGATGGCTAAATGCTAAATCATATGTTCTGGGTCTTTTGATGTTCACAAAGGTCTCACAGTCCATGTGGATTTGTGAAGTGCATTATTCCAAAACAAAGTCAGCATAAGAGGAGAGGGGGAAAGCTGAAAATGCAGAAAGATTAATCAGCAGTGTTAAATGAGAGAGGTGAAAGCTTGACTGAAACTGGTTTGCACAGGGCCTCCAAGAGTAATGTAAATCTTTATTCTTAACTACAGTGCAAGTCCTATTTAATAGGTCTTAGGTAATTCAGATCAGGAAGAGCCAGTTGGAAGAAACTGCATTCTAGGCAATTGCAAAGCATAGTTGAGAGAATTCCAACTAAACTAGCAAAGCCTGCTAGATAGTGTCATTCAAATATACCAATACACAGTGGAGTCACATCTTACCCGGGGGTTAGGTTCTAAAGTTAGCACATAAGGCGAAAATCACGTATATAGTCAAAATTACCCTTAAAAATCCCTTAAATCACCCATAAAGTACAGTATACTGTACATGGTCTTGTGTATACAACCCTGTACAGTAATATGTATACATGTATAATGTAGACAGTAAATAATAAAGAGTATATATGCAAAATATAATTTTACAGTACTGTATTTTTAATTACAGTGGGTAATTACAGGGGGTCATCAGGGCTTGATGTCAGCCCAGGAGACAGAGGTGATGGAGAGTCATAGACGAAGTGGTTGGCTCTGGTTCAGCTCGAGAAGTTGATTGCATAGTCTCATCTGCTGCTGGTTGTTTTTCTCTTGAAAAACATGGTGATCGGCAACTGTCGCTGTTGTCTCTTGAGCTGCTCAAACATTTCTTGATATGGTCTCAAATCGTCCATAATACTATGTGTGATTTTGAGGCTTTGTTCCATAGAGGGATCATATTCAGAAATTAAATCATTCAAGTGTTTCGCTGCTTGGAGCACTTCAGAAAATTTATGAAGATTCCAACTTGCTGGCTCTTCCTGGTCATCATCATCATCTTCATCTTCTGTAGACGATTTTATCAGTTCCTCTAACTCTTCGTTAGTCAACGTTTCTCTGTGGCTCTCAAATAATTCTTCAATTTCTTCCTCAAGGATGTCGACGAAGCCATCACCACACACTTGCCTGGCCACCTGAAAAATGAGTTTCACTTCTTTGTCAATGGTCGGGAAACCCTTAAAATCATTCACACATTCTTTCCATAGGTTTTGCCAACATAAATTGACTGTTTCAGGCTTGATTGCATCCATTGCCTGTTTAATATAAGTGATGCAATTGGCAATGTTGAAGGACTTCCAACACTCCATCACATTAAGATTGGGACCGGCATCCATAGCGCTACGTATCCGTGAGAACGTAAACCTCATGTACGTGGCCATGAAACAGCGAATCACGCCTTGGTTGGAGGTGATATTGGGGGAGGGAAAGACGACTTCAACATCGTTATGCGCAAACCAGAGTGCCACAGGGTGGCCAAGAGCATTGTCTACAATCAGCAACACTTTAAAGTCAAGTCCTTTCTCTTCGAGGTACAGCTTGACCTCTGGAATGAAACACTTGTGGAACCAATCCAAAAATACTGCTGACGTCACCCAAGCCTTTTTATTTAATTGCCAGGACACTGGCAGTAGATTTTTGTTCTTGTCTTTTAGGGCACGGCGATTTGCAGCCCTGTAGAGTAAGCCCAGCCACATTACCACAAAACAACACAGTCACACGGTCTTTAGCTGCTTTGAAGCCAGGGGCTTGTCTTTCTGATTTCGAAGTGTAAGTGCTGTTGGGCATTTTTTTTCAGAAGAGCCCAGTCTCATCAGCATTAAAAACTTGTTCCGGAAGATAGCTCTTTTCTTCTACGATTTTTCTTTAATTATTCAGGGTAGGCTTTTGCTGCCTCTTCACTGGCAGATGCAGCTTCACCGGTAGTCTGTACGTTTTTGCGTTGAAGCAGTTCCTAAAACTGTTAAGCCAGCCTTGGCTGGCTTTGAATTCCTTCTCATCAGAAGGCTGTCCCTCTTTGGTGGGAGGTTTGAACAGCACACAGAGGCTAAGAGCCTCTTCTCGCAACGTGTTGCCATCGATAGGCACACGTTTACAGTTCATGTCTTCCAGCCATAAGTTTAATGCCTTTTCAGTCTTCACTGAAGTCTTATCATGCATCTGGCTTGTCATCTTAGCAGTTTTTGGAGCACTTGATGCCACAGCATGACGAATTTCTCTCTCTCTAATCTTGATGCTAGATTCTTTGCGGCCATATTTACGTGCCATGTTGGAGACCGACATACCGTCTCTAAGTCGAACACAGCCAGTTTTTCCTCCAGCACTGGAGCAGATCGCTGTTTCTTCAGCTGAGCACCAGATGAAGTAGTTGGCTTGCGTTTAGGGGCCATGTTGTACGAAAAATACGTACAGTATCTTTAAACACTAGAATCACACTCAGCGTGGCGAGATGCTCACACTATGAGAGGCATGCGGGAACTGAGACTGACTGAGGGAACAGCAGATTCAAGTTTCCCATCTCACGCTCACTCCAGGGCATAAGCTCATTGAGTGGAATGGTGGGCGGAATCGCCCACACTATTTACAGGTATCTTGTTTTTGTTTTTTTGGTTTTTTTTTGCAGAGCGCATATAGTTGAATTTGCTTAAGTTAAATGCACGTATGATGCGACTCACCTGTATCCAAGCACACCTTGCATCTCATACTTTTCTTTTATTGTTGTATGAATAAAAATAACTCTAGTATTCCTCTTGCAATCACCATTCACAACTATAACAAATTAGTTCTAAGAATGAATGCTTTTGGAAAACATTCTGTCATATACTGTATGAAGAGTTTACCTGTAGAAATTGCTGCTCTTCATATGATGACCATTCCCCATTGTCCTTTGTTTTTAAACAAAGTAGTACAGAATGTTAAAAGAATGTCCAATGGCATTTTTCCCCAGCTATACCCTGGCATAACGTAGCAAAATTATGAATCCATTCTGTGGCTGCATTACACACCACTACTTCCCACTCACTACTCAAAATGCTTACCAAGAGTAAATTTCAAACTTTTGTCTACATCAATGGATTTCTTACACAGAAAAATGAACACAGAATGCTTTATAATTAAGTTCTTACATAATTTGGGTAAACATACATCAGCATATCTCAATCATCCTGCTGCTATCTGCACTGCCAAACAAGGATTTATTAAGCTGAGCAACAAATCCATATTAGCCATGTTTGCAAGCAGAGCTAAAGCCAAACTTAAAACAGTTTACAGCCGCATTGTGCGTTGATGCAAACTGCGCTTTACCCATTTTCTCTACAATTATCCTACGATCTGATTACAAACACAATCGATAAGTTCTCAATATTTTAAGTAAAACAACATGAACTGACTCTCTAATGACCTTAGAAAAAAAACACTATAAAATGAACGGCTTCTATAAATATTAGGTTTAGAATCATCTATCTGGCGATGTACAACAAAACTCGCAACAGAGAAGTAACTTCTTTTAAGTCTTTTATAGGAACAAAAGGAGGACAATGTGAAATTAAATATGCAACATCAAGTCTATCTAGTTTTAGGTCTACCAACCTTACCAGAATATCATTTATATATTAAAATAGATTTGACCTCCTGTATGTATTTTAAAACTGCAAGATTGAAGAGTAGTTTAGACCAGCATTTCTCAAATGCTGCCAAAGGTGGATTTTTTTGCAGCCATGACAGCCTCTAAAGCACGGGCAGAGTGGGATGGGGGCGGGGGGGGGGGAGAGGAGGTGCTGGCAAAGCAGCAGCCCCTCCCTGCAGCATCCAGCTGTTGCTCCTGAGTAGCTGTTACCAAGGGCAGCGAGATGTACTGCTTTGGTGTTTACGCTGGCGCTGCCAGTGGGGATCGGTGCCCTGCATTGCACAACCTCCTTGGGGGCTCTGGGCAGCACCTCTGGAAACAAGTGGGGCCAGTGTCGGAGGCAGCTCCTGTCAGTGGAGGCAGCTGTGGCACTCGGTCACTGGGGCGCTCCCCTGGGCATCTCCCCTGCTCCCACCCAGCTGGGGCACAGGAAGCCTGGGACTCCACCGGTGGCTGGTGAGTTCCCAGCCCACCTTCCCCACGGAGGGCTCTCGCTGAAGCACCAGAGGAGGCAGGAACAGAGAGATGGATTGGCACTTTCCCTGCCTGGGGCCGCACCTGCTGTTTACAGTTGCCTTAGATACCACAGCTGTTCAACAGGCCTGGCAGCTCCCCAGCAAGGTGAGGGACTCCTGTTCCATGACACACACTGAGCACAAGAATAGAAGCAAAGTCTGGGTGTACTGAATGGGGAGCTCTATTTCCTACCACCTTCCTACTGCATAAATAAATTACAATGATTTGGACGTGTATATGTGCATATTTATTTGTTTTTCCTAAAATATTTTAGGAAAAATTGTCAGAGTGGCCACCAGCAAGAGTTAGTGGCCACACTCTGAGGCCACCAAAACATTTGTTGTGAGAACCCCTGGTTTAGACAGTAAGCTGCTGCTGAGGTGGGGAAGGCAGGAGAGAAATTGTTGGGTTGTCCCTCCTCTTCCATCTCCTCACTCCCACACACTTATCTCTTCAAAACATCCTCAGAACATACCTGTGGAGTAATTATTATCCCCATTTTTCAGATGTGGAAACTAAGGCAGAGAGATTAAATGGTTTATCCAAGACCAAGAATAGAGTCAGTGTCAGAGCCAAAATTAAAACAAAAGGAGTTCCTGGCCCTGCATTCAGATCACAGTGCCTCTATAGATTATGCCATTTGAGCAGCAGCTGCAGAAGCTAAGATCTATGTTGCTCATGTACACATACCACCAACGTTTATCTGTCATAGGCCAAGATGATCTATCACAGGGTTCTCAACCTTTTTCTTTCTGAGCCCCCTCATGCTATAAGAACTCCCCAGCCCACCTGTGCCACAACAACTGTTTTTCTGCATATAAAAGCAAGGGCCAACGTTATGGGGTAGCAAGCAGGGCAATTACCTGGCCCCACACCACAGGGGCCCCCGACAAAGCTACACTGCTCAGACTTCGGCTTCAGCCCCGGATAGCAGGGCTCAAGGCACCAGGCTTCAGTCCCATGTGGTGGAGCTTCAGGTTTCTGCCATGGAGCCCAGCAAGTCTAAAGCTGTCCCTGCTTGAAGGACCACCTGAAACCTGCTCATGGCCTCCCACGGGGCCTCAGACCCCTGGTTGAGAACCACTGATGATCACATTGAGGAGTTCTAATAAACCAAACATTTGTTCGTGATTTCATAAATATTTTGATTAAACCATTTTACTAGTTTTTACATAGCAGTACTGGATAAGGGAATTCTGAAGATAAGTGAAGGTCTGCATACCTACTAGTACATAGCTATTTCATGGGAGCTCTGGGAACAAATGCTCAAATATGCTTAAAAAAAGAAATCTGCCATTTTAATGACAGATCTATATTTTAGGAGACCCACACAACACAAAAGCAAACACAGCAGTTCCTTCACCCTCAAACCTAAAAAACAGAGTTGTCTGAAAACTGGAATTCACATTACACAGAAAATTCTGAAATTTTGTTTTTAACAAAATTGTTCCAAAACAGAATGAAAAATTAAATTTCAAGATTTCTTGCAGAATTCATAAATTTCATTCAGAAGAAGCTGAAATGACCATTCCATTGTGACCTTTCTGAAATATTTCTGAATCTACCAAACTACCTTAAAGACTAACAGATTTATTTGGGCATAAGCTTTCGTGGGTAAAAAGCCACTTCTTCAGATGCAACTGCATCTGGATTTTTTAACCACGAAAGCTTATGCCCAAATAAATCTGTTAGTCTTTAAGGTGCCACTGGACTCCTCATTGTTTTGGTGGACACAGACTAACACGGCTAACCTGATACTTGATACCAAACTACCTGGAGCCCACCAGGTGAGTAGCCAAGCAGCATGGGAAGTCCCAGCTCTGAGGCAAGTGGGAAGCATGAGGGCGAAGGGATGCTTTCTACTTCCAACTCAGTCAACCATTCAAATATTTTTGTTCTTAGTTCAGATACAGGCAAGGGCTGAGATAATCAGGGAAGTGGACCAGTTTGAGAACGGACTCAAGGCCCATACAGGCATGTAAGGGAAAGAGAGTGTTCAAAGGGAAGGAGGCGCGAAAGACAGTGACAGTTTTAGCTAAGCAGCAGGATGAGAAGGGCAAACACATGGTGGGTGAGAGGACAGTTTCAGCCTAGACTCCAGGAAGTGGAGGGAAGCATAGCTCAGACACACAAGCGAAGTCCCAGCTTCAGCCCCGTTTTACAGAAGGGGTGGGGCAGTGGCAGTTAGGGTAGACTCCCAGGCCCCGGACACAGCACGTGTAACACAAGGGCAGGCTGGGGACCCCAGGCGCAGAGTGAGAGTATGCCAGGGGCGACACAGGGACAGACTCCAGGCCAGGGCCGCCTGGTCACAGGGTGTATGTGTGGGAAGCTGGTGGGACCCAGGGCATTCTCGGGGTGGGGTGCAGGCCTCTCCGGGCCGGGCCAGGCCAGGCCAGGCTCTGTCACTCACAGAACTTGGAGGTGGAGGTGTTGATGGTGGCAGCAGCGACGGCTCCTCCCTTGCCAGCAGCCCCTGCAGAGTCACAGCCCTTCATCAGGCCATTGGCTTCGGGCACCATCTGGGCCTCTTCCTCCTCCTGCGGCTGCCCCCGGTGGCCCTTCCTATCCGCGGGCAGCTGCAGGGCCCTGTCCCCGAGGGGGGCCTGGGCATGGCCCGCAGGGCGCTGCTGCCTGTAGCCATCCACACCGGCCTCCCAGTTGTTATGGTTCTGATCGTCCATCATGGCCTCATAGCTGCTGCCCCCCTCCTCCTCCATGCTCTCCTCCTCCATCCTGCCCGGGGGAGGGGGGCCCCGCTCGGTCCGGCGGGGGGCGGCGAGGCGGGGGGAAGCTCAAGACCGACCTCCCATCCTGCACGTTACATCCCAGGGCTCGGAACCTCCGGCTCAGGAGGGCAGGGCAAAGCTGCGGAAAAGCAAGCTCAAGCTTCAGCCGTAAAGGACGCCGCTCCAAAGCCGCGGCACTTTGCGGCGGTGGCTCAAGCGGACCCTCCGCCCAGTGCCGCCGCGGAGCGCTATGGGGATGGTAGTTTACCGGGCCAGGGAGGCGGTAGGCTGTGTCACGTGACGTGGCCCGCGGCCATTGTTCCCGACGCCATGACACCATAGGCAAAGGGCCAAGGCGTGGGGCGGGCGAGTTGCTCAGCCTCACATCGGGGGTGGTGCGGGCGGTACCCTCGCTGTGAATTGAGGGACAGACCCTGTGCAGGAGAAAAGACCCCCGCATGTCAGGGAAATTCATTCTTCCTGTTGTGAGGGGTGGGGAAGGGAGACTCATTTCTGGGGAGGGAACCCCCTTTTCTTTGGGGAAGGTGCCCCCTTTTTTTCCAAATGGGGACATTGTTACTCTGGGGGAGACTCCCTGTTTGCCATCTGCTGGTGGGCTCTCTGGCAGGGAAGGGCTTGGCTTTGTGATTTCCCCTGAGACAGGGCTTGAAAAATCCGCGGGAGGAGGAAGTGCTGGGCCAGGGCTATTAACCTCTGCAGAATTTCAGCTGTCATATAAAAAGGGTTTTGAGCCCTCCCTAGCGGCAAAGAAAACCTTCCAAATATGAACTGAGTGTAACCCAATTATTAGTAACTTGGATTGCAGTCGTGCCTAGTGGGCCCAGTCAAGGATCAGGTCCCCATTGTGCTCTGCTTCAGAGACCATACAAACCTAGCTTCATGACAAGACACAATGAAACAGACGCAGTGTAGCCCACTCTCAATTTCACCACACCTCTCACCATATTTGGTGGTTTTCTTAAAGTCCCAGCTCCTGTAATCACGTGACTGTGAGACAAGCGGCTCTCATTTTAAAACGCCCTCATGGTTGTGGATGAAAAGTTTGAAAAAGTGATCTGACTGTATCACCCCCCAAAAAAGGTCAAACCCAAAAGGCAAATACAAAGAACCTCAAATGGTAGTTTTTTAAAATGAAAATCTCATGATTTTTAAGCCACTCGCGTGATTTTTGAACACTTGGGTTTGGCAGTACTGAGGCAAATAGAGGGAAGGAAGAGGTAACAGTTAAAAAGTACTTTTATGCATAATGAGCAGAGTCTCAGCTCATTATCTGCCTACCCCTTGTAGATAGGGTTGCCAGGCATCAGGCATGCCCGGCTCCTAGGTGCAGGGTCTGGCACGAGGGCTCCATGCACTGACCCCGCCCCGAGTGCCAGCTCTGCAGCTCCCATTGGCCCAGAACCGTGGCCAATGGGAGCTGCAGGGGCAGTGGCTGCAGGCAGCATGCAGAGCCCCCTGATCCCTCCGCCTAGGAGCCAGACATGCCAGCCGCTTCCGGGAGCCGCGCAGGGCCAGGGCAGACAGGGAGCCTGTTTTAACCCTGCTGCGCCGCTGACTGGGAGCCACCTGAGATAAGTGCCGCCCAGCCGGAGCCCACAACCCATAATCCTCTCCTGCACCCCAACCCCCTGCCCCAGTTCGGGACCCCTTCCCACATCCCAACTCCCTCCCTGAGCGCATACCCCAACCCCCTGCCCCAGCCCTGATCCCCCTCCTGCACCCCAAACCCTTCATTCACAGCCAGGAGCCCCCTCCTGCACCCCAAACCCATCATCCATGGGCCCACCCCAGAGCCCACACCCCCAGTCGGAGCCCTCACCCCCTCCCGCATCCCAATCCTCTGCCCCAGCATGATGAAAGTGAGTGAGGAGAGCAAGCAATGAAGGGGGGGGTGGAGTAAGTAAGGGGGGGCTTGGAGAAGGCGCTGGGCAGGGCGGGGCCTCAGGGAAGGGGCAGGGCCGGGGGCAGGGCAAGGGTATTCGGTTTTGTGCAGTTAGAAAGTTGGCAACCCTACTTGCTGACATAGGCCCCGACTCCAGCCCTGTAGCACCCACGGAGAAGAATTAGTGGGTGCTCTGCACCCATTGGCAGCCAAGCTCCCCTATCCCCACGCCCCACCTCCTCCTCCGCCTCCTCCCCTGTGCGCGCCGCATCCCCGCTCCTCTGCTTACCTCCCAGCGCTTCCCGCCTTGCCGCCACCAAACAGCTGTTTGGCAGCGCGTTTGGAGGGAGGGGGAGGAGTGGGAACATGGCGCGCTCAGGGGAGGAGGTGGGGAAGAGGCGGGGCCAGGGCAAGGATTTGGGGAAGGAGTCAGAATAGGGGCAGGGAGGGGGGTGGATTTGGGGTAGGGACTTTGGGGAAGGGGTTTGAATGGGGGTGGGGCAGGGGCAGGAGGGGGTGGAGCAAGGGTGGAGTCAGGGCGGGGCTGGGGAGCAGAGGAGAGTCGAGCACCCACCAGCGGAAGAAGAAGTCGGCACCTATGCTTGCAGACTGTCTTAAAGAGACTACAAACAGTCTTAGTGCCCCTGCTGCTGCTCAGAGCCTTTCCAAGCTGCGGCAGAGTTAAAACTGATCTGTTTTATCACTGCAAAGGGGGGAGGGAATTTTAGTCTTCAGAAGTTTTCTCTAGTTATTGGGTGAGGGAGGGGGAGTAATATTTCTCCTGTAACTAAGAAAGTATATTTTTAACAAAGGTGAGGAAAGAGCAAATTTCAGGAGTTCTCTTTCAATACCACCCACTAGCATCCAGCCGTATTTATCAGTTCAAGGCCTGCAGAAACCCATTTATTTAGAAGCAAAAAGACACATTCAGTTTCAGGCAATTTGGAAAGGTCGCCCTCTGCTGGCATGTGATTTCTAGGTCAGTGTTGAAATGAGACAGTAAAAGAACATCATCAGATTGAAATCTAGTCCATTTTAAAAACTGAGTTTAAAGTAGTTTCAGGCACTATACCAGCCTTAGGCAGCCCCTGCCGTTTTATTGTGTGCAGTGTTGTTCTAGCCATGTCAGTCTTAGGATGTTAGAGACAAGGTGGGTGAGGTAATAACTTTTACTGGACCAAGTTGGTCCAATAAAAAATATTACCTCACCCACCTTGTCTCCCTCCTAATTTTTGTGATTTTAAAATTTCTTCAAAATATTCCCATTTTTAAATGTTTTCTTCCCCGCTCCCATATTACAATATAAAAAAAAAACCCACACAAATAACAGGGGGAACTGATTATAGTGATACAGTGACGCTGACTATGTGCAGAGTGCTGACCAATGCAAAACAGTAATCTTAGGCGTTACTTGCAATTATTATTATTTATTTATATTATTTTAGTGCTTAGGAGCACCAGTCATGGTCCAGAAGCCCAGTGTGCTAGGTGCTGTACGAACACAGAACAGAAAGACAGTCCCTGCCCCCAACGAGTTTATAATCTAAGGCTATGTCTGCACTACCACCTATGTCGGCAAAATTTATGTCGTTCAGGGTGTGAATATTCCACCCCCGGAGTGACATAAGTTACACCAGCATAAGCGCTAGCATGCACAGTGCTATGTCAGCAGGAGAGCTTCTCCCACTGGCACAGCTTCTGCCGCTCGCAGGGGTATGTTTTTTATGCCAATAGGAAAGCTTCTCCCACTGACATAGCTTCTGCTGCTCATGGGAGGCGGGGTGGGGGGTTATGCTGACAGGAGAGCTCTCTCCCATCGGCATAGAGCGTCTTCACCAGATGCGCTGCAGCGCTGTATGTGAAGACATGGCCATAATAATGATAGTAGGTAAAACATTTCAGACAGAATTGTCATGTTATGTTGATCGAGTCCTTTTAAAATTTCAATCTCTGTCATTCAAATTGTGCCACCGACCTGAGACAGGGTGAGGGCCTTTGCGAATGAGTGAGCGCATGATGCTGTTAGTTGTTGTGTCTGACTCCAAACTCACTTTACTGACATGGCTGAACTTGCCACTGACTTATCTCTGTTAGAATCTCTCAGGATATACTTGACAAGCTGGTTTCCCATGGTGAAGTGTGAGGTAGTGTCTTTTGCTACCAGCTTATGCATAATTGCAGTTCAGATCCTTGTCGGCTTCAGTCAACATCAGACAAATGAGACAGAAAGATTGTACATAAAATCATCTGTATTTGCACTCGAATCATAGAGGACCCTGGAACTTTTCTTTGAAGATTGAACTAAAACTAGAAGGGGTAAAAACAAAATTGTCAAAAAGTAATTTTGGCCAAAAAAAAATCTTTGAATGGAAAACAAATTTTCAAATACATTTTCTGGTTTTCAATGAAAAACTGGAAAAAAAAAATTTATCAAAAGCTGCGGATGTTATGGGTTTGATTTTTTCACTGAAAAAGCAACCAAAAAAATTGTGAGAAGGCTTGACAAAACCAAAAAAGGAACCTTTTTTTTTTTTTTTTCCAAAATTTCCCATGAAAAAACGATTGGCATTTTTCTAGCATCTCTATTACAAACCTACTTTGTCTTTATTTGTATCGTATTATTTGACGGAATTGTCTTACTGTGTGTGGATGGAGGAGAATAGCTTCTATAATATTCTTCTAACTAATAATGTTACATACAATGTATACCTACCTGCTATAATGATCTCCAGTCCTCAGTAATGCTGGTTTTTAGTTGCTTAAATGCTTGTCCGTCCTGACAACACGAAAAGCACAAGCCCCCTATTTATGTACAAAATGACTATAGCATGAAGAGCAGCAGTGCAAACACCTCCGCACTGTCATGTCACTGACGTAAATCCTAATCTCTAGAGAGGTGTGAAGGTACTTCGGGATTCATGCCCATTCATTTTTTGGCCAAAATGACACTGGGTCTGATCCATGCTTATTGAAACCATTAGACTACAATGGCCATTGGAACCGGCCTGTTGTGAGGGGCCTGGATGCATTCAGTGATTAAAACAATTTGGCCACGTTATGTTTTTTTGTTATATATCTGATCTAGGTATAATCAGTTTGGCAGAAATAAAAACGACTCCATCAGGCTTTGTTCAGACCAAAATTCAATAAGCTGTAGTTTGCAGCTTTCTGGAATTTCTCTGTTTCCCACAGAGTCATTAAATGATTCAGAGGCCAAACATGGCTTTGGCATATCTCTTGTAGAGCTCAGATTACTGATAGATAATGTAAGGCAGTGTTTCCCAAACTTGGGAAGCTGCTTGTTCAGAGAAAGACCCTGGTGGGCCGGACCGGTTTGTTTACCTGCCACGTCCACAGGTTCGGCCGATCGTGGCTCCCACTGGCTTCCCGCAGCCCGCATTGGCCTGGAGCGGTGAACCACGGCCAGTAGGAGCCGCGATCGGCCAAACCTGCAAACACGGCAGGTAAACAAACCTGCCCAGCCTGCCAGGGGCTTTTCCTAAGCAAGCGGAGTCCCAACTTTGGGAAACACTGATGTAAGGTATCAGGGGGTAGCTGTGTTAGTCTGTATCCACAAAAACAACAAGGAGTCTGGTGGCATCTTAAAGACTAACAGATTATTTGGGCATAAGCTTTCGTGGGTAAAAAACCACTTCTTCAGATGCAACCTGTTACTCTTTAAGGTGCCACCAGACTCCTTGTTGTTTTTGATAGATAATGGTCCTTCTCCCACCATCCCATTTTGGTGATCTGTTGCTATGTCTTGACCATGACAAGATGAAGGACTGATCATTTACTTTGTTTGTTGTTAACTTGAGCTGTGTCTCTGTATCACAGCTTTCTTTGTGCAGCAGGTGGTGTGTAATATTTAATATGAAGAGAGCCCTTTATAATGAATGTTATGGTGAAATCTAAATCAGCAAACAATTTTTAGACTAGATTAGTGTGTCTATTTTCTACTAATCACAAAGATATGTAAATGATGTTTGCACATCTTAATTGCTAGTGGAACATTATAAATATTAGTTGCATAGGGACATTGACAGTGTGGCACCTGGATGCTGTTTCCCCCCTCACATTGTATCCTTGGGCACAATGGTTCACAGTTGGAGAATCCTCGAGTACTGGTGAAGAAAACGTTGCTACAAGCAAGATAAACTTTGTTCCATATTGAATTTCTTTGTTTTTTGTAGCAGTTTTGATCAAAGCAAAGAGCTTTCTCCTCAGCCTTGTCATCTATAAAATGCAGAACAGCAGAACTTTTCTAAGTTCTGATTATCACGACAGAAGTTTTTTTTCTCCTGCTGATAACAGCCCACCTTAATTGATTAGTCTCGTTACAGTTGGTATGGCAACACCCATTTTTTCATGTTCTCTGTGTATATATATCTTCCTACTGTATTTTCCACTGCATGCATCCGATGAAGTGGGTTTTAGCCCACGAAAGCTTGTGCCCAAATACATTTGTTAGTCTCTAAGGTGCCACAAGTACTCCTCAGATTTTACAGTCTACTTCCTCCATGACTGAATAAGGAAGATATCTAAAGGAAAGTAAATGGGCCAAGATTTAATACTGCTAAGTGGGAGGAAGAGGAAGGCATTTAATAAAGAAGTTAAAAGAGGACATGTACCAACTATTGAGGACATGTACCAACTATTGAGGGTGTATGCCTTCCTTTTGCCCAAATGGTATGCAAGTCTAGTGATCCACCACTGTTCTTAGATTCTCAGGTAGTGAAAATGGTCCATAATGCCTTTGATTGTTTACTGCTGTCAAGGTGGTATTACCATTCCTTTCTACTGAAGACTTCACAAAGGTTATTTATTCCTGGTACCTATATGCTATACTACTCCAATACATTATACTTAAAACTGAGTTTGAAAACCCCTCAAAGTTTGTGCCTGCCTCCTTCTAATATGCTGGCATAAACTGAGCACTGGTGCTCAAGTATATATATTTCCTTTCTGTTAATTTCCAGGGACAAGTCAGTGTATTGGTGATTCTATGTGAAGCCCTGAATAGTTTAGAACCCAACTATCTAAGAAACCATCTTTTACTATATGTCCCCCTATGGCAGCATAAAACAGCTGGGATGCTCTGGCTGTTGGTTCTTTTCTTCAGAACCTGCAAGGTGTTAGGTGTCCTCAACTCCCAGTGAAATTATTGGGAAATGGAGACTCACTCAGCTGTGCACTAGATGTGAGCTAACTGATTTATATATGGAATACAGCATTTCACGTTAGCCCCAAACACAGCAATCAGGTCTCAGACCAGTACCAATGATTTTTTTCCAAATTTAAAAAACAGCCTATGTTTAGCCATTTCTGAGTTATGTGAGTGTTTTAAAACCTCTTTATTCAAGGGGCTTTTTTCACAGCTGAAGAATACATTGTTTGATAAGCAAACACATTATATGGTCTTTTTGGAATGGAAAGCAAACAGTCTGAAAACTGGCTGCTATATATGTGAGATGTAATTATGTCACATAAGGAGATTTTTTTGTATAATCCTAGGACACCTACTGCCTGTTTTATGTACTTACGTTTGCATAACTCAACAGTTAATCCGTATGTATTTGCAAAATCATATATTTAACCATCCAGAATCATTCTAAGATTAATGTAGTTAAAAGTGTTAAAATACATATTTAATCAAAGACTCTAGTCTCTGATAAATAATAATCAGTAAAAACTGCCAAAAGGGCATATTCTCATCTTGGATGTGTGAGGAATTATACATGCAAATCCCCAGACACGAAGAGGAATTTTTCCCCCTCAAAACATATTTAGCCAATGAACAAGAACAGTTCTGGGGCTATTCCAGACTGTCAGGTACTAAGCAATACAAATTTATAACCATCCCTGAAATGCTTCTTTTCTTAAAGTAGACTGTCAAATCCAACTTTGAATTCCTTAGCTGTTTTCTGAACATGTTACAACCTGAAAGCTGTTTCATATCAGGTGTGGTTAAAACAGAAGCAATGCATTCAGTTTCCTATTTACTGTTGACAGTTTTATTCATGCATAAAGAAATTTGGGCAGAGAACTTGAAAACATGACTTTGAGAAGAGTAAGTAAGTAGGGATGAAGATGAGAGTTGTTAGGCTGTAGGCTAAACAGACAAATGATTCCATGTTGAAAACATGAGTGGATTACAAGTTTGTTCAATGCAGTGAATGACAAGGAAATTATTTGTGAACACACAATTGAAAGCTTGACTTTAAAGCAATATGAATTATCTTGATTTGAAGTTAAGAGGATTAAAAGAGAGTAAATAATTCAAGGCTGCATTTGGAGATTATTTTCTTACAATGTATACATGTATCCACTCGAGGGAGTACTTTCCATTCGGTATTCCTTTTCATGTATGTTTTTGTTAATTTACTCTTCCTTGATGATAATGTCAGCTTTATTATCCCATTGAAAGATAAATATTCAGCAAACTAAACTTAGCAAAACAAAGACAATAGAAAGAGCCTGGGACCTCTCCTGCCCCAAGAACTACTTCCAGGAATAAAGTCCATTCACAAATTTATAAAGAGAAAACACTAACACGTTAGTTCAACAGCTGGCTAGAAACCACATCACTTACGATGAACAGTGCATTTAAAAATAAATATTTGTCATTGTTGACAAATTGATATGACAGACTGTATGTGTGTGTGTGTGTGTGTGTATGGATAGATAGATAGCTATAGATATATTAGGGCTTGTTTAGCTCTATATAACGAAAATTTAGTCTTGTCCTTAAGAGCTAATATTAATATAGTCTATTCTATATATGTTCTTCTATTGCACTCATCACCATTCTATCTGAATGCCTTCCAGAAGTACTATAAGCAACATAACCACACACCTGTCATGTGGTGTTTGTTCTCTCATAGTCTCCCCCAGCTGGAGAAGCATGTGTAGTGGGACATCTTATTTTGGTACGATTTGGGGGGAGAGGTGATTTTGTTTCATTATATATGTTTCTATGTATTTATGTAGAGAAGGCAAGGTCAAAGAAATGTGCCTTGGACTTTGAGCAGAAGGTGGTAAGGTTTGAGTCGGTCCTTTGCTTCTGGGGAAGTTCATTCCAGTCTCAGACGAGTCCCTTAAAAAGTTCTCTCTCCTACACCGACGAACTTCACTTTTATTGTAGAGAGAGTTCCATTGTGCCAGAGGAGTGTAGTTGTTGACCACAGTCTTCATCCTGGAGCTTTAGGCAGTCTTTTAGATACCCTGGGCTTAGGCAATTGAACACCTTCAAAATAAGGATTGAGCCCTTGAGCTTGATTCAGATTCTATGGGAAGACAGTATAGAGAGCAGAGAATGGATCTGATGTCCTTGTGATAGCCTATATTGCTGAGGAGATACATTGCAGTGTGCTGTACTAGATGGAGTTGGCTGCATGCCTCGCTATATCCCATCGTTATAGGGTGAGAAGTGACAGAGCTGTGAATAACTGAGGCTGGATTATCATGTGCCAGGATGGGAGTTCTTGTACCACAGCGATCTCTGACTGCCATAACTGGAATGGATGGGGCAGCAGGACATCCTTGAGATAGAGGAGCACAAAGAGCACTCATATCCCCAATTGAGATGTGCCAAGAGCTTACTTTATTTAATACTTCAAGTGACATCAGGCCAGAATGTCAGATCATATCTGAGTGACTGAATCTCTTAGTCCAAAAGTGAGACTGGTTCATTCAGCAGAAATTTATTCTCTTCTCAGCGGCCCTGATCCAGAAAGCACTTAAGCACACTTAGGCAGTCCCATGGGCCTAGGATTTATGTTTCCATCTAGGTATATAGCAATTACCTTCAAGATTTATGGATGATTCACAAACAGAAAATGAGCCTACAGTAAGAGTTGAGTTCCAACTTCAATCGCAACCTACTATTTTAGTCATAATCAATCATATCGATTATTTTCTCTGTCTACTTATATTCACCAATATGAAGGAATATTTGTATTTTGGAATTGGTTTATGACTTAGTAAGGGCTTGTCTACACAACCACTTAGTTTGCTGCAAGCTAGGGTGTAAATCTACCCAACACTAGCCTGCCATGCACTAAGTGGCTGTATGGACCCAGCTGCCTCACACTAAAAGTTCCCTCATGCACTTTGAGTTACCCTGCTTTGAAATGGGAGTAAATTAAATCACACTAGGGAAGTGTTAGCACATGGCAGCAGGTCCACACAGACATTTTGTGTGCAGCAGGCTACTGCGGGATATCTTTAAACCCCAGTTTTCCCACAAACTAAGTGTTTGTGAAGACAAGCCCTGTGACAGAAGAATTAGTAATAAGATTTAGCAGTAATTTAGCACTTCATAAACATTAAAGAATTGAGCTACATGTTCCTTTTATGAAGCAGATAATTATTCCTATTTGACAAGTGGCAAAACTGAGGCACACATCAACAGTCTAGCTTCACACCAATAGCCTTGGTCTGGAGCTTGCTAACTCAGCGCTTTGGACGTGGTACACCTGCACTTTGATCATACAAAGGAGCTGTGAGGGGATGGAGCATGCTCAGTGAGGATGGAATCTTTGGAGATTTTAGCTGCTAAACTCTAAGAGATCTCTCCTGAGCATGTGCAAACTGAGATTTTTTTCAAAGGTTTATAACTTGGCCAATTTTTCACAGAAACAGCAAAAGGCATATCCCTAATACAAAGTCATCCTCTTCCCCTAAGAAATTTCAAGTCCCTGGTCCAAAGCATGGGGGCACTAAAGCATCTCAAAATAAAAGGTCATCTGAATTTTTTTTATCATTGCAAAACAACATATTTTTCTCTAACCTTGTTCTCATAAATGGCTGGACTGTTTTGGCTGAAATTTTCCAAAAGCATTCAGCCTGGGGCAGACACCCAGCCTGAAAAATTTCAATCCAAACAGTATGGCAAAGTAATAATCAGGAAAACAGGGTCTTATAATAAAAAGTGTTGGGCAATCTTAGTAATAAGGGATGCTGCCAGCCTCACCTATATGTGTGAGAGACAGATTTGTTGGAGAGTGGTTAATTTAGTACTGGTGAACTACACCAATCTTTTCAAGATGAGGATGGAGCCCTTGGTGAAAGATGCCCCGCTGACAGCCCTAGAGACTGCAACCCTCTATTCATCCATAGAATAAGTACAGCAAAGGCAGTAGAAGTGCAGGTTTCCCCACATCACTCCTGCCAGTGTGCCCCCACTCTTCACTTGTCTTCACTACCAGGGAGATCAAGTGATGCAAGTGTGTGTCAATTTAGCGGGTCTAGTGAAGACCAGGGCTGGCCTTACCATGAGGCAAACTGAGGTGGCCACCTGAGGTGCTAGACTGGGGGGTGCCACTAGGACCCAGAGTGTAGAAAATTGTGTCTGCTGCTGGTGCATATGTATTCTCTCTGCTCTAGATGCACAGAAATGGTGGAGTGCTGTGCTGGAGGAAGGAGAGTACAAGAGACATAACAGGCAGGCAGGAGAAAAGGTGAGAGGGAATAACAGAAAGCAGCAGGAGCTGCAGGGAGAGAGAGGAGGAGGAGCCTCTTATGTACTACTCTAGCACCCCCAGGAGCCTGGACTGATTAACACCAGCTTCTCAGGGAACTTCCTGTTTCCTGCTGCTTCCCTGAACCCACTTGAAGAAAACAGGCAGTCAACCAAAGTAGTAGGAGCCCGTTAGGCCCTTAAGATGCTGATGTCTTCCCTCACTCCAGCCCTGTTACCAGCCTGCTTATTTGTCCCCTTCAACTGCATGTTGAGAGCCACTATAGCTGGCACGGAACAGCAGTCATGAGTGAAAGAAGAAAATGTCCCTCTGGGGCAGCATTCAGAAAAAAAAAGAAAGCAAAGGAAGCTTTTCTATCTAAGCAGGAAGGAGCTCTCCTGAGATACATAGACACAAATGTTCATGGTGAGCCTTCTGGCCCCATGTGAGTGATGAGGAGATGTCTGATCTTCCAGTTAGTCAGAGTTCAAGTGACCTGGCAGCTACTGCAGCATCCATATCTCCATCTCAAATGGATGTAACCATGCACATTCCTGAAGAAAAGTGTAGATCAGAGAAGAGTGTGGTGGAGGTGCAAGAAACAGCTGCTGCTGAGTTTAGTTCCTTAAGTCTAGATGATCCAGAACTGTGGACCCAGTTGAGCAGTAGCTTGAGGGACTTCCTTGTACTGCATGGGCCACAGCAAGTGAAAAACTTCATGTTCCCCAAAGACAATGAAAATAGAGGTTTCCATCCAACACATTGCTGGTGTGAAATCCCCAATGGTGACAAAGTGGAGAGGCCATGGCTTATGTACTCAAAAACCCAGAATGCTGCATATTCTTTTTGTTGCAAACTCTTCCAGTCTAATGTTCCAGCCACATTGGGTTTTACAGGAACAAAGGACTGGAAAAATCTGGCTAGAAATCTGGCATGCCATGAGAAGGCAACAAATCACCAGAGAGCATTCCACAGGTGTAAAGAGCTTGAGATGAGACTAAGGTTAAAGGCCACCACAGATGATCAGCATCAAGAGAAGATTGCATCAGAGTCTCTTTACTGGCTAAATGTTCTGAAAAGGCTCATTGCCATTGTGAGAATGCTTGCTACGCAAAACCTAACACTGTGTGGCACTTCAGATCAGCTGTATGTGCCAAACAATGGAAACGTCCTTAAAATTGTGGAGCTGATGGTTGAGTTTGATGCTATACTCCAGGAGCATCTAAGAAGAGTCACCACCCAATTTGTAAGTCTTTAATGTGCCACAAGTACTCCTTTTCTTTTTGCGAATACAGACTTAACACGGCTGCTACTCTGAAACCACCCAAGAAATGTATACACACCACTACCTTGGAAAAACAATTCAAAATGAGATCATACAGTTACTGGCAACAAAAGTCAAACAGAAGATTTTGGCAGATCTGAAGTCTGCAAGATATTGCTCTGTTATTCTGGACTGCACACCTGACATCAGCCATACGGAACAAATGACTTTAATGGTGCATTTTGTAACAACAACAGAACCGAGTGAAAATGTCCCTGCAATGGTGACTGTCAGAGAGCATTTTCTAGAATTGATTGACATTGATGATACTACAGGAGCTGTTATGACAAAGGTTCTTCTTAAAAAGCTGGAAGATATGGGAATTGCGATGGCTGACATGAGAGGTCAGGGCTACGATAATGGTGCCATCATGAGATGAAAGAACAGAGGAGTGCAGACACGGATCCAAGAGTGAAACCCTCAAGCTTTTTTTGTCCCATGCAGTTCTCATTCATTGAACTTGGCGGTCAGTGATGCAGCATCAGCTTCTAGTGAGGCTGCTGAATTTTTTAATGTAATTCAAAGCATCTATGTATTTTTCTCTGCATCAACTCATCGATGGCAAATTTTGAAGCAACATCTGGGAACATCCTCTCTAACACTGAAACCACTGACTGCCATACGATGGGAAAGTTGAGTGGAAGCGATAAAGCCTACCAAACACCAAATTGGGAAGATAGTTGATGCCATAGTTGCCATTATGGAGGATAATACTATGATAGGAACTGTTCATGGGAGAACAGTGGCAGAGGGAAATGGAATCACCAGAAACATACAGAACTTCAAATTTCTGTGTGGCTTAGTGTTGTGGCATGACATACTGTTTGAACTAATGTAAGAAAAAGACTCCAAGGTGCTGACCTTTATATATCTGGAGCAATGAAACAACTGGACAAAGCAAAGTCATACCTACAGTTTTACCAGTCAGATGCACGATTTCAGAACATTCTGAAGAGTGCACAGAAGTTGGCAGAGGAACTTCACACTGAAGCTATTTCCCCACCCATTCAAGAATACAAGAGTCACCGAAGAAGAAGACATTTTGATTACGAGGCATGGGATAATCCCATAAGAGACCCCAAACAACAATTCAAAGTTGAATTCTTTAACCAGATGCTAGATTGTCAATACAGTCAGTTGAAGAACGTTTCATGCAGCTCAAAGAACACAGCAGTATATTTGGGATGTTGTATGATATTCCAAAACTCCTCACTATACCTGAAGAAGACCTACACCAGCAATGCAGGGCACTAGAGACAGTGTTGACACATGATGACATGCATGATATTGATGCAAGTGATTTAGGTGATGAATGAAAGCCATTTCAAGATACATTTCAGCAGGATCAACTCCAAAGGCTGTTCTGGAATATATGTGTACAATATGGTGACCAGATTGCAAGTGTAAAAAATCGGGACGGGGGTGGGGGTTAATAGGTGCCTATATAAGAAAAAGCCCCCAAAATCGGGACTGTCCCTATAAAATCGGGACATCTGGTCACCCTAGTGCACAAATAAGATGACCATCCTCTTTCCAAATGCTTTTGTTGCTCTGCGCATACTTCTAACACTTCCTGTAACAGCTGCCAGTGGAGAACGCAGCTTCTCCAAGCTGAAGTTAATAAAAACACATCTGCACTCCACAATGACACAAGAGAGGCTGGTCGGCCTTGCAACCATCTCAATAGAGCATGAGCTGGCCCAGACTATGGACCTTCAGGAAGCAGTTCAAATCTTTGCAACCAAGAAGGCACGGAAAGCACCACTTTGATTATTCAAACAGATAAAAATGCCAGTGTTTACGATGCAGACAAGAAAAGTTACATTTACTGTTCAGACATTCAAAAGTTAAGTGTTACTTAAAATTTTTGAACAAGGCATTTTAAGTTGTTAAGTAAGTAGCAGAGCAGTACCATGAGAGGAGGAGAACAGGAAGAAGGCAGAATTGAGACCTTTCAAAGTTTTGGCCCAAGCAAGGGAGCATGGGGGCGTCGTTTGAGCTCCCCACCTCAGGTGACAAAATGTTGTGGGCCAGCCCTGGTGAAGACCCACTAAATTGATGGCAGAACGCTCTTCGGTCGACTCCGGTACTCCAGCTCCCCCAGAAGAGTAAGGTAAGTCAACCAGAGAGCGTCTCCCATTGACACAGAGAAGACACCAGGGAAATTGACCTAAGCTATGTCAACTCCAGCTATGTTATTCACATAGCTGGAGTAGTGTAACTTAGATCGACTTACCCCGGTAGTGAAGAGAAGTCCTTAGTGAAAGTTTAATTAGTGTCTTCACTGCACTGCGTTGATGGGAGATGCTCTCCGCTCGACTTCCCTTACTCTTCTTGGAGACCCGCTAACTCGACCCCTGCTGCATCAGTTGTAGCAGCATCAATCTCCTGTAGTGGAGACAAGCCCTTAGTCTGTAGCTCTGAGTTCTCTGCTGAGACTGCCAGCAGGAGGTGCAAAGTGTGTTGGTGAGTCTTCATGATGTGGATGCCTGACCTGCACAAATTCATTTCACATATGCCAGCAGATGGCAATTTTGCTCACAACCAAGCTCAGATGAATATAATGGGCCTGATTCTCACTTATTCTAAGGCGCCTTTAAAATCCCTTTTCACTGGTATAAAGTTGGGTGCCCATTACACCACCAAATCAATGTAAAGGGGCCTTAGAATAACTGAGAATTCAGGCCAATACGAATCCCTTTTGCCAGATTCCTGAGCAGAAGTGTGAATAAGAGGTTAAAAATATTTGTGAATTTTTTTGCCATTGCATTGCAGGCTAATTTTGTAGCCATGTATACATTAGGTTTTCACACTTCTGGCAGGTACTCCTGAACTGTGCTACTCTGTAAAAATTCACCAAAATGGTTATTTTTCATATCAAACCCCTTGGAAGATGTTAGGATTTTTTCACTGCAAAATTTGTCTTCGTTCAAAAAGAAGCTCAATTTTCACTTGAAAATTAGCTCTCCCCGCCCTCCAATAGTTAAATTTCCACTCAATATTATTCTTTTTTTGGAGGAAAAAGCTATGAATTTTCTTATTTATAATGGAATGTGAAATGCTCTAATATTTTGAGTAAAGGCTATTTTGCTGCAAATATTTTGCACACCCTCTGTTCCTGTGTCATTCAGTCCCATAGGTTGATTTTGTGGGAGCTTTGGATTGAGCCCATAGTTAGTACATTTTGTTATTTAATTCACTGTTAATCTCACTTTAATTTCTTACAAACTGATCTTTTTAAATCCTGCCACTTAATCAACCACACACAGAGCCACTGCCACAAACCCTAATAATAATTAACAATTACAAATACCATCTTTCCACTGCACTGGACCAATACAAGCAGTAACATGGACTCATTGAAAAGTCATGGCACGTTCAATAAATTACAAAAGCAGCTGAGTGCTTATCAAATATGTGAAAAGCCTAATATTCAAAGGATACCTTGTGCACATCAGTGCTTATGTATTATAAAAAAATACAAAAACAATTAAAGCTACTCTCACAGGGATCCTTCTTGCTGAGCCCAAGATTTGAATATGTAATAGGTCAGGGATCTTCTGGGGCTTTGAAGTGAAGAGGGGAGATGGGAAGCTTTTGAAAGTGCCAATTTCTTGCGCATAGCTGAACGCAGAGTGTCCATTTTGGTTTCTGCATAATCAGACAAAGTGAAAGTCCTTTATAGTACCATCTTTTAAAACATAAGATCAAATATATCTGTTAACATGCTGGATGTTAAAAACGGGTTTAAATATTTCATGAAAACACTCAACTCAAACGTATTGACAGTGGAGCAATACTAGAATACTGTAAAGCATGCTCCATATTTTTTGTTATCAATCATAGCCACCAGGGGGCCATTACGTTTCACAACTAAAATGAAACATCTTTATACACAATGAAAATGGTTACATTATGCAACTTGCATACACACTTTATTTAAATCAGTAGCTTTAAACCAAGTGCGCTGTAGGTTTCTCATTCAGATTTCCATTCTGAAAGGCTAGCTGCCTGTCAGAAGCTTGGCTTAGGCCCACTCCTGCCTGATCAAAATGAGTTGGCTTGATTTCACTGCATAATATGCACCACCTGTGTTCCAGAGGAACTGAATTGGCACCAATGTGTTTTCATTAAGGCCAACCTCTCTCTCTCTCTCTCTATATATATATATATTATTTTTGCTCGCATCACATATTTAGATTCTTTATGAGAGTTTGGCAGGTTTTATGTGGTAATGTACCACAGATGATATTTCAGAATTCCAAGTGACCTTGTTTTTCATGGCCTTACATTAAACATAAACATATTTCACTAGAGTGATTGCTGGGTTGGCTACTGCTCTGTAGGTCATTAGCACCCGGAAACTAGTAACACAGTTTTTTAATGTATAATAATGCTACAAACATAATAATGTCCGTGGTCTTATTTTTGCCAGGGGGGACAACCAAAACAGTATGTACATTTTCTGCTGTTTCATCATGTTTTCTAATTTGACTTGCTCCATTATCTCCTAGTAATCTCCCTTGCCATTACTAAACCTTCATTTGTGTGTCCAGTCTATTGTAAGCTTTCTAAAAGCACACCATTTATCATTCAAGTCCTTCTTGACTAAAAGCAAAAAGGAAACCCTAGCCTTCTCAGGAACACAGGGGTTTTTTTCTTGTATCTTTACGTTTTTCATTTTTTCTCACTTATTTGAAGGATTTGCATGAGCATTTAACTAACAACTTTGGTTCTGGTAAAATAAAGTTTAATCAGGGAATAAATTAGGTTAGATTTTCTTTCTGAGAATCTGCCAGCACTTTACCACTATGATTTTGGTTCTTTATTTTGTGGATTCAGGGGTTGTTTTTTTCTCTGAATCTAATAATTAAAATATAAAAAGGGCTTTGGATGCCAAAACAATTAAAGTTATGTAAAGAAAAAAATTCTGAAAGGATTTACAATACAACTAACTCCAACAGTATTTTGGAGTATAGTAAATAGGATTTATTTAAAGGGACAATGTCAAGAAGTTTAAGCCTAAAATTTTTCAGATGCTTTTGGGTTGGGGGGGCAGAAGAGATTACAAAACCCAATATGAAAAAAACCCTCATTTATATCCCATTGAAAACAGTCACCCTCATTTTTATCCCATTGAAAACAGCTACCCGCCTCCCCCATTTAAAACACTTCTGCCACAGAGCTGAAACTACAGTACTGTGCTAATTTCTGAGAGCAAGAGATGAAATTGATTAGTCTAGTTCATTTTCCAAGATTAACAAATGCAAAATGTCAACAAAGAGCATAAATAACAAAAAGTAAGTTACACTTTAGGGCCATAAGAAAAGGAGTACTTGTGGCACCTTAGAGACTAACCAATTTATTTGAGCATGAGCTTTAGGGCCATATGTCAGTCAACTTGACATCAAGTAATTTGACTTGTAGTTCTAAAACTAGTAACCAATAGTTTGATAAATCAATTCAGTGTTAGCAAAATATGCTGTAGGACAATTGGAATGTCTCTCCATCCTGGCCACATACTGGGCTCCAAGAATCATTCACCATCACACATGTGGTTTCTTATTTAGGATCCTATCACCTTGGCTTTATAGAAGCGTCATCTGATGCCAGAGCACAATTCAATCAGCAGAAATAATCCATTTTGCATATATATGGTGGAAGTTTGTGGTTTTCGGTTTGAGAACAAGTTTATTTTAATGCGACTATTCAAACCAGCACTCTTTTTCTAAAGCAACCTTTGCTGGCTAAATTACAGAGCATCAATAGTGTTAACTTTCTGGAAGGCAAAGCACTGAAGACTCAAGAAGCTTCTTAGCTGGTGTAAGTTAGTGAAAAGCCATTGATTTCACTGGTGCTTCACTGAAAATCATTTACACCACCTGAGGATGTGGCTCAAGAACAGGACCACAGTTGGTATCACTGAAGATATAATATTGGGATTAAGGTGCTGCAGAATAATAGAGTAAATGGAAAACAATGTAAGGGCAATAAAAACAAAAGAAAACCTGTTCTGACACCAAGGCCCTATTTACTATGAACAACTGGACACCTGGAAAAATGCAGTAAAAATAAAATACTATTACCCATTTGGCATAAGATGTATGACAATTTTGCATGAAAACTGCTGCAACTGATGGAGTGGATACAAAAAAAGCTTACAGGCTACTTACTGTAGTAGCAGGAAATCTAAATTAAATCTAATTATCTTTAATGTGGCTTTCTTAAAATGTTCTTCACAGAGGTGAAATGTGGAGTATCATACTGTGTAAATGAACTTCTACACTCTGCTTTATACAATAAGTTAAGTGCTCTGCGAAAATCACTATCGTGGGTTTAATTTGTTTCTCAGAATTTAACCAAACACTATTAATAAAGTATTTACTTAATAAAAGCAGCCTTTACCCAGCCTGCTGGAATGGCTTCAAATACAAAAGTGTCTCTAGGTTTCTTCTGGATTATTTGGATAAGCAAAATATGTAAAGAATAGACCTGAAGAATAAAGTAAATGAGTCAGATTCTGATCTCATTTAAATGTGGAATACCTACTGTTTATACAATCCAGAAAGACTGTAAAGTATTTGCATCTGAAGCCAACCTTCCACAGTTCATCTTTCTGATATGGGCCAGAGATCACGCCTCACGTAGTATCAACAGTTACAATACTCTATCCACTGTATCTCAGAGAACCAGGTCTACCCCACCCATTCTCTGCACAGACTAAAACACCCATTGTGTCTACTGCATTCACCTGTCCAATGTGGCTCAGATCTGAGACTCAGGTCCTCCAGACCTTGGCCACCCATATAATGAGCCAAATTTATCCAGGGGGCAACTTCAATGAGACTACTCCTGTGCTTACAGTTAATCATGTTCTTAAATGCTTTGCTGAACTGGGGCCTTCTACCATAACAGTTAGCACCTTTCCAAAGCATTACCCCTTACCACATTACTGTGAACTAAGTTTTACTATTCTGCTTTCAGAGGTAGTTGAAACAAAGGCAGACAGGTAGCTCGCTCAAAGCCACAAATAGAGTTGGATGTCAGAGCCAGGGTTGAAACTCTGGCTCCCACTAAAACTGATTCAAGTTTTTTTTACATTTCAAACTCGGCATTTTTTTTTTCAAATGAAGTTTCAAATTTGACCAAAAACAAAAATGGGGGGAGGGAAGGGGAAGAGAAAACAACATTTTTGTGAATTTCCCCAATTTTCCAACCAGCCCTGGTTCTGAGAGTAGATACCGCCTCAGTCTACTAGTACACCGCTCTCTACAAAAGCTCGTTAGATTAAATGATACCAATGCATCCCAAGCAAAAACTCTTTTTCTACACAATACAGTAAAGTTGAGCCAATCAAAACTGCTCACAAGCTGACCTGAACAGGCCCCTCCCTGTTCACAGGCTTTCAGCTATTTGCCTGGTAATCTCATTGTCATGATGAAACTGACTATATTTTTCCAAACTGGCATTTAGTTTAGTATTGTCAGCATGAGAATATTTGGAAAGTGAATAACAGTCTTATTGATTATTTGCATTAGAGTAGCACGAAGGAACCTGAACCAAGGTTCAGGACCCCACTGTGCTAGTTCCTACATGGACAAGTAACCAAGTAGACAGTCCCTGCCCTCTGGAGCTTACTGTACAGGTACCAGACAGGACATAAGAGGTAGACAAAACAGACAAATAGAGTGGCAGTGGGTAGTATTGATTGGGATACGGTATATTTCTATTACCACAGTCTTAACACACCTGAGCACCAGATTAATTATTCCACTGGGAAATGGAGCCGTGGGCATTAAGCCTACGTAAATGGCAATAAGTTACATTTTTATCGACTTATTTTAGCATCCTTCAAATTGAGGAAATAACTAATATCTGCAGCAGCAGCTGCTGCTACTCGTGTTACTCCTGGTTGCAATCCAACCAGCTTCATTTTGAAAAGAAAAGATTTCCCTTTAAGAGGCTGGTATCCAGCTAGGTAGGATATAGGATTTATTCAGAAGCACCTCCTGAAAAGAGAGAATTACATTTAAAAGGTCCTCTTTTGAGGCAGCTGCTGGATAGGAATAACTATGGGAGACCATTTTCACAAAGAAAAGAACCCACTCCTCTTCTCCTGTTACTGACTCAGACTTGACAAAGTATTGAGTAGATCTCCTGTTGGTTACACTTTTGAGCATAAAAAAGGAAAAAGTGGATATTCCAGTAACTAAGGGAGAGGCTAAAAGTATATATTTCTGGGTCACTGAAAACAAGAGAAGCACAAGGGAAATGTTCTCATCCCTCCTATCTCCCCTACCCCCGCCGCCCCCGCCCCCCCCAAAAAAAAGATTTATGTCACACGGATAGTTCTGTTTTGACATTGCAAAACCAGGAATAAAACATTTCTCCACTAAATTTTTGGAAAGCTTTTCTTGTGTTTTATCTTGAAAAAATAGGTATAATTGCTTTTTCCAGCCACAGTTACACATTTGAGAGAGAGAGAGACTGGGATAAATTTTCACAGAAATAGACTTATAGTCATTAAAATTAATACTGCATGAGTTGTCTTCTTAGGATTAATATTATATCTTTTCAGAAAATATACCAAAAAAGGAACTTTATCCTCCCTTCTTATTCTTCAAACACACTTCTGAACTAACCAACTAATCACAACTCCCACAAGAAAAGGAAAGATAGGCCATGATGGCTGGTACTTTACACCTATGTTGATGATTGTCAAGTGAATAGGTCTAGATAAACTATATTTTTAAAGCTCATATTTTGAAACCCTATATTATTTCCATTATTACCAAAATAAGTAATTTCTATATATTTCCAAAACTTCACTCTACTACCTATCACCCTCATTCCTGCATTCTATTATTTATTTATTTATTTTAACAATATTAGGCTAAATCAGTCCCTGGTGTAATTCCACTGCAGTCAGTGAATTGTCAATGAATGGGAAAAAGGCACAAGTTAGAAATAAGGCACCATTTTTATTTATTTTTTTACAGGAAGGGTGCTTAACCAGGAAAACAAACTTCCAAAGGAAGTACAGTATGAATTCTCCACTGCAATATAGTTTTCCCCATCTGAAAATCTGTACTGACCTGACTAGAGGGCCAAGCCACAAAGAAGGAGCACCTGAGTCACAAAAAGAGATCACCCCTGGTCCAGAGCGACACCATGGTGCGAGCAACCAAAGGAAGGGGCACCAGATCATGAAAGAGCTAATCCCCAGACATGGCCACAAGGAGGCGCCCCAGCAGTGAACCCTGTGGCAGTAAATAAAAAGCTTTGAGCTAAATTCAGCACTGGCAACAGCAAGTAGAACTCTATGGATGGCATTGAAGTTGCACCACTGGTGGCAAAGATTACTTTGTTCCCATTGCTTTTTTAAAGCTGAGATTTTGACACCCAGTTCCCATTAGCTTTATGGGATTCAGGCATCCAAATCGCCTAGGTGGCTTAGAAAATCTCAGTCTGTATCTATTAATCATTTCATCATATTACTTCCGTTGTGTTGGGTACACACAACTCAGGATTATGATGATGACATTTTGTTGCTGCACAGAGCAACACATAACTACCGATGCTCCCATTTTCCTACCACTGCTTGGCACTGAGCACCAGCAAAATACCTGCTAGATTTTAAAGACATTCATTAAAAGATGCTGTGTACCAAATGAAATGTCAAAGCTCTGATGCAATGAAAATAGTGTTTATACTGTCAGTCATTCTCTATCTGCCAGTCCATTCTTTCCAGGAATAGCATCATTGCACAATGGAGCTCAGAAAACAACACACAATATTGCTACCGTTGGAAGATTAAAGTGAACACTCACGTTTAGGGGAAAAAAAAAAAGCACTGAACAGCAGACGAATCAAAGTGACATGTCATTGCCAAGGTTTTGCCTAGCTGTTCAACAAACGTAACACATCAATTGCTGATATTATCAAAGGAAACAACATTTCCAACCACATGGGAAATATGTCAGAAAAACAAATGGCGTTAAATAAACAGTACCAGAAGGAACAGAGAAATATTGATTCGTAGCTTTCTCCCCTCTGTCCTTTACAAAAGGTCCCCTTCACCAATCCACCACTTAAGTCACTGAGATAAATTCCTCAACCCCTTCCTCCTTTTCCCATTGTCAGGTACATAGTCTTTTTGTCTTCTGTTCAAAGCAGCAACAGAGTGGTACTTTGACCTCCTATATCAGCAGTAAGTCTGTGATTACTTTGAACAGAACTCTAATGCAGGAATGGCTAGTTTGCAGCAAGAATCTTTTGAATGGAAGCAAGGCAGGTAAGAACAGTACTGAATAATGCTATAAGAAAACTACCAATACAAGAACATCGTGAAATAAAAATAAATAGTGTGGAACTGAACGGACAAAAAAATTGGTAAAAAGAAAAGGAGTACTTGTGGCACCTTAGAGACTAACCAATTTATTTGAGCATGAGCTTTCGTGAGCTACAGAAGTGAGCTGTAGCTCACGAAAGCTCATGCTCAAATAAATTGGTTAGTCTCTAAGGTGCCACAAGTACTCCTTTTCTTTTTGCAAAGACAGACTAACACGGCTGTTACTCTGAAAAAAATTGGTGAAGTCTTTCCCCCTAGGTCCCCTGTTCAAGTCTAGCCCAACCCAGTAATGACTCTCTCTAGCTGGAGGCAGGGGTAACAAGATGACTCACAGTCCTGGGTACCCCAAGAACCGTCAGAGAAGGCCCATTGCATTCCATGGATAAGCATGGACTAAAATCCCACCCCTAAGCAATCGTCAATGGCCCCATCCCCAAAGCACAGTTTCAGGGGAGCAGAGTAGCAGACTTTGCAAGTGAACTGCTGCTGATGCTTACGTTCTCCTATGTCATCTTTAAAAGCTCAAGCTCATTCCTCCCCCTCCCATCCCTTTTACTGCCACAGGAAACGTCAGCGTGACTGCCTGAATTCACTGTCTCTGATGGATTTAAGGAATATCAAACTACTTTAAAAGCAGAAGTCATTAGCAAGTATCTGTTTGGCTAGTGACAGCTGAAACAGTGAACGAATGACGATTTAACAGTTAAGGTTAAATATATTTCTCCAGTTTATCACCATTCATTTCCCTTAAATGCAGTAAATGTTCAGGAGGAGGACATCATGAATTACACAGTATGGCAGATATAACTATCAACAATAGACTATGCCATCAAAGCAATTCTAAAACAAATGTGCTAAACAATGCCAGGGATCATCATGTTATATTAATGACTTCATAATACCAAGCTCTCATCTGTATGTGATATATTGAAGGCAGTGCTCTGTTAGTCAATAATAGCACACCTGTCATGGTAATGATGTATGTACTGTACATTAAGCGAATGAAAAAGGAGCTGTGCATGACACTTCATGTATTTTACTGGTGGTTTTGCAGCACCCTGTTTCTTACGGGAACAAGTGAATAAAGTCTTTATAGTACTTAGTGGTTTTTATCACAGTCCTGGGTTTCTAAGCATTGTGTGTAAGCATTAACTCAGTTTTTGCAGGTGGAAAACCGAGGCACAGAAAATGTATATGCAATCATACGAGTCAGTAAAAGAGCCAGGAGCAGAACCCAGCTGTCCTGACTCCTAGTTCAGGCCTGTAGCCACATAGCTATGATTCAGTACATATTTTATAATCACATTTCAGCTTATGTATGTGGATTCTTCTGCAACTAAAACTGACCCTACAAATTAGAATTATGAAGAGGGACGTCCTTTACCCATATGCAAAGTATGCAGCTGCGTAAGTCACCAGGAACTTGGGGCACCAAATTTCCTGGTGCCCTGCGCAGCTGTGTGCTGCTCCAGCCCCTGCCGCACCTCTTCCCCATGGCCCCCGCCCCTGCTCTGCCCCCATCCTGCCTCTTCCCACCCCTGCTTTGCCCCATCCCCGCCCCCACTCCACCCCTTCCCCAAAGCCTCCGCCCCAGCCCTGCCCCCACTCCCGCGAGGACTGAACACCGGTGGCGGGAAGTGCAGCAACCCGGCCCCACCTGTGCTGCCGGTGTGTGCTGCAGGGCAGTTCCCCGTTACCCCCCAAGCCAGCCCCCCCCACCCGCGGAGGCCTGGGGCCCCACACCCTGTCCTGCAGGGGGGCTTCATAGGGCCCCAGAATAGCTCGGGACAGCCCTGATTATGAATGTTAAAAGCTCCTTATCTGAAAGGATTCTATTGAATAACTTTAAAAAGCACTTCTTATATTTGCATATGAGCAAAGAGCAACATTGTCCAGAAGTGTTTAAACTTACTTTCTTTCCAGGATATTTTGCTTCCTATTTACAGTCTTCATGTCAATGAGATTTAATGTAGCAAAACACATTAGTAGGTGCTAGGAACAACATACCATGTCTTTGGCATGTGGGTGCAAAGACTCAGGCTCTGTCAAGCAAAGCAAACAAACAAAAAAGAACATCTGACTTAAGCCATTGGCTTGCTCAATCCAGCAGAGACAACTACTACAGCAGCTGATTACCCAAAAGAATGTAGAATGATTATCCAGAGGGCCAGATTCTGGTAACCTTACTGACACTGAATAGCATCCTACTCTACAGCTGGGCCCATGGACTTCACTAGAAGCAAATTGTTACTCAGCTTCACTCACACTATCAGAATCCAATCCAGTCCAGTGATTTTAAGTGGGCCAAACCCTAACACCCTGACTAAGGCAAAACTCCCATTGACTTCAGTAAGAGTTTTGCCTGAGCAAGAATGAAGGACTCAATCCTACAATCTGCTCAAGGTAAAAAGATCCCTGCTCCTGTTATTTCAATGGATCTCCAAGGGAGCAGAAGATTCCAGCCACATGGAGTGGCTTGCAGGACTGGGGCCTGAGATTGTACATTCTTCAGGGCAGGGACTGTCTCTTCCCTCTATTTATAAAATGACTGTCCCATTTTGGGCACTACTGCACTCTAAATAATTAATAATGAGTAAGGGCTTCAGGATTTGGGGCTAGTTGATGGACAGTACTGTCCAATCAAGCCATGACTGTTCCCATGATTGAAGCTCAAAGTTCCAGCTATGTTCAGCATTAATCCTAGAGCTCAAAATCTAGAGATGGATCTGAGCCGCAATGTTCAGATCTGGATCTAAAACTTTTCCAAAATTCATGCTGAAGCGTCAGATCTGGGTGTCATGCTGTCTGGAGTGCCTCGCAACCATGCGCACTAATGTCAGAGCAGACAGTCAAGAAGCAGGGCAGAGACCCCAAACTGCTTGAATGCTCCATAATTAGATTTCACCAACCCAGTAACAAGTATGAACTCCTAAGCACTATAACAGTCTTACCATGGAGTCACAGACAGTCCCCTAAAAAGAAAAGGAGTACTTGTGACACCTTAGAGACTAACCAATTTATCTGAGCATAAGCTTTCGTGAGCTACAGCTCACTTCATCGGATGCATACTGTGGAAAGTGTAGATGATCTTATTATATACACACAAAGCATGCATCCGATGAAGTGAGCTGTAGCTCACGAAAGCTTATGCTCAAATAAATTGGTTAGTCTCTAAGGTGCCACAAGTCCTCCTTTTCTTTTTGCGAATACAGACTAACACGGCTGTTACTCTGAAACCAGACAGTGCCCTTGGGCATTCCAGTCTATCTTGCCACCCAAGCTGGACTTAGCGACAGATGGTTGCTCTACACCAAAGATAAATATTCAGGTTGCTCCCTGACCCAAGAGACCAATCACTTACCCCAGTTCAATTTGTACCTTAGATCTCACACCAAAGACAATTCTTGTAGTCAATCCTATAGTAAACTATCTAAGGATTTACCAGCTAAGAAAAGAAATGAGAGTGTTATTACAAGGTTAAAGCAGGCATGCATGTATATACAAATGAGTTACAGTCTATGGTTTCAAAAGGTGACAGAGCTGTAGTAATATGACAGCTCTGAACGTCTTTTCGGCTAGCCCCAGGTTGACCTTGGGGATCTCTGCTTCCGTTTGTAGCTCCGGCCCTGTGAGACTCCAAACAACGAAAGATGAAAACATTTCTTAGAGAGACAAGATGGGTGAGGACAGACATGGTTACAACAACACCGCACAGAAAAATTTTCTTGTCAACTATTTTTATTTTCTTCTTCCACAATTCAAGCTGATGGGACAACCCTTTTTGCATGTAACCTCTTCCTGGGGATGAAGGGGGCAATTAAAGTATTTGTATTGTGAAGTCCCATAATGGCCCATTTAGTTTTTATAGGTCTTCTTGATGGGCAGGAGGCGATCCCTCCTAACTGGGTTTACAGTTTCAGAATGTCAACAAACCAGGTTGGAGGCAGTCAGGCCTAGTGGTCAGAGTCCAAATGCCAGAGCAAAAGGTCAAGAAAGGTTGAAGTCAGGAATCAGACCTGAGGATCGGAGCCAAACTCAGAGTCCAATGCCAGAACCAAGGGTTGAGGCAGAGGCAGAGTGAGGAGGCAGAGCCAAGGGTCAGAACCAGTGATGAGCTGGAGCCGGTTCCCACCGGTTTGCTAGAACCGGTTGTTAAATTTAGAAGCCCTTTTAGAACCGGTTGTTCTACGAGGGACAACTGGTTCTAAAAGGGCTTCTAAATTTAACCGGCCAAAAGTGGAGCCTTAGGCGCCGACTCCATGGGTGCTCCAGAGCTGAAGCACCCAAGGGGAAAATTTGGTGGGTGCAGAGCCCCACCCAACCCCATCCCCGGCCCCACCTCACCTCATCTCCGCTCCGCCTCCTCCCCTGAATGCACCGCCCCGCTCTGCTTCTCTGCCCCCCCCAGGCTTCCCACGAATCAGCTGTTCACGCGGGAAGCCGGGGTGGGCTGAGAAGCAGGCAGCGGCTTCGTACTCAGGCCCAGGGAGGCGGAGGTGAGCTGGGGTGGAGGGGCACGAGGAGGGCCGCCCGCGCCACAGCAGGTAACCCGGGGGGGGGGGAGGCGTGGGGCAGGGAGCTGCCAGTGGGTGCTCTGCACCCACCAAATTTTCCCCGTGGGTGCTCCAGCTCTGGAGCACCCACGGAGTCGGTGCCTAAGGCGCCACTTTTGATGTGATCAGTGAGGGGAGAGGCCGCTCCCCCTGCTCCCCCCCAGCTACGCTACTCTGCCCCTAGGACCCAGAGGGACCTGCCGGATGCTTCCTGGGAGCTGCCCCAGGTAAGCACCACCAGGACTCCCCACCTTGCCCCCCGGCAGGTCCCTCTGGCTCTTAGGTGGTTCTGGGGGCAGTCAGGGGACAGGGGAAGGGGGTGGATGGGGCTGGGGTTCTGGGGGGGCTTCAAGGAACGCGGGGGGGGTGGGGGTTGGAAGGGGTGGGGGTGGGCAACGACCCCCTCGTGGGGTGAGGAGGGAACCAGTAAAGATTTTGGCAGCTCATCACTGGTCAGAACCAGATTACCAGGAGTCAGGGAAGACAGGAGCAGGGCTGGTTCTGAGGCAGGATCAAGGCTGGAACAGGATGGAAACAAGGCTGGATGCAGGGCAGGATCTGGGCTGGAGCAGTGGAGCAGCAAAGCAGGAGTAGGGCTTGGAGAGACAAGTGTAGGGAGTCCATGAGCATGTGCACTGAGTAGCCAGCAAGCAATTGCTGCTGCTAGGTTTCAGAACCAGCCTGCTGGCTTCCTCAATCAGGCAGGCAGGGCAGTCTGCCAGGCAGCCTAGAGCCTTACTTCTTACACAGAGCAAACATTTTTTACATTTACAAAGCAAAAATTTAAATATTACCTTATAGCATACGATAAAGATATTACAAGTGAGCTTAATGCATGCAGCATCTTACAAGCATTTCATAAAGTCTAAACACACTGGTATAAATCCAATACCCATCTTAACCATACTAACACACAGGTGAAACAGATTGGTTTCCAGCAATGAGTTTGTCAGTACTCATGGCACCTGATCTGCCACATCACACCAGGGTTCTCATTCAAGCTCATCTCTAATGAAAACCTTGTGATATAAAACAGATTTAAACCTGCCAGTTTTCAGGTACTCACCCAAAAACTCAGTTCCTGGTTGCTTGGAACTCTTGCCACTTTTTTTTAAAGTGAATCTGAATCAAGTTCCAAGAGCACACCCTAATTAACCTAGCTCAGTGGTCTACAGCATATGCAGAATGAAGAGGCGCATTGGCAACTTGGCAGGAACTGTGTGGCCGCATCTAATTTCCATATAAATGTACATAGCATTTAATCACAGATAAAGACACACATTGCTTGTTTATAGAAAACTGCATGTGTTCACACATTTTAAAAACCACCCTCAAAGACCTGATTCTCCCCTGCCTTGCACCATGTGTAGTCCGTTCATTACACCAGGGCAAAATGGGTGTAAAATGCTGTCAAATCAAGTCAGAAATCTCCACTGGCTCACACTGCTGGTGGTACCGTATGCTCCTTTGCACTGGTGTAAATTACTACCCTCATGGTGCAGGGCAGAGGAGAATCAGGCCCAGGAAGACAAAAATCTGTTGGGAAGGTTGCAGAAGAATGGGTGCCAATGGGAAGGTTGGCTTCATTTCTCGGGAGCCTGCTTCGTGAAGACAACCTTTACCTTTGAATTAGTGTGTGAAATTCTGCTCAATCTAGGGGAAGGGTGGGGTCATTAGGAAACTTGTTACAGCTTCGATTCAGAGCTGGCCCAGACCCGCTTCTAGTTAAAGCAGCTGAGTGGTTGCTCTATCTTATTCCTCTGGTATAAGGTCCATAAGGGACTTCATGCCAATGGAGAATCAGGACAATGGCACTTTGCTCTGCCATGTCCCCATCATGCACCCAACATGGCCCCTATGCCAGGGTGGGATTGAGGGCTGGACAGCTGGCATAGCAGTCTGCTCCACTGTCTTGTCATCAGTGGGAAGTTCCTCATTCCAAGTAGCCATTTACACTAGTGCAAAGTGGCTGTACATCATTGCCATTCTGCTCTGGTAGTATTTTTGCACGGATGTAAAGAATAATACAAGGTGCAGAGCATCAGGCCCCAACTGTATATATAGATCAGACTGTCTCTTGAAAACAAAAATATTTGGGCAGCTATTCCAAGCACTGATCATTACATAACTTATTATGACATGGAGTTCACCTGCCTGGACAAATCTAATCTTTGAATGGTGGCTGAAAGAATAAGGGAATTATCACAGATACCAACAAGTACAGTCTGTCCACTGGAATTTAGCAGAGAGTGGGTGTGGGTGAGAATCTCAAACCATGAGTGGGCTTTGAGTCTCAGATCAGCTTACCTTTTGTAGAACTTCTTTCCCTGGGGAGAAGCATTCGCAGACTTATACATTGGCTAGCACTCTCCACAAATTTGCATCTGTCATTCAGAATCTGTGTCTTCCTATTATATAACTGACAAAGTGACGGCATTAATTCATCTTATTGTGTACAGAGCTGATTGATATCATGCAGAATTATACTACTGTAATCAAGTTAGCCAGTTGCAGATGTGTTAAGTGCTGCAGTTGATCAAATTTTGCAGGCACCCAACGATTCTGTACAATGACGAGGAACAATGCTAACAAGAGAGCAGAGGGGTCATGAATAGGACACCTGATTTTTATTTATTTATAACTCTTAAAAATTACCACACGTGTCAGCTGTACAAAAGGGGCCGGGATGTGTTAATGCATATTCTGTCAAAATTGTCAAGAGTGTGAGCCGCAAGCTGGCTCCATTGGGAGATGCTCTGTGTTTAAAACACACACGCACACACGCTTATTGTGAGACAGTGGGACTTCAAAAGCTGAAAGCAGCTGCACGTGAATAATGGGCGTAATGTGCAGATCTGTAAAGGTGTGAAAAGATGCCGTTATACGGGATGTTGAAATAGAAACAAGATTCAACGAGGACAATTATCATCTCTGTCAAAGGCTTTCAGGGATCGGTGTCAGCTGCCACCACAATAGGAGGAGGAGAAAAAACCGCTACATGAATATTTGGTGTTTTATGAAATTAGGCCAAGCTGAAATCTCTGACAGAGTGTTTTGATGGTGTATGTTTGCTGGGAGAATGGAGAAGGGATCCATTCAGAGGTTATTTTTCATTACTGCTTCAATTAGTTCCCTTTTGATGTAAGTGAACTTAGTGCTCATGACAAAAATGCCCGTCTGACATCCCTGGAGACATCTTGCCTACCACACAAGATTCTTCAGCACAGGATGCCCCACCAGCATGCTTCAAGCTGACTTGGAGGAACCATCCCCACCATATAAGAACCAGGAGATCCATCTCCTTTTTTGTCCATCCTAGGCCTTTCAGCTGAGACTGCCAACACCAGTACTACCAATTAGTGCCCACTGTATAGATCTCTTCCCTCCCTCTTGGCAGAGATAAACTCTCCCTGATTCATCTTGTGTCATATCCGATCCTAGATGCATGATCCTCTGGGCAAGAGCCTCTTATTGTTCTCTTTTCATACTGCCAAGCTACTCTGCACTCCAGGAGACCATTAGTACTTTGTTAAATAATCCTCATCATGGTAGTTGTTCTTGCAATGTGGCCTGCTTGCTAAGAACTGGTCAGTGACAACACCAGCCTCTTTCTCCTGACCCACCACATGGTCTCTGAATAATGATTTTTCATCACTGTCAACCTGAGCTAGATTTCCACAAGGGATATAGAGCTGAAAGGCTTTGAATCCCATCTAAAGCTGGGTGAATAATTACATTTTCAGTTCTGCCAGCAAACAGACAAAATCTGGGGAAATATTTGGTTCAGCTTCCAAAATGTTTGGAATATGTCGGCAAATGGGAAAAATTTATTTCAGGCACATTTTCCTCCTTTGTAAGCTTTAGCCCAGGGGTGATGGCGCTTGTCTGGATGGTGGGAGTTCTGTGTTTGAATCCCAACTCTGGAGCAGGACTTGAATTCAGATCCCCCTCCTCTTAGGTAAATGGTCTAACCAGCAGGCTATAGTCTAGGCTATTCTGAGGTCAGTTGTTCTCAATCTCTCCTGTTAAAGCTGTTCCACTTTGTATAAATACTTAACTATTGATTGTACTAAAGACAGAGTGAGTGGGAATGACTCTACAGCCTGGCCCTAGTGATTAAGGCACTCACCTGGAAGGTAGGAGATGTGGATTAAATCTTCTCTCTGCTTGAATTAGAGAAGGGATTTGAATTCACATCTTCTACCTCCCAGATGAGTCCTTTCACCAGGCTAAACTGTTTGCCCCCCAAAATTCACCCAGCTTTAATCCCATCCCATATTTCGCCATCCAGTCTCATATATAAAAAGGATTTTCTAAATAGCTGGAGTGGTTATTTTTAAAGCTTGGACAGATGCAATTGGAAGAGCAGTGAGATGGTGATGAGGACCATTTAAGTACCTAGATAGATTGATCTAATTTACCAAATTGAAAAATAATTCAACCGGAGAGCTGGTTGGGATTTTTTTTCTTGTGAAAAATTGACAAAAACAATACGCATTTCCCCCCATTTGTTGAAATTTTTCTTTGACAATATTTGAGGCTTTTCATTGGAAAAAACACTCAAAGAATGAATCTTTTTGGTTAAAAAATAGAATTATTGGTTGCTGAAAACCAAAATCATATTATTTTTCTATGAAAAAGCCAAAAATTATCACCAAAAATATCAAAGCCAATTTCCACTGAAAATTTTTTCAATCGTTTTTTTAAAAATCAGCTGTACTTACCATTATTAAAATAAAATTAACTAATAAAGCCACTAGAACCAGCAGCTAGACTTAGTTGGCAGGCCTCACTCAGACTAATATATCTCCACTGACTTCAGTGGGCTATTTCTGATCTACACCAGTGTAAAAGCTGATGTAGGCTCCAGTGTGTCAGGTGAGCATGGGAATGAAGATTTGGTTTGGAATAGGTTATTTTCACAAAGGGCATCCTAAGACAGTGCATATCTTGGTGATCAAAAAGGCAAGTTAAAGGCACTGATTTTCTACTCTGTAACACTGGTTTTACTATGATGGGACTCCAGTGGTACCTGGAGTGAAGAATCAAGCCCAGGAATCCTATTCGTTCTAAGAAATGGGAGTTCTGCTGTGAGAGTGGGAGACATGGGAGGCACTGATTGGGTGTGTACGATATAAGCCTGGGGGTTCAGGCATGTACGGCACTCTCCTCTCCTTACCTAAGCTGTGCCTCAAGTGTACACTGCAATTTAGACCCATGCTAGCTAGGAGAGCAGTGCCTGTATTCTGCACGCCACCACAAGTATAGACATACCCTAGAGAAAATGAGATTACAAAGCTGTCAGATGCTCACAGCAGTATGATTAAGCAAAACAGGGAACCCCTGGACTGCCTCAAGACTTGAACATGGGAAGCTTGTGCATGGTGATGGCTTTATAATTTTATACCCAAGGCAACTCAAGAACTTCAAAGTTCAAAGTTGGAGGCAGGGTGGTTCTACGGCCTTGTCTACACTACAGTTTTGCCAACAAACGTCAGGTTTCGTCGACAAAACAGTGGAGGTGTACACACCACAATGCTCCTCCCTCTGATTTAACTCTCCTGCTACGGCAACATAATAAAATCACCTCAACGAGCGGCAAAGAGCTTTTTCCGACAAAGGTAGAGGAACATAGTGTCAGTGTAGACACTGCGATGGCTTATGGCACCCTAAGTGGCTGCCAGGAGGTGTCCCACAATGCCCACCATGACCACTCTGATAAGCAGTTTCTACTCCGCTGCCCTGCAGCTAGGTACACAGGCACGCACCCCTACCCCTATAAAGCTCCAGGAATTTTTGAAATTCCATTTCCTGTTTGCTCAGCGTGGAGAGCTCACACTGCATCTTCCCAGCTGACTATGCTGGCTCTCGCATGCAGTACATCGCAGTTGCTGGATCTGTTGGGACTGTGGGGAGAGGAGGCTGTGAAGCCGCAGCTCCGATCCAGCTGTAGGAACTTTGACAGATACGAGCAGATTGCTCCAGGCATGGACGAGGAGGGGCACAAAAGGGGCAGGCAGCAGTGCTGTAGGATGATCAAGGAGCTGAGCAGGCGTACCAGTAGGCAAGGCAGGCCAATCATTCTGGTGCAGCACCAAAAACATGCCCCTTCTACAAGTGGCATCTTCAGTGGCAACCCCACCTCCACTGCCCATGGATACTTCGGGGGGACTGGAGGCAGCGGCCAGTGGAGTCAATCCCGAGGATGAAGTGGTGGACAAGGAGGTTGAAGTGGAGAATGTATAAGACAGGCAACGGGCTCGTCTGGTGGTGAAGCAAACCAGGGCCTGTTTTTGACTCCACGGGGGCCCAGCCATTACCAGAAGTCTGGCTCTGGTGTGCCTGAAGCAGAAAAGGGGAGCGCCAGTAAGTAAACATTTTTCTTTGATAGTGCACAGTTACATGAGGTAGAGGGAGAAGGGAACGAAATTAACACTAGGTACTGTTTGCATTTGCTTCACATTCCCCTGTGCAGATACGCAGTGGAGGCCCAGCAGAAAAGTTTGTTAATGCAGAGGGAGATCCCCAGGGAATCCTCCATAGAGATCTCTGGGACACTTTCCTGCAGACACTCTGCAATCCTCTGGCAGAGCTGTTCCTTGGCAGAGCTGCTTTGTTTCTTCCCCCATTGTAGGAAACTTTGCCATGCCAATCAGCAGTTACTTCTGGAGGAACCAAAGCAGCACAGGTGAGCAGGAGATGTACCACTGCATCTTCGGTTACCCTCAGTAGTGTGATTTCAGCTTCCATAGCCCCCACCTGTAGAAAACGGTGCCAGTATTCAGAATAGTGTCCCCAGGTGCTTGTCCTGATCCTCGTCTGAAACCATCCAGACCCTTTGTCCCGTCTTGCAGTACCATAGAGAAGTCCCCCTTTCTGTTGATGTACTCCGCCGCAAGATGGTCTGGGGCCAAAACAGGGATATGCATGCCATCTATCGCCCCACTCCAGTTAGGGACGCCCACTGCTGTAAAGCCATCCACTATTTCCTGTACATTGCCCAGAGTCAGGGTCCTTCGTAGCCGGAGGCAATTAATGGGCCTGCACACTTGAATCACCACAACCCACATGGTGGACTTCCCAACTACAGACTGATTCATGACTGATCGGTAGCAGTCTGGAGTGGCCAGCTTCCACACAGTGACCTCCACTCCCTTTTCCACAGTTAGGGCATATCTCAATTTGGTGTCCTTGTGCCACAGGGCGGGGGTGAGCTCCACACACAGTTCAAGGAAGGTGGCTTTGCACATCCAAAAGTTCTGAAGTCATTGTTCATCATCCCATACCTGCATCACAATCCAGTCTCACCACTGGATGCTTGTTTCCTGAGCCCAGTAGTGACAATCCACCATGTGCAGCTGCTCCGTGAATGCCAACATCAATCTTGAATTGTTTCTTTCCGTGGCACACAGCAGGGCAGGCAGCACGGATTCCTGTTCAGATTCACATCGCATGAAATACTGCAGGATCAGCTGTGTTGTGTTCATCACAAAACTGGCAAGCAGCGCAGGATCCAAGGTCAGCTATAGAACTCTCCTCTGGCCCTTCGTTCCAGTCTACATTCTCCACCCACCCATCCACTAACCATCCCTCTCCCTTTAGTTTTTAAATGGCTCTGTGTGTGGCACAGACCCTGCAGCCTACAATGCAGATGGGTAGCCTCTTCAGAGGCCATGTAGAGTTAATCCGCAGCAAGACTACAAAGAAGGCTTGTAAGAGTGATGCTCTTTGCCAACCATAAACAGAAGGGATACATTCAACCTTCAGTTCTGTGGGATTTCTGTGCACAACTTCCATTAGTATTTAGTGGGAGTGCCATGCAGAACTTCTTGTAGGTACAGAGAAAATTACTCCTGGGAATTGTAACTCCACAATGAAGCTCTGTCACAGCCAAAATTAGTTCAGGAGTGAGAGTCATGAACCTCCTCTTACCTTTGGGCTAACCATGGAGCTACTCATGTAAAACTTCTATAGAGACAGTGCTTAATCTTCCCTAAAGCAATTTATTTTTTCTTTGATGACTTTTATTCTTCAACCCCTGTGCTATATTTAACTCAGCCATCTTGTTCATTCTTCCTCTTAACTCTCGTTTGGCTAAAAGAAGGGAATTGCAATCATGAATAAAATACCAGGAAGAAAGTCAAATCATTCAACCTACTTTTAAGGTAAATTATAACATCACAGAAAGGGCCAGATTTCTAAATTGTTCTTCAGTACTAAGGGATGTTAAGGAAAGATCATCAAACACTCAGAAGTGCCAAAATTCTAAACAATAGCATTGTTCCCACAATGTTAACGCAGGGTTTGTCTACTCAGCAAGTTGGAACATGGCAAGTCAGGGTGTTAATCGACAGGGCACCAGCTTGCTGCCCAGGAACTCACTGTGTGGGCACTGGTACACTGCAGCAAAAGTCCTGGAGTGCTATCACTGTAGCAGTGTCCACACAGCGAGTTAGTGGGCAACAAGCCGATGCACTGTAGATTAGACAAGCCTATAATAGCACATCCTCAGATTGCTCTTTTAAACTGGGAGTTCAATTTCATGCACAAAATTCCCATCTGATTGTACATATAAATCAGGTGACCACCCCTGCAAACAGCAGATTTGTTTCCAAGTGCATATATTTTTATGGTATATTTCCCCTTAAATCATTGAGAATGCCAAGATATGACCTTGTTCATGTAAAATTAGTTTAACATCACATTTGCTATCACTTCCAAAGTGGCCACAACTTTGGGCTCATGTTCAAGATATACTATAGACCAGTAACACTCAGACCTCAGTGGTTCAGGTGCCAAATTAGCAATCAACAACACCCCAAAGAGCCACAGTCATGTGAATTCATTGTTTCATTTACTATAGTACTATATGTTCAATCAAACAGTGCTTTAATATCATGTGCTGCAAAGAGTTACAGGAGACACATTAAAGAGCCACTTGCAGCTCAAAAGTCTCAGTCTGAGTATCACTGCTAGAGATCCACATACGGATTTCACAGTGCTGTATAGGAGTTACTTCGAAAAGCAGGGTGAGGTAACTGAGACCCTTTTGAGGAGTTCTGCATGCTCATTTTCTCCCTTCTGCTGGATGCAGCTGCTGGGGGAAGGGAGACAGGCAGAGAGAAAGAAATGAGTTATGGCTCCCTGATTCTGACACCCGCTATATGACGGTCCTGCCCCGATACAGATTAGAGCAGCCCTGCTCTATTCTATATTAGCTGGCTATGACCCCCAACAGGCCATCCATCAGCCATGGACAGCCAGAGCTCAGCATCCTCAAATCCTTGACATGCCCCCCCACACACCAAGGACTGAAGTGGTGGGTAGCATAAGAGCCAGCTATGCTGGTTTTATACCCATTGGTGATTCCAAAGCTACCTCAGCATGGCCTTCAATATATCTACAGTACAGATCTGTCTTTGGACCTCTTCAACAGGCCCTGTCACAGAATTACATTTTACTGAAAAGTAGTACTGTGTTATGGACGAAAAGTCACACTTTTCAAACCCAGGTGCCCAAAGTTAGGCTCCAAACTCCATGGTTTGGTAGCTAAATAAAAATGGCCTGATTTTCCAAAAGGTACTGAGGTCTCTCAAACTCAGGTGACATCAGTGGGACTTCAGTGCTTTGGGAAATCAAGCCATTTTTATTTAGGGGCCTAACCCTGGAGTTTGGAACCTAACTTTGGGCACCCAGGTTTGAAAATCCTGACCACATCCACAGATAAAACCTTGAACAAATTCTTCAGACTTGGATCTGATTCCTTTGGTACCTTAAGCAGATTTGTTCACAGCGATGAAACACTAGTTCTTAGCCTTCAATTGACGATGTTGCAACCTTTTGGGAAGGTGTAAATTACCTACCCCCCTTTTGGCAAAGTTGGTACTACAGATGGACAGAAAAACCACAAACATTTTCAACAAAATTTTCAACTGGGTCCTTATCAATCAAAAACTGAATCTGATGAAAATTTTCATGGAAAACTCAAAATCTTGAAAATCTCAACCAGTCTGATTGAATACTCCCCCCCCCCCATTTTGAGCAAGGGCTGTTGACTTGTTTAAATCTGTTCCAGATTTTTCCATGATGAAGGCGCTGTCATACAATGCAGCAAACTGGTGAGCTAGCTATTCATGCCTGAAATCCTACCTAATTCCAACCCCAACTTCCAAACCTCACACAACTACACAACCTGGGCACAGTATGCGTTAACAACACTCCCATGCCAAATGCTGAGAAGCTAAATGGACTGTCTTCTCACTGAGTAAGAGTTTAATTCTTTTTTTTTTTTTTTTTTGTCTGTAGGCCAAGCCTGGGGTTGAAGCCAAGACCACAGATTACCAAAAACAGTATTTGTATGGTTCCTCACTGAAAGAGGAGTGAATTCCACATTACATTTTATACCTTGCCACAACAAACTGAGAAGATTAACAAGAGAAATATTGGCCACATGGCTGGCTGGGGATCCAGGAGAAACCTTGGCCCTAAATCTATGGATTCCAGTTCTCAGCTGGTATTTGTGACCTCATGCAGCTGCTCCATATCCCCAGACCTCCCTAATGACCGCTCGTCCAAAGACCAGCATGATTATTAGTCCCCTCTGCACATCTGAACACCAGAGAGGAACAGATAGGGAGCAGGCAGCCGGGACCTCCTAGTGATCAGAGCCTGGTAACAACAACCTGCTCATGAACAAGAGGGTGAGGGAAAAGCTGTAATGCTGCACTAGCCAGCAGGGTGGTTGGAACATAGCCAGTGCCCCTGTTGTTCTGGAAGGCTGCACACAAAGCCCCTCTTTTTTGTTTTGTGCCCTTTCTGTTACACCAAGCCTGCTCTCAATAGGCATTTCCTTTGCTATTAATGGAATCTGCTTTAATTTCAAAAGTTCTGTTTGCAGGCTGTAATATCAGCCCCAGTCCAATTTAAATATCTGTTGTTTCGGTGGTGGACTTCTGGACAACCTCCCTCTAGCTCGCTGCCAGAAACATAACGGAGAGATTTTCACCCACTGTTAGAAGCCATCTGGTTACGCTGCACTGAAAAGTGCGACAGATAAGAAGCTGTATGATACCCATGTAAGGCAATTTGCTAGCCTGTTTATCATACCTGACTCTGGGGTGCACAGCTTTATTTTGATTTGATAAAAAGAAAAGGAGGACAGCTGCAGTGCACTGCTGCTTCACCAAGCCGACAGATGGGCATCACTGTGAGAAAGCCACATGGCATTTTTTGTTAAACTCAGCTCATTAGGTTTTATCTGCAATATGCTGCTGCATTGGCAGAAAACATTGAGTGAGCAGAAACATTAGCCGAAGTTTGTCAACAGCAATAGGAGAAAGATTCTATTGTGTAAGAATATGCACGTGGGTGTGGTGTGAGTGCTTTTAATGCTTAGACATTTGTTCCTCAAACTTTTGAGACTCTCTCTGTAACTTGTATCGTAATGTTAGCTCTGACTAGCATATTAATAGAGCTGCTATTCAAAGTTTACAATTGTTGGTACATTTTGAAACAATGCACAAGTAGCTTAATCTGCATAGGCCCAGGTTTGTCAACAAAATCTAGAAAGAGCTTTCCCCCTCCCCCGTCCATCCCCCCAACATATCCATAAAATCCCAGATCCCCAAAATTCCTTAAAAGTAATGAATGAATTTCAAGGGGTCTTCAGTTTATGCATCACGTTATTCCTGGGCATTTAGAACAATAAACAGTTCTCTTTTTCCCTTGTTTGGTTTGCTGATCTCATTCCGACATGCCAATTTAATCTCTTTATATTAAGGTCAAATTAAGTTTTGTGGCACTATTGGAAACTGCACATACAATTTTGGGAAATTTCATGTTAGAAAATAAATCAAAGTATTTTCAAACCACAAAACAGACAAAGAACATTTGGTAGCCTCCATTTCATCAAAAAATAGGTATTTAATGGCCCAATCTGAGAGAAGACCAGCGCCTCAATGTCTGCTGATGTGGGACATGAAATACTCATTACTTCAAAGGAGCAGGCCCTAAGTGGAGTACACTCTATAAAGGAATCTATATTCTGATAAACAGACCTCGTCCACAAACAAATTTGCATTGGTTTATTTAAACCAGTTTAGTTAATCTAATGCAATACCCTGTGTTGACAGTCTTTTTTTGTGGGGGAGAAGGGGAGGGAGAGAGGCACCTAAGCAATTTAAGATCAATCAGAATACACCTGGTTTAAATGAAATAAAAGTGTCTTCACAGCCTTTGACACTGGTTTAAAATCACGCCTTGACTTAAACCAGTCCAACTCTGCATGTAAATATGCCCTTAGTATCTGAAAGATAAGAAACTTCCGCAGTGCATAGGCTCACACAGTATTGTTCCATTAGCAGAAAATATGACCACATTTAGCAATATTTTGTATATTTCAACTGGCATTTTTAAGCCTTTATTTTTAGTTATTTCTATATTATAGAAATGCCCATTATCTCTGCTATAATTGAAGGTCAGCGTTCCTAATGTGATCTCTGGCTATAAAACTTCACCAGACTGCAAGACCTTAACCTAGGAGTGATAGATAAACATTTGGTCTTCATTCACAAATTTCCACCCTCCCATCCCCCAAGTCACTTAGCCATTTTAAAGGCCCGACTTCCTGAGCAGGTCTAATGACAGATCACTTTACACATACCTTTCATGCTCCCTACTCTCCATTTTAAAACAATTTTTTCAGAGTGTAACTGGAGGGAGTTGTGAGTAGGATATCAACAACTCTGTCCCTTATAGAAACTGCTGTGATCGTTATTTGTATGCATTACTTGGACTGTGAGCTCTTTGGGGTCCTGTCTCCTTTTTTGTTTCGTATTTGTATAGTGCTTGGCACAATGGGGTCGTTGTCCATGCCTGGGGCATTCAGGCAGTATCGCAATACAAATAAATAGTAAATAATAAATAATAATACTAATAATAATAATTTGGACCAGTTACCAGCTGTCTTTGGGCCTTTTCCTGCTCGCAATGAAGTAGTGAGAGTTTTGCTGAGCGTAAAATTGGATTCTTTGAAAGCAAAGGGGGATTTCATGTGCAGAATAGAATAGAGTTCAAGTTTGCTTTATGTTGTTAGCCTTTTGGTTGCCAGGAAGATTTGAAACTAACACAACAGAGACTACACAATCAGAGAAGCCTTTACTCCCTCAGAAACAGCCCGGTCTCCCAGGAGTACATAAACTCTGCCAGTTGACACCACCCACCCCAAATTTTTCTTTCCTTTTAAACTTCAGTTTTACTGGGAAAATACAGTGATATCTGGTCACACATGTAAGAGCTAAATTCTAAGGTAATTAAGCTACATAGGCTTATACGCCTCTCTATGTTCCAAAGTCTATCGAAGCACTTATATGACTATTGCCTTTCAAGGACAGAAGGGGGAATTCCTGTTCCTGATGATGATCATATTCATAGAAACACAGGGAAAAAAGCAAGAAAATATCACCAATACCCTCATGCTCTAGAGGGAAAGATGGCAGACTCAAGTCAAGAGAAACACCCCAGAGAAAGGATTTGAGTAATTAGGAATTGTGGCATTAGGCCTCAGATCTACCGAAAGTAAGAAGAATCTTCTGGGATTCAAGTTTTAATTGATGTTCATGAAAGTGTGTGAGATTAATGTATTTATTCCACATTGCCCTTCAGTCTTAGCTGGAAAGCAGTCATATCTGAGGGGAGATGGAGGAGACTGAAGAGGAGCAGGAAAGGTGAAAGAGATAAAAAAGGAGGAAGAGGAAGAGAATAGAATGAAGGCCTCAAATCTTCCCTGTTTATAGCTCAGGGGCCAAATTTTATTTCATTCGCAACAATGTAAATAAGAGATTACACTGCATTTATACTGGTGTGAAAATAGAATATGGCCCAGAGTCACTAACTTAGCCCTAGACTGTCCCTGTGGGGACAGAGCAGAGGTAACAGGGTCAGCAACGATTGCATAATTAAGCCCTTACTCACAGTAAGTACTACCTTGATCCACAAGTAGCCCCTTTGATGTCAGTGGAACTGTTCACAGAGTAAGATCCCTCTGGATGTAGGTAAGGGTGGCAGAACCATGCCTTCACTTATTTTTTTAACTAAATTTTTATTTAAATTTCATATATCCTGTAAATTTTTATCATGTCAAATCTACATAAAACATATTCCTACCTCTGTGCTTCACATTGGATAACAGACAGATAAAGGCTAAAACTGGTAGGAAATCTCCACTCCCCCCCTTCCCCCCCGCAGTGGAAAATTTCAACTTTTCCATGAAAAAAATTAAAAACTGAAATATTGTAATTTACAAATGCTGCCAGAGTGTACTTTGGATGCTTCCAGTTCCCTTTCTCTTCTGTAGGCTGGGTGCCAGGGTTACACTACGTCTCCCAAGATGCACCATGATTGCCTTTCATGGTGAGGGGATGCAGTTGTATCATGGAAGTCCTTGGTTGTGGTCCATCATGGGAGATGTAGTCCAGCTGGGGAGCCCAACCTACAGAGAAGAATGGGGACAAGACAAAACTGAACTACAACTCCCATGAAGCACTACAGCAGCATTTCTGAATAAACTTATTTCAGTTTTCTGGAGTTCAGTTTTTGTGACAAAAAAGTTGAAATTTTCCATGGAAAACAGGCACTTTTCATGCAAAAAAATTATTTAGTTAAAAACTCAGTTTCGATGGAAAGTTTTTGGCCAGCCCTAAGCCCTATCAGTGCTTGTGGGCAGAGCTACTGGACTGTACTTTATAAGAGAATGTGCAAGCTCAAAAAGTTCAAAGTCATTCCAGAAAGAATGCCCTTTCTGCACTTAAATGTTAACGCACACTCAGTTAAAAAAAAAAGAGAATTGCTGAGGGCCCCACAGTTGCCATGTAAAAATTAAGTTACTGCAGATTGGTGCTATAAACCCATTGACTGTTCTCGGCTATTCAATGAAAAGAATACATAGGTAGATTGCATACCTGAGACTGTATGTGAATTAGAGACCTATCCAGCAAGGTGCTGAATATCCCTAACACCCATTGATTTAGTGGCACACAACACTCGGCAAGAAGCTCTCAGTACCTCATCTGACTCAGTCCTTTGCTTCACCATTGTATCTTGTTTACAGGGCCGTTTTTAAAATTATGAAAGAAGAAGTAGGTCAGAGATAACCTTTGCCAGTTCCCTTCCACAGAGCCATTTTATTGCTGATGTGGATTAGCACGTAGTAGCAACATCTCAGCTTGTTCTCACATAAGGATGATGTAAATTATCCTTCTCATGATTAATTCTTCTGTGAGCAGAAAGGGCAGCTGAGCTGCCCGTATCCATGTCTGATTTTAATCTGGAAATGTTCACTTGGTTATTAGCATCCCTTTGCCCATATCAGGAAGTCATTAGATTTTCCCTCCGTATTTAGAAACTAAATCTACTCCCCCATTGGCACTAAAAACCCCAGAGTAAAACAATGCACTTTCTGACCTCCGAAGGATTTTTTGAATGAAACAGATCCTTAATATTTCATCAGAGGCTGATGAATAAAGCCTGTAACGCTAGCTCTTTGGAAACGTAAATGGTGTTAGGACACATTTAATGCCTGGTGCCATTTCGCTGAGTTCATTCTGCAGTTACACCATGGATGAATTTAGCCCATTTTATTTTCCTGATTTGGTTTCTCTCTTCTGTGGCTGCATTATCCCCAAAAGCCCACTTAGTTATTCAGCTCTGCAAGTAGTGAAACTGTTGAGGTCCAAGCTGATCAACAGCAAATAATTTCCACTGCTGCACTGAGCCATCAAACTGCTCCTTTTGTACCTTTAATTGACTTGTTAGGTCAATGAGAATTTTATAGGTCAGTTTTTCTTATCTCAAGAGCAACATTGCGCATATGGAATGCAGGCATTTATATCCAGCTCCAGGAACAGAGCGCTAATTTGATCTATCTTCCTAGGCAATTGTGCCAGACTCATCACCATGGTAGCTGCGGTGGAAGCCATGATCTCTGGATAAGGAAACAATTCAGTAGCACTCACCCATCTACTGGAAGTCCAGAAATGCAACACAACCCAAATGTCACTACTGGTGTATAATGTTTTGGTAATAAACATGTTTAATGCTGTTAATTTTTTAACTTCCTGCAACATCATATCTAGCAATGTTGTGCTTTAGGACTCTAAAGTGCATCAATGTTCCCTCTGGATCAGAGTCTAGTGAATTATTAATCACCCCACATTCAAATTTAGATGTCATGGTAATGGGGATGGGCAAGGGGAAGGAGAACGGGAAGAGAGGGACAAGAAAAATACTTTTAACCCTTATGGCCCGGAAGGTGAATATACTCAACCTGAAGTTCCTCCCTACTCCCAACCCAGCGCATGCCTCTTTGTGTGCCAGTTTCCACCACCTCCTTTTCTTCTCCAAAGAGATTGCCCCCTACATCTTTACCCTGTCCCAACCCCAAATACTCATCAGTCTAATAGATATGACAGAGATCCTGTGAAAGGGAAAGAGGCAGAAAGGGGGAAAAGGCCGAAAGAGACATGGCAGCAAAATAGGAAAAATATACTTTTAAAAATTTTATACTTTTAAACATTTTAAGTGCCATAGGAACTGAAATAATTTAGGTGCCAAAGGTTTTCATACACCCTGAGGACAATGTATTTTCTAACTAAAAGTCCCTACAGAATTAAAACTAGCTTTTGTCCAGGCTGAACACAGTATTTTTGGGCTGGTGCAGGCCTCTGCCTGAAACTAAGCTTCCCTAACTACACTAAATAATTCTGGGCTACAGCAAACCGTTGCCTACATTCAACTTCCAAGGTGGACTGCTTTCATCTCTGGAGTAAGCCTGGGTCTAAGCCAAACCCACAGGCTAAACAAAGTCTTTCAGGGCAACAGGAATCTTTCAAACTGTGCAGGCCTCTGTCTACATCAGGCTTCCAGGCCAGTTTCAGTCCCAGTCTAATGAAGTCTTCCAAAACTGGACCAAACCTCTGTCTAAGCCAAGTTCCCAGAATAGACTGTCATTCAAAGCTGGAGCAAGCTTTATAGTTCCCAAACCCTGCCATCACTAGACTCCAGCCAATCAAAAATCACTGTCTATGATGGACCAATCTGTCACACCAACCTGGCATGACTAGAACTGACTGAAAAGCAGAAAACAAGTAGTGGGGGGAGGGGAACGTTGTTTCCATTGCACAGGGGTCGAAATGGACCCATTTAAGCTTTTTCACATTTTTTCATAATATTTTTAAATGAAACTTTAACCAAAATTTCTGTAAAAATGTTGGTAAATATTGTGGAAAATGTAGACAAAATATGGGAAATATTAATAATGATGACAATTTTTCACAAAAACAATCAGTTTTGAAAAACAAAGGGCATTTATCAGGAGGGGGAAAAAATCTTTCCTCGCAAAAAAATTCAACCAGCTCTAACCAGGAGCAGTTACAGTGTGAGGAGAGGTCACTTCACAAGAACATGAGAGTGGCCATACTGGGTCAGGCCATGGTCCATCTAGCCCAGTATCCTGTGTTCTGACAGTGGCCAATGTCAGATGCTTCAGAAAGAAAGAACAGAACAGGGCAATTAACAAGTGCTCCATCCCTTGTCATTCAGTCCTAGCATCTAGCAGTCAGAGGTTTAGGGACACCCAGAGCATGGGGTTGCGTCCCTGACCATCTTGGCTAATAGCCATTGATGGACCTACCCTCCATGAGCTTATCTAATTCTTTTTTGAACCCAGTTATACTTTTGGCCATTTACTTATGTCTCCCAGTTTTGCAAACTCTGGTTCCCTGCATGAAGCTACTGTAGGCTCTACACAAATTTCTGCTGCTGGTATGTACTACTATCACCTAATACTTCTTGGCTTGAGGCTTGTCACAGCAGCAGCAGGACTTAAAGCATAGTGAGGGGGCAATGTGGGGAGGGCATGGTCCCTAACACTAGCAAGCCAGCAATCCTCAGGACACCCAGTGGGAGACATAAGTCTTGATTGGGGCCCTGTTGCCGAATGGTATTCACCATCCTTTCTCCCTGCTACAGTGCATCCTAGAGGCAGAGAAATGCGTGGGGGAAGAGAAGAGGACGCAATGGTCTTCTTCCACATTCCGCCCACAAAGCAAGCTCCACCCACATGAGTCATCAAAATGAGACACTGCTCAGAGTAGATTGTGCAGATGTTCAAAATATAATTGTGCAGCTTTATGAGCTTCACTGGGCTCCTTAAGATTGGCTCCCCTCCAGGGTGGGGTGGGGAGCGTCTTGAATATGTCCATTAGCTATGCTGGATTCCTTGGTCTTGGTTCCTTCTCTACTGATGGAAAAAATAAGTGGGAGTATTTTCCAAACACCACCTACTTATGGCACCAAAATGAGACATCACTCAAAGTACATTGTGCAGATCTGTTACACTCCCTTCTCCTTTCTTACATGAGAAAAAGGATAGTTAATGCTGACATTTAGATTATCATCAACTGAGTTAACACCTCACTGAGAATAATAGGGCAGTTCACAATTCTCAGAACTATGGTTCCAGCTCCCTGCAGACATTTAAACCCCATTCACTTTTCTGATGTTTATTATGGCCTGTTTTACAGTTAAAATTTGTCTACACTTAAAACACTGCACCACTGTAGTGCTTCAGTGTAGACACTCCCTACACCAAAAGGAGAGTTGCTCCTGTCAGTGTAGGCAGTCCACCTCCCCAAGAGGTGGTAGCTAGGTCAACAGAAGAATTCTTCCATCAACTTAGTGCTGGTCTACACTGGGGTTAGGTCAGTATAGCTGCGTCTCTCAGGGGTGTGAAAAATCCACACCCCTGAGTGATGTACCTATGCCAACCTAACCCCCAGCTAGGTCAATGGAAGAATGTTTCCATTGACCTAACTGCCACAGCTCAGGCAGGCAGTGTCCTACACTGATGGAAAAACTGCTTCCATCAGCATAAGCTGTGTCTACACTAGGACACCATGTTGGCATAGCTATGGCCAGGGCCAGCTCTACCCTTGTTGCCGCCCCAAGCAGCGCACTGAATTGCCACCACCGCGAGCGGCTGAAGAGATAGAAGCTGCCGCTGATTTGCCGCCGAGGGTGGCAGAAGAGAGGGAGGCTGCCGCAGAATTGCCACCGCCGCGGAAACACCCTAACGGCACACGGACTGCCGCCCCTTGCAGATTGCCGCCACGAGCACCTGCTTGGAACGCTGGTGCCTGGAGCTGGCCCTGCCTATGGCTCCATGCCAGGAACGCTACGGTGCCATAGCTATGTCGGCCTAGTCCCTTGTCCCCATAGTGTGTATACCCTCAACAACCATAAAGGCCAGAGATTTAGAAAGAAAAAGGAAAGAAAGAAAGAAAATGAAAGCTGAGATTCTGGAGAACAAGATAGCAACACGAAAGAGGTGCTGGCATGCCATACCACAAGTGTGCTGGCTGAATCCAAATACCACCTAGACAGCACCCATTCCTTTAAGAAGCCAGGCCACAGATGACAAGCTAGAGAACCAGCTAGCTTCTTAGGCCAGATCAACGCTAGAAACTTTCGCCTGTGTGTTAATATTGGTTGCGGATGTGATTTTTATGACATTTTTATACTAGCAAAAGCTCAAGTGTAGATTCAGTTTTACTGGCAAAAAAAGGGGCTTTTGGTGCTATAGCTTATTTCATTTGGGGTCTGGTATAAGCTCTACCAGCAAAAAATACCCTTTTGCTGGTGTAAACTGCATCTACACTAGGAGGGTTTGCCAATATAGCTCTCCCAGTAAACATTTTCTAGAATAGATTAGGTCTTAAGGGATAAGTTTTATGATTTTATACTAAGCAATAGTGTCATACAAAATTATATATCTGATCCTAGAACCACTGTACAAGTGTCTACGGTGCGAGGTCAAAAAGTGCAGTAATTTTCTAATTAAATATGGCATAAAGTAATAAAATACGCTCCTTGTTGTTATTTGTTTGTGTGTTTTATGCAGTGGCACAAATTATTATTTCATTTTTCTGTTGTGCCATGAAGTTTGTAGCTAATAATAATAAATTTGCTTTTATGGTGCCTATGGGCCATAACATTCTAGGTGCCTCATAGTAAAACAAAGCAGCTGAAATTAAAAGTAAAGTGATGACCGAAAATTGGGGCAGCGATTCATATAAATATTGGTGTGGTTCCACTTTAAATTGTGTCCTAACTAGGAAGCTTTCTCCAAGAGAAAAAATTGTTGGTGTGAGTGGCAGATTTGTGAACATTTTAGGGAAGGGGTTGGAATGGGGGCAGGGAAGGGGTGGGAAGAGGCGGGGCAGGGGAGGGGCCTCACGGAAGGGGTGGGATGGGGGTGGGGCTGGGGCAGCGTGGGGGGGTGGGGTGGTCAGTGGTGCGGCCCTCGGGCCAATGTACTAGTCCTCATGTGGCCCTCGTGGTCATTTGCGTTTGAGACCCCTGCTCTATACTATACAGATTTTACGGGGGGGAAACCAGATTTCACGGTCCGTGACATGTTTTTCATGGCCATGAATTTGGTAGGGCCCTAGCTATGGCTATGGTCAGTGTAATACTTCCTATCAAGTTTGGATGATACATTATGAAAAGCAGCTCCGCTTTTTTTAAACTAACACGTTGTGGCCCAGATTCTCCATTGTGTTAAGCCCCACTAGTTCCAGCAGTCTAAAGTGGCTGTAGAGCCAGCAGATCTGTAGCCTAAGAGATCTACACACCAAGAATTGTTTGCAGAAATTATTCAAATATTTATAAATATCTAATAAACCTGTGAAAATTGTAAGCGTCTCACAGACAGTTTGTGAACAAAAAGAGAGAGGGGTAGATTGGTGAACAAATGTCCTTGCTGCAGATTATTAGTTTTGCTCCAACCAAAGTGTCTTATGGTTTGGGTGCTGTTGGGGAAGGCTTCAGACTCTGACTTGATGTCAGAGTTCAGCTGAAGCCATTTCACTGATCATCCCTAAATTTGTATAATGGTGGGGAAAATGGAAGAGCATTCTCAGTACAGGGCCCTTTCAATTTTGGCTTATCTATAAGAAGTAGTTTCTCAGCATTACTATACTGATATAATTATATCAGTATCTCTGTACCAAAATAACTGTAGCACTATCATTATACCAGTATATTCATGCCACTAAATTTCCCCATGTAGACAAGGCCTTAGTCACCGGTTAGGGCTTGTCTACGTGAGAGAAATTGACCAGCACAGTTATTCTGGAATAACTACCCCAAGTGGACACTCTATTCCAGAATAAAAGTGATTTTATTCCAAGATAATTACTTCACATCCAAAGCAGCATAATTATTCCAGAATAAAGTCACAATAGGGTCTCCACAAAGGGAATTGTTCTGGAATTCCTATAGTGGCATAATTATTCTGCAATAGCTTTGCTGGTCAATTTTCCTGTGTAGACAAGCCCTTAATCATTCAACCTTATTGAATCAGGGATAGTGTCCTTAAGAATATGCATTTCTTCCTGATCTGAAAGAGGAAAGTTCCACAGAATGCCTTGCCCATGAAGCCTGAAAGGAAGTATTAAGAGTGGAGACACATAATAGCGGTTTGGCTAGGTATCAGGTTATTGGGGTTGATTGCCCCCTAATTTTTTGTTTATATGGTGAACTGCTTGGACTTTGAGACGGCTTTTCTGAGACACTATTTGAAGCACAGGGGCCAAATGTAGGTCTCACCTATGTCAGTGCAACTCCACTGGCTTCAATGGATTTGCCCTGGTGTAACAGAGCAGATTCTGGCACATTCTGTTTTTAATCTTTCCTCAGATGCCACCTCTTATTCTTTTAATCCACCTCTGAGTAAATATTGCCATGAGCAAGACTCTTCTTAGAGCAACTCCTGAATCATCTATATCCTGTTCTCTAGGAGCATTTGCATTAGACCAAGAAAATCACCCCGTAGCCATATAAACGATACATTGAGCATGCTCACTCGATTACAATCACTTTGGTTTTCTGAACTAACATGTAAATGGGAAAAGACATTCAAAATGAACCAACATTAGATATAAGCCTTGTGGGCAAAATACTTATTGTGCTGAAAACTTGTGAAGCAATATGAAAGGGGTGGGTTGGGGGGAATTCTATTTCATGCAAATGATAAGACAGCAGAAAGAATGAAATCAGAAGCAAGATTGAATCCCCCACCTGGTATTCCTGGATGCTGCTTTGTAGCAGACATGTTAAAAGAAAGCTGTGAAACAGTAACTTATTTTGTTCACATCAAAATGGGAAAAATGCATTCATAATGTAGTGGATTATGGTTTTGTGAAATATTACGGTTTTCTTTATTTGCCTTTGCAGATAGTTAAATTTAAGTGCTACTTATGATTTCCCCCCAGATTTACAAGGTAATAAATTGCTTTAGTGTTTTCAATCTCTTTTCCTTCAGATCTAAATTGGTTGCCTAAATCTCATAGCAAGGTTTATTTCTATGAATACAGTAGGATCAATTTACCAGGCCACTTGCCCCCATTTTATTTCCCTCCAACCCTGTCTTCCCCTGCTCAGAGGCCACCACTGCAACACTTCACATCCAATGAGACAGCAGAACAGAAGCAGCCTTCAAAACTACCGTTAATGCTGTTCTGTAGATTGGATGATGGATCAGGTACGTGAGCAGCATATTGTACCTCTCAGCCCAGTGACATGGAAATAAGAGATACTGCACTCGGAGGAATAAAGGGATAAAAAAAGACCAGGCTCAGAGACACCCTTGGAAAGAGTCTGTGAAATAACACTTCTTGGGTTAGAAAAAGCACTTCAAAAGAAACCTTTTATTTATATATTAATTCAAAAATCAGACATGGATCTGTTTTTCAAATACTCCTCCTGGGTAAGAAACAAAACCAACTTCAAAACAGACAAAGGCAGCTTTCTAAATTAGAAGGGAGGAGAGAGGTGAGGGGTCGAGGGTTGTATGATATGGGGAAGTGCAGGCTTAGGCCAAGATGGATGCCTAAGAGTCCACTCGAAATATGTGTGTGAGATGGGTGGGGTGGGGGAAGGGAAGGAAAGGAATCATATTGTCACTGGAACCATCCTGATCAGTCACTGGCCTGCAGCAGTGCTTAATTTGTAAAGAAAGAGTTGCCAGGGCTCAAGCAATAACGTCCTCCACACAGTGTGACCTTGCACACATCATACGTGGAAGGTCACACCTTGTACATCCCTGACACAAGAGGTGCCAGGGTTGAGTCCCAGCAAGCCCCAACACAAATTAAGCTATGCTAGCAAGCCAGTCTCACACCAGTGTCTTGTGTCCATATATGATGGGGTGTACAAACCCCACACTTGCCAGGGAAGGCTTCATAAGCTGCTATGGGTTCAGTCAGCCCTGCTTTGCTTCACACACAAGACCTGTCAGTCTTGGAGGGGGCAGTTAAAAGGAGAAAGCCAGCTCAGCTAAGAGGAGGCTGGGTGGGAGAGCAGATCTCTTATGCTGGCTTCCTGAAAGGCCTCAATTAGAGACTGATAGATGCCAGAGCCTCCCTGAAGGAAAGTAGGCTTCGAGGGAGACTTGTGTTTACTTTGTTACCTGGGACTACTGAGTGCCCTTTTTGACCTGGGGCATTGTGTTTACTGTTCTACTCAGGACCTGTTTATTGTGTAAATGGGACTATTGCAGTCAATGGCACCCCTGAAGAAAACAGTACTCAATAAATCTCTGCTGGCTTGTCCCCAACTGGAGTCCAGGTAAAGATTTGTCATGAGCCCTGTAGTAGGGACACAGTCACAGAATACTTCTGTTCATCGGCACCCAGTCTCAGCATGTGACTGAACAGAAGTACAGCACCCTCTGTGGAGAAGGCAATGATGGAGATGGGTGGGAGAATGGAAGCAATGCAAATGTCAAAATCCCATCTTTGGCTAGGTGACGAATGGACCATGGACTGAAGGTAAGTTCTGGGCATGGTAAGCAATGCAATTATAGTACAACCTTATTTTACACTGACTAGCTACATGGATATCTCCTTCAGCCACACTTTCAGAAAGAAGTTACTTCCCTTTCAGTAACTGTGGTTCTTTGAGATGCTGTCCGTGTGGCTCCCACTGTAGGTCCATATGTGCTTCACGCATGCAAACTCAGCATCTTCTGAACAGCAGCATCAGTTGGGTACACACGTGCATTCTGTACCTCCTCATGCTTCCATGCGAGGGTAAAAAGGGCAGAGCAGCCAGAGCCTCCCTCAGTTCACTCGCAGCTCAAAGCCCATGGTTGCTGAGGACTCTGAAAAGCAAGGATAGAGGGTGGTTTGTGAGATCCACAGTGACAACATCATCTCAGAAAAACACGTGCACTATAAAGATAAGCAACCGTTCTACCTTCTTTGAGAATGTGTAAGTATGGATACTCCTGGGGTGACCAGCAAGCAGCACCCCACCAGGATGGTGAGAATGAGGAGGAGTGCCCGCTGATTTAGTCCACTTGCAGTAAATCTCTCCCAAACTTAGCATCTGACCTAGCAACTAAATTCAAAGTACGTTTGATGAAAGTAATTGGGTTATTCCCTGTCACCGCCCTCTGATTTCACATATTGGCACATTTCTAAAGCAGGCAGAAGATGTTGCTTGTGCTCTGGTGGAGTGAGCCTTCATATTTGAGCAGAGAAGTACGCCAGCCAATTGGTAACAGCTGGAGCTGTGCCATGTGATCCCCTTAGATATTGTTTTGTGACGAAATGGCCTAACCTTTGGGATAGCGGACTACAGCTATAAATAACAGAAGAGACAGAAAGGTTTGGTTCTGTCAGTAGAAAAGAGTAAAGCTCTGGAAACACACACAGCATGAAACGTCTTATCCCCAGTGCAGAGAAGTTAATTGATTGATTCCTGGAGATGGTGAGATGGAGCCCTAAAGAAGGAAGCTCCTGGTTTGTCAATTGGGTCACCTGCAAACCCAAAGGGAGAAGTTCCCTGCTTGGGGATGGTGAGAAGATATGGCCTGGCAAACGGCAATGCCAAGATGAATGGTATTTTCAGTACCAGACTCTGTTCCAGCTTCAGTGTTTGTCTCAGTGCCAGAGGCACCCTTAAAGTCAGTGTGGGTTCTTCCAGAAGGACTTCGCCAATACCATGAGGGACTCTACCGACAGGTTTCAGAGTAGCAGCCGTGTTAGTCTATATTCGCAAAAAGAAAAGGAGTACTTGTGGCACCTTACAGACTAACCAATTTATTTGAGCATAAGCTTTCGTGAGCATCCGATGCATCCAATGAAGTGAGCTGTAGCTCACGAAAGCTTATGCTCAAATAAATTGGTTAGTCCTCTAAGGTGCCACAAGTACTCCTTTTCTTTCTACAGACAGAGTCAATGTTGGTGGCTGCATGCTCACCAATTCCAGTACAGTCATCACAGGGGCGTTTTGTCAGTACTGAAAGTATAGCCAGCCCTTCATCACTAGCTCTTGTTTTTGTTTAGGAACCAGTGATCTTATCCCTGGGGGTATGTCCCGGTCTCTCCTTGTGGGATGATACCAAGCTACTTCTGGAGTCTCAACTTCTGGGCTCGGAACACCCTCTCTTTGCTGGGTTGTCTCTCATGCCAGCTCTTTGTTTGATGTTGAGTGTTTCTTGATACTGAATTTGGGTGCCATGCCTACTGGAGGGGGCAATCATAGATGTTGACTTCTTCAGTATGTGCTTCTTTGGGGTCTGAGGTGACCTTCACAGACTGCTTCAGCAAGCAGAGCTTGGAGTTGAGTGTCACATGATTAGCATGTCCTGCTAGGAAAGGTGCAGCACACTGTGCTTTTGTCCATGCAGAATAAGGACTTGCTGTGGCCATCAGTTAGCAGGATCCAGATGGGCAGGGCTTGGAGTCCACCATGGGGCAGGAGGGCCAAAGGCTCAGCCCCACTGTACAGGATGGTCTAAGTTCTTCTTCTTTCTTTTTGGTTTGTGATTTCCTGCCAGAAAGGTGGAAGGTTATCCAAGTGAATGACCAACCCAGAGTAAGGTTGGTAGAAGCAGCAGAAGTCGCTCACTGTCATGGGTGGTATGAGGGAATTGCACAAGTGCTGAAGTTGCTCTGCCGTTTATGACCTCACATGGGAGCACTAGGAGGGCACATGTGCAGCCCGGGTGGAAAATGCTATTCAGAAGATTTTGATCTTGGGTGCATGAAGCACATGCACACATACCTTGGGGTCCACTCTGGCTACAACATCTTGAAGAACAAGATATCGCAAATCCATACCTTAAAAAAAAAAGTAATCACATCCCAGACAAATGACAGCTGGCTCTGTAGCTGAGATTGTTTCTGAGATAATTTAAATTGTAAATTATTTGAGTCAGGAACTGTCTTTTTGTTCTGTGTTTGTATAGTGTCCAGCACAGTGGGGTACTGGTCCATGACTGAAACTCCTAGATGTTATCACATTACAAATGATAATAGAGAAGAAACCAAGTCATCCATCTCCTAAGTATCTGTCAGTACATTTCTATCATGTGCAGCAGCAATTAGGTTAAATAATAAAATAAATAAGCTAACCACATTAGAAGGAAGCATGTTTATTAGAAGTGTTATTTGAACCTGTTGAATCTTTGTCTTTATAAAATCAAAATACATAAGAAGAGAGGGACACAAGTCCTCTCAAGTCAGCCACCCTGGGACTGTCCTATCTCTCCACGAGTAATGGCTATTTCATAATCAATGCCTTACCGTCATTCATTACACACTTCCATAAAGCCTCATCAAGCATCCTGCATGGTAGTGCAAAAAGCAAGCACACTTACTGTCAAACGAGAGGAAGAAAAATGTGCCACTAGGATAGATCTGGCTGCAGCAGATTTGCAAGATGGAATGCTGCAAAGACTAAGGTCTGATCTTGATGTGTGTCTAATTCTGTCAATTTCCATGCTTTGAGATGAGGACATACCTGTTATGAGAGATACCGACATATGACAGAAAATAGCCAGACAGCTAACGCTGATGTGCCCATAGAGGAGAGGTGAATGGCTATAACTGAGAAACAACAGCCATCAGAAATCATATCCGCCTATAAGCCCTCACTACCTTCTTGCCCTGCTGCATGGCACATAGAATGTCACTGTCTGGGCTTGCTTATTTAAAAACTCACTGCATGCTGCAGGAAGGGAGTAATATTTCCTGCAAAATGCAATCATTTCAATATACTACAAGAACACAGACCCATTAATCCTATCCCCATCTCAATTAGAAACATGGCACACCCCAAACACTTCATTAAATTGTATCATAAATAAAATTAGCAAACAAATCTGGGGTTTAATTAACATTTGTCTTGACCACAAAAGAGGAAAGATTCTTTTTTCTGCATTTGACTAATCAAAGATGTTGAATATCTTAGATACATGCGACCAAATTAATTCTGAACTAATGAAGTTAAAGGGGGTCATTTGTTAGAGAAAACTGATTACATATCGGAATCTCATGAGAATCTAAACAGGAAAATCGTTGTAATGAAAAAGTATTGTATCTGATGCAGGTCAGCCAAGTAGATCATTAAGGATACAGAGGGTTGAAAATATTAATGACACTTCTATAGGGAAAAGCCAAAGGAAAATGGGGTATCATTGGTAAACAGGACATTAGTGGTGTTAGGCTTTATAATGAATGAAACATTTGAACCTGGGCTAACTCCATTTAGTATCTAACCTAGAAAACCCAGGTATTTTGCTGACAGGCAGCATGGTGATGATTCGTTTTTCTTTAATAGGTGGACTTAATGGTTAATCAAAGGTACCAGTTTTGAGCATAAGCCTCTTAAATTACATGTATTACACTAGAACCTAGAGGCTAAAAGCAAGATTGGAGTCCCATTGTGTCAGGGACGGCACACACACACACTTGGGTTACAGCAGCTGGAGGGTGCTGCCTAGGGTGGGTAGACAGACACGCCAGCTCTTCTTGAGTTAGCACGCTAACAACAGCAGTGTGACCACAGTGGCTCCGGCGAGCCTCCGGATATTCTTGGGAGGCTAGCTTGAGCCATGGCCTGTACCACTGCAGCCATGTAGCTATTTTTAAATGGGCTTATTCGTCTGCCTACCCATGCTGGGGAGCACCGTCCCAGCCCAGGGTGCAAGGCAGTCCCTGCCAAGCCGGCCTGGCCATCTAAAGAGCAGCACAGAAAAGTGACTCATCCAGGGTCACAAAGTGGCTCAGTGAGCAGAACCCCAGGATAGCACACAGGTAATCCCAGCTCCCAACCTAGCTCCCTCTCCTCCAGACCACACCAGCTCCCAGCCTAGCTCCCTCTCCTCCAGACCGCACCAGCTCTCAGCCTAGCTCCCTCTCCTCCAGACCACACCAGCTCCCAGCCTAGCTCCCTCTCCTCCAGACTGCACCAGCTCCCAGCCTAGCTCCCTCTCCTCCAGACTGCACCAGCTGTCTCTCTAGCCATAGAATAAGTAAGTACAGTTTGAGCAGCAGCTGTTTTAGCTTCCCCCCATTACCCCACCAAATGTTTTCCTGTCCCGGTGCAGAGAGACACAATCGGACAAGGAGAGGGGTTTTCAGTTCTCATGCTTATTCATTCACCAGGCTCCCAGTCAGCCAGTGCCCCACTTTATGCCAACTGCAATACAGGGTTTTTGCGACGAGGATGCCTGTTTGTAAGAAATGGGAGTTGTTGCTCTCAGGCATCTCCTACACGCTCCCAAGCAATCATCAGATGTTAACTGGGAGACTGAAATGGCCTGTTTTCAAACCAGGCTGCTGAAAAAGCATGAAAGGCCTCGGAAACCATTATCAATCCCCTGAGCCATTCATTCTCCGAACAGGCCTACTCCTCAAAGCAAGTAGCACAAAAGGAAAAGGAGCATCATGCTAACCTGTAACAAGCCCCCATATTCATTTTGCTATTCTCTACCATGATCACTTTTGAATAGGACAAGTGCAACTGAGTCTCATCACCCTTCTACAGTGCCTGTTACCGGTCCCTTTTTTAATGTCTACCAAAAAAGGGGGTTATTTGTTTTAATCTCCCTAGAGTTCATTGTAAATACAAATATTTACCTAGATGGTCTTGTGGCTCAAAACTGCAGAGAGCTCCCAGCTCCCATTATCATAGAATCATAGAATCATAGAATATCAGGGTTGGAAGGGACCCCAGAAGGTCATCTAGTCCAACCCCCTGCTCAAAGCAGGACCAATTCCCAGTTACATCATCCCAGCCAGGGCTTTGTCAAGCCTGACCTTAAAAACCTCTAAGGAAGGAGATTCTACCACCTCCCTAGGTAACGCATTCCAGTGTTTCACCACCCTCTTAGTGAAAAAGTTTTTCCTAATATCCAATCTAAACCTCCCCCACTGCAACTTGAGACCATTACTCCTCGTTCTGTCATCTGCTACCATTGAGAACAGTCTAGAGCCATCCTCTTTGGAACCCCCTTTCAGGTAGTTGAAAGCAGCTATCAAATCCCCCCTCATTCTTCTCTTCTGCAGGCTAAACAATCCCAGCTCCCTCAGCCTCTCCTCATAACTCATGTGTTCCAGTCCCCTAATCATTTTTGTTGCCCTTCGCTGGACTCTCTCCAATTTATCCACATCCTTCTTGAAGTGTGGGGCCCAAAACTGGACACAGTACTCCAGATGAGGCCTCACCAATGTCGAATAGAGGGGAACGATCACGTCCCTCGATCTGCTCGCTATGCCCCTACTTATACATCACAAAATGCCATTGGCCTTCTTGGCAACAAGGGCACACTGCTGACTCATATCCAGCTTCTCGTCCACTGTCACCCCTAGGTCCTTTTCCGCAGAACTGCTGCCTAGCCATTCGGTCCCTAGTCTGTAGCTGTGCATTGGGTTCTTCCGTCCTAAGTGCAGGACCCTGCACTTATCCTTATTGAACCTTATCAGATTTCTTTTGGCCCAATCCTCCAATTTGTCTAGGTCCTTCTGTATCCTATCCCTCCCCTCCAGCGTATCTACCACTCCTCCCAGTTTAGTATCATCCGCAAATTTGCTGAGAGTGCAATCCACACCATCCTCCAGATCATTTATGAAGATATTGAACAAAACCGGCCCCAGGACCGACCCTTGGGGCACTCCACTTGATACCGGCTGCCAACTAGACATGGAGCCATTGATCACTACCCGTTGAGCCCGACAATCTAGCCAGCTTTCTACCCACCTTATAGTGCATTCATCCAGCCCATACTTCCTTAACTTGCTGACAAGAATACTGTGGGAGACCGTGTCAAAAGCTTTGCTAAAGTCAAGAAACAATACATCCACTGCTTTCCCTTCATCCACAGAACCAGTAATCTCATCATAAAAGGCGATTAGATTAGTCAGGCATGACCTTCCCTTGGTGAATCCATGCTGGCTGTTCCTGATCACTTTCCTCTCATGCAAGTGCTTCAGGATTGATTCTTTGAGGACCTGCTCCATGATTTCTCCAGGGACTGAGGTGAGGCTGATTGGCCTGTAGTTCCCAGGATCCTCCTTCTTCCCTTTTTTAAAGATTGGCACTACATTAGCCTTTTTCCAGTCATCCGGGACTTCCCCGGTTCGCCACGAGTTTTCAAAGATAATTGCATGTCAGGATCTGAATTCCATCACCAGGAATGAGTTAATTTCTGCTGTGCCCTCAAAAATAGAAACAGGGCCATTTCTAAGAACATGGAAGCAGGCTTCCAGGTCGCAACAAAGCTAAAATTACTGATTTTTATCATGACTGGCATCAATGGGACTTACATACATATTTAAGGCTTTGGTGAATCAAAACCTAATGATAATACACAACCTAAGGATCATCAGAAAAAATAATAGGGTATTCTTGACTATATAAAACTAGAGAATCCAGGAGATATTAGTAATGGTACCCTCTGGGAAGTGGCCAAAAAGCGGCAAGGGAGATTATTAGCCATGACAAAGGAAAAAAAAAACAGATGGAAAGAATTACTTTCTTTCAAGAAGAAGTACAGAGATAGGAACTTCATCCTAAGAGCATGGAAAATCAAAATCAATGTAAATATCTTATAAATGTAAGTGGAGAAGTTAAGAGATTATTGAGCAGAAATGCAGAGTGGCAAATAAAACTAGCTAAAAGAATCTTTTATAAAAAAAATAAGAGCAAAAAAGGAGATAAAATATTGGCATATCTCCTTAGAAGGAGAGCTTGTGGGAAAGCAGTTTATCATATAAGAAATGAAATCTGCAATCCTAGAGCTATTAAATCTGCCTTTCAGGATTTCTACACCAATGTGTACACATAGCAACATGCAAACCCTACAGAACTGACACAACAGCATTAAATACGTAATATGACTGGTTGTATCAGATGAAACCACAGGACAAAATATCTTCTGTCTAAATAATACCACTGTGTCCACATATCTATTCAGGGGACACCATCACAGGGCCTAATCACATCAGACACAATATCAAATGCTTGTTCACCTGCACATCTACCAATGTGATATATGCCATCATGTGCCAGCAATGCCCCTCTGCCATGTACATTGGCCAAACTGGACAGTCTCTACGTAAAAGAATAAATGGACACAAATCAGATGTCAAGAATTATAACATTCAAAAACCAGTCAGAGAACACTTCAATCTCTCTGGTCACGCGATTACAGACCTAAAAGTGGCAATTCATCAACAAAAAAACTTCAGAAACAGACTCCAACAAGAGACTGCTGGATTGGAATTAATTTGCAAACTGGATACAATTAACTTAGGCTTGAATAAAGACTGGGAGTGGATGTGTCATTACACAAAGTAAAACTATTTCCCCATGTTTATTCTCTCCCCCACCCCCCCACTGTTCCTCACACGTTCTTGTCAACTGCTGGAAATGGCCCACCTTGATTATCACTACAAAAGGTTCCCCTCCTGCCTGCCCACACTCCTGCTGGTAACAGCTCACCTTACCTGGTTTCAGAGTAGCAGCAATGTTAGTCTGTATTCGCAAAAAGAAAAGGAGTACTTGTGGCATCTCAGAGACTAACCAATTTATCTGAGCATAAGCTTTCATGAGCTACAGCTCACTTCATCGGATGCAAGCTTATGCTCAAATAAATTGGTTAGTCTCTAAGGTGCCACAAGTCCTCCTTTTCTTTTTTCACCTTACCTGATCACTCTCGTTACAGTGTGTACGGTAACACCCATTGTTTCATGTTCTCTGTGTATATAAATCTCTCCACTGTATTTTCCACTGCATGCATCCAATGAAGTGAGCTGTAGCTCACAAAAGCTTATGCTCAAATAAATTGGTTAGTCTCTAAGGTGCCACAAGTCCTCCTGTTCTTTTTGCGGATACAGACTAACACGGCTGCTACTCTGAAACATTCACTTTATGTAACCCTTATCTTGAACACATACTGATTTTCCAGAAGATAGCAAGCTTTAGCCGGGTCTCAGAGTTATTGACTATTCTGATAAAGCAAGAAACTATAGAGAAGCTAAAATATTCTTTTAATTATGTGTGTGTCTAATACCTAGCAGAATGAGGCTCTGGTACTCAATGAGGCACTACATCAACACTGATGAATGCAAGTGTCATTTCTCATGGGCCTCAACAAAAATACTTAGGTGAATATGTAACTGACAAGACTTATTCACTTTGTGAGTCTGGCATTCCAGCAGGAAGCCACAGCTAAAAAAACACCACCACCTGTGTAAATTGGTTAGGTGGCTATGAACTGGCTGTCTCATGTGTTTGACCTTTTCTCTATGCTCCCCATAGAAATACCCAAGATTTCCTTGGAAAAGAAACTGCTGCTAAATTGTTGTGGCCCTTTAGACATGCTCAGTTTAATAAGAAAGTTCCACTGTTACCTTCAGAACAAAGTGGCAAGGGGTTTCCAACCATTAAGCACTATTATTGGGAAGCTACCTTAAGAAGGATTGCAACTAGAATAATGGGAAATGGGATTCTCTTTGAATTCAGATGGAAAAAGAAATTGTCCAGTTCAAAGCCCTACTCCTATAATGAGCTCCGCACAGGTGGGGACACAAACATGCCCAAGTGGAGCTGGAACTGGATACTAAATCTTCCTTTGCTCTTCCATGGGCCGAGAGCGAGGAAAATGTACTTTAAAAGCATCCCTTACTTATGGCACCACTAAGAATATGGTCCTGAATCTCTTGCACGTTACATCAGTGTAACAATAGAGTAAATCAATTGGCTTCAATGCAGTTACCCCTGAATTATACCATACTAAGCTAGAAAATCTTGCCCATGGACTTGAATAAAAAGGAAAGTGGATTTAAAAAAATTAGGTAATTCCAGTTACTCCTATTATTGAACTTAACATTTTCTGCAGACCACGTAAATAATGGAGAAAGAAGCTTAAGAAAAAGTGGTATACAATTACTGCAGTAATTTCTTTAAACGATAGAGAATTTATTACACTGAATAATATAAGAAACTGGGAGGTACATTATAATAATTTCCCCTTATATTTATAATTCCAGTACAAATAATAGGCAATTAACTCATGGAATAACTGTAGTACAGATATATTTATTCCTAGCTTAATGGAAGGATATTACAGATAGACTAAATAAAAGCTTACACTGTTTGAATAAAATTAACACAACAAGAACAAGATAAGTGGGAGGAAAGCTTTTGATTCCATATGGAGGAGGGAGAAAGGTATGAGATAGTGCTATATATCCATCAGGAACAGTGCCAGCTTACTGGAAAGTCAATATAAATTGTTACATTGTAGCAGTTACTCCATAACTAAATCACACGCAGCATCGTAAAAACTGTAATGGGGAAGGCAGCTTATAATATAGAATTTGCTATTCCTCCTCCCCCGCATAAAGAGAAAATTAGAGGTGTTACCAAAATATAATTGGAATAAAAAACATATCATTGTATTCCTAAAACAGTGTTTAGGTGAAGACTACCTATCCCACGCAACTAATTATGGTGCTATGAGTAGTAGGTTAAAACTGGTTTAATTGTATTTAACTCTGTGCATTTTACATCTACAAGACTTACAATAGAAGGTTACATTTAATGAAGAGTCCCATCACAATGGGACGTGATAGTTGGTAGCTGGTCCCACAAAGGGACACCAGGCTTATAGCATCCATGGCAATATTCTAGTGTTACACAAACAGAGTCCTGTAATAACGCCTCCATTTCCCATCATGCAAGTACCTTATATTTTTTAACTTTTTCAAGCAGGGGATAACATATCTGCCAATAATGGCAGATAATAAGTCATTGTCCTCGTGATGGGTATTCTTCTAGGTTTGACATCCTTGTCCACCTTTTTTAACATGGATCCACTCTTTTGTGCATGTCTATCTTAGATGTGCACAAATTTCAGTGTGCACGCACACCATGCTTTGCATGCGCGTGGTGCTCTAAATGCATGTACAACTCTGGGGTTACATGCACCAACATTTGTGCACACTCAAGTTGGGAGAATACACATTTTGAAAGCCTGTATGATGAGTGGAACTGGAAAAAGAAGATTAGATTTCAGGAGAGGCCTAATTCAATGTAACACTGGTGGAGCGTTAAAAATGCAAGGTGCATCCAGATTGCTAGCTCTCAAACTCTAAAGTCCCCACATGTAACGCTGGCCCCTCAACATACTTAATAAAGATCTCTTTCCTACAAGGTTTCAGAGTAACAGCCGTGTTAGTCTGTATTCGCAAAAAGAAAAGGAGTACTTGTGGCACCTTAGAGACTAACCAATTTATTAGAGCATAAGCTTTCGTGAGCTACAGCTCACTTCCTCAGATGCATATCGTGGAAACTGCAGCAGGCTTTATATATACACAGAGAATATGAAACAATACCTCCTCCCACCCCACTGTCCTGCTGGTAATAGCTTATCTAAAGTGATCATCAGGTGGGCCATTTCCAGCACAAATCCAGGTTTTCTCACCCTCCACGCCCCCACACAAATTCACTCTCCTGCTGGTGATAGCCCATCCAAAGTGACAACTCTTTACACAATGTGCATGACAATCAAGTTGGGCTATTTCCTGCACAAATCCAGGTTTTCTCACACAAACTCACTCTCCTGCTGGTAATAGCTCATCCAAACTGACCACTCTTCAAGTTTAAATCCAAGTTACAAGGCTGCCTGTCTGCTCCAGCCTTCATGTACATAGGAAATCACTTTTGCTTAGTTATTCAGAGAATTGATGAAAATATTTCCAAACATTAACATGTTCAAGTAGTAAAAGAGAGACATACTGTAACTAATATAATATTTTTAACTAAAGAAGAAACCCCTGGGGCTTGCCATTTCAGCACTGTCCATAAAGGTGTTCTTTTTGTTCAATATGCAGATAAGCTCACTAGGTTACAGATATATATTTAGCACTATTAAGCCTCAGCAGAATTTTGCTTGTAGTGGTAGCATAATACAGTGTAATTAAAATGGATTGAAGCACTGTTATAAAATAAACACCTCTGCCTTATGTTAAAAGATAGTTTGGACCATTTTTTCGTGGCAGGCTTTTGCAGCAACTGTCTACTGCGCTGAAGCATCTCTTTTTGTGATTAATTTTTTATTCATTTCCATAAGGAAACAGACTGAAAAGTACAAAAATGTTTCCAAATACTGCATGCTTTATGGGATCTCCAAAAGAATTATGCCATTTTACAACTTGTCAAGGCTGCAAGACCAGGCAACACAAAACCTGACAATACTACACAGACATAGGGTGGGGTAACAGCAATAAAAGAGAAGACATAGATGAATAGGGAAAGGGGAGAAGGAAGGTACCAGAGGGGAGGAAAAAGGAGGAGGGGTTAGAAGAAATGGAAGTCTGGCATTCTTTGAACCATTTTATCATTTTTTTATCCAAATAGATCTAGAAACAGAATCCAAATTTCTTCAACTTCATATAATTGCTCTCTACAGCAATAAGCCCACAGCAACATCTACAATAATATGTACTGTAGCTATCATTATACACAAGAACCTCTAAAACCACATTTCTTCAAAATGATCCTTTCAAATCCATATCTATTTTAGTGAGATTATGCTTAATATAGCTGATGAAATATTAAGTATGCAATCATTGTGTGCTCTCTATAAATGGCTTTCCTGACATTTGGGCAGGCTGTGTTGAAGTGAGAATTATGATATTCTCTCAAATGTATCATTTCCTACAGAGATATTCAAGATGAGGCTGAAAGCATTTTATTTAGAATAGAAAAGAGCCCTTACTGGATGCGGTCTGTGTTCATTATAAAACAGACTGGAGGAGAGAACTGAGCAGAGCTCCTGACTGTTAGAGCCCCCAAGTCTAGCTACACACCTGGGACTCCCATCTGGTGCATGTTGAGTGGCTGACAGAAAAGAACTAAATTACATAGAATCTTCTCAATAAAGCTTGCTACAACAAAAATATAGCTTGTTCCTCATCACAAGCACAGGGGGTGAGGGAAGGCATCTGGAGAGAGTGTAGTGCAATGTGCATTTCACCGTCACTTCGCGAGCACTCCGGAAACGTGTAAGCTTTGGAAAGTGAGGCGTGGCCATGCATGAATCTCTGATACAGTCTGTGCACCCATACAAAAGCAGTGCAGAAGGGAGGTTGACTTTGCTTAAGTCCTGTTCCATTCCACAAAGAGTTGCACAAATAACTGATGTTTTGGTATAGTGGCAGGTCTATCAAAAAAAAAATCCAAAAAGATTCTGTTGGGTCAAAATTAATCTGAATTTTTTGGCAAATCAGTAAAATCTGTTTTGGGTCCCTTCCAGAGCAGGGATTTGAACCCGTCTCCCATACCTGAGATGAGTGCCCTAACCACTGGGCTAAAGATTATAGAGAAGTGGGGGATGGGGGGAGAAGGCAGTCACAGCACCTCTTCCTCTTCTGGGCCTTTTATGACTGGCCAAAATTATTCATGTCAAATTCACAGGTAATTTCAGGCCAACCAAAAACAATTTTTTGTCAAATAAAATATTTGTCCACAAAATTTTGCCCAGCTCCAATTCCACATAGGAAAATGCAGCCAGAGTTGCTGTATGCTCATTGCTTCTTGGGGTATATAGATACTCACAGGACAGAAGGCTAACACTGAAATTATGACCGAATGGTGACAGGGATGCCCCCAGTGAACTCATACTGCCAATAAACGCATGTAATGTAGTGCAAGCAATACCAAGCAAGCAGAGGACTGTGTATATAAAATCTCAGCCTCTGAATGCATCAAATATCTCTTATGAATGTGATCTGTATTTCTTTTACTGTACTGCTGATCCATACATTATACCATGCACATCAATGAGAAATCCACTCCAGAACTGAGAGTTATGTACAAATACACACACCCAGAGAAAAGTGTACAGCATCATATTAATATGTCCAGATCAGGTAAGCACAATTTTTGGCAGTCTCCTGATTAACATCTAATATTTCAATTGTTCTTCTATTAGTACTTAAGACTTTGTTTTAATATATTTGTACTGTTTATATGCCTGCCTCAGCTTATATTTTGATTAAAAACTAGAATGATATAAAATTAACATGGCACACATTAAATGCATTAAAACCTGGCTAACTGATAGGTCTCCAAATGTAACTGTAAATGGAAAATTGTCATTAAGTGGGTATGTTTCCAGTGGGGTCCTGCACGGATCAGTCCTTGGCCCTACAATATTTAACATTTTTATTAGTGACTTACGGCATGGCTACACTTGCAGATGTACAGTGCTTTGAGGCCTGGTCTACACTATGGGGTTAGGTCGAATTTAGCCACGTTAGGTTGATTTTAAAATGACTGCATCCAAACAACCAACCCCGTCCCATCAACCTAAAGGGCTCTTAAAATTGACTTCTGTACTCCTCCCTGATGAGGGGAGTACAGCTAAAAGCTCGCTGGGTCGAATTTGGGGTAGTGTGGATGCAAATCGATGGTATTGGCCTCTAGGAGCTATCCCAGAGTGCTCCATTGTGATGGCTCTGGACAACACTTTGAACTCCAATGCACTAGCCAGGTATACAGGAAAAGCCCCAGGAACTTTTGAATTTCATTTCCTGTTTGGTCAGCGTGGCGAACTCAGCAGCACAGGTGACCATACAATCCCCCTAGAATCGTAGAGCGTAGAAACATCCCCCTATCATCTCCGTCCCTGAGGTTATCACAGATTAGAAGGCGAAAAAAATGCACTCGCGATGACATGTTTTCTGAGCTCATGCAGTCCTCCCGCACTGATAGGGCACAGCTTAATTCATGGAGGCATTCAGTGGCATTCAGTGGAGGCATTCATGGAGGCATTCAGTGGAAAGAATTAAGTGAGCCCAAAGAGTAGAGGCAGGATGAGATGCTGAGGCTAATGGGGGAGCAAATGGACATGATGAAGCATCTGTTGGGGGAGCAAACGGACATGATGAAGCATCTGTTGGAGCTGCAGGAAAGCCAACAAGAGCACAGACCCCTGCTGCATCCACTGTATAACTGCCTGCCCTCCTCCCCATGTTCCATAGCCTCCTCACCCAGATGCCCAAGAACGCCGGGGGGGGGAAGGCTCCGGGCACCCAGCCACTCCACACCAGAGGATGGCCCAAGCAACAGAAGGCTGTCATTCAAACAGTTTGATTTTTAGAGTGGGTACAATAAGCAATGTGGCCTTGTCCTTCCCTCCTCCCCCACCCCACCCGGGCTACCTTGTCGGTTATCTCTTTTTTTTTTAATTAATAAAGAAAGAATTTATGGTTTCAAAACAATAGTTACTTTATTTCAAAGGGGGGAGGGAGGTTGGCTTACAAGGAATTAAAATCAACAAAGGGGGCGGGTTTGCATCAAGGAGAAACACACACAACTGTCACACTGAAACCTCTCTGATGCGCAGCGCGCCTTGCTGTGCTCTTCTAATCACCCTGGTGTCTGGCTGCTCAAAATCGGACACCAGGCTATTTGCCTCAACCTCCCACCCCACCATAAACGTCTCCCCCTTACTCTCACAGCTATTATGGAGCACACAGCAAGCAGCAATAACAATGGGAATGTTGGTTGCGCTGAGTTCTGACCTAGTCAGCAAACAGCGCCAGCAAGCCTTTAAACATCCGAAGGCACATTCTACCACTATTCTGCACTTCCTCAGCCCATAGTTGAACTGCTCCTTACTACTGTCCAGGCTTCATGAGCCATGGGAGCAAGGGGTAGGCGGGGGTAGGTGCGACCGTCAGTGCTGCCGGCTGGGAGAGCAGCCTCAGGCAGAAGCCTCCAGCTCGCATGATATTTTAGGCCAGACTGAATCTCCATGAAACAAAACTTAAAGAAGAGAATGACCTGGAGTCTCTGGCTCCCATTCGGTGCTCTAAGAGAAGGATAGCCATGTCTATCCAGGCGCCCCTGATCGACCTCACGAGGTCTGCCAGAAGCACACAGGAGACGTACAATGGCTATTAGTCTTACTGCACCGTCTGCCGCGAAGGCAAGGAGCTGCTGCTGTGTAGCAATGCAGTACCACATCTGCCAGCAGCACCCAGGAGATATACAGTGATGGTGAGCTGAGCGGGCTCCATGCTTGCCGTGGTATGGTATCTACACGGGTAACCCAGGAAAAAAGGCGTGAAATGATTATCTGCCATTGCTTTCATGGAGGGAGGGAGGGGGGCCCGACGACATGTACCCAAAAACACCTGCAACAATGTTTTTGCCCCATCAGGCATTGGGAGCTTAACCCAGAATTCCAATGGGAGCAGAGACTGTGGGAACTGTGGGATAGCTACCCACAGTGTACCACTCTGTAAGTCAATGCTAGCCACAGTAGTGAGGATGCACTCCGCTGACTTAATGAGCTTAGTGTGGACACATGCAATCGACTGTATAAAATCGGTTTCTAAAAATCGACTTCCATAAAAATCGACCTAATTTCATCGTGTAGACAAGGCCCGAGTTAAACCTGCCTTTGGAGAGTGCAGTACACTGACAGGAACAAGCACACTGGCATGGCCACATTTGCAGCACTTGCAGCAGCATTGGGAGTGGTGCATTATGGGCAGCTATCCCACAGAGCACCTCTTCCCATTCTGGCACTGTGGCTTGTGGGAAAGGGGGCAGGCGGTGTGGGGCATTCTGGGTCCTGTCCCAATGCCCCATGATGCATCAGTTCGCATCCCAGCAATCCCTGTGCTTCTGTCCATATTTGGCACCATCTTTCAACGTTTTTTGTACCGCGTGCTCCATCTTCCCTTTCGGGCTGCAGGAACACTGGCCTGTTCAGGAAGCTGCAAGCCAGGACTTTTTTCCCAGACCAGAAGATCACTGTAGAGGAAGTCGAAATGCCCATTGTGATCCTTGGAGACCCCACTTACCCTTTAATGCCATGGCTCAAGAAACCCTGCACAGGGAGCCTTGACAGCAGCAAGGAGCAGTTCAACAACAGGCTGAGCCGGTGCAGAATGACTGTGGAGTGTGCTTTTGGCCATTTAAAGGGCCGCTGGTGTTCTCTGTATGGGAAGCTGGACCTGGCCGATGACGGCATCCCCGCGGTTATATCCGCGTGCTGTACCCTCCATAACATTTGTGAAGGGAAGCGTGAACGATTCACTCAGGCATGGAACTCGGAGGTTTAACACCTGGAGGCTGAATTTAACAGCCAGAGAGCAGGGCTATTAGAGGGGCCCAGCGAGGGGCTGCAAGGATTAGGGATGCCTTGAGGGAGCAATTTGATGCTGAAAGCCACCAGTAATGTCTGGTGCCCTGCATGGGCGTGATTCCAATGTTAGTAGGAATCAGTGTTTGCTACGCTGACTTGCAGTGCCTGTTTCTTTCCTTTTTTATGCAAGGTATCTTTTACTTTATGCAATAATAAAGAATGTTTTCAAAGCCAAAAAATCCATTTATTGAAAAGAAAATTCATTTATTGAACAGAAACACAACTGCTTGGGAAACAGAAAGGGCAAGAGGGTGGGGTGGGGAATGGTACAATCACAGATTTGCATATGTCCTGTTATCCTACTCAGCCTTCCTGTCTGGAATGCTGTGCAATAAGTGCTGCACTTCAGGATGGCTATACTGCATGGTGATGGGGGTTGAGTGCACTGAGTAAAGGTCGTAGTTTTCAGGGCTGGGTGGTGAAGCTACAGGTGTTGGAGGCAGCTGGTAGCGGTAAGAACCCGGATGTTGGGGAAAGCGGGTTGAAGGTGACATGGGGGCACAAGGGAAAGAGTTTTGGGACAAGGGCTGTGGGCGGGAGTGGGGGGTGGTGGCACGGTAGTGCTCTGCCTGCATGGCTACGTGCGCCTGGATTGAGTCCGCTTGGCGCTCCATTATGCTTATCAGCCGATCCGTGCCTTGCTGTTGGAGCACCGCGCTTTTGTGCCGGCGCTCCTCATTCTGCTGGAGGATCCTCCTTTCATTGTCCCGCCACTCCTGCACTTTTCTATTTTCATTACTTGAATGCTGCATTACTTCATGCAACATGTCTTCCTTGCTTCTACGTGGCCTCTTTCTGATTCTTTGGAGTCTTTCGGCTGGAGATAAGACAAACGGCTGAGATCTCAAGGTTGCATCTGTAAAGGCAAAATGCAACACTTAACAGAGGGAGCATTATTCACACCAGACAGAGCAATGATTCCCCCGTACTTAAGGGCAAGCTCAGTCTACACAATGGCATAATTTGCCTGTCCCAAAGCAAGTGCACATAACCCACAGGAGCCCCAAAATGGTAAATAAGCACAGAGTCAAGTGTGACTGATTGTTTCATGGCTGTACTGTCCTCTGAGTTTCTGTGCCTTGGGGAGAGGCAGCAGCGGCAGGGGGCCCCTATACTGAACACTGTCCACACATTTTCCACAGGAGTTCATCCTGGAAGATATCTCGCTGCTGAGGGTGACCTGGGAAGCAAGGGAGGGTCTTCTACTGCAATGCAGATTCCACCCCGGCCCATATGGAGCTTGCCTGTGTGCAGCAATGGTCCCCCCACCCCTCACAGCACAGTGGCACGGACAAATTAGCCTTACTGGGGCAAGGACCACAGTGGCTCTCCCGAGACACCTGCGCAAGCGCATTGCCCAAGTTCTGGATGAGACCTTTGAAGAGATCACTGAGGCCGATTACCGTGATGTGAGAGAGCACATCAATGCCCTCTTCCGCATCTTGGCATGCATGCAGCCCTAACCCTCCTCACCCCAAGAGCCCGCACCGAATAACTTCCTTCCCAAAATAAAAGCCACTTACCGGGCACCTCCTCTGTTGTTTGTTCTTCCCCAAGCACTGGCCACCGTGACTGGCTACCTTTCTTCTGGCTTGAGAACAGCTCCTGGCTGTATGCATCTAGGGATTCTGGGGTGTCTTTCTCCGCCTCAGCACCCTCGCTCCTCCTTTGTTCCTCCTCCTCCCGCCTTGTTGAACTGGACTCTGAAGTGTCCATGGTGGTACTCGGAGTGGAGGTGGAGTCGCCCCCAAGTATCGCATCCAGCTCTTTGTAGAGACGGCAGGTCACAGGGGAAGCACCGGAGCAGCTTTTTGCCTCGCAGGCTTTGCAGTAGGCATTCCGCAGCTCTTTCACTTTAACCCTGCACTGCAGTGCATCCCGGTCATGGCCCCTTTCCATCATGTCCCTTGATATCTGTCCGAAGGTATCGTAATTCCTACGGCTGGAGCGCAGCTGGGACTGGACACCTTCCTCCTTGCAAACACTGATGAGGTCCAGCACCTCGCCATTGCTCTATACTGGGGATCTCCTGGCGCGTGGAGGCATGGTCACCTGGAAAGATTCGCTGAGAGAACTCCATGCCTGGCTAAGCAAACAGAAAGAGGATTTTCAAACTTCCCAGGGAATTTAAAGGGTGGGTCTGACGCTTGGTCACCTGAGGGCAGGGCAGTAGAGTTCAAAGTGATGACCACAGTGGCTCATTGTGGGACACTTCTGGAGGCCAATCAGAGCGCACTAACACCAGGGCATCCACACTGGCGCCGTGGCGACCCAGTGGGGGAGCCCACAATGTTATTCCACTCGCCGAGGTAGAGTACCAGGAGCGGATCAGCTGTGGAGTCAGTTCGCTCTACGTGGCTTCCCAGTGTGGACAGGTAGTGAGCTAGTGCGCTCGGGGCTCCTTTAATGCACTCCAACTCACAAGTGTAGCCAAGCCTTTAGAAGAAAAGATAAAATCATCACTGATGTAGTTCAGATGATACAAAATGGGGAAGTGGTAAATAATGAGAAGGACAGGTCACTTATTCAGAGAGGTCTGGATCACTTGGTAAACTGGGCACAAGCAAATATGTGTAATATGGTTAAATGTAGAGTATACCTCTAGGAACAAAGAATGTAGGCCATACTTACAGGATGGGGGACCCTGTCCTGGAAAGCAGTAACGTGAAAAAGATTTGGGGGTCACAGTGGATAATCAGCTGAACATGAGCTCCCAATGTGACGCTGTGGCCAAAAGAGCGAATGTGATTCTGGGATACAAAAACCACAGGAATCTGAAGTAGACAGGTTATTTTACCTCTGTTATTGGCACTGGAACAACCACTGCTGGAATACAGTGTCCAGTTCTGGTGCCCACAATTCAAGAAAGATGTTGATAAATTGGAGACAGTTAAGAGGAGAGCCATGAGAATGATTAAAGGTTTAGGAAACATGCCTTATAGTGATAGACTCAAGGAGCTCAATCTATTTAGGTTATCAAATGGAAGGTTAAGGGTGACTTGATCACAGTCTATAAGTACCTAAATGGGGAACAAATATTTAATAATGGGCTCTTCAGCCTAACAGAGAAAGGCATAACATCATCCAATGGCTTGAAGTTGAAGCTAGACAAATTCAGAGTAGAAATAAGGCGTACATGTTTAACAGTGAGAATAATTAACCACTGGGACACTTTACCAAGGGTTATGATGGATTTTCCATCACTGACAATTTTTAAACCAAGATTGGATGTTTTTTTTTTAAAAAGATATGCTCTAGGAATTATTTTGAGGATGTTCTATGGCCTGTGGTCAGACAGGAGGTCAGACTGGAATGATTATCATAATGGTCTCTTCTGGCCTTAAAATCTATATTACTTTCAGTTACTTCATACTACTTATCCTGTGAAACTGATAACCAGTGTACCATACAAGATAAAATCATTCAAAGCCACTTTCCATATCATAACAAGTAAATGCAGTATGCCAGTTTCTAGTAAATCCTGTCCCCCATTATAACCAAGATATAAATTTCCCAGTGTAATCAGCATGCTGGTTTCCCAATATAGCAGAGATCACAATATGACTAACAATGCCAATTTAACAGTATAATTAGTAAAAACCTAGTATAACAGCTTAAACACAAGACAAGTTTCCCCTTCATAACCAATGAAATTACCTCTGTGATCAGCATAATTGGAATCTGTCACACCACAGCTGATTGCTATGGTTATAGACAACCTGCTGTTCGTTGAGTCACCAGGCTACAAAAATGCAGATACTTTTATGGTTCTTTGGCAAATGTCGCCTTCTCTTTTTATGTAGTATCCTGATGCCTTAAAACTACATGCAATGGTTGCCCCTCATATTGCAAATTCATATGATTATGAACGGAAGAGAGGGGATAATTTAAAGTCTCCTACCTAGGGCCAGCTTTTTTCCCTGCACACTAAAAGGACACTGAACAAAGATCATTTTAGGTATTGACCTTTTTGGGTGCTGGGGGTGTGCCAATGAACACCAATTCTCCTGGGCATGAAATGGCTTCTTATATTCATGGTTACTGTAGCACAGATTATTCTCCAAAGGAGCATTGCTCATCTTTTTCTGTGATACCAGAGTCTCTTCAGGAAGAGGCATAGCTGGTAGGATCCCAACAGCTGATATTTATCCAGGCATCTGAAAATTATAGGCAACATGGGCCTTAGAAAATGAAAAGTAAGGACACCTCCTGCTTTATAAAGATCATTTGTTTTACTCAATGTCTCATAACCAAATTATTATGATCACTCTTTCTCCGAGCATATTACTACCAGAGACAGATTTGCAAAATAATGTTGTTCTAGACAGAAAGATAATATGCTTTTTTTCCCCTCCAGTACCAAGATATTACCACTGGAAGGCACGAAAATATTATTCATTTTGATCTTGTCTTGCACAGGAGCATCCACATCCAAACAAATGGGTCTTTTAAAACATTTGAAATATTTCAAGAGTATTGCATTATTTTCATACAGTTAGTCATTTGTATTAATCATCCTAGAAGCTTGGCTTTGGAAGAGAAAGCTTTTCCTATTTGTTCACTTAGTACTTGGCTCTTGGGTGCTGGACAATATTCTAAATATTTCAACCATTATTCAAATCTTTAATCAATTCTCCTAAACAGTCTTTATGGCCATATTCCAACATAAAATAAAGACTTCATGCTGTAATTAAAGAATTACTGCTAGTCTAGGATTTAATCTTAAATATACCACAGGGTATTTCTTGATCTATCAAGCGCAGACTCTGAAGGGCTGTTATTTTGATCATATTTGTATTTTAAAGATAAGCAGTAACTGCAGATTACAGGATTGATTCTCACCAGGTTTCCATTGTATAAAGGCCGAGTTTTTTTCAGAATCAGCAGAACCAGGTTGTTCTTAGCTAATAGTACTGCAGGGTTAATCATCATTAACATATTTTTATAACTTGTCTCTCCGATTAGCCTTTTCACTGCAGCTACTTTCTCTGTTGCTAGGACAGATTCACTGGCAACTGAGGGAAAGGTCTCTAACAGCTGGAAAGACAAAAGGCAATCACAGAGGATGGGCATGATTATGCTGAGCTTGGCAACATGATATATAGCCTGGAACAGCCACCCACTGAACCTGCTGCCCCAAGAGATGTAGCATAGCCTTGGGCATCTGAGAACGAAAAGTATTAAGGGTGCAGCTGGTGAGATGCTACTAAAGACATGACTAATGATGATTGTGACACTGGTGTGGGCAAAACCAAGTATGGTATTAAGAGAAAAAAATCTGAATATCTGTAATAAAGAGAGAGGCTTGGTTTTAACAATGAATTGGAGTGGAACAAAGCAGCAATCACAGCATGTTAAAATTAAGACTGGGGGGACAAGAAGGTATTTTACTTCAGGAAAGAAATCTTCAAGGACAAGGACTGGTGTGATTTGCAGCCATTGTTTATCTTGTTAGATGAACAGGATAAGAGAGAGGATGTGAAATAGGAAGCTAGGAATGATAAAAGCAGTGATCTGAAATCACTTTCTTGGCAAGAGTTATGGTCAAACTAGATATAGTTTCTGTAGCAGTTTCTAGCTATTTGTGAGATTTGGAAACAAAATATATTTGAAAGGGAGGGGACAGGGGAGGAATCATTAATCGTAGGGCCAGAGGAATCAAATAAAAGCTGCAGGCCTGTGTGGGAAATGTTTGACAGGCAGCAAATGAAGACTCTAAGAAGTGATGGGATAAAGAGGCTGAGAAGCACAGGAAAATAGAAAAGGATTGCATAATGGGAGGGTCTCCTTAAAAATTTGATTTTGTTGAAGAAAGCACAAGGGAGAAAAAAGTGAGTGCTCAAATACATTTGTTAGTCTCTAAGGTGCCACAAGTACTCCTTTTCTTTTTACTTTAGAACAGTAGATAATGATGAGTGGAAAGAAATACACCTGAGTTAGTTTGGGGAAAAAACAAGATGAAACCACAAAAACTAGGTGCAGTTCAGAATGTAACTGAACCCACGTGAACAGGGAACAAGAAGGAATTAGTTCTGAATCTTTACACAATCAGAGCTTTTAGAGTCGTTGCGGATACCCCAGCTGGAGACAATCTGGCTCACAAGAGAGATACCTGCAGGCTGTGACTACACTGACAATTTCCAGGAAATCTCCCACTGGTACAGCTCACCTGGTGCCAGCACGGTGGGAATACTAGTCTCAGCATTGTACAGAAATTGAAGAAGTTTAGAGCATAGGCATAATTTGACATCTATATTTGTGGGGGCAGAGCCTGGTAGGGCTTGGGCCACGTGGCGAGGCTCAGGGAGGGAGTGCCACCTCCAACCCCCAACCTCAGTGGGCCACCCAGCCTATCTGGGTTGGGGGCACGGCTGATGGGTATAACAGACCGGGGAGGCAAAGCCTCCCCTAACCCAGGCCATGCCCCCACTCACGCTCTGCCCTGAGGCCCCACCCTCGCTCCCACTCTCCCCCGAAGCTGGTGCGGACTCAGCTTGCGCCAGAGCCTGGAACTCAGGGCTCGGCCAGCTGGGGCTGCCCGGCAGCCAGGGGGGTCAGGCCAGGCCAGTGGCCCAGGACTTGGAGCGGCTGGCAGCCTGGGCCTCAGGGTGGCCGGCATGGCTGGGGTGAGCCAGCAAGGGGTCCGGGGCAGCTGGAGTGGGCAGGCCAGTGCTCGGGGCGGTTCCTCCAGCTGTAGTGGTAGTGGGGGCTTAAGGGGCGTGGTAGGGGTGGGGCCTCAGGTGGAAGGGGCGAGTCCAGGGGCTAGCCTCCCTGAAGGGGGGTTCACATGCCACCCGTGGTTGGGGGCTTTTTGAGCTAAGCCCCCACTTTGAGTTACAATTTTTAGTTGTGCTCCCCACCACCACGCAGATAGACTGGGTGGCCTGATGAGGTGAGTCAGGGTGTGGAGATGGCGCTTTGTCCCCGGGCCCTGCCTGGCATTACTGGCGTGAGCACTGCTGTGCACGGCTGGCCTGAACCGTGACTTGAGTTGTTCAGGGGGCAGCCGAACCTTTAAATTGTGACCCCCACATGGCTTTTAGCACATGCAGTACTGGCTCATGCGCTAAGCTCCAGAGGTCCCAGGTTCAATCCCACCCACCGACAACTGGAATCTGTTGGGGTTACATTGAGAAAAGTACAGCAAAGACTGAATGCTGCTATAAAATAGTTCATTTACAGGCAATCGAGAAACTATGAAATAGCAGGGAGGGCGCACAATGACATAACTCAGTCTAAATTCCCCCTTCCGCTTCACATGAGAGATCCTTGGAGGTCTACTCTGCTCTTGTTCCCGCATATGACAAGATCAAAATAGAACTCAACCCAGGGGGAGACTTGAGGACCTATCTAGTTACTTATTTCAATATACATGACTAAAAGGATGACTATCCAAGGCTCTAGGTGCCCTAACACACTATTAGAATCACAATTAAATCTCAAACAGCAATACAATAATCAGTTCAATAGGAACTCAGCCACCTCAAAAACCCCTTTCCACCCCTCAGCGTTGTGGGACGCATACCCTCAGCCCTCTCCCTAAGCCCTCTCAAACTAATGTATTTTGCAGCATGCCTGGAAGGTCACCAAATTAAGACTATTTCAGGACAAACTGGGGAGCAAATTCCAGAGCCCTGGAGATGATACAGAGGATACCCATTCAGCTGCTCCCAAGGGATTTTACGTTCTTATAAGGGAAAACAATAGATTCAGTAGTCAGGTGAGATCGCAGAAGAGGCAAGAAATAAAACAGTGCAATCTAAACAACAACAAGAAAAATTCAAAATATTTGGCATAGACGTACTTGCAAGAATGTGAGCCAACATCACAGGAGATGCCATGAGAGGGGCATGCTCTATGTCAATACCCCAAGGGCCAAAACATGCAACAACAAGAAAAAAAGGTTAACTACTCACCCATGTGTAACAAGCTGGCCTACCCCTCTAAGGGCCAGAGGCCTGGGGACAACCAGCCCTGTTCAGTAATCAGATACAGCTGACAAGAGGATAGATGTTCCCTCTAAAGAGCTATAGAAAAGGGTGATCTGGAGAGGGCAGATGCAGGAAAGGACCCTCTCCTAGAGTAGTCCATGGAAATGGGAGACTCCACATAGGAGATGTGACTGGGAAGAAAGCTCCAGTTGGAAGTCTCATTTTCCTTTTTGCAAGTTTTTTCGTTGTTTGGACAATAAATGGAGCCCCCAGGCAAGGGGGTGATTGGAGCGTGGCTGATAATTGGGCGTGGCTGATAATTCCCCAGGCTGCTGAGGAAGGTTGTCAGTTGACACTCATGGTTATTGAAATAAAAGTTGTTAAACCATCCAAATCAATTACATTTCACAAATCACTGGGGTGTAACATTTGGGCTAGCAATTTCCATGTCCTTTATGCACAGTTCAGACAGTTCTATCCACATTAAGGATGATGTTCACTGTGGAGTGCCTGGATTGACAATCACAGGCCATGCAAACATCACAGTGCTGATGAATACGACATAGGTCATGGACTTGTGGTTCCTCAGTGCCTCTGGAAAAATAAATTAGGCCACTTAAGTGCATATATATGGCTTTAGAACCCTGGAATCCACTTTTAAAATATTGGCCTATATTTTTAATGTACTATGACTACGGGGAACCTAGCATTAATTCCCTAATATCGGTAGTAAGAAACACTACTGCAGAAGAGGCATACCACAATTTTGCACTGACTGTAACCATATCCCCCCTATGTAAAATATCAGGTGGCTGCTATTCCATTGTTTTATATGTCACAGGCAGTGCAGTCACTGGGTCATGTATTGGCCAGTTCTTTAGGTTTTTTGTCAGAATCATCCACAACTTCTTTGATTTCATTTGACATCTCAGTTTCAGGCACTTGGTGCAACATCAGTGTCTTCAGTAGCTAGGACCTGGGTTACATAAAAGGCATAGTAGTGCAGAGTCCTGTTCAGGCATTCCTGAAGGTGCCAAAATGCTCTTAATTCAGAATTCCACTCATTTTATATGGCTCGACGAGTGCCCACAGGAGCCTCCCACACTGCTGAACTGGTGCTAAATATTACCAGTTTCAAATGATTTCCGGGGAAGGTTATTCAACTATTGCAGGAACAGACGAAGAGACACAGCAGGACATTTCACTTTTGAATGTTTGCCAGTTTCTATGGTTTATTCATTACTTGCTAGACACGGCCCTGTATTGCTTCAAATTTGACAGATTTCTTCCTGAAGAGGGTTGTGATATACTAGGCTGAGAACATGAGAAAGAGTCAGAAACTCCAACATTGTAGTACCGGTTGACAACTGACTTCCTCTGTGGCTTTGGGCAAGTCATATAAGCTCTCTGCCTCAGTTTCGTCTACTGAAAAGTGGAGATAAGACTCACATATTTCACATGGGTATTTAGAATATTTGGGGCAGGCCCTGCAAGGTGTCAGGTGCCCTTGTATTAAGACTGGTGGTGTTGAGCACACCAGGCCTTTAGTTAGTTTATAGGCCAAATATAGCTCCAGGGCAAACAGAAAACTCCTAGAAACAGAGCAATTGCCATATAAAACCAGTAGTCCCTCTAGCTCGGTAACCTGTCCTTGACAGCTGTCAGTACAAGAGGCTTCAGAGAAAAGTATGACACCCCAATAAATAGGCATGTTGCAAAATTGTGCATGAGGGAATTTCTCACTGATCCCCAGTAGCTGATGACTGGTTTATGGCTTAAAGCATGAGACCTGATATCCCTTATAAATTTTTATTTTACCTAGCGTAGCAGCAGGCGATATTCTTATTACCCATGCAAGTGTGTAATTCTTTTATGAAACCTATTAAGCAATTTTGCCACCAAAAATCAATGAAGCTGTTGCTGCTTTCACCAGGTCTGACTTGGTTTGTAATGGGATATGAAGAAAAAGCACTGTGCAAGTGCTCAGTGTTGTTATTTTGGCAAGGAATCTAGCTCAGGAACACAGGTTGTCACTTTACTGTTATATTGTTTCCCATTTAAAGCCATCATTATCAGCATGAAAGCAGAAGCCAGGAAAGACGGTGTAACCTGATAAAACAATGAATTTTCTGATATATAAAAAGATACTATCACTTTAAAAGTACTAATTTTTATATTACGTACATCTCTAATCCCTTCTCCCACAAACACTGACTTTTTAAAATTTCTCTGAAATGCATTATTGGCAGGTCACCAGCCCAGGCTCATCTTTTGATGACCCCCATTGGCATCAGCTGGTACTCATGGTCCACAGGAACGGCCATTGAGTCCTACTGGCCTGGACTGCTGCAACCTGCAAGGGTTGCTCAGAAAAAGAGCTGGTCTTGAAAAGCTAGAGGACAGGAAACATTCAGGACTGAAAAACCACCTTCCACTACACTGTATGTTGAGGTGGGAAGGGCATTCTTCCTACAAATACAGCATGTTAATACCTTTACTTAATATATTCAGGCCCATTGAGAGAAATCTGGGGCCCTGAGACAGCACGTCTGCTAGAGCTGCACCTCTACCGGGCCCATTTCACCACAGTTACTGATGGGCTTTTTTTTGTTTGTTTGTTTGTTTGTTTTGGGCGGGGGGGGGCTGAGCTTGGGGCCCTGACACAATTGCCCCCCCCCATCAGCCCTGCATGTATTATACCTTTTGTCCTGTTCTTACAGAATGAAGGAAAGATAGGAGAAGGCAAGTGACTTCTAGGGTGGGGTGTAAAGCAAGATAGCATATTTATACTGGCACTTGTGGGCTGGAGTCAATGAAAAGATTCCCAGTGACATCAAAGGCTTTGGATCAGGCCCACCAAGGGCAAATACTAGGTTGTGGAAACAAATTCTCAGTCTCCCATAGGAACTAGCATATGAAAACAGGCTGCAAATCTGAAGAGAAAGTAAATTGGAAAGTAAATTTCACCTACCTCATTAAGTACATGTATGATTTTAAAAATATTTTAAAGTTGACAGTGTCCCTTTACAATAAATACTGTCTAAAAGTGTTCAACAACAAACTAAAAATGCAATTCTCCAGTCAACACACAGAGCCAAATACTTGCCATACCTGGGAAGGGCAACAGTTTAAGCTGGTTATTCTGTATTGGGTGAAATATATTCAAGCACAAGAACATCCACAGCTTATATCTACAGATCTGTGCACAACCACAGAATACAGATAGGAGCACCAGAGATGTCCTTTTCACCTTCTGTGGGAGGTGAATGTTTAACACCACAGCTGAAGCTCTCATGAGAGAGCTGGATTCATGGTACTGCATGAAAAAACAGTCCATGCAGTCTGCCTATGCTCTTTCAAACATCTTCCATTTGATCATCTTAAATACAACCCTGGCATGTTCCATTAATAGTAGAACATCAAGGACATTCAATATAACCCTTCTGGAGTCTGTGGAGTTTATGGGGCCAAATTTTAAAGCCCAGCTTCCCTTTTTGCATCCACATCTGCAGCAACACTCCCCTTCCTGCAGAGGGCAATCTACTGATTTGAGATGGAGGGAGGAGTCATTAGGCAAGCGAAGTGTGGCTCCATCATCCCCCCAACACACACAGGCTACCCAGAGCCATGTTTTGCTACCTTTCCCTTGGAGCCCTTACTCATTAAGGAGCGCAGGGTGCCATCCTTGGAAGCACTTGTTTCCTAAGCTGATAACAAGTTGGGGTGTTAGAGTGAATTACAAGCAAAGACTACCTGCTATGGATAATTTAATTTCCAAACACTATGTGAGTCACTTAGAAAAGAAGTTACAATATGCATATGTCTTCTAGCTCCAATATTGTCATTAGATTACCTTAGCTGTAGTCTGAAAAGAACCTTATTGAAGCAATAGCTAAATCTGAAGGTGAATCACATTGCCTTTGTACACTGCAGGTGGTTTATCACAGAAGCAACCCAACTGGCTTTTAGGAGAGGTGGCATTTAATTGGAATGAGGCATACTTTCTAATGTTTGTTCAAGCGCAAGATACAATCCCAGCCATCTTAATTCTCTGATACTTTTCTCTCAGAATAATATGCTGAAAAAGAAATATTTTTTTTAAAAAATGAAGACAGTGGGACTCGAGTGTTAAAATATCAGTGATTTAATAATAAGAATCTGAGGATTATTTTCTTGATAGAAAGAAATGAAAAATCAGAAGGCCCAGTATTGCAGCCCTTACTCGAACAAAACTTGCACTGACTGTAGTGGGATTTTTGCTCAAGTAAACGCTGAAGGATGGGCCCTAAATAAGCAGAGCCTATTACCATTTTGTGGTCGGAACGGCTTTGCACATTATGGGCCAGCTTTTCAAGAGGGCTCAGCTCCCGTTTTGGCACCAAAATAAGTAGGCAGGTTTTCAGAAAAGCTCAGTATCCAGTGTACTGAGTTCTTAATATCTGACCACAAATGTCCTGCTAGGAGCTGTTGGGTGAAAATCCGGCCCAACAGACCAGTGTGCTTTACTCAGACGCATTTACCGAGACCTCACAGCATGCCTGCAAGAGAGGGAAACATTAATATCCCCATTTACTAAGGGCCAGATTCTGCAGCCTTTCCACTGAGGAGTATTTACTCACATGAGAAGTACCATTGAAATTGGGACTACACAAGTAAGACCATTGCAGTACAAACCTGCCCCTCACTGTGGCCCAAACATTTTTTCCTCCTTGCTTGACAAAAGAAACCATGGAGAGAAGACAGCCCTCGGTGTTCTGATCTTCCAGCCATGCTTTAATTCATGGCATGGTGATCGGGGTTGTTTTCTCACTTTTTAATCATCTCAGCTGTTCAGCTTAAAAAAAAAAAAAAAAAAACCAAGAGCAAGTCATGTTCAAAAACAATTCCTTAAAAAGGCAAAAAAAAAATAGCCATCCTAAGAAAAGCAATGAGAGGAATGCGAGTAATATTAGCATTTCCTGTCCCATGTATACTTATTTCATACGGTAATGATTGAGCGGCTTGCTAGTCCCTATCCATTACAGAAGGGATTCTTTGCATTTTTCTGTGGCTTTTGTTATAAAACCAGCTACACAGTTTTACTATTCTGTCTTAGCTACTTCATTGTTTAGATACTTGAATTTTTTCCCCTCCCCCACAAAGTGAATTTTCCAGGCTAAAGTTCAAAGTAAATTCCATTGCGATTATATAAACACGTGCATTCTGTAGATTGACATCACACAATGCTATTCTTTGTTATTACAGTTTTAATTTGCAACAACCTCTGTATGTTTGGTTTGCATCCAGAAAATAGTAACCTATTACACCCTGCTGAATAAGAAGGTACTTTATTTATACCTGTGGAAATCTGGATTTCAATAAGAAACAGGCTCATGGTTTGAGTCACAAAAAGAGACTTAAAGGAAAAAAAGAATAAAAGATCTTATGAATCTCCCTGTTTATTAATGCATGTGAGTAGCGGAGTGGAGACAAAGCAGGTTTATATGTTTCAGTCCATCATGATTGTGAAATTGAACTGTAAATGGTATCTAGTGCAGTCAAGTGAAACAGACACCATGCAGTGAGTTAATGGAAATACAGAGAGCTTTTCTTTTTAACAAAGTACTCCAGCAATTATCCCAGCACACCCACAGTGAAATGAGATAAAGTTAGTCTGTGCATTACAAAGGCTGTTAACTACAAAATAAATTTACTGACAGCCATTTGGAGCCATTAGTTCATTGTTCCTTTTTCGGCACCTATTAGCTAAAAAATTACAAGAAGTACATGTCAGAATAAACAACCAGCACTTTGTGGGGCAGTAACATTTATTATGGGCATATACCAGCCAGTAGTGTTTTTCCCCAAGTAGTTCATGTTGTGGTTAAGGTAATGTAACTAATTAAAGAAAGCAACCAGTTCAGACTAGTTTTCACACACACCTCTCCAATACTGAGAGTGGAGTTTTCCAGAAAAGGCCAGCTCTGGTCTATCTGCACCTCAAGTTAGGCCAGTGCTGAGTGCTTTTGAAAATCCCACAGTTAGGACTTAAGTATTTACTTCAGCCTTTTTACATTAAGGGCAAAAAGATGCCTGAATCTACTTTTGTGCCCAACTTGCCCTCCACTGCTGATGTCTAGCATAATGAGTGGAACTGGAGAACGAGGGTCCCTACTTTGGTGTGGGCCTGGGGGCTTAGAAATGCATCCTGGGCCACAAACTGCTTGCACTCAAACTCTTAACACCCTAGCAGGTAACAAAGGCCTCAGTATGCTTATTAAACATCTCTTTCCTACAGCTCTGCCTGCCTGTTCTCTTATCCCTAGTGAAACAATGTCAGCAGAAGTTATCCTAGTATATCTGAGCCCCAAACTGAGCTTTTAGGGGAAAATTCATCCCTGTGGAGATGGCCACCAAATAGGGTGACCACCTATCCCTAAGTGATTGGGACAGTCCCAAAATGTACATTTCAAGTCCATTTGTCCCAGATTCCCTGCAGCATGGTCCGTGTCTGCCTCAGATACAGGGATGGCGCCACCCACTTCCCGGTGTGGGAGGCTGAGGTGGGCATTAGCCTTCCCTCACCACAAAGCCCCCCCTGATGTCCTGACCCTGGCCAGGCCAGAAGCCAGAGCCAGGCATTAGTAAAAGCCACCCAGGGAGCCCAGGCCACTGTGGGGAGTCCCAGAGTTCTGGACCCTCCACCTGCCCTGGGTGGGGTGCCCCAGGAGTGGGGACACAGGCTGGGGGCTGCTCTTGGGTACCCCAGCCCCCCACCCAGAGCAGGTGGAAGGTCCAGGGCTCCCTGCAGCGGCCCAGGCTCCCTGGGTGGCTCTTACCACTGCCTAGCTCCAGCTTCTGGCCTGGCCATGGAGCGGGGCCTTAGGGAGAAGAGGAAGAGTGGGAGTGGGGCCACGGGGGGGCAGGTCTTCTGCATGTGTCCTGTTTTTGCATTTTGAAAAGGTGGTCACCCTCCCACCAAGAAACCTATGCACAATTTGTGATCTCAAAATAAGATTTAAGTGGGAATTAAGTGCTGCATCATGCATAAGCCTGGAGCTGGCCCTCTGCACAAAGGTGGATTTCTACCTGTGTCACAAAGGGAGGTTTCCAACAGCATTGTCTAATTTTTGTTGATACTATATTTTAATCAAGAACTTAACCTTTTCATGATTCATAAGTCAACACCATCATCTTTCCTATTGCAAAGTGGAGGGGAACTTGCAGACAGGTGTTTAAAAAACAAAAAGGTGTCTTTTTAAAACTTTAATTTATAGACATCCATAGTGTTGTATAGATTTTACACTTTAAAAAAAATCTCCCTTATTAAAGTTAATTAACAACACTGCTGCTATTTGTGACAGACCCAGACCAGTGGGGTACAGGATTCTGGTCTTATTGGGATCCAGGAAGTGGGCAGGCAAAGCTCGCCCACTGCTAAAGGATCCCCCCCCCAGCCTAAGGGGGAGATCCACGGGACCTGGAAAACCAAGTAATTATGGGGGACAACTAATGAACAACAGGGACGGGAGTGCGGTCAAAGGGTCAAATGAAGGGAACCGGACGGGGACACCGAGCAGAGAACCCTGGACAGCGCCCACCGCTCCTCAAAGGTGTCAAGGGAGTCAGTGGACGCCGCCAAGAGGAATTCTGCCCGGAGGTGTGAACAGACAGAGGACCGGAAATAGGCCCTGCAGTCGCAGGAGACTCCATCGGCCAACCTCCTCACCCTGGTTTTATAGATGGCCACTTTAGCCAGGGCCAGGAGGAGGCTGACCAGGAGGTCTTGCAACTTAATGGGGCCATGGACAGGGAGTGCGTAGATAAGGAGATGAGGAGAAAAGTGCAACCAAAACCTTAACAGAATATCCGTGTGGAGCCGGAATAGGGGCTGCAACCTGGCGCACTCCAGATAGACGTGCGCCAGGGTTTCCCTCACGCCGCAAAAGGGGCAGGTGTCCGGGATTGGAGTGAACCGCGCCAAGTACACGCCCGTGCTCACGGCCCCGTGAAGGAGCCGCCAACTGATATCCCTGGCGGGCCTCGGGACTAAGGTGGAATAGAGGCTGGCCCACTGGGGCTCCTCACCCTCTAGAGGTGGCAGGAGGTCCCTCCACTTTGTGTCAGGGCGGGACGCGAGGGTAAGGACATGAAGGGTGTGGAGCACGAGCATGTAGAGATGTTTTGGCGCGGTCTGGAACCGGACTGGCTGCAGCTCGCGTAGCCGGCTCACGGTGAAGCGGGGGGGGGGGGGGTCGGTCGGCTCCACGGGGCAGGGGCCCGATGAAAAGGTCCGGAGGGTCTGGGGTAGAGGGTGGGCGGGACGCGCTGAGCGAGCGTCAGGGGATCCAGCCAGTCTCCCCGGTTGTAGTCCAGGAGGTCTCCGACTTTGGTGACTTCTGCCAGGACCAACCTCTGGTGCACCAAGGGGGACTCCACCGCCTGCACACGGAGCTGGGGGTTGTGTAGCAGGGGCTCCGCAAGGAGATCTTCCCCCACGGAGGCCGCCACAGACCTGGTCGCTGCAAACAGTTTCCAGGTCCGGAGGAGGTCCTGGTAGAAGACCGGCAGCCCAGAGAGGTCTTGCGGAAGACCCCTCGGATGGAGATAAAGGAGCTTCCAGTCATATCGGAGCCCTCGGAGGCGGCGCAGGAAGGCATGCGCCAATGTGCTCCACGCCAGACTACTTGCACCATAAAGGAGCTTCTGCAGGGCTTGGAGGCGGAAGACCTGGACCTGAGTACGGAGACACTTCAGGTCCTGCCCTCCCTCCTCCAGGGGTAGATGGAGAACCCCTGCAGAGACCCAGTGCAGTCCTGACCAGAAGAACTCCAGAATTAATTTCTGGAGGTTGGCCAGGAAATCCGGGGCCAGAACCAGGGTGTTGAGCCGGTACCAGAGCATGGACAGGACTAGTTGATTGAGCACCAGTACCCGCCCTCGAAAGGACAGACACCGGAGCAGTCCTGTCCATCTCCAGAGCTGCTCTACCACCCTGCCCTCTAAACCGTGCCAGTTCTCCGGCAGAGACGGATGCGTGGCAGAAAGGTAAACGCCAAGATAGAGCAGCGGACCCGCGCTCCACTGCATGGCTTGAAGCGCGGGTGGGAGGGAGCTCGCCTGCCGCCAGTCCCCTACCAAGCCAGAGCTCTTGACCCAGTTGACCCCAGCGGAGGAGGCTGCCGAGTATACAGCCTGGCAAGCCTCCACCCATGCCAAGTTGCCCGGGTCCTGGACCACGAGGAGTACATCGTCGGCATATGCCGACAGGACCAGCCGCAGCTCCGGCTCCCGTAGCGCCAACTCCGTCAACCTCCTGCAGAGGAGACAGAGGAAGGGCTTGATCGCCAGAGCGTACAGCTGGCCCGAGAGGGGGCACCCCTGCCATACTCCTCACCCAAAGCTGACCGGTTCGGTCAGGGTCCAGTTGAGCCTGACCAGACACTCTGCGGAGGCGTACAGCACCTGGAGAAAACCCACAAACTGGGGACCCAAGCCAAACGCTCGCAGAGTGCCCAGGAGATACCCGTGATCCACCCTGTCGAACACCTTCTCCTGATCCAGGGACAGGAGGGCGAACGACAGACCGTCCCTACACCCGAGTTCCAAAAGGTCCCGGACCAGATATAGGTTGTCGAAGATGATGCAGCCCGGGACGGTGTAGGTCTGGTCTGGGTGGATCACGTCCACCAGCACGGACCCTAGCCGCAGCGAGATGGCTTTCGCTCGGACCTTGTAGTCCGTGCTGAGGAGCGAGATGGGACGCCAATTTCATAAATCGCGGAGGTCCCCTTTCTTTGGCAATAAGGCGAGCATGGCTCGCCTGCACGAAAGAGGGAGAACCCCGCTCTGCAAAGACTCGGCCCAGACAGTAACTAAGTCTGGGCCGAGGACGTCCCAGAATGCGCGGTAGAACTCCACGGTCAGCCCGTCCATGCCCGGAGATTTATCGGTGGGCATGTGGCAGAGGGCTTCCGAGAACTCGGCCAGAGTGAGAGGCAGCTCTAGCCGGTCTCGGTCACCCACGCTGACCGTCGGGAGTTTGTCCCAGAGCACTCTGCAAGCGTTAGGATCGGTTGGATCCGGGGAGAAAAGGCCTGCGTAGAAGGCCCTGGCCCTCCTGCACATCTCCACCGGATCCGTGACGGGGGTGCCATCCTCTGCAAGGAGGCAAGTGATGTGCTTCTTGGTCCCCCTCTTTTTCTCCAGGGCGTAGAAGAAGCAGGAGCCGCGATCCATCTCCCGAAGGAGGCGGATGCGGGATCGAACAAAAGCACCCTGGGCCCGATGGTCCTCGAGGGCCCAGAGCTCCTCCCGCTTCTCCCGGCACGCTCCGCAGAGGGATGGATCCTCAGGGCTGGCGGCCAGACGCCTCTCCAGCTCTAAGACCTCCCGTTCCAAATGCCCTATCGCCGCATCCCTCCGTCGGCTGGCGCCCCGGGTGTAGTCACGGCAGAAGAGCCAGGCGCACACCTTCCCTAGGTCCCACCACCGTTGGAAAGGCACGCCGCTGCCCTTGCCAGGCCAACCAGAACTCCCGGAAGGACGCCACGAAGCCCACGTCCTCCAACAAGCTGTTATTAAAATGCCAATAGGCCAGCCCCGGCCTCTCTGCAGAGAGAGAGACTGTCACGGTGGCCAGGTGATGATCGGAGAATGGGGCCGGCCGCATGCTGGAGGAGTGGGCCTGTGAAAGACGGAAACGTGATAAATAGATGCGGTCCAACCGGGAGTAGCGCGACCAACGGGCCTCCACCCGGACAAAAGTGAACGTCGAGGCGTCGTCCGGGTGGTGGTCGCGCCAGACGTCCACCAGGGAGTGATGGTCGACTATCTCCCGGAGGACGTCCGCGGCGGCCGGGCACTGCTCGGTTCCCGAGCAGTCCCGCTCCTCGAGGGTTGTATTGAAGTCCCCGCCTAGGACCAGGCACTCGTGAGGATCCAAAGTGCCGAGGAAAGCGGACGCCTGCTGAAAGAAGCGTAGCCGCTCCGGGCCCAATATCGGGGCATAGATGTTGACAAGATTGACCATGAGCCCCTCCAAACGGACCCGGAGGTGCAGCAGGCGGCCCGGCACAGCCTCGGCAACCCCCAGCACCTTGGGCCATAGGTCGGGGGAGAACAGGGTCGCCACACCAGCCGTACGAACTGTGAGATGGCTAAAATAGACCCTGTCCCGCCATTCCAGCCACCAGCTAGCTTCGGCAGCCGGATCCGTATGGGTCTCCTGCAGGAAAATCACAGAGTACCCCCCCTCCTGAAGGAAGGAGAGCACCTGGCACCTGCGGAGACCCATCCTACATCCCCGGGTGTTTAATGTGATGATGGTAAGAGGTTCCATAAGGAGGGCTGGGGGGGGGATCCTCACCGGCAGGGACGCTCGCGGTTCCCAACGGGCTGCGTAACAATCCGTGACCTACCCCGTAGGTAATTAGGGAGTCACGGAAGAGGCGGACCCGCTGGTAAGTCACGGCAGCCTGCTTCCTGGTCCTTTTACCCTCCCCCATGAGGGCCCTCGCGGCCCGGAGGATGAGATGGAAATCCCCCCATCGCTGCAGGGTGAGCTGCACCTTATTACGGGAGCCCCGGACGTCCTCAAGGAACTCCCGCATCTCCTCCCGCAGCGTAAGGGGGGCCGGGGCCACTAGCCCCCGGCTGTCCTCCGGAGGGACTACTGACACAGCCCCGTGGCCCACCCAAACGGGCAGGCAAGGGGTAGACCCCCGACGTGGCGCCTGATGGGCTGGCACCATGCGGCCCCCCTCAACCCCTGGCTCGAGCGGGGGCGACGGAGGGAAGGTAGCAGCCCCTAGCGAGTCAGGACTAGGGAAAACAGAAGCTGCTCCCTGGGGGCTATCCTCTAGGAGTGAGGAAATGACGGCCCCAGGGGCGGCAGTGACAACACGGGAGGTGGGGGGAACAGGGGTGGGGTTGACATCAGGGGCAGGGCAGGGATTCAGAATAAGGGCAAGGCAAGGGTTGGGTGCAGAGCCAGGGAGAGGGGCATAGGTAGGATCCTGGGCCCCAGGAGCCAAGCCGTTGGAAGATGGCCCCTCTCGATCAGGCTCTGGGAGATGGGGGTGGGGCAGGGGGCCCTCCATGATGCCGGGCTTTGGCACCACGGCCAGCATAGTTGCCACTGCACCGTCAGTGGGGTCCCCGCCCGGGAAGGAGGTCAGTCGCCCCACGCCCTTGAGGGGCAACCCGTGGGGCTTGGGTCCCAGCCGCAGTGCACCAGCGGTCGCCTCGGTGGGCTCGGCGGCTAACCGCAGGGTGCCATCCACGGCCGGGCAGATGGAGGAGCCCTGGGAACCCTCGGAGGCAGGAGCAAAGGTGGCAGTTAGGGGAAGGGGACATGGGACAGGCGGGGCCGGGGTGAGGGTCGCTCATCTCGAGGCCCGCTAGCAGAGGGTCGTCCTCCCCCTGGGTGACTGGGGTCAGACCCAGGGCCTCGATCTCCTCGTATATGGAGGGGAGCTCTCCTTCCGCCACCCTGGAGGTCTCCCCGCTAGTGCCCGGAGCGACACTCGCCCCGAGGCTCACAGGGGTTGTGGATGGTAATGGGGCAGATGGAGCTCTATCGGGGTCCTTCGAGGGAAGGGACTCTAAGGGAGGGATGGCACTGCCCTCCTGTGCTGCCACGTTGTCCCCAGCCAGCACCAGGGGATGGTGTGCACCCGCGGGCAAGGCAGAGGGCTCGGCATCGGCACCCCCCCTTCTGGTCTTCTGGGGGGCTTCCGCATCGGTAGAAAGGGGCGGAGCTCGAGCCTTCCGTTTGCCCCACTTCCCCTGGACTAGGGCCCATCCCTCCATGGCATCATCGGGGGGCTGGCTAACAGGGGTCGGGTCAGGGGGCAAGGATGATGGCTCAGGGACCGTGGGAGGCAGCGATGGGGCGGAATAAGGGAGGGAAGAGTCCCCCTGGGGTGGGCCCTCTCCCACACCTGGCGGCATCCCTGCCGCACCCTCCTCTGGGGGCCCCGCCGAATTGCAGGCAGCAGAGGCGGGGCCCTCCCGCTCGTCCGGGCGTGCCGGGGGGAGCGCCCCTCGGGCCCGAGCGGGAGCAGTGGTGGGCTGAGTGGGAGGAGGGGCGGCTGCGGGCACCAGGCAGCCAGGGGCACCGGCGATGACGGGGCCAGCGCCCTGCCAGAGCTCGGGGGTCCCGGATGCCTCCCCTTGCCGGGCCAAGGGCCAGTCCCTCCGGACGTGCCCCATCGCCCGGCAGAGGTAGCACCGGGCCTCCCCCGTAGAATAATGCAGCCGGTAGTGGGCCCCCTGGTAGGGGATCAAAAAGGACCCCTCAAGCGCCTCTCCGTCGCGCACCGCCGGCGGCAGTTGCAGCTGCACTTGCCGGCGGAACGAGAGGACGTGACGGAGGGCGGGGTCCTTGCAGCCCAAGGGGAGAGGGCTCAGGACGGAGATGGGCTTCCCCAGGGTAGAGAGGGCAGGTAGGAGGGCGGCATTAGGAAGGAAGGGAGGGACGGAGGTCAGGACCAGGCGGACGCCCAGGTCGTCCAGCGGCTCGAGGGGGGATGAACACGTCCCCCACCGCCAGGCCCTTCTCCACCGCCTCCTGGGCGGCGGCCTCCGATGCCAGGAAGAAGACCACCTTCCCGTACATTTTGGAGGCCGCCACAATGGCCATGGGCCCCACCGCCCTCGCCAACGCCCGCACGTACGTCTCCACGTGGGGCGAGGCGGGCACCAGGAGGCAACGGACACCGTGCTTCCTGGTCATGTTGGGAAAGGGGCCCCGGCCGCTATAGCTGGTAGCGGAGGCGGCGGGCGGGAGAGATAACGTAACGGTAGGCGGAGGGGCTGCCGCCACCTGGGCGTACGCCCTGGGGGCCGGGGGAGGGACACCCGCAGAACTGGTGGAAGGAGCAGCGGGGTGGGAGGCCGTGGCCGGTGGCGGGGCCACGGCAGTGAGGGCAGTCCCTGCCATGGAGGGCCCAGGCTTTTTCGCAGGGCCCTTCCCGCCGGCTGGGGGGACTCCCCCAGAATCTAAGGGGGGGGGGAGGAACAGGGCAGCAACGGAGGTCACCCCGGTGCCCGCCGCTGCCGGCGCCCCAGCGGGGGCGGTAACAGGTGGTTTGGCAGCAGCGGCTGAGGTAGAGGCTTGGGGGGGGTGATGGAGGGGCAGGCGGGGGAGGGGTAACGAGGGCTGTTGGAGGGGCCCCACCCGTCGTATCCCCCGCCATAATGAGCAGGGAGGGAGGGAGGGAGGGAAGGACACCGGAAAGAGAAGGGGAAGGGGGAGGCAGGTCAACCACTCCTCCCCGCTAGGCTGCAGGCAGGGGAGGAGGGCACCAAAGGGGATGGGCTGGACAGGGGGGCTGTCGAGGGCTTGTGGGGGACAGTCACCGACTCAGAGTAAAAAAAAAAAAACCGGCTCCTCTAGTTGCACTAGGGGAGGGGGGTCAGAACAACATTCAGGGAGTGCAGTGAGATCAGGGCAAACTCAAACAGGGGAAGGGCACAAGCGCATGGGAGGGGGCATGGGCGCACTGAATAAGGGGCCAATCGGGGCAGGGCTATCCCATGGGGAGGGGGGAGAACCAGGCTGGAGGCAGGACAGGGAACCCAGGGGCTGGCTTCAGAGGCAAGGGCGGGGCAAACAAGCAAGGGCTGCAGAGGGGGAAGGGCGGGGCAGGCAAACAAACTGAAGCCAGCGAGGTGCTGGGGTAAAGGGGAGGGCAGAAAGGCTGCAGGGGGAAAATGGGGTAGGGAGCCAGGGACAAAGCTGGGAGCTGGTAAGGGGGGTCAGTCCAGGATGGGGCGGGGGGCACGTGCGCTTGCGAAAGAGTCAGTGTGGGCTGGCTGCTGCTGCAGGCCCCAAAGGTGGTGAAAGGGGGCAGCAGGCCAAGCAAGCAGCGGAGTCCCAGAAGCAGGAGCTTGAGGCAGATGGTGAGTGTCCACTGGGGGTGGTGGAGGGGGCAGCGCCGACGGTGGTGGTGGTGGTTCGGGAGGAGGGGGGGTCACAGTGATGGACTAGGGGGCAGGCTCCACGCCACACCCCCCGTGTCCCCGCAAATACAAAACCCCCACCACAAGAGCACAGTCCGAAAGTTACTCAGCTTTCTGGCCCCCTCCACAGTGGTCTACAAAGTCCGTGTGCGCTCCCCCAGCAGCAGATGGCCTCGTCCCCTCCTCCTTCGGGGTCCGGTAGCTCTCAGGCAGCAGCAGCAGCTCCAGGCAGCAGCCCGGTGGCCAGGCAGGCAGAGAGGACCCCTCACGGGTGGTGTTGATGGTGGTGGTGGTATTATTCACAGCAGCGGTAGCAGCAACGGCTAGGGTAGGGGTCCCTCACTCCCCCCCCCCCCTCCGGGGAGCGGGCCAGCTGCCCCCACCCCCTCAAGGGGTGGTAGTTGGAACATAGCAACAGCACCCAAGGGTGGGTGGATGGGTCCAGCAGCTGGCCAGCAACCAGGTAGGGGAGATGGCGTCTGGCCCGGCCAAGGGAGCAGCTGGAGCAGGGGCAGTGGCAGCAGCAGCAAGGGCCCAGGAGCAGCAGTCTCCCTCCAGGCCAGTCAGGCTCAGTAGAGGAGTAGAAGGGAGATCTACTGGCCACTGGATGAACAGTTTTCTGTTCCCTGAGTGACCAGAGCAAGGGCTGCCCTACATCAATCAGGAACCTGCTAGAACCAATTAAGACAGGCAAGCTAATCAAGACACCTGGAGCCAATTAAGAACTTTCTAGAATCAATTATGGCAGGCAGGCTAATCAGGACACCTAGTTCAAAAAGGACCTCCCATCAGTTAGTAGGAGGGCATGCAAGGAGTGAGAAGGCTTGTTGTGGGAGGACTGAAGAGTTCAAGCATGGTCAGGCTTCAGGAGGAAGATCCTGCAGTGAGGATAAAGAAGGTGCTGGGGGAAGCCCATGGGGCAGTAGCCCTGGGAGTTGTAGCTGTCACGCAGCTGATACAGGGAATATTGTAGACAGCTGCTACCCCCAGGGCCCTGGGCTGGAACCTGGTGTAGAGGGTGGGCCCAGGTTCCCCCCATTCTCCAACTCCTGATTGGACACAGGAGGAGTTGACCTGGTCTGTGAGAAACACCAGACGGGAAGCTCTAAATTGGAAAGGGATCTGGCCTGTTCTCGACCCACTAGGTAGGACACAGAGACTGTGGGAATTGTTCTCCGTTTCCCCCATGCTGGCCAGTGATGAGATTAGCTGAGAGGACAGCAGGTTTGAGCCACTAGCAAAAGTGGCCAAACTGAGGGCTGCTGGGAATCTCTGAGGCGAGCAAATCTGCCAATAAGTGCAGGACCCACCAAGGCAGAGGAGGAACTTTGTCACATATGTTACAAGTCACAGTCTTCCTGCTGAGATTCCATAAGGCAGATATTAGATGTGATTTTGCTCTTCAGTGCAGATTTTAAGCACAGCATATCTCGGCATGGTAATTGGAACCTGTCTCTCACATATGTCTTCAAGTGGAGAGACCATATAAAACAGTGAAAGGATTGGGAGGCTAGTCTTGCCATCTGCCCAGCTCCTTCTGCAAGGTGGTAGGTGGCCCCAACTCCCAGTGAAGTTACTGGGAGACGTGAAAGCTCAGCATGTCTGAGAAGCCCTGGAATAGTGTCATGTGAATGATAAAATATTTTGAAAGGGAACCCAATTTAATAATCAGTTACAACCTTGTCCTATAAAGCAAGGCCAGATTTGGGGGCAGAAGACCCTGACAACCATCTGGGGTGCTGGGCTTGGGGGTGGGGGGGAGACACCAGGCTCAGGGTGCTGTTTTTGATGTTAGCAACAAAAGGGAAAATAGAATGTGTGAAGTAAACTATTTCAGGTGTTCTCTATGCGGATTAATTTTTCAATAACCTTCTAGAATGTTCTGGACCTTTGTAGAATCTTGTGGAACCCTCTAGACTTTCTCAGAATTATATTTTCCTTGAACCTCCTAAAATATTGTCAGCCATGCCTTGCGAGTATATAAAGGACAGGGTGTCGCCAGTAAGTCAGTGAGATATAAGAACAAAGTGAAGTGAGAGCCCAGCTGTGATATTCAATGTCTTGTTTTATTGTGTAATTGTGAAATTGCACTTGTGTTTTAAGACTTGAAGAGTGTAAATAGCGATTAATAAAGTACATATTTAATGAGACGCCAGAGATAGCTATCAAACCCTTATCTACATAACAATATAAAAGAAATACTGTGACTACTTTTGCCATGCTTACCACATAATGTTTGATGATTTTCTAAGACTGCGGAACATAAACTTTTGCTCTTCCTAATACTGTCTGGTTTTCCCCATAGAAAATAAAAGATGCCCCCAAAGAAGCCTTCAGGAGCTCAGTATAGGGAGCGACAAACTCAACTGCAATCTAGTTTGCAGCCAGGGGCAAATTTGATAAGAAAATATCTGAAACAGAGCAACACAGACTGCACTTTAGGCAGCAATCATCCCAGTGCAGAAGAAATCGAGGAACAGAGCATAAATGATGGAAGTCCCATTACTAAGGAACTGGCAGATTTACCAAAAGATCTGGAATGGAAATGTGAGGAAAGTGATTGAGAATCATCTAGTTTTCATGGTAGTATAAAGGAGAATGATGATAAAAAAGAATATGGCTCACATATTCAAGAGGGAATTTTTTTGGTCACTCATTGACACTGCGGGAGAGTCCATTGAAGAAAGGTTTAGACAAATGAAGCACCACAAAAAGACCTGTGTATGACCGTAGTAAGCAGCCGGCAGACAGGAAAATACTCTTGAACAACTGTACAGATCTTCAGCGGATGCTGACGCATAGGGAATGTTTGGACATCAATGATAAACACCTCTATGTCCAATTGGACAACATCCATCACATTTTGCAACATGGGAAGCACTCTCCACTCCAGCACTGCATCATGAATGAATTGGAAAATTTGAAGGACCCTTTTCCTCATGTGTTGATAGCTCTGAAGATTCTGCTCATGCTGCCGGTCACAGTCGCAAATGGTGAGCGCAGCTTTTCTAAGCTCAGGCTCATTAAAACATAACTTCAATCGACAGTGACCAATGAGAGACTGACATCGCTTGCTATTTTATCACTTGAAAATGCCATTGGCCAGTCTTTGGATCTCTCTGACGCTGTGCTTCAGTACAGAAGGTCAAAGACGAAAAAAGCGACCTTTTGAACTAAAGGACTAGGGTTAACCTTCTAAACCTGTCACCTACCATAACACTATTTAATACTGGTCCACCCAATGTTGGGGCACAATTAAATTTCTTGAGGTTAGTACATTTCAATTATTCTTAATATTAAAAAGTTTCTGTAAGCTTAAAGGAAATGAATTTTTTATTTGCTTATATATGGCATGAATAAACACAGATTTACATATCCTAGCATGCAAAGTTATCGTCTTATATGACAGGGATGAATCATGTATGCAAATCATGCATCAAAGTCATGAAATTGGCTAGAAATTAAATAAAAAATACAGTATCCAAAAGTTTAACGGATGGGAGGGGGCGCTGAAGATTCTCATCACCTGGGGCGAAATTTGGTCTAGGGATGGCCCTGCTACAAACTCTATTCTTTGTAATGAAAAGTATGGTTAATTCTCTTTGCTTTTTAATTCCTTTTGCTATATTCAATCTGAGTTTAGCAGCATTTTATATGCTTTTTATCACAATATTTTGAGGGTACTAGCATTCAGCAACACTAAATGTAGTACATCCTAACAGGAAGCCAAGCCACTGTTTTATATAATGGCATCTCTTATTCCTGGAGCAATACAACCTAGCGTTGCATTTGCATTTTCAGTGCACATTAAGGAAAGGAATATTTCCTTGTGACTCCCCAGTTGCCATTCCTGTCTCTGTGCTGTAGCATCCTTCTGTTCAGCAGATATTTTTGCTTTTTTTAATTCTCTGTTCTGAGGCTTATTATTCTGGGTTTAATTTCACTAACCTCATCCACCCAATCTGTTAAACATTCTGTATCTATGTGTTTGTGTTATTTTTCCCAGTTTAGTATGATTTGGAGATCTGGCATTCTTGATCTCAGAGCTGTTATTTATTGCTACCTTTCCAAACAACAAAAACCAGAAGCTAGCTAACTAATGACTTTCCACTTTGACAGGTCTGTTAATGGCACATCTTTCTCTTGCCCTTGACGCACTCCAATCAAATTTCACTACAATAGAGCAATTTCCATTTTTCTCTAGTGTCATTTATAGCCATCTCATTTATAGCTCTAAATACAATTAAAACAGCCTCCTCCCTTGCCTACTAAATCAATTACCCACCATCTCCTCCTTAATTTTGACCCCAGCAAATAAGTCTGTGTTTAAACTGGGGATTTGTCTCAATTTCAGCCATCTGTAGCCAGCCATTGGCATAGATGCATTGAGGCAAGCTCCTAGAGTAAACAAGGGAAGTTGTAATTTGCAATGATAGAGCTTTTTTAAAAAAAAATAAACAAACAAACATAATATTAAGCTGGCCTAGTGCAAACCTGCAATTCACAACTTTGCCTATATCATCATAGCAGTTAACACCTCTATATTGGTTCCCTCTTTTTGACCTTACAGCATTTCCATTACTTTTCATGTGTCTGTCAGATTCTTTCCACATTGCTTTCCCATTTCTGTGCAAGGCAGCAAGGTGCCACTGTTCTATTTTTTGCTCCTTGTAAAGCCTGGATCCAGCATTCGTTTTAAGATGCAACCAAGCAGCCAGATGTGACATATATTCAAGTTTGGTCTCAAGGTAGCTAAGGGAAAACAAGCTTTTCCATCACAATTAGAAACCCTTCACATAAAAATTGATCGTAACAGACAGTGGATCCATGTTATTATATTGTCTTCTTTCCCAACTGGGTCAATTTGAGAAATCATCATCAAAACTGTCCCCACCCTATCTGGTACATGTGTGTTGGGGAGGAAGAAGGGAAAATGGCCATGCAATATGAAGAACTGAGTGAATGATTCATTATTTATTGGTTTCAGAGTAACAGCTGTGTTAGTCTGTATTCGCAAAAAGAAAAGGAGCACTTGTGGCACCTTAGAGACTAACCAATTTATTTGAGCATAAGCTTTCGTGAGCTACAGCTTCATCCGATGAAGTGAGCTGTAGCTCACGAAAGCTTATGCTCAAATAAATTGGTTAGTCTCTAAGGTGCCACAAGTACTCCTTTTCTTTTTCTATTTATTGTTTGAGCAACTATATGCCTTTGTTTTACTTTTGATTCATTAATTATGATATAGCCCCTGGCATACCTTAAGGCTAAAGAAAACACAAAGATAAAAATCAATACAGTAGAAAAAAAGAAACAAGACACAAATTTAAGACACCTGATCAGAAGATAGTGACTTTCCAAATCCATAAGCACAAGCTGTATTTCCTGGTGAATGGCAGAGAGTTCACTGTTCACTTTGTGTTTGTGTGTTTTAAAGATACCAAGATTTTTACCTTTAATTTGCTGCACTGATATAGATCAGGAAGATTTGTAGGCTTTGATCTTCTCTTCTTTAACTACAATCAGATAGCATGTAGTTGAAACATGAAGTCTAGTTCAGGCTGCAAAATACAGCTAGGGACTCTGTGGCCCAGTGGAGTTTTCACCAATCTTTCATCTCTGTTGATCAAAGCTAGCTGCCCTGACCCAGATGATGTATAATTATTCTGATCAGACTCCTGATGAAGTACTGTCTTGTTATTCATTACTGGGATTTCCAGTGAATGTCACAGAAGCATAACGCATCTGGGGTGATTCACTATGTTTTACTACATTCAGTTCAAAGTACATCAAAAGTACACTACTCTACTCTAAAACCCAGTAAGAGCCTAACCCAGAGTCAATTAAGTCAATTGGAGTCTTTCCACTGAGTTGTAGGAGTTTTGGAACAGGCCCTAATTTGGACCACAATATTTCACTGAACTCCATGAAGGAAAACCCCTGACATAGGCAGACCCCTGACGTTGGGTGGAGTTCGGTGTAGGATCTGGGCCCTTGATTTATCTTCAGGCCAAGTACAATGGTATATTTTAGCCTCTCAGTAAGTAAATGAGCTCAGCTTTCAGGAATACATCAGTTGCAGTTCTTGCAGATGCATCTGCCATATTGCTTTTTCTTTCAAGCATTTATTCCATAAATAATTTCTACATTTCTTTTTAGCCATTTTAATTTCCTTTTTATCACAGATAACATTTCAATATTGCATTGGAAAGATCAAGTGTGTGAATCATAATAACTTGACTATAATACATAAATTACCCATGTGCAGAGGGCCAGCAAAAGGCCAAGGCACCATTTTGGTTCCATTGCAGGATCAGGGCCTTACAAGAGTTCTGCAAAGCCCTGCATTCATGTAGAGTCCCATGATTTCAGTAGCGCACCCCCCATGCAAAGCTCCTTGTAGCTTCAGGGCCTAAGTTCTTCAAACAGGACTTAAGTGCTGCATAGGCCTTCCGCTGGACCGCTGCATAGGTGTGAATTTCACCATACAGGACAATAGAAATACTTTTTACTCAATTGTTCATAAACATTTTAGTACTCATCCATACCACCCATTTCCTCTTAAATATAAAACTTACCTTATTAAGCCATCCCACCTATGCACCATTGATTCTCTCTCTGATTGCGTTCTACAATTGACAGCATTCAGGCAAAGTGCTACATCCACAGGGAGGTCACTGAACCCAACAGGGCTCCATGTGAATGCACTGCTGTCAGTTGCAGGATTGGGGGTCTCAGATGGCTGATAATACTATGACCAGCCTTTTCTTGAGAAAGAAAAACCTTAGTGTTTAAAAAATCAGATATATCTATCCCAACTCAAGCATCAGCTGCTATTGCAACCTAGATCTGGCTGCTTAAACTTTTGTGGGTGGGATAAGGTGACCCATAAAGAAGATAGCTGCCTGACTCCTGGTCTTCTCAACCTCCCCTCCCCCAAATCCTCATCAATTAAGGGCTCCCAAGTATCTAAACAATAACTTTCTGCCAGAAATGTACTAATTAAACAAGGGGGACCCTTTTAGTTGTGTTATGGATTCTGCTGGGAAAAATAGAAATGCCAAATGACCTAGGCCTGAGTCTCGAAAGAAAGGTAAGGCCAAGGAAACCCAACAGTCTCTCACACAGGATTATGTAGCTATGAAGGACTTTCTAACTACCACATTTGACCTTTTATCTCAAGATATCTGTGAGCTCTCTGAATATGTGGGAGAAGTCAAAGCTCATTTTAGCTATTTAAGTAACGAACTACAAAAAGCTGCCACAGAACTGAAGGAGATTAAAACAAAGACTGATTCCTTAAGGCAAAGACTAACTATTCTTGAGGAGACACAGGAAGAAGATCTTGAAAATAGACCATGTAGGAATAATTTGCAGTTACTGGGGGTCCTTGAAGGACTGAAAGGAAAAAAAAATTTAGCTTTCTGCAGAACACACTCTCTGAGATTCTAGGATTAGATCCTAGTTTGCCTCCCCTGGAGCTTGAAAGGGCTATAGTTAAGGCGATAGAGGGCATACCCGATGTATTCCTTGCTTTAACTATAGTGGAGGAGATAACAAAAATTGAAAAAACTACTTCCTATAGCAATGGAACTGCTAACAACATATATCAGACAGACAACCTCCACTGAAGGAATTACCATCTGGGATAAAGAATACAAGATTAGTCTATACACCAATGACATTCTGCTCACTCTCAAAAATCCCTCCTCTCCAATTCTACCACTATTATCTGCAGTGAGACATCAGAATTTTGGATAAACTGGGATAAGTCTCAACTGACAGATACTTCCCATAGACCAAATCCATCTCAAATACAATCATTCTCCTTTCATTCATGCAAACAGATAAACCTACTTAGGCATCAGGATAAGTTCTGATTTATCAAAAGTAGTATCTGCACACCCATGGGAAGCAGGTATAATAGGCCAGTATGGCAACTCCACTGGATCGAAGGCCTTTTTAGCATTTAGTGATAAGCTAGCAACTGGCACATCAGTTGTTTGTGCCTGGCAGATTAATGGAATATCTTTTGAGTATTGTCCGCTGCTAATCTGCTGTGAATAAAACTTTTCTTCTTTTCAGATGTGAATTTTATGCATTTTCCCCTTAAGGTAACCTTCAATGCTTCTCATAAAGTTCTAGTGGAGGAGACAGTATTTGTATTTTCCTTCAAGATGTTGGTAATGGATGTTTCAATCATCTAAAGAAATTGAGGGTCTCTAAGTAGATGTGTGTTTAACTTCTGTCTTGAGAATCTTATAGTACTATGACCAGTATCTATATGAAGAGAAATTGGAGCATGATCAGAGATGATAATACCAACTTCTGCCTCCAGATATGCAGTAGCTAGTACCTTAGATATCATTTAAAAAATCTGGAATAGAAGGCATGAACTGTGGAGAAATGTGTGTAGTCACACTTTGTAGGATGCTTCAGTCTCCAAATATTCACTAGTCCAATATCCTACAGTAGGGATAATGGATGATTTGCAAAGGCCTGAGATTTTTCTCATAGAACACCGAGATTTGTCTCTGTATCAATGATGATAGCGTTCCAGTCTATTAGAAATGATGTAAAGTATTTCTGTGATAAAGGGTGCATTGCCACCATTAGGATTATAGAATTCCCCAAAATTAATCTTAGTATTGAAAATGACTTCAATTATTAACTGCCCTCTGGATCCAACGATGACTGAATAAATTGAAAATGTAGGCTCTTGTGGATTTGTATTACTACTTCCCTGCTTCTGAAGTTGAAAGAGGTGTGATACTCATATCCCACCCATAGTTTTTTGTCTGCATCATCATTCCTTAAAAGTATCTCTTTAAGGAAAGTGGTATGACATCCATTTGATTTTGAGTGCCTCAAAGTTTTGATTCTCTGGGAGGATTCATTAAGCCCCCATACATTGCAGGAACAAAACTTAATAGAGTAAATGAAAAATCAGTGATTGTTCAGCTGTTAATTGATGCCCAATAGATTAACAGCCTCAAATTTTTTGCTTTATTATGCCCCATGCAGGTTCCGGGGTGGCTGAGGAGGCACATACCACCTCCTCAGCCACCCCAGAACCTGCATGAGGCATATAAAAAACATCTTTTAACAGACGCTTTTCCCCTGGATGGATTGGATCCAGGGAGGGGAAGCATGGCACAGCTTTGGCCAGCCAGAGGCTCCTCTGGGTGGGGGAGGGGCGCTCAGTGCTTCAGCCAGCCCAGGGTTCCTCCAGTCAAGGGGGGGTGTGTGCTCCGGCCTTCTCCAGCTGGGGGGTTTGTGGCTCTGGCCACGGGGATGGGGTCTCAGGGCTCCAGGCATGGGGGGGAAGGGGCAAGAGGAAGTGGTGGAGCCAGGGGTTAACCTTCCCAAAGGGGGGGGGGGTTCCACTCACCGCCCATGTGCACACCTAGATGTCATACACAGAGAAGTGGGGGAGGGGGGAAGACATGGAGAAATGGTGTTCACTACCATTATCTTTACTAGGAAAGGTAGAAGCTATTAAAATGAATGTAGGACCAAGACTAATGTATATGCTTAGCTTAATTCCACTTAAATTTCCTGCTTCAATTTTGACAAGAATAAATAGAGTTATAAAACAATTGTTATGGAATACAAGTCTATAAGGTGCCACAGGACTCTTTGCCACTTTTGAAGATACCACAGTTATCCCACAAGATATTTAAATCATGGTGGAGGTGGCATAACCTGATTGTAGATGTAAGCAAAGTCAGGATGAGCTCCACCCTGACATCTGGTGGTGAGGTGTGGCAAGTTGTGGAAAAGAACTTCAGGGACTGATCTCATTTGCATAGGCACACCCACCCTGCCTAGAATGAGGCCATAGCTGCCCAAATGGTCACTTTGACTGCTGTGGAATCCCCAGTGTCTCTGTTATTGGGGCAGGAAGAATAAATTGTTATTACCCTGATTATGGGAATCAAGGACAGTGGAATTGTACTTGGCCTTTTGTTATGAGGGAGGGACTCGCCGTCAACTAAATAGCACTTGCTAGGCAAGGGACATGAGTTCCAAAACTCTGAATTGAGAGAGGCTGGGGACAGGTATTAATACTTGGTGGTATTGGCCCCCTGATAAGGGCCTTGCATGCTAATTGCATTTTCTCCTCTCTCCACTGTGGAATATCCGAGCTAATTTTGATTCCATTAAGGAGTCTAGTTACAGGCTGCTGAGCTGAATTCACTTTGGGCTAATGGTACACCAGCACTGAGGCTCCCCTACTACAAGCTGAAATCACAAAAGAGCTAAACTTACTAAGAGCTGAAATCACTGAGTGCTGTGTTAAGTAGTGGGGGAGCCTGAAGATATATGGTGGAGCAGTTTGCGGGATGGTAAGCAGAGCGGAGTGGCTGGTGGAGCGGAGCAGTTTGCAGGACAGCGACCAGAGCAGAGCAGAGTGGCTGGTGGAGCAGAGCAGTTTGTTGGATGCCTAGAGCAGCTCATGGGGCGGCTGGCAGAGCGGAGCCCCATGGAGAGGTGGAGCCATCAGCTTTGGACCACGTAAGGTGCCCCTTAACCCCCCCGCCCCAATTTCCACCCAGGTTGGGAGGTAAGACTCTGCAGATAAACTTTTGAACTCTGGGGCTGCCCTGACCAGAGACAGAGACTTTTGGGTCGTTGGACTTTTGGGACTTTGGGTGATTTTGGGTTGCTGGACTCAAGAACCAAAGGGAAAGGACATGCCCCAATTTGCTTGGGGTGGGTCTTTTTGCTCATGGGTTGTGTTATGAATCCTGTTGGTGGTGTTTCCCCAACATAATGCCACATTGTTTCTCTCTGTTATTAAAAGGCTTTTTGCTACACTCAGACTCTGTGCTTGCGAGAGGAGAAGTATTGCCTCATGGAGGTGCCCAGCGGGGGTGGTATATATTTGTCCCAGGTCACTGGGTGGGGGCTCGAGCCAGTTTTGCATTGTGTTATTGGAATGGAACCCCTAGATACTGAACCAGGCCCTTGTTCCTGCCAACTCTGACAGGCAGAAGGGTTACATATTTATATCACCTGGTTTTTCAATTAAGACTTTTGTAAGCAGTGTCAGGATGAGCTCCACCCTAACATCTGGTGGTGAGGTGTGGCAAGTTGTGGAAAAGAACTTCAGGGGCCGATCTCATTTGCATAGGCACACCCACCACGCCTAGAATGAGACCATAGCTGCCCAAATGGTCACTTTGGCTGCTGTGGGATCCCCAGTGTCTCTGTTATTGGGGCAGAAAGAATAAATTGTTATTACCCTGATTATGGGAACTGTGCTTGGAACTGTATGTGGCCTTTTGTTATGATGGAGGGATTCACCATCAACTAAGTAGCACTCGCTAGGCAAGGGTCATGGGTTCCAAAACTGTGTGAATAGAGAGAGGCTAGGGACAAGTATTAATACTTGGTGGCATGGGCCCCTTGGTGAGGGCCTTACATGCTAATTGCACTTCCTCCTCTCTCCACTGTAGAATATCAGAGCTAATTTTGATTTCATTAGAAGTCTAGTTATAGGCTGCTGAGCTCATTTTGGGCTGACAGTGCACCAGCACTGGGGCTCCCCTACTACAAGCTGAATTCACCTAAGAGCTGAAATCACTGAGTGTTGTGTTAAGTAGTGGGGGAGCCTGAAGATATATTGTGGAGCAGTTTGCGGGACGGCTGGAGTGCCTTGTGGACCGGCTGGTGAAGCAGTTCGACGCGGAGCATTTTGTGGATGGCAGGAGCTGCTTGTGGGCCGTGGAGCTGAGTGAAGGAGTTCGTGGGGCGGCTGGCAGAGCGGAGAGCAGCTGAGCGAAGGAGTTCGTGGGGTGGCTGGCGGAGCGGAGCGCTGCTATGGAGCTATGGGGCGGTCAGCTTCAGATCATGTAAGGTGCCTCTTACCCCCGTCCCATTTCCACCCAGGTTGGGAGGTAAAGCTCCGCAGATAAACTTTCGAACTCTGGGGCTGCCCTGACCAGGGACAGAGACTTTTGGGGCATTGGACTTTTGGGACTTTGGGTGATTTGGGGCTGCTGGACTCAAGAACCAAAGGGAAAAGGGCATGCCCCAATTTGCTTGGGGTGGGTTGTTTTTTTTTGCTCATGGGTTGTGTTATGAATCCTGTTGGTGGTGTTTCCCCGACATAATGCCACATTGTTTCTCTCTGTTATTAAAAGGCTTTTGCTACACTCAGACTATGTGCTTGCGAGAGGGGAAGTATTGCCTCTTGGAGGCGCCCAGCGGGGGTGGTATATATTTGTCCCAGGTCACTGGGTGGGGGCTCGAGCCAGTTTGCATTGTGTTATTCGAATGGATCCCCTAGATATTGAACCCGGCCCTTGTTGCTGCCAACTCTGACGGGCAGAAGGGTTACACTTTTAATAAGACGGTTCTGTCCCATCAGCTCTTCCCAAGATGCAGTGTGGCTTTGGATTGAAGGAAAATTAGTTAACCCCTTTGATTCTCTCTCTGCACTTCCATTTTTAAAAATGTTTTTGCACCTTTAAGGAAAAACATAAGTGTTTTACCTCCTTTTGGAGCGTTGTTCAGAAAAGCACGTCCATTACCACTTCTAATCTCACCAACTGAGTGGAGTGTCTTTTGTGGGGACAGTTTGACCATGTGCTTGATTGGTTGTTTGAAAAGTGTGAATTGGGAGTGCTTTGTTCCAGGTGAGCCTTGAGTGGGCCTGACCGTTATAAAAAGCCAGTGAGCTGCGAACAGCAGAAAGGCTAACAGAGGGAGTTTGCCTGGGAGTTCGCCCGGGGAGAGCCCACTGAGGCTTACATCTTGCCAGCTTCTCCGAGTAGTCACTAGAACTCCGGAGGAAGCTCGTAGAAGGAAGGTAATATGGATGGGGAGTGTTCAGCTGTTGTGACCTGCACTGGATGTGCCATGTTTGTCTTTCTTCCACAGGACAAAAGCGATTTTGTCTGTACAAAGTGCAAGCTGGTCTCCAAATTGGAAGAGAAGGTTCAAGGTCTGGAGAACCAAGTATCGACCCAGCATTGCATAAGAGAAACTGAAGATTTCCTGGACAGACATCAGAATATGCTTCTACGGACACAATGTTCTGAAGATTCAGAGCAGGCTGCGCAGCGGGGACAGGAGGACAGTGAAGAAATTTGGCAGCATGTGACCTCCTAAAGAAGAAAGGGGAGTGTCCATGTACCAGCAACGCAGATACAGGTAAGGAACCATTTTCATGTTCTTTCCACAGATACTAATGTGGAGAGTGGACTAGATGATACATCTGAGGGAAGGGAACAGAAGGAGACTCTGCTGATTGGAAGGCATGAGATGCACTGTCCTAGGGATGTGGGTTCCACGACACGAGGCAGGTGGTGGTGGTTGGGGACTCTCTCCTCAGGGGGACTGAGTCATCTATCTGCTGCCCTGACCGGGAAAACTGAGAAGTCTGCTGCTTGCCAGGAGCTAGGATGCACAATGTGATGGAGAGACTGCCGAGACTCATCAAGACCTTGGATCGCTACCCCTGCCTGCTTCTCCACATGGGCACCAATGATACTGCCAAGAATGACCTTGAGCAGATCACTGCAGACTACGTGGCTCTGGGAAGAAGGATAAAGGAGTTTGAGGCGCAAGTGGTGTTCTCGTCCATCCTCCCCGTGGAAGGAAAAGGCCTGGGTAGAGATCGTCGAATCGTGGAAGTCAACGAATGGCTACGCAGGTGGTGTCGGAGAGAAGGCTTTGGATTCTTTGACCATGGGATGGTGTTCCAAGGAGGAGGAGTGCTAGGCAGAGACGGGCTCCACCTAACGAAGAGAGGGAAGAGCATCTTCGCAAGAAGGCTGGCTAACCTAGTGAGGAGGGCTTTAAACTAGGTTCACCGGGGGAAGGAGACCAAAGCTCCGAGGTAAGTGGTGAAGTGGGATACCGGGAGGAAGCACGAGCAGGAGAGCGCGAGAGGGGAGGGCTCCTGCCTCATACTGAGAAAGCGGGACGATCAGCGAGTTATCTCAAGTGCCCCCACACAAATGCAAGAAGCCTGGGAAACAAGCAGGGAGAACTGGAAGTCCTGGCACAGTCAAGGAATTATGATGTGATTGGAATAACAGAGACTTGGTGGGATAACTCACATGACTGGAGTACCGTCATGGACGGATATAAGCTGTTCAGGAAGGACAGGCAGGGCAGAAAAGGTGGGGGAGTTGCACTGTATGTAAGGGAGCAGTGTGACTGCTCAGAGCTCCGGTGTGAAACTGCAGAAAAATCTCTGGATTAAGTTTAGAAGTGTGAGCAACAAGGGTGGTGTCGTGGCGGGAGTCTGCTATAGACCACTGGACCAGGGGGATGAGGTGGACGAGGCTTTCTTCCGGCAACTAACGAAAGTTACTAGATCGCAGGCCCTGGTTCTCATGGGAGACTTCAATCACCCTGATATCTGCTGGGAGAGCAATACAGCGGTACACAGACAATCCAGGAAGTTTTGGAAAGTGTAGGGGACAATTTCCTGGTGCAAGTGCTGAAGGAACCAACTAGGGGTAGAGCTCTTCTTGACCTGCTGCTCACAAACCAGGAAGAATTAGTAGGGGAAGCAAAAGTAGATGGGCACCTGGGAGGCAGTGACCATGAGATGGTCGAGTTCAGGATCCTGACAGAGGGAAGAAAGGAGAGCAGCAGAATACAGACCCTGAACTTCAGAAAAGCAGACTTTGACAATCTCAGAGAACTCATGGGCAGGATCCCCTGGGAGAATAACATGAGGGGGACAGAAGTCCAGGGGACCTGGCTGTATTTTAAAGAATCCTTATTGAGGTTACAGGGACAAACCATCCCGATGTGTAGAAAGAATAGTAAATATGGCAGGCGACCAGCTTGGCTTAACAGTGAAATCCTTGCTGATCTTAAACACAAAAAAGAAGCTTACAAGAAGTGGAAGGTTGGACAAATGACCAGGGAAGAGTATAAAAATATTGCTCGGGCATGCAGGAGTGAAATCGGGAAGGCCAAATCACACCTGGAGTTGCAGCTAGCAAGAGATGTTAAGAGTAACAAGAAGGGTTTCTTCAGGTATGTTAGCAACAAGAAGAAAGTCAAGGAAAGTGTGGGCCCCTTATTGAATGAGGGAGGCAACCTACTGACAGAGGATGTGGAAAAAGCTAATGTACTCAATGCTTTTCTTTGCCTCTGCCTTCACGAACAAGGTCAGCTCCCAGACTACTGCACTGGGCAACACAGCATGGGGAGGAGGTGACCTTTCTCCACAGAGAGCTGAAGTGTTTCGGGACTATTTAGAAAAGCTGGACGAGCACAAGTCCATGGGGCTGGATGCGCTGCATCCGAGAGTGCTAAAGGAGTTGGCGGATGTGATTGCAGAGTCATTGGCCATTATCTTTGAAAACTCATGGCGATTGGGGGAGGTCCCGGACGACTGGAAAAAGGCTAATGTAGTGCCTATCTTTTAAAAAGGGAAGGAGGAGGATCCTGGGAACTACAGGCCAGTCAGCCTCACCTCAGTCCCTGGAAAAATCATGGAGCAGCTCCTCAAGGAATCAATTCTGAAGCACTTAGAGGAGAGGAAAGTGATCAGGAACAGTCAGCATGGATTCACCAAGGGCAAGTCATGCCTGACTAATCTAATTGCCTTCTATGATGAGAGAACTGGCTCTGTGGATGAGGGGAAAGCAGTGGATGTGTTATTCCTTGACTTTAGCAAAGCTTTGGACACGGTCTCCCACAGTATTCTTGCCAGCAAGTTAAAGAAGTATGGGCTGGATGAATGGACTATAAGGTGGATAGAAAGCTGGCTAGGTAGTTGGGCTCAATGGGTAGTGATCAATGGCTCCATGTCTAGTTGGCAGCCGGTATCAAGTGGAGTGCCCCAAGGGTCAGTCCTTGTTCAATATCTTCATCAATGATCTGGAGAATGGTATGGATTGCACCCTCAGCAAGTTTGCAGATGACACTAAACTGGGAGCAGAGGTAGATACGCTGGAGGGTAGGGAGAGGATACAGAGGGACCTAGACAAATTAGAGGATTGGGCCAAAAGAAATCTGATGAAGTTCAACAAGGACAAGTGCAGAGTCCTGCACTTAGGACGGAAGAATCCCATGCACCGCTACAGACTAGGGACCGAATGGCTAGGCAGCAGAAAAGGACCTAGGGGTTACGGTGGATGAGAAGCTGGATATGAGTCAACAGTGTGCCCTTGTTGCCAAGAAGGCCAATGGCATTTTGGGATGTATAAGTAGGGGCATTGCCAGCAGATTGAGGGACGTGATCGTTCCCCTCTATTCGACATTGGTGAGGCCTCATCTGGAGTACTGTGTCCAGTTTTGGGCCCCACACTACAAGAAGGATGTGGAAAAATTGGAAAACGTCCAGCGAAGAGCAACAAAAATGATTAGGGGACTGGAACACATGACGTATGAGGAGAGGCTGAGGGAACTGGGATTGTTTAGTCTGCGGAAGAGAAGAATGAGCGGGGATTTGATGGCTGTTTTCAACTACCTGAAAGGAGGTTCCAAAGAGGATGTATCTAGACTGTTCTCAGTGGTAGCAGATGACAGAACAAGGAGTAATGGTCTGAAGTTGCCAAAGGGGAGGTTTAGGTTGGATATTAGGAAAAAACTTTTTCACTAAGAGGGTGGTGAAACACTGGAATGCGTTACCTAGGGAGGTGGTGAAATCTCCTTCCTTCGAAGTTTTTAAGGTCAGGCTTGACAAAGCCCTGGCTGGGATGATTTAGTTGGGGATTGGCCCTGCTTTGAGCAGGGGGTTGGACTAGATGATCTCCTGAGGTCCCTTCCAACCCTGATATTCTATGATTCTATGAACTCCTTCCTTGCCAATCTGGAATAATCCCTGGTTTACATTGGCTAATAGCTCAAAACTCAAATGCCCCTGGCTAACCAAGGCCATATAAACCATAAAAGATATTATCAAAAGCACAACTTTAGCTTCCTGCACATACCTTTGTGATAAATACCAGCCCCACCAGAGAAGGTCCTTTCTACAATAAACCTCCACTCAAAATTATAAAGCATCTGAGGAATTGTTGGCAGGCCACAAACAGTACTCCAGTTGAAGTGCACCTTAAAAAGCATGTTAGCCAAAAACATTTTGTGGGCTGAACTCCTTGATTTATCCTACTGACTGTACCATAGAAGAAAAATGGGACAAGGAGCTAACCATCTCTACTTCCTCTGACAGGTGGGATAATATCTGGCACCATATTTTCATGTTTTTGCGTTTCTTTCAGAACAAAATTCTAAATCAATATTATAGGACTCCTGAGAGATTGCGTATAGATGGACTAGCTCCACATAGTAAATGTTGGAGATGTGACAGCTCCAATGCAAACCTGTCTTATATAGTCTTTGAATGTCAAAGTATATCCACATTTTGGAAGGAAGTGGGTGGTGCTCCAAGGTAACCAGGGTAGAGGTTTCCCCCTACATCAGTCTTCCTGTGTTTTGGTCATTCTAGAAGATCTACCCAGTTTGTGTAATGCCAGGAAATGGATTGCTGGAGCACTTATTGTGGCCTAAAGAGTCATTTTACAAAAGTGGAAATCTGCTAATCCCCCCCCAATTCTTTGATTGGCTAACTGAGCTAACCAACACCACCCTCATCAGAGGCACAAGATCCAACTATGAAGACACTTGGTCTTTCATGAGAGCATTACAAACTGACTCCAAGTAGATTGGGCTTCTGGTGCTTCTCTTTTATGCGGGGAGGCGTTTTTAGGAAATTATTTATCTTATTATGCTCAGGAGTACTTATCTATCAATATTTCATACTGTGTTATTGTTAAATATGTACTACTGCTGTATTTTCTGTGTCATTGTATTTGAATATGTCTATATGGATATGTTAAAATGTCTGAAAAATAAAATTAAAATAAATAAACTATGTTTTGTTACTTCAAGCAAAATTGTAAGTGTGCACCATTCTGATCAGGCACATATTTTGCACAAAATGTCATGCATGTTTATTATTAGATTAGGCTGCAGCAGGTTTAATTTTAGATCTTTCGATTCAAGTGGTGCAATGAAGATTAAGTGTTAGGCGTAATTAAAGATGCAGATGTAGTTCTATTGAATTATAAACCTCATTAAGTGCAATGTCCTGGACAGGTTCATAAGCTAAGCTACAAAGGACTTCCTTACTTGATACTAAAGCTATTAAAATATTAGAAGGTAAATCTAAACATAAAAAAATTATGATTAGAATGAAACTGATACTTTAAACACCTAATTACAAAAGACCATGTTTCTTTCATGTATAATGACTTCCCTTTCTGCTTAGATTGCTAGATTTGATATTAAAATGCAAGTATTTTTCTCCCTTTTGAGTATGCACAAAATGCAAAAATTCCTGAATTAGATCCTGTCATCACGGTCACTATTTAGGTACTAATATGTTTCTCTCCTCACTGTAGTATTTGAGCACCTCATAAGCATTAATAAATGTAGCCTTCCAACACCTCCTATGAGGTAGGTAAGTACCATCCCCCTCCTTTTTATGGATAAGGGATTGAGACCCAGAGATCAGAGCCATGGATTACTTTATATTTTACACAAGACTTTCCTTTTGGGAATCTCATGTGACCAGATATTGAAAAGATTGAGGCGATAAATAAGATGGGACATGACAGAGGTACACAAAACAATAGAGGAGGTGTATGGGATGTTTCTATTTATCCTCTCCCATAATAGAAGAGAAAGGAGATGTCCAGTGAAATTGAAAGGACGAGAGTTTAAAACAGATAAAATAAATTCATTTACACAGTGCATAGTTTACCGATGGAACGCATTGCCATATGAAATGGAGGCTGGTTGTTTAGCAGGACTCAGCATTTATATGAATAATGAGAACATCCACAGTTATATTTGATACGATGAAAACAGCATAAGGAATATACACCTTTGTGCTACAGGGCATTAGCCAAACACTAACTGATGGATGGGGAGAAAGTTCCCTTATGGGAATTCCATAACTGGCCATCCTTGTGGTTTTTTCTGAAACATTTTGTACTGGTATCTGTCAGGTCCAGGATACTGGAATAGATGGATCGTTGACCTGATCTAGCAGGACAATTCCAATACATCCAAATTTTAGCGGGATGTTTGCTACTCCTCCTACAATGTCATCTGGTAGGAGGCACAATCTGCTTTAAGTCTAGTGACTGATTAGTGTAACTGTCCTGTGGAAAGATACGTGCTAGTTGTGGACACATTCCAAACTGGCTGTCACACTCTGGGTCTAAATCCTTCCTCTATCTGGCATGGCAGAGCTATTGGTGCTGTGCTAAGGCCATAAACTGAATCTTGGGCCTTGTAGCTGGGGTCCCCCAATTTAATGTTTATCAGTTGTTTGAACCAGCCCTGATCACTTCTAAAAAAGCCAACAAAATCGTTCTATGCAAGATCCATAGGTTCCCAAACAAGTCTCTATCCCATTTCCTCTCTAATCCACAGCATCTTTCATTCCACTAAGTAAATGTTCCTCAGACGTTAGCACACTATCTACTTACCTATTATATTATTTCATTTTAAATTATGCCTGCACTTAAGAGTATTTTGTAAGGATGAATTATAAATTGAAAGAATAAAATAAATAAAATTGATTTGATTCATGGCATGATATTAGAATCTGCTTGTTTGCACGACTTCCTGGAAAATAAATACTGAAAGTCTCCTCTCAGTGAATGAGCTCTAGAATTTATACTGCATTAAGCATCTAAACACACAGTGCATGCTTCCTTCAGATGAATCTGTGAACAGGGGAAACACACACACAATGCATCCGATGAAGTGAGCTCACGAAAGTAGCTCACGAAAGCTCATGCTCAAATAAATTTTTTATCTCTAAGGTGCCACAAGTACTCCTTTTCTTTTTACACACACAATTGGTTCTGGATTACTTTGTATTTTACATGATACTTTCCTTTCGGGAGTCTCACAGAAGTTCCCATTTATTTACATCTATTTGTCACCTACTCCATCCAGTTGATGTCAAAGCCAGTAAGATACAGGAGTTTGTTTTGCAAACAAATCTTTAACAGCTGTAATTCATAAAATATTATAGACAATCATAGCTCAGTATGTTACTCCTGGAGTATTGCAGCTGTTCTAAGAATTCAAAAATACTCCCTTGAATTTCTTAGAAAATAAAAACTGATGATATTGAGAAGTGAATTTAGTCTATTGAGAAGTGAAGTAAGCCTCAGCAAACGTAAGACTTGAAATACCTGAACACGTAATCTGGTACTTATACTTTTGCAGTTACGCATTCTGCTGCTTCATTTTTGCTATTTTTCTGTGTTTGTTTTATATAATTGGACTCGTTTTTAGGAGTAAGAGTTTCTCTTTTACACAAATCTAAATTTGATTTTGTTAATTTTTGTATCAAACTGAATAGTACAACAGTGGGATTTTTTTTATAAAAGTCAGATGACTTACTGTTAGGGCTTTCTGAGAAGTAGCAGCCTTGGATATTTTTAATCTGATTTCCTTGCCTTTTACAAATTTGCCTTAAGAAAAGGAATAAAATATGAACTATTTAGTAAAAAAAAAATCATTTAAGAAGTATGCACACAGCAAAAATAAATATTGGGTATTTATTTTCTAAAGACCAGTTGTCATATGTTTGCTTTGGTGGGTCATTTTTTTTAAAGTAAACTGAAAAAAAAAACCAGGTTCCTCACTTAGAGCAGATGCATTGGAGGAAGGCAAAAATGTGTTAATGCACTGTAATGAATTCAGGTGCTGCGGATATAGTTACTAAATAAAACACACAACTGGGAAGCTGGGATTAGAAGCTTTTCTTTCTGCTCTATAAACACAGGCCTCTCTGCCACTTAGATTGCTTCCTCAGCTGGAAGCAGCAGCACGTCCCAGTCTCTTTGAGCCGACCCCAACCAGGGCAGCATGATCTCCCATACACAGCCAAATACACTACCGTACACGGACAATTGTGCAATCAGTCACTCATATACTTAGCTGAAGCTTTGATTATCTAATTTCGTTGAACTCACTGAAGAGTAGATTTTCTCTAATGTATGTTCAGTGAAAAAATAAAGTGACCAGGGAAGAGCTTGGGTTTCAGGTTAGAAAACTCAGTACACTCTGTACAAATCCTTGTGTTGGCAATGCTGAGGGGTAGATTCAGAGGATACAAAAGGTGACATAAGCTATACACCAGGGACTGGTGTAAATTACGCCAAATAAGACTCAGCCTCTAACTGCAGTGCACCTTGCATCCCCTTACACAACCACCTCAGAATTTAGGCCATATTCTCTTTGACCACCTTGTCTTAACTCCTTTGGTATTCCTAGGGCATGAATCACAATTAACTCATTTTAGATTAATTAGATCATGATTATATACTTCCAGTGGGCCATTATGTTAGATTGTCACTAATGGGGCACTGAATAGCTCAAGGGATTAATAGGCTCCATCTGATTTTATGCATTACTCTTCACCATGATATCTGAGGATATGGAATCTTCCATCTTAAATTTACCAGTGCAAATCCAGCCTAGGTTGGTAGTGACTGAAAATGATAACATCTAACTGTTATTTGGAGGCCAGTGTAAAACAAATTGCTCAGTGCCATTCAGTTCATAACAGGTAGGTGTGGACTTTTCAAAAATATTGCCATGATTGGCATAGTAGCAGAAGCAGACTGAATGGGCTTGGCTGTCTATCCTCTTATCTGTCCAACTCAGCAGCCAAGCTTCCAGTGGGGTACTGCTGCCGGAACCAACCCCACTACCCCATTGTACCCTCTTCCCATTGGGCAGTGGGCGATGAAGAGACATCCACTCCTGTTGCAGCCTCTGTATCACTAAGCTTAAGGGCAAGTATTGCCCCAAAGGGGACTTTCACTTTTCACTTTCTGAAGAGTAATATTTAGAATCCTCTCCCTTTTCCAGGTGACTAGCTCCACTTCCAAGGTTGTATGCAGCACATTGCTGGGTTGTGTATCTTCAGCCAATAAAGGAAAAGTTTGATCCATCACTGGCACATGCAATTTGTGCCAAAAAAAACCCTCATTCTAACTTTTTTGTTCATGCATAAATATATGGATCCCAAAGCAGCTTGTCACTGTTTTCATTTGACTCAAGTTGATGATTAATAATTTTCGTAGTTCAGAAACACAAAAATGTGCTCTCAGTGATATAAGTTTTGTTACAGCTGGAAACCCGGAATCTTTCCATTACTGTGATTTACAATGACATTAAGATATTGCCTAAATCTACTCTTCCAAACATAGCACACACATAGGAACTCTCTTTAAGTCTCTCCAGCCATCCCTCTTTAGTTACTTAAGTGGTAGTATAGACCTGCCCTAAGTCCATTGAACTTACGTTGTGCAGGAATGTGAAAAAGACACCCCCCTGAGTGACGCAAGTTACAATGACCCAAGTGCTGTCCACACCAGTGCTACGTCGGTGGGAGATGATCTCCTGCCAACACAGCTTCAGCCTCTCGTGAAGGTGGAGTAGTGTTCTCCCATCGGCATAGAGCGTCTTCACCAGATGCGCTACAGCAGTGCAGCTACGCCAATATAGCGTTTCTAGCGTAAACCTGCCCATAGAAACAGCTAGTTGGGTAAACTTCTAATAGTTCATTAATTACAGAATTAGGGAAGGAATCTTGTCCCTTCAGTATTTTCTGTGAATATTCAGCATCAGATTCCCCCCTAACTTACATCAGGGCTTTACAGTACACTGGTACATTTACGTCAGTAGAGTTACTGCCAGGATGGGTGCAAAAGAGATCAGCATCAGATCCTTAGTCTACAGCTGTTTTTCTCTGATCGGAGATGATCAGCAATGTTTTTAAAACACAAGTAGACCATAAAGAAAAAATCATTAGTGATATTGACAGAAGTAGCAGAGGATTCACAGTTCTCATTCATGTGTTTTATAGAAGCTTTGCCAAAATAATTCCTCAAATTTTACAGTCCTGACCCCTACATTGGTTTTTATTTCATCTCCTCTCATTCTTTAGCTGTCCTGAGCTGGACTCTACTGATGTCACTGGTCCTTAAGAGGTTCTTGAGGAGGGTGGGAGAATTACAACATTTTTAACACTCAACAGTTCCAAGCTGTTAAGAGATGGGAAATGTAGACAGGGAACTACAGAGCTCTTGTAACTTTACCTAAACTGCAGCATGCAGGAGTCATTCATCTGAGATATTTATGAACTAGATCTGGGTCATTCTACTCATTAACAGAAACATTCTAGCCAAGAGAGTTTTCTGACATCCTCAGGGTCATTGGTAGGAGTTTCCTCAAAATGTTATTTTGTCAAACTTCATATAATAGAGCAACATAATCAGGTCATATTAAGATGGGCTCATGTTAGAACGTAAGCAAAAAAGTCTCAGATGTCAATTGATGTCACTGCTAACAAGTCATGCGGAAGATAATATAGTGGATCTTGGCTGGATTTCCTGCCAAGATTTCCAGACCTTTGTTTTGCTTTTCCAACGGTATACACAATATCATTTTAAATGGATCTAATGAGCCTGTATTCCTCGAATGGGCCCTTCCCAGCATGTGAGTTGTATTTTCCATTTTGCTGATGAGTTCCCTTCCTAAGGAAATCAATTTCTTGAACAATACATAGATTAAGGCTGCCACAAAAGCAACAGCATTAGCACTTCAGGGTCTTTACTCTGCCCTCAAATGTACAGCATGTAGATAATTTTTGCCATGTGATATAAATGGAAATGTATTGCGTCTCTTCTTTAAGGAGCGAAAAAACTATTTTTCTGCTGGTGCAAAGCCCCAACATGTGTCAGGTGGTTACATTTAAGTGAAGGAGATGCACACTGTTGGAAAGGGACAGAGGTAGAAGGGAAAGGGATGGCGGATGTTATGTCCACTGAATACATTGGTTAGTCTCTAAGGTGCTGCAAGTACTCCTTCTCTTTTTGCAAATACAGACTAACACGGCTGCTACTCTGAAACCTGAATACACACAGAGAAGAAGAAGAAAAACACAAATGCCCTTTCTGGAATTTTGCAACATAACACTCCTTTGTTTCTTAAAACCCAGAACACTAACTCACAACAACACAGACAGAGACCTAAGGCACACTTCAACCAACCTGTTCAGATTGTCCAAGAGAACCCAAGTAGACCAGGAAACCCCTTATAGAAACCACTTTTATAATTCAAAGTGATAGCTTCTAATTTTAACAGTTTTCAGTACATCCCAGATGACTTGGAAGAACGAACAATTTATACCTATTCTTATTTCAAGAGAAGAACAAAGGGCCAAAGGCTAGGGACACAAACTAATCTTGATCCATGGACATGTCTCATTATCAGTGAGCTCTGCTGTGGAGAGAGGGCACCTACATGGCCACATGCGTAACTTCTATTTCTGCCTATAGCCATTGCATCATGACGTTGTTCACACTCAGAACTCCCATATTGATTTGCATGTTTTGTTGGAGGCTCAAATTAGTGAATTCAGACCTTTGGGGTGGGGGAATCCTTTCAAGAGTAGTCCCCAGCCTGTGTCCTTGCCCCCCAGGGCAGGTGGAGGGTCCAGGGCTTCACACAGTGTCTTGGGCTCCCTGGGCAGCTCTTACTACTGCCCAGATCCAACTTCTGGCATGGCCAGGGGGCAGGTTTCAGGGGTAGATGAGGGAGAGGAGGAGCAGGGTGCAGTGCCCCATGGCGAGGGGGGGGTCTAAGGCCCACCTCAGCCGCCCCCCGCACCCCCACCCCCCAGCCACCAGGAAGAAGCTGGAACTGCCCCTGAGCCTTGGGCGGCCGTATCATAGCGCCACAGAGAATCCAGGACAAATGCTGTCCCAAGTCATTGAGCCCAGGATCGGGACTTGAACTCTGCATTTCAGGACTGTTCCACCCAATTTGGGATGGGTGGTCACCCTACCAGTGGCTAGTAGGAGCACCCACCCCACCCAACCCAACCCCTCCATTCCAGGGACCCTAGGACAGGCAGTCAAGGTTCACTGCACCAGATTTCTCGCTGCCACCTCCCTGGACTTCTTCCTGCTAAGCTTCTCAGGCCTTCTCCCTCACAACCACTATAGGTTCACCCTCCTTTCAGAGCCAGGACCCTCAAAGCCCTCCCCTGGAATCCCTCAAAAGTACAAACCAACAAGAATAGATTTCAACCTACTTCTGCCCTCTGTGAGTTTGACGTTTCCTCCCTCTCTAGTTTCCGCTGTTTCATTTCATGGTTAAATGCCTCCCAGGAAAGTCAGTTTGTGCCCTTCTTTTAGGGCACATCACCAGAGCCTACCCCACCCCTGTGAGTGCTCTGTCTCTCTCCTGACCTCTTACCAGACTTCTCATTTTAGGAGAGGATCCAGGGACAACTTTGCCCCTGAGCTTCCTCCTTGACCATCGTGGTCTCTCCAGTGTCAGGTGGATTCAACCTGAACTTAGTGTTGGTTTTGAGAGAGGAACAAGTTATTTGATTTTGAACCTCTGTGTTGGGTCAGATAGTTTTTATATTATATGTATTAGAACCATATTTTTTTTCCTGATTTGATCCTGAATCTGAGATTATTTTTCTGTGACATTTACAGTCACCAAATTAATATAAGCTAATTTACTAAATTCTGAAGTTTTGGAGCCTGGATTAAGTAACAAGTTACTTAGATCAATGAGATAAAGACAGCCCTGACTTCAGAGACCCTCTGTAGTTTAGGGAAGATGCTCTCACTTGTAATCACCACTGCTGTCCTGAGTAATGACATCAGAGAGGAAATCTTGCCTCCTCTAGGAAAAATCCACTTGATAACACTAACATATGAGAGGGGAAACCTCCTCTATGGGATGGTGAGGTGCCAGTTCTTAATGTGATATCGAGATTCTAAGCCTTTGTCCTCTAGACTGATCACTAACAAAGAGCAATAAAAATCTATTTCCACCTTTAAAAAGCAGTAGAATTAAATGGAGATGGATAAAACTGCAGCAATTTAGTTAGGTAATTAATATTAATAGAACTCATTTTAAGAGGCTCAGACATACTTGCTAAGTAGGTAACAATTTCCAATTACAGCAGTTACTGCTACTGATTGGCTATGAGATGTGCCCACAGCTAGTCTCTCTGCTAAAACATCCTATTACTTTTGTTACTTGGTCCTCCTTCCCCTTTTGCCTTCTTTTTTGCTTCACTCACCTGTTATGTTTTATATTAGACATGAAGCTACAGTTGGGCATCTCTGGGGCAGGGACTGTCTAGGCCATTTTAAAACCAACTATTATCAGATGATTTTATGGACATTCTTTTGAAGTTTAGGGCTGGTAAATCCATGGTACGCCCACACCTTGAATACTGTGTGCAGATGTGGTCGCCCCATCTCAAAAAAGATATATTGGAATTGGAAAAGGTTCAGAAAAGGGCAACAAAAACTATTAGGCGTATAGAATGGCTTCCATATGAGGAGAGATTAATAAGACTGGGACTTTGCAGTTTGGAAAAGAGGCGACTAAGGGGGGATATGATAGAGGTCTATAAAATCATGACTGGTGTGGAGAAAGTAAATAAGGAAGTGTTATTTACTCCTCCTCATAATACAAGAACAAGGGGCCATCAAATTAAATTAATAGGTAGCAGATTTAAAACAAACACAAGAAAGTATTTTTTCATGCAATGCATTGTCAACCTCTGGAACTCCTTGCCAGAGGGTGTTGTGAAGGCCAATACTATAACGGGGTTCAAAAGGGAGCTAGATAGATTCATGGAAGATAGGTCCATCAATGGCTATTAGCCAGGATGGGCAGGAATGGTGTCCCTAGCCTCTGTTTGCCAGAAGCTGGGATTGGGTGACAGGGCATGGATCACTTGATGATTTCCTGTCTGTTCATTCCCTTTGAGGCATCTGCCATTGGCCACTGTCAGAGATCAGGATACTGGGCTTGATGGACCTTTGGTCTCACCCAGTATGGCCGTTCTTATGTTCAAAGTTTTCCAAATGTCAATTAAACTTTTCACTGAACTGATGAGGGAGATTTTGTAAAAATTTTGGGGGGAAATTCATCCTGCCTGTCAGTGAGCCATAGAGCTGGTTAAAAAAAAGTAACCAACACCCCCCCACACCCACCCCCCGCTCACACACACACACATTTTTCATGAGTTTTTTTGAAGGGGTGGAAGTCTCATTCTCCAACAAACTTTGGTAAAATCTAAATATGTGTCAGGTTTCAGAGTAGTAGCTGTGTTAGTCTGTATCAGCAAAAATAACAAGGAATCCTTGTGGCACCTTAAAGACTAACAAATATATTTGGGCAGCTACAGAACTGGAATTAATTTGCAAACTGGATACCATCAGATTAGGCCTGAATAGAGACTGGGAGTGTTTGGGTCATTACAAAACCTAAACTTAATTTCCCCAATACTAATTTCTCCCTACTGTTACTCACACCTTCTTGTCAACTGTCTGTAATGGGCCACTCTCTTACCACTTCAAAAGTTATTTTTCCTCCCTTGGTATCCTGCTGTTAATTGATTTATCTCGTTAGACTGACCTCACAGTTGGTAAAGCAACCCCCAACCTTTCATGTATTTATACCTGCTCCTGTATTTTCACTCCATGCATCTGATGAAGTGGGTTCTTACCCACAAAAGCTTATGCCAAATAGATTTGTTAGTCTCTAAAGTGCCGCAAGGATTCCTCATTATTTTTGCTAAATATGTTTATTATTGTATGTACAGTGCTTTAGCACAAGGAGGCCCTGTCATGACTGCAGCCTTTAAACACTAGTACAATATAAATACCAATAACAACAATTGCAACTTTCTCAGCAATGTAATAATTCAAATGAATGTAACAAACCTACACTCAAGCCATGCACTGGCTGTTAACACTGGGCATGACTGATGAGACCAAGAGGTTGGTAGTCACAAGACGCTTGGAAGAAGTAAACATAAAAATGTTTTAAACGTGTCAAGTTACTATTTCCAAGCAAACACCTATAGAATTTAAAAGACAGTCAGAGTGATGCAGCTTTAGAGTAAATGCAGCTCTTCAAAAGCTCTCTTTTTATAAATGAACATTGATTAGACTCAGACCTTTGAAATCCATGATAGATTTGCTAAATAAAAATCAATGTTTTAGATAGAAGACTGTCGCAACACCCGGATTGGCAAATTTTTAAAATACAGTCAAGTGTTTGTGCAACTAACTGCAAATGAGAGGAGTTCTGATGAATGGACATTGCACTAATATACAGAATACCCTTGCCTAATAATAATAGAAAAAAAATCAAATTATTCCAGAGTCTGACTAAGCACTGAGTGCAGTCATATGAGAATGAAAATTGGAGAGAGAAAGACCCATATCTTTACATTCCCACCAATCTTTTGTAGGTAATGAATTGTTTTGAAAATTCAGTTAGGGTAAAAGCTTTTGAATTGGAATCTGACAGACCTTCAGAGTAGTCTTAGAGGTTATCTCTGCAAGGCAGGTGGAAGAGGAAACAGATGAGCTTAACCCTATAAGAACAATTATGATGTATTACTAGCAACTAATGGCAATCTAATGGAGTCTTTTCAGTGAAGACACCACTGGCTACAATTTTTCTCTGTCATATGCATAAAAAAAGCTCTTCCTAATGAAGTCTACATTCTGGCAATTTCTCAGACTAAATGCAATCAAAGAAACTTCATATATTTGAGACTTCTCGGGCTTCAATGTATTTTTACACACACAGTTGTGTCACCCTCACCCCACGTGATAAATTTGAACATTCTGAAATCAGTTGCATACATTTGTAGAGACAACATGGTCTAATGGAAAGAGCATTAGCCAGGAGATCTGGGTTCTATTCCTCATTCTGTTTGGATCCATGGATCTTGAGAGCTGTGTTGTGGGGGTGGCTGATCATTGTAGCAGTGGAGATCTGTCTGAAGATTTTGCATCTGTTGTTCTGGCAGGGTCTGATGCCGCTTTGAGGTTGGTGTGTCCTGGTCTGTGGGAAGCTTGCTTCTGATGAGGAGAGGTTGGGGGACATTGTTTGAAGGCCAGAAGTGGAGGTTCAGGAAAGATTTCTTTCAGGATGTGGTCCCCATGGAATATTGCGTGGTAGTTGTTTGATGACAAACAAACTAGAGAAATACAGCCTAGGTGCTACTAGTATAAGGTGGGTGCATAACTGGTTCCCAGAGATTAGTTATCTGTGGTTCACAGTGAAGCTGGAAGGGCATACCTAGTGGGGTCCCATAGGGATCGATCCTGGGTCTAGTTCCATTCAATATCTTCATCAATGATTTACACAATGGCATAGACCAGTGTTTCCCAAACTTGGGACGCCGCTTGTTCAGGGAAAGCCCCTGGCGGGCTCGGCCAGTTTGTTTACCTGCCGCGTCCACAGGTTCAGCCGATCGCGGCTCCCACTGGCCACAGTTTGCTGTGCCCGGCCAATGGGGACTGCAGGAAGTGGTGCAGGCCAAGGGACATACTGATCGCCACTTCCCGCAGCCCCAATTGGCTGGGCACAGCAAACCGCAGCCAGTGGGAGCTGTGATCGGCCGAACCTGCAGACGCGGCAGGTAAACAAACCGGCCGGGCCCGCCAGGGGCTTTCCCTGCACAAGCGGTGTCCCAAGTTTGGGAAACACTGGCATAGAGAGTACACTTATAAAGTTTGGGGACAATGCCAAGCTGGGAGGGGTTGCAAGTGCTTTGGAGGATAGGATTAAAATTCAAAATGATCTGGACAAACTCGAGGAATGGCTGAAGTAAATAGGATGAAATTCAATAAGGACAAATGCAAAGTACTCCACTTAGGAAGGACCAATCAGTTGCACACATACAAAATGTGAAATGACTGCCTAGCAAAGAGTACTGCAGAAAAGGATCTGAGGGTCATAGTGAATCACAAGCTAACAAGCTACATGAGCCAACAATGTAACACTATTGCAAAAAAAAAAAAAAAGCAAATATCATTCTGGTATGTATTAGTGGAGTGTTGTAAGCAACACACAAGAAATAATTCTTCCATTCTACTCCATGCTGATAAGACCTCAGCTACTGTGTCCAGTTCTGGGTGTTACATTTCAGAAAAGGTGTGGACAAATTGGAGAAAGTCCAGAGAAGAGCAACAAAAATTATTAAAGGTCTAGAAAACATGACCTAAGAGGAAAGATTGAAAAACTTGGGTAGTTTAGTTTAGAGAAGACAAGACTGAAGGGGGACATGATAACAGTTTTCAAGCACATAAAAGATTATTACAAGGAGCAGGGCAAAAAATTGTTCTCCTTAACCTCTGAGGATAGAACAAGAAGCAATGGGCTCAAATTGCAGAAAGGGAGGTTGAGGTTAGACACTAGGAAAAGCTTCCTAATTCTCAGGATGGTTAAGCACTGGAACAAATTGCTTTGGGAGGTTGTGGAATCTCCATCATTGAAGGTTTTCAAGAACAAGTTAGACAAACACCTGTTAGGAATGGTCTAGTTATTACATAGTCCTGCCTTGAGTGCAGGGAACTGGACTAGATGACCTACTGAGATCCCTTCCAGTCCTACATTTCTACAATATCCCATATGGGTTCCAGTGTGGGGTCATAGGTGACAACCAGTGGTGTGTGGATGGAGGGGGTTTTATTTCTGCATTGAAGCAAGTTCTTTCAGGGTATATGAGTGGCCCATTCCATGATGTGATCTATATCTCTGGTGGAGCATCCTTGTGTGGTGAAGGAGGTTTTAAGTGTGTTAAGGTGCATATCCCAGACTTTCTCCTCGGAGCATATTCTGTGATATCTAAGTGCCTGGCTGTAGATAACAGATTTCTTGGTGTGTTTGGAGTGGTTACTGGATCTATGGAGGAGGTGTGGTGATTTGTGGATTTTTGTACATGGTTGTCTGTAGGGCTCCATTGTTAAAGCTGTTTGTGGTGTCCAGGAAGTTAATACTGGTGGGGGAATGTTCCAGAGCATGTAATGGATGAGGAGGAGGGGGTGAGGTTTGAAGTTGTGGTGGATATCTATGAGGGAGTTTAAGCTGTCTGTCCAGAGGATGAAAATATCATTGATGTACCTGAGGTATATCATTGGTTCACTAACCCCCCTCTTTTTGTCCTGTGACTGCAGAGGTGTTAATGGACCACTCTTCCTTGAATGGACATGTCCTAACTATCTACGCTAAACAATCTCTTCCACCTTGCATTTAGCTGTGACCTTCGGAATACTTTCCCCAGACCTGAAGAAGAGCTCTGTGTGGCTCAAAAGCTTGTCTCTCTCACTAACAGAAGTTGGTCCAATAAAAGATATTACCTCACCCACCTTCTTTCTCCTGTTTTGTGAGTGTCTTATGATTGTAACCATCTGGGTGGATTAGTATATCAGTTTTATAACTGTGGCTATGTCTGGGAAGCTGTGACAGGGCAATCAAGGGGCATCAACATTTAATAACTCTTCCATACTATAACAATGGGAGTTCTACTGGCAGGGTCATTAACTTTGAATTAACTCTCTACCCACAAGCCAATAGGGGTGGAAGTTTGGAGCCTGGAAATTTTCCCATAGAAATATGTGGGAACAAATGGTAACAAAGGCTCTTTTTAAAAGCAGGTGGCTTCTCTGTGAAGAGGGGCGATTCCACCACCAAAAGCAAGATGGCCAAGCCAAGTTAGGCCAGAAGGGCTACCTGGCCTAAGGGCTTGGACCAAGCGCAGGACTCACACAGATGGCATGAATGATCAGACTCAGGGATTGCATTTGTGGTTTTGTTGTTCTCCCTAGATTGGTTACTCTCTTGTACTTTGTTAACTTTGTTTACAGGTCCTTTATGCCTGTGTGTGTATTCTATAAATAAATTCTTTTGTTAAGCTTGTGTTCCTCATTTTACTTCCATATTATCTCTGAAGGACATAACTAGGAAACTAGAGCTTCCACAGACCGGTGGACTTCAGTAAGGATTGTGTCTAAGCAATTAGGAGGCTCAGGAGGACTGAAGCACTGGTTCTGGGGTCTAGACAGCCAGACTACTTAGTCCCACTACCCAAGAAAAGTGTCATACCCAGGGTCTGCACCAGGGAGTAAGCTTGAGAGAACCAGAGCTAGGAACAGTGATCTGCTGCTAACCAGATCCAGGGAGCTTAAGCAGTTGGATTCCATCACAACAAACTGGTTTCCTTCCAGAGAGCAGGACCAGCCCAGGTTGTAACAGCAACTATGTATGTCACTTACAATTCTAATGTCCGTGCCTACTGGGTCACTAAAATTGAGCAAATCCTACACCGAGTGGAAAGCCAAATGCTTATTTTTGGATTATTAACTAACATAACACAGCTAGATGCCACTTACCCAAATTTAGATTTTCTCCATTCCTTTGCTGCCTGAATCTTAAATTGTAAAGAATCCAAAATTCTTTACTTCTAATCTGATTATGTCACTAACTCATAAGAACCTTCTGTGCAAAAAGTCACTCTACCAAAGCCAAGTCTAAATTGCAACAAGAAAATTTGCACAAGGAGAATGAATTCATATTTGCTTCTACAAAAGCAGAACAGGCTGTGGTGTGATGCTTTCCAGTTACTACAAATCCCATCAGCAAAAATAGGATGTGTGGAAAAAAAAAGCAATATCTGATGAGGAATAAGTACCAAATACTTTTTTTGTCTTAAGGCTACATTCTCTATCATCTCTAGCACACACTATTTATAAGAGGTAGAGATAGGATCAAGTCACAAAAATTTGGATCTGGATTTCTGAATGCCTCTGAAGTTCAGAGATGCCCTGAAGTGAGGTTCAACCCAGTGTGGAAATATAGGGCATTTGCAAATCAGAAGATACAGAAATCCCCACATTTTTCATTTCAAGATGGTAAAAATCCAGATCCAAAATTTGAAGCTTAATCCTCTCACTACTGCTTAGAATTATTCAAACCAATGTGTCTGTTTCAGGAACATTCCAGAAGAGTTAACATATTCTGTTTCCTTCTCTTATTCAACTACTTGAACATCATCTGCCAACTTACTCAATTTCCTAAAATAACTGGCTTTGGCTGGTTAGAAGCGATCCCCCTACCTCCCCCATCCCCATGCAAAACATTAGTCATGCAACAAACAAGAGAGAGCACAACAAATATTTAATTTGGCCAAGCACTAAGTTTTAACTAATGACAGCTCATCTTTTCATTCAAGTAGCTAGAACAGGTGATACATTCATAATGCAAAGATCTGGAGGCAAACATCACTGCATTTAGAAAGTGGCTCCAGGTTTTTGCTATGGCAATCATTTTTGTTAAAACATCAACCCAGAGTAATTGTATATTTTGTTTAGAGTGACAGCTGAATTTTTCATATAAGTTGCTGTCTTTTGACAGGAGATAAGTGGGAAGGGAAATGCACTCTCTAAAGGCTTTTATCAACGAAAATCACAGTCATAAAATTGCACCCCAGAACACAGCAATATTTCCATACTTTACTGCATTTATAGGGAGAAAACTGTCATTAAGGCTAACAAGGTGTCATACAAAAGCATGTTTCTATTTACAGGTCCTTTATTTGGTGGAAACTTTTTTCCACAATCAAAGGGAGTGGGAGGTCATAAAAACTGGATTTAAAATGTTATGCTTTACAATGATGTGCTGCTAATATTTTAACAAAGGGCTCCAGCCGAACTCCCCACCTACTCCTTAGTCTGTGATAAGCCGCATGTGCTGTGGCTGGGGACTTGAGACAGACACACTGGGGAGTCCGTTTACCCATTTAAACAAAAAGCCTAGGGTGACCATATTTCCCAAAGGGAAAATGGGACACCGGTGTGGGGCTAACACCAGCCCCCTGCCCCTTCCTACAGTGCTGACCTGAGCCACTTGCCCGAGGGCCCCCTGTGAAGGGCTGAGGCTGGTGTTGCTGCTTGCCGGAGCCCTGACTGCCCTCCTGCGTTGGGCTGGCATTGCCACTCGCTCCCCCAGCAAGTTCCTCCACACCCCATTTTTGCCAAAATAGGGCTTAAAAAAGGGACTATCCTAGCCAAAACAGGACATACAGGCACCCTAAAAAAAGCCACTATCTTCTACTCAAAGAGGAAGGTAAACAAAACTTCTGTTAAGATGAACTTGCTACATATTTATCCTTTGCCCCTGAAAAATATGGATTCTGCTAACATACACTGAAGTGGTAGGGAGTTGGAGTGAAGACCTGATAAGAAGATATGGTGCAGTCCTCTTCCTGGGAAAAGGTTTGAAAATGTGTATCATTTGGTCCATTCTAGAGGCAGATTTGCTCTTGAAAAGCTTTATAAGTCAACAGCATCTGACTAGAGGGTGAACTCAGATAGAGGCAGGGAAGTCATCCCAACCTTTCCTTAAATGGAGTGGTAGAAGGTTAACAAGGCAGGCAGTTAAACCAGGGAGAGAACTGAACGATGAGTCAGGAGTCCAGGGTTCTATTCCTGATGCTGCTACCAACCTGCTGCGTGACCTTGGGCAAACCACTTCACCGCTCTCTACTTCTGTTTCCCCTCTGACACTTTGGCTGTCTTGATGATTTGGATACTCTGTTGGGGGCAGCACCTGGCGTAGTAATGTCATCAAGAGTTAAATGCAAGTAAACAGAATTTACCCACTTTTCATTTGGACGAGTATGGCGTTTAGTTTTGCTTAGTTAACAGACTTTTTTTTAACCACTACACCACTGGCCTAGCACAATGGGACCTTAAGGCTTGTTTATATGGGACATCACTGCATGGCAAACCCAGTTAGGAATCTACAGAGCATGAGTTTACAGTGCAGTAACATCCCGCATGGAAACTGTTACAGTCCTGGGGCATGCTTTGGCTACTACTACTTGCAAAATGGAGTAGTTGGGGACTCTAGGCCCCACAGTAATCCAAATAATAAATCAGAATGATGTCACCAGGATCTTCCCCTCACCTGAGAGCCCCATCAAGGACACTGTACTTTTTGCTAAAGTTACAAACAATTCAATTCCTTTCTACTAACGAAGAAATGACGAGTGGTTAGTGTTGATATTTATGCAACTAGAAATGAACCTCTCGGGGCAAACTGCATGGATATGCAGGCACCTCTACAACTGCACTAAAAAAAGTATCATCTTTATATGACAAATAATCATGCTGCTAATATTTCAATTATTTTGAAATTATGTAAACAAAGATATTTTTAGATCCTTTTCAAGAGCCACTCTCCTTCTCAAAAGGTTATCAATTAATCATGGGCTTTCATCCATCAGGAGCAGTTTTATCTTGGAAATCATCTTACCTACCTCTATCCTCTGCAAGGCTATCCCTCCTTTAGCTTTGCCATATGATTTACAATATCCTTTATGCCTCACTTTCCTTAACTTGCCATAGTTCCTTCCCTATGCACCCATTAAAGTCAATAACAAAACGCTTACTGAATCCAGTCATCCAGGACCCAGCCCCAAGTGCAATTCTGTTGCTGCTTTCCACAGATTATTACAACAATAAAAGCAACAGCTGCCCGAGGCAAATTTCTTCTCTGCAGAGAGGTGAAAAATAGCAGAGCCTTTACCAGCATCTTTGCATGGCAATCGACAAGGAAAACTTCAGCTGTTTTTCCTCAGACCAACGTACTCCAAGTTTAAAGTATTCACACACACACCACCCTTACCCCAAGCAAATCAACATTCAGCAAGCGGACATCCAAACACCTTTAACTCTGCTCTGTTGGACGTCATACAAAAAGACCCCAAGGTTCACTCTAACTCTTCCTTGCTAAATCAATAACAATTATTCTAGAAGCCACAAAAATGTGACAGTGCTCCTGACTAAAAGCAACACAATATAGTTCAGAAGTCGAACATTACAAAATAGTTAAACCCCCTTAAAAACAATTTAAGTTCCATATGCCCAAATTAAAACCATGGGAAAAGAATCATCCCAAAGTTACCTGACAGAGAGCAGAGTTAAGGTTGGTTGGGTCACACCCGTGACGGTGATTTATAACTTGATATACTTGCATTGGGGAATGTGTTCACTGAGTGGATGCAGGCACGTGTGAAACTTGTGTGTATAGCTTGACACTGCTTCGTGGTTCTGAGTAGGGCATCATTTGTCATCTTTAGCCACCCGAACTGTTCTTAAAGTTTGTTTTCTATGTTTGAGTTTTTCTTTGAGAACAGAGTTTCCCAAATAAGAGAAGAGAGTGTTTCTTTACACAGACCTGGATTAAAATGGTACATTACTTAAGTGCAACATCCAGCGTTTTAGGGAGTTGAAATACTTGCCAGTATTAGTATCTCCAAAATAGTTTCACATAGAAAAGTATTAACAACTTCTGCTTTGTGGTGCCTTTAGATAAGATGAATAAGAACACTGCAATATAGTGACTTGAGTTCTCTTTTGCTAGAGAGAGAATCCATTGTACTCACTTTGTAATAAACTGTTGGGCAAACTAATCCCAATTGGACTTTGTTTAAATAAAAGTTGGTCTTTCTTTTTGGGTCAGCTCACGCTCTGGCCCAGAGCCAAAAGAAAGAGTGGAATGTATGCAGTGGAAAATATTCAATTCCTTATTTAGAAACCCAGGACAAAATGGGGAGAAAATAAGCATGGAGTTCCTTAACATTCTCACAAAAAGAAAAGGAGTACTTGTGGCACCTTAGAGACTAACCAATTTATTTGAGCATGAGCTTTCGTGAGCTACAGCTCACTTCATCAGATGTTTACCGTGGAAACTGCAAAATCTGCTGCAGTTTCCACGGTAAACATCTGATGAAGTGAGCTGTAGCTCACGAAAGCTCATGCTCAAATAAATTGGTTAGTCTCTAAGGTGCCACAAGTACTCCTTTTCTTTTTGCGAATACAGACTAACACGGCTGTTCCTCTGAAACTTAACATTCTCACAGTCCATCACACTATTGCTGTTCCTCAAGATATGGCTTAGTCCTAGATTTTGAGGGTTCCTACCCAGCATCCTTCCAACCTAGCCTCATATACTCCATATACTGATCACACAGACACCTACCTCAGCAAATACCTCTTTATTACTCATATAACACCATCAATGAGCCTGGTGCTTTGCAATACAGATAAAGATGTACTCCTGGTCCCAAAGAACTTCCAGTCAATATTAAAACTAGATCTGACTGAAGGAAGGACAATGCTGAGAGGAACAGAGCAATGGAGTTATGTGTTCACTTGGCAGGATGATGCACATGCCATGTAGGTAGTAAAGAAGTTTTTGCAGCTTATGAGGCTACATGGTCTTCAGTTTAGGAAGACAGCCCCCACAACTGAATAAGGAAGTGTGTCCCCCACCTCCATATTTGAAGTGGGAAGCCAGCTACCAAGATCAAAGTGCAATTTTCCAAACACTAATCAGAGTGGGGAATTCAATCTCTCCCATGGCACACTGCCAAGCATCAGATGGGCCCCACCAACCGGATATCAAGGATGGTGGGTTTGGTGTGTTTGCAGTGCAGAATCCCTGATGAAAAGGCACATGGCAGCATACATCTAAGGAAGCTACTGCTTACCTGTGTTTTCTGATGTACTGATGTCGGATACCCACATTATTTTAAATTAATAAACACAGTTAAGGTAATTTGAGTGTTTGTGAAAGGTGACAAATCCAGACACTGACATTCTCCATTTAGTCACAAAGGCCCTGGATCCTGATGTCAATGGGCAAGGCAAACATCCATTGAAGTCCTCTACAAGGACGGGAGGATCATAGGGTATGTCTACACTACGAAATTAGGTCAAGTTTATAGAAGTCAGTTTTTTAGAAATCGGTTTTATATATTTGAGTGTGTGTGTCCCCACAGAAAATGCTCTAAGTGCATTAACTCGGCGGAGTGCTTCCACAGTACCGAGGCTAGAGTCGACTTCCGGAGTGTTGCACTGTGGATAGCTATCCCACAGTTCCTGCAGTCTCCGCTGCCCATTGGAATTCTGGGTTGAGATCCCAATGCCTGATGGGGCTAAAACATTGTCGCGGGTGGTTCTAGGTACATATCGTCAGGCCCCCGTTCCCTCCCTCCCTCCATAAAAGCAAGGGCAGACAATTGTTTCGTGCCTTTTTTCCTGAGTTACCTGTGCAGACGCCATACCATGGCAAGCATGGAGCCCGCTCAGGTAACCATCACCGTATGTCTCCTGGGTGCTGGCAGACGTGGTACTGCATTGCTATACAGCAGCATCAACCCATTGCCTTGTGGCAGCAAACGGTACAGTACGACTGGTAGCTGTCATCATCATGTCCGAGGTGCTCCTGGCCACATCAGCCAGGAGCGCATGGGCAGACTTGGGTGCAGGGACTAAATTTGGAGTGACTTGACCAGATCATTCTCTTTAGTCCTGCAGACAGTCCTATTGAACCATCTTATGGTGAGCAGGCAGGCGATACGGATTGCTAGCAGTCCTACTGTTCCATCTTCTGCCGAGCAGCCATGAGATGTGGATGGTTTGCAGTCCTTCTGCACCGTCTGCTGCCAGCCAAAGATGTAAAAGATAGATGGAGTGTATCAAAACAAGAAATAGACCAGATTTGTTTTGTACTCATTTGCTTCCGCCCCTCCCCCATCTAGGGGACTCCTTCCTCTAGGTCACACTGCAGTCACTCACAGAGAAGCTGCAGCAAGGTAAATCTAGCCATGTATCAATCAGAGGCCAGACCAACCTGCTTGTTCCAATAAGAACAATTACTTAGGTGCACCATTTCTTATTGGAACCCTCCGTGAAGTCCTGCCTGAAATACTCCTTGATGTAAAGCCACCCCCTTTGTTGATTTTAATTCCCTGTAAGCCAACCCTGTAAGCCATGTCGTCAGTCTCCCCTCCCTCCGTCAGAGCAATGGCAGACAATCGTTCCGCGCCTTTTCTCTGTGCGGATGCCATACCAAGTCAAGCATGGAGGCCGCTCAGCTCACTTTGGCAATTAGGAGCACATTAAACACCACACGCATTATCCAGCAGTATATGCAGCACCAGAACCTGGCAGAGCGATATCTGGCGAGGAGGCGACGTCAGCGCGGTCACGTGAGTGATCAGGACATGGACACAGATTTCTCTGAAAGCATGGGCCCTGCCAATGCATGCATCATGCTGCTAATGGGGCAGGTTCATGCTGTGGAACGCCGATTCTGGGCTCGGGAAACAAGCACAGACTGGTGGGACCGCATAGTGTTACGGGTCTGGGACGATTCCCAGTGGCTGCGAAACTTTCGCATGCGTAAGGGCACTTTCATGGAACTTTGTGACGTTTGACCAACATCAACATGGGATGGCCGGTAAAGGTACATGACGCTCGCATCTTCAGGAACTCTGGTCTGTTTCAACAGCTGCAGCAAGGGACTTTATTCCCAGACCAGAAAATAACTGTTGGGGATGTTGAAATGCCTATAGTAATCCTTGGGGACCCAGCCTACCCCTTAATGCCATGGCTCATGAAGCCATACACAGGCAGCCTCGACAGTAGTCAGGAGCTGTTCAACTACAGGCTGAGCAAGTGCAGAATGGTGGTAGAATTTGCATTTGGACATTTAAAGGCGCGCTGGCGCAGTTTACTGACTTGCTTAGACCTCAGCGAAACCAATATTCCCACTGTTATTACTGCTTGCTGTGCGCGCCACAATATCTGTGAGAATAAGGGGGAGACGTTTATGGCGGGGTGGGAGGTTGAGGCAAATCACCTGGCTGCTGGTTACGCGCACCAGACACCAGGGCAGTTAGAAGAGCACAGGAGGGTGCAGTACGCATCAGAGAAGCTTTGAAAACCAGTTTCATGACTGGCCAGGCTACGGTGTGAAAGTTCTGTTTGTTTCTCCTTGATGAAACCCTCCGCCCCTTGGTTCACTCTACTTCCCTGTAAGCTAACCATCCTCCCCTCCTCCCTTCGATCACCGCTTGCAGAGGCAATAAAGTCATTGTTGCTTCACATGCATTCTTTATTCATTCATCACACAAATAGGAGGATGACTACAAAGGTAGCCCAGGAGGGGTGGTGAAGGAGGGAAGGAAAATGCCACACAGCACTGTAAAAGTTTACAACTTTAAAATTTATTGAATGCCAGCCTTCTGTTTTTTGGGCAATCCTCTGCGGTGGAGTGGCTGGTTGGCCGGAGGCCCCCTCACCGCGTTCTTGGGCATCTGGGTGTGGAGGCTATGGAACTTGGGGAGGAGGGCAGTTGGTTACACAGGGGCTGTAGTGGCAGTCTGTGCTCCAGCTGCCTTTGCTGCAGCTCAGCCATACACTGGAGCATACTGTATGCTCTCCAGCAGCCTCAGCATTGAATCCTGCCTCCTCTCATCACGCTGCCGCCACATTTGAGTTTCAGCCCTGTCTTCAGCCTGCCACTTACTCTCTTCAGCCCACCACCTCTCCTCTCTGTCATTTTGTGCTTTCCTGTACTCTGACATTATTTGCCTCCACGCTCTGTCAGTGTGGGAGGACAGCATGAGCTCAGAGAACATTTAATCACAAGTGCATTTTTTTTTCTTTCTAATCTTCACTAGCCTCTGGGAAGGAGAAGATCCTGTGATCATTGAAACACATGCAGCTGGTGGAGAAAAAAAAAGGGACAGCGGTATTTAAAAAGACACATTTTATAAAACAGTGGCTACACTCTTTCAGGGTAAACCTTGCTGTTAACATTACATACATAGCACATGTGCTTTCGTTACAAGGTTGCATTTTGCCTCCCCCCACCGCGTGGCTACCCCCTCAACCCTCCCCCCTCCCCGTGGCTAACAGTGGGGAACATTTCTGTTCAGCCACAGGCAAACAGCCCAGCAGGAACGGGCAACTCTGAGTGTCCCCTGAAGAAAAGCATCCTATTTCAACCAGGTGACCATGAATGATATCTCACTCTCCTGAGGATAACACAGAGAGATAAAGAACGGATGTTGTTTGAACACCAGCAAACATACACTGCAATGCTTTGTTGTACAATGATTCCCGAGTACACATTACTGGCCTGGAGTAGTAAAGTGTCCTACCATGGAGGACGCAATAAGGCTGCCCTCCCCAGAAACCTTTTGCAAAGGCTTTGGGAGTACATCCAGGAGAGCCGCAAATGCCAGGGCAAAGTAATCCTTTCACATGCTTGCTTTTAAACCATGTATAGTATTTTAAAAGGTACACTCACCGGAGGTCCCTTCTCTGCCTGCCGGGTCCAGGAGGCAGCCTTGGGTGGGTTCGGGGGGTACTGGCTCCACGTCCAGGGTGAGAAACAGTTCCTGGCTGTCGGGAAAACCGGTTTCTCCGCTTGCTTGCTGTGAGCTATCTTCTTCATCCCCAAAACCTGCTTCTGTGTTGCCTCCATCTCCATTGAAGGAGTCAAACAACATGGCTGGGGTAGCGGTGGCTGAACCCCCTAAAATGGCATGCAGCTCATCATAAAAGCGGCATGTTTGGGGCTCTGACCCAGAGCGGCCATTTGCCTCTCTGGTTTTCTGGTAGGCTTGCCTCAGCTCCTTAAGTTTCATGCGGCACTGGTTCGGGTCCCTGTTATGGCCTCTGTCCTTCATGCCCTGGGAGATTTTGACAAAGGTTTTAGCATTTCAAAAACTGGAACGGAGTTCTGATAGCACGGATTCCTCTCCCCATACAGCAATCAGATCCTGTACCTCCCGTTCAGTCCATGCTGGAGCTCTTTTGCGATTCTGGGACTCCATCATGGCCACCTCTGCTGATGAGCTCTGCATGGTCATCTCTGCTGATGAGCTCTGCATAGTCACCTGCAGCTTACCATGCTGGCCAAACAGGAAATGAGATTCAAAAGTTCGTGGTTCTTTTCCTGTCTACCTGGCCAGTGCATCTGAGTTGAGAGTGCTGTCCAGAGCGGTCACAATGGAGCACTCTGGGATAGCTCCCGGAGGCCAATACTGTCGAATTGTGTCCACAGTACCCCAAATTCGACTCAGCAAGGCCAATTTAAGCTCTAATCCACTTGTCAGGGGTGGAGTAAGGAAATCTATTTTAAGAGCCCTTTAAGTAGAAATAAAGGGCTTCATCGTTTGGACGGGTGCAGGTTTACATTGATTTAATGCTGCTAAATTTGACCAAAAGTTCTAGTGTAGACCAGGGCATAGAAACCCTCAAAATGTAGGGCAGGAAGGGACCTTGAGACATCATATAGTCCATTCTGCTGTGCTGAGGCAGGATTAAGTATACCTAGATCTTCTCTGACAGGTGTTTATCTGACCTGTTGGTCAAAACCTCCAGTGATGGGGATTCCACAACCTCCCTAGGTAACCTGTCCGAGTGCTTAACTATCCTTATCATTAGAAAGCTATTAGGAAAAACTATCCTGAATCTCCCTTGCTGCAAGCCAAACTAATTGCTTCTTGTTCTATCCTTGGTGGACATGGAGAACAATTATCCACCATCCTCTTATGTATTTGAAGGCCTTTATCATGTCCCACCATGGCTTTCTCTTCTCTAGACTAAACATATCCAATTCTTTCTGTCTTTCCTCACAGGTCATGTTTTCTAAACCTCTTATTTTTTGTTGCTCCCCTCTGGAGTCTCTCTAACTTGGCCACATCTTTCTTAAAATGTGATGCCCAAAACTGGCCATGGTACTCCTGCTGCGTCCTCATCACTGCCAAGAGAGTGAAACAATTACCTCCCATATCTTACACACAAGACTGTTGCTAATACATCCCAGAACGATGACATTTACCTTTTTCACAAAAGTTGATTCAGTTTGCTATCCACTATAACCACTAGATCGTTTTTTGCAGCAACACCGCCTAGAAAATTATTCCCTATTTTGGATTTGTGCATTTGATTTTTCCTTCCTTAATGTAGTACTTTGCACTTGTCTTTATTGAAATTAATTTTATATGATTGATTTCAGACCAATTCTCCAATTTATCAAGATCACTCTGTGCCACCCATTCCCCCCCCCCAAAATACCATGTGGCATCACAGGGTGCATCATTAGCCAACCATTCCACACAGGGGAACAATAAGAAAAAACACAGCTTCACATGCACCAATTGTGGTTCTCACAGGTTAGTGTATGTCTAAACACAATGTACTATACTTGTTTACTCAAATGGACACAAACATTTTATTGTCTTTGGGGGGGGGGGTATTACACACTGATTTTCTGCACTGTTTTTTCCACTCAACAAAAGGTCTATTTTGGAGAATTGAATTAATTTTATTAGTTCATAACAAATACTGCAGAATGCATAGTGCTTGTCAAAGCCAACAGTAATTGCTAATGCACACCAAGCACCACGTAATTCATAGTTTCAGGAACACACCCGGTCATATTTATCAGATGTACTGCAAGCACTACCCAACTCAGAGAGCACTACTGTGGCTGACCATTAAAATGCTCTTTCAAAACCTGCCTCAACCGCATAGCTCCACATCGGGCTCTTGTAATGGCCCTCGTGTCTGGCTGTTCAAAGTCAGCAGACAGCTGCTCTGCCTCTGCCCTCCTCTCCGACAGCAGCTTTTCCTCTTATCTCACAGATATTATGCAGGACGCAACAGGCAACTATTACCATTGGAATATTTTTCTCATTGAAATTCAATCTAGAGAGTAAACACCACAAGCACCCTTTTAATCTGCCAAAAGCACATTCAATAGTCATTCTGCACCTACTGAGCTAGTAGCTCAGACTTTCCTTGGTGCTGTTGGTGTAGCTGGAGTACGGCTCCATGAGCCAGGGGAGCCAGGGATAGGTTGGGTCGCCCAGAATTGCTATCGGCATTTCAACATCATAATTGGTTATCCACCAGTTGGGAAAGAATCATAGAATCATGGAAGATTAGGGTTGGAAGGGACCTCAGGAGGTCATCTAGTCCAACCCCCTGCTCAAAGCAGAACCAACCCCAACTTTATCATCCCAGCCAGGGCTTTGTCAAGCCAGGCCTTAAAAACCTCACTCCTGTGCTCTTAAAGATGTACTGCATCTGTACCTTCCCTGACCAATCCATGTTGAAATTGATGGAGCATCCCCAGTGATCCATCAACACTTGCATAACCATAGAAAAAGTAGTCCTCTCTCGATTTACCCTGTTGCAAGGGGGGCTGATGCCAAAATAGGAATATGCATGCTATCACCCCACCACAGTCCAGGAACCCTATTGCTGCAATCCATCTACTCTATCCTGCACACTGCTGACAGTCACAGTCCTGCATGGCAGGAGATGATTAAATGGCCCTAAACACTTACTGGCACTGTGAATTTTCCAATTCCAAAATGATTTTCCATTCACCAGTAGGTACACAGCATTGCAAACCTCCAGAGTGCAATTGCCACTCACTTCTCCACTGTCAATGCAGCTCCCATTCCAGAGGGCTGAGGTGAGCTCATCACACATATCCGGGAATAAGGCCTTTTGCATCCAAAAGTTCTGCAGCCACTGCTCATCAGTTTTATGATGTGATCCCACCAGTCAGTGCCAGCTTCTCAGGCCTAGAAACAGTGTTCCACCCTCTGCAGCTGCTCTAGGAACAGCATCAACAACCTTGATGTGCTTTTTGATATATCCCTCAGCAAACTGTCCTGGAAGAAATCCTCATGTTTGTGGTTGTTGAGGTACTTCCCAAGGGTCTGCAAATACAGGAGAATTGTGCATCCTGTATTTGCAATGTTAACAAGAGCAGCACAGAACTCTGTGGGCTCCTTGCATCTGTCAGAAACAGTGAACACCAAAAAGTGCGGCTTTTTTTTTTAAAGGCATGAAAATTATAAAAAATGAATAGTACTATGGGAGGGGGAGAGTTGCATGTTGGGAACTTGATCCCTAGCTCCCAGATATTCCTGGGTGAGTCATTACTATCCCATAAAACATTGAAAAAATGTCCCAAAAGACATTTCACCAGGTGGTAGTGCATGGCACACGGATACCTACCCATGGTGCACTGCACTTTACATAGACAAAAGCACACCTACTAAGTATGTGCAGCACCGACGCAAATAGCCAAGTATGCACAAGCTTGATCAATGTACAAACTTCAGCAGCTGTACATTGGTGCAACTTCCATTGACCAAAGTTTTTAGTGTAAACATGGCCTAATACTGTAATTCATTTGAAGGCTGCTGCGTCTCAAGAGTAGATTCACTGAACTTGTTTTGATCCTCTATGTTTCACTCTGGCCTTTAACAGAATAATAGGCTTGTTTATTTTTTAATGGAAAAAATGCTTATGGTTAATTATCTTATGTAAATTCTACCCAGAAGTACTGAATCCAGTTCCTCTATGCTTGTTTAGCAAGTTGCATATAGTTGGAAGAGACCTGGAGAATAACTGCAGAAGGATGTATATAAACCCCGTAGGAATAATCTATTGCATAGAGTCACAAAACTTAGAGATAAAAAACACCTTATACGCCAGAGGTGGGCAAACTACGGCCCGTGGGCCACATCCAGCCCGCGGGACCATCCTGCCCAGCCCCTGAACTCCTGGCCCGGGAGGCTCGCCCCAGCCCCTCCCCTGCTGTTCCCCCTCCCCCGCACCTCAGCTCACTGCAATGCTCTGGGCGGCGAGCTCTTGCCAGGCAGCACAGCTGCAGAGCTGCGGCCTGACCCAGTGCTCTGTGCTGTGCGGTAGCATGGCTGGCTCCAGCTGGGCAGCACGGCTGCCTGTCCTGTTGCTCTGGGCAGCGCAGCTGTAGTGCTGCCAGCCACCAGTGCTCCAGGCAGCGCGGTAAGGGGGCAGGGAGCAGCGGGAGTTGGATAGAGGGCAGGGGAGTTCGGAGTGGTGGTCAGGGGGTGGGGGTCTGGATAGAGGTTGGGGTGGTCAGAGGGCAGGGAACAGGGGGCTTGGATGGGGCAGGGGTTCCCAGGAGGCAGTCAGTAATGAGAGGAGGGGGTTGGATGGGGCAGTGGAGGGCAGTCAGGGGCAGGAGTTCCAGGGTCGGTCAGGGAACGGGGGCGTTGGATGGGGCAGGAGTCCCGGGGGGCTGTCAGAGGGCGAGAAGCGGGGCTGGGGGGTCGGGTCATGTCTGGCTGTTTAGGGAGGCACAGCCTCCCTTAACCGGCCCTCCATACAATTTCAGTAACCCGATGTGGCCCTGAGGCCAAAAAGTTTGCCCACCCCTGTTACAGGCCATCAAGTCCATCTCCCTGCCTACATCAGATTGTTCCCTAAAGTGCATAATACCAGATAATTTATCCAAGGTTTCCTAGTGTTCCATATGAATTGTAAGAGTACTACCCAAAAGCTCTCCTTTCACGTGTACATATCTGATCCATGAATAAAAAGATGTCCATCCTGTGTAACATTAGGCTTCATGCCATCAATTATAAGAACCACATCTTCCCATGCGTATGTTTACAGGGCATTTTCACTGGATAAGCCAATAACCCGAGGGCAGGTTCCTTATCTGCATGTAATGATAGCAATTTACATTGTTCCGTCAAAGGCTAACTTTTTCTTTAAAAAATGATAGGGGAGTTAATTAGAGGTACTTAGCCAGTTCTTTGTCTGTGAGGCAGAACAGGGGAAGGTCAAATGGAATTCTTCTAGAAGCAGCAAATACAATGTGTCTGCACAGAAAGTACTCTCCCAACATGAATAACTACCAGATTAAGAATAACTAAAAGATTAACAATTAATTTCACTTGGAGTGAGAGGTGGTTTAAATTAAAGGCACTCTGATTTCCTATGACTTTCATACTTCAAACACTATGAGGCACCAAGACAGACAAAATAAAAAGCTGCAGGAGAAGATTGTTTCTGAAGCTACCATAGCGATCAGCGGTCAGCAGAATATAATAGCAGTTGACACGTCAGGTCAATATGAATGCAGTTTGGAGCCAGCTATTTTGGAAGCCATCCAGTTTGTCACTTCAGTACTAATGAAGAAAATGATGCAACATGTTTTACATCGTATGAAAACCAGGATAAAAATGAAGGAGAATTCTCCCATCTCTCTCCCCAAATTTAATTGTCCTATTTTTAAAAACTCATTTATTCTTACTGCTTCTTTGTATCAAGCTGACAGCTTTGCCACATCGCCCCCACTGTGCTCAAAAAGATGGTGTGATCCTGTATCCCAAATGTAGTCCTGATATTTTAATTGAGCTAATATATAGCCACAATTATAGATTCCACCGAAAAGTGAAGCAGCTGTCACACACAAAACCAGCATCCCCTCACTAGCTATATTTCAAATACATCAATAAATAAAATCCAATGGCCCATCAATCGAGACCCTCAGAAGGTTTAAAGGTTTGTGTGTGAAGGAGAAAACACATCATGGTTAGTTTAAGCAAGACAATTTGCTTCCCCAACCAAGTTGTTTACAAGCAATCCTATAAGTGTCTATCTGTCCACCAGAGTTATGCAGAGAGGGAGGAATATGATTGTACCTCCATGACTATCCCGCTTATCCCCCACCCCCATCCTGCTGCAAATTCTTTTGTGAATCCCTAACTCCACAGAGCTCCCGTGGAGTCTCTCAGGTCAGAAAGGGAAACAGACTTTAGGCACATGGAAAATTACTGTAGGCAACTTGCCAGTAGTGAGAGGGAAATGGAGAAAGGTGAATGCACAGACCTGTCCAAAAAAAAAAAGCTGTATAAGGAAATTTTCTCCATGTAGGAGCCAGTCCTGTCCTTTTCTCCAGGAGTATGGAGGGCCTTGAGCTGTTCTGGTGTGTAAGTAAATGGTGAATGATCGCTAGGGTTGGTATGTGACCCTAGATAGGAGCCTGGTAGCGTGCAGCGATCCCTGCATGCTGCCATGAAGTGAGTAGATGGGTGCAGGAAAACCAATCCCAAATTACTTGAAAAAATGAGCCGGTTTACTCACATGGGAAATGCCTGCACATAGACAAACTGCCTCTCAGTCCACACAAGTCTTCCTTGCACACTGCTCCAAAAACAGCATGGATGAGTGAACGGGGCCCTTGACTGGGAATCACAAGATAGGGCACTCTTGCCAGCCCTGCCACTTGAGCAAGGCCTCTGTTTCCTCTTCCCGTGCTTTGCCTGTCCTGTCCATCTAAGCGGTGAGCTCCTCAAGTCAGTGTAAGTAAAAAATACAGTGTCCAGCACCCTCCAGGCCAGTCTGTGCTCTCAGAAGAATACACAAAAGGGTTTGCCGAATCCATATGCAATTCCCAAATGGCAAATACAAACCAGATTATTTTTCCATGGTGGAAAATCCTCCAAGAAGTGCTCAACACTTTGAGAATGGTTGAAGAAAATAGATCCTTCTACCAGACACTGCTATAGGACAGTGGGCAAACCATAGACTGCATGCAGTATGTTGAATCATTCAGTAGGTACTGCCACCTTTTGATTCCTCAGGAGATAGGCAGCCGGTTTTCCTGATCATCAGTAAGTGATAGCGAGCGTCTGTGCTCCTGAAAATCTGAAATAGAGATACATGGCCCATGGAGCCCCTCAAATTTGGCTCAGCTTCCCCTCTGTCAGAAAGAAGGGACGGCCAGGCCAAATCTGTCACTCTAGGCAGCTGCCTAGTTTGCCTACAGTTAGAGTGGCCTTTGGTTTCATTCACAACTGTTTTTTAAAAGACGTACTAGAAACTGTTCAACTTAACATACATTCACAGCCATTTAAATGGGAGGCAGAGAAATAATCAACACAGTCACTTAATGGGACAAACCCCAAGAAGATGGGTTTTTTTTCCTATTACATTTACTGAATTTTCTGTCACCGTAGCAGGACAAACATAATTGTTCAAGCAGCTATGTTGAGACTAATTGCCCTGTAATTTACAATAAGAGTGGTTAATATGGCCATTAAGAGGTTACAAATGGTCACCATGATGTACAAAGTACCCAGGACAGATTATATACATGGGCTGGAGGTCAGAGCCCTTTTGCTCATGGTACAACATATAGAAAGGGTGGGTGAAATCCCAATCTATGGCTGTCATGGACAAAAAGAAAACTATTTTCTTCCCTATGAAATCCTGTGCAGTGGAACTAGGCTGGGTAGTGAATACTTTGGTGAATCACTGACTGGAAACACAATCACTGACCTGCCTTGTCTACATTTTTCCACAGAGAAAGTTGCCCAGACTCAGACTAGCCACTTCCCTGGGGGCAGACTGGTGTCTGGAAGGGATGAATGTCATGTCAGCTCTGAGCTTCAACCAGTTTTGCTCCCTGAGGAGCTGTTGCACAACTATACCATCCTCACCTCTGGTGGCTAAAAAAACAAACCAAGAGGTATTGGGACATTGTTGACAGGGATAATTGGTTCCCACTTTGGCATTCCAGGAATACTTGGTCTAGAAACTTTGCAAAATTAGCAGGATATCACCAATAGCTGTCTTCCATAAGGGATGGGCTGACCGTGGAATGGCCAATATGGACAGTACATTATGCTGCCTTTTGTATATGTTCCACTGACACCTAGTATAATTGTTCCAAATCTTGTATAATTGTTCTCTCCACTAGCTGAGCTATTGAAGCTTGTTTTTATGTTAGTGGGTGATGACCTGTATTTTTGGCTGTGTCCTGTGTAGACTTGGTTTTAAACAGGTTTTAACCATTTTAGCCATTATGATCACTTGAACTCTACTTTAAATGTCTCTGGTACTTTGAGCTGCTTTGGGTTCTTTATTTTTCAAGTGGTTAATTTTTAGAAGAGCAGAAAAACCTAAAAATAAACCAACTGCTATGACAACTTTGGCATTTCATTCTCAGATTTCAGTGGCCGGGAGAGAGAATGGTCTGTCTGGTCTTGGCTTTAAGCCACTAGGAGGTTCATATCTGACATAATCAACTCACATTAATCAGGTAAAGAAGCTGAATGCAATTCAGACCATGAGGCTTCCATTGAACAGTTGGGCTTGGACTTCAGAAGACGGAGGGGAAAGGAGAGCAGACGGTAGATACAGAGCCTATTTCTCTTCTCACTTATACCAGTTTTACACCAAACAATTGTAGTGGAATTATTCCCAAATTACAGTGGTGAGAGAAACAAGCCCTTGGCATAGATCTGCTTCAACAACATTTCTTATTATCTCCTAATTGCCATTTAGAGGACATTGTGATTTGTGTTACATCAACCTTTACTCATTTATTCTGAAGGTTGAATATGTCAGTGTGTCTGGGGCATCCAGCATTCAGAAATAAAATGTTTATAGAAACACAAGTCTTCTACTGTAACTTCAGTGAAAAAATAATGCTCTCTTTGTAGTTATTTTCACTTGACAGACAGCTTAAATTAGGTTGCTGAATAACTGGGTACATAGTACAACAGTAAACCTATCACAAAAGCATGTTAATCACAGCACAACTGATACTTGACATCCATTGGTGAAAGGCATTTTTACAGTCTTTCATTAAAATTGAAAGGAGGATTAAGAGGCCAATTTCTTGATTAATGTCTTTCTCTGCCTGGGAGATATAATCCTATCTATAACCCCAAATTACTGGAAACAAAATTAAATTTCTGCCAGCAGATCATTCCAAGCCTATATTGCACTGAGCTCAAGAGGATTCATTTCTTTACATACTTCATTCCACATAAAGACATGAGGAGTTTTCCATGTTGTAGTGAGAGCAATAGTGCTGACGGATTCTAAGAGCAACCCAATGGAATAGCCATCTGGACTCTTAGAGAAACTTTGATATTGATCATAGAGAGATATAGAATGTCCTAAACATTATTTTTACTCTTAAAAAAGTTTTAAAAGGTTAGAAAATTCCTGGCTGTGCCTCTACAAAGGAAGTAAATTTGATTGGTGCCAAAGAGAAATCAGTCCAGTAGCAGCAGTGGTGTCTATTTGAGCAGGCAGTATTCTGGCCCTCAGGGTAGATTATAACAATGAAATGTTATGGCTGATGTAGAACATCAACTTGTTACTCAAAATTCTTAAAAGACTCAAGAGGGGGGAAAAAAATCAATCAGCCTGGGAGGAACACAGTGGTAGATATTTTGATAGCATACTTCCTCTGGCCCTGTCCCACCCAGATTCAAACAGGGGGAGGATTTCCTTTTGGGAACCTGAGCACCTTTCCCCTTTCAAGTGGCAGCATGCTTAGAGTGCACGGCTAAGCTTTCAGAGCTGCAACCGAAACAACTGTATAAGGAACTGGATGTCAATGTTGTGACTATGACACAGGGCAGATTCTCAGCTGGTGTAATGTCAGTGAAGCTACACTGATTCACACCAGCTGAGAACCTGGCACTCCATATCTAACGACAGCTCCTGGCCAGATTTCACAACAACATTTCTGGTAGACATCTCTTTTCCAAACCCAATACTATTTGTATTGGCACTGCTTAAACGAAGAAGGTCCAGCAAAGCTGCCACTAATTTCAGCCATTCTAACACCAGATGGGACAAGAACTCTATAAGATCAGCCAGTAATGCCATGGTGCAGCATGGCTCCCTGTACACCAAGAGGATCTCCATTCTGCCAAGAATTACTGGCAATCCAGTTTCTGAGTGGAAAAATACCCTATAGTTAAGATCCGATGCACCCAGCACAGCCACACTACCTCTTCAACCAAAACCCAGCCAGACCAGATTACCCAGCAAACTTCTGAGTTTATAATGGTGTTGCAATGTCATCAAGCGAGGTCTCTGAAATAAATGGAAAGTGAGGGGCACTTTGAAAAGTAATCTTACCGTGTGAATTATTGACAGAGTGATTATTGTTTTGGCTGCTGCTTAACACATGCAGCCGTAAAGCTGCCTTGCAAAGAAAAATCAAGAGTTATTGGATGTACTCACAGTTCCAGAACTGCACCTGCTCCCATTCCTGGAGCAGCCTCTGGCTGCTAAAGACAAAGGGTAGATTTCTCAAAAGAGCCTAATTTACTCAGGAACCTAAGTCCCATTGACTTTCATTGAGACTTAAGCACTGAAGTAGCACTTTTGAAAAAATGTACCCAACATACAGTTTGTTCAGTACTCTTGCTTAGAAATGAGATAGTGCTGAGCAAGAATGCTGGTGTCACAAGCAACATGCTCAGATATAGCCTACTAAGGTGGCACCTCGGGCATGCACCCCTACGGGTGGCTATAGCAGTACCCTGTCATGCCATCTCATACTGGTATACTGCTGACATCCCTTGAACCCATCTGTTTACTAGCATCATCAGTGCTAGTAACATTATATCCCATCAGATCAGTGCTGCAATCTTTCTGGAGTGATATTTCAATGCACTAAGCTGTTAACAGCCAGACACAGGGTGTGTCATGGTTCATGGCCAGCTGCACCTCGGACCCCTTCCTTGGCCTCTGAGTGCTCCCCCCAGAGGTATCCCATTCCTGGGGTGGGATCCGTGATTCTCCCACTGTAGCCCATGGACTAGTCTAACAGCTACTTGTATCTCCATCATGCTTTCTGCAGCTCTTTCCTTCAAGATTTGGTGTCCAGTGGCGGATACAATGACCCCAGTCTTCTTAAAGTAAAGTATTGTTTAATCTTACTGTAGGAACAAGGCAGAGCATAGACAGAAGAAGACTTCAAAACAATAGACAGTCTTTACACACATCTCTCTTACCTAAAGGCTCAGGCAGGCCTGTCTTACCCCAGATCTCTGGGTGTCAGTCTGCACCCCAACTGTCTCTCTGGCTTAACTCCTTTAGGGAGTCTTTTAATCCAGGCAAAGGTTTTTTGTTCTTGCCTTTGTTTCCTGAACTGGCTTAAATTGGTTCAGGCAGCAAACCAAGGTGTAAGAAATGGACTTCTGTATTGTGCCTGAAGTGTCTGCAGAGAAGGGAATAACAAGATCCACTCTTTTCCTGGGTGCAATTCCCAGGTAGCCCTACTAGTGAATTAACTCAATATGTGCACCCAACAACCAACATAGTAACCTGGTCAAGATACAGTATTCATAAATAATTACAGGCACCTTCAAATCCATCATTGGGTGCTATTCTCATAGATGTTTTAAAGCTGTGTGTCCTTGAGAAAGACACAGAATTGGAGTGTGCAGGGGTTTAAGGGGAAGAAGACAATGTTACAGGTAGAGCAGTAGCCACAACTATATTGAAGTTGTCTAGTACTTCCCATTCTATCCACTTGTTATCTATTGCCATTAACTTTGGCAAACTTAAAACCTTATGGGCTGAGATTTTTCATGTTGTGCATGAAGCAGGTATTGGGCAAAACATTTGTAGAATATATTATTAACTTCCCAATAGATGTGAAAGATTCTGACAAAAGAGGTGGTTTACAAACTACTTCTGTAATTAAAAAACTATTCAGGTTATTTTAAAATCATGCTTTCATTAGAGTCTGTATAGATTTCCCAGCACTGACTTTAAGTAGGGTTTTTTTTTTAAATCTTGTCTTCAAAACTTAGTTTGTTTCCCTGATGAAATAATTAGTCCCACATTTGTGATTTAATTCATAAGAAAACATTTACATCACATATGCTGGATCTATTTATTTATTTACTTACTTACTGGGCCATATGGCACCGATGCTAGTAATTTAAGAGGGAACACACCACAAATAAATGATGCAGAAAGCATTAGCCCCACTGGAACTTAGGAGGAAGCAGCAAGAGCCAGTCTAGCGAGAGGGACAGTTGAACGGAGATGGGAGAATAGTTTCCAAGAGAGTGAGAGGAGCTTTTTACATTGAGGCCATTAGGGAAGCCATCAAACCAGCAGACTGGTGTGTTGTTCTGTCACAGGCAGTGATTATCATTGCAGAGCACAGTCCCCCAAATTATTCTGGGTCATAATGTTCTCTTCAGATCATTAAAAGGATAAGATTTATATTTGCCCTCTTTAGCTAGAGCTCCACATTTCATCGTAGATCATTCTGTTCCTCTAGCTCTGCATTGCAGTGATCTATTGGGGAAGCGAGACACGAGATGAGCAGAAAGGGAAGGTCATGGAGGCTCAACAGGGTAGCTGGTTCCTGTGGATAGGCTAAGTCCAACTCCCCTGCTCCAGAACAGGTGAGCCCAATCCAGCCAATTAAAGAGGGCTGGGCTACACCCAGGCCTATAAAGGGCTGCTATTGGACAGCTGGGGGAGAACGGATTGAGACAAGCTGTACCCTGGAGATGAACATCACACCGAAGTGGAGCTAGCTCCTATGGTGGGTCCCTGGACCAAAGGGGTCAGGAAGCAGCCCTGCAGCTGCTGCTCCAAGAAGGGAGCTGGGCACCAAGCTGACTGAAACTGGGAAGCTGACAGGAGCAGGAGTAGCAGACAGGCTCAGTAGGGGTGGCCCTGAAACCTGAGAATAAGCAGCAAGTTAAAAGACAGTTTTCTGTTTGTTTACCTCTGTTAAAGAAATAAACCTCCTTGAAAAGACTGGGTGAGGCAGGGGAGAAGCCTGGCCTGGTGACACGGGACAGAAAAAGAAACAGCATATTTCCTTGCTGCAGTCTCTCCCGATTCTTGCTTTGCTGCCAGAATGAAAAGCAGCAAACAAGATTAGGTCACCAAAGGCTTTTTTGACTGCATAACAAAAACTAGCACAAATGGGTGTCCGGAGAAAGATCGTCTGGGTAGCAAAAATATTCCTTTAGAAAGAAGAGGGGAGAGCAGCGCTGTCAAACCTGGATGTCAGCTGAGTTTACTTTTCAGACCCCACAGCCATAGGCAGCGAGTTATAAGGGCCCGTGGTGTTCGTCCTCCACCAATATTCAGGAACGTGAGCCCGGCTCCACCAATGTTTGGGCTTATATTTTCAGAGCCAGCCCATCCATAGGACGGACTGGGGCAACCACCTCAGGCCCTGCACTTTGGGGGGCCCTGTGCTTCAGGGGGATGTGGGGTCCAGGGCAGCCTAGGAGGTTAGCGGGGCTGCCCGGCCACAGCCTGCCATGCTGTGTCCTGTCTTGCCTCTTCCCACCCCTGCTGCACCCACTCCCTGTCCCCACCCTGACTCTTCCTGCCTCTGCTCCGCCCCTGCCCCGCCCCTTTCCCCAAGACCACACATCCTCACCCCACCTCTTTCCAGCTTTCGCCCTCTCCCCCGAGCGATGCTGGGAGCTGGCAGGGCAGGCTGAGGCTGGGCCAGCGCCAGGCCCCTCGCTAACTCCCTTAGGCCACCCTGGACCCCACATCTCCCAGAAGCGTGGGGCCCCCAATGCACCAGTTGCCCTGGTCTGTCCTATGGACAGGTCAGCTCCGCTTGGACCCATTCTGGGCACCACCACAAATTATACAAACCTGGTGTCCATGACCACAGCCTTTCATCTTTGACTCACTCCCATGGGTTAGTCATACAGATATAGAGCAGGTTGCACAGAGGAGCCAAGAGGCCAGTGAAGAAGCTTGGCAACATGTGACCTCCAGAAGAGGTAAGCGGAATGTCCGGGTTCCAGCAACGCAGACACAGGTAACTAACCGCTTTCATGTTCTCTCCACAGGTATCGTTGCGGAGAGTGGACCAGATGATATGTCTGGGGCGAGAAAGCAGAAGGAGACTCCGCTGGTTGGAAGGCATGAGATGCGCTGTCCTGAGGTTGGGGGTTCCACGACCACCACTCCCAAGAGGAGAAGGCGGGTGGTGGTGGTCGGGGACTCTCTCCTCCGGGGGACTGAGTCATCTATCTGCCGCCCTGACCGGGAAAACCGAGAAGTCTGCTGCTTGCCAGGGGCTAAGATTCGCGATGTGACGGAGAGACTGCCGAGACTCATCAAGCCCTCGGATCGCTACCCCTTCCTGCTTCTCCACGTGGGCACCAATGATACTGCCAAGAATGACCTTGAGCGGATCACTGCGGACTATGTGGCTCTAGGAAGAAGGATAAAGGAGTTGGAGGCGCAAGTGGTGTTCTCGTCCATCCTCCCCGTGGAAGGAAAAGGCCTAGGTAGGGAGCATCGAATCGTGGAAGTCAACGAATGGCTACGCAGGTGGTGTCGGAGAGAAGGCTTTGGTTTCTTTGACCATGGGATGGTGTTCCATGAAGGAGGAGTGCTGGGCAGAGACGGGCTCCATCTTATGAAGAGAGGGAAGAGCATCTTTGCCAGCAGGCTGGCTAACCTAGTGAGGAGGGCTTTAAACTAGGTTCACCGGGGGAAGGAGACCAAAGCCCTGAGGTAAGTGGGAAAGCGGGATACCGGGAGGAAGCACAGGCAGGAATGTCTGTGAGGGGAGGGCTCCTGCCTCATACTGGCAATGAGGGGCAATCAACAGGTTATCTCAAGTGCTTATATACAAATGCACAAAGCCTTGGAAACAAGCAGGGAGAACTGGAGGTCCTGGTGATGTCAAGGAACTATGACGTGATCGGAATAACAGAGACTTGGGGGGATAACTCACATGACTGGAGTACTGTCATGGATGGTTATAAACTGTTCAGGAAGGACAGGCAGGGCAGAAAAGGTGGGGGAGTAGCACTGTATGTAAGGGAGCAGTATGACTGCTCAGAGCTCCGGTACGAAACTGCAGAAAAACCTGAGTGTCTCTGGATTAAGTTTAGAAGTGTGTGCAACAAGAGTGATGTAGTGGTGGGAGTCTGCTATAGACCACCGGACCAGGGGGATGAGGTGGATGAGGCTTTCTTCCGGCAGCTCACGGAAGCTACTAGATCGCATGCCCTGATTCTCATGGGTGACTTTAATTTTCCTGATATCTGCTGGGAGAGCAATACAGCGGTGCATAGACAATCCAGGAAGTTTTTGGAAAGCGTAGGGGACAATTTCCTGGCGCAAGTGCTAGAGGAGCCAACTAGGGGGGGCGCTTTTCTTGACCTGCTGCTCACAAACCGGGTAGAATTAGTGGGGGAAGCAAAAGTGGATGGGAATCTGGGAGGCAGTGACCATGAGTTGGTTGAGTTCAGGATCCTGACGCAGGGAAGAAAGGTAAGCAGCAGGATAAGGACCCTGGACTTCAGGAAAGCAGACTTCGACTCCCTCAGGGAACGGATGGCCAGGATCCCCTGGGGGAATAACTTGAAGGGGAAAGGAGTCCAGGAGAGCTGGCTGTATTTCAAGGAATCCCTGTTGAGGTTACAGGGACAAACCATCCCAATGAGTCGAAAGAATAGTAAATATGGCAGGCGACCAGCTTGGCTTAATGGTGAAATCCTAGCGGATCTTAAACATAAAAAAGAAGCTTACAAGAAGTGGAAGGTTGGACATATGACCAGGGAAGAGTATAAAAATATTGCTCGGGCATGTAGGAATGAAATCAGGAGGGCCAAATCGCACCTGGAGCTGCAGCTAGCGAGAGATGTCAAGAGTAACAAGAAGGGTTTCTTCAGGTATGTTGCCAACAAGAAGAAAGCCAAGGAAAGTGTGGGCCCCTTACTGAATGAAGGAGGCAACCTAGTGACAGAGGATGTGGAAAAAGCTAATGTACTCAATGCTTTTTTTGCCTCTGTTTTCACTAACAAGGTCAGCTCCCAGACTGCTGCGCTGGGCATCACAAAATGCAGAAGAGATGGCCAGCCCTCTGTGGAGATAGAGGCGGTTAGGGACTATTTAGAAAAGCTGGACGTGCACAAGTCCATGGGGCCGGACGAGTTGCATCCGAGAGTGCTGAAGGAATTGGCAGCTGTGATTGCAGAGCCACTGGCCATTATCTTTGAAAAGTCGTGGCGAACCGGGGAAGTCCCGGATGACTGGAAAAAGGCTAATGTAGTGCCAATCATTAAAAAAGGGAAGAAGGAAGATCCTGGGAACTACAGGCCAGTCAGCCTCACCTCAGTCCCTGGAAATATCATGGAGCAGGTCCTCAAAGAATCAATCCTGAAGCACTTGCATGAGAGGAAAGTGATCAGGAACAGCTAGCATGGATTCACCAAGGGAAGGTCATGCCTGACTAATCTAATCGCCTTCTATGATGAGATTACTGGTTCTGTGGATGAAGGGAAAGCAGTGGATGTATTGTTTCTTGACTTTAGCAAAGCTTTTGACACGGTCTCCCATAGTATTCTTGTCAGCAAGTTAAGGAAGTATGGGCTGGATGAATGCACTATAAGGTGGGTAGAAAGCTGGCTAGATTGTCGGGCTCAACGGGTAGTGATCAATGGCTCCATGTCTAGTTGGCAGCCGGTATCAAGTGGAGTGCCCCAAGGGTCGGTCCTGGGGCCGGTTTTATTCAATATCTTCATAAATGATCTGGAGGATGGTGTGGATTGCACTCTCAGCAAATTTGCGGATGATACTAAACTGGGAGGAGTGGTAGATACGCTGGAGGGGAGGGATAGGATACAGAAGGACCTAGACCAATTGGAAGATTGGGCCAAAAGGAATCTGATGAGGTTCAATAAGGATAAGTGCAGGGTCCTGCACTTAGGACGGAAGAACCCAATGCACAGCTACAGACTAGGGACCGAATGGCTAGGCAGCAGTTCTGCGGAAAAGGACCTAGGGGTGACAGTGGATGAGAAGCTGCATATGAGTCAGCAGTGTGCCCTTGTTGCCAAGAAGGCCAATGGCATTTTGGGATGTATAAGTAGGGGCATAGCGAGCAGATCGAGGGACGTGATCGTTCCCCTCTATTCGACATTGGTGAGGCCTCATCTGGAGTACTGTGTCCAGTTTTGGGCCCCACACTTCAAGAAGGATGTGGATAAATTGGAGAGAGTCCAGCGAAGGGCAACAAAAATGATTAGGGGACTGGAACACATGAGTTATGAGGAGAGGCTGAGGGAGCTGGGCTTGTTTAGCCTGCAGAAGAGAAGAATGAGGGGGGATTTGATAGCTGCTTTCAACTACCTGAAAGGGGGTTCCAAAGAGGATGGCTCTAGACTGTTCTCAATGGTAGCAGATGACAGAACGAGGAGTAATGGTCTCAAGTTGCAGTGGGGGAGGTTTAGATTGGATATTAGGAAAAACTTTTTCACTAAGAGGGTGGTGAAACACTGGAATGCGTTACCTAGGGAGGTGGTAGAATCTCCTTCCTTAGAGGTTTTTAAGGTCAGGCTTGACAAAGCCCTGGCTGGGATTATTTAACTGGGAATTGGTCCTGCTTTGAGCAGGGGGTTGGACTAGATGACCTTCTGGGGTCCCTTCCAACCCTGATATTCTATGATTCTATGATTCTATGATTCTATTACTGGTGGGGGAAATGTGGAATGAAGTTCTCTATCCTGTCTCCCTAGGTATTGTAATCATTTGCAAATATTAAGCTCTTGTTTCTAAGTGCAGATGCAGTTTTCTCTTATTTATGCATTACAGGGGTGTAATGATCAAAGAGGGCAGAGTTAATCTCCTTGTTGCTGATGATAGAAAGGATCAGGAGACCGGGGGAGTGGTTTTAAGAATTCTGCATTTCTTAATGGAATTAAAACCACACACCCAGTTATATGTGCCACCCCATTTTGATTAGGCATGTGGTACTGGAACACCCAACGCAAGATCTTTTTACCTCAGTTCAACTATCCAATTAACATTACAGTCTGCAACCCGAATGCCTCCTGGTGTGTGTGTAAGAAACGTGAATCAGCGATATGTAGGGCAAGCAGAGCCACACCAGGATGATAGGGCAGTAGCCAAGAAAAGCATGGAAAGTAATACAGAGTTCCCTGTTCTTTTCTGGTGGAGGAGAGCAGGATAGTTCACAGTGGCAGGTAGCCAGCTCACTAAAGGTAGGATGGATATGGGATCTTGTTTGAGATCCTTGTGAATATGCCAAGGCAGGAGTGCTGAAGAATTAACATGGCCAGTTTGCTGTATGCCAGTGGTTCTCAAATTTTTGTACCGGTGACCCCTTTCACACAGCAAGCCTCTGAGTGCGACCCCCCAATACATTAAAAACACTTTTTTATATTTAACACCATTATAAATGCTGGAGGCAAAGCAGGGTTTGAGGTGGAGGCTGACAACTCGCAACGCAAACCCCCCATGTAATAACCTCGCAAACTCTGGAGGGGTCTCAACCCCCAGTTTGAGAACCCCTGCTGTATGCAGTTTCTACTTAAGTTTTCTTAATGCCACAAACAAGCCCTGTAAATAACCCACTCATTTTTCAGTCTATTTTAAAAAAAGAGAGAGAGAGGATTTGCTTTAGTCTTTCCTTTCCTATTTACTAAGTTATTTATCACCATTACACCCACTGGGATTGAGTTTGATCATCAGAATCATTTTGGAGCAGCCTAGGAATAAGCAGAGGCTGGCTCCCGAAGGAGAAGCCCACTGACAGAGAAGAGACATCAAGAAGAGACCACAGGGGAGCACATGGCAGCACAAGAGTATGGGCCAAGATTTTCCAGTGATTTCAGGTGCTGAACTTCAGTCACCCCAAGCAGTCCTGCTGATCAGAAAGGGCTCAGCACCCATCCTTGGAAAATCAGACTCCTTTAAAGGTACCTCAAGAGTGGCAATAAAAAAAAATCACTAGTCACTTTTGACAATCTGGGCTAAAATTTGACACCACAGCAAATATTCAGTGTGGCAGAAAAGTCCAACTTCTTAATTCGGGATTTAGGGCTCACTATTGTTCCCAATATAATCAATGGCAACTTTATTAAAATAAAAAATAAGAGCAGGATTAGGCTTTTTGGCAGCTTGATGGCACCAACATAAACTGTCTGCGGAGAGAGGACAACAAGGAATATGCTTGGCTAGTATCCTTTAACGTAACACTGACTTTGCACTTCGTAGCCTGCTGCAGCCAGCATTGTGTCGGATAACTTTTTAAAAATATGATTCCTTGCATCACTGAGAAACAATGCTTGAGCCTCATCAGCACTAGCTGGTAAGAAATTCTGGGTTTACCTGTAATATAAATAAGAAACAAGCCCTTCAAATGCTAGTGCAACTAGCAAGTTTTAACTCTTCCTGGTTATAATGCTTTTAAGGTCATAAGAAGTGCATGGTCACCAGATAGTGAAGCGTAGAGGTTGTGAAGCATCTCTTAAAACATCTTCAAAAAGGAACGTATTTAGAGAGGTTTGGGTCTACAAAGGGACTATGTAGAGAGGAAAAGTGAGGTGCCTGGAATTTTAAAAGGCTTGAGGTATAAACATTTCCACCAGCAGCCAATTTAAAAACCAAGAAATAGAAGGATAGTTTGGTTTAAACTACAAGACACCTCTGTGATGTCTCTTGATTACCATAACTGGTTGGATAAGGGAGGGTGGAGAAAGTAATTTGCAACCACTTTTTAAACAAACAATGTAAAGTGAAAGCTTTCTTCAGCCAGGATCTAAACATAAATCAAATGCTTGTGTCACCCCAGATCCAACTACAAAGAAAAGGGATGAACTTATCACAACTCCGAGTCAATTGAGAAATTCCATCCAGCATCACATCCCCCTCACATTCCCAATGTCTTCTCCTATCGTCCTCTCTGCCAGGGTTAGAGTCACACCCTCTGAGTAATTCAGGTGTCCTTTCAGCATGCTCCCTGGATAAGCCAATAGAATATGTGGAGAGTCAAGAACATTGACACCATGTAGGATCTATTGGCTTCATCACACACCACCACCAATGCATGTGATTTCTAACACTATATAGTGACACAAGAAGAACCCTGTTAATTGCAGAAGAATTACAGTGCTTTCCACCGTTAGATGATTTGAGCTTTACCTCTACATTTCAACATACAACTACATATTAAAATGTACCAAGTATATTTTCAAGTATATTTCAGGTGGGCCTCCACCCTGCCACCATATCTACGCAGGCACACAAACTTGCCATATTTTCTATGCATCGTCACTGAGTCAGCAATTTCAGTGAGTTCACCTTTCTGCACCCATTTATTCTGAAAGCCATGTAACAAAATTACATCATGCAGCTAAAGATCAATGTGGATAGCGACCTCTCTTTATTTCCCAGGCTTGGTTTCAACAGACTGCAGTGAGGGTGCAAATGGAGAAATATCCAAACAAAAAATAATCAGTCAGGAGAACCTTTTGTAAACTAGGAGGAGCAGTACAACAAGGTGCACAGGATAGAGGTTACCAAAGAGCTGATGAAATAGGAATGGTTATCATGGACACATTGTAATAAGACATCTGGAGCATATACAGAGACAGGTCTCTATAGCCCAGTAAGGGCCGTCTGCACTAGAGACACGTGCAGCAGTTCAAATACACCAAGGTAGTTACTCCCGCACAAACCCCTACTGTAGATGCACTGCACTGAAGAAAATTACCAGATTAAGCCACATCAGTGTATGGCCCCACTTCAAGTAGAGGCAGCATGTGTAAATTGGGAGTTTGCACTCATGTAACTATAGCAAGGTCAGTTATGTCATTACACTGATGCAAGTTTCTATCATGTAAATGGGGTATAAGTCTAAGGTCAATACAGTGAGAAGCTGGCAAGGCTGGAAAACGTCTTTATTGATGCCTTTCAGCACATCTGATGAATGTGAGCTGCAGATTAAAGGTACGTGGTATGTGGGTCCATTTTCAAAGTAGGCACCTTGTCCATCATTCCCAAATGTTATTATTTGGCACAGGTGGCTATTTCTGACACATTAGATTAGCAGACAGGCTGACAAACAGATAACACAGTCAGCCACAAATCAACGTGCAATGGACCAAGTCAGTTCTCTGTTTCAACAGTGTATATGAGTGTTCCCTTGGAGCTGGTGGAGATCCTCCAAATTTACTGTGGTGAAACTGAGAGCAGGATCTGGCCCAGAGACAGCAGCAGGGGGAAAGGCATTGCCTTAAACTACTGTATATATAATTTTTCCCCTGGATGTAAAAATGTTAATTGCAGCTTTTAGTGCAGGGAATTTGCTTCCATTGGAAACATTTGGATTTAAAATACACAAAAGTGTTAAAATTATCCTATGTGGGATAAAATAAAACATCTTTACAATGTTGTAGAAAGCTTGATATTTTTACATTTTACATTATGTTTTTCTTAAAGAACTTTATCACCCAGCAGTCCAAACACTGACATGGCTGAAACAGCCAAGAGGCAATAAGATAACTAGTCCTGTCCTCTTTTCCTGCACTTCATCTTACCTCTCTGCTGAAATGCAGGCCACAATTCTGTCTGTTCAGGACCTTTCAAAAAGGTATTACACAGAGTTAAACCTCAGAGCTATGACGTGCAAAACCCTGAACGTAGGTGTTAGTAACAGTTCCCAGTCAGTTTCAAAGAGAGCTGCAATTACTTACTAAACAAAACAAACATTTAATACACACACAAAAACATTGTAAATAGCATTTGGAATACTTCAGAATAACTTTTAAACAAAGGCTATTAGGCAGTAAACCTACTGGAGTTCTCAGAGCTGCCCATCTTGATACCCTCTGTGTGAAGGTTTGACCCATTAGACACACTTTTATGTTTTGGTACACACCTACAGACACATCCCACTCTGGTCTCACAGATATGCTTTCTCAGGGGATGTGTACACTGCATCTGAGGGTATAATTTCCAGGTCAGGTAGATGCACGCCCAGGAGCTTTGATGAAGCTGTGCATTAAAACTAGCAGTGTAACCACAGTGGCTCAGGTAGCTGGTCAAGCTAGCTGTCCAGGAAGTTACCTAGGGTCTTGGATGGGATTGTACTCTGGTGGCTAGCCCATGCCATCGCCCTCACCACTGCGGCTACATGATATTTTTAGCATGCTAGCTTGATCAAAGCTAGTGCATGTGTGTCTACCCACGATGGAAATTACACCTCCAGCTACAGCATACACAGACCCATACTCACTATAGTGTGGCCTCAGAATGCACATAGATACATGTCACCTGTATTCTCCAGAACCTAAGGAGACTGGCAGACTCTCAGTCCCCTCCAAACACTCCAGAATCAACTCTGCTAACCAGTCCAAAGATCCTTGCAGCCATTATAGTCCCTCAATCAAATAGCTTTGGTCTCCTTAGCGCATCTGCTGAAGATGCACTATGTCGACGGGAGAGCGCTCTCTGAAGCCTTCGCAGCTCATACATCTCTTGCTTAGAGCTGCCTGGGAGCTTTTCGACTAAATGTTTTTTCATTGGAAAATGCTGATTTGTCAAAACTGAAACTTTGTGTCAGTTGTGAGGAATCTCTACCTGAAACATTTTGAAAAGGATTCCGACATTTTTATTCTGATTTGGAATTAAAACAAAGCTGCCATTTCCTGTGAAATGAAAATTCTGAAAAAATATCAATTCTGAACCATTAAATAGTTCTGGTTTTAATATGTCAAAATGTTTCATTTCAATACTGTGGAAATGTTTTGATAATGTAAAAAATATGAAATATTAACTATCATATAATGGTAAAAATATTCTATAGTATAAAAATCAGAACTAACCAATAAAGTCAAAACAAAATGATTTGAATTCATCAAAATTAAACAGTGACAGCACTGAAATAAAGTCAGAACATGTCACAAATATCTCTGAAATTGACACATTCCTGCAAAAAGTTTCAATTTCAGGCAACTCCATTTTTCAATGGAAAAGTGTTCTGCAAAATATAGTTTCAATTCTACTGCAGTATAAGCATGTGGGTTACATGTGCATTGAAGTAAATGTCAGCTTGATCGGTTTTCATTTGTTAACTGCCTTTCCACAAACTATAGTTACATGACAGAATCTGGGATTTTGTTTCTTTAGAATATACACGTGTCGTCTGATTAAAACCATTATTTATCTTTATGTAAAAACATATCTCCTAACAAGCCCAAACATGTATAAATAACTTCTCATACTACAGCAGACTACTAAACATCATGTTTTAGGATGAAAAAATAAACCTTTCTGATCATTGTCCTTTAGTGTTTCTAACCCCATTTTTCATGTTTATTTGCTGTCATTGATGATAAGTGATTGCCTGGCTGTATTGCATTTCCTCTGCAATGGTAGTTGTTTGCAAAAGAAACAGAGGACAAGCCGTCACATCAAAGAGAAAGGACTAAAACCGACCAGAAAGTGAAGCAAGGGTGTATGGTCTTTTGCCCTGAGTTTTGACAGTTAATTAGCTCTCATCCAATTTATGCTTGTATGACAGTTACTCTAAGGTCAGCAAAAACAACTCCAAGGTTAGGCCAACGCAAAGGACACCAGGCAGGGAAACCTGCTAAGGAGTTGCAGGAAGCGAACATGTTCTTTCTCAATCAGGATTGATAGACTAGTTCCCTAATGAAGCCTCTGGCTTTCTTTTTTTCCTAGCCATATGGAGGGAATGTTCAGGGCTCTGTATACAGCTTTAGATGCCAGGGGTTTGACAAAATGGTTTTCTAAATTTAAAGTTAAATGTACCACATCCATTGTGGAAACATACCATCCCTTTGTCCACTTACTAGTCACCTGCCTTAGGGGAAATTTATATATATATATATATATACACACACACACACAAACTACAGGCATTTGAGTTGGGTCATTTGTGTTACCGCGGTACCAGATGTTGGCTCACAAAGAGCACTTTGGATTGTCTGCCAGCATCCCAGGTAAAACATCAGAGTAAAATGTTCAAAAGCCCATTTCAATGAGTTTTAGGCTCCTAAGTGTCTAAGGGCTTGTCTACATGTGCAGGTGCATTCGGGAACTATTAATGCACACCAGCAGGTCTACATGAGCCAGTTCACGAGCAATACATTGATGCACTTTAGAATTGACACCCTCATAACACTTACTACCACACCATGTTGACAAGCCATAAGTCACTTTGAAAAATGAAATTCAAACTCCTAAATCTCTTAAGTTCTTTTGAAAATTTACACCCTAGGAGTAAGTATTACCAGCTTGGTCTCTAACTAATAGTATCTCTACACTATATTATGCCAGCATAACCCCTTAGCGTAGACCAGTGGTCCCAAAACTTTTTAGGTCATGCCCTCCCCCCTTACCTGAAATGTAATCTGTCCTTGCCTCCTCCAGTAGCCAAGGCCAGGAGCGGGGCCAGGAGCCAAGGCCAGGACCAGAGCTGCAGCTGGGAGGACATGTCCCACAGTTTGGAGACCACTAGCATAGATGCAGTCTACACCAATGGAATGGGTTTTTCTGATGCTGTAGAATCATGTGATGAGGTGGACTAGGTCCGGAGGTCCTCTGCTGCAGGACTTGCAGCCCTGCCTCACCCCACTCCAGAAAAGAGCAACAGAGAGGTCCTCCAAGCTGCATAGAGCAGCTGTATGGGACACACCCAATGAGAGGGGCTGCAGGAAGCAGCCAATCAGGGCCCAGCAGGCTCATATAAAAGGAGCTGCAGGGCTAGCATGAATTTGGTCTGCTTGTAGGAACTGGGGGAGCAAGAGGTGCTCCTGGCTAACTGCAGGAGCTGAAAGGTTGGCCAGAGCAGTTGCTAGCAGGGCTGGCTATAGGAACTGCAAGGTAGGTAGTTACTGAGACTAAGCAGGTAGTTACTGGGAGCAACTTGGTGGGGAGCTGTGGCCAGTGAACTGAGTCCAAGAGGGATGGCTCACCAAGAAGATGTGGGGTCACTGAAAACTCAAGTAGAGGCAAGGAGTCCCCAGGGAAGAAGCCCTTGGGGTGCTGCTCAATTCCAGAGTAGGAGCCTTGCAATCTAGCCAGACCAAGTGAAGGCACTATAATGGGTCTTGTTGGACTGTTAAATGACTGAACCTGGGGAAGGTAGTAGGACATTTTGGGCTTATACCCTGGAAGGGGTTTGTTTGTTTGCACATGTACTGTGTGTGCCTCAGCTAGAGGGCTGAGTCTCTGAAGACCCTCCTGACAAGTGCAGCAGTCACAAGGGGACACTGAAACTGCAGGCATGCATCTGCTTGACTGTGGGGGGTGGCGGCACGTGAGAGGTGAGGCACCCCATTACAGACTACCTCCTTCCTAGTTGATGGAAATGAGGTTGACAGAAGCATTCATTTTCAAAAGTGACTTAAGGCTTGTCTACACAGTGCAGCAACATACATTACAAGGGTGTGAATTCTAAACCACACCAATGTGATGTGCATGACCAGGAAAGTTAGAAACTTTTTTTAAGTAAAAGCTGAGATTTCTCATGGAATCACTTGACTTCAGGAGCTGGGGTTTTAAAAGAACATCATGAGACTTGTAATAAAATCACAAGACATGGCAATGCTATTGCCATCACAGGTCCTTCCCATAATCACTATTTAAAGGAAGACTGAGTTGATTGCCTGAAGTGCCTTAGACACACAGTACATATTTAGCTAAAGATATTGCTTTTTAAAAACAGCTTCTAGAAATATGTCACTGTTTCAATATCGCCATGCAGAGAATGGAGATCAGCTACCTGCTAAGATGGAGACATAGAAACTCTCTCACTCTGTTGGAATATGCAAGAAATGAGATGTAAACAAAGTTATTGTGAGCTAGGGTCTATTTTTTTTAATGGACTTCAAAAAAAATCTTTGAAAATCTCTTTGCTTGGTAGCAAGATGAGTTTCCTGTGTTGTACCCAGCAGCAGCATTCTGCCCCCAGAATGATAGGTTTTTAGACCTACAACACTTTTTAAAGTTAGATGAAGTGTTTAGAAATGTCTTTTAAATTACATTTGTTTTTCCCTTAACAATATTCTCATGCTCTACCGGATGCCTCAGTGTCTCCCAAGATGATCAACACTTTATATCACCCATTATAAAATACACCTACAAATAGGACTCTGAAACATTTTGTCTTTTCCACTTTTTACATCCACCCAATTCTTTGCCAAATGCCGGTATCCAAAATGCTTATCCATCCCATAGCTATTTCATTGCACTTTTAGCCTTATTTTTTTTCCTTGTAGGGTCATCTAGACAACCCTTACTGTTGGCATCCTATTAGCTGTAACTCTGCCAAACCATGTTGCACCATCCTTGTTAAGTGTGTGCTGCTCTTTGTGCCCCTGTGATGCATTCAGTGCATGTACCTTTTCTCCCCATGGTTGATTTGGTAAGTCTTGAAACTTACACTGGAAAATGAACAGAAACGCAACTAAACAAGCAGTAACCAGCTGTTAGTGCTTTTCCTGGAAATTACTTTCTCTTGCAATCAAATGAACGCACGCATCACTTTTGAACCATATTATACATCATTCTTCAGATTCACGTGGTCTGGATGTTATGGGAATGAAAGTTTCTGGCCTACCTGATCTCTGTGGAAAAACAGCAAGGCCTCCCTCTCAGAGGAGTATGCAAGACTTGGAAACACTGATTTTCATATAGGTCACTGAGCAACCGTCAGGGGGTAATACTTGTTAGTCAATCCCAACCCGGCCAGATTCAGACTGGGAATAGGATAGACTAGAGAACCTTTCACTTCAAGGTCCCCCATCTCCCACTCTGTCCAATTCTTTGAAGGCCCTGTTCCAATCTTTCTTTCACCCCAACTGTCTTGAATATTTTCCATAGAAAATGGGTGCATTGTCACTGTTTCCCTTTAAATTAATATGGTTTGTGGCTGCTGCTGCTCTAGAATTGGATGTCTAGCTTGGGGATCTTCCAGCTGCACAAGGGAAGTTAACGCCTCTGAAAGGGCAAGAACAAGTCTATGCAAGCATTCCTTCCACACATTTTTAGACAGCTTTGAGAAATTGGGTGTGTGCAGTAAAGCACTCCCTAGGCTGTTTTAACACTCCGAACTGGCACGTATCCAATGAATCACCTCAGGTCCCCCTGACTTTTATTAACAAGTAGTAATATGCACGTACGGTACAGCATTTGTCACCTAAGAGTGCACCTCCAAGGGCTTTACAAACACTAATTCAATCGGGCAGCACCTTGTGAGGAAGGAACAACCTTCAGCTTGGGGTTGGGGGGTGGGTGGGAATGAGGCACAGAGAAGTAAGTCAAGTTTGAGTCATGTGAGAAGCTAGAAACCTGGAATCCCAGTCCCCAGATCAATAGACACAACTCCTTCCTTCTGCACTAATACTGTGTAAGTACATGGGAAATCTATCCCTGGATAGGTGTGCCAAGAAACTGCACAAATGTGGTGTTCAATGCTTAGATGCTATCAGGACAGTCTCTAGATAGATGCAAAAAAGACAAATTGACGTTAATTCCCCCCCATTTTACCTTCAAACACACAAACTTCTGTCTGCTTTAGAACAATTACCTCATTGCTGGTAATGGTTGTGAAAAGCTGACACTTTTCAGATTGGAATTGAATAGTCACTGCTAGCACAAATGGGACAAACCTGTTCTTGGACACCATCCCAGAAAGCAGGATAGCAGCTTGGTAGAATACGGTCTCAATCATGCTGGTACTGGTCCTGAACAGGAATAGGTCCCATCTGCAGTAGCAGCTAAACTGTTTCAACACCAATCCCGGGGGGACCCATTGTCAAGAGTGGGTCATTTTCTTAGCATATACGTATTGATGATGTCCAACACCAAGCAAAGCGTTGTGTCTTGACATGCTGGCTAGCTGTCTATTTTAATGCCGGATTTTTGTTTCTCACATCGGGAGTTTCTGGGAGAGTTGAGAGGATGAACAGTGGGGAGATCTTAGCACCATAATAAAAGTGATAGTGTCACTTGTCTTCTCTGGCAGCAGTTTCTTTTGCAAGGAGTGGGCTGGGAGGGGATTCAGGTTGATTCCTTTACCTTGGCATGTGCCAATCCAGTGCCCTTGTCTTGCTCCCTCTCGGCTTCATTGCCAACAGAGAGTAGCTGCCCTGGGGTGAGTTTAAGCAGTAGTGCCAGCAGAAGACAGGTTTATTTGATCTCTGGGGCTCCTAGATGCTATGCTAGCAGAAGCTACCTCGGAGATGCATGGAATCAGTGGCATAATAGGGCTGTTTCCATCAATCATATACAGCTCTTGCACTGGAGGGAATTTTTCTCCAGTCTTCTATGTCTCCTTTACACCACAGCCTTCCTATTCCACTGCAAACGAGATCAGCACTCAAGCTCTACCATTCTGCCCCCTCTCGGAAGAAAAGAGGTGCTAGCTGGATGTTCTCTGGAAAGACCCCTTTACTCTAGAATGCCCACCCACCAGTCCAAAACAGCCTGAACCCATCTGAACGCACTGCAAAGTCTGCCTCTTTGAGCAGGCATGGGAAGAGGGTGGGGGGAGGGAGATTTCCATTTGGGTAGAAGGTGTTGGGTGGGGGAGTTTCCATTCTCCCCAAGTCTGCTGAATGTCAGTGCAAGACGTAGCTGGGGATGGGGGAGAAGTACTGTCATTGGTTTGGTTGTGTAACTTCTCTTTATGGTGTTTTTAAATGTGTAAAGGCACTTGGCACTCCGGCTGAACATCCCATCAGTGCGGAGTTCTTCAATCTAAATAAATAACCAATCTTTGATTGTGTAAAGTGCTTAGCGCACTTCTGGGTGCTGTAAAAAAAGGGAGGGGGGGAACTGGTAATAAGAAGGCACAAGTGTGTTGTGAGTCAGTGCCTGTCATAAATATAAAGGGAAGGGTAAACACCTTTAAAATCCCTCCTGGCCAGAGGAAAAACCCTTTCACCTGTAAAGGGTTAAGAAGCTAGGATAACCTCGCTGGCACCTGACAACAATGACCAATAAGGAGACAAGATACTTTCAAAGCTGGAGGGGGGGCGGGGGACAAAGGGTCTGTGTCTGTCTGTGTGATGCTTTTGCCGGGCACAGAACAGGAATGGAGTCTTAGAACTTAGTAAAGTATCTAGCTAGATATGCATTAGATTATGATTTCTTTAAATAGCTGAGAAATTAAGCTGTGCTGAAAGGAATGTAGATTCCTGTCTTTGTGCCTTTTTGTAACTTAAGATTTTGCCGAGAGGGATTCTCTATGTTTTGAATCTAATTACCCTGCAATGTATTTACCATCCTGATTTTACAGAGGTGATTCTTTTTACTTCTATTAAAATTCTTCTTTTTCAGAAACTGAATGCTTTTTCATTGTTCTTAAGATCCAAGGGTTTGGGTCTGTGGTCACCTATGCAAATTGGTGAGGATTTTTACCAAACCTTCCCCAGTAAGTGGGGTGCAAGGGGTAGGAGGATTTTGGGGGGAAAGATGTTTCCAAACAGCTCTTTCCTAATAAAAACCCCAGTTAGACGTTTGATGGTGGCAGCGAAAGTCCAAGGGCAAAGGGTAAAATAGTTTGTACCTTGGGGAAGTTTTAACCTAAGCTGGTAAAAGTAAGCTTAGGAGGTTTTCATGCAGGTCCCCACATCTGTACCCTAGAGTTCAGAGTGGGGAAGGAACCTTGACAGTGCCACTCATCCTGTCCACGGTCAAAAAAGACTCCTCGCTAGCATCAGCAGGATCTGCATCACAGAAGCTGTTTTCTGGGCAAGGTTCAAGCTACCTGCAAAGAATTCACTTTCCCTGTCGTCTTAAGAGAGGCTTGGGGGAGAAAATCCATCCACCCCCTTTCCCTTCTGCACATTCCATCTGTTCTGCTCCATATGGTGCTGTCCGATATTAGGGGAAAGTAAATGAGACATTAAAAACCTTAAGTACCAGCTTCTGCCCTTCCCTCCCTTTCTCCTGTGCAAAGTCCTCTGGACTAAGCTAAAGCCTGAATCACTGAATAACTATGATCAGCACCAAGCCTTTTAACTGGGGTCACATCTCAGCTTTCTGGGGGTAGCTCAGTGCATGAGTGTCAATCATGACTTGAGCCAGTTGGAAATTTTCCATCGGAATGATTTTCCGATGATCCTTTTTGCCAAATCATGATAGTCCATAGGAAAATTTCATCAAAAAATATCAATTAGGAAAACAAAGAGGACATCTCCCTGGCTGGGGCTCTTGCCATTTCATTTTCTGCCTGCAGCCAGCAAGGCAAAAAATTCCATTTCAATTCTCCCAAAACTGAATTTCTATGGAAATCCCCTCCTGTGAAAAATGTCCCGATTCAGGATGAATTTTTTGTCAAAAAGTGATGTTTATCGCAGGAAGGGATTTCCATTTTGCAGCCAGTTGTAATCATGACCTTTTCAGCTCCCACTCTTCTTCAGGTTTCAGAGGCCCTCAAAGCGATAGAGAAGTCAACTTGATTTCGGTGGGTAGAGACCTGCAACTTGCACACAGCTCTTTCATAAAAATACTGTAAATATAATTTAAATATTTTCATTCTCTCTTGGCACAAATGGTTTAACAGCACTAGGAAGTGGAAACGCTGTGTTCTCTGCACAGGGTAATTGCTATAGCTATAATTTTTGGAAGCACCTGCCCTGTTTTAGGTGTGTGATAAATGAAGGGGCAGGTGGCTTCCTTTTATGGACACCCAGCCAGCCAGTTAGCTATAAAGTCCCTCTTGGTGGCTGTTCTCTGTTTGCTCTACCTGTAAAGGGTTAACAAAGTTCCCCAGGTAAAGGAAAAAGAACAGGCACCTGACCAAAAGAGCCAATGGGAGGGCTAGAACTTTTTAAAATGGTGGGGAAAAGCTTCCCTTTGTTTGTGTGTTGTCTCTCTTTCACCAACTGAGGGGTGGAGGCAGCCCAGAGGCAGATCCCCTATCACAAGGGTGCATCAAATCTGTTCCGACGTTGCACTCTGGGCTCGTCGAGCCCTTACAGCCACACAGGAACGGACCAAATGGCAAACGATCACTATAGCTGACCATTCAGCTAAATGTTGAAGAAGAAAAAGATTGTAATCACACTCAACGATCCCAGTCAGGATTAGGGCTCCCATTCTGCTGGGCACTGTACAATTGCATACAAGAACATGGTCCGAGCCCTTAAGAGCTTACGTTCTAAAACAACATGGTATAAAGAAAGAGGAAAGGTGATGCAACTTATAAGCACCATCCACCCACAATACGCTGAGAGCTCCATAGGCTATGGGACTATAAAATGTTTGAATGAAAAACACAACCTATGGAAGTTAGTATGATCTAAGATTTAAATATATTGATAACTCCTTCAGACTTCATAACTGTCACATGAACAATCTCTAAGGCCCTTGCTACAATTCACTTACATACATAAATTCAATGTGAGCCTATTTATGGGAACAGAAAATGCTGTCTGCTTATCCTTTAGAATTTAATGAAGCTGAAATAACCTGAGCTATCATCACTACCTATTCCCAAGTTCTTCCGAAACAGAGCCCACCACAGTGAGAATTAGAAAGTGGAAGTGGAAGAACTGGACACATACAGCATGGGAAACAGGCAGTAGAGAATGGATGAGCCTGCTAGTCTATAAATACTCAGGGAGCAGTAGCAGAAGAGAAGGAATTATTCAGGGTAATTACAAGAGATAAGACAAAGAGTAATGCCCTGAATTTAGAAAAGAGAAAATCCAACTTCAATTTTAGAGGGAAGTTCTTAACCATGCTGTGACTTACAAAAGGAAAAATGTAGGGATATGGAAGTACCATTATTACAGATGCTCAAAAGACAATTAAACATAGCTTATAGAGAAATATTATGACATTACACTCCATATTATTTATGAAAATATGCTTATGATATGGATATGATATAACAGATGTACTTTATGCAAGATGGCTCATGTGAGATATCATTGGAAAGGTTATGATTTACTGAATGTGATTATCCAATTTTTATGCCTGTATCATTTCAGTATCTTCAGTTAGGAATATTGACTATGTATCTGTATTTCAAATGGGTTACTTTTGGTGTCACCCCCAACTAGCCTTCAGGTACAACAATGAGAAAGCCAGATAGGGCTAATGGCCCATTAGCAAAGACAATGGACTGTAAAAGAGCTTAGTCTTCCTGTGGACGCTCGAGACAGCCTACAAGCAATGGCTGCCACAGCCATGAAGAGACATGGGTCCGAGTCACCTGGTACTGGATATCCCTCCTCCCCTTTTGGAATGCCAGTGTTTTTCCACTCGAAGACAAAGTGTTCCCGCCTTACACAAGAGCTATATAAGGCGGGGGGGGGTGACATCATTGTGCTTCTCCTCTGCCTCCCCACCCAAAGAGACACTGAAAAAACACCTGTAAGGAAGAACTGAACTGGAGGGAGAAGGGTTGAGCCCAAGCTGGAAGACCATCTAGCTTTTGAGTAATAATACCTGAGGTCTCAAGTTGCAGACCAGTGCAGCTGCCTTTCAAGACTTCTGTAATCTGCCTGCAACAGTATCTAGGGTGAGAAATACTATTTGTAACCATTTCTTTCGTGAAACAAGCTTAGTTTGCATGTTGTTTTATTTGCTTAGTAATCTGCTTTGTTCTGTTTGCTATCTCTTTAACCACTTAAAATTCACCTTTTGTAGTTAGTAAACTTATTTCTTGTTTATTATATAACCCCATTTGTGCAATTCATAATTGGGGGCGGGGTAAAAGGCTGTGCATACCTTCCTCCACATTGAGGGAGGAGGCAGATTTCATAATATGTCTCCAAGGGAGACAGACACCTGAGTGCTGGGGCAAGTCCCTTAAGTTGAATCTTACCAGAGCCGATCTCCGTGTCTGTGTCATTCTGCTGTTAGGTGTGGGGCCTGTGTGTGTGTTGGAGGAGGCTTAATAGCCTGGCTCAGCAAGACAGGTAAAAAGGGTGCCCAGGCTGGCAGAACAGGTGGGCTCAGTGGTATCTCAGCACATCAGGGGGCAATCCATCACAAATATGGTAAAGGAACTCTTTCTGCACCAGAAAATTTCTCCAGATGCACAATGGAGCTCCATCCAAAAACAAAAAGGAAAAATCAAATTAAAAAACAGTGAATGTATGTCCTCTTTAGAGCCCATAGTCCTACTCATGAGTCTCTGGGTACGTATGTCTACAGTGCAGTGTAAGCCCAGGGTTTGAACTCAGGCTGAAACCTAACCCCCACCTTCCGTCTACATACAAATAGTGCTAACCCCAGACTCAGCCCCAGAGTCCCAGGACCCCATGGGAGTGGAGGGTCTGAGCCTGAGTCAAGCTTAGACCCAGGGTTGAACCCTATTGTTTGCAGTGTAGCCACAGTCACCCCGAATTTATATGCTGGGAATCTGCCAAAACTATCCCACAGGCTGTCTTTCTTTGTCCTCTGGACAGTCAAGTTTTCCCATGCTGCACCATGAACAAAGGACTAGAGCAGCCACGTTTTGGGAGAGCGCTAGGAAATCTGGGATATGGGTGGTTGGACTCAGGCCCACAGAATGCAATGTAGACCCTGGAATCCCAGGTTGGGACCCAGGGTTCAACAGTTCCTAACCTGTTGTTACAAATGAGTGTACACTCTCAAACCCTATGTTAACAAACCCAGGGTCTGCTAACTTGAATTCTATTAACTCAGAACTTACATTACAGTGTAGACATACCCAAAGGGTTTGCAAGATCTGGCCCTTGCAGTGATATGTAGGCAAAGACTGGGAGTTTTAGGGCCTGATCCTGCAATCAGTGGGTGCTTAAGGCCCTCAGCACCTCCCAAGAACCAATTAGCACTTTGCAGGATCTGGACCCTGCAGCTGGGGTCAAATCTTTCAGTTGCTGAGCAAGCAAAGTCTGTGTGGAAGTGTCCAGTCAGGAGAACCAAGTAACAGCTGAGCACTCCTTGCTAGGGCAAATAGGGCAGTGTGGCAGTCTTTCTGGGAAAAAGGGAGCAGAGCTACTCAAAGCCCATTGATGTATTTTTTCCCCTTTCTCTCCCAAGCAAATGAGAATCAAACGTTTCTATTTCCTGGAATCAGTGTCAGCTCCTCAACAGCATGACTTAGTATTTATTGCTATGGATGAATCGTTGTGGAGTGACAGCCAATTCCCATGATTTTAGCCTGGATTTTAGATAAAATAATGGGCCCGAGCCATTGAGCCACTCCCATTTACTTCAGGTTAGGCCAATGTTTCTTATTGAAGTTATTTTTGTCCTATACCCAAAAGGAAGGCTATTTAGAAGTGTTTCTTTGTTTGGCAGATGTTTAATCATTCAGAAATACAGTAAAAGCTGTGTTATCAGCACTTTACCAGCTGGAAAGCTCTATTAATCGGCATTTCTGATCTTCATTGAAAGTCAGGTTTATAGTCCAGTTGGCGCAGGACCAGCAGGCTTCCTACCTGGCTCCGTGTGGCTCCCCTGAAGTGGCAACATGTCCCTGCTACTCCGAGGTGGAGGAACGGCCACAGGGGCTCTGCGTGCTGCCCCCGCCCTGAGCGCTGGTTCCGCAGCTCCCGTTGGCTGGGAACCGCGGCCAATGGGAGCTGCAGGAGTAGCACCTGCAGGTGGAGGCTGCGTGCAGAGCCGCCTAGCCATGCTGCTGCTTGGAAGCAGCAGGGATATGGTGGCGTTTGTGGGGAGCCGCCCGGATCCGGCACCTCCTTTTCCCCCAACGTGCCGGATAACAAGCTTTTACTGTATAACCTTCAGAAATCAGTGGGAAGTCAATGGGAGTTTTACACTGACATCAATAGAACCACAATTTCACTCCAGGTTACTTAAGTGTGTATCATATAGTTGGTATGATACCATCCTTAGCAAGATAAAAGAAGCAGCCATGGTGCTCACCTCTCTTGCTACCAAAGGAGCTATTGAAGTGATGTAACATCTCAGTGTCTGGCTGGAGACATAGCTAACAATGTCAAGAAAAGCTTTCATCCACCTTCAGTTTGCAAGATTGTTTCATCCCATCCTCTCAGGTGTAGGTCTGGCCACAGAGATCCATATGTTCAGAACCTCTAGATTAGATTACCGTAACTTGCTATATCTGGGGCTGAAGGAGAATATAGGGCAGAGGCTCCAACTAATGCAGAATCCTCCTCCTCCTCCATGATACTGACCACCATAAGCACATTATTGCTGCGTTCTGAAACTCCCCCTGGCTCAGAACCTGTCCTGTTGCCAATTCAAGGCTTTAGTCCTGATTTTCAAGGCTGTCAATAGGATAAAGCTCAGCTACATCAGCAGTTGAATCTCTAGCCACATCCTGCCAAGACAGCAGTGCTTCTCTGAGAGAATGCAGTTAGCACCACCCACTAGAGCTGGGGACAAAGTATTCTCACTCAAGACAGTTTGGCTGTGGAATTTGCTACCAGAGGAAACTCGACTAAACTGAAGTCTAAACTACTTGTAGGACTCTTTGTGATCGTCCTTTCTGACAGAGATTTTCCACCCCAATCAGAAAAGGGGTACTTGTGGCACCTTAGAGACTAACCAATTTATTTGAGCATGAGCTTTCGTGAGCTACAGCTCACACCCCAATCAGAAGTTTGTTACATAGTAAAATAAAATATTGTAAGCAGAGTCTTAGAACCCAAGAAAGCATAGAGGGGAAAACTCCATGAAATCCACAATGGACTTCACCCTACAGAACTAGTTAACCTGGAGAACCATTTACATACTATGTTGAAGGGTGCTGTATGAAGCCCTAGGACCGACTGCTGTTCCTGAGAAGGAGGAATGCTCATTAATTGAGGTCACATTTGAAAGTGCTCCTCAGTGCCCTGCTGTGGCTTCAGGGCTGTTCGGTGACGTGCAGGTGCTCTCTTTAAACTCTTGTTGTTGCTCTGGTTCATCCTCCTCGGGCATCTGGGGCAGTTGAGCCCAACTGGAAAAAATGTCAGTTACAGCTGTGAAAAGAGCTTAGAACAGGGTTAAATACATATTTATTATAATGCTTTTCTTGTTTTTCTGAATGAGGTAATGGCCCATTCCAACAATGGCAGGACCACCAGTCCCTACATTACAACCAGGGTATGGTAAAAAGCTCTTTGTAAGCTTTGCCTTAGTGCTGCTCTCACTGGATGACTGTATCACACCATCACGTTTGTCAAAATGGAAGCTCAGCAAGCTGCAAAGAGTGGACCAATAGACTTTGTGCCTAGGTTGGTAAATTTCTGTAACAAATTCATAAATCTGGGTTAAGTTTCCTGTTTCATCCCTTTCTCAAAAGTCTGCACCAAGCCACCAATTCTGGAACCCAATTACAATGTTGGAGGACCTAGTTAATACAGGTCCATCTATACATTTAAACACATGCTGTTTCTCCGAGACTAGACAGCATGAGATGCTTCAGAAGAAGGCATAAAATCCCCATAATGCATTTAAACAGTAGTGCAATTCTATGCCATTGAGAAATATCCTGCATAAACCCAGCTGGTGATATGATTATGCCCTGAGGCATAATTAATAGTCCTGATAATTTTCTTCTTCTGCTATAAACTGCAGATGTTAGCTTTAACCAAATACTGCTCTAATCCTTTTAAAAAATATTACTACCTCATGGAAGCGAATTCCACAGGTAAGTAATACATTACAATAAGGATAAGCCAAAAATATGGTGGAATCTACAGCCTTCTTGCTCAAAGATGAAGATTACCAAGTAAACAGAACAGGTAGCAGAGCTAATTTTAGGATCTCTGTGAGCCTTGTTACAAAATGTGAAGAAAAGTACAAGCTTCAGTAGGAAGACATGAAAGATCACAGGAATCAAAACTAAAGTCTCTCAGTACTGTTATGAATGTCCAAAGTTATAACATTAAAACACCTTATCTGACATTACGTGAAATTTAAACAAATATTCTTCAGTGTTATAATAGCTAGAACAAAACCCATTAGCAAATTTAAATTAATTCTGCTCCAGGCATTATGATACACTACCAGTTACTTCCTTAACCCATGCGAAATATTTCACTATTGCTGTCAGTCAGTTGCTTGAATGCTTAGAGTTTACCAACTGTGTTTTATATATTGATTTTTGATGAATGACATCTGTCTCTGGGCTATTATGGTTTTGTCTTCAAACCTTATTTAAATTGTTCACCTATTTTTCAGTGAAATAAATGCAAAATGTTTGTTCTCCAAAGGCAGTAAACAGAGATCTCAGGTCTAGTTTCTATGACAACCCCACTTGATACAGCAAACCTAGATTATCTCTAATGACAGACATGAAGTTTAAATTGCACATCCTGCACAAACAGTGCACTGCTGACCTTTTATTGAAAAATGGAATACAGTATGATTAGCATAATGTGCCATATGAAAAGGAAAGGCATGGAATGATGCAGAGTGGACTCCAATCATTAACAGCAATGCTAATCTTTAACAAACTATTTGCCAAGGCATGAAACTCTGAAAATTAAGATTTACCCAGATACAATTTTCAAATCCTGTAAGATATGTCACATAATTACATTAACTAGCTCTCAAATAACACTTGCTGCTTCTGCTATTTTTTTCGCCAGTTGCTGCTCTTAGCAGGGGAATAAGAATGGATGAGAAAATACAACCATTGTGCCAATAAATAAATAAATTAAACAAAAGCTACGAGAACTATTTTGAAATTTCCTGAAGGCATATTTTCCTCATCCTCACAAATACGTTTCTAGAAGGCTGTATCGTTCTGCTCCTTTCAATCATGTGCTTTCTGCTGGGATCTGTCTGCTTCAATAGGATGAGAATTTGCATGTGTTATTCACCAAACAGCAGTTCATCCATCTATGAGGCTGCAAGAAGATAAAGCAGGCACACTGTTTCACGCAGCGGGAGACTGCTTTGGGTAGGACAGAGAGATATGAAACTGCCTTGGCTCCCTTTGAATTTAGTGTCACTGCTGCAAGTTTCAGGAGGCTTTGAATAGCCAAGTAAAATTCATTAGCACTCATACTAGTGACTGTATCAATTTACAAAATGTTGCTACTTTAGAGGGCTTGCCACATGCATGGAGATTCCCATTAGAGTTAGTAAGAGTCGCATGGGCCTTAAGAGGATAGCCAGCTCTTAAATTGTTCCTTTACTTCAGTTGGTAGCATACCTTTCGTTTTCCTTTCTGTAACATTGATGAAAAAAGACAGTAAATACTTCTAGTTTCAGCTCATGAATGAGATTTCATAGAATCATAGAATATCAGGGTTGGAAGAGACCTCAGGAGGTCATCTAGTCCAATCCTCTGCTCAAAGCAGGACCAATCCACAATTTCAGCTCACTTATCTTCAGTGCAACTGCCTGGAGACCACTGATCAATAATCCGCATTAGAAAACACATTTGGGAAATGGAGTTGGTGGCCTAGGGGACTGGCAACAGTATATGGAGCCTCTCTTTTGTAGATCACCATTCTGAATTTGGCCTCGCACAACAGTGACCAAAAGTAGTTACCATTGGACTGCAGTCCTATGGCCTATACAAAGAGTTGATGGTGTCAGCTCACTTCCCAATGAATGGTGTGCACATCACAAAACAAATAAAAACAAACTCGCTCACATGTTTTTGGCAGTCTCAGGTTGACCAGAGGCTGAATGGCCAATATCACTCCTCTGATTCCCCAAAGGTGATCCTAGAAAATGGCTTCTTCCTGTAATGATTACTAGCAACACGTCCCACCTCAACGGTTTTCAACTACTAGTCTGAGAGTTGAGGGGCTCTGAAAATATGCACTGTTGCTCCTATGCTCAATCTATTCTGAGGACAAGTAGAGGACTTCAGGCTTCAAAGCTGTCCACTGTCCATCTTTCAACAAGCACTAAGCAATTTTTATAAATTCCAACAATGGGATGTCTTCCACTGCAGAAGGCTCATAGGAAGGATTGACTCAACTAGAGGCCTCCTCCAACAGGAATTTTACTTGCAATAAATAGTAACCTGATTTAGGATATAAGAAAAGAAAGTGTATAGACACTGTGCTGCCTCTCATCCTTCTACCCAACCTCTTTTATTGCTGCACACCACAGTAGCATCTGAGCACTTCCATACTGAGTGTCTTTAACCCCACAAGATCTTGTGCAGATAGAAAATTAGCTTTGATGAAACCATTCCATAAGTGAATTACATGGCATGAGCTATCTGTAAGTCTATCTGTTAGAATGTTGTAATATGTTTTACTGAGCTCTACTAAAACCAACACATTCTGAGAAACAACAAGAGAAGCATTGCTTGGTTAAAACATATTTAAACAGAACTTTGCAAGCACTTCCCCTTTACTAGTATGTCTAAAGATAAGTGAGCAAGTATTCGTCCAGATAGGAAAGACAATAAGTTATAAAGCTATTTAAATATAGTATCTCACCATCAGCTTCTCTCTCAGGCCAGTAACTTTCATAACACTCACCTCTCCATGTCAGACAGGAAGTAACCATCTCCCTTTGTCACTACAACATTTCTTCAATTTCCCTTTTAATGTTTTTAGTTAGGACAGAGACTGAATAGCTTTGGTTCCTTCTGGTACTATTCCTTCCCACTTTACATTTCTTTATGGTGCCTGTCCTAACAGCTCTTGCCCCTGGTACACACACTTAAAACCAGCAAAACAAACCAAGTAAAACAAATCCAGAGACACAAAAAAATGTCTGATATAAACCCAAGTCCACTGAAGTTATTATTCACCCAAATCAGAGCATAAAGATACTCCATGCATCTATCCATCCTACTGCCTTCCACCCACTCCCTCCAAGGCTGGAGAAAATGAGTCCCTGGGCCTACCACAACGGGATCAAAGGGTCCAAGTCCCCACATAATAAGCTTCACTTTTCTACCACCTCAACTCCTTTAAATGATCATTGAAGGAATACAGCAATTGTACCCTGAGCCCGAAAAAAGGCCATTAGGGCAGGCTACAGAGGTCATCTGCACCTTACACCACGCAAACACAACAGCAAGACCCTCAACACAATCCTACTTCCTGTGCTTTGTTCTGATCCCTGGTCCTCCCACCCCATAATGAATCAACTCCTCCTGAGCTCCTACCATTGAGCAGTGATCTCCATCCCTCTACCAGCCTGGGTCTCTCACTCCCTCATACAGGAACTCTTGCTATCACTTCAGGAAAGGCCAGGGTGATGGGGAAGCTCAATTAGGTAAGAAAGAGAAGCCTAAAAACCTAGTTAAATTAATTATTCCCTGCCTAGTAAACTGGGTCTTTAAAAATGCTGAAAGCTCATGCTCATTGCAACAATCATCTTTCTATAATTAAGTAAAACCCTCTGCTTCTGAAAGTCAGACAACTGAATCACCACTTGCTTTTAAATGAATTGCCTTCCTATTCCCTGCATATCTATTCTTTGAAATGTAACTGCGTTTCTGAAATGCCAGTCAGGTAAAAAGGTTCTCCCAGCCAGGTGTGAAAGGCAATTATTGCCATGAGTCAGCAAGAGCCATTACTGCTATCTAGTCATCTCCCAAGTTTTCTGTAAGATTGACACCACAATTACAGATCCAATCAGAGTGACTGTTTTTCCATTAAAAATGGAGAATCCTTGCTGTAAATAAATTCAGCGGTCAGACTAAGCAAGTGGCAAAATGAAAAAGAAGACTAGAAAGAGACATTAACAACAGAGCCAAAAGCACACAGAGGCTCTCAAAAGTCCTTTGTTAACATAGCTGGCCTTTGGGCAAAGAATTTCTGTTTCCAGTTTAAAACACGGGTTCCTAGCCCTCTTCCTTGTGAAGCTAGCCTAGAAATCCAAACGAAGAGAGGCCTGTGTATTACTGACTGATGCAGACATCTTTTGGAAAAACCTCTTGTTAAAAATTTGAGAGCACATCACTAGAAAGTTCTTTGGTCCAATTACTGGGCTACCAAGGACCCAGGAGCCTAGGAACGCTGGCTGTCAAGCTTCACAATTCCCTGGCTGCTGCAGAGCTGGGAAGACAGGAAGTCCTGGTTCCCAACTGCCCAGGCAAGTAAATAAAGGTGAAATGTACAGGTACGATAATAAAATTAATTTAATTTCATTTTAAATGAGAATTAAAATACATTACAATTTTATCTGATTTGATAAAGCAGTATATATTTTAACTACCTGTATATTAATGTAATATTTAAGGCATACTAGAGCTAGTTGCAAGATAGAGATGTATTTCAAGAGTATGAAATCAAGCCATTTTTACAGGTCATATTTTTCAGGTTATTTTGAAATTTAAAGAAAAAACCTATACATACTCATAGGAAAAGCAGCTGCATGAAAAAAAATACTCATCAGAACAGTTTCTCATTCCACTGTGATTTGAAAGGATGCCAAACAAATAGTATGAATAGTTAATGATTGTGTTTGGCATCTAACACTCCATTCTTGGTGAAAAGTGTATTGGATTCTAAAGAGTTTGATCATCCGCATTTGAGAAGTTCTGGGAAGCAGCTGTTTCTTCCATAGTGGAGATTCTTAAACAAAGGGCAGAAGAAAGCTAAAAACTGAAAAAAACTTTCTTTTCAGCATCTTCATTATCTGCTGTGTCCCATCTTTCCTTTCAAGCATGTTATTCATTGGATGCAACAGATTCATTCTTTGCTTGCAGATAAAGTTAACATAACAAAATGGCTAATGGCCTTTATTCAGCCAAACTTGCAAATGATTGGAGTAGATATTCCTGACTTGTGAGAAGGTTGCAGCAGAACTCGAGAATCATAGTTGTTGTTCATCATACAGCCCACAGAAAACAAGTTGGAGCTCTCAAACTGCCAGGCACGACTGGACTGTTAGGTGAAGGTGTCTCTAAACTTCTGTTGACCCTTGACACCAGGCAGGTCTGGAGCTTTTTCATTAACTCTAATGCTTTTTGTATTAGGGCTTCACGTAAAAAATTCCTGCTGGTTGCCAGGGTCAAAGAGTTCATGAGATGTTTTGGCCACATCAACAATGCACTGATGATTCTTTCTGGCATGACCCCAAAACTAATGAAAGGCTGTTTGTAAGAGGATTGCCTTTCAGGCTGCTGGAGGTTTGAACCAAGGTAGAGACACATGTGGATAAAGGCAGACTGTCTCCTTCATAGTGCAAGAGGGAAAGATACTCTTGGTTGCATTCACGCTGTTTGAGACTTAGATTTCAGTGTCTGAGTAATGCACGTGCATGTTCCTTGCGTTTCTTTCTTCGCATTCCCATCTTGGTATGTTTCTAAGCTTCCCCTTCTGCATAGAACATGGTCCCCATTTCAGGTCACTAAGGCCTTACTCCCTCCTCATTCAATCCCCCCTTCAAAATGCTTCTGCCAGGAGAATAAAATTTTAAAAACATAGATCAACCCATTAGCTCATCTCCACCTCTGTCTTTCTTAGAGAATCCTGTCTCCAATGGAGCTACCTTTTAGGCCCCAGTAAATTACAGCAACAGGGCACAGCGTAGAATAAGAAGTCCACCTGCTCTATCAAGGACTATATTTGCGTACAGCGCAAACTGTTGCTGAGCACATTGTCTGGGCTAAACAGGTGGGCATATTTGTACACATAATGTTATTTTCACCACTGCCCTTCTAGTCTAACATTTATTTTGACACAAAATATCAAAGACAGCAATGACTGAATGCAGAGAGGGCTCTCAGAGTAGCAATTCCCAAGTGGAAAGAACATTCAGGTCTTGGAAAGAAGATAAGCTTTCAAGCTTACACAGACTTCTTCTTCAGGTCAGAAACACTGGTTGTTTTCAAGATCTTTTGTTAAATAGTAAATTTCCCCTCCCCCTTTTCTTGTGAAATTAGTCCCAGTGTTTGCTCCGTTCTGGGCCTTTCAAGGAGACTTCCAACAAGATTTTGCTGAAAGGTAATGCTTTCAATCAGTATTAGAAGATTGTCTTGAATACTGTATCTTCCTGTGATTACAGTAATGTCATTTGCTTTATGTAAAGGGGACACAGTTCTGTTTGTCTCGGATAGACAATCCTCCCTCAGAGAGAACTTCTGTAAGACCTGTTACAAGGCAGCACCTTAGTCCTGTTTGTTCAATCTTTTGCTGATTAATGGTTCTCATTAGCTAATGAGAGTGACCAAATATGACACAGCATTTGAGGGTTCTAGCCATACGTATGCTCCATAGCACAGAGGAGAGCAAAGCCATATGAGAAGGTTCATGGAAGGGGAAATGTGGTTATGTTGATTGTCCCCCTTGTTTCAACTATCCCCATATTGACTGGGTACATGTCACCTCAGGACGGGATGTAGAGATAAAGTTTCTTGACACCTTAAATGACTGCTTCTTGGAGCAGCTAGTCCTGGAACCCTTAAGAGGAGAGGCAATTCTTGCCTAAGTGAAGCACAGGATCAGGTCCAAGAGGTGAATATATAGCTGGACCGCTTGGTAATAGTGACCATAATATAATTAAATGTAACATCCCTGTGGTGGGGAAAACACCACAGCAGCCCAACACTGTAGAATTTAATTTCAGAAAGGAGAACTACACAAAAATGAGGAGGTTAGTTAAACAGAAATTAAGAAGTACAGCACCAAAAGTAAAATCCCTGCAAGCGGCATGGGGATTTTTTTAAAGACACCCTAATAGAGGCTCAAATGTACACTTAAATGTATACCCCCAATTAAAAAACATAGTAAGAAGACCAAAAAAGAGCCACTGTGACTAAACAACAAAGTAAAAGAAGCAGTGAGAGGCAAAAAGGCATCCTTTAAAAAGTGGAAGTTAAATCCTAGTGTGGAAAATAGAAAGGAACATAAACTCTGGCAAATGAAGTGTAAAAACATAATAAGGAAGACCAAAAAAGAATTTGAAGAACGGCTAGCCAAAGACTCAAAAATTAGTAGCAAAAAAAATTTTAAATACATCAGAAATAGGAAGCATGCTAAACAATCAGCGATGCTAAAGGAGCACTCAAGGATGATAAGGCCATTGCAGAGAAACTAAATGAATTCTTTGCATCAGTCTTCACGGTTGAGGATGTGGGGAGAGTCCCACACCTAAGCCATTCTTTTTAGGTGACAAATCTGAGGAACTGTCCCAGATTGAGGTATCATTAGAGGAGGTTTTGGAACAAATTGATAAACTAAACAGTAATAAGTCACCAGGATCAGGTTTTCACCCAAGAGTTCTGAAGGAATTCAAATGTGAAATTGCAGGACTACTAACTGTCATCTGTAACCTATTATTTAAATCAGCTTCTGTACCAAATGACTGGAGGATAGCTAATGTGACACCAATTTTTAAAAAGGGCTCCAGGTGACCCCGGCAATTACAGGCTGGTAAGCCTGACTTCAGTACAGGGCACACTGGTTGAAACTATAGTAAAGAACAAAATTGTCAGACACATAGATGAACATAATTTGTTGGGGAAGAGTCAACATGGTTTTTGTAAAGGGAAATCATGCCTCACCCATCTATTAGAATTCTTTGAGGGGGTCAACAAGCATGTGGACGAGGGGGATTCAGGGGATATAGTGTATTTAGATTTTCAGAAAGCCTTCGACAAGGTCCATCACCAAAGGCTATTAAGCAAAGTAAGCAGTCCTGGGATAAGAGGGCAGGTCCTCTCATGCATTGGTAACTGATTTAAAGATAGGAAACAAAGAGTAGGAATAAATGGTCAGTTTTCAGAATGGAGAGAGGTAAATAGCGGTGTCCCCCCAGGGGTCTGTACTGGGCCCAGTCCTGTTCAATATATTCATAAATGATCTGGAAAAAGGGGTAAACAGTGAGGTGGCAAAATTTGCAGATGATACAAAACTACTCAAGATAGTTACATCCCAGGCAGACTACAAAGAGCTACAGAAGGATGTCTCAAAAATGGGTGACTGGGCAACAAAATGGCAGATGAAATTCAATGTGGATAAATGCAAAGCAATGCACATGGGAAAACATAATCCCAACTCAAGATATAAAATGATGGGGTCTAAATTAGCTGTTACCACTCAAGAAAGAGATCTTGGAGTCATTGTGGATAGTACTCTGAAAACATCCATTCAATGTGCTATCAAAAAAGCTAACAGAATGTTGGGAATCATTAAGAAAGGGATAGATAATAAGACAGAAAATATCATATTGCCTCTATATAAATCCATGGTATGCCCACATCTTGAATACTGCATGCAGATGTCGTTGTCCCATCTCAGAAAAGATATTGGAATTGGAAAAGGCAACAAAAATTATTAGAGGTATGGAGCATCTGCCATATGAGGAGAGATTAATAAGACTGGGACTTTTCAGCTTGGAAAAGAGACAACTAAGGGGGGATATGATAGAGGTCTATAAAATCATGACTGGTGTGGAGAAAGTAAATAACGAAGTGTTATTTACTCCTTCTCATAACACAAGAACTAGGGGTCACCAAATGAAATTAATAGGCAGCAGGTTTAAAAAAAAAAGTAAGTATTTTTTCACACAATGCACAGTCAACCTTTGGAACTCCTTGCCAGAGGATGTTGTGAAGGCCAAGACTATAACAGGGTTCAAAAAAGAACTAGATAAATTCATGGGGGATAGGTCCATCAATGGCTATTAGCCAGGATGGACAGGGATGGTGTCTTTAGCCTGTGTTTGCCAGAAGCTGGGAATGGGCAACAGGGGATAGATCACTTGAGGATTACCTGTTATGTTCATTCCCTCTGGGGTACCTGGCATTGGCCATTGTCAGAAGACAGGATGCTAAGCTAGATGGACCTTTGGTCTGACCCAGTATGGCTGTTCTTATGTTGTTAGAATCTGCAGCACAGCCAGGGATATGGATGGAAAGAAGGGAAGGGCAGAGGTTATAAGCAAGGAAAAGCCCCTCAAAATGTTTCTCTTCCTAGTCCTGATACCTTTGTGACCCCTCAGAAGGAGGAATCAGAATACAGTCTGCAGCTATTGCATTGTTGGGGTGGCAGAGACTACAACTGATTAGGGATCTAGAGAACCACATCCAAAGTTCTCAGTGAATCCTCAGCCACTGTATCTTTTACCCGTGCCCCTCCAGCCACACAGCATCGCTCTTTCCTGTAGAGCAGGTGAGAAAAGACACCTAATGGCTGCACGTTAGAACTTCATGTGCCGCAGCCGCTACACAGACTACAGCGACTACTCCAGAGACAGGGTCTGTCTGATTGCTGCACCTTTGTGATCTGGAACAGGCTATGCTGGCAGATTCAAAAGGCTTGTCACGGCAGCCAGAGCTTGTCTGGAAACTTAACCTAGGAAAGATGTGGATCCTGGGCATAGTTTATCAACAAAGACCTTCTTACTGCACCCTTGATCAGTTTTCGCGGATAAATGATCTCTGTTCTTACAAACTTATATCCACGTTCATTTCCAACATAAATACATGCCAGCTTTGATAAAAACACACAGTGATCACAATGTTGTTTCTACATAAACCACTTATACGTGAACCACATTCATTAAGCAACTTTAAATTACATAGATATTAAAGGGTGCTAATTAGTGCCACTGAGGTAGTAATGATTGATATTGCTTTCTTGTGTGCTAGAAACTGCACAGGAACTACCAGCTCATTTCATATGGAAAACAGCTGTCAGATGGTAATGGCACTAAAAGTAGCTATCCAAGCTGATCTGCATTCAGATCCACAAGCTAGAGGTGAAAGGCCCTGTAGCCAATTATTACTCCTCTGAGCCATCCAGTATGTGCATAAATATCCCTTCTTCCCCTTAATTAGAACCTGGCCACTTTTCTGGAGAAACAGGGCTCTGTGTAAGAAGAGCATGTGTTAGGCAGGGGGAAAGTAGTCACAGAGAGATCTTGATGGAACCCATGTGCCAAGCATTCTACGCAGTCAGTGTAAACAAGAATCATAACCAAGGGAGACATATAATTATATTTGCAGAAATGATACTCTCCAGCATGAAGATTCTTTGAGTCAATGAGCATTGGGTTGTGTAGGCAGAGTCTACCATCTTAATGATTCTAAGACACATTGCCCATTGATATACCTTTATCTGTGTCAGATTTATATCACATACCTATTTCTCTGGGAGTTTGGGGTATGCAAGGAACACACATTTGCACCAACCCTTCACCAGGATGTCAGTTTAAATTCACCACTGGCATAAGTTGGTACAACTCCATTGATGTTATTGAGTCTGGCCAGGCCTACTGTGATAACATTGCTCGGCAGCTGGCATGCCCCCTCATAGTGGGGTGTGGCACAGCAGGCTCTCCTTCTCAGGCAGCCTTCCTCCCTCCGACCCTCCTCACCTACCATCAACAGCCACTTTGGTCCTGTGGTCTAATTCTCATGACTCAGCCCTCTAGCCAGATCACATGTTCTCCCATCCTTCCAGGGTAAACCGAATCGTGTACATCTCTAAATTGCAGTAAGGGTAGTTTAGGCTGGACATTAGGAAAAACTTCCCAATTGTCAGGGTAGTTGAGCACTGGAATAAATTGCCTATGGAGGCCGTAGAATCTCCATCATTGGAGATATTTTAAGAGCAGGTTAGACAAAAGCCTGACAGGGATGGTCTAGATAACCCTTTGTCCTGCCATGAGTGCCAGGGGTTGGATTAGATGACCTTTCAAGGTCTCTTCCAGTCCTATGATTCTAGTTCAGCAGCTTCATGCCAGTTCTTCAGACCAACTTCATACTTAATAGTCTTTTCCAGCCTTTGGCTCAGAGACCTCCATGCCACTTTCATTAGTAGCCCTCCCTCTACTCTGGGTTCCAAAAGCACAAGTAAAGGTCCCATGCCAGACCTACTTACCCTCCCTTGCCTAAAGAGGCTCTAGCAGTCTGTGGTTATCCTCTGGCCCCAGCCAGGCCTCCCTTCAAGCAGTCCCAGAATAGTCCTGGTCTCAGCTACACCATCATTCAAGAGGCTGAGAAACGAAGTTCTCTCCTCCCTTTGATCAGCTGCTACTGACCTAGGCTTTTCCCCTTTTAAGTCCTCCCTCCAGACTTGACACCTCGCACAAGTGAAGCAGGGCAGGGCAGGCCTGACTGAACCCAAAGGCTCTCCTTAACCCCTTCCTGCCTTGTGTGTGGTTTGCACACACCATCATACCAATGGTGAAATTGTCCTGTTGACTTGTACAATGTATTCTTCAGGGCCTTTTTATTACCCAGAATACTTCCGATTTTCCAAAAACCTTTTATCCAAACCTCTGCATTATCCGAATCCTTTCCTTGTCCCCCATGGGATTCGGATAATGTGGAGGTTCAGATAATAGAGCAGAGAGCCCCCAGCTGCAGGGGAAGCCATCTTGCTGCTGAATGGCTCCCGCAGGAAGCCCTCTGCAGCCCCCTGCCACACGAGTGAGCGAGCAGGGCCATGACAGCAGAGCTGCAGCGGACTCCCTGCACTGCCACTCCTGACCCCTGGATTATCCAAACTCCTGATTAGCTGAATAAAATCCAGCCCCCCCCCTCCCCCGCATCTTGGATAATCGGGATTGTACTGCTTCTATATTTTAAATACTCAGTGAAACCAACAAACAGATTAAACTAAACTTAATTTCTGGAAAGTTAGAGTTTTTTATAATTTACAAAATATTGTAATATAAATATTGTCTCAGTAGTGCCCAGAGGCCGTTCAGCATGCCTTTACATGCCGTGGTACTGGAAGTCAGAGCAAGTGATGGAGCTGGAGTTTTCTATTTTCGTTGGTTTGTATGAGCCAAAAGCTGACTGCCCAAAGCACTGGAAATTACACCTTCAAAACTCTCAGTCTCCCCTACAATCGTAGTACTTTCCACGGTGGCCCTATTAAGTACTTTGATTGCAGAGGGTCGGGGGAGTTGGGTGGGGAGGAAACAGGAACATGTCCAGGAAATCCTGTGTGACTTTTCCTTGGAAAAAAATTCTAGAAAATCTCAGAATTTAGAAAGAAATGTGGGTGGGAGCCAGGGGAAGAGGGGGAGTGGGATGGGGAGAGGGACAATATATTCACCCAGAACAGTGGCTCAGACTATTGAATTATCTCTGCGTGGTTAATTCTCTGGCATTACTAATCAGACAAGAAGCATTAACTGTGGAGTTCATTAGCAAGATCATAAAAGAGTCATACTGACAGAGATCATTTGACTTAGTGACAGGAAGGTCAGTTGCTTACAGGAGTGGGTAAATTGCATGCTTTGGGGTTGGGTTTGGTTTTTTAAAGAATGAAAGTTAGATCTAATGCAGAAAGTCCAGAAAGGGTCTGTGCTGGAGTTATGCCGAATATTCTGTTTTATTTTTGGCAGATAGGTGGGTGAACATTTCCTCCCAAGGAGGATAAACTAAACTTTCCTTAATCCCGCTAGGCCTGGCTCAGAGCCAGCTGCACAATACAAGCTTTCCCACACAGTTTAACATTTAGTTCCATGCAGACTTGGGCAAACTTCTACAGGGGAAATTTTTCAGCCCTCTCTTCTCAGTCAGAAGATACTCGCGGAATCAGAAATTGTTAATTGTGTCAAACGATGCAGGAAGGATTTCCAGTATGGATCACTGCCCACTAGGGATTAAATGGAGATCACGGAAGTAATTTCCATGAAGACTTCAAGATAATGCTGAAATCCCAGTCCCAGGGGTTGTCAGGCAGTGGTGTGTGTACCCACACTCCCAAAGCAACAACTACTACAGTTGCAGACTATAATTGTGCTTTAGAAAATAGAATAGCTAGACAAGTGGGATGGTTTCTAGTTTGTTTGTTTGTTTGTTTGAATGTATTTACCTAGGAAAGCTTTGCTGCACTGAAGCAGCTGGTTTTCAGTAAGGTTTTTCTTTTTAAACCAATTTTCCAGCCAATCTGACTAAAGCACAAAAGGGGACGAGAAACTTGCCCAAGGTTATATATTAAATCAGTATCTCAGAACACACTATGTATAACCCTGGGTTTTCCTGCCACACAGTTATTTGCTTTCATCCCTAAGCATTACTTGTTTCTTTGCTAGAGACAGTTACTCGGGTGGCATAAAGAGTCATAGGGCCGACGGAGCTACTGCTGTTGACACAAGTTGAGTAACTGGCCCAGCAAATTAAAACAAAAATGTGGAGTCTATAGGATCTGTCTTCCAAGATGCTGGTCAGAAAATTTCAAAGAAGAAAGGGGATGTGGGTAATCACCAAAAGTTCTTTTCTGTTGTTGGGTTTTGGGGGTTTTTTTTGGCACTTGAGCTGCTTGGAAACTACTGACAACATGCTAAGCACCCTCAACTCGTGAGACCAATGGAACTTTTGGGCACTGAGCGCACCACGCAAGATGCTCATTTTCTTGCAGGGTTGGGTCCTGTCTGGCTTTTCCCCATAAACTCATTTTAATAGTTGTTATTTTTGCAAGCCCAAATGAGATCATTATGGGGCCCAGTTATGCAGAGTGTAAGGAACCAGGGCATAGGCAGTCTTGCCCAGCGATCACAGCTGAGCTGGAGTCCACACATCCAGGTCCGTAATTGGTGAGCAGAGGTCAAAGGAATCACTAGAGCCACGTTCAATAAGCAAGAATCAGGGTCAAAAACTAGAGATCGGAGGTACTTCCAGGCTGGAATCAGGAGGCAGGGTTGGAGTCAAACCAAAGATAGTACCGGTTCAGGGACAGGTATGGAGTCACAGCAGGCCCAGACTCTGTTTTGCTGCCCAGACAACATCTTGGGGCACCCTCCAGGGTTAAATAGAGTGGTTGGCCAACCAGAGGGCCACAGAGTACTGTCACCTGGGGTCCCTTGTGCGGTAGGTGTGTATTCTCCACAGTACTTGCTGGTTGTAGTTCTACGTGGCACTGTAGGAACATCAGCCATCCCAGGCTCTGCAGACCTGGGTTTTAAGTAATTGCACTCAGTATCCTGCAGGATTAGCCCATAAAATAACAGCAGTATCAATATCAGACACTGTTTTAGAGTAAGGGTTCCCAAACTGTAGTACACATACCCTGGGGTACACAAGACATCTCGGGGTGGGGGGGGTACGTGGGAAAAATTATATAATGGTGTATTTATGAATTATTTTACTTATTGCATTTTCATAATAGGCTACTCAGACAAAGCTTTAAAACTTTGTGGGAATTTGTTATATAAAAGATGGTAGTTAATTTACTTCAAGATGTACCCATGAGGACACAGATACACAGAGATGCTGATATGCAGAGCCCTCACCTCCAATCACTGTAGAGTCCAGGTTCAGCTGCCCGGCAACTGTCCAGTCTAACTGAGCTCAGAACTTAGTTGGGGGGGGCACCCTCAGTTGTCTAAGTCGCATTATATATCTGTATGTAACAGTGAAATATGGACAGGTGGCTAAAGACCGGTCTTGTTGAGAACATGCAAAGTACCAGTGACAAGAAGGGTGGGGTTACGCTGGAAAATCTAGAAGGGGGGTATGCAATAAGAAAAAGTTGGGAACCTCTGTTTTAGAGGATGGTCCTTTGTGATTATCCATTTCCAACCTAAATGCAAATAGGAAAAGGTATCCACTCCATATGATTCATAGAATATCAGGGTTGGAAGGGACCTCAGGAGGTCATCTAGTCCAACTCCCTGCTCAAAGCAGGACCAATCCCCAATTTTGCCCCAGAACCCTAAATGGCCCCCTCAAGGATTGAACTCACAACCCTAGGTTTTAGCAGGCCAATGCTCAAACCACTGAGCTATCCCTCCCCTCACTACATGAAACAGGGAGCTTTAAGATTAGGACATATAACATACTAACTGTTTAGATGGATAAAGACATACTGAGGAGTTGCATCAAATATTGGCTAGAGCACATAAAACTGTTGTAATATTTAAATGTGTCCCATGGCTGAGTTCTTCAGATTTGCTAGATTGACTAGAGCTACACAGCTATTAGCACTCTACATTTTGTCTTCAATTCCTCCTCACAGTAGGAGAAACATAAAAATAAGGGTCATTGCCTGGTCATTACATTACCCCTGGCAGAGAAATGTGCTTTGTGAAAATGGGGAAAAATTTTAGGTGTAGATTGATGTAATGTTGATTGACAAAAAACAAACAAACAAAAAAGGCCAAGTAAAAAATAATGGTGTTATAGTGGTTATTTTGTAGAATAACACTAAAATAATATGCAGTATAGGACCGGTCTCCTTATCAAAGAATCTAATATATTTCATTGTCATCATTCTAAAAGATCCATTAGCAGGAGCTCTAAAAATGTATTGCTCAAGGTCAGAACAAAACCAAATGAGGTTGAGCGATAATTCAAAGACATTTGACTGTTTACAGTTTAAAAAGTACAATCAATAAAACCCAAACCAAAGCTTTGAGGCAGATTCTTTTATTGCCTCTTGTTTCCTAAGAAAATAGAATTTCAATCAAAGATATTAATTAAACTCAGAAATGGACGAGATGAAATATCAGTTTGGAAGATATGCAACTTCCTGCTGTGAATATGGATTAGGGGTGTACGGTCAGTTCAGTAACACAAACAAACCCACATGGGCCAGACAGGATAGCCTAGCTAACCTCAAAAGTGCAAATTCAGTCACGATTAGCACCAGAAAAGGAAGGGGAAGCAAAGACATAGTCACACAGCATGAGCAACTACATGGAGGAAAAAGAAAAGGAGTACTTGTGGCACCTTAGAGACTAACCAATTTATTTGAGCATGAGCTTTCGTGAGCTACAGCTCACTTCATCAGATGCATGCCGTGGAAACTGCAGCAGACTTTATATATACACAGAGAATATGAAAAAATACCTCCTCCCATCCCATTGTCCAGCTGGTAATAGCTTATCTAAAGTGATCATCAGGTGGGCCATTTCCAGCACAAATCCAGGTTTTCTCACCCTCCACCCCCCCACACAAATTCACTCTCCTGCTGGTGATAGCCCATCCAAAGTGACAACTCTTTACACAATGTGCATGATAATAAAGTTGGGCCATTTCCTGCACAAATCCAGGTTCTCTCACCCCCTCACCCCCCTCCCAAAAACCACACAGGAAGTATAAAGAGCCCCATTTCAGTGCTGACTGAAGAGCACATTCTGGGGAAGGTGATGGAAGCTGATTTTAGTTCTCAGGTGATTTTTAGCTCGTACAAGTTAGCTATGATTGCAAAGGAAACAGGAGTAAATTCGGTTTCTTCAGTTGTATGCCCTTTCACAAGTGTGCCACCACAATTAATCACAACTGGAGCTAAACCCAGCACAAATGGTAAGATCACGTTACCCCTCAACTTTGTGGCTCCAAGTCTGTCCCCAGAACCAAGTTTTGTGAGCATTTCTAATGATCGCTTATTTATAGCACAGCTTTCATCCCAAAGGAAGGCTCCAGTCCTGCTCCCACTGAAGACAATTAATTCAACTTGGGTGCCTAAACCTGGGCTTCTAAATTGGTATGTAGCTACCCAGACAAAAAAGTGTCCTAATTTTCAGAGATGCTGAATGGGAGAGGTGTGGTTCAGCTCTAGTGCAGAGCCACATAATGCTCATTGACACTACTGGGAGCTGAGGCTGTTGTCATGTGACAAGAGTCATGAATCAGAGAGGGAGTCATTTTTCATATGAAGGAACACAGTATTATCGGTAAAGCTGGGCTGCTCTTATCTTTCTGTTTCAATGGAGAGCTTCTACCTAGATCCTTCCCATATTTCTTCCCCCACCCCAATCTGGTTATTCTGCTACAGTTTTAAAGACACAGAATGCATCTTCACATGCCCCCATCACCTCTGAAAATCTGCCTCTGCAGAGACAAAGTCATGAAGCAATGTGGCAATACTCTTCTGTGCTTGCTTATTATTATTATACATCTGAGGATTCAATACATGTTCAGAAATATTTAGGCCCCTAATTAGGCGTCTAAATCCTTATATGTGGGCACACACATTTTAAAGTTTGTGTCATATTTTGACATTACTCACTTTCATACGGCTCATAAAAGTTTTTAAAAGCAAGAGTGTTTACATGATAACAAATGAAATCAGTTGCAGAAACTAATTCTGAGAAAAGAAGATCTGTGTAAAATATATTCCACAACAACACGTATTGAAGTCAGTTGTATTGAGCACAGGTAACTACTACATATCTCACTTGGAACAAGTTTTATTGATGACTGCAAGATATTCCATTTAATTTACTGGCTGAGTGTGTATGCAAAAGAAAAGGCTTTTGCAAGCTATTCCATATGTTTTGCACCTGGCTGTGCTAGACTGCTGGTTGAATGAAATTGCACAAAGGATATAAATGCCTTGAAAGCAGTGACACACCTCTCTGGATGTTTAATCTGAGACCAGGACTGAGTGCACATCAACTGCTATATATTAAGAGCAATATTTTGTTAACAGTTAAGTTACAACCTCTTGGTAAATACATTGTAATCATAACCACAGACCAGACAGCTTTGTCTAATGAATATTAAATTAAAAGAGCTCAGGGATATGTAATGCAGACAAGAAAAAAACCACGCATCTTGATTTGGAGACTTTGAAGGCATTTCCTCTAATATGTTTTTGTTTCTCTCCAAAATATTTCATCACACAGCTTTCCATTATGATGCATGCTGTTATATGGCTAATACAATGAAGGCACAGTTCATTTGTTACATCAGTTTAATCAGGTCTTGCATATTCCACAAACCCAGATTATGGTTCAGAAGTGACATTGTGCATGTGTAACCCACACACCTTCTGGGAGTGGTGTTCTGTCCCATCTAGGGGCACTGAGACCACTTAGAGAGAGAGTTAAATGAGTCTGCTCTACAGCCTTAGCTAATAGCCAGTGGGTCTTTAGCTCATGCAGTAGCGGCTCATGCACTAAGCTCCAGAGGTCGCCAGTTTAATCCCGCTCGCCAACGACTGGAGCCTGTCAGCGTTACAAACGTCCACCCCAATTTCTCAACAATCCTCTTTCTTCACTTGCAGAAACACTTAAGTCAATAAAATGTAATGACATTATTATGGCAAACTTGTTTTGGAGTTAAGTGCCAGGATTTCAGTCTCTGGAATGTTACCAACAGTGAGGCCTTGTTGTGTGGGGGGAAAAAGGCTGCAATATTGTTTTGTCTTTGGACTGGGCTACACTTGGGGGTGGGGTGGGGTGCGGGGTTCGAACTAAGATACGCAACTTCTGCAACCCTATTTGCATAGCTGAAGTCGAAGTATCTTAGTTCAAGTTACCTGGCCATCCTCACGGCAGCTAGTCAACCATGGCGGCTCCCCTGTCAACTCCGCTTACTTCTCCTGCCGAGGTGGAGTACAGGCGTCGATTTGGGGATCGATTTATCGCGTCTAGACGAGACATGATAAATTGATCCCCAATAGGTCGATCACTACCCGCCAAGCTGGCGGGTAGTGAAGATGTACCCTTTGATTAAGAGGAGGAGAAAAGTTGGACTGATTGATTTTACTCACTAATGATCCAATCCAAGTCCCATGATCAGCAGGAGTCTATTGACTCTAGTGAGACTTGGATCAGGGCTTGAAGATCTAGAACCTCTCTTCACACACAAAGAACTTTCATTCCTTTTTTGGTTCTTCTTTCCACTAAAGATAGGGTGGGAAAGGGAACACTAGTCACAGATCCTCCAAAGTATTTAAGCTCCTAACTTCCATGGAAATCAGTGGACATGAGGAACCTAGATACCTTGGAGAATCTGAGCCAAAGTGTCTTACCCAAGCTTGCTCAGCAGGTCAGTGGCAAAACTAGGAACAGAACCCAGTTCTCTTGACTCCCAGTCCAGCACCATATGCCCCACATGAGAGCAAAGTGTTCTGAAACATTAGCTGTGAGACTGACAGTTAAACCCGTGAACCTTAAACAAACCTCATTCACTGTTTAAAGGCAGACTCTAGTTCATAAGATGATAGATGTTTAGGAGAAGCCTGTAGATCAGTGGTTCTCAAACTTGTTCCACCGCTTGTGCAGGGAAAGCCCCTGGCAGGCCGGGTCAGTTTGTTTACCTGCCACATCTGCAGGTTTGGCCGATTGTGGCTCCCAGTGGCCGCGGTTCGCTGCTCTAAGGCAATGAGAGCTGCTGGAAGCGGCGCAGGCTGAGGGACGTACTGGCTGCCCTTCCCGCAGCTCCCATTGGCCTGAAACAGCGAACTGCGGCCACTGGGAGCCACGATCGGCCAAACCTGCGGATGCGGCAGATAAACAAACCAGCCCGGCCCGCCAGGGGCTTTCCCTGAACAAGCGGTGGAACAAGTTTGGGAACCATTGCTGTAGACCTTTCCTGCAAGCTAAACTTGGATGGGGGTGGGTGGGAAACCCACCGTGCATAGCTAGGAATCAAATGCTTCTGCTCTTTCTAGATAAGATGCTGTTTATCAACAGCAAACTAGATTTTTAAAAAGGGATTTATGCAAACATTTATTTAATAACTTTGATTAGATATGGCATTTCTTCCATGTCATTTGTGTAATACAAATACAGCACAAGAGGTTTTTTCCACCACAGGAAATGAGAATTATTAAACATGGTACTGAAAAGCAAAGGAATGTGTTTATTGACATGAAAAATGATACTGCAGATACAAAAGCCTTTGTATGTTAATTGCTAGATGCCAGTGCAATTTAGAGACTGGCTACAGAAAGGAAAGAATTCTTTTCCAAGAAGCACTGGCTTTTCCTTAACCACCAGTCTGATTCAAGACTACATCTTGAAAGTATTTATGGTTGTGTTTTGAACTGTGACACTGGGTCAGTACCCAAAAGCATCCTCACTTCATATTGATGTGGTTACTAGCTAGGAGGCATAAAGGAAGTAAAGGATTTCCTCTCAGCTTTATTATTGAATGCTTAAAATGTTTCCTGAAGTAAACAACACTAAAGCCATCTGGTTTTTCTAAAACTAAAAAAAAAAAATAAGAGCAACACCAGTAGCAACTGGTGAATGGAAAAATACAGGTTTGTAGCCCTGTAATGAAACTAGTCTTCATCTGAAAGGAAAAAATACATACACACTAAACAGGATTAGAAGCCTTCAAGTGTTATGTCTCTGGTACTGTATATCTCACCTCATAAAAGGGAAGAGAAAAAGAGAGAGTATGACTTAGTTGCCAGCTAGTTAGAGGCATTTTAGAGACGCTCCATGGTATGCCAATTTAAAATACCATTTACTAAGTTCTTTAATAACAGCCTATTGATTTACAGTTTAAAGGAATCTTTACACTCCAAAAAGAGAGAGGAAAGTCAGTGTAATGAAGATTTCTCAGGTTTGTATCCCTGTGACTGTGGAACTATGAAACATTTCCCCAGGGAGGGGAGTTGTCTTTCATCCCAAAGCCCTTCAAAAACTAGACTATGTAGAACTGAAGTATAGCAGCCAACTAGAGCACTCCACTAAGCCGACGGGAAGAGGAAATTTTTGGCCCAGCATACAGGCAGATCCTCTCTTTTATAAACTATGCCATGGGGTCTTTATTGTGCTTGCAACACAGATGGAACCTCAGTCTTTAAAGTCAAATCGTGAAGACAGACTGTTGCTTAGACTCAGTTTGTCCACTTCAAAAGAACTGTGTGGTTCAACACACCTGAGGATTTGAACCTATGGTTCCTGATCCAGTGAACCCAAGGCCTCTAAGCCATCCTTTCACATATTTAAATAGGGTGATAACTCTCACTAACAAGCCACCGATGCCCTGCATTGCCCCTAAAGGCTTATTTCAAAGATGGTGCAAGGGGCAGATTGCACCAAACCAGCCTTTGGGGGAGTGAGTGGTGGAGGATCCTTATTCAAAATCATAAATGAAGACAAACCATAACATCTGAGACAAAGAAAATGAGAGCCAGACGTTTGCCCCTTTCTCTAGAATGTCTCTTAAAATGATGCTGGGCCTTCATTTCTGCAACCATAGGAAAAGGAACATAGATGCTGAGAAGCAGACATGAAACCCAGTGCTTGATGAAAACTATTTACTGATCTGTTCCAAACTGCATTGCTGTGCAGCTCACAGTTCAGCAAGCCATCCTGCAAAAAGCACTCGACTGCAGCTGATTTATATATTAACCTAAATTCAGGATTATGTGAAAGGAAAAAAAATAAAAACTTACTATGATGGATTTTGGCTTCTCACCAGCTGAATAAGATTCACATACCTCTGATGAGGACTGAAAAACAGATTTTGGCCGGAGTTTTGTACAGCATGTGGTATCCCTGGTAATGTTTGTGGCTCTTCCTATTGTCTGGTGAATTAGTCCCATTTTCTGTTTTCTTTATAATTACTGTTATGTTCTGAATTGTTGGAATCTGAATTCTGCTGAAAAACAACATTGTTTCATGGAGCATTATTACATTTATGCATATAACAGACTCAAGAGATGTTCATAAGCTTTTCAACCAAAGGCTAGATTGCTAGAACTGCTTGTGAAGTGATTCCTGCCCCTTCCCCCCCGTCATAAAATTTTGAGATTAAAAAAGGTTTTGTTTGTCATTGTAGTGAGGAGGTGTGGAGACCCTCAGAGAGTGACAGGGACAGACCACAACACGCCCCATGGTGGACCAAACCAAGCCACGTCTGCCCTGCCGGAAGCGGAGGGGCAGGATAGGAAGGGGAAGTACAAAAGGCGGGCCCTGCAGCTCAGTTGGATTGGAGCTGCTGCAGGAGATGGATGTATCCTGCCTGCTGCAGGAGAGGAGCTGGCTCCTGAGGACTAGCCTGAGCTCCCAGGACTGCTGGCTGACCAAGCTGCTGCGGAGTTGCCGGGGCTGCTGCCTGGCCAGATCTCCCTGGGCTGCCAGCCGACAGATCCCAAGGAACTGCTGAGGCTGCCCCATACAGGCTGGCCAGAGCTCCCTGAGATGCTAGATGCAGGTACACCTGAGGGGCAGAGTAGGAAGCAGACCAGGGAAACCAGGCAACGGTCTGGTTGGGAGCTGGCCTGATACAAGGTCAGTGTGTTGCAGGTGGATCCCTGCTGACCCAGGGGTGGACCACTCTGCCATTGTTAGGGGCCCTGGCTGTGATGCGGTGGAATTGGGAGGGTCTGTGTCCCCCTGCCACCCCACCCCTGGGGTGGAAGTACTCCCCTTCCTTAGGCCAGGAGACCTGTGCTCCTTGGGTACCCTTACCTGAACTCCTAGACTTCACTGGTGTTCACCCTTACCTGGGGCTCCTAGACTGCTTAGCCGCTCTGCCCTGCTTGCTGCCCCACTCTGGCTGAGGGCCTGGGACTCAGACTGCTGTACTGCTCTGCCCAGCCAGAGGACCAGAACACTAGGTGTAGCTAATCTGCCTCCTCCCCCCTTTACAGGCACGCAAAAGCGAGGCGGCATGGACAGGGAGAGATGGCCATGCAGTCTACAGTCATAATTTTGAGTTTTTATTAAAAACAAAAGCTAAACATTGTAACTGTAAACCAGAAGTGTTTTGATTTAAAACAAAGAGATTCAGGGATTAGTTGCCAGAAAAACAAAAATGTCCATTTTGATGTAAAGCCATTACAATTTTTTTTTAATGAAAGATTTTTGATTAACTGACGCTGGGGTGCCATTTCTGAGCTCTAGTAATGTGGATGTAGCAATTTAGGTGGCTGATTTATTTTAAGGGAAAGAGAAGGCTTCTCACTAAACCAAAGAACTAGGAAAGCTGGGCGCACTTTTCCTGGCTCTGCCACAGATTGCTTGTGTGACCTTAGACAAGCCACCTACCCTCTCTGTCTGTGAAAGCGGAGTAACATTTTAACCCTGGAAGGTAGGTTTTTGTGACTCCTTTAGTATTTGTAATGGGATTTGAGACCAGTGGCTGGAAGGCCAAGTATATAATAAGCCAGGGGTGGCCAAACTGCGGCTCGTGAGCTGTATACGGCCCTTTTATAGTTAAAGTGCAGCTTGTGGAGACCCCCATGACTCCCTCATTCTCTGCCTACCAGACTGGGGAGGGACGGGTGTGAGGGAACTCAGGGCTTCTGCCCTGCAGCAGGGTGGTGGGGCTAGGGGCTTCTACCAGAGATAACTGGTGCCTGCTGAGAGTGGGGAGGGTACCATTTAAAGTCCCATGCCCCCATTGAACAGCTTGAGTCGTGGCCCCCCCTTTACTTGCAGCAACCCCTCCCTGCAGCTCCCAGGTGTTAGCTCTGTGTGGAGAGGCAGCAGGAAACAGCTGGGAACTGCAGGGAGAGGCTGCTGCTTTAGCTCCATGGGGAGAGGCAGCAGTAAAAGCTGCGGCCTCCCTGCGTCTCCCAGCTGTTTGCTGCTGCCTCTCCCCACAACCACAGCTCCAGCAGCTGCCATGCAGGGAGGGGGCCCAGCGGCACCATGTGACCAAGCTGGGCCCGCGCATTGCTCTGGCGTCTTCCCAGTAAGGCTGGGAAGCCCCAAGCCCTGGCAGGCGTGCCCCATCTCTTGAACTTCTGAAGATTGTCATATGCGGCTCAGAGGGCCAGTTAGTTTGGCCACCCCATAATAAGCTGAGGAGCTGAAATACTCTTCCATTTCAGTTTCAGAGTAGCAGCCGTGTTAGTCTGTATCCGTAAAAAGAAAAGGAGGATTTGTGGCAGCTTAGAGACTAACAAATTTATTAGAGCATAAGCTTTTATGAGCTACAGCTTACTTCATCGGATGCCCCTTACTCATCTGGAATAACTATGGCTGTGATTTTCAGAGGAGCCTAAGACAATTAAACGTCTATTGAATTTCAGTGGAACGTAAGCACCTACCTATCTTGGGCCCGTTTGAGAACTCCAGTCTGTGTTCTTATGCAATACCCCGTACGCAGCTGGTCATGGTCATATGCTTAGGGCTAAAGAGCTGTACGGTTACTGTGTGTTTCTATTTGTCTTACCTCCCACTTGCTCTAAGGATGTGTTTGTTTGTTGTCTAGCTTTTGTCCTTTTCCTCCTCACTCTCACCATTACTGGTAGATAATAGGCAGTAAGTAGATTGAACAGCTGTATCTCCCTCTCCAGCTGCACTTCTTCCTATATTATGGGCCTTATTGGATCCCTATGTCTAAATGAATAATCTGGACCCAAAGCTAATACAAGGCAACTGTAAATTCATCTCAGAGTTAAGGGAAGTAGGGGAGGTGAAATACAATTCAGCTCTGATTTTCTGTATTGGCTTAAGTCGGTGAAACATTTGAAAGTGGAACCAAAAGAAACCAATAAAGAGAAAGTTAGTAATTGGGTCCTGTACAAAGAGCAATTTCATGAGCACCTGGAAGTTAAGAACCTTAGAGAGGCTGTAATAATTAGAGCTTTCCCTATATTAGCACCAGAATGTGCTAATAAGAAATAGTGGTTAATAAACCGAAACACCAGTCATTAGGGCAACATGACTTTCATTTATGGAATAAGAATACTTTTATATTCGATGAGATGGTCTCAGTAAAAGGAGATCATTTGTTTAAGGTTAAGTTATTTTACTCAAATGGCCACACTGATGCACCGAGATTCAATAAAAGTAAAGCACTGAACACGGAAGCCCTTAATCTAAGTGCTTTTGAGAAACTCACTATAAGGGACTCGGGCACAGAAGTCTTACTGAAGCTCACCCATGTTGGAAAATGCCACCTCTAGACTTGACCGGCTTCTTGTATAAATTGTCATAATCTAAATATGTTTGTGCCCCTCTAACATTCTATAGCATGCTGCCAATAGTTTGCAAGTTGCAGATCAATATGCTGGTGTTTGGTCTTATTCATGCTAATGGAACCTGAAATTTAATTTCAGGTTATCATCAATGTCCAGGCAGTCTAAAGTTCTTGTTTGCAGTGTAGTTCTGAAATAGTTTGAACACCTGCAGTTTATTTACTCAGTATTATGTTTGAAAAGGTTTATGTCCACTGTGACGAGTTGCCCCCCTTTAAGGTGACACCTGATGTATTGGGATACCACTGAGCCTGCCTGTTCTATCAGCCTGGGCCCCCTTTACCCTGTCTTGCTAAGCCAGGCTATTAAACCGCCTCTAGCACGCACAGACAGGGCCACACCCCAGCTGCAGAAAGACACAGACACTGAGATCAGCTCTGGGAAGACTCTTCTTAAGGGACTTGCCCCATCACTCAGGTGCCCACCTCCCTTGGAGTGCAGACCCAAAGATATATATAGTCTTGCACTGTATAGAAAGTTCTGCACAGTACAAGCTCATAAAAATTCACCCTCTCCCTCAATGTGGAGAGAGAGATGCACAGCTTCTCGATCCCCGGATATGGATTGCAAAAACTGGGTTATGTTATAAACAAGAAATAAGTTTATTAACTACAAAAGACAGGCTTTAAGTGATTATAAGGGATAGCAAGCAGAACAACGCAGATTACTGAGCAAATAAAACAAAACACTCATACTAAGCTTAAGCTCTTAAAGAGACTGGTTTCAAGAAGTAACTTTTCACCCTAAATGTTATTTTAGGCAAGTTGCAGAGTTTCTGTACCTAAGTTCCAGTTATTTCTTCTTACAGACTAGATGCCTGTCTCAGCCTGGACTCACCCGTGCCTTTTCCCTCAGGTTAAGTTCTTTGTCCCTCCGGGTACTTTCAACAGTCTTTCTTCTTGGGTAGGCAATGGAGGAGAATCCAGATTAACCGCCTCCCCAGCCCTAAAAGGATTTATCTATGGCAGGAAACCTTTGTTTGATCCCCATCCCCCTACAGAGGAAAAGTACCACCAGTGTCCAAGGTGGTATTTTGCATCAGGCGACATTATCACCTGACCTTGTAGTGTCAATGTAGCATCGGAGGAAACTCCTCAGGAAGGTGGGAGATTAGAATCTTCAGAGTTCTATTGTCCTTCTTAAATCGCTCATTCAGGATGATTGCTTGCTGTCTGGTGGGCGTTCCCCTGAAGTACACACAGTTGTAACTGTTACATAGTCAATACTCCTAACTTCAGATACGGAAATGATACATGCATACAAACTGGATAATCACATTCAGTAAATCATAACCTTTCCAATGACATCTTACATGAGCCATCTTGCATAAATTATATCTTAGTTATGCCATATTCATATCATAACCATATTTCTATGAAGAATTTGGGGTGTAATGTCACACCCACCTGTCTGTATGTCTTCATAGCCATATTTCTGTGTGGAATTCAAAACTAATGTATTTACACTGAAAGTTTTAAGTAGGGAGGTTAAAGTGCCATGAGCATTCTGAACTCCTGGGAGACTATGAACTCATTCATATGCAGGACAAGTGATCCTGCTTATGTATCTTATTTAGCATATCAATCTGGTGACCTGGAAAGGCACCAGACTGACAGTCCCATAGCAGCATAGACTTTGCTCTGTAGCGTCTCAACTATAACCTAAAGCAGTGGCTTTCAAACCTTTTTTCTGGCGACCCAGTTGAAGAAAATTGTTGATGCCTGCGACCCAAGGGAGCTGGAGATGAGGGGTTTGGGGTGTGAGAGGAGTCTCAGGGCTAGGGCAGGGGGTTGGGGTGCAGGAGGGGGCTCCAGGTTTGGGAGGGGGCTCAGGGCTGGGGCAGGGGATTGGGGTGTGGGGTTACCCCCGGTGGCTCCTGGTCAGTGGCACAGCCAGGGTGCAGAGGCAGGCTTTCCACCTGTCCTGGCACTGCAGACCGCACTGCGCCCCAGAAGCGGCCAGCAGGTCTGGATCCTAGGCAGAGGTGCTCAAGCGGCTCTGCATGGCTCTTGCCCGCCTGCACCCCTCCCCCCAGCTCCCATTGGCTGGGAACTGGCTAATAGGAGTGAGGAGCCGGTGCTCGGGATGGGGGCAGCGTGCAGAGCTCTGTGGCACCCCTGCCTGCAAGTCGGACCTGTTTCTGGCTGTTTCCAGGTAGGGACTACTGGAAATACTACTAGTTTTTACTGGCCAGCCTCCAGGGTCCCTAGGTGCTGAGCAAGGCGATCCAGTGCCTTGCATTCCATGACCCAGTACTGGGTTGCAACCCAAACTTTAAAAACCACTGATCTAGTCCAACCCCTTGCTCAAAGCAGGGCCAACCCCAACTAAATCATCCCAGCCAGGGCTTTGTCAAGCTAGGCCTTAAAAACCTTTTTAAGGATGGAGATTCTACCACCTCCCTAGGTAACCCATTCCAGTGCTTCACCACCCTCCTAGTGAAATAGTGTTTCCTAATATCCAGCTTAGGCCACCCCCACTGCAACTTGAGACCATTCTTCACAAAACATTCCCAGCCTCCACACAGCTCTAATGGAAACATGTTAACGCAAGTGCAGAACTTATTCCAGCAATAAGCCAGCAGATAGGGTGCCTTTGATTCTGTTCTGGCTGGCAGAGGTAGAGTACACAAGGTATCTTTGCTTATTATAGTTCAGCCAAGAAAGGGAGGAAGTGGTACCTCTCCTGTTTTTGCCAGCATGATCAGGAGAACTTGCTCAGACTAATACTGAGTCTGTCTCTTGTACCACCTGCCACAAGCACTTTGAACCAGGCATTTCCCTCACTATCCACCCGTAACCAGCCCTGCCCCTATTCCAGTGCATGTATGCCTCCTCTGCTTCTGGTGCCTTCAGGCCAGACTATGGCCTGTCTTTTAGTGCAGAGCATTCCACCATTGTTTCACAGACAGGAACTTTTGAAAATTTGACCCATTACTCTTTCTGTCCAACATGCAATTTACAAGGCTGTGCCACATTTAAACACTGCCAGCAGAAGATAGGAAGTTTTCTCCCCTCATTTAGCATCTGATGATCTTTTCAATTATTCTCAAATGCTTAAGAAATTCCTTCAGATGATTTGTTTCTAATGAAAATTAAGTATGTTAGAGCATTTTACTGCAATGATTGAAATTACTGCATTTTCTACAATATACTATCTGATTGTTTAGTGTATATGGTCGAGTGTTTAATGTGTAAAAATATTTATCGAAAGGATAAGTGGAGACTTGGGAGTGAGGGACAAGATCCAAACCCCAAATTTATTATACATTTACATAATATTTGTTATTTATATTACAGTAGCACCAGGAGGCCTCCACTAAGGTCAGGACCCCACTGTGCTAGACACATGGTGAGAATCCTTGCCCCAAGAGTTTGCAGTCTAAATAGATAAGACTGACAAAGGAAGTATAGCTCCATTAACAAATGGGGAAACTGACACACAGCTAGATTAAGGTTTCAGAGTGGTAGCTGTGTTAGTCTGTATCAGCAAAAACAAAGGGGAGTCCTTGTGGCACCTTAGAGACTAACAAATTTATTTGGGCATAAGCTTTTTGTGGGCTAAAACCCACTTCATCAGATGCATGAAGTGGAAAATACAGCAGAGAGGTACAAATACACAGCATATGAAAAGATGGGAGTTGCCTTACCAAGTGGTGGGGGGGGGGTTTAGTGCTAACAAGCCAGATCAATTAAGGTGGTAGTGGGCTATTCTAAAAAGTTAGTTTTTCCCCCCTGCTGTTACTCACACCTTTTTGTGAACTGTTTGAAATGGGCAACGTAGATTGCATTGAACTCATTAGCACTACAAAAGTGATTTTTCCCCCTCTTGTCAACTGTTGAGAATAGCCCACTTCCACCTTACTTGAATTGGCTCGTTAGCACTGACCTCCCCCCCCCACTTGGTAAGGCAACTCCCATCTTTTCATATGCTGTGTATTTATACCTCTCTACTGTATTTTCCACTCCATGCATCTGATGAAGTGGGTTAAAACCCACAGAAGCTTATGCCCAAATAAATGTTAGTCTCTAAGTTGCCACAAGGACTCCTCGTTGTTATAGCTAGATTAAGTAATTTGCCCAAGATTATCATGAGTCTCAGTCCAGTCCCTTCACCACACGATCATCCTTTCTCCTACCAGCCAAGTTCATCTAACTGAGAACTACTATCGTAGGTGTCCTACCTTGCAGATAAGGAGAGAAATCCATGTCTTTTGTGTTTAATCACAGTCACTGGATTTCGCATTGATAGCAGTTTGCCAGCGTCAGCATTGACTTCCCTGGCAAAGGCCTGAAAGAAAAACCTGTAAGTGGGATCGAAGATCATCTCTCTTTGAGACACAGAACAAACAGTTGTCATTCTCCCCCCTCCTATTCCAAACAATGGGATGACAACACATCACAGCCGGGGAGGAGTTGGAAAGGGGAGTAAAATGGAGAAAGAAAGAGAAAGAGGTCTGCATAAAGATGCTGCACTAAAATCTCTTTTCTTTATCTTCCTCTACATCTGCAGGCTTGTCATCTAAAATGCTCTACAGTCTCAACACAATGGAACTGAGCTCCCCACACCTCCATCCTATAAACCAGACCGCATTTTGCAGCGAGGGGAAGGAGAGGCATTCCAGAAGCTGTGTTCTGGAGACGCCCCTCAGCAGCCATGTATACAAATTGCCCAAGCCAGAGTTGAAACCAGCAGTCTCCGCCCCCTCTTCCAAATATACTGAGAAAAACAAACTAGATTTTGCCGGAAAGCCCTGCTGAGAGAACAGCTCCACATGGACTCTACGGCTGCAGCAATAGGATTCTTCCCATTCCCTGCCTCTCTCAGAGAAGCTGAGCACACAGCAGAGCTCCCAGTGGAGTAAGAAATATGGGTCACATGGGCTGCCTTCGGCCCTGCTGAAAGTTCCTTGCATTGTCTAGGTGGGAATCCATTTTAAAGAGGTGCAAAGCCAGGTTGTACATCAAAGTCCTTGCAGAGTACTTTGAGACCTTGGATGAAAGGCACAGACTCAAAGCGCAGAGGATTATTATACAGCTACTTTCTCTTCGGCTGGTAGCAGTCACCTTCAAAGCCAAAAAATGCACTGGCAATCTGCCATGTCTATATATGCCACTTGAGCAAAATTGTGAGGGGTGTAGCCACAACTGAAAGTCAAATATTCATTGGAAAATGCAGCTATTCAATATTTAGGGGGGTGGGAGGAGGGTGCAAAGCAAAACCTTTAGAAAGCCTCTCCCCTTGCCCCCTGTTATGTCTGAGTCTAAGAATTCTTCTCATAGGTTAACTTTAGCTCTGCGGTGGTTACCTCATTATCCAGCCTGGTAGCGTTTTTTCTTCTGGCTTTGCTGCAGCTTTTTCCCCCATCGATAAAGCTGCATTGGAAGTAGTCACACTTCAGTGTGGGTGGAATGAAGGAAAAAATTAATCTGTGGATTCTGTGGAGCCCCTTTTCTTGTATGGGTCACTGTCTTGCTCTTGGTTAACTCTTGTAGCATTTGTCTCTGTAGAATGAAAGCAGAAAGCCCTTGTTGAGTCAGGGGCAACTCAAGCCAGAGTCAGGCAACGCTACCTGGGAATCGGTGTTGTTACAATGCAGCACGCACATCTCGACACTGAAATCTGGACTATACAAGTTATTACTGGGACTAGCATGGCATGTGCTCACCATCACCCTGATCACTACTCTAAATACAAATAAGGGATGGTGTTTGCCTCGCTACCCTTTGTCAGGCTTTGTCTATTTGAATTGCAAGCTCTTTGGGGCAGGGATTGTTGTCTTCAGTGGTTGTCTAGCACTAAAGGACCAAGGTCAGTGGTTAAAGCGCTAGTGTAGGATTTAGGAGACTTCAGTACAGGTCCCCGTTCGCCACAAACTTTACTTGTCCAAGGACATATGAGAAGTAAGACAGAGAGAAGAGTTTTTAGGCTCAGATGGATATCTGGCTTTCAGTTGTAGTTACACCCCCCCTTCTGTCCCTCAGGATCCATCTGTAAAACAGGGATAATCACACTTCCCTACCCCACAGGGGTATCCGAGAATTTGTACATTAAAGATAGAGGCACTCAGTTACTGTTATAATGGGGGCCACACTTTACACACACACACAATTGGGAATCTAATCCTGGTCAGAACCTTTGGTTGCTAGCACAATTCACATAATTGAATTTTCTGCATATAATGTGATTTTGTGAGCAATGTTCATTCACCTGATTCCCACACTGATCATGCAGAGAGGCCCTATACCAGGCAGTGCATGCCAGAAATGCTCTCCTAATAAGAACATCCTGTGAAAGTTACAAAGCAGGATTGTAGACAGCAATTTCACTGATCACTAAAGCAGTAACTAAGAATGCCAAGCATGCACAACACCAAATACGAGTTGAAGCTGATCTGAGAAAACAGTTCATGTACATGCCGAGTCAAGCCTGAATCAAGGGCTTTTGATTGAAGCGTGGGTTATTTATTGGCACAAACGAAAGAAGCCTCTCAAGAAGCAGTCCCCTCATCAGTGTGCTCTTGCTGAGAGGAAAACACAGTAACATAGTTATGCTCCTGAACTGATCGTTCTTGTGCATTTTGTGGGCACATCAGTAACTTCTCCATTTTGCCTCTCTGTTTGAGAGCTCCTTCATAACGGTCTGTCTTTTCTGTATTCTGCTAGCATGGTTATACACCGAGTATGTACACCTTCTCCTGAGCTTCATGGCTCTGCAGAAATTTCACAGCTTCAGTGCACACTTCCAGCAGTAAGTCACAAGCAAGTGAATCTGACTACATGCTTTGCTTTTGGCAGCTCTTATAATCAGGCATTGTAGGAAAGGTTCAAGCTTTCAGCAATGTAACTATGGAAAAGGAGAGGTTTTTTTTTCTCCTATTCTTTTTGCCTCTCTACATTGCAACAAGCTTTCTCTGTTCCTGGGAAAAACAAACTGCTAGGCAATTTTCAAATACTGCTACTGACCCTGGTACTTCAGCATAATTTTAACTATTAGCACAAAAGTATTATTCCTCCTTGATCAGTCTGTACAAGCCTTTCACAGATGGTGACCGCATAGATGAAGGCCCAATACTGATCTCTTTTACACTAATCTAACTCTATTTACTTCAGTGGAGTTACACCTGATATACAACAGTGTGAGTAAGAGCAGAACAGGCCCATATCTATATATCGATCTTTAGGTAAGTATCTTAAATAATACTAAGCTTTTTTTTTCTATTTAACTATTTCACATGCTTAATTGGCAGAACTTGAGGCACTATCTGTGCTAGTAGAAACACTCCAACTCACATTCATGTTAAAGAGAGAGACTGAGCCCTGGTCTACGCTTAAAATTTAGATTGACCTAGCTATGTCTCTCAAGGGTGTGAAAAATTCACACCCTTGAGAGACCTGTAATTACACCAGCCTAACCCCCCCCAGTGCAGATGTGGCTAGGTCAATGGAAGAATTCTTCCATCAACCTAGCTACTGCAGCTTAGGGAGGTGGATTACCTAAATCAATGGAAAAACCCCTTCCATCAACGTAGGAAGCATCCACACTACAGCCACCTAGCTGCAGCACTGCCAGGGTTCCATCCATCGTGTACATATGCCCCGAGACTAATCATGGTTCATCCCTACTAACTCATCAGTCTAAGGCCCAAATTCTGATTTACAACTCAAAGTGAGTAAACCCAATGGGTTTACTCTGCAAATAGTAACCTTGACATCAATGGGACTGCTTGCAGAGTGAGGCACTACCCAGGATTATGAGTAAGGATATCAGGATCTGGTACTAAATTTGTGGCCTTCTCAAATCCTTACAACCATCACCCTTTAGGTGGTCTCTTCTTCCCAGGTCTCATCCTCAGACATACACCACTAATTTTCCCCTCCCAAGGCTTAGGTCTGACCTGTATCTAAGTGATTTTAATCTATTTTTCTAGTAGAGAGAGGTGACGTTTGCTTTGTTCCTCTCTCTCAGCCTCAATAGCCTCTAAGATCAATGGGAGAAACAAATGGTCTAAAACTGTATTTACATACTTGAGCAAGTTGCCTAGTTCTGATTATCTTAGACAGATTGGGCACGGGCAGTCTTAGGTGACTGAAGTCAGTGAAGTTACAATAGGGATGTTTTCAGAATCATTATAATCAAGGTGGGGGGGAGGGGATCATCACACACTTCATAGCTTCTGCAGGCCAACGTCATTGCACACAATGCATCACTGCATTCCCACCCAAACAAAAGCTTTCTGTGTGCCCCCCCCTTGCAATGTAGGGACTCCCTGAAACCCCACATACCACCTCTTTACGGCAGAGGCTCTGGGTGGCCCCCATTCCCGGTGATGCCAGGGACTGTGTGCCCCCACTTACCCCCGCACCTCCATTATTATATCTCTTCTTTCTGCCTGGGAGAAGTCATTCAGGGTGCCAACATTTTAAACTATTTTGGGACAATAGGCAGAGCTGAGATGGGGATGTTGTTAGGTTGGAAGGCATTCATGGCTGCCATCAACTGGTTCTTTGATCTACAGACAAGTACAGACCAGACTGAAGTTGCTGAGTCTGCTAACCAGATGCCAGCGATTCCATATGCCCCCATTTCCCACTCCTGACATTCTGATTTTCATCCAGGTCAATAGGATTGTGTTCCTTGCTGTCTAGAACAGTCCCTGAAATGTTGGAATTGATCAGATGTGATGTTCAAATGTTATCACATTACACCCAAACAGAGAAATGCCACCAAGCTGTGTGAAGGACCTCACTTCAAACCACTGAAAGGTGGGAATGAGAATGGGAAAGAGGAAACTGAGCATGAATCGGGGGAAGAGACTGAAAGAAAGTAGTCTGAACATTTGTCTGGAGTTGTTTGAATAATTATCTACTTGCTCTTAAACAGAAGAATATTAATTTCAGGGATTTTCCTCCTGTTAATGAGGAAACAGCTCAGAAAAGTGCATTTCCCTATTTATATGCAGGCAAGTAACAATTCACCACTACTATGGAACCAGTAACATTCCACAGTAAGTCAGTCTCAAATTAACTAGCATTTATGGTGCCTTTAGGAGAATTAACACCATCTGGTAGCTAAGGAGCAGGACTGACAGAAGATATGATGGACTTTGTGCAACCCTTTATTCAGTTTCAGACTGGCAGTGTTCAAAACCAATCACAGAGTTTCTCATGTTTCTTTCCTCAGGCCATAAGTCACCTCAGGGGCTCTTTGTTTAGCCCAGGTTCACAAAACCCAGTAAAGTTTGCAGCAAGATTTGTTTCATAACATAACTATAAGCCAGGCAAGTTTCACCTGGCTTTGAGTTGAATTATTGCCGCAAAGCTGGCACTCACTAACCCTCCTCTCTTCGCTGGAGGAAACACACTCCTTTCCAAAAGGAAGCGGTTAGGAGCTGATGTGAAGATCTACCCAAAGGAAACCACTTGACATGCACAATGCCACATTTTACTGCTCCTACACAATCTAGGAACTAAGCTACATATTCTTGAGCACCATCTACCAACGTTAACTACTTACAGATAGACAGCACTCTCATAACAGAAGGCCTCCTCTGCCAAGGAACAAACAATCATAAACTAGAGACCTTGCTCTGAAGCATCAGGCATGGCTGCAGTGGGAGATGGGACATTGGTTGGGGAGAGCCAGGGCTCTGAGGTGGGACCAAACACTCTCTCTCTCAGGATTTTGGCTGGCTGGTTATTGCTCATATGCTCAGGGCCAACTGATCACCCTGGGGTCGGGAAGGAATTTCCCCCCCAGGTCAGATTGGCAGTGGCCTTGGGGGTTTTCACCTTCCTCTGTAGCATGTGGGTGCAGGTCAATTGCCAAGATTACCTGAGTGTGTCTCACTCATTTCCCGGTTATTGCAGGACCCACAGGCACTCATGCACCTTGGTTCCTCCTAGTCTCTGCCTGTGGCACATGATAGTCTAGTCTCCTGTAGGCTGTAATATTTTGGTCTACATTCAGTTGCTGGGTGGTATTGGTGGCCTGTGATATACAGAAGGTCAGACTAGATCAGTGGTTCTCACACTGTGGGTCACGACCCCATTTTAATGGGGTCGCCAGGGTTGGTGTTAGACTTGCTGTGGCCTGAACCCAAGGTCTTCAGCCCTGGGTGGTGCCACCTGGGACTGAAGCCCTTGGGCTTGGCTTTGCACCCCCACCCCGAGCCTGAGGCTGTGGCGCTTGGGCTTTAGCCCCCCCCAGAACGGTGGGGCTCAGACAAGTTCAGGCTTTGTCCCCCCTCCTGGGGTCATGTAGTAATTTTTGTTGTCAGAAGGGGGTCGTGGTGCAATTAACTTTGAGACCTCCCCCCCCGGACTAGACGATCTGGTGGCCCCTTCTGGCTTTAAACTCTATAACTGTCACTCCTGTTCCATGGTCTGAGTCATCTTCAATCGAGACACTCCATAACTTTCACCTCCTGCGTGATGTATGCATAGTATAGACCAGCTGTGCCTAGTAGTCCAATGACCTCCAGGTACCTCAATCTACCAGACCCAAATGATTTCCTGACAGACTCTTAACTCTTGCCAACAAGCACGGGGATTTTTGAGTCTTCATTGCCCTAGTGGCCAGGGTTCTAGGAGACAGAGATGGATAGTACATCCCATCCCAATTACAGAAGTCTGACACAGCGCTAGGAATTACACTCTTGCACAAGCAGTTGTACTTAGATATATGAAACCACAGTAATCACTGTGAAGTTCTGTGGCCTGTGATATACAGGAGACCATAATGGTCCCTTCTGGTTTTAAAATCTGTGAATCTAGGCATCAGTATCAGTTCTGTTCTATAATTTACATAATGTACGCACATGTATGTATGTTGTATATACAGTCGCACTTAAGCCCCAATCCTGCAAACCCTTCAATGTTAAGCACATAAGGTGCTTGCAGGATCAGGGCCTTATATTATATATAATATATTGCAAAGAGTTTGGGTTATATGCACAAAAAGCAAGACATTGAGGGACAAAGTTCTCTCCTTAACTCACTGCCTTGTTGCCTAAGTCCAGATGCTTTGTATGATACCATGTTGTAATGTCAGCACTGTAAAATTCAAATTATGCTTTTTAATTACAAAGGAAAGTTAGAAGCTGGTACCTTACTGAAGTCTGTGGCTGTCCTGAAGTCCTAATTTTAAAACTGATGGGGGAAAGGGTAGCAGGAGGATGGAGGCTGTGAGTAAACCAGAAGAGGACCTGTAAAGGTGAGAGATATTTAATTTTATATCATGTAGTATTTATGGTAAAATACTTTATACACATTAAATGCCCACAGTTGTACCTGAAATTCCTTCCCTGGTAACTTAGATAAAAATAGATTTCCTGTCATTTTAACAGATTATTCCAATTGATTTCAGGAATAATGACACAGATCTCTACATCTAGGCCATCGTTAGTCCCTTGAAATTGGTATTTGCTGAGAGCCAGAGAATCTCTAGTGCCAAGGGTTCAGATTCCCTGTATCAAGCTCACACTCATCAAAGGTGCTTCAGGAATGTGTTTTTAAAGCTCCTGTCATTGAGCCAGGCTGTAGTGATGCTGCATCACTTAGACCCTGATCCTGAAATGGACTGCACATGGACAGAGCCCTCTGCCTACACAGAAACTCATTGACATTAATGGGACTCCGTGCAAATGCAAAGATCTGCCCAAGTAGAGTCAACTGCAGAGTTGGCACCTTCTGCATTACCGCAGATACAGCTGCCCTCCTGATGGAGTGGAGCCCATACACACAGGAGGCCCTGATCGTGCAGATGTAACCCACACACACTCATTGTGGCCCTTTTCCCCTGTTTAGTAGGGGCTGAGCCACATGTATATGTTGATGAGCCTATTACAGTATTATTTAACATGCTAGGTTCAGAGGCTTTAAGATCCAGAGGTCCCAGGTTTGATTCCTGCTCCTCCTGATTTGTAACCCAGCACTGTTGGTGTTACACAAATTTATACACGTGTAATTTACTACTATAAGTATTTCCCTTGCCTTCAATTGCACTACTCACTGTAGTAAAGTTAAGCATATCTCTAATCCCATTTCTCATGTGGGCCCTGAGGGTACTGGATGTAACAGGTTTGCACAGCTGTTACAAAAAGGATGTTAGTGACACTCCTGCTATTCACAGATTGTCAGTATACATTTTTAGACAGGAGGGAGACACTGATCCCAGGATCCTGTTTATTCAAAAATGAACAAAGGATCATGGAATTGCAATCTGAAGTTTAGTTTTCCTAGTCAGAAGAAATCCATTCTGTATTTTTCCTTTACTGAGGGTCACTGGCTTTCAGAAGAGTCAGTTCTCGTCCCTGGATGAAGCAAGACAGGGAGAGCAGACATGCCCGTTTAGCAGCCAATCACTGATACTGCAAAAGGAGCTGTCAACTGAGTGTTGTTGGGCATTTTACACTTTTATAAGTTCCTGGCTGGAATGATTTTTTCCATCGCCTAAGGAGCACACATTGTTTTGTATTTTAGTTTTTCATTGCAGTGTCACGGGGACATCCATATCTTCTACTGTGTATGAAGATTACCTGAGTTAAGGTGACATTCTGAACTACCCCACTTCTTTCCCATTACTGTTTATTTTTGTGACTACAGGGCGTAATGATTTTTGGATTAACAATTGACCATGTCAGCTTTCAGCCAAAACACCCAAACCAAACCAAACCAAACCAAACCAAACAAAAAAATCCATGCATCTGTCATGCTCAGATCTCAAATCAGATGAAGGAATCAGAATCCGACTTACAAGCATTTGCCACTGGGCTGAGAGGAAACATAAAAATGTCATCCCCAAGAGTAATTTTCATAAAGACACAAGCATCTGAAATCAGAGTCTTAAATGGAAGCATGACCACCACTATAACTATAACATCATTAGTAAAATGTTATGATACATATGTGCTGTTGGGAGAGCAATACACACACATCTATAGCTATGTATATCCAGTTCTTTTTAACCTTCATTAAATTCTAGTGAAAATAAACGAGATAAATATCATTTGCATTTATGATGTGAACTAGAAGAGCTTGCCAGATGGGTAGCCGTACTCCAGCAGGGCTGTTGTTTTCAAGGAGAGGAAAGCATTAGCACATCCCAGCTGATGTTCCCACATTTAGAAAACCATAGCCCTTGGCTTTTCCCTGTAATTAGTTAGCGTTAATACCCTTGGTTAGTCCAGGGAAAAGTCACATTCTGAAAGATCCCCCTTGTGAACAGCTGTACTCAGGAGACAAAACGTCACCACTCCAAGCTGTCAGCCAATTCAACCCAGCAAAAGTCAACTGGGCCATAAATTGGGAGTTTTTTATCTCAGGCCGGCAGGCCGAGCTTGATTTAATTGCTGGGCTATGCTAATGAGCCTTGTTTGTGACACAAGGTGCTTCATGGTGGCTCTGTTTGAAAACATGCTATTGTAACTCCCCTGAGGGCAAATACAATCAGGATAAAAACACTGCCGTCTGGATACAGAAAAGAAATCATGTAGCAGTCCCTTCAGTATGGCACATTATCAAAGGCATCATTAACAGCTGCTTCATGTAATGGCAGGAGGGTCTCCTGGGTGTGCGCTGTTCATTTCACCTTTTTTTTTTTTTTTTTTTTTTTTGAAGCCATGAGTTTTGGAACCATGGCCATCAAATCAGCTATCAGGGAAACAAAAAGAAAATCAAGATTTGGGGCTTTGCCAGCAGAAAAGGACAGCCTCGCTTTTTCCAAGGAAATAAAAAAATCAACACATACTGTATCAAGAGAAAGAAACAGAAGTAAATTGTTGCTCCAGTGAGTTCTTCAAAACAAAATCAATCACAGCTCAGATTTGTCTTTGTCGGTTTAGAGTTAGGAGCTGTAGTTTGATCTTTCAAATGTAGGGGGGCGGGAAATAGCCTGGAAGGACATGATGCTACAGATTTTCCTGTCCAGTTATCAGCCGGTATTTTGCAACATTGTTTGAAAAGGAATGTATGTCAATCTCTGCTTTTGGAAAAAAAAAAAAAAAGTCATCATCATCACAGGACAGGTTTTCCATTGGGAGCTGCAGGAGCTCAGCATCTTTAAAATCAGATTACTTATTGACATGCTTCAGTATGGGCATGTTGTTACAGTAGTGCCTCAGGGCTGCTGTCAGGGATCACAGCCCCTTGGTTCAGTAAAAAGACAGACCTCCCCCCCCCCCGAGTCTGACAACGTGGGGCCTCAATTCTGAAAATAGTCACACACCAACCTGAGTAACTTTAGGCACCTGAGAGGCCCAGTTGAAATCAATGAAACTGATGCCTGGTACGAACTCAGTAATTACCCATGTGCTTAATTATTTGCAGGACTGGGGATTAAGTGCTTCATTGTAAGTTTCATGTTTGAAACTGTTGGCTTTAATCCTTCTATGCCTCACTTTGAGCTCAATCCTGCAAAATGCTGAGCACTCTGGCCTGATTAATCAAAACACTTAAGCAAGTGCTAAGATTTAAGCACATGAGTAGTTCTGTTGACTTCATTGTCCCCAGCTTAAAGTTAAGCATATACTTAAATGTTTTGTTTGATGTGGCCAGGGTTCTCAGCCCCTGGCAGGATAGAGCCCTTAACCCTCCCCCATGGTAATATGATACCTACTTGATGAGTGTGTTGTGAGGCCTAATTAAAGTCCTTTGAGACCCTCCAGTGAAAGGAGACATAGACTTGCAAAGAATTTTTTCCCCCTCATCATTGCTCAGTGTACTAACATATGAACCTTACCTCCACTTCTGACCTGCTGGCTTTGGAAGTACAGGGGTTCCACAGTTAAGTCTTTTTACTTGTTTCTCAGTTTCAATTTCTGGATAATTTTCTAGTTTGCACATTTAAATGGGAGTAGAGATGGAGACTTATAATTGAAATATGAGCTGCAGGTGCTTTTTAGTGAACAAGCTAAAAAAAAAATTATGCCCAAGAGACTGGGAAGGTTGCTCTTTTAGTTCACCACTCATTTCACATTGATTTGTTTTCCCCTCATTTCAGCTATCCTGGCCACATATTCTGCTCTGCTGTGATGATCCTGAGAAACCACAAATACCACTGGAGTCCTACTGGAGCATGGATCTTGCCAGTGGGTAGGTGGTAAGGGAACCTTCCTTCTTATTATGTGTGCTGAGCGGCTCTGGACTGGAACTCAGGAGACTCTGTTATATAGCCTTAGACCTGCCACTCCTCTGGGCCTCTCTCTCCCCTGGTGAACACATTGCCACCTCCTTGCACCCCCTGGTGGCCTCAGGCAGGCCTGCAAGCAGCTCCTCACTTCAGTTTCCCCTCTTGGTTTCTCAAATTAACTCCCTGCAGACTTTTGGGAGCCAAAAAAATACTTCTCTTTGGGGTCTGGGCTTAGGAACATAAACACCAAATAAAACTCCAAATCCCACATTAAAGACCACACAAAACAAAAATTTCACTTCCTATTCCTGGGGCACCTCGCCCTGTTACACCTCTGCTGGTCTTTTTCTCTTTAGACTGTAAGTTTGTTGAGACAGAGACTATGTATCTGTGCAATGCTGAGCCCAATGGGGCCCTGATCTTGGAGAAGGCCCACAAGGGGCTGCTATAATATGACTACAACTAGCTTGTTTTTGCCAAATGTTACTTTTATGACCTTCCAAATATAAAATAATGAACACACCTCTTACGAAAAAAATCCCGCTGGGTTCGTTTACAATTACGGATGTGCTGATTGCCCCACATAGGAAGAGTAAGTGGGGCAGCTAGTGCATAAAAATACACTCAACTCCTGTCAGAGTTGTTTGCTGTTCCCTTTAAAGGAGCAAATGGGGAGATAGCTAGCTCCTCATAAGAGTGCTGGGGGCATGTTTATGCTCAAACTCCCAGCTGAACCGTCCCTGGTCTGCTGTGTAGTGGTACACTTCCTGGACCTTTTTCTGAGTGGGTAGGCAGAACGTTGTTGGAAGAAGGCAAAAGGGGCCCCCTCCCTTCCTTTGGGGAGGTGCCATCCGAATTGCCAGTGCTTGTGCCTCCTGATTACCAGGCCTGGGAGAGGTGAAGGACAATGCTAGCCTCTCCAAAGGGTATGGAGAGTGGATAGGGTAGGACTCGTTTCCTCCAGTCAGCAGAGCACTAGGCACTGGGTTCAGAGGAGTTGCAGTCACTGGGGTAATACACGCTCCCTGTCCAGGACAGATTGCAGCTGAGATGCCCACTGCAATTCACACCCAAATGCCTCAAAATGAAACACACTTTGAGAGAAAAACTCCCCCTCGAGTGCAACATTATTACCATAATCTAATATTAGTATAAAACATGACCTCTACGCAGCAGCTCAGAGGAGAATGCTCCCCTGGAGACCTGTTATCAGCGCAGGTGAAAACCTGCTGTAATAACTCATTCAAATTTAGAGGGGAATCTTACAGTCACAGTGAGATTTTTTTCCAACTGAAATAACATTTTCTGACATTGCAGGCTATGCAATTGCTGGGGGATATAGTGGGGGAGTCAGGTACCTTCACATACACTCAAATTGCTGATGTAATTGTAGGCATTCAGAAACCATTCCAAGATTAGAAGGTAAATTCACTTAAGGAAATAAAGATTCAAGATAATCTCTTTCCATACACCCAGCACATATATCTTTATGTTGCGCTGCATTCCTATTTTTTAACTCAAAGCCATTTTCTGCCCCCACTAAGAGACTGTTCCTTATTTTGCAGTTCATTAAGGGATCTGAATGGTTCCAATTCTGACAGCGTCTTCCCCATTGATGTAAAAACTCCTCTGAAAACAGTATTGGCTTTGACTAAAAAAAAAAAAGTACTTTATGGATGAACTGGTTGAAAAAGGAAAGATTCACTAAAAAATGAATGCATACCCAGAACAAGAGGAGAAATAAAGTTACCCTTGTAACACAGAGTAAAGCCCTAAGAAACACAGTAATCTATTTCAGTAAACAAAATGTGCAGGTCTGACTGTTTCCCTGGACATATATTTTTTCCCCCATAGGGATATGAAGTTGTGGTGTTTTTTCACATGGCACGTTATTCCATTTAAGTGCTTGGGCATATTTATTAATAGGGGAAAAAATCAGTGAACAACGAGCTACTCCAGGGTGGCTGAAAGCTTGCGCAATATCAGTGAATCAGAGGAACAAAATCAATTTAGCAAAATGCTCATTTTTAAGAAGCGTTCTTTTCACACTTGAGCTGCCTTTCCCCTGCACCCCAAACTTAATTACAACCCTGCATCTCAGGCACTGAATGATCTGTCTGATCTATTCTTCTCCACCACTTACTGATCAACTCCATGTATATTGACATATATCAAACAAACAGAACCTCCAAGACACACCGCCAGATATTAGCATCGGGTAGGCAGAGTGTGTCTAAATACTGTTTAGGTGATGTGTCTGATAACCGCTAACAGTCTGATCCAAAGCCCGCTGAAGTGAACAGAAAGACTCATATTGACTTCAATGGAACTGGACTGATTTTAAATGAATTGGGCCTAATTCTGCCCTCAGAGACATGGATACAACTCCAAGTTAACGAATGCTGCAACTATGTACCTGAGAACAGAGTTAGACCTATTATGCCCTGGGGCCAATTCTCCACTGCTTTACAGCTTGTGTCGTTATTTATACTTGGGCAAATGGAGTGGGTGAAGAGTATAGTACTACCACATCAGACTGCTACAATCATACATCCTCCTTGCACCTACTTTATGCAGGTGTAAATGATGATCGTTGATTGTTATTTGTGTCGTGGCCGATCCTAGTCAGGGATCAGGCCCCATTGTGCTCGGTGCTGTACACACACACCTAATGGGAAGATGCTCCCTGTTCCTCAGAGGCAAATGACCACACAAGATTCAAGGCAGTGAAAAACTGGGCCCAATATAGTCTACCACTATGGGTCTTGAAAAGTGAGTCAGAAGAATGCAACAGAAAGAAACAGTGATGCTCTAATGCAAGGAATGACAGACGGAGATTAAAACATGGGTATTGCTTACCTGCTATTGAACAAACACAATGGAGGACATTTCCCAAGGGCTATTTCACCCTCATCTCACCATTACACCTCTAACCCTATTGAGAGCATCTGAACCCCAGCCCCCGCAAGTACCATGTGCCTGCATTAAAGATGCCTAGGGTTATTCATTTCACATTTCCAAAGGGGTTTGTTATCCATGAGCTGATAATGGTTGCTTATTTATCCATCTCAGTTCTCTGGTGGACTTGCTTGCCCAATCTCTCCAAGCTTTCAGCCTGATCCTGCATCATTGCAGAGCATGGGAGCTTTACCATCGACTTCAACAAGTGCAGGATCAGGCTTTGCTGTACAAAAGACATAAGGCATATGTCCTATCAAAACATCTCTCTCTAGCACCAGATTTTGGCTGCTTACACGAGAACAGTTTCTGTATTCATCCCAATGAGATTATCCGATTTCAGATAGCTCCCAATGAAAGCTGAGTTTTTCTAAGCCAACATTCCACTTTCCAGTGAACAAACACAACTCTTGAAAATTGGATTGGCTTTTAAATTGGATCGTGTGATTATTTTATGCAGGAGGCCTGTGAACTAGAAGACCAATGCAATGAGTTACAAACAGTTATCTGATGGGATTTGAAATAATTTTTTCTTTAAAGAGGTAGGACAGTCTTGTGATTAAGGCACAAGACAGGGAATCCAATCTGGGCTATATTCTTGACTCTGCCACAGTCTTACTATCTGATTATTGGCAAATCACTTATTCATGACTCTGTGCTCAGTTTCCCCATTTGTAAAACGGAGATAATACTCTTCTGCCTCACGTGGGTACGATGAGGTGTTCAGATAGTACAGAGGTGAATGTCATACCGATGCCTATAAAACAAATAAATACCCTAGACTTGGGAAACCTGCTGCTCTAGGTTTCAATGCCTGGGAGCAACAGTTGGGATTTAGAGTTATGGTGGGAAATATATTACAGCACATCATACTGTAAATAGGATTTAGCTGATGAGTTTATTTCAATACCCTCCACCATTCCGACAAACAGCACTTGTTTGCCTGATGCAACTGGAGAGGAACAAGCCGTCTCTACAACAAATACAGCAGCTGTATTAGGGAAACGTGTAGGGCTGGTTTGTGACATGGATTTCCTCCCCATGCAGGGCCATAAGAGACAGTAAGCCCTGCACAGGCTACCTGGCTTTAGCCCTAGGTGAAGAGGAGCAAAAGGTGCTTCATGATCACTACTCCATGTGGAACAGGTGGGTGGGATAGGGAATGGGGGCAGCCTTGGCTCCACACAGGCCCAGGCATGCTGGCCAGCACAGCTGAGTTAGCCCAGAGCAGCAAACCACCATCCTTTGGGAGCATTGGGGGCATTGTACACCAGAGGGGGTCTCTGAGGCATGGTTAGGCTCCTTCCTTGCTCAGAGCTGTGCGTACCAGCACTGTCCCGCCCTATCTAGTTTGTGAAGTAAGTCTATCACCTGAAAAAGTGCCATGTCACCCAGCACTGACTACTAGTCTTACGAGCGTTTCACGTTGACCTGAGCATTTCCCAAAAGAACAGCCTGACGGTGAGTGAATTGGACAGGCACAGCCTGTATCACACCTTCACATTCGCTAGCAGTGTCGTGTCAGCAGGGAAACTGAGAAATACCAAAAAGAAAGGGAGTACTTGTGGCACCTTAGAAACTAACAAATTTATCTGAGCATAAGCTTTCGTGAGCTACAGCTCACTTCATCGGATGCATACAGTGGAAAATACAGTTGGGAGATTTAGATGATATGATATAAATCTCCCCGCTATATATGATATAAATCTCCCCACTGTATTTTCCACTGCATGCATCCGATGAAGTGAGCTGTAGCTCACCGAAAGTTTATGCTCAAATAAATTTGTCAGTCTCTAAGGTGCCACAAGTACTCCTTTTCTTTTTGCGAATACAGACTAACACGGCTGCTACTCTGAAACCTGAGAAATACCAGAGGTTCCAAAAGGGTGAACTGACCTACTCAGAGAGATTTTTCGACAGACACTTTCAAACTCCAGCTCCTTATTTTCTTGTATACCCAGGGGCTTCACCCTGTGAACTGCGTGTACATGCCAATGCACTGAAAGTATCTGAGCTATTTCCACTGCATTTGGCCAGAGATTAAGTGGTGAGGTCCAATTTGTTTGGTGTGGGAGGGGTTTGTTTGTTCGTAATGCATTTTAACCTTACATTTGGTAGAAACAATTGATCCAGCATGGTTTTGTATTACATCAGTTCGGGAATTGAACCTGCTGAGCCCTGACACTCAACAGACAATTACTTAAGCAAGTGCTTAACTTTAAGTCTCTCAGTAGTCCATTGCCTTCAATGGCTTCAATGTGTGCCTAGGGGCTTTGCCAGATCAAGCCAAAACATGCAGTATGTTGTAGGATCAAACTCCATAGTGAGTGCTTTCCAAGCTAAGGATCTGAACCAAAGCCCCTGTGGGAAGTCTGAGGGAGTCTTTCCGTTAATTTCAGTGGACTTTGGATCGGGCTCTAACAGCTCTATGGCCCATGGAATTTACCAAAATGGCCTGCAGTAGCCACCAAAGAGAGGCCAATCCAGTACTCCTTGCACAAGACCATCTCTCCCTAAAGTCAGTGGTCAGCCACTCCATACCCCTTTGGGCAAGAAAATCAAAGGAATCACCTAATTCTTTCATCAAACACCATGAATGTCTCCAGTTACTGAATTTTAGCCCCTCTGGTCTTCAGCAGATGCTCTTGGATTCCTCCCCAGTCTGCTGATTACTGTCTGCAGGCTACTGTGTTTTTTTTATAATCACCCATCTTAATGCCAATTTTCCCCAGACTGTTCCAGTCTCTCTCTCTCCTCCCCTCCTTCTAGCCTTTCCTTAAAACAGAGACCTTAGTACTGAGAAAGATCACATATTTAGACCTAAATCCATTGCCTTGCCTGTCATTTTCAATAACATACGTCAGCATTTTTGCTGTGTCCTTTTAAAACATATCTGGGTTTCATTAAGAATTTGTTAAAGCACAATCATTCTCTGCTTCTATTCAGTCCTCCAATGCTGTTTATAATCCTAATCTTGAGATATCTCAATCTTCTCTGCACAACAGACTTGGACATCACCCTACAAATGAAATTAGAGCTTCCGCGTAGATCCAAGAAAAGGAAGGATGGCCCAGTGTGTAGGGTGCTTCCCTCAAACTCAGGAGAGCTGGGTTGAAGTCCCTGCTCTGCCACAGACTTCCTGTGGGACCTTGGGCAAGTCATTTAGGGTTTGTCTACATGAACACTTCGTTCACAGCAAGCTGAGGTGTAAGTCCACCCGCACTAGCCTGCTATACACTAAGGATACATCTATACTGCACACACAAAAAGGTGAAAGCGAGTTCCGAGCTCAGGTCAACCGACTTGGGTTCGAGCTACGTATATACTGCTAAATATAGCAGTGTAGGCATTTGGGCTTGGGCTGGAGCCCGGGCTCTGAGGCCCATCCTTCTCACTGGGTTTCAGAGTCTCTGTTTGAGACTGAGCCCAAACGTCTACACTGACATTTTAACCCCATAGCGTGAGCCCTGCAAACCCTACTCAGTTGACCCAGGCTCTGAGACTTGCTGCTGCATGTATTTTTGTGTTTTTTTTTCCAGTGTAGACATACCCTAAGTTCTGTGTGGACCCTGCTGCCATGCACTAAAGTTTCCCTAGCATGCTTCATCTACTCCTGTTTCAAAGCAGGGTAGATCAAAGCATACTACAGAAATTCACTTAGGATATGCTGCAGTGTAACCCCAGGCTCAACCTCAAGCTTAACCCTCCCTTCTTTCCATCTACACACAAATCATACTAATCCATGGCTTGGTCCCAGGACCATGCAGGAAGGTTGGAGCCTGAGTCAAACCACAACACAGGGTTCAAGCCCTATTGCTCTGCGGTGTAGATGCAGCTCCAGTTGACTTAGGTCCTGGAAGGCTGCCAAAAGTATCCCACAATCCCATAGGCCAACTTCCTTTGTTCTCTCTATTCCCAAGAATCTCCAATGCACTTCAATGAAAACAAAATTGAACCCCCTCAGCATACAGCAGCCTCTCAGTGAGTCCACGTTAACCCTGCCATTGTCTTCTGCAAACACACCATCAGTGTGCCTTCTGTGCTTGCAATGGCGACTGACCCGAACAAGCCTTTTGCAAAGCCCGCTGCTTCACGGTCATGGAAGCCCAGCCAGATTTTGGTGAATCTCTTGTGCAGGGCCAGCAAAACCGTGGACTTCAGAAAGAGTACCAGGAATGACCGTGCATCCCAGCAAAGAAACTGACAACACTCCCAATTTACCAGACCGGTAACCAGTGCAGGATGTGGATTAAGTTGCTCAAGAGCTAGTACCGCAAAAACTGGAAACCAGAAAACAGACTTCCGGCAAGTCACCCACATTGTGCCCATTTTATGAGGCGTTTTACGGGATGTTGGGCGCTGTGCCCAGCACGGAGCCAACGGAGGTGCATGATGACCTGGTCAGCCAGGATGGTGCCCTCTTGGCTTCAGAATCCAGCATGGGCACTGATGGGAGGCAGCAGCGAGGGAGGACCATGAAATCACTAGGTTGCTGAAACTGGTTTCAGAGCAGGCTTTGGAACAGGGTCAGCAGCAGCACGTTCTGGGTCCACACTCAGAGAAGCTGTTTGATGCCCCGCTGGAAGAACAGCCCCCTGCAGAGCCTGCGGCAGACACAGAAGCCGCCCCTGAGCCCAGTAAGTTTATGGATGCATCATAAACTTTGATAATACGGTAATGGCGGTGATTTCCACTCTACGAACCAATGCAAAAGTGGTGAGACGCTCCAGCTAGCAGTATGTATCTGCTGATACATACTTTTTTTGCCTCTGTTTTCACTAACAAGGTCAGCTCCCAGACTGCTGCGCTGGGCATCACAAAATGCGGAAGAGATGGCCAGCCCTCTGTGGAGATAGAGGCGGTTAGGGACTATTTAGAAAAGCTGGACGTGCACAAGTCCATGGGGCCGGACGAGTTGCATCCGAGAGTGCTGAAGGAATTGGCGGCTGTGATTGCAGAGCCACTGGCCATTATCTTTGAAAACTCGTGGCGAACCGGGGAAGTCCCGGATGACTGGAAAAAGGCTAATGTAGTGCCAATCTTTAAAAAAGGGAAGAAGGAAGATCCTGGGAACTACAGGCCAGTCAGCCTCACCTCAGTCCCTGGAAAAATCATGGAGCAGGTCCTCAAAGAATCAATCCTGAAGCACTTGCATGAGAGGAAAGTGATCAGGAACAGCCAGCATGGATTCACCAAGGGAAGGTCATGCCTGACTAATCTAATCGCCTTTTATGATGAGATTACTGGTTCTGTGGATGAAGGGAAAGCAGTGGATGTATTGTTTCTTGACTTTAGCAAAGCTTTTGACACGGTCTCCCATAGTATTCTTGTCAGCAAGTTAAGGAAGTATGGGCTGGATGAATGCACTATAAGGTGGGTAGAAAGCTGGCTAAATTGTCGGGCTCAACGGGTAGTGTTCAATGGCTCCATGTCTAGTTGGCAGCCGGTATCAAGTGGAGTGCCCCAAGGGTCAGTCCTGGGGCTGGTTTTATTCAATATCTTCATAAATGATCTGGAGGATGGTGTGGATTGCACTCTCAGCAAATTTGCGGATGATACTAAACTGGGAGGAGTGGTAGATACGCTGGAGGGGAGGGATAGGATACAGAAGGACCTAGACCAATTGGAAGATTGGGCCAAAAGGAATCTGATGAGGTTCAATAAGGATAAGTGCAGGGTCCTGCACTTAGGACGGAAGAACCCAATGCACAGCTACAGACTAGGGACCGAATGGCTAGGCAGCAGTTCTGCAGAAAAGGACCTAGGGGTGACAGTGGACGAGAAGCTGGATATGAGTCAGCAGTGTGCCCTTGTTGCCAAGAAGGCCAATGGCATTTTGGGATGTATAAGTAGGGGCATAGCGAGCAGATCGAGGGACGTGATCGTTCCCCTCTATTCGACATTGGTGAGGCCTCATCTGGAGTACTGTGTCCAGTTTTGGGCCCCACACTTCAAGAAGGATGTGGATAAATTGGAGAGAGTCCAGCGAAGGGCAACAAAAATGATTAGGGGACTGGAACACATGAGTTATGAGGAGAGGCTGAGGGAGCTGGGATTGTTTAGCCTGCAGAAGAGAAGAATGAGGGGGGATTTGATAGCTGCTTTCAACTACCTGAAAGGGGGTTCCAAAGAGGATGGCTCTAGACTGTTCTCAATGGTAGCAGATGACAGAACGAGGAGTAATGGTCTCAAGTTGCAGTGGGGGAGGTTTAGATTGGATATTAGGAAAAACTTTTTCACTAAGAGGGTGGTGAAACACTGGAATGCGTTACCTAGGGAGGTGGTAGAATCTCCTTCCTTAGAGGTTTTTAAGGTCAGGCTTGACAAAGCCCTGGCTGGGATGATTTAACTGGGAATTGGTCCTGCTTTGAGCAGGGGGTTGGACTAGATGACCTTCTGGGGTCCCTTCCAACCCTGATATTCTATGATTCTATGATGGTGGATTGTATCCTAGCGCCTTGGTGTCCCTCCTTCCCACCCACCATATGTCGTTCAATATGGGGACTGGCAAACACAAACAGTAAATAAGCGCTTTAAAGTGAATTTTTACTGGAAAGATGCAGATTTTTGCTAGAGCCATTCCTGTTTCTTAGAAATAACAACCTTCCATTGCCATGCCTGTAAGTTTGCTGTTCTGCAACCACTCCACAGTCTGTCAACAACCTGCAAACAGTGAACTCGAGGGGTTGGGGGGGAGAGAAATGTGTTCCATTTACAAATCTAGTCCATTTCGGCAGACAATAGGTGACAAGATCATTTGTCCCAAGTATGATGGGTATTTTGAGTTTTTAATCCAGAAACATGCCGGCTGTGAAGTTTTGCGTGATTGCATGCAGCCAGGACAAGGTAAGCCATGTAGAAGCTAATGCACCATCCTGTTGATTCCCTCATAAATTCTGACCCAATCCCAGCTGCTGATAGCTGTAAACTTTTTCTGAAACAGGAACTCCAGATAGGTAGTCACATTTTGGGGAAGGATGTATTTTCCAGGTCCACCTCGTTAGCTCACCAGCCCCCCTCAACTCATAGATGTGCTACTCAGTCACTAAACATTTTAATAATTGGGCTGTATATCCTGCAGGTTGCCCACCATCAGTCCGAAACAACATCTCCCTTTGCCAGTTGGACGCCACAAGAACAGTTATGCTGTGCAAAAGATGAAAGGCCTGAAATGATAGAAAAAGCTTTGATAAAAGGCTACTGATTGCTTTTTTTTTTTGCTCTCCCCCCCCCAAAGTATTTCTGAAAATTTTTAGAAACTAAAAAAGGAGCCTTGAATTTATAATTTACAACTGTCTCTGCACTTATTCCAGTGCAATTAACCAGGCTGTGTCAAGGGAACGTCTATGGACTGAAGCCTGCCTGTCACAATATACTGAAGTTCAGTTTTGTAAAACAACTTTTTATGTCCTTGACATTCCACAATAATTATTTTTGTGCTCCTGCACTGAGCTGTGTAAGACAATAACCTTGTGTGTCACATCCTGTTCCTGGCCCCTCGACCTCTACTGGATGCTGTACCTCCACACCTTGTCCATAGTAGTACAAGCCTGGGCCAATGGACCTTCATGGACTATGTCAAGAGGAAGTGTTTCCATGACGAACCTTGTGGTTGAAGTTCTGGATAGGGACACCAAGTGGGTCCAGTACCCAAAACAGAGGGACTTGTGGCTGGAGCAAAGGCAAGCCTGGCTGCACAGTTTGAGGACAGGGTTTCAGTGCGGGAGCAGGTCCTGGCTTTGGCTGGAACTGGACGGAGCTCAGCAGAGAGAATTGAGTGGTTCATCTCAACCAGGGCTGCAAAAGTACTGGCTCCTACTGCCTCTCCCCCATCACAGCCTGTGTCTCCTGCAATGTACCCTCAGTCCAGAAACAGTTTCTGGCAATCGGGGCCCAGGAGGGGCTAGGCAGGACACCAGAGCCTCATGCACTCCTCCATCTTGACCTTTCCCCCCATCCTTCCCTGTGGTTGCCTCCATCCTCCTCCATTGGCACCATGTGCCCAGAAAACAGGGAAAGGGAGCTAGGGGACATGCAACATTAGGGACTGTGTCGTGTACTGGGTTTCACGGTTTACACTTGTTCCTGCGTTTTTGTTTTGGAAAGGTTCTGTTGTAAGTGGTGTTTTGGTGTGGTAATGGCAGCAGGCCTGTCTGGCAACGGGTGAGTATTGTGCTGTTTATAAATAAAGCTTTGTATGTCAGAGATCAGCGCCATCACTGCATCTCATCATACAACCTGTATTTGAAATAATAAAGGCAAATGCATCATCAGGAACAACTAGAAATTAGTAAGCAAACACTATTCCTCTATGCAGTTAGGTACAGCAGTCCACACTTCAGTCACTTCCTTATCTGAATCCACACTGTTAAACATCCCCACCCCAAGTTTCATAATTCAGCATGTCATTCACACGTAAACTGCATGGCAATCAAGCCCCCTATCCCCAAACACATTCATAAAAGGTATTATTCCCCCCTCTTTCCTTGGGCTGTGCGAGTCCACAGTGTGAGAGCACAACGCATCTCTGACTTTTGTTGTCCAGGTGCATCCATCTCCAGCAGTAGTAGGATGGCTGAGCGTACCAATTCACGGCCTCTGGGGTGTCACAGGTCTATTCAGGGGGAAAATGGCTCACCTCTGGCCTCACAAAGACTGTGAAGAGCACAGCAAGTCACAGTCATGCAGACAGCACTGATGACACTGGCATCCAAATGATTCTGAAATCCTGCTGATGTTTACAAAAATCGGCCAAATGCACATTCAGCCACCATCCTACAGCTGCTCAGAGGGTAATTAAATCATCTTTTGCCAGGGCTGCTGAGATCAGGATATGGTTTCATAAGCCAAGGCAAAAGGGGATAGGTGGGGTCCCCCAGAATAATAGTGGGGACAGTAACCCCATTTATGACTGTCAGTTGGTGGGAATAGTCTCCCAGCACCTCCATGAATGTAGACTCCTGCTCGGTGGAAAACCTTGGCAAAGTGAACTTTCCCAATGCAACCGACTTTGACATTCATAAATCTACCTCTGTGACCCACGAGGGCCTGCATAACAATGGAGTAGCACCCTTTGTGGTTTATGTACTCAGGTTCCTTGAGGAGAGCAAACCTGGGCATGAGTCCCATCTGTGGCTCCGATGCAGTTTGGAAACCCCATTCTCTCACAGCTAACATTTACCTTGTGAATATCTGTTATGCCTGCCACCTTAGGGGTAAGCTACATGCCTGATTGGTGGTAGAGGTTTCTGAGGCACTTTACCCATGGTCAACTTTACTACACCAAACTGGTTGGCAACACACCTATAGCACTTTGGGGTAGCCAGCTTCTAGGCAGCTATAGCAATCTGCTTGTGGGCCAGCAAGGGTGCCCTCATGCATGTGTCTTTACACTGGAGGATCAGGACAAGCTGCTCACAAAGCTCCAGGAATGTACCTTTCTTCATTCAAAAGTTCTGGACCCACTGCTGAACATTCCAGGTTTGCAGGACGATGTGATCCCACCTATCTATGCTTGTGGCCCTGTGCCAGAAGCCTTGGTCTATGTAGGGTGCATTACATCTTCTAACTCAAGTCAGCGGGGCCTGATGCTTTTCACCCCAAGGTGCTGAAGGAATCTCAGAGCCACTGGCAATAATATTTGCCATCTGATAGATGATAGGAGAAGTCCCAGAAGACTGGAGATGGGATAATGTAGTGGCCATTTTTAAAAAGGAGAAGAAGGTGGAGCTGGGGAACTATAGACCAGTCAGCCTGGGAAGCTTCTAGAGCAGTGTATGAAACATTCAATTTGTGAATACCTAGAGGATACAGGGGTAATCACTAGCAGCGAGCATGGATTTACCAAGAACAAATCATGCCAAACCAGCTTGATTTTTTTCTTTGACAGGGTAATTGGTTTGGTGGATAGGGGGAAATGCAGTCGACATAGTATACCTGGACTTTAGCAAGGCTTTTGACATAGTCCCACATGATATTCTGACAAGTAAGATGGAGAAACGCAGGCTCAGCAGAACTACTGTTCGGTGGATACATAAGTGGTTAAACAACCGCAAACAAAGAGTAACTATTAATGGAATGATGTCACAGTGGAAGGTGGTGTTGAGTGGGAGTCCACGGGGATCGGTTCTGGGTCCAGTGTTATTTAGCATCTTAATTAGTGACCTGTAGAAATAGAGAGCATACTGATCAAGTTTGCAGATGACACAAAGAGGGGTGAGGGGGGTTGCAAACACTTTGGATAGAGCCAAAATTCAAAGTGATCTTAATAAATTGGAGAAGTGGCCTATATACAACAAAATGAAATTCAACGAAAACCAAATGCACAAATACAGAATGGGGGATAGCTGTTTGGCATCAACACTGCTCAGAAGGACTGGAGAGTTGTGGTGGATCACAACCTTAACTTGAGCCAGTGTGATGCTGTTGCAACCGAAAACTATATTTGGGGTTTTTTGTGTGTGTGCATTAAATAGGCATAGCATTCAAGTCACGGGAGGTAATACACTGCTCTATTCAGCACTGGTTAGGCATCAGCTGAAGTACTAGCTCCAATTTTGGCCACCCATGTATAGAAAAGATGTAGAGAAACTGGCAAGGATCGAGGTGAGTGACAAAGATGATCAAAGGGATAGAATGCAAGCCATATGAACAAAGGCTGCAGGAACTGGGTATGTTTAGTTGGAAAGAGAGGAGATTAAGCAGGGAGGGGGGGGGGACATAACAGTCTTCAAATACTGGTAAGGCTGCCATAAAGATGGAGAAAAATTTGTTCTCTCTTGCCACAGAGGGCAAGACGAGAGGCAATGGGTTCAAACTATAGCATAGATTTAGATTAGATTATATCTCAGGAAAAAACTTCCTAACTGAAAGAACAGTAGGACAACTGAATGGACTGTCAAGATCATGGAAGCTCCTTCGCTGGAGGTTTTCAATAGGAGGTTGGATAGCCATCTATCTTGCTTTAGACACAATAAATCCTGCGTCTTGGCAGGTGGCTTGGACTAGATGACTCTTGTGGTCTCTTCTAACCCCACAGTTCAGCATTCTAGGATTTCAGGTTGAACAAAACAGTTTATTTGACCACACGAGGTTTTTGGTTATCTTTTCATTTTGCTGAACCTGCTCCCCCCCCCCCAAATATTGGGTTCTAGTTGATCCAAAACAGTTTAATATATTTTTCATAACTGCCAGCAAAACAAAACAAACAAACAGTCAGTTATTCACACAAGCTCAACAACACATTAGAAAAGATGCACTAGTTTAAAGGGACCAATTTAAGATCTATTTAGCTCAACCCATGCAACTTTATTAACACTGTCAAGCAGTGCAGTTTAAAAAAAAAAGTTTTCAATTCTCTCTCCTCCCTGCTAACACACCCACTTTGAAGCTGGAAAATAATTGTATTGACTATCACTTCTACCATCTCGAATTTAGCAAATTTTATCCTTCTGTTTTTCCCATAGGGTAAAAGCCAATCTGGATTTTCTTATTTTACTTTCTTGTTTTCATAAGAAGCTTCAAGATGGTGCCAATCCTGGGATTAGGTTTGTTAGCTAGCTTGTGCTTTCTTTGCAGGCTGTCTCCACAGTAAAAGAACAAAAAAACTTATCGTCATGCATTAAAATTGAGCGTTCAGTTGTACAGGAGTTGTTGGGAGTGAGCAGTTTCTGGGTATTTTAATGACAGATGTGAATTTAAAACAGGATATGTAGACCAACAATGATATTCGATAGATGGATTATAGATATAATCCATCTCATCCATCATTTTAATCCAGATGTGTGTGTGAGTAATAGATACACAAATTTTACATTTACTGTATATAGCACCTTCCTTCTGACCTCTGTTGACAGCATAATGAATTCAGCCTCACAACCCTCCCTGTGAGAAAGGTACTGTATTATTATGCCCATTTTACAGATGTGGAATCTGAGTCAGATTTCTCATCCATTATTGCCTTTGGATAGTCATTTACCCCTGTACAAAGGGTGTATTTCGAGCACTGTCTCAAGTCCAAATGAGTGGCGATTTCCCATTTAACAGTGTCACTCCTACTTTGAGAAGGTGATTGACCACACAAGGTGCAAGGCAGTGGAGAATCAAACCTAGAGGCTAATCTTTTCAAGAGTGCCCTCTGATATCAAGTGGATCCCCAATTTGCAACACCATGTGCGGACCCCAAAAAATGATGCATCCAAACAAAAATTAGTGCACACATGAAAATTGTGGCTGAAGTGACTTGCCTAAACAAATTGAAGAAGTTTGTCACACAGCTGCAAAGGATGCCAAGTTTCCCCAACTCCTACTTCTGGGTCTCTTCCCATTTCTAAATGTAGGTCAATTTTTGAGCATGGTTTGCAGCATCCCTGGGGTATCTGTAGTGCTTTCCATAGAACTTTATTTATAAACTTCTTTATATGAAGATAAAAATGTGCCTGCACTGATATGAGTTTGAGCATCCTAGCAAGCAGGATATATACGGGGAAAATCTTTACACTTGCATGCTGCTTTGCATAGGCATCCAAATTAGAAATATAAATGCATATGTAACCAATCCAGTAGGACAGTTGAAACCCAGGGGCCAGACAGTGCAAGGTACTATTCACTAAGAATAGCACCTTTCACAAATCAGTAATCCCGTTCAAGTCAATGGGACTACTTGTGGAGTAAAGTGCTACTCAGCTTGAGCAAGAGTATAACAATCTGGCCCTACATGAACATGTCTCACTTACAAGACTGAGTTTCAGGTAGCTTTTAATACAATTCCAAAGACTTCCGTAGCATTTGACACAATATGTACTATTTACAGGCGACAGTCTCCCAAACAACTTATTGGACAGGAGTTGAATTTTTAACCAAGTATGTCTCACCAAACAACCACACAGGGAGTTACATTTTGTGTGTGTGATTCCAGGAGGAGAATGAACAAACTGAAGTGGGACCATGGGGCAGGGTTTCAGAAAACATGTGGTTGTGTGCTCTAATAAAAAATTAAATCAAAAAGACAAAAAACATCCCCACGCACAAAATGTCGGATTGATCACATGGCCAAAAGATGAAACTCATGCAGATCTCTTGTACAATAAAATATTAATAGCAGTCTTTCTGTAGCACTCCCAAAACAGTAAGAAAATTCCAGCCAAGTTACACCCAAAGACTTCCTAACCGCAAGACACTGAGTTCCATTCACTGGGCTAGATTTAAAGAGAGTTAATGAAATTCTTATTTGTTTCGTTCCACAGAAACTAACCCTCAGATATTATTGTATTTCCAATTATAAAATCATGCTGTAAAGCATGCTGAATAATTTCACATCTTCAAATTCCTGTGCTATGATGGTTTGTGACATTTCCCAGGCCTTCAGCAGCAATGCAAACAGCTAGTTTAATCTACTGTCTGAAACAGTAGTAGTGAAAAGCAGGTAACTATTAAAATCACCATAACCAGTTGTGAGACATCCTTGTTCCATAATGGATTTTCAGCTTCCCTTTCATTATCAGCTGAATGAAATCTGTCATCACAGCCATTCTTTGCCATCCTCAGCATTTCCCCAAGATTCATCTGCATCTAGATGATGTTTAAGCCTTAGCATTCAGACACAGTGTAAGTATCTGAATTATATATTATTCTGCATTGATGAACTCATAAAAGTTTACATTAAACCCATATTCTCCTCTCAACTGCAATGTATTAACGGGTGACAACACAAAATTCCTGCTCAAAACTCAATTTCCATTTTTCAGGAAATTCTGAAATTCCTTTCATCCCATACCAGAAGAAAGTCAAAATTCCCACAAAATAAAATATTTGGTTTTGAAATATTGAGGCAAGCTTACTGAAGTGCTTCATTTCAGTAAGGTCAAACCCTGTTGGTTTGACTTTATTGTTTGAATGCTTTTAATATACATACATTGAAAACAAGTTGAAATGAAGGGCTTTAACCTTTTCAAAACAAAACATTGATAATGTTTGTCAAACATTTCAATGAAATAGTTATGTTCCCAGGAAATGTTTTCAGTTTCACATTATGCATTTGATTATTTTTCAAGGTGAGCTTAAATATCACAATATATTAAAATTTCTTTACCTATGGTACCAATAACACCACAGATCGTTAGAAAAGGGAAATTTTTAAAAACTTACTATTTACTCACTTCTTTTTTGTTTACTTCTTACATTCTTCTGATCTTGGGCAAATGAAAATCAGTTACTTCAGCTTCATTTTTACTGATCACCAGTTTCACTTTCAAGCTCTTCGTGCTGTAACATTTGGGCTTAGGAGCTGTTTGTTTAAAAACCAAACTGTGTTTGAGGTTTTTGGGGTTTTTTTAAAAAAAGGGTGTGTGTGGCACAGTTCTATTCGTCTTATAAAAGCTATAAACTTTTCTTTACAAAATGTAATGTTGGGGCCAAATTTACGTGGACTCTCCAGACACTTTAATGTGTGTAAGTAACCATCTTTGCTTTCCACAAACATTTCTGTAAACCAAAAATTTGCCAACACAGATTCTCCACAGAAAGTGAAATTCTGCAGTGCATGGGCCATGTGAATTTTATCCAAAGCAACTAAAAGGAGGCCATTAAACACTAGCAAAATGAAGTCAGTTTCTGTTCATAAGTACACCGCTACACAGATATAACATGGTCCTCAGGAGCCAAAAACAAACAAAAAAAACACCTTACCCTGTTATAGGTGAAACCGCGTTATATCGAACTTGCTTTGGCCTCAAGCATTTCCGTTATTAATTGTCTTCCCACCCCCTGACTGACCCCTCAGAACCCCCAATCCATCCAACCCCCCCCCCCACTCCCTATCCCCTGACTGCCCCGATCCCATCCACACCCCTGCCCCCTGACAGGCCCCCCAGGACTCCCACGCCCTATCCAACGCCCCCGTTCCCCGACTGCCCTGCCCTCAGAACCTCCAAACCATCCAACCCCCCGTCCCCTGACCACCACCACCCCCCAAGAGACCCTCTGCCCCTTATCCAACCCCTCGGCCCCGGCCCAGCACCCTTAACATGCTGCTCAGAGCAGTGTGTCGGAGCCAGATACGCTGATCCACCGGAGCACGCAGCGCTGCCCCCCCAGAGCGCTGCTTTACCACGTTCTATCCAAATTTGTGTTATACGGGCTCGCGTTATATCGGGGTAGAGGTGTATATTCATGACAGCGTCTTTGCCACGTTCAGCCACGTAAGAACAGTACGCCTGAAAGCGAATAGCCGCTGCCAGCACACGCCTGAGAGCGTGAGTCAGAAGAGCCTATTGTGAAAGACCTCAAGCTTGTCACATAAGACTTTGGGTCCATCTGCACTGGAATCAGAGGTGTAATTGCAGCCAGGGCAGGATACCCATCCCAGCTTTATGCTAGCTAGCACAGCCCCACATAGCAACGAAGATGCAGTGGCGTGGAGCTGAACGAGGACTAGCAAGGTGAATGCATCCCAAGGGTCCTGGGTGGGCTTGTGCAGCCTGCACTGAAGCCCCTGCTGCTGCCTCTTTGTGGCTGTATGTCGCTATGCTAGCTAGGTTAGAGTTAGTGCATGTACACCCACCTGAGCAGCAATCACACCTCTGATGGCTGTTGGCCAGGTCCCTCCCCCACTCTGAACTCTAGGGTACAGATGTGGGGACCTGCCTGAAAACCCTCCTAAGCTTATCTTCACCAGCTTAGGTCAAAACTTCCCCGAGGTACAAAATATTCCACCCGTCGTCCTTGGACTGGCCGCTACCACCACCAAACTAATACTGGTTACTGGGGAAGAGCTGTTTGGACGCGTCTTTCCCCCCAAAATACTTCCCAAAACCTCGCACCCCACTTCCTGGACAAGGTTTGGTAAAAAGCCTCACCAATTTGCCTAGGTGACTACAGACCCAGACCCTTGGATCTTGAGAACAATGAACAATCCTCCCAACACTTGCACCCCCCCTTTCCTGGGAAATGTTGGATAAAAAGCCTCACCAATTTGCATAGGTGACCACAGACCCAAACCCTTGGATCTGAGAACAATGAAAAAGCATTCAGTTTTCTTACAAGAAGACTTTTAATAAAAAATAGAAGTAAATAGAAATAAAGAAATCCCCCCTGTAAAATCAGGATGGTAGATATATTACAGGGTAATTAGATTCAAAAACATAGAGAACCCCTCTAGGCAAAACCTTAAGTTACAAAAAAGATACACAGACAGAAATAGTTATTCTATTCAGCACAATTCTTTTCTCAGCCATTTAAAGAAATCATAATCTAACACATACCTAGCTAGATTACTTACTAAAAGTTCTAAGACTCCATTCCTGTTCTGTCCCTGGCAAGAGCAGCATACAGACAGACCCAGACCCTTTGTTTCTCTCCCTCCTCCCAGCTTTTGAAAGTATCTTGTCTCCTCATTGGTCATTTTGGTCAGGTGCCAGCGAGGTTACCTTTAGCTTCTTAACCCTTTACAGGTGAGAGGAGCTTTCCCCTGGCCAGGAGGGATTTCAAAGGGGTTTACCCTTCCCTTTATATTTATGACAGCTATGCAGTCACACCGCTTGAGAAAACAGCCTGTAATGCGGATACACAGCTCTGTGGCTGATTTTCTGCTTCATTATAAGTTTTCAACTGATTCTTCCTCTTGCATGGATCATAACTCAGCACAAAGCCTATGTCCCCCTTTATCTTCCCTCTCTAATGCCCCCCCCCCGTTGTCAATTTCTTCAGAACAATCAAAATCCCGTTCTGACATCTCAGGAGGAGCATAGACTTCCTTCCCCTATTACCAGGCCGTGGGTGTTTAGTGGTGCTAATCCTTCTGTAGCATCTGGCAATTATTGCTCTGGTTAGGTCCAGTTCTCCCTTTGCACGTGTAACAAGACAAAGAGAGTGAAGTGTTTTGGCAGGATGGCCATAATTTGCCTTGTCTTGTCTTAATTACATCGATGGCCTGAGAAAAAGCATAACGTGACATGTGGGCTCCACTGAAGTCAATGGCAAAACTCCCATGGACTTCAGTAGAGCCAGCATTTCACCCAGCTTGCTTTTTCTAAGTGTTGGTGCTCCACAGGATCCTTTGGCTGGTGGTAAATCAAATATTATGTTTGTACACTTTTTTTTTATTATCTGCATTTGCTGTGCAGGTAGCACATGACGTCAAACTTCCTGCCTCTGAAGAAAAAACGGTCTAATATTGTATACAAACAATTCTTCCATATTTCTCACCTGTACATTCTTGCTGGCTTCATACAGCACCAGTCTTATCTTCACATCCTTAAAGCAACCGTTACTTGTTCCTATAGCAGTGGGATCCATTTCCCCATCCTTGTTCACTACAGACCATTGCTATCTTAAGCCAATTATGCACGAAGTCGAGCCACAATCTTAACATTTTTATTTCAGTATTCCACCCGAAGGACATCGGTCCATTCCTTTTTTCTCTAGCACTTAATGCATCTTTTGGGTCTTGTTCCCTGCCCCCGCCCCCATGGATTCCAGGGGAGCTTCTATAATCCAACATTCTGGAACACAGTCATCCACATCTGTACTTTTGCTATGCTGCTGCTTGAACTGTATAAAATATCTGTCCTTCTATCTTTCTAGCAACCCATTAGTTACAGTGAAATCAGGAATGCCTAACTTACAAGCTAAGCTCTCAATTTTCTCCATCAGTTGCCTGCCAGTGAGATCTTGCCCTACTGTGTTAGTTTATCCAGGCAGAAAGTTGGCATCTTCCACATCCCCTCCCCTTCAAACATACCTTCCCCCCTCCCCCCATTCATTCCGTCAAGAGTTCTGGAGATTTGGCTCTAACTTGTTCCAATCTCTTTGGAACTTGTTTGGGCAGAATCTGGTTTCAGACCTGGTCTATACGTTTGTAAAGCACCAGGCACATCTGTGACCCTATATATTAGAGTCTGCTCTCCCTGCATGTGCAAATACACACTGAATCAGTGTTAAGAGGCAGTCCAGAATCTCAAAATCTATCATGCATGTTTGAGAGCAGAGTTTGCCCGTTCTTTTAAACATCCCATCTACTTTCTCAGCCACACAACATTTTGCATGTTCTTATTACCACAATACTGACAGTTTCTAGAAATAAGGAGATACTATAAAAACATTCCAAGAAATCACAATCTAGGTTGTACTAACTACGTTTAACCAAAAATGCTGGTTAATGGCTGAAAGGTTCAATCATGCATGTAATCTTAACAGTCACTTCTTAACAATATAATTGCTACTGAGAACAAAATTTGAAATACAGTTTTGGTATTTAATTAGTGGTTTGTGTCTTTAGGAGGTAATTTTCAAAAGCATCTGAGAGATTTAGGAGCACAATTCTTATTGAAAAAAAATCAAAGGGACTTGTGCTTCAAATCCCTTAGGCACTTTTGAAAATCTCCCCATAAATCAAAATGCATTTAACCTTAGTAGAAAAATATATAATTAGAGAGACTGGGATATATCGGTCTTTCAAATGAGGCAAAACTGAAGCTCTGAGAAGCTGTGGTCATTAAGATCCAGTCTCACTTTTCACAAGAGTGGGAGATGCCAGACCTGGTCCGCTGGTCTCTTTTTGCTAGAGGGCCTATTAGGGCATGTCTACACAGCAAAGAAAAATCCCCAACTGGACCATACCAGCTGATTTGGGCTTGCAGGGCTCAGGCTGCAGGGTGGTTTCATTGCTGCATAGACTTTGGGCTCGGGCTGGAGCCCAAGCCCTGGGACCTTCCCACCTTGCAGAGTCCTAGAGCTTGGGCTCCAGCCTGAGCCCAGACATCTACACAGCAATGATACAGCCCCACTGCCCAAGCCCTGTGAGCCCGAGTTGGCTGGCACAGGCCAGCTTCAGGTATCTAGTTCCTATGTAGACATACCCTTAGATGTCCCAGATAGAATATGTTTACTGTGAACTCTCAGGGTGGCAGTGTTCAATCATTAATAAAGGCTTCCTTTATCCAAAATGTTAATCTTTGAAGTTTAATGGGCGTTTAAAACAAACACTAGGAGAAACAAAGAAAATAAATGCAAATCATAGTCTGGTTAAAAATTCCTTCCCCTCGCAGTTGCATAACTTGAACTCTCTTGACCTCTGTGATGTATTCATTTCACTAACTTTTCCGTCAGGCTTCCACAACAGACAAGATCTGAATTTGTAATGTAAAACAAACAAAGCAACCCTATATGACTTTCTTTTTACAGTCTAAGGAAGCAAAAAGAGAGGCACAAATTTATTTCCTTTGCAGGTTACCTTTATCTGGGATTTCCAGTGTGTTTGAGGGGTTGGTTTTTTGTTTTGTTTTTTTTAATTTCAATGTTTTCCCCTCTTAATAATATATTTACCTTTAGCTAGTGATTTAACAAAGCTATGTGGGGATTTTCTTAGGATTTTAAGGAAGTTGTCAAGAGAAACTATCAATATAAATTGTAAGTTAGATTGCTTCTCTACAGGACAGCTCGGTTAATTAACATGTATTGGTCATCTGCTAGCTAGATTTGCACCAAAAATTCTTCAAAGCTAAATATGCAGACTTCCTGAAGTCTTTTAACCTGGCCGGTTCTTCTTAGGGACGCTGCAGGAGTACCCTCTTCACTTAAGCAGCCATGCAGTTCTCAGAAGAATTACAGGAGTCCTTACAGTCATTAGAAATATGCATTAGTATTCAATGAGGTTCAGAAACTAACAGTGATAAATCCAAACATATGTATCAGACCTTCCCACAAATTCTCCAGGGCACTAATTTTCAGAGAGGACAGATGAATAAAAAGGAACGTGGCGTTTCTAGGCTAAACTTTGTTTGAAATATTCCTTTCAAACAAGACAGCCAAAGACTTCAAAAACTGAACCCCCTCTCTTTGTTTCTAACTCCCTTAACAAAAAAAGCACATCAGGCCTGATTTGCCATTTCCTTTAACTTTGTATCATCATTTAGGCCCCTATTCAACAAAGCATAAGCATATGCTTAAGTCCCTTTAAAGTAAATAGATGAAATCCTGGCCCCCATTGCAATCAACGGGAATTTTTCCATTTACTTCAGTGGAGCCAAAATTTCACCCAGTGTCACAAGTCAACATTGTTTCCCTCTAGGCCTGAGAAACTCTGCAGACTTCTGAAATCAAACAGCTTTATGAATCTGCCAAACTTCTCCCCAATTCAGCAAAGCACTTAAGCGCGTGCTTAGAATGATTTGCTGAATTGGGGTCCTCCCTTCTTATCCCAGAGTTAACAGCAGAAGTGAAGCATCCATTACATGCTGATAAATCATACTGACATTCCTAGTTCAGAAGTGTGAAACTTCCAAAATATGGCAACCTCTCCTCAAAATTCCAAAAGGCACTAACATTGCTAAAATTTAACAAGCAAAGCTTCCTAGGCCTCCCTAGGCAGCTAACAGAATGTTGGGAATCATTAAGAAAGGGATAGATAATAAGACAAAATATATTGCCTCTATATAAATCCATGGTACACCCACATCTTGAATACTGCGTGCAGATGTGGTCGCCTCATCTCAAAAAAAAAAAAAATTAGAATTGGAAAAGGTTCAGAAAAGGGCAACAAAAAATGATTAGGGGTATGGAACAGCTGGCTTCTGAATGAGGAGAGATTAATGAAACTGGGACTATTCAGCTTGGAAAAGGGATGATTAAGGGGGGGGGGATATGACAGAGGTCTATAAAATCATGACTGGTTTGGATAAAATAAATAAGGAAGTGTTATTTATTCCTTCTCATAACACAAGAACTAGAGGGTCACCAAAAGAAATTAATAGGCAGCAGGTTTAAAAACAAACAAAAGGAAGTGCTATTTCACACAACGCACAGTCAATCTATGGAACTCCTTGCCAGAGGATGTTGTGAAGGCCAAGACTAGAACAGGGTTAAAAAAAGAACGAGATAAGTTCATGGAGGATCGGTCCATCAATGGCTATTAGTTGGGATGGGCAGGGAAGATGTCCCTAGCCTCTCTTTGCCAGAAGTTGGGAATAGGCAACAGGAGATGGATCACTTAATGATTCCCTGTTCTGGTATTGGCCACTGTCGGAAGATAGGATACTAGGCTAGATGGACATTTGGTCTGATCCAGTATGGCCGTTCTTATGTTGCAAAATTCAGTCTGACAGCTGATCATCATAATCATTCAGCCATGATAAACTGTGAAGATAAAATCCTGATCTCACTGAAGTCAATGGCAAAACTCCCACTTGAATGAGAGCCAGGATTTCACCTAGATATTTTTATATTCTCATGAGCCACATCATGTCAGTTGGCATAGTTACATGGTCTTCTGTGAAGTTATACTGACCCACACCAGCTGAGGATCTGGCCCTTGTATCTCCACACTGGCCTAGCCAATTCACCCAAAATATCCCTTCTGGACCCCAACTTGCATACCAATTTGCAGGATAAAAGGACTAAGTGTTAGAGGGGTAACAACTTGCGTCTTTAGAATGGAAAGGTTGTTGTATGCTTACAGCCCAGATAAATATACATACCTTTTGCAAACCAGAGCTATATATAAAAAATAAAATGAAAAAACCTTGCTATATCATTCAGTTATATCATACAGAAATAGGTCATTGTAGTACTGTATGGTTTTTTGCCTCTGATTTTAAACTTGCAAAATGTACAATTGAATTATGCTGTTTCTCATTAATGGGACATCTACAAAGGAGTGTTTTTTTTAAATTTTAAACTGAACTCATTCTCTTTAAAAGTAAAATCATATTCTACATTTAAGAACTGACATACTTATAGAATTTGTCGTGTTTTACTCCTCTGACACATTTGCAAAATGCTCAAGCACAAATTGCTCTAAAATAAGAGATCCTTTTCAGTTTCCATAAAAACTGTTTGATTTTCATTAAATCAGGATATATGAATTTCTGTGCTTTCATATTCCCCACCCCCAAGCTATCAATGTGAGTTATAATAACCTCAGGAAAATATACTTCTGATGATAAACATTAGCTTGCTTGGTTGCATTTATGTTGTGCTATAGCTCAGGTGGATAAATCTGAAATTGTTAGTTTTAATAACCTAGGTTTTCTTCTTCATATTAAATATATATGAAGGCAGGAAAAAATGTATAGTGTGTGTGTGTGTGTTATAGGGGGACCTGGTAATAGCCCCTACATTTAGTCTGGCTAATATTTTCCATTATAAAATATTCTTGTGACCCTTTATTTGACTAATGCTACCATCTCCATTGTTTGCAGAAGGCCTTTGACTTTTGGTAGGGAGAAAGCCCCAGGTGCAGAGAAGTGCCTTTTCTTTGTCCCAGGAAATTCCATTCCAGTTTAGCTGAGCAATAAACTTCTTCTTTTTTGGGGGGGGAATCACAATTTCCCTCTGTTGTGTTGCCCAGAAATATTTAGCATCATGGCAAAATAATAAGTGGAGGTGAACATGCTAATCTAAGGTCATACCCATGCCATCATTAAAACAGTGACAGCAGAAGCACACACTGTTCTGGGAAGCCCCGACGTAGACAGGCTCTCCAGAAGTTCAGAGAAAGCCAGCTCAGGCTCCTCCATCAATGCCCACTATGGGGGCGCCAAGTGGGGAAGGTTGCTCCCCCAGCCTCCTGAAAGAAAGAAAGATTCCTCCTGGGCCCACCATGTAGCCTCAGAAACCCAATTCCTGCCACCCCCATGGTGATAGCCTTCTGCTGCCAGTTAATGCTAGTACTCCCATAGGTCAGGCTGGACTGCACTGCTAGGGGCTCAGGTTCGAATCCTGTGGATGATGTGAACAACCTAAATTCTGGCATTTACTCGCTGTCAAGTGCTTGACTTTGCAACCTAAACACCAATTCATACACAGATGCAATTTTCAAGTTGAAGGTGTCACGTTTCCAAACAATTACCTATATTCAGAAGCATCCTTTTTATCTGATCTTTTTTCTGTTTTGCTGTGTTTGCAGGGTGTAGAGCAAAGGTGCTCAAATTGTGCTCTGCAGAGAGCTGGCTGGTCAGATGGCGCTGTGTGCTGCTCCACGTTTCCAGCTGCTAAATAAAATTAAAAGGCAGCTAAAAATCCATTTAATTTCTGACGGCTGTCGCTTGTGCACATTAGCGATTGCTGCAGGTGCCACAGAGTTGTTAAGCAGTTGCAAGAGGGAGTGTGGGTGGATTCAAATGATGGAGTGAGACAGGTATGGTCCACACTACAAAATTTAGATTGAGAATTCCTGGTGTTGATAGCTCAGCGTCTGACATCTTCCATCATCTTCCTTGCCTATAAAGAAATTACAGTGTTGCTCAACAGTGTGTCAGAAAAAGCCTGAGAGTATTGTCAATACCTCTGTTCCAACAGACTGATTTTGTGGGAAAATGACTCAAGGCGTTTTAAAATTCAACATGCCAGTCCCCTGGGGCGGGGGCTGTCTTTTTGTTCTGTGTTTGTTCTGCACCTAGCACAATGGGATCCTGGTCTATAACTGGAGCTCGCAGGCACTACCATAAGACAATCAATTAAAAAAATAATCCACAAAGAAATTTTGGTCAAGAATGACAATTGTTTTTGCAGTTAGCTTTTAAACATTAATTTTCTCTTTCTCTACAGAGAAAGCAAAAATTAAATAGGGTCTATACTTTACCCAAATATTTAACAGGAGAACTGGAGCACTTGAAAATATTCCAATCATTGAGTCCTTGCTTTCATTACTCTTCTGTTTATGTCTTTTATAATAAATCTAACCTACCTATTTTTGTCCCACCAGCTGTTTCCAATCTCTTAACCAGAAGGGTAACACTGTACTATAAACTTTATTTCCAAACAATACACGATCTGTTAAACCAAAGGCTTTGGACAAGGTCACCAGCAATCCTATCAACACAAAGTATCTTTCTTATGCGGGCACCTAATGTATTTTTCATTGCTGACAGAGTCAAACAGCTCCTTGATCCTTAGGGCGTGGGGAGAAGGGTGGAATCATCAAAAAGCGTCAGTGAAGCTAATAGTTTAAAAGATCCTTTCAAGAGATCTCCAGTCTCTTGGGCGTGCTTGTCAGCATCTCCCACGTTAAATAAAAAGCAGCTTCATCGTCCATGGAGGTTTCAAAGAAAGGCTTGAATATAATTCAAAGTTGCCAGGACTGCAAGCTTCATAAGATACACCATACATCACCATGCACAGACACTAAATCCTCCCAAGCCAAACAATTCCTTGGAGTAAGATCTCTCTCCCAACTCAATCTCCCAACTTGACCACTCTCCTGTATGGTGCTCCCAATGTATGTATCTCTCTCCTTCAGTCATTCTAATTAAAAGAATAAGATCATTTTTGCTTTCGGATAGAAAGATTTCACTGACCAGTTATGCAGGTGTGCAGCATGCCAATGGCAGTGATACTGCAGCCTGTGTCTTTGCAGGGTGGAAAGAGCTCATGGACAGCCAACGGTGCAACAGGGAGTCTTCTCTTACTGCATGCTGGGAAACACTGGTCCAAGAGGATTCTCTCCCAGGCAGAGCAAAGAGTGACTTGGTGCTTGGATATGTCCAGGGGATCTAAAAAACAGTTGAGCCACCCCGTAGTGGGGTATTTAGCAGGTTCTGGTTATTGCTACAGGTCAGGCACAGTTAATGTACTTGCCTACTATGTTACTGCATCACCTGGTAAAAGATCACCATTCCAATCCCAGCCATGCCAGATGAGAGTATGCCAGGATGGGGCTTAAAGGTGAAAGGACGTATTTATGTGCATATGCTCCCAAACCCAGCTTCTCTGCACGCCTTCCTGTGCAGATTACTCATGCTCCTAGCAGAAATAATCCACTCTGTGCATGGAGCCAGAACATGAGATCTCACTTCTTTTAGGGGATGATTAAACCACCTTTCTCGGCACTGGTTAGAATTTGGCCCATTGTGTAACATTCACAATGACAAGGACCATTTCCTCTGCATTCTCCAGTGTTTCTATACACTCAGCCACTATAAATCGTGTGAGGCTGAAACAAGGCACCCCCAAAAAATGCTCTTCCTCCTATTGTCTTTCCAGAACTGTTAAAGGGGCATTTTGGGGTGGATTCAGATATAGGCTTCAACTTAAATTTAAAGGGGTGAGTGTGTGAATGAGGGTTCATTTTAAAAATGGAGTTTTGAAGGACCCTTTGTTCTTAGTGTCTGTTAACATTGCTTGATAAAAATGAAAATCTGGCATTTTGGTTTCATGTTATGTCAAGCTGTCGCGCCTCATCCAGCAGCTACTCTTCATAGCATTTTTTGTTTACAGCATGAAAATGGCCAATAAAACTGTTCGTTCCACTGATGCACTAATCCTGCCAATGTCAATAGAGAGGTTTCCTACATTTAGGGTGACCAGACATCCAGATATTATCGGTTCCATCCCAATATTAGGGGCTTTGTCTTATATAGGCAACTATACCCCACCGCGAAAAAAAAAGTCCCAATGTTTCACATTTGCTATCTGGTCATCCTACCAACTTGCACAGTAATATGGCACCCAACAAGCCAACCCAAGGTCTATAGGAAGAGTGAATTCTAATGGTTCTGAAGTTATATCTCCATGAAAATAGCACACTTGGTGAAGGGGTCTCATTCCACATATGAAACATGATAGGTTATTAAAAGAAAACATGGACAGGCAAGGCAATAGAATAATGCTTTCAACATGCCTCATGCACAGTAGCTTCATTGCATTGTCATCACACATTAGCTCTACCAGAATTGTCAGTGGACATGATGTCAATGCTACTGCAGGGCTAACAATAGACCTATCCTTTTACAATATTTTCATGGCGTAGATATTTTTCACACTATTCCCGACAATAGAATGGAAAAACTGACAGAATAAACCAATATGTCTTTTCCCTCTCTGACTTCTGTGATACTTAGCCATAAATATCACAGCACAAATGTTAGGAGATTATTCACTTTCAGACCCAAGGCCGTCAATGCCTAGACAAAAAGAGGGTGAGCAGTGTCAGCTGCATAAGGACCGGATTTTCAAGAGTGCAAGTACTGTGGAGAGGAACTCATTGGTTACTTTTGGACTCTTCAAGCGTTCAGACCCTCTGAACAAAATCAGGCCATTCGCTTGTGTTCAGCGAGGCAGCATCTGTGTAGCAGCACTGGTTGGCTATCCCCTTAAGGGTCCTCCTGCTTCACAAAAAGTTTTCCAGAAAGTTCACGAAGTTTTCCAGTGTCAAACCCCACACTGAGGCCAACGGTGCAGCACCTCTCTATGTGTGATTATACCAACACTTAAGCATGAGCGTCATTATTAGAGCTACTCAAAAATGGGCTAAAGTTTTCATTGAAAAATTTCAATTTATTCCAACTATTTCTAGTAACTATAGTCCCGTGAATACTCCTTTATAGTCAATAATGCTCGTCTGTCTCTTAGGTACTTATGTGGGCCCCTCCCATCGCTGTAGTATTGGAGTGCCTCTTTTAAAAAAGCTTTTAACATTTATTGTCACAACACCCCTGTTGTCTCCTTTTTATAGATAGAGAGCTGAGGGACAGCGAGGCTAAGGAAGGGACTTCGGTATTGCAATGTTTAGAATCATGTCTAACTTTTAACACGTAGGGAAAAAAACCTCACAGGAACAACACTGTGATCCACAAAGCCTGAGTTAGGGGCCTAGGCTCCCTAGAGAGAGGCACTTTAGAATGTGAGCCTCAAAAGCTAGCCCATTAGGTGGCGAGCTGCCTAAGCCAGGCAAGGGGAGACGCCGAGGAGAGCGGAGTGCTGTAAGCCCTGCCCCTCTCACAAAAGTAGTTATGGAAGTCCAAGCTGCAGGGAGGCGCCAAGCTCTGCCACCGATTCATCAATGGGAACCCCGCTCCTGGAGTCTTAGGCACCCCAGGTGTTTCTTGTGAGAATGACTTAGGCACTTGCCTCCCCCCACACAAAGCAGCTGGAGGAGAAGATGGTGCCACCTGCCTTATAACTTTTAGCCCAATGGTTAAAGTATCCCATTTAAATCCTCTCCCCCACTAAGACAGCAGCGAGAATTGAACCTAGGTCTCCCACCTCCCTGGAGAGTGCTCTCACCACTTGGGTAAAAGTTACATTCTGGCTGGTGTCAACATGTCTGGCTCTAAGCAGGCCTACTGGACTGGGCCTGCACATGAGTTAGGCAGGCAAACGCTTATCTTCCCTAAGTTCATGGATCACTCTGGGGCCTAGGTGGGAGACAGAACTGCACGTGCCCAGAGGCAGAGGAAACTTCTACCTTGAAAGCTTAGGTGCTGAGTTTAGGTACCTAAAGCATTCACTGGGAGGGTTTTTTTTGTTGCATCTCCGTGAAGCCTAAAACCAGAATGACTCGCTTGCCAAACATCACACAGGAAGTCTGCATCAAAGCAGGGAATGGAAGACAGTCCTCCAAGTGCAAGGCTAGTACTGCTCCAACCTCTGAGCCAGACTTCCTCACCAAGGCTCCTTTACACTGCCAGAGTGGCACAGAGCAGCCTTAGCATAAAGGAGAATCAGACACTTGAGTTATTGATATTTAATTTAGTTAATCCCAAGTATTTAAATAGCAAACAAATTCCATTCTAATCCTTATTTAATTACCAGGGAAACGTCTGTCAGCTAGGAACCAAGGTGTTGGAGGCAGCTGAAAAGAGAGATTTACCACTAAAAAGAAAACAGAACCTGCTTTGCTAAACCCAGCAGTTCTTACTATGAGCTTGAAATTAACTATATTTTTAGTTGCAGCTGCATTTCTGACCCCTCTTGCACCCATTACTTGTGTGACCCTACCGGTATGAGAAGTTAACTTCTGTGGGCCAGATTCACGCCCCCCCCCCCCCCCTACTAGAACACTCCCTATATAAGGGCCTGATCCAAAGTCTGTTATATTATTAATTCAGGATTTATTTGTCTTGTAACAGCACCAGTCAAGGACCAGGACCCCCTCATACTAGACATTTTACAGACACAGAACAAAAAAGTCTTTAAGATCTTACTTACCATCATCACTGGGGGAAAAACACCTATTGATCTCAAGTGGTTCTATGCCAGACCCTAACTCCTGGCTCTCTTAGGCTTTTTTAATAGCACCCCTACACCAGCCTGATGCAGCTGGAGATTGTAAAGTAGATGCTGTGAATCTGCATATACCTTTTTTCCAGACCAGGCAGTTCCACACACTTTCAGAGCTGCACTGATTTTAGGTTCCTTAATGCACGGAAAATCACAGCTGTTTTCTGCAGATCCCATAATCTCTTCCCCCTGCAGACTTTCTTCTGCTTCAGCATATTCTGCCAGGGTCCAGGCTGGCACAAATTAAGCTCAAAGTAGATAGATAGATAAAAGTCCTAGGCTGCTTACAAAGAACTTTATTGTTCTATATTTTAACCAACTGTTATTTTTAACATGAGCTTTTTTCTTTGTTACGCTAATATTAAGAAAGGTTGGAAACTAACTAGAGCTCAGTTTTGCAAGCGATGTCTCTTCTGCAAGATGGCTATCAGCAGCAGGCAGCCAGCAAAAGGCCATTTGTAATTAAATACTTTATTTTCAAAACCATTCCAGTTTCTTCATGGCCAGATGGGCTCCTGACCATCCTGAATTTGCAGAAAGCTATACTGCATAATCTGGGAGGATGAGTTTCTCAGTTCTACAAACTTCTTCTTGCCTTTGCCTGTCTTCCTTGTAGTTTATATAACACAGACACAGGCTCTAGCACTGTTTATAGGTTTTGTTTAAAAAATAGGAATGTACCTTTCAGCTGCTCAGAGACAGGGGGCCAAGAAAGGGGGGACAAAACCAGTGATCTTGAATTAAAACCAATGTGATACTGTTGAGTTCAGGGGAATCGATCCTAGTTTGCACAAGTGTAAGTGAAGTCAGATGCTAGCTAGCTTAGGGTTTTATACTGCCACCCATCACCATAGTATCTGACTGTCTTCCATGTAAAATCAGTGGCCATAGTGGAGTCCCAGCAGGTTTCATGGAGTCTCTGGCACTTCTCCTTTTCTGGGGTAATATCTCCGTTTGTGACAGAATCAGACCCCATATTTTTCTACATTTGGAAAGCTCAGTTCGCCCCGCCAAGTACTCAGTGGGGGCTGATGTTGTATTGCTGCTCGTATCAGTATATGGGCTAGGACAATTCTGTGTGGGGGTCCTTGCGAGATGGCTTTTTGGGATGCTTTTTGTTTTGTTTTGTTTGGGAAGGTTTGCATATAGTGATACTTAGCATTTCACTACAAGGCTTTTTATATCTGAAAACCAGCAAGCGCTTTGCAAACGTTAACTCTGGCCCAGCTCCTGCGAACGTTTCTGTGCAAGAGGAGCCTGGTACCGGCTTAGAACCCCACTGAAATCAAGGGGCTCGGCACGGGTGCAAGGGTCCCCCCACGGGCAGCACAGTTCTGCAGGATCAGGGCCTCATTAAGCCTCACACCACCCCTTTGAGATAGGCCAGTCTCACTGCATCCATCTTACGTGTAATGCAGAGGACGTGAACGACAGAAAAACACCCCAGCCACCGCTAGCTAGGAAGAGCCATGCCTAGTGCGGTGTCCTGGCTCCAGGCAGCCACAACTTGCCGTGAGGATGCTGATTTGTGCACAACATAATGTTCCGCTGCCAGTGGCGGGTGGAGAAGGGTCGGGCTGGGTTGGGCCCATCCCTGGCTACCCCATGTGACGCAGCGTGTGTGTGTACGTGCGCGCATTCTCCAAGACACGGTCGCAGGGGGCGGGAGGCCTCTCACCTGCTCCGAATCAAAGGCGAGGGGCGGCCCCGCCCGTGCACACACAGCCGCAGGAGAGGGAACGCCGCTCAGCGCATCGACCAATCGGCGGCCAGAGCGGTGGAGCCGGGCGGGCGGCGTTGGCCGGTGGCCAATTGCCGCGGCCCCTGGGCTGAGCCTCCTCCTCTCTCCCCTCCCCCGAATGGGGCTAGAGCCGCCGCGGCCAGCGAGCGAAGCGGCCGCCACGCAGAGCTGCGTTGGGTGCGGGCTGGTCCGGGTGCGTGCGGAGCGAGTCGCGGCTGCAGCGCGCAGGAGGCGGCGGCGGCGGGGACTCGGGTCCCCCCCACCCCGCGGCGTGAAGCCTCCGATGGAGACGTTCCCCCCCGGCAAGCTGGAGCAGCACCAGCCCGTGGAGTTTTTGCAGGGCGCCCGCTACGGCGCCAAGAGCCACCCCGCGTACGGGAACGCGTTCAACTCCTGGAACGACTATCTGGGGCTGGCCACGCTGATCACCAAGGCCGTGGACGGGGAGAAGGGCTTCGGGACCGAGCCCCGCTCCGTGGTGGTGGCCGCCGCCGTGCAGCCGGCTCTGGAGGAGGAGGACGAGGAGGAGGAAGAGGACGACGACGAGGAGGAGGAGGAGGACGCGGGCCCCCCCTATTTCGAGGGCGCCTTGCACTTGCACGACTTGGACCTGTGCAGCCACCGCCACGGCGAGCGCTTCCTGGAGGAGCGGTTCGCCGACTTCAGCCCCTTCTCCGGCCGCGCCAGCCCCGCCGCGCTGGTGTTCAACTGCTCCCCGGCTCACCTGCCGCGGGACCGCTCCCCGCACGCGTGGGGCGGCGGCGGGCGGCTCCCGGCGCCCCAGAAGCCCGGCTCCCGGCTGCTCAAGCCGGAGCTGCAGGTCTGCGTCTTCTGCCGGAATAACAAAGAAGCCGTCGCCCTCTACACCACTCACATCCTCAAGGGACCCGACGGCCGGGTCTTGTGCCCGGTGCTGCGGAGATACACGTGCCCCCTCTGCGGGGCCAGTGGGGACAATGCCCACACCATCAAGTACTGCCCCCTCTCCAAAATGCAGGCCAGTGCAGCCAAGCAGCAGCTCAGAAACGCCCGGACCGCCTTGGGCAAGAAACTCCGCTAGGGGGCTGCAGCCTCCTGGCCTCGGGACTGCTCGGTTTGCTGGCGATGGATTTGTTGGGTTGGTGGCTTTTTTGTTTTTGTGTTTTTTTTTTTGTTTTCCCCCTTTCGACTGAGGCCGCGCCAGTAGAAAGTGACCCGGCAGCAGTTTTCTGTGTGGCCCGCAAAAAAAGACCCTTTCCCATTTTTTTTTTTTAAAAAGTGTCTTAAAGCGGATTGCATTTTGTTCTCTTTAACACATTAATATATTCAACGTGGGGGACTAGAATGTAAAAAGCTCCTTGGCTTATGTACTATAATGATAGTTTCTAGTTTGTATACTCAGCATCCAGGGAAGCTGGGCTCTGAAGTTAATTCTATATCATTAATTATAAATATGCAGTTTAGATGCACTGTATTTGTTTATTGTATAATATATATATCTCTAATTTTTAAAAGAGGGGTAAGATGAAATTGAATGGTAGAGAGCTCCCATGGGGGCGTTTATGTTGGTTTATTGGAGAGGAGGCATTTTTAAAAAAAAATTTTTACAGAATCTCTGAAGAAAAGGCCTCTGTACTGCTAAGCAAATGAATTTCTGTTTTTGCAGTATCCTAGCCAAACGAAGCATTGATGTTTTTAAATCTTATGTTTTAAGGGTGAGCTCGACCGGGTAGGGAGGGGAATTCTGCTGTATTTGGCTGCTCGTGGTTGTGTTTGCACTGTCCTCTAACAAAACAACGTTGTCTGTAAGTAGGTAGTACGAATTGTTAGTTACTAATGTTTGTGGGGATTTTGAGATCAGGAATGATCATATGACACTTTTCCGTGTTGGGGGAGATCCCCTTTGTGTTCACAAGTTCTTTTGTATTAATCTACGGTTCTTGTTTTTCTTCCCTTAGTCTAGAAATTAACTTTTATTCCTCTAAATTCCCTTTCCCTCCCTCCCACCCCCCAGCCAAAAATAAACACTGTCGAGATTGTAAAGCCCCATACTGGCCACAGGTGGCAATGGTGCTGTTTAAATTTGAATTTTTGTTTTCTAGAGTGAAGTAAAGGCGTCACAAATTTGACTTAAGCCTGTTCTCTCTTCTCTCTCCCCCCCTTATGTGCTGTTTGATCTACTATAAGGTGGTAATGTAGAGGAAGCGGCAAGGTATCTTAATGACAACCATGTTTTTGCTACCCTGTAGCTATTTATAGATTATCACTCAACACCCTTGGGTTTGTTGGACCATTTTATAGTAGCCACAATGCATTGCATCCCTGTCTAATGCATAATTAGTGGGAAGAACTTCTTGTTGCCTTCCTCTGACTTGTAGTGTGGATTCTAATAGCTACCATGCTCTTCTACTGTGAAGAACAGAAAGTGTGGATGTAGGAAGGAACCCTAGTTTGGTTGGTTGTTTTATTTAATGCGAAAGCTGCTTGAGGGCTCTTACAAGAAATCATTTATAAACAAATGAGAATACGCCCCCTGCTGCTTTCTCTGTGCAAGACTTCTTTGAAACTACCTCAGGGCTGTGCTGAGGTACTGTTTACAATGGGGGTCATAGCTAGAAAATAGTTGTTCTCTACTACAGAACAAGGCTAAACTATATTTTGACTTGCGTACTGTAGTCTTAGATTGGGCAACGTGATCCAAAAGGTTAAAGTTAAAATCTGCTCGGGATGGGAGTTTAATCTCAGCAGAGCAAATTTAGATTCCACCAAGCAAAGCCATTTTCCCCTTCACTACTTACAAACTAAAAGAATAGGGGAAAGACTTACTAATGTTCCATGCAGTGAATCCCTCTTCTTTTAGTAATATACTTTGCACACTTCATTTCTCTTACGTAGGTAGAGAGTTGATGAAGCTCTAGAGTATTGCAGAGCATAACTGCATGTATGTGGCTTATACTGAGGCTAATTTTCCAGTTGCAACTGGATGGCATATAAGATTATTTTAAGGCTGCATGCCATCTTGTATGACAGAATGCTGTCAGGACAGTTATGTAAAAATATTTACATTCTGAAATACTCAGTACATATGAACAACTTTCTAAAATTCTTAAAAGCTAGGAAGCTCTTGTTTCTAATAGTAGTGTAGTCTGCTAATTCTTCACTTAACTCCAAAGCTAGTTTTGGGTTTGTTTTATTAAAGGGAGACTCTCATTAAGTATAAAGTTAAAATCAATACAACTTATTTAACAATATGCTGTTTATACTTTTCTCACTCTGGATATCCATTCATATACTGTTTTGGCTCATAGATACATCCCTATTTATCTCAAAGCTGTACTTACAGACCCTCCAAACTGCTTGTTTGCTGTGGGATTTCACAGATCTTTGTAAGAGCACCTCCCCTGTAGAACTTACACTGGCCTATGAGAATTTGCATTCATATGTAGGTGAGAATTTAATAAACTGAGTTGTAATGCAAAAACTTTGCTTACAATAGCAGATATGACCAGGGGCTTGCACCTTCTAAGGGGCTACACACTAGTGTAAATTGATAGACCAGTTCACTGTACAAACTTGTCCATAACAATTTTACTGGAATATCAGGATTACCCACTCTTCAATGTCCATTTAAATTTGGGTATTACTTAGCATGCATTTCATGTGGAAATTGAGTACACAGATTCAGTCTCGATACACTACCTCCAATGCTAGAATCTAAGATCGTCTTTATTCTATAGGAAGAATGAATTCTTATGTCTGAGAACAGGGTGTCTCCTTAATGTTCTTACTACCTACATACCCCAGTCAATGTTGTAACTTATCAGTATTTCCTTCAGCAATGTTTTATCCATCAAGGTTAGTGCAAGTTACCTACTGCACTGGTGTAAACATTAAAGGGAGCAAAAAGACCATATGAAAAGTGTTCTTAGTTTTACCCATCCCACATACAGGGAATGTAGGGCAATACTGTCAAATGTGTAGGCAGAGGTGCCTACAAGGTGCTAGCATGACATAGTGTGGTATCTAGAACAAGCTGCTTTATGCCAACAAGTGTTAGCATGACTGGAATCTTTCAAGGAATTAAAATAAGCTCCCTCTTAGTGGAGCCATTGCTTTGCAAATTCCTCCTCCCTGAAGAGAAAAATCAGGTGACTGTGACCTAACCACCTCTACAGGTACATACCAGTTCTTGACACTTTACTCATCCTGCAGCACACATAAGCCTGGTAGTTGAAGGGGCCAGAATTGCTTGAAGAACCCACCACATGTAGAAACAACAGGAGTACTTGTGGCAGCACAGACTAACAAATGCATGTACTAGCTTGCTATAGTAATTAAACTGTACTTTAATAAATTGACCCAGAAGAGTTAAGCTCCAACAAACCAACGCCAGAAAGAGATCATAGAATATCAGAGTTGGAAGGGACCTCAGGAGATCATCTGGTCCAACCCCCTGCTCAAAGCAGGCACAATTCCCAATTTTTTTCCCCTCTCTCAGAGATTGAACTCACAATGTTAGGGTCAACAGTTTAAGATTAAGATATTTCCTCTTATGAGCATATTACTTTTTATAAAAAGGTCTGTTTCATGTAAAATAACTCCCTTTGAAACTAATTTTATTTAAAAAAAAGTGTGGTTTAAACTTAAGACTAAACTTCTAAAATCTAACTTAATTGTCTTTCCAAAAAGGTATTTTTTTCACCTTGGCCACTCATAGTATTTCCATGCTCCAAGCACCATCCTCAGGTCGCTAATGAGGCTGGGAAACCATTTTTTTTAAAACAAGTTATCCAGTGAAAAAGCTTATTCCACTAGATTAAGTCTAGATACACTACAGCCAATGCTAGAATCTAAGATAATCTTTATTCTATATGAGAATTTATTCTTCCTGTCTGAGAACTGGGTGTCTCCTTACTGTTCTTACTGTCTTCATGCCCAGTGAATGATGTTGTAACTTATCAGTTTCCCTCAGCAAGTGGCTTTATTTAGATTTATTAAATTACCTATAAATACCTGAATAAATAGTAATCTAAACCCTAGGAATCACAGGAGGGTTAAGCAAAGAGCTAGTCTTAAGAATTGCTTCCTTTGTCTTATAAAAGTAGTGGGGCAGGGGGGTACAGAAGCAATTTTCACACAAATGGAAATGCATTTAAAATGACAATCTTAAGATGGCTCATGTCACAGAGGGATTTATACAAGATGACTAGTAAGCTAGCCTGACAGCTGTATCACAGTAACATTTTACAGGGATGCTTGTACAGCCAAGCATCTGTGAAGTGTATTGCAACAGCAGGATGACATAGTCCTGTAGTAGCAGTGCATTACTGAAGTGTAAGATTCAAATTAAGCTTAAATTTTAGCTTTTGTTTTAAAAGTTCACATAATTTAGCCATATCTTTTTAAATGCACTGGTAAATCTTGTCTAGATGTAGGGGAATGTTTTGCATTATCTGCAACCCAAGCATTCCACTACTACAAAAGTAGCCTACTTTCCAATTTAAGTGAAAAGCAGAGTAAACAAAGTGATAGCATTCTCCCTGCTGGCTAGATGTTCCACCACAGACTCAGAAAATATGTATCCGCAGCACTTCACTATCAAGTGATCCATAAATGTTCCTCTAATACATGCCGCCTTTGGTGATATATATTAAACCTATGTAACTTGCAAACCCAAGATGACTCACAATACACAGGGAATTAATAAACACACAGCTAGCAGTGCATGTATTGATACTTATAGGCAGCAGAAGTGTGGGACATAATGCAAAATCAGATTTAAAAAAAAAAAATTCTGATTACATCTCACCTCACTCTCCTCTCACACAAATTAAGATGAAGTAATTTAAGAGTGACCTGCAACTATAGAACAAATTGTATACACCCCTAAAAATGAACAAGCTGAATTTACGTTCTGTAGCAGTTCAATTGATAATTTACAAAAATGAGGGTTAATTATGAAAGTGAATCAGTACAGTAGCTTTTAATTTGCATTAAACAACTTGATGGTCACAGTTAGGTTTTTTTAAATGTCCAATTATGTATTAATGCATAGTCACATCATCAGAAGCTGTTGGGGAGGTTTCAGCAATTGGAGCTGGTCATTCGTAGCTTTTCGAACCTGGAGAGGTATGGCAGGTACATCAGAGGATATTTCTACTAAAATGAGCAGTAAACTTTAACATTTACAGTTGCCACCTTTAAGTTTCAGAGTTAACAGGCCACTGAGATGAGTGGCATCAGTTCACATCTCTGACTCCTTTAGGTTGTGCACAGACCTGAAGACATTGTGTCTGTGTGTACTTGATGTTCTCAAAGTTGTGTCAAGGACTTAAATTTTTTTTAAATGTAAACTTCAGATTCTGGAATTGAGTTCTGCTGCCAAGGGAAGGATTACATGGTGGCAGAATCTTAGAAAAGAGAGTCATGACTATACATATCATGTACCCCAAACAAGTATAGTTTTACTCAGAAAAAGGGAAAAATAATTGATTTGTATAGTCCTTTTTCAGACTAGGAGTGCACTTTCGGGACAACTGCAAGTATCAAGAGACTGTCCAATGAGTACTTGTGGGTAGTATACTATGTTATCACTGAGACGTGGGTCCTATTGTCTAGTTCAGAGGTGGGTAAACTGCGGGCCACATGCAGCCCCTGGCCCCTCCCCTGCTGTTCCGCCTCCCCCACAGCACAATGCTCTGAGCAGCAGGGCTGTGAGCTCCTGGGGCAGCGCAGTTGCAGAGCCCGGCCTGACCCGGCATTCGACTGCCTGTCCTGGTGCAGCCGTGCCGCCAGCCACCGGTGCTCCAGGCAGTGTGGTAAGGAGGCAGGGGAGTTTGGTGGGTGGTCAGGGCAGTCAGAGGGTGGGGAATAGGGGGATTGAATGGGGGCAGGAGTCCCAGGGGGGCTGTCAGGAACGAGAGGAGGGGTTGGGTGGGATTTTGGGGGTGGTCAGGGGACAGAGAGAAAGCGTGGTTGGATGGGGCAGAGATCCTTGGGGGGGGTCAGAATGGAGTTGGGGGGTTGGATGGGGCAGCAGGGGGCAGTTAGGGGTGGGGGGTCTGGGGTCAGTCAGGGAGAAGGGGTGGATGGATGGGGCAGGAGTACTGGGGGGCCATCAGGGGATGAGAAGTGGGGGGGACAGATAGGGGGCAGGGGCTAGGCCACACCTGGCTGTTTAGGGAGGCACAGCCTCCCCTAACCAGCCCTCCATACAATTTTGGAAACACCATGCGTCCCTGAGGCCAAAAAGTTTGCCCGCCCCAGTCTAGTTCCATCTCTCACAGAATAAGAGGATACAGAGGTAGTCCAGAGTATTGCTTTGCTAAGCAGCATACAATGTTGCTTTAAAGCGATTGCTATGGCCAAGCCAAGAGCAGAGCTGATGGACTCCAAAGACACTCCCATCCAACCCTCAAAGGAAGATGGCTGTGGAGGTGAAGGTTTTTCATGGAGGATGCAGGAGAAGGGACAAGAGAAGGAGCACAATAACTTAAGTTCATGTTTGCCATAAATGAATCATCCCATTTCCCAGTCAGAAAACCATACAAGAGGCAAGTTTCTTTCTCTTTCATTTGGGACAGAAAAGAGTAGATATGGAGGAAGGGAATAAGTTAAGCAGCTTGCCTTTTTCATATAAAAATACATCAGTAATGTTAATTAAAAAGTCATTACACAATAGAAGCTAATTCTATAAGTTTATTTTTCATTGAAGAGAAACACAGCAGCAAGTTTTGTGTTGGCTTCAATAAGACCAGATAGTTAATGATTAACATTGTTACTGCACCCCAAAATTGAAGTCAGTCAACACAGCCATTACTACAAAGCACTTGTTGAAAAGGAAAGCATTTACCCTGAAGACAAAGTTGGGGAAAAAAATCTGAATTCCTCCAAAACCACACATTTTAAATATGACAATATTTATAAATGCTTGAAAGGCATGAATTATCCAGTAATGGAAAAAGCAGTTATGCTATTGGCAAAACAAAATACTCAGCAGTATGTTGACCATAACGCTTGAGTTTTAAAAGTCTAATGATGTTTTGTTTCACACTGCAGCAATATTCCTTATTAGAAGGACTGCAAAATGGTTTCATATGCATTCAAGTAAAATCATAGAAAATATCCCAGTGTAGCTAATGTTCAGAATGTTTATAGTAATTTAAATTTAAACAACTTACTGAGTTCAGATGATGCTAAAATACCTCACAAAAATCTCTTGCCCTCAAAAATACCTCAGTAGGGGAGGGGTTTTTTTTATAGTTCATCTTGGCCAATTATGGAAATTAATCCAGCTCCACCTTTTCAATAATGTGACCATTTTATGTGAGATTTTTCAACTGCATGTTCTGTGATAAATCATACCCCATTCCAAATTCAGAATTTTTTTAAAAGGTCAGTTTGTTTTAGTTTGAGAGATAAGTGGTGCTCAAGATAGCTATAAAGTTCACATTTCTATTTTAGCAACAAGTGATCTGTGAAATATGCAACATTTGTAATTTCAGAAACCGGCATTCAATTTCCAACCTTCTGCTGCTAGTTTTGTGCATGATCAATCTATATATGAGTAAGTAATACAGGCTCATGCTTTCATGTTCTCAAAACATTTGTCAAAGAATACCAATTCTGAATGTTTATAAGCACAAATATAATAATCTGTGGATTTGATCAAATGTACAAATATAATAATCTGTGGATTTGATCAAATCAACTCTAAAACACCTGTTAAACTGTGTTTAGGTTTTGACTTAACGTCGTACAGTGGTCCATCCATCTTCATCTGTTTCATTTTTAGCGCGACGAAGAGATTCTCGTTCTTTTTCAGTTCTCCAGGACCCCTTCTCGCTCTCTGCATCTCTCTCCCTGTCTTTTGAAATAGGAGGAGCAGCAGCAGCAGGAACAGGAGTAGGAGCTGGAGCTGGAGCAGCTCGCCGGGTAGTTTCATGTTCTTCCCCACGTTCTTCTTTTCTCTCATCACCACGCCGCCATGAACTTGCTAAAAATGTGCAAGATCATTAGAAACCACTTTTTTGGTATTACTACAGTCCCTTACAGGAGTTTAAATCAACAAGCCCAGCTCTGATAGTATAATTAAATGGTTCTCGAACTTTGCCATACTGGAACCACTGCTCCCATGTAGCAATACAGCAAAATGGTGGTGACACCCAGGGTCAGAGCCCATGGTTTAATTTTACAGTATTGTAATGAAAGCTTGTCAAGTGACTTATTTTTTCAGTTGCTCAGAACTAGCCTTAATCTGGCTAGAGCTCTGTTTAATGTACATAATAAACTCACTGTTTATGTAGCTAAAAAACAAAAAAATAAAAAATTATTAGGCCATAAGTACCAAATCTTGAGACAACTTAAAATATCTGGCTAGAAAACAGTTGGGTTTCATAACAAAATGAATCCTAAAAACTGAAACCCCCCAAATTTTATGTAAATGGGGAGAAGGTTTTAGGTATGCCTGGTCTTAAAAAAAAAAAAACAAAAACGCAAATTCTATCCACTTGTAGGCAAAGTTAAAAGTAGCAGAAGTTTCACTGGGTGAACACCACCTCATCCTGCACATAAGAGTGCTCTGGAATGCTAAACTGTATAGGAAACTATTTATTTCACAGTAAAGATAAGAAGTTGAAGAAAATAATCAGTTTTGCAATAACGCGGAAGCTAAATGGAAGACACTTTCAAATACCAAGCTTAACAGTATAAAAAAATCTCATCTGAAAACCAGTTCCCCCTCCTTTCACTTGTCAGGAGGTCTTGCATTGCATTTTCTGCTCCATTTTTATCAATGAGGACCAGATTCAGGGCAGCATCCCTATTCTGGATTGAAACAAAGGGGACATAAGCACATACACTATGGCTGTAATGAGGACATGTACTCATGTGGTGAGTCAGTTGTGGATTCAAATCCCGCCTCTGAATCCACGTCTCCAACTCTCTCTTTGGCTCAATTAATATTTAAGTATTTCTACAAAATGGAATTGCTTCACTAGGACAGATTAAGAGCAACTCATGCCACAACAGCTTGTAATCCAGTGGTTAGAATGCTCACATGGGTGAAGACAAGACTTCAAGTCTCTGCTCCTGAATGGGGATTTAAACCTGGGTCTCCAGCATCCCAGGCAAATACCCTAACCACTGGGCTAAAGAGTGTAAAGGGGGATGGACTGACAGAGTGTGGCCCTAGCCAACACGATCGGGTCAAATTCGTGAATAGCTTCAGGTCAGCCAATGGTGCATGTTTTGGAGAATAAACTATTTGCCCCAAACATTTCACCCAGCACTCCAAGTGACAATCTTAATAGTCTCATTCTTTCATTTCTGATCTATATCTCAAATGCCAAGAATCTACTGGAATAATTTTTTTTTTTTAAATAAGATTCAGGGCTAGATTCACATTTACACCAAGGCTCCTTTCCTTTCTACCACACTGACAGGGGGGACTGACAGTAAAAGGGACCTTAACTGGGTATATATGTATACCCATGGCCAGAGCGATGTAAAGGGGCCACAGTATAAATGATCCCCAGTGATAAATATTTAAACTGATAAGGGTAAACAAACATACTTTCTTCACGGTCTGTTCTGATCGAAGGTCCTCTTCTATCTCTATCATCACCACGCCGATCTCTCATGTCACGACCACCTCTGTCCCATTCATCTCTACGACTTGAATCTCTCCAGCTGGAAGCTTCCTCAGCTGGTCCTCTTCTCCAGGCAGCCTCATCCCTTTTGCCATTTAAAAATAAGACTAAGCCTTTATCTGGCTTCTGCTGCAGTGAACCCAGCAGTGTTAAAAAGGGCAAGTTATTTAAAACAGATGGTTTCAATGTGACGATGTAGCAGGCACACAGGGCACCATTTATGAGAAAAATTTATTGGCGTGTTTAAAGTTAAGATCTTTCATTTTAGTGAAACCTAAGATCAATGCTCAATCTTGACTAAGAAAAGGAATGCAATAATATTTAAAAGTGAGCAGTAAAACATTTTGTGGCTGCTTCTGGGAACAATTAGGGTTTTCTTCACAATCTGAAAAATCATTATAATTTGTTTATTGCTTTAAAGATGTGTCTAATTTCATGAAAGAGGAAAAAAGCTGATGGCTTTTACAAAACTCCTATCAATATTGTTACCAACAGAAAAATCAAACCTTGGACGTCTGAAGCGATCATCCCGATCAAGGTCACGTTCTTTGTCAATCTCACGATCCTTTTCGTTCTCATCACAATCTTTATCTCTATCCAACTCACGGTCTTCTGAAGGTCTGGAGTCTCGCGGGGGTCCCCAGCTGTCTTCACGAGCTTTCTCTCGTTCTCTCCATCCGCCTGTTAGTAACAAACGGAATCAAATTATTTTCTGACTAAACTCGGAGTAGTCAAGAGAGAGAGGTTTACTTGCCTTTACAGTAACTGTGATTCTGCTTCAAGTTTTTGTCCATTTGGCTCCCACCTCGAGTGGGATCCACAAAGACTCGAAGAACCACCTATGTTTAATGTAAGTCAGGTGCCTCATTCACGTGAAGAAACCCATACTCCCCATAGTAGTTCAGCAAAGGGCTGAACAAATCTGTATTTTTTAGGGCATGTCTTCACTGGCAGCACTTTGACGTGGCTGTGAAAAAGACACCTCTGTGAGGGGAGTAGCTCCCAGCGCTGGTGCACTGTCTGTACTGGCACGTCACCTCGCTGAAACTTGCAGCGCTCGGGGGGTGTTTTTTCACACCCCTGAGCGAGAAAGTTGCAGCGCTGTAAAGTGCCAGTGTAGACAAGCCTTTAGTCAGTTCAAACAGTTTATGGAATGCCAAACATCTCAGAGGGCTCATTGACACAAATGTCAAACTAAACACTAAACAACAGGGCATTAGTATAACCTCGAACAGCCAAGGCTTCCTCAGCCCTGTCTACAAGGAAAAAAGATTTTAAACACGCTGAACTTCAGAAATCATCATTAATTTGGGGATCATGGCTCCTACTTTTAAAATTTGAATTACTATTTCAAATAAGATCAATTTGCCCAATGCCTCTGGCGATACCACTCAGTGATCTATGATTCTCAGTTGCATGTATTAGTAATACTCCTCTATTACACATTGTTCATCCTGTCTTTCTTCTGGAGGGAGAAAGGAAAAGCTTTTGGAGGGTGGCACTGGGGTTTATTCACTTATGATCATGTTGGAATTGGATTTCAGAATTATTACATTACTTGTTTAAATGTTTCCATTTAACATCTGTGCTTTTTCTTAATTACAACTTTAAAAAAGTGACCAGAAGATAATAAAAGTATTGGCAAGACAGTCAACAGTTCAGACCTCGCTAAGCATTACAGGAAATCAGAAAACAACTGTTATAGCCATTATCAGCTAAGACTTCAAATAACTGACTGGAAATATTTTTTGCACGCTATAAATAAAAAGATGCACAAAACCACAGAGGTACTACAATCCAACTTCTCGGCAGATTAATTCCAAATTCTCTTTAAAAGAGGCTGATCTCTGCAACAGTTTAAAAAGGAAAGGGAGCCAAAGCTGCATTAGTCCAGTAAAAAGCTGATTCTGCCCCATGAGGCCATGAAGTTTTTAGTTCACAAGACAAGTGAATTCCCAGCATTAATATTTGACCTTTAAATATCTGCTACAGAAGCAATAAACATTTTTTTTTTTTTTAAAAAAATCAATAAAATGAAAATGATCATTTAAAATGAGAGGAGCATACAAATTAGCCAGATTGATCCAGCCATTTGCAACAGAAAATTAATAGACTCATACTAATTCCTCATTTGAATTAGAGCATACCTTTCAGAAACACACCTAATCTTGATTTAAAGATAACACACACAACTGGATCCAGTTATTTCTGCTATCTCAAGTATCTGATACTTAATATACATCTTACTAAACTCAGCAAATTTCATTTTTGGAAAAGGGATAGAATTATGAAAAAATCCATATAGTTTAATTACAAAATTATGTTACCTGGTTTACCAAATGGTCTCCAAGGACCAGGTCTTGAATCATCACCACGCCTGGGCCCTCTGTCATCATCCCCACCACGCCATGGACCCCTGTCATCATCACGTCTTGAGAGTCGATCCTCATCTGCACTACGCCAGGGGCCTCTGTCCTCATCTCGCCTGGAAATTCTGTCGTCATCCAGGCCCCGTCTAGGTCCCCTGTCGTCATCTGCAATGCGCCAACTCCCCCTGTCGTCATCCAGGCCCCGCCTGGGTCCCCTGTCGTCATCCAGGCCCCGCCTGGGTCCCCTGTTGTCATCTGCAGTGCGCCAACTCCCCCTGTCCTCATCCAGCCCGCGCCTGGGCCCCCTGTCCTCATCCAGCCCGCGCCTGGGCCCCCTGTCCTCATCCACAGTGCGCCAACTCCCCCTGTCCTCATCCAGCCCGCGCCTGGGCCCCCTGTCCTCATCCAGCCCGCGCCTGGGCCCCCTGTCCTCATCCAGCCCGCGCCTGGGCCCCCTGTCCTCATCCAGCCCGCGCCTGGGCCCCCTGTCCTCATCCAGCCCGCGCCTGGGCCCCCTGTCCGCATCTGCAGTGCGCCAACTCCCTCTGTCCTGATCCACACCCTGCGCGGGTTCCCCATTCTCCTCCTGCCTGGGTTCCCCGTCCTCGTCCACACCCCGTCTGGGTTCCCCGTTCACGCCCCGCTTGGGTTCCCTGTCCTCGTCCCGCCTAGGTTCCCCGTCCTTGTCCACATCTTGCTTGGGGGCTCTGTCTTCATTTGCTTCCCGGGAAGAAGGCTCTTTCTCTTCAGCACCACCACGTCTAAGTAGATCATCTCCTCTTCGGAAAGGTCTTTCATCATCACGCCCTTCTCCACGGCGCCATTCCCTATTAAACCACATGACAAGAGTGAAAAGTGAAGGTTTATGTATTAGAGCAGTGGGTCCACCTGTGGCCCTTGAAGATGCACGTTACGAAGAAAGCATGCAATTGATTGCAAGTTGAAAATACGTTCCCCAACCAGTCCCCTTGCTATTTCTAACTGGAAGTGTCTGAATCAGCCTCATCACTGTCAGAAGGAGGTAGGAGGTATCACCTCCCCTGTTGCCCCAGGAAATGCTCTGAGTAGCTTCCAGGCTTCAGCTGCTCCCCTGCTGAACTGCAAAGTGAATAAGTCTGGCTGCTTCACTGCCTCTTCCCTGCTGATTTGTGGGAATCCAAGAAGAGCAGGAAAAGAATCGGAGGGGCTCTGCCAGAGTCTAAGGCAAAGATCCCAAATCTGTGGGGCACACCCCCCTAGGGGAGTGCCAAAGAATGTTGGGGGGGGAAGACGGACGACGGGCAGCTCCCTTACCCCATGCCGCATTCCCCCCCCCCCCATCCCAGAGCCGCAGCCCCGCTCCAGGCCCCGGCTCTGGGGTGGGGGCACGAGGTAAAAAGTTTGGGGACCACTAGTTTAAGGGAATGACTGTTAAAGGATGGCTCCCATCTCTTCCTCCCTGTCTCACAGTGCAGTCCAGAAGTTGGTAACCAACAATCAGGTACAGGTCCATCACAGCAGCCTTTGGATGCTTTAACTGTCAACAGTCCTGTAGGAATCATAATCCAACTTGGAATGGTCAGAGGACAATGCGCTCCTGCCTCTCATCCTCCTCACCCTCTGCGCTAGGTGGCTGCAAGTAGGGAGGTACAGGATATTGACAGACTGACTATGCCCTCTGGGGACTCCCCCATTCTGAAGTGAGGCAAAGGAAGTACAGCAATGGCAGAATCTGCCCCATAATACTGATTGTGGCTCCCTGATCTTCTGAAATATGTTTGGTCCACAAAAGCTGAAAAGATTGGATACCGCCTGGATATGAGTGTGAGCTTTCTACCTCATCATTACTCAAGACATATTGTTTATTTTAATGCTTCACCAAGTGCTCTATATACATTTGGCCTGTGTACTACATCTCTTCATTCACAACAGCAATGACTACAGAAAGGATGGCATCCATTTTACATATTTACACAAGTCACAAGCCATGGTTCTGTCAAGAGGTGAAGGTTTCCTCCCCATTTTAGGAAATTAATTACCATAAAACATCTTCACTATTTGTGGGGAATGTGGGACAGTTTATTATGAAGATGGAGGGTGGTGTCTCCTTTTTTAGGAATTACGAGTCAAGGTGTTAACCTGGATTTGAATTTCTCATGAATTTGAAAAGAAATGAAACAGTAGAAATGTACATTATCGGAACACTTAGAGGTAAACTACAAAGATTTGGTTAAAAAAATTAATGTAGGATTCCAACAAGAAGGGAAGAGTATGTAGCTGTTAATTTGACACAACCCGTACCTCAACAATCTTGAGAAATCTGAGCTACATCTTCCTGTTTCTTCTTCCAGAATGAGGGAGAGTATAATTACCTTTAATTCACAATGAGACAGCAATTCTATTCTAGACTCCTATGTGCACTCGAATTGGAGAATTCTCTTTCAAGCTAAAGTTTTTCCTACTCAGTCTCTGGTGAAAGTCTCTGATTCTATGAAAGGTGACTGTTTAGGAACAAAGAAAAGGAGTACTTGTGGCACCTTAGAGACTAACCAATTTATTTGAGCATGAGCTTTCGTGAGCTACAGCTCACTTCATCAGATGCATACCGTGGAAACTGCAGCAGACTTTATATATACACAGAGAATATGAAACAATACCTCCTCCCACCCCACTGTCCTGCTGGTAATAGCTTATCTAAAGTGATCATCAGGTGGGCCATTTCCAGCACAAATCCAGGTTTTCTCACCCTCCACCCCCCCACACAAATTCACTCTCCTGCAGGTGATAGCCCATCCAAAGTGACAACTCTTTACACAATGTGCATGACAATCAAGTTGGGCTATTTCCTGCACAAATCCAGGTTTTCTCACATCCCCCCCACCCCCATACACACACAAACTCACTCTCCTGCTGGTAATAGCTCATCCAAACTGACCACTCTCCAAGTTTAAATCCAAGTTAAACCAGAACATCTGGGGGGGGGGGGGGGGGTAGGAAAAAACAAGAGGAAACAGGCTACCTTGCATAATGACTTAGCCACTCCCAGTCTCTATTTAAGCCTAAATTAATAGTATCCAATTTGCAAATGAATTCCAATTCAGCAGTTTCTCGCTGGAGTCTGGATTTGAAGTTTTTTTGTTTTAAGATAGCGACCTTCATGTCTGTGATTGCGTGACCAGAGAGATTGAAGTGTTCTCCGACTGGTTTATGAATGTTATAATTCTTGACATCTGATTTGTGTCCATTTATTCTTTTACGTAGAGACTGTCCAGTTTGACCAATATGTACATGGCAGAGGGGCATTGCTGGCACATGATGGCATATATCACATTGGTGGATGTGCAGGTGAACGAGCCTCTGATAGTGTGGCTGATGTTATTAGGCCCTGTGATGGTGTCTCCTGAATAGATATGTGGGCACAATTGGCAACGGGCTTTGTTGCAAGGATAAGTTCCTGGGTTAGTGGTTCTGTTGTGTGGTATGTGGTTGTTGGTGAGTATTTGCTTCAGGTTGCGGGGCTGTCTGTAGGCAAGGACTGGTCTGTCTCCCAAGATTTGTGAGAGTGTTGGGTCATCCTTTAGGATAGGTTGTAGATCCTTAATAATGCGTTGGATGGGGTTTTAGTTGGGGGCTGAAGGTGACGGCTAGTGGCGTTCTGTTATTTTCTTTGTTAGGCCTGTCCTGTAGTAGGTAACTTCTGGGAACTCTTCTGGCTCTATCAATCTGTTTCTTTACTTCTGCAGGTGGGTATTGTAGTTGTAAGAAAGCTTGACAGAGATCTTGTAGGTGTTTGTAGCTATTACCAGCAGGACAGTGGGGTGGGAGGAGGTATTGTTTCATATTCTCTGTGTATATATAAAGTCTGCTGCAGTTTCCACGGTATGCATCCGATGAAGTGAGCTGTAGCTCACGAAAGCTCATGCTCAAATAAATTGGTTAGTCTCTAAGGTGCCACAAGTACTCCTTTTCTTTTTTCGAATACAGACTAACACGGCTGTTACTCTGAAACCTGTTTAGGAACACTATCAAAATTAGCTGTATTGGTGCTCTGAGAAGTGTTTAAATTGACTGAAGTTGTGACATCTATAACCACAGCAAAATAAAGTCTACAACTCAGATTCCTCAAGATCTTAAGAAGGTAATTGTAAAATACTGTGCCAGTTACTTCTGCTAATCTTTGTACCTTCATGATTGTGAAATAATTTTTCAGATGGAAAGAAAAGTCAGGTGATAGGTACCGATTAGGGGAAACTGGGAGCTCATTCAACTCTGAATGTGGCTCTCTACTAAAATTCCCTTTGAAATTAAATATTTTTATTGAAGTTAGAAAATGAATTGTAATCTCAGTCAAACATACTACCATAGGAATGACATGCACACTTGTGTGAGACTAAGATGCAGAATGTTCTATAGGGGGATAACTTTTTGCAACAAAAACGAATGATCAGAAAAGATTATTATTCAGTTCATTACAGAATGGCAGTAGCCACTCCACACTCAAGACTGCAACCCAATTTCCATGATAAGGTTTGTGCGGCTTAAAGTATGATTGGTTTCAGAGTAACAGCCGTGTAAGTCTGTATTCGCAAAAAGAAAAGGAGTATTTGTGGCACCTTAGAGACTAACCAATTTATTTGAGCATGAGCTTTCGTGAGCTACAGCTCACTTCATCGGATGCATACTGTGGAAACTGCAGAAGACATTATATACACAGAGACCATGAAACAATACCTCCTCCCACCCCACTCTCCTGCTGGTAATAGCTTATCTAAAGTGATCATCAAGTTGGGCCATTTCCCAAGTATGATTGATGCCTTTGCAATTCAGGTAGAATTTTTCTACCAAGTTCATGCTAATCAAAAGGGGGGAGATCTGGTATTAGGATCTCTTAACTCTTCCCCAATCCTGGTGGATGATGATAGTTTGAGAATTCTTATGCTCACTCATAACTCAAAAAGTACATAAGATACACACATGAAATAGACATCAGGTCTTTTTTCCCATTATCAGAAGCACGTGAAACAAACTATTTGGGGCTCCTCTGGGGGAGCAATATGAGTCATGCAAAAGCAATGGATCACCATCACTGATGTTTTTAAGAACAAGTTAGCCAAACATCTATCAAGGACGGTCTAGATATACTTATTCCTGCTTTGGCACAGGGGGAATACACTGGAGGACTTATTGAGGTCCTGTCCAGACCTACATTTCTATGGTATTATTTCAGCTATCACCCCCTCTGATGAATTCCAGGGTCCTCCTCTGGTCCCCCGCAGGAATTAGACGTGCTTGTTGTGAACAATCTCTATGGATTTTTCCCTAAAATGGGTGATGTGGAAACAGACACTCCTGTTGAGGATGCATTCTAGTGCAACTGCCATCCTTCTAAGGCCAATCTACGTTTTTGATGGACAGGTAATATTTTATATAATGTTTTTAGGGGTGATAAGTTCCTCACTCTGACACACACTGCACAGCCTCTATTCAGGAATAAACTTATTTTCCTTGGCTGTTTTGGCACATTGCAGATGTTATCTGGAAGATTACCAATTTTGTTGCCCGGATTCTAAGAGATTTATGCTTTCTTTTGTTTCTTATGTTCACCATCTTCCTTGTACTGGTGAAGGTTGCCTCTCCATTGACTAGACCACAGGTTCTCAACCTGGGATTTGCAAACACATCCAGCATGTGTTAGGACTACCCTCTCTTTCTTTATGGCTAGGGAGGGGAATCTGCAATTTTTTTCCTGTTGTAACACAGGTCCAGAAAAAGTTGAGGACAACTGGAACAAATTGACAGCTAAGATGACCACCCTGAAGTCCTGGGTAATCAGTGGGAGGCCTGCCTGCACTCTACAAGTAGTTCCACGATTACGGACTCTCATATGGCTCTCGGCATTTGAGTGATTAACAACATGGTGTCAAGTGAAAAGTCTACGTTTGCAAGACAGTCTCTGAATTTCTTTACCTTTAATAGTGTCCATGGGATGATTCCATCATGACACCATTTGTGCAAGGAGCTGTAGGCACAAACTAAATGTGTGTTCCTGCTGCTGCTATGTGTTCTGCCCTCTATATCACTGCCTCTGCCACTTAATTCACAAATAGATTTCTGAACATTTTATTCAGTTACAGTCAAATCTACATTACCACACTAGAGTCCAATATAAATTAACACACTCCGTGTACACCCAGACTACCACTAAAACCAATGAGACTTTTGGGTGTACAAAGAATACAGGACCCCTACCCTTCATTTCAAGCTATGTCAGAAAGTATTATGGCTAGATTTGATTTTAGTTACTCTCTTGGGACAAATTAAAAGAACTGATCAAGAGAACGTTCACTACCCTTGCATATTGGCCTGTACTGATTTTGATTCCTCTCTCAACATTTTAACTGCATGGAAGAGAAAGAGAAAAGTTCTAACAGATGCATAGAGCTCCCGAAGACCTATATTTCTCCTTCTATGCAGTTAGTCATTCTCAAAATCCTAAAATATTCAGACCCAGGATAAGCATTTTAGCCAGGGGTTCTCAAACTGGGTGGTCGGGACCCCTCAGGGGGTCGCAAGGTTATTACATGGGGGGTCGTGAGCGGTCAGTCTCCACCCCAAACCCCGCTTTGCCTCCAGCACTTATAATGGTGTTAAAATATAAAAAGTGTTTTTAATTTATAAGGGGGTGGGGGTCGCTTCCTATGTGAAAGGAGTCACCACTACAAAAGTTTGAGCAACTACTGATTTTAGCAAAAGAACAGCCTCCAAATACTGAGTCCTTAAACTCTCCCTTTTCAGTTTGTTTCCCTTCTCAATTCATGACATTTCTTTAGATGTTAGTTTCAGCTTGCAGCATACATTTTCAGCTTCTGTAAATTATCCTCGAGTTTGAATCAAGGCTTTGGGAATTTTTGTTACATAGTTCTTTGGTATCTCTCTCAATTCCTTAATGGAAAATTCCTAATATGATAGGTCATCACAAAGCCTATAACTAGTCACTCTCTTTCCCTCATTTTGAACTCTGCACCAAATCATTTAAGTAGGGATTATGGTTGATTAGGCTGCAGATTTAGCAAAGGAAAAACCATGTAAGCAGCTGCTGGTTTATTAGATGTTTGGTGGCATCAGCTAGATTTAATGTAAAGGTTTAAATAAACCAGGAAGTTTAATTGTATTCAGTGTTCTAGATAAAAGGATGCGTAGATAAAAGTATGATAGAGTCTGGATGGGTGTTTATCTTACCACAAGTCCCCTCTTCCCCATTTGCATTTTTAAATAGCTATACTCCTTCTGTCTTACTTTGGAATACTTACAAAGGAGTTTAAAAAAATCCTTGAGGATAACTTTCAAAAATACAAATGCTGGACATAATAGAGGCAAAGGCTACTCAGACTGACAACAGGAAGAGTGCCCACAAATTGTGGATCCAACAACAGCCAAGATGCTTGATTTCCCTCTACTTACCTCTCTGGTGGTGCTCGTCTCCATTCTGATTCTGGCTCAGCGGTTCGTCTCCAGGTGCTGTCAGAATCTCTATCACCCCAACGAGATTCCTATATTCACCACAGGTAAACAACAGCATCAGCTTTGGGAGCACAAAAATACAGAACTTCTAATATTTGCAATCCATTCACTTAACACCATGCTCTGGCACCAATTAATCTGATGTTCTCTACAATGTAACACTTGAATAACTCTAAATTGGCTGAGCTAAGGAACAGACCTATCAGATAATACAAGTAATATTTCTTTAACGTTTAAATTCTATATTACTAAAACAAAAAGTTGACTAGAGTTAATTAAGTACATGAGCAATGTTGTAGTGTGACTTTAAGCAGCAGCTAGGTTTTATAGCTAAGAAATATATTAGTACTCAATCTACAAAGACATGTTAAAGGAATGTACTATCATAAACAGCAGCAGACATCCAATCACTTCAATCCAACTTCTTAAAAAGTGTTCATTTATTACATGATATGATCCACTATAACCAAGTAAAACCTTATACAATAATGACAAGTTTCAGAGTAGCAGCCGTGTTAGTCTGTATCCACAAAAAGAAAAGGAGGACTTGTGGCACCTTAGAGACTAACAAATTTGAGCAAAAGCTTTCGTGAGCTACAGCTTGAATAAAGACTGGGAGCGGATGGGTCATTACACAAAGTAAAAACTATTTCCTCATGTTTATTCCCCCCGCCCCCGTTCCTCAGACATTCTTGTCAGCTGCTGGAAATGTCCCACCTTGATTATCACTACAAAAGGTCCCCCCCCGGCCCCCACGCTGGTAATAGCTCACCTTACCTGATCACTCTTGTTACAGTGTGTATGGTAACACCCATTGTTTCATGTTCTCTGTGTATATAAATCTCCCCACTGTATTTTCCACTGCATGCATCCGATGAAGTGAGCTGTAGCTCACGAAAGCTTACCCTCAAATACATTTGTTAGTCTCTAAGGTGCCACAAGTCCTCCTTTTCTTTTTGCTTATACAATAAGTGTTTTCAGGTACTCTGGATACAGAGTACATTTACACATTTGTGTGTCTGTGAAATCTATCTAGATGTCTACATATCAAGCACAAGCTCAAGATGGATAAAACAGAGCTCCTAATCTTCCCACCTCACCTCCTTTTTCAGTCACTGTGATCACCACCACCATCCTGCCTGTCACTCAGACCTGTAACGTGTGTCATCTTTGACTTGGATCTCTCTCCAGCTTCCTACATTCAGGCTACGTCTAAATCTTGCAAAGTCTTTCTTATCCATCCACACAGCTAAAACTCTCATCCAACCTCATCTCATATCTCAAATACAACTTTCTTTTCTCTGGCCTTGACAAATGCAGTTGTGCCCCATTCATATCACAGATGCAAAGATCATTCTCCTAGCCCTAGTGCATTATTTCAGTCCTATTTTCTATTATATTTTCAAAATGATAACATCTGATTTTTTAAAGATATTTTTTAGTCTTTCACTCTTCTAATCTGATATAGCGAGTAGGTTTATTTTTATGGTTAGACTGGAGTTTCCCTTTAATGGCTATTCTGATTCACAACTTTAGCAAAAGCCATTACAATTTTGTTCCTCATTGGTCCCTCCCAATTCATCTGCGCTTACCACAATTAAATCTATTCTCTATCCTTTTAAATATATTGGTTCAATTTGATGACAACGAATTTTCTGTGGCCAATGAATAAATCATCAATAGCTGACACCCAAATATTAACTTCTGAACTAGATAAACAACTAAGCACATAGAATTTAATGAAACTTTTCCTTATGGTTTGTACACCTCTACACGGCTTTCATTAGCACACCTAAACTGCATTTTCAAACTCCTGACAAAATATAGAGAGGAAGAAAAACCAGCCCATTACAAAAACAAACAAATCAGAATACCCTTCTTGAAAGTGGGTCATCAAGACCCCTCCTCTCCTCTTCTCTGCGTCGCTCCCTCTCTTCAATTTCCAGCTCTCTTTGACGTTTTTTCCTCTCTACTTCTTCTAGTTTTCTGACACGCTCCTGATATTCCCGCTGTTCCTGCTCACGTTTTTCACGCTCAATACGTTCCTTCTCTTCAAGCTCTGCAACAAGAATTTAGTTTATTTTTTTCAAAAGAATACAAACTACCAATATAGCAAATCCTCTCTGAGAGCAGTTTATAACCGGAGGAAAAAAGAGAAAGGGTACACAGTAGTCCTCCTCACACCCACAAACATCTAAGTAACCATTGTAGTATTTGTGAACAGCGGCATTCTTCGTTTGAAAGTAATTAATGTCTAAGTGACAGAAAAAACAAAAAATAATTGATCAACTTGATATCTGGCACAACAGCTGTTGGATATTTAATAAAGAAACCATGCAGATACCTATATATCTCTGCACAGATCCAATTTATTAACACTAAAGGTGTGAAATACTAGTTAACACCGTAACAACCTGGATGTACTTCAAGTACGGGCAAGAAGCTCTTCAAGTATGCGTCAAAAAAAGCAACTAATTATTTCATAAACCAGATACAAAAATCCTGAATGAAGATAAGATTTTAAGATGTTTTATAAAGGATACAGACCTGACACTTCAGGGCTTCAGCCATCCACTAACAGGGGGTTGGGAAAATATTTGCCTTATGGAAAGTTATTTCATATTTGTCCAATCTAAGGATTTCCAAGTACCATCTTCTGAAGTCTCAGGTACTGGCCACCACAGACAGGACTACAGAGAAAATCGCAATGATCCGATATGGTAATTCTCGTGTTCTCAGCATGGCAACAATGTTCCCTCTGTTTTTAATCCTCATGTACAAAAAGAAAGACCGCGAGAACTCTAATCTGAAACCTTTGAGTAGAGACTCTCCAACTCCTATTCTTACTCTATCCTCTACCTCAATCATTATTGCCTCTTCATTTTCTCTCTTCAGCCCACACACCTCTGCCCCAAGTGTGTTGTGTGTACATAGAGAGAGACTGCCAGCAGGCTGGGTGGTTGCACAAGCATGAATCTCACAAGATGGACTGTCTGGTTGCAATGAATATAGAACTTTCCTCTGAATGGAAAGGAATAGAAAAACTTCCTACTATCTGATGGAACACAGTGACCTATACTTGCCTCAAGGATTTTGGGATGGTTCAAGAAGCAATGAAATACAATATCAATCTGTTTACTCAGTGCATGTCCCTTAATTTTTACCTTTAAGCATTTTTTCTTCTTGCAATCTCTGCTCTTCCTCCTCCTTTTCTCTGTAATAAGAAATACGCCTCTCCTCTTTGCGTTGTCTCTTGCGTTCCTCCAAACGATTATGTCTTTCTTCTGCTAACCTTTCTTCGAACTGTTTGAGTTTTTCCTGAAAAATAGCAAGAGTCCAAGTAAAACCTTCAGAACTCAATCCAACAACTGGAGAGTTCTTTAGGTCACTGAACAAAGATGCGAAGAACCACAAAACAGTAATGTCAACAAATTTTCCAGTAGTCATCTTCCCATCCACTGGCCATTTTACAGGGTGATGGTTAAACTTTCCTCCTGCCAACCCCCTTCTGGGAAGGTAAGAATAAAGGGATGCAATGTCTACCTCAGAAATGGAATCAGCATCCACAATGCTAGTGCTTTGTTTCCTCAGAAACCCCAGTAAGATAAACGGATGCCCAATCTCTCAGAAATCACATGTAGTGCCACAAAAAGAGTTGGACATAGCTACCAGAAAGCTGTTAAAACAGGGATGGGCTAACTTTTTTGGGCCAAGGGCCACATCTGGGTGGGGAAATTGTATGCAGGGCCGGGGCAGGGGGTTGGAGTGCGGTAGGAAGTACAGGGTGTGGGAGGGGGTGCAGTGTGCAGAAACGGACTCGGAGCAAGGGATTGGGGAAGAGGAGAGGTGCAGAAGGGGTGCAGACTGTCGGAGGGAGCTCACGGCGGGGGTTGAGGTGCACGGGAGTGCAGCAGGGGGCTCAGGGCAGGGAGCTGGGGTGCAGGAGGGGTGCGAGGTGCAGGCAGAGAGTTGGGGGGCTGGGGTGCAGGAGGGGTTCAGGCTCCAGCCCAGCACCGCTTACCTAAAGTGGCTCCAGGGTGGCAGCAGCACGCACTGGGGCTAGGGCAGGCCAGAACCACATCCCTGCGCGGCTCCTGGGCCACTCCCAGGGCTTCATACGCTGCCCTTGTCACGCCCACAGGTCCCCCCCCCCCCCGGCACGTGGTGCTGGCCACTTCTGAGAGTGGCACGGAGCCTGCGGCACTACGGGGGACAATCCCGTGGGCCGCATCCGGCCCGCGGGCCATAGTTTGCCCACCCCTGTGCTAAAACCTCTTCCCTCTTTAATAGTTATAACAACAAGATAATTTAAATTCCTACTTTTGCGGAATATTGAGTTTAACAGTTTCTCATATCCCTAAAAATCTCAGGAAAAAACTCTGTAGTGGTAACCCCTAAAGATGATATATTTTTGACATAATTTTCCCTTCTAAATTCCATAATATTTATGGGAGGAAAACTGCTACATCTCTAATACACCACAGAGAAATTCAGTGAAGTTTTCAAAGTGCTAGAACAGGAAACTCAGTCACACAATTTCTATTGTATCTCTTCTCCCCTTTCATTTATCTAATTTAGGTATTACCTGTTCAGGTCACGAACCTAGTCTCACATCTAAAATACCAGAGATACCTCTGTAACATGAGTGATCTGCTGAATCAACTAACAAGACAGAACTGAACCACAAGAATTTTGTTAATTTAAGTCTGTTCTTTAGATTAGAAACATTTTCAAGATTACTCTAACCGGATGAGCAACTCCAAATTGTGGTCCAGAAAAGCTGACTGGTCACGTGCTGCTGGCTTGCCCTCATTTCCAGTCGCTAATCTACATTAAAAGGCAGCTAAAATACATCTAATGTTTTAATAATACTTTTCCATGTAAGCAACTGTGGTAGATCCCACAGCAATTTTAAAATGACAGTGCCTGGGAAGCGACAGGCTCTGCCAGATCATCTTGTGGACATCTCCACCCCATGCACACTTCATTAATGTAACTCTCAATGAAAGAACGATGGCTCTTTCGAATTACAAAATTGTTTTGTGGCTCAATGTCACATTGTGGCCATCACCATTTGTCTTTTAAAGGGTCAACTACATAAATTTGAATTCTTCTAGATTGTCAGAAAGGTTTATTCCCCTAGAGTTTCAGAAAGATAGCCGGGCAACATCTTTGTAATTTAAACAGACATTATCTTGTCTAGCTCCATTTGTTAATTCATTTGTATTTTTCAAGTGGAACACTGACCTCACAAATTAAGTCCTGTACTTTATAGAAATGCTTTTCCAACAAGAACACATGATGTTTACCTGATAAACTGATTGTCGTGCTGCCATGAGCCTAGATACAAATAAGTCTTTATCATCCAACATCCTTGACATCCTGTTCTTATGCTCCAACGCTTTTTCGCGTTCCAGCTGCATTGTGGTGATCTACAAATATGCAAAAGTAAAAATATTAAAAATTGTAGACATTACATATTTGTCTTTATAACACACAACAAATCCCCTGGGGTTGTTTAACCCTCAGAACCCACAACCAGAGGCAGCTTATCAGACAGCTGCCTCTTTCTCTATCTGGACTGACAAAAGACACTGCTATCCATGAGTGTGAAGAAAATAATGAGGAACTGAAAGAATCCCCTATGAACTAAATCACATCTCCCCCTCTTGGACTGAGCTGGACAAGGGAAAGCATACATATGGCACAGACCTAGTTTCTATATCAAGCAACAAATGATGCTGCTATATGAAATTAAAATATCCTTACCCTTTCTTCTTCTTGCTGTTCCCACAGGTCCATGTCTCGGATTCTTTGTTCCTCATAAGCAGTCTTTATCAGAGGAATTTCTTCCAAGCGCTTTGCTCTTTCAAAATAGTCAATCTAAATATAGAAAACATATTATATCTATACTGTATAAAATAAAGACCAAATCTGGTATGCTAAAAAAATATTTCTATTTTACCCAATATATTTGCTACCTCAGCATTACCAGCATATTCATCCTTGAAACATGCAAAGTTGCACCAGTTTAATCCAAGGTGTGATTTTAAACCAATTTAGTTAAATTGGTGCAGATTTGTGTGTAGAGACTAAAATCAATTAAAACCTGGCTTATATGAATTCAGCTTGCTACCATATCTCTATGGCAGCAAGGTAAACGGATATTGTTTTAGAATCAATATAAAAATACATCCACACAGGGGTTCACAATAGTTTAACTAAACCTGTGTAAATTTCTACAGAGCCAAGCCCATACTCTTATTGCTTTATATACCTTCTTTTCCTGATTCTTCAGACGTTCTTGGAGTTCCTTCTTTTCTTTCTCCAGCTGTTCAACCTGTTTAGCCATGATGAAGTCAGGGTCCAATTCTTCAAGATCCTACAATCAGATATTAAAGTTAATAAACAGCACAGAAAGCAAATAGTTGTTTCCTGGCATGAATACAGTTTCCTCTGTTTACTTTAACTTTTTTGCAATTTCTGATTTAACTTTCAAACTAGTTGACTTTCTGAACATTTTTAGGCTCCTGTTAATGTCTGTTGTGTAACCTGCATTCTACTCTGAAGACATCTCATGGATTTTTATCCGAATTCTAACCAAGATATAGTCCAGTTGTCACCGGTACAATTTGGATGTCTATTTCATGTTTTATTCCTAGGTAGGTATCTAGATCAGTGGTCTCCAAATTCCCCCAGGGAAGAAAGAAAAAAAAAAAAAAAAAAAGAGCTGCCACCAGCGTGCCCCTGAAGATGGAGCGGGGAGAGCCGAGCTGCTGCCTGCGTGCCGCCGAAGAATCAAAGGTCCAGCCGTGCTGGCAGTGCTCCTTCAGTGGCACTCCTCCTGCCGCGCACCCCCAGGGATGGTCTGGTGCATGCACCCCACTTTGGAGACCACTGATCGAGATGATAGAAATCTTCAGCCCCCTCTCAAACGGCTGGACTTCTTTCCTACATGTAAATAGCTCCTATCCCAATGATCGAACAAATCAAATATTTAAATTGCCCAAATTGGTAGTCTCATCGTTTTAGGAATGTCTTACTGACATAAAAACAAAACAAGTGGAGAATATGAAATTTAGGCAGCTGAGTAACAGTACAGGAATCTAGAATAAATTCAATCTTCTAGTAATAAGTTGCTTACCTCAATATCAATATCTTTGAATGCCTTGGCTCCCAGTTCAGTCTTCTTAATCTGCTCCAAACGTTCACGAACAGTTTTTTTTTTGATTTGCTCATGTTCTTGCAGAATACGCTCCTTCTCTCTCTCTTTTGCCTCCTGGCGCAGTCTCTCTTCTTCAGCTTTACGAACTTTTTGAAGTTCAGCTTCACGCTGTTCCAACTCTTCTTTCTCACGCTGAATGTTTAGACTTTCAAGACGCTCCTTTCTCTCCTCTATTGTTTGACGACGAGCAAGGATACGCTGATGCTCTTTCCTTGAATTTTTTAAGTAAGCAGTGACAGCCAACTGATGTTGTTCTTCCTTCTCTTGCTGAATGCAAATAAAGAACAGGACAGCAAATTGATTAGCATCCCTTTAAAATTTCCAAGTCATGGGAAAGTGAAACATTATAAAACAGACAACTCAAAGTCATCTTATTTCCTATATTTGGGAACTGCATGAAAAACTTTACTGAAACTGAAAGCATGGTTCCCAATCGTATAAACATATACGAGTAGTAGTCTCAAAGTGATTACTCACATGCACAAAAGCTAAACATGTTAAGCATTCCATAGTATCAGATCAACACTTTACGAAGCGTGTCCTAGGTGTGAAATTTTTGAACTTCCTTAAAAATATTTTACATACGCTTGTAACAACAGTTATGATTCTACAACTGAGAGATGAAAAAACAACACTCTTTTCAGTTTGTTTTTATGTACTAAATAGCACTTTATGTATAGCCAGTTTCACCTGTACAATCATTTAATCGTTTTTCCATATTTCTATGGATCTTTTATACAGCAACAGGGGAGAGAAAGTTATAAGATCACAAAAATTGGCAGTTTCCACAGTATGCATCCGATGAAGTGAGCTGTAGCTCACGAAAGCTTATGCTCAAATAAACTGGTTAGTCTAAGATGCCACAAGTACTCCTTTTCTTTTTGTGAATACAGACTAACACGGCTGTTACTCTGAAACCTGTCAAAAATTGACAGGATGACTCAGAAGCAAGCACAGTATCTGAGACTATTTTAAATTCATTTATAAAAAATAACTAGGGTTCACATTGATTGTGTCCTTTTAAGTATCTTCTGCCACTTTTTCTTTACTCACCATCCGTTCCCCACCACCACACCTTAGCTAATCAGCCACTGCAAAGCTTTACAAAGAGATCAAAGAGAAGCAGCACATACATTTATTTGAAAACAAGGAGGAGTCCGGTAGCACCTTAAGGACTAACAGATTTCTCTGAAGGCATTTATATGTGCTGCTAAAGGGGGAGAAGGCAACAGGAGTAAGTGGAAGAAAGTGGGAAGGGAGGAAAGGCTTAAGGAGAATTTTAAAAATGTCACCCATATGCACAGCAGTGAATTTGACACAGTTACAGAGTGTGTTGATACAGTAGCGAAGTTCTGCATGTAACATTTAAAAAAAAAAAAAGTCTACTTGGTTTACAGCTTCCCAAGCTTGCAACTGTAACCACAAAGGGGGCTTGATTTTAAAATCAGAACTCTGCATTTCTCAATTTCTGCAGGTACAATAGCAGGCATTTACATGTCTAGTTAGCTGACTGCACCTTCAAGTCAAGCAAAAGTTTAAACTGTGGGCCAGATTAGGCCCGTTCATAATAACTGGTCCACAGCCTGTTGTCCAACATCATAACAAAACTATATTACTTGGAAAACATTATTTAAAGGATTATAAAGAAACGGTTTAAGTACAACATTTCAGGATTTGTTCAGCCAACATGAGTACTGGGTAACTTGCATTACACAATATGCACTCATAAGACTGTTGAGCATACACCCTGGAATACTGTGTTATTGCTTACATTATACTTATATAGATGGAAATTCTTGATAGATCATGGCTGAAATATTAAGATTATGCTACAAAAGGGAGTAATACTGTAACTTGTACACATTGTTAAAGGACTTCTGTCCCTATGGAGAAAACATTTATCATTTGATAAAGATTGGCAACCTTTTGAGACTGCTAAAAATAAAAGTACACATTAAACACTATTATAATTGAAAAGTTATTTTAAACTTCCACTACATAAATATGGGTCTAGCTAGTGGGTCATAATACTTGGGTCTCTTTAAAAATACTGACTGTGTAATGTGCCTATATCTGGGTCAAACACGGTGAATAATTATATATAAAAATATACATAAGCATGGCCTTGTGTACAACCATAATATCTACTAGACATCGTTATATGTTGATCAAGTTGTCTCTAACAAAGAACAGCAATTTAAAGAATAGAATGTAAAAGCCAATCTCAAATCTAGTGCGCTTTCCAAACTTATCACCTAAAAAATAATTGGCATTTTCACTAAATGCTTGTAAAGTCAAACATGTTGAATGTGAACATTTAGTAAGTCTAAACACATCAATAGAACAAACATGGAAACAGAAAATGTGTTAAATATCTTTCAGAAATTAACCCTGTAGGGTTCTGTTTCTCCCCTGCTGTACAATAAATCAGTTACCAAAGGCTACTAAGAATTTAACGTTAGAAGGCTCAATTCAATGCCCACTGAAATCACTGGGAAGAGCCCTATTTACTTAACTAGGCTTTGGACCCAGACCTAAGAAAGCTTTGTGAACAGCCAATATGACAATCAGTAGTAGTGCTTAATCATGCAGGTAGTCACCTCTAAATAATTTATCTAGAAGTCTACTCAAGGCTGAAACACTGCATGTATAAAATGATTACTCTGAATGTAATGTAAAAATCTAAAGATGACTTAGTGCTCACTCAATACATATTGTTACTTTACATACTGAGAAACAAACTGGGGAAACAGGATCTAAATGAAATTACAATAAGGGGGTATAATACTTGATGAAAGACAGTACTCGAAGAGCAGTTATTAGTGGTTTGCTGTAAAACTGGGGGGGGGGGGGGGTTGTATCTAGTGAGGTTCTGCAGGGGTCTATCCTGGGTCAGTACTATTCAATATTTTCATTAATGACTTAGATAATAGAGTGTGTGCTCATGAAATCTGCAGATAACACCAAGATGAGAAGGGCTGCAAGTACTTTGAAGAACAGGACTAGAATTCAAAACAACCTCCACAAATTAGAGAATTGGTCTGAAATCAACAAGAGGAAATTCCACAAAGACATGCGAAATACTATACTTGGGAAGGGAAAAATCAAATGGACAACTAAAAAAATGGGGAAAACTTGCTAAGCACTAGACCTAATGAAGAAGGTCATGGGTTATAGTGGATCACAAATTGAACAGGATTCAGCAATGTAATATAGTTGCAAAAAAAGCTAATATTCTGGAATGCATTAACAGGAGTGTCATATGCAAGATACAGAAGGTAACTGTCCCCACTGGTGAGGCCTCAGCTCGAGCAGTGTGTCCAGTTTTGGGCACCACACTTTAGAAAAGATGTGAACATATTAGAGAGAGTCCAGATGACAGCAATAAAAAAATTGTAAAAGGTTTAGAAAACATAACCTATAAAGAAGGGTTAAAAAAATTGGGAATGTTTAGTCTTGAGAAAAGACGATTAAAAGGATATTGATAATAGTCTTAAAATATGGTAAGGACTGTTAGAGAGAGGATGGCGATCAATTATTTTCCATGCCCACCGAAGATGAAAGCTTAATCTGCAGCAAGTGAGATTTATGGTAGATATTAGGAGAAATTTTCTGATAGTTAAACACTGGAACATGGAATCCCCTTCACTGAAGGTTTTTAAGAACAGGCTGGACAAATACCTTTCGGGGCTAGTCTAGGTATACTTGCTCCTGCCTCAGTTCAGAGGGCTGGACTATATGACCTCTTGAGGTCCCTTCCATCCCTATATTTTTATGATTTTAAATATCCACTCTCAAAATGCATCTGCAAAACAAAAAAAAAGTTTGCCCTTTTTTGTTCCTTTATGATAGGTAAAGATTAACTCAAAGATCTCGCTCCACCAAAAAAAAGTATTTGAGAGATCAGGCTCTGAAACACCACTTTTTCCTGGAGAACCTGAAGAGTGACATCACAGATGGAGGTTGAAATCCAACATGCAACTATTAGCCCCAACTGAAGGGGAGTTGGTTCCAAAGCAGGGAAACTCTTATGTCAGGTTTCTAGCTTCAGCTATGAGGTGACATTCCAGGTCCTTTACATTGACAAAGTCCTCCAGGAAGAGGAGATAAATCAGGATCCTATATCTTTAATTATATGCCAAAAAAAGAAGTAAAAGAATCTTAAGGTTGTAAAATTAAGCACTCAGAAGCAAGTATATGCCACAGAATAAAGGCTGCCCAGGCAATCTTAATTCTACCCTCTCATATGTATACATGGTGATACAGTCTTTAATTACATGGCCACATACTAACTGGTTGGATGCATCATGGAATTTTTGGCTTCCCTCAGAAGTGTCAATAACTTACTACTGCCAAATGAAGACATTACCAAACAGACCAATAACATAATTCAATCTGACAAACTATCTATTCCTTAAATTCTAAAATTTAAGAAATATAAAGTTGACAAAATATCACTTTATTAGCTTATATTTTTACTTAATTCAAAAGTATACAAATACAGCTCATCATTACAACTTGAGGGTATTAAAAACAACAGTAGGCACAATGCTCTAGAACAGTAATAATATCAATAAAAAAGAGAAAGACTGAGCAAAGTATTACTGTAAAAAAAAAAAAAATGCAACGACCAAGCTTTGGGCCACTCAAACCCTAGAGGTGCCCATTAATTTATTTAACTATCTATAGACAGTCAAATGGTTTTCCTGTGCCACAGAAAACTAAACAAACTATTAATATTTACAAAGACACCGACAGCTTCAAAACAAGTGGATCTGACCAATCCAAAAAAGCTAGTGGAATTAGAAGGGTGAGATTCATGTAACTGAGAGGACAAAAGGATGCTAAGACACATTTAGCCATCTGCCACTAATAATCATTTTACTACTACATTAAATTTGTACACACTGACCTTCCTGATCAGTTGTTTTGTCTGAAGGGGACTGGCAACAGTAACTACATATAGTCATGCTGCTAATTAACCTTCACCTGTTTGTTTAGCACATCAGAAATAACACTGCTCAGCAATGCAATGAGAGCAGGTCAATGAAATGTGCATTTGACTAGGCAAGAAAAAGTTGAACAGAAGAAATTCAAGAGACAGACACAATTCCCTTCACGGAACGTTGAGATTTTTTTTTTCCCCCAACAAAAATTTCAAAAACTTAAAAATACTTACCACTACGTTTGGTGGTTTAATCACTTCAAGAGCCTTAGCGAGAGCAGAGGACATAGCAGTCAGCTGATTTCTAATTTGCTCAGAAGGCATACTTTGCAGCTGAGGGCCAAGCGGTGCATCTTCCCGAGTTGAATAATTTAAATCTGATCCGAAGCTCAGCGTTCGAGAAGTATGATCAAGGCGAACCTTTACAAAATACATTGAAAAAAGATTCAGAATATCAGAATTAGGGCACCACTGAATATTTAAAATGAGACATCAATTTGAAATATAGTCAGTTTCAATAAGTGAGTTAAAAGTAGTGACCAGTATCTGAAGCCAGCTTCCTCACTGTGGTTTTAAAAAAATCTTTTTTTTTTTCTTTTTTAATTATTACATTTAAATAATGTCTCTCTCTTCATTGTTGTGCCAGTGACCCATAGCTGGGCAAATGACAATACACAGGAAACCGTAAAATTGACTACACACAAAGTACTATAAAATATACAAAAACTGAAAAAATAATTATTTCTTTCAGCTATAGTAACTTAGGTGGTACTCGTAACAGGTAAATACAATTCTACTGCCATAAATAACCACTGCATTGCCGCAACTGTGGTTTTAAGTTGATTGTGCCTCCGAGGCCAGGTCAACACACAAAGATGCATCAATTTAACTGGTCATGTGATTTTAAACTTATTGAGTTAATGTGGCGCAAATGCATGTGATCCTTCTTAAACAGGTTTAAATTTGGCTTAAATTTACAGATGCAAGGTGAAACAATGCAATCAATTTTAAAACAGAAGTTTGTCCACAAAGGCGTTTGCACAAGTTTAACTAAATTTGTTTTAAATCAAGTTAAGTTAAAAAATGGTGCAACTTCAGCATGTAGACAAGCTCTAAGCGTAAGTTACTTTTTAAAAAAACAACTGCCCTAGACATTGGAAATGATGTTTGAAGAATTAAGGAACAAAACTGTTGCTACATCTGGCCTATATTCAACAGAACAAAATGGCTTGTAAAAAAGCTCACCCCCGTAAAAAAGTGACTCTACAAAGTCTGAATAAAGATAAGTACAGAAGCATGGCTATAAGACAGAGTCATTCAATGATTCAATATAAGGAACACTGCATGAGGTGAAAACCAACTACATGAATAGTTCTTGCTACTGTCCCTTCATTACAGACAGATAACTTGCCCTACTTCATTCCACTTAAACTTGGCAGTAGACACCTAGAGTGAAAGCCTGATCCCAATGTAGCCACTAGAAGCTTTGCCAGCGACTTCAATGAGGCCTTCAATTGCAAGTGTTTTATTTTAGGTACTAACTAGACTCAATGTCTTCCCTAAATCAAATGAACAGATGTGAAGTGCTCTGAAATAAGAACAGTTTGTTTCTTCATGATCATATGCAAAAATATGGAAGTGCAGGCTACAGCTCAGGTTAATGTTTATTAGTAAGTATATACTTGACTTCCACTGGCAATACATCTGTTATCTACAGCAGAAGTTAAAATGTCTCATGCTATTTGCTGCTTTATATCATACCTACAGGTGGACAAAGTGTGTACCAAGTATAGCTTTTTGGAAGTGGTCCTAAGTGATTACTTTGGAGCGTTACCAAAGTTTCCAGTACTTTTTGTTAGACTTTTGGTGAAGGACTTTCTGTATTAGACAATCTGTTTTTGCTGATCCCTTGGACAGTCACTTAAACAAGTTTCGCTGAAATGTATTTATTGTATTTACATACTGAATTCCTCTTCACTACTGCAAGTGAGCTACACAACTTAAGAACATAAAAACAGCAACAAATTAATGTATCAAAAAGAGATCACATCCTCAATTTGCTCCTTCCCTGTTCATCAGCATCAACTCTCTATTATCTGGGTTGAGTGTCAACCTGCTACTTTTTACCTGACCCCTGAGCTTGACCAGGTATCAGGAAGCTATAAATACACACACACACACAGACACACACTTTTACAGTAGTCTTTTTATGGCACTTACTTGCAAGTCACAATGTCTGGCTGCATCGACAATAGCACGCTCTAATTGGAAAGCATCAACAAAAGGAACCAAGGTAGTTAAACGAGAAAAGTCGATGGTCTGATAAATCTGCGCAACCTGCATAATATATGAATATTCAGTTTTCTTCCCATTAAAAATCAGGTTAACAGAAGCTAAAACTATTGCACATGCTGTAAAGTTAGCCTGATTAATTGACAGTTGGGCAACAGGTTAACGAAGATGTGTTTAATTATTATTCATATTTTACCAACACTTCAACATTTTCTTCCAACATTTTATTTAATCTTAATCTAGGATCAAGTGACTTTCCTGACTAGAAAAGGAGTACTTGTGGCACCTTAGAGACTAACCAATTTATTTGAGCATAAGCTTTCGTGAGCTACAGCTCACTTCATCAGATGCATACAGTATGCATCCGATGAAGTGAGCTCTAGCTCACGAAAGCTTATGCTCAAATAAATTGGTTAGTCTCTAAGGTGCCACACGTACTCCTTTTCTTTTTGCGAATACAGACTAACACGGCTGTTACTCTGAAACCTTTCCTGACTAGGCTCTTTGTCTGAAGGAGACTGGCAGCAGTAACTATATACAGCAACCCTGCTAATTAACCTTCAGCTGTTGTCTGGCACATCAGAAATAACACTGCTCACCACTGAAATGGGTTCAGGTCAATGAAATGTGCATTTGACAAAATAAGCTTTTTTCAAATTAACTACAAGGAAACAAAGGATTGAACAGATATAAGGCAAGACTGAAAAGCTAAATAAAGGAACAAATAAGTCTAGATAAAATCCTACACCAGCGTATACAGCTATTATTTAAAATAGTTAGCAGCTACAGTTGTGTTTAACAAAGCAGTATAAGACAGGAAGGACGGGTTATATGGATGGGGAAAAAAAGACTGTCTCAAAGTCATAGTAAGAGCATTACATTCAATGGCAAATTTTTACTTAGGCCATGAAATAAAATGTTACGTTTTGGGCTTCAGAATCTTCCAAAAGATTCTCAAACTCAGTCATCTCTGTGCACATTCAATTACTTTTATTTATTTTTATATATAAAATCATACCTGCTGCAGAAGACGAAGGATGGTGTTGTTTTGCAGATGTGGGACATACAGCTGCAATTCAGGTTCCTTTTCAACTTGATCTCTCACCCAGTTTAGAACCTGTCACAATGACCAGAAAGTTACAATATCTATTTCATCTGAGAGCCCCAAAATACTCTTCAAATTTCAAGTTAAACAAACTTTCCAAAATAACGCCACTTTAGAATTCATGAAGCAAAGCACTGCCTAATTATAAATTTATTACTGATGCAAATCTTTTGATAAACACACTACTGTTTTTTTACACAATGGAGATCTAGATTTTGTTGGAATGTGACTGACAGCACTGGCCATATTAACCACATTGTGTATTTACCTTCACTGTTTAGATTAAATATTCCTGTTCTTACAGACACAAAGGCAATATAATGTACTTCACCAGTTGTGGAATTTAGAAAAATTCAGTGGACCAAATTTACAGTGCTTACTTTACTCTCACTCTGGCTTAAAAGTAAATGCAGATGGCTTTTGCAGTTTTTCCCTATCCCATACAACCATTTCAGTAGCTTTCCAGAAGAGGGTGAGACTAAGACTGTGTCAACCAACAAAAGCTTAGCTCAACTGCCTCCCCAATATCACCTTCACCAGCCCAGAGAACAAGAATTTCAAGGTTGCTCCCAAAACTATATCTCCTTGTACGAGCACTTTAAGTGGTGCCAACGGATATGGCAGGTCAAAAATGCTTTTGAAAAGAATGTTATATGCTATTTATATAGCAACATACACAGCAGTGTATAATGTAAACACAACAATAATGAAAACGGGCCAAATGAAGTCCCTGACCCAAAAAACTGACAATCCAACCTCACTAACTGCTAATATCATCTGCCCAGACTCATGTGTCTCTATATACTCCTACAGGACTTACCTTGGTTACACGATCACATAGCTTTAGTGGGTGGAAATCTACTTCAAGCCAATTGTAAAGTTCCTTTACCTCCGGAACAACATGCTGCACTACATTAAACCTCACCTAGAGTCAACATAATGGAAGAAAAAAATACTTGCTTAAGATAACAATAATTACACTCTGCAACTTTGTAACTAAGAAATTAAACAAAGCCAATGAAATGCTTAATTCATTATGCTTTAATTAAAACCATTTTGATTAATCAAAAATATGATAATTTATTTAAATTAGAGCACAGAATTTATGGAATGTCGTTTTCAGTTGCAAATGTCAGAACAGAGAAAAACAAAATAATCTAGTCTATGAAAAGTATTTTGATTGGGTTAGCGTGCACGGCATGTAGGCACTTCCCAGACACAAATGAAAACAGTCCCTGCATGAGTATATTCAGGAGTGGATCTGAACTAAAGATGCACATATTACAGCCTATTGGTAAATTCCCAAAGTTCTAAAATTAAAAGTGGCAAAAAAAATTGCTAGACACAAACAAAAATGCTTAAATTGTGAGAGGTAACAAGAAGTAACACTTTTTAATGCATGTAACTGATTTCAAGGAAAGCTATTTTTTTCATGAAGACTAGGAAGGTATCACCAGAAGACAATTTATATCTCACTAACCTTCTCTCAAATCAAACAAGGGCAAGTTTTCCTAACTGCCTAGGTCAGGGATGGGCAAACTTTTTGGCCTGAGGACCACATCTGGGTATGGAAATTGTATGGCGGGCCATGAATGCTCACAAAATTGGGGGTTGGGGAGAGGGTGCAGGCTCTGGGGTGATGCTGCAAGCTGCGGGGGAGGCACCTGGGGTGGGAGCAGCATGTGGAGCCCCCTGGATGCCCCTACACGTAGGAGCTGGAGGCAGGCATGCTGCTGCTCCCTGGCGGGAGCGCTCGAAGACTGGATTAAAACGTCAGGAGGGCCGGATGCGGCCCCCGAGCCGTAGTTTGCCCCCCCCGGCCTAGGTCCTTGTAAACCTTCATTCAGCTTAATGTACTAATCTTACCTTGATACACATTGAAAATATATTAAAACATCTAATCTAATTAATTATCTGCCAATTTCAATATGGTAAATCAAAAGAAAAAAAAAAAGAAAGTTCCTGGTCTCCACCCCCTCCAAAGCCATTGCAGGATCATTCACAGCAGGTTTCTGGTTTGCTTTTGTCTCAAAATGGACAATATTTATCACTATATTGGAACATTAATTTTCACTGGATACAAAGACACAGAGTTAGGATTTTAGTCTATCCATGTTGTTTTTCAAATGGAGACAGAAATACAGACAAAGGAGAGGGACTACTTTAGCCTGACTTTCTAGCACATCAGAAGAAAGTGTATTACTGCACAGTTAAATTATAAACATCTTCACAGTTGATCATGTTGAATTCTTTTACTTTAATGGACTTTTTAAATTTACTGGAATATTTTGAATTGCAGCACCATATCTAACTATAACAGCTTTTGAGGGAAACTACAGATTAAATATAAAATCTTTCACTCAAACACAATTATTTACCATGTCATTAATAAGACTGATACGTGTAGGTGGGGCCTGGAGGCCCAGCAGCGTGGCCAGACGTCGCTGCTTTTCAACGATGATACCATCCATATCCAGAAGACGAGCAATATCAGTTCGCTCAGGAGTTATAGGAATTGACAGAGTAGCCAAAAGGACTCGGGTTGACATCCTGTTGTTAAAGTACAATCACAAAAGATGAATTATAAAACAGAAATCTTTGTGTGTGTGTTTTGTTGGGTTTTTTTGCACACACTTCAGTTGTAAAACAGAAGCATCCAATCAGTGTAAAAGCTCAGGGGTGAATGATTTATTCTTTCAATAACTACGCCATATCAAAATGCAAGCAACACCAGAAAACAAGATATCTTAGTATTTCAGTGTTCAGACTAATTCTGAGTGCTTCTTAATTTCTAGAGGGGATAACTTAGTTGATATCAGCCCTTTATTACACAGCTTCCTTTAAAAAAAAATCCTCCTCTCCAAATAAAATAAAATAGAATAAAAAAAATTAAAGAATATCCAGTAAAGGGCTGGTAGCCAGAGCCATCTTAGTCCTGCTTCCAGTACAATCACAAAGCCCCCAAGCTATGGAATAGCTACTGACAGCTCCATAAGATTAATTTGATGCGATAATTTAAAAAAAATTCAAAATAAGTCTAACTTGAATATATTACTGTAGACGGTGATATTAAAAATTTGAAATATGTGCTGAATTCCCAGATAAGTACATTTAAGTGGAACGTAAACATCTTCCTTAAATTGTACCTTCCCACCATTTTTGAATTGACAAGGGTTTGTAGGTGAATGTTGCAGCTTTACAAACTCCAGAGATCAGCCATGGATAGTTAACTGCTGCTCACTGAATGCACCAGCATGCCTCAAAAGCCTTTTCAAGGTCACACTCAGCACCAATTCTATTGTATGCCTTAATAATGTACATTTACATAGTATCTTTCATTCAAAACTTTACTAACAATAATTAAGTCATGTGAAGTAAGTATTTCACCATTTCACAAATGGAGGCAAGACAGAGGTTTGGTGACTTGCTCAGGGTCTCAGTCTGTGGCCAATATGGTAACAACACACAGGAGGTCCCAATGCTCACCTTCATTACAAGATTTGTTGAATGTCCTTCTTGCCCTTATTATTGGGACATTCTTTACTTATCCCTTTAAGCAAAGCTGTCCAGTATCTGATGCCACCCTCTCAAATACACATTCCATCTGCTTCTTATGACAGGCTAAATTGAATTAATTTGTACATAAGTGATTAAAACCAGAAGCTAAGTAAAAAGCACGTCTCCCCACCTCTGCATCTCCTCTTGTGTGAGATTCTTTCGCATTTCTCTTGACAGGTGGTACAGTCGGTGAAGTGTGGATGCATGGAAAAGAGCATTTCCTGATTTCCAGAAGACAGTGGAAACTTTGTGATAGTAATTTGCCATCAGCTGGGGTTTGGGTGGTTTCTTAGACAAGGAGAATAGCCCATGAATATCCTCCACTGCTTTGAAAGCTTCCTAAAATAATGAACAAAAGAATTACTTTCAGTATATTACTTGCAAGAAAATTAGAAAACTAAAAGCTAAAGCTTTTAGAAGCATGTTTAATATACAAAGCTTTATCATTTGAATATATATCTTTAGCTGTAATTTTCAACTTGATCAGTTACCCAGAAATAAATACATTCCTTTCTAACAAAGAAATGATTTACATATATTCCAAATAATTTAAAGCCATTTGCTAGAGCTGGGCAGCAAAGGGAATTCTGTTTCATGGAAAATTTTGGTTTCATTCCGATTTGGCACAAAGCGAGAAGATTTCCAAATTCTCTATAAAAGGGAATAAACACCAGATCTGCAGCAGTCTGCCTGGTGGGCTGCTTTGGAGCCACAGACTCTGGAAGCCCAAGGCTACAAAAGATCAGCGAGCCTGGACTCCCAGCGAGGCTCTCAGCTCTCTCTGTCAGCCCACCAGGTAGGATACAAAGGAGCCAGGTGGATGAGCTGACAAGAAATCAAGCACACAAAGTTGTCAGAAGTCTGCCTGGTTTCCATCAGAACTTCATCAAAATTGAAAGATCTTGGCAAAACATTTTGATTTTGACAAATTGGCAAATTCCAATGATAAAATGTCTCAGAATTTTTTTAACGAGCTCTATTTGCCTTCTCTCCATCTCATCAATAGTGACCAGAACAGCCTTAGATTTATTATATTAGAAGCATGACAAATCTACACCTGATAAAGGAACATAATGGAAATAATATTTTTCAGATTAATGTAAAACAAATTAACAGAACTTTGCATTAATAACTGTAATTTTGACTTTGGTATTTCTCTAAAGGAAAAAGACCGAGTAGAAACAACAAAATAAATTAGTATCTAAATCATGGATGGTCGCATTCCACAATTTTGCAACCTTGAAAATAGTTAGAGAATGGGGACCCCCCATCACAGATTTAGGTCCCTGCTGACTGCCTCCAGAAAACCTGATCTCCCTCTTGAGAAAGCAAATTTTCAGAGATGAGGAGGGTCAACTAACTGATTTCCTCACCCATTCACCTATACTCCAAGCAGTCTCTGGCAACTACATCAACGCCCATAAAAATTCATTTTCCATTGCAAGTAGTGGCTTATCTTGAAGTCCTGCTTCTAGACAGCACCAGGATCATCAGATGTTTGATATTTAATACACATATAACTATAAATTCAACACATTAAAATTTCACTCTATATCTTTGCATCCCTGTATGTATTTTAGATCTTGGAGTACACACCATGAAATTCAAAATTTGATGCCGGTTTGGGACAGAGGGTCTATGGATCTTGGTGCAGTAAAGTATTGTGGGTCCTGTTAATAAGTATAAAGTTTAACACATACCTGCCACAATTCCATGCTAATAGCACTGTCCAGCTGTACAAGCCTTGTCTCCAAGTGCATAGACTGGCTCTCAGGATTACTGAGGTTAATTGCTGTACTTTGGTTATGGTGGCGTTGGATCTGCCCTAAATGCATCCTCAGGTTATCGCAGAGTTTACGGAACTCAGCCTTACGAGTGTACTGCAAGCAGAACTTAAAAGCTGTGAAATTGAATGATGTTCATGTTAGAAATATTAACTATTAAATGTTAACTATTAAATAACTACAAAATTAGCTATAGCTTCAAAACTGCATGATATGAAAATCAAGTTGCCTAAAGATTCTTGATTTGGAAAAGTCCACTGAAAGCCTCTCAAGAGACAAACCAGAGACTATGCTGGATAATACTATCTTGAGTGGTTTTGCAGAATTACTCAATTACAAACCTCACAAGATCACTTTATTAGACTGTTTTTAAAATGTTTAACAGGAAACACGGTTTCTTGCTTTTATGTTGTACCAGCCTTTCACAAAGTGTCCAAATTAATTCTGAATAAAACTGTCTGGGTGGTAGACTCTAAAAGTTTTTGGTTCTGTGAAAAGCAGGAAGAGATTCTCATCAAGCCCTTACTGCTGAAATTCAGATTATTCCACTGTGGCAAGTTATTTCAACATTCACAAAAAGGAGGTAAATTCTAGATTTTACTTCACCCTCTTTTTAATTCTCTTTTTAAAATAAGAGTGCCTGCGGTGGGACACTTCTACTCTAACTTACTACAGATGAAATATCCCTTTCTCCCCCAGTGATAGACAGGAAAGCAATTCTGGATGAGAAAAATCACCATGGCAGGGAACACTGGATTCATGACAGGAAGACCCCTCCAAGAAACCCATCCACAATATGCACAACTTTGGGACACAGAAAAAAAAAAATCTAGTAACTTTCAACAAAGATACAAATATCCATGTTATGAAAATGGAGGAAGATAAATCTAGATTATTTCTTCCACAATCCCACTCAAAAAAACCCAGGAGATTCTTTATATGCCCACTTCTCTTCTTTCAAAGCTCAGATATTAAGGCCACCTTGACTTTCTCATCTTTCCTTCTCCGCAGCACAGCCCAAAACAGTTCATCCAGGTATTTCTGCATGAAGTCCAATAATTTGTGATTGAAAGAACAACTATTTCAGCTAGTCAGCTATTCCACCTAAAATTGGTTACGTCATATCTACTTGGGGGGGGGTGGGGGTGGACGACAACATTTGCCATAATGGATAACAAGAGGGAAATGTGCCTCCTACTTGTGATTGAGAAAATAGGTTAGAGATTAATACAGGTACAACACTCCTAAACATTTTTAGTAGAGGAAACTCCTGGAAAAAATAAAACTGCCCTTGGAAGATCTGTTATAAGAAACTACTTGCATCAAATAAGGTATTAACTACAGATCCAGCCATCCTGGAGTCAAGGGGCCTCAGGAATTTCTAAAATATTGCGTGAACACACAGAAGCCTGCGAGATTAATGTTTTCCACCAATAGCTTTATTCAAGCAAAAGTAATCTGTAATTTTTCAGCTGAGGGTGTGCACACACACATATTCCTAAATCACACTGTAATTTACAGTTCATGCTTGATTTTACCTTGCTGTGCAATATCATGGTAGAGGCGTTCCACCCTAGAATTGTTTCGAAGAAGGTCCAAACACTGTCTGTATGACTCCCATAGAAATTTAACCCAGGGAGTTAAAAGCAGCCGATCTGTGCGATCTTGAGTGTCTTCCCCACTTACAGCACTTAAGAGAACACTATAATTGAGAAAGTTACAGTTAGTCCCCACAGTTCCCACCCTCATCACTCACTTACCTCTTTTTTATTAGGACCTACAAAACAGCCCAGTCAAACTTGAACGGCTAAGGTTTACTGTATATTTTTACACATTCCCAAGACTTTGGCTGTTATGAAGAATTTAAAAAGAAGTCACATGTTTGTCAGTGAAATTCAAAACCTGTTCCAGCTCAAGCTGCATCCTAATTAGATGGCTGATGGTACTGGGTGGCAGCCCTGAAAGGCCCAGGTTTCCTTGCTTCTGGTATTCCTCACAACACCAGAAAAAAAGACTGTTTTAGGAACACCTCATCTACAAAGTCTTTCCCTCTTCCACCAAGAGGGCAGTAGACTCCTCTACCAGATTCAGACATCTGGAATTGTGTGATCTGCTCTCCTACCCGCCCAGACTTCCTCCCCAACTCCCCTGCAATGCTACCAGAAGGACCAGCAACTGATTCAGATGCTTTCTTGTATTTATTGACATGTGACAAAACAGATCTGAAAACAGTTTAAGGTCATAGTCACTGATTTCTATAACCTTCACAACAGACCGCGAGCCTTAAAGCGATATGCCTAAGCAATATGAAAGGATACATTTTCTAAAAGTCTAGAAGATATGCAGATAGTGACAGCTTCCATGTGTATTTGCTCAACATCCTACTTATTTAAAATGTCTGTTTTTCTACTTCTAACTAAATCCACCCTTTTCTTAAAGTCTGCAAGATATCAAGTTGTCTACAAATACAAAGTAAATTTACACTTTCAGGAATATCCTAACAAATTTTAAATTTGTGAATTTACATGCCTATGCACTAGACCAATAATTATTGATTTACCTAGACCTGACCAACTACATATTCCATGGTTCTGAACAGGATGATGCTTGACTAAATAATCATTTTTGTTAAGGTTACGTTTGTCACAGGCTGTTAAAATCATTTCTTCCCCACCACCCAGCCTACAGACAAATCCCTTCAATCACCAGGTAGTTTGTTTTCCTAAAGATGGTTTTAATTGACACTTCAAACACAAACACACCCCAGAAACATTCCTTCTTAAAATGGTGATTTTGGAGAACTGCCTAATTAGATTTAAAATGATGTCAAGAAGATAAGATTTGACACCATGGTCAAGCATTTTAATGTTTAGATGGCTTGAATTGGGTTCCAACAACTCCCAGACACTCACAGAACCATTTATATTATTAAATACATAATCTGCCTTAATAAAGTCACATCATAAAAAAATCTGGATATTAATTGAGCAAAATTTACCACATTTACTCTACAAGTCAGATATCTCATTTATACAATAAAGACACTTTTTCTAATACTGATGGTTTAATTTTAAGATAAATAAGATAAACCTCTTATCTCAAACCTAACCACAAATCCAAAACCAGAACCTGTAAGTTAAATAGAAAATCTATTTTTAAAATGTACAACTGGTAAGAGCTACATTAAGTCCTATCTAAAAAGACAGCAGAAGCATAGCCTTCAGCAGTAGTAGAAAGTATTTATATTATGATAGCACTCAGAGGCTCCATAGGGGATTAAGATACCCTTGTGCTAGGTGCTGTAAACACACCAAAGAGACAAACCGTTACAAGGGCTTACAATTGAAAAAAAAAGACCTCCTACCTCTCTGGAGTTTGAATATTATCCAAGTCTTCTATGTCTAGCACCATCTGCTGGGACTCTTCCTTGGCAGCTTCAGTTTTTTCTTCAGCTAGTTTCAAATAGGCTCGAACAACATCCTCCAAGGATTTGATGTTCACCTAGATCAAGAGCAGAACATCTGAAGTGGCTTTCTCCACACAGTGGGAAACAAGTATTGTAAGCATATATTCTAATTAGGGTGGTAATATCTAAAGTAGGCTTATATAGAATAAGACCATAAATCTAAGATCAAGTTATTATTTATTACCTGGATTAAATTTATAATAGTGCCTAGATATACCGATCAGACCTGGAAACCTATTATATTGGGTGCTCTGCAATCTAGACTCCAACCCTGCAAGCCGTTTGGCAGACCTCAGCGACTTGCAGGACTGGGGCCCTGGATACAAAACAATTCTATGTTTTAGAAGTAATATATAAGTTTTAAATATACAACTCTAACGTACATCATGCTGCAGGTGGTAAAAAAAATGAACATTTCCCAATTCCTACCTGCTGGCAAATGTTCTTGTACTGATACAATCCTTCTTTTGCCAGGTGGCTCTTGCGGAGGTCCACGCAGAGCTCCAGATACTTCAGCATAATTGGCTCGTGGATTTTTTGCCATGTTCGATGTTTTTTGCTTTTCATAACATCATAAAGAACATCGAGGGCAGGTTGTTTCTTGCCAACCTCAAGAAATTCTGAAAATAAACTCTTCATTAGACCAATTACATATGCAAACCAAAAGTTCTTCCACTTAAGATACACATTTTCTATATTTCACACTGTAATTTAGAATTAATAATTGTAACAAAGTAAACCAGTGGTCACATTTTATTGGCTGATCTTATTTTACTGACCAGAGTGAAAATATCAGTTGATGTAATCATGTATACACTACAACACAGGCCTGGGCTCAAACTCAGGTTCAAACCCAAACCTGCCTTTTGTCCATACACAAATCTGCCTGACTCAGGCCAGTACGCCTTCAGGACCCAGGCCCTAAAGCCCAGCAGTGGGGTGGGGTCAGTGCCGAAGTCCCACTGGGACTCAAGTCCAAACTATCATTTTGCAGTGTGGACACAAGTCAGGACAGGACCAGGTTCTCAGCATTGTGTCCTGAGAGTCTCCCCATGCTATCCCACAATCCTATGACCCAGTGATTCCTGGCATTTCTATCCCAAGTCTCGCAAATTGACCACAGGAAATTGACGCAACCCCCCTGATTCAAGTATATTCTGTGTTTAATCCTTCCATTTTATTCTGACTGCTGAACTGAAAACAGATTGAATCACCTTCTGTGTTAGCTGTGGCCAGGAACAAGTAGTCCTTTGCCAAGCATGCTGGCACACCTGGTCACAGGACCATAGTCAGATTCTGGTACATCTTTGGTGTGAGGTGAACAAGACAGCTGACTCCAGTAAGAATAGTAGAAATGACCACATGTACCAAGAAATATCAGAAAAGCTGGCGTGCTGGGGATTCAATGGATAGGTGATCAATGCAGAGAGCAGATCCAGACAGACTATCAGAAAGCCAGGGATGAGAACAGCACCTCTGGGAACTCATCCTGCCTCTTTTGTGAGGACTTTGACCAGGTGCTGGGAACTGCACCAAGCACTGAGCCAACCAATCAGCCAGGATGGTGACCTTCTGACCCCCTGAATCTACTACAGCAGTGTTACTCAAAGTGGTGGTCCGCGGACCATTGCCGGTCTGCACACACATTGGGGAAAAAAAATGCTGGTCCCCCACATCAGATAGCTTGAGAAGCACTGTATTACAGCACCAGAAGGAGGGCAGCAGCCACCGGATCACTATTACAAAGTGACTCAGGTGCTCATGCGAGTCCCTGTGGACACTTTGCCTCCAGAGCAGCTACAGCACATCCGGGGCCATGCTCACAGGAGCTGTTTGATGACTTTCCAGAGGAGCAGCCTGCCACAGAACCAGCAGCAGAAACAGAAAAGGCAGAAGCAGCCTGAGGCCTGGTAAGTTTCTGTATCCATGTCTGTTATTAATATACAAATGAGAGATTTCTGGTTCATGACTAAGGTTAAGATTTTGTCACAGGTATTTTTAGCAAAAGACACAGACAGGTCACAGGCAACAAACAAAAATTCACGGGAGCCTGTGACTTTTACTAAATACCCTAAGAGAAGGGAGGGGAACTAACAATGGGAGCCCAGCCAGTGGGAGCCCTGTTCATTTCCCTATGAATTTTGATCCAATCCCGGGTGCTGCAAACTTTTCCCATAGTATAAACACCAGAAGGGTAGTCACATTTCAGAGCAGGGTGATTTTTCTAGGCCCTCTTCTGCAGGTCACCAGCCCCTTCCACTCATAGATGTGTTGCTCACTCACTGCAAATTGAAAACCTCCTTAGCATAAATGGCTGGCTTGCCACCAGTAGTCTGGAACAGAATATACCTTTAATATTCAGAAATTTCCAGAATACCGAGTGCCTGAAAGGATTGTGAAACTATAGGCAGTAAACCACAGCAAGTTTACTTCCATGGTTTACACCTTTGCCCCCAACCCCAAGCTGAAGTGGTCAGCAATTTTTAAAGATATATCATTTGTAAATTTCACCTTTCTGTTGTGCGTGAAGGCTTTACATATACTAGCTCTTACTGTTCACAGAACAGGACTAAAAATTTAAGCTCTCCAAATACTTTGTAAAACTCCTTCAGAGTATCATTTTTTTGTCCTGGAGATTCCAAAGCCACTTCTGCGATGATATAGACTTCTGTAATACTGAAACAGCCCTGTTTCATTTCTGTTTTCAAGCTGATATTTTCTACTTCTCCATGCCAGACACAGACCAGCAGGAACCTGGGGTGTCGCACTGCCAAAAGGCAGTCAAAGAGGATGTTTGTCTGAGATGACCTCTTGGCAGACATCCTGGACAGGGGCAACCACCAGTACAAGAGGGAGAAGAATTCACGAAAGAGTGAAAGGCAAAGAGATTCAAAGAGTGCGAGGAGATACTTGCAGTGCAGTTCTTTGAGCAGGGATGTCACTTGAGAGAAAGACCTATTTGAGAGGCTGCTTGCTAACAGCGAAGAGAGTGCAGGCTCCTGGATTCACCCGCACCTGCTAAGCCAGCACCATGTCCTGAGTCCCCTTCATGCCACCATATCCTGCAAACCAGGAACTCTTTGGACAATTCTACGGTTCTGTGGCCCATGAAACCAGCACTGAACGCTAGCTGGACTGGGAAAACATACCCAGTGCAGTCCTCCACCCCCATGCAGCTCCAAGTGCACACAACATGCCCTAGAAGGGCAAGGAATGGGGAGGTAGGGGACACTCATAAGTTGGAGAGTTTCAATTTATTTATTTTTTTTCACTAGTTTCATGGTTTTGCACTGTTCACTCTTTGTATATGCATTTGATTTTATTTAATTTCCCTTTTGGTCATTTCATGGCAGCTGGCCTACCTATAAGGCTTTTAATATTGTTAACAGGATTGTATTGCAGAATGACAAATAAAGCCTTTGTATTCAATAACAAAGTTTATTACTATCACTACAGATGAACTGCATAAAATATATATTTAAAAGAATAAAGATAAAAAACATGAGGAGGCATAACTGGGAAGTCGTATATGACAAAACATCTCAAAACATCTTTTCAAATCCATAAGTAAAAACCACAGTTCATCTTATCCATAAGTAAAAATGCATAAAACCCACCATCCCCACTACCACACTGTAAGCAGTTATCTCATCCTCAATTAAAAATTCATAACAATCACTACCCCTCCCGCAGTGATAATACTTAGTTTATTGTTGATATTGCTATTCAGATGCATTCAGAAGCATATTATTCTCCTTCATCCATTGGTCCATGCAAGTTCATAATGTGAGTGCACAAAGCATCCCTGATTTCTGTTGCACGAGTGAATCCTGCACCAGTTGTGACAGGTGCACTTTCTGGTGGAGTGTATTGGTCCACCAGTCCATCACTATCATACATCCACTTCAGATTAAATGGCTTGCCTGTGGCTTCACAACCTTTGTGAAGAGCACAGCAAGCCACAATAATGCAGAGGATTCCAAACGATTCTGTAAACAGCACCAAATGCACATTCAACCACCATTCTACACCTACTGAGCAGGTAATTAAACCTTTTTTTTGCCAGCGTCTCTGTGATCAGAGTACTCTTTCATAACTCCAGGCAAAACACACACGAGTCTCCTAGAACAACAGTATGACAATGTCATCTGGTAGGTTCCAGTCTGCCCATGAAGGTAAACTCCCAATTGGCAGAAAACCCTATTATCATGCACTTTTCCACGGATCAGTCTCTGTGGTCGAAAAGACCCTGAATAACAATGGAGTAATACCCTTCTGCAGTTTACGTATTCTTGTGCTCCTTGAGGAGAATAAACTATGGGAACATTAGTCCCATCAATGGTCCTGGGGCAGTTTGAAAACACTATTCTCTCAAAACCAGCAATTATTTCAGGGACATTGTTTATGCCCACTACCTTTGGATAAATCACATGCAATACTGCCTCAGATACTTCTGCTACTATAGTCAACTTGCCAAACCAAACTGATTAGCAACAGATCTGCAGCATAAGGAGTAGCTAACTTCCAGATAGTTATAGCAAACCACTTCTGGACCAGCATGGCCTCCCTCATGTGTGTGTCTTGATACTGGAGGGTTAGTGCAAACTGTTCACAGCGCTCTGGAAATGTTACTTTCTTCATGCACAACTTCTGGACAAACTGCTGGTCATCCCAGGTCCGTAAGATAAGATCCCACCAGTTTCTGCTTATGGTCCTGCTCCAGAGGCGCCAGTCCTGAGAAGGAGTATCAGCAGCTATACCAAGAGCCACAAGCAAACATCTGCCAGTTGGACTCTGCCATGTCTGTACTGTTCTCCTCCTCTAGATGTGCTTCGGTAGCACAGAAAACACTGCCCAAATGTGCACCAGTATCTCATGGATGCTCTGCCTGTTTCCTGAAGTGAAAGCGCAAGCAGTACAAGTTCTTTAAATGATACCTCCAGACTGGCTCCAGACGCTGGTACAGACCCAAAGACAGCTCAGCTGGATGTGTTGGTGGGCGGAGGCAACTTCCAGTAAAGTGCTGCTGGGTGTAGAGTGAAGTTTTCCCACAGTGCACTATGAACCAAGAGCTACAGCTGGGGAGGGTACTAGGAAGCCTGGGATAGGCTGGTTTGACTCAGGTTTGTGCAGTACGGTGTGGACACATGAGTGCTGGTGTGAGACCCAAGACCAGAAATTCTAAACTCATGATTACTAATAAGTGTGGACAGTTAAGCATGGGCTTTGAAACACCTAGTCTGTGAATTTGAGTCCCGTAGACACAGGCTTACACTGCAGTGTAGACATACCCTATGGCTCTGTCCTTCAGTGACATCAGAGTTCCATACAGGCACAAAGCAAAGGTCTACCTCTCTGGCTATAAATGCAGGATCAGGGTCTATGTAAGTATTATTAATAATGTACAGGGAAATATATACACCCAGGCTTAAGGATCATGCCATCAAGGGGGACTGCTAACCCCTTACCAGCCCTCAAGTGCAGAGGCTGAGTGGTTGCAGTTATTAAAAGGACCTCACATTGTAATCATGGCTCAATTTTGCCCTCCCTGTAGCATGTGTAAAGTGGAGCATGAAATGCACCAAGCCATTCAGGAGCAAACTACTTTGGAGCAGCACACAAAACTCCCAAGATACACACACGCACTAACAAAAGGCATTTTTAAACTGTGCAACAGCAGTAAAAAAAATTGGAAAAGGGAGGCAAAAGAGATGAGAGGATGAAGAGGACAGAAAAAATGATGACAGAAAAGAGGAGGAAGAAATACAAATCAGGTAAAAGGTAGAGGTAAACAATACTGTAATGGGGTCAGTATTTTCCTAAATCCTTAAAAACTGGTGGTATCCCCCACAATAAGTGAGGACAGAGGCAATGGAGGAGGGGATCAGAGAAACAAAGAAATGACAAAGTGGTAACACAAGAGCAAAAGAAAATCCAAGCTGCCAAAGCAGCACATCACCTGCTGTATCAGTCTAACAGTCAGAGTTACCTTCAAAAAACATCTAGCTGTCAGAAAGTGGTGAAAGATGGGAAAGTTACATGTGTATTCAGTATTTATCTTTTAAGAGATCAGAACATTAAAAATGGAAATAAAGTTATAATATGGCTAATGGTTTCCACAATATAAATCAAGAACAAAAGGGGCATTTCAGTTCTGGAACCACTCTACTAAATGCTAGGAGGCTAGCTTATGTGAGCAGTCATTTCACGCAAGAGGAACTGACTGCTCCCTCTGTAGGTAAAACAGTATATAAATTACAGTGTTACAAAATCTGGATATCCCATGACATTTAGCATAATTTTAAATTCACCATGATGTTTTTAAATAAAACTACAGACAGTTTACAATTTAGGTTGTTCTTATTGCTGAACACAGCACATGGGTCAATTACTGCGCAACTGGAGGTTTTTAACCTATGAGAACAAACATGACAGACTAGTTCAGTCCTGCAGTGAGAATGCTAGTCTGTCCAGTCATGATTCTCAGTGCTGACTACAGCACACAATTAAAAATTAAAAGCTCAAAATCATAGGCATTAAGCTCACGCAGGACAAGTTCTTACAGTAGATCAGGTAATTAATGGTAATTTAACAAAAGCAAGAGCACCCAAAGAGTTCCTGAAGGGCCAAACTGCAGCACAGCCCTTCTACATCACTATAGTTGAGATGTGGAAGATTAATCATTCTAAATGTAGCCAAATTTAAATTATTCATCCTTCAATGGCTATGCAAAACACCCTACTTTGTGTTATTGTTTTCTGTCCCATCGTCCTTAAATCCTATTTTTTTCTTTTCAACTATATCACCTAAATGAAGAAGCTATCAGCTATCCAATACAAAGGCTGAACTATCTCCTCTCATAGGATATGACCCAGCTGGTAGACTGGAACAAATGATCCAGTTTCTATGAGAGTCTGGGAGTTGGTTGAGGCTCGATCCTGACAAGATAGAGATAATGTTAGAAAACTAGCAAAAGACTCAAGAACTAACAGCAACATTTTTTTTAGGTACATCAGAAACAGGAAGCCTGACACACAATTAGTGTAGCCACTGGACGATCAAGGAGCTAAAGGATCACTTAAGGAAGGTAAGATAATTGCAGAGAAGCTAAATGAATTCTTTGCATCAATCTTCACTGCACAGGATGTGAAGAAGATTCCCATACCTACGCCATCCCTTTTAGATTACAAATCTGAGGAACTGTACCAGATTGAGGTGTCAGAGGAGGTTTTAGAACAAGCTGATAAATTAAACAGTAATAAGTCACTAGTATTCACCCAAGCGTCCTGAAGGAACTCAAATACGTTGCAGAACTACTAAGTACATAGCCATATCAGCTTCTCTACCAGATGACTGGAGGATAGCTAATGTGACACCAATGTTTAAAAAAGCCTCCAGAGACAATCCTGGCAATCATAGATCAGTAAGCCTAACTTCAATACCAGACAAAGTGGTTGAAAAGTAGTAAAGAACAGAATTATCAGACATAAATGAACTTGATTTGTTGTGGAACTGTCAACACAGATTTTGTAAAGGAGCATCAAGCCTCAACAATCTACAAGAATTCTTTCAGTGTCAACACACACATGGATAAGGATAATCCAGTGGATATAGTGTACTTGGACGTTCAGAAAGCCTTTGACAAAGTCCCTCACCAAAGGCTCTTAAGCAAAGTATACAATCATAGGGTAAGAGTGAAGAGCCTCTCATGGATCAGTAACTGATTAAAAGATAGGAAACAAAGCGTAGGAATAAATGGTCAGTTTTCACAATGGAGAGAGATAAACAGCAGCGTCCCCCAGAGATCTATACTGGGACCAGTGCTGTTCAACATATTCATAAATGATCTGGAAAAAGAGGTAAACACTGAGGTTGCAAAATCTGTAGATGAATCAAAATTACTCAAGATAGTAAAGTTCAAAGCTGACCGCAAAGAGTTACAGAGGCATGTCAGAAAATTTGGTGACTGGGCAACAAAATGGCAGATGGAATTCAATGTTGACAAAGGCAAAGTAATGCACATTGGAAAACATAATCCCAACCATGCATATAAAATGACAGGGTCTAAATTAGCTTTTACCACTCAAGAAAGGGATCTTGGAGTCACTGTGGATAGTTCTTCGAAAACATCCACTCAATATGCAGCAGCAGTCAAAAAAGCTAAAAGAATGTTAGGAACATTTGAAAGGGATAGATAATGAGACCAAAAATATCATAATGCCACTATATAAATCCATCCCACATTCACACCTTAAATTCTGCAGTTTGGTCACCCAATCCCAAAAAAAGATATATTAGAAGTGGAAAAGGTATAGAGACAGACAACAAAAACGATTAAGGGTATGGAACAGCTTGCATATGAGAAGGAATTAAAGATGGATTTTTTTTGGCTTGGAAAAGACATGACTAAGGGGGGATATGATAGAGGTCTATAAAATTATGAACGGTGTGGAAAAAATGAGTGTTATTTACTCTTTTACATAAAAAAAGAACCAGGGGTCACCCAATGAAATTAATAGGCAGCAAGTTTAAAACAAACATAAGGAAGTATTTCTTCACACACCGCCCAGTCAACCTGTGGAACTCATTGCCAGGGATGTTGTGAAGGCCAAAAGTATAATTGGGTTAAAAAAAGAATTAGGTAAATTTATGGGGGATAGGTCCATCAATGGCTATTAGGCAAGATGAGCAGATCCGATAAATGTTGATGCAACCCCATGCTCTGGGTGCTAGAAGGTTGAGGTGGACAATAGAGGATGGATCACTTGATGATTTCCTGCTGTTCATTCCCTCTGAAGCATCTGGCATTGGCCATTATCAGAACAGAAGATACTGGGCTTGGTTTGGCCCCGTTTGGCCATTCTTATGTTCTTAAAATCTGGGCAACACCCTTGCCTGAGGGAGCATGTCCACTATTTGCAATACAAGTTCTCACTAGAAACCATATTAAATTCTCTACCATTTCTCAATTCTCAGGTATTATTATTAAATATTTGTATTACCATAGTCACTAGAAAGAAAAGGAGTACTTGTGGCACCTTAGAGACTAACACATTTATTAGAGCACAAGCTTTCGTGAGCTACAGCTCACTTCATCGGCTTATGCTCTAATAAATTTGTTAGGCTCTAAGGTGCCACAAGTACTCCTTTTCTTTTTACGGATACAGACTAACACGGCTGCTACTCTGAAACCTGTTATTATGCATAGTCACTAGGGCTCCCAGACATGGACCAGGAGTCCATTGTGCTAGGCACTGTATAAACAGAACAAAAAGACAATCCCTGCCAAAAAGAATTTACAGTCTAAATGTAAGACAAAAGGTGGACAGACAAGGGAGTACAAGGATAGTATTAGTCAGCATGACTGGTGGTAGTCTTGACACACCAGTGGCCTAACTGGTCAAGTTTTTTGTTGGCACTATGGCAGAGGAGAGTTTTAAGTAGAGAGCTGAAGGAGGAAAATGGGATAGCTTTGAGGATGTGTACAGAAAGCTGTTCCAAAGCATAAGGGGCAGCATGGGAGAAAGTACAAAGGTGACCGTTGACTATAACGTGTGGGTGATGGAGCCTGGCATAATCAGAAGTGGGAGTTGTCATTTTGCTAGTGAATACAATAGGTAGGACTGGCATAGGTTGTGAAGAGCCTTGAAAAAGAAGACAAGCAGCTTACGTTTGATAAAGGGGTGCCATATTTGTTAAGACAAGAGAGAAGGATGATGCCATAACTGAGATGTGATATGATGAGAGCCTGAATGAGAGTTTTAGTTGTGTGCATGGATAGGAAAAACCGTATCAATGGCAGTGGCCAACTGCGATTTTTACCCCATCTGTGATTACACAGAAAAAATATCCTTTTTTGACATAGAGCTTGCTACAATTATCTACGCCTTTGTTTCTTTATGATAAGATTACTGGAACATGCTCTACATATGGCTATATGTAGAGCCCATTCACAAACTGAAGCAAATGCGAAATACAGCCACCCACTTTTCAATATATCACATACAAAATACAAACACCAGATCTTCCTTTCCCCCATATCCCAGAGTTATGAAGATCATTTTGGGGGATTATTTCACCATGGCAGTCCTATAAATGTTGATTTAAATCTTCATGTTAAGTATTATTTAAATTTGTGTAAAGTACCATAAAAATCAAAATAACGAAATTGTGAAGTTTAATTAATATTTATGAAGTGCTTTCAAAATCATGGCAGATGCCTATGCATTTTGCGATTAGATGAATAACTAAAGACTGACCTGCATCTTGAGGGCAGGAAATACAGAACCTGGGTAGTTTGTCTGTCATTCAGACAGATGTAATTTAAAGATTACTATAGTCATTGTTTTGGAGGGCAGAGTCTTTTTGGACAGGATTTTCAAAGGACCCTAAGAGTTAGGTGGCCTACTCCCTTAGGCAGCTTTGACAATTCCAGCCTTCATTATTAAGGTGACAGAGAAACCTGCACTCAGGACCATCTTGAAAACACAACTCCCACCTCCTAAGGTGCCATGTCAAACCCCATGTACCATCCAATATAACTTTGTGCTACCTTTAGGTCCAGATCTGCACGTTACTGTTTTGAAGCTGGCAACACCTAGCAGGATCAGAGCCTTAGGCAGACACCATCTCTTCAGATGGTTTTTGCTGGCTATTTAAAACTGAAGATAAAAAGTGTTAAATCTGTACATTCAATTTGGTAGGAGTCTGTTGATAACCACAGCCAGTCAGGCTTTGTTCTTGGAAGCTGGTATAGGGTACTTCAGCAGCAGTCCTTAGTGATATTAGCCTTAAAACCGAGTGTGCATATGTCCCAGCATACTACTGTTTATACAGTGAGTTTCATAACTGATATTTTTGCTGTCTATAAAATAAGATCAGTTAACTAGAAGTGGATTGTTAAATATGGGGCCTGTAAAGAACAATATGGGGAAAGTAGTTGACCACATATACATATCTCATATTCCAGCAGGACCGATTCAGCCAAATGTACTGAGAAAAAAACAGAGTTCTACACCATGTATTGTGCAGAGGTCTCTCATACAACACCTTTAATAAACAAAGTTCGGTTCACTCTGCATCAATACCATGTCAGTTGCCCAGCGACTACTGTGTGTAAACAACAGTTTGTCAACTGGCTAGGCAGGTCTGTGCGATGTCCAATACTTTCCTCATTTTACTGTAACACTGGTTGTCTCACCCATCTGGCAGCGCTCTGTCACACCTTAATTTGTGCATGTTTAGAGTCAGGGGCTGTCCTTTTACTGAGCGTCTCCAGAGTCTGATTATGGATTCATGTGCCAAGATGCTGCTACAGTACAAACAGAAATTGAATGGCGTGTGCCCTTGACCTGCCTTCCCCCTGGCGCCACGCAGTGTGCTATACAATCGCTGACGGCTTCCCTTCATCAGAGGCAGTGGCTGTTGCGGCAGTACTGGGAGGTGCAGTCTAGGAAATGCTGCCGTGTGAGAGGCGGCGTTTACATGAGATCGGCTGAGGGCCAGCAGCGTATTCGGTGCGGCACAGAACCGGGGCAGCTGCCGTCCCCAGGCGCCTCGGCTCGGAATCGGACACAGGCAGCGCAGGGCAGCCGTGCGGGGTTATTGCCGCACGTATCGTGCCCGCGCCACATGGCCGAGTAGGGCCCCGCTGAGGCGGCGACTCCCCACACGAGGGAGGAGCCCGGCGGTGCCGTCTGCTGCTTCTCGGGGGAGGGGCGGGCGAGAGGCCCAACGCGAGGGAAACGCTGAACGTGCCCCCAGGCCCCTGCCCCTGCCTTGGCCGCCCAGGTTGCTGATCCCTGCGCCGAGGCCAGGCCTAGGCCGGGGCCTTCGCCACCCAGCTACAATGGGCCGCGGAGGGGACACGTTCCGGGGAGGGGAGGGGAGCGGGGCAGGCCCTGAGCCCCGCCCGCACTCACCGTTCGCCCGCTTCAGGGCATTCTCGGGCCGCTGGAAATACACCGGCATGATGGCGGCGGGGGCAGCAGCTTCTCCTCACAGGGCGGCGGCGGATGGCTCCGTACGCCCAGCCAGACAGCCTGCTGGGCCGGAAAGGGAGAGCACCACGTGACCCACCCGCACCGACGTGCCCAGAACCGGAAATCCCTCCTCCTGACGTGCAGCTGCCGGGGGCGGGGGGGGAGGGTACAGTCCGGCAGGGAGCAACTGTCCCGCCTAGAATCGCCCCCTAGCGGAGGGGGTAGAGCGCTGTCACGAAAGCTCATGCTCAAATAAATTGGTTAGTCTCTAAGGTGGCACAAGTCCTCCTTTTCTTTTCTCATCCTGAGTGTCACGATTTTCCAGGCTCCTCGAGCGTAAAAACTACAATCTGTAGAAAGTAACCAAAAAAAAAAAATTAATTATCTAGTGAGAGTTTGGGGGGTTCTCCAAAGTTACGTTTTCTTAAGTAAAAATGGGGAGGGGGAGGGGACTAGGGATTTACATCATAATTGTTGGTTTACATCACAGCTAGCAGACTGAGTCCATGGTTTAGTTGTTTTTAGGAGGGGGAGATCATGATTTATGTCCTGGCTGAGCACAGCTGCTGAATTGGCTGAACAGTTTCAGGATTACTGGGATGCTCTCTGGACTAGTAGTAGTTGTTGGCTTGTAGAGCTCCGTGAAGCTGTTTAGCAGGTTCATGAATGTGGCTCTTGAACCGGTTAAACAGTTTAATGGAAAACAGCATATTTGACAAAGCAGCAGCTGTCACAGCAGGAGTCTTATTCTTTGTGAAGTTGTTTCACCCAGCTCTGGAGCTCCCTCTCTTCATGAAAGCAACAGCCACTAAAGCTGAAGAGCCTGTTCTTCATCAGACTGTTCAGCCAGTTCAGGAATCAGTTTGCTGATCACTTTAGAGCTCAGTGCTGTGTGAAACTAGCCATTGGGAGGTTGGAGAGCCTTTCTTAAACTAAAAAAAAAAAAAAAGTTCTGGGAAATGAATACAGAAAAACAAATTTTGTGTGAGTTAAGGTTGCTCTATACATAACATACTAACACAAAACCAAGGAAAACACATGACATGACAAATTTTACTCTTGAGCCCAGACTTGCACACCTCACCAGATAAAAGCCTTCCGGCACTGGCTTCCCTGAACATGAGCACATTTTCCAGAACTATATAGAACATAGAGTAGGGGGAAGGTTCAGGTCTGACGTCTGGCTATTTATGGTGGTGAGATGACAATTTATTCTTGTTTTGCTATATTTTTAATGGAATTTTTCCTTTTTTAACAGAAGAATAAAGTTTTCTTTCGATTGTTGATTTCTTTTTATGTTTTCTCATTGTTTCAATATTGTACAGCCACAAAAACATATATAAAGTCTCAAAACAATTAAAGTGCAACATACATAACAATATATTTTAATATGGTGGTTTAATAACAGGATGAGAGCCGGGAAGCAACCAGCAGTCTCTCAAATAGTTATTTTACCAGAAATAAATGATTGTTTCTGTTAATTGCAGGAAGAGCAGGAGGAATCGAAACAGAGGCTAGGTGTGGAATGGAGGACTTCTGATAAGCACTGTAGTTGTTCTAGTGCTCTCTTTCTCCACCTCTTACCCCCACTCTCAAAAAAGGAGAGATAGAACATAGGAATTGTCATACTGGATCAGACCTGCGGTCCATCTAGTCCAGTATCTGGTCTCTCAGAGTGGCCAATATTAGGTGAGTCAGAGGAAGGTGTAATAACCACAGAGTAGACAGATGTGGGATAGGCCTCTCCCTGATCTCCCATAGTTAGAGATTGACCTAAACCCTGAAGCAGAGTTTAATATTCCTTCCAATTTTCTTATAATTAATTATAACTCCATATATTCTTTTATCCATATCCAAACCTGGTTTGAATTTTGGTAACTTCTTGTCCTCAACAACTTCCTGTGGGGGTGAGTTTCACAGTCTAATTACACATTGTGTGAAAAACTGTTTAATCGATTTTGAATTTCCCAACTTTTAATTTCACTGAACATCCCCTTGTTCCTGAAGTATGAGACAGGGAGATCAGTGATTCCAAATCTACTTTTGTTAGTTAATTATTTTATATATTTTTGTCATGCTCCCTCTTATGCATGTCCTTTCTAAGGTAAAAAATCCCAATCTTTTTAATCTCTATATGAGAGTTGTACTATGCCCTTTATATCTTTTTTTGAGATGTGATGCTCAGTATTTCAGGGGGAGGCCACACCATTTATTTGTATAAACGCATTATAACATTCTTTGTATTATTCCCATTCCTTATGCATTCTAAAGTACTAGCTTTTTTTTACTGCAGCTGCACATTTAGCAGAAGTCTTTACTGTGCTGTCTACACTGATGCCTAGGGTCCCTTTCTTGAGCTTATAGAGTTCATTTAGAACCCTGTAAGGTGAGAGTAGTTTAATATTTTTCCTTCAATGTGCATTACTTGGCATTAATCAACACTGAGTTTAATTTGCCATTGTGTTCCCTGTTCACTTTCCTTCTTTAGGTTTCTCTGAAGTTCCTCACAGTCCTCTGTGGTCCTGACTAACCTGAATAACAGCTTGCATCCGATGAAGTGAGCTGTAGCTCACGAAAGCTTATGCTCAAATAAACTGGTTAGTCTCTACGGTGCCACAAGTACTCCTTTTCTTTTTGCAAACACAGACTAACACGGCTGCTACTCTGAAACCTGAATAACTTTGTGGTTTCTACAAATTTTGCTACTTCAGTACTCACCCCCCCCTTTCTAGATCATTAATAAATATATTAAACAAGACCTCGTATGGAACTTTGAGGCTCCTGATGAACACTGACCACTTGATCATACTCTTTGCTTTCTGTCTCCTAGCCAGTTTTGATCTATGACAATACTTTGCCTCTCACCCCATGACTGCTGGCTTCTTTAGTAGCTTCTCGTCAAGGACCTGGTTAAAGGCCTTTTGGAAGTCTAAATAAATTATGTCAACTGATTCTCCTTTATCCACTACTTTATTGACATGTTCAAAGAATAGCGAGACACAATTTTCCATTTCTAGAACTGTACACAATCCAGTGAAGAGGTACTCAAAAGAGAAGAAAACAGGTAGGCCTCAATCCTACATTTATGCATTTGCTTAACTTTACATAAGACTTTGCAAGATCTGTATTTTGTATGGTTTCAGAGTAACAGCCGTGTTAGTCTGTATTCGCAAAAAGAAAAGGAGTACTTGTGGCACCTTAGAGACTAACCAATTTATTTGAGCATGAGCTTTCGTGAGCTACAGCTCACTTCATCGGATGCATACCGTGGAAACTGCAGTAGACATTATATACACACAGACACCATGAAACAATACCCCCTCCCATCCCACTGTCCTGCTGTTGCAAAAAGAAAAGGAGTACTTGTGGCACCTTAGAGACTAACCAATTTATTTGAGCTATTACCAGCAGGACAGTGGGGTGGGAGGGGGTATTGTTTCATGGTGTCTGTGTGTATATAATGTCTACTGCAGTTTCCACGGTATGCATCCAATGAAGTGAGCTGTAGCTCACGAAAGCTCATGCTCAAATAAATTGGTTAGTCTCTAAGGTGCCACAAGTACTCCTTTTCTTTTTGTATTTTGTATGTGTTTGTATAGTGCCAAACATTCCTGGGCCCAAATCCTGTTTGGAACCTCTGGACATAACCGTAATAAAAACAATTGATAATAAAATAAGACTTCTAAGCAATACAACTGTATTTTGTATAATAGCTTGCATGTAAACTATACCCATCAATGATTTACAGAGTTAAGTAACTCAGAGTTAAATACAGTAATACAAATAGTTACAAAGTTAAAATAGAAAATTAATAGCAGAGGAAGAGAAAAATTCAGAGTGATGGACAAAAGTAAAAAAGAGTTTTCATCTCCTATTTGAAAATAGATTGGAAAGGTGGTGATATGGAGAAAGCTGTTTCACATGGTTGCAAAGGAGAAAGCTTTAAGGCACAGACAAAAAGCTAAATAAGCAGAAAGAGATGCCTTCAGACTATGGCCTGATCCTGCAAACAGGTACATATTTAAGAGGAGACACTGACACTCTTCAGGAGGCATATAGGAATAATACATATCAACAACAATAGAGATCCACTTGGATAATTATCATCAATGATATACATTTAAGAATGGGAAATGCTCCCTCCTCAATGCCCCCCCCCAGAAGTGTAATTTATTAAAGCAACCAACCCTAAGTAATCATCAAAATACATTGACAATTCACCAGTAAACATGGAGTTCAAGTGTGCACATTGGTGCAGCCTGAGGGTGTGAAATAGAGCCGGACAAAACTTTTTGATTATCCAGTAAATTAGTTGAAAAATGCAGTTTTGAACAACATTAGGAATTTTTTTTAAAAAAAAGTAAAACCGGTTCCTTTTGACATTTTTGAAACAAACCAGTCTGATATTGTTAAATGAACCATTTCATTTAGCAATGTCGCTTCAGATCAACAGTTTGTTTCAACATTTTGCTTCAAGCCTTATGGTTTTGTTTTGAAATATTGCTTCAGAAGGACATTCAAAAAGTTTCATTCAACCTGAATGAAACGTTTTCGGTTCTGCGTTTTGGCAACTGAAAAAAAAAATCTGTTTCACTTAGAAACTAACCGATTTTATTTATTTATTGTCCACTTCAGCCCTCAAACCGAGAAATCAATTATTTACTGAGCCACGGTGGGGAAATCACACAGAGGAGAGACCCGGAGGTGTAGGCAGAAGGGGGGGAGCCACCCAAAGCATCCAGGGGGTGGGGAGGTCACCCAGAGGGGCCCCGGGAGGGTGCAGCGCTAGGGGCAAGTGGGGAGGCCGAACGGAGGAGTCCCAGGGCAGCGACCCGAGAGGTGGGGAGACCAGGCCACGCAGAGTGGCCCCGGGGGGCGGGTTGGGGGAGAGGTCAGGCCCGCCGGAGGGGCCCCGGGGGGCGGGTTGGGGGAGAGGTCAGGCCCGCCGGAGGGGCCCCGGGGGGCGGGTTGGGGGAGAGGTCAGGCCCGCCGGAGGGGCCCCGGGGGGCGGGTTGGGGGAGAGGTCAGGCCCGCCGGAGGGGCCCCGGGGGGCGGGTTGGGGGAGAGGTCAGGCCCGCCGGAGGGGCCCCGGGGGGCGGGTTGGGGGAGAGGTCAGGCCCGCCGGAGGGGCCCCGGGAGGCCAGGCCAGGCCCGGCTTGCTGGAGGGGCCCCGGTCAGCGCACACGGTTTCAGACGGCCCCAGCCAAGCGAGCAGCGGAAAAGCCCAGCCCTGGCTCGGGCAGCCCCTGCGCCGCGACCCATTGATCCTCCCGGCGTCTACTCGCGGGAGCCAACGAACGAGGTCGAGTCTGCGCCCTGCGTGGGGCCTGGGAGGCGGGGAAGCAGCGGGGCCGGGCCTAGAGCCGAAGGCGGCGCCAGGACTGCGGGCGGGGCCGGCCTGAGGCGGGGCAGGGCCTGGGCGCTCAGGCAGCAGCCGCTGCAGGGGACCCAGGAAGAGGGGGTGAGGGCCGGGCCGGGCCTGGTGCGCTCGGGCCGGGCGCGGAAGCGAGCAGAGCCGGGCAGCAGGAAGATGGCAGAGCCGGAGATTCAGCTGCTGCTAGGCGTGGGGCTGATTGGTAAGGACACCGCTGGGCCCTTTGCCCCTGGTGCATCCACCCCAGGGTAGCTCTCTGTGCTGGGGAGGGGCTGACGCCCCGCGCCCAGCCCCAGGCTCCAGCTCCTTGACGGGACCCTCTGCCCCTGGAATTGAGGGTGGGGCTCTTGTGGTGGTGTGGGGGCAGAGGTGCTGGAAGTAGGGGTGCTGCTGCACCCCCTGGCTCGAAGGGTTTACAGTTGGGTTAAATGGCTCTCAGCACCCCTGGGTAGGGGGGTAGCACCCATCAAACAGTTCTCACTCTTTGTGGCACCACCCTAACCTTTCTCCTTCACATGTGGGGCCTGGGGTAGTAACCTACCGTGGGGTGGGGGGACTTTTTCTCTTTTGTCCATCTTACATACCTTTGGCAGGGCTTTTTTGAAGCAGTTCTGCATGAAGTTCTCATACGTAAATTAGGGAAATGTGGTCTAGATGCAAATTACTATAAGATGGGTGCTCAACTGGTTGAAAGACTGTACTCAAAGAGTAATTATCAGTGGCTTGCTGTTAAATTGGGAGACAGTATTTAGTGGGGCCCCACAGGCATCAGTCCTGGGTCCAGTACTATTCAATGTTTTCATTAATGACTTGGATAATGGAGTGGAGAGTATGTTTATAAAAGTCGCAGATGTCACCAAGCTGGGAGGGGTTGCAAGCACTTTGGAGGGCAGGTTTTAAATTCAAAATGACTTTGAAAAATCAGAGGATTGGTGTGAATTCAACAAGATGAAATTCAATGAAGACAACTGCAAAGTAGTTAACCTGAAGGAAAAATCAAATGCACAGCTGCAAAATGGGGAATAACTGGTGGTAATACTGCTGAAAAGACTCTGGGGGATTATAGTGGACCACAAAATGAAACAAGACATCAATGTGACGCAGCTGCAAAAAAGGCTAATATGTTTCAAGGGTGTATTAACAGGAGTATTGTATATTAGACACAGGAGGTAAATGTCCTGCTCTACTTGACACTGGTGAAGCCACATCTGGAGTACTGCATCCAATTCTAGGCAATACAATTTAGGAAGGATGTGGACAAATTGAAAAGAGTTCAGAGGAGAGCAACACAAATGATGAAAGGTTTAGAAAATCTGAATTATGAGGAAAGGCTGGAAAAACTAGGCATGAAAAACTAGTCTTGAGAAAAGAAGACTGAGACACAACCTGATAAGTCTTCCAATATGTTAGAGCTGTTATAAAGTACAGTAATCAATTGTTCTGCATATCCACTGAAAGTATGACAAGAAGTAATGGTCTTAACCTGGGAGGGAGTTTTAGGTTAGATATTAAGAAAGCCTTTCTAATTATAAGAGTAGTTAAGCTCTGGAATAGGCTTCCAAGGGAGGTTGTAGAGTTCCCATCATTGGAAACTTTTAAAAACAAGTTGGACAAACCATTTCTCATGTATAATCTAGGTTTACTTGGTCCTGCCACAGTGCACGGGGCTGGACTCGATACTTCTTGAAGTCCCTTCCTGCCATACATTTCTGTGATTTTATAATGGAGGTGTGAACCCCAAAACTGCCCAGCAACAGGTAGCCCTCTGCCCATCCATAAAAGTGCGGCTAACAACATATCTCTGCCTCTCAGTATACAATACGTTTGGAGATAGCATTGGATAGCATCATAAGTGTCCCAAGTGTTGCTTGTTTTTGTTATTTATGCCAGTTTATTTTAAAGCATGTATTGATGAAATGATTCCTGCATGCAGAAGAGCCAGAACCTGCCCTCTGATACAAGCCATTGGAAATATGTGGAGGTATCTGAAGGCAACGTTTGGCATATGGTTGGTACATTTGTGGTGGTTCATTTGGGAATGAAGTCTATAAATTCTCATACAGATAACGAACCCATTCTATAGCATATAGATGCCATATAAATATAAGATGCCATTATTTTAGTTATTACTTATTGAAATACAAAGTGAAAGTATTGTTAATGAGAGAGTTTATCCATTTAGAACTAATTGATAATTTCATAGTCCAAACAAGTCTGTTAGTTTAACAATAAACAGTTAAAGATGCTATACCACTTCAAAGCATTGTGACAGTTTGAATGATGGAGATTTTAAATGATGCAATTTAGGGTTCTATAAACACTGATGTGCATGCTTATTTTTGAGCAGTTAAATAATTCCATTGGAGTCAATGGGACTACTTACATGCTTAAAGTTAAGTAAATGTGCAAGAGTTTGCATAACTGGGGACAGCACCTTTGAAAACTACAATTCTTATTTTTCCACATACTCACAAGCCTCAGCTGGCTGGAACTTTGCATGCCAAGAGCAGACTTTTCCAACAAAATGTTATAAATACCTGAAAATAAAAGTTAATAACAGAAGCTCTAACAGACAACTTTAGCAGTCGAGGCATGAGTGGATACTGATCTAGTTAGTGTAAAATGGGATGTTAAGATGATTCCAGTAAACAGATCTGATTAACCAATCAATTTACTTCCTTGCTGCTGTTTGGCATTCTCACAGTGAACATCTTTCCACCATAGAAAAAGACACCAATGGAGATACTCTGTGGGTATGGTGTTATCCTTCCACCACAGCTGAAATGAGGGATCTATTGCTGAGAAAATGCTGCCTTACAGATGAAAATAAACTGCTTCACACCTTTGTATTTGGCCAGTATAGAAGATCATGGTTCTATATCACAACAGTGGAAGTTCAAGATTCTTCAGTCTTGAAAAAGGTGGGACTGAATCACTAATAAAGCAGTCTAAAGCAGTGTTTTGGGGCCTAGTTCTCCAAATCCTTGACTACTAGCTGGGGTACTTACTACTGGTAATAGGTTTCAGAGTAGCAGCTGTGTTAGTCTGTATTCGCAAAAAGAAAAAGAGTACTTTGTGGCACCTTAGAGACTAACAAATTTATTTGAGCATAAGCTTTCGTGAGCTACAGCTCACTTCATCAGATGCATTCAGTGGAAAATACAGTGGGAAGATTTATATACACAGAGAACATGAAACAGTGGGTGTTACCATACACACTGTAAAGAGAGTGATCACTTAAGGTGAGCTATTACCAGCAGGGGGGCGAGGGGGGAGCTTTTTGTAGTGATAATCAAGGTAGGCCATTTCCAGCAGTTGATAAGAAGGTCTGAGGAACAGTTCTAGTGGAAAGAATGGGGTTGTTCTCAGGAACAAGCACATGCTCAAGAGTAAGTGTTTACAGGATTGGACCCATATTTTGCAGTTTTTAAAGTTTCTGAGTATGTTTTATGGTCTTCGTCAGTTGTGAACTTTTTAAAATTATTTTTTGCAGATTATTTTTGGGGTTGAAATACACTATAACCACTTGCTGGAAAATAAATACAAAATTCACTGTTTTTCACACAAATTAAAAATATTTGAGAGGAGGAAAAGCTCAGGGCCACTTCCTGGCACAAGTTTTTAAGCATAAATTCGCATTGAAAAACAATGAGGAATTTTGCCTAAAAATCACATGTATAGTATGATGCTAAATCTTGGCAATAGAGGTTGAAAGAAGTCTGTAGAGTTGCTAGCACAATAGGGCTTGATTCTTGGTAGTCCTTTCCTACTGAAGTCATTGGGCAAAAATTGTGAGTAGCAGATTAATGTACTTTATACCAGTTTGGTATTCTGTGTGTATGCAAAACAAGTGTAATATATACTCCCTCTTTGGCCTCTCTATGAGCAGCAAAAAAGGGGGTGTGGCTGGGTACAAAGAAGTGTAAGAGGATGCAACTTCCTTTGAAATCAATGGGATTGCATCAGTTTCCACTTATGGGTGAATTTGGCTCCTAAAGCATTAAGGATATCTTCTGTGGCATGGTCATAATGTAATGTAATGTAATGTCATTAAAGTAATGACATGGAAAACTTTATTATTATTCATGTTAATCCTAGATATGTTTAGTGATAGCTTCCCTGCGCTTGCAATTTGAAGTTAGACCCAAGAAATAACAAAAGAATAACGGACATGGGTCATTCCGGGGAGAAAAGTAGTAAAGAAATGGAGGAGGATAAAAGGTGAGAAGGGGAATTTCCATGTAATTATGAAAAGGAGAAAGTTGGGTGCATCATGGATTTTAATTTTGGGGGTGTTTTAATAGAATTTATGATGGAATAAATTTTGTTAGAATGGAAGATTGAAGGTGATAGACCTGGCAGATTTGGACTGATTATTTGGATCACAAAAGGAGTAGTTGTTTGGTGTATGAAAACAGGGAGGCTACTCCACGCAATGTAGAGGAACGTAGTTGTATAGGAAGCTTTGGAAAGGAATAGGCTGATATTAGGTAAAAGATATAGGCAGGAAGGAACACTGTGCATATCCTTGCTTTATCTTACATTGTTTGTTTTTAAGCAGTTTTCATCACTGAAGGATAGACTTTGTAGAATTTCCCTTGACTTGTCTATTTTTTTGGCTGTAAATATCCCTTTTCCTATTACATCCCCCCCCCTTCTTTTCCCCTCAGAGTGTAAGAGATTAATTTTGCCACTTACACCCAATTTTCTGACCATCTTATGCGATCTCTAATATGTCCAATGGAAAGGGTTTTGCACAGTTTGTTAGATATTACAAAAATGCAGACATAAATGCTTGGGACCCAGGCTGTAAAATTAGTCTTTGAACAGCATTGTTATATCTCACTCATTATTTATAGCTATAATAGGTTTTTCATTGTTGAATTCTCTACATTTCTGCTCAAATATATGTCTATTTTAAAATGTACCTTAGCATTCAAAGTCTCTATTTTGGTACATGATTTATTGTGTTTTTCTGAAGGATTGAATTGTGTATGTATTCATCTCTATTACTAATAATTGAAATATTGCAGATGCACTTTCATTTCTTCTATACTCTGACATTAAGGTCCCTTAATAAGTTGTTGTAAGCCTAGTAGTATTGTGGCATTCCATATTAAGTAAAAAGCATTCCAATGTGGTGATTCCTCCTATCCTTCTCCCACCCTTTCCATCCCCCACCATGGTTCTGTCCTTCTACTCACTCTGTTGTAATCTATCATATCTGCAGTATGAGGTTAATGGGATGTTGTGAGGTAACTGTCTCATGTTTAGGGGTGGTTTTTTTATTTTTGTTGCATTTAATCCACCAAATATTGATAATGCCAACTCAGTGAAAGCGGGTCAAGTCAGAAGCCATTAGCTATGGTTTTTTTTCCTGTGTATAAATGAGATTTGCAGCTGTCTTGCACACTCCTAGTACTGTAATATCTTGTATGGGTGTTGCATTAAATTTAGTAATATAAACATTACCTGAATTCAAATGGAAGTATATAAAACAACGTGCATGTTTTTTGTGTGTTTTGGACAGGTGACTCACTTTTCTATTGTTCTGACTGCCAAAGATTTTAACCCGGAGAAATATGCAGCCTTCACTAGGATATTGTGTAGGTCTGTATAAAAGCTGTATTTAGTGCAAATGTTTAAATACTTAGGTCTTGCCAAACTGGGAGGGTGAACAATACATGTTGTCGAACAATGCATGTTTTATAACAATATGAATGTTTGCTGGGATTCTGTATTATGATTCGTTATTCCAACTATATAAATTCTAGGTCTGTGATTAAGTAGAACTGGCTATTCTGTGTCCATGTGATAAAATTAAGAACATAGTCAAATGTTCAACATATGTTACTATAAAAATAAAATTCTTCATTTTTCACAGCTTTTTTTTCAGTAACATGTTTTAAAAATGTCATAAATACTGAAAGAGCCTCTGTGATCTTTCTGTTTCACTGTTGCGTAAACTATTTAGGTTGGCTGTGACTTGTTTTGTGTGTGTGTGTGTATCTTATAAGGTGGAGGTTATTAAGGTTGACATAAACTGATAGTCTTTCTAAATGATCTGAAAATTATAGTTGAATTTAAAAATAAATGTGACAGTGGCTTTTTAGGGAAACTAAAATGGAAGCTGGCACTTAGAAACATCTACAATGCTATTTTTGAAATCTGTTTGAAGCTTTAGGTACTGTGTCCCTACATCTGAATGCCTTTCTCCTTTCCCAGGGGAAACTTACCAGTAGTTAAAGCTCAGAGGAAGAGAAATGATTAACACATGGATATTAAGAGGGAGGAGAGTCTCTTTTTTCTATGTACAAGGGACAGACTGAGAGTCTTTGCATTTGTCTCGCGTACAGCAAGTCTTCTGTCAGCTGTACCTTTTTTGCTAATGTTTCTTTGATAGTCATGAGGTAACTGATCGTATGATCGGTATTTAAAAATCAAATGAAGAATATGAGGAGTTTTGCCTTTCACAAAACAAATCTTCTATAAATCCACAAATATTTTGTTTTTGTTTTTTTTTTAATTTGAGTTTTATACTGAAACTATAGCTCCCACTCACTTGTGAAACAGGAAATCGTAATAGGAACATGAGTTGATCATAGATCCAAAAAAACAGGCAAGCTTTTGTGCACATGCTGAATGGCTTTTTATTATTGTATTTAAAACTAACATCAATCATGTGTCTTAAAATCAGAATTCTTCCAAATCAGTGTTTTGGTGATACCATGACCTTTTTCATATACCTAGCTGCACTGTTCACACCATCATAGACAAAAACTAAATATTTTCACTCTTTTAATGCAGAATCTACCTGAAGCATGGGAGTCCAGTTAAAATGATGGAGAGTTACATTGCAGTTCTTACAAAGGGGATCTGCCAGAGTGAAGAAAATGGATCTTTCCTCAGCAAAGATTTTGATGCCCGAAAGGCTTACCTTGCAGGTTCAATCAAAGGTTAAAAATAAATCTATAGTCAACTGCTTACTTATATCTTATTTAAATATGAAACCCACATAAAACAGATTTATATATCAAGTTCCAAATTCTGTTCAGATAAGTAACTAATATGAACTGTTCATATATATTCTGAATATAGTGATATCTGGTGACTTGTCATCAAAGAAGTATTGCCAGAAGATACACTTGCGATACCATAATGTCTTTCTTTTCTGTCTCGTAGATATAGTATCTCAGTTTGGTATGGAAACAGTTATCCTATTCACTGCACTGATGTTAAAGAAAAGAATTGTTGTATATCACCCAAGAATAGAAGTCATCCAGGAGTTTACCAGGTATACCACATACCCGTAAATAAAAATGCATTAGGCCCTGATTCTGGAAAGTATCTATATTCAGGAAAGCACTAAAGTAAATGCTTAAAGTTAAACATGTTCTTAGGTCCCATTGATTTCAGTGGAACCAAAGTATGTGTTTAAGTGCTTTTCTGAACTGGGGCCTTAAAAATAGAATGGATACCAATAAAAATAATGATTCTACTTACCACCAATGATATAAGGACCCTCAATTCTCTGTGTATGTCTGTATGTGTGCTCTCATGTACAAGAGATTCTTAATGTCACAAAATTGATATTTCTCTCTAAAGCTTTACAATATGAAGTGCTAAGCCACCTATAAGCACAAAAAAATATATACTTAGTTTCAAATGCTAACTTCATTTCCTTAGGACTCTACCTGCTTTAGTGTGGCATCGACAGGACTGGTCAATTCTTCATTCGTATGTTCATCTAAATGATGATGAACTGGAAGCATTAAAGACCTGCACAGGTAGTGTTAAATTATCAGTCAAACTTTGTTCATAATGTTCATTTCATCTGTATTGGAGCAACATCCTTTAGCAATAATGTCATGAAAATCTGTTGCTATTTCCATCATAAATTCATTTTAAGGATTTTTAATTCTTTAAATCTGTCATAGAAGTTAGACTGTATATTTTTTTCTTTGAAAAAAAGCATGTGTTTTATGTTAAATTAAAGATCAGATAAATACTTTTATTGGTGGTTCCATCCAGATGGATTGTACTTCCTCCTCCCCCCAAAGCTACTGTAAATGATTTCCTTTACTTATTAAGAAGATAGAGCCAGTCATTAGAGAATGTAGTCCAGAACCAAATATCACAAATTGTGCGATAGTTATTACCAAATAATCTTTTGGTAATTTTTCTGGGGTCTCCTAGTGGAAATGGTCACACGAAAGGAAATGAAGACTTAATCTCTCATCTGCTAGAAGCTGCTTGGCTATTCGTAGCCTCCTATTGGGAAAAGAAAAAATAGCCCAACCATTGGGGAATGGTTAAAAAAAAATATGGGAGGTTGTGGTTACAGAAAAATTTAATACACCAATTTGAATAGTAGCATTTGATACATATATTTAATATATGTCTACATAGAGATTTCACTCAATTTAATAAAATCACTAGGAACGACATAGGTGTTGTAATGATGCTTACTCTGTAATATGGTAACATCCTGTTAAATAGACTAGATTCCTGTATAATGTCTCTTCAAACAAAAACTAATTGTTGTGATGATTATTTTATTTCTGATATTTACATGGCAGGTATTTGTAAACTTATTAACTTCCTAAAAAAATAGCTTAAAAAGGAGGTAGGGATGTGAGCTTGTTTCCTTTTGATGTTGTTTTGGGTCAGATGGAATGAAGGAATTATGCAGTGTTACAGGAGGGGTTGATAACATGCCTTCAACCCAAATAAAATTATCTTCTAAGCATGTACATTGTTAATGATTAACTTTTCTTATTTTTTAACTACAAAAGAGTAACTCAAAGTAATAGTGGGTATTTCACTTAAATTAACAAGAAGCAATTCACTTTAAAGGTTGAAATTCTATTCAGAACGTGCTCCACTATGTCAGTTGGTGGCTGTTTATTATAGTCACAAATGGACTTCACAAGCTATAAGAGTCTGATTTGTGATTTCTATTGAGTGTAAAGGTTATACAATAGATCAAAAGACCTCAAGCTTCTACCTTCCCCCCCTAAACTGGACACAACAGAGGGAATGAAGAATTTAGCAGTATTCTTAACACTGAATTTCCTCACGCTCATCTCTTTCAGATAATCAGTGTTATAGTTAACAAGTATTTTTAATGTTTGTTTGACTATTTTACCACTAGTGTATACCTCAGCTCATCAAAATCAGTAACCACACTTCCACGGAGAACAGCTGCTATAATGGAAGGCATACTGAGATGAACTTAGCTAGCATGTTGTAAATCAGAAAATGTTCTGCTGCCACTACCGTCCTATTCCTGACCCAAATAGCCACTAAGGGCACCTTAATGGAGTCTTAGTGTATAAACTAGTGGTCTCCAACACTTTTTTACGCACAAGATCACTTTTTGAATTTAAGTTCAACCCAGGATCTACCCCACCCCTTCCCCAAGGCCCCGCCCCTTCCCTGAAGCCCCCGTCCTGATCACTCCATCCCCCACTCTCTCTGTCGCTCGCTCTCCCCCACCCTCACTCACTTCCACCAGACTGGGGCAGCAGGTTGGGGTTCGGGAGGGGGTGCGGCTCTGGGCTGAGGGGTTCAGAGTGTTGGAGGGGGCTCTGGGCTGCGCCTGGAGTAGGGGGTTGGGGTGCAGGAGTAGGTGAGGGATGTGGCTCTGGGCTGGGGTAGAGTGCTGGGGTACGGGTTGCTGGCTCTGGGAGGGGGGTCAGGGCTGGGGCAGGGGATTGGGGTGAAGAAGAAGGTTTGGGGTGCAGGAGGAGGTATGGGGTGGGGGCTCAGGGCTGGGGGTTGGCGTGCAGGCTCCCGCTGTGGGGTACTTACCTCAGGCAGCTCCTGGTTGGTGGCGCAGCGGGGCTAAGACAAGCTCCTTGCTAGCCCCGGCCCCAGTCTGGCACATTGGCACCTTCTCCCCATCACGAGCCAGGCCACCCACCCGCCCACCAGCCAGTAGTTCACCATGTGGCCATGCCACTCCCAGAAGGTGCCAACGTGCTTCTGCGGCCCCTGGTGGAGGGGCACATGGCTCTGTGCACTGCCCCTCTCCGCAGCTCCCACTGGCCACAGCTCTCTGTTCCCAGCCAATGGGAGCTGCGGGGGCGGTGCTTGCAAGCAGGAGCAGTGTGTGGAGACACCTGCCCCCCCAACCCCGGCCACGGGGGCATGCTGGTTGCTTCTGGGAGCTGCATGGGGCTGCAGCAGGCAGGCAGGGAGCCTGCACCACTATGGCCGGAGATCGCAATCAACTGGGAGAGTCTCCAGGATCGACCAGTTGGTGACCACTGTTATAGACCTTCATGTATTTCACCTTTGGAAAGTGAACATACAGTCACTTTTTGGAATATTTTGAGTAGCAAGAAAGCTTTGAAACTGAAAACATAATCTTCCTTACTACATATAGTGTTTTGTTCTTAATTTTAAACTCCATAAGTCAAAAAATACACTACGTGCCTAATCAAATGCCCAAAGAAGTCAATTAACTTCAATGGGTGCTAGATCAAGTCCTTAATTTTAAGAGATTTTAGTTTACACTACATCTCTTCTGTTTTTCAGTTTTTAATCAGAATTTGTCTTGGTAAATCTCTACCACCTAGGTTACATTGCTGGATTTATAGACTCCAAAGTGAGCAATAGACCGGATCTATATGATGTGTATGTGAATTTGGCAGACAGTGAAATTACCATTTCCCAGCAAGCGAAAGGTTGGTTGGCAGCATTTGTTTTTGTTTTGTTTTGGCGAAGGGTGGTGGTATTTGCTTTGTAACTCTGTGAACATAGAGCCAGATTCAACAAAATATTGGTCCTTTTTCTAGGCTTGTTGTGAGAGAGCAATTACTTTAGAGCTTTCCTAGTCCAACTGGGAGCCTGGAAGATCTTTGGTGAATCTGGGCCATAATGTCATCATGTATAAATGCCGAAGTAAAGGAATTAGAGAAGGGTGGTCTTGTGCATAATCATAGAGTCTTAATTAAAAACACGTGACTGAAACATTTCATATTTTCATAAAGTTACATTCTAAACCATGGGTAGGTTCTGGATCCAGCCCAGGACTAAGCCCTTATAAATGTCTCTTCCCATTTTCATATCCACTGAACTTTGGGTTTTTTATCTCCTCCTAATGATCAAGGGGAAATGATGCTTGCAAAACTCTCAATGCATGGAGGATAAAACCTTTAGAGCAGTAGGAAATCTTAACTTGGTTTTATTAAAAATGCACAAATTAATTCCTCCATGGATGTCAAATGACAGATACAGATCATGAGGAGCACTCATAATTTGGCTTGCCATCAATTTACCAGATGACAGTTTGTCACTTAAATGCATTTGCACATTTCACTACTAAAAATTCATGACAATCCTTTAAAATATTTATCAGCTCTTATTTTTAAAGTATAAAGAAAAAAGCCTAATCTTGGTTAACCTTGATTTATCTTTACTCTATGTTCTTTATATAAAAACTTCAGCATACTTTCTGGAAACTAGCAGTAAACTTATCTGTAATGCCATTGTAGGATCTAAAATATTTTGTCTAATTGTACCTCTGCATATTAATTTTATCCCAGCAAAAGCAATAAAGAAGATGTGATGGGAATACATGAAAATATGATAAAGTTCAAAGTACATTTTTGTGAAAAGTTCTTATAGGTGGTCCTATTATTCTTCCTCCTACATAAATGTTTTCAGGAAGCTCCATTAAAGAGAGCATATGAGTAAAGGTGAGAGGTGCCATTGTTACAAATGCTAGTGACCTGCTACTACTATTTTTGGATGAAGGGTGCTATATGTGCAAAATATTATGTTCTAGATTGGTTAGATGATCAGAATGAATGCATGATATATTTTTTCTACTCTCCCAGAGGCAATGACAATGGGAAAATTGCACAAAGAAATTGGTCAATTCATTGTTCAGTCTGCAGAAGATCCAGATAAATCAGATAGTCAAGTCATTAAGGTTAGTCCTTAGTTTATGTTTAAAGTTCTCCTTTCATTAACATTTTACTAAAAAAAAGAAAGAAATACCATAATGAAATGCCAGGCCCTGCTTCCCCCAAAGTCAGTTGATCTATTGCAATCTCTAGTTTATAAATACCACTATACATTGAAATTCTTAAAATAGTTCTGCTATCATGACCTGGTTATAATGGTATGTAAATAAATTAACTAAAACATAGTGTATTGGCACTTCATGTTGTTGAAATAATTCCAGACACTCCTTTGACTATATTTAACTGTATTAAAATAAAATGATTTTACAATGGTATACGATTTTATAATCAGTTATTTGCTTCACTTATACTATAACTTCTTGGGAAAATTCATAACTAACATTTTAAACCCTGAAATATGCTTCTTCAGATTTAAGATTGGGCTTCAAAATGCTGTGTTTTTTCCCTTGTTCCCACACCAATAGAGTCTGTTAGCTATTACACAATTGCATTGCGGTAATAATTTTGAAATAAAGGCATTATGTGAAATGCTGAGAACTCCCAGCTATCCCTGAATTAAATGTTCAGCATCTCACATGATCAGATCTGAAGAAAGAATATTCCAAATTTCTTTTTTTTTTTAAGTGGCAGATTGGTCAGAACGCATCAATTATTTCCTCTGTATACTATTTGTGTTAGTATCTTATACAGAGGTGTTAATAATGTTAAATAATTTTCCTAGTACTGCATTCATGCTTGCTTATTTATCTATTCTTATTTTAAGGATATTTCACTGAAGACAAAGGAAATTTTGACTAATCTGGCATCATTTACTGAAGTTTCTGATGATGGTGAGAAACCGACACTTAACTTTGAATCCCTAAAACAAAAGCGATATCCACCAGCTACAGAAAACTTTCTTTATCATCTAGCAGCTGCTGAACAAATGCTTAAGATATGACTTTGTTGATACACTTAAATGTTGTGGACCAATATGAAACTATTCCCTTTGCCATAAAACTATGACTATCTGCTACTTATATAAAAAATTAAAGGTAGCAAAGAAAATGTTACATTTTTAATGATGTAATGCAAAATATAGACATTTGACCTGGAACATGCGGCTACACATTAGGAAATATTTCTAGTCTTTTTACGTTTCTTTGACTCTGACTTTATACACACAAGGGCAGATACTCAAAAACACAACCTGAGTTGGGCACCTTACCTGTGTTTGTGCCTTTGAAATCTTCTTCCTTACTCCTGGTGTACTATAACTTCACAGAACTGGACATACTAGTATAAACACATTGAAATCCGATACACTGAAAGTAACACTGAAAACTGGAAAATGGTTAGAGCAGTAAAAATATACCTGTTTGTCTTGTTGCATAGCCATAAAGTAACAGTTTTTCAGTAAGCAGTCTGAAACTAACTTTGTTTTGTAATCTTCTGGGAAGAACTTAAATTCTTTGTAAGGAAACCTACTTTCTGAGCCAAACATCCAATGTTTCTGCAGAAATGTCTATGAAACCAGTCAAAAAGTTCTGCAGTAGCGCTTTTGTTATACGAAAAATAGAACTTTTTTTCCTGGCCTTTGCACAGATGGGTGTAGCATGTGGTTTTACATAAAGATTTTATACTTAAAATAAAAAATTTAGTAATCCATATTTATACTATTAAAAATTGAATGTTTGGTATCTTGAAGCTGTAAGAACTCATAATTAACTATATACAAACCATATTAATTTGAGAAAGATTTTTGTTTATGTATTGTAAGGAAGTCTATTTTAGAATATGGATAAGGAATTAGGTATCTATATATAAAATAGCTACTTATTGCAGTTAGTCCGAGAGAACTACTGCTACAATCCCCTATTTTGAGGGGTGTATAATCCTACTTCAGATATTTACACGAGACAGAAACTTTGCAGTTAGTTTAGACACAGAAGCATTTTTTAAAGGAACGGCATATTGACTGTAAAAAGAAAAGTAGTGCTTGTGGCACCTTAGAGACTAACTGTGTTTTGCATATCAGTGCTCTCTGACTTTTTTCCATTTGTATAACCTAAGGGGTGTTTTTTAATGGTCCAGATAAGTTTAAAGATCATATAGAAAGAAACACAGTTAGGGCTTGAGCCTTAAGTCCATTGAAGTTAGTCTTTCCATTGAGTTCATTCAACATGCTTTGGATCAGGTCTTGAGCATCTCTAGAACTATAACTACAGGGTTAGAGTGAAAATTTATTTCCCTGGATTCTTCTAAAAAATGCAAGCTTTTATTAAAATAACATATAGTTGAAATAACATGCATGCTTTAGGATAACTCACAAAAAAGCGGAGTTCTCATTTGCCAACTAAATATTTGATATTTAATTATTTTATTTTATGTTCAGTCTTGGAGACGCTTTAGTTGCAAATTTCCTTATTGTTTGTCTCAGACCTTTCCTTCTAATGTTTTTTGTATGAAAACAAATGAAACTTAATTTTGCACTTCAGGAATTATACATATTGCAAAGTTATGCCTATAAAACATGATCTTTTTTTTTTTTTCCCTGAACCCCTTGCCCTGTGTATTTCATGTAAATTGTGCTTGAATAGTCATGGTCATCAAGTGACAGGCTTCAGCTCTTAAATTACAATAAAATAATAGAAATATTTAGTAACGTGGTAACTTAAAACATTTACAATATTTCAACCACAATGTCTAGTTTAAAAAGAATCGTGTTGTGTTTTTGTTTACATTGAATGTACAGCAAGGTGGTATAAGCAAACTCTTGTAGTAGGTGGGAGACAGAATTTCAATGGAAGGTGTGCAAAATTAGGTTTAAATTCCCTCCAGCCCCCAGATGATGCACTTATCCTGTGAGGAGAAAATTGGGCCATTTGCACTTGTATGAAGTAGTGCATCACCTACACTATTACAACCTTTTATTCCATATATAACAAAACAGAACTGATGTAGATCACAACCAGTTTGTTTTGCTAACTTTCAAAGGGACAGATGGTAATGTCCTTGTTGAAATTTAACTTATTCTTTCTATCTCCAGAAGTCAGTGAACTGTGTTCCTCTAGAGTAGTATTTTTCTTCCTAATGGTTTTTTGACATCTAGAGATTTCACAAGGGTTAAAAGGAGAGTTTGAGTGTAACTGGTAAAATCAGCAATCCTTTGTTAACCAAGTGTGGTTCTGCGCTGAGAAGTGACAGTCTGAGACTCCAGGTTAGTTCTGATTTCCATAATGGATATGTTCAGCCTACAAATAGCCGTTTTTGCAACTGTCAGCCCTACAAACGCAATATGTGGGTCTGAAAGTCAAGCTGTATCCTTTTTTACTCCTTTATCATTCCTAATAGTAAGATTCTGCAGGTTAAATTCTGAGTTATGCCTTTTCTTCTCTATTGCCTTCTAGGATTGGGTAAAAGAGGAATGGATTTGGCCTCGCCATTGAAACTAAATGGTGATGTTGATAACCAACCCAGTAGAGAAACCAGCTCCCGCTCCCAGTTGCATTGGCTTTGCAGTGTTACCAAAGGTTTAAAGTAGAAAAAAATGGATGTATATAGTTTGATCTGACTCAGATTTACATTGGGAGCATATTGAGTTACATGGTACCTTTGTATAGCTACTGTTAGCACAGAACAGCACTTTAAAGCACGTACCATTACCCACCATTTCCATAGTCCAGGTCTACACGTAGATTTTGTACTGATGTAACTTTCAGTTAGGGATGTAATATATTTTTTAAACCAAAAAGTTATACTGGTATGTCTCCTAGAGTGGACACAGTTATGCCAATATAAAAGTTTATATCACTGTAGCTTATTCCTGTATGGGAAAGGGAATACTGAAATAACTGCATCCATAAAAGGGCTACACCACTTTAACTACACCAGTACAGTAAAAACGGTACGGCATCTGTGTATACGAGGCCTTAGTCTTTGTAGAGGTAAGGATTAACTTGAGATATGAGAGTTAATTACGTATACAAAAAACTGCATTAAAAACATTATTAAGGTTGCCAAGTCAAGCACTTCAAAGTTAGGAAATGTCAGAATTAAGGTTGCCTGTACAACATTAATTCAGCCCCCTTGTTTGTATGCATAATACTCTTTTTACAAGACATGCTGTTTTTTCCACAGGACCCTTGCCTCATTCAGTGCACAGAACTTAAGGAGCAGCTATTGGATATTTTATTTTTCTCCTCATTGTTCAACGTTTGGCCCCATGCCTTATTTACTGCACACTATTCAAACCCTGCTCTGAACAATTAATTTCCTAATGGGCTTTTCTGTGGTGCCAAACAATATAATATTTGAGTGCTTCAGAACTATTAATTTCTTTTCACAACACCCATCTGAGGTGAGGGGGCATTATCCCAGTTTTAAAGATGGGGAGCTGAGGAACAGAAAAATTAAGGTCAAAATATCCACTAATTTTGGGTGCCTAATTGGAGATGCCTGGTTTTTCGAGTACTTCACATTAAATAACACTTTATAGGTTCAAAGTACAGTTCTCTTTGTCTTCAGCTGCAGGTGTGAGTGCTCAGCACTTCTGTGAATCAGAATCCAGGCTATCAAGTTGGACACCCAGAAAATGAGGAATGCACAATTAGTGAATATCTGAGAAAAGTTTGAGAGTGACTTGACTAGCATCACATAGGAACTCTGGCAGAGGCAGGGACAGAATCCAGCTCTCCAGGGCAACATTCAGCTACCTTAACCATGAAACCATCCTTTTGTCTTCCTGTAATCCCCTGCCATCTTCTGCCTTAACCACTACATACCTTCCAACCTGGTATCTTACAGACACAATCTCCTTCACTACACAACCCTGTTCAGAGCAGGTTCATCCTGTGCACTTAATGAAGCAGAGGGAAAAAAGTTTGTGATTATGTAACATGAGTGTCTCATGATGCATATGCCCAAGGGGGCTGAATTCATTTTGCACATGCAAACTTTATACTGGTATTTACTAACTTTCAAGTGTTTGACTTTGCAACTTTAATGTTCTTTAAAGGTTTGTGTGTATAATTTCATATGCTTTTAAAAAAAGCAACCTAAAAAACCAATTTCCATCATCTGGCATCATATTGACATTCACATGGTTCATCAGCAGGGTTGGAACCTTTAGATTCATCACACAGACCTCTGCCATTTGAGCTAACAAGTAAAACATAGCAGTAGTAGGTTGTCATCCTGCATGCAGACCAGCATAAGAGGAGGAATGGGACACTTCTGCTAGTGCATTTCACAGATATTTGCTGACTGCAATCTGGATTCCAATCCAGGCTTTGGAGGGATGTGTCCCACAGGGGACTCAGATTCTTCTATTTCTTCTCAAGTACAACCCCTTCTACCCCACCCCCTTCCCACCTGTACCAGTCCTTTTTTTTTCCTCTCCCACCCCAGCTCCTTCTTCCTGTCACATTCTCCTCATCTATCTAGTCCCAGTCTCCACTGCTTAGGCTTCTCATCACAGGCGCCTTGCCCAGTAAGTTCTAGCCTCAAGCCTCTGGATTCTCTGTCCCCCCTGTACTAGTTTCATTGCCCAGCCAGTCCCCCACCCCCACACCGTGGCCTCCAGTCATACCTGCCCATGTTGCCTGCTCCCCTTGACTCCCAATCTCCTCCCCAGCTGCTTCTCCAATCTCAGTGTGTATCTTCCCTGCCCCATGCCTTGTTCCAGACTCTTTACCCGGTCCCAGTTTTTCCACGTACACCTCGGCTCCTCATCAGATCCGTCTCCCTCCTCATCACCTCACTGGTTCTCACTCTGTCTCCCTGCCTGCTCATCTGATTTCAATCTCCTCCCTTCACCAACTGGCTCCCAGTTTCCCCCACCACATTTATTCATAGATTAATTGGCTTTGAACCCCAGCCTGTCACAATCCCTCTCCTCCAAGTCCTAGACTTCTTGCCAAGTTTGTTACAGTTACTCCTGCTCCCAGTTACTTTGCCTACCAATCCCAGTCTCCCTCACAGAACTCCTGGTATCAGTTTACCTCTTCCCCCTACCAACCTTCAGTTCCACAGTCCCCACCCCCCCACAAAAGCAGGTCTGTCTCTTGACCCCTCTGCACATGAATCAGGCAGCTTTCTTCCCCCCATGCTGTCTGGGTCCAGCAGAGGGCCATCGAGAACACAGTAGAGACAGCATCCCTGGTCTCAGTTCAGATGTTGAGACCCAACATATGTCATAGCAGCCTAGAGCTGCATTTGTTGGTTAAGTCCTGCTCAGCCCCAACCTGGAGAATGCCCAGGATGGACAGAATCTTCAGGGAATTTTTGCTGCTAAAATGTAAAGTCTATAGTGAGCATGTACAAATGCAATTTTTCAAAGACATAAGTTGGCCAAATTTGGGGAGATTTTCACAGAGATGGCAAAAGGATACATCCTTGACACAATTGGCATCCCCTGCCAAATTTCTAGTCCTTGCTCCCAAGCATGGGGTCTTTAGAGCTTTTCAAAGAAAAGGTTGCCAGAATTTTTAATACTGCAAATCAATTAATTTTTCCCTCGTTCTTGGCAATGGCTTAGTCGTTTTGGCCAAAATTTTCCAAGTCTGATGCAACACCTGGTATGGAACATTTTAGCCTGAATGGTTAAAGTTTGGCAGTTATAAGCAACTGAAAACAGGGTTTGCAGTGTATTGGGCACCTTAAATAATAAGAGGTTCTTCCAGCTCTGCTTATATTATGAGAGTAACTTTCCACACATGGAGCTGCAAGTATCATTTAGCTTAAATTACTACAGACTGTAACATATTCATGTGTAATGCCAGAGGATTTTAGCGTGTTTAGAATCGGCATGAGTAATTAAATTGATGTGTTGTCTTCATCTTTCTGTGGGTATGTTTCCAGAGGGGTCCTACAGGGATTGAGTCTTGGCCCTTTGCTATTTAACATTTTGATCAATGATCTGGAAGAAAACATAAAATCATCACTGATAAAGTTTCCAGATCACACAAAAATTGGGGAAGTGGTGAATGATGAAGAGGATGGGTCACGGATTCACAACAATCTGGATCACTTGGAAAACTGGGCTCAAGCAAACTGTGCTTTAATACAGCTAAATGTAAATGTATACATCTAGGAACAAAGAATGAAGATCATACTTACAGCATGGGGAACTCAGTGATTCTGAAAAAGATTTGAGGGTGTGATGGATAATCCATTGAAAATGAGCTTCCAGTGTGACACTGCAGCCAAAAGAGCTGGTGCAATCCTGGGGATGCGTAAACAGGGGAATCTCAAACAGGAGTAGAGAGGTTATTTTACCTCTGCATTTGGCATTGGTGGTTGGAATGCTGTGTCCAGTTTTGGTGCCCACAATTTAGGAAGGATATTCATAAATTGGAAAGGCTTCAGGGAAGAGCCATGAGAATTATTAGAAAACATGCCTTATACAGATTAGTTTAACAAAAAAGTTAAGGGAGTGACTTGATTACATCTGCATGGGGAACAGGCTCTTCATTCTAACATAAAAAGGCATAAAACTGTGCAGTGGTTGGAAATTGAAGCTAGACAAATTCAGACTGGAAATACGGTGTAAATTTTTAAAGGTGAGAGTAGTTAACCATTGAAACAATTTACCGAGGCTCATGGTGGATGCTCCATCCCTGCCAATTTTTAAGTTTGGATGTTCTTCTAAAAGATAGGCTCTAGAAATTATTTGGGGGGATGTTCTGTGGCCTGTGTTGTCCTGGAGGTCAGTCTAGATGATCACAGTGATCCCATGGGGCCTTGGAATTAATTTGTTTGTTTAGACCTGGTCCATTATAGTACTTTTGCGTTGCTTTCTTAATTGTTCACACTAGCCTTTACTGTGGTTAATATTAAACATTGTAAAAAAAAAAAAGTATATTCTGTTGATAGTAATGAGGGTTAACATATGTGTATTAAGAGCATCGGAAAATCCTTTCTAAATTCACCTTTAGTATGTTGCTGGTACAGGAGTAATGATGGAACAATAGGACAATGTAACTGTAGGATTTATTATGACTTTACTGTAGCAATTAGAACTGTTTCCCTCCCTTTGAAAATGATGGGGCCAGGATACTTTTATTAAAAAAAAATATATATAGGCAAAAATACAATTAATGAGGGGGCTGATCTAAAAGAGCTACTCACAATCCTTTAATAGTCACATCACTGAACTCTCTCCATAATCCATGTAGTACAGCTTTTGCTGCCATTACTGTGTGAGAAGGGCTTTCTTTTTCTTCCTGCTACTAGTTGGGGTTTTTACAGTATATTCCTTTGGAGAGCTATATAATACCACCGACAGAATACACAGATATCCTCTGTAGGAGTAGCAAAAGCTCTACTGTCACTCTAAATATAATCAGGCAAGAGGAAAAATAAAATTGATTATGGCATGCAGTAGCACTAAGTGGCAGTCAGGGTGCTGTGTGTATCATATGATTAAGCAGCCATTCCTATAGCCTCCTAGTTCACAGTTTTGCTAACATGCCACAAATTCTCAAAAATAGCTATTTTCCTACCAGCTTCTTTTATGCCTTCCTCTGCTCTGGCCTCTGCTTTCCTCTAAGGAAGAATTGTAAGGACTGCATGGAAGCTACAAAGTGAGAGAAAATGAGAACCTTCAGATTTACAATAGCAGGGGTCTGCCTTATGCCATCTTCTCTCTGAGGCCGTGGCAATGATAGGGCTGAAAGTGCTAATTTGGGAGTGGTATTTTGTTTAGAGATTATTTCTGTAAAATCAATTACGAAATAATTGATAAGATGTAGGCATTATCACCTGCAGTCCCATACCTTACAGAGCTGCTTCAGTAATGGAGTTGGAGCCCCCTGCTAACCATGATTCTGCTGTGTTCTATTCACCATACAGCTTCATAACCAAGTACCATAACAGCTGGATACTCTGCCAGTTATTTGGTGGCCTGCTATAACTACTCGCCTTCTGCCATGAAAGACCTATTTGTTTCTCTTCAGCTCTCTGAGTTAAGTGGAGGGACAGTGAATAAGGAATAATAAACAGGTTAGGGATTAATCCAGAATACCCTCCCCAAGCTTGTTTCCCCTCACAGAAGCTCCTCCACAGACTTAGAGGAGCTGCTTACATTGTCACCCTTTTCTCCCTAGTGTAGATACACATGCTGAAGTTGCTTGAAGCAATAATAATGCAGGAAACGTGCCTTCATTCTCTTCTCTGGGGCGGTTTTCACATGCAAGCTAATTTGGATGAATACAGTCACTCTGTAGAAATAAGGATTTATTTCTAACCCCTCTCACTATAGGATCAGAAAACCACAGCTGCTGTCTTCTTCGGGTCTAACCCAAAGCCCACTGAAGTCAAGGGAAAAGACTCCCTTTGATTTCAGTGGCCTTTGAATCAGGCCTCAAAACTTTCATCTGAAGAGTGAATTTCAGGGGAAGTCCATGAGGTTGGTTCTGTAGTTTGTTTCTGGACACCTTCTCCCTGAACATCTTCCCAATTAAGTTTAAGCAAAGTTGTGTCAGGGTTGTACTGTTTTAAAATAATTTTATTACCCAGTAAACCCAACTTGACTTCCACATGTCACTTATTTTTTATCCCTTGATCAAATCTATTGACTTCTACTTTTGGGGTGCAGTGGGGAATCTTGTTCTTACCCTACATTATGGGCTCAAAGTCACCTCCCCAGATGAAAATATTAATACTACATTGCTACCTCAGTCACTAAGTGTGAAGCAGCATTAAAAGCTTTGTAAGAAGGGAAAACGCCTCCCTTCCCCAACTGAAGTTTATCCTTTTACCAGTCATCTTCCCTGTGTTGTATTTCAAAAAGGGAACAATGGAAAAATAAAGCCTTTTAAGTAATATGCAGTTATAGATTTTAATAAGTAGGGAATCAACCACATTGCTGTAGGAGAAAGTACAGAATGCTGGATGTTTCTGATGGGTACAGTTATACAATATTTTTCTCTTTCTGGAGTTAATCACATATAAAGTAGAGGCATTATTAAGCTATTTTCACACACAGGATTCTATGGGGGATCTTGCAGATGGTTTAGATTAGTCTGTCCGTTTAAAAATGTACTGTTCTAAGCCCAGTCTGACGGCCTTTCCCATGACTTCATTATTCAAAAATACACTAGACAGATTGATTTAAGTTTGAAGCCTTGTATGGACGTACAAATTCAGTTTGATCAAAAGCACACTTATAAGTTAAAGCCATTTTCTAAACTCCCCTGTTGTAAAAAAGCACAGTTTCTTCTGTGGATGTCAAAATCTCTTTTTCAAGGTCATCTCGTTTTATCTGAAATATAAACAAGAGGATTAAACTTATGTCATTAGTGTTACTTTGGGTCCTAACACATACAAGTCAAAGCTCTATCTACACCAAACTTTACATAACTTAAAACATGTAATAAAGTGTAACTAAAAACAAGACTGAATGAGGTGTGGTTTTTGGCTGCTATTTTGTTTAGTTATCTTCCCCACATTTAAAGAAATGCATTATCTAGACCACAGTATAGTCTCCAACTTTGAGTATCAGGCAGTTGCCATTTGATATACTTTGGGTGGCTCTTATACTATAACTGGTAACTTCCCGTATGTGGTGAGCAAATCATAAAGAGGAAAAAGGAACAAGCCACTTGTACTTTCATCACATGACTTCAGAAATTCTATCAACTCTAGTCTACCTTTGTCACTGTAAAAGATGAAACAAGGTACACTAGACCTTTAACGTTAGTAAAGGACTCCTCCTGGATCTATATCATCCCATGTTAGAGTTTTCTGGAAGAGTTCCTCAAACAGAGTTGCTGAGGGAGAGAAAATGATTGTGGAAGAAATCCCAGGCTCCTCGTTTTGTTCAGGGTGTAAGACTGGAGTTCCATGGTACTCGATTGGCACTCCCTCTCAGGGACTGCTGGGCATCTAGTTTCCAAGGTTGCTGGGAGGAGAGTGAGGTATTGATTTAAACATCTCCCTTTGTTTGCAATAGGGGAAACAAGAAGGGTTTCTATAGGTATGTTAGCAACAAGAAGGTGGTCAGGGAAAGAGTGGGTCCCTTACTGAATGGGGGAGGCAACCTAGTGATAGAGGATACGGAAAAAGCTAATCTACTCAATGTTTTTTTCAGCTCTGTGTTCACAAACAAGTTCAGCTCCCAGACTACTGCACTGGGCAGCACAGTATGGGGAGGAGGTGACCAGCCCTCTGTGGAGAAAGAAGTGGTTCAGGACTATTTAGAAAAACTTGACGAGCACAAGTCCTTGGGGCCAGATGCACTGCATCCAAGGGTGCTAAAGGAGTTGGCGGATGTAATTGCAAAGCCATTGGCCGTTATCTTTGAAAACTCCTGGAGATCAGGCGAGGTCCCCGATGACTGGAAAAAGGCTAATGTAGTGCCCATCTTTAAAAAAGGGAAGGAGGAGGATCCTGGGAACTACAGGCCAGTCAGCCTCACCTCAGTCCCTGGAAAAATCATGGAGCAGGTCCTCAAGGAATCAATCTTGAAGCACTTAGAGGAGAGGAAAGTGATCAGGAACAGTCAGCATGGATTCACCAAGGGCAAGTCATGCCTGACTAATCTAATTGCCTTCTATGACGAGATAACTGGCTCTGTGGATGAGGGGAAAGCAGTGGACGTGTTATTCCTTGACTTTAGCAAAGCTTTTGACACTGTCTCCCACAGTATTCTTGCCAGCAAGGTAAAGAAGTATGGGCTGGATGAATGGACTATAAGGCGGATAGAAAGCTGGCTAGATCGGGCTCAATGGGTAGTGATCAATGGCTCCATATCTAGTTGGCAGCTGGTATCAAGCGGAGTGCCCCAAGGGTCGGTCCTGGGACCGGTTTTGTTCAATATCTTTATTAATGATCTGGAGGATGGTGTGGATTGCACTCTTAGCAAGTTTGCAGATGACACTAAACTGGGAGGAGTGGTAGATACGCTGGAGAGTAGGGATAGGATACAGAGGGACCTAGACAAATTAGAGGATTGGGCCAAAAGAAATCTGATGAGGTTCAGCAAGGACAAGTGCAGTGTCCTGCACTTAGGAAGGAAGAATCCCATGCACTGCTACAGACTAGAGACTGAGTGGCTAGGCAGCAGTTCTGCCGTAAAGGACCTAGGGGTTACAGTGGAAGAGAAGCTGGATACGAGTCAACAGTGTGCCCTTGTTGCTAAGAAGGCTAATGGCATTTTGGGCTGTATAAGTAGGAGCATTGCCAGCAGATCGAGGGACGTGATTATTCCCCTCTATTCGGCACTGGGGAGGCCCCATCTGGAGCACTGTGTCCAGTTTTGGGCCCCACACTACAAGGAGGATGTGGAAAAATTGGAAAGAGTCCTGTGGAGGGCAACAAAAATGATTAGGGGGCTGGAACACATGACTTATGAGGAGAGGCTGAGGGAACTGGGATTATTTAGTCTTCAGAAAAGAAGAATGAAGTGGGATTTGATAGCTGCTTTCAACTACCTGAAAGGGGGTTTCAAAGAGGATGGATCTAGACTGTTCTCAGTGGTACAGATGATAGGAGGAGTAATGGTCTCAAGTTGCAGTGGGGGAGGTTTAGGTTGGATATTAGGAAAACCTTTTTTACTAGGAGGGTGGTGAAGCACTGGAATGGGTTACGTAGGGAGGTGGTGGAATCTCCTTCCTTCGAGATTTTGAAGGTCAGGCTTGACAAAGCCCTGGCTGGGATGATTTAGTTGGGGATTAGGTCCTGCTTTGAGCAGGGGGTTGGACTAGATGACCTCCTGAGGTCCCTTCCAACCCTGATATTCTATGAAACTCAGGGAGTTATAAGGAAGAGAATTGAAACTACCCTCTGGTTTGCTTGTTTGATATACTGGCTTTCAGTTTGAGGAAAAAAGGACTGTCATGATAAGTAAAGCCTCTGAAGAGGACCCTTGCCAACTCCAGGACTGGAAAAACCCAAACTCCCCTGCTAGGGTTTTTTTTCATCACAGAGAACTCCAGGAGTGCAGCTTCATTGTTTGCTTCAGCTTATCATGGTGCGTTGAGAAGACTAATTTGAATGAGGTACATATGGTAACTACTCTCAACACAAATTCATTGTACACTGAGTCTGGGCCCCATGGAATCTGACAAGCAGCATCACAATTTAAAACCACTGATCACTTTTAGTACTGTAGTAATTTTAATCCTGCTGATTATTGCTCTCATCTTAAAATGTTGGCAGTAGACACATGGCAGATGTTCCACATAGCAATCAGTCCTAAAAAGTTATCTAGAGAACAGGAAGAACACGGTTTGGATAAATTGACATACCTCTCCCAACTGCGGGAATACACTGAATGAAACTGGCAATAACGCACCCAATGCTGAAACAGTCATAAGCAGTCTCAGTGGAGTCAAAACGTGTGGATTGCTGAGTAAAAAGTTTGTGCTGTCAAAAGAGTTGGGAAGATAAATTATTGTTCAAGGCAGACATGCTTAACTGTCAAACCAGAATCGCTAGTGAAACAAAGGACGTTAAATACTATTTTACAGGAGAAAATTAAAGCTATCGTGCTGTAGTAGGTGAAATAATTTTACATTCCGTGCTGGTGTTTTCTTTATTATATAACTTAGGTTCTTGCTATTCCCTTGCTCCCTACCATGTGCGTGGTCTTCTTTACTCTTATTTTGGGCCCAGATCCCTACATTATTGTCCACATATGGATGACAATACAGGATTGGGACATAAGCAACAACACGTAAACGGAAAACAGAAGGTACCAATATGCGTTTGAAATGCCTCAGTCCTTTAATTCAGATTTTTTTTCTTGGATCATTTTGTCTGTTGCTGTTCTATTTAGCCAGTTCTTGGAAGCATGATACTTTCACATTGTACACAGTTATTAAACAGCAGGATGTTTTTATTAATTATGTTACAATAACGCCTAGGAACCCCACCCAAGGATTCTTCTGGTATAACTTCTCAGTTCACTTAAATTCCTTCCTCGCATGGTCTATACTGCAAGCCTACATGGTAGCAATACAAGTAAAACTGAAGCAGAAAAATAGAAGCAAGCAATGAAGTCAGAATAGTCAATAAGGATTCTAATGCCCTCTCCGCTGTGACTGAAAGCGCCTCGGTATTCACACCCTATTGTAATAATCTTTGTACAAAATGTTTCTTGTATCATTTGAAAACTAACAAGTTACTGGTCATTAATATCATGGTGAAACATAAACAGCAACATTATATGTAAAGTTATGAAATCCCCCTGTATAATGTTTTTAGAACATGGTCAAAACCACACAGCTCTGCCCAGGCAAAAGTATTTTGGACAAAGAAATGTGTGTTTACCTCAATTTACATATAAGTAGTAAACAGGGTCCTTGAGACAGCAGAGAGAGGAGATGGTAGCAGACAAACCAAATTTGCATTTCGGCAAACACAGGTGAGAAGAAAGAGCATGGAGCCTCCTTCACCACCAGACTCCATGTTGCCGTCTTTACTTTTTGAAAAAATTTTGCTTTGAGGGGCAACCCTCAGAAGAATCCACTTCAAAGGTTAACTGGACTATAAAAGAAAGAGGCAGAAATCCCCAAGGGATCTCTCCTCTTCACCTAAGAAGACAAAGGAACCATTCCTTGGACTTTCTTTTATTTTTTTTTTGCGGCGGGGAGAAGAAAAGAGATCCTGACCTGATAATTTGGTTGGCCATATTGCTGGGAACATGTGATAATCTAAACCAATCTAGTGTTGTGTTTAAACTGAACTGTTTGGTGACTCCAGTTAAAGCAGCAAACTGTTGAATATTGGCCCTTTACAGAGGCAATGGACCTTTAATATCTGAACTGTACAGGAGAGGGCTGGACAGTGCAGAACACATGTTTTGGGGGAAATCGGGAACTGGGAGTTTGTTGGGGTCACGCAGCAAATAGTAACCAAGGCTGGTGGAAGCCAGACTGTGAGTGGTGTGTTGCTGACAGGCTTCTGGGGTCAGAACTGTTAGACCAGCGCTACAGCTGTACACAGACTCAGGGTGTGACCTATAGCCTGGTTTTGAGCGTCCCAGGTTGGGAGCTGCAGCAGCAAAGCATTGTGAGGCGCCCAAGGTTGCAGGGCAGGTGGTGACACAGCCCCTCAGTGGTCTGGACTGCACCCCAGAACTTGACAGCCACACACCCCAGTAGTAGAACCTCTTACCGTTGCAAGAAGTATAGAAGAGACTCTGGAATAATTACTGCTGTCCCAAAAAAGGCTGCTCTTGATAAAGCTGTTTCTTGTACTGCCTAAGAAAAATGTGATTCAAGTTAGAGCTACCTGACGCTCCCACGCTGCACTCATGCAGCTTTGCTTTTAGTCTTGGTAACTTATTATTTGTATTACCATACCTAGTCATGGACCAGGACCCCGTTTCCTTAGGTGCTATACCACGCTAGGATTTCATGCAGTTAAGTGAAGGGTCGACATTTTTGGTAGGGTTTCTCTCTAAAAGGGAAACTAAACTCTTTCAAGTGGCGACTATACCAGTTGTGGATTCTGTGTTATCTCAAAAAGGGAAGGTTCCCACTGATGCATTGTCTGACATGGAAGTTATTTTAAACTAGTTCAGCCTTGCAAAAGTAGCCTTTTAAAGGTACTGAGCTGCACCTGCTCTCATAGATTCAAAGTGACCCATCTCCCCCGGCATCCCCAACCCACATGCAGCCTTCTCTCTTCTGTCATAGTGGTCTGCACCACGAGGGTTAGAAAGAAGGGAAAAGTGCCTGGTCTTGTGCCACTGAGGCTGTCCATTGCACTGGATTCCTTGGGATCAAAGGGGTGTCTATCCCCTGTCAACCTGCACAAAGCCAGCCTGGCTTAAAGGCATTTGTCCAAGTCCACAGAGCAAATCGGTGGATAAGCTTGGAATAAAACACAGAAGTTCCTGGCTCCAATATACTTAATTCGCTCTATTCTCAATACTAAGGCCAGCTTTTTGTTGGGAGTGAAAACAAGCCAGCATGAACCTATCTTGGGTTGCCTACCTTCAACCCAGCTTTTTGTGACACTCCAACGACCTTGCCATTCTTGTCCATAACTTCGATTCCATTCTCACACTCAGTTCCTCGGACAATCATCACATTAAATGCACTCAGGCAGGCTGTAAAAGTAAAAAGGTTTTGTGTGTGTTTGTTTGTTTTTTAAAGTTGTTTTGCCCCAATTGGATTTTACCAATTCAATATTAGGACATTTATAATTAATGCACATTTTAAAATTCCAGTGATATTCTGGGATGAACTCCGCAAGTCGTACTTGATAGGAATTGAGCTGAGGTATCCCAAGTCTCAGTCCACTGCCCTCTGTACTAAGCTGCACACTGCTCAGTGATATGATCAACAGAACATGTACTTTGCTCCCCAGCCGCACACCTCAAATAATGTGCCTCAGTGCTTTAATTCAGAGCAATCCCATTCACCTGGTACACAACAAGAATATTTCATTTCCCTTCTGGACTTAGCAGTCCATTGTCTTAAAATATCCAGTGTAGTGTCAGCCACTGAAAAAAGTTTTGTGATCCTAGGCTAATGACACAAGGGGATACAGAATATGAGGAGTTGAGAGTCCAATGGGTTTCCTGCCTCAGCTGTCATAATAAAACTCTTACCAAAAATAAGCTCTCAACTCTGAAGGTGACCGAAGAACTGTGAAGAGCAGCATGGGCCAAACATACCAAGGGAGTGCTGGGGAGCTAGCCCTTTTTGAAATGTTAGGTTTATCTTTTCATTAACTTTTTGAAGAGCTGTTCCATAAAGTTGTCAGCACAATTTGTTTCAAACACTAAGACCAATAGTCACCAATTGCCTTCAACATTCCTATCATTAAGTACGTTTTCAGATGAGGAGACACAGGTCTAAGTGACCAGTCCAAGGGGAGGAGAGTCAGTGTCAGAACTTGAAACAGAACTCGGGAGATCTGGACTCTCAGTATTTTCATTTCTGTTCCATCAAAAGTGGGCTTCTAAGCAGATCCAAAGAACATGTCGGGAAGCCACAGGCCCTGTTGTCATCCTGTCTGTTATATGGAATGCATTTATTGTACCTTATAAATTTCAGTTAAAAAAGGTTGCCACTTCCTTTTAATGGCGGTGGGAAATAATATGCCAGTAATGAACGCAACTTTCAGCCATTAAATTACAGGCCAGGTTCATCCCGGGTGAAACTTCACTGACCTCAATGGAGTTACGCCAGTGACAAATTTAGCCTGACAGCCTTACAAAGTTGACAAGAACCTGCTGTAATGAGTCTCACTCTTTCCACAACAGTGGCTGCAGAGATAATGTCTTCACTGACAAAGAGGTCGCACACCGGAGAAAAACTGTGGCACATAACATGCACAGAAATTTATTTCCTCAAGAGAAATGGTTGCATGTCCTGTATATGGAAGTAAGGAGAATGCCCTAGGATTTTATGACAGTTCATAGCACTGACCTTTAAACAGAGAATGCAAAATAGCTAGATATAAACTTTCATTAACTTTCATGCAGAAAATAAAGTACCCAGTGAAGGCAGCAGGTGAAGACTAAGGGCTATATCCTGGTTTGGTTCTATATAAAGATATAGAAGTTCTAAAGGTAGATTGACGGCAGCACATGGGCTGTAACAGATACAAGAACAAATCCACAGCTATTTGTTTTCAATTTACTTTTACTCACCAAGAAGTGGAATGGGTAAAATTTTTCTGAAGAACGTTTGCATAGAAGGATTATTCACTCTATTTTGTGTCATGACAAAGTGAGGAAATGCCTAAGAAATTTGGAAGAAACACATATTCTGTTAATAATTAAACCAATAATGAAATTTGGGCCACAGATTGGAAAAAGAAAACAACCTGTGGCTTTGTATTTTAAATGCTTTTGATAAAACTAGGCTTTTAAAAAAAGAATCTGGTTTACCAATTTGAGGGAGAACAAATTTTCTCTAATAACTGGGTTCTTTTGTGATTACACGTTTTACAGAAAAAAGGGGAAATGAAACCTTTATCAAAGAAAAATGGTAATTAATAATTATATTCTGGACAGTAGTCTCTACTACTCAGTATCAGCACATGGGCTATAAAAATGTCAACTGTGAAATTAACAGATACGAAAAAGAGCTTATGAATGGGAATAAAAATATATGAACAATCTGTCTAGATATTTATGAAGCACCCAGACACCATGTTATCTAGGTGTGGAAAATGAACTAAAAACCATTTAAGTTTTCTTAGCAATACATATCACCACACTCACGAAGTTTTGCCAATTATAGTGTAATTCAATAAATCTTAGATATACTTATTGTGTGCTTGAATTTAGTGGTGATTGAACAGCTCAGGAGTCTGAAATCCTCATAAATCAAAACCCCTGAATCTGATAACAGACTGAGGCCAAAACTCCCAAACTGAATATTCCCAAAGTTCATAGCGTCAAATCCAAAACTTTACCATGGCTTCGGGCATTTCAATTCAGTCAGTTATAAAGGTAGGTATAAGCTAAAAACTTGGATCTAGAACCTAACTAATAATATTTCATGATGACCTGCTAAATTAGTTTATGTTTTGTAGAACCAGTGTTCATTCTGTGGTTTCTTCTCTATTTTTCTAGACTAACAGAGATAGAGAATGATAAAAACAAAATTTAATACTGGCAGGAAAAAAGCTACTAAATTCTAACCTCAGAGGAAGATGAGTAAATAGCAAAGGTAAAGGCTTGCATTCCTGATCAAGAGCAACAGAGGTTGCAATCTTCTATACCCAACAGGACTGGGAGGAAATTAGCTAGCGTGACTTTGGGCTCTGGAAGAACTGACTTGGAGGGTACTAGGCCTTGTGACAATCCCATTATCAGTCCCCCACGCCAGAGTATCAGAAAGTAATTACTGAGATCATGCAAATACGTACTCCTATACATGCTGCATAAGAGATGGCACCTGTGCTCAGAAGGAGTTGCTTTTCTGGCAGCTTTTGTGGCAATGCTGTTTCCTAAAAGTCAGAACACACACACTATGTAAATTCAATTTCATCAGCTCATGTTCAAAGTGGTATCATGCAACTAAAAAATAATAATAATCTAAAAAAACCCACATACTTCAGTTTTAGCTGTAGCATTTCCATTTGCTATGGTGAATCCAGCAGCGTATGCATGAAACAGGAACTGCAGAAAAGGAGAATGTAAACAACAGTATATTTTTGGATCTTGGGTAACAGACTTATAACTGTAGAATGAAAATGGTTACCTGCCAAATAAATGCTTGCTTTGCTCCTCTTTGTGGTAGTAAACTAGCAAAAACCTAAGAGAAAAGCACCAAGGGAAAGTTAGTCTCAATGAATCCAGGGCCCTATGGACAGAAGTGGCTGATTTAAGTATGAAGGAGACTAATCTATTATTTATTATTATTTACAATAGCACCAAAGGCCTCAGGCAAGACAGGGGCTTATTAGGGGAGCTGTTGTGCAAAGACACCAGTAGTTTCTTGCTGTGGACACCTCATTCGCCCTTAGTGGCCCAACAAGCCATATATCCCTTCCATATATCCAAGCATATTTACTTTCTCATTTAATAGAAAAGTAAAATAGTCATTCAAACAGTGAGTACGAGACTAGCTAGGTGACACATTCTCACACCAGGAATAACAGACACCTTCACAGCTGTGGGATACAAAGAGAAACAAATGAAGTCAGATCATAAAATATTAGATACAAGGAAGAACAAGAGTCAGATACTCAGTCTTCGTTGGAGGGTACAGATGCTAAGCCTAATTTGATCCCAGGCCTGATCCTTAAGGATTTATTTTCCAGCTGCTACATTTTGAGATTTATGGACCAAATTCAATTATGGCATAAGTTGTGCAACTGTAACCCACAGGGGTCAATGTGCATTACTTGTCCCTGATCCACAGGCTACGGGTCTGTCACAGCTCTCAGCTACAGAGCTTGACTCTTTGACTCAAGCTCTCAGGAGTCATGCTTTTAGTTCTGGAGATCCCTAGTTCAATCCATGATGTTGACCAAGATGTAGCAGTTATCAAATGAGTGGAGTTCAAATCCACGGAGAGGGATGTGCAACACACACTTCATTTAATACACAACTCTTGTCAATGAGGAGTGGTACTAGTTTATGCCAAGGTTTAATCTAGCCCTATCTATTAAAGCTCCCCAAATTGTGACATATATATACCAAGTACATAAACTTTGGGGGCATTATTAGAAGAATTATTTTCCGCCCATGTGTATTTTCACTGGCACCCTGCAATTTATTTGCAAGTAGATAATATTCTGGTTCCAAACAGCAGAGTGTGAGGCTTTTCTGTGTCTCTCTCTAAATTCAATTCTGGGTAAACACAGGAAAGTCAGGCCTTGTTCTAACTGGCTCATGAATTTCGACAGAAGACATGTGAATGATTGACTTTCATGTGTGAACAATGTTCTTGAATGTTTGGAAAGCAAAGTGACCAGTGGTTTGGGGTGTCTTGATTTTTGGGTATCCAACTCGACATCTCGCACCCAGAAATTGAGACGCCTAAAATGACTCATCACTTCTGAAAATTTAGATAATTATAAATACACACATAGATCCACTGCAATCTTCCATTATTACTCACCAATGGGGTGACTAAGGGCAGGAAAGCTAAAAGAAGAAACAAAATGTTTTAGTAAATCAACTTGTGGGGCTGGGTAGTTGGCTTGGGGATGAGGGGAGAGGAAACAAATATGACTAGTCCAAAAGAAAACACTGGGGTTTGACCTTTGTCTCTCATTCTCTAACCAGAAGGTAGAAGCATCTCCAAGATACTGCTCTCACAAAATGCAACAGCCCACAGCAACAGTGCTAATGGGAAGCTACATAACTCTACAGAAATAAAAGGAGTACTTGTGGCACCTTAGAGACTAACAAATGTATTTGAGTGTAAGCTTTTGTGAGCTACAGCTCACTTCATCGGATGCATTCAGTGGAAAATACAGTGGGGAGATTTACATACACAGCGAACATGAAACAATGGGTGTTACCATACACACTGTAACAAGAGTGATCAGGTAAGGTGAGCTATTACCAGCAGGAGAGCTGGGGGGAAAAACCTTTTGTAGTGATAATCAAGGTGGGCCATTTCCAGCAGTTGACAAGAAAGTCTGAGGGGCGGAGGGGGGGGGGGGAAACATGGGGAAATAGTTTTACTTTGTGTAATGACCCATCCACTCCCAGTCTCTATTCAAGCCTAAATTAATTGTATCCAGTTTGCAAATTAATTCCAATTCAGCAGTCTCTTAAGTTCCCCCCCCCCGCCCCCGCTCTCCTGCTGGTAATAGCTCACCTTCCCTGATCACTCTCGTTACAGTGTGTATGGTAACACCCATTGTTTTATGTTCTCTGTGTATATAAATCTCCCCACTGCATTTTCCACTGAATGCATCCGATGAAGTGAGCTGTAGCTCACGAAAGCTTATGCTCAAATAAATTTGTTAGTCTCTAAGGTGCCTCAAGTCCTCCTTTTCTTTTTGCGGATACAGACTAACACGGCTGCTACTCTGATAACTCTATAGGGAATTCATTTCACCCCTCCCAAAAGACAACTGTGGTACAAGATTTGCATAAGAAAAGTGAGAGGTTACATTAGGTAATGAATAAATAGCCTTCGTGGAAGTATATCTGTGTCTCATCCAAACTCCGTGCAATCCTGGCTTAATATTTCATGACCCCAACCAGATTCTACCCACAGGACGGACTCCAGCCAGCCTGGAGCAAAGCCGGTTGTGTCAGACCATAGTTGTGTGGATTAAGGGAAAACACAGTGCACCACAATATACATTAAGAGATTTGGGTACTGTTCATATGGTGCCAAAAACTAGTGACTGGTCAGTATATTTCCCCCTAGGGAGTCAGTGTGCAGACAGAAAAGGAGTACTTGTGGCACCTTAGAGACTAACCAATTTATTTGAGCATAAGCTTTCGTGAGCTACAGCTCACTTCATCGGATGCATACCGTGGAAACTGCAGCAGACTTTATATACGCACAGAGAATATGAAACAATACCTCCTCCCACCCCACTGTCCACTGCTCAGAGCAGATGAACTATGTGAAAGGTGTATACAAATCAATTTTCTTTAAAGGACTACAGGAATAGTCTTCAACTGAGATAAATATAACCAACATGAATAACAGTGGCCTCATTTTTCTGTAACTAGAAGGGCCCCCAAGCATTTGTCATTGGAAACCTGTCAAAAATGTGCAGTAAGCTTCTATTACAGCAACTGACCTGGTGGTCTAAACACAAGGGGAATTATCTCGCCAGTACCAGGGTGCACAGAGGACTTAAAGAAAAAGAAAAGAAAGTTAGGACATCTCTGTCAGCCTAAATGAAAAATATGAGAAGTAAATTCCAACATCTTTTATAAACTCACCAGACTCAGCTTCCAGGCTTGTTTTACCTAGCATGATTTGAAAATAAGATTAGCAATGGCACTTCATAAGAGGTTTAATGGCTAAAATCTTATTTCTAACTTTGTTTATTCTATATAATCTTTCTGTAACGATAACTGACATTTATACATAGCATGTCATACACACACCCGTTTGATTATATTCTCCCTAAAATTCCCCCAGGGATTCTACTGAATACAATATTTTATTTTTTTTCTGTCCTGACATGTTGTGTATTGTTGTCTAGCAGTATTAGAACATACAAAACCATCAGGTTGGAAAGTGAGTAAAAATACAGCCGAAATAGCAATGGAATTTCAGGATAGAATACCACCAGCTCTTAATTTGGCTTAAAGTCTAAACACACCAGCCCTTCCAAAAAAGGGCCAGGAAAATCTTAATAATGACAAGGGGTCATGCCTTAATTTTACATCTCATCCCAAAGGCAGCACCTCTAGTGACACAGCGCTATCTAACACCAGGCTGGGACATGTGATTCAGTGATGAACCAAAGAATTCCACCTGATGAATCCCCAGTTCAGTACTACTTCCTGCAGAAAGATTCTCTGCAGAGGTTTTCCATCCAAGTATTGACCAAGCCTGCCACTGCTTCGTTTATGAGAACTGATGGACAGACCAAGCTGGAATAGTTACAGTTCATCTGCAGCCCATGTGACAATGAAGCATCGATGATTTAAAATAAGTGTAATAAAGATTTTGCATAGTACACATCAGACAAGAATGTACAGACTCTACGGCTGAGCTGTGGGAGAAAGCAGAAGTATTAGGTTATCAAGAGGATTGATTCCTATGATTCTCTGGCACTTTTTAAGAGAACAATATTATGCACAAATGTATGATACTTTCTTGGATGATGGAACTGGAGTCCAAAATTAAGGTCAGCAGCTACCCTAGGAATTCTTCTACCAGCTTATAAGAGACAGAAAATCTGGGTGGTAACGCAGACTTGTTGAAGCTTTTTTTAATTTTTTTTGGGCCCCGTATGTATCTCAGGCTCTCTCAGTACCTGCCTTTTCTAATACAGTCATGACAGCTGTTTCATTCATGAAGTATGTAGCCTCTATTTTCCATAAGCAATATTATAAAGTACTCAAATAGACACACACTCAGGTATAACTCTTAAATATATCATTTGGGTCCAGCAAATAGTCTGTCCAAATTAATTACAGTAGAACCTCAGAGTTATGAACACCTTGGGAACGGAGATTGTTCATAACTCTGAAGCGTTTGTGACTGTGAACAAAACGTTATGGTTGTTCTTTCAAAAGTTTACAACTGAACCTTGACTTAATACAGCTTTGAAACTTTACTATGCAGAAGGAAAATGGTGCATTTAACTATCTTAATTTAAATGAAAAAAGCACAGAAACAGTTTCTTTACGTTGTCAAATCTTTTTTTTTTTTAACTCATTTTTTTTAGTAGTTTACATTTAACACTGTACTGTACTGTATTTGCTGCTTTTTTTTTTGGCGTGGGGTAGTGGGGGGGGAAGGGCGGTGTCTCTGCGGCTGCCTGATTGTGTACTTCTGGTTCCAGATGAGGTGTGTGGTTGCCCAGTCAGTTCGTAACTCTAAGATTCTACTGTAAGAGCAACTAGTTGCTGAGATCTGTGTGGTTGGGTATAGGTCATACAGTCATGCGTGTAAAAATGCCAACAGATGCTGAGAACTTAAAAACTGGGTGCAACAGATTGCAATTCCTGGTGATGATTGAACCTGGTGATGTTCTGAACAAAAAGAACTCTCAGCCATGCTTGTAGCTGTTTCCATCGCTTCACACCAACTCCGGCATTTTAGGCTTCAGAGTGACACACAAAGTGACATTCCTAAAATCTTATTATATATAAACTGCTCCTAAGAAGTCATTTTAGAAGTCCAGCAAGAAGGACCCTCGTTCATCACTCAGACAAAACCCCCAAGCTCCAAGAGCTAAATAAGGCTGCTAAAAGAAAAGTCAAATACTTCAAATGGGATATATACAAACATATACAGTTTATTAGAGGATATGTGTTAGATACCTTTTTGTCCCGTAAAGGCTCTTGAAGAGTCTGAGCACCGGTTTGTAAAAGTAATCTGGATTTTTCTATTTCTTCCTAAAAAAACAAAACCAGAAATAAAGATCAGTCATTCTTTTCCAATACCTTCCTCCCATCCCCACTCCTCCATCCAAAACTTCTGTTGTAACAGCCCTTCTGTGCTGGCCTGGTGCTTGTAAATACAAAATTAGACCATCATGCTCATATGCTTTTACACATACATGCTGATCTGAACTACACCAGTTCAGTGGCCTCAAGATTATGCGCACACACATTATTTATGTCAACCCCTCTGTCTATAGCATTATCAGGTCCAGTGCGTTATTTTAGGTGGCAAACCTGCAAACGCTTGTGCGTGTGCCAAACTTTAAGCATGTGAACAGTCCCACTGAAATCAATGGAACTACTTGGTTAAAATTATGCACGTGCATGTTTGCTGGCTTGAGTAAATTGCACACCAGAGATATTGTTTTGTTTTCCTCACAAGCAGCTTAATGTCTAATTTTAAATGAAAACACAACATAGGTCAGCCAGCCAAGTAAATACGAGTCACTAAATCATCAGATCCTCCAGCATCTTAACTTTAATAAGTTTAAAATTAAGTTTTGGACCTTACAGCTTTCCATTACAACTGAACTTTTAACGTAAGAGCAACATAAGAACGACCTTACTAGGTCAGACCAATGGTCCAACTAGCCCAGTACCCTGTCTTCCAACAGCGGCCAATGTCAAGTGCTTCAGAGGGAATGAACAGAACAGGACAATCATCGCACGATCCATCCTGTCGTCCACTCCCAGCTTCAGAAGCTAAAGACACTCAGAGCACAATGTTGCATCCCTGACCATCCTGGCTAATAACCATTGATGGACCTATTCTCCATGAACTTAGTTCTTTTTTGAACCCTGTTATAGTTTTGGCCTTCACAACATCCCCTGGCAATGAATTCCACACGTTGACTGTGCGTTGTGTGAAGAAGTACTTCCTTTTGTTTGTTTTAAACCTGCTGCCTATTAATTTCATTTGGTGACCCCTAGTTCTTGTGTTATGTGAAGGAGTAAATAACAATTGCTTATTCACTTTCTCCATGCCAATCAAGATTTTATAGACCTCTATCATATCCCCTCTTAATCATCTCTTTTCCAAGCTGAAAAGTCTCAGTCCTTTTAATCTGTCCTCATACGGAAGCTATTCCATTCCCCTAATCAATTTGGTTGTCCTTCACTGTACCTTTTCCAATTCTATTCTATCTTTTTTGAGATGGGGTGACCAGATTTGCATGCAATATTCAAGATGTGGGCGTACCATGGATTTATATAGAGGCGTTATGATATTTTCTGTCTTATTATCTATCCCTTTCCTAATGGTTCCGAACATTATTAGCTTTTTTGACTGCCACTGCACATTGAGCCAATGTTTTCAGAGAACTATCCACAACGACTCCAAGATCTATTTCTTGAGTGGTAACAGCTAATTTAGATCCCATTGTTTTGTATGTATAGTTGTGATTATGTTTTCTAACGTGCATTACTTTGCATTTACCAACATTTAATTTCATCTGCCATTTTGTTGCCCAGTCGTTCAGTTTTGTGAGATCCCTTTGTAGCTCTTTGCAGTCTGCTTGGGACTTAACTATCTTGAGTAGTTTTGTATCATCTGCAAATTTTGCCACCTCACTGTTTACCCCTTTTCCCAGATCATTTATGAATATGTTGAACAGCACTGGTCCCAGTACTGATCTCTGGGGGACACCACTATTTACCTCTCTCCATTCAGAAAACAGACCATTTTTGCTACCCTTTGTTTCCTATCTTTTAACCAGTTACTGATCCACGCGAGAACCTTTACTTCTTACCCCATGACTGCTTACTTTGCTAAAGAGCCTTTAGTGAGGGATCTTGTCAAAGGCTTTCTGAAAGTCTAAGTACACTATCCAATGAATCACCCTTGTCCACATGTTTGATTTCCTCAAAGAATTCTAATAGATTGGTGAGGCATGATTTCCCTTTACAAAAGCCGTGTTGACTCTTTCCCAACAAATCGTATTCATCTATGTATCTGATAATTCTGTTCTTTACTATAGTTTCAAGCAATTTGCCTGGTCCTGAAGTTAGGCTTATTGGCCTGTGTTTGCCAGGATCACCTCTGGAGGCTTTTTTAAAAATTGGCGTCACATTAGCTATCCTCCAGTCATCTGGTACAGAAGATGATTTAAATGATAGGTTATATACCGCAGTTAATAGTTCTGCAATTTCATATTTGGAGTTCTTTCAGAATTCTTGGGTGAATACCATTTGGTTCTGCAGACTTATTATTGTTTAATTTATCCATTTGTTCCAAAACCTCCTCTAATGGACACCTGAATCTGGGACAGTTCCTCAGATTTGTCACCTAAAAAGAATGGCTCAGGTTTGGGAACTTTCCTTTCACCCTCTGCAGTGAAGACTGATGCAAAGAATTAACTTAGTTTCTCTGCATTGGCCTTATCTTCCTCCAATGCTCTTTTAGCACCTTGATCATCCGCTGGCCCCACTGATTGTTTAGCAGGCTTCCTCTTTCTGATGTACTAAAATTTTTTGCTGTTAGTTTTTGAGTATTTGGCTAGTTGCTCTTCAAATTATTTTTTGGACTTTCTAATTATACTTTTACACTTGACTTGCCAGAGTTTATGCTCCCTTCTATTTTCCTCAGTAGGGTTTAACTTCGAATTTTGAAAGGATGCCTTTTTGCCTCTAACCACTTTATAAAAAATACACATATACTTACAAGGAAAAGGGACTGTATACATATTGGACTCTAATTTTGGAGGCTCGACATTCCAAGGATCTTCTAGGAGGGAACTACTAGGTGACCTTACTTTTCATCATGAACATATCTCCCTTTGCATCATGAACATATCATCTCCCTTTGCAACACTCTGCCTTACTTCATACTTCAGCTGTAACCCTGTAGGTCTTGAGAAAAATTTATATATAAACAATTTTTGGTCACAGTCAAGATAATTCACAGATTTTTTTTAATCTGGTTTGCACTTAAAAATATGAATTAAAGATTTCAAAAACATATACAGAAAGAAAAGGAGTACTTGTGGCACCTTAGAGACTAACAAATTTATTTGAGCATAAGCTTTCGTGAGCTACAGCTCACTTCATCGATGCATTCAGTGGAAAATACAGTGCGGAGATTTATATACATAAAGAACATGAAACAACAAAAAAACTTCAATAACAGACTCCAACGAGAGACTGCTGAATTGGAATTAATTTGCAAACTGGATACAATTAACTTAGGCTTGAATAGAGACTGGGAGTGGATGGGTCATTACACAAAGTAAAACTATTTCCCCATGTTTATCCCCCACCCCTACCGTTCCTCAGACATTCTTGTCAACTGCTGGAAATGGCTCACCTTGATTATCACTACAAAAGGTTCCCCCCCACCCCCACCCTCCTGCTAGTAATAGCTCACCTTACCTGATCACTCTCGTTACAGTGTGTACGGTAACACCCATTGTTTCATGTTCTCTACGTATATAAATCTCCCCACTGTATTTTCCACTGAATGCATCCGATGAAGTGAGCTGTAGCTCACGAAAGCTTATGCTCAAATAAATTGGTTCGTCTCTAAGGTGCCACAAGTCCTCCTTTTCTTTTTGCGAATACAGACTAACACGGCTGCTACTCTGAAACCTGTCATATACAGAAAGGGTTGCAATATTTTCTTTCCATCACTTTGGACAAAAATGACTAGATAGTAGCAGATATGCTAGCTGTATGTATTGTCTCTATACATGATAAGCTTCTAATGAAGCAGAATCAATAGACCAGAGGGGGAAAAATTCTGCCACAAAAGTTTGTGACAGTTTCTATATAATTAATGAAATACCTTTATACCTGAATATTTACACCTTAAAATCTGATAATCGAGTCTAACATCAAAAAATAATCTTATTTACCAAGGTGAAATATATTATGTATAAATCACAAGAAGTTCTAGAGCAAAGACATTTCCAACCAGCCACACCTTCAGAATATTTACCCCCATAAGTAGCCACACTCATTTCACTGGGGCTTACCTCATTAATAAAACACTTACATACATGAATAATCCTTATCGAACCTGGTTTTCAGTGGTGAAATGCCATGAGGGGAAAGCAGTGGACATGTTGTTCCTTGACTTTAGCAAAGCTTTTGACACGGTCTCCCACAGTATTCTTGCCAGCAAGTTAAAGAAGTATGAGCTGGATGAATGGACTATAAGGTGGATAGAAAGTTGGCTAGATCGTCAGGCTCAACAGGTAGTGATCAATGGCTCCATGTCTAGTTGACAGCGGTATCAAGCGGAGTGCCCCAAGGGTCGGTCCTCGGGCCGGTTTTGTTCAATATCTTCATCAATGATCTGGAGGATGGTGTGGATTGCACCCTCAGAAAGTTTGCAGATGACACTAAACTGGGAGGAGTGGCAGATACGCTGGAGGGTAGGGATAGGATACAGAGGGACCTAGACAAATTAGAGGATTGGGCCAAAAGAAATCTGATGAGGTTCAACAAGGACAAGTGCAGAGTCCTGCACTTAGGACGGAAGAATCCCATGCACTGCTACAGACTAGGGACCGAATGGCTAGGCAGCAGTTCTGCCAAAAAGGACCTAGGGGTGACAGTGGACAAGAAGCTGGATATGAGTCAACAGCGTGCCCCTGTTGCCGAGAAGACCAATGGCATTTTGGGATGTATAAGTAGGGGCATTGCCAGCAGATGGAGGGATGTGATCGTTTCCCTCTATTCGACATTGGTGAGGCCTCATCTGGAGCACTGTGTCCAGTTTTGGGCCCCACACTACAAGAAAGATGTGGAAAAATTGGAAAACGTCCAGCAGAGAGCAACAAAAATTATTAGGGGTCTGGAACACATGACTTATGAGGAGAGGCTGAGGGAACTGGGATTGTTTAGTCTGCAGAAGAGAAGAACGAGGGGGGGTTGATAGCTGCTTTTAACTACCTGAAAGGGGGTTCCAAAGAGGATGGATCTAGACTGTTCTCAGTGGTAGAAGATGACAGGACAAGGAGTAATGGTCTCAAGTTGCAATGAGGGAGGTTTAGGTTGGATATCAGGAAAAACTTTTTCACTAGGAGAGTGGTAAAACACTGGAATGCGTTACCTAGGGAGGTGGCGGAATCTCCTTCCTTTGAAGTTTTTAAGGTCAGACTTGACAAAGTCCTGGCTGGGATGATTTAGTTGGGGATCGTCCCTGCTTTGAGCAGGGGGTTGGACTAGATGACCTCCTGAGGTCCCTTCCAACCCTGATATTCTATGATTCTATGAACTTCAATGGAAGTATGGCAATTTACACCAGCTGAGAATCTACCCTCAGCGTGGATCTACCTCTCTGCCCTTTTATGTGGCATAAAGGGGCCCTAAAAACCAGCTGGGTAAGAATTCTCCCATTGCAGACATTGTGTAGGACAGCCATAGGGGGGTCCTCTGAGGACCTCTTCACAAGCCTGTCTGTGGCAGGGCTGCAGCAGGCAGCACTTCAGAGATTCCAGGCAGTGGAACAGCTCAAAGGGCAGCTGGGGGAGATTGCCCTAATATAGACAGGCCCGTAGTGGAAACAAACTGCAGAGATGCACAGAAGTTTACACTGCACCGTCTTGTACTGTACCTGGTATGGGGCAGGGCTATTATTCCTTCACTTTTGTGGCCCCTAAATTCAATCATAAATTTCACTGAAACGTGAACTGCCATATTATACTGCCAAAGTCTAAGCAGATTCTAACAGATAATACTAAAGGCAGAATTTGTAGGAAGGTACAACACAATGTATTTTTAATTGGATGTTTTCAGGTTATATGGCTGCCATGCAAGACCCTGAACGTCAGTGCAGCTGCAACACTGAGGAAGTATGCTGGACAGCAAGGAAAATCCTAGTTTCCTACAATAACTGTTATGGGATATTTAATATCTAACGTGGACACCCCAACTGTAAGGGCTTATCACAGTAAACCTTATGAAATGCATTTTATCTATGTAAGGAAGGGATGAGTCCACACGGTTGGGATTTGCTCCTGCGGATCCTTTGAGTCTTGGGCAGAACAGCCTGTGCTTACATGTCTCACTTCACATCACCCACACATTCAAGTCATGTGCAAAGGTACAACTGTTAAACTGTAATTTTGTAAAAAGAGGTAAAGTACTTACATTAGATTTCAGTAAGGTTGTAGGGTCTAAAATATCTGCCCAGTGAAGAAATCTTTGGGAAAAAGACTAATAAAAATATACATTAAGGAAACTGTACAAATATTTTGCAGTTCAGCTTAATTAACTCTTTTTTGTAGCTGTCAGAAAGAAACCAAGAATCTCTACTTCTTTGTTTTTTCAACTCCTTTTTATTTCCACGAGCAATAGCAACCCCCTATTTTTTGTTATAATCTGGTAGCCAGAATGACAGTCACAAGCTAAGAGCCACCTTTCGTCTTCGCTATGGTGAGAAAAACTTTTATCTGCGAGAAAACTAGGGTTGCCTTTGAGCTCATAACACTTGCAACAAAGCAAATCTGCTTGCTAAGACCCTGGGGAGGAATGCACGTGGCAATGGTTACCTTCCTTCCCGCCTCATTTGGGGAGCAGTAGGTTTGGCATCTCTAGCAGTTCAACTGGGTGCTTTGGAGTGACATCACGGGTTAGGGGCGCTGTCTAAACCAAAAAAGGAGACAAAAGCCACCAAGGCACCTCATAAAATGAAGCCAGGGTGACCAGACAGCAAGTGTGAAAAACCGGGACACTTTTTAATGGGGTACCAGAGTTACACACATAAGACAAAGCCCCCCATATGGGGAGGGCTGGTCACCCTAAAGCACACAGCTGTAAAACTGGCTGGTTGCACTGGCAGATCCGGGCAGGATGCGCACCCAGCCTTCCCCCGCGTGTCGGGGCGGCCTCTTCCCCGGTCCTAGGGCGAATGCCTGGGACCTTCCGCGGTGGAGGGAGGCGAGCGGGGTAATTGCAGGGGCAAGGAAGTCTCCTTCCCGCAGGGCCACAGTGCGCATGGCCGACCCCGCACTCCCCGCGGCAGGCTCTGGCGTGACCCGACGCGATCAATCTCCTGCTCCCGGCCGCCCTGCCAGAAATGCCTCTTCGCTGGGCTGCCCCCCTGCTTCTCCCCCCGCCCCGCCCCCGCGACCTGAGCCCCCGCTGCCCGGGCAGGGCTCTCCCGCTCCCTACTTTGCCCTCCGCGCTCCAGAATTGCAAGTTCACATCCATGAGGCTGAGCAGCCGCTGTGCCGCGCCGGAAAAGGTCCTGCCACGGGGAGGCTCCGGCTGCTGCACACTCCCGGCAGCCGCTTTCCTTTCCCCGTTGCTGGCGAGCGCAGGCCGCTTAGATCTGGTCCTGCTGCGGGGCGTTGGCAGGAGCTCGGGCTCCTGCGCTGCCTTTCCCCGCACTAGCTGGATGCGCCTAGACCCCTGGACAGAAATGGCCAGCGTAGCTGAAACGGGGGACAGCCGCCTCGGCTAGTAGCTGCACGGCCCGAGACAGCCCCTTCCTCTAAGCCCAGCCCCTAGCTTAATTCCTCTGTGCCGCTACACCCCCCCATTTACACAGACCGGGGGGGATTTTCTCAAGGAGCAGGGGGAGGTGGGCACCTCATCCCTTCTGAATTACAACGGAATTTGGGTGCTTAATTCTCCTACACCCATTTGGAAAAAACCAACCAACCAACCCTGATTCTTGCACTATTTAAGAAAAAAATCATTGCCCCTTTTACAGGAGGCAAAAATAATAGAACACTCCCAAACCATAACCAACTGCCCTCCCCAATGCTTAGGAAATGGCCCTTGTACTGACCCCTGGGTATCCCAATTCTTGATTAGGGAACATAGTGTTGGCTATATCTTATTTATGATTTGTACATCCTACCTTCCAGGGTTTATTTTTAAATTGACAAAGTTGAAAAACTTACAGCAAAACAAGAACACCAGATTCAAGTCTGCTTGGTTTTATTTATACTGAACTCATTTGCATTGTTCATGTCTCCTGCCTTTTAGTTCAACTAGTGAGTTAAGATTTAAATTTTAGATTAAACTAATTCATTATAAGGGTCCTTTTGTGCTGTGAACTTCCCTGTTATGTGAGGGGCTGCCAGCACTCTTCATGCCAGCAATTTTAATCCTCTAGCTTCTGCTATGGATTAAAGGTTCACCACCTTGGCCCAGGAACTGCTGAAATTACTTTTCAGTTTCTTCACTAATGTGGTGGTCTAATAATTGATTTTGGGGGACAGCAGAACATGGCAGGGAGAATAATGGACTAATTTAAAGAAAATCCCTTCCATGCAGGACATTTGTTTATAACTCAAAAAAAAAAAATTACGACTCCTGTCATGGTATCTGTTCAAAGAGCTCTTAAGACCACTAGAAACAAGTGCCCACTATCCTACAGCAGACAGTATTTCTGGGAAAATAAATCTAAGGGCTTGTCTACACTACCTACTGGATCGGGTAGTATAGTATGGATGTGATAAATCGACCGCTGAGCGCTCTCTTGTCCACTCCAGTACTCCACCAGATAGAGAAGCGCAAGCGGAGTAGACAGGAGAGCATCAGCTGTCGACTAATCGCAGTAAAGACACCGCGGTAAGTAGATCTAAGGATGTTGACTTCAGCTATGTTATTCCTGTAGCTGAAGTTGCGTATTTTAGATCGACCTCGAGTTGTAGTGTAGACAAGCCCGAAGCAGTGATAGCCAAATTGATGGTCATAAAAAAGCAGGGGAGAGAACAGATATAGTATATGTAAAATTTATAGTATAATCAAGAACTTATTTAATAATCAAGATTATTTAGTATTTGCATTACAGTAGTGCCCTAAAGACCCAACACTATCAGGGCCCATTGCAGTAGGCATTGTAGAAACACATAGTAAGAAAGTCCTTGCCACAAAGGGTTTACAGTTGAACTAGATAAGACATAATTACTTACAACTTACCTAGCAGTGAGACCCAGCTGTGACTCACCATATGCCTGTTCAGTTCTAGCAACTGAAAATACACCCAAAGTAGAGATTTTTTCCTAACTAGAAAATTTTGATATTTAAACAAAGAGCACCGATTTGAAGTCAATGGGATTACACACAATGCATAGAGGAAGCATGTGCAAGTCTTCGCAGGACTAGGATCTTAAATTTTCACAAATATCTGGTTAATACTACTAGTATGAAAAACTAAACTAATATGAGGTTTGACGGGGTCAAAAAGATTCCTGGTAGGTATATAGAGCTAAGAGCTCAGTCATTGACTATCACTCTCTTTGGGTCAATGTGCCTAAATGAACACTCCACATGCTCTTGCATGATACAAGAGAAGCCTTTTTCCATTGGTCACTCTAGCATTTTGACAAATTAGTCAATTAAAGTTTAGAGCAATATTCTCTTAGATTAGTTAGCAAAGAACTAACTAGTCCAGCTATCCACTGTTCCAACTTGGGCTCTTATAGGCTTCCACCTTAATTCTTCCACATTATTTCTTCTCTACCCCTGCTGGTGGATAGATTCATTTTGTTTATCCAGGATTTTAAGGAGTTTTCACTTATCCAGTCCTTCAGCAGCTATTCCTTTGCTCCCTTTGCCACACATATGGTCCAGTTTCTTCTGCATTTATCTGTAGCCACTAGCAGCTTATAAGTGGTAGTAGGTGGGGCTGTGGGAGATAAAACTTAATTCAACAACACACCCAATCTCCGGTAAGCAGAGGAGCAAGAACATCCAACCTAGATGGTAGTTACAACAACACTGTAGACAGTCTGCTTTAAGATTAATTTATTAATGATTTCATAGTTTAAGAAAAAAATATATGCTCAAAATCATTTCAGGAGGAAGCCATATTAGATCTTAAACAGACTTACTGAATCTTCCAACATAATTACACATCAAGCACTACAATATTTGGAAATCTGCATTTAGTGCAACAGACAATTTAAATGTATGACCAACTATTTAAAAAGGCAAAACAGAAATTATTAAGTGCCAGTAAATGTACCACGATTAGAGTTAAGTTCACATCTCCACCAGTTCCTAAATGGAACGCAGTTACTCTTCATTTAATGTTATATATTCCAATACATTTTAGCTGAACGATTGTAGACATTTGTTACTGCTACCTCCAAATCATGTTTGCATGTGGAAGCAGTTTGGAAAAAAAACAAACATAATTTGTACAAGGAATTCTTCCATCCCTGCCTAAAGAGCTACTGGCAAATTAAAGGGAACCACGTTCCAGATATTTCTCTGTATCATCCACTCTACAGCTCAGTATTTCCAGCTCTCAGAAACAAGAGTCTATCATCCAATTTTTATGTGTGCACAGAAAGCCTGGCACCATTTCTATTCCAGGACTGCTTAAAAGGAAGGAGGAAAGGTTAGTACTCCTGACCCCCCAAAGTCACAGGCACATATACATGGGGGAGATAAAGAAGAGAATGGCTGAATACAGAGATATATGGGACGGCAGTACACACTCTCTGGGGAAAAAAACAGCTCCAAGAATATGATTTAAAACTTGCTGATTATGTAACTATTTAATGTTTCAGCATTTAACAATTTTTCTTAAACACCAAAAAAATAAATAAAAAAAATTGCATTTAAATGCAATCATGACTGCTTCCTTAGGAAATCCAGCATATGGTTTCTAAGTACCGATAATAAGGACTCTTTCATTGCCACCTAGCTGTATCTGATGATCTATTTATGCACTTTCTCAAAGTATTCCTTAGAAGCTTCTGGACTTGGCTTGATCTGTAAACAAAGAGAGACAGTTTTATACAAGTTGGTATATACACAAAGTGTATGAGAAAAAAATTATGGCTTTATATTTAAGATTCCATTTAAGAATACTGTTTATGCTTTAATAAACCACACAGTTATTTCTGAATGTCCACTCACTCATGAGAAGCAACGTACAAAGGTATTTTAACAGAAGTGCAGGCTTCTCAGCTGCAAAAAGAAAACTGAAAAATATTTAACTGCAAGACATTAAAAAATTTAAACTAGGACTATCAATCAGAGTTTTAATTGCACTGTTAAATTTAAATTGGTATTCTATAATTGTTTATTAGAAATATTTTTGATATTTTTCTACATTTTCAAATACATTGATTTCAATTACAACATACAGCATAAAGTGAACAGTGCTCACTTTGTTATTTTTGATTACAAATACTTGCACCGTAGAAAAGAAACAAGTAATAGTATTTTTCAATTCACCACATACAAGTACTGTAGTGCAATCTCTTTATCGTGAAAGTGCAACTTACAAATGTAGGTATTTTCCCCACATAACTGCACTCAAAAACTAAACAATGTAGGCTCTACAGTTTTACAAGTCCACTCAGTCCTACTTCTTGTTCAGCCAATCGCTAAGACAAACAAGTTTTTTTACATTTACAGTAGAGAATGCTGCCCGCTTCTTATTTACAAAGTCACTTGAAAGTGAGAACAGGCATTCATATTGGCACTGTTGTAGCTGGCATTGCAAGGTATTTACATGCCAGATATGCTAAACATTTGCATAGCCTTTCATGCTTCAACTTGTAGATTGCACTTTTTTACAGTGCAAACATCTGTAATAAAAAAATATAAAGTGAGCACTGTATACTTTCTATTCTGTGTTGTAATTGAAATCAACATATTTGAAAATGTAGAAAAACATCCAAAATATTTATAACAAATTTAAATTAGTATTCTACTATTGTTTGACAGTTCGATTAAAACTCTGATTAATCGGAACTTTTTTTTTTATCGTGCAATGAATTGCGATTTTTTAAAATCATTTGACAGCCCTAATTTAAATTTATACAAAACACAAGGCAAATCCAGGCAGACTGTCATGACAGTTAACAAGGGAAGCAAGCGAAGACTGCATGTACTCATACGTATTGCGTGGAAGGAGGGATTTTGTGCTCTCAGAAGAATACAAAATGTGAATGTTTTCTACACATGTAACTTTGAGTATTGCGTATGCACATTAACTGATTCAGACTGAGGGCACCAATTCATACAATCAAAACTTAAAAGACTTTTAAATTAACAAGTTCTTTCATACTATAGTGCCCAGTCTTCAGACTTTCCATGCAATAAGGTGGAACATTTTCCAGGATTGGGTCCATATTTTGGATGGTGATACTTAACCAACACATACCGTAGGGGACTCTGGAGTCCAGTTTGCTGGGCAAACCTCTCCATGAGTTTCCACATACTGGAATGCCTTCACCAAGCGAAGGGTCTCTTCCACACTGCGGCCAACAGGGAGATCATTGATACTCAGATGCTTGATGACTCCATTAGGATCAATGATGAAGAGACCTCTGTATATGAACAAAGATGTTTTGAACCTTTGCAATATGAATTCTGTATCTTGCTTCTTGTGCATGCTGAAATCTATTTCACAGAGTTATTCTAAATCACTTATACCATAGTGTATGGAATAGTGATATGTACCATTTGTACAGTACTTGCTAATTTGTACTTTGCACAATAAGATAGCTAAGAAGTAGTAACGACAATAGTCAAAACTAAAGATGCTGATTACAAAAGTGTAATCAGAGCATTAATCCCACCCATGCTTTCCAGGTCCTGAAACCACTTCTCCCTATTATTTTGAAAAAAGAAAAGGAGTACTTGTGCGAATACAGACTAACACAGCTGCTACTCTGAAACCTATTATTTTGAGGCACTCCAAAACCCCTTTAAGGTGCTACTTTGAGTTTTGTCTGCATATAGAATACAGGATTGAGTCTAAGCCTTCGTTACGAGGATATCTGGTTATGCATTTAAAAGAACGTCTCAATCTCACCCTTTAACTACTAAAGTGGTGGAATTAATTAGATTTGGCAACAAATACTCAAGTTCCTTCCTAGCAAATAATTTAGACAAAAAGTTGAGCACATTTTTTTTTTAAAAAACAAAAGGTTTATGAAGCAGAGTTAAAAAGAGAGCTCTGGGATCACTATTGTTCTCTATTACTTTATAGCAATAAGAAATAGAACTCATGCGCCCTCAAATACACAGGTCAGAAAGGGTCCTCAGTCCACAGAGGAGGGAAATACAAAGCAGTGCCAAGTAGCGTGCACTCTTCCTTGCAATCATGTGGCAAATCCCGCTGTGCCAAACATGTGCAGCTAGGAATCCATGGGCATTCAAGAAGGGGGAGATTGGAGCATTTGTGCTGCCTGACCTCCTCAAAATTGCATGGAGCTCTGCATAGATAGTAGTACTATCAATTAGATAGATAGTACTAATAGAATCTTAGAGAGATAGGGAAGAGAACAAGCATTGGGTTAGGAGAGTCAGAACAGAACATTCTTTCCCCACGAGTGTTCCTGGATAGATAAGTTTCAGAGGCTTCACACCCTGACCTATCTCTCCATAAGGCCATATACCCTTCCCCCACCTTCTATAACACTCTGCAGAAACTGCAAAACAAGCCAGCGTTCTTATGTTTCACCCTCGCACAGATTTTTGAGGGGAAAGGGAGTACAATATGGCCCATGCAGTTTTAAACTTGGCACTGCCATAACTAGGGAACAGTGGAGGTTACCAGAGAACAAGGTCCTACCTTAGTGCTAGACCAGATCCTTCTAACAGCACACCATAATCTCGGGAGATTTGTTTCGTCAGGTCTGACAGAAGTGGGATATTCATATGTCCCAAGCCACCACTCTAGTAGAAATAAATAATCGAAAGGTAAGTTTGAGCATAATAAGAGTGAAGACTGAATATCTATTTAGTTTTTTATTCTCATTGCATCACTGCCCTACTAGGAGTTCCCTTCAGGAGTCACAGCACTGATAAAACTTTCATTCTTGAGCCTTTATTAAACTAGGCTCTTAACATGGTATAATTAGTTCACTTGCTCTGAGTGAATTTAATTGCTGGTTTTAAAAACACCACCTCCCAGAGCACGAAGCCCTTCTACACTAATGATTTTCAGACTGCTGACACAGGAGATACGAGACCACCCATAACAGCAATGAGAAGATTTTGGGGGAAATTATTTCACCTTATGCACTAGGTGATCATTTTAATTAAATAAAAGAGCATCAATTCCACATGATCTACTAAGAGAGATGTCACTTTTATTATAAAAATTGAATATCCATGTACAAGTACAGATGTTTGCATTTTTCTCATGTTAGTAACGTTTATTTTAGAACAGTTAGAATATGTCAAAGATATTCCGTTTTCTGTATGTAAATAGATTCAGTATTTAAAGCACATATTTTCCTATATTTGGGCAGTCGAGTGAGAGTGTGTACTGAATTGTGCAACATTTTGACCACCACAGGATAACCTATCCTTGAAACGAGACTGATAAATCTGTTAGCTTTTCTATTCCTGGCACTGTCAATGAACCCATGTACAACCTTGGGCAATCACATAGACCCTGATTCTGCACATACCTATCCACGACAGAACAACTCATACTTGTGCATAAAACTTTACTCACATAAGTGTTAAAGAAATCAAGGCCTTTGTTTCTCTGAACCTCAGTTTCTCTCAAAGGCACCATGGGAACAATACTTTCCCACCTTTATAGAGAGCTTTGAGACCTATGGATGAAACAGGTACCAAGTACTATTGCACACAAAGTTATAAATCAAAGCCAATATTCACATTTTGGAGTTTTGATCCAACTTTAATACGAATAAAAACTGATTTGCCCAAGGCAAAGCTTTGTCCAAGTATATTAGGCATGACAGACTTTAACAAAATTAGCTTTCTCCTCTGTCTGCATATTACACACACACTCACACACACACACAAACCCACAGAAGAAGGCAACATCAGCTGATGGTCCTTCACATGAATCTGCAATTATACAAACTGGTCCTGACCCACCTACACTTTTGCTTGGAAGTATAAACACAATGAAGCATTTCCACATAACCAAATTAGCAATAACTGATGACATCAGATATGAGCTTTTTTTGAACTGCCCCATTAGGTTTTCTAGTTTGGTTACTGGCAGAAGACCAACAACATTTTGGCATTACTTAATGTAAAGAGGCCTGACAGTAAGAACAAGTCCTCCCTAGCACTTCCTCCTTCTCTCAAGGAGTTAGGTGCACCATCTTATTACACAAGAAGTTTTAAGCTTTTCTGTGTGTCTTAAACAAGGCTGTTAGGGGATTTATAGCATCAGCTGAAAGCTACCGAAAATCCTAACAACCTTTTATTCTTTGTTTCAATTTAATCAGAAAGAAGTTGTCAAAGTTAGCTACTGATTAACTACTTACTAGTTACATGTACACTGCAGACATATGTAGTAACTACTAAATTTTATGTAGAAGATCACAAGTAATAATTACCTTTATTTAAGGTATTTCATAAATAGAATATGCATTATATGTTTTACTCAGAAGTTAACATTTAATCACACTGTGTAAGCTTCAAGAGTACTGAGACATACTAGACAGAAAAGCAAAGTTTCTGGTTGTGTTATTACTTCAAACTCAGAAGTTAGCTATTAGCTAAATATGGCAAAGAAGTTTTTAAACTATTATCTATCACCACATTTTTTATTTTAAAAGAACTGGATGAGGAAGATAGTGCTTCAAAATTTAATACTTAAAATTAGATTTCATATTAAATATACTCACATAGAAAAGCTGTCAAATGCTACAATCAGGTAATTCCTTCTTCTTGATTGCTTTTTTTTTTAGGCCTCTCCTAAAATAAACTACTGTAAATAATGTATGCAAGTTGAATATTTAGGAAATGCCTCTGTATGAACTTGTGTTCAATTAGAGAAAGATTATTCAAAAATGAGAGTGGAAATTTATGCTTGATAGTAAGGGTTTGCAGAGTTGAATCCTAGCTGAAATGCTCTTTTGAAGGCAATCAGTGTCTTTGCATGAGCAAACATAGTATTTTACACAGCTTCTTAATTGCACTCCCCAAAGTGCTGTTAGTGAGAAAACAGCCTCCTGACTCCTACCTTTCGTGGTGTATTTATCCAGGCCAGATGACAAAAGTGAGAATCCACAGATACAGCAACGACCTCACAGTTCACATCATGAAATTCATTAGCTTTGTCACTGAAAGCCACAATTTCTGTCGGGCATACAAAAGTGCTGGGTAGGAAGAAGGACAGTAAATAAAAGAAAGTAAGTAAGTTGTAATTATTCCAGATCTAAGCCTCACAAAGAATTTTTAAAAGAACGAGGAAACATTGGTTTCCAGGTACAAAACACATTGCTGTATTACTTATATAGCATGTTTTACAGTTCTGTTTCATCACTGATTCAAGTTTTCAAGTAGCTGAATCAGTTTCAACAAGTCTCAGAAAAACAGCAATTGCAATGCAGTTAAATAGTACGCTGATTTTTTGTGCCTACATTTTCAACAAGCAAGATGTTTTCATGAGTTCTCATCGGCTAGCTCTTAGTGAGCAGATTTTGCAGAAAAGTTCTACATTAGCGGAACCTAGGCGGAGGGATTGAAAATGGAATCCTCTCCCAGCTACACCACCAGCAGAGCCACTCCACAGCTAGTATTGTGGGCTCAGGACTTTATGTGAGTTGCAACCCACAACTCCCAATCTGGACAGCTTTTGTTTACTGGTGCTGCTTAATCACAGATCTACCAGCTTTGCCATAGCCCACCCCTAAGTAAACCCCTTCATGGTGACAGAGCTCCAAGGCACACTGGCAGAGGAGTTCTCTGCAACCAGGATCCCCTTATGCAGTGGAGCCGATTCTGTTCTGAAGCCCTGGAGGCTCCAGAGGCAAAAGGGTTTGTTCCCAGCTTTACACTCAAATGAGCCAGCAGAACTATTGTTGCAGTATGAAACTATCTCCTCCCCAACTTTTATCATTCACACTCTAGAAACAGACATGCTTTCTGCTTGACAAGGATACCCAGGAGAAGGTCAAATGAAATGTTGGTAGAGATAGAAACCCACAACATGCTGTTTCTGGCTGATTGAGCAGGAGTCTAGATATTATTTTTTTAAAAAAATGTTACACTCACAAATCCAAAGGGTAGAAGAAAAGTACCAGATATTTTCCCTTAAAGTCATCTAGGCTCAACTCTTTGAACTCTCCATTGACAACAACTGTTCCTTTAAAATATGGGGCATGTTGGGTAACGGCAGGAACAAACCTTGAAGAACCTAGAAAGAATGAATCATACTGTACGTCAGTGGTTCTCAACCATACTCAGAGGAGTCTTCCTGAGGGTACATCAACTCATCTAGACATTTGCCTAGTTTTACACAGGCTACATAAAAAGCACTAGCAAAGTCAGTACAAACTAAAATTTTAGACAATGATTTGTTTATACTACTCTGTATACTATACACTGAAATGTAAGTACAATATTTATATTCCAATTGATTTATTTTATAATTATATGGTAAAAATGAGAAAGTAAGCAATTTTTCAGTAATAGTGTGCTGTGACACTTGTATTTTTATGTCTGATTTTGCAAGATTTAAGTGAGGTGAAACTTGGGGGCACACAAGACAAATCAACGCTTGAAAGGGGTACATCAGGCTCAAGATCCACCATGTTGTAGTTCGAATATATTTATTTGTGCTCATCATATTATGTTAGGATTTTGTTTGCCTTTTTACGTTATAGCAATGGGGGGTGGGGGAGTTTACATGTTTGAGAAGCAAAGATACTCCATGTGCAAACGTGACATTTTAGAAGAGTATGCTTTCCAACTCAATCCTGTAAAGAGAAAAACTTTAGGGCATGGCTACACTTGCAGATGTCACTTTACCTGCATATTATCCAGACAAAGATCAACATTTCAGGACCGTGAAATTGCAGCTCTGCAGACGTTACCATCCCAAGAGCATACAGTCCAACCTGCCCGGCTCTCATAGTCTCCAACACGAGGTCAGCTTCTTAGACCATCAATTTAGCATCCCAACATCAGATTAGGATGAAGGGCTACTTTATCAGTGAAGAAGTTAGAAAGAGACGGAAACCGGAGGGCAATGGATTTTGCAGGCGTGTGATTGATCCACAAGCCCCACGCATCTGCTCCGAGCTACACTGTAACCCCTGCGGCTGGTTTCAGTCCCACCCACGGGGGCGCCCCGGCAGAAGCGCCCGCTTGCCCGCCATGCGCTATGGTGGCTGACGCTTCTTGGCAAGGCGGCGGTGAGGGGCGGCTCTGACTTACTGGTGCTGAAATGGAACCGGGGAAGGGGCAGCTCTGCCCGAGCCGTGCATTCCCTCCCGACGGCGGCGGCGGCGGCAGCAGCAGGAACAGGGGGCCGCAGGGCAGCCGCACAGGCCCCCCAGGAGAAGGGAGTTGTTGCTCGGGCTACCTGGAGGGAGAGAGGGCAGAGGTTCCGCATGTGCAAGAGCGGGGGGCTCAGGGGGCCGGCCGAGAGCGTGCACGGGGTGGGGGGAGCTCCGTGCCCCCCGGATTGTGTGTGTGTGGGGGGGGTCACCTACCCATCCCGGAGCCCTGCAATGAAAGGGGCTCAGTGCACCAGAAACCCCTGCAGCCAGGCGGCCCCCACGTGCCCCGGAGAGCGGGGGCCGCTGGCCTGGGGCGGGAGCGGAGCCCGCGCACTTACCGAGGGCCTCAGCAACCTTCGCAAGGCAGCAGCCATCTTCGGGCCGGCGGAGTGACAGGCGGGCCCGGCCGGGGGCGCTGCCAAGCCGGCCGCGGGGCGGGGCCGCCGCGCAGGGGGCGGGACCGGCCTGGCTGGCGCTGCGGGGCGGGCTGGCAGAGCCAGGCTTTCCCGTACAGACTGCGGGCGCCCAGGGCGGCAGGTTTCTCAGAGAGCGTCGGGGAGAGATGCCAGAGCTTAGCGGGTGGCCCCTTGGCTCCCTTCAGTAGCCTTGGGGAGCCACCCAGCGGCCCTGCACCGAGCCTGGGAGCCCCCCGCCCCGCACCCTGACATACACCAAGCCTGGGAGCCACCCGCCCTGCACCCTGAGCCTGACCTTCGTCCCGGGACCCTCCTACCCAGCTCTTATTCACAGGGGGTCCACCAGCACCTAATTCCAGACTATCTGCCTGCTTTCTCCCTCTCCCCTGCACTTTGAGATAGCCCAAATACAATCCCTACCATGGGAGAGCCACCTTCCTGCACCCTGGGGAAGACTGAGCCCAACTACATCCTGGTTTCACCCATCCCAAACTCTCCCAGGGAATCCAGCGCCTCTTCACGCTGTGGAAGGACTGAACCTACCCCACATGCCAGATCTGATACCCCATCCTGAGGGGAAAGCCTGAAGTTGACCCCTTCCACCTAACTCCCCCATGCTGCAAAGAAACCATTGATTCAACCACACCACATCCTGGCCTAACCCCAATCACAACACCCCACCTCAAGTTAACCACCTTTGCTGCATGGAAAGCCTGGACCGCCACCACTCCCTACCCTGGAAAATCCATACTTGCCAAACCTGGGTGGGAAGGTAGTTCAGATCATAAGGAAAGGGGGATGAAAGAAGACGTGAGCGTGGGAAGAGGGTACAAAAGACACAAAAATAGAATGTGGTGACTAGCTGCTGTGACTCAGCTCTTCTCCTTGGGGGGGAAGAGAGGAATTATAGTACTGTAGCCACATATGGCTAAATTAGGCCAGGCCTAGTGATAAGAGAGAAGCCTCCAGAGATCTAAAGGGGGAGTTTGCTTGTGGCCTGCCTGCTGGGTGGCAAAGGCAAAGAGGAGGAAAAGCTCAGAAAAGGCTGATTGAGGGCTTTAGCCAGCCTGATTATCCCACACAGACCTTAGAAGGAGCACTGTGGGATTCCTGACTCAAGGAAGGAAAGCCCACTTGAGTTATCAGCACAAATCCCAGAAACAGGGCTGTGAGATGCCTCACATAAGGGGAAGAGCTGATGGGAAGCAACACATACACACTCCAGAAAAAGGGCTGTGGGACTTCTGGCTCAAAGAAGGAAAACTACCTGCCTGAAGTATTGCACAGGCCCAGAAGGAGGGCTGTGGGAACCCTGAATCAAGATGGAACAAAGGTTGGACTTTAGGTGCTAAAAACAAATTTGATATGCTGTAAGATCTAGTAAATGAAACCTCACAAAGGGGAGATCATGGCTGAAGGGTTCTGGCCTTGAAATAATTTCTTGTAAGAATCAAGGAGGAACTAAGGGAACAATACCTGTAGGGGCAGGTTGTGCCACAATGGGATGGCTGCCTGTCACAGTTGGGCTTCCTAAATATGTTCCTTGTACCATTTATCATCACTGTATTCCCAAATATGTAAGGCACTCTGACACTATGCTAAGTGCTGTATAAAAACCTAGACAGAAATTTCTCCTTCCCTTCCTCCCTCTCTCCCCACCCCCAATGCACCCCAGAGAAGTACTCACAGCCCATATTGTGTGTGTCCCTCTGGGGGAAGGATATGGTCTTGTTTTTCTAGTAATATATGGGGAAGTGACTGTTCTGCTCATTAGACCCTCTTTAGTTAACCTCTGTTACATATGAGGGGAAGTTGTGTGGGAAAGATTTTAGTAAGGGGCTGACAATCACCACAATTTGCTACCTGCTATCACTGCGAAAGTAGCACACATAGGAAGCAAGCAGCAGGAAAATTATAAAATAATGGGTGAGTTAGGTGGCCAGTTTTGTCACCTGTAATATTGGTGAGTTTTCACCATCACCCTGCACTTTAAAACTCCATATTGCATTAGATTTAAACAACAGTAAAATATGGCCTCTTTCGATGGGGTGTGTGATGGGTTGCATCCTTAAGATGCCACCTGATGTGCGGAGATACCACTGAGCCTACCTGTTATGCCAACATGGGCACCCTTTTTATCTGTCTTGCTGAGCCAAGCTATTAAGCCTCCTCCAGCACACACACACAGAGACAGGGCTACACCCAACTGAAGAACGACACAGACACGGAGATCAGTTCTGGGAAGTTTCAGCTTAAGGGACTTGCCTCAGCACTCAGGTGTCCACCTCCCTTAGAGTGAAATCTACTTCCTCCCTCAATGTGGAGGAAGATATACACAGCCTCTTACCCCACTCCCTCCCAATTGAGAATTGTACAAACAGGGTTATATTATAAACAAGAAATAAGTTTATTAACTATAAAAAGCAAATTTTAAGTGAATATAAAAGATAACAGACAGAACAAAGCAGATTACAGACAAATAAAATATGCAAGCTAAGTGCAATATACTTAAGAAACAGGTTACAAAATGTAACATCTCAGTCTAAATATTTTCACAGGTGGATTATAGAAAGTCTTGAAAGACAGCTGTATTGGCCTGAAGCTGGGGGTTTCAGGTATTTCCACTCACAGACTGGACACTTTCCTAGCCTGGGTTTAACCCTTCTCCCCTCAGTTCTATTCTTGCTTCCCAGTGTCTTTCAGTATCTCTTTGGGTGGAGAGACAGAGGAGAACCATGATGATATCACTCCTCTGCCTTATATAGCTCTTGTGTATGGTGGGGGAACCCTTTGTCTCCCAGTGGAAGAACACTGGCATTCCAAGGGGTGGGTGAAGTACCATGTCTTTGCAGGGCTGTGGCAGCCATTACTCATAGGCTGTCTGGAGCCTCCACAGGAAATCTAAGCTCTTTTACAGTCCATTGTCTTTCCTAATGTGCCTTTAGCCCTGTCTGGCTTTTCCATTGTTGTACCTGAAGGACTAGTTGGGGTGACACCTAAAGTAACACATTTGAAATACAGTTACATAGTCAATATTTCTAACTTCAGATACAGAAATGATACAGGCACACAAATAGGATAATCACATTCAGTAAATCATAACCTTTCCAATGATACCTTACATGAGCCATCTTGCGTAAAGTATATCAGTTATGTCATATCCATATTAGAAGCATATTTTCATAAAGAATATGGAGTGAAACATCACAGGGTGTACATCCCACACTGTCACAGAAAGAGTTAACTGGATCTAGAGTGAAATTAGTGCATATGGTTGCACCTGAAGGGTGGGCCAGGTCCAATTTAGTAGTAGGCCCAGTCTTAGAGAGTCTGCAAGGCTGAATTAAAGATGAGTCCCAGCTGGAAGAGAGCTGACTTCCTAATAAAGAAAGGACTTGAGGGCACTAAGAAGGTGGTTTAGGGGGAGAGTAGTTTTTAGCACTTTCTCTAGAGAAGGGCCTTTTAGCAAAGGTGTAGGCGAGAGGTGTGAGCTTATGGGCTGAGCCTGGACAAAAGGGTAAGGTTGTAAGGAGGTAGCCTAGGGGGTTGGGTTTCCTGAGAAAAGAGTAATAAAAACAGTCACAGAAGAGGTCAATAGGAGCTAGGTCTCCATGGAGGGAAAAAAGTGTAGGTGGTATTGCTTGGTACAGGAGCTAGAAAGAACTCTGTAGATGTGTGAGCTTGGGATAAGGCTGAGGAAAAGGGCCTCGGCCCGAGAGACCGGCTCTGGTAGGAAGTAGCCTAGAGAGGTAGCAACATTTGAGGGAGCTGACCTTAGCTGCTTGGATCCCTGGACTGGAGCTTAGGGCCCTGGGTTCCCCTGTGCCAAGAAAAGTAGGGTGAAAGCCCCCTGATGTGGTGTGTGTAATCTAAGGAGTCTAGAGGTGGGCTAAAGACCTGCTATAAGGCCACTGAACTATTGTTTTATGGGACTTTGTTAACCAGATGGGGGGTGGATCTGAGAATGTGCCCTAGTTGGAGGGCTGAGTTGCAAGAAGGAGCAGACAGGGCTGGAACAGCTGTCAAGAGGAGGTACCAGACAAGAGGGGAAGATGCTGTTATGCTGTGCAGTGGTTGGTGAGTTGCTCTTAGAATCATAGAATATCAGGGTTGGAAGGGACCTCAGGAGGTCATCTAGTCCAACCCCCTGCTCAAAGCAGGTCTAATCCCCAACTAAATCATTCCAGCCAGGGCTTTGTCAAGCCTCACCTTAAAAACTGCCTAAGGAAGGAGATTCCGCCACCTCCCTAGGTAACGTATTCCAGTGTTTTACCACTCTCCTAGTGAAAGTTTTTTCCTAATATCCAACCTAAACTTCCCCCACTGCAACTTGAGACCATTACTCCTCGTTCTGTCATCTGCTACCACTGAAAACAGTCTAGATCCATCCTCTTTGGAACCATCTTTCAGGTAGTTGAAAGCAGCTATCAACCCCCCCCTCATTCTTCTCTTCCGCAGACTAAACAATCCCAGTTCCCTCAGCCTCTCCTCATAAGTCATGTGTTCCAGTCCCCTAATCATTTTTGTTGCCCTCTGCTGGACATTTTCCAATTTTTCCACATCCTTCTTGTAGTGTGGGGCCCAAAACTGGACACAATACTCCAGATGAGGCCTCACCAATGTCAAATAGAGGGGAACAATCACGTCCCACCATCTGCTGGCAATGCCCCTACTTATACATCCCAAAATGCCATTGGCCTTTTTGGTAACAACAGCACGCTGTTGACTCATATCCAGCCTCTCGTCCACTGTAACCCCCAAGTCCTTTTCTGCAGAACTGCTGCCTAGCCATTCAGTCCCTAGTCTGTAGCGGTGCATGGGATTCTTCCGTCCTAAGTGCAGGACTCTGCACTTGTCCTTGTTGAACCTCATCAGATTTCTTTTGGCCCAATCCTCTAATTTGTGTAGGTCCCTCTGTATCCTATCCCTACCCTCCAGCGTATCTACCTCTCCTCCCAGTTTAGTGTCATCTGCAAACTTTCTGAGGGTGCAATCCACACCATCCTCCAGATCATTTATGAAGATATTGAACAAAACCAGCCCGAGGACCGACCCTTGGGGCACTCTGCTTGATACCAGCTGCCAACTAGACATAGAGCCATTGATCACTACCCATTGAGCCCGATGATCTAGCCAGCTTTCTATCCACCTTATAGTATGGGCTGGATGAATGGACTTCTTTAACTTGCTGGCAAGAATACAGTGGGAGACAGTGTCAAAAGCTTTGCTAAAGTCAAGGAACAACACGTCAACTGGCTTTATGGATGAGGGGAAAGCAGTGATCTCCTCATAGAAGGCAATTAGATTAGTCAGGCATGACTTGCCTTTGGTGAATCCATGCTGACTATTCCTGATCACTTTCCTCTCCTCTAAGTGCTTCAAGATTGATTCTTTGAGGACCTGCTCCATGATTTTTCCAGGGACTGAGGTGAGGCTGACTGGCCTGTAGTTCCCAGGATCATCCTGCTTCCCTTTTTTTAAAGATGGGCACTACATTAGCCTTTTTCCAGTTGTCCGGGACTTCCCCCAGTTGTCATGAATTTTCAAAGATAATGGCCAATGGCTCTGTAATCACATCTGCCAACTCCTTTAGCACTCTCGGATGCAGCACATCCAGCCCCATGGACTTGTGCTCGTCCAGCTTTTCTAAATAGTCCCGAACCACTGCTTTCTCCACGGAGGGCTCTTCTACAGCCTCTAAAAAGCTCTAAGTGTCCTAAGGATTAAACTTAAAATCAAACCAGCTGTTCAGCTAACCAAAAAAACACCATATATTCAAATAACTTGTTAACTAGCATTAGACTGGTAGGAGGGGAAGCATTCTTCTGTTGATTTTCCTCTTGAGAGAATGCAGGGATTGGACATGATGCTGGTCTGAGGGCCCTGGTTTGAGAGATTCAGGTCCCTACCCCATCCCTGCCGCCGTCGCCCCCTCTCCCCCCCCCAAAAAAGCACTGCTAGACTGAGGGGCAAGGGGGAGCTGTAAGGTAAATAATTCTATTGACTGACTTCAAGGCCTTGTCTACACGGGAGACTTGTCCTGCTTCTAACTATTGGTGGCCAAGATGGTAATCAGAATGTATGTAGTGTGGGGTTTTTTTTTGTGTGTGTGTGTGTGTGTGTGGTTCAATGTTTCAACCTGCTAGTCTAGAAACACTTTGATGAACCAGTATAATATTTTCAGGACCAGTAAGTTTTTTCCAGGCACTTGGCCTGGACCAATAATCTGAAATAACTACACCAACTTGTTTGGGGCTTTTCTACAGTTAAAAGCAGTAGAGAGCTATGTATGGTTGGGAAACTTGGGGTTAACTGAAATTTCTCCTCTACTGTTTGATGCAGCTCTCTGCTTCCCACCTGTCGTCACCCCCCCCCCCCATCCTGTTTCTCTCCTCCCTTTCTTGTAAAATGTGCCTTTCTCTCTATCCTCCTATTCTGGTGCTGTCTAGATTACAAAATCAACTTTCTGGGTACCTCATAATGGACTGCTGTACCACATGATGCTGTTAAAACACAATCCCATCTTGCAGTGTGGACAAAGCTTAACCATATTTTAAACATATCCTCAAAGATGGCATTCTTCCTCCTTTCCCTGTTGTATCTTTCCTCTTCCCCAAATTCTGCCTCTTTGTTTTCATGTATAGGAGTCCTATTTCTAATTTCAGTCTATTTAAAAGGTTTACATTATTTTTATTGCCTCTAAGCCAAGTTTCTGATGTAAATCAATATTTGTTGGTAAAAATGTACTAAAATTAAGGTCAAGATCCACTCAGGTATTTAAAGCATTCCCTCGTCTCCCCCCCCACCCCCCCACCACAAATGTGGCTTTGATTACTCTTCTGCAGGTTTTCTGCTCTTGTGCTTCACTTTGCAAGTTTGATACTAGGGCACACGATGTGGTTGACATCTGAGATCCTAAGAGAGAGATGTCTGACAAACAGGTCTCTGATCAGACAGTCCTACAACTGATCATGGGTAGGCAGATTACTGGCCCCAGGCAGAGCCTCACTAACTTCAGTGGGGCTCTTTGTGGGCATGGTAGTCCAGCTACATATTATCAATTTCTGGACTGAGGCCTTTGAGCCTGATACAAACCCCACTTAAGTCCAGGGGAGACTTTCCATTGACTGTCTGCAAGGGACTTTGGATCAGGCATTTGGGCCTAATCAGACAAGATGCTAATCCAAATGATGTACTGGGCACTGGTCTGGGACTTGGGCTCTTCTACTAGCCTTCTATGTGACCATTAGCAAATATCTACCCTTTATCTCCATTTTACAGATGGGGAAATGGAGGCACAGAATGATACTTGCCTCCTTTTGTAAAGCACGCCAAGATCTCTTGATGAAAAGCACTATATGATTCTGAGAGAGTTGAAGGTTTAAAGCACCGTAGTATCTTAAAGGATCACTAGCAATGGACAAACTATTTCCACACCAAATTTGATAGATCCCTAAAGGGAAGGGAGACGGACTGGGCAAGGGCTCTCTTTTTCCCTCCTTCCCATCTCCCACTGCTGTGGTGAGGCTAATGTCTGACTTCTTGCTGATTCCAAGATGTGGCCACTTTCTGAATAACAACTCCGTTTTTATTTTTGTTTCCTTCTGGCTGTCGTCTTGACAGTCAGTGCACTCCAAGTAGTTAAATTGCCATTAGTCACTTCTCTGCTTCAAGATAACAGATGATTGCACAAGGAATTTAGAAACAGTGGGAGAAGTTACATGGCCCTGCAGATTTCATAGATGTAAACCAAAACAAAAAGATGTGCTGGCAGTCATTCATATTGAGGATGTGCTGCATCACCCCAGTCCTGTTGCTATGTGGCAGCCTCTCTGCTTATGCAAAGGACTCTGTAAACATTATATGGTACACAGTCTGTCTGCAAAGGCTGTTGCAAAGGCCAGCCTAGTCTCAACCTACTGCTATAGACCATCAGTGGGAGCTCATGAGGGGGGAGGAGGGGTCAGCAATTTGCAGGGCTGGACCTAATTCAATTTCAAACATAGGCCAGCTTAGAGATGATGATGAATGGACATCAGTGGCTTAAATGTATATGTGTATGTATATGAGGAGAGAGAGAACGTTTCCTCCAGATAATGTCGGCAAAGGCCCTTCTGGCATCTGGTAAACATGGTGCCTTATCCTGATGCTTTAAATGTACAGTAATCAGGCCAGGAGGCTGCTGCTTTAGAGGGAGGCTAAAGTTGGGTGTTGCTGCAGCATTCATGGCTCTACACCTGTGAGCCCACCCTGCTGATGACTCATCTGTTATAATGGCTCATAGCGCTCTGCTTAGCTGCCCTCCTTTTATTATTAAGGCTGTCAACATTTTATTTATAAACCCCTGTTTCCCCATAAATGAAAGGGCTGCCAGCCCTGTTTTTCCTGACATCCAGCAGCCCTTAAAGGTTTTAAGGGGACTTGAGGCTTTTCTGACCTGCTCTAAATAAAAAATACCTTAATTTGTATGAGTTTAAATAGATTGCATCTATTTATACCTTTATTCTTCTGAGCGTCAATACTCTCTTCCCCCCCCGCCCCCAAATTCAGTCTTCTCCTCCCCCAGTGCAAACATTAGGCTACTCTCTTCCTTCTGCCCCCATTTCGTTGCTACAAAGGGAAGCACAGTTGTGCTAGGGGTCTGATCTTCTACAACAGTTGAGAGGAATCAGGCCTCAGTTCATGGAAGTAGGCAGATAATTGAGGAAGGAAGGGCAATGTAACACATGCTCTTGAGGTATGGGGATTTCAAAATGATTTCTTTAGGCAATGTCCTCTCCTAGCTAGGAACAGAACCAGGGATTTTCAGGTGGAAATCTCCTCAACAGTGAATGCTGCTCAGAACAGTATTTGCTTCTAATCTTGGCTTCTGACAGTTTCCCCCAACTTTCTTCTTTAGATGAATGGAGGAGGGGAGAAAACTGCATAGCTGGGGGACCACTGAGAGCTTGGCCACTGAACTAGCTATGCTGCTGTGGGACAGGGTACATGGGACTCTTTCTTAAAGAAAAGGCATGCCACTGGAAAGGCATTGGAGCCTAGATTCAACCTGGATACTCCAGATCTACCCCTGTTTAAGGCCATGCATTTTGCCCACCTCCTCTCAGCAATGCTATTATGAAAAGATACTACAGTTGTCTACTTCACTCACTAGCAGAAACCAATGGGTGAAATAATCCAAACTGGTTGGTTAAGACTGTGCTTGATGTCTCTTCCTCGATAACCTGGCTAATCCCAGAAGGAATGTGTGGCTTTATAGGGATTCCTCAGTTGGATGATTGGGTAAGTTGAAAAATACATGGTAACCTTTTAAAAAGAACCTTTCCCCTCTGCCCCCAGCTCTCTGGAGGTGAGCTCTAGAGAGGTGCTTTGTGTCTGCCTCTCTGCAAGGATCCCAGGGTTACAGCTGTTTTGGTCCCAGGATATTAGAGAGACCAGCTGGGTGAGGCAATATTTTTTATTGGACCAGCTTCTGCTGGTGATAGAGAGAAACTTTTGAGCTTTTCAGAGGTCTTCAGGTCCATGTGCCTTGAAACTTGTATCTCACCAACAGAACCTGGTCCAATAAAAGATATTACTAAAGTTCACCCACCTGGTCTCTCTGCAAGGAGATCTTTCTGTACCCAGGAGGGAGGGTGAGGAGAGAGCTATACTTCTGAAATATAGCTGTAGAACGTGACCTCCATCAGTGCAGGATGACTGCATGCACTATGCAATTGCCCGTGAGCTTGAGGGTATAGAGCTGGGGTATGATTTCCAGCTTGTGGAGACAACTAGTACTTATCCAGCTGGTTTGCAACATTAAAGTGTAGACATGATGGTGCAAGCTGGTGCCTTGAGTGAATGCCTAGGGTCTCAGATGGTATGTATTCAGGGCAACTAGCCTATCCTGCTGCTTGTGCTGTTTTTAGCTAGTCTCCTTGAGCTGAGAATCGTACCCCCCTAGCTCAAAGTGTGATTATACCTTAACACTGCCCTGTTCTGCGTGAGCACTTTCCTCACCTTATAGAAAACAGGGAAACTGAATGGCCTGCTCCTCACTGCACGTGGTCCATTTAACGAAGGATGGAAGATATGTTTCTGGGTGCCCTTTGCTACTATTGTTTGTAATTTAATTGTCCATGACTTTGCTGAGAAGGCAAAAGAGCTTGCTTTTCATTTAGGCACCTAAATAAGGGTTTGATGGCTGGTGCTGAGCATTTTGAAAAATCTGATCCTAAAAGTTCAGTCTTTAAGAAAAAGGGTGCTTCCTGCTACAAGCAAGAGTGAAATTTCCATTGAAGTCAATGGAAGCCTGAGCAGGCCCCAAGTTCCTAGGGAAAAAATAATTAATTTCCTATCGGTTAAGAGCCTGCTCCTGGGTGGTGCTGAGTGCACATGCATTCTATTAGTATTAATGGGACATGTTTGGCATGTTGTGGGCTGCAATGAGCACTTCAGGGGGTGGGAGCCCAAGGCACTAATCCTGCAAGCTGTTCCTCACATATGAACCCCCGCCCCCACCTCACTGATGTACAGGCCTATACCCACTCATCAGCAGGCAAGATCAGGGCTTACATGACCACTTCAGCTTATGGAAGACCTACTTCCAAGTGACTGCTTATTGTAAACTTGCTTCTGCTCAAGTATCTTGTTGTGGGGAGGGTGAATAGGATGAATTCAAGAAAAGCTGCACCATGAGGTAAGAAAAGAAAATGTTTTGACTCATTGTATTTCTTTTGTTTGAATATGAAAAATGTTTTAAAATACTTACCCTGTCTTCTGACACCAATGTCCTGTTCTGACCTCGCCATCACCCCTCTGAGGGGGAGCAGATGTCTAGGGTCTTGTATATCATTTTCCCCCATTATGGAGAAATCTGATGTAAAGTCTAAGTGTCTTTTACTTACACATAAACATCAGACCTCAGACAGAGGTGATCAAATAGCATATGGGGCAATCTCTTTCAGGAGTCTTAATCCAACACCAATGCCTGCTTCCCATGGAGCAACTCTAGCTCCAGAGCCTGGCATTTCTGACACACAAAATTTCTAACTGAAACACAGCATGTCTTCCCCACCACCTGAACACTTGCTCACATGTTAAGAAGACTTGGAAGACTGTGTAGTAGCAGTACCTGCTGACATCAGTATGATTAATTTTTAAAGTTCCAAACCCTCTTTTCTTTGTCCTTTAATCAGGTGCAAAAGAGCATTTAATATTGTGACAAATGACAATGTAGTAGGAGGTCTGAGTATCATTTTTCCCAGACAGTTTTGCCTGGCTGTCAGAAAGGAATATAACTTTAGCTTGGGGTATAATTGGTATGCACACAAAGATAGGAAGACACGGTGATTATATCCTACTTGCAAGAACATGCTGGGCACTTTAATCTGGGTTGCTTCACAAGGATTTAATTAATACAGATAAGGGGGTTCATTGAATATAATGAGTCTGGTCCTGATCTTGTTTATGTGGCTGTCATTACCTTGGCTTCTGTGGAGTTACTCTTGAGTTACACAGGTGTAAATAAGATCAGAATCATGCTAATAGATGGCACCTGTTCTATATAGCAGATATTCAAATACTGGAATAGTGGTAGGATTCAAATTGTCTAGTCTTCCTGTCAGTAACACATGTATGAACTCTCCCCCCTCCCCCCCCCCCGAAATTAATGGGTTTACATGAACATAGCTGAAAGCAAGGTTCCTACTGAAATTTAGTGGTGGTTTAAGGATGGGTGTATAAGGGGTGGGGAAATGCACTTAACAAGCATAAGGGGATCTTTTTAGGTTGACACCTTAAAATTGGGGGTTAAAAACATTTTTAAAAGTCACTGCTGGTTAGGAAGATTTCTTTGCTTTAAAGATGTGCGGGTTTGGCAAAACATTCCCTTGTTTGCAAACAAACTATTCTGTGGCTGTGCTGATGGATGAGCATCTAACCAACTTGAAATGAAACTGTGCAAATCCAAAAGTGACATTGCTCAGTCTGTTTTCATTAGCTATAAAAGGCACGGAGTATGTCCTATAAAATAAGTAGTAATTCAGTAATGCCGGTAAAGCCATTTTTGTCTTTAAAACAGTGGCTGGATTTTTTTGCAGTTGTTGAGCACTCATACTTTCAGCTCAAGTCGCTGAGAGCTGTAGGGGCCCAGCACCTGAGGCTTCATAAGGCCTTATGACTCTTTTAAGCTGAGGGGGTGAAATCTTGGCCTTAATAAAGTCAATGGTAAAACTCCCATTGCTTGTGATGGAGACAGGATTTCGCTTCGTGTCCTGGGGCCTGTACACTGCCTACCACGAGCCACTGGAGGGCGCCCCAGTACAAGCTGAACCCTGCAGTGGGGCTGTGGCTGATTAACTCCGCGGAGCTAGCCCCGCTGCTGCTGGTAAAGTAGTGTGATAAATCACTACGGCGCACAGAAATGCATGAAGGGCCTGCCCCCTACCCGTTTGAATCGTGTTTCTCGTGGGACCGTAACCTCTCAAGAAGTGAGACCTACAGGAAACCAAGCTTACTTTACCGAGGAAGGAGCTGAACGGCTCGGTTTATGTGACTCAACAAGGGTCTTTGGAAACAATCGTTAACAGTATAGGGTGCACAAAGCATCTTTCTTTCTTTCTTCCCCCGCAGCATACTATAAAGAAAACACATGAGAAGGCTAATACACGCCTGCCTTGCTGTGTCTCCATTGCGCAGGCGCCAGTAGTAAATTCACAACTTCGTGCAAAGCCACAGCTCGTGCAACCCTTCTTGCACGAAGCGTGGGGCATGGCTGTCTCCCCGCCTTCCCACCCAGCTTCAGCGGTTTCAAAGTAATGTGAGCATTTCATTGAACTTGGGTGATTGAACTTTCCTGTTAATGGTGATTTCCCCACCGCTTTCCTCTGGGGCTCATTTTCTCCCCCCATCAGAAAAGCTAACGAGCAACAACTACTGTCCTACTTCCGGGAACTCTGAAACACTTTGCAAGGGATTAAATATACCCTCCTCCTCCTCCCCGCAATTGCTTGGGCTGTTGGCTGCTTGCCTATCTTATGCAGCTCTGCCGCATTTGTAGTCTCCCCAAACAGTTAGATGCAATGTGTCATAGCCCCTATACGGCCCTGGCAACTCCTCGCCTTCTGGGTTTACATAATGGAGGGCTCCTTCTCAAGGTGCAAGTCGAAACCCAGAGCAGGCGCTCAGCCTACAACTCCCGGCATTCCCGGTCCCGTAGCGTTGAGGAATGAACCAGCTGTTGAGGACGGCGCCTGCGCAATGCTTCGGAACCAGCTTCACAGGGCCACACCCCCGGGGAGGGAGGGGGAGGCAGCAGCCTCTGAAACACTAAACCATCAGAGAAGAGAGAGAGCGAGCGCGGGGGGGTGGGGTGGGGGGGAGGAGAATGGAGTAGCAGAGCAATACGGAGGGGGGGAGAAAACACTAGTGAGGGGGGCGCGAGCGGTGACTTTCTGAAAGAGGAAACTCCAGGAGGGGGAAATAAGGAGGAATAATGCACTAGAGGAGGGAGGCTGCTAGGCGTGCAGAGAATCAGCAGCACCTACAGCAACTGACATCCCTGCTGCAGTGCCGCTACCTTGGCTGGCTGATACTGTCAATGGAGCTGGAAAATATCGTTGCCAACACCGTCTTGCTGAAAGCCAGGGAAGGTAAGGGAGAGCACAGCAAGGGAGAGGGAGCATCCCTGTCGCATTTTCCCTCCTGGTCGTGGCAGGCAATGCACAACCGGAGGAAGGGGGAAAGGCATACGGCGGCTTTGTAGACCCCGTGCTGATTCTGATCCCTCTCGAGGTTGCATGTGGGCTGAACCTGCCTTTAAAAGGCTCATTTGAAACAAAAGAATGTTGGTCTCCAGCTGTGAGGAGGTTCCGCGGGAAGATATTTTTGAGATCGCAGAGATTATAAGGGTAAAATAGTCACCGCTTCTCTCCAGTCTGATCCCACAGATTGTGCTATTGTTAAAGGTCAGCTGCAGATACGTTCATTCAAAAGGGTTAGCAAATATGCAAATAGCCTTTTATTCTGTATGGTGCGACTGGCAGAGTACAGCCATTGCCTCCGTCGGCATTATCAGGTGTGATACTGTTGCCGGCAACTGTCCATTTTTAAGAATATTTTTTTTATCCTAATCCAGTTTGATATGGAAAATCGAGTAAATGCAAACGCAGCGAGGTGACATGCAATTAGCTTCTACGGTGCATATGAAAAGGGACCTCGATCTGCAAAATAATGCACGGGTTTCGGGGGGGATTTTGTGTGTGAATAGCTGAAGTGGCGGCTGTTTCTTTGCTTGCTGTGTTACCAACCGATGATTGTATGCAACTGCTATTAAACGTTCTGGTTTGAAAGGCAGATCTGGTTCGATTTGTGAGAGGTGGTTGATGCTTAAAGGGAAGGGGCTCGAGAGAGGCTAAAAGAAAATCCTCGCTAAAAAGATCGATGCTTATCCTTTTAAAAATGCAACATATACGTTAAAAATATCCGGGCGAGCTACAGAGCTAGCTGCATTGCCGAAGATGACTCTAAAATACCCCTGGTGTGTACAGCGTATTTTCAGAGGGGGAAGTGGTTTTCTGGTCTGAATGATTAGGTTTCTACTGAGCCTGGCTCAGAGGGTACCCTTTGCGAAGCTTTCACATCTTGAGAGGATCATAACGGAACAGCTCATTAACCTGACTTGCAGTATTTAATATTTCCATTCACTGCGTTTGATGAATGAAGAACCCCTTGCCAAAAAGATAATGACTCTCATATCTTCGGTATCTCGCACATCTTTCCCGTTCTCAGTCTGAGCCCTGTGTTTATATGGCACGCACGGATCTCAGCTGGATTTTCATTAGATAATGCAGCAGGGTATCCTTTGGCTGTTAAACTTGTGGAAATTAAATCGCTCCTTGGAACCTTCCATTCACTAGAAAACCATCTGACACTTATTTCAAATGCGCCCCCCCCCCTTTTTTTTTCTTCCTTGGGGCGATGGAAGTTTCCATCAACAATAACAGTCTTCACTGTTTATGTGGTGTCCCTCCCGGAATAACACATCTGATCCTTTGAATTTGAAAACATCACTTTTATGGGTCTCCAGTGTTCTAGAGGTAGCTTCCTTCCACTGGCTAATCCTGATGGTATTCGAGTTCTTCTGTGTGGTAAGGACAGTGTGAACACCTGTGTGCAAGAGATTGTATTCCACTGATGGCTAAGAGCTCAAGGGGAGGGGGGAGAACCACTAGCGAGAACATCTGTGAGGAGCCACCTGGTGGTTGGAAAATTATTATACGTTACATGGCTTGGGGAAACAAATCTCTTGGCAGTCAAAATTATTACTTTTGAGATCACTACATGTGTATAGGCAGCAGGCCATTCCGAGTGCCATGGCTCTAGAGGGATAGAAAGTTAATTCCTCTTTGTGTGACTATATCAGATTACTGCAAAATCTTTAGTATGGAGCCAGTTCTGACATAGGCTCCTATCTCCTTCTGATATTCCTCTCTCTTTCTTTCCTTGGAGGAACAGACCCTATATTATTTATAAAGTTGAATTTGTGAAGCTTTAGTCTGTACTAATCTAATTTATTCTTAGGTGGGGGTGATTAACCTTTATTTATTGGGCGAAGGAATTAGATTTTCCTGAGAAGCCTCAGAAAGAGATTTCTGAGATGATCATACAAGATATTTATTTGTTCATTCTGTCAGCATTCCACCAGCACCCATCTGGAGATCTCAGTGACAGACAGCTCAGGAATTAATGTTTTAAGCTTCTTATTTCATTCCTTCTCCTTTTGTCCAGTTTGCCCCCAAACTTTGGGACCTAAACCAGGCAGCAATTTTACCTTGGGGATCCCCTCTCCACAGAAACCATTTCAACAGAGATTTATTATGTACAGAGGTATACAACAGAGCAAATTTCATGGTGTATGAGAGCAGGATTGGTGTGATTTACAAGGAAACAAGTCCACGTGGAGGAACTTTTTGTTTCTAGATGTTAAAATTTCTCTTAAGCCCCCAGATGGAATTATTTCATGCAAGCATTGCAGCCCTGATTTTTTGATTGGTTAAAATAATATGTGAATCCAACATTTCTTAAACTTCAATATACTGAAAACAGTTACTAGAGCAAAACTGTTCTAGATGTGATATAAACGGCAGAGTTTCATGCACTTTCCTCTGAAGCAACTGGTACCGGCCACTGCCAGAGACAGGTCACTGGCACAGAATTGGACCTCAAGTCTGATCCAGTCTGGCAATTCCTATTTTCTTACAGGAGTACAAATAAAGGAATACTAGTGTTATTAAAAAAAAGAGAGAGAGAGAATTTCAACTACTCCACTCAGCATTATACTAGTGCATGAATGCCTGAGACAAAACAGTCAGAACTGCATAACAACATTTATATAACTCACGGGGTATTTTGAGATTTACCTACAGAGTAAAGCCATGAAATCCTCAGAATTAAAGATGTGCTTGCTCGCACATGCGCGCTCTCTCTCTAGTACATTCAAAGAATACTAGCTATAGATCAGTGGATTATTCTTTTCTGACTTCAAACTAGAGCATTCTTATTTTCTGCTGGGTTTTTATCAAATGGCTTAGGGTATGTCTACATGGCAATCAATAAAAATAAAGGACCCACAGAAGTGAGTCTCTGAGCCCAGGTCAATTGACTCAGACTCACAGGGCTCATGCTACAGGACTAAAAATAGCAGTGTAGATGCTCGGGCTGGAACCTGGTCTGAGTCCCATCTCCCCTCACTGGGTTTCAGAGTTGAACGTCTATGCTGCCATTTTTAGCCCTGCAGCACGAGCCCAAGTCACCTGACCCAGGCTTTGAGACTCACTGGCTGTGGGTCCTTTTTTCTTTTTTTTTTGCAGTACACTTAGAATATGATTTGGCATCACCAGTATGTCTATTTCAGATTTAAGATATCTAGTAATACTTTAAAACACCAGTATTAATGTTCTTAAGAAATATAGTTGTCATTTGCAGAGAATCAGCTAGGGTTGCCAACCCTCCAGGAATGGCCTGGAGTCTCCAGGAATTAAAGATTAATCTTTAATTAAAGATTGTTATGTGATGAAATCTCCAGGAATACATCCAACTAAAATTGGCCACTTTAAAATCAATGTATTGCAAGAATTTTAAATATGGCTATATACTGAATGGCCTTTTGCTACCCTGATCGTCAAGGAAGTTCCAGTAATATTGAAAGAATTTGTATAACAAATTCATTAGCTGGAATTGAAAGTTAAAGGTACAGTAAAACTTCTAGGTTTGTAGCCCCCAAATTTATCTTATGTCTTTTGTTCCATGGCTGAAAAGTTTGTGAAATTTGTTGGAGGTGTGTGTGTGTGTGTGTGTGGTTTTTGCTTTAAAAAAAAAATGCTTCATAGCATTAGGGGGTTTTAAAAATAAGAGCCTAGTACACCTCGATGACCCCACAATACTAAAGGAAAAGATACGTAACAGATTGTCTTGTGGTTTTCAAGATGTTATTACAAACTGCAACAAGTAAAATAGTCCTAAAAAGATCTGTGTTCTCTGAAGCAATTGTAGATGATTGAGACACCCGCTTGTACTGAATACCAAGACTTAAGTAATTTTTTTTTAAGTCAAAAGTAACTGCATCTGAAACTGAATTTGCAAAAACTTTGGCCCTTTTCTTGAAAACTCTTTTCTGTGTGTTCTTAATTGTACTTCCAGTTCAGTTAAGCACATGCATAAGTATTGGCAGGACTCGGGCCTTTACTGATTGCTGTTTTACCAAGAGTGAAGGTTTATATTAGCTGAAACAATAGGGGGAGATGCTGGGGGTGAGGTAATATCTTTTATTGGACTAACTTCTGTTGATGAGAGAGAGAGAGAGAGAGAGACGAGCTTTCAAGGGACCAATGTGGCTGCAACAACACTGCCCTGAAACAATAGGGATGTTCTGAAAATTACAGGAGCTCCACCAGCGCAGGAGTTGCTCAAAGAGATGGAAATGAAGAAAGTAATTAAACTAAATAGTGAGGTTCAGTCAATGGCTATGGCTTGACGTTTTCTGACAAGCAAAACATTGTAGCAAAAGGGGCCTATTCTGCTCCCACTGGAGTCAATGGAAGTTTTGCCTTCTATTTCAATGGGAGAGTGAGGCCCAGAGTACTCGGGCAAGGGTTCAAAATGGTTTTAAACCAAGGTTTCAACAAGCCTGCAACATTAAATCCAGTAAGGAGAACTATGTCAAAGACTTGGAAATAGAGCTAGATAAATATTTTCCAGCAAATATTGGTTTTTAGAACATTTACTTTGGCTTTGCTTGTGCTCCCTTTATGCAAGCTCATTTTGTGATTGTTATAGGGCACAACCATGAGTGGAAAGTGGATTTTTAAGCTGAAATTGACCTGGAAAGCAAACTTTAAATTGTTTGTATAAAACAGTCATGCCAGAAACCTGATGATTATAATAAAGAATTGCACTCATCCAAACTATGAACAAAACCAATGCACTGTGACTTATGTGACCAGTCATAAATGAACAATGCAGCTCAAATTGCAAGTCATGGAATAAACAATTTGCACAGAAAAAACCTTAATTGAACAATTGCAAGTAATGAATAAACTGAAGAAAAATTTGACCTATTTGCAGGATGTTCATGATTTTATAGGCAATATTAATCATGTAAATTATTAATTGAGTTATCAGCTGTACTCAGAAATCTGTGGGGGTTTTTTAATGGTGTTTTTGAGTGTGAAGGTTTCTCTCTCTCTCTTTTTTAAGTGATGTTTCCTCAGTTTCATATTTCTTTTCTCAATATACCATTGTGTTACACAAACTACCAAGCTTTAGGAGGTTTCAGTAGAAATTATATCAGGTTTAACTAAACAGAAAAAGTAATTGATAGGAACAAAAAAGATATATTGGACCATCTTCTATTAATTTGAAAAAGAACAAGCACCAAGGGTAAGGAGCACGTGAAGATAAACTAGATAGCTAAATAATAACAAGTGTAGTCATCCAGTCAAGTCATGATTTTGGAAAACCAGAATATGTAATACACACTTGCCCAGACACTTAAGATAAAAGCACAACACAGAGGCCTTGATGTTTCAAAAACACAAGATATAGGTAAAAAAACAATGACTGTAAAGCTGCAAGGAAAGAGACTAGAGAGTGAGTACCACTAAGGGACAGATCTCTCCTTTTTTAATCCTAGAATATCAGGGCTGGAAGAGACCTCAGGAGGTCATCTAGTCCAACCCCCTGCTCAAAGCAGGACCGATCCCCAATTTTTGCCCCAAATGGCCCCCTCAAGGATTGAGCTCACAACCCTGGGTTTAGCAGGCCAATGCTCAAACCACTGAGCTATCCCTCCCCTCCCCTACTTGTCTCTCCCTCCCAGGTTAAGTACTTATCATGAAAGATAATGGGGACGGGAATACCCTTATGTATTTGTCCATTAAAGTAAATGAAATGAATATTACTTTCAGTTTTGCTATAATGCAGCCATTTCCGTGATCTCAGAAAGAGTAGCTGATGTACTGACTTGTTTAAACACTCATTCAACCAACGTGTGCACAAAAGCAACTTTTCCTCTGGCAAATTCCATTATTATGATAAAGCCTTGAAGTAGAAAAATCATAGTTTGCTTTGCTTGGAGGTGAGCAAAGTTTGCCCTAAAGAGCCTAATCCGGCTTTCCCTGTTCAGGCAAAAGTCCTACTGTGAGCAGATTGGGCCCAGAATAGGCCACACTAAATACACTGTACGTAGCATGCCAAAACATTAGGAAGACAAGGTGGGTGAGGTAATATGGGACCAACATGGCTACAACTACACTGCATGAACCACTAGGACGTTCACTGTGGTTGAATAACAAGAGTCACAAGAAATCAGGAAATAGGAGTATGGAATGTGATGCCAAATTCTCTTGCAAAAAGGGAACATGGTGGGGAAAGAGAGATTTCTTTCCACAGTGCAAGTGCTGCAGTGCTATCCTATGCTACAGTCCTTACCAAAATGAAAACAACTTGACACCGTCTAAGTAAACCTCAATCAAGAAGATATCCGACCTGTAAATGCAAAACAGAGGGTTATAATGCAAGCTCATATTAAACATAGGTGTGTGTGTGTATATATATATATATATATATAATGGCAAGGAGAAATCAGAAGATATATGTACATTCAGTGTTTGAGGCTCAAAATTCATGGATTTTTGGAAGATAAAAATACACAAAACCTAATATAAATATTTTCACATTTCTTCTTAAATATCCCTGAAAACTTTTTCTTAAAAAAATAAAAGCATCCTCATATCCTGTCCGAAGGTGAAAACTACTTTGTGCTAGAGAATGAACTAGAATGTGAAATTGACCAAGATCAGTTTAATTTTGTTTTCTCTGTTCATTTCAGTCCCCTGAGACAATTGGTATAAAGTGTGAACAGTAAATTAGATTGTACTAGCTCTACCAGTTATATAACTCTTAGGTGCCATAAATAACACTGCTAAGACTTTTTTGTTAAATATGATTATCTGGATAGTGCCCTTGTCTCAACTGTTTAAAAGGTCACACACTTTGTGTGACGGAGAGCAGGCAATGGGCAAATCATTTCACTTTTGTCCTCTTTTTCAGGGCTTAGGATAGGAACTTTTAAAAGATATTTGGATACATTAGTATTACCAGCCTCCAGTACTTAACAATCTTGAGTCACCCCTCACCTCACCACCCCCAAAAACTATGAGATTAAATTAAAAATGAGATTTTAAAAAAAAAAGCAATAAATTTAGGGTTATTTTATTTGCCTTTGGGTACTGAGCCTTTGGGGGTTCATGTTTTCAGGAAGCTCTCAACCATGAGAGCTAGGAACTTATAAGGAAAGAGAGTGAGTGCTGAGATTCTTACATAATTGCACAATTCCATGAATTGAGGCTTTTCAAAAAACACAGAATATTGCAAGACTTACAATGAAAACACAAGTTGGCAACACTGAGTAGACAAACAACCCTGCTGCCAAAGTGAGGCTGTAACAGTATTCTTTAAGAGGGTTTTTTTATTATTGTAAAAAAGGTGGTGGTTACAGAATATTAGGGAGAGTGAATTAAAAACAATAAACTACATATGAAATACAAGCTGTAAAACTGATCCAGGCAGTCATGGTTCCATACCACTCACTGCATGTTTAAAAATAATAATGGATCTGCTAGAGGGCATATTCTAGTTTGGAATCTACTATCTTTCAAAGAGTGCTTTGTCCTATACAGACCCATGATAAAAGTAAATCTTACGTATAGTACTAACAATTTGGTTAAATATCCCCCCCCCCCGAGTGATTATTGTGTAGACTCTTTGTCAAGCTTCAACTATTTCAAAGCCTGAAAGACATTGTCCTGCCTGGTTTAAGGTACTGCATTTGTGCACAGAAGTTTTCTTTAGACAACATAATCTTAAAATTTATTGCTAGGTTCTTTACAAACTTGTTAAAAAGTTTTAGAAATAACTGAATTGGTCATCATGGTAATTAGCTTTAAAGAAGGGCCAGTTTGGAAGAGAAACTATTAATTTTCTCAGATATTGCGTTTCAAAAGAATGGTTACACAAAAACCCAATCAAAGCAAAAAACAAAACAAAAAACGCACAACCCATTAAAAACACAACACAAATATGATTTTTTTTTCCTTTTTAGGGATGACGGCAATACTAAAAGAAACATATACTTATGCCACCCAAGCAGGTTCTTTGATGGCTCTAACCAAATAGGATGCTCTATTTTTACGGCTATCATAATGTTTTTATTATGGGTGCACCCTGTCACCATATAAAAAACAAAGATGTGAAATGAGCCAGTCCTCAAATTGCCATACTTTTAACTTCCCTTTCTGGAAGATACCAATACAGATTTGAGCATGTCCTTATTGCCAATAGATTAGCAATACATCTTATACAAGACAAACGTTCAGTATCTGAGAACTCAGCTGTAGGACAAGAATTTTAAAAAGGGTAATAGAAGTGGACAGGGCCTATTTAGAAGGATAGAGATTCACTGTAGTGACAGACCCTATCTGGTGGCAATGACTCGTGTCACTCATCTCCTAATGGAACATTAACATGCATATGATTATTGTAATTTGACTTTAGCAAGGTTCATAAACCATGACAGCTGAGTGCAGCATCTGATTTCATGTCCTGCAGCCCATTAGAGGTGATATTTTTTTCAAAAAATAAACCTGTTGTAAGGAAGATCTCAGTTGTTTCCATAAAGATACAGGAAATCAACACACGATAAAACCAAGATAGGTCAACTCTTTTGAGTTAAGGGGAAGATTTCTCCAGTGGAGACCAAGAAATAAATAAATTCCATTCTTGGAATTTGGAGTCACTATAGAAATTGTTGCCTCAAATACAGTAAATCAGTATGAATGCGACAGTTTACTTTTAAATAGAGGATTAAAAAACAGAGTATTCCCTTTAAAGCATGTAACCATTTCTTCTTGAAAAATTTGTCTCAAGAGTTTAGGCTATTTTCATGATGATCCAATTTAGATGAATCAGGAAAACCATTAAAATATGAGTTTTCTGGCCTTCACAGAAAGATTATGCGAACTTATGCTAAAGAGCCAGTTGGTAACAGCAAAAACCATTACATAAAATGAGATTGATACAGTATTCATAGGGGGCTTCATTCTTGGTTATTCTGTTCTTGTTCTTGGGGCAGGGAAGGTGGAAGGAGGCAAACTTTGCTTTAAGCTACTTTCAGTTTGTTTTCCACTTCTTGTCTGCTGAGGGTGTGCAGAGGCCTGCCTGACATCTCGTGCAAATCAGACCTACACTGATGCTGCTTGGCCTTACACTCCACTCTCCTTGGCCCCCTGTGGATGTATCTGTTGTTGACTGAGTCAGTATATTTTGGTGTATAGTTTGCTCTTGATATGTGGAGTCCTCTGGCATTTCAGGTTCTGTTCTGCCCAGGAGAGGAGGATTTGGGCTTTTTTTTTTTCTTGATCTGTTGACATATGATATGACTTAGGAATTGGCCTTTATAATCAGCATACTATGGCCTAATAGCCACTCCTCTTGTTTGGTTTGCCTTCCTGGTAAAAATGATTTAACATTGTGCTAGTCTGTTGGGTTATTAACCTGATAATATATTGGAAGCTATTAACTCTTGGTGTATATGGGAATTTCTGGAGCAAACATTAACTACAGTGGCTTGAATAGTTACTTTTATCTGCTCCATTAACCCAATGGGATTATCTTCCTCCAGTGGAAAATAATCAATCTTTTACTTATGGGGAGAATGCCTATACTGGTGTCTTCACATGGTCCTGTTCGGAAAAGGTAGTCAATTATCTTCACTTAAAAAAAAGCAACAATCAGTCAAAAAGGAATTTACAGGAAACCGACAACATTTATGGGTTTGTGGTAGGATTTTGCTTTTCTGTATTGGAATAAAGAATTTGGGTAAAGATTTCTGAGGGTATGTCAGCACCTTGAGTTTGGGGGTGTGATTGAGCAGACAGACATACTCACACTAGCTCTTGATCTAACTAGCACATTAAAAATAGTGTATCCATGGCAGCAGGAGCTGCCCCGAGTACGTATCCGTCTAGACCATAGGCACACACTCATTGTGAGGGCCCTGCCAAACACACAGTCCGTTTTGGTCAGTTTCACAGTCATAGGATTTTATGATGTCAGCTATTTAAATCAGAAATTTAACAGTATTGTAATTGTAGGGGTCCTGACGCAAAAAGGAGCTGGGGGGGGTCACAAGGTTATTGGGGGCTGGGGGGGGAATGCAGTACTGCTACCCTGACTTCTGTCTTGCTGCTGGCAGCTGCGCTGCCTTCAGAGCTGGATAGCTGGAAAGCAGCGGCTGCCTGCCGGGATCCCAGCTCTGAAGGCTGCCAGCAGCATCGCAGAAGTGAGGATGGCCTGGTACGGTACTGCCACCCTTCCTTCTGCGCTGCTGCCTGCAGAGCTGGGCCCTCGGTCAGCAGCCGTCACCCTCCGGCCACCCAGCTCTGAAGGCAGCGCAGAAGTAAGGGTGGCAATACTGTGACCCCCACCCCCCCAACAACCCTGCGACCCCTCCCCCGCAACTCCCTTTTGGGTCAGGACCCCCAATTTGAAATCCTGGTTTCCCCCCATGAAATTTGGTCTTTTGTGCTTTTACCCTATACTCTACAGATTTCACGGGGTGAGAGCAGATTTCACAGTCTGTGACGTGGTTTTTCATGGCCACGAATTTGGTAGGGCGCTACTCATTGTTCATAGATTGTAAAGCCAGAAGAGACCACTGTGATCATTTAGTCTAATCTCTTGCATAACAGAGGCTATGGGATGTCCCTGAATTAATTCCTTCTGAACTAGAGCACATCTTTTAGAAAAACATCCAACCTTGATTTAAAAATTGCCAGTGATGGAGAATCTATCACAGCCCTTGGTATGTTGTTCCAATGGTAAATTATCCTCACTGTTAAAAATTTGCACCTTATTTCCCATTTGAATTTGTGTTTTATCATTCTGCTGGTACCCCAACCTAACTACAGTGTATGTGTTTGTGGGAGAGAGATCAGTTACTCTGATAACTCGGAATAGAGAAAATGAACAGAAGTCTTTGTCTGATCCAGATCCAGGCTTGTGTCACCTCCAGGCATTATCTCCCTGCACTCATACGTGTTGAAGGCCACTCCGAAGCTACAGCTAGTGAAGAATATAATGGCTCTTCTACTTAACATGCTCCCTAGGGCAAGCATTGCTATATCACTGCTCCAAAGACTGCTCTAGTCTATTTGCTCCTGACTGCAATATGAAGTGTTGGTGGTGATCTTAAGCCCTGTAAGGGTTGAGGCGTAGCTGTTTAAGAGCTCATCTATCTCCATGCATTACTGTGATAGCTGAGATCCACCAATGAGCTCCTGTTCACACTAACCAACAAAGAATATCTAGGTGCTGAGGGCAGGATGTTTTTAATGGAAAGCTCGAGGCTCCAGGCCTGCACTGGACTTGCTAGTATAGGAGCATGCAGATCCTGGAGCCAGAATGGGGCTTGAATTGGTTCTTTAGGATGTACTGCTGAGTCAGCATTTAGTTTGTCAATCCGGGTTAACATTATCCAGCTGAATGTGGAGCCAATTGTCTTCTCACACTCTTTGTACACTAGTGTAACTCCCTTAACTTCATTGGAGTTGCTCCTGATTTCCACTGGTGTAAAGCAAAGTTCTTAACCACGTGTCCAACTTTAAGCACGTGTAGTCCCACTGAAGTGAATGGGAATTTTTGGAAGCCCAAGTCAGATAACATCTAATCCCACGAATGCATTTTAAAAAAATCAAAACCACACCCTTTGAAGTTGTTTTCCTCCATAAAAGTCTAAGGAGCCTCTTTTATCATTGCTGGGCAGGAGACTTTGCATGCATCGCTCCCACTACTGCCAATGGGAGTTAAGGATAAAATTCCTGCTCGTCAAAGTGAGACCTATCCCTGTGAGAGTCATTTAAAATTAAGCAATGTTGTATAATGGTGTAACAGTGAACGGGAAGAAAACCAGCCACTCTTCATTTCATATAGCCATGTAATCGAAACAATAAAAAGATGATATCCTAATATTTTTTTAGGAGACCACAGGATACAAAATTAAATTAAAAGTCTAGGAAAATAAAGAACCCTGCAGTTTGATTACACTGTGCTGGATTATCTTTGTAATTATTTTGCTTGAAGGATTTAAAAATGCACATTGCTTTGTTGGAAAGATTAGACAGGGAGCAAGAATTTAAGTCAATATTCTTAAGAAGAAAATCCCACAAGCATAGTAGAGCATTTCTTGGAAATTCTGCAAGGATACTAGTTAAACTGAAAGGACAAAACTTAACAAGAATGGTGGGAAAGATGGATGAGCCTGGGAAGGGCTGCAGAATTCGTGTAGTAGTAACCTAGCTGCTTCTATTTCATGTAATGTCTTTTCATATACATTTAAAGAAACTGGCAAGAACACTTATTCAAAAAAGAAGTGCTAGCCTGAAAGGATACAGATATACATAAGTACTAAGAGTACAATAATGCTAATAATAATAATTAATAATAATAAAGGAGGGATATGTCTATGAGCTCTAGGATAAGCACAATTTATTTATTCATAATTAATTTATCTTTTGTGACAGAGCTGTGAGTGGGGTTTCCTTATAATTTTATACCCTAATCCTAGAAATGCTTATGAATGTGCTGAATTTTAAGCATGTGTGTAGTCTCACTGACTTCATTGGGACTACTGACATGTTTAAAATTAAGTGCATGAGTAAATGTCTGTTCTCGTTTGCACTGGTGCAATTCCACTGAAGTCAACGGGGTTACACAAATGTGGCTGGGAGTGAATGTGGCCATTAGCAACTAGATATGGCAAAGACATGTTATGTCGTCATCCCTTCCCCTCCCAGCATAGGAATACATTCTACTGTATATTCTCCAGCGCTTTATCCAGTGTTGATTTAAAAGATTCAGGAGATGGGGATTTTGCTGCCTCCTATGGGAGACTCTTTCGCAGTCTGAGAGATCTAATTTTTCCTTGACTATTTTGCTTAAATTTTCCTTTACTCATTCTCTTTACTCCTAATGACCATCCTAACCGGTTCCTCTTGTTCCTTGGTAAAAAGAAAAGGAGTACTTGTGGCACCTTAGAGACTAACCAATTTATTAGAGCATAAGCTTTCGTGAGCTACAGCTCACTTCTTCAGATGCATATCGTGGAAACTGCAGCAGACTTTATATATACACAGAGAATATGAAACAATACCTCCTCCCACCCCACTGTCCTGCTTGGTGTTCACACCCTCCAGATACTTGTCATTGTATTTACCTTTAGCTATTATCTAACCAACTTTAACAGCTTTAGTTCTTTCTCCTGCTCAGCTTGTCCCTCCAGTCATTTTTTTATGTTCTTCCTTGAATTCCTTTCAGTTAGTCAGTGGACCCAGTTCATTCCCAGCAGCAGGAACTCTGTCCAGGGCTGGGTTCAGCAGTGCAAACAGTCAGTGATTCTGATCCTCCAGGTGGCCTAGAATCCACAATGGAGCCAATGCAGTTGACAGTGGGTGGGCCATCCCTAGGGAAGGCGTGGCACCAGGGCTGATGAGATGAACCAGCATATCTTCTGGGTGGCCTCCATCAGTAGGCTTACTATGGAGCTCTACGCACACCTGTGCCACTCCCCAGTGTAGCCCTGTGAAGAAAGCCCTGCCACCTGCCTTGGGGCTGAATGTTGTGCTCCAGATGCAAGATGCTCCTCTTTGCAGCACCGGGGTGAATCAAGCCTAGAATTTTTCTGATATATTGAGGTTCCTGCATGATCTTGCAGGACTGTACAGGGGGACTGGCACATCCCTGGCCTGTGACCTAATTTTTTTCTGTGTATGAAGCCCCAAAGTACAAGATCTATTTTGTCCCTGTTTAACTATCCCCAGTCCTCCTGGGCCATTCCTGTTTTCCCAGAATCTTCGTCCCATTGGATTGTTTTTCCCCAGCTGTATTAGTCTGCACTGAATCTTTTAGTTATTTTTTTTCTCCACATGTCTAACCTATTATTTCTCTGCCCTCACTGGTGTTTGCAACACCTCCCAATTCAGCAGCATTCACTGATTTCATTAAAATGCGGTTTACTTTTATTTTAAATAAGATTGTGGCAAATGTCAGTCCCTAGGGGCACACCTTTTGGCTTCGTGCATTTTTTTCCCTCTTTATTGCCCTTTTGTTTGTTGTTGTCCGGTGCATTTGCAGCCATTATGACAGTGCTCCATCCTATCCAAACTAGTTGTGTAAAGCTATGAGAACATACTTTAAAAAGCCCGTAAAGAATCTATTGGAGTCCCTTCATTCACTAAATATTTTAGAGCTCAAACAGTGATCAGGTTTGTGTAGCATCATTTCAGCATATGAACAGACTGCACAGGTTACCAACTAGTGTGTTACGTCAAAGGCAGGAGAGCAAAGGGAAGCTCAGGAACACTCTAGTCTAGTCAGTTTCATTTTGCAATGGCAGTTGGCCAGTCAGTTCCTAGGAAACAGCATTGCAGTCCCTGCACAGGATTCCATACCTTTAGGAGAAGATGGGCAGTCCTCTGCCCTGCAAGTTTTTCAGAGGCAGTTTCAATTGTGTTAGCTCAGTGAAGTAAACTAAAGGTTCAACTAATGCTGAACGTTAAGCCTTTGTATTATTCATGGAAGAATGCTCTCCAGTATTTTATCCGTTACAGATGGAATAACTTGCAAGCACAGTGATGTAGTCCCATAACTGACTTGTAAGCACAAACCCCTCTTTCCCCATCGTATCTCTGAGAGAAGAGTCTGTTTTCTGAAGGTGCTGAGCTATAAGCACAGGTGAACAAATGATTCTCTGTGGAGTACATGTCTGGGGAGGCTCATCTACTTTATTTCACCAAGAGTCTAAACTATAGTTTGCTCCTGGAATGTGCTTCTGAAAAGCTAGTATGTAGAAAGAAGTATGTGGATTACTGGAGGTTAGGACTGTTTTTATGATCTTTGTGCCTAGGAATATTAAACTGGTATATATATCCCTTGACTTCTGGTCTGACAAGAGAAAATGGTAAAGCACAGAACTGAGAGTCATGAGACCTGGACCCTCTTCCCAGATGTGCCACAGACAAGTCATTTAACAATTTGGGATTCAACTTCCCCATCTGTAAAATGGGAATAATGGGCTATTCCTCATAAGGGTGTTGGTGAGTTTGAATTAATTAATACATGGAAACCACTTAAAGATCCTCCTATTGGGAGCACTCAAGTGCAAAGTGTTGTCATTAGTTCTTGTCTTCCACAAAGTATGCAAATGGTAGCTTCCCTCTCTTCAGAGCAATAGTGTGGCATAGACTTGGCTGCTCTTAGCCATTCATACGTTAAAAATATTCAGGTTTTTTGGCACTATTTATGGGAGGGTGAGAAGAATTAGGCTTTTAGGGCCAAATTCTGCCCTGGGCTGTGCATTCACGATTTCCACTGCTGTCAGTGGGAGCCTACAAATGTAGAATTTGGCCTTTATTTGTGTACCACATCAAGGACAAGGCTTGGCAAATCTGCCCTAAGAAGAATTCATGATGGGTTCATTGCCACCTAAGAAGAATTCCTTCCTGATCCCAGATATGGTACAATGGAATGACTACCAAATTGACTAGCTCCAAGCCATGCAGAACCACCACCCTAACCAACTCTCTTGCACCAGATCCAAAGAATTCCAGCCTGAAAAAAAACCTCAAAAGGGTTGGGTGGGTAGATTGCCATCTGCCAGCAATGGAAGGTAGTGGGACTCCCTGTTGACAGACCTCATCATCACAGCATCTCTCCAGCTGGACACTCCATAAAGAGACATAATTCAAGCCTGCCAATCAGACCACGTAAAGCCCATCTATGCTAATTTGTGGGGCCAGTGTCCAGTGCTACCCAGAAAGGGCTTTGTGACACATGCCACAGCCCAGTTTGGGGTAATAACAGCCTTGATGAACAGAACACCTGCCAGTCCCCATGAGAAATGTTGCCTTCAAGAAACTGCGCTCTGTAGCATATGTATGCCTGTCTACAACCACGTGGGTCTGATTTACAAAACACAGTAATAAAACCCTCAGTCAGATGGTCAGTTATGTGACCTCCGGCAAGTTTCAGGTGCATTTTTTATTTTGGTTAATACAGACTTCTTGCTGTAGAGTATTTCGTCGCCATATCCAGCCATGGAAGTGCTGTGAGGTAGTGAAATGTTCTTTGATGTGTTTAATGGGTTTTCCCCCTCTCTTTTATTTTTGGGTTGCTATAATGTGTACATTTGCCTTAACGCTAACGTGGGGAAATACATCTATATTATTCCAGATATTTTAATTACTGCAAGATTAGAAGAGTCACGTAATCTGTACTGCACAAGTTTTAATGGGTCATGTTGTACTCTCAGGAGTAATCCCCATTGAAATCAGTTTGTCTAAAAATCACTGTCAAGATGTGACCATAGAATAATTTGTTAGTATTTAAAGATCAGGTTCTAACACTTTGTTCCTACTGCATGGCAGTTTATGTCTCAAATGGTCCTGTGCCAATGGGATTACTCATGGACTACTAAAGTAGTTGACTTATGAGGAGAGGCTGAGGGAGCTGGGATTGTTTAGCCTGCAGAAGAGAAGAATGAGGGGGGATTTGATAGCTGCTTTCAACTACCTGAAAGGGGGTTCCAAAGAGGATGGCTCTAGACTGTTCTCAATGGTAGCAGATGACAGAACGAGGAGTAATGGTCTCAAGTTGCAGTGGGGGAGGTTTAGATTGGATATTAGGAAAAACTTTTGCACTAAGAGGGTGGTGAAACACTGGAATGCATTACCTAGGGAGGTGGTAGAATCTCCTTCCTTAGAGGTTTTTAAGGTCAGGCTTGACAAAGCCCTGGCTGGGATGATTTAACTGGGAATTGGTCCTGCTTCGAGCAGGGGGTTGGACTAGATGACCTTCTGGGGTCCCTTCCAACCCTGATATTCTATGATTCTAAGTACTACTTGGCATGAGTAAGAGGATCAGAATCTGGCCCTAAGAACACAATAGTAGAAGTAGCTAATTTATCATTTATCAGTTGGGTGATGGCATTTAGACAGTAAACTGAACTGTCTTACAAGGGAGGCTCTATTCTGAAGCTACGGCTAAACTTTCAAAAGTGATGAGTGATTTTTTGGGTGCTTCAGTTTTTGGGTGCCCTCCGGGAGACCCAACAATTCCCACTCCCACCCACTCCCACATTGTTGGTTGAATTTTTATCCTGCTCCCACTATTATGGCAGTGGGTCTGGTGGGACCAGCGGGATCCCAGTCCCACTGCAGGGCTGTACCCCCTCCCATCTTTTACGTCATTTTTCTGTCCCCCAGCCCACTTTGCACCCTGAGCAGCTGCACCGCTTGCCCTGCCCTGGTTACGGCCTAACTACTTTGCCTTTTGCTTATTCCATCTTTAACATCACTTTGCTAAGCCTGATAATTTTCCAAACACCCACACTGGCCTGACCCTACCTCTCAGCAGGGAGAGAGAGAGAAAGTGCGGGGTGGGGAGGGAAGGGAGGCTGGGTTACACTAACTGTGATGGTGAGTTTTGAGATGCTGACTGGTCCACTAAAAGTGGACAGTGATACTCAGCTCCTTTCAAATGGGTTACTAAACAGCCATCAGGTGGTGAGAACATTTGTTTTTTAGTGACCTGGACCTGATTTGAATTAATGACCCATTGGCGAAAGGATCTATGTCCCAATACGTCCCTTGGATCATTTAGGAAGCATTAATAGCATGTTTTAGTATTTATTTAAGGCCCTCCTATCTTTGTACTTTAATCTTCTCTCCATGCTACCACCTTAAAAATTATAGCTGTGGTTTTTAAAAAAGCATTTTGGTTAATTTCAGCTAAACAAGTTAAGTAACGTGTGTTTCTTGAAGTGAATGAGATCCAGGGTAAGAGGCCTGCAATTTTCCATAGGTACCTTGAACCTCACCCCCACAGAGCCCCGTGGACTTCAAGCATAGCACTCCACCTGCACAAAGTAGCTGCAAGGTCAAGGCCTATATACCTGACAGCCTTGATCTTGGCAGGTTGGTGGTAATGATGGTGCAGGTGACCTTTTAAACCTCACCATACTATACTAATATACTATAACTTTCTAAATAATGTTGAGTGTGGAAGCATATTATATTGTCCATATTATCCCATATTAGTACAGTAACAATCAGAAAGCTAAGGGCTCCATCCTACAAACACTTAGGGCATGTCTACACTTACCTCCGGAGCGATCGATCCAGCAGGGGTCTACATTTATTGTGTCTAGTGAAGACGTGGTAAATTGACCGCCGAGTGCTGTCCCGTCAACTCTGGTACTCCACTGGAACGAGAGGTGTACGCGGAGTCGATGAGGGAGCGTCAGCAATCAACTTATCACAGTGAAGAAACCGCGGTAAGTAGATCTAAGTACGTCGACTTCAGCTACCTGAATAACATAGCTGAAGTTGTGTAACTTAGATAGATTCTCCCCTCTCCCCTACAGTGTAGACCAGGCCTTAGGCACCTGAGTAATTTACTGACATGAAGTCCGAGTGGGCCTTGCTGTGAGTCCCTTACTCTCAGTGGTGAATATTTAGTGGGACGACTTGTGCGAGCAGCCACTCATCAGCGGAGAAAAGGGCTCTCAACCTGGCCTATTGCCTGTCCATATGAGTAAAGTTATTTGTTTGCATAGGTGTTTGCAGGATCAGGCACTAATTCTGGCAAACGATACCAAGGGCTTTGCTGCTTACAAGAAAAATGTCTTTTATGATGACATTGTCTGTTTTCATTAAACGTGCAATATGTAATCTTATTCACTCTCCGTATTACATGAGGCCAAGTGGATTTGTATGCAATTATAGTATTCGGTAACAAAGATTTTGATAGCATTGTATTTTTTAACCAAGTGGCTGATTAGGAGTTTAGAACGAAGGTGACTCTTTCTGTACCGGTGTACGCATTTCTCCCTCAAATTCTCTGTGAGGCTGCAATTTCATTTACTAACTGTGTGCGAAGTTCAGGGGAGAAATAAAGTGGGATGTAGGTAGTGGTACCTTGTGCTTATAGACTGCCCAGGGTTAAATTTTGCTCCATGCAATTCATTATTATTTTGTTTTGGAAAGTCTGACAGACATTGGTTGTTTTTTCTTTAACAAGGCATGAGAGACCGGTGGTTTTCACCAGTGAAGACACTTCAGCCTGCCCCTTTTTTTGCCAGAGTAATTTGAAAGGTGATTTGGATTTAAAGCTTCAGGTGTGGCATGTAAGCAGAGCAGTTTTTGATGAGGGCTTCATATTTTGCCAAAAATACCTTTTACAAATAAAGGCATGTTTATCGCAGTGATTCACTGGTTCAAAATAGGCAGCACCCTAAAGAATCTGTAAACACAGCTGTCAATTTGGGACTGGGTTCTGACACCTTTATTCACACCTTTCTCGATGAATGATCCCGCTGAACTCAAGGGCAATGCTAATAGAATTAGAGCTATGCAATGCTGATCTGGTCCTTAATGAGGTGTTGTACAGGGAACATTAACTACGTATTTAGCAAATGTTGCTGACATGTTTGTGTGTGATGATACTTTAAGTGTATAAGAATATTCATGGCTTCCTTTTAAGCTACCATCTTAAAGTTATAACTAAATAGTTAATGATAAAAAGAGGTGATAGCTGAGGTCTCCGTCCTATTTAATTTAGGGTATTGTAGTCTGGGTAAACCATTTTTTGTAAATCATAAAAAAGTCTTCCTGATTTTTACACTGCCTTAAACTCTCAGACTGTTCACTTAATTTTCTGGTTTGAAGGAAGTTAGAAGGCTCTCCTCACATGCCATGTATCCTCAAATCTTGGCATTTTTAATTATTCTCCACAGTAGCAGAGAAAAGCTTTCATTGACAATTCTTACATACAGCTTTGTGGCTAACTTCCCCACAACTCCTGTTTTATTCCACTGTCTCGTACATATGCATGAAGCACATCTTCTTTGCTTTCTAATGCAAGACATTGCAATGTTTGGGTGAATGCCAAAGGCTCAATTCAAGTTGAATGGTATTACATTTTATTTAATGGAATAGAGTGAAATCACCATCATTTTCCGTTCAACCCACTGGTCCCGGATGCCTTTCTTTTTAAGTTGGGAACTGCGGAGAAATGTATCTGCGTGCCAACTCCTTTCACTTTGACAAATAAGCTAAAATCCCAGCATACTACAGACATGGAAAGAATGGCAATACCAATCCTATCAACGAGGCGAGCATAGAAAGCACACGGACATCGTTTATATTCTGGAATAAGTGATCGTTTGACCACTGCTCCTCATTCATGTAAGTGATCTGTGCTCCCCAGCAGCGCCTCACTGTAAAGCTGCTGTTGCTCTTCTTTCTGCAGGCAATCAGAGAGTGAAGGTGGGAATCCCTAAACTGCAGAATAGTTTTCCGTAATGCACATTGCCACTTAGAAGAAAGTCTCTCTCTTCAGCAGGAACTCGGCCTCTAACATGCTAAAGAGAAGTGCTGCTATGGCAAACTGCTTTTAAAGGCCCCGATTCTGGAGTGACTTCCACAAGAATGCAGGGGCTTGGCAGGATCAGAGCCGAAAAGAGCAGAGTGATCATTCAAATCCTCCATTCTTGGCATGGCAACAATACGATGTCAGTCAATGCATTTTAACAGCCTGGTGCCCCACTTTTCTCGGAGCCAGGTACTGTACCTGTGAAGATAGCACTCGCTTGTCTGCAAATAGGGAGGCATTATTTTCTGATGGAACACCACTCTGGGAGGCAGGAGACTTGGGTGTGTTCCTAGTCGGCCATTGGTTCACTGCCTAACCTTGACCATCTACCCTTTCCCAAAATGGAGTTCATGATTCTATATCCCTCTTTATGAAGCACTTTACTGTTATTAGACTCAAATATTTGCACTATTAATCGGAGGAGCATGACATTCTTTGCAAACATTGCTGAAACCTCATAACATCTTTGGGAAGTAGGCAAATACCTATAGAATTAAAAATAAATCAGTAAGATTTTCTGAATTTTCTCCAACTTTTAAAAACTTTTTTGTTTAAAGTTTGGGAGATTCTGTCTCTTTCTTTAGTCTAAAAGGCAATAATCCATTTGATCAATTGTATAAAGAAATGGACTAGTTTACACAGAACAAGGAGCAGTGGTGTCAAGTTGCAATGGGGGAGGTCTAGGTTGGATATTAGGAAACACTATTTCCCTATGGAGGTGGTGGAATCTCCATCCTTAGAGGTTCTTAAGACCTGGCTTGACAAAGCCCTGGCTGGGATGATTTAGTTGGGATTGGTCCTGCTTTGAGCAGGGGATTGGACTAGATGACCTCCTGAGGTCTCTTCCAACCCTAATGTTCTATGATTCTACACAGCAATGTCCAAACATTTGAAACATTTAATCAATTGCTTAGGCTTTCTTCACTGTTTCCAAGATACCAGCTGGCATAGGTGCTACAATAGTTTGCCTGCCTTGTTCCACTGCCTTGGGACAAAGTTACTGTACCAGATCTTGAGACTTGAAAAATATCATTTTGAAGAGTAGGCATCCTTTCTCATTGGGGATTTCCACCAAAATGTTGGCAAGTTGATGTAATAATATTTGATCCTATTTTCCAGCCGTAAATATCCTATAGTGTATAGGCCCATCTGCCGATGGAGTCTTGTCCAACACATTTTTCAGTGGAGGCATAATAACAATATTAGGAAGTAGATGGGGTTTCTGTTTTCTGCTCATGTCAGTATTACAAATAGTGCCTAGAGGCCTCCACCAAGAACTCAGTTTTCCTAAGTCCCAGGCCAAAGCCCTACCCACCGAATCACACTGCCTTCTACAGCAGATGCTAAAAGGCTATGAGACCTATCCAGTTGCTGTCTCAGGCCTCCTCTCTCTTTTTTTCTGAAGATGAGCTCGTCCTATCCCTCAGCAAACTTCTGGACAAAAGCTCTGTAACCATGAAGACCTTCCGCCTTAGGTTTCATTGTCTGTTTTTCTTGAAGGACACATGACGTTGGTGTACAGAGATGCGTATCCACCATAGAACCTTGTATATGATCAGATTGAGATCTGAGGAAACCTACAGAGTAGAAGCATGGCAAAGTACAACATAAAGCAGTGGTGTGCAAACTTTTCCGGTCAAACCCACCTTACCATTCAGGGAATTTATCCCCCTCCCTGCCCACACACACACACTTACTTGTAATCTGAAGTAATCCTTACTTCTGTGCTACTGCTGGCGGCAGTGCTGCCTTCATTGCTGGGTGGCCAGAGAGCTGCTGGCTGGGGCATTCAAGTTGTTTGTGGCATGGGGGAACTCTTCTTTTCATCCTGCTCCTGTGCTCCCCTGCCATACCCATTCTATTTTTATCCTGCTCCCGTTATTATCCTGAGGGGCCTGTGGGACCTACAGGATCCCAGTTTCTTTGTGCCACCCCGAGACTCTCTTGCATGCTTCCTAGTTTGTGCACCACTGGCATAAACTCATGCTACTGTAACTATCTGTGGAATAGAATCTGCCATATGATAGAGGTTGCCCAAGGCCTCTTTGGTGGCCAAGAAAACAGAAGAAATTTAATTATATGGAAATGAAAGGATTTTTATTGGATAATAGTAAAGAAATAAGTTTTAGGTATACAAGGTACACTAAATAGGGGCCCACAGCTCCCCAAGGTATTACATAGTGACAGAATAAATTCCAAAGTAGGTGCTCACACTACGTATCTTATTACGAGCAGTATTGTATTTCAAACAGTTCAATCCTTCCTCCCCTCCAAATAGGGTCAAATACTTTGGACTTTGAAAAACGTATGTTTAAAATGTTGTCTTAGGTCTTTATAATAAGCAGCAGAAACATGATTTGAGTGCTGCGTTAGGAATATGTTATTGTAACTTGGTAGACTAGTTGAATTATCTCCACCCCCTGCATTACAAGAAAAAATGTCAACAAATAGCTCATTTAAAGCAAATGTCTGCAAGGGCAACACTTCACGATTTGACTCGGAGAGCATGAATTCATTCAGCTTTAGATCCAGACAGCAAAACACTGCCCTGGCTTTTAGCCAATGGTCGACTTAAGCTTTGCACTTTTTGGGGTCAGATTCCTCCTGTATGAAGTGGAATTTCTAATATTGTTCACTTTTATGGAAAGCAAAACATATGGCAGGAAGAACGATAAACCTTGCATAGCAGAAATGAATCCCATCAGTGAAACTTTACTTTCACCTCTACTACTATTTATTCATACCAGCTGTTAGTCAGCATGTTAGGGCCTGAAGCAAAGCTGATTGGAGTCAATAGAAAGACTTCCATTGACTATGCCCAGTGAAGAGTCTTTAACCTCTAGAGATTTGGCTTATGAATCCTGCTGTAGGATATAAGTGACAATAAATTTGATGGTCTCATTCTAATCCATGTAAACAAAAGCTGCAGTTTGGCTCTTCTGAGAAGCAGTCATGCTAGAAGTAACAAAGGTGTTTCAAATAGAGATAAAAAGTCTTTGGACAGACATCATCTGCCTGTATCATGTCCAATTTAAGCCCTAATAATGAGTTCCTCACTATCACCTAGCCCTAAAATAATTCCCAAATTAAGGAATAAATCCTTCCAAAATATCATAGCCATACACATCCCCAGGAAGATTTAAGGAGACACTGTTAACTTTTCCTTCCATTGTTTTTTCTCTTCATGGTTTGTAATCTCATGGTTTCATGATTCATTAATCTTCTTTGTATTTTTAACCTTATCACTAATGCAAGCCGCTCTGAGAGCATTTGTTTTTCTCCTTTTTAAGCAACTGCTGTATCAGACTAGAAGGGGGAGCTCCTTATATGTTGATTTCTGTATGATTGACCAAAATGGCAATGATTTCTTAAAAAAAATTCTCTGAGAAAGTAGTAGTAATCGACTTTCTTTATTTTGAATGAAGAGGATAGTTTCAAGCAGAGTATAACAACATCAAGACAGACTGAATTTTAAGTTTACACAAGTGCCTGATTCTAGTGCATACGAGCCATGAATGTATGGCTCCCAGCAGTAATTAATGTCAGTGAAATGTGGAACTAATAAATGTCTCTAGTTAAAGACGAAAGTATATTTTTAATAATCCGAAGAATATTGTGTAAATTCCCATATGAGCAACAGGATGTATATCTAGATTGATATGGTGGTAAAAGTACAGATTAAAAGTAAGTACTGTATGTGCAAAACTATTTCCTCTCATACTTTCCAGCCAAAGCCTGAGTTCATGATTCCATTGAGCCTTTAAAGCCCAGAGCATTTTCCTGCATTTCTTTAGGCATTTGGTGATGAGGACATTTCCTGCAGGGGAAAATAATCTGAAGATCAAGTATGGACAGGTAAGTAAAGGATGCTTGGTTTTAACCTGAGAATATGAGCCTGTTCCTGTAGCTCTTAACTTTATTACGTGAGTAGTCCCATGGACTTCAGAATGGTGCGAATGGGATGTCACCATCAACCTCAAAGGGACAACTCGTATGTAAAGTTACTTGTGTGTAAGTGCTTTATGAAAAGGCCCTATATCTGTAAATTTCATTGAGGGAATGATCCATAATTCTTCCTACTTTAGGTATTTATCTGGTCACTGTCACCAGAATATCTGAGCACCTAACAGTCTGTAATCTGTTCATCCTCGCAACACCCCTGTGAGGTAGGGAAGTGCTATTCTCTACATTTTTTTAGATGGGGGAACTGAGGCACAGAGAGGCTAAGTGATTTGGTATGGGTCATATAGAATATCTGTGGCAGAGTAGGGAATTGCGCCCAACTCCCAAGCTAACACCGTACCCACTGAGCCATCCTCTCCCTGTCCAGCCACAGGCTTTTCTTTGCATGAGTGTGCAATGTGGTGTCCAACAAAGCCATTTGTTGCTACTCAGAGTGCTGGCTGAGCACTTGATTGATGTCTCTTCAATCCTCTCAGACCCTGCTCATCTGGGGTAAAATCCTGGCCCCAATAAAGTCAATGGCAAAACTCCCATTGACTTTCACTCCTGGGCAGGAAAGGACCTAAACCCATTCTGTTACTGATGGGGGATTTGGAAGAGTAATTTTTGTAATTAACTTTCAAGGTGCACCGAGTGAGAAGTTTTTGTAAGTTGTTGGTACTTTGTAATTCTGCAGGTGTTATGAAGGGCATGAAACTGGAGAATTTAAGCTTGGTGGTTTTGTTAAAATCATTTTTACATGGAAGTTCGATGTTATCAAAGCCAAATGAGTTTTTTCCCCTTATACATTGAAAAATTCTCATATGATAAAACTGAGGATGAAATAAATTGTTTTAAAAAGACAACCAATCTCAAATTATGGTTTGCCATGAAATCTGCCATGAGGAGATGTATTAAACATGTCTTTATTTGTGACATAAATTGTTTAGATGATAATGATGATGAAAGTGAACACTTTCCATGAATTGAGGCCTGGTTCCTATATAATGTAGCACCTTGTTAACAAGAATTCAGGCACCAGTATCCTATCCCACTCAGAGGAAACAGTCTGTTTTTTATTCAGTGTACACATTTTTGAAGCTCCTTAACCCACCTGTTTATAAATGATCCTACAGACTCTGCTTCTAATCCCAAATGTGCCTAAAAAGTGGTAGAGTCTGATGGGAAACGTGTAGCTGTAATAGATGTGCTGTTATGCCCTGTTGAATTTAGTTGTAGTGTTTATTTTGATGACCTAGAGAAAACAAGCAAATAGCCAAGAAAGCTCAGAGCTGCCTGGGGCACTCCCTTTTCTCCAAAAAATATATATATATATATACACAGTGCATTGGTATATATACAACTGACACTAGTGAAATATAACCATTCTTTTTCTTTATGTAAAAGTCTTATAAAATTTAATGATAGTGTTTTATAGAAATTCTTCTAAAAATCTATGGAATTTAATAGATATCTCTATAGTAAGTTTTTGGTTTTGGTTTTAGCCTGTGCATTCAGAAATTCATGAATTTTGCTGCAGGATCTAAGATTGCATTAAAAAACATACATTTCTAATCCGATATGGTTATGAAAGAAACTTTCCAAACCTGAAAGGGGGGGCACCTGATGCAGTGTATTCTGCCTGAGTTTTCATAGAACCTGAAACAATAGGTCTGAGACACATAAATTGCTCCCCATTCATCTCAACAGGGATCTACTGATGTCAGTTAAAATGTTAATATTGTCAGCAATTGAATTTTTGATCAGGTCAGCAGAAATATCCAGCTAATATGTTTATGTCACAGTCCCAAACTTCCTCACACATTTTTCCAAGAGTCCAAAACTCCAGCTATCTTCCACCCTGCTACCAAAAACCCCAGGTTGTCTCCTAACAAGCTACCAACACAATCAGCTTCCTCATTGAGAAACTGTACATTGCAATTATGTGTTTTCAATACAAGATTCTTCAGCACACTGAAAATACAAATTTCAGGACAGCACAAAACAAGTTGATTTTAATATAAAATAGAACAACACAAGGGTAGGGTGAAGATAAAAGGTGGAAAAAACAGGCAAAATCATGGTAGGGGTCTACTATAGACCCCTGAATCAGGAAGAGGAGTTGGATGAAGCAGTTTTAGAACAAATAACTGAAATATTCAAAACACAGGACTGGGTAGTAGTGGGGGACTTTAACTACCCAGACATGGGTGGAAAAGTAATATGGCAAAACACAGAATGCCTAGTAAGTTCTTGGAATGTATTGGGGACAACTTTTTTGTTTCAGACGGTGCAGGAAGTAATGGGGGCGCGGGGAGGTGGAACAGCTATTTTAAACTTGATTCTGACTAACAGGGAGGAATTGGTTTCAGAGCTGAACGCAATTGGGTGAAAGTGATCATGAAATGACAGATTTGATGATTCTAAGGAAAGGAAGGAGTGAGAGCAGCAGAATAAGGACAATGGACTTCAAAAATACAGACTTTATCAAACTCGGAAAACTTGAAGGTAAGACCCCATGGGAAGAAAATCTAAGGGATAAAGGAGTTCAGGAGAGCTGTCAGTTTCTCAGAGACAATATTAAAGGCACCGCAGCAAACTATCCCAATGTGAAGGAAGGATAGGAAGAATAGTAAGAGGCCATGGCTCCATCAGGAGCTCTTTAATGACCTGAAAATCAAAAAGGAATCTTACAGAAAGCGGAAACATGGACAAAGATGAGTATAAAAGAATAGCACAAGCATGTAGGGACAAAAGCATAAAGGCTAAGGCACAAAATGAGTTATGCCTAGCAAGGTACATAAAAGGCAATAAGAAAAGGGTCTATAAATACATTAGAAGCAAGGGAAAGATAAAGGAAAGTGTAGGTCCTCTACCAAGTGGGAAAGGAAAGCTAATAAGAAGGCTGAAATTTTAATGCCTATTTTGCTTCAGTCTTCACTAAAATGGTTAATTATGACCAGATACTTAACACAAGATTAACACCAGGGAGAGGGAAAAGACAAAATAGGGAAAGAACAGGTTAAAGAATACTTGGATAAGTGTAGACATAGCCTTAGATGTATTCAACTTGGCAGGGCCAAATTAAATTAATTCTAGGGTTCTTAAGGAAGTAGCCAAAACAATCTCAGAACAGTTAGCAATTATCTTCAAGAAAACATGCAAGACAGGTGAAGGGACTGGAAAAGGGCAAACACATTACCTTTCTTTAAAAAGAGAAACGAAGAGGACCTGGGGAATTATAGAACAGTCAGCCTGGCTTCTATACCTGGAAGAACACTGGATATCTGTAAGCAGCTAGAAGATAATGGTGTTATAAGGAACAGCCATCATGGATTTGTCAAGAACAAATCATGCCAAACCAACCTAATTTCCTTCCTTGACAGGGTCACTGGCCTAGTGGGTGGGGGGGAGCAGTAGATGTGATATATCTTGATTTTAGTAAGGCTCTTGACACAGACCCATATAATATTCTCATAAGCAAACTAGGGAAATATGGTCTGGATGAAATTCAACCAATTATGCACCCATATTTGGTAAAGATTTTACTCAAAGAGTAATTATCAATGGTTTGCTGTCAAACTGGTAGGGGTTATCTAGTGGGATCCTGCAGGGGTCAGTCCTGGGTCCAGTACTAGTCAATATTTTAATTAATGACTTAGATAACAGAGTGGAGAGTGTGTTTATAAAATCTGTGGATGACACCATGGTGGAAGAGGTCCCTTTGTTTTAAATTCTAATTCTCTCCTCCAATCTTGACAAATTAGAGAATTGGTCAGAAATCAACAAGATGAAATTAAATAAAGATAAGTGCAAAGTACTTCACTTAGGAAGACAGGAAATCAAATGCACAACTACAAAATGGGGAATAACTGGCTAGGTGGTGGTACTGCTGAAAACGATCTGGGAGTTATAGTGGATCACAAACTGAATATGAATCAACAGTGTGATACAGTTGCAAAAAGAGCTAAGAACATTCTGCAGTGTATTAACAGGAGTGTCATATGTGAGGTCTCTGCTGAAGTACTGTCTAATTCTGGAAGCCACGCTTTAGGGAAGATATGGACAAATTAGAGAGAGTCAAGAGGAGAGCAACAAAAATAATAAAAGGCTAAGAAAACCCAAGCTGTGAGGAAAGGTTAAAAAGATCCTCTTTTCTTGAGAAAGAAGACTGAGGGGGAACCTGATAATAGTCTTCAAATATGTTAAGACTGTTACAAAGAAGACAGGGATCTCTTGTTTTCCATGTCCACTGAAGATAGGAAAAGAAGTAATGGGCTTAATCTACAGCAAGGGAAGTTTAGGTTAGATATTAGGAAAAACTTTCTAACTATATACACAGTTAAGCTCTGGAATACGCTTCCAAGGGAAATTGTGAAATCCCCGTCACTGGTGGTTTTTAAGAACAGGTTAGACAAACAGCTGTCAGGGCTGGTCTATGTTTACTTGGTCTTGCCTCAGTGCAGAGGGCGGGACTAGATGACCTTAAGGTCTCTTCCAGCCCTACAGTTCTCTGATTCCATGCATTATTCATTTTCATATTTAATTCAATAGCAATCTCCATTTCAGAAAAAAAAATAAAAATCTGAAGCTGCCACAGAATCTCCAGTTTGCTACACTGGAATGCTGCAGAATCCAGAGGCCTGGTTTTAGGAGAAGAAAATAATGTTTATTAAGGGGAGAAGTTGATATAAGGGAGGGGCCATGAAAATTACACTAGTTCCTTACAGTTTCAAATATACCTTTGTCTTTTCCTGTCTCTGTGTGTGTGACAGAGAAAGAGAAAACTAGTGTGTTTTCATGTCTGTTGAAGCAGTATTGAGTCTTCCAGTGATTTCCCCTTCGCCTTACGCCCCACGGCCTACATGCACTGCATTACAGATCCATGGGCCAGACCCTCCTCAGCTCATGTAAGTGAGCTAAGCTGCACGGAAGTCAGTTGAGCCTGTACTGTTCTCCCCAAATGAGAAGCTCTGTCCCTCTGGTATTTCCCATGAAGACTACTTCAGGAGAAGTGCCTGTCTATGGCTGTGGGGAAAAGGGATGGACACCCTCTAGTGGTGGATTTTTGTATCCTTCAGTTGTATCCTTTATCCTGTTTCTCTACAGGAAAGTACTGTACAAAGAGAACATGCTTTTCCTCTACAAAAGGATGCCATGAAAATCCAGGAAGGCCTTTTCCTTTTCTTTCTTGACCTTGCTGCTTAAATAGCCTGTTGTGCATTATTCTGCTAACTCCATATGCCCTCAGACATTTTCCAAGCCAATGTTCCCTGGCATGCCTTTCAGCCAACCTCTCTCACGTACCACATTACTTATTTGGGATCCAAATAGCCCCTTCCTCCTGCACACGCCTTGACCATTCTCTGTGCTTCCCTGTGACCCCTGAAATGCTGACTCATGGAAGCAAGGCTATGAAGCACTCTGCCCATGATACAGACAGTATGTCTCAGTTGTTTCCAGCTGCTGGGTCAGTGAGGTTTTTGTTGTCCCTCATTATACTTCTTTGCCTTTCCTTCTAAAGACCAGCGTGTCATAGCTTAGCCCTTTCCTGGCAGGTTTGGAGCTGTACCTTTCAGCACCACACTTTCACACACACATTCCTTTACAACCCACTCACCTCCTTTCTCTCTCAGCCTAAAATAACCCTCCACTTACTTAGGGGCTTAGCTATAGGCAAGACCAAGGTCATTTGCAATTACAACTGTTCCATTCCCTTTTGCTTCTCTGTGGAAAATAACTGTATGGCTGTCCCTTCACATTCTGTCCTTTGTTCCCTCTTCTTCAGCTTGATCGTTCTGAGCCAGTAACAAACGGTATCATTTAATCATGCAATTTCTTTCTACAAATGACCTCTTTCTCCCTGTCCATAGCGTTTCCAGTCAGGGATGCCTCATGTTCCAAGGATGGCAGGCTAGGTATATTTACTGTGGTGTTTGGAACATGACTGCAATTTTAAGTTTTATTTTGGGGAAAATATTACTTGCTTCAGGGTACAAAAAGGACTGATTGGCTTCTGCAAACCATGGGGAAGATGGCAGACCCCCACTGTCCCTGGCTTCAGTGTAACCCCAAGTACTTTCCCTGCCTACTTTAATGGCATAACTTGCAGTTATAAGGAGCAGGGACTATTGAGGCAAATTCCTGTGTTATCTTCGCTCCACATTTTTTAAGCTGTGCGTAGAAGGGACCAGATCAAAGCTCACTTGAAGTCGATGGAAAAACTACCATTGACTTCAGTGGGTTTTGAATCAGGCCCATAATGTCTGAAATTTGCATCTGTTGATGTGTTAGTCAAGACAAAGTCACAAAGGCAGTGATAGTAGCATTTCAGATAATGGAGTCTACAGCACACATTAATGAAAAGCTAAATGGGAGATGTGATTTGATGCAGAGCAGTCTCTTAATGATTCTGAAAAGTCTCTTAGCATGGTGTGCAAGTAAGAACAAACTAGAGCTCAGAAATTCTCTTCTCCTTTCCCATTATCTAGCAGGAAAACCTCCTTCAAACTAAGTGTGCTGCATGGAACTTCCTTTGCTGCCTTCATTTTTGGAGACATTTAAATATTGGCAAAGACTGGGTGACGTTATCCTGGGAAGCTTGGTAAAAGTTCTATTTTAAATGGGTGGGAAAAGGTGGGTGGGGTAATATCTTTTAAAGGGCCACTGTGTAGCTCTGATATCCTGGGACCAACATGGCTACCACAACACTGCCTATTTTAAATGGTGCATTTTAGCTATCAATTTACTCCAAAACGATGAATCTCATTTCCTGTGCAGCCCACAATTTAAACAGATGTTTGCCAGTGTTGTCTCTCAACGTTTGAGCTGGGTTAATACATGGGGCCACTGGCTCTTTCAGTATCTGATGTTATTGGATTCCTAGCTCTGTGCAACGGCTCCCAGTGCAGCCCTCAAGGTTTTGGGTTTTGATGCATAGACACAATGTCCTTGCTTTGGAATACTTCTCCTCTCAGTACATGTACCACTAGATTGCAACAGGGGAAATGGAGAGAAGGTCACCAAATAGTGATGGATTCTTGGGGACGGGGGAAGGCTCCTACCAGTCTGTGTGAAGAGAAGTCATGCACATTAATTAAGAAATAAGCCACACCAGAATATACATGATGGGCCTTAATGCATTTAGCTGTGTGTGACAAATAACTCACAAAGGCACCCGTGGCCAAGTTACATGCGTTCTCATGTGTCTGATTGTTCTGTTTTTTAGATACACTCTACTGATAAAGGTTGGGGCTTTAACAATATTTTCCGTAGAAAATTCAGTGTTTTACATGTCACTGTGCCAGAAAAAAATAACTCCCTAGGAAAGAAAACAAATTTATTATTCTCAAGACTAAAAGTCATTTTTGTATCCCTTCCCTCTACCTGCTGGAAACAGATCAGCTCAGCTGTGTGTCCTAGACTCTACAGAGCACTGCTAATAGACATTCTCCTTGAGCTCAAGGTGTATGGGCAATAGGAGTTAGTCTATACTTGCTGTCAGTACGAAGTCCTGTGTGGCCCAGCAACAAGGGTGAAATGCTTTCTGCCATATTTATTATACTGTAGCATATCACCTGTAAATGCATGGAGAAAAAGAAGGTTGGCGAAAGATTATCTTGCTGGCACTGTAATGCTCTCCAGTTCTGTGACATACGTTCAGTAGACATTTGCCTCCACCAAAACCTTGGATCTAAAATTCAGTTGTGAGTTAGCCGCTCATGGCCCGATCAGAACATCCTGAAATTAGGGAAAGATTTGGTTCTAGGGTGTGGGTTAGTCAGTGGTGAGGTCTTAACTGTGCATGCTTTGTGAGCTGGTGCATACCCGGCACATAGTTAGAAATATCCAACCATCTAATCAGAATGTAGTTTGGAGCAATTACTGTCCAAAGCCTAAGTGAGATGGGAATCTCACACCTCCAGACAGACACATGCATAGAGAGATGAGGCGCCCAGTCAGTGAAGCGACGTACAAAGTGATATTTTGTTCCCAATTTTCAAATGAACATAGTTGCAGAGATGAATGCAGAGGAGATACTGAGGGGTGAGCGGTAGGGTGGGGAAGTGAAATTGTAGGGAAATACAAACTCAAAGTGAATAAATACTGAACAATAATAATACCATATTATGTGTACATACAATATAATATTACTGTGGAATATTATTTAAATAGTGGTTGCAAACAATGCTTGAAACTTGCTAGGTAGGTTTCAGCATAAAGTTTATACTCCTCCACAATTCCTCTGCAGCTGCTTTGACCCCCACTCGCTCCTCGAGTCCCTCCACTGCCACCTTCTCTCTTACTGCTTCAGACTCAAGTTCCTCATTCTTCCCCATGAGGTCCCATGTAATCTTGCCTCTCCCCATGTCTCTGCTCTGTTACCTCTGTGCTCTATGCTCATGTGTTTCCTTCTCCCACTGCCTGCTTTCTGCCTTGTGTCACATTGCTCCTGGGCCTGGCAGAGTTTTCCTGTCATCTCACCTGCCAAGCTCCCTCTCTTACCTCCTTCAAACACACCTACAGTCTCCCCTCCTTTCTTCTTCTCAGCAATCCCCGTTCTTGCTTTTACCTGCACTGTTGTCTCCTGTCCCTTCTTCATGTTGTTCTGGTTCTATTCATATTGTAAACTCTTGGGGGCAGGGAACATCTCTGCAGGTGTTCTGCAAAGCCCCTTGTAGGTTTAGGGCACTCTCGAATGCTTTATAATTGCTATTCGTGAACCTTTCAAGCTCACCTGGACTGCACCTGGTTCTTCACTGAAGCCATAAATAGTGACTTTGGGGTGGGTGGACTTTGTTGGTCATTTTTGCATAGTATTGGGTCCATATAGGAATTACCATACTGGATCAGACCAATAGTCTCTCTCTGAGAGTGAGCAGTACCAAATGTTTCTGAGGAAGGCATAATACCTCCATAAAGGACAGTTCTGCAGTAACATATCTATGGGGAAGTTTCTTCCTCACCCAATCAGGAAGTGGCAGAACAGGTGAAACGTGATTAGTTGGACTGAGCTTCGCTTTAAGTTTTTGGTGTTATCTGAACCCCAAGCCCAGGGGTTGCCAACACCCCCATCTAACCTGATGGTGCATATATGGCCAAACTGAGTCCCATAGAGCTCTACAACTGAGCCCAAGTCAAACAGTGCAAAACAATATATTACATTCTGGGCAAAGGGACTGTGGAAGCAGCAAAGACTGTTTTGAGCTTGGCATTTCAGTTATCTGCAAAAGGATATCCTGCCAGAAATGTTTGATGACATATTTGTCAAAGGGAGGCTTAAGCCAAGATGCTGTGGCTGCTGTTGTATTGAGCACAGTAAGAAAAAAATTCTGCAAAATATGCTTGCAAAAACACAGCCCTTGTTAAAGAAATAAGGAGCTGTTCCCAAACACAGATACATTCAAGATACAGCTATTTTTTTTAAATTATTTTTTAAGTATCAGGAAATTAAACAGTAAAAGCTGTAGTGTCAGCCAAAGTTAACTCTACCTAATACTTTTGGCTTGGCCACCAGACCTGGTAGGCAAGCTCCATGTGCTGTTAAATGCTGTTTTGATTACATTTCATTTTAAACTTAAAGGCCTTTGTGCAGGTTAAACATTCTGGTCCTTGTGTTTGACTTTGTTGCAGCAGTTTAGACTGTGTGTATGTGTCACCCACTGGCCAGTGTGTGTTACAGGGTTCCCTCTGTGCCCAGTCCGCAGAGGATATGATTGTTGCCTCCATCTAAGGAGCCTTAACCCTTTGGCTCAAGCTGTGTCAGCTGATGCTTTTATCTCTGGAGATTCCCAGTTCAATCCCTGCTGTGTCAGACAAGAGGGTGGCTGTCTACCACCACTGTGTCTGATGCTCGTTGTGTAACTTAAGCCATCAGTACTGCCAGGTAGAAAAAGCAAACCAGCAATTTTAGGGCTATTGCAGTGGATTTTAACCTGTTGTCCATGGACCCCTGGGGGTCCGCAGACTGCGTCTAAGATTTCCAAAGAGGTCCATGCCTCTATGTGAAATTTGTTAGGGACCCGCAAATGAAAAAGGTTGCAAACCACTGGGCTATTGCAATAACAGGCAAACAACTGTCCTCTACTGGATGCAATCAGAGATGTCCTCTTCACCATGAAAATTTAGGTTTTTTTTAAAGGTGAGTTCAGTGCAGCTGCAAAGTAGATGAACTCACTGGACAGGTATTGTTTCCTGTTGTATGTACAGCACCAAGCCAATGCTGATATGTACGTACAATGGCAGGTCTTTTGTTACTGGCACCCAACAAATAACAGAAAACTGTCTAAGGCAGTTCTAATGGATGTCAGAACATGGCAGCCCTCTCCTTCTCATTGGTTCAAACTAGATGCAGTTTATTGGCTTTTTTGGGATTACTCCTTTGGGGACCATGTGTTTCTGTTCCAGAGTTTTCTAGGAACAAGCAGTAACTAAACTGTCTTTCAGCCTCCGCAGGGTTTGACTGGGGTTACAAAGAGAGAAAGAGAAAACTGAGTTCCTTTCATGCTTAGAGCCAGTTCATTGTGAAAGTCTGTGCTGGAATCTGGCAGGACTCTAACTATCCTGGAATGATGAAACCAAGTTGGGAATCAAAAATACAAACAGAGCAAAGTGTTCGAGAAGGACAGCTTCTGTCATGGAAATTGATGCTCCATTTACTCAGTCCTACTGTCTGGTTTTCTTAGACATACTCTACCTCCTGCAGGGTTTCTAAGAAAATCATAAGAACTGGTCCCACAAATGAAACCAGCAGGCAAATTCTCTCCTCAGGTGTAGGCATTTCAGGCAGTAGACTTCAGGGGGAGTTTTACACTTAAATCCAATGTGAAGTCTGTTAATCTCTAAAAATTGCTTAGGTTTTAAAAATAAAGGGTTTGGCTTGCTGGCTAAGTAAAGGTTAGGAAAACTGAAAGCTGCATGACTTGCTTATCTAGTGGTTAAACCAAGACTAGGGAAGCATGTCTACTCGTTACTGTATGGACCTGGCAGTTAAGGGCTTTATTTCATTCCCAAGATCTACCATTGGCTCACATTATGATCTGTAGCAAGTCACTTGGTCACACTTTGCCTGCATTTCTCCCTCTGTAAAATGGGGTGAAAAGTACTTTCCTGCTGCCTGGAGAAGTCTTATGAGGCGTAATTAATTTTGAATAATGCACTTTGAGATTCTCAAGTGAACGTCTCTACCGAAGAACAAAATGTTACATTATTTCTGTGTATATGATGATGATACATGCCTCAAACTTGTGTAACCCCATGTTTATTACAGCAATCCCTGCCCTCAGTTTGGCTTCTGTACTCAGAACTACCCATTCGTATACCCATAACAAATGACCATTTTGATTTACAGTCCCTCTGCCCCACCCTGTTGCTCTAATTTAGACCAGTTTTTAATTTGTTTAAACTGGGGCTTGACTCAGTCTCCTCCAGTGAGCCTTCTTGGGGCAAGGACCATCACCAAGCAGAGTGGGGTTCTGGTCCTTGACTAGGACTCTGAGACACTATGGTAACAGGAATAAGAAGAGTTAAGGGAGCTTGTAGGGAAATGGCAGATGTTGAGACTTAGACTAGATGTGTGACAGTGCTAAGGTGGGGCAGGTCAGAAACTGAGGTGGCCATGGTTTTTGTGGGTATATGGAAGATGAATTCTAAGGGCAGTAGCCAGCAGCACAATGGTGAGAGAATGGGAACAGATTTCAGTAAAACAATGACTTCAGAATCCTTTCTGTTAACTCCATAACAAGTAACTATATTCTGAATTTAATAGTCAGTCAGTCAGTCTTTGAGTGTACTTAGGCTAAGATGAAGTTATTACCTTACAAACTTGCCATATTTGTGGGCCTTTCTGGTATTCACAGCATCATCCCACTGTTTATTAACATTTTCTGAGATGTTATTAATGGACTGAGGGAGTACTGGCCATTCTATGAACTTTCTCTTGCTGTTTACTATCATTATCTTAAGATTTTTGACCCATACAGTAACAGAATTAGAATTGGATCCAAACCAAAATATCTGGATCCAAACGCCCTAAACTTGGGGAATGTTCAGATCCAAATTTTGTGGCTTGGCTCAATCTCTAAGCAGAATAAAACCGAACTGCCTGGAATTAAAAATCCTTTCAAAAATTATTATTTTTTCTTTTTAACAGAGTTTAACATTTTTTTTCTTTTCATTGTTTGCACTACTTCTTAGTAACCTGAAAATGCAAGACAGATTTCCCTATGGATTGTTTTCTAAATCCGTTAGTAAACACAGATTAGTTTTATACACTTCTAATAGAGAGGAAGCCAATATACACTTCTACCCCGATATAACGCGACCCGATATAATTTCCCTCTCAATTTTATTTTCTCTCAATTTTAGTTTGGATATTTATGACTTTTTTTAATTTTATGGGGAGTATCAGCACAGAGTCAGATAAGCTTGGTTATTCTTGTAGTGCAATACCAAAACTCTGCTGTATTTTTGACATTCAAACTACTGAAAAATATGTATGAGTGTTAAAAGCAAGAAAAAAAAAGTCGGAGGTTGGGTACTGTATATTGATAAAATGAGTGGTAGACCTCCACAGAGACACATTCGAGACATTGCTTTGATTTCATCTTTGAAGAGAAATAATGTCCAAAGTGCATTTCCTAATATAGCATTCAAATCTCGTGGTTTGAACAAAACTGCCAGGGCCTCAGAAAACTAATCTTCTCCTAAAAGTAATACTTCAATAATTCATGTCAGTTTGGTATTTTAACTAGCTGGGTACGTAGCGCTTACAATTAAAAGATGAAGGTAAATTATTTTCATCCAAAGATGTCAGCTGTAATAAATCTTCACTCTTTGGAACTTGTCATGCATCAGAGGCATTGCTTGGAATTTCAGAGCTCTGAGCTGCTGAGTCATCTCACCAGCTGGGGGCATCTTAATGCCTGCCTGAGCATTCCAATGGGCAGTAACTCTCAACTGTTTTGTTCCTTTCTCTTCTCTACTCCAACAGTGGCTCACTTGGGCCTGTCCCATGGTTATCCTGTTTCTGGACAGTTTACACAACTGGATTTTGTTCCAGGCATTTGGTTCCTGCGGCTAACTGCTGGCATGAGCTGAATGTACTTCTGTTCTTTTAAATAAACGTTTTCTTAAGTATTTGGCATTGGCTGGGATCAGTTGGTGGACACAAGACCTAGCTAATCACTTTTGGTGACTTGTTTTGACGATGTCCTGGCTAGTCTCTTTTGTTAAGTATGTTTAGGTTTGGGTCCCCCTTTTTTATTTGTAGTTTGTGCCGGGTAGTATCCTTTGTTATGTTTTCTCTTACAAGAATAGAGACATGGGCTGCAAGTACAGATGATGACCAGTCGACACACTGTATTTACCTGTATGGCCTTGGGAAGGATGATAACTTGATGTGAGATCTGCTTGAGGATTTTTCAAAGTGCAATATCCCAGGCCAAACTCCTTGCAGCATAGCTGGACTCTCTGTTATATTCTCCTCAAGAAAGGAGTCCTTGCAGTTCAGGAGGCTAATGACTCTACACTGGAGACAGGCACTTCAACAAAGGTCCCATCTAATAGGCCATGAAACATCACTTTGACAGCCATGGAGTGTTCTTCATCCTCCCATTGCTGGGATCCAAAGGGCCATCTTGAAGCTTTGATATGCTGAGGGTCTTGATCCATCATCCATGTGAACTTAGTCTTCTCCATCTAAAACTGAAGGATTGGACCTTAATTATTTCTGGACTTTTGAAAATTCTTCCTCAGAAATATGACCTCGAGTTCATATGCAGAATGTCCTGCAGCATACAAGCAGTACTTTTGTGGCGTATGCTGGCATTTTTATCAGGGAGTGGCATAAAGCCACTGAACTGACTGCAGCTTGTGTGGCACATTGCTGTGGTATTAGAAAAGGTTACTTTGTGCATAGTAGCATAAAATTTTGATCCTGTTTATTCTGTTGCAACCATTGTATGCAGGATTCGGAGTCCACCTGTAGAAGTTTTTTGTTTTGTTTTGTTTTTGTTTCTTTCCAAGAAACATCTTCTGTAAAGTCTGCTGGAAAAGTTATCCGAGTCTCCAGAATGAGAGCCCTTCTGCAGCTCATCAGCGAATTCCATCTCCCCGTCCATATTGTGATGTTACAGTGTTTGGGGGTAGTACTATAGAATACTGTCATATTCTCTAAGGGCCAGGCCAAGTCCATTGTAAAACTAAAAACTTGTGGGTTCTCCTTTGTTTTTGCACAGAAAACAAGATCTATTTCTGCTTTGTATTGTGTAGCTCATAAATGTATGGCTCCCCGTTTCCATAGCATCTGGGCGCCTCACAGGAAGTTAGTGGTTTTCAACAAAAATGTTCAGGTTCTTGTCAGAATTTTTCAGTTTACAACTGAATGTCTTCAGGTTTCTGAAAACCAGAAATATATAACTACATAAAAAGGTTTGCAGAATTTCAATGAAAACTTGAAATATTTCAATGAAAACAAACCAACCACACATTTATTGATTCATTTGTTTTTCTGAACATTTTTCATCAGGGGGACAGTATTGCCTGATCTGCTATAGCGATATGACCTATCATTCAACCTACCTCTGTCTCGGTTTTTCCAGCTGTAGAATTAAGCTAATGCTTCCCTACCTCATCAAGTGCTGCGAGGCTTAATAGTGTGTTGGCATTTTTGAAGTGTTTTGAGATCTTCAGATCAAAAGTGCTCTAAGAACAAAGGCTCACATTACAGCATTCTCCATTTTATATAGTGGGTTAGTTTTTTTTCAAAGCACTTCATAATCCTTAACCACACCTGACCAATCCACTGTGGGGGAGACTAGTATTATACCCATTGTACAGATGGAGCAGCAAAGGCACAACAAATGAGTGACTTGCCCTAAGTTGCAGCATGAACACTGGTCTTAGGAACTAGAGAAGTTCCTGGATCTCGGCCTCGAGATCATGTCTTTCTCCTGTATATTGTTTACTGTGCTTTAATGTTGGATACCTCATAATAAAGTAGAATAAACAGTTTCTAACTGCAAGATGATACATCAGTATGTGGCATTGTGAAAGTCATAGGCATAGATTTAAAAATCTAAGAATTGGTGCACTTTTGGTGCTGATGATGCTTTAACATAGTTCAGAATTTCATGCCATGGAGAAAGTCACTGAGAACTGCAGAAAGTCCCAGGGCATCACATATGTGTCTCTTTAAATTAATGAAGACTGAAGTGGGAGTTCCCACTGGTATGTAAACACAGTAGGCAGCAAATTCCCCTGGGATTTCCTGAAAAACCAGGGTATGACAGTAAATTAATCTGACATCAATTAATGTTTGTTTGCGCCTTCTTTTGTGGAACTGTTGGTGAATAGTGTCTGGGAAGGAAGGGGAGGGAACAGAGAGAGTAAAATGTTGGTTAATGACATTGCAACTGTTCTGTAGCTTAAGTATACAGTAGCTTTGTAATCAAGTGCATAGCTCTGACACAAGTATGAAATAAATCTGTCTATGTTTAAGCTGCTGGGAGCAGCCTACATTGCCATAACAAAATCCCATGTCACATAAAGATCATCTAGCCTACAACCAATTCTATCACAGACTTTAAAAAATAAATGTGATGTGATTATGTAGCCTGGTGGGGACAAACAGACAAAAATGAACACGTGAACAGATCATCCTATTGAGAAAGGAAGTATTACGTGTGTTGGTAACAAGACATTCAGAGCATCTGTTGACCTTTCTCATTATCAAGACCTGTTGATGTTTCTTTACAAAAGGCATTTAATTGTGCCATGGAACCTTTCCTAAAGTGCCATCTGATATTTTTATGTTGCATCCAGTGATGTGTGAACAAAAAGGTTTAGATCCATTTGATTTGATTCAGATAAAACATTTAAAACCCTTTCTGAAAGTTATCTGAATAATCTGAACCTTTCAGGTCTGTGTACCCTGAAGAAGCTTAAAAACAACAACTGAACATCAGCCTCATACTGGGGTCATATTCACTGCGCTAGTGTAACCTACTCAGGGGTACCCTCTGTTCCCCTCTCCAGAACTCGATGAGCCTGCTGCTACAGCTTTGGCTTGCAGAGCTGTGTCTTTTAGGGTGGGCAATAGAGGCTCATGCATTTAGAACCAGAGATCCCATGTTCGGTTCCTGCTGCTGCTGGTCCACCCAGGGGTATGGTGGTAGAGTGCCCTTAGCATCCGCCCCAATCTCAGCATTGCTCTCAATGTCTGTTGCTTTATTCCTTCCCTCAGTAATACTACAGGATTTTAGGGAACTTGTGAAAATACCTTAAGAGTGTATGTAGAACACAGAGGAGCACCACTACTTGGGGCAGGGGCCATCCGTCTGTTTTAAGTGTTAATAATCAGCTTTTAGTTTTCTTGATAGATGGACGGAATGGCAAGTTTCTTTTCAGGCCTTTATTTCCTTTGTTGCACATTTTGTAGATAGGAAGGTATTTCTTCTTCCATCTCCTCTACCTCAGCACACTCAGGAGAGACAAACAGGGATTTCAGTTTCTATTCTTCATCCTTTCTAGTGACTCCGATTCTTAAATGGGAGGGAGTCTGAGTTTCTGGATGCTGATGATTCCTTTGCTAATGATGACATATCTGTACATATATTTATGAATGTCCCCTGGACCTAAACCTAGAGTTAAGGGGCTTGTCTCGCTTTCATTAGCTCTGGTCAGAGAAATATAACAAATGAGGACATGCTGCCTTTCCTCAACAAGCACCAGATCCCGTGAGATGCTGAGCACCTGCTTGTCCCAATGAAGTCAGTGGGGGTTATGGTACTCAGATCTCTCTGGATTCAGCCTAAAATATGCTCGCAATAAGTTGTGGGGCATCTCTTGGCATACCTGGAGTGAGCTCACCCCATCTCTGTGAAGCTGCCTGGTATTTCTGCATCTGAACTTTTGAATATTCATTGCACAAATAAAAAGTTGTCCACATTGGCTTTGCTGGAATGGCCGTTAGGAAGTCTTACAGTTGCCCCCACATCTGAGAGACTGCGACTGCTTGGTGTCCTGTTTAACACTCCCTCTGATGCAGAAACTGAATTCCCATTTCCCTCCTCCCACCAAGTTATTGCAAGAATAATCCTGGCCTGCATTTCCTGATGCTGGTTCTTTAAGAAGCTACTCAGGTAGGCTTAGTGATTTATTTCCTTTCTTCATTACTTTCCTCACTCTGTGATGCTGGCTATAGCTGCCCCTTTCTAGGCTTGCTACACTGCCAGCAGAACAAAACAACACACCTTGCTGGCTTGACACTTTTCAGCCCAGCTCCCAGAGAACTCTGATCTCCCACTCCCCTTCCCTTCCTGGAAAGGAGAAGGTGCCGAGAGCACAAAACTCAAAATTTAAAAATATCATGAGAACAAAACTTTGTAGCTTTGGCCTGTTCAGAAATAGCCAAGGAGAAATTTACTCACTGGGCCTGATTCTTATTTATGCTAAAGCCCTTTTACACCAGTCTGGCAACAAGGAGGGGCCTTAAGAATACTGCTCATGAAGGGAGTTTCCCTGACCCATGTAGAGCTTGCATAAAGGCTCCATATCAGCCCTGCAATCTGACCTAGGAGGGAGTGGATTGACTATTTGTCAGTGGATTGAGTATGACCAGATGCACTGCACTACAGCTGTTTCCTAGAGGGGGCCATAGGAAGCAGAGTGTAAGTTAGAACAGCTTCAGAATTGCTTTAATTTACACCAGGGCTGAACAGTCCTGGAAGGGGTGGAGTGAAAGATGGGTTAAAGAGTCCTGTGCCTCTACCCCTTCTTCCATCCTGTCCCAAGTGCAGGACATATTTATTGAGAAGCAGGATCAGTCACCTCCTGTCTGAAACCGGGAATTGCATGAATGTGACACTAAAATTTTTTTTTTAAAAAGTACAAAGCTTTACATCTTGGTAATTGTCTCATGCATCTCTAGATGTGCATCAAACCCTGTCTTGAGATGCTAAAAAAAAATTATAAGAACCTCAAATAGGTTAGTTATTTATTGCTCAAGTTCTTTGAACTTGTATTCATTTCATTTGCTGTGGTATCTTTTAACTAAAGCATGAAGTCATTAGGTCTCCCTCAGATCCTGAAAATAAATTAATTATTTTTGTTGTAAAATAATATAAACATCTGAGTTATGAACATATCTCCTTTTCCTGTTAAAGAACAAATTTAACTAACTATAATTCTAGGGAAAAATATGCCATCTTGAAGAGAAGAGAGAAGTTATTACAAATAAGTGTGTGTGGAGACAGGCTGGATTGATTGGAACTTGAGAAAATGCATCTCAATCCCTTGATCCTACAGTTGCCTGGCAGTCATAGCAGGAAAAGAAATTCACTAGAGGGCTTTTCCATTTATGTAAGGGGGAAATGTACATCCTATGGCAGAGATAGAAAATGAGTAAATGGATATACTGTGCTGACGTGTGTAAATTACATCCATTCCTCTCTTTAGAAACTGCACATATTCAGGACTTTTTCTAGTTCTGCTGATATGATTATCACAGGTTGTGCCTGACTCTCAAATGTACCTAAATTTATTTACACATAATTTTTAAAAATTGAACAGGTTACAGAAGTTTCACCACTATCTTAGGTACTTATATGGTCGTCCCCCCTCCCCCATACACATAATCATTATTAGATTTATCTGCACAATTACATCTGAGTGAATAACTGATTTTCCTGTTCTTTGGAGGGTGGGGGGGGGAGAGAAATGAAAAAAAATATTTCAGTTCAGGTCAAACAAAATCCAAGGCTTAAATTCATGGTGTGTATATGCATTAGAATGTATATTTTGTTATATATATCTTATTACTAACTTATTATTTTTAATATACTCTTTGTATCACAGTAGCACTTGAAATCCCCAATAGGATCAAGGTCCTATGCTGGGTGGTATGCTAAAATATAGGAAGACGCAATCCCTGGTCCAAATAGTTTACAATCTAAGACAACAAGCAAAACCCAAAAGGTGGAGGAAAGGGACATAGGTGTGTATAAAAGACTGACCCTGTGTTTTTAAATAAAATCATCCACTGCTTAGACTCCTCATCCAACTTATTACAATGGAGTTCAGATTTGGGGTGGGGCCCCTTTCCTTTTGCCCTTTTAGATAAAGGAGCCTGTCCGTTCATTCTGTATTGGAAGGGTGGGGATACAGCTCCCCAAAACAGGCAGTGGAAGCAGCTCCCTAGATGAACACGCAGATCTCAGGGCACCTCAGGATGCCTAGTGCTTCTGCACATCTGCCCAGACCACATCTGCCCCAGTGGCAGCAGGACTAATATCTTACTGGGCTTTGTATCTTTCTGGTCAGAGTTAGTATTTGATGTGCGTTTGAGAAGAGCAACTTGAATAAATCGATATGTTCTGAGGTTTTGGGGTGTATAATTGTTATATATTGAAACAATGTAAAAAACCACGTTTTCAGAAATCAAGGTAACTTATCTGCAGTCCACTCCTAACTTCAGTTCCACATCACCCTAATGCAGTTGTTTTCAATCTGTGGACTATTGGTGGTCAGCAAAGCAGTTGTTTCCAGATGCTACCTTGCATGAAAGATGGCTTTAATGCATACATTACAAATTCCTACTATCACTTTACCATGTAAGAATTGGGCATAGTTGTCAGAGGGTTATTCTGTGGTTGCAAATGGGAAGAGGTGGGCCAAGTGACTATGAATGGCCAGGGAAGTGTCCACAAGACAATCTCTGAATGAAAATGTGATCTAGCCTATAAAAAACATTTGTGAATCCCTGACCCAATACTAATACCCAATAGCATTTGCATGGGCACTAGGTGAGAGAAATCCCGTTGCCAATTTGTTTAAATACTTGCTTGACTGTATCTCCATTGTATGTTGTTAATTATCTCTTTACTATTCATGTTTATGTAGCATGTATAAACCCACCAGAAAGGGGATTAAAACTCATCCAGATTAAGTGGTAAAACTAACAGCTGCAAAGTATATGGTGTTCATTCTGTAAATGCTTTGTGAAAAACTGTACTAGATTCAAAGAAAATTTTAGAGCATTAAGAAGTAAAGAGTATGCAATTTTACTGTTGGACTATAAATACATATTTTCTGAATGTATTACACTCTGCAGAATAAAATAATCTGATAACATTCCCTCCCAAATTAAGGCATGGGAATCTTCAGCGTCAGGAGTTTTGCATGCAGTATTCTCAGAGGCAGTTTGCTGAGCAAGTTGGTTTATTGACAACGTGGGGATGTAACAAATGCAGGACTTTGTGGTTGTCAGTGTGCTGCACACAATGGCCATACTGAATTTCACAGGGATAGCGAGGCTAGAACTCAGATCCTCTGGCCACTCAAGCTTAAAAGGTGAATTACCTCCTGATAGTATAAATCTTACGATACACAGCAGAACAGTTCTGCGGCTGATCGGTAGATGGGAATGGTGTACACCCGTGCGTGTGCAAACCATTTCACTGCTACATTACAGCCACTAAGGAAACATTTATTTTTTTTAATTGTGAACCCTTTTGCTTGCACCCAATTAAATGCAGAAGAGTGAATGTAAATTTGTCACTTTAGAATACTTTATAAATTGGCTAAATCTACATTGAATGTTTCCTCTAAATCTTGTCATATTAATATTTGTAATGATTTGATTATTGTTACGGATGAAAAAGAAATCCCTCCCCCCCATGCACGTGCATTTGGTTTCAGGGTGATGGCCTAGATCCTAGGAAGATAACAGTACAGTTATGTACAGCTCTTGGCTACAATTTTGTGACTCCACAGGTAGGCATATAAGGTTTGATGCAATGCTCTTTGAAGCCAATGGAAAGATTCCTAGTGATTTTGGTGGGTGTTGGAGTGGGCTCACAAAGAATACTTCCTTGGTCTCCAAGACTTGCCTGAGACTGGCCTTCAGAGGACAGTAACCATATTATGTGGGAAAGACTCAATCCTCCAAGGTGCTGAGTGCTCGAGCTCAATCCAGCGAAGTACCTAAGCACATCTGTAACTTTAAGTATTTGAGTACCCCCATTGATTCCAATGGAACTAGTAGGCATGATAGTAAAGTCCCCACTGACTGGGACAAGATCAGGGGTAAGGGCCTAATTTACCTAGGTATTTAGGGGATTCTCAAAAGCGCCAGAGAGAGAGAGAGATGCTTTGAAAATCCCACTCGCTGCCAGGGCCGGCTCTAGGTTTTTTTGCTGCCCCAAGCAAAAAAAATTTTGGCCGCCCCCTACCCCCCCCCTTTTTTTTTTTGCTTTTTCACATGTTTGCACTTTGCAGGGTTTTTTTTGACTGTTTAAAATAATAAAAAAAAGAAAACAGAGAATTTGTAGTTAGTGAAATAAACAATTTCCTACTAGTGTACTCATTTAATTTTAACAAAATCACAATTACAAACAATTTGGGTTCAACTAAACACTGTAATGAAAAACGTTAGTGTGTTCCGGTGTGCCCAGTTTCTCATAAATTAAAAGAATTTATATGAACTGAATTTTTCTGGTTTTTATACTTGCGTAGTCTTTTAATAATTCAGTGAATTCTAAAATTTTTGCAATGGTACTTTCAATTGAAATTAATGCAAGTCCTGACAAATGATTTTGAGACATGGTGGACCTCAAATAATTTTTTAGTAATTTCAGTTTTGAGAAACGGCACTCATCAGAAGCCACTGATACTGGTAATGTTAAAAGAATGCGTAATGCTACAGCAGTGTTTGGAGTGAGGTGCTCGGGGCTGTACATCCCCGCCCATGGGCCCCCAGCCTGATCTCAGACCCAGCCCCTCCCCCGCAGAGGGGACAGTAACCGAGAGAGCGGCTGGGGGGCGGGTCAGCCGTGGGGAGGGGGGCGGACCAGGGGCGCCCGCCCAGCTGCGTGTCCTGCCCCGATCCCGGGCTCCGCTCCACTCGGCTCCGGCTCCTCCTCCGCTTGTGACACGTGCGTCGGGGTGGGCGGGGTTGAGGAGCCGCATCGCCCCGCTCCCCTGGTGGTGGTGGGCCAGGGCAGGGACCGCCCCGGGCCAGGACCCCCGCGCTGAGCCCGCCGCCCTGCCCCACGCAGGGCCTCATTGGTTGACTGAGCAGGGCCAGGGGGAACAAAAAGGATGGCTAGAATGCTGCCCCTGGAAATGTGCCTCTGCAAGCATATGCTTGCTTTGCTGGTGCCTAGAGCCGTTCCTACTCGCTGCCTATCTTCATCTTTAGGTACCTAAATCTCTTTGTCAGTCTGGCCCCAAGTGCTTTGCTTAATCAGGGCCAGAGTGCTCAGCATCTTGACAGGCCAAGGCCAGAGGGAACATGGCTGTAGCAATTCAACATCTTGCCTTTGTGGTTGGCTTTATGACTTGGGCACCTTCATGTACTGGTAGGTACTATTGTGGCTCAATATTGTCTCACCTACTGTGTGAAATTGGTTGGAGAAAGTGGTTAGAAACAGTTGGACCTCAAGCTTTAACATTCCTAAATAGCACAGAAAGGAGTATCGTAGGGTAAAATGGAAGAATTTTTAAAATGCATTTTACCAGCCAGAAACTCCTCTACATGACTGCGTCGTAAAGACCTATTTCCTAAATCTGCATTACTGAGCACCAGCTACTTATCTACAAATAAAACTGCAGTTGAAATAGGCAGCTTGTTCAAGGTTTATCTCTGAAAATTGCTGAAGCGTTCACAGAATGTGTTTTTGTCTAGCAATTTGCATATTCATGAGCTGTAATTTTTCTAGTCACTGTATTCAGTTGATAATGGCTTTTTTAATACCGCAATTAAATATTTCTGATTTAGATTACACTAAATTGTTTACTCAAGCACATCAATACAATACAATCTTGTTTGCTTGTTGTTGGACTACAGCTATTAAAAGAACTCAGATTTGACATTTCAACACGTAAGAGGGGTTTAGGGTTTTTTCTTTTTTTTTTTTTCTTGTGACTGAAAAAATCTTTAAAGGACCTTCTGGGTTTTTATATGGCTCTCAGCACTGTGGTATCTAATCACCTTGGTATCGTTAATGGATCGTGTCCTCACGGTGCCCCTCTGGACTATGGTGGTATTTTTACAGACACTGAGGCACAAGGCAGATTAAGTGACTTGCCCAAGGTCTGCAGCTGAACAGCAAGGTGAACCCAGCACTCCTGAGTTCTACTCCGATGTGTCCTCCACCAACTAGAGCAGGGGTTCTCAAATTTCACTGCGCTGCTACCCACTTCTGACAACACAGATTACTACACAACCTTAGGGGAGGACTGAAGCCTGAGCCCGCTCGAGTCCCACTGCCTGGGTGGGAGGGCCAAAGCCTGAGGCCCACCGCCCTGGGTGGGAGGAAAGGGTGGATCAAAGCCGAAGCCCAAGGGCTTCAGCCTGAGGCAGGGTCCTGTAACCTGAGCCTCGCTGCCCAGGGCTGAAGCCCTTGGACTTTGGCCCCGGGTGGTGAGGCTCGGGCTTTTGTCCCGGGCCCCTGCAAGTCTAAGCCAACCCTGGTGATCCCATTAAAATGGGATCATGACCCACTTTGGGGTCCTGGGGTCCCACAGTTTTAGAACTAGACCATCCTTAGAGTTACCTGCACATTTGAGAGGAAGTTTTCTATAGCGTCTCTTCTGTTTGAAATCTATCAAGTTGCCATCAGAAAGTAGGGGAGAAGGGAGAACAATAGTTGCTGTAAGAAAGACTTTCCTGTCATTCTTTGCACCTGTGGCTATTCTTGTCCGAAACAAGTGCTTCAGCTGCCCTGTACCTTACAACAGCGTGGTACTACCAGACTGGCATATCTGAACAATAACAAATGAGCTTGTGCAGTAGCACAAAACAGTGAGGGCGGAGGGAGAACTAATGGGTGAAGAGAGCAGGCAGTAATGGTAACTGGTTTCCTGGCCTGGCTACCCATTAACCACAACCCTTTCCCAGGCAAAAATCTACCTTTTGTTTTAGTGGCAGGAAGCCTAAGCTTATAGAATGGCCAGAATTCTCCACAGCTGGTACAGCTGTTAGGAAAACAAAATGTTTTTGTTTTTTTGGCCGGGATATCTTCTGGGTGTGTGTAGCATTTTCAAAACGAGGGTGTAAGTGGCCTCAAAAGGGCTCAGGTAGGAACTGGGGGAAAAGGGGTGTAATTAAGTGCATGGCTATTCATTTGTACCTGAGGTATGACTAACTCAGCACGAGCAGTTTAACACCCTCATCTCCCAGCCATCTATCAACGAAGGCCAACACAGCACAGCCACAAACCTCACCCCACAGTGATTGCAAAGCCCCCCAAATACACTGCAGAACTGGAGTTGCGCGGAGAGAGCGAGTGAGAGCAAGTATGTGATACGGAACTCCTAGAAGAGAGCAGGGTAGGATGAAGGAACAGAAAGGGACAAGGATGCAAGTGGGGAATGAGAGAGGTGGGTCCCTGGGAGGAATAGCTTCAAGTAGGCTGCAGTAAAGGCCATCACCAACAATTACGCCTGAGGGCATTCTGCACCAAAAAAATTAAAATTCTGTGCACAATATTTTAAAATTGTGCAGGTTTTATTTGTCAATGAAATAATGAGCCCATTTATGTGTCAATAAATAAAATGCAGAGGCGCCAGCATAGCAGTGGGGAGCACAGGCCACTGGCTACACAAAGGTGGGAGATCACCCTGCAGCCCCACCCCGGGACACGGACACAGCAGTGAGGCTGCACCTGACCCTGTGACACAGCACAAGGCCTGAGCCTGCTCCAGAAACATCCTGGGGCCCTGCCTCTCTGTGCCAGGCACACCAGGTGTGGGGCAGGCAGGCTCAACCAGGCAGGATCCAAGTGTGGAGGGGCTCAGTGTGGGGGAACCCAGGTGTGGGGTGAGAGGATTCTGTGTGGGACAATCTAGATGCAGGCAGCTCAGTGGTGGGTCTAGGTGTGGGGGGATCTGGATGCACAGAGGCTCGTTGGTGGGGGTTCCAGGTGCAGGGGCAATGGGACTCAGCAGGGGGGTCTGGGTGCTGGGGGAGTGGGGCTTTGTGGGGTGGGGGTCTGGGTGCAGCTAGTTGGGGGTCCGTGGCATGGGGGTCTGGATGTGGGGGCTCAGGGAGATGCAGGGGGTGGGACTAGTCAGGTTGGGGGTTTGAGTGCAGGGAGCTCAGTTCAGGGTGGTCTGGGTGCAAGGGTTGGGGTCCAGAGGCAGGGGGGCTGGGTGCAGGAGGCTCCAGATGCAGGGGTTGAGGTTCAGTGGGGTGGGGTTTGGGTATGGAGGGCTAAGGGGTTCTGGGTGTATGGGGTGAGGCTTGGCAGGGGTGTCTGGGTATGAGAGATTTGGATGCATGAGGATTGGGTGGACGGGGGAGCAGCTCCTCGTACAGTGACCCCTGCAGATGAGGAGGAATAGAGACAGGAAACAGGAGGATTCTGAGTTTCCTGCAGCTGGGAGAGGTTTCTGGGGGTGGGTCTAACACAGCCCCAGCCCCTCCTTACAGGGGAAGAGGAAGTCCCATCCTCTCCTGCCTCCAGCCCAGCCGGGACTAGCAGCTGATCCCCGTTCAGGGTAGGAGCCACTGGCGGTGATTTAGCTCTCCACTGGCTGCTCTGGGTACCTGAAATAATGTATCTGCGCTGCTAGAGAGTAGTGTGTGACTGCTCTTGCAGCTTCCCTGTCAAAGTCATTTTTCTGCAGGGAAGCAAAGAAATCTGCATGGGACATGAATTCTGCGCACACGCAGTGGCACAGAATTCCCTCAGGAGTCAACAATGCAGCCATCCATCATGCCACTGCTTTAAAAAGGGGTAGGGGCAGGAAGGAGAAAGGGAAAGCTGTAGAGATGTTTCAGAAAGCATTGCTGCCTCTTCATATTCAAGAGCCACCAACAAGTGGTAGCCTTCCCAAGACCACAAGAGGCTGCTGGGTGGGGTTGGTCAGAGCGGGGAATTCCTGATCGATGTGAAAATCTGACATTTCAGGTATTTTTTTTTCATTCTGAATCAACACTAAAGTAATTTTTTAAAATTTTCCATTGAACTGGAATTCTGAAATTTCATTTAGAGAGAAAATCAAAATGACATTTCATTTTGACTTTATCAAAACATTTCATTCTGATAAAGTCAAAATATTTAATTTCAACTGTCAGCTTGACTTTTGTTTTGCATTTTAAATTATAATGTCAAAACATTTCAATGTTTATGTTATAAATTATAACAAAGTCAAAGCAAAATGTTTTGGTAATTTATCTTAGAAAAAATTAACATCAGTACATGTCTGTGGTATATTTTGATCTAGTCAAATCAGCATTTTCCAAAGGAATAGTGTTCCGTCGGAAAAACTTCAACCAGCTTTGCTGCTGGGGAACATAATAGACGGGTAATTGAAGAGGAGGAAGGAGGCCTGTGTGTCCACATCAGGCACGCGCACACACAGGCAGCTGATGAAATCAGTTTCACTTTACTCAAGTTATTCAAGCGTTGCTCTGAATGCAGCATCCAGCTATGGAAATCAACAAAATAACCGTGTGGCAATCAGCAAAAGAACAGTCGGGGAGAAATTATTTGTTTGCTTTTCTTGACAGCTGATAAATTACTGTTCTTTGTCTTTTGTTCCTTTGAAGGAGCAGCCCATGCGAGGAGGTTGCATCTTTGCCCGTGTCCCATTGCCCTGTGTTGGCTGGCATAGGTTGGGGTGGAATGGATGACTCAGTGAAGGAGGTAGAAGCTTGGGAAGGAGAAGTAGGGTAGGCATATTGGCTGTAGAGGTGCTTTGGAAGGTGCACTGTTGAAGCACAAAGGGAGAGAAAACCACTTGGTTGCAATGTGAAAATAGGCCATGTGCGCCCTGGTAATTGCTTGCATTTCAGAGTCCGCAGTCTCACGGCAGGGTGGTATGACAGGTACAGCATAGAAGTAAGAGCAAGTTTCATGGCTTGCCCCTGTATGCACAAAGAGGATGGTGAAGCTGCAGGCTACTAAGGTAAATGGCAGAGATGTGACATTTGAAGGGCATGCAGGGTGCCTGCTTGCTAAAGTGGTTTGAACTATGCCCTGGTGAGTCTGAGGGGGAAGTCGAGGAGATTCCCATTTTAAATTCCCAGTCATCCCACACAGTCTCCATATACATGACTATGCCAAGAGTCCTCTAAAGTGAACATCCCTCAACTAGTGGAGTTCCTGAGTCTCCAAGGAAGAAGGAAACACAGGTAAACATTTGCTTGGTAGTAGGACATGCCCACAGTGTCCAATATCCCAGCACCCAGAATTATTTCCCCAGGCATTCCCTTCAGGAGGGCCATGCTCTGACTTATTAAATTGAGTGCTTTGGCTCTCTGATTGGCTGGCTCATTGAGGACATCCATCCGCTCTAAATATTTTGGGTTTGTCCTATTCCTGAGACCTCTCCATATCTTATGTGGGTGTCTGGAACCTTCCATGGCATTCACTTTTGCAAGAATATTATTCCACATTAGGATCTGGACCAGGGTTTTATTTCTGTTAATTATGATTAATCAATAGCTTTCTCAGCTTAATGTTGGGAAAAATGTGTGTTATGTGCAAGAATGGCTGATAAGTGATAACCCTGTGGGAACATCGTATTTTCCTAACATCTGTTTCTATGTTTTTTCTCTAATTCTCCTGTTTCTGTCTTCATAGAGTCTCCATCTCCTTTCCCTGTCTCCTTGTCTTTTAAACCTTTCTTTTTTTCTCTCCATCCATCTTTCTTCCTACAATCAAAGATTCATGTTTGACGATGTCCTTCATTGTTTGACTGGTTTACTTGCTTGAATTTCCTTATCTTTGTTACTCCATAGAAATTCTTTAAAATTGAATCAATTCCTTTTTAAAATCCTTCCTCTTATATTGGAAGTGCTTAAATTGGGCATTGAATTAAATTTAGTGCTCATGAAAGGCACTGGACCTGACAGGACTGTGCATGGGAAAGGTATAGCCTAGGCAACAACAAATACTGTCGGATCCGTTTCAATGGGCCATTCACTCTTAGGCCCTCTGCTGAGATCTCCAGGTTTGTGCCAATTACAGTAGTGTTTTCTGTGATGCCTTCTTTTTATGAGTTAGACCTTACATGGTGGTCTCAGTCTACCAGATTACAATAATGGTCAGTCACTACCAAACTGGCCTGGATTTAAAGTGGTGAAAGCTTCATAGCTCATGATTAAGCCCCTGAGCCATCTAGTGAACCTCTTGGAGCCTTTGGCTAACATTTCCAGTGACTTTCAATGAAATTTTGGCCTCCTAAGTGCCGGAGTCACTTAGGCACCTAAGTCACCGAGGCACTCTTGAAAATGTTACCTTTTATCCATTATTATATTTTATTTTTGTAGTTACCCTTTAAGAGTATATTTGGTTCAGAAAGTTGAGCCTTAAAATTTCCACAGATATTAACTAGAGGAGAAGAATTCAGCTTCCTTGAACTGTGGGCCTTTCACACTGCCACGTAAATGAACCCTGGATCAGTAGCCAAATACTTTTCTTGAACCTTAGATTTGGTAGCATGCATGGGCCTGGCCTAACACCGTGCAAGCTGTTCTTTCCCCCACATGTGGCCATGGCTGAAAAGCATGTCTGGAGAGGACAATAGCATCGGAGCGCAGGAGAGGTCTCTGGAATGCAAACCGACCACACTTCTGCTATTTACATGGAAACACCAATTTTTCTTATGTTTGCCATGTTGATTTGCTACAGCACTTTCCACAGGCTGGCTGTGCTCAGGAGACATATGCCCTATCTTTGTGATCTCAGATTTGATTATTTGTTTAAATCCTTCAAGAACCAGGGGGTGTTTCCCTTTCAAAACAAACTTGTGCAATCTCTCTGGTTTTCAATGAAGCACAAAGAAGGGATTAATCTGTACTGCCATGTAGCTGACCAGGCAGGGTTAGATCTTCCTTGGGGTGGCTGCCCACTCTTCCAAATAACTTGTATAACTCTGATACAGACTTAACTTCACCTGGATTCATCTTCACTTCCGGTGCCACTGTCAGACATGGGACTTTATGCTGTTTGTTATTTTCTTGCTATGTTTGAACAAACACCCACTGCAAGAATCAGCCAGAAACACTTGTAAGATGTGTCATCCTTTCCATCTCCATCTATTTATTTATTTTTGGCACAGCTGGACAGCAGAATGTTGCTGCATGAAGCTGTGTTGTGCTAGGCATGGTAAAGGAGCTGCCTATTTAAACCCAAACTGGCTTGGCACCTATGTTCTAATCTAGGGCAAGCCTCCAGCCTGTTTGTGACCAGGCACCTTGCCATACAAACAGATGGGCCTGAGGAGAGGCAGCCAACAAACTATGGGTGCACATGAGCTCTGTTTTCTGTGGACAGAATTCCCACAAGGGAGCACTGATATGGATGCTCCTCTTGATCTTATGTGGCTATGATTAAGGGGACATGGCCTATGGCTTCTCTGTTTGAACTTAATTATATTTTAAAAGTGACCAGGCTTGGCAATTTTTTTCTATTTGGTTCAAGCAAGACCACAGAGGGGCATTATAATAAACTCTCCTCAGCACTCTTTGTGGGGAGCTTCCCTAGCATCTGGCCAAAATGAGTTGATGTGACCTGGCTGAATGTTGTGTGAACACATCAGCGAAGTGTGGGAAACTGTTTCACATTCTCCTGAGAGCTTCTGGGCATGAAAAGGGTGCCATTGCCAAACTTCAAGTGTGAACAGTGCCCTAAAGAGCTTTCAGGTTTTGCTTCTTTCCTGGCTGGTATTCTGTTCTCACAGCCCAGGACATGCTGGGCCAACTTCACCACTGCCAAAGTTGATGGAGTCACTCCAGAGATGAATCTGACCCACACTTTCATCTCCAGATTCAATAACAAAGAAGACCACACAAGTTCCATGCTTGAAATAGCCCTCGCTGGTTTCACGTTAGGACATCCAGAAGTCTGGTAACCAGAGCTGCCTCAGATCTTCCTTGTTTGACTGACCAGCATTCTGCTGACAGGAGATGAAAAGCCTGCTACAGGACACAAGATGTTAGTAAATGATGAGCTAGTCAAAGAGTGCTAGCAATGAACAGGAAATGCATAAGATGCATGTGGAAGATACTAGACACTCCCATTTGGAATCTCTGCTCTATGCGATATGTGATTGAATAACACTGCTAGTCTGTACATTCCACACTGGAATATCTATGTTCTATTGTGTCACTGTCCCTGGTTAGAAGCGCGCAGTGAGAGGGCACTGTGATGGAATATCACTGGGTGTTGGGATAGACTCCATCCAGATGCTGGCACCCACAGCTGGGCAAATTTTGGGGGGCAAATAGCTTATTCACCAAAAAATGAAGTTTCAGTTGACTTTGAAACTAGTTGCAGATTTGACATCAATTTGCCAAATCGCTTCAGCCAACGTGTATAATATATAATATTAGGCTGGATTCACAAGGGGATTTAGGCACCATTCACAAAATGGCTTGAAGAAGAGACAGCGCTGCTGCCCACCTTATAACTTTTAGCATAGTACTTAGAGAAGTGGTGTCCATACTTTTCTGTTGCCCTCACCCCTTACCAGTAATGGAATCTGTCTGACCCCGCCCCCATTACTGCACAGTTGGCTCAGCAGAGGAGCTTGGGCTGTCGGTGGAGTTGGGGGGGGCTAAACTGGGGATGGGGAGAGGAGCTAGGGGTAGAGGCAGAGCTGGCCTGGGAGCGGAGAGGGAATGAGGGCAGAACTGGGAGGGGGCAGAGCAGGAGGCAGACAGGAGGCTGTGGCTGCGGGCGGAGCTGATCTGGGGGGCCCCTAGGGGATGCACCCCACAGTTTGGGGACCACTTGATTAGAGTACTCCCCTGGGATATGGGAAACTCAGTTTCAGTTTCTCCTGTGCCTGATATGGAGAAGCAATTTGAGCATGGATCTCTCATGTTGTAGGAGAGTGCCCTAGTCATTGGGCTATTCTGGGGCAGGTCTTTCTCAGTTTCTCCTGCTGAAGCTGTTGCCCTTTGTATAAAATACTTGTATCGGGCTTGGCGCAGGGACCTGAACTTGGTTTTCCCACCTCCCATGTGCGTGCTCTAACCACTGGGCTTTAGAGTCATTCATGCTTTCTCTCTTGTGCGCACACACATGCATTTTATTCTGGCCCTGGTTCAGAATACCCCCGAGCTCAGTGGCTAGTGCAGTCTCCTGCAGTGTGGGAGACCCCTGTTCAAATCCCTTCTGCATGCCTGGCAGAGCAGAGAACTGAGCCTTCATCTCCCACATCCAAAGTGAGAACTCTACTCTTAACTGTGTTAAAAGTTATATGGTGGGAGGCACTAACATCATCCCCTTCTCCAGCAGTGTTGTCAGTCTAGCTCTTTAAAAATGCCTGGAAGTAAAATGTTTTAGGTCAAACAATGTGTTTCTTGCAACCTGAAATGACCATTTCAATGTTTAAAAAAAAAATCAGCATTTTTTTGGATTCAGTTTGACCCGCACTGAAATACGTTTTGATTTCCGGCACTGCCAGCGATCCAAAACATCCATTATTTACCCAGCTCTACTGGCAGCTGAAGGGTTAACAAAAGAGTAAGGGAAAGGCAGAGCTGCTCAACCTAAGGGCAAAGATTTTCAGGGTAGATGGTCTGCTTGGATGAGGTGGGCTGAGAAATTCCCAGGTGCAATATAAGAAAGGGGTACACTAGTTGGCATACAGTGGAAGAAGGAAAAGCCCTCCTTAAATTTGACTGTACCAGGCCACCCCTTGACTGAGAAATGATGCCTGCGGAGACTTACGATTCTTAATCCGCACTCTTGACTGTGAGGGTTCTGAAAAACTCTGGTACATCAGTCATATGGACTTCTAGATCTCTGGATATTAGTTGCTTATGTGTCTGTGACTCACCTGCTCTGTCACGGGAAATCCAGTTCCATGCAGTGTCCCGCAATATTGCTGCTCTTGAACTTTATTCAGCAATGGGAATGGCTGCTGTCACTGAGCAATGAGAGAAACCAAACTTACACAAGCTTTTGGGGAGATGTACTGGACTGGTAGAAGATCCAGTGTTGGGTCATACATACGGGAGAAACAGTAATATGAAACTGGTTGCCATTTCGGCCCTAATTCAGCAAGGTACTTCAGGGTGAGCCTAGCTTTAAGCATGTGAACAATCCCATTAACGTCACACTGCTCTAGCTAGCACTACTTGCACCCTTGAAGTCAGTAGAACTACTGGGGACTGTTTCCTCAGCTGCAGTGGAAGCATTTTTAGGGCAGCTGAGGAGTTGGGGGGTTGGGTACAAATGTGCCTTGAAGCCTCCTTTGCTATCTCAAATCCTGCAGCTACTCCCATTGGTCTGGTCCTGAGGTACAAACTAGAGCAGCGTGAAGACTTCTCTAACTTATGTCAGCTGACTATGTGTCTAAGGGCTGGTATGGTGCTGAGGTGCAGGAACACCCTGGCCACATCTCTTTCCCAGAGCCACGCCCCCCTCCACCGACCACAGGAGTGTTACAGAGGCTCTGGGCCTTCCAAGGATCTCTGTATGCAAGGGACATCCTCCCACAATGAGGTAAGCCAGAGATAGGGCAGCTTTGTTCCTGTGGATTCATCCATAGTTGCCCTAACACAGGGAGGATGTAGCCCTGAATTTCTCAATGTTAAAATTGTTCATCTTTTATTTCTGTGAGTGTTTAATATTATGGGAAGAGATGTTATCACAGCTAATCCATGTGGGTTTTGTGGAATTTCTTGGCATGTGACGATTCATATTGGATTTGTGCATTCCAGGAATTGGAGAAGCTTTTGCTTCTGACTGCAGTAGGAGTTTTTTAAGGGCATCCCAATGAGATGAAAGTGTGATCACCAATAGAAATCGCTGTGTCAAACTACGGTCCTGAAGCTGTCTTGGGCAGCTCTGTATTTTAACTCTTGATTTCCTCTGGCATCTAGACAACCAGCAATTTATGTGAAATCTTAACAGGGGAAAAAATAATGAAATGACCTTTTTCTGCCTCAGTTCAATTTTATTTTAGTTTTTGCAAATAGATGTAAGTTGATTTTTAAATCATGATGGTTTGAAGGTTAAATAGTTGTATATCTCTCTGGTAGGGCTCGTTTGTCCAAAATTTTCCATGTTGCCTTAGTTTACCAAACAGATTTCAATAGGTTATTGCATAACATAGTCAAAAATATGTGCTACCAAGGTAATAACCCTATAGAGAACAAACAAAGTTAAATATTATTGCAGTTCGTGAATGGTCAGTTTGTGGAACTCACTGCTGCAGAAGGCCATTGAGTTAAATTCCTCGGGGAGACTTTTTAAATGGCTGGATAATTCTACGGCTAGTAATGTTTGTAGTGGTGCCTCATACGAGAAAGAGAACTGAATCTCATGCTTTAGGAAATGGTCTCATCAATCAAGGGGGGTCCAATAAATAATCTTTCGTCTCCCCCTGTCTCTCACCTCATGTAAAGCACTGCACAAGGTGTCAGAAGTGCCTTCTTCTGACGCATCAAGCAGACTTGATGGACTAATGGTGTCATCCCTAATGACAACTCCTAAGTGGCATATTGCAATGCTATTTATAAACCATAAAAATATGCCACAGAGCAGTTCCACAGTGGTGAAGACCGCATGAGCCTGTATTATTTACAGTAGCTGAACGTTTCTCTACCTCCATTCTTGCATTGCTCTGCCTTGTTCTGTCCAGATTGAAGGACAAGAGGAAAGAAGGAGCCTATTGACTGTAGATGAGAATCTCCCTCTTTCCTCAGCACATAATCAGGCAGTGGAGGAAAAAATGGCAGGAAAAATCATCTCTGACATACAAATAACCTTTGTACTACTTGTAAATTGGGACTATGCCTCAGCCTGATGGCAAGTTATTACGTGTAGCTGCACTCCAGAGTATTCTGTGCTTCTGAAATGGCCATTCTAAATTCTGTCTGTACTTCATTCATGAAATTTACATTTTGTCCAAGTGAGGATTTTTTGCTTTGAACGTCTCATCCATATGCAAGAGCTCAAAGCTAGACTCCAAACACACAATCTTTATAATACATAACAATAGATATTAGCAATGGAATGTTAGGGTTAGAAATGTAAATGCTTAAAAATCAGGAAGTAGGAAAGTTCAACATGCAGTCTTCACTCTACCCCCTTATGTGTATGCGTTATGATTCAGTGTTTACTTGTATGACCACACGCTATTCCTTAAATAGCACAACATGGTATACAAGTTTTTTCTTTCACTCTGGATAGGGGTTTGGAATGCAATCTCTTGTACTACTGTGTAGGACTCCTCTGTGTATGCAGTGTTGTATCCATGTTGGACCCAGGATATTAGAGAGACTAAGGTGGATGAGGTAACATCCTTTATTGGACCAACTTCTCAAAAGCTTGTCTTTCTCGCCAAGAGAAGTTGGTCCAATAAAAAATTATTACTTCACTCACCTTGTCCTCTGTGTATGGCAGACAGTCCATGACAGTCACTTTTTGTGAAAAGTTTCAGAGTAACAGCCGTGTTAGTCTGTATTCGGAAAAAGAAAAGGAGTACTTGTGGCACCTTAGAGACTAACCAATTTATGTGAGCATAAGCTTGTTAGTCTCTAAGGTGCCACAAGTACTCCTTTTCTTTTTATGTAAAAAGTATGAAGTAAAATGTACTTAAAATGGCATACTACAGAAGTAGTATAAGAAAACCGAGTAACCATGAAAAACATTATGTGCTAGTGTATATAAAGACTTACACTTAAAATACAGAGCCTAATGTTACAAACCCCTCTTCATAAAAAGAGACTGAATATGATAGTATGCACACAGTAGGAAGTGTAGTATGCACGGTCAATACAACTCTACAGATGTAGTCTGCTAAAAAGCAACTTGTGAGATACTATCATATAAAATTACTAATCAGAGGTGTCTTCAAAGGAAAAAAGAGACTCTCTGCCGAAATGAACTGTATAGTGCAATGGTTCTCAACCTTTCCAGACTACTGTACCCCTTTCAGGAATCTGATTTATCTTGCATACCCCCAAGTTTCATCTCATTTAAAAACTACTTGCTTACAAAATCAGACATAGATATACAAAAGTGTCACAGTACACTATTACTGAAAAATTGCTTACTTTCTCATTTTTACCATATCATTATAGGATAAATGGACTGGAATATAAATACTGTACTTACATTTCAGTGTGATACTTGAGCCTGTTTTTCACTTGTGAGCCTTGTCCCAAGCCCAAGTCCAGGGCTGAAGCATGTAACTTAGCTTCACATGGCTCCTTGTGGTGTGGGACCCCAGGCAATTGCTCTGCTTGCCACTCCCTAATGCCGGCTCTGCACTTGTCACCCCCCTAAACCCGTCCCAAGGCCTTCTTTGGGGGCTGCAATCCGCAGGTTGAGAAACACTGATCTAGATGAAAAGGAGTACTTGTGGCACCTTAGAGACTAACCAATTTATTTGAGCATAAGCTTTCGTGAGCTACAGCTCACTTCATCGGATGAAGCTGTAGCTCACGAAAGCTTATGCTCAAATAAATTGGTTAGTCTCTAAGGTGCCACAAGTACTCCTTTTCTTTTTGCGAATACAGACTAACACGGCTGTTACTCTGAAACCTGATCTAGATGAGTTGAGTACCCCCTGGAAGGCCTCTAAGTACACCCAGCGGTACATGTACCCCAGGATGATAGCACACCAGATATCTGCCATATATCTGTAATTGCTATGATGTTAGGTATTTATTATTATTATTATAATAAATTTCTCTTATATAGTGCTTTGTATCAATAGATCTCAAAGTGCTTATGTTTATCAGTGTTGTATTCTTCAGGTGTGCTTCTAAGTATCTTTGTGAATCGTTGAGGTGACAGATCCGTTAGATTCAGCTTTGTAGTTCTCTTACTCTAAAAGTTAGATATACTCAGTGTGGTCTCACTCATCCCCAACATGAGATCAGTGTGTTTAGCTATTTACAGGTTGAGATTTTACATTTTCCAGATTATTTTGAGATGACAATTTATTTGTATTGCAGTGGAGTCTCCCATGAGGGTCATGGCCCTAGTGTAGCAGGGGCTGTAGCTACATGAAATGAAGATACAGTCCCTGCCCCCAGGAGTTTATATTCTGGCTAGACAGACGGAAGAGCTGCTAATGTATTCTCAGATCAGAAAGCGAGGCTGAGAGACTCCAGCGCAAAGAGAGACAAATCAGCAAATTGATAAATTTTCCCTTAACTGACATTTTCTTTCAAGAGCACAATGATTAATAATGCGGGAAAATACACACACACATTGCTTAAAATCTGCACCACAAATATTTTCTCGGCTTTTAAAGGTATCTTGACAGTTCATTGCTTTGATACACTATATAACAAACCAAGGTTTTGTTACTTTGGTTTTTGTTTTTAATTTTTACGTTTGGCTTATTTAAAAAATAAAGGAGTGTTTTCCGTCCCTAAAATAAACTGAGATGGGTTAACAGCAGACAGCCCTGAGTGAGGCAGACTTAAGATAGCCAGGAGTCAGCCGTCATGTTTGTGTAACGTTCTTTCTTGCTTTAATCAAGAGAGAAAACTGTTAGCCTTCCAAAGGCTTGTGAATTCTTGGAGCAAAATTCTCCACTCAAATCCGTATGGCGGATCTGGCCTCCGATATGCTTATCTCCCTACGTGTGCAGAACTCCTTTTGACGTCAATGGGAGATAGGCTCTTGCAGGGAAAGCAGAAGATTGGAGTCACGATCCACCCTGCAGATCTGAGAGGAGAATTTTGTCCTTAATCCAGAGACAAGAATATATTTGTGCTTTACAGCAGGAAAAAAATCATTTGCTTAAAACAATTATGAGATTTTTAAAAAATAAATACAATGGGCTTCTTGGGTGAGATATAATGTATTTGTAGCTGTATCAGCAGGCTTTAAAAGGACATGGACTCTTTCAAGTTCATTTAAAATGTGCTACTTGGCAGTCAGGAACTGTACGGAGGCATTCCATTCATTCCATTTTACTGATTTTTAAAGGGACATCTGTCAGCACTGAGCCCTCGATTGCAGTCAGTAGCTGCATCATACTGTGCTCATAACCCATGGCATTTAAATCTGAACCCCAAAGGTCAGACTTCATTCAGTTCAACTATCAGAGGATTTGGTTATATTTATAGATTGTATTACATTTATGGAAGTTTTCATTAATAAAAGGTACCCTACGTGACTGAAATGCTAGAGGTTAAATTTGGTTGGTTGTATTGTACCACAACAATATGTCATAGCGTTCAGATTCTTTTGTTGTGTTTGAGATGATTGATTAGCATGTTTAAGTGTCTTGGAAAGTATTCAGATTTTGCTTTTTACTATCAAATGCAGTTTATAAATCTGGCTTTGTGGCAGAAATGTGTTGCAGGGATTGATGCCTTACCGAATGTAATCTTTTTGACTATCTCTGCTTTAAGCTATTGCAAGTGGAGCACTGTCATTTCCATCCAAGATCCGTTTGTCTGTCTTTGGCCAGGAAAAAACAGTGACCTTCTACTCTATGGGGAATGTCATGAATATTCCTCGGGTGGGAATTCATGATTTGTACGGAGACCCGTTACCATTTTAACTGTGAAAACAAGGAATACAGGAAGATGCCATGGCTCATTGAGGTGTGCATTATGTCTTTGATAGTAGCCGATGCCGGGTGCTTCGGACGAAGAAACAAAACCTTGCTCCGAAGCACCTAGCTCTGGAGGCACTATATGGGGGAAAAGATTCCTTTCTGATTTTGGCAGCTGACCAGAGTATGCCAGAAAGCAAGTGAACCAATAACCCTTTTACCGCTTTCACGTCCCTAATATAGCTGCAGAAGCTGCTGTTATTCACCTCATTAAACTGCTTTTTACTTCATGAAAAATGTGTGAGCTGATGCGGAGGAGGGTGGGGGGAGAAATGGACCCACAAGGACAATTTTTAGTGGTTAGTGCTTTGTACAAGCTCTAGTCGCTGCCCCCATGATTCAGTGCTTTGTGGTACCTAGGCTATGCAGGGGAAAATCCTATTTTAATACATTTTATGCTCAGGAAACCTCCTTAAGCTGCAATTTTTGTCATATTTCACAAGCCTCGTATGTCCTTTCTCTGCTCAGCACTTGGCTGGCAATCAAGGGAAAACCAGGAGTTATGGGAAGAGGTGGAAGAAATCCAGTAGGTGGAACTCTTCCCTCTGGGTTGATAGCAAATCTGTGCCCCAGCATGATGGGAGGTGTCCCACACAGTGGAGCTGTGCGAATAACTGATTTTTTTCAGTCCCCTGGCAATTCCATAAAGCAGAAAAATTGTTCCATTTGGGTTGAACTGAAAACAAATTTGTTTTTAATTCTTGGCTAATCAAAAATGCGGGAAAAAATTGTTTTGGATCAAAACAAAACAGTTTGGGCATTTTTAACCTTTTTAATAAAAACAAAGGAAGTAAAGGGTGGTGGTGGTCCTACTGCCCTGCTCCCTATAACCTTTAGCCCAATGGTCATTTGACATGCGGGAGACCTGGGTTCAAGTCCCTGTTCCCGAGTGGGGACTCAAATCTTGGTCTGCTACATCCCAACTGAGTGCCCTAGTCACTGGGCTAAAGGCGGGGGGCACTGCCTCCTGCTGTGGCACCTAAATCCCTTGGGAATCTAGCCCGAAAAATCAAAACATTTCCTTTTAGAAACATTGAAATAGTTCATTTTGACATTTCCAAAAACATTCCTGTCTTTGTTTCAAACCATACAATTTGCTGAAATCAATATGAAGTTGCTAAATGTTCTGGCTGACCCAAATCTGCATATTTTCAACAAAAGAGGTTCCCATCAAATATTTTCACCCACCTGTGAATTGTACTAGTTCAGTGCTAGTGTGCTATTTGCACTAGTTCCTGCCATTTAAAGTGTTAGATCTGAGCAAGGACCTGGCAGTTCGTTTGTCTCAGAGTGATGTGCAGAGGTGGAGCACTTGAAGAATAATAATTGAGGGTGCTGTACTGTAGGAGGCAACATCTTTCAAATTAAATGTAAATCTAACGCCTAAAAATCTCGAAACCTTTTTTTTTTCTTCATGAATAGAGCCATATTGGGTGATTACATGCTGCCTACCTCAGTTTCCCCTTTCTATTTCAGTTGGATTAAGTTTTCATCTTTGCTCTCTCTCCTAAACTCAGTCATATAGTGTTACTGTGTACTGTTTAACACCTTCCATGTTCAGAGGAAAATGCTTTTCAGTGGTGAATGAGGTGAGATATTCAAATGCAGTGTGTGAGAGAGAGGAATGTGTAAATCATTTTGTGATAAAGTTTCTCTATCTAGATGTAGGATTAATAAGTCATCCTGTTCTTTTCTGTTTTGGCTATTTATTGCGTATCTTGACATGAACTGTATACATTGTGCTTATGTGCCCTGAGCATTGATTGTTCTGGTTTAGTCAGAATAAATTTTGCTATCAACTTAACATACAGTAATGCATCAGATCTTTGTATTTATATAAACAGATTTAGATATCCATGTGTGTTTTGTGCTGCTTATAATACTTACACCTGTACGTTGTCTGCCAATAGTGATTGAACTTCAGCCTTGCGCAGAGGGCTGGTGCAAGCATTATGCCCATTTAAATTCCACTCACGTCCTCAAAATAAGGCTTTCTTGGGGCATACATCTTTTACTGCCCTTTGTATAAGGGTCGATTTTCCCCCCCTCGACAAATGCACAGGTTTCCATTAGTGACTTTGCAGTCTAGGCTGTGCACTGCAATGAATTATGTTTAATTAGGTTCATTTACTGTTGTAAATATTTATAATCTCACATCAAATCCATTCTTAATAGAGACTTTCAGCCAGATTGCCCATTGCTTACACCTTGTGCAGTCATTTGCCTCAGTGCAAAGTGGATGTAAATTTCTACCGTTTTGACTTAGCAACATTTTAACCCCTACGTCGCCCTGGTGCGAGTGATTGCACATTGCACAAGGCAATGGGGAATCTGGCCCTTAATGTTGAAGGATTAAGGATCAGTGGAGCTGTTATACTTCATTTTACACAATGGCATTTTTAAAAAAGCAGTGCAGACCATTGATTTTGGTTGACTTTATTGAGGTCCCAACAACTTTCTCATGACTTTGCTGGTTCATATATTCCCTATTTTATGTACAGATTTACATGTGATAACTGGTATTGCTGGGCTGTTTAAAATAAATAGAGGGATGTAGCTGGTTCTGCAGTGCCTCCCCTGTGCTTCACAGTAAAGAATAAACTGTGCTCTTATCTCTGCTATTGATTAGAGGGATTTCCTAATAGCTCACGCCTGGATTTTGGGATTATGGGCATATGATGTAGATGATTCGAGTTGGTTGCCATCTCCATGCACAGTTGCTGTCTGTGATCTGTTTCAATGCATGTGCCCGTTTTTCAAAATTGCCTGCTCTTTGATAGAGGAGACTTGACATGGGATCGAATTCTGGCAAGGTGCTGCACATAGGGTCCTACCTGAAACCCCAGGGACTTGGGGCCAGAGATGTATAGGCAGAAGCCTTCTGTTCGGATGCTCGGTCCCCAAAAATTCCTGCGGAGACGGCTTTGCAGATTCCATAACAGGAATTAGAGCTAGTTGAAATTTTTCTCTTACGTGGTATTATTGTCCAAAAAGTGACCTCTTGTAAAAAATGAAACTTTTCACAAAAAATTGTTAGCATTGGAAGAAAGAGATTTTTTAAATAAATTTTGTTTATTTCACCAGGTTCTAAATGGACCCATTTATTGTGAAATTTTGTGATTTACTTTACTGATATTTTCGTACAAATTTGTATCAAAGTCATTTTTGGCTTTTTTGGGTTCCTTTTGTTACTGTACACTGGGTTCTTGATTAGACAAAAACCATGTTGAAAACTTTTATCTAAAACCCAGTGTACAATAAGAAAAACATTTTCATAAAAAAAAAAATCACAGAAAATGACTCCAAAAATGGAAAATGGGTCTGTTTGGGACTCTGTCAAACAGAAACAACTGTGCAATTTCAATTCCGCCGCCCCTTCCCCCCCCCCCCCCCCCCAGTAATTTCTCCTTTATTGAACAGGAATCAGGTTGGGGCTGAGTTAGGAGTTATCATCTGCACTATATTACCTTTTTTGTCACTCCCTAATTTAACAATGGCAACGGCCCCTCACAAGTATATACAACCTCCTGATAGTAAGAATAATCTGCATGGCTACAGCTATACTTGGTGCACGGTAGGATTTGAACACTAGGGCCAGGTTCTTCAAAAGTGCTCTGCATTGACTGAACTTTGCGACTACTGAAGTCAATGGAAGCAGAGCTAGGTCTTTCAAAAGCCGCACACCATATGTGATCCCATTTTGGAACCCATGATGGTATTTCACTAGTGTCCTGCTTAATCACTCTAGAGCACTGGTTCTCAAAGCCGGTCCGACGCTTGTTCAGAGAAAGCCCCTGGCGGGCCAGGCCGATTTGTTTACCTGCCGCGTCCGCTGGTTCGGCTGATCACAGCTCCCACTGGCCTCGGTTTGCCGCTCCAGACTAATGGGGGCTGCAGAAAGCAGCGCGGGCCGAGGGATGTGCTGGCTGCCCTTCCCGCAGCCCGCATTGGCCTGGAGCAGTGATACTGAAATTTCCTGCAAACCAAAATTCTGGGGAAAAAAATGTTTTGGGGCCAATTTTAAATGTTTTGGATTTGATAAAATCAAAATGTTTTATTTCCATATGTATCATTCCAATGTTTGTCCTCTTTATTTTATATTTTATAATATACAAAAATTAAATGAAAAGTTGTTGAAACAGAAAATTGCAATGTTCCATTTTTGATCTTTTTCTCTCCATTTTTTTGTTCAAAATGAAGTTTTCATCAAGATTGACAGGTTTCCTCAAAATACTTCTCTTGAAATGAATTGGAATGTTTCGCTGGAAAATTTCCAAGCAGCTCTCATGCTTCCCAGTCTTTAATGGATTTGCCCTTGCAGCATCCTGTGCGGTAGGGAAGTGCTATCATCCCCATTTTACAGGGGGAGAACTGAGGCGCAGAGAGACAAAGTGACTTGCCCAAGGTCACACAGGAAGTAGAGCAGGGAACTGCACCTGGGTCTCCAGAGTGCCAGGTCAGCACTAACCACTAGGGTTCAGGAACAGGTTTCAGGGGGCTTGCCAAGCCACAGAGCCCCGCCACCTGGGGCTGAAGGCCCACTGTCCTGCCAGGGCTGAAGCCCCAACACTCCAGAACCCTGCTGATTGGGGCTGAAACCCCACCACCCCAGAGCCCTGCCACCCCGCAGGGGCTGGAGCCTTGAAGTCCTGCCGGGGCTGAAGCCCCAGAACTCCGCCACATGGGGCTGGAGCCCCGGAGCTCTGCTGCCTGGGGCTGAAGCCCTGCTGCCCCATAGCCCCACTGCTCCATTGGGGCTGAAGCTCAGAGCCCCGCTGCCCCACCGCCTGGACTGAAGCTGAAGAACACTCAAGCCACAGAAAACCCATTTTTTTCTATATATAAAAGCCTGAGCATCCGAGCTTCATGGGACTGGGGGCAACTGCCCTGTTTGCTACCAGTCCTGGCTTTTATATGCAGAAAACCAGTTGTGTGTGACACAGGCGGGCCGTGGAGTTTTTATAGCATGTTGCGGGAGGACCTTGGAAAGAAAAAGGTTGAGGACCCCTGGTCTATACGATAGAGTTAGGCAGCTTACGTCGACCTAACTATGGAAGTAGCTACACTTAAATTTTGTTCCCACTGACGGAACTGCCTTGTTATGCCAACGTAATAACTACACCTTCATAAACCTCGTAGAGTCAAGGTCGACGTAGTTAGGCCGACGCAGCATCGGTGTAGATGCTGCATTGGTAATTTGGACTGTGACTGGCCTTCAGAAGCTGACTCACAATACCCCATGCTGACAGTCAGGGCTGACCCTAGCTATTCTGGGGCCCCTACGCAGCCCCCCCGTGGGGGGGTTTGTGGGGCCCCAGGTCTTTGCGGCGGGGCGGGACTGGCTTGGGGGGCAAGGGGGAACCTACCCCCAGCACTCACCGGTGGCACGGCTGGGGCTGCACTTTCCGCCACTGGTGAGTGCAGACCTGGCCCTGCTGTAGTCCTCTGGGGCGGGGCAGGGGCGGAGCAGGGTGGGGGAAGGGGCAGGGCAAGAGCGGGAAGAGGCGGGGTTCGTGGCTCTTTGTTATTAGCACTATTATTAATTAATGTTTGTACAACACTTGGAAAGCAAGGTGCTGTAAGTGAATCAGTATTTCCATGGATGTGGGAATTCAAGTTTATTACATTACACTGTGCTTTAGGCCTACAGGAGCACCTCAGCTGAATATCACTTTTCCTTTCTTTGACTATATTCGGTGCAGGGCTTTGGACTGCTTTAAAAGCACCCAGAATGTAGAGAGTCTGATCCTGAATTACAAACCTTTAGATGTTCTCATCTCGTATGATGTGCTTCATGCCTGACCTGCAATAGACCTGCAATTCCAAGTCTTGCCTTCTCTAGAGACCATCAGTCAACAAACCCAATTTTTGTGTGTGATTTGTGTATGTGACTAAGAATGAAATCCTAGTTTCATTGAAGTCAATGGCAAAACTCCCGTTGACTTTACAGGATGTCAGGAGATTACCCTAATAGTTTCCACTAGGAACTTTGCTTTGGCCAGCAAATTCAGCTAACTGTGATGAACTCAATCTTATTCAGACCTATATCCCCCACAACTGACAGATTATTGCATTTAATTCACTGTGCTCTTCAGCCCCAAATATACCCCTATGAAAATTAATGTATGAGAAATGCAGCTTTCTACCTGAATCTCTGACGTTTCAGAGCATTTGCCATAAGGATTTTTTTTTCACCCCCTACTTCAGGGGTTGTTGATATACCCAGAATATTAAATGGAAGAAATCCATGATAAACTGTTTATTCTAAAAGAACAGAATAATCAGGACTCCTATCCTTGTCCTCAAAGACTAAAGAGTTTCTAAAGTGGATGTCTTTCACAGTGCATGCTCTCTTTTATTGAGGGAAACAACAAAGACAGGGCATATCACAGTGTAAGATTTTACTGACTTTTGGCAATTATTTCTCACATTATAGGGTTTGGGGGTTGGTTTGTTTTTTGCACATTTCATGGAGGTTTTGAGTAAATACCATATATATGGACTTGACATGAAGCGCTTTCCTTTTATTTACACATTTTCAGAGCCACATTCTGACTTCACTTATAACTCACCGAGCTCGGACCAGATTGTTATATAAACTAGAAAATCCTCTGACATGAAGATAGCAATCTGTCTTCTACACAGCCACGGAAAATCTTGAAGACACATCCAGTTACACTAAGGGGAGGGCAAATCCTCCAATGGGCTAGATCAGTGAGGGAATGTATAGAAAAGAATGAAACATGCTTAATGGGTATATTGTGACTTCAGACATCATGCAAATCTCTCATTGACAGCAATGGTAATCGCACATGCAAATTTACAGCAGTATATGGCACAAGAGGTGTAAGAAAAGGTGTGACTGTCGCTGCATTAATCTCATTCATTTCTTTATACTCCTAGTTAGAAAGAAGCACTTTTCCTTTTGAGGTAGTTTTATCTTACAGTCCTTACCCATACGCAAAGTACACAGCTGCTCCAGTCCCTGCATCACCTCTTCCCCAGGGCCCCCGCTTTCCATGGTGGTTTCAAGTAATAACAGACAGAACAAAGTAAATTACCAAGCAAAATAAAACAAAACACGCAAGTCTAAGCCTAATACATTTAAGAAACTGAATACAGGTAACTCTCACCCTCAGAGATGTTCCAATAAGCTTCTTTCACAGACTAGACTCCTCCTTAGTTTGGGCCCAATCCTTTCCCCTGGCACAGTTCTTGTTAGTTCCAGCTCAGGTGGTAACTAGGGGATTTCTCATGACTGGCAGCCCCCTTTGTTCTGTTCCACCCCATTTTATATCTTTGGCACAAGGCGGGAATCCCTTCTCTCTCTGGGTTCCCACCCTTCCTTCTAAATGGAAAAGCACCAGGTTTAAGATGGATTCCAGGATCATGTGATATGTTCACATGTCCTTTGAGACTTCATTACTCCCTGGCTGGTGCACAGTATACAGGAAGGCTTACAAGTAAACAGAGCCATTTACAACCAATTATCCTAGCTAATGGGAGCCATCAAGCAAGATTCCAAGCCACCATTAATGGCCCACACTTTGCGTAGTTACAATAGGACTTCAGAGTAATACTTCATATTTCTAGTTTTAGATACAAGAATGTTACATACATACAAATAGGATGAATACACTCAGTAGATTATAAGCTTTGTAATGAGACCTTACAAGAGACCATTTGCATGAAGCATATTCCAGTTACATTATATTCACACTCATTAGCATATTTCCATAAAACATGGAGTGCAACGTCACACCATCAGTTTGAAATTTCCCTTGCCAATTTCACATTCTTTCCCAATAATACCCATTTTTAACAGTGTGGTTTTTTTCTCTCCCCGTTCATTGTGTGAAATGCTCACAAAAAAAGGGGGAATTGACTGATTACAGAAAGGAAACAGTCACAACGGATGAAATTGTGGCCCCATTGAAATAAATGGTAAAACTCCCATTGACTTCAGTGGAGCCAAGATTTCGCGCAAAGTGCTTCCAGGTGCAGTGCGGTCGGGTTGCAAGCTCATTGGGGCAGGCCTTGTATATACAATCCTAACACAACGGTGCCCCAGTTTGGTTGGCCTCTAGAAATTACTACAATACAAATGTTAATAATAATAAAGAAAACAAACCAAATAGGCAAACATATTTTTCCCTCTAATCTCCTTCTGTTCTGGTAATCTTGGAGCTTAGTGTTATCTAAAAACAAGTCAGACAGACGTGGTTTTTGGTGGTAGTTGTTAAAGTTGATGGGGTCCATTTAAATATGTTGTGCCAATTTCTCATCCCAGATGTACACGTGGAACAACTCTATAGATCAGTTAAAATCACGCTAACACATCTGAGGACAGAACTCATCTTGAATCTGGTAAATAATTGCCTAGTCTCTTTTGTCTGCAAAGCACTTTGAGGTCTGTAGCTGGAAGGCACTATAGAAATGCCAAGTATAATGTTGATTTTATTCTTTTTATTAATGCACTTTAAAAACAGATTCAGAAACATTTTTCATTTGGAATGTGAAGTCAAGACAGCTAAGTGCAAGCTGCTTTGTCACCTGTTATTATGAAAAATGTGAAATGAAGTAAGATCTGCTATATATAATATAGGCTTTTTGCTCCTTTCTACTTTTGAATATATTGAACCAATAAACACATTTCATTGATATTTTTGAATGGAAACCTTTGTCTTTCTCATGCATAAAATGCTCATAACATCATTTTGTTTTCTTCTATCAGTATAGATGCTCTTCCACATCTTAATTTTCAGGGGATTATCACTCACCCGTACAAAGTTTCTCCACAGTGAAATCTGACAGCCAAAGGCTTATTTCTGAAGCAAAAATTTTTTTGTAATATCTGGGTGGCAGATATGTAAACTGGGGTTTGTATGCTCACACACTCTCTCTCTCTCTCACTCTCTGTTTATTTTGTTCTTTGTTGTTGTTCTCTTAGGGCCTGATTTTCAGAGATGCTGAGCACCCACAGTTCCAATTTACATCAAGTGGAGTTGTAGGTGATCAGCACAATTGGGCTTTGGGTCATTATGGCTCATAAATATTGTTGCACATGTGAGAGTTCCTACAGTCTTGGGCAACCATTGCCTGATTTCTAAAATTTCAGGAAAGAGGTTGGGGGGAGGGATAGCTCAGTGGTTTGAGCATTGGCCTGCTAAACACAGGGTTGTGAGTTCAATCCTTGAGGGGGCCATTTAGGGATCTGGGGCAAAAATTGGGGACTGGTCCTGCTTTGAGCAGGGGGTTGGACTAGATGACCTCCTAAGGTCCCTTCCAACCCTGATATTCTATGATTCTATGATTGACCATGTTTAAATACATAAAAGCCAAGAAAGTAATTGAAAATCGAGGTATGGGCTGTCTGTTCATTTGAAAATAGCAAGAAATGTTCAGATTTGCAGTAAATGTGCTGATAGAATGTGTCCCTTAGTATTTAGATGTATTACAGTAACACCTGGAGGCCTCTGTTTGGATCATGGCCACATTGTGCTAGGCATGTACAGCCACATGTGAGACACAGTAGTTGTACTGAAGAGCTTACAGTCTAAGGCGCAAAGGGCAGCCTGAACTTTGAGTTTCCCTCCTTTTTGTTGTTTTTGTGTATCTCGCCCTTAAACATTGTTTTTTAATGTTTAAAATGTTAATGCCAGCCAACTGAAATTATTCCCCCTGCCCTTTTTATGTTCTTATTCAGGAGGTTATAAATATCATGTTACACGGGAAGCAAATTCCCTTGTTATCAGATTGTTCTGTGGTCATTTTTCTTTTCCTCAAAAGCAGATTGGTCAACTTTATCAGTGCTCAGTCATTTGTTTCCCATTAAACACAAGCGATTAGGATGCTATTTGGCTGGCCGGGAAGAGCAACTGCCCTGTTTTTATCTGTAAACATAGCCTTAAACTGGAAGACACCTGAAGCTGGCAGGAAGTGAGATTTAATAGGGTTTAATGTCCATGAGTGGGAATAGTCTGTTGTTTCCTGGTAGGGTAGGCTAAATATCAACTTCCAAAAAAAAAAAAAAAAAAAAGTTCATTTAAGTGCCCTTAAGAAGCTGAGCTAACAAATCCAAGGAGATCCAGAGTTCAGACTGACTTGCCTTGTAGAGCTGTGTCTAGATACCACAGGAGTCTTCGGTCAGTTCCGTTATGTTACATTCTGCGTGTGCTGCTGTGCAGGCTGAGTTAGACAGATAAGACAGCTTGGATTTTCCATGTAAACTCTGAATTTCTTGGCTCTTGTGAGTGTAAAAATCTGAGAATTAAAACTATATGAAATGAATGATTTTTGTAATGAATACCATTTAAATGAATGGCATTACATTGTTACACAAGGGCATAATGGACCATGTAATATAACTTACGGTCACCTAGGTCTTCATATTTGTCACTATCCTTCATCATACCCATTTGTCAACTTTACAACAGCACAGAGGAGAAATCTGACATCTTCCTACTCTGAAAATATCTTCCATTAGTTTAGTTTCACTGTTAGCAGCATAGGAACTATGACACACAGCAAACATTTCTGATTCCATCGGCAGAGGGCAGTGATGCACATACTTACTATTCAGTTCATGGCAGCAAACTATCAAGTCAGTTTTTAAACTGCAATGCGGAATGAATTGGGCAAATGTTTAATTTATGACCCTGACCCACCTCCCCTCGCCGCACAGGAATAGGTCAAGGCTTAGTGGAGATTGTTTAGTCTGTAAATGTACTGGGCTTCCTTCAGAGATGAGTGACAAAGGTGCTGCATGAACGCTAGCATGTATACAATTGTATGCTAATGCCAATTTTCAGTTATTTCCAGATTTTATTTGTTTAAATGGCAAAAATGATTAATTCACCAATTCTGGAAAAATGTGTGATAAAACAAGTCTTTTTTTTTTTAAAAGTATATTGAGACCAAAAAAACCAAAGAAACAATAAACGCCACCTGCTACTAACTTCTCTTTTGTTGGAGTTATGATTAAATATGACCCTATAAAGCAAACTTTTATATCTGAGTTAAACACATGAACATAATGGTTTGTCATGGACGTACTGGCATGACTCTTAAATATAGCAGTGCAGAAGTTGCCATTATAATTAGCTCAGTTAGAGACTACATAGATTTACTTAAAAAAAGAATGTGTCTATTCCCTGGTTGACATAATCTCTTCAGAAATACACTGTTAAACCTGCGTGTGTGGGTATAGTCTTTAGTTACCTAATTCAGTGTTGTATATCCTTGTTGACGGTGTTCTATATTACAGTTATTAATTGAAGACATCAACATGTCCCATGTTAAGAGGAATGATTTATGGTGCAAGGAATTATTTTAAAGGTACTGGAAATGATCAGGTACACTGATACTATGTCTTTTATAACCCAGAAAAACCTCCTTCTTTGCATTTGTGGTTTAAATTAAGTGCTAGACTGGTTCACATGTTTTCAGATGAAAAGAAAAGATGTGCTCTTCAACTTATTACACAACATAGCTCAGAACTAACATGACCAGCTTTAAATTAGAACCTTAAAACAAAGAGAAGCTTTCACAGTATTTTTATAGCTCCATTTTCCACATTAAAATCTGAATTGAAATGAGATTAGAAAACCTGAAAACAAAGTGAGTAGGCCTCATTCTCGCCGTGAAAGGTCATTACAATGGTAAATTGTTAACAGAGTTCACAAAATGTCATTAACAGGATAAAAATGTGCTCCTGGTATTTCCCATTTTTGTTATTTCTCTCACGATGACATTTACTTCTCAAAAATGCAACGTCGAAAAACTAGGCTTACATGGGACAATGAAAGAGAAGCATTTTCTGGAGGAAGGAAATCCCAAAGGAAAGCTTTTACTTTCTAAATTACTTTTTTTTAAAAGCATTTCCACAGACACATTATTTCTGGTTTTTGTCGCTCTTTGTATTTTCTTTTCAAAACAAGATGAAACCGACCATGCCAGATTATAGGAGCACAAGGCCCACCCCCTGAATTTATTTATTTTCTGATGTTTTTGAGGACTACATTTGCTTTGTAATTTTTTTTAAAAGGGTACTTAATGAGTGCTGGATCAGGCCCACAGAACTTGATCTTGCTTCCACTGAAGTCAATGAGAAAGTTCCTTTCAGCTAACTTCAGTGGGAGCAGGATTTGGCCTCTGTTGATGATGTCAGCAATCTAAGATCCTCCTCAAATAATTTTGTTTTCAGCTGTGAAAAAATCGAATGTGGATAAATGTACCACTGTTTATGTGAACAAGATTACAAGAGAGGAAACCGACATTCATCAACAGTAACTCATTGGTCAATTAAGCTGGTGGCCTCTGACATAATGTCATTGGTCTTTGGGTAGAGGGGACAGATTCCTGTGAATATCTGCTCACTGTCATTCCCCACAAGCTGTCCTAGAGTTTTCTTTACTCAGAGCCTTAGCCTTTACCCATCATCAGGGCGAGACATATGCTTTGTAATGAAAGTTGATAATAGTGTGTCCCAGATCATGACACAGTGACCTATAAGAACAGCTATACTGGGTCAAACCAATGGTCCATCTAGCCCAGTATCCTGTCTTCCAACAGTGACCAATGCCTGGTGCTTCAGAGGGAATGAACAGAACAGGTAATCATTAAGTGATCCATCTCTATGGGCTAGGGCCAAGGGTAACAGCAAACAAGGGGCAACCGCCAGCTGGCAAAAGAGAGAGACGGTGGCCATGGAGTATTTATTTAGATTTATAATATGTATCAGAAGTGCCTATCCCTGGTTCTAGGTGCCTTTGACGATCTTATAAATACACCCACCTTGTCCTGGTTTGTCACTTTAGGCCAGCCCTGAGCAAGCAGCAATGAGTGAACTGCCTCCCTCAGGAGTAGCTCCAGGACATATTGTGACACAGACACCCCTCTGAGTCCCAATTCCTTCCCTGCTGCCTCCTTGCTCTGGGATGGGGTAGTAAGTAGCTTTTAGCCTCTCCTGGCAGTAAACAATAACACCCTTTGTGCAGGCCAGGGAGCATGGGGATGGCGCAAAGGCTCCACTCATTTGCCACCCATTCCCTGCCCACCTACTCTTGAGTTGGGGAGTAAGTGGGGAGGCAGCAGCCTCTCTGCAACCGGACACAAGCTCTGGGTAGTTTGTGCAGGGGTATAACTCCTGTTTATTCTCGTGCTTGGGCATGTAGTATAAGAAGCCATGATTTAGCCCATAAAAATAACCTAGCAGCATCCACTCACGCTGAAATCAGAAACTAACCAACTGGAAATAAAATCAATCAATCCCATCCCCACCTCTTTAATATATTTAGGGGGAATTCAGTTTTAGGGGCGTCCAGTCATAATCCCACCAATGGTAGCCTTGCATCACTGGCTCCTCAGCCAAATATATGCACCAAATGTCGGAACCTGGGTGACAAATCTGGTACTAGAAACCGGGTCTCCTGGCTCCTAGGCCATTGTCCTATCCACTAGGCCACACTATCTCTTCATCCACATAAATACCAGCCTGGGATGACTGTGCCCATCCCATTCCCAGCACCTGGGTAAAGAACTGGGCCCTGCAGGGTGCCCTGAAGGATGGGCTATTTGTGACCGTGGCGGGGATATGTTCCGATATGAGGGCTCCCTCTTGGAGAATGCCCTGTCCCTCTTATTTTTCAGTAATTGTTCCTGTTTCCATTGTGTTTTTCCCATTGGCTGGGTCTCTGGTCACATGGTGCTGGGTCCCATGTGTTTGTGTATATACATGAAGCTTTGCCCGTTCTGCTCAGTTTGGGATCAGTTTTTAAATCCCTTGCCTTTTGGGTGCAGCGGGTCCAGGGTGGAAGGCAATACTTTACTGAGGTCCCTTCCCAGCCCTACCTTCCTGTGATTCCATACAGCAATAGGAAAAGGGAGGCTGAGCAGACAGCACTTTCCCACATCATCTGAAATTAAAGCATAACCAACACAGTATTAAATCCCCCCCCAACCCCGTTTTTTTTTTTATTCACTGCTTTCTGGCACTCCATTAACGAAGCAGCTAAACCCTCTGACCAGCTTGATCTGTAATAAGGCTCCTCTTATTTATTTCCCTGTCCCTCCTAATTTTCTCTTTTCTTTTTAGCCTTTCTTGTTGAGCCCTTCTGCACTGGTAACTATGGAAACACTCATGAATGAGTGAAAATAGTACACGGCTACTACTAACTTCGCTTACTAAAGCTCTGCCTGATCTTTTCATACAGCCTAGGGTATTCTGAGATCCTAGAGAAAACTAGATACGTTCTGCTCGTTATTTGCAATTGCAAGCTGCAGAATGCTGTGACAGAATTAAGTGAACCAGGGGCAGTGCAATCTGTTACAATCACTAAGCTTTTGCAAATTACCTCAGAATCTTTTCTCCAACCTTTGACAATAATGAGCCTAAATTCTGCAGCATAAAATCTTGTTACTGTAGTCTTTTGGGCAGTTTCTTCATTGTTCTTAAGGGCAGCGTTTCCGATGCTGTAGTATTCTGGAATGATTTAGCGTGGTGTATTGCAGTGATCCAGTAAAAGGAGCTATTGGGTACCTTGTTGCCAGGCAGAAGAGGGAAGTAAAGGAAATCAGGCTGCATAATAAATTAAGAGAAGGCAGTCATGGGCAATGCCCAGTCAACCCAGTGAGTGCCCACAGATTGTTTTTGCTGCATGTGTTATTAGCCCTTTAGTATCAAGGTGCCACTTGAGATCAAAGGGTTGCAGTGCTCCCAGAATGCTTCAACCCTTTCTGTTTACAAAGATGTCTCTCCCCATCTGGATCAGCAGCTACTCCGTGCTTGCCCAGCTAGCTAGCCAGCCAGCCCATCTTTAATCCACTGTGCATGGCATGTGGTGTGTCTGTGCAAGCCAATTAACTGCAGCCTCTCTATGTTTGATCTAAACTGGCATTTCAAACTGATTTTCATGGAGACACCCCCCTTCATATCTTTGCATATTGCATGTGAATTCTTGCTGTCTGTGGAATTAAGTTACATATATGTGTGTGCGGGGGGGAACCTACTTTGAAAAAATGGACCTGTGCGTGGAAATGTTCCCCACCAGGGTGGCCGTGTGGCTACAGCAGTGCTGTCGAGTGTTTACTGTGAGAATCTGGCTAAGGACGCGGAGTTCTGCAGGAGAGTTCTGAAGAGTACATGTACAATGAAATGATCTATTTTTGATGTGAAGAAAGGGGAAGCCAGTTCTTCAATTCACTCTGCTTCTGTGTCCTGACAAGGCTCCTTTAAGTTCAGGCATCAGTAGCCCTTCAGTCATCACAGGGCTAACAAGCTGGGATCCACAGCTTTTGTGTTGTGTTGTTCTCTACTGGCCACCTCTTCTGATTGTAAAGCAGCTTGACACCTTTTCTCCCACACTTAGCCTGCTCCCCAGGTAACACAAATATGTATCAAAGATCAGTGATTAGCTATGGGCAGGAGATTTTGAACAATAAGACGCTACCCCCACCCCCTAAGCTTGGTAGGCCCTGAACTCAAATAGAAACTACTGATACTAGAATGATGGGTGATTTGTATTTCTGGTTGGCTCTGGAAGTGCTGAACGGCCTGAAAAAAGAATGTTCTGGAAGCTACTCTGAGCGGGAAGTACTGGACATTCTGCAAGTCAACTCATTCTCACAAGACTCCTAGCCCAAGTTTGCAGCCCCGAGAGGCTTGCATAGTTTGCATAAGACTTCTGTGGAGTATCAAGGGGATTTATCCGAGCACCAGAGCAAGGACAATTCTAGGCAGGGCACTATGCAACAGATACAATGGCTCCTATGACCACTGCAGTGGTGCAGACACACCACAGCATAAGAATGCGCCAGCCACTCTGTCTCACTCCCACAACACCCACTTTCTCATACATGCCTATCCCATGCCGGAGCATCCCATACACTGAGGTCTGTTGCAGGAGATAGGGGGGTGCAATGACAAGGATATTCCCTGTAGGCCCTGGGAAGCTGCTTTACAACATCTTTGTGCTGCCAGAGATAGTGAAAAAAGGGTTGCAAGATAGCCAGGAATCAGGCTCTGTATAGTTAGGATTGGATGTGCTGCATTTTTAAATGTTTAGAGTCTGCCTCTCTGTGTGCTAGGAAGCAGGGCTATGAGGGGATTCAAGATGGAGGATCTTGCCGCTTGAGAGATGCACTCTGATGCCTCCTTCATGGAGACTTTACGCTGGTTCTTTCTTGTTGTTGTTTTCCTGACTCTGAAATAAGTAATGCACATGTTGTTTTTTGTTTATGAACAAATAACAGCTGGATTTCTGGGGTGCTTATCAGAACATCTGCTGGCTTCCAGCAATTAGCTGGAACTAATAATCAATCAAATTAGGCAGGATATTTTCTGTCCCAGATCATTAACCTTTCATCACATTTCATAGAAGGGCTTATTTTTTCTCCACAGACCTCCCCACTCTGTAATCAGGTTGATAGGAAATTAATTCTGAAGAGTTTGGTTAAAGGCAGGATGGTTCCTAAATGGAAAGTCCCCAACACGGTGGGAAATTTTGGATTTGGGGCTGATCTCCATGGCTCAGGGATACCTGCAGTAAAAAAACAAATATCACATGGATGAGGACAAAATGGGAACCTAAGTTCTTTTTGGAGACTATGCACAACAGATTTCTGTGGGAGAAAAAGCCCACACAGCTCTTTCTGACATGGACATGGAAGCCCAGAGTTTCTGGAGTTCAGGGCCAAATTTTCAAGTGCTCAGCACCTCCCAGTGGGGCCCAGTTTTTCAAGAGAGTTCAACTCCTCTTTGGGTATCCACACAAGGGCCAGATTTTCACAAGCACTATGTCCCCTATAGCTCCCATTGTGACCTGAAAAGTCAGATTTCCAAGAGAGTTTTGCACCCAGTGTGCTGAGCGCGTTCAAAAATCTATCCACTTCTTTTTGGTATCTAAATGGGACAAGAGCTCTTCTGGGAATTCTGGATTTCAAGGCTAGCCCTGCAAACACTTAAACACATGAGTGTCTTTATTCATGTGAGTTGTGTCACAAGAGTTCCGTGCACACCTGAGTGAAGTCACTCACCTGCTGAAGTATTTTCAGGATCAAGTTCTTAAACGGTAGCCAGCAGCTCTGGATGCTTTACTAAAACAGGGTAATAAATTTATAAAGCAGGTCGTAAGTTGAAAAAGCTGTTGTAAAAAATGTTTCCTTCCTGAAGAGATGTTATCAAGCCCTTTACAAGCAGGCTGCATGAAACCCAAGGTTGTGCTCACTCTTTGGAGAACTGTTAGGAAGATGAAGCTGGACCTTTATGTTCAGTATATATTCCAGTTGTGCAAGTCATTTAGGTAAAAGGAAGTGGTGGTGAAAGTAGGAAATTGGGTGTAGGTCCAGGGAGAACATTCTCTGGGTTCTTTACTTTCCATATGATTCTAATACTGGAGAAAGTTGCCAGCCCTGAAGCACTGAGACCAATTTCTCCTCCCCACACATTCAAAACAGGCACAAGTAAGACTTCTACCATGCTGCCCGGCAAAAGTATCAAAACTAGATCTAGTAAGAACATTTTAAACGGAACAGTTTTCTGTCAGAAAATATGGTTTCATTGAAATCAAAACATTTTGCAGGATCATGGAACATGTTGATTTTGATGATATTTTGAGGGAAAACAGCTGAACACAAATAATTCTTTCTCATGTTGTTTTTGTTATTCAATTATATTACAATAATTTTAATATTATATATTATATGTTTAACCGGTTAGAGAGATGGGACATTTCACCTTCTTGAAATGAAATGATTTGACATTATCAAAAGAAAATATTTAATTATTCCCAAAGCTAAATTTTCTGACATTTCTGTTCCACAAAAATTTATGAAATGTCAACTTTTTGTTCTGATTTAGAATGGAAACAAATTTGGAAATGCCAGTATTTCCCATGCAATAGAATTTCTGGTTTCTAGCCAGCTTTAATCAACCCCTGATCTGGTGAGGCCACCTGTAGGGGTAGAAAAACTTGTTGAGGTTTTGCGGCAGATCTTGTCTCTCAATAAGGACCTGATCCAAAGCCCACTTGAGTCAACATCAATGATCTGGGATGATGGGATTAATTACACCCTAAGCAAGTTTGCAGATGACACTAAAATGGAGAGAGAGGTAGATACACTGGAGGGTAGGTATAGGGTCCAGACTGACCTAGACAAATTGGAGGATTGGGCCAAAAGAAATCTGATGAGGTTCAACAAGGACAAGTGCAGAGTCCTGCACTTAGGAAGGAAGAATCCCATGCACTGTTACAGGCTGGGGACCGACAGGCTAAGTAGCAGTTCTGCAGAAAAGGACCTGGGAATTACAGTGGACGAGAAGCTGGATGAGAGTCAGCAGTGTGCCCTTGTTGCCAAGAAGGCCAACGGCATGTTGGGCTGTATTAGTAGAAGCATTGCCAGCAGATCGAGATAAATGAATATTCCCCTCTATTCAGCACTGGTGAGGCCATATCTGGAGTATTGCATCCAGTTTTGGTCCTCCCACTACAAAAGGGATGTGGACAAATTGGAGAGAGTCCAGTGGAGGACAACAAGATTGATTAGGGGGCTGGGGAACATGACTTACGAGGAGAGGCTGAGGGAACTGGGGTTATTTAGTCTGCAGAAGAGAAGAGTGAGGGGGGATTTGATAGCAGCCTTCAACTACCTGAAGGGGGGCTCCAAAGAGGAGGGAGCTTGGCTGTTCTCAGTGGTAGCAGATGACAGAACAAGAAACAATGGTCTCAAGTTGCAGTGGAGAAGGTCTAGGTTGGATATTAGGAAACACTATTTCACTAGGAGGGTGGGGAAGCACTGGAATGGGTTACCTAGGGAGGTGGTGGAATCTCCATCCTTAGAGGCTTTTAAGGCTCAGTTTGACAAAGCCTTGGCTGGGATGATTTAGTTGGGGTTGGTCCTGCTTTGAGCAGGCGGTTGGACTAGATGACCTCCAAAGGTCTCTTCCAGCTCTTGGTGATGAGCTGCCAGAAGCTGAAGAACCGGTTCCTTCAGTTGCTCTGGGTCTTCGGCGACACTGAAGGACCCGCCGCTGAAGGCCCGGAGCAAGTGAAGGACCCGCCGCTGAAGGGTCGGAGTGCCGATGGGTGAATAAAAATTCACAGGGGAGCCTCCCCAGCCGAGAGCTCAGGCGGGACGGACAGGACGGTCCAGTGGGCCGCATGTGGCGCGTGAGCCAGAGTTTGCCCACCCGTTTAACAACTAGTTCTAAACCGGCTTCAAAATTTAACAATTGGTTCACATGAACCGGTGCGAACCGGCTCCAGCTCACCACTGCTTCCAACCCTAATCTTCTATGATTCTATGAAATACAAATGAGTATGTATTAAGTGTATTAAGTAAATATTTACACCCTGATGAAATAAATCACCAGGTCTTAACAAATCAGACCACAATACCACCCAAAATTCAGTCCTTTTTTTGGGGGTGTCCTATTTATTCAGGACTGCAAAATAGATAAAATCTACTAGGCCGCTAGTTCAAGCCAACCCATCTCAGTCACAACTAGAAATGGTTGCTATGCAGTAAATGTTCAGCAGCTCATGTGAAACAAGTTGGTTGCATCAGTCCAGTCTGTTGCCAAGCTGAAAGGTGTCTACATGACTGGTAGTACACCAATTGTCAGTGGTAGTAGAAAGGCCAGTGATTAAATGGGCATGGAGACAATACCGCCTCTGCTGCCATGGATAGATCTTCTGGGGGCTGTGATGGTAAACATCCATGTACTACAGTGATGGGGACCATATAATTAGTCAGGTTGGATTAAGGGCAGTTGCTAGTCCTAAATGTTTTGTATGCATGTTTTTATTTAACATACATATAGAGAAAAGAGGTAGATTTGCCATAAGGGATCTGAATATCTGACACTAAAAAGGCCATGTATTTTTTCAGTAAGTTCTGCAGAGAGGAAATATTTTTGTTGCCTGTAGGACTGGATGGCATTATGAAAAATTAGTTTCACTCCTCAGTATGCCAATCATTAAGTGAATGCACAGTCACAGCACTGAGATTTCATACTGTTACTGGCATTTCGCCTTGTATTGCCATCATCAAACTGAGGTTTCAAATCAGCCACCCCACACCCTCATGATAAAACTCACCTATAAAACACAGCAGGTTTGCCAGCTTTTGCTAAGGAAAGCTGCCTTTAAGATTGCAGATCACCCTGGCCTGAGTAGACAGCATAAAGACAGGAATCAAGGCAAGTGAAAAGCCTTTACTTGTGCAACCTGCACAATTACCAAACTATTCAGAGAAACCTTCCCTTTTAGCTTTTAACTCTGCCAGACAATTTACCCTGTCTCAGCTGTCTCAATGCATTATGTCCTTCAAACACCCTAGAATTACATTTGGAGCCAGCAAGTGCTGCTGCTGAGAGCCGAAAGGTCAGGTAGATTAAAGCAGTTGATCATCATCTTTAACATAAAGACGTCACAGGCAAAATAGTAACACTACGTTGCATTTAGCTTAGAGAAAATCATTCATCCGAGGAGGCTGCTGCTTTTTGTAGGATGGGCACCGAAGAGAAAAGAACTCACTGGCTATGCCATGCATCAGTCACAGTTGCAACTAGGGACGTAGGAGCCCTTTCCAGATTGCGATGCAAATTAATGTAAAAAATGCATCCTCCATTTTGTCTGTATCAATATATATTTTAAATCAAATGCATTTTAAAAGTCCTTCTGCCCCATCATGTTCAGGTTCCCCCCAACACAATATTGAAACTGACATTTCAGGTGGAGAGTTGCTTTATAATGTACTGCACTGCCTTGTGCTGCTATAGTTGGAAACACATCTTGAGAATTTCTGTGAAGGTGGCTTAAAAAAAAAAAAGAATGATTGATCCTAAAATCTTTGGCACATTTGTACTCAGTGGGGCCATTCCTCATCTGGTGTATATTATCATAGCTCCATTGTTTACACCACCTGAGGATCTGTCCCCACAACTAGTTAATAAATATTTATATCATGCAGCAAATTCCCATGGAAATATACCACCATAGAGCTGAACACTCAAAAGTTTACAATCTACAGTAAACAAGGCAAACACACACAAGACAAGGCATGAGACAGTAGTTCTTGGAAGAGAGTGCAATCAAAATTATCAGTGGTTAGAAGGAGGAAAACTTTCCTGGAATAAGTGATTTTTACAATGGGGTCTGAAGAAGAAGAGAGAGTAGACGTTTAGGAGGCAGGAAGTGGGAGATATGCAAGTAACAAGGACACCAAATGAAGTGATTCTAGAAAGACATAGTTAGAGGGATAGAAAATGAAAATGTCTTTAGCAACAGCCTTTTGGATGGACTGGAGAGGGAAGAGAGGAGAAAAGGCAAGGATAGAAAGGAGAGTATTACAATAACTAAGTTCCTGTCAATAAAGAGTTTAAAGTGTAATTTAAGGCAAGAACATAAGAACAGCCACACTGGGTCAGACCCAAGGTCCACCTAGCCCCATATCCTGTCTTCCAACAGATGCCAGGTGCATCAGAGGGAATGAACAGAACAGGTAATCATCAAGTGATCCATCCCCTGTCGCCCATTCTCAGCTTCTTGCAAACAGAGGCTAGGGACACCATCCCCGCCCATCCTGGCTAATAGCCATTGGTGGATGTATCCTCTGTGAACTTATCAAGGTGTTTTTTCTTTTTCTTTTTTCTTTTTAGAACCCTGTTATAGACTTGGCCTTCACAGCGTCCTCTGGCAAAGAGTTCCACAGGTTGACTGTGCATCGTGTGAAGAAATACTTCCTTTTGTTTGTTTTAAACCTGCTGCCTTTTAATTTCATTTGGTGACCCCTAGTTCTTGTGTTATGAGAAGGAGTAAATAACACTTCCTTAGATACTTTCTCCACACCAGTCATGATTTTATAGACCTCTATCATATTCCCCCTTAGTCGTCTCTTTTCCAAGCTGAAAAGTCCCAGTCTTCTTAAACTCTCCTCATATGGAAGCTATTCCATACCCTAATAATTTTTGTTGCCCTTTTCTGTGCCTTTTCCAATTCCAATATATCTTTTTTGAGATGGGGCGACCAGATCTACACACGATATTCAAGATGGGGGCGTACCAAGCCCTTAAACGACAAAGCCATTAGTCACAGAGGCAAGAGAATAGAGAAGTGAGTTCGTCATGATTCAGAAAGAACTCCCCTTTTTCCCATATTGTGGAAAGGCTGTATTTACAAGATCAGAAGTACCCCAAATACTGCATGATTTTTGCAAAACTTCCAGAGCTTTCAAGCTTCCCATGTAATGTTCTGTTATCTGTTGAATCAACACCCCTTATTTAGTCTGCAAAATCATGTAGTATCCACCATACTCTCAATCTACGATTACATCTCTCCCAGCTCACTAACAATGAACTTGGCTCTGAATTAGTCACTTGACGTGTCATGGCATCTAAAGTAGAATAATGTGAATCGGATTTTGTGTGCAGAGACTGAATCACAATAAATGCAGCACTGAGGGAAATCTCAGAAGAAACAGCTGGGGTTTCAGATTTAGAAGAATATTCATTCTCCGTGATGGCATAGCCTGTCTAATTGAAATAGACGCATGGCAGGTTCTGTTATGAGAGTGAAACTCTCCTCATCACATTCCTATACCCTTTATTATTGCTGATGTGGAAACTTTTATTGACACCCGTTGTTTCCTGTGGTGGGGTGTAATCATGGGGGGAAAAGAAGGTGAAAAAGAGAGAGAGAAAGAAAAGTTAGAATTTAAAATGTCAGGACAGAGAAAGAAACAGAGAATCAGTATTAAAATACCCTCAGTAGGCTAAGCTAGTCTACATGTGAGAAATCGTTTAACATTACACTGCGAGACAATAATTACAGCGTATTTGGCTTCATTATGTTTCCCTGTGCTGAAATGAGTGAGCCCATAGGTACTACAACCTCTGGAGATCCCAGTAAGAAACAGAGCTCTGCTAAAGATGCTCCAGAAGACTCTAGAGCCTAAGAGAAAATGTGACCTAAAATTATTTGGGTACTGATTGTCCAAAATCCTCATCTGATTGGCAATTGTGCCATCTGTCCAGGAATCATTCTGTCTTGCCCTAAATCCTGGTAGGACTCTGTTTCCCCAGCCCATGCATTCTTTGTCCCCAGATCTTGGGTTCAAAAAAATCTGATTGTAGACATCATTCCAGTGCAGTTCCGTTGGTGGAATCTGTGAGAGTAGAGAATCAGGTATTGTTACTACTGCGTCAAAACTGAAAAGCAAGGTGAGCGGGGAATGTAGGAAGGCAAGAGGTGGAGGGAAGGCAGGAGAGCGGGAGGAGTGTGGAGGAGGACGTAATTATGTGGAGTTGTGAGGAAAGGGGGAGGGGAGCACAGAAACTAGAGAGGTGGGAGGTGACATCATTAAACATGCTCACGAGAGAGCATTGTTCAGAGAAGGCAGTGATGCCAGCAGTAGAATCCGTAAAGGTGATTTGGGGGAGCAGGTCTCTGGTGGGGATATGGGGGAGAGAGTGGCCCATGCTCACCCCGGGGGCTTGTCTGCACAGGGACATTCAGGCAAGTTAAGACGAATTAATTAAAGCCGTGAAGTTAAAGCACATAAAGCATTAAACCCCCATGTGGATGCGCTCATTCAGAAGCAAAGTGGCCTTTCAGTGAACAAACTGAAATTTTGTTATGTGCTATGTGCTTTAACTTCTGAATGAGAGCATCCACACAGGAGGGAATTAATGTCACAGCTTTGCTTAATTTGTCTCACCTCCCGGAGTAGAGAAGCCCGGGTGACTTGGTTCGACCTGGAGCTTCAGCAGCCGTGCTTGGGAAGCTTTAGTAACCCACCCAAGACTGGTCTCAGTGGGAGCAGAGGCAGCAGCCTGCATACACCCATGGTACTTTGACTCCGGCTGGGGTTGCAGAGGCAGATTCTGAGCAACTTGTACCCCATGGGCTCAGGGCCTTAGGAACTTCCCAGATTCCAAGCAGCTCTGTGTGGGGAGTGCTGCGAAGCAGCCCACACTCGCCCCCAGAGTCCTGGCTCCTGATCCTCAGTGGAGAACTATTTTTTGTGATGAAGTGATGTATGAACAAATATTGTATTATTTTCTGTATAAACGGTTGTCGCTCACTTTTTAGACCCTCTGATGGAAGCATTTATTGTTATTGTCTTGCAATCCACATTTTAAAATGGTATTTAGCAGCAATACAGGCTTCAGATTAATTCCAAACTGCCTCTTATTTTTTGCAATGAGAAGAATAGGACCCAAAGGAAAGGTGAGGGAGGATTGGGGGCGAGGGAAGGATGAATAGCAGCAAAGGAAAGAAAGACAAAAAAGATAAGAAAAGAATCTCTTCTTTGTATACTTGGGTGAATTGACTGAATTTTCTTGTTTTTTTCTTCTTCTTTTAAATGAATACTACCCTACTCAGGAAGCAATGATCCATAAGTGTAACTCCTAAAGGCAATGCCACTTTGAGATTATGGCTGTACAAATAATTTGAGGTAGGGACAGGAGGTGTTCGCTTGGGGTTGAAATGCCATGAAAGCAGCTCAGTTCAGCACTCTCAAACTTGTTGGTCTGGTCTGGGGCTCAGGCTGAACTCTAGGCTTCAGTAATCCAGGTCTGGATCCAAACTTTTCCTCCTTGACCTATCTCTGCCAATACAATGTTCAAATCTCAGGATAGCCTGGGCTTTTTACTAACACAACACTGACTCTGACTGCCACTCTCACAGAGCTGCGATACTCAAAAGGTGTTTATGTGGGCTGTGACTGTGCTAATAAATCTGAGTGAGAGGACAGCCCAGGTCTGGCTTGGGCGTGGCATTGAAAAAGACTATAATCCTGACATCTCTTCTCCTTCTTCTGCAGGGGGTGGAGGAAAGCGCAAAGGCAAAAGCAAAAAGTGGAAGGAAATCTTGAAATTCCCTCACATTAGCCTGTGTGAAGATCTCCGAAGAACAATAGGTAAGAGGCCTATTCTCTTTTAGAAACAATGCAGGAACAAAGTACATATTCTCCACACCTGAGCAGCTTCCATTTAGCTCCTGTAACTTCATTGTGCAAACAACACGTTTTTCTGTGTCTGAAGGAGGCATTATAAACTAACGTCGGTATTATGGGCATAGGACGCACTGACCATTACAACAGGTGCACATTTGTAAGGCAGAGGACAAAGGCAATGCCCCTCTGGTTGTGTGTGCAGGCCCTGGCAGTCAAAGGGGACTTGCGTTTAAAAGGTGTATCTCCATTAGACAATTCAGGGTATGTGTAACAGATGCTTTGGTTGGTCCATACGGGGGCCAACATTGTGCATAACAGGCTCTACCGAGTGGAAATGGATCCTTTTCTGCATCACCCCACACTGCCTTGAAAGAAGTAGCCCTATATCAGGGAGTTGGAGACTTGGTAAAAGCAGAGAGCCTTTCAGTGCGGTTTGACATTAATAATTTTAGTTTATTCTGGAGGTAGTATGCAAATAGTAAATACTTTGTACAGCCAGGCAGACTCGCTCAGCAGTAGCCATCCAGCATGCATGTCACAGCACTGTCTTTATGCACTTTTATATAGGCCTTGTAAAACTTTTTTTTTTAAATTACTTTAATAATTGTTTCACATCAATAAAACAAAGGTTTGGCATTGGAGTTTCCAGTTGCTGTTTCCACAGAGTATAATCTCTCCTGCTCACATCTGGATATTTTCTTGACTGCATCATTACTGAGAATGTTAATGGGTATATCCTTGTAAATTGCTGCCGGAAAACATGATGTTACTGTTCCTGCAATAAGGGGTTAACTTTAGCTAGCAAAACTCCTATTTTTCCCCTCTGACGTTAATCCAGACACTGGCAATGAATAAATGAAAGGCGAGAAATTGTAACAACTGAGATAGCAAATACCATAATTTGTCTGACTTCAGTGGCACTCCTGGGACTTGACCAATGTGCTATAGCATGATTTACACTCCAAATTTGCTGTGTATTTATGCAGGGAAAATATGTGGAAAGTTATGAAACTGTTTTCATGGTCTCCTCCAGCAAATTTCACTTCCCTTGCTGTGTGGTTGAAGGGAGCTAAAGAAGGGCAATGGACATAAAAAAAAAAGCACCTCTTCCAGTTCATGGACACTTGCCTACTCTATAGTCACTCAAACCTTGGAACAGTTTCTGAAGGTACAGAACCTGCTGGGAGCAAGGGGAATTTAATATATTGTCATTTGCACATGGAATTATCTCTGCTGTTAAATTAACCTTGGCTTCTAAAAGGGAAAACTGTACTGCATGACACTTCCTGCTGCAAAGAAACACACAATAACCTTCAACGAAGATCGTTAAAAATTCAATCTGTCTCAACTTTTATTGTTTCTGAAATTTTATATGGGTGTCACTTCTGACATTTATTTGTGGCAGTTCCCTCCTAAAATTTGTTTTCTTCGTATATTTTTATTAATGGACCAGAAAAAAAAATGCAGGCAGAAAGTTTCCCTTAGGGCAAAGTGGTCAGATGTAGCTTTTCTGCAAAGATTATTTGTTGATTAAAAATTATAGTGATTGATGCATTTTTGGTACAGATGGAAATAAAAAGAAGTCCAGATCCTACCACCCTTATTCCTGTTGAATAGCACTTTACTCATTGACTTTAATAAGACTACAGAAGGATTTAGGCACTACTCAACATGAGTACGTCACAGTCTGGCCCTAAGCCTAATATCTGACTGTTTAAATTACTGAGGATGAAGATTGGATGGAGCAGTTCTTTTGGCTCTGTACTGTTTAGTTTTATACAATTTTGTGAGATCTTTAAAATGGATTTTTGGAAAAGATCTAGCATTCCACATGACAACCTATTTCCAAATCACAGGTCTAATTCTGCAGCCTTTCCACAGGTGGAAAACGTCATTGACTTTAATGGGTCTAGTTGCATGAGGATCAGTTGCAGGGTCAGGCTCTTGAGATGGAAAAAAACCCAACCCTACGTGTGATGGGCCACTGTGACGGGTCCTGTCACAGTGGTGTAGTCAAACAGGATCTGTGCACAGCTGATTGCTTTGAGATACTGGTAGTGATTTTAAGTGAGTTTTAAGCGTGTCTGGCCACCAAGGCAGGGTTCTGGAGTCCCAAGCTGGCAGGGAAAACTGGCTCAGAGGTAATTCCAGCACGTCAGATGACGGTCCCAAGGGGGTCTCTGTGACCAAACCCATCACACTATGTACGTGTGTGTGTGTGTAAAAATGTCTACCTTTCAGTTTAAAAACTTTTATTCTTCTGCACCCCACTAAGGTGTATTGAAAAGAGACTGTGTCTAAAAAGTGCAGTGTGAAAAACAGGAAGGCTGAAATAAACCAAGGGTCTGCTACCTGTGTTGACACAATTATGAGTCAGTTCATACCTTTTGGTTCTCTCTGTGTTTACAGGAGACTCTGTGTTTCAGTAGGACACCAGATGATGGACAGTCAAAGACTTGCTTAATAATCCCCCCCCCTCAGATACAAATATCTAAACATCAGTGAGTAGCAATGTTTTTTTGATAAATCAACAAACAATGGGAACATCTTTACGAAAGCACCATTTAGCCAAGAAGCCATTTCTTGAGTCAGATGTCAAAACAGCCTTTATTTATTTATTATTTACCGTTACTATTTTATTTCGTCCTAAGTCCGCAGAGCCTCTCGCCAGGAAACGGTCTGGCCTGCATTGTGTGCTAATTCCATGGGCAAGTGGAACAGTAGGGCTGTTCAGAATGATGCAACAGTAATGCTTTTACATGCTCTGAATGGGGCTAGTATATTTATTATGAATGGCTAATGTATGTTTCTGTTTGCAACCCTCTTCATGAGTCCAAAATAAGGAGAAGCAAATTGCATTAAAACAACCAGCATTTCCAAGAGGAGTCTGAAGTATTACTTTCCCTTTCAGTGGATGAAAACATATAGTTCAGACATTCACAACAATGAATCCTATTACAGATACTATTTGTAAATTATATACTACTATTTTTATAACCTGAAGAGAATAGCTTAGCAAAACAGAGGAGTTTTTTAGGGGAAATTAGCTACATGCATCTTTAAAAAACCCTGCTTTGACAAATGTAACATCAGTAAGTGTTAGTAATGGCACTAACAGGATAGTTAGAAGGCCACAAATAAAAGAAAATTTAAGAAAAATCCCTAATTTTGAAGGCTGGAGTGCCTTGTTGATGATAAAAGATTGTTAACGTCTGCAAATATTTCTGAATGACGCAAAAGGTTCTGTGGGTTAAATGTGTGGAATTTTTATTTATTTTGCTCAGACCCATTCTGTGCTTTATTCTTTCATAAAAAACTGCTTGGGTGAAAGAGTTGATTATTCTGATCTTTGGCAAATTTTCTTTCGTAACTGTCCAAAAGCTATATAATAAATCAAGATTTTTACCCAGAGATTGAAGTTTATGGGGACGCTGTGCCACAGAATGGGGCTGCTGTTTGTTATGTCACACTGATTTGTTGCATTACACCAGATTGGCTGTCAGAAATTTTAGCTTGTGGCATACTAGATTTATTGCAAAAACTTTAACTCCTTCAGTAAAGAGGATTCTTGCCATGGATTATAGGCAAATAAGAAGGATAACTCTGGTGTTTTTATCTTGTTACGGCTTTAGACTTAGAGAGGTTTATAATCAAAAGGATCAACACTAACTTTGCTTTACCACTTGTAATGCTTGGTTTAAAACAATAATTATAATTCTTCACCTTGCAGTTAACCTGTTGCAAGTCATACGTGTCCATCTTGGTCAGGGTAACAAACTTTGAACTCCTTTTTTTGGCAGGGATGAGTTCAGTGTTGTTAAAAATATTCTTCTCTGTGTAAGAGATTTTGTCGGCAGGATGACTAGAGTAAGTTGGTCCAAATTCAAACCATATTATTCACAGGCTGGCTTTTTTGTGAAAGTTAGTTTAAAAAAAAAAAGTCCATGCTTTTTATTAAAACGTGATCAAGACCTTCAGATGAGTGACCTTTTCTGATATTTTGGCTTTTGAGTCCTAATGAAGTCCCATTAATAATTCTGTGATTTCTTCACTCCAAAGATCTCAAAGCACTTTAGAAATATATTCATGAATGAAACCTCGTTAAACTCTGAGGAAGAGAAGTATTATTACACCCTCTTTACAGATGAGGAACCTGTGGTAGAGAGGCTTGCCCAAGGTTGCTGAGCAATAAATCAGTGCAGAGGCAGGAATAGAATCCACATCACATATGCTTCAACTACCACACCATCCTTCTGTTTTTTGCCGTCATAAAAATCATGCCTTGGTGCAGAGAGTTCCCTCCAAAGAACTGGTCTCTGTACAGCGGCTTCCAAGCCTGCAGAAAATCTGCATTATTTTCTTACCTTTTTAAATGGAATTGTTTAAGGTATCTGGCTCACAGACTGAAGTTCTCTGATAATCCACAGACCAGGTATTGCACAGGCAAAAGAAATGAAAGACAATCCCTACAGCACTTCCTACCCCCACGCTCCTGCCCACCGTGCACCTTCAACCTGGTTTTGTGGGTCTTTAAGGATGAAAGGGCAATTTAGTCTGCATGGTCAAATTTACCATTGGCCAACTCTGCCAGTTAATAGCAATTGTGTAGATATTTAGCAATGTGGACAACTCTTCTCTGGGAACTACACTGAGCCCAGCAACTCATTTTGTATAAGCTACTAACCAGCTACAAGATAGTACCCGCTTTCAGTCACTACAGTTCATGGCCCGGATCCTGCAATCCGATCCACGCGATCCGATTCACATGGGGAAACCCTATGCCCCTGTTCTGGCTTGGGTGTAAAGTTCCATGCAGATCAGATTGCAGGATCACAGCCTTAGTTACCTCAGACGCTTTCTGTTCCCAGATTGAATGACTTAAACAAACAACCAACATAGTGAAACCTGCACATTATACAGTCAAACACACAATTCAGAAACTGAGCATTTGAGTGTAAAATTAACTCTTTGTGAGCATTGGTGTTCACAGAGCTCAAATACTGAAATAGTCACAGAAATAGTGTACAAGAAGGTTGCAATCTGGGACTGGCTTTTTGTTCGGTGGTTGTACAGAGGTCCTGGTCCATAACATGGGCTCCTAGGCACTATGGTAATAAAAATAATCAAACTTCACTTTCAAATCTAATCATAGTCATGTCCATTTTTTCCCTCTCAACTATTTCTTCAATTCAAATGTTCATAATGACTGAAGACAAAGGTAAAGAGTTGCAACTGTCTTTCCATTTTGAATGCTTAGGGAATGCATGATTTTTATGATCATTTTATACAATTAGTGATCAAATATTATAAGTAGGGCTAGTCTAACAATATAATTTTGATGGAAAATTGAGTTCTGGACTAAACAAATATTTTCCGAGTAAGGTTCTGCTTCACTTGAAAATTTTCAGTTTTGTGTTGGAAAACTTTTTGGGTTTTTTTCAGCAAATCAAAATTTTCCATTGAAAATGTCTATGATTTGTTTTATTGTCATCAAAACGTTCCATAGGGGCTGCGGAATGGGGAGGAATATTTTCTGACCAGCTCTAATTATAAGATTGAAGTTTTGTGATAAACAAGACACACAGAAAATATGGCAACATTTACACTACTTCTGCCCCAGGCTTGGAAAGATGTAGGCATGCACTTTACTTCACAAGTGAACAGTCCCACTGATGCCAGTAGTTTCCTCATGTGATTATATTTGAGCATGATTGTAAGCGCTTGCAGGATTGAGGCCTCAGATACTTCTATGAGTGATTTGGTTTCCACTGGAGTTGGTTAAGCTCTTTGGATAGAAGGCGCTATGTCGGTAATAAATACTACAGGATAATCAGACAATTATTGAATTCACTGAAATATCTATACCCAAAGAGTTTCAAGAAAACAATGACTTTCCTCCACATCACTTCAGGCCTAAGTTGGAAACACTTATAAACGTGTAATTTTACTCACATGAGCAGTCCCACTGTATACAGTTGACATCAACTGGGACTTCATGTTAGTAGCACTATGCCCCATGTGGAAGTATGTGTAGATTCAGGACCTGAGGTGGCTGTAGGATATGTTTTACTCAGCCGTGGTATAATCAATGAACAGGGCTGGACTTACACCTTGAGGAGCCCTAGGCACAGAGCTCCAGGGTCCTCCTGCCACCCGCGGTGGCTCGGAGCGCCTAACTGCAGCAGGTTGCAATGGTACCCAACCACTTTTAACTTTTAGGCACCCCCACAGACCTCCCAGTGCTGCCCCACACAACCCCACTACAACTTCCCAGCGCCCCAACATGCACAGACCACCCCCACAAAACACTGCACTGCTCACCACTCCCCACCCTCACTGCCCAGAGCCCCCCATCAGAGACCCACTCTCCCAAGCCCTGCCCATCGTCGCACTCACTGGCCCCGCGGGGAGATGACTTTGTCCGCCAGGCTGAGCGAGGAGCGCTCCAGCAGGGCTGCATGGGGCCGTCTCCTCCTCAGCTGGCCCCCCCTTCTGGGAGCAGCAAAATTTGGATTTTTAGGCACCCCTAGAATGCTTGCTCCCCTAGGCCTACTATGCCTAATGGGAAATCCAGCCCTGGCAATTAACATACTGTGAACTCCCTGCCTGTAAAGATAGGTAATTGAGAATCCCACACAATGATCTACCACGTTGAGTTGTGCTTTCTGGAAGAACCACATCCAAAAGGCTGAATATCTGGGCTAGCAATTTTGCATGGCAAATAATATAGTGGTGAAGGTGAGGCAGCCAGTTATGTCCCCATCTTCGAAGGCTTGCCTAGAACAACTCTTGGTTATTTGCTGGTAGTGTCCTTGGAGATTTACTGCTTCTCTTAGCCCAGCTGGTGACATCATTCTCATGGCAACTGCATCTAGTGCCATGGGTATGAATCTTACTCTTGTTCACTTCCTGCTCAAATTGAAATCCTGCCCTACCTCCCCTGGCTTGCATGAGAAGGTTTCCACTGCAACACTCAGCATGGAAAAAGAGGAGTCTGTGGATGAGTGAATCAAAATTGGAGAAACTACTAAAAGCCTCTGAAAGGATTTACTGCTCTGGAAAAAGTTATGTAGATTTATGGATTTCATTAATACTGAAAAGTGAAACTGATTTATTTCTAAATAAGAAATGAAGATCGGCCCTTTCTCATCCTCCAGGGCTCTTTCCTTCAATCCCCATCATCAGGTTTATTCCTTCTTCTATGCTCAGAACAGCCTCCCCACTTCCATGAGTTGAATGTTCTGTCCCACTTCTTTCACAATCCTTCCTATGTGGGTCTTGCCCCCTGCACCACCCCCATAGCACTTTCTCAGGTTTGACATGTAATTCTATGTCATGCACTCGCCCACTTTCGATTATAAACTCTTCAGGGCAAGAGCCTTGCCTCATGCTCTCTATGCTTCCAGCACTTGAAATGATACTGCTTAAGTCTGGATGTTATTGTTTATTCATAAACCCATCTCTGGTGCAGTTCCTTTATTTAAAATCCTTCAGACTCGCATATCATTCTTCCATAAACATACGTCTTTAATGTTCTAATGATGGACAAACAGAGCAATGTCTGATGCCCTTGTAGGATTAGCTCTATGCAGCTAAAGGCAATGGGTGAAACTGAGAAGCATTTTTTGTAATTTTTTTAATACCATCACAGAAAGTATGTGAAAAACAAGCTGTTTTATGCATCTATTGAGACTCAATACTAACACTGGGAGAACAGTCTGCTTGCAGGCTGCCTGCACTTGACAGCTTCCAGGATTGTAAGGGGACACAGGGGAAATGAGTTTAAATGATCTCAGCCCACATTCTGTTTACAGAATTTATTTCACAAAACTTAATCCATTAAGCACTACCTTGGCAATGGCAATGCAGCAAAAAACCAAGAAAGCCGTTGCTGTTTCCCCTAAAGGACAGGCAATGAATCCCCTTCTCCTTATCCAATAATGCTTAGGAGACCACATTGACCCAGTGTCATTCTATATAAAAACCCCAGAGATATTATTGTTAAAACCCCTTTTTTGTGGGCAAGAGTGTGTTTTGTGTAATGAATTTTTGCCCACAAATCAAAAAGAAAAATGCCACAATGCACACTCAGTTTCCAAAAACTATCAGAGTAATAGGCAGAAAGGGATCTAGAAGAAAATACTGCCTTTAAGAGATGCCTCTTATCTATCACTGAAAATAGAAATTAGATATTGTGAGCTGCAGGGTTTGTCATTATCTTATTAGGTAATATGAGTCATTAACACTAATTAATACTTGTGCAGAGCTTTGAAATTGTAAAGTGCTATCTAAGTACTCAGTGTTCGTGTTAAGTATTACCTAATTGATAAGAAAAGGAGTACTTGTGGCACCTTAGAGACTAACCAATTTATTTGAGCATAAGCTTTCGTGAGCTACAGCTCACTTCATCGGATGCACACTTTCCACAGTATGCATCCGATGAAGTGAGCTGTAGCTCACGAAAGCTTATGCTCAAATAAATTGGTTAGTCTCTGAGGTGCCACAAGTACTCCTTTTCTTTTTGCGAATACAGACTAACATGGCTGTTACTCTGAAACCTAATTGATAAGAAAATTTTCTTTAAAATTGAGTTAGCTTATGCAGGTTGGGGGGGGGGGCGCGAGGGGGCTGAATTTATGCTAAAATCCTACTCTTGTGTCCAGTAGAGTCCATCAGAGTTTTGCCATTGATACCACTGAAGGAAAGTAGCAGGACAGAAGAAGCCAACTGATAGCAGTTAGGGCCTGTTCCAGCTCCACTGAGGTCAATGGCAAAATCCCCTTTACCTTAAATGGTGCTGAATCAGACTCATAATTTTTAAAAATAAATTTGAAGTACAATTCAATTATGAAAAGTCATTTTGAATTAAAAAGTCAAACCAAAACTTTAGCTTTTCTGGATTTTTTTTTTTTTACCTGACAGAAACAATTTGGTGAATCTGACACACATTTGCCAAATGTCACAGACCCAAACCTGATTTTTTATTTTTATTTATTTATTTTTTTTGATGGAAAAGAAGTTTTGTCTGAAAAATTTTGCCCAGCTCTATCCAGGATAGCTATTCTGGAATAACTCCATTAGTTCCACTTTAGCAGTGGATTAAGTTAAATCAGAAAAAGATAATTTTATTCCAGAATAAGAGTGTCTACACTTCGGGAGTGATTCCAGAATAGCTGCTCTGCTTTATACTCATGCACCACATTATTCTGGAATAGCTGCTGTTTATTATTCTGATTAGTATTATCTAATTCACCTCTCTGAAATACTCCCCTATTTTATGTACACACACAAATGTAGATATAGGAGATAATAGAACTGCTTTGAACTTTGTGTTGAAACACTTTTTCAGTAAAAATGCCTTTTCATTTGATATGTATATTTTCATAGAAAACATACATTTGTCAAAATGTTCCTTTTTTTGACAAAAAGCTGAAAACTGAAAGATTTAGCATTTCCCCCCCTTTCTTTTTAATTTCCCCCCTCGTACCCCTCCATTTTCCAATGGAAAAAAAGGGAAGAATGGGGAGAGAAAGGAGAAAAGAAACCCAACCAATTTGTTGTTTAGTTTTTCAAAAACTGACATTTTTTTCCAGAATTTTTCAGTTTTTTAGCGAAACAAAAACTGGCAGTTTTGTCATACTATACAGTTTGTGTTTGTTTTGGTTGAAATTTATTTTTGAAAATATAACAGTTTTGAGCATCTTTAATAAATAATAAATCATATTAACATTTTTATTATTATTAAACTTGTAGGACTTCTTGACTCTTGAGCTCTCTATTGGGCACGAAGACACTGGATCTAATTTTCAATTACATTTACCCCTTTTTCTATCCTGCCAGGGAAAAGGGACCTTAAAGTGAATATAAATATAATACATATTATTAAATGTACAGCCATTTAAAATTAATAAATATGTAAATAATAAAAATAATGTATATCTACTTTAAGGCCTCTTCACAATGCAAGAAGGAGGGTAAAGGGACTTTAGTGTAAATAAAAATCTGGCCCATTATATTCTGATGGTTCCCAATTTCTAGTCTTACAAGGGGAAGAGAAGTATGAGATTTTTATGGTGAACCTACAAAGATGTGCTCTTCAATTCTTTGCTATGACCCTGTTTTTAAGAAGTGATGAAAACAAACTGATTTGTGAGATATTAAATACTTGATTTTTTTCCCCATCATTTGGCCTAACTGTACTAAAGAACTTTTGTGCAATGTGACTACATCTACCTCAATCAGGACAATTATTCACAGAGTCTACTTATTTTTCAAATAGTCATTTAAGATGCTATTTTGAAAACTTCTTGGAACTGGTAATAAAGATATTGCTTTTAATGCACTGTAGATTAAAACATGAGAATTGGAATTAAAAGGCACTCTCAGAGTGTGGGTCAAGAAAAAGGAGGATCAGATCCAAATATCACTTCTTGATAGCATTCATGATTGCACCAATACTTTTCTGACTAATAGTTGTTAGTTACACCAATTATTTCATTTTTATAGCTTCTGAGACATGTACAACAAACATGTTCCCTGTCTCAACTTGCTTACAGTTTAGAGAAAGACGTGACAACACAAGTGAGGATGAAAATGGAAGGATATAGGGCGGAGGAACCAGGCTACTGAAGTTACTGAGACACACAAGCAGAACGAAGCTGTGATAACACAAATGACAAGAAGTTAAAAAGAAAAGGAGTACTTGTGGCACCTTAGAGACTAACCAATTTATTTGAGCATGAGCTTTCGTGAGCTACAGCTCACTTCATCGGATGCATACTGTGGAAACTGCAGCAGACTTTATATACACACAGAGAATATGAAACAATACCTCCTCCCACCCCACTGTCCTGCTGGTAATAGCTTATCTAAAGTGATCATCAGGTTGGGCCATTTCCAGCACAAATCCAGGTTTTCTCACCCTCCACCCCCCCACACAAATTCACTCTCCTGCTGGTGATAGCCCATCCAAAGTGACAACTCTTTACACAATGTGCATGATAATCAAGGTGGGCCATTTCCTGCACAAATCCAGGTTCTCTCACCCCCTCACCCCCCTCCCAAAAACCACACACACACTCACTATCCTGCTGGTAATAGCTCATCCAAAGTGACCACTCGCCCTACAATGTGCATGATAATCAAGGTGGGCCATTTCCAGCACAAATCCAGGTTCTCTCACACACCCCTCCCCCACCCCCACCCCCATACACACACAAACTCACTCTCCTGCTGGTTAGAGGTCTTCAAGTCACCAGGACCTGTAATGTGCACCCTAGAACACTCAAGGAGCTGACTGAGGAGATATCTGAGCCATTAGGGATTATCTTTGAAAAGTCCTGGAAGACAGGAGAGATTCCAGAAGACTGGAAAAGGGCAAATATAGTGCCATCTATAAAAAGGGAAATAAGGAAAACCCGGGGAATTACAGACCAGTCAGCTTAACTTCTGTACCCAGAAAGATAATGAAACAAATAATTAAGCAATTTGCAAACATCTAGAAGGTGATAAGTGACAGCATGGATTTGTCAAAAACAAATTGTGTCAAAACTACCTGATAGCTTTCTTTGACAAGGTAACAAGCCCTGTGAATAGCGGGGAAGTGGTAGATGTGGTATATCTTGACTTTAGTAAAACTTTTGATACTGTCTCACATGACCTTCTCATAAACAAACTAGGGAAATGCAACCTAGATGGAGCTACTATAAGGTGGGTGCAAAACTGGTTGGAAAACTGTTCCCAGGGAGTAGTTATCAGTGGTTCATGGTCATGCTGGAAGGGCATAATGAATGGGGTCCAACAGGGATTAGCTCTGGGTCTGCTTCTGTTCAATATCTTCGTAAATGATTTAGATAATAGCATAGAGAGTACACTTATAAAGTTTGCGGACGATACCAACCTGGGAGGGGTTGCAAGTGCTTTGGAGGATAGAATTATAATTCAAAATGATCTGGAGAAATGGTCTGAAATAAATAGAATGAAATTCAGAAAGGACAAATGCAAAATACTCCACTTAGGAAGGAACAATCAGTTGCACCCATACAAAATGGGAAATGACTGCCTAGGAAGGAGTACTGCAGAAAGGTATCTGGGGGTCATAGTGGACCACAAGCTAAATATGAGTCAAAAGTATAACACTGTTGCAAAAAAAGTGATCATTCTGGGATGTATTAGCAGGAGTGTTGTAAGCAAGACACAAGTAGTAATTCTTCTGCTCTAGTCTGCGCTGATTAGGCCTCAGCTGGAGTATTGTGTCCAGTTCTGGGCGCCCCATTTCAGGAAGGATGTGGACAAATTGGAGAAAGTCCAGAGAAGAGCAACAAAAATGATTAAAGGTCTAGAAAACATGACCTACGAGGGAAGATTGAAAAAATTGGGTTTGTTTAGTCTGGAAAAGAGAAGAGGGGACATAACAGTTTTCAAGTACATAAAAGGTTGTTACAAGGAGGAGGGAGAAAAATTGTTGTTCTTAACTTCTGAGGATAGGACAAGAAGCAATGGGCTTAAATTGCAGCAAGGGTGGTTTAGGTTGGACATTAGGAAAAACTTCCTAACTATCAGGGTGGTTAATCACTGGAATAAATTGCCTAGGGAGGTTGCGGAATCTCCATCATTGGAGATTTTTAAGAGCAGGTTAGATAAACACCTGTCAGGGACGGTGTAGATAATATTTAGTCCTGTCTTGAGTGCAGGGGACTGGACTAGATTACCTCTCAAGGTCCCTTCAAGCCCTACAATTCTATGAAACTGTGCATAACCCACTGCTTATATGTATTTTGTCTTCATTCAAGGGCTCTATGATGTCCAGAAATGGGTATAGCTTAGTGTAAATGCTTGAGGTTTGAGCAAACAGCCTAAAATTTCAAGATCCTTTAAATTTTTTAAACTTTCAGCATCATGTTAATAAGAACTTCAACATTTAGAACCCACTGTAGGCCTAGGAAGTAACTGGCTATTGTAGTATGCTGCAAACACATTATATAGCTTTTACTCCAAAACATAGCAGAGATGTTACTTATGTGTGGAGCAGACTATTTAATTTGAATGTAGACCATTATGGCAGTTTCACACTGGACAGCTTTATTATTATACCAATCCAATATATGAAATGCTTTAATAGTTTTATAGCCAGTAGCCATGTTACCTCACAAAGTGACCTTGCCAGATCTCATCAGCTGAAGATAGTCATTGTGAAAGTAATTGTATAGGATACCTTTAGGAAAGAATAGGTGGTGCAAGAAGTGGTGATGGGCACACCCTCTGGATATGGATCTTCCCATTTTCACCCAGTTGGAAGCTTATCCACCTCTCCAATACCATTCCAGTTCCAGACCAATGGAGGTCTCTCCATGCAATCAGAGATCTGTGCTGAGGGAAGAGATGGAGACTGAACTGACCTGAGGGACGAGTAGATGTGTGGGGTGGGTCTTGAGGGTGTATCCATATCATACTCCCTCTGTCCTTCTGGAAATTAGCCTGAGGCAGTATTATCCCTGCCAATGACTTCTCACACACATACACAAACCCCACCTCAGGATCCCATGGATAGGTAAAGCCCTGGTAGCATTGCTCCAGTGAAAGCCATACAGCCAGGGGCAGGAGGCACAGTGAGGAATAATGTCCTTGTAAAAGCACAGGCCTTTAAAGATCGTCCAGTTTTCTCCATTTGCTGTGGAGGAGCCTATCTACCTGATGGGGCCATGCTTGGCAGAGATGATCTAGGCCAATGCTGATAGTCTTCCCTCCTGAGTCACCAGTGAGCCCCACAGCTTTTTCATTTTTTGTGGAAGTCTTCCTAAAAATATTGTCAGCACCTCACTGACCCACAGTTACCTGTTGTATCACTGCTTAGAGCTGGGGCTAGACCCCAGGAACCAGACTCCCAGTCCTCTGCCAGGGACAGTGCCCCCTACTCATTCCTATCACAGAAATCAATTGTGGGCTTTTTTTGTAAGTCTGTTTCAAGGTGTCAGCAGAAGTTAGGCCAGAGCCTTTCCTGCAGGTTAAAAGGTGCTCATTTAGGCTGAAATCCATGTGAAAGGAGAGAGGCTGTTCAAAGCCCTGGATAGCACTCAGGCCCTGCAGGGAAGCTGCTGGTGGAAGGGTCACAGAGGAAGGCCTTTGCTCCCTCTGTGTGCTGCTGAGGGTTTCTCTGGTCCAGGCCCACGTAATTACAGAGATGTGGGAAAGGACTGGCCAGGGTGGAGGGATTCAGGCCATGACATTCACCGTTACACGGAACCAGAGGCCCACTTGCACAAGGCATTAGGGCCAAACTTCTATCCATTATTCAAGGCCCAAGCCTGGCCCTACTGGGGCAGGGTGCCCTGAGCTGAGAACAGGGAGTGAATTTCACCCTTTGCTTCTTAGCACAGCTGAATTACTTGGGCTCTGTGCAGGAAAACTGAATACCATCCATATAATTACTAAGCATCTGTACAGTGCTTTGAACTTGTACCTAGGGAGGTGGTGGAATCTCCTTCCTTAGAAGTTTTTAAGTTCAGGCTTGACATCCCTGTCTGGGATGATTTAGTTGGGGATTGGTCCTGCTTTGAGCAGGGGGTTGGACTAGCTGACCTCCTGAGGTCCCTTCCAACCCTGATATTCTATGAAAAGGCTCTATAAATGCTCAGCGTAAGTAGTGATATCTAGAATATACTGGCTTCTCTTCTCATTCAATTTGACAGCAGTTATAAACGCATCACTGTTCATGAAAAGAGATCTATGTTGGTAATTCCTTTGTCCTTTACTGACAATTTTGACCAACTCTCTTGCTCGACGTTAGGTAATGATTAATTAAAATCATACAGAAAGCTATATCCTGTCTCAAAAGTAGCTGCAGGTGTCTTTAGAATGATGCAGATCCAAATGCTGTCTTATCTGAAAGTAATAGATGATATTTTGCTATAGTATTTTCCCTTCCTGCAGCCAGCTAGCATCTCTCTAACAAGTCCCCAGACCTGGCTGCTCCCAGGGTTTCACTTGTTGAGGCATAGGAATAAGTCACACTTGTCAACCACCCACTCACAACATGTGGCCCAAACATGTACTGTGGAAAGAACCAGAAACCTCCTTTTTTGAATTTTTGCAGTCAGATGCTACTGAGAGTTCAAATCCAACTTCCATGTGTAAGACACGGAACATCTAGACTATAAAACTAGAAAGCAAATATACCACTTCTTTTTTCCTTAATGTATGTAAATTTAAGTTCCAGTGACAGATGGTGAACTGGCAGCCCTGGGCGCAGAAATTCTCTATTTATCCACCAAACAGGTACAGCCCAGCTTCACTGCCATACCATTGTTTCTCAGCCCTGGAAGGTCCATAGCTTAGAGAGAGAGAATATTTCAGCTCCTATGACCATTCAGTTGTTGGCCAATGACCATTCAGTTGTTGGCCTCTTATCTGAGATTGCAAGGTGGCAGTTGTGACGGTGATTTTTGTGCAGTAAACTTGCCAATTGCCAACCCAAGTTGCCATGTCAGTATGTTATTCATATTCTTTTTTTAATCCCCCAGTCTCTTCAATAACACAGTTTTCCAGCTGTTTCCGTCCCCCCGACCCAATAAACTCATGTAAGAAACACATTTTAAATAAAAAGAAAAGGAGTACTTGTGGCACCTTAGAGACTAACCAATTTATTTGAGCATGAGCTTTCGTGAGCTACAGCTCACTTCATCGGATACATAAAGTGCCACAAGTACTCCTTTTCTTTTTGCGAATACTGACTAACATGGCTGTTACTCTGAAACCTGACATTTTAAATAGAAAGTGAAACCCAGAAAGATGAATTTTCAGTCTGCCCTAACAGTCTGGAAGGTAAAGCTGACATTTACTTTCCTAGCTCTCATGAAATGAATCTATTATTTGTGGAGACAGAAGGAAAGGGTTTATTTGGGGGGGGGGGGAGGGTCTACCAAAACCCACAACACCAAATTCATTTTCCAGCTGAAATCAGTTTCAAAGCTTGTGGAATGCTTTAATTAAACATGTGTCCCTAAAAGAGGTAAAATGGTATAGGACCTCAGCAAGCAACTTGGCAGCTCCCTAATATAGTATTCATAGTTAAAGTCTCTCAGGGACAACGGAGCTGCCTTTTTAAAGGGATTTTTTTAGCCCTCGTTTACAGTAGGAATGTAATTAAAGAACACTGTGAAGGCCATGTAAGTGAGAAGCTCATACACGCAGAGATTAAATTCCAGTATTCTGTTTGGGGTAATCTGCTGACCTGTGTTAAAAGCCTTCTATGTTAAAGTCATCTGAAGAAAACCATTCCCAGCAACATCCAGTCAGATGGCCTGCTTTCTCTAGATTCTGGTACATGGTAATAGTTTAATATAAATATAGCCGGAAACAGACAAAACTGAAAGTATAATTTACTTTAAATGGCATCAACACAAAATGGTGATTTCTTTCAAGGAGTTAGAAGGCAAAGGGAACAACATTAACTATTTTTTAACTAATCTCTTTGGAACAAGCTCTTAAAGAAATCATTTTTCTCTTTTCCTGTTCTTTCTTTACAATTCCAAGATCTACGTGTCCTGCTAGCATGTTTTTTTATTATTATTATTTGAACTATGCTTTATTCACAGAGATTTAAGATTGAATCAGTGCTACTTTACTTATCAGCCCATTGAAATACTCTATCATCTCACCCATCAACAAAGTCAAAAAGTGTTTTTGCCTTTAGATTTATTAAAATGTGTCCATCCTGCACACTGGGTGGATTTACACAATATTGGTAAAATCTATACGCATTGGACCAATGTGCCCAAACTGAAAATCTTCCAACCTCCCTGCAGCTAAGAATTTCCCACTGGAGCCTCACAACCTCTCAAACTTCTCCACCCCACAGCTTGGGAAAACAGATGGGCCTTGCACCATGATCTGAAGGTTACAGAATCCAGGCTCTGGTGGATCAAGTGTGGAAGTACATTCCAGAGTTGAGGACTCTTTCACTGAGAATACTCTGCAACTATCCCCCTCCTGTTTAAACCACTGAACTTATTAGCTGGAGCACTACAGAAGATTGCAGCTGACATGGGAGAAGGTAGCCAAAAATCTCAAATCATTTAGGGCTTTATCCATCAGTGGCTGAAACTCCACCTGGAAGTCACATGTTAGCTAGTGCAGATCACAGAGTCCTGTGTAATGTGCTGAGGAGGAAACCCAGCAAAAGTGCTCCATTCTGCACTAGCTACCAGTTCTCAATGGTTTGAAAGCGGAGTCCCATGTAGAGAGCATCCTTGTAATCTAGTCTGAAGGTGACAAAGGAATGGGTCACCATGGCAAGGTCCATATAAAAAAAAACGCCAAAGTCACAACCTTGGCAATTGCATATGGTAAAAAGCACTCATTGTAACCTCTTCTTCCTGTACCTCCAAGAAGAGCTGGAGATCCACCAGGACTCATAGCTCATGAATCAGAGTGACAAACTTTTACCTCTTTCGGGGGGCAATGACAAACATGGCTGTTTCTTCCAGTTATTTCTGACAGACTGGTAATATTTTCTCTGTTTTATGTATGTTGAAAAAGCCAGCTTTCATCCATGTCATAGTCTCTGATAGGCACTAGGTAAGTCACTAGACCACTCTGAATTTATTGGATGAACTGAAAAGTTAGAGCTCGGAGCCATGCACATGCTGAAGACACTATAGGCCATACCCTTAGCTAACCAGAATATGTATGATATATAGGAATGGTTCCAAGACATAACTCAGTGGAACCTCAGCATAGAGGAGTAATTGCCCAATACTATCCTCTGGGTTGTATCCCAAAGGAAGGAGCCTCCATAGTACAGTTTGGACTAGAACCAAACTGAGTGGGGTCAAAGAAGCCTGGGGACCCCAGGTACCAAGCTATGACTATGGTAAAATGTCACAGTCCCAAGTACTGGATGGCTCAGTGGATTGGTAATGGGAAACAAAACCTTTCAACTTTCACTTCTCAGTCACTAAGTTGAATCTGGCTTAGGCTGTGGTTGAGTGATTAACAATGAGGGCCATCATGTAAGCATGGCATGAAATAGACAAAATCTAAAGCACCATCACAACTGACACAGAACTGGTCCCCTTAGCATCAGTCTCAGGAGGGACCTAGGACTGCATGTTTCCCAGGAGCAGAGATATTTTCTCATACCTAGAAAATGAAAGGCAGGAGCATTAGCAGAGCAGAATGGGAGGCTTGCACTGGTTTTAGCTGTGCTGTACCTGCTCTTTGGATAAACAGAAGTCTTCATTTACAAGGAGGGCCCTTCACCAGCACTACATCATTATGAAGGACTATGTAGGTCATATCTGGAATTGCAATCCTCTAGTGTCATATTAAACTGTAGCATGTGCTCCTATAGACTTCAGAACAGATATTAGAGAAAACTCTTAAAGGGCACTTGTCAAGGTTCCTTCCCCACTCTGAACTCTAGGGTACAGATGTGGGGACCTGCATGAAAACCTCCTAAGCTTACTTTTACCAGCTTAGGTTAAAACTTCCTCAAGGTACAAACTATTTTACCTTTTGCCCTTGGACTTTATCACTGCCACCACCAAACATCTAACAGGTATATAACTGGGAAAGAGCCCGTTTGGAAACGTCTTTCCCCCAAAAAATCCTCCCAAACCTTACACCCCCTTTCCTGGGGAAGGTTTGATAAAAATCCTCACCAATTTGCATAGGTGAACACAGACCCAAACCCTTGGATCTTAAGAACAATGAAAAAGCATTCAGATTCTTAAAAGAAGAATTTTAATAGAAGTAAAAGTAAAAAGAATCACCTCTGTAAAATCAGGATAGCAAATACCTTACAGGGTAATCAGATTCAAAACATAGAGAATCCCTCTAGGCAAAACCTTAAGTTACAAAAAGACACAAAAACAGGAATCTGCATTCCATTCAGTACAGCTTATTTTCTCAGCCATTTAAAGAAATCAGAATCTAACACATATCTAGCTAGATTACTTACTAAGTTCTAAGACTCCATTCCAGTTCTGTCCCCGGCAAAAGCATCACACAGACAGAGACAGCCTTTGTTTCCCCCCCCCCTCCAGCTTTTGAAAGTATCTTGTCTCTTCATTGGTCATTTTGGTCAGGTGCCAGTGAGGTTATCCTAGCTTCTTAATCCCTGACAGGTGAAAGGGTTTTTCCTCTGGCCAGGAGGGATTTTAAAGGTGTTTACCCTTCCCCTTTATATTTATGACAGCACTGAAGGCATAGTGTCAGACACTTCCTTGTTAGTAATGGTGCACTGTAGAAGTTCCCCTCCCCAAAACCCACTTGTTACCTATGCATATACATAGGGAAAGAGTGGGAGCCAGGGGTAAAAAAAATGCAGTCAATATAGTAGGCCTGACTTACGTAGAGGTCAGTGATATGGTTCCATGTGGCACTCTCAAAGGGAAACTAGAGAAATATAGATTTGACGCAAAGCTGAATACAATAAATGCAACACAATGAGGAAATAATTAGTAGTTGTGTTGAGTTGCAAGGTATCCAGTAGGATCCTGCTGAGCCTTTTTGGGGTTCAGTACTATTCAATGATTCAATCAGGCACTTGGAGGATGGAGTGGAGAACAAACTAATCACATCTGAGGCCTATATCAAATGGAGAGGGATCACAAAATACATTGGAAGATAGGGTTAAAATACAGCATGACCAGGATGAATTGGAAAACCAGTCTGACCTCAATTAAATCAGATCAGTTGTCTGGTCCCAAGAGGTATTGAATTTCCACAGCTGCCACTGAAATCAATGGAAATTGCATGTGCTCAGCACTCATAAAGATATGTAAAGTGGCAAATGAAGGAAGGAATAATTTGAATGTAGAAATATAGATGTGGTAATAATAATTTAGGTGGTGATACCAAGGGGAGGATTTGGAGATGATAATGGGTGAAAAACTGAGCATGTCAACAGTGTGACATTAACCAAAACAAGATAAATACTATACTAGGTCCTATAATAAGAGTTTTGTATAAAATAAGTAAGATGATTATTTCACTCTAAAGCCAATTCCTGCCAACTTCACTCATGTGACTAATTCTCTGGACTAAGGAGAATTATTGACCCCAGTATTCTCAGTTAGTTAGGTCTTAGGTCTCCTCTCTGTCTTTTCTTCTCTGGACTCATCACCTGCAGTTCTTGTGATCTTTCTTTGTAGCATATATGAGAAGTGGATACATAGAGTCTGGGGAAAACAACACAAAGGGGAGACCCAATTGACAAATACTCAAGGTAAGGTGCAGATTACGTCCTCAGATTGGGGGAAAAAACCTATAAAACAAGGTTGCGCAGGAAGGAAAACTCTGAGAAGTTGCCCAATCCCATCCCAATGGAAAAAATCAAAGGATTGCGATCACAAAACTCCAAGCTTCCCCCAAGTTCCTTGCGGAGCTCAGAGATTCGCCAGAAGCATGGGGCCATCTGCACAGATATCTTCTGCATCTGTATTGGTGATGGGAGCTCTGCCTGCCTTGGCAACATTGGAGCCTGGTCACTCGCATGGATTCCTTGCCCCTGAGTGCCTTTGGAGTTCCACAATGCAAAGGGGCACTACAGAAAAGCAAGTTGTTCCCAAGTGTATCCACTGTGCAGCAGTCCTTCATTAACCAGTGAAATCAATATTATGTAATGGGCATGTTTGGGTACTTGACACATTTAACAACTCAGTGGGTGCATTCCACCTTGACTTACCTGGAACATTTGGCAGCAGCTAGGTGATGAATCATTATGTTAACTTTTATGGGACCCTTATTGAATTTAAATAAAAATAATATAACAATTTCAATGGTCATTTAATATATGCACATTTGGTCTAATTGGACTATTTATTTGAAGCAAACTAGCAAGTTCATGCTAGTCAAGCACCACCTATTTCTCACTGTAAAAGGAAACCAAGGGAAAGTTTAATAGCAAGTTGGCATATTTAAATGTTTTGCTGGTCACTGACTCTGAGGCCAGCTCTCTTATACCTTTAAGGTGTAATTAGGAACAGTGAAATATTGAACTGGCTTTTAAAAGTTTCCTACGCAGTAATTTGTGCTCATTAAAGCTTATGCTTTGATCCCTAATAAGGTCTAAAATGTAGATCTGCTTATTTCCAGTTCAGTTAACTAGGTGCACAAACAATATATACTGATGACTGAATGTAGAATCCATACTGGGGAGCATCTCACTACGCCCATTGTTGTTTTCTGTTTACCCTTTTCAAACAGATTTTACTTGGCAGCTTAATGTGTGCCATAAAGCAGGGTTTGATTAAGTTCATAATTGCTGCAGCTATATAAAACTCCTCCATACAAATAACACATCTTGCCGGTTTCAACATAATAATGTAGAAAATTGCACATCAAGCTTCATCACAGGGTATGATTCATAGATTCGTAGATGCCAACGCCAGAAGGGACCATCTAGTCTGACCTCCTTTGTAACACAGGCCACAGAACTTCCCCCAAATCATTCCTAGAGCAGAGCTTTTAGAAAAACAACCGATCTTCATTTAAAAATGGGCAGTGATGGAGAATCCTCCGAGACCCTTGGTAAGTTATTCCAATGGTTAATTACTCACACTATTAAAAATGTATGCCTTTATTTCCAGTCTGAATTTGCCTAGCTTCAACTTCCAGCCATTGGATAATGTTATACCTTTCTCTGCTAGACTGAAGAGCCCATTATTAAATATTGTTCTCAGGCTTTTGAAAAGGCCAAAGGGCAGATGGATCTGCGATGTTTGGATATTAATAGTCCTGTTGGTCTTATTGGGGTGATGGAAATGATGGGCAAGATCCTTTTTTTCTACTAATCTAACCTTAAATAAAACATTTTTATTTATTGTACATATACTTTATTTTAACAGGAACAGGTTTAAGGGTCTAAATAAAAATGCTACACTGCATGTTTCTTCAGAGTCCCCCTGTTTTGATCTTTGCTGCTGTACCACGGACTGATTGTGGTTGAAAGGAAGTCTTTGGAAATGTATAATCGATAAAATGTTGCTCAAGACACAGATTTTGTTTTGGAATAGTTCTATTAGACTAACGTGATAGAAAATGCTGTTTTCTCCAAGTGCCAGTCCTCTGAAAGGCTTAATATTGTGGGTGGTGGACATGTAGGTTTCTGCACTTTGGCACCTATCAAGCCTAATCCGTGATTCAGGCCTTTTCAATTTCCATGGCACTCGGCTTGGAGAATCTGTCACCTCTCTGAATGCCCTACACTTACTTCAATTTGCACAGGCTCACACACCTTCCAATCTTGTGGCCATTGTGGTATGTGGAATGTGGCCAGTAGAAATGATGTTTGATGGCAGTATGTCTTAGAAGGAAACTGGGAGTCAAGAGTCTGGGATTCCAGTCTTGACTCAGTCACTGACTTTTCATTTGACCTTGAGCATGTCACACAGAGCCAGATTGTGCCCCCTTACTCTCATTGTTAAGCAGTTACTTACAGGAGTATTCCATTGGTTTAAACATTTAAAATAGAAAGTTTAAATTACAAGTATTGCTACTGTAAAAGGTAAAAGCCAAATATATTTATTATAAGTTTCCACCTGAATGTTAGATAATGTAATGTCATAAAATATAAAGTATTAATTTTATCAGATGACCTGTCACTGATAACTTGCACCAGCTCCTGTATAATATACCCATGTATACATTTTGCTGATACCACTGTATAGGTTATGACAGATGCAAATGAAAAAGTCTCTTTGCCAATAAATACTTACTTCATAGGGTTTTTGTGATGCTTAATTAGTACTTTAGCACACTTTCAGATCCTAGGATGAAAGGTGTTAAGTAGATGATATGACAGACTCCACTGAACTTGCTTAGAGAGTCTTTTACATTACGTGTCCTTTCTGTTCAGATCTCTGTAGACAGGTTATTTGAGGAAGAATATGTTGTCTGGGTACCAAAATCCAAGATCAACAAACTTCTTTGCCTTCTGTGCTGCTTAAACTCAAGGACTAATTTTGGAAGGAAGCAGCCTGAATATAGTAGAATTCTTGTTACAAAAGCAGGTCTCCAACTGTTATCAATAGAATATAAACAGCTTAGCTAGTCACTGCTAGTTTATAGATAGAGCAGTTTGGGAAGAACATGATGTGAGTGAAAACAGACATCCAGAAGGCATGTCTTCACTATTTCCCACATGCCAATGTGGTCCCGTCTGAAATACTGGAGTGTATAGGAAATAAATTAAGACCTCTGGGCCTGTTTCATCACCACATTACTCCAGTTTATGTCAGTGCAACTCCATTGATTTCAATGGAGTCACACCAGCAAAACTTCAGTAATACTGTCGTGAATTTGGCCCATGGTCTTTATCTTCTTAAGGAATCACATTATTATCTCTAACATGTTGACAGCACACTATGTAAGGAATTGTAAAAGCACTTACTGGGGTTAATGACATTCTCCCAAATTCCAGTAAATTGCCTTAAAATAAACGGATGTCATAACTCTACATTTGGAAGGGAGAAGAAAGGACCTGGAGGGTGGGAGCTGAATAGGAGAAAGTAGAGGGAAGATGGGGGAGAGGGAAGGAGAGTAGAACACACACAAGTTAATATTAGAGCGGGGAAGGCAGACCAAACCAAAAGAAAGAGGTGTTTTTGGAGAAGACAGGCATTTAGTGAACAAGTAAACCCTCTTAAAAAGCTGGAAGAAGTGGAGAAAAAATTAGTCTGAGGAAAAATACTGTGGGGAAAAAGTAAAGAGATGACAAAGGAGGATAAAAGAGAAGTGATGGGTAGGGAAAGGAAAGGAAAAGAAGAAGAAGCCAGGCACTAAATGTTTTTAACTGTATTTTATTGAAAGTTTCTGTCTTAGGCCACGTCTACACTACCTGCCGGATCGGCGGGTAGTGATCGATCTATTGGGGATTGATTTATCGCGTCTAGTGTAGACGCGATAAATCGATCGCTCTGCTCTCAACTCCGGAACTCCACCAGGGCGAGAGGCGGAAGCGAAGTCCACAGGGGAGTGGCGGCCGTTGATCCCGTGCCATGAGGACGCGAAGTAAGTGATTCTAAGTCGATCTAAGATACGTCGACTTCAGCTACGCTATTCTCGTAGCTGAAATTGCGTATCTTAGATTGATTCCCCCCCTCCCCATAGTAGACCAGGCCTTAACAGTGTCCTGACTGCTCCTAGAAAGAAAGAAATAGGAAAGGGAAGAAAATGTTCCTGGCAGAGGAGAAGGTGAAAACACTCCCAACACCTCATTTCGTTTAGTTGAGAATCTGGTGTCCAGGGGGCAGGGAGGCTGTCATTACTTTGTGAGCAAGCCTAAATGAGAGCACCATGGTGCAAAGAAGAGAGGCAAGTCAACAATACAGGGAGAGGAGGTGGGGCCTCCAGTAGATAATGTTCTTTTCTGTGGAGCACGCCCTGGACTCCGCTAGGGAAAGCTCACTTGCCTTACTTGCTTTTATGTATAACAGATGTTGCTCAAAATACTGTACCACCTTTGCCAGCTGTGGGCCAGGTCAATCGTTCATACTTCCCAGGCATATAAATTGAGGTCTATGCAGTTTGCTGTGTATGGGTCTTCCAAAGGAGACCTTAACATTGAGCTTGTGTCTGCTGTGCTTGGAAATTACAGTCTGCATGGCGCTCCTTGTTAGGAATACGATGTTAAACCTAGTGTTCTGGCGAAATTCCATCTTGGGTGTTTACATTCTGCCCACCTAAATATCCCTGTTGGATACGTAAGTAAAACAGGCAACCAAACTTTTGAAGATCACCCATTGGTAATAATGAATCACTCCTCACATTCCCCCAACTCTGCTTTATGTGGGGTCTCTTCACCCCTTAGGAACATGCATCTGTGATTAATGTTAATAAGAACTACACTTACATAAAATAACACACCCCTATGTTTTCTCCTTTTTCTCCAGGACCTTGGATTCATTTGTTTATCTTTTAGCATATTTACTTTTCTTAGATTTTTCTATAGCTGCTAATACAGTATGGTCAGAACATGGTAAGACACAGTAGCTACTGTACATTATTTAGAGCTGGTCCATAACAAGGTCTGAAGGAAAAAAATACATCTTTACATCAGGGTTGATCTCTGAATATGTATTTATTTAAGAGGCTCATTTGTTCTGTTTGTTTTTACTTAATCACCGCAACGTGTTTTTAGGTGTCTCTTCCATTACCCAAGTAAATCCCGATGATGGTTTCTCTTGGTAAATTAATCGTAGTTGTTGAACCTCAGAAGGTTTGGAAGGTGGTTGAAACACGCATCCAAATAGAGGGACATTTATTCACATTTTCCAAATCTTTAAGTCCTTTGGAGCAGGGACTGCATTTTTGTTCTGTATTTGTACAGCGCCTAGCACAATGGGGATTCTACTCCATGTCTGGGGCTCCTTGGTGTTACCACAATACAAATAATGAAGAAGAAGAATAGCATGTCCTGCCTCTCTCTCAATACTTTGCTGCTTTATGGGGGATTGGCAGGTAGATCATAATCCCTTCAGTAGGTCTCCTGGAAATAGCCTTGCTTCTGCGCTCTCTGTTGGGTCTCCTTTCTGGGAGATGGCTGGCTTGCCCACTCTGCAGTTCCTCTGCGAGGAGACCAAGTAACCCCTTATTGTTGGGCCCACTTGTGTCTCTGCTTTAAGTTCTAAAAAGCGTATGTAAATGTCCCCAGAGAAATCTCAGTGACTCCCATTATGTAGAGGTAAAAGGGTGCCAAACCTCTAAGGAACCTCTTTGCAGACACGTTTTTCCTTTGCAGCCCAGAGTGCCAAAAAGAACAAACCTCATTTCTTTTTTTACAATACTGATTAAATTATCTTCCTTCTAAATGCCCAGAACTATATAAGAAGGAATAACAGCTACAGTCAGACAGGCAAGACCTGATGACCGAATGGTTGGTGGCCAGATTCTGGGATTCCTCATAAAAGAAACCATGAAAGTTGGCATGAGGATAGGAAGGAATTGTAGGTTTATTCAGGGCATGTCCAGGTGTCCGTGAATGTCATTTTATATGGCAGGTTTATTTTTAACAGACATAATTAACTCAAGAAGCTGGTTCCACTTGTTATATTTTTAGATAGCACTCTGGTCAGTTAAATGAGGGAAACCTTATTACTTCCTCATACTTGGATCCTAATGAAAAGAACAAGAACAATGGTCTTTTAGGGGCAAAAGTGAAATGAGTGATATGTTTTTAGACACTCAGCACTGCGTCTCAGAGACACACATTCTTACCTAACGTATCAGAGGTTAGAGTTCATGCCTGTGGAACTTGTTCCTCTATATATTCTGTTACACAACGGAGGTATTGTATTGGCATTTGCATAAAAGGTACCACCATTGCCCATGCATTTAATGTATTTAGTCACTAAACAAGATGCAATGACATGTTTGAGACTGGATTTACAGCACAGATAGAACAGCTAGTCAAGTGCAGAAGCAAAATGTCTGTTCTATTGTGGACTGTTTACGGTGCATCTAATTCTGTGCCCCCAACTCACACTGAGTAGCACCTCTCTTTGCAAGTGGTCCAATTAAAATGACAGCATCAGACCCTGGAATTATGGCATGCCTCTTCCAGGTTGGGTTACTACCCTGAAACCTACAGCATTTACCTCAAAGAGAGAGGAAACTAATAACTAGCCCATTAGAAGTACTGCTAAAAATTACTGAAAAATAACATTTATATAAATACCATAATATTGCAATTTTCAGCTCCATTATTGTGCCAGAGCTAGAAACAGATATTCTGTCCCCATTACACAGAGGTCATTCCCAGATATGTAGTGGGAGCAATGCCCTTTTTGCTGTCGCTGCTGGGGCTGCAAGATATTGAACCTTAAGTGTATCACTAGTCTGGAACTGAATATTGTCAGTCCAGCACCTCTGGCCAATCTTACTTGCAGGGGTGATTACACATGTGTGGGGAAAGAATATTCTTAGGGGTGGTTTGTTTTGTTTTTAAATGGCAGCTGTTTGTGGCCCTTATTCAGCCAAGCATGTGCTTAACTTTAGACAATTACTTAAGTACCGCTGATGTCAAAGGGGTTTAAGTGCTTTTCTGACTCAGTGACTGAAAGCTTTTCTGAATTTGGAATATTAGAAACATAGCAGTCCGCGCAGAGAGCAAATGAGAGATCAAAGTGTAAGACACAAAGTGCAAGATGCAGTTTTTCATGTGGCTATCACCATCACACACCTGGAGTGTATGTAGAGGAGTTTCAGAGTAACAGCCATGTTAGTCTGTACTTGCAAAAAGAAAAGGAGGACTTGTGGCACCTTAGAGACTAACCAATTTATTTGAGCATGAGCTTTCGTGAGCTACAGCTCACTTCATCGGATGCATATCGTGGAAACTGCAGAAGACATTATATACACAGAGACCATGAAACAATAGCTCCTCCCACCCCACTCTCCTGCTGGTAATAGCTTATCTAAAGTGATCACTCTCCTTACAATGTGTATGATAATCAAGTTGGGCCATTTCCAGCACAAATCCAGGTTTTCTCACCCTCTGCCCCCGCCACACACAAACTCACTCTCCTGCTGGTAATAGCTTATCCAAAGTGACCACTCTCCTTACAATGTGTATGAAAATCAAGGTGGGTGAAAGCTGGTGGCATGTAGGTAGGAATAGCGGTCAGTAGGTTTCCGGTATAGGGTGGTGTTTATGTGACCATTACCAGCAGGAGAGTGAGTTTGTGTGTGTGGTTTTTGGGAAAAAAAAAAAGGAGGGGGGGTGAGAAAACCTGGATTTGTGCTGGAAATGGCCCACCTTGATTATCATACACATTGTAAGGAGAGTGATCACTTTACCAATTTACACTAACCAATTTATTTGAGCATAAGCTTTCGTGAGCTACAGCTCACTTCATCGGATGCATACTGTAGAAACTGCAGAAGACATTATATACACAGAGACCATGAAACAATACCTCCTCCCACCCCACTCTGCTGCTGGTACACACACAAACTCACTCTCCTGCTGGTAATGGTCACATAAACACCACCCTATACCGGAAATCTACTGACCGCTATTCCTACCTACATGCCACCAGCTTTCACCCACCTTGATTTTCATACACATTGTAAGGAGAGTGGTCACTTTGGATAAGCTATTACCAGCAGGAGAGTGAGTTTGTGTGTGGGGGGGGGGTGAGAAAACCTAGATTTGTGCTGGAAATGGCCCAACTTGATTATCATACACATTGTAAGGAGAGTGATCACTTTAGATAAGCTATTACCAGCAGGAGAGTGGGGTGGGAGGAGGTATGCATCTGATGAAGTGAGCTGTAGCTCACGAAAGCTTATGCTCAAATAAATTGGTTAGTCTCTAAGGTGCCACAAGTACTCCTTTTCTTTATGTAGAGGAGCACACCTAATGCAAAAATCCTACTTTCATGCAACACTAAACAGTGAATGCAACAAATAAGACTCCTGCAACCCTGTGAATATAGCAACCTTCGCACATCCTTTATATTTGGTTTAAATATATTTAGCAGAATGAGTATTATATGCAGCTACACATTTAAGAAGAATTGGAATATGTACAAGGGGGAGAATTAGCTTTGCTCTAGGATCTGTAATTTTTGCATTTCCAACTTTAGCATTTTGACTGTGCAACTTTAAATGTTTTAGGAGCATTATTTTTAAGGTATTTAATTTCCTTGATGGGATTAGGGTGAGCAGTATATGTGCGGGGAGCAAAGGACAGGAGGGAAAAACTGTCTCCAGTTCCATAGCTAATAGGCACCAGGTGGCCAGGGTTGATATTTGAATAGATGCCACAATGCTTAGAACTATGGATGCACTTTTTAGTTTTAGAAATCTAAATAGATAATCTGCAGATTGTCCCAAATTACCAACACACTGAGGCCATAATCTTGCCTGCTTTTGTCCCCATTGCAAGCACATAGGGCTTGAATGACAGTGAAAAGGGTATAGTTCTGCTGTGTTTGGGGCAGGACGTGGAGACTGTACATAGGGGGTTCTGCTCTCCACGGAGTGTGCTGCAAAGATCCTTTTTCTACAATAGCTCAGAGGAAGACGGGGGTAGGGGAGTGTGGAGAAAAGGGGATTAGCCAATGAAGAGTGACAACATGGCTCCATTGAGCAAAATCTCTGTGTAGGAAGATGACCAGGGCATGGAGCAACTTTGCTGACACTTCCCATGCTGCGGGAGGATTCTGTCATCCTACCTCACAACCCCTACAGAGAAGCCTGCTTCCTGTTTAATGAGGTGAAATTCATTCCTGTGTCAACACACCATCTATTGTAAGGAACTATGTGATGCACAGGCTTTGTGTTGGTCATTCCACAGGTAGTTCTTGGTCAGCATGTGCTACTTCCTGCATTCCCTCCTCTCCTCTCTCTCTCCACAAATGAGATGAGTGGAAAGCAAGATGCGGAGAGGAATACCATGGAGATTGCAAAACATGCTGGGGGGAATGTACTTTTCCATGCATTTCTTGCTTGCTGGACGGTACATTCATCTTTATCTGATGACAGTATTATATGCCACGTTGTGCTGGTAGCCAGGCAGCGACCCAAAGCAACAAATCCAGATGCCAGTGAAACTTTCCATTGACTGAAGTGGGGTCAAGGATAGCAATAACTCACAATTTGGTCTCTTTTGAGGCCACAATGCAAGGCTTTGTACAATATTTTAAACTGGAAGTTACTAAAAAAAAATCTGTCAAAATATTATCGATAACTTTTACTACACATCTATACCAGTGACTTTTCATGACTTAGAAAGAAAATGCATTAGTTCCTTACTGACATCTTATACTTTACCCTTGTTGGCAAATTACAGCAGTGATCCGTGGTTCAGCCCCAAATGGCCTTTTTCTTAAATCAGGATCCAAGGCCAGATTTTATAACATATTGAGTCCTTACCAAAGATTAAGTAATATTGAGAGAGAAGAAAATCTTAATATGGAATATCCATAGTGCAGGGATGGAATGCATTTCTGAGATATAAGAGTGTGAAATAATTTTAAGCATTAATAAAGATGAGGATTCATAATTATTATAAACCTATAATATGAAGAATATTTTAAAACATCCTAGTCGTTCTCTCTTCTGAGCTCCTCACTGAATCCTGCCCACCTCATATCTGTCAAATTTTTATGGTATGGTCACTGGGGCAGACACTGTCTGTAGTTGCCATTTGAGTGCCTGATTCTGCCTGTGTTACACACATTCAGTGACACCTTATTTTGCAAGCAGTCCTGCTGAGATCAGTAAAACCTTACAGAATAACTCAGCATAAGGAGGGCTGGGCATAATTGGGCCCTTCACAGATAATACGTAATAACTTGTTATTCCAAAAGCCAAAATCTCTGAGGAATGGTTATTATAGGTGGGGCTGGTAGCACTGTGTATTATTAAGGTTAAAAGAAAAGGAGTACTTGTGGCACCTTAGAGACTAACCAATTTATTTGAGCATAAGCTTTCGTGAGCTACAGCTCACTTCATCGGATGCATGGTTATTAAGCTTGTTCATTATAACCTTCCCATTATAAAACCCTGTTTCAGTTGCCCCAATGGGGCATTGAGGGGGCAGCCGGGATGGTCTCTGGGATCTCAGTTCAGGTACCCAGACCTGGATCTTGCCCTGAGCTGTAATTGCAGGGAAAGTCCTGCTCAGCCCTGGGCTGGAACATGCTCTCAGTGTTGATGGAGTCTTCAGAAAATTTAGCTTCTAAAATCTAAGAAATATCACTGAGCATGTACCAAATTGTGATTTTTCTAACTTAGCAAAATATGGGAAGATTTCTACTGTAAATGCCACGCTCTGCCAAATTTCAAGGCCCTGCTCAAAGCATGGGGGTGCTAACGCTTTTGAAAGAAAGGTCACCAGCATTCTTTAACATGGGCAAAATAATATACTCTCCTCTAGTCTCATTCTTGTAACAGTTGCACTGTTTTGGCTGAAATTTTCCCAAAATATCCAGCCTGAGACAGACACTTGATGGGCCAAGACAGTATGGAGGAGGAAACTGCCTGCTTCAGATGTGGTTGAATTCAAACGTGTGCATGATTTCTGATGTGGTCATTAATTGTGTGTTCCTCATTTTCTGTGTGCCTCAGTTGGGGTGCTGGGGTCTTCAGTAGCAGAAGTGCTGAGCAGTCACAGCTGCAGATGAAGTCAGTGGGAGCTGTGCTTTGAACATATAACATGCTAAGTAGAGTGAAAAATCAGGTCCTAGGCATCGGAAATTGGACACCCAATATTACTGGATAGTTTTGAGCTTAATCTCTCTGTGCCTCAGTTCCCCATCTGTAAATTGGGGAGATACCCCCCTCAGCTCACAGGGATTTTGTGAGATGAAGCTTAGTAACATTTGTGAAGCACTCAGATACAATAGTGATGAGCCCATTGAAAAGACCATCAGGAAAGTTATAAATTCTGTCTTCAGAGCAGGGTTTGAATAGTGTGCTGTAAATAGTGCCCAGGGCCGCCCATTGAACAACAAGGAGAAAACAAAATATTAAGTAGCTGCTCATTTAGTGAGCACCATTCACCCTGTTCAGTGAATGAGGCAGAGGTCCTATGGAAAAAATAGTATGAGATCATGTAATTAAAAACCACATTATAATGCATAAGCACAAGGGGGCCAAATCAACTTACACCAGCAGCCTTAATGTAGGCATTCCTAATTTTGGAATGCTTGACTTGCAACCTTCGTAATGTTATTTTAACTTAGCAGATATTTGGTGTGTAATTGCAACTAAAATAACTGAATAATCTAGGAAAGTGACATAAATGTAGGGCAATAGCTGAATTCTTTCTTGCTTAAACTGTTACCAAGAAAATCATTGCTGTTCCCTACCCTTTGGTGAGCAGTTTTGTAATATTTGTTGTCTGTTTTCATGTTGCAGTGGCAGTTTGCATTTTTCCTGCAGGCGGAGTGAAATCTGAAATCCAGTGGCTTTATCCAGGAGCTACTTTATTTGATGTGGCATGCAAGCAGCAGGGATTTCCTTGTCCCTAGTTGGAGAGCTGCCTACCTTGCCTCTTCCATGCAAGTGGGATGAAATTAATCAATGTGGGTTTCTGTGGCAAGCAATGGAATTTTCAACCACTGCACAGTCAGGGGCCCAAAGATTCCCCAAAGGGCAAATAAAGAGAAGGGGAGAAAATGCATGAAGGAACAGGTCCTGCCAGCACATGAACGCTAAACTTGAGAGTATCTGAAAAGTTAGGTGCAGAGTGTAAATAAGCATGCATACCCAGTACTTCCATGGCAGGTATCCCATACTTTCACTGACCTTGGCAGCATTACGAGGATAATATTTTTGCAAGAATAAACTGCTCTTGAACAATGTCTCTAATGTTTCAGTGTTGGCACAAATATGCTTTCCTTTCAGATCAGGCGTGCGGTTCTTCTTTTTCCACCTCAATTTTTTTCTTCCCCTTGCACAAACATATTTAATGTGGCCAGTGAAAAGGAAATCCTAGTTTTCATTCAAGTTCAGGGACTTGCTTGATGGCTAAGAAGATAGCACAGATCGGTTCCTGCATTCTTGCTCCTAAATGGATCTTGGAGTGATGTTCATGTTCCATTCTATTCTGTTCTATTTGGATTGTTCCACCTCCCTGCTGTGGAATCTGCAGCCTGAGTTCATGCAACCTCTTAACCAATTAAGAGGAGACTGCTTGTTCTAAATCTCTAGCATAAATTTTTAACCCTCCCACCCCTGCCCTACCCAACCTGTACTGGTCTGGAAACCCATAGTAAACCAAGCTAGCAACAACTGTTTATAAACAGCATGGTTATATCTGTGGTAAGAATGGATAGTAAGATTTTTTTCTGTGTTTTTAAAGGCATTCAACAAATTCTAGCTATCTAGAGTCTCTCAATGATGTCTGTCACTATAGTATCCAAGCCTGTATGAAACATTGCATATCCTTTCCTCCCCCAATTATCTTCATCCAGGGGACAGTGCATTGTGCACTGTTCACAAACCATAGATAGGCTCAGAAGAATTCAATTTTTTTTGGTAATTTTGATGGAAAATATGAATGTTTATTTTCAAGCATTTTTTAGTTTTTATCTATTTACATTTTCACAGTTGTACACAATTAGGAATATTCAGCTTTTGTTGTTTTTTCGATTTTTATCGATGTAAAATTTTCATAATTGTGGGAAATTCTGGGGAGTCAGACAATTATTTAATGGCAGTAGACATTGAGATTCAGAAAGCTACAGCTTTATAAATTGTTAAAACACAAATTGTCAACATATACAAAGTAAATCTCTTTAAATCAGCAAATCATACCTGTTCTTACTGTTCATTCACTCGTTCATTTGTAACCAGCCTAATTCAAAAGTCTAAATCACTAGATTTTGACTCTAATAAGTCTCAAGCAGCATTTTTCTTACTGTGCCTCTCTGTACATTTTGATAGTCATTGATGGGGACATGTTGTTGTAGGTTTGTGTGTGTGTACGATTTCCTTCAGCTTGAGCTCCCTAATTCCTTAAATTCGTGCAATGGCCTCCTATCACCAGGAAGGAAACCAGGATAATGAAGTACAGTGTACACACACTAACCCCCACTCCAAAAGAACCAAACTATAATCTAGAATCTGCACTGAGTTACTGGCACAAAGCTGGCATAACTGATCATTGGAGGGTCACCCTCCCCAGCCATAGAGCAGTCCTGGTGTCTCCTACCTCGCTCTACTCCCTACTACTTGTATAAGTGCTGTACTGGCAGCAAAGGGGGCATGCCCATGACTCTGTTATGCCTGTGACTCTGTTACGCCCATGTCTCTGTTATATCAGACTGATCCTTGACTGCCAGCAGACATTGTAATTTAGAGCAGACTTCTGGCTGCTCTATCATATGCATGGGGGTTGCCTGACACACAGCATGCCTGTTTTCATGAGCAGTGCTGTGCACTCCACAGCCTCACATTTTCAAATAAATGAATGGCATTTAGCCACCCAACTCCTCATTAAAGTCAAACCTTATGTGTATATGAAAATGTAGATATACTGTAATAGTGAGATAACCCCACGTTTCTCCTTGCTCAGTGAAACTCAACAGTTTACATGAACAATGTAAACACATAAGTGGGCACACTACACTTCAGGGAACATCAAATATTCTGAAACCATTGAGGTGGTTTGCAAATAGCCATGCCCTTTTGTGCAGTGATCCTATTATCATTGCCAAGCTATGTGGGGTAAGGCTGGGTCAGCACTTGGATGGGAGGCCTTCCAGGGATGCTTAGGAGGTGTAAGGCTGGTGATTCACTAGGTGGTACTTCCCTTAGAATCAGTAGTACCGCATGGGGCATTCAGGTGTTGTCTTTCAAATGAGAAGCAAATCAAAGCTTCTGACCACTTGTGGTGAGTTAAACATTTCATCGCACAGTTTACAGAGGTGGGGGTGTTAGTTAAGCCTGGAGTTCTTGTCAGTTTCCTGGCGGGGGGGGGGCGGGAATTATAGTCTGTCTACTGAAATTCCCTTGGTTGTTTTCAGGGGTGAAAATAACTTAAAGGATTTACTGGTACTCCAGAGTCCTGAGCAGGGGGCGTGGCCTCGACCAGAAGAGGCGTGTCCTCAACGGAAGAGGCGGGGCCTTTAAATACCTGGGGCCTTTAAATCACCCCCACAGCTACCAGCTGCACAGGCAGCTGGGAGCCTCGGGGTTCAGGGGTGATTTAAAGGGCCCCGGCTCTGGCCGCCCCACCGCAGCGGAGCTCTGGGCCCTTTAAATCACCGCCAGAGCTCTGCCGCTGCTACCCCGGGGTTCTGGCAGTGGGGATCGGGTGGTGCTTTAAAGGGCCCGGGGCTCTGGCCACTGCGTGGAGCCCGGGGCCCTTTAAAGCGCCAGCCTGGGGAAGCTGGTCCAGTCCGGCACGGCATACTGGCTCTTGCTGGTACACCGTACCAGACCATACAGGCTTACTTTCACTTCTGGTTGTTTTGCTCATTACTGTATGCCTCTGCGTAGCATTCATGTGTGTTGCTAAACAGTGGCTGCTTTTCAGTGATCCCTGTAAATGCTGTAGCATAAGAATGCACAGCATGTTGAGATGTTTGGGGATGAAAGGCGCTATATAAGTGTAAGAGATTCGTATTACAATATGAAACTAAACCAGGGAATGGAAGAAAAGAATGAAAGGAGATAAAATGAAGAATAAGAATTAAGAGCAGCTTAGAAAATGTATGGATGATCGCTGAGAGGGAAACCATTGTCAGTTTCCTGAGATAAATCAGCTTTCATAAATACATGAAAGAGGTTCCTCGTAAAAATACACTCTCTTTTTAGCTCTCTTTAATATTGTTCAAGGTTTCTACGTATTTGGACACCAGCCACTGAGCCCTCTCAATCCATCACACTGTTCAGTGAAGGGAGGAGCTTGGTACTGCATACGTCTGTTAAAAAGGAAATCAACATACTTTCCGTTAACAGTCCCCTTTAGCACAAGTTCCTCTTAGTTTCTTCTGAGTTTCCAAATGACTTTTAAATAGCTTTTCCACTGTTAATACCAATTTTACCCAGCATACCAGCGCCTTCACACCCACTCAGCTGGGGTTATCGCTCAGCAGGAAGTTGAAGTGGAGAGAGAACATAAATTAAGCTTATGTCAGTGTTCCGATTACAGAGAGAGACCTTGTTTTTCAAAAGCATTGGTGTTAACTTGTTAAGATAGGTATCTGTTAAAGAGTGAAAATTATATCCATTTCTTCAAAACTGGTGGAAGGGATTGATTTTTTTTAAAAAAAATATTTTACAGTGTGTTACTGGTTGTTTGATTAATATAATTATTGGGTTTGTTTTTCAATAGTTTTTAGTTTACTTTAAAAATAAAAAGATGGGAGCAGACAAATGTTTTTTAAAAAAAATTTGCCATCTTAAGACTGTGGGGTTTCATTAGTTTGTTTGGGGATTTTGAGTGTGTATTTCAAAACCAGCACGAAAGAAAGAAATCTAGCAACCAGGGAGCAACTAACAGAATCTACTATTTTGTTAAAAGAATCATTAATGAAATGGCTAAGATGTTTAAAACTTGAAGTGGCTACTGGATAGTATGCACAGTAACTATTTTACATAAGGAATTTTATTATATGCACAGTAGAAACTTATATTGCTTATACATGTGCATTGGCATATTTCTTTGCCCATTGCACCGTTATATAGATCTGATGAAGGTTTAGTCTAGACTGATTCAGAAGGCATAGAGTGGTTTTACAGAACTCTTTTTAGTGTTAAGAAAACGATTCACAAGATGTCTCCTTTAGTTTCCTGGAACTGGGATGTTTATTTTGTTCTGTGTACAACAGCAACAGTTCTGTAGAATTCATAACCTTAAACATTCAAATTACAACTTTTACTAAATTATTCTTTCAGCACGTATTACTCAGGATATAACCAGGACAACAACTAAATAAAAGTACTAAACAGAAAATAAGTTGGGTATTTCAGTCAGTATCTCTAGGACCAGACATAAAAGCCCCAAGGTAAAAGACAAACTCACTAGCTGCTTTAACTACTACATCATAGGGATAACCAAACCTTAATTCCCTACTCCCAGGGACACCTCTAGAGTCTGAGGTGACCTTTCATATTTCTTTGGGGGAATTTTTCAATCCATCTGTCCTTGTGGCTCATACATTGTTGGGCATTGTTTAAGAAGACAAAAATTGTTTTCCTAGCCAAACTTAAGTGTCTATATCAGATACGGTTATCAGGGAACGGCTAATTGTTTCACAAAGGCTATAAAACATTAACCATGTTTGTGTCAACCTGGCTGGGGGGAGGTATTCTATGCCAAGGCGGTTGGTGTCATGGCCTGCTAATGGGGATACACAAAGGGAATGCAAATGTCAGTTGTCCATTCAGTAGCGTCCCAACCAATCACATAGGATCCATTCTTGAAGCTTTACTGAGACCCCCCCTCCCCCCACCCCGGCATGGATTCAGTGACATATGTTTATAAAGGGTGTGATTTACAGGAAGAGTAGCTGCTTCTTTACTAGTCGCTTGGATTTTTGAGCTAACAAAGATGTGAAAAAATATACCAGCTCTTCTCAAGTTCATTGACTCCATTAAATACCCTAAATTCTAATTTGTAACAAATGTATTCCTAAAATATAGGATTTGTTTAAGAATGGGATAGATAACCATTAGATGAAAAGGTTAAAAAAAAGCCAAATAAACATTGCTTACTCAGAATATGGATACCCAATTACAGGTCACCTCCCATACATTCTCATCACAGTTAATGCATAGCTGGGAGAGAAACTGAGTGTTTTATTCATTTAAAGCTGTGGTTCTCAACCAGGGGTATGCACAGGTCTTCCGGGGATAGAGCAACTCATCTAGATATTTGCCTAGTTTTACAACAGGCTACATAAAAATCACTAGAGAAGTCAGTACAAAGTAAAATTTCATACAGACAATGATTTGTTTACACTGCTCTATATACTATACACCGGAATGTAAGTAAATATTTATATTCCAATTGATTGTTTTATAATGATATGGTAAATATGAGGAAGCATTTTTCAGTAGTAGTGTGCTGTGACACTTACGTATTTTTATGGCTGATTTTGTAAGCAAGTAGTTTTTAAGTGATGGGAGACTTGGAGGTACACAACACAAATCAGACTCCTGAAAGAGGTATAGTAGTCTGGAAAGGTTGGGCGCCACTGATTTAAAATGTGCTTGCCAGAGATGGACAAACTGGGCTTGATCCAAAGCCCTTTGAAATCAGTGGAAGTCTTTCTATGGTCTTCCATGGGCTTGGCATCAGGCTCATTATTTGTAACTAACAATTTATTCAGCTGGTTCCCCCCACCCCTTTTTCCTGTTCACAAATAGTTGGCAAGCAATTTTTTTTTGTTCATGATTCAAAATGGTTTGAATATTTCATATGAACAAATTTTCACATTTTTTTATCTGCAAAAATTACTTTGACTATACAGGTTTCAGCGTAACAGCCGTGTTAGTCTGTATTCGCAAAAAGAAAAGGAGGACTTGTGGCACCTTAGTCTCTAAGGTGCCACAAGTACTCCTTTTCTTTTGACTATACAGTATCTCAATTCATTATTTGAGCTGTGTGATTGGTCACCTAAGTCACATGGTAATATTTATGGTCATCCAATCAGGGAACAGAAGTTTTATAGAGCAGAGGAGGGCTGGAATAACTCAGAGGGATTTCTAGCACTGCCATTGACAGATGTACTTGTCTGTCCATGTCCACAGCCAATACAGACAGAGGGGCTTCATTAAGTTGAAATATACATGCTACCACACAATTGCTGGATCCCAGGGGCTACACTCCCCTGCCATACCACTTGGCTGTAGTCCTGACACAGGGATGGATTATCAGATGCCTTCCTGCCAACGAAGTGCCACCACACTCTCAACCCCACTGATGTTTCTGGTGGTGGTGGTGGCCATACAACTCCCACAACACGTCATTTGCTTCGCTGCTGCTGCTGTTGCACGTTACAGAAAAGTGGGGAGGGGTTAGTCATCCCTCCTGCTGTTCATCCAAAGCCTTTCTCCAAAATCAACAAAGAGATTTTTATAAACGTATAAACATTTCTGCTGCAAATGCTCATGCAAACGTATTCATGCAGCTGTTTGTGGGATTCGACTTTCCACAGAAATTTCCCTGGGGAAAACCACCACATCTGTTCACAGGAAACAAATAAAAGGGACCCCCATACCATTGCAGCAAATGAAATTGTGGGAATTTTCTGAAGTATTCTCCTAACCATTTTTTTTTTTTGCACTATCAGCCTAGGTCTAATGTTTGGAACATTTCATCTTTAGTGTAGTGCTTCTCTAATGGATGGAGTCCATGCATATAGTGTAACACAGTGAAAACTGAGGGGCTGGGGGGAGAAAAAGAAGCTATACAAAGCATTATCTGAATAAATGAGATGATTAAACATCCGAAGATCATATTTGTTTGTTTTAAAAGAGACAGTTGACCAAGCAGAGAAAATGAAATTGGCAGGACTTGAAACCAGTTTGAAGTAATTCCATTGTCACAAATAAACTTAATTATATTAGTATTAATTAATTAATTAGTGTAGTCTGCATCAAAGCAACACCCAATCCAATGGGGTTGGTTGTAGGTCTGTCAGAGTCATAAAATCCCACATACAAGGGGGGAAATAGCTCAGGCGTAAAAATGTGCTCCAGGCTGGAATTTACTATACACTGTCTGGATGTTTTAAAGTTATACAACTGGGGAGGGGTGAGGGGCAGGAAGAGTGCTTGAGTAGCAAACTGAAAACGATGGCAGTTTAAAATAAAAAATATTGCAAGCCTTTCAACTGTAGCGTAGTCTAATCCATTTTAGTATTTAATGTAAATAAAAATAATAAATGGGTGAAGTATTGAATTTTAGAAAATGTGTGCTTTTGTTATTGGTAAAGTAACTCCTTTCCAAACCTTATTTTTAGGATTGGTATTATGCACCTATGCAGTACAGACATTGTGCTAATCTATATACTTGTTAAGATAGGAACCATGGCCCAGATCCTCAAAACTCCCTAACACCCTTAGGAAATCAAAGGGAACTAGCACTTTTGAGCATCTTGGTCCATGTCCTTGTTTTTAATCTCTGTAAAGTGCATGCAAAATGATGGTACAGTATAGATAGGCTTGTCAGAATTCAATTTTTTTTATAATTGTAATGAAGAATATCAGATGTTTATTTTCAAGCCTTTTTTAATTTTTATCTATTTTAAATTTTCACAGTTGTACAAAATGATGGGTTTTAAGTGATTTTTTTTTCTAATTTTATCAATTTAAGTGGTCACAGTTGCAGGAAATTTTGGTTGGGGGGGTCGGACAATAATTATTGAATAGCAGTAGACATTGAGATTCAAAATGATAACACTTTATAACCGTTAAAACACAAGCTATCTACATCACATGTCAAAAGATGCAAAATAAATATCTTGAAGCAGAATTTTTCTTATTTTTCCTATTTTTGCCAATTTTGATGATCATAGATGGAAATGGTTCGTCATCAATTTGTGTATGTGTATGATGAAATCAACATTTACCAATAAAAGTGTAATCCTTCCCAGCCTACATGTAGATGTTCAATATAAAAAGAGATCTGTTGTGATCTGTTGGGCTCAATGTCTGCTCTATGGATTTGGATTACAAGTAATTAGCAAGGAATTTTAAGACTAGTAGCACAAGGGAAGGGTGAGTTCTGAGGATCCAGTTCAGTTCTTCAGAGAATAAACACATTTTCCTCCTTGTGCTGCATCCGTTGTTATTCTTCAGGCCTTATTATACTGGACCTTAAATCCCCGGCACTAGCCACTCCTGAGTGATGTGCATCTCAACTCAGGAACATTCACTCATCAAAGTATTCCTTAGAACTGGGTGAGCTGGGGCTGAATCTCTTCATCTTCCTAGACAGTCACCACTGTCTATGTTGGTTTCAGGCTAGCCAGAAGCGGCATGCTTATAGGAGGGTTTTCTCTGAAAGACAGTAGCACTTGAAACAATATTAAGTCAATCGCTCCTGAAGAAATTGAGTGATAGATAATCTAATCTATCACAGTTATGTGGTCCTATTACCATAGTATCTGAGCAGTTCACAACCTTTAACATATTTATCCTCACAACATGCCGGTGAGGTGGGGAAGTGCTATTATCCCCATTTTGCAGATGGAAATATTGTGCGCCACTGAGCAGTGAGTGCAGCATTATCTGTAGTGTCTGTCTATATTCAACAATTATAATGTGACTATCATCATAGTTTCTGAGGATTTCCTGGGTGAACTGAGTTATAACTTTTTCTCCCTCTTGTGTTCTCTCTTTAAAATGACTAGATTAGGGTGACCAGATAGCAAGTATGAAAAATCTGGACACTTTTTTTTTCCCGAGGGGGGGAGTATAATTTCATATATAAGACACTGCTGCTATTTTGGGACGTCTGGTCACCCTTGTTTAGATCTGATTCGCTTAGTTAATTTTTAGGCCAGGATTTTCAAAAGTGACTAGTGATTTTGAGTGCCCAGCTTGAGACATCTTAAAGGGGCCTGTTTTTCAGAGGGCGAGTTCTCAGCACTGTCTGAACCCGTAGACTGCCACATTCACCCGATGGTAAAACAGGTGAGACCTACGTTGCATACCCACTAACTTGCCTGCAGTATTCCTCCTAAGTCACCAAGCAAATGATTCTCTTCCCACTGTAAATACTTTTCCAGCAGGCAGAGCTGGGGCAACAATGCCCCTGCCTCCCCATTAAGAATAAAATACTCTATGAGCCGTGGAACTGTTTTTCAGAGATAACAATGCTGAACTCTTGTATGGTGTTTTTCTTATTGCAGATTGCAAATACATGGCTCCCCAGTAAGCCTTATGCAGCTCTCAGATCTATGGTGATAAAGACCAGAATAGAATCGAACAGAATAATTGGGGGAGCCCTTGTGTAAATGAGGCTGAAGTTGGCTCTTTAATTTGGAACACAATGATGGTCTTTTGTAGTGAAACACATTTATTATAGGAGATGAAATCCCATATTTTATAGAATGTAATAGCTGGCATTCCAACTTTGCACTTTATTCTAAAATATAACAGTAACACAGACACTGTTAATAATGCAATCAAAGCATTTCAGGCCCTTTTAAATCATGCACAAAGAAGCCTTTGATAGGAAGCAACTTTCATCACCCTCAAAGACTGGATGGATTAGTGTGCTCTGTTTATATGTAGGTAGTTGTAATTTCACATTCGACTGGAGAAGGGCAAGAATAAATTATTGCAGGTAAGCACTAGTGTTAGACTTACTGGTTTTAAAAGGAAAAACATATTTCTTTTTAAAGTGTCTCTAAATGGGGTTATTCAGTGTTGTAAAAGGTACTTTCCATTATTATGCTGATGGTACACATAACAATTATGTTTATATTTTAAAGCACTCATTCTTTTTTGGATAAGCAAATAGTATATTCCTTTAACATTTAATTTATTTCCTGCTTTTGTCATTTTTTTGTGCTTTTGAGAGATTACATTTTGTAAGCAACGTTGGGCAAAAAATGGAGGTGATTTTTGTTTTGCAAAACCTATTTGGGGTTTAGGTTTGCAAAACCAAAACAAAGGGCAATTAGGATCTATTTTATATGAACCATCCTAACTTTGAGTAGGGGACAGAGCTGTTGGCTGAATGGTTCTGGTTTTACCCCATCTCTAGATAAAAGTTCCACGCATGCCTAAGCTGGTTCAGAAGCTGCATATTGTTCTGACATGTTTCAACACCTTGGGAAAAATTTGCAAATTTGGTGTGATCTTGCAATTTACACTAGACCTGAAAACATCAGAATAATTTTGTCAGCCTAATGTCATTATCCCTCTCCAACTTTTTAGTCCTTCCCTAAAAAACAATAGAATCTGTATTGCAAAGATTAAAAAAAAATCCCCCAATCTCCCTCCAAAGATGTTGAGGCCCTCTTTAGAGCTGGTAGAAAATGCTAATTATGTTGCATGAGATTTGGGGAAGGGGGGAAAATGCATTTTCTTTTACCCAAAATCAAAATCCATTTATTTTTATCAGTTTTCAAAAAACAGTTTTGATCATTTTTTTCAGTGTTACCCCACTTCCCCCACCCCCCCAAATAAACCAACAACCCCCATATTTCATTAAAAATTTTACCAAAAGTAAAACAATGTTAATGGAAACCATTTCATTTATTTATTTATTTACAAAAAGGTTGACCAAAATGAAATTTTGGAAATGGGACTATTCATGTGCTTAAAGTTAGGCATATACTGTTAAGTACTTTGCTGAATTGGGGCCTTAATCAAAAGACCTATTTTATAGAAACATCTCCCAGGGAACAAGCTTAGCCTTATGACAGTGAACAGTAGTGACCTCCGCTTTTCAAGACATAATTAGCTCAATGAAAATGCTGTTGGCCAATTCCAAATGTTCAAGTGTTGTTTAACGTATGGAACTCCGAACTCTTAATATAGAAATTACCAAATAAATGTACAATAAGCCTGGAGTGAATATAATTTATCATCTAGTATTTGTTACAATATTTTATTTAAAGAAATCTTTTCTGCCATCTTTTTAATAGCCTCCTCTATTAATCTGGACAGTTGCTTAATTGGGATGATAAACAGTTCACTGGCAGGACTACTGTATTTGCCAATCTCTAAATAAAGAAACTGAAAGGTTAAAACTAACTGACCTCCTATAGTTTTCACCCCTCCCTTTTTAAAGATCCATTCTGTCTGTGTGTGACCTTGCAGGTGTTAAAGCAAAAGTCTTCCAAAATGGGAGGGGCAGTCTGCTTGCAGAATTGTTTTAGTTCCACTGCGTCATCACAAACATATGGTTTCACTTCCAAATGTTTAACATTTCCTTCCATTTCCTCAGGAAATCATTCTTTCTGTTTTTTAAACTTTTGAAACTGGATGGATATCTTTATTGGCAGGCATACAGAAAATGACACAATAATTAAACCCCGTCCAAGATAGGCTTCTGATCATATGATCTGCCCAGCGATCTGTCTTTTCCCTTCCTGGCTGCTAGTCTGTAGTCAAGAATCTGGATGTGCAATTACAGCACAGCTTGCATTGGTTTTGCACTTGTTTAATATAACAAAATTGTCACCTTCTGGGCTTAAGCTGAGACATATGGTTTCACTTCTTAATTCAGAACATGGTCCGTTTATCCCAAAATACTAATTCAGGCCAGAATCCTGCAACTGACTGAGCAGGGTCAACTGCAAGATCAGGGCCTAGGGGAAAAAAATTATATCACCTAAAAGGAATGAAAACAATTACACCATTTATTTATGTTACCTATCAAATATATCCCGTTTTTTATCAAAGACAGACTGGCTCCAGGGAACTGGACTTGAGTCTTGTGTTTAGCTGGTGTTATTGCTGGTATTTCCTTTTTCCTCCTTAAGAATGGGTTAACATTCTCATGTGCTGGCCATGTTATACAGCTATAGTAGCAGGTGTGTGTTCATTTATTCTTTATTTTATATTATCAATAAAAATAATGTTTAACTTGCTTCATAATGTTTTCTGTATCTTGCATGCCATAATGTCAATCTATTGAATGTATGAGTCTCATAGATCATTCAGACAATATATATGCTCCAATACTAGGCTTTAATGATATTATAAGCATTTTAGGGTGAATGTTTCCCATACTATCCTATTTTGACAAACTTTAAAAAGCTGCATGTATTTTTATACTATAAATAATTATGCTATAGATAAAATAAGGCTCTACAAGAAGAAACATTTAAAATGCATCAAATGTTTACGTATATGTGTACATGTATGCTGCATTTTATTACATTGATTCACACATTTAATCTATATTAAGAAATATTACCTTTCGCGCTGTTCACTTTACATTGTCTTGGCTTCAGAGCAATCATAGTAGAGTTTGGGACTTTTAGAAGGGCTCGATTCCTAATTTGGGGAAAAGATGAGTGACACAGAGACTCAGGATGTTTTTTCTGAGTGTACATGATGCACAATAAGTACACAATTACTGTTAACCTTGAACTGAGACAGCAAATGCAGCAAAAGGTTTCTATGTAATTCTACCTTTAGAACTCCAGCTAAACCTCATTCGAGGCTCAGCACATATAGTTTGCCACAGGTCTCTGTTTCTACCCCCCTATTGCATTGCAAATTCCTATTGAATTTGCTGCCCACTCTGATCCTGGCCCAGGAAAGAATTTAAGCACATGCTTAAAGCGCATGCACATATTTAAAGTTAAGCACTTACTTAAATGCTTTGATGGATAAAGGCTTGTGCCGGGTCTCTTTCAGCATCACTGTTTTCCAGGTGTCATCATCCCAATCCATACTGGTATTCTCTTTATGCCTTTCTCCCTACCATCTGACTTTCCTTCCCCTTCATCTCTTTCTTCCCCTTTCTATTCCAATCAAAGGATTCTCATTTTTGTGTCCTCACTTGAATTGAGCAAGTTCTGCTTTGATTGCTATTGCTCTGCATGTGTCTTCTCTCTAGAAACCTACAGGTTTGAGCTGCAAAACCATGCAGCGCTTGAAAGGGCCATTATCAAGGCAGTTAGGCCTAAAATTCAGCAATCTGACTTTCTCTCAGTATATGCCTGTGTCATACTGTTCCATGCTGCATACCCCAGCCAATACAAACACACCAGCACCACAAGTTGTTGTTAGTGGGTGGTCCAGAGGACAAATTAAGATTAAAATAATGGGCGGCTTGTATAAGAGGCCCTGACAGCTGGCCTGCCACCTTTGGAGTATGCCACCGCCGCCAAAAGGGCACCCTGGCCGTGGCCCCACCCATGCTGTGCCCCGAGGCCCTGCTCCCATTCGTCCTTTTCTGCCCAAAGCCCCGCCTTCACTCCCCCTCTTCCCGTCCCCGCACCACCCACATGGGGGCCAGAGGGGAGGGCGTGAAGAGGCATGCGTGAGTGGTGAGTGGCTGGCTGGGAGGTGGGTGGGGGGGCCTCGGGGAAGGGGGCAAAGAGGCACGAGAGGTGGGTGGGGGTGGAGAATGGGCGGGGTTCCAAGGGGAGGAAGCCAAGCAGGGGCAGGCCTTGGGGTGGGATCATGGTCCAGGCACGCCCATTCTCCCCAAATGGAGGAGTCACACGCCACCCATGATTAAAATAACGATACGCCATTCACTTTTGGGTTCTTGGCAAATATATGACTATTATCCAACTCGTCCAGTATCTTGTCTCTGATAGCCACCGGTACCCGATGCATCAGATCACAGGCACTGACTTTTGGTTTTGCTGGTGGGTGCCCGTTTCTGCCACATCCCCTCCATGTGAGCGGTGGGAGGAGCCTCAGGGGGAAGATGCTGAGCAAGGGTGCGGCCTCGGGGCAGAGTAGGGGGTAGGACCACTGTCTGTGCCAGGGCCCACAAAAGATTAATCCAGCTATGCGGGTGCTGAGTACCTCCTCTTATTTTTTGATGGGTGCTTCAGCCCCAGAGCACCCATGGAGTCGGCACTTATGCATCAGAGGATGATGCAAACCCAAAACCTGCAATCCATACGCATGGGTGTATGCAATCACTAGACTTGTCACCAGCCCCTACATAGGAGGTGGAGGGTGTTTGGTTCCCCCTGCCTTTACAACCCATGCAAAAGATGGCTGTAATCTGGCCATATGTGAGCAATTCCAAAATCGGATATATATTCCACCTGGGGCTTACATCCTGTTATTGCAGGGGATGGGCATGACAAAATCAGCTCTAGTGGGTAAAAACCCTGTTGTGGGTATGTAGAATCTCCGTCAAATGGACGGTTCATTCACAGATTCCAGTGTTCACCTATGTTTTTTCTACTAGTAGAGGGTGGGGGAAATAAACGCACAAGCTACTACAGCTGTAAGATAAAAGTAACCCAGGCACTGACAACTTGTGTGGGTTTTGTATGTCTGTTTGCAGTGTTATATTATGTGTTTGGAAGTGAGTTGTTTCCATAATAACAGTGACTGCCATATGGCAACGAGGAAGGCGGTGAAAAGAATGCTTAAGGGAACACAATATGTTGTTTGACATTTTGTGTATTTTTAAAGCAATAATATATCTTAAGTGTGTGCAGCAGCCCCATGCTAACTAGTGTTTAATGCTGATCTTGCAAAGCTAACATTTGATACCAGCTGGTTTATACTTGAGCCATGTCAATTTGTGGTACTCTTTCTTTTTCCTCGTTTTCCTTTTAAATATTGATTCATAAAGTGCTTTTCACTGTAGTCACATGGCTGTTCAGTGCTGTACAATGATGGAACAACAATTAAAAATACAATAAAGCAGTAGGTGAAATAAACTTCTAAAGGGGGACGTCATGTGAAACTCAATCTCATCAGTAAGATATTGTATGTGCAAAGCCCTCGTTACTGCCAATGAACAGATAACACAGATTTTTAAATACTTTTAAGATATATATACCATAAATACATGTATATTAGAGAAGGGCTTTAGCCACAAAGTCAAACCCTAATTTTCCCAGAGTTTAGCAGCATTCTGACCTGTATTTAAATATATGGGGAACTGGGGATAGGGCTATTGCAAGTTCCCGTTAATTCCAAACATTGATGCAACTGCATGTGCAAATTCACTTTTTCAAGGCTTCTGGTAACTCTCACCTGAAGGTTCCCCCCCCCCCCTTTTCCCCACAAAGGTAACCAATATGGGAATTGCCTTCTCTGATTCTATATAACTCCAGAAATGAAAGGTCAACAATTGTCATCTTATCATGGCTGAATGACATGAGCGGGACTTTTTGCCTGCACTAGGAGTGTAGAATTGAGCACGTGCTTGCCTCGTGGGTCCTGTGTTTTTGGCTTTGATTTCCCAAGGGGGGGTTATGGTTTGGAGTCCTTTTACTGCGCTCACTTGTGGTGTTTTAAAATTGTAGCCAGCCCAAAACACACACAGAGGATCTTCAGGTTTTTACACTCTTTTTTTTCTTCTTCTTTTATTGCCTCTAGATAGAGATTATTACAGTTTATGCGACAAGCAGCCAATTGGAAGGTTTCTCTTTCGGCAGTTCTGTGAAACTCGACCGGAGCTTGAGTGTTACATTAGGTTCCTTGACTCGGTGGTAAGTTAATTCTTCTGATATTTGCAGTGCTTTATTGCACTCTGTTCCTTGGTAATGAACTTAAGAACATCAGTGTAGGAGTACAAAAAAATAAACCATTGTTCTTAAGGAGTAACATTCTCTACATGAGCACAAAGATGTGAGCCTTTCATGTATTAGGCTCCTACAGAATATTTGGTTTGTCACCATAAATATCTCTATCATGTCAATAGTCAAAAAATTTTTTGCTCCCTCTCCAGAAGCTTCTTCTTGATATCCAGCAATCATTGTAAACCTTGACTATAAAATATATTGGAAAATACAGGGTTTTTAATATTATTGAATTGACATTACTGATCCAATCCTACTTAAAAAGGAAAAATTTGTATTGGTCATCTGTGAACTCAGTGTAAGAGAGTGTAAGATTTTTTTTTAGCTTGATAGACATCATAAAAAGAATGTTAATGCTATTTGACCAAAATCTTTGTGTAGACTCTGATCCTGGGATTTGGTGGCACAAACAGACTGCTGAGTCCATGCAATGTATCGCAAGATCAGGATCTCATTAAACACAGACTCTTTCTTTGGCTTGTTTATACAATATAAAACGGGATGGCAATTGGTTCTAAGTGTAGTGTGTTAGATTACCATGTTGCCTTGCCTCTGTAACAAACGATAAAGCAACTTTTAGCAATATGCCTTCTTTCATAAGCAGGCTCAGAAGTGCTCTACACTCTGCTTAGAACACAGAGACACATATGTGAAAAATGGCCTTACAATTGCACCCACCACTTTTCATGTCTGTTTTTGCAGATGCACCAATATGGATTTGCATGCATCAATGCATTTGCACGTGCATCGGAGAATTGCACACTCAGACTCTTAGATGTGAAGGGTGGTGAGTGCAGTTTTAGAGGTCAGATTGCAATCTCTTTGATCTCTGGGTTCACCACTTGCAAATACATTTCACAGTTTCCTCATGCTACGGCAGGTGCTCACCTGGCTGAACTTTCAGATTGCTGAGTAGAGTGAAAAAAGGTTACAAATGCCTTTAAGAATATATCCAAGATTGACTGTTATGCTGTATCTCTGTCATAGGAAGACAGTGAAGGAGCCAAAATCATTATTTTTCAATGGAAAGTGTAGTGCCTACCTCTAAGCATTCTGTGACAGTAGCCATCATGCAGTTGTCATAGACTAGCTATGGAGTAGATTCGGTAGGGTAGCCAGACAGCTTCCATCTTGAACTCCTACTGGCAGTGCAACTGGGTAGCTAAATGTGTGCATATAGCTACATTTATTAGCTACTGCACACAGGTGCCTGCTAGAAAACCTGTGGGCAGCTGCGGGAGGACAGGCAGAAGCTGCTGTCATAGAATGACTCTGTTCATCCTCCATTGAAACACAAGCCATCTTTGGGATGGATTTTGGCCTCTACACAACAGTTTAGTTCAGGAAATGGGGACAGAAATGAACAGTGGTCTTTGCCTGCCTGATGGAAGTGCCTTTAGTCATCCATTTAAAATGTGCGAAGATTATGTCTTACCTTTTGGTTTGGGAGACAACATCGAGAAAGAATGATCTTTGGTTTCTGTGTGTCTTCCATTTAAAAGAAAACAGGAAGTTTTCAAAATTCAGAGTGGTTACAGAATTTAGGGGCTCTGTGTGCCACTATTGTCTATTATTAATAGGCTTAGAGGGATTACATTTTTATGAATAAATGTCAACTTCACCATACACACACAAACCAACAGAAAAAATATTTCTATTGATCATTGAAATTTACAGATAGGCAAAGTAAGAAAAGGGCTGCTAGAGAACTTATTTGAGTTTAATGTAAGGATGTTTACTTTGTATATTTTGACATGTGATGTTGACTAATTGTGTTTTAATGGTTATAAAGCTTTAACTTTTTGAATCTCATTGTGTTGTAGTGTCATTAAATAATTATTGTCTGACACCCTCCCCCCCATATTTCTTGGAATTATAAAAAATTAAATCGATTAAAAACCAGGGCCGGCTCTAGGCACCAGCAAAACAAGCAGGTGCATGGGGCAGCACATTCCTAGGGGCGGCATTCCGGCGCCGGCCATGCTGCCCCTGGAAATGTGCCCCTGTTGCCCCCATTCATCTCCGCCTGCTCCCCTGAGCACGCCGCCGCCACTCCGCTTCTCCCCACTCCTTCCCAGGCATGCCGTGCGAAACAGCTCTTTCGCGCGGCAAGCCTGGGAGGGAGGGAGGGGAAGCCGAGCAGCAGCTCGCTCGCTCGGGGGAGCGGAGGTGAGCTGGGGCGGGGAGCGGTTCCTCTACCCCCACCTCCGTTACTTCCTGTGCTCCCCCGCCACCCTCGCTCACCTCTGCTCCGCCTGCTCACCTGAACGCACCGCCTCTCCCTCAGCTGAGAGGGAGGGGGGAGAAGTGGAGCGGCGGTGTGTTCAGGGGAGCAGGCGGAGTGGAGGTGAGCTAGGGTAGGGGGTTGTGGGGGGGAAGCTGCAGGAGGCAATCGGGGGGGGGAAATGCGGCACGCCCGGGGGAGGAGGCAGGGCCAGGGATTTGGGGAAGGGGGTGGGAAGGGGGGGAGTTGGGACGGAGGCGAGGGGGGGGGCACAAAAAAAGCAGTGGTGGCCAAAAGTTTTTTTTGATTGGGGTAGCAAAAATCCTAGAGCCGGCCCTGATAAAAACACTTATGCTTAAAATTAAACATGGATATTGCCTGTCAGAATTGCTTTTTAAAAACTGAATTCTGTATTTGTATTCCAGGAATGCCAAGAAGCCACAGAGATCAGGGTCCCATTGTGCTAGTCATGTACAAACACACAGTAAGAGAAAGTCTAGGCTTTGAAGAGCTTACGGTCTAAATAGATAAGAGAGACAAAGGCTGGGCAAAAAGAAGTATTATTATCCCCATTAGGGTGTATATCATCCTGTCACGACAACACAATCAACTTTACAATACAACATGATAACCTTTCTTTACACAAAGTACTGGGGGTATTGCTGAAGTCACTCTTGGAGTTTAGGGCAACAAACTGCCTTACCCTTCTGCAGCCCTTAGCCTGAGATCCTGAGAGTGAAACCAGCTATGGCCTTTTAGCACCCTCCTAGCTGTAGTGCAGTGTTTGTGGGTATGTCTACATTGCAATAAAACACCTGCAGTTGGCCTGGGTCAGCTGACTCAGGTTCACAAGGCTCAGGCTGTGGGGCTATAAAACTGCAGTGTAGATGTCTGGAGTGTGGGCTCTGGGACCATCCCTCACTGATCCAGCTCAAGTCCAGACAGTTACACTGCAATTTTAGAGCCCCCACAAGCCTGAGTTAGCTGACACAGGCCAGCCATGGGTGTTTTATTGCACTGTAATCAAACCCTTAGACAAGAATACCGTGAAAGGTTAAGAGGAGGCTGGTAAGGGAAATGGTTGTGTTTAAAAGCTCCAAACCCCAATAACCCCAGACAAATATCCCACGACCCTTCTGCAGGGATGCTCTTGGCAAACACTCTTTGCTTGCAGCTCTGACCCTTAAGTGTCTTGTGTACTACTGCAATATTTCAGTGTAGCCAAGAGATCTGTATTCACAGTCCAACTGAGATCACCAATAATTGGTGGAACAAAATGACTGAGCTATATGGAGGTCTGGATAGTCACTCTCTTATCTTTCAGAGTAGCAGCCGTATTAGTCTGTATTCACAAAAAGAAGAGTACTTGTGGCACCTCAGAGACTAACAAATTTATTTGAGCATAAGCTTTCATGCTCACGAAAGCTTCTGCTCAAATAAATTTGTTAGTCTCTAAGGTGCCACAAGTACTCCTTTTCTCTTATCTTTGAACAGCTTTGATGGCTTTTGTTTATCGATTTCAATTTCTGTAAAAGTTTGCTGACCATTAGTGAAGTTTCCTATATTATCCAACCTCAAGGTCCAGCAACACAGCACACAGCCATTAAATTGAATTTCAGCCAAAGTCAGTCTGTGTGGCATGGGTTATGGGAACCAGGCCAATTCCTAGGTTACACAGAAGAGGCCCATAATGAGACCAAATGTCTGATTTTACAGCCCCATTCTGAGACCACCAGAAATGTGGACCATACCATTTTAGAGACCACCTGCTGCCCCAAGACCTGCAGTGGGCAAAGTACCGCCTTTTGGTTGCTCTGTGACTTCATTATTCTGTCTAAAGTAGGAAACACAACAAAACTTTGTTTTTACTTAGTACCAAATAAAGATGAAAAATAATTTAAAATACTCAGCTCTTCACCAGAGGATCTCAGAGCACTCTGCTGGATTGCGAGTATTATTATCCCTGTTTTACAGAGAGAGAGAAAGTGAAGCACAGAGAGGTTAAGTGACTTGCCCAAGGTTGCACAGAAAATCAGTGGCACAGCCCAGAATACACCTATGTCTCCTGCCTTCCAGTCCCCTTCTTTAACCACTAGACCATACTGCTTCCAACAGCAGGGAACAATAAATGCTGTGTGTGATTTACAAGCACAGGTTGGAGTGGAAACTGCAAGCTGAGGAGTTCTGTCAGACAGTCACCAGCCTACCCATGATCTCTCTTTTCCATATGCAAGACAGACCCACTTTAGAGAGAACTTTCTCACTCCTCTGATTTCAAACATCAGTAATATCGACCTGCATTACATATTGAGAAAAGTCCCTCCTTTACATGGCATTTATTTCAGCTGTCACGAGCACCCAAGTGATGTACTGGGGAGACTGATTATAGGGTATATTATAAATTTGTTTGTATTTTTAAAGCGTTCATTTTTACAATAAAGCACGTTCCACAGTCACTAAAGTTAGCACAGGAAACAGATTCCTCTTGCTGATACAATTGTCGGGTTGTTACAGTTAGAGTGTGACAAGGGATGTTGACTAGATAAAAATCACAGGCCTGATTCCCCACGGCCTTGCACCTTGCACAGTGATTTATATCTCTGCCAAGCGAGTGCTGCCTGGGTATCAAATGCTGCTGAATCACAATAGTAGCATTATACACTCACTTTGCCCAGGTGTAACTGACTATACAAGGTGCAAGGCAGAGGAGAATTGGGGCCTACATTTTCAAATAGATTTATCTGTGTGACCAATTCAGGGCCGGATCCAAAGCCCTTCGAAGTCAGTTGGGGCAAGCTGTGACAGTGTGGGTAGAGAACAATGCAGAGGAGTGGGAATGGAGGGGAAGATATGAATGACAGTGATAAGAACACAAGATTGCATCTATGACTATGGATAAGATTTTCAAAAGCACTCAACGTTGGCTTAACTCTTCTCCCATTGAAATCCAGGGCAAACCCCCCTCCCCATGTCTTCAATGAGGGCAGAGTTAGGTCAACACTGAGCCTTTTTGAAAATCCCACCCTGCAAAAATTAATACAATATTTTATTGAAATTAACAAGTTGTTGGACTTTACTTTTCATCTCTATTTAATGCTAAGATTTGAACACTTGTCTCCTTTGTACACTATGTCCTGCCAAATAATGTGTTTCAGTCACAGATATGCATACAGGCCAAAATTTCCAATTTAACTGGCTTTATTTTTAAACATGAAGATAGGGCCCTAACATTAGCATTAGTCTTGATTTCAAAATTATCAGTGATGGAGAATCCTCCATGACCCTTGGTAAATTGTTTCAGTGGTTAAGTACCCTCATGGTCAAAAATTTACACCTTATTTCCAATCTGGATTTGTCTAGCTTCAACTTCCAGTCATTGGATCATGTTATACGTTTCTCTGCTAGACTGAAGAGATCAGTATTAAATATTTGTTCCCCGTGTAGATACTTAGAGACTATAATCAAGTTAAATAGATCAAACTCTTTGAGTCTATCACTATAAGGCATGTTTTCTAATACTTTAAATGTTCTCATGGCTCTTCTTTGAGCCCTCTCCAATTTATCAACATCCTCCTTGAATTGTGTGTACCAGAACTGGATACATTATTCCAGCAGTGGTTACACCAGTGCCAAATACAGAGGAGCAGTTCCCAGAAGGGTCAATTCCAACATAAGGAGAGAATTAAAAATGGAGGGGAGTATAAGTGATGCTAAGCAAAGTGTCACGCTAGAGCCCACTGCTAAGAAGGGCACTGCCAAAAGGGAAGCTGTGGCTCTGAACCAAAAACTGTGCCACAATTTTGTAAATCAGCCTTTCTCAAACAGAATAAACTACCAGAAAGTTAAAACTGATCACCCTGTGTTTTAATGTTTCCTAGCAATACGTTCCAAGGGGTTGAGATTGAGATGCTGTTACACATTGGGGGCTAGGTGTGCTGTAGGACAGAAAGTGCAGGAATGTGTCAATCTGTCCTACCACACAGAATTATAGCTCTGCTTCCAAGTGCTTCTCGGTAAGGAAGGCATGTGTGTGCAGAAGATTAGATATGTTCTCTGAGCCATTTCACGTGAAATAGGCAGCCCTTAAAATGAACAAAGTATATGTAGGGGTGGCTTGCAAGTGGTGATGCCCAACATTTGTAATAAAATTGAAGGTTTTAATATGCACCGAAAAAGGATGATCCTGTGGCTGAAGAACTGGGCTAGCACTTGGGAGAGCTGCTGTAGACTCCCCGTATGGCCACAGGCAAGTCGCTCAATTTCTCTGTGCCTCAGTTTCCCATCTGTGCAATGGGGATAATAGGACTTCCTTTCTCCCACCCTCTGTCTGTCCTGTCTATTTATGTTGTAAGCTCTGTGGGGCAGGACTGTTTCTGCTGTGTGTATGAACAGCACCTAGGGCAATGGGGCCATGCTCTTGGCTAAGTATTCTAGATCACAAGAGTGTCTTACCACTGGCCTTTACCAGGCAGGAGGGACATGGGTCAATGTGTTTGTGGTAGCCCAAAGTGCCCCAACACTGCCAGACCTTTGGCAAGTGAAACTTGCTGAAACTCCAAAGAGAGAAGCTGACTCAATTGTGTAAACCCAACAGCGAGTCCAGGACCAGCCCTGAAAATTAGGAGGTGCCCTACCTCACCTGCACTCTAACCAGCTTTTCCTGTCACCTTATCCATCCCAAATCACCTGTAAACCACAGTGGTCTGGGCTGCCAAAGCCAAGGGACACAACACTCAGATGCCACTCTATCAATAGGCATGGATGCAAGATTGCTAAAATATGGTGGTCAGCTGACAACAAAGTACACCCCTCCGGTCATCTGAAATCTGTTCACTTCCATTGGCCTCCTTAGCTGCTCCATCAAAATAGGCTTCTCCCCTAAATGAGAGAAGAGCATCCCAGCCTTAAATTGCAGGCATTCTCACCCTCCTGCTGAGAAGTCTTTATACCACCTCACACCACCATCTCCCCACCACCACACACACACACCTGTATCCTCATACATACATATGTAATATCTCCTGTGTGTAAAACAGTCATTTGCCAAACTCTTTGGTAGGCTTCCAGAGGAAGGCATTGTCCAAAATGAAAGCTATTGTTACTGCAGCATGCTGTAGCTGGTTTATGGTGAAATTAACTCTCTTGAAAACCCTTACAAGTTATTCATAGGCTGCCCTACCAGGCATTGTAGTAGCATGCTTACAAATATTGTAGCAAAGAAATATCTATTTGTACCTGTTGAAAGAAGGTCCTTAAAATAAAGTTTTGCAGGACACATTTCCTATGCTGGAGGGCGGGGGGGATCAATAAGTAGCTGATGTCTTAGCTGTATACATTTCCTGTTCTCCAAGCTGGTATCTGCAGAACTAGAATATGGTAATCCAGTGCAGGATTTTAACATGAATGTTTCGTAAAATAATACACATACACAGATGCTCTGACTTTCAGCAGGTCTCGCTGTGTCATGATTTCCCTTTGGACTGGTCTTCTGCCTATCTTGCAGCCTCCCTCAGTTCCCTCCCCTGCTTCCTCTACTCATTTTTAATTGAAAATTCCTAATCATTTTGGGTGGGGGGGGGGGCTTTTCAGTTTATAACATGAGCCAGAATGGGTCTGAGTGGAGGGAGTCATGAACAGACTGGCTGACTCAGTTCAAGAGAAAAATAAATTCCAAATCATTTCACCCACCAAAGAGCAGAGCTACATTGTACTTACTTACACTGCCCTAAACTAAAAGAGCATTCTGCAGAAATGTAAGCTGCATGATTTAAGAATAGAGAACAGTCCAATTGCCTGTCTAGGTTGTTTCTGCTGGAGCCAGGGGCTGGCAGTGGGGGTACAATTACCTCGTGGAATTTTTCAACTGAATGCTTCACTAGACACACATATGGAAGGGAGGTAAAAAAGGTCAACAATCATCCACTTTAATTCCAGTTATTAAAAGTTACCCTTTCGTCTAGACTGTTTTCATTTGTTTAGTTTGATTCCTGTACATGGTATACAAACTGCAGAGTGTGTGTGTATATGAGGGACGGCGGGAGGGGTAAACAGCACAGATGGTGATGTCTACCATTAAGGTTACCCAATACTTCCCATTATAAGATCCTGGCTTTAGTTGCTTTATCACTTTGCCAAACTTTAACCATTTGGGCTGAAATTTTCCATGCTGGATGTCTGCCTCAGGTTAAGCCACTTCATAGACCATGTTTAGGGGAAAATATGTTGTTTTGCCCATGTTACAAAAATTGTTACAACTATATAGCTGAAAAGTTGTAGTACCTCTATGCTGTGACTTTAAATTTGACAGGGGGGGTTGCCTTGCTAACAGAGATGGGGCTTTTGTTGTCCTTGTGAAAATCCACCCACATTTGGTCAAGGTATAAACCTCTAAAAAAAATCTCATTTTGCACACACTCAGTAGAGACTGGTTAGAGTCTGGCAATTAAATTCTCTGTGGAAGAATAGGCTGCCCCCATGTGTCCCCTTGTGGGTGGGGTGCTTCTGCTCTGCCTATTATTCTTCCTTCTTCCAAGCCCTTTTACAAAGACTCCACGTGCTTGTTTCTCCAATCACTACCTTTATAGGGGTCTGGGTTTATTCAGGCAATAACTCAAAAGTAATACTCAGAGTCCCGCAAATAATCTGTCCAAGACATGGCTCTTACCTCAGAGCCTGGGCGAGTGAAAAGGGCTCATCTTGTTCTTTTTCTTTTTTATGAGTTCTCAAGGGGTGACCCACCTGGGGGTTTGGCTTGCAGCTGTCCTGCTCAGATCTGACTCCCCTGCAGACTTCCCAGAGTCTACTTCCTCAAACAACAGCTTCAGCTCTTTTATAAGGAACTAGCTGCTTCTGGTTCCCTCCCTGCACCAGGCATCTCTGGTTAGCTCATTTAGCAAGCCTGCTCCAGGCTGGCAGTCTCCTGCAGGCAACTCCCAGCATGCTCCATCCCCTCCCAGTGCCTGTGTGCTGACCACACGGCTCTTGTGCCATCCCAACAGAGGGCCTGAGCATGCTCCATTCTTGGGCTGCAGGGGCTGAGCAGGACTTTCACTGCAGTTGCTCCTCCAGTGGTGCCAGCTATGAAAACCGAGGGCAGGGAAACTTTTTCTCTCAGTGTCCCCCCGCTGGTGTCCAGGTGGCATGGAGGAGAAGGCAGAAGCAGCCTGACCTGAATGCAGAGAGGCTAGGAACAGGTGCGGGAGAGGGAAAAGATGCATGGCAGCTGATGAGGAGGGTAGAAAACTTGCAGGAGAGGGGTTAGGAGCAGGTGCTGGGGGTAGGGGAAGAAGGGCCAAGAGCAGAAGGAAGTGTGTAGACTGGCAGGAACCAAGGATGTTGGAGGATAGGAGCAGAGGGGAACACGGGCATGAGCTGGGGGAAGGCCCAGGTCAGGGGACAGGAGCAGGACCAGGGTAGGGACTGTGGAGGGGGGATAGGAGCAGATGAGGACAGGAAGAGACTAGAGGGATGGGGTAGAAGGGTCTACAGAACCTGGAATTGAACCTATTACTCCTGAGTCACCACATTCCTTTGCTATCTGGCAAATAGCTGTGAAACCCATGGGCAAAGTGTGTGTCTCCATCCTCCTGTATTGGCATGTCCACCTGGAATATAAGTCTTTTACTGCTGCTAGTTACGAAATTCCATGCTGATGGCCCATGGCTCTATATGGCTCCACATGACATTTAAGTTTTGGTGTATTTTTTCAAGCTAGGAAATGGCACACCATAAAAAACCTAAGTTAAAAGAATATTATTAAGGTTGCAAAGGCAAGCACTCAAATGAGAAAATGCCAGAATTAAGGTTGCTCATACACTAAGATATAGGGCGTGTCTACGCAGTGTGCTACAGGGGTGTGATTTCTAAAGTGCTCTAATGTGCTGTGCACTAATTGGCCCATGCTGACCCTGCTGGGTACACTTAAAATTTCCTAGTGGACTTTAATGGACTTTAAGGGAATTTCGATTGTGCACCATGTTGCAATTGTAACTAATAATGCTATTGCTATTAATTATGTACTTTCAGACTGTAACCAGTTTTTCTAGTGCTGAGGAAGAAGGGGAGGGGTCTTCTGGTTAAAGCACAAGATTGTGAGTCAGCAGACCTGAGTACTCATCCAGGCTCCAGAACAAACTTTCAGTGACCTTGGGCCACGCGCTTAATCTGTCTGTATTTATATAATTCTTCCTATTGTAACAATCTATGGCAGAATATGCACAGGTGTCCATGGAGAGCTGAATAGCATGCAAGTGATATTGGAGATAATTCATGATCTTCTTCCAAAAATCAAAACCCAGCTTTTAACATTTGAGCGAAAGGAGAATTTTTGTTAACACTCACGAATATTAGGGTTTATAGGCCCATTTCAGATCTTCACTCTCATATCTGTCTGTCTGTCTGTCCCCTTAGTATCTGAGCACTTCCTGAGAACTTAAAATAGAAATAATTATGAAAATCTCTTTCATTGTTCCCAGCTGTAGGAGAAATAGGCTTAGTATAGAGTGTGTGTGTGTAACTTGCTGCGGGAAAGCTAGTCAAAGAAATGATTTTTGCATTTCGTTCTGTATGTAGTGAGGCCCATGGTCATTCCTGTTTCTTGCGGGAGGGAGTTCCATAGCATATGTCCTGCTCCTGTTTAAGTTCTGTCTTCCTCCCTGCTTTGCCTACTGGCCAACAGTTTCATTGTTGTGGTAACTACAATGGGATGTCATGGTTGCAAAGGGAGAGTCGTTCTCATGGCAGTTAGAGACAATCCCCTGGTGGACTTTGAATATTTGAACAGAGACTTTGAACTAGACTCTAGTTAGGAGCCAGTTAAGAGAGTAAAGCCCTGAGGTGACATGTTCACAGCATCCTATGTTGTTAAGCAGACAAGTTGCTGTGTTTTATACCAGATGTAGCTTTCTCAAGGGGGGGGGTGTCTTAATTACTAGATCTAATAGATTACAATAATCACACTATGCGGAAAATTAATCACAGCTGGTTGAGGAGGTTTGCTTTTGTCTTGAGGAAGGCAGTGATTTACATCCACCCCCAACAGATACATGACATAATTCCTTTTACTACTTTCACTACCGAAGTTTAGTCAGTGCAAAGCTTATCTTTAGGCATCTAGGATTGACAGGAATCCCATGGAACACTCTGGCACCAATCCATAGCTATGGGCAGACACTAACATCTTAAAATAAATTGAATATATATGGCATAGAGATACAAATTTGTAATCTATTTCAGAAACTCAGGCTTCTTCCACTTGAAATGAACTAAAATCTCTGTTTAAGCCACAAAACAAGACCATCACACATGTACCCAAGTCTAATTATATCCAGTAGAGAGCAGTGGTACTTGCCAGTCAATCACAATATATGATGCATATATTGAGAATACCACCTGAATTCCTGATCTCTGTTTTATTGAAGCAAATGCTATATTAATTCAGACTATATGAACTACCTGACCAACATTTGCTATGAATGCAGTTCCACTGAAATCGCTTAAAGGATCTGTTTGCTAGACCTCTGATATGGCAAAATATTTAGCATCTCAAAGCTGCTGAGGGAACAATGAATGATAATTATTAGATGATTTATGAGTTGTGCTGAATTGGTCCTGCTTTGAGCAGGGGGTTGGACTAAATGACCTCCTGAGGTCCCTTCCAACCCTGATATTCTGTGATTCTATGAGGGCTTAGTTATGCTCCCAAATCCTTCTCCATTGAGACATTACCAATAAATTCTGGCTTTTGTGTTTGGCAATCTTCTGAACAGAGAGTTAAATTTAAATACAAATATTTTCTCTTCTTAAAAGACATTTTGTATTTCAATCTTTACTTTAAATTAAAAATCCCCTAGCCTGTCTTTGAAGTTATCATTAACGGTGAGTGCCTAGCTAAAATGCAACTTCTCCGACCTTCTTTAATTTGCTCTTTTTTTTTTTTTTTGGTTGTTTGTTTTATCCTTTAGCAGAGATTCTGGGAGAAAAATGCTCTTAAGATTCTATAAACACTCTGGAGTGTTCATGCGTTCAAGAGCTGAAATGACCTATAGTCAGATACCATCTAAATGGACAGGGTATTGAATGAAAGATTAAAAAAAAAGCCCCTTGTATTAAGTTTTATGAGAACATAGTCAGTTCATCCCCGACATGGTTACTAAGAAAGAAGTACTGTACTTGTGGATTTTAACCATCAGTGTATTTCTCATCAGCAGTACTGTTTTCTTTTCTTTTTGGTCATTGTCATTTACCAGACTAAATTTGATAGTTTGAACACCCTGCTGTATAAAGTCTTAAGCTTAAACTACAATGGCTAAATCAGCATTGGCCGGATACATGGTTAATAGCATTATTATTACTTTCGCGGTTTTCATGTTATTCCTTGGTCTGTTTAGCTAGAGTATTTGTTATAGCCTTCCATCTGATTTATTGTATGAAACTGAGAACAATGTATATGTCCTAAAGTGTGCAACAGTTCTGAAGTGCGTTCTTCCAAGTGCCAGTTCAGACTGATCTACCGTATGTTGTCTTTTACTTCCTCCTCATTTATCATCTCAGGCAGATTGTATTAGACCAACTTACTTAATTGGTTTGGCAAGAGGTTCTGGGATTCTTTTTCTAATATGAGCATTCATAAAAATATGTTGAATTGACTTTTTTTTCCAGAAAGCCCTTTTCATCATAAGACTAAAATTTTGTACCCCAGGCAGTGACAAATTAGAATGTCTCTAAGAATTTGTCATTATCATTTAGTTATTGTCTTACTTGGGGTTGCAAGCTTTAAATGGGTTTTTTTCTTGTCTTTTAATGATTTGCATTGCTGAAGAATTTTAAGTAAAATTATTAATGTCTCAGTGAAGCCTAAGTAATATTTTGTTTCCTAAATAAAGTTTATCCTAAAATTTACCACAGATCAGTGCTGGTATGATATGCAGAATCCTTAGAATAATATTTTAAAAATGCAGTGTGTGTGCTCTCTTTTGTAATGCCCAATAGAAATCAAACAAGATTCCAGTATGTACTGAACATCACTCTTCATTTAGTCCCTTTTATTTTTCTAAGCCCTGAAATATCCCAGGTTTTTGAGATATCCCTTTTCAAAAGTCTGCATCGAAAAGCAAAAAATTGGCAAAATTTCTGCAGAAGGGGAAGAGTTTGAGAAATGAGTGTTATACTGAGAGAAAAAATTAAAAATCCACAGGAGGACCCAAGCTTCCAAAAGCCCTACCTCCTGAGAGAGCTCTCCTTATGTCTAAGTAAAGTAGTTTTTTCTGTCATAGAGATTAGCAAAACAAATAATCCTCCTTTATGATTTGGAAAAATTAATTTCTACTCCCTACATCTAAGTGAGTGAAAACAAATAAAGCTCCGTGAGAGGGGTCCTTAATTATCAGAAATGTTTTCAAAACATTGGGGCTTGGCATATCTATAAAGTATAAATAAATTAAATTTACTCATATGTGGGCATGTCAAAGAGGGCTAGTTTCAGAGAACCGTTTTCTTGGTCTTGGTCAAAACATCTTGACACCAGTGTTTTGCTTTTCAATTAGATCAACTGTACAGGTTTACCTCCATCAGAAGATTATATTTGCCTTCCAAATTATTCAAGTGGAATGTTCAGTTAAGGCCATCTCCAAAATGAAGTTATAATGATGAAGTATGAGTACAAATATTGATGTTTTCTTTATTTCTTTTCCAGGCAGAGTATGAAATTGCTCCAGATGAAAAACTGGGAGAGAAAGGAAAGGAAATCATGATGAAATACCTCACACCAAAGGTAAGGGGCTGCCAAAATGATATCACTGAAGGAATGCAGGGCACTCCTCTGCTACAAGCTCTTAAATCAATGGTGTGCAGTTTAGTGGTAATATCTTCCAGAGAACAAAACTTAATCTGTTAAGTAAAACAGCCAGGTATAAGTGGGGTCACATTTCAGTCCAAAAATTCACTTTGAAAGATAATGAACTTTTTAGGGGCCTTATGCATTCATTGATGCATAAGAGGGTTTCTCTGGTCTCTTCCCTTTATGTAGAAGTTACACATATGCAGTGTGAAGACAATCCTCACACAGTGGGCACCATTAAAAAGCAAACATCTGCCAACAGATTCCACAATTATTTCCTATCCTAATCAAATGGAAAAACGGTGGCATCCCAGACACAATTATGTCGTAAGCGTTGGTGAGTGGTGGCTTTTTAGTGGCAATTGCTATATATCGGTTGGTGAATTAGACTACTTAATGTTGCATCTCTGTCCCTTGTAAATACATTATGGAGCTGCGTGTCTCATAAGACATGGAACGCTATTCTTCAGCTGCTTTCTTAAGGATAGGTTCATACTCAGAAATCATATTCTTTTCTCCCTATTAAGTCCTTGCTGTTAAATCTTTGGTATTCATGAAGGAGAAAAACTCATGTGAACATTGTGTCCACTGGGTGGCATTATGAACTGGACCACGAGGCTGCTGCAAGAATTTTGGGCAGGCTGCAGCTGGGACTAGTTCTTTTTTGTTTTTTGTTCATTTGCTGACCACATTTAACCTTTTGCAGAAGTCTGTGCCAGTAAGCAACAAACGCTGAGCTTCAAACACATGAATTATCGTAGGCTTTCAGCTGTTTCAAGCTTCCTAAGAGTAACTAAGTCCCACAACCACCGCTTAGATGATTTTACAAGAGGAATGCGTTTAACCCCAAGGATAACATATTACATGTTGTACTAAATGCATTTTAAAACATTTAAATGATATAGTGTGATTTGGAGGTGGTGGGGCAGGGCAGACCACCTTTTTTTCCAGTCAATCATTTTCCTATGATAAAGTTGATTGTGTACTTTAAGTTCTCTCAGGGAGTTGTCTGCAACCTAGTTTCATTTACTGAACCTGATTAGTTTTAAGTATATAAGGAAGAGATGCTGCTGGTATGAATTGCTGCTATCCATTCATTATAGACCCCAAGTTTACCACTGGGTTTTATTTTTCCAAGGTGGTGGTCTAGGTTGAAGTCTCTGTTGCAGAGTAATGAGGGATGAGGGTTGAATATTTAAAGGCCATCATTCTCCTCTTGCCCCAGAAACACCTGCTTTGTTTTTCTCTGCAGTGGAGAAGTGAGTGTTGGTGATGCTAGTGACATCTGAGCACTAATCAAAGCAAGAGAAGGTCAGTGCTCACTGGGTTGATTTAAGCATGACCAGGAATGGTGCAGTATCCCCAAACATCTCTGACAATCCACCTCAGTGCTGACCAACAGCACCACTGCAATCCGAGGGTATGTCTGCATTGCAATTAGTTGTGACTGACTGCAGCACTTGTAGACATACCCAAGCTAGCTTTGATCTATCTAGCTTGAATGATAGCAGCAGTAAAGCTGCAGCAAGATTGGCTAGCTGCTTGAGTATATCCCCGTGGTCCTTGGCAGACGTGTGCAGCCTGTGTTGCTGCCTCTTCTGCTATGGTTTCACTGCTATTGTTGTTTGAGTTAGCTAGCTCACAGTGAGCTCAGGTTTGTCTATATGTGCTGCCGTCACACCTCTGATTGCTGTGTAGACAAACCTACAGTCTCTTGAGCAGTAACCGCCTCTCGTAGCAAATTCATTTCTTTCTCATCAAAAGGAAGGATGGTCTTGAGGTCAAAGAAGAATCATAGAATTACAGAAATGTAGGGCTGAAAAGGACCTCAAGAGGTCATCAAGTCCAGCCCCCTGCACTGTGGCAGGACCAAGTAAACCACCATCGCTGACGTGTTTGTCCACATCTTTTCTAAGCTGTGGTGCCTAGAACTGGACACAGTACTCCAGCTGAGGCCTCACCAGTGTCAAGTAGACCGGGACAGTTACCTCCCATGTCTTACATGCAACATTCCTGTTAATGCACCCCAGAGTGATATTAGCCTTTTTCTCAGCTGAATCACATTGTAGACTCATGTTCAATTTGTGATCCACTATAACCCCCAGATCCTTTACTGATTAGCTAGTTATTTCTCATTTTGAAGTTATTCATTTGATTTTTCTTTTCTAAATGAAATACTTTTCACTTGTCTTTATGAAATTTCATCTTGTTGAATTCAGACCAATTCTCCAATTTGTCAAGGTCATTTTGAATGATAACCCTGTCCTCTAAAGCAATTGCAACCCCTCCCAGCTTTGTGTCATTTGTGTATTTTATAAGCGTATTCTCCACTCCATTATCCAAGTAATTAATGAAAGTATTGAATAGAACTGGACCCTGGACTGACTCTGAGGGACTCCACAAGATACGCTCTCCCAGTTTGACAGAGAACCATTGATAACTACTCTTTGAGTACTGTCTTTCAACCATTGTGCATCCACCTTATAGTAATTTAATCTAGACCACATTTCCCTAGTTTGCTTATGAGAATGCCATGTGGGACTATGTCAAAAGCCTTACTAAAATCAAGATATATCAAGATTTATTAAATATATTAAGACTCCGGAGTTGGAGTTTCCATCCTGTGTCCTGTCATAATATTTACTCACTTGTCTGTGTTGTGAGGCTTCATTCCTTTAAGATTCTTAGGTAGAAGGGGTTATAGAAATGCGAAGTTATATTACTTCCTTTGTAACCTAACTCCAGGTCTCCAGAGGTGGGAGATTAGTACCTGCGCTAGCCTTAGCCCTTCACTTTGTTATTACTGGAAGAAGATACTGTGTCATTTTTGTTTCTTTTTGGAGATGACCTCAGTGCAACTCCATATGGAGGAGAAAATATTTCCCAGAGGCTAGACTAATTGTGCCACCTCTGCAGATTGGTTACTAGCTTTACTAATCCAAATCTCCTCCTTTCTCAAGGACCCTAAGGGCTTGTCTACATTGCCCCCAAAACAGCATTTAGTTAATGCCAACTAAGAACTTTTTTTTGTTCACACCTTTAGAATCTATATGGTGGAGTTACAGTGGGAGAGTGTGCACTGCTATTCACCCCCCACTCACACCCATAGTCCGAACTGCGAGGCAATGTAGACATAGCCTAAATATATCGAACAGATGCCCTGATGGGGTACCATCCAAACCAGCAAAGAAGAGCTCTTTTTCATTAGAGGTTTGCATTTCTCTGTTTAATTACCTGCCCATTAAAATAGACAAGTTATCTCAGATTCAAACACCTTCTGCTTACAGATGAACATTTTTCTTCAGCAGGTTTATGTCTGTACTTCAAAGAACCTCACTGTCTTGGTATAAAAATAGTTTGGCATAAAGCTTGATTGATGGAAGAAAATTATAGATGTTCTTGATTTATTTCTTGGAATGATGGTTCAAATTTAAAATCAGAGTAAATTTGTTGCTGCTGCTGCTTTTTGGAATGCAGGATCAGAAGCAAAATCAAACTAAAATGCTGACTCCATATTCTGGCTATTAATTATGATTATTTTTATTTAGATTTCTAAGTAGTTTGTAGTGTTATAGCTGTGCCATGCCCATTAGGATGCAATACATATAATAGATCATCATTATATCATGGGATGCTCATAGCCAGCTTGTAGGCATGCCCACCACAGCCCTGGTTCAGCAGCTCTGCCCACAGCAGCTTGTCTACAGCCCCACTCTGGCTTCCACCAGCCTGGGTTACAACGAGTAAGGTGACCCCAACACACTCCCAGTTCCAAATTTCCCTACAACCGTGTGCCCTGAGTGTCCAGCCCTTACCAGGGCCACTCAGAGTTATAATAAGGTTTGTTGCTCCTTTAAAGGAGACAAAAGCACATTACAGCTTATTAACTTAACTGGGGTAAATACACTCTTCCCTTCAAACACAGCACTGAGCTGGTATATAGTAAAAATAAAACAAATTTATGAACAAAATATACATAGGATTAAGTGAGTTCAAGTATAAGGAATGAAACTAGAAAGAGTTACAAGTATAACAAAATAAAATATATCATCACTCTAAAATACGCTCAGTTACACATATCATAGAAATAACAGGAAGAAACCATTTCCCCAAAATAAATAGACCATACCTCACTACCTCCAAAATCCTCATGTGACTCACACAGCTGGTAGCCTGAAAGGAGATGGGCCTTGCACTGTGTCCTCAGATCAGTAGGGGAAGTAAATTCCAGAGTAAAAGACTGCCTGTTGATAATATTCAGCACTAGCCCCCAGATAATCAAATCTAGGCTGTGCTCACTCAGCACCTCCGGTCAGATGTTGTGGAGAGAGGCAATGCCTCAAATAATCATGACTCAGACTATGATCAAAGTCCACATCTTGAATTGAACTTGGAAGCAAATAGGTAACCAGTGCAGTTCAAGGAGAAAAGTGCTCATATGTTTGCCATGGCTAATACAACAAAGAAGGCAAGTAGCCTCATTCTGTACTGGCTGTAGCCACCAGATAGTCTCCATGTACAGCCCCACTTAGAGGACACTGTAATAATCCAATCCACAAGCCACAAAATAATGTTTCACCATGGCAAGCTGCAGAGTTGCCTAACCAGATGCAGATAAAAATAGGTGCTTTTGGCCACAGAAGACCGCTGTAATTTCAGGTGTAATTCCAGGTAGATATCCTCCATTCTTCCACCTTACCCTGATGCATTAACATTCCCTCTTTCTTGTTTGAATTAAGCTGAAGCCAGCATACTCACATCCAAGTCCCAGTCTCAGCCAAAACCTGGGAAAACAGAGGTATTGAACTATCTGGCTCTGATGGAAATGAGACTTAGAACTGCATCTACATACTAATGCTGCCTCAACGTAAACTGATTTGTTGTCTTAATTGGTGGTTTCACACGACTGTTGAGAAGAAGAGGAGATCAAATAAATCCTTTTGGGATCTCCATATGAGATCTGTTGTGGCAGAGGAACAATTACCCTAAAACTCTCTAGGGGATACCTGGAAGAGGAAAGAATGGAATCACCTCAGGGTTCTATCCTTTTCCCCAGATAAGGGCCACTGGTGAGTCAACAAAATTTCATGTTCTACTGTATCAAAGGCTGGCAACAGAAACAGCCAGTTTTGCATGGACCAGGCCTTTGTCCATCACTAAGAAGAGACCTCTATCCAAAAATATGAGTGCCATCTCATGCCATACCCAGACAGAATGTCCATCTGAAAGGAACTGGGAAATGTGAAGACTCCAGATGGCTTCAAAGTTGCCTCAGCACAACCTTCTCAGTAGACTTCACCAAAAAGGAAAGACTAAGGACTGGGCAATAATTGTCTGCTAAGTTAGCTTTGAGAGAGTTTCTTCACTAGTGGCTTGTTTCAGGGAGGATGGCACCTTACTCCCTTTAGGGAAGCTTTAACAATCGCTACAAATAAAGTACTCAACTCTAGGGTGGGCCAGAAAACAAGAATTCTGATTCGTGAAAAATGTTGAGGTTTCAGAATTTCCTTTCGTTCCTCATTGGAACAAAATCAAGACCTCTCTTTCTCTTTCAGGTTTTGACCAGAAATTCCACCCTGAAACTCAGAGACCTTTCTAATGAAAGTTTTTTCAAAGACCAATATATTTCCATGGAAAGTTTTGGTTTTGTCGAACTGGCATTTTTCAACACAAGATATTTCTTCTAAAAATTCCTAACTGGTTTTACTCAACACCTTCCTGTTTGATAGAACTAGCCATGAGAGAGATGAGTCCCACTCATAGGGCACAGGCTGAAGCACCTTGGAAGCCTGAAAGGAAAGCAAATTTCTGAAGCTGTGATATGGGTTGATAAAAATGTTCATGTGAATTTTCACAAACATTATTTTCCTGATTTCACTGGCAGGTTGTGTTTTGGCTTTTCATAAACTCATTGATATAATGGAAATGTTTGAGATTTAAGTTCCACCTTGTCTATGGATAGAAAGTCCACAAGAGTAGTCATAGAACAGTTATAAGTAAACCCAACACAGCTTTACTTCATTGCCTGGCTTCCTATTGTACCTGACTCCCGCCCTCCCCACTGTAATAGCAGGCAAAGAGGTATACTTACATTAGTACTGCTTTTAAATAAGAGCTTTGCATGCCATCTCTCTGCATCATTTTTGTCTTGCTGTCTTTGTGAGAACCACTGTACCCAACTCTACTAAATCATTAGGTCGTTATTTTCTCTCTCTCTCTCTCTCTCTCTGCAGTGTCTTGAGATACTTTGTCTGAGAGATGCTATATAAAAGCAAATTGATTTGAAATGGCTCTTAAGACATTCTCCATATGCCATTACAGTTTATATTTGGACTCAGCTGGGTACTAAAAATGTTACTGAATCGGATGGCTAATGTGCATTGTTATTCCCATTAATATACTTTACAGAATCCGCAGAACGGTAACTGCAGTCGTTTTCTTATCTGAATTCCTATTCATTCACCTTTCCTTCAGGAAATGCACTGAATAAAGGCCATGTTTACCATTTTTTCCCTTTTCTTCAGGAGGTGAATAGGACAAGGATATAGTTCCTTGTATTCCAGTGAGGGGAGAGCAATGGGTATTTTGTTTTAAAAAAAAAGTGCCCTTTGTTTTTACAAACAATTATAGGATAAGGAAGGGAGGGCTTAGTCTTGTGAAGGGGAAATTGGCTCATCAGCAGTGTCTGGCCTTGCATTTGTATACCAGCTAAGGAGTGCTGTGCATTCACATTAGGCTCTGTCAATGATATCAACTTATTTTTAATGTGGATGGGAGGAAATTACAGTTGTATGTTAACCTTTTCTGCTGGGCAAACTTCTCCCACTTGAGTCTAGTGCTCCCAGAGTTTGTATCAGTCACGCACTGCTGTAGAATAAACTTCTTGTTGCACAGCATCATTTTAATCCTGCTATTGAGGGTTTTATTTTCCACTATCAAACACATCCATTGTTGTCTCCTTGAGATTTCTTTTCCCTTCTTGTTTTTTCCACTGGTGACATAAATGCAAAATCAAGGCACTCATCTGGCTGGATTAATCATCTTCTCGGATCACTGCTGCCTTCCATCTCCCATGAGGAAGACTCACTGTATCACTTTTTAATGATATTGGCTATATCCCATTTATGGAAGGACAGGTCACATCACACTGAGAACTGCACTATAGTTCTGAGACCTCTTGCTATCTCTCTGTTTAGTTATGCTAAATGCCTTGCAGGAAAGATTCAGTAATTACTTTTTGGAGCAGCCATGAATCGAAGTTGAAAGTCACTGGAAATTGATGCCCAGAAGGAAGAAATTAAAGTTCCGATAAAAACAATCTAGAAAGCTTAGTGTGAGACAGAGGCTTAGTGTTCTGAGAGACAAACTTTCTGGGATTGCTTTCTAGAACACTGCATTCTCAAGCAAATCCAGCCGGTTGGTCATATACCCAGCTGGGCTTTCGCTTTCCAGTTATATGTCTCAATGGTAACAAAAGAGCAACACCATACAGTACAGTACATTCTCTTTCACTGGATACTGTGTGTGCAGTGTTTGTACAGGACATACCTGATGCATGTCACAGTGGAGGTGGGAGCCTGTACGAAGGGGAGTGGCTCTCTGCAGAACTGGTCGTAGAACCATTCTGAGACTGCACAAGAGTCCCCTAATCAGATTACCGACAAAGCACTTGATTTTTGACACAGAAGGGGCATGTGGTGTGGTGTGCCATGTGAACACAACATGCTGCAGGGTTCTAAGAGTGGCCATGGGTATTTACCAGCTGCGAATGTTATTCACAGCAGCTTTTAGAATTATTACAAAACTTTTAGGATGCCAAATACTTTAGGTTAAATCGTGATTTGAATGAAGTCAATGGGAGTTTTGTCATTGACTTCAGTGGGGCCAGGATTTCACCCTCTGACTCGATGAATTTGTCGTTCCTTCTTTTATTGACTTCACTACTATGTAGTGACCATCCAGTGGTGAGTGTTTAACTTGAGCCTCCACCTTGTATCTAGCATAATCAATATATAATCCAGTCTCCAGAGAAATCAATATGTAATTGTTGTCGTTCCAGAGACAGCATAATCAATGTCTCTAGCGATCCGAGTGTCTCAGTCCTAAGGAAGTTGGGAAGTAAACTTTGCAGTGTGCTTTCTGTACAAGCAGATCTCCATAGATTCACATGGATGTTCCCATTTTGGCAAAGGTTCTGAACAGCAGTCCAGTGACCTTGCTACTCAAATTAGTGCTTTATAATCAGGCTTTACTATTAATAAGCATTCTTCCAATTACAGGGGACAAGCTGTAATACTGCGTGTTAGTGGAATCTAAACAAAAAAATTGTACAACTGGTTTGATGAGGAGTTTCTTTGCTCTTGTCTCAGAGTAAATGACATTTTCCCATGGTTTGTTCAAGCCCTGTTCCCTAATACCTTACCCAGTGTTTATAATTCATACTCTAGCTAACTAAACACTTAGGACTTCTGGTTCTTGCAATGATGACAAACTGCTGGATATCCTATTGAAAATGATATGGAGTCTGTTCTATTCCACTGTCCTAAAATAAATCTATGGGCACTCCTCTGTGCTCATTTGACGTACATTTGACAGGGCTATTCTGGTAGAACACTTTTTCATGTGGCTAAAAGGTTGGGCCAGGTACAATAACTGCACTGCTCACATTTTAAAGAAATGTCGCTTGACTTGTCTTTGTGGCGGGGTTAAATTCTCAGGTTCATATTTTTTGCTGAGCAGACACTTCTCAACAGTTTGTCATGTGTGGTCAGGAAAATCACTGAGATGACATGGTCCATGGGCAAAGGCCATTTATCTGGCTCAGGTTTGACAGAATTACTCTGGTCTGACCTTTGAAAAATGGAAACTTGTGCCAGCTGAATCATGTCAGCAAAATGTGTACAACTGGACAGCATGTGAGTCATTCGATCTGGGCAGGCCTCACAGGCTGTTAACTCACAGTGACTAGCGTCATGGAGACTGTGTTCTAGCCAGTGTATCCGAGAAGTTAGATGGTTTGCTTTCTAGAGATGTCAGCATTCAATCTGCATGTGTTGGATGTTTAACCAACAACAATTTGTAAAGCTGAATTTTATGGATACACAACATTTACCTAAAGTAACCTCTGCTGCAGTAACCTTTCCTTTATTAGCTAGGAGGGCAGTATGTCCACTCTTTTCCTAAGCCATTATCCCATGGCAGTCATAACTGGCCAAACTGCAGCTTAGGTAGAAGGCAATTCTAGTTTGCTTACCAATATTGTAGCAATGGGCTAAAACTAATCATTTGTCTGAGTTTCTACCTCACACCCAAACCCTGAACTTCTGCACTTCGGATAAAATTGGATCCAATTCCAACAAAAACCCTGGATTTGTTTTTCAAAACCCAAACCCAGCTGACAAGGATTTATAAAATCTAAAACCACCCCTGGCTTTGCCAATCCCCCTGCTCTTCCATTGGGGGAAGATAATCTTCACTTCCCTCCTGAAAATTGTTCTGCAGATGTTATGCACATGACATTGTTCCTCTCGGAATTAGTTGGGTGAAGAAGAGATTCCAACATACTGGACAAAGTTTACAAAGTTGGTCAAAACACTATGATGCCAGTGACTGAAGTAGCCAATTATTATTAATACTAATAATAGTGTACTGTCTGGCAGGGGAATCTGAGAAATGGAGGAGACGCACTTTGTGCCCTCAAAGCATAAGTATGTCTCTTATTACAGCTTGCTTATTTCTTATGGCGTTGGGTGAAGAGAAGAAGCAAGTTTCCCACCATGGTTGTATAACCCACATAACGTAGATTGGTATATATGGGTCACACATTGACTGGGGAAGCTTGTCCTGAACATCAGAGGTCCTCAGCAGTTCAAATCTCCATATGGGCCAACACTTATAACAACATTGCTGGTGGGGATCATCTATGGGACTTGAACCTAGAATCTCTGGATCTAAAAGCATGTGCGCGGAGGTGTGGTGGTGTTCCACTTCTTGAGTTAAAGGAGCATCTGTGGTAGCTTAAAAGCAGTAGCAGACTGATCAACTGCAGCCAGTAGAAGGAGACAAAAACTCACACAGGGATAATGCAGATTACACTTAGCCTGTTTGTGTTGGTACCTGCTGTCAGTATCCCCCTTAAGAGTGACTGTTAAAGTGAGGTTAAATATGATGCCTTCCTCCTGATTTCTCCATCTAAAAGCTACATTAACCAGATAGCCTTTTATGAATGGGCTTGGCAGATGTACGATGTGAGCCATGAGACTTATGCTCTTATCTGGTAAAATTTGAGTGGGAAAATCAGTTTGCTAATAACATTAGAGTGTTTTGTTTTAACAGATCCAAAAATCACAACAGCATCTTAAGACACTGTTTTTGTCTCACAAGTAATAAATACACAAAATGTATTTAAATGCGTTAAAACTTCATTGGAGAAAAATCTCTTTTAAAAAGTATATGAACCTCCAAAAATTCCTTTGATGGCAGGTGGGTTTAAAACATAACCAGCTTATTCATGCTGTGGAAAGTTGGCTTTCAAAGCACTCAACTTTAAATTGTTTTTTTTAAAAGGAAACTACACATGTTAAAAGCACTTGACCTGCATGCCAAGCCTCTGCTTGTAAATTAACTTAATATCATTTAATCAGGCTAAAGCCTGGACCCAATTCAAAATCCTAGCATCGTAATTTAAATATCCTAAAACAGCTGTTGTTTGTCCAACAGATAAAACTGAGGAAGAGCAGAATATGCCACTGTAAACAGCATGTCATCCTGAACAATAAACATCTTTCTTCTCCATTCTCTTCTGATGGCAGTTACTGCGTGTTATCTAACTGGCCGTTCACATGGTACACGTGATCAGGGGACTCCCTTCTTAAAAGGGGTCGGTGTTTGTGTGACTTTTTGTTCTGCTCTCATGTGGGTGTTTCCAGTCTTTCAGTAAAAGTGGCACCCAGCATCCTGTTTTATATTAATTTTACTCATTTCCCAATTGTTTTTAATACCCTCAAATAGCAAGCTGCCTGTAGGGTTTTCATTTCACGTGCGCACACACACTCTCTCTCTTCCTCCCTCCCTCTCAGGATTTTGACCTATTATGTAGTGAAGCTCATTATTAAAGAGGGCCAGAGCCTGCAAACTTTGTGCCCAATGCAACTCCCATTGCAGTTGGGAGCAAGAAAGCCTCTGACTTCAGTGGAAGCTGGATCAGGCATCTAATGCACATGAGCAAACCTTACTCAATGCAAGTGGCTCCAGCGGCGCAGCTTGTAAAGGAAGAGTTACTCACACGCATAACAGTTTCAGAATCAGGTCCTATGTCTGGGGTGAGCTAATTTGGGCAGTGGTCTGTCTGTTTTCCCACTAGAAAGCCGTTAAATAACAGCGAGGTTGTAAATGAGTTTTTATTTTTTTTATGGAACAAATGACATTTGGTTTACCAGAGCAAGCCAAGCTATGACTATTGCAACATAAGGTTGCTTGCTAATGTTTAGACGACTCACCAGTGATGGGAGAATGTCAAAAGGTAGAAAAGTTCCAATAAGCAGCTGAGGAGCTGGGTGCTCATCCAAAACTCTTGAGCACGTTAAACTGAATAGGAAAGCTTGTTAGAACAGACTTTCTCATATTATCTTGTTGCCTCTGTTGCCAGGTCCTGTATGGGAACAGAAATCTGAGCCAGGCACAAAAGAAAAATGATTGTTGATAACAGTTATCTAATTTTTTTTTTAACCAGAAAAATATGTTCAGTTGAACTAGAGATAGGTCAGGTTTGAACTTCTCACAAGTGTCACAGCCTTCAGATCTGGCGTTTGGGTTGGCCTATTTTATGATATGTAGGAGGGTCAGATGACAAACCGGGATTCTAAAATCCAGACTTTCCTAATGGTATTTGATTCTGGGGTTTGTGCTGAGGTCAGGCCAAAATGTAGCAAAAGCAGGAAAATGTAGATTGGTTCTGATTTTCTTCAAACTAAGTGAGGTATACCATGACTTCTTCTCACAGATGTTTGATTTTTGGCTGGAACCTTTAATGTGTGGCTGGAAAATGAGGCTTTTGAAAGAGAACTTTCTATTCTATTCTCTTGTTTAACTTCTTATTTTATCATTATTAACACACATGAGCTTTCCATATAAGTAGTAACAAATCTAATTCATAATCTCAATTGTTACCTTTAAAAGACCTGTTTGTGTTTAATGAATCTTATCATTATCTGTATATATATTTTATTCAAATTCCAAAAATGGTAACCACATATTGTAAAATCTACTTGATCCTGAACAAAAGACTATCTGTCATTTTTTCCCATTGAATAAGTTTCTCATACTTTATTTCTCCATGCCACTAATGTTGAGAAATCTGTCCTTTTCCAATAATGAGGTATCACAGATCTAACTTCTAGTAATAATTGTGCTTGTTACACCTTGATACCCCAATATTCACCACTGTCATGTAATTAGGATATGTCTTATACAAAGCATGCTTTGTGAGGTGTCATCCTAAAAGTCTTGATCTGTTAGACAGTAATATCTCATTTGATTGTATGTGCTGTCATCGTGTGTGACGTTATGAAGTTTGGCTATGTATGGGTTGCTGAAACAGGTCCTGAAGTTGAAAACACCCACACACAACCTTTCAGGTATGACAGTAAAAAGGCCAAATTATGTTAATGGCTTATTGAGGAAATGCACACAAGCACAAGGATTACCCCAGGAACTGTGTATACTAGAAACCTCTCAGAGATAGCACTACACAATGGGAACTGTTTGACCCAGCTCACAGTAAAAGAGCTTTCCAGCAAGTGGGGAGAAGGTATAAAAGGGGGGAAATGACGTCATGGGGGGACCTCACTCTCCCGACAACAACACACCTGGAAAAACCTGAGGAAGAAAGACTGAACTGTGGGAAGTGATGGTCCCAGGCTAGAAGGATTTTTAGTCTGTGTATGGAAACCTGGGAAAGCCAAGGCATCTTGTGCCTTAAGAATCTGCTAGCCTGTTTATCACTCAGGGTGAGAATTTGTTAATTTATATCTTACCTATCTAGTGTGTTAAGCTCAGTTTGCAGGTTTTGTTTATTTACTAAGGTAATCTGCTTTGATCTGTTTGCTATCTCTTATAATCACTTAAAATTTCCTTTTGTAGTCAATAAACATATTTCTTGTTTATAACATAACCCAGTTTGTGCAATTCATATCTGGGGGGACAAAAAGCTGTGCACATCTCTCTCCACATTGAGGGAGAGGGTGAATTTTTATGAGCTTGCGCTGTGCAGATCTTTCTATACAGTGCAAGACAGTATTATTTGGGGTTTATCTCCCAAAAGGAGTGTTCATGTGAGTGCTGGGTGAGTCCTCTCACACAGAGCTGACTTCAGTCAGTGTCTGCAGCTGGGTGTGGCCCTACCTGTGTGTGTGTGCTGCAAGAGGCCAGAGAGCCTAATTCAGCAAAACGGGGAGAGGGAATCCAGGCTGGTGGGGCAGAACAGGCTCAGTGAAACCCCAGTACATCAAGTGACACCCCGGACAAGGGGTCCAACCCGACACAGTGATGCAGAGAGCAGGGTCATATGTACAGCATGTTGCTCTGAAACACTGGTGGTGATTTTAAGTGAGTTCTAAGTGTGTCGGCTACACAACAGACAAAGTGGTTACTGGTTTGTTATTTTCTGTTTGCTTATTTTGGGAAAGAGAAGTAGGGACAGGAAAAGCAGGAAAAAGAGCAAAAGTGAAGCTACCAAAAAGTTGGAGCTTTACCGGTTGTAAATAGAAGAAAATGAAAAGATGTAGATAGAGACAGATAGAATTGAAACAGATAGAAATGGGTGAGCAAAAGGCTGCACATCAGAGGGCCATGGAATTGAGATAGCTAGAGGCTGAGGAAGCCCGAGAACGGACAAAACTGGAGGCTGACAAAGAAATGGAAGCAGAAGCAGCCAGGCAGAAGTTAGCCAAGAACAGGAGGAAAAAGAAAAAGAGAGGAAGCATCAACTGGCCACAGTGGAGTGGAAGAGACAGAACCCTACACTAGGGGCCCCCCCTTCCAAAAATCCACAAGTGGGAGCGGTTGTGCCCAGCGTACAATGAGTCTGGGGACATTGCTGAATATTTCATCACCTGTGAGAGGCTGTCTATGCTCCATGCAATTCTTGAAGATCAACAGATGACCACTTTGGTTGCAAAATTGACTGGGAGAGCTCTAGACATATTCAATAAGATGCCAATTGGTGATGCTTCCAATTATGGTAAATTTAAGGAATTGGTTTTGAAACAGTTTCAGATTACACCTGAAATTTATAGAGTAAAATTTAGAAGCCTTAAGAAAGGGGCTGGATTAAGTAATGTGGCTTATGTGAACCAAATGAGAGATTTACTGGATAAGTGGATGAGGGGAAAAGGTATTACAAACTTTGAAGCAATGTGTGATTTGGTTGCTCAGGAACAGTTTCTGAATATGTCTAATGATGATGTAAAACAGTGTTTATGGGATAAAAAGGTAGAAATGGTCAAAGAACTTGCAGCTTTTGCAGATAATTTTGAACAATCCCAAGCACCTATTAGGAACAAGTCACAGGCAGAGGGGTTCAGGTTTGGTGGGAAGCCAGGTCACCACTTTATTCCTGGGGAAAGGGAGGATGACCGGGAGGTGAGGCACTCCCATACCTGTCCCAAACCACCCTCAAAAACAGGAGACCCTAGAAGGTGCTTCCACTGTGATTCTGTAGAGCACCTGAAGTATAACTGCCCCAGATAGAAGGAGAATAAACCTCCCCTGTCCCATGTTGGCTCAGTTGTCCTCAGCCTCAAGTCACCGGAGGGTACCCCCATAACTTATCACACCTTCTTGGTGGACACTGGGCCTGGTGAACCAGACAAGGAACTCATTAAGATTGTCAGAATTGATGGCACAGAGTGCCTAGGTTGGAGAGATACTGCGGCCCAGCTCTCTCTGGTTCGATCGAGTGTGGTCTCAGAGGTTAGTATTTTACCTGGGCAAATGGCCAGCATTAAGGGGGGTGGGGCCGGAAAGGTTCCCAGTACCACTAGCAAAGGTTCATGTAGAGTGGGAAGGTTTGGAAAGCGATTTACTTGTGGGGATGCTAGAGGACATCCCAGTGGACATGTTGGTAGGGAACGATTTTTTCCACAAGGCCAGGACTGTTGGTGTGGTAACTCGCAGCATGAAGGAGTGTTGTGTAGGGTTCCCAAAGTGGGAGGAGAGGGTGTTGCCTGCCAGTGAAAGGGCTGTTCCAGCTGGTAGCTGCAGGTCTGATGCAGCTGAGCCAGTAATAGATCTTGCCCTAGGGAGCATGGAAGGGTGTGTCTCAGAGAGAAGCCCGGAGGATCATAGAATCATAGAATATCAGGGTTGGAAGGGACCCCTGAAGGTCATCTAGTCCAACCCCCTGCTCGAAGCAGGACCAATTCCTAGTTAAATCATCCCAGCCAGGGCTTTGTCAAGCCTGACCTTAAAAACCTCTAAGGAAGGAGATTCTACCACCTCCCTAGGTAACGCATTCCAGTGTTTCACCACCCTCTTAGTGAAAAAGTTTTTCCTAATATCCAATCTAAACCTCCCCCCCTGCAACTTGAGACCATTACTCCTCGTTCTGTCATCTGCTACCATTGAGAACAGTCTAGAGCCATCCTCTTTGGAACCCCCTTTCAGGTAGTTGAAAGCAGCTATCAAATCCCCCCTCATTCTTCTCTTCTGCAGGCTAAACAATCCCAGCTCCCTCAGCCTCTCCTCATAAGTCATGTGTTCCAGACCCCTAATCATTTTTGTTGCCCTTCGCTGGACTCTCTCCAATTTATCCACATCCTTCTTGTCGTGTGGGGTCCAAAACTGGACACAGTACTCCAGATGAGGCCTCACCAATGTCGAATAGAGGGGAACGATCACGTCCCTCGATCTGCTCGCTATGCCCCTACTTATACATCCCAAAATGCCATTGGCCTTCTTGGCAACAAGGGCACACTGCTGACGCATATCCAGCTTCTCGTCCACTGTCATCCCTAGGTCCTTTTCCGCAGAACTGCTGCCTAGCCATTTGGTCCCTAGTCTGTAGCGGTGCATTGGATTCTTCCATCCTAAGTGCAGGACCCTGCACTTATCCTTATTGAACCTCATCAGATTTCTTTTGGCCCAATCCTCCAATTTGTCTAGGTCCTTCTGTATCCTATCCCTCCCCTCCAGCGTATCTACCACTCCTCCCAGTTTAGTATCATCCGCAAATTTGCTGAGAGTGCAATCCACACCATCCTCCAGATCATTTATGAAGATATTGAACAAAACTGGCCCCAGGACTGACCCCTGGGGCACTCCACTTGACACCGGCTGCCAACTAGACACGGAGCCATTGATCACTACCCGTTGAGCCCGACAATCTAGCCAGCTTTCTACCCACCTTATAGTGCATTCATCCAGCCCATACTTCTTTAACTTGTTGACAAGAATACTGTGGGAGACCGTGTCAAAAACTTTGCTAAAGTCAAGAAACAATACATCCACTGCTTTCCCTTCATCCACAGAACCAGTAATCTCATCATAAAAGGCGATTAGATTAGTCAGGCATGACCTTCCCTTGGTGAATCCATGCTGGCTGTTCCTGATCACCTTCCTCTCATGCAAGTGCTTCAGGATTGATTCTTTGAGGACCTGCTCCATGATTTTTCCAGGGACTGAGGTGAGGCTGACTGGCCTGTAGTTCCCAGGATCCTCCTTCCCTTTTTTAAAGATTGGCACTACATTAGCCTTTTTCCAGTCATCCGGGACTTCCCCGGTTCGCCACGAGTTTTCAAAGATAATGGCCAATGGCTCTGCAATCACAGCCGCCAATTCCTTCAGCACTCTCGGATGCAACTCGTCCGGCCCCATGGACTTGTGCACATCCAGCTTTTCTAAATAGTCCCTAACCACCTCTATCTCCACAGAGGGCTGGCCATCTCTTCCCCAAGAAGGGTATTTGAACCTTAGAATCCACAGAGGAGGGGGGTGAGGGTTCCTTTGGCACTGCAGTGCAGGGTGGCAGCATGCTTCCAATTGAGGGAGAGGTGGAATCGGGCCTTTGCCCAACTGAAAGCAATAGGTCCCCAGACTGGGGGCAGGATAGATGTTGTCAGTGTCTAAGGAAGTTATCCCAAGTATTAGCCACAATATAAAGAATTAATACTAATAATAACACAGCTGCAGCTCATGCTCTTATCCACTCCCAATATCAATTCCTATATCTGTGATATGAAACAAAAATATTCTGGAACTATGAAGCCTTGTGCTCAGCTGGCTTGCCTCAGCCAGACCCAGATGACTCTGTGGTAGGAAAAGAAAACCCAGCTGTCGGTTACTTAAACTGATGCCGCTGCTCATGATCTGAAACTGACTGTTCTCTACAATGCAACTTGCTCTGAAGGTCAGGGGAAAAAAGATGTATTTTCAAACGTCTTTGTGCCTTACCAAAGAGACCAATGAAATGTGTGTGCGATGGGACAGTACTGGGGCCCCTTCTCTCATGGGGGTGACACACATCTGATCCACGCCATGCCGAAACACAAACAGTCTCTAGAATACCTCTCTTCTGCCTCCTCTCTGACTGCACTCTCCTCTCCTCTTCTGCCTTTCTCACCTTATCCCCCTCAATCTGTCCCTCACTAGCTCACCCACTCCACAAGCCCTGCTTACCTCTTCCTACCCTGTCAGTCTCTGGGTCAGATTAAATCTTGGTTTATGCTGGCCTTTCCCGCCCACTGGGGTGGGAGTGGAGAGTGCAGTCGCAGAAAGTGGCTGTACACCTCTCCCCCGCCCCCAGCCAGCTTTGAGCAGGGGGTTGGACTAGATGACTTCCTGAGGTCCCTTCCAACCCTGATATTCTATGGTTCTATGATTCCCTGCCTAGCCGGGTTATGGAGAGTCAGAATATCCCCATTGCAGGGGCATCAGTGGAGCCTCCAGTGGAAATACCATCTGCCCTCTCCTGGAGTGAGTCCCCCCTGGCAAACAGAAGGCTGGCCTTGGCGGCACCTCCCTGTGCAGCGCGTGAAACCAGTTCACTATCTCTACTCCCCAACTCCAGACATATTCATCTAATGCACTTTCTCCCACCCTCCTATACTATCACATACACTGGTGCTGCCCTCTGCCAACATCAGAGACCTTGCATTCATCTTAGAAGCACTCAGTCCATTTTCTTTCCAATCCCTTCCCTGATTGCAGGACCTCTCATCACCACATTCATATGACTTACAGTGGGGGCAAACTTAAGCACCACTAGGCATCATTAACCGCATCCTATAATGGCTGTACCTTTCAGAAACATCTGGAAGTGGATATGGGATGCAGCAGCAGCAGAATTGGTATTGCATGCCAAAGGTTTGCTAGTACTGACAGAGACTGTTGCTTTCGGTGCTGCAGAGCGGTGAGAGATATGCAAATATGCAGATCAAATGAAGCCACAGGACAGTTGGACAGTTATTTTTTCCAGGTTCTCTTAGACACATGACCATTCTGATCACATCATGCTATAGGACATTCGCTTTTCATCTGAAACTGTTCCTTTCAGAGCTTTCATACCTCTTCTAATTTTTAGTCCACGTAGAGAATTTGCAAATCGTTTACACATGGAATGTTGGTTGCCCACATCTGAAAATATACACATCGTTAAGTCATAAGTGCTTGGATCTGGAGACAGCTTAGGAAAAGTTATGGCTTGACCTTTTGTCCATGGACTGAACCATTTTTAATTAATTTTAGACTAGTTTGTCGTGGAATGTTTTCAGAAACTGAAATGTAACATATGCTGAACGTTATTTGTTTTATACAAGCAACATTTAAAATAACACATAATGATTCATCATTGCAGCCTGTCTGAAACTTGCCAGCAGTGTAACCATATTTATGATCAGAGAGCTTGCATGCAATCAATACTATTAAAAAAAGATATTCTTTTTCCTGTCTAGCTTTGCTTCTACCTCAACATTCATGTTTTAAGGTTCTCTGAAGAGTGGCATCCACTGCCCTAGAGCGAGTATGGGATGGAGCCTGTATTCCTGGGTTCAATTCCCTATGCTGCCACTAACATACTATGTGACAATGGCAAGCTATGTATAGTCTGATTTTCAGACGTATTGGAACACCCACAACTTCATCTTACTTCAGTGGGACTTCTTTATTTTACTAGGTGTTGTGGATGCTCAGCACATCTGAAAAATGGGGGGCTTATTAACTTCTCTATGCTCAGTTTACTGATCTGTAAAATGGCAGTAATAATAATAATAACTAGCTTTTATATAGTGGTTTTCATCAGTAGATGTCAAAGTGTTTTGCAAAGGAGCTCAGTGTCTATCCCCATTTCATAGATAGGAAAAGTGAGGCAAAGAAAGGTAAAGTGACTTGCCCAGTTTCATCCAATGGGCCAGTGGCAGAGCCATGAATAGAATGCAGGTCTCCTGAGCCCCAGTCTGGGACTCTACCCTCTAGGAGACATTGCCTCTGCAGGGTGTGGCTTAATTACTTAGTGCATCTTAAGTGCTTTGAGGTTCTTAGATGAGAAGCATTGCACAACTGCAAAGTATTAATTATTACTATTTATGGACTAAGAAATTGTTGTTGTTGGTTAAAAAGTCAGTCTGACCCAGATGAACAAGAAACTTCTGTTATTCACAGAACAGGTTTAGGACCCAAGCCTTGCTAACTAGAAACTTCCAGACATAGCCTTCCAGCTCACTACATCCCGACCAAAGTTTCCATGTCTTAAACGAAAAGTAGTACCACATTTAGCAGTTCCCTATCTTAAAGGAGCAGTAGCACATTTAACACATCTTAACAAAGTAATATAATTATTAGGGAAATGAATACTCCAATCACAACCATTTACTGCTGAAGTGCCTTACCCAATACTTCTGAAGGGTTTGACCAGTTGGCAGAATGACAAGATGCCACGTGTATTACACAGGTTCCCATGGAAAATATCTCCTCATCATAGAAATATTACAGATATCGTGACAAAACAGATAGAGATGAAGGGGATAATTTGTTTCCTTTTTTGTTCAGTAGATAACAAATAATGAGTCTTAAATGGCTGAGTGAAGCGCCCTGTAGCAGAACGTTATGGCACTGTCATAAAAGGCAAGTTTACATTTTAGAGCACAATGATACAAGGTGACATTTAAAATAACAGGTAATGGGGACTTCAGAATCATCTTGGAAGCTTTCATCAGAGTCTGAGCTTCCCTTCAGTACTTGCACAGTGAGGTATCTCAGTGCCTGTTGACCTTCATATGCAGATGTACACAAACACAGCAGTATATAGTGCTTTTTATTTTGGTTAAAAGTCTGGTAAAAGCGGTTACCCTTTCGACTTCGATTAAACCGTCTAGTCAACAGGTGTAGTTTGATGAGTTTCATTTTTATTGGATCAACTCAATAGCTTCATGCTCTGCCAGAGTCTTAGGACATGATTCTGATCTGAATTACACCTGTTTCCCTGGAGTTACTCCTGATTTACATTGGTGCAAGTGAGATCAAAATCAGTCTTTTAGCATTTGAGAAAATGTAGTAGTCATTAGGGTGCACTGGTAGGGTGACCCAGTGTCTGGTTTTCGACCAGAACACCCAGTCAAAAAGGGACCGTGATGGCTTCGGTCAGCACCACCGACCGGGCCATTAAAAGTATGGTCAGTGGTGCTGCGGAGCTAAGGCAGGCTAGTCCCTACCTGTCCTGGCTCCGCGCTGCGCCTCAGAAGCATCCATCAGGTCTGGCTCCCAGGCGGAGGACCGTGGGGCTCCACGCGCTGCCTCCACCTCGAGCACTGGCTCCGCTCTGCCATTGGCTGGGAACCGTGGCCAATGGGAGCTGCAGGGACAGTGCCTGTGGGCAAAAGCAGTGCGCAGAGACGCCTGGCGTACCTCCGCCTAGGAGCCGGAGCTGCTGGCTCCTTCTGGGGCGCAGCGCGGTCCACGGTGCCAGGACAGGTAGGAAGCCTGCCTTAGCTGCCCCACTGTGCCACTGACTGGGAGCCACCAGATGTAAGCCCACGCCCCAACCCCGAGCCCCAACCCCGGAGCCCTCTCCTGAATACCAAACCCCTCATCTCTGACCCCACCCCAGAGCCTGCACCCCCAGACAGAGCCCTCACCCCCCCTGCATCCCAACTCCCAACCTGGAGCTCCCTCCTGCACCCCAAACCCCTCTCCCCAGAGCCTGTGGCCCCAGATGGAGTCCTCACCCACCCTGCACCCCAACCCCCTGTCCCAGCCTGGAGCCCTCTCCTACACCTTGAACCCCTGCCCCAGCCCAGTGAACATGAGTGAGGGTGGGGGAGAGCGAGCCACTGAGGGAGGGGGAATGTAGTGAGCAGGGTCAGGGCCTCATGGAAGGTGGGGCAGGGGACATGGTCTCAGGAAGGGGTGGGGCTAGGGTGTTTGGTTTTGTGTGATTAGAAAGTTGGCAACCCTATGCACTGGTTATGTCTGTTCAGGCTTGTGGGGGTGGGGGTTGCGGGGATTTTTTTTTAAATACAAGAAAAACATAAGAGCTTAGAGATTTAACAGAAGAGCTTGAATCACAAGATTCAAGATGTATGGTATTAATCCATACCATCTAGATTTGCTTTCGGTAAATTAATCTCATGGCTGCTTAAGAACGTTTCATGTATACAGAAGTGATGCATTGGAGAGTAGGATGAAAGCCAAATCTGCTTTTACAGTCTTTGCCCATGGGATCCTGGGAGAGTGGCATGAAATAAGTGCCATTGAGCACTTTTCATAGAAATCATGCAAGTTGTCCATGCTCCTCCTCATCCAGGGAAGAATCAACTTTCTTCTTTAGTCAGCCACGGCGTTAGTCTTGTGAACTTTCAGTTGCTAGAACCCAAATGCTTGTTTCTTGCCTTCATAAGAGTTACTACCTATTTGTTGTTCTCCAAAGCAAAAGTAAGGTTGTGTGGGTTGTTGGTGGGCTTTTTTTGGGGGGGGGGCACGATCAGGGGGGCAGTGTTTTGTTTATTTTTAATTCCAGTCAATGTGAATATGTGTTGAATTGCAAGAGCTAAGAAAAAATGACAGGGTTGTTTAAGAATTCTGATGGACACGTTCAATCTGTCATTGTGAGGTATGAAATCATAAGAAAAATCTAAGAAATTATGTCAGTCTATATTGTATATAGCAGACTCTTTGGGACTATAAGGTGTACAGAAGGGTAGGCTACACTAATTGAGTTGGAATGGTCCCTTTGGCTTTAAGCCTCTGGTTTTGAATGGTTTCAAGGGCTGCCCAATTACACAACTTGTTTTCATAGACATACAATACCTCAGAAAATGAACTGCAGATGAAAAAAAATGTATTTTGTTAAAGAAAATTAAATGGTCTAGTAAAACTGTTTGCACTATATACTGGGCTCCAGTCCATACATATGTTTCCTTTTAAAAAGTGCAGAATGTTAGTGTTCTTAGATGCCTTTACTTCCATTAATATTGTTCATTTGCTGTTGATTTGTTAAGAGGGGAGGAAAGAGAAGAGCGATTCAAAGGTCAGTTGCGAGTGGTTTTGAAAAATTAAGCATTGACTATGTCTCTCATGAACTTGGGATGGAAAAGGGCAATTAACTGTACTTATAAATAGTTCTCACATTCTTTTTTCTTCCCTTCTTTCTTCCCTCACTTTATCACAAATTCAGTCTCCTCACATATTAAAATGGTTCTTAAAATTGTGCTTATGATTTTTTTGAAAGTGTAATATCCTAATATCATTACTGTTAATCATGTTTATTACAGTAGTGCCTAAGAGCCAAGCAACAATGAGGTTCTATTGTGCTTGGCACTGTACAAACATGGTAGCAGACAGTCCCTGTCCCAAAGTGCTTGCAATCTAAATAGACAAGACAGAGAAAGGGTGGGAGGAAGACTTATGACACACAAGCAGCATAACAATGTGATGGCAGCAAACATTGTTAGTTCTGATTCTCTTTTTTGGGGGGGTGGGGGGTTAGTTCAGAGGAGATGAGCTAAATGGAAAAAGAAGTGAAGGGAGAGAGGATGTTAACGGGAAGGGTGTGAGGGGGAGAGAGCAGGGAAGGGGAAGGTACAAGAGGCAGGTGTGGAGTGAAGCTGAGGTGAAGAAATTGGGAGGTAAGAGAAAAGGGAGGGTTGGAGCAAACAGCCAATCAGCACAGAGCAGAGAACGGCCAGTCAAAACTACAATGTATCAAATGTACAAAGATCCCTAGCCTTGGCTGCTTCTATCACTGCTCCTACTGGCTGGTTGCTATCTGAAGTTTTACTCCAAGAAAGGTGAGGGTGGAGAAGGTGCACCTGGGTCATACTTTCACCAGAGTGTGTGTGAGGGGAGAGAATGGTGGTCCCAGCTGGGCCCCATTTTGTAATGCACTTTGGTCTCAGACAAAATGTGATGTGTTCAGTGCCATAACATTAACTTGATCCCAGACAGAGGAGGAGAAATGGAGAGCATGGCTGTATGATTGGGGATGGAAAAGGAGCCAAAGTGTTCTAATGAATGCTTAATGCTCTGCACCTATAGCTGTATTTTGGCATTTAAATAAAAGCCTTGTTTTCCGGTGCTGAATGCCTGCAGGTCGCATAAAATATTGATCCCACAAAAACCCAGGGGAGATACAGATGCTCAACACCTCTACGAACCAGGCCATTTTTATTAGCTGTCTAATTATGGACAGGAATGTTTTAACATGTGTTAGATCATTGCCTCTCCCTTCAGCTCTGCTAACCACATCCAACTAATACATTCTTAAACACTGCTGTCTTTGTCTACACTAGGTAGTGAGTGGGGGTTAACCACATGTTAATTAAAACATGTAAGTTAACATGTTTTCTAACGCAGCTTATAGAATCATAGAATATCAGGGTTGGAAGGGACCTCAGGAGGTCATCTAGTCTAACCCCCTGCTCAAAGCAGGACCAATCCCCAATATTTTTTAAATTTTTTAGCCCCAGATCCCTAAATGGCCCCCCTCAAGGATTGAACTCACAACCCTTGGTTTAGCAGGCCAATGCTCAAACCACTGAGCTATCCTCCCCTCCCCCACCCCCCCAAGACTCCTGTTAACTTCAGTAGTCTTTGGATCAGGCCCTGGACAAATATTCTTAAATGCCTTAGAATTTATATTATATTTTGTTTCCAGTTCGTTCACTGTCATGCCTCCAGTCAGTCATATACATACAAATTTTCAAAATTGGATGCCTAAATGTAGAGATCTCAATCCATATTTAAGCGCCTAAATAAGTGGCTTGATTTCTCATGGTGCTCTGTACACCGCAATTCCCATTGGCTTCAGTGAGCTCTCACGATGAGATTGTACCTGGTTCCTGATCCGTTCAATGAGTGCAGTAATACTTGTTTGTTGTAGTGCAGTTTGAGGTCCTTTGATGAAGTCTGATGTCATTATTTAGAAGTTCTTCTGTTGAGTTAAATGTTCATATTACGTCAATGGGCCCTGTTTGTAGCACTTGGTCCTATTCAGTGTCGCCTTGCAGGCCTCAAAAAGAAAAGGAGGACTTGTAGCACCTTAGAGACTAACAAATTTATTTGAGCATCAGCTTTTGTGAGCTACAGCTCACTTCATTAGATGCATGCAGTGGAAAATACAGTGGGGAGATTTTATATACACAGAGAACATGAAACAATGGGTGTTACCATACACACTGTAATGAGAATGATCAGGTAAGGTGAGCTATTACCAGCAGGAGAGAAAAAAAACCTTTTGTAGTGATAATCAAGGTGGGCCATTTCCAGCAGTTGACAAGAACGTGTGAGGGACAGTGTGTGTGTGTGGGGGGGGAGATAAACATGGGGAAATAGTTTTACTTTGTGTAATGACACATCCACTCCCAGTCTTTATTCAAGCCTAAGTTAATGGTGTCCAGTTTGCAAATTAATTCCAGTTCAGCAGTCTCTCATTGGAGTCTGTTTTTGAAGTTTTTTTGTTGAAGAATTGCCACTTTTAGGTCTGTAATCAAGTGACCAGAGAGATTGAAGTGTTCTCCGACTAGTTTTTGAATGTTATAATTCTTGACGTCTGATTTGTGTCCATTTATTCTTTTACGTAGAGACTGTCCAGTTTGGCCAATGTACATGGCAGAGGGGCATTGCTGGCACATGATGGCATATATCACATTGGTAGATGTGCAGGTGAATGAGCCTCTGATAGTGTGGCTGATGTGATTAGGCCCTATGATGGTGTCCACTGTCACTATTTCACACCTGGGGACAATGTATACCTTCAAATCAGCGGCACTGCTATGGGTACCCGCATGGCCCCACAGTATGCCAACATTTTTCTGGCTGACTTAGAACAACGCTTCCTCAGCTCTTGTTCCCTAATGCCCCTACTCGCGCTACATTGATGACATCTTCATCATCTGGACCCATGGAAAAGAAGCCCTTGAGGAATTCCACCATGATTTCAACAATTTCCATCCCACCATCAACCTCAGCCTGGACCAGTCCACACAAGAGATCCACTTCCTGAACTCTACAGTGCTAATAAGCGATGGTCACATAAACACCACCCTATACCAGAAACCTACTGACCGCTATACTTACCTACATGCCTCCAGTTTTCATCCAGACCACACCACACGATTCATTGTCTACTGCCAAGCTCTACGATACAACCGCATTTGGTCCAACCCCTCAGACAGAGAAAAACACCTACAAGATCTCTACCAAGCATTCTTACAACTACAGTACCCACCTGCTGAAGTGAAGAAACAGATTGACAGAGCCAGAAGAGTACCCAGAAGTTACCTACTACAGGACAGGCCCAACAAAGAAAATAACAGAATGCCACTAGCCATCACCTTCAGCCCCCAACTAAAACCTCTCCAACGCATCATCAAGGATCTACAACCTATCCTGAAGGATGACCCATCACTCTCACAGATCTTGGGAGATAGGCCAGTCCTTGCTTACAGACAGCCCCCCAACCTGAAGCAAATACTCACCAGCAACCATGTTGCTCTCCAGAGAAACCCTTTGGCTGATCTGAGTGGTTATAATGAACTTTACAGGCATTCCACCCAACCTTCTTGGGCTAGACATATGGAGGGAAGGAGGAAATCTTCCACCGAGGACAAAAACATCAAGCATGTTCTACTGATTTTATTAAAATGCTAAACTCTGAGCCTCCATTGCCCAATACAGTAGACTGCAGCCCTGTTTAAAAATACTCCAGCAGAGCACAGAATATGCTTCCCTGTTGTAATCAGGAACGTATTCTCATTTCAGCAGAGAAAAAAAGAAAGATTTCATTCAGCTTTCACCAAGCTGGGGATTTGCTCCTACTTACTCCTGTCCCCTTCTCCTTTGCGTCCATTGTTTGCTCAATTATCACTGCAATTTATTACAATACTTGTCAGGATATCACAAACCAAGCGTGAGCTACCCAGGCCATCTGGTTAGAAGCGAGTGGTTAACTGCCTTGATCCTCCCACTCAGCACCATCTGGTGGTCATGGTCACGAATGAAAAGTTTTTCTTTACAAAGCGTTAGGGCTCCTCCTGAACGTATATTGAGAGGGTTTGATTGATACATATGGCTGGGATCTCGAACGGAGGTAGGTGCTCAAATCCCACTGATTTGAATATGGAAGGGGTGGTCTTCGTGTAAATAAGCACAGACACAAATAAGAAGGTGAATGAAATATAGCTATAGTGATAGCTATAGATCGATGGATAGATTTCATTCAAATGTTATAATTACACAGTTTTCTTATCAATATGCAAATGTATGAAATGTCTCCAAAAATAAGTCCCTTCTGTTAACTGCTCTGAAATAGACCAATTTGGTGATTTTCCAGGCACATTGCAAAAGACATCTGTTTGACAGGGATTTTGCAGAGCGCTGAAGGTATGTTTCCTACAGCAATGAAGGGTGGAAAGGAGTTCTTGTAGGTAGTTGACTGGGAGAATTCCTGTCTGAAATGATTATTTTAATGTGTTGAGATTTCAATGTACTACTAACTATGTTCGGGTGCCCAGATTCATGTATAGGTGTCTTTTTAATATTATGTAAATCTGAATAAACAAATAAAATACATTCTTTCTGCTCTTGGTTTATGTTGAGCTCCTGCTGGGAAAAAAATGGATTATTTTAGACAACACAAAGAAGTATCAATGAGATGAAAACACTGCCAGAATTCTCTTTTGTTTTAAAGAATGAAGGACTAGTCCCTATGCAGTTCAGTATCACAGGTTTTTCATGGGATGTAAAATGTGGTCTGTGAACTCATAGAGTTGGCAGGCCAGCATCTTTTGCATATCCATGGAGATCAAGATGAGGTGAAAGTACAGAAGAGTGCATGAAAGGTTATCGCATTCATGTGGGGATACAGTGGAGCATAGAGCAAATTACTACAGTATCGTACTTTTCTGCAGCACGACTCAGTTCTCAATTGCTCTTACACAACCCTTGGAGCTGACTTAGAATGGCCAAGAGCTTGGCTAATGAATATGTCTTAATGTGCTAGCAGGGAATCGGTTGTGCCTTATAACAAAGATAACACTGCTCTTTTCGTCTTTCCCTAGTCCCCAGTTTATGTTGCAGAAGTCAGTCAAGATCTTGTCCAGCAGACTGAGGAAAAACTTGAAATCAGCCCCTGCAAAGAGCTGTTTTCTCACTGTGCAAAGTAAGTATAACTTGACTTCCAAAGATCACACAGTTGCAGTGGTCAGACTTGTAAAAGACCGCGTCAGATAAGGGGAGGAAATTTTAATTTGGATCTGCACCTTGCATTTTCTTAAATTTACATTCATACTCTCAGACAAATAACTGACAAGTGATGAAATTGCTTCATCTGTATAAAATATAGTAAATATTTCCCTTCCACTATGCAGACTACATACAGGAACTTAGTGTTTCAGGTATTTGACAGAATGTTCTAGCCAAGTGAACCAGCCCTAGACTTCATGCTGTGTGGAAAGAGGTACAATGATAATGAATCCAAAGAAAACATCTCTGTTTCAAAGTGAATAAAAATTAAGTGGTTATACAGTCCATTTATACAGAGGAATGTGCAAATGTTGCCTGCATGGCTTTTCCTGAAAACCTTCAACAAAAGGATGGGGCTTTTAAAAAAATAATACCATCAGTCTGTCTATGGAGTTGAAATGTGTGTGCACTATTTAATCCTTTTGTCTGGGAAAAGGCTTATCGGTTTTGCAGAGGTGAAGCAATTGTGTTGTTGTGTCCTAAAGTTCCCAGTATGCAATTTGCATTTGAAAACACCGATCCTAGTATGTTTAATGCTAGTAGATCAGACACAAACAAAAATATGAAAAGGGGGGAACATCTAAAACAGTCCCATCTGGTCTCTGGCTGAGCACATTTTGTTTTTCCTAGGTGATGTAACGCGGATTTGAAAATGTGCTCTGCTGTCATTCACTGATTTGGCTCCTGTTGTTGACCTTTTCTGCTTTCAGTTATGCTTTGCGTTGGGAAAAGGTGTGGATTACTTCTGGCCCTCTGTTATAACAAATTGGTTTACTTGTATTGGCCTCGTGTCTGCTGGGATATTGATATAACTTACCCCAATTGAGTGCATGAGTCCTGAAGATGACAAAGGCAGAGCTTTGCTTGACTTAAAAAACCTGATATCAGTTTCCGTTTCTGAACTTGATTTCAAAGCTGACAGTTTACTGTAAAATGTATTCTGTTGATGCTGAGGATGGCAACAAAAAAGCAAATAACTGGTGAAAGGCAGCCATTGTTTGTTATAATATGTGAAGCTTTTAATTACTAGATGGCAAGCTTTGGACACCACTTAGTTGAGTTCTGTATTAAGAAGAATTTGAGATAACTGGCTAATTTATCTGTTTCAGTTCATAAATGGTTATGAAACCTCATTCATTAAAATGCTGATCATTTCACATGAACTGGAATGGGCTCAAAAGGAAGTTTGAAAAACTTGCTGTTGGTGTGGGCTAAATGTATTGCACCATGTTAATTTTGGAAGTGTGCATAGTCAAACCCAGACAGAGAAAGGACACACACAAATGAGCCCAGAGGAGGGCAACAAAAATGATTAGGGGGCTGGAGCACATGACTTATGAGGAGAGGCTGAGGGAACTGGGATTATTTAGTCTGCAGAAGAGAAGAATGAGGAGGGATTTAATAGCTGCTTTCAACTACCTGAAAGGGGGTTCCAAAGAGGATGGATCTAGACTGTTCTCAGTGGTAGCAGATGACAGAACGAGGAGTAATGGTCTCAAGTTGCAGTGGGGAGGTTTAGGTTGGATATTAGGAAAAACTTTTTCACCAGGAGGGTGATGAATCACTAGAATAGGTTACCTAGGGAGGTGGTGGAATATCCTTCCTTAGAGGTTTTTAAGGTCAGGCTTGAGAAAGACCTGGCTGGGATGATTTAGTTGGGGATTGGTCCTGCTTTGAGCAGGGGATTGAACTAGATGACCTCCTGAGGTCCCTTCCAACCCTGATATTCTATGATTTTATGAAATGTGATGTTTGCCTGCCTTTATGTGTTGTAGCAAGGATTTATTTCAAATACATCTCCATGGATAAGACTGATCCCCTGGAGAAATATATATATTTGCATGTGTTTCCCTTGTTTTGTTTTTTAATAGCTACGGTGGCATGTACCACTGTTATCTTGTTGGGTCTAGGTGTGATTTTGGATTTTTTTTTCTTTTTGTTAGTAACCCGCTAATATTGAGATTTTCTTCTGTAAACTACACTTCTGAGAAAAAATATTTGCTGTCATTGAGACATATACCACATGACCTGTGTGTCCTATCAAAACTAATCAAGACAACTTGAATTGGAATCTTGAATGTAAAATACTAACAATTAACTCCTCATTCACAATCTACAAAACAAGAATTACTAGGAAATAATTTCAATCAAACAACAAATTCCAGAAAATTAAAAATGGCTCCTGGGCAATTAATGAATGGAGAAAAGCTAAATTCAGGAGATAAATTATTAACAATGAATAATTTGCTCAGCTCGAGAACCATATCAGTTAGATAATGAGAAGACCTAGTCCCAAAGCACACTTGTTCCTCAATGGGACATACCATAGAAATGTTTCCTTTCTCTCAGAGCTGCGTTCTACTTAGAGAGGTTCTTGTGTGATGTCGTCATTGTCGACAGGTTTATACCTGTACTTGTCTGGATGTCATTTTCTGTCTCTGAAATCCTTTTCTAAATTAAAGTGTATTTGGCTAGAAAGTATGCCATGCCTTCCATTGCACTGGTGGGTCACAAGGTAAGACTAGTTCCAGCAGTTCTAGCCAATCAGGAGACCAAGAGCTATCAGAGGAGCCCTGATTGACTAATCTTTAGACTCTATATGATTAGATGCCTCCTTTTCCCCTCAAGTAACTCTGGGCCACTGTGCTGTGAGGCTGCGGGGAGAGCAACTCTCATTCCCTGTGCTGTGTCTCTTCCACGCTGGGCTAAGCTCTGCCCCCCGATGACATGCCAGCAAAGGTACTAGCTCACCAATCAGCAGTGGCCTGAAAGGACAGGACAGCAATCAGTTATACAGCAGCAGACCCTGCACATAAATGCCTGAGGCCTGTCTCATCTTATTTCTCTCAGCCCTGCCCCTCAGCCAGTCTGACAGGACTTCTCTCTGCCTCTGGCCACTTGCTGCCTATCCCACACTAATTCTCTGGCACATTTTCACTGGCTTTCTACCAAAGCTTTGCATCCACAACATGACCACCCAAGGCCCCTTCCTGACACAGGTCCAGATCCACAGGCCCATCCCACTTTTTTCATTTGTTTCATTCTGCTAACAACATAGCTCTTGGGCAGTCCTTTGGCTTAATTCAGTAATATTTTGCTTTCTTTGGACTAAAATTACTTCTTCCCAAAAGCATGAGTTATGACTGACTCCTTTGCTTTAGCTAACAGCATCCCTGATGGTCACTCGATAATTGAGATGTCAATGCCAGAAAGTTTGAGTCCAGATCTGAACATTCCCCAAAGTTCAGGAAGACTGACTCCGGTGGGGTTTGGTTTGGCCCCCTCCTCAAGTTATTAACTGCCCTAGTGGCTAAGGGCCTAATCCAAAGTCCAAAAAGTCAATGGGAGCCTTTCCATTGCCTTCAATAGACTTTGGATCAAGACCTACATGCCCCCTACATGTGACCTCACTGTTAGCTACCATTGTTACCGGCTCTTGGTGCCAGCCAGCTGAAGAGTTTCAGAACCAGTGCCTTTGTCAACACACACGGCGGCACACTAGTACCACACATGGTGAGGTACAGCGTACATGACACATTGTTCCAGTGTAGCTCCTACTGATTAAAACTGTGACTAAAACAAGGTGGAAATAAACGAAGCAACATTGCTTTAGAGCAAGACTGAAATTCCTTTTTTTTTTCTTCAAGTTCAGGATTATAAAATGCTTATATATCTTTTTCATCTGAGACAGATCTGTCCTTGACTACCTAAGTGGAGAGCCATTTCAAGAATACCTAGGCAGCATGTACTTTGATAGGTTTCTGCAGTGGAAGTGGTTGGAAAGGTAAGCACTGCTCTTTTAAAAAATATATATATTTTCACTTTCTATGCAAAACGTGCAGTCTGTGTGTCAAAAAAGCATGCGTTGCTCCCACTGGTTTTTAAATCAAAGGCAGAATTTGGCCCTATCTTTGAGTTACAAACTATTTTAGAACGTAAAATTACAACGAATGAGAAGAGGGATGGGGGAAATGACATAAATTATTGTAGTGAGAATTTGCCTGACCATCCAGACATTTACTAGAACCTCCCTTCCCATTGGCTTTCCCTCTTGCCTCCTAGACTCCATATAACAGCTCTCAGATTTTGCTCTCCTCCATTCTCCCTCTTTCCCTCCACAAAGACCCCTTGTGCCATGCTCTCTGCGCCCTTAAGCTATGCTTCAGGATTTCCATTCTTCTCAGAAAGGCTTCCCCAAGCTTAGTATTTGGTCATAAGTGCCCATTGTTAGAAGGGTCAAAAAACCGATTGAGGCTTTGTCCTGCAGAATGAAACCAGATAAGAATCAAACTTACCTCAGGGCTAGATCCCATTTCACCCACTAGGTGAGTTCCTCCAACCATGAACCAGTCTACACCAACTATAGCCAAGATAGCAGTGGTCCTCCTTGTATGTGCACAGACTCAGGAATAATCTCCTCCTCTTCCCTCCACTCTCTAGAATACCACTTTCCTCAAGATAGTGAGGATATGTCTACACTACAGTGATACTGCGGCACATGCCGCCATGGCACTGTAGTGTAGATGCTTCCTATGTTGGCGGAAGGGGTTTCTCCATTGATGAAGGTAATCCATCTCTCCGAGAGGCGACAGCTAGGTCTGTGGAACAATTCTTCTGCTGATCTTGCTGCATCTACAGTAGGTTGACCCAAGTATGTTGCACAGGGCGTGACATTTTTCACAGCCCTGAGTGATGTAGCTAGGTTGATTTAATATTTAGGTGTAGACCAGACTATATTGAAGTTGTAGGCCACAGATAACACCTTGGGAAGCTATATTGCAGAATGTGGGTTGTGCACCATAGACCTATAGGATGAGATTTTCAAAGCTGCTTGAGGAATTTTGACACCCAATTCCCATTAAAATTAATGGGAACTGGGTATCCAAATTTACTTATGTGGTTTCAAAAAATCTCTTCCCTCATAGTTACTGTGCTCCCTGTCACAAAAAGTTTTTCATTGCAGACAAATAGATGTTTGCATCCTGTTGCAAATATGTTTAAATGACCCACTTTAGCAATTACATCCTACCTACATGTGTCTATGATGTGAAGTTTTAGATGTGCATCTAATCTCCAGTTTTCACATTTGCAAACAGCATGATAAGCAATGCTAAACCAGATTCTGCTTGCTAGAAAAGTTAATAATAAAACAGAAAAACACCCTAGCTATGGCTAGTGTGTTGTAGTGTTTAACTTCCAGTACACTGGGTACCATTTAAAAAAAAAAACATTCTGCAATTTGAGCCGTCCTTTTGCGTAGCTAACCTTTGAATGCTGATGACCAAGACAGATCTATGATAACTTTTTGGAGGACCCACTATTTCTGTTTTTATAACACAAAGGAAAATACAGCATATGTGTCCTAGGGCCAAAATTATTAGGTACACATTTCCAGGCACACTTCATTTTCAGGAATCCTTAGGGGCTTTGACCTGCCAAGACAAAGAAACGTGTATTCTTTGTTGGCTGGTGCCACAGCGGATTGGTGCCGCTGGCTAATGGTGTCTGTAACTCTGAGTTAAAGGCATTCCACACTTTCCACAAACTGAATTACAAGATTTCAGAGTAGCAGCCGTGTTAGTCTGTATCCGCAAAAAGAAAAGGAGTACTTATGGCACCTTAGAAACTAACAAATTTATTTGAGCATAAGCTTTCGTGAGCTACAGCTCACTTCATCGGATGCATGCAGTGGTTGCATGCATCCGATGAAGTGAGCTGTAGCTTACGAAAGCTTATGCTCAAATAAATGTGTTCATCGCTAAGGTGCCACAAGTACTCCTTTTCTTTTTGTGAATTACAAGAGAAGATTTAGGGCCAGATTCTCAGCTTGTGTAAATCAGCAAAATTCAGATGAAATCAACGGAGCTGTGCCAATTGCACCAGCTAAAAATCTAGCTCTTAAAATTAAATACCATTTGGCTGATGGTCAGTCATTTCAGGTCAGTACATGCCATATTCCACATGAAAACCAGAGCATCCAGTGTTCACTGTTATGCTCTATTTTCTTTCTTCCACTTAAATTGAAAAAGATCAGATGTTTCCTATCAAGTCTGACCTTTTTCAGTCTACTGTCACATCTAGGATTTGGAATTTTGTCCAATGCATTGAAGATTTTTATTCCCCCCCCCCCAAAAAAAAAACCAAAAACAAAACCAAAACAAACAAACTTGACAAGACATCAGATGAGCCCACTTAGTTTAGGAAACTGAAGAGACTTTCCAGCATTAAACAAAGACAACTTCACTAGCATGGAATGATTAACAGCTCATTCTGAGAGCCTGTTGGCTTCAACAGAACAGCTAAATGCTCAGTTTATTCCAGGGACACTGGCAAATACATAGTTATCACGGTTATTTGGTGCTTTTAATCCTACTAGTGTTTGCAATATTTTCGTAGAAGCTTGAAAATCACATTTTCCCCTTCCAGTTTGGTCCATTCCCATTTCATTTATATAAGGCTTCCTTCTCCCTCCCTCACGCTTGCTGTTTTTTAAAATAGAGCACAAATGAACATGGTTCACCTTAATGTTTACTTCCTTTGTTATCATCAGCCACATCCTTTGTGTTGGTCTCACAGCTATGCTATTTAACTTGTGCTCAGTTTGCTGCCCTACAGCAGCAAAACAAAGCTACTATAGGGTTCATATGAATATTCATTAGCAGTAGCTTTTACTATAGTTTTATTTCATTCCTTAGTGACAGAGTGGTGATTTAAAAAGTAAGGTATTTGAAATCAAATATTCTCCAGCAAATTATAAAAATGTAAGGGAGGTAAATGTTAGAATTAGGATTGGAGGTCTGCCTTTTATGGGAAAATTGTATAACATTTAATAGAGATGAAGTTCTATAGAAGTTATTCTAAAATAAATATAGAAACAGGCCTGAATGGAAAACCAGTCTGCAGATTGTAAGCTCCTTGGGGCAGGGACTAATGTTTTTGGTCTGTGTTTGCACAGCCCCTAGCACAGTGGGGTCCTGGTCTATGACCTAGGTGCTGTGGTGATACAAATAATAAATAACAACAACAGGCTTTCATGACAACTACATGAGACTGAGTTGGGCCAGTGGGAAAGTACATTACAAATATGGCTGCTCAATTCCCTCTTCCTTGCCCATTCCATTCCTGCCTTCCCGCACTAAACCCCACTGCAATAGGACACAGAAAGAGTCCCTGAGAAGCTTGACTTCATGACACAAATGGGACACAGGCTCCCTATCAGTCCAGTGAGCCTGAAGGATTTCCACCCAAGGTAAGGCACTCTGTGCCCATGGAGGAACGGGCAAGATTTGACCCTTAATAGATACCTGTGAATTATCGGATGATTCATAGCATGATTGTGTCTTTTCAAACTCTTCTGACTCCTCATACTTTTTTTTTTTAAAACCCTATATGATGGAAAGTCAGGTCCCCATGTACTCCTAAGACTTTGTCAGAAATTATGCTGCACACCAGTGACTCACTAATGTGTTGTATTTTATTACAGCTTAATATGTTGGAATTGAAAAGTTCAAGCCATACACAGTATTGCAGTAATGTAATTACATAATTATGTAGTCTATTAGATAATGTGATTGCCTTGAAATAATGTGATTATACAATATTTAGCTATTTTGTTCTTTCGAAAGTATGATCTGAAATAAATAAATCTTAGAGAGTGCATTAAATGTAGAGTTTCTTTTTATATTTCCTTTTCTTTCAGGCAACCAGTAACGAAAAACACATTTAGGCAGTACAGGGTACTAGGAAAAGGTGGTTTTGGGGAGGTGAGTAATTCTGAAAGCTTCTGTTAAGAATGTTTCTCACCTCACAGGCACTGCAGGTTAAAAGAAATCTTTTTCATAAGAAAGAGGATGGTTTTAGCCACTTAATTGCTGACAGTTTTCTGTTAACATTTCATAAGATTATAACCCTCCAGGGTCACCTACAGAAATGACTCTTGTTTTGTTTGTTAGTTACTTTTGAATCATGCTCACGCAGTTATTATCTGTATCACAATAGCAACTAGAGGCCTCTGCTTAGATCAGGGCATCATCTAAATGCACAGTATGAAACAGGGCCCTGCCCTGAAGAGTGTATAATCTAAGGGTTCATCTACACAGCAAAAAAACCCTGCGTCAGTAAGTCTCAGAGCCCAGGTCGACTGATTCAGGTTCGCACGGTGGAGCTAAAAATAGTCGTGCAGATGTTCAGCTCTGGCTGGAGCCTGGGCTCTGAAACACAGCAAGGGTCTTGGAGCCTGGGCTCCAAGCCTGAACGTTTACACTGCTCTTTTTAGCCTCGCAGTGTGAGCCCGAGTCAGTTTACCCAGGCTCTGAGGCTTGCTGCCATGTTGATTTTTCTTCTGTGTAGACATACCCTAAGTAGACGAGGCAGACAAAGGGTGGGAGTGGAAACAGGTATAGAAAGGTGAAATGACTACAGTAAGTTTCTAAAGCAGGTCAGTTCCAGAACCAGGGTGAGAACCCTTGTCTCTGGATGCTCTGTCCTGTGCCCTACGCAGTAGGCTACACTGCCTCTCACACCATTAGCAAGCCCTTAAAAAAGCCTGCAGACAAATCAGACGGTGAGGTACTAAACTTTAGAGATAAAGGGTATTTTCTTTAAGCTACCCAAGTAATTGTTTTTCCCTTCTCTTTAATTTTTAGGTCTGTGCTTGCCAAGTCCGAGCGACAGGGAAAATGTATGCCTGCAAAAGATTAGAGAAGAAGAGAATAAAAAAGAGGAAAGGCGAATCCATGGCACTAAATGAAAAGCAGATTTTAGAAAAAGTCAATAGTCAATTTGTAGTGAGTATTGAACTCCTCTCTCTGGGTCCAGTTACACTGTCAGTCCCTGTGCATAATTCTTGTTGACTTCAGTGCCTCCAATTGGCTTCATGGTACACATAGTGGCAGTGGAAGCTGGCCAACTCTGTAATGCTTACTCAGTTTACCGGAGCCCTTCTCTTTTCCATTCAACTGATTCTAGTTTTGGCTTGTAGTATGTGAGACGTGCATCAAATGTGGTGGCTACTTCTATTTAGGGAATTTAAAATGTTTACTCTTTGCAGTCTCCAGTTGTATTGGGGTTGTGTCAGGCTGAGCTATGTTTATCCCCAGTGATTGCCTGATTTCCCAGTACTTGGGTGAGAGAGGGATTTGGTGAGAGTGAGCTGGCTGAGGCTCAACCCAGTAAGACGAAGATGAGGGTGCTTGGCTAGCAGGAAACATCTAGTCAATATGGGCCTGGTCTGTCCTGTCGGGGTGCCAACCCCCTCAGGTTGGCCAGGAGTCTCCCAGAATCGGCCTCAATCTCCTGGTTGCTATTGAAAGCAATCCGGGAGATTTTAATTGGCCAAAAGTCCGGTCAGCAGTGCAGTGGGGCATAGGCAGGCTCCCTACCTGCCCTGGCTCTGCGTGGCTCCCGGAAATGGCTAGCATGTCCGGCTCCTAGGCTCAGGGGCAGCCAGGAGGTCTCTGTGCGCTGCCCCCGCCCCAGGAACCAGCTCCACAACTCCCATTGGCTGGGAACCGTGACCAATGGGAGCTGCAGGGGCGGTGCCTGAAGGCAAGGGCAGCACACAGAGCTGCCTGCCCACCCTTGAGCCTAGGAGCCGCAGGGACATGCTGCTGCTTCCAGGAGCCACCTGAGGTAAGCACCGCCCGGCCGGAGCCTGCACGCCTCACCCCAACCCCGTGCTCCAGCCCTGAGCCCCCTCTCGCACCCAAACTCCCTCCCAGATCCTACACCTCAAACCTCCTCCTGCACCCCAACCCCCTGCCCCAGGCTCAGCCCGGAGCTCCCTCCCACACTCCGAACCCCTCGGCTCCAGCCCAGAGCCCACACCCCCTCCTGCACCTCAACCCCCTGCCCCAGCCCGGTGAAAGTGAGTGAGGCTGGGGGAGAGTCAGCGACAGAGGGTGGGAGGATGGGGTGAGCCGGGGCAGAGCCTCGGAGAAGGGGTGGGGCAAGGGTGTGACCTCGGGGAGGGGGCGGGGCAAGGGTGTTTGGGTTTGTGCGATTAGACAGTCAGCAACCCTACCGTCCTGTGACTGAGGGTATGTCTACATAGATTTTGGAGCAAGCGGGAGCAAGCCTCCCAGCATGGATTGACAGACTCAGGCCAGCAGGGCTCTTGCTCTAAAAATAGTAGTAGAGACAGTGTTTTGCAGTTGTGACTAAGGCTCTGAAACGTAAGGAAGGGAGTGGGCCTCAGAGCCTGAGCTCCAGCCGGAGCTGCAACTGCAAAGTACGGCCTACGCAGCTATTTTTAAAGCACCAGCTTGAGGCCCCAGAGGATTCAAAATATCAGTCCATCATATTCTAATTGCTGGGGGGTTTAATGTGGTTTTGTAAAACAAGCTTGATGGTGCAAGAAGGCTTCTATCTTCTCCGCACTTTGCTTTGTTTACAACACACTGTTGTCAAATTTTGGCACTTTTACTGTACAAAAGTTAGCAATGACTTCAACACAACTTATGACAGAACTGCAAGTGCTATTTTACAACTATCTTTCTAGGTTAACTTAGCCTATGCCTATGAAACAAAGGATGCACTGTGTTTAGTTCTGACCATAATGAATGGGGGTGACTTGAAGTTCCACATCTACAACATGGGCAACCCAGGCTTTGAGGAGGAGAGAGCTTTGTTTTATGCAGCAGAGATTCTTTGTGGCTTGGAAGATCTGCATAGAGAAAACACGGTATACAGGTAAGCTTTCCTCAGTGTCTTGGGATAGTCATCAGGTGAAGCTTGAATTGTAGGGCCTATTTCAGTGCAATACCTCCTACATGCTTATGCAGTGTCTCGGATTTCTCAGGGCTTTGGAGGAATACAATAAGACACAATAATAATGGAAGGAAGCAGTAGCTTTACAGAATACATTCTGTATAGATGATATAGAACATACTATATAGAACTCACTAAAGCTTCCAAAATCCTGTCTCAACTTGCATGTATAAAACCTAGACAGATTCTGTAGGAGTTATTTCTCCTAAACTACTTCTTAGTCAGTATTATACAGAGATTATCCTGGGACATGAAACTTCCGTTTTTACTAGTTAGATTGTGGTAGTGACTGTAATGTGCTACGTACTTCCCAAACAGAAAAGAAGACAGAAGGGTACAGATTAAAAATACAAAGGTAAAGGATGGTGGAAAGAGATGTAACATGCAAGCAAAATGATGAGAGTGATTATGCACACATAGTTTGTTAACTACATGGTTGAGTTTTGTTGTTGTTTTTTAAATTAACACACTGGGTGTAATTCTCCTATCATGAATGCTGGTGTAACTCAGGAGTGACTCTAATAAAGTCAAAAGGAGTTGTGGATAGGGGGATTATCCCTCTTCCTTCCGTCAAGGTAGCCAAATATGTTTTTTTTCTTAACGACCAGAGAGGTTTAAACGTGGTGAGAGATGAGAATCTGCATATTTCCCTCCCATCACACTGTCTTCAGAAACACCACAGGTGTACTGAGAATATGCAGCACCATGAGATAATTACAGACCAAATTCCCCGCCCCACCCAACCTTCCCCTCTTCGGCCCCTTCAGAACGACACATTAGGCATTCTCTGTGGGTTTCTCATTCACTTGCTTTCTCTTTCTTTCTTTCCCTCAAGAAGCAACATTGTTGTTGCAAATGGACAGGTCAGTCAGCAGGGAGACCTATAAGCAGGGAAAAGAAAAGAATAATGACATTAGAAAGCATGTGGTCCTCCAGTAGGTGAGGGATTTATTCCTCTTCCTTCCAGTAGGGTGAATAAAACAATAGGTGTCTGAATGAAAGGACACTGATTTGAGCTTCAGAGAAGTCATGCAAGTGAGGCATGCTATAGACCATGTCATAACCTTGATCCAGGTCTGCAGCGTCAAGCTGAATGGATGTCGAATGTGCAGCTAGTAGGCAAAAAAAGACCCCAAGCCTGAAAAACTCAGCATGCGGTTCTTGATGAGGGTTAAACACTCTTTTATGGCACATCGGGTGCAGAGCAGGAGGACAGATAATGTGTCTGAGCTCTCCACCTCCATATTGGCTGAACATCTCATTGCACCAGGACACCATGTACAAATGCTTTTGCAGAAGAGGTCAGGGATTTCTTGCTGAATCAGCAGGCTGGATGCAGAGTCAATTTCCATGGATGCCAGGAATATTTTTTTTCAAATGGCGCTCTAATATACTTTAAAATAATATGTAATGTTTGTTTTCCTGAGCCTGGCTTGTGAAATCATTATTACTGGCATTCTATACTGCAGAGGTCCTGTGTATTGATAAGGTACCATCCAAGGGGCATTACTTCCAGGAAGATAATGTGTTTTGACATGAGACCACAATTTAAATCATGAATGTGGCCATACAGCGTCTGGTGCTATCTTTATTGTGAGGAATAGGATAAGGAATGAAGCATTTATTGCAATTTTATACCAGTTCTGGCTGTGATCTTGCTAACTCTCACAGGGAGTGTCAGGGAGTATTTTGGGAGAGGAAACTTCTGAGAGGAGTGATGGTGATGGGTGACATTACATTCCTGCCCATGACACTGTTCCAGCACTATTTTGGAAGTTTCAGCAATGGCCCATTATTTGTAATTCTATTAAGTGCTTTGGGTCTTACGAACGGCACTATAGGGCAATAAATGTAGTAACTAAAATGCCACAGCTTGAGCCAAGTGAATAATTCATAACAACACACTTTTTCATCACATTTCACTTCTTACTCTATTTGCAAAATGTTTGCAAGTAGTTGACAAAAATTCCAAAATGTATTCATTTTTAGATAGCTCTGAAACCAATACCATCAGAGGAGAATGTGTCCAGTTTGGAATATTTACAATTAAATATACAATTCAGAGTTCACTTCCTGTTACTAGTCAAACATTTGAGCTTAAATTTCACTTTTCAACCATGTTTGTAATAGTAGAGCTCAACTGTTCCTGGAAAGCAAGCATGCTGCGGACCCAGCTGAATTATTAATTATTATTTATGTTACAGTAGTGCCTGGAGTTTCCCATCTACTGTATATCCGGGCCGCATTGTTTTAGGCACTGTAGAAATATATAGTTAGGCCTTGTACAGCTTTAACTACCCCAGTACAACCTCCCTACTGTGGATGCAGTTATATCAGTATAAGAGTGCTTATACCTGTACAGCTTATTCCACTATGGGAAGGGGAATAATCTTATATCAGTATGATACCTATGCCTGTCTAAGTGGAGAAAGTGACTAGGGGAGAGGCTGTTCTAGATTTGATTCTGACAAATAGGGAGGAACTGGTTAAGAGTTTGAAGGTGAGAGGCAGCTTGGGTGAAAGTGATCACGAAATGATAGAGTTCATGCTTCGAAGGAACGGTAGGAGGGAAAACAGCAGATTAAAGACAATGGACTTCAAGGGACCAGACTGTAGCAAACTCAGAGAATTGGTAGGTAAGATCCTGTGGGAAGCAAGTCTAAGGGAAAAGAGAGTTTATAAGAGCTGGCAGTTCTTTGAAGACACATTATTAAGTATACAAGAGCAAACTATTCCAGTGCATGGGAAAAATAAGAAGTATGGGGAGAGACCATCCTGGCTTAGCCAGGCTTTCTTCAACGACCTGAAACTGAAAAAGGAGTCATATAAAAAGTAGTAAATAAGTAAAATTATGAAGGATGAATATAAAAAACCCCCAACACAAGCATGTAAGGACAAAATCAGAAAGTCCAAGGTACCAAATGAGATTAAGCTAGCTAGGTACATAAAGGGTAACAAGAAAACATTTTACAAATATATTAGAAGCAAGAGAAAGACCAATGACAGGATAGGCCCATTAGTCAATGGGGAGGGGAAAACAATAACAGAAAATGCAGCAATGGCCAAAGTGTTAAATGTAATTTTTGTTTCAGTTTTCACCAAAATGGTTAGCAGGGGTCCGATGACTAACATAATGAACATCAGTGTAAATGGGGTAGGATCTGAGGCTAAAATAGGGAAAGAACTAGTTAAGAATTACTTAGACAAGTTAGATGTATTCAAGTTGGTAGGGCCTGACAAAATACATCCTAGAATACTTAAGGAACTGGCTGAAGAGATCTCTGAGCCATTAGCAATTATCTTTGAGAACTCATGGCGGAGGTCATGACAGGTTCCCCTGGGGTGCCACCTGGAACTGGGGTATCACTGAGCCCTCTTGACCCACCAGCTTGGGCTCCTTTTCATACTGTCCTGCTGTGACAAGTGCAAAGCCCTCCAAGCTTGCACATTCACCAGCATTCACATGGGTAGGAACACACCCAGCTGTACTTATATGCAGGCTCTCTAACCATCCGCCTCCCAGCCTAGGACCCCAGTCCAGCAGTATCATCCTGCCCTGGTCAAATCTGGCCAGTATATGGGTTTAACACCCGGTCTGCCTCTCCCTCAGTGTGAAGAGGACCATGCACATTTGTGGTAACCAAGCTTAGATTTTCTCCAGACATCTTAGCCAAACACAGACTGGTTTGGATTAAGACATCAAATAAGTTTATTAACTACAAAAAGATAGATTATGAGTGATTAGAGTGATAGCAAAGAGATCAAAGCAGATTAACTAGCAAATAAACAACACATGCAAACTAAACTTAATATACTATATAGATCGGATATGAATAGCAAATCTTCACCATAAGTGATTATACAAGCAAGTTGCAGACTCTTAAGGAGCAAGGTGCACTGGCTTATAGCTTGTCATCCCCAGGTGTTCCATTCACAGGCTAAAAATCCCTTTAGACTGGGGCCAGCACTTCCCCCAATTCAGCCTTTGTTCCTAAAGTGTTTCCAGGAGTCTCTTTGGGTGGGGAGTCAGTGAAGAACCATGATGATGTCTCTCCCCTGCCTTAAATAGATTTTGTATATGGCGGGACTCCTTTGTTTCAAAGCTTGGTTCCCACACCAGTCAGTGGAAAAACACTGATATCCCAAGATGGAGTCCAGCACCAGGTAACCTGGTCACATGTCCCTGTAGTGTCGCAGTAGCCATAACTCGGAGGCTGTCTGTAAGGTCCTTAGGAAGGCTCCCGGGCCTTCTAAGGCCTATTGTTTTCTCCTAATGGCTCATTAACCTGAATGGGCCCTTCTCACCAGCCATCTATACTGAGAGCCTTTTGCCTAGTGGGCATTCTCCAGGTATAAACACATTTGTAATATAGATACATAGTCAATATCCCCAAATTCAGGTACAAAAATGATACATGCATACAAATAGGATAATCATATTCAGTAAATCATAACCTTTACAGTGACACCTCACATGACTTATCTTGCATAAAATACATCATAATTATGCCATAATCATATCATCATAATAATATCTCTATGAAGAATATGGAGTGCAGTGTCACAGAGGGGAGATGTCCCAGCGGACTGGAAAAGGGCAAATATAGCACCTATCTATAAAAAGGGGAAAAGAACAACCCAGAGAATTATAGACCAATCAGCTTAACTTCTGTACCCAGAAAGATAATGGAGCAAATAATTAAGCAATTAATTTGTAGGGACCTAGAAGATAAGGTGATAAATAATAGTCAGCATGGATTTGTCAAGAGCTAATCATGCCAAACCAAACTAATACCCTTCTTTGACTGGGTAACAAGCCTCGTGGATGGGGGAGAAGCAGCCGATGTGATATATCTCAAGTTTAATAAGGCTTTTAATACTGTCTCACATGACTTTTTCATAAATAAACAACGGAAACAGTCTAGACAAACCTATTATAAGGTGAGTGCACAACTGGTTGGAAAACCATATTCAGAGAATAGTTATCAATGGTTCACAGTCAAGCTGGAAGGGCATATTGAGTGTAGTCTGCAGAGATCTGTCCTGGGTCCATTTCTATTCAATATCTCCAAAAATGATTTGGATAATGGCATAAGAGAGTACACTTATAAAGTTTGCACATGATACCAGGCTTGGAGGAGTTGCAAGTGCTTTGGAGAACAGCATTAGAATTCAAAATGATCTTGACAAAATGGAGAAATGATCTGAAATAAATAGGATAAAATTCAATAAAGAGACATGCAAAGCACTACACTTAGGAAGGAATAATCAATTGCACAAATACAAAATGGGAAATGACTGCCTACAGAGGAGTACTGCAGAAAAGGATCTGGGGGTTATAATTGATCACAAACTAAATATGAGTCAACAATGTAATACTGTTGCAAAAAAAGCAAACATCATTCTGGGAGGTATTAGTAGAGGTGTTGTAAGCAAGACACGAAGTAGGTCTTCCTCTTTACTGAGCACTGATAAGGCCCCAACTGGAATACTGTGTCTGGTTCTGGGCACCACACTTAGAAAAGATGTGGACAAACTGGAGAAAGTCTAGAGGAGAGCAACATGAAGGTCTAGAAAACATGACCTATGAGGAAATATTGAAAAACTTGGGTTTCTTTAGTCTGGAGAAGAGAAGGCTGAGGGGGGACAAAACAGTCTTCAGGTACGTAAAAGGTTGTTGTAAGGAGGAGGGTAATAAGTTGTTGTTCTTAACCACTGAGGATAGGACAAGGAGCAATGGGCTTAAATTGCAGCAAGGGAGATTTAAGTTAGACATTAGGAAAAACTTCCTAACTGTCAGGGTAGTTAAGCACTGGAACAAATAACCTAGGGAGCTTGTGGAATCTCCATCATTGGAGGTTTTTAAGAACAGGTTAGACAAACGCCTGTCAGGGCTGGTCTACTCTAGATAATACATAGTCCTGCCATGAGTGCAGAGGACTGGACTAGATGACCTATCGAGGTCCCTTCCAGTTCTACATTTCTATGATTCTATAACTGCATTCACAGTAGGGCTTTTATTAGTATAACTATTTCGGTAAAAAAATGACACCACTCTAAAAATTCATAGTTATACCATTAAAATATTCATGTGTAGACCATGCATAAGAGACAGTCTCTGCCCTGGAGGTGCTTACAGTCTAAAAGACAAATACAGGCCAGGAGAACAGAAGTATTTTTCCTCTATTTTACAGATAGGGCACCGGGGCACCGAAAGATGACATGCCTTGTCATACATGGAGCTAGTGACAGAGCTGGGACTTGAATCACTGTCTCCTGAGACCCAGCCCAGAGTGTAAATCACAAGACCATCTTTGCTCCTATTCAAATCAAAATTAATTTCTGAATTCACCTGAACATGCAGGAATTTTTTTTTCCTACCTCACTTGGCTGATCCTGCAGCATGAAATGTGATGGATTGCTGACAGGATTGAAAATGAAAGTAAAGGATGGAATCTAGGCTCCTCAAGGAAATGGCTCCTAAGAGTTTAAAATTAGATTGAAAAAAGTATGTGGGGAATGACTTTTATTACATGGCTCCAACACGGAGAGCCTTTGGTTAACATTGAGAGAGAAGCACACAGTAGTATGTAAAATAAAGTCATACATTCTCCACAGCATTCTTCTCCCCTTCACATATTTGAGTACTGTTTGTTTGAAAAGTAGGCTCGGTACCACTGGGCACTCAGCAAAGTTTGTCTTGTGAGGTCAAGAGGGTTTTTAACTGGCAAAGGGCAAAAAAGAATGTTTGTGGCACCATGTGTTTCTGCTTAAAATAATAAACGAGAGCAAGATAGGTTTTGCAAATGTGCCCTCGGCACTGTCAGATTATAAAATACCCCTATCCAATGATTGCAGAACTCCAGTTATTCCAATAGCCCAGTTTGAAATATCAGGGAGCACTCCTGCATGGACTCTGTACGGTGTGTGGGCCTTCTGCAATGCAGATTTCTCTCCTTCTAACACCCACTGCCCACACACGCACACACACACCCATCTGCGCATGCACACACAATTTGAAAAGAAATCTTTCTTAATGGGGAATCTAATATATTCATAAATCCAGGTGGGGCCTTTAAAAAACAGTGATCCAAATTGTACCTGAATTTACACCCTGTTCAACCCCATTACTTTAACACAGTTATAGGGGGAAGAACTTGGTCTATTGCGAGCAATATGATGCCTATTCCCAAACCTGTATTCCCCAGATAGTCCCAGTCTCCCTCACCTTCAGGATCTTCATCTAATCTCAGTCTTCCTGCCCTCCACTGCTCCCCATCCCAGGCTTCTTGCCCAACCAGTCCCCTCCCAGTCACATCCGCATTGCTCCCAAACCCAGTCTCTGCACATACGCCCAGACTCCTTGTCCCAATTTACTTCCTTCTTCTCCATTCAAGTCCATCCTATGTGCCCTCTGCATTTGACTCTGGCTTTTCCTTCTTTATGCCTGGGTGTCAGCAGGGAGGGAGAGCATTGGAAACATAGGAGACAGTGTCCCTGCTCTCATTTCTAGAGCCTGGCATGACAGCAGCCCACAGCCGCTGGAAGAAGCATTGCAGGAGAAATTCTGCTCAGCCCCAGCAGCCCTGGAATGAGTCTGGCCAGCATATAGGAGCTGTGAGGGGATGGAGCATGCTCAGTGCAGATGGAATCCTCTAAGAGAGGGGTTCTCAAACTTTTTCTTTCTGAGACCCCCCCAACATGCTATAAAAACTCCATGGACTAGCTGTGCCATAACAACTGTTTTTCTGCCTATAAAAGCCAGGGCCGTCGTTCGAGGGTAGCAGTTGCCTGGGATCCCACACCACAGAGGGTTTTGCTCTGGCTTCAGCTTCAGTCCTGGGTGGTGGGACTTTAGGCTGCAGTCCCACATGGCGGAACTTCAGCTTTCTGCCCTGGCCCTAGCAAGTTGAATGCCAGCCGTGCTTGGCAGACTCCCTGAAACCTGCTTGTGGCCCCCCCATGAGGTCCCGGACTCCTGGTTGAGAACCACTGCTCTAAGAATGAGATGACAAATTCTATCAAATCTCTACTGCATTTGTGTGAACCAAGGTTTTTCAAAGGCTTATATCTTTGGGCATTTTATAACAGGAATAGCAAAAGACACATCCCTGACACCAAGGCAGCCTCTTTGTCGACTTTCAAGCCCTTACTCCCAACCATGGAGGCACTAGAGCTTCTCAATGACATGGTTGTAAAAAGATTTTTACCATGGGCAAAACAACATATTTTCCCTTGTTCTGAACCATTTTTGCTGAAACTTTCCAAAACAAAAACAAAAACAAAAAAAACAGGCTGAGGCAGACACCAGGCTAGGAAAGTTTCAGCCTGAATGGTTATAACTGACCAAATTTATAAGCAACTGAAAATGGGATTTTAGGATGGGAACTGTCAGGCAACCTTAACTACAGGCGGGGTAGCTACTATCTCGGCCTATAACATGTGCCAGGCCAACTATCAGAAGGCAGTTTGAATCCATTAAAAAGCAAATTATGAAGTGAAGTCTTTCCTTGGGGAAACGATTTAACTGCAGTTCAGAAAAAGACATATATGGACTCAGTCTTGCTGTGCAATAAATAGTGGAGTCTCATATTGGTTTTACAAGTTCTTTACTGTTTCAGTTGACTCCCAACTGGTTTATCGCCAGCAGGATATGTACTTATACCCTGCACTGGGCTTGTGAACCACTCTCATGCAAATAACTGCTATCTTTCATTTTCAGAGATTTGAAGCCAGAAAATATCCTGCTAGATGATTATGGTAAGTCTCAGAGGTTTAGAGATATTTTTTTCACAGGAGAGTAGCTTAAGTTAGTTTTAGGACACATTGTAATAAGGCAAATAATGCTCTCAAGTGAATAAGAGGCTCATCAGATACTAATGCTTGTGTCTTGGGATGCATAAAGTGATAAACTTTACACAAAAACTGCTACACAGCTGAGGAAACTAGGCTGCATGGCAGAGTATGTTCCTTTGGACAATGGCTTTCCTAGCAATGGGTCTGCCTTTTCCAGTGTCTTCCCTACATTACTTCCACAATGGGAAGGAAGTTGTGAAATCTATGCCCCCAACTCCCTTCTCAGAGGTACTTTACCCCCTGTTTGTCAGCTGTCATTTTATTCAAACCAGTGAACCCATTGCTAGCTGCAACCTGCCATGATCAAGTCTCATGCTTCAGTGCATAAACTAATCACTGCTATGGTCAGGAAGGAAATTTCCCCCATTTACAGCGGTGCAGAATTGGTCAAAGGGCAGGTATATCTTTCTTTGAGGCAGGAAGTCTATGGGAAATCCTGTGTTCCTATGACTTTGGCTCAGCACTGACCATGCCAGTGCCAGGTTTCCTGGTGCAGGACATGAGTGACTACCATCATGTATATGATGTGCTTCCATTTGAACTGTGGCTTTCAAGCCTATGCAGCCTTCAGACCATTACTAAATCATTAGGCCATTTATAATTTAGTGAACTATCAAATTGCTACCTACTTGGTCCTCTGATACCACAGAAATGGGATTGCGGTAGGAACCTTAATGGACTAAATAGATTAAGTTACCCAAGTTATCTCAGTCTTGACTCTCCCACCTTTCTAAAGGAATGATACACTATAGACTAGGGATCTGTAAAGTTACTGGACATTTTAATGAAAACACTGCTGTAAAATGCAGTGTACTTGAGCTGATTTCTATGTTAAATATACTCCATAGTTGTTCAGTGGTTTCCTTTCTGAGATAATTTGATTTAAGTTAAAAATATGGTCGGGGGATGGGGGAGGTGGGCAAATATAATTTCAAAATCTGTTCCTTTACTCACATGCTCCCCAATCTTTGACTTTCCAAAATCTGGATATAAGTAGTAATGACCTCCAGGTTTTCAGGGCTCTTAAATAGTATTTCTCAAGGAACAGACTCTTATGTGGCAAACAAGACCTGAAAGTGGAGCTTTAGTTATAGATTCAGGACCAAATTTAGTTACTTTTACAAGGTAAATTATCATACAGTGATAAAAGTTAGAGATTGAAAAGACCAATTAGGTCAACCTGTCCATCCCCTTAGGTCAATGCAAGATATTTCCTGACAATGTACCTACCATTGTTTTTATTCCAGTCCAGTTTTAGATACGTCAAGCACTGAAGACTAGTCCACAGTGTAACACACCTCACTGTTTGGATTTTTTCACTGCCATTCAGCCTAAACCTTCCTTTTTTTAATTTCACTGCATTGCTCTTAGGCAAAACCCTGAGTGTCACCCAAAATCATTTCTCCCGCCCTGACTGTAGTTTTTCAAAGTCAGTGCTAGTGACATTTTTCTTCTCACAGCATTCAGGTGAATTTCAAAAGTGGTCCATTGAGTGTAACTTTTGTGGTTTTAGCCACTGGAGGACTGCACTTTAATATTTGCTTTTTCCCCCTTAGGCCATATTAGAATATCTGACCTGGGTCTAGCTGTTAAAATCCCAGAGGGTGACTCAATCCGTGGAAGGGTAGGAACAGTAGGGTATATGGGTAAGTACCTCAGTAGCTCATTTTATTGATAGTTTACTCTGCTTTTGTGACTTTGGAGCTCCGCCTGGAGTGCTGATTAACTAAATCTATAGGAAACTGTTCTACAAGACCAGAGCATCAAACCAGTAGAGATGTCTGTGAGTTTTCCAGTATTTTTAAGGGGCTATATTAAGGGATGGCTGTTTTTTCTTCTTCTGGCTTGATTCCAATTTCCTGGTGATTGCCAAAGGGGTTTCAAATTTTGCAATGGTCTTCAAATGAGCGTGGTATTAATTCTCTCCTGCTTTAGAATATAAAACAAGTCAGCATTCAGTTAGCATGTTACAAATGCAGAGCTCTTCAACATAAAGAGAGAATGTGTGAGTGGGCTAAATTGAACCTTGCAGTCAGTAGAGTTATACTAGCGTTAACTACAGTGTGTGTGTGTGTGTGCTAATGTGTACTAGAGGGGGGAGAACTGTATGTGTGTGTATTAAAGTGTGAGGGGACATCTACCCTGCAAGTGAAGGTGTGATTGTAGCATGAGTAGGCATATCCATGGTGATGAAGACATGTCAGCATGGGCTAGCAACCAGAGTACATATCCAGGATCCCCAGCAGGCTTGTACGTGGCTTGCTAGCTTGTGCTGAAGTCTATGCCATCATCTCTCCCTACTATTGTTACCTGTGCCAGCTGGGTTAAAATTAACATGTGTATGCCTGCCCTTGCTACAATCACACATCCACTTGAGTACAGACATACACTGTGAGACTCTGTGTATCTGTTAGAAAGAGAAAAAGTATGTGTGTGTACATGTATGAGAGAGCGAGTGTGTGTGTGAGAGAGAGAGAGGTTTTCTCTGTGTGTTTGTGATAGAGTGAGCAAGTCTTTGTGTGTTTCAGACAGAGAGAGACTTTGTGTGAAAAGGAGAGAGTTGGTGTGCTAGTCTACACACAAACATGTACTGATATAACTAACCCAGTTTCCTAAAACCAACTGAGTTATTTCAATGTAAATCTGTATGCGGACACTCATTTTGGAATAAAAGTGGTTTAAAATGTTTTGGCTAAAGTTGATAACAAACTGACTTTAGCCACTTGTATTCCACAGGTAGACTTGCATCTAAGTAACTAAATAAGTTATAAAGCACATCTTTAGCTATCCTGGTGCAAATCTGTGTGTAGCTCAGGACCATGTGTTTGTGTTCAGAGAGTAAACATACATGTTGGAAAGTGACTGTATGCAGAGTGAGTATATATACAGCACACAGTAGATGTTTGTATTTAAATGAAAATATATACACAAACTGATCCAAAGGACAGAATTTGCTTTTTAGGAAATTTTGTTTTTGTTTAAATAATGTTTGTCATTTTTTTTTAAATGTAAAGTCTTTATGAACTTTCAAGATTGGGCTAGTCAAAAATATTTGGCTTCCACTGATTTTTGTTGTTGTTTTTTTAAACCCCAGCTGTATTTTTATATATGCTTCTGCATGAATAGCTGTATTCTGTATTTTCTGTAACTCAGCTAGTAGAAGCCAGGAGGGACTCTTATATTTTTCCCCACAGTTCTCTCCAGCTGTATATTCAGTCATTGAAATAAGAGGGCTAGGGGGGTTGAGTTATTTTTCTATAGAAACGTTAAGTGTTTTCACAAGATGTGTCTTTGTCCCTCACAGCGCCAGAAGTCTTGAACAATCAGAGATACACCCTCAGCCCTGACTACTGGGGGCTAGGTTGCCTCATTTATGAAATGATTGCTGGACAATCACCCTTTCGTGGAAGGAAAGAGAAGGTAAAGAGAGAAGAGGTGGACAGGAGAGTCCTGGAGACAGAAGAGGTGTACTCCCATAAATTTTCTGAGGAGGCAAAGTCTGTCTGTAAAATGGTAAGGGGATTTGACAACTCACTGTGGTCGATTCGTTAGCAGGCTGTAGCCCACAAACTACAACTCAGAGGGCTGCAGAACGCAGGGTTAACCCCACCAGTCCATTAGCAGGAGATCTGCATCCACCGTTCGTCCAGATTGCGTTGAGTGGGTTTATTTGGGTTTTTTTTTTTTCAATGCTGGTTTGAGTTTCTTGAGGATCAGCGTGATTTTAGCTAATCTTCTTTGGATGGGGGAGTAGTAGCTATATTTTCATGGATTCAGGAGACTTTGAATACCAGATTCTAGCCAAGAATGTACCTTGTGGCTTTTATGAACCTTGTGGGAAGAAAGGCCTGATGCTGCAGGACTCTTGAGTGTCTCATGCAAGACCTGAGCATTCTTAACTGCCATTGTCTTCCGTGAGAGTTGAGAGTACTCAGGACCTAGATTACATTATGAAAGTGTTGTAAACCCCTTTCCCCCACCCCCAACTTGCTTCCTTTACTATCACTTATCCCTAGGGCTGCCATGCTTGTTAAATCACTGTTGGGCTGTCCTTTAAAATGTCTTTTGTTACCCTTTCAGCTGGGAGTGCTCTTTTCTAGAACCATGGCCGTTGCTGGTAAGGGAAATCCCCAAACCACATGGGAAATCCCCAAACCATGTAAGAGTTAATCAATGCCATTCCAGCATACAGCTTCCAAAGGCCAAATTTTAATTTGGAAAGGAGTGTTGCCTTAGCCTTGATTTTCTAGTGTGGTGTCCTACAGGGTAATGCAAACTAGCAGAGAAACAGAAGAAAAAGGAAAGGTTAGTGAATAAATAGCGCAAGCTTCACCAATACCTCGCACAACACACAGGCAAGCAGTGTATTAATATCATTCTGGTTGGTGAACTGGATGGGAGCTACTGAGGTCTCCTAGCAAACTAAGAACAGCATCACCTGCAAGCATCATGAGTGCAAGTCATTCACTCGCAGTGCACTAACCCAATGCCTCATCTCATGGAGTGGTAATTAACGGGCATCATTCCTGATAGATTCTTGAGGGCATATGCTGTTTTGATCGGCGAGTAGAACTCCCCACTGATGTCAGTGGGAGTTGAGTACAAAGGTAAAGGACAGTAGGCGATTCCTTAATGATGGTTTCATGCATTCAAACAGCCTGCCTTCTCCTGACAAGTCCCATTTCAACTAATGATAGGCAAGGGGGAAAGCCTTCTGGTGGCAACGTGGTGTTCATGAACCATGCCAGCATTAAGTTTACATTACACACCAAACAGAAACCTCCAGCCTGTTGTAAAGAAATGGATAGGAGACAAAAATGATTTTTACTTCTGTTTCTGCACCTAGTTATAGGGCTGGAAGCATGATGGGAAAAAGTGTCATTCAGAGTAAAATAATGTAGCCACTGTCCATAAAAAGTTAAAGCTGAGGAGAGCTAGGTAAGGGTTAGTGGACTGGTGGTAGAATTGTCCCGTCCCTGATGTCATGCCTATCAGAAATCAGCCAATAAAACTAGATTAGGTCAAGGGGCAGTTGGACATAGCGGATGTCAGTGATACTCTCTTTTACCCATCAGGGGAAGCACTTCACACACTTTAGGGCACTCTTCAAAATGAATAATAATACATAATAATAATACCTCATAATGAGATCTTGAACTCTCAGATATCACAAAACCTCCCCTTTAACTCTGTCAGAGAGACTTTTGAGTCTCCTCCAGGTTGATGGGACCTGGGACATCATGCACGTTGGTTGGTGTAATATACAATGTTTTATTTATCTCTGCCTCTTTGTTACCTAACCCAATCAGTATCAATATGGTTCATTCACTGAGTGTTGACCATGTGCACAGTGTCTTATTTTTCTAACCGTAATAAAGTTAGTTAAAACAAAGTCTCTCCTTTGGGTGCTGGTTTCCATTTTGAGACCAAAATTAATCTAATGGGCCCCCTTATATTAATTGACCTAATGGGTGTTGTGACTCTCCTTGTGCTGTTTCCCCACCCTGCTCAGCATTTTCCATATTATCCCATAAATTGCTTCCCTTATTCCTGTCATTTTAAGATGGAAAGGCTTTTTTTTTGTCATGTGGTATGATATGAATCTGACAGACTGAATCTCCTAACACATATTTAATCCATAAATGTATAAGGGGGTTGTGGGTTGATTGATTTAACAATCCCTGCTCCAGTTGTTTCTTTTCCTATAGAGGGGAAAACTACACAGAAAATGTCTCTGACATTACAGAGCTGGAATCCCTAACTGAGATCTGAATTTGTGACATCAAAGGATCAGAGAATCCTTTGTACCAAAGTATGGAGCATTAGCAGTAGTGTGACATTGCCATTTCAGACCACTTCATGATAGCCCTATGCTGGTGATTGTAAATCACTGTGGATTAAATGCTGCCCTCACTTACACCCTTGCCATCCCACTTTGTGCCTGTGTCATCCTGATGGAAAGTATTGCTGCTTAGGATCAACTTCACTGGTTGGCGTGAGGGTCTCTAGGAGATCTTCTGACTTGTAGCTCTGTTCATAGAAAATAGGCTCTGAATTAGATTAAAGTACGATTGCTCTAGTCCTTTGGCTAATGTCCCAAGAGGCCTTGCCATCAGTAGTGATGCATTCGCTTTTGCTGTGCCTTATTCATATTAAATGCATCTTTTGCAAATTTAACATTTAAAAAGAAAACCCTCTGCAAACTATAGAGACAGCTCAAAATACACAGTCATCATCTCCGTTCCTGGTCATGTCTACATGGGATGGACATTTCAGTCTCATATCCAGGCTGACTATTGCTAAAGCCCACTGGAGCTTCAGCAAGCAGGAGGACCTGTCAATGCCTGTGGAGTAGTGGGCCACCTCCTTCTACAAAACTCCCCAGTCCACTCTGCTTCCTGCCAGCAGCAGCAGATAAGGAGTCTCCTACTTCACCTGAGCTACAGAGCATTGGAAAGTCCTTACAGAATTTCCATATGGCTCCAGGTTTGTCCCTGCTGGGACTCATGGCCTCTTTAAGGAGTTTGCTCAGCAGCATACAGGCCTCAGGCAAAGGCAGAGAGATGAGTGCTGGTTCCTTGGTAGCTGAGCCAGGCAGGAGAATCTTGCCCTTTCTGTGTCCAGGTGGAGTTCCCCCCAGCAAGTGCATTCTCCTCTCAAACAGACCCCACTGCACCAACAGAAGCAGCTTCCAGGCAGTGGCCCCAGCTGGAGGAACAGTTGTTGGCACTTCAGATCCAGGCTCAGTGTGTCTTGTGAGGCAGTGTCTCAACAGTGGCCAGACAGTTGTGCAGTGACCAGTGGTTTCAGCCAACTCCCAGCTGCCTGCTCCACCTATGCCTCCGCAGCCAGAAGCAGCGATACACCAGCTGCCAACTCCATTCATGCTCCAAAGACCGGTTTCCGCATCAAAGGTTGTTGCAAATTGGCTCCTGGACACCGCTGAGGCACTCAGGTCTCCCCACCCAGTCCCACCCAGCCTCAGCCAACACACCCTGTGACCACATGTACCAAACAGCAGCCTGAACATTTTCTGCCAGACGAGGATCAATTCCCAGATTGAGTTAATATCCCCAGCCAGCCCAGAGGTTGAAGCTCTGCAAGGACTATTGGAAACTATAATAAAGCAATGCGGCCCTTTTGTCTTCCCTCCATCCTGAGAAAGAGCTGCAGGCATCTTCTATCTAACACAGGCTGCTCCAATTCTGCCCCTGCCCACTGCATCTCAGTTGTCAGCAGTGCTAGCCCTGAAAGCTTCTGAATATCAGTAAAACATTTTCCAGGAAAAGTCAGCCAAAGTAAAGCCCAAGAATGAGCAGAAACTTAAGAGTAAAAGAGAGCCTTCTGTGCTGAGATTTCTCCTCTCATAGGAGGACAGGACCCTTCAGCATAAAGGCAGGAAGTGGATGTGGTCTTTTTCCTCTCTGCCCAGGAGCTACAGAAACTGACTGGAGAAAAGTCGGACTCAGATGGGAAACTCTTTAGACCATCAACCTCAGTGAGCTTTCCCTATAAAGGGTGGAATTTAGAAACCTGCTGTGGTTAAAAAAATACAAATGCAGAAAAACATGCCCCAAGACATCCCAGTTCACAGTCTCATGCAAGCCATCAAAAGCAAAACTTCCTTCCTGCCCTTCATCTGAGCAAGGCAAGTTGTCTGATTTTGATCCAGTGGAAGAGTGCCAGAAAAGATTCTTTCCCCTGGACTGTTTCAGCATGATATTGTACCAGGTAACCATTGAACCTTGATCACTTGAACCTACTGTGCACATAGAATGGTGAGACAACAAATAGATGCTGTCCTTCAAACCCCCTCCACCACCTCAAAAGAGCTTTGAAGGTGATTAGATTGAGAGGAGCTAATAAATAAGTCTGAGGCTCATTAAGCTGTCTCAAAGGTTCCATGCAGTCCCAGTGCCAAAATCAGCCTGTCACCATCCCAAAGGTTAACACTGTCTTTGGTGACCTTGTGAATTAATTGGTCATCATTTTGGGGGGTGATTGCCAGATTCAGTCTTCCTGGCAAGGCAGTTACACCTCTGCCACACTAAAATTCTGCTGATTCAGCATCTCTTACTTGAGCTATTCAGTTGTGTATCGGCTCCCTCTCAGAGGCTAAGGACCAGGAGCCAGTGGCTTTGATATCAGACTTGTCCCTGGATACTCTTTGTGACTAGGTTTGTGACAAGCCATTTATGGATCAGGCAGTGGAAGGCAAACCACCAAATTGTTGGTGTCATGCAGGGAGCAAACTGGAGAAGCCTTAGGAAGTGTTATCCTATAAGCCAAGGATGAGCGTGAGAAACCCCTGTCATTAGCCAGGCACCCAAGGAGAGATTACAAACCTTCCATCAGGAGCAAACAGTCCTTTCAGCTTCTGCAGCTGAGACCATCACTCAGACAGAGGACACTGGAACACATCACGGCTAGGCATGACATCTCCAGACAACCCTCCCACTGCAGCAAGGATTCCTGATTCCCCATCTTCCTTCCCCAGACCTGAGGTGCTGTGATCCCTGTGGGCATCCTCCGATTCTCAGTCCAATGGGCTGTATGGTAAAATTCAGCAGATCTTCCCTTTCTCTCACAGAGTGATTTGTCCCCTTCCTAGCTCTTGGAATATGGTAAAGCCCAAGCAGATGATGGAGGCTATATCCCCATTTGCTGATTATTAAGGCTCTTGGATCAGTACTAAGGCTGGAGAGATGACTAGTGATTTGTTCACATTGTTCCCCAGGCAGCAGAGCTAACTTGGGTTCCAAGACCCTGAACATCACAGTTCAAAATGGAGACCTGGAAGTCCAAGTCCACCATGGCTGCCATTTCTCAAGGTGATTTGTTAGCCTCAGCAAGACCTATCTACATGTCCAGCCCTTGGGGTTTTACTGCAGTAGGACTCCCTCTGTAGGAATGGCATAGTTGGAGATGATAAAGAAAGGCCTGGTGGTTTTTCTTCTCTGAGCATCCAGGCTTGCCATTCCAGCCCTTCCTAGGGTTGGAGTTCCAGCAACCCTTCAGTTCAGAGGAAGATGTGATTGTTGTGCTGCACAGAGAGGTGAAATACAGGAAGGGAACTACTACTCCTTGTTTCATCTTTGGAAGCAGTGTCCCCAGAGAGGTTCTCAGACACGGAGCCATGTCCCCGCTGATCATCTGCCTCCTTAGGGGGCAGAACCCACTAGGAATGGTCTGCTTGAATACTCAGAAGAGGCAAATGAATCACACAGTGCTAGTGAGTCTGTTTGGCTGGGGGTTTGCCTACTTACGCAGCCATGTTTTTCTGATGCTTTTGAAAGTGTAATGCTGCTCACATACTAGATGTTTGCTATGTACTTGCTGCAATTAGCTTTTCCTCTGTTGCCCCCTGGTGGATTGAGATGTTCTAAGAACAGCTGAGCTGTGTGAACTATTAGCTGTACCCTCCTGTATAATAATTTCCCTCTATATTGAGAATGAAGCTGTATTTCTTTCTCTCCCATCCTACGTTTTTTCTTCCTTTTCTCAGTGCTTGGAGAGAAGGAGGGAGTACCCCTTATACGCCTTGCTGCTAATGCATGACAGAGTCCTTTTTAACCTAAGGCTTTTGCTAGCCTGACTTGTCCGTGTAGCGTATGTCTTGGCTGCCTTTTTGGGATCAGACTGCCACGGGAGAGTCTTTAGTTAAAACTCTCCGGTCGGATATTCCCCATATGGTATTCCCCTGACTCTAGTAAGTATCCCCTTCTCATTTAAAAGGGCAGGTTTTTTATTTTCTCCCCAGTCTTTCAGCATTAGAAACCAGCATTTGCTAGAGAAGATATGCTAACAGATCTAACTTTAATCTTTTTGTAAAATCAGTTGATTTTATTGCGTATTTATTTTCCTTTGACTTATCAAGGGGAAGTATTTTTCACTATATGAGTCAACTGCAGTGTCAGTTTATTATGAGTTGTGGCTCATGTTTCACTGTTTTGGCTAAAAATGCCTGCATGCAAGAAAAAAACACTTAAACTGAATGAAGACAACCCCTCCCCCACAAACCTTTCAGGCCACTGTCAGTTTTACGGTTCAGGAGAATGTCAGAAATTTGTGATACAGTAGCGACATATAAAAAAGGCCATCTGTAATTGGCATAGGCTGATGCACAGGGTTGTCATTACATACATAGCTCTGCCTTTCTTTCAATGCTAAAAAAAATAAAAATTAGTTTGAGTAAACACTGTGTCATTGGCTTGTTCTAATTGATTACGGGTACTTGATTTAAAAGGATTAGGCACCAAAATATCTCACTCATTGAACTAACTCCCCAGACCAATTATCAGAAATATAGAGGCCTCCCCATGGACTCTGGTTCTAACACACATGTCTCTGTGGTTATCTTCCTGTGCATGTTTATCTAATTTACCAATTATGCTGAGTTCAGTCAATCCCCATTGCCTTGTTAAGGATCCCTGTGAGCAGAGAGGAAATCTCTGCAGTCAAACTGATTCTTCTGTCGACTTCTCCAGATCTCCTCCAGGGTTGCAAGTGAGCTTCCCTCAGCCCATTATAAGATGCCTGAATTCAGGATTTAGGAACAGATGTAGCAGTGCAGAAATGGTGTCTTGTGGTGCCCTTTAAAAATCTAGGCTTGGGCTGATGGAGGTTAGACACGGTGCCAATGCTGACACATATTGGATCTTCAGCTGGTGTAAATCAATGTAGAGCTCCGTTGACAAAACTCCCATTGACGTCAGTGGGAGCAGGAATGGGCCCAGTAGGTTTAGTAACGAAAAAAATGTGATTTAAAAGTTCAGTGTTATGTGCTATACTGGAAAGTGTTGCATTGGGTAGGGATAAACAGGCCAAAGTAACAAAGGAGCATCATTCCAACAACAGTAGCTTGAGAACGAGCATTCAGAGAATATGTGGGACTATAGGGCATATGTGAAACCTCCTCTTCTCTCAGCTACCCATTGAAAATAAGTGGGAGGAGACTATAGGATAGAGGACAACACTATTGAGATTTCAGAGTAACAGCCATGTTAGTCTGTATTCGCAAAAAGAAAAGGAGTACTTGTGGCACCTTAGAGACTAACCAATTTATTTGAGCATAAGCTTTCGTGAGCTACAGCTCATGTCATCGGATGCCGATGAAGTGAGCTGTAGCTCACGAAAGCTTATGCTCAAATAAATTGGTTAGTCTCTAAGGTGCCACAAGTACTCCTTTACTATTGAGATTGTAATCTTTGAGGCAGATCATTGTCTATATGTTTGAACAATGCCTAGAACAATGGAGTCCTGACCTGTTTAGCCTTTAGGCTCTGCCACAATGTAAATGTTAAGTCATGATAATTCTCCTGTTCCCACGCCCCTATTCAAGCACAAACAGTTGGAAAAATATCATCGTAGGGCTATTGCTTTTCAGACTTTCTTACAATTTTGCCTGGTCTGTTTCAGCTACTAACCAAAGATGTGAAGCAGAGACTGGGATGTCAGGGGGAAGGTGCAGTGGAAGTGAAGAAGCACCCATTCTTCAAGAGTATGAACTTCAAACGATTAGAAGCAGGAATGTTGGACCCCCCCTTTGTCCCTGATGTGAGTAGCATATGGTAGAGAAAACCCCGCTTGACTGGATCTAGAGAGAATATATTGCATGCACCCCTTCTTTAGATGTCTTTCTAAAACGACTGTTCCCTTATATTTCCCATAGCTGGCAATGACTTGTTTCATTTCTTTTTCGGATAAGGATGGTGAACCGGTTTAAATAAAACCCTTTCCCGAGCCCCAAACTTAAACACAACCTTTTCTTAGGTTCTAAAAGAACTCCTTTTATTTCTCCCCTGTTTTTGTGCCTTGTGAGTGCCTCCAGCTGGCACCAGCCCTCCTGCAAGTAGCAGACAATTCATAGGGAAGCATATTTTCACAGAATTCCCAGTCCAGTTTTGGAGACATAAGTGATTCAGAAAGCTCAGCTAAGCATGTATGTATATTTGTACAGAGAGGGAGAATGGTCCAGTCTTAGGCAAGGTAAGTTCAGTTCTCTACTCCAGGGGTTCTCAACTGCGACCCCCTTCGGACAACAAAAATTACTACACAACTCCAGGAGGGGGCCAAAGCCGAAGCCCAAGGGCTTCAGCCCCAGGCAGGGGGCCTGTAACCTGAGCCCTGTCACCCTCAGGCTTCAGCTTCAGCCCTGGGTAGTGGGGCTTGGGCTTTAGCTTTGGGCCCCAGCAAGTCTAACAGCAGCCCTGGTGAACCCCTTAAAACAGGGTCGTGACCCACTTTGGGGTCCCAACCCACAGTCTGAGAACCGCTGCTCTACTCCACCAGGTTGACCTGGGGCAGGTCTCTTACATTCTCTGGGCCTCAGTTCCCACCTGTAAAATGGGAATAGTCGCACTGCTCTACATCAGAGGGGTGATGTGAGAATAAATACATTATAGATTGTGAGCTGCTCAGATATGACAGTAATGAGGGCTATTTAAGTACCTTAGTTAGATACGCTTTCGGTTAAACCACAAAATCTGGACCCAGAATTCAAACAGCCCAATGTTCTGATCTGGGGGAATAAGTCTGGCCCATTATAAAGACATCTGTTGTTTGAAAAAATTCAGAATCAGGTTCAGGTATCAAACACCCACCAAGGTTTGTGTTTCTCTAGTGCTTATTTGAAATAGATCCCAACTGTGATCCTCCCCTTGAGGTTTGCCCATCACTATTGCATATACTCAAGGTCAGTATTGTAGTGACAGTAATAAAACTTTCAAAGCCCTTTGTAGTATATATCTCCTCCCCAGTGGCAAATTAATGCCTAGGCCGACAAGGCCGAGGCCTAGGGCGGCAAATTTGCAGGGGTGGCAAATTTATAATAGCAGCCAGAGGCAAAGCCAACCAGAGCAGCTAAAGTAAACTTTTGTAGCTTTTAAACCACTTTGGTTTGATTGAGTTTGCAGCAATGCAAACCAGAGCTGCTAAACTGTTACTTTCCCTAATATGTTAAAAGTACAATGTTTACTTAGAGCCATATGGGGACTTTAAGGCTAGAAGGCCTAGCCAGATAGACAGGCTTGGAAGAGGAAAATAACCATGGAACTCTGTGCACGGGGAGGAGCAGTGGCGGATTAATGATTTTGCCCTAGGCCCAGAAATAATTGCCACCCCCCCCAGCTCACCTCTGCTCCTTCCCCACCCCCTTCCTGCCCCTATTGGTCCCCTTCCCCAAATCCCCGCCCCAGCCCCGCCTCCTCTCCTGAGTGCACCGCGTTCCCCCCCTTTCCCCCTCCTTCACGAACCTGTTTCGTGCACAAGCACTGGCAGGGAGCGGGGAGAAGCAGACCTGGCGGCGCGCTCAGGGGAGGAGGCGGAGCGGAGGTGAGCTGCGGGGGGGGTGGCAATTATTTCTGGGCCTAGGGCAAAATCATTAATCCGCTACTGCTCCTCCCCATGCACAGAGTTCCATGGTTATTTTCCTCTTCCAAGCCTGTCTATCTGGCTAGGCCTTCTAGCCTTAAAGTCCCCATATGGCTCTAAGTAAACATTGTCGTTTTAACATATTAGGGAAAGTAACAATTTGGCAGCTCTGGTTTGCATTGCTGCAAACTCAATCAAACCAAAGTGGTTTAAAAGCTACAAAAGTTTACTTTAGCTGCTCTGGTTGGCTTTGCAGTTTACTATGTAGCCTCATTATTCCTGCCAATTAGCCCAGAGTGTTATGACCTGCTTCAGTGGGAAGAAATAGGAGACAAACTAGTGTTTCTTTCTCCTGAAGAAAATTAGAAAATTCTGGACTCAAATATGGGATCAGCTAGAGCCTACTGAAAGCTTAATTGTGGTATGTAATGGCTAGAGGGCATCTATTATCCATGTGTTTGCTAAAGTAGAGGCTCATAATTTTTTGCCCCATTAAGGGCAGCCTGGCAATTTATTGGTAACTCAAGAGCTGCATCTAAGATAGATAATTCAGCACTCACAGAACTCTCTTCATTCATAGATCTCAAAGCACTTTACAAAGAGAGGTATAGTATTGTTATAACCGTTTGACAGAGAGGGTAACTGAAGCACAGAGAGGTTAATTGACTTTCCCAAGGTCACACTGTCAGGAATGGAGGTGGGAAGAGAACCCACATCTCCCATTCTGCCACTGGACCACACTGCCACAGAGAATTAAGTAGACTATAGCTGTCCTCATCTTTAATAAGAAGGAACAGCATACAGAGAATACAGATTCCAGCATGTAGCATTTCATTTTGATTAATTTGGCCAGACTGCTCAGTTGCATGCTAGGATCTCTAGGCTTTGCAAGCCACACTTACGCTATCTTCCTTAACATGGAAGTGGATCATGTTGTAGAATTCGGTGGGCTACACTAGTCCTGCAAGCTGCATCTTGGTTATGCCCTTATTAAAGGGTAACTTTGTGCAGCTAGGGTAGGTTCTATGGACATGCAATGAGTCCATGTTAAGTAACCACTAGGGAGTATTTCTGTTTTCTGTTCAATATGGCTGACTACTGGTGTGTTAGCTGAGGAAAATGTCTCTTCAAAGTGACGTAGCAGTCATTCCAGAGAGCTAAGAGCGATAATAAAATAGTTCAAGGTATTTGACTTTGCATCTGTAGAAATACAGCAGTGAAAATTGTAGCAGTTCATAGGAATGGCTCTAGAGAGCTTCCAACGGCTGAGAAAGAGCTGAGCTATTAACACAAACAACAGAAAAACTCCAAACCTCTTCTGTGTTCTTTAGCATTTAGTACAAATTCCTTTAAAGCTTCAAGCTTGCAAACTCCACAGCTGGCTGAGGAGAATGAGACTTCCATCTGGGGCAGACAGAGCCATCCCAGGTGTGCATTTTGTACAGATTTTCTAGTCTTTGAATGGCCTGTGTGTGTCCCCCTCTCTAAAAGAAAACAGTGCTTCTATTTTTTTGATCCTTTTTTTTAACCTTATCTTATTTTTTCTGTCCTCGTCACATCACCTCTTAGCCATGTGCTACATGGATGACTAAAGCCCACTATGGTTCTGCTGATGCTGTAAGGACTTCAAAGTGGAAGCTTTAAATGCTTAAAGCAAGTCAGCCTGTGACGATAAACACATGGGCAGAGCAAGTATAGGAAGGCAGGATGTGGCTAGTCGCTTGTGGTCAGACATTCTCACTTGAATGTGTGTGTGAATAAAGGCACATGTCCAGACTCAAAGACATTTTCTCTCCTACTTTTTCTCCCGAGACAGCCCAGAGCCGTGTACTGCAAGGATGTGTTAGACATCGAGCAATTCTCCACAGTGAAAGGAGTAAACCTGGACCAAACAGATGATGATTTCTATTCCAAGTTTTCCACAGGATCCGTATCTATTCCATGGCAGAATGAGGTAAGGGTACATCATGATCATATCACCCCAATGCAATCTCTAACCCAGGCTGCTTAAGAGCAGTTGTATGCTTCCAGTAATGTATACCCACTGGGTAACTTGCCAGACTCTAATGCATTCATAAGTTACAAACACACTCTTTCAAGATCTATAAAGTACCACAGATGTCAGGTTCAGGTGACTGTATCTGCAGATTCTGCATATTTGTATAAATTGGCAAGGGTTCTCCTGTACTTCCTCCTGCTGGTCTCCATAGAGATGTTCTGATAACGGCTCTAAAAAACTTCCGCGGAATGGATTTCTGCCTTAATGTGGCTCTCTATCCGTGACACTCATCTCATTCATTATTTTGTATCTGATGGGCCCCAGCTGCTGCATTTGAATCTGGATCTGAACTTTTCTGAAGTGCCAGGGTTTTTGATTGGGGGATTTGTTCTGCCTGCGGTAGAAACAGAGTCAGCTGTAAAGTTCAGATCCAAGTATAAACTTCCCCATAGTTTATGGGGGCTCAAAACTGGCCTTTTGGGTTCAGGCCAATCCGTATTTTATATTCTCCAATGTAGAAAAGAAAAACAATGCAAAATTGAATGGGGCATTCTCTTAGTAAGACGTATTGGAATAGTGCAGAAGCTTATACATTAGAGATTGAAGCCATCTGTTAGGTTATATTGCCAGTACAGAGAGGGGTTCAGCTATTACTCGAACACAATATACTTTCCCCATTCAAACCCTTGATGGCAAAAGATGCTTTTTACACTGTATTGATTCCTTGGCATGCTGACAGCACCTCATGGGAGGTGATGAATATGGTGAGAAAGCTGACTAAACTGCCTTGCTGTTTTGAACAGTGAGACTCTTCCTCGAGGTGGCTACGGTCAGGTCATCTTGGGCTGACAGCATCAGCGGTCAGAACTGCTTAGTTACGGAAGCTCCCAGTGAAACTGAAAGTGGTGTTTTGGTTGTGACGTTAACTCTGATTTTCCCACTCTAGGGCCTTAGAATTACTCAGTTCAATTTAACAAGCCATCAGAAGACTGTACACCTTCAGACCCATCTCTGCTACTACATCCACAGTAAACTGCCTAACAATAATAGCCAGAGAAGTGTTCTGTTGCTGATTGGCCCTTGTTGGTTCCTACACCTCCTGTCACATCTTGTCCCTCTTTAGTCTGTAAGCTCTTTAGGGAAGGGACTGTCTTTTATTTCATGCTTGTACAACTCTTAGCATAATGGGGCCCCTGATCCCGATTGGGGCATCTGGAGTTTCTTGTAATATTAATAAATAATAGTAATAATGCATCATCTCTTTTTATTCTTTCTGTGTTTTACCAGATGATAGAAACAGAGTGTTTTAAAGAACTAAATGTGTTTGGACCAAATGGTACTATTTCACCAGACCTAAACAAAAGCTACCCCCCCGAGCCACCCAAGAAAGGATTACTACATAGAATATTTAAACGTCAGGTGAGATCTTAAATGTAACAGAAAGAGCCTCTCTGAGCATAGGTGCCGACTTTGTGGGTGCTCTGGGGCTGGAGCAGCCCTTGGGGGAAAAATGGTGCATGCTGAGCCAGCACGCCACCAGCAGTCCCCCTATCAATCCCCCTTCCCTCCCTCCCTCCCACCTGCCTGCCAGCGGGCCCCTCTCTCCCCGCAGCTCCCGCCTGCTGCAATCAGCTGTTTCACAGTGTGCAGAAGTCTGAGGGGCGAGGGGGGAAGGAGCGAGGACACAACACGTGCGGGGTGGAGGGTGGAAGTGGGTGGGAAGAGGTGGGGTAAGGGCAGGAAGAGTGGGGCCCGGGGTGGGGCCGGGAGTCGAGCACTCTCTGGCACTTTGCAAAGTCGGCGCCTGTGTCTCCGAGTCCTGATGAACTTTCCTGTGTGATATGTGTGCTGCCCTTATGGTATGTCCATCATGAGAGAGACATGAAATGCCAGGGAAGGTTTGTTCTCACAGTTTCCTTGTAATTTTCTGAAGATTCTGTATGTTCAGGTGGTTCAAATAAGTGTCTGCACCTAGGAGTTCTTATTTGACTCAGTACTTCCAACTTTCTAAGACCTGGCCATAGCTAGTCTGATATTTATTAGGGCTGGTTGAAATGTTTCCATCTAAGCTGTTTTTTTAATGGAAAATTGGGTTTGTAAGTTACATGATTGTGTGGGTGAGAGAGAAAATTGTCTGCTTTTCATGGAAAATGTCAATTTTTCATTAAATAAACGAATGCCCAGACCATAGGAGATGTTGTCCGACCAGGGAATCTGGCCCATAGAGGAGAATGGGAGCATGAGGCATCTGAAATGCGACTCTCAAAGGGGCATCACAGCAACATTTCCAAATCCAAGTATTTTGGGGGTTGGCTGAAATATTTCAGTTTTTGATATTTTGCTGAAAAATCTGAATTTTCTGCAGAAAATAATCCCATTTCCTGACCAGCTCTGTTGTTTATCATGTTCCCCTCAACAGGCTGCAGGTAGTTTAGGCTGGAATTTAGCAAGGACACCTTCTACTCCGGACATTGGTCTCAGTCCCACCCTCACAGGCTCTTAGTAACCCCTGGCTCAGCACCTATGTCCAACAAAGGGCAGCTCTGCCATCCCTGCTGATTCCTTTGTGTCCAGGGCTACTGGGGACTGTCCATGAAAAGAACACCTGCTAAGAATGGGGCATTAGCAAAGCTGGCTGCCAGGCTGGGAGAACTAGTCATGCTAATGAACCCAAACCCTGCTGCTCCCTCCCAAAACAAGCACCTCCTCTGTCTCTCTCCACCTGGCCTCCCTGCTGCATGAGTGGAGCTCACGACTGAGACTTGGTTTTCTTATTTTACAGTGGTGCATGCGCAGCACTGTGTCTTCTTTGCACTGGAGTATGCTGTGCCCCCGTGTGCCATTCCTAACACTTCTTGCTGTGCTGGCTCTGACAGACCTACCCATCATCCCTATTTAAGAGTGACAGGCCTTATTTTTTAGAACCATATTGACCACTTTTACACATAACATTTTGAACCCAGCATATTACACTGGAGTTACAAGGCATGTCTCCCTAAATGTTAGCAGGTATGCTCTGAGGAAGACAAAGCTTAGGAGGCCAGAACGGTTTGTGCTGTATTGAATTGACTCCTCTAACGTGTATCCTCTGCTCTGTGTCTCTGGAGAGCTCCCATGGTTCTCCTGACCCATGGAAAATAAGGGCAAGCACGCTGCATAATTTTTATTTCAGTAAATCTTCACAATGTTAAAAGACCAGAAGTAGGCGGGATAATATGACACGACCAAAATGTGAGACAGATGGGAGGACTGGGATGTTTGGGGGATATAAATATAATTGTTTTCTCCTTTCTCCAGCATCAAAACAATTCAAAGAGTTCACCGAATTCAAAGGCGAGTTTAAATCACCACATAAATTCAAACCATGTAAGTTCAAACTCCACCGGAAGCAGCTAGTTTGAACTCAACTTTCATGAAACAACGTGTTGCATCCTTCCACTATAATCTATGGAGCTTCTAAGGATGAGAGAGCATCCACCGTTGAGTTAAAAAATAAATGATCTCCCAGCAATGGAGATATTCTATCCATTCCTTCCAGTGGAGCCTCACATTTTATGAAGAAATTTCCACTCAGGTCTGTTTTTGGAGGTGGCACTCAAGATGGTGTGAATCAGATTTGTCTATTTAGAACATTGCAATAGAAATTCAACGAACATGACTACTTGCACGTATTTAAATAGCATCATACTAGAACTGAATTTTGTCTTTATTATTTTTAAAGAAAAGTTTTGTAAATTTCTCTATTGTCTCAGTTTACATTTTGTACATTTGTATTTAAATGAAAGTCAGACTTTGGGGTGTATATTTTCTGAGCAGCAGCTGTAAAGCCATGTGTTTTAAGACTTTTTTTTAAAAGAAATGTGACTCAAGACTTCCAGAGCCTCAAATGAGAAATCGTTCTTTTTAGTAAGTGTAGAAAATTATTCATATTTCACTTTATCAAGTTGGTTTTACTGACATGCATTTTTATGGCACAGTTTATTCTTAATTATTTTACATCTGTATATTTGGCTTACAGCAACACTGCATACATTTTTCCTCTTTCTTGGTTTGTAAAGTCTTGTGTTAAATGCTAAAATACGTAGTCAAGACTTTGCCGCATCTAAGAATACTATTTGCTATGTCTGAAGTTCGTAATGTCATGGGACCAGCACTGTTGAGATTTGCACTTATTTTTGTTGTTAGATCATCACAATATTATTGTTTTTAATGGAACCCTGTTTTAAGCCCTCCTCCTTTTCAAACTTTTTTTACTATTGCTAATGAGAGAAAGAACAAATGTTAGCAAGGGGAGATAAGAAAGGCAAGTTGTCCTCAGTTCTTCAAAGGCCTGAAATCCTGCACCCATTGAAAATAACAGCAAAGCTCCCATTGATTTCAGTGATACAGGATCAGGCCACAAGTGAGAGGCTTTTACAACAGTTACTTATGTCACAGAGCTACCAGGAGATTGACTCAATAGCCCTGTCTGTGCTGGTCAGGGAAGCTATAGAGGACAGAACCAAGCCAGGAAGGTTCAGCTCTGGATCTCAACTTGTTCACATCCATTATATCCATTCCGACCCATGTCCACTGTCAAGTGAGCTGTTCTAGAGCCCTTAGGCTGTATGGCTCCTTTTCTGGCCCCCTCAACCGGTGATGAAACGACTGTCCCAGTACAGAGAGTTAGCTGAGTTCAGTGCCCATTGTAAAACAGTATCATTTGCTCTTTTTTGATTCCACAATGCATCATCTCAGGCTACCCCAAATCATTGTTTAAAACAATTGTCCCACTGGTATAGATGGGCTCAGTCATGTTCAATATCCATACTATGAACCAGTTAACAAAAGCATACTATATGCTAGGAGTGTATCTATTCTCAAACATGCCATGTAGGACATCAAGTGTCAAACACAGCTTCACTCATTTCAACGGATATTGGGAAACATTTGCCCCACTGGTGTAGACAGAATCTGATGAATTCAACATTTGCTGTAAAATAGTTTGGTTGACCATGTTTTTTTATAATGGTTGCTGAATTGATTGAGTTTTCCTAAACCTTTGGGACAACTGATGCCTGACATGTCATGTCTAAGAATTAAACCATTACGCTAAGGTTAGACCAGGTCTGTGCTGCCCAGGGAAACTGGGTTAGCATCTTTCTAGCAAGAATTACATGTATGTTTAATTAGCCATAAGGAACAGGTTACTTAGAGAGCTTCTGGAATCCCCATCATTGGAGGCTTTTAAGAACAGGTGAGACAAACACCTGTCAGGGATGGCTTAGATATATTTAATCCTGCCTCAGTATGGGAGGATAGACTAGATGACTTCTTGAAGTCCTTTCCAGCCCTGCATTTCTTTGATTAGACTGGTGTGCACAGGCACCGACTTACTAATGTGCCAGGGGTACTCGACCCCCGGCTCTGCCCCAGGCCCCACCCCCACTCTACCCCTTCCTCCCGGGCCCCACCCTGCCTCTTCCTGCCTGCATTCCACCCACACCCCACTTCTTCCTGCCCCATTCCGCCCCCTCCCCCCCAGCACACTGAGCCCTTGCTCTTCCTCCCTGTCCCCGCAGCCTCCTGTACACCGCAAAATAGCTGATCGCGGCAGGCAGGAGGCGCGGGGAGGGAGGGGGAGGTGCTGATCAGCGGGGCCAGCTGGCAGGTGGCAAACACTGGGGGGGCAGGGGCTGATAAGGGGGCTGCCGGTAGATGCTCAGCACCCACCATTTTTTCCTTGTGGGTGCTCCAGCCCCAGAGCACCCACAGAGTCGGCACCTATGCTGATGTGAAACTGGTTTCCTTGGCCAACACAGAAAGAGCAACAGAGTACATGAGGTTTTTTACAGGAAAAGCCATGAATGATAAGGACTCAAAATAAAGTAAGTTCTAGAACAGGGATCGGCAATCTTTGGCACGAGGCCCACCAGGGTAAGAGCCCCCTGGCTGGCTTGTTTACCTGCCGCATCTGCAGATTCGGCTGATCGCGGCTCCCACTGGCCGTGGTTCGCCGCTCCAGGCCAATGGGGGCTGCGGAAAGTGGCGCGGGCCGAGGGTTGTGCTGGCCGTGGCTTCCCGCAGCCCCCATTGGCCTGGAGCGGCGAACCGCGGCCAGTGGGAGCCGCGATCAGCCGAATCTGCAGATGCAGCAGGTAAACAAACCGGCCCGGGGCCCTCCGAGGGCTTACCCTGGTGGGCCGCATGCCAAAGGTTGCCGATCCCTGTTCTAGAACAACTTAAGGTCAGTAAAGGACAGAGAACTGGGTCAGAAAAATTTAATTTTTGTAAATTAGCTGATGGAGAAAGAAATGGAGATATTGGGCTATGTATGTATGTACTGGGCTGATGTGCGTTTGTTATGGAGTACAGAATGCCAAGAAGCCAAGACACCCCGTAGGTCAACTAATAAGGTTGTAGGTTCTCTCAATCACTTGTAGAGATACAGATAATTAAGACCGTGTTGTAAACAATCCAAAACAGTAATGAAAAATGGTCTCCCTTTTCTTTCTGACTGATGTTCTGGGAAGACACGGTGGCACAGAGGGTGTTTACCCCTCACTTTATCCATGCAAAGATCCAACAGGGAGAATGCCAGCAGTTTCAGCTGCGTTAGTGATGCCACTGCAGATTTGAGCAGAGGTGAAAGAATGTGGAGAAGCGAATGCTGAGAATTTGGACTAATTATGTCTCCAGTTTAGTTGTAATACTTCCAACTCACTAGTAGGCGTGAGAAGAGAGAAGTACTGTGTGAGTGAAACTCTCCATTTATGTTCTGACGCAAGCCCTCTGAAGTCAGTGGGAATCTGTGCGCTTACTGTAGTGGGCTTTGTGTTAGGCCCCTTTTGCAAAGTTTGCGTTCTGTGGATGGCCTTGCATGGGCCCTCTGCATCAGGGTGGATTTCCCCCAATTTCAAGAAATGTAGGTGAGAATTCGAAGAGGAACCTCAGTATCTCTGGGGCTTAACGTAGGGCTCACTGTTTCAGTACCAGTGTGCATGAGAAGCTTTGTATGTAGAACTTTCCTTGCTTTGCCTAGAATATCCTTATGGGGAAACAGTTTTTCAAAGGGAAAGGCTGATGTTCACGTGCCAGATCTACACTCAGATTCATCTGTGTGCGCAGTACGTCAGTGCTCTCTCAAACCGGTTAATTCATAAGCACAAATGCAAAGCAAAGGGAGCACTGAGTGGTAGATAGAGCATGGTCCTAGGTTCTGTTTTGAGTTCTGCTACTCCCTCATTTTGCAGCATTATAGAGGCACCTATCGCCCATTAGAAGAATGTGGATAATAATGTTTGCCTGCCGCCCAGGGCGGGGCAGGGGTTGTGAGGCTTAAATCATGAATATGTGTAAAGTGCGATGAGGCTCTTGGATAAAAGTCATTATAAGAGTCACATATTAATATTCATCATTAAACGTGGGTGAGTGCAGAGCGTATGCATGAGGAGCTCATTCTCTGCCTTTTTAACCATTTGGTCCATGAAGACTCCATTTTCTTTTGTTGTTGTTTTAACACTCCACATTTAGATTAGAGATGAAAAACCTAATTACAGTGAACCCTCCCTTGAAGGCTGTTTGTTAAGGCTGAATGACCAATTGATAACCCTGGCTCGAAGGAACATCATGGGTAGCCACAACACTGCCAGTCAATACCAGTCTTGACCACCCGTCCTGTGAGTCTCCCGAACAGCGCTTGCCTACTATGTCCAACTGAGCAGTATTTTGTGTTAAATAACCTACTTGAGACTCGGCTGAGAACACACTGTGCTCGCATTCACTTGTGTGATCCAGTAAAAATTGGAACACAGATATCTATGGATGGAACTTTAGTGAACCAATTTGTTGCACAACCTAACTCCCCCAAATACATGGAGCCTGGTTCTCAGAGGTGATGAATACTCACAATTCAATCTGAAGTCAATGGGAGCTGTGGGGGTTCGGCACCTCTGAAAACCAGGCCTATAACATGGGGGGGAGGGATAGCTCAGTGGTTTGCGCGTTGGCCTGCTAAACCCAGGGTTGTGAGTTCAATCCTTGAGGGAGCCATTTAGGGATCTGGGGCAAAAATTGGGGATTGGTCCTGCTTTGAGCAAGGGGTTGGACTAGATGACCTCCTGAGGTCCCTTCCAGCCCTGATCTTCAATGATTGTATAATTTCTTTATACTACTTTGGATAGAGCATACTGCTAGCAAGAGAGTGTTTAGTACTCTGAATCATAATGAATAGCTCTGAGATGGGTTTGCACATAGCAAAAGAGTAGAAAGAAATAGTTATTTCATAGTTTTCCAGCACAAGATTCATTTCATCTTGTTATCATTCCAATTAGAGCAAAGATCCTTTTGGGAAGTGCACAAGATTTGAGCTGGTTGAATTATTTGTATGAGTAGACTGTTGAGCAAATTTAGCTCTTTAAATGTTTGGAAAACATTTACAAAGTGATTCTGAATTCTGCAACTGGATTTATTTTTAAGTCTTCTCCAGATAGGCTGAAAATTACTCATCAGTCTATGGGTTCTTCATTAACTTTCCAGTTCAATGATTGTTTGAGTTGTGTGTGAAGGAGTCACATGGCATTTTTTCTGCTTTCTGCTTGGATGATTGAAACTTCTGAAACATGAAAATAATAGCAAATACATATTTTTGAGTCTGCACATATAACCTTGTTCATGTGAAAATAAGGGTGTTCGTGCACAAACAGCTATTCCTAAGACATGTGTGAACAAAAACCTGTTCATGCAAATGAAAAAACGCACAAAACTGGTCAAACCAAGCAGCCAATAGGAATTCAAATGAAAGTTAGTGAACACCGTTCTTGCAGTGCTGAATCAGATCTACATAATATAGATATTTAGAGGAATTTGTTCAATTGACTCTCTGTTTTTCATAGAAAATTTGGAATGTTTTTAAGAAATCTTTGAAGTCACTTGTGATCATTCCCCTCCCCGGGTAACTGTGTCCAATTTCATTGTAAGAAACATGTAGCCAAACTTTGCTGATTGATTGGTATCTTACCGGATACAGATGCTTTTTTCTTCTTCTTCAGAGTATACATAGAATAGAACACACAATATCCAGCAGGGACTATTTTTGTTAAGCCAACTCTCATGTTTCCAAGCTAGATCCAACTGGCATCTTTACTTTTTCCACCCAAGTCTCACATTTCAAAGTCAGTTGCTATTATCCTTTTCAGTAGAGAAGTCTCAGATAAACAAACTTCTGTAGTACAAACAAAATAAGCAGAAACAGGGAGATACCGTATCTATGAACTCCTAAGTACAGTTTGAGAACTAGGTTAGTGTGTGGGTATGTTCATGTGAAAGGTTCTCTTCTTTAAGTTCACAAATTCTTGTTGTTCAAAGTTTGTAAGGCTCCCTCCCACATGTTAAATATGTTGATCAAAATGAGATGGCTCATCAGCTGCTCCTGAGCATTATCTAAACAGCACTGGAAAAGTTGGACTTCTCTTTGCTTTGAAAAGTTGGACTTCTCTTCGCCCGGGGCTAGTCTGCTTTTCCAGGCAGGGATCATGTCTTCCTGTGTGTTTAAACAGCACCTAGCACAATGGGACCCGGTCCTGCTTGTGGCCTTGGGCTGCTACTTTAATTTAAATAACAGCATTAATAAGTGCCTAGGTGCCCATTTCACCAAAACATCACTGGCACATTTGAAGGCCCTTAAAACTGGGAGGCCAAGGAGTGAATGGACGCAGAGATTGACCTGCCCTCATCCTGGGAGATGGTCCTGGTCTATCCCAGACCGGGTTGAGAACCATTAGCAGGGAAGTGCAAGAGAAGCTGTGGCTAAACAGAGCTATCAGTTTGAGACCTCTCACAAGCACTAACTCCACCTATCTAAAAAATAATGATAGCAATGAGTGTCCTTAGGCTAAAGCCGAGGAAACAGGGTTAAATCCTATTCATTCCAAATTCCCATGTGTCAGGAGGACAGCAACCTCCTTTAGCGAGAACAACTATTAGCTTTTATGCAGTGCTGTAAGAGAATGTTTAAAGCCAGCCAACAGCAGTCTGTACTAATAGCCCCTCTACTCTGCAGGAATACAAATATCAGCTGCCATGCTGGGGTCTGTTACTGCAGAATACTATCAGATGTTTTTTATAAAGGAAGAGCCATACGCTGAGAGACTCTTAAACAATGTATTACTTATATTGGCAGTGGCAGAGTGATTTTTGATTTAAGATGATCTCCTTGTGTCTGGCTCAGGTTTCCCCTGTTTGTTTGTTTATACTTGGAGTCAGGAGTGCTGGGTTCTATCCCTAAGCCAGCCACTGATTCTCTGTCTTGCCCGTGGCAACAAAATTAACCTATGACAGGTTTCAGAGGAACAGCCGTGTTAGTCTGTATTCGCAAAAAGAAAAGGAGGACTTGTGGCACCTTAGAGACTAACCAATTTATTTGAGCATGAGCTTTCGTGAGCTACAGCTCACTTCATCAGATGTTTACCGTGGAAACTGCAGCAGACTTTATATACACACAGAAATCATGAAACAATACCTCCTCCCACCCCACTGTCCTGCTGGTAATAGCTTATCTAAAGTGATCAACAGGTGGGCCATTTCCAGCATCTCAGCTTCCCTGGTCTGATAAAAGGAGTAATGAAACCTAGCCACCTTCGGAAAGCACTCAGAAGTCTCTAGACCAAAAAAAAAAAAAATGCTAAGTATCAATATTAATTGTTTTTGATTTGAATGAATTGAGCCTCATCTAGCAGCTCTTACCTATGTAACTTCAGTGAGACGACTCACGTAAATAAGGGTTCATGATTTTTTTCGAATAGTTTGTCCTAGTTCCTTTGAGCTGCTGAGATTTTATGCACTTTGCTTCAGCAGCGAGACCTCCTGCGGAGCTAACAGTATAGACTTTAAAGTGTTCGTTTCCTTGTTTCAGAGCTAATCAGTAATAGCAATCATTCAAGATCCTCCCCTTTTTATATTAAAAACAAATGTCTATGAGGGAGGGGACAAAAATAATCACCAGTTAAACTTCAAAATCTCTCTTTGCCTGCTGAACAGTTGTTCCACATGTGACAGAATTCCTAGATACTGAATAACTGAAATGCTGTGTAAAATCAGAATGATGCATGTTGGACAAACGTTGGGAAAACTCACTGGCCCATCTATGAAAACTAAAGAGATTATCACATTTCTAGGATCAAAGGACTTCAAAAGGGAATCCCAGGCGTTCTGGAAATCAAATGGCCCCCAAGGAACCATCACTACCAGGAAAGAAGAAACATGTCAGATAGTGCCTGGATTATAAATGTATTTTCCATTCTTGTCATTCCACAGCTGTTCAGTGTGTTTATTAACCAGTCCATGTGAGTTATATTGTATGTGTTGAGTGCAATCTCCTTTGATTGCACTTTTTAAATACTGGACACTCATCTAAAAGACTCAACTTTTTGCCTTTCCTTTGAAGGTGGAGGATGTAAAAACTTCATTTTGCATTTCCAAGCAATGTAGATAGATCTAAAAATTTCATGAACCATCTTGTATTTGCCCATATCTGACTAATGATTAAATTGTAAAACTGCAGAGTTTCATATTACGACTAGTCTTTTCACCTGCTTCGAAAATTAAAATTCACTTTTGGTATTAACACACACACACACACAATAGTATTCTGATCTAATTTGAAAAGCATATCCAGGAGTAAATGTTTTTAAGCACTGCTAATACTGTAGTCTCTGTAAGGGGAACAGACACTTCTAAAGAAATGTTAAAGTTGTCTTTCATAATTCAGTCAACAAATCAGTTTTGTAATAAATTAAAGCAGATGTTCTCAATTAGAAGAACTAGTGGCTGTTGACATTGTACACACACAAAAAATCATTCTAGTATCCAAAGGGTTTTTTGTTGTTGTTTTATTACAGGGAGATTCTAACATTGTTTTATGAAACTAGTTTCATTTTGAGGTTATTACTGAAGATAATGGCTTCTGTGTTCTATGGCTGCTTGAATTCTTCGTACATAATGTCTAATAATGTCACAGTGCTGCTGTATCTAGATCAAACCACTGTTTTGTTTTGGTTTTGTTTGGGGATTTTTTTAGAAAAATAAATTCTTTAATTTAAATACATTAAAATTACTCATTCTGATCCATTTTTCCTCTTTTTTTTTAATTGGACATAAGCCCATATTGCGCCAGATAATGCTTCATCTGAAGTTCATGGGAGTGTTACCATTGCTTTCAGCGGGAGCAGGATCATTGTTGGGACATCTGCTGCCTTTATATGTCTTATTATAATATTTTCTGTCACATCACCTCTCCAGCTAGTAGATCTACCATAGGTCAGAATCTTAGGCCTTGTCTACACTGAGGTTATTAGCCATGGGCAGCTGCATCAGTGTGACCATGCACTACTGATTGAACCATGACTTGCACTAGTTCAGCTTACCCCATGGTGTCAACCAGGACTTGAACTAGTGGGGCGTGTCTATACTAGAGGCTTGCACTGGTATGGCAAGGCCAGTGTTGCTATCCAGTGACTAAAAAATCCAGTGTATACAAGTCCTCAGTCATGTTCATATTCACAAAGCCTCCAAACAATTATGTGACATGGCCAGCATGGAACAAGGCAGAATGGCCTAATAAACTGGGCAGGAGACTAGATACAAAGACTTTAAAGAAGGCATCATGACAGTCATCAAGAGCTTTTCTTCACTGCAGTATTGGCTTGGGGTATCAACCCTTGAGTTAACTCCTCTCAAGTAGCTTAAGCATCAGCATTACTTGACCACGAAAATCAGATTAGGGCCAAAACTCAAGCTATCCCTTGAGCTACACTGCAGTGAAGAAAAGACCCTAGTCTGCCCTCCAGATGAATCTCCCTCTGGATGGAACCAGGAGCAAGGAATTCTTAAATTCCCTATCAGCTCTGCCACTGACTCACTGTGTGGCCATGGACAAGTCATTTAACTTCTCTACTGTGGCTTCACCATATTTGTGAAATGGGGATGATGCTCTTCACATATCTCATAGGAATATTGGGAGAATTAATGTGCTTTGGAGCTGCAAAGAGTTGTGTAAGTGCTTATTATTTTATATTATTAAGCACCCTGAAAAGCTGTTACCTTGACAACCTTTGCTGCAAGTGCCTTTTCAAAAGAATTTTCTGGACTTGATTGTACTCTCACTTCTGATTTACTCTTTTGTGAGTGAGAAAAGACTCAGACCCTCTTGTGCTGATGCACCACTACTTTACACCTTGTGTAGTCCCACTGTCCCTGTCCCAATTGAGTGCAAAGTGGGTGGAACACACTATCAGAATGGTCTGCAATTAATATCAACTTTGCACTGGTGTAACCTACACAGGGCAGAAAAACTGGCCTTTTATCTTGTACTGCGAAGATGACAATAACTGACCTCATTCTCCCCACAGTACCTCTCATACAGACTTTCTGAGGTGAAATAAAAACTACCAGATGCTCTATGGTACTAAAATCTTTAAAAGGAATAGGATCATGGAACAAGATCCCACATTAAATTGCATGACTGGCCAAGGATACAAAGGAAGGTGGTTGCATTCAAAAATGAATGGACATTCTGATTTGCTTCATGAAATTTCGCACTCTCACAAAGAACTGGCCAAATTTGTTTCCCATGTTACCCACTTCCTTTTCCTGATGCACAATGCAATACAAACTCCCAACAAACACGACTGGTGTTTTAAGGTCCTCACAAGCTTAGGGGACCTTAAAATGGGCATGATAGTTCCCAGAGGAGGGGACAGTGTGGGTGATACAGAGGCTGATAGAGAAAGATTTTATTTAGACTTCATCATGACGTGTTTTACGAGACCTACAAAACTCTGGCCTTGCTTAAATTTCCATTGGTTGGGGAGGGAGTGTTTGTAGGCAGAAAAATCAAAATACACTTTTCACGGCCGTGCACTTCGTGCATCTAAAGTGGAATTTTGCATTCAGCTGCAACTTTACCAGTAAACTGTGCAAACAAGTTGCCACCCAGCAGAGTGAAATTTTTCTTGTATTTTCCAACTTCTTTTCTTAAAAAAAAAAAAATATTGTAGAAAGGGGTAAAGAAAAACTGAGAACCTGCTGATGGCAAACAGTGTTTGCACTAAGTACCAAGAAAGAACTCCTCAAAAGTGGTTTATCTAATAGAGAAAAGTATAACATGATCCAACGGCCAGAAGGTGAAGCTAGATACATTCAGACTGGAAATAAGGCATATGAACAGTGAGAATAAGTCACCATTGAAGCAATTTACCAAGGGTCGTGGCAGAGTCTCCATCACAGATAAATTTTTAATCAAGATTGGAAACTTTTTTTCAAAAAGCCCTGCTGTAGGAATGATTTTGGAGAAGCTCTGTGGCTTGTATTGTACAAGAGGTCACACTACACGATCACAATGGTCCCTTCTGGCCTTAGAGTCTATGAAACTGGGTAAAGTAGCAGCCTTGTCAAACTGCCAAGCTCAGTAAAATGTAAGGTGATCAACTGTGTAAATTCAGGTCCTGCAGCTTTACATTGACACTGACCTGCTCACATCCATTCAACCAATTTTCCTGCAATTATAAAAAGTTTAGAAGTCATGTGTCATATGATCTTTTCAGTAAATTTCTTGGGTTGTTTTATGCTTTGCCTCTGATAACCTTTCCTGGAATTTTCCTAATATACCAGGCAAGTTTCTCTCAAGCTATGTACAGACCACTGGCAGAATACCCTCATCACTCACATGATTTAAAAAGAAGCAAATTAAATAAAATTATAATTTTTAATGCCCGGAAAAGGCTTTGGAGATGGAAAGTATTACATAAGGCCCAGATCCTGCAGCCAAAATCAATGGGGCTCTGTGCAGGCACAAGGGGCTGCCCAGATGGAGTCAGTCACAAGCTTGGGGACTAAATTATTCTGCTTATTTTTTTATAGGTGGCACATGATTAAGTTCAAAATAAAACCCTTAGGCCATTAAAAATTAACTCATCTTTTCCCCCTCAGTAGCATAAGTAGAGTACTATTTATTAGTAACATAATCACCACTGTACTATGCTTTACCTGACAAACTAGAAAGAGAAATGCTACAAGTCTCAGCTTGGAAGCATTAAATAGGCTATAGATGGTAAAGTAAGCATGCAGAATTGATCCAGTCCTCAAAATAACAGTGCTTCCTTGCAAATTATGGTTGTTAAAAAAACTTTTTTTAGTCTTTTGACCTTTGCAGAATTTCTGCTTTTTAATTCAAGCAAAACACTAGGAAATTACATTTCAAATTCAAGAGAAGTAGTGGTATTTGGTGCCTGCTGGAAAGGTATGTTAGTGGTCAGCTCCCTCGGGGAGGGGGAACATTGAAATCAGACAAGGAGCCAGGGGAAACTGGGGACTGGCTGGCTGTGCAAACTGGAACCACGGTGAGGGAGAGGGATAGGGAGTTGACATGGAAATGGGATGCAAAGGACAAACTGACACAGGCTGAGTAAAGCGATTTGGACAAGAAACCAGGGAGGGAAAGGAGGGGTTGAGGGAGACTTAGGTTAGAGGAGAAGCCTGAAAGGGAGACCAGAACTAGGCACCAGTGGGTTGGGAGGGGAAATTTAGATAGAAGAAGGTGTTGGGAGAACTGGGACTGGCTGGCCAAAGAGACTGAAGACAAGGACTTGCTACGGAACTGGGATTGGCTGAGCAAGAAGCCAGTGACTGGGCAGGACGAGAGAACGGGGCCGGGGGGGTGGAGGAGAAGCAGAAGGAAGGTGACTAACCTCCTGCACCATGCCTTACCCCCCTCTGACCTCAGTCAGACTCAGCTGCGGTGTGAGGGAGCAGAGCATCTGCAGATGGATCACCAAGGCCCAGTGCCCGGAGAGCAACAGGACTGGGGCAGCAACTCGACAGGCAGGTGTGTGGTTGGGATCAGGGGAAGCTTAGACTGGGGCAGGGGTCACTGGGCCATGAAAGGTGGGCTTCACTGGGGAGTGGGGCGTGGGGGCGGGTGGGGGCAGACTTCACTGGAGTATGAAGAGTGGGATTCATTGCGGGGGCAAGGTTCATTGGGATATGAGGGGATGGGATTGGGGCAGAGGCAGGGCAGGAATCATTGCGGGGGTGCAGGGAATGGTTAACTGTTTGGTGCAGGAGAATTAAGCAGTGCTTTTTAGAGGGTCAGGGTTGATGGAGGGAGACCGCGAGAGAGATTTGGGATCGTGATAAAGAAAGAAGCAATTGCTCCTTCTTCCTCCCCCACAATCTCTCCCACTCTCACCGTTTCCCCCACTCCAGCTTCTCTTTCTGCTTCTGACCCAGACTGCCCCCAGTCTTTTAACCAGGCCAATCTCCCTCCTTATTCTCCCCCATTTTATAATATGAAAACCATCAGCAAATGCTCAAATTCCAGTTGGTGTAAATACATGCACACTTCTGTGCAGGGGTTTTTGTCAGAAGATGTAGGCTAGTCTAACTATTGATCTTTTTTCAAAGGTAAACTTACATATTGGTCCCATCATTATTTAATTCCACCACCTCCACTTACCTGTACATTCACTACAACATTCAAAAGATAAAAACAAACAGAGAAACATTGAGCCAAATCAAAATTGTAGTAAGAAATTTATTGCCAGAGTCACCAAAGTCAGAAATACTTATTGTAGGTCTGCAATAATTACTTTGCTTGGACTTGATACTTGTTCAGTGCATCACAGAAAAAGCTACTGAAGTTTTGCATAACCAAAAAATTCGACTGTTGCTATTCGACAGTTAAGTGACGAATATAAACAATATGCTACAGTAACAGGGGGGTAGCCCCGTGTGCTGAGGCTTGCAGCCAGGGACAGCACTTGGGCAGGTCGCTGCAGCCTGATGGTGTTGTGGGGAGGGAGAGACAGGAGGAAAGGGCCCGCCAGCTGGGCACTGAGGATGGGTTGGCCAGGCCTCTCCTCAGCGTTTTCCTAGGAAGCCTGAACCGCCCTGGATTCCCTCCCCCACTTTCTCCTTTAGTGACAAGGGAGGACACTGGGAAGGGCAGACCTGGTGGAGCTGCACCCTGCTGGATGCAGGGAGCCTGCCCTGCCCCTATTGGGCCCCATCCATGGGCAGCACTATTGCAATAGCTCTATCCAGCCTCCAACCCTGAGCTGGGCCACCAACCTCCTGGGCCAGCGGGGAGTTGTGCAGGAGACCCACCTTGTGCTCCCTGGCTCCAGGGATCCTCCCCAGTTCGGTTAGTTCTGGGGAGCTGTCCAAGTGGGGCTGGTGCTAATAGACCCAGCAGGGCCTGGCTCCCTCGCCAGCACTCACACAGGTCCATGTGGAGGATGTGGACATCCCCATAGCCTGGGATACCGGATCCCTGGCCCCCAGATGGAGCATGTGTATGACTTGGGGAAGGGGGTGCATGGTTGGCCCAGTGCCTGAGGGTCCCTGGCTCCCTCTCACAAAGTGCTCTGGCTGACAAGGGGGCATCACTGCGGGGGAGGGAGGCAGAGTCAGCCCCTGTGCATGGGGCTGTGCCTAGCAGACTCCCCACTCTGGCTCACTGGCTCTTGTGGGAGCCCACCACAATGTAACATTACATCCACATCCACACACAGGTGGGACCCTCCCTCTGCTCCCTTCCTGGTCCTGACACTGCCTAATGTGGGCCCTGGCCGGCTGAGTAGGACTGAAAGATTGGGGAGGGGAAGGGGAGTGCTGAGCCTCCTCTAGTCCTAGCCACCTGCCACCAGTAACTGACGGCAAAGACATACAAGATCGAGCAAAAACATAATACCATATAACATTTTTATCCACAAACAAACATATTCAAGGTACTGATTGGTACAAGAAAGCTCCGTTGATCAGAGTAGTGATGAACAATAGTAATTCTTTTTGCTTTTCACGGTTGCAGTAGTAGCCGCTATCAGCTCCAATGTCACTTCCTCCACACAAACGTTTCTAACGGAGCATTAATATTCATAGTCAAAATATCCAAGTCATCACTCTTTAGAAATCCAGGACATTGTGGGTTTCCCCATGGTCCTCACACTCTATCACTGGTTCATTGGCTTGATTTGCCACATTGCAGGACTCTTCAGTCTCCTTCATGTGACTGGTCAGCATCACCGCACTGCAGCTACTTCTGCGCCTTAATCCCCTGTTGGTGATGTTGGGTTGCTCATTCTCATCAGGATATCCTTTGGACAGTCTATTAGACCTCTTGGTTTCATAGTTCCTGAGCTCCATGAGCCTCTCATTGAAGTACTCTTGCAAAGTCTTGTCATAGAAACCGCTGTTGGTTTTGCGGTGACCTTTGATGAAGTAGTTTCCCAAGGATTTGCCCATGCCGTGGACCTGGAAGCTGTTTTGGCCCAAAGATTTTATATTTGTAGGGTTTTCAACCCTTAGCACTGGGCCATTTCTCTTTCTTCCTAGCTCCTGGAAAGCCATGCTGAAGTCTGAAGTTCTAGAATAGCTCCTTGATAACTATTTAAAACACAGGCAAATAAAATCTGAATTAAAACCTGCCTTTTGTTCAGTTTCATGCTAGCAAAAGCAATATGCATTGCAAAATGTCAGCAACATAAATACTTGGGAACACGCTTTTTGTAGCAGGGTCTATGTCTGCATATTTCTACAACAACTGACACAATGGGGCTGTGAATCTGACTGGGACCTCTGGATGCTATTGAAATACAAATGTAATATAAAATAGCACAAAGTTCCAAGGGTGCTTGGATCTAGGGTTTTGGTTCAGCCTACAACAGAGATGGTGGTTTCCCTAAAGATCAAGTTTGTTTGGATCTAGGCTTTTGGGTCAGGCCCACAACTAGAACACATCTATTTGTCTGAAGTTTGGAAGTGCTGAGTGTCTCCCACTGGTTGTGATTTAGATGCACAATTCCCCTTTAGTGGGATTTGAGCATCTAAAGCTCCTAAGTCACATTGGAAATCACAGTCATTGGCTTCCTTTGAAAAGAAGGCCACTATGGATCAAAAGCTATTTATATCTATGTCCACCTGTTCCACACGAATCCTTTAAATATCACACTGTAGAATGGGACACAGTGAAGGGATTCTGAATAGTATTGGGTTATCTGTAATACTTTTACTTAGTCATTGTCATTCTATTCCCTCCCCATCTCTCTAACAACTGTTTGACTATTTGTAAGTTAGATGTTTTATAAAATAGTACAAGATATGAAAAGAATCACAAAAGATGCTTTAGTTTTGTCACGCATATTGACAGGTTTCAGAGTAGCAGCTGTGTTAGTCTGTGTTCGCAAAAAGAACAGGAGGACTTGTGGTTTGTTAGTCCCTAAGGTGCCACAAGTCCTCCTTTTCTTTTAGTTTTGTCAATGATTCTTTATCCATCAATGACATTCATTACATCCATTCCTAATTTTTTTATATTTTTTTACCCTTTTCCTTCTTGTACCAATCTAGCTCCATCAGTTTTATCTTGTTCACATGTTCATAGCTTATGGCTGCTGCAGTTTTCCACAACTGCAGTAAAATGGATGCCTCTTCTAAGAAATCTTTTTTTATTATTTTTCACAAAGTAACTTAGCTATGAATTGAGGTTTATTATAACAAGAATTACAGTTTGCACATTGTGATTTAATTACATGATCCAAAACTATCATGCTAATTATTATTATTTTATATAGCCTCATAGTTGTGCATGGAGCTTTTTCTTCCTTCCCTATCATAGGTATTTCTAAGGTGCCTATCGCCTTGGTAACTAAACAATTTGCTATCTGAGCTGCTGAATAGACAAACAAAGGGCCTGATCCAACCCCCGTTGACTTCAGTGGGAGACTTTCTATTGATTTAGAGGGAACTGGATTAGGGCCAAAGAGTATTAGCTGAGATTTCACCAACGTTTAATGTGTCATTTACTTATATATTGTATTGTGGGTTCCCAAAGTTACTGCTCTTCAATTGCTAACTTCCTGCCATCAGCCCCAAGACATCCTAGCATGCACCAGCCCCGCATAGAGCACTAGCTCCTTCAATTGATCAAATTAGCATTTGGTTGAGCCTTTTCTGGAAAATATCTTTGCAGTTTGGCTTGAATAGAGAACTTTATTTTTCTTCAGTTTCTTTATTGAGTTTTGTTTTTGTGATGGAATGAACCCTGCATTCATACCCTATGCACTATTGTAATAATCTTTGTACAAAATATGCCTTGTAAGGTATCATTTGAAAAATAATAACTTGCTGGTCAAAAATGTCATAGTAGAATGTATGTAGCAACATTCTATGTAAAGTTATGAATTCCACCCCACCCGGATGATGTGGGTGGCACATGTTGAAACTAATGAAGCCCCATTTAGGCAAAATTGGTCAAGCAGCTCATAACCAAAGGACAAGTTGACACCTCTAGCCAGGTGTCATGAAAGCTGATGGGCCATCACCAATCAAGGGGCCACTCTTTGGCAAGAAAGGGGGACAGAAACAAACAGATCTGCATCTCAGCAAGCAACAGCATAAAACCTCTCCTGCACCAGACTCCATGTCTCTCTGCTCTCAGCTGCAAAGAACTTTATCTCAGAAAAATGCATTTCAAAGGGTGGCAACTAGAAAACACCCCAAGTTCTCTCTCCTTATCCATCTTTCTTTTCCACCTAACAAGCAGAAAGAAACAGCATGTGGGCTTTGGGACCAGAGCGTAGTCTGAGATTTTGGCAGCAATGAATTGAAAACAGGTGGTAAAAACTTCACCTTGAACCAAGTCTAGTTTGTTAAGTTTAGAAAGCATTTTATCTTTATTTTTCTTGTAACCAGTTCTGATTTTAATGCCTCATTACTTGTACTCACTTAAAATCTCTCTCTTTATAGTTAAACAAACTTGTTTTATTCTTTAATTAAAACTCATCCAGTGTTGTGAATTGTTTGCGTAACTTTAAGGTAGCACTGTTGTATATTGATCCCCTTAGAGGTGCACAGGACCTAGTATATCTGGACTGTCCAGGTGAGGACTAGATAGTGCAAAACACGTTTTTTTGTGTGTGGGGGGGATTCAGGACTGGGAGTGTTTTGGGGTAACTTTGCGAATAGTAACAAAGGCTTCTGGATACCACAGTGTGGCTGGTGGGTTGCTGACAGGCTGTTGGAGTCATAGCTGTTGTACCCGGGCTGTGGCTATAGACAGTCAGGGCATGACCTGTTTGTGAGGAGCCCAGATGGGGAGCTATAGCGGCAAAGTATTGTGAGGCACCCCAGGTTGCAGGGCAAGTGGTGACACAGCTCCTCACTGGTTTGAATTGCACCACAGAACGCTATAGCTTTTAACCAATCTGAAAGTACTAACCATTATACGGGTAAAATCACCCTTTCAGTCAAGGATGACAAAGTATTTTGCAATTGTGAATGAGGCTTTGCAACATCCCTGTGGTCTAGGAAAATATTATTTAAACCCATTTTACAGTACTGCAAAAAGGGCACAGCGAGGTTAAGTGATTCATGCAAGATTGCACAGGAAATCAGTGTCTGAGTTGAGACCAGAATTCAAGAATCATTACATTACCCCCTGTTGTAAGGATCTCTTTGTAGCACTTTCTGCCTCCAGTATGTGGCTTATTGCCCTTTGGAGTCACCCCAACGTACGGTGATGGGTGAAGTATATTCGGTATTATGTAATGCAAACTGAAATACAGGGGGAAATACTTGCAGTCTATGCAAGTCAGCCAATTTTTGACTGCTAATAATTCATCATTTTTTTCTGGAAGAGGGCAATCAAAATAATGATGCCTGCATGAATCACATTAGGTCTCAAATGAGAATGTTTAAAAGGACATGACATCGTTCCCCCTCATGCTTACCTTTTAAAAATGGCTAACTTGAGTATGAGCTATGTGGTGAAAACCCTTGCAGGTTCAGCACTTCCATATCAAGATTCATCCCAGATCACAATAGCATATAAACTCCCCAGGATGTGCAAAAGCAATTGTAATAGAAACATAGCTGACTTCATAACAATAGTTACCGTATACTGCAAAAAGACTTGTTGCATACAGACCTTAATGTCCTGGAAGCCCGGGTACTCTGGAATACTGGGTAAGGGGCACATGCTGATACTATTAGACCGTCTCCGTGCCATCATCCTTCGAGAGCGGCTCCTGGAGAGATGGAATTGTCCTGGATCGGTTGGCTTTTCACCGAAATCTAATACTCTACAGTCTTTAACAGGACAAGTTCTCAGGCATATTCTTGAGTCAGACAGCTCCATTTCAGCCCAGTTCCAGACCTTAGATGTGGTTTGTATTCTGAAATAAATTATTTCCCTAGCTTTCACCTAACTCGTAATCATTTAAAAGCGCAGCTAAGTCCCTGACAAGCTGTAATGCTGAGCTCCAGTGAATGGCTAAAGTGAAGTAGTAAAGCATTTGCTGGTCTGAACTCGTAGAGGTCACAGACAAGCAGTGTCTTTGGTGCTCTGGGAGGTTTGAAACCCACCCCAGCCGCAGATGCTGTATTTATCAGCTGAAAGCTGTCCATGGTGGGTCAGGAAAGCCAAGCCACCAATGCAGGAGGGGTTTAGGTGTTGGGGAATTTGCAGGGATTAGGAAAGCTCTGCCTTCTGGCATTAAAAGTCCCCTTGCTGTCACATCATATAACCTGATGTGACTGCGGACGTGAGAGCAATTAGAGGGACTCAACAGGCAGCATGTGCAAAGAGGGTGCTGATGCACTTGCATGACATCAGTGCAGACAGATCACTGCCTTTCGGATCACATCTTTACCTCCAGATTAGCAAAACGTTAAGATCTTTTTCTAAGAGAGCTATACGAGAATGTGAGTCCTATTAACCGAGAGGTCAAGAAGTACAGTATAAATAACTGTAATGTAAAGTTCTTCCCAAGAAATCAAGGGCCATTAGGGCTCCTCATTAAGGGTAGACGTAGGTCCTAAAATTCTGACCTGAATCCAAACTTCCCCATTGTTTGCGGGGCTGGACCACTGTGTGTGCATGGAGGGCTAGAGTGCCAATAAATTAACATTCTTAAACTAGTAGCTAGAGGCCTCAAGCAAGATGGAGGCCCCGTTAAGCCAGGCACTGTCCATACTCATAGTAAGAGATATTCCTTTCCCTGAAGAACTTACAATCTAAATAGACAAAAAGCAGGAGGGGAAACAGATCTGGGGTTTCGGTGTGACTAAATCCCAACAAGTTTGCATATTAATGGCCTCCTGTAGAACTGTGCATATATAGGTGTGTGTGTGTGTGGATACAGACAATGTAGCTGTGTATATGTATATGCGCATGTTCAACTCGAGGTGTTGATATTGCTCTATAATAAACCCACTGAGAGACCTTCTTTCTCCCACATGCGCTAGTTGCATTCGGCTTGCTACCTTTGGATGTTTGGTAACTAGATGCACAGCAGTCTCCTCGGAGAGCCCTGAACAATGAAATTCAATTGCACTGTCGGTCAGAGCTCACGTCGGCCCTTCCAGTCTCCTCTGAACACTTGTGGCCAGCATCTCAATGTCAAAAGTCAGTGAAGCTACACCATTTTACACCAGCTAAGGTTTATAGCCTTGGAGGAATGTGATTATCTAGCTACCTCAGATTGGGTGTTTATTTAGGTTTGGTATTTTAAATAAGTTCATGCACTTAAGGCTTGTTAGAAATATACATTTAATATAGGGAAACATGATGGGATAGGTCCTCAGCTGGGGTAAAGCAGCCTGGTCTGACTTTACTCCAGCTGAGGGTCTGGCTCTATATCTTTGTATGAGGCACACAGGAAATCATTGACACAGACCATATGAATGCTATGCTGAAATTAACAATTTACATTTACAGAAGTCAGGGGCTACCTCTACTCTGTGATTAAAAAGACCTGCAGAACTGAGTCTCAGAGCTCATGCTTACTCGGGTTCCCAGGGCTTGGGTTCTGGGGCTAAAAACTGCAGGTAGACATTCGGGCTCAGGTTGGAGCCTGGGATCGGAGACCTGCCCCCCCTTGCGGGGTGTCAGAGTCAGGCTCCAGCCCAAGCCTGAACATCTACATTGCAATTGTATAGGCCTGCAGCCCAAGCCTGAGTCAGCTGACCTGGGCCAGGCCACAGGTCTTTTATCACATGCATATATACCCAGGATGTTCAAAGAAAGTGATATAATCGTGACTCATCCCTGGTGCATATCTAGTATTCTGTATTATTGTTGTGTGCTATGTGGTGGTAACCAGTATGCCTTATATATAAATACACTGTGACCTCATTAGAATTACAGTTGGAACCTTAAGAGTGTATTAATGAAGGCTTCCTGGCACTGAATTTCTTGGACTACTAGCCTTGTAAAAAGTCTCTCCTAGTTCAACTCAGTTACGAAATGTGTCCTTATTTTAATCCTCACCTCCCCATATCTACTGTAAGCGGTGGATTTATACATTCTCAGAGCCTATGTAATTCTCTGACTACGTTCCAGCCAGACCAGGATTGACCATAACTATGTGGGTGGGCAGGAGGCTTCGTGCTGGGTCACAACAGCCACGTCCGAATTGCGTCAGCCAGTAGGGACAAGTCGAGTGAAATCTCTCTTGTGACAGAAGGTGCTTTACTCATCAAAGGCGAAAAAAAGAGCAGCAGCAGGAGCTAATTTCACATGTGACACGGGGAGCTGTTATTTCTCCACTGCAAAGCAGGAGATTGTGGTACTAATGATACTGCTCACAGTTGTCATCTGTTTCACGGGAATAAGTAATTGCTATACAAAATAGCTGTAGTTGACAGAGATGCTTTATGAATAGTGTCCTAGTGTAAGCCCAGAGGCTTCAAAGGAGCCTCTGCAAATGTAGCAGTTACTGTAGATGTAGAAAAGAGTTTTGCCTCTTTCCATTTCAACCTGCAGCCTGAAAGCCTCTTAGTATCAAAATTCATTCCCCATCCTTCACCAAAAGCATTTGTCTGGCTGTTAGTGAGACAGCAGCAGCTTTTATCTGTAATTGCTCCTGTACTTAGTGAATATGATAGAGAGACACACACTGTGTCACTTGCATGGGGCTTTAAAAAAATTACAAGTTCCCCTTTTAATCTGAGGTTCTGATTCTGCTCCCTGTGGATTAAAACCCGAGCCCATACTGACTGTTCTCCTTTAATCTCATGCTCGTTCCTGTACCATATCATTACTGCATACAGAGGGGCCAATGTACGTCTCTCTATAGTAGCTCTCAATCCTATTTAATATGAAGTTTTCTATTATTCTTTCATCCTCAGGTGAAAAGAAACATGGATTTCTGCAATGTGTAAGCCTCATTAATTATTTTACTTATAGTTCAACTTCTGCACTTTATTAACAAGAAAGTTTTTTTTCCCGAATAGAGCATCATGTTTTGATTTCCTTATTTGTTTGAGCTGCACTTAATTGTCAATAGCCCTACTACCATGAATGAGGCAAGGAAGATTTGACCTGTCTCCTTATTTTTGCCTTTTAAACACCAGTAAAAGCAATATAAACAAATAAACAAAAAAATATCAGGCTCCCCTCCCTTTAAAAGTCTGTGTTACATCCACGATTCTTCTAATCAATAAGAACTGGATAAATTCCAGTTGGAGTTTTTTGACATACCACTTAATCAGAGAGAAGGATTGTAATAACAGTGATTATAATTAATAATAAGTCATACTCGGCACTAGAGCAGTGAGTTAGTTACTTTTTATGGAATCACTGGATGCCAAATACATTAATAAAAATGTTTCAATACCAAACCTGAAACAGGGAACCCATGTCACATAATTTGTATAAAAGCTAAGATTATTGATGAGAAAAGCAAACTCAAAGCAAGATTTATTTAACAGAACATTGCATAGTATAGCTGTGATAAATAGTTACTGGTTAGATATTTCCATACAATACGGTACCATTTCATTTTTAAAATGCCAGCAGTGTTAGGCTATCAAGACTAATTATTTTAGTCTAGTAGTGCAATAAACCAGGAAAATCTAATTCTTTTATCATTTACACTAGTGCAGCTTCCATAACTTCAGTGGAATTATTCCTGATTTACACCAGTGTAGGTCTGAGCAGAATCAGGCTCTCAGGGCACAGTAGACAGTCCATTTTTGACACGGCGGCAGATTCATGTACAAATCAAATCCAGTTCAGGTATTTGTCACATCACTAAGTAGCATGTGCTTAGTTTATACCGAATTTTTCGTCTTCAAAGCACTGAAAACGAAGGGCCAGATTAACTCCCACGCAGGCATGCAGGGGGTTGCCATTTGTTAGCTGCACCAGCCAGCTCTAGGTCTGGGAAAGCAGGGACTGAAGGCACTTTACCCGACTTCTGGCAGACTTTCTACCATTTGGCTTCCACCATCAGCAACCCAGAGGTGATTTTCTCTCTTAGGTGCTTTCCTATCAACTGTTACCACAGTATCTGAGTACCTCAGCACAACCTCTAATGTATTTATCTTCCCAATAGGCCTGCAAAGTAAGGGCTATTATCCTCATTTTACAGAGGGAGAACTAAGGCTCAGAGAAACTAAGTGACTTGCCCAAGGTCAAACAGGAAGTCTGTGGCAGAAGAGAGACTTGACCTGAGTTTCCTAGGACCCTGGATAGCTTCCTAACCACTGGACCACCCTACCACTCATCTAGCCCATTAGGAAAGATTTGCAACTCCCCTATTTTGAAGATCGGGAAACTGATGTCTAGAAATGGCAAATGACTTGCCTAAAACCCACAGAGGCCCATGGCAGAACCAGCTTGAGAACTTAGGGAGGAGTTCCTCGCTGTCAGGCTTGCTCTCACACCACTAGAATGTACCACTCTCAGCTGACACTGAGCAGAATAAGGCATCTCTCCCTTTACAGGCTGAATGCACCTGGGCTAGGGACTAGATTCAGAGTAGACCTACATCAAATACAGGTCAATATTTATGCAGTTTTTACCCAAACTCAGCAAAACGTGGCCATCCCAGTCAATGTAGGTGACCCTAGTGTTCACCACCCTATTTTAGATTCAATGAACCATGCCATAGCACTTGCCGCCAGGGCACAGGAGACTAAAAAGGGGCATAACTGAGCAATTTGTATCTAACGCTGCATCAACATTTAAAAAACATATTTCACAAAGACAGCACACACTAGGAGTATAGAGAGGGCCTCATGTCACCTCAGGGCAAGTGCTCCCCATAGTAGCTGGGGTAACAATGACTGTCTCCAAAGACAGGTTTCAGAGTAGCAGCCGTGTTAGTCTGTATCCGCAGAAAGAAAAGGAGTACTTGTGGCACCTTAGAGACTAACCAATTTATTTGAACATAAGCTTTCGTGAGCTACAGCTCACTTCTTTGGATGCATGCAGTGGAAAATACAGTGGGGAGATTTATATACACAGAGAACATGAAACAATGGGTGTTACCATACACACTGTAAAGAGAGTGATCACTTAAGATGAGCTAAAACCAGCAGGAGAGCAGTGGGGGGTGGGGAACCTTTTGTAGTGATAATCAAGGAGGGCCATTACCAGCAGTTGACAAGAACGTCTGAGGAACAGGGGGGAGGGGGGAATAAACATGGGGAAATAGTTTTACTCTGTGTAATGACCCATCCACTCCCAGTCTCTATTCAAGCCTAAGTTAATTGTATCCTAAGTTTATTGTAGTTGTAAGAATGCTTGATGATTTCAACAATTTCCATCCCACCATCAACCTCAGCCTGGACCAGTCCACACAAGAGATCCACTTCCTGGACAATACGGTGCTAATAAGCAATGGTCACATAACCACCACCCTATACCAGAAACCTACTAACCGCTATTCCTACCTACATGCCTCCAGCTTTCACCCTGACCACACCACACAATCCATTGTCTACAGCCAAGCTCTACGATAAACCGCATTTGCTCCAACCCCTCAGACAGAGAAAAACACCTACAAGATCTCTATCAAGCATTCTTACAACTACAATACACACCTGCTGAAGTGAAGAAACAGATTGACAGAACCAGAAGAGTACCCAGAAGTCACCTACTGCAGGACAGGCCCAACAAAGAAAATAATGGAACGCCACTAGCGATCACCTTCAGCCCCCAACTAAAACCTCTCCAACGCATCATCAAGGTTCTACAACCTATCCTGAAGGATGACCCATCACTCTCACAGATCTTGGGAGATAGGCCAGTCCTTGCTTACAGACAGCCCCCCAACCTCAAGCAAATACTCACCACACAACAGAACCACTAACCCAGGAACCTATCCTTGCAACAAAGCCCGTTGCCAACTGTGCCACATATCTATTCAGGGAACACCATCATAGGGCCTAATCACATCAGCCACACTATCAGAGGCTCGTTCATCTGCCCATCTACCAGTGTGATATATGCCATCATGTGCCAGCAATGCCCCTCTGCCATGTACATTGGTCAGACTGGACAGTCTCTACGTAAAAGAATAAATGGACACAAATCAGATTTCAAGAATTATAACATTCATGAACCAGTCGGAGAACACTTCAGTCTCTCTGGTAACACGATTATAGACCTAAAAGCTGCAATATTACTACAAAAAGACTTCAAAAACAGACTCCAACGAGAGACTGCTGAATTGGAATTAATTTGCAAACTGGATACAATTAACCTAGGCTTGAATAGAGACTGGGAGTGGATGGATCATTACACAAAGTAAAACGATTTCCCCATGTTTATTCCTCGCCCCCCCCCACTGTTCCTCAGACGTTCTTGTCAACTGATGGTAATGGCCCACCTTGATTATCACTACAGAAAGTTTCCTCCTCCACGCATCTCCCCCACACCGTTCTTCTGCTGGTATTAGCTCATCTTAAGTGATCACTCTCCTTACAGTGTGTATGGTAACACTCATTGTTTCATGTTCTCTGTGTATATAAATCTCCCCACTGTATTTTCCACTGCATGCATCCGAAGAAGTGAGCTGTAGCTCACGAAAGCTTATGCTCAAATAAATTTGTTAGTCTCTAAGGTGCCACAAGTACTCCTTTTCTTTTTGTCTCCAAAGAGATTCCCCTACTATTCTGCCAACATGGACGATAGGGGGACTTTGAAATGAAGCATGACCAATTTCATTGTTGAATTCTGGGGGAACAGGGCATGGGGAGGAGAGGAAAGTATGAGGGCAACCCCTTTCCGCCTTCCAACCTTTTAGTCCGGTATTTTCTTTTCTGTTTCTAGCTGTTAGATTGTAAGAGTGAGCAGAGCCTGCAGTCCTTTTGCATCTTGTGTAGCACCAAGCACCTCCCTTGTGCTTAACAAATTATAGTAATGATTCTGGGCCCTGATGTGTGGATTTGAGAAGCTTCAAGGCACCTTTTGCCTGTACAGCCAACATTAATGCAGCCAGTATCCTGACTTGACAGTGTCCTTGGCAGCACTAGGGGGATGAGCTTCCTGTAAGACTGAGCTGTTCCTGCATGCTTTCTCCAGTGTATTAGGCTAAAACCATCAGTCACCATCTCTATCTGCTTATCCCAGATGTTTGTTTCTCAAACCAGATGTTGCAATGCTGGGGTGAATTAATTCATCAGGAGCCTACAATGACAGAACCTAGTCTTGGGGAGCATAGAGAAGGGTAAGGCGGTAGGGAAGGAAGCAAGGAAATCCAAATAGTTCCCAATGTCAGACACAATGTGACATTGAGAAAACCCCGTATATTAGGCTATCCTGCTGGTCCTAGACATTTGTGTTACAGTGCTGGGAAAGGTGACCTTTTATTAGTAGGGCTCTTTGGGGCATGTTTTAAATTCTTTAAGTTAATTTAGTGGTTGTGAAAGGTGCTGAACTGACAGCATGGGAGATGTCAGGTCTGTGTAACAACATTTATAACAACAGTAGAGGAGACAACACTGAACAGCACACAACATTCAACGCCTGGCTTAGATCTCATCTTTGCATGACACACAACAGGGAGGACAAGGTTGTTCCCATATCATTCACTTTGCCATACCTGAATGTGGGCTGCGTAGTGTGACAAAAACCCAGAATAAGGGGCAGCAAAAGATTTTTCATGCAGCAGTGTTAAAGACCATGGGCTTCCTTCCTTAGCACCTTTCTGGAACCTCCATTTCATGAGTCTATATGTCTAATGTAAAGCATTTCTAACAATAACAGCAAAGGGACACCACGGAGTGTGGAACATAGGGAGTTTGGGGCCCAAAATGTCTCTTAAAATGAAGGGTAGTTGTGTGGTTCCAACCCCCAAAGGTTCAAAAGCCATGTCAGGTCCTAAAGCATCTTGAGATTTTACCATTAATACGTTTTGGTTTCTTTGTATTTTCTCTCTTGTGTTGTAGCCCTCATGGTTCCCATTTTTCTGCTTCTCTCCACACCCATGAGGACCAGCAAAATACTTTTTTTTTTAAATGAAAGCAGAGGGTCTCACCTAATCCTGTGAATCCTGAACCTGGGGCTTTAAGAAACACACCAAATATTGTTAGACTTGCAATGAAATCATGAGAGTTATCAACACTGTTGTTGCTCTGCAGCGAAATTGTGAGCACAAGTTAACTTTACAAGTGGGCGCAAGCAAGGTGATTGAATGGTACTAAGAGTCGAGCACCTTCCGTGTCAGTTCTCTTACTTTCAACATAACCCAGTGGTAGGTGCCTCTGGGGAAAAAATTAGAGACAGATTAGCTAGAAAAGAGGCTCAGGTTTGATGTGGGCAGACAAAGTGCCAGTCTGAGGAAATAGTGGCTTAATTGCAATCATCATCATGCCAATGAAATGCACAGCTATGCCTCTTCCTCTGGCCTTATTTCTGCTACTAGGCAGGAGTAATCTTTAGGCTGAGTAATGGCATTCATTAATGCCAAGTCACAGTCCCCTGAGGTCCCCTCACTACTTCATACTTTTCCCTTTAGATGTAACCCTTCATCCCTGCCTCCCATCAAGCCCATAATCAATGTGACAGAAGCTTTACAAGGAATGCATGTTTAAGCCCACAGTGAAGGCCCTTTATATCTCTGAGCATTTGAGTGCTTCTCTCTGTGTCATATCCAGCATATACAGCCCTGTAGAGGTAAGGAGCCCAAACCCGTACTCCATTTAGGGCTTTGCCATATCCTTGGACAATGGTATAGTATTTTCCCTTAGCTCACTTGTGGCTAGGAAACTGACACCACTTCTGTTTGCTGCAGAACTGTGGAACATGTCTTGAGACAAATGTGCCCTGATCTCAGCAGTGCTGAAGGATGTCTCGCTGTTTCTTTTGTGGGGAACAAATTGCCATTGCACCTTTAAAGGAATCTGTTATTGAGGGAGAAGGGAAGATGAAGCTGGAGACTTGAGAAGAAGTATATGTCCTTTTTTTAGGCCAAAATGTTCAAACTTGTATGCTTTAGGTTAGACCTCTACATCCACCTAAATAAGTGGCCTGATTTTCAGTGATTTGGAGCTGCCACAGGTGTCAATGATTTCAATGGGCGGTTCAAGGGGGGGAAGCTGCTCATCACCTGGGGAAATAAGGCTGCTTGTATTTTTAAGCTGGCTCATGCTGAACCCAGGAAAGACCAAGGTGATGCTGGTGGAAAGAGGAAATGCTCTGAAGAACTGTACAAGCCATCCCTACATTCTATCAAAGGCATACAGCCGGCATTCAGAAGTGATGGGGTCCTATTTGATCCTTCATTAAGCTTGGATGACTGGGTAGCATCGGTATCTAAAAATACCAGTTTTTACCTCCAGCCTGCTAGGAAATGTTGTACTTTCCTCCCTGATGAGGACTGAGGCACACTGATCCATTGCCTCTGGACTGGAGTACTGTAAGTTTCTGTATCTGAATCTGATGCACAGGCTCCAGCTGGTGCAGAATGTGGCTGCCTTCTCCATGGCTCAGGCTACCCTGAGCTCAAGTCTCTTCCAGCTCCAGTCAGCTGCTGACGCCCGTTTAAGGTCTTGGTCCTAATTTTCAAAGCAATTCACAGATCAAGCCTCAACTACATCAAGGACTGAGTTTTGATCTATGAACCACCATGACAGCTGTGCCCCGCCTGGGACAATGCAGAGCGCAAAGCTTGGATGATGTTTGGGAGAGGTGGGCACAAAGCATTTGCTGACAAGGGGATCCGACTATGGCACAAACTCCCAGAGGAGAGCAGGCAAAGCCAGAGACTGGTCATCTGTAGGAAATGCTGCAAAACCTTTCTCTTTGGAAAAGCCATTCCATGCTCAGAGTGACACACACAGCACTGGTATCCCCTGCTACCCAATAATCCCCAACTAACCTAAAAAAGGGAAAAGAAAAGAGAAAATTAATAAAATATAAAAATCAAAACCAAAACAACTTACCCTAAACAGTTTTTTCCTGAAAAGGGAGAAATCCCAGATACTCCAAGAAGCCTACTGGGGCCTCTGCTATTGCTCCTGATTTTACATGGAAGGTGCTCAAATACCTTGGTGACAGGAGCCCTAGACATGCCGCTTCTACGCTGAGCTGCATGCAATTCTAGGAGGGACCACCACCACTACCCTACCCCTGTCCATTGACTCCGATGATGGGTTACTCGCCGTCATGCCTGAGGATTTTGCGGATGGGGAAGATGAGGAGGAGGCAGACGAGCTTGAGGAGAGCACACAGCACACCATTCTCCCCGACAGCCAGGATCTTTTTATTACCCTGACTGAAATACCCTCCCAACCCAAAGAAGCTGGAGAAGGGACCTCTGGTGAGTGTACCTTTTAAAATATAATACATGTTATAAAAGAAAGAGTTTTTTAATGATTAAGTAGCCCTGAGGACTTGGGATGCATTCATGGCCAGTACAGCTACTGGAAAAGTCTGTTAATGTGTCTGGGATGGAACGGAAATCCTCCAGGGACATCTCCATGAAGCTCTCCTGGAGGTACTCTAAAAGCCTTTGCGGAAGGTTTCTGGGGACAGCAGCCTTATTCTGTCCTCCATGGTAGGACACTTTACCACACCATGCTAGTAGCAAGTAATCTGGTATCATTGCATGACAAAGCCTGGCAGCATATGGTCCTGGTGTTTGCTGGCATTCAAGCGACATCCGTTCTTTATCTCTCTGTGTAATCCTCAGGAGAGTGATATCGTTCATGGTAACCTGGTTGAAATAGGGGAATTTAATTAAGGGGACATTCAGAGGTAGCTGTTCCTACTGGGCTGTTTGCCTGTGGCTGAAAAGAAATCTTCCCCGCAGTTAGCCACGCGGTGGGAGTGGGGGCATTGGCACTGAGCTGTTCGCGTTTGGCTAGCAGGGATCTTCCCTGACACCAGCCACGCGGTGGGGGGAGGGGTAAAGCGATCATCCCAGAGAATTGGATGCGGGGGGGGGGGTTAGTTTGGTTTCTGCTGCTGCACATTAACAGGAAAACTGCAGCACTAAATGGCCAACTCAACAGGCTTTGCTTGGTATGGGAGAGGAGGGCACTGCTGTTATGAAGGCTGCAGAAGCTGAAAGACTATGGCTTACCATGGCCGCCTGCAAGCCGAATTCTGTTGCCCGGCACTGCGTGTGTTATCTCTAACACCAAAGCCGCAGGCACGCAATATAAGATGCAAAATGCGACCTTGTACCAAAATCACATGTGCTATGTAATGTGAATAGTGTTGTTCACCATGAAAGAGTATAGCCATTGTTCTGTAAAAGGTATCTTTTAAAATACTTCACTCCCTTTTTTTCCTCCAGCAGCTGCAAATGTTTCAAGCCTCCCTCCTCCGTCCCAAGGGCTATCTCAGATAAGGCAGCGAAAAAAACGGACGCTCAATGAAATGTTCTCCGAGCTCATGCAGTTGTCCGGCACTGACAGAGCTCAGCAGAATGTGTGGAGGGACACAATAGCAGAGTACAGGACAGTGGCCAATGAACGTGAGGAGAGGTGGCGGCAGGAAGATCAGAGGAGGCATGAGGCAACACTGGGGCTACTGCGGGATCAAACGGACATGGTCCGGCGTCTGGTGGAGGTTCATGAATGGCAGCAGGATCACAGACTGCCGCTACAGCCCCTGTTTAACCACCCTCCTCCCCAAGTTCCACAGCCTCCTCACCCAGATGCCCAAGAACAGGAGGGGAGGCTCCGGGCACGCAACCACTCCACGCCAGTGGACAGTCCAAGCAACAGAAGGCTGGCATTCAACAAGTTTTGAAGTGGCCTTTTCCTTCCCTCCTACCCTCCTCCCACACCCGACCCGGGCTACCTTGTGAGTTATCTCCCTATTTTTATAATCAATTAATAAAGAGTACATATTTTCTAAACGATAGTGACTTTATTTCCTTTGCAAGCAAGCTGTGATCGAAGTGGGGAGGGCGGGTGGCTCACAGGGAATTTAGAGGCAACCAAGGGGGTGAGTTTTCATCAAGGAGAAACAAACAGAAGTGTCACACAGTACCCTGGCCAGTCATGAAACTGGTTTTCAAAGCTTCTCTGATGCGCAGCGCTTCCTGCTGTGCTCTTCTAACCGCCTTGGTGTCTGGCTGCGCATATTCAGCAGCCAGGTGATTTGCATCAACCTCCCACCCCGTCATAAACGTCTCCCCCTTACTCTTACAAAGATTGTGGAGCACACAGCAAGCAGCAATAACAATGGGAATATTGGTTTTGCTGCGGTCTGACCAAGTCAGTGAACTGCGCCAGCGACCCTTTAAATGTCCAAATGCACACTCTACCACCATTCTGCACTTGCTCAGCCTGTAGTTGAACAGCTCCTTTCTACTGTCCAGGGTGCCTGTGTACGGCTTCATAAGCCAGGGCATTAAGGGGTAGACTGCATGCCCAAGGATAACTATTGGCATTTCAACATCCCCAACAGTTATTTTCTGGTCTGGGAAGTAAATCCCTTCCTGCAGCCATTTAAACAGACCAGAGTTCCTGAAGACACGAGGATCATGAACCTTTCCCGGCCATCCCACGTTGATGTTGGTGAAACGTACCTTGTGATCCACCAGTGCTTGCAGCACCATTGAAAAGTACCCCTTGAGGTTTATGTACTGGCTTTCCTGGTGGCCCAGTCCCAAGATAGGGATATGGGTTCCGTCTATAGCCCCACCACAGTTAGGGAATCCCATTGCAGCAAAACCTTCTAGTATGACCTGCACATTTCCCAGAGTCACTACCTTTGATAGCAGCAGCTCAGTGATTGCATTGGCTACTTGCATCACAGCAACCCCCACAGTAGATTTGCCCCCTCCAAACTGATTACCGACTGACCGATAGCTGTCTGGTGTTGAAAGCTTCCACTGGGCTATTGCCACTTGCTTGTGAACTGTGAGGGCTGCTCTCATCTTGGTATTCTTGCGCTTCAGGGCGGGGAAAGCAAGTCACAAAGTTCCATGAAAGTGCCCTTACACATGCAAAAGTTTAGGAGCCACTGGGAACCATCCCAAACCTGCAACACTATGCAGTCCCACCACTCTGTTCTTGTTTTCCGGGCCCAGAATCGGTGTTCTGTGGCATGAACCTGCCCCAGTAACACCACGATCTCCAAATTGCTGGGGACCGCAGTTTTAGAGAAATCTGTGTTCATGTCCTCATCACCGCGCTTCCGTTGCCTCCTCGCCTGGTTATTCAGGTGCTGGTTCTGCATAAACTGCACGATAATGTGCGAGGTGTTTACAACGGTCATAACTGCTGCGGTGAGCTGAATGGGCTCCATGCTTGCTGTGCTATGGTGTCTGCTCAGGCAATCCAGGGAAAAGGGCGTGAAATGATTGTCTGCCTTTGCTCTGACGGAGGGAGAGGTAACTGACAACATGGCTTACAGGGTTGGCTTACAGGGAATTAAAATCAACAAAGGGGGTGGCTTTGCATCAAGGAGAAATATCATCTCCTAGGTGCTCAGCAGAAGACAGTGCAGTATGACTGCTGGCTATCGTCGTCTCCTGGCTGCTCCTTAGAAGACGGTGCAGTAGGACTGCCAGCAGGACTGAATTGCCATGAGATGAAACTTAAAAGGGAAATGACCTGGCTGAGTCACTCCCATGTTTGCCCAGGCACTCCTAACCAACCTCACCAAGGTCGGCTAAAAGAGCACCCTGGAGTATGGCGACGATGGCTACCAGTCATACTGCACTGTCTGTTGCCAAAAGGCAATAAGCTACTGCAGTGTAGCAATGCAGTACCACATCTGCCAGCACCCAGAAGACATATGGTGACGGTAAGCTGAGCGGGCTCCATGCTTGCCCTGGTATGGCGTCTGCACGGGTAACCCAGGAAAAAAGGCATGAAATGATTGTCTGCCATTGCTTTCATGGAGGGAGGGAGGGAACTGATGATATGTACCCAGAACCACCCAAGACAATGTTTTTACCTCATCAGGCATTGGGATTTCTACCCAGAATTCAAATGGGTGGCGGAGACTGTGGGAACTGTGGGATAGCTACCCACAGTGCAACGCTCTGGAAGTCAACAGTTGCCTCGGTACTGTGGACACACTCCGCTTACTAAATGCCGACTAAATGCACTTAGAGCATTTGTGTGGGGGGACACACAATCAACTGTATAAAAATGCTTTCTACAAAACCGACTTCTATAAATTTGACCTAATTTCATAGTGTAGACATGGCCTCAGACTCTTTTTCACCTCATACCAACTTTCATGCATCTCTTTGCCTTTATTAGATGGCTAATAGTCTTATGGGGAGAAACAGATGGCACTTATTTGCAAATGTTGAGCACATGTCTCATGTGGCATGTTTACTATTGGATTTCCACCGGAGAGTCTGAGCCCAGATGGTTATACCTCTGCTGTAATCACCTGCTTAAAAACTGAAGCAAACATTCACTGATCACAATGAGCCACACTATCACTTATAAAAAGAAAAGGAGTACTTGTGGCACCTTAGAGACTAACAAATTTATTTGAGCATAAGCTTTCGTGAGCTACAGCTCACTTCATCGGATGCATTCAGTGGAAAATACAGTGAGGCGATTTATATACACAGAGAACATGAAACAATGGGTGTTACCATACACACTGTAACCAGAGTGATCAGGTAAGGTGAGCTATTACCAGCAGGAGAGCGGGGGTGGGGGCGACCTTTTTTAGTGATAATCAAGATGGGCCATTCCCAGCAGTTGACAAGAACGTCTGAGGAACAGTGGGGAGTGGGGGCGGGGGGTAAACATTTTCCCATGCACCTCTCAGGAGCATGCTCAAACCACTGAGCTCGGGACATTGTGGTGTGGGGCTCCCTCAAGCCTCTCCTAGGGAAGCTGTTCTGAGGTAGAGCCATAACTAAACAGTCATTGAGCAAGAGAGAGAGAGAGAGAATAGAAATGTCTCTGTAGTCCAGTGGCTAAAGCACCTCCTGAGAGGCAGGACACCCCTCGCTTTCCCCCCCCACCCCACACACACAGGCAGAGAAGGGGGAATTGAAGCTGCAGCTCCTACATCCCAGATGAGTGCGCTAACCAATGAAGCCAAAAGTTACAAGGCGGAAACCACTACCATCACCACTTGCTCCTTCTTCAGCCAGATTTTAAATGGTAGCCGATCCAGAGGGCATGCACCGAGGCCGCCTACAGCAGTGGGTCCCACCCACAAGATAGACGTCCAGATGCTTGTCTTGTCCCGGGTTGTGAGTCATTCAGTGGCTTAGGCAGAGAGATAGGCAGCCGAGCCGGATGCCTAGAGGCAGAAATTTAGGCATAGAGGGAACTTTTATCCTGAAAACTTAGAAGCCAAGTGAGTTTAGTACCTACAGCTGGAGTTTTGTGGCTCACAATGGAGCCATAGTTGGGATTTAAGTGCCTAGGTACTTTTGTGCACCCCACCCTTAATCTCTGCTTTCCTGGGAAGGGAGCTATACCACAGGAGCACTAGGGTTACAAGGGGAGAAGAGATGAATCTCTTAGTACAGATGGTACTTGCCTTTGCTGCCTTTAAAAACAGGACTCATAGCAGGTTTATACTTTTATATGGAATTTCTTTACACTGGGAGAAGCCCCTTCAAACCACAGTCCTCTGTAGTCAAAGGTGCTATGAGTGATACAATCCCTGTAGCAAAACCAACGAGGAGTACTTGTGGCACCTTAGAGACTAACAAGTTTATTTGGGCATAAGCTTTCATGGGCTAAAACCCACTTCATCAGCTGCATGGAGTGAAAAATATAGAAAGCAGTATAAATATTACAGCACATGAAAAGATGGGAGTTGCCTTACCAAGTTGGGGGTCAGTGCTAAGGAGGCCAATTCAATTAAGGTGGAAGTGGCCTATTCTCAACAGTTGACAAGAAGGGATGAATATCAAAGAAGGAAAATTACTTTTGTAGTGCTAACGAGGTCAATGCAATCAAGATGGACGTCGCCTATTTCCAACTGTTGTCAACTGACATTTGCCACAGAATCCACCCTTTGTGCCAGAATGATGCTCTGATTTGTTGGGTTTTTTTAATGTGTTTCTAGGCCTCCTGACTGGGAAGAGGCCCCTGAAAAACATGACAAGAGTGTGCACTGACATGTATTTAGTCTTTTCTATTCTGCATAAAATTACCCCTTGTTGACAACAGGTGGCCTGTGGCTTCTGCAATGGTGCTGAACATGGGGTTGTCCTTGTCTGTGTTTGCTGCTAACCTGCATTCAGAACTAGTTCAGCTGCACCTGTCCACAGCAGTGGGTGTTTTGCTGCTGGCCCCTGACTCTGCAGGCAAATGGCGCTGAAAGGTACAAACGGCCCGATTCGCTCAATCAGGTTTTAACTCTGAAAACAAAAATCCTTATCCCACAATCCCAAATTGCCTCCCATCCATCACCAGCTACCCCCAACTATTCCAACAACTTCTAGGATGAATTTAGGTGTTGGAAACTCTGTGGCATATTAAAAATGAAAATGCAGAGAGTGCGTAACATTTAAATTCATTTTCTCTCAAAATAGCTAACATGGGGCTACTGTACTGACTGTAGTATTCATGTCTATATTTAATTAAATTATATTAATTAAAACCTCTAGGATCTAGTTGAAATGAAGCCACCACAGCATTTCTCTCCTGCTCCACCAGAGTAACTGTAGCATAGAGCTTTAAAGTGGCTTTCCCACAGCCATACAACAAGCAGTAGCAGAGCCAAGTCCCCTGACTTCCAATGCCTTGCACTCACCCGTAGACTATACTGCTTCCCAGGGACAAATTAAGCTGACAGTAACATGGAAAAGCAATGTAGCCTTGACAAACTGATCAGCCCTTCAAAGAGCAGCTGTCAGCAGAATACAATCAAGGTGGGGTGAACAGTGTATATATAAACTGAGCCAAGTGAACTACAAAGGAGACAAGCAAAATCTACTTGCAGGTATCTATGTATTCTTAGCTGCATTTTTTCACTTTTGAAACCAGAAACCCGTGATTACACAGCTCACTTTTGCTGTTTGTTTTTTCTCCTCTCACTTCAGTTCTGTTGCTCTCTCTGCCTTTTCCTTTGGTGTCACCTAGTTCCCCTTCTCCCCTGTTGCCCTGCACCTGTTCCCCTGGTGATAGGTTCTCTTCTCCCCTGCTACCAGAGACTTTCTCTTCCCACTTGCACTTCTGGTTCATTGCTGCTCCTGGCTTCTCCCCTGTTGGTCCTTGCAGGTGGCTCTTTTCTCCTCTCCTGTTACTCAGTAACAGCCCCTACTGGAGGCAGAGGAGCTGGCAGTTCTGCCTTGTTGCCAGCTGCTTTTGCAACCATCCACGCTTTTCTTTCACTGAGGAATCCAGACACCTGTAGAAGAAGTTCCCAATAAAGAGGAGGCAACACCATGGGGCTGGCCAGCTCCCTATGGCCATGACTTAGGAACTGCTGCTTGAGTGACTTTCACCAGATGTTGCTTGTAGAGAGGGGAAACCAATGGAACCACGAGTGGATTCTTGGTTATCTCCATGATAATAGACTGTTCTCTGTTCCAACACGCAGGCTCACCGATGGGGGAGGGGTGACAGCAAAGGGGGCAATTGCCCAGGAGCCCGGGCGATTTAAAAGGGCCCAGGGGGCCCGGCCACTGCTGCCACCACTGGCAGCGCAGCAGGGCTAAGGCAGGCTTCCTGCCCGCCCTCGCTCCATGCCGCTCCTGGAAGCAGCCAGCACGTCCCTGTGTGTGGGCCCTGGGGAGGGGGTGTCTGCGTGCTGCCCCCACCCCGAGCGCCAACTCTGCAGCTCCCATTGGCCAGGAACTGCAGCCAACAGGAGCTGCGGGGGCGATACCTGCAGGCAGTGGTGCACGGAGACCCCCACCTAGGAGCCGCTGCCAGAGGGGTGTGCTGGTCGCTTTTGGGAGCTGCACGAGGTAAGCACCGCACCCCCTGACACATGCACTCTCCTGCATCCCTCACCCCCTCCCCCAGCCTAGAGCCCACACCCAACCTCCCTCCTGCCCCATCCAGCCATGCCCCATGCTGGTGTCAGGCCTGACTCCCACAGTCAGTTCCCAGGGGACAGCTGGAGGAGGGGAGCAAGTGACATCAGAGGCAAAGTAATGAATACATCTGTGACAGGGTGCTGGGCAGCACCCCGGTTACTGCAGCTCCAATTTAACACGGCAGGACAGACCTGGTTTAGAAGAGCTGTGCCTCATTGGTGAATGGAGGCGAATGGGAAGGCTAAGTATGCCATTAGGCAGAGAATATAAAAAGCCACAGGAAGGAGGTTTGGGGAGGAAGCAGGGGGAGAGAAAGCAAGCTCTTCCCTGCTTGCCTCAGGAGCTGAGGGCTCCCTAAGACTATAGGAGTAAGGCTGTATTGGTGGGAACCAACATTGTAAATAAACTGCATTGGGTGTTTTACCAACATAAAGGACTCAGTGCTGTTTGTGAGCTTGAGCAGAGGCCGGAGCAAGTGGGCCCTGCCACAACACCATAGAATAAATAGCATGTTTATTACATGAGGTCTGTATGAAGGATATGTATCTCTGAATATATGTGTATGTATATGTTGATAGATAACAAAGATCATCTGCTGCCTTGTACAAATATGTAGCGTTGCTCATACACTTCTAGGTTTGCTACAGCTGTTATGCACTGCAACTGGCTTGCTGAGCACCAGTCTGAACAGGTCTGAGCCACTGAAATGCTCTGACCCTTCCCCTGGCTGAGCTTCTAATGTTAGATGATAACAAATGTGCTATTCTCTGATACTAGACATGGCATCAGTGATGGGGCAGATGCTGGCAATGAGACTGCATGATGTGTGCACAAGGTCAAGCAGCTATCACATGGTGTTTATCCCTCCCTCCCCTTTGAATTGCACAGTACACTGTCCTATCTGGATAACTGTTCCCAGTACGTGTGTTAGATATCTAATGCTGCAAACACTCCTAGCCCCTAAAGTTAGTTATTAGTACTGCTTCTTGCATCTAATGCTGGTTACTAACATTGGGCTCTGAAAGTTTTACCTGCCTCAGTTTATTATTATTTATTATTTTGACTAGAGTATCACCTAAAGGCCCCAACTGAGGCTAACTCTACTGTGGTAGGCACTGTGCAAAAATATCGTATGAGGCAGTGCCTCCCTTAAAAAGCTTACCGTCGAGAGTGACAACACCGGCAAGGGAAGTACAATTATCCTTGTTTTAGAGAGGAGGAAGTGAAGCACATTAAATGACTTGTCCAAGGTCACAAAGATAGTTTGTAGCAGACCCAGGAATTGAAGCCAGCTCTTGTGAAACCTAGTGCAGTGACTCAATCACGCGTAGGGCTAGCAGTGATCCAGTGGAGACACCATGCTATGCAATTTTGAGTGCAGGGAAGGATAACTACCATGATATTTGACTCAACATGTGTGCCTATGATGTAGTCCCCTTGAAATAAACCCAGGACTGCTCTGAAAAAAAAAAAATCCAAGGACTTTCATCTGCTAAATAATGGATTTCACAATTCTCAGCGTGAATTTAATACACAAGTAATAGCCAAACAGCTCTGGATCACACTCTGCATTGACTGACTATTGACTAAGAACACGTCAAGGCAACACAAGCTGCAGAGAGCCAAATATAGTCAAGTACCCCTTTTTTCCAAGGTCAGTTGACAGCACATCATGAGTAGCACTGCAAATCTTTGCTGACTGTACGCTCTGAAACCTGTACAGGGCGAGAGTGCCACCTGCTGACTGCAGTGTCGCCTCTGCTAAAGTATGGCAGTAGCTTTGAGAGCTGCAATCCAAATTCTTGTTTGTGTATTATAATTACCTAGCGCCTGGCCCCTACCGAGACCCTATTGTGCTAGGCACTGTATAAACACATAGTAACAGATAGACCCCCCCCACCCTGAAAAAGGTACGGTATTAGACAAGAGAGAGAAAGTGTGTGTGTGGGGGGGGGGGAATAAGGAGTAGTGAAATTATTTGCCCATGGTTATGTGGAAGATCAGTGGAAGAGACCAGGATATTATTCAGGTCTCCTGACCTCTAGTCCAGTTGATAACATCTGTTGGACCATGCTGCCATCCTATGTATGCTTGGGGTATTGAGGTTTTATTAATCTATGTAATAGCCTAAGTCTACTATTTTATTTGCATTGCAGTAACCCCCTAGGAGCCCCAGTTGCGGACCAGGACCCCATTGTGCTCAGCGTGGTACAAACACAAAACGAAAAGACAGCCCCCCGCCCCTAAGAGGTTGCAATCTAAGGCAAGAGACACCAGGTAAGTGTCTGTAAACGTCTGAGCTGATAGTGAAGCTCTTTGTGCTAAATGTATTTTATAGGCGCTTGGAGAAGGATTTTGTAAAAGCGGCCAAACTGGTTCATGTTCGTCAGGGAAGTAAAAGAGCCAAGGAAATGGTTCCAATTGCACTTTGGAGCACCTGAGACTCATGGACGTCCAGCTCCTAGCAAATCCTCACCTCAGTCCTTTGCTAACTTTTGCTACTAGCTAGTGGTCCTTCACTCTGCCTTTGCAATAAAATGCCCTCAGAATGATGCAGGGAGCAACTTCCAGGCAAGGGCACTTTCATAAGAAAAAGGAAACCAGATAACACCTTAGTGTTACCAAGTGCTACCATAGCCTGAGGGGGAGAATGGGGGAGGCTGAGGGGGAGAATGGGGCAGGCTGAGGGAGGGGAGTGGGAGCCTGAATCTGAGAATGGGGGAGGCTGAAGGGGAGAATGGGGGAGGCTGAGGGAGGGGAGCGGGAGCCTGAATGTGAGAATGGGGCAGGCTGAGGGGGAGAATGGGGCAGGCTGAGGGAGGGGAGTGGGAGCCTGAATCTGAGAATGGGGGAGGCTGAAGGGGAGAATGGGGGAGGCTGAGGGAGGGGAGCGGGAGCCTGAATGTGAGAATGGGGCAGGCTGAGGGGGAGAATGGGGGAGGCTGAGGGAGGGGAGCGGGAGCCTGAATGTGAGAATGGGGCAGGCTGAGGGGGAGAATGGGGGAGGCTGAGGGAGGGGAGCGGGAGCCTGAATGTGAGAATGGGGGAGAATGGGGGAGGCTGAAGGTGAGAATGTGGGAGGCTGAGGGAGGGGAGCAGAAGCCTGAATGTGAGAATGGGGGAGGCTGAAGGTGAGAATGGGGGAGGCTGAGGGAGGGGAGCGGGAGCCTGAATGTGAGAATGGGGGAGAATGGGGGAGGCTAAAGGTGAGAATGGGGGAGGCTGAGGGAGGGGAGCAGGAGCCTGAATGTGAGAATGGGGCAGGCTGAGGGGGAGAATGGGGCAGGCTGAGGGAGGGGAGCGGGAGCCTGAATGTGAGAATGGGGGAGAATGGGGGAGGCTGAAGGGGAGAATGGGGGAGGCTGAGGGAGGGGAGCAGGAGCCTGAATGTGAGAATGGGGCAGGCTGAGGGGTAGAATGGGGGAGGCTGAGGGAGGGGAGCGGGAGCCTGAATGTGAGAATGGGGCAGGCTGAGGGGGAGAATGGGGGAGGCTGAGGGAGGGGAGCGGGAGCCTGAATGTGAGAATGGGGGAGAATGGGGGAGGCTGAAGGTGAGAATGGGGGAGGCTGAGGGAGGGGAGCGGGAGCCTGAATGTGAGAATGGGGGAGAATGGGGGAGGCTGAAGGTGAGAATGGGGGAGGCTGAGGGAGGGGAGCAGGAGCCTGAATGTGAGAATGGGGGAGGCTGAGGGTGAGAATGGGGGAGGCTCAGGGAGGAGAGCAGGAGCCTGAATGTGAGAATGGGGCAGGCTGAGGGGGAGAATGGGGGAGGCTGAGGGAGGGGAGCGGGAGCCTGAATGTGAGAATGGGGGAGAATGGGGGAGGCTGAAGGTGAGAATGGGGGAGGCTGAGGGAGGGGAGCGGGAGCCTGAATGTGAGAATGGGGGAGAATGGGGGAGGCTGAAGGTGAGAATGGGGGAGGCTGAGGGAGGGGAGCAGGAGCCTGAATGTGAGAATGGGGGAGGCTGAGGGAGGGGAGCGGGAGCCTGAATGTGAGAATGGGGGAGAATGGGGGAGGCTGAAGGTGAGAATGGGGGAGGCTGAGGGAGGGGAGCGGGAGCCTGAATGTGAGAATGGGGGAGAATGGGGGAGGCTGAAGGTGAGAATGGGGGAGGCTGAGGGAGGGGAGCAGGAGCCTGAATGTGAGAATGGGGGAGGCTGAGGGTGAGAATGGGGGAGGCTCAGGGAGGGGAGCAGGAGCCTGAATGTGAGAATGGGGGAGGCTGAGGGTGAGAATGGGGGAGGCTGAGGGAGGGGAGCGGGAGCCTGAATGTGAGAATGGGGGAGAATGGGGGAGGCTGAAGGTGAGAATGTGGGAGGCTGAGGGAGGGGAGCAGAAGCCTGAATGTGAGAATGGGGGAGGCTGAGGGTGAGAATGGGGGAGGCTCAGGGAGGGGAGCAGGAGCCTGAATGTGAGAATGGGGGAGAATGGGGGAGGCTGAAGGTGAGAATGGGGGAGGCTGAGGGAGGGGAGCGGGAGCCTGAATGTGAGAATGGGGGAGAATGGGGGAGGCTGAGGGTGAGAATGGGGGAGGCTGAGGGAGGGGAGCAGGAGCCTGAACGTGTAAGGCAGGATCAGGAGACACACCCCTCTGAGGTGCTGAGTAATAGAAGAGGAGGAAAACAAAGCAGATGGAGGAAAAACTAGACGAGGCACCAAGATTCTGCTGTGAATAAACTTTTTCTGTGCTGGAGGTTGAATCAGAGGCAGTGATTAAGGCTTGTGCAAAAACTCTTCCATTTTGCTTAACAGTTAGTCTGGCATCTTTAACAAAATGGCACCTGTGCTTCCCCTACCCATAGCCCTAATCAAGTCTGCGTCTCCTTTTAACCCTTCCTTCTGCCCAAGCCCAGCATTTTATCCTCAGTCCTCATGCAACAGAAACTGCATAAGATCCAAGACAGAATAAATTAATTTAGCCCTTTTAAATGAATAAACTTTACCGGCTGCCTTGGACATTCCTGGTGGCTAACGGCTTTAACAATACCCCTTCCTTGACGAGCAGACCATCCGGAAACCAATATCTCTTGCTATTGCCCATCCTAAATGCCCTCTATTAATGCAGTTTTTGCTGTAGTATAAAGCTACAAGTTCTGCTTATGAGAGCACAGTCTCATACACGGCTGCTCTGCCCCAGACACTGGCCAGGTATGTTGCTCTTTGCATTGCAGTAATGGCTACAGGTGCCAGCAAAGATTGGGGCCACAGTTTATTAAGCATTGTACAACAAATACTGATAGACAGCCCCTGCCTTGAAGAGCTCACAGTCTAAATAGACATGACAGACCAGGCTCACAGGAAGTATTATCCCCATTTTACAGATGGGGAATTGAGGCACAAAGGTACTAAGTCTGGTATTTCCAAAGACGTATAAGGGAGTTTGACACCCAACTCCCATTTAATATCACTAAGATTTGGGTACTTAGTTTCCTTAAGCTCTGAACCTTCCAGCCCAGGTGACTTGCCAAAGGTCACACAGTAAATTGGCAGAGCCAGAAATAGAACCCAATTCTCCTGAGTGTTAGACTTAACCCCAAGATCATCCTTCTTTTTATGTGTTAGATATTCCACTCCATACCAAAAAGACTAGACATTCAAACTAGTGTTTAACCTAAGTAGAGAAGTCTTATTTAGTTACTTATCGGTTAAAAATCGTATGGTACTTGTAAAATGTTGTTTCGCTGGTCTTTTTGACTAGACTTTTTAGGTGTGAAGATTTTCTCCTATAGGGAACTTTCTGACGGTTTAACCAAATCCCACTCATAATCTCAGTTGCATGACAGGATTTCTTATGATGGGAGGGGAGGGGCAGGGCGCCACGGGCCTGGGCTCATTACTAGTTTATATCTGATGTTCTGAAAGCTTATGCTTCAGGATTTCAGTCAGCCACCTGCAGGGGTCAGAAAGAGATTCCCCTCCCCCTGTCCCACTGTATTCTGAGTGGGTTTTTTCCTCCCTATCCTTCCTCTGAAGCATGAGGGAGGGCCGCGGTTGGAGACAGAGCAGCGCACCAATATTGAGTGGGCTCAGAGGTGGCACTGAGCATTCTCTCTCTCAGGTGCTTGGCTGGCTGGCTCTTTCTCAGGGTCTAACTGATCGCCATATGTGGGGTCAGGAAAGAATTTTCCCACAGGTCAGGCTGGCAGTGACCTTGGGGGCTTTCTACCTTCTTCTGCAGCATGTGGGTGTAGGTCATTTGCCAGGATTATCTGGATATTTCTCACTTAATCATTCCCCTGCCATCAGGGGTTGGTGCACCTCAGTCCCTCCTATTCTCTGACTGTGGCACATAATAGTCTAGTCTCCTGTAGGCTGTGAAACTTCAGTCTAATTTCGGTTGCTGGGTTTAATGTGGGGATGCTGGGTGGTGGTGGCCTGTGATACACAGGAAGTCAGACTAGATGTTCTGGTGGACCCTTCTGGCTTTAAAGTCTATGAGTCTACTCCAGCTTTTTAATCTCCTTTCAGTGGCTGCTGAAGAACTCATCAGAACCTGTTGACTGCTCTCTTCCAGCCTTGAACTTTGTTGCAATAGGTGAAGCAGGATTCACTGAAGAAACAGCAGCAAGGAAATCCAGTACTCCACTGATTTCATCTGTCAGCCCTAGGGACCTGTAGGAAGGACATTAAAAAGTGAGTGATTTGTTACTTTCTTTCATTGCCTGTCAACCAATTAGGCTGGATTGTCAAAGCTGCTGAAGGGAGTTAGGCACCCAGCTCCCACTGAATTTGGATGAGATGAGGGCACCTATGTCCCTTAAAACCAGATTTTCAAAGATTTTTAAGCACCTAAAGATAGAGATAGGCACCTCGTGTGATTTTGAAAAGCACTGCAGTGCCTAACTCCCACCAAAGTTATGGAGTTAGGGACCTAAGGGTTTTTGAAAATCTAACTAGGTGACTATTTGAATCATTAGGCTCCTAAATACCTTTGAAAATCTGTCCCTTAGACACCCCTGAAAATCCCAGCTTCAGTGTAATGATGGAAGTTGTATATCTGGGCCCTGGAAATTCAAACCCATTGCATCATGAAAAGGGTTTCTCAAGCCACTGGAATGTAAATCTGGATTCTTTTGTTTCCATAGGGCAATGGCTGGTAGAAGTGTTGATGTAATAAAACACGCAACAACTGAAAAAGGCCCATTAACCACTCAAAAATCAAATTAAAATCCAGGCAGTTGTTTATGAGACTAAATATAGTACTCACCTCAGTAGAGAAGGTATTTAGAATCCATTCATAGTGAATTTAGTAGTGGCAGTGTTTATCTGTGTGCAGATCAGTTTTCTGCATGCATGATTCACAGCAGGATAACTGAAATGCAAGCTAAGGGAAAGTGTATCTCTGCTGTAATTCCATCAAAGTCAACACAGTTATGCCAGGAGTAAATTCCACCTTCAGTCTCCAACCACCCTAGAAAATAAAAAAAACAGCACAAGCAAAGACCTCTCATATTCAGAGAAACTCTCTTCTCAGAAGCAAGTCGCTTTATCAGTCCCCAGCATCTGCTCTGTCCTCATTCCCTTAATGTTCCAGAAACGCTCACCAACACAAATAATGAATCACACATACTCTGTAAAACCTCCCTTGTTGTTAAAACTGTGACTAGTGTCTTCCACTCTGTGGAACAGACAGTGTTCCTCTTGTGTTGTGATGTGAAACTGGAGATTGACCAGAGGCCTGTTTAATGGTGCCTCTGTCTCCCAGCGGTGGGCTCAGCCAGCAGGCAGCTTGATGCCCTCCCTCTGTTTCAGTGATTCTCTCAGGGATGACTAAGATTCAGCATGGCTCAGTTTGGTGGAACATGGTGTCTGTGAGGCAAGGAAGGAGAGAATTACTACTAGGGAAAAAATGTGGCCCTGAAATTATGAGGAAGGGGGGACACCTTCAAGTCCTCAGGCTTGATCACACCTTATCCTCTTTTCATGTCTTTGAAGAGCACAGAAAAGCAGCTTTCTAAATATAGGGTTTTTTCATGACTCTACTGCTAGTGAACGGTACCTGCTTGACAGCCCTGGGGACCAAAGTCCTCTCCCCACAGAACAGAAACAGCATGAGACCCAGCAGTACACATACCTCTCAACCCTCTGGTGGCACCTCACTCATTCTACTCACAAAGGTCCCTGTGATCCACATGTATGTGGTATCCCAGCACTCTGACTGATGGAAATTATTTACCTCCAGATTGCACTCATATAACGAGTGTACTGAGTTATTTACACTAAAGGAATGAAGCCCACAGCATAAGTCTCTTACCTGAATCAGTTTTGAGCCTCCTCACTGTGTGTCTCCGTCACACATTGCAACCAGTTCCTGGGCCTTTGGAAGTTGTGAGGTATAGTGGTGCAAGCCTCCTCCACGGTGCCTGCTGACATGCTTCAAGCCTGGCTTGGGCAGGCCAGCTCTAGGATTAGTTGCAGTCTCCGTGCCTATTCAGTCCTTGGCCTCAGAGCTAAGAATGACAGCCAAGGTCCCAACTGTACTGACGACACTAGCTAGAAAGGGTCTCTTATTTTATGCTCCCCTTTGCAACGGAGCTTCAGTTCCCAGATCACTGCATCGTCAGCCGAAGCCACCAACAATGCCCAGTTGAGTAGCAGCTTTTACATTGAAGTCACAGATACCAGTGGAATCCCACCAATTTTTATTTTACTCATGATATTTGAACTCAGATCTGCAGGAAGTACAAGACCAGCTTTTTAAGTCACCTACCCCACTACAATAGCTGTCTCAGTACCGTGTGATGGATCGTGAAACTTTTTATATATAGGCTGATTTTTTCCCTCTCCAGCCCATGAAGCAGTGCAAAGGCAATTGAGCCCTTAACAGTAGAACGCTTTAAACAAACTCTATTGTTGGCAGGGTTCAACGGCGGTCATTCACTCAGAATCCCCTTCCCTGGCTTTCCACTTCTGCATGCAATGTTTCTTCAGGTATGTTGGCAACAAGAAGAAAGCCAAGGAAAGTGTGGGCCCCTTCCTGAATGAGGGAGGCAACCTAGTGACAGAGGATGTGGAAAAAGCTAATGTACTCAATGCTTTTTTTGCCTCTGTCTTCACTAACAAGGTCAGCTCCCAGACTGCTGCGCTGGGCATCACAAAATGGGGAAGAGATGGCCAGCCCTCTGTGGAGATAGAGGTGGTTAGGGACTATTTAGAAAAGCTGGATGTGCACAAGTCCATGGGGCCGGACGAGTTGCATCCGAGAGTGCTGAAGGAATTGGTGGCTGTGATTGCAGAGCCATTGGCCATTATCTCTGAAAACTGGTGGCGAACCGGGGAAGTCCCGGATGACTGGAAAAAGGCTAATGTAGTGCCAATCTTTAAAAAAGGGAAGAAGGAGGATCCTGGGAACTACAGGCCAGTCAGCCTCACCTCAGTCCCTGGAAAAATCATGGAGCAGGTCCTCAAAGAATCAATCCTGAAGCACTTGCATGAGAGGAAAGTGATCAGGAACAGCCAGCATGGATTCACCAAGGGAAGGTCATGCCTGACTAATCTAATCGCCTTTTATGATGAGATTACTGGTTCTGTGGATGAAGGGAAAGCAGTGGATGTATTGTTTCTTGACTTTAGCAAAGCTTTTGACACGGTCTCCCACAGTATTCTTGTCAGCAAGTTAAGGAAGTATGGGCTGGATGAATGCACTATAAGGTGGGTAGAAAGCTGGCTAGATTGTCGGGCTCAACGGGTAGTGATCAATGGCTCCATGTCTAGTTGGCAGCCGGTATCAAGTGGAGTGCCTCAAGGGTCGGTCCTGGGGCCAGTTTTGTTCAATATCTTCATAAATGATCTGGAGGATGGTGTGGATTGCACTCTCAGCAAATTTGCGGATGATACTAAACTGGGAGGAGTGGTAGATACGCTGGAGGGGAGGGATAGGATACAGAAGGACCTAGACAAATTGGAGGATTGGGCCAAAAGAAATCTGATGAGGTTCAATAAGGATAAGTGCAGGGTCCTGCACTTAAGATGGAAGAATCCAATGCGCCGCTACAGACTAGGGACCGAATGGCTAGGCAGCAGTTCTGCGGAAAAGGACCTGGGGTGACAGTGGACGATAAGCTGGATATGAGTCAGCAGTGTGCCCTTGTTGCCAAGAAGGCCAATGGCATTTTGGGATGTATAAGTAGGGGCATAGCGAGCAGATCGAGGGACTTGATCATTCCCCTCTATTCGACATTGGTGAGGCCTCATCTGGAGTACTGTGTCCAGTTTTGGGCCCCACACTACAAGAAGGATGTGGATAAATTGGAGAGAGTCCAGCGAAGGGCAACAAAAATGATTAGGGGTCTAGAACACATGACTTATGAGGAGAGGCTGAGGGAGCTGGGATTGTTTAGTCTGCAGAAGAGAATGAGGGGGGATTTGATAGCTGCTTTCAACTACCTGAAAGGGGATTCCAAAGAGGATGGCTCTAGACTGTTCTCAATGGTAGCAGATGACAGAACGAGGAGTAATGGTCTCAAGTTGCAGTGGGGGAGGTTTAGATTGGATATTAGGAAAAACTTTTTCACTAAGAGGGTGGTGAAACACTGGAATGCGTTACCTAGGGAGGTGGTAGAATCTCCTTCCTTAGAGGTTTTTAAGGTCAGGCTTGACAAAGCCCTGACTGGGATGATTTAACTGGGAATTGGCCCTGCTTCGAGCAGGGGGTTGGACTAGATGACCTTCAGGGGTCCCTTCCAACCCTGATATTCTATGATTCTATGATTCTATGATGGGATGCAAGTATGCCACAGGCATCCCTGTTCTAGAATTTGAGACCTTAAAAAGCTCGCCACTTCCAATTTCCCATTTTTCCTGCTATTTGCTTCCCTTCCAAACTGAAAAAAGATTGATTTAGTCATAAGCATCTCTCCTCTCACAGAATAGCATTCCTCGCCTTCACATTAAAGGGATTTTTAGCAATCCAGAGAAGAGTCAAAATAACAAACACAAACAATAAAAAATTATGGCATACTCAGTAGTTTCTGTGACTCCTGTGTATGGCCTAGTAAGAATTTGGTTCATTGCCTAATCTTGGACTCAGAGAAAGACATCTTTAAGTTTAAAGCACTATTGGCCCAACTACAAAGGATAAACTTTCCCTTACGCATTTGCCCAGGGCCTAACGATGACTCCAAAAATAACAAAACTCCCTGAGGTTGGAAACTTCAGTTCAGAGGGATTTTGTTAATGTTTTTGTAAATGATATACAAATATTCATCCAAGTGAATGGAAAATGCTTTAAAAGTTTAAACATGATGTAGTGAACAAGACCAACACTAAGATGGAAATAATTTACTTAATTCTTTGCAGTGCTGCTGTCATTTCCAGGCAGCTCTTTGCTGAGACTTCACTGATAATCTATTACTAACTTGGGAGATGGAATTCTATGAAAGTACAGATCACAGACAGTTCATTGATTTCTCTCTAGTAGAATAGGAAGTGGGAAGGGGTTGGGGAAGAGAGAGAAAGGAAGAAAGAAACATACAATTCATGCCGCTTCAGTTTCAGGGGTGAAAGAATTGCACTTCCTTTCAGAGTGAGACAGTGGCTGATTGCCTTCATAGGTAAAAAGTGACTTTAGCAATAAGAATATAGGATTTTCCATTTTTGATCAGACCAGTGGTCTAGAAAGTCCAATATGCTGTTTCTTGACAGTGGCCAGTAACAAAATGCTTCAGAGAAGGGCGCAAGAAATGCTATAGTGGACCATTATGGAATTACTTGCCCACGGGGGAAGTTTCTTCCTAACCCTGTCACTAAATGGGCTGTTCATACTATGAGGCATAAGGGTTTATCCTGCTGAGCTCTTGGTCTCAATGATATCGTGTGGCAATGAGTTCCACAGGTTAATGTATGCTGTGTACAAACCATTTCCTTTTGCACTTTTAAATATGCTGCTTTTCGATTTCATTTAATGTCCACTTGTTTGTGTATTATGTGAGAGGGCAAATAGGAGCACCCAATTTCCCCTCTCAGTTAGCCCATTTATTATCTTTCATACCCCTATAGCATTTCAGAAATACACAAAACTAATTCCTCCAATTGTACCGATCAAAAATAGCTGGTCTATGTAACGTTAAACATTGTCTGTTGATTGCCTAAACACAGTATCCATACCTTGCAAAAAGGAAAAGTTAAAAGCATAGAAGGTGAACAGTGAAAAACCTTGTTCATCAGAATGTCCCTATATTCAATGGATTGCATAGCACGCCCCTCCAGTCTACAGGCTGGTAATTCACTCCAGCGGCACTCGTACTGAAAAGTGGGAATTACATTTGCTGTTGTAGAAATATCTTTAGACTGGGGTCCTCATGCTGGGTCACACGCGCAGAGTGATCGCTACAGTTCTGCAAGTAATGCTGGCGTAAATGACCATCCTGATGCCGCAGGAAGTTTATTCCAGAAATGAACAGGTGTGGTTTTTTAAATAAAGGGACATCTGATCTTATGACATTCCATTTACAACACCTGCAGCGTATAGATCATCAGGATCATTCATATTCATTAGAGAAAAGCAGAAGTTTTGTGGCTCTGGTCCATCCCTATTGGTCACATACATTTCCTTAATAGAGTCTCTTTGAAATGGATTCAATTCAGGACACGTTACTGGATAATACTTCCCTATTTCTAACCAACATGGAGTTACATTTCTCAGCTAGATTTTTGTAACACAAAATTCTGATGATCATGATTAGACAGCCAATTAAAAAAGCCTCTGGAGACCAGACTGGATCACAAACATGCAGATAGCTATATTTTTGCTGTTAAATATTTTATATCCAAAACAGGGAAAGCAATGAAAAAGTGCAGCTAGGAGAAATAAGTATTTAATAGCATATAATGGGTTAATTTTATAATGTGTATAATTTTTGTGGTTAACAAAAATCAGCACGCCAGTCACTCTTTACTTTAGGAAATGTACTGTCATACATAGATAATGTCGAATATAAACACACACAAACACAGGCAAGGAGAGAACAACAGCGGAAAAACAAATGCCAACCCAAGTCTAAGGTTATTTTTAGATTTATCAGCTCTATAGTATTCTATGTTGGTCTAAATTATACACGTTACATTGTCAGCTTCAAAAGAGAGTTTTTATTTCAGCTTTCATGTATCATGGAAATAGCAAAGTACAGAAAAATGTCAACCCAATGTACATTTTATTATTATTCATTACCTTTCAATAATGAACTGAGCAGCCTTATTGTACCTTGACAAGGTGAATTCTAACTAAGCAATAAATATATTGATATTTCCACCACCTTTAAGAAACAAACAAAAAACAGTTATGATCTCTCTTCATTTGCTGGCTTATTATATAACCTTATCAATATCTCCCAAAAGTTATCTATTTTATTCTTTCAGCAGCCAGTAGAGGGCGGTGTTAAATTTGGCAATGAGTTCCTTTCCCAGAGGCCAAACAAACCCTGCAATCTACAGAGCTCTTTCTTCCCTCACACCCTAAAGGGCATGGGATTTGAGCTAATCTGCAACTTCTAGCTTTGACATGGCAGCTGCTCATCTGCCAGGTCAGCTAACACAAAAGTATTTTCTACTATTGATTTAAAGCATCTTGGACTTTGTCTTAATAAAATAGTTATGCCGCAGCAATGAAAATTCCTGAACCTGCTGTCAAGGCGTATTCATTATTATTAGTAGTATTACTGTAGCACAGAGGAATCCCAGTTATGAACAAAGGTGCCATCATGCTAGGTGCTTTACAAGCACATAAAAAAAAATGCCTCTCGCCTCCAATTCCCCAGTTTAATGTGTTAGCAAGGGACTGTGTTTGACACAAAAGGATGGAGGAGGAATGCAGTGGAATCAAGGAAAGGAAAAGAGACAAAGAAGGTGAGGTGCAAGAAGTGCCTCGTGGTTCATCACTGATCCCTATTGCTATTTAATTAAAAGTATTCACTACCTCTGAAGGGAGTCCCAATCTAGCTATCTGCACATCTAAAATGCCCCCATTACAGTAGTATCTAGGCACCAATACTCCTCCATCACAGAAATGTTGCTGATGGGAAAGTGAGAGGACACAGGCTCTGAAGGCCTGAATCTAGAAGATGGGAGGAGGGGCACATCATATGCTGCAGCATCCTCCCAACTGGTATTTAAAACATCAAACAAGCTTCAACACACAGCTCTCGCTTGTTTGTAAATGAGTCTCATTTTTAGTTCAGAAACATATGTGAGGGTAGCCATTGGGGGTTTTGGAAGGAGTTAGCTATTACAATTCCCATGTATTTCAGACTGTGTCACTTAGAGAACTGGGGATAGATGTGACGCTTGCAGTCACTGTTAGAATTAAGGTTTTATGCAAATGCAAATGTACATTGTTTTAGATCCATGCAATTTGTGTCAGCCTCTTACTGTACAGAAGGGATCTGTACATGTTACAAAATTAATATGGTAAGTGATATGCAGCACTAACCCAAACAAGATAACCCCTCCTGAATCCACATCCCTGATAATATTCAACTGTTTGCAATGCTGCACTTTGAGTACTCCTGGGCAAATTACAGGTTCTCTTAGAGGTGAAAAAGCTCTTGAGTTCTGAATCTTGCAAAGATTTTGGAATCTTTCAAACCTCGATGAGACAGAGAACAGGATCACAAACTTCAACAGCAGAAGGGAGAAAGATATTTTTAAGACAACAGAACTGTGAAGTTTTAGATATGTTCCCTTTTTTAAAAAATTAGACAAATAAATACATTTCTACTAGTCTAACTTCTTCTCATAATGCCTAGATTCATACTTAAGTTTTCTGTATTAATTGTTTTCTTTAATTTTAAGAAAAACTGTAGTTGAAGACTGCTCTACCTTGCCCATCTATTTGGAAAACTATATGAGTAATCATAAATATATTTCACATATGTGTAATTACTAAGGCTGTGGGTTTGTCTCAGAGGTCACGGATTCCATGACTTTCTGTGACTTTCCATGACCTCTGTGACTTCTGCAGTGGCTGGTGCGCTTGGCCTGAGGGCCGCTCAGGAAGCCCCTGTGTCAGTTGCATCTGCTGCTGCTGGGGCAATCTCAAGCCACTGCACCCCCTCCCCCAGCAGCAGCAGGAGTTTGGGTGTGGGAGGGGGCAGAGGCACAGGACGGGACAGGACTGTGTGAGGCAGGCTCTGGGCAGTGCTTACCTCGGGGGCCTCGCTGGAAGTGGCGACATCCCCCTCACTCAGCTCCTAAGCAGAGGCATAGCCAAGCAGCTCTGCGCACTGTCTCTGCCTGCAGGCACCACCCTCGCAGCTCCCATTGGCCACGGTTGCAAAGCCGGCGCTCTGGGCAGAGGCAGTGCACAGAGCTGCCTGGCCACACCTCCACCTAGGAGCTGAGCAAGGGGGATGTTCCTGCTTCCAGGGAGGCACAGAGCCAGGTAGGGAGCCTGCTGGCTCCTCCAACCCCCCTCCCAGCACCAGTGGGGGTCCTGGGCAGCGTGTCACCACCCATGCACCACCCCAGAACCAGCGGGAGTCTAGTGAAGACCCATTAAATCGATGGCAAAGGGCTCTCCTATCAACCCCAGTACTCCAGCTCCCCAAGAAGAGTAAGGGAAGTCAACCGGAGAGTGTCTCCCATTGATGCATCGCAGTGAAGACACTGGGGTAAGTAGACCTAAGCTGTCGACTCCAGCTACATTATTCACATAGCGTAACTTAGATCGACTTACCCCCATAATGAAGACAAGCCCCCTCAAGTGTGGGAAGGCAGACACCCACTCTGCAATGCTTGAGCTACTGTGCTAAAAATAGCAACGTAGCCAGGGGTAGCCTGGATGTCACAACTGTAACTTTACTCATGTAAGAAGTTCTATTGATGGAAATTTTGTGTGAATAAAGTTACAGCTGTGCATAAGTGTTTGTAGGACCAGGGCCTAACTTAGCTATTCCCAAGAGGTGTATCTAACATCACCTTTAATGTTTTGCTTGTTTGTTGTCTATTATTACTGATCTGTCTTGTCTTTTAGACTGCAAGCTCTTGGGGCAGGGACTGTGTACCACCTAGCATGATGGGAGGGGTTCCCCGCAAGTTGGGACCTTTCAGCACTACTCTAATGTAAATAATAATAATGACAATTATAAACCAAAGTTCACACTGTAAATGTTGGATGCAGATTTCATCTTTCCTGAGTTCCAGGGGGCTTGGTTTGGGCCATCACTCAAAAGATTTGATAGGCAAACATTTGGACAAAAGCTAAATTTCATCCAATGCCACCCTTCCTCTAAAAGATTAAGAATAACATGCACTTTCTAATCATGAACATGCTGAATCTGGCAAATGCTTTCAGCATGGGAAGCCCAGCTCATTCCGTTGAAGTTTAAAAAATATCTTTGCATAAACTGAAAAGTTTAAGTAAGTCTTATCAAACAAAAATAAATGGATGTATATGACCTTAGAAGTAGATTGTGTCTGACATCTTGGCTCCACTGAGGTCAGCTGACTTCAATGGGCCAGGATTTCACCCTGTGTTCTTTTGGGGGTAGGATGTGGCGGTTACATAACCAAAATTATTTTAATTAGAAGATCTAGCATGATAACAACTGGCTGCAAGGAGGAGGATTATAACTACTCACTTAGTCCCCAATGCAGCCAACCATTTAAGCATGTGCTTAAGTACATTCTTATTCAACAAAGCATTTAAATACGTGCTTTACTTTCAGCATAAGTCGACGTCCCTCTGAAAATTGATGAATCATGGTCCTAAACCTTTAGTTCTGCCATTTTCTCCTTTGTAAATATGATGGGAAAATGTACTCCGTGCATCTGACCTACAGCTCAGAAAGTGCAAATTGAAAGACTGCCCTCCTGCTCAATTCCCTAAAAACTAACAAATCTCTTTATTCCTTGATAAGTTTTCAGAACTCCCACTACCATTATATGAATGGATTAAGTGGGAGAAGAGACCACAGCTGCCATTTTCTTCAGACATAGGCTATAAAGGTGGCTTAGAGAAAGACAGTGTCATATGTCATAAGGCAATATAGAGAGTTTTCCTCCTAGAAAATTACAACCTAGCCCTGGCTTTTAAGATGATGATAGCAACAGTAATGAATATATATAACTCACCTTCCTGAGAAAGAGAATTTTAAAATAATCAAAAGCTAATTGTGCAATCTGACTAGACAGCCCATAAATACAAGCTCAAGAAAAGCCTGTACTAACACAAAAAATGAGTAAATAGTGAGTCAGTGTGAGTCAGAGCTAGACGACACATGGCGAAGCTTGTAAATAAAACATGCCAGCCAATATGTTCTCCCAATTCCAAATGGCAATTTAGTACTTTGGCATTGAATTAGTGAATTCAAAAAATATAAACATTAAACATTTATGGCAAAAATGCTTTTCAGTTCCCAAGCTGCTCCAGGCAGACAAAGAGAACTCTTTGGTGGCGATTTCCACCAGCATTTTCTTTTATTATCCTAACATTTCATCATTGCATGTTGATCTTCTCAGGGCAGACATAAACTGTCCTTCATCTCAAGCATGGAGTGGGAATGGCTACAATCACAATGAGAATTCACAGTTCTGTTGGACTTCCCAACATCTGCACATAGGAAACCCTAAAACACTTTTTTGGGGAAAACAAAATCAGATAGTATGTTACCAATTGATTTTAGCAAAGCCAGACTGAAAATGTAAACTGTTGTTTTGTGCCTCTGCAGAAGGACTCCTGGCAACCAGGGCACAATTCCTCAGGAAGATTGGGGAAGACCTAATGCTTACTAGTACTTGCATGTGACTTCAGAATAAGTGTGCTAGCTGGTTGAAGTGCTAAGCCCACCCGAAGGTGTGATGTCCAGAAGTGGGCAACGGGTATCAGTTCTCCTATAGCTTTTCGAGTACTTTGAAGGAATCCTTCCTATTTTGGTGCTTTTGTTCCATTATAGTTTAGGTGCTATGAAAACACTAGAGGTTTTATTGTGTTTTTACAGTTGACATGTTATTTCTGTCAAGGCTGGCGGTTAGCCTCTGTCATCCGAAGAAGCTGGTTGGCTGTTGTGGGAAACATCATGAAATCAAAGAAATACAGTAATGAAAATCCTGACCAAAAAAACCAAGCCTTCTGCTTCAATAATAAAGGCAAACCCACGCTTCCCAAAGTCAAAATTGAAATTGCTTTTCAAAGTCTCACAGACAGATTAGTTTCAAAGAAGAGATTTACATTTGGGAGGACTGAAACTGGGTTTTATTAGGAGTAACCCTAAATTATACTGCCCCCTAATGGTAATCAATGTATGACGCATCCACAGAGTTACCGGAAATGCTACTTTGCATTGACTTCACAAACATACACACAGGATAGCTATAAAATCAGGAGGCAAAAGGAACCCTATCTTCCATTTCTCATGTTTGTGATGCCTCACAAAATACAGTGATTGGAAAACATTTATATTTGTTAAATATGGGATGTAATTCATGCTACATAGGGATACCTCAGCATTTTAGCTTAGAAAATGGTCTTTTCAAGAGTGTTTGGTATTAGCCATCATGCAAAAACAATTAGTTGTTCAAGCAATTAAGAAGGTAAATATCCCCTAAAAGGGTTTTGTGCTTGTCAAGCCTTAAATGCAACAGTTATAGACCCAAAAACTGTTCCTGAGAGTTAGGTTATTTTTTGTTGCTTGTCTGAATGGGTTTCTTTGGATCATGTGTTGTAAATCCTTGAAGCTCTTTTAGCTACAGTTTGAGCTTCCGATGAATTCTCTTCTTGTTCCTCGGCCCTCTTGTGTTTTAAAAATATGTCTGACTTTAAGAAGCGGCTGTAGCTGTCGTACTTCATGAGATTGAATATCTGGGGGAGGGAAACAAAACAAAAACAATGACTCAAATAAAATAGATCCTAAACCAGAAGGATAATAGGAAAAAGTTCTAAAATTTTGTTCTGTCAGCAAATGTGTACACTAAAATGTACTGGCCAGAAAGCATGACATTAAAATAAATCTTATATACTCTAAAAGTGATTGTGTATAACAAACAGTATTATGGGGCTCCATGTTCATTAATGTCCATATCAAATTTGATCAGCCTATGGGTCAAATGGTGGTTTTCCTGCCTGAGAACTCGGCAAATGCAACCTGATGTTTGAAAGCTAGATTCTCACATCACTACCTGTTGTAAAGGGTCTGCAGCTGGCACTTAGTTACTAATTGTATATGATGTACAAATGAGGACATAACCCAGCTCCCACCCATAACAAGGTCAGCTCTGCAGGGGCCACCAGGAGAAAAAAACGTAATGAAGTTGGCGTTCGGGTGGTGCAGTAAAAAGATGCGACTCAGAATGCACAGAAGGGGCAGAGCTGTATACACTCACCTTTCTGATCATAACCACACTTGAATATCACAGTAGAGCCTGAGTGCACACACACAGCACTAAGATGTTAACAAAAGAGCCTCTAAATAATTTAAGCAGAAAAATGGTTGCAGGTGCAAATGTGTCACTGATTGAAATAGCTGGCTTGTCCAACACTCCTGAAGCTGAGCTCACACTTATAACCGGTTTAGCCAACACTTGTTACTCATGCGAGGGCTGATAGCCTGGTTTCATTCAAGGCAATGGAATTTTGCCATTGACTTCAAGGAGACCAGGATTTGACCCACGGTGTGTACAGGGGCACAAGGCACTATATAATAATAAGTATTTCACCTGAAAACTCTTCTTTCTTTTTGTTTCAAAATAAATATTTTATCCCCATTTCCCCACCACCCTTTTTTAGGTATTTTTGGGAGCTAGTCACGTTGTCTTTTCTCTTCCAGGACTTCCAGTTCCCTGATGTTCTTGAACTCCGCTTCATCCTCCAACTCAGTTGTTTTCTAACCTCCTACTTCCATCTATTTCTAAGAAAACTCCTACAACTTACTTGGATTTTTACTACCACCACGAAAAAGTCTTTAGTGTTCTCAGTTGTCTAGGTCGTGACTATTTTGCTTGGGCTAGAAAAGCTAGGGGAGAAAAAAAAAATACTGCAAACCATAACTCCAAACCATCATTGAAACAAAACAAAAGCATACATCACCCTCTGGCAATGAGTGCACTAGAGTAGCCTCTCTGAGTCACGCTTCGTGACTGATTACATTTTATGGTGCCCAAAGTCCCTAAGCTAAGCTTCCAACAGGAATTTTTGGATTCTCAGCTGCTTCAATAAGTAGGGTTACAAATTCCATGTGTGGATAATTGAAGCTGTAGCTTTATGGGTCTCATTTCTAAAACGTTTCAAACTGTTAGTGCAACTGTAGCTTTCCTCCTTGTAGAGAGAACACTTGTTCTTTTCATCTCCGCAGTAATCTTAGCTTCAAAAAACCCTCAATCACATAAAACATATGCATGTATGACCTGTAGTATCCTGCTTGCAAAAGAAATGACACAGGGGCTTTCATACTGTTGTTCATTTTTTATGTAAACCAGTGGAAAAGTCCCTGCTTTAATTTAAATGCTAAATGGATTTAAATGAATTTTAACTCAAGTTAGCTACCTCAGTGTAGAATGCTAGCAGTGACAAGGCACAAGTAGGTTTTACTTTGATGTGGCTAGTTGAGGTTAACCCTATACCTCCCACTTGGGGTTGACCTTGACTAGCTACATCAAGGTAAAAATTACCTGTGCCATGTATCTACTAGCATTCTACATCGAGAGAGCAATCTAAATGTAAAAATACACCTTTTTTTGTGGTGAAGACATAGCGCATCAGAGGTTCATGAGCCAGAGTCTGGAACTTACATTAACAGACCCCCTCCTTTTCATGGTGACAACAGGGCACCTCTCATGGTGGGCAAATACTATAAAGATTAAAACCAAGTTGGTAACAGTCCTGGAGTGTGACAACTACACAGATTGCTGAGTTTTTTATAGTCATGTGCAGAAAGGGAATTTTCTTGCTCTTTAAACTGAATGGATGAGATTTTTGGAATCTCTGCACAGAACAGGTGCAAGTACCTGGGCAAAGAGTTTGAAATTCACAAGGGTTCTATGAACCACTAAAGTTCCACTTCCACATACTGAATAGCAGCCTTTGTGCTGACGCTGTATCCAAATAACTACATACACAGGGCCAAATACTGATACTCTTACTAATATTTAAAAGTACTTTACCCCAACAAGAAGTCCCAGTGAAATCAATCGGTCTACTCAAGAAGTAAATTGCTACTTGCCATGAATAAGGTCAGAGTCTGGCCTTCAAGCTATGACCTTTTATACTTTACAAACACAGTCATATCTCAGATTGTCCTCGTGGGAGCAAATTATACCACTCCTTGTAACTTAATAAGGATTCAAGCCAGAGAAGAGGATAATTGCTGCTGGAGTACTGTGTAGCAGGATCAGACAAAAGCTGCATTCCATACAGTGGAAATCTGCAGCAATCCCCAGATGTCCTGTGTTTAGTTTTAAAACATTTACAGACATTCTTGAGTAGCACATTAACGGGACTCCCCTAGAACCTGGTTTAGTATATGTCTCTAATTTGTGCTTCTTTGGCTGTTCCCATCTATGCATGGATCCCTCTTCTAAAATGGAGAACAGTTAAAGTCTTTTGTACTCTCTCCAATTTCATTGTCACAGACATGTAATCACCTACTATGCAGAGTAACATCGGGGTTTATGAGGACACTTTCTTTCCCATTCCCCCCCATAAGTCAAAGCTATAAGCGCAGATTCTTTTATGAATGATTTTGCTTTGTCACACTGAACTTGAGCTTTAGACATTTCCACTGTTAATCGTTTGGAATCCACTTCAAGGGGAGCAGAACATTTTCTCAACAGCCCACTTCGATACCTGACAGATGCATTCAGCATGTGATGTCAACTCTGTTAAATATGCTGTTTAAATCAAAGAACTGCTTTGCTGTAAAAGCATTGAACCAAGGGGAAAATACAAATATTCAAAAGTCCTGTGGAGGGTGCAACAGGAAGTGGCAATGGCCACACTCTTTGGAAGCTGCAGATGAGAATCAGTGACTCCACAGTCTATGGCAAAGTAGGTTAAAAAATGAAGAGACTGTCTCCAAAATGGACATCTACAAAATTCTGCCCAAAGTCTTGCATTGCCAGATGGGCTGGGATTGGAATCCCAGGAACGAGCCCTCTCAAGCTATGAGGATGTTCAGATCTGCACTAGCAAATCCAAACCCTTCCTCGACCTATAGAGATTTTTGGATTGGGATATAGAGGCTCACTTACCAGCTCAGCCCCCCTCTCTAAAGCACAAGGAGATGATAGGGGGTATTCCAGGACATCTGTCCCATTTTGAGTCAATGAGCAGCTGAAATCAACCAAGGAGAAAAGTCCTGAAGCAGACTCCAGCGACCACAAGGGAGCCAGTAACAGAATTCAGTGTTACTGAAATCACCATAACTGGTGTCTCAGTCTGAGTGCACAGCAAAACATGGACATAAAATCAGTCAGCTGATGGGTTCTCCAGCTGCTGACAAAAAACAGAGGCAAATCCTACCAAGCTTCCACTGAAAGCCCCTTCAGTGGAACAGGGGCAAAGGTGGGGGCATCACATTAGGGGGCTGTGGCAGAGGTGGGGAGAAAGGATGTGACACTTCACACATCCTCAGTTGCTCACTCCTGCATGATAATTATTTCAGCAGAAGTAACCTCCAGAGAAGAGCTGCAGCACCTCTCCATGCCTGATGGGGATAGGAGTCCTCCACTTCCACCTTCCATGCATCTGCTAAGTGCCCAGCCCCGGAGCTGGACTGAGGATTTGATCCATAACAAATGCAGAGTGGCGCACAGTAACCAGGTCCCAACTTTATTAAGGAACCTTATGCTATCACAGATGGCGTATGAGTTTCCCCCGAGCGAGGGCTGCAGCAGCAAGCACTGTGTAGACAGTGCGCAATGTATAATGTTCCCTTTAGGGTATGGAGTGCAGTTGAGAAGAATAAAGAATTTAACAAGCTGTTTTATTCTTAGCAGCTTTTCACTGTCATTTTTAAAAAGCTAACTAGGCCAGAATAGACCGAACCGGAGCCCGGGCTCTTCTGTGCTAGCCAGTACGTGAGTAGTGTCCTCTCCACCACATTACCAGGATAGGCTGCCAGAGCAGGACTCCTCTGGCTCCTTTTCCCTAATTCACCTTCCGTCACATTCAATTCTGTCCTTTGAAGCTTCCAACTCAGCAAGCCGCCACAGAGTACAGCACACAGCATCCAACCCTTGGTTTTACCCTGAGTCCAGTGAACGTGCATCACTCTGTATCTTGTAAGATCATCTGCTTTCATACCTGCATGGGAGCTCATTTTACCAGTTAGCTCGCAATGTGCATGCTCTGGCAGAACCGACACTATATACAGCAACAGCCCAGGCCTTATGGTCCCGCCACCTCCCTGTCCCTGCCATCTTCAATGCATCCTTCCACACAAGCCATAAAATATGTCCTCAAGTGAGCAGGGTAAACGTAATAACTTTACCTGGTCCTGCAGCTTTTGAAACATTAGTGGGTGAGGTTCTCCCAATATCGTCTCATTCAAACGGGATTGCCCTTCAACATTGACTTGGCAGGAAGCTTTACTGGACAGGAAAGTCATGTAAATTTCTTTAGCTTTTTCTTGCATCTGTGAAGGGTCAAATATTTACAATGGGAACATGTTACTTTGCCAGAGTCCTCCTTCAAGACATGCTAACAGCATGGGAGATGCCTCTATCAGGGGCAGCATCTTAGAAATAAGATATATAGTCAAAAGAAAGAAAGTGTGCAGTAAGTCAGTTTTTTCTTGTACATTCTGGCTGGGATTTCCAAAAGATCACAAGGGAGTTAGTTACCCAAATCAAATCTGGGCACCTAACTCCTTTAGGTTCCTTTAACTATCCCAGCTCCTGACTTCTGTTCTGAAATGTTTATAATTAAGTACAAAGGACCTGATTCTCCTCTCACTTACACAGGTGTGAATCAGGAATAAAACTGGCAAGAGAGGAGAATCAGGCCCCAGAATGCTATATCATGCAGTAAATTCTCTTTCCTCTTTTGTGCTGTAGAAACAAAAAGGCAAAGAAAGCAACCAAACAGAAATCAGATACTTGTGAACACACTATAGCTAATAGTGACATATAGATCATTTCATTCCTCATTTAGGAAATAGATATTCCTTAAAGAAAGGCCTAATCCTGCAACATGCTGTGTTTTCATTAGCTTTAATGGGAGCTAACAGAGCTCAGCACTTCATTCAAGAAGTCAATATCTTCTAATGATCAGGCCCTGATCATGCAATTGTGTAACTGCACAGAGAGGGCTTATCACTATAACTGAAGAGGTTAGGTGTGGCTTATTTGAGGTAATTTATTTTTCATTGTTTGCTCTGACTGCAGCAGATGTTCTGTTTTAGTGGCCTTCTCTTCATAAAGCAGGAATAATAATGATAATGCTTAGCACTTATGCAGCACTCTTCAACTTCAAAGTACTTTATTAAGGACCCCAATCCTGCTCCCACTGAAATCAATTACAAAACTCTCCTTGCTTAGGAAGTTCATGGAAGCAGATAAAAGAATGAGCACAGTGGGAGACTCTATTTATTTTAAAGCCACCTGAGATGAAAATCTCAAACTGGTGTTCTAAATTTTTCATGCTTAAAGCTGCATACCAGCAGACACTAGAAGATAATTAGCAATGGGTAACCATAAATATTCTGCATTGCATATTTAATGAGGAACAGTATTCATAGAGCAGCACAAGCCAGAAGACTGCATCTGTGATGGGAAGTGAGACTGAAGAGGAAAGCACTTAAACCCTTGGCCATGAACAAATCACAGGAATACTTTTATGTTTTACAGTTCAAAATAGACATGTGGGGATAATTTTTAAAAAAAGCTATGCACATCTAACTTAGTGTATTCCTAAGGTCTAAAAAATTAATCGTCTCACAGCTGAGAGCACATACATGTTGAGTGGCAACATTTCTTTTTAAAAGAGAATATTCATTCAGGAGAATGAAATACCAGGATATAACAGATACAGTAGATCATACCGAAGGAGTATATTTAGGAGCCATACTGCCTAGGGATGTGATCTTTGTCAATTTCATACTAAAGCAGGTAGGGTCACTCAGGCCTGCTCTAACTAGAGAAGTTATACTAATATAACTATGTCCATTAGACGTGTTTAACCAATACAGTTATATTGCTATAAACCTACTGGGAATGCAGTTACGCTGGTATAAAGGTGCCTTTTATGAGGATAACTTATTTCACTTCCTCAACCAGAATAAGCTATACCAATATGCCAAGCACTTTTTTATCAATATAACTTCATCCACACTGGGGCAGGGAGAATAGGCAACTTTAATTATACCGGTATAGTTAAAGCAGCAACATTTGCTAATGTAGAGGAGCCTTCAAGGCAGGGGTAGTAAATTATTTTTTAATCAACGTCCAAATTTCTTAGTCAAGGCATAGTCAAGGTCCAGACTCCGGAGAAAATAATAATAAAAATAACAATAATAGTGATAATAAGTAAATAAAAAGATTTCCGGGTCCGTTCAAAAGAGTCCGGTTATCTGGATTTGACCCATAGTCTGCCTATTGACGACCCCTGCTTCAGGGTTTGCTTACGCTGCAGCTGGAAGGTGCGATTCCCAGCGTGAGTAGACAGATTCATTGACCTAGTGCACTAAAGTGGCAGTGTGAATGTTGTGGCACACGCAGCAGTCCAGGCTAGCCATCCAAGTCCAAGCTCACCTGACCCCCCTGGATCCTAGCTTAACTGCAACACCTACACTGCTATTTTTAGCATGCAAGTTCGAGTGAAGCTACCGTGAGTCTGTCTATCCCCGCTGAGAATCACAGTGCCCAGCTGCAGACATGACCTCAGCGACCTTCCAGGAAAAACGACTGCTGAGCAGGAATAAGGAAGCGATGTCAGTGATTCCGTAGATGGCACTCTTCCTGCCTTCTGTGTTAGCTGGGTGGTAAAAAGGGACTGTGCTACTGGAACAGTCTTCTTTTAAATAAGATTTAAAACTGAGATCTCACTCACGTGTGGTCATTAAAGATCCCATGGAACTTTTCATTAGTATACATGTGCTTGCCCCACTGTCCTGGCCAAATTCCAATTTGGACTATAAGGTTCTGTCTACAGAAATCCCCCTTGCTGTTTCAAATGGATATAATATTCCTCTTTACTTCCTTTCCCAGAGTCAAGTTCTGCTCAAAGACACATGTACGGTTCCCAAAAGAAATAACCGGGGAACCCCAGATGTTCATCAGAAGCCAGACTCTGGTATTTAAATTATTTAGCATTGCTGAGCTCCGTTTAACCATTGCCACGTTCCAGCCTAGAAGTGGCAGCAGAGATTCCTGAACATATGAAGTTTACAAGGTGCTTTGAGACCTTTTGAAATGAAAGGTGCTATATATATATTTCTGCTACCATAAGCAACAGGAGAATCTTCACTGTAGCATTTTGCTAAATTTTTCCCATGGTTGAAAAAGTGAAAAAGATTCCATATGATTGGATAGTTCTTACTCCCTATCTATGTTTACTTTTAAAGTGCATTTGAAAAGAAAGAAATATTTTAACATTGTGAGCACACACAAAGGGTTGTGATGTTTGTTTGTTTGTTTTTAAATCATGAACATACAGCAACTGCACACAACTGATGCTAACCAAATGCTCATCCTTATTTTTAATACAAAAAACGCCTTGTTAATTAAACAAGAATCAGATTTGCTCTATAAAATAATAGTGTCCATGTGCTAGAAGAAGTGTACCAGGCACTAGTGGTGGGGCTTTTTGTTATTGTTTTTAACATATTTTTAAAACTGTTGAGTTGTTTGAAAGCTAGCTACTGAACATAACAATAATTCTACTTAAGAACACTAATCAGCATTTATATAGCACACCCTGTGATCAGCTTTACTGACATTAGCTAATTAACAGAGGGGTGGCTATAAAAAAAAAAAGAGCTAGTGTGGAAGAGGTACTGAAAATGACACTGCATGAGTCCTCAGCCCAGTTGTGGAGGGCACTGATGGTGAAAAGCTGCAGAGAGGTAGCACGTCCCTCAGTTAATGAATACAAGCAGTAAAGATATTTCAAAAACTTTTCACCAGCACATTTATGTCATCATCATCCTGACATTATACAGACTTGTGCAAAGCCAAACTATGCTACAGATTGACGCAAGAGGTCATAATAATGTGCCATAGAGAGATGCTCTTTTAAGCCATTTAGACTATTAGGGGGGCCTGAACTCACCTGGAGGGTGTCCGTGCACGAATTTGCAACAGTTTGGTTAACCAGCCTCTGTGTGTGAACTTCTTTTTATTTTATTTTTTTTCGTTAAAGAATGATTTATTCTGCTTTAGCTTAATTTGATAATGAATGGGTTTTAACTAAGCCAAAACAAGCCTGGTTTAAACCAAAATAAGAGTGTCCACACTGCTTTCTGTTCCAGTTTAAACTGGTTTAAAAATGACACCATAAGTTAAATCAGTGCAGATATGTGAAGAGAAGCCGTTGGAGGAGACAAATATGTAAAATGTGGTGGGAGATGGCTTTAATAAACTTTGAATACATAGAAAAAGAAATACGGACAAAAGATTTGGGCAGCTAAGGAAGAAAAGAGCAGAAAAGTCTCTTTCTTTGAATTTTTTTAATAGATGTGGGGCAGAGCCAAAGCCCACGGGAGTCTTTTCCCTTCTTGCTTTGGATCCGGCCCTATAAGAGTGTGAACTGGACTTCTGAATTTATAGTGAAAACTACTGCCCAAGGGGTACAGAATGCAAGGTACCATCCTGCCATGTCAGGCATCTTAACCCAAATGAAGGAGCAGAGCAGACTAGCATTTAAAGCCCTGGGCTGAATGCCAATAGTCCTGTTCCTGGTTCTGCCACCAGTTTGTTGTGTTCTCTTCGAATTTTAACATTGTAAGCAAGTGGCACTTATTTGCAATTCTAATTCTGTCCTAAACGTTTTTGCCTGTGAATAATATTTGTTGAGAGAGAAAACTGCAAATTATACAGGGCCAAATTATGGCTGCTCCCATGTGTCTGGCGGGGCACTAGAAGAGGAAGGCAAAAGATACTGCCATGCACTAATTTAGCAGTTGGCATCCTTCAGGTACAGGGTAGGGGGATCCAGTGTTGCCAGCTAGACACACTGTCCTTGCCCACTTGACATACTGATAAGGGTAGGCAAGATTACAAAGCATGAGCATACGTAGTATTTGCCATAGACAGTAGTAACCGTTACTCATGAGCATACTTTCCACAGTACGTTTGGAGGTACCATGCCGGCTCCTGGTCTCTGCGGGCATAATGTCTCCACTAGCTGTTGCTAGTAAGGCAGTACACCTCCTCAAACCCCTAGTACAGCAGGACAGGCCACATTTGACAAGAAAATAGGCCCAAAAGGCTAGGGGACTCAGGGATAACTCAATCAGCATACAGAATAATGGATATCCATGGAGACAGGGAGTGTAGGGGCCAGGTGTTTGCCTAAGGATTTACAAAGAAAAAAGAAACCCAAAATAATTCTCTGAAGAGGAGACCTCCTTGGGTAAGAGACAATAGTCTGCAACTGTGCGTGTAAAAAAAAAAAAAAAACAGCAGGAGGGACAAGATTTTATCCTCCACTGAAGAAGCAAGCTCATGGTGTGGCTGCCTTGTGAAAAGAGGGTCACAGCCCGACAGTAAAGCACTGTTCTGCAATCTTTTATTAGACAGGAGAGTATCTTGTTAATTAAACCTAATCTCTAGAATGCGTGTTATGATTTTATTTCATATGTAACAATTTATTTCCAATAGTTCTACTTCCTGTTACTTGAATCTGTATGCCTTGTTAAATAACCCTATATTCGATTTCACTATAAACACATCACAGGCTACGTCTACCCTACAACCTATGTCGACATAACTTATGTCACACAGGGGTGTGAATAAACCACCCCCGAGTGACATAAGTTACACCAACATAAACGCTTGTGTGCACAGCGCTATGTCGGCGGGAGAGCTTCTCCCACCAACATAGCTTCTGCCCTCTCTCCCATCAGCATAAAGCGTCTTCACCAGACACGCTGCAACGGCACAGCTGTGGCCCCATAGCGCTGTATGTGTACACCTACCCTACGTGTTGTGTTAAGCAGAGTGGTGATCTGAGGGGAACTGGTAAGCTGGGTATACTGCATCTTGGAAGCAGCAAATCTGTGAATACTGTGATTGTCCAGTGGACCAAGGGCTTGACACTCCACGGAGGCACTGGGAGGGCTCAGCGTTAGAGTGGGCCTATTGCTAACCTGCAGAGTGACAGCGAGGCCCCCGGCAGACACAGACAAGGCCTCCTCACACTAAGGGCATGTTGTTGCAAGGTGCCTCACAACTCTGGGTATCCCTGGGAAGCATCACATTAGCAAAATATACAAGTTAACTCCCTCATTGATGTAGTGTTACAGTGATTGCTGCAGAAATCACTTTCAGGAGACAAATTAGTGTTTCATGCTGTAATAAATACTGAACAGAATGATTTCTATCTTTAAAGTTTCTGTTTAATTCTGTAAAGGAGATAGATAGATAGATCTACAATAACTTTTAAACCCTACTGCAAATCTATAATGTATTATAATTCTTCTAGCCTCCAGAAGCTTTGCTAGTGTTAGACTGCTGACTGCATATATTGACTAAAGACTGGTACTGAATAATTGAAGGTAAATGGGAACTAGTTAATCATTGTCCGTTCAATATGGCAATCCATCTGAGGATTCATTGCACTGTTATCTCTGTATGTCTGTTTACCATTTCCTGTGTCTGTGTGCACAATCTTAAAACAGAAACCATGAAAAAAAGATGCAGATTATTTTATAAAAGGAAAAAAGGGTCATCATCCCACTGCAAAATCCTACATAAGGACTTTTCATGCAGTATCCATCTTAGAATACAATTTGGTACCTGTTTAAGCAACAATGGAGATGACCTAGCTCCTGAGCAGGGCCTGGGCCACTGTGCATCATACAGATAGAAAACAGCTGGCCTGTGTGAAGAAAAAGATACTCCCTATTTGCAAAACAGCTGCAATGCCAGATCCACATCCACCAGTGAAGAAAGTAAGTTCTCTTGACAGAGGGAACAGGTATATCTAGACACCAGGCCTTACATACTGCACATACCATACCAAGGTAATATTGTGCACAATGGGTTACTTTCAGCACTGATTTGTAATAACAAGGACCGAACAGGTGCTATGTGTAATGGCTTTTGTGCCAAGGCTAAAGTAGGCCCCATGAGTCTTGTCTTGCCATTAGCTTGTTGAGGTGAAGACAGGGCACAGACAGCTTCTCAACCATGTGGACAACAGCCAGGCAGAATGCTGCCACTTGTGTTAGGAGGGCTTGAAGTGAGAGCTAATTAATGTACCCAGTGCCGGTCTGTCTAACTTAAATGGCTGCCACCATGGTAGTATCTGAGCAGCTCCCACATATTCATAGTTTCCAAGCCCTGAAAGGACCACTGTGATCATCTGGTCTGGTCACCTGTATAACACAGGCCATAGAACTTCCCCAAAATAAATTCCTGGAGCATCTCTTTTAGAAACACATCCATTATTTCAAAATGGTCAGTAATGGAGATTCCACCATGACCCTTGCTAAATTGTTCCAATAGCTAATTATTATCACTATAAAAAATTTACACCTTATTTCCAGTCTGAATTTGTCTAGTTTCAACTTACAGCCATTGTAGGTTGTACCTTTCCGAAAGACTGAAGAGACCATTATTCAATGTGTGTTCCCCATGTAAGTACTTATAAACTGTAATCAAGTAACTCCTAACCTTCTCTTTGTTAAGCTAAATAGATGGAGCTCTTTGAGTCTATGGCTAGGTATGTTTTCCTATCCTTTAATCATTCTTATTGCTCTTTTCTGAACCCTCTCCAATTTATCAACATCCTTCTTGAATTGTGGACACTAGAACTGGACATGGTAAAACAGCAGCAGTCGCACCAGTGCCAAAAGAAGAGGTAAAATAACCTCTACTCCTTCTTGAGATTCTTCTGTTTATGCATCCTTCCTGGGACAGCATTAGCTCTTTTCATCACAGTGTCGCATTGAGACCTCACGTTCAGCTCATTATCCACCACGACCTCCAAATCTTTTTCAGAGTCACTGCTTCCCAGGATAGTGTCCCCCATCCTGTAAGTCTGACCTACATTCTTTGTTCCTCAGTGTATCCGTTTAACCATATTAAACTGCATATTGTTTGGTTGCACCCAGTTTACCAAGTGATCTAGATCACGCTGAATTAGTGACCTGTCCTCTTCATTACTTACCTCTCCCCTTATTTTTGTACCATCTGCAAACTTTATCAGTGATTATTTTATGTTTTCTTCCAGGTCATTGATAAAAAATGTTAAATAGCACAGGGCCAAAAACCAATACCTGTGGATCCCACTGGAAACACATCCACATAATGACAAGTCTCTTTTTTCAATTAAATTTTGAGTCCCATTTAACCTGTACCATCTTAATTTTATATTAGTCTAGTTTTTTAATCAAAATCTTGTACAGTACCAAGTCAAATCCTTTGCAGAAGTCTAAATAAAACATCAACACTATTACCTTTAACAAACTTGTAATCTCATCAAAGAACAATATCAAGCTAGTTTGATAGGATCTATTTTCCATAAACCCATGTTGATTTGCATTAATTACAGTGCCCTCCTTTAACTCTTTATTAATCAAGTCCCATATCAACCACTCCATTATCTTGGCCAGGCTAACAGGACTATAATTACCATGGTCATCCCACTGACTCTTTTTAACAATTAGCACACTATTTTTTTCCCAGTCTTCTGGAACTTCCCTAGTGCACCAAGACTTATTGAAAATCAACATTAATGATCCAGCAGGCTCTTGGATGCAAGTTTTTGGGACCTTCTGATTTTAAAATGTCAAACTTTAGTAGCTTCTGTTTCACATCCTCCAGAGATGCTAGCAGAATGGAAAGAGTGTTATCATCACCATATGATAAGACTGTATCATTTGTTTTTCCCCAAATACAGAACAGAAATATTTAAAATAGAAACAACAATCATCCCCCCATCGTCCCAATCTCTCTCTTCTTTCCAGACTGTAGGAAAAACAGCCTGATTAGTTGTTTCTGTTTTGAGTGTGTCCATCTATATGTGTATGCATAGACCTTACTGAGGGAAAACCAAGCCCAAGACATTACTTCTGGGTAGTTCTATGCATGGTGAGGTCTGTGGTTGAGTTGGTTGAAAAATGTGTTTCCTTTCCTGCAGAAAAATTTTTGGCAGAAATTTGAATACTGAAAAATATTTTGGTTTTCAGTTGTTCATTTTTTCTTTGTATGACATATCAAAATTTCCTGTGGAAAGCAGACTGGGTCAGAACAAAAGTCGATCAAGCCCAGTATCCTGTCTTCCAACAGTGGCCAATGGCAGGTGCCCCAGAGGGAATGAACAGAACAGGTAATCATCAAGTGATCCATCCCCTGTCGCCCATTCCCAGCTTCTGGCAAATGGAAACACTTTTAAAAAAAAAAAATTAATTTTGCTGAAAACCCAATTTTCCACTAAAAAACAGTTCCAAGGAAAAATTTTCAACCAGCCTTGATCTATAGTCATTCCTGTGTCTTGTGAGAACAAATATCATAGTCAAGGTTGGATCTAGACTTTCACCTGCAAGACTCCCTCTGAAGGTTAACAATTTCATGGTACTAAGGGTACCATGGGGATGAGACCTGTGTCCCCATTCCCTCCTATTTCTGATGGTTCCTGGCACAGTGGGGAGTGTACAATGCACCTTTCTAGAGCAGGTGTAGAGAGTTCTGCTCAGCAAACTCCCTACCCCTATCTTCCTGTGGCACTCTGCTAGCCTTTGGCCAGCAGAGTACGGCCACTTGGACTATTCAGCTGCAAAGTGCTCGTCCAGCAACAAAGGCTATAATTTAGCCCTTGATGTCCCCATAGAAAGTCTAAAGCTGGAATTCTCCAACAGGCCTAAGGGAATTAGTCACTCAGCTCCCACTTTTCAGAGTAACAGCCGTGTTAGTCTGTATTCGCAAAAAGAAAAGGAGGACTTGTGGCACCTTAGAGACTAACCAATTTATTAGAGCATAAGCTTTCGTGAGCTACAGCTCACTTCTTCAGATGCATATCGTGGAAACTGCAGCAGGCTTTATATATACACAGAGAATATGAAACAATACCTATTCCCACCCCACTGTCCTGCTGGTAATAGCTTATCTAAAGTGATTTCCAGCACAAATCCAGGTTTTCTCACCCTCCACCCCCCCACACAAATTCACTCTCCTGCTGGTGATAGCCCATCCAAAGTGATAACTCTTTACACAATGTGCATGACAATTAAGCTGGGCTATTTCCTGCATAAATCCAGGTTCTCACATCCCCCCCACCCCCATACACACACAAACTCACTCTCCTGCTGGTAATAGCTCATCCAAACTGACCACTCTTCAAGTTAAAATCCAAGTTAAACCAGAACATCTGGGGGGGGGGGGGGGTAGGAAAAAACAAGAGGAAACAGGCTACCTTGCATAATGACTTAGCCACTCCAAGTCTCTATTTAAGCCTAAATTAATAGTATCCAATTTGCAAATGAATTCCAATTCAGCAGTTTCTCGCTGGAGTCTGGATTTGAAGTTTTTTTGTTTTAAGATAGCGACCTTCATGTCTGTGATCGCGTGACCAGAGAGATTGAAGTGTTCTCCGACTGGTTTATGAATGTTATAATTCTTGACATCTGATTTGTGTCCATTTATTCTTTTACGTAGAGACTGTCCAGTTTGACCAATGTACATGGCAGAGGGGCATTGCTGGCACATGATGGCATATATCACATTGGTGGATGTGCAGGTGAACGAGCCTCTGATAGTGTGGCTGATGTTATTAGGCCCTGTGATGGTGTCCCCTGAATAGATATGTGGGCACAGTTGGCAACGGGCTTTGTTGCAAGGATAAGTTCCTGGGTTAGTGGTTCTGTTGTGTGGTATGTGGTTGTTGGTGAGTATTTGCTTCAGGTTGCGGGGCTGTCTGTAGGCAAGGACTGGCCTGTCTCCCAAGATTTGTGAGAGTGTTGGGTCATCCTTTAGGATAGGTTGTAGATCCTTAATAATGCGTTGGAGGGGTTTTAGTTGGGGGCTGAAGGTGACGGCTAGTGGCGTTCTGTTATTTTCTTTGTTAGGCCTGTCCTGTAGTAGGTAACTTCTGGGAACTCTTCTGGCTCTATCAATCTGTTTCTTTACTTCTGCAGGTGGGTATTGTAGTTGTAAGAAAGCTTGACAGAGATCTTGTAGGTGTTTGTCTCTGTCTGAGGGGTTGGAGCAAATGCGGTTGTATCGCAGAGCTTGGCTGTAGACGATGGATCGTGTGGTGTGGTCAGGGTGAAAGCTGGAGGCATGCAGGTAGGAATAGCGGTCAGTAGGTTTCCGGTATAGGGTGGTGTTTATGTGACCATTGTTTATTAGCACTGTAGTGTCCAGGAAGTGGATCTCTTGTGTGGACTGGACCAGGCTGAGGTTGGTGGTGGGATGGAAATTGTTGAAATCATGGTGGAATTCCTCAAGGGCTTCTTTTCCATGGGTCCAGATGATGAAGATGTCATCAATATAGCGCAAGTAGAGTAGGGGCTTTAGGGGACGAGAGCTGAGGAAGCGTTGTTCTAAATCAGCCATAAAAATGTTGGCATACTGTGGGGCCATGCGGGTACCCATAGCAGTGCCGCTGATCTGAAGGTATACATTGTCCCCAAATGTGAAGTAGTTATGGGTAAGGACAAAGTCACAAAGTTCAGCCACCAGGTTAGCCGTGACATTATCGGGGATAGTGTTCTTGACGGCTTGTAGTCCATCTTTGTGTGGAATGTTGGTGTAGAGGGCTTCTACATCCATAGTGGCCAGGATGGTGTTATCAGGAAGATCACCGATGGATTGTAGTTTCCTCAGGAAGTCAGTGGTGTCTCGAAGGTAGCTGGGAGTGCTGGTAGCGTAGGGCCTGAGGAGGGAGTCTACATAGCCAGATTGTCTGGCCCCACAGTATGCCAACATTTTTATGGCTGATTTAGAACAACGCTTCCTCAGCTCTCGTCCCCTAAAGCCCCTACTCTACTTGCGCTATATTGATGACATCTTCATCATCTGGACCCATGGAAAAGAAGCCCTTGAGGAATTCCACCATGATTTCAACAATTTCCATCCCACCACCAACCTCAGCCTGGTCCAGTCCACACAAGAGATCCACTTCCTGGACACTACAGTGCTAATAAACAATGGTCACATAAACACCACCCTATACCGGAAACCTACTGACCGCTATTCCTACCTGCATGCCTCCAGCTTTCACCCTGACCACACCACACGATCCATCGTCTACAGCCAAGCTCTGCGATACAACCGCATTTGCTCCAACCCCTCAGACAGAGACAAACACCTACAAGATCTCTGTCAAGCTTTCTTACAACTACAATACCCACCTGCAGAAGTAAAGAAACAGATTGATAGAGCCAGAAGAGTTCCCAGAAGTTACCTACTACAGGACAGGCCTAACAAAGAAAATAACAGAACGCCACTAGCCGTCACCTTCAGCCCCCAACTAAAACCCCTCCAACGCATTATTAAGGATCTACAACCTATCCTAAAGGATGACCCAACACTCTCACAAATCTTGGGAGACAGGCCAGTCCTTGCCTACAGACAGCCCCGCAACCTGAAGCAAATACTCACCAACAACCACATACCACACAACAGAACCACTAACCCAGGAACTTATCCTTGCAACAAAGCCCGTTGCCAACTGTGCCCACATATCTATTCAGGGGACACCATCACAGGGCCTAATAACATCAGCCACACTATCAGAGGCTCGTTCACCTGCACATCCACCAATGTGATATATGCCATCATGTGCCAGCAATGCCCCTCTGCCATGTACATTGGTCAAACTGGACAGTCTCTACGTAAAAGAATAAATGGACACAAATCAGATGTCAAGAATTATAACATTCATAAACCAGTCGGAGAACACTTCAATCTCTCTGGTCACGCGATCACAGACATGAAGGTCGCTATCTTAAAACAAAAAAACTTCAAATCCAGACTCCAGCGAGAAACTGCTGAATTGGAATTCATTTGCAAATTGGATACTATTAATTTAGGCTTAAATAGAGACTTGGAGTGGCTAAGTCATTATGCAAGGTAGCCTGTTTCCTCTTGTTTTTTCCTACCCCCCCCCCCCCCAGATGTTCTGGTTTAACTTGGATTTTAACTTGAAGAGTGGTCAGTTTGGATGAGCTATTACCAGCAGGAGAGTGAGTTTGTGTGTGTATGGGGGTGGGGGGGATGTGAGAACCTGGATTTATGCAGGAAATAGCCCAGCTTAATTGTCATGCACATTGTGTAAAGAGTTATCACTTTGGATGGGCTATCACCAGCAGGAGAGTGAATTTGTGTGGGGGGGTGGAGGGTGAGAAAACCTGGATTTGTGCTGGAAATCACTTTAGATAAGCTATTACCAGCAGGACAGTGGGGTGGGAATAGGTATTGTTTCATATTCTCTGTGTATATATAAAGCCTGCTGCAGTTTCCACGATATGCATCTGAAGAAGTGAGCTGTAGCTCACGAAAGCTTATGCTCTAATAAATTGGTTAGTCTCTAAGGTGCCACAAGTCCTCCTTTTCTTTCAGCTCCCACTGACATGCAATAGGATTCTGGCTTCTAACTTCCTTTGGACGTCTCAGCCTAAAACATTAATCAAATTACATGTTTTAATTGTCAAAACATTCTCCAATATTTACAGGAGCAAACAGACAGAAACCCAGTAAATATTTCAGGCCTGATTCCACATAACGTGGTTCTGATCCCACAGTCAGAAAATGCAACTAGACCCCTGTGCTCATGTGAATCCAATTGCAGGACTGGCACCTATACAGCAGAAAAAGGTTATGATTAGAGCTGACCAAAAAATATTCAACAGAACAGTTTTCTGTCAAAAATGCAATTCAGTCGAAATCTAAAGAATTCACAGGAATATGTTGATTTTGAAGAAATTTTTGATGGGGGAAAAGTCTAAATAAATGGTTTCCACTGTTTTAGTTCCATGTCAACACATTTAATTTTGATACAGTAAAAATGTTTCAACTTTCTTGTTTTGATTCATTTTATTTCAATTTTTATATGGTAAAATAATTAATGTATTACAATATATTTAATATTTTATATATAATACACTATATGTAGTAAAGTTACACCATTATTGAAACAAAACATCTTTAGCTTATCAAAGAACAATGATTAGACATTATCAAAACAAAACATTTCAGTGGTTCCAAATTGAAATTTTTTGGAATTTTTGTTTCATGGGAAATATCAATTTTGGCTTTTCATTCTGATTCAGAATAAAATTTGTTTTACTAGCTAGCTACAACTAGCTCTAGTTTTGATGATTTCTGATACATTCCTTCAATATATTTGTTTGTACATACATGAAATACAGCTGAATAACTATGTAAGTAGGAGACAGGTTATATCCCTAATGCTACCATGGAATCTTTGTTGGCAGGTAAAGTTTAATTTTGAAGGAAATACCTGTTTCTTGTCTTGCATTTTCTTAAATTCTTCACACGCTAACCAGAACAAAACATTTTCTTCACTAAATTCTTTCTTTAAAAATTCCTGGGGAAAGAAAAAAAAAAAGTACAATGTTAAGATCTGATTTTTCAGATGTTTGTTTCCTCTCCCCGTGTTAGTCTGTACAAACTAGATGCTCTTTGGGCCCAGGACTGTCTTATTATTTTTTGTACAGCACAAAATGAGGCTACCAGCTGGGGACCAAGAGGTGCTACTGAACTATCAACAAACAACATATTCAATGCTTTAAAAAATACAATCCATAAGAACCAGCCTACCTAAATTTTAGTCTTAAATTCCGTCAGCCAGCTAATGAGAGGAATGTATCTATCATCATTAAACAACTTGAGCAATTTAAAATTGTTATTCAGAAAGAACACAGGAAATACACAAACTCAGTAGTAATAAGTATATAGCTCTCTTTTAATGAGCTTTATCGATCACTTGGGATTCTAGTCTACTTTCATCTGACATTCTTTACTGGCAAAAACTGCAAATGAAACTGCTTCTAAACATGATCATCAGTAACAATAAATTATCTTTAAGTAAATTAAATCAAAAGATATATTTGCACTCTCCAGACAGTGTTTAAAAAACCACATTCCTCCTAAAGAGAAGCATTTTTTAAAATGGAAAAAATATATATATTTAACATGTGTATAAAAACAATGACAAATATTTATAGTTCTGGGATGTTCAATTTTCAATGTCAAATGTGAAAAAAGAAAGATTAAATTATTTGCTGGCACCAGGAATTCTAAAAGCATTTGGATCAGTCTAGTAATAGCACTTTCCAGCAGTGGTCTGGTATAAAATCACTTCACTCCAGCCTCTGGGTTTGATTGGGCAAATCATTACTCAAGCAAATAGTTTTTATTTATGCAAATAGTTACACTGATTACTAGCATGATAAAAGACTTGCGAGATTGAGGGTTAATGGGCCACCCCCAACATTCTTGAGCCACAGTCCTGCATTGTGATCTGTGTGGGCAGACTGCTGATCCCACAGGGAACCCTACTGAAATTAAAGGAGCTACGCTCAGTTCACCTGCCTGGGTCACAACACAGGATCGGGCCCCTACTGAGTTACTCTTGCTCAGTAGCAGTCACTGGAATAACTTATATGGATAAGGGTTACAGGATCAGGCCCCAGTAGTGGATATGACACGACAGGAGACAGTAATATTTCAGAAAAGACCAAGTTTCCTTCTGCTCCATTATTTAGCCCACTGTGGCTTTCCAACCCTTACTCCTACTGTACCCATAACATTGCCGGTCATCTATTTTCTGGTTAGAAAGGTGCAACCAATCATTTTCCCTATACCCAAAGATAGGCTGTTGGCAGAGGACACCATCTGAGAAGCATAGCAAATGCCCCAGCTCAACTATTCTGTCACCAACGCTTAATTCACACATCTAGTTATATACAAATGTATACCCTCATGCCATTGGTACCCCACCATTATTTAATGCGGATACATATTAAGCTTCAAATGCTGTTTAAAGTCTATGCAACCATTAATAGTTAAGATAGCTACCCTAAATCGTTTCACTCCTTCTGGATCTTCTAGGAGGTTCTCTAGTGACGTAGTCCACCTTGAGGTTCCTTTTAGGGTTTGTTGGCTGCTGCTTGGGTTGCCATCGCTGTCATTTATCTCTGAAAAGTAAACAAACCAGCTTTAAAAAAATGAATAGTCTCACGTGCATTTTTCTGATCCCATCACTACCCTCCTCAACACCTTCAAGTCATAGCTGCTTTCTTAAAAGGAGATTTGATCACACTGAAAAGAAACATGTATTTTTCCATTCTGCATCGTTGCTAAGAGCTTGTCTTCGCTGCTACAGTTTGCTCAGAGTCCGTACACTCCGGTTACTCCACTCAAACTAACCTAGCTCGACCACACTGCAAAACAACACTCAGGCTGCAAGAGCGATTTGATTAGCAGCGGATGCGCTGTTGTAACTTCTGCAGCTGCATCCCCACAGCATTACAAGTTCAAGCATCAGCAGCACTCAAGCTTCAACCCACCCTGACAGCCCAGTGAATGAGCTAGAATAGAAACTGTCGTGTGTGGATGGGGGTTGGGTTCGGGACAAAACCTCAAGCTAATCCTGCAGTGAAAGCAAAGCCTAAGAAATGTAAAAGCTGCTTTACAGTCAGGGAACTCAAGAGCAGATAATGTCATTGTCTTATCTGAGTTAATTTGCCTTATGGACATGGAACATTACTACCAGAGCCTCAGCTGTAAAAGGGCTGTGAGCTTGTTTCTGGCACCGTCAGTGCTATTGGCTGGTTTAGATCACCCACACCGAAGTTATGAGACAAATCTTGGTAAGCTGCCTAGATGAGATTTCTTTTAGAAATGAACACTCTCAGGGTAGGGTGGGGGCCACGGATGGAGAAAGAAAAACTATGCTTTGTTTAGGAGGAGACGAGGCCTACAAATCAAACCATTTTACTGGGAGGGCAGCTAGACAGGTGGTGGAATGGTCTCATGCAGTCTTGGAGTACACTTATTGTCGGGCAGTTTACTTTTGATTTTCTTAAATCAATTGGAGTTTTCCCAGAATAAAGAGTGCAAGGTTGTACCCGACTAATATGCCAGCCAGCATTCTCACAAATGTTCCGAAGTCTAAGGAGAAGGAAGAGATGGTCTAACTGCTGAATCTACATCTGACTGACTGTGCCAAGAGATGGGTTTATTAAACCGCAGGCTGCTGAGGCCAGATAGAAACAGATTCTTCACTGGCTACCACTCTGCAGTCCCTCTTCTTGGAAAGGCTCCAAGTATTTTACTGCTGAATTGAAAAGCTTTATAATAAACACAGAGAGAGCGTGATCTTCCATTCGCTGTGTGCCCAAAACTTCCAATAAAGACAGTGGGAGTCTGGGCCATCAGGGTCAAGCCTAAAACCCTATCTAAGATTGCTAGACATTATAAGACTGGGAGTCTAATCACACATTCCTTGCACACTCAAAACTCCACTGTAATAAATAAAGCTCTTACTTAGGACACCGTATTAATAATAAATACAAAGAGGGCATTTGTAATTGAAAGCTACGCAAGTAGAGACCAATCCTGCTCACCTTTCTCACCCAAGTAGCCCATTGAAGTCAATGGGACTATACGTGTAAGGAAATTGAACAGGATTAGGCCCCTCTTCTATTAACAGTTTGGTATCTCATTTCTATTTATTGGCATGTTTATTTTTATAAGTCCTTCATTTCACCTTAAAGCCAGTGTTCAAAGATATGGATCTTCTCAATACATATTTGGATCTAAGTTAGGGATCTTTCTAAGTGTGGAGCTAAACCTATTATAGCAGTTGTCCAAAAAGAAAAAAAGAAGAAAATGAAAAAGCATTATACAGAATAGAGAGTCAAACATCAGCAGATAGCTAGAATGATAAATGCCAAGACTGAAAACCTATGGAAAACTGGTATTCCAGAAAAGCCTATTGTGCTAAGTGGATTTTGGTTGTTGGAGGCTTTGGTGAGTTCTTTTGATGAGTTCCCTCTGATAACAGTCAGATGGACATCTGGTTGTAAAAGCATAATAATCTCATTCACTCTCCACAAGGCATCTATCATAGGAGTTTCCCTTTCCATGGGGAATACAACTCTGCAAGAGGGTGAAAGCATCTAAAGTTGCACAGACTCCATCACGTATCGTTGCGTAAGGAGAAGGAGAAACCCACCCCCATGCACCAAATCAATAAAATATATAGAGACTAAAAGGAGAATATTTTAAATTAACCCAGCAAGTGGGACACACACTGAGTATACTATAAAATACAAGCCATGTCATTAGCATCCTCCTTCATCTGTTGTGATCTCTCTCTTTGTCATCTCTAAGTAAGCCCCCAATTCTGCATTGTCTTGATGTGTGAACTTGAACAAGGCGCTTTAACTTCACCATGCCTCAGTTTCCCCTTTGGGGAAATGGAAATAATAATAATTCCCTCCTCAAAAGGGAGTTGTGACATTTAATTAACGTGTCTACAAGGCATGTTGGGATCCTGGGGTGGAATGTGCAAAATATTGTTACTTGTATAGAGTCAGATTCTCATGTTCTGCAAATATCCACTGTCTGTACACAAGGACCAAATCAGAATGGCAGTGTTTTCTACCCACAAGTGTAAATGACTACACCAGGGGTGGGCAACCTTTCAGAAGTGATGTGCCGAGTCTTCATTTATTCACTCTAATTTAAGGTTTCGCGTGCCAGTAATACATGTTAACGTTTTTAGAAGGTCTCTTTCTAGAAGTCTATAATATATAACTCAACTATTGTTGTATGTAAAGGAAATAAGGTTTTTAAAATGTTTAGGAAGCTTCATTGAAAATTAAATGAAAATGCAGAGTCCCCCCGGGACCGGTGCCCAGGACCCGGGCAGTGTGAGTGCCACTGAAAATCAGCTCACATGCCGTAGGTTGCCCACCCCTGGACTACACAATGGGCAGAGTAGTGGAGAACCAAACCTATTAGATATACTCTTTACGGGAGTCAGATTTTATGTCTGGTCTTCTTTTGCTCTACCATGCAAAATGGACTGTAATGGTTACTCGTCCGTTGTTCTTTAAAAAGCATAGCAGAAGCAATATGGATATTCATTTCTAAGAGGACTCTGAAGCAGACTGACTTTAGAATCCCAAGCTAGACCTGTGCTTCTGTTTTTCTATGATATCTCTAGAACACTAGATGACAGACACATTGTGGCCTACCCTGGGGACGAGGAAGGGAGCAAAGAGTTTCCTCCCCACCTGATGCCTCTCTTGCAAGGACAGGGCACAAGGATTGCACTAGTCTGGTGACACTGGCAATGCTAACTTCCCCCAAGTGGGCATGGAGTGGTGGGGCTACGGTCCGATGCGGCAGCCACTTTCCTCAACAAGCCATGGGAGCTTGGGCAAAAAGAAATTCCAGGGAGGACCCAGCACCACCTGAGCCAGAGAAATTCTCTACCCAGGAGGAACAACTGCAGCAGGCACAGACAATGTCATCAGACTGCTTTCTACAATTTCTCTCCCCTGTGCTCACTGTCCATTCACTCCAACCCCCTCCCTCAGAGTCTCTTCATTTCAGCCTTACTCTACCTACCCTCTAAGTTCCCCTGCTTCCTACCCTCCTTCTTTCCCCCTGCCCTACCCTTCAATGTCCCCTCTCCCTTCTCTTGTCTTTTCATTTAGCTATTCTCCTCCTCATTAAACCATACCCAAAGAATTTTAAAAATGTAAAATGAGATATACCCACTCCTCCATTCCCCCCACTCCTCCCAAAAATACTGTGGCACTAACATGATGTTTGCAGACCACCACTGTTCACTCTGTTTGCATGTTACGTCCCTTTCTCCCTACCCTTTGTCTTTCCTGTCTACTTTCACAGAAGCTCTTCGGGGCAGGAGTGATCCAATACTGTGTTGCACAGAGCTTAGCACAATGGGGCCCCATTTTCAGATGATCACTTCCATAATACACATAATAAATAATAGGCTTTTTCCCCTTCTACACAAGCGTAAATGTCTACACAAGTTACAAGGCCATGGGGAAACAGGCCCAAAATACTTCTGATAATATTAGAATCGTTGTAGCTCTGTGTTTTCACTGTACACAGTTCTAAGGCACCTCTCACCTCAGTTACTGGACACTCACATACATATTTCTAGTATAAGAATTGTCCCCAATAAGATCATAGCTCTCCACTCTATACACAATTGCTTAAATCCGTCTGATTCAACAGGTTCATGTGTACCATATAGAGAATACTTCTTTATGTCTTAAAATAGGCAAAAGGTTTGCCTGGACCTAACCCAAGGGATAATCTCTACATTTCTATCTACTAAAGTTCTACTGAACTGTCTTGAAAAAAAAATCATCACACTTGCAGTGGAATTTATATACAATTCTTCACAACTAATTTATTTTTAGAATGTAACGGTGAAATATATTTTAGTATATGAAATATGCTAATCCTTAGTTATCCCTCTTCTTGTCATTAGTAAGATCATCTTATTCCATCAGAAGCCCTGCAATTATGCTGTCCTGTAGTTTACACACAAACTGCATGCTTGCCAGTGCCACCAGTACCTAATATCCAAATGATAGAGTAATTCACTTCTTTTTTAAACAGCAGATAATTATGTGCACCAGTAAGAAGAACGCAAAGGAACTACAGAAAAAGGGATCTTTTCTATTTGAACTTTTGTAGAAAATTAAAATGTACAGAAGTAGACAAAGATGTAAAATAACTCTGATCTTTCTTGTTTTGGTGGAAAAAACACTCACTATCTTTTAAACATACAAGGAAACCAATAAGTGGAGAAAATACTATTATAAACATTCACAGCATAATTGTACGCAGGACCCCACCATACAGTCTTTACTTCAACAAAACTTCCACTGACTGCAGGATCACAACGCATTTTCTTATATTATGTGCAGTGGCCAACTGCTTGTATAAACAAAGCTAACGTCTGGAAGTTATACTAGCTGCAGCATTATTTTAGGGAACAATCCTATATGATCTATTTTGATCATTACAAAATACTATTACGCAAGATACAAAAACACCTTGTAAATAAATATTTGTATAAGTGATAAATGAAAGGGCATATGTAATTTTTTTTAAAAGTTCTAACTACCACACTTGACACTGTCCGTATCTGAAATAGCGAATATTTGTATTATACAGACAACAAGTCCCATGCTAACATTAATTAGCAAATCAGAACTCCAGGCTCCGGACCTTGCTTTGAAAGGACAGTGGCAAAAAAACAGAAGAAACCACCAATTAGCATTACATGCTTACTGTTTCAAATAATAAGGTGATTCAGTACATGGGGTGAGATCTTCACACACTCCTAAGTGATTTAGCAGCACAAGTCCGCTTTGAATTTCAGTGGAAACTTTGTGAACCTGTTCGATAGACACTTTGGAAAATCCTACCCATAATTCTGAAGTGTTGCAAACATATAACATATATTTAACAAACAGACATATAACAAATATTTAATAAACTGCGCCCTGTGGCAACATATCACACAGCAAAAATTTGTGCATCTTACGAAACTTTGTTACATCAGCCATTTAATGCTTGTTCTTTGCTTATCCCTTTCCATATATGTTTTCTGCAAAGTTATTAACAAAAGACAGCAGACATGACCAGCTAATCAGCCAAGTATGTACCCATATAGCACCTTATAAATAGCTTTTTTTCCTTTGTTCCCAGTGTTTAAACAAATAGCATCAATTCACAGAACAGTTAACAGGTTTCAGAGTAACAGTCGTATTAGTCTGTATTCGCAAAAAGAAAAGGAGTACTTGTGGCACCTTAGAGACTAACCAATGCATCCGATGAAGTGAGCTGTAGCTCACGAAAGCTTATGCTCAAATAGAACAGTTAACAAAATCCTTCCCATTCTCCTATAAACTTATCTTGAGGGAACTTTGACTGCACCACATGCATTTGCTCCTTCTTCACACAAAATCAGGCCTGGGTCCTTTGGGAAGCTGTGAATACTGACAGCTGGGCCTTTTATTTTTTAAAGTGCTCTTAACCGTTTCTCTGTGATCATCAGAATGTCTTTCCCCTCACAAGCAACAGTCCTGAATTAATAAACCAAGGTTATGGAACAATGAGAAATTGTTCTTAACTGTTCCGCTTAACAAGGGAAAGTTCCCTTACTTTCCATGTACCCAAGTGCCACTTGATGAGTCCAATAGATCAACTTTTTCTAGTAGCTGCTGTATTTTAAAGGACCTATGGGCTACGAAGAGTTGTCCTTTGCCTGTTTTGGTTTGTTCAAAGTATAAGCCTTAACATCCTCTTTCGAGTGTCTCCAACAACAGATGGCAATTGGATTCTAGTTTTAACTATATGGAAGGAAATTAAACGTATGTTCTGCATTTGTAGCATCTCTGAAAGCATTCACCAAGCACATAACTTTAAAAAAAAACAAAAAAACCCAAAAACCTAGACTAAAAGCCACTCTCAATTTTTCTTTGGAAGGCTTTAATGAGGAACTTGCAAGTTAGTAATCTTATTGTACATTCCAAAAGTAATGTCGGTACTCAGGATTCTTAGTTTGTTATTTTTATCCAAATTATTTCACAAAGAATAATATATGTTATGTTCGTTTCCTTGAGCCACTGAACCTGCTGTGTCAGTGAAAGTCTGTTGTAAAATGTTCTGTATTAAAGTGCTGTAAAATGTTCTGTATTAAAGTGCTGTAATATTCTGAAAGTGTGTCTGTAAAAATGGCGTTCTGGGGTTCCGTGTCAATGACTTCCATATCAAATGTAAGAAGATGGTCTTAGATGACAGCTCTCCAAAGTCAACTTGGAATCTGAAAGTCAAACTAGGTTCTTTCTGGTTAGGAAGTCACCACCACTAACACAGATGATCTAATCAGAATGTCTTTAAAATTTTGGTTGATGTAGAAGCAACAACAGAATCCAACAGCCTCTCCTGTAGAGAGTCTACAATGGAAAAGACTATGCTACACCTAAATTATAGTTTCTGAATCTTGTGCTTAAAACATAACCTATCAGTTATATTTGATAGCCCCAGAAGCATACAAAGCATTAAAAGGTGCATAAAGACAGAAAATGCTACCTGGGCTGTGTCCATCTCTATCAGTGAGGGCAAACACACATGACAGAAGTATGTATGCCTCCCACCCCCACCAAAGTTCACTTTGTCCTGGGAGCTATTAAGCATCTTAAAAGCATGGACAGGTCTACAGCAATATGAATCATCAATCACACCCTGTACTCAGTTAGTTTAAGTCTAATTAACATCATTATATCTGAATATTGTAAAAATCCAGATACACTGACAGGTTTCAGATATGAAACTTGCCACCACTGCTTTCGGCCACTGCATGTTTTGAGTTGCTTTATAAGTATTACCAAGTCCATTACATGAGAATTAGACAGCTAAAGCCATTATTTGCTATTACTGCACAATTGCATATTTTGAGAAATTATAGTGGACTTTTACAGTCATACTAAACCTCATGAACAGCTGTCATTGTTCATGCATAACTCAGAGGAAAGGCAGTAAAAAATTCAGGTTGATACAGTGAAACCATACATTCATACCTTCTTTCTATTCATCTGTATCATCCAGCTGGTTAAAGCACCTGAATGAGACTTTATCTACTTGATTTGTAGAGGCACTGAGCACCCACAACTCCAGTTTAGCTCAGTGGAGCTGTAGGGGTTCAGCACTTCTGAGGCTCAGGCCCTATTTGAACCTGATGTCATTTGGCACTGCTACTTTCACTGGTGTTTGTTACAGTTTCTTATAATGTAGCCTTCCCTCTGCCACACAGGAGCTATGACTCATGTGGAGAGAAAACAAGACAGTTAACAAACCAAAGCACAGCTGGAAGCTGGGCTCCGTGTTCCACTTCAGCGTGCTTTATTTTTCAGACACACTAAAAAGAAAACTCCATCCTTCCTCTTTCAGCTAAACTTCCTCTTGGTCTTGAAGCAGCTTGCGCTGCAAGCAAGAAGTGGTTGTGTCTTCTCAACGCAAAGCCAAAGCTTCCTGGGCCGAAAGGCAGCTGCAAACTAGAGGAGTCTGGAGAGGCACCAGCACCCCTGGCTCCTGCTTTGGGTTAATCATTGGTTTAAAAAAAAAAATGGAGCTTCACCTCCAATCTGGACCCAGCGGCAGAAGGCCGGTGCTGGCCAGAGTCATGCCCTGCCTGGGGAGGCTGGGGCTGATTCTGGGGCCGCTGGTTCGCGGCCCGGGGTTAGCCCCGGCTGACTCACACCGCGCGCTCTAAGCCCGCTCGGGACCCCGGCTCGCCCGCGTCCTCCGCGCAAAGCTCTCCTTACCTGACGGCGGCCGCTTCCTGCTGAGCCTGCTCACAGCCCGGGTGAACATTTCGGGGGGTGGCTGCCCAGCTCCAGCCGGCCAGCCGCAGGAGGCGGTGCCCGCGACGGGAGCTCCCTGCGCCCCAGGAGGCGCCTCCAGTCGGTCCCGCGGCGAGGGCTGGGCGCGCCTGGCACTTCCCCAGCCAAATGAGACGGGCCTGCCTGCGGTGAGCGCCCTCCCTTCGCTGGGACACCCCTAGGAGGCGCCCCACGTGGGCGCTCCCCGCGGCTCCCACCTCTGCGCCCTCCGCCTCTGGCTGCCGGGCTCCTGCGCTCCCCGCGATGCGCCCCCTGTGCGCTCCCTCCTGCTGCCCTAGGAGGCGCCCGGGCGCCCGCGCTCTGCAGCTGCCAGCCTGTCCCGGGGCGCTGACTCAGGGGCCGGGCGCATCCTCCTTCCTCCGCCCGCGCACACCAGCCGCTGCCGCCGAGCTGCCTGCGGTTAGCAGCCGCATGCGAAGCGCAGCCGCCGCCTTTTCCTCCGCCAGTTAAAAAAAATAAAAATAAAAATAAAAAATCGAGCCCAGCAAAGGAAAAGCACCAAGGAGCCGCCAGGGGCGTCAGCAAGGGGGGCCCCTTCCCAGCTGTGCAGCGAGCCACATTGCCGGGCAGCTCTGCAAGCTCCTACCCCTCCAGCCCCCTGCCTCCTCCTGCAGGGAGCTTGAGCCGGGTGATGAGGACCAATCAGGGATTTCCCTACACCCCTCCCAGTGGGGGTGTAATCCCCCCTGAATTTCCCCAACACCCCCCCCCGCCACCGGTCATCTAGTTACGTCAGTGTTGCCAGTTTAGTAATTGGTTGGAAATCTGAATTGAAATTGCAATATTAATACACACTTTAAAAGCATAGACAGTGTATGATGAATTACTTGCACCTGGGAAGGTAGAATAGATTTGAAAAGTATGAACAAAGACAAGCGTCTTCACACCGCTGTTGTTTTTTTCTGACAACATCGGCACACTGGTTTCCGCAATGTTGGCCAATCTAATAATTTATAATGAGGATTGATAAGCAAGGTCTGAACGAGCTCTCTCCTGGCAGCTAGTGATGAGCCAGGAGAAGGCTTCAGGACCAGATGGTATTTACATGAACTCACCTACTCTGCCTACTTATCCAGCAGACAGAGCTGTGCTGCCCAAGGGATCAATTTTGGCTGATGCTGGGTTACAAATCATTTTAGTATTGAATGTGGGGGATATGACATGTTGTTATCCTTATTGAATGAGTAAAGGGCAGCAGAACTGTGCTTAGCCTGCCTGGATGAGGGGTTCACCCTCAATGCTTAATTTTTGCCAGGCTTGGCAGTTCATAGCCCTGGGCTTGCCACACCAGTTATGAAAGTAAAAAACTTTCTCAAGCCCTGGCACCTCTTAATTACAAATTAAGCACTGGTCACGCTCAACTGCACTTCACTCGCTAAGCAAGGGGTTTGGATGGCAGATCCTAGTGGAGGAGGAAATGGGACAGGGGTTGTGCTTGGTGGTGCGGGCTCTGCCTAAGGGTCACAGACATTATTTGAATTGCCCCTCTCGCCTATTTAAAGTTAGTGCTTATTAAGCTCCATAGAGAGTCTTTTTGTTTTGTTAAGTGGTCACTCGGGCTGAAATCACTAATAATCAGGTCTATGTGCTTAGACCTGCTGCAGGACAGCTTTTCTGTGGAAAAGACAGCCCAGCCTGTACTTGCTGTGAGGTGAAATCACCAAAAGCTAGGTGGAATCTCAAGAGACCGACTTGCAGAGGTCACAGTGGCAGGTGGCAGCAGAAGGTGATGGCACAGGGCCATCAGCAATGGAGTGGTGGAGTGAATGGTGGCATGACAAACAACAGCAGCCAGAGTGAGTGTCCGGAGCGAGTGGCGAGCAGCTGGAGGAACAAGCAAGGTGCTTTCTCCCTCACCCTCCCAGGGTGAGAGGTGAACTCCTGCGAAAGCACCTCTGAACTCTGGGTCTTCACTGACCAAGGACAACAAGGTGGGGTACAGTAGAGGGAGAAGCACATTAAAGGAACATTTGTTTGTTGGACTATGTTTTAGTGACTTTACTCCAGAATGCTAAATTTGTGACTAAGAAATTTATATAAATATACATTTCCTAATAGGCCAAGATTTTTTTTAAAACGCATTATTTGCCAAGGTCATTATCTCATATTGTCTTAGGGAGTTTCTGTACTAAACATTTTTATTATATTATAATTAATTTTTACAGAAGAATAGCCATATTGGGTCAGACCAATGGTCCGTTGAGCCCAGTACCCTGTCTTCTGCCAGTGGCCAGTGCCAGGTGCTTCAAAGGGAATTAACAGAACAGGGCAATTATTGAGTGATCCATCCTTTGTCATCCACTCCCAGCTTCTGGAAATGAGAGGCTCTCATAGCATGGTGTTGCATCCCTGCCCCTCCTGGCTAATAGCCTTGATGGACCTATCCTCCATGAACTTTCTAGTTCTTTTTTGAACCATGTTATAGGTTTGGCCTTCACAACAGCCTCTGGCAAAAAGTTCTATAGGTTGACCATGTGTTGTGCGAAGAAGTACTTCCTTTTGTTTGTTTTAAACCTGCTGCCTCTTATTTACTTTCTCCACACCAGTCGAGTCATATCCTGTCTGAGTTGTCTCTTTTCCAAGCTGAAAAGTCCCAGTCTTTTTAATCTCTCCTCATATGGAAACTGTTCCATACCCTTAATCATTTTAGTTTCCCTTCTCTGTACCTTTTCCAATTCCAGTATATCATTTTTGAGATAGGGCAATCAGAACTGCATGCAGTATTCAAGATGTGAGCATACTATAGATTTATAGAATAAAAGTGGAGGAGCTCGGTTTGCCAGACCAATCAGCAAAGCCAATGCTGACACACACTGTGAAAAGGCTGCAAAACACCAATCCTCTAGACTGCATCAACATGCAGAAAGCCTTGTAAGCCAGTCATTCTCAAAGCCAATTTTAGAAGTACTAAATGAGGGTGTTAAAAATGCTGGGACACGGTTTATTCAAACAAACCAGAGTTACCACTACAACACTACAAACTGGAGGCCAATGTTAAGTGCATTGTCATTTGTTAATCCTGAAGTTGGACACTGGTTCCAACCAAGACCAGCAAATGCTCACTATCTTTCTGCAAGAAACTCAACTGACTGGTTAGAAGCATGCAGTGCAACAGTGAACTCAGCAGTTGAAAAAGTGAAGAACTCTCTCACCACTTTCAGAAAATGTGCATACATGGCTGATGAAAGCACTGATGCAAATGGGTGTCAAGTATTAAGTCACTGCGTATGTTATCTTAATATCAGTTGTAGGCCAGTAGATGCATTTCTAGATGTTCAGTTTATAGAAGACACAGCAGCTGCACCCTAGAAGAATTAAATGCTTGTAAATTGAACCCCAAAGAGATGGCTGCTTGTGCATTTGATGGTGCTGCAAACTTCTCTGGAAGACCTAGTGAAGTACAATCTTTGCTCAGAGAATAGTGTAACTCTAAACTCTCCTGTACACTGTAGATGCCATCTACTCCAACTAGCACTAGAACAAGCTGCAGAATCTCCAAAAGGCATTTAAAAAACTATAAATTTAATGTCTTCATTATACTCTTTTTTTTTTTCAGCAGGAGTCCAAAAGGACTGAACAACATGGAAACAAATAGAAGATACACGGGGACTGAAGTTCAAATTATTCCAACCTGGAAAAACCCACTGGCTTTCTCATGAGCGATCCTTGGCTGTTGTCTTAAAATTACTGCAACCATTATTACTGGCTTTGGAAAGTATCTACCAAGATGGGACGGATCTAAGTAGTGAGGCTACTGGACTACTTTTGTTACTAAGTTCAGAGAAGACTATCACCATTCTCTCTTGTAACTCTACTGTTGAAAGCACTTGGGTCATTAAACAATGTATCTGCTACAAAAGGCATCTGTTACACCTACAACAGACAATGCATCTGCTACAGCAGGCATCTGTAGCATCTACATTTACAACAGGGATCTGCTATAACAGTAGTAGATCTTTGTCCAGCCATAGAAGCTACACTTGGATCAATCAGGGAGATATATATTGAAAACATACTGGAAGAAGCAAAGACTTCAGTCCAGAAGTTGACCAATTAGGGCAGTTATATTGGCTCCTTAAATTAGGAGGACAAAAAGTGTTTGTTAAGCTAGCTGAAAAAGTAAAGTACACGGACTTGATTCTTACATCTCTACACCACCAACTTCTGGATTCTATCAACCTCTACATAGCTTTTACAGATGCCTGTCTTATAAAGTGAGTGAGGCACTACACCTGCCATATGATCAGGACAGAATAGAGAATTTGAACACAGCGTGGAATATCATACTGTGAACAAATGAAGATTTAACTTCAGCTTCTTCTTTATCATCACTAGAGGTTTGACCCAATTTTTGTGCTATGTTTCCTGGGATGAAAGAAATAGGAATTCATCTCTTTCTAGTCCCAGTCACAACAGCTACAGTTGAGGATTCTTTCTTCTCATTGAATAGAATTTTGTGTTCTGAAAGAAGTTACTTTCTGCGTGACCATGAGCATATCATGAAGGACAGGAGGTACTGGACACATGAGAAGCCACCAAAAATGGAGGCACTGCATTCGAGCAGTTCATTAACAGAGTTGTGCAAAATTACAAGAAGAAACCAAGAAGAATGTAGATATAGTGCTTCATAGTAGGCTTGTGTAGCCAACTTTAATTTGTGTGAGGATTTAAAAACATGAGTTAAATCTAATAAAATGGGCACGATTCCGCAGGAGACTGAGACAAGCTTGTCAACATTCAGCCCTGATGGATCCAGCCCAGGTGCAGCCACGACTACTTACAACCCACAGAAAACATGCCCATGTCACAGCATTTCATTTATTGCAACGCTATCCCAGGTTAAAACCACCCTCCCTTGCCCCCATCAGCTCTCCGAGTGCCAGGCCTGCCTGGGGTGCTTACCGCGTGTTACTGAATCATTCTGCACAACTCTCCCACACTTCCTCTTTTTTCCCCCTCTCCCTTGTTGCCTCCTCGTCCCTGCAAACTTTGGAACTGCTAAGCTAAGTGTTTCACCCTCACTCATTTTAGATCACAGACTGTGGCAGTTTGGACTTGACTCATATGTTGTCCGGACTCAGGCTGCAGGGGCGGGGGAGTCTGAAAACCCTCCTTGATGGTGCATGCTGCTGTTGCAGAAACAGTCAAGACAAATTAATTTCATAGCCCATGCTAACCAGCAGTACTTTCAGGACAGATTTGACTCTGCCTGCACCCAGTCTTCACTACCTCTTTGTATAATATAGGACAGAGAAAGAACAAAAAGTCTTGAGTGGCTTAACTATAATTACGCACACAAACTATGTTCAAAGAATGTTCAGGTTGCAAAGTCTTGCATGTGTCAATTAGGAAATGCCATAATTAACGTTGCCTGTGAGGCCTTAATGCAGCTCCCTTGGTTGTATGCACTATGACATTTAATGACATTTTTGCGTATGTAATTTCCTATGTTTTTAAAAAAAGCAAACTGAAAAAAACCCTATTCATCACGTGGAACCATATGGACACCCACAAGAGGCATCGGCCCAACAGTTGGAACGTTTAAATCCACTGCACTGACCTCTGCCATTTTAGCTAATGGAGTAACTGATAGCAGTAGTATGTTGCCATCCTTCATGCAGACCAGGAGCTAGAAGGGGATGAGAGACAGTTTGCCCATGGTTTTCAAACAGATATTTGCTGATAGCACAGGAATGGGTAAAACACCAAAATCTTGGGTTCCATGTCAGGATCTGGAAGAGTGTATCTAGTCATCCCCCTTCTGTCCCTGTTCCCTCCCACGCCTAACCCTTCTGTCCCTGTTCTCTGCATCCCATCTCTGCCCAGTCTCCCCCCTTGCTCTTCCATCCCAGTCTTCTTGCCCAAGCAGTCCCAGTCTCTCATCCCCAGGCTCCTCATCCAATTTATCTCTGACTCCATCTCCCTCCCACTGGATTCAGTCCATTAGCTCCTTGTCGCACTCTACTCTCCCCACCCCACCCCTGTCTAGCTCTTGTTCCCTCTGCATTTGAGTCAGGCAACTTCCTCCTCGACATTGCTTTGGCACAAGCAGGAGAAGCACTGAGCACATGGTGGGAGCATGATTAGTACGGCCAGACTCTTCAGAGAATTCACCTGCCAGACTCTACTTACAGTCTCTACTGAGCACCTATAACCCAAGACCTTTTGCAGGATTATGATTTGGCCAAATTTCAGCAATTTTTCATGGGAATGGCAAAAAGCTGGTACCGGGCAGCCCCTCTGCCAAATTTCAAGCCCTACCTCCAAAATATATTAATGGACAGTTTCCATTCAGCATGAGCATTGGAGGTGAAATCCTGGTCCCACTGAAATCAATGACAGTTTTTCCATCCACTTGATTGAGGCAGGGATGAGGCCTGGGAGTTTGGAGATACCAGAATGCTGACTCCCTAAGCAGATTACATTTTATGTCTCTATTTGGCCACACAAATCATAGCACTTTACCTGTTACCTGCAATGATTTGCCTGTACAATACTGGACTTTTGCCTTGAGTACTGGTGATTTCTTAGCCCCTCAACATGGACTGAAAAACAAATTGCGGGGGGAGGGTAATATGAACAAACAGCTTGGGACAATTGCAAAAGAGCTACACAGTGGCGTTTCCAAGCAGATGTAAGATTGACCCTGGTACATATAATTAGAATACAATTGCAGCTTCTGTGCAACTATCAGCCTCATGTGTGAGATGGGTACTTACTCAGAACAGTAAGATATAAACAGTGCCCATAGGCCCAGAATAGAGTTACATCCAGAGGAGAAAAGAGGAAGAGGAAATTTACATCGTACCAATGTTTAGGAGCCCACCATTTGGAGCTATGGCCTGGGACATTTTCCAGCTATATCCATACCTAAAGGTATGCCAGATGGTCCAAAACACCAAGTACCTTGCTTCCTGCCTATCAGCTCTGATGGTATCTTTCTAAACAATTCAGGTGGCAAAACCCAAATGATTCACCTCAGCACTTGACTGGCACATCATCTCAATGATGAAGCACTCTTTCCATCAGTTTAAAACTTTCCTGTTGTAAGATATTCTTCTTATATTAAGATTCATAGCCATAATGTGAAATTCTACTCAGAAAAGTGACTATATATCAATAGCACTTGCTTCTCCCTGCATCACACATCTGATCCACTTGAGTTACAAAAAAAAAAAAAAAAAAGGGTGGGGGTGGGTGTCTTACCACTTTTTACTCCTGTGAGCCTTCAGAGCCAACAGAGTTATGGAAAAATGAGCTTGATTATGTTCATGCTCAAGGGCCAGATCCAAAGTCCATTGTAATCAATGGAGATATTTGGACATGGGATTCGGCCCCAGCAGAAATATCAACTAAGAACACAATCTCATTCCTTTTGTAGTCAATAGTCAAGAAGTCTTTGGTCCCCTGATCAGAATGCAGGTCCAAATTCCGTCATCCTTGACAACTCTGCAAACCCTCTGAGATGCACCAGGTTGCACCAATGTAACTGATAGCAGTTTCACGCCATCAGAAACTTTCTTTTTAGTGATTAAGAATGAACATAGCTTGATTTCCAGAGCACAGATGAGTTTTGCAGGGTGGGCAGTTAGGAAAAAATTGTTTTCTTGTAAACTGAGCATGCAACTCTTGTAATTTCCAGGCCTACATCTTTCCTGAATAGAGACTGGCAGTGGCACGGAACTGGTGCTGCATGCATTAGAAACTAGTTTGAGGCTGTAAAATGTATTTTAGATATGGTCTAATATCAAAATTGAACTAAAGTCTATGGAAGGGACAGCTTTGTGTACTAATACATTGCACCACCTTGCCTCTAAGATCTTCCCGTTAGGGTTTTAGAGAAATCTTAGGGTTTAGAGAAATCTCTTTTTGTGTTTTATTTCCCTAGGTCAGCATTTCAGTGGTGTGCCATATCACAGCTAGTTATTGTGCAATCTTTTGTGGTTGGGCAAGAGACAGTACAGAAATAAACAGTCCAGGAAATTTTTTTTAAAGCTTCAGTAATAAAAAAAAAAGTAGTTAAAAAGACAAAACTCTTTTTAAAGTATTTTGTAACGTTTATAGTTAAAGAAAAGAACGATAGTTTAGACCTTCCACAGGTTCCAGCACATGCTTACATTCCATATGCTGATCTTGCAAGATTGGTCCTTGGGCCTCTGCGGCTCCAAATGCAGAATGACGGGGCATCTGCAGTTCCCACTGAAACCACCGGGAGCTTTCTGAAAATCAGGCCTTCTATATAGGTGCCTAAGCACAGATCTGAGGGCCTAACTTTCACACAGCTTTGATTTTGCACAAATGATTTCGTCTAGGTGATTTTGAAGACATACTTCTGCCCCCTTGCAGTATAATTAAAAATGAGAGTGCTAAGGATAGCATCTGGGACCATTGAAAGAGGAGCAGTAGAAATGTCATTTTTGTAACATAGGATCTCATCACGTCACCTCTGTGCCTCAGTTTCCCCATTTTATTGATAATCATATTGACCTCCTTGGCAAAGCACTGTGAGACCTACTTTTGAGAAGCACTCAATAAGAGCCAGGGATTATTCTTATAATCAATGTAATGAACAGGACCATAAGAAGGTTTAATTTTTAGGGTTGTACATGTTAATTGTGTATGCACAGCATTAACTACATCAAACAGTATGAAAGGTCAGTAGTTTTAACAAGGGTTTCTACTGGCCTTATAAACATATGCCTTGTCTACACTACCGCTTAAGTCAATATAAGTTAAGTCACTCGGGTGTAAAAAAACCCATCCCCCTGAGTGATGCAACTTACATCGACTTAATGCCGTGTCTACACTGCACTCTGTCGGCAGGAGATATTCTCCCCTCGACATGGCTTCTGCCTCTCATTGAGGTGGAGTACTGAAGTCCATGGGAAAGGGCTCTCCCACTGACTTATCGCATCTTCACCAGACCCGCTAACATTAACACCGCTGCATCGATGACTTATGGTGCCGATTTAACCCCGTAGTGAAGACCAGCCCTAAGATTGAAGTGAGGTTAATACATGTCTCCATAATCCTAATCATATTTGTTTGTATTACTGCAGTGCCTAGGCGCCCCAGTCATGGACCAGGACCTCACTGTGCGAAACGCTGTGCAAACCGAACAAAAAAGATGATTCCTGCCCGAAGGAGCTTACAATCAAAGTATAAAACAAGAGACAGATGGACACCGACTGGAGACTACAAGGAAACAATGTTTCAGTATTGGTTAGCATGATCAGCAGTGATCTGAGCACTCCAGCAACCGAACCAAGGTCAAGTTGCATCCTGGCAAAGGAGAATTTTAAGGAGGGTTTAGGAGGAGGATAATTAGGATCCTTTGTGACTGTTAATGGGGAGTGCCTCCCAAGCCTGGGGAGCAGCATGGGAGAAAACACAAAAGTGCTTGCTGGAAAATTTAACAAGTGGGCAATGGAGGCTGCATCATTGGCCAGTCAGAGGTGAGAGTCGACATCATGATTGTGAATGAGAGATGATAGGTAGGGTGGGAATAGGCTGTGAAAGGCCTTGAAAGTGAAGATAAGTAGCTTATATTTGATGTGATAGTGAAGGGTAAGACAATGCAGGGACACAAATAGAAGGGTGAGGCGGTCAAAGTATTGAGATAGGAATATGATCTTTAAAGCAGCATTGGGAATGGATATGAGCAAGGCAAGACTGTTTGTCAAGGCCAGAAAAGGATGTTGCAGTAATCAAGACATGAGATTATGAGAGGTTAGATGAGTCTTAGCTGTGTCGATAGATAGGCAAGGCCGCATTTAGACACAGCCTGGATGTGAGGTTATGGAGAGGGGCGAGTCAAAGACGATGCCCAGCTTATGAGCCTCAGTGACAGGCAGGATGGGGGGTGTTGTCCACAGTGATTGGGAAGGAAGGTAGTAGGGAGAAATTCGAAATGGGAGGGGTGGGGGATGGTGAGCAGGATCTGTGTTTTAGCCATATCAAGCTTGAGCTGACAGCTAGACATCCACAAGCAGATGTCAGAGAGACAGGCAGAGATTTTAGCTGGACAGAACAAGACAGCTCTGGAGCAGACAGGTAAATAACTGAGGTAGGGTAGAGATTGTTGAATGTGTATGCAGATGAGATTACCCAGTGATAAGGTGTAGAGGGAGAAGGGAAGGGGACCAAAGACAGAGAGCTCTGTGGAACCCCCAGAGAAAGTTAGAGGAAGGTGAGGAAAATCCTCTGAAGGCCACACTGAAGGAGTGATTAGAGAGGTAGAAGGAAAACTAGGAGAGGACAGAGTCATAAAAGCCAAGCGAGGACAAGATTTAAAGAAGAAGAACATAGACAGTGGTGTAAAAGGTGGCTAACAGCTCAAGGAGGCTGAGCATGGAGTACTGGTTCTGAGCTTTGGCTAGGAAGAGATCATTAGTTACTTAGTGAAAACAAGGGTCGGAATACGGATTGAAGAGGGTCCAGCATGGAACTGGAAGAGAGGACCTCCAGACAGCAACTGTAAACAGCTTGTTCAGTGAGCTCAGAAAAGAAAGTAAAAAGGGAGACAGAGCAGTAGTGGGAGAGGTAAAGGTGGTTGAGGGTTTTTTAGGATGGGAGGGGCTAAATCATGTTTCTGAGGGGGAAGAGCCAGAGGAGAATGAGAGGTTGAGGAGAACAGGGAGGGCATGAGAGTGGACACAAGGGAGATCAGGATATGGGATGGGAGTCACTGGGACAAGTTGAGGGTTTAGAGCAGAACTGACAAGAAACTTGTCTATGACAGGAAAAAGGAGAGAGAGTTGTAGGTGGGGAGGGGGAAGGTCACCTAGTTTGTCCATTCTCTCATGGAAGAAATGGTGAGATCCTTTACAGAAAGAGGTGTGGAGGCAGGAGGAGGGGAAAGACTTAGGAGTGAGTGAAACATGGCAAAAGGGTGGCTGGGATTGAGGACATGGGATTTAATTAAATTGGAACCATAGAGTGATGTAGTTCAAAAGATGGCAGAAGTGAAGGAGAAGAGAATGTATTTGTAATGGAGGAAGTCAGCCTGGTCACAGAACTTTTGCTAGAGAATAAGAGGTGGAGTGGAGGAAGCAGATGTTGGGGGTGAACCATGGCTGGGGGTCAGCAGGGTGAACCTTGCAGCTGGAGAGAGGCAAAAGAGTCAAGGGTGGGAGAGAGTGAAGGATGGACAGAAACAACCATATTGATGAAAGAATGGGAAGAGAGAGCAGGGAGGAGTGGACTGAGAGCAGAGGAGAAGTCATCAATGCTGATAGATCAGAAGTCACAGAAATGCTGAGTAACAGGATATGAGTGGAAAGGGGTGGGGAGGCTGATGGGCAATGCGGAAAGAAACCAGGTGATAGAGAAGGGAAACTCTAACCCAGAGGGAGAGAGGAAGAGAGAGCAGTACTTGGTGAAGACCAAAGTCCAGTGAACAGCTCTTTTGGTGAGTAGTGGAGTGTCACTGGGAGAATGAAGAGGTGAGGGGAGGAACTAGGCAGCCATGCTTCAGATGGCTCATCCACATGGAATGAGTGTGGGAGATTGTGAGGGGAGGAAAAGAAGGAGGAATTGAAATCAGAGAAGGTGGCTGATAGGGAGGCGTTGGGCAGATTGTAGATGACAGCAACATGAATGTGGAGAGGCGAGTCAGAGGCAGTGCTTTTCAAGCAAAGAGGAGGGGAGGTTATATAATATAGTTAGATGTTTGAATTGTTAGCAATAAACATACACCTAATTTAAAAAGGTTTTTTTCATATTACAGTTCATTACTTGCTGTATTTTTGTTTGATCTTCTATCTGTAAAACAGGTATAATATCGCCTTTCCCCAATGGTAGGGTTGTGAGGTTTAATTACGTTTATGTAAAGCACATGAAGATAATGAAAAAGTACAGAAGAGCACGTTTTAATTAAAAATCCTCTACATTCTTGAGAAAAATAGCAAATCTGAAGATTTTTGCAGATGTTTTGTTGGAGTGCAGCAACTGAAGTTCACTTAAAGTAATGCAGGTTCTAATTTTTACTTCCTTTCCTGTAGCAATTGTGACAGGGTCGAGCCGGATGGCTACAGGAGAGTAATAGAAGGCAGATATATTAGCCCCAGGTTAAGTAGGTCCCTTTTCCCTGGGTAAGGTAACAGGGAAGGTTCCAGAACAATCAGGAACCTTCTAGAGACAATTAAGACAGGCTGATTAGAACACCTGCAGCCGATCAAGAAGCTGCTAGAATCAATTAAGGCAGGCTAATCAGGGCACCTGGGTTTAAAAAAGGAGCTCACTTCAGTTTGTGGTGCACATGTAAGGAGCTGGGAGCAAGAGGCACTAGGAGTGAGAACACATACTGTTGGAGGACTGAGTACAAGCACTACCAGGAGGAAGGTCCTATGGTGAGGATAGAGAAGGTGTTGGGAGGAGGCCATGGGGAAGTAGCCCAGGGAGTTGTAGCTGTCACACAGCTGTTCCAGGAGACACTCTAGACAGCTGCATTCCACAGGGCCCTGGGCTGGAACCCGGAGTAGAGGGCGGGCCTGGGTTCCCCCCAAACCTCCCAACTCCTGGTCGGACACAGGAGGAGTTGACTTGGACTGTGGGTTCATGAAAACGGCCAAACTGAGGGCTGCTGTGAAGCTCCAAGGTGAGCAAATCCGCCAATAACCGCAAGACCCACCAAGGTAGAGGGGGAACTTTGTCACACAATATGCTGTAGTCACGCTACACAATGTAAAGCTGTAGAAGCCTGTAGTTTAATTGTATTGTATTCTAAATTATGTACAGACATTGCAGTTGAGTTATGGACACACCACCATCTAAATACAGCACTTCAGTTGTAGAGCTCAAAGCACTTCACATGGCTAAGCATCAATATGCCGATTTTTCACATGAGAAAAACTGAGGCACAGCGAGGTGAAGGGCCAGATGTTCAGAATTACTGAGCACATGCACCTGATTTCCAGCAGTGAATGCTCAGCACTTTTGAGACTCAGGCTCCAAGGTTTCACAAGGCAAATAGTCAGTGACAACGCTGGGAAAACAATCCAGGCAGACATTCGGTACCATTCCGACCAGTATCTACAAAATTCAGGTCAGTTTGTGCCTTATACAGCCAGTGTTTTGGGACTAAGGTGCTGAGGTACTGACTTGGTTCTTACAATCTGGCCCTTATGTACATATAAAAGTATAATGGAATTATATTGCCTATGTTCAATTTTACATGTGATTTATCTTTACAGTACATTAACAGAGTTCATGCATTCTTAAGTTAAATCAAACATTTTTTTCCCCGAGTGCAGATAATAAATGCTCGCAAGCCCTCTTATGTTTCATAGACCTGAACTCACCCTTTAAATAAAAAAAAAAATCAAGCTAAAGCGATCCCAAAACAATGTTTGATAATCCTCAGCTGTCAATCTGAAATGCGGCTATTCTCTTGACAGACCCTCTGGACTCCAGTAACCAGGATTTCCTGATTTCACATTGAGAAATCCCAACTGCCATTGACAAAACAACTTGATAGATGCATCATTGTGCTATGGAAGAAGCCTTTTACAGATTAAAAATTTAGGGCCTTGTCCTGAAAACACAAATGCACAGGAGCAACTTTACTCCTGTAAGTGGTCTCACTGAAGCCAACGGAACTACTCATGAAAGAATATCATGTCTGTGTTCACAAGATCAGACCCTCAGAGGGACACAGAGCTATAACAATACAAAACAAAAACATAGCTGAACATAGCTCCATTGAATTCAATAGAGCAATGCCAGTTTCTTCTTCTTCGGCTATCCCTTGATTCAAGGATGTCTGCCAAGCTGGTTCATGGGTGAGGTTTTAAGTGGCTGAGGAGCCCAATTCTTGCCTTGCAGATTTTCCCACAGAAATGACAGGTGTAATCTTGAAGGAGACATAGCTGTTGGCTGGAGTGTTGTGCCCTTTCTTTTCTCCTTTATTGCTTCTCTGTTTCATGAGCACATCTATTCCAGTTTATACCAGGTGGGGATCTGGCCCCATTTTTAAGTCATTATCCTTCTTTACTTATGCTACTGGAAGCATTGCAAATAATTAAAACAAAGCATGAAAATTCAATTTCCTGTACTTAACTCAGCTTACACAGTGAAATCAGACCAGTTGGTCTGAATGTCTTTTATCATGTACAGTGTACATTTGCAGCACTCCTGGGGAATGTTTAGATATGATTTAAAAAAAAAACCTCCTTAGGATTGTTAGCATTTTACTATTTCATTTAAAATTGTATATTTGTATTAGGTTTTGTAAACCCAATCCCACCCCTCCCCCTGCATTTTGGGTATAAAGTACTTGACAGCATCCATTCAACCAATACAGTACATGAAAATATTGTAAGACACGAAACCTTGGACCCATTCCTTGTCCCACTGAAATCAATGCCAAAATTCCCATTGACATCAATGGGACCAGGCACTGGCTCCAAGGTTCTCAAATAAAATAAAGTACATAATCTGAACAATAAAAATATAGCTTCTCTACCAACAAGAGAAAAAACTGAAAATGTGCAAAACATCCACAAGATTGGGCATGCATTCAGTTCATCTGTGCTATCATGCAAGCAGATCCTATTTAAATCCTACTCATGTCCTGGATTTGAGTTTAAATACTTTCTTTATTGAAAAGAAATAAAAGTACTTCTGCTTACTTATCTTTCATATAAAATCTATTCTGGCAATATTTACCATGAGTAAACTTACAGAAAATTTACATAACAGCAGATGGTTGACGGTTGATTTAAAGGCCAAATTCCAATTGGAGGGTTCAGAAAACTTTATAGGATACAGTGACAACTGGAGCAACATGTATGTCGGTTTAAGGGCCTGATCTCACTTATACAGTTATATGTTTGAATTGTTAGAAACAAACACACACCTAATTTAAAAGGTTTTTTCATATTACAGTTCGTTACTTGCTGTATTTTTGTTTGATCTTCTATCTGTAAAAAAGGTATATCGCCTTTTCCCAATGGTAGGGTTTTGAGGTTTAATTAAGTTTATGTAAAGCACATGAAGATAATGAAAAAGTACAGAAGAGCAAGATAATGAAAAAGTACAGACGAGCATGTATTATACCAATTTAACTCCATTGGTTTCTGTGAAGCTACCCCCCGATTTACACCAGTGAGAGAGCAGAATCAGGACCTACATTTACAATCAGAAACAGTTTGGTTTTCTTTTAAAATGAAAACAGGTATCTGAAAGGATTCAGTAGCCCAGTGCTTGAGTCCTTTTAAAAAACAACAACAAAACCCCCCCTCACACACACACTAGAGTGCCAGAACACTTTTCTGGTACTATCGCTCCTAGAGTGATGATAATGCAAGCTAGGGCAGCTTGCTCAGGCCAAGGAAGCCCAAGGCACCAGGTTCCACCCAGCACCCTCCCCCCTACCCAAAGGAGCCTACATCACAGTCCAACACTCACTCAGGCTCTCTGCTAGCACTGGCAGCAGTGTGTCCCAGCAGCCCGTGAAGCACCCTCTCCTTCCTGCGGCTTGGGACAAAGCAAGTGAACGAGAGCTGGCAGCACACCAAGGCTCGGTGAAGTCTCTGCCCAGAGCCAGCAGCCCGTCAGTTGGTACAGACAGGGAGCTCTGGGCTTAGGGAGTGGGAAATGGCTCCAAGACCCAGTGAGGTGAGGGGGGGGCAGGTGTAAACCATCCAGTCCATGACCCGCAGCCTCCCTATAATAGTGATAGTACCAGAAATACTGGAGCACCATTCCAGCTCCCCAAACAAGTGCTAGAATCACATTGTGGCACGAGGAGTCTTATAGACTATATAGGAAATCCTTTAGAGCCAAATTCTGGTATGACATGGAACAGGGACTCTAGGGGGTGAGTGAGAACTGGGTTTGAGACACACACGGCATACCCTATAGGTTTGTACAGCACTCTGAGAACATAGGATGGAATGCATTATATGAGCATTAACTGGTTTGTATTACACTTAAGTCATCTGTTCTGCAGGAGATGCTCATACCAGTAGGTGATGTTTCTGATGCCAACTTTCCTTTAGGTGCCTGCCAGGGAAGGTTGCTTTAACTCTCACCAGAGCACCCTTGACAGAAGCTGCTGAATCAGCACATTCTCTGGCTGCCTTGCCATACTACCTTCCCAGCTAGAACTGTTCCTTGACAGCTTATCTCCTGGCACCACTTTCACTGCCAGGGCCTATGACAGCGTAGACTCTAAAGGGAATTTCACCCTGCATGCACAACAATATATTGTACTTCAACAACGCTATTTCAGGCTCTCCTACTTTTTATTAATCAAATCATAACACCTTGTGAGATTGTAACAGACATGAGAAAAATCTTGGCTTGTAATTGACTGTGAAGAAGCATAACTACTGATTAGACGGGACATATTTACTTACCTCAGAGTAAAATACTAGTAAGTAGCCAACATGCTCGCAGATACCTGTAAATGATTATGTCCTGATTGGCTACACTGAGTACCAAGAAAACTTTTCACCCCCCAACTTTTTGTTTGTCTTAAACCCCCAAGGACTAACAACTTCATCCCCACTATTCAAACATTAGTTTCAAAGGAAACAAACACAGCTATCATGTTATAGCTTTGAATAGGATTCTAGCCTTTTTCAACAAGGCTTTCAATTGGTCAGTATTTAGCTCTCAAATCCATAACATGTTCACTTCAGTAGAAAGTAATAGCTGTTTACACCCATTTTCCAGAAAGCTAAAGTGAAACAGCAGTTGTATCATAACAGATATGATTACTGGTCACCAAAAAGAGAGAAAGTGTACGATAATCAGTTTATGCGGTACCAAAAATATATACATTAGCCAGAGATTGTCATTTTAATCCATGATATAAAAACAAACAATCTTGGTATTTGTTTTATTTGACCAAAGCACTGATATCACAGCATAACTAGTTCTTGGAGACATAAAGGTTATTTATATCAAAATATGTTTCTGGCCCTAAATCTAGACATGTTATTTTTATTGGTTTGCTTCAAAGCATCAAATGTATCTTTGTATTCATTGTTGTTTTGGCAAACATCCTTTAAAACATTTTGTCTTCCAGGAAAGTGAATGTTGAAATATATACATAGAGTCCCTGTATCCAGTGAGACTTTAAAAATATTTAGAGTAAAAGATCCCTCCTGTATATTCTCAGTTTACACACAGAGGAATCAGTGACAGATTGCTCCTGGCTCATTGCTTGAATACAGTATAGAGTGTGGGTTTGTAAAACCTACTCCTCTTGAAGAAAGAAGTGTATTCCACAACCCTGGGTGTTGCCTATTTTCCAGTGTCAATGTTCAACGCCCAAGAGTCATTCTTTGGAAATGTTAACCCTGGAAGAGCAAACGATCTGATGGGAACAGTTTCATATTGTAGGTCTCAGTTAAATGCATCCACTCCTTTGAGATGCTTATGTAGCTGGACACAAAACTATAACAGGAAAGGAGTAGCTGATACAAAATTTCTTAATTTAAAACAGTCTTAAAGATGAACAGCATTATCTTATCCACTGCGTTATCATTACAGTTGGACTTGTCATATGGGTTTGAGGCATAAAATTATATTCACTTCATGCTTTATGTGATATAAAACTACTTAATTAAATGTTAATTTGCAGGAATTTAATTACAGTGTAAGCAGTTTTTATTATTGTTTATGGTTTGTATTACAGAAGTGCCTAGACCCTAACCAAGATCAGGACTCTATTGTGCTCAATACTGTGCAAACACACAGCAAGAGAGACAGCTGCCCTCCTGAAGAGCTTGCAGTCTAACTAGACAGACAGAGGATGAGGGAAAAGGTACATAACAGAGAAGACTGGAGACTGAGGCACAGAGAGATTAAGTGACTTGCCCAAGGTCACACAGGACTGTAGCAGAGCTGAGAATTGAAACCTTGATCTCCTGTCATAGTCCAGAGCCTTAACCACAAAACTATCCTTCCTCCTATACTGTACCATACAAATGATGGTGACTGAATCTGCTACTGAAATTAGTCAGGAGTCCCACATGAAAAGGACAAAACAGGTGACCGGAAAAATGGGGTATAGTTGTTGTGACCTCCCTCTTCCCTAGGGGGTCATTAAGAACCTAATTTTGCAAGTGGTTGGTGTTCAGCTCCCAGGGACTCAAATGGGAGAGCAGTACACAGAGGGTTTTGTAGGACCAGTGCCTAGGATTTCAGGACCCTCCTTAGGATACTCTAAGTTACGCTCAGTGGGCCCAATTCCTTCTCCTGAGGGTGTTGAAGTTCCCCATGCAGTGGGACTAGTGAGGTTTCACTGCACTGGAGGTAGAGGACAAGGAGACATCAGTATTGCCAACCGTGGCAAAATTTGGTGTTTTTCGTAAGGTCCCAGCTCCTGGAATCAAACCATCACAGGAAATGCTCACATTTCATTTTTTAAGATTTACCAGCCCTCGGGGTTGTAGAAGAAAGCTTGAACGTGTGATCCACCTGCACCCTAAAGTTGCAGAACCCAGAAGACAAAGAAAAAACAATCACTTATTTTAAAAATTCCATCAATCAATTTTCTATTTAGTCAAAGTCATGATTTATGGAGAACTGATTCATGATGATTTTTTGTATGTTTGGGGTTGTCAATTCTAATCTCTGTGGAGAACGTGATTCCGCACAGCATGGAACTCAGCTCCAGGGAGAGCCTGGGCTCCAATCACAGGAGGAGAGGCTGGGAAGAAGCTGCTATGGGGATCTTCCTTCCCCTAAGAAAGAGCACGGCTCAGGGGCTAGTTAGAAATATTGCCCATTTGTTTCCCTTCCTTCCCCTTTGTTTTTCGCAGCCCTCCAACTACACAACACATGGGGTAGAAAAGAAACTGCACTCACTCCCTTGCTGCTTTGCCCCCATACCCTGCTTGGGGCATCTAAAAGGAGTTCTGTTCATGCTTACCCTTATTTCCTTTCTCCATTTTCCTTCTCCGCTTTTACCCATTGGACAAACCTGTTTATAGATTTCAAAGACCTCCACAATTGGGTATCAAGACAAAGGCCCAGCTTCTGCAAACACTTAGTTAATCTTAAGCACAGAAGAGTCTCCTTGAAGTTAAGAAGACTAATTATGTGCTTCAAGTGTTTGCAGGGGTATGGGCAAAACACCCTGACCTCAGTCTGAGTGAAGTACACTTTTCAAAGTGAAGCCACCTACACAGTGGGTAAAATTCAAACAGGGTAGTATGAGCCATACAAGGCTCCTAGGAGAGCAACACGATGATAGTTCTGCCATGCCAGAGTTTGGGCACCGAGAAGGGGCAAGTCACACCAATATCAAACAAGCTGACAGACAGGGCTGCTCAGAACATGGTTGAGAAGAGCTTACTTGCTCAGATCCACATGACATATGGCTTCACTGGGGGGAAAAAGTGTTCTTTACTCAGGTTAAAATAGCAGAACACATGGCAACTCAGTCTTTAACTCAGGTTAGCAGCTCTAGTTCAACTCCAGCCTCCCCTATAGGCTTTAATTCATGCTCACCCGAGTTCCTGTGTCTTCACTGCTATTTTAACCCAAGTTAGCTTAGCTAACATTTTCTTGGAAGGAGCGGGGGCAGTGAAGACATCTTTATAAAGATCCTGTAGCTTGGGGTAGGGATCTAATCTCCACAAAGCTTGATTATTTTAGCATTGTGCTCATGTTGGAAGGAGTGTGTACTTGTCCTCAAATGCAAATTTGAAAACCGAGTTTGCAATGAGAGTAAATTATTTTTATAAGTGAGTGCACTGAGCCATGGAGTTTATCCTGGTACACCAATAAAGTTACAGAAATTACACATACATTTGTTTGGGCTGTGTGACATTGTCTAATTAAAATAGAACCATGCAAATTATTATTGCTAGTACTGTTATATAATTGCAACGAATCTTATACAAAATATAACTCATGGCCAGAAAGGGTTAAACAGCTTGTAGACTAACTAACCCAAAGCCGACCTTTAAAGACATGTTAGAAATGGTAATTAGGGCCATTCTATGGCTAGGTAGGCTAGAACTTTGAAATGCAAACCTATATTGTTAGAAGTTAGAAATGATATTAATTGTGTGCATCTTAGATACTACCAATGTAAACAGACAGTTCCTGTCTGTCACTATAGCTACTAATTCAGAGATCAAAAGGGAATATTAACATTTAGATGAATATTGGGTGAAATAATGTCATTGTCTATATGTCTCTCTGAAGTTTTTGATAGACTGCCTCCTGGATAAATTGCCCTATGTTAATTTATGTAACTAATTACTGGTGGTGTTTACCCAGGACTGTAAGGTCAAGTGGATGCAAGAACACTGAATAAAAAGACCCTTGGTCTTGATCCTGTTTATCTCAAATTTGCTTGAGGCTTCCCCTGCATGAAACCTAAGCCACAAGGACTGAGATCCCAGTTCTGACTCTACCGCCCTAAAATATAAACATTGGACTATAACCTATGGACTAAATTCTAAAGGAACTCTTTACAACTACAAAGCTCACCATCTCTGCTATGTATCTGAACCTCCAGAATTGAACTCATGTCTGTATGTATATTGATCTTTTAACCCCCTTTTCTTTTTTAATAAATTTTAGTTAATAGGAATTGGCTGTATGTGTGTATTTGGGTAAGATCTGGAATATTAAATAACCTGGGAGGTAATGTGTCCGAACCTTTGGGATTGGTAGAGCCTTTTCTTTCATATGATGAAATAAGATATTCAGAAATCATCATATTTGACTTGGGTACCTGAATGGAGGCCTGAGTCTGGGTTACTTCAAGGGAACTGTGTTGTTTGTGACTAAACTAACTACTTTAACCTTCCATCTCTTCCTCCACTTGTATTCCACCCCAGTTCCTCAATCCTTTTCTGGCAGATCCCACTAGTGGCTGGCAAAGCTAGTTCCTCTTGTTGGCTTTAGTTTCTGACAACTAAAGGGGGAGGGGAAGGCTCCTTCTGAGGGGAAGGCGGGGAAGGCTTTAGTTTCTTGTGCCTTCCCCTCAGCTGTAGCAGTAGCCTGCAGAAGAACCTAGAAACTGTGGTGAACCAAGTACTACACATGGCCTACCAGTCTGAAAATCCGTTGCGTGCAGAATGGTTTTGAAAAGTTATTCAAATCCAAATGTATAAGTTGTCAGACTTCTACAGTTTGATAAAAAGCACTCTCCACTCATTTTAATTTTGTGTGTAATTCCATCAGACATCTGGTTTGGGTAACAGACAATTCCATAAATATGCTTATCATTGGAACAAATGGGAGGAACAGGCATATTTTAGAGCCAAGTTCTGTGGCTCTTATTTGTGCCTGCCAATGAAGGAATGAAAAGCCTCCATTGGTTAGTTAAGTACTAATTAGTCATGCTCATTAAATGCTTCACTTCTAAAAATAACATCAATCTTTACTTTTCTGTAGCTTCTCTCATTAACACCAATGAGCCTTCATCCATTTCCTGACTAAACAGAGGAAAAAGGTTGAGGGGAAAGCACTTTATGTTTCTTTTCCATTACCTTTGAATTACAGATGGAGTAATTTTAGACAATTTTAGACTCTCCAAAGATCAGCGATGTCCATTCAAGGCTGGTGTTTCATTTCTTCCAATATACTCGCAAGACTTCAAAGCAACCTTAAAAGTAGCATAATGCATTATGAACAGGGTGAGGAAGAAGGACGAGATAGGGGAGACCTTTGATAATCAGCTATTTTCATAGTATTGATAATGCTTCAAAGAGTCAACAGAAGCCTCAGAGCAAAACTCAACTCAGTAAGTCAATGCAGTTGCTTCAGCTGTAAATGAATTACTTTAAAGACGTAAGAGTGAAATGCTTACACAAACTCTTAAGGCCTTTCAATTAGTCACAAGACTGATGACAAAACCATCTCTTAATAGGTTCAGTATGAGGTTAAAGTTCAGCAGCTATCCACATTTGGTGGCCCTGAGCAATCAAGTACATGCCTTCTCATCAACAGGCTCTGCAGTTATTTTAACACCATATGGCCAAATATTGAATAGGTTGCTGTAAAATGTCATTTTTTATGCTGTCCTCAAATTCCTTGACAAAGTTTTCCTCTGTCCTTAAAAATTGAAAGCTAAAATACAAAAGGCGCAAAGATAATGCTATCACACTGTTACAACAAACAGCAGTTGGTGCTGTTATCTATTGTGGTGGAAACAGGAACTTGTAATGTATCATGGATATCAAAATAGTGCTTAGTTTTGCCAAAAGGACTCAACTTTAAAAAAATGGTGTTTTCAAGGAACTGAAAGGGGAAGTTTTAAGAGAGAATTTCTACTGTACTTTCAAGGGTTTAAGAGTAGTCCAGGGAATATTGATAATGTCTATTTGAAAATAGCTATGAAGTCTTTTAACAGGTCTGAAAAAGTTTCACTGACCTTTTATTTACCCGTAGAAGGGGTTTCCTCTACAGGAACATGGCTTTTGATTTCCGTAAGGTAGGCCTTCTCCCTATTCTTAATTGATACTTATATATTTAGGAGTTAGAAAAGTAGTGTCAGACATCTATCCCCTATATGTATTTACACACCCTTCATAGCTATGTTTCATTAAAATACCAAATTTATAGCCCTTATGATTGCAAAGATAAATGTCTGAATATGAACCACTACAGTGGTCTTCACTGGCTCAGGCCTGGTATATGCTTAAAGTTTCAGTTAACATTGCTATGGTACTCAAAGGTGTGAAAAATCCTAAGCCCCTGTGTTAATACAGCTAAACTGACCTAACTACCGTTGCTCATGAAAAAATCCCTTCCATCACTGTAGGCTAAGTCTAAGCTACAGGGTTATGCCACCATAGCTCCGGCGCCGTAGTGTAGACATGGCCTCAGAGAAATGGCTGACTCTTAAGATTAGTGTTGACAGCATCAGGGAAACTGTGTACCCATATCAAGTACTTTCATATGCAAAAATACAGCAAAAAATGGCACAACAGCACTGGTCATAGAAGTGCAAACCCCGCTGAGTGATACTCAATGTAAGAATATCTTTCATAACCAGAAGTCTAGTTACTACATAAAGGATCAGTCTACAACCTCCTACTTTCATCCGTAGGATATCAATTACAGATTGTGGCTGGTATATGGAGTTTTGGCCTCTAAACTAATTACTTTAATTTGGCACTTTAGCACTCCACAGTTAGAGAAAGGCTTAATTTGCAGATTAAAACTTCACCCCTTTTAAAGATGAGCCAAAATAAAAAAAAAAAATCGAGAAGCATTAATAGATACAAGGAAGCAGAGGTCCTACAAATTAGCTTTCTCCTTGTGGGAGCCAAGAACTAGCCCCCGGAACATAAGCTATGTTTGTACAAAAGCTTGTAAATAACATCTACGTGTGCTCTTTAAACAGCTGTACATGTGGCTTTAACAGGCCAGTTTTCATCTAGAAGATGGAAGCTTCATCCCTTACTTTGCCTCCCCCTGCCCCTCTTATGCCCTCCAAAAAACCAAACGGGTTAGCAGTGGTGCTGCTCTGGTTATTTTACATGACTTTACCCCTACTCTGCTCCAAAGAGAATGCTATATTTTATAAGAATCCTGCTCTGAGGCATTCAACAAATAGACATTCCTGTATATTTCAAACTTCTACCAGTGACTAGGAACATAAGAGATAGGTGCAAGAGGGTACACACAGACACCAACGCAAAACGGCAGCTGGATCTACTACCATGACCACTTAATACCATGTTTATTTTTTACAAACAGCTGTCCAAAAGCATTTGTTTCCTTCATGTTTCATTAACTCCTCATGCATTCTAACTTGGCTTCCAACCATTAGTTGCAAATTTTCCCAGAAGAAAAAAAACAAAGAATCTATAATTAGCTGTTAGTAAAATTTGATCTTGAATTTTTTTTGTAATGTTTAATTACTTTTGTTTTAAAGTGTCTGCAAGATACGGACAAAATTTCCTATTTGAAAACTATCCAATCAGATCAATACTAACTTCTAATTCCTTAAAGCCATCCTACTGCAAAACTTATGTTTACTCCGATACACAGGAATAAGAAGTTTTAGTGGAATTTTGATAGTTTACGAATACAGGCAGAACCCTGGTAAACTGATGCAGTAACCTTTCTTCCCATGCTACATACACATAGGGGACGTAGAAAAAAAAGCGCTAGGTAGGTGGTTGACAAACTCATTTGCTGGATAATGCAGCTAAAGTGATCAGTGGTCAAATAGTTAATACTGACATTAAAGTTGCCATCATTAGACTTCAGGGTTATCAGAGTGAAATGAGGCAGAGTAAGCTGCCCAGAGTCATCATCTGAGATTGTTAGCACTCTCTTTCTGAATCTGCTATCAGTTTACATTAAAAAACTAGAGCATTGGTTTTAAATGAAAACTTAATATATTACAGCACAGGATTGTGGAATGCATTGGGCCATGCTCATGGTACTAAACAACCATATTTGAACTCTCTTCAAAAAACAAAAACAAACATGCACTACCATAAGCCATTTAAAGCGGGTAAGTGCAGAATTAATCTTAAAACAGCATCAGAGCTGCAATTACTGTTTCCAAATGTAAACAATGCCTTTCCATTACACAATTTATAACCAAAGCATCAGTTAATTTTTCCATTGTGTGTTTAATTATGCATTTTTGCATGATTGTTTATAGACTGCTGCTTTAATGCCTGTGTACTTAGGAGATCAGGACTAAGCATGTGCTTTTTAACTACGTTGTTTTCAATTGCCAAATACATAAAAATATGAGAAATTCAACTTACTCTTTAGACAAGCTGAATTCTATATTTATGTTTCAGCTGGATCTGATGGAAATTGTAGGCATCTCTTTACACAATTTGAGCTCAAACTGTGAGCAGCTACAGCAGAGATTTCCTGTAGTCACAAGGAATAGTACAAGAGCTGTACCTATGTTATTACAGGAAAAATGCTTAGTAATGACTGCAAGAGAAAGTTACTCAACTTGTGCAGTAACGATGGTTCTTCAAGATATCCCCCTATCGGTGCTCTGCTGTAGATGTGTCTGCGTCCCCGCGCCTTGATTGGAGATTTTACCTAGCGGTGTCAGTTCGGCCCACACATATGCTCTTCCTCCCTCATGCTCTGCCTTGAGGCTAACTAGTGCTGCATGGGCAAACCACCTTCAGTTCCTTCTCTACTGCAGAGCCCCTATTGAAAACTCTGAAGTAGAGGGGAGGAGGGTGGGTTGTGGAGCACCCATAGGGACACACATCTCAAAGAACCATGGTTACTGCATAAGGTGAGTAACTTCCTCTTCTTTGAGTAATGTCCCTACGGGTGCTCCACTGTAGGTGACTCCCGAGCAGTATCCCCAACGGAGGATTGGGACTTTGGAGTCAAGTCCGTTATTGATGATAATAAGCCAAAGATAGCACTAGAAGCTGAGTCCCTAGTAATCACATAGTATTCTGCGAAAGTATGCGCAGACACCCAAGTCGCTGTCATGCAGATTTCTACTATGGGAACATTTTAAAGGAAGGCAATGGAGGTGGAAACTAATCTCAGGGCATGTGCAGGTGAATCGCATCATATGCGCATTTAACTTACACGAATTCAACTATACACATTCGGCAAAAAAGAAAAACAACAAGATACTTGTAAATAGTGTGTGCGATTCCACCCACCATTCCACTCAATGAGCGTATGCCCTGGAGTGAGCATGAGATGGGAGACATGAATCTGCTGTTCCCTCAGTCAGTCTCAGTTCCCGCGTGCCTCTCATAGCGTGAGCATCTCACTGCGCTGAGTGTGATTCTAGTGTTTAAAGATACTGTACGTATTGTTCGTACAACATGGCCCCTAAATGCAAGCCAACTACTTCATCTGGTGCTCAACCGAAGAAACAGTGATCTGTCCCAACGCTGGAGGAAAAAATGGCTGTGTTGGACTTACTGAGAGATAGTATGTTGGTCTCCAACGTGGCGTGTAAATATAGCCACAACGAATCTAGCATCTGTGCCAACAAGATTCGAGAGAGAGAAATTCGTCAAGCCGTGGTATCAAGTGCTCCAATAACTACTAAGGTGACAAGCCAGGTGTGTGATAAGACTTCAGTGAAGACTGAGAAGGCATTAAACTTATGGCTGGAAGACATGAACCGTAAATGTGCCCCTATTGATGGCAACATGTTGTGAGAAAAGGCTCTTAGCCTCTATGCGCTGTTCAAACCTCCCACCAAAGAGGGACAGACTTCTGATGAGAAGGAATTGAAAGCCAGCCAAGGTTGGCTTAACAGTTTTAGGAACCACTTCAACCTCAAAAACATGCAGACTACTGGTGAAGCTGCATCTACCAATGAAGAGGCAGCAAAAGTCTACCCCGAACAATTAAAGAAAAATCATAGAAGAAAAGGGCTGTCTTCCGGAACAAGTTTTTAAATGCTGATGAGACTAGGCTCTTCTGGAAAAAAATGCCCAGTCTCATCAGCATTAAACGCACTTACACTTTGAAATCAGAAAGACAAGCACCTGGCTTCAAAGCAGCTAAAGACTGTGTGACTGTGTTGTTTTGTGGCAATGTGGCTGGGCATTTAATAAATCCAGGCTTGATCTACAGGGCTCCAAATCCCCGTGCCCTAAAAGGCAAGAACAAAAATCTCCTGCCTGTGTCCTGGCAATCAAATAAAAAGGCTTGGGTAACAGCAGTATTATTTCTGGATTGGTTCCATAAGCGTTTCATTCCGGAGGTCAAGCAGTACCTTGAAGAGAAAGGACTTAACTTTAAAGCCTTGCTGATGGTAGACAATGTTTCTGGCCACCCTGCGGCACTCCGGTTTGCACATAATGACGTTGAAGTAGTCTCTCTCCCCCCTAATACAACCTCCATCCTCTCAACCAAGGCGTGATTCGCTGTTTCAAGGCCACGTACACGAGGTTTACATTCTCACGGATACGTAGTGCTATGGATGCTGATCCCCAATCTTAATGTGATGGAGTGTTGGAAGTCCTTCAACATTGCCGATCGCATCACTTATATTAAACAAGCAATGGATGCAATCAAGCGTGAAACATGCAATGCATGTTGGCGAAACCTATGGAAAGAATGTGTGAATGATTTTAAGGGTTTCCCGACCATTGACAAAGAAGTGAAATGCATTGTTCAGGTGGCCAAGCAAGTGGGTGGTGATGGTGATCCTTAAGGAAGAAATTGAAGAATTGAGAGCAACAGAGAAACATTGACTAACGAAGAGTTAGAGGAACTGATAAAAGCATCTACAGAAGACTAAGGTGACAATGATGAACAGGAAGAGCCAGCAAGTTGGAATCTTCATCAATTTTCTGAAGTGTTCCAAGCAGCGGAACACTTGAATGATTTAATTTCTGAACATGATCCCTCTATGGAACAAAGCCTGAAAAATCACACGTAGCATTACGGACTATTTGAGACCCTATCAAGAAATGTTTGAGCAGCTCAAGAGAAAACAGCGACAGTTGCCGATCACCATGTTTTTCAAGGAAAAATAACCAGCAGCAGATGAGCCTACTAAATCAACTTCTCGAGCTGAACCAGAGCCAACCACTTCGTCTACGACTCACTCTCCATCACTCAAGCTCTCCATCACCTCCGTCTCCTGGATCAACATCAAGCCCTGATAACCCCCTGTAATTAAAAATACAGTACTGTAAAATTATATTTTGCATATGTACTCTATTATATACTGTACATTACTGTATACATTATACATATTACTGTACAGGGTTGTATACACAAAACCATGTACACTATACTGTACTTTATGAGCGATTTAAGGGATTTTCAAGGGTAATTTTGACCATACGCGATTTTTGCCTTATGCGTTGACTTTAGAATTTAACCCCCACGTAAGATGCAACTCCACTGTATATGGATTCTGAATGCAGGTAGCAAATTACAAGCATAACAGCAATAGTTAATACTATTGGAGACCCATTTGGAAAACCTCTCAATGGATATTGCTTTACCTTTTGACCTGTCCGCAACTCAGAGGAAGAACTTCGGAGATTTTCTAAAGAGCTTTGTCCTGTCCAAATAAAAGGCCAAGGCTCTCCTAACATCAAGTGTATGTAGTATATAGTCTCCCTGTTGCCACCATGAGACTTTAGGTGGGAAGGTGAATGAACTGGTTCATGTGAAAAGACAAGGTCACCTAGGGGATGAACTTCAGGTGCGGCCTCCGAGTGACTTTGTCTTTAAAGAAAATTGTAAAGGGGTGTGTGTGTGCCATTAATGCTGCTATTTCCTCTATTCTTCGTGCCAAGGTGATGGCTACTAGGAACATGGTCTTCATTGATAGATGCTAAGAGAACAAGTGGCAATAGGTTCTACTTAGGCTCTTTAGAACTAGATTTAAGTCCCATTTAGGTTGGAGCAGGGTGCCTGGTTTTCAGAAAGAGGTTTTCTACGCCCTTGAGGAATCTCTGTCATTGGATGGGTAAAAATAGAATATCCCTCTATCATTTGGCAGAAGGCTGTTATGGCCACAAGATGTACCTTGAGGGAGCTAAGAGATACCCGTCCTCTTCAGGTCTAGTATGTAGTCTAGCATGAAGGGGACGGAGGAAGACACCCGGGGAATTTGTTTGGAATTACAACAAACCTGGAATCTTTTCCATTTTTTCAGGAAAGTGCAGTGGGTAGCTGATTTTCTACTGGGTAATAATACTTCTGCTGCTCCGCGTAGGTGCAAGCTTTCTATGTTGGAACCATGAAGGAGCCAAGCCTTGAGCTGGAGGATCCGTAGGTTGGGATGGAGGGTTTGTCTGTCATTCTGGGAGAGAAGGTGAGGAGTGGGTTGAAGAGGTACTGGTGGACACATTGCTTGCTGTGACAGGTATGGGTGCCATAGTCTGTCTCAGCCAGGTGGGAGCAATCAGTATAACTTTTGCCTTTTCTTTCTTTATTTTTAATCAGAACCTTCAGCATCAGAGGGAACGGAGGAAAAGCATATAAAAGGCTTCTGTCCCATGGGAGGAGGAGAGCATCTCCTAATGAGTGTTTCCTGAGGCCAGCTCTGGAGCAATAGAGTGGGCGTTTCCTGTTCAGGTAAATGGCAAACAAATCTATTACTGGGGTTCCCCAGTGATCCAATATGCAGTGGTGCACTGCTGGGTTCATTTCCCATTCATGGTCATATGAGAACTTGCGGCTAAGACTGTCTGCTACTTATATTCTGTACTCCCGGCAAGTAAGTGGCTGATATGAGAACATTGTGGCAAATGCACCAATTCCATAACTTTAGTGGTTCCGTGCACAGGAAGGATGATCTGGCACCACCTTGTCAATTTACGTAAAACATGCACACTATCTTGTCTGTCATAATTTTCATATGAGTGTCCTTGATTAGTGGCAGAAAGTGTGCACAAGGATTTCTGACCGCTCTTAATTCTAAGAGGTTGATATGAAGAGTCGACTCTGTGGGGGGACCATTTGCCATGAACCTCTGGGGTTCCCCAGCATATTAGGGATGCATCCATTGTTAGAAGCAATATGGGGAGGATGGTGCTGCTTGAATGGGACCACGGCACAGATGTTCATAGGGTCTTTCCACCATTTCAGGGAGTGTTTGATCCTGGAGAGTATTGACAGAGGTTTGTCTAGTCTGTTTATCTGGAGTGTAGACCAACCTGATCCCGGCTTAGGCACCTCATATGTAGTCTGGTGTGCGATGACAAAAATATGCATGCCACCCTGTGCCTGAGAAGCTGGAGGCAATGTCTGGCTGGTGTTTGTGGATTGGCTTGAACCGTCTATGAGAGTGGTCAGGGTGTGAAATCTGTGTCAGCAGAGGAGTGCTCTAACTTGTACTGATTTGAAATTGGCCCCTATAAACTCCAAGAACTCTACTGGAATTAAGGTCGATTTTTAGGCATTGATTTGCAAAGCCAACTGTGAGAATAAATCCATAGTCCTTTGGGTGGTCCGTAGGACATCTTTGAAGGAGTGGGCTCTGGGGAGACAGTTGTCCAAGTAAGGGTAAATCACGATCCCTGATACACATAGATGAGCAACTTCTACAGAGGACCTTGGAGAATACTCTGGGTGAGGATGAGAGACTGAAGAGAAGTATTTTGTACTGGTAATGGTCCTGACCTAAGGCAAACCTGAGGAATTGTCTGTGGGATGGCTAGATTGATATATGGAAGTAGGCATCCTGGTGGTCCAGGGCTCAGAAACTGATCTCCCTGCTCAAGAGATGAAATAATCACTGCTAAAGTGATATTTTTGTGCCTTCATGTATTTGTTCAGTGCTCTTAGATCTAGTATGGGTCTCCAACCTCCCTTTTTCTTGGGAATTGGAAAATATTGAAAATAAAAACCTTTGCCTCTGAGATATACAGGAACGGGTTCTATGGTGCCTAGGCATAGAATGTGATCCATTTCTTGTCTTAAGTCTCTCATGAGAAAGGTCCCTGAAGAGGGATGGAGAGGAAGGGTGGTGAAGTAGATAGAGTACCCATCGGAAATGATCTCCAAGACCCATCTGTTGGAAGTTAGGTTTCCCCAATTTCAGAGGAAAAGAGTGAGGTGACATCCAAAAGGGATGTAGAAGACCTATAGGTTGCATTTGATGTTGTGGGGAGTGGCCTCTAGGGCCGCGACCAAGACATCAAATCTGGTATTTTGAGAACATGGGCTGAGATATTGAGAACTCAGGGTCTGATAATTTTCGCTTTTGAATCCTAGGCCTCTTTTGCTGTGGCACATAGCCCTGGTCTACACGAGGAGTTGAGGTCGAATTTAGCAGTGTTAAATTGATTTAACCCTGCACCCGTCCACACGATGAAGCCCTTTTTTTCGACTTAAAGGGCTCTTAAAATCTATTTCCTTACTCCACCCCCGACAGGGGATTAGCGCTGAAATCAACCTTGCTGGGTCAAATTTGGGGTACTGTGGACGCAATTAGACGGTACTGGCCTCCGGGAGCTATCCCACAGTGCTCCATTGTGACTGTTCTGGACAGGACTCTCAACTCAGATGCACTGGCCAGGTAGACAAGAAAAGGCTCGTGAACTTTTGAATTTCAATTCCCTGTTTAGCCAGCATGGCAAGCTGCAGGTGACCATGCAGCATCAGGTGACCATGCAGGTGGCCATCAGCAGAGGTGACCATGATGGAGTCCCAGAATCGCAAAAGAGCTCCAGCATGGACAGAACAGGAGGTACAGGATCTGATCGCTGTATGGGGAGAGGAATCCGTGCTATCAGAACTCCGTTCCAGTTTTTGAAATGCCAAAACATTTGTCAAAATCTCCCAGGGCATGAAGGACAGAGGCCATAACAGGGACCCGAAGCAGTGCCGCGTGAAACTTAAGGAGCTGAGGCAAGCCTACCAGAAAACCAGAGAGGCAAATGGCCGCTTCGGGTCAGAGCCCCAAACATGCCGCTTCTATGATGAGCTGCATGCCATTTTAGGGGGTTCAGCCACCACTACCCCAGCCGTGTTGTTTGACTCCTTCAATGGAGATGGAGGCAACACAGAAGCAGGTTTTGGGGACGAGGAAGATGATGATGAGGAGGAGGTTGTAGATAGCTCACAGCAAGCAAGCGGAGAAACCATTTTTCCCGACAGCCAGGAACTGTTTCTCACCCTGGACCTGGAGCCAGTACCCCCCGAACCCACCAAAGGCTGCCTCCCGGACTCGCCAGGCGGAGAAGGGACCTCTGGTGAGTATACCTTTTAAAATACTACACATGGTTTAAAAGCAAGCATGTTTAATGATTAATTTGCCCTGGCATTCGTGGCTCTCCTGGATATACTCCCAAAGCCTTTGCAAAAGGTTTCTGGGGAGGGCAGCCTTATTCCATCCACCATGGTAGGACACTTTACCACTCCAGGCCAGCAGCATGTACTCAGGAATCATTGTAGAGCAAAGCATTGCAGTCTATGTTTGCTGGCGTTCTAACAATATCCAATGTTTATCTCTCTGTTATCCTCAGGAGAGTGAGATATCATTCATGGTCACCTAGTTGAAATAGGGTGCTTTTCTTAAGGGGACACTCAGAGGTGTCCGTTCATGCTGGGCTGTTTGCCTGTGGCTGAACAGAAATGTTCCCCGCTGTTAGCCACGGGGAGGGGGGCAGGTGGAGGGGGTAGCCACACGCTGGGGGGAGGCAAAATGCGACCTTGTAATGAAAGCACATGTGCTATGTATGTAATGTTAACAGCAAGGTTTACCATGGAAGAGTGTACCCATTGTTCTAGAAAATGTGTCTTTTTAAATACCACTGTCCCTTTTTTTCTCTCTCCACCAGCTGCATGTGTTTCAAGGATCACAGGATCTTCTCCTTCCCAGAGGTTAGCGAAGATTAGAAGGCGAAAAAAACGCACTTGTGATTAAATGTTCTCTGAGCTCATGCTGTCCTCCCACACCGACAGAGCACAGACGAATGCATGGAGGCAGACAATGTCAGAGTGCAGGAAAGCACAAAATGACCGGGAGAAGAGGTGGCGGGCTGAAGAGAGGGCTGAAGCTGAAAGGTGGTGGCAGTGTGATGAGAGGAGGCAGGATTCAATGCTGAGGCTGCTGGAGGATCAAACCAATATGCTACCATGTATGGTTGAGCTGCAGGAAAGGCAGCAGGAGCACAGACCGCCGCTACAGCCCCTGTGTAACAAACCGCCCTCCTCCTCAAGTTCCATAGCCTCCACACCCAGACGCCCAAGAACGCGGTGGGGGGCCTCCGGCCACCCAGCCACTCCACCCCAGAGGATTGCCCAAGCAACAGAAGGCTGGCATTCAGTAAGTTTTAAAGTTGTAACCTTTTAAAGTGCTGTGTGGCCTTGTCCTTCCCTCCTCCACCACCCCTCCTGGGCTACCTTGGTAGTTATCCCCCTATTTGTGTGATGAATGAATAAAGAATGCATGAATGTGAAGCAACAATGAATTTATTGCCTCTGCAAGTGGTGATTGAAGGGAGGAGGGGAGGGTGGTTAGCTTACAGGGAAGTAGAGTGAACCAAGGAGCAGGGGGTTTCATCAAGGAGAAACAAACAGAACTTCCACACCGTAGCCTGGCCAGTCATGAAACTGGTTTTCAAAGCTTCTCTGATAAGCACCGCGCCCTCCTGGGCTCTTCTAACCGCCCTGATGTCTGGCTGTGCGTAACCAGCAGCCAGGCAATTTGCCTCAACCTCCTACCCCGCCATAAACATCTCCCCCTTACTCTCACAGATATTGTGGAGCACATAGCAAGCAGTAATAACAGTGGGAATATTGATTTCGCTCAGGTCTAACCAGCGCGCTTTTAAACATCCAAATGCACATTCTACCACCATTCTGCACTTGCTCAGCCTGTAGTTGAACAGCTCCTGACTACTGTCCAAGCTGCCTGTGTACGGCTTCATGAGCCATGGCATTAAGGGGTAGCTGGGTCCCCCAGGATACATATAGGCATTTCAACATCCAACCGTTATTTTCTGGTCTGGAAATAAAGTCCCTTCCTGCAGCTTTTAAAACAGACCCGAGTTCCTGAAGACGTGAGCGTCATGAACCTTTCTCGGCCATCCCACGTTGATGTTGGTGAAACATCCCTTGTGATCCACCAGTGCTTGCAGCACTATTGAAAAGTACCCCTTGTGGTTTATGTACTCGCCGGCTTGGTGCTCTGGTGCCAAGATAGGGATATGGGTTCCTTCTATGGCCCCACCACAGTTAGGGAATCCCATTGCAGCAAAGCCATCCACTATGACCTGCACATTTCCCAGGGTCACTACCCTTGGTATCAGCAGATCTTTGATTGCATTGGCTACTTGCATCACAGCAGCCCCCACAGTAGATTTGCCCACTCCAAATTGATTCCCGACTGACCGGTAGCTGCCTGGCATTGCAAGCTTCCACAGGGCTATTGCCACTTGCTTGTGCACTGTGCGGGCTGCTCTCATCTTGGTATTCTTGCGCCTCAGGGCAGGGGAAAGCAAGTCACAAAGTTCCATGAAAGTGCCCTTACGCATGAGAAAGTTTTGCAACCACTGGGAATCGTCCCAGACCTGCAATGCTATGCGGTCCCACCAGTCTGTCTTTGTTTCCCAAGCCCAGAATCGGCGTTCCACGGCATGAACCTGCCCCATTAGCACCACGATGCCCACATTGCCAGGGCCCGTGCTTTGAGAGAAGTCTGTGTCCATATCCTCATCACTCATGTCGCCGCGCTGACGTCGCCTACTCGCCCGGTATCGCTTTGTCAGGTTCTGGTGCTGCATATACTGTTGGATAATGCGTGTGGTGTTTAATGTGCTCCTAATTGCCAAAGTGATCTGAGCGGGCTCCATGCTTGCCGTGGTATGGCGTCTGCATAGAAAAAAGGCACGGAACGATTGTCTGCCGTTGCCCTGAGGGACAGAGGGGCGTCTGATGACATGGCTTACAGGGTTGGCTTACAGGGAATTAAAATCAACAAAGGGGGTGGCTTTGCGAGAAACTGAACGGCCCCCCTCAAGGATAGAACTCAAAACTGGGTTTAGCAAGCCGTTGATTTCACAGAGGAAGGGAGGGAGGGAGGAGAAAATGAATACAAAACAAATCTGGTCTATTTCTTGTTTTGAGCCACTTCATTTATCTTTATATATCTTGCTGGCAGCAGAGTGTGCAGTACGACCGCTAGCCAACGTCAACACCTGGGTGCTTGGCAGAAGACGGTACAGTATGACGACTAGCCATCACCTTCTGCTAGCTGCAGGTTAAAAGACAGTGCACTGCCAGTAGGACTCAATCGCCACGAGACGAAACAAGGGAAATGACCTGGCTGAGTCACTCCTATGTTTGCCCAGGCGCCCGGTTAAAAGAGCACCAGTCATACTGCACTGTCTGCTGCCAAAAGGCAATAAATTGCTGCTGTGTAGCAATGCAGTACCACGTCTGCCAGCACCCAGGAGACATACGGTGACGGTTAGCTGAGCGGGCTCCATGCTTGACGTGGCATGGTGTCTGCACAGGTAACTCAAGCAAAAAGGCGCAAAATGATTGGCTGCCCTTGCTTTCATGGAGGGAGGGAACGGGGGCCTGACGATATGTACCAAGAACCACCCGCGACAATGTTTTAGCCCCATCAGGCACTGGGATTTCTACCCAGAATTCAAATGGGAGGTGGAGACTTCGGGAACTGTGGGATAGCCATCCACAGTGCAACGTTCCAGAAAGTCGACGGTTGCCTCAGTACTATGGACACACTCCGCCGACTACATGAACTTAGAGCATTTGTGTGGGGACGCACACAATCAACTGTATTGTCAAAGTTTGACTCAGACTCACAATTTATCAGACCACTCTGTTTCATTAGCAAAGCTGCTTTGCTAATACATTTAGAAGTGAGCCCCCCGAGTGGGGCTTGCGTCTCTTAATTTATACAGTTTTTTGGAGAACAAGTTACAGAGAAGTTACAGACAAAAGAAGAAAAAGATTTTAGTCACCACCCTTCGAGATCCCTGAGACCAGTCACATATCTTCAATTACCTGCCACCCTTAACAATCTCCTTTAACAGCTTCCAGTTAACTTAACTAATTGCCCTTCACACCTTCCATTCTGATGCCTGCTTCTTAGACATGCTGGCTCTATCTTAATTGCTTCTCCATTCAAAAGCTAACTGTCCCTACGTGTGCTCCCTCAGATACTTTGTAACATGTTTTGGCATGCCCTCTCATATACAATGTATCCAGCATGTCCCCTTATACAACGTTATACTTATACAATGTTATACTTCCACATTACAAAAACGCTTTCTACAATTCAACCTAATTTCGTAGTGTAGACATACCCATAGTAACACTATGGTGGTGGGTACTGGGGTAGCCAGGATCTATGGGATGACTGGGGACTGAATTTCCTTTTCTGTCCTAGTGTGTAGATCCCTAGCAAGTGTAGTGCGGCTCTGAAGTCCTTGAGTATGGAGTGATGAGTTGGTCTTGTCTGCAAAAAGTTTGGAGCCCTCAAAAAGGAGGTCCTCAACAGTCATCGGCATCTTCTTCAGCAGTCCAAGACGTAACCTGTCACATCACTGTTGTAGATACTGAGTGGGCTGCTGTATCCACGACATCTAGTGCGGTCTGGAGTGCTGTACTCGATACTAACTGTCGCTCACGTATGATGGCTTGAAACTGTTCCCGTTGTGCTTCTGGCAGATCAATAAATGCATTACATTTAGGATAGTTCATATGGTCGTACTTCGCCATTAAGGCTTGGTAATTAGCAATCCTGAATTGGAAAGTCACCAAAGAGTATGCCTTCCTATCAAATAAATCATGTCTTTTCCAATTTCTGCCATAAGGGGTGGATTTAATATGATGCTGTTGGCCATAGGAATGCACAGCGTCCATAACAATGGAGTTAGGTGGAAGATGTGAAAAAATAATTTTGCATCCTTGGAGGGCACATAGTACTTTTTATCAACCCTTTTACATGTTGGAATGATAGAGGTTGGCGTTTGCTAAATGACCTTAGCAGGATCCAAAGTACCTTGTTGACAGGGAGAACAATTCTCGAGGAGGAAGAGGTGGTGTGCAATATATCTATCAACTTGTGGTGGGTTTCTTTCACCGCATCAAAAGGAATTTATACTCTGCCACCCTTTTTGTGAGATCCTGAAACAGTTTAAAATCATCCACCCTGGATGGCGGAGGGGGCATCACTGCCTCATCAGGGCAGGGGGGATATTTATTGGTGGCATAGCCTCCTCTTCTAGTCTGGCCCTACTGCTCCTCAAACGTTTCCTCTTGAGGCTGTGGGGCTCTAAATATAGAGGTTTAAGGAGACCATCTTATTGAGTCTCAGCAGGAGACACTAAATGCCCAAGAAGTATGGTGCCTGTGGGCTTCCCTCAGGTCCCAGTATGACCACTGCGGTGGGGGAAAGTGCATGGGTGGTGGTACCCACAGGTGGTCATACCAAGAGGGTTGAGGCTCAGACTGAGCATGCAACTGGGAGAGCCTTGGTTGATGTAGAGATGGACCATGGTGTGAGTATAGTGAGAAGATATCATCCTTGTCACTATTTGAGTCCTTGCTGGATAGTGGTGGAGCTGGCAAGGAGACTGGAGGCAAACACCATGGTACCTGTGGTGATTCCGGGGATCAAGATGTGCTGGTACCAAGCAGCAGGGACTTTGGAGTCTCATTCACCAGGAGATCTCAGGAAAAACAAAATTCCTGTGATACCGTGCTGATAAGTACCATCAGGGCTTGTTGGTTCAAACTTGCCAGTACCAAGGAAATCAGTGGAGATCTTGTATGAGATGGTTGGTCCAACAAGGATTGTTTGGAAGTAGTTGGTACCAAAAGTTTCCCTGTCAGTACCACCTTTGCAGAGATAGTGTGGTCTTTGCTCTTGCCTTTGACAGCTGGTGCCGCCACCTCAAGAGCCTAAACTCTTCAGGTCTTTATGCTTACAGGCAGTATCTGCACTGGAGGAACCATACATCCTATGGGTACTATGTTTCGGAGTCATCAGTCCAGAGATGACAGATCACAATGGCAATCTCCTCCGGCCGGTCAGGGGTCAGTTTGCAAATTGCATGAAGCAGGGTTTTGAAAGAACCGTGTCTAATCTATTGTAAAATAAATTTCAGTGAACAGAGAGCTCTTACTTGCTTCATTGGAACAATATTGTGCAGGACAGAGCATTTCAATGCTATCCACAAAATAATTCTACATGATAAAAGAAATGTATCACTATTCACACATGAAGCACTCAAAGCTCAAAATGTCAGAAGGTAATGTTCCCCACTGAATCTTAACTCCGCCCCTTGTGTAGACACAGGATAGCCTTTAAGTAGTCAATCATACTACTTTTTATGCAGGACCCAGCCTCATTCACTGCAAAAGTTAGTTGATATATGAAATGAGTGAAGTAGTTTCAACACAATGATCTCATCAACCTTTCACAATGAACAAGGAATGGGACGGTCTTGCAGAAAAAGACAGTAACTGAAGACTATTGGAATTCATATGCTCAAGGAGGCAGGAGTTAGGTTTCATGTGCAACTTTAAACTTTGAGACATTAACGTATTTAACAGTGATCTGTATGAAATAAATATTTTAAAATTATATGTATATAAAATACCTTACACATAAATGTATGCACATAGTTTACACGGTCAGTCTTGTATTATTGCTAAGAATTTAAAGTAAGAGGTAGAGGCAGGACAACTTAAATGACAAAACAGGATAAACCATTTATAACTTTTTGCTTTTATTTAAATGTTTTCTGAAAACATTGATTACAGCCTTGCCTCAAGTTCACCCATCAACTTCAGCCACGAAAACTCAATGGTTGTTTGAAATCTGAAATCCTAGTGGCAAGGGGTAATGTAGTGGTTGACTTCGGCAACTGGAGAGCATGGTGGATCACAACATAGTCATTCATAAACACAAAATGGTGCAAGAGGCTCTTTGGTGCCAAAAAAAATGAAAGGTAACTGTCACTGGTGTATTTATGAACGTTATTGAGAAGAAAGCAATCAAAGTATAAACTCTTCCTCACAATACTATGGAATCATTAGTCTAAAGACACTGGAGACTCCTGTACCTTGAGTATTCTGCAAAGAAATATCAGTGTTAAAGAAAAGCTGTATAAAAAAGAAACCATTAGAAGAAATTAATTATCTGAGAGAGAAGAATACTGTGGCTCTCAGGATGAGGAGAAGAGACATCAGTTACAGCCCAGTCCTGCAGTGGCCATATCAGACTTCTAAGAAGATCTGTGTGCTGAGATCTTGCAGGATCAAGGCCTTAGTTTTCTTCCCAATTTCAGTTGGGTGTTTATGTGGTGATGTACCTGCAGCATCTAAATATTGAGTAAACTCATGAAAGAGCATACTGCTCAAGTCATAGTACAAACTCAAAAAACATCAACAATTTTACTGCTTTAGTTATATTCCAACACCTAGCCTTAAGGAGAAACCCCACTCGTCACATGGAAGCAAACAACAAACCTTAAAGTAACTTGCAAATTCAAATAACTCATGATTCATTAAATATTTTTAACCAGATAAGCATTATAAAAAGTCAGACTTATTTGTGAAATTTATAGACTACAATGTATTAGCCGATCTTCGCTTAAAGATATACATATTTACAAAATGTAGACAAATTTCTAGCTTGAGTAGAACAGCAGGTAAACAAGAAACAGAGAGATAAAGGGCCAACTTCTGCCATCACAAGCACTTGGGGTTCCACACTGACTCCAGACACGATTGCATGCATAAGGTGTGCATCAGAGTTGCATATATGTATCTGTAGGTATAATTTAGCTCACTATCTAGTTTCTGTTAGAACTCCTTCCTTTCACCTTGATCCAAGAGATAAGGGTTCTATAAGTGATTTGGCTGCAAAAGGAATGAATAAATCATTCGATTCTCTAAAACAGTAATATGTGCAGTCATTTTAACTACTTGGATAGATTTATAATATTAAAGCAATTTTCTATTTCAAAATCCTATTCTAACTTGAAACTAAAATAATATCTATGAAAGAAATAGAACAGACTAAAATATCAGGATTCTCAGACTTTCTTCTGGAATTATAAACCCTTTAAATGCAACAATCCATTTTTAATGCAAGTTTACTTCACTGGACTATCACAGCATGTCCTATTTGCTTTTTAAAACCAGTGCTTGTCTCAGTGTATTCAAATATACAACTGAAACATTTGCACCCCCTAGCTGTCACAGGTAAAACACAGTACTTATAGCTAACTTACATTCATTTTCAACTTCAAATTTATTGAGGCAGTTTATATCAATGTATCCATAAAATAATTCAGAAATAACCCAAGTATACCATTTAAACATCTTCATGATTTATCCATTTATACACTCAGTACACAAACAACCCAGCCTCTGTACAGGTTCATCACATGCAAACCACCCATAAAGACAAAAACTTTAGTTAAAAATAAGTCACAACTCAGTGTACTGTTTCAACTGCATCTCCATTTACCAAATGGCACATTGAATATTCTGTAAAATAAGATGTTTTTAACAATCTTGTTAAAAAATCCTTGGGCAAAATATTTCTAGACTTAAAAAACATCCCAAGATTTTTCAAAACACTCAAGATACTATACAACTTATAATAACCTTGAAATAGGCTTACAAGGTTGTTAACGAAGGTATTTACATACCCGATAATGTAAAGCAAAAATTCAGATTTCTAATAACAAAAAGGTGATGCATTAAAGATTTATGAAATTAAAATTAAGGCTCTTTGTATAGTAATTTATGTAACTTTACATAATAGCCAACTTTGGAAATGTCAGTCTTGCACATTCTTGTCAGTCTACTGCATTTAAAGCAGTAGAGTATATTAAGTATTACTTTGAATAATTACAAGCTACTTCTATGTTTGAGCATGCTTTTGAAACATTGTAGTTATTAAATATTTACAATGTGTAGCCTTCAAACTTTATGTAAAAAGCACAAGTATGACTGCCTGACTAATACAAACACCATACTTGCAAAAACATTTTGCGTCTCAAAATTAAATGCAATTACTAGAGTTTTAAAAAGCAAACCAGATTTGAAAAGTTTTAGTATGTGCCTGAATGTGGACAGCAAAATTTGCTCAAATAACTCAGACAGTAATGTTTTTCAGCTTAGATTGAAAGTTTATTTTGTATCAGACTTCAGTTTAAGCATATAGAAAAATTAAATATTTAAAAAAAATATTTCCAAGAGCATGTATGTTTTCTGAATGATGCCCTCACATTTGTTGAAAACCCACTACTGTCTTACAAGGTGTAATGACCGGTCCACAGTTAAATTTCAGGATTTGTGTTTAACTGAAAGCAGCTTACTGTATTTCAAATGTCATTTCTCTTAAAAAGCATAGGGATGTAAAACACTGAAGACAGAACAAAAAAAATGGAATGGTAATCTAAGGATCAAATTCATTAGCCATTTATCCTACTATATCAAAATTTGTAGTCAGAGTTGTCTTTATTGACTTTATTTTAGTTTTTGTACACAAAGAAAAACATGTTCATATCCATCATGAACAAAAACTTAAAAAGGCAGAACTAGAAGACGTGTGTTCTTCACCAAAGCAAAGCTGTGCTAAAGGTTCCAAACATTTCCATTTTTAAAATAAATATTTTCTTCTTCCGGTGTCTACATTCCAGTCTTCAGAGTATCACTGGAAACTGAAGCCTATCATGAAATACACACGTTTAAACAGAGTCCCAGCTCACTGTGTTTGGTAACTTGCCATACCATATCCAGCTTGGTTAGGTATTACAGGAGCACCTTGTCCCTGGGCAGGCTGAGCACCAAATCCACCCATCCAGGCAGCAGATGGAGATTGGCTTTAAAAACAAACAAAAAAGGCAAGCCAATCAAGTTATTTACAAAGAGACAATCTGATATCGCTTCTGTTACCTTCTATTCCTGCCAAGGTCAAAAGCTTCCCAACTTCTCACAAAAATAATGCACATACAGGAAGATTTTAAAACAGGTTCTCCTCCTAAAATGTGCCTGCTTCTTGGAAAAAGCCACAAGCCAAGAAACCTATATACTAGCTGCATGGGCTAGCAATCTCCAAAGCAGAAAGGTATTGTTCAAATACATAAAAGGGAATTATTAAATTAAATCAATTTTAAAATGCAGCCCCATTCAAGTTAAACAAAACAGACAATTTGGTTTGGCTCAGACGGAGAAGAAACATTCTATTATTTTCAAGAGCTCTCTGGACCCTATACAGTTTTCTTATCTACAGGAGATGATGACTTGGCAAATTGCCAGCATTTGGAGCAACTTAATTTTATAAACTCAATATGTATCACACCTTTTCCATTAATATTCAAATGCAAGGAAGATTTAAATATAGTATTTAGGGAATACGTTAATCAAATTAGACAGATTTTGTGTAGTACTTAAATATAAATTCTTCCTATAGCCACACTCAAGTTTCTTTGGCTTTATTTCAAATGCAACATGATCAGTCTGAAGCCACTTAATTGAAGAAACACACTTGGGTACAGAAACAATATGAACTTCTCCACTGATTTTACAGCAAGAGTTAACATTATTCCAAGAGCTGTGCAAACTTCTATCAACATCACTGATGCAGATGTATAAAAAAGGAAAACATAATGGAGACACATCTGGGTGGGAGAGGGGGAACGCGCTGATAAGTCAGCAGTGAAAAATATTACTGTGAAATCCTCAAGAGAATATTACAAAATTAAGATAATGTTTAAAAAACTGTTCTGGACATATATTTTAAATACTCTTAAGAGCAGATGAATGCTCAGTTATGCAGTCCATGCCCTTCAGAGTTAGTATGCCACTTAGGTAAATGCTTTTGGGTTACATGGCATTATGACTGCTCTCAGCTACAGGCTGTTGGTTTTTTTGTTTTTTAAAATAATTGCCACCCAAGAGCGTTGAAAATCATCTGCTAAGTTCTTTTAAATCAAGACTCAGAGTCCACCAAGGAAGCAAAATGTGTCTACCAGCCATCTTTTATCTCAGAACATCAATATACACAAAATGTTGAAACAAGTGCATATCATAATGCACTGAATAACTCCTCAGAGAGCATGAGATTCAACAGACTTAAGCTTCCTAGTGAAGAGGGTTTGGCCGGAAAGGCTTGAAGCAAGAGCATTCCTGATACCAAATTAATCTGAAGTGGGGATTACTGAAGAGTTTTAACATTTTTGGAGAACTGCAACACACCTTTTTTAAAATATCTGAAACAAGTATAATCACTTACTCTACTCCAAATCCTTGTTGATTCCATGCTTGACCATACATTCCATAAGATGGTACTTGCCATCCGTTGGCCATATATTGCCCGTACTGCTGTGGATTTCCATAGACTTGACTCCATTGCCCCCACTGACTGTAGTCAACCTAGGCAAAAAAAATAGTTCGTAGTACAACTCCTACAGACACATTAAATTTTATGATGGCTGGCAAGGGCAAAACCTTAATCTATGGCGTTATGATACCGCTGGAGTTACAATTCTTTGCTTTAATTACTGAAAAAAGAATTGCCTTTGCAATAAGAATAAGGTTTCAATAGCACCATAAAATATTTGACTGGGGATGGAGCTAGTCTTCAGTAGCTCAATTAGCTAGAATTCAGAGATTTCCCAAAGCTGCTTCCCATCTTGAATCATACAAGAAGTTATGTTCCTATAAAGTTGCAAGCCCAACCTTGTAGTGAACCGCAATGTGCGCTACCAAAAAGACCAGACCATGCAATTTCACTAACTGTATGTATTAATACTTTATTAATAATGTATCAATGGGGAGAGATAATGGACAAGAGATTACACTTAACACAGCTGGCTTATGCAAAAACACTCAAACTACTAAAAATAGATTTAAAATGTAATTACCTGTTGGAAGTTTTTAGTCATATCAGGGGATTCTTTACCCCAATAGCATTTAACAACATGTCCTTCAATTGTAGTTCCATTGACTGAAACAATAGCATGTGCTGCACTTTCATGGGTTGAAAACCTAGAGATAAGATAGAAATGAAATTAACACTATGTTTTACTATAATTGATAGTGCTATTACTTTAAAGAACTGTGACTACATGCATGCGTCACAAGTAGAGCTGGGTGAAAAATTGTTGGCTGAAACTCTCCTCCCCTCCTACTCCCCAAATACAGATTTGGGTCCACCGAAACATGTGAATGTGCGTTAATTCACCAAATTAGTTTTTAAAAGAAATCCAAAACTTTGTTTAGAAATTTACTTCAATTTCATTTTTATTAACTCAAAATCTAAACAAGTTTTGGGGTTTTATTTATTTTTTTCCACTTTTCAGTCTGCTGAAAGTTTAAAATGTTTTGTTTCGGGTTGACCCAACCTCACCCCCAATGACTAGCAAATCAATAACCAAAAAACAAAAAAATAAAATAAATCAGATATTCAGACAACTCTAATAATAAGAAATGCAAAAATCTTACACCAAATTGAGGCTGCCTTTGTAAGCCTTTATTTTCTGAGAAGCAAATGCCCATAACCTTTAAAGCTTCAATTTCTTCAATGTATACTGCAAGCGAGAGCTTTTAATTTAACAGCACTGCTAATTAAAGTACATGTTACATAACAATACATGAAATTCTAATATATTGAACAATCATAGATTTAGTTTAACAGCCTTACCTGACAAATGAGTAACCTTTTTCAGGAAAAACTCTTATTTCCATAATCTGTCCAAATGGTGAAAACGTCTGCCTCATAAGTTGATCTAAAACAGATGATATTTTCAACCAATTCATTAGCAACCTTGGGGCTGCAAACTCATTAGTTAACACGTCCCCCGTACCCTCAATAAAAGTGAATCATACCTGTTAGTCCAGAGGCAATTCCTCCACAGTAAACAGTACAATTTTTTGGACTTGACTGATTTACTACATCTTCAAATCTCAGCTGTTTCGTGCTATCTATACATAGAAAGGGTCATTTTCAAACATTAAAACAGTATCTGCATTCCAATAATTTTTATATAATTACAAAATTATACATTTGACAAATCTGCTCAATATTTTAAGACAAATCAACAGGAAAAATAAGAAAGATAATGATTTAATATACTAGGCCTTTTATTCCTGAATATCTGGGAGTCAAACACATACTAAATTACAAGTTAAGTGAATTTGGTGGCTTAAGCGTATTGCTAACTGTACATTGTAAAGTCCAGCATAACAGTACGTGTGCTGGAGAGCTAATAAAAGGTTAACACAAGCATCTTACTTTCTTGTGTACTTTTAGGAGCAGGTGGTTTTCGTGTTGCCCAGTTAGTTCTGATCTGACGGCCGCCCAACCACTGGCCTCCCATGTGCACAATTGCATTTTCTGCATCCTGAAGGACATCAGAATTAAGACTCATTCAACATGTATGGACAAGGAGAGAAGACAGGCAAGCCTACTACTTTTGAAAATGTACTCATCTGTCACTGGGATTAATTTATATATAACAGCAATACCAGTTACTAATAAAGTTACTGTAGTTTTCAAGATTTGGGGCATTTAATATATTAAAGCAGCGACATCATAAAATTCTGCAGTAACAACAAAATCCAGTAATGAAAAAATTACTTCACTAGTGAATTGCTATTTCCAATGCACAGAATACACAACAGAAGACAATGGAAGCCATGTATATAGCAAGGATACTATACCTAGACAAGCAAACAGAAACAAAGCCTATAATTGAATACCCAGTGATCTCCTGATCAATGTTCTATGATTACCAAAAGCAATCTTAAATAAATTAAACCAAAATATAAGAGTTTAGTTATACAAAGCTCAAATTATACTATAATTAGTCTTACCAATAACTATATGGGGAATGTAGTATGCAAAAAAGCATTAATAGAAACAGATGGAAAGTAACAAGAACCTATTATACTTGGATATAGAAAAATTCATAATTATGAATTTCCTTGATCTTACTGCTTTATCTACAATATTCATAATGAATACATTTCTGACCCACAGATTTCCAGTGTGACAAATTATGTATCAAGAAGGAATTGCTGCAAAAGGGTATTGCATCTTCATGTTCAAAACCATCATCAACTTGGTTGCATATTGGTTAAATTTTGGTAGTAAATGGTGATGTAAGAGGAAATACTATACTCTGAGAAGGCAGAACTGTAGATAAGAGGAATTTGCAAAGCTGAGATCTACCCCACCTTCTCTACCACCCAACCTAACCACCTCCTATTACCCATTTTTCCTGCTACAGCCTCCCGTTTGCCCCTTCATGGTATTCAACTTATATCACCTCTGAATGCAGTCCAACATTTACAGAGCCATAAGAGCAATCATCATCATACAAACACGGAAAATAGACAGTCCATAGCCTGAACAGCTTAATTCAGACATAATTCACAAGTGCACCACTGAATGCAGATACTTTGAAGGAGGAGAGACAGGGTCACATGGCACACAGTTTGGAAGACTGTTTCAAAATCATGGGGGCTAGAACAGGTTCCATCTCCCTGAACTACAAGGTGCAAAGCTGAGAATATGTGGGGATGAATCAGAGAAAATTGGGAGGAACTTAAAAGACAAAAGCAGGAACAGTAGCAGATGAGAGAACAATCCTGGTCCTACAGTGTGCCGAGCACTTTCAAGAGAGAAAAGCACAAAGCACTCAGAACTTTGTAGGACTGCCTCCAAGTGTTTCATATTTTTGGAAGAAAATAAGACTTAAATGTGATAGAGAAAGGGAGGGATACCAGAGAAGAGTAGATGGGCACATGCAAGAAGTAATTTTAAAACACTTTTTTACACTTAAAATAAGCAGTGGCTGATCTACAGAGACTAGCACTCAAGAAAGTAACAAACCCAGCCTATCAGTTAAGAGTTTTATTGTTTTTTTAATTAAAATATCTGGTACAAAATTATGTGGTCCTATTTGACACTAAGAAAATACCAAGTTCCAAACTGAACTGTACTATTTACTGGTACACTCTTAAAAAGGAACAATCACGTAATTTAGGCTCTACATACATATAAACCATCTAAACATTTTTTCTGCAGGGCTGAAAACTGAAACAACCTTATGATAATGCATGAGAATCAGAAAATAAAAAAAAGACATATCTACTTTTGCTGTCTGTACTGAGGAATGCCAACTAGACAAAGCATAAGTGGTAAAATGTAAACTAGAGTTTCAGTGATTTCAATTTTAATAAACCAAGGTTTCTTAATATTATTTTCATCATGGAACGTCCTTTTAACTATGAAATCACTGAACTTCATTTCAACATTACAAAAATGACAAAAAACAATGTGAAATACTTCCAACAACAAAGCACTAGATATGTTTGTTATAATTCCGAGCCCCTGAAATATTTGTACATTTGTCTCTTTTTCAATACACAGAACGAGCTTAGAAGGCAATATGGAGGAGCTATGTAAACAATCCCTCAAGTACTTCTGTATAAAAATAGCTCTGTTTCTCATAGCTACCTTGTGTGGGCAATTCGTTTCACAATATGTTCTCAGATATTTTAGTTAACATATGGTATAACTTAAAATTACTCTTTATAAAAAGCACCTTGTTGCCATAAATAGTGAGGATGTATCATTAACTATGGACACTGTATTTATTTAATATAATTCTAAAAAATAAGTTTAGCAAGCCTATTAAAGGGCTAGTCAACGTAAGTCACTTCTGTCTGGAATATTTTTATCCATTACTACTATATTTAAGATTACAGGGGGAAAAAAAAATCTCTTCACTTTTACTGTATGTTTACCTTTTGTTTGACAGTACTTTGTTTATAGTCAATTTCAATATTTTCCCCTGAATAATCAATTCTTTTCCCTTAGGAAAGGGATCACAGCAAAGGAGGAGAGGAAAACCTTTTTTTAAAAAATGGAAAAAAAACCACTGGTAAAATTACAAAAATTGGCAGGATGACTCTGGCAGGATTAGTACCTGAAACTTTCAACTTTTTTTTTTTTTAAATACAGAGGACTGACTTCAAGACTCTTTAATAACTGCTCTGCATAAATACTGGTCTGTATAAAGATTATTCCTGCAGTGTGGTTACTCACCAGTTTATTATAAAATGATACAAAACCATAGCCTTTTGATTTTCCAGTTGCCATATCTTTAACTACCCGTGCATCCCTGTGAAAAGAAGCACAGCTATATGAGGGAATTATTAACAACCTTCAAAATAAAAACTAAAAGGAACCACACACACTGTATTGTGAGCATATTTGTTTTTCTTTTTATAAATTCAGTTAGCCCTAAAACTATAGCCATTCCTGAACTCTCCCTATTGCTTCTTTACCTGTTAGAAAAAAGCAGTAGGACAAAAAAATAACATGTAATAAACATGCAACCTATCCACATAACCTCTTCTGGCTAAAACTAAAATGTTCAAATTCGAAGTTTAAAAAGGAACAAAGTTTCCTTTTCTAATATTCTATTAACTAGGGTCCTCTAAGGTTTACTGTTCTATAAATTACTGTAACAGTTCTATCTACTTTACCATGCATTTTCTAAATAGTTAAATGTCTTCTGCCTAGTGATACAAAATATATGAAATATTAAAAAATTGAAAAAGAGGAAAAAAAATAGGAATTAAAAGGCATACATGGCCTGGTTAACAGATTTCTTTATTTTTCTTGGTCAATTCTCTACCATCATTTTGGAGTTTGGGCAGCTGTAAATTTTGAAAAATTGACATTTTCAGAAATTTAAGAAAGGATAATAAAACTAACAACAATGCTAAGCACACCAGTACGAAAACAACAAATTTACACAGAAATTTTTAGTGAGTAAGTTAAAATGATTGGAAATATAGAACTGCACTGAATATAGAATGTTAAAATGTAAATACTAAAATATGTATATATAAATAATGTATAATAAGAATAAATAGAAATGAGAAAAAATCTACAACTGAGTTCCAGTGTGCACAGTTCCTTGCAGTTAGCCTTCAAGATCCTGTCCATTCTTATGAGCAATTCTGCAAAATAACCAGAATGCTATTACTTTTAATTGTGACTTGGACTTTAGAAAAACTGCAGGTCTCAGGTATAAATATAGACTGAGAAATAGAAACCTGTATTCTTTTTATATTGATTTTTAAACAGTATTACTTACCACATTTAGAGATAAAAAGCAAAGTAAACAACAAAATAGCAGAAGGTAAGAAATAAGGTTTATGGTTCATTTAAAAGTGTACAGAGCAAGAAAAATGAGAATTTTTGTTCTTAGCAGAAATATAGTCCTGTAAAGTAGCACAAAAAGTTCATGTGTAATTTTTTTTAAAAGGATTTTAAAAAGAAAGTGATATGAGATCAATGTACTTTTTGAAGCCACTACCTTATTCAAAAGAGACATACATGCTTTAGCACTTCAAGAATTCTTGTAATATTTAACATGTTCAATTAAAACACAATAGATGTTTTGAAATCTAATCTCAAATATGTAATATAGATAGGTATTTATCCCTTAACTGACAGAAGTGTGCACAAATATAAACAGCATTTTTTCATTGAAATACAGCACTTTTAACTTCACCCCCCTTCGATTAACTGAAAAGTTATTTCATACTTTAGGGGAAAAAAAAAAACTTACATTTATACAAGACACATTCATAACTTAGCTAAGTTTTACAACTAGCTACACTTACTGCATCTCAAAATAATACCTTGATATTTACCTGCTTTCCTATACTGCCTATAGGCAAGTCTGATGGAATACACACCACTTGTAATTTTTGAAATCACTATTCTGCACACAAACACTAAGCAAAAAAATTAGTTACACTAACAAAAGCTGTTGATTTGTTATTTTTCTGGTTATTCAATTAAAAACTGTAATGACCTTTATATGTAAATTAGGTTAAAAGCGTACTGCTTTCAACTGGATTGGAGAACAGAATTCATTAATTGTATTTACAAACATGTGATGCACAACCTGAAATGAAGACATCTCACCACCCACCCTAATATAATGAAAACCTTATCGCACAATCTGCAAAAAGATGAAGAAATACTATTTCAGACAAAAAACAAATTTATGCTAGTTTTCCCTGAAATGATGTTTGCAGTATTGATTATGATACTTACGATATTTTACCAAAAGGAGCAAATGCTGACTTGATGTCTTCTGTTGTTATTTCTGGACTTAGATCCCCAACAAATACATGGAAGTGATCTGCAAATAAAGCATTATATAATCAAATATTTAACTGCTATCTAGTAATTTAACTCCTTGCATACTTCTGAGAAAGTGAGTCTTAACAAAGAACTGGGATCCAGGAACTCCAAGGAAATTTAATTCAAGGATTCCATCAGACATTCAACAGTAATTTAACTTCTCCACCTCAGATTTTTAAAAAGGCTCCAGAGGTAATCCTGGCAATTACTGGCCAGTAAATTTAACTTCAGTACCAGGCAAACTGGTAGAAACTATAGTAAAGAACAGAATTATGAGAGCCACAGATGAACATGATATGTTGGGAAAACGTCAACATGCCTTTTGTAAAGAGCAATCATGCCTCACCAATCTATTAGAATTCTTTGAGGGTGTCAAACAAACATGTGGACAAGGGGAATCCAGTGCATATAGTGTACTTGGACTTTCATAGAGTCTTTGACAAATTCCCTCAACAAAGGCTCTTAAGCGAAGTAAGGAGTCACAGGATAAGAGAAAGGTCCTCGCTTGGATCAGCAATTGGTTGAAAGACAAGAACGAAGGATAAGTATACATGTTCAGTTTTCACAGTGAAGAGATGTAAATAGCAGGGTCTGCCAAGAATTTGTACTGGGATTAGTGCGGTTTTCAACATATTCATAAATGGTCTGGAAAAAGGTGCAAACAGTGAGGTGGCAAAGTTTGCAGATGATACAAAATTACTCACGATAATTAAGCCAAAAGCTGACTGTGAAGAGCTACAAAGGGATCTCACAAAACTGGGTGACTGGGCAACAAAATGGCAGATGAAACTCAGCGTTGATAAACGCAAAGTTATGCACACTGGAACACATAATCCCAAACAAATACAAAATAGCGACTAAATTAGCTGTTACGACTCCAGAAAGAGATCTTGGAGTAATTGTAGTTCTCTGAAAACATGTGCTCAATATGCAGCGGCAATCAAAAACTATCAGGATGTTAAGCACTATTAGGAACGGGACAGATAATGACAGAAAATATCCTAATGACACTATATAAATCCATGGTACACCCACACCTTGAATATTGCATGCAGTTCTGGTTGCAACATCTCAAAAAAGATACATTAGAATTGGAAAAGGAGAGAAGGGAAACCAAAATAGCTTCCATATGAGGAGAGGTTAAAAAGACTCGGACTGGTCAATTTGGCAGAGACAACTAAGGGGGAATATGATAGGGGTCTATAAAATCATGAATGGTGTGGAGAAAGTGAAATAAGGAAGTGTTATTTACCCCTTCACATAACACAAGAAATTGGGGTCACCCGATGAAATTAATAGACAGCAGGTTTAAAACAAATAGAAGAAAGCACTTTTTCAAACAATGCATCATCAGCCCGTGGGAACTCATTGCTGGGGATGTTGTGAAGGCCAAAAATATAACTGGATTCAAAAAAGATTTAGGTAAGTTCATGGAGGGTAAGTCCATTAATGGCTAATAGCCAAGATGGTCAGGGATTCAATCCTATGCTCTGGCTGCCCCTAAGCCTCTGACTGCCAGATGCTGGGTCTGGACAAGACAGGATGGATCACTCAATAATTGATCAGTTTTGTTCATTCGCTCTGAAGCATCTGGGATTGGCCATTGTCAAAAGACAGGATACTGGGCCACATGGACCATTGATCTGACCCAGGATGGTCATTCTTATGTTTAGTTTCCACCATTTGTAAAATAGAGTAAAATACAGGGAATGTTTTAAGACTTCAATTGTAAAATATGAATGTGGGTATTTCTTCTATTAAAACTCAGCATGAGAGGTAAAATACAATGATATTTAGACGTGTCACTGCAACCTATTCTTACACTAATCGCTATACAAATATTTCACAATGTAATACTGCGGTATTACTTACTGGATGTATCTTTTTTCTGGCTACTCGGTGTTGTTGCCCAGTTTACTTTGACCTCCTGAAAATAAATGTAAGATTTAGCATAAATGCATAAAACTAGAAATTAATGTACACTCAAAGGCCACTTACAAATATTAACCTACACAAATTCTTTCTTTTAGAGGAGAACAAGAGTTTTTTTAAGGCATCAGAGGATGTATTGATCATTTTCAGTGAAATTCTTCACATCATAATTTAAATATTTTACATAAGTCTAATTTCTTAAACCTTAGCATTTTTATACACAACTTACCTTTCCCAAAATTTTTCTCCCATTCATAGCAGCTAATGCAGCAGCTGCATCTCTGTGTTCATAAAATTCCACAAAGCAATAAGGGTCATTGCTTGTATGCTGCAAAACAGAAAATCCAACAGAAGAGTTGACCCTTCTGCTATCGGGTTGCTGAGAAAAAAATCCAGGAAAAAATATTACTTATAGCTAGAAACTTTAACAATGTTATTTCATTAGTATAAGATAACCTTTAAAATAACATTAAGAATGTAATACATTGAACTCTAATTTTTAAAATTCAACTCTTTTTGAAGATACTTCAATTATACTGAAAAATGTGGACATTTCTTATCAAGGTTAAATCCATTTTTTAAGTCTTCATTTAGCATTAGTCTACTAAGCTTAACACATACCAGGTTACCTGCAGAGGGGAACAATGGGTTTGGGAAATTCTGCATCTTTAACACATACAAAGAAAGCCTGAAAGGTTTTATCATTTCCCTCCTATCCCCTTCAAGTTTTTCTTCTTCCTCCTCCTGATTGACAAAAATCTTTCCTTTATTTGCCAAAGGACTCCTTGGTAGACCAGAAACCTGGAGTGGGAGCTCTCTTAGCTCCAACAAGTGAAAATATTAAATCTTGTCAATAGTTGGATGCAAATATCTTTTAAAGGAGTCAGTGAGTTAATAGTAAAGTGTAAAAGTGACTAAATATCCTCTCTTCACAAGTGGTCAAGTTTTAGTCTCGATGCTTGTGATATCATAATGCTACATGGTCTCCAATCATCCATACTGTATGCTAGGAACTGCTGGGGTTGGAAAGACCTGAATTTCTAATGTAAAACCAAGCAGACAAACCTGTCAGACTTTCTTTAGACATTTTGAAGCAGGGAAAAGGAAGGGTACAAACAGCCCCATCTGCCCTTCAGGTCACTTTTAAATAATACTAATTGCTAAAAAGTTTTATTAAATACAACAGAGATATTAAATGTAAAGACAGTCAACGACTTCTGAGAAGCCAATCAAATCGCAATCATTACAGTATGAAATTCAAAAACTAGATTTTAAGCTTTGTGAAAAATGTTTGCAGCGTGCACTAAGCTGGGGAGTTTTACATTGGGATATCTGCATTACTGATATTGTATGTACAATCCCAGGACCAAAGAGCTCATAAAGCAAGTTCTGAAAAATAGCTAATTTAAAACAAAATTAAGTTCACTTTAAGAACCCCATTTTCCCTTCTTTCTTCTTTCACATGTATAGGAAAATTTCTGTTGTAAATTAATTGCTAACCCACCGTGCTCTTGCACAGCAGCACTTTCTCCAGTAGTGCCAGCAAAAATGTGGAGATTGGGTCTTTATTTCACACCGCTTTAACCGTTATTAGCCAATATGTTGGTTCATATACGAAGTATAAGATACAAAGAAATGCCTATTTAAGGGACATGTGCTCAAATATAGTTTCCAGAGGGATATAAAGGAATGCAGTCATTCACTCACATCTCTGATATTGACAAAAGAGAACTGGATAGTAGGGCCCTAAAGTGGCACTAAGGGACAATAAAGAGGGCAGAAATAGCTCTCCGAAACACCCTCAATACAGGGCATCTGCCAACTGGTGCAGAGCCAACACATGGGCTCTACGCTGGCCCTCCTCTCAGCCCTTATGATAGGGACATGTCAGGAGGAGGACAGGATGTGGCTGGGGGCCCTGGGAAGCATATTTTAAGAGTTAGAGAAGTCATGAGACTGCACTAACCACAGGACTGGGGTAGGTCCCCAGGTGCCCCAGAACACCAGATACAAGTAAGGCTTAAAGCCCCTTTTCTCTCTCTCCCCCCATCACATTCCTGCTGCAGGAAGAGGAAGAATGGAGGAAACTCAGGATACACAGTGCATGTATTAGAGTTTATTCTTCCATTAGAAAATGCCCCATTTTCACCCTCGTTTCAAAGAAAGGGCCTTTTAAGGAGTGATTCTGGGTACCTCTGTTTTTGGGTGTCCAATTCAAGATTCCTTTAAAGGTCCCAATTTGCAAAAGTTACTGAGCAGCCACGCTCTGAAAAAAATCAAACCCATTCAGGGCATCTCAAGAAGGGCACCCAAAATCTGTAGTTATTTTTGACTATTTGGTCCATGTCTTCTACAAGCGGGATAACAAAAATGGAAACACAGAACTGAGAGCAAAGTAAAGTAGCATGCTAATTAGTCCTGGGGAAGAAACTATGCACCATCACAGATGGACTCATTCAATACTATCTCCACTTGGGGGAGATGAGAGAGAAGTTGGTGACTAGGTCTTGAGCAAGAGGCTCTTAAATAGGAGAGCTAGTTTAATGCCCATGAAAAGATGAAAAGTGCTCTGATTTTAGAGAGAAGGACAGGATAGGCAGGTGCAGCTCAGCCTGTATCCATAAGTATAGTTTTGCCATGTCTTCCCCTGCAATACACCCACTATTCTAGTTCTGGAAAAGAGTCTGCAAGTTGAATGTGAATTATGTACTCATTTTCAAGTTGTATAAATGGGAATAAGGAGTAAAAGGGTTTTAAGGCACCTATTACCCAAACTAGGTTTGGGATGCATTTCCACAAATTAAAGGCTGTTGTACTGACCTACTGTACCACCAGCATAATATTTCCATCTAAATCTGAAAGGAAATGCAAATACCACAGACATTCAGACCTTTGCAGTCTATTAAATACAATATAAAATACAAGTGTTAGCATGCTGTTTGTAGTGAACCACCCTAACAGAAACATCATACATTCCATTTTCTGTTTTCTCTCAATCTGCATTCCTGAAACTCAGACAAGACAAAGATGCCAGTTAATAATTTCTAAAAGCAAGCATTTAAATTTGGTACTACTACAGGCCACCAAATTCAGGGTGAACTTTGAACGCGCACACACACTTTAAAGGCCATAAATGGACACTGCACATTTGGATACTTTATTACAGATGAAACCTGTAATTTGACTAAGAAAATGGCACTGATTCTACTCTTATTGATCTATCTTCTTTCAGATTAGATAGATGTCAGATTACTAGTCTGTCCTTGAGTTGACTGGCTGAAGAGTCCTGGGTCAGTGAAAGATGTTGGAATATCTCAACCCTTCATCCATTCTAGACTATTTATTGACAGCTACTGAAGTCACTGGGTAAGGAAATGAACATGTGTGACTGAGAATTTACCTACAGCAGATTACTAGAACTCCATTTAACCATCTATGGTTATTAAAAATGTAGAACTATAAAGACTGGGTTAAAATGTCTGCAGTGCTAGAAATTCCCATCAAGTGTCACGAAACCAAAGGATGCCAATACTCAATTATACAAGCTGAAGACTGTCTTGGAAGGAACTTATTCCTAAAGAGTAAATGGCAACAAGAATTCTGTTGCATCAGATGACAGCCTTTGAGCACAAGCTGACAACTGCTTAGTCATGCATAGCGTTGAGTCCAAATATATAGAGCCCTGTGCAGATACAAAATTATATTCGCGGATGCGGATATCCGCAGATATAAATCAGTATCTTCAGAACTGCAGAGCTCTCACAGGAACCGCAGCAGCGAAAGGAGCAGAATGTGGGGCTGCCGCTCCCAGGAGCCAGTGCCCCGCGCCAGCGGCTCCTCCGGTGCGGCTATAGTGTCTCCATCCCTGCTTACTGGGGAGGGTATCAGGCTCACTGGCAGCTGTTCCTGATCGTGCTCATGTGTTCAAGTGGCACGCATGCCCACAGACAGGAGACGCAGATAGCTGCGTGGAAGGGCCAGAGGCAGGACTGGGGACGGTACAGAGGAGGAGGAGGAGGAGAGGAGCTGCCTGCATGGGGTCCTGGGAGCGGCGGCCCCACGTTCTGCTCCTTTTGCCACTGCGGTTCCCAGGAGAGCCTTGCGGGTCTGCAGGTATAAATTTGTATCTGTGCAAGGATCTACAAATACAGTTTGCCTAGGAAGCTATATTCCACCATACACCAGTGTTGCAGAGATATGCTGCCAATCTGATTTTCTGCATTTTAATGCAAACCCAGTATGCTATATTTGATACCATTTGAAAATGGAAGGCCTTACCTCTGTTATCATTTTACAGCTTTTGCATGGTCCAATCTGGCTGAATAACTGAAGTATAAGTACTTCAGTCACATCTCTGGAGAGGTTTCCTACATAGCTACACAAGGAAATAAACAGTATTTTAAGTCCAGCAACTTTATCTCCAAGTTTATAATAGATTTTAACATATTATACGATTTCTATGTAAAACCTCCTTTTAAATATCCCACACTGAACAAAATACTTTACATTTGCATATGAACTTATTCACAGTTACTAAATTAACAAGTTTCCTAAATTATAAGACTGGCAGTGCAACTGAGATCATGAAACTAGAAATAATCATGTAATAGTAGATAGCAATAATGCTGCTGTCAGCAGCAACAAAAAGGGAGAACAGGCAATCAAGTTGGGAATGATGTTTAAAATCCAGTTTTGCTACCCACTGACTAGAGAAAATTATTCTTTTATATAACCAACATAATATTTCTTAATATTTTATTGATATATAACGCAGCCAAATGTGATGACAACAAATGATCTCATAGTCAGAGAGCTCAATTCTTTGGTTCTATTGCATCTAGTCATTTGGGGGAAAACAACAAACCCACAAACAAGAATGTAACTTAGAGGGTAGTACAGAGAAGGAGTATTCCATTAGGCATCTGTTGTGGTAACTGAGAATTCCAGAGGAAGGGTAAGTGTGTTAAAAAACAGTATACATGCAACAAAACTCTTGCAAGTTTTGACCAAAAGTCATTCTGATACTAACTACTACACTGCCTTTTTCACACCCCCCCCCTTTTTTTTTTTTTTTTTTTTTTTAAACTTAAGAACTTTTTAGTACTTACTCAACCTTCGGGACAATTCCAAATTTAAAAGTGTATGAGTTGGTCAATTTCAGGTGAAAAAAAGTTTCCTACTCAAACTCCAACAGGAAAGTTCATCTACTTTCTTCAATACTGAAAGCTAGTAGAGAATCTAGAATGCACCTCCACAAAAGGTAAAGCCATATCATGAAAACCTGCTGAAAATCCACATTTTCTAATTTGAATTATCAAATTTCAGTAATGAAATGTACAGCTTTGGAACTGAATTTATATGTAAAAATTGTACAATGATATTCAGTACATTTGTCAATAAAGTCTCAAATCTGGAGCACAGGAACGTTCACATCATGTAGGTATATTTACAACTTAAGAAAAGGAGTACTTGTGGCACCTTAGAGACTAACAAATTTATTTGAGCATAAGCTTTTGTGAGCTACAGCTCACTTCATCGGATGCATTCAGTGGAAAATACAGTGGGGAGATTTATATACACAGTGATATACCGATGATATAGTGATAATCAAGGTGGGCCATTTCCAGCAGTTGACAAGAACGTCTGAGGAACAGTGGGGGGTAGGGGGGATAAACATGGGGAAATAGTTTTACTTTGTGTAATGACACATCCACTCCCAGTCTCTATTCAAGCCTAAGTTAATTGTATCCAGTTGGCAAATTAATTCCAGTTCAGCAGTCTCTCGGAGTCTGTTTTTGAAGTTTTTTTGTTGAAGTATTGCCACTTTTAGGTCTGTAATTGAGTGACCAGAGAGACTGAAGTGTTCTCCAACTGGTTTTTGAATGTTATAATTCTTGACGTCTGACTTGTGTCCATTTATTCTTTTACGTAGAGACTGTCCAGTTTGACCAATGTACATGGCAGAGGGGCATTGCTGGCACATGATGGCATATATCACATTGGTAGATGTGCAGGTGAACGAGCCTCTGATGGTGTGGCTGATGTGATTAGGCCCTATGATGGTGTCCCCTGAATAGATATGCGGACACAGTTGGCAACAGGCTTTGTTGCAATGATAGGTTCCTGGGTTAGTGGTTCTGTTGTGTGGTGAGTATTTGCTTGAGGTTGGGGGGCTGTCTGTAAGCAAGGACTGGCCTGTCTCCCAAGATCTGTGAGAGTGATGGGAGACAGGCCAGTCCTTGCTTACAGACAGCCCCCCAACCTCAAGCAAATAAAACTATTTCCCCATGTTTATCCCCGCCCCCACCCCACTCGCCACTGTTCCTCAGACGTTCTTGTCAACTGCTGGAAATGGCCCACCTTGATTATCACTACAAAAGGTCTCCCCCACCCCTGCTCTCCTGTTGCTAATAGCTCACCTTAAGTGATCACTCTGGTTACAGTGTGTATGGTAACACCCATTGTTTCATGTTCTCTGTGTATATAAATCTCCCCACTGTATTTTCCACTGAATGCATCTGATGAAGTGAGCTGTAGCTCATGAAAGCTTATGCTCAAATAAATTTGTTAGTCTTGAAGGTGCCACAAGTACTCCTTTTCTTTTTGCGAATACAGACTAACACGGCTGCTACTCTGAAACCTGTCATTACAACTTAAGAGTATCACAATGCCACCCAACTTTAAGTATTCAAGTGTGCCTGTTAAACCACAGACACTTCGCTTTAGTGTATCACTTTCAAACAACTTCACAATGAAGTTTAATACATATGGGTAAAAATGGAGGCAGGAATACCACTATATACTAAGCGAAAGCTATTTAAAGTCTGTTTGAAAAGTTGCTTCCTTCAACTAACAAATGAGAAACACCAAATATCTTTAAAATCACTTTTTAAACACTTACAGTTACTCCCTTTTATCTGTTTATTACCTTTGAAAAGCCTGAAATAAACTCTCTGCCAATGTTATAGTTCCCTATGGTCAGTCTTCTACTCGAATGGTGATGAAATCAACACTACATACTTGATTGGTTTTGCACCAGTACCACACAAATCTAAATCAAGAGAAAACCTTTTAGGTTTAAAAACAGTATTTGTTAACTATTGTTTCAGTGAATGTAAAATATTTGTTTCTCTAATCTCTCAACCAGGTCTTAAATTTTAATCGGGGTCCAGAAAAACTTTTTTAGATATCAGCTGGATATAAACTTTCCCATTTAGAATATGCATGCATATTTACAAAGTCAATTCTATATATAGTAGGGAAAACTCACTATCAGAAACTAATGGTTCACAACATTTTAGAATAAATTTCACTGAACAACTTTTTCAAAAAAGCTATCCAGACAAACCAGCTATTTGGCTTTTATTTATATACATTACACACACACACACAAAATATACAGCAGCCAGCTACACTAACACTGAGAACTACACTTCTGTCACTACTTGTAACACGGCTGTCAATACATATCACATCTTTCACTGAATTGCAACATAAGATTTAGAACTTTCTTCTAGGTTACCTAGCCACAACAACATGAATTGTCTTTTCAAACTACATAAATATATGCCATACTAAAATTAGTTTAAATTTTAAAACAGACTAAACGATACTTAATGTTTAAAAAATGTGTAGACTATTCATAGTCTGAACCCAAAATTTAACCTTTGAGGATGTTACTAGAATCAGACAAAAAAATAACTGAGATTATAAATAAAACAATCCTTGTGAAGAAATAACCATTAATTTTGTAGGACCTACATAATGAGCACTTGTGTTTCCTCTGCTATCACTGCAGCAGTATAAGCTAACACATTCCCAAATGGTGTACATAGTCCACACTCATCAATTGCGCTGCACAAACATGAATGTAAACAGAGTGAAGTCAGGGTGGCTTCATCTCCATTGACTCAAAGAAATGAGGGAAGATTATGTTTGCAATATAGTAAAATATCAGAAAGAGCATCATTCCAAGGTGTATATTAATACTGTGCAAAAACTATACAAAACAGAACTTCTTTCATGCTGGCAGGAAACTAGAAAAATCATTCTTCAGGAATTAGCATAAGCTTTACTCCACACTAATTTAATAAATTTCCAAAAAGGACAATAGGCAGGTTTATATAACTACTAAAAAATCATTATGAAAAAGGTTAAGAACTTACTATAAAATTCATGTTTCAGCCATTTTGTAGGCTGCTTCCTTATGGAAAAAAGCAATACTACTCTGGGTCAGTTAGCTCCTATATTTGAAGGAAGTATAATGCTTTATTGGCTTAAGAACAAGTTTTTAAAAATTCCCTGAATGAATTTCAGATAATTGCATCATTCTATATTGTAGTATGTTTTCCTTCAGCTTTCAGTGTTATAAAAAATATACAAAAGCAGTTAACACTATTCTCAAATTGCTACTACCATTCTGAAACTGCAGTACTGTAGACTCAAGTACACCTATACTACACACACACACAAAAACTGCAGCAGCAAGTCTCAGAGCTAAATTCAACTGACTTAGGCTCAGGCTATGCGGCTAAAAATAGCAGTGTAGATGTTCCCTTTCGGGTTGGAGCTGGGTTTTGGAGCCTGGGCTCCATCCCAAACAGGAATGTCTACAATGCTATTTTAAGCCCTTTAGCACAAGCCCCATTACCTCAAGTCAGCTGACCCATACTCTGAGACTGGATGTCCTGGGTTTGTTTGTTTGTTTTTAGTGTAGATGTACCCTCAGACCAATCTGTAATATAATGTTAAACAACATAAGCATAGCAATATCTGCAGAGTCCAGATTTTTAGAACCATTTGGCCATGCAAACTTATAGAAGTTCGGGCCAGTGGGAGTTAAAGATGAAGATTTAGCTTCAATATTTCATGTAGTCTTTGTACTTAATATTAGCACTACTCCCAATATATTCAAAGAGGACTTAAAACAAAATACAAATATCAAACAACTTTGGTGTAAAGTACTTGAATATCCCAAATAGCCAGGGTACGGAAGACATTCAACCCCTTTGGAACTGAAGTCTTATGTTACCAAAATCCACTCCCCATGAAGCCACAAAACACCAGCTTGGCTTGAGTGGCAAGACAATATACTCATGACTTCACAACAGCCAGGGAAACAGCCACTTGTAACATGCAGCCAGCTTAGAAAGTTTTTTTAATATAAATTATGCATAGTTTAAAAGTTGTACTATCTATTTAGACTATAAAATACTAAGTTCGCAGAACTATGCAATATGACGTTTGGAGTAAAGCAAGTGCTTTTAAAAATACTACTTCTATGGTCTTCCAAGCTTTTTATATTATTATAACCCACAGGATAATAGTTTCAATTTTGCAAAACCATACATTATACAGTAAAAAAATGTACTTACTATACCTCTCTAGGCTGTCTCCTTAATTCATGGGATATCAATATGCTGTGGCTTCATGCATATTGACATATTTGTACAGTGTGTTCACTTCTGTAAAATTGTGGCATTTACATACTACATTGATAGGCATAGTTTAAAAACCTAGACCAGATACCAGAAGTCCAAGATATTATACTACTGAATGATTTTGACAATGTCTATAGACCAAGGACTTGTCTTCACTACTGAGGTGAGTCGACCTAAGTTACGCTACTCCAGCTATGTGAATAGCTGTGAATATCTGGAGTTGACATAGCTTAGATCGATTTACCCCGGTGTCTTCACTGAACTGCATCGATGGGAGACGCTCTCCCGTCGACTTACTCCAGCTCCCCAAGAAAATTAAGGTAACAGGGTCGACTGGAGAGCACTCTGTGGTTGATTTAGTGGGTCTTCACTGGACCCACTAAATCTATCCCTGCTGTATCGATTGCAGCAGTGTGGATCTCCCCGTAGTGAAAACCAGCCCCAAGAAACAATATTTGAGGTTCACAGATCCTGTTAAGCTAGTAGAAGAAAAATTCTAACAGCAGAGCACATCAACCATCAACTAGGCTGAGGATCAAAAGAGCTCTATGAGGGCAACACTTTTTTATCGCTGTACAGTAGGCAAGTGAGGACAGCTATGTTCATAGCTACTTCTTTTTGGCCCATCAAAGTTCTTCCAGGTTCTACCTTAAAGAAGGTTATTGAATGTTTGCGGGGAAGGGTAAGAAAAGGGGAAAGTTATATGGTGAAAATTTCACATGAATTCCAACTCTCTGAATTGGTCAGATGGCATTGTCTCACAGATACTACTAGTGAGCTACAGGAAAGAGGAAATGCTTTGGAAATTCCATATTGTAGCTTCCAGAAATGGAAGCTATTACCTTTATCTATGAGACTTGGCTTTAAGTGAAGTTTGAGATTCAAAGTTTTAGTCTTAGCTCAGTGCCCCATGGATCAGATCCACATTCCAAAATACATAATTTGGCATAGTGGGTGATATAATACCTTTGTGTACAGTGGTGACTATGCGATGACTGCTAATATGGAGAACAAACAACTTTAGCGTGCTAAAAGGACAGTCCCAAGTCAGAGTACAGATCATTGGCAGGACTCAGGTTCTAGCTTCCCAGGGAATCAAAGTAATAAGACTTCAATGTCTACTGTTTGTGAAGGATCCGACAGAATTTACAAGAGTAAGTTTGATTCCAACTGAAACTTTCATCTCAACAAGATGTGTTATTAGTAAGTTCTAAAGTACTCTTATCAAAAGAGTTTTTGAGGCCTCAAAAATTTAATACAATTTGTTAGTCTAATATATTTTATTACTGATTTCAGTCTCAACTAGCATGGCATTGAGAATCAATTCAAAAGTACTTTTTTGCTGTTACTTTCTATATAATGTTAATAAGGAGAGGCTTTGATCAGAATCCAGACACAGAATCCAGACATATGAGGCACTGTAGAGGTAAACATAGTTCTCTCTTCCTTACCATACTGCCATGTTATGCTGATGAAGTGAGCTGTAGCTCACAAAAGCTTATGCTCAAATAAATTGGTTAGTCTCTAAGGTGCCACAAGTACTCCTTTTCTTTTTGAAAAATAAGCTGATAAATTATCGAAATACTACCATTTCCTTGGACAAGTGAGCCAACTATAATTTTTTTCAGATTTATATAAAAGCCTGCTAGCTGAGAGAGGTTAAATGGTCTTTGTTTTCTAGTATTTCAGATACTTTGAACCATTAAGAAAGTCATTAAACACCAGAAAGCAATATAATACCACTTAAAATACTGCAAAATAAGTTAATACTGTAGGCAATTAACATTTAAAACAATTACTTAGGACCTAAGGCCTTTGGGGTTTTTTTTGCCAATTAAAACATTTGATCCCTAGCTGTGCTGTCTATAGGAGAAAAAACAGTAACATACAGTATTTTCCAGTGTGGCAATAGAAGAGAACTCCTGAGATATATTTTCTCTAATAAGTGAAATACCGCATGGGCACAAAACCATGACACTTATTTTATTGACCACGTGATTATACAATTGGTCAACTGGGTTTAAAGATAAAATACCTACTACTTACTTTATAGAAAATTACTTAAGAGTTCAATGTGCAATATTACTATTTGGTACTAGATGTCAGTGAGCATCTTATTCAAATGAAAAGGCATGAATGCTATACATGAATGGCTTAACGTAGGCCAGTAATCTTAAAAAAAAACCCACAAGATGAGGATTTGAGAGAGAATCCTAAATTTAAAAACATTATTGGTATTTCAGATAAAGCTAGAGGTGAGTGGAATGTCTAAGCAATTCTACAGCAGGATTTTTTATATTATTATGCAAGAGAAAATTATTTGTATTTTAAGAAAAGCACTTACTGTATATTAACTTGACAAATTAAGCAGAGATATAATCATATGTGATTATTCAATCTTCTTCTGCAGCTCTTCTGAGGTGTTATTTCAGACATCTTAGCACAAATGTAATCTTGTCATTAAATGGCTAAGGGTTAAACTACTTCACTTCCAGATGCCTCAGTCAAAAGTATAAACTACTAACACCACCAGAACTTGACAGCATCAGTCAAAGCATATTTAAAACTTAGCCTAGTTCCAACTTTCCCAGAAGTGTTTTTGTTTTTAGAGGGGAAGTCAGGAGTATCTTTCATTCATTAAAAATAAATGAAATTAAACCTCACTGTGCATCTTACTCTTTCTCCTTCCCCCACTTAAAAAAAAATCCTAAGATTATTCCCCATTGTTATAAGTGAATTCCAAGTCCTTTTAGGCAGTCAATATCCATTTCTAAAAGTTATTTGGGGTAGAAGGACTCAAAATATGTACCTCAAAGAGCAAAGGCAGGCCTGGTAACTGTTGTTATACTAAATCAGGAATAATCGAATCCAACTTTTGTGGATTGGGGAAGAGGAGGGTAAGAGACAGACAATATCACCTACAAAAATAAAATTGGTTAGAGACCAATTTTATTCCCAACACAGTCTGCATTTTTAAGTGTCTTAACAACCCAAATTAGGCCCCAAAGGCCATTTCAAAGCTATTTTCCCAAGGTAGGCAAAAGGGCAACATCTTTCTTACCCACATGCACAGTCTGAGTTTTTTGTATTTCATTTAGTATATATACTGTTCTTCACAAAACTGGCAGAGGGAGCTGAGATTATAAACTAGTTGAAAATAGTCTGAACAAAACTTATTTTATTTAGACTTTTAAAAATGCATATAAAGTGCCAATTTATACTTTCCAGGTACCTCCCATATAACTTAAAAATACAACAAAATATTCCAACATAACGAAAGCACAGCAGATTTCAGTAAGACTATCAGCAAACTAAGCAATTCAAAACCTCCCATTTTTTAAAGATTAAGCTCACTTGCTTAGAAGGAAACCTTCAAGCTGTTAGTAAGTCACCCCATACTGACACACTCAAGATGATGTGAATTCTCATGACAGTGTCTAGCAAAAAACATACTAAGTAAGTACTGGAGAAAAAAATAAATGACTTTTCTAAACATCCAGTTTTAGGGAAAGAATCCTCTTTCACAATGGTCTTCACCTCACCCCAGGAAAGAAAATGAAACAATGAACATCTGTTTGATGACACCACAAACTAGAACCATGAGAAATCCATTTACCTTGGAGTAGCTGTGAGCATTCTTCTGCCACATATACAATTCAGATGGGTGAAGGGAGGGTTTAGTCGCAACAACAAAGCAGGCCGACATATATGCCTACCCTACTACTCTTCCCTTAGCCTCAAGAGTACAATAAGGAGCATGCCTTCCTCAAAATTGTCAGTCATTGATTATGCACCCCATTCACAATTCTGGATCTCTCCCGTGCCTCCCTCTACACTCACACGTCTTCTGGCTCTCCACTTCCCCTCCCAAAGTCAGAATCATCCAACCTAGTTTCCTCCTCCTACCTCACTTCAGTTTTTGCACTTTGCCTTTCAGTTACTGGATCTTCCCCTCCTCCCAGTCAATATACTCATCCTCCCCCCCGTCGGTATTCTACTCCTCCGCCTTCCCACACTTCCAATTTCTGGACCATCTCCTCAGTATCACCCGTTGCCCTCCCCCGTCAATATCCTCTGCCTTCCTCCATTCCTCCAGGTTATGTGTTCTCTCCCCCCAAAATTCTCCTCCCCCTTTCCCTGTTTCTGTAGCTTCCTCTTCCCTCCCTCTTGCAATTTCGGTCCCACCCCAACTCCCGTCAGTATCTTCCACGTTCTCCTTCCTCTCTCCGGTTTCTGTGGTCTCTCCTCGCGCCCCCTCCCCCGCGTCAATATCCGCCTCCCCCCGGCCAGGCCCCTCATGCTATGGCAGCACGTCCCGCGCCACGCTCTGAATCCCCCCGGCCCGCCCGCCCCGTCAATATCCTCCCTCTAGCTCCCGACGCCCCCCAAGCCCCTCTCCACCCGGGGGCTGCTCCCGGCCAGTCCCCACGGGCCCCCATTCCCCGCCCGGCTCCCGCTTCTCTTCACTCACAGGGTCCTGGGCTGCCCGTCGTCTTCCATCACGGCGCGTGAGGGCCGTTCGTAGCTGTCTCCGGGGGGCGCGCTGGGGGGGGGGCTCCGCCGCGCACTGAGAAGGGAAGGGAAGGTGAGGGCCCCAGCTCCCCTCGCTCAGTCTCGCCCCCGCGCCAGGTCCCGACACCGCAGTCCGAGCAAGAGAGGGAGGCAGCACTACAAAATGGCCGCCGCCGCCAGCCACTCAGGAAGCCGCGAACTGCGCAGCCGCAGCCCGCTCCCTCTCCGGCCGGATTCTCTTTCCCATTCCCCGCCACCGCGCTGCGGTGCCGTCTGGGGGTCGTAGTCACAGAGGATAAGACTTGGGTAGGTGGATGGGGTCGCCCCACGGCCTTCTGGGAATTGTAGTTTTAGGAGGCGGGACTATCTCAATACTCCCAGAAAACTGGAAGGGATGGGAGGGCAAAAGACTATAACTCCCAGCATGGCCAGCGGCGGAGAGACCAGGCATTTTAGGGAGAACATGGGGCATCCCCTGACCCTCCTCTGAAATGCCTGGTGCCACAGTTCGTTCCCGTTGAGCGGGGCGATAATTGGCAGTAGCTGATTCGCCCCAGATCACCTGGGTGGGTTTAGTTGGGGCCTTTTAAACCTTGAGTAAATCGGCCTGTTTGGACTGAATAAACATAGACAGTGTTAAGTTTCAGATTGTTCCTTGCCGGAGTGAAAGGCCAAGTGTATGGTGAAAGCCCAGATCCGCAGGCAGCGCTGGGCTTACGCCACCACTTCTTCTCCCCCCCTCCCGCCGGTTGCTAAGTCTGGCCGCAGCTACCAGGAACGGGAGGGCGGGGGCGATGGTGACCTCACTCGCTCCCGGTGTCAGCCTTTGCCGGGCGGCGGGGGGGCCGCTGGGCCAGGAACATGAGTAGGAAGCCGGGCGCCCTTCTCTGTGACCTCGGGGGGGGGGGGGTTAGGTAGCGTTAGGACTCAGGCTCCCCACCCCAGCCACGGGGCAGGAAAGGCAGGCGCCCACCCCAGCCCCCCCCCGAAAGTGTTAGTAGCGCGGGGCAGAACGTATCCGAAACTCAGGGACCGACATTTTGTAAAGCATTTGGGGTTCCAGCTTTTTACGCGATAAAGGGCCCTGCTTCTGAACACCCGCCCTCTGAAAGCAAGGTCTCGTGTTAGGCACCCGTCCCAAAATCACCAGTTGCTTTTGAAAACATAGGCAAAGACGCCTTCTGCTCTGCCTGCATGGACGTTGGAGTGAGCTAGGCAAAATTAGCATGTACATGTTCCCACCCAACCAATAACCCGCTTGTTCTTTTACTTTCATGTCCCAAAGTACGGAGTAGGTGTAGGTTGATTAAAATCCATGAAATTTTGTAATGCTGTGTTTAAGACCTCAGCCCACTTTCTGTAAAAAAGGGTATTTGCTCTGATGCTGCTATCTTTCCCCAGTGTATCAGTTGTTCCTCCGCAGAGATGGTTGCATTTCATAGATTCATAGATTCCAAAGACAGAAGATACCTGTGATAATCTAATCTGACCTCCTGTATAACAGGCCATCGAATTTACCCCCAAATAATTCCTTTTGAACTACAGCATATCTTTAAAAAAATCTATTTCAATGCTGTTACGTGTATCAGCACAATTAGAACCATTAAAAAGTGTTGCCATTTGCTAGGCTGCAGTGTGTGTGATGTTCCTTATTCTTAGAATGTAAGCAATGGAGGAAAATTTTACTACCACACCTGGGTTTGTTGGGTTTTTTTTAAGAAAAACACCCACTGTGCAGTAGATAGGGCTTGATCCTCTAGAGACATATAAGTAACTTTACTCAGATGAGAGAGACCATTGAGGTTTACACATGTAACTTTACATGTCTATAAAAAATTGCTCTGGGCTTCTTTGAGATGCTTGATAAATGTAAAATATTATTACTGTTTGTTGTTTTAGCAACCTAAAATTAGGCAGACCTGGGTTTTTGGGTGAAGAAGACTGCAATAAGGTGTCTTTTTAAGATTATTTTTATAAATTTATTGATAACCATTATGCTTGGCTCCATACAAAACACACTGTAAATTCCTTCGTCTTACACTTTAACTTGGACAGACAATAGTTCGAATGAAAACAGTTCAGAAGAATATTCTGCTGAATGGTCAAAGACTAGAAGGTCTAATTAAAGATGAAGAACATGTTCAATTTTGTAGATGGATTATTGTTGAAACTAAGACTTCCTAGAAGTGCTTGAAGCCGTGAAGCATTTCACTGCTAAAACAAATGCCTCTAGCAGGGCCAGTTTGTATGTATGAATACTTAACAATACAAAATGATGCATGCAAATTGAGGACCTGATCGTCTCAACACTTATTGTACTACCAAGTATTGTGCTTTCTACAACCTAGCTGAAGTCACAGTTGAAAGTCTCATTGGTACTGTGGCAGGATCAGGTTCTTATTTTGAATAGCATATTTCTACAAACCATATGCCCTCAAAGTGCTATACATTATTAAATTCTACAGTTACAAAGATAAGTGACAGCAGAAGGATGAATACATTAAGAGGTAAAAAGGGAGAAAAAAAGGAGGTTGAAGTTGAGATCTGAACAATATTTTAATTCCATTTTTGCTAGCACTTTTTACTTAGTGCATTGCCTTATTATTTAAATGTCAACAATGGAAAATTAGCTACTGCTACATACATTGTGGTACTGTCAAGTTTAATGACATTTTAAAAGCCTGGTAGAGGTGACAGAACCCAGTGTGAATCTCTTTTTCTGCCTTCTCAAAATTTCAGACATTACATATCTTCCTCCTAATATTGAACAAACTGTCAACATGCTGAATTGATGGTAGTAATCCCAAATCCCATTTGATATGGGTAAGCAGGGGAAAAGGAAGATATAAATGACAGCTATGACAGGCAATAGTATACATAAATGACATACTATTACGGTATACAATATCATAGGAATCACAAATACATTCAGCAAAATATCCTGGCTTTTAATCTTACATGTCAAGAAAGTGAGACCATCCATTTAATTAAAATCCTGTTTTATTAATAAGCTGATAATTAACTCACTAGTTTCACTAAATTCTATGTACCGTTCAGCTATGTTGAGTCTTGGCATTTTTATAGTACCTAACAACTAGTGTGTCAAAATGGTCTTAGAATTACTGAGCCATATCCTACTGTTGTTTAGGTGTTCCCACACAAGAGCTAGAACAGAGGTGGGCAAACTGCAGCCCGCGGGCCACATACGGCCTGGAGGACCGTCCTGCCCAGCCCTTGAGCTCCCATCCGGGGAGGATAGCCCCCGGCCCCTCCCCTGCTGTCCCCCTCCCCCGCAGCCTCAGCGCGCCGTGCCGCCAGCGCTCTGGGCGGCAGGGCTGCGAGCTTCTGCTGGGCAGTGCGGCTCTAGCCTGTGCGGCCGCATGGCTGGCTCTGGCCAGTCGGTGCGGTTGCCAGTCCTGGTGGTCTGAGCGGCATGATAAGGGGGCAGGGAGCAGGGAGGTCCTGGGGGGCAGTCAGGGGACAGGGAGAAGGGGGCGGTTGGATAGGTGTGGGAGTCCCAGGAGGCCTGTCAGGGGGCGGGGGTGTGGATAGGGGGCGGGGCAGTCAGGGGACAGGGAGCAGGGGGGGTTGGATAGGGGGTGGGGTCCTGGGGGGGCAGTTAGGAGCGGTGGGGTCCCAGGAGGAGGCGTTCAGGGGACAGGGAGCAGGGGGGGTTGGATGGGGCGGAGGTTCTGGGTGGGGCGGTCAGGGGACGGGGAGGTGTGGGGGGGTGGATAGGGGGTGGGGTTCCAGGGGAGCGGTTAGGGTCGGGGGTTCTTGGGAGGGGGCGGTCAGGGGGCAAGGAGCGGGGGGGTTTGGATGGGTCGAGGGTTCTGAGGGGGGCAGTCAGGGGGAGGGGGCGGATAGGGCACGGGGGCCAGGCTGTTTGGGGAGGCACAGCCTTCCCTACCCGGCTCTCCATACAGTTTTGGAACCCCAATGTGGCCCTCAGGCCAAAAAGTTTGCCCACCCCTGAGCTAGAACACTGTGCAAGGATCTTCTTACAAAGTTTCTCCTGAATAGTTCCATTTGAGAGGGCACTGGAACTAGGAAGGGGATTGACCCACTGTCAAGGCTGATTCCTCACTCTGGCACTTCGAGTGCAGAAGGTGGGTGCCCGCAAGGATTCTAAAAATTAATACTGACCACTCTAGGCTTGTATTAAACTCTTAAGGTTATAGCTTCTCTTTGACCTTGGATGGGTAGATGCTGCCACCACTCAAGTGCAACCTCCCCCGCTTTTTTGGAACCCAGGAAGGCGCACTTGGGAATTCCTTCCTGTGGGGTACCCTCAAGCCCTTTCACACACACCCCTCCCGGGGAAGAGCTGAGAAAGAAAGCAAAGGAAATCAGCTGTTGCCACCAGCTAATGAAACAACATATGCACAAACCTCTTAGGACACAAAAACCCAATCCTGTTCTTAAAAAAGGTAAATTTTATTAAAAACAAAAAGAAAATACATTTGGAACTTAAGCTACTGCTAGATTTAAAAAGAGCAAATATAATAATTAAGCATCAAGAATGGCTTTCTGGAGGTCCAGCTTAAAGGTTACAAGTGAAATAAAAGCACTTGGGTTAGCACAGAGAGAAGTCCACAAGCCATAAAGAAATAAACCTAATCGTGTCTTCCTAGACATTTCCTGATCTACTTACATATCTGGGGTTTTTAAAGGAGTAGTTTCTAGGTATGAGCTGATTGTTTTTCATACCTGGCTTAATGTTTTTTACAGCATAGTTCCAGCCCCATCCCTGCTCTGTCCCCTCTCTCCGGAGAACAACAACAGACAGACAAAAGGGGAGTCTTGTTTCAATTTTAAAAAGTTCTAGCCCTCCCATTGGCTCTTTTGCCAGGTGCTCACTCACTTCCTTTTTCCTATGCATTCAGTCAGACTTTTTAACCCTTTACAGGTAAAGCAAGTAGAGAACAGCTACCAACAGGGATTTTATAGCTAACTGTCTGGCTGGGTGTCCATAAAAGGGAACTACCCCTCCCCCCCACCCCCCCCCCCACACTTCATTTATCACACCCACAAAACCCATAGATGCTCCAAGATTCACACAGATTTTGGGACATTTCCAAAGACCCAGAGCATACATGCAGCAGCCCAAGGCCTGTATCCTGCTCTTTAACCTCTCCCATTGCAGCACATACTGATATACAACCCCTAACTTGAGGCTTCACAGAAATCTACACTGGAGCAATGGGTTTGTGTTTTAATATAGGGGGATTTACTTTTATCTAGCAGTAGCTGCTACATGAATTGATGCTTGGAAATCCATCAGGATTTGAGAGAAGCATGCCACAGAATGCAGCTATTCCTCAACTAAGTATACAGGATGGAAAATGCAGCAGAATCACTGCTCACACGCACTCCCACTGAAGATTTGAGGGATTTTCTCGCACATTGTTTTTAGCTTCCCAGCAGAGGGTAGTATGTACCCCAAAGTTTTGATTTTATACTACTTACTTGCAACACACCTAAAATCTGGAATCTCTAATGCTCTCAGTCTTTCTTCCAGAGGGGTAGCTTCAAGAACATCAGAAATTCAGGATCTGAAATTTGATGCTACAATATTTCAGCCATTTTTTTCATAGCGCTGACAATTTTTTCTGTATAAATTACATGACTTGTGGGATAGCCTGGGATATACTGGGATGTTTCTTATCTAAGTCTTGCTAAATTTTAGATGGTGATTCTTTAAATATAGATTCCAGGTTGTATTCATATTATTACCATAAGGATTCCATACAACTGATTAACCCTAAACACTGAAACATATTAGGTATCAGAAAATTGATGCAGTACTTCCGAAAGAATTGGTGCTTTGTATCTTATCACTGTTTAATATTAACATTGGTTTCAAAAGCTTTTATTTCAATCCAAACTCGATCCTCTTCAAAAGGCCTCAAAAATTAAAGAACCATGCTGACTGAAATTGAGGTGTTTGGAAGCAAAAATGGAAAGTATTGTACCAAAACTACTGGCCCTTTTTATACTGTCATTTTAAAACTGAGTAAATAAATATAAAAAACTACATTCAAATTCGGACTTGAATCAGCAAACTGGTTTTTACCTTACTCCCTTACATCTAAGGATTCAAACTCAGTGCAGGGAAGTTACATGCTCATCATAGTCATAAGAGTGTTTCAGTGCAGTTTCTAAGAATGAGGTGTCTGCATCACAACTGTCATCTTTATTGGCAATTTCAGCAGAGAGGGCAAGCAATAAATGAACATGGAAATGGAATTATCCTCTCTCAACTAGAAGTGCTGTCTAAGTCAAGTTTCAGGAGCGTCATATGGAAAAAAATGCATACTTCAGCCTGTGCTGAAGACAAATAGAGGACTTTGGTTTTCAGGGCTGACCCTCCGTTACCTTTCAGAAGCACTTATTTCACAACAATGTTAAAAATATACTGGACAAAATATAGTGCTCTGTGAATGATTTTCTTAAAAGGTGTTGAGTTTCTGTACGTATAAACACAATCTCTGTTAAGGTAAAAATGAAAAACATAATAAGAGTTCGCAAACTATTGCTACTTATATATTTTGTAATATTATAGTCACTTTTCAAGGTGTTCTGTCCTGCTTTTCCCATACGCTCTCTAAAAAGGCAGTTTTTAGGGAAACTACATTTTTGACCAGACTAAGATTCCTATACCTAACACATAAACTACTACTGGCATGATTAAAATGTTCTCATTATGAAGATTCTGAATAAAGGCTCCATATAAAAACTAGCATAGGAACATCTTTATTTTTCTTTACTTAATGATGTCTATTTAGGGCTTTTCTACACAGGGAAATGGATCGGACTAGCTTCTTGTATGGATGCTTGTGTCCCAGAATAAGAGTGCTTTTTCTGATTTAAATTAATCCACTTTGGAAGTGGATTAAGCTAAAGTGTAAAAAGGCACTCTTATTCCAGAATAAGAGTGTCCACATGGGAGTTATTCTGGACTAGCTATAGCACTTCAGATTCACATCCTACCTTCTTCTGGAATAACTTCCCTGTGTAGGCAAGTCCTTTAATACTTTCTCCCATCCCTTCAAATCGTGACATAATAAAGAAAACAATCTGTAAAGAGGTTTGTCAGGACATTTACAAGTCATGCTGTTTATGCACTGATGTTTTCACATCATTATTTCAAACTGTCATAAATATAAAGGGAAGGGTAACAACCTTTATGTATGCAGTAATATAAAATCCCTCTTGGCCAGAGGTACAGAATCCCTTTATCTGTTAGGGGTTAATCAGTTCAATTAACCTCGTTGGCACCTGACCAGAAGGACCAATGGAGAAAGAAGATACTTTCAAATCTGGGGGGGAGAGAAGGCTTTGTTTTTATGCTCTGTGTGTGTTCTCTCCGAGACAAAGAGAGAGACCAAGCAAGTAATCCAGCTCCTACTGAATGATACATCTAAATTACAGGAATAGTAAGTAAGAGCAAGGAAATGTGTTAGAGTATCTTTTGTTTTAGCTTGTGAATTTTCCCTATGGGTAGAGGGAGGTTTATCCCTGTTTTTTTGTAACTTTAAAGTTTTGCCGAGAGGGGAATCATCTATGTTTTGAATCTGATTACCCTGTAAAATTACCTTCCATCCTGATTTTACAGAGGTGCTTCTTTTACCTTTTTTTTATAATAAAGTTCTGTTTTTTTTAAGAATCTGATTGGGTTTAGTGTCCTAAAAGCCCAAGGATTTGGTCTGTGCTCACCTGTACCAATTGGTGAGGATATTATTCTCAAGCCTCCCCAGGAAAGGGGGTGAAGGGGCTTGGGGGGGAATATTTTGGGGAACAGGAACTCCGAGTGGTTCTTTTCTTTGAACCTTTGTCTAACTCACTTGGTGGTGGCAGCGAATACCATCCAAGGACAAGAAGGGATTTGTGCCTTGGGGAAGTTTTAACCTAAGCTGGTAGAAATAAGATTAGGGGGTCTTTCATGTGGATCCCCACATCTGTACCCCAGAGTACCCCTGACACAAACATACATTACAATTGCTGGATTTTGAATCCACATTTTTGGAAGAAGACATTCCGGCTGGAGGCAGTATGGGTTTTGAAAATGTGAAGTGGATAGGTGTTTTTTTTGAAAAGTGTTAAAAAATGCAAGAGGGATGAAGATGCGAGGAATTTTTGGCATGGTGTGATCAGCTATATCAACAATGATGGGTCTTGATTTGTCAGAGATCAGATGAGATTTTCCACATTTCTTTTGTCTGAGAAAAATTGCTCTCTGATGAGGAAGATCTGTGCAACTCAAGGTTGCCTGGTATGGGAGATTTTAGGTAAAATGTTTACATGGGGGGGATGTGCACTACGTTGTGTGGTCCATGTAAGATGGGCAACTGGATCTGTGCTTCTGCAGATCCAGTAGCCTGGAATCCTGCAGAGCTGATACAGACATGTAGTGGCTGCTTCTGAAGCCAGAGTCTAGAAACAGCAACTGCAGAGGAGCTACCCATATGTGAAAATGACTCAATTTCATCTATGTCTTTGAGTAGAGATGATTAATTTGCAGCAGCACTTTTAAAATACCCATACCCATTCTTCACAGAGTCAAGTAGCTCTGTAGTAAAAATGATGTAACCAGGATATTTGACATGTCCATGTCCTAGTACAGGATGACCAGCTATAAGCAAGGAACAATGTAGCCAAGATATTTTAACAAATCATAGAAGCAATTGTTATGTGACTCTTATTCTCCTTAGATGACATGGCATAGGGGTTTCAAATATGTTTCACACACACATATTCCTTGTTTAATGATATTTTAAACCCGTTTTTCCTGAATGCAGAAATTAGTGTAATCTGCAAGAGAAGCTCTCAGAAGAAAATTACTTCATCGGATTATTGTTCCTTCAGGGGATCACAGAATCATAGAATATCAGGGTTGGAAGGGACCTCAGGAGGTCATCTAGTCCAACCCCCTGCTCAAAGCAGGATCAATCCCCAACTAAATCATCCCAGCCAGGGTTTTGTCAAGCCTGACCTTAAAAACTTCTAAGGAAGGAGATTCCACCACCTCCCGAGGTAACGCATTCCAGTGTTTCACCACCCTCCTTGTGAAAAAGTTTTTCCTAATATCCGACCTAAACCTCCCCCTCTGCAACTTGAGACCATAACTCCTCGTTCTGTCATCTGGTACCACTGAGAACAGTCTAGATCCATCCTCTTTGGAACCCCCTTTCAGGTAGTTGAAAGCAGCTATCAAATCCCCCCTCATTATTTTCTTCCGCAGACTAAATAATCCCAGTTCCCTCAGCCTCTCCTCATAAGTCATAAATCATGTGTACTTCTCCATCTATTCTGAGGAGAACCCTTGCTTCCATTCACTTAGGGCAGGTCTTAGTTTTTCTAGAGGTGTACAAGAGATAATTAAAATAGTTTGTGGAACCTGAACTCAGACAAATAGGATGGTGCATCTGTACACCCTTGGAGCTTGCAAACTAACTCTACTGGACGTTTGAGAGAAGTTATGAACTCTACTAAGAGCTCAGGTAATTTGTATTATCCAAAATTAACCATCTCGAAAAAACTTCCAGTACATTCTGCACCACATCATGCCTCCTATATTCACACATTGATGAGACCATACATACCCAGATCTCTTTTCTTACGAGCACAAATTCCCTTACACCATGGCAGGGTCTTGCAGAGAGACTTCTCTGCACAATCTGAAGTCTGGGCCTGAGAAGGGGGTGGAGACTTTTAGTTGAAAGGCACTCTGCCAGAAAATGCAACATAAGAACCAAAAGTTTGCCACCTTGTTTAACACCATTTGTACAGCCACTAAAAATGGCTTCAGTTTTAGAGATTTTAAAACACACTGCAAATTGCAGGCCAAAAATGGTTTTAATCCTGCATAAAACTATATTGATACCCAGGGAGTAAAATACTTTATAAAAGCAATTGCAAAGTCTCTTAGCCCTGGTCTACACTAGGACTTTAGGTCGAATTTAGCAGCGTTAAATCGATGTAAACCTGCACCCGTCCACACAATGAAGCCCTTTATTTCGACTTAAAGGGCTCTTAAAATCGATTTCCTTACTCCACCCCTGACAAGTGGATTAGTGCTTAAATCGACGTTGCCGGCTCGAATTTGGGGTACTGTGGACACAATTCGATGGTATTGGCCTCCGGGAGCTATCCCAGAGTGCTCCATTATGACCGCTCTGGACAGCACTCTCAACTCAGATGCACTGGCCAGGTAGACAGGAAAAGAACCGCGAACTTTTGAATCTCATTTCCTGTTCGGCCAGCGTGGCAAGCTGCAGGTGACCATGCAGAGCTCATCAGCACAGGTGACCATGATGGAGTCCCAGAATCGCAAAAGAGCTCCAGCATCGACCGAACGGGAGGTACGGGATCTGATCGCTGTTTGGGGAGAGGAATCCGTGCTATCAGAACTCCGTTCCAGTTTTCGAAATGCCAAAACCTTTGTCAAAATCTCCCAGGGCATGAAGGACAGAGGCCATAACAGGGACCCGAAGCAGTGCCGCGTGAAACTGAAGGAGCTGAGGCAAGCCTACCAGAAAACCAGAGAAGCGAACAGCCGCTCTGGGTCAGAGCCCCAAACATGCCGCTTCTATGATGAGCTGCATGCCATTTTAGGGGGTTCAGCCGCCACTACCCCAGCCGTGTTGTTTGACTCCTTCAATGGAGATGGAGGCAATACGGAAGCAGGTTTTGGGGACGAAGAAGATGATGATGAGGAGGAGGTTGTAGATAGCTCACAGCAAGCAAGCGGAGAAACCGGTTTTCCCGACAGCCAGGAACTGTTTCTCACCCTAGACCTGGAGCCAGTACCCCCCGAACCCACCCAAGGCTGCCTCCTGGACCCAGCAGGCGGAGAAGGGACCTCTGGTGAGTGTACCTTTTAAAATACTATACATGGTTTAAAAGCAAGCATGTGAAAGGATTACTTTGCCCTGGCATTTGCGGTTCTCCTAGATGTAGTCCTAAAGCCTTTGCAAAAGGTTTCTGGGGAGGGCAGCCTTATTGAGTCCTTCATGGTAGGACACTTTACCACTCCAGGCCAGTAACACGTACTCGGGAATCATTGTAGAACAAAGCATTGCAGTGTATGTTTGCTGGCATTCAAACAACATCCGTTCTTTATCTCTCTGTGTTATCCTCAGGAGAGTGAGATATAATTCATGGTCACCTGGTTGAAATAGAGTGCTTTTCTTCAGGGGACACTCAGAGGAGCCCATTCCTGCTGGGCTGTTTGCCTGTGGCTAAACAGAAATGTTCCCCGCTGTTAGCCACAGGGAGGGGAGAAGGTTGAGGGGGTAGTCACGCGGTGGGAGGAGGCAAAATGCGACCTTGTAACGAAAGCACATGTGCTATGTATATAATGTTAACAGCAAGGTTTACCCTGAAAGAGTGTAGCCACTGTTTTATAAAATGTGTCTTTTTAAATACCGCTGTCCCTTTTTTTTTCTCCACCAGCTGAATGTGTTTCAATGATCACAGGATCTTCTCCTTCCCAGAGGCTAGTGAAGCTTAGAAAGAAAAAAAAACGCACTTGCGATGAAATGTTCTCCGAGCTCATGCTGTCCTCCCACACTGACAGAGCACAGACGAATGCGTGGAGGCAAATAATGTCAGAGTGCAGGAAAGCACAAAATGACCGGGAGGAGAGGTGGCGGGCTGAAGAGAGTAAGTGGCGGGCTGAAGAGAGTAAGTGGCAGGCTGAAGACAGGGCTGAAGCTCAAATGTGGCGGCAGCGTGATGAGAGGAGGCAGGATTCAATGCTGAGGCTGTTGCAGGACCAAACCAGTATGCTCCACTGTATGGTTGAGCTGCAGCAAAGGCAGCTGGAGCACAGACTGCCACTGCTGCCCCTCTGTAACCAACCGCCCTCCTCCCCAAGTTCCATAGCCTCCACACCCAGATGCCCAAGAACGCGGTGGGGGGGCCTCCGGCCAACCAGCCACTCCACCACAGAGGATTGCCCAAAAAAAAGAAGGCTGTCATTCAATAAATTTTAAAGTTGTAAACTTTTAAAGTGCTGTGCGGCATTTTCCTTCCCTCCTCCACCACCCATCCTGGGCTACCTTGGTAGTCATCCCCCTATTTGTGTGATGAATGAATAAAGAATGCATGAATGTGAAGCAACAATGACTTTATTGCCTCTGCAAGCGGTGATTGAAGGGAGGAGGGGCGGGTGGTTAGCTTACAGGGAAGTAGAGTGAACCCAGGGGCGGGGGGTTTCATCAAGGAGAAACAAACAGAACTTTCACACCGTAGCCTGGCCAGTCATGAAACTGGTTTTCAAAGCTTCTCTGATGCGTACCGCGCCCTCCTGTGCTTTTCTAACCGCCCTGGTGTCTGGCTGCGCGTAACCAGCAGCCAGGCGATTTGCCTCAACCTCCCACCCCGCCATAAACGTCTCCCCCTTACTCTCACAGATATTGTGGAGCACACAGCAAGCAGTAATAACAGTGGGAATATTGGTTTCGCTGAGGTCTAAGCGAGTCAGTAAACTGCGCCAGCGCGCCTTTAAACGTCCAAATGCACATTCTACCACCATTCTGCACTTGCTCAGCCTGTAGTTGAACAGCTCCTGACTACTGTCCAGGCTGCCTGTGTACGGCTTCATGAGCCATGGCATTAAGGGGTAGGCTGGGTCCCCAAGGATACATATAGGCATTTCAACATCCCCAACAGTTATTTTCTGGTCTGGGAATAAAGTCCCTTCCTGCAGCTTTTGAAACAGACCAGAGTTCCTGAAGATGCGAGCATCATGCACCTTTCCCGGCCATCCCACGTTGATGTTGGTGAAACGTCCCTTGTGATCCACCAGAGCTTGCAGCACTATCGAAAAGTACCCCTTGCGGTTTATGTACTCGGCGGCTTGGTGCTCCGGTGCCAAGATAGGGATATGGGTTCCGTCTATAGCCCCACCACAGTTAGGGAATCCCATTGCAGCAAAGCCATCCACTATGACCTGCACATTTCCCAGGGTCACTACCCTTGATATCAGCAGATCTTTGATTGCGTGGGCTACTTGCATCACAGCAGCCCCCACAGTAGATTTGCCCACTCCAAATTGATTCCCAACTGACCGGTAGCTGTCTGGCGTTGCAAGCTTCCACAGGGCTATCGCCACTCGCTTCTCAACTGTGAGGGCTGCTCTCATCTTGGTATTCATGCGCCTCAGGGCAGGGGAAAGCAAGTCACAAAGTTCCATGAAAGTGCCCTTACGCATGCGAAAGTTTCGCAGCCACTGGGAATCGTCCCAGACCTGCAACACTATGCGGTCCCACCAGTCTGTGCTTGTTTCCCGAGCCCAGAATTGGCGTTCCACAGCATGAACCTGCCCCATTAGCACCATGATGCATGCATTGGCAGGGCCCATGCTTTCAGAGAAATCTGTGTCCATGTCCTGATCACTCACGTGACTGTGCTGACGTCGCCTCCTCGCCCGGTATCGCTTTGCCAGGTTCTGGTGCTGCATATACTGCTGGATAATGCGTGTGGTGTTTAATGTGCTCCTAATTGCCAAAGTGAGCTGAGCGGCCTCCATGCTTGCCTTGGTATGGCGTCCGCACAGAAAAAAGGCGCGGAACGATTGTCTGCCGTTGCTCTGACGGAGGGAGGGGCGACTGACGACACGGCTTACAGGGTTGGCTTCAGGGAGCTAAAATCAACAAAGGGGGTGTCTTTACATCAAGGAGTATTTCAGGCAGGACTTTACGGAGGGTTCCAATAAGAAATGGTGCACCTAAGTTATCGTTCTTATTGGAACAAGGAGGTTAGCCTGGCCTCTGATTGATACATGGCTAGATTTACCTCGCTGCACCTTCTCTGTGAGTGACTGCAGTGTGACCTAGAGGAATGAGTCCCCTAGACAGGGGAGGAGGCAAATGAGTACAAAACAAATCTGGTCTATTTCTTGTTTTGACCCACTCCATCTATCTTTTACATCTTTGGCTGGCAGCAGACGGTGCAGAAGGACTGCATGCCATCCACATCTCATGGCTGCTCGGCAGAAGATGGTACAGTACGACTGCTAGCCATCCTCATCTCTTGCCTGCCTGGCAGAAGATGGTACAATACGACTACTAGCAATCCTCATCTCTTGCCTGCCTGGCAGAAGATGGTACAGTACGACTGCTAGCAGTCCGTATCGCCTGCCCGCTCACCATAAGACGGTTCAATAGGACTGACTGCAGGACTAAAGAGAATGACCTGGTCAAGTCACTCCAAATTTAGTCCCTGCGCCCATGTCTGCCCAGGCGCTCCCAGCCGACGTGGCCAGGAGTACCTCGGACACGATGAGGACGACTACCAATCGTATTGCACCGTCTGCTGCCAGAAGGCAATGGGTTGCTGCTACTGTGCAGCAAAGCCGTACCGCGTCTGCCAGCACCCAGGAGACATAGGGTGACGGTTACCTGAGCGGGCTCCATGCTTGCCGTGGTATGACGTCTGCACAGGTAACTCAGGAAAAAAGGCGCGAAATGATTGTCTACCCTTGCTTTCACAGAGGGAGGGAGGGAACGGGGGCCTGACGATACGTACCCAGAACCACCCGCGACAATGTTTTAGCCCCATCAGAGTGCTCCATTGTGACTGCTCTGGACAGCACTCTCAGATGCCCGATTGTTTGCCGTTGCTCTGACGCCGGGAGGGGCGACTGAGGATACGGCTTACAGGGTTGGCTTCAGGGAGCTAAAATCAACAAAGGGGGTGGCTTTACATCTAGGAGTATTTCAGGCAGGACTTCACGGAGGGTTCCAATAAGAAATGGTGCACCTAAGTTATCGTTCTTATTGGAACAAGAAGGTTAGCCTGGCCTCTGATTGATACATGGCTAGATTTACCTCGCTGCACCTTCTCTGTGAGTGACTGCAGTGTGACCTAGAAGAATGAGTCCCCTAGACAGGGGATGGGGGGAAGCAAATGAGTACAAAACAAATCTGGTCTATTTCTTGTTTTGATCCACTCCATCTATCTTTTAAATCTTTGGCTGGCAGCAGACGGTGCAGAAGGACTGCATGCCACCCACATCTCATGGCTGCTCGGCAGAAGATGGTACAGTACGACTGCTAGCAGTCCGTATCGCCTGCCCGCTCACCATAAGACGGTTCAATAGGACTGACTGCAGGACTAAAGAGAATGACCTGGTCAAGTCACTCCAAATTTAGTCCCTGCGCCCATGTCTGCCCAGGCGCTCCCAGCCGACGTGGCCAGGAGCACCTCGGACATGACGATGACGGCTACCAGTCGTACTGTACCGTCTGCTGCCACAAGGCAAGGGGTTGCTGCTACTGTGTAGCAATGCCGTACCGTGTCTGCCAGCACCCAGGAGACATAGGGTGACGGTTACCTGAGCGGGCTCCATGCTTGCCGTGGTATGGCGTCTGCACAGGTAACTCAGGAAAAAAGGCGCGAAATGATTGTCTGCCCTTGCTTTCACGGAGGGAGGGAGGGAACGGGGGGCCTGACGATATGTACCCAGAACCACCCGCGACAATGTTTTAGCCCCATCAGGCATTGGGATCTCAACCCAGAATTCCAATGGGCAGTGGAGACTGCAGGAACTGTGGGATAGCTACCCACGGTGCAACGCTCCGGAAGTCGACTCTAGCCTCGCTACTGTGGAAGCACTCCGCCGAGTTAATGCACTTAATGCACTTAGAGCATTTTCTGTGGGGACACACACACTCGAATATATAAAACCGATTTCTAAAAAACGACTTCTATAAATTCAACCTTATTCCGTAGTGTAGACATACCCTTAGGCTTTGTCTACACCAGCACTTTTGTCAGTAACACTTTTGTCGGTCAGGGGTGTGAAAAAACACACCCTTAACATAGGCACTGACTCCGTGGGTGCTCTGGGGCTGGAGCATTCCTGAGGAAACAATGGTGGGTGCTGAGCACCCACTGACAGCCCTCCTATCAGAACCTTCCCCTCCCCATAGCACCTCCTGCCTGCTGGCAGGTCAGGTGGATCAGCACCTCCCCCCTCCCTCCCCGTGCCTCCCACCTGCTGTGATCAGCTGTTTTGCAGCATGCAGGAGGCTGGGAGGGAGGGGGAAGGAGCGAGGACATAGCATGCTCGGGGGAGGGGGTGTGAAGAGGTGGGGAGGGGCGGGGGTGGGACCTTGGGGGAGGGTATGGAGTGGGGTGGGGCCTTGGGCAGAGCTGGGGATCAAGCACCCCCCAGCACATTGGAAAGTCAGTGCTTGTGCCCCTAATCAACGAAAGTTTCACCAACAAAAGCACAGTGTGGAAATGTTATACCAATAAAAACAAAAACCAGCAGGATCTTATTAAAGGGAAAAAGGCAAAATACCACATTTATTGTGAATACAGAAAGAATCATAGTAAGCAGTTAGTTATAGCTATAACATTCCATTCAATCTCATATTTATTCACACATTCATTCATATATACACACACACACACACAGGTTCTGCAAGGTTGTTATCATAGTAAGCAGTTAGTTTTTAGCTATAACATTCCATTCAATCTCATATTTATTCACACAAAGAAAATGAGTACTTGTGGCACCTTAGAGACTAACCAATTTATTTGAGCATAAGCTTGCATCCGATGAAGTGAGCTGTAGCTCACGAAAGCTTATGCTCAAATAAATTGGTTAGTCTCTAAGGTGCCACAAGTACTCCTTTTCTTTTTGTGAATACAGACTAACACGGCTGTTACTCTGAAATCTGTCTTTATTCACACATTCATTCATACACACACACACACAGACACACATACAGAGGTTTTGCAAGGTTGTTATCATAGTTACCAGCCTTAGAGTTGCTCATGCCAAGCCACTGGCCAGGTGGCCTGGACATGAGGAGGGAGCAGGGCCTTGTCAGATGTTTATCTGATGCTCCTGGAAGTTGGTTTGCAGAATCAGACCCCAAAGTTCTCACTTTCTAGAGTCCATTTTTATAGGAATTTCTTCCTATGCCAGTCTATGGGAATTGCTTCATCATGCTGTTGCTGAATCAATCAGCAGATAGCACATTCCTGATGGCTCCATGCTGCTAGATGTTATCTTGTTCTTTGATTCTCCCATCCTTGAGGCTGTTGGGTGGATTCCAGTCTGCCCTCCGGGGGTCCTCCGGTTATTTCCACTTGACGCCTTCTTCAGCCAATGGACACTGGATTCTTAGGCTGGCACCTCCCTGATCATTCAGATATTATCCACACCAAGCATCCATCCACATACATCCTCTATCTCTATTTTAATCACAATTGTTAACAAAGCAAGATGAACACAACAAAAGGGCGGGGAGTCTCTGGGTGCTGTTTCTGTTGTTACAGAGTATTGTTTTGAGTCTCTCTCTGTGTGAGTAGTTGTTATTACAAAGAATTGCTTTGAGAACAGACTCTGTCTTAGAATGTACTAACGCAATTAGCAGTTTGCAAGTTTAACACATAGAGGGAGAGAAACAGTACCAAAAACCAAGAGACCTCTTAATTAGTAATACCCTGGAATTTAAACTATGGGGAATCAAACTTATTTGTGATTTTAATACAGAACTTCTTTAATATGATCCAACAGACAGTGCTATGCCACTCATTGAGTTGGTTTTATAATGTCGATTGGAGAGCTCTCTCCCGTCGGCATAATGTGGCTACATGAGCGCTTTTACAGTGGCAGAGCTGTATCAATACAGCCGTGCTGCTGTAAGCTTGTAAGTGTAGACATGAACTGGGAAAACTTCTGTTATCTTCACTGAAACAGTAGACTTGGGATCTGACACAGATGATGGTATCAAATAAGAATAACAACAGCTTTAGGGGTTGTGAGGATCAGGAGAGAAGAACTCCAATCAATATTGGTTGGCCTGAATTTAGATGGTACAGCAGTGAATATGGCTATTCAAAGGGTGCGCAGGCCACGTTTAGGCAAGATACAGTATAGCAAGCTCAAGTGTATCTCAAAAACTTGACATCTATCTTAGAAAGTTATAATGGATTAATTTTTAACACTGAAAAGTGATAAGAAGTTATAATTCAGCTGTTGCCCATTTGATCATAACACAGAAACTCAGTCAGGGCTGTCGTAGTCCAACTTAGGGGCATTCTATTCAGGCAAGACAGGGAAATTTGTGGGGAAACTGTATTTCATTGTGACTGAAGCCTCTTTTATTTTTCAAGGAGACGATCTCTTGTGTGTGCAGATTCATGATTTTGGCACTCACAACAAGGAAAGGCATCTTGGCCCCTCTGTCTGCAAACTTATTCTTATAGAGGGTAAATCTGAAGAGATAAACCTTTCTGGGCCTTTAGAGTAGGTCTATGCTGCAATAAAAGACCTGCAGCAGTGAGTCTCAGAGCCCAGGTCAACTGACTTGGGCTGGCAAGGCTTGGGCTGCAGGTCTAAAAATAATACTGCACGGAGGGGAGGGAGGTCTTTTGGACATAAGACTTCAGGGGGAAAAAAATCAGAAGCTGACTTTGAACATGGGTGTCAGACCCACCAGGATCTAGTAACCACGATCGATCTGATTTCTTTGCGCTGCTGGAGCAGTGCAGACTGGACAGACAAGGGACCAGGAAATGCCTTGAGGTGGACACCTTCAGCACTGAGCATTTTCACAGCGGCATGTAGCCATTTAAATTCATTGCATAACACTCAGCATTTTACAGCTTCAAAACACTGTTCACTTATTAATTAATCCAACAAGACTCCTTCCAACTAGGTAAATAAGTATAATTAACTCTGTTTTACAGATAGGGAAACACACAAAAGGCTTAAGTGAAATACCTGACCTCACGCAGCAAATCAGAGCCAGAGATGAGACTAGAATACAGAATGTATTCAGCTGTTCTATTTAAATGATTATCAGTTTGTATGGTGTGGTTTCTCTCTCTATTCCCCCCATTTAGCGGAACAAAGCGACTGAAAATCAGACACACAGAATCTTCTGTGTGATTGAGATCCTTACTCAGAAATATCTCTAATCTCCTAATTAAATGGTGAAATCTGTGAGAAAGACTTCTTCCATGGTGGATGTATCATCAATGTATCATACTGAACCTTTGACAGCAGAAGGCAAACAGAGTCTCTTAGATGCTCAGTTGGTGGTCAGCAGACCCATGCTTCAACCAATCAGCTACTCTGACTAATCCATGCCAGTTAGTTTTGTTTCCGGGACTAAATAAGTAGTTAACATAGTCCTGGAAATGTGTCAGTCATCCAGTCCTTCACGCATTGGGCCACACTGTAATATCAGTTGTTCAGCACCATTCCACACTGATTCCAATGGAAAGCTGATAGTTAGAGCTCTGCAAATCTGCAGATATCCATGTGTGCAGATGTGGTTGTATTGTTTACCATCTTTGAGGATCGGATGCAGATCCAAATTTTTCTATCTGTGCAGGGCTCTAACGGTGATATAGAAAGGGCGCTGAAGCAGATACATATAAAAGGTGGAGTGCAGATCGCGGATCGGATAGAAGTTAATTATTGTTGATGTGGATCCAAATTATTGTATCCATGCAGAGCTCTACGGATAGCACAATAAGGCCCACTTGGGGGTACTGCACTGGCTATAGACTCTACTGGGGGAATTTTATGAAGTACCTTCTTGATTTCTCTCTTTGTATGTGCAGTTTATATTATAAAACTTGTTTGGCTTCTACACCATCATTTTTAATTATATCCTTACCCATGACAGTCCTGGAAGCTACATTGCAATTGTGAAACTTTGGGATGAGATGATATCTCAGCTCTGATATCTTCTTAGTTTTCACCTCATCTCTAAAAGTGAAATGTTTGTTGATGAAACAGACACATTTCTGGTTTATGGAGCAAACTGACCTACTGTGAGGAGTTAATGTCTTGATTAAGACCTCGGGCCAGAGGCTGCCCCCCTGACACTGTCCAATTTGCACTGATCTGCTGAGTCAAGGGGGACAGAGGGATGCCCCGAGAGAGAAACCTGGAATTCCCTTGATGTCAGGGGAATCCTCAAGTGGCACAAAGCCAGCATAGCTTCTACACTATCTGCTTCCCCTCAGGAATATTGAGCAAGCTGCAGGTAGGACGGGGTGGAATCAGAGTGTAGTGCACTCTTGTGATCCCCAGCCAGGTGAGTGGTCTGTAAGGGACCACTCTAGCAGGCATAGTAGCAGGGCTACTCTATGACAAACTGGGGACTAATTCAACACCAGGTTAATCCAAGAATCATCTTTCCTTCCACCCCAACCTAAATCCTGTACCAAGTGCAACTAGGCTGGACCTGGGGATCTGGCCCCTTTTCTTACTTTTGTAGATATTCCCTTCCCAACTGAACAATCCTCTCAACAGACACCATGTGCAATGAGATATAACAAAGCTCTTCTAGTCTGTGAGATCTCACAGGAATAATAATAATTTTAAAAAAAGCTAGCACCAAATCCTGAAGTCCTTACATTGGTTTTACTTAGTCTTTATTCACACAAACTTCTATGGAAGCTAATGGAGTTTACCAGAATAACTATGGAGTAACAACAGAAAGGAACTTGGACTTGACCCCTATTTAGGAAATTAAACTCTGTACACATGTTCTCCTCCTCCTCTACTGCATAGAAAACAATCTCTTTTTCTTGATCACACTCTAAGAAATCAGAATGCTTGATTTAAATAAAATATTTTCTGAGATCAAATTTATGCTATATCTCATTCCAGTTAAAGGCTGACATTTCTCTAAAGAGCGGGGGCTGGTAGCCTGTGATATTTCACCTTTGCAGTATATGCACAGATACACAAACCTCTTATGAACTAATTGTTTTCCTAAATGCAGGTATGTAAGAAGTCACAGCTGGGTCAGAACATGGAACTGAATATTCTGAGCTGATAAGCATTAGTGCACAAGAGAGGGGAAAATTAAATTGCAACTGTTTGAAGATTAAAATATTTAAAAACACAAGAAGGGCTCAAATCTGCTGCTTGAAGGCACTGTTTGCCTTTTGACACCAATTACCTTTTGCTTTGAGGAAGAAACTTGTCTATAAAGCAAGGCCAAAACAAGAAGAATCATAACTCTTCTAAGTCATCTGCCCATGATGACAGATAGCAATGAAAGACGCAACTTGGACAAAGAAAATTACCTTTGGATCTTATGGTTTAGATTTGCATCTTATGGTTATCCTCCAGACATCCCAAAATACATAACAGGAGTCTGTAAGAAGACACAGGATCTTTGTCTCCTGGTTATATCTTACGTCTTGATTTTAGTAAAGCTTTTGACATAGTCCCACATGACATTCTTATAATTAAACGAGGGGGAATGTGGTCTAGATGAAATTACTCTAAAGCGTGTGCAAAACTGGTTGAAAGACTATAATCAAAGAGTAGTTATCAATGGTTCTCTCTCTATGTCCTGAGTCTGGTACTATTCAATATTTTCATTAATGATTTGGATAAAATGGAGTGGAGTATATACTTATAAAATCTGTGGATTGCACCAAGGTGGGATGTGTGCTAGCACTCTTTGAGGACAGGATTAGAATCCAAAACAATTGTGATAAATTGGAAAACTGGCCTGGAATGAACAAAATGCAATTCAATAAAAATAAATGCAAAGTACTACACTTAGGAAAGAAAAAATAAAATGCACAACTACAATCGGGGAATAACTGGCTAGGTAGTTCTAAAAGGATCTGGAGGTTCTAGTGGATTACAAATTGACTATTAGTCAACAATGCAATGCAGTTGCAAAAAAGGCTAATATTGTTCAAGGGTGTATTAATACAAGTGTTGTATATAAGACATGGGTGGAATTGTCCCGATCTACTTGGCACTGGTGAAGTTTCAGCTGGAGTACTGTGTCCAGTTCTGATTGCCACGCTTTAGGAAAGATGTGGACAAACCTGGGGAGAGTGTCTCAACCTCAGGGGTTCCCCTGGGAAGGCAGATCAGCACTGTATATGGCTAACGCTGTTTCAAGCATCGCAAAGCATTTTGGGGAAGGGTCAAGGGTGTGTGAGTGGGGAGTGGAAGTTTCCTTTGCAGATCACGAGAAGCTGGGGGGGGGAGAGGAAAAAGAGTGCAGAGAACGGGTTAACTCAACACTTCAGCTAGCTCCACGTGAAGATAAGATGCTGGCCCCAGCCCAAGATCAGGGGCTCAATGAGAAATCAGCAGCTGCCCAACCATGAGAAGAGGAGAACTAAGTTGAGCAGAGCTGCAGAGATAGCAGCGAGAACAGTGAGAGCAAATGAGATGGCGACAGCAAAGGTCAATAGAAGGGAAAACAAAGTCTCCAGAGCCAGGATGTTTGGGAAACCAAGGAGGCCAGAGCAAGCCAGTTTGGACTGGCACAAAGAGCACCAAAAGCGGAGGTCCCTGAGTGGAATACCTCCCCAAGGAGCCCAGGACTTAAAACCCCCCTGAGAGCTGGAGCAACTGAAGTTCAACAGTGGATCCTTGGATGATCTGGGCCTAGGACACCACTCCCGTCCACCCTTCCCCCACTCTTCTTCTGACATTACACCTAGGCCTGGCCAGTCTTGGGTAGTGCATGTGTGAGTATGAAAGTGAGTTACAGCTTGGGGCACTAATGCTTTCTTTCTTCCCCTGAGTGACATGGGAGCGTTCCCAGCACTCTCTGCTGTTATTTTATTATTTTATCAATAAAGCTTTTAAATTTAGACACTTGGTGCATTCCGGTACCTCCTCCCAAAACGATCTTGCAGCATCAGCCTGATCAACTGATGCCCCAGGCAGATTGGTAATGAAAATCTGTCACAAGAGTCCAGAAGACAGCAACATGAAAATGATAAAAGGCTTAGAAAACCTGACCTATGAGGAAAGGTTAAAAAACTGGGCATGTTTGGTCTTGAGAAAAGAAGACTGAGGAGGGACCTGATGATAATCTCCAAATATGTTAAGGGCTGTTATAAAAAGATGGTGATCAATTATTCTCCGTATCTAGAAGTTAGGGCCTGACATCATTGGCTTAAACACAGCAATGGATGTTTAGATTAGATATTAGGGGGGGAAAATTCTAATTATAAGGATAGTTAAGCTCTGGAATAGGCTTCCAAGGGAGGTTGTAGAATCCCTGTCACTGGGAGTTTTTTAAGAACAAGAGAGACACCCTCAGGGATGGTCTAGATTTACTTGGTCCTGCCTCAGTATAGGGCACTGGACTAGATGACCTCTTGAGGTCCCTTTCAGCCCTCCATTTCTATAATTCCATGACTGTTTCCAATACCAATTTCCTCATCACTGAAAGTCTTATTCAACAGGAAGTATAATTTAATCAAGGAACATCTTCTAGAGCCTTTATGCCTCTATAGGCCACGCCACCAAAAATAAACATCATGATTTCGACAGTGTAAATGAAAGTTGAGTTTAAATGAATTTGTCTGTGCTTTGGTATCTATTGCTTCCAATAACAAAACTCCCCTCCCCAAGACCCAGACCCCACAAATTACACAATAACTTTTGGGATGCAATGTTATCCCCATTTGATCACAGTCTACAATTTGGAAAAAAAAATAACTTGGATGCAGTCCCACAGAGTTAACAGGACCAAAATGTGATCTGCCAAAATCAGTGAGATAAGTATATTAATAGACTGGTGCACTTTTGCTTTCCTGAACATAACAAAAAAAATTGCAGGACCACATAATGAGTTTCTGCCTTAACAGAGTTCAGGCTCCTTTTGCAGCATTAGCCTAGTCTCAAATATTAGAAGGCTCGCAGTTCTTTAATTTATTGTTTTCTCAAACCCAACTAAAACAGTCTCACAGCACATGATCCCCTGAAAATCTTCCAAGCAGACACCTGCTTGGTTCTCAGTAGCACGCCTGCAGAAATATTACTACAGATCTATTTCCAACTAATGGAATATGCACCAGATCCAGAATAAAATCTCTTATTGCAGTGTACAGCTACTAAAATCCTAATGGAATGGGCCAATTCTAGTATGCTCAGAGCTTAGATGTAGACCTCATGTAACCTGTAACCTCATGTTCTTGACTCTAGTTCCAAGTAATCCTTGCCAAATGTGCCAACATCTGGCATATTATTTCTCCAAGTCTGATCATAAAATGTACATCTTATATAACCCCAATCCCTTTGAAAATCTCCTGACACTTGGTCTGGATATTGATCTTCTCAGCCCTTCTCTTCAATATTTCCCCATATCTTTGGATTGATTGTTCCATTGATTTTTAAGAACTCTCCATTGAAGTCAATAGTATGATATGGCATTGTAATCAGATATTCTCTTATTTGATTTTATTACACTGTTCAGGACCATTCCCCAAACTCCCAGGTTTACACCAAGATAAGTTTAAAAAGAGACGTGTATAATACGTAATACTTATCAAATGGATTTGTTTCTATCATGTGTGTTTCATATTTGTTCTTGCCATTTTTGTTAATTGTGAAAAATGTTTGTAGCATCCAATGTGCTGTACTCAGTTCAAATGACTTAGTTATACTCCTTCCTGATTATTCCTGCAGTTAAAAAGTAATGGGTGATCCTGTTATTCCCACAACGGCAGGTACTGTAATATTATAAATGCAGCATATTGGGCCAGATCCTCAGCTGGCATAAATCAGACATGATTCCCAAAAATCATGCTGAGGAACTGGCCTTGTGATCTCAGTGCTGGATCAGGCAGAAGGAAAAGCCGGGCTGTGAGGAAAAAGGCTTTAAAATGTACATAACACAATGGCTTACAAAATAGAAATGACAGGTTTCAGAGTAGAAGCCGTGTTAGTCTGTATTCGCAAAAAGAAAAGGAGTACTTGTGGCACCTTAGAGACTAACAAATTTATTTGAGCATAAGCTTTCGTGAGCTACAGCTCACTTCAATGGGAGCTCAAAACATTTCTGGCATTGTTCTGTGTATGCTATAAAAGCAGCTTATGTTAAGAAAGCATGAAGGTTTCATAGCACTTGAAAGTCAAGGAAAGCCACAACTTTTAGTTATCCATGTGTCGCATTTTTACTGCTCCCTGAAGAGGCACACGGGTAAAGTTACATGGAACAGCTATAGGATTGGGGCCTCAAAGGCTTGATCCTGTTCCCATTGAAGTCAATGGCAAAACTCTCATGGATTCAAAGGCAAAATCGGGGCTTTAATGCGTAGTTTTCAATAGTGGAAGCTAATATTTCAGTCAGTGCACCCCTTAGGAAATGCACAGTTATAGAGTCTGCCTTCTGTGAATAATTGTGTGCGTGCAGCTAAATTAGCCAACACGTGCACACACAGCACCCTTTCCTTCCTAGTGCTCACCATTACAAATATCACTGTCATAAAAAATGACGGGGCATGCAATTTTCAAAGGCTTATAATTCAGTTGTATTACAGCCCACGTCTGCGTCACACTGGGTTATTTCTCTGCCAAACTTAATTTTCTTCCCAGCCATTTTGGTGCAAGAGCTTTTTTTTTTTAAAAAAAATCACCATTTTTATTTATTTATAACAAGGAAGATTATTTTGTAACTTCTTACACAAAAAACAGCTGAATCTTTTTGGATCCAACTTTAAATACAAAAATTCACCTTCAGGCAGGGATAAAATTTGGTAAATTTCAATCTGCTGGTCAGAAGTTTTGGGAAATTATGAATGACTGAAAAGATACAATGGATATATTTTGCAGCTTTAACTATTGATGTTACTAGGGCTACAACTATAACAAATATTCTCTTATTTTTCCTCTTAAACTTGCCCTTTTGTGGAAGTTCCTCTTAAATATATTTTGGGTTCCTTCCCTTATCATTGACTAAGGCCATGTCTACACTGAAGGGAAAAGTCGATCTAAGCTATGCAATTTGAGTTACGTGAATAGTTTAACTCAAATCAACGTAGCTTAGATCTACTTACCACAGGGTCCACACTATGCGACGTCGACTGGAGACACTCTCCCATTGACTCCCCTTACTTTTCTCGATCAGGTGGTGTACAAGAGTCGATGGGAGAGCAATTGGCAGTCGATTTATCAGGTCTCCCGCTAAATCGACCACCGATGCATTGATCGCCGCAGTGTCGATCCTCTGGTAAGTGTAGACAAGCCCTAAGAAACTGAAACTGGTGGGACAAGCAATGTTGAATATATTCTAGGGCAGATCCTCACCTGGCGGGAAATCAGTGTGCTGCCATTTTGTTCAATACAACAAAGTTGATTTACCCCAACTCTATGAGGATTGGGTTCTATGTGAGTGAGCTGTGCACTGCTGTACAGAGTTTTTAAACATATTTTCTGAGAAAGGGGCAATTCAAGAGGAGGATAAAGCAGTGAAAAAAATTAATGAATGTTTGCATTAGTCAAAATGATCTTGACAAACTGAAGACATCGCCTGAAATAAACAGGATGAAATTCAATACAGACAGATGAAAAGTACTACACTTAGGAAGGAATAATCAATTGTAAAAATACAAAATGGGAAATGACTGCCTAGAAAACAGTATTGCAGAAAAGGATCTGGGGCTTATACTGGATTACAAACTAAATATGAATCAACAATGTAATACTGTTGCAAAAAAAAGTGAACATCATTCTCTGGGATGTATTAGCATGAGTTTTGTAAGCAAGACACAAGAGGTAATTCTTCCACTCTCCTCAGCACTGATAAGTCCTCAACTGGAGCATTGTGTCCGGTTCTGGAAACCCCACTTTGGGAAAGATGTGGAGAAATGGGAGAAAGTCCAGAAGAGAGCAGCACAAATGATTAAAGGTCTAGAAAACATGACCTACAAGGAAAGACTGAAAAAATTGGGTTGGTTTAGTCTGAAGAAGAGAAGACTGAGGGGGAACATGATAACAGTCTTCAAGTATGGAAAAGGTTGTTATGAAGAGGGTGATTTTTTTTTTCCTAACCACTGAGGGCAGGACAAGAAGTAATTGGCTCAAACTGCAGCAAGGGAGTGTGATACCATATAAAAAGGAAGTTGACCATTTACACTAGTATTGTTACCACTATTACACAATTGCATTAAATCTTGTACTAAATATGCCATATAAGATATCACTGGAAAAGTTGTGATCTGCTGAACAGTGATATCTTGTTGAAATGGGTATATCATCACTGGGTATGAAGTGATCAAATTTTACTGTATGCTTGTTACCAAACATGTTGTATTCGTGGGTATCCCCACAAGACAGATTTACATCAAGACTAGCCAGCCATGTGTTGATGGGCCATTCAGGAGAATCAACTCTTCCAGTGGGCCCCTCCCAAAGACACCTCAGGCCACCTCTATACACACAGCGCTGCTGCAGGGCAGCTGTACCAGTACAGCTGGACCATGTGTGGTGAAGACGCTCTATGCCGACAGGAGAGAGCTCTCCTGTCAGCATAAAAAAACATTTCCGCCAGTGCCAGAAGCTATATCAGTGGGAGAAGCTCTCCTGCCAACATAGTGCTGTGCACATGAGCGCTTATGCTGGTGTAATTTATGTTGTGTGACAGTACTCCGATACTACCGTGATGGGAAGCCGTACACAACCTTGAGACTCTTAGCATATGTGCAACATGCCTGTGGTGGTCGCCAGCTGAGGAGGTGCCCAGGACGCAACTTGTGGTAGGAAGTGACCCAGGGAAGGTAGTAGAAGCTGATGCCTGAACCCCTAGCATGGAGTTCCCTGACTTCATAGGGCCCTGGGTTGGAACCTGGTGGAGAGGACGGGGCAGGGTTTCCTTACCACTCCACAGGCCACCAGCCGTGACTGCTGTCTGCTTTACGTCCCAGCTCTGAGGCATAGGGGCTATAGACTGTTTGTTTTGCCCTGCCCAGGGGCTACAAATGGATCATTGTTCTGCCCCATCCAGTTGTGGATGTTGATCCCAGCCCAGAGGCTCAAGGGTCATGGACTATTTGTTTATATGGCCCCACCTGGGGACAGGAGCCCACCTGGCTGCAACTCACTGTAGTAGCAGGAAAACCCGACGACAGTGTGTACCAACCCCACACTAGGCCAACGGGGACAGCCTGGCTCGGCACCCAGAGCCCGTCACATGCTGGTCTGCATTTTTTTCTGGATCAGCCTTTTCTAGAAGCACCACTTTTTATCCATTCACAAAAAGAAGTCACTGTTTACAACTGTGCCAAAGCAGCAAAGCAGAGGCCAGAGCAATAGCAGTGACACTGAAAAAAGATTTTTAAAATTTACTGCAGTAATAAGTAGACGAGGATTTTGAACTTGGTGGAAAAGTTGAGAGAAAGACACATACATTACTGTTGGGTCTTGTGCTTCCACATGTGGCCTCCTGCTGTCACTACTTTTAATGATGCTGAAAGAAACCTCTCCCTTTCCCTTTTCAACTGGTTTTCATTTAGGATCTGCGTCTTTCTTAAAGCAGTGACATCACCACGATTGGGCATGCTGAGCTCCTACAATAGTTCTTTTGCTTTGGCTGGGACAATCCAAATTTGCTGTAGTCTCCTGGGATGGCAAAACCGATTCCTAATTATTGTAGCCAGTTGCAGTATGAGTATAGAATAGCAATCTATCCACTAGGTGGAGGCCTGTAACACTAACCCGACGCTGAGAATCTGCTCCCTACATCTCCTAATTTCTTATGAAAGACGGCAGATTTTCCTGATCTCTTTGTAGGCACAAATACTTCCTCCTAAGCCAATAGTTGACTGAGAGAGAGCAACCCAAATTATCCAAGATGAAAGGGACATGGTCAACCTAAAATTAATACATTTTAAATAAACACATGAATTTACCTCTGTTATTAATAACACCTTACATTAGTAAAATGAAAGAATTTCAAAAATCCAGAGTACTTTTCACTGCCATTGTTGTTTGTTTACTTTTTGCATTTTTCTGAGTTTGGACAGTCAGCTTCACTTTGACTTCAGAAATCAGTCAGTTTTACTTTGTTCGCAGGTTCACTTTCGGTGTCTGAGTGCTATGGTGAGTGGGCTGCAAACGCTGCAACGCCACGTTTGTTTGTTTTTTAAAATGCAATGGAAACAAACATAGGAAATATTTTGTATAGCTCTTTGGATACTTTCTACTGGAAAAGACTGATTATACAAAAATCTGAAATTTGGGGCTAAATTTGAGCTGACTGTGTCCCTTGTGAATCCCCATATGCTCTTATTAGGGGAAGCTGTGTACGTGCACTGTGATTACAACATGCAGGCCTGAACAGCTTTGTTCCTGTGTAGTATGTATACTTGGGTGTCTATTCCCCCTTTAGTGTTTATGCAGTTCCCATTAAAGTTAATGGGAGTTCTGTTCAGGCATTAATTCTTTTACAGCTTTACTCTTGTGAACTGGGAGCATGATTAGAAGTACTAGTATTTCAAATGAGGGGCGCCATATACATATTGCAACAGAATACCATGGTAACAACAGACCCTCTAAAGGTAGTGATTTATATTCGTAATTATTCAGCATTGCAGTGGTTGTTTGTAAAAATAAACAACTAAAGCCAAATTGTGCTGCTCTTAGGAACACTACTAAGAACGATGGGGTTACCTGGGGTGTAAATGGGGCAAAATGTGACCTTTACTGTAGACCAGGAAGACAGTTAGAACAGTTATGCATCTTTTAAGCTATTTAAAAGGCGGGGACAAATCAGCTTGATGTCCCTTTAAAAGGAATTGTAAGAATAACCTGTATATTGTAGAGCTGGATTCCCCCTTAAAACTCCGTAGAAGGGGATTAAGGGGGTTGAAATCTCCAGGAAGACCCTTCATGTATTTCCTTCTCAAATATTATGTTGGGAAGTAGGGTTTGCCGCCATGGAATGAACCACAGAGCCAGCCCTTAAATCAGCAAGAGCCAGGGCTGTTCCTGCAAATGCCCCACCTTTCTGCACTGGCTTTGCACTATCCCACTCTCTGACAATGTGCCTCTAATGGAACCATGTGTCTACAGTATCCCTCTGTCAATAGCTGCTGCTTGGACCCTCTTAAAGTGCTCATATATCTTGATTTATCATATGTAGTTCCTAATGTCTCAGGAACTTTTTTCAGGACAGAATTTGTTGTGTCTGTACCAGGAACAAGCTGTGCAGAAGAATGAGTGTTCAGTGTGATGAAAAGTGTTTGAAGTGAAGGAGGCTGCCCAGAGAATAGGTTACAAGAGTTGAAGCAATAGAGATTAGCAAAGTAATAAAACTAGCTTTGACATGTTCTGTGTATGTTTTATGAAGCTATTTTTAAATAGATTCAATTTTCTCAGTGGCCTGTTTATAAGGTACACTGAGTGAAGTATTATCTGTAGAACCCTATGGTTCAAAACAATGCTACAAATGAGACTGATGGGGCACAACCTTAAGTCTATTCTCCCCATGATGAGTGGGTAACTCTTACTAGCATCAATATATGGTATTCCTGGGGTTGGAAAATATGCCTAGATATAGACAATGCAGTGGTATCCTGATTAGCTAAAGGTTTCAGGGGACAACCAAAACCATCAGATAACTAGTGGTTCAGTTAATCCAGGAAGCCTACCTGGAGTTCCCCTCAGTTCCAGGAAGCACAGCAACTCCTCTTTAGCTGTCCACCCTTGGGGCTAGGAGTACTGTCCCCCTTCCTCTTCAGTTGGCCAGCACAGTAAGCCTTTGGGGACATACTAGATTGTATGGGGAAACTTTGGCAAACCAGTAAAGTGCCTGAAACCACTATAGCTTATTGCTAAAAGCAGCCAAGTCAGCAGGCTGTAAATTGGCCATTCAGCAGTCTCAGTTTAACCAAGGCAGGAGGGGAGGGGGTTTTTCGGTGCCACAGAGAGGGAAGCTTGACCCCGCATCCTTCCTGATAAGAATTGTGTTGAAGTTGCTGATACATGCATCTTAGAAGAACAGGATGTGCCCCATGAATGCGCCTCAAGGCTGCAAACTCTGAAAAAACCCACACCTGGTTAATCGATAATCAGAAGGAGCCCCTTGCTTGCCCATTGGAACTGCTTGCTTAACAAGTTTTCTTTAAGGGACATGTCATTCTATTACTAATGTATAAATAAGGGGGGAAAGTTTGAGGTGGTGGGACTCTTCAGGACTGGACTCTCTCTCTGGATGCATCTTGTGTTTCCCACCGGCAGCTGTGCCACTCGAGAGCCACACTTAGCTTTGGTGATTATCAAGGGTTGGAGGTGTTTTACTAACCTGTTGTGGACGTGTATATAGGTGCTTGAGACTAAGTAAAGTTTAGCTTTAAGTGAAAGCACTCTTGTGTTGTCCTGTTTGTGCCAGCCATCTATCGGTCAGACGGCCGTGTCTCCCCTGATATATTTCCTGACACCACCTCGCACAGAGTAAAAGTTACGAAGAGCTTTGAGTTGAAAGAACCCCAGGTAACAAGATCATCAGACTGATACCAGTTCAGATTAATCTTCCAAACCTGATTCCAAGCTACAAGGAGCTTTCTTTAGTTAGCAAAGGACAAAACCCACCAATATAATGAATATGGCTTCATCTTCCCCTTCCATCTGTTCTGTTTTTTCTCTCTCTCGCTTTTCCAGTTCTCATTCACATGCTTCTCTGCTGCAGGGCCTCCTCTCTTCTTGCACTTGTTGCCTGACCTCTTGTCTCCTTTCTCCCCTGCTTTCTTCCCCATGCTGCCTGGCAGCTTGTTCCCCTTCTCTTCTGAATGTGTTCTTATGCTCTCCTTTTCCCGTCGATGGTGCTTCTCTTTGATCTGGTCCCCTCCTCCCTTGCACTTATTGCCCAGTTCCTTTCTTTCCTGAATATTTCTTTCCCACTGGCAGTTGCTGATGGTGGCTGGCAGCTCAAGTGCCAGCCATGGGTCTGTCCCTGGAAAGGACTCTTTTCTCCTTTGTCTCCTTCTCTTATATAGCAGCAACCCCTAGGACTTCCACTGGCTCCTCCTCCTCCTCCTCATTTCCAGCTGTGAAAGCAATAGAGATTAGTAATGTAATAAAACTAGATACCTGGATACATGTAGAAGCAGAAGGAAAGAAGGGGAAGCCAACATCATGTGATCTGAACTGCCTAATGAGTCACCAAAAGGCTTGGCCTATTGACTTTACTCCTTCCTGAATCATCTTCCTGTGACAGTATTGCCAAACCCAAGCATGGGGCCACATTTTACTTTTGGTTACACTAGCATAAGAGCCTGGTTCTGCAAATATTTTAAAGGCAGGTTATTTACTTTATAGTAAGAGGAGTTTTTCATTATTCCTTAGTCTGCACAAATTTGACTGAATATGTGTGCACCTCACGAGAACAAGCTGGGAGTCTTTCAGCCAGTAGCATCCATTGGGGCTATACATGTGCCCTGCACCCCTTTCAGAGAAGGTATAAAAGGCATCTAGAAGAACTTGTAACTGTAAGGTAAGTAACCTATTTTTCTTCTTCAAGCATTTCTCCGCATGGACCCACTGTAGGTAAGTGGCTAGCAACTACCTTCTAAGGAGGTAGCTGATTGAATCCCTATTAAAATAATGACTATACAACAGCTTTGCAAAAGTGAGCATCTGATCTACAAGATGTGACAATGGAGTACTGACAGGAAAACATAGGTACCTAACTCCAGGTAGCTGCTCTACAGATTTCAGGAATAGTAACCTCTCTTCAACAAGCCACGGTTGTTGACTGGTGTCATAAATATAAAGGGAAGGGTAACCACCTTTCAGTATACAATGCTGTAAAATCTCTCCTGGCCAGAGGCAAAACCCTTTCACCTGTAAAGGGTTAAGAAGCTAAGGTAACCTCGCTGGCACCTGACACAAGATGACCAATGAGGAGACAACATACTTTCCAATCTGGAGGGAGGGGGGAACAAAGGGTTCTGTCTGTCTGTGTGATGCTTTTACCGGGAATAGATCAGAAATGCAAGCCTTCCAACTCCTGTTAAGTTACTAAGTAATCTAGCTAGAAAACACATTAGATTTTCTTTTGTTTAATGGCTGGTAAAATAAGCTGTGCTGGAGGGAATGTATATTCCTGTTTTTGTGTCTTTTTGTAACTTAAAGTTTTGCCTAGAGGGATTCTCTATGTTTTGAATCTGATTACCCTGTAAGGTATTTACCATCCTGATCTTATAGAGGTGATTCTTTTGCCTTTTCTTTAATTAAAATTCTTATTTTAAGAACCTGATTGATTTTTCATTGTTCTTAAGATCCAAGGGTTTGGGTCTGTGTTCACCTGAACCAATTGGTGAGGATTCTTATCAAGCCTTCCCCAGGAAAGGGGGTGTAGGGCTTGGGGGGATATTTTGGGGGAAGATGTCTCCAAGTGGTCTCTTTCCCTGTTCTTTGTTTAAAATGCTTCGTGGTGGAAGCATAGGGTTCAAGGACAAGGCAAAGTTTGTACCTTGGGGAAGTTTTTAACCTAAGCTGGTAAGAATAAGCTTAGGGGCTCTTTCATGCAGGTCCCCACATCTGTACCCTAGAGTTCAGAGTGGGGAAGGAACCTTGACAACTGGTACCTAGTAGAATGAGCCCTAACTTGGAATAGGAAGTTTGTACAGAAAGTAGGCAATCTTTAATGCAGCCTGTAATCCATTTAGAAAGTATTTTGAGAGGAAACAGCTTGCCCTTTAGACTTATTAGTAAGAGTCACAAAAAGTCTAGGTGATTTATGAAAATACTTCATCCTAGAAAGATAAAAGGACATAGCCCTGTATACATCTGATCTGTGGAGTTTAATCTCCCCAGGAGAATCGTGAGATTTAAGCGAAATCACTGGTCGGTGTATAAACTGATTCATATGAAAGTCCAAGACTATTTTTGCCAAAAAGCATTGGTTATGGTTTGAGTGTGACTTTGCCTTTTTGAAAGACAATATATGATGGCCCTGCCATTAATGCTTGAATTTCTCCCACTCTGTGGGCCAATAGCTACTAGAAACACTGTCTTAACAAAAGAAATAAAGAACATGTTGCCATTGTCTCAAATGGAGGGTCCATCAACAATGTGAGTATTACATTCAAGTCCCAAAGGGGCAATGATTCCTTAACTGGTGGAAACCATGAATCAGACCTTTTATAAATCTATATACTGCAGGGTGAGAAAAAATTGAGTGACTATCTGCAAGTGGATGATATGCTGATATAGCAGCTAAGTGGATCCCGCTGAAAGTCGAAAGACAATAACACAAGAGGAAGTTTAAAGACAATAAATAGTCCAAGATGACTCATATAGAAAAGTCCAAGGATTCTTGGATGATTCTGAATAGACCATGAAGAGAAATGTGTTCACTTCAATTAATATGTCTTTCTAGTAGAGGTCTTTCTCATGGGCAGTGCGTAATGGAGGCAGGAAAACTCATGCCATCGGGGGAGGGGGACAGTGGTGGATTTGGAGCCCCTGGAAAAATATCCCCCCACCATGGCCCTGAGGCTGGAGAAGCTCTTGGGGCTCCAGTGGGAGCAGCGAACTTTTCCAGTCTTGGGGCCACAGCGGCGGAGGGATGGATGGAGTGAGTGGGGGCGGAGCCTCAGGGGGAAGAGGCGAAGTGCGGGCGGAATGGGGGCATAGGTGCAGGGGAAGGGGCAAAACAGAAGTGGAGCCACGAGGGAAGGGGTGGAATGGGGTGGGTCCACGGGTGGGTCTGTGGGCAGAAGGGGCGGAATGGGGGAGCGGCTCGGGATTTGGAGCTCCAGCCAGGGCCAAGGCTGAGAGCTCAGTCCTGGCTGGGGCAGAGGTCTTAACCCTCTCTGTTTATACAGAGCATAAGAGTCATATTGTCCATCAGAATATGAACAGTGATATCCTCAAAGAGGGAAAGGAAGGACCCTGAGCTCCTAGTATATCTATGTGCAATTGAGACTGTGCTCAGGACCACATGCCTTGAATTCAGAGAGAGTCCAAGTGAGCATCCGAACCTATCTTGGACACATCTGTCTCCAGAGTCCTTGAGGGGGCAGTGGATGAAACAGAACATGTTGGCAGACATTTAAAAGATCTGTCTACCAAATGAGACGTGATAGCATGTGGTGAGAAACTTCCATTGGTAGGTTCCATGTTACATATTTTTGGCTGATAAACTGTCGTCAAACAGTCCAGAAAATTTGGTGCTGCAGGTTTTTTTATTGAGGCGCAGACATGCCCTAAAGTTTCCTAGGCCTGGCCTACAGCTCTTCCACTTTCTCTTTTCCTACAGAAAGGTTCCTTCCTGTACCTTTGTACCCTCTGAGCAGGGGCGGCAGGTTTGTAGAAATTTTGGTGGTGCCCAGAACACCCAGAACCGTCCCCCCTGCAAACTCCCCCCACACACCTGCCTACAGCTCTGGGAGGGAGTTTGGGTGGGGGAGGGGGTCTGGGGTTCAGGCAATTGGGATGCACAAGGGAGTGGGGATGCAGGCTCTGGGAGGGAGTTTGGGTGCAAGGGGTGTGAGGGGTCGGGCTCTGGGAAGGAGTTTGGTAGGGGATGGGGTGTGGGGTGCAGGCTCTGGGATGGAGTTTGGGGGTGAGAGGGGGTGCAGGGGTGGGGGTGCAGGAGGAAATCTGGGGGCCGAAGGGTGTGTTTGCGGAGGGGGTATGGGTGCAGGCTCTGGAAATGGATGGGGGGTTCGATGCTCACCTGGGGCACCCCCTCCGGCAGTGGCTCCTAGGCAGGGCAGTCTGGGGGGTCTCCTCATGCTGCTGTCTCCAGGCACTGCCCCAGCAGCTTCCCATTGGCCGCAGGGGCGTTACAGACAGGGACAGTGTGCAGCAGCACAACCCCCTCACATAGTCTGCAAGGACCTGCTGGCAACCACGTGGAACAAGCATGCAGGAAGCTGCTCGGCCCTGCTGCGCGGCTGGGTGGTGGTGGGAGCCCCCGGGCTGTTTTAAATCGCCTGGGGGCGGCAGGTGGGTCCGGGGGAAGCGCAGGGGGAGTGTGTGGGAAACTTTGCTGGAGCCGGGCCCCTGGGACAGGAATATTCCTGGTGCCCGGGCACCACGGACCCATAGAACTTGCCGCCCATGCCTCTGAATTCATGAGGTAAATAGCTTTTAACTCTCTCCAGTTTATCCTCAATCTATCAATTTGGCACAGTTCCCATATTCAGGTGTGAGTGCTGGATCACCTGCTGTTGTCCAATGCTCTGTCACAATGTTGATATGAGAAAGATGGAGGCTTCTGCCTAGAAAGTGAATAAGATCTTGCTTTCTTCCTCTTATGGACCAAGAGACCAGAGCATCACCCTGGAATCCTTCAGACCATAGCGTGCCTCATCCATCTGAGAATTAAACAGATCTTAATCATAAAAGGTAGGTGTCCAAATAGTGGCCCAAACCTCTTTAGGAATTCCTGATGACTGCAACGAAGATGTTCTTCTCATAGAGACTGCAGTGGCATTGATCTGGCTGCGGTGTCAGAGGCATCCAATGAGGTCTTCAAAGCATTTTTTGTCACAAGTTGGTCTTCTGAAGCCTCTTCTCTCAGTTCACCTCTGGTCTCCTCAGGAAGTTCCTTAGATAGTTGCAGAACTTTGTCCCCATTCAGTGCCAAGCCCAAGCCCATCAGTAGAGCTCTGTTCCTTCCTGCCTTGGGTAGCAGGAGCAACTCACTGACCTGAGGAGGACTGAGTAGGAATGAGCAGGCTCTGAGTGTTTGCCAGCAGCAGATGCTCTCTTAAAAACAGATCTCATGTCCTGGAGTGACATCTCTTAAAGTTAGGTCACTTGAAGAAACTGGCTTCACAGCAAGAAATGGTTGCTCTTGAGGAGGGTACTGTGGAGTCAGACATATTTCACATAGATTTCTATATAAAAAATTACTGTAGAAAGGCATCACAAGTACTCTGTGTGCACTCAGAAAAAGAGCAAAAACTGGCTCACTTATTAGGTATGTGTGATTCTCCCAAACAACAATAAACACTTTCTTAAAATGTACATCATTAGCAGACACAGCAATCTCAGAGGCAGGACAGATTTTGAAGTCCAAAGACCTGCTCTGCACCATCAGACCTATTTCTTGGTGCCAAGGCAAGACTAAAAAGGTTTTATGTTTTTAGCCAATGTGCTTAAATAAAACCTATCAAAATCTACACTAAGCTATTTTACTAACTATAGTCCTAAACTACCTAAGAGCTACAAGGAAGCAGGAGGACACTGTGGGCTCCGACTTGCTACCGTGGTTGGTGAGAAGGAACTGAGTGGGGGTTAAGGCTGCTACACAATTTATACCTTCGCTACAGTGGGTGCAAGAGTGTGCAGGGTGTATGTATGCACAGCCCCAATGGACAGAGCTGGCTAAAACATTCCAGGCTTCCAGCATGCATGAGGTACTTACACCTACAGCGGACAAAGGCATCTCAGAGTAAATTTAAGCATAGACATAAGCATTTCCATGATTAGGGTCTGAGTAGTTCCTCTGAAGTGAATGGAGTTACACCTTGTAAATGAGAGAAGAATCAGGCCAAGTACCTTCATCCTTTGTGCACTGGCCACAATGAAGTTGCTCTAAGGATGAAGTAGGTGCAGGCAGTGGGGTTGCATGGGTGTGATTCAGAGGAGAATATGGCTGTTTAGGTGTCTTAGACGTGTAAGATTTTATCAATCAGAAACTGCTGGTTTATTGCTGTATGCAAAGGTACCCAGCACCCAGATTATTAATCATTTACATTATGGTAAAACCCAAAGACCAGTGCCAGTGTTAGGCATAAGCAGACCAATCAACGGTTAGGGCCCGGGCAGCTCAAATAGGGGTCCCTCTATTTGCTTTTTATTAAGGCTAGGAGTGGATCACAGCAGTCAGGGATTCTGGGATTTTTACATAATCTCCATGACTTCAGCCCCAGCCGGCAGGGCTCTGGCTGTCCGGGGAGGGGGGCCAAAGATTCCTGCTTAGGGCCCCCAATAGGCTAGCGCCACCTCTGCCAAAGCCCCTGATCCGGATTGTGCTAGGCACTGGTTAATCACAGAATTTAAGAGCCTGTCCGCAGAGGAAAGGATGGGATGTAAACATCTGTTAACCCATGAACAAGAAGTTACAAGTGTGGGGAAAGCCTTTCGGCCCCTGGCTCTGCCCCCGCGCCCCCCGGAGAGCGCAGCAGGCGGGTCCGGGGTGGCGGCCAGCGCTGAGGGGCGGCTTTGGCCGCGCATTAACAACAACGACGGTGCCCGGGGGTGACTCAGGCGGGCTCTCTCCGCCCAGCCGCCGCAACCAAGTTGTGCTCGACACAACCAGAAGTTTCCAGCCGAGCCGGCCAGTTGCGCCGTCTCTCCACCTCTTTCTCCTCCCCCAGTTCAGCTCCTCCTCCGCCTGGCCCCTTTGCAGCTATTTCCAGACACTTCCAGCCCCTTCGCTGCCCCCTCCCTCCGCCCATTGATTGATAAAGGTGCCGGCCTGGCCGGCTTCCCCGCCTGACGCCACAGCGCACTGCACGGCGGCCGCTGCGGGAGCCGGAGCATGAGCGCCGCCGCTCACTCGCCCGTGGGGCAGATGGAGGGCAGCGCCGAGCGAGAGCCCCTGCCGCCGGGCTGGGAGGTGAAGATCGACCCGCAGACCGGCTGGCCCTTCTTTGTGGATCACAACAGCCGCACCACCACCTGGAGCGACCCGCGGCTGCTGGCGGAGCCGCACAAGGTGCCCGCTGGGGAGCCACGGGGGGGCGGCGGGAGGGGGCTCCGCGCCGGGAACTTTGTAGTGAAGGGCCCGGAGCTCGTCCTCTGCGCAGCGCCGGGCACGGCAGGGGGCAGAGCAGAGCCCCGGGGGGGGTGGGGGGTGCGTGAAGGGACGGGCTTCTGAGCCCCCCCTCGGTACATGGTCATTGTGGGGGGAACCCCCCCTCGGTACATGTCAATTGCGGGGGGGGGACAGCCTCCCCCCCGGTACATGGAAAATGGGGTGGGGGGAGGCGTAGCCGGGCCTCCCCTCGATACATGGTAAAGGGAGGGGGGCAACAGGCCCTCCCCTCAGTACATGGCAAATTCGGGGAGGGGGAGCAGCCGTCCCTCCTCTCCCTACATGGCAAATGTGGCGGGGGGTCGGCCAGCTGGCCCTCCTCTGGGTACATGCTAATTTCCGGGGGGAGATCGAGGGTCAGTGGCAGAGCCGCCTGCCCTCTCCTCAGTACATGGTAGTGCGGGGGGGGGGGGGGTGAGGGGCAGTGGCAGGGCCATCTGCCCTCTTCTCTCCTCAGTACATGGCAATGTAGTGAGGCCAGGAGCTGCCTTTTGTCTCTGACGCACTGCAGTCCTTTTTTTGTGCATTAAATCATTTGATACCTTAGCCCTGTAATGTTTATTTAAAGGTGGTTAAGTCCACTCAGCCTGTCTGGGGAGACACAAACTCTGATTTATTTTTCAGATGTGTATAGTTTAAACAATGGACATCACTAAAAAAAAACCTTCCTCGTCAAGGTTTTTTTTTTCCTGACTAACTGTCTCAGTAATTTTGCTCTCTGGTTTGGTTTTGTTTTAAAGTATGCTTATGGGAAACCCATCTCTCACTCCAAATATGTCCATGTAAAGAGAAGTAGCTGAGAGGTAGAGAGTAGTCATGATTTTTCTAGGTGCCTTCATAAATGGATCTTTAAAGTAAACCTGTCTTAGTTTAAAGAAATGCTGAATTTATAGTGTCCCTACATTTAATCAAAATAAGTGTTTTTTGTTAGATTTAGGCAATAACCAGGAGAGAAGGAGCTGGAAACTCCCTAGATGAACTAGGAAGTTTTTTTAGAACCTAGTGGAAAATAAGAAGTTTATTGGCAGATGTTTGTTTACTTTGTTTTAAGTGCTGGTATGCTAAACTTTGTCCCTGCCTTTATTTTTGAAACCATATTACTGATGGTCATAAAGCATTACTGTCATAGGACTAACACAGGGACCAATTCTGCTATCTTTACACCCTGAGTTCCCGGCCTACATAGAAGAGGGCTGTACAGAACTCTGCAGCACATCAGAGGAAAGAAAGCTCCCAATAAAATATGGAAGGTGCTGTTCAGGCCAGTGCTGAAAGAAGTTTGGGTGAGCTCTATGTTTCTGTATATTGGACTGGTAGTCTGAACACCTGATTGCTTCAGCTGCGAGGGAAGGTTCCTGACACTTTAGAAATCAGCCAAAACTTCCAACTGTTGCCTTAAAAATGATGCAGTGCTGGTGGTCTGAGGCTTGTAAAGGTAGCAGGTTATTGTAGAGCTCCAAAGTAGTTAGATCATCAGGACAACATTCAGTTCAAACTAATCCTGTAGATAACTATTGTTTCACCATTTTATCAGCACACTGGAAGGACTTAGGGCCTGTTAGTGGACAGTATTGTTGTCTGTGTTGATATATAAGCAGAAGCCTACTGTAACAACGTTTATTTGTTTTTGAATTATGTTTGAAATACTGTAAAATAGACAATTCTGTAGAGGTCTGGAGTGCATTTTTATAAATCAGCCCATGCAAAGTGATTTTTTTTTTTTTTGACTAATGACAACCATTTTTTGTGCAATTCTGACACTTGTAACCTTATTCATTAGTGTAAATATTGGAGCTTCAAACACTAAATGTAACAGGGAATACTTTTTTAAATTCCTCAGTTTTAGAATGATGATTGAATAAAATTTGTTATTACTCATTTTGTGAATGCAGGTCACTCAGAGTACAAGCAATACAGTACATAAGGGAAGCCAGAGGGACTGATTTTTCTTCACACTGGTGTGAATCAGGAGTAACTCCACAGAAGTCAATTGAACTACATGGGTATAGAACCAGTGTGAAAGGAGATTTTCTGTATTTAATCCAGATTTTACAAAACAGTTTTTTCATTTCTATTTTCATTTTTGTAAATGTTCTTCTCAAATGCTTTGATAGGCACTGTTTAACTTAATGACAAAGTAAATTATGTAATTTTGGTGCTATGGTGAAGATCTCAGAAAAATATAAATCGGTCAGTATTAAATAAACACTATATAAACAGCTTTAGTTCATCTTCAGACAGATTGTCTGCATAGTGTAATGGGGTCCCAGACAGCATTGACACTACTATAAACAAATAATAAATATTGATCGGTGTTTTAGGTAACCATAACACTTTCTTGAAGAATAAAGAGTGCAATTTTTGAATTACCTGTTATAAATTTGCCATCTCTTGGGAAATTAACAAATGTCTCCTCTAATTTGTTTAAGATAAAAAGTCAGATTTAAGCAGCTTTTGATAATCATCTGAAAACAGGAAAATTTTGAATTATGGTGGATCAGAGTTCTTCCTTTGTGATTGAAACAAAATAAATTCCAGCCTGATCTGATGTGAAATCTGTAGTAATGGAAAGTAACTCCTTTCCTGTCAGGTTTTAGGGATTATTTTACAAATCCGTTTGGAAGTAGTTTGAAGGGAAAATGTACACGCTTCTATATAAAAACAAGAAACAATTGCACCTACCTTTGAAGAGATATTATGAAATAAATTTTCCTAATAGGAAAACTTGGAAAATACTCTCAAAAACAGGCATTTATATGAACAGCTTATCAAGATAAAGGTTAGTGCTTCCTGAGAAGGAAAGGAAAATTGTTGATTTAATGCTCTATTCTGTTACTGACATCAGACACAAACTCCAGTTGATTTCACTACCAGTTTTGCATGAATGGCCTGCTAGGGCCTTTAGAGTTTGGGCCTGAATTTAGAATCACCTATTCAAATTAGGGAGCAGATTCTGGCACCTTCACTCTGGTTTAAGTAGCATTATATTTCACTAGTAGTCCTATTGACTTCACTGGAACTATTTGTGGAGTAAGGTCATAAAGGTTTTAAATTCTGGCCCTCGAGATATTGTGTGTCCCCCTAAATAAGAATTCTGAGCTGTCAAATTTTGCTACTTAATTGGCATACTTTAACAAACAGAACAAAAAATTAATCTCTGGCTTCACATTCAACTGTAAATACAAAAATATTTCTGAAGGGGCATTCATTATGACGCTTGTGTTAATGAATGGCGGAGATCAGATTTTGTATGCAGTCAAAAGGAGGAAAACTTTCAAACAGCTTCCTTGTTTTCTCACTCCTGTACCTAGTACAACTCAAACAGAAGAGGAAGTTTTTGTTTTGATCTCAAGGATGAGCTGAGGAGTAGAAGAACTAAAATTTTCATTCTTTACCCTGCTACACTTGGATAGTTCAAAAGAGACCAAATGTTTTCTGAGATTTCAGTAATGCCCTGTTCTTTTGGAAAGCTCATAAATGCAGCTAGTGAAACCACTGACGGTGGACCACCCTGGTATTGGTGCTAAAACACCAGTTTCAAATTATCTACATCCTCTTGGTAATTCATCCTTTTGAGTGACCTGTGCAGTGAAATTAACTTACAAGGACTACAGCAGTGAAATGAAACGCAAAGTGAGAAGTCATTTTCTAGCTAACTGAATAATAACTTTTGTGAGACCATTAGTGATAATGAAGCCCCCTTATTTCGGTCATGTTGGGCATGATTCTCCTTTCATTTATTCTGGTTTTACACTGGTGTTACTTCATTGATTTCAATGGTATACTAGACCTATTATCCCTTAAACCCCTAATCCAAGCCCCGTTTAAGTCAATGGAACCAGGCCCTCAATTACCAGTTAACTGTGGAGTACAATACATAGCAGCAACCACGTGAAGATGTTCTGGTTATTTTTTGTTATTTACTGTTGCCCACTTCCCCCACATATATGAAGAGCAGACACAATACGTTTATGCAGTTTATTAGGTTTTGTGGGAGGAGTGGTGGTTGTAGGTAAGTCTCTCAACTTTAACAGTTTATGGCCCAGTTATTTGTATGGAATGAAATGGAATGTCAGAATGGATTTACGGACATTGTCCGGAGATTAAGGAGTGTAAAATCTCCAACTAGACTGAAGTGAACAGAAATAATGTTTTTGGTAATGACTGAAAAGCATTTAGAGTATGAAGGCAAGTTCTTTAATAGTTATTTTCTCCCAGGATACGAACTACTAATTTATTGAATGACTTGCTGGCACTTTCAATACTGTGGACCACATAACTTATTACATTTCTATTAGAGAAGTGTTTTCCAGCAAATACCATTGCTTTTCCTTTAGTTTCTTTGTTAATAACCATCTTCCCTTGGGCATGTATGCCATTTGTTTTCCTGAGTAATTAATGTCATAACTCAGCATGGCTTTTGCCAAGATTATTTGAAATGGTGGGTCAGTCTACTAAGTTGTTCAGTGGGAGCCCCCGAACTTTTGAAAATGGAAATGGACCAAATTTAGCTAGGGAGGATGGTTTCAGGGAAGGGCTTGAATGGTTTCAGGAAAGGGAACACATCGACAAGGCTTAAATAAGTGTTAACTAATGTCCCACTCATATGTATTCTTTTTACATGGACTACTCCCCTTTGATGTTTATTCTAACTAAAGATGGGTCACAGGTGTTAACTGCAGAGAGAGATTCACTGAATAGATGTGATGGTCATCAATGGCTCAGAGGCATAGTAGGTTGGGGATCTTAGTTGTGAATCCCTAGACTCCTCATAGATCATAGAATATCAGGGTTGGAAGGGACGGGACCTCAGGAGGTCATCTAGTCCAGCCCCCTGCTCAAAGCAGGACCAATCCCCAACTAAATCATCAGCCAGGGCTTTGTCAAGTCTGACCTTAAAAACTTCTAAGGAAGGAGATTCCACCACCTCCCTAGGTAACGCATTCCAGTGTTTCGCCACCCTCCTTGTGAAAAAGTTTTTCCTAATATCCAACCTAAACCTCCCTCACTGCAACTTGAGACCATTACTCCTCGTTCTGTCATCTGCTACCACCGAGAATAGTCTAGATCCATCCTCTTTGGAACCCCCCTTTAGGTAGCTGAAAGCAGCTATCAAATCCCCCCTCATTCTTCTCTTCCGCAGACTAAACAATCCCAGTTCCCTCAGCCTCTCCTCATAAGTCATGTGTTCCAGTCCCCTAATCATTTTTGTTGCTCTCCACTGGATGTTTTCCAATTTTTCCACATCCTTCTTGTAGTGTAGGGCCCAAAACTGAACACTGTACTCCAGATGAGGCCTCACCAGTGTCGAATAGAGGGGAACGATCAAGTCCCTTGATCTGCTGGCAATGCCCCTACTTATACATCCCAAAATGCCCTTGGCCTTCTTGGCAACAATGGCACACTGTTGACTCATATCCAGCTTTTCGTCCACTGTAACTCCTAGGTCCTTTTCTCCAGAACTGCTGCCTAGCCATTTGGTCCCTAGTCTGTAGCGGTGCATGGGATTCTTCGGTCCTAAGTGCAGGACTCTGCACTTGTCCTTGTTGAACCTCATCAGATTTCTTTTGGCCCAATCCTCTAATTTGTCTAGGTCCCTCTGTATCCTATCCCTACCCTCTGGCGTATCTACCTCTCCTCCCAGTTTAGTGTCATCTGCAAACTTGCTGAGGGTGCAATCCACACCATCCTCCAGATCATTTATGAAGATATTGAACAAAACCGGCCCCAGGACCGACCCTTGGGGCACTCCACTTGATACCGGCTGCCAACTAGACATTGAGCCATTGGTCACTACCTTTTGAGCCCGACAATCTAGCCAGCTTTCTGTCCACCTTATAGTCCATTCATCCAGCCCATACTTCTTTAACTTGCTGGCAAGAATACTGTGGGAGACAGTGTCAAAAGCTTTGCTAAAGTCAAGGAACAGCACATCCACTGCTTTCCCCTCATCCACAGAACCAGTTATCTCGTCATAGAAGGCAATTAGATTAGTCAGGCATGACTTTCCCTTGGTGAATCCATGCTGACTGTTCCTGATCACTTTCCTCTCCTCTAAGTGCTTCAGAATTGATTCCTTGAGGACCTGCTCCATGATTTTTCCAGGGACTGAGGTGAGGCTGACTGGCCTGTAGTTCCCAGGATCTTCCTTCTTCCCTTTTTTAAATTTGGGCACTACATTAGCCTTTTTCCAGTTGTCCGGGACCTCCCCCGATCGCCACGAGTTTTCAAAGATAATCCTGTCGCATTGAATGGCATCTGCCATGAAAGTAACACTTCTGAAAGCGGCCCTTCTAGCAAAGATCTCACATCACTGGACAATGCTGATTGCCTTGAAGTGATGCAAACAAACTGTCTGCATTGCTTAGAAAGACCGATAGGTGTATGCAACTATGCCCCAGGTGCTCGAATTTCCAAAGTCTCCCACCCCACCACTATAATTCATTTCTGACTGTATTTACATTTGTCCCTTCAATTCCTCATCAAACTCCAATCTTGGTTCACTAGACCCACACATGGGTGGTTTTTTCAAAAATGCTCAGCATTGACCTAACCCTTCTCCCATTCAAGTCAATGGTAAAATTCCCACTGACTCAAATAAGAGAAGAATTTGGCCAGTGGTAAACAGTTTTGAAAATCCCACCCACTGGTTCTGCTTCTCTGTTACCTTGCACCTCATACCATCTCTTACTCCAGTCAAGGTAAGTGCACAGTGGTTGTAACATGCTACCAGATTTTATTTCGCAAACGTTTTATACTCGGTTTGCACTGGTGTGAGTGACTACACAAGGCAGTGGAGAATTAGGGCAATCAAGGTCCACAGATTCACACTTTCATGGGCATAGAAGCTGTATTTTTTTTTAACTCCCTAAATTATACATTTTGGAACTGGATTAGTCGTGATACACCCTCTTACCTACAGGTGGAGGAAAGATTTGTGCCAGTGTTCCTCCTAGTGAGGAGTCTTTAACACCTACAACTGATGCACAAACATGACTGTTCATTATGCCCATGTGATAAATAGCATTGTATTTGATTAGACAATAGTAAACCAGGTGCAGAAAAGTTTGGGCTGGAAGGGACCTTGTGAGATTAATTAGTCTATCGCCTCATGCTGAGGCAGGACCGAGTATACCTAGACCGTCCCTGACATTCCTATGTTTCTTTCAAACATAGATACCTATCGGAAATGAGTTTCAGTGGACTAACAGTACCATTCTTCTATGCTGTGAACTCCTCTTCACTCCTCTTCTGTGGCATCAGTACTACGTTCTTGCCCTGTTTTTACCCCAAATTATACCTCCTGATTCTGCTTCCAAAGAAAATATAAAAGTAAAAGGGGCTGCAAGCCCGAGAGGTGGCTAAAGAGAGGCTTTTTTTGCAACTGGTGCTAGGGAAATCTTATCAGTAAATAGGGTGCGGCATAAGTGTTTTTACAGTGTGGAAAAATTAATCTATGTGGATGAAATGCTATTTTAGGGAGTGATGCCAGAGGACTACCCTATGCACAATTAAATCAAGATGAGAATTCAGGCAGCAGAGATGTCCTGTGAAGTGAATGACTGATCACTTGTTCGCTATTTGCTTTTCTTTCATGAGTGGCAGCATGTTGCTGCGGCTTGAGATTCATCCCGTCTCCTATGCTCTGAGTTCATGGGACACAGCCAGTATTTGGTTAGTCTCTAAGGTGCCACAAGTCCTCCTTTTCTTTTTGAGAAGACAGACTGGCCACCTGCTGCTTAAGGAAAATCACGTAATGAACAGAAGTAGCTTGGTATAGCACGTTGTTATTAGGATCCTTGGCAAGATAACTCCTGTTGGCAGAGTCTTAGTAGGCTTTACTTCAAGTTTATCCCTCTTAGAGACCGTCTCTCTTTGTGGATGTCATTGTTTTCTCAGAACATGTTCAATTCAGCCCAACTGATGCAATCTTCATGTGGGCCAGCTTCTACTTATTGACATAAAGGGCAAGTGTCTTCATGTTTTGTGGAAGGCCAGGATGTGATAGCCTAAGAGGAATCTGCTTGGTGAGCAAGAAAATTATAGCTATAATTCATAAAACAAGATTAGGTCATAGTACAGCCAAGTTGTGACTTTACAGCTAGAAGCATGGATCTCTGCTTTTGAACTACATAGAACTTACCCGTGGTTAGATTCTTTCCTTGCTTTTTTGGTCCACATCAGCATATTGTCACTATCCATCAGATAGAGTATGCATTAATGGAATATTTGCAAGGTATATATTAACTACTTTGGTTAACAGAAAAGCAAACCATAAGCCTTATTTGCCTGCATATGTGAAAGGCATGAAATAAAACCCCAGCATTAAACAAATAAAACATCAAAAGCAAGCAGCCTGTTGTACAAATAATGATGTGACAGATTAGATGCCTTATTAAGACAAATTCATGAGACTAAATATGTTCATGAGTTATCCTATCTTTCTTCAGTCATTAGTTAATGATGCCTCACTCAATATATATGAACACTGACTGTAAGTGAGTGAGAGAATATGAATATGAAAATCCTGAGTAGGTGAACTTTTGAATTACAGCAGTAGAAGCAGTATGGTCCAGTGGACTGAGCACTGGACTGGGACCTAGGAGATGGTAATTCTGCCCTTAAGTGGCTATATGACCTTGGTGAAGTCAACTAACCTCTGCCCCTCTTACCCACCTTTTGTAAAATGCTTTGAGAACTATGAATAAAAAGCACTTTGTAAGCACTTATTATTAATCCATGAAAACATAGCATCGCTGAGGGAACTGGTTAGATTAAAACTTTTAATTAATATTTTTAAGTAAATTACTGTTGACCAGTGGTGCCTAAACTTTTCCTTCATGGGGGCTGACCCAGGCCCCACTGCACCCGTTAGGGTGGCGCACCCCACAGTTTGGGAACCACTGGTATAGGCAGTCTGGGGTGTGCTGATTTTTACTTTTAATAAAGCCTCTTAATACTGATTAGTTAGCTAGCTAGATCAATTGTTATACATTTTTTGGGGGGGGGGATATTGGTTTGGCTGTAACTGAATTCCAAGAGGGCAAGCAGTCAGAATTTTTTGAGTTGCAGACACTTTTGGTTTCCTATAAAGTAAAAAATATTCTCATGTAAATGGAACTGGTGCATCCTTCTTAGTTCAGAAATATGAGCTACTATTATACTATCCTATAATGACACTTCTGTTTGAAAGTGGAATAGATATATGTGCAAAGAATACTACGTTACTAAAATGTCTCAATCAATTTTGGCAGGCACTTTTCCGTTTATTTTATGTTGGTCTCCTGACCTGTGGGACTCCTTGCTCCCTGAAAACATGGGACCAGATCCTGCAACTCTCACTCATGTGAAATAGAGCTTAATCCTGCCTTCATGGACTTCAGTGGGTGCAGAGTCAAATCCATAGCCTCCCTGAAGCTAGTGGCGAGGGTTACCAGAGTGAATTCAAGTTCTGCAACGTAACTTAAAACTTCCTCCTTTGGTGACCCTATAAGAGAAATCCCAAGGGTTTCTGTGAATGTTCATATAACACAGGCACATACAGTACGTACATTTGCCCTTAGTGCCTATCTGTTTCGATCTCTCTGTAAGAGCTATGGAAAAGCTAAGTATTATAATTAATATGTAAATCTTAGAAAGTCTCCCTTCTTTGGGTAGTGTAATTATACTGAACACAGCTTAATAAAATGTTACTGGCCACGTGTTCTGCAAGAAGCAAAAATGTTGCTTTTCAACTTTTTTCCTGTAGATCCTTGTAGTATTGTATATTTTGGAGTTCAGTCCTACTCTTCTTACTCATGCAAATTGTCTCCAATTTAAGAGACCTGCTGTAATGATGTGCATTCTAGTTTGCATCTAGCATGTTCTGGAAAATTTCAACATCTGTTGATAGAACAATATGGAAGAGTTAGAAGTGACTGAAAGCTCAGGCATGACCTCAGGATTTGACTAATTATAATAATTTTGGCCTCTGAAGAATGCCTGAGCAATCAGCTCGATGTGTTGGCCTTACCTCATCCTCCACACCAGGATGAGAATGCTAGTGTGCACAGGCTGTCGTCATAAGGATTCCTTCCCTTTCATCATGCCCTGCTTGCTGAGGGAACTCATTTAAAAGCTGTGAGTAAGGTTGAGAATCTTGATGTCCCTCCTCATCTGAAGCCAAGAGTAGGCTGTGGTGCCATGAAGCATTTGTGCTGGCTGCACTTTTGTTTGTCCTGGTGATGACCTCACAACAGCAGCATATGCCCTCTTCGCCAAGAGGGGTGATCATTGAAATGGCCCTTTAGCAGAGCTACGAGCACTGTGCATCTCTTTCACTTGCAGCTTGTTTGAAATGCAGCCACGCATTTTCCTCCCTGATTCGTGCAAGCATAATATGATCCGATTGCTCACTGTTCTTTAATGTGGTTGCCTATAAAGTGGTGGACTGGCTTTAAATTGCCACTGTTGATTTTAAAGCCATTTATGATGTAGGCTATATTTAAAACCTCTGAACAACTTTCTGAAGGGTTTCTGCATTCACATTCCACCTGCTTTTCAGGTCCCTCCCATCACATATAAGAGAACAGATGATCAGGTTTATCCTATGCCTTTAAGACCACTGTTGGACCTTACTTTTAACCTTCCCTTTTATTCATTTATCTTGGACTCCTCTATTTTTAGTTCTGAGATTTTTTCTTTTTAATTATAATGTTAGTTTTTTTAAAGTACTAAATGTTAATCTGCCCATCCATGACTGGGGATGGGGACTTTATCAATATTATTATGATTAAAAAATATTCGCATACTCTGTGGCACATTTTACCTTTGTAGCAGCAAGATGAGAGAGAGATTCCTTTTAGTCCATTATGCAGCACTGGTGCATAGGACTTGGATTTCTGCTTGCTTTATTTGAATTAGGATGGTCATCGACTAAGTTTTTAATCTCATTGTATTTTGTTTTAAACATTTCTTTTTATACCTGTGTCTTGAGTATGGACTCTGGCCTGTGTAAACATCTGTGTTCAGACATTGTTTATTGTAAGGCAAATAGCACATAAGAACTGAATATAAAAAGTACTGGTAAACATGACTTCTTCCTAAGCTGAACCCTGAGACTGAACATTCTTTAGAGGGGTTCCCATGTTCTCACCTTCATGGTACTACAGTGAAAATTCTGTGGTTGCTAATTCCCCTTCTCTTCCCCCATCCCAGTATCCTAGCTGTGATGTCATTCTTTTTATGTGCTAGAAGATTCCTGTGTGTGAGATGAGAAACTTCAGCCTTTTGTGCATAGCACTGTGAATTACACTTTCAGAAGATCCTTTTTGACCTAAAAACCCAATTATTGAAATCTCTGTTCTTTTAAGATATGCATTTACTATGATTTTGAACAATAATTAAGGATATGATTCTGTCATGGATTCCGTGACTTTCTGGGACCTCCGTGACTTCTTTTGAGGAAGCCCCAGGGCGGCCAGAACTGCTGACCAGCAGTCAGCCCCCAGGCCTGCTGGAGCAGCGATCCTGGAGTGGCTGGAGTTGGGTCAGCCCCCCTGGGGCTGGAACAGCTGCAAGCTCCAGCAGCACTCTGTTTGTCTCCTCTTCTCCCCCCCTCCCCCCACCAGGGTATTTTTAGTAAAGTCAGGGACAGGTCATGGGCTTCTGTGAATTTTTGTTTATTGCCCGCTACCTGTCCCTGACTTACTAAAAATACCCATGACAGAATCTAACCTTAACCGTAATAAAAGGCCAACTGTGCAATGGAACCAAAATCAGTTTGCAGTGATTTAATTTTAAAAAGCCTGTGCTCTTTCTGGGATAGTGTCTTGACTCCCTCTGGATAGATTTTAAAGATGTTTTTTACATACTTAGATTTATTTTTATGCTTAAGGACTTCTCTTTTCACTAGGAAAACCATTTATTTCTAGAGATTCTGAATTAGAGGAATAATCAAGAATCTGATGAATTTCACATTATCATTTAGATCTCATCTTATTTCAGTCTATGCTAAGGCCCAAACATCAATGAGAGAACAGAATTGGACCTAAAAGTAAGTAGTTCGGGGCAGATTGTTCTATCAGCAGACTGAGGTCATGAAAATTCAGAGTTCTGTGCTGGGTGACTCTGCAGCATCATTGTTCCCTTCCCCATGCTGCACAAAAGCTTTTCTGTAGAGATGACCTAGAGATCCAGGTTATCAGGTGTGGAGGGGACAGATGTCAACAAATCATTTCACCTCTCACCCTCCCCTCTACCAACCCTGCAGTAAATCCTTCCCCCCCCCCCCGTTAATATTATTAAAGGCTATGAAATTGTCACTTAGCATGAATTCAGGGGGCATCAGAGAGAGGACAGGAGAGTCCACAGTAGCCTACTTTCAATGAAGCTTTGCTACTATTGGGCCATTACAGGCAGAAAGACAGGGCAGGGGCTGAAACTTCAACACTGATGGTCCTTAGATTCATTCTTAATAAATATAAAAGAAAACAGCAGCTGTGAAAGGAATCAATGCAAACAGATTTTGGGTCCATTGTCTATCTGGGGTGAAATCCAGGCTCTGCTGAAGTCAATGACAGAACTCCTATTGACTACAGCAGCACCATGATGGACGTTATGGCCACTGAAAATCTAGAAAGGGTATCTCATCCGTCTCTTCAAAGTGCCTTTTCCAACTGAATTTACATGGAAAGATCTTGCGTAAAGGACTAAGGTTTAAAATTCTCCTCCATTACTCTGGATGTGAGATTGCACTTGCACTCATAGACCCTGAATGGAGGACCAAAACTTGACGTATTGTAAGGGCTGATCTGCAGTTACGATTTTACCAGCACAGATATTTTGGTAAGGAGTGTGATTTTGTTGTTGTTATTTTTGTTTACAAACATAGTTATGCTTATTTTGCTTCACCAAACCACAATAAACTATGCTGGTATAAGCATTTTTATACCAGTAGAGCTGCATCTACACTAGTGGTTTGTTTTTTTTTTCTCCTCCATTTTAAGGATGCCAGCTTAGTTAAAGCAGCGAACTTAAGCATAGACAAGGCCTTATTAACCCAAGGCCATGCTAAGCTACTGAATTAGCTGGTTGCTGGTATCACAAACCATGCAAAGAGGTTTCAGAAGACCACCGGGAAAAGGAAGTTATTTTTTTAATGTAAATCCATGTTTATTTTTATATGAAAAGAAATTGTTAACTATATTTGCATCAGGAACAATAGCTTCAGACCAAAATCAGCCACCTGTATTGTAAATGATCTTCCAGTATTTCTAGTTAGTTCAAGAAAAGACATCATTTACAGTTTACTTCTACTTCAGTGCTTAAAAAAAGAAATTATTTACATGCTCCTGCTGTTTGTTGACAATGCTAGTTTAAAATTTTATAGCAATGTGTGTATCCTTTGCTGCTGAGAATTACTACCATTTAAAAATCACAAATCAGTAATAAGGTTTTAAAATGCTTTGTGTAACCAGTTTTAAAAAAAAATAAAATTAATGCATTCAATTTGATGATTTCTAGATGTTGTACAAATGTTAAGCCTCCTAACACCCCCGAGACAGGAAATTGTTTTATAGACGGGGAAACTTATAAAGGATAAAGGGAAGTGACTTTGAGAGACACAAATCAGTGGCAGTTGGAAAACAAGTTACATCAATAGGATTGTGATTGCAGCTAGTTACATAGATTTCTTAGTGATGCATCATACATCACATTTGACTTTATTATTATCCAAGGTGCAGTTGCAAGGGCAAGTCAGAAGCATGGGGGAGATGAGGAGTGGGGAGGTGATGAAATAATAGGGATAAAATGAGGGAGGGGGAAGAGCAGCTGGACTAAAGAGGAGATGCTGCCACTGTGTCACTGTAGCACTTCAGTGTAGACGCTCCCTATGCTGATGGGAGGGTCGTTTCTCACATCAGTGTAGGTAATCCAGCTTCCTAAAGGTGGTAGCTAGCTCAATGGAAGAATTCTTCCTTTGACCAATCACTATCTAAGGTGAGGATTAGGTCAGCATAGTTACGAGTCTCGGGCATGTGGATTTTTCATACCCTTGAGAGATGTAGCTATGCAATGGAAGTTTCCAGTGTGGACCAACCCAGTGTTACCGACTAGTAAATTTAAATTAGTATGAATTAAATGCTAAAAAGAATAATCAGGATTATAAAAAATAGTTGTAATTGGATGACCTTCCTTATATTTGTGATTTATGTAATTCACAATTCATGCTACTTCTGGAGGCAGAGGGGGACAGAGAATTTTGTTGCTTTAGTGGGAGGTGCTCAGATGCTACAGTGATGAAGGCCATATAAACACCTTCATAGACAGATACATACATGTAGAAAGACAAATACTTAGCTACAGTTTTTATAATTGACCATGAAGAGAATTTGAGTACAGAGACTAACTATATTTGTAATTTTCCACAGGATGTATTTATACTTATTTACAGCTGTAAGTATAATGACAGATTACAGGAGTACAGTTCATGCTGTTCTGTTTAAGGTGGTGTCAATGTTTCCATTATAAACCCTATTTTCAGGATTTATAAGCGTGCTATAAAATTTCACTCCAGGCAAATCTTGGCATTTAAAAAAAACCCCACACAAACACGCCTCTCAGCCTCTTTGTTGTTGGGCTAGTTGTTTTACATTTCCAACCAGGGTCTGAGCTGTGGAGGCAGGATTTGTCAGATAGCTTTGAGATGGTTCACAAATTTAGGCAGTCTAAAGCGCCTGAAAATAAAACAACAAGGAGTCCAGTGGCACCTTGAAGACTAACCGATTTATTTGAGCATAAGCTTTCGTGGGTAAAAACCACCAGACTACTTGTTTTTGTGGATACAGACTAACACGCCTACCCCCTGATACTTGAAAATAAAATGTGTAGGGCCCTAACATGATCATATAGGATGAGATAAATCATATGGAGTGTGGTTGTGATAGAAGAAACCTTCACAAGGATTCACCTCATTCCGGATTGCTCTGTTGTGGGTTGGAATTGAGGTTGCAAGGCCCACCCTCAAACCTAGCAGGCTTCTGAGATTCCAAGGAAGATTTTTCCTCCGTACCGGCCCCAGCTTCCTGATAAGGTGTCTCAATTGGAGCTTTGCCAATAGGGACTGCCCTGCCATAGATATTCCATGGGAAAGATCCAATACAGCTTCAGGAGGCATCTTGTTTGGGGTCCTCCTGGCCCACCCAGGCTCTAAGCTCTCCATAGCACTGATCTTATACCCTGTGGGTCATCTTCTACAAGGTCCACAGGAGGAAAGGACAATACCACAGAGGTGGACAGATCGCCCCTTCCACACTAGTGTGGGGAAATCTGCACATGAGTCATCCCAGCTGGGTAGTATAATTCAGGCAGACATATCTAGCTACCCATAGATCTCTATCTATGGCAGCGTTTCTCAAACTGTGGCTCAGGACCCCAAAGTGGGTCACGACCCCATTAAAATGGGGTCCCCAGGGCTGGCTTAGACTTACTGGGGTACAGGGCTGAAGCTGAAGCCTGAGTCCTACTGTCTGGGGCCAAAGCTGAAGCCCGGGATCAAAGCCACGCCCAAGGGCTTCAGCCCTGGATGGTGGAGCTCAGGTTACAGGCTCCTTGCCTAGGGCTGAAGCCCTTGGGCTTTGCCACCCCTGTCCTGGGCGGGTGGGGGGGCTCAGGTTTCAGTCCCCCCTCCCAGGGTCACGTACTAATTTTTGTTGTCAGAAGGGGGTGACGGTGCAATGAAGCTTGAGAACCCCTCCTCTATAGAAAGGAATTTTCTTCAGAAGGATTGTGTGGAGCAGCTGTTGCAAATCAGGCATGGAATCTAATGACTCAGCCTAATCAGCAAGGTGTTTCTTCCGAGCACTGAATCATCTATTTTCCTGACTGCTAGGCAGCATGGTTGGCTTCACTCACTTGGCAGAAATTCTGCTTTGCACATGGTTTCAGTTGCCACTTGCTGACTGTTCTTGATTTTTCAGGTAAACTCAGTTTGCCAACATAAGTGTATGTCCCTCCAGTGCCTAGAGGGGAATTACTGCCAGTAGCGCTAAAAACATACTGGGTTGATCTAGATTTATATTTGCAGGGGTAAATCCATTGATACAGCAGGGAGGGTAAATTGGTGAAGAGGACCTAGTTGTTTCTACTAAGCTCCAGCAGCCCCAAGACCATCCATATGCAGGTGCTGATTCTTCTCTTGCATCTATTAAATCTGAAATAATAAATAGTTACACTAATATAAAACCTTTTCGAGATAAAATCAAACCCATAGTCTTTAATTGTATGCTAACCTAAAATTATTTTTCTCTGAAAACTTTTTGGGCCCAGTTTTCCTTTCTGACTTCAGTGGAGTTTCTCTTAATTTACACCAGTGAAAAAAAATTCAGGCTCTCTGACTCGAGCCCCTTCCCTCCTGGAAGCACTTCATATATGTGGTCCCATTAACTTTGTTAAAACAAATATAATTTATTCTCTGCAATTTTATAGCTTGCTGAGTTTCTTCAGTACTCTTTGTTTTAAGGAGACACTGGCATATGGGAGGCTCACTCAGTATCTAATTAGAAAATAATTAATTTTCATTTAGTGAATTGGTCTGCTTACATATGACCGTGCTACATAACTAAGTAATTTTTCTGATTACAACAGCACTTAATACTACAATAGAAATGTTAGAAATCCTATTATGTCCTCTTATTAAACTCTCCCTTTACTGAATAATGACATTACCGTCTTGTGTAGTAGAGTGCTTGTTATATGATCTTACTCAAATACATCTGGAACTTGGCCCTTAGGAGGGCCTCAAAATAGAATGACAGTTGCAGGAAGAACTTTATTAGAGGACTTATGAGGGATCTTGGTACAAACCTCTTCCGTCTTATGCAGAGTATTAGTATAAGCATAATCCAGCACCATAAATACTTATCTTTCATTAGCTTTGTTAGATTTCCTTTGGGTATCCTCCCTTTACTACTCTAGTCTTTTGTTATTCTCCCCTTAGCAGCTATTACAGCTGAATCACATTTAGCTGAAAGCAGATACATTTTTCAGTATCCAGCATCAAGAATACTCTTTTAATAGCCAGTGGAAAGAACAATACTGACAAACATTGCTTTTCTGATCATCTCCTGTTTTCTTGAGAATTGCTTTGTCTACAAATGGCCTTGATTCTAAAAGGTGCTGAGGGATCTCTTTCTGATCTCGCACTGTTGTAAATCAGACACATCTCCACTGAAGTCAGTGGAGTTACACTAGTATAAAGCTTCTGTGTGTCAGATCAGAATTACAATCATGAAATGTGAAACATTTGGATATGTTTAAGCTGAAAGTTGCTGTCTATGAGAAGTGAAAACTTTAAAAATATCCCTAGACAAATAATTTGTTCATCTTTTTTCCCTGCTGCCCACAATTCTGAATGATTAGCAGCTGTAGTTATCCTCTGCATTAGAATGTGATACCAGTTGCTCATGCAAAGGAATTTAATTAGAAATAAAGGAAGTTTTAAAGTTCTGACATACAGTTCTTTCATTACTTTAAAGATGGAGGTTTAAGGTTACTTGTTCTTATGAGTTGCATTGGTCCTAACTTCTAAACTTTTCCCATGTGGTGTTTTTAATTTTTAGGAGGGCCAGTCATCAGCAAATGGTCCTTCTCAGGATACTCCAAGGCAGCCACAAGTAAGAGAAGGAAGCTTGGGATACCCTCAACTTCGTGCTGGCTACATCCCTATTCCAGTTATCCATGAAGGTGCTGAGAACAGACAGCAGCATCCGTATTACTCCGTTCATCAACCTGGCATGCAACGATACAAAGCAGAAACTGTTCCCACCACAAAGCGGGCACAGTCACCTTTAAGGGGGGCTTACACCCACTCAGAATCCCCTGCTAGAGGACCAGCTGAAGCTGCTCAGACAGATAAACAATGTGGACAGACAACAGCAGCTGCAACAGCCCAAACTCCAGCCTCACATGGGCCTGAGGTAACTTGACAGTAGTGCAGGGGTGTGTTTTGGATTACTCTCCAACATTTGTGACCTAAAATGGCATTACAGCGGATTTATCCCTCAAAAGTCCAAAATTACCATAGAATTACATTTCCCCCAAATACTTTTGAAGTATTAATACAAACACAAAAATGTACTTTTTAATGATTCTACTAAGTCACTTCATTGTAAATGTTTACATTTTCTCTAGCATCACAGTGTCTCACTCACAAATGACTGTGCAGAAAGAATTGCACATAGATTGATTCTGTCTCTTGTCTCAGAAACAGAGGCACGTAGAGCCTGATTCTCCTCTCACACTGGTTGACTTAATGGAGTTATTCCTGATTTGCACCAATGTAAATGAGAGCAGAACTGAGCTTACGGTGTCCTGTGACATAACTATGAAACAATGTAAGTGCAAAAGCTAAAAACAAAACAAACCTGACAAAAAATAAAGGCTGTTAATAAATGAGACCATTTTAGAATCCACCAAACTGAACTATTTGCAGCTGAATATTTTTAAAGTGCATATTCTTTTTAAATGTATGTCATTTGAATTCGTTTAAAGCTTTTTTTAAAAGATGAACTGAAAAATAATTTTTCTGCCTATGCCCTTTACTAATTTGTTACTATATATTCATAATCAAAGATTTTTCATAAAAAAGATTCTGCTTGCTTTGTATCTCAGAAGTACCAGGACTTGGTTTCCTATTTTCTTTGGAGAGTTGGAGTTGAGATAATATCCTCACAACAGACTGAACCCTGAGCTTGAGTTTTCCCAGCCCTGAGTTGAATGGGGAGTGAATGTTGAATTTGAGCCATATTACATCTTTTAACTGAGTTTGTACTCAAATAGTGGCAGGATTCACTCTAAATATGATTGGCCCATACACCACATGATTTTAAAATTCTGCTAGCCACTATCTCGGCTAACAGTGTTTTGTCCGTGAAGCCCAGGGAGGCACAAGATAGAAGAATGAACCACTTACTGGGTTTTGGGGTTTTTTTGTTTGTTTGTTCAGTATGGCCAGAACCCCTAAACCATATTTGTGTAACCACTTTGGCCAGTCCTTTTTCCTCACAGTACGTTGTGCAAAAGGACTTCCAAAAGTATATTGCCCCTGTAATGTTGATGCCACTCTATGTGCATGTCTTCCAAGCAGTATCCCTTACTGAAGCACTTTGGGTCAGCTGTCCAGATTCTCAGAATTCCTTGATACAAACGGTAGCTGGTAGGGATACACAAAAACAGTGTGGCCACAAACTAAAGTGTGTTACCTGTAACGAGAGAACTGCAGCTGTGCCTTTAAGTGTGATGTAGCCAAGGTCTTATTTTCCCAAAATATCCAGCTAGTGCAGCTCTACCGATAGTACCAATGGTGGAAGCACTGGTGTAGACAAGGTGCCACCAGCATTTTAACTGTTCTGTTACTTAAACTCATTCTGAGCAGCGTTCAGACAACCGTGGATTAAAATGCTAAAACCACATTAGTATTGCTACCACCAGTGGAGTTACACCCCTGGGAAATTAAAGTCATTCTAGCATTCGCACCCCTATCCTAACAAGATACAAAACCACAGGAAGAAGTCCTAGTGTGGCAAAGGCAACATTGTTTATGTGACTGGGGGTTCTTTTCCCCCCTTTTGTTTGCTTAACTTTTTGCCCCACATCCAACCAGTTTAAACAAGAACAAAGTTTCAGAAAGAGTCTGATTAAATGTCCCCTCCCTCCTCAGGGAATGTTGCAGCTCAGGTTTCACCTGTTACAGTGATGCTTTCTCACTAGTTCTGCAGTTGTCCCGCAGGTCCCCTAGCAAAACCCGGGAAACCAAATCCTGATGTGCAAACAGATTCCACCACTACTCCTGTGTCTCTCCCCCTTTTTGGGGCGTGGGGGAGAAACAAATGTTGAGGCTGCCTGACAACATATTAATAAAATATAAATGTGAAACAGTTAACACTAATTAATAATCTTGTTTTTACAGCAACCTCAGTCTCCTACAACTTCTGACTCGCAGTCAGTTTCCCATCAGTCATCAGGTAGACCCGGTGCAGGAAGCCACCAGGTCCGTCGAGGTTATATTCCAATTCCTGTGATCCATGAGGAAAAAGGCCTTAGGCAACCACCACAAATATATCATCAGGCACAGAAGACACACTATCCTGCACAGCAAAGTGATTATCATGTCCACCAACCAGTGTATCACAAAATTCAAGCTGATGAGCGGGAGCCCAAACCAGCACGAGAGCAGTCCCCATTCAGAATGTCTCAGAAGGGTTCGTCAAGTCGTGAAAGTTCACCAGCCAGAGTTACCACTCAGATACAATCCCCAGTTCCCATCAGAGTACAGACAGTTGTGGACAGACCCCAGGTATGCAGGAAGATCAGAAAAATCTGATTTTTCTATAGTAATTGTGCTTTGTGTTAATAAAGTTAAAGATCTGGATTATACTAATAAGCACATAGAATTTCACAAACATAATGCCAGCATTAGATCCTCAGATCATGTAAATCCAGTATACACCAGCTGAGGACCTGGCCTTCAGTATTGTTGTTGACAGTGCCACCATGTTACTGAGGCACTATATTCTCATCAAAGCTAGCATTTCACGCAATAGGGTGCTAAAATTCTCATTCTCAAATGGGAAACTGTCAAAATTAGAGATTAAATAAAGAAGAAAAATTCAGGGATACTCTAAATCAATTCTGATTAAAACCCAGAACCTGATTCTCTTTTCACTTGCACCCTATGTAAATCTCAGTCAGTGGTGTAAGGGACATATACACTAGCGGAGAATTAGGCCCATGGGCTTTATAGTTACAATGCAACTTTGTCTCATTTATCATTGATTACAGCAGCAAATCCAGAAAGTAACTATTATTTATCATGATGAAAGGGGATTGGTAAAATCTACTCTACAGTCTGTTTCTACATACTGTACTTTCTCACTAAACTTGATTCATTCAGGGACAATGTGTACAATTCTGCAATTTGTTCAAGACCGTGAATTTCCACCATACAGACAGTAATTTTCTACAATGTAGTCCCGTGTATAGTATCCTAGACAAATTCTAAAATACAATACTATTTAGTGCTTGTCATCCAAAAGATTTTACAACATCTTACATTCACTAATTAAGAATCACAGCTTTAGTCAAGTGGGTATTATAATATCCATTTTACAGATAGGTAAACTCACATAGCAAGACACAGGACTAGAAACTAGGAGTGCTGACCAAGATTAGCACTTACTAGACTACAGTGCTTTTTACGTGCCTTTTCTGAAGTATAGTCACATGAGAGTCAGAGTGGTGTCTGATTTAGTGAAGGGGAGGACTATATTTTGATTAGATGCATTTACTGAAAAGAGCTGTATTTGTTTGATTTACAGTCAGCCATTCTGGAACAGTACTTGGGGGTCAAATTCTGCCCTCAGATACAGTTGCTCACAATATCTGAATATAGAATTAGGCCACTTGTACAGATCTGAATATAATTAAGCTTCTTACAGAGGCCACAAAGCAAGGATATTTAGAGTTGATATGACTTCAGCATTAAACAAAGATTGACGTATTCTCGGATTTCCATCACTTAAATCTGTAAGATAACTCTAAACCTCTCAAAGGTGCGCTTTTCCCATTGAAGTCAAAGGGAACAGAATTAAGTCAACCCTCAGCCCTTTTGAAAATCCCACCTAGAACATGAACAAAATAGTTAAAGGGGGTTGGGGGAAGCAAAATCCAGAATTAATGACGTGCTAAGTTTCACTGCTTGCTTTTTTTTTATTTATTTTTTTAAGGGCCAAACCTTAAGGCACTTAATTAGATTTTATCCAGTCTTTACTCAGGCAAAAATACTCTCTTCGGTGCATATCAGCTCTGAAAATTGGCCCATTTACTTAGGTACCCTACATCAATATTTAAACACCTAACTTTAGGAACCTATATCCAAAATAATTAGTCTAAGTGACTTTCCCAATGCCACACCATGAATCAGTGAAGGAAATGGGAAAAGAACTCTGGCTCTCGTGACCCCCAATCCTGTGTCCAGACCACAAAGCCTTGCTACCTTTGGTTTTTATGGCAATACATTGTAATTTGTTTTGATGCCCTTTTGTCTCATTCTGACAATTCGGTGACTTTCCACTTTTCTGCAGCAGCTGCACCAGGCAGGCACCGGCTACTGCTGGGGCAGTCTCGGGCCATTGCACCCCCACCAACAGAAGTTGGGCCTGGGAGGGGGCCAGGGTTTGGGGCATTGGATGGGGTGAGGCAGACTCTGGGTGGCGCCTACCTGGGGGGCTCCCCAGAAGCAGTGACATCCCCCTCACTCAGCTGCTAGGCAGAGACATGGCCAGGCAGCTCTGCGTGCTGCCTCTGCCCAGAGCACTGGCTTCACAGCTCCCATTGGCTGGGAACCACAGCCAATGGGAGCTGCAGGGGCAGTGCCTGCAGGTGGAGGCAATGTGCAGAGCTGCCTGGTGATGCCTCCGCCTAGGAGCTGAGTGAGGGGGGATGTCACCGCTTCTGGGAGCCCCCCAGGTAAGCACCACCCAGAGCCTGCCTCACATCGTCCTGTACCCTTGCCCCCTCCCACACCCAAACTCTGCTGCTGCTGGGGTGGGGATGCGCGGACACAGGTAGGGAGCCTGCCAGCCCCACCAACCCACCCCTCCACCAGCACGGGTCCTGAGGTGCGCGCAGCTACCCTATCTGCCCTTCCCCAGCACCTGCAGGGCCCCTGGGCAGTGCCCTCCAAGTTTTAGTCATGGGTATTTTTAATAAAAGTCTGAGACAGGTCACAGTCCATAAATTTTTGTTTACTGCCCATGACGTGTCCGTGATTTTTACTCAAAATACCCATGACTAAAACATAGCCTTAATTATAGTATATGAGCTTACTTATTTGTTGCAGCTGAGATCCACCATATTACTTCCTGCCCTTGGCGCATCCCCCCCAGGCCCAATGCTGAGTTGAGATTAGGGGGTAGATGCAGGGACCAGATCTTGCAGAATGGATAAGGGGTCTCTGTGCTGGCCCATTGCAGTCCATGTCTGGTCCCACTGCATCTCCTGAATGAAACAAAGGGGATGGATCTCAGTAGGAGAACAAATCTCCCAATAAAAAGACCAAGTTAAAGCTAATAAGATTTGGAAATAGTCTTAGGTCGGTAATGGCAATGTTTGCAAATCTGGATTTTACCAGTGCTAGTTGTCTATTAAGAAGTTGGTGTTAATACTAATATTTTTAAGCAGCATCTTTCAATTAAGCCTCAGTATGATGGAAAAGATTTGAGACCTAGATTTTTCCAAAGGGACTAGTGATGTTTAGGTGGCTGAGTTTTTTGGATACCTGACCTGAGACAGCACATTCTGAAAATCAGGCCTGTTTAAGGTGTCTCAAATTGAGCAGCCAAAATCACTAGTCACTTTTTTGAAAATCTTTTGACCTGAAAATTGTATTTTTTGTTTACAAATGAAGTAGCATTGTTTTCATGTCTCAGAATAATAAACTTTCTTCCTTCAGGTTTCTCTGCAACAAATCCCACCCCAAGAAACACTACATGAAAGCATACCTGAAAACAAGGCAAGCCCATCAGGAACTGAGATGCCTTCATCTTATATCCCAATTCAAGTCATTCACAAAGAACCAGATTCTAAACCACCACCACAGAAACCTCCGCCCACTGCAGAAAAGGTTGATGAAAAGGTTGATAAAACGATTCCCTGTCCTGCTAAAAGTGCACATCCAGAGGAGAGGCTTGCTTCTGAAGAAACTTCACCACAGAAGATGATGGATGTGGAAGAGACACAGAAACATCCTGGTGTCTTGAAAGTGGAAGCAATTCTAGAGAATGTTCAAATGCTTGAACAGGCAGTTGATTCTTTCAAAGGCAAGAAAAATGACAAAAAATACTTGATGATTGAAGAGTATTTGACCAAAGAGTTGCTAGCCCTAGATTCAGTGGACCCCGAGGGTCGTGCAGATGTGCGCCAGGCCAGGAGAGATGGTGTAAGGAAGGTTCAGAATATTTTGGAAAGACTTGAACAGAAAGCAGAAGACGTCCCAGAGGTAGTTCATGTTTATGGACTTCAGTCAACCTTGATGGAGAATAATAAGCCACCACAGGAAATCATGGAGATTGATCCTGTGGCGGACAAAACCAGGAAAGATACAAGTAATGAAGGTGCCAAAGAGGAAACCAAAATGGAAACACATCAACCTGAAACTAAGGAAGAAGTATTTACCAATCTTGCCAGCACAACAAACACAGTTAATAACCCAACTGAACCATAGCCACATGTTGAACTTTAAAGCTCTCAGACTTTATAACTAGAAATGTGTTAAGTGAATTTTAAGTTGCATGCATTTCAGAAGCTTTTCATCCATTGGTTTTTAAATCAACATAGCAGCTTGGGACACACACACTTGCGGGGGGGAGAGGCTATAAAGAAAATGATGCATTTATCCTGTATTCTTACACTTTATAAAGAGACATGTTTCAAGAACGAGTCTTGTTCTTAAGATACTTTCGTGCCAGCTGGATGCAAAAAATGCCTCTGGGTTAACATTGATACGTGTTGTATTTTAATGTTTCTTCTGCAGGTAATTTTTGTAAAATCAAAGCCCTGCCTCACCAGAATACCAAACCCTTCTACAAATGTAGCCACTCTAGCAAGAATATTTTATTTTTAATGTTCACAAATGGGCACTTTAAGTAAAGATGCATAGAAAGTGTGTAAGAAATTGTAGAGCTATTTATATGTGTGAAAGACTTCAGTGCTATATTTTAAAAGGGAAATAAAATAATATAGAAATCTGACTTAGTCTTTTGGTTTATAAACTAGAAAGATGAGTATTTGCATTCTAAAAATAGATATTTTTAATATCCTATTCTGGTTTAGATAATGTCTGCTTACACCTGCTTTCTGATGAGGGCAATGACTTGCCTTTGCCCAACTCCCTCTTTCAGCTGTGTTTTATCAGCTGTCTGCACTTTTTGTTGTATGGAGACTTTATATTTGCTGCTTGACCTGCTGGTATTAACAGAGTTAGTCCTTTTAGGGTATTTTTATATGAAATCTTGCCAAAGCAAATCATGTCACTAACTGTATAGTTGACTCAAGTTCACTGTCATTCCACGCACTGTATTCGCATCCAGTTTCTATAACAGCAAATCAATGGGATCAACAAAAACCCATCTTCTGTTCAGTGAGTTTATTTCAGGGCCAGCTGCACACATTGTATCTGGCAAAACAATACAATGCAATCACTTTTCCAAGCAATCTGCTTTCCTGTATAATTTAAACAATGGGCCTAATTATTCTTTCAGTTACAACCATGTAAATCAGAAGTAAATCCACTAAAGGCAGCAGAGCCCGACCACTGCAAGTGAGAAGATTCAGGCCCAATGGGTTTTCAGCTATTTGTTCTTTCAAATTATAAAATGGACAAGAAAAATATTTTTTTATAAGCTAACATTTTGTATTTATAATGTGGGAGACCCTCATCTAGTGTAAATGATGAACGTGAAATCAGTTGATCCAAGTTGGAAGGGGATTAGATTGGACGTTAAGATTGTGTCATAAATTAAACGGATTTTAAATCTTGGTTATGAAAGACTTGTAGCCATTAAGAATTTGGAGTTGTCATTACATAATTTATTCCAACAGAATAATATAGCCTGCAAATTGCAGTAAACAGGTCTCTTAAAAAAATCAAAGCTAAAGTCTATGATCTGTCTACTGACTTTTTAATCTATAGGCAGATTGTTGATGTTTGCCTTAGTTTCATTTTGATAATCAACCCCACCACATAAATATGCACAACAATTTGTAACCAGTTGGCTATTCTTAGCTTTATGACGAGCACTGTAGTCATTCTGGTAAAAGAGGTGCAAATTAAATTAATCTGCCTGCATAATTCTTGCAGGAACTCACTTCAGTGGCACATCCTCCTGCAAGATTACATCTCTGAGGAGACATACCTCTGACATCATAAAACACAAATACTTTAAAGCAGGGATGCTTCTAGCAAATCAACTATAAACGAGCTTCTAGTTAGACTCCCCTTTTTTCTTTCCCCTCAGTGGGACATTAAAAAAATCTTGTTATTAAATGTCATTGATTAGCTGAGACAGTAATCTGAGAATTTAGGCTATTGTCATTACTGAAGCATATTATTTCTTCACTGGAAGTTAGATACATTAAGGTTATAATTACCTTTGAAATAGAAGCATTACACTACCAATCAAGTATGTAATGAGTCATGTAATGCTATTTAAGATTATGCAGAGTCAAAACTTCATGACAAATATATTGACAAGTGGAGCAGGAGCCAGACTTTGATTCCCCTATTCCCAATGAAGAGAACTCATGGAGAACGGTATTGATCATCGGACTGTAGTCAGTGGCTCTCAAACTTTTGTACTGGGGATCCCTTTCACATAGAATGCTTCTGAGTGTGACCCCCCCCTTATAAATTAAAAACAGTTTTTTTATATATTTAACACCATTATAAATGCTGGAGGCAAAGTGGGGTTTGGGGTGGAGGCTGACAGAACCCCTAGACTATATCATGAGAGAAGGATCAGTCCTGAATGAGGGGCAGGGCATTGTGTTGTCCATGTCTAGCTATCTTCCCCCTCAGTTCCCCTGCTGCTAAAAGGGAGTAAACTGCACCCACCATTAGTATATGCAGCCTGACATACCAACTACCCAGCATCTGGGAGGAGGTGGTGAGGAAGCCAAGCCACGCATTTCAAGTCAAATTCTGTCCCTCTTGCTCACTTGCAGCTCTGCAGAGCCTGTTTCAGTTCCTGGGTTAATACCCATGATGTTGGTAGCCAGCACAGGAGAGTAAGGGCGTGCCTTATATCTCATCATGACTGTGCTATCATACTAGTGCCAGAGCGTGACCCTGCTAAGTGATTAGTTATGGAAGTTTGCTATTGACTTCCACAAGCAGCAGTATCGGGTACTTACACACTTGCCCTCACCAGTCAATCCAAGTAGTGCTATGCTCTACAAACTGGGAATGTGCTTTGGAATGCAGAGCGTATGCAGTTATTTATGTTTAAGGGTTACTATTTTTGGAGGTTTTTCAGTAACAAATGTTGCCTAGTAGTTACTATCAACTACTGGCCACTACATTTAATTTTGTTAAACAAAACCAAACCAAACTCTCCAAAATAGACCCCAAAATCTGAGAAGTTCCAGTATGCTTCTCCCCACCCCCTAAAAAGTAGCAATAAGAATATATGAAGCCTGTAGACAGAATCACAGTCAAGGCTTGGGCTATTTTCTGATTGCACTATCTTGTCCAGCCAGTGACATTTTAAATGCCGGTAGTGGCCTGTTCTCTATATTTAAACTACCACCACAGACAGGCATTGTGTTTCTCATAAATATAGCCTTTTGACTATTTACATATGGCTACACTGTATAATCACTACCCTGAACGAGGGGCCACATGCAGTTAACGCTGACTAGGAACAGACTGGGGATGACACTGATGCAATTCATCACCTAGTTCCCCCTTACTTCAGAGGGGAAGTAAGTTTCACCAGCCCTTTTCTTAGTGCCAATTATTTCCCTGCCTTCATGTCTGTTTAATTGTGCTTGGAAGCTACTTCCACTCCCCAACCACAAGGAGAGGAAGTCTAATAGCTGCATGGAGTCTACTAGAGAAAGTGCTCTCTCTCCCCCACACTGAGCCCCAGGATGTGGGCAGCCTTCGTAGGGTACCAAGGGGAGCACTTTACATCCTCTTACTTCCCTGCCTGAGGACGTAACGTGGATCATGATTTAGTCCATTTTTTAATAAACACATGGATTTTAAAAAAAAGTTAATGTAGCTGGCATTTAAAACTATATTTAAAAATAGTTTTAGCCACAAATAAAATCATCCTATTAACACTTTTCCCTCCTATTTTTATTGACAGAGATATCTCAGCATGTCCATATGAAACAAAAAGTCTATGCAAAAGACTTTCCTCTTAAAAAGGGATCCTCTGCATGAAGAGCATATGAACACCATAAAACATGTTATTTGTGCTGCCTCGGAAAGCTGTACCTCTTTAAATCAGATTCTTTTTAGAATTTCTTGGCAGTTAACTCTACAGAGCAGCACATTCTTAATACTGTATTCATGTACCATCCCATAGGCCACTATGCAAATTGAACGGTTTGTCCAGTGTTCTGTAACACTAGATACAAATGTAATCATATGCCAACGAATGGCATCCCAAGTGGGAGTTATTTTAGGAAAGGCAGGAGCCTAGTGGGAAAACAGCGGAACATGTACTGACTCCCTTTGTCAAATACCTTTCTTTCCTTGTTCTAGAATGTTTCAAAGTAATCAGTAATTTCCAAGACTCAAAAAAGAGAGAATTTGGGAGCTAGTCCTGCATTTCTTGCACACTCAAACTAACACTGTGGCCACTGGGAATTTGGGCATGTGCAAAATGTAGGCACAGGCCGGATCTTCTGGAGTCCAGTACTACTAGGTGCTAAATACCCACAGTACTTTGCAGAACTGGAACCACTTTGGAGTTTTTTCCAAATAATGTTACTATTATGATATTACCAGTTTTCAGATAAACAAAGGATGGACACTCTCAAACCGAGAGTTCAAAAGAAGTTTCTACATATCAACTATCAATTCATTTTGAACAAATGCACAGGATCCTAATATTCCATTTCTTTTACATCTGAGAACAAAAACCACCTATTTCCATGCTCACTCAACATCCTATTGACATAAGCACTGATTTTATGAAGGGGCACTGCATGATTGGGATTTGGGATTGATTGGGGCTATGGAGTTTGTGATGGGTTGGATCACAGTAACCCCCTGGGGGTTGCCACCTAATGTGCCAAGACTACTTCTGCTCCTGTTTTCCTGCCTTGTCAGCTTAGGACTTCAGTGCCCTGCCTGGTTTGAGCCAGACCTGCTAGCCTGCTGCAAACCCAGACCCAGGTCTGAACCACGTCCCCTAACAGCTGTAGGCTTAACTGAAAGCAGCTTACAGAAGTGTTCCTGTCTTTAACACTCAGATGCCCAACTCCCAGTGGGGTCCAAGCCCTAAATAGATCCGTTTTATCCTGTATAAAGCTTATATAAAAACCTCACCAATTCCAGTAAGCTTTCTTTTACAGACTAATCTCCTTCTAGTCTGGGTCCAGCAATCACTCACACCCTCTGTAGTTCCTGTCCTTTGTTCCAGTTTCTTTCAGGTATCTTTGGGGGTGGAGAGGCTCTTTCTTTAGCCAGCTGAAGACAAAATGGAGGGGTCTCCCACGGGTTTAAATAGACTCTCTCTTGTGGGTGGAGACCCCCTCCTTTCTCCTATGCAAAGTCCAGCTACAAAATGGAGTTTTGGAGTCACCTGGGCAAGTCCCATGTCCATGCATGACTGAGTTCCTTACCAGCCAAGCCACATTCCTGGGAAAGCGCAGATGTGGATTGGCATCTCCAAGTTCATTGTTGGTTTAAGGGCTTCTTGATTGGGCACTTACTGAGAATAGCCTTTTCTCAGGAAGCTGACCAACTGCTTCACTAAAACCTATTCAGAATCAAACGAGTATGCAGCCACTATTCATAACTTCGAATACAAAAATGGTACATGCATACAATAGGATTAATAGATTCAGTAGATCATAATCTTTACAGAGATATGTTACATGGAATATGTAGCATAAAACCCATTCTAGTTATGTCATATATACATTCATAAGTATATTTCCATAAAGCCTTATGGGGGGCATTGTCACAAGTTTTTCAACATTTGGTCAGGAGTTCAAATCCGGCCTGGGATGAGAGTCACCTATTGTCAAGGTTCCTTCCCCACTCTGAACTCTAGGGTACAGATGTGGGCACCTGCATGAAAAACCCCCTAAGCTTATTTTTACCAGCATAGATTAAAACTTCCCCAAGGTACAAACTATTTTACCTTTTGTCCCTGGACCTTATTGCTGCCACCACCAAGCGTCTAACAAAAATAACAGGGAAAGACCCCACTTGGAAATGTCTTTCCCCACAAAATCACCCCAAGCCCTACATCCCCTTTGCTGGGGAAGGCTTGATAAAAATCCTCACCAATTTGCATAGGTGAACACAGACCCAAACCCTTGGATCTTAAGAACAATGAAAAAGCAATCAGGTTCTTAAAAGAAGAATTTTAATTAAAAAGTAAAAGAATCACCTCTGTAAAATCAGGATGGTAAATACCTTACAGGGTAATCAGATTCAAAACATAGAGAATCCCTCTAAGCAAAACCTTAAGTTACAAAAAGAAACAAAAACAGGAATATACATTCCATTCAGCACAACTTATTTTATCAGCCATTTAAACAAAACAGAATCTAACACATATCTAACTAAATTACTTATTAACTCTTTACAGGAGTTCTGACCTGCATTCCTGCTCTGGTCCCGGCAAAAGCAACACACAGACAGAGAGAACCCTTTCTTCCCTACCCCTCCCTCCAGCTTTGAAAGTATCTTGTCTCCTCATTGGTCATTTTGGTCAGGTGCCAGCGAGGTTACCTTAGCTTCTTAAGCCTTTACAGGTGAAAAGACGAAAAGTAGCTAAAAAGACGAAGTAGCTAAAAAGCTAAAAAACACAGGTTTGAACTCACACTAACCTTGTACTGACAGGGGAGGAGCATTAACTTGGAAATGAGAGACTAATACATATGTATAAGAAAAGATAAAAAAATATAAATAAGTTTGTGTAACAAAGGGAAGCTGAAGCTGTAGTGTCCAGTTCTGGTGGGGACTGTAATGAGATTTCCACTTGTGAGTAATTGATCACTACTCACCGAGTGTTTTGCCTTAATAAATTTTATTTATTAGACCTATCTGCTGAATAAGTGAACCCTTAATCCAACACTTTGCTGACCTATTACTGCTCAGCAGATTTATCAAAATATTATTTCAAAAAGGTTAAGGGATCCACGATCACTGTTTTGGTGCAGATTCTCTGTCCTGTGCTGCTCAGGCATGCAAAGGGAGGAGAGACGATCTGCATACAGTTCCTCTGCCGGGAGGTCCTCAGCATTGTTCACTTCTGTGCCTTGTTCCCTGCATGGAAACATGTAGGGGACAGGAAGGGAGAGTGGCCATAGACACCTGTGCAAGTTACCCCTGCTGCTTTAACCTGCAACATGGCTGAGACAGATAATCAGGGAATTGTTATTGGTTGTTGGTTCTCAGTTTCTACACCCCACCCCAGCCTGCCCCCTCAATCTCCCCCTGGTTGCTCTGGGTGATCATGTTGGGGAGGAACACCACCTTTTGCTAGGTTTCAGAGTAGGAGCTGTGTAAGTCTGTATCAGCAAAAAGAACAGGAGTACTTGTGGCACCTTAGAGACTAACACATTTATTTGAGCATAAGCTTTCGTGAGCTACAGCTCACTTCATCGGATGCATTCAGTGGAAAATACAGTGGGGAGATTTATATACACAGAACACGAAACAATGGGTGTTATCATACACACTGTAACGAGAGTGATCAGGTAAGGTGAGATATTACCAGCAGGAGAGCAGGGGTGGGGGAAAAAACCTTTTGTAGTGATAATCAAGGTGGGCCACTTCCAGCATCTGAGGAACATCAACATCTGAGGAACGGTGGGGGGGGGGGGAAGGGAGAGAATAAACATGGGGAAATAGTTTTACTTTGTGTAATGACACATCCACTCCCAGTCTTTATTCAAGCCTAAGTTAATTGTATCCAGTTTGCAAATTAATTCCAATTCTGCAGTCTCTCTTTGGAGTTTGTTTCTGAAGTTTTTTTGTCGAAGAATTGGCACTTTTAGGTCTGTAATTGAGTGACCAAAGAGATTGAAGTGTTCTCCGACTGGTTTTTGAATGTTATAATTCTTGACGTCTGATTTGTGTCCATTTATTCTTTTACGTGGAGACTGTCCAGTTTGGCCAATGTAAATGGCAGAGGGGCATTGCTGGCACATGATGGCATATATCACATTGGTGGATGTGCAGGTGAACGAGCCCCTGATAGTGTGGCTGATGTGATTAGGCCCTGTGATGGTGTCCCCTGAATAGATATGTGGGCACAGTTGGCAATGGGCTTTGTTGCAAGGATAGGTTCCTGGGTTAGTGGTTCTGTTGTGTGGTATGTGGTTGTTGGTGAGTATTTGCTTCAGGTTGGGGGGCTGTCTGTAGGCAAGGATTGGCCTGTCTCCTAAGATCTGTGAGAGTGATGGGTCATCCTTCAGGATAGGTTGTAGGCACTCCTTGTGGCTTAGGCAGAGCCAGTTGAGTTCCTACCCTGTTCTCTTTGGGGCTCCTCCCACAGCCCAGCAAGGCAGCTGCAATGGAGCATCTAGAGCTATTCTCTGTTTCCTCTTCTGTGATGTAGCAGGCAGCCAGCGAAGCAGCTGCAGCAGAAAAGGGGCAACAGAGCTGTTCCTGGGGCTTGAAGTGAGGTGGTTGGAGACAACTGGGGAAGCAACAGAGGGGTTTCAGAATCAGGATTCTGGTTTGGGCCCTTATGCTCAGCTGAATTACTCAAAAAGACCAGAATTTTGTACTTTGCATTCTGTGCACACACACACACTCTCTCTCTCTCTCTCTCTCTTCCCCCCCCCCCCCAAAAAAAAAGGAAGAGAGAAAAACCTTGGCAATAGATGGTGGAGAGGCACATATACCTGATCAATTTTAACAAGTCCTTATTCTGGTTCCTGTAAACATCCCCCAGCCCTAAGGTTTCACCAGAATATGCTATTGAGATAGCGTCCCAAAACAAAGCACACGCTAGTCTGGGACTCAAACATGCCATAGCACCATGCAAAGCAGCACAAGATGTCTGACCCATAGAGTACATCCTCAACCTGAAGCATATATTTTATGATGATTATCACTACATGGCATTAGTCACCCTACACTATGGAAATATAAAAGTAATCTCTCTATTTTAAAATACCAGGTTTGGAAATTAAAAATCCATAGAGCTCAGAATGCCCTATCTCTATTAGGCAGGGCAAAGGATTTCAGTTTTGCGTTAATTTACAGGGTGGAAAGGATTATATAATAATAACAAACAAATATTGCTGCCTAGATACTGCAGTTATAGGTATATTAAAATATTTAATGTACCTTAGAAACTAGCCATGTAATCACAAGTTCCCAGTCATTTGGGAGGGAGTGTATAGTACTTACCTGAAGACAGACATAACAACAATAATTATTATTATTAGGGCTGCAGGTTTGTCATTGTGGGAAAGACATCATGGATAGCTCTTGCATTTCCTGTCCTGGGGAGCTGGACCCAGAGCCCACCCTGCTCTGGGCATTGATACCTGGCACATGGGGTCACAGCAGCACTCAGGTTTGGCCCAATCACCCCCCGTTATGATCCCTCCAACATGCACCAGGTCACAATACCCAGAGTGGGGCACCAGGCCCAGACGCACAGGACAGGAGCCACCACTGCCAAGGCTTGCTCTCCCGTCCTCTCCCCTCCCCAAAACCAGCATTCAGGTTGCGGTGCCAGGAAAGGGTGCTGCTGCAGGTGGTCGGTGTCCACTCTGCCAGGTGAGGAGGCGGGCATTTTTAAAGAAGTCACAGTAAATTTACTCACCCGTGATTTTTGCTAAGGTGGCTTTTCTGTGATTTTTGATAAAAATAATGCTGTGGCATGTCTGCAGCCCTAATGATCATTATCTAATATTTTTAGTACAGTAGCACCCAATCAGGCTCAAAGCCTCTTTGTGCTAGGCACTGTACAGACACATCTGGAGACACAGTCCCTGTCTTGGAGAGTTTACAGTCTCATACAGAAACCAACAAGTGCTGACCATGACATTAAATATTTGGGAGGGAGCATGACTAATGGTTAAAACAGAGGAATATGCCGTCAGAGTCACTGAGTTTACATTCTGGCTCTGCCACTGAATTACTGTGTGGCCTTAGGCAATTCACTGATGTCTTAATTTTCATGCCAACAATTAGGTACCAGAATCCTTATTTCAGTGCATGTCAGTGTGTCTGAAAAGCAGGCTGCTTTTGTTTAGGTGTCTAAATATAAATTTACAATAAGTGCCTAACTTTAAGCATCCAAGTTTGAAAATTCTGGCCTTACCCTATTTGTAAAATGCAGCTAATACAGCTACATCACAGACATGTTGAAAGTTTTAATTAGTGTTTGTAAAATGCTTTGAGAGTCATTGATGAAAGGCACCATAAGAGCAAATGTTATTATCGTGCCTTCCAAACCCACACCTGTCCCTGAGATCTAAAACTACAAGGTCTGCGGTGATGCATCTTTGAGCTTCTTGGAACATCAAGTATAATTATTAAGAACTTAGGTAGAAGATTCCATTATGATGCAACTACACAGAGTTGGAGCCTGCTGTAGGCTGTGCTATGACATGAGGATTTAAAGGGCGTAGGCAGTCCCCAAATCCTTTGTAGTCAGCATAACACTTTTGTTCTATATGTACAATGCCTACCACAGTGAAGTCCTGGGTCATAACTAGGGCTCCTACGTGGTGCAGTGACATAAGTAATATTAACCACCTGGCAACATTATTATTTTGTTCTGTGGTAGCAACAAGGATCCCCAGCCCTGGACCAGGATCCCACTATGTCAAGTGCTGTACAAACAGAAAGAAGGTCCCTCCCCAATCTACCCTTACAAATGAAGTAAATACCTTCAGGGGTGCACGTCTGTACTAGGAACTGGAAGTATGTTCAACAAACACGCCTGGCTGAGCACCTTCATCTGATGCAAGCACCAGTGCCTGGAGCAGTATTGTTTGTGGGCTATATGGATCTGGTTTGCCCAACAAGCCAGTGAACAATATTTACCAGCCACCAGGAGTAATAAAAAGAAAAGGAGGACTTGTGACACCTTAGAGACTAACCAATTTATTTGAGCATAAGCTTTTGTGAGCTACAGCTCACTTCATCGGTGAAGTGAGCTGTAGCTCACGAAAGCTTATGCTCAAATAAATTGGTTAGTCTCTAAGGTGCCACAAGTCCTCCTTTTCTTTTTGCGAATACAGACTAACACGGCTGTTACTCTGAAATCAGGAGTAATAAGTGACTCAGGATGTATTGTTATGGTCCACTGTCTAGAATCCTGCCTTGAGTTGTCAGGATTCCCACTGCATCCCCTTTCTGGGCAGGCTTATGGCCCAAAGATAAGATGTGTCGCACAATATTTGTAGAGCAGCCCAATGTGTTGTGTTAAAATAAACAAAATTTGGTGTTTTCCAATAGTACCTAATCTTTCTAGGCCCATGTGTGTTGATTAAGGCTGCAACTGGATAGGATGCAAGGACATGGGTGTTTTGGTCATGGTTAGTGAGTGCTTTAACAATGCATGATGATAGCACGGGCTCATCACATTTTTATGTTTCTACTTTTTTTAAATAAATGAATGCAGTGCTCATGAAAGGTGTCAGGTGGACAGCAAGTCCCCTGGCTGCACAGCTAGCAAAAGTGCAAGCGTCCACATACTGCTCCACCCGGGCACCATGTCTCTGGGGAAGAGGGTAGTGCAGTCTTCCTGTTCGTTTATCCTAACCATCTCTTCTGAGGCTGCAGTTAAGAGTGTCAATGAATAAAATACATGAAGATGCTTTTTTATATTAACGCTAGCTTACAGACCTAAAACTATTCATGGATCATTTCAATTCAAGCCACCAAAATGGCCTTCCCCTGCAGGCCTAATTTTCAACTTTTGTTTTTTTCCCCTCAGAAAAAGAGAGATTAGGCCAGATTCACTCCCTGAATTGTGCTGGTATCCAATAAACTGGTGGAACCTAGGCTCTGGTCCCCGGTGGCAGAAAGTTTACTAGGACTGCTAGCACAGCAGCGTAAGCCTCCCACAACCTTGCTCTGCCAGTACATCCAGAGCAAGCATATACACCTGCAGAAATGGGTGTGGTCATCTCTGGAGTGGGGTGAGGATAGACTGGCTGGGAGCTGATTCAGTGCTTCAGTCTAGTAACATCCTCTGGCAGGGCGTCTATGGAGATCCAGCTGGATTTTAAAGTTTCTCTGCTGAAACCTGTGGGGGGAAGATGTCAACACTACTGCTACCTGACCTCCGTTGGGGTGTATCTCTTCCCTGGTACAGCCTGCTTGCAAGAGTACTCCCTTATTATTCCAGATGAATCTGGCTCATCGTGTGGGCCATTTCCATGGCTGTTTGCTTAGGTTTCTCTGGCAGCCAAGTGCAAAGAAGCTTTGGGAGTGTACACTAGTCTTTCCCTGAAGCTTGCACATCAGACCCAATGTAAAGTATGTGAAAATCATTTTGCCCTCAGGCTGCACCAGGATTCTTTGAAGAACTTTTTTTAAAAAATACTCTGCTATAAGTAGTAAAATGACTTTCACTGAAAATAATCTTTTGGCTCTTGCTGAAAACCTTTGACACCGTGTCACTGTGAAGATTTCTGGTGGGGGGTTAGGGGAGGGGTTATGTCCATTATATTTCTCAAAATAAAGCAGTAGATGGCTACCTTCTGGTCAATTATCATCTCAACACCTGCCTATACTTTAGGTTAGTACAAGGGGAATCATGAGGAGTGATACTATGAAATTAAGGAAGGAAAATATAAGGCTGAATATCATGAAGATCTCCCTGATGGAGTAATTAATTAGCATCTCAAGGGAGGGAGTGGAAGCACCATTATTTGGAACAGTTAAAATTGGACTGGAAAAATGGTAGAAAATTAACTATAGGGAAGAATCCTGTCCTGGGGGTAGTGACAAGATTATTTAATGTGGCTTTTCCAACCTGAACTGATAGGATTCTATGATCTACTGAAAATGGGTCAGCTATAATCCTTTTTTTACCCAGAGCTAGGATTTGGCAAGTGCTAATGCATTAAGCACTTGTATAAGAAATCCTGGCCCTGAGAATGAATTAATTTATAGTAAAGTAAGTTTTCTGCATTATAATCGTGATACAAAAGTGATATAACTTAGATATTTAGCTACCTGTACATTTGGGAACAAGTCTCAGAGTTACTAAACTTACACAGCCCCTGCAATTCCTGATGACTCCAGTGGAAAACACAGACACACAGAGTGGGGGGAAGGATAGCTCAGTGGTTTGAGCTTTGGTCTGCTTAAACCCAGGGTTGTAAATTCAATCCTTGAGGGGGCCATTTAGGGATATAGGGCAAAAATTGGGGATTGGTCCTACTTTGAGCAGGGGGTTGGACTAGATGACTTCCTGAGGTCCCTTCCAACCCTGATATTCTATGACCTCTCAGATTTAGCCCATAGTTAGACAGCAATCAGTTTGAAACGGCTCTTGATTTGGGTGCCAAATTGAGGCCTCCTTAGATATTTTTCTCTAAATGCATATTTGGAACCTAGATCTTTGGCACTGGTGAATTAAAGCTGGAATTTTCAAAACCCAGCTTAAAATTGCCACAGAAACTTCCAAAGGGCCAAGGGCTAATTTACCAGAAGAGTCACAATCAAGTGCCAAATGTAGATCTGATGCAACATTGTATTATTAATAACTGAATGAAATCATGGCATTCATAAGTATCAAGGAGCCTTACGGGAAAGCATATAGAAGCAATTTAAAGGCACATTTCAGAGTGACGAGAGGAAAAATGGCAAATATAAATTGAAAAATATTGAGCAAGGTTGTAGTTTCAGTTTCCTCATTATTATTAAATGGGGCTAATACCTGTTTACAACCCTTACAAAAGTGTTGTGAGGATTAATTAACATCTACATGGTGCTTTGAAAAAGTAAAGCACAGTGGGCCTAATGTTTAGAAGAGCTGAGCCCCCGTACCTCCTATGGAAGTAAATAGAAGGGGAAGATGATCAATGCTTTTGAAAATCAGGCCCTACATAAATGCTTACTGGGCCAAAGCCTATAGTCCTTGCTCAGTCACTTGAATTAGAGATTTTATGGAACAAATTCTGTAGGATTTGGACCATTAGTAAACATGAGGACATTGCATCAGATAGGAGCTAAACAGAGAACGTTTGTCTGGTGTACGTAACAAAATAATATATTGGACTGACAATTTCCATGGAGCAAGTGAGGCAAGACCCACACACCCTACTTCCCCATGAGTTTGGTCAGAATCTGCTGTGGGAATTGCGCTAGCTGCTTCTTTTTAGGGGGGCTGGGAAGGAATTTTCCCCTCACCATCAGATTGGCCTAGGTGGAAGGGGTTTCGCCTTCTCCACAGCAGGTTCCGGGAGGGCTTTGTTATGGTGAGCAGTGAAGGGAGTTAGGCTGTATGTTGCAACTCATGATGTAAGTGCGGGGGTGGATGTGCAGTGCAGGTACTCCTTAGGGAAGGGATACAGTGACCAGATAAATGGCTTGATAAAGGACTTTAAAAGGAGGTGGTGGTTAAAGGAATGCGGGAAAGGGGTGTTTCAGGCCTCCTATGAATTGTACAGCAGGGAGCCTACCCCTCTTTCTTATAGCCCACCTTAACCCTTGTACGAGGTGGGGATGGATGGTAAGGTCCCAGCAGTGGGTTGTCTGGGGGATGTGGCTAGAAAAAAAGTGGTGGGGTGGCAGAAACCACTGAGATAGTTATTGAATGAACATGCAGTTACCTGCACTGTGCACGTTTATCTGCTGGGTAGTTCCAGACATCTAATAATAAAGTTGCGGCCTGATTAAAAAAAATATATATCAAGTGTCTCCTCTCCTTCTTTCGGTATACCCAGCAATATACTGGGTTGGCAACTGATATTATAAAGAGTTAGTGTGTTTTGACTGCCTGATGTTCATTCATCCATAAGGATGGAGAGTGCACCTACATCTTATGTAGAAAAGCATTCACTATTATCAAAATGCCCTATTACTAGTTACTCTCTAGTTCTGATGTGCCCCTATGCTTGCAGGTGTCATCCTGTAACAGTAATGTCTCTCTACTCACTCCCCGTAAGCAAATGTCCACTGACTAAACACATTACTAAACAAATTCATCTCCAGCATTTCCCATCAGAACCATTTCCACAGTGTGTCATTTCAAAGGATCCACAGGAGTAAGCCTCTTAAACATGCGGAGTGGGATTATGTTGTTACCACTCTGTGATGTTCCATAAATCAACAGGGCCAGTCCCAAGGCTTTTGTGGGATTCCATTTCTACTCTTGTGGTGTGGTTCCTAGGGTGGAAGCACTGTGATACACATACCAGGAGACAGGCCTCAATTTGATGCGTGAAAGATGTAAGACAAAAATACTATAATAGATTCAGAATAAAACATAATTTTATATGGGTGTCATCTCATGATAAGCCAACAATGTATTTATTTACATTGAATAATGTGCTTTCTCAATAAGTCAGTTCCATTCATTTAAGTGATTCTTCCTTAAAATATATTATATTTATTAAGAATAATCTATGGTTTTTATACAGCAGTGCTCTTTTCCAAAGCACTTTACAAACTTTAAAAATTGTTTTATAATTCCCAAACTACCCTTGAACTTTGGTTGTTCTGATAAAATGGGACCTGGATCCAAACCACTGCTGGTTCTGATTCTACAGAATCAAAACTCTCTCTCCTTTTGCTTATCTCTAATATATGCATAAAATATGGAAGAAAACATTACATTTATTGGCTTGTTCTCCAGCTCTTTTCTCTCTTCTCCAATGCTGCTTCCTCACCTGTTTCAGGTTAACATCAAGAATAAATATAAATCTGCATGAAAGAAAAGTTGAAGTTAATGACCTTGCTCCCTGCATCTTCCCTCCTTAAGTGCCACCCAGTCTTCATGCTCCACCATCTTTCAGGGAGACACCATATTGCACACTCACCAAGTAAGAACTGCTAAATTGAAGCAGGAGTCACGCACCAGATTTAATCATTTAATCATGTAATTATAACTGGTGAGCATTCCAAAGTGATATTTTGAATACAAATCTGTCTCTTATTGTGCTTCAGTTTCACAGATTTCACAGACATTCGCAAAGCTAAGTCCCGGATTCATCACACGCTACAGCTCTGCCAACATTATCCTTTATTTCTGACCCTATTCTGTTATATATAGGCTCTTTTAACCCCTTATCACCATAGTATCTGAGTGCCTTCCTGTAGTGCATTAAGGGATGTGACTAACATCTGTCACATGTAGCTTGTTCTCTCTCTGATCCTCTGCCCAGGGACAGCACTGTGTGTGCAGTGGAGTATTTTGCTTTGATAGGGTTTGGATACCCCTCCCTGTAGCTCAGAGGTGGGCAAACTACAGACTGTGGGCCACATCCGGCCGTGGGACCATCCTGCCTGGCCCTTGAGCTTCCGGCCGGATAGGCTAGCCCCCGGGCCCTACCCGCAGCCTCCGCTTGCCATGCCACCAGCGCTCTGGGCAGTGGGGCTGCGAGCTCCTGCCAGGCAGCACGGCTGCGAGAGCCGCCAGGTGTTGTGTTGTCATAAATATAAAGGGAAGGGTAAACCCCTTTGAAATCCCTCCTGGCCAGGGGAAAGCTCCTCTCACCTGTAAAGGGTTAAGAAGCTAAAGGTAACCTCGCTGGCACCTGACCAAAATGACCAATGAGGAGACAAGATACTTTCAAAAGCTGGGAGGAGGGAGAGAAACAATGGGTCTGGGTCTGTCTGTAGTCATCTTGGCCGGGGATAGACCAGGAATGGAGTCTTAGAACTTTAGTAAGTAATCTAGCTAGGTATGTGTTAGATTATGCTTTCTTTAAATGGCTGAGAAAAGAATTGTGCTGAATAGAATAACTATTTCTGTCTGTGTATCTTTTTTGTAACTTAAGGTTTGCCTAGAGGGGTTCTCTATGTTTTGGAATCTAATTACCCTGTAAGATATCTACCATCCTGATTTTACAGGGGGGATTTCTTCATTTCTATTTACTTCTATTTTTTATTAAAAGTCTTCTTGTAAAACACTGAATGCTTTTTCATTGTTCTCAGATCCAAGGGTTTGGGTCTGTGGTCACCTATGCAAATTGGTGAGGCTTTTTATCCAACATTTCCCAGGAAAGGGGGGGTGCAAGTGTTGGGAGGATTGTTCATTGTTCTTAAGATCCAAGGGTCTGGGTCTGTAGTCACCTAGGCAAATTGGTGAGGCTTTTTACCAAACCTTGTCCAGGAAGTGGGGTGCAAGGTTTTGGGAAGTATTTTGGGGGGAAGGACGCGTCCAAACAGCTCTTCCCCAGTAACCAGTATTAGTTTGGTGGTGGTAGCGGCCAGTCCAAGGACAACGGGGGGAATATTTTGTACCTTGGGGAAGTTTTGACCTAAGCTGGTAAGAATAAGCTTAGGAGGTTTTTCATGCAGGTCCCCACATCTGTACCCTAGAGTTCAGAGTGGGGGAGGAACCTTGACAAGTGTATTAAATTGCTCCCCGTAGGAATGTGCTACTTATGGAGCACCAGGACTGGCAGCTGTAAGTAGCACACTATAAGTAACACATTCCTATGGGGAGCAATTTAATACACTACACCCCCGGTAGGGAAGGCTGTGCCTCCCCAGTCTGGCCCCCACCCCCTATCCACCCTCTCCCACTTCCCGCTCCCTGACTGCCCCCCTCAGAACACCCAACCCATCCAAACCCCGCTGCTCCTTGTCTCCTGACTGCTCCCTCCCAGGACCCCCCGCCCCTAACCGTCCTCCTGGGACCCCACCCCCTATCCAACCCCCCCTGCTCCCTGTCCCCTGACTGCCCCGACCCCTATCCACACCCCTGCCCCCTGACAGGCCCCTCAGGACTCCCACACCTATCCAACCACCCCCTGCTCCCTGTCCCCGACTGCCCCCCGGGAGTCCCTGCCCCTTATCCACTCCCCCCCTCCTCCCCCTCCCCATGCTGCTCAGAGCACCAGGACTGGGAGTTGTAAGTTGTACACCGTAAGTAGCACACGCCTACATTTAATACACTACACCGGCCCTCCATACAGTTTCAGAACCCCGATGTGGCCCTCAGGCCAAAAAGTTTGCCCACCCCTGCTGTAGCCCCTTCCACTGGAGGGTGAGTGCTCCCCTAGAGGTGGCAGGTGATATCCAACAGGTTTTCTGCTGGGTACTCCACAGGATCCTGCCAGCGGAAATTGTTGAGACAGTGCACCAAATCAACGCATCCTTGCCACACTTGATACGCCCCTTGTTGGCTGCCTAGCACCACACACTTTTTGGGTTGCACTGGCTGTGTAAGGCCTGCTCCCACTCAGTGGAAGGAAGGTAAAGGTCACTTTCTACTACTGTAATCTCTCACCCTGCTTCTGCCCCCACCCCTGCAGATTTTCCGCCTCCATTGTCCTGTAGCAGAAGCTGCCTACGTTGGCAGATGCTGGCATTGACCTGAGGTAAATTTATGCCAGTAAAGCCGAGTGGAAACAGTTTTTAGTGAGAGCACTTACTGCCATTTGAGTGGATTATGTGCTTCAGATATATCTTGGCAAATCAGTTCCTAGGCTTTCCCGTTCAAAACCTTCTAAAACACTGGAAGTCAGGCGTGTGTATGAGTGAAGTAGCATATTTCTAGTGCACTTTATTTGCTGCAGGTTACCCTGACAATGCAGGCATTTAGGGTAGCAGGCAAACAGTGAGAAGATTACTATGATGTATTTAGTTCAGTATTCATTGTCTAGCCAACAGTTAAATAAAGAACAATAGACTATTAAAACGTACTTAACAAATGTCTTCTATATAATTTTATATGATGGCAGTGGCTCTCAAACTTTTTTACTGGTGACCCCTTTCACATAGCAAGTCTCTTAGTGCAATGCCCCCTTATAAATTAAAAACACTTTTTAAAATATTTAACACCATTATAAATGCTGGAGGCAAAGTGGGGTTTGGGGTGGAGGTTGACAGCTCGTGACCCCCCCCCCACATAATAACCTCATGACCCCCTGGGGGGTCCTGACCTCCAGTTTGAAAACCCCTGTACTATGGACAAAAATCCGCTTTTCAGTTATGCCATTGCAACCCCATTAACTTCAATGGGATTGCACTAGTGTAACTGAATGAAGAATATGGCCTTATGTCCTTATAAATCAGTAAGTGCTTAATAATTATGCTAGTAGTATAAGGGGCCTACCATCGATCAAATGTAGGCCCCGCCCCCTCAGTCCCCTCCCACCTGCCACCCTAAGACTCAGCCCCTGTGGATATTACTTCTGGGGTCAAGATGGACACATGACTGGAAGCAAAGGATGACATGTGACCTCTCTACGAACTCATCCCACTGCTCTCTACCAATCAGGATGGGTTTCACACCCTGTAGGACTGCCCTGAGAGGAGATTTGAGCAATCAGGGGGTGTTCTGGGGTGGAGTGATCTTTTTTTTTTTTCACTATGAGGGTGGTGAAACACTGGAATGCGTTACCTAGGGAGGTGGTAGAATCTCCTTCCTTAGAGGTTTTTAAGGTCAGGCTTGACAAAGCCCTGGCTGGGATGATTTAACTGGGAATTGGTCCTGCTTCGAGCAGGGGGTTGGACTAGATGACCTTCTGGGGTCCCTTCCAACCCTGATATTCTATGATTCTATGATCCATAAGTGGGTCACGTGACCCCTCTAAGAACTCTTGCCACTGCCCTCTACCAATCAGGATGGGTTTCAGCACAGAGGACCTCCCAAAGAGTGGATTTGACCAATCAGGGGGGAGTTTCGCAGTAGTGTGACCCGCCCAGAAGAAGGTAGTGTGACCCCTCTAAGAGCTCCCCCTACTTCCCTCTACCAATCAGAGTATAGCACCACCCCTGGAAGTCCCAGCACCATGTGGAAGAGGCCATTTCATTCCAAGAACGAGTGTTTTAGAAATCATGGAAATGCTGAGAGTAAACATGGACGCCTTCACCACCCTGGTGAGAACTTCAGACTTTGTTTTAGCTCTGAGGGCCCTTGACCATCCATGGAGGAAACACTACATCAGCAACAGTTCCAAGGAGGAGGAGGAGGAGGAGGGAGTGGCCATGGGGAGCCCTTTGGCCCAGCTGTTGATGGATACTCTGGAACCCGATCCTGAAACCTAAGCACTCATGAGGCAGCCCAACAAGCATGACAGTCTCTCGTTGTGCACCCCTACGGAGGAAGGTAACCATGGCTCATGGGAGTCACCAGTGGACACAGTGAACAAAAAGATATCGCTTGGGTAAATGAACAATTAAGAATTGACGGTCGAGGATGGGGTGTAATGGGGTTAGGAACCAATTCAGGGTTGCATAAATCTAAAAACAAGCAGTGGGGGACTTACAGTGTTTCTTTTCTGAAAATCTCTTGACAGCTCAATGATGCCTTTCCAGATGCCTTTGAGAATTTACACATCAGTAGCCCTGTGGGAGTAAACCTATCATGCATCAGCTGTTTTTGCTTGTGTCTGAGACACAGATCTCAAGAGGAAAATCCAGAAAAGGACAAAATGGAAGAATGAATCAGCTCAGACTTCGTAATGGTAGGGGTCATGGCATCCATTTTCACAGGTGGCTGTAAAAGGGCATGATGGGTTGGGTCACAGAAAGCCCCTTGGAAGTGCCACCTGATGTGCTGAGACAACTTCTCAGCCCATTTTCCCTGGCAGCTTGGGACTTCAATACCCTGTCTTGTTGAGCCAGACATGCTAGCCTGCTACAAACACAGACCCAGGTCTGAACCACGTCCCCCAAAAGCTGCAGACTTAACTAAAAACGGCTTAGAAAGTGCTCTTGTCTCCAGCACCCAGATACCCAGTTCCCAATGGGGTCCAAACCCCAAATAAATCCGTTTTACTCTGTATAAAGCTTATACAGAGTAAACTCATAAATTGTCCGCCCTCTATAACACTGATAGAGAGATATGCACAGCTGTTTGCTCCCCCAGGTATTAGTCACTAACTCTGGGTTAGTGAAAAGTGATTTTATTAAATATAAAAAGTAGGATTTAAGTGGCTCCAAGTAATGACAGTCAGAACAAAGTAAATTACCAAGCAAGTCTAAGCCTAATACAGTAGGAAACTAAATGCAGGTAAATTTCACCCTCCGAGATGTTCCAATAAGCTTCTTTCACAGACTAGACTCCTTTCTAGTCTCAGCCCAATCCTTCCCCTGGTACAGTCCTTGTTCCAGCTCAGGTGGTAGTTAGGGGATTTCTCATGACTGCACCCCTCTTTATTCTGTTCCACCCCCTTATATATTTTTTGCACAAGGCGGGAATACTTTGTCCCTCTCTCGGTCCCCACCGTCCTTCTAAATGGAAAAGCCCCAGGCTGCAGATGGATTCCAGTACCAGGTGACATGGTCACATGTCCTGTGAGACCCCAAGTCTTCATTCTTCCTGGCCTGACTCACAGGAAGGCTTGCAAGTAAACAGAGCCATCTACAGTCAATTATCCTGGTTAATGGGAGCCATCAAGATTCCAAACCACCATTAATGGCCCACACTTTGCATAATTACAATAGGACCTGAGAGTTATATTTCATATTTCTAGTTTCAGATACAAGAATGATGCATTTATACACATAGGATGAACACACTCAGTAGATAAGCTTTTTAATGATACCTTACAAGAGATGTTTTGCATGAAGCATATTCCAGTTACATTATATTCACACTCATTATTTTCATAACATCATGTGGAGTGCAACGTCACAGGCATGTTATACCAGGCCATTAATAAAACTTGTTTAAATTTGTCAATATGAATGTGTCACCTCCATACTCGTGTTAGTAAAAGACGGTACAAGTAACAGTCATGTCTACGCAGACAGTTTTAAAAAAGAAAATATATTACACTCCCGGGGAAGTTGGGAGCTTTGGCGGGGTGAACCTTCTTTTTCAAGTGGTCAAAAAGCCTAGTAAAACTTTGAATAGAAGACAGGTAACAGCTTGGCTTTCAGACCAGGATGTTTACAGTTACCACAAACCGGCTCAAATACGTTTTAAAAGAAACAAGATCATTGTTTCAGATGTGGATGTGCAATGGCAGGCAGATTTGATGGGGGTTTTAAGCACATCTTAACAGTGATAGACATTCTATCCAAATATGCCTGGGTCTTAGGCCTAAAAGACAAGATGGGTGGTGAGGTATCCAAGGCCTCTAAAGCTATTTTCGGCAAAGGTCACATGCCTCAAAAATTACAAATTGATCGAGGGAAAGAATTTTTAAACAAACCTTTAAGCAGATTGTTGAAGTGGTATCGCATTCACCATTTTGTTACTAACAATGAAGTCAAAGCCAGGGTGTAGAGCACTTTAACAGAACTTTAAAAACTAGGATGTGGAGATATTTTACAGCCCATAATACCTTTTGCTACATCAACGTGTTACCTGACTTTATAAAGAGTTACAACCAGAGCTTTCACAGAACTATACGTACCAGACCTGCTGATGTTAACCCTTCAAATTCTCTGAAAAAATGGAAAACGGGGAGCACACGTATTTTTAGAAAAGGGGAGCACATGAGACTATCTAAAACCAAAGGAGCTTTTGAAAAAGATTATGAACAAACATTTACCGATGAGATAATCATAGTGGATGAAGCCTTAACCAGGGGCCAGAGACCTGTATATCGATTAAAAGATTACGAGGGTGAGACAGTTACTGTATCTTTTTACCCTGAAGAATTACAAAAAGTAAACCCCAAATGCGACAGGATTTTAAAAAGTTCTAGTGGAGAAAGGAAAAGGGAGAAAAAAGCAGCTATTGGTGAAATGGTTGGGGTGGCCCGATAAGTTTAACAGCTGGGTGGAAGCTTCTCAACTCTGTGACATTTAGATGCGAACAAAAACGATTCCTCCTGCAAAGAGAGAGACAGAGAGGGAGAGAAATGAGCGACAGCAGGTTTTACATCACTTTGCCCAGAAATGCCAGCTCTGGGGTTTTTCCCCAAAACACCAGCTTGAACATTACAATACGGCTAATTAAGGCCTTGGATCTCCTGGGTGCCTGGGACATGGGGTTAGTGGAAATACAATACCAGCACAGCTGCAACACTATCAGTGAAGACACCCCTTTTGAAATCACTTTTGGAGGTTCGTGTAGAGTTTCATCCTATGACGGGGTTATTACTCGTCCATTCCTGAATTACTGGATCATATGAACAGTACCGTGGCTCATCATCCCGGACTGCCTGAGGTAGTCATGAACTACGACCCTGTGGGTAGAAAAGTTAGAAGTAAAATCGGCAAATTTAAGTCTAACTTTTCTACTGGCGGTGAGCTAGCTAATATTCTGGGTTTGGGCCCCAAGCACAGTGTCCAAAAAATCCCCTTCTCAGCAGACATCACAACTCCTTGTATTAATTAGCCATATTGTAAAGTTCAAGGTGGTGTTTTGGGGAAAAACCCCAGAGCTGGTGTTGCTGGGCAAAGTGATGTAAAACCTGCTGATCGGTTTGTAATTTTTGAGGCATAGTACTTATGCTGTAAGACATCAAGTAATATTTCACATACAATTTTTATCCTCTTAAAACTGATTTGAATAAGATGCTTGTAAATCATTACCCACTGTTCATGAGAGATTTAGAGTTTGTCTCACACCCTTAGCCATCATGTGGCTCCTACAATGTATTTAATACATTAATAACTAGTTTGAATGTGGGAAGGGAGAATTGCACCACTGTAACCAGCAGAGGGCAATTTATTACCACGATATTCTGTAACATATGCATTTCTGTTTGGAAGAGACTTCTTTCTTTCACTACTCTGCCCCTGTCCCTCCACTCTTTTCTCTTCAGATTGTTCTCTGGAGATTTGACTCCTGAACTACTGGGCTTGGGTGTCTCACTTCAGAGTAGACAAAATGAAGGATGAATGTTTGTTGGACTAACCTCTGGGGTCCTTACTCATTAAGAGCTGCTTTGGAGGAGCTATTATGAGGTCAGGTTAGCCTCACACATCTGTGCCAAGAGCAGCTTTTTAATACAAATATTGTAAGGAAACATGATGGGTTCAAAGTATAATTCTGCTCCACAACCACTTTAATGATCAGTGACATAATACAAGTAATTTGTGCTGATACCATGTTATGCGTCCATGTTGGAGAAACTTCCCAGCAGCCTCAGAATTTCACCTCCACAGCCTACCATTGCTATGGAGGATTCTCTTGAAACAAGCAAGACCCATTTGTTTTCTCCTACCTTACTCACATCCATTATAACTCTCAACAATATGGGATCTTACTCTTACTTGGCTGCCTGGAGATTTGAATCATCTCATTTTGAGACCCGTGAAAGCAACTATGATACCAGACGCAACCACTGCCAGGGCAGAGCAAGAGCAAGCTTGCTCTGCCCTGGCAGTGGTTGCGTCTGGTATCATAGTTGCTTTCCCTACCCGTAATATCCCTACCCGTAATAGAATCCCTATATCCCTATATCCCTACCCGTAATAGAATCCAAGCGTCATTCTCAGCTCATTACAGGTGAAATTCACCCTTGGCCAGAGGGTCAGCACAAGGCCTGTGAACCCCATTAGTCCACAAAAATAAAACAAGCAGAACTTAACTAGTGCATAGGCCACGTTCTGGCACTCTGCACAAGGGTCAATTTTTCCTCTAACGAGCTGGAATGATTCTCGCATGCTGCAGAGGACTAGAGGGAGCGTAGGATTCCAGCCTTCTTCACTCATGTTTCTATATTTTAATTTCCTGCAATTACCCTCTTAAAATAGGCATGCATAGTAGACCACTGCCAAACATCATCCTTAATATGTAGGAGGAAGAAGTGCACAGCAGCAGTATCATTAAACACAATGACAGCTGTGAATAGGACATACTCCTCCGAAGCATCGCACCAAGTAGGACAACCTGTTTATTTCCATGACACTATAAAAGCACAATTAATTATGTAGTTATCCCTTTAGAATTTTGTTATTTTGTCACTACCATAATTTACCAAAGCCTGTTCAGTGTCCAGAATTGGTACATTTTCCTTAGAGCTAAACTGCTTACACATCAGCTTCCAAGTCACTCCACTAACCTGAAGTCTAAACAGCATAACAGCACCTGAGCCTGATAAAAGGGCATCAGTTGCCTCCAGTGAGCCCTGATGGCCTTTTATCAGTCCCACATGCCTGTCATTCAATTAGCAGCCCAGCTAGGCTCTTTCTCTTAAATTAGCTTGCCATGAGTGGCCTGGATCCAGATTCCCCTTACAGAGCCAGTAAGCCCATGATTGTTAGGGGGCTTATTCCTTTACCCTCTTACTTCCCTGGTCCTTCTCGCATGAACAGAGAGCAACAGTACCTGAAGTCCAAAGATGCTAACAATTCAATGTTTATTAGGGTGAACTTCCAGCAAGAATGATTCCAGTTTCCTTCCTTAGTGTCCCCCTTCCCAGCTCCGACACCACAGAGCCTTACCTGTGTCCCTGTTCCCGTACCCATTCCCCCACTTAGCAAAATATGATTCCAATTCCCCACTCCCCGTTCGCATTCTCTCCCCCTTACTTCCTGATTGACTGCAGACTATATAGTAAAACTTGAGTTCTGCTTAGCTATACCTTAACCAATCATTTTCCTGAAATTTAACTAACCAATCCTAACATATTGTAACATGATTATTCAACCAATCATATCCCACCACCTTAATTAGTTTACACCCAGCAAAAGTAATTATACAGCAGACAGAAACAATTACAGAACCAGACAGAGACCATGCAAATAAACAATAGCAAAGTGGGAACTATAATGACAAAACAATACAGAAGTGAGGATTTCACAACTAGATCTATAACGACATAAGGGTTTCCCAGCTGTGTCTATTGATAAGTGAGTTCTTACTGAACAGAAAACTATCAAATTAAACTTCCTTTTACATCCTCTAGGCTCTTCCCTTTCTCTGGAGGTGATAGATCAGATCACCTTTCTAACAGCCCCAGATTGCCTTATTTCAATGTGATTAGGTTGGAATGTGAGGATGTGACTGGTCGCTTCCCAGCTTATGGCTGCCTCTGCTGCTTAGCCAGAGATCTTAGCCTAAGAACAGGGCCTCAGACTGTCACAGTAAGAGAAGGCCCTTACACCGGCAGACAGTGATTTTGATTCTTTCTTTTATACCTCTATAACTAGCTAAGTGATAAGAATACACCTAAATTAGAGTATAGGCCTTTACCGACAGGCCTGAATATCTATATCCTAACAATGATACTACTCAGTTCTTTTTTGATTTAATAGCTGATGTGACCCTTCCTCAAAGGGATGGGGTTGTAAATAGAGGACAAGTTAGTGTTAGACAAGGGGGGGTCAAAGGAGTGAATCAATAGTCAAAGAGACTATAAAATAGTACAACGTTTACAAGGTCACATTTCCATCAGCCTAATGATCATTTCTGCAGCCATTCGACTCATCCTGTTTGTAGAAGTTTTAATTTTGACTTCACAGTTCAGATGAGACATAAAACTGAAGCCCTAATCAGCTGGTTCTGTGGCATTTTGGTGTCCTACCACCATTCCAGTTGGGGGTAATTAAGCAATGTCCACCCAAAATTCCCATTCTCATCCCAATTAAAGGAGTTATTCCTCAGCAGCTCTCCTGCTGTGCCATGCTGTGGGCTGTACTTTGTACTTGCATAGCATTTTTGATTCTATGCTTTCAAACCACTGTACAAACTTGAATGAACTAAACCCCAAAACATCACACAGATACAAGGTGGGGGGGACACATTATTCCAATTTTGCAGATGTGTAAAGGCAGAGCTGTTCAGTAACTCATTGGTAGAGTCAGGAACAGAACCCAGCAGAGCCGACTCCAGATTGAACAAAGCACATGGGGCTACATTGATTTACACCAACTGAGGATCTAATCCATGACCTCTCTTGCTTTGGTCAGAGTTAAAATGCACAAGCATGCAGATGTTGTGCTTGAATTAATTTGTATAAACATAGGGTAGTGGTTTATGTTTATAATATTCTTAGCATATTTTCAATGCTGAATCTGTATTTATCCTTTTCACTGTAATTAACACTAGAGGCCTGAGGCTGAGTTATCAGCTAAGCAGAAAATTTCAGTGGATAATGCTCAAGCTAAAGAGATTCAGAAACCTCTTTACATTTAGAATGTTTTATCTGTAGAGGAGAAATACTACTTGGAGGCTTGCACATAGTTGTTTCCTTTTTTGACATCTTCATAGATAGCACTTCTGATATGCTGTAGGGCTGGCTGAGTGGAGAAACAGGATGACAACTATTATTTCCTGTGTAGTTTGGATGTGAACATTTTTCTTTGCACTGCTTAATCATTGCTTTTTGGACAAAATATTTTTAAAAAAATATCTTAGTTTAAAGTCAGTGGCTGAAAAACAGACACCCAAAAGGAAAGAGCGAGTGAACTGAGCTCAGCAATAAATATAACTTTCATGAAGCCTTGAAGGAGGTCAATAAATTAAGACAACATGGCCCAAATTTTAAAACTAGGTGCTTATGAATTAAATAGCTAAATCCATATGTAAGGGTGTCATAAATATAAAGGGAAGGGTAAACACCTTTAAAATCCCTCCCGGCCAGAGGAAAAACCCTTTCACCTGTAAAGGGTTAAGAAGCAAGGATAACTTTTTTTTTTCATAGATATTTAGGTCAGAAGGGACCATTATGTTCATCTAGTCTGACCTCCTGCACAACGCAGGCCACAGAATTTCACCCACCACTCCTGCAAAAAACCTCACACCTATATCTGTGCTATTGAAGTCCTCAAATCGTAGTTTAAAGACTTCAAGGAGCAGAGAATCCTCCAGCAAGTGACCCGTGCCCCATGCTACAGAGGAAGCCAAAAAACCTCCAGGGCCTCTTCCAATCTGCCCTGGAGGAGAATTCCTTCCCGACCCCAAATTTGGCGATCAGCTAAACCCTGAGCATATGGGCAAGATTCATCAGCCAGATACTACAGAAAATTCTTTCCTGGGTAACTCAGATCCCACCCCATCTAATATCCCATCACAGGCCATTGGGCCTATTTACCATGAATATTTAATTACCAAAACCATGTTATCCCATCATACCATCTCCTCCATAAACTTATCGAGTTTAATCTTAAAGCTAGATAGATCTTTTGCCCCCACTGCTTCCCTTGGAAGGCTATTCCAAAACTTCACTCCTCTGATGTTAAGAAACCTTTGTCTAATTTCTAGTCTAAATTTCCTGGTGGCCAGTTTATATCCATTTGTTCTTGTGTCCACATTGGTACTGAGCTTAAATAATTCCTCTCACTCTCCGGTATTTATCCCTCTGATATATTTATAGAGAGCAATCATATCTCCCCTCAACCTTCTTTTAGTTAGGCTAAACAAGCCAAGCTCCTTGAGTCTCCTTTCATGAAACAAGTTTTCCATTCCTCGGATCATCCTAGTAGCCCTTCTCTGTACCTGTTCCAGTTTGAATTCATCCTTCTTAAACATGGGAGACCAGAACTGCACACAGTGTTCCAGGTGAGGTCTCACCAGTGCCTTGTATAATGGTACTAAAACCTCCTTATTCCTACTGGAAATACCTCTCCGGATGCATCCCAAGACCACATTAGCTTTTTTCATGGCCATAACACATTGGCAACTCATAGTCATCCTGTGGTCAACCAATACTCCAAGGTCCTTCTTCTCCTCCGTTACATCTAATTGATGCATCCCTAGCTTATAACTAAAATTCTTGTTATTAATCCCTAAATGCATGACCTTACACTTCTCACTATTAAATTTCATCCTATTACTATTACTCAGTTTACAACGTCATCTAGATCCTCCTGTAGGATATCCCTGTCCTTCTCTAAATTGCAATACCTCCCAGTTTTGTATCATCCGCAAACTTTATTAGCATACTCCCACTTTTTGTGCCAAGGTCAGTAATAAAAAGATTAAATAAGATTGGTCCCAAAACCGATCCTTGAGGAACTCCACTGGTAACCTCCCTCCAGCCTGACAGTTCACCTTTCAGTAGGACCCATTGTAGTCTCCCCTTTAACCAATTCCTTATCCACCTTTCAATTTTCCTATTGATCCCCACCTTATCCAATTTAACTAATAATTCCCCATGTGGCACGGTATCAAATGCCTTACTGAAATCTAGGTAAATTAGATCCACTGCGTTTCCTTTGTCTAAAAAATCTGTTACTTTCTCAAAGAAGGAGATCAGGTTGGTTTGGCACGATCTACCTTTTGTAAAACCATGTTGTATTTTGTCCCATTTACCATTGACTTCAATGTCCTTAACTATCTTCTCCTTCAAAAAAAATTTTTTCCAAGACCTTGCATACTACAGATGTCAAACTAACTGGCCTATAATTACCCGGATCACTTTTTTTCCCTTTCTTAAAAATAGGAACTATGTTAGCAATTCTCCAATCATACGGTACAACCCCTGAGTTTACAGATTCATTAAAAATTCTTGCTAATGGGCTTGCAATTTCATGTGCCAATTCCTTTAATATTCGTGGATGAAGATTATCTGGGCCCCCCGATTTAGTCCCATTAAGCTGTTTGAGTTTCACTTCTACCTCAAATATGGTAATGTCTTCCTCCATATCCTCATTCCCATTTGTCATGCTACCATTATCCCTAAGATCCTCTTTAGTCTTATTAAAGACTGAGGCAAAGTATTTGTTTAGATATTGGGCCATGCCTAGATTATCCTTGACTCCATCCTCAGTGTTTAGCGGTCCCACTTCTTCTTTCTTTGTTTTCTTCTTATTTATATGGCTATAGAACTTTTTACTATTGGTTTTAATTCCCTTTGCAAGGTCCAACTCTACTTGACTTTTAGCCTGTCTGACTTTATCCCTACATGTTCTGACCTCAATAAGGTAGCTTTCCCTGCTGATCCCTCCCTTCTTCCACTCCCTGTATGCTTTCTGCTTTTTCTTAATCACCTCTCTGAGATGCTTGCTCATCCAGCTTGGTCTACAATTCCTGCCTATGAATTTTTTCCCCTTTCTTGGGATGCAGGCTTCCAATAGCTTCTGCAGCTTTGATTTAAAATAATCCCAGGCCTCCTCTACCTTTAGATCCATAAATTCTTCAGTCCAATCCACTTCCCAAACTAATTTCCTTAATTTTTGAAAGTCAGCCCTTTTGAAATCAAAAACCCTAGTGGCAGATTTATTTTTGTTAATCCTTCCGTTCAGTTTGAACTGAATTAGCTCATGATCACTTGAACCAAGATTATCCCCTGCAACCATTTCTTCTATGTGGTCCTCACTACTCACCAAAACCAAATCTAAAATGGCATCCCCTCTAGTCGGTTCAGCAACTACTTGATGAAGGAATCCATCAGCTATCGCTTCTAGGAAAATCTGAGCCCTATTATTATTACTAGCACTCGTCCTCCGGTCTGTATCTGGGAAGTTAAAGTCTCCCATGATCACACAGTTTCCATTAGTATTTACTTTATTAAAAACATTAAAAAGGGCTCTATCCATATCCAAATTAGATCCCGGCGGTCTATAGCACACCCCAAGCACTATCCCAGGGGAGGCTCTAATAGTTTTCTTCCCCAATGTAATTTTTGCCCAGACGGACTCTGTCTTATCCATTCCATCGCTTCTTATTTCTTTACATTCTACCTCATCATTGATATACAGTGCTACTCCACCACCTTTACCTTTATTTCAGTCTTTCCTAAACAGCACGTACCCTTCAATACCCGTAGCCCAGTCATGACGACTATTCCACCAGGTCTCTGTTCTCCCTACAATATCTGGTTTCACTTCCTGCACCAGTAGCTCTAGTTCCTCCATTTTGTTGCCTAGGCTCCTCGCATGGGTGTACAAACATCTTAATTTTTGCTGTTTGGCCTCACTCACATTCTGTGCCCTATTAGGCACGGTCATTCTACAGCCAGTATAACCTATCAGACTGGTATCTACACTACCCTTCCCCCTACCCACGGCTGTATCCTCTCTTACTTCGTTTTCTTTCCTCTCAATGCTAAATTCTGGCGTGGAGATTACCTGGACATCTCCCAACCATCTCCCCCAGATTCCTAGTTTAAAGCTCTCTTAATCAGTTGTGCCAGCCTCCATCCTAGAAGTCTATTTCCTTCCCTACTCAGATGAAGTCCATCCCGAGAGAACTGTCCTCTGTCCATAAATGCCTCCCAGTGGCCATACATCCCAAAGCCCTCCTTATAGCACCACTGCCTGAGCCATCTGTTGATAGTCATAATCTTGTCACACCTTTGTTGCCCTTCTCTAGGAACAGGCAGAATCCCACTAAAGATCACCTGAGCCTCGATTTCCTTAAGCGTCTTCCCCAGCCTAGCATAGTCTCTCTTAATACTTTCCAGCGAGAGTCTAGCCGTATCATTTGTTCCCACATGAAGGATAATTAGGGGATTCTTTCCTGCTCCCTTTAGAATCCTTTTCAACCTCAGGTCTACATCCCGTATCTTAGCACCTGGAAGACAGCACACCCTCCTATTCTCTGGATCAGCTCTGGTTACAGGCCTGTCTATTCTTCTCAGTAAAGAGTCCCCGATCACATGAACCGGCCTTTTCCTGGTTCCGGTGCTATTCTCCATTCTATCCCCTGTTCCCTCTGGCTGCAAGTTCTTTCCATTCCTATTCTCCCTTGTAATCCTCTTCAACCCATCCTGTATCCTCCTGGGGCTCATATTTGGTGTAGTCTCCATTAACTCTTCCCCTTGCTGGCACCTGACCAAAATGGCCAATGAGGAGACAAGATACTTTCAAAAGCAGGGGGGAGGGAGAAACAAAGCCTCTCTCTCTGTCTGTGTGATGCTTTTGCCGGGGACAGAACAGGAATGGAGTCTTAAAACTTAGTAAGTAATCTAGCTAGATATGCATTAGATTCTGATTTCTTTAAATGGCTGAGAAAATAAGCTGTGCTGAATGGAATGCAGATTCCTGTTTTTGTGTCTTTTTGTAACTTAAGGTTTTGTCTGGAGGGATTCTCTATGTTTTGAATCTAACTACCCTGTAAGGTATTTACCATCCTGATTTTACAGAGGTGATTCTTTTTACTTTCTCTTCTATTAAAATTCTTCTTTTAAGAAACTGAGTGCTTTTTCATTGTTCTTAAGATCCAAGGGTTTGGGTCTTTGTTCACCTATGCAAATTGATGAGGACTTTTATCAAGCCTTCCCCAGGAAAGGAGGGTGTAACGTTTGTGAAGATTTTGGGGGGAAAGATGTTTCCAAATGGACTCTTTCCAAATTATATCCCTGTTAGATGTTTGGTCGTGGCAGCGATAAGTCCAAGGGCAATAGGTAAAATAGTTTGTACCTTGGGGAAGTTTTAACCTAAGCTGGTAAAAGTAAGCTTAGGAGGTTTTCATGCAGGTCCCCACATCTGTACCCTAGAATTCAGAGTGGGGAAGGAACCTTAACAAAGGGCTTTAAGAACTTGTCTGATTTTCAGAAGTACTCAGCAGTAGCAAATTTCACTGATTTCAGCTCTTCTGAAAACGAGGCCACTGATTTGGCTACCTAACTGAGAGCACCCAAGTTTGCACATTTTGGTCTACAAATAGATCATATGCTAGAAACATCTATCATGAAGAAGTGATAACTCAAAAGTAACCTCAAAAGAAGTAACCTCAAAAGAAGTAACCTCAAAAGTCCTGGGCCTATGATGTTAGGAGGAGCATTTTGGAGTCAGCCAAGCAGGCAAGCAAGTAGCAGTAACAAGGGTAATTGGGCTGCCTGCCTCCTAGGCAGAAGGACCTTGAGTATCTGGCTGGCTAGCAGGTATTTAGCCACTCTAAGTGCATTGGTCTGCCTAGGGGAGGAGCTGTTTCCATTTGCTGGCTCTGCACAGTGGAGGAGAAGGGTGTGATCTGGTGGAAGAGGAACAAAGAAGTAGATTGGGGAGAGGTGGATGGGGGAGGAGAAGCAGAGCTGGACTGGACATAGAAGGGAGCTCTGACAGATGAGAAGGCTGGAGCATATTCAGAGAGAACATGTGGAAGGAAAAGCACACAAAATGTTGGGGCTATGGGAGTTCATTAGATTGATCTGGCCATTCTGCTTAAAGGAATCCTAGCTTGTACCTAGTAAAATATGGTTGGTAGCCTGAGGAACAGGGAACTATAAAGGGGGTTTTACATTATATTTGCAGTCCCCAGTCCTCCCTGCTGCTTTAGCCACAAAAGAATCAATCCTGAGGATCTGGTCCCATAAGTTCAATCAAAACAGCTGGACTTTCCAAAGAAGAAAATATGTGCAACAAACTACTCACAGACCTGCTCAGGGAATTTTTTCAGCATTTTAAAATAAATACCTTTGTGAAAACTACAATCTACTTCTGGACTTCTACAAACAGGGGAAGATGTGAAATTCATTAACTTTTTTTTAAAGCAAGTTACTTTTCCAAGTCTAATCTTGTCCCAAACCATTATAATAGTTGACTTCTGTGAAGAAAACGTTTAATGTTACATTTCTATGCGACAGACTTTATATTGATAAATATTACCTGGAGATATACCTTTTTCTACAAGAGGTTGAACTGGCAGTTTAGTTGATTCAAGAGAAAAAAATCTCAAGCTAGGATCCAGAGTGATAAGGGATTTCAAAAAGAAAAGGAGTACTTGTGGCACCTTAGAGACTAACCAATTTATTTGAGCATAAGCTTTCATGAGCTACAGCTCACTTCATCGGATGCATACTGTGGAAAGTTTAGAAGATCTTATTATATACACACAACGAATGAAAAAATACCTCCTCCCACCCCACTCTGAGGGGTTGGAGCAAATGCGGTTGTATCGCAGAGCTTGGCTGTAGACGATGGATCGTGTGGTGTGGTCAGGGTGAAAGCTGGAGGTGTATAGGTAGGAATAGCGGTCAGTAGGTTTCCGGTATAGGGTGGTGTTTATGTGACCATCGTTTATTAGCACTGTAGTGTCCAGGAAGTGGATCTCTTGTGTGGACTGGACCAGGCAGAGGTTGATGGTGGGATGGAAATTGTTGAAATCATGGTGGAATTTCTCAAGGGCTTCTTTTCCATGGGTCCAGATGATGAAGATGTCATCAATATAGCGCAAGTAGAGTAGGGGCGTTAGGGGACGAGAGCTGAGGAAGCGTTGTTCTAAATCAGCCATAAAAATGCTGGCATACTGTGGGGCCATGCAGGTACCCATAGCAGTGCCGCTGATCTGAAGGTATACATTGTCCCCAAATGTAAAATAGTTATGGGTAAGGACAAAGTCACAAAGTTCAGCCACCAGGTTAGCCGTGACATTATCGGGGATAGTGTTCTTGACGGCTTGTAGTCCATCTTTGTGTGGAATGTTGGTGTAGAGGGCTTCTACATCCATAGTGGCCAGGATGGTGTTATCAGGAAGATCACCGATGGATTGTAGTTTCCTCAGGAAGTCAGTGGTGTCTCGAAGGTAGCTGGGAGTGCTGGTAGCGTAGGGCCTGGGGAGGGAGTCTACATAGCTAGACAATCCTGCTGTCAGGGTGCCAATGCCAATTCCATCCCACCATCAACCTCTGCCTGGTCCAGTCCACACAAGAGATCCACTTCCTGGACACTACAGTGCTAATAAACGATGGTCACATAAACACCACCCTATACCGGAAACCTACTGACCGCTATTCCTACCTATACGCCTCCAGCTTTCACCCTGACCACACCACACGATCCATCGTCTACAGCCAAGCTCTGCGATACAACCGCATTTGCTCCAACCCCTCAGACAGAGACAGACACGTACAAGATCTCTATCAAGCATTCTTACAACTACAATACCCACCTGCGGAAGTGAAGAAACAGATTGACAGAGCCAGAAGAGTTCCCAGAAGTCACCTACTACAGGACAGGCCTAACAAAGAACGCCACTGGCCGTCACCTTCAGCCCCCAACTAAAACCCCTCCAACGCATTATTAAGGATCTACAACCTATCCTGAAGGATGACCCAACACTCTCACAAATCTTGGGAGACAGGCCAGTCCTTGCCTACAGACAGCCCCCCAACCTGAAGCAAATACTCACCAGCAACCACATACCACACAACAGAACCACTAACCCAGGAACCTATCCTTGCAACAAAGCCCGTTGCCAACTGTGCCCACATATCTATTCAGGGGACACCATCACAGGGCCTAATAACATCAGCCACACTATCAGAGGCTCGTTCACCTGCACATCCACCAATGTGATATATGCCATCATGTTCCAGCAATGCCCCTCTGCCATGTACATTGGTCAAACTGGACAGTCTCTATGTAAAAGAGTAAATGGACACAAATCAGATGTCAAGAATTATAACATTCATAAACCAGTCGGAGAACACTTCAATCTCTCTGGTCACGCGATTACAGACATGAAAGGCACTATTTTACAACAAAAAAACTTCAAATCCAGACTCCAGCGAGAAACTGCTGAATTGGAATTCATTTGCAAATTGGATACAATTAACTTAGGCTTGAATAGAGACTGGGAGTGGCTTAGTCATTATGCAAGGTAGCCTATTTCCCCTTGTTTTTTCCAACCCCCCCCCGCTCTGCCCCCCTCAGACGTTCTTGTTAAACCCTGGATTTGTGCTGGAAATGGCCCACCTTGATTATCATACACAATGTAAGGAGAGTGGTCACTTTGGATAAGCTATTACCAGCAGGAGAGTGAGTTTGTGTGTTTGTGTGGGGGGTGAGAAAACCTGGATTTGTGCTGGAAATGGCCCAACTTGATTATCATATACATTGTAAGGAGAGTGATCACTTTAGATAAGCTATTACCAGCAGGAGAGTGGGGTGGGAGGAGGTATTTTTTCATGCTTTGTGTGTACATAATAAGATCTTCTAAACTTTCCACAGTATGCATCTGATGAAGTGAGCTGTAGCTCACGAAAGCTTATGCTCAAATAAATTGGTTAGTCTCTAAGTTGCCACAAGTACTCCTTTTCTTTTTGCGAATACAGACTAACACGGCTGTTACTCTGAAACAAGGGATTTCAAATTACCCTCGAGGGATATGGTATCTTCAGAAGGGTTCAATAAATTTTTCTAATATAAAAAGGTTCCTTTTAAATGGGTCATATCATGCTATCATTTTTTAAGCAGAATTCTTTATCTCTCTCTTTCCCAGGAAGAAAATGACAATTTATCAATAGTTTCTTGGACAAACAAGTCTATTCATATCTTTTAAATTTTGCTCTGGAATGTCTTTGACCTTGTCTCTAAAACATCCTCCATGGTAATGTTGACTCAGGCTGCTAAAATAACAAAGTACTCCCAGCTTTATCACACAGATAGTAGAGACAATCAGGTTTTATAATTGATCTGGGAGGTATAGGTACTGTAGATGGGCGGTATTGTGGCCTTATTGAAGTGATAGATGGAGGGAAAGGTATGCTAAAAATATGTGTGACACTGACAGGCCAGCTCAGGTCAGAATAACAGGCCAATTAACTTGTGGGTGAATATCAAAGGAATGTTAAGTGTACTAGTTCACTTGAGTGTTAATTTAGTTCAAAGGAAATGCAAATAATATTGTCTCAACCTGTTGATTGCTATTGATTTACATTATGTATATCCCTGTGCTTAATTAACCCTAGATCAAAAGTGTGTGTTAGCATTAAGTTGAGAATTTACTTGATGTGTGAACTTCATGAAAACTAATGAAGGATTGTTGTATGTGGTTACATTACAATTTACATAGCATAAATCCCAGTAATTACATTTGCCCATCAAATGCAACTGAAGCCTTGGAAATGTAAATGAAGAAGGTTGCTAACTTCAAAGCATAGGTCATTGTATTTGACAGTGGAATTTCACAAGCTCAGTTTGCATTTAAGAGCCTATGCTGTGATGAAAATACTTGCCAGATTGCTTTCCATGGAAAGCAGCCATAAGAATGGATCCAGGGATCAATCCTGTATCTCTGAGTTGTTTGGACACTTTCAGGAAGCATTCCAGATGTAAGACAGAGATCCCCAAAGTTATTTTGGGTAGTCCTGAAAGAGTTATGGAAAACTAGCAGATTATTATATCTCTGCTTCCACTTTGGATTTACAAACTTGGATTCATCTGTTGATGTATTTTACATGCTTTAACCTCTCTAACTCTCATTTCTTTTTCTTACTAATAAACCTTAACTCATTTCTTTGTCTTTGCTAATAAACTCTAATTTACTAGAGAAACTGGCTGCCAGTGTTGTTTTTGGTCTAAGATCAAGAGTATCCATTGACCAGGGTAAGTGACTGATCCTTTGGGATTGGGAGCAACCTAATGTGAAGTGATTTTGGTTTTAATGACCTCTCATCAAAGTCTAGTTTGTCTGGGCAGCAAGATGCACTGGAAAGCCTAAGTGGACTGTTTGTAGCTTCATGATGAGACCACAGTAATCCAGGAGCACATATTTGTTACTGGCTTGGTAAAATTTAATTATAGAATATCTCCAGTTTGGGATGTCTGCCCTATTTTCTGAGAAGCCTGACCTGAGTCTGGCACTCTCAGTTGTGAGCTACTCTAGACTGCCTGACAATCGGTATAAGGAAAAGACAATGTTTTACATATTTAAACAAAAGTGTTATACAGGCCTTTATTCTTTAGCTGACTCCCTGCAGGCAGTCTTCTGCACCTGTTTATAGTGCCACTGACTTCCAGGAGGCTCTGTGTGGGTGCTGGGATCTGCTCATATCCATAAAGGATACCCAGGGTCTTTATCTTGTGTACTATGGAAACTGATGTACAGAGCAGTTAAGCGACTTGTCCAAGGCCACATATTCAGGAATAGAACTAAAATGTTCTGACTCTCAGCCCTCCATCTTAAACACAAGACCATTTTCTCTCCCTGCATTACATAATGACTGACATATAATAGCACAAAAAATGCAGAGGCCAGCAAGAAATAATGTTAGCCTCCATATAGCAATGATCCTCTATTCTAATTATGCAAGTATAAAACATTTCATCTCTGAGGAAAACACTGTTCTTTTAATCTTTGGGTTTAGTCCTTTGACTTAATTCTGGAGCAAATGTTCCAACAGTCACAACTTTCATACATGGCTTCTTATGCACTATGGGGGAAAAAGCTGATGGAAAACAATTGATGTTAAATAGCACTTACAGCTGTAAAGATTCCACTTTTAGAGAGGAGGTGTAGTGTTCCTCTTGGAACTTTTATACAGTCTGTATTTGTCTTGCCAAATGTTGATGTGTTTGTTTGCCATATGAGTGTTTTAAGTTGAGGTTCTGTAACTGTGACTTCAGCTAGAGGGCAGTGCATGTGTATTAGTGAGGCAGGCTCAGCATCTTCTTCCTGAGCCTGATTCTGTTGCTCTTCACCTGTTGCCCTAGTCATGCACACCCATACCAAGTGAGTGACAAGTGCATGTAAAAGATCACCAGATCAGAATGGTACTGTTTTACACTCATTTTACACTCTGTGGAAAAGGACCTAGGGGTGACAGTGGACGAGAAGCTGGATATGAGTCAGCAGTGTGCCCTTGTTGCCAAGAAGGCCAATGGCATTTTGGGATGTATAAGTAGGGGCATAGTGAGCAGATTGAGGGACGTGATCTCCCCCTCTATTCGACATTGGTGAGGCCTCATCTGGAGTACTGTGTCCAGTTTTGGGCCCCACACTTCAAGAAAGATGTGGATAAATTGGAGAGAGTCCAGCGGAGGGCAACAAAAATGATTAGGGGACTGGAACACATGAGTTATGAGGAGAGGCTGAGGGAGCTGGGATTGTTTAGCCTGCTGAAGAGAAGAATGAGGGGGGATTTGATAGCTGCTTTCAACTACCTGAAAGGGGGTTCCAAAGAGGATGGCTCTAGACTGTTCTCAATGGTAGCAGATGACAGAACAAGGAGTAATGGTCTCAAGTTGCAGTGGGGGAGGTTTAGATTGGATATTAGGAAAAACTTTTTCACTAAGAGGGTGGTGAAACACTGGAATGCGTTACCTAGGGAGGTGGTAGAATCTCCTTCCTTAGAGGTTTTTAAGGTCAGGCTTGACAAAGCCCTGGCTGGGATGATTTAACTGGGAATTGGTCCTGCTTCGAGCAGGGGGTTGGACTAGATGACCTTCTGGGGTCCCTTCCAACCCTGATATTCTATGATTCTATGATTCATTTTGCACGGATGTCGATGATTACACTAGGTGCAGAACAACAGAAAACCAGGCCCCTTCTATTCATCGAGGTCCAGATTCTGATACCATTATACATACAGTACCTTACTCAACCAAGTTCCACTGAAGTCAGTGGGGTCACTCACTGAGTACAGTACTACTCAGTATGAGACTTTGACTCTAAATTAACTTGTGACACAGGTTACTGCTACCACTATCTACAGACGTTAAAACTTTTGACAACACTGCTCAATACCAGGATATGAATAAATACCAGGATATGAATTAGCTGGGGAAAAGGTATAAAGTATTCCATACACTAATTTTGTTATTTTCACAGAATACACAAATACATTGATATATGTCAGCGGGACTGGAAGATGCTCATATCATAGGAAAGACACAGTTAAGCGTGGCTTGAGAAGGGGAAACAGGAGAAAAGCGACAAGAAAGAAAGGAAGGAAGATTAGAATTTCTTGATGGTTGTTTACATCATGTTCCACCAAGGGAGATTTTGGCACTGGCTAAGCCAGGTATTTGTCATCATGCAGCCAACATAATTGTAAACAACTGATGAAAAGAGCTGTGACGTTGCTCCAGTTTTTGGCAACCCTTCCTGTTTTTTGTGAGGTATTTTATGCCAAGTCCCACATGGCACTTAAAGACAGGAATTTTTCTGCCAAGAAAGGAAATACACACATTGTTTTCTATTTATGGCATCTTGTACTTCCCTGGAGTCCCTACACTGCTTGAAACTATAAATTATTCTTGTTAATCAAGCTAATAATAGACAAACAGAAGCTCTGAAGTACTTTAAAGTCCAAGGAAAACAACTAGCAACAGTGATGAAAAATATCTTGATACGCATTGTTCAAGTTTCACTAAGCTTTCTCAGCCAGACCCAATAACCTAAAAAGCTTTGGAGCATTTTATTTACCTATAAAAGGTCAAATTTTGACCTTCGCTATCTCGGTGTAACCCCACTAAAGAGAGACGTAACTGTGGACATACCTTCTCCGCAGAAGGGCCTACACTAGTTAAACTCAGGTCTTGTCTACACTACCAAGTTTTGTCGCCAAAAACTGCCTTTTGGCGACAAAACAGCAAGAGCATACACATTACAATGGGACCTTTGCTGCGAAAAAAGCCCAGTTTTGGCAACAAAAAATTTCCACCCCTACGAGAGACTTTTGTCTTTCCCTCTCCCTTTATTGTCGACAAAGAGCCAGTGTAGACACTGCTGATTTTTTTGTCTGCAGAACTGGCTTCGGCCAGTATTACACAATGCCTGCCCTGATTGCTCTGCTCAGTGTTTTGATCTGCAGGCATGTGCCCCACCCCTTTCAAAGCTTGGGAAGTATCTATGTGCACTCCGTTTTGGAAACAAACAAAGGGCATCGCTACACTTGCAGATGTAGAGCGCTTTGAGTTAAACCTGCCTTTGGAGAGCGCAGTAGGGAAAGTGCTGCAGTCTGTCCACACTGACAGTCGCAGGCGCACTAGCGTGGTCACATTTGCGGCACTTGCAGCGGCCCTGGGAGCGGTGCATTGTGGGCAACTATCCCACCTCTTCCCATTCTGGTGCTGTGGCTTGTGGAAAGGGTGCAGGGAGTGCGGGGCATTCTGGGTCCTGTCCCAATGCCCCGTAATGCACCGGTTTGCATCCCAGCAACCCCTGTGCTTCCGTCCACATTTGGCACCATCTTTCAACGTTTTTTGTACTGCGCGCTCTCTCTTCCCTTTTGGTCTGTGGGAATGGAGCCCGAACTGCTGAGGAGTATGCTGACGAGTCTTGCCAGCACGTCACGGTTGGCAGTCGAGTTATTCCTTATGATCCAAAGTGACAGTGAGAGCTCCGACGATATCGACTCGAGTAACGCATATGACACGAGTTTGCTTGTGGCGTTCACGGACATGCTCACCACCATGGAACACCACTTCTGGGCTCGGGAAACAAGCACTGAGTGGTGGGATCACATCGTCATGCAAGTCTGGGATGACGAGCAGTGGCTGCAGAACTTTCGGATGAGAAAAGCCACTTTCATGGGACTGTGTGAGGAGCTCCCCCCCACCCTGCGGTGCAAGGACATGAGATTGAGAGCTGCCCTGATGGTGGAGAAGTGGGTGGCTATTGCAATCTGGAAGCTAGCGACTCCAGACAGCTACCGATCGGTCGATAACCAGTTTGGAGTGGGAAAGTTGACCGTTGGAATAGTGTTGATGCAAGTTTGCAGGGTCATTAATCGCATCCTGCTCAGAGGAACTATGACTCTGGGTAACATGTGTGACATTGTGGATGGCTTTGCACAAATGGGTTTCCCTAACTGCGGAGGGGTGATAGATGGCACACATATTCCAATTCTGGCACCATCCCACCTAGCCTCCAAGTATGTTAATCGGAAGGGGTATTTCTTTGTGGTTCTCCAGGCGCTTGTGGATCACCATGGGTGTTTCATTGACATTAACACAGGCTGCTCTGGAAAGGTGGATGACTCATGCATCTTTTGGAACACAGGCCTGTTCAGGAAGCTGCAAGCCGGGACTTTCTTCCCAGACCAGAAAATCACCGTAGGGGAAGTCGAAATGCCCATTGTAGATCCCGCTTACCCTTTAATGCCGTGGCTCATGAAACCCTACACAGGGAGCCTTGACAGCAGCAAGGAGCAGTTCAATAACAGGCTGAGCCGGTGCAGAATGACTGTGGAGTGTGCTTTTGACCATTGAAAGGGCCATTGGAGCTCTCTATATGGGAAGCTGGACCTGGCCAATGACAGCATCCCCGCGGTTATATCTGCGTGCTGTACCCTCCATAACATTTGTGAAGGGAAGGGTGAACAATTCGGTCAGGCATGGAACTCGGAGGTTCAACACCTGGAGGCTGAATTTGAACAGGCAGAGAGAAGGGCTATTAGAGGGGCCCAGTGTGGGGCTGCAAGGATTAGGGATGCCTTGAGGGAGCAATCTGAGGCTGAAAGCCACCAGCAATGTCTGGTGCCCTGCACGGGAGTGAAGGGCAGTGATTCCAATGTTTGTAGGAATCTGTGTTTGCTATGCTGACTTGCAGTGCCTGTTTCTTTCCTGGGCTAAGGTATATAGGCATAAGGACACTCACTCAGGCTCTCACACTGCCCCCCCCAGCAAACACACGCTCGGATACTTCCTCAGCAAGCAAACAAACACAGACTCGGATACTTACCAGTCCCAGGCAAACTCCTGCTGTGAGCTGCTCTGCTGTCCCCGCTGCTCAGCTGGTTCTCCGCCGCTCAGCTGGTTCGCGAAGCTCTGGCTATTTTTAAACAGCCAGGCTTCCCTGTCGCAAACAAACAGACACCCTACTGCCCGCCCCCTGCACTTCTCTGAGGAAGCTCATAGTAGGAAGGTGATATGGAAGGGGGGGGTTCAACTGTTGTGACCTGCACTGGATGTGCCATGTTTGTCTTTCTTCCACAGGACAGAAGCGACTTTGTCTGTACAAAGTGCAAGCTGGTCTCCATATTGGAAGAGAAGATTGAAGGTCTGGAGCAACAGATAACAACCCTGCGTTGCATACGGGAAACTGAGGATTTCCTGGACGAAACTCAGGATAGGCTTCTAGGGGCACAAAGCTCTACAGATATAGAGCAGGTTGCACAGAGGAGCCAAGAGACCAGTGAAGAAGCTTGGCAACATGTGACCTCCAGAAGAGGTAAGCGGAATGTCCGGGTTCCAGTAACACAGACACAGGTAACTAACCGCTTTCATGTTCTCTCCACAGGTATCGTTGCGGAGAGTGGACCAGATGATATGTCTGGGGCGAGAAAGCAGAAGGAGACTCCGCTGGTTGGAAGGCATGAGATGCGCTGTCCTGAGGTTGGGGGTTCCACGACCACCACCCCCAAGAGGAGAAGGCGGGTGGTGGTGGTCGGGGACTCTCTCCTCCGGGGGACTGAGTCATCTATCTGCCGCCCTGACCGGGAAAACCGAGAAGTCTGCTGCTTGCCAGGGGCTAAGATTCGTGATGTGACGGAGAGACTGCCGAGACTCATCAAGCCCTCGGATCGCTACCCCTTCCTGCTTCTCCACGTGGGCACCAATGATACTGCCAAGAATGACCTTGAGCGGATCACTGCGGACTATGTGGCTCTAGGAAGAAGAATAAAGGAGTTGGAGGCGCAAGTGGTGTTCTCGTCCATCCTCCCCGTGGAAGGAAAAGGCCTAGGTAGGGAGCGTCGTATCATGGAAGTCAACGAATGGCTACGCAGATGGTGTCGGAGAGAAGGCTTTGGTTTCTTTGACCATGGGATGGTGTTCCATGAAGGAGGAGTGCTCGGTAGAGACGGGCTCCATCTTACGAAGAGAGGGAAGAGCATCTTTGCCAGCAGGCTGGCTAACCTAGTGAGGAGGGCTTTAAACTAGGTTCACCGGGAGAAGGAGACCAAAGCCCTGAGGTAAGTGGGAAAGCGGGATACCGGGAGGAAGCACAGGCAGGATTGTCTGTGAGGGGAGGGCTCCTGCCTCATACTGGCAATGAGGGGCGATCAACAGGTTATCTCAAGTGCTTATATACAAATGCACAAAGCCTTGGAAACAAGCAGGGAGAACTGGAGGTCCTGGTGATGTCAAGGAACTATGACGTGATCGGAATAACAGAGACTTGGTGGGATAACTCATATGACTGGAGTACTGTCATGGATGGTTATAAACTGTTCAGGAAGGACAGGCAGGGCAGAAAAGGTGGGGGAGTAGCACTGTATGTAAGGGAGCAGTATGACTGCTCAGAGCTCCGGTACGAAACTGCAGAAAAACCTGAGTGTCTCTGGATTAAGTTTAGAAGTGTGTGCAACAAGAGTGATGTAGTGGTGGGAGTCTGCTATAGACCACCGGACCAGGGGGATGAGGTGGATGAGGCTTTCTTCCGGCAGCTCACGGAATCTACTAGATCGCATGCCCTGATTCTCATGGGTGACTTTAATTTTCCTGATATCTGCTGGGGGAGCAATACAGCGGTGCATAGACAATCCAGGAAGTTTTTGGAAAGCGTAGGGGACAATTTCCTGGCACAAGTGCTAGAGGAGCCAACTAGGGGGGGTGCTTTTCTTGACCTGCTGCTCACAAACCGGGTAGAATTAGTGGGGGAAGCAAAAGTGGATGGGAATCTGGGAGGCAGTGACCATGAGTTGGTTGAGTTCAGGATCCTGACGCAGGGAACAAAGGTAAGCAGCAGGATACGGACCCTGGACTTCAGGAAAGCAGACTTCGACTCCCTCAGGGAACGGATGGCCAGGATCCCCTGGGGGACTAACTTGAAGGGGAAAGGAGTCCAGGAGAGCTGGCTGTATTTCAAGGAATCCCTGTTGAGGTTACAGGGACAAACCATCCCGATGAGTCGAAAGAATAGTAAATATGGCAGGCGACCAACTTGGCTTAATGGTGAAATCCTAGCGGATCTTAAACATAAAAAAGAAGCTTACAAGAAGTGGAAGGTTGGACATATGACCAGGGAAGAGTATAAAAATATTGCTCGGGCATGTAGGAATGTTATCAGGAGGGCCAAATCGCACCTGGAGCTGCAGCTAGCCAGAGATGTCAAGAGTAACAAGAAGGGTTTCTTCAGGTATGTTGGCAACAAGAAGAAAGCCAAGGAATGTGTGGGCCCCTTACTGAATGAGGGAGGCAACCTAGTGACAGAGGATGTGGAAAAAGCTAATGTACTCAATGCTTTTTTTGCCTCTGTTTTCACTAACAAGGTCAGCTCCCAGACTGCTGCGCTGGGCATCACAAAATGCGGAAGAGATGGCCAGCCCTCTGTGGAGATAGAGGCGGTTAGGGACTATTTAGAAAAGCTGGACGTGCACAAGTCCATGGGGCCGGACGAGTTGCATCCGAGAGTGCTGAAGGAATTGGCGGCTGTGATTGCAGAGCCACTGGCCATTATCTTTGAAAACTCGTGGCGAACCGGGGAAGTCCCGGATGACTGGAAAAAGGCTAATGTAGTGCCAATCTTTAAAAAAGGGAAGAAGGAAGATCCTGGGAACTACAGGCCAGTCAGCCTCACCTCAGTCCCTGGAAAAATCATGGAGCAGGTCCTCAAAGAATCAATCCTGAAGCACTTGCATGAGAGGAAAGTGATCAGGAACAGCCAGCATGGATTCACCAAGGGAAGGTCATGCCTGACTAATCTAATCGCCTTTTATGATGAGATTACTGGTTCTGTGGATGAAGGGAAAGCAGTGGATGTATTGTTTCTTGACTTTAGCAAAGCTTTTGACATGGTCTCCCATAGTATTCTTGTCAGCAAGTTAAGGAAGTATGGGCTGGATGAATGCACTATAAGGTGGGTAGAAAGCTGGCTAAATTGTCGGGCTCGACGGGTAGTGATCAATGGCTCCATGTCTAGTTGGCAGCCGGTATCAAGTGGAGTGCCCCAAGGGTCGGTCCTGGGGCCGGTTTTATTCAATATCTTCATAAATGATCTGGAGGATGGTGTGGATTGCACTCTCAGCAAATTTGCGGATGATACTAAACTGGGAGGAGTGGTAGATACGCTGGAGGGGAGGGATAGGATACAGAAGGACCTAGACCAATTGGAAGATTGGGCCAAAAGGAATCTGATGAGCTTCAATAAGGATAAGTGCAGGGTCCTGCACTTAGGACGGAAGAACCCAATGCACAGCTACAGACTAGGGACCGAATGGCTAGGCAGCAGTTCTGCAGAAAAGGACCTAGGGGTGACAGTGGACGAGAAGCTGGATATGAGTCAGCAGTGTGCCCTTGTTGCCAAGAAGGCCAATGGCATTTTGGGATGTATAAGTAGGGGCATAGCGAGCAGATCGAGGGACGTGATCGTTCCCCTCTATTCGACATTGGTGAGGCCTCATCTGGAGTACTGTGTCCAGTTTTGGGCCCCACACTTCAAGAAGGATGTGGATAAATTGGAGAGAGTCCAGCGAAGGGCAACAAAAATGATTAGGGGACTGGAACACATGAGTTATGAGGAGAGGCTGAGGGAGCTGGGCTTGTTTAGCCTGCAGAAGAGAAGAATGAGGGGGGATTTGATAGCTGCTTTCAACTACCTGAAAGGGGGTTCCAAAGAGGATGGCTCTAGACTGTTCTCAATGGTAGCAGATGACAGAACGAGGAGTAATGGTCTCAAGTTGCAGTGGGGGAGGTTTAGATTGGATATTAGGAAAAACTTTTTCACTAAGAGGGTGGTGAAACACTGGAATGCGTTACCTAGGGAGGTGGTAGAATCTCCTTCCTTAGAGGTTTTTAAGGTCAGGCTTGACAAAGCCCTGGCTGGGATGATTTAACTGGGAATTGGTCCTGCTTTGAGCAGGGGGTTGGACTAGATGACCTTCTGGGGTCCCTTCCAACCCTGATATTCTATGATTCTATGATTCTATATTTTACTTTATGCAATAATAAAGAATGTTTTCAAAGCCAAAAAAATCTATTTATTGAAAAGAAAATTTATTTATTGAAAAGAAACACAACTGCTTGGGAAACAGAAAGGGCAAGGGGGTGGGATGGGGAATGGTACAATCACAGGTTTGCATATGTCCTGTTATCCTACTCAGCCTTCCTGTCTGGAGTGCTGTGCAATGAGTGCTGCACTTCAGGATGGCTATACTGCATGGTGATGGGGGTTGAGTGCAGTGGGTAAGGGTCATAGTTTTCAGGGCTGAGTGGTGAAGCTACGGGTGTTGGAGGCAGCTGGTGGCGGTAAGAACCCGGATGTTGGGGAAAGTGGGTTGAAGGTGACATGGGGGCACAAGGGAAAGAGTTTTGGGACAAGGGCTGCAGGGGAACGGGGGCGGTAGTGCTCTGCCTGCATGGCTACGAGTGCCTGGGTAAAGTCAGCTTGGCGCTCCATTATGCTTATCAGCTGATCCGTGCCTTGCTGCCGGAGCACCGCGCTTTTGTGCCGGCGCTCCTCATTCTGCTGGAGGATCCTCTTTTCACTGTCCTGCCACTCCTGAACTTTTTGATTTCATTACTTGAATGCTGCATTATTTCATGCAACATGTCTTCCTTGCTTCTACGTGGCCTCTTTCTGATTCTTTGGAGTCTTTCGGCCGGTGATAACATGGATGACTGAGATCTCAAGGTTGCATCTGTAAAGGCAAAATGCGACACTTAACAGAGGCAGCATTGTTGACACCAGACAGAGCAATGATTCCCCCATACTTAAGGGCAAGTACAGTCTACACAATAGCATAATTTGCCCATCCCAAAGAGAGTGCAGAGAGTGCAACCCACAGGAACCCCAAAATGGTGAGTAAGCATAGGGTCAAGTGTGACTGATTGTTTCACGGCTGTACTGTCCTCTGGGTCTCTGTGCCTTGGGCAGAGCCAACAGCGGCAGGGGGCCCCTATACTGAACACTGTCCCCACGTTTTCCACAGGAGTTCATCCTGGAAGATATCTCGCTGCTGAGGGTGACCTGGGAAGCAAGGGAGGGTCTTCTACTGCAATGCGGATTCTGCCCTGGCCCATATGGAGCTTGCCTGTGTGCAGCAATGGTTCCCCCACCCCTCACAGCACAGTGGCACGGACAAATTAGCCTTACTGGGGCAAGGACCACAGTGGCTCTCCCGAGAAACCTGCGCAAGCGCATTGCCCAAGTTCTGGATGAGACCTTTGAAGAGATCACTGAGGCCGATTACCGTGATGTGAGAGAGCACACCAACGCCCTCTTCCGCATCTAGGCATGCATGCAGCCCTAACCCTCCTCACCCCAAGAGCCCACACTGAATAACTTCCTTCCCAAAATAAAAGCCGCTTACCAGGAACCTCCTCTGGTGTTTGTCCTTCCCCAAGCACTGGCCCCCGCAACTGGCTACCTTCCTCCTGGCTTGAGAACAGCTCCTGGCTGCATGCATCTAGGGACTCCGGGGTGTCTTCCTCCGCCTCAGCACCCTCGCTCCTGCTTTGCCGTTCCTCCTCCTCCTCCCACCTTGTTGAACTGGGCTCTGTAGTGTCCATGGTGGTACTCGGAGTGGAGGTGGGGTCACCCACAAGTATCGCATCCAGCTCTTTGTAGAGATGGCAGGTCACAGGGGAAGCACCGGAGCAGCTTTTTGCCTCGCAGGCTTTGCAGTAGGCATTCCGCAGCTCTTTCACTTTAACCCTGCACTGCAGTGCATCCCGGTCATGGCCCCTTTCCATCATGCCCCTTGATATCTGCCTGAAGGTATCATAATTCCTATGGCTGGAGCGCAGCTGGGACTGGACACCTTCCTCCCCCCAAACACTGTTGAGGTCCAGCACCTCGCCATTGCTCCATACGCGGGATTGCCTGACGCGTGGAGGCATGGTCACCTGGAAAGATGCTCTGAGAGCACTCCATGCCTGGCTAAGCAAACAGAAAGAGGATTTTCAGAATTCCCAGGGCATTTAAAGGGTGGGTCTGACGGTTGGTCACCTGAGGGCAGTAGAGTTCAAAGTGATGACCAGAGTGGCTAGAAGAGGCAATGTGGGACACTTCTGGAGGCCAATCAGAGCGCATTAACAGACCAGGGTGTCCACACCGGCGGCGCGGCGCTCCAGCAGGGGCGCACAAAACGTTATTCCGCTCGCCGAGGTGGAGTACCGGGAGTGGACCAGCTGTAGAGTCAGAGCGCTCTACATGCCTTGCCAGCGTGGACAGGTAGTGAGCTAGGGCGCCCGGGGCTCCTTTAATATGCTCTAACTCACAAGTGTAGCCAAGCCCTCAAAGAGCAAATCATTGGAATGCTCCTGTTCTGCCCGGCACTAGCGACATAGCAGCAGGCAGACTGCTGCTGCAGGGGGAGGGGGACAGATTACTGCGCTGCTTTGCCATTCCTCAGCACGGACAGCTCACAGAGCTACTCATGATGCTGCTCTTGGCAGCTGAGGGGGCTGTGGGAGAATTCGGAGAAGAGAATTCAGCTCTTCCTTCCCACAACACTGCACTGTGGGACACATACCCATGGTGCATTGCTTACCCGTCGATGATGGTGTCCCCAGTGTGGACATGATCTGTCAAGGGAGGGAGCAAGTGTGAACACTCTTTGGTGATTTTTGTTTTGTCGATTTTTGGGTGTCGACATAAGTTTTGTCAACAAAACTTGGTGTGTAGAGAAGCCCTTAGGTCTTTAATGTAGAAGGGGTGGTGTGTGTGAGGCTCTTGGTACAAAGGTATGTTAATCAGGCAAGTGTGTAAGAGTATACATAGTGTTGGGAGAAGCTGACCAGTTACAGAGCTACTATTAAACCATGGATGTACCTATGAAAGGGTGCTGAGGCCCTACTTGATTTCCAGCAATAATCAAGGCATGAATGCCCTGCTCAACTCTCAGGCAGGTATTAAAGAAAGACTAATGAGGCAGGGCTATGGACCAGACAATTAGTTCTCACTTCATAAAGGACTTCGTGTTCATTGCTGGACAAGATGAGCTACGCATCAGCTTACTGTTTTATATTGTAGTGTTTTGTATTGCATGGGTAACCCATTTAGGAAAAACAGATGACTTTCTGGTGTAAGTTCTCTGTGAACTTTATTAGAGTAAGACTGAAGAAAAATGCAGCCCTATGCAGTCAATTAAAGTTGACATCAAGCTGCATAAAATGCCAGCTGCTCTGGCCTTACTGCACCATACGAAACTACATTGTTGAATCTTTTTTTCTTGAGATAAGTTATTTGCATCCTTTCTGTCCAGTAGTACAGTGGAAAGCCCCTGGCGGGCCGGACCAGTTTGTTTACCGGCCGCGTCTGCAGGTTCAGCCGATTGCGGCTCCCACTGTCCATGGTTCGCCGCTCCAGGCCAATGAAGGCTGCGTGAAACGGCACGGGCCTAGGGGCATGTTGGCTGCCCTTCTCACAGCCCCCATTGGCCTGGAGCGCTGAACCGCGGCCAGCGGGAGCCGCGATGGGCCGAACCTGCGGACGTGGCAGGTAAACAAACCGGTCTGGCCCGCCAGGGGCTTTCCCTGAACAAGTGGCGGACCAGCTTTGAGAACCACTGCAGCAGTACCTTCCATCATCCAGATAAAGGATCAATCCTGAAACCCTTCCACACATGTTAGTCCCTCAAGTATTGCTGGCCATATCTTACGCCTGCCTGTAGTCCTTTATGTGTTTTGTCAAGGATGCCAAATTAAGACCAATATTCATAATTAAACCAAGTAATCATTATGCCTGTGAACACACTGGATAGCAGAGTTTGCAAGATGATACAGGTAATTTTAGACTGTAGTAAGAGAGCATGAAGCAGATCATACAAGGCCAAATCCTTCTCACTTATTCGTGCAAACAGACACATTGACTTAAGCTTAATATTATATGTTAATACTGAGTAACTGAGTGCAACACATGGAAACCAATCCACACAATACTGCACAAATATTAGTAATATGCATATTACTTTTAAGGAATAAAATAGTTGAGCAAGTCATTTCCTATATGTAAAATAGGAATGTTTTTCTAGGCATTGATCCAAAGCCCCCTGAAGACAATGGAAACACTCCAGTTGGCTTTGAGTTGGACACTTAAAAAGGTTTGGTATGGAGGGAGGAAGGAAAGAAGGAAAAATGTGGATTTTTCACCTTTATTTAATAACGTTTCTGATCCCTGACATTTCAAAACATTTAAATGGAAATAAGCAACAGATTAACTTCAGAGCAAGAGTCTCACATCTAACACTTTTCTCCTTTTGTTGAGTAAAGTTTTGTATTGTTCTCAGGTGCTGATGGTGATACTAATGCCTTAGTATTATTCTGATATAAAATATTGAAATTAAACAGATTATTCACAGCATTAAATATTTAAGATACCCCTTTACAAATGCTTCAAAAGCATGTTTTATGGTTGTAATGTAAATACTTTGAATAACTTTAACAAGCAAGCAGAGGAAAAGAGATTTGTAAATCAGGACAGCCGACAGTGTTACTTTTCTTCACAGGAGTTCTTGTTTAAAGACAGACTTTGCAGAATGTCTGTTTAATGCATATGTGACAAAAGGGGAATTTTCTGTAATACCGGTACGCATCCATGCCTCAGTTTCCCTCTGAATGTGGCATTGCTAACTAGTGGGTGCAAATGGGTTAACACTATTCCTGGAACAGCACAGGAGGCAGAAGGGGTGGGTGTGTGACCTTGCTGGGGGGGCGGGGTTGGGAGGAGAAGATATAGGATCATTAAAGAACTGACTGAAACTGGCCAAAGTCAACAGAGGGTCCAGCAAGACACCAGGATACTTCAAAGACTGAACTATGAACACCTAAGAGCAGGAAACCTCAGCAAGCGGGATTCATGAGCTGCTGGAAAGCAGAGGTGTCAGGCATCCAGAAGAAGGGGGCTTTTTGGAAGAACTGAGGAGCCTGGACTGGAGGTGGGGGAAGAGAGTGAGTGCCAGAGATGGAGTCGATTACAGTTAGCTTGTCCATCAGGGCACTGGTTTGACCAAGACGGACTATGGCTTTACTCCTGCCTCTCTGGGCTCACCAAAGGACTCTCAGAGTCTGTGTGCCAGGTGACTAATAAATGGTTACCTTGTTTTGAAGACACAGCTTGTATTGCTGTAAATACCCACAGGGCATTGTGCTTTCAAGGGGCACAGTACAAGCCTCCTGCAGGAGTTTGGCTTGTCTGGATTCGCTGCAGGGAGCCACAGAGAAAGACAGGGAACACTGGCGCACAGGTCAGTTTGCACCCTAGATCTCACACCAAAGACAATGTCTGTAGCCAATCCTATCTCAGGATTTATTAATTAAGAAAAGAAATGAGTTATTACTAGGTTAAAGCAGGTATACACACAAATGAGTTACGGTCTATGGTTTAAAAAAATGATGGAGTTGTACTAAGCTGTTAGTTCTGAATGTCTTTTAGGGTTAACCCAGCTTGAGCCTATGGATCTCTGCTTCTGTTTCATAGCTCCAGCCCTGAGAGAGTCCAAACAGCAAAATAGATGAAAAAGTTTTTTGTCAGCTATTTTTATTTCCTTCTCTCAGAATTCAAGCTGATGGGGTGAGCACTTTGGCCTATAGCCTCTTCATGGGACCAAGGGGGTAATTAACAACGTCTTTGTATTGTGATGTCCCACGGTGGCCCATTTAGTTTAGACAGGCCTTCTTGATGGGAAGGACATGATCCTTCCTGACCGGGTTCACAGTTTCAGAGCAAACATTTTTTTAAAGATACAAAGCAAAAACTGAAATATTACCTTAAAGCATGTGATAAAGGTATTATAAGTGACATTAATGCATGCAGCATCGTACAAACGTTTCATAAAGTCAAAACACTAACCACAGTCAGAAATCCGATACCCCTCTTAGCCATACTAGCACACAGGTGAAACAGACTGGTTTCCATCAATGAGTTTGTTCGTGCTCAGCTGAGGCCTAAAGCTTTGGCAAGAGCTGGCACCTGGTCTGCCAGTGTCACAGATGGGCAATGAGATATATGGCATTTTACCTTCAAAGTACATTACCAATATAAGTGTACCCTAAGTAAGTAGTTTGGTGACCAAAAATTACTTCCACCTTATCGTTGTTTGGTGGCTATGAAAACCTAGCTTGCGTTCTCAGTTCAGAGGAGCTGAACAAAACTGCACTAATACCCGTTTCAGGTAATACCCCAGTTCAGCACTAATACCCTTCTCAGGAAAAGCGAGGAAACCTTACACCTGTAAAGGGGGCTGCCTGGAGAGACGGTAGAGTCACTTTGGCCAGGCGGTGATGTGAAGAAGTTTGCTCTGATTCTTCCTGTGCTGTGCCTAGTCTGCAGATAGAGGACTTCTGTCCCTGACTGACAAGCCAGAACATTTCATGAGCAAATAATATTGTTTCTTAGTCATCAGAAAATACAAGTAAATATGTTTCCCTGGTTTTTACACTGTCAGCATTTTATTTCAATGACATCATCCACCCTAGCTAGAGCCGCACATCTATCCAACAGCTGCTGCTAAATCAGATCCAACCACTTCCCATTAGTCAAAATATTAATTGAAAATCAAAAACAAAGCTATCAGGTTATGTTATGAAAGAATGAATAATGATACCACAGCAGTATTTGCATATTATTAGCCCACACACTTCCTCTCCGCCAGCCACTGTCAATGAACTGCAAAAATGCCCCGTTTTTGTGCTAACTAGAGCTGACAGGATCATTAAAACCCTGCCAAACTGTGAATCCAAGGAGAGCACAGTGAAAGTCAATAGAGAAATACCCAAGGGGAGGAAAAACCCTGAACACGGAAGATCAAAACAAGTTCTGTCCTTGAATGCATGTGTGAAGCACTGAATTCCTTCAATCAGTGTGCTACTTGTGCTTATTGCACTAAATCAGTGAATTATTTGTAACATTCATAGATGAGGGAAGCCATGCAACAAAGATGAAGTTATTGACACAGGTATGTAGCACCTCATAACATGATACGTGGCAGATCTTAGTGCAAACTATGGAAAAACACAGAAGCGGGGAAATACACAAAATCCTAGCTGAGAAAGTAGGAGGCAGGATATAAGAAGGTTCTGAACATTGGCCCTAGCCCAGGAAAGCACTGAAACATGTAGTTAACTTGAGACACTTGAATAGCCCCCTGAACGTCAATGAGCTAAAAGTTAAGCATGGGCGTAAGTGCTTTGCTGGGTACTCAGTACTTTTCAGGACCAGACCCGTAACCAGGTCGTGAATGATAATATTTAACATGGAGATTTCCCCCTCTGACTGTCCTATCACATGTACTGTAGAACAAATACCAGATAGATGTATGTAGTGCACTAATGGAGAGAGACTACATTTGAGCGATTTCAGTCTCTTCAGAGAAAAGGTTAAAAAAAAAAAATCACTGCAGGCCTCCCAACCAATGAAGATGATGGTTTAAATGGGCAAATGCTGACATTTATTTCAGTGAGGCACAATGGGTACGTCTCCCCAATCAGAGATGTGAGTGCAGCTCGGCTAGGCATACTGCCTTCCTCCCTCTGCCACCCCCCCCCCCCGCTAGCTTTAATTTAGCTAGCACGGCTAAAAATAGCAGTGAAATTGTGGCACCACAGGTTCAATTACAAACAGTACCTTTCTGGGTAGTCAGGCTACCCCACGTAGTCCAGCAGCCAACAGACTGGGGGTGAATGGATGGTGAATGACACCTGGTCAGATGATTGGGAGTGGTGGCTTTGAATGACAGCCCAGGCACTAGCTCTTAGAAATGGATTTAAAGATACTTTCGGTTGAAGTATGGGCAGGGCCACAGGTGGGTTGTGACAGCAGGTAAGAGTGGGTTGGCTCCCACACACCCAGTGGGCACTGCAGTCTCCTTAGGCAGGGGCCGTATTCACAGAGCCGAATGTGCCAGCCCCATGCATTCTGCTTGAGGGAGAGAGTACGGGGTCCTCTGCGGGGGACTGTGACTCTCCACCACGGTGAGGTGGGCTGGGCTGCTTGGTATCCTTTGCTGCCTCGTCCCTCCCCCACCCAGGGCTGCGAGCCTGGGCTGCCGTCAGCTATAGTGCTGTTGGCCACCCCTCCTTCTAAATGGAAAAGCATCAGGTTTTAGATGGATTCCAGTATCATGTGACATGTTCACATGTCCTGTGAGACTTCATTACCCACTGGCTGGCACACACCTATACAGGAAGGCTTACAAGTAAACAAAGCCATTTACAACTAATTGTCCTAGTTAATGGGAGCCATCAAGATTTCAAGCCACCATTAATGGCCCACACTTTGCATAGTTACAATAGGACTTCAGAGTAATACTTCATATTTCTAGTTTTAGATACAAGAATCTTACATACATTCAAATAGGATGAATACACTCAGTAGATTATAAGCTTTGTAATGAGACCTTACAAGAGACCTTTTGCATAAAGCGTATTCCAGTTGCATTATATTCACACTCATAAGCATATTTTCATAAAAATATGAAGTGCAACCTCACTCTCACTTAATGAAGTTCACCTTTGCAAAGGCACATCATGTAGAGACATTTTTCTTGTTTTAAATCACACCCTGTTCCTTTGTTCCTCCAATCAGCAAAAAGGGGTCAGAATGATTCCAGCAGCCAGGGGACCAGGGGAGAATTCTGACCAGGGGAGAATCGCACAAGTGGCAGGAACTGACTGTTAGTGTAATGCCAGAGGAGCTGGCTCCTACACCAGCCCAGTATAGGGGGCCTGTCAAAAGAGGCAGTAATAGGAAGGGGTGTGATGAAGTGCCATTCTGCTAATCTTCCACTGCCACGATATCCGATAGGGACCATACTCGTGGCATAAACGAGAGTAGCCCTAACTAATGTTGAGGCCAAGGGTAGCATAATGACCCATAGTTTCAGGCTGTAACCTATTCCTTGACACTCCCCCTCACAGAATGAGGAAGCTGTAATCAGCTCCCTGATACACCCCCCTCCCACACCTGCTCCAAGTGGAGCTTGAACGTAGTGACATTCCATAAGCCGCCTGCATAAACACCACTACGTGTAATATTCAGGCATCAGAAATAAAACGTTCACTCTTCCAATCATTTTTCCTTTTACATCTGCAGAGGCACCGTGCCCTGAGTCGCTCCTTGCCCAGCAACAAAAGAAAGAAATGACCAAAAATAGGCTGAGGATATACTTCCTGAATCCAGACAAAACAGACAAGAGAGAATGGGGGAGGAAAAACAGAAAGCAGAGGAGAAGAGAGGAAGAAACTTGCAAAAGGAGTCAAGAAAATGGGAAACTAAGAAGAAACTAAAGCTAAATGATAAATAAAAGAAAGATATGTTTTAGCCCAACGGTGAGCAATTGCAGCTTAGCTTCTATATAATAAACTGAACATACGGTATGAAATGCAAACATTTCAGCCCAAGTATCATATTCCTGAATATTTTCTAAAGATATATATATGGAAGGGAAAGAAGGTAAATTAGGGGAAAAAAGAGAGGGATTAAAGGGAGGAAGAAGAACCTTTCCTTTGAGTGGCATCCTCTCTCCTGTGCCCAGGGAGAGTTCCGGGATGTTGGTTTCTTCCAGAAACTTACAGAGTGACATCTTCTAAGATCATTACATTTCTGTTTGCTGTGGTGCAGGTTATAATCCACAGTGTAGCCTGAGGTCTGGAGTAATCCCTTCCTTACTGCACAGTAGAAAGTACAAAACTGAATGAGTTGGCTGACACTAGCTGAACTTGTAGCCTGGTAAATTGTTACAGCTGCCCCCCAAATGTGTGAATCACTGCTGTAGGAGCTACAGTCTGAACAGTAGCAATGGGTCTCATTGACAGAATAAACAAGACAGACATTTTCTGCTGACCTCCTCCTGGCCCCCCTTATGCTAAACCAGCAATATTTATCTGTGGCCAAATGTATCCAGTAGTGTCACCATTTATTTATCTTGGGAGCGTGTGTTATAACAAATGATGTACTGTGAATGCTGAAATCACTATCCAAATTAACTGAACTTGTCAAAAGCAGCACTAAATGTGTCAGGAAAGACCATGGATTTCATAACAGTTAGAGTACGTTTAAATAAATATATTAAGCTGTTGTATAAACCACCTTGGTTGTGTCAAAACAGAAGGATCAATGCCTTATGTGTTGCTTTACAAAGATTCTCAGCACTAACTAGTTTATCCTCTGAATGTCTCCAGTCTTAAAATTTGTAACTAAAGCTTCAAGGTGCTGCTATTCTTATGCAATTTCAGTTGAGCGAGGCACATTCTTCCAATGTCCCTGAATAGCTTTTAAACAAAAGTATTCTATGCCTAGTTATGGAAGACCAAAATCTCTATTTGAAAGATAGCTTGGAGTGTTTGCTTAATGATGCTAACATTGCAGCTGACACTTGGGAGATCCTGAGAGCTCATCAAAGAAAAGAAAACTGCAATTGGGAAGGGACAGGTTATCTTTGAGGAAATCAAACTTTAGCCTGTCACCTGGAAAAAGCCTAATTATAAAACTAGTCAATCAACCTTTTCCATCACCAAGACAGTGCTTTCCACATTAATGACATGTATTGATAATGATCAGTTCAATGTCTTCCACAAATATGTTCCTCTTCATTTGCTACAGTTGATGAAGAATAAATGTAGACTGGATAGGTCTCTTGCTTCACGGTCTCTGGAAACTGAAGAAAATACTAATTATGTTTGACTAATGCTAGTTAGATTACTTGCTACTCTCAAATGAGCTAGGACCTAAGACAGCTATTGCTCCAGTTGCTTTCTGAAGAACAGGAATGACATACTGTAACTGCACCTAATGCTACTTTTGTTCATAGAAATAAGTTACATTTTTGTAGATTTTTTTTTAATACAACTGATATTGTATCCAAGAAGGACCAGTTTGGCACCGCCTTCTAGTGGTCACTCCATCACTACAGTGGCCTCTCCTCCTGTACTTCACAACCCTCCCTCTTTATGACTCAGCCCTCCAGCTAGGTCACTATATAGTCTTGCCCTTCCAGGGTATCAAAGGCTTTCAAGACCAACCGTCTATACACTGTCCCAGGCAGTCCTCAGAGTGACTTCCCACTCTGTGCTACTTCCCTACCAGCTGGTAGGGGAACTCAGGCTAACCCACTATTCCTGGTTCCAACCTAAGGACCCTAAAATCAGCAGCCAAGGTCTATACATTCTCAACACCTCACTGCAATTTCCCTGGGCTTCTTCCTACTCTGCCTTCTACATGCTTTCTTCCCTACAACTCCTCTGGGTAAACCTTTTCCGATATCAGGAACAGGAGTCCAGGACTTTTGCTGCCACCATAGATTTCCTCTTACCCAGCTCTCTAACACAGACAGCAAAGGCAGACTCTCACCCTACAGCCCTTTTCTGCCCTCAGTTGCCTGGCTTTAAATAAGCCCAGCTTGGCTTCATCTTCAATTAGTAAAAAGAAAAGGAGTACTTGTGGCACCTTAGAGACTAACCAATTTATTTGAGCATAAGCTTTCATGAGCTATAGCTCACTTCATCGGATGTAGCTCACGAAAGCTCATGCTCAAATAAATTGGTTAGTCTCTAAGGTGCCACAAGTACTCCTTTTCTTTTTGCGAATACAGACTAACACGGCTGTTACTCTGAAATCTTCAATTAGTGAATCTCAGTCAAGCCTGACTCTCCTCCAGCTACAGCCTATAAGGTTAATTGGCCCCATCTGAGTCACCTTATCCCCGTCAGGGCTGGTGTGGGGTCAACACTCCATCACAGGGACTTAAACAAGTACTTAAATACACTGCTTAACACAAATGGACTGATTACAGTGAAGTAAGTCCTGAAGTGGTTTACTGAACTGGGGACCTTATTAAGCACTGGGCTGCTGTCTTTCAACTGAGATTCTGACCATTTGTGGTTATTTAAAAAAAAATCCCACAGTACTTTTTGAAAGACTAGTGATGTTAGCATTGGTTTCCTGGGTAAGATCCAGTTGAGTAACTACATTCCAGTTAAAAATATCTCTGTAATTGTAGGCCCATAAATTAATATTGTTATTTGGGGTAACAAAAGGAAAGTATTTCAACACTTTCAATCAAACACAGTAACAATTATGAAAGTTCATTTATTTTCTGCTTTTAAATTGTTCTTATATTCAATATCCATAGTAGTACTAGCTGTAATTTTTAAATATTTCAGAAAAACCAGATGTGAACACATTTAATTTTCTTACAATCAGATTATTATTAATAGATGATATTCCTATATAACACCTTTTAGCCAAAGAACCCAATAACTTCTACCAATGTATGCAAATCATGGGCTTGGATTCCTTTTGCATGAAAAATACTCCATCTCTCTTTTAAGGCATCATGGTCAAGGGTTTCATACTGGTGTATCACTATGGAGAATCAGGCCTTATCTATCTTCAAAGCGCTACATAAATATTATCCAATCTTCACAACACCCCTGTGAAGTAGTTATGTTGGTGCAACAGTTGACATCAACATAAAATAATATTTTTTAAAGAAAGAATGAAGCACTGTGTATATTTGATATCTAGTGAAATGAAAAGGTAGTAGTGCATTATAACAAGTTTGACAGCCACATAATCTGTCCTCCATAGTACTGGTGTGTGGATTACACAGAGAGGAGCTTTGCTTGTTTATGTATATTTAAATTTATTCTTTTAGATCTATCCCTTCAAAAACAGGACTTCTAATATTACCTATATGGAACAAACCATTATTGTACTGCATTTCTGTGTACATCTGATATGCCTTTGAAAATGAATATGTGCTTATGGGAAAATCGATGAGAAATGCTGAGTAGCCATTTAAACTCTTTTGCCTGGTATCTGTAGGGTGACAAATTAATAGCACAGTTTTGCCTGTGACATTGACCTCTGCATCTAGGTATCAGTCAAGAGAGGAGCTCAGCTGAAAAAGGTAGAATGGTATAGTTAAAAAATAGTAACTTAATATTTTTAAAGGATGTGTGGCCAACAAAGCATAGCAAGTCTTCTTTATACAATTGCCACAAGTGGAAACACTGAGAGCTATTAAAGTCTATTGTATCAAATGTAACAGAGTTCAAATTCATTTCCATCCTCTGTATAATTTTCTTTTCACATATAAAGAGAAAAAAATACACAAGAGAACTCACATCATAGGAATTTATCTACAGGCACAATGCCAACTTGTTTAGATCCAAAAATTGATATGCCTTACAAATAGTCTGCTAAGAAAAGTCATGCATACTATATATATATCATTAAAAAAGTTCCACCGCTCTGGCAAGGAAGACAGGCAGACAAACAAGAAAGTTAGCATTTATATACTATTCATAGATTCTTGCAAAGGATCCCAGGTATTAGGACTCTGTCCTTGACTCCTCTACACCCTGTCTCTGGATGATCTCATTTACATTGTGTTAACTATCATCCTCATGCTGTTGACTTGCAGCTCTCTCGCTCCATTCCAGATCTGTCTCCTCCTAGACAGACTAAAATCTCAGCCTGTCTCTCTGACATTGTCACATGGATAGCCAGCTTATGTTCAACATGGCCAAAACTGAGCACTTTATCTTTCTCTCCAAGAACTACCCCCTTAATGAATCACTGGACATAATCACCATCTGTCCTGTAACCTGGATGTTGTCTTTGACTCAACCCTCTCTCTTGACCAATGTCTAAATTTTGCTGCTTTTTTCTGCACAATATCCCTGAGATCTGGCCTTTCCTCTCCATCCACACAGCTACATCTCTTGTCTAGGCCTTAATCTCACATCTCAGATAATGAAACCTCTCCCCTCCGGATTTGACAAAGCCCATTTTGTGCCACTTTATACTTGTTCAGAAGACTGCTGTAAATATCATCCTTCTGGCTTGACCACACCATCCTTTCTTTAATGTCTATTTGATGGCTCCTCTTCCTGCATTCCATCAAGCACAAAGTACTCACATTCACTTTCAAGGCTCTTTATGGTATGGGCCCACCCAACCTATCAATTCTTATATGTATTGTGCGAATCTGCAGGGCTGGAACCTGGGACCATGGGGGTTCTGGGGCACTGACACCTCTGCATGGTGACTGGAGGCCTAGGCAGGGCTTCCCGGAGAGGACGCTCCAAGGCTGGGCTCGGCAGGAAGTACTGTCCAGGAGGACCTGAGTGGCAGTCCCTCACAGCCCACTGATTGGCCAGTACTAGTACTAGTACTTGAACTAGGAAGAAATGAAGGGAAGCTGTCTCAGCAACAACACAGACTGCCTTCCTGTCTCTGCTCTAGACCCTGCTTGCCATAAGACCACACAAACTGCCATACTGGGTCAGACCAATAGTCTAGCCCAGTATCCTGTCTTCTGACATTGGCCAACACCAGGTGCTTCAGAGGGAATGAACATCAAATGATCCATCCCCTATCCATCCACCCCCAACTTCTGGCAAACAGAGGCTAGGGACACTCAGACCACGATATTGCAGCCGTGCCCTTCCTGACTAATAGCCATTGGTGGACTTATCCTCCAGGAACTATACACTAGATTCTGGCTTCTGACCTTGGTTTGTCCTTGACTTCACTATTTGATTGCTGTCTGTAACCTGGTGCCCAACCCTAATCACCCTGTAACCTGACCGTGCCTCCTGATGCCTAATTCTTGATCTGCCCACTCACCCCTCTCAGACTCTGACCTTTTGGTACCTGACTCCTGACTTCTGCAGTACTTAGCACAATCATGCCTCATCTCTGATTGGGATCTGTTGGTTCAGAGTAAGCTGTACTTTTGAACCCTCACCCAGTGTCTCCATGGGTTTACTTTCCAACTTACATGCTTGTGCCTGTATTTCTCTGACTGGAATCCTATGAGTCCCTCCACTTTTAGATTGGTCTGCAGGCTACAGTACCTCCATTTACCAGCTGTATGACCTGAGCAGGTGCAAGTGGCTTTGGACCCTGCTATTGACTTATCTCTGGGAGTTGTGACCAGTTTGAAAATACACTGACAGAATGGTTTGTTCAAAACAACATATTTGTGTACCTATAAGAATATCACAAGCAGAGAGAAAAGGGATTAAAGTAACAAAAGCCTAAAAGCATGTTGTCACATTTGCCTCCTGGAAGTAGGTAGGTCTGACTTAGCCCCCATCCTCCTAGGAATCAAGTTGCAGCCTGCTTTTTTGCGGACTCTCTGCCTCCTGCCTCCACAGAGACCCAGCATTTTAACCACTTGCAAGTTCTTTATATGAGGCCTCAGGGTTTCAAGCTGGAATCTCTGTCATCCCCCTGACCTCATGGGACCAGCCAGAGCCTGATTCCACATTAATAGATGTGGACCTCAAAGGAATTATCAGGAATTATATGCACCATTAATTTTAGAAGTATACCAGAGGTAGAGGTCAGATCAGAAGCTAAGCTTCAGCAAAGCCTGTATATGGGATTTTATTTAATTGGTATGGGAAGCAGTGGTTTCAGTTCAGGGATTTTGGGTCCCCTGCAACTTTTAAATAGAAGATTAAGACTTTCAAGCCTATGACCAAGAGACAGTTAGAGAATGCTGGGGGTGAGAAGGTTCTGACAGCTGGATTTTGACAGTTCCAGCTGACACTTCTGAGCTCTGGTCTACACTGAAAAGTTAGGTTGACACAGCTAAGTCACTCAAAGGTGTGAAAAATCTCACAACCCTAAGCAACGTAGTTAAGCCGACCTAACTCCTACTGCAGATGGCGCTAGGTTGACGAAAGAATTCTTCCCTCAACCTAACTACTGCCTCTTAGAGAGGTGGATTATCTACACTGCTAAGAGAACCCACTCACTGGTGTAAGTAACATTTACGCTGCAGCTGTGCCACTGTATCATTTCAGTGTACACAAGCCCTTAGGATCATATCAAGTCTGGGGTAGACACAGACAGCACCCCAAACACATCAGCTCAGCAACTGCCAGCTCTGGTCCATGTAAAATGTAAAGTATAAATGAAAACTGAGTTATGGCATCAGTTGAAATCAAAGTTTCTTTGAAAATTTCCCTTAAACCACTCCTTGACAATGCCTGCTCCGTCAAATGTTTTCTTCACATACTTTTGGGGAGGAAGGAGTGTGGGGAATGGTAAGAACATAGAACATAAGAATGGCCACACTGGATCAGACCAAAGGTCCATCTAGCCCAATATCCTGTCTTTTGACAGTGGCCAATGCCAGGACCCCCAACGAGAATGAACAGGTCATCATCAAGTGATCCATCCCCTGTTGCCCATTCCCAGTTTCTGGAAATTTAAATGATGTACTTAAATATAGTTTTGTTCTGAATACAGTTCCCATTCACTTAAGTAGTGGTGACTGAGAATAACCAGTTGCGACCTTGAGGCTTATGCTGACAACCTTGTGGGGCCTAGGACAAATTGAAAAAAAAAAAAAAGTCTGATCCAGCCTTTAATGGGAGCAGGACTGCGTCTGATGTTTGGTAGTGTGTGCCAATGAGGGAGCACTCAGATTCAGAATGTGTCAGCTGTAAAAGCATTCAGTTCAATAGTATTGTTGCACCTTTTCAGAGCTCTGGGGATGTTTCAGCTGGGAGTAGAAACTGATGATGGAAACAAGTATTTTCTTTGACGCAGTTTTTATTTTAAACAAGGAACAAAGAATCCTGCTTCTACAAATGCAGGAGGAACCAAAGGCAAAAGGGTTAGTCTCTTAACTTACAGGCCAATCTTCTTTTCAGTCAGCATCCCTGACATCTCCGCAGGTTTCTCTCAGGGTCACGCTGCGCTTACAGGCTTCTGCTTGGATTTCCTCAGGCTGTCTGTCTATCTCTCTTTGTCCACAACACCACCCACACCAAAATCCCCACTGCTCACATAGTCCTGGGCAGTTCGCATTACACGTTTGTCATAGGTGGGGCGTTGTGATGAATTTATCCTTACAATTATGTTAATTGAAGGGTGCATTCATTCCCTTAAATTATCAATGAAATTTTAACCCAACGCATCACAAGGTTTCACCCTGCTCATAACACCCACCCCCAAACTCCGTTTCACTCATCATCCCAAATGGGGCCTAAAAAATGGTGGCAGCCAATACCCCATTCCTCACAGAAAGAAAAGAAATAATTTGACAAATCGAACAAATTAAAATGATACCTGGCTAACTATTTACATATATGCAGTGTCTGTCAAGATGTTTTTGCATCACTATCACAAATAGATTTTTATTCCCACTCAAACCTCTGTGGAACTTTTTGCTCCCTGATAGACTTTCTTTCAGTCACGAAGGAGGGGTCCCTTTCAATCTGCCCCTGAGAAATGCCTGTTGTTTCTGTGGAATTTGCTGGCTGAGGCAGACTTTTTCCATTTGGGGAATGGGGAATTCAGCTCTGTAACAACTTTTGCAGCCTCAGCTTACACAGCTATGTTCTCAGATTTGGGGTGGCAACCATGGATACCTCCTTAGGTTTGTGGAACCATATCACATCACCTGTTTTAAGAGTGTCTCCATGTGACCTTACATTATACAGCTTTTTCAACAATTTATCTCAAGACAACCTAAACTTTTGCAGTAATAAGCCACCAATCTGTAAAATTCTTTGTGTTCTTGTGTCAATACTGCCCCCCAAACCATAAGCACTAGCATCTGTGGCCAATATGAAAGGGGTTTTGAAACACACAAATAGAGAGAAAGTCAGAAGGGCCTTTTTCAGCTCTGAGAATACTATATCATACTTTACCTCACTGCTGAAATGGTTTCCCTTTCTCATCCAATCTATACAGCGTTTTTGCCAACCCACATATAAATCTTCTATAATAAGAACACAGCCCCTCAGTGGATGTCTAGGTAGTTGGCCTTTTCTGTAAAGCCTCAAGTTTCTTTTTGTCAGTAAAAACTTCCCCTTGTAGTTTTTCTGTTCACCAGTATATGCCAGATATACTGGTTCATATTTTGCAACTGTGGTTCCTTTTTAATATTTGCTACTTGTCAGAAACATTCAGCAAATGAACAGGTATCAGTTCTTGTTTCAGATCCACAAAAACTTTAGCAGATAAAATCTCCTCTCCCCAATCCTAGGTCTGAAAACAATTTTGAACCTCTCCCCACCTTTCCCTTCCTGAAAGCTGCTATAGCATATAGCTGTTACAATGGTTCTGTCCTTAAGGGCATAATTCATTTACTGCAAACTAATTGTCTACAAACTATTTATCTCATGCAGGCCATATTTTTAAAGGGAATGTCCATAGACTGAATTTGTAAGACACTTTTCCTGGCATTAACTACACAGATATTAGCCATAAGAAAATCCAAACCAATTGTCAGTTCATCCCCAATTGCAGCCACCCAGACTTCTTATGTGAATTCCAGGAAGTCCAGTGTTTAAACCTAATTTTCAGACAGGTGCTCTTGTCCCAGTCATTGTCTCCACTTGAAATCAGATAGGTGGTTCAATTTTGGAACCCTGATTTCCCAGCTTTTTTTAGCCTGCATAGTTTAATAACTGTTGTGTTCAAGCTACTGTTCGTCACTGCGGAGCATTTTACCAAATTCTATTACACACTCAATAGCCAGACTCCCATTAATCTTACTTAATTACCTAGATCTACACCAATACTGTGGAGCTGCTCCTCGTACCTCCACCAAACGTTGCCCCCTCAACTTGGTGTTCCCCCATTTCCTAAACTGGGAGAGGGGCTTTCACCAGACACATGTGATATGTTGTCTTGGCCTTCAATAAGTTTATAACAATCCTTTTTGTGCCAATTTTGTCATAGTACCAGCATTTAACTAATCTGTTTCCTTTCATTTCTGCATTACAGTATACTCCCAATTATCCAAATAGCATGGGGGACACTGCTGTTAGTTGGATAATCAGGAGTTTCAATAATCAAGAGGGTAGCAGCCATTTGTCAACGAGGGAGCCTCCCCTGCAGACAGTGGCTCATCTTCATAGAATCATAGAATCATAGAATATCAGGGTTGGAAGGGACCCCAGAAGGTCATCTAGTCCAACCCCCTGCTCAAAGCAGGACCAATTCCCAGTTAAATCATCCCAGCCAGGGCTTTGTCAAGCCTGACCTTAAAAACCTCTAAGGAAGGAGATTCTACCACCTCCCTAGGTAACGCATTCCAGTGTTTCACCACCCTCTTAGTGAAAAAGTTTTTCCTAATATCCAATCTAAACCTCCCCCACTGCAACTTGAGACCATTACTCCTCGTTCTGTCATCTGCTACCATTGAGAACAGTCTAGAGCCATCCTCTTTGGAACCCCCTTTCAGGTAGTTGAAAGCAGCTATCAAATCCCCCCTCATTCTTCTCTTCTGCAGGCTAAACAAGCCCAGCTCCCTCAGCCTCTCCTCATAACTCATGTGTTCCAGTCCCCTAATCATTTTTGTTGCCCTTAGCTGGACTCTCTCCAATTTATCCACATCCTTCTTGAAGTGTGGGGCCCAAAACTGGACACAGTACTCCAGATGAGGCCTCACCAATGTCGAATAGAGGGGAACGATCACGTCCCTCGATCTGCTCGCTATGCCCCTACTTATACATCCCAAAATGCCATTGGCCTTCTTGGCAACAAGGGCACACTGCTGACTCATATCCAGCTTCTCATCCACTGTCACCCCTAGGTCCTTTTCCGCAGAACTGCTGCCTAGCCATTCGGTCCCTAGTCTGTAGCTGTGCATTGGGTTCTTCCGTCCTAAGTGCAGGACCCTGCACTTATCCTTATTGAACCTCATCAGATTTCTTTTGGCCCAATCCTCTTCCTCCCAGTCCTGGCCAGGGGTCTCTGCTGTGCCCCACTCGCTCACTCCCATGACAGTGGGGCTGCAGAGGGCTCCCTCTGCTGTCACAGGGCTGGTCGCACCCAATCCTTAGAGGCATAGATGCTGGCTTGGCAGAGCAGAGCAGATGCTTTGCCGGGTGTCTCTGCTCTGCCCCACCAGGACCTTGCCCCTGAATGGACAGGATGTCACCGGCCCTGCAGCTCTGCTGTCACGACCTCACTCCCAAGTCAGCGGGGTGCAGAGGGTGTGCCCTCCCCCGAAGCCAGGGGCTCGTACTCCTCTTTGTCGTCCTGCCCAGGCACTTCTTCTTTATTATCTGAACCTCTGTGTTATCCAGATTCCTTTCGTGTTTCCCAGCATGAGATACCCTGAGGGACAGAGAAGGGATGCAGCTAATGCAGAGGTTTGGATGACGGGTTTGGATAAATCTGAATATCCTGTATTGTCAGCTTTCCTTGTTTTACAAACTGAATTTATCAGTTTGTCTCATTGTTCAATAAAGGTCATGAATCAGATGAGAATCCCCTTTTCTCTCATACGTATTAGATGCAGAGCTGTAGTTACAGGACCCCTGGTGATCTGTCTCCATCTTTCTTGCTAGTGGCTGCTTCCTCTTCTGGTACACTGCTGCAAGGAAAGATTCAAGTTCGGTGACAGTGTGCACCCTCTCTGCATGTATATGGTCTCCTTCCACTGATCTTGAGCTGCAAGTTCAAGACCTGCTAAACACGTATAAATTAGTTCATTTTCAACTTATCCTGGAAGGCCAAAGTGAATACAAGAGAATGGCCATAGTGGGTCAGACCAACGGTCCATCTAGCCCAGTGATCCATCTGGCAGTCAGAGGCTTAGCCATCTTGGTTAATAGCCATTGATAGACCTATCCTCAATGAACTTACTTCATTCTTTTTTGCTTTTGGCATTCAAAACATCCCCAGGCAATGAGTTCTAAAGGTTGACTTTGTGTTGTGTGAAGTACTACCTTTTGTTTGTTTTAAACCTGCTGTCTATTAATTTCATCAGGTGACCCCTCGTTCCTGTGTTCGTTATTTACCCCTTCACGTAACACCTTCCTTATTCACTTTCTCCACACCATTCATGACTTTGTGGACCTCTATCATAGCCGCCTTCGTCGTCTCTTTGCCAAGCTGAACAAGTCCCAACCTCTTTACTCTCTCCTCACATGGAAGCTGTGCCATTCACCTAATCATTTTTTGTTGACCTTCTCTGTACCTTTTCCAGTTCTCATGTATCTATTTTGAGATGGGGGAATCAGAACTGCACACAGTATTCAAAGTGGGGGCATACCATAGATCTATATAGTGACATTATGATATTTTCTCTCTTATTATCTATCCCTTTCCTAATGGTTCCGAACATTCTGTTAGCTCTTTTGACTGCTGCTGCACATTGAACAGATGTTTTCAGAGTACTATCTAGAATGACTCAAAGATCTCTTTCTGGAGTGGTAACAACTAATTGAGACCCCATCATTTTGTATGTATAGTTGAGATTATGTTTTCTAGCGTGCATTACTTTGCACTTATCAACACCATTTCATCTACCATTGTATTGTCCAATCATGCATTTTAGTGAAATCCCTTTATGACGCTTCACAGCCTACTTTAGACTTAACTATCTTGAATAATTTTGTATAGCCTGCAAACTTTTCACCTCACTGTTCACCCCTTTTTTTAGATCATTTATGAATGTTAAGCTGCACTGATTCCAGTATCAATCCTCTCTACCTCTACCACTGTGGAAACGGACCATTATTTCCTACCCTTTGTTTCCTGACTCTTAACAGTTACTGATCCATGAGAAGACTTTCCCTCTTATTCCATAACTCCTTACTTTGCTTATAAGCCTTTGGGGTGGGACCTCGTCAATGGCTTTCTGAAAGTCGATGTATACTATATCAACTGAATTACCCTTCTCCTCATGTTTGGCCCTCCTCAAGGAATTCTAACAGATTCTAATAAAAGCCATGTTGATTCTTCCCCCAACAAATCATGTTCATCTATGTGTCTGATAATTCTGATAGAAACTATGGTAAAGAACAATTTGCCTGGTACTAAAGTTAGGCTTACTGGCCTGTAAGTGCCAGGATCACCTCTGGAGCCTTAAAAAAAAAAAAATCAGCATTATATTAGCTACCCTCCAGTCATCTGGAACAGAGGCTGATTTAAAGTGATAGGTTACATACCACAGTTAGTAGTCCTGCAATTTCATACCTGAGTTCCTTCAGAACTCTTGGGTGAAACCCATTTGGTCCTGGTGACTTATTACTGTTTAATTTATCAATTTGTTCCAAAACCTCCTCTATTGACACCTCAGTCTGGGACAGTTCCTCATATATCACGTAAAAGGAATGGCTCAGGTATGGGAATCTCCCTCATATTCTCTACAGCGAAGACCAATGCAAAGAGTTCATTTAGCTTCTCAGCAATGGCCTTGTCTTTCTGGAATGCTCCTTTAGCACCTCGATTGTCCAGCGGCCCTCTCTGATTGTTTGGCAGGCTTCCTGCTTCTGATGTGCTTACATTTTTTTGCTGTTAATTTTTGTCTCCTTTGCTAGGTGCTCTTCAAATTCCTTTTCAGCCTGCCTAATTATGCTCTTACACTTGATTTGCTAGAGTTTATGTTCCTTTCTATTTTCCCCAGTAGGATTTGACTTCCAATTTTTAAAGAATGCCTTTTTGCCTCTACCAACCTCTTTTACTTTGTTTAGCCATGATGGCTTTTTTTTTTTGCCCCCTTAGTATTTCTTTTCATTTGGGGTATACTTTCAGTTTGAGCCTCTATTACAGTGTTTTAAAATGTTTCCATGCAGCTTGCACGCATTTCACTCTTGTGACTGTTCCTTTTAATTTCTGTTCAACTAGCTTAAGCTTCCTCATTTTTGTGTAGTTCCCCCTTTTAACGTTAAATGCTACTGTGGTGTGCTTCTCTTTGGTATCTTCCTCCCCCCCCGCAAGGATGTTAAATTTAATGACATTATGGTAGCTATTACCAAGCAGTTCAACTTTTCACCTCTTGGACCAAATCCTATGCGCCACTTAGTATGAAATAAAAAATTGCCTCTCCCCTTGTGGGTTCCAGGACTAGATGCTCCAAGAAGCAGTCATTAATGATGTTTAGAAATTTTATCTCTGCATCCCTTCCTGAAGTGTTGTATACCCAGTCAATATGAGAATGAATTATTCTTATGTTTTCTGCTTTTGTAGCCTCTCTAATCTCCCTGAGCATTTCACAATCACCATCACCATCCTGGTCAAGTGGTTGGTAGTATAGTCCTACTCCTATATTCTTATTGTTCAACCATGAAATGTCTAGTCATAGAGATTGTATGGTACAGTTTACTTCATTCAAGATTTTTAACTATATTTGACTCTATGCTTTCTTTTACGTATAGTGTCACTCCCCCACCAGCACAACCTACTCAGTCATTGCTATATATTTTGTACCCTGGCATTACTGTGTCCCATTGATTATCATTGTTCCACCAAGTTTCTATGATGCCTAATATATCAATAGCCTCATTTAATGCCAGGCCCTCAAGTTCACCCTTCTTAGTATTTCGACTTCTAGCAGTTGTATACAAGCACTTATAAAATGTGTCAATATTTAATTGTCTGCCTTCATGTGATGTACTTGAATGGGACTCTTTCATCTGACTGTTTCGCTTCAGCTCCTACCTGTGCTTTTAACCTCTCCTAGGATACACAGAATTGCCATTAATAGATCCTCCCCTAAAGGATGTTTCTGTCCAAACAAAGTGCTTCTCCGCAGCTTTCCCCCTGCTCTTAGTTTAAAAACTCCTTGGTGACCTTTTAAATTGTACATGCCAGCAATCCGGTTCTGTTTGGTTTAGGTGGAGCACATTCTTCCTGTATAGGCTTCTCCTTTCCCAAAAGGTTCCCCAGGTCCTAATGAACCTAAAACCCTCCTTCCTACACCATTGTGTCATCCACTTATTGAGATCCTGCAGTTCTGCCTAACTGATCCTGTGTGTGGAACTAGAAGCATTTCAGTGACTGCTACCATGGAGGTCCTGGACTTTAATCTTACCAAGCAGCCTAAATTAGGCCTCCAGGACCTCTCTCCTATCTTTTCCCATGTCACTGGGTATGTAAATGTACCATGACCACAAACTCCTCACCAGCACAGCAATAAGTCTGTCTAGATGTCTCAGGAGATCTGCAACCTTCTCACCTGATAGGTAATTCACCATGCGGTTCTTCCTGTCATAACAAATCCAATTATCTATATTTCTAATAATCAAATCCCCCATAACTATTATTTGTCTCTTCCAAATAAGTGGTAATAAGAGGTATTCTCAGGGCGAGAAGATACCATAACATCTGAAAGCAGGGTCTCAACTATAGGATCGTTTCCCTTAGCTTCACTTTCGTCCTCCTCAGTAGCACTGACGCCATCAGACTCAGGGTGGGACCATTCTACTGTGCCTGGAAAGTCTTGTCTATGTATCTTGGTCTCACTTAGCTGCTCCAGTTCAGCCATGGTGACCCAATAGCCTGTAACTGGTCTCAGACAGTCATGAGCTGATTGCACTGAATGCACATATACACCACTGCCAACAAGGCAGTGGTATCTGGGGATTTCAGAAACGCAAGTCTCTGCAGATCTGCTGCCAGTTCAGGTGCAGTTTCTTCTTTCCCTCTCCTTCTAGCTTTTAGCTGTACCCTCTCCAGTTCAGATTGATGGCTAGCTCCAAACCACATGTCAAGGGCTTGTATCTGGTCTGGATAAACTCAGTCTCTTTTCATTCTGCAGTACAATCACAGCTGGGCCACCCACATTGGCTTCTTGTTAACATCCCTTTCTGTTTTTTTTCCCAGGCATTCAGTTGAGCTATAATGTTAAATTGAACCAAATAACCCTTACAGGAAGACAGTGGGCTTTTGTATTATTTGAGCTGGAACAACCCATCCTCTTCCCTCTGTGGGTTACAAACAGAGTAGAAAACTATTGTTAAGTGTCCACTCTTACCGAAGTCCTCTGGCTGGTTCCATTCCTCACCCAGGTAGTTGCTTTCCCCTGTAGTCTGTGACCTTTCCTTCTGGAGTTAAATTTTCAGCAGCTTAAGTCTTTGCTGCAGCTCATCTCTGTTGGCGAGCTCCAGGTTGACTAAAGCTTGTTTAGTCTTCCGTCTTTCATGGAGGAACTTCTAGTGTCCAGCAGTCAGATTGTTGGCCACCTCGTCAATTCATTTTACTATTCCAGCCTGGGAGTTTTGAAGTTGAGTTTCCCCGTCTATTCAAACACTTTGTAGTTGCTGCTCTAACAGAGATTTGACCTCTCCCTGCAAGTCAATCCTTAGCTCTTTCTGGGAAGGCTCTAGATGCTGCTTTAGTTCCTTTTGGGACACCTCCAGTTCCTTTTTAATTCCTTTTAGTTTTAATTCCTGCTGGCTATTTTTGATTACTGTAATCACCTCCATTACTTGTTCCTAAAAGGTATATGCAGTCACCACACACTCCTAGTGGCCAAGGTGATACTACAGGTGTGCCCTCACCTTAATTTTCTCAAGTGGAACAGCAATAGATTCACTTTAAACATCCAGAGCAAGAAGACACCAACATATGTTCATACAATACCATAAACTCTTTTTAAATTACACTTCAAGACAGGAATCGTAACAAACAATTCATCAGGACTCTGGACCAGGCTTCCAAACTTACACCCAAGTCCACACCCAAGTCTCTGACTCAGTAGGTTCATCTCCTGGTATCTGACAGAACAACTATCTTGCCCCACTGCACTCTACCTGACTTCTCTTCTCCTCTCCACCCTAATGTCCTGTTCCTATTCACCTCCAGGGTGGGATCAAGTTCTCCTTGATTAGAGCTGTTCTGCAGGTTGTAGGGTCCAGCCTGACCCTTAAAGGGGTAGTACCTTTTTTTTTTTTTAAACCTATCACATTCTTTCACAGTTCCATTTTGGTTCAATAGGAATCCCAGCTTACAGTCTCTCTCCTTGGACACTAGAGCCTACTCTCCCACTAGTCTTACCCATTTTCAATCCCAGCAACTAGTCAAAATTCAGGGTCCGGAAATGTTCCAATTGGAAGCAGAAACTGATGATGGAGTCTGCTTTTTTCTTTGATTTATTTTCCTTTTTTATTTTTACAAGAAATGTACAGACCCGTTTCTCCAAATGCGTGACAAATCAAAGGCAAAAAGAGTAGTTTCTTAGTTAATAGGCCCAAGCTTAGGGGTATGGAATGGCTTCCATATGAGGAGAGTTTAATAAGACTGGGACTTTTCAGCTTGGAAAAGAGACGACTAAGGGGGGATAAGATAGAGGTCTATGAAATCATGAGTAGTGTGGAGAAAGTAAATAAGGAAGTGTTATTTACTCCTTCTTATAACATGAGGACTAGGAATCACCAAATGAAATTAATAGGCAGCAGGTTTAAAACAAACAAAAGCAAGTATTGACTATAACAGGGTTCAAAAAAGAACTAGATAAGTTCATGGAGGATAGGTCCATCAATGGCTATTAGCCAGGATGGGCAGGGATGGTGTCCCTCACCTCTGTTTGCCAGAAGCTGGGAATGGGCAACAGGGGATGGATCACTTGATGATTACTTGTTCTGTTCCTTCCCTCCGGGGCACCTGGCTTTGGCCACTGTTGGAAGTCAGAATACTGGGCCAGATGGACTTTTGGTCTGACCCAGTATGGCCGTTCTTATGCTTCTTTTCAGCTCGCCCCAACCCAGAACCTCTCCTAGTTTTTTCTGAGAGTCACACTTTGCTTACAGGCTTCTGCTTAGATTTTTTTTTCAGGCTGTTTCTGTCTCTCCCTCTCTGGTTCTCTGTTCTGCTTTCCATGCACCCTTTTTCATACCCAAAACGTTACTCACAATACTCAGAGGGAAAAAAAACAAAACAAAACTAACAAACAAACACCCCTCCACCCACATAGCCCAAAACTCCTGGGCAGGTTTACATAATCTTTTTGTTGTATATGGGGGGTTGTGATGAATGTATCCTTATGGTTATGTTAATTGACTTTAGCAAAGCTTTTGACACGGTCTCCCACAGTATTCTTGCCAGCAAGTTAAAGAAGTATGGGCTGGATGAATGAACTATAAGGTGGCTAGAAAGCTAACTTGATTGTCAGGCTCAACGTGTAGTGATCAATGGCTCCATGTCTAGTTGGCAGCTGGTATCAAGTGGAGTGCCCCAAGGGTCGGTCCTCGGGCTGGTTTTGTTCAATATCTTCATTAATGATCTAGAGGATGGTGTAGATTGCACCCTCAGCAAGTTTGCAGAGGGCACTAAACTTGGAGGAGTGGTAGATATGGAGGAGGGTAGGGATAGGATACAGAGGGACCTAGACAAATTAGAGGATTGGGCCAAAAGAAATCTGATGAGGTTCAACAAGGACAAGTGCAGAGTCCTGCACTTAGGACGGAAGAATCCCATGCACTGCTACAGACTAGGGACCGAATGGCTAGGCAGCAGTTCTGCAGAAAAGGACCTAGGGGTTACAGTGGACGAGAAGCTGGATATGAGTTAACAGTGTGCCGTTGTTGCCAAGAAGGCCAATGGCATTTTGGGCTGTATAAGTAGGGGCATTGCCAGCAGATGGAGGGACGTGATCGTTCCCCTCTATTCGACATTGGTGAGGCCTCATCTGGAGTACTGTGTCCAGTTTTGGGCCCCACCCTACAAGAAGAATGTGGAAAAATTGGAAAACGTCCAGCGGAGGGCAACAAAAATGATTAGGGGGCTGGAACACATGACTTATGAGGAGAGGCTGAGGGAACTGGGATTGTTTAGTCTGCGGAAGAGAAGAATGAGGGGGGATTTGATAGCTGCTTTCAGCTACCTGAAAGGGGGGTTCCAAAGAGGATGGATCTAGACTGTTCTCAGTGGTAGAAGAGGACAGGACAAGGAGTAATGGTCTCAAGTTGCAGTGGGGGAGGTTTAGGTTGGATATTAGGAAAAACTTTTTCACTAGGAGGGTGGTGAAACACTGGAATGGGTTATCTAGGGAGGTGGTGGAATCTCCTTCCTTAGAAGTTTTTAAGATCAGGCTTGACAAAGCCCTGGCTGGGATGATTTAGTTGGGGATTGGTCCTTCTTTGAGCAGGGGGTTGGACTAGATGACCTCCTGAGGTCCCTTCCAATCCTGCTATTCTACGATTCTATGAATTGAGGGGTGCATTCCTACCTATCAATCTCAACCAGGTTTTAACTCAACCCATACCAAAGTTTCACCTACCTCCTAACAATATCTTATTGGCACACAAGCTGCTGCTATACAAGTGGTGCCAAACTATAAAAAAAGAGATAAACCCCTGTCTGTCAGAAACAGGCATAATAGCCCAGATCCTCAGAGGTATTTAAGCACGTAACTCATATTGAAACCAATTAATAAATGGAAGTTAGGTGCCTAAGTACTTTTGTGGATCTAAGCCAAAATTTGCTCCCTCCTTTGGAGGTTTATATCCTGTGCCCATTTGTTGTAAGAGTCCATTCCTGACTCAGTAACAGGTGGCTGCATAGTGCAATTGCATCTTTGCTGTTTCTCTCCTTTTTCTCAGGTCCAGGGAAAGTTTTAGGCTTTTTTTTTTTTGTTTGTTTGTCATGCTTCTTGATTAAACGACTTTGCTGCGGGAAACATTTTCTTGCACTCTCTTGTATTTCACACACGGGAGGAGACCGTGCCTCTCTGCGTCAACCTCTCTTTTAAGATTGCACGATTGCTCCTTTCTGGGTTTGGGCTGGCTTGGGTCTGCCTGTTTCCACCTCTAGCTCAAGGTCACGGCTCGTTTCTGTGTTTGGTGAGCGGCTGCTGTGGAGATGCGCTGGGCATGGCGCTCAGATCACCTGCCGCCGCTGGGTGAGGCTTCCGCGCCCGGACGTGTAGCAGCTGGTTGCGGCTTGGCGCGTTTGGGGCTTAGAGTCGTGCTGCGGCTTTGGGTGTCCATCGAGCACCCAGTCTAGACGGTCGGGGGGCTGCTGGTTCCTCACCCGGGACTCGGAGGGGCAGCATATGCTGCAGGGAAGGGGGCCGGTGGCTGCTAGGGTGCCCCCACCCGCAGCCGGGCTCTTTGCCCCCACAGTTGAGGGGGAGGGGGCGAGACCCGGCCGGGGCCGGCGGAGGGGGGTGACACCGGCCACGCGCACGGAGCGCTGCTCGAGGACTACGGGGGCTCCCCCGGCGCTGGGTGAGACCGCGCGGCCCCTTTAAGTGGCCGGTGAGCGGCTGACGGATGGAATCACGTGCCCCGCGGCTGGAGCCGGAACCCGGCCGGGCTGGGAAGCTCGAGACAGCGGTGAGGCTGCGGAGCAGTGAGGCAGGGGCTGCGCGCGCGCTCTCCCTCCCCTCTCTCCCCCCCACCCCCCCCGTGTCGCGCGCCGGCGGGCTCTGGCGCCCCAGCTCGGAGCAGGAGCTCGCCGCGATCCCGAGCCCGGGGCGGCGTTCCTCGCTGCCCCCCCCGCTTCTCGCGCCGGCCCCGCCGCCGGGCTCCGGAGGATGGAGCTGTTCCAAGCCAAGGATCACTACATCCTGCAGCGCGGGGAGCTGGCGCTCTGGTGCAGCCGGAGGGACGGTACCCTGCAGCTGCGACCCGGTGAGTCAGGCGCCGGCGCTCGGCGGCTTTTGGAGGGGAGCGTCTCCCGCCGCCGGGGGCAGGCGGGCTGGGCTGGGCTGGGCTGGGGGCAGGTGGGGGGCGCTCGCCCGCCTGCGGGCGGGGGTGAGGAGACGGGCAGAGCCAGCCGGGGGCGGGCAGTGGGGGGACATGGCCGACAGACCGGCTCGGGCTAGGGCACGGGGTAGGCAGGTAGGGGAGCGAGAGGGGGGGCGGATCCCTTGGGGGCGGGATGAGCAGGGGGTGACGAGGGGGATGGCGGACCCGCTGGGGAGGGGCGGGCGGCGTGGTGAGTGGTATGGCTGGGGAGGAGAAGGGTGGGTGGGGCAAGCGGGGTGTGTGTGACGGGGGGATGGCGGACCCCCGGGGGCGGGCCGAGCGGGGGGTGCCAAGGAGGACCTGCTGGGGAGTGGGGGCAGGGTGGTGAGTGGGGGAGGGGGTGACGAGGAGGATGGTGGACCCGCTGCGGGGGGCGGGGCAGGCTGGCGAGCGGGGGTGGGGTGTGGACCCGCTGCGGGGGGCGGGGCAGGCTGGCGAGCGGGGGTGGGGTGTGGACTCGCTGCGGGGGGCGGGGCAGGTAGGGTGGGGGTGACAAGAGGAAAGGCAGCCCTGCAGGGGGAGCAGGATAGTGAGTGTGGGTGATGGGGAGGTTGGCAGACCTGCTGCAAGGGCAGATGGGGTGGCGAGTGGGGGTTATGGGGAGGTGCTTGAGGATGGTGGACCCACTTGGGCCCATGCAGGGTGGGGGTGATGACTACAAAGGGGGTAGCTGACCCACTGGGGTAGGCTGCTGAGTGTGGAGGTGATGAGGAGGATGACAGACCCACTGGGGACAGGCAGGCAGGCTGGAGTGGGTGGAGAGGTGAGAGAGGATGGCAGGAGACCCATTCAGGCAGGCTGCTGAGTGCTTACAGGGTGAGGATGAGAATCTTGAAATCTTTGAGGCACTAATAAACACAGAGGTGGTGCTAGCCCATTGGGGGCCCTAAGTAGGAATATCCCCCCCCCTCAGAACACATAATGAAAAGTGAATAGGGGGTCCCCTTGACCTGCCCTAAGAAATTTCTTAGTCTGTTTATGCCTAGCATTGGCTTTGGATAAACATGAGTTTTCATTCCTTCTTTCTTTTGCAGCCTGGCAATGCTGTAGGGATCATGTTATTCCTTACTCCTGAAGCAGTAGGATTGTGATGGTTTACTACCCCTGCTTAGCAAAACATAACCCAATATTTACAGTCACCTTTCCTCATTATGTTGCTGCAGCCAGCTGTCTGAATCCAAGCACCATGAGGGGAGCTGGTTATACAGCCCTGTACATGGGAGTGTGGGATGTGTGTGGTGTAGGTATGGGGCATGTAGTCCTCTGCTGATTGCCCAGTGAAGTGGGGGCTTTGTCATCTGGTCATTAGAAAGTGGGACTTATGCTGAAATGGCTGTGTGGTCGTTGACAGTCTCTACAACCTATTTTTTATTCTTGTACTGATGGAGGATTGTACATCAAGGATATATCTCATTCCAGTGGTGAATTTCTTAATGCTTCTTGCTGGTGATAGGAATTGGCTTCAGTCAGGTTTTGCTGTTGATAAATTGTTGAGGCTGCTACTCTAATAATGGTTTTAGAGAATTACAGTCATTCACAAAATATAGAACAAGACAGAACACTGGTCCCTGTGTATATAATTTAGTATAGGCAGGGTAAAACATCATGCATCAGTTCAGACAGATGATGGTGTTGAGGTATCACTAATAGTCTAAATCAGTTTAAAAGCAGTCTTTGTTTTCCTGTGAATTTTTCCCCCTTGTAAAAATAAACTGGAAGTGTGACTGCCAGCTGTTTATAGATTGTGTTCTCTCTTTATATTGTATGTGTGCCGTTGCAATAGACTGGTGTATGATTGCTGTCCCTCTTGGACCATCATGAAAATGAGGAAGGCCATCTTGTGTGACTAACAGTGTGCAAAATAAATGGTTCTTTGCTATTGATCTTAATATAGGCTGGTTATCTGGCACATTATCTCTTACATAGGGTAAACAATTCCCTCTCCCTTCTCCTGAGTTTCTTTTTATGAGCAATCAGGCAGGTTTGTACTTTTGTGCATTTTGTTCTCATTAGACTCACTTCTGTGATGACTAAGTCTGTTTTGAAGCAAGTACCAACTTTTTATGTGTCACTTAATCATATTCAAAGATACAGTCCAAAAAAGTAAAGAAACATAGGATTATAAACAAGGACTCGGATTCAAATACCGAGAAAAGAAAAATAAAACAAAGAAAGAAATTGCAACACCCCTTTTCCCCAGCAATAGGGTAGTCATTTTGGATATTACTAAATACAGTACTATTCTAAGAAGTAACCTTCTACCCTTGAGTAATAGACATATGCTTAAAATTAAGGAAATATTTGATCCTGACTAGTTTGTAGTATGGTATAAAAACTTCGGCTGCTTTAAGATAGCTGGGATATTTCACTGAAGAGTGTGGCAGCTGTTCATGGACTCTAGCTGCTTCCCAGTCTTACTACCTATACCTGTCTAAAATGCGAGTCCAAGGAAAACTGAGGAAAAATTGTATAAGCATGTGTATAATCAAATCTATGACCATCTTTTGAGTAAGCTAGTCTGTAAAGAATATTTCTAGCAACAAAATACATAATCTCAAATACTATCAATCTTCATGTATCAGAATAATTATTCTCTCTCTCTCATTCTCATTTAAATAAAACCCACTCCAAACAAGTTTAACATTTGGCCAGGTTTATGTGTGTATGCATTAAAGTATGTCCCTCTTGCCATTTTAATTTGCATGCTTCAGTTCACTTGAGATGGGTTGTAATGTTGTTCTAGCATCATTTATTTATTACATTTTGTCCAGGAGCTTTATTTATAGTTTAGGGTCTGAACATTTTAGTTTATAAACCACATTATAACTATCTTATAACAACCACTTATAAAATGTCTGCTGACAAAAGCTGGTCTACAGGATAGTTTATTAATTGAATAAATGTTTATACAAACTCTAATTTTAAACTGATATAGTTATAGCTTTCTATCAATTTGTAGAAAATTATTACTCTGCACATGAATAGTAAAATAACAAACTTGCACACGCTAGTCTTTGAGATTGACGTTCTTGGGGCTTAAAGGCTTTTAATCATCTGTATGCTGTCAGTTGCAGGGATTACTGTGGTCTTGTGGAACCCATTTACTTCAGGGGGGCCTTGTGAGGGTGCAGCAGTCTGTTTGCACGCTGACAATTGCAGGATTGGATTCTTACTGATTGAAAATTTAAAGGAATGCTGTAAACCTGAACTCTACTCAGTTTAAAATAATGAGTAAGTGAAAAGTAATCTGATGCTACATCTGCCCCTTTGCCTTCTTGCCAATTTTTGTTGAGGTTACAGCCACATGCCTTATTTTTAAATGTTTTTTTCTTTCCTGTCTCTTGCTGACCTTTGCAAACAGGAGAAAATGAAAGTAGTGAAACTGATTATACACAAAGTACTTTAAAATTTGTAAAGTAAATCTGAAAAAAAGAAGTGTATTTCTGTAACTAGCTATTTCTTTTAGTAATAAGTTAAAAAAGATGCACTTGTCTGAATTTTGTTTAAGTTGATAGTGTATTTTGTTTCTTGGCCATTATAATGGTCTGTATTCCCCAATGATGTAAGTAATCAGATTATATGCCAGTGTTTTATCAGTTAGTAAACAGTAGAGCCATAATCTATGTCATTGAAATGTTTCATAATTGTGTCAGTTGTCAAAATGTTTCATGTGGAATATGTATTGCTCTTTTTTTTTTTAAAAAGCTTCACTTTCATTCTGTTTAAACAATGCATGTGTATGGTTTGGACTGAATCTCAGGTGAGTGATAAGCCATGCAAAATATTAGTCTATATATCTAAGGCCTTCCATTTGAAGAGCTCAAATTAATCTGCCAACACTATTGAATGTAAGCCTCTTGACATCCCTAGAAATAGGTAAGTATTCTCTCCATTTTATTGATGAAGGAAATTGAGACACTGTCTCAGGTCAAAATCACACAAGTCCTGTGGGAGAGCTTTTATTAGAATTCTGCTCTCAAATACCTAGTTCCTTTACCAGTAAACAATGATTTCTCTATTTCATATATTTAAAGGAACACAGCCATGTGTTAGAAACTCTTTACCTACTATTGTTGCAAGTAATACTTGGGATTTCTATAAGTGAAAGACTGGGTCCCGGGTAGGGCCAGCAATATGTCTCTTAGTTTGTGCATTTGATAGCCCCCTTGAGTATATTCATTTTTTTTAACTGCGTTCAGTTTCTGTTGTGTGTATGTTTTTGCACACAGCAACAAGGAAAGAAATATGAAAACCCCAAACTGGCAGAGACACTCAGGTCAAGTGTAGTACTTGATATCAAAATGAATTGATTTTAAACAGTGAATTATGTAACTTGGTATGTAGACTTGGTAAAGGAAATCTATTACAATTTTAAAAATGAAAATTGGCTCCTTTAATTTTTTTAAGGATGTCTAAAAATGTATATCCATTAACAGGAAACAGTAAAATTTGTTACTGGTCCTGGACCAGTAAATTTGTGGAGATGGGGGAGAGCTTCAAAACAGCTGTATTGTTTGTAAAAGTGTTCCTAAAACTGTCAGGGCAGGAGGTATTAAGAGTAAATGTCTTTTTGATATTTCTTCAGGATTGAATAGCAAGTTTTGGACCAATAGAACATTTAAATTCCTGACTAATCTCTTAGATAGTGGAAAGAACAACTTAACTGGATTGGCTTTATTACAATGAATGTATTCCAGTTGTTTGACTTCACAAGAAGGCTGACATTATGCCCTAATCTGAGTGATATCTGCTTGTGTTTACACAGGCTTTCTCTAGTCGTAGATGTTTTTTTGTTTGTGGACCTAAAGCGTTATTGAATCTCTATATAGAATCTTTAGATTACTCTGGCACTATATGTTAGATTCTTAACTGTCCATGATATATGTCTGCAGCATGAAAATCTAACTGGGTGATTACAACATATTAAAACAAAGTATGTTTTGAACATTTATTGACTTGTTCTAGAATAAATTGTTAGCAGTTCTTGTTTACATATTACCTAGGATCTCCTGGCATGTATCACCATGCACATTACAAATATGGATGTAATGACTCTTACTACAAGGATATATCTTAGTAGAAGATGAGGAATTCCTTGGTACGAACTGATCAGTTAAAAACATGATATGACAAGAGACTCTTAACCAGGTGGTCGTCTTCAAGGGGGGGGAGAAAGCAATAAAGAGCTCTTTGGGCTAAGAGGAATTGTGTGACGAGAAATTTTGAAGGATAAAACACACACGCCACCTGCAACCATAATGTTTTGGACTGTGATCTCTCAAACTGAACAAGATTGATTGTAGTTACTGCTTGGATCAGACACTTGTGAAAGGAGAAACGGGTGTCCAAAAAAGGTTTTTTTCCTGCTGTTAGTACTGAGCCAGTATTTTCAGGATAAATATAAAATGTCTGACATTTCACTCAGAAAACATTCAGTCTAACACAACTTCTCACTGGTTGGTGTCACCAAAGACCCCATGCCTTTTTGCAAGAGCAGAGGTGTTTTTAGAACTACCTTGTAATTGGATCTATAGGAGCAAATGTGAATTAACAAAAAAGGGCACTTTCCTAGGAAACAAACTATTATAGTGTTGGTGCTGCAGAAAGGCTCCTGTTTCTGTGGAGGAGATGGATGCATATCAGCAGTTGAAGTAATTCCCTGCAATGGAATATACCCTTTTATAACTCACTTCAGATTCAAGTGTTTATAGAATATCTACATGGAGAAGAGATTTTTGATAATAGCTCTCTAATCAAGCAGAAAAAGGCATAGTCAGATCAGATTAAATAAGGCACATATTTTAACAGTGAGGGTAATTTAACAATTGGATCAGGTTACCTAAGGAAGTAGTGGACTTTCAGTTACTTTAAGTGTCTTTCTTTCTATAAGATATGCATAGCTCAAAGAAGATATGGGCTTGATCCAAAAATTATTGTATGAGGTTTTTTGGCCTGTGTTATGTAGGAGATCATTGTAACGGTCTCTTTTCATGATTCTTGCCAGTAAAGGCTCTGATCCTGCGAAGACTTAAATGCATGGTTAACTTTAGACACTGTGAGCAGTCCCATTGAAGCAACTGGAACTACTTGCCATGCATAAAGTTAAGTGCTTAAGTCTTTGCAGCACTAGGGTCCAACTTTGTTATCCGTTGGCATATCCCAAAATTTAAGCAATTTCAGATAAAACCTGATGCTTTCCAAAGGTGAAATAGTTTTGTTTAGAAGTGGCCTAATACATAGAAAGAAAAGGAGTACTTGTGGCACCTTGGAGACTAACAAATTTATTTGAGCATAAGCTGTCGTGAGCTACAACTCACTTCATCGGATGCATGCAGTGGAAAATACAGTGGGGAGATTTTATATACACAAAGAACATGGAACAATGGGTGTTACCATACACACTGTAACGAGAGTGATCAGGTCAGGTGAGCTATTACCAGCAGGAGAGGGGGAAAAAACAAAAACAAACCTTTTGTAGTGATAATCAAGGTGGGCCATTTCCAGCAGTTGACAAGAACATCTGAGGAACGGTGGGGGGGGGGGGGGAATAAACATGGGGAAATAGTTTTACTTTGTGTAATGACACATCCACTCCCAGTCTCTATTCAAGGCTAATGTAATGGTGTCCAGTTTGCAAATTAATTCCAATTCAGCAGTCTCTCATTGGAGTCTGTTTTTGAAGTTTTTTTGTTGAAGAATTGCCACTTTTAGGTCTGTAATCGAGTGACCAGAGAGATTGAAGTGTTCTCCGACTGGTTTTTGAATGTTATAATTCCTGATGTCTGATTTGTGTCCATTTATTCTTTGTGTAGAGACTGTCTGGTTTGGCCAATGTACATGGCAGGGGGGGCATTGCTGGCACATGATGGCATATATCACATTCGACCTAGCTACTGCCTCTCAGGAAGGTGGATTACCTATGTCAGTGGGAGAACTCCCGTTGCTATAGGGAGTCTACACTGAAGTGCTACAGCATCTAAAATATAGACAAGCTTTATAAATGGGGACCTATGTTCTAGTTTGTGAAAATTTAACTCTTCACTTAGATGAGAGAGAAACTGCATCTGTACCTAAGGAAATAAGCCTTAAGAGAAAATGAACACTCGCATTTCTGAGATTGTCATGCAGTCAGCTGTTACAATACAGGGACCTGAAAGTGTGGGAGGTATTACTATAGGATTTTATTCTCTCCCTTCCCCCCCCAACCTTGGGGTACAAAAGTGTGCTCACTTCCAGAGACAAGAGGTCCAGAACATAAAATGGAAGTAGGATACCTAAGCTGTCTGGCCACTATCTTTTTTTAGAGTTTAATTGAAAGAGAGCAAGTAGTGCTGACTGCATTCATGTGACTGATATAATTGGAGGTTTGAAACAGTCATCGAGCTCCTCTGAAATTTTAACTGTGACTTGCTACTTCACCTTATTAGAAACTGATGATGGATTTCACCATTTGTCAGCATAAACCTTTCACAACCATGTATAGTACCTTTTTGCCTAAATCTGTATGGAAACTAAATAAACACTCTTTAGAAAAAGAGATATGAGTGAGTGAAACTTCAGAGTATGAAACCAAAATTATTTCCTTGTTAATGATTAAGGAATGCTGCCTGTCTTAAATCAACTTTCAGGATAGCTTTATGAGCGAGGAATAATTCAGTAAGCCTTGGCAGATAAAAATGGATCTAGTGTGTCAAAAGCTCTGAATCTTTTAGTTTTAGACTCACATCCTCATCCCTGTCGTTCTGACTCACTTGCTGGTTGCTGTGAGACCCTGGACAGCGCTACATTCTTTCATTCATAAACAAATATATGAATTTATTTGTGTGTGTATATAGGTTCTCTTCCATTGACAAAAACACTCTCAAAAACAGACTGCTTTCAGTCTTCAGAGACTCTTCTGTTTTTTACTCTACATTTTAAATCACTAGTTTCAGAGTAACAGCCGTGTTAGTCTGTATTCGCAAAAAAAGAAAAGGAGTACTTGTGGCACCTTAGAGACTAACCAATTTATTTGAGCATAAGCTTTCGTGAGCTACAGCTCACTTCATCGGATGCATACTATGGAAAATACAGAAGATGTTTTTATACACACAAACCATGAAAAAACGGGTGTTTATCACTACAAAAGGTTTTCTCTCCCCCCATCCTACTCTCCTGCTGGTAATAGCTTATTTAAAGTGATCACTCTCCTTACAATGTGTATGATAATCAAGGTGAATCCTCCAGCAAGTGACCTGTGCCCCATGCTACAGAGGAAGGCAAAAAACCTCCAGGGCCTCCTCCAATCTGCCCTGGAGGAAAATTCCTTCCCGACCCCAAATTTGGCGATCAGCTAAACCCTGAGCATATGGGCAAGATTCATCAGCCAGATACTATATCTGTAGTGTGGGAGTCCTTTCTATAGCCTCACATCCAGGCTGTATCTAAATCTTGCTGATTCTTTCTTTGAGCATAACTGTCACACTTCAGGGCAATTGCACCTGCATTTCCCCTCTGTGGTTCAACAAAGGTGCTCCAGGCTCCTCAGCCATCACCTCTCTTGGGCGGAGAGCCTCATTTCTCTCCCTCTTGATCAGGGTATTTCCAGACTGCACAATCTCCTGACTATGCTGTGGTAGCCACAGCAGAAGACAAAACTGCCTAAGCAGGCCTGCTTTGCTTCTCTCTGCAGACAGTACACAATGTAATCGCCACAGTTAAGTTACCACACAGCTCTTTCTAACCAAGAACATTTATTCTTAAAGTATGAGCATTACAGAAAGAACACCTTCCAAGGGAAGCAGTGGGGGCAAAAGATCTATCTGGCTTTAAGATTAAACTCAATAAGTTTATGGAGGAGATGGTATGATGGGATAACATGGTTTTGGTAATTAAATATTCATGGTAAATAGGCCCAATGGCCTGTGATGGGATATTAGATGGGGTGGGATCTGAGTTACCCAGGAAAGAATTTTCTTGTGGCGGTTCAATACAAGACAGGACACGGCTTTGGGCAAGCAAGCAGACTGGTCTGCTGACGGGATTGCCCCTGTCAGCTTTTCCACCTCTCTTTTATTTCTCTCCCCCCTGCGCATTACATACCCCAACCGACCGCAAAAGGCATCAACAAAGAAAATAATATGACTTTGATTAATATTCCTATTTACTAGCCTCTATCTACTACAATCTTTGTTCTCAGGCCTTGAGCTTAGGCCGAGGAAGCTTCCCACAGTTGATGTCCTTATTTTGACTTCCCAGATGGTCCATGTTTCCATGGTCCATGTCCTTGGACAGAGCAGAGCAATGTGTGCATTGCTCCTACACAACAGTCAGGGTGTGCCCTGACTGTTTCCAGGTGCATGAACGCTACATGAACCCTTCATCCCCCCTTTTGTTATTATTTGTGCTTGGCCATCTCATGGTAGCCATCAATTTGCTTTTGCAAGTGATTTAACTCCCGGACAGACAAGGACATAACTCGGGGAGCCTGCCAGGGCAGATCTCTGCAAAGCCTTAGCAAGGAGGGAATACATTGTATACAGCAGCAGCAAAATATAAGCCCAACAATTACAAACACAGCATAACCAAAAAGTTGTCGCAGCCATCCTAGAGAGGGCAGCCATCCTGTAAGCCAATTCCAAAAGCCCTCAAACCCCAGATCTTGGCGTATGTGTGCCGTAAGATTGGCCAATTCGGCCAGTCTAGTTTCTATGGAGTGACTATTATCAGTTAAATTAAAGCAACACATATGCTGAAACGTGGAGCAGCCTAGATGGTGTTTCAGGAGCAGAAAATCAATGGCTGCTCTGTTATCCAAAATTGCATCCCTTAATTCGTGTTGCTCTGTGTTAAGGAGGGCAATTGCCTGGGATGTTGTATTAATTGCCTTTGCCGCAAAGCATGATAGGTTATTTAAAGTTCTGGCTGTATAAGTGGCAAGTCCAGGAACTCCAACAATAGAGGCCGCTAAGGCAGTATACTCAGCGTGGCTAAGGAGATCAACATCTGCAACACAGTCTTCTGAAAGGGGTACACCTCTTTTACTGCGCTTTTGGCCGGCAAAAGGCAGAATGAGTGTCATTCTGCTGAGGCAGCAAAGGGTGCCATCGCTTAAATTTGCGGGAATATAACTAAAGGTGCGTGAGCCGCAGGTAAAAAACCACCCTGATGGTAGGATGATATGGCCATAATTGTACGAAACATTTACGGCGTGGGAACAATTTAAAAAGGGTTGAGAAACTTGCCGACAGCCCAAGGGCACCTTTGTACTAGTGCAGTTAACCACACGTGCACAGGTGACATTGTTGGCCCCGGCCGGGTACGGTGTGTGGAGGGATATGGCCGTGTGAGACAAAGTATAATTGGCCGGGCCCCAATTAGCCATACCAGAGTATTGGGAAGAGAGATTCGCGTAAGCAGCGAGCATCGTCTCATTCCCTATTTCCTCAGGGTGATGACATACTGGGATAAGGCATGTACCTAACAATTCTCCAGCTGCTACAGAATTAGATAAACAAAAGTGGGTAACATTTGCTATTGAAGCCAATCTTTCCCATAGGTTATATGTCATTCGGGCTCGTAACGGAGAAAGCGCTCCCGAGCCAACCCCTACAGGAAATAGCAGGCACAAAAGACATACAATCAATACAGAATTAGCAGTAATTTGGGCAAGAATTGCCACAAACAAAGTCTCAGGAGTCTCTGTCTGTTGGTTTGCTGCCAGCTGTCGTTGAGCCGCGGCGACCAATGCTTTTACTGCTCCCCATGTCACGGGCTGGCTTGGGACACTACGCCTCTTCCGTTTCCGTCCCTTTGTTGTCGACCCGGGAGGCACTGTGCTCTCCTCCAGGGTCAGCTGAAACTCCGGTATGGGGTTCGATAGTCCCTGGTGCCACGCCATGCTGCTTCAGTGCTGGCCGCACACACTGGGCCGGAACCCACAATGGTCCTGCAGGGAGAGACACAGCAGCATATCCCCGACCCCAAGTGATTAGAGGTACTGGGCCCAGCCATTGTGGATCAGGCAGCTGACGGTAATAGACACGTGGTCTTTCCAGCACCTCGGATTTATGAAAATGCCGATCCGTGGGGGTCTGCTGATCTGCATTCAGTGTTAAATTATTTAGAGTAAACAAAAGGATATGCAATTGTTGCTGAATGTCTCCTAAGGTTCGGAGACGCAGCTCCCCTTGTTTTAATTGTTTATCAAGCAAGGTTTTTAGCGTGCGATTTGCACGTTCAACAATGGCTTGGCCCGTGGAGTTATGAGGGATCCCGTGTGTGAGACGGACGTCCCATTGGACACAAAAGGCGGAAAGGGCTGTGGAGCAGTAGGCTGGGGCATTATCTGTTTTTATTTGGCTCGGGCGACCCATAACAGCAAAACAAGCCCGCAAATGGTGAATAACTTTAGGAGTGGCTTCCCCACGCTGTGGGGTTGCCCAGAGGAATCCCGAATAGGTATCAATGGAAACATGTAAAAACGAATAGGGGTGGAATTGTGGCACGTGAGTGACATCCATTTGCCACAGTTGATTTGCTGCAGTACCTCTGGGGTTAACGGCATAAGAAAAGGTAGGGGCAGTAGCGGCACAGTGGGGGCAGGAACGAACAATAGAACGTGCATGATCAGCAGGAATGTGAAACTGGCGGGCCAAAACAGAGGCAGACTGATGAAAAAAGGCATGACTTTCAATGGGGTCAGAAAAAAGGGAATTTACCTCACCACGTAAAGCGCGGTCGGCGCACGCATTGCCCTCAGTAAGTAGCCCAGGCAGAGGGGTATGACTGCGAATATGAGCAACAAAGTAAGGGAAATTACGAGTGGTGATGAGATACTGTAAAGACAAAAACAGGCGAAGGAGGTCTGCATCGACCTGAGGGGTAATGAGGGCAAGGGGTAAATGATCAATTGTTGGATCATATTAAAGAAGTTCTGTATTAAAATCACAAATGAGTTTGATTCCCCAGAGTTTAAATTCCAGGGTATTACTAATTAAGAGGTCTCTTGGTTTTTGGTACTGTTTCTCTCCCTCTATGTGTGAAACTTGCAAGCTGCTAACTGTGTTAGTACATTCTAAGACAGAGTCTATTCTCAAAGCAATTCACAAGAGAGAGAGACTCAAAGCAATACTCTAACAACAGAAACAGCACCCAGAGACTCCCCACCCTTTTGTTGTATTAACAATTGTGATTAAAATAGAGGTAGAGGATGTATGTGGATGGATGCTTGGTGTGGATAATAACTGAATGATCAGGGAGGTGCCAGCCTAAGAATCCAGTGTCCATCGGCTGAAGAAGGCGTCAAGTGGAAATAACCAGAGGACCCCCCGGAGGGCAGACTGGAATCCACCCAACAGCCTCAAGGATGGGAGAACCAAAGAACAAGATAACATCTTGGAGCCATCAGGAATGTGCTATCTGCTGATTGATTCAGCAACAGCATGATGAAGCAATTCCCATAGACTGGCATAGGAAGAAATTCCTATAAAAATAGACTCTAAAAAGTGAGAACTTTGGGGTCTGATTCTGCAAACCAACTTCCAGGAGCATCAGATGAGAATCTGACAAGGCCCTGCTCCCTCCTCATGTCCAGGCCACCTGGCCAGTGGCTTGGCATGAGCAACTCTAAGGCTGGTAACTATGATAACAACCTTGCAGAACCTGTGGGTGTGTATATGTGTGTGTGTGTGTGTGTTTGTATGAATGAATGAATGTGAGAATAAATATGAGATTGAATGGAATGTTATAGCTATAACTAACTGCTTACTATGATTCTTTCTGTATTCACAATAAATGTGGTATTTTGCCTTTTTCCCTTTAATAAGATCCTGCTGGTTTTTTATTTTATTGGTACAACACAATTACTTGATAAACATAATGGGTGTCCACAATCAAATTAAAGGGACAATCAACAAAAAGTTGAAAGGCCAAAACAACAGCAGCCAATTCTGAGCGCTGCGCAGAACGCTGAGGCAGCGTAAAACGAGAATACCAACGAGGGGGGTCACCTAATTGATAGGTGACAACACCTCGACTTGGAGAGCCATCAGTAAGAAGAGTGACGACTGAAACAATGGGTTGAGAGCGGCTAAGACAATGGACAACTAGGGGCACCTGTTGGGTAATTACCAATCGGGGATCTTTTGGGGGATTATAAGAGATCTCTCCCACATAATCACAAAGAGCAACCTGCCAGGCCAAGGAGGTATCAAATTCACTATGGGACAATGGGAACACAATGGCAACTACATCGGTACCCGTGAGTTGCACTGCACGGTGGCGGGCTTTACGAACAAGATCGGACAAGGCATCTAAATAAGGATAAATGTTCCGAGGAGGAGTGGATGACAAATATAGCCACTCTATGATAGAGACGGCTGTGTCCGTACGAGGGACAAACAGAGCCGCAGTAGGCGTATGAGGGGTGGCAAGGAGAACCAACTGTAGGGGACGGATCTCAGTGAGTCTATCCACAAACTGCTGACTCAACACTGCATTGATCTGCCGAATGCAGGCAAGGTGCTCTTCAGTGACGGTAATAACTGCGCCCGGTGCCCGAGCTCCATGTAGGAGCTCGAACAACGGCCGCAGCATTGATGTGGGGAGACGGAAGTAGGGTCGAATCCAATTTAAATGACCCAAAACCTGTTGTAATTTAACAAGGGTTAGGGGTTGAGGTAGAACTAGTTTGGGGCGAACAGGGGTGGCATAGGTTTGTAAAACCTTATGCCCGAGGTAGTGGTAGGGATAAGAGCGTTGGATTTTTTCTGGTGCCACTAATAGGCCATGTTGGCCGAGAATCTGGGACAGAGATTCAAGCTGTTCTGCCATAACCTGGGGACCACTAAGCAAAATGTCACCCCACACTAAAGGTCTACCATTATATGGATATCGGGCATGAAAAGGGGCAAGGGGCTGATCCACAAAAAGCTGACACAAGGTCGGACTATTTTGCATTCCCTGGGGCAAGACTTTCCATTGATACCTATGAGAGGGTTGCTGATTATTATATTGTGGCACCATAAACGTGAATTTTTCGCGGTCTTGTGGGCAAAGGGGAATGGTAAAAAAACAATCCTTTAAATCTAACACACAAAGCTGATTGGTTTGAGGAATTAAATTCTGGTTTGGTAAGCCAAATTGTAAGGGGCCCATGGGTTGTATGCGTTTATTTATTTCCTTTAGATCATGTAACAGCCGCCATGCACCCGATTTTTTCTTAATAACGAACACCGGGGTGTTCCAGGGACTAGTGGAGCGTTCCAAGCGCTGTGCATGCAAATGTTGCTGCACAAGTGACTGAAGTGCTTTTAGCTTCTCTATAGGGAGGGGCCACTGGTCAATCCATACGGGCTCTAAGGATTGCCACACCAAGGGTAATGCTGAGGGCAAGAAGGGTGTGGGAGGATTTTGGGCCATTAGATATTAATATCGAGGGTGGTATCCAGCTTTGTAAGCAAGTCACGGCCCCAAATATTGAGGTGGACAGGGAGCACAAAAGGACGGATTGTAGCAAGGGCACGGCCTCCGGTTTAGAGACCGTGACCCAAGACAAACTTTGGCGCCCGGGTTTACTACCCCCGATCCCCCACAACTCTTTAGAAGGAACTGTTGGCCAACTAACCGGCCACTCCGGATCGCGAATCACCGTAACGTCAGCTCCAGTGTCCACCAGCCCTGGAAAAGGAAAATTATTTAAAAGAAGTGTTAACTGAGGTTTCGAGGGGCGGACCGACATTGTTAGAGCAACAAGTGGAGAGGACGTGTTGTGAGATGGCGACTGAGCCAGCGTCGATCCAAAGCCGCCACCGCCCCGGGCTTGATCCTCCGCAGCTGGCACCTGATAGGGGACTAAAATCAATTGCGCAATTGACCGTCCATGCGGGAGCGACTGTGGAAGATGGGTCCATACCTGAACCTTAATAACGCCAGTGTAGTCGGCGTCAATGACCCCTGGAATGACAAAAAAACCCTGTTTCCCGGCGTGTGAGCGAGGGAGAACCAGGCCCACAAATCCGGCAGGGAGAGGTCCCGTCACCTGGGTAGGTATGGCGCAAACCTCCCCCAGCAATCGAAAGTCAGCATCCTCCTGCATAATCAAATCAAGCCCTGCACTTCCGGCAGTCGCCGCCTTCATGGAGTCTATGGGTTTTGAGGCAGAGGAACAGTTGTCTGAGTGGGAAACACCCCCGTTTGGCCCTGGGTTCGGGGGGGACCCGTTGTGCGGTTTCCCGACCCGCTACGACACTGATTAGCCCATGATAGCCCTTCCTACACTTGGGGCACTTCTTTGAGGGGCGGGCGGGCGCTGCCGAGGAGCGGCACTCCCGCTGAAAGTGACCCTCCTTACCACAGCGGTAACAACGCTTCCCCTCCTTCCTGCTTTTCCGCAGGGCGGCAGCCAGAACTCCAGCCTTATGGGCTTGGGTGCGGATGTTTTGGCACGCCCGCAGCATGTCTGACAGCTCTAGAATCCCGGAGGCTTGTGCCGCCTGGAGAGCACGGCGGCAATCCTCGTTCGCATTTTCAACTGCCATTTTTAAGAGGATCTGAGCTGCTGCAGGGCTATCCACCTGCCGGAGGATAGCCTCCTGCAATCTGTTGCTCATAAATGATACCTTGCTCTCTATACACCTGGGCCTGGCGTTCCGCCATCTGCCGAAATTCACTAAGCCAAATAACATACTGACTAGGTGTCAGCATCATGCGCAACAGCGCCTTCCAGTCCTCAGGGACCAGGGAATACCCAGAACCTAGCCCTTCAATGAGACCACGCACATACGTGCTAGTCAGACTGAACTCGCGAATCACTTTCTTTACCTCTCTGATCACTGAGTAAGGCAAACTGACCCAGTTTGCAAGCTGGTTGCCCTGGCCATCATCCTGCCAGGTTACCGGACAGACTGAGACCAGCTCAGCCAGCTCCTCCGGTGTAAGATCTGAGCGAGTCTTCGCTGCATGGACCATTTGTTGCACCAGCGAAAGCCCCTGAGCAGACGTGGATGACCCTCCGGGGGGCCCCGGAGCATGGGGCCCCACGGGGGGAGGGTGATCACACACCGGCTCCGGTGGGTAAGGCCAGGGAGGCGGTGGTAATAGAGGCCCTGGGGGCGAAGCAGGGGTAGGGATGGTTGCAGGAGCGGACGGGGGTGGCGAGATCGGCAGCCCCTCTGTTGGCGTGGGGGGGGGCCTGTCCAAAGCGACACGCTGTATTGCATCGCGGCAGAGGTGCCAGGCTTGTAAAGCCTGCACGGGTGCCCGAGGCTCCTTGTGCAATCTTTGGCCCAACCGCTCCCAGTCCGCGAGCTTAAGGGTTCCAGCTTCAGGGTACCACAGGCACTGGGCACTCACCTCCTGTAGCAGGAGAGTGAGCTCTTGAGTGGGACAGTTATGCTGAGCCTTACGCAGCAAATACTGTAGCTCACAGCGGTGTTGCACTTGCAAAGCAGAGAGGGAGCTTCCCATACTTACCACAATGAAAAATACTCACCGGGATCCACGAAGCGGATGAGTGACGCGTCTGAAACCCTTGCTGGGCGAGGTGAGTGCTGAGGGCCCCACGTTTGGGCGCCAGTTGTGGCGGTTCAATACAAGACAGGACACGCTTTAGGCAAGCAAGCAGGCTGGTCTGCTGACGGGATTGCCCCTGTCAGCTTTTCCACCTCTCTTTTATTTCTCCCCCCCCTGCGCATTACATACCCCAACCGACCGCAAAAGGCATCAACAAAGAAAATAATATGACTTTGATTAATATTCCTATTTACTAGTCTCTATCTACTACAATCTTTGTTCTCAGGCCTTGAGCTTAGGCCAGGGAAGCTTCCCACGGTTGATGTCCTTATTTTGACTTCCCAGATGGTCCATGTTTCCATGGTCCATGTCCTTGAACAGAGCAGAGCAATGTGTGCATTGCTCCTACACAACAGTCAGGGTGTGCCCTGACTGTTTCCAGGTGCATGAACGCTACATGAACCCTTCATTTTCTGTAGTATCTGGCTGATGAATCTTGCCCGTATGCTCAGGGTTTAGCTGATTGCCAAATTTGGGGTCGGGAAGGAATTTTCCTCCAGGGCAGATTGGAAGAGGCCCTGGAGGTTTTTCGCCTTCCTCTGTAGCATGGGGCATGGGTCACTTGCTGGAGGATTCTCTGCTCCCTGAAGTCTTTAAACCATGATTTGAGGACTTCAATAGCTCAGACATAGGTGAGAGGTTTTTTGCAGGAGTGGTGGGTGAAATTCTGTGGCCTGCGTTGTGCAGGAGGTCAGACTAGATGAACATAATGGTCCCTTCTGACCTAAATATCTATGAACACATTAAACACCAAACTGAACGTAGACATATGCTATTAAGCTTACCAATGGTCCCTTCTGACCTAAATATCTATGAACACATTAAACACCAAACTGAACGTAGACATATGCTATTAAGCTTACCAGAGACCACCCCCTCCTTCCAACAAGAATTCTGGTTGGAGATGCTTCAAACCCCATACAGGTTCGTGTCCCTCCCCCCGTGATCACAAGTTCATCACAACTTCAGCTCAGAACAAGCACCAAAATCTTATGGGGCGTCAGAAGGTCAAAGACCTTCCAACCCCTCTTGGATCAGAGGTCCTGTCCATTTGCTGTATTGGTGATCATTTGGTCAGTTTAAGCTCAGGCTATTTAACCAAAAATCCTTTGTTTGTTTGTTTGATCCCTGGAGAATCCAGTTTGAACCAGCATATTTGAGTCTCTCTCTGGGTAGTTTTCAGAGTAACAGCCGTGTTAGTCTGTATTCGCAAAAAGCAGGACAGTGGGGTGGGAGGAGGTATTGGTTCATATTCTCTGTGTATATATAAAGTCTGCTGCAGTTTCCACGATATGCATCTGATGAAGTGAGCTGTAGCTCACGAAAGCTTATGCTCTAATAAATTGGTTAGTCTCTAAGGTGCCACAAGTACTCCTTTTCTCTCTGGGTAGTGATAACTCTCTCTGGAGGTGTTAAAGCATGAATTAGTTTGCCTAACCCCCCCCCACCCCACCCCCGCACTGTTCTTAATTCCTGTAGGGCTTTGTTCCCTCTCCTTCATGAAATCACATACAGTCCCTCAGCAGTACAATGAACTCCTGAAATACTTATATTTAATTTAATAAGATTTAATGTTAATTTAGTAAGGTTGTCCAGGATATTGTCCTATCTGTCGTAAGTTTTTTAAGGTATGGCCTTTCCTATCATCCACACAGGTAAAGCTTTTGTCAAGGCTTTCCTCATTGTGTCTTGATTACCGCAACTCTTCTTCTTTGGTCTTGACAAATACTGTCTTGCCCAACTAATATCATTTGAAAATACTGCTGCAGGGATTGTTTTCCTAGCTCATTGCTTTGACCATGTCACTCATTTGCATTCCTTCACTGGCTCCCCTTTCTTTGTCACATCAAATATAAGGTTTCAGAGTAGCAGCCGTGTTAGTCTGTATTCGCAAAAAGAAAAGGAGTACTTGTGGCACCTTAGAGACTAATGAATTTATTTGAGCATAAGCTTTCTTGAGCTACAGCTCGCTTCATCGGCTGCATAAAGTGGAAAATACAGTGAGGATGTTTTTATACACACAGACCATGAAAAAATGGGTTTTTATCACTACAAAAGGTTTTCTCTCTCCCCACCCCACTCTCCTGCTGGTAATAGCTTATCTAAAGTGATCACTGGACAGTCTACGTAAAAGAATAAATGGACACAAATCAGATTTCAAGAATTATAACATTCATAAACCAGTCGGAGAACACTTCAATCTCTCTGGTCACGCGATTACAGACATGAAAGTTGCGATATTACAACAGAAAAACTTCAAAACCAGACTCCAGCGAGAGAGTGCTGAATTGGAATTAATTTGCAAATTGGATACAATTAACTTAGCCACTCCCAGTCTCTATTTAAGCCTAAGTCATTATGCAAGGTAACCTATTTCCCCTTGTTTTTTCCTATTCTCCCCCCCGCCCCATTGTTCCTCCGACGTTCTTGTTAAACCCTGGATTTATGCTGGAAATGGCCCACCTTTTTTATCAAATATAAGGTACTTGTCTTCACTTTCAAGGCCCGTTCCCACCCTAGCTATCATCTCTTGTTGAAATCTCGATAGTAAATTTCCATTTCTGGCCAATAATGCCAGCTTTCATTGCCCTCTTGTTAAATTTTCCCAGGCACCTTCATGCTTTCTTCCATGCTGCCCTTCAGCCTTAGGAGGAGCGCAGGTGTTTAGTCCCAGGTGACAGGACTGCCTGACCTACTAATGTCACAGCTACATTCCAGATCGCCTCTCAGGAAGGGGAGAGATTAGTATCTTCCAAGTTTCAGAGTAACAGCTGTGTTAGTCTGTATTCGCAAAAAGAAAAGGAGTACTTGTTTTATCTTCCAAGTGTTACTGTTTCTTCCTAATGGCCCATCAAAGCTGATAATGGCCTGTTGTCTAGTGGGTGTCTCCCAAATACATACACAATTGTAATTGTCACATAGTTAATATTCCTAACCTTAGATACAGAAATTATACATGCATACAAATTGGATAATCACAGTCAGTAAATTACAACCTTTCCAATGATACCTTATAGGACCCATCTTGCATAAAATATGTCTTAGGCCATATTCATCATAACAATATTTCTATGAAGACTATGGAATGTCACTATTTTTCATCCTTCCTTTTTACTAAGTAGCTGAACAGTTTTTTGTTTGTTTTTAGCTTTATCAAAAAGACATTTGGATGGAAGTGAAGTCTTTTAACCTTTCGTCCTGAAAGGTGAAAGTTAGGAGTCTGAAAATAGAGGTTGGTAACAGACAGTTATGCAAATTTCCCTTGTTGGCAACAGTGATTATCAGCAAAACCCAGAGGATTCAGTTGTTAATACTTTGCCCCCCTTCACTCCTTTCTCCAACTGAATCCTCTGTCCACTGCTACAGTGCAGGAAGTGCTGTGTGCCAATGACACTGAGGGGTAGTCTACACTAATGGATTACAATGGTACAACTGCATTGTGTCTGGTGAAGAGACGCTATGCCGACGGGAAAGCACTCTCCTGTTGGCATAAAATTGCTTAATTTCTCATTTTGTCAGAATAACCAATTTGCACTAACTTTGCTAGTGCTTTTTATGTAGCCTGTTGTAAAACTAGGCAAATATCTAGATGAGTTGATGTATCCCCTGGAAGACCTCTGCGTACCCCCAGGGGTACATGTACTCTTGGTTGAGAACCACTGGTGTAGACAAGCCCTAAGTGTGGACATGCCAGCTTGTGAGGAGATGGAAAGTAATTGTGGGATACTGCGTCAGTGGCATAATCCTACACTTTGGAATTGACCCTGACAGTGGGAATCTTGGTACACTCTAATATGAAAATTAATATCCTGCTAGCACTGCCTCTTTTTCAAGACTCTCTAACATATCTCCCAGGAGGCTAAAAATGGTAGTCCCAAGTGGATTAAAACTGCATGAAAAGTGTAGAGCTAATGATGTATGCCAAAATTCACTGTGATCACTTAGTATCTCATATCCCCTTCATCTCTGGGGTGAAGGTATAATAGTCTCATTGTCTTTATAGTTCCTAGCATACTTCTGATGCTATGTTTTGTCTTTTAATTCTTGCAGCATTGTACCTTTCTGCATTCACAGTATGCTCTTCTAGAGTTTGACTTGGATATACAAAAAGAATTTTCCAAATATGATATTATTTACTCATGATCTAAAGAATAATGTGCTGTACGTGCTTGGTTCAGGGTGTGACACCTACACGTTAATCATGAACTTGAAATGAATGACTCATGCTTTATGCAGGTTTATCGGAGAAGCTGTCTTGCCCTTGCCTAGCAGGACAGTAGGGGAATTTTTAAACAAAGTTAACGTACTATATGTTGAAAGGCTATACTTTTGGATTTTTTTTTTTTAAAGAAAGGCTTATTAAAACATTATACATCAAAAATATTTTTTTTCTTTCCCTTCACCGTTTTTTGTCATGCCAGACTTTGCCAGATGTCCATTCTCTTCTTCGTCCAGCTCTCTTTCTAACTGATTTGTATAGCCTCAGTAACGACACTGGCATTTCAGAATGTATACAGATAAGGTCTGTCCCAAAAATCTTACCATCTTGGGGCCTGATCCTGCCAGCACTTAAGCAAGTTCTGATGTTGTTGTTTAGTGGTGTGTGTGTGTGTGTGTGTGTGTGTGTGTGTGTTTAATTCTAAATCATGCTGAATCTCCTCATTCTTATCTCTAAGGTGCCCTGCATATTGCTTTTCCACCTCCATCTCTATACTAACTTCTTACTATGGTACTTTACAAAAAGAAAAGGAGGACTTGTGGCACCTTGGAGACTAACCAATTTATTTGAGCATGAGCTTTCTTGAGCTACAGCTCACTTCATCAGATGCATACTGTGGCTGTGCTCTATCACCTGCTCTTACCTTACTGATTCCTATCCGTTTTCTTGATTCATGCCTCCCTACCTGTTTTCATGCTGCCTAATGGCTGAAAGAATATTCCAGGCAAGCAACCTTGCTTTCAAAGCCCTTCCTAAAAACTCATTACTTCTGCTAAGTCTTTTTTTCCTCTCGTCTGCCGTATATGTGCATGCATATATATAAATAGCTATAGCATATTAAATATATATCCTGGAACTTTAAGATACATGTGAAATGACTTTTGTAAACCCATTTTTCTTTTCCTTGTACATTGTCTAACTTAGCTTGAAATCTTCAGTGCAGGGACCATGGGTGAAACCCTGACCCCGTTAAAGACCATTGCAAAACTTTCACTGACTTCAGTGGGGCTAGGCTATTGCCCTATGTCTAAGTTCCATGCACACTTTTGGTTCTGTTTTTTTTTTTTTTTAAATTTGTGAATTTCATCTCATATCAACTTTTTGAAAGGCAAAATATTTTTGGCTTTTTAAGGTAACTTGTTTTTGATGCACTACAAACATGCTGTTATATATAAAACCTACATCTTCACATGCAGAGTGCAACTTTCAAACTTGTGTTCAATATATTTTAAATCTATTCTTCAAGAATGGTTTTACAATGACCCACTGGTTATCTCTTCCCATTCCTTCCTTTTTTTTTTTACTTCCCTTTCCTCAAAGGGACCATACCTGTGTCTGAACTGTGCTTTAGCTAGACCAACGGGACAAGTTCTCCTTTTCCTGTCTACATTTTCATCACTTTCCTTTTCCCCAAGAACACAGCATGTGCCAAATAGTGCTACCAGGAAATGTAAAAGGCTGAAAATGATGAAGATTTAATTAGCTTAACCTTACTGCTCCTATCATGTTACTGTGCAAACAGTATGCACAAGAGCAGTGCTATAGATAGGGTTATCCCTAGAGAATTCCGACATATAGAGAGAGCTAGAAAATGTAGGATACCTAGGACTTCCTGCCAAATCAGGCACCCAGATAGAAAAATTAAAATACATGTACTTGAAACATAAATTTGTTCATTGTTTAAAAAACTACTCATTATCAGTGTGCAGTCTGACATCTAATATAAATACAAATTATCATGTATCAAGTACAGGAATGCTTTTTGAATATTGATTCTTCACAAGCCTAAATTAATGAAAATAGCATGCTATATTAGTATATTATGGCTATTAATTCCTGTAGTAGCTGCTAGCTGCTGTAATTAAAGATGCAATTAAAAATTGGATGTGCTTGTGCTGGGTGGGTGAGTGGGTAGGGGAGGGAACAAAATGAAAAGTCAGAGCTCTGTTAATTTGGAAGTTCACTACAGTTGTGGTATGTGGGGAGAATAATAAAGATTGGCTCCTTTTGGGAGAGCCCTGAAGTCGGTAGTCAGACGAAGAACTGACTGTAATAGTCTCCTAACTGATCTTAACTACTACCATGGGTTTTGGGGGCATATGTCAGATAACTGTGTGCCCAAGTCAACCAGGGCTGCTCAATGTGCAGCTGTACTTAAAAGAGCAAACACAGTGTTAGGATATGTTTCAGAGTAGCAGCCGTGTTAGTCTGTATTCGCAAAAAGAAAAGGAGTACTTGTGGCACCTTAGAGACTAACCAATTTATTTGAGCATAAGCTTTCGTGAGCTACAGCTCACTTCATCAGATGCGTTCAGTAGAAAATACAGTGAGGAGATTTATATACACACAGAACATGAAAAAATGGGTGTTATCATACACACTGTAAGGAGAGTGATCACTTAAGATGAGCTATTACCAGCAGGAGAGCCGGGGGGGGGGGGGAAGCGGGGGAGAAAACCTTTTGTAGTTATAATCAAGGTGGGCCATTTCCAGCAGTTAACAGGAACGTCTGAGGAACCGAGGGGGCGGGTGAGGGAATAAACATGGGGAAATAGTTTTACTTTGTGTAATGACACATCCACTCCCAGTCTCTATTCAAGCCTAAGTTAATTGTATCCATTTTGCAAATTAATTCCAATTCAGCAGTCTCTCGTTTTGGAGTCTGTTTTTGAAGTCTTTTTGTTGTAATATTGCGACCTTTAGGTCTGTAATCGAGTGACCAAAGAGATTATCATAGAATCATAGAATCATAGAATATCAGGGTTGGAAGGGACCCCAGAAGGTCATCTAGTCCAACCCCCTGCTCAAAGCAGGACCAATTCCCAGTTAAATCATCCCAGCCAGGGCTTTGTCAAGCCTGACCTTAAAAACCTCTAAGGAAGGAGATTCTACCACCTCCCTAGGTAACGCATTCCAGTGTTTCACCACCCTCTTAGTGAAAAAGTTTTTCCTAATATCCAATCTAAACCTCCCCCACTGCAACTTGAGACCATTACTCCTCCTTCTGTCATCTGCTACCATTGAGAACAGTCTAGAGCCAAGATTGAAGTGTTCTCCGACTGGTTTATGAATGTTATAATTCTTGACATCTGATTTGTGTCAATTTATTCTTTTACGTAGAGACTGTCCAGTTTGACCAATGTACATGGCAGAGGGGCATTGCTGGCACATGATGGCATATATCACATTGGTAGATGTGCAGGTGAACGAGCCTCTGATAGTGTGGCTGATGTGATTAGGCCCTATGATGGTGTCCCCTGAATAGATATGTGGACACAGTTGGCAACAGGCTTTTTGCCAGGATAGGTTCCTGGGTTAGTGGTTCTGTTGTGTGGTGTGTGGTTGCTGGTGAGTATTTGCTTCAGGTTGAGAGGCTGTCTGTAGGCAAGGACTGGCCTGTCCCCCAAGATTTGTGAGAGTGATGGGTCATCCTTCAGGATAGGTTGTAGATCCTTGATGATGCGTTGGAGAGGTTTTAGTTAGGGGCTGAAGGTGATGGCTTGTGGCGTTCTGTTATTTTCTTTGTTGGGCCTGTCCTGTAGTAGGTGACTTCTGGGTACTCTTCTGGCTCTGTCAATTTGTTTCTTCACTTCAGCAGTTGGGTATTGTAGTTGTAAGAATGCTTTGATAGAGATCTTGTTGGTGTTTGTCTCTGTCTGAGGGGTTGGAGCAAATGCAGTTGTATCGTAGAGCTTGGCTGTAGACGATGGATCGTGTGGTGTGATCTGGGTGAAAGCTGGAGGCATGTAGGTAGGAATAGCGGTCAGTAGGTTTCCGGTATAGGGTGGTGTTTATGTGACCATCGTTTATTAGCACCGTAGTGTCCAGGAAGTGGATCTCTTGTGTGGACTGGTCCAGGCTGAGGTTGATGGTGGGATGGAAATTGTTGAAATCATGGTGGAATTCCTCAAGGGCTTCTTTTCCATGGGTCCAGATGATGAAGATGTCATCAATATAGCGCAAGTAGAGTAGGGGCATTAGGGGATGAGAGCTGAGGAAGCGTTGTTCTAAGTCAGCCATAAAAATGTTGGCATACTGTGGGGCCATGCAGGTACCCATAGCAGTGCCGCTGATGTGAAGGTATACATTCTCCGCAAATGTGAAATAGCTATGGGTGAGGACAAAGTCACGAAGTTCAGTCACCAGGTTTGCCGTGACATTGTCGGGGATACTGTTCCTGACGGCTTGTAGTCCATCTTTGTGTGGAATGTTGGTGTAGAGGGCTTCTATATCCATAGTGGGCAGGATGGTGTTTTCAGGAAGATCACCAGTTGATTGTAGTTTCCTCAGGAAGTCAGTGGTATTAGGATATATAAGTAGAGGGATGGAGAATAATATAAAAAGTATAATGCCCGTTTAGACTTGGCAAGCCAGTCAGTTGACTGCTTAATATATATAGCATAGTCAAATATTTTCATATATTCCAGTAAGAGTATCTGGGGCCTGATTTGGGCCACAGCGTACCTTTTTGGTTGCATGATGGTGTCATCTGTTAGCACGCCTACTTAAATGTCTTGATCACTCCTTTTTTACTATATGATGATGCCACCTATTGGGGGGGAAAAAGGTGAACTAATTGAAAGTTGAGCGTCTTTATTGGCTAGAATCTTCAGGAACAAACGTATGTATATCTTTATTTGTATACCAGGCCATCGATTTATGTGACAGTTTACAAAGCATATTAATCAAGTTAAAAGGCCTGGTCCTTGCCCCAAAAAGTTTACAATCTAAACTGACTAGACAAACATACAGAAATTAACTCAGAAGGGAGTAGGGGTCAGGGAGGAAAGTTCAATCATTAAACCTCCTTTCCTGACACAAAGGTAAAAGATGCGAAGCCAATAAGCTTCTTCCAGAGCTGGCCTGATGCCTACTTAGCATAAGTGGTATTTAAAAATATATATTTTTCTTATGTAATTGTTTTATCTTTGTTTAATTTCTTTTTTATTTTGTAACAGTTCAGTCTTGAATAACATTCTCACTTAAATGCTAACCAAACAATGCACAAAAAAAAGTTGGTAACAATAATAATCCTTTTTATTTTTAGAACTTCATTTCATTGTTTCACATTTTTCAGAGTTAAAATAACTCAGTTAAGGAGCTTGTTTTTTGTAATCAGGCATAAGTATCTATGTAAGAATAAGCTTGTGGGAAACTATAAAGTCTTGCTGTTTTTTGTTACTGTTGTAATAAATTAGTATTTTAAAATATATGACCATTTTTGACATTATTCGATAATATGACTGGTCAGTTGACCAATTATTTTTGGTCTGGTCAAATGCCCAACACTGTTTTCTTATATAATCACTTACATCTCCGATTACATCACAAAGCAATAAAGAAGCCACTAGAGAGACTGAAATATCTGTTCCATGTGCTAGGTGAGGCCTTTAGCGGTCTGGAAGTGAGCAGCTTCTTTCTGCACCAAGCCAATATCTTCAGCTTCCTTCACTGTGGACTCACTTGTGTCCTAGATAGCTTATACAGATTGTTCTTAACTTAAGGAAGACCACCATTGGCCTATCCTAAGGCTACTCTGTTAGCTTCCCACTTTCATAGGTTTTGGTTCAAAATAGTGTGTAAACTTACCTCACACACACACTTTTACTTTTCTGTAATTCCCTTTCTCTTCTCCATGTCCAACTTAAAAAAAAAAAAAGGTCCCCTCCCTTTCTCTTGCCACCCTTGACTCTTCCTATATAGATTCTGCTATCAAGAGCATCCTTCCTTTAGCTGTCTGAGTTGCTCTCTTTTGCTGACTCACATATTTGTGAAAAGCTAATCTTAACACTTTTTCTATTCTGTTTTCTTTCCCTTTCTCTGTCTTATGATTGCTTTAATTTATTCATCAGTGTCATTTTACACTGTTGCTTTCAGTTACTTAAACCGCATGCTGCCTTTTATCATTATACAGTTTGTATGCAGGATTCTTTACAAAATAAAGTTGTCTGCAACTCAGAATTTCAATTTTATATGTATTGTGATGCAGTCTGTGTTCTTATGAGGCTTTGCTATTTGAAGTGTTTTAGTGGAAGAAACTATTTAGGAATACAAAGTGAGCACACAAGATTCTTTACTAGATGTGCTGCCTGAATTGGTGCAGCTGCATATTTGAAACCTAGTCTCTTCCTTGAGAAATGTAATTGTCTTCCTATTCTAAGCAAATTTGTATATAAGATGGTACATACTCTTGACGATGTAATTGTATTAATTTCATTAAGGGGTAAGTTCAGAGGATGTTGGGACTGGGTGGGGGAAGAAGATGCACGTAAAATGTCTGTTCTGTTTTATTTCTTTTTATAAAGGGTGTGATGTATAGTACAGGTTGGCTGTGACTCCTGAAGGGGTTCCTTCAGTGCTCTTGCTTTATGCCTTAGTATTACTGCTAGGACTTTTCCCCGCTAAGTCCCCCCCACTATTTTTGTTGTTGATGGGAGGGAGTGCTTCCTTGAAATGAAGCCACTGGTATGTAGCTGAGCCTGCCAAAGCTTGTAACATTTAAAGAGGGCTGGTATACTTTTGTAAGATGAAGACAGGGAACTGTACAGACCTAAGGGCTGTCTTTTGTGTTGGGATAGCTTGGTAAGATGTATGTATGAAGGGAGTGTGGCCAGATGCTTCTCTGGCTGTGGTGTGTGCTCAGTAAGAGCTCTGGAAATTAAACTGGCATTCTTAAAGAATTGTTGCTTAACTGTGCCTCCTGTGAATTTTTTGTGGCTCAGACTCGGGTCCTGCTACAAATGGTAATTATGATATACTTCTCTGTAAGCTCAGTTTGAGTTGTGTTGTACCTTGCTGACTCAGAGGGAACTTTTACTGCCACTGTAGATTGCAGTCCTTTGTTTCAATGCGAGCTGCAAAGTTTCATTTCATTACTGTTTACAAAGGATGTTAAGACTCCTGTAAGAAACTAACTGGTGGGAAAAAACAAACAGTGACACATGATCAGGAAGAGGTTGATAATTGTTTCTGGAGAATTAGTTGCTTTGAAATTTGAATACTGATTATAGTAACAAGGGAACTTAAAATCTTCTTGGTGGATTAACCAGCTACTGAAGTCTGTCATTTTAATATGTTCCTGTTGCTGCAAATGAAAGAAATCCCTGTTCACTCTCACCCATTATGAGTTCTACATAATAAGGTTATTTTTAAATATATGCTTTTCATCCAAAGTCTTCACATCTCAAATACAGAAGGAAAATTCCACAAGTAACCATAATAGTTTGGTTATAAAAGAATTGCATTTAGTTAATACTGTCACTTGCCGAGATATAGACTGTGAGGACATGTACCTGCTTGTATTCTGTGCTTCTATAGAGAGCTTGCTCAGACACACCCAAGAAAATGGAAATGGTTGTATTTCTATTTTACCATGGTAGTTGGCTTGTCTCTTCCCCCACCCCCGCCCAGAAATTAAAAAGGGCTGTAGTTAGCAATGAAACAAGCAGAAGTCAACGTCCCTTCTTTAGGGGCCCTTGTCAGCACTCCTTTGTCAAGGTAAACTCCCACTGACTTCAGTGCTTTTGGAAATAGCTTTTTCTTAATCTGATGTATTTGCATTGTGCTAATAGTTTGCTAGGTACATTACAGAATTAAGAAAGGGTCCAACTGGAAATAGTTTAGTCTAAATAGTGTACAGATGAGGGAAAATGGGAGGCAACAAAGAATGCAGACCAGTAGTGAGGTTAAATATGCATATTACTTCCACAATTTTTTTTTTTACTACACTATTTGAGTTTCTGCAATTGTGGTTTTCATTAGCTAACCCACCTCACTCAGGATGAGGAGGGGCGGCTAGGTTTGTAGTCTTTTTGGAGGAAATGCCTTTTTCAATAGAAGGTCAAGAAGGAGAAGGTCAAAAGTGTAGCTAACCAGGTCAAGGATGTTTTAAAAAAAACCTTCATAAGAATGACATAAGAATGCTTGCCAGTTTTAAGCTCTATGAAGAAAAATTTTTTTTTAAACAAAACCTAGGACTAAAAACATTTGTCCCCTTTTTTAAAAAAAAAAAAGCACATGATGGAAAGCTTTTAAAGCCAATATTTTGCCTATAGTGCCTGGAACCCAAGCATTGCATTATTGTGTGACTGCATGACTACTGCGAAGTGCAATTAACTAGAGACAAGTGACTGACTGACCTACTTTTGTTACCAAGATAAGAAATGCAAAACTAAATAGCATAAAGAATGAAAAGTAAATTTAAAAATAACTGGAAAGAATCCTACCTAGTCTCTACATTTGAACGTTTTTGATTTTAAACATAAGCAATTTTTCTGTTGTAGTTTGATACAAGCGACTGCAAAATATCACTCCTGCATGATGGGAATTATAGGTATTCATATACTTTTGGATACTTTGCTGGGGTCGAACAATATTCAAAAACAAAATGTCAGTTATACTTGTGAAGCATTCTCGTACATCTGCTTTAAGGTGGTCTTTATTTACATGATCACATACTATACTGTTTTTTCCTAGAACTCTAGTTTTGGGCTGATGTATGTATGTATTTTTCAAAGCTCTGATACTTTTGAGCCTCCCCTTTTTAAGAGGTTTCAGAGTAGCAGCCGTGTTAGTCTGTCTTTAAAAGTGATTGCTATTTTTATTACAGTACCCCCAAAATGTTTTCAACATCGGCACAACTTGAATTTATTTATACTCCATTTCCAACTTTAAAACAAAAACTCTACTTTGGGCAGAGAGAGCTTGCAAAATGAATCCTGTAGAAAGTAAAGAACCCATGAAAGAGGTTAATAGTTCACAACCTCAGCTGTATGTATTGCTGCTGGTGATAACTAAAGTGTTAGATTAGGTTTATAATTTAAATAATTTTTTAATGGTCTCCAGGTTGAAGCAAGCAGGGGCAAAAGAGCAACATGTATATAGGTTAGAAAACCTGCACTTAAGATCCAGTTTAAAAGTGGCATGTTACATTTGCTGCAGGCACTCATTTTACTCTTTCATAGGAAATAAAAAGGGCAATACTTCTAATTCATCCTCATTCAGCTATAGTTCTCCAGTCATGCATAACATCTTTAAAGAAGGAGCTGAAACAGACTGAAACTGAAAAATAGACTGTTCCTTTTGTGGGTTTTCAAGGGAAATAGCAGGTTCCAATGACCTTACTAGTCAATTCGATCTTGTTGTTTTATCTAAGCAAACAAATTTTTTAACAAACAGCTTATTGATTAAGTTTTTGGAGAACAAATGATTATTTACAGTAATTGCAATTTCTTTAATAACTGGAATGTTAACAGTAAATATGACCTCAGTTGAGTTAAACTCTATTTATTTCTCATTAATATTTGCTATAAGTTATTGGTAATTTCTTCTTTACAGAGTTGTATTTTTATTATAGACTCCATAGAATCATAGAAATGTAGGACTAACTTCAAGAAGTCACCTAGTCCTGCCCATTGTACTGTGGCAGGACCAAGTAAACTTGGACATACACCTATCAGAGATGGTCTGATCTGGCTTTAAAAATCTCCAGTGATGGGGATTTCACAGTCTCCCTTGGAAGCCTTTTCAGAGCTTAACTATCCTTATAGTTAAATCTTTTCCCCTCATATCTAACCTATATCTCCCTTGCTACAGATTGAGCTCATTTCTTCTTGTCTTACCTTCAGTAGACGTGGAGAACAATAGATTGCAGTCCTCTTTATAACAGCCCTTATCATCTTTGAAGACTCTTTTCTGGTCCCCCACCCTCAGGCATTTTCTCTCAAGACTAAACATGCCTAGTTTTTTAACCTTTCCTCATAAGTCAGGTTTCCTGAACCTTTTATCATTTTTGTTCTCCTCTGGACTTTCTTCAATTTTCCCCATGTTTCCTAAAGTATGGACCAAGAACTGGACACCATACTTCAGCTCAGGCTTTGCCCACGCTAAATAGAGTGGGACAGTTACCTCCTGTGTCTTACATACAGCATTCCTGTTAAAATACCCTAGAATATTAACCTTTTTAGCTGCTGCATCACATTGTTGATTCATATTCAATTTGTGACCCACTATAAACACCCTTTCCCCAATCCTTTTCAGCAGCACTACTGCCTAGCCAGTTTCCCCCTGTTTGCAGTTGTGAATTTGATCTTTTCTTTTCTAAGTGAAGTACTTTGCACTTGTCTTTATTGAATTTCATCTTGTTGAATTCAGACCATTTCTTCCATTTGTCAAGGTCATTTTTAATTCTGATCCTGTGTTCCAAAGTGCTTGCAATCCCTCCCAACTTGCTGTTATCCGCAGATTTTGTAAGTGTACTCTCTTCTCAATTATTCAAGTCATCAATGAAAATATTGAATAATACTGTACCCAGGACTGACCCCTGCAGGATCCCAGTAGATAACTCCTTCCAGTTTGACAGCAAACCATTGAAAACTACTCTGAGTATGATCCTTCAATCAGTTGTTCACCCACCTTATAGTAATTTTATCTAGACCTCATTTCCCTAGTTTGCATATGAGACTGTCAAGTGGGACTGTGTCACTAGTTTGCATATGAGACTGTCAAGTGGGACTGTGTCAAAAGCCTTACTAAAATAAGATAGATCACATCTACTGCTTCCCACCATCCAGTAGGCCAGTGACACAGTCAGAGAAAGAAATTACATTGGTTTGGCATGATCTGTTCTTGACAAATCCATGGTGACTATTCCTTATAACTCTATTATCCTCGAGGTACTTACAAATTCATTGTTTAATAATTTGTTTCAGTATCTTTCCAGGTATCAAAGTTAGGTTGACTGGTCTATAATTCCCAGATCCTCTTTGTTCCCTTCTTTAAAGATAAGTACTATGTTTGCCCTTCTCCAATCTTCGAGAACCTCACCTATCCCCCACGAGTTCTCAAAGAAACTAACAGTTTCAAGATGGTTTCAGCTAGTTCTTCTTTGAGCGATGGTCCCTATTGTATTCCACTGAGGGTTATGCACCATGTGTCTGAAGTGTTTCAAAGTAGTAAAGTCCGTCAGTCTGCTTATGCATCCTTGGTCTGCCTCAGGGTTTTGCCCAAGGCGATAGAGTGGGGCAGACCAACCATATCTTCAGTTCCCGCTCATCGCTGCATAGTCCAAGTCGGGGCTTCTGCTATCCTTTTGTTCTTTGGTGACACATTTTCCAAACTTTCCAGAAAAACTATTTTTATTTTTAGAGACTAACCAATTTATTTGAGCATAAGCTTTCGTGAGCTACAGCTCACTTCATTGGATGCATACTGTAGAAACTGCAGAAGACATTATATACACAGAGACCATGAAACAATAGCTCCTCCCACCCCACTCTCCTGCTGGTAATAGCTTATCTAAAGTGATCACTCTCCTTACAATGTGTATGAAAATCAAGGTGGGCCATTTCCAGCACAAATCCAGGTTTTCTCACCCTCCGCCCCCGTCCCCACACACACAAACTCACTCTCCTGCTGGTAATAGTTCATCCAAAGTGACCACTCTCCCTACAATGTGTATGATAATCAAGGTGGGCCATTTCCAGCATAAATCCAAGTTTAACCAGAACGTCTGGGGGGTGGGGTAGGAAAAAACAAGGGGAAATAGGCTACCTTGCATAATGATTTAGCCACTCCCAGTCTCTAATTAAGCCTAAATTAATAGTATCCAATTTGCAAATGAATTCCAATTCAGCAGTTTCTCGCTGGAGTCTGGATTTGAAGTTTTTTGTTTTAAGATAGCGACCTTCATGTCTGTGATTGTGTGACCAGAGAGATTGAAGTGTTCTCCGACTGGTTTATGAATGTTATAATTCTTGACATCTGATTTGTGTCCATTTATTCTTTTACGTAGAGACTGTCCAGTTTGACCAATGTACATGGCAGAGGGGCATTGCTGGCACATGATGGCATATATCACATTGGTGGATGTGCAGGTGAACGAGCCTCTGATAGTGTGGCTGATGTGATTAGGCCCTATGATGGTGTCCCCTGAATAGATATGTGGGCACAGTTGGCAACGGGCTTTGTTGCAAGGATAGGTTCCTGGGTTAGTGGTTCTGTTGTGTGGTATGTGGTTGTTGGTGAGTATTTGCTTCAGGTTGGGGGGCTGTCTGTAGGCAAGGACTGGCCTGTCTCCCAAGATTTGTGAGAGTGTTGGGTCATCCTTCAGGATAGGTTGTAGATCCTTAATAATGTGTTGGAGGGGTTTTAGTTGGGGGCTGAAGGTGACGGCTAGTGGCGTTCTGTTATTTTCTTTGTTAGGCCTGTCCTGTAGTAGGTGACTTCTGGGAACTCTTCTGGCTCTATCAATCTGTTTCTTCACTTCCGCAGGTGGGTATTGCAGTTGTAAGAATGCTTGATAGAGATCTTGTTGGTGTTTGCCTCTGTCTGAGGGGTTGGAGCAAATGCGGTTGTATCGCAGAGCTTGGCTGTAGACGATGGATCGTGTGGTGTGGTCAGGGTGAAAGCTGGAGGCATGTAGGTAGGAATAGCGGTCAGTAGGTTTCCGGTATAGGGTGGTGTTTATGTGACCATTGTTTATTAGCACTGTAGTGTCCAGGAAGTGGATCTCTTGTGTGAACTGGACCAGGCTGAGGTTGATGGTGGGATGGAAATTGTTGAAATCATGGTGGAATTCCTCAAGGGCTTCTTTTCCATGGGTCCAGATGATGAAGATGTCATCAATATAGCGCAAGTAGAGTAGGGGCATTAGGGGATGAGAGCTGAGGAAGCGTTGTTCTATGTCCGCCATAAAAATGTTGGCATACTGTGGGGCCATGCGGGTACCCATAGCAGTGCCGCTGATCTGAAGGTATACATTGTCCCCAAATGTAAAATAGTTATGGGTAAGGACAAAGTCACAAAGTTCAGCCACCAGGTTAGCCGTGACATTATCGGGGATAGTGTTGTTGATGGCTTGTAGTCCATCTTTGTGTGGAATGTTGCTGTAGAGGGCTTCTACATCCATAGTGGCCAGGATGGTGTTATCAGGAAGATCACCGATGGATTGTAGTTTCCTCAGGAAGTCAGTGGTGTCTCGAAGGTAGCTGGGAGTGCTGGTAGCGTAGGGCCTGAGGAGGGAGTCTACATAGCCAGACAATCCTGCTGTCAGGGTGTCAATGCCTGAGATGATGGGGCGCTCAGGATTTCCAGGTTTATGGATCTTAGGTAGTAGATAGAATATCCCATGTCGGGGTTCCAGGGGTGTGTGTGTGCGGATTTGATCTTGTGCTTTTTCAGGAAGTTTCTTGAGCAAATGCTGTAGTTGCTTTTGGTAACTCTCAGTGGGATCATAGGGTAATAGTTTGTAGAAAGTGGCAGCCTCTTTTTCATATTCCGACCTATTCATGATGACAACAGCACCTCCTTTGTCAGCCTTTTTGGTTATGATGTCAGAGTTGTTTCTGAGGCTGTGGATGGCATTGTGTTCTGCACGGCTGAGGTTATGGGGCAAGTGATGCTGCTTTTCCACAATTTCAGCCCGTGCACATTGGCAGAAGCATTCTATGTAGAAGTCCAGTCTGCTGTTTCGACCTTCAGGAGGAGTCCACCTAGAATCCTTCTTTTTGTAATGTTGGTAGGGAGGTCTCTGTGGATTAGTATGTTGTTCAGAGGTATTTTGGAAATATTCCTTCAGTCGGAGACGTCGAAAATAGGATTCTAGGTCACCACAGAACTGTATCATGTTTGTGGGGGTGGAGGGGCAGAAGGAGAGGCCCCGAGATAGGACTGCTTCTTCTGCTGGGCTGAGAGTATAGTTGAATAGGTTAACAATATTGCTGGGTGGGTTGAGGGAACCATTGCTGTGGCCCCTTGTAGCATGTAGTAGTTTAGAAAGTTTAGTGTCCTTTTTCTTTTGTAGAGAAGCTAAGTGTGCTTTGTAAATGGCTTGTCTAGTTTTAGTAAATTCCAGCCACGAGGAAGTTTGTGTGGAAGGTTGTTTTTTTATGAGAGTATCCAGTTCTGAGAGCTCATTCTTAATCTTTCCCTGTTTGCTGTAGAGGATGTTGATCAGGTGATTCCGCAGTTTCTTTGAGAGCGTGTGGCACAAGCTGTCAGCATAGTCTGTGTGGTATGTAGATTGTAATGGATTTTTTACCTTCAGTCCTTTTGGTACGATGTCCATCTGTTTGCATTTGGAAAGGAAGATGATGTCTGTCTGTATCTGTACAAGTGGTCACTTTGGATGGGCTATTACCAGCAGGAGAGTGAGTTTGTGTGTCGGGGGGCGGAGGGTGAGAAAACCTGGATTTGTGCTGGAAATGGCCCACCACCTTGATTATCATACACATTGTAAGGAGAGTGATCACTTTAGATAAGCTATTACCAGCAGGACAGTGGGGTGGGAGGAGGTATTGTTTCATGGTCTCTGTGTATATAATGTCTTCTGCCGTTTCCACAGTATGCATCCGATGAAGTGAGCTGTAGCTCACGAAAGCTTATGCTCAAATAAATTGGTTAGTCTCTAAGGTGCCACAAGTACTCCTTTTCTTTTTGCGAATACAGACTAACACGGCTGTTACTCTGAAACCTATTTTTATTTTTGTTTATAATCAGGATTCTTGCTGTTTTTATAGTAGTTTTCTTGTTTTTAGAAATATTGTAGGTTTAAAGTCTGGGGACGCAGCTTCAGCATTTTCCCGCCAAACAATCCACTACCTTCTCCCCAGTACCCGAGTCTGGGTACTGGATTATGCTGAAGAGGCCGGGATTCAAAATCTGCGCTTCCTGCCATCACTTGTTTTCCCTCAGCGATGAGCAGCACTGCTGTCTGTAGTGTTTTTGAGGAAAGCCCGTACAATGTCCAGATTCAGCATCTGCCTCTCCTTCCCTGCTTGTACACTGGAAGGAAGAGTCTTCCATTTTAAGAAGCACCTCATTGAGGTCACCATGGGGCCGCAGTTGAATCCTGGCCAGGGAACTCTTTCAGTGTGCTGAAGCAGTATGCCTCTGGAAATGGTGCATTGCACAGCATATCCTTTTGTCGGCAGCCTACCTGCCAGGAACCCAGAACGTGCTTGCTGATGCTCTCAGCAGGAACTTTGCAACCGGCCATGAATGCAAGTTGCACAGCAGGGTAGTTGTGGACATTTTTGGTTGCTGGAGAACTCGTTTCAGGGACCTCAGCTACTGCCGGGCTCCACGATGTGCCCCTTGCAGACATATGTAAGGGGGTATGTGGAGTTCGGTACACACTTTTTCCTTCTCATTTATGTAGTGTGGTTTTTTTGCAACAGATGCCTCGTTCTGCACAGTGGTCCTCCACTGCACCCTTGTACGCTCATCCTAGCTAGGTACTGCTTGTTAAGCACCCTCAGTGGAATACAATAGTGTTGTACCAATAAAATAAAAACCAGCAGGATCTTATTAAAGGGAAAAAGGCAAAATACCACATTTATTGTGAATACAGAAAGAATCATAGTAAGCAGTTAGTTATAGTTATAACATTCCATTCAATCTCAAATTTATTCTCACATTCATTCATTCATACAAACATACACACACACACACACACACAGGTTCTGCAAGGTTGTTATCATAGTTACCAGCCTTAGAGTTGCTCATGCCAAGCCACTGGCCAGGTGGCCTGGACATGAGGAGGGAGCAGGGCCTTGTCAGATGCTCATCTGATGCTCCTGGAAGTTGGTTTGCAGAATCAGACCCCCAAAGTTCTCACTTTTTAGAGTCTATTTTTATAGGAATTTCTTCCTATGCCAGTCTATGGGAATTGCTTCATCATGCTGTTGCTGAATCAATCAGCAGATAGCACATTCCTGACGGCTCCAAGATGTTATCTTGTTCTTTGGTTCTCCCATTCTTGAGGCTGTTGGGTGGATTCCAGTCTGCCCTCCGGGGGGTCCTCTGGTTATTTCCACTTGATGCCTTCTTCAGCCGATGGACACTGGATTCTTAGGCTGGCACCTCCCTGATCATTCAGTTATTATCCACACCAAGCATCCATCCACATACATCCTCTATCTCTATTTTAATCACAATGGTTAATACAACAAAAGGGCAGGGAGTCTCTGGGTGTTGTTTCTGTTGTTAGAGTATTGCTTTGAGTCTCTCTTGTGAATTGCTTTGAGAACAGACTCTGTCTTAGAATGTACTAACACAATTAGCAGCTTGCAAGTTTCACACATAGAGGGAGAGAAACAGCACCAAAAACCAAGAGACCTCTTAATTAGTAATACCCTGGAATTTGAACTATGGGGAATCAAACTCATTTGTGATTTTAATACAGAACTTCTTTAATATGATCCAACAATAGGACCATCATTCGAAGAAGGGGAGGTTAATTTAACCCATTCTTTCTCTCTTTTTGGCTTGCATTCCTTCCTCCTTTAATATTACTTGTGTTGAGTAACTGGTTACTATTAACCTGTTTAGTGAAGACTGAAACAAAATAGGCATTAAACGTCTCCACTTTTTTATGAAAATGCGAAAATCTTATTAGGACTGGGGATCCTACTCTTTTAAGAACTGTACAAAGACACTGTTCTTGCCTTGAAGAGTTGGCATTGAACAGTAGGAGACAGTTGTGTTCTAGTATGATTGTGTGAAACTGCGCCAAGTTTGGCATGTTGGAATTGAAAAAAGGTCTGTGTTTTTGGAGCAGAAGAGTGGAGTCTGTTTGGGTATGGCGTGACAAGGCATGTGAGTTATGGCTGATGTGGTGATTTTCCTACACTCTTTATGAATGCATTGGTAGGAAATTCAATTTGAGCAGCATTAGCTGTAGACTAACAGCTCTTTGGGTGGAAAGAGTAGGGAAGATTAGTAGGTGTGGATGGAGAGAATATCATACTCTGCAAATACTAATCAAACTGTGAGAGAATTGCTTTAACTCACATTACTAATTACTGAGGCCCTGGTAGCAGCTCTGTAGTTAGGGCTGTTTCAGCTTTTGTTCAAGTTAAGAGTCTGATGGAGAATCCACACCATTTTCCTTGGGAGTTTGTTCCAATGGTTAATCACCGTGACTGTTAAAAATGTGGGCCTCATTTCTAATTTTAAATTTGTCTGTCTTCAGTTTGCAGCTGTTGTCTCTTGTATACAAGTCCTAGGATTTATATTAACAAATTTTGCAGACTTATTTCATACAATGCTGCTTAACAGTTTTGTGCATTATACTTATTAGGCATTATGTTCAGTACTGATGTGGTACTGGCAGGCTGTTTTTAAAAAGTCTCATCAGATGAAGTGAGCTGTAGGTCACGAAAGCTTATGCTCAAATAAATTTGTTAGCCTCTAAGGTGCCACAAGTACTCCTTTTCTTTTTACAAACTAATTAGTATTTCATCAGTTGATCTATTATAAATCTCAGGGAATGAGGGTGGATAGTCTCTCTGGAATGAGCAATAACTCTGCACTTCTGATTTTGTTAGAGAACTCTTTGCTAGAAGAAGGAAATATGTAGACTGGTTCTTGGTGTCTTGCAAGTACTTACAAAGTACGTTCACCCAATACAGCAAAATATTTTGTAGAGTGCATGCATATAATATTCTTGGAGTGAGAATTGTAATTAAGGTTAGTAGTGTTTCTCATGGTAAATTATATGGAAAATCATGGGGAGAGGGAGTGTATGATAAAGTCATCATTGTAGGATTTCAATAAAAATATCCCTTAGTTCACAGTGAAATTTTTCAAGCCATTGCATAATATAGAAGACACTTATCTTGGTGCCTCCTAGTTGGCTTTGCTGCAGTTGCAGAATGTGAGTAAAAGAGAGCTGCTCCTTGCTTGTCTTCGGTGCTGCTTTTCTGCTTCAGCCACTACAAAAACAAAGGTTTCAGAGTAGCAGCCGTGTTAGTCTGTATTCGCAAAAAGAAAAGGAGTACTAGTGGTACATTAGAGACTAACCAATTTATCTGAGTATAAGCTTTCATGAGCTACAGCTCACTCCATCGGATGCATTCAGTGGAAAATACAGTTAGGAGATTTATATACACACACAGAACATAAAAAAATGGGTGTTATCATATACACTGTAAGGAGAGTGATCACTTAAGATGAGCTATTACCAGCGGGGGGGAGGGTCAATCTCTGACCTAAAAGTCGCAATATTACAACAAAAAGACTTCAAAAACAGACTCCAATGAGAAACTGCTGAATTGGAATTAATTTGCAAACTGGATACAATTAACTTAGGCTTGAATAGAGACTGGGAGTGGATGAGTCATTACACAAAGTAAAACTATTTCCCCATGTTTATTTCCCCTCTACCCCCTCCCCCAATGTTCCTCAGATGTTCCTGTTAACTGCTGGAAATGGCCCACCTTGATTATCACTACAAAAGGTTTTCTTTCCCCACCCCCCGCTCTCCTGCTGGTAATAGTTCATCTTAAGTGATCACTCTCCTTACAGTGTGTATGATAACAACACCCATTTTTTCATGTTCTGTGTGTATATAAATCTCCTCACTGTATTTTCCACTTGTCAAGGTTCCTTCCCCACTCTGAACTCTAGGGTACAGATGTGAGGACCTGCATGAAAACCTCCTAAGCTTACTTTTACCAGCTTAGGTTAAAACTTCCCCAAGGTACAAACTATTTTACCCTTTGCCCTTGGACTTCCACTGCCACCACCAAACATTTATCTGGGTTTATTGGGAAAATGTTGTTTGGAAACGTCTTTACCCCAAAATCCTCCCAACCCTTGCACCCCACTTCGTGGGGAAGGCTTGGTAAAAATCCTCACCAATTTGCATAGGTGACCACAGACCCAAACCCTTGGATCTTAGAACAATGAAAAAAAGCATTCAGTTCTTAAAAAGAAACATTTTAATAGAAGAAACAGTAAAAAGAATCACCTCTGTAAAATCAGGATGGTAAATACCTTACAGGGTAATTACATTCAAAACACAGAGAATCCCTCTAGGCAAAACCTTAAATTACAAAAAGACACACAGACAGGAATATTCATTCTATTCAGCACAACTTAATTTCTCAGCCATTTAAAGAAATCGGAATCTAACGCATATCTAGCTAGATTACTTACTAAGTTCTAAGACTCCATTCCTGTTCTGTCCCTGGCAAAAGCATCACACAGACAGACACAGACCCTTTGTTTTTCTCCCTCCTCCCAGCTTTTGAAAGTATCTTGTCTCCTCATTGGTCATTTTGGTCAGGTGCCAGCGAGGTTATCCTAGCTTCTTAACCCTTTACAGGTGAAAGGATTTTTCCTCTGGCCAGGAGGGATTTAAAGGTGATTACCCTTCCCTTTATATTTATGACACCACTGAAAGCATCCGATGAAGTGAGCTGTAGCTCACAAAAGCTTATGCTCAAATACATTGGTTAGTCTAAGGTGCCACAAGTACTCCTTTTCTTTTTACAAAAACAAAAGCATCTGCTTTGCACCGATCCTTTTAAACTCGCTATGTAAACTTTGCCTTCCTCTACCCCTTCCCAAAGCAGAGAAACTGTAGATTGGTGACCCACAACAAATCACTAGCTAAACAAAGTTTTGTTCTATTAGGCACCCCAGGTTTTATCTTGGCAGTTCCCAAGGTTCTCATTTAAATCAGTTTTTGTCACAGCCACTAAGCGTGCAAAATGCCAAATGTCAAGATCTATATCCATATCTGTAAATAAAATATGAAAATTATGGAATCCATGACTAATGTGAAAACAATAACAAAACTGAGTCTGTAATCACAACCCTCCCCCTCTCCCACACCAAATAAAAGAGTAATCTATAAATTGATTACATCAGGCCAGCTTCAGGAATTTTTAATTAGTTCTTCTGATGGCTTTATCATCTTAGATTACTTTGACTGCCTTCTTCAAAACCCTGGAGTTAATCATCTCTTTTGGATTACTTTTAAGACTTCTGCCAACTGTGTAGGGGAAATAACACTACCCACATTTCAGCTTTAAATTTTGAGTTTGGCTCATTTTCATTCAAAAGTAAATCTTCTTCAGAGGCTTTAAACAGGTAATATATATTTACAAAGATTGTACTTGTTAATACAAATCCGCCAAAACTTTGTGGTGCAGAGAGGCAGCACAGGCCTTTAAGATAATTCTTGGACTACCTGTTCACTACAGTGAGTGACCAACCCTTCATTAATGTTTGCTTCCAAAATTCAGTAACTCACAATTTGTTTCCTACCTCGTAATGAGTTAGTGAGGTTCCACTACAACACGAACATTTATAAAGGAGAACTCTGGCTCCTGGAAATTGTTGGTGGGTATCTGGTTGAAATGCACAAACCAGCTTGATCTCTGAATTGCTTTCGATGGGTAAGGTGAGTAGAAAGGAGGGAAGATTTAAAAAATCTTGTTACTACAGCATCTCTTTCTAGTTTAAAGTATTAGAGACCAGGTCTGCAAACTAATACTATAGCTGCTCAGAAAGTAGCTGAAAGTGAAAACAAAGTGGAACAGTTCTCACTGGTTACCAGCTGCATTTCTGATTCTGTTGCAAAGAAATTAACTTTCAAATATCTCTTTTAAAAGCTCATATTTACAAGTCCTGTTTTCTACCACTATGATAGCTGATCTTATATGGAAATAGGATCCAGGAGCTTCTTGTCAAAATGGGAGCCAACTTTTCATGTCTTTGCACTTAGTTTTCTCTTTCTTTGGATTTGAAAACAAAAACGGATAAAATTCTAAAAGTACAATTTGTGTGCATAAGCTTCTGCTTACAACAAACAAAAAACCTCAAAAACAAACACCTGCTTCCCCCGCAAATGTTGGATCATATTAAAGAAGTTCTGTATTAAAATCACAAATGAGTTTGATTCCCCAGAGTTTAAATTCCAGGGTATTACTAATTAAGAGGTCTCTTGGTTTTTGGTACTGTTTCTCTCCCTCTATGTGTGAAACTTGCAAGCTGCTAATTGTGTTAGTACATTCTAAGACAGAGTCTATTCTCAAAGCAATTCACAAGAGAGAGAGACTCAAAGCAATACTCTAACAACAGAAACAGCACCCAGAGACTCCCCGCCCTTTTGTTGTATTAACAATTGTGATTAAAATAGAGATAGAGGATGTATGTGGATGGATGCTTGGTGTGGATAATAACTGAATGATCAGGGAGGTGCCAGCCTAAGAATCCAGTGTCCATCGGCTGAAGAAGGCGTCAATTGGAAATAACCAGAGGACCCCCCACCCCCGGAGGGCAGACTGGAATCCACCCAACAGCCTCAAGGATGGGAGAACCAAAGAACAAGATAACATCTTGGAGCCGTCAGGAATGTGCTATCTGCTGATTGATTCAGCAACAGCATGATGAAGCAATTCCCATAGACTGGCATAGGAAGAAATTCCTATAAAAATAGACTCTAAAAAGTGAGAACTTTGGGGTCTGATTCTGCAAACCAACTTCCAGGAGCATCAGATGAGCATCTGACAAGGCCCTGCTCCCTCCTCATGTCCAGGCCACCTGGCCAGTGACTTGGCATGAGCAACTCTAAGGCTGGTAACTATGATAACAACCTTGCAGAACCTGTGTGTGTGTGTGTGTGTATGTTTGTATGAATGTGAGAATAAATTTGAGATTGAATGGAATGTTATAACTATAACTAACTGCTTACTATGATCCTTTCTGTATTCACAATAAATGTGGTATTTTGCCTTTTTCCCTTTAATAAGATCCTGCTGGTTTTTATTTTATTGGTACAACACAAAAAGCAAACAAACAAGAACCCACAACATAACCATGAATTTGTTACAGTGCAGAGTTTTTTAAGTAACTTTGGTCTAGTACTATTATACGCTAGAGGTGAAATGAGGTCAGGCTTGGGTCATTGTCTTAAAGGTCCCAGTTCAACAATCTGTCCCTAGTTAGTGAAACGCTTATGTCTAAAGGACTAGGGATAGCCGTCAAGTAAGACCTTCTGCTTAGTCAAGATTAAAATTCCCAGTGGAATGGCTCAAGTTACTTGAGAGACCACCTTACCTTGCATTGTGACCTTCCCTTGACAGCTGTTCCTCTGGAACTGTGGCACTGTCAGTCACCAAGAGTGAAACCTTTGTGTACAAGAGACAGCTTTCTCTGCTACTGGACTATGAATCTGGAATTCATTTGTGGAAGATAACCACATGACCATGAATTTTAGCACCTTCAGAGAAAGATAGAAAAAGACACTTCTTCTTTACCCTAGACTTCCCCCCAGTTCCTACTGACAGGTGGAAAGAAATCTTGTATGTTTCATAATTTGGAATGGTGATGGACTATAGGAATCCAGAGAGAAGCGTTATAACACAGGTAAACTGTGGTCTTGTAGTAGTAGTAATAATAAGAGCTACAGAGGCACCTGTAACAAGACTTACTGTATGTCACAGAAAATGGCATATCTAATGTCAAGGCTGAATCCCCACTCTGTCACCCCGAGTGCAGAAGGTGGGGGCTTGCAAGGATTCTAAAAATTAATACTTGCCACTCCAGGTTTGTATTAGACTCTCAAGGTTACAGCTTTTCTCTGACCTTGGTTTTATAAACGCTACCATCACCCAAATACAAAAAAACAGCCGTGGACCCAGGAAGGAGCACTTGAGAATTCCTCCCTGTGGGGTACCCTTAAGCCCTTTCACCCCTCCCCCGGGGAAGTGCTGAGAGAGAAAACAAAGGAAATTAGCTGTTGCCACCAGCTAATCAAACAGCATATGCACAAACCTCTTAGGACACCAAAAATCCAATCCTGTTCTTAAAAAAGGTAAATTTTATTAAAAACAAAAAAGGAAGAAAATACATCTGGAACTTAGGCTTTTGCGATATTTTAAAAGAACAATTCCAAAAATCAAACACCCAAAATAGCTTTCTTGGGGGTTCAGCTTAAAGGTTACAGCAAACAAAAGCATCTGGGGTTAGCACAGAGAAGTCCACAAGCCTTAAAAAATAAACAGAAATAAACCTAATCGCGTCTTCCTAAACATTCTTAATTTACTTACTTATTTGGGTTGTTAAAAGTAGTTCTAGTTATGATCTGATGGTTTTCATATCTGGTTCAAACTTTACACAGCATTCCTGCTTATAGCATTGCTGCTCCGTGTCTCCTCCTCTGGAGAACAGACAAAGGGAAAATTTCTTTCTCCATTTTAAAGTTCTGCCTTTCCATTGGCTCTTTTGGTCAGGTGCCCACTTCCTTTCCTTTATCTGAGGGACTGGCTGGCTGCGTGTCCATCAAAAGGAGCTTACCCCCCCACTTCATTTATCACATCTAATGTTAAAATACAATAAACAATACCTTGTTCTTATAGCACTTTTATTTATGGATCTCAAAGCACTTCACAAAGGACGTCAGTGTCCTTATTCCCATTTTACAGATGAGAAAATTGAGTCAAAGGAAGACAATAACTTGTCCAAAGTTGAGTTGTGAGTAGAACCCAGGTTTCCTGAGTCTCAATCCAATGCACTATCCATTAGACCATGCTGCTTAGTTTAATGTGAAACATTCCTTCTTCGATTACTTTAAACTTTGATTTTGTATCACCTGTAAATGATCCTAATATGGGAATTTTAATTTTTAGCTTTTTGAAAAATATTTTAGTTTTTGAGCTATTGGCGTGTCAAAATTCTTCAAGATGATTTACCAATATATGCTCAGTGTGGTGTGGTGGTTTTTTAAAGACCCTTCATATAGAATGCGTATGCTAGCAGTAGGTTGTTTGACTCTGCTTGTGCCTTCACATCACCTCTTGGAAGTTTTGAACAATGAGCTCTAACTTCCCTAAAGTATAGGATATTGCTTGATGCTGTATATTTTTCTATGCTCGTGCGCTCTCTCTCACACACACTCTCTCACACACACAAAATTTTACTGGGTTACCTAATGTAATGGGAATAGCTAAAGCCAGGTTGGACCTGATTTTGAACTGTGGAATATTGCCTAGCCTGGCCTGTCAGACTTTCAGATTCCCTGTGAAAATTACTATTACTTCACAACTCCCCTGATGAGTTTGGTTCACTGTTTCCAGTACAGCATACCCACTGTTTTGTTAAATTTATGGTATTGGAAAACAAAATCCATTGGCATTTTTAATGCAATTGCTGATAATTTAAAATTTGAGCAAAGCTGAGTGGGAAAAGAATCATTTAAGTATCAGTTTGACATTAAGTTGTCACCTGCAAACACTAAACTTAATGATTTGTAAACACTGTTTAGTTTCTTTTTAAAACTTTTTTGCATTATTAAGATGTATTATGTATCATTATTATAGTATGTTCTTTTCGTTCTTTTAAAGGCTGTTTTTCTAATTTGGGAGAAATTCTCTCCTAGAGAGGAGGATATTTAAAAGATATGGTAGAATTGATTGACATGTCTTTGTGGTAGCTGCTAAAGAAAGTATGAGAATCTCTCAGTGAATCTAGATATCTTGCTTTTGTTATAAGCAAACTGACAAATAGCTCGAATTCTTGATGGCAGTGGAGTGAAGAATCTTTTGCCTTTTAGTTCTTACGTTATATCTAAGTGGCGTGCTCTCTTTTTTGAAGGCAGCTTTTAAGTTGTATTTAATAATGGAAAAATAATACAAAAATAAGATTCAAAGTAGAGTCTTTGTTACAAGCTCTGGTCTTAGTTTGCAAAAGGTTTAAAAGAAAATTGAAGCTAGTGATCACTGTTGTTTTTAACTGGCAACGCAAAAAACTGTGTTGTCTTGATGATTAAACTGAAGTCATCTGAAGTGGGGAGGGAACAAAATTGGAATAAAAAGCTTACTATAGAAAACAGAAGTGCCAAATCTTATTTCCCCACAGTGTTCTGGATGAATGATTCTCTTTTCTGTGTGTCATGTTCCCTGGGATTATTTAGTACATAAAGTATTATTGTGATCCGTTGTTATTATCAGATACATTTGAAGCTGTAAGTGGAGACTTGAATAAAACATCTAACACACATTGCTTTATTCTATCATGAAGAGGATTTTGGAGTTTTTCCTTGTCTGTAAAACTCTGGGAATAAGTGGTTTTCCTTAATCAAATAATTTCACCTCAGTGAGGTAGAAATGGTTTCAAAGGATGTTCTCTAAACTTCAAGAAAGTGTTCGTAAGCATGCATCTTGAGCATCTCACTTGAGGTACAAACTTACCTTCATACTTATTACTGTACTATGCTGGCTTGTGACAATGGCACCTTTTGGAAGGAGCTGGCTTTACATCATTCTAGCACTAATCATGCAGTTCAGGGTGATATGCCTACCCCCCAAATGGTAATCTCATTATATTCGTTATGCACCGTGTCCCTATTGGATGAGTTGGATTTTATTTCATAGTCTATATCGGAGCACGGCTGGGATGTGTGTTGCGAGGGAGGGTGATAATTTTTGCTATTACATGATTGAGACTAAAGAGCGCCAGTAATTGCCATGGCATTCTCCTATTTTGGACACTTGGATGAGGCATGTTTCAATGATAAATATGCAAAAGTGAACAGGACTAGTTTTTACACTAAGCTTGTCTCATTAACTTGAGATTTACTGGGAATCCGTGAGGCTTGGATAGAAGTCACAAAACTGAGTTTCATCCAGAACAGTAATTAGTAGTGCTGATTAAGGTGTCAAAGGTTAGTAATTTATGTCTTTAGAATACTTTAGGATTGATGATGAAAACAGCTCTTTACACTGTGCATTAGAAATTCCTGAAGAGTAAAGTGTTTTGTTTTTTAATGTAAGTGCTTCTATTGTTACATTTCAGATTTTCTTATAAGCCTCAATTTTTCTTGCAGCCACTGATCTTCTTCTGGCTTGGAATCCTGTCTGTCTGGGCCTGGTAGAGGGAGTGATTGGGAAAGTTCAGCTTCATACAGGTATGATTTGTTTAAATATGTTTTGTATTGTAATGTGATTGCATAATAAAAAAGAAGCTTTGCAGTGTTCCGTGCACCAATCTGAAATGATCAATCCTCCATATCACTAGTGGGTAGAAAAGAGGATCTGAACCGTGGTGTTTTGTCCTCTTTTCCTGGTCTAGTTTCTTTCCAGATGGGAAGAATAGTCCTGGTAGAGTTTTCTGTAAATTTTGATGGAGGCAAATTATAGTCCTGTATATAAATTATATATAGGAAACAGATTCTTGTCTAGGTTTCTAAGTTCACTGGCTGTACTGCTGTCTGGTTTGGGTAGCCATATTCAGCACTATGTCAACTAGAGTTGCTATGAGAAAGCTAAACATGGTCGTCAGACCTGGAGACCTAGGTTCTTGGTGTAGCTCAGGGGTCTCAAACACATGGCCCGCAGGGTTATTTTCTGTGGCCTGCCAGTTCCCCGCGGTCTCTCTTCCTCCCCCAGTATTTACCTAGAGCGGCTCCGGCCCGGCGTGCACCGGGGGCAGGGCAGGCTCCCTCCCTGCCCCTGCGCCGCTCTGAGAAGCGGCCAGGACCTGGGGGAGGGGGGGAACAGGGGTCTGTATGTTGCCCTGGCCACTTCTCCAAGTACCTCCCTCAAAGCTCCCATTGGCCGGCCAATGGGAGCTTCGGGGGAGATACCTGGAGGAGTGGCTAAGGCAACACACAGACCTCTGTGTGGGGCCCCCCACTGCAGGTCCTGGTCGCTTTCCAGAGTGGCGCAGGGGCAGGGGAGGCAGGCAGGGAGCCTGTCCTGCCCCCAGTGCACGCCGGGCCGGACCCGCTCTCCCTCCCCCGCCCCGAACCCCTCCTGCATGCCGGCCGCCTGCCCTGAGCCCCCTGACGCACCCTGACTGCCTGCTCTGAGACCCCCGGCACACACTGCACACGCCCTGCACCCCAACCCCCTGCTCTGGGTCCCCTGCTGCACCCTGCACCGCTCCTGCACACCCTGGGGGCAGGGTGGGAGCAGAGTTGGGGTGGGGATTTCAGGGAAGGGGTGGGAAGAGGCGGGGCAGGGGCGGGGCCTCATGGAAGGGGTGGAGTGGGGACGGGGCCAGGGCAGCGGAAGGGGGGTGGTCAGTGTTGCAGCCCTCGGACCAATGTACTCATGCGGCCCTAGTGGTCGTTTGAGACCCCTGGTGTAGCTGAGTTGACCTGGACTACAATATGCATTTTTTGTGGGATGGGAGTGGAGAGGGGAAGCTTCAGATTGTAGTACCTCATCTGCCATCAATTGGAGAAGTGTTTCTCCCAGAATGATGAATGGAATCACTTTATTCTGTCAAAAATGTGTGTAAGAGTTTGATCATAAAAATACATCGGTCCACTAGCACCTATGGTACTCCAGGCATATCTGGATAAATGCTATTCTAGTGTGATTGAGTGAAATGAATAGCATCAGAAAACTTTACGTAACAATTAGGAAATATGTAAGATGAGGAAGCTGCTCAGACATCTTAAAATCTGAGCCATATGGAAGGTTTGTGTAGCCAAGCCCTGAGACAGTTGTGGTAGGTAAGGAGTTACTGTTGGCTCATGAATGAGGCTGATGGGATAAAAATTAGGTGGGGCGGAATGGGGGAGGAATTCCCTCTTCAGTATGTTTTTCCTGAGTGAGTTCCAAAACTCATTTCTTCTCATGTTCCTCCTTCAAATGCTTGCTTTTGCAAGCCAATGTAGGAGAATTTAGGCAAGCTGGCTCTCATTAGTGGAATGTCTCCCATGGACACAGACTGGCAGCTATGTGGTACAGTAATACAAAATTCAGATCAGCATTAATTAGGTTCCTGATAATTTTGTTTTTTCCTGATAGCCTTGTAGTAATAATCCTTGTCATCTAGTTCTCCATCAAAACTTTTCCCCAGTGAACCAGTGTGTCATACTCCTGTCAAAATATTATTAAGCGCTGAAATGGCTGTGAATTATTTTCATCTGTCTCCACTGATGACCAGTTGCCACAAGACTCACAAATTCCTTTCCCAGTAGGATAGTTTACTTAACTAAGTTGAGCACTCTTTTTCTTAGCAAAGAAAGAAATCGTGGATAATTGCAAATTCTGGTTAAAGTTTCCTATGTCATTTCCTTCTTTTGGTGGAAACACAGAACATGACTTTCCTACAAATACCCTGAACCATGAATGAAAACTAGTACCTCACCTTGATGATCACTTTTGATGAGCTATTACCAGCAGGAGAGTGAGTTTGTGTGTGTATGGGGGTGTGGGGGGGGGGGTGAGAAAACCTGGATTTGTGCAGGAAATGGCCCACCTTGATTATCATACACATTGTGAAGAGAGTTGTCACTTTGGATGGGCTATTACCAGCAGGAGAGTGAGTTTGTGTGTGTGTGGGGGGTGTGGGGGCCGAGGGTGAGAAAACCTGGATTTGTGCTGGAAACGGCCCAAGTTGATGATCACTTTAGATAAACTATTACCAGCAGGACAGTGGGGCGGGAGGAGGTATTGTTTCATGGTCTCTGTGTGTATATAATGTCTTCTGCAGTTTCCACGGTATGCATCCGATGAAGTGAGCTGTAGCTCACGAAAGCTCATGCTCAAATAAATTGGTTAGTCTCTAAGGTGCCACAAGTACTCCTTTTCTTTAGTACCTCACCAACTCCAATTTACAACTACAGCTTGCAAATTCTTGACAGACTGGACAATGAAATGCAGATTATAACTTAAAATGCAAAAACATCACAATGAACGTGTGTTCTGACTTCACTCTATTCTTTGTTTAGGAGAGTCTCTATGCTGATAGTGGTCTGGATAAAAGTGCATTGTTAAAACTGTGTGGGGAAAGCTTGCATAGCTTCTGTTTATATTATTTCTTGTTCTCAATGCTATTTTTAGATTTTCATGAGTGCTTAACGCAGCATTTAAGAGTGATTTTTTGGCAACATGGTCTATGTAGGTAAAGTTTCAAATAAGTTACAGAACACTAGGATAGATTAAGTGGTAAAATGGATCAGACTCTTGCTATCTGTCAAAATAAGAAACGGATACACTGCAGTATTAGAGATGCCAGTGCTGTTACAGGGCAAGAGCGCAGGAAATGCTGCTGCCTGCGTTGGGATGATGGATGTACAGCTATGGAGAGTGGGTGAAGAAATCTCTAATCCCTATTTCAGATAAATATTCTAGATTTTTATTTTCCTTAAAATTGATTTAGTTAATCTTCTTTTAAACTAGGGAAAAATTGATGTGGGGATCAAAATAGTTATTGCCTATTTGTTTGAATTATTTTGAATTGACATTTGGTTTATTAAGGGTCAAAATGCTATTTTCATGCTATCACTTCAGGCTGGCTTATTTTTATTTGTGCTTAATGTTTGCATTTATATGTATCCAAGTGTAAGGAGACTGTTGCCCCCTTACTAACATTCAGTGGGGGTGTTTTAGTTGCTAGCTTCCAGTATTAAAAAGGGGGAAGGGTCGATGGGGAATCAGGACCCTGAGACTGACAGCCCCCAGGAACAATGGGGAGAGGCCAGTGCTCCAGGTCAGCCTGAATGACAGGGCGAGCAGGCTAATCAGGGAGTCAGGAGGCCGGGGAGGTCCCGTCCTCCGTGTGAACTGGATTTGCCTAGGTCAGACAGAGTGGGCTGAGCTAAGGAGAAAGCGGGGGCCAAGCTAAGCTGCGGAGCAGAGCTGTGCCAGATCCAGAGGGACCAGAAAAGCCTCCCAGAGAGAGCAGACCCTGTCCTGGGAGCAGAGCTTCAGCCCCAAAGCCAGAGGCACAGCCCAGAAAGGGTAGACTTGCCCTGGGAGCAGAGCTGCCGCAACCAGAGCCAGAGGGGCCAGAAAAGCAGCCCACGAAGCAGATCAGTGCTGGGAGCAGAGTAACAGAAGCAGCCTGCAGAGCAGACCTGTCCTGGGAGCAGAGCTCCAGCAACCAGAGCCAGAGGGGCCAAAGAAGCCGGCCAGGGAGCTGGAGGCAGAGCAGCAGCAGCAGTGCAGAGACCGAGTGGTGGAGCTGGGGCTGGAGCAGTTTGGAGCTGGGTGCGGTGAGCAGCTGGGGAGAGCGAGGGGGATCCTGGGCAGTGGGCCCAGCACAGGGAGACACCTCAGCCAAGAGGCTCTGCAGGCCAGGCTTGGATCATAACCCCGATAGGGTGGGGGCGACACTGGGAAGAAGGGTCCTACCACTTAGAGCCTGAGAGCGTGTGGTCACCACCAGATCAAGTGTCCAACCCACAGCATCCCTGCAGCAAAGCCAGGGCCTGAGAAGGTGGCCTGGGACTTACAAGGAACAGACTGAACTGCCCTGACATTCCAGAGACACTGTTTGTGATGTTCCCTGCCACAGAGTGGGTTGATGTGTTTCCTTTAACCTTTCCCATTTTTTCTTACTCTTTTTCAAATTAATTGTTGATTAAATAACTTGCATTTGCTTTAACTTGTATGTAATGGTCAGTGGGTCAGAGAAGTGCCCAGTGCAGAGAGAGTACCCTGGAGTGGGGACACCCTAGCCCCTGTCCTAGGTGACCACAGCAGGGTTGGGGGTCGAGCCCCCCAGGAATCCTGGAACCAGCCTTGTTGGGGTTACGAGGACTCTGTCAGACAGGAGAGTGGAAGGGGAGTCTTCAAGGGCAGGGAGGCCACTGGGTATAGGAAGTGGGAGTGAGGTCTCAGATCCTTTCGCTAGCCCACTTCACCGGGGTAGTGCAGAAGCCAGGAAAGTTATCCACAATAGCGGGACTGTTCCCCCACTTACACAAGCAAGTTAGATATATCCTAAAATATTGGCTGTCAATATGGGAGGGGGATGTCTTTGACAGTTGAACCTCTTACACAACTCAAAGATCTCTGACATGGAGTTTCTGGCCCCCCTTAAGGGTCTTACATTGTTGCTAAGGCTTAGCAATGGCGCTCTCTCTGGAACTAGTAAACATAGGCCAGAGAGGCTGCTAGACAGCATTAATGCTCCATCATCGAGGGGTTGAGTTTGCTGCCTCGGCTTCAAACGTTATGTCCAAGGGTGGATCCTGAATAGCCCAAAATGGCATAACAGCATGTTGCATTGCTGCTGGACAGCTGAAACCCTACATTTAATTCCTTATTTATACAAAGAGGAAATGAGTTTGTGAGGTTCACCAATTATATGTATACATTTTGAGGTGAGAATACACTTATCCCAAAGCACAATATTTTTGTTGAGCTTTCTCTATCAAAAAGAACATATTGCTCTTTTGTCGAGAAATACAGATGACCAGATTTGGTATGTGACTAATAACAAAGTTAGAAGAAAACACTAATTACCTCAAAAGAAAAATGTGGAAGTAGAATGGCAACAAATGCAAGAGTTTTTTAATCTTTCCAAAAGTGACATAGAATATGAAGATGGAAGTTGTAACTATCCTATGAAAAAAAAGGTGAAGGTAAACAAAGTTGTTAATGGGTTGAGAAGTTAGTGAGCCATTTTAAGAGGATTAGCCATTGCTTAAGAATTAGTGCAATGATCAGTTTAAAGAATTCCTTAGCGTGTTAATAAAACCTATGGTGGGTTTTAAATAAAACATTGCTTTGATTGTAAATTTGAAACAAAAGATGTAACTTGTACTAGCTTGTATCTATCTTATACTAGCTAACTTGTGGAATTGTATTCTTAGGCTCATGGATAATTAGCTTATGGGTTAAAAGAAAAGGAGTACTTGTGGCACCTTAGAGACTAACAAATTTATTTGAGCATAAGCTTTCGTGAGCTACAGCTGTTGCATCCGATGAAGTGAGCTGTAACTCACGAAAGCTTATGCGCAAATAAATTTTAGTCTCTAAGGTGCCACAAGTACTCCTTTTCTTTTTGCGAATACAGACTAACGCGGCTGCTACTCTGAAACCTAGCTTATCGGTTGATACCCATATGTAACTGAAATTTTAGTGTTACTTGCCATAGAAGAGTTTAGTAGTGCTTTATAAAGGATTTGAAATGTCATCATTTTGATTGCCATTGATGTTTGGTAATTGTTCTGTTGGTGCTAGTGTGGGTGTGCAACTCAGTAGCTGTAAATTTCTAGCCCCAATCACAAGTCAAAGCTATAAATGATGGAACTGTTCCAGAAATGCCTGTTCGTTTTGTTTTTTCAGTTGGGACACTTCCACTAAATTCTGTAATGGTGAGAATAAACATTCTTCTCAAAATCTGTCCTTTAGTACCTGCTGTAACTAATAGGTATTTCAAGCTCTGTTTCATTCTTTGGTTTAATATTTAACTAATTAGCAATGTTATACATGTAATATATATGTTTAAAAAAAAAGTTAGGAGAACTTCGATTAAGGCTTTCATTGTTAAGAAAAAATGACTGTCTTTCTGTGACACCCAGTCTTCATTTCTTGGATTTGACATGCATTTAAAATAGCAGCATACACTTGTTTGTTGTATTTAATAGTAACATCACTAATAGCTTAAACATCCCTAAGTAGTAATAGTTTTCCAAAGGGGATCCCTTTTAGTTCTGCAACCCTTTCATAGGCTGATTCTTATGCAGATTGAGCTAGATGGGACATTCTGGTGTTAGTTTCTGTGCTGGTCTATACAGACAGCAATCGAGCCCTTCATTATACATACATTTTGAAGCTGCAGGCTATTAAATGTGCTCTAAAGTCATTTTGCTGTTACTTAAGTGCTGTTTTATGAAATTGGTGAGGGGCAACGTCATCAGAGTTCTCTCTAAACAAGCAGAATGATGCTCTCGCTCTCAGTTGCTCTGTTGAAGTGAAATCCCTGTAGGACTGATGTCTGGCTTTGTTGGATGCAATCTGTGGCCCCTAACCTTGTCAAACAACGTGCGTTCTTTGCTGGTAACTCAAGTCAGAAGCCATAAAACCAGCAGGAGAAATTTCTGAAGCAGTCTGTGATGGACCTTCCATTCAGAATGTTCTTTTCTTAGAGCTCTGCCACAAACTATGAACAGATATGGACGGTCTCCATCAGATATGCTCCTGTTGGACTGGAGCAGAGACCTACTATAAGCTTTTCAATCAGTCATCTTTTACTAGTGATCATTAAGCGAAGACAGAGGTTGGATTATTCTGATGGTGCCAGCTTGTACCAGGTAATAATGGTTGAGATCTCCCCCTGAATACCTTACAGGAACTTGCATATTATCTATCCGTGTCTGTAGACCTTTTAATTTAGGAATAGTCTAAATCCGGGATTGGCAACCTTTGGCACGTGGCCCATCAGGGAAATCCACTGGCCGGCCGGGACAGTTTGTTTACCTGCAGCATCCCCAGGTTTGGCCGATCGCAGCTCCCATTGGCTGCGGTTCGCTGTTCCAGGCCAATGGGGGCTGCAGGAAGTGGCGGCCAGCACATCCCTCGCCCCACGCCGCTTCTCACAGTCCCCATTGGCTAATGTCAGGGTGTCCCCCTTCCCCCTGTTCTTTTACCTTATCTCCATAGAGTGGGGGTGGGGGCATGACAGGGCTCAGGACAGAGGGAGCTTGCCGGCAGCCGCTGCTGTCTCACCTTGCTGATCTACTTAAAAAGGCAATGTACTTAGTGTACTTAAAGGGGCAATGCACATCTCTCTCTCACACACATACACGGTGTGTCTCTCTCTGCCATGCTGTCTCCCCTCCCTCTGTTTGTGCTGCCTTAGAGTGTGAGGTGACATTAACAACGATTTGTTAACCCTTGAGGGCTCAGCTGAGTACTAGTCATCATTTAGCAGTAAGGCATTCCCTGGGAAATATTCTACCCTCTGATTCCACCGCCACACTCATTGCTGTGTACAGTATTAAATTGTTTAAAACTTATACTGTGTGTGTGTGTGTGTGTGTGTGTATATGTGTGTGTATGTATATATATATATATATATATATATATATATACATACACACACACAATATAGTCTTTTGTCTGGCAAAAGAAATTTCCCTGGAACTAATCCCCCTATTGACATTAATTCTTATGGGGAAATTGGGTTCGCTTAACATCGTTTTGCTTAAAGTAGCATTTTTCAGAAACATAACTAAAACATTAAGTTAATTTATTTTCAGAGGTGTTGAGCACCTGCAGTTCCTTTTGGAATGAAAGATTTGGGTGCTTGGAGGGGAGTGAAGGGAATAAACCTTTGGCATACACTGAGAAGGAATGAATTGACTTCATCCGGAAATGATTCATATAACCAATCTCAGCATTGTGTATCTGAATCAAATCAATATGGACAATCTATTCTATTATGATCACCACTTTTACAAAACGATGATAAATTTTGTACAAAGTACACCTTGTGAGGTATCATTTGAAAAGTTATAATCTGCTGAATATAATTATCCTGTTAAAATATGTATTGTAACACTTCATGCAAAATTATAAGCTTCTACTGCATGATTGTTACTGAAATATGTTGTAATTCTGGGTAACACCCACAAACCAGTTTTTCAGAGACAAAGGCACACTAGCATCCCAGACAGGTGTTAAAGGGCCATCACCTACTTAAGCAGACATCCCCCAGCAAGGGGGAGATGTAAACAAGAAATTTACATTACATCCCAGAAATGTTTCAAACCTCACATCCACAAGAGACAGCTTGTTCCCTACATCCCAGCAGAGAGTAATCCTTGAAGGGAGAGGGATATAAATATAAGAGACGGTGACCTCCAACTCACCTCTTGTCCTCCCATGTCTCTGCTCATGACCTCAACTACTCATTACTCTTTTTGGTAACCAATCTTGATTTTTATGGATCATCACTTATAATCACTTAAAATCTATTTTTCTATAGTTAATAAACTTATTTTAGTTTTATTTTAACCTCTCTGTTTGGATTAAAGTGTGTTGGAAACTCCATTTAGGATAACAAAGCTGCTGCATATATCATTTCCTTTAATTAAATGCTGGAGTTTCTGTGAGCTTGCATTGTTCAGTAGTGTGCTGGTCAGTACAAGTTGCACATTTCTTGGGGAACAAGGTTGAGACTAAGAATTTTTGGGTGTTGCCCTGTATGTAATTCATGAGTGACTGGTCAGAGTGCTCATGTATTTAGCTGGGAGTGAATTTGCATGCTGAAGGCTGTGTGAGCAGGCCAGGTGTGGCTGTTCTGACAGCAAAGCAGTGTAAAAGGTGCCCTAGGGTGCCACTGAGTTAAGGGGACACTGCTGTTCAACAGTCCGGATTGTACCCTGGGGAATGTCTGTCTCACTATTTGTTCAAGAGGTTTGTTTTCCTGTTTTGCTGAAAATCTTTCACACATTAAAACTCTTGGTAACATGGTCTTTGTCTCTTTGTGGTTTTTGAGCCCTATTTCTGTCATGTTTCTTGGTAGTCTATTTCTTTGTCCTTTTAGTAAAAGAGAAACTAAAACACTGAGTGTTACTGAGCAGGTAGTGGGGAGAAGAGGTTGTAGAAAGTCTTATTAAAAGCCGGGGAGGGTTTGTAACAAGTAACTCATATGCATATTCGAGGACATGAATATAAATTCTGATAACCTTGAAAATGTTGGCAGATAGCCATTTCACATTATATGTATGTTTTGTGATCTTGCATGTGTTGGTGCTTCATCCTTTAATAATAGAAAATTTCCTTTGCAGGGGAAGCTTCAGTGAGCATCCCCTGCTTTGCATATTACTCCTGCGGGAATTCTGCGCCAAAAAATTAAAATTGCACAATATTTTAAAATTCTGAATTTTGTTTGTCAAAATTGTACTATATAATCATGCCAGTTTCAATTATTTTGGTAATTTATTTCAAAATACCTGTCAGCAAGTATGTCTGTAACAATACAAACACACCCAAAAATTCCCCCAGGAGTCGAGAGTTAAACCCCTATGACAACCCAGTTCCTGTTTCTCTGCCCCCCACCCCCACAAAGCCCAGCTGGGTGGCCAGACACTCTCTCTCCTCCGGCCCAGACACTCACACCCCCTACCATCCCAGAGCCCTTCCTGCATGCCGCCACCTCCTTTCTTCAGGGCATGCTGGGAACTGCAACTGCTGGTAACCCTCCAGTGCCCTCCCCCTCCCCTTGGCCATGTCTTCTATTTGAGAGCTGGGCTATGCCAGATCCAGCGGCCCCTAGTGGCGGCCAACATGTCTGCAGCCCATTTCTGTGGGGGGGAGGAAATTCTGCTGACACAACACTAATTTCTGCAAAATTCTGCATTGAGCAGTGATGCAGAATTCTCCCCCAGGAGTAACATGTGTAGGTCACATAAACTTAAAATATCAAAGAATTTTACCTGTGGGGTGGATTGTTACATAAGCTATGAATTTCACCCAAAAGAAAATAAAAAACTGGCTTCATCTTGTCTTTAAAATACATCAGCAGTAACAAGTAATCAAAGGGATACTATCTAGGGTAAAAAACCTTAAATTGAGCGGTCAGTATTATACCAGTTGGCTTTGTGTTGCTATAGAGGTGCCTTATACTTTCACACCACTTTTTTTTTTTGAGTTAGGCTTTTCTCCTAAATCTGTGATTTGTGTTTATTTTTTGAAAGATTATTACTGTGAACTCCTAAGTGGTAGCCTGACAATTCCAGCTGGCTCTTTTGCCCACTACAACCTCTATCTCCCCATTCTATATACTTTGGTTCTTAACTGTGCTCATTAATGTGGTATTGGACTGTGCCCTATCACTTCCTTTCTGAAATATTAACTTCTAATTCTTTCACTGTTTTTTAAAAAATGTCCATTACAATAGCACCGAGTAGTTGCAATCAGTTTTGTTACAAGCTCATATAAAAATAGACTGTACCCTGAGAGCTTGCAGTACAAGTATAAGCAAGATTACTAGAAATAATTTTGGCTTTTGTGTAGGTCACAAATTGTTGAGTCTCAAAAGCTGAGAAATGTCCCTTCTGCGTTTACCTTTTAGAGATTCTTTAACCAGGTCTCCGTTACACTTTTCTGTGCAATCCTTAATAATCACCTGTGTTTTCAGAAATAGCTTCTATAGCACAGAATATGTATGAGTTGCTGTAGAGAAACCAGTAGAATGAAGGGAAAAAAAAAAAGTAAATGGCTAGAGTGAGCTGAAATGTGGATAAAAGATTTTTTTTTCTGATATAGCAGGGTATATTGCTTTGAATATTCTATTGCATTCAGCGGGCCATTTCAACATAAGAGCTGAGCCCGTCTTTCAGCACAATCATGTGGGGTTGGAGGAGCTGTTTAAATGCAGTTCTCCTGTTGGTCAGTGATCTCTCTGATTGGTTTTATTAAAGGGTTTCTATCTGTATTTCTGGGGAGGATATGGGGAGACTCTTTTGATTTATGGCAGGGATTGGGGTAATGGAGATTTGTATTGACTTATCCTAGACTTGTAGAGGATGCTCCATTTTGTCTGTGACCTTAAGTACTTTGTGTGGGAAGGCCCTATGGGGAGGAGAGTAATATTTGCAATTTCTGAAGCCCAATACCTACCTGCCCCTCCAAAGCTATTTCTGGAATACTAGATGGTTTTGGTGGATAGAAGCATCCTTTAATTCATCTGTCTGACTACTTTTCTGATGTGAACTTTGCTATGCTTATCCATGTGTTTCTGATTGCCAGAGTGGATTATTTTAATGCACTTTACTTGGGGCTTCCCTTGAAGACCACTTGGAAACTGTGGTTAGAAGATGGTATAGTGGCCTGCTTCAGTAGGAAGGCTGATCATGAGTAGCACACTACACCAGTGCTGTGCAGATTTCACTCATGTTGAACACACCCTGACTTGCACCTGAAGGAGGTCTACAGTCAGTGAAAAGATATATCAAATATCCCTCAGTGCTACCAGTCAAGATAAAATTGTAATTAGCCATTGCATAGTCTTTATAGTATGTAAATAGTTAACCAGCTGAATGCAGCAGAATAATTATCCCAGCAGACGTGAAGGTTCATGTCTGCTTTCACTGAAAGTTAATAGCTGAACCTAGTGGTGTTTCTGGTATTCATGTTAGAAGATGAGAATATATAAAAGTTGAAGTAGGCATGGCTTGGGAAGGGTGCCCCGTAAGATAAGATGGATGAAGTGCCGGAAAGCTCTTTGAGTTAATGTTGTACATCTCATTAGCAGAGCTGGTTGGGAAATTTTTTTGAAGAAATGCTTTTTGTTGTTTGTTGGAAAATTGTTGACTTGTTGAAACCAAAAAACTTGTGAAAAGATATCTCGTATCTTCAACAGGACATGACTACCTCTACCTCCACCTCCACCCAATCAAAAGCATAGGTAGAAATTTGCAAGAAATAAAATATGCATCATTTTGGCACTTAACAAGGAATTTGCTATTTAGCTCAGACAACAATCCCTATGTGACAAAAATAAGGAGGTGGCAATATTTTCTGAGCAAACTCAAGCAGCAGTGTTCATAGAGGTAGGCCATGTGATTGCAGGTTTAGGACTTGTAATACTATAGCAATGTCACCTTGTCAAGGGGAGAAAAGTGTGACTAGACAGTATGCATAATGTGTTACTTGAGATGTTGCTGTACACTGAGTGTTTTAGGAAGTGTTAGAAAAACACTTAAGTGGTACTGGCTGGTAGTTGGAGCAAAAATCTGAACTAAATTCCTGTTATAGTGAAGAATCTGAAGTGGTAGGTTATTTTAACAGATACAGTGCTTTAAATTAGCTGTTGCCATCTGTTCTTCCCTAGCTGCTTATGCAGAAACCCCACAATAATTAAATCCAGTGAAAAATGAGGCAGATGACTAAAATGTACACTTCTAAAATGACAAGAAGTTGTGATTTCCCTGAAGGCGGGAGTTAGCGTGTGTACATGAGTAAGAAACAATTCCAATAAATGTGTTGTTCAAAAGCTGTTTTAGGAAACTGTTCTTACTTTATCCATAAGAGCACACATCCATTTTAGGGATTCCTTATTACAGTTGCAAGCAATATCTGAATAATTGAGAGCCTTTCCTGGCCATTGTTCTGGTTTTTCCTCCAGCTCATACTTTATCTGCATAATCACTTCCTGATCGGCATTCTCATCTTGCCCTGAGATTTAAGTGTCATTTCTATTATTTTGGCTCAGGGATCAGAATTACAGTACAAGCATTTTTTTTTTCAATGCACCCAAGCATGTTTTCTGTACACATTTTGCACCTTAAGTGTCTGCATCCTTGCTTTTAACAATAGAGCTAAGTAAATTAATCTCTTTAGTTCTTGTTCAGCATTATAGGAGGCTTTATACTCCATTGTGCGGTAAATGGAATGGGGAATGGCCAAAATATCACTCTTGACTTTGTTAAGCTTGCTGCTGCTTCGAGTGCTTGTTCATGTCAAGTCCAATCAGGTGTGTGCGCGCTGCATGCACGACAGCCAGAAGATTTTTCCCCTAGCAGCATACGTAAGTCGTGCCTTCATGGCGCCCAATATAGGGCCCTGCCGACCTCTCACCCCCTCAGTTTCTTCTTACCGTCAGTGATGGCTAGCTGGAACTTCCCTCGCTCTTGCTTTTGCAAGAACATTTTAGCAGTGTCCTGTTATTTGTATATAGTTAGTAGTAGTTTTTTGTTTTTGATAGTAGTAGTAGTAGTCTAAGTTTTCGTTGTGGGGGGTTACCTCCCCACTTCCCTGTTTCTCCCCCACAGCCGAGGTATGCATCGGTCGCCGGGATTCAAACCATGTGAAATCTGTGGAAAGTTGATGCCAAAAAGTGACTGCACACTTCTTGTTTGAAGTGCCTTGGCGAGAGTCACCAAAAGGACAAATGCTGCATTTGTAAAGGGTTTCAGCCGAGGACCCTCAAGGATCGTGAACAGAGACTCAGTCCTATCCTCATGGACGCAGTCCTCCGCCCACAATCCGACCTCGGATCAGCAGAGCCCGTGCCAGTTGCTGCCTCCTCCGTGTGCAGCGCACCGGTGCCAATGCTGTGCGAGTCGGCTCCTTGAAAGGAGACTAAGGACTCCTGGCACCGACACGGCGCCAAACATAAGACTTTAGTAGGCGCCGATCTGTATCTCTGGTGCCCAGAAGAAAAAGAAGCAGGAAAGAGGGCGCTCTCCCCTACTAAGTCTAAGGAGACAGGAGCAGGGAGACCTCAACTCACTCAGCCTACTTCAGGCCCAGCAGCTCCAAGGGGCTTGTCAACTCCTGCCCCGCAACGGGTCATGTTGACTTCATCCCACTACTGCTCTCCGGACCATCAGGGCTGGGACATTCAACTCCCCTCCACTCCGGAGACTTTTGAGGCAGCCCAGGACCTCATCTGCCTGACGCCTCTGCCTTCTTCAGGGAGGGAAGAGGCACTGGTGTTAGCCAGGCCACCTAGTCCATCTAGAGGCAAGCTGGCTATGATGTCACACTGCTCCCCATCTCTGGCGTGCCACTTCCAAGCACTGGCCGCCCCCCCCGGGGGAACCACATGAGTCCCCAGAGGCTCAGCACTGCTGTTCAGCACCACCAGTATCGCACCTCCGTGGTCTTTTTTCGGAGACCTCTGAGGCAGAGTCCTGTTGTTTGGATAGGTCCAGCAGCAGCAGGTCTAGATCTAGGTGACATGGCCAGCCTCCTCTGGTGCCGTGGCCACCTCAATGGCAACAACCCACTGAGTGGCCCTTTTGGACTCCCTGGGCTTACCATCAGGTCCAGGGTCAGAGCCAGGCATCGAGATCTAGATCAGCGTCGATCGTGTTGGCATCTGTCGCCCCTGCACAGCTACTGGCATTGGATCCATCTTCAGTGATGACTCCTGCCTGCTGCTTTGGGTTCTGCACTGATGATCCCGGTGCCAACGGCGCTGATGATCCCAGCACCAGCAGCCTCTGCTCCATCAGCACGCTAGCCCCATGAGCATCGCAACCCCCTGGGCGCCGAGGGCAGTGACCAGGGCCATGGGCCAGTGTTTTCGTCTTCGTCCTACCCAGATGAGGCTGTTGCAGGCATGTCAACGGCCCTGGCTTTGGAGGACAGCAGGGTTCTACAACAGTTGTTGCGCAGGGTGGCCCAGAACCTGGGGATCCAGGCAGAGGAGGTGGTAGAGGATGCGGATCCCATGGTGGATATCCTTTCCCCCTCTGGAAACTTCGCATATTGTGCTGCCACTTATTAAAACTATAAGTGAAACCACAAAAACCTTATGGCCTCCTTGCCCCCCACAACAAGGAGGAATGAAAGACACTATTTCATCCCCTCAAAGGGGTACGAGCACTTGAAAACTCACCCTCCACCCGACTCCCTGGTGGTGAATTCTGCAAACCAAAGGGAGCACCAGGGGTTTTAGGGACCCTCACCTAAAAACCAGGAGCCAAAAAGGTTGACTTATTCGGGAGGAAAGTCTACTCCATCGTTGGTTTGCAGCTATGAATTGCAAACCAACAGGCCATCATTAGGAGATACTCCTTTAACACCTGCGGAACGATGGCCAAGTTTTCTGAGCTGTTACCATCAGTCTTCCATTCTGAATTAAAGGCCTTGGTGGAGGAAGGCAAACTCATTTCTAGGGCCTCCTTGCAGGCGGCTCTTGATGATGTGGATGCGGCCGCCCATACAAAGACTATGGGGGTGGAGGTTCTCTTGGCTCCAGGTCTCTGGACTACCTAACAGAGTCCAGCAGACCATCCAAGACCTGCTCTTTGAAGGGCAGGCTTTGTTTTCTGAAAAGACAGACAGAAGACTGCACAGTTTAAAAGATTCGAGAACTATCCTCAAGTCCCTCGGTATACACATCCGCACCACACAATGCAGGCATTTCAGGAGACAACCTCCTCTGCAGTTTTACCGGCAAAACCGACAGGACAGTTCCCAGAGAAGGAATAGGAGCGGCAGGAAGAGGCCGCACCTGTCCTCAGGCCAGGGCTCTGGCCATACCAAGCCTTCTGGGGCCAGAAACAGGCCTTTTGAAGGCACGCATGAGGATGGCGTACAATATTGAGAACTGGATCTACCCCACCTTACCTTCTCGTCCCGATTATCCCCTTTCTGCCATGCATGATCCCGTATCACTTCGGACCGCTGGGTATTCCACACAGGAGAGAGGGGATACTCCATCCAATTCTGTGCCCTCCTATGACCCTTCCCTGTTCCTCTTCAGGGACCCCTCTCATGAGCAACTCCTTATACAGGAAGTGCACTAGAATCTTTTGCTAGGGGTTGTGGAAGAGGTTCCTCAGGAGCAGAAGGGCAAGGGCTTCTATTTCCGGTATTTCCTAATACCGAAAGCCAAAGGTGGGCTCAGGCCCATCCTAGCTCTGCGAGAATTCAACAAGTTCATGAAGAAACTCAAATTCCGCATGGTCTCTTTGGCCTCCATCATCCCTTCACTGGATCCAGGAGACTGGTATGCTGCCCTCGACTTGAAGGACGCTTACGTTCACATAGTAATAACTCCGTCCCATAGAAAATACCTCAGGTTTATGGTGAACAAGACCTACTACCAGTGCACAATCCTTCCGTTCTCCCTGTCAGCGGCACCTCAAGTATTCACCAGGTGCATGGCAGTTGTGGGCGCTTTCCTGTGCAGGCGACAGGTACAGGTGTTCCTATACCTCGACGACCGGCTGATCAAAGACCGATCCAGGACTCTGGTAGAGAGCCATCTTCATAAGTGCGTCTGTCGATGAACTGGACCTGCTACTGAACGAGGGCAAATCAAAGCTGTCCACGGTTCAGAGGATAGAATTTGTAGGGGCGGTAGTGGACTCCCCAGGGCGTTCCTTCCCAGGAAGGCCAGGGCGTTCCTTCCCAAAGTAAGATTTCGAGCTCTCGGCAACATCATTTGAGGTCTAAATAAGTTCCCCACCACCACAGTACAGAAGTGCCTGAAACTTCTAGGACACGTGGCTGCTTGTACCTTTGTAGTACCTACGAAGCCAGACTCAGACTTAGACCTCTTCAGTCATGGCTAGCCTCAGTGTATCGGCTAGCCCGGGACAGTTTGGTCAGGATTGTAACCCTGCCTCGTCTGGTACTCAACTCCCTCTTGCGGTGGCTCGATCTTCAGGTCATATAGGCAGGGGTACCCTTAACCAGCCATCCCTCTCGCTAATGACAGACATGTCAGACTTGGGCTGGGGGGCACATTTGGGAGGCCTCTGGTCTCTGATGGATCTCACTCTACACCTCAATGTCAGAGAGCTGAGAGCGGTGTGCCTGGCATGCCAGACTTTCTGAGCCCACCTAGCAGGGGGATGTGTATCAATCATGACAGACAACTCCATGGCGATGTTCTATATCAACAAATGTGTGTGTGCGTGCTCCTCTCCCCTTTGCCAGGAAGCCCTCATGCTGTGGGACTTCTGTGTAGAGCGCTCAATACACCTGCAAGCATCGTACCTCCCTGGAGTAGAGAACGAGTTGGCGGACCATCTCAGCAGGTTGTTCCACGGCCACGAGTGGTCCCTTCTCCTGGACGTAGTGAACTCAATCTTCCATCAGCAGGGCTTTCCCCAGATAGACCTGTTTGCCACACGACGCAACAGGAAGTGTCAGCTATTCTGCTCCTTCCTGAATTGCAGCCTGGACTCCATCGTGGTTGCGTTCCTCCTCCTATGGGGAGGCAGTTTCCTATGTGTTCCTGCCTGTCCCTCTCATTCACAAAGTGCTCCTCAAGATTCAGAGGGAACAAGCTTTGGTGATATTGGTAGCTCCAGCCTGGCCTCACCATCACTGGTACACATCACTCCTGGAAATGTCCATGGAAGCTCCTGTCACCTTGCCACTCTTTCTGGACTTAATAACTCAGGATCATGGTCATCTGTAACATCCGAACCTCGAGTCGCTCCACCTCACGCAATGGAAATTCCATGGCTGAACCCAGTTGAATTTTCTTGCTCTGATCAAGTCAGACAAGTTTTTTCCTGGGCAGCAGGAAACCCTCCATGAGAGCTACCTACCTTGCTAAGTGGAAGAGATTTTCAATCTGGTCTGCACAGCACCATTCGTCTCTGATGCTCTTCTCAGTTCCACTAATACTGGACTGTGTTCTCCACCTCAAGGAGCAGGGACTGTCTGCGTCGTCAATAAGAGTTTACTTGGCTGCCATCTCTGCCTTCCATCCAGGAGCAGAGGAATGCTCAGTCTTTGCCAACCCGTTGGTCACCCATTTCCTTAAGGGTCTCGACAGACTATACCCGCTGGTCTGACAGCCTGTCCTGGCTTGGGACCTCAATTTGGTCCTATCCGAACTTATGGGGTTACCATTTTAGCTCTTGGTGACCTGTTCCCTGCTCGCGCGCGCGCTCTCTCTCTCTCTCTCTCTCTCTCTCACTCATGCAAGGGGGCATTTCTGGTAGGAATAACTTCACCTAGGAAGGTGTCTGAGCTCAGGGCCCTAACATCAGAGCCCCCTTCACATTGTATTCCATAAGGACAAGGTTCAGCTCAGGCTTCACCTGGCTTTTCTCCTGAAGGTTGTCTCCCAGTTCCACATCAACCAGGACATCTTCCTCCCTGTATTCTGCCCTACCCTGCACTCGAGCATCAGGGAGCAGAGGCTTTACTCATTGGATGTCCACAGAACACTAGCCTTCTACATCGAGAGAGTGAAACCGTTCCGAAAGTCCGTCCAGCTATTCATGGCAGTGGCGGACAGAATGAAAGGTCTTCCTGTCTCCTCTCAACGTATCTCATCATGGATCACGTCCTGCATTTGTGAGTGCTACAGCTTGGCAGGGGTGCCTGCTCCTTCGATCACTGCGCACTCCACCAGGGTTCAGGCCTCTTCAGTGGCGTTCCTGGTTCCAGGTTCCCACCCAGGAAATCTGCAGAGCAGCGATGTGGTCCTCCATACACGCTTTCACCGTGCTCTATGCAATCACCCAGCAGGCCAGAGACGATGTGGCCTTTGGAAGAGTGGTGCTCCAATCAGTGAAGGACTCCGACCCCACCTCCTGAACTTGGGCTTGTGAGTCACCTGTTTGGAATTGACTTGAACAAGCACTCAAAGAAAAAGCAGTTACTCACCTTCTCGTAGCTGTTGTTCTCCAGATGTGGTGTTCATGTCCATTCTAATACGCACTCTACTACCCCTCTGTCGGAGTAGCCAGCAAGAAGGAATTGAGGGGGTGGCAGGTCGGCAGGACCCTGTATTGGGTGCTATGAAGGTGCGACTCCAGGGAGCTCCCAGGCTGACCCTACGGATGCTGCTAGGGGAAAAATCTTCCAGCCGTCATGCAGGCGGCATGCACACACCTGATTGGAATGAACATGAACAACACATCTCAAAGAACAACAGTTACGAGAAGGTGAGTAACCGTTTTTTCCACACTTTGTTAAATGAAGTTTCACTTAATATCAACATGGCTATGCTGGAAAAACAACTTCAACCTAGACCAGTGGTTCTCAACCTATTTACTACTGTGGGCCGCATATGTGGCCCACAACGTGTTATGTGGACTGCATGCAATATTATCTCGATGGCCCTGAGGATGTCAAATGGGCCGTAGCTCTCGGCTGATTGGGCCCCAGGTTCAGAACCATTGACCTGGATGGTACCCTCTCCTGTCAAAATATCTTATTGATATGTATTTGCAATAAACTGAGTGCAGCTCAGGCCTGAGGAGATTGTGCCCATAGGTGCGGAGGGGCGCTGCTGCGGGCGTGGCACGCTGTGCCCGTAGGAGTGGGGGGGCGTGGGCAGGCGCTGCTGCAGGCGTGGCACGCTGTGCCCGTAGCTGCCCAGAGGCTAAGGTGGTGCTGAGCTATTAATTACAATGCAGATCTATTTCTAAGATCTGGCCTGACTTGTGTGTCTAGGGTACAGCTTTTTTACTAGAGTGACAGAGCTTCCATTTTAAGTGGAAATTCGATCCCTGTTTGAAGTGTCTAATGTTAATTTTATCTTACAGCAGTTCAATTTCCTTTTTTAAAAGGTATAAATTTTTTTGGCTACTCTTGGCCTTTTTTGGAAGGTCGTGTGGGGGATAGCCACTTCTCCAGAGGCTGCCAATGCGGAACAGCACAGGCAAAAGGAAGTGCTCTTCAGGTCTAGTTAGCGCTTGACTCCAGTCTTGTGCAAACAGATCTGTTCTTTTTGCAAGTAACTCTTAGGAGAGCCTCTTCAGTGGTTGTGACCATCCTTCATTGCTTTTTAAACTCACTTGAACAGCAGTACTGATATAACACAACACCACTTCCAGCAGTTTTGGGCTATTATCTGGCTTCCATGTTGGTAGGTTATAGAAGTATCTTTGCTTTGATAGTTCTCTGCTGCCTTCATCTTCAGTCAATAGACAGCAGGACTGGCATACATACAGTATCTCATAAAAATTGGCCAGAAGTCAACTTTCTTTTCTGTATGTGGGAATTAACAAAACTCTAGTAGCTGAGTTTCTAAACATGCTTTTCTATGAAAAAAGTTTAATCCATCCGAAGGCATCTAGATTTTGAGTCTGGAAGACTTTTTTTTCTCACCCTTAATGCACTTGTGCAGTAGATAAAATTTTGGACCTCAAACATTGACTTTTGTTCAATATCTTTAACAATATACAATGCCCAGAATTATTCCTGTTCTCCCCCCCCTTAAATACTTATTCTGTATAAATACCTTTAATGAAATGATTTTCCTGCTCAGTAATTTTTTTTTCTTCCTTTGCATTTTTAAAAATGTCTGCAGCATTGCTCGAGTGTTTTTTCTGTACTGGTCTACCCTTTAGTTGTAGGCCTAAGAGAAAATAGAAGTCCTAAAAGTGCTTCCAATTTATTCTTGTCCTTTAGCTCCCCCCTTCTTTGTGTCTGTACTAGTTTACGTCCTTCCTCCCTTCCCCACCGCCCCACAAGTACATATACTGATATGTGCTGCGGCAGTGCTTCACTTGAATCGGTTTAGACTTCTTTTGTTTTTCATTTTGGTTGGGTTTTTACTGTTGCATGAATGAGCCAACGATCCATTGTAATAAGAGTAAAAGCAAAACTGAGATTGTGATCCTTGCTTAAAATTAAATGTGCACACTGCGTCGTAGCAAATGTATTAACATAGTGATGTCAACGACTTTGTGAAGCTTGCATAGCATTACATAAAAATCCATCAAAATGCACAATGCCATCTTGTTACTATTGCCGAGTCCAACAAATAGCGAGGGTGTGTGGTTTTTAAAAAAAACAAACAACAAAACCCAGCATATTGGACAAGAGATGGGGTTAGTCTGATATTTTTGGCTTGTTAAAACAGTGACAATATAGTTTTATGGATTAACCATGGACAGGAATTTTGGAGGCATGGGTATGCCACTTAACTTCTCTCTAGTTCCCTATCTCTTTTTGAATTGTTGAGGGTATGATAAATGTGTCAGCTTCACATGGGTGTCAGGTATTACACAGTTCTTTGTATTACAAAGATTGTTTAGGTGCCAGTATAACTAACATTTCCCTTGTTACAAAACTAAGCTTTTGTCTCTCAATCCCCAAACTGGTTAACATGCATGTTAAAAATACAGGCTCTGTAACTTGATTAAGCCTGATTTTAGGGTATAGCGTTCATGTCTGTGCACTGAAGTGATCTGTTCACATTATGACCATTTAAAATGGACACAGCAGCTGTGTTTAAATGTTTTATTTACTTTCCATTTTTGTGTGATACAGCCTTGTGGAAAAGCTTTTCCCTGTTGGCTGACTTTTTCTCCGTGCGGTGAACTCTAATTTTCTTCCTTTTCTGTTTCTAATGATACAGAAATCCAATTGACTGACCTTGTTTTGAATGTGCACTAGCATTATTGATGTTGGCAGGAATGTGCCTGGGATCATTTTAATTGCTGCCAGTGAAGCAGTGGTGCCCTCTCCCTTAATAGCTTATCCCACAACATGGTGACTTTCCTTAATATTTCAGTGATAGAGTAGCAGAGGGTTTTTTCTTCCCACAAAGCTCAGGAAAATCTGGAGGGAATTGGCCTATGAGATTATAACACTTTTAAGGTAGGAGTAAGGTTTTGGGTTTAATTTGATTGTGCCCTCTCAGTGAATATGGTTTAATTATTTTCTGTTGTGACACTAACAGATTTTGCTGACATTTTCCAGATCTACCATGGTGGCTACTTCTCATTCGCCAGAAAGCATTGATTGGCAAGCTCCCAGAAAGCCATGAAGTGTGCAAAATAACCAAAATTGCAGTGATTCCGCTCTCTGAAACGGACCCTCAGGATCTGGAGTTGGAGGTATGATTTTAAAACCTTGAAAACATCTAATTTGAAATTCTTAGAGATTCAAGGTATGTGAGGTAGTATCTTTTATTGGGCCAACATATCCCTTGGGATGCATAGGAAGTGACAGATGTTGGCACGGATGCCCATTGCTTCCACTCTGACATGCAGTCCTGCTTGCTTTTGTAATCATGACTCCTGTAGGAGTCCTTCATACACAAGCTTCCCTTACTATGTCTGCCTCAGGACATTTCTAAAGGGGGACTTCTCAGAAATGAGGGATAACTACGAATTAAATGCATCCTCAGACTGTATTAATTTTCACTGTAGGTTGGGAGGAAAAGAATCCAGAGTAATCTGATCAGATTGTCAGTCCCCTCAAATTCTGCAGAGGCCGAAGCTATTGGGGAGGCTTTTGTGTATGCCACAGAGGGGAAATTCACACCACCTTTAGGCTCAGGCTACCCTCCCTGCAGAGATACAGGGGGAGGATAGTGCCTATAAAGATATGATAATCAGGGGCTTCAGTGGGAAATGACTGACCGCCATTTTATTTAGCAATAGGATATCTTCAGGACTATAGAGCTTATGTTCTTGTTAGTAAGAAATGCTCTAGTCTAACAGATCCAGAATGTATTCTTTAAATGTCAATACAATTAAGGTGTGACTCTAGGCTTATAACTAATTGGGAAATAAAATCTTTTAAAGAATTATTCATTCACTAGTTCTGGAAAGTTGCTGTTGTGTGGCAAAGCACTCTTTCTGTCAGACCCTCTTGTTGGGGTCTGAGTGTGCTACTTCTACAACAATATTAGCTCCTGCCTCCCAGAGTCTTATAGCAAGTTATGCAGCGATAGGAGTAGAACTGCATGAATATGTGCATCCAGTGTTGACAAACTTCCTACTAGGATAGTATCTGGTAACTATACTATTAATAATCACCCATCAATAATCAAATTTTTGCTCTTCTGTCACAAAAATTTGTGGAAGAAAACACCCAGATAATTGTCAAGGAATCTATATAGCTTATTCGGTTTCTTGGTAATCTGTAGTTGAGACTTGAAGACTACAAATAAAACTCTGTAGTCGTCTTCCTTTTTTCTCCTTAATGAAATTTAAGATGATCACATTATTTACCTTCATTCTAAACAAGAGATTATGGAAATAACTAATTGCTAACTATCAGAAAATCCCTGAAAAGACACCGATTTACTGAATTTTACAAAACCTAGTCTACATAAACAGGACCAGGATGTTTGTTTAAAAAAAAAAAAAGTGGGTGGACGGATGGCTCAATGAAATATATGGAGCCTTTCATATTTAGGACAGGGTTTTAATTTGGCAGAGGTCACTATTCACTGAACAGCAAAGTGGTTTATGTCAACTGGAAATTAAACTATTGTTTTTATGTTCCTACTTGAATAAGTGATATTGGTCTCATATCTAGTTATGAAAACTTGTTTTTGGCCTTCCTGATGTTTAAATTTGGATTTCTGTAAAAAGTTGTGTTCAGTACAATAACGATTCTCTGAAATAATCTGAGGTTTAGTGATTTCATTCTGACTTGTAGCATGAATAATTAGTGCACGGATGACAGTTAACAGATGATAAATTTATGTTCTGCAAAATAAATGAATTTTGTAAGCCTTTGATTCAGTCGTAACTGTCAAAAGTAAATGTATAAAGTGTTTAAGGGTATGTCTACACTGGCAGAGTTACAGCACCTCTCAGCGAGCGCTGAGAGAAACCACTGTTGTGTGTTCACACTGTCAGCTGCTTGCGCAATAGCATGTTCACACTCATGGCACTTGCAGTGGTATTCAGAGTGGTGAACTCTGGACAGCTATCCCATAGAGCATCTCTTCCTCTTCTGCCACTAAGAGTTGTGGGAAGACGGAGGGGGTCGCGGGGCATCCTGGGTTCTGTCCCAGTGCCCTGTGATGCATTGCTTCGTATCCCAGTAATCCCTGTGCTTCTGTTCGCATTTTTGGCGCTATCTTTGAATGGTTTGTGTACTGCATGCTCGGCCTCTTCGGTCTGCAGGAACAGATTCGGCACTATTGGAAAGTATGCTGCTTGCTCTGACTAACCCATCATGAGTGGCAGTGGCATTATTCCTTAAACTACAAAGGCAAGAGGAGTGTGACATTGATCTCTCCACGGGTAGTAGCTACGACACGGGATTGTTTGTGGCATTCATGGAGGTGCTGACCGCAGTGGAACGCTGCTTTTGGGCTCAGGGAAACAAGCACTGTGGTTGGATCACATTGTCATGCATGTCTGGGATGATGAGCAGTGGCTGCAGAACTTTTGGATGAGGAAAGCCACATTCATGGGACTGTGTGATGAACTTGCGCCAGCCCTGCGGTGCAAGGACACGATAATCTTGGAATTTTATAATTTAAAACTTATTGCCAGTCTAAAGATACAATTAAACAGATATTCTAGAAGGTGTATGAACTTACCATCCTTTTACTTTCTGCTTTTTCTCTTTCTGTAACATGGTGGTTAGTACCTTTTGGTTTGTTTAAGGTAAACAGAATTGAAGAGCTGGACTAATGAATCTTTGGTAATTACTTACAGATGCCTGTGGATGGATTTACATTCTGTCCTTTGGGGAGGCAGAGAGAAGTAAAAGTAACTGTTGGTGTGCCATGTCAAAGGCAAAGATGAGGACAGAGGGGGGAGAGTGCCTTAGAATGGTTCAGTAGTGGATGAAAGAACCAAGGTGTACAAGGTTCCATAAGTGTAATTCCTCTCCTTACTGATACACATTAGTATTTTAGGATTAAAAATATTTGTGTATAAATAGAAAATGAAACTCTCATGTATTGTATTCACAGTTCTTTAACTGTATCATTTTAAAAATAAGACATAATCTGAAGTCTTTTCTGAAGACACAATCTAAAAAGGTGAATGCACTTAACAGGAAAAAAATGACTTCTGTTTTATCTATCAAACACCAGAGAAATTAGGACAGAACTGTAGAATTATGCACTGGTATGGTAATAAGTAAGAAATATTGAGTTTAGAAATGAATGACTTGAATCTTGCAGAATTATCTATGGAAGTACTGCTATTAACCAGTAATTTCTTGTTAAAAAAAGAATTTATTCAGCAATTTAAAATATCAGTCTGACTTCCAAAGACTAGCATAACAATTAACAGAGCTTTTTATGATCCATGTTTGTATTGTTTAGTGGCAGTTCAGTATTGACAGGCATTCTTTGCGGGAGCATGCTTGTATTGTACATGTCAAAATACTTGGTTTGATGTGTGTCACCTTTTTTATTATGGGTATAAGTAGTTATGGCGGTGACACATTATAAAGCATGCAATTAACACAGCAAGAAGTAGATGGAAAGATGTAAATACTTCTTTTATTGTTGAACTTGTATTTAATCTGATGAAGATATTAGTCTTATTTTTAATCTTACTGAGAGTCTAAGTACATGTTAGTGAAATCTAATTTTATTTAAATTTTATTTATAAATAAAAATTGCTGTTGGGACAAATGTTAAGTATCAACTTTAACTGACACAGTATTTTTATTATTTAGCTCTGTAAAAAGCATCACTTTGGGATAAATAAGACAGAGAAGATTACACAGTCTCCAGATGACTCTAAATTTCTACTCAAGACCTTTACTCAAATTAAATCAAATGTATCTGCATCAAATAAAAAGAAGGTGAGGATTTACTATTTTATTTGTGATTTTTCAAAGCATTTTTGATTTAGTGATTTGAAGGCTGTGGTGGATAACCAGAGTAACATAATACACCCTGTAAAGAAAACCAGTAAATGACCTAGAATTATGTAGTATATAACACAAAGAAAACAAGTTGACTTCCATCCTGAGTGTTTCATTTTAGTCCTCATGCTCATTCATTTGATTTTATGTAATATAGATTTTCAGAAGATGGGGCCATAGCATTAAATGTTTAACTGTTACAGAATTATATTCACTTAGAATGGAAAGTACATTTGAAGGGTTCTCCTGGTGAAGTGGAGTTAATAGAGATATTTTTCATCTTTATAAAACAATACTAGTTGCTAACGCTGTAATAAAGAGAAAAATTGTGCATACAAAACATTCTTCTATCTTATAACCCTAGTCATAAAGTCACCATCTTGAAACAAAATCCATGAGGGAATGATGGAACAGAGCAGAGGTCTGTAGATATTGCAAAAAGGAGTACTGGTGGCACCTTAGAGGCTAGCAAATTTTTTTGAGCATAAGCTTTTGTGACCTACAGCTCACTCATTGCATGCATGTAGTGGAAAATACAGTGGGGAGATTTTATATACACAGAGATATTGCCTAATTCATTTTAGGAATTTCAGTTTCCAGCAAAGTAGAAAAACAATTCAGCTTTTCACCTGGAAAGTAGCCTGAAAAGAATACAAACACTTCAAATTATTTTTGGATTTGTGTACCTAGTGGATGAGAGATGAAGGTTTCTCCAAACTCTGTAGAAAGAAATCTGAAGTGACACTGAGGAACTAAATCTAACAAACGATAGCACATGTGTACATACTATTTGCTATACAACAAGCTAGTTTCACTAACTTCAGCACTTCAGAATCCTTCTCTAGATGATCCCCATGATCTACTAAAACTGTATTTCTACATCCACTCTTGTATCTAGTGCTTTTTTAGTTTTGTTCTTAAATCCTGACTTGAATAGAAAAAAAATTAGTTGTTAATAAGTTTGAGACGTTTTTAAAAACATTCTGTGACATCACACACAGTAAAATCTCTTCTTTATGCTTATAAATAACTTTAAAAGTTAGAGACAGCATGGTTATTAATGCATTTTTTTGTAATCACCTGTTATTTATTAAAAAGAAAAGGAGTACTTGTGGCACCTTAGAGACTAACCAATTTATTTGAACATAAGCTTTCGTGAGCTACATCTCACTTCATCGGATGCATATGTACATTGTAAGGAGAGTGATCACTTTAGATAAGCTATTACCAGCAGGAGAGCAGGGTGGGAGGAGGTATTGTTTCATGGTCTCTGTGTATATAATGTCTTCTGCAGTTTCCACAGTATGCATCCGATGAAGTGAGCTGTAGCTCACGAAAGCTTATGCTCAAATAAATTGGTTAGTCTCTAAGGTGCCACAAGTACTCCTTTTCTTTTTGCGAATACAGACTAACACAGCTGTTACTCTGAAACCTGTTATTTATTGCAAGGTCTCTGCAGTCTGACCTGGCTGGTATGTGGTTTCTCCCAATAATTCTTCCTAAATGTTGGGGTCCTTCCATAGAACCCAGACGATAGGATTGACTTAAAAGGAGGGTCCCCTATGTATTTGTGGTAGGTGTGTCCAAGTCCTCACATGTTAACTGATAAATTTTGATAACTTGAAAACTTTAGATTTAAAAACTGGTGCTTCCATTTTTTTTTTATATTTGAGGAGATTGTAGAACAATGTTTTGTGATAGTTGGACATATGCTTTTAGGCTGATGCTGATGTTAAACTCTCATAGAGATAGTGCTACAAAGAATATTCTGTTGAATTCTATCCTGTAATGAAGTGTATATACACATTCAACATTTTTTAGGGGAACTAGACGGAGGCTTAATCTTGAATCAGTATTTAGATTTTTTTTTTAACTTATGATATGTGTTCTCTGTTTCATACAAGTACCTCAAAGCCACTTTTTTCTTCTATAAAAGATTTTGTTTTGGCTCTTGAATCTGTGGAGTTGGTATTTTTATCACGTTTGAACAAGGTGTTAGCACTTTGAAGCTTGATAATGTAATCAGTCAGTTATTGATAGTAACAATACGTAAAGAGCAAATAAAAGAAGAGACTCTTCATAAAAGACTTAATGTTTTGAGTGTGATCTCTAGGAAGATTTTCCTTGTGGCAAATTATGCTTTCGAAAAGAATGTGCTTGATATTTTTGGGGGTTTGCATTTTTGAGGCACCAGTGGAGAACAGGTTGATTCATGGATGATATCTAAGTTAAACAGTTTTCACATGTGAAATAGAGAAATGTTTCATCAAAGAACAGATGAGTTGACAGTTTGCTTTTATAATGCAAACCTGTTTAAAAAGTCTATTTCTGTTTGATAGACAGATATTTGAAAACGTTTGATGAACAATCATAGCTTTATACCATGGCATTTTATTTATCAATGTCCTCTACCTTTTCTTCCCTTGTGCATTTTTTCCAGTAAAGTTAAATACGTATTTTAATACACTTGTCGTTCTTGATACTGATCGGGATATACTTTAAATATTATTAGTTTTGTATTGCTATAGTACCTGGTAGCCCCAACAGCTTGCATCCTGTTGCCCCAAATAGTTAACAATAAGAACATAGGACTGCAAGGGAGCTCCTGGATCATCAAGTTCAGTCCCCTGCTATTGCAGGCAACCACGTTATATAATCCTGTTCATAAAGATATTAAGTTCCATCTTAAAACGGGTTAGCTTTCGTGCCCTCACTACTCCTATTGGAAGGCTGTTCCAGAACCTCACTCTGTTGATGATTAGAAACAGTCTTCTAATTTCCAGCGTAAATTTACTCATGGCCAATCTAAATAGACAAGAAAAGGGGATGGGGAGGAGGGGAAGGTTTATGATATACAAAATAGTGGTTTGCAAGCCTGGAGTTAGTTCCACAATGGAAAAAAAAATGTTGGAGGTGGGATTGGGCAGGGGATGGTAGGAGTGGAATACCTAAACCGAAAGGCAAAGGAAGGGGGAGTGAGGAGAAGATGAGTGGGGAATTCCATGAAATCTCCAAAGGGTTTTGCTGCTGTTGACTTTATATGGAAGATGCTTGGATACTGTGGTGATGTGTGACAGTATCAAACCTAGAGATAGAGGGAGGGAAGGACTGAGAGTGGCCTGGAGGGAAGTGGGGCTAAGAAACTGTCTGTGTGTGAGTGAGAGAGAGAGAGCGCGGGGGGGGGGGGGGCACTAGCAAGCAGCGAATCAGTAAAAGGGAAGAGCATTTCTAAACAAGACATACAAGTGTTGCATTTAATTTACCTCAATGATCACATCCGTTAGGGCCCAAGACTTCAGTGTCACGATTATAGGTAGGCTTGGAAAGATTAGATTTTTGTATTGGTAAATGTCGATTTTACTATACACACAAACAAACAAAAATTCCCATAGATGATGACTGCAATTTACGGGTAGGCGAAGTAAGAAAAATGCAGCTTGAGAACTTACTAATGTTTGATGTAAGGATATTTCCTTTGACATTTGATGTTGACAGTTTGTGTTTTAACGCTTATAAAGCTTTAACTTCTTAAATCTACTATGATTAAATAATTGTCTGACCCCCATAATTTCCAGGAGCTGGGAAAACTTAAATTGATAAATGTTTGTTTTAAGCTTTTTTTATTTGTTAGTGTCAAAATTATAACAAAATGAAAATAAAATTCTGCCAAGCCTAATTACAGGATAAGACATTTCTTCAGTCATTTTCTTGACTTTCTTTTCCTGGGTATACTACCTGTTAAGATGACGAGTGTCTTGTCTCCTGAAACCATATCCAAGCTGCACCTATCCTGGAGCTTCCATAGTCTGGCAAGCAGCTTTCTTACATTAATTCATTTCTTTTTCCTTTTAATTTCACAGTTTGTCTGTGAGAGGGGTGATAAATGATGGTTTATTTTGAGTCCTTTAGCTGCTAATCTAATTGAAGGTGATAGCTTGATTGGTCATTAGAAAACACTTCATAATCTGACAGTGTAAAAATCGGGCAACTCTTTTTTTTTTTATTCTGTAGTCTGTCCTCTCCTCTCTCTTGCAGCCATTCCCCACCTCCACAGTAAGCAGCAAATATATTTAATTTGTCATGGAAGCAAGTCCCCACTCCCTCTTCTTGTTGAAGGCCGCATTGCTCAGAATGGCTATAGCAAAGGGCAGTATGTGTGTGGGGGAGAATTCACAATGTTTCACACCCCCACTCCCAGAGCTCAGTCTGACTTAATTGGTTGAAACACTCAAGGGGGAGAGTTTCAGTCCCTTGCTTAGCACTAACTTTCAACTGAAGGTGAGATTCTACTGGTAAAGTAGATCTACTCAGTTGTACATTCAGTGTTTTAAGCCCTGCTCTCTTTCTGTGAGTAACATAATAAAAATGTGAATGTTTATAAGCCGAGGTGTTAACATTGAGTTTAAATGTTTAGAAGAACCAAATGGTGGAATGTAAAGATGTACATCAATAATGATAAGGAGTACTTGTGGCACCTTAGAGACTAACAAATTTTTTTGAGCATAAGTTTTTGTGAGCTACAGCTCACTTCATCAGATGCATTCAGTGGAAAATACAGTGGGGAGATTTTATATATACCGAGAACATGAAACAATGGGTGGTTACCATACACACTGTAATGAGAGTGATCAGATAAGGTGAGCTACTACCAGCAGGAGAGAAAAAAAAAACAAACCTTTTATAGTGATAATCAATGTGGGCCATTTCCAGCAGTTGACAAAAACGTGTGAGGAACAGTACGGGGGGAAAATAAACATGGGGAAATAGTTTTACTTTGTGTAATGACACATCCACTCCCAGTCTTTATTCAAACCTAAGTTAATTGTATCCAGTTTGCAAATTAATTCCAATTCAGCAGTCTCTCGTTGGAGTCTGTTTTTTGAATTTTTTTGTTGAAGAATTGGCACTTTTAGGTCTGTAATTGAGTGACCAGAGAGATTGAAGTGTTCTGCAACTGGTTTTTGAATGTTGTAATTCCTGATATCTGATTTGTGTCTATTTATTCTTTTACATAGAGACTGTCCAGTTTGGCCAATGTACATGGCAGAGGGGCATTGCTGGCACATGATGGCATATATCACGTTGGTAAATGTGCAGATGAACCAGCTCCTGATGGTGTGGCTGATGTGATTAGGCCCTATGATGGTGTCCCCTGAATAGATATGTGGACACAGTTGGCAACGGGCTTTGTTGTAAGGATAGGTTCCTGGCTTAGTGTTTTTGTTGTGTGGTGTGTAGTTGCTGGTGAGTATTTGCTTCAGGTTTGGGGGCTGTCTGTAAGCAAGGACTGGCCTGTCTCCTAAGATCTGTGAGAGTGATGGGTCGTCCTTCAGGATAGGTTGTAGATCCTTGATGATGCGTTGGAGAGGTTTTAGTTGGGGGCTGAAGGTGATGGCTAGTGGTGTTCTGTTGTTTTCTTTGTTGGGCCTGTCCTGTAGTAGGTGACTTCTGGGTACTCTTCTGGCTCTGTCAGTCCGTTTCTTCACTTCAGCAGGTGGGCATTGTAGTTGTAAGAATGCTTGATAGAGATCTTGTAGGTGTTTGTCTCTGTCTGAGGGGTTGGAGCAAATGTGGTTGTATCATAGAGCTTGGCTGTAGACAATGGATCGTGTGGTGTGGTCTGGATGAAAGCTGGAGGCATGTAGGTAGGCGTAGCGGTCAGTAGGTTTCCGGTATAGGGTGGAGTTTATGTGACCATCGCTTATTAGCACCGTAGTGTCCAGGAAGTGGATCTCTTGTGTGGACTGGTCCAGGCTGAGGTTGATGGTGGGATGGAAATTGTTGAAATCATGGTGGAATTCCTCAAGGGCTTCTTTTCCATGAGTCCAGGTGATGAAGATGTCATCAAGATTAATGATGATGTGGGCCATTTCTATTGGTGGCCTTGTATGGTATTTAAAAGCCACCACTTACTTCACAATATTTAAAAATAATCTACTTTTAAAACATTTATTTCCAGAGTACAGTAAAATTGTGGACTTCGTCAGATGTTTGCCCTAGAAAAGTGTGATTGAAAATACAAATTTCCATTTTTGCTTAGGACTAATATCTGAAGAGCACTGGTTATTGATAAATGTAACTCATGGAAAAATTTCATTCAATAACTTCTAGCTCTTTTGCACTTGCAAGACCCCATGTATGATTCTGCGGTAGTGCAAGTGACCCCATAATTTCAGTTTGGCTAGATGCCACATATTTGTGTTCTCTGAATCAGATAATTAAAATGTCCAATTTCTTGCCATCATTAAGATTGTCCACTTGCTGTTTTGCCTTGCTACAGTTTTTCTGGACATTCCCTTCTTACAAGATGGGGTTCAGTGGATTTCTTGTCTGCTGCCCTTAAAATGAGAATGGGAGGCAGCAAGAGAGACTTTGTTGGCAATTCAAGGTAGCAAAAATGAGTGGCTTGCTCAGCTGGTCCTTTTTCTAAGAAGTGTGGGCAGAAGAGACTAAAGTGGAGATGGTTGCCATCTACTGCTTCTGCATGGCTTAGGGAACTATGTAGTAAGAGAGAAAGATGGCTGTTCTGTGTGACCCTAAACTCATCTGTTTCTTCATGATTGAAGGACCTCAGCTGAAAACTGCTTCCTCATGTTCTCAAGATAATTCTTTTAGCACAATTTGTTCTCCCTTCCTCAGCCCATTTGCCTTTTTGGCCACACAGCCCAAAAACACACAGCACCCAGATTGTAGTAGCATTCCTCTCTTACAAAGACAATAATAGGGATTGTTAGGAATTTACATTGTGGTGCATTTCTAGAACTTTTTCATTTGAGCTGAAATATGTTGGAATGAACATTGTGGAATGATTCTCACTTTGGCTCAGAATCCAGTTTAGCTTTGCTGAATAAATCCAAGGGGCATAGGGCATTTTCATTTACTAATTTGCTTGTTTTATTACAATCAGCTATATAATATTACCTCAGCATCTGCAGCATTTTGCTGTATCAACAAGGCCTTTCTGAGTGCAAGAGATGCTTATCCATCTTATCCATTTATTTTTGTAGGTTGAAATCCTGAATGAAGTAAAATTGAATAAACCTGCGTAATCTTAGTAAAACATTTTGTTAGGCCAATAGTTTTCATAAAATTCCCCCAAACTATCTATAAAACTTGTTCATGTCCAGGTTGCTTGCACCACCTTCTGGATACTGTTCTTGGCAAAATGCTTTCCCATACATGATGCACAAGGAAAGTTGCGTTTGTGCCCAGCACCTCTAAGAATCTACTACAACTACTTTGTTTTATATTAAATTTGATCTTTCCTACATCTACATGGGCCTCTTCATCAGGAAAGTTTGCTTTTGTTGGAGTGTGCATGCTGGTCTGCAAGTGTCCTTACCTGATTTTTATTTAGCTCCACTAAGAAGGTGGTAATATTATTTTGTCTTGCAGATAAAAGAAAGTAAGGAGAAGGAGAAACTGGAGAGGAGGTTATTAGAAGAACTCTTCAAAATGTTCATGGATTCAGACTCCTTTTACTATAGTCTGACTTATGACCTAACAAACTCTGTCCAGAAGCAAAGCTCATGTGAGAAGACTAACTTGTCGCTGTGGAGGAAAGTAAGTATTTATACGTCAGAAGATGGCTGCCCAGTCTGTGTTTTCAACATACTGTATTTGTTAGGAGTCCTAGTGGTATTGATTTTGAAACTTTTAAAGGCCAGATCATCAGCTGGTATAAAATATCAACTGGCTCTACATTAGGTTTCTACATAATGAAAACAAAATTAAAAACTACCAAGTACATGTCTTGGTATGAGATCTGTCAAAATGTTTCGGATTTAAAAAAAAAAAAAAGCGAGCAGTGAAGGGTTGGATAACCAGTTGGAGTTATTGGGTAGCTAATTCATGTTTGGGATCACATGTGTGTCTTTACTGAGAGGTTCTGAAAAACCTGGTTTAAAATACTGCTGTTTTATTCTCTTACAGGTTGATGACAGATTCTTTTGGAACAAACACATGATTCACGATCTCATCAATACTGATGTGGGTAATTGTTTTCTAAAAAGTGCATCTTAAATTTGTTAAAGCTGAACACTATTTAGTAGAGGTGGTCAGAAATGTTCCAACATAATTGTTCAAAGGAAAACGCAGGTTTGTTGCAATGGAAATATTCTGCAGGATTATGCTGATTTTAACTAAACTTTCCACAGAAACCTGCCTGTTTTCCTGGTAGCTCATGCGCTGGGCTCCCCAGCATCTTGTCAGTCTGCCTGGAAGGGGACTTGGGAGGACTTCCAGGCACATTGGCAGTATAGGGGTGCCTCTTTCCTTGGTTGGCTGGCTGCCAGATTGGCGATGTCTGTGCAATACTTAGGACAGTGGCGTCCTGATCCTTGACGAGGGCTCCTTTGTGCTACAGTAATACAACTAAGTAATAGTAATACTGTTCAGTGTTACAAAGTGCTACTGTGCATCGAAGTATTCTGAGCTTTTGTTAGTATGTATGGTTGATATATAAGTGATAAAGCAGCAAACAAGCCACTTTAACTTTTCCTTAAATAGAAATGTGAATTAGAAATGCTTCATTAACACTGTCTTCTAAATTTTCAAGCTCATAGATGAACATAGTGTAATATATCACAAAGATTTAAAGGTTAAAACTAACTAGTTGGGCTAGCTAGAAACTTCAAAACAAAAGTTTAACACTTGCCTTCTGTCATTTGTGGTTTAAAAAAAATAAAACTTGGCTATCAAATGTGCCATCTTTCTGTGGGAGTCTTCTCATTTGTTGAGACTTGGAGGACCAGGGCCTAAATATATAAAGGTTTTGTCCACAAGATGAAAAATGTAGAAAATTAGTTTGTCATATTTCCATTAGTTGTAAATATGACGGCGTCTGTTTTTTGAGCCAAAAAAAAAAAAAAAGATAGTTTGGGGCAAATTCACACGATAATTTGTAGGAGAATGAGAAACTTGATGATTTATGACACAACTCACAGCTCAGTAGAGACTTCCTTTTGGAGCAGTGGTGCCCAAGCTTTTCCTGTCGCCTGACCCTTTACCAGTAATGGAATCGGTCTGTGCCCCGCCTCCGTTACTGCACAGTTGGCTCAGCAGAGGAGCTTGGGCTGAAGGCAGGGCTGGGGACAGGGGAAGGGCTGGAGGTGGCCCTGGCCTGGGGGGGGAGAGGGAATGAGGACAGAGCTGGGCTGGAGGTGAAGCAGGGGGCAGAGTGGAGCTGCGGGTGGGGCCAGAGCTGGGCTGACGGCGGAGCAGGGGACAGAGCTGCAGCTGGGGGTGGGGTGGGATGGAGTTGTGGCTGGGGCCAGGGCCGGGTCCAGGGCGGGGCTGGGGGCAGAGCAGGACTAGGTGGTGCTCTGCCTTCGCCCTCCCCAAGGGCGCTGGCCCAGATCCTGCCGTGCTTCCCTCTCCCCCCCGCACATTCCTCCATGCCCTCCTAGGGGGTTCTTACCACAAGTTAGAGACTGTTATTTTAGAGAATACAACTAATAGCAAGCATAGTATATGTCTCTTATCTTTATTACATTTTCTTGTTTTATGTATACATTTAGAATATAATAAGTTAAATGTAAATGATAAACAGAAATAAAGGGGAAACTAATCTAAACTCAATATGCATCATTTAAGATTTGAACGTTTTGGTTATTCTTTATACTGTGTGGTTAATTGCTTCACGTGTGATGCCTGACTTTCCACAAATATGTCAGGCTCTTCAAAGTAGAAGTAGCAGTTGTCTCTGACATTAATTTTGATCTCCTGTGCATTTGATCTGCTGAATTTCTTCCATTTATGGCAACTAACTTAAAAAGGTAAATGGAATGTGTAATTCTTGTGGCGCAATAGCATCCCTGATCCTGGCAGGATTCTTTACTTGCACTATGTTGAAAGTGACTTGAACAAGAGATTTTGATGAACCAGACAAAAAGCAGTGTACCATAAAATGCAGCTAAAGGAGAGTTCCACAAAGAAGGAAAGAACTGCTTTCTCCCTCCTGAAAAGACTGATAAGAGAGAGATTTCTTTTCTGAAAGCCTTCTGGAAATTTTTAAATGAATAGACTTTGGTCTGACATTTTAGCAAGGATAATTTAATCTTTCAACATTACAACAGGATACTGATTGTGGATGTTTAAAAAAAAAATCCAATCTGAATATTCTGATTTGACATTATTACAGAAGGCTCTTTGCTTCTTGTCTGAAACGATATTATTTACCCAACAGATCTCTTCCATTTGACAGAACACTTGAATCTTGTGTTTTAATTTGACTGTTAACTGTCAGTGTTCAAGCTTTTTTTTAAAAGAAGAGTTTAAATTATTTGGATGCTGTCTGTAAGACACAAATGAAATCCTTTAAAGAATGTAACTTTTTAAAATTAATAGTGAGCAATATGATGAAACTTTTAGGTTACATTGTAATGCGCCAGGGCAGCTCCTTTGGTTTTATTTTTCACCAGTCTCCCCAAAAAGACCCTCTCCCAGCTCAAAAAAACCACAACCCTCTGGTTCTGCTGATTAAAATAAAAGCACCATCAGAAGAGAAGGTAAAAAAGGTGTTCATAGAAGAGGCAGGGATTCTGGGAATTTTTGTGGGATTGGACCTGAGTTTTGAGAAGACTTCTCTAAAAGCCAGAGTAACACCAAGCACACCTGCAGAAATAGCAATAATATCAGAAACCTCTGTAGATTAGCGTAACTGTTAAAACTGGTATAGATGTATATATTTTTTTTGTAATTTACAGAACACAGAAGTGGACTCTTGGATTATACCCATCATTCAGGGATTTGTACAGATTGAAGAACTTGTAGTTAATTACAGTGATGCATCTGATGATGAGAAAAGCAGTCCAGAGACGCCTCCTCAGGAGTCAATTTGTGTAGATGATATTCACCCTCGATTTCTGGTAGCACTTATCTCACGCCGAAGTCGGCATAGAGCTGGTAAGCAGAGTGTGTCCAAGATACTAACCATGCCAAAAGGGATGTGAAGGATAAAATTTTGAAAATAATAGTGCTGCATGGTACAGTCCAGAATCACACTCCAAAATTCACTGATAAATGAGAAACAACTGAAGCGCTACCTAAAATGTTGTGAAAAAATTAATTTGTCCAAATCTGTACATAAAAATAGATTTAAGCTTTGCTTTTAGAACTTGCCATCCTCTAGGTGCCTTAGAAATTTTGAGGAAAAAGTGGTGATTTAAAGTTTAGATACTGTTAGTTACATAACCTCCTTCTGACACCCCCATGCAGCCACCACACAGTATTGTTTAGCTAATGCTCTGAAGTTCAGAAGTTCAGTGCTGTTTCAGGGATTGATTCTTATTCTAATATTGTGGAATTACATTTCCATGTTTTATATAAATTTAGTTTCCTACTTAATATGAATGTAATTACTCAAACTTACTAACTTTCTTGCCTTTGGAATACTGATGTAAACCATTATAAACTTTTCCAAACTACTGTACTTGGCAATCAGGTCAGAGGACACTGGATGGAAAAACAAATAGTAGCCACAGCAGCAAGAAATGTTTAAAATGCACAGAGCTAGGTATATAGATGGAAATGTAATTCCTTTCATTTGCTAATGAACAATTCTGCCCATATTACAAATCTTGAAGCTGCTCATGGAGCTTTCTTCATTACTGTTCTGTAAACTGGAGCATCTGTCAGTCAAAGATGATCTGTAGTTTCTTTCAATTTAGTATTTTGGGTTTTTAGTGTTCAGGTTTTGCTTGTACATGTTTATTTGGTAGAAATCTGCTCTATCAAGGTTATAGGCCTTTTGTAATGGATTAATTACTTTAAATCACACAGTTTACTTATCACAAGTCTATAAATTACTGTCAGACCCCACCCGCAGCCCTTAAATTTTTTTCATATAGTTAAGCTCCTGCTATAGGGCGGCTCCAGTAATAGCACACAACACTCACAAATCAGAACTTGACTCTCAACTTCATAGTAGCACAGGAACAAGATTAACACTCACTGCAACAGTGTATAGGGATTAGAAGGGGAAGGGAAGAATGAAAGTGAGGTTATCGAAGTGACATTACCACTGTGGTTTGTCCAGGAAGTACTGTCCTAATGGTAGTACTGTACTTACAGCGAAGACCCTGCTGCAGTACAGGAGTATAGACAAAATCAACCCTTGGGAATAGTTGCAGGGGAGGATAAGGACTAAAACCAAAGCCTTGTTCCATCTCTACCAAATAAAATAAAACAGGAGAGAGGAGCCAGAAAAGGAACCAGATATCAGTGTTGTTGTCAGTTGGGATAGCCTGGTTGATTTGTCTTGTATTTCACATAATTTACTTCTGTACACTTCTGAAAGTCTTTTTGGTGGTGAGGAATATCCATATTTAGGATTAATTTTAAAAAATTTCACAGCTTTCTTGAGTGAACTGATCAACATCTTTCTCTTGGTCTTCTAGGGATGCGGTATAAGCGAAGAGGTGTTGATAAAAATGGGAATGTGGCAAATTATGTGGAGACAGAGCAATTGATTCATGTCCATAATCATACTCTCTCATTTATTCAAACACGTGGCTCTGTGCCAGTGTTCTGGAGTCAGGTTGGATACAGGTACAACCCACGACCACGACTGGACAAGAGTAAGTATTGGTAATCTGTGGAGCTTGTAAAACGTACCCAGATCACTTTAAAATAATAGACTTGGAAAATTGTTACTCTATTGACCTCTGGTCAACGCTTTTTTTTTAAAAACTAAAAGTAATGATGGTGAGTTGGTCCAATTTAAAATAACTTCTCTGTTCTTTAGTTGAACTCAAAACTTGATTAAGGAGTCCCCATTTCTCCCAGATACAGGAGGATAATTGAGTTCCCAAAATAACTGTACGCACTTCCACCCCTCTTTAATGCCCCAGACTCTTTTATGCAGTGGCAGGTCTTCAGGGTTGGGGAGGGGGAGAGTCTGGTCTGCTTTGAAAATGGAAATGCTAAAGGCTTTGGAGGCAGTATGAAACTTACACCACAGAGTTCACTGATAATAAGACTCTTCCCTCTGCTTTTTAAGAATTTCTTCTTCTAATCTGGTAGGAATGAAAATGTACAACATTGTAAATTTACTACAGTGAGTTCTGGGACGTGCATTTTCTAGACTTCCTTCTAAATTTAAATGAAACCAAGAAGTTCCTGCTACATCAGTTTTGAAGTATGCTAATTGGTCTCTCTCTCTGCGCCACTAAGATGGCACAAAAAATAGAGTTCTGAGTTGGAGAGAATCTGGGCTGGTTATGGGCATCAAGTTTAGATTAGCACCCAGGCTCCTGGATTGTTCTCCAGAATGAAATTCGAAAAGTTGAGATTTGCCAGTGCTCTGTATCCCAATGTTACGTCTGCGGGAATTCTGCGCCACTGCAGAATTCATAGGCCATGCATATTTTTTTGTCCGTCCCCTGCAGAAAATAACTTCTGGTGGAAAGTTGCTGCTGCTCTGCCTTTTACCCACCAGGGGGTGTTGTGGCACTAGAACAGAGCAGTGGCTCCTGGTCAGCCCCAGCTATCATAGGGAAGAGAGAGAGACCGCCTGTGCCTTCTTCACAGCGCTTGTCGGGCCAGGTTAGGAGAGGGGATATGGGGAGACAGCGTGGGGCACATGGGGCTGTTTTGGAGTGTGTGTCACAGACTGGGGTTCATAAGGACTAGTGAGGGAGGACAGATTGGGGCAGTAGCTGAATGGGAGTGGAGGTGCAGGGCCACGTGGGATTGGGTGTCTGAGTGAGGGTGGAAGGACACATGGGAACAGGGTGCAAGGACAGATGGGGACAGGAGCAGATGTGCCTGACTGAATGGGAGAGGCTAGGGATCAGGCAGAGTCTGCATGGAGGAAGCTCCCTAACACCCCCTGCCAAACCACCTCCCCCCCCCACAAAAAAACAAAAAAACCTGTTCCACACTTTTCCCACCCATACCCAGCAACCCTCCAAGTTCACAACCAGGCTCCTTCCCAGCAGTTACTTCTCTTTCCCTCAGCTCCTCCATTACCCCGACTCCCTCAAGTCTTTGCACTGCTTCTGATGGCTGTGGGACATGCAGTTCTGTATTATAGTTTAAAATGAATTATTACTCAGAATTCTATATTAATATGCCTAGTAAGGAATCTATTTATCAAAAAATATTTCCTGAATCTTTGTTGTTCTCTGTATTATTACCAACATACTTGCTAACAGGTATTTTGAAATAAATTACCAAAATAATTGAAACTGGTGAGATTATATTATGTTATTTTGACAAAAAAAATGCAGAGTTTTGCAGAATTTTTAATTTTTTTGGTGCAGAATTCCCTCAGGAGTACAGCATATTCATTACCGCAAAGGGAAAAATGCTTGAAGGGAAAAGTGTTTTGACAGTACTGTCATAGCATCAGAGAAACAGACAGGGCTCATAAGTCCATTGATGTGGTATTAAACCCACCACAACACAAGCATGTAATTCAGCAAGACTGGGATTTGTATGTGTGTGATATTTACTATCTCCTATTTCTGATAACTACAGACTATATTGAACAATCTGCACTTAAAGTTAGTTGCTGATTTAGGACTAAAAGTTAATGTTAGTCTGTAAACTCTCCAGGAGAGAGACTTTCTTATTTTGTTTTAGGTGCTTTCCCTTAAAGGGAGGATTGTCTTTTTCTATATGTTTGCACTAGCTGAATGGGACCTTGATCCTGATTGGGTCTTTAGGGACATGTCTACACTGTCCTGCTGTTTGGACTGAAGGGGCATGAATAGCAGTGGACACCAAAGTTTTGCACTGTAACTCCCCCCATATAAATGTTGTGGGTGCAAACAAAGTTTCCTAGTTCACATTAACATAGTTCTCTTCAGACAAGACTCCATTAATTTGAAATAGGAACCTTTTAGTCTGTGGCTGCAGCATCCACACAGGGGAGTTACAGCATAGCATTTTTGTGCACAGTGCTGTTCGTACCTCCAGAGTCTGAAGTGCAGGGCAGTCTAGACATGTCCTTAACTCTACCATAAAACAAAAAGTAAAGGTATGTCTTTATGGTAATGCTTAGCTTTTGGCTGTGTTAGAAGGGTAGTGAAGGATAGTATTTTTGCCAGCATCATCCCTCCCGTCAGGTTCAAGTTTTTGTAAAGCACTAACAAATTCAACTGTCTTGTGAAGAGTTTGCTAAAACCCTTAAAATAGCTGAAAAGGGATCTCTTGCCAGATCCTAGAAGAGCAGAGTGTGAACAAATTTGTACTAAAGATGAGAAAAAACAGTGAGCAATAGGAACGTTTGAAAATCCCTCCGAAAATCCTATCAAAACAGTTTGAAATGCTAAAGACTCTCCGTGTGTGGCATTTGTTTATGGGGCTGGGCAATTCAATACTGTGGTGATCAGCGCTTCTGAATTCCTAGCAAAATTGGTGGGTAATGTGAAGAGGATTTCAATTAATTTGGAAGATTTATAGGTAGATTATAGCTCCTGTCGGGATCAGTTTTAATGTAGAAGATATAAAATCTTACCTCATTAGTTAAATGTATTCCAGATAGTTTCTCCTAGTCTGTGCTATTACATCTTTAAGAATATAGTCTACTTTCAGTCTTGGACAGTTTGTGAAATTTTTTATTCTTTAGCAGGCTCTGTGCTATCCTATTCTAATGTTTATACTTAAACCAGCTCTACATACTTTTACAAGATTATTTAAACATTTAAGATACTTCTGAGGTGAAGGGAGTTCATCTGAAGTATGGAGCTTGCATAGAAAGGTTGAAGAGGTTTGTAAATAAGAAAAGGAAGGAGTAGACTGGCTTGCATCCAAAGTATAAAAGAGAATGTTTTAGTTTAAGATACTCTCATCTGCACTTTGATGGTAAGTAAGTAGCACAGTAGTAATATGGCATGGCATTAATTGGATCTCCACTGTGTCAGTGTTGGACCTCAGAAGGTAAAATTAATTAATATGATCCTGTAGAATGTATCCTGCTACCTGCATGCACATGCAGGTTTTCTTAATCCAAGGTACCTAATAGTGTGAAATTGAATATGAATTAATACCTTTAAAAATTAATCAAGTGAAAGGAAATGATTAGTTCTTCAGTGTCCTTCTACTTTATAGGTGAAAAGGAAACTGTACCCTATTTCTGTGCCCACTTTGAAGAACAACTGAAAATTTACAAGAAACAGGTGTGTTTTAGGCTGGCACTTCTACTTTTATGAGTGTATTTATTACTTAAACTTAACAACTAGTGTGAATTGTTTAAAAATACTTCATAAACAATCTGAGTACTTAAAAGGACAATAAAAAATTAGAACTTTAGGTGTAGCACTTGATTTTCCTGAATTATACAGTAATTTCCAGAAATAGTAATTGAACCCATCTTTTTGGTAACTTTTTTTTAATTGGGCTTGTCAAATCAGCATTTGTTTTTTATTGGAGATGAGATTAACTACAGCAGTTAACCCGATCACTTGGGTTCCAAAACAAAAATGGGAAAAAAGGGTGTCTGAAGAGAACCTTGTGTTAGATAAGCTAAATGGAATTACTTAACTATTTTTTTACTGTTTTCATGTTTTTGTAATTTGTTTTGTATATTGCCTTCCAGAGAGAGTGTAATTCTGCAAGTATCTTCACTAAGATTACCAAACTATTAAATTATTAATTTTTGAACAGGTTATTATTAATTTGGTGGATCAGACTGGACGAGAGAAGATTATTGGAGATGCTTACCTTAAACAAGTGCTACTGTACAACAATTCAAACCTCACGTATGTTTCCTTTGACTTCCATGAGCACTGGTAAGAGGGCTTTCTAAAATGTGTCATCTTGTAGTATTTGCTAAAATGAGAGATGCTGAGGGTAGGGGAAACCGTTTTCTAATAGTGTGTGAAATGCATTGACTTTCACAGAGAGAGAGAGAGAAATACTTTTTTTTTTTTGTAAATGAAAGTAATATAACTTGGGTTTTTCATAGCTTAGCTTGCCATTGTTTTCTGCTGGACAGTTTTGGTGTTTCAAAAAGCATCATTAGTGTTTTGGTTGTTTGCTCCAATCCTCCCTTTCCTCACAGTTTCTTCAACTCAGCTTCACTCCACACCTGCCCCTTGTAACCTATCCTTCCCTGCTCTGTCCCCCAACCCTTCAGTGCCTTCAATGCCTCCTTACCCTTCCCTTTTCTTTCCATTTAGCTCATCCCCTCTGGACTAATCCATCCCCACCCCCCAAAATCATGGAAATAACATGACTGTTTCTGCCATCACATTGTTCACTCTGCCTTTGTGTTATGGAATTCCCTGCACCCTTTGTCTGTATTGTCCATTTAAATTGTAAGTTCTTCAGGGCAGGGACTGTCTACTACTCTGTACAGTACCTAGCACAATGTGATCCTCTTCTTGGTTGGCCCTCAAGTGCCACCATAATAGATATGATTGATAACTCCTCTGGTCCCTTTTCTGGATCAGATGGTTGGGGAAGGGCAGGGAACACAAGGAGGATGTTAAATCCTATTATGATGTTGCTGGAGCAGATTGCCTACTACATTCCAGTACTGAGGTGGCTGCATTCTGCGGATCGGTAATGTGATCTCTACATATATTGTCTGTCAGGCTTGTTGAGCACCCTCAGGATGAAAATTACATGAATGTAAAGATTTGATCATTTGTCACTTTTTTTTGTTTTGCTTTTGGTTCATACTTCAGCACCATACTATAATTGCCCCCCAAATCCTCTCCCATTTATAGGTGAACGCATCGAAAGAGAATTCTTGAGAGGCTGGAGGGAAGATGGGCATGGCTACAATGTAGCTGTTTGAGTATATTTTTAAATGGTTTAATTTGCAACTGACATTTGAAAAGATTTTCATAAACTTTGTACATTGCACGAGAACTGCTGTGAATAAATTCTGCTTCAAATTTAGCTAAATATCAGTTTATATTCATCTGTACTTGACTTGTGTGTGTTGCATCATTTTTCTAGGTGAAACTTAATTTACTTTTGTGAACTTTATTTTAGCAGAGGAATGAAGTTTGAAAATGTTCAAACATTAACTGATGCCATTCATGATATCATCCTTGATATGAAGTGGTGTTGGTAGGTATTAGCATGCTCAGGCTGGTATGAAATGTTTATAGAAAAATTTGAATGAAAGAGTAGGGGAAAAACAGTTTAAACAATGTTTGTTTAGATGGATTTTTATGACCTTACATTTCTCCAATGATGATCTTTTCCCTCCAATTTTACCTGTCTTGAACATTAGTTCCTGGTTAGCAAATCAGCATCTTGGAATCAATGTTGTGAAGTATTCTTGTGATCTATACTTATGGTTCTACCCTTTTAACAACAGAAGAACTCCCAATAACATTGTCCCTTCCCTGAGGTTCACTGTTGTTAATTTGAAAAAAAAAAAAAAAAACCTAAAGAAATTATGTATGAAATATCATGCAGTTCCCCCATGCATAGAGCTCCAACCTTACCCTGAACAGCCAGTGAAAACCCTTGACCTCCAGCCAGGTATATTGGTTACATATTTATGCATTTTGATATATGATTGATGTGGCTTTCATGAATTACATTGTATATGGTTCAGTACATTGTTTCATATTGGTGTGTGTGTAAATAAATGAAGTGTGCTGTCAGATTGTCAGTGGTGTCTGGGAGATGTTTTTCTGCAACATTTAGGAAATTTTGTGAATGGTTGTCCTATATGTTAGCTATTGTTCTAAAGCTGGCATTGTTTTTATATAGAAATGAAATAATTAAATTTGTGTGCATGTACTAGAATATTGAATTTTTAGTAAAAATGGGCTTCCTTGCAAGTTCAGGATAACGGTGGAGAAATGTGGGCGAAGGGGAATGGAGGGGGAGGTAGCTATTCTGAAAAGGGGGCTCATGTCAGCTGGGCTGACTTGGGTTTGCTGGTAGTTCTGAAAAATTGAAAAAAAAAATTGGTTTGTCTCAAACAACCTGAAAATTCCAAAAAGTTTTGATGAATCAAAAAAGTTGATGAATTTCATTTTGGGTTGAATGAAACTTACACTCTTTCACATTAAAGGAAATAAAATGCTAGAATGGGTGGAGGTGATAGTGATGGTGCCGGTGCTCACCTTCTAACTGTTTAGCCAAATAGGGCACTCATCTGGGTTGTGGGAGACTGGGGTTCTGTTCATCCCCTCTGTCTGATGTGGAGCAGGAATTTGAACTTGGGTCTCCCCTCCTCCAGGAGAGTGCCTTAGCCAGTAGACTATGGGATATTCTGGAGTGAGTCTCTCTCTCTCCTATGTATAAAATACTTGACTAATCCATTGGGCTAGAGAGAAAAAGTGAGTGACTATAGCCTGGTGGTTAGGGCACACTCCTGTAATGTGAGAGATCCAAGTTCAGGTTTCTGCTTCCATATCAAGTAGAGGGGAGAATGGAGTCTGGGTCTCCCACATCCCAGGCAGGTGCCCTAACCACTGGGCTAAAAGTTGAGGTGGACTCCACCACTACCACCTTGTCTGACTGTTTTGTTTTATGAATGGTTTGTATGTTCCTCCTTTTTTGTTTGAAACTTTTTGACAAATTTGCAGGAAGCTTCAGGTAGACAAACTGCATTTTTCAGCGAATAAACTATTTGTCTGAAAAACTTCACACAGTTCTAATGGAGTGTAGCTGAGATGCTGAATGAATATTCCATGGTTTAATCTAGTAGAAACATGTTTTCTAACTTAAATTTTCTATTTTATTTGCATGGACTGATCAGTTCTTTCATATTTAAGATCTCTCAATAAACATTTTACTATTGCTATTTTTTACCACCTTTGAAAGGGTTGATCAAGCTGGTGTGATCTGTAAACAAGAAGGAATTTTTCGTGTTAACTGTATGGACTGTCTGGATCGGACCAATGTAGTCCAGGCTGCTATTGCAAGAGTGGTCATGGAACAGCAGGCATGTATGACGTGTAAATTTTAAAGTGCTAAATATCTTAGATTTTTTTTTATTTATGAAAAGATAATCAGCATTTTTGTGAGTGAAAATAGCCTAGAACTTGTTAAGTTATGAAGGTAACGGGATCTTCTGGGAATGTGCATATGCCCCCCAAATGTTTAAACTTCTGAATAGTTCTTGGATTGGGAGGCATGTCTTTAACATTTTTGGGAGAAGAGACTGGCATTAGGGGCACCAGAACTCTTATCTCAGTTTATTGTGTAGATTTGTAGTTTGTTAGTTCATAGGCAGTGATTATCGCTTGCATATACAAAATTAGGTATAGGTAGAAAAATGGGTAGGTCCAGAGATGCACTTTAGTTTCAGGCACTTGAGAATAAAATATCCCATGAATCTGCATATTAAGTGCTTGATATGCCTGAGAGATCATTCCCCTTGACTATAGAGAGACCATCATTCTCCATCTTTCCAGGTATCCTAAACAGGTAGTTGACAGATCATCTCTTCTGGAATGAATCTGTCCCTTTCAGAGACGGCATTTCCAACTAGGAGTAGGAGGAGATGATTAAGGAGCTTTCTTATAGTTCAACAATCATCTGCTTCCTTCTTTGGAACCTCAACCTTGGTTATATCTTCTGCCTGAAAAGGATGTTAAGTAGATGATGGTGCATGTAGCTTATTCCTTCACCTGCTTACTTCCCTGGTCCTTCTCGCATGAACAGAGAGCAACAATACCCGAAGTCCAAAAGTGCAAACAATTGAATGTTTATTGGGGTGAACCTCCAGCAAGCACGATTCCAGTTTCCTTCCTTAGTGTCCCCCTTCCCAACTCTGACCACAGAGAGCCTTACCTGTGTCCCTGTTCCCATTCCCTCCCTTAGCAAAACATGATTCCAATTTCCCCACCTCCATTCCCTGTTCCCATTTCCCCCCCTCACTTCCTGATTGACTGCAGACTACATAGTAAAACTTGAGTTCTGCTTAGCTATACCTTAACCAATCATTTTCCTGAAATTTAACTAACCAATTCTAACATAATGTAACATGATTATTTTACCAATTATATCCCACCACCTTAATTAGTTTACACCCAGCAAAATTAATTATACAGCAGACAGAAACAATCACAGATCCAGACAGAGATTCTACAACAAAACAATAGGGAAACGGGGACTACAATGATAGAACAAACACAGAAATGACGATTTCACATCCCAGCTATGGATAAGTGAGTTCTTGCCAGACAGGATGCTATCAAACTAAGTTTCCTTTTACATTTTCTAGGCACTTCCCTTTCTCTGGAGGTGATAGGTAATATCAGGACAGGATAGTATTCCTAACAGCCCAATAGCACCTTATTTCAATGTGACTAGCATTCGCTTCCCAGCTTATGGCTGCCTCTGCTGTTTAGCCAAAGGCCTTAGCCTAAGAACAGGGCCTCAGACTGTCACAGTGAGAAAAGACCTTATACAGTCAGACAGTGATTTTGATTCTCTCTTTTGTACCTCTATAACTAGCTAAGTGATAAGAATACACCTAAATTCTTAGCGTATAGGCCTTTACAGACAGGCCTGAATATCGATATCCTAACAGTAGCCTTGAAAATTCAACATTGCAGTGCAGGAAGAGATGAAAAAGCTCCGTGATGTGCTTGAGATAAAGGATAAAGGCAAGCTGGCCCTTCCTATAAATAAAGAATGAATTGATCTGACTATGAAAATAGGTGCTGCCAAGTTCCAATGTCATCCGCAGCAAGGAATCCTGACCATATGATTCTGGTTGTACGATTGATTTTGATTTTTCCTTCTAGCATCTTGCCTCTGATTCTTGGTCTCTTCTGCCTCCGAATAATCAAAGCAAGATAATCTTTCAAGAAATCTTAGGTTCGAGTCCTGGGATATGTCTGTGCTGCAATTAAAAACCTGTAGCTGATCCATGCCAGTTGACTTTGGCTTGTGGGGCTTGGGCTAAGGGGCTGTTTAATTGTGGTGTAGGCATTCGGGCTTGGGCTGGAGCGTCAGCTCTAGGACCCTGCACGGTGGAAGGGTTCCAGGGGTCAGGGCTAGGGCTGCAGCCTAACATCTACACTGCAATTAAACAGTCCATTAGTCTGAGCCGCACGAGCCTGAGTCAGCTGGCATGAGCCAGCTGCGGGTGTCTAATTGCAGTGTGGACATACTGATTGATATTGAGTTATGGAGTGGGGCCTTCTGCAATAACATTAGAACAGTAGATCTGTGAGACTGTCCCCCCGTCCCACCGCAAAGTAGATTAACAATTCTAAAGTAGAATAGGCAGTGATTATCGCTTGCATATACTTTTTCTCTACCTTTTCTCTTACCTCTAAAGTAGAATTGTTAATCTACTTTAGAATTGTTCTACGGTTGTTAAGTACGGTATGACTCATACAATACAGACCCGCAGAAGCACAGTGTTCGGAGAACTCTAGTTGCCTGTAAACTTGTCACATTTCCCAGGAGCATATGACTCATTGTCTTTATGCTGGAAATTTGATAACACTTCTCAAATCAATAAAGAGTTTTTAATACAAATTCTTTTCTTGTCCACAAATGGTGTTTTAGCATTTAGACTCTAAGAAAATAGTCTAAAGTAAAAAATCACACTTGATTTAACCCAGTGAAGCCCATTGGAAAGCCATAGCTAAGGCTTTAAGCATTAGAATTAAATTTATAACAGGAGCTTTAAGCTTTTTTTATTTTGTAAAACTCTCAATGAAATGGCAGAAACCAAAACATAGAATATGAACTTTGAGTGCTATTTGAATTGTTCATGGTGGTTTGATGAAAACTGAATTGATAGAGGGAATCCTCAGTAATGTTAAGGCAGAATAACTTTTCAAAGGCATGGAATGTCTGATATAAAAATATGAGATCAGTATTAAGGTTTGCATTAGAGTACAAGTTTGACAAAATTGGGATACAGTAATGTTTTTTGGTATCTGTTGGAGATGAAAGTGAATTTCTCATGGAATATGTTACTGACAATGTTGTAAGCAATTATGCAGATGGAAAAGGAATGTGTAGATCTTTCCCCTTAACTTCTTATGTCCATGCTTTTAAGATTTTGGGTGGAGTGGGATTGTCTGAGGTTTTGCAAGTCAGATTTTTACCTATTCTGATGCTTAAATTTCAGTGCATTAATTAATCTTGGAACCCAGATGTATAATTAGTGGTCTTAAATGTTTAGATTAATTAAACTCGTGGCAGTAATAACTAATTAGTGAATACTATATCTGGGATTGTTATTCATTAAAGTTTCCCTCAGTTCGCCTGTATGTCACCTCTGAAGCCTGACTGCTTTTCAGTTGTCAGTTTTATGAGGCTTGTGTGCTGTGAAGTTTCATTTTAAAACTGAAACAAAATTTTGCCACTAGTTTGTACGCTTACAGGCTGTAATCTGAAACTGTTCTAACCTGACAGTGACACCAGTTTTTATTCAACAGATTATTAAAAACTATTTGAAAAAAGAAAGTGGTATCACTGATGAGGCTAATAAATGGGAATGAGGAGTGCCCAAAGCACTTTGAAATAAGGCCACTTCTATTTCAGACATGGATTTAGGAACACAACTTCAGACATCCAGATTTGAAAATGTCCCATCATTTATTTCTTCTTCCCTTGTTACAACAGTTTAACACCCTGTAGCTAATTAAACAGTATACTGCTGTACAGCCTGCCACACTTTCTCCTTGGATTTGTCACGATTTTCGTTTCTCTTGCTAATATAAAAGTCAGGTTGGTACCCAAGTTAAAGCTTCCCTTCAGATAAAGCTGCCACAGCATTTGTGAGTAATGTCCCAATTGTGGACATTTGCAGAGCAGCAACGTGGTTTATAGTCTAGACATTACGTGATTGCTGCAGTAAAGGAAGATTCTAATATAGGGAAATCAGTTCCTCTTCTGATAAGATGCCTAGCCCCACCTCTGTTGGAAACTGCTTGGAAGTCCCCTAGTGTAATGGTATATGCCGTTACTCACCTTTTGTAACCATTGCTCTTTGCGGTGTGTTGCATATGTCCATTACATAACTCACCCTCCTTCCCCAACATGGGGTCTGGTGTGAAGGAACTGAAGGAAGGACAGGGCATTTCCACGTTTTATACTCCTCTTCAAGCACGAGGAGCTTAAGATTCAGGCATCAGAGGCCTGTGGGTATCACTAGGGAAAACTCTGACACTAGCGCACAAGACATACGCGCACAGAGTGTAATGGACATATGCATGCTTCTCAAAGAACAAGTTACAAGTAAGTGAGTAACTATTCTTTTCTTCAGAATGTCAGAAAATGGCCTCAAACAAAATCCTCACCAGTACCAGAGCTATCTTAATGGGTACTGGGCTGAAAAACAGCTCCTCTCTGAGACCATCTTTAAGCAACTAGCTTGAAATCTTAAAGCTTGCTTCTTTCTTTTTTTTTGCCTTTCTAGTTCCTTACTTTCTCATTAATGCTAGGTCAGTAGCTTCCACATTGCTCAACAAATGCATTTCTTTTCCATGTGGCACCCGCTAATTCCATTGGGTTAGCAGTATTCATAGAATCATAGAATATCAGGGTTGGAAGGGACCTCAGGAGGTCCAGCCCTCCTGAGATAGAGGCGGTTTCCTCTCCTTCCAGCCCTCTGTGGAGATAGAGGCGGTTAGGGACTATTTAGAAAAGCTGGACGTGCACAAGTCCATGGGGCCGGACGAGTTGCATCCGAGAGTGCTGAAGGAATTGGCGGCTGTGATTGCAGAGCCACTGGCCATTATCTTTGAAAACTCGTGGCGAACCGGGGAAGTCCCGGATGACTGGAAAAAGGCTAATGTAGTGCCAATCTTTAAAAAAGGGAAGAAGGAGGATCCTGGGAACTACAGGCCAGTCAGCCTCACCTCAGTCCCTGGAAAAATCATGGAGCAGGTCCTCAAAGAATCAATCCTGAAGCACTTGCATGAGAGGAAAGTGATCAGGAACAGCCAGCATGGATTCACCAAGGGAAGGTCATGCCTGACTAATCTAATCGCCTTTTATGATGAGATTACTGGTTCTGTGGATAAAGGGAAAGCAGTGGATGTATTGTTTCTTGACTTTAGCAAAGCTTTTGACACGGTCTCCCATAGTATTCTTGTCAGCAAGTTAAGGAAGTATGGACTGGATGAATGCACTATAAGGTGGGTAGAAAGCTGGCTAAATTGTCGGGCTCAACGGGTAGTGATCAATGGCTCCATGTCTAGTTGGCAGCCGGTATCAAGTGGAGTGCCCCAAGGGTCGGTCCTGGGGCCGGTTTTATTCAATATCTTCATAAATGATCTGGAGGATGGTGTGGATTGCACTCTCAGCAAATTTGCGGATGATACTAAACTGGGAGGAGTGGTAGATACGCTGGAGGGGAGGGATAGGATACAGAAGGACCTAGACCAATTGGAAGATTGGGCCAAAAGGAATCTGATGAGCTTCAATAAGGATAAGTGCAGGGTCCTGCACTTAGGACGGAAGAACCCAATGCACAGCTACAGACTAGGGACCGAATGGCTAGGCAGCAGTTCTGCAGAAAAGGACCTACGGGTGACAGTGGACGAGAAGCTGGATATGAGTCAGCAGTGTGCCCTTTTTGCCAAGAAGGCCAATGGCATTTTGGGATGTATAAGTAGGGGCATAGCGAGCAGATCGAGGGACGTGATCGTTCCCCTCTATTCGACATTGGTGAGGCCTCATCTGGAGTACTGTGTCCAGTTTTGGGCCCCACACTTCAAGAAGGATGTGGATAAATTGGAGAGAGTCCAGCGAAGGGCAACAAAAATGATTAGGGGACTGGAACACATGAGTTATGAGGAGAGGCTGAGGGAGCTGGGCTTGTTTAGCCTGCAGAAGAGAAGAATGAGGGGGGATTTGATAGCTGCTTTCAACTACCTGAAAGGGGGTTCCAAAGAGGATGGCTCTAGACTGTTCTCAATGGTAGCAGATGACAGAACGAGGAGTAATGGTCTCAAGTTGCAGTGGGGGAGGTTTAGATTGGATATTAGGAAAAACTTTTTCACTAAGAGGGTGGTGAAACACTGGAATGCGTTACCTAGGGAGGTGGTAGAATCTCCTTCCTTAGAGGTTTTTAAGGTCAGGCTTGACAAAGCCCTGGCTGGGATGATTTAACTGGGAATTGGTCCTGCTTTGAGCAGGGGGTTGGACTAGATGACCTTCTGGGGTCCCTTCCAACCCTGATATTCTATGATTCTATGATCTAGTCCAACCCCCTGCTCAAAGCAGGACTGGACCGATCCCCAATTAAATCATCCCAGCCAGGGCTTTGTCAAGTCTGACCTTAAAAACTTCTAAGGAAGGAGATTCTACCACCTCCCTAGGTAACGCATTCCAGTGTTTCACCACCCTCCTAGTGAAAAAGTTTTTTTCCTAATATCCAACCTAAACCTCCCCCACTGCAACTTGAGACCATTACATCATTCCAGTCAGCTGTTCCTTTGGTTCAGTGTAAGACCTCTATATAGAAGTGGTCTTTCTCCTTTGTGCCTTTTGGCTTTCCTCATGGCATGCTCAGAGGAAGAAAAACAAAAACATGACCTTTGGGTGGCTGATAGGGGTAAAAATTAGGAGTTTTCTCTGCTTAGATCACTAAAAAATAAATCTGGTAGTTTTTTGTGCTCAAAGAAATGTCACCTTTGTAGACACCGAAACTAAAAAAAAAAAAAAAAGAATATTTGATATCTTCAAATATTTAAAGATAAATCCTAAAAATTAAGGATGTTGGTTTGTTTTTACAGTATAACCTAATGATTCTTTTTGTTCTGATTTGTAAAATGCAATAACTAAGAAAATTTAGTAAATGGTGTTATTACTAAAATGATGTGTATCATGTTACCTTTTTCTTTATTGAATTTATATAGTTTAAGAATGAATGTCACTTTGACCTTATCCACTAATAAATGTGTCAAATTCCAGCTGAAAAAGTTGGGTGTGATGCCACCAGAACAGCCTTTGCCAATGAAATGCAACAGAATCTACCAGATAATGTGGGCAAACAATGGAGATTCGATAAGCAGACAGTATGCTGGAACAGCAGCTTTAAAGGTAAAAAAAAAAAAAAAAAAAAAAGAAGGAAAAAGAAAAGACACAAACAAAAACGAAACAAACCCCAAAAAATAACCCCTCTCCAAACCAGCGAAACAAAAACATTTGTATAATGAGTACCTTAAGTTTTGTGATCTGAATTATTATGCAATATGCAGTAGGAGTCATTTAGTTTATTGCTTTTAAAAGATGCACATAAAAATGACACAGTAAAATCAGCTGAAGTTTGATTCCTTCTGTACAATTCGTAGAGACCTGTGGACTCTTGGGGGATTTCTAAAGAATGACATTAGACAATTGGAGAAACACTTCTTGGACCCAAGGAGTGAATGTCTAGTTTTGCCTAAGTTGCCAGCATTCTTCAGTACATGACACTTTTGGTGTTAAATAGCTTGACTCTGTTTTAAAGAGAAGAAAAGTGTAAGAATTGAATTAATATTGAAACTGGAGATCTGTTTTAACAACCTTTTGAGTATTTCAGCAGAATACATACATAGTATTTCAAAATACGTGTTGAAGAATTTGGTAGATAGCAGATGAGTCTGCCTTTTTAGCTATGGTGAGAAAAATCAACCAGCTATCATTAAATAATGGAAAAATAATCCATACAAGTATTTGTTTTTTAATGTTGTAGGTGAACTTTAAATGCTTTTTACCTGCCAAGACTAGAATTGAGGGTTCTGTCCTTCTCATAGCTGTGACCCTTTCCTCTGGTAGAGGCTGCTCCATTTATTTTTACAAGGGATCATTAAGGAGCTAAAACAAATTGCTCTCAATACACCCAAACACCGGGGAAATCTTTCCAGTGCTCCCAGCCCTTGGTGTTGCGGGGCCTTTATGTTGTCAGCAGATTGCACTGTTATTAGACAATCTTTTGTAATTGTACGCTCCTCAGGGTAGGAATGGTTTTTGTCTGCTACAGCACTTCGTAGTCACTTAACAAATTAATAAGGCTGCCTGACTAGAGCCTTCATTGAATAAACTATTTATTTTATTTTTTCTCTCCATCGTATCTTTAATTTGTGCCTGTCAAGCAACTAGATTGAAGCACAAAGATTGGTTTGTTTTCAGTTAGTTTACACAAAGATGCTTGTATTTTGACAGTCAAGTTATTTACCTAGAAACCAACTTGAGCAATCTTCCAGTGGATACATTTTTTAAGGTTCTAAAAATTAAATACTCTTGAAACATATTTTTCTTTAAAGATAACTGACCTGATTTTCAGAGGTGCTGTGCACCAGTAGTTCCTGTTGGCTTCGTGGGTGCCCAGCAGCTCTGAATATCCGGGCAATTTTCTGCTAGGATCCTCTCATGAAGTAAGATCTAGGAGATCTGGCAAAACTCTTTACTCTAAAGAATTTTGACTCCTGATGCTGCAGGCCCTACTGTGCCTACACAAGTCGACTGCTTACTGAGGATCATGATTATGAGGGCAGCTATTTGGATGTAGATGACTGACTTAAAGGGAGCTTATTGTGCCTCCGTGCATGGTGCTTGGCTCATATTAATAATAGAAGCCAAAAGATTCTAAGCCTCCTTTGCAATGCCCCAAAAAAGAATTCAAGAATCATAGGACTGGAAGGGACCTGGAGAGGTCATCTAGTCCACTCCCCTTCACTCATGGCAGGACTAAGTATTATCTAGACCATACCTGACAGGTGTTTGTGTAACCTGCTCTTAAAAATCTCCAGTGATGGAGAGTGATGCATGTCAAACTAGTCTGAAGAATAGTGATGCCTTTATTGATTTTAATTAAAAAAAAAAATCCTACGTGACCTATCCTAATATTAACAGATAGGATAGATATTCAGACTATTGATTTCTTTCTTTAGTCTCTCTTATTGTTGTGCATGTACAATCCATGCAATCTAAGTGTGACCTTGATTCATTTTACTTTGAACTTGTGTCCCTGAGACATTTATTCTATGAATTGATAGAAATGATTTCTTGGTAGGTGTAATTTATGTTAAAACGCTATGGACCTGGTTGTCAACAGCATTTTTTAAGGTTCTCCAGATTCAAAGATTCCTTAAACTATATTTGTAAATCTATTTTTATGTTTCGCAGGTAAAGGAAATACTCTTTCTATTATTCTTAATATAGCTTTATTTTGTATATGCAGAATAGCAACTTAAATTTAATTCCCTGAAATTTCACTCATTGAGTTATGCAGTATGTACACTAACCTCCAAAACGGCTTTTTGAGAACTGAGAGGGTTGTTGTTTAAATGCCACACACTTTGGCTAATTAAGTGTTCAAAGGAGTGTTCAAAGGAGTGTTTCTGTGTAACAGGGTGACTTCACAAGAACTGGCGAAAGGAAACTGGCAGGAGTAATGAAAGATGGAGTCAATTCTGCAAATAGATACTACTTGAATCGCTTCAGGGATGCTTATAGGCAAGCAGTCATAGGTAAGGGGAAAGTATAAATATATTTTCAGCTGAATTATTGCTTATTTGTCTACTTTTGTGAATGTTTGTGGAAAATATCTTGTCTTGTGACTCATGCTTTCAAAAGGGTAAGCAAGTATATGTTACCACAGTCTGTATGTGACTTACACTTTATGCAACATGGCTTAAGTGCATTGTAGTAGATGCCTGTTCACTCAGTAGGATTATATGGCCATAACCTCATTTTGTCTAGGTAACTTAAGATGCACCAACAGTTCGACTTTATCCGTTTATCTTAGTTATACAATATAATTAGAAAAAACTTTCTTCTTGGAAACTGTTTCCAGTAATTATTTGTTTTTTAAGAAATGGTTATAGCTAAATTTTTCTGAGCAAAATAGTCTTGTTAATACTTCATTGTATAATATTAAGACAAGCATATAGTTAGGAGATGTTGAGTGACAGTTCTTCAAATCCACCATACAGAATAACTTTGATTTTTATACATACCAATCTTACGAACAACCAGTTATACAAACCAGTTTTTTCAGTGGGGGGGGGGATTACATAACTTAAGTGATGTCTGTAAAGAACAAGTCAATATCCCTTCACATTCTGATGCCTTCAGTACATTGGAAATCATTTTGCAGTGGTTTGGAGGACAAGAAGAAAGTGTCATACACTCTGCCTCCTGTAATTTTAAGATATTCAACTTTATGAACTTCTTAAATTTATGAACTCCTCAGTCCCCAATTAGCTTATAAAATAAGGGTTCTACTGTATTGTAGACCCCCAAGTTTCGGAGCATAAAGCTTATTCAAAGCCGTACACTAAGGTGTTGAGAGACTGCTTCTGTATGTATCTCCCTAGTTATTTATCTCACTTATATTTGTCAGTTCCTTATATTTATCTCCTATATTTGCTGTCTAGATTTGATGCAAGGTATCCCTGTGACTGAGGATCTTTATTCCATATTTACAAAAGAGAAAGAACATGAAGCACTGCACAAGGAGACACTGAGAAGCCATCAGGAACTGATCAGCCAGCTATTGCAAAGTTACATGAAACTACTCTTACCAGATGATGAAAAATTCCATGGTGGATGGGCACTTATTGATTGTGACCCAAGGTGTGTAGAACAAGATTACAATTGATTGATTTTCTGTTGGTCATCTGCCAACATGGAGTTTTTCACAATTATTAGATAAAATATGCTGAATTACTTAAATGTATTTATAGCTTTGATAGTTGATACATCCATACTCTAAGCATGTTGCAAATGAAGGCTTTTACAGAAAGTGACTATGTCCTTGGGTAATGTGTCCTACAAATCACTTTAAAATGTGATTTGTTCTGAATGCAGGAGAGGATTAATGTGGTGAAGATTTCTTAAATGTATTCTCTTAAGTACCCTAAAAATGGGTGCGTAATATAACTAGTTCTGGGAAACATCACCTGGCCATGCAGCCATTCTTAGTCTCTTCAACTTTTAAGTGTGGTGGGTACCATAAAGAGACTTCTCAGCCATTTGTGGACATTGAGAGTAGGTATGTTACCCTCATTGCTTTCAAGCTGAGGTATGCTGCATACCTATAACTTGCAGTGTAATGGAGCCATATCTGATTAAGTGAATTTAAGATTTGTGAAAGCCCGGTGTCCTCTTGTTAACCACAGAGCGGGCACACAGGGGCAATAAGAGTGCAGACTTCCATTATGCCAATGTGCCTCAAACTTGTTCAGGTGAGGTGACCTATAAAGATAAAACAGTGGTTGTCTCTCCTGCCAGGTTAACCTTTAGCCTCTGAGACTGTCAGAGAAGAGTCAATTCAGTTATGAAACTTTTTTTTCCCCCCTGTAAATAACGATCCCCTAGGAACTGAGCTGATCTACAAAAGAAATTAACTTTGGACTGTCATAGCTTTGTTTAAAAGAACAATTAAGAAACAGCAGTCTAACATTAATAAATATGTGTACGTGACTTACTGCTGACCTCAAGGTGAAAGCTTCATATCCCTTTACCAATCCTTAGAAATGTCCAACACCTTCAGGTGGGAATGAACATTGCCTCTTCCCCAAGCCCAGTTGCATGATCCTACCCAACCTCATTTGTAGCTTCAGCCAGGCAAATTTGGCTTGGTGTTATTGTTGCGCTTTATTTATATACCTCACAGAAAATTTTGCTCTTCAAAATTATATTTGCATTGTGCTGGTGTATTTTTATTGAAAACTGTAACATGGACAGATATAAACACACAACACATTATGCAGTAATTAAATCTAGACCATTCACAGTTATAATTACTTGAATTCCTTTTTTATTTTGGTATTGTGGTCATGTCTTTTTCTGTCTAAAACATAATGTCTGCAAAATGCCTATCAGTTACAGCTGTATCACTAAACAATTGTGTATATTTGCCTACTTGTTTTGTAGCCTCATCGATGCTACTCACAAAGATGTGGATGTTCTGTTGCTGCTTTCGAACTCTTCCTACTATGTGGCGTAGTAAGTCACTGTTTTTTTCTTCATTCTTCATGTGCTGTATTCTGTTAATAAACATACCCTATTTATATGCAGAATCACTTTACTTTTGACAGCTTTGTGCTACACAATAATTGGTTTTTAGCTGTGAGTAAATAGAGATCTAACTTCGGACATTAACTGTTTTCTCTGTCTAGTTATGATGATGAAGTTGACAAAGTAAATCAGTATCAAAGACTAAGCCTCGAAGCCTTGGAGAAAATAGAAATAGGTAAGATTGAATGACACTGCGCTTCATTACATGCTATCCCTGTTCCTTGAAGGTACTATCTTAAGTAGAGTTCCACAATTGTTGCCAAACCATGCTATGAGTACAAAGGCTATTTCCTCACTGTACAGTAGGTATCTATAGATGGGAGTCACAGTTTCAGGGTAATTGCATCTATATATTCCTCTGCGCGCCACCCACCCCCCCGCCACTCCTTCCTGTGGTCCTCTCCAGAAGTGCCCAGTCAGGTCTCCAGTCATCACTTGTCTCTGGGTAGGGGCCCTTGTCTTGCTCCCTTCTGATTTGGGGGTTTTAAGGCTGTACAACTCCCTGCCTTCACTGTGAAGTCCCTAACAAGCCAGTTTCACATTAATGTCTTGGATAATGGAGTGGAGAGTATGCTTATAAAATTTTTGGATAACACCAAGCTGGATGGGGTTGCAAACACTTTAGAGGACAGGATTAGAATTCAAGATGATCTGGACAAATTTGGAGAATTGATCTGAAATTAACAAGATGAAATTCAATAATGACAAGCGCAAAGTACTTCACTTAGGAAGGAAAAATCAAATGCACAGCTACAAATAGGAATAACTAGCTAGGTGGTAATACTGCTGAAATGGATCTGTGGGTTGTTATAGATCACAAAGTGAATGAATTTGCGGTGTGATGCAGTTGTGAACTACATTCTGGAGATTATTGATAGGAGTGTTGTATGTTGGACACAGGAGGTAATTGTTCCGCTCCATTCAGCATTGGTGAGGCCTCTGCTGGAGTACTGTGTCCAGTTCTGGGCACCACACTTTAGGAAAGGTGTGGACAAGTTGAAAAGAGAGTCCAGAGGAGGGCAACAAAAATGATAAGATGTTTAGAAAACTAGACTTATGAGGAAAGGTTAAAAAAAACTGGACATGTTTAGACTTGAGAAAAGAAAACTGAGAGGGTACTTAATAATTGTCTTCAGATATGTTAAGGGCTGTTATAAAGAAGACTATGACCAATTGTTCTCCATGTCCGTTGAAGATAGAACAAAAAGTAATGGACTTAATCTGCAGCAAGGGAGATCTAGGTTAGATATTAGGGGAAAAAAATTCTAATTATAAGGATAGTTAAGCTCTGGAATAAGCTTCTCCTGGAATAGAATCTCTATCAAAGGAGGATTTTAAGAACAGGTTGGACAAACACGTGTTAGGAATGGTCTTATTACTTCATCTTGCCTTGAGTGCAGGGGCCTGAACTAGATGAACTCTTGAGGTTCCTTCTGGCCCTCCATTTTTATGATTCTGTAATCCCTGTTCCACAGTGTTACATAAACCATTAGTACGTTTAACACATAATGGTCACCACCGATAATGCATGCAGTTGCAATATCTGTCAGATGGTTTTAAAAACTTCCATGTAGTTAGGACTCTAGCAGAAGTTTGCCGTCTCGCTGGTGGTGTATAACCAGACTGAGCATGCATTAAGTAGTTTTTCTCTTCCCTTTGCCCACCTTGGATTCTGTCAGGTTACTTGCAGTACTATTTGAAAAGGAAAATGGCAATGTCTCCAGTGCTGGTCAGGGTTTCAGATCATAACCTCTATGTCCCATACCCAGTATTCTCTGAGAACACATTTCAGATTCCTCTGAGTTTACAATAATGGTCAATTCCAGGGTATACCTCTCTCCATTTCCAGTTAGGTCACATAATAATGCATAGTAGTAAGGGAATCATTTTTGAGTACATGGTTTTTAAAGAAACTTTTAAACAAATTTAAGTATTGGCTTAATTTTGTCAAGTTATTACAGCAATTAGATGTCTGAACCAAATCAAAAACAAAATATGTTCTCAAAAAGAAAAGGAGTACTTGTGGCACTTTAGAGACTAACCAATTTATTTGAGCATGAGCTTTCGTGAGCTACAGCTCACTTCATCGCATCCGATGAAGTGAGCTGTAGCTCACGAAAGCTCATGCTCAAATAAATTGGTTAGTCTCTAAGGTGCCACAAGTACTCCTTTTCTTTTTGCGAATACAGACTAACATGGCTGTTACTCTGAAAATATGTTCTGTGGTCAGTTGCATCACATTCTGAAAAGTTTCAAAGGTGTCATGGCCTGTTTTGAGAGGACTGCTTGATTAGATGCCTTTCTGCAGAGTTTTCAGGTTCACGTTTGTGCTCTTGTATTCTTTCTTTCATAAGGCCTGTGGTAAATAGCAGAGATACAATGGTTGCTTTTCAAAAAGTCTCTTCTGTTTTTGAAAGATTTCAACAATTCAATGAAGTGAGCTGTAGCTCACGAAAGCGTATGCTCTAATAAATTTGTTAGTCTCTAAGGTGCCACAAGTACGCCTTTTCTTTTAACAGTTCAAGAGAGATTCCTTCTACTTAATTGGGGAATATTGTTAAAATAATTTAGTTTTCTTTCAAAATGGTAGAAACTCTTTAAATGCATTTTTTGTAATTAGTAGGGACTGCTCACAATTGGACATCTTTCAAAACTGTGCTCCATAGAGAAGAAAATCTATTTTTTGAACTCTAAACATAATATAATCAATTCATCTTTTCATTGTTGGCTGAAAATGTAATCCCTGTCTCTAGTTAAGAGTTAGCCAGATTATAACGCCAAGTAAACAGTGATATGAGAATTAAGTTGGCTGCTAAAGGAAGTAATGTCTAAAGGAGGGAATCCAGAGTTTCTAGTTATGGATGCCACTAGCCTAAGTGTTACCTGTATTTCCACCGTAGTTGCTGAGGCTCTCAAGTATTGAAAAGGAAGGTCTTTTTATATTGTAGTTCCCCTGGAGAGAATGAAATCCCATTGTGTAGTAGGATAGATTCAGTCACCTTTGTTTAATTAAGTCCTCTGTTGTGCCTTTCTGCTTATTGTCATTTTATCACTTCATCTTCAATGTGGAGGCAGATACACGATGTGAAGGAGATATATGAATGTTCTTTTGTACCAGTGACCTGGCCAGCAATCTCATTCTTCATGGGGATGTTAATTTCTGTTGATTCTGAGTTTCCATTCTTTATATGAGCATATACTGTAATTTCTGTGAGCTTTCACAGGCTCATATAATATGCACATCTCAAAGAACTTTTTCCAGAGCCTGTTGTAAAATGTGGATCTGCAGAGTGCGATGGTTTGGGTTGAGACTCAGTATTTGCAAGGTTTAATTAGAACTCTGGATAAAATGGCTTTGTTTTAGCCACATCTTTTCAAAGGCAGGGTTTATTGTTGATGAACCACAATGCAATACGTTAAAATATCTTACATTCTTACTGGAACCAGAGACTTGTATTCTTAAAATGCTTGTTTTTGCTGAGTGACTTGGGATAGGGTTAAGTTTCTTTCTCTTCCTTTCATTCTCGCTAGTATTTGTCCTAGAGATAGAGCAGCTAATGGATAGTAAGAAGAGAATTTGGTTCTAGGTGAAGATATTATCTGGAATAATTTTTCTGGTAGAATGATGAAAAAGCAGCAGGTTTTCTATAGAGATTTGCACAGATGTTTTAGAAGTTGTTTGTTGTAGAACCAAATTCTCCTCTTTATATCCCAGAGATAGAGTAGCTAATGGATATTTATTATATATGCTGACAATTTTGCAATATTTGTTCCACTATTTCATGAAAGAACACTCCTCACCCTCCCAAAAATGTGTATGTCTGGCTTATTTCTCAGGTCCTGAACCCACCCTTTTTGGAAAGCCCAAGTTCTCTTGTATGAGGTTGCATTATAAATACAACGAAACAAGTGGCTATTTTCATACTCTCAGAGCTGTGGTGCGCAACCCTGAAGAAGATGGAAAAGGTAACAAATATACATTTTGCAATAACACATGATCATGTTCAATATACTAAAGCTTATCTTTTATATAACCCTTTTAACCTATCGATCTCAGACCACTTTACAAAGGAGGGTAAGTTTAATTATATTCCCATTTTACAGGTGGAAAGAGAATGTGTCTTACAGTGGCTCACTGTTTGGATACTAAATTGTGATGCCACCTAACTTACTAAAAAACGACAGGGTAAATTCAGATTTGGTTAGCTTAAAACAGCAATCTTCCTTCTAGGGTCTGGACAATGGCTGTCCGAGTTTGTTCTGCTATTCATGTTTAGGGTAGGATGAATGTTAAACAAAGTCACTGATGCTGATGAGTATGGATTAAGTCAGTGTAATCCATGACTAAAGTCCTTGGTATTTTGTTTAACTTGGTTAACAGAACACTTATCAGCAGAAAAATCTTACTTCCTACCCGTACCTCCAAATTTGATGTCAAAGAGAATTAAAATAAACATCATTCTGTCAGTATAATCCATATACTGTCTCCCCTTCCTTCTCTCTCCCCAAATTGAGTAGTTACAGTAAAAATTCCTTTCTGAATGTTTTTCTAACCCATCAGTACCAGGACATGGGAAGGAAAGAGAATAGTCTACTCCCACTTTGAGCTTTACATCAGGAAATCACAACTTTTGGGGTATAAGTTTAAAAAAATAGAGAGATTTAACACGTTTAATTAATTGACAAACAGCCTCTAAAATTAGATTTGCTAAAACATGGGATTTTAAAAAGTTTATATTTAAGGGAATCTGACAGTCTGCTAACTGGATTTCAGACACCCTTCAGTGTATTGCAGAGATGCTGCGAATCACGAAGCAAGCTATGGGATTAGATGTGCCCATTATTGAGAAAAAGCTGGAGAGGTGAGTGGTGTGCTTCTTTTTTTTTTTTTAATTGCCCTGAATCTTCAAGCCACAATTTAAATAACTCTTTTTAGAGACACCAAGTTATTTCTGCATGGGATTCTCACAGCAACTGTGTCCCCATTTTAGCTACTGTGCTAAGAATGACCTGATTTCTGTACTGCTTTCAGCACCTACGCTCTGTAAACATTTATTGAAGGATAGAATTTAAAATAGTTTCTCCCGGTCTGTGTTAGTGTATGGGACTGATCAAAGCCCATCAAAGTCAATGGAAAGATTTCCAGTGATTCCAGTGGACTAAGGATCTGGGCCTTCTATGTACACATGCATATAGCACTGTCACTTTAAAAGTGAGACCATCTTGGGAGCCATGAATCCTTGCTACACAAGGTCTTCCAAGATGGCAACTGCTTTTCTTTTAAGGACACTATTTGAATATAAGACAGTGTGTTGATTTCAGGTGTCCTTTGTTATCTTATGTTTAAACACGCGTGTATTGTGTTCGTAGAGGCTGTCTTTAAAATGAAAGCCCCTCTTGAAGCTGGTGCCATGCTGTTTGTTCCTTTAACACCTAAAAATAAGTAGTATTTTGCCATGTGTATTATAACATAATTAGACCTCTCCCTTATTTTAATGCTCTCTTGTCGGTAGTAGAGTAGGAAAACTGCGTCGAATAAGGCAGGCATGGTTCTGTTCCTCTCCTAATATTCAGTGGTTCTGAAACGTGTTCAGTATTCTATATGCTACAAAACAGAAGATAATATTAAAGGTAACCTTTATGGAACCACTCAGTATGGGTTGAGGAAGAGTCCTACCACACCTCAACAGACTGATGGGACATCTCTCATTGATGGCGAGGGACTGGACTTCACAAACTACAAAAGCTTGAAGGTACCTTAAAGTGACATGCTGAAATACTCTAAGGCATATGAGGGGCATTGAATGCTATATTCCGGTCTATTTTTAAAAATATGTGGCACATTACCATTAGACACCATTTTGTATCTGACAATTTAAGTTGAAATCTTGAAGAGCAATAAATGTTGTGGGAAGAAAACATTGTCACACTGTGTTCTGCATGAAACTCCTGGGAGAAAGTTATAATCTGTTGAAACCTTCCAGAAGCTACTCTGCGGGAATGAGGAGAAAGGTGTATGTGTGAATCTAGACTGTCAGAATATGTATGTTGCTATATTGATTGAAAAACTGCTGTAAAATTGAGCTGAATTTAGAAGAAGTTTAATCTGATAAACAAGAAACAATTTATGCTTACTCCAATAGAATTTATTAAAAATTCTATTGTGAGAGCTAGAATGGACTCTTAAAATCAACTTTAGGGTCCGGTAGTACATACACAAAAATCATTCACCTTGAAGAAGTACTAAACTATCATTTAAGTGCTCTGTCAGTTTGATTTTTTTTTTTCCTGTTGTCTGACATGTCTAGAAGATTCATGTATCTAATCTCACCACCCCAAGACATGTTAAGGGCAAGTACACAGAGGTTATAATTCACTGTCTCCTATCTGTGAAAGAACTGTCAAAAATAATTAAATGATAGGACTCTAGTTTCATCATACAAAAAAGGTCTTAGATAAATTTACTGTATATTGGCATAATACTCAAGAATGGATATGGATATTGTATTAAAACAGCCAAACTAAACAAGATAAACAGCTTTGTTTTAGAATTGATTGTTGGATAGGATGAATTTTAAATTTATTTCTAGGAAAGTCCATGCCTCTGAAGGCCTAGCAAAATAAACTTAAAACATAACTCATTAGAAAAGCAACAAACTATATACCCACTGAACAATGGGAAAGTGGCTCTACATTATCTCTGAAATATGGCTAATTGCTCCAGGCTGTTGATTCTGCATTGCTTGATACCCACAACAAACATAGTTGTGGTAAATGGTATTAGAAGAATATGCAGATACATAATGAAGTCAGTATACACTCAAGCTTAGTGAAGGCAGTGATGCGACATCAAGTGTAGTTAAATTAGTGATTTTTATTTGGAAAAAGTTGATTTTACGGAATACCTAGAACCGTTTAGAAGATAAATGCAAGTGACGTAACTTTGGTTTTAACTTGATGGAAGATATTTTAATAGCACAAATCAGAAAATTCAAGACTATTTTCACAGGAACTGTAACTGTTTCTTTTGCGCCTATGTAATACTTTCATTACATAACCTTGTCTTTATCTCTGTCCTGCAACATTTGTCAGAGTTTCAGTTGCTATCAAACCCATAAGCTTTGAATGTCGTGTGTGTGTGTGTGTGTGTGTGTTTAAAGTTTTAGTTGTAGTGGAACAAAAACAGTCCTTGTAAATCATAGTTATTATGAAAAGACAAAGGATCGTCTGAAATATTAAAAGCAAACAGTAATTGAAATTGAGGGGGCACAAAAGCCCATAGAGAGATTATTGAGGTTCCCTTGGATCAACAAGAAAAGACAACTAGAAGGTAGAGATTTTGCAAGGGAACAATATCTTGCCTCTGGGAGAAAATGAATAGAGCCCTCAAGAAGTGCCTGTGCGGTGTGTATTTCAGAGCAGTTGATAATTGATGGAATAATTTAGTTTCCATAGTAGATATTTTGAAGTTTTCTTGATTACTTTTAGGATTTTTAATACAGATCTTCCTGTTTTCAAAAGTTCATCTTCATTTATTGCTTTCTTGTCCTCTGGTGATGCAGCCTTGGTATTCTACATCAGCATTGATTGCTGTAGAAATGACTACAAACTGTCCCAAAGAGGGGTGAGATTTCAGGTTGGGAATTGCCACAGGTGAAGACAAATTCCATTTTTCAAATAAATTGTAAACCACTTTAAACGTATGAACTGAAGATTTTATTAAGGGTACCCCACATTTATATGCTGCAAAATGGATGGCATCATAAATTGGGAAGGGGAATGTTGTGAATAAATTTAAAAAATGTTTTGAACTCTTGAGTATTTAAAAATCATTATTATGCTCTGGAAAAATACAATGAGGTGTCAGCTGCTCACAGATGATATTTCACTAGAGTTTCTTCACAAAGGTTAGAGACTGAATATGGGATGAAAATACCCACTATGTAAGAGGCAGTGTTTTCTGAGGTCAGAATTCAGGTTCGTTGCAGACAAGGCCTGCATTTAATAGACTTCAGATAATCTTATTTCAGGATATTTTCACTTGGCGTTGATGAGATACAGAAGTCTAAATGGCCAATACTTTTGGTGTTTGTATAGAATTGATCTCTAAACCAGATGTGTCAATATCTCTCACCAATCTGTTTTTTCTTTAATAGTTTGTAAGTCTTGTATTGCCATCTTTATTCGTAAGGTAAATAGTTGAAGGATACTTGTAAATGGAAGTTTTTTCTTGAGGTGTCATAACCCATATAATGAAATACTTATCTTCTGTACTATTGTGTTTTACTCTTTTCTCAACTGAAAAATTTCCATGTAGCTGTAAATATTTACTGATCTTTAAGAACTAGATTTTTCTCATCAAGAACAGTATAATGGAAACCAGAAGCTTATTGAGATGATTCTCATATCTGAAATGTCAATACTTAGTATAATTTTGGAAGGGATATAAACCCTCATGCTTCAGGTGTAAGTCAGTCTTGTGCTTAAGGAGTGAAGAAGACACTTGCCTATGGACAGGTTATTCTGTAATTATCTACTTCAGAGTAGAAGGAAGATGGATGGGTTGTGCTTTTCAGTTACCTTATTTCAGAGGTTCTGAGCACACACCACTTGCATTGACCTCTAGGGTGGTGGGTACTTTTTTTTTTTTTTTTTTTTTAATGTTAGGGGGTTGCAACTTGCTGAGGGTGTGGCAGAGAAATTCTCTCCTTAAGGCTACAAGGAGTTAATAACAAAGAGGAAACCTATGTAGACATTTATTTATATACCACTAGTACAGGAAGAGAAGGCTTCCTAGCTCAATTCAGTGTTTATAAGCTGCAGAATACTGTAATCATAGGAGATTTTAATTATCAGATATCAGTGGGGTTTCAAAGAAATCCAAACAGGCAACAACAGCAAACTTCCAAAGTTATGTAGAAAATAACTATGATCCAAAGACTAGAGAAGGCGACATAGGGAGAAACTGATGGGATTTGGATGAATAACGGAGAAGCCGAAACAAGTGACTACAAGCTACTTTCCACTCAGGCAGGAATGGGTACCCAGAACGCAGGAATGGGTACCCAGAACGCAGGAATGGGTACCCAGAACGCAGGAATGGGTACCCAGAACGCAGGAATGGGTACCCAGAACGCAGGAATGGGTACCCAGAACGCAGGAGTGTATGCATATTGTATTTCATGAAAGCAGATCACGGTGATTTAGAGACCCATATCCACCAGAGTACAAGAAGGTGAAGAATTCTAAAGGATTTGCAAATTAAGGCACAGCAGACACTAGTACTTCGGAAACAGAAGAATGAAAGAAAAAGCTTAAATGGTCCTAAGTAAAAGGTGATGGTAGATGGTAACATATTGAGCAAGGGAGGGAGCATGTCTGCTGGGGTACCACAGAGATCAGTAGTAAGACTGGTTGTATTTAACATTTTTCCTTAAAATCTAGAAGAATAGTAAGTAGTCTATAATGAACCTTGCTGATGAGGATAAATTGGAGGGAAGTGCAAGTACTAACAAGGACAGAGAAATAAGAAAAGGACGTAGAAAGTATGAACATGAATAGAAAATAAGAGATTTTCCTGGAAAAAATGCAAGCGAAGTCATTTGGGTGGTTGGAAAGATTGAAACCATCTGTAACATGCTCAATAGAAAGTAATGCTGAAGGAGAACAAGGCGTGATAATGGACAATTAATTAGATTGGAGTTTTCAATGTGAAATTGGCTCAAAAAAGAGGCCACCCTTTTTCAGGAAAGTAATAATCCTGTTCTGTAGCACTGGTTAAGCTGCATTTGGAATGTTTCATTCAGTTCCAGGAATCTCAAAGATATTGGCACATTAGACTGGAAGTTCAGAAAAGAATAAAAAGTAATCAAGGACAGAAGAGATTAACATAAACTCAAAAATAAATATGAATAGTTTGGCTAAGCAGGGGCAAACTGTCTGCACATATTTGAAAGGCATTAACACTAAGGAAAAAAATTATTTAGTGATAAATATGGGTGTAAAGAGGATAGAGTAAAACTAAGAAAAGAAAATTTTAGGCTATATTTAGGGAAAAAAACCTGACAGTTGAAGAATCAAGGGTCTCTCATCAAGTGGGACTTTTCCATATATCCTATAAAACAATCCTACATTGCCAGGGAGAGAAATCACCCAGTTCACCTATTATTACTATCTGTTGTTTTCTCCTGTATGTCCCCTCCTGGTAATATTGTTATTTATGTGTACTGTTTCATAAAGCAGCAAACTTTATGAATATTGTTCTGTTTCTTACATTTAGAGTGTCATAGATGTGATGTCATTTGTCATGAACAGAAGTCTAGGTACTGATTTCAATCTGTGGTCATAAACTTGCCCGTAATAACTATTTTATTGAAATAATCTTGGGTAAATTTAGTCTCTTCAGTAAATGTTTGCCATTTCATACAACAGTTTTTCCCTTTTTTTCCTTGATTAATCCCAGTTATTTAAAGATCAGCAGGAAAAACAATGACTTTCAAATCTTAAGGTTTTTTGGTTTGGTCAGGTTAATACTAAAAGAACAGTTCATCATAATATCTCATTGGCCATTCTCTTGGAATGGTTCTAAAATAAATTTCATTTGCTTGTATCTACATCTATTAAAATATTAAAACAATATTAACTGGGATATTGTGAAACTTGTGATTTAGAAGTGTAACTGCTTGATTAACTGAACAAGAGAAGACATTATTTTCTTTAATTTTTCAGGAAGAGCAGTAAACCTCATGAGGACATCATTGGCATTAGATCCCAGAATCGAGGATCCCTGGCTCAAGGCAAGAATTTCTTAATGAGCAAGTTTTCATCTCTTAATCAGAAAGTCAAACAAACCAAATCCAATGTTAACATTGGCAATCTTCGCAAGTTAGGGAATTTTACCAAGCCTGAAATGAAAGTCAATTTTTTAAAACCCAACTTGAAAGTTAATCTTTGGAAATCAGACAGTAGCCTTGAAACTTTGGAAAATCCAATGGCAGATACAAAAGTCTGTGCTGAATCAGATATTGAAATATCAGATAATGACTCTTTTCATTCCGATGACTTCCTTACAAATTCTAAATCTGATGAGGACCATGAGTTAACTGGCTCTTTAGAGAATGTGGGACAGATAGACTACGTTTTGCCCAGCTGTGGTATCATTGCTTCAGCTCCTCGACTGGGTAGTCGGTCCCAGTCTATAAATAGCACTGACATCAACATTAGCATTCACATTCCTTCAGAGATCCATGTCACCCAGGCTAACAGGCCTGAGTGTGAAGACAGACCTATGCAGGGAAGTCCTTTTGCTGACAATGTGGCGATGGAGTTCATTAAACCCATTGATGCATACTGCCACAGATTTGTACAAGACGCTCAACACAAGATGACAGATGCTTCAATGGCAGAGACTGCTCCTCAACAATCCTGCCAAAGAGTAGATCAAACCAGCAACAGTGCTTCTCAGAAAACAGAAACCTGGTCAGAAACAAACAGAGACATCCCTTCAAGACCATCTAAACTGGATGTATCATTTTCTGAGTCAGGTTCTCAGTTCTTAGCTGTTGAGGAGATTTACTCCAATAGATCTCATAAGAGCCCAGGATCTGCACCCAGTATTCTTGAAGTTGAGACAGGACTTCACATGACTCCTTCTCCAGCAGACAGTAATGGCAGCAGAGCAGTCTCCCCCTTTGCTAAGATCCGCAGTTCTATGGTCCAAGTTGCTAATATTACACAAGCTGGATTGACCCAAGGGATAAACTTTGCAGTGGCAAAGGTGCAGAAGAGCCCAGCAGAACCTGAGGCTGCAAATGATATCCAACAAAATGAACTGATAGAAATGTTTACACAGTGCCAGACCCGAATAATTCAGATTTAGTTGCTAACTTAAAGTACTCTTGTTGTGGCTTGTACATATTCTTAAAAATTCATACTGGAAGATCTATGTAACGTGAATTGCCACTGAACATTGGGATAAAATACCAATAATGTTTACAGGAAGTGTTTTTGATGCAAGTTGATTTTGGTTCTGAATAGGTTTTAGAATTCCCTCAAGCAGCCGAGATGATAGAAAGACATACCATACTGAACAGGTAGCCTATACACTGGTATTTAGTAAACACGCTGTTCATTTTAAATCAGTTGCACAGTTATCTTTGAGACAAATTTTGTAGGTCTTCTGATTTGTGTAGAATATTTATAGTAAAAGGGGCTGGTACTGCACTTCTTTTGTTACCTTACTACTCTTGCACTGCACCAGCAACATATTTTACTGGCAAATTACATTTATTCTATTTATATTTGAACTAGTTTTTTTTTTTTACTTAATCTTTTTTGTGTGGTTTCCATTGAAGTTCTAGACACGTTCTTCAAGAAATGGTGTCTTTGCAATGGAAACTGATACATTTTCCTATACATATCATTACATTAACTGGAAGTTTAGACTCTTCCCTACCACAACTCTTGTCTGTCCTACCTCAATTAAAGGATAAGACAGGTTGCAAAAATCTATAATATCTAATTGCCTGAATTGCAACTTCTTAAAGTTTGTGGGGTTTTTTTTGTAAAACCAGTGGGAACTAATGTTCTTTTAATTATCTTGCTGGTGTTAAAGCTGTCCTGTTCCCCATTCTGTTCTACTAAACACACTGCTCTATAATTTCTCTGTCCCCTATAATAAGGTAAAACAAACAGGGTACTCTACATCCAGAAATAATTGCTTAGTGTATCAGGATACATCCTGATGTTCTGTTCATTTGATTAGAAATTTTAACTGTCCTCTAGCCAAAAGCAGCAAGTGATTAAGCCAGCAAACCATAGAAGGAAAGTGTACTCATTCATGAGGTTAGTTTGGTGATTTTTAAACTCCGATTATAGTAACACGTATCAAAACAGTTCATTTAGTTTAAACCAACTCAATCTTTGTGATATTCGCATGGATGAGGCTAAACTTGTACTTGTGCAGGGAACTGGGTACCAATAAATGTGTGTGTAAGGAATTATATCTTTAGATTCTTGATTTTTCCCAGAATTGGTGTTCCAACACTGTTCTGTTGTAGGATGTCATCTATAGAAACTATAGCATAAAGCAGGATCTTGCTATACAGTGGTTCATAACTATAACCACCACTATTATAGAGCCAGTGCCTCTGTGTTTTAGTACATGTACTGTAGATAGATCACACGTGGTGTTCTAAGCAATTAACAAGTGTCATGATGGTAGTAAGGTGTCTTAGAACCTCTCTAATGTAACCAAAGTAATTATCAACTAAACCTGATTGTCTGTCTGGACTTTGATAAACAATTTCAGTTTTGTTATTTATTTGTTTTATTACAGTAATGCGGTTTGTTTTGTGGAGTGTCTATATACATTTGTGACTATATTTAAAAATAAAATACATTGTATTTTAAGGTGAGGGATGAACATGAGAAATATTTTAATTAAAAAAAATAAATAAGGAACCCAAAGAGGCTTTCTGGTTCTTCATATTTGAAGGGATATTGGACTTCAGTTCAAGTTTCAAACCAAAGGAGCCAATTCAGACCAGGGTCAGGGAAGGCAGTGTTTTATGCCTCCTTTTCATCTCCTTTTCCTGAGCTATATTGTCCACTCCTTGGCTCCCAGGTTTCAGTCCTATAAGTGCTTTCACTAAGATGTCTAAAAAACCCTAATTCCTCCACCAAGGGGAGTGTTGGATTCTCCATCTCCTTGAAAATATGCTTGAGCCAAACAAGTTACTAGGCTCAACACAGGAGTAACTGGATGCTGTTCTCTAGCCTATGTTATACAGGTCAGACCATGAATCATCACTTACTCTGCCTGTCAAGGTTCTAAATTTTCCTGCAACATTTGAAAAAATCACTAACACTTAAGGCAATGAAAGGAGTGCAGGATGCCGTGCTATTGCCTTGGTACAAAGTGAAGGGGGGAACGAATTTACAAATATAGTGACACACCCTATAACAACTACGTGTGTTTAATGTATGTAGAAAGAGACAAAGCATTGCCACCCATGGTAGACAGAATAAGCTTGGGAAATTTGGAGGGATCAGTAAGCTTCTGATGCTTATGTGTATAAAGAATGCATACAGAGCAGAAGCATATTTAGAGTCTGGGAGGGTGGGGGAAGGAGTGAGACATTGAAGATCTGTTCATCAGGGTTTTCCCCTTTTAGAAGACTTGTATATTATTCACAACTTAACTTTTCAAAGTGCTTTGTGCAAACAGTAATAAATGCTTACATCATGCAACTTAAAAGAATGTTAGTCAGCTACACAGTAGGAATCCTCTAGTGACCCTGGCAAGCCACTTTAAAGCTCAGGGAGTTTCAGAAGAAGAGCTTTGAACGAACAGCATTACTTGGAAGATAGGGTCTAGATGTTGTACAAACTTATCCTCAGAGCGCTGCCAGCTGCACTTCATTTCAGACTTGCATCATGTTCAGTGGTCTAAAGCTGGGTCATCTCTGAGCAGAGAACTCAAGAAGAGTTTGTTTGATTACATGCTATGTGTATATATTGTGAAATGCTTGAGCTGATCATAACGAAACTGATTGTATTAAGACTTTTTGTGAAGACTTGAGTTAGTCTTGTGTATGGATCAGCCCAATAGAATAAGAATAACCTCTTTGTGCTTTCAGGAAAACAGCTGAAGGCTCCCTGTCTAGCTAATGTCCCTCCTCCCCCTTGACTCAACAAGGTTTGTTCAGAAATTTTGCTATCTAAAATGGCTTTAGTTAGACTGGAAAAAGCATCATCAGAACAACTTATTTCTTGGCTAGCTTAGAAGGAATGTGTTTTTCTCTCAGAAGTATAATTGGCACTGCAGTATAACGTTGTTAAGCAGAGCTAAAACCTAAAAAGGGTAAGTGCAGCTGCAGACCATCTTATTTCAAGAACTGTGTGTCCAGATTAATTGAGCAAATAGTATTTCTACAGTAGCAAATTGAAACTGAAAATACAGCCAGCAAAGACTGTGACATAAAGCAGTCATAAAGAAAACGCTGGGGAGAAGTATTTCCCTTAAGAGCAAAAAGGGCCTTTTGTTAAACTTGCTGCACGAGATGTACATGGTTTCAGAAACATGGAGAGTAAATGTGCTAAGTAGCATTTCTCCTTCTCAAGAGGTGGCTTGAGTAAATTCCACATGGTTACAGTTACTTCTCTTGAAAAGCTCCTGCTTACTGAGGGTCTATTGCTACGTATCGCTGTAGATATACAGAAAGAGAGCTTAGCCTCCGTCTTACACTTGCTACGTATTAGAGCTATGTAGATTGTTGTCATTCTTGAATAGTTGCAAGCTGTCGAAGTAATGTCTGTTCAGTACTTACCTTTACTGTGCAACCTGAACTTTAATTGAATGTAGGTTACACCATTGCTGTGCAAGCTCCGTGGATTAGCTTGAATTAAAAGGGCTGCAGTTGAAACTCTTGTTTGTCCTAAGGATAACCAGCTCTGCTTAGATTGGATGTGCTTTGCTTGCATGCCTTCAGCAGCTGAACCACAGCATAATCTTTTGTAAGGAAAGATGTCCGTCGCTGAACGTTCAATTTAAATTAGATCAACAACAAAAGTAATGGGGGTGGGGAGGCTGGAGTCAAACTATCTGGAAAACATGCAATTAGTGAAAGTTTGAGTTCAGGGTAATGCAGATAGAAAACATAAAATGGGCAGTATTTGCATTCTGTGTTTATACTACAGCCCCCTCTTTCCTACCCCCTTATGGGAGGTAGCAATGAAGTCAGGTAATCTGTCTTGAGAAGTGTAGTTCTTCTTCGAGTGGTCGTTCACATCGATTCCAATTAGCTATGCGCATGCTGTGTGCATGGTTGTTGGAAACCTTTCCCTTAGCTCTAGTTGGGTCTGCTAGGGAGCCCCCTGGAGTGGAGCCTTCATGGCGCTCAATATGACCTTGCTGAACTGCCCCTTCATTTCCTTCTGACCGTCTGTGGCAGCATTGGAACTGCATTCACTTGCTTGCAAGTGCTCCCTTAGCTTAGTGTCTAGTTGTTTGTAGTTTTAGTTTGTTAGTAGTAGTGATTGGGGACCAGGATTGATTGTATCCTGTTACCCCACCTTGGGCTGCAGGGCACGCTGCAAGCCCAGGGGTTTAAGTATTGTAGTGTTTGCCGGAAGCCTATGCTCAATAGTGACCCCCAACGATTCATCCCTTAGTTGACGTGCCTTAGTTGAAGCGCATCAGTTGGAGTGCTGAAAGATTTGGTTCTGGACTTGAAAGCCTTGCAAGAAGGAGCGGGATTTCTGTTTAAAACAACTATTGATGGAAGCCGCACTCCATCCCATGGCACCGACTGCCCAGCCGTGGACCTGAGTTTGTTGGTGCAGAGTACCCCGGCATCGGTCCACGCCTCTATGCTGAGGAAGGACTCCTGCGGGAGAGACCCTGGGCACCGTACATACAGCACCGGTCTCGACTGAGGGACAGCCAGCACTGATCCTCAACTCTGTCGTTGTGACACCGATCCCCAACCTCTTCTTCATGGCACCGACTGCTGTCGTGCCCTCGGGTTCCTCTGCCTCCAAGGCCAAATCGTTTTATTCAAGGTGCAGGAGGCCTAGGTATGGGAAGCACTAGAGAGACCTCCAAATGGCCCGGCAACCATAGTGACCACCCCCACACAATGCCCTTCTGGACCCCAGGGTACCCCTTCAAGGGCTTCCAGGTCAGTGGTCTCAGGACATCACCCCTCCCACTCACCAAAGGACAGACCTGCCCCTTGGGTGATGGGTGCAACCCTTGCCCAACTGCAGAGCAGTCACGGGAGGTGGCTCCAGTGCCACCTGTAGGCCCAGGACGCTCTTGACTGGGCTGGAACGATGGGGGAGCCGAGCACAATCCAGGCACCAGGGCACCTTGAGGGTCATGAGGACCCTGTGTCCCTGATTTCCTCCCCATCGTTCTCGCCTGACAACATGGTGGCAGGAGCGTCAGCCTCAGGGCTCACCAGGACCTATTCCGTTGTATTGCCCATAATATGGTAACTGAATTGGAGGACCTAATGGTGGACAGTTTTGCTCTGGAGGGTCCTTCCAGAATGGCACTACCAATAATTAAAATGATCCAGAACAACAACAGGACCCAGTGGCAGACTCCAGCCTCCATTCTACCCCCTGCCACGGGGGGGGGGGGGGGGGAGAGAAAGTACTTTATCCCCACCAAAGAATTAGTTTTTATTCTCTCATACCCCTGCTCCCTAGTGGTCTCAGCCGTGAATGAAAAAGAGCACTAGCGCCAAGAACCGCTGGCTCCCAAGGTAAGGAGGACAAATGTATGGACTTATTTGCCAGGAAACGGTATGCTGCTGGGGGCCAACAGCTGAGGATAGCCAACCAGTGGGCATAATTAACTCTTGGGATACTATGTCTAAATCCAAAGAGAGTCCCCGTGGAGTCAAGAGTGGAGTTCTCAGCTCTGGTTGAGGAGGGGAAGGCAGGGGCCAGGACATCCCTTCAGGCCTCCCTTGACATGGCTGACTCAGCAGCACAAACCATTTCCTCGGGGTGGTTATGAAGAGAACCTCCTGGCTCCAGGTCTTCCCCCAGAGGTCCAACAGACCCCTCCAGGACCTTCCCTTTGAGGGTGCAGGGCTGTTTTCAGACCTGACAGACTAGAGACTCCATAGCCTCAAAGATTCAAGGACAACACTGGAGTCTCTGGGGATGCATACACCTGCTACCCAGAGAAAACCTTTCAAGCTTCAACCTTAGCAGCAGCAGGGGCACTATCAACCACTATCAATCCTACCCAAGGCAGGACCCAGGCCATAAGGGCAGGAAAATAGGCATAGGCTGTCTAACCAGTCTTCAAGCCAGGGCCCAACTAAGCCACAGTCAGGCTCTAAACAAGGGTTTTGAGGGGATGCCCAAGGACAGTGTGCCAGACTCCATACCCCTACCTTCCCCATTTTCCAAACCGCCTATCCCACTTGTACTGTGTGTGGTCCCTTATATCAGCCCCATGGGTCCTTCACATGGTAAAGGTGGGATATTCTCTCCAGTTCTGCTCCTTCCCACCCCCCTTCTCTGTCCCTCTTCAGGGACCCTACTCAAGAGCAACTCCTTGTGAGGAGCCATTACACCTCCTGTACCTCAGGGGCAGTGGAGGACATTCCTCAGGAGCTAAGGGGCAAGGGCTTCTTCTTCCACTACTTCCTAATCCCTAAAGCAAAAGGCAGTCTCAGACCCATCTTAGACCTGTGCAGACTCAACCAGTTTATGGTAAAGTTGAAGTTCCACAAGGTTTCCTTGAGTTTGATCATTCCTTCCCGGATCTGGGGAACTGGTATGCTGCCCTTGACATGAAAGATGTATACTTCTACATAGCCCTTCATCTGGCCCACAGACATTTCCTGAGATTTGTGGTCAATTACAAGCACTACCAGTTCACAGTGCTCCCATTTGGTTTCTTGACAGCCCCCATGGCCTTTCTCTGCAAGAGGCAGGTACATGTGTATTCCTACCTTTTTGACTGGCTGCTATGGGGGTGTTCCAGAGAGCAGATGGAGTCTCAAGTCCAGTTGATCACAAAAATCACTTCCAGAGATTGTCTCCTGCTCAATGTGGACAAGTTGATGCTGTCACTGACCCAAAGACTAGAATTCGCTGGGGGCAGTGCTAGACTCTGTTCAGGTGAGAGCCATACTACCAGGGTCCAGATTCCAAGCACTAACAGGAATCAGACTGTCAAGCAATACTCCACCATGACTGCAAGGGTATGCCTGAGGCTCCTTGGACACATGGCAGGATGCACCTATGTGGTCAGACATGCCAAACAGACACAGGCTTGGCTCACCTCAGTTTATCACCCAGGCGGACACAGTTTGCATGCAGTAGTAACTGCTTGGACGAGTCCTAGACACTCTACACTGGTGGCTGGACAAGAGAGTCCCCTTCAGTGCTCCTCAGCTGTCCATGACCTTGGTAACAGACTCATCAGACCTGGGGGCCCACCTAGGAGATCTACAGATGCAGGGCAGGTGATTGTAGTCTAAGATCTTGCTCCACATCAATATAAAGGAGCTCAGAGCAGTGAGATGAGTGACAGACTTCAAGGTCACTGCATGGCTGTGTTGATTGACAATACCACTACCATGTTTTACATAAACAGGGTGGAGCCTGCTCCTCCCCTCTCTGTCAGGAAGCTCTCCAGGTTTTGGATCTTTGTATAACCCACTCTATTCACCTGGAGGTGTCCTATCTCCCAGACCTGCAGAATGAGATTGCAGACTGTCTCAGCAGGTTGTTTCTCAACCACAAGTGGTCAGGATGTTTTACATTCCATCTTCCACAGATAGAGCTTTCCCCAGGTGGACCTATTTGCTGCCAGGAGCAACAGGAAGTGTCCAGCATTCTGCTCCTTCCAGAAACACAGTTGGGGCTCCATCTCAGATGCATTCCAGCTACCTTGGGGGGGACCACCTCATGTATGCCTTCCTGTTGATCCCACTCATCCACAAAGTGCTGCTCAAGATCTGCAGAGAAAGAGCAGATGTGATCATCCTGGCCCCAGTGCGGCCAAGATAACATTGGTACTCCATGCTTCTGGAGAGGTCTGTGGACACTCTGAGAGCACTGCCACTTAATCCAGATCGGATCTCACAGGACCATGGTCACCTCCTTCACTCAGAACTGCAATCCCATCATCTCATGTCTTAGAAGCTTCATGGTTAAACCTAACAGAGTTATAGATTAGGTATAAAGTTATTCCTTATATACACATTAGCAATAGCACTGCAGTTGATAAGGTATATTTCATTGTTTATACTCCCAAAGGCAAATGGATGATGTAGCATATACTTGGTCAGTACTAGCCACACTTTTTCAACTACATGAAATTTAGCACTTAACTTGTAAGCACCACTCAACCATGATTAAGTGAAAAGCAGCCCTTTCCATTAATCTGTCTCACATGAGTGCTACAGGAGACTCCATGTTGCCAGGTAGGGTTTCAAAATGAAGTACTGTCCCATCTTGTAAGATTATCAATGGAAGCTCTCTGAGAGGTAGTTATGCCAGTTTTTTTAAACACTGGATTGACTGTGCAAGAATAAAAAATGTAACTTGTACCACCATCTGGGTGTTATGTATTTGATATGTCATTTGAAAAAACTAGAAGTTTATTACTAGGTCGAGAGGGACAAGGGATTCTGGCTTCTCCAGGTGGTCTAGAAAGTAATGCCCTTTCCATTTTCTGCTGATGAAGATTGCATACTGCCTATTCACTGCTCTGTTCCACTATTTGTTTTTAACTTTGTCCTTTTTACAGGATGTGCTTGAGTCAGGTAAGTTGTGTAAAAGTTGAAATACAGAAGTTCTTCTCCTTGGTAAACTGTTTTACAGATATTTATCTTAGAATAAGCCTGTTCAAGCAGCAACCATGGTAGTTGCAATCTACATCTGAGGCTTTTTTCCCTCAGTGTAAAAAATATGGGTTGGTTCTTGTCACATGATTTAAATACATAAGCCTGCTGCAGTGCAAGAGCCAAAGGCTGTGAGTGGAATGACCTGCATCTTATGAAGCAGTCAACCCTACTGTGCCTCTAGAACCTGTGATCAGACTTGACTTTACACTTAAGGAAATGCGTTTACACAATTTCAGTATTAAACTTTTAATATCAAACAAGTTGCTCGTTATTAATTCTCAATTACAAAACAAGCTCCAAAAAATTTCATAAAATCAGTAAGTTTCAGCATTAGCTTACTGAACCCCATATAAACTAAATGGGTTCAGGTTTCAAGGGTAAGTGTCCATAATTTTTTGGTATAAATTATCTACAAGAAACTGTGGAATAAACAGTACCCCATTCTTAGTGCTGGCTCCACTTATGATTAGGACAAACCTCATTTTCATAGTCACAGGTAAGCAAAATAATAGGAGGAATTATTAAAGTTCATTTCCATTGACACACTTCTGTTGCTGGAGCCTGGTTTTACGTAATGCTTCCAGCTGTTTTGCTCTTAGCCACCGCTCTCTTGACAGCGTTGTCTGCCCAGCACTGAGAGACAGAAACCTGGGGGCAAAAGTAGTATAAGTTAAATAGCAGAATTCATACAGATTCCCTCTTAAGCTTTGCCATGAGAAAGAAAGTAATAGCCCTACTACAGCAGAAAGTTACAGAACTGAGCAGTCAGCAGTCCTTACGAACCAACACTCATCCCCCACCCCTTTATCCCAGCAGTCAGTGCTTTAGAACCTCTTATTGAACTAAAAACAGGAAGATGTATTTAATAGTTTCTCTTACTAGCAAGAACATCTCCCACATTCTCATTTCAACCTTCCAGTGAGGTACTGGGAGCAGGCTGGGACACTCAAAAGTGGCGAAGCCCCAAATGGGAGGTAAGCAGAAGTCCTTGACATGGGAGTAGGGAGGAAGAGTCTGCCTCACTGTTCAGTGGCCACAGAATAGTTCTGGCTGTATAAGAAGTGGCCAACTAGCCCATCTAGGGGAATGGACTTAACTTGTCCCTGCTCTTCCTGCCTATGCTATTTTCTTCAACCCTCCCACATACTGAAATAGTTTGAAGAGGTAGCCAAACAATTATACAAGTGTCACTGGGAGGAAATTACATGCAGCTATCACAAGTGAAAAAAGCAGATTCACTAGTTATAAGGCTACGCACCTTGCTACAAGCAGAGTTCTGTGAAGGTCATCAGCGGTTATGCTCTCAGGGTCATTCTTACGCATTTCTACAAAGTCTTCCTCTACTGCCTGAATTAAGACAATACATTGATAGGTAGTTAGAATTTAGCTTCTTGCAGTGAACACAATATATTGCAATAGAGGAGATACTTCAAAAAAGCTACAGCACTAGGGCTACATGAAGAATATTCCTAGTTTCCTGAGATTATAAAATTCCTGCAAGACTTGTATAACTCCAAGGAGGGAGGCTAGTTTCAGCCTTGCTTGCTGGGGAAGCTACAGAGCTACTTCTGCCTAAAAGGCAGTAAAATGGTTGCTCTCTGGGGCCCTGCTTCAGAAGGTGCCTTAGAACAGCAGTTCTCAACCAGGAGATCGGGGCCCCCTGGGGGCTGTGAGCAGATTTCAGGGGGTCTGCCAAGCTGTTACTCTCTGGGGCCCTGAACCCTGCCACCCAGGACTCAAGCCAAAGCCTGGGCAGTTGCCCTGCTTGCTACCCCTGGTTTTTATATGCAGAAAAACACTTGTGGCACTGGTGGGCTGTGGAGTTTTTACAGCATGTTGGCGGGGGCCTCAGAAAGAAAAAGGTTGTGAAGCTTCCTTAGAATCAAGTCTCGGATTTTTCAAAGGGGATAAAGTTTTCACAAATTGCCAATTGTAAGAGCCATAGTTTTGTGCCTTTTGCTGAGGTGCTCGGAACATCAGCAACCCTTCTTAGGGATAGGAGTCCACCCAAAACAAAATGCATCCCCTGTCCCTTGCAAAGGAGTCTAATACCACACGGAGTTAAGTGCAATTACTAATAGGAAAGTAGTATTTCAGCTGTTCCAGCTTCTACAGAATTACTTCTCCCTAGTGGACGGCAGAAGTTATATAAAGGTGTTAGTATAAGAGAAGCCTTCCATACCTTGGTCACCTCATCAGATATGCTGTAATCCAACAGCCTCAGCAAGCTTAAAAAGATGCGGAATTTGTTCAGCATGGATGGTAGCACTGCTGTGAGAAGGCTGTTTATATACTCCTCCATGTTTGGTGGAATTATCTGTGGCTGTAACTGGACCTGACAGTCTGACTGAAAAACAAGATGGGTTGCACATCATCCCTTTCCCCATTCACATCTGTTCCATTCCAGTAAGACACTTATGATTTCAGTACAGCAGTAGAAGTCAGTGTCATCCAGTGTTGTCGAAGACAGGATAAAAATCAGTTTAATATCAACCATTTAATAATAAATGAAAACCTCTTTCCTGAAGAGCTCCCAGTCTGAAATCTCTTGCTGTTTTAATCACCCTTCTTTGGGAGGGAACACTTTTGCTTTGAAGAGAAATCAATATCACAATTTTAAAACAGCCAAGAGAGCAAACGCTCAGTACATAAAGGGTGAAGACAAGTTGTTTGAACAACTAATCATACTGTGTACTAGCAGCTGTAGACACCTCCATAATCCATCATACATAAATATAAGCTGAATTCATAGTCTTTTTAGTATGAATGTGAGATGGATCTCTCCACCACAAACAGGGCAGTTATTGCACTGGAATGGGATTGCTATCTAATAATAAATCTGGATCTACAATCTTTTTCCATTACCAGGACTACCCATATACTCTAATAATTTTTCATCCTCTTGCTACCATTTCTGCAGCACGCAGCCACTGAGAAAAATGTCAGTTTTTCCTTTCACCAAATAATTTTTTTTGCAGGCCACTGTCACTAAACACAGGTTTTCTAGGTGCACTAGCTGGAGCACTGTAAGCCAGGTCAGCAGCCTGCCCAGGCAGCTCACGGCAACAAGATCATCTCCCTGACATTTCTGGAAATGGCATGCTCAGTTTTCATTAAGCAGCTATCAACTGTAATTATCCCCCAACTTAAGAAGACCTTGCCATACCGGTAGAAGTGATCTGCCTTCTGAAGTGATAAGTACATTAATATTGCATGGGAATTCCATCTGGTGGTAACTGAAGTCATAATCCACCTTCTGCCAAGTTATCAGGTTACCCAGTGCTGTCACATTATGTACACCTAGAAAAAGCAAGAAAACAGATGCTGACAGCTGGATGTAAACAATCGGCAGAGTTGAAATTGATTTTTCATTCAGGTTTTAATTAGCAGTTAGCAGAAACTATTACTTGGTCACAGTGGAAACAACTAGGTTACTAAACGAACCTGACGTGCTAAACAAAATCAAGAGCCTTTGAAGGATTTCAGGCATAAAAGTTGACCAGCCCTAATATTAGTGTAGTTTATGGGAAAGATCAGATTATAAACATGTAGAAATATTTATGCAAAATTTGCTAGAGGGAATAAGGCTGTAGTTATTAGAAAGAGTTAAGCATGAGATTGGAATGGGTACCTTACTTACAAATGAGTAATTCAGGACATCCCAAATTAATATGGCTAATGCTCTATTCCAAACCGCACCATTGTGCATTCTGTATATTTTAGAAATGTACTTAAAAGTTCTGACTTTTTTGTCTTATAGCCATAAGGATACCATAGACACTGCTGGCTCAGCTCTCGAATACATTGACTTGAAGGGTGCAGGATCAGGGCCCTAGAGTTTAAACAGACGAGGCTCAGAACCATAACTTTTCTGTACCAACCTGTCTCCCCACCCCGCAAACAAGCCACACACAAATCTTTCAAGTCATATCCCAGGACCATTCAAGATCAGGAGTGCTTATCCAGCACCACTGGCAATGGCATAAAGCTCCAGTTTCTAGCCAAGGAGAGGTGAGATACTGGACTTTTAATGTATAGAAATAACTGAACTGGCTGAGGAAGACACCTACTTTCCTAGCTTCAAGAGGCCATATGCTGAGGCTACCCTCTCCAGCAGGTTTAGATGATGGAAGAAGTTCCTTTCCAACATTCAGGAATATCATAATAGCCAGACAGAAGCAGCTTTTAGCATGGAAAGAAGTGGCAGTATTTGCTGGAGTGACAATTCCATCGCATCAAGGAAACCCAGCAAGTTTTGGAATCCAAATGCTGATCATGTGTATCATAGTGCACTTGCATTCGTCCTAAGCAGCTGAGCGAATTTGACAGACATTTTCATGAGACACTCAAACCACAATTTGTTCTCCACAACTGGCTGTGTAACTGCAGTAAGCTATTCTCAAAGTAGGCATCTCTGATCTTGCTGCTGCTCAATTAAGTGATCATGTTACTTTTAAATTGCATTAGGAACAGCAGAATAATCCACGTTTTGCCAAATGAAATACACAGAAACGGAGAACAATGTTAATCTATGATTACAAACCACTCTTTAAAATGAAAAAGTCAGTTACAGAAACCTGGCATGATGGTGTTACTGTCCCTTGGGAAGTTCTGGAAGACTGTATGGCTTAGGGGATTGGTGATGAGCTTTAGAGCCTTTTTACTCTGTCACTGGTTAGATTCTTCACCTGCAGGCCTATAGTGACCAGTACAGTAAAGATCCTCAGATACCATGAGGAGTAGTGCAATGTGAAGACAGATCCAAGGGCTTACGTGAAAATAATTGGTGATTTTTGACCAGAACCTAGAGAACTGATAGCACATCATAAACACACTACCACAACTCACCAGGCATGAACTATTCTCTCACCCTAAAGTGGAATACTCTTCTGTACTCAGGCCCATTCGTAGATGTGGGATAGCTTCCACTGTAGCTGACCCTGTTGCTCCAATTCTAAGTACAACTTCACTCTGCAGGGCTGTCAAACCAGCTTTTGACAGATTCTCTACAGCACTCCCCTCTATTTCTTTGTACGTTACTTTTACGATGGCAATACACTGCCACTTTACATCTGGATAAGAGAACAAATCACTTTTTGAAGTCCAAGCAGAGAAGAACGCCTCATTACATAAAAGGTGAAGACTGGCCAACTAAAATGAGGAACAGCAGAAAGATTAAAGGGGAGAGAGGAACTGACTAAAATCTGTAGTTATTCCAGACTACTGGTAGAGTGATTAAAATCAAACAAACCCATTTATTAAAAAAATTATAGTAAGTTCCTTCCCACCCTGCAAAAAAAAGTCAAACCAGAAAAGACTTAAAAAAAAGTTAAAAAATGGAATTGAAACTTCATTTAAAGATAGTTTGTTGAAATAGTGAAATCCAGCTAATAAAAATCAGATTTCTCCTGAACACCACCACCTACTGTGCTTTGTATCTTTCAGTCCAGCAGACAGTCATTAAATACTCTTTAAAAAGGATGGCAAGCTGTGTATAATTTCCTTCTTTTGGGATTCTTTCCCCTCTCAATTCCTTAGTCCTTAATTACAGCAACATAGTATCAACTTGAAATCTAAAACTGGCTACTTCTGTACAGTTTTCAAATTGTCTATATTCTGTCTGGCCTTTGGTCTCAACTCTTCGAAATATACAAATGAACACTTATGGTTCACGGTTATTCCACTGTTATGGCTTGTAAAGAAGATGAAAAGAGGTCTAACAGGTATGGACTCACTAGAGCATTTCTTAACAGCGGAACTTAAGATCGTGCATCAGGACAGTTTTTGGTGTCACAAGCTCCAGGAGGGATAAGGTACCCTTGTTATATAAGGCGGATTAGGATGCTTCTTTTATTTTAATATAATCACCTTCACTGGCTTCCTATTCACCTGTAATCCAACTCAAAATTGGCCCCTGTGGGTTTGTAGACACATTGCTTTTGCTCGCTTCACTTATCTGACTTTGTGTTCCAACCTGATGTCCCCTACCTGAACCCGGAAGATGGAGGGGGGAGAAAAGTGAAAAAGCACCCCAATTGTATATCCCAGCTACCTGAACCCTCATCTGCTGCCTCACTCCCAGCTGTCAAATAACTTTTCTTCAAAGCTCACCTTAAGTCTTCCCTCTCTGTCTAGGTTGTGATTCATTGCTTTATATGAAGGAGTGTTGTAAGCAAGACACAAGAAGTAATTATTCCACTCTACTCTGGCTCAATTGGAATACCGTGTCCAGCTTGGGCACCACACTTCAGGAAACAAGTGGACAAAACTGGAGAAAGTCCAGAGGAAAGCAACAAAAATGATTAAAGGTCTAGAAAACATGATCTGTGAGGAAAAGTTGAAAAAATTGGGTTTGTTTAGTCTGAAGAAGAGAAGACTGAAAGGGGACACATGATCACAGTCTTCAAATACATAAATGGTTGTTATAAAGAGGAGGGTGATAAGTTTCTCTCCTTATCCATTGTGAACAGGACAAGAAGCAATGGACTTAAATTGTATCCAGGGAGATTTAAATTAGAGATTAGGAAAAAACTTTCTGTCAGGGTAGTTAAGCACTGGAACAAATTACCTAGTGAGGTTGTGGAATCTCCATCTTTGGAGGTTTTTAAGAGCAGGTTAGACAAATACCTGTCAGGATGGTCTAGATAATACTTAGTCCTGCCTTGGTGCAGGGGACTGGACTAAATGACTTATTAAAGTCCCTTCCAGTCCTACATTTCTTTGATACACAGAACAAGTCACAGTTTACAAGATAAATCTTGGAAATCCATAACACACAAATGAAAACTACTTCTTGCTCCTACACAGCATTCACTTTTCAAATGGGAAAAAAAAACCTAAGTGACTTCAGTGCTCAAAGGTGTCAGCTATGCAACCAGGGGTTGTTCTGTTTTCTACAGGAAAGGTGCTATACGAAATGGCAGAAACATAAGGTAGCCCACACCGCTCCACTTGTGACTAACCAAAACCTAAAAATACCACTTCTGTGGGGCAAGACAGTAGCTCAGGTTACAGCTTCATTTAATTTCTGGCCTTTTCTATTGAGAGTGCCAAAGAAGTCTTTGCAATGCAAATACCGATAAACTAAGAAATCAGACTGAGCAGTAACAGCTCATTTCACAATGGTCATTTGCACCCTTTCCTCGATTTTAACCGTTCACCTACAGGTGAAAAGATTCCTAATGACTTTCTCACCCTCTCTAGGAGCTCTATTTAAAGCTACCAGTTTTTACCTGAAACCTAGAATATTTTAAATAAAACAAAATAGCCAGATGCTTCCTGACAGTAAAGCAGTAATAAGAGAAATAAAATACAACTGCCTTGTTGAACTGTGATCAAGCACGCAACTTCATACAACAAGGCCACAGACTGACAGCAAGCTAGTCTGATACATGAATCAGTTGTGATATTCATGGACAAGGTGGTTTTTCCCCCACACAGCTTAACAGTGGAAGACCTGTATTAAAAGGTTTAACTATTGCCACATAATTAACATCACTGTATGTCTTGAAATGTACTAATTCAGTCTACTGTAATGTATTAGGTCAAAGTTTTACAGGGAGGACAAGAATACAAAGCACTGCCTACCTGTTGTGTCCAGCTGTCCTTGCTCAAGCAGCATCTCATCTATCACGAGGGAAGTGTTACTGGCCAGTTGCAATACTCCACTGACTAGGCGGTTAGCTGTGTAGTCCTTGTGTGGGATAAACCGTGAGTGATTCATGTTTTCTATGGTCATCTGCAGACGATAGGCCTGCGAAGAGCAAAGAAATTATTAGCTAAGGAGGCAAATCCCCGCTCCTCCACTTGTTAGGTAAAAGTACCCTGCTTTAATAAGATCATTAAGTTTAGAATCCCATAATAGGTACAAAATTATAAGGACAATTAAATGAAATACACAGTCAATATATGTAATCACAAGTTCCAAAGCTCTTAAAGGGAAAAAGGATTTCAAAGGCAAACTACTTTATGGCGAGTTAAGTTTTTAAAAATATAGTTATATATAGCTACGGGAATATCAGTACAATGTGTTGCAGTACTGTAAGTTACCAGTCAATATGGTCCCTTTTCAAATTACTGTGTTTTCTCTGCAAAATACCTTCCAGGAATTTGTCGTCACTGGGGGGGGGAGAAATCTAGGTGCTCTCTCAGATGAAAGTTCCACCCCCATTTTAGTTTTTGGGCTATCCTTTATCCAGGCACCAGGAGCCTGCCTCAAACTGAACTTAAGTTTTGTTTCAAAAATACAGTAACATTAAAGCTAAAAATCACTGCACAATCATAAATCCATTAAAGCATATTAATGCCATTCTTACTGCTGGAACGAGCTGCTGGATAATGCGGTATATGTGCTCTGTGAAGATGCTATTTCTTGGACAGCCACTCAAGTTCACGGTGAATTTTCCCAGAGGAAGCACATCTCTTCTCGCATAGCTAGAAAAAAAAAAGAAAGATGGATCAGCTGAACACTTGATACAGGGACTGCACCCCTGGTAAGTCCTAAAAACTTTTTAGAATCAAAATACACCCATAAAAAGAGCCACAAGCTGTGTGTGAACCATCACCCTTATCACTTTGCTTAAACGTCACTCCTTTTCACACATCTTTGTTTTCTTTCTTGGGGACAGTGACTGTCTTCCTGTGTGTCTACACAGGACTAGAACATACGGGGTGCTACCACACTATAAACAGATGATGGCTGGCACATGTAAAAATGAATCTCATATCAACTTATCTATGACCTTTAACTAACCAAGACCTAAAAAGACCACTTCTGTGGGGCAAGACAGTAGCTCAGTAGATCAGTGACAGAACCATGAGAGATTGGACTAATTATGACTAATGTAATGGGGCGCACACTCTTCCACGCAAGGCAGGAAGGGGCTAAGGAGCTTAAAAAGGATTCCTGCTTAGTTGGAAATGACAGGCAGAGACAGCAGATGTAGTAGTCATTTCTGCAACTCAGAAGGCACTGCAGGCTGGACAGACCATCAGAAGACTGGCTGGAAAAATGAGGCTGAATGTCTGCTTGACCACAAAATGCCACAAAGGGGTGGAATGGTAGAGACTCACTGGAACAACCATGAAAACAGATTTCCACTTAGACCATGAAATGTTCTATTTACACAAGCAGACTTTATGCCATTATGAAGTTTACTAGGCCTACCATATATTCAGGTTTCCTATATGCTGGGTACTAGGGTGAAATTCCTGATCTTCAAATAAGCTACTGGAAAATTGGCCAGGTCGTTGGGCAGGTATGACACCCGCAACACATTTGGCTGTTCAGATGTTTGGCTGTTCTGTGCAACATACCCAACGTCTACACTCAGACTGCTTTTTCTCTCAGGTGCATACATATAGGTCCACATTTTCCAGGGTGGCTCATGATTTTGGGTGTTAAACTGGACATACCTGACAGGGGTCTGACTTTCAGAGAGTTAGTGTTCAGGTTCTTTTTTAAGGCATCTTAAGTTGGGCAATTAAGATCACTAGGAGTTTCTGAAAATGTACCTAACTTTTTAATGAACAAGAATAAATCAGAAGAAAAATGTCAGTCATTCTCTAAACTAGTGGTTCTCAATGCATGGGCCACTTGCGGCCCAATCTGCACAGAGCTGTGACATGCTCAGCACCGAAACTAGGGCAAGGCGGGAGGGGCACCTGCGCCAGGCACAGAGTAAGTGGAGGGGTGTGTGTGCGCAAAAATGGGGTGGTGCAGGATGGGGCCCAGTGACATCAGGCCCTCCCCCGCAGCAGGATTGGGCCCTGCAGAATCAGCAGGAGGTTAGGGTGTTCAGTGCTCCCCCACCCTGCAGGATCGCGCGTCCAGTGACACCAGCTGTAGCAGGCTCCCTGGCACTAGGGCCACGGATGCACGAGGCAGGGCAAGCTTCATGGCTGAGCTAGGTGCAGCAGAAGGAGGAGACCAGCGGGTGCGGGAAGGAAGGTGCAGGGGGCTAGGGCAGAAGGGAGGGAGGTGCAGGGGCACCAGGGAGGGTTGCCAACTTTCTAATTGCTGAAAACAGGACATCTCTGTGCCGCTCCTTCCCAGAGGCCCGGCCCTGCCACCACCCCACCTCTTCCCCTAACACACACACCCCGCCCCCCCGGATTCACTTGCCACCTGCAGAGCCAGGCTGCCCAAATCGGGACACAGGGGAGATGGGGGGGTTGCTCCATGGAGTGAGGGGTTGGGGGCAATTGGAGCACGACAGGGTGGAGGGGGGTGATTGGTCCCCGGAGCAAGGGGCTGGAGACATTGGTGCACAGTAGGGCAGACAGGATTCCCGCTCTCCTCCCCCCACCCCACCTCATCATTGAGGAGGCTGTAGCCAGGTCCCGGAGCCAGCCAGCAAGTTCTCTCCATAAGGAGTCAGCAGCTGAGCAGAGAGCAGTTCCTCTTGGACAAGGGTTCTCAATCTGCAGCCCATGGGCTGCTTGCGGTCTAGTCAGCACACAGCTGCAGCCCATATGACACCCTCAGGGTTATACAGGTTGTATATTGTGTGGATGCAGCCCACATAACACAGAGAGCTGCATATGAGGTCCACCATGGTAAATAGGTTGAGAACCACTATTCTAGGCTGTAACAGCAGCTGCTGCTCTTCCCATCCTCTGGTGGTAGAGGCCGGTAGCTGGATTTTTAGTGTCCAGCAATGCTGACCAGACACTGCCAGGTTCCCTTTTCAACTGGACTTTCCAGTTGAAAACTGGACACCTGGCAACTCTAGGAGGGGGGTGCTGCCAATGCATGGGAGACCGACTTTAGGTAGGGGGACCGGTGGCAGTCCCTGGATGGCGGACTGGGTGTATGGGGAGCAGTCCCTGGGTAGGCTGTTCTTCCCTGGACAGGGCACCCTGTCTCTGCAGGGCAGGCATGTGTGCCAGCCCATTCTTTTGGATTTTTTTTTTTTTGAGGGGGAGTGGGGTTCTGCATGCTGCGGGGGGGGGGGGGGACGGGGGGACAGTCCCAGGGGAGTTGGTGATTGGGGGCATTCCCTGGTTGGGGGGGCAGTCTGAGGAGGGGCTGGGTGCATGGGAGACCGTCCCTGGCTAGGGAGGCACCCCACACCAGGCAGAGCTCCCCATCTTTGCAAACTGGCTCTGCAGCAGCACAGAAATGAGGGTGGCAATATGCCATGCCTCCCTTACAGGCAATTAATTAGTTTTCACAGTTAATGTTTTGACTTATTTTGTGAATTTAAAATGCTCTTGGTAGACATTTGCAATGTTGAAATGAAAGGTACTATATTGATTTGAATGGTATTGCCATCATAACACAAATCCTAAACTTTATTTTTATAGATGTACAGGTAGTATATATATTGTGTGGATGTGGCCCACAATGGTAAATAGGTTGAGAACCACTCCTCTAAACTATTAATGGAAATGTAGTAATAGCAGGTCTGCTCTCACACAGAAAAGAGATTAGATAGGAAACATGACATCCACATTGGTTACATATATATTGCTTGAGGATTTTAGTCTAATCGAAGGACAGAATAAAAAAAGGTGGAGAGAACAGAAGTGGGAGGGACTTTGTCAACTCAAATGCTAGGAAGATACTAAGCTTTGAAATTAGCCTTGTTTTAAAATCTATTTGGACTGTGGACAATAATCTCTGCATTTGTGCCTAATACAATGGGGCCCCTCAGCTGCAGCCTCCCTGGGCACAAAGGAATATAAATAATACTTATACCATCTCTGCTGAGAAGTTATTCATAGACTCTGATAGACTGGCAAAAATAAGTAGATAATATTTTTAAAAACAAATACACTAAGCGTTCTCAGCAGGCATCTACGTACTTACACTGTGGAGATGAGATGCAATATAAGGTACTCAGCAGCCAAGCTGTCTCCTAAGAGTGCATGAGTGAGAAATCCAAGCAGCTCTGCTCTAAGTGGCGAAAGTTCCATCATAAAACTAGACACAACTATCAAGAAAGCAGAAGACAAGTGTCAGAAATGCCCTGCATCTGTTCCCCCTCCTCTCCAAATGAGGCATACCTTGCAATATCACACATTGGGAATAGTGAGTGGAAAAGAACAGCACTCTACTCTGAGCAAAGTTTCCGCATTCACCTAGATTTTTCCTACCTTTTTTAGGTTCAGGACATTGTTCCTTGCTCTGCAGATTTGAGATGGAATAATGCCCTCTATTTAGACTTACAGCATATGTAATTAGAGTGATCTTACCCAAATAGGTCTTCTTTCCTAGACTACGCAAATCCAACTCAGTCTTCTTCACTATGTTGTTTTACGCTCTATTGCTGTGCTCCTTTGTATCTTGCTTTTTGCCACACCATTCCTGATCTCTGGTGACCATAACTTCATGCAACTTAATTGTTTTATCTTTGCATTCTGCTCTGATGGAGGCCTCAGGGCACCACTCTGTGTGCTAGGTGATATGCAGTGCTAAGAAAGTTCCTGCCCCAAATAGCGAACAATCTAAACTAACCTGAATGAGGGGATGTAACAAACACTGGGGGCGGAGAGAGCAGGAAGGCAATAGTATAGTTACATAGACCAGCTATATGCACAATTTACAAATTTGGTCCAAGATTTTCAAAAACTGAATCTAAAATAAGATTCCTAAACAAATGGGCCGCTTCTCTGTAGAGCCAAGTAAACAGCAACTCGCTGACTTTTAGACTCCTGGTTTTTAAAGTCTTGGCCCAAGACTTTTGTCATTTGGATAACAATAAATGAGACATTAATGATCTCAGTTATCCTTTCTTGCCACAAAAAGAAAAGGAGTACTTGTGGCACCTTAGAGACTAACCAATTTATTTGAGCATGAGCTTTCGTGAGCTACAGCTCACTTCATCGGATGCATACCGTGGAAACTGCAGAAGACATTATATACACACACAGACCATGAAACAATACCTCCTCCCACCCCACTGTCCTGCTGGTAATAGCTTATCTAAAGTGATCATCAAGGTGGGCCATTTCCTGCACAAATCCAGGTTCTCTCACCCCCCCCCACCCCCATACACACACAAACGCACTCTCCTGCTGGTAATAGCTCATCCAAAGTGACCACTCTCCCTACAATGTGCATGGTAATCAAGGTGGGCCATTTCTCACCCCCCTCCCCGGAAACACACACACACTCACTCTCCTACTGGCAATAGCTCATCCAAACTGACCACTCTCCAAGGCTGGAAATGGCCCAACTTGATGATCACTTTGGATAAGCTATTACCAGCAGGAGAGTGAGTTTGTGTGTGTATGGGGGTGAGAAAACCTGGATTTGTGCTGGAAATGGCCCACCTTGATTATCATGCACATTGTAGGGAGAGTGGTCACTTTGGATAAGCTATTACCAGCAGGAGAGTGAGTTTGTGTGTGTGTGGGGGGGGGGGGGGGAGGGTGAGAAAACCTGGATTTGTGCTAGAAATGGCCCAACTTGATGATCACTTTAGATAAGCTATTACCAGCAGGACAGTGGGGTGGGAGGAGGTATTGTTTCATGGTCTGTGTGTATATAAAGTCTGCTGCAGTTTCCACGGTATGCATCCGATGAAGTGAGCTGTAGCTCACGAAAGCTCATGCTCAAATAAATTGGTTAGTCTCTAAGGTGCCACAAGTACTCCTTTTCTTTTTGCGAATACAGACTAACACAGCTGTTACTCTGAAACCTTTCTTGCCACAGACAGTCACATCACAGCTACGAAGAGCCAAACTATTGCCTCACTTATACAGATTTCTATGGCATGCCTACCTTCCCCCTCACACACACTTTAATATCTGAATGCCATTACTTGATTTTATTTTAAACATTTTATTTTGAAGATCCTAAGGTATATTATGCAAACAGAGGTAAAGTACATAGAAGTTCCACCTGACATTGTCAGCCTCTGTTACATGCACCCAATTAGAATAGACTAATTCTGAATTATTATAGTGCATTCCTGCATCACAACAGAAATGTTTTTTGACTGTTGTTTTCCATTTGAAGTATTTAAAGGTACCTATCTTGCTGGTATATAAAAGCTCATAAAAGTTATGAAAAAAGTATGAGTTGAGAGGAAGTGGTATATTATCTCCTTGCTCCTTGGAAATTACAGGAGCATATAAATTCTTGTATTCAGAGAGTTATTTTTATTTTATCAAGGTGCATCTCACACTGATACAAACAGAGTTTGGCTTGAATGCTGTCTAATCTCCTCTGGCAGCATTTGCACTCCTGGGTTTACTATGCTTACCAATATGGAACAAGCTACTTTCAACAAATAAGGAATCAAAAGTGATTTTAAACATTAAAGAATACTCAAAAACAAAGGAAGAGAAGTAATCAGTTACCAATCCATAATCCTCTCAATGCAGAGGCCCAAGCTATGTTTTAAAGTGTTACCAAAAATACCAGTCAATGGAAAAATTTAATATTTCGGCTTCTTAGAATTTTTTCAGCAAGCACCAATGTATCCAAGTATAGCCCCTCTGCAAGAATTGGGAACACAAAATTCTCCTTTCACTTCACTATTCCAAGGATGCGGTTCATTCCCATTTCCCTTCTGTATGCCTTCACTCCAGCCAAGCATGTGGTGTACGCAGCCTTTCCCAGGACTGGAGATGGCAGTGCTTTACGGATCAGGATTTAAAGGGAGACAAAGCTGTAAAGACTCTCCCAAAAGACCAAATTAAGCAGCTTTGCAAAAGAGTCTACCAGCCAACAAAGCAAGTCACAGGCATACCAGGGTTGGCCATAAGCAAAGTTGGTCACAACTCAGAATTTCCATATTGTGGGGAAATTTCAGAACTTGGTTTCATTTAAAAAAAGAACAAAAACAGCTGTTTTTATTAACCCAGGAAAAAAAAAATAAATAAATAAACCCAGTTTGTTTTGGCACCACATGGACGTTTGGAGTTTGTGAAACCAAATATCCTCCCCAGCATCTGGCAGCAGCCATAAAACTGACCAGTCTGGATAATTTCATAGGCACCAGTAAATCTGACAGGAATCATGTCAATTTTAGCCACCAGCTGCTAGACTTCGAGGGCTGGGCGCAGCCCTAAATGTGCTGATTTCCTTAGAGTCAGAAACCCAGAACCTCCAGGGTCTGTGGCTCAGAGGCAGTCATGCTATGCTGCCTGCCTTGCGATGCTGACTGACTCAGGATAGGGGACTCCAGGGCTTCCAGAATCCCAGGCCAGCTGGTACCTGGGCTCGCTAACTCAGGGCATCTGGTTCCCCAGACCCAACTGGGTGCTCTTAGGGCTTCCACGTTCTCTGCTGCAGAGCTAGGAGCCTAGACCCTGAGAAGCCTGCTCAAGCCTGGGCTGCCAGGCTCCCTGCCACAGAGCCTAGACCCTGAGAACCCTCAAGGCTGCCAGGCTCCTGGACCAGCTGGCTCCCCGACTCATTTTTTGGTTTTAAACCATGAATCTGTTAGCATCCATGATTTTTTTTAAATTCCATTAGAGGGACTCAAAACAAAATAACGCTTGCCACTTTTGGCAAACTGCAAGTTATTGCCGCAGCTTTCCCACATGCGAACTGGGCTGGAAAAAACAAGACACAAATCTCAAGACACTTACCAAAATTAGTAAGTGACTGTAGCAGCAGCAGCACAGATTCACAGATCTATGGGCTCTACTGCGTGTAAGTTTGGTTTGTTTTTTGGACTCTGATCTGTATGTATTCTGTTTATTCCTTGGGCTCTGCCATCTGTGAGCTTCCACAGCTCTTAAAATTGCTGTAAGTGGAGTTCTATATAGACATACATGACATCTTAAACACTCGCTGCAGGTTTTGAAGCCAAACATATAATACACCTTTCAATTAAAAATCTGAAAGGATTCCCAAGATGATACTGAGCAGATCATACCGTCTGAGTCAGCAGTTACACACTCAGCAAACTGATTCATAAATCTATGCTGCTGCTACATTCATGTCCTCATTTTGGTAAGTCTGTCTTGTGGAATTATGCATTGTTTTTTCCAGCCCAGTTCATAAGTTCAGTGCAACTATTGCAATCTGATCACAGAGAAAACCCTCCTCCAATCCCTGCCACAGGCTCCTGGGGGAGAAGATAATGAAAATAAGAACAGGAGCTACATTCTGTCGAACAAAAACTGAAATGTTTAAATCAAAGGATGATCAAATTTAGCTCCCCACTGCTTCTTTGCTCTAACCCCCAAACTGTTTTTCTGATACATCATTTAATGTTCAATGCTGTTCCATAATGTTAATTGCCACCTTTATATAAATATTTAAGTAACCTATTTTGCATGTTAATGTCATTGAAAGTCAAGATTTTTAATGATAAAATAGGAAAAGTGGTCTATGTAGAAGAAAATATAGTTCATAAAACAAGGCCTAAAAAAAATTAGCTCTGGTTAGAAATGGCAGTTTACTCTCAAACATTATTGTGAAATAAGCAAGAGTTTTATGATTAATGATGTTTAAGAAGCTGCCCTCCATCTCAGATGGATGCAACATAACAGCTGCCATAACAAAAGTAGGATTTTTTAAAAATTAAAATGCCAATATGAGTAGGAATTAAAAACCCATACATCAATTTGTCGAATAACTGCTGACTTGGGACTAGTATGATCTGCTCAACATCCCCTTGGAAACATTTTCAGATTTTTAATTGGAAGTTCTATTATACATTTGGTTCCAAAACCGACAGCCTTCTACAGCTTCCTAAATGTTTAAGATGAGTCAAACATAATATCTATATAGGACTCCACTTGACAGTCATTTTAGGAGCTGTGGAAGTTCACAGATGGAGAGGAAAAATACAAACAACAGAAAAACAGAAGCGCGTGCCACAGTTTGTGGTGAATGTTTAAGAACAATCAAATGGGCAACTAGTTGCATAATTGGTTTTTCTGTTTTGTTTGTTTTTTTAAAACTTAGCTCCCTTTAAGCTCCTTGATAGTACAGACATTCATTACATATTTTATATCCGCAAGGTAATCCTATGTGTCTACATACTTCAGATTTACCTGTTTAGCTAAGCCTTAATAAAAGTAAAGTTTTCAAAAATAAAGTGATTCCTCATTTGAAAATGAATAAATCTTGCAATTTGTACAATAGTAAGTCGAGTTTTCAGACTTACAGAATGAAGTCTCTAATCATGACTACTTCAGAAGTAACTCTTCCTAAAATAAACACTTATCACCATGTCTGAGGCAACTCAGTATAAAGTAATGCAGCTGCCCCATCCCTTCTGAGTCCGCCTTAAACAGACTCTACCATTGCTGCATTTTCCTGCCAACAAACGATAACTTGTTTATAGTATGGAGTAGTACAATGCAGTCCAGAGTGAACCAATCTGTGATAATGTAAGGTTCCATTCCGCAGTTCAGATACTTACAGCTTTTACTCTCCTCTTCATTAAGGCAGGCAGGCAATAATGGATTAATGTGCTGTAATTTCTGTGCCAAAATCACATGGATTCTGGGGACTAATGAGGCAGGAGGACTATGTACTCTCTGTTCTTCTACTGTGTCCATACATTCCATAGGATCAAGTGGTGATGATGAGTTCTCCCTAGTAAATATCACAATTAAACTGAGCTTAAAGACATTCTATGCAAATGCCCCTGCTGTTGTCAAAATGAATCTGGAATCTATTCCAATAATGTTACACATAAACACAAGTGACATCCATTCCCTGCTTCAATTTACTGAAGACTACATTTAAACTAATATAAATTATAGATTTTAATGATAAAAGCTTAATTGAAATATTTTAGGTATCTATAAAAAGACTATAAATACAAAATACATGAAAATCCTATACACTGACAATATAAAACTACTAAACTGGATTTTTACATGTGCCATCTTCTGTATTTCTGAAAATACTTGGAGTGTACAGGCTTTAGTTTTGTAAAGGAGGCAAATCCCTAAATCATTCTACCATTTAAATGAGAGATGTAAAATATTCTTTACATTCTTTACAGGTTTCTGTTCAGCAGGTATCCAATGCAGACATTGTAACATTTCAGCAAATAAAGCAACTTTGTAAAGTAAAGTCTATCTTGTGTGGATACAGAGTTCCAGAAGGCTGCCAGATCATTAATCTTGGACACTTAAATTTTCTGTATAGCCACAGAACATGTAGTGCAGATGAAAGTCAAGAATTCCCACCAGTGTGACTCAACCCTAACTTGGAGAAACCACCCTTTGAGGTGAGAGAACAGGTTAGACCTCATGACTATTCAATTCTCAGTCTCTGAGGCCTTCCAAAAGTAGCTTCAGGTTTTTTTTAATTTTGGACATTGGAACAAAGACACAGACATCAGATGGCAACAAACTTCAGTCACTACTGACTTGGACTGGATTTGCACCAGAGACAGAAGCGAAAGGCTGTATAACCTATTATTAATCTTTAGGAGCCCACCAAATTCACAGTCCATTTTGATCAATTTCATGGTCAGAGGGTTTTAAAATTGGTCAATTTCATTTTCAGATGGGCTTGTAACCATGGGGGTCCCGACACAAAAGGGCTGAAGGGGATCACAAAGCTGTTGTGTGCGTGCGTGTGGGGGGGGGTGTCGCAGGATTGCCACCCTCACTTCTGCGCTGCCTTCAGAGCTGGACATTGAAGGCAACACAGCTGCAGAGCTTCCTGCAGCTTGAGGAAGTACCTGGAGGTGGGTCTGATCTCCCATCCCCTCACCCGAGAGCGGCTGCCAGGGGAAGAGGAAATCAAGTCCCTCCCCAGTCCAGCAGACTAGCAGCTGGAGCCCGCTGAACAGTGGGAACCCCTGGCTGAGGCATCCCCAGCCCTGCCTCTTCCCTACCCCTCCAATAACTAGATTTCACAGTGGAAGTCTGATTTCACAGTCCATGAATTTGGTAGAGTCCTACTAATCTTCTCAGCCTCTCCTCCTTCTTTTGGGCAAGATCTGTTCTTCATTGAAAGGACTGTAACCATTCTTTTCTCTTTCTACTTCATGCAACAAGTTCAAAATCCTTGCTGAATTCCACCATTTTGTCTTAATGTAGTTTGGTTGTCAACAGTCAAATACATTTGATTAGGCATACTGAGCCACCACTCTGGCCTTAGCCTACTGTTGGAAAGGAACAAAAACAGCTGGCTTTGCTCGTTTACCTTTACAAGCTTGCCTGGCTCTACTCAAGAACACAAATATCAAGGCTGTAACATACCAAAAAGAATGTTTTCAAAGGATCAAGGCTCTGAACACCTGCATCAATATGACAGAAACTGACATATTGGATGACGCCTGTGATCCATGCACTCAAATATCTACTCTTAGGGGAATTCTGTACACTGTGCAAGCACAGAATTAATGTTTCCCAGAGACAGAATAATTGATCAGAATAATTGATTCTGATGGGGAGACGAAGGGAAGCTTATGTGGCACCAGCAGAGAGGGCTACTAGCTCACAGACCAGAGCAGCCAGCCGCAGAGAGGGAGGGGGAAGCACCCCGTTTGTGTGGCCAGGTGAGGAGGCATGGGATATGAGGGGGATGGACAGAGCAGGGTACATGGGGCTGCTGGCAGGGTCACAGACTGGGGTTCAGAAGGGCTAATGGTGGGGGACGGACTGGGCAGAGGCACAGGAACTAGTGGCATGACAACATTGAACCAGGGGTTGAATGGGAGTGAGGGGAGAAGGGGTGGCTGAGTGAGGGTGCAGGACACATGGGGACAGAGGCAGCTATACCTGGCTGAATGGAAAGTGGGGGATGCAGGGCCACATGGGGACATGTGCAGATATGCCTGGCTGAACGGGGTGTGGGAGTGGAGGGACACACGGGGGGCACATGTGCTTGAATGAATGGGAGAGGCTAAGGGTCAGCCAGAGTCAACATGGGGGAGGCTCCCCAAATCCCTAACGATCCGTCCCCACCCTTCCCTTCCCCGCAAAAAAACTGTTCCATACTTCTCCCATCCAACCTCGAGATTCACTCTCAGGCTCTGTCCCAGCAATTACTTCCCTCTCCCTCAGCTCCTTCGTTACCCCTGACTTCCCCAAGTCTTTGGGCTGCTTCTGAAGGGTGCAGAAATTCATTTCTGTATTGTAGTTTAAAGGAATTATTACTCAAATTTCTGTATTAATATGCTTAGTACGGAATCTATTTGTCAAAAGATGATTCCTGAATCTTTTGTATTGTCTGTATTGTTACAGACATACTTGCTGACAAGTATTTTGAAATAAATTACCAAAATAATTGAAAGGGGCATAATTATATTGTGTTATTTTGACAAATAAAATATGTAAAATTTTGCAGAATTTTAAAATATTGTGCACAGAATTTTAATTCTTTTAGCACAGAATTCCCCCAGGAATAAAATATCTTATCTCCAAAAGTGTCTAATACAATATAATTCAGAGAAAGGCACTAGGAACCCAAGTGGATAATCATAAAATAACATGCTCTTTAGGGAAGTTTCCTCCTAAATCTCATCAGTTAGTGGTTGGTTTGCACCATGATACTAGGCTTTGAATGCCTTCTATTTTTAAAAAATGTTATCTAATATAACTCAACATTTTTTATATGGAAGTCTAATCACTTTTTTAGATTTTACCAACCTCTTGATCTCTCTACCTTCCTAATCTGTGGCAGTGATATGTACAGATTAATAGTGCATTACATTAAAAGAAAGTATTTTCCTTTATCAGTTTTGAGTCTGTTTTAATTTAATTGGAGGTTCTCATGTTCTTGTATTCTGAGAGGGTAAATAAGAACATCTGATAAAACTTCTTTACACCATTCAGTATTTTGTATACATCTATCATGCCCCTATTTATTTTCTGTATGAAGTAAACAGTCCTAATTATTTCATATTCTCATATGGAAGACTTTCCATGCCGCCAGTTATTTTCACTGCCTGTTTACAGGACCATCTCTCTTTTGGCTATACTTTTATAGGTAGTCTAAAAGTATTTTAAATTTTTTCCAACCCATTTACTTGGTCCTGAAGTAAATTTCTCCAGTTTAGTTCCAAAAATTATCCAGCACTTGAGAAAAAAAAAAAAGGTACATTTGCTGTCCTTTGTTATAGAAGCTAATTGTAATGTCTCATTAACTCCCACACATCATTCTGAAGTTCCTTCAAATCTCTTGGTCCTGTCCTCTTTATAAATTTGTTCCAGCACTAACACTTGATACCTCTGTTTGATAATGGGGCTGTCTGGGAAATATGTACAGCCATTGCTCATGCAGTACCTGTTCTGTGGACAAAGGACTTCAATTACCAGGGCTGTCAATCCAGTACCTTCCACAAGCATTACCTTTAATTTAGGCAAAAAGCATTTTTAGAATAATGCTCAGACAAATGGTTAGACACTTTCTTAATTTTTAGGGCACAACCATTCAAGCACATTTTGCTTTTTAACTTCATAATCCCTGCAGATCAGAATCACAGCCTAAACCTTACCTCTCTTCATTGTTCACTATGCTGAGCACTGGATCCACAGACAAAATGCCATACACCTCAAGAGTATCGTTGACTTTGAAACTATCCCATCTCTCATAGACCTGCCACAGAGATAGCATGATAAAACAAGGAGGCAGACAGAACAGAATGATCTATTGCAAGAACAAGGACATCATGGATTGTCAGACAAGAGCAGAAATCTCAGTAGACAACTGTAGATTCAAGAGATTCTGTGCAGAGAGGCTGTCCAAATAAGTTTTTAAGAAGGTGAGATTGGAAAAATTACTTTCTACTTTTGTAGGATTTACATTATCTGCCTTCTTCTGCCAAAGTGGTAAACAACCATATTCTACGCTTGTTAATTAAAGGATGAAACTCTAAACGTAGAATAGGATTGCTGAAGAATGGGATAGAAACAGCATAGATGAGTTTTACTTGCTTGCAGTTTCATAGTCTGCATTAAGTATTAATCAACAGGAAACTATTTCAAATATGAAGTGAAAACAAACATTGCATTGTTTCCCTCTTGCTTCATCACACCTTTTTCCGCTAGAAGAGCACATCTTGAACTTACTCAAGGGTCCATGAGTCAACATCATCCTTACACTTGGGTGTCTTGAACTGACAGAACACATTTTGCCAAGTGCAGCTATGGATATATGTGCTTTAACACCTACTAGCACTGATGTTAGCAATTCTAATATCCCTTATGGGCAGTGAAGAGGAAAACAAGACAGCTGTTAATTGAGGACACATTCAAGATAATATAGGTTTTACTAAAAAGAAAAGGAGGACTTGTGGCACCTTAGAGACTAACCAATTTATTAGAGCATAAGCTTTCGTGAGCTACAGCTCACTTCCTCAGATGCATATCGTGTATGCATATCAGATGCATCTGAGGAAGTGAGCTGTAGCTCACGAAAGCTTATGCTCTAATAAATTGGTTAGTCTCTAAGGTGCCACAAGTCCTCCTTTTCTTTTTGCGAATACAGACTAACACGGCTGTTACTCTGAAACCATAGGTTTTACTGTAACTGCTCTGGGTTCAGGATTCTCTCTCCCACCCCTAATCTATCCCTCAGTGAGGCAATCACACTTTGGTCATCACCTCCAAAGTCTGGTTACCTTTACGAGACATGCAGGGCCCTTCTCTCCTGGCAGCGGAAAGTTTAGATCAAGTGGAGGGGAGCAGTTTGGGGATATTAGCTGATGTCCTGCAGAAGCTTCAGTTTCTAATCGCTTTGGCTCGCCACAGCCATGGATATCACCTATATTCCCTGCAACATGAAGGAAAGACAGCCTTCTACAGCTTACTTAAGCATAACAGCAAATCCAAACAATTTTCCTTCCTTCAGAAAGCAATACAGAAGCATGCTGAATCAAAAAGGGATCCTGGAAGAACAACAAAGTAGTAGTTTCTACCAACTATTACTTTATTGTCCCTCACAGAAATAAAAGATTTGTATATCTATTGCCAAAAATTAACACCATGATGAATATGTAGGATTTTAGACATGAAAATCTGTTCATCTTGGAGACCTAAACATAGCCAAGGAGATTTAACTTGACTCAATCTATCTTTAAGCATCACATTGTCATCTGCAAGGCAACCTATCATTTGTGTAGAGCTGTAGAAACACTGCATTCTGCATCTTGTGTTTAAAAACAAGTTAAGCAGAAATAAAATACTTTCTCCCAAGAATCTCTTTAGATTTGATTTTCTAATGCAAAGATAAAATACCATTCTGTAACTGCTTACTTTAGGCCAGGGGTTCTCAAACTGTGGACCGGGGCCCAAGCCAAAGCCTGAGTCCCACCGCCCGGGGCCGAAGCCAAAGCCCAAGGGCTTCAGCCCTGGGCAGGGCGATTAAGGTTACATGCCCCCTGCCTAAGGCAGAAGCCCTGGGGTAGCTTTGCACCCCCTCTCCCTCCAGCCCAGGACAGCATGCCTTGGGCTTCGGTCCCCCCTCCTGGGCTCATGTAGTAATTTTTTTTTGTCAGAAGGGGGTCAGGTGCAATGAAGTTTGAGAACCACTGCTTTAGGCTACATATGCAGGTAAATCAATCTGAGTATTTACTTGGAAATCTAATACAGATATAAGAAAAAGGTGTATTTTAAACTGTAAACTATTAGAAAAATACTAAAAACCTTAAAATCTGACAGTTCAACTGACTGAAATATAACACCAAACAAAGCTTTAATTAACAGCTTCTGCAGTACTTTTATAAGAACTTGAAGGACTTATTTTTAAACTAACCCCCTCCTGCTCAAAAGAATACATTAATTAGGGCAGGCAATTTTCTCATCAGTTTGTGAATGCACAGGATGTGCACACATACCTGATTTGCCTCATGCTAACATTTGCCAGTTTTGGAAATACCATCCTTTCAGAAAATCTAAGGATTTTAGGTCTTTTTTCAGGGGACTACAAATGCCTGGTATTCCTCATTTTCCCTTCCAACCTCTGGAGGGCAAAAGACAGTTCCAGGTAATGCAAGTCAATTATATTCCTTTAAAAAGCCGAGGTAGGGGGGCTGTCACTGGAGATAGAGAGGCAAGGTGGGATAGTTCTTGAGGCCCAAATTATCGTTCATAGTAAAGCAGACCCAACTGATATTTAGGCCCCATTTTGATAAGTACTTTCTATACATGTAATAAGAGACAATCCCTATACCCAAAGAGCTTACAATTGAAACTGACAATTCCATTGTCTGTTTTATACCCTTTCTACAGGTAGGGAATAGAGACACTGAGATGAGGTGACTTTCTGAAGGTCACACAGGAAGTTTGTGACAGAGCTGGAAATTAAATTCAGTGACCGAAGCCTTTCCTTTCTTCACACAACAACCACAGTACTACTGCAGCAATCAAAAAATACTAGCTTTTTGTAAAGCGGTAGAAAACAAATCATATGTTACATATGTAACATTTGTCCTGGGCTAATTTCAAGTTAAACTGCTGGTTTTCCCCATTTGTTTCCATTCACAGTTCAACCAGCATAGTGATCAAGACTGGGATAACACTATTGACTCACCCTGATACATAAATAGTTCATAATGGTACTGAAATGACCAATCAAATGTTACCCATATGCTGCTCTTTCTGTTTAGATGGATGCAGCTCCATATCTTCATCTTCCTCATAACTCCTCTTGTGGCGACTTGGAGTGTAGGATGTTGAAGGGCTAACTCGAGCCTGACTCACACTAATATATGCGTATGATTAAGAATTAAGGACATCATCAAACTAATTTGAAAAAAGTCAACCAGAACAAGTAGCATTATCCAAATATTATTAGCCTGGCTATCTTGTTGGGTAAGATACTATTACAATAAGTGTGCAAATTGTACTATAGTGCTGTCCTATGATGAGGCATATCTAAATTAAGGAATTACCCTCTCATCCCCTCAAAATACTTTAAACGAATTTATCATAATTAACATCTCTCAGGCTTGAACAAAGGATATTTCTTTCACCCACGCTGACTCTCCAGGCACCGGCACACAGTAGAAGGTCTGTCTCTCCAAAGTGACCGTTTGTGAAGAGTTTAAATCAATTTCCTGCTGAGGCTACGATATCAATAATAAATCATGAGGTTCAGGTTTTTAACATTGAACGTATTTGTTTTTAAGTCATTACCTTACTTTGTCAGTAGAATTATGTACTTAGCCATAATGAGTTACAAGAAGTAGCTTCCTAATGAAACAATTTACTATCTAAAGCACAAAAATTAAGACTATAAAAACCTAAACACAATCCAGTGGTAATTTTAAACTGCACTTCATACAAGTTTTCCACATTTTGTTTAATCTTCTAGACCATATTTTTGGTGCCATAAGAAAACAAAGATATTCTTCTGAAGTTTTTACATGGAGGTTAGTGGGATATGATTTATTCCATTCTTTCAGTAAATGAATGGAAAATTTTTGGTGCTTTCAGCTGCTTTAACCCCTGTGGACAGAAGTAATAATCATTCTTTAAAGGATTCCCTTACTATGGGTCAATAACTTAATCACATTCTTTGGTCTCAAATGCAATCTCAATGCAATTGCATGAACAATGTCAAAAAGCTCACATTTAAAAAAAATCATTCTTATTCAAGAATAGAAAGAAAGAGTGATTGTTAGTTACTCTCTATACTCCTGAGGGTATTCTGAGCCAAAAAATTAAAAATTCTGCAAATTTTATTTGTCAAATAAATGTGGAGGCTCCAGCATGGCACTGGGGAGCACAGGCCACTGGCAGCACAAAGGTAGGCTATCACTGAAGCTTCCTCTCCCTCCTTCCCCACCCCCCGGACTCAGCGGTGAGACTGCACCCAACCCTGACACAGCACAAGGACTGGTCCTGTCCCAGAAACACCCCAGGGCCCTGCCTCTCCATACCAGGTGCACCAGGTGTAAGCAGGCAGGCTCAGCAAGGCAGGATCCAAGTGGAGGGGCTTAGTGTGGAGGGATCCAGGTGTGTGTTGAGAGGGTTCTGTGTGGGGGATCTGGAAGCACGGAGACTTGTTGGGGGGTTCTGGGTGCAATGGTAATGGGATTTTGCAGGTGGGTCCAGGTGAAGGTGGCTGGGGATCAGCTGGGGGGGGGGAGTTTGTGTGTGGGGATAAAGCTTGGCAGAGGAATCTGGGTGTGGGAGGCTCAGTGGGAGGTTTAGATGCTTGGGGAGTGGGGCTCATTGAGGGGTTCTGAGTGCACAGGGGTGAGGCTCAGTGGGAGGGACTGGGTATGACAGGGTCTGGATGCACAGCGGTTGGGCGAATGGGGGAGCAGGAAGCAGGGTGGGGGAAGTTTGCAGAGATACCTGCAACTGGGGGAGAAATCTGGGGGTTGGTCTGATGCGGCCCTGGATGTCGTGCAGGGGAAGAGGAAGTCCGATCTTCCCCAGCCTAGCCACAACTAGCAGCTGAGCCCGGCGGAGGGAAGGAGCTACTAGCCGGGTGTTCCCAAGTCTCACCCCCTTGCCCCTCTCTGTTGGCTGCCCTGGGCACCTGAAACATACTGCTGGGGAGGGTCACATGACTACTCTTGTGGCTTCCCTTTGCTTCACAGAAAGAAAGTCATTTTTCTTCAGGAAAGCAAAGAAATCTGCAGGGGATAAATTCTGCTCATGCGCAGTGGTGTAGAATTCCCCCAGGAGTATCTCTACCACACTTATGTGCCTCAACAGTAAGAGTGGCTTAAGTCTGCAGAACCTGCTTATAACCAAAAATTCAGATACATTTTGTAAAGTAGAATGGAAGCCTCAATTTTTTTCAATGCTTTGTAACAGAGATTGCAATTCTAGGACTAATGAAGTTATTCTATTTAAAAAAAAACCTTAACTGACTTCATTTTCAACGTTCGAAGACTATATTCCTTTAGGGAACATGCTTTGCCAGTGGTCTAACTTCTTGACGGGATTACTGGCCAAAATTCAATTCTTGGCCACAACTAAACTTCTGTACACAAAACTAATTTTAAGCGGCCTGGAGATGGCTCAAGACCTGTGAGCCACAAGGAATGCTCCCCAAACCTGGAATTCACTTTGAATCCCAAGAGCTGTATATTTCCAGGAACTGAGCTGAAGGGTTGAAAAAATGATTAATACTGCACTTATACAATACTTTTCATATTAACTGCATTTTCCAGATAAGCAATCTTTACAACATTCCTGGTTTCCACAATTTTAAAGACAGAAAAATGGAAGTAGAGAAGGGAAGGACAAAGAGGTAGGTACAAATTTTGTCCATATTACTCTCTAAAAATAACACAGTGAAAGTGGCAGAGATGATACCTTGTTGACAAGGAAAGGGAAATCAACTGATTTATTTTAATTAATTTTAAGGCTCATTGCATATTTTCTTGGAGGTCACTGTAAGGAGGAGGAGGAGGAGGAGGAGGAGAAGAGAGAATGAAAAGCTCAAATTTAATATAGTAAATTAAGTGCTAAATTCTTACATTGTACAGCATTGCACTACTTACCCCACATTCAGATACATCTCTGTATTTACCAAAATGCAAAACCTGCCAAAAAAAGCAATATGATAATTCTGTTCCTTTCAGAATCTTGACTCACATGAATTACTATTGATAAAAGAAACTAAGTCATTAGGCTAAAGTCCTTCCAAAAACATAACTGTGTAAACTTTTACTGTCTGTAGAATTCAAACAGAGAAGGGATTCATTTCAATTCCCACAGATCCCACAACACACTTGTTATAATTTCCACAACTATATCTACTTGTGGCAGATCACAATCAAAAATATAGTAAACTGTTGCGTCCCTAATGCCACTTGAGTCTGTTGAAACTGAACTAATGTTATGCAGCCTTGGAATACTCAAGAGGTTCAGTTCAGTGGACAGAGAAGGGTAAAGACATGAATGAAGAAAAGTTAGTTCACCCCAAACATTTACCCTAACAATTCATCAGTATTTTACTTACACGTGTTTTAGTATTTGGGTCAATTGTTTCATAAACTCCCATGTAAAATTCAGGATCAAACATATCTTGAACCATGCAGCGGAATTTCACTAAACTGTTGGGCTTCAGGTAATGTAGGGGGACGTCATTCAATGATGGTACCTTTAAAAAGTATGAACAAACATCAAATTAATATTAGATCTTATTTTAAACATGATCTATAAAATACTCAAGCACCATGAAGGAAGTGGGATAATACAGAGATACCATCCCATATTTTAGTTACTATCCTTAGATCATCCAGCACCCCTTATTATTCACCTCAATCACTTCATTATTGTGAGCAAAATTAATCACCCTGGTCTGCTCACCAGGTAGTCAGTTAGGAGACTTAATTTTTTGCTCATCTGTCCTAACCCAACTGTGTAAAGCACATTTCCATCTCTAATTTTTGTACCTACTGTTGTTACAGGGAACAGTTGGGATTACTGTAATTAAAAGATTAGGAAAAGTGTATTTCTGTATGTTGTTCCAGTTCATTTACTTTGGCCATTTGACAGCTTTGTGTATAATTAGTTTCACAGATTTGGTGAGGGTCAGTTGCACTTATATCCTGCTGCTGTTTCAACTTTGCTCTTTCCAAGGCTTTGATGTAAGTGAAGCTGAACAAGAAGGAAGGAAGGAAGGATTGGAGGTGGGCCTATTTTTAGTAGTGTTGCTCTTGGACCTTTAAGAGGGGCATAAGAAAAACACTCTACAAATACTTTACAGAATTTTAGTGACATGCAGTTTAAAGGGCATTTTATCAGAAAACTGTTTTTTAAATTGTTGAATTAAAAAAAATTCAAGTTGACAGTTTCTCTTGAACCAGATTTCACTTTCAGCTGATGTCCCTTTTTGACACACTTGACACTATTACTCCTGAGGGAATTCTGTGCCACTGCCCATGAGCGGGATTTATGTCCCTCACAGATTTCTTTGCTTCCCTGCAGAAAAATGACTTTCTGATAGGGAAGCCACAAGGGCAGTCAGGCGACCCTCCCCAGCACTATGGTTCAGGTGCCCAGGGAAGCAGACAGAGGTAAATCACTGTGGGGCAGAGAGAGAGACTGGGAATAAAGCATCATACTTTATGAATTTTATTCAATAAGAAAATTAAAATTGTAAAAGTCACTGTCACAGGGAGGCTGGCCCTTTAGAAGGAGATGGATCTCAGCCCCAGCTGTGACACAGCTAACTCTCCTTCCAAGGTTGGGAAAATGAAGGTCATGTGACCCAAACAGGTCTGTGGGATAGACAAGGGAGCAGCCTCAGTAGCAAGAGACCAGGAGGAGAGACAGACTGAAGCAGAGGCTGAGGGATGCAGAGAACAGAAGAATTCTGCAGGAGACCCTGAGACACCAAGGGAGAAAAGTCTCCAGGTAGGTAGGGCTGGGAGTGGCTTGCCAAAGCAGGGAAGACTCCAGGTAGAGAGACCTGGGAGTGGATTGATGAAGTATGGGAAAGGATGAATACATAAACTTTAATATATGAACTTTCAATATACTGACTTATAACTTTTAGACTTTGAGGACTTGATTTTGGACTTTTGTGATAAGAAGCTAGCCTAGTAAGAGGTTATTGGCTGCAAGAAAGCCTTAGTAAAATTACCGAGGAGCCCTAAAAAGAGGTAAGCTGATGTAGAAACACTCCAGGGCCACTCCATGCCATGAGACAGTGACTTTTTTCCATTTCATCAGGCCTGGCTGCCTTTTTGCTTAGCAACACAAGTGTAAAGTTTCACACACTGCAGGATGCACCTATCATGCAGAAGGTTTTTACAAAAATCTTTATTTTTATTCATTTTCATAGGGGAAAAGCACAACTCTGAGTAATGGGAAACATGAAAGGAATAAGGCCATGTCATTGCAAAAACAAGTAAGATACTGCATACAACTCTTCTGATTATCAAAACATCCACAATTCCAAATGGCCAAGAAAAGGCAGCCAAAACACAGGGTTCCTTTAAGGTAAGGGAGGCTTTTCCGTATGGGATGACGTTACAATTGCAAAAAGAACATAGGTTGTCCAGGAAAACCAAACTGCACGTGACTTGAATGACAGCAGCACAAGCTATACCAGAAGTCTATTTGATTTTGAAAAATCAGGTCTTAGTTGGATTGCCAGATTGCAGGAAAATATCCACATTAAAATATGGTTATCAGAAAAGTTACCAAGTACAACTGGAAACTTTTTACTAAACATCAAAACTTGTGTTTATTTTGAATCAGATCTGCTTGCTTTAAAATAAACAAATAAGGTTTTACTACTTTTAATCCTTTTACTACTACTAACTCTACTGGACCAACGTAGAGAAAGAGAGAGACAGAATTCTATTCCATCTTGTATATTATCAACAAAATTGTTCATTAACTTCCAATTGCAAAATCTTTTGATGCACAAGACAACTAACTATTTTCAGATTCCAAGCTGGGAAAAGTAGCTTTTCTACCATTAAAGTGGCAGATTTGACCTGAAAGTTCCAGAGGGCCAATAAATATAGAAGTCAGTGTCAATTTTAGTCACCTTTCCGAGTAGGCCCATACTTTGAGGAATCAAGTTGCATTGCACCTTACATTTGCAGATTAGGAGACTGTAGTAATCAGATTTCCAAACACAGCATAGGAATTTGGACGACACAAGAGGGTGCAGTTAGTGGGAGGTGTGAATTATTTTTGTACCTAACCAAACTGAAAGGCAGCGGTCATAACAGCTGGTTCTCCAAATCAGTTGAAGTGTCAAGTATTGCAGTAACAGATCCTGACCAGATGCTATGTTGCAGGAAACCACTCCAAACATTTGGAGTACAAAATGTATCTCCAATTTACAAGTAGTCAGGGCAGATTTTAATGCCTATACAAATACAACAGAAGACAGCATTTGTCAACTAGTGCCACCTAATGGAGCACATTTAGGTGGCATTCAGCAGTTTAGGTTCTGATTCAAAGTGCACTGAAGTTACTTCCATTGACTTCAACACACTTTGAATCAGACCCTTACATATTTTGCTTTGTGTACAGGTTTTTCACATTTAAATAACTTTAATATAAACCAAAATTGGGTCTACAATCTCAACAGTGTCCCTTTCAGATAAGTATGAGCAAGTTCCACAAATGCATTTCTAAAGGACACATTTACCAAAAAACAGTAAGTCACTATAATAGAGGAACAAAAGGCAGGAGTTGGAAGGATGGAAAAAAACTCTAAACAATTCAATCAATTTTACCCAATTAGTTGCATTATTTTCTTTTAGCTTCTCTGTAAAGTATTCGGTTACTTTCTTCTCCCAGTCAGGACTTGGACCATTTTGAGCTAGAAAACAAACTGCATTAAGAATAGCAAGAGTACAGTACATTGGACTTCTACTCAGCACTCTGACAGCACTGAGCAATCTGACACTCATTTTGAATCTGCTGATGTGAACTGATTTTTAAGGGGACTTTATCCCTACACAAATGTATATTATAACAACCTTGATGTCATTTGCCTCCTCTCATCTTGCTGTTATAACCTTAACAGAGGGATAAGGAAAATACGGACACTGTAGGTGGGGAAAAGCTCAGACACCATGGATTTCAAATACACTAGAAACTATTGGGAAGAGATGAGGGATTATCTTTTACCATTCCCTCTTACTGTGCATGCATGATTTTACTTTTGCGAAGTGTTTATTTCTGCATGAGCTCCTATACCAGTCATTAAGAAATCAGGAATTATGTTCTGGTTAAAATAAAGAGCTCCATTGGCATGTCCTTAAGTAGTGGTACTGGTAGTTGAGAACTGTATACCCAGTACCAGCAGGGCGATATAAACTCATATGGATTTTGCCTCATTTTACAGTCTATGTAGTGCTGGGCATCAAACAGAGCTTTAAGTATCATTTTTCAAAATGCAGTTTCTAACACTGATTGGCTGGTGCTAGAGCTTATTAGACCGATGTTTACAATTCTAGACAAGAACATGTTTTAGAAACACCTAGCATGCATTGGCTCGGTCCACACTAGCTCACTCAACTGTTACGTATACCTTCTTAGCCGGGACAGAATTAAAGGCATAGCTTCTTAAATTGGAGTCCAATGTAGACAGGGTCCCAAATTATACATGATGTACATGCACCTCATCAGGAAGTCCTTGAAATTAGATCCTTTCTAGTCCACCTCAGCTGCCTTCATTATTTCTTTTTACTACTAGCTGCCCTCACTCCTCACTTTGGACACCAGGAGATATTCAGAGCGTGTACCAATGATTTCCTGAGTTGCTTCTTCAGCAAAGTTTTATATTGCATAGCTCTATTTTCCTGTATGGTAAAATCATCCCTCCTCCTTTCCCTCTAGATGAGCCCACAGTAGAATTTGGAGAGTATTACAACAGACTGATTCAACAACTTCAACCATCGCTTCCTATCACCACCCATGAACCGTCTTACTCTTGCAATACTTTTTTCAACATTATAAAGGTTTCCTTCAAGACATGTAAACATGAAGAAACTGCATTCCAAATGCATCTTTTCAGAGGAAGTGTGAGACTTTTTTGTGAGAGGAGGATTGCAGCACAGTGAGATTATTAATGCAAAAGGAACAGGCTATAGTAAGTAATGGTGCATTCACATCTTGGGCACAAGTGAACGTGCCTGCCTTGCCCTGTCAGGTCCCTCATTAGGAAGGAGACTCCTTCACTGAAAGTAATATTTAAAGTCTTTGGTAAGAAAATAATGTTGCTGTGTCAGGAGACTTTTTGAACATCTGTCTCGGCTGCCCGACAGCTCTGCTAGTTACAGACAGCAACTCTCCCCCACGACATTTCTAGCCCGGCACTTTCAACACCCCTTCCCCAACATGCCCCTTGCCCAGTGTCTCTATTTTCTGGTTATTTTAAGGCACAAAACAGTCCCCAGCACGATTCTGCACCCCAGTGTTGTGATCGCTTCCAGGCTCGGTCTTGCACCAGAAACACCCACCGCCGCAGCCGGCTTGGCTCCCGTCCTCCCGGGCTGGGCTACTCCGCTCCTCCCGCACGCCGCCGACCCGCCCCGAGCCCCGCCAAGCGGGCAGAGGCGCCCCCTTCCCTGCGCCTCGCCACCCGCCGCCGCTGCCGCTCCCCGGCGCGACCCTGGCACCCCTCAGGGCCCCCCCCCCCGCCCCGCCCCGCCCCGGCCCGGCCCGCCCCGCCGCTCGCCCACCGCTTCCCCTCCCCGCAGCCGCCCCCCAGGCGCCCCATTATTCGGCGTCCCCCGCCGCCCCCCGGGCCCTGCCCCGCTGTGTCTTCTCCCGCCAGCCGCGGCGCCGCGCCCGGCCGCCCCGCTCTCACCGAAGATGCCCTGCACGATGCTGAGGGGGCTGTTCAGCCAGTCGGCCACACACGGCATCGCGCGGGCCGGGCCGGGCCGGGGCGGGCGCCCAGCGGGACTCCCCAGGCCCTGCCGCTCGCGGAGATGGGGCCCTGCGCCCCGCCGTAGCCACGCGCTCGCCCGCTCCCGGAGATGGGTCCCGAACTTCCGGCCCAAGCTGCCTCCCGCGGCGGCAATGGCGGCGGCCCGGCCGGCCCCGCCCCAACGCTGCGGCGTGAGGTGCGGGTGGGTCCCAACGCCGCCATCTTGGAGCCGGGCAGCGCTGCGGGCGGAAAGGGCCGCGCTGGCTGCTCCGGCTGTCCGGGGGGGAGACGTGGAAGAGCCGCAGCGATGGCCGCCACGAAGCCGCCTGGGCCTGGTTCTGCTAGCGGCACCAACCTGCTCTTCTCCTCCTCGGCGACCGAGTTCAATTTCGCGGTGCCCTTCATCCCGGTCAGCCAGGCCCCCGCTGCGCCCCCGGGGCCCGCTCTCCTCGGCGCAGGTACGCGGCGCCTGGCGGGGCTGCCAGGGGGGAGCCGGCCGGGGGATACTGGGGAGGCGCATGTTGTTGGGGGCCGATGGGGGCATTGCTGGAGGGGAAGTGTCTGGGATAGCTCGAGTGGTGGGGTGAGGGGGATGAGATGGGAGCCCTGGGGGGACGACGACACGGTGTTGGGGGTAACTGGAGGGAAGGGGGGATGAGATGGGGGCCCTAGTGGGGGGGAACACGGTGTTGGGGGTAGCTGGAGGGAAGGGGGGATGAGATGGGGTCCTAGTGGGGGGGAACACGGTGTTGGGGGTAGCTGGAGGGAAGGGGGGATGAGATGGGGGCCCTGAGGGGGACGACACTGTGTTGGGGTAGCTGGAGGGAAGGGGGGTGAGATGAGCGCCCTGGTGGTGTGGGGGAACATGGTGTTGGGGGTACCTGGTGGGAGCAGGGAAGAGATGGGGGCTCTGGTGGGGGAATACTGTGTTGGGGGTAGCTGCAGGGAAGGGGGGATGAAATGGGGGCTCTGAGGGGGACGACACTGTGTTGGGGTAGCTGGAGGGAAGGGTGGATGAGATGAGCGCTCTGGTGGGGGCGGCATGGTGTTGGGGGTACCTGGTGGGAGCAGGGAAGAGATGGGGGCCCTGTTGGGGGGCACGGTGTTGGGGGTAGCTGGAGGGAAGGGGATGAGATGGGGGGCCCTGGTGGGGGGGAGGCATGGTGCTGGAGGTAGCTGGGATGGTGGTGGGGGACCTCGTGGGAGAAATGGTGTCGGGGTGGTGGGGGAAGGAGATGGGAGAAGGCATTGGAGCTGGTGGAGTAGTGGGGAGATGAGATGGGGTCCCTGGTCGGGGAAGGGTGTCAGGGATAGCTGAGGGCATGAGAGGGGAAGGCATCGGAGCAGGTGGGGTGGTGGTGGGGGGAATGGTGCCAGGGGCAACTAGGGGGAGGGGGATGAGATGGGGGCCCTGGTGGAGGGGGACACGGTATTAGGGGTAGCTGGAGGGAAGGGGGGATGAGATGGGGGCCCTGGTGGGGGGAACACGGAGTTGGGGGTAGCTGGAGGGAAGAGGGGATGAGATGGGAGCCATGTGGGAGAAATGGTGTTGGGGTGGTGGGGGGAGTAGGAGATGTGGGAAAGTGTTGGGGGTAGATGGAGTTGTGGTTGATGGGTTCAGGGGTGCAGCAGATTGGGGAGGTGACCACTCAGTTCAGACCACTTTTTGTTATCTAGTGTCATGTTAGTACAGGTTGCTGCTCTTTTCCCCTATTTCATCAGCGATGTCCTGCAGCATCCTGCGCTGTGACACACAGATGTGATTTTTGTGCCATGAATAAAAACCCTGTGGAGAGCTGCTCCCTAAAAATAAGTTTTTCTCTGGATCTTTCATTTTTTTCAGAGATATGTGCTTACTGTGTTCACTAGGGTTAGCACTAGGAGCAGAAATTAAATGGGGGTATGTATTTCAGTTGAAAGGGCCTCCTACTGTTACATCAGTTCTGGAAGCCTTCCTGGATGATCCTGAATGGAGGGTAAATTGCACCACTTTATATGTGGTCAGAAGGGAAACACCATTTCTCTTTTCACTTTTCTACTTTGAGTCTCTCTGTGGTAGTAGATCCCGGAACTATATGTCCTGCTCTTTCCTCAGGCAGCAAGAAGGCAGACTTCAATCACTATATTTCATACCTGCTCAAAGAAAACTTTCACTGCTGTGAACTGAGTTGTTGTTTGGCCTTACCCTCCTTCTCATAGTGGGGTTCTTTATGTTGTTGTACAGCTGTAGTGCTAACTTTCATTTCAAGCCCCTTTTTTGAGTTTCTTAAAAAACTTTATGGAAAAGTTCTCTTTGGTCTGAAATGTCTTATGCGTGTTCTCTTCCCTGAAGTGTGTCATTTTGCTGTAGCTTTGGGAGGGGGCTGTTTGAGGAAGAAACATTTTTTCCCTTTTGTCAGTTCCCTAACTGAAAATAATAGTGCTTGTTTGAGCTATTACAAATTGTTTGGATGCTTTCATGCACAAGAATAGCTAATGTTTCCCAGGTTTACATACACAGGCTAGAAATCCCTTCAGCCTGGGACCATCACTTCCCCCAGTTCAGTCTTTGTTCCTCAGGTGTTTCCAGGTGTATTGTTGTAGGGAGAGTGTGGTACCATCACTTACTGGAAAGCTCTTTTGCTCTGACCTAGGTCAAACATTCCCAGTGTGTAGTGCTATCTCTGAGAGGTTTCTATTGTATGCAGTTCCTGGGGTAATCCTTGTGCTTGTGAGCATTTCCTCAATTAGCCATTAACATTGTTTGGCCTTTTTACTGTTGTACCTGAACGGCTGCTTGTGGGTGTTTTCAACCTCAAAACATGTTTCAGTAACACATAACCTAGCTAAACTTAGTATCATAACTTCAGATACTATGATAGCATATACAATCCAACGAGATATTAATGTCTCTCAGATTAAGACTTTTAGAGTGATACCTCACAAGGCGTACTTTGTGTAAAACATATCCTAATTATATAACAGGGGTGAATAAGGGCATGCCGGGGTGTCACACAGGGATCCACGTACACAGAACAGCTTCTGAGTTAGAGCCTTCATTTTCACAGCAAGGTATGTGAGAGAGGAAATCTTTGAGGTCCTAAACCATCTAGGTTATTATAATTGGTAATCAGCTTCTGGAATTGCAATAAGTGAATTGACAGCTAATACTGGAAGTAACATATTCTCATAAATCTATCACATCCTCAAAGGCCAGCAGTTGTGTTTTGTTGTCCACATCTGAGAGGAAAGCGTATACAGTAGAATCTCAATTTTTATGAACAGCAATCTTACGAACCACCAGTTATGCAGAGCATTTTTTCTCACAGGAAAAAAAAAAGCATATAAGGAAAGTGGTGTTGATTAAAAACAAGTCAACATCTCTCTATATTCTGTTGCCTTTGATGCATTGGAAATAACTTGGTGGTGGTATGGAGGACAAGAAGAAACCAATGCAGTGTGTCTTACTGCAGCTTATAAACTGTGCCTGCTTTAATTCTGAGATGTTAAATTTTATGAAGTCTTCAATTAGTTTGTAAATAGGGATTCTACTGAAGTTTCTTGGACAGCTGCAGATAAAAGAATCTGTGTCATCATTGGGAGCAGAGATGAGTTCAACAAGATCCCAAGATGGGGCAGTTCTTTTACTATTGCTGAGCAGATGGCCTTGGTTGAGGATGTGGCCATGACTCCTGTTAAATGATGAAGGCTGCAAATGAAAAGGAAATGAGTAGTTAATATGCAGTATAGTTTTATATAAAATATGTGAACAAGATTGAACCTGTGCTCAGTCCCTTTTTCTTTTAACATATTATTTGCATATTATACAAAATGCCAGCCTGTCTTTATACTCCAATTTAGTGTTTAGTAAAGCTAAATGAAAACAATTTTTTGCTTAAAAAGCCCCCAAAACTTGTCATCAGGAACTTTTTTTTGGTCTTTCATAGAAAGACATGTTAGGTCTCCTATACAGCGCTGTTTGGAAGGAATAAGAGTTGGGTGTTTTACTTGTAGGTATTTGGTAAAAAGTTTGAAATGTCTTGTCTTTTTTCTCCCATATCAGTAATTATTATAGTTCATAATAGTCTATATTTTACATGTGATAAGGCGGGGGTGGGCAAACTACGGCCTGCAAGCTGTTTTCATAGAATCATAGACTATCAGGGTTGGAAGGGACCTCAGGAGATCATCTAGTCCAACCCCTTGCTCAAAGCAGGACCAATCCCCAATTTTAGCCCCTGATCCCTAAATGGCCCCCTCAAGGATTGAACTCACAACCCTGGGTTTAGCAGGCCAAGTTTTAAGCCGGCCAGTGAGCTGCACCACACGGCTCAGCCCCGCTCTGGACTGGGTCTGGGGCCACACCATGCTTGAGGTAAGCGCTGCACGGAGCCTGCACTTCTGAGCCTCTCCCCATGCCCCTACCCCAGCCCTGATCCCCCTCCTGCTCTCCAAACCCCTCGGTCCCAGCCCAGAGCACCCTCCTACATCCCAAACGCCTCATCCCCAGCCCCACCCCCGAGCCTGCACCCCCAGCTGGAACCTGCACCCCTTCCCGCACCCCTACCCAAGCCCTGATCCCCCTCCCGCCCTCTGAACCCCTCGGTCCCAGCCCAGAGCACCCTCCTAAACCCCAAACGCCTCATCCTCAGCCCCACCCCAGAGCCTGCACCCCAACCCCAATTTTTTGAACATTCATGGCCCGCCATACAATTTCTATTCCCCGATGTGGCCTTTGGGCCAAAAAATTTGCCCACCCCTGTGATAAGGAATTAAAAATATAACCTAGAGATAAAAAATGTAGCAGTTATGGGAGTTTTCAAAGAGAAAGTTACATGTCTACAGACTGCACATAAATAGTGCTTATCTTGATAATCATAGTTGAGTTCCTGGTTCCTTTTGGCTGGATTGGAAATTAATATACTGAAATGTCTCACTTCATTGACCATGCTTGTAAAGTGCTCGAGGAAAACAGGAAATTACAGGCAAAACTTTCTAATTTGTACTAGTTACTGGGAAACTCGTGGATTGAATTTTTCAAGTTCACTTCTTTGCTAACAAACAGGGATAAAAATTCAAGAGTTACAGCATAATGACAAAAGAGACAGATGCACAAATTCAGGCAGAAGAGATGAAAAACAGAGGAGAAGAGGATGGAAAGAATTGAAAGGCATATCTGAAGGTGCCCTGCACCACTTTTTCCATTGAGATTTAGTGATGCTAAATGTAATGGTTAGTTTTAGTAACTAAGGGCCTGTATCTTTTGGTAAACTTCATTTGGCATAAGTGGGTATTGTTTTATGATTTGAGAGTAGTATATAAGCATAACTTTGTGCCCTACGCCTTAATTAAAAATTCAGTTTGGCCTTCACCACATAGTGATTCACATACTTGGTTGGTTTTTAATTCCGTTTTGGAAGTGCATAATATAATGTCCAAAGGTGAGAGAAACTCACAAATGTAGATGAAGTAGACTGGAACCACAAGACATAATGTCACTCTTTTATGAGGGGAAGAAACTCATTTCAGTATAGCCTACCTTACTGATGGCAGTTGTTTGTGTTAGCATGTAGTATTTAAAAAAAAGTTATTAGGGCAGCTGCCTTTGAGAACCAGTCTTCTTTCTCTTTGGATTATCAGTGGATTCCTCTCCTCTTCCTCAGTGCTCTATCGTATTGTGACCTTTCTTGGCTGCAAATTGATCTATGTTGTTAGAGGTTGCAAACAGCTGTCGGTATCTGAGTTGCATTCTTGTCTATGGTTGAGTGGAGCATGAGCAAAAGTGGCGTTATGGAATGATTTTTCCTCACAGCCTGTGGGGTCATTTTTAGCTCCCAGTGTAACTTAGAACAGTCTCATTGTTTCTCTAAATTGTGTTGCCTGCTAACAGCCTTTAAGGGGCTGTTCTACGTGCCAGGGATTGCTGACGTGCAACGATGCTGAGACCATGCCCTAGACGTTCTCCAAGCACGTGAGGGCTAGCTAAGCTGGCTCTGAGGGGTCTTGTAATTCCTCTGTTTTGTGTTGCTGGAGCATTGCAAAGCAGGAGCTATGAGGGACAAGGGTCTGGCCTTTGATTTATAATTGTTTTCAGTGTCCAAGTTATTATGTACTCACTGCAGGTGAAACTCACATGATGAAGAGGACCAGTGCAAGGTTCCATGCCATTTAAGCCCTCTGCTGGGGCTGCCCAGAGTGGGGCTCCTGTACTCCTTTTGTACCATAGAGCTAATTTCTGCACCAGTCTTGCATAGAGGGTTTAAACAGAATTGGGGCCCTCACTGCACTGTGCTGATGGGATGGAGAGACTACAGACCTGCATTCTGTCTCTGTGTTTGGGTGTGGGGGGTGAAGAGATTTTGCTTCCCATCTTCTCAAACTCCCACATAAAACCTGATGGCTTAGACTTTATGCAAATGCAGTCACTTGCTAAATGACTTTTACTGGTGAGTTTTGTACTCACTAACTTGTTAGATGGGACCCCTTCAGGATTTGTATTTAAGGCAGGGGACAGAATGAATTTCTGGCATGGCCTGTTCTAAGGGAATGTCCCTAAATGCTACTTTTGGACTTGATCTTGAAACCCTACCAATAAGGAAAAAGGTGACCTTGGGTTAAAGGTCAGTGCCACACAGTGAAGGAGAAGGGAACTAAATTAATTATTCTGTTTGTAGCTGGCAGGAAGTTGGATGCTGTTGGGAGCTTTTCCCAGATAAGGAAGCTAGAGGCAAGATTTCACAGTCATACTTTATTTTCTAACTGGCTACTGTGAGGTTCCTTGTTCTTTCCTCAGAATCAACTGGTATTGGACGCTGTCAGAGATAAGATACTTGAACAGGTGGACCACTGCCCTGATCCGGTATTGTGGTTCCTGTGGTCTTTCACTGTAGGTTCTTTCATATACTTACTTACTTGTCTTAGAAGTTTTATCTATCTGAGGCATGTTCATATTTATCTCCTGATTATGTGATGATTCTCAGCCTTCCAATTGAGACACACCCTATTTAGTGTTGATGTTGGTTAAGATGGGGCAAATCCTTGGTGGATCATTCTTGAAAAAACAACAACCTGCCTTTGGACCAAAAGGACCACAGAAACAGAGTGGAGGTAATACGAGTGGGTACTTGCACAAAGCAGAGTGCATGGAGGCCCTGTTCCTGATGAGAGGCTGCCAGGATGCTGACAATGATCAGCTGGAAAATGGGAAAAATCTAAAGATCTGGTGGGGTGTTGGCATGATCATTCTTCTGCTTTTAAAGCCTGTCACGCCAGTATCACGCAAAGTTCAGGCAGAGGGACTTCTTCAAAACTGCCAGCCTAGCGTACAGGAAACCAGATAGCAAAAGTGTCCCTTGTTTTGCCCCTTTTTACCTCCTCTCTTCTTGTTTCTTATGTTGCTCACCTCTCTGCTAAGGCTTCTCTATTAACAAATACTCACCTGCATGTTCGTGTCTCTTCTTTCTTCCACAGCGCTCTCCAACAAATATACCCTGCAGAATGGTGTCCAGCTTCATCTCTTAGTATTATTGTACTGTTACTTTAAAGACTTTTGATATTTCAAAATCTAAGGTTTCTCTCACCTTCCTTAGCTATTGCATAGGTTAGTCCAAGGGTCAGTGTAGTACATTGCCATATCTCAGTGGCAAAGGACATATCTGATGCATGGACCTTCTTATTTTAAAATAACCAAACATTTTTCTATGGAAACTCAGAAAAGGAAAGGTCTGGATTTTTATTGGAATAGGAAGTTTTGATTCTGAGTCCTTTTAGTTGCAGGCTATGATGTCCAAAATCCGAAGTATAAGACTCCAACTTATATAATACGTGCTAAAGAAATCAGGGAAAGTGTGCAAACAGTTAAGGAGCTACCATCAATGGGGTTGCTCCCTATAGCCAATGAAATAAAGGGTAAAAAAAAAAAAAAAAGTGTGTGTAGCATTTCAGAAGAGAACCACACATATAAAGTTGCTTTGGTGGGTTTAGCAGCCTTGCCCTTTCCAAAAATCAGTAAGAGGCAATCAAAGTCTGCAGCGGAGTAATGAATAATGGTGGAAGTAATTTTCTGAACTGTAGTGCTACTCGAAAGAAAATTTGGAAACTGGGAGGATTGAGTTCATCACCCCCCAGATTAGGCTATGGACTACAGTAGTGTTACAGTTCTTTTTGTAATGAGGCTGTGGCATGCTCATTATGGCTGAATTGTATCTGTGCCGTAATGTTTCACAAGACTGCCCTACATTGACCTCGTTTCCATGTCCACAGCTACTTAACTACCCAACCAAGTTTGCATCCATGCTTTATGGGAAAGTATGGATTGTGTGCACAGAGGCCAAGCAACACCATCAACATTATGTTGAAAGCTCGGAGGATGGAGAGCTAGCCAGTCAGTTATACAAGCTCTGTTAAGCAACTTGTCTAATGTAATGAAATAAATGCTATGACCTGGCTGCAGGAAAACAGTTGGACATTGGTAGGAGCATCATGCAGTTAGCAGCAACTTCCATTAATCGAATATAAACCATGTTGTGGTGTGAACACTAAACATATTTAGATCCAACCATGTCACTAATTGTTTAGAAACTTATCTCAAAGTTATGTTGCTGACTTGTGGGAGGGGAAGGGGGAGCTTTTGCCAAGCTGCTCCAAAATGTTCATGTACTCTGGAACTTGCTTCCCACTGGAATACAATAGAGTCAGAGTAAGTTCTCCTTCCATGCACATCTGTTTATACTGGCTTTTTCTTAGGAGGTGGAATGAGTTCAAATGGTCGTCTTTTTGCAGGTGGAGGAAAATAAAAGGGAGTGAAGTTCTTATAATGTAACTTTTATTTACTGCTAGATTAAATTTTTTTGTATTTGCAAGTACGCCTGGGTTGGTATGATAAGCATGTTGTAAATAAGAGGAATTCAGATCTAAGGCTAACAATCTAGGATTTTTAATTAACTCAGATTGCTTTGTCTGTGTTTCTAAAATGGACTATAAAATTATTCAAATGTTTTTGGAGACTTACTACCTTCTAGTGCATAGCTTGTTTAACCTTCATGAATTTGGGGCCTAAATTGTGCCAAAACACTTAAGATAAGCAAAATATTGGACATAGTTTATACTATTATAGAACAGTTTCAGACTGTAGAGCAAATGATAAAATTCCTTAGAATAGCTCCATTAACCATTACTCTGTGTTTCAATGCAGATGATTCCACAGATGTTGGAGAAGAGGACAGCTTCTTGGGCCAGACTTCTGCTACTCCTAATCCACCACAGACTTTTAGCTATTTCTCCCAGGTACCTAGTAGCAGTGATCCTTTTGGAAGCATAGGGCAGCCACCCTTAACAACAGTGACACCACCTGTTGGGCCATCAACCTTCTCCAAGGGTCTAACTTCTCTCCCACTCTTGCCTGGATCACAAGAGGGGCAGAATGCTTTTTTGCCAAGTGTTCCGAAGTCACAGCCATCTTATAGTGCACCACCTACTTCCCGCATGGGAATCAGTGCTTATCAGACTCCTCCAGAGAGTTGTCCCCCACTTGCAAACTTTTCTACTCCTCCCCATGGAGCACCGCAACAAGGATATAACCCATATCGCCATACCACCTTAAGCAGTAGAGCTAATCCTTACATAACTCCACCGCAGCTGCAGCAGATTCAGACACCAAGCCAGCTTGCCCAGCCACCACCCTCTGTACCGCCTATCCACATGTATCAGACACCTCCAGGATCATTGTCACCGGTATGCGAATGATCTTTGATTTCTTGGTGTTAATATAGAATTATTTCAGATTGTTCTATTTTAATTATATTTTTCCCTCACCATAGTCTTAATTTTCTCTGTTTTATTTCTGCTTCATGTTGCCCTTTAACAGAGTAAGAGAATCTTGAGTCCTTTTGACCTCTAATATCAAAATGTCTTCACTGATCTAGGACCAGTACTTTGGGAAAGTTTACTTTATACTAAGTGGCATCTTTAAAGCCACTTGATTTTAGCGGCTAGACTATGTAACAGATAAAATCCTGAATTCCTGGATTTCATATGGTGAAAAGCATTCATTTCTAGCTCTTATGATTCTTAAGATAGTGTTTTTACAATCCGTTGGTTTTGGAGGACAAGCTGGTAGTCAGAATGATTTCAGTTTTAAAGGGATGTTAGGTTAAACATATCTTCTTACACAAATTTTTCTTGCCTCTGTTGCTCACTAGGGAAAGAGGAATAGAAAGGTATGTGTCTATAAGTATATATAACATTTCCAAGTTAATGATGCCTGAACAACCTTAGCTTTTGGAATTTGAAATATTTTGACTTTCTGAATGCTTGAACTTGCCACCTTTTCTCACATTAACATGAGGTCGAAATCTTTGGTCCCCTTGATGGCAATGGGAAAAACTCCCTTTTTGCAGTTTGGGCCTGATCCTGAGAGGTCATCAGCATCCACAACTCCTATGAAATCTAAATTGAGTTTAGCCACAGTGCTTCTCAGAATCAGGTCTTAAATTTTCTGAGTCACTGGGTAAGGATCCACTTGTCCAGATTCATTTGCAGGATTGGGGCCACAGATTGTGTGTTCTTTGAACCCAACAAGTACAAGCCATTCACTGAAGTTAGCTGTGAACACTTGCATTGGTGGCTCCATGTTTAAGTGAGCAGCTAACAACGTATAGATATGTATTTGGTGCTGGTAGGAAAGACACATAAGATAAACATGCTGAGCCTGAATTTTCAAACTTCAAACATTTATTTTAAAACATTTTTTTCAAATGAAGGAAAGCACTTAGGCCATGACAAATTTGAAACTTTAGCAGTTTTAGTTGATTACTTTTTCTGAGAAGAGAAAAAGTCAGATCTTTAACTTGAAATAAGATGGATTTTTAAAACACCATCAGGTGGACATCCTGTAAAAGTTGTATGCCAAAAAGTTAATATTTTAGAAAGAGGGAAGCATATGAGAATGACGAGTGAGAATAATCTCCTAAATGAGATATAAAATATACGCAATAAACATAATTTGAGACTGAGATACTTGAATCATCTCTAATAAATCTAGTGTATTTTCAGTTTCCTCATTCGCAGCCGCCACTGCCATCACCATCACAACCACTGCAAGCCCCCAGACCTGCAGGTCCACTGGTGCAGGCACCACCTGTTTTGCTACAGAACCAATATGAACCAGTTCAGCCCCACTGGTTTTACTGCAAGGAGGTGGAATACAAACAAATATGGATGCCATTCAGCATTCTAGATTCTGTAACACTAGAAGAAGTTTATAACTCTGGTAAGCAGTGAAACTTTCTTTACATCTTATTCTTAGATTGTGGCTGCTTGCCATTGAATGTGAAGGTAGATGCTAGAGTTCTGTGGCTCATTTATAAAGATGAAGGAGTACTGTGAGAATGTTGGGTGTTGGCTTATACTGAGAAGATAAATTTGAACCAATCTTTTTTACTAATCCAGAGGTTTACTAGGTTGGAAGTCTGCTACTTGGCATCATTACTATTGAGGCTTACAGGTCTAATATATATGTAACCATCCCACAATAACAAACTCACTGTGCTGCATTTCTCTGTGATTGTATGCACTATATTTTTTTCTTATCTCTGCCTTACATCTTCATTCTTGTGAGTGGGCAAAATGTCAATTTTGGGGGTTGAAAATGATAGAGCAGAGTACATATTGGTCTTTCAGAAAAGAGGTGGTTGGTCTAACGATTAACCCTATCCGCCTTGACAGCCATGTCTCTCTCATTTATTTTTGCCAGTAATTGGACATAAGAAATCGGTCAAGTTTATAAGAAGTTATTTTCAAGGATCTGATTGAAACAAAGTTATAATGGGAAATATGGCAAAACATTCCACTGGCACTAAAGACCTTTCCATTAGAAAGTAGCAATGCTAGAAGGGTGTGATTTCAAATGGATTTACTTATCTTGATATCTTAGCCTTTACAGACTGATGGCCCAACTTTATTGGATGGTTATTAATGAAAAAATGGAAGTTATTAGCTGATTCTAGGTATGTGTGGGTGTAGATTAAGGTGAAATGGGGTGGTGGTTTTGCAAAATACTACTAAGTGGAATGAGATCTGTTGCACATAATCAAGCGGTGAGAGTAAACTTTCAGGGCTCAATTTGTTACACACTACAGTAAGAAAGGTAATTGAATCTGAGAGGTGGATACAGAATTAGTATTGTTATACAATATGTAGAGAAAATTTCTGTCATCTTGACTGTTGATTGAGGAACTTGCCTGTTCACTGTTGTTCTGATGCCTTCCAAGTTTTCCTATTATTTCTCCTCCTGTTTGCCCTAGTTCCTTTTGTGGTCTGTTTTCATTTTCCTGTTCTGTCCATCCTGTGGTGCTGTGCTTTTCCACAGATTCCACTCACTTCAGTGTACCAGCAGACATCTGAAACTGACTAGAATCCTTATCTTTGAGGCACTTCACTTCATAGATCAGGATAGTAGTATATTTTACTTTGCTCTCAGCCTACTGCATTTCATAATGGAATGAAGTGGAGTAACTGCAGAAAGTGGCACACCACAGTATGTCCAAATAGGTCTTTTCCCATTTTCACTAACAACCTTTGTTCAACAGAAAAAATAAGTACCTCCAAGCTGTCACTCCTGAAAATGTTTTCACTCCTTTATCTAAAAGTGTGGAAGAGTACATACATTATAAGGAAAGAGATAAAGGCAGGGGTTTTGAACGGAGTTCAAAACAGCGTAGGTTACTGTTTTAAGTGGTTGATTAGCATCCTGACTGACATTAATTTCACAGCTTTAAAAGAGGAAAGCACAAGTTACTATTGTAACAAAGCATGAATTTTGTATTCTAGTCCAACCTGATCCTGAGAGCGTGGTTTTGAGCACTGATGGGGGGCGCTATGATGTTTACCTGTATGACAGACTAAGAAAAGCTGTATATTGGGAAGAAGAGCCATCTGAAGTCAGACGATGTACATGGTTTTATAAGGGAGACAAAGATAGCAGGTTTATTCCTTATACTGAGGACTTCAGTGAGAAACTAGAGGTCAGTATTACTTTTAAGTGAACGTAACTAAGAACTTAACCTAATAATTCTGATCTATTACCTCTCTTCTAGAAAAGCTTTTACACCTGCTTGAAATTGTATTAGAGAAAGGGGCTAAATTAGTGTTTTCTAATTCACAAAGTGGGGCTTTGTAAGATGCTTTAAGACTCACTTCTGTCCCCTTGTGCTGTTGGCCTAAAATATATTATGCAGTTTGTCAGATTATAACTAGAGTCACATTATAGTGCTATATATCCCTATCATTTTCCCTACTGTAAATAAAATTATGCAAGTAGTGTCCTAGCATATTCTAAAAGCTTGTCAACCTGGTGCATTAGTGCAGTGTTTCTCAACCTTTTTGATACCAGGGACCACCTTTCTGCTTTCCTAAACTGTCATGGAGATCTCAGGAACAGGCGCCAGTCCACAGACCAGTCACTGAGAAATACTGCATTAGTGCACACCAACTGGGTTGTAAATTCTCGTGGTGCACCAGCATATCATGCACTAAAAGTTTCCTAGTGCACAGTGACATAGTACTGTTTGAAACAGGATTACATCACCGAGCACTGGGGAACTTTTAGTGCATGGCAGCAGGGTTCACACGGTCAGTTCATGTGTGACACACTGGTGCACATGAGAATATACACCCCAGCTGGAGTGCCCTAGTGCATCATGTAGACAAGCCCAACTTTTGATTTGGCATGTTACATGTAGTTAGTCTAAAAAGACATACTGGTTTTACATAACTTGTCTATTGTTGCAGGCAGAATATAAAAAAGCTGTAACTGCGAATCAGTGGCACCGGCGACTTGAATTTCCAAATGGGGAAACAATTGTTATGCATAATCCTAAGGTAATGCTAATTATCTGGTTTTTAGGTCTTTGCAGTGTAGCATGGAGTTGAGTATGCTTTTGTGTAAAATTAAAGCATAACTTGAATACAAACTTAGCCTTACGTGGAGTTTTAAAAATGCACTTATCCATTGCTCTGGGTATGTGTATGTTAAAAATAATGTTTTAAAACTCTCCTTACCCCAACAGCCTATCAGAAATAATAAAAATCATCCTCTCTTCTAAAACCTGAGAGATTTTGCAATGTAACCAAAAAGTCGATACACTTGGGTGTTCTTAGGCCACTGGGAGGTGGGACAACTTTTAAAGTCAAAGGCCTTTTGCTGTGAATGCCTGCCTGCAGCTCCCTAGTTGTTAAATGAGGGATTGTCAGCTCAGCTGACCTTGGCTATTGTGGTATCATGTGAGGAGATATGCAAAAGATTTTAAGGCCAGAAGGGACCACTGTCGTCATATACTTTGAACTCCTGCATAACACAAGTAGAAGAAGAGCTCTGTGTGAACTTGAAAGCTTATCTCTCTCACCAGCAGAAATTGGTCCAATAAAAGATATTATCTCACCCACCTTGTCTCTCTAATAACCTGGTACCAACACAGCTACAACACTGCATATAGCACAAGCTATGATGTTTCAGCTAGTAAATCTTTCAGGCAGGCAGTACTCAAACCATTACGGGCTGTTTAGTTTAAAACCTGTACCTTAAATTTCACCAAACCGATGTAGATTGTGGAATACAGGTGTAACATGCTTGTTGCTGAAAATTCAGGTAAGTAGGCAGATGGCTGAATTCTGTACCAGCTGAGGTTTCTGAATTGACTTAAGATATTGCCCCACGTGAAAAAGTGTATCATAATGTTGTCACTTTGAGAATGATTTATTGTAAGTAACTGTAGTGAGGTCTGTCTCATGGCAGAAAAATATCTCACCTGCTAACCAAGTTCGGGCATGACAAAGTAAGAAAGGTACTCTTGGGCATTGCAAACCTGAATCAATCAGCAGGCCAACTTCCCCTGGTTATGGAAGACAATCTGGCAAAGGTTATTTTGTCTAGGTACTTGCCCCAAACCAACAAGAATTACTTAAGTCTTGTTTGAGTTTAGTTTTAGTCGGCTAGCCACTCACCCGATAAAGCATAGGAATAATAGTAGCTAAGAGCAGACAATGTATTGGAGTCAATCACAAGAGATACATTTAGTGAATGAGAAGAGCTATATTCAAACATACAATACCTTCATACATTCCAAGACCAGAATTTTCAGGTAAACAGACTAGAAAATAAGTTTTCCTTGTTTAAAGTTAGACGATCTATTTCTTTTCAGGTTATAGTTCAATTCCAACCTTCTGCAGTACCAGATGAATGGGGGACCACACAAGATGGTCAGACAAGGCCAAGGGTGGTAAAGCGTGGCATTGATGATGATCATGATGAAATTCCTGATGGTATGTGACAGGGCACATGTGGACTGCAGTGGGAGAGTTCTCCTGAGTCCCTTTTTTGCCTGTGGTTTGCAAAGCTTTGATCAATCTGATTTACAAAACAATCGCTCTCTGCCCCAATATATTTGTCAAGCAGACAGTGTTTCCAGGAGAGTGCCATTCTTATAACCAAGAGGAAAGCAAGTATTACCAGTGCAACCATCATTGCATATTATTGGAGAACATTTGTTTGCTTTTGTAAGGGTCAGTCGCTCCTTGCCTACAAATAAATCTTCCATTTTCACAGTTAAATCGGCTTCCTAAATCTGCCTTTTTGATTTTTAAGCTACTCCATCCCATAATTCGGAAAAGTTTTGAAAATTAACAGTACTTAGTTTTCTGCTAATAGATGAAGACAGTGTGAGAATATAATCTGGCTGATGGTAGAGTTGTGCTAATTATATAAATCTTAGACTGCTTTGGCTGGAACTACAACTTTTCCTTCACATTTGAACAAAAGACCCAACATGGTCGTCAGTTTGAGGTGCTTGAATTGCTTTTAAGAATGCCCTTCTTTGAACTTGCACTGTTCTTCCATAGATGGGCAGGCTCTGAGGCGCACGCGTGTGTGTGTGTGTGTGTGTGTATATATATATATATATATATATACACACACACACACCGTATAATTCCACATTTTCTTGCATGTGGAATGACACCGGCATGGTAGTAAATAATAAAGACAGGAAAAGTTAAGTAAAATTGGAGGGGTGGCAAGAAATGGATTTTCTTAATTATAAAAGAAAATTTGTAGGTGAAATTGTATCCTGGGCCACATTATTACTGTCCTAACCCCCTAAATCCTTGTTATATAAAACTACATGACCAAACTGCGTCACTGTGAACATAATCAGATACTAATACTACTTGTTCTTTTGCTTTTTATAGGGGAGATGTCTCAAATAGACCATTTAGTGTTCATGGTTCATGGCATAGGTCCTGTGTGTGATTTACGATTTAGAAGCATTGTTGAATGTGGTAAGTCTTTAATCATAGCTTTATTCCGAAGTATTTAAACTCGGGTTATAGTTCTCTTCATTAATTGAATTCTTTAATGTGGTCTAGACAGTTTTTATATTGTTTTTGAAATGTTATTTGAACAATGTGTTAATTTAAGAACTGCAAATATTTCCTTATTTTGAGAAAGAAGCCAAAAATGGAAAAGAGTATTATTTTTTTCTCAAAACGGTTATTCATAATTTTAGCCATTGCTATGAGTCCCTCAACAGTAAACTCATATTTTTATAAGTTCCTGTATAACTATTGAAACAACTTAAACATTTAGGGTAAGACTTTTGCCCAATAAATTTATATTCCATATATTGTAATCAAAACAAAAAAAAAACCCACAAAAATATATTTGATCATGAAACTAAATATGGTTTTATTTGGGGATACACCAAATACAACTTTGAATTAGATATTTAACTATTTCCTGACAGTTTTCTTCTACCTAGATAAGTAGTTTTTGTGAAATGTTGTAACTTCTTTAAAAAAAAAAAAAAAAAAAAAGTAAATGGGGAAAGAGGACTTTAAAAATGTTTAGTATAGTTGAGAAACATATTTGAAATCATGTTGTGTTAGACTTTTTTTGATTAACATTAATATCCGATTTCCATTACTTCCTCTCCAACCCCCCCCCCCCCCCCAGTTGATGATTTTAGGACCGTGTCTCTGAAACTGTTGCAGACTCATTTTAAGAAGTCTTTAGAGGAACTTAAAGTGAGCAGAGTTGAATTCCTACCGGTTCACTGGCATAGCTCTCTACATGGGGATGCAACAGGTGTAGACAGGTCTGTATACAGCACGGTACCACTATGCACAGCCTCTGTCATACAAATTGCATAATACAATACTTTATAGAGTTAAGGAAAATGAATGAGAAATTACCATATGCCATAAAGGTAGGGTAGATAAACATGGTCTGATAACAATAGAATGATTCTTCTGTAATGTTTTAGTTGAGAAGTTTCTAATCGGTGGGTGATAGAACAAGCTGGATGATCATATAGTGCTGACTTCCCTTATTTCCAGTTGCTAGACTTCATTAAAAGATAATAGATTAAATATTTTCCTGATATTTCTTTTCCACATTTTTGCACCACCAGGAATATTAAAAAGATCACTTTGCCGAGCATTGGACGTCTGCGTCACTTCACCAATGAGACCTTGCTTGATATACTGTTTTACAACAGCCCGACCTACTGTCAGACCATTGTGGATAAAGTAGGCCTGGAAATGAACCGCCTACATGCACTTTTCATGAGTCGCAACCCAGACTTCAAAGGAGGAGTCTCTGTTGCTGGGCACAGTTTAGGTAATCTACTAATATATGTTTACTTTCTGGGACAAAATAGCATTGTTCGATAGAGGAAAATGCAAACTGCGTTTAAGCGTGGGGAAAGCTGGCCTGATATACCATAATGATTTTCTAGAGTGTTGTTGGCTCCTAACGCACATTGTCAATATACTCAGTTTATAATACTTAATTCTTAAGAGACATTATGATCTAGAGCAGAGGTGGGCAAACTCCGGCCCATGGGCCACATTCGGCCCCCGGGACCACTCTGCCCAGCCCTTGAGCTCTCTCCCCTACTGTTTCCCGTTCCCCCGCAGCCTCAGCTTGCCATGCCACCAGCGCTCTGGGCAGCGCAGCGGTGTGGCTGGCTGTGGCTGGGCGGCGCAGCTGCCAGTCCTACTGCTCTGAGAGGCATGGTAAAGGTGCAGGGAGCAGGGGGGTTGGCTGGGTTGGGGGTTCTGAGGGGGTGGTGGTCAGGGGATGGGAAACGGGGGCTTTGGATAGGCGTGGGAGTCCCAGGGGGCCTGTCAGTGGGCGGGAGTGTGGATAGGGGTCAGGGGACAGGGAGCAGGGGGGGTTGGATAGGGAGTGGGATCCGGGAGGGGGGGCGGTTAGGGCTGGGGGGTCCTGGGAGGGAGGGGACAGGGAGCGGGGGGGTTGGATGGGTTGGGGGTGCTGAGGGAGGCAGTCAGAGGGTGGGAGGGGGTGGAGGCCATGCTGTTTGGGGGGGCACAGCCTTCCCTACCTGGCCCTCCATACAGTTTTGCAACCCTGATGTGGCCCTCGGGCCAAAAAGTTTGCCCACCCTGATCTAGAGGTTAGAGCATGGAGATGGGAGTCAAAAGACTTGGATTCTAGTCTAGTCTTAAAAAAGCAATTTGACATCTGACCACGGGTTAGTCACTTATCTTCTGTGCCTGCTTTCCCCAGTTGTAAAATGGGGATAACACTATCCTACTATGCCTTTCTTATGAGTATTATGAAGCTATGAATTCCTGGCTGTGTTGTCTGGGCTCTGCTTCTCCAATCCTGCCTCTAGGAAGAGTCCATAGCCTTAGGTAATGAGTAAAGGTGATGTTGGCTATTGTAATTGCTTTTAAGTGAACCAGCTTTAAGCACTTCCTATACTCTAGGAATTCTCACATAAGTGTAATATCTAAACATGTTTCTTCTTGTTTTTTATTTTTTCTGTAAAATTATATAAATAATCTTTCTTGCACTTTACCTACAGCCACTGCCATCACCAAGAAGTCCTATTTGTTAAGATTTTGGATCAAGAAAACAGGAATATTTACTCAAAACAATTTATATTTCCAGGTGCCTTAATTTTATTTGACATATTGTCCAACCAGAAAGACTTGACTTCATCAGGAAACTCTGGCCCTCCCACTGCTGCGAATGGGCTTGTGAATGATATGGTTGTTCGTGACAAGCAGGTATTACTTGCTTACCTGAATTTTGAGATGAATTCACTCTGGTGGTTTTTTGGAGATGTTTCTCAAGCTGTCAGAACTGTTATCAGTTTAGCATATTACCTGATGTGATAGTACATTTTAATTGACTAATGGAAACATGCAATCTAAAAACAGTAAGTTTGTGTTTCTGTAGTCTCTATATTTGAGGTTTCTTGTACCTCAAAAACTTAAAGGTCTGTGGAGGTTCTATCTAGTGGATTTAAGCCTGGGGCTGGGACCCAGAAACTGTTAAGTTCTAAACATTAGCTCTGTTACAGATTCTATGGCATTGAGCAAGTAGGGAAAGTGAGGTAAAGCGGTCTGCAAAAGAGAGGTAAAATACTGGCTTGAACAACTTTGTGAGTAATGATGGATATACATGAGGAGGAATCCGTTTACTTTAGTTCTCAGGTCTCAGATTGAGAGTGATGACAGGTAGTTTTTTTTTTTTAAATGTTTGACGGCATTTGATGTGTAAACCATGGAGATTCAAAACTCCTGGAACCTCATTGCCACTTTAGTCTCCCTTTAAATACTTTCATTTAAGCTCAGTCTATACTCACTGGTCGAAAATTTGATGTTGATATTTGCTATTTGCTTTCTTTAAAGCCCTTAGGCTAGGATGATTAACAATGCTCAGATGTTACCGATATTTTAAAAATATGGTTTAGCATATATTTGTGTACTGTAGCTTGCTGTTAACTCCTCACTCTATCTGTCAGTCTCATTGTGCTGCTTTAATCTTCTCTCAAGGTGACAGAGGATACCAACTCCTTGGCACCCATGATTACTCCTTCTAGTGAGGAGCCCTGTGATCCTGATGTGGAGGATGAAGTTCCAACCTTACAGAAGGCTCTGGAAATGCTCAGTGTCTCAGAGTATATTGACACATTTGAAAAGGAGAGAATTGATATGGAATCTCTGGTACAGCTAACAGTTTAAGTTGACATTGGGAGCCAGACAATCTTTTTTGCTTTATAGCTTAGTCTAAATAGCTTTTTTTAAAATTGAAACTTTAATTGTATGTATTGTATACTTAAGATTAAATATTATGTGAATCCATAACACTTTCAATTAAGTAGTTTGGTCTCCTCTTATGTACATTTATTGTTGTCCTGTACCCTCTTTGATCTTTATTTAATTCCGTGTAAATCTTAATCTGTACTATTTGAGTTTACTTAACTAATTTTTAAGCCATATTTTCAGTAAGTCACTAGGTAAGAAATCCTATATATATTTTTTGGGTTTTTTTCCAGCTGATGTGTACAGTTGATGACCTGAAGGAAATGGGTATACCTCTTGGACCAAGAAAGAAAATTGCCAACTTTGTAAAAGACAGAGCAGCCAAACAGGTAAATGCGCAATGTTTTATAATGCATTTATAATGGTATTATTTAACATTATTTGTTTTTCTACTAATACGTAACATTCTCTACTGTTATGTAATGGCCCAAATGATTTCAATACTTCTATATATAATGTGCATAAAATTTCAAGTTTTCTATCCGAAATTGAATTGAAATAATCTTTTTTAAATGTTGTTAAACTCAAAATTCTGAAAATTTCAAACAGTTCTAGTTGCAATGGTTGATGGTGGCAGGCTTTGTACCTTTTATCTGAAAATCCAGAATCTGTAAAGGCTTTAACATCCCGAGATAGTGAACCATTCAGGTTGTGCGGGTGCCCTCAAATGAAGGCGTAGCCGCAGCCTCTGTCAACTGTTCAAAGTGTTTCCCTCTGCCTGCTATTATCACCTGTGTGGTATGGTTTGATCCTAAGCCAGCTAGCTTTCATGCAGGATCCTAATTCATTCAAGAACTAGAAAAACCAAGAAAACTCAAAATGTAAGTTTGATGAGTAGACATAAAAATGTCAACAGCAAACTGCTGGTATTACTGCTCAAAACATCTCTCTTACTATACATGTGTGGCTGCTAAGCAGGAGGTTTGACAGGATAGAACCCTACAAGAAACTCCTTTTGGAAAGATAAGCCCTAAATGTTGAGAGAGACTTTAAATATTGCACCCTCCTATCAGAAACTAAACTGACTAACTTAATTTTTAAATAATGTTTTGCCTGTTTATATTTCAGTAAATTAGACACGATTATAGTTTATTTGTCCAAGTAAAGATCTAATATATAGATCGATGAGTTAAAAGCCTTTGGGGAAAAACAAGTTCTTGCTTTTTCCTTTTAGGTGGGTTCTGTCAGAATCTTTGATTTTTCCTTCCCTCCCCCCACTAACTGCAATAACAATGAGCAAAAGAATAATGCAAGAAATTACTGAAGAATTTCCAGTAAATGCCAAATAATCTTTTTTTTAATTATACCAGATTTATAGATCTTATCTGTAGCATCTTAGGAATGTGCTAATTTTTTAACAAGGGGAAAAGTTAATGTGATTGAATTTTTTTAAAAATTGATTTCTGTGTATTAGCAATAAAAATCTATTTTATTATATTTGTAGATCTCCATACTGCACACATGACATGCTTCTGTAGAGTCTACACCAGGGTAATGTGGTTTGGCATTTTGAATTGAAAGCAAAACTGAATTTTATAGAAAAAAACCTTTCCTAACTGGTTCTACAACGATAAAATTTAATTCTGTATGGAAAAAAGAGAGAATGAAGCACAGTACAGGTAGCTGCAGTGCATAACTTCTTCATGGCATCTCTGCAACATGCCTCATAGCTAACTTGGAGGGTGAAAGGATATTTCACATTTTGCCAATTTTATCCTTGCTCAAATTGCCAAACTTGTTGCCAGTTGTGGTGGTGGATTTTGTTCTGTTGACTGGGAGCTGGACTGAACCACCAAATTAATGTAGGCCACTGTACTGCAGTCAGATAGTGTCTTGTGGTCACTATTGGTCTGAGCTAGATTTGAATGTATGACTTAGAGGTGAAAGTTTCTCTCTCTACCCTAGTCCCTCCCCTGATTAATGCTTGTATCTTCTTTGGTTGTTTGCCGTTCAGTTTTTTTATACTAGTTCTAAATATAACCTCATTTACTGATTGTGTTTTAATTGGTGCTTGTGAAAAAAGTGTTTGTTTTTTCCATAGCAATACCAAATGACTTCCTTCTTTAAATGGTTGATTTTCACTCTTGAGAATAGCTTTCGGTCATCAGTGTGAAAATCCATTGATAGTATAATATTCTAGATTCCTACCAACGACTAATTCTAGGTGGCTCAGTATCAGTTCTTACAGCACTTAATACAGAGTGAGGTGGTCTGCAGTTTAATCATTTTATAACTTAGACTCTCAGGTTTCCTACTATAAGCTGATATTGTCATAGTAATCCCTTTCTGTGCTTTTTTTAAAAGAGAGTGAACAAAACTGCCTCATTTGTTCAAATATTGAACTGATTTCACGCCATAAACAATACTTGTTTTGAAGATTGATGAATGGAGGAATGCTTTCATCTGCTTTCTGTCACTGTTCTTAACATAAACTTAAAATAAATGTTAACACATTCAGTGACTTGGCAACCAGTTATCAAGTAGAAGAATCAAAAAATGTGGTGTTTGCTTCGTTGGGTAACATGGCACATATTGTGAGTTTTCTTACAGTTTTACTTTGTTTGGCTGCCTGCAAGTGTTCATGCTAGTTGTGCCCTAGAATCCTCTGTGCAGGTTCCCACAGTGCTCCATAAGGAAGGTTGGTAGAAAGAGGCAAAAAAAAAAAAAAAAAAAGGGTGGGTGGGACGGGGTCGGGGAGGTGTGTGTGCTTCCAGCATCTGAAACAGACCAACTGTAAATACATAAGGTACATCTGAAAACCCAAGATAGGGACTGAGAAAAGTTGCCATAACAATAGACTTTTTCAGGTTTTGATAACTTTGTTTCAATAGGAAAAGAAAAAATCATTAGCAGAAAAAAAAGCAGTGCAAACTCAGGAAGCTGCACAGAAAGCAAAAGAAGTAGTTACTTCTGTTGCCACTTCAGAATCTAATAGTCTGCATGAGAGGTCAAAGAGAAAACTTCCTGTTGGTGCCTTGGTTTCTTCTGTGAACATTGACTATGAGTATTTTGAAGTTGGTACTGGCCAGGTAAGATTGTTAATTAAAACATCTTATTTGAGAATAGTGGTATATACTAAGACAAAACAAAAAAAGTAAAAACATCCCATTTCATTCTAGTCATGTGAAAGAACTTGGGTATTTCTTGTTTTTCATTATAAGTGTGGGAGGGCTTGTTAAAGTTAGCGTTCAGCTTTGCTTTCAGTAATGCGGCCACCACAATTAATTTCACCCCTTCAGAGTGGCTAGGACTGGCTCCATTCCCAAATCAAGGTCTCCTACATTAAATTACAGCACTTGGACTGCCATGGTGTTGAATAGTCATTTGGGTTTTCTTTGGATGCTTACACATTACCTTTGTTCTACATCATTGTAGACCTAAAATTTGAATGGTCTGTTCTTAATCTAAAGTTTTATTTTAAGAAAATACACTGAAATATTTCCTGTTAGTTTGACTTATCCTCATATACTTTCCTATATGTTTTTAAGGTGCCTTTGCAAGGCTTCTCCATGTAAGCCATATGGGCAGAATATCCCAGCAAATATCTGCCACCCTGCAGCGTAAACTAGCGGGTTGTTGGGTGTTTGCTGAGCCAGTCACCATTTTTCCTTTTTAGTTAGGCTTAAAGTGAATTGCCTGACATTTGAGGTGGCATTTATTTTGTTTGATTACTTTGTGCTTCTAGGTTTCTGTGGCTTACAGTGTGCTAGACTTCGAACCAGAAAATTTCTTTGCCCTGGGTTCTCCAATCGGTGTGTTCCTTTCTGTACGAGGAGTGGAGAATATTGATGAGAACTATAGACTTCCTACCTGCAAGGGATTCTTCAATATTTACCATCCAGTGAGTGAGAAGTACCTGTGAGATTGGATTTCAAGTAATTTAGATGAAAGGAAGGTGGGAAAACTACATTTGAACTTCTTAAGGCACCAAAAGTAATTTTAAAACAGTCATCGTCCCCTGAACGTTGCAGTCACACTCGGTTATTTCTGAACCTCTACAGAAAATAAGTAGCTGGTTGCAAGTCATGTACTTAATACTTAGCCCAATTACCTTGCCACCTGCCCTCTTCGCTTTCCAAAGCCAAAATAATAATCTTATTGAGAATCTGTTTTCTGTCATCTGACTTTTAGACTGCTCTTTGTCTTCCTCCACTACTCCACTTCCTCACATTGAGATTTGGAAACTCTTTATAGTTATTGTAAAATAATAGATTTATCCTTCTCTTCATTCCCATCTTGTCATAGTACTAGCCAGTATGCCAGCTATATGAAATACTGGAAACTGGGGAAAATCTGCGTTTTTATCTTGACTCTATGTTGCTTTCAACACGGTTGAGTAGTGTATTGCAAGGTTTTGTGGTGTGTTGAATGGTTACTGATATTTGCTTATTCTGTAGCAAGAGAAATCCTTTTGTGCACTGGATGTATTATGTTAAAGAGCTAGGGCAAAATAATGCTCATCTCTGCTATCATGTCCCTCTCCTACAGTCTCTGAACCTAAGAGAATGAAAACACTGATCGTGTTAATGAATCAGCAGTAATTTACAATTTAACTAAACATTAGTTCACTTGAGTTAACTGAAAAAGACAGAATCTACAAATTATCTTCACTAATTGTCAACAGGTTTCTTTAACTGAAACGTCACTAACATTTTGGATTGTTAAACATCAAATAATTTTAGTTATTCTGGCTTTCTCTTTATTTGCAGCTTGACCCAGTGGCTTATAGGTTAGAACCTATGATTATTCCAGACTTGGACATAAAACCAGTTCTCATTCCACACCACAAAGGCAGAAAAAGACTTCATCTTGGTAAAAGGTTTTTTTATATGTATATTTTACTGTATATGTATAGTCTATGATTTTCTAATGCATCAAATATTGTAGGTCAAGATTTTCAAAGGGGATTAATGATTTTTGGTGTCTGTCTTCTCATGCACCCAACTTGAGATGCTTTAAAGGAGGCTGAATTTCAAAGGGCAGGTTCTCAGCACTTTCTGAAATCAGGCTGTAATAAAGTTTTTAACTTCTTAAGATTCTGAGGATAAGAAGTAGTAGCCAAATTAACTGGATCCCCATCTCTGTCCCCCAATGCCTGCAATTCTGCCACTCCCAAATATAGTTGAAAACTTAGACCCACCCTGGGTGGACGTTGATCCTGAGTTAGCCAGCCTTTCTGCTTGGTGTCACTGTGGGGTAGTCAGGAAAAGATCCTTACTGAGACAGTAGCAGTATCTGGGTTAATAGGATTGGATTCTTGACTCTTGTGTCAAACTCACATGCCCTTGGTTAAACTGACACATTTCAGGATTATAAGGAACTTTTTCCAAGTTAGGTTGTCAGGGACCTGGAGGAAGTTCTGACTTCCTGTGGAGCTCTGGGAAGAAATCATCTGGTTAGAATGAAGTGGCCATTTCCAACATTTACTTTTTTCAGATTCTGAACATGTTTGGTACGGTATTTCCTTGCCTTTTATTAAATTGAACTTTAACAGCATCTACTTCAAATACGGGTGGCAAAATACTGCTTTTATAGTGAAGATGCTGTGTTCTATGTCATCTTTTAATCAAGAGGAATAAGAGGCATGGGCATATATGCCCCAATAATTGGTACTTTGGCTAGTACTTACTTTAAAAAATTGTGTTTGTGTTCACGTAACATTTTCACTCTAAATGCTTCTGATATTGTGATCTTTTTAGAGTTGAAAGATTCTCTTTCTCGTATGGGATCAGATCTAAAACAGGGTTTTATCAGCTCTTTGAAGAGCGCTTGGCAGACTCTTAATGAATTTGCACGTGCTCATACCTCTTCAACTCAGCTGCAAGCAGAACTGGAGAAGGTAGCTAATCAAATTAAAGAGGAAGAAGAAAAACAAGTGGTAGAAGGTAGGTTGACATTTCACTGATATTCTCTTAGTACACTAATCTCATGTTTGTGGAAACATCAAAGCTCAAATGAACGTTAGAAATGTTAGATTTTTAGTTAATTACAATTTGATCTTGTCCAGGAAAACATATTTTTTCAGATTCTTAATATGTTGTTCTTTGTATTTGGTACTGTATTTCCTTGCCTTTTATTAAATTAAACTTTAACAGCATCTACTTCAAAGGAGGCTTTGATTAGTGAAATCTTACAATTGAGCTTGATGTCAAGAGCAAGTTTCTAAATGTCTTGCCTTTACTCTTCTGTAAGAAAAATGAGTAAACAAATATTTAACATCTGTGGGATTTCTGCTTTTTAATTAAGCTCTACTGCCTAGAAGGCCAGGCTGAGTAATGAGACAAGAGTCAGAAAGAGTGGATGTGGAGAAACTGAAATGAACACTGTGTCTAGGTCATAGATATTGCCTTCTACAAACATTAATCTCTTGGGAGGTTGGGGGCTTGATTTCTGCCTGCTATCACTTATCTGACAGGTATTATTTACCATTGTATGCTTTGTTGTTTCTGGGTAGAATGAACAAACACTTCCTTAGTCTCACACAATCAATTAAGGATGGTCATTGCTGCTGGAGAAACAGATTGAAACAATTCATTTTTATGGTTATTAGTCACACTGCTGCATGACAGAATGAAACCACATGAATGGATAATGAGATGTGGTTCTTAATTACCTATCTAATGTCTTGCAGAGACTCTGTGCTTCAAGGTTGCACTGTTATTTAAATTTATAATAAAAAAAAACCTGAGACCTCCGTTTGTAATAATAAACCACACAGAAAACAGCAAAGGACTTATTTGTGTTTTATTCCACAGTTGAGTTGAGGCTACTACTGTCTTCCGAGAAACTAATGTAGAAAATGGTGACCTCCGTTTATAGTCATAGAATCAAGCAGTAATAAAGGGTTGAGCTTGTGACTGACTTCAATGTTAAAACTATCAATTCTAGCTGAAAAAATTGCCGAAAGTCCAGATCTTTCGAAGGAAGAGGGTTGCTTAGTAAAGGTTGGGATGCTAAATGGAGGACGTCGTATTGACTATGTTCTACAGGAAAAACCAATAGAAAGTTTCAATGAATACCTTTTTGCTCTACAGAGTCACTTGTGTTACTGGTAAGAATTACATATTTTTTTCTGTAATTCCACAAATTTTGCTTTTCCAATGTAGTTATATGTATTTAATTCAGGTTACTTAATTATCAGTCCTCTTCCTCTTATTTTGTACAGTTTATCTGTGACCAACATGACAATAACAAGAATGCTACTGCTTGTTTCTAGCATTTTCATTATGAAGATTGGGAGGATCATAGAGCTTAATTTTCCAGGCTTTTTTTATTTTATTTAATTTTATTGTATTTTTTAGTTTTGACAGAAATAGCAGTGTTCTACACAGGATTTTTCCTCAGTATGATACTGACCAGGAGTGGTAGAAAGAGGATATCTGTTGAAATAGGTTAGAAACAATACAAGCTATGTTGGATTTTTACTAATGAATACGCACCTTCAGTTTTGGCATGGGTTTGCTGGTGCACAGTGGTGAAAGAAAGGTTGCCTTTGATACAGTACTACAAAGAGGAGGAATGGTCCAGTGGTTAAGAGTCTAACCTGGCACTCGTGGGGACCTGGGTTTGGTGATTCTGTACAGGCTTCTATGAACTTGGACAAGTCCCAGAGAACCATTTTCAAAACAAAACTCTAAAGGGATTCTTGCAAATTAGCTTAGTCTCTGAAGTCAGTTAAGTGCTTTAAAAATTTTTACCCTTAGTCTCTGCCTCAGTTCCTCATCTGTCAAATGGGGATAATAGCATTTCCCTGCCTTATAGGGAGTGTTGTGAAGAGGAATAAAGATTGTGAAACGCTCAGATACTACAGTAAAATCATAGAATTGTAGAAGCGTAGGACCGTAAGGGAGCTCAATAGGTCATCTAGTCCAGTCCCCTGCCGTCAAGACAGGACTAAGTAATAACTAGACCATTCTTGACAGGTGTTTGTCTAACCTGTTCTTAATGCTCCAGTGACGAAGACTCCACAACCTCCTTAGGCAGTTTGCTCCAGTACTTAACTACCCTAACAGGAAGTTTTTCCTAATGTCCAACCTAAACTTCCCTTGCTGCAATTTAAGCTCATTGTTTCTTGTTGTATCCTCAGAGGTTAAGGAAAACAATTTTTCTCCCTCCTCCTTGTAATAACCTTTTATGTACTTGAAAACTGTTATGTCCCCTCTCAGTCTTCTCTTCTCCGGACTAAACAAACCCAAATTTTTCAATCTTTCCTCGTAGGTCATATTTTCTAGATCTTTAATCCTTTCTAGGAAGTCATTTCCCGTTTTGTATGTGTGCAATTGATTGGTCCGTCCTAAGTGGAATTCTTTGCATGTGTCCTTATTGAGTATCATTCTATTTACTTCAAACCGTATCTCCAGATCATTTTGAATTTTAAACCTATCCCCCAAAGCCCTTACAACCTCTCCCAGCTTGGTATCACCTGCAAACTTTGTAAGTGTACTCTCTATGCTATTATCTAAATAATTTGTGAAGGTATTGAGCAGACCCAGGACCAATCCCTGCACAACCCCACTCGATATGCCCTTCCAGCTTGATTGTGAACCACTGATGATTACTTTCTGGGAATGGTTTTCCAACCAGTTATGCTCCCACTTTATAGTCGCTTTATCTCGGCTATATTTCCCTATTTTATTTATGAGGAGTTCATGTAGGACAGTATCAAAAGCCTTACTAAAGTCAAGATATATCACATCTACCACTTTCCCCCTATCCACAAGGCTTGTTGCCCTTTCAAAGAAAGCTGTTAGGTTGATTTGGCATGATTTGTTCTTGACAAATCAGTGTTGACCGTTACTTATCACTTTACAGTAGAACCTCAGAATTATGAACTGACTGGTCAACCACACACCTCATTTGGAACCAGAAGTGTGCAATCAGGCGGCAGCAGAGACCAAAATATAAAGAGTACTGTACTGTACTAAAAGTAAATGACTTAAAAAAAAAAAAAAAAAGTAGAAAGCAGAATTTTTCTTCTGCATAGTAAAGTTTCAAAGCTGTATTAAGTCAGTGATCAGCTGTAAACTTTTGAAAGAACCATAACATTTTGTTCAGAGTTGTGAAAATTTCAGAATTATGAACAGCATCCATTCCTGAGTTGTTGATAATTCTGAGGTTCTACTGTATTGTCTTCTAGGTGTTTGCAAATTGATTGCTTGATTATTTTCTCCATTATCTTTCTAGGTACTGAAGTTAAACTGAGTGGTCTGTAATTCCCTGGTGTATTGTTATTCCCCTTTTTATAGATTAGCACTATATTTGCCCTCTTCCATTGCGGTCATTTTAGTACCTGAGGTAGCCAGCGAGTAGAAGCTATGTAACGTTGATCAGCTTGCTTTTTGGGAAGAAATATTTCTCTAATTCTCCAAATATTGCAACCTTGTGGAAAAGAAAACCTTTACAGTAAGCACGTTCTTTGCTTGTTATGTGAAGGGGACAGAGTTTATCATGTGTGTGGGCAATTAGCATTGAGAAATTGTATTCCTGAGGAGTACTGACTCTCTCTGAGTGAGACTTGGAATAACCTCCACCTTACACTCTTGGAAATATAAGTTGGTCACTCATAGTATTCCACGCTTAATCAAACCTGCTGCTGCTATCTCTTATTGTGACTAGCAAGATCTTTTGTATCAAACTCAATATTAAAAGGTCCTTTGGCTTTTATATAAAGCTGACTAAACCACCATTTGTCTTCTTGTTTCTTTTGGCACTGGTATGTTAGATCAGGCTGCCTCCAAGAGAGCCATGTCTAAATTCTGCTACTTGGCTGACTCACAACTTCCAGGTTCTGTTAATGAGCACCCTAGCAGAGGTGCACCAGCCTCTGTTTCCAGCCTCAGACTCTTCTAACCTAGAATATTGGCTGTGTTCAGCCACATGAAGTTCTGTACGCATCTCTCAGAGATGCTCTGCTTAGGTTTATCCAACTAGGTCATCTAGCTAGTCTCTCTGAAGACATTGCTACTTCAATTGAACCTCATGGCATGAATTTAGCTTCAACCTTTTATAACAGTAACCTTAATCATCTGCCACCATGAGCCTTCACTGCTCCTGCACAAGCTGAGAATGGGTTTCATTACTATTCAAATGGCCAACACTTTTTTTTTTTTTTTTTGGACATCATTTTGTACCTGGCTGAATAGTACTATTTCTAGTATGACTTATTTTTCAGGTGACATGTTTTGCATTGACTACACCTAGAGTTTCAGCTGATATTTTAGAAGGTGTGAGATCCCTGGTATTCTGAAATCATCCCGTTCTTTAGAAACCAATCTTTTTCTCTGGGGTTATCATGGAATGTCACTCTCAGAAGTGCATGTGCCTATCTAGGTAGCATTATCATTTTGTTCTGAAATAAGAACTGCTATTTTTCTGCAAAGAAACAAATTGATATTCTTATCTCTCGTATGATGCTTTGCCTTGACTTTATCGCTGTTCTGAACTTGGTGCTCAAAAAAGGTAAATGTAGCAAAGATCATTTTCAAGGCTAAGCAAGGACACCATATTTGTTTTGACAGCTACAGCTTTTCAAATGCAACCATTCCTGAAGAGAGATTCGAGCACAATAAGTAGCAAAACTTTATTTTACTTTGTGTGGGAATGAAATTGCAAGATATTAATGCTCTGTCATCAGATTTTAACAAAATAAGGAAAAAAGAATTGCCACAAATGGATCTTCCTTCAAAGCTTTGATATTTGTTATGATTTTTACTGCTGATGTACACAGTGGTTTCAAAGCTGGTTTTTAGGACATGAAAAGGGAAATTTCATTTCCATTGTGTAATTGGCCATGCAAAACACCATTACTTTATCTGGATTTTGAGTTTAAAACAATAGTTTAAAAAAAAAAACTGATTTCATGTATTTCAGATGGTACAGGATATAGAGTAACTTGCATGAGAAGCAATAACCCGTTGAAAGGAAAAAGCTGCCAATCTGTATTCACTCTTATGCATACTTAATTTCTCACTTTTGTATATCTTAGATTTGTGCGTTTTATTACCACAGTACATTTGAATAGACATGGGTTGTGGGATGACATTGACATGTATGTAAACTGCATGTGATAGCTAACATGACTTGTGTAAAACATGAACAATAACTGATCCTCAAACATCCAGATGATTAGTTAACTGTATCTTTTTCTCTTATTGCAAAGACCAGTTGGTATTTGGAAAAACAAAAGTAAACTAAAATTGGTCCTTCAAAACAATGGCCTTTTTTTGCTGAGTAAAACTAGTACTGTGTGGCTTTGCTATAATTTTCATAATAGTAGAAGCACAAGTAGCTTACTGCACTAGTTATCAAGTGCCACTGAAATAGGGTGACCAGACAGCAAATGTGAAAAATCAGGATGGGGATAATAGGAGCCTATATAAGAAAAAGACCAAAAATCGGGACTGTCCCTATAAAATCGGGACATTTGGTCACCCTACACTAAAATGTCTTCTGACTATTGGAAAGAAAAAACTCCATAGAAATAAAGTAAATTATGTCTAGAAATAGACAGTGGTTAAACCACAGGACTTGAAGTAATATCTAATGGGGCTTTTTAGTGTTGATGATGTTTACATGGTGGTAAATTGACAGTTGATTGTATAGGAGCTGTTCTTATCGCAGCTCCAATCCTGATGTATGACAGTCATATCAACAGTTTGCTCTGATAGTTGGGTTTCTCTAATCTAATCAATAATAAATTCCAATGGTGGTGATTTCTTCTGCACAAGCCTTCATTGTCTGGATTTTTTATGTTTTATGATGAATCGTATTTGTGTAGTTTGTGTTTTCCACAAGGTGGCAGTCTGTAGTTATTTTTTTCTATCTAAAGATTTGTTACTCTAATAGACTAAGCCATATTAAAGTACCTAATCAGAAGTAAGCAAGAGTAGCATATAGTGAGTAATACCCAAGAATTCAAATTAAAAAGTCTTCTCAGGAAGACATCGGTGAAGTGAGCCAAACCTTCAGGATGAGGAAACCCTGACATTGATCCCTTTGCCTGAAAATTTGTTGCTTGTGTATGGTCCAGATATACAGAGGGGTATCGGGGTGTAATGTGGTTATGACCTGTATGCTGAATCTCATTGTAAATATTTGAGCAATTGCATAATTTCTCTTGCATTTTTAACTGTGTATTGGCAATCTATAAACAGCATTCCTTAGAGGGCAACATCCTTTAATATAGATCATAATCATAGTCATAATTACACCTCTCTCTCGCTCAGCTGCCTTCTGGCATGTTTGAAAGGATATGAGAGGGGCTTGTGCAATATTTGCACAACTCTTAGGACTTGCCTCAAGCAATAGAATGTTGGTTATAAAAAAAACTAACGGACCCTTTTTATTCATAGGGAATCTGAAGACACAGCTTTGCTACTTCTCAAAGAAATATATAGGACTATGAATATCAGTCCGGAACAGCTGCAACACTGATGTGTAGATACCTGAATTTGTAAGTTTTGCCCTCATATAAACTGCATGCACTTAAATCCCAGCATAATTTGGTGAACATGATTTTGAAGGCCATTTTCTTTTTCTTTTCCCATCAAAGCTTACAGTGTGAAGCAGGCAGTTACAGAGTGTGTAATGTTGTTGCAATGTGTGAATTGTGGTTCTGGCTATAATGATCCTCCACCGACTGATGAAAGTTGTGCATGTGCATAGTATGGAGGGGACAGGGAGAGTAGAATAACTGACCTTCTAAAGAGTTCTGCCCAGACAAATACATAATCTAGAAATACAAACAATATAGCTTGAGAACTGCAGCATAAATAATTCCCCCAAAAGACACTAGCTTATTTTAAAAGGAACCAAAATAATAAACTGCATATTGTGCATCTCAGAATAAAAATATCTTTAGTACATAGCAGTTTTAAAGTAGTAAGTATCCCATCTGAGGGTCCTCACTCAGAGTTTCTTCCACTGAGCACTAGGAGCCAGAGTCTGAATTTGAGGTGATAATGGAAATATCATTTTGGTTAGTATCCTGCTGTTTTTCCTGGGGTTTGTGTTAATTGTTAAAATCAAAGCAACTAAGACATAACAGAGTTGTAGAAATTAATGAAACAAATAGTTTCTTGCTCTTTGGCAGTGACTCAGGCTATGTCTACACTGGCACTTTTGTTGGTAAAGCTTTTGTTGGTCGGGGTGTGAAAAAAACCCACTCCCCTGACTGACATAAGTTTCACCGACAGAAGCACCAGTGTGGACAGCACTATGTCGTTGAGTGACGCTCTTCTGCCGACGTAGCTACTGCTGGTCGTTGGGGGTGTAATTATGTACTTATGTAATCGTTGGGGGTATAATTATGCCAACGGGAGAACACTCTCCCGTCAGCATAGAGCAGCTTACAGTGGCGCAGCTGAAGCGGTACAGCTGTGTCGCTGTAAGGTCTGTAGTGTAGACATAGCCTCAGTGAATGTTACAGTTCATGCTCATACTATGCTTTGCTGATACCATTTTCAGGCACTGACTATTATGGACGTGGAGGTATTAAAATATATATATAGAGAGAAATCATCTTTGCCCCCCAGAAAACTTGCTGACATTCTGCATTAATGTTCTGGAAAGTACCCCCTTTCGACAGCAGCTTTTGATGCTTTCCTCGTTCTCAGACATATCAACAATAAAATCAAGAGAGGACAGTACCCTTCCTTATTAAAAGCACAGACGGGGGTCAAAATACTCAATCTGCGGGAGAGTACATGAACTTTCATAGGAGTATCCCAGATGCCTGTACTGCTGCTGTACGATCGTAATACGTTTTTGTAAGAGAATGTTCCTGCTGCTAGTGTACTAAATAGCCAGTTTAACTGATTGCCAGTGGGGGTGGTGTACCAGTCTAATGTCAGTCCTGCTCTGCTGAAGTATGTCATAGCTGATTGACTGCACTTTAAGTGTAGCAAAAGGAAAAACACGTTTGAAACTATTGCCTAGCAACACAACTGCTTATATCAATTGTCAAGATGCTATCTACAGCATCTCTCATCGTCATAGTTGTAATGTTGCACTCTTGGCTTTTGTCTCTTATATTATGTCCTTATAGGTTAAAATCCTCACTCACCTGTTCTCGCTACAGAATGGTTGTTTTTAAACTCTACGTAATTTTGTTTGTTTAGTGGCAAATCATTCTACAATAAACTCATTCCTGGTTTCTGGTGTGTAGGCTGGAACACTCTCTTTCATTAAGACGCATGCACAGTATCGCTCATGGGAAAGAGCATGGATGTACAGTATATCACAGTCTATTGCTGTTTGCTAATGAGCAAGTCAGGAGTGTCTGTACAGTTGCAGCAGCTTCAGGAGTTGCTCGGAGCTTTCCCATCCCTTGCTTGGCTAGCCAGCAAGCATATGAAACTACATTTCAAATAGTAAATGTCCTGGATGGCAAAGCAGTCCAGGCCCTTTGGTACATTTGTTATTTTTATTTCAGCGACAAGAAATATCTCTCTGCTTGCGTTATCTAAAAAGTCTTTGCAAAATCCTGCTCCTCTAGGAAAAGTAAGTATTTTTCCCAGGCTAGCATGACCAGCCATGTTCTGCAGAATCTAAGCAGTTCTTCTTATAGTTGCAAAAAAAAAAAAACCACAAAAAAACCCGTTAGAACAAGAACTGATGAGTGCAATTGGTGCTGTAGCTGCTATGCAGTGTGAGGCAGCGTCGGTTACCTGATGGAATTACAAAAAGAGCTCCATTTACTTTGCCGCTGTTTAGAAGCAGACTCAGTGGACAAGCAGCCTATAGGTTCCTTGGCTCATGAACAGGAAGAATAAAGATCAGCAGTAGCCCTGGGCTTCCCTTCCTCTTCTTTCCTCACCCCTTAGTATGGAGGCCTACACACCTCTCCTGTTTTGCTGTCCTGAGCTGTCTGCTAGCCCAAGCGAGTGGGACACAATATGCGTGGCTCCTGATTCCTCTCCTGGGAGAGGAACAGTGATATTGTGGCTCCAGTGAGTGGGGGAAGAATAGGACCCCCAGCTTCTCCATGAGTGTTGTGATCATAGAACAGCCAGAAGAAAAGTCCCTGCCATCAGGAAAAGACTAGAAGCCCAATTAGGGAAACGTGCTGAGGCAGCTGTGAGGAGCCTGAGGGGCTGAGATGGCCAGTGTGGTTTTGAGAAGTCTCTGCTGAGTGACAGTAGATTTGGGAAACTGAATTGTGGTGGTGGGGAAATTAGGGAAGATTCTGCAAGAGATGGAGAGATCAAAGAGTGATGAATTAAGTGGAATGGTGCTCAGTGGGTAGAGGGATTAATGGGGGTGAGTCAAATTTAGGATGTTGGTGGTTACTAAGTGAATTATGAAGTGATCAGTGCAGTACAGAAGCTGGCGTGAAGTGTTTGTGAGAGTAGAGAGAGAGTGTTTGGTGTGAAGTGTCCGAGGAGGTGTGAGTGCATGAGTCTAGTTGTGTTTACTGTTGTTTGACAAGGCCGGGCCAGTGTGTTTTGTGGGGTTTTTTTTTTTCTCATCTGGGCTGGTGATAAAAAAAAATATTAGCCATGATTGGATTCCCATAATAATCAGTGAGTAGCTCCCAAGATCTGACAGTCAGCTGTGACCAAAGTCATCTAAACCATGGGAAAAAAATCTTCCAGCCCTCTCATCTAACATGACTAGGGTGACCAGATGTCCCGTTTTTTGGGGACTTCTTATATAGGCGCCTATTACTCCCCACCCCGTCCCAGTTTTTCACAGTTGCTATCTGGGCACCCTAAATAGAGTGTTCTGCTTTGTCTTCCTGAAATTACTCTTTGATAAACAATATTGTAAAGTTCACAGGAATTTTTGTAGGATGTTTGCGTGCTTAGAATAACAGAATTTATAGCCAATATGGCCTGGTTGAATAGAAATGTATGTTACATTAAGATTTAATCATTTTTACATAATATGTTTCTTTGTATGCTTAGTGTTTATTTGCACTTGCTTGTCATTTTTGTGTCCTCTAAATATTTGTAATAAGAGAGTTCTTCCAGGCAACTTTATGCCCTACTTGTATTTTTACTACTTGTACCTTATGCCCTACTTGTATTTTTAGTTCTTTTGTAGTGGGTCCTCCAAAGTGCACAATACGCAAGTTAATATAACTTCATAAAAAGCCAGAGCTATTAAATTCTGTGTTCAGCTGCCCCAGCACATCCTATAAAATAAGTTAAGTTAAAGGGTATGCTTACACATATGGGCACAGTAGCTAATCCAACTTTCCAGTGATCCCATGATCAGAAATCAAGATCCAGTATCAATTTTATTGATATTTAGGAATGAATTCAATCATCATTGTGGGGGATTAACACAAGTCTCCCATTAGTGCAGCATTGCAGTACTCCCATCACTCTAATTTGCAATCATAACTCCCATCACCAGAATGAATCCTGTTCGTGGTGGTGGTGTTTAGAGGGGAATGGGGGGGCTGGGGAAATAGACCTTGGGGTATTACATTTTTATAAAATAATGAGTGGTGTGTGTGGGTTTTTAATCTTTTTCTCTTTGAAAATGAACATTAGTGTGTTTAGTTTTAACATAGTAGTACTACTGCAAGATGAGAAAGTTCAGTTTCACCTTTCCTGTTTTTCTTTTTCTCTACACAGCATATCTAACGTTCCAGCAGGCTTGCTGACAAAACATTTTGAGGAACCTCCAGTATTTCTCTAGTCACACATGGCAAGAATCCGAATCACAACAGCATTTTTTTTCTTCAGTCCAGAACTATTTGATTTAGATAATACCTTCTTGTTTCCTTCAAGAGTGTTTCACAATTTTAAAATGATTAGCACCGCAGTTTGGGAAGCATAATTGGAATGACACCATTTAACCTTCTTATTGAAATTTAGTTGTACTGTTGCCAAACTTTGACCAGTGAAGAAATATTTGTGGCATGCAAATTATTATTATTTTCTCAAGCTACCTTGTCTGTTAGGTGTCAAACATGTATTTTCTATGAAGGCAATATGTTCTTTATTAAAGAAAGGACTTGTTGAGACACAGCAATAATCTGCTCTTTTTAAAAAAAATGCGTTTCCACTTTTAAAAACAAAATGTGAATTTTAGTTATAAGCTGCTTTACATCAAGCTTTTGTATTTGCTAAAATCAGCAGCCAGAATGACTTTCTTACTACTGTGAGTTCAGTGCTGAGATTTTATAAAAGCTTTTTAACCCTCTGACTTCTTTGCAATGGAGATAAAATTATCTTTTGTTATAGAAAATATAAAGATTTGTTACAGCCAGTTCAGCATTCACCTCTCTTGGAATGTAACTGATGTAGAGAACGAAGAGGGATGAATCAAACTACATTTCATTTTGGTAATTAACAGTTCATGTGACCTCGTGGCTGCTCTACCTGGGAACTGAAATTATGACATTGACCTCAGGAAATTAATTTCTCTCACCAAGGCATGTGAATGTAGAGCCTCTTTCAAGCTTATTGGAGCTAAATGTAACAGCCAAGGCCAAGATTTGTGATCCATATTCTATTTTCATCTAGTGAAATCAGTGGAGTTGTATGGGGTGAGGTCTTTTGGATTGGTGTCTCTGTGAACGCTGGGCTTCTGTAGCTTTCTTCTGGCAGCATCTTTAATGCAATTACCTAACCTATAGTGCTAATAATATTTGCTTCTGTTACTGCAGTAAGGACATTTTGCTAATGTTTACTTAGTAAGTTCTTATGGAACACAGTGACTTTTTTGAGTATATGTAAAATACACATTTTTGTGTGTATATTTTGGTTAGTATAATTACAAGTTACTGTAATGCCAATGAATCTTTACTGCAAGCTTTTGTACTTATCTCAACAATTAATGATTTGTTCTCTCACTTAATGAGAAGGAACTTGGATGCTTTTGGTGTCACTTTTCCCATTCTGAATATTCAGGATTACATATAGTACAGTAGTTTCCCTTCAATTTTTTTTGTTAAGCTAGAATACATTTTGCCAAGATATGTCGGATGGACCAGTCTCTTGGCTGATGGCACAATGAGTGGAAAAGCCCAATCCCTTCAGTAAATCCTGTATTAAAGATAAGTTTCCCAACAGCTTTCAGACCCATATAATTGGTATTCAGATCATGTAGCCTATAGTACTGGATAAAATACCAAAGAATGAAAGATATTATGGTTTTCAAGAACCTACAACAATGTTGAATGTGTACATTGTGCTGAAGTGAGGACATAAAGGCAAACAAAATAAATTTAATGAAAAAAATGTCCAGAGGGTGTTTGATATGACTTATCACTTTGAATCTAAGGGAAGATGCTGTTGGGAATTCAGCTTGCTTTTTGATTGTATATTATTCATTACTGTGAAAGGAAATTACTGTTTAAAACAGATTAAGCAGTTAGTCACTTAAAATAGATATGTTTATTTGAACTTGAATATTTTAAATCTATTAACTATTTTTAATTCCAAGGAATGTAACCTTTTTTTAACACTTTTGTCTTGATAGTCTGAGATAAGCAATTATTTCAGGGGGAAAAATTCTGACTGGGATCTTAGACTTATGTGGAATCTCCTCCATTAGAGCCACCTAAAATGTGAATTATATTCTGAAAAGTGACTTTTTAAAAGTTGCACATTAATCATCTTGTATGTATTCAGTCATTTCTGCTTACTGCAGTGACAGAAGTTTCTGCTTTTAAATCCTGTTCCATCTTGTAACTTGGAACTTAGTAAACAGTTCTGTTGGTGATCCACAACACTACAAACCTTTGGAGGGAGTGAGGTATAATTTGGCCAATGGAAACTTTAATCATGTAGAAGAAGGGGGAAAACCCATCTTGATTTTTTTTTCAAATCCAATTTTCAGAGTTACCCTCTAGAGGCCAAATATCCTTTCTAGTAAACCAAGGACACTGATCTGGAAGTCAGAGAGACAATAAACACGGCACCCCATAATGTCGGAGAAGAACAGCCATTTAAATCTAGGCAGGAACAGAGCACTAGAAAATGCACTATGGGGAACAAAGGGCACTGGCAAGAGAGTGGAGTTATATTACCTTATAACTGACTCCTGTGATATTTGTTTTTCCTTTAGAACTCTGGATTATTAGCTACTTAGGCTGTAAGCTTTTAGGGGCATTTTTGTGGGGACTTTGTACGGTGTCTAGCACGGTATGGGCCTTGTTCCTGACTGGGACATCTAGTTGTTGAAATAGAAAATCTCCTTCAGAATAATAATATAAATGTATAACCACTTAAAAGGTTTATATAAATATTATAGAAGTGTTATCTTCAAGACATGTTTCAGAGTAACAGCCGTGTTAGTCTGTATTCGCAAAAAGAAAAGGAGTACTTGTGGCACCTTAGAGACCAACCAATTTATTTGAGCATAAGCTTTCATGAGCTACAGCTCACTTCATCGGATGCATCCGATGAAGTGAGCTGTAGCTCACGAAAGCTTATGCTCAAATTGGTTAGTCTCTAAGGTGCCACAAGTACTCCTTTTCTATCTTCAAGACAATATATTTGGTGCACCCTATGTTATGGGCTTCGTCCTGCTCCTATTTACATCCAGGGAAAAACTCCATGGACTTAAATGGAGATAGGGTTTGGGTTCCATGTACTTACTTTCTTTAAATACAAATCGGGTTGCTTTTCCACTACGATTGTTCCAAAATATTTTACCCAATTGAATAAAATTCATCTTCATCTTCTAATATTGATTTATTTTCTTTCATGCACCCTAGTGCAGTGTTACTATACCACCTCATGACTTCTTTATATCTACATAGTTGTCTCTCACACACATCTGCCACCTCATAATCCCTTCTTAATATTCTCCAGTTCAGCATATTACATCACTTGTCTTGTCAGCCTGAACTAGATTCCTATTCTCTCACTTCTTCAAATCCCATTATCAGCTTTGAACTGAACTACACAGGTAATAATTCAAAGGTTGTCATTGTAATCTGAAAGTACTAATGATTTAACCTAATAACCTATTTCAATAATGTTCCCTAATTCTGTATCTATTGTCTTCTGATGAAAGCACCATTTGCATCTGACAAAGGATACAGAAATCACACACACTTCTAAGTTGGCCATCACCAAAGTATCTGGGCCCCATTACTTACATTTAGAAATAATTTAGCATCAAGAAAGGGCACAAAAGCATGTAATATTGAAACTTTAATATTGGAATACTTGATAGTAATCCTTAAAGGATAGTAATCCTTTTAAATTAATTATTTTTACTGTTCTCTGTTTCCTAGCATTTAATTCATCAAGGCCCTTTCCTATGGCTGTTTTGTGTCTGAATTTTACTGAGTAAGGTATGATGTCAAACCTTCTAAATTCTGTTGTTTTTTCTCCCCCGTCTCTGGGCTTATTATAGCATTTGATGATGTCAGACAAAAAGTTGGAGAAAAAGGCTTTGTAACTAGTTGGGCTTTAATTTCTTGACACTCCTCTGGGGTCATATGAAGCTTGTTGGTCTCTGTATAGTTTTCAGCTATCTCATCTGACCTGTGTGAACTTGCCTGTTGCAATTTTCCTTAGAAATAACTTTAATGCTGGTAAGAGACCTGGATGTATTTGGTCTTGTTTTGGTGACTTATTGATTTTTATGGCTTTTCTAGCCTCAAGACGATACTACCATATCTTTTTGCTAGTTTCACTTGGAAGCAGAAACTGTAAAGTTTCCTTTAAACCTAAAACATCTTCTGATCTTGTATGTTGATCAACAGATTAAGAAATCTGGCTCTCTGCCACTCTCAAGTAGTTTCCTTCTTTAAAAGCTCTGTCCATCATTATGTCAAAATAATATAAATATACTGTGATCAATCCTCTACTTCTTTTGGGCCTCCTTTGTCTACAAAAACACTTTTTGATTAACCTCCTCTTCATAATGTACAAATATTCAGCTTTCCAGGGATGATATTCTTGTTTACTTATCTATTATCAGTGACCTCCACTCCGTTTCTCTGCTGTTACAAACAGTATATGGTGGATTTCAATTGTAGTACTTTCCCTCCTGTCACCCGACCCTTTTGTGAGTCTTTTTTTTTAATATAAATATCTATCTAATGAATGAAACGTCAATCTGTACAGCCGTTGGTTGGTTCTAAATCGCAGGGGTTTACAGTGCTAAAATCTTGGCCAAAACACTACAGCAGGTGCCTTGCTGTGCTAAACTTTCTTAGAATTCTTAGTCTGGATTTTCCACAAGTTAGGCACTTAATTTTGCATGCAAATCATGCAGTATTCAAACTGGCACACTCAGTCATGGTAACTTGTCCATGCAAATGTGACAAAATTGCATGACCTAATTTATTTGAAAATCTGGCCCTTAAATCCCTAGATTCTTGTATTTTAAATTTGTCCATTACCAACGTCATGGATGAAAGTACAAAACTTAATATCAAGCACTTATGTGGTTTTCATCGGAAGATTTCAAAGTGCTTTACAAAGGAAGTCAGTGTCAGTATCCCCATTGTTATAGATGGGGAAACTGAGGCACGATGGTGATGTGACTTTCCCAAGGTCACGCAGCAGGCCATTGGCAGAGCTAGGAATAGAACCAAGGTCTCCTGAGTCCAAATCAGTACTCTATCCACTAGGCAGCACTCTGAGGCTTGCTGTGTTTTGTTTTGTTTTGTTGTTTTTTTGTTTTTTTTTCTTTTAATGCTGTCAAACTGCTGGAGGAATTGAATTGTAGAGGTTAGGGTCCTCCAGAATGAGTGTGTGGTGACCAACCCCTGGACTTTTTTAAAAGGGTGGGTTGTTACCTTAAGCATTTCATCTGCCCTCAATAATCTTGGCAGCACACAGGAGATAGTGGTCTACATAGCCTTCCTGGCTACCAAAGAGACTACAAGTGAACACCTATTGCACCTAGAAGTGAATAGGAAACTACTACTTCTGATGAACTGGTGTAATATGGTTTCAGTGACTTTTACTGCTATGCAGCCATGGAGAGGCAGCAACTTAATAGACACACACACACACACACACCCCTACTTAATGTCACATGTTCCTCGTGCTGTGCTGCCAAGTTAGAATTGTGGCTGTTGGGCCAGAATAATAGAATAAGGCTAGTGTGAGATAACTGTAAAAAAATAGAGATATGATTTGTTATAAAAGTTGCCTAAAATGCTGCGGTCATGTCCTATCTTTTTTCTGCACCAGCACATTACTGCAGTATATATTTGTGTCTAAGCCTATTCATGAATTGGTTTTTTTTTCTTCTTCACCCAAATTAGGATGGCGCTGGCTTCTGGGTGAGTACTGTTTTTCAAAGTAACCAGATTTTTATTGTTGTTAAAAAGTAATATTGGGGAAAAAATAGAAAAAACTAATTTTATGGTACTTCCCAGACAAATTTTAAGGCTTATAAAGTCTTATAAATTTAAGGGAGAAAAATACTCTATTGTAGGGTTTTTTATTGCCACTGATTGCTACAGTAACTAAGCGTGTATCTAAGAATATTGTAGTTACTTTTAAAAAAAATATTTGAATGCCAGGAATGCATAGGTAAGATTCCACAGACAACTTTAACTTTGCAGCAGTTGGTAAGCTATCTACCACCAATTTTATTAGGTGAAACCACATGTGACATTTCCAGTATGAAATCGCAAACTGAAAGTCTTCTGGATCTACAAAACCCACCCAAACACACACTTCATGGGTTCAACCACCAGCACGTTGGTCTGTGCTTGATCAGAAAAACAGAATAGAAATCTAAAAAATTAGAAGACCTTTTAAATAGCTACAAAGAAAAAGGGCATATTGTTAAGGGTGTTGGCTAATAAATGTATTGAACTGCTGACAAATATTCTTAGGGAAAGTCTCTGACAACTGGAGAAGAAACCAGAAGACCGAGAGGAAACACATGCAATCCTGATTTTCAGAAATGAAAAGAGTGGCCCTATCAATAACCATGAAAACTGCATTGCCTTTTCTGATTGATTTTCAAAACTAGTGGTTGGATTGAATGCAGTGGATGTATTATATGCAGATTTAATTGTGGATCACAATCCCAGCTGGGGAAAATTAATTCAGATTTAGTTGAGTAGCAACAGTAGTCTGAACATAAACCCAGTTTAAGCCTCTAATAAAGAGTAATGGTAAATAGCAATTCGTGTGGTGTTGTGTTTTGTTTCCCCCAAGGGGATTGAAAGGAAGGATGCTTTGGGGTGTGGGATGAAGCCCAGATTTGTTAACCTTCAAGCCTGCCTGGATTTTTATTCAGGCATTTGAGGAAGGAGGTGAGTTAAAGGTAAGTGGATGGTAAGAGAGCTGGATTTTAGGATTAATATTATCATCAGAATTCCGTGCAGCTGCACCTGTTTCCTCTCTCTGTGGTCCAGCAAAGGCACCCACTCTCAGGCTTCCAGCTCCCCAGCTGTTGCCTTTCTTGGGTGGAGACCGATGTCTCGCTCCCTTCTGATAGATATTTCCAGACTGCACACTTCTCTGCCTTCACTGTGTTTTTCCCAGCAGATGAAGGATGCCCAAGCACACCTACTTGCTTTCCCTTCAGAGACTGATAAAGTGATTGTCAACAGTTATAAGTTAGCACACAGCTCGTTCTGTGCAAGCCTATTTTATTCTTAAGGTAAAAACACTACAGAGAAAACATTAAAAATAAAATAACCTACGCACATTCTACTTAACATTACTGGAGATCACCCCAAATCTAACACGAGCTCTGGCAGAAGCAGTCCTTGAAACCCAAAGGGTGGGGTGTTCCTTTGTGGTCACAACTTCAGCACAGCTTCAGCTCACAACAAGCATCCAGTCTTATGGGGCCACAGCAGGTCCAGTTCTTCTGACCCTACCCTAAGGATTGGGGCCTTCTGTGGATCACAGGTCCTGTCTGTTTGCTGGAACAGGAAGAAAACATTGAGCCAATTTGAAAAACCAGGCTGTTTTATCCCCAAACCCTTTCTTTGTCTGTTGGTCTCCGGAGAATCCATTTTGAACTCATACCTGTGTACCTCTCCAGGGAGATGACTTCCAATGGCTGAGAAGGGACGAAGTACATTAGCATCCCTCTCCTCCTAGAGAAGATGCATGAAATGTCACAATAACACATACAGCACTGCATCTTTAATACAATGTAATCCAAAGGTATTAACCCTAGTTCAATAAGATTTAACTTAATTCAGTAAAGTGGTCTTAATTCCATAAGGTTCAGGATATTACAGGATCCAGCCATTATGTCAGTTATTAGGTGTGGACGTTTCCTTATATTATTAACTTGATTTTTTTAATATTCTGCATTTGTAGTTATTGTGAAAGCACCCAGGGAAATGGATATGTCCTTAAAAAGTAATAGCATATGGATCTCACTCTATTTTTAATCAACAGACTGTTGTGACAGGGTCTGGCCCGATGGCTACAGGAGAGTGATAGAAGGCAGATATATTAGCCCCAGATTAAGTGGGTCCCTTTTCCCTGGGTAAGGTAACAGGGAAGGTTCCAGAACAATCAGGAACTTTCTGGAAACAATTAAGGCAGACAGGCTGATTAGAATACCTGGAGCCAATCAAGAAGCTGCTAGAATCAATTAAGGCAGGCTAATCAGGGAACCTGGGTTTAAAAAGGAGCTCACTTCAGTTTGTGGTGCGTGCGAGGAGCTGGGAGCAAGAGGTGCAAGAAGCTGAGAGTGAGAAGGCATACTGCTGGAAGACTGAGAAGTACAAGCATTATCAGACATCAGGAGGAAGGTCCTGTGGTGAGAATAAAGAAGGTATTGGGAGGAGGCCATGGGGAAGTAGCGCAGGGAGTTGTAGCTGTCACACAGCTGTTACAGGAGCCCCTGTAGACAGCTGCAATCCACAGGGCCCTAGGTTGGAACCCGGAGTAGAGGGCGGGCCCGGGTTCCCTCCATCCCGCCCAACTCCCTACTTGATACCGGAGGAGTTGAACTGGAAAGTGGGTTCCACCAGAGGGGAAGGTCTCTGGCCTGTTCCCTGATCCACAAGGTGGATCAGCAGAGACTGCGGGGATTGTTCTTCCTTTCCCCATGCTAGCCAGTGATGAGGCTAACTGAGTGAACGGCAGATTTGAGCCACAAAAGTGGCCAAACTGAGGGCTGCCATGAACCTCTGAGGCGAGAAAATCCACCAATAAGCATAGGACACACCAAGGCAGAGGAGGAACTTTGTCACACTATATAGTCTGAAATGCTCACTATGAAATGCATAGAATCATAGAATATCAGAGTTGGAAGGGACCTCAGGAGGTCATCTAGTCCAACCCCCTGCTCAAAGCAGGACCAATCCCCAATTAAATCATCCCAGCCAGGGCTTTGTCAAGCCTGACCTTAAAAACTTCTAAGGAAGGAGATTCTACCACCTCCCTAGGTAACGCATTCCAGTGTTTCACCACCCTTCTAGTGAAAAAGTTTTTCCAACCTAAACCTCACCCACCTCAGCTCACCCACTGCAACTTGAGACCATTACTCCTTGTCCTGTCCTCTTCTACCACTGAGAATAGTCTAGAACCATCCTCTCTGGAGCCACCTCTCAGGTAGTTGAAAGCAGCTATCAAATCCCCCCTCATTCTTCTCTTCTGCAGACTAAATAATCCCAGTTCCCTCAGCCTCTCCTCATAAGTCATGTGTTCCAGACCCCTAATCATTTTTGTTGCTCTTCGCTGGACTCTCTCCAATTTATCCACATCCTTCTTGTAGTGTGGGGCCCAAACCTGGACACAGTACTCCAGATGAGGCCTCACCAATGCCTCACATCCTGAGGCCTCACGTCCCTCGATCTGCTCGCTATGCCCCTACTTACACATCCAAAAATGCCATTGACCTTCTTGGCAACAAGGGCACACTGCTGACTCATATCCAGCTTCTCGTCCACTGTCACCCCTAGATCCTTTTCCACAGAACTGCTGCCTAGCCATTCGGTCCCTAGTCTGTAGCGGTGCATTGGGTTCTTCCGTCCTAAGTGCAGGACCCTGCACTTATCCTTGTTGAACCTCATCAGATTTCTTTTGGCCCAATCCTCCAGTTTGTCTAGGTCCCTCTGTATCCTGTCCCTGCCCTCCAGCATATCTACCACTCCTCCTAGTTTAGTATCATCCGCAAATTTGCTGAGAGTGCAATCCACACCACCCTCCAGATCATTTATGAAGATATTGAACAAAACCGGCCCCAGGACCGACCGCTGGGGCACTCCACTTGACACCGGCTGCCAACTAGACATGGAGCCATTGATCACTACCCGTTGAGCCCGACAATCTAGCCAACTTTCTACCCACCTTATAGTGCATTCATCCAGCCCATACTTCATTAACTTGCTGACAAGAATACTGTGGGAGACCGTGTCAAAAGCTTTGCTAAAGTCAAGAAACAATACATCTACTGCTTTCCCTTCATCCACAGAACCAGTAATCTCATCATAGAAGGCGATTAGATTAGTCAGGCATGACCTTCCCTTGGTGAATCCATGCTGACTGTTCCTGATCACTTTCCTCTCATGTAAGTGCTTCAGGATTGATTCTTTGAGGACCTGCTCCATGATTTTTCCGGGGACTGAGGTGAGGCTGACTGGCCTGTAGTTCCCAGGATCCTCTTTCTTCCCTTTTTTAAAGATTGGCACTACATTAGCCTTTTTCCAGTCATCTGGGACTTCCCCCGTTCGCCACAAGTTTTCAAAGATAATGACCAATGGCTCTGCAATCGCAGCCGCCAATTCCTTTAGCACTCTCGGATGCAACTCATCCGGCCCCATGGACTTGTGCACGTCCAGCTTTTCTAAATAGTCCCTAACCACCTCTTTTTCCACAGAGGGCTGGCCATCTACTCCCCATGTTGTGATGCCCAGCGCAGCAGTCTGGGAGCTAACCTTGTTAGTGAAGACAGAGACAAAAAAAGCATTGAGTACATTAGCTTTTTCCACATCCTCTGTCACTAGGTTGCCTCCCTCATTCAGTAAGGGGCCCATACTTTCCTTGGCTTTCTTCTTGTTGCCAACATACCTGAAGAAACCCTTCTTGTTACTCTTGACATCTCTCGCTAGCTGCAGCTCCAGGTGCAATTTGGCCCTCCTGATTTCATTCCTACATGCCCGAGCAATATTTTTATACTCTTCCCTGGTCATATGTCCAACCTTCCACTTCTTGTAAGCTTCTTTTTTATGTTTAAGATCCGCTAGGATTTCACCGTTAAGCCAAGCTGGTCGCCTGCCATATTTACTATTCTTTCGACACATCGGGATGGTTTGTCCTTGTAACTTTAACAGGGATTCCTTGAAATACAGCCAGCTCTCCTGGACTCCTTTCCCCTTCATGTTAGTCGCCCAGGGGATCCTACCCATCCGTTCCCTGAGGGAGTCGAAGTCTGCTTTCCTGAAGTCCAGGGTCCGTATCCTGCTGCTTACCTTTCTTCCCTGTGTCAGGATCCTGAACTCAACCAACTCATGGTCACTGCCTCCCAAATTCCCATCCACTTTTGCTTCCCCCACTAATTCTTCCCGGTTTGTGAGCAGCAGGTCAAGAAAAACTCCCCCCCTAGTTGGCTCCTCTAGCACTTGCACCAGGAAATTGTCCCCTACGTTTTTCAAAAACTTCCTGGATTGTCTATGCACCGCTGTATTGCTCTCCCAGCAGATATCAGGAAAATTAAATGCAGATCTTACTTCAGTAAACTGGGAGGTGGGAGTAGGGCTAGATCACTAATGAATCATTGCTCATAAATATTCTTTAGAGAGAAGATTCCCCCAGACACGTAAGTCTCAAACATGCCAGGTGTGACAAGACTAATTTGAAAGTGGCACTTATTTCCTTTAAAAGTGTGTTTTAACATTCAAAGGAGACTGTTTATGAAACCGCTGATGCTTTGTTTCAGTAGCTGAAAAATTCCTACGGTTGCTCTTAGATAGTGAATCTCACTGTTTCAAATACAAATGATTATTTATGAGTTCATGCTTTAAAAAAAATAATCTGAGTGGATGCTAAGGACTGTGATAGGATAGATGCTAAATAAATGAGGGAAGTGTACAGCAAGCATGGAGCTAACTGTAACTGCTTTCATGGGCCAAATCCTCATGTGGTGTAAATCTGCATAGCTCATTTGGAGTTAACAGAGCAAATTTAAGCAACTGAGGATCTGGCAACTAGTCTTGAAAGGTGCTTCCCCAGATAGCAAGTAAAGTTGGGTGAAATGTTACTTTGAAATAGTCTTCAAACTGCTAATGAGAAGGGAATATATTAGGCAGAAGAAACGGGAAAGGGGGAGAAAGTGAAGAAGATGGTTTAATGGAACAAGATCTATCCTGCAAAGTTGAAAGTCAGATGGTGGTAAGCCAATTAGTGCACTCAATGTAAGAAACCCAGTACTGAAATAAAGGGATGATCATCTGAGACAGCTGCCATATGGGTGGTATTGGCATTCAGCAGTAAAGGAATTTAAGTGGAGAAAGTGAGAGAATATTTTTAAAAAGGAATGAAATGCAGAAGATTAACCAAAAATAATTCAGTGAACTCAAGTCTGTAACTTGAACTGAAAGGAGAAATTGCTGAAAATGCTCACTGGAGGTATATCCAACTTTATTTTCAGTTTCAGAAAAGACACAACTGGAACAAAGTAACTGGAAAATGACACTGTGAAATAACAATGCTGAGGGGAAAAAAACCCAACCAAATGTGGAACAGTTGGTAGCTTGTAGTGCTAAGCATGCGAATGATGGTTTAAAGAGAAGTTTGTAAAGAAGGTCCCTGAACCAAGAAGTTTACAAGCTAAACACTTATGACAATAAGAAAAGGAGTACTTGTGGCATCTTAGAGACTAACAAATTTAGTCTCTAACGTGCCACAAGTACTCCTTTTCTTTTTGAGAATACAGACTAACACGGCTGCTACGCTGAAACTTATGACAGTAAAATTCTACCAGTTTTTCTCAGCATGCATGGCTGGAGTTCAAGGATTTTTAGTATTAAGAGAAACTATTGGTTAGAGCTAAGAACTCTCACTAAACAAGCTGCTCTCTAATTTAATCTTTTCCAGTTCTTGAAAAGTTAATGAGCAGCCTGTGAAATTCGGGAATCTATACCCCGAGGAGGAAGGCTATTACTTCATCCTGCACTGAAAACATTCCAGTATTGGAGAAAACAAAGTAGCATTTCACTGGAATAGGGGAGGTTTTATAAAGCTGTGGGCAGGATCGAACCTGGGGTGCCTGGAGCTTAGTGCATGAGCTAAAAGCCAATTGGCCCTGGCTGTTAGCTAAGGCTGTGGAGTCAGTCAATCAATCAATATATATATAAAATCTTTATCTCTCTCTCTCTGGTGATGCTAAGCATCCTACAAACCCAGAGTGAGAGAGCACCCCTGCCCTAAAGAGCTTGCAGTCTGAATAAAAAAGACAGAATAGGTGGGAGAGGAAATGGGCACAGAGAGGGACAGTGAGTTGCCCAAGGCTAGCCAAGAAGTCTATGGTAGAACTGAGAATGGAACCAGCAATCCCGGGTCCCAGTTCAGTACTCATTTATTTGATCATGCTGCCTCTTGAAGCTTTAATTTAACAATTGCACTGGGCTGGGGTTGAAGTTCTGCCTACACCTTTGGTGCTATTAAAACTAATTGCTTCTTTTCTTTTTCCTTTTCTTTCCCTACTTTGCTTATTATTACTGTGTCCAGCTAGCATCTATGACATTGGTCTCAACCAGCTCTGGCTTTTGTGGAGGACGGGTTCTCAGAATTAACAACGCTAACTGCTCTTGATTGGCAGATAAATAGTAAAGGGGAAATGGGCTGATTAGTGTGTGTCATTCCCAATTCTTCCTGTGGCTTCTGCACAGCCACTGTGTAATTGGTTTCTTTGGCCAGACAACAGATGTGGAGCTCCTCACTGTACTCCTCTCAAATGGTCAGGGAGCCAATTTTAAGTTCTCTAAGTTGCATGTCTTTTGAAATTGAAGAGGCAGTTGAATGAGAAATTCTTTAGTATTTTATAAATGGACACTTTTGTACTTTCTTATTTAATCCCAGTAGTGTTAAGTGTCCCTGAACAGTACAGTAGCCACAATAAAGCGATCAGCATTTTGTTTAGATGAAGAGGGCAATACAGAGTACATTTAGGTCTGTTTTACTCACACTCCGTGGTTCAGGAGCCTAATTAGTGAACCACATTACCCCAAAGAGCCCCAGTCTTGTGAATTCATTGTTTCTGCTATAGTACTATATATTCATATTTAAACAATATGACAGGGGAAATATTTAGTGTGTATATATATTATTCTCACAGCAAAATGACTGCTCAAGCATTATTATTTTATCAACTGCAATTGGTTAATAACATAATAAAAGCATCCTAATTGGTTAATCACTTAGATTGGTTAATAATTAAATCAGTGTTGTAATATCACGGGCTGCAAAGAGCCACAAGAGACACATCAAAGAGCCACTTGTCGCTCATGAGCCTCAGTCTGAGTATCCCTGTTTTAGATGAATAAAAAGCTTATGAAGGTTCTATAACTAAATGCCTCAAAGATTTGTTACGTCTCTCTATTTTGCTCTCTTCAAATTGCGGAGTTCAGGTTAAGGGAACATTGTTCCTTTAAACTTGGTCTAAAACTTAAACAAGTTTTTACAAAATCATAGTTCGATAGAAATGTGCTGATGTATTTAAATTCTAAACAGGCTTCTCCTTGTCAGATCTATAATCTAAAGGTGGCATGGCTGAAAACCTGAAAGTAAAACTGAATAATGTGAAAAGTGAAGTTGACTTTAACTGATTTTCATTGTCTTGTGATGAGAGAAATGAAAGAGGTAATGATGGCAGAAATAGTGCCAAGGGCCCAGATCCTTGGGAGCCTAAATACTTCCAGGGATTTCAGTGGAAGTTGGGAGCCTCCTAAATACTCTCTTTTTTTAAAAAATACTAATTTCTAACCCTATCAGGTGGTGAGGTCAGCACAATATAACATCAGAAACAAATAATAAATACACATAAAGATATTACTTGTATTACAGTAGTGGATGGGACCCCCAGTCATAGGCCAGGACCCCACTGAGCTACGCATTGTACAAAGACATAACAAATAGTGCTGTTTATCTGGAATAACTATTAAGTTGACTGTGTTAATAAAGAAGAAGGAGAAGACAAGCATTCTTACTGGGGACTCACCAGGAGTTGGCTATGTTCTCTGCTCTGCAACAGACTAGGTCATCTTGGTTAAGTCACCCAAAGCTCCAGCTTCAATGTTGTCACCTGTAAACTGTGGCTAATACTTAACCCCACTTGTGTGTTCTGAGACTTAATTTATTAATGTTAAGTTTTTTGAGACCCTCAAAATGGGCTATAAGAATTTATTATGTTGCTGGATGAGTGAGATTTATGCCTTCTCTTTAAAATAAAATGCCAAAGGAATTTTTTGTCTTGTCAGTAATTACAACCAATTTATAAAACAGATTATAAGACTAGAGGGACCATGGTGATCATTTAGTCTGACCTCTTGTATAACACAGGCCATAGAATTTCCTGAAATAGTTCTAATGGTTAATTACCCTCACTGTTAAAAATTTGTGCCTTATTGATAGTCTAATTTGTCTACCTTCAACTTTCAGCCATTGGCTCTTGCTGTACCTTTGTCTGCTAGTTGAAGGGCCCTCTTATCAAATTTTTGCTCCCCCTGAAGGGTACTTATGGACTGTGATCTCTTTGTTAAACTAGAATGACTCAAGGAGCTGAAGCTATCAGTATGAGGCATATTTTATAATCCTTTAATCATTCTTGTGGTTCTTCTCTGAACCCTCTTCCATTTTTAAATATCCTTGTCGGGACACCAGAACTGGATATGGCATTCCAGCAGAGATCACACCAGTGCCAAATACAGAGGTGAAATAACCTCTCTACTCCTACTCAAGATTTCCCTATTTAATCCCCAAGGATTGCAGTAGCTGTGTTGGCCACAGTGTTACAATGGGAGCACAGCTGATTATTCACCATCCTATGATGTCCACTCTTTTTTCAGTCACTACTTCCCAGGATAGAGTCCCCCATCCTGTAATTATCCTTTGTTCCTAGATGTCTGATTTTACATTTGGCCATGTTATTTATTTTTAAACTATGCAGCCCTAGTTGAGCGTATAGTAAGGAACCAATGACCTGATCCAAGATCCATCAAAGTCATTGATTTCAACAGGCTAAAAAATCTGGCCCTCAGAAGGCATGTGTACTAAATGTTTCAAATGTGTCTATTTGTTACTTTTGTTTCTAAAGGATTTTTTCCCCAAACATGCTAATGAATGCATATGAGTAATCTCTGTGGTAGCCCTCCCAGTTGCATTTACGGACAGCTACTGCAGAGACCAATTAAACCCGACCCAGGGAGAGTAGCTCAAAGAAAAGTCTGGGCTTTTGTGTTTGGAAGGTCACAAAACTGCATGTGAATCTTGCCTACCAGAGTTGGAAAGCTCCCAAGTAAGAACCTGACACAAAGTTACTGAAGTCTGACCAGGCGTGTCAAACAATTCCTTGCAGAGACCAGAAATGTTCCCTTTTGATTATTTATGAAGAAAAGCAAAGCATCCTGAGATGAATAAGAAGGCACTGTTTCAAAGTTAGGTAGCGAAATAAGCTTTAACATTTTAAGCTCATCCATGCAATAAATAGCGAGCAGCTCTTAGTGTGGAATCTTTAACCCATGACAGGAGGTCAGCCCAAGGCTAGTGTGCCAAGAAGGGAAAATGAATTGAAGCAAATGCCCAAGGTGATGTTAGTGCCCTTTAAAGCCTAAGGGGATTCTAAAAGGTAACAGCCTTTTGGAAACTATTTGAATTCAAACTGAATTCAGCAGAACTGCTTGTCAACCCAAAGTCAGGATTAGTACTTTTTCCATCTTATACTGTCAGCGCTGCTTACCTCAGTAAAGTGAGTCATACCCCATTGCTTGGTAAAGCAGCACTAAGAACTTCTAGGTGAAGAGAAATTAAACATTTCCATGGTCACAGAAGAAACTATTTATACAGGCATTACTTGTACATAATTTTACACTAGCTTCCACCCTGTGAGGACAAAAGACCTATCTGGCTTTAAGATTAAACTCAATAAGTTTATGGAGGAGATGGTTTGATGGGATAACATGATTTTGGTAATTAATTGATCTTTAAATATTCATGGTAAATAGGCCCAGTGGCCTGTGATGGGATGTTAGATAGGGTGGGATCTGAGTTACTACAGAAAATTCTTTTTTGGATATCTGGCTGGTGAATCTTGCCCATATGCTCAGGGTTTAGCTGATAGCCATATTTGGGGTCGGGAAGGAATTTTCCCTCAGGGCAGATTGGAAGAGGCCCTGGAGGTTTTTTGCCTTCCTCTGTAGCATGGGGCACGGGTCACTTGCTGGAGGATTTTCTGCTCCTTGAAGTCTTTAAACCACGATTTGAGGACTTCAATAGCTCAGACATAGGTGAGAGATTTTTCGCAGGAGTGGGTGGGTGAGATTCTGTGGCCTGAGTTGTGCAGGAGGTCAGACTAGATGATCATAATGGTCCCTTCTGACCTTAATATCTATGAATCTATGACACAAAAGGTGTTGTGCAAGAATGACATTTTTATAGAATTTTGCCTTCTCTCTCAGGTTTGCTTGCTTGCTTGCCTTCTCCATGTGCCTCTGCTATGGTCAGTGTCACAGTATGGATTTTCAGTCTCCTTACTGACTGATTGCTTTTGAATCAGAAGCGCCTAGGGTATTGAGATCTTTGTTGTTGTCTTCATCCTGGGTACTTCTGGCACCTTGAAGAGAAAAGGGAAACCTTAGACATAAATCTAGCTGGTCACCTTCTCTAAGGTGCAGTAGTGCTTAGTGAAGACACTACATATGCTGGCAGGAGAACTTCTTCCATAAGCGTAGGTACTCCACCCTCCCGAGAGGTGGTAGCTTTGTCGACCAGAGAAGCCCTCCTGTTGACACAGCGGTGACCGTGTTGTCTGTGCTGGGATCTCAGTCAGTATAACTGCATCGCTCCAGGGTTGTGGATTTTCCAGATCCTTGAGCAGCATAGTAATATCAACATAAGTTTGTAGAGCAAGGCTAAGACATTATGTTGGTGGTGCTTGCATGTCATTCCTCTTTACCCTAGCAATTCACTGCTGCGCAGCGTGACCACAAATTCACCTTGGGCATCATCTAAATGGCTGAGTTTCTCCTTCACCTCTTTAATAATTGGTAGTGAAATTACTTAGAAGAGGCAGTGTGGTCTAGTGGATAGAGCACTAGATTGGGACTCAGGAATATGGGTTGTATTCCTGACTCAGCAATTGCCCTTTTCTCCGACTCTGGGTAAGATACCTCACTTCTCTGTGCCTCTGTCTCCCCTCCTAGCCTTTGCCTCGTCTATTGAGATTGTAAAATTATTGGGGCCAGGTGCTGTCTCCTACTCTGTTTGTGCTGTGCCCAGCACAGTGGGGCTCCGCTCTCAATGGAGGGCCTATAGATGCTGCTCTAAGACCAATAAATAATCATTGTTGTTCAAAAGGGACAGAGAAATAAGAGAGCTGCCCGTCAGGAGAAAAAGGAGATGCTGTTGCTGATATATGTATTTGAGGCCTGCTACTGTTGTTATGTAGGGATGGAGGTGGCAGCTACAGAGGCCAAAGATCGCTCTTCATTTTGTAAGCCAGGCTTCTGAACTGGAGAGGTTACGGAGCTGCCATCTATACAAGACCTGATTGCTATTGTGTGAGTTATGTAAAAATTAAATAAAAATAGTTTAGTTGCTAAATACCAGCGTTTCCCTGCTATAATCAGAACAATAACATACACACTTCATCTCTTGTTTCTTTTCAGTTAACTTCAGGGGCTGCGGTAGTTATTTTCTTGTCATCTTTGAGTGGTTTTCTATTTCCCGATTAGTCATTTTCCTATTCAGTGAATGTTTTGTCTCTGCTCTCCGTCTATTCAATGCTCTTTCTCTCCTGAGCCAGTAGCCAGGCAAAAGTTGCATAAGAGTCTTGTGACAAAATAATGAAAAGGAGTGCGCCCCTAAGTTTCCCCTAGTTTGATATGGGAGTCGAGCTTTCGGTTAGTGAGATCTTTGAAATCAATTAGGGTAACCCTAAAATGGAGTGATTTAAAATGTAAATTGCTACAACAGATGCCTTTCTTTAAGTGTCTGGAAAAACAAAACAAAACATAGAACTTGCCTGATTCTGATCCCCACTAATGTTGATGTAAATCAGGAGTAACTCCAATGATGACAATGGAGTAAAACCAGTGCAAGTAAGATCAGAATCATGCCCCCTCAATGAAGCTACTAAGCCCTGAACCTACAAGATACCAAGCACCCACAATTCAGACTGGAGGGTCACAGGAAGTCAATAGCACCTGGAAGAAGTCATTCAGTAGTGCTTGCAGGAGCAGGTCTGAATAGGTAATGTTGAATGTGCCCACAGGTGAATTAGAGGAGGAATATGTAGTATTTATGACACAAAGTTAACCTTAATTTTTTAATGAGTGGAAAAATAGGCTGAGACAATCCCCTCCCTAGATCTTCATCAGCTAGATGTGTAAAATAAATGTATTTTCAATCAAAACATCCGAGAGATGAAGGGCTCAAACCAAAACCATAGATCTGAACACATCAGTGCTGGTTCTGGATCTGAGCTTGGGAATTGGGCCCATCTCTCTGAGCTAGCAACTCAAAGTAAAAATGATATTAACTTTTTTATGCACCTTTTATAAAATAGTAAATGTTAAAATGATGTGCAATAAAGATTCTTTCCTCATCCAAGCAAAGTTGTCAGTCAGTAATAAAGCTCAGGTATGCAGTGTTGTCAAAAAATGTCACTATACCTTTAAAAATATTTAACTTTCCAGCACCATAAATGAATGTCTAAATGGATTTACTCTACAAGCAAAAAGCAGGATGAAACAAAACAAATCAATTCAGCAGTTGCAAACGACCATACTAAAAAAGGGCATTTTAAAGTAGATGGAGATTGACTATAACCAATACTGTCTTCTACAGAACTTTTAATTAGCTCTCCATTTAAAGTGCATCAAAGAGCAGATACTTTGAATGTTTATTATGAATTATTATTAATATGAACCCACACTGGCAGGAATTCCCCCATTCTCCTGAGAGCAATCACAAGAGGAAACAACTAAGGGCTAGCCCATCAGCACAGAAAGGACACATCATAGTATATTCGTTTTAAGCTATAGAAATCAGAGTAGCAGACATGTTAGTCTGTATCTGCAAAAAGAAAAGGAGGACTTGTGGCACCTTAGAGACTAACGCATTTATTTGAGCATAAGCTTTCGTGAGCTACAGCTCACTTCATTGGATGCATTCAGTAGAAAATACAGCTGGGAGATTTATATACACAGAGAACATGAAACAATGGGTGTTACCGTACACACTGTAAGGAGAGTGATCACTTAAGATGAGCAAATACCAGCAGGAGAGCGGGGGGTGGGGGGAGAAAACTTTTTGTAGCGATAATCAAGGTGAGTCATTTCCAGCAGTTGACAAGAACGTCTGAGGAACAGCGGGGGAGAGGGGTGGAAATAAACATGGGGAAATAGTTTTACTTTGTGTAATGACACAACCACTCCCAGTCTTTATTCAAGCCTAAGTTAATTGTATCCAGTTTGCAAATTAATTCTAATTCAGCAGTCTCTCGTTGGAGTCTGTTTTTGAAGTTTTTTTGTTGAAGAATTGCCACTTTTAGGTCTGTAATCGAGTGACCAAAGAGATTGAAGTGTTCTCCGACTGGTTTATGAATGTTATAATTCTTGACATCTGATTTGTGTCCATTTATTCTTTTGCGTAGAGACTGTCCAGTTTGGCCAATGTACATGGCAGAGAGGCATTGCTGGCACATGATGGCATATATCACAATGGTAGATGTGCAGGTGAACAAGCCTCTGTTAGTGTGGCTGATGTGATTAGGCCCTATGATGGTGTCCCCTAAATAGATATGTGGACACAGTTGGCAACGGACTTTGTTGCAAGGATAGGTTCCTGGGTTAGTGGTTCTGTTGTGTGGTGTGTGGTTGCTGGTGAGTATTTGCTTCAGGTTGGGGAGCTGTCTGTAAGCAAGGACTGGCCTGTCTCCCAAGATCTGTGAGAGTGATGGATCGTCCTTCAGGATAGGTTGTAGATCCTTGATGCGTTGGAGAGGTTTTAGTTGGGGGCTGAAGGTGATGGCTAGTGGCATTCCGTTGTTTTCTTTGTTGGGCCTGTCCTGTAGTAGGTGACTTCTGGGAATTCTTCTGGCTCTGTCAATCTGTTTTTTCACTTCAGCAGGTGGGTACTGTAGTTGTAAGAATGCTTGATAGAGATCTTGTAGGTGTTTGTCTCTGTCTGAGGGGTTGGAGCAAATGTGGTTTTATCATAGAGCTTGGCTGTAGACAATGTATTGTGTGGTGTGGTCTGGATGGAAGCTGGAGGCGTGTAGGTAGGAATAGCAGTCAGTAGGTTTCCGGTATAGGGTGGTGTTTATGTGACCATCGCTTATGGTTCAATGTATGGTTCAATCCAGCTCCACTAAAGTCAATGGAAAAGCGTCTCATTGAATTTAGTGGGCTTTAGATTTGGCCCTCTGTACTGAAGGAAGCTCCGAAGACCCAGATGAGTACACCATATTTTTTTTATAGAATAAGTAACTGCATTTTCACCCTGTTTTTTGTCTTTAAATATGTATATCCAACTCCTTGGAAACTTCTAATAGTTTCTCCTGGGGGCCTACTCCCTATATTATCTAATAACTAAGCAGAGCAAGTTTTGCCTAGATTTCATTAGTGTTTTTGCTGCCCCAGGTGAAATTCTTGGCTCCTGGACTTTTACTGGACACTAACCAAAATGACCTTGTAACAGCTGTCCTCTCTCTTCCCCTCAATCATATTTACCTTAGTGAAGCTCATGTTCCTCTTCCTCAGCCAATGTGTAAGAATTTTCTCCCTGGCAGATTGAGAGCTGGATTTTGCAAGATGCCAAGCAGCTCCTGACTTCAGCGGCATTTGAGGGCACCTGGCGCCTTGTAAGGTGAAGTATCTGGGATTGCTGAGGATTCAGATTTTAGATCCACCACTGCCCTGTGCTCACCTTCCAAAATAGTACTACTCAGCATGCAGACCTGCTTGTGTAACGGGGAGCGTGGTGGCCCCCTCGGTGTTTGAACACACAGAAACTATTACTTCTGTCACCTGCTGTGCTTTTGTTCTTCTTTAAGTCTCATTATTATGATGTACTTGTGTTACCACAGTGCCTAGGAGCCCCAGTTAGGGACTATGACCCCACTGAGCTAGGTGCTGTTCAAACACAGAACAAAAACGTAGTCCCTGCCCCAAAGAGCTTAAATCTAAATATAAGATGAGACAACCAATGAATGCAGACAGAAAGATGGGGGAAACAATGAGACATTATTGGTCAGAATGATAGTTGATGGCCTCAGGGCATAGGTGGCCTCACCATTGTCAAGTTTTTTGTAGGTATGGCAAAGGACAGTTTTGTTTTGTTTTTTTAAGGAGGATATTGAGGTAGCTCTGCAGATGTTTAGGATATTGAGGTAGCTCTGCAGATGTTATTGAGCTCCTCCCAAGCATCAGCTGCGGTTTCAGTCCCTTTCCCCCTTCATTCCTGTAGATTGCTGCTGAGCTGCTTGCTCTTGAGTCATGGCACTGTTCTGGTCTCAGAATTCTGCAGTGAGATCTCATGAGTGAAAGGACAGATGGAGGTTCCCAGAGCAGACAGAGGGATGATTTAAGTAGCGCAGAGTCACCACTAACGTTCCAACTTGGCCACCATAACGTATCAGTTTTTGATCCTAAGCCTGACCACAAGTAGCTGAAGTTCCCTGAATAAAGCCAAGAGAGATTAGTCTCAGTTGATGATGAATGTTTTATGCTCTGTGGTTAGAAAGATTAATAGTTTAGCCCCACTCTGAGTAAAAACTGGGTTTATCTACCTGGACGCCAGTGTACTTCCATCCATTGCACTATCGTTTGTAGGCTGGCAATTAGAAACCCAAAGAGTTAAATCCACTCTTTTCCTCCTGCCACAGGTGTCACCTAACTGCAAGGCTGGCATAAGGAGGAACATAATGGAAAGAAAATTGGAAGTTAATAAGAAAATGTTAAAAAACAGACGAATGTGGCGGGATCACATAACAGTATCTGGCTCTGGGATTTAGGACACTGGCATTTATAGTTTTAAATCCTTTCTTGTTCCTCACAAATTGGACACAAGTGCAGGGTAATTATTTTTGTAATTGGCTGTAGCCCCAGAATTAGAATTTTAATTTTGCTTTATTCACTTTTATTATAAGAATTACCTACTTTCTGATATAATGATAAGAGTGGGTTGTTGGTTAATTTTGGTTCCTGGGTCTTGATAAGGTAATGGAAGTAATTTGCAGAAGAACTCTGTAAATTACAAAAATGTAAGGGGCAAGATTCTGATCTCACTTAGGGGAGTGTAAATTTATAGTAGCTCCAATAACTACAAGGAAGATGCTCCTGATTTACATCAAAACATATCCAATCAGACACCGGCCTTGAAATAATTTATCATGGCAGCAACATTAACGTTATTAAAGCAGTTATAGGCAGTTATTTATATGCAATTTAGAAATAACACTAGAAATCTGGCTTTTGGCTGATTTCCCAGATAAAAACCCTACGATTGTTTGGGTAAATACAGCATTCAGCTTTAGGCTCATAGGTCTATATAACTATAGTAAGGGACAAGGAGTAATGGTCTCAAGTTGCAGTGGGGGAGGTTTAGGTTGGATATTAGGAAAAACTTTTTCACCAGGAGAGTGGCAAAGCACTGGAATGCGTTACCTAGGGAGGCAGTGGAATCTCCTTCCTTAGAGGTTTTTAGGGTCAGGCTTGACAAAGCCCTGGCTGGGATGATTTAGTTGGGGTTGGTCCTGCTTTGAACAGGGGTTGGACTAGATGACCTCCTGAGGTCCCTTCCAACCCTGATATTCTATGATTCTATGATTTCTGTTTTAGGGGGAAACAGGGTAAAAAGGCATTTCAGTGCAAAACAGAGAAACTCATTGAAGTCAAGATTCACGAGTGGACTTCTAATCTATTTTGTTGGTGGAGCTATGGTGTTAGGTATCAGCACTTTTTTTCATTTTCTCCATTTATACTTGATTTTTGGCACTTTCCTGCAAACCATGTAGATTATAACTTCATACATAGCTGTTTCTGCTGCGTTTCCTCTGTGCAAAGTCCATTTTCCACATCCATACTTAATATTTACTTCTGTGGTCCTGAATCGCTTGCCCTGTTGAACCAAATGCCCCATGACCAAGTCTTTTTAGAAAACAAAGATGTATCATGACCCCACATCCATACGTGAACCTTCCCCAAGTTCAGAGGGCCATGGATGTGGTGCTACAGTCCAGGCCCATTAAGTGGGTTTGGTCTAGGGTTACCCCGGGGATGGCATGGGTGCTTCTGCAGTAGTTGAAATCATGCTGAATGTTCTTGTGCAATCCCTTTAATTCTACTAGTCTAATCACGAGTTTGATGGAGACAGGGAACTTTTGAAGGGTGAAGAACCTTCAGTTGCAGAATTTGCTCTCCCCAGAGTCCACATCTGTTCACACTGCAAGACCTATATCGTCTCCCCGGCTTTTCTCGGGAGTGAAGGATTATTTGATAGTGGGTGTCTGTGGTTGATCGAAGGAGCTTAATATTGTTGTTTTGGAGTCTGTTGGAGTTGTCAGTCATGTGGGGTTAGGAAGGGAATGTGATCGGGGGTATCGTCTCTATTAACATCGTTTTTGTTCTGTGTTTGTATAATGTCTAGCACAAGGGGTTCTCTAACTTCATTGCACCGTGATCCCTTTCTGACAAAAATTACTTCATGACCCCAGGAGAGGGGACCAAAGCCTGAGCCCACCCGAGCCCTTCTGCTCCAGGTCGGGGGTGGGGGGAGCCCAAAGCCCGAGCCTCGCTGCTCTGGGCAGGGGGGCCAAAGCTGAAGCTCAAGGGCTTCAGCTCCAGGCAGGGGGCCTGCAACCTGATCCCTGCCACCCAGGGCAGAATCCCTCAGGCTTTGGCTTCGGCCTTGGGCAGTGGGGCTCAGGCTTCAGTCCTGGGCCGCAGTAAGTCTAAGTCAGCCCCTGGCGACCCCATTCAAAGGGGATCCCGACCCACAGTTTGAGAACCAATGGTCTAGCACAATGGGATCCTGGTCCATGGTAAGGCTCCTAGACACTACAGTAATGCAAATAATAAATAATAGTGTTATATTTTGTTACCCAAAGGAAGGAAAATAATGCTTTAATACAAAATGAAAACAATAAAATAATAGTGGATGGGCCTTGTCTGTCTGTAAATGCCAGTCAAACCATGTCTCACAGAAAATAATCGTTGGTTTGCCTGCTGGTTGTACTGAAAAGAATCTTTCCTTTCTGAAAACTGACAGGTCTCTCTACAGCTTCAAGCCAAGATGTGGGACAACTTGAAACAGAGTCAATGATGGACACAGAGTGATTTTATATCTACTCAGAAACGAAAGGAAGGCTCGGATTCTCTTCTCATTTACTCAGTGTCAATCAGGAAAAATGTAGCAGAAATCGACATGTTCTGTTAAAATTCAGAGCCCAGACATACAACATATACTAGTGTCTATGGTGCAAGCAGCCTGCTAAGAATTCCAGGGACATTAACACAAAAAATTGGGACCCTTGGAAATATCTGGTATGGGGCAGATCTGTGAAAAGGAATCAGTAGTGTAGCAGGTTCTAGAGGACAGATTTTTAGGTGCTGATCAAAACAACATCAAGGACAAGCGACAAGAATACCTGAATGTCGATCCTAATCATCTTATATGTGCCTGAGAATTAAAGAAATGCATGTGCCTAGAAATAAAATACATTCACTAGTTCCCACTGGAGAAAATGAAAACACATTTGAAACACTTTGAATTTGTTCAAGGAGAATCAAGTGAAGATGCACAGATGTTGTTTTCCAGTAACATGAACTAGCAAACTGACTATATAAAATTAATTAGCCAGGATTTTGTCTTTATGCCCCTTTGTTTTTAAACCCCAGTATTCATAAATTAGCTCTTATGTAGGTATTGAACCTGGTGCGAGGAAGGAAACGTTAGGCTAGCAATGACTCCAGTGAGATCCTTCTCTCTCCATCTACTTCCTAACAGCAATAACGAGTCCATGAAGATGTGCTCAGAGGCTTTTGCAGAACTGTGGGCTGAATATGTGGTGAGTAAATAGTGGGTTATAGCTGAAATGATTTCTTCTTTACTAATTTCATTGTGGGTGGGATGTGTACAGGGAACCTCTCACCCTTATGTGCCATATTCAAGGGTCTATCTCAATTGCTCCTGGGGGAGTGCAGGGATTGCTTCCTCCATGCATCCCGGCAGGTGCACCTTTTACCCCAAATGGCATGGTGAGGAAGCAAAGTCTCATGTCCCCACTGCACTGCCTCATGGAGCTCTTCCTGTGGTTGTGCAGCTCCAAACAAATCCGCTTGTAGGGCTGGACCTACATGACACAACAGAGACCAATTTATATATTCTATTTAAGCAATGTGGTAATACATAGCCTGCACTGGACCCTGTATTAGTTTCAGCTGTTAAAGGAGCATTAGATTTGGTTTAGGTGGTTAATTGTTGCAAATAGACATTGTATTTGTGGGCTTGGAAGAGACACAGAAACCACCCGATCATGGAATTTACAACTCTGCATGCTTTCCCCAGCATGTGTGTGTGGAATTGTCAATAAATAAGGCAAATGAACTAACTGGAGATTCTGAGTCAGGTGTAAATTAGTGTAGCTGCTTTGACTTCACTAAAGGTATGCTGATTTAAACTAGCTGAGAATCTGGCCCAATCTGTTTTTAATAATGTATTATTTACCTAATAGCCAATTTTGTTAAAGGAAGCAATAGAAAAAAAAACATGAAATGATTTTGGAACTGAGCCACCACACAGTTGCTTCTGAAACTCTGTGCCAGTAATCAGATTGCTAGATTCTTCTGTGACTACAGGTTGGCAAAGCAGCTGGCTATTAAATCAGTGTTGTTTCTCTTGCTAAATCTACAGAAGTTACAAATCCAATACTGAAAGTGTGTGTCTTTTCCTGCACTTATTAGTATGCTACTCTGGTTTAAATGTCAGCAGCAGAGCGTGTAGTATATGATGAGTTTAGAAGGAATTTTAGAGATTGAACTTAAAATGAGCCATTACTGATGGCATGTGCATCGCTACGGATGTGACAAACATGCGGTTTAGCAATTTGCTAGCCTCCTACATTTTTTCAGTTTTATTAACATGATGATGCATCAGCATATTTACCCAGGATGTTTTGCTCTGACTTCTGCTTGGTTTTAATCTCTTCTAGTATCACCAGCCATTGGAGTAGCTTCATGGGTTTTTGCTAAAAGAAAAGCAGGACTTGTGGCACCTTAGAGACTAACACATTTATTTGAGCATAAGCTTTCGTGAGCTACAGCTCACTTCATTGGATGCATCCCGTGGAAAATACAGTGGGGAGATTTATATACACAGAGAACATGAAACAATGGGTGTTACCATTCACACTGTAAGGAGAGTGATCACTTAAGATGAGCAAATACCAGCAGGAGAGCGGGGGCCTGGGGGGAGGAGAAAACCTTTTGTAGTGATAATCAAGGTGGGCCATTTCCAGCAGTTGACAAGAACGTCTGAGGAACAGTGGAGGGTGGGGTAGGGGGGAAATAAACATGGGAAAATAGTTTTACTTTGTGTAATGACCCATCCACTCCCAGTCTCTATTCAAGTCTAAGTTAAGTGTATCCAGTTTGCAAATTAATTCCAATTCAGCAGTCTCTCGTTGGAGTCTGTTTTTGAAGTTTTTTTGTTGAAGAATTGCCACTTTTAGGTCTGTAATCGAGTGACCAAAGAGATTGAAGTGTTCTCCGACTGGTTTATGAATGTTATAATTCTTGACATCTGATTTGTGTCCATTTATTCTTTTGCGTAGAGACTGTCCAGTTTGGCCAATGTACATGGCAGAGGGGCATTGCTGGCACATGATGGCATATATCACATTGGTAGATGTGCAGGTGAACAAGCCTCTGTAAGTGTGGCTGATGTGATTAGGCCCTATGATGGTGTCCCCTGAATAGATATGTGGATATAGTTGGCAACGGGCTTTGTTGCAAGGATAGGTTCCTGGGTTAGTGGTTCTGTTGTGTGGTTGCTGGTGAGTATTTGCTTCAGGTTGGGGGGCTGTCTGTAAGCAAGGACTGGCCTGTCTCCCAAGATCTGTGAGAGAGATGGGTCGTCCTTCAGGATAGGTTGTAGATCCTTGATGATGCGTTGGAGAGGTTTTAGTTGGGGGCTGAAGTTGATGGCTAGTGGTGTTCTGTTATTTTCTTTGTTGGGCCTGTCCTGTAGTAGGTGACTTCTGGGTACTCTTTTGGCTCTGTCAATCTGCTTCTTCACTTCAGCAGGTAGGTATTGTAAGAATGCTTGATAGAGATCTTGTAGGTGTTTGTCTCTGTCTGAGGGGTTGGAGCAAATGTGGTTGTATCGTAGAGCTTGGCGGTAGATAATGGATCATGTGGTGTGATCTGGGTGAAAGCTGGAGGCATGTAGGTAGGAATAGCAGTCAGTAGGTTTCCGGCATAGGGTGGTGTTTATGTGGCCATCGCTTATTAGCACCGTATTGTCCAGGAAGTGGATTTCTTGTGTGGACTGGTCCAGGCTGAGGTTGATGGTGGGATGGAAATTGTTGAAATCATGGTGGAATTCCTCAAGGGCTTCTTTTCCATGGGCCCAGATGATGAAGATGTCATCAATGTCGTGCAAATAGAGTAGGGGCATTAGGGGACGAGAGCTGAGGAAGCGTTGTTCTAAGTGTGGCTGACTGGGAGTGGATGGGTCATTACACAAAGTAAAACTATTTACCCATGTTTATTTCCCCCCACCCCATGCCCCACTGTTCCTCAGACGTTTTTGTGAACTGCTGGAAATGGCCCACCTTGATTATCACTACAAAAGGTTTTCTCCTCCCCCCCCGCCCCCGCTCTCCTGCTGGTATTTGCTCATCTTAAGTGATCACTCTGGTTACAGTGTGTATGGTAACACCCATTGTTTCATGTTCTCTGTGTATATAAATCTCCCCACTGTATTTTCCACGGGATGCATCCAATGAAGTGAGCTGTAGCTCACGAAAGCTTATGCTCAAATAAATTGGTTAGTCTCTGAGGTGCCACAAGTACTCCTTTTCTTTTTGCGAATACAGACTAACATGGCTGCTACTCTGAAACCTGTCTTCATGGGTTTTGACACTTTTATGCTTTTTCTAGTGCTCAACATTCAGCTGACCTGTGGGATTTGTACCTAAAGTCGCTGCACTCTGTTCATCCAAGAGCAGCTACAGCAGCATAATAGGGCTCTTTGAAATGAGAGGTGGAAAGAGTTCCCAACACTGGGGAAAATGCTACCTCTGCCCAAGTTGATGGGAGTTTTTGCTACTGACTTTACTGGGAGCCAATTTTGGGACAGGTGCTACACAGATTAAAGAAATGGTTGGAGTGCAGTTACTTGTATCTCATAGTGCATCATGCTCATTAGCCCTGATATTACATGGATGTGATATTTCTCAATGCTTCCTTACAAGGGTGCCAGGTTTAGGAAGGGAAAGGAACACAGGAAAAACACATTAACAGGACCAGTTTGTGGCAGCTGTACTCATGATGAATACTACTTTACACCACAAGCAATCCCACTGAATCAACAGGGCTTCGTGTGGAGGAAGGTACTGCCTATTGTGTGCAAGGGTATCACAGTCTGGTTCATAGTGACTGATGAAGGAGCATGATCATTACATGGGCTTTGATCCTCCCTCGGACTTACACAAGGGGGAATCTTAGGTAGGCAGAACCCTCTGTGGAGGGCAGTATCTCCTCAGCAGCATCATTCCCACGGAGGAAGCCTCTGTACTGGTGCTCCATGGAATCTTTCTGTGCAGAGCTGTAAGGGTGGGCCAGAAACAGAGCACCCAGCATTCTCCATGGCATGGTCCCCTGCCAACCTCATGGAGACTGGGAGGCGCCATCCTGCTGACGGAGTTGCGATGCCAAGGGTGAGGTGGGTCAAAGCACAGAGATCTGTCCCTGTAGGATGGCTCCAGCCTCCATAGATCTGGATGTCACTTAAGGCTCCTTTGGGATCTGCAAGTCTTCAAACTCCTTCCTTTGGAAGCCTGAAACGATACCAGGTAACATTTTATGGTGTTTCCTGCTTCTTCTATGGCTAGGCATATTCTAGCTCCTGGTTATTATTTGTGTTGGTATTAGGCTAGGATTAATTTGTTGGTAAAATATAGGATTTAGGCTCCTTATTTTGCTGTCAATCATGAGAGAGTCTGTCAATCCTCATTCATTAGTGAGGCTTTAATTGCCAAGTGGGTATTTTCAAATAGGAGTGCCATCACGCTGGTCTCTCTTGAGTCTAAGGTTTTGGATAATAATAAAAATACCTAGCTCTCACATAGTGCTCATCATAAATAGATCTCAAAGTGCTTTACGAAGGAGGCCAGTGTTGTTATTCCCTTTATAAAGATGTGGAAACTGAGGCATGGGGAGGTGAAGTGACTTGTCAAGGTCACCCAGCAATCCAGTAGCAAAACTCAGAGTAGAACTCAGGCATCCTGAGTCCCTATCCAGTGCACTATCCACTAGGCCATATTGCTTCCCTGGATAGGGCTTGTGTAAACATACTCAAGGGTAACAATTGTGCTAAAATGTTCACTCTACCCATTGAAATAAATGTTTTTTTTTTCCCCCACAGCATCTGAGTGAATAGTGCAGTGCTGGAAGAATAGTATATTGCTGGTTATAGGACCTAAGAGTGCATTTCCTGGGTGAAAAGGAAACTTGCTATAAGAATGCAGGTGGAGTTAGGAGTTTTGTTCTCCTCTTACTATCTGGATCAGGATCATTCATCTGGTGTAAATCAGCATAGGTTTGTGAGCTACACTGATTTACACCAGCTGCGGATTTCGTCCATTATATTAATTAGCCTCTTCTGGAAAAGCAGAACCCCAGTTCTGTGAGCTACACTGCTTTACAGCAGCTGAGGACTTGGTCCATTTATATTAATTTGCCTCATCTAGAAAAGCAGAAATGAGGATGTAAGCATATTATTAGAATTTTATTATATATCAGCCATATTCAAAAGCAGGGTGAGGGATCAGGGAGAATGAGACAGATTCCAGTAGATCCATACCTGTTTTACCTCTTTTCTACCAGGGATTCTGCCCATACAATGGAGACAATGATGAGAGATTTCAACTTTTAATAGTTATAGCAAGGACATGAATGATCAGAGGAAAGTCACAAAGATGATTTTGTTACATTAATTGGGAGCAAAAGGACAAAAAATAGTATCCCAGCTGTAGCTATAAATATAGGCACAGAATACACAATTACCCTGAAAGCACCATAGCAGCTCTGCCAACCAGCTGTTTGTATCATTGCGGAAGGTTGCTAACTCAGGGGACAGAAGACGCAGGGTCAAGATTCTCTTTATTCCAGCTCGATGAAGATCTTTTACTAACTTTTAAGATTTTGCAGGAAAATTCCTGCCAGTCCTAAAATTTAAGAACATAATGAACTATAGTTTAGTCTCTGGTAATTTTCATGATGCTGAAAATCAGAGAGAAAATAAAGGAACAGGTTATTGATATTAAGGGGGATAGCAATGGTGATATTTTTGTTTTGTTTTTCGCAAAGACCACCTTGAGGACTTCGTCTGACCTGTTTAGCTATCTTGTTTGGCTGTTTGGTTTGCAAGACAAAGGTGCTCCTAACTTAAATACCTCATGCTTTCAACTATCTGGCCAGTTCTAGTAGTGACCCATTCATTAGAAAAGAACATTTACATAGCTTGTACAAAAAGCTGACTTAGGCTCTAATCTACCCATTCTACATTGATACTATTCCGCTTTCAAAAGAAGTTTCTGTGGTGGATCAGACCACTGGTCCATCTCGTCCAGTGTCTCACCCCAACACAACTAGTCAGTAGTTCAGTACTGAACACGGGGCAGGAAACAATTCCTTCCTGTTCCTCCAACCCCTTATAGGCAGTTGACTTCATCGAAGAATGCATTTTGGTTAGCCCTTATTACTGGAGCTTGATTTACTACACATCTTGCTATTAGTGATAGAATTACCTATATTTTCTATATCCAATCACTGTATTTGGACAGTTTAGAAAGTAAGTTTTGTCACAGTTACTTGGCATAGAGAAGTTCATAGGTATGAGCCAACCAATAGTAGAGTGAAAAGTTACTGACCTTGCTGGTATTAATAGAATCTGTGGTTGGCTATCGCAGCAATTGTATATTGGTGAACAGTTTAGGTGGTTTGAGGATTTTGCTCAGGCTTTTCTAGCTAAAATATAATAAATGTGTCAAATTTTAAGATTAATTCAATTTGTTCTCTTAATTAGATCAGCTACATTTTTTCCATATAAATGTTTGGAAAGAACCTGGGTTTAGTTGTATTGGTCCTGCAAGAATATGTAGCAAGTACTGTACCTTAAGCCTTACAAGAGAATAGAAATTTCACATTTTTATGTTACACATCAGATATAAATGGAACTGTCATGCAATATTCCACACTCGCTAAGAAACCAATAACCCTGGAGAAGGAAGGGGGGGAAATCAAGAATAAAAAGAAGCAGTGATTGATGGGCACATAACTGTGCTGAGTTTTCAGTGAATAATAGCAGTTACACAACATGACAAAAGAGTCTCAGATTCATGAAAGGGAAATGTTTTATGGTTAACTGATAAGTTGTAATCAGGACAAGAATGTTTGTTTGAATTAAGCATTACTAAGGAAGGGTCTAAAAATGAAATGTGTGTTAGTGTTTCAAACAGAAAATTTAATTTTCTATCTGTGAATTATGGTTTTTTAAATTGGTGAAAAATCTCATTAAAACAAAATCCTTACCTATATTACTCATACCCTATGTTATTAAATCTGAAATAATATCACTTACTTTTCATCCACCACCTTTATATTATGTTGTCAGTTTACTGTTCACACATTCTTTGTCTTGGACAATAAAAATAACCCTAGTCAGTTTCACTTTCTGGCTGTCATGCTTGAGCAGAAAGTTGCCCTATTTGGGTTGCAGAAGTGGAAGGGGCATTTAAAGTCCAAACAGAAAAGAGTTTACAATTAAATTAAAAAAAATATATGACAGGTGTAAATCAGGTGTAGATTTTGTAAAATGCTATTTTCAGAAAACTTAAATGAGTTGTTAGGGTCCCTTTAAGGACCATGTACAATTTATGCTGTCAGTGGAGCCAATTTGAAAAGTTTGAGAGGCAAACACTTAAAAATTGGGTTTTATAGGAAGGTCTAATGGCATCACAAGCGTGATACTATAATATCTTATCACACACTGTACTAGAACTTTACATGAGCCTGAAAGTAAATGTTTGTGCCAATGCCTAGGTAAAGCCATCCAAGCACTTGTACACGTATATCTGTAAACCAGACAGTCAGTTATTACTTATCTCTTAAAACCTGACACTTATCCAATGGATCACTGTAAGAAACTCACAGCAGAGTGGTGCCCACAACAGGCACATAATATTGACATCTGCTGGCCTCATTTTATATTCCAAACCAAAGCAATCTAGTTAGTTTCTAACAAAACCAAACTAAACAAAAAACCCAACAACAATATTTAGTAAGGGTTTGTCAACACAGAGAAGCATACCAGCAAAAATATACTGCTATAATTATATGTATATAACTCCCCATATGGAGACTCTTATTCTGGAGTAAAAGTGTCCACAAAGGGAGGTTTATATCGGTGTAATTATAGCCGTATAATTATGCCAGTAAACTTCTCTGTGTAGACAAATGCCAGTAAATCCAAGCGTCAAATCCGTTATTCTGCTGTATGTTTTATATCATTACATGCATCCTGTGTATATATCAAATTCTTTTAAAACATCTATGCATACTTTTAGTATTGACTTGCTTTTAGTTCTTTAAGAAAAGTAGTGTTCCTCAATAAATATAATTGGTGAATTGTAGATGACAAAATCTTTTAAAAGCATGATTTTGGTAACAAATGGCCCGTATACTAGGTCAGATTATCACAGTTTAGCATTTGCAATTATGTCCATTCATTTGTGTGTGCCTATATTATGTGTGAAAATATGCAATCTACGTGGTAATAAATATTTGTGGCACACATAGCAAGATAGACCCTGATTTTTGGAATCTATCTGGGGTTAGATTCCAAGTCCAGCCAAGTGAATCCAGCTGCAGGATTGAGGCCTTAATCGCCAAACTAGCCACATGCAGTCGTTTGAACTGTATGAGCACATTTGGTATTTGTATGTATCTGATGTGTACACACACAACATTGAAAATATGGACTATTATGGTTACCAAATTAAGGATGGGATTTTCAATGGAGTTGATAGGTATGAGGTATTCAACTCCTATTAAATTTCAATGGGTACCTCACTCTTTTTAGGGTCTTTTGAAAAGTGCAGCCTAAATTATTATTGATAATCATATTTATTACAGTGGTGCCTAGGGAATGACCAAGAATGGGGACCCATTGCACTAAATACAAACCCAGAGTAGTAGACAATTTACAATAGACAAGACAGACACAAGTAGGGAAAGGGGGTTTAATAACAAACAGCTACTAGAAAGAACGATCAATGTGATGGCAGCAACAGTCACATTAGTTCCACAATTTATTTTAAACCGGGAAGATCATATTTAATTTTCTTAACATTAATTCAGGCCTGTTTCCTTGAAAATGTTAATCATTAGATGCTGTGTGTGCTCAGAGGATAGGCTGTGGAAAGCTACCCCTAAATAAGCCATTTTTAATCAGTTCTGAACTTGCAGCTCTTTTGTTTTTGGAGTTAAAAGTGAAGGGGAAGAAAAATAACAACCAAAAAGTTTGATATTTTCCTCCTCTCTCTCTCTCTCACACACACACACAGTTGGATGGCAGGAACCAGATCACATCTTCTATTCTCCCATGGATTGTCTGCACCTGCTTATGATTCATCCATTTTCTGGCTCATCACCTTTTTCTTTCAAGGGATTAAATGGCTCTCATGCTTCCTAAAGAAATGTGAAAGATCATGATTGCACAGGGTTGACAAGAGGGATGAGTGAATTGCATTTCAGTATGGTTCTTGCTTTTCCTTTCCTTGTTTCTGTGCTTCTTGATGGGAACAGAAAAATGGTCTGATGTCAATTTAGATGTAGGCATGGAAGTTGGACAGGCCCAAGGGGACATTTTATCTCCAAAACTAACACAGAGCATTCAAAGAGATATTGCACTACAACCTGGATGCTTGTAGGAGAAAGATTTCTGTGAAGGGATCTCTCTCTCCTGTATAAAAAGAAGTTGTTGTAGGGCTGCAGGAAGTCTCAGAAGTGTTCTTCAGATGGACTCTCACAAGCCCATTAAGCTCCATGACAAGAGGTCTGTGATCAGTCCACCCACATTTATTCGGATTAATATATTCTATTTCTTCAGTGTGTTTATGGCAATGTAACTCACTCACTAAAAATTAAAGCACGCATACAGCACAAACAAAATCAATTTCAACATTGATACTACACACTGGGCCCATCCAGGTCCACCAACACCACAGACTAAGACCCTCTCCACTCAACCTACCCCATTAGGAAAAGCCTGAATGAACATGCAGGCTTTATACTTGCCCTGAAAATCAATAAACTCCAGCTCTGTCAGACTAGGAGGTTGCACTGCTTATTTCCCTGTGCTGGGGAAGACCATGTCATGTGGTGGTGCTATGGCTAATGCCATCATGTTCTTGGAACAGCTACTAGAAAAAGGAACAAAAGCTAATTGAGACCTTATTGGGCTCTTCCTGGCAACTCTGCACATTAGAGTCATCGGGCCAGATCATCCCCCTGAGAGCTGCATGTGGAGAGGACCTTTTTCATGGTAACCTTGCCCTTCTTCACAGATATGGGTGTGTGAGGAGGGGTGGGAGAAGGGGGCAGGGGCTGTCGGCTACCTCTTTAGGACCATGCTTGGATTGCCTTCTGAGAGTCCATGTGAAGAGAAGAGGCAGGATGTAGGCAGATGTATCATCCAGAGGCTGGCCTAGGCAGGGAGTGGAAGGGGCAAGTCCAGAGCCTCTTCCAGCTACTGGGACTCTGCCTGGTGCAGAGCAGCAGCTGCCTGCAAGAGCGCTTGGGTGCAGTGGTGGCAGGCTGCCTCCCTTCCAGGCTTGGCTTCTGGGGACAGCAGCCGAGCGAGCCACAGTTCTTCCCCACCCCGGCATGCTTGGCCCCTGTCCCCAGAAGCTGAGGCCGGGCAGAGACCCAGCCACTGCCCCTCCTCACCCAGGCTCTCTCCCAGGCAGCTGGATACACTGCACAGAGCAGCAACCAGGAGTGGCTCTGTCCGGCCAGGGAGAGTTGCAGAATGTGCTGGGGTGGGGGTGGAGAGCCAGTGCAGTGGGAGGATAGAGCCTCTCCTCACCAGTAATGTGGGGTGGGAAGGGGGCAGGGAGAGCATGGGGTCCTGGGCTGGGCAGGGAGGAGACATGGGGAGATCATGTGTCCTCCTGTGATGGGTTGTACCACCAGGGTACCTCCTGGAACTGGGGTACCACTAAAGCCTCTGACTCACCAGCCTGGGCTCCCTCTCACACTGTGCTGATGTGACAAGCTGCAGACTGCTCCTGGTCCTACTCTCCCACCAGCATTCACACAGGCAACCACTCTGGACAGCCACTGCATGAACCAACAATAGAGAAACTATAGCCAAAATATCCCCCAGTTCTCCAGCCTAGGATCCCAAAGCTGTACCGTCCTGTCCTGGTCAAAAACCTGACCAGTATGAGTTTATTATCCAGTTCTCCCCTTCCTTGTGTGGAGAGGAATATGCACACCAGCCCTTGTTAGCTGAGCTGAGATTTTTCCCAGCTACTCGACTCAAAATACACTGGTTAAGATAAAGCATAAAACAAGTTTATTAACTACAAAAAGATAGATTTTAAGTGATTATAAGTGATAGCAAACAGATCGAAAAAGATTACCTACCAAACAAACAAAAAGAACCACAAATTAATCTTAACATATTAGATAGGATTTGAATTAACTATTTATCACCCCGACTGATAATACAGGCAGTCCACCAAGTTTCCATACACAGGCTAGAAATGCCTTTAGCCTGGAACCAGCACTTCCCCCAGTTCAATCTTTGTTCCTCCGGTGTTTCCAGGAGTTCTCTTGTGTGGGGAGTGAGGCCCTGAGATGATGTCACACCTCACATTATATAACTTCTCCATATGGCAGGAGCCCTTTGTTCCAAACTCAGTTCCCAGTCCAGGTTGTGGAAAAATAGATAAAATGGAGTTCAGTGTCATGTGGTCTGCTCACCTGCCCTTGCATGTCCTGCTGAGTCATAGCAGCCATTACTTAGGGGCTGGCTGAAATGTTTACAGGAGGGCTAAGTTCTTCCATGCTCCAATGTCTTTGCTGAAGGGCCATCAGCACTGTCTAGTTTCTTCATTGTTGTACCTGAAAGGCTAGTTGTGGGGGTTTTCCAGAGTAAGCACAACTGAAATACAGATACATGGTCAATATTGATAACAAACTGACCATGTACAGATACAAAAACGATACATGCATACAAAATAGGATAACTATATTCAGCAAATCATAACTTTTCTAGTGACACCTCACAGGACATATCTTGTACCAGATGCATCATAATTATGTTAGAATCGTACAATCATGAAGAATATGGGGTGCAGTGTCACACCTCCCCTTTAGTTTGTGCCCCTCCAGTATGGGGAGACACCAGTCATAACATCCCTCTCTTCCCCTGCCCAGACTGGTGGGGAATCCAATGAAAAGTTAATTCACTCTGAGCTTTGCTTGGTCTATGGACTCCCCCTCAATGGCCTATTGAACCTTTCTCCCCTGTGAAGGAGATTCTGGGTCAGTGGCAGGTAGGAGAGGTTTTTGCAGGTTCCCTTAGGGCCTTGCTGCCAAGCTGGAAGTTGGCTCTCAAAGGTGGAGTGGGTGTTCCTGCACTTTGCGTGGATGCCCTGAGAAATAAGAGTTTTGCCTGGTGAAGCACCTGCTAATTCTTGGCTGAGGAGGAGGAAGAAATGGCTTCCCCATTCTGGCCATAGTGGAATGATCTCCACTAGGACAGCCTCACAGACTTCTCCTTCCCCTGTGGCTCTTTTGTGTGGAGATCCAGCCCAGAATGATTAGGGAGAAAAGAAACCTCTAAACTCCTATAAACATCGCTATCAGTGAAGCTGGAGGAGCGAAGTTCTTCCCCAAACAAATGATTTCTCATGAAAATGGACTGCATCGCTTAGTGTGTGGGACTAAGCAGCACCCACATGTCATTTCTCCAGCCTGCTGCCTAGAGAGGAAAGAATCTAAACCCAGGTCTGGCTTCAACTATCCCAGATTCCAGCCACATCAAGGTGTGAAAGTGATCATAGAAATGAACTAGAGCTGTGAAACATCTAGCAATGCAGAGGGCGATGGCCACCTGGAGGACCAGACGAACCTAGGGGGTCATTCACTCAGCTGATCACTAACTGCTAGGAAAAATCCACCCCAGAGGTGATTGTTGTGATAAATATCCAAAAATCAGAGATGTGGCTGAACTGTGAAGTGAAGGGCTGTGTCTGGATCTGAACTTTCCAGAGTTTTGGGGTGTTTGGATCTGTGGTTTTGGTTTGTGCTCACCATGAGTGAAATAGGCTAACACAGCAATGAACACAAAAGCAGGATTCCTCTCTCAACCCAACAGGTTTATAATTGGTTAAAAATATCTATGTCTGAATGTTCTTATCTTTTTTTACTGTCTTACCAAGGACAAACAAGAATATTACAGCAACTCTCAGATGTAACTTCTGTGGTGAGAAAGGCATATTTGGTGTTATGACTTCATGCATTTAACAAGTAAATCATTTCTTTGTTACAGGTATTGTTTTATCCTAGATCCTTTGTTCCTTCTCTTGATTACATTCTGCCAGTAAATATTGGTATATATCAGATAATATATATCTATCTTTTCCCACTTTTATATGTGAGATGGCCTAAAGAAGAGCCTAAGGATTTGTCACTCACAATTATTTCTGAAGGTAGTCATAGCTCTTGCTGGGAACGAGGAAACTTGCATATAACTTGATTTGAATGCAAAGTTAAACTGTAAACAAATATGTGGCAGGCTGTATGCTGGACACAGTATTTTCAGGCTAGCTGAGATAAGTGGGAACACACTGAACTGATAAGTTTGAAATGTAGCTAAGTTGAAGACGTAAGCAATTGGTCTTTACATGATCCATATGATGTCCAAACCCATTAGATTCAAGTAGTATAGATGTTAGGCGCTTGGAAAAATGTATATAAACTGTGTGGTGTGTGACAGGAGCGAAAGAAGGCCCCTAAAAGTGGGGGGACCACTGGTGCCCGAACCATGGCCCCACCTCCCCTTGCCGCCCCTTTCCCCTAAGGCTCTGCCCCTTCTCCCTAAGCCCCCACCCTGCCCCTTCTCCCTGAGCCCCCACCATCGCTTGCCCTTATGATCAGTTAAAACTAGGAGGGCCATGACCCCCCTGTCCCAGCACCCCTGGTGTTGACATGGTTTGGAATGCTGATGATATTACCCTGTACCAAATCCCTCTAGTCTGGGCCTGGCCAGTGAGGGCATAGAGCTGTGACATACCTAATAAAGTAAGCTGAGTGATGAGCTGGAGCCAAACTGAGTTTTCCCAGAGAACTGGATGAAATGTTCTCTCAGAATTGCATGAGGTGTTCTGGATAAGCAGAGGGGGAAAAGGTCTTGGAAAGAATGCCAACACTACAGTTAGAAAAAACACAGGCCTTTTGGATACCCTTTTTCAATTCATCTTATCACAGATGTACTAAATGGCACCTTTGTAAGCCACCTAATCAGACTGGAGATAGACTGCATACTCCATGGAAACAGAACTAAGTTCTCATCCCTAGAAATGGTCTCTCAAGGAGATGCCAGGCCAGGCCTGAAATTTACCAATAAATAACGAACTTCTCAGCCATCCAGTTGTCAAACTACAAGGGCCCCCTTTTCACAATTTCCCCTTTTTATTAACAATACCCAGCATTTATATTACACTTGCCACATGCAAAGCATGGTAGAGAGAGTAGCTAATTAATCTTAACTCACTTACTCTCCAAAGCCAGGGTAGGCCTCATACTATCTAGTGAATACCAACAAACCTCATCTCCATCCTGGCCCCATTCTACCAATAAAAGGGCTGTAAGGGTAGAACAGGGCCCTCTATCCAGCCAGGGAAAGAGCCTCCTGGTGCAGGTACTGCAAAACAGAGCCAGTGGGTTACCTTCTGAGGACCTCCTCCTCATGAGCCTGGGTGCAGGGAGTGTGCTGGGAGGGGACTGAGGGAAGAGGGGCAGAGCTACCCCATGCAACACTGTGGAGATTACAGGTGGAACTACAATCCACAGGGCAATCTGGGGAGACTACTGTCATTGAGACAGGCCCCAAGATTCACTAAATTATGTTGGGAGCCCTGGAGCAACAAGATCACAAGGCAGCAAAGGTCACTTATAGCTACTTTAGCCCTATCCCTCCTGGGGCCAGGAGATACATGCAGTACTTCTTAGAGGCATAGCCTAGAACCCCACCTTCAAACTCTATCAGGCCAAGCAGCAAAGTCCCTCCCTAAAAATAGCTGCTTAAGCATGGCTCTTATTTAGACTAGGCTTTTGTTAGCTGGATCACCACAGCTGACCTCAATCATAACAATATCACACAAGCAAAGAGGCCAACCTCTTACAAAGCCAGACACCACACCATTTAGGGCTTTATAAGTGAAATATAACAAGTCAAATTGCACCTGAAAACAACTGAAGGCTAGTATAGATCATGTAATGCAGGTGTAACATGCTCCCAGCCAGGAACCCCACTGAGCAAGTTGGCTACTGAGTTCTGCCCTAGCTGGACTTTCAGAATAGAAACATGTGGCACATGAAGGAAGGTTAGTGGGGTTCTCAGGCACCTAATATAAGTCACAGCAAACAAATAAACTAAATATACTGCATGTGTAAGCTAAGGTATTGTGATTAATTTGGAAAGACTGGGATGAAAGAGTTATAACCTTGAGGAGCTGGTGGAGGGGAAAGCATGATGGACAATTTAGAACTCTGGTCTCAAAAAACCCAGACCTTTTCTGAAACAAATACTGTGTTTTCTGCACATAAAGAAAAGGTGCTAATAAAGTGGGTTAGGACATACCTTATTTTATTTTGTACAAGAGAAATGGGACAAACAGTGAATGAGGGTCTTGGTTCCAGTAAGCTGGTGTAATTTATACCAGCTGAGAATCTGGCTGTTGAGTCTGACAGTTTTGTTTCAGAGTCTGTTCTGTATTTTCTGCATCTGTTCTGTATTTCTGTATCTGTAACTGTATTTTGGAGTATAAGTCTTATAGCTGCACTTATTTCCTACTTATTATTTCCTTATGCTTGATTGACATTCTGCATCAAATTACTTCTCCCCCACACCATTTTGCAGCAAGTAGATGCATAATAAATAACACATAACAGAGGGAAATGCATAATTATAGTATGTATTTCTCTTCCTTTTGAAAAGCCACACATAATACAGGCTGGGAAAGTTGCATAACATTTTCAGAGAAATATTTCCCTACTTTTAATGAGATTCTTTGCACAGACTGACCCGATGTGACTTTCCCATTTCTCATGTATGAACCTGTCACTTTGTTTCTGTTGGTGGGGGAAAAATAAATAGCTACCCCTTGTCACTGAGCATCTTTTCTCTCAGTCATCAGTGATGGCTGACATGACGGCTAATTGCCCAGGTACCTTTAAGAAGCAGAAAAATATTCCAGATTATATATATCTGCAAATCTCTCTTCACCACCAAATGCCTAAGGGCCCAATCCTTCAGTCACTTCTTAGTGGGTGTTGGCTCACTACTCTGAGTGAATTCCCGGTGGGGAATTTTGTGGGGATACACATGCTATGGCTAGGCCATGTTTGCAGGAGCAGCCCCTAACTTCTCAATCATTAGTTGAGAATTTTTGTAATAACTATTTAGTTAGGAAGTTTTATAAGGTTTATAAATCATATGTTAATATCAGAAACAAATCTGTAATAATTACAAGAATGAACTTAATTTTTTGTTTTGAGAAACATTATACAGTAATATAATAATCAAATCTCTCTATTTGACAGGGCATAATATAGTAATAATACTGATTGAGCCGCACAACTTTTCTCACATGCAAATAACACCTTGTTTTTGATAAGGGCTTATTCCATAGATGCAATTATTCTATATAAATAAGAAGGGGATTTATTCCATGGGGTTCAGAATATGACTTTTGGTTTTGAAATGCGTTGGGTGCAATCCAGTGAGCTTCACTTTACTCCTGGACATAGTCCCACTGAACTCAGTGAGCCAACATATTCCAAAGCATTTTCAGTATCGGGGCCTTTGTTGGTAAACTGTGGCAATGAACTTGCGTGAATGACAATCAGTGTTGTCATTATGCTGAGTTTGCTGTTAGCAATGATTGCCAGTCAATCTCGTGTGCATATTAACAATGACAGGTTAACCGAATCAATAATACTGCTGAATCTCAAGGTACAATATTCTCACATGAAAGGTTTGGATAGAGAGCTAAGGAAGAGTATTGCCAGAAGGAATGCAAGGTCCTTATTCGCTGTGGGTGTAAATTGGTGCAGCTCCACAAACATCGATGGAGCTGCATCAGTATATGCCAGCAGAGAATTTAGCCTCAAGTTTTTAATTTAACTTTAACTCACTGAAGTGCAGGAGGCGGCGGGTGGAAGATCCTCATTAAAATTCTCCCACCCAAGAGAAGGGACCATTGGTCTGATTTCCCTTCCTCTGTTAGAGTCTTCCCCTCTCTGGACGTTGCTAAATCTTCCTTGCTAGAGAGAACTTATCCTTGGGGGATTTTAAAAATATTTCAGAAGAGCAAATATTTAACCTTTAGAATGAAGTTGATTGCACTAAATGATAGATTTATTTTTTAAAAAAGAAACCTGTGGAAGATACCTCAGCAAAATACCTCTTTGCCCCCATCTTTGCCACTAAGGTACAGGAGTTGCAACACTGCTAATGTAACCAGCATATTTTTCAGCAGAAAAATTATTAATATACCCAGCAACAAAGTATAAATAGTTCAAGTAAACTGCAGGATAATGTAAGTTATTTGGCCAAGTAGTGTTGCATCTCTTCTTGGTTATGTGTGTTTTCTTTTGTTTTTTGTTTGTACACGGGCTTATCACAGGCTAAGTTGGTGGTGGTGGTGATGGAGGAGGAGGAGGAGAATGGTGTGGTATTTTTTTGGAAGACCCTGGCTAAAATACTGGCAACATGTTTTTGAATCCTTCCTGCACTTAGGGCACAAACAAGGCTCTTCCATTTCTGTCTATCCTAGGCCACTGTTCGCATGTGTTCTATGTCAAGTCTCATAAGTTTTCCCTTTCTATCTGATGGAGGAATTCTTTTGGTCGGTACCTTCTATGTATTTCTTCAGCTGCCCAATGGCGTCTCTGCCATGAGAAATGCTCTGGCTTCATTCTTAACACAAGTTCCAGATAGTTTCATTTTATTTTCAATTTTTGAGATACCAAGTTATTGAACTCTCTGGTGGATCTCAGCATTTGTTATACATGTATTCAGTTTAAAACCTAGTTATTTTCATGAGGCAATTGCTTTCAAAGACATGTAGATGCCCGTCTACACCTTTTGTGGATGTCCGTTATGTTATAATGGAAATAACTAATGCTGGCCAGAAAATGGAAATCCCTTCCTAGAAAAAATCTGTTTTTTTTTTTTTAAATTTTTTCATCTCAGATCATGATGAAAAGTCAAAAATGCAAAATATGTCATGGAAAGGGATTTCCAGAAAATGTCAGTTTGGGGGAGAACAGAAATGGAATTTTTCAGCTTGCCAGCCTGGAAGAGTCTTGCTGATTTCACTCTCCCACTGCAGGCAGAAATTGAAATTGATAAAAGCCTTGCAGGTAGGCAGCTAGGGAGCTTTCATTTCAATTTTTCCATGGGAAAATCAAAATTTTCAGGCAAAATTAATTTTCCACAGGAATTTTAATTTTGTTTAATTTTTATGAAAAGGGCATTTTCCTCTAGAAAACCATTCTGATGGAAAATTCCCAACCAGCTCTAGTAATAACATTTGAGTTGAAGATACATAGCTTGGTCTTTTTAAGTTGTAGATTTTCGATGACCAAATCTTGTTTAACATACATTTAACTAGGTTTGAAAGAAAACATTTTTAGGTAGAGCTGGTAAAAAGGTTTTGAAATGTCAACAAAAATTGTTTGCAAAAGTTTTTCAAAACTGTCCATGAAAAAAATTGATGACTTTCCCCCAGTCCCCTAGGAACTTATAGACACGGAAACTTAAAAAAAAAAAGTTTTTTCATTTTTTTTCTGCAGTTTTTGACCAGCTCTAATTTTAAGTGAATTTAGTAAGAAGATGATAGACTGATATCCTGGAAACCCAAGAGCCTAGATCCACAACATGGGCAACATCAGTACAAACGACACTGATCATACTGTCCTGTCAGCGTCTCAGACCTAACTTGTAGGAACCCTCCCTAGGGGGTCACTCACTGTGGGCCTTTCTGGATTGGGCACTCTTCTGAAATAGCACTGTAATTACATCTGGTTTTGAAACAAAGCTGTCTCTTCCACCAACGATCTTTAAAATTTTACTGTCAGTCCGGCACAATTTTTGCAATATACAAGCTGACAGGATGTTTATTTGTACTTAGCTTAGCCCTAATTCCTTTATCCTCTATACTTCCTATGCAATGTCTTGTTTGATTAGTTGTGCCATTAATTATCTTTCAGAGGAACAGCCGTGTTAGTCTGTATTCGCAAAAAGAAAAGGAGTACTTGTGGCACCTTAGAGACTAACCAATTTATTTGAGCATGAGCTTTCGTGAGCTACAGCTCACTTCATCAGATGTTTACCGTGGAAACTGCAGCAGACTTTATATACACACAGAAATCATGAAACAATACCTCCTCCCACCCCACTGTCCTGCTGGTAATAGCTTATCTAAAGTGATCAACAGGTGGGCCATTTCCAGCACAAATCCAGGTTTTCTCACCCTCCACCCCCCCACACAAATTCACTCTCCTGCTGGTGCTAGCCCATCCAAAGTGACAACTCTTTACATAATCAAGTCGGGCTATTTCCTGCATAGATCAAGGTTTTCTCACATCCCCCCCACCCCCATACACACACAAACTCACTCTCCTGCTGGTAATAGCTCATCTAAACTGACCATTCTCCAGGTTTAAATCCAAGTTAAACCAGAACATCTGGGGGGGGGGGTAGGAAAAAACAAGAGGAAACAGGCTACCTTGCATAATGACTTAGCCACTCCCAGTCTCTATTTAAGCCTAAATTAATAGTATCCAATTTGCAAATGAATTCCAATTCAGCAGTTTCTCGCTGGAGTCTGGATTTGAAGTTTTTTTGTTTTAAGATAGCGACCTTCATGTCTGTGATTGCGTGACCAGAGAGATTGAAGTGTTCTCCACCATCCTGGCTACTATGGATGTAGAAGCCCTCTACACCAACATTCCACACAAAGATGGACTACAAGCCGTCAAGAACACTATCCCCGATAATGTCACGGCTAACCTGGTGGCTGAACTTTGTGACTTTGTCCTTACCCATAACTATTTCACATTTGGGGACAATGTATACCTTCAGATCAGCGGCACTGCTATGGGTACCCGCATGGCCCCACAGTATGCCAACATTTTTATGGCTGATTTAGAACAACGCTTCCTCAGCTCTCGTCCCCTAAAGCCCCTACTCTACTTGCGCTATATTGATGACATCTTCATCATCTGGACCCATGGAAAAGAAGCCCTTGAGGAATTCCACCATGATTTCAACAATTTCCATCCCACCACCAACCTCAGCCTGGTCCAGTCCACACAAGAGATCCACTTCCTGGACACTACAGTGCTAATAAACAATGGCCACATAAACACCACCCTATACCGTAAACCTACTGACCGCTATTCCTACCTGCATGCCTCCAGCTTTCACCCTGACCACACCACACGATCCATCGTCTACAGCCAAGCTCTGCGATACAACCGCATTTGCTCCAACCCCTCAGACAGAGACAAACACCTACAAGATCTCTGTCAAGCTTTCTTACAACTACAATACCCACCTGCAGAAGTAAAGAAACAGATTGATAGAGCCAGAAGAGTTCCCAGAAGTTACCTACTACAGGACAGGCCTAACAAAGAAAATAACAGAACGCCACTAGCCGTCACCTTCAGCCCCCAACTAAAACCCCTCCAACGCATTATTAAGGATCTACAACCTATCCTAAAGGATGACCCAACACTCTCACAAGTCTTGGGAGACAGGCCAGTCCTTGCCTACAGACAGCCCCGCAACCTGAAGCAAATACTCACCAACAACCACATACCACACAACAGAACCACTAACCCAGGAACTTATCCTTGCAACAAAGCCCGTTGCCAATTGTGCCCACATATCTATTCAGGGGACACCATCACAGGGCCTAATAACATCAGCCACACTATCAGAGGCTCGTTCACCTGCACATCCACCAATGTGATCTATGCCATCATGTGCCAGCAATGCCCCTCTGCCATGTACATTGGTCAAACTGGACAGTCTCTACGTAAAAGAATAAATGGACACAAATCAGATGTCAAGAATTATAACATTCATAAACCAGTCGGAGAACACTTCAATCTCTCTGGTCACGCAATCACAGACATGAAGGTCGCTATCTTAAAACAAAAAAACTTCAAATCCAGACTCCAGCGAGAAACTGCTGAATTGGAATTCATTTGCAAATTGGATACTATTAATTTAGGCTTAAATAGAGACTGGGAGTGGCTAAGTCATTATGCAAGGTAGCCTGTTTCCTCTTGTTTTTTCCTACCCCCGCCCCCAGATGTTCTGGTTTAACTTGGATTTAAACCTGGAGAATGGTCAGTTTAGATGAGCTATTACCAGCAGGAGAGTGAGTTTGTGTGTGTATGGGGGTGGGGGGGATGTGAGAAAACCTTGATCTATGCAGGAAATAGCCCGACTTGATTATGTAAAGAGTTGTCACTTTGGATGGGCTAGCACCAGCAGGAGAGTGAATTTGTGTGGGGGGGTGGAGGGTGAGAAAACCTGGATTTGTGCTGGAAATGGCCCACCTGTTGATCACTTTAGATAAGCTATTACCAGCAGGACAGTGGGGTGGGAGGAGGTATTGTTTCATGATTTCTGTGTGTATATAAAGTCTGCTGCAGTTTCCACGGTAAACATCTGATGAAGTGAGCTGTAGCTCACGAAAGCTCATGCTCAAATAAATTGGTTAGTCTCTAAGGTGCCACAAGTACTCCTTTTCTTTTTATTAATTATCTTGTGCTTTAACTCTGAAGCTGCTGCTAAAAAAACAAGGAAAGGTCAATATATATCTCAAGAAAACTATCCCTAACAAGACACATTTATCAGCAAATTAAGCACAATGCAAGTTCAGCACACGCATGCAATCACAAAGCTTTTTGCTTTCGTTCTAATGACTCCCCGGTATTTTGCTGCAGAGCTATTCTAAAGTGCCTACTGCTTAAAGGGACACTGCCAGGTTAAAAGAAGAGATATGAGAAAATAATTCCTTATGTGCTACAACAAATAGAGCTGGTTAATAAATGTTTCTCAAATAATTCATTCAGCAAATAATATTTGACAAGCTATCATGACAAATAACCATTCTGGTTCTTAAAGTACTCTCTTAAAATTCAAGTTTAACTTTTATCATTTGTACTATTTCTCTCTTCATTTTGCATTTCTCTTGGCACCTACAACAAAGATAGACTCTGATGTTTCACTTTGATCAACTTCTAACTAATCCAGTCTGTCTGTTGTCCGGTGGTAGCACTGTGCTGTAATGTTTGGGTTCCAAATGCTGAATGAGACTTTGTTTAAAACTGGTTCCCAAACTTGTTCCGCCGGTTGTGCAGGGAAAACCCCTGGCGGGCCGGGCCAGTTTCTTTACCTGCCGCGTCCGCAGGTTCAGCCAATCACAGCTCCCAGTGGCCGTGGTTCGCTGCTCCAGGCCAATGAGAACTGCTGGAAGTGACGGCCATTACGTTCCTCGGCCCACGCCGCTTCCAGCAGCTCCCATTGGCCTGGAGCAGCGAACCGCGGCTGCTGGGAGCCGCAATCGGCCGAACCTGCGGACGCAGCAGGTAAACAAACTGGCCTGGCCCGCTGTTAGGGGGCTTGTTCCTTCACACACTCACTTCCCTGGTCCTTCTTGCATGAACAGAGAGCAACAATACCCGAAGTCCAAAGGTGCAAACAATTCGATGTTTATTGGGGTGAACTTCCAGCAAGCATGGTTCCAGTTTCCTTCCTTAGTGTCCGCCTTCCCAGCTCTGACACCACAGAGCCTTACACCTGTGTCCCTGTTCCCATTCCTGCCCTTAGCCAAACATGATTCCAATTTCCCCAGCCCCATTCCCTGTTCCCATTTCCCCTTTTAGCAAAACAAGATTCCAATTTCCTTACCCCCATTCCCTGTTCCCATTTCCCCCACCTCCACCCCCCTACTTCCTGATTGACTGCAGACTATATAGTAAAACTTGACTTCTGCTTTGCTATACCTTAACCAATCATGTTCCTGAAATTTAACTAACCAATCCTAACATATTGTAACATGATTATGTATCCAATTATATCCCACCACCTTAATTAGTTTACATCCAGCAAAATTAATTATACAGCAGACAGAAACAATCACAGAACCAGACAAAGATTATACAGACAAACAATAGCAAAGTGGGAACTATAATGACAAAACAAGACAGAAGTGAGGATTTCACATCCCAGCTATTGATAAGTGAGTTCTTGCCAGACAGGATGCTATCAAACTAAGTTTCCTTTTACATTTTCTAGGCACTTCCCTTTCTCTGGAGGTGATAGGCACTATCAGGACAGGATTGTATTCCTAACAGCCCAATAGCACCTTATTTCAATGTGACTAGTTTGGAATGTGAGGATGTGACCGTTCGCTTCCCAGCTTATGGCTGCCTCTGTTGCTTAGCCAAAGGCCTTAGCCTAAGAACAGGGCCTCAGACTGTCACAGTAAGAGAAGGCCCTTACACCAGCAGATAGTGATTTTGATTCTCTTTTGTACCTCTATAACTAGCCAAGTGATAAGAATACACCTAAATTCTTAGAGTATAGGCCTTTACAGACAGGCCTGAATATCTATATCCTAACACTCCACTCCTTTTTTTTCTTTTTCTTTTGGGATCCTCCTGCCCAGGTATCCCTGGAAAAGCATAGGACATATGGCAACACATTTCCTGATAGGGCCAGGCATCAAGGTGGAAGGTGTTGATATTCCATTTGTCCCACTGCCCCTTGTGCAGTATAGTGCCCTGCACCTTCTCTCATACGGGCATACCACACCTATTCCAATTAGTGTTCGAGACTTCTCATTAGAGTGGGCCCGATAAGGTTGAGTCCGGGTTGTCTAGTACACTGTAGGGTTTGGAGGGCTTATTACATTCCTTATAGGTTATCTCCCTATGCAATGTAACATAAGTACAGTTAACAATACAAAATCCGCAACAACACTGAGTCCTGACCACTGCAGTATGGTCCAACATTCGAGACAGCCCCAAAACACTGCCTCTCCTCCTTCGACAGGGTCACAATCTTATGTGTCCAGTTGCTGGCAGTTGCAACAAGCTGCACCTGGAGGTTTTGCTTGCTTTTGTCCGTATCATAAGTCCATTGAATGTTCACAGAGAAATGGGATATTGTCCAAACCAGTTTGACCACTTGGTATGGAATCAGGCAGTATGCCCTGGTTTGATTATTCACAGCAATAAGATTCACAGATCCATTTGTCCACCAAAGTCCAGATAGCAGCATGTAAATGTGTGTAGTTTGGTTATGGGCTGGTGTAATTGCGCCCCCAGTAATATGTACATTCTCAGCAAAACACCTTACACACAGTACACCCAATTGTCCACCCCTTGCATAGGCCATTGATCCTGCTCCTCTATAGTCATAAGAGAGGGGCACATCCAAACATCTTCTGTTGATTTACCCTATTTTACACACCCCTCCATTGATTCCCAGTGAGTTCCTCCCCTTCTCATTATTTCCATAGGGCTTATAGGGACCACCTTAGCTGCCATTCCATTTTCAGGTACCACGGTAGCTATTACACAGGTGCTGGCCTCCTAGTTGAGCATTTTGCATTCCCATACACATCTTCCCCCCCAAGGTCAGCCTTTTGAAGCCATCCCCCACCCACATCATGAGGTTTTCTGTTCATTAAAACACAGCAATGCTAGCAACAAGACAAACACCACAGGCAAACAACACAAAATCCATGGTATTCTGAGTTATTCTTCCGCTGGTGCCAGCTTGCTTGTAGAGTGCCTGAAAAACAAAAGAAACAATTTCCACCCCCCTGGTGGGGACAGATTATTGCTTAATAATAATACCACTTTCTTTTACAAATTTCCTTGCTAATTGCAGGAAAAACAGAAGAATTACCTCCAGGCTGTACTTATTTTGTTCTATAGTCAGGCTGTTCTATAGTCAGGCTAGTGAATTACCCCACTCACTGGTCATTTATGAAATTCATGAGGTGGTGTACCTCAGTTTCCCCTCTTGTACAACAGGCCATGTTTGCAATAGTTTCTCTGCTGTACAAAGCTTTAAGTTTATTCTCAGGTAATAGCTGAGTCACAGCTTCAGATTTTAGCACTGTACACACCCACACACCCCTTAAGGTTAACCTGTCCCCCTTATTTTCAGGCTTGACTTGTTTTTTTCACCTCCCTTTCCTGGAGGTCCATAATCTGAGTCTTCTAGTAGCTTGTTTGCTGACCAGATGTATTCGTTATTTGCAGCTCCTTTGTGCCCATCAGCTAGGTAATTTGCATTTACACACAGAGGCTTACTAGCTTGCTTTTGGATCCAAAGCTGTTAGCAGTTTAGAGAGTGTCTTAAAAGGGAAACATTCTACTTCCACTAGAGTTCTGATTACTTTCCACTTTCATCTCCTGCTCCAAAACACACAGAGATCTGAAAAAGAAAGCACAACCTATTGTGGCTCCTTTTGGAGCCCTATTAGGATTTTAATGAAGTACCATGTTTTATTTGCATTTCTTTTACCCCTTCTCCAATATACACCGCACACGTCCTGGGAAAATGCAAATTCCTTCCATATAGTTTAACCTCCATAACATCATATTAGCCAAATTAATTTTACACAAGGTGTAACTGCCTCCCTTTATACCGGCAGACAGTGATTTTCATTCTCTTTTGTACCTCTATAACTAGCCAAGTGATAAGAATACACCTAAATTCTTAAAGTATAGGCCTTTACAGACAGGCCTGAATATCTACAGCCTAACACCTGCCAGGGGCACAAGTGGTGGAACAAGTTTGGGAACCACTGGTTTAAAAAAATGCTTCCATTATATTTTGTAAAACAAACAAACAAAAAAGGCTTGAAAACATTTCTAAAGATTTAGTAAAAGTTTGTTTTTACAACAGCTAACAGTTGGGACAAATTTAACCAGATTGTGTCCTTTTAATTAAAAAAATAAAACAATGTTCAACTTGTGTAGATATTTTGTTTGCTCCTTTTCATTCCACCTGTTACTATAAACACAGAGTCAGATCCTCAGCTTGTGTAAATCAACCTACATCCATTGACATCAATGGAGCTGGGACCGTTCCTTCTATCTTGGGCATCCCATGGCTCCCCTTACCATAATATCTTAGCATGTATCGATCTTTCAATGACAACACATATGTGAGGTGGGGAAGTATTATCCCCATTGTACAGATGGGGAATAGAGGCACAGAAGCCCAGATTTTAAAGGCGTGTAGGTGTTTCTCTGCTGAGCATTGCAAGGCCTAAGTGACTTAGACAGCTAAGTCCTATTTTCAAAAGTGACTTGGGCACTTAGGGGAAATATATTCAAAGGTATTTTGGCACCTAAAGATGCAGATTTTCAAAAGCACCTAGGTGCTGAACTCCCACTGTTTTCCATTTAATTTACGGATTATCCAAACTGACTGCTCTCAGGTTTTATAGTGATTTCAAATAGGGTTTGACAAGGCAAGGGAGGGTCTTCACAAAAGATCTTTGTGCTATTACTTCAAGTTCAGTTAGGGCATTTAGACTGCGCTACCCAACCTGTTAGATGCGTCAGAGATACTGACAGCAGGACGGCTGATAGGGCGGGGCACAAAGAGGACAATTGCCCAGGGGCCCTGGCAATTTAAAAGGGCCCCGGGTCCCTGGCCACCGCCATCACCAGCAGTGCAGCGGGGCTAACGCAGGCTTCCTGGCTGCCCTCATTCCGCACTTCTCCTGGGAGCGGCTGGCATGTCCCTGTGGGCCCTGGGGAGGGGGGGGTCTCTGAGCGCTGCCCCCACCCCAAGTGCCGACTCCACAGCTCTCATTGGCTGGGAACTGTGGCCAATGGGAGCTGTGGGGGCGGTGATTGCAGGCAGCGGTGCGCGAAGACCCCCCCGGGTTCCCTGCCTAGGAGCCGCTGGCCAGAGTGGTGTACCAGTCACTTTCGGGAGCCGCCCAAAGTAAATGCTATCCCCCTGACCTGCTCCCATATCCCAACCCCTTGCCCCAGCCCAGAGCCTGCACCCCACACCCAAACTCCCTCCCAGAGCTCGCATGCCACACCCAAGCTGCTTCCCAGAGCCTGCATCCTGCACCCTCTTTTGCACCCCAACCCGTTGCCCCAGCCCGGTGAAAGTGAGTGAGCGTGGGGGAGAGTGAGCGACGGAGGGAAGGGGGATGGAGTGAGCAGGGGACGGGGCCTCAGAGAAGGGGTGGGACAGGGGTGTGGTTTCAGGGAAGGGGCGGGTCAAAAGTCTTTAGGTTTGTGTGATTAGACAGTTGGCAACCCTGCCGGGTGGGCATGTGGAAGCCCTGGGCATGCTAGAGGAGCACGCCCATCAGCGAAGCCGGCAGCTCACCGGGCACCAGCCAGTGCAGTTGCAGCACCGCCCAAATGTCAGGTGGACCATGTCTGTGCGGGCGCAGCTTGTGTCTGCTTGGGGGCTCATTGACTGTTCTGCCCTGGGGCCCGGAATTGCTGTCAGTGGGCCTCGCTGAAAGACAGGAAAGAACAAATAAAAATAATCATATCTGGGGGCCTGGTTGTGTTTAGCACAGCCTGAATTCTCTGAACAGGAAACACCAGGTAGTCTGAGAAGAGAGAGAGAAGAGACAGATCAGAAATGAGAGCCAAACGTAGATCAGGACACTTGCATGGTATCTGCCTGTAAGATAGCTGGCTCCAGTTTCCTGTAGCAAAGATCTATCCCTGTTAATCAAGGACAAACTAAACAACTGATCATACAATGTGCTAGCCCCTGAACAATCAAAGAAACTGTTTGCCCACTGGGTAATAATGCTTTTCTTTAGAGCAAGGTAAAAGCCATGAGTTCACGTGATCCACGAAAGCCTAGCTCTCATAGCCTTCAGGGTTGCTATGTAAATTTCTTGTTTATTGAACACAGGAATGATTCATGGATGTAAAGCCCCTGGAAGTGGCTGTAGTAGACATGAGAGCAGCCTCTGGGTCCACTTGCCATATAAGCCTCCATTGCACAGCTAGGCAGGAGTTTCTACTGTATAGGTGTCTTTTATTTATCTGAGGCAGGAATTTATCCCTGCCCTCCTTGGACACACCTAGAACCAATTACACCTCATTCTTGGGAGAAAACTGCTATGACTCTGTTAGGGCCTAATCCTACTAAGGGGGACATAAGACTCTGAGTGAAACTGAACAGTTGTAGGTCCCCACTGCACAGGATGGGGGCAAAGTGTGGGGAGCCTGTGCAGGGTACCTATGTGCGACGTGGGACACCATTCCATTGTGGTTTCCTTTGTCCTGGTGTGAAGAAGTGTTGGGGATGAGGGAAGAAGACCACACATGGAACCACATCCATGTGTGCGGATGTGGGGGAGATTTCTGCTGGCAAGGATGCAGAAGAAGCTGTGGAATACACCCAGATTCCTTAGATTCTATCCTACCCAAACTCTGCAGAGCTTACATCTGCAAGGAGCATTCACCCCTCTACAGAACACAGGCCTAAATAGCATGTAAGCCCTGTGCTGGGTGAATTTCATCCACCATGCACAGGGAGAACATTGAGTAAATTTGAATTGTAACTTTTTATTCTCTCTGACTCCTTTCATGAAAGGAGAGAATGCTGACACTGACTATAGTGATCCCCACACAGTTTTGCCAGTGCGTGTGCTGATGTGCTTGGGGCATTGTTATTTTTCCAATGCTGACATTAAACTGAACCGAGATAGCTTATTTTGATGACTTTTCTAAAAAGGAAGAGAGGGAGTAGACATTTTGTGAATGAATGTCCACATAGGGCTTGAAAACAGACCACCAAACTCGCTTCACTTGTGAACACAGCCAGATATTGGGCAAAATTCTGATCTCTTTTGCACAGGTATAAATCTGGAGTAACTTCAGAAAAGTTAGTCCAGATTAACACTGATGTAACTGAGAACAAAATTTGACCCTGGCAGTACTTATGAGTTCCATTTTGGGGAAAGAAACCTCTTAGTGGATGCAGCATTCATCAAGGAATTGAGTCCATAGAGTTAAATGCACACTGGAGCAAAGCCAGCACTGAAATAAGTTCTTTGAACAAAGCAGTCCTGCCTGCCGCTCCTGCCTTGAATTACCTGTCTGAGCTAACTGTTCTGCTGCAGTTTGCCGTTTGACGTTAATGCAATTTAAGGCAAAGATGTCATGTCAAGGTCATATTAAAATTATTTTTCGGAACATGTTAAAATGATTCAGTGTATTTCAATTCAATTAAACTTAAAAGGATTATGTTTTTTTATGGGTGTAATTGGAATTTTTCACCAGAAGGAAAGGTTAGACTTGGAACTTATTATATAAATAAAGGAAGAGAGGTTAGGGAAACAAACTATGTTCTGCACATAAGTTGTGCTGTTCATATTTTATCTTTCAGTTTTTGATTAATAAAACACCTTGCAACTTATGCAGCTTTGCATAGCTGACTGAGCTCAGGAGCACTTGAGAGCCAAAGCAAACCGAGCTTGCTTCAGTCACTACTTAGAGAATCATATTGTTCAAGGTACTCTGGATATAATGGATTCCAGATGCGAGTGCCTAGTCTTGGGTGCGGGAAGAGAAGTCATTGGCAGTTCAAAAGCAAAAAACTGCTCCAATATAACATTGAGGATGTTCAAAATAGAGGTTGCAATTTAATTCCAGTCGTGCACCATAACTTAGCCTAAGTATTGCACAAACTTATGTTACTTTTTGAAAGAGTAAGGCTCAAATCTGACAGCTTTGGACAGTGAGGTCTTTTATATATTCACAGAATGGGGAGGGCACAAGCAATGGCCGTGAAAGCTGCCCACATTGCTGTATCAATGGCCTTTCACCCTAAGACCTCTTAGTCAACTCAATAGGAAGACAACTATTGATTTCAATGAAAGTTGACCCTAACATAGAGGAGCCCTGTAAAGGAAAAGCAATAACCTTGTCATCATTTCTATGTCCATGGCCTCACAGCTTTGGCTACACTTGCACGTTATACCGCAATAAAGCCTCCCAGAGCGCTCTACCTTACTCCCCGTCCACACTGGCAAGGCACCTAGAGCGCTCTGACTCCCTGGCTGGAGCACTCCTGGTACTCCACCTCCCCGAGAGAATTAACAGCTGTTGCGCATTGGCTGACGCTCCAGCTCCAGTGTGAATGGGGAGTAATGTCATTACGCACCGATTGAGCTCCGGAAACTCCCCATAATCCTTTTAACTGAAGCGGCCTCTCTTGTTTTGTTGCGAACTGCGGAGGCGAAAGTGCCATTTCAAAGCTCCGTTTCGGGGGCTGCTTATCAAAAAAACAAACACAGCCACTGTTTGCTTTGCATGAGCGAGGGTCAGGCAGGGGGCTCCGTTTGGAACGCCGACAGCTAACATTTGCTTGAAGAGAGAGGCGGCGCGGGGGGGACGAGGAGGGTTGGGGTCCATTTCCGTGAGCGGCTGCTTATCTTGTCTATGAGAAAAAATGAAAGAGCTGCCGTTTGCTTTCAGTGAGTGTTGGGGGGTCTGTACTTACAAGACAGCCTGCTGACACACTCTCAGCACCCCAAAACGCCACTCTCTCACCCCCCACGCTCCCTGTCACACTCCACTCCATCCCCCCCTTTGAAAAGCACTTTGCAGCCACTTGAATGCTGGGATAGCTGCCCATAATGCACTGCTCCCAATGCCGCTGCAAATGTGGCCAGGAGAGTGCGCTGGCAGCTGTCAGTGTGGACAGACTGCAGCGCTTTCCCTACTCAGCTGTACGAAGGCAGGTTTAACTCACAGTGCTGTACATCTGTAAGTGTAGCCAACGCCTACAAGGACTCCTGTCCTAGGTCCCAGCTGTGCTTATGCCCACCACTGCTCTTGAAGCCAGACAATTTATCTGACAGAGGCCACCTAACACTCATAAAAGGGCAAGAACTTCCAGCCACTACTAAACGGAGCCAGATTTGAACTGGTTCCTTAGGACCAAACCCTGAGGGCTGCTACTGAGACCCTAAGGAGTGTGGGACAGCAGGTCTACAGGCTGCAGCCTGGCTCTCCTGATCCGGAGGGCACTTGGACCCTGATCAGAAAGCAACAGAGAGAGAGGCTCAGCACCTGCTCCTAAGCAGAAGGGATTAGTCTCACAGAGGTTCTCCTTGTTTGCACATTCTTGCTCCCCTCTCTCCCGAATGTCACTGACAAGAGACGAACAAGAGGAGCCAGGACTGGGGCCTATGGCATATTTTTAAAAATGTGTCTTTTGGGCAGGGGGTAGCAGGGCCGTGTGGGAGGCTGTCTATTTCTGTTTGCCATTGCTGTGATAGGAGGTGGGTGATCTCTGTCCCAAGGAGCCCATTCTTCCTCTTGGTGAACAGCTCCAGTGAGACATTAGCTCTGGTCCCCATGGTCCTCTATGTCAATTAGCCAAGCAGTACTCTACCTCTCTGCTTAGCATGACATTCTCCAGCCTCCTCACAGCCATATATCGCATGTAGAAGTGTGTGTGTGAGGGGCCAAATTATGGCCTCCACTCCCCAGAGGTTTCTCCCCTCCCACAGCCTTTAAACAGGCTGTGTGGTGGCAGAGCGTGACCGAGTTATATGATTCTGATTGACACCCTGTTGCAGAGATGGATAGGCCAGGATTTGGTCTTTGGAGATGAAAAGCTAGTATCCCATGCACAAACCTCTGTGCCATCTCACACACATCTGACTTTTGATCATAATCTAGCCCTTTCATGCCATATTTAAGGGGTTTTGACCTTTGAATTTTTTTTATTTAGCTTTAATTATTTGTACTAGGATCCTTTTTTTTCCTTGACATACACGTTACATGCTATGATTCTTCAGTTACCACTGGATCAACATTATGTTTTATAGGATCGCTGTAGAAATCCCACTGTTTCTTATTTCTAAGGAAATACACATAAGGAGGCATTGAACTTATTATCATTGTTGGAGTGCATACTCTGGTCCCTCAGTGCTTTATCTTTTTGAGCTGGGGTGCAGTAGAAACAGCAGCTGCTCAGTATTTACAGTCTCCTACTCTACCTGCTGTGTCACATTTCCCTCCCCTTTCATTCTTCCTTTTCTTTTCTTCATGCTCTCCATTGTGCTGTCCTCCCACGTTGGGACACTATGGTACCTAAGGCTCATCTCTGCCTCTCTCCTTTCTTATCTACCCTTTTTTTCTTGGCTACTCCTCTTCCACTGAAGTTAAAGTAGTTACTCTGGATTTACAGCCATGTAACTGAGAACAAACTGTCTCAAACCTAAGGAGCTTGCAGTCCGAGCACCAGTCTTCCACAGGGATCAGTTTCAACAGGATGCTTATTTAAGGTCCCACTGAAGGATTGCAGTCTGCATTAGAAAGATCAGTGGTTAAAGTAGACTGATGCAGGAAGTGGATTGGCCAAGAAGAATGGGGAGCAACTGGGGAGTGGTATTCATCAGGGAGGGAGGTGGGTCCGCTCTCCTGCTTTTAGCAGGGGAAAGGGAGCTGTGGACCCACCTCCCCCTTTCTTAAACATCCCAGGTAAATGACCATAACCTGATTTGGGTCCAAGTTCTAAATTCAGACCTGGATCCAGATTTCCCAAACATTTGAGTGCACATAGTTGTGGAGTTTTGTTTCATACTCGTCCGTATTCACAATGACAACAGATGAAGAGAAATGAGGAAACAATGGGAAACTGGTTTTAGGGAGACATATATAGAAATTCAATTCAGCTGCAGTGATGCAGTTAGGAGTTTTGCTTTCAATTTTATTGCAGATGTTAGGTTTGCTCATCCATGGTTCAGTTTGCTTCTTTTTTTTTACATCTCCCATCTGTGTGTGTTCCACATAGTTTCAATATTTTAAAATTTGTTTTCCTTGAGAGAAACTTTTCAGAGTTTTTAACAATGAATGTCAACAATTTAACAATTTTTTACATCACATTTCTTGCCATGTTGACTGTCTTGTAGAATGACGTGTGATGTTATGTATATAACTTATTTCAATATGATTTGTTCAGAATTACTCCTGAGTCTGAGCAATTAACACAACAGTAGGTGCTGTCTGCTAGTGATTAACTATCATATTTTATTTTTGAATATATAGAGAAAAACAGCTCAATAGAGAATCTGAGCCTTTTGAAAACTTCAAAGCTCATTCATAGCTTGCATTTGGGGGATTAGGTCTTTTGTGTATAAAACTTTCCAGTCTACCAAAGCTCAATAAACACACAAATTGAAAAAAGTATTTAATTTGTTCCACATTCTGGTACCTTTGTCTGGAGTATGCTAATAAAGGAAAAAACACATGGTGAGTGCCTGATATCTGCAGGCGATAAAAGGCTTTGTTAATATCCCCTCATTTTTGACTGCTCTTGTGCATGGAAAGCCTGGAAATTGTCTTGCATCTTCTTAAGTGGAGATAACAGCAATTTACATTAATAATCACTACACCATGTAACTACATGGAAATGTCTCTCTCGCTCCATCCCTTTCACATGTACATGCACCCCACTGAGCTGTGAGTGGAAGTTGCATACATTAATACCATCACAGCGTGACTGTAGATTAGTGTGTCATTCATTAAACAAAACTGACTTAGTAATAATGTTTAAAGGGGATGATTCAAAGTCCTTTAAAATCAGTGCAGATTCCAATTAACTTCAGTGGTCTTTGGATCAGACCCTAAAATCCATTGTGGTTTTGTGTATTCTACATAGCAAACTTTGGATCATATGGTGGTGAATTTTTAGGGTTCAACATTTTGTACTTTGCCTTACAAATTTATTTTCTGATAGTTCTTATTACACCCACATACAGAATATGGATCTATCCAGATGTATTACATTGTATAGATTATATACTTCTTCAAACTCAGCGACTGATTTCAGTTCATTTAGCCTTTTTTTTTTAGCAGTGTGACAGAAAGCTTTTCTATCTGGTGTCAATGTTTTCCAGGTGGGTAACCTCTGGGAGTAGTTCATCCCTCACTCAATATAACTTTGTAATCAATAGCGGAACGTATGCTGCTATCCTAAATAGCAAGGAATCTCCCAGAGTGTTTGTGCAGGGGAGAGGCTGACAAACCAGTCTCATCTGGGTTATCAATAGGCACTATACTGGAAAGAATTATCTATCAATAAACAATTTAGTTAAGACATTTTGTGGAAATATTAGTAGATTCAGGAAGGACACTGGAGGTTATTTTATGGACTCTGTGGTTGTAAGTATCTAGTTTTTTCACTCAGCATCATTGTAATTATTTTCTCCATATGTGGCTTCCACGAAAGGAGCTAAAGGAAATAGAAAAGAAACAAAAAGAAAAGGAGGACTTGTGGCACCTTAGAGAACAACACATTTATTTGAGCATAAGCTTTCGTGAGCTACAGCTCACTTCATTGGATGCATGCAGCGGAAAATACAGTGGGGAGATTTATATACATAGAGAACATGAAACAATGGGTGTTACCATACACACTGTAACAAGAGTGATCACTTAAGATGAGCTATTACCAGTGGGGGGAGAGGGGGAACCTTTTGTAGTGTTAATCAAGGTGGGCCATTTCCAGCAGTTGACAAGAACGTCTGAGGAACGGGGGCAGGGGAGAATAAACATGGGGAAATAGTTTTACTTTGTGTAATGACCCATCCACTCCCAGTCTCTATTCAAGCCTAAGTTAATTGTATCCAGTTTGCAAATTAATTCCAATTCAGCAGTCTCTCGTTGGAGTCTGTTTTTGAAGTTTTTTTGTTGAAGAATTGCCACTTTTAGGTCTGTAATAGAGTGACCAAAGAGATTGAAGTGTTCTCCGACTGGTTTTTGAATGTTATAATTCTTGACGTCTGATTTATGTCCATTTATTCTTTTACATAGAGACTGTCCAGTTTGACCAATATACAGAGCAGAGGGGCATTGCTGGCACATGATGGCATATATCACATTGGTAGATGTGCAGGTGAACAAGCCTCTGATAATGTGGCTGATGTATTTAGGCCCTATGATGGTGTCCCCTGGATAGATATGTGGACATAGTTGGCAACGGGCTTTGTTGCAAGGATAGGTTCCTGGGTTAGTGGTTCTGTTGTGTGGTGTGTGGTTGCTGGTGAGTATTTGCTTCAAGTTGGGGGGCTGTCTGTAAGCAAGGACTGGCCTGTCTCCCAAGATCTGTGAGAGTGATGGGTCATCCTTCAGGATAGGTTGTAGATCCTTGATGATGCATTGGAGAGGTTTTAGTTGGGGGCTGAAGGTGATAGCTAGTGGCATTCCGTTATTTTCTTTGTTGGGCCTGTCCTGTAGTAGATAACTTCTGGATACTCTTCTGGCTCTGTCATTCTGTTTCTTCACTTCAGCAGGTGGGTATTGTAGTTGTAAGAATGCTTGATAGAGATCTTGTTGGTGTTTGTCTGTGTCTGAGGGGTTGGAGCAAATGCGCTATTTCCCCATGTTTACCCCCGCCCCCGTTCCTCACACGTTCTTGTCAACTGCTGGGAATGGCCCACCTTGATTATCACTAGGGTTTCCCCCGCCCCCCTCTGTAGGATTCATACAAGGTTCATGCACTTGGCAACATTCAGGGAACACCCGGAGTGTTGTGTAGGAGCAGTGCACACACGGCTCCTCTCAAGGGCATGAACCTTGGAAACTCGCCCAGATGACATGAACCGTGGGAAGCCTCCCAGGACTGGGCTCAAGGCCTGAGAGCAAGGAATGCGTTAGATAGAAATTGGTAAATAAGAATATTAAACAAAGCCAGTGTATTCCTTTTAACTGTTGAGGTATGTAATGCGCAGGAGAAGGGAGAGAAATAAAAGAGAGGGTGGAAAGCTGATAGGCAGACCAGCCCGTCAGCAGACCAGCCTGCTTGCTTGCTTAAAGCCTTGTTCAGTCTTGTATTTGAACCGCAACAACTGACGCCCAAACGTGGGGCCCTCAGCACTCACCTCGCCTGGCAAGGGTTTCAGACGCGTCACTCTTCCGCTTCGCGGATCCAGGTGAGTATTTTTCGTCGTGGTAAGTATGGGAAGCTCCCTCTCTGCTTTGCAAGTGCAACACCGCAATGAGCTACAATATTTGCTGCGTAAGGCTCAGCATGACTGTCCCACTCGAGAGCTCACTCTCCTGCTACAGGAGGTGAGTGCCCAATGCCCGTGGTACCCTGAAGCTGGAACCCTTAAGCTAGCGGACTGGGAGCGGTTGGGCCAGACATTGCACAAAGAGCCTCGAGCGCCCGTGCAGGCTTTACAAGCCTGGCACCTCTGCCGCGACGCGATACAGTGTGTCGCCTCGGAAAGGCCCTCCCTTGCACCAATAGAGAGGCTGGTGATCTTGCCACTCCCGTCTGCTCCTGCAGCCATCCCGCCTCCTGGCGATGCGACACAGCATGTCGCCTCGGAAAGACCCTCTCCCGCGCCAATAGAGGGGCTGCCGATCTCGCCACCCCCGTCCGCTCCTGCAGCCATCCCTCCTCCTGCTTCGCCCCCAGCCTCAATTACTGCCCAGCCTCAATTACTGACGCCTCCTTTGTCTTCCCCTCTGGAGCCAGTGTGTGATCACCGTCCCCCCGTGGGGCCCCATGCTCCAGGGCCCCCTGGAGGGTCGTCCGCGTCTGCTCAGGGGCTTTCGCTGGTGCAACAAACGGTTCACGCAGCGAAGACTCGCCCAGATCTTACAGCAGAGGAATTAGCTGATCTGGTCTCAGTCTGTCCGGTGACCTGGCAGGATGATGGCCAGGGCAACCAGCTTGCAAACTGGGTCAGTTTGCCTTACTTGGTGATCAGAGAGGTAAAGAAAGCGATTCGCTAGTTCGGCCTCACTAGCACGTATGTACGTGATCTCATTGAAGGGCTAGGTACTGGGTACACCCTGGTCCCTGAAGATTGGAAGGCGCTGTTGCGCATGATGCTGACACCCAGTCAGTATGTTATTTGGCTTAGTGAGTATCGGCAGATGGCGGAACGCCAAGTCCAGGTATATATAGCGCAAGGTGTCACTTATGAGCAGTTAGCAGGAGAGGGTCAGTTTGCTACCGTTCAGATGCAGTCTCAACTCCAGCAGGCTGTCTTCCCCATTATTTCCGCCTGCGCCCAGCATGCTTTCCGGAAGGTCCCGGATTCAGGCAAGCCTACCAAAAACTTTGCCAGTATCCATCAGGGTGCATCAGAGTCCTTTATGGATTTTACCAACAGATTGCAGGAGGCTATCCTCCGGCAGGTGGATAACCCTGCGGCAGCTCAGGAGATTCTGTTAAAAATGGCGGTTGAAAATGCGAACGAGGATTGCTGCCGTGGTCTCCAGGCGGCACAAGCTGCTGGCATTCTAGAGCTGTCGGATATGCTGCGGGCGTGCCAAAACATCGGCACACAAGCACATAAAGCTGGGGTTCTGGCCGCCGCCCTGCGGAAAAGTGGGAAGGAAGGGAAGTGTTGTTATCACTGTGGTAAGGAGGGTCACTTTCAGCGGGAGTGCCGCTCATCGACGGCGCCCGCCCGCCCCTCAAAGAAGTGCCCCAAGTGTCGGAAGGGCTATCACTGGGCTAATCAGTGTCGTAGCGGGTCGGAAAACCGCATGACGGGTCCCCCCCCGAACTCAGGGCCAAACGGGGGTGTTCCCCACTCAGACAATTGTTCCTCTGCCTTAAAATCCATAGACTCCATGAGGGCGGTGACTGCTGGAAGTGCAGGGCTTGATTTGATTATGCAGGAGGACGCTGATTTTCAGTTGCCGGGGGAGGTTTGCGCCATACCTACACAGGTGATGGGACCTCCCCCTGCCGGATTTGTGGGTCTGGTTCTCCCTCGCTCACATCCTGGGAAACAGGGTTTTTTTGTCATCCCAGGGGTCATTGACGCCGATTACACTGGTGTTATTAAGGTTCAGGTGTGGACCCATCTTCTGCAGTCGCTCCCGCGTGGACGGTCAATTGCACAATTGATTTTAGTCCCCTATCAGGTGCCAGCCGCAGAGGATCGAGCCCGGGGCAGAGGTGGCTTTGGATTGACGCTGTCTCAGTCACCGCCTCACGACACGTCCTCTCAACTTGTTGCTCTAACAATGTCGCTCCGCCCCTCGAAACCTCAGTTAACACTTCTTTTAAATAATTTTCCTTTTACAGGGCTGGTGGACACTGGAGCTGACGTTACGGTGATTTGTGATCTGGACTTGCCGGTCAGTTGGCCAACAGTTCCTTCTAAAGAGTTGTGGGGGATTGGGGGTAGCAAACCCGGGCGCCAAAGTTTGTCTTGGGTCACAGTCTCTAAAGCAGGAGGCCATGCCCTTGCTACAATCCGCCCTTTTGTGCTCCCTGTCCACCTCAATATTTGGGGCCGTGACTTACTTGTAAAGCTAGACACCACCCTCGATATTAATATATAATGGCACAAAACCCTCCCCCACCCACCTTGCCCTCCGCATTACCATTGGTATGGCAATCCTTAGAGCCCGTATGGATTGACCAGTGGCCCCTCCCCCTAGAAAAGCTGAAAGCGCTTCATTCGCTTGTACAATAATATTTGCATGCACAGCGCTTGGAGAGCTTCACTAGTCCTTGGAACTAGCTGCTGTTATTTTGGCCTTTCAACTTTTTGCTGATTGTCCCTTTAATTTAATTGTGGACACACATTATGTTTATCAGGTAATTGATCATTTACCCCTTGCCCTCATTACCCCTCAGGTCGATGCGGACCTTCTTCGCCTGTTTTTGTCCTTACAGTATCTCATCACCACTCGTAATTTCCCTTATTTTGTTGCTCATATTCGCAGTCATACCCCTCTGCCTGGGATACTCACTGAGGGCAATGCGCGTGCCGATCGCGCATTACGTGGTCAGGTAAATTCCCTCTTTTCTGACCCCATTGAAAGCCATTCTTTTTTTCATTAGTCTGCCTCTGTTTTGGCCTGACAGTTTCACATTCCTGCTGATTATACACGTTCTATTGTTCGTTCCTGCCCCCACTGTGCCGCTGCTGCCCCTACCTTTTTTTATGCCATTAACCCCAGAGGTACTGCAGCGAATCAGCTGTGGCAAATGGATGTCACTCACGTGCCACAATTCCGCCCCTATTCGTTTTTGGAGGAGAACGCGGTGCCTCCCGGGTCGACAATGACGGGACGGAGACGGAGGAGACATAGCGTCCCAAGCCAGCCCGTGACATGGGGAGCAGTGAAAGCATTGGCTCAACGAAGACTGGCAGCAAACCAACAGCCAGAGACTCCTGAGATTCTGTTTGTGGCCATTCTCGCCCAAATCACTGCTAATTCCATATTGATTGTATGCCTTATGTGCCTGCTATTTCCTGTAGGAGTTGACTCGGGAGCGCCTCCTCCGTTATGGGCCCGAATGACATATAACCTATGGGAAAGATTGGCTTCAATAGCAAATGTTACCCACTTTTGTTTATTTGATTTTGTAGCAGCTGAAGAATTGTTAGGTACGTGCCTTATTCCAGTATGTTGTCACCCTGAGGAAATAGGGAATGAGATGATGCTCGCTGCTTACGCGAACCTCTCTTCCCAGTACTCTAGCATGGCTAATTGGGGCCCGGCCAATTACACTTTACCTTCTTGGGCTTATTTTTTGTTGTTGCTGTGTGCAATGTATTTCCTTTTTGTTAAGGCTTTGTCGAGACCCGCCCTGGCAGGCTCCACGAGTTATGACCTTGTCTGTCCGGGAGTTAATGACTTGCAAAAGCAAATTGATGGCTACCATGAGATGGCTGAGCACAAATAAACAAAAAAGGGGGGGATGTAGGATTCATACAAGGTTCATGCACTTGGCAACATTCAGGGCATATCCGGAATGTTGTGTAGGAGCAGTAGGAAACTCGCCCAGATGACATGAACCGTGGGAAGCCTCCCAGGACTGGGCTCAAGGCCCAAGAGCAAGGAATGCAGTAGATAGAAATTGGTAAATAAGAATATTAAACAAAGCCAGTGTATTCCTTTTATCTGTTGAAGTATGTAATGCGCAGGAGGAGGGAGAGAAATAAAAGAGAGGGTGGAAAGCTGACAGGCAGACCAGCCCGTCGGCAGACCAGCCTGCTTGCTTGCTTAAAGCCTTGTTCAGTCTTGTATTTGAACCGCAACACCCCTCCTGCTGGTAATAGCTCACCTTACCTGATCACTCTCATTACAGTGTGTATGGTAACATCCATTGTTTCATGTTCTCTGTGTATATAAATCTCCCCACTGTATTTTCTACTGCATGCATATGATGAAGTGAGCTGTAGCTCACGAAAGCTTATGCTCAAATAAATGTGTTAGTCTCTAAGGTGCCACAAGTACTCCTTTTCTTTTTGCGGATACAGACTAACATGGCTGCTACTCAGAAAGGAGACATTTGTCATTAAATGGCTATCCTTCCTTCCTCTCAGGGTTGTCAACTGTGTTACCAAGAGAGTGCTAAGATTGCCATTTTCCTTCACCTTAAGTTCCCAGATGACAGCTGCCATCTCCCTTGGTTGAGAATGACTGAACAGAGCATCTTGGGAGAGTATCAGATAAAGGGCTCACTGCTTAGCAACTTAAAACAATACTTCCTGAGCAAGGGCTGAAACGTGTGCTGGTGCCGGGAAGGGAAAACTGAATCCTGGATCTCCTTCTGGGAAGAGAACTACTATAATGAATTCATGAGCTGCACACAGATAAAATCACTATATAAATCACACACACGTGAGGAGCTGGGACTAGAACCCAGGTGCTTTTGCTCAAGAAACAGTTATCCACCTACGCTAAGGAAACGCCTTCTAGTAGGTCCCATAACCAGTCTCTGAACCAGATCCACCCTTGTTCATGCATGCAAAGTCAGTCCATTACATTGCCCATGGGGTTGGTCACATTTGTGTGCCTATTTTTAAAAGATTCTATTAAATCTTATATGAGGATTTTCACTTAGCAAAGAGATACAAAATCAACTGCTGTATTTTTCTTTCCCCAGACCTTTGTTCTTGGTCACAAGCCTTGAGCTCTTATAAACAGACACATTTCACTTTTCATTGCCTAAATTTGTATGGATCTGAAGCTGTTTTAATAGCATATAAAAACAGCTTAGTCTTTTATAGCCTTTATTTATAAAGGAAGCCTGGGGAGTCCCAGATTTTAAATGTCATTAAGCTCAAAGCACAATTTCCTGTGCATACTGAAGAGACCTGTACATTAAGTTCAAGGAGGTTTGATGTACAAGGTTCTTGTATACTTCAGACAGATTAGTTGTACGTTGATACTACGAACTATAACTGAACTGATAAGCATCTCTAATCAGGTCATTTAAAAATTGTTGTTGCTGTGAGACAAGACAAATACTTAGTTCTCTGAGTTTAGCACAACAAGGATAACAAATGGACATATGTTATCTTGTATCATCTGTCTAATACACTAAAAAAATACCTTCAGGAGCCTTCAGGATTATGGTTGAGGACCATTACCTTAGATGAAAGTTGGAAGAGTTGATCCAATTAAACTACCACCAATATCTTCTCATGCCATCTGAACGTCTTTTTTTGGTTCTTGTTTCTTTTTACTGACTGATTTCTAATTTGCCCCTTTTAGGATGGGATCTGTGCAGAGTTTGGCAGTGCATTCCACATGCAAACATTTATAGAATCACAGAATCACTGGAAGAGACCTCAGGAGGTCATCTAGTCCAACCCCCTGCTCAAAGCAGGAACAACCCCAACTAAATCATCCCAGTCAGGGCTTTGTGAAGCTGGGCCTTAGGAACCTCTAAGGATGGAGATTCCACCACCTCCCCAGGTAACTCATTCCAGTGCTTCACCATCCTCCTAGTGAAATAGTTTTTCCTAATATCCAACCTAGACCTCCTCTACTGCAACTTGAGACCACTGCTCCTTGTCCTGTCATCTGCCACCACTGAGAACAGCCTAGCTCCATCCTCTTTGGAACCCCCTTTCAGGTAGTTGAAGGCTGCTATCAAATCCCCCCTCAGTCTATTTCCTTTTTTCTGATTCTGTAGCTCCTCTTTTTTCACTATAAATTTTGGGTTCGACTTATCCCCAAAATCTCACTGCAAAACTCTGCAGTTTGAACTATGTTACATGGAAAAGCATGAGAATCTCCCTGCATCTCATGAATGTTGATGCAAATCAAGCTGAACTTCCTTGAACCTTGGCCACGTTTACCCCAAAGGTTTGAGAGCCTTAGCTTTCCTTTAGATGAGTCTCAGTTGCCTTTTGAGTTTATAACAAAACCAGAAAGCAGATGAATAATAATAGCTGGCTTCAGGTTTCATTGCAAGCCACTTACACCATTCAATAGTACTTAGGACACAGGGTGCATTTTGCTATTTTGTATTTAATGGTTCTGAGGCCTACTTGATTTTAGGGATTGATTATCAACTCTATTCAGTGCATATGAGATATCTGGAAGTAGGTTCAGAGCTCTTGATCTGTACTGATGGTTAGTAATATGTGCACAGTGGGGGTGTTTAAAGTTTAATGTCAGTAAAGTGGTGCTTTGAGATCCTTGAATGCAAAGATATATAGAAGCACAAAGTTCTATTATTTATCTATTTATTTATTTGTCATTTCAGTAAACAAGTAAATTATCATTTTTAGCACACGCCAAATAAACATCTTGGCCTCATCCTCAGCTGCAGTCAGTAATACTAGTTGTAGTTGCTTATCTGGATCCATGTGCAACTTCCTGATCCTGGCACTGAATGAGGCTTTTTTTCATTCCTTGAGGCTGCTCTAAACTACACACAGCTGGCTATGTCATGCAGGGCAGATTCACCAGCCAGGGATCATAGTGTGCTATGGCTACGCTTACCCTTTCCCCAGAATGTCCCCTACATTGGCTCTATGACAACCAGGGATTCTACTACACTCAGGGAATGCCCAGCTGGGGAGATCCACCAGCTTTTTAGCTCCTTTTGCTATGGGAGGTCATTCAGTCAAGTTAAAATAATAACACAAAAAATAAAATAGACCTATTAATAGATTTGAGTCAAAGTAAATAGAAAAACTTTGTAGCTCAGCATAAATGCTGAGTTCCAAGGGGCCTGATTCTGACCTCATATACACTGGGGTAGCTCCATTGGCCTCTGGAAAGTTACTCCTCATTTACATCTATGTAAATCAGATGAGACTGTAGATCTAAGCCTGAATAGTATGCAAACTGAGAACGTTACTTCAGTCTGAAAGCAGCAACCAGGTTGTTTGCTCATTGATACACAAATTAATGATCTTGAAAAGATTTAAGAAATCTCATTTTTCAATGAGTAAACCTACATTGAAATATGTAATGTTCAAGGTTCTTCACTTCATTTGCATCACAAAGGCAGATTTTGTTTAGAAGGCTACTGAGCCCTGACATCTGAAGGGGCAGCAAAATTAATATTATCCAGTTAGGGCAGTCAAACACACTTCCTTGTGTACCATTGGCTATGAAACTGATGTTTCTTAACTGCGTCAGCCCATTGAGCCATTGGCTTGGGAGAACTTTGACTGTGGCTCATTATGCAGAGGATACTCAGATTTTTTTATATGTTGGAGAATATGTCTTTAATTTCCAGTGAAGGTAAAATGAATATCTACAAATGTCCAGTCTGGTTTGAGAAATGCAGCAATCCGTGAAACCCTAGGAGAAAGAAAACATGGCCCTTCAGAAGACTAGTTTTAGGAAAACGTAAAATGGAATTCTCTCCCACAGATGTTTCTCTATGCCCAGTTTAATTAACAATTTTAGTAATGTACTAAGAAAATAGGTTGAGATTTTCAAAGCTGACTAGTGCATTTAACCACACAGCTCACCGGGATTAAGGGGAGATATGTGGATAAATTCCTTAGTTGGCTTTGAAAAGCTCAGGTATAATTTCTAATTGACCCGGAGCATATGATCTGCCTTTAGAAGACCAAAATAGGAGATTTTTGAAGACTTTGCCTTGCTGATTATAATTCTGAAATTTATGTGCCTCTTGAAATAAAGAAAGCTTTGCATCCCTCCTTGGAAATATTAAGTGAGAATTGGGTTGATAAGTTTAGTAGTATGCCACCAAAATACAGCATTCCTATGGGATAGTTTGAAGGACCACTTTTCCTTTCCTTATAGTAGTCCTGATTAGATAATCCTAGAATGTCATGCCTACATGCATAAAAAAAGGCAACAAAAGCAATTGATATTGTTTGAGTGAGGAAATTCCATGTAGCCAGTGGCTTAAAGATGCTGACTTTGGTTGAAGGTACAATGAACAATATAACTAGTGGAGCTTAGGGTAAATCCAGGAATGGGTCAGTCACTGATCTGCTTTACTGGTGTAAGTGGGGTTGTAATGGTGTAACTTGGAGAAGAATTTGGGCCCATCTACTGGTAGGAAAATTCCACTTAAACATAACCCTCTCATTCCCCATCCGACTTAAATTGTATGATAGAATTTCAGAATGTTTTACAAAGAAGAAATCTTGCAGTATCTTCTAAATTGCCCATGGGGTATCCAGATAGCTGGTTTCTCACGAGAAGAAGAGACATACTTCTAGGCTGCCAGTCTGACAATCTCTGTTAGAGAAAACTTCTAGTGAGTTGCCATGCCTAGACCTTCTTTGATGAGGCTTCAGGTAGGCATTCATTTACACAACTCCTAAGGGGGTCTCTTGAGTTTGAAGTCCATAGACAAAACTTTGTCGCTGAAGACAACTGTTGATCATTCCCAGGAAACAATAAGTTAGATTATTACTGATAGCAAGGGAAAAATAACATATGTGGCAGAAAATTGGTAAGGAACATTATTATGAAAAAGGGGTATTATTTTGGATAAAATTAAAACTCTTGATATTGCAGTCATAACAATGTTGTAACTAATGAATTCAACATCCAGCAGATAAGGATCTAGCGAATTATAGAGGCTCAGTACTTGCTGACCTGCTACATTATGCAGCAGCTTTATTAGCAGAAGCTGCAGATATTTGACTGTGCTTCTCTTATAAACAGAAATGCTAGAAAATGTTTCACTATTGATGTCCAGTGGATAAAGAAACTCAGTGTCAGGTGAGGCAATGTATCTAATAGTTCCTAAAGCAGGGAATGGGAGTCAAGACTACTGGGTAGAGCTGGTCAAAATTTTTCAGTGGAAACTTTTTTCCATTTTTTTTTGGATGAAATGGAAATTTTCACAAAAAATGTCTGCTTTCCTTGGAAACCTAATATCAGCCCATAGGTAATATTTCTAGTGGTGTGTCATGCTTACAATTTTTATTAATTTTGATGTGTAGTTCAGATGTAATTATTTTATTCCTCCAGTTTTTTCATTGGTTCCCTTCATGTTTGTTTTTGCTCTAATGGATTTTTGAACGGTATTTTTTCTTTCATGCACTGTGTAGTGAAATTCCAAAGACTAATCATGGAAGTAGTCCTACAAAATGACACACTGAAGAGTGACAAGACCTCACCCCTGAATTATCTAGCTCATCTAAGAGGTATTTTCCTTTCTCTATATGTGGAGGTTTAAACATTTCCCTACACATGTAAATGAGCTCTTCCTTCACTGGAGAGAGAATGAGATTTCTAACATTTCATGGATTGCAGTTTTGTTACTGACTTCATGAGTTCTTTTCATAAGTGAAAGTGTGGACTTGAATTTAATTTCACAAAAACTAGGCGGAGACTTTTGCTTAACCCTGTCCTTCTTGGAGTCGATGGCAAAGCTCCTATCTGATGAGAATGAAGGGTGCTCAGTAACTTTGCAATATTGGGTTCCCTGTTTGTAAATTTTGGTGGGACTTTGGCATTGTGGTCTCAATATACTAGCTAGACATATTTCTTGACCTTTTATCATTTGTGAAACCTCATTCAGTAAAGGTCCAAAATGGGCCAGATCTGGGCACACTGCAAAAGACATCTGTTTGATAGGGTTTTTTAGAGAGGGATGAGATATGCTTCGTGGAAGAATGAAGGAATGGGAAGCAGCTTTTGTATGTGGCTGGCAGAGTTAACATGTCAATGATTATTTTAATGCTGCTGGGATTTTGCTGCAATATCAGGATCCCTAGGACAGATGTTTTTTATTATTATTTAAATGGAAATGAAAAATAAATAAAGGGAAGTGGTACAGGCACACAGGGGCCACATCATTTCAATGTATATTTAATAAGACAAACAGGAAGAGGAAATAGTATATATGTATGACATCACTGAGTTATTTATGATTATTTGTATAATAGTAGCACCTAGAGGCCCCAGTCAGAATCAGGTCACTATTAGGCATTGCACAAAAACATAGTACGAGACAGTCCCTATCTAGTTTACGCTCTAAAAAGACTAGACAGACAAAAGATGGGAAGAGAAACAGAGGTGAAGTGACCTCCTCAGATCACACAGCAGAGCCAGGAATGAGGCTTTGCAAGGTGTTTTTTCCCCCCTTTTTCTACCCACGCACCTTGGTATGCTGCTCTCTTTCCTCAGCCCTCTGTGGCAATGGGGAAGGGATCTAGACCTGGGTGGCATTTGGGATAGTGACCATTTGCCATGGCATAGTGCCCCACTCAATCCTTCCAGACAAAAGGGCACAAGGTTTTGCTGACCGAGTCAGTATTATCTGATTATTTATATATAGGGTTATGTGCATGGAGCTTTGCAGATATGCAAGATGACACATCACTGTCCTGGACAGATTACAGATTAAGGCCCTGATTGGTGTTATGGGGGTCTGCTTGAGAGGTGGAGTAAATCTCTTTTCAGGGTCAATGCCTAAGAGCCTGTTTCTACATATGGTTACAGATGTGAATGGGAGGTTGGGGCCCTAAGTAGATTTATTGACCAATACATGAGCACAGATGCTGAATCAGAGCTGATAGAATGGGGAAAATTAGGTCAAAAAGCAAAACATTGTGTAGTGTATCACGGGCAAATCTGGTCTGAAAGGCAATAAGAAACATGCACTGGCATTGTTATTAGGGTTGCCAATTTTGGCTGGACGTTTTCCTGGAGGTTTCATCACATGACATAATCTTTAATTAAAGAAAAATCTTTAATTCCTGGAGACTCCAGGCAATCCTGGAGGGTTGGCAACCCTAACTGTTATTACTCCTGCATGATGGTTAATAAATACCATATTGCTTAACAAAGCAAAGTTGTGCTAGACAACAATACAAATGGAAATGATCGTGTACTGGCAGATTGGAAACATTACTTTTCCTATGGAAAAACAATTATACATCTCTATGAGTACGCCACTTACAAAATGAGAAATGACTGCCTCGGAAGCAGTGCTGTGGGAAGGGATCTGGAGGTCATAGTTAAGGCTACGAGGAGGTCATGGAAGTCACGGAATCCATGACTTCCAGAGACCTCCGTGACATTGGGGCCCCGCAGCAGCCCAGCCACCACCAGCAGCGGGCGACCCTCCCACAGTAGGGCAGCGGCTGAGAGAGTGGAGGATTTCCCCCCAGTTCCCCAACTGCTGTGGGTGGTGGCCCTCCCCCAGATCCCCAGCCCTGCAGGGCGGCGGGACCCGCTCAGCTCCCCAGCTTCCGCGGGCGGCAGGGGAATCCCCCGGAGTGCCCCAGCCCCCATGGGCAGGGGACCCTCAGATCCCAGCCCCCCGTGCTCAGGGGTCCTCCCAGATCCCAGCCACGGGGCAGGGATGGGGGCTGGAGCTCCTTGACACTGCATGCAGTGTGGCAGGGTGCTGGACCCTCCTCCCTCCTCATTTTGTCAAGGATGTTTTTAGTAAAAGTCAGGGATGTGTCAGGGCTTCTGGGAATTTTTATTCATTGCCCATGACCTGTCCATCACTTTTACTAAAAATATCCATGACAAAATCGTAATCTTAGTCATTGTGGATTGCAAGCTAAATATGAGTCAACAGTGTAACATGGTTGCAAAAAAACACCAACCAACCCTCCCCAAACCTCATCATTCTGGAATGTGTTAGCTGGAGTGTTGTAAGCAAGACACAAGAAGTAATTCTTCCGCTCTACTCCATGCTGATTAGGCCTCAACTGGAATATTGTGTCCAGTTCTGGGCCCCACATTCCATGAAAGATGTGGATAAATTGGAGAAATTCCAGAGAAGAGCAATAAAAATGTGTAAAGATCTAGAAAACATGACCTATGAGGGAAGATTAAAAAAAATTGGGTTTGTTTATTCTGGAGAAGAGAAGACTGAGAGGGGACATGATAACAGTTTTCAAGTACATTCAAAGGTTGTTACAAAGAGGAGGGAGGTAAATTGTTCTCATTAACCTTTGAAGATAGTACAAGAAGCAATGGACTTAAATTGCAGCAAGAGCCATTTAGGTTGGACATTACACAGGCGCAACCTTCCAAAGTGCCGAGGGGTGCTTGATCCCCGGCTCTGCCCCAGGGCTCTGCCCCTACTCCACCCCTTCCCCCAAGGCCAAACCCATGCCCTGCCTCTTCCCCCCCCGCTCCACCCCACCCTGCCTCTTCCTGCCTAGTTCCGCCCCCTCCCCCGAGCACGCCACATTCTCGCTCCTCCCCCCTCCCTCCCAGCCTCCTGCAAGCCGTGAAACAGCTGACTGTTGCGGGTGGGAGGCATGGGGAGGGAGGGGGAAGATACCAATCTGCAGGGCCTGTAGGCCAATGGAGGCTGCGGGAAGTGGTGCGGGCCGAGGGACGTACCGGCCGCCGCTTCCTGCAGCCCCCATTGGCCTGGAGCGGCAAACCGCGGTCAGTGGGAGCCACGATCGGCCGAACCTGCAGACACGGCAGGCAAACAAACCGGCCCGGCCCACCAGGGGCTTTCCCTAAACAAGCAGTGTCCCAAGTTTGGGAAACACTGGTCTAGATAATACTTGCCATGAGTACAGGGGACTGGACTAGATGACCTCTCAAGGTCCCTTCCAGTCCTACGATTCTATGATTAATTTGCCATAGATTAAAAAGTTGCTTGTTCTGTCATGGGCAATTAGTAAATATCATTTGTATATAGGTTACAAAGATGTTGTGCCATTCTCCATCTATCTCAAGCAAAAAACAGTCATAGATATTATTTATTTCAAACACTACGATGAATGTGGTCTGCCTCATAAAAATGACTGAGGAAAGGACATCTGCATATGTAACTGATGTTCATTTACTGTCTAAGATGGGTTTGCCTGATTTTCATTTGTTTAATTCATTTATGGGTTACACTTGCATTTGTACCCAATTTAATGTCTAGCACGAGCTTTTTCTGGTTTATCCTAAAAACTTTCGAATAGTTGTAGTCATCTTTTTACATTTAAAGCAATAATTGATTTTGCAGTATTTCACCTGGAAGAAAACCACCCCACTCTGGTCCTCCTCTGCAAGAGATACTAGGATGGGATCACATAGCGCCAACGTGGCTGGCTCTGTGCCAACCAGAGATTTCTCCGTGCCAGAGTAATCTTCTTCTGCCCATGAAGGAAGCTTTACAGCTCCTTTGTGCTGTTGAAGGAGCACCAATAGGCTCTATCATGGCCCCGAATATGACTTATAGACTTTAAACACAAAAATTCAGTAAGTCAAAGCTGTTTTTTATAGTCACCGGGCTATTCAGAGGTGGAATTGAGATGATAAGTAATTAAACTATTATTTTCCAGACTGCAATACTTTAATACTTCAGAAAATGAGGTCAAAGTTGGTTTTTATTTCAGGCAAATTCCAACTAAATCAAAGCAGATTGTTCAAAAAGAAAGCCTACAAATTTAGGCCCCTACTGATGTGTTGGTACATAAATATGAGTACGTCACTTTCCAGATCAGAGTTTCAGTGAAAAAAAAAATTAAACTAATGTGACAGGGTCGGGCCAGATGGCTACAGGAGAGTGATTTTTTTTTTTGAAGCAAAAAAGAATTTTATTTGTGTAACACTTACAAAAAATCACCCAAAAGAATAAAGCAAAACTATGCAACAAAACAAAAGCAAACACAAGGTATAACACAGCAGTCTTCAGGAGGCAGAAGTGTTCAGGCTAGCCTGGGCCCAGAGCGGTGGGGCTTCGTCGACACTCATGGTCTTCCACCCCCTCGAGTTACTTAGTGCCACGCCCAGTGTCACCGATTATTCCTCTCCTGAGAGTGCCCAACAAGATGGGCATGGCTGCTGGGTGGGCGGTTTGGGGGTGGGGGGACGTACACCCACGTGTGATAGGACCTCTCCTAGGTGACAGTGATGATGTTATCCACAGTGGCAACGGCTGGGGATGGGGTCTCTTGCTCTTCCCCTCAATCAAAAGGTCAGACGGAGGGAACCGGATGGGGTCACCGAGCAGAGAACCTTGGACAGTGCCCACCGCTCCTCGAAGGCGTCAAGGGAGTCGGTGGACGCCGCCCAGAGGAACTCTGCCCGGATACGTGAATATACTGAGGATCGGAAAACGGCCCTACAATCGCAGGACGCTTCATTAGCCAACCTCCCCTCTCTGGTTTTATAAATGGTTATTTTAGCTAGGGCTAGGAGGAGGTTAACCAGGAGATCTTGCAATTTTGTGGGGCCACGGATGGGGAGTGTGTAGATAAAAAGATGAGGGGAAAAGTGTAGCCAAAAGCGTAATAAAATATTCGTGAGGAGCCGGAAAAGGGGCTGCAGCCTGGCACACTCTAAATATACGTGTGCCAGGGTTTGCCTCATGTTGCAAAAAGGGCAAATATCCGGGATGGGGGTGAACCGCGTCAAAAATATGCCCGTGCTCACAGCTCCGTGAAGGAGCCGCCAACTAATGTCCCTGACGGACCTCGGGACCAAGGTGGAATACAGGCTGGCCCACCGGGGTTGCTCACCCTCCAAAGGTGGCAGGAGGTCCCACCACTTTGTAAGGGGTGGGACACCAGGGTGTGGGCGTGAAGGGTGTGAAGCGTGAGTGTGTATAGATATTTCCATGTCGCGATTTGGAAGCTGACCGGCTGCAGTTCATCTACGGGGTAGGGGCCCAATTGAAAGGTCCGGCGGGCCTGGGGTAGAGGGTGGACGGGGTGCACCCTCGCCCAGGGCTCGGTTGAGATAAGCCCGAGCAGCGGGCGTCAAGGCGTCCTTCACCTCCTGAAGTATGTGCTGGGGGGTACGAGGTCTGGAGAGCCCCATGCGCCGAGCGAGCATCAGGGGATCCAGCCAGTCTCCCCGGTCGTAGTCCAGGAGGTCTCTGACTCTCGTGACTTCCGCCAGGACCAAACTCTGGCGCACCGAGTGGGACTCCGCCACCTGCACACAGAGCTGGGGGTTGTGTAGCAGGGGCTCCGTGAGGAGAACTGCTTCCACGGTGACCGCCATGGACCTGGTCATTGACAATAGTTTCCAGGTCCGGAGGAGGTCCTGGTAGAAGACCGGCAGCCCGTACAGGAGAGTGATAGAAGGCAGATATATTAGCCCCAGGTTAAGTAGGTCCCTTTTCCCTGGGTAAGGTAACAGGGAAGGTTCCAGAACAATCAGGAACCTTCTGGAAAAAATTAAGACAGACAGGCTGATTAGAACACCTGCAGCCAATCAAAGAAGCTGCTAGAATCAATTAAGGCAGGCTAATCAGGGCACCTGGGTTTAAAAAGGGCTCACTTCAGTTTGTGGTGCGTGTGTGAGGAGCTGGAAGCAAGAGGCACTAGGAGCTGAGAGTGAGAACGCATACTGTTGGAGGACTGAGGAGTACAAGCATTATCAGGCACCAGGAGGCAGGTCCTATGGTGAGGATAAAGAAGGTGTTGGGAGGAGGCCATGGGGAAGTAGCCCAGGGAGTCGCAGCTGATGCACAGCTGTTCCAGAAGGCACTCTAGACAGCTGCATTCCTCAGGGCCCTGAGCTGGAACCCAGAGTAGAGCATGGGCCCGGGTTCCCCCCAAACCTCCCAACTCCTGATCAGACACAGGAGGAGTTGACCTGGATTGCGGGTTCACGACAATGGCCAAACTGAGGGCTGCCGTGAATCTCTGAGGCGAGCAAATCTGCCAATAAGCACAAGACCCATCAAGGTAGAGGAGGAACTTTGTCACACTAAGTAGCAACTATTTTATTCATATTTTGGCAAAAGTGAATCCAGTAAATAATCCTCCTCTGAACCATTCAGTTCTTCATCCCTAGCTTCATTTCTGCCCCACCCTATCGTCTGTTGTATAAATTTAGATGGAATATATGGTTAAAAGTGATACCATGACCCAGTCACTGTCCAACATTAAACAGTTTTAAACAAGGCTTGGGGTTTGGTATACAGAGATCTCAGTCTGCTCAGTACCATGGCAAACACACCATTAAAAATCCTTTCAATCTTTTTAGTAAAGATATAGAAGAGAAGGAAAAACATTTGAAATGTAAAGTATTAAGTAAGGCTGGCTTTCATTTTAACAGTGTCATGGTGCCTGGTATGTGGCTCACAACTGAGAGGCCAATCTCAGGTCAGACTGTCAGAAAACAGGGCAGACACCTCAAACTGGTGGTATATGCTATAATTAGATTTCACCAAGTAACAAATGTGTGCTCCTGGATTACTATATCAGTCTCAGCAGGGAACACAGGCAGTCCCCTTAGGCACAGCAGCCAAACTTGCCACCCAGGCAAGCTGGACTTAATGATGAAAGGTTATTAAAATCAGTATTCACCACACAGTTGGTTCTTCCAGCCCCAAAGGGCCAGTCACTTACCCCATGTCAAGGTACATTTCAGATCTCACCAAAGACGGCTGAAGTCAGTTTCTCTAGTAAACTAACAAAAGATTTATTAGCTAAGAAAGGAAGTGAGAGTTATTGAGAGATTAAGCAGATAAAATACATTACAGGTGAATCAGAGTTTATAGTCCCAATGCCGAGATGTAATAATGTCTGCTAGTTTTCCATAAGTCCCTCAGGATTTCCCAAAATGGCTTTGAGGACCTCTGTCCAATTGCTTACTGTTTTGCCTGTTAGTCCAAACAGTTCAGAGATGCAGGGTTCTCCCCAGGGGGCATTTTTATAGGTAAAAATAGTCTGGTGAATGCTGCTAGCACAGCATGGGTCTCACAATAAAACAAGTTAGTTAACTGCAAAGAGAATTTTTTTTTATTTAATCCAGTTTGCTTAAATTGAACTGCCTGTGAAACTCCATTGGAGGTAACAACATGTGTGCATATTATTTCTATTAAAGAAATATGGACTTTATATGAATTTGTATTGCCTAGGAGAGGGCTAGACAATACAGGACATACATTTCTGGGGGGAAATCTAAGACTGGGAGTGTGGCTGGGTCACCCTGCATGCAGTATAACCAAGGCAGATAACAGCCACGGTGTGGCTGGCTGCAGCACAAACATAGACACACTGGAAACTGTTTGTGAGCAATCCAGACCGGAGGCTGCAGAAGCAAGGAAGTGTAAGGACACCCCAGGTTAGAGGACATGGATGACACAGCTACTCATTAGTCTGGATTGTGCCCTGGGCATGTCACAGGTGGTGATGTCCTCTGCCTCTCTCTCTCTCTCTGTCTGGCCCGGTTTGGTCAGGATATCTTCAAGATTGGGATGAAGAAAATGTGGGGTCCCAAGAGACAATAGGTGTGGCAACCAGGACGGTGAAACTTGCTCCAGTAAACAATTTTTTCCCCAAAGGAGAACCCAAAAGGGAGTGATCAGTTGAACAGCACATCACCTCATTATTTTGTCTGCTAATTAGGCCTAATATCCAGCATACCAATTTTGACTGATTTCTGGTTCCACACTTTTCTTGTGTACTGTATCTTAACACAGTGCTTGAGTGATATCATATAGGCCTTTTTGTTTGTACTAATTCAGTCTGTCTGTCTCCCTTTTGCACGTTCTCCATCAAAATTGATACTGGTTATTGTGACATTTCATAAACTTTCACACACTTTTTACAGTTGAGCCCACAATTAGGGTAATTTTGTAGGCCTAATTATCACAACACTTCTTCCTTAATTTGGCTATTCAAGAAATTCAGTGCTTCATCATAATCATGAGATGCTTTTTTTTTTTAGCATCCTTCACAAGATATAGTTTGTCCAGGGAAAAGAATGAAACAAAGATTCATAATGAAGAAAATTTTTCTTGCAGCACTAGAATTTTTTTATTCAGCCTGCGGATTGGGGAGGAATGGAGTGTGTCTAGATATATCTAAAAAATATGGATTTGGTTATCATTTTAATAAAACTCTTTTTAAAATCTCCACGTTATTAACGTCCTCTCTCATGATCAAAAGTTTCAATGCCAGTGATTGGTGCATGCAGGTGCATAGGTGGTTTGTTACCACCTTTCTGTTCCCTCTTTCCCAGTCCAAAAGGTTGCTGTGATTTAAACAGTAGCTGTTTTGCCAGTCAAGACTGGAGCTGCTGTGGCCCCAGCCCCTCCTGAGCCTGTCATGCACCCTTCCTGTCCTTCCACCTGCCCTAGAGCTTAAGAACATAAGAATGTCCATACTGGGTCAGACCAATGGTCCATCTAGCCGGGTATTCTGTCTTCTGACAGTGGCCAGTGCCAGATGCTTCAATGAGAATTAATAGAACAGGGCAATTATAGAGTGATCCTTCTCCCGTCATCCAGCTTTTGGCAGTTGGACCTTCCTCTGAACTAGAGAAATCCTGAAGAGTTGCTATAAGGTAGTTTTAAATCTCCTTTGAGTTGCTGTAGCAGTGCAAAGGGAACTTAGAAAGGACTTAGGACTTGCTCTCAAGGTTTATATTAAAGGTTCAAGACAGAAGATAAATTCTTATATAGGAATCTCTTGGCATTTTGGATATATTGTAGATTTTAAAAAAATATGGGGGAATCAGAGATCAAAGCAATCATAGAGAAGCTCTTATGATCTTGCTCATTTCATTATCATGGTTGGAGAGACCTCCGTCCACACATGACTTGGAAGCTCTTGCCAACCATGCTGCTGTCACATAAGATAAATCTTGCTGGTGCTAATGAAACTGTCAAGAGCAGAAGACCCAATGGTGGTAATTTTCTTTTCTTGTTGTCATCCCTATCTGGTGTGTTAATGCAGAGAGGATAAATGTATCATTTTCTTTTTACTGCAAATAAAAATGTAAATTAACTCACATAAATTCAGGATAATTGTGACTATCTGCCAATATTTAAAAAAAGGCCAAAAGCTAACTTTTCTTGGTCATTAATTAAACCATTGTAGTATGTTTAAGTACCTTTGGGAAACTGGGAAAATAGTAGAGAGCAAGATCGGAAAGAAAAGATGTCGAAATAGTTGTAAGCATACAGCATGGAAAGCATGCAGAAGATCACCAGAAATTACTCAGTGCATTTGCAAAGGGTATAAAGGCAACTGGCCAGAGAAGAACTCACACCAAGGTTGATTAGGTACTTGGCACTGTTAAAAGACCCACTCTTTTCATTCAGCATATATCTGTGGCTACACTTAGGATAGTCTTGTGGCTAAGATATATGGAATATATATATAAGTGGAATGCCATAGACCTGGGTTCCTTTCCCAGCTCTGCCTGAAGTTTTGTGGACCATGGGCAAGTTATTTTATTTCTTTGACCTTCCATTCCCCACCTGTAAAACAGAGGAAATGCTTCCCTATCCAACAATGGCTTTATGAGGATAAATTCATCACTGTTTACAGGGCATTCAGTTACTATGGTGGTGCAAGTAGATCATCAGAAAAGGTTTTTTTTGTGGTCTATTTTAAAAAACTTGGCTTTTCAAAATTGTCAACATTATCAATATTTTTTGTTTTTCATTCAATTTTCTGTGATAATTCACAGAATCATTTTTAAACAATTTACAATAAAATGTGTTTTCTTACTAGGTTTTGGTAAACAAAAATTTAAAAGCTATTTCAATTAAAACATTGGTTAAAAAAATCACAAACAATGGAAAATGGGTCCATCTCAAGTTTGCAAAATACAAACAACTTTGAAATTTTGAAATTTTTCTTAAAATCATTTCTTGGTTTATTTTGACCAACTACAGAAATATTATAAAATCACAATCAATGATACTTTAAACTTTGAATGATTTCATGCAATTATTTTTTGCTATAGACCAGATTCTGCCCTCTGTTACATCTGTGCAAGCCAATTGATTCTATCCAATAGAATTTGGTCCAAATTATTTCAATTTCCAAACGATTAACACCATAGAAAGCTGACAGCTAATAGCATGACGAAAGAAATTGTAACCTGGATACTACATGAGGGCTGTTTTTGTTACATGCTTTTATTTGAAAAAACAACCCTCAAATCACTCCATTCTGGTTCATTTATCAACAAACTCCTTCAAACAGATGTCAGAATCAGATTTAAGAAGCAGCACATCTACAATGTCAAACATGCGAGAATTAAATTAAATTCCTTTTAATCTATTTTTCTAATGCTGCTATTTCTACTCATATCTTTCTTCTGTGCTTTCAGAGGACCTGTGCTTCTAAAAGCAGTAGTCAGATTTCATCAATAACATTCCCGATTCCTGTGGCTTTAAAGGAATTAGCTGTTTTTAGTCACTGGCAGAAATAAAGGGTAGCTCTTCAAATTGCATCAAATTTTTGGCTCTTACTGCCTTGATAACCTAGAATCACTCCTTTAGTTCACTAGCTGAGCTACTGCTCAGGGGCATGGAAAACAAACGTTTTTGAAAAGTAGGTTAAAAGGTGACTTGATCATGATCAATAACTACGTCCTAGGCAGGGAGACGATATCCTATTCCACAGGCTTTTTTAATCTAGCAAACAAAGGCTAGATGTCTGGAAGTTGAAGCCAGGGAATTTCAAGTTGGAAATAAGTTAATATTTTAAACTTATGAGGGTGAGGGTGATTAGCTATTGGAATGGATTACCAAGGGACGTGGCAAATTCTCCATTACGTGGAGTCTTTAAATCAGGATCGGACGTCACCGGGCAAAATTCCACAGCCTCTGATGCAGGAGGGCAGACTACGTGAGTATAATGATCCCTCTTGCCTTAGATCTATGAAATGAGCTCCATCTCTGAACATGTTTTATGGTCAAATGTGCTAATCTTTTGGGAAGTGGGGGAAAAAGGCTCCAATTATAAACACATTGAGTCACAGCTGGATTCTCTCGTCAGGAAGAAACACTGAGAGGGCAGGCTGTGGAGTGTGAGGGTCTGTGAGAATATCTTGTTCCAGCCCCACAGATCTTGCTCCTATATTCTATCCACTGGTGGCTTCTTCCTGTCTGGGAGCAGTGCTCACTTAGAAGCCAGGCTCTACATCAGGGCTGCACAAACCCCCTCTTTCTGGAGGGCATGGGCATCAGGGAGGGGAAGTCCTAAATGCTGTGAGGAGCAGAATTAATTTCCTTTGTGTGGCTAATGGAGCATGCCAAAAAGGGTGGCTGGTTCCTGCCTCTGCTCCTGACTCAGCATAGCCCCCTCCATGTAAACCACTTAGAGCTCCAGCTATGGTGGTGGTTATGCAGAGAGATTCTGTAGGCTTGGTGGGAGGGGGAGGGATGGTATGGAGGGTCCATGCTCCTTGTTCCATGACTTTCAGCCCCCTTGGCCCCATTTTGCCCTTTTCCTTCCCTATTTTTGTACTTTGCCTGTTCAGACTGTAAGCTCTTCAGGGCACATATCTTCCATTCCCACCTGTAAAGCTCCTAGCACTCTCAGGTAATCATAATAAGTGACAGAGGAGGAGGAGAAAGGCCTGTGTGTATTGGTTGATCATAGGATGACTATGAGCTGCCAATTTGATGTGGCCATGAAAAGGACTAGGATGCACTGGGTGAGGTATTTCCAGTAGAGATAGGGAAGTGTTATTGCAGTCATACAAGGCACTGGTGAGAACTCATCTGGAATACTGTGTACAATTCTGGTCTCCCATGTTTAAGAAAGATGAATTCAAACTGGAACAGGTGCAGAGAAGAGCTACTAAGCTACTAGAGTGATCAGAGGAATGGAAAACCTACCTTATGAGAGGTATCGAGAAGCTTAGCTTGTTTAGCCTAACCAAATGAAGGCTCAGGGGAGATATGATTGCTCTCTATAATTACATTAGAGGGATAAATGCCATGGAGGGAGAGGAGTTATTTAAGGTATGTGCCAATGTTGCCACAAGAACACATGGATATAGACTGGCCATCAACAAGTTTAGGCTTAAAATTAGACAAAGATTTCTAACCATAAGAGGAGTGAAGTTCTGGAATAGCCTTCCAATGGGACCAGTGAGGGCAAAAAACCCCTGACTTCAAGACTGCACTTGATAAGTTTATGGAGGTGATGGTATGATGAGACAGCCTACAATGGCATGTGGCTCATCTGTGATTGCTAGTAGCAAAAACCTCCAACAGCCAGAGATGGGGCACTAGATGGGCAGGGCACAGAGTTACCATATTGAAGTGTCCCAAGTGCCTGGCCAGTGGGTCTTGCCGACATCTCAGGGTTCAACTGACTATTTTATTTTGGGTTGGGAAGGAATTTCCCCATAGGTCAGATTGGTGGAGACCCTGGGTTTGTTTTTTTTTTGCCTTTCTCTACAGCGTGCAACATGGGTCAATTGCTGGTTTAAACTGTAAATGGTGGTTTAGAATAAATGGTGGATTCTCTGTAACTTGAAGTCTTTAAATCATGACCTGAGGGCTTCAGTAACTCAGCCAGAGGTTATGGGTCTATTACAGGAGAGGGAGGGTTTGTGGCTTGCAATGTGCAGGAGGTCAGACTGGCTCCTTCTGCTGTCTATGAATCTATAATTTTCCCGTTCCTTTGCTCCCCTCTGCCCTGCTCAGCTGAGGAAAGCAGGTGGCCCTTTGAGATTAATATGATGGTTTGATGCCTTCCTGTTGTGCATGTTTCTATTAAAAATACACACACGAGGTAATTACCAGCTGCTCTGCAATTCTACCTGAATTACAAGAAGGCAGTTATCTTATAGGACAGTTGGCAAGTAATGGTGCTTATGAGAAATGTGATAGATTTCCTCAGTGTTGTCAAGGCTTGCAAAGAAAACATTTATCAGCGTGTCTTCTTTTCTGCCTTTTCTTCATGAATTACATTTAAAAATAATAAGGGGAGTAGGACAGAGGACTGATAGTAACTCTTAATTGGTGCTCTCTCGTAGACATCCCAACAGCCTGTTATATACATGCTGGAGTTATTGTTCAAACCTACTCTCATCCCAGACTCTTCTAAATCACTAATAGTTCTAATTGATACAGTTCCTTCCATGTGAAGATCTGTCCCTGCTTTGCAAACATTCATTCATTTCACAACTGTCCTGTGAGGTAGATAAGTGTAATTAGCTATTTTTATACATATTATAATTTACAGAAGGGGAAACTGAGCTGTTAAATGATTCAACTAAGGTCACAGAGCAAATATGTGACTCAGCCAGAAAGGAAAACCTGACTTCCTACTTTACCCAACAGACAACACTGCCTCTTAATGAGCAATCTGCCCTTAAACCCAAATTTCCTTGATACCGTGGTCAGTGAAAGCTTACTGCTCAGCTGAGTATAGTTTTCAGCTCTATGATGGCAGAGAACAGAGGCAGAGGCTATCTGTGTGTGGTGCATAGAAACAGGCTGATTTCATAACATACACGTGTAGAACTGCTGTAGCACAATTGACTTACACTTGATGGTTCCTTTGCTGAAGCTTGTGAAGAGCAGCTGTCTCCTCCGCAGCTGGAAAAGTTGAACCTGCATGGGCAAAAGTCTGACAGAAATCACTCCCGGTGTTCACATTAGACAAGTAGTCAAATCAGTTTAAATTTTCCAATACTGGTACTGTTACAAAGGTTTGCTAAGCACAAGTTGTCCCATTGCACTGAAGTCTAACTAAAGATCAAAGTGCATTGGACGTTCTCTTGTAATAACCTGGAGCACTGGAATAGAGACATAGGACAGCTGAGACAGAGATAGAATGAACATTTCCCCATATGCGCCAGAGTGAGTCAATTAATCTAAGGGAGGGGAAAGGGTTGGATAGGAGGAGAAGAAGCATAGCTAATGCTGAAGAAGCCCGCCCTGTGCCTAATAGATTAGAAAGCAGTATCCCCTGAGGTGGATTGATCACTGCTTAATATGATGCTCCTGTTGTATACCGTAGAAGGTATGTAGGTTCAAAAGGGCATGAATAGTCAGAGAGAAGGAATATTGATTCCCAAATGCAGCTTCGATGTATACACGTAGTACCTAAACAACAGGGGATTCTGCAAAATCAAGCTTCTTTTTGGAAGTAATCTTTACATCAATCCCAAATACTTATTTATGTAAGACTAAAGAGTAGTCTTCTTCATCTAAATTATAGTCTTTTCCAAGAGCATTTTAGTAAACATTAGCCTTTCTTGGGACAGAAATTCCTTGTGTCTGAGTTCCTGGGGAAGTAGAATTACATAACCTGTATAACTAATCATGTGCTGCTTAGCATGCACCGGTCTGTTTACACTGATATTAAATCAAACCAATAAAAGCAGACTAAGATTTATGTTAAGTCCATATATTAATTTTTAAATGTGTTTTTCATGCAGTAGGTCATAATAAGGAGGCGAGGGAGCCCTTTCATTCAAACAGAGCCCCTTTTACTAAATGACAAAAGTACAATGAAGCTTTATTTTGTACACAGTCCTTTTATACACACCGAATCCCGAAACACCTTGTGGAGTTGCAAAGATGGCAATAACAGAGGGAGAGCGAAATGAAGAGCCACAGGGAAGGTGGGAAGGTTCTTTCAGGAGAGATTTAAAAAATAGATGGAAGGTGAATGAGGCAGAGAGATTCAAGAAGGCTGTCCAGATAGCAGAAGCAGAGGAGGAAAAAGTAGTGTGTAGAGACAGATGAGGTCAGTGGAGGAGAGGGGAAAGAGATCACTGGTGGTGTATTTTAAAAAAAACAAAAACAAAAAAACAAAAGGATGGTCATTTTGAACTGGATTTGAACTGAATTCAGGAGTCAATAGAATATTTTGAGGAAGATATGATGTGGATTTTTGTATGTATAATGAAACAAGCAGCATCATTCAGCATGTACTGAAACCTGGAGAGCTGGGGGATGTGGGGTGCCCATAGAAAAGAGCACAGCAATAGTCTCATAACACAGTGATGGGCACCCACTAAATGCTTGACAGGTTTCAGAGTAGCAGCCATGTTAGTCTGTATCCGCAAAAAGAGAAGGAGGACTTGTGGAACCTTAGAGACTAACAAATTTATTTGAGCATAAGCTTTTGTGAGCTACAGCTCACTTCATTGGATGCTGTAGCTCACGAAAGCTTTTGCTCAAATAAATTTGTTAGTCTCTAAGATGCCACAAGTCCTCCTTTCTTTTCACTAAATGCTTGTAATTTTAACAACCATAAGAACAGTAAAGGTAAGAGGAGATGAAAGTATGGATGAGGGTTCAAAACTGGAGTCACCAAGGCAGTGGTGTACAGAGGCAATGCAGTTGTGCCAACAGATGTGTGAGGAAAAGAAAATTATGGTTCAAGAAGGACATCATGGTTACAGACAACGCTGGCAAATGAGAGACTGGATTCAAGGAGAGGAATAGTATAGAGTTGTTTTTTTAAGATGGTCCTCTTATCAAAGGGAAGAACTCCTGTCTTTGAGACATTTAGTTGAACCAAGCTGAGAAGAAGCCACAAAGGTACTTGGTCAAGGGATAGAGAGTGGGTGCCCAGGGAGGAGTCTTCAAAGGTGTCAGATGATAGATACTGTAAAGTAACAGCTAACATAGAAGTCAGCAAGGTAGTGATGGTAGATGAAAAGTGGGCTAGGAAGTAGCCCATCTTGACCTTCCTGGAAGAGTGGTTTGGCACAAGAGATATCATGACCCTAGACAGAGAAAGAAAAGCCTAATAGGAGCAGAACCATGACGGGAGAGAATCAAAAATGCCTGTGCAGATATGTTTCAGAGTAGCAGCCGTGTTAATCTGTATTTGCAAAAAGAAAAGGAGGACTTGTGGCACCTTAGAGACTAACCAATTTATTTGAGCATAAGCTTTCGTGAGCTACAGCTCACTTCATTGGATGCATAAAGTGGAAAGTACAGTGAGATTTTATATATACACACAGACCATGAAAAAAATATACATTTGTACAGATATGAAGGCAGGCTGGAAATGGAATATTCTAGAGCAGGGGTCGGCAACCTATGGCACGCAAACCCATTTTTAATGGCACACTGCTGCCTGCCGAGGCAGCAGGAGCGTGCCATTAAAAATCCTGCCCGGCCCTGCCCAGCCCGCTCTTCTCTGCCCCTTGCCCCCTCCCGCGGGGGCAGGGGGAAGAAGCTTGGTCCTGCCGGCTCCCCTGCCTCTTCCCGCATTGTGCTGGGTTCCTGCCCCTCCTTCTCCTCCTGTCCCTCCTTGCGGGCTGATCAGCTGTGAGGGGTGATCCCTCCCTGCAGGCCCTTGTGAGGGGGTGGGGGAGGAGCGGCGTCAATGTGCTCGCAGCTCCCGGCGGAGGCAGAGAAGAAGCAGGGGCAGGGACTTGGAGAAGGGGGTGAAAGCGGGGCATACCCCCTCCAGCCCCTTGCCGTGAGCACCCCATGACCCCCCCTCACACCCCCAGCCCTCCCTGAGCCCTGCAGCCCTGCACACCCCCCAGGCCCCTGCCCTGAGCCCTGTACCCCGCTCACACACACCCATTCCTCTGCTTGACTCCTTCTCCGCCCACCCCCACGACCCGAGCCCTGACTCTGGCACCCCCACACATACCCAGGCCCCCCCACCTCATGTCCTGACACCTGCACCCCGCTCACAGGCCCCCAGCCCTCTGCCCTGACTCTTGCACCCCCCCACATACCCAGCCCCCCCACACCCCATGCACACCACCACCCTAAGCACCAAACAGGAGCTCCTGCACGCCCCCCCACATTCCCACCTGCACCCCTCCCACCAAATGGGAGCTGCCCAGGTAGCCACTCCACACCCAAACCTCCTGCCCCAACCCTGAGCCCCCTCCCTCATTCTAGCTCCTGGCCAGACCCTGCACCCCAACCCCCAGCCTGCTCCTTCACCCCCAGCCCTCTGCTCAGTGCACTCCCACCCTCAGCTCAGTGCAGAGAGAGAGGAAGGGATCAGGGAGAAGGTAGGTACCCACTGTATGTGGGCAGGGCTGGGACCCCAGACCGGAAGCGGGCTGAGCGGGTCCAGCAGCCAGGTTCCCGGCTGGCTGGAGCCGGCGGATGGAACCCCTGAGCGGCAGCAGGCTGAGCCGCTCAGCCCGCTGCTGGTCTGGGGTCCCGGCCGCCGGCCCTGCACAGCCCGCTGCCAGTCTGGGGTTCTGGCTGCTGGCCCTTTGCCAGCTGGGGTCCTGGCTGCAGGCCCCGCTCAGCCCGCTGCTGGTCTGGGGTCCCGGCCGCCGGCCCCGCACAGCCCGCTGCCGGTCTGGGGTTCTGGCTGCTGGCCCTTTGCCAGCTGGGGTCCTGGCTGCAGGCCCCGCTCAGCCCGCTGCTGGCCTAGGTGAATGGAACCCCAGACCAGCAGCGGGCTGAGCGGGCCGGTGGCATAAGATCGACATTTTAATTTAATTTTAAATGAAGCCACTTAAACATTTTGAAAACCTTGTTTATTTTACAATACAACAATAGTTTAGTTATATAATATATAGACTTTTATAGGGAGAGAGATCTTCTAAAAAACATTAAAATGTATTACCGGCACATGAAACCTTAAATTAAAGTGAATAAATGAAGACTCGGCACATCACTTCTGAAAGGTTGCCAACCCCGGTCTAGAGTACTGCAAGGAGGTCTACTGGGGCCAAGAATAATCAAGAATGGGAGTTGGACCCTCCATAAAAAGAGGCTAAATATTCTAGCTATATTATTAGGTATGCATCCAATGTATAAGATGCTGGATACATTTAAATGAAAGTCAGCAAAGTGCCAGCAAGCAGACAGTCCCAGATCAGTGGCTCCCAGATTAGTGGTCTACAGAAAATTTCCCGGGCACTTGGAATGCTGGTTCCTCTTCCTTGTTTCCATTTGCTTAAATTACCTTAAAAGACAGCTAAAAATACATCCATCCATTCCTCTTATCACTTTTTCATGTAAGTAACATCTGTTGTTGCCACAGCAATGTTACATCAATCACGAATGGGAGAACACGTGGTCCGTGCAGTTTGAATAGGTGGGGAGATGGTGCACAAAATCTGTTTAAAATGTGATCCACAGGACAAAAGAATTTCAGGACCCCTTGCCATGGGCACCTGAATTCTGTAGGATTTCCTCAAATAACCAAATATGGAAACTATTCCTAGGATTTTTTTTTTACAACTTTATAGATTGTTTATCGAGCTCTGTTAGTGCAATACAAAATAAAGCTATATTATTGTCCTGCTCTAGGGCCAAAGCATACAATCTATGCTCAGTTGCAGCTCCCATTGCATTTTCTGAGAATTTCATCCAAGGGCTGGAGGATATGAGCCAAAGATAGCATGGTGGCAGGGGCTGGCAGAAGCAATTTCAATTCCAATTACAGCAATGAGAGGAAGTTGCTCTGTGACAGGAAGGCATTGCCACTGAGGGGTTGGAAGTGGTCTCAGGGAAGCAGTAGAGTGTGTAGGATAGAAATCTATCCTGTTCCTGCTTTCAGCAGCAAAGACCAGCATTTTGGAAGTAGGGTGTGTTAGAACTCCTTTCTTCCTTCATGGTTGAGGAAATGGCCTCTTCCTTAAGCAAGAGAGGCTGGGAAGAGTAGTCCGGCATGACTGTCCTCTTGGTAGGCCCTCCTGTGACAAGGCAGGCTGGAAAATATAGGCCCCAAAGAGGAGTACATCCATAATAGACTCTCTGTGACAGGGTATGATGGGGCGGGGGAGAACAGGAGACTTCACTCAGTCTTCATAGAGTGAAGAGAACATGAATGGGAGAGACGGCAGGCGGAACCTCGTCTGAGCAGTGCCGACAAAGCTGGAGGTGGAGGGGGGGGGGGGCTTTTTCAACTTATCCTAAAGTTCTTCTATTGTTATCTCCACTTTACTAGTGATTTATTTTCTTATGTGTTTTATATACACCTCTCATTTTGTAGGGCTGCAGTCTTTTTGAGTAGACCATGCTTAGATTTTCAGTGAAGTAAACTGCTGTTCGTTTGTACCTAAACAAGTAATACAATTTTTTGTGGGGAGTGTTCATAGACTATGTGAAAGGGTCGGGCCAGATGGCTCTAGGAGAGTAATAGAAGGCAGATATATTAGCCCCAGGCTAAGTAGGTCCCTTTTCCCTGGGTAAGGTAATAGGGAAGGTTCCAGAACAATCAGGAACCTTCTGGAGACAGACAGGCTGATTGGCTGCAGGTGTTCTAATCAAGAAGCTACTAGAATCAATTAAGGCAGGCTAATCAGGGCACCTAGGTTTTTAAAAGGAGCTCACTTCAGTTTGTGGTGTGCGTGTGAGGAGCTGGGAGCAAGAGGCACTAGGAGCTGAGAGTGAGAATGTGGACTGTTGGAGGACTGAGGTGTACAAGTGTTATCAGACACCAGGAGGCAGGTCCTATGGTGAGGATAAAGAAGGTGTTGGGAGGAGCCCATGGGGAAGTAGCCCAGGGAGTTGTAGCTGTCGCACAGCTGTTCCAGGAGGCACTCTAGACAGCTGTATTCCACAGGGCCCTAGGCTGGAACCCAGAGTAGAGGGCGGGCCTGGGTTCCCCCCAAATCTCCCAACTCCTGGTCAGACACAGGAGTCGTCGACCTGGACTGTGGGTTCAGAAAAACGGCCAAGCTGAGGGCTGCCATGAAGCTCCAAGGTGAGCAAATCCTCCAATAAGCACAAGACCCACCAAAGTACAGCAGGAACTTTGTCACAACTACCAGATGGCCTGATGTCATGCCTTCCCTTTTTTTAATCAATATGGTTGTTTGACTGCATCATCCCCACGTCAACACTATTGAGAAACTGCTGTATTTTTAGTTTTCTAATGCAGAACTACAATATTGGAACAACTGCCAGTGATTTAGAAATGAATCATCTTAGAACCATCAATAGCATTGAAAATCGTTTTCCTTTTGAGACTGCTTGCTAAATACACGATAAGCTAAAAACCAAAGAAAAACTTGCAGAAAGACATTCTTAGAGAGAGCCTTGTGGAGAATTACCCTTATGGAAGACTCTGATAGCTTTTAATAGAAAATGGTAACATTTCTATAGTATTTTGGACTACCCCGTAGCATTAAAAAAAGAGAATTATGCCACTACTGTAGAAATCTATAAGATGGTTCTTAAAATAAAATAGAGTACCGTTCTCTATCAAATTCTGTAGGTTTTCAGGGTAATTTTTATAGAATCCTGTTGGTTTCATCCTTATTCAAGACAATGGGACTTTTCCAAAAGGTGTCTTTATATCACCAAATCCTACAAGGTGCTAAGTACCTCATCTCTCATTGATGTCAGTGGGAGTTGATGGCACTCAGCATTTTACAAGACTTGGCCCATAATGGCAGGAGAAAATTATTTAACATTTGTATTTCAACAGCATCCAGAACCTCAGTTAGGGACAGGGCTCTGCTGTGTTTGGTGTGGCCACTACAAGTGTAGCACCCAATGGTGAGCACTTTGATGTGGTCATAAATATGCTCATCAGTATGCTCATCATGTGCTCATCAATATGAGTGAGAGTTCCTCAGATTCTCCTTATTAGAAAAAAAGCATCTTTAGAGTTGAACAGGGATGAAACAAATGAGGTTCTACAGAAAGTAAATGAGATTCTCTGGAAATTATTGTAAAACACAGATAATTTAATAGAATGATATCTGTGCTATGGAATTCTAGAGCTGGAACTGAAAAATCTAGAGAAGGATTATTATTCTCAATTATATTCTACCGGGCTGTTCCATTCACAAAAATGTTCACAAATTGCCATAAGATAAGGTTAATGGACAGCAGTCTGCTCTCATTTGCACATCTTCATCCCCTTTAGTTACATGTGCAAAGAACAGAATTTGTCCTTATTGTTTCATGTACTGCATGCTCAGTGATCACATGAGTACTCCACTCTTATTAAGCCAAACTGTCTTTGTTAAAGCAACTGTTTACAGAGCTACGGCAGTTGAGCATTTTAGCTATGTGCTATTTTATTTGCTATGATGTGACAAGCACACATACCAAACCTGATTCTCCTCTCACTTTCACAAATTTTACTCCATTGTATTCTCTGAAATGCCTTGTAATTCACACTTGTGGGAAACCAGGATCAGGGCTACACTGTCGATCATCAGACTAAGGTTCAGATTACATGGGTGCCCAAAAAGGGAGGGGACACAGGGAGTCGTCTCTGTCGACATGCATACCCATGCTGAGGGCATCTAGAACTCTGGTGCTTGCATTCTCCGAACCCAAGCACCAGAGATGCTCCATTGCTACCTGCAGCATTGGATGTCCCAAAAGGGAATGGGGCAATGTCCTTCCCTTTTATGTGACTGAGATACCTGGCTTGGTACTGGGGAGTGCATGCTAAAAAGACAGGAAAGGGTTGTAGAAACCCATTCATACTCGCACTCCCTGTAGCTCCCCTGGAGGCATCTAGCAAGCATAGGCATACATGTGCAAAACCGATTTCAAAATTTCTGTTCCATCCAGCATCGACTGGAACTAACTAATATCTTAAGGGCCTGATCCAAAGCTCACTGGAGTCAACAGGAAAATGCTCATTGATTTCATTAGGTTTTGGATCATATCCTAAATGCACAGTGCATTATTTCCCCAAACCAGTAAATCTAAAATATATAAATGCCACATTATTAGCACCATGAGTATCCAAAAAGCATAATGAAGGCTGCTTAGCCAGCAGCAATAAAAATATGTGGATTTCACCACTAATAGGTCAGATTCTAAATTTCAGGATAATTTAGAAATCTGAGAGTTTGTGGAAAATTTTATCAAGCACCAAAAGAAATAGATTGCGTTTGTTGATGAGCGAGCTGAAGCCGATCAGAAAGTATAAATATTATGGACCAGATTCAGAAGCTGAGGTATGGCCCCTTTGAGCCTCTCTAGTGGCATAACCCAGCTGCAATTGCTTGCTCCCCATCTTTTGGTTGCTCTCTTCAGATATTTAGGGAGTCACATTTTACTCACATAAATGCTCACCAAAATAGGTCTTAAGTGATCAATAGTCCTTGCATTGACCTGCTGTATGGGCTGGATTTCATCCTGATGCTACTGCTGTAGTCAGTAATTTTATTTTCAATAGAAAAAATGAAATGAATTGACAGTTGGATTTATCTTCCATGCAACTGTATGAGAAGATGGCAATTTTTCTTTTAGACAGACTACCCACATATGCTCAAAGTAAGTTGAACTTGAAGAGGAAGCTCTTTGGGGATGGGACTGTCTTTTTGTTATACATATGTACAGCGCCTGGAACTCCTGGACCCCAATTCCTGACTGAGGCATATAGTTGCTATCCTGAAACAATAATAATAATTAATCGAACCAAAATGTAAGGAAAAGATCCTGATCATCTTTAATGGAGTGACACCTGTTTACACTGTATTTCTCCTTTCAGGGTTTGTTTAATGGGGAACAGCTCAATTACACAACACTTAAATCTAAGAGTCAAATAATTATCCATGTCTCTCTCTTCATATCATTTAGGCCCATAATGTTCATTTACAGCTGTACAAAAGCAAAGCAAAATAAAATCCCACACAAACCAACCCAGGCCCTATTGAGTATAATATTAAATATTCAAAATAGATGGTACTTTTCTGGCAAATATCAAATGTGCTGTAATCAACACAAATCTTCTAGAGCGTGAGATGACACACTCCAGTCTACAGATTTGATATTTCTTGCCCTTACATTGTTATGACTCATTACTTTTTAAAATATCTAACGGACAGTCTATGCAAGTCAGGCCGATGGATGGGAACATCTTTAATTTGAAACAGCACAATGTTTCACACTGCATTTCCTCTTTTCTTCACATTAAAAAGATACAAAATGAGCCTATAAATAATAGTATGTTTTGTGTATGAAAATCATGGTCACAGAAGGCTTGACCTTGAAAAGTGATGAGTGTCCTCTTCTCCCATGGACTTAATAGCAGTTTCAATTTGGAATCTGTCCCTTCTGTTTGTAAAAGAGACAGCAGCCATTAAAGGCTCAGGGTCTGTCTTTACCGCAGATGCGGGGTGTGGTTAGGGCACATGTAGACGTACCTGAGCTAGTTTTGATCTAGCTAGTGCAGGTACCAAGAGCAGTGAAGCTCTGGCAGTGCAGGCTGTACAAGCCTGCCCAGGATCTTGGATACTTATTCAGGGACTAGCTTGCACTGAAGCCCTTGCTGCTGCAGCTTCATCACTATTAGTATCTTAGTTAGCTAGATTAAAACTAGCTCCACCATGTCTATGTCTGCAATGTACATAGACCCTCAGTCATGCTCCCACTGAAGTCAAAAAGGGTTTTGCCTCTGACGTTCATGGAAGCAGGACTGGGCCTCATGTTAGGTCTACACCACAGCTGGGAGCAAGCCTTCCAGTGCAGGTAAACAGACTTGCGCTAGTGGGGCTTGCCCTAAAAATAACTGTGTATGGTGCAGCACTGGTGGAGGATTGGGCTAGCTACCTGAGCTAGGAGCTGGGGTAAGTCGGGCCTGAGCTCAGCCAGCTGGCCTGAGCTGCTACCAATGCCACAATGTGCACACAGCTATTTTTAGTGTGCTAGCATGAGTCTGTCTATCCATGCTGGGAGGCAAGCTCCCAACTGCAGTGTAGACATAACCTCAGCGAATGTGGATTACTTGGAGTATACTTCTGAGTGCATTCCAGTCTGATGGAAATTCCAATACAATCCAGTCTGATGGAAATGTTTTAATAATGCACTACATTTTGTGAGCTACATGCACTCTATGTGACATACAGAGTTCGCCTGAGCAACGAGAAACTCCATAGCATACAGATGTCTCTCATAGTGTCCAATAAGCACAGTCAGGTTTCAGATGGCAATGAATTCCTTTCCAGGGTCCTGGGCCAACGGCAAAGACTGGCTGTGAAGACAAAGTTTAGAAAAAAAAAAAAGTAAACGGGTTTAAAATCTGTCAGCTCTGAGAGAACAACACTTCAGCTAGCACCCTGTAGCACAGAGAAAAGCTTCTAGTGCTTTATACCACTCATAAAAAGAGACCAAATGGAGGATCTCTCTTTGCAAGTTCATGTACTCAAAGTTTTCGGGAGAATTCTGGCCTAGGTATTCTGCTGGGAATGTTTTTAAATCTTCATTTCACTCTATTGTAATGAAGAGTCAGTATAATTACTTTACTTACAGCTGCTGTCTTGGTCTAGCTAAGAAGCAGCCACAGGATAAACAAAAGAAGTATTTGTGTTTTTTGAAACATGGTTAAGAACAAAGCAGCTGAAATCTGAGGGGTTTTTTTTATGAATGTTTTTAAACAGTGCTTGTGGTTTCAAATCTTGTATTGAAAAGAGAGTACTGAATAGAAACTCTATTATGTGAAGTCAGCTTCTCACCAACTGTGTTTGCAGATACATTAAAAAGAAAATATTAAGGGCCTGATCCTGCGAGGTGCTGTGTGCTCTCAATATCTCTTGATCTCAGATAATAGCCGTCAGTGAGCTACTCTTCGCTCCTGTACAATGAAACAAAATTTAATGGCAGAATACATGACCTGAACTATCCTGGAAATGTGGAGATGTGTTAGGATACATTGGGGTTTGATTTTGGAAGGCACGGAGTGCTTTCAACTCCCATAAAAGTTAATTGTGGTTGAGGATGCTCAGAGGTTTGCAGGATTGGGCCCCTTGTGGCTGAACAACATTCTAGAGGCTTGAAAACGCCTATGGAGGATGGGGCTCCCCTTGTAAAGAGCAGGATTTCTGGTGTGATGACACACATCCTTATATCACAACAGTGGGTGTTCTGCTTTCATGCGAGGTTAGTTAGTTGCAAATGTAATCATGATCAAACTGGATTTGCCCTTTGTAAGGCTTTACAGCTGACCATCGTTCTTGCTCATTGGACTGGTTCTGAGTGGGCATGGCGCCCTGCTCACTGATCCAGTACACAGCTTTGATGCTGACTTCAGAGGAAGCTGCTCCTCTTGTCTTTCTCCTCATTATCTTGCGTAGCTGCTATAGGAAGTGGCAGTATAGAAAGGGTAGGAGGTACACTAGAGCAGTGGTCTCCAAACTTTTTGGCTTGCGCAGCCCCAGGGTGAAGACCGGAAGACCTGCCGCAGGCGTGCCGCCGATGGAAGAACGAAGACTTACCGCAGGTCGGCCGCTGGTGGGGAACACCAGCAGTGGACATGCAGAACTGCCACCAAAGAAAAAAAATGGCGGAGTGCCATCCGGAGGCGGTCCTGCTGCCGCGCATCCCCTGGGATCATCTCGCGCATCCCCGGGGCTGCGCGCATCCCAGTTTGGAGACCAGTGCACTAGAGAAGGGATTGGGCAATGCTTTTAAATTCCCCCGGTCAGGACAAATGTGCCAGACCCAGCCTTTATCTGAATCTCAAAGGGAAATAACTTGAGCTTGATAAGTGAGTTTTTCCAACAAGAAACAATCTGGATTGTATCTTGTCTACTCTTCATATTCAGTGGAGGCCATACTCAGTTCCCATAGATCAACATGACTCCAGAGGCTTCAAGGGTATTACAGTAAAAGCTGTGTTATCCGGCGCTTGACCAACTGGAAAGCTCTAGAAATCGGCATTTCTGATATACATTAAAAGTCCGGTTGGTGTGGGGCTGGCAGGCTCCCTACCTGACTCCGCGTGCCTCCCCAGAAGCGAAGACATGTCCCTGCTGCTCCTAGGCAGAAGAATTGCCATGGGGGCTCTGTGCACTGCTCCTGCCCTGCCCTGAGCCCTGGCTCCGCAGATCCCATTGGTCAGGAACTACAACCAATGGGAGCTGTGGGGCTGGCGTCTGTGGGCAGAGGCAGCACGCAAAGCTGCCTGGCTGCTCCTCTGCCTAGGAGCAGCAGGAACCTGTCACTGTTTACGGGGAACTGCCCAAGGTGAGCGCTGCCCAGATCTGGCAGCCCGAAACCCCTCCCACACCCCAACCTCCTGTGCCAAGCCCCCTACCACACCCAATAATTGTCTGAAAATGTGTAATGGAAATGGCATTATTCAATATTTGCTCTTTGTTATTCTCTGGTTTAAGATGTTTCAGATAGGATTAAGAAGCAGAAACAATACCTTGTGACTCAACTGACTAAGCCTACAATCCAAACAAGGAATAGAGAACAAAACATAGTCTGAAAACTATTTACCCACCCTTCTTGGTGAGCACTTACATTCACTTAATCTGGTATGGGTTCAGGAAGAATTCATTAACCAAAGTAGGGGCTACATTCAAAGTGAATAGCTAGATGGATTACCTCTAGTATCTAGAGGAATGAGTTTAGTGAAATTTATTTATACTCTTGTAGGCAGGGATGCAAAGACACACTAATGCAAATGAGACTAGCATCTGGGGTTACATTAGCTAGAATAAAATTACCAAGGCTATTAATACTTCAGGAATCACTAGTCAGGATTAAAAAAGAAACCTGCCCCACACAGACAGTGAGTACTATTGTGTAATTCCATGCATTGTGTGGGTTTTACACCTTTCTTTGAATAGGTACAATTCACCCTTAGGCAGAACACCTGTCCGAGCCTAAACACTGTTTAACTCTCCCTTATTCAGACTCTGTAAGATCTTTGCAGCAGGGACCATCTTTCTGTTTATATGTGTGCACAGTGCCTAGCACAATGGGTCCCTGGAGCTTGTTTGGGGCCTCCAGTCACTACACTATACAAATACCTAATATTAATGCAAGCCCTACTTTGTGGAGTTAAGTGGGAATTCAGTGCTGCATAGGCCTGGTATCAGGCCTCTACACAGGGGTGAATTTCACCTCATGGCATCAGCTTCGGCTGGAAATATGAACCTAGATTAGATAAGCCACTTGTTTGTTCCATTATGGCGTGTCCTATGTTCCTACATTATGCCCACAAATCATAATCCTCACAATATGGCAGTATTGCTAGTTTCTGAATGACCTCACTTGGTGCGAAGATCTGATTCAAAGCTCCTTTCTAACAAGGATAAATGATATTATGTCTCTTTTCTGTGTATCAGGCATCAGGAGTTTCTCGCAGTGCCAGTTCTTCTAGGTAAAAGATTTAGCATCTATCTGCAGCAGTGTGTCTGGTAATGATACATCCTGCTTAGTCCTTAATTTTTCACACTGCCATTAAATGGAAGAATGACAGGCTTCTGCACACAGCGATAAATTTCTTTTATATCTTAAATTAATTACCATGAGACTATATAAACACAGAAAACAAATTTAATAAAGGAGCTAGTCCAGATGGTTGAAGCTAGATGCTTATAAATTCAGAACATTCCTCATTATAATTGCAATACCATGCACAGATTCAAATTGACACTTTGGGGAATTTACAGATGAGATGCACTGCAATCTGCTGTGAGACATAATATTCAAAAGGTTTTATTGTTGCAGAAAAGGCATAATGACTATTAAAAAACCCATTAATTGCTGACGGGTTGGCACCGTCATTGGTATATATTACATTTTTCTGCCTGGTAGACCGTTGTTTCACAAAGAATATTTAAAATACACAAGGAAACAGCAACATATTGCTGTAATCTCTATGGCATTTATGGGTAATTTTCCTTAAATTACTCAAAACTTCCTTTCTTTGCACAAACTTTAGTCAGTACTATGGGATTCTTACAAGGGCTGTGTTTCAAATGTACTACTGGCAAGGTGTCCCCAGATTGTAGATCTTGGGTCCTAAATAAAATGAACGGATTAGGAATACTTCCAATAATCTACTCCAGATTGTCCTGTTTCTCTATCAAAATGGAACATATTGCCATCCCTTTTGCTGAGCGGAGAGCAGTTCTGGGGGAAATTGGAGTGGATTTGTTTCTCCTCTATTTCATTTATTAGGGCTAAAATCCTCAGGATGGGTGCAAATGGCTGTGTTGCTGTTCTGTGGCTGCTCTTGCAGTCCAATGACTGAAGAAACAAACATGTGGCATTTATGTGCCCTCCCACCGTGACAGAAGAGTAGGATCCACACGATGGTGAATTCTTTGCTTCTGGTGGATCCCCCTCGCCTCTCTGCAGGATGCTTCATGGTATATTATGAGCTGTCATGGGGTATACATACCTCTCACTGGGCAACATGGAATTAATGAGCTAATGTGGGCACAGGTGGCCCTGCCCTGTCACACCTGTGAGAGATGTCACACTTGGAGAGAGGCGCTTAAGAGGAAGAAACCCACCCCAGTTGTTGGCTGGATGGGGGTGGGGAGAGCAGACTCAACTACTGCAAAGAGGGCTGGCTGAAGGCAGAGGCTACTCATATGGCTGCTCTGATGGCCCTTCCCTGAAGGGAGGGCAGACCAGCCCAATGTTGACTCATTTTGAGAGGGGACTATTTCTCTCTACTGACTTGTGAACTCAGTTCAGGGCCACAAGCACCCTCTGAAGGTAGAGAACCTTAATCCATCTTTGGGACAATTCCATTGTGTTAATTCCCCTTTTGTTCTATTTGTTGACAAGCCTGGAAGGGGTGGACTATCTGTGGCCCAGCTGGAGGGCTGAGCCTCTTAGAACTGGGGTGATATGGGGTAGACCCCAGTGATTTAAAAACAATCAGTTTCAAAATAGGGAACAAAAGGGATAATCTGAGTCTAGTTAGTGGAGAAAACATACACATTAAAAAGGGGTGAGAAAACTTCCATTTTTTTTTCGTTTTTCTTCAAATCCATGAGATGGGAGCATTTTAGCATTGAAAGCTGCTTCCTGGCCATAGCCTACATTAAGTAAGAGACAAAAATCGGCACATAAGTCATGTTTTCACCTTCAGCAATGGGAATTTAAACAATCATATAGCAGGAGAGATTTGCAGCAGGCTGAGCAGAAAATCACTGCTTGGCAAGTCTTGGGGGAAATGGGTAAAAGTCACATGACTGTCTGTAGACTACATGAAGCAAAGTTTGCACTAAAAATGCTTGTTGTGTTTGGAAAGATTCTACTTGCTTGAGAGAGAGTTTTCTTAAAATGGGGAGTATATTGTAATTGGTAATTACAGCTAGGTAAATATTTTTTTGACAAAAATGCATATTCAAGTGACCAAAACATTTTGTAAATTCATGTTGAATTCACCAAATTATTTTGACAGAAAAAAAAAGTTTAAAAAAAACTCTGGTTTTGACACTGTCTAAACCAAACATTTCAGTTTTTCAATTTAAAATTATTTTTTGTTTGAAAATTTGCTTCCATTTTTTTAAAAAAGGTAAAATACCCTGCACACCAAAATGGTTTGTTTCAGGTTAAACAAAATGTTCCATTCAACCCAAAAAACAAAATACTTGATTCTTTTTGTTTAGTGAAAAAAGTTAGTTTCACGTTGACGCAAAATGTTTTTTTGTCGTTGTTTGCGCTTAGTTAGGGCTTGGCTACACTTGGAGATGTAGAGCACTGGGAGTTAAACCAGCCTTTGGAGAGTGCAGCAGGGAAAATGCTGCTGTGTGTTTACACTGGCATGGCCACATTAGGAGCTCTTGCAGTGCCACAGAGAGCAGTGCATTGTGGTAGCTATCCCAGTGTGCGGGAGGCTGCAACGTGCTTTTCAAATGGGGGTGAAGTTGCAGTGTGACAGGGAGTGTGTTCTGTGTATGTGGGGGGAGAGACAGTGTGTTTTGGGGGGCTGAGAGTGTGTCAACAGCAGCATTCCACACTAATGGTTTGCTTTGTCCCAGAGCAGATAAGCATGCCAGCTGTCAGAAATGGAGCTTTGAATGAAGCATGCCTGCAGCCGAGTTCAAAACAACAAGAAGAGTGGCCACTTGACTTCAGGGGATTATGGGACATTTCTGGAGGCCAATCACAGTGCAGTAATGCGACACCTTGTCCACACTGACACCCGGGTGTTTCAGCCGAGGTGCTCCAGCTGCAGAGTCCAGGCACTCTACGGGCCTTGCCAGTGTGGACACCACAGGAGTTAGGGTGCCTGGGGCTGATTTAATGCGCTCTAACTTTCAAGTGTAGCCAACCCCTTATTTCAACAGGTCTAACAGTAATGCCTCTAAATCTGGAATAAACCCAAAGCCTGATTCTCTGTTGCCTCTGCACCTAATATTGCCTGCACAATGTGTGCATAAAATGCTACTGTTCTGATTTGGTAGCTGTGATACAAACCCCCACATGTGGTAACAATGGCTCTGGGCTCAGCCAGCCCTGTCCTGCCATACCTGCAAGAGATACACAGGCTGGAGAAGGAGTTAAAATGGAGCAGAACAGCTCACTTGGAGGCAGACCAGGGAACAGAAAGGCCCTTTACCTTGCAGCTCCTGAAAAAATGGCTGAGAAAAGGCAGGATGTCTCCAATCTACTGAAGGTCCCTCCCTGAGGAAAGGGAGGACCGGCTTCTGTTATACCTGGAGAGAGAGGCATTTCCTTTCTCACATACTAGCCCAGTTTATTTGTGTTTGTTTGTTTTATAGACTATCCCTAAGACTTGGAACTAACCTGGCTGGAGGGCTGTAAGCTGGCATGGCCATCCATTTGCATCTATGTCTGAGGGAGTCCACGCATCCTCGCAGTTTGGTCTGCTAGAGAATTCTCCTAGAGGAAGAAAAAAACAAAGGGGGAATTAGCGGTTTTGAATGGGCCCCGGCCTTCATAACTACTACCACTCTGCCTGGTTGCAGGCTAGAGCCCAGGCTGTTTATGGCCCCCAGTGCCAGATTAAGGTATAACTAAACTACAGCTAAGGGCCTCGCAATATGAGGGGCCTCTAAAAAAGAAAAAACTGATTCCATTTCAAATTTTATCAAAAGCAGTTGATAAATAAAAGAGATATGGGAAAGAGAAGATTCTCTCTAAATATAGACATTTTCGTTCAAATATGACAAAAATATACACATCTGGCTACACAAATACCCTTACCCTGTTCTTACCCTTCACCGATGGTTCATTATTGACAGGCAGGAGTCCAGAGCTGAGAAAAAAAAAACGATAATTGCACTTGTAAAATTAGTATTTCTATGAGTAAGTCTGCTATCGGTCTCCTAAGGCAGTGTTTTGTTGGCCAGCTGCTACTGGTAAAATTCTGACCGTGCCTTCATAACTTAAATTTAAATAAATCTCACTGCTTATAAAATCACGGAAAAATATGAGGTCAGAGACTGCAGTGTCGTGAAGGAATCCTGCCAAGCTCATACTCGTATGGGACTCGTCCTAGGAGTGACGTCATGTATAGTGTCCCCGTTGGCTGGTAATAGCTGGAAGACCACCATCCTTTGTTTACAGTCCAGCACACTCAGTCATATAGTGCCTTTGCTCCTGTTTTTCTTCATTTTCTTAAGTGTTAGTGTGTTCTTTCTTCTTTTGATCTGTACATACGTACAATTGTGTATTTTAGTGCACACACCGCTTTTGGCTTCATGCGCTATCCATGCTTCACATGACTGAGTTTGCAGGTGATCGTTTTATGGACTCTGGCTGAGTGGATCTTGAGGAGGATAAATCTGTGTTGGCTTCCCTCCATCAGTTTCAGGAACCTTCACAGTAAATATCAGAGAGTGCTGATGAAAGGATAAATAGAGGGTTCTGAGAGAAGTGAAGGAAGCTATACATATATATCAAAATATTCTGAGTACTTGGTGAGCAAGTTATTTCAAACTATGTGCATATGTGATTTATAGGCTATTAAAGCCTATATATTCATTATATTTGCTTGAATATATGCTAATTTTTCTCACTTTCTCAATGCCTGCCTAGAGATTAGCAGTCTTTTTCCAATAAATTCTTTTTTTCTCTTTCGTGCATATAGCTTGTTGTCACTCTTTGTGTCCGAGGTGTTTACTTGAGATTAATTTGTGGTTCTGGAGTAGACACAGGATAGAGAAGCGAACGTGAAGAGAGATGTCAGCTTTTCTTGCAGCATTTTCTAGGCAATCTGCCCTAAGCATTCTGAGCATCGAAAGTGACAAACACTGTAGTTTATCATTTGAGGACATCATCAATGACTTTGCTCTCCAAAAATCATGACAGAAAATGTTTTAAATTTCAGTGTTAAAATTAATGTGATGTGCAAACAGACATACTGCAAGTTGCACTGCTTCCATTAAGCAAGCTGGTCTGTGTAACTGTAACTGCTTTTGTGTTGCTGTAGATATAAAGTTTTCATACCTGCTAATTAAGAAATCATAGATGAAAATATGTTAATGTGAAACTATTTTATAATGCAAACAGGCATATTGCAAGACATGTGTTTTAGTGAAATTATTATTCTATTTTTACAACTTTGCCTTTGTATATATGCAAAGCTTTTGTGATTATATATTCAATGTCCTTTCTGTGAAAATAATACATTAATTTTTTATGGGTATGGGGCCTCTTACACTTGACATAGTTTCGGGCCTCAGAATGTCATCATCTGACATTATCTGCCTAAGCCCCTGACCACTAGGCAATGCTTCCCACAAGCAAAGACCATCACAGTAGTGTTTTACACCCACTTTGCAAAGGTGTAAATGAATATATGAGGCTCTGGGTAGCAGAGAATCAGGCTATTGAGATGCAATCCCATGCAATCATTTTACTCTATGTGATGTGTACACTTTGTTACATGTATGCATTTCTCAACAGGTTTTAATATATGCCTATAATAGCACCCCATAACCGTATGATCAGTACTTCAAAAAGCCCCTTAGCAAGCTAGTTTTAAATCAGGGCTTAGATTTTTTTTTTTTTTTGGTTTTCCCCATTAAACTCAAATATTATTCAATCATTGGTCTTAGTTTGATATCTTAATCGAAGTTTCCACCAGATTGGCATGCAGTAATCTTACACCTACATGCACATATGTCCTTTTTGATGGCATCCACTGTAATCTCTGGAAAGATGAGTTAAACTCAAGAGAAAAGACTAGGAGATTAATTTTGTACTTGAAAATCCTTATTGAAAACATATGAAGTGTCTTGCATGAAACTACTGTGACTAAACCATAAATCCCAGAGCTAATGATAATAAAAGGAGTACAGGTTTTTAATTCGCATAACACAGAATTCAAATTAATAAGAGTAACTAAAGAAATCACCTCCAAAAAAAAGCATGATTATTATAGAAAAACTCTAGTCAAAGATCTCAGAGTAGCAGCCGTGTTAGTCTGTATTTGCAAAAAGAAAAGGAGTACTTGTGGCACCTTAGAGACTAACACATTTATTTGAGCATAAGCTTTTGTGAGCTACAGCTCACTTCATCGGATGCATTCAGTGGAAAATACAGTGGGGAGATTTATATACATAGAGAACATGAAACAATGGGTGTTACCGTACACACTGTAACCAGAGTTATTTCAGACTTATTCCTGTTAAATTAGCTTCACAGCAGTATAATAAGTGTTACAGCAGTCTTTGGACTTGGAAAGGTCACCATTCAGTACAATCTAACAAAATGATAAAGCTACTAAAATACAAGTAGTTCCCTAGGCACTGGTTTCACTAATGGGTTCCTGCTTCAAGCTCATATCTTGAGCTAGACCACATACTTTTAGAAAGACATCCAATCTTGATATAAAGACTTTAAGTTATAGAGCATCTACCACACCCCAGGTAAGAAAGAGTGCCCTGAGTGGCAAGCTGTACAGTTATTGATTGCCCTGCTAGTCTACATCTTCATAACAATTCCTTTAGCCCTTGATGGCTTGCATCTGGAATGTGGATTTTATTCCCTTTGTTCCACTTATGACTGACCCAGCAAGAATCTTAGGAGTTATTACCATTCAAAAAGTAGACTGGAAACACAATATTAGCTGTCGTCTGAATGGGACAGGATTTCCCTCCCACCAAACGGTGGACTTGTATGGGTTAGTGCTCAGATCTCTGCAAGGTAGAATCACAACTATTTTAAAAATGAAGTGAAAATGTAATAAGTCCATATAAATAATTTTGTCAGTTTTTGCAACCACGGCAGAAAAGGGAATTGCAAATTACTGTTTTCTATTAGGTACCATAATACAGTAAGTCAACATGACATTACAACAAGAAGAAAGAAAGAAGGCATTTATTAATTAACTTGCTTATATTGATTTTCAGAATGCCCGTATGTGATGGGGTGTTCCAGTCCCTGAGGCCCACGGCTGGAGGCCTTGTTGTCCTACCACAACACATCCCAGAAAGGAGCAGAGGAGCTGACTTCTGCAAAAGGCCTAGAGAGGCTATGTGGGAAGCAACCAATTGGAAAGAAACTGCAAGGAGCAGCTAATCAGCTAATCCATATACAAGGAGCTGCATTACATGAGGATAGTCAGTTGCTGCCTGGAGCCAAAGGGGTGCTCCTGGCTGGCTGAAGGACCAGCAGGACCTCAGACAGAGCAGTTGCTGGTAAGGACTGGGGGAGCAAGACAGAACTCTTGGCTGGCTCCTGGGACTGAGTACATGACTTCAGGCCTATGGTAAGGGTAAAGGTTTTGAGAAGGTGCTGGGGCCATGGGGAAGTGGCCCAGCCAACCGAAACACTATACAGTTAAAGGAACACAATGGATGGCTGCTATTTGTAGGGTCCTTGGGCTGGAACCTGGAGTAGTGTGGGCCCGGGTCCTCCGCATTAGCCACTGGGGAAGTGGTCTGAATATTGAACTGGGATATAGAAGTGGATTGGAAAGATGTGGTCTGACAGGCTGAGAAAGGGTGAAGAGTCTCCAGGAAGGATGCCCTGAGCGTATGGCCCCATGCCAGGTTCCAGGACTATTTAAAGACTGAGCCTGGGGAGGGCTACAGTGATGTTGCCAGCAGAGGGGTACAGTATACTCTGGAAGAGGTCTGTTTTGTTTCACATACAGACTGTGGATGTGACTCGGCTGGAGGGCTGAGTCATTGAAAAGTTCCCTGAGAAACCACCGTCAGAGGTCACTTGCAGACTAAGTGAAAGCACACGCACTTGGCCAAGAGGCACTCGTGAGAGGTGGGTGCCACACCATTACACCATATCGAACTTTGGGTGCTTTACAAAGTTTCATGTTTTGTACTGGATATTGTGTCTTTAAGCAGATGCAGTTGTAAAACAGTTAAACAGATGCAGTTGTAAAATGATGCTTTGGGCCCCTGGTGCCACGTGTACTTCCAGGTGTCATTGAGGATCCAGCAGCACCCCAAATTGAAAACTTCTTAAATGAAAGAAGTATAGGAAGGACACTCACCCCACCTTCCCTTAACACACTATCAGTGCCTCCCTTATGTCCAAACTAAGCTTCTGCCAGCTTGCCTTTATCTAAGTATTGCTCTCTGCCAGGCACTAGGAAAGCAAAGATGTTGTGCCATCTGGGTTTAATGGAAAAGAGGCATAGAACTGTGGGTGCCATGTACATCTTGATAGAACTACAGCCTGAATTGTTTTATTATTTTCCTCAGCATGACATACAGAAAGGGCAATCAAAATCAGCCTGGCAGAACATGCCTGAGAACTGTCTCTGGACAGATAAGCAATTGATCAAAATCACTTTCTCTGATCTCTTGGGGCCAAATCCTGTTCCCATTGAAATCAAAAGGAGTTTTAGTACTGAGTTCAATGGGAACAGGCTTTGACATTTGGAGAGGAAAGAACAAAACCACTCAAGCAAGGGCTATGTTGCTTATACCACAGGTATCAAAGGCTGCTGACTTATGTGAGAAAGTCAGCAGACATCTGATCTTTGTCCACTGCAAGGGAGAAATCAGCAATCAATGAGGCTAGAACAGTCTCTGTGCCATATCCAACTCATAAGTCCATCTGCAAAGGATCAAGGAAATATGAAGGCTCCAGATTACCTTAAAGTCCTCAGTCCCTTGGTTAGAATGCTCCCATTAGTATATGTTCATACTCCAGAGGCTGGAGCAGGAAAGAGGCAAAATCGAGATGTTTCCAGGCCAGGGCCTTTTAGCTTCTGCCAAGTAAGGGGAAATTTGTTCTCACTGTGAAAGATGGTGTTTGGAGTCACATGGGCAAGTCACATGTCCATCACCTCTACCCATATTCTAGTTAGAATATTCACAAAAAGTCCATTAAGTGTAGACAGGCATTTTCCAGGGTCATTGTGAGCTAAATGTTCCTTAATGGGCCACTCAACTTGACTTGTCCCTTCATGTGCTGGCTAAATACTTTGTGGGTGTTACCACAGGAGCAAACATGTAGTAAACACAGTTAATATTCATAACTTCAGATACCAAGATGAATATACATTCATAGAAATAGCATAATCATAAGTAACAGCTATTTCACCTAACGACTATTCCCAAAAGAGATTCTGAAAAATCACACCATGTATCTGAGACCCTATGTGCCAGCAACATGCCCACTGGAGTTTTGTTATCTGTTATGTAACAACAGAGATGGAGCCAGTTACATGACTCTGATTAGCTTAAAAGAGCAAGGTTAATTTTTAGCTGTTCAGGTGTGATTGCATCTTTAGTCACTGAGGGCATACTGGCTGGCACACATTCAGGTTCATGGGCTTCAGTGTTCTGTTGCAGTTAATTTTTAATGCTCATAAACCAGGTATGTGCTGAGGTGGTTTAAAGCTTAACACAGGTTTTTAGGTTTGCAAATCTGTGAACCTCTGCCTTTTTGAGATTTTTTTTTTTTTGCTGGTCATAATATGGGAGGGTATCCTCTCTGCCCTCTGCTCATGAGGTTATGTATGTGTCTTGTAGCACTCTTCTGAACACCAGCTGGAAGGAATTTTTTTTCAGTAAGGGTGGACTGATTCTTAGAAGGCATGTAATTTTTTCAGGTTCACACTGATTAACACAGAAAACAATTGGAGCTGTTAAACTTTCTTCAAATTCCATAGAAAATTAAATTCAGCTATATTTTCCAGTACAGTGATGAAATGGGTGTTTGTATATACACACATCAACATACTTAACTACTCACTTTCCCCCCAGATATGTACTTTTTCAGTCTGTTTATATGGAATATGGGTATTGGGTGAGGAGCCATTTCAGCATATGTCTGACTCATTAAAAGATAAATTTTAAGTAGAACTGTAAACGGCATTGTGATCTTGTACCCAAACATTGCATTTCAAAGGAAGATTCAACTTCCTTTATAGGAACAGAACAGACTCCTGAAACTCTTACCACAAAAGTGGTCCATAGACATACAAATAGTCCCATTGTCTTCAATGGGATTGATCAAATGATTAAAGGTTTACAGGATTAGGTTCCAAGTTTGTAAATTGTTCTAGATGAAACTGACAATGCCTGAGCTATCAGATCAGAAGGAGGGTCATTTGAATAAAGGTGGGCAGATGTGTGATAAGTCTTAGCTCCATTGCTAAGATGAGGAACATATTTTCAGCAAAATGACAGGTTTCAGAGTAACAGCCGTGTTAGTCTGTATTCGCAAAAAGAAAAGGAGTACTTGTGGCACCTTAGAGACTAACCAATTTATTTGAGCATGAGCTTTCGTGAGCTACAGCTCACTTCATCGATGAAGTGAGCTGTAGCTCACGAAAGCTCATGCTCAAATAAATTGGTTAGTCTCTAAGGTGCCACAAGTACTCCTTTTCTATTTTCAGCAAAGTTCTTGGCAAATTCCTGAGGCAGCTGGTTTAAGATCGTCAGTGTCTGGCATTATAATCTTCACTTATACTTCTCTCACCCACAAAGCTGGAAAATGAGGCATTTGTTTGTTTTGCTGCTCCAGTTCCAGTTAACAAAATGCATGTTAGACTAGTTTGGCTGCGAAGAAGAATTCTGTGTACACTGGGGACAACACCTTATTCCTGTCAGGCTGCAGAATCCAAACATCCTCTGGTCAGTGAAAGCAGAGGCATTCCTCTAATGATTTGGACTTGATGTGATGCAGTATGAATGTCATGGATAATTCAGACCAATGTGGAGAAACTGAATTAAAAACACTGTTTAAACACCTTCCTTTCCCTCTTGAGGACTTCTGACCAATTTAACAGCACAATATATATGCTAACAAACTTAAACAAAGACTTTGTGCTGTTAAAACCATATCAAGAATCAATGCCCTCCCTAGCCATGTTCTGCTCCTTTAAGGAGCAGAGTGCAGCCCCACCCCACCCCACCCCTGAAGGGGTGCAGGGTGGGGTGGGGTAAGCCCCAAGTCTTTTTGGTACCCCATACCTCCTAAAAATCTCTTGCTGGTACTGCATACTGGAGAGTACCACCCTACTTGCACTACTGATTGGCAAGGAATGTGAGTACTTCTATACTGCTGACTGAATTGACCACTTGTGGATGTGTGCCTTCAACCACAGGAAACTGCTAGTTACTGCCTTATTACTTTTATGCAAGTACCAACAGGCTTTCCTTTTGTTTTCCTACTGACAGTCGGTGGCTTTTTTTATTTCTATTCTCAACTCTGTTATCTATGGGTTCTGCTCTCCAGGTAGTTTTGAGTCATAAAGTTGGCAGGCAGATCTGATTTACACTTTGCTGGCTTGTAATAGAATGCTGATGTCTTTTAAGGATTTTTGAGTGGGAGACTCTTGAGCTGTTATAAATTTTAATGTTATAAGATTGAGTGGTTTGTTGTTTTGTGGCAAGTCATAAAGGGTCCTGCATGTACTTTTGCCCCAGAAATGGACTGTCTTTTAACTATATAAAAAGGAACATGGGTGCCTCTTGCAATGAGTCAGTCAGACTATATATGAATTTGCACAAGGACGCCAGTTAATATTGTACTGCAATCTGCAGACGTCCCAAGTTCTGTTTTAGTACATCTGTTAGTTTTTCATGTTAGGGCTTTAAAAGAATTATTGTAGTGTAATGTGTGAAAATAAGTCTTCCTGCTTGTCATCACATTTTCTTGTATAAGACAAATTGTGTCATTATAAATTGGTTATTTGTTGGCTCAGTGGAACTAACTACAGGTTACGATCTGTCAAATTGTAACAGAAAAGTACACCAGCCAGTATATTACTGGAGATAGATATTGCCCATCAGGGTCAAAGAAAAAGAAAGAAAAATTATTAGCTATTGAGCTGGTTCATATTAAATTCACTTGTGGGCCATGATCAGATTACAATGCATTCTCTGTGGTGTGGTATTGCTTACATGGCATATGTACACACCAAAGGGTAACTGGGCCATGTAAACTCCCTCCATTACTTTTTCTAACCTTCTTAAATTTTGTCATCAGAACCTGGCAAATTGCATAAAGATTCCCAGAGGAAGGCCCAAGCACCACTTAAATCCCTCTGAAGGACTGTTTTGATGGGCTTAACCCCAAAACCTGGCAGATCTTTGGAGAGCTTTGGGGGAATCTCTGGGAGGCAAAGGCCATCTGCTCTGGCCCTTCATGACTCCCATAGCTCCCTAGCCACAGCTGTCTTGGGATACCCAGGTAGGAGCTTAATGGAAAAGACAGTATAGTCTCAGGTTGTATAATCATTGCTGGGGATACTACCACATCTAATTTATCCACCATAGTTAGATTTAGTAATACTCCTAGCAGTGATAATCGGTGGGTAGATATGTATATAAAATAAACTTATTTGCCTTTGACAATCCTGAATTCTTTGTTCAGTTTTTACTCAGATGGGAGCTCTGTGCAAGGAAATTGTTATAAAGGTTTTGGAAACTATAAACTCTCTAGAGTTTGCTTCGTTCCTAGCTGTTTACAAGTAGAATGTTTTCCAAAATTTCAGTAAGGCATCAGCAGCTCCTTAATGCGTCACAATGAAAAAAGTTCAAAAGCCATCGTTAATTAGCAACAGTCAGACTTTGCTGTTAAGCCTTTATGTTTCTGCCTCCTGAAGCAACGCTAATTGTAATTTGTTTTTTAATCTTTATCACTGGTTCATATGAATAGATGTCAATAACCAAAATAAACTCTGCAAAGCTTGTAAATAACCAGTGTTTGGAACAACAAGCCAGAGCAACTTTCAGTGCAGCATTTGGGATGCACATGCCATCATTGTATGAGCCAGGCTATATAACGAGACGCACAAAATATGTCAATTGCACATTTTCTTAGGTTTTTACCAACAGTACATTTGGTTGCCATCTTCTCTCACTGGTTGCTTGATGTCTTTACAGTGTCTGAATATCGTTGTTACCTCAGCCTTTCACACATTTCTTGTCTGTGAAACTTTTACCATGTGTTAGATACTTAGGCATCATGGAGAAGGGCTTTAATCCCCCTTCTCTCTTTTTGTACTTCAGTGTCATGTCAGGTATCCTCTGTAGTTAGCACGCTGACAAAGATATTTGTATACATGTGTCTACAAAGATTGCGGCCTCCAACATCTATTGTCTTCTAGTTTCAGGCAATACCTATGGCACCTGTTTCCCAGAGCAAACTGGGCATAATTCATGTTCTGACCCCTACCAGATTAATTTTTAGAATTGGTCAGATATTTTCAAAATTCAAATGTTTTTGATAAAATGGACACTTTTCTGTGGAAAAAATTGTCTCCCCCCCACTTTTTTTTTTTTGGACCAGCTCAAATAATTTCAAAGCTGGATCATCAGTTAATTATGCATAGCCTTCCTTAGCTTATTGCTGGTCAGAGTCAGCTTTGTTTGCATCATGATGCCCTCCTTTTCATTCCTTGCTTAATTCTGAGACTGTAGGTCTGTCTCTTTCAATCACAGGCTTACAATTTCCGGGATCATATTTTCTTGGTAATTCCCTATTTCTCAGTAATAACAAGCCATTTCAGACTTGATACTCTGACAGACCTAGACCATCCTGTCATTCATAATCTTGGTCTGTTTTTCTAATCAATGAAACAATTCAGAGGTATCCTGTATACATTCATTTCTTAGATAATGATGGAATCATGGTACATCTAACGGTTAAATAAATAACACTACAAAATGTGAGTCCATAGGAATTGTACTATAAACCAAAACTTTTTGTGGTTTCTGAACTGTTTTCAGGCTTTCAGATCTCCATATTTAGGAACCTAATGCCTTTTATAGCAACTTTTTAATTGCAAAATATAATGCTTCTTAGCTGTTTTCCCCAGTGAAACTGTGGGCTTGATTTACTACTGTTGTTCCACTTTGTACAGCTGTAACTCCGTTGATATCAACACTGATACTGCAGTAACCCAGTAGTGGATACTACTGTAGCCCATGTTTAGTAAGCATGATAACCTTGATATGAGATATAACAAAATGACTATGGGCCAAGAAGTTGTTATAAATGAGACCATTATGAGTCAAAAAGGAGCTTAGGGCTCAGTTATTCACCAGATGATCCCACTGTCATTAATAGAGTCACACCAAAGAAAACTTGTCCCTATTTCTTTGTTAGAAACAATGACCATTTGTAAGGATCTGTATAGGGATGTGCCAGTATTATTTTGTGTCCCAAGTGCAGTGCTGGAGTGAGAAGTTGTAAATCCACTGACTTTGGCCAACTGCACTGACATTGGCCCTCTGCATTCAAGGAAACAAAGGACAAGATTGTACTGCATCCAACCATTAATACACCAGTTCTGCAAATGGTTATCCTTATAAAAGCATTGCTTTTGTAGTGCACTTACAACTAGTTTGTACCTAGTGTTAATATACTCCAGGGAAATAAGTCAAACTAAGTCTGCTGCTTTATGCTGCTTTATGATTTAGAGGGAGAGCCTGCCTAGCAAATTACAGTATGCTAAATGTTATCTGACTGATCTATTTTTATTGCTCCAGAAGGCCATTTTCTTAGCGAATGCACAACGTGCCTAAGGTGGCACATGACCAGGATTTGTCACTGAATTTGGTTCACTGGTTGGATCATTAGCTTCCCTCGCTCGGTTTGGGTACTGATGGGGCAGTGCAACATGAACGCTGATCCTTGCCCGGCACCCCTCCAAGGATCTGGGATACATGTTGTATTGTCTGCTTCAGAAGGTCAGACAATATAATATGTATCACAGATCCTTATATGAAGCCATACAATGCAAATTCACTTCCTCTATAAAAATTTTCAGGAATATAGTTTTAGATGTTTCTTCTGTTTTGTCTCTGCAAAGGACAGCTCCTTGAAGCAAATTATTCTCTCATGTAATACTATCAATATCAATGATGGTTACACCATTGATGCATTTTCTCCAATTTAACTGATATTTTTACTAGTGTATGTTTCGGCTTACAAAATTTTATACAAAGGTAAGTAAACTGGGAAGCACTAGATAAAAGACAGTATATATGTAATTAATCATACAGATGTATGTTTGCTATGCAGGAAAAGCAATTAGCATGTTCACTAACAAAATACAGGTACATTTGTTTTTTTGTTTTAATCTGTACGGCAACTAGAGTTGGGTGACTAGCTTTTAAAAAAAAACATATAAAAATGACTGGAAAAACAGGATGACTTGTCAAAGGCCTATTTGTGAATCTGCTCATCAAATTATCAGCCCAGGTCTTAACTGGGAGAATAACTTGAAAAAATAAAATAATAATTTATTTGAAAAATATCATGACATTTGCTAAATACATTACTAGGTGATTTATTATTTGAAAAGCTCAAACTGCAGTGTAGTACTTTTACACACCAAAATGATCTTGTCTAGAACTTCTTTTTGGTGCTCTAATACTTTGCTGCAGTGATAATTTCCTTTCTTATTTGAGACGAGTAAAATCTTAGGAAGCTTAAGCTATAAACAGATTTCCTACCATGCTAGTGAGATCTCAAATGTTTTACTGTGAGTAGGACCTCTCCAATATGCATATGCACACGCCCTCCTGCCCTTCTTCTTTCATATACACAGAGTTCTTCCTTCTTAAACACTCTTTCATGGCATTCAGAGTAAGAAAAAGAACCAGGCTGTCTCTGTGAATGGGCTGTAGTGATGCCATGGGAATTAAATGAGGATAATGTATAATTCTTTATGGTTTTGAGGGTTTTTGTGGTCTCTAGAGAGCCTGTATATTTTAGGAGTATTTTACATCTCCCAAAACACTGGTTTGGCTGTCTGAATTCACAAGAAGAGAAATAGTCTTAGATCTGAATATGAGAACAATTAAATGTGCTTATGCAGAATTATTCACACATGCAGTTGGGATGTTTTGTTCAAATATTGGGCTTCTTCCATTAGGTTTTAGGTTTCAAGGTATTTGCTGCTTTAATGTAATGAGTAAGGCTTTTTCCTAATGATTGTCAATTAGAGATGGACTCAGGACTGCTTTGATCCTGCTGCAGAACACCTATGTGGTAAATTTGGGAAGTGTTTGTATTAAGGGTTTTAGAATCATAGAAATGTATGGCTGGAAGGGACCTCAGGAGGTCATCTAGTCCAGCCCCCTATGCTGAGGCAGGACCGTCCCTGACAGATGTTTGTTTAATCTGTTCTTAAAAACCTCCAGGGATGGGTATTCCTTGGTTTAGCATGCTATGAAGATAGGAGGCAACCAGGAATTTTGATTCTGAAGATAGCAATTGCCATTCTATATCAAATCAGTGGTCCATCTACTCCTATTTATTCACTAATAATGGCCAGTTCCTGAAGCTCAGAGGAAGGTGCAAGAAACCCTGCAGGAGATAGTAATGAGAACTTACTTACCTCTGTAGAAAGTTTCTTTTAAACCCCATAGACTTCAGTGGGACTAGGATTTCACCCAGAGAGGTTAAGGGCAAGTCTACATGACAAAATAAAGTTGACGTACAGCCACCACAGTAACTGAATTGGTTTTACAAGTGCACACTATACTCCTTGCATCAGTGGAGCGCATCCTCACCAGTAGCACTTGCACTGATTTAACTGCCAGTAGGGGGTGTTTCTGAAAGGCAGCAATAGTTAATATAAGCAATGCAGTGTCTACACTGACACCACACTGACCTAACTAAGCACTACGCAGAGGTGGAGTTATTAAGTCGGTTTAGTGGGCAAGTTATAGAGGTGGGAGCTACATTTCAGTGTAGATGCTTACAGAGTTTGGTAAGCTGCCTTATGTCAACTGAACTCTGTAGTGTAGACCAGGCCTTTATGGCCTGCCCCAGAGCATGCACTGAGCCAGTGGCAGAGCTAGGAATGCTACTCATGAATGCCAGTCCAGTCCAATATATATTGGACCACGTTATCTCTGCCTTAATGGCCTAAATCCACAATATGATCATCCTCAGCTCCCACTGATTTTCAGTGGAAACTGAAAGGTTCACAGCATGTCACTGTATCAGGCCTCAAGGAACTAAGGAGGATAATAAAAACCAACTACAAAATTGTGCAGCATATTGGCTGCTTTATTTTTCTCTTCAGACCCAAGTAATGAGAGATCATAGATTTCACAACATAGCTACGTCTGGGATCTTCAGAGGAACCCTTGTGAGTTAAGCACTCAAATCCCATTGAAAGCCAGTGGGAGCTACTTTTGACTTAAAGAGATAAACACTATAACAAATAGCCCATGTTTGCCTTCTGTATAGTGGGAAAAAATGCAGGGGCAAACAGAAGTTAGTTGTCTGAATCAACAGACATTTCTTTTCCAGCTCTTTCATCCTCAGAGAAATTGTCCTGCTAAATTTGTATGATGAGTAAAACTTAAAGTTGATGATGATGATAAAGGTGATTGTAAATGAACAACGTAAAAGAGAATCCCTGACTTTATGCTTCCTGCAAAATAGTAAATAAACAATACTATTAATTTTTGGTACTATCATCTAGTCATCAATATTATAAGGCCACGTGAGTTAAACCACAGTTGAAATGATACGATGGCTCTTCAAAGGACAAAATTATAAATCCCTGGTTTTAGTCATAAAGAAGGAGTATAATAGCTGTTAAGCATGAAACTATAATTGATAGCTACAAACTGGATTGATTAAAGAACTTCCCAGGTGTGGAGAATGTAATACAAAATGCCTTTGCTGACTTGAGCTAACAAACAGCTACTAGAAAATCTCGTCAGATGCATGTTTATTTAGATAATTTTTTTAATAGTTCATGTCTTTGCTGTTGTTTGTCTGCCCATCCTGCCACCCACCAAACCCTTGCACTTTCCTTCACCCTAGATGTCTTCTGGGGAGGAAGGACATTAATTTGGCCTCACCCATTCCCACAAGATGCTGGTTGCCCAGGTAGACACTTGAGGATCTGCTGGGCTAGGATCAATCCCCATAAATTCTAGGAAGCAGCCTGATCCTTCTCTGTAAAGCAATCTGTGCGCGGAAACACCCTCTTCCTGCGGTGCCCCCATTTGAATTAGTTCCTCTAGTAACACAGGGGTACGCTGTGACTGCCTCACTCGGAGCTAAATTTTTTGTTTCTTTGACTCTCACAAGTTGTTCCACTGAAGTCAAGTAAATTTGTATGCATAAGTCTACACCTCTCACAAACTATTACTATTTGCACCATGCTCTCAGGACATAATTAGACAATAAAATCTTGTTCTGCTGTTGCATATAAAGTTACAAGCATGCATATGGAGAGTCTGGTGGGTGGGGTTTCTATTGAAGGAGGTAGTGATACAATTTTGTCTCTGCTTTACTTTTGCAGTTTCAGTTAAGCTCCTTCACTACAGTATTGTCAGTCCTAATCATTCAAAATCATGGACAGGTCCCCACAAATCATGAGATTGTCTTAGAAATAATTAGATGTGTGGTTTTTTTTATTTGTTGTTGCAACATTTGGGGCTCATGTTTCTATCTGCTTTCAGCAACCACAAGGGCTACAAACTTACTTTTTTTTTTTTTAATGAAAGTTGATTCACAGGTAACTTGATTCCAGTAGTTGGGGCTTCAAGACAAACACCAAATATGGATAAACAAGAGTTGGCAATGGAGCAATTGTGCTACTTTTACAGATGGGCCTGAACAAAAACCCTGTATCCAAACACCCCTAAACTTTGAGGAAGCTAGGACTGCCCTATAGCTCTATAATGAACCGAACCGATCCCCTTGATGTGAAGACTCCTGAACTTTGTCAAGTTTATTTATGTCACTAAATGTCATAACCTGGGTCCATATCAAGTTATTTGTTCACACTACAGAGAAGATCTGTAGCTCCTGGTATGGTGGGATACTAGTGAAAATGGATGCCTGATGGCCTGGGCCAGGTCCTGAGTAAAACCAAGATGTGTGTGCATTTGTCCCCAAATGGTGATGTTTGGTGACTAAAGTGTAATTTCCAGCATAATTTCCCTTGTCTATAGCAACCTCTTGTTTCAGTAGTTGAATGATATTGACAATCCACAGTGCTATTTTAAGAAAAAGTGCCCATATTCATTTATTTAGCTTCAATCTGTATGATTTTACCATCTCGTCTATTGTTAATCAGCAGAGCAGGAGTGTAGTGGAGTCAATGCATGAAACAGAAACTGGCCCCACAATAGACAAACAGCTGTGCAGTCTGTTATTATAAAAACACTCAGACTGCTCCTTCCACACACGTCAGATTTCTAAAAGGGTAGAGAAAAAAGCAGGAAGTAGTAGCACATGGCCATAAGCTAAGACTGCAGCAGAAGACCAGCAAAGGTGGAAGGCAGTCGTGAAAGTTCTATGTTCTGCATGAAACATAGAGGCATAGGAGAGAATAAACATGCAGGGCTTGTTTGTTTTTATTTGGTAAGTGAATTCAGTGCTTGTGAAAGGTGTCCTGGACTGAAAACTCTTCTATTTATCCACAAAGCATGGGCAGCAGCTGGGTGAGCTTCCCAGACTGCCCTGTGAATGTCCCTCACACCTGACCTGGAAGGTGAGATATGAATTCTCTTCCTACACTTATGCAATCCTCAGTGTCTCTGCCATAGAAAATACACCAATGCCCCAAATTTTCCACTCCACCCTGACATCTGGATAATTCTGCTGTTCAGCATACACATTTAGTCACTCTTTAGCTTCAGCCATCCTGTAAAACAAACTGCCTTCACCTCATCCACCTTGTCTCCCTAGAGAACAGAGGTGACAGATTATGCAGACTGGGCTGCTAAAAAACAAAAGGTGATCCACCTTGTCTCCCTAGAGAACAGAGGTGACAGATTATGCAGACTGGGCTGCTAAAAAACAAAAGGTGATTTTTGTAATTTGCATCTATTATTTCAACAATGCACATCAAATCCAGAATGGAGATAGTATCTCTACCTGTATAAAATGTCTCTTCTTATTCTGTTATTCATAGTGGTGAGTAACAAGATGAATTCAAGAAATTCACTTATTATTGAAACCATGTGTGGTCAGAGAGGAAAAATATTAAATTTAGAATTATCAGTGGTCCTTATCTGCATAAAGCGATCATTCTAAGGAGGGACATATTTTTAATAACATAGTAGCCATAAGCAATGGTCCTTTTCATAATAAAGTATCTAGAGTGACACTTGATCTGATTAAGCAGCACACTAATTTAATTGATTCTACTATTGTTATAAACTATGAGAATAAACTAGTACCATTATACAAGGCACTGGTGAGACCTCACCTGGAATACTCTGTGCAGTTCTGGTCTCCCATGTTTAAGAAGGATGAATTCAAACTGGAACAGGTACAGAAAAGGGCTACTAGGATGATCTGAGGAATGGAAAACCTGTCTTATGAAAGGAGACTCAAGGAGCTTGGCTTCTTTAGCCTAACCAAAAGAAGGCTGAGGGGAGATATGATTGCTCTCTATAAATATATCAGAGGGATAAATACCAAGGAGGGAGAGGAATAATTTAAGCTCAGTACCAATGTGGACACAAGAACAAATGGATATAAACTGGCCATCGGGAAGTTTAGACTTGAAATTAGATGAAGGTTTCTAACCATCAGAGGAGTGAAGTTCTGGAACAGCCTTTCAAGGGAAGCAGTGGGGGCAAAAGACCTATCTGGCTTCAAGATTAAGCTTGATAAGTTTATGGAGGAGACAGTAAGATGGGATAACATGAATTTGGCAATTAATTGATCTTTACCTATTCATGGTAAATAGGCCCAATGGCCTGTGATGGGATGTTAGATGGGGTGGGATCTGAGTTACTACAGAGAATTCTTTCCTGGGTATCTGGCTGGTGAATCTTGCCCACATGCTCAGGGTTCAGTAGATGGCCATATTTGGGGTTGGGAAGGAATTTTCCTCCAGGGCAGATTGGAAGAGTCCCTGGGGTTTTTCCGTCTTCCTCTGCAGCATGGGGCATGAGTCACTTGCTCGAGGATTCTCTGCACCTTGAAGTCTTTAAACCATGATTTGAGGACTTCAATAGCTCAGACATAGGTGAGAAGCTTTTCGCAGGAGTGGGTGGGTGAGATTCTATGGCCTGCATTGTGCAGTAGGTCCGATTAGATGATCATAATGGTCCCTTCTGACCTTCATGGCTATGAGTCTGAGTCTATGAGCTTGAAGAAAGTAGCTAAAATTGAGAGGTTACATTGTATCCTATGTCCTCTTGAAAAATATTTGCATAAGTATTTGCCCTGATTCTGCTTTTCATGCCTGTGCTAGGTTACATAAATAGTGCAGCCCATTTCTCAAGGCATAGGAAAGCATATGCATAGATCTATGTTAAAATTTTTCAGGTCTATCTTGGATTGTGACGTGTAGCAGGGTGGTCACCCCGCTCCAGCCCTGAAGGGGTTAAAAACAGCCCTGGAGAGGGCTGCAGCTGAGAAAGGCTAGGCTGATGGGAGAAGCAGCCACAGCTGGGGCCATGCCCTAATCAGGGCCCAGCTGGCTCTTATAAGAGAGCTGTGGGCCAAAAGTTGGAAGAGTTTCACTCTAGCCTGGAGTGGGAACAGCTAGCTGTCTGGGAGTAAGGTATTTGAGGGGGAGCAATACTGGGGAAGGGCAGAGGAAGTAAGGAAGCTCCAGGTGGGTAAAACCTCAGGCTGCAGGCCTTGGTGAAGGCCTACAAAGGTACTGGGGCAGCAGAGGGGCAGCCCAGTGATAGGCAAAGGCAGCAGGTCCTAACCTCTTGCCAATGATGAGTGGCCATTACACTTCAGTCTACCCCAGTGAGCGGGGGCTAGATGATGACTGGCAGTAGCCACTGAGGCAAGGTGGGTTTAGAGGGTTGGGGGTTCCCCTGGGAGCAGGGACCCAGAGTGTGGGGTACTGCTGGGGCAGAACCCCAAGTTAAAGGGTCTGGGAGATCCACAGGGCCAGCGGCAGGTGAGACACTGGCCTGCAGAGGGTGCTCTGGGCTGGCAGAGCTAATTCCCAGGATGACCAGCAGGAGCTGCCGCACCAGTGAGTCTGTGCCCTCCTACATGATGCTACCGCAAGTGTTGCTCAGAAGGAAATTCTGCCTTTTGGCAGATCCTCCTATTGGCCTTGCGGTTTATACAAAGGAAACCAGTATATTTACATATCTGCTCAGCCAATGAAAGCCACAAGGGGGAAAAAATGGGAAGGATGGGTGGGAAAGGGAACAAGAGGGTGTTTTTTTTTTTTTTTGCTCGTTTCAGAGAGAGGACAGCTCATCGTTCCATGAAGGATAATTGTCTGTTGCTCAAAATCAGAGCTGCCAAACCATCTCAAGGTATTCTTCACCAGTATTCTTTACAGTCCAAGTAGTGTTACTCTTCTGGGGTAGTCACTCTTAATAAGATAGGTAAGTATTCATATAAATCATTCCTTGACTTGAGAGATACCACGGTCTATCAGAATAATGAAGGGCTCAAGCTGTGTCAATTTAGGAAAATTAACTGAAGCTGCAACAAATTCCTTGTGACTCTATGCAGGGCTTCTTACTGGAACTGGTCAAAAATATAAATTGCTTTTCGTGGGACATTCAAAATTTTAAAAATTTCCTGTAACTTTTCTTTTAGTTGTTTAGTTTTTGATTTAAAAATTGACACCAACAAACTTTTGCATTTCAAAAACCATGTTCAAGTCAAATTACCAAAAGCTGAACTGGAAAAATGCAAACAAACCCCATTGTGTGTATGTGTGGGGGGAGGAGCAGAAAGGGGACCCAAGGGGTAACTGAAATCTTTCAAAAGAATTTCAGTTTTCAATGTTCAGTTTGTGAGAACTTTCAGCTAAAAGAAGAATTCTCTGCAAACACTTCATTTTGGTCAAAAAGATGTTCTGTTTTAAAAATGGATTTTTTTTTGATCAGCTCTAGTTCGTAGCTTGTTTCAATCTCTATGAGATTATTATTACCACTAAATCAGGTAGTTATGACTGAGGGCATTCTGGCATCTAAACCTTTTCCATACTGCTGCCATCACTAGAGAGCTGAAGCACCACTCATATAAGAAAAAGGGGGGCTGCTGGCAGGATGCTCTTGGTGAGACTCCCCTTCCCAAACTGGTCCATAACAGTCCTAATGGATTGACCTTCAAGGTATGCTTCAAGATGCATTGTTCTCCCTCCTGTGAGGAAATGGGAAGGTTCTAATGGGACATCTTAAGTATGTGGTGGTGTGTGGGTGGTTTTTTTTTTTGTTTTTTTTTTGTTTTTGCTACTGGTTCTTACTGATTGTGGAAGTGGGTGGGGATTATAGAACTATTCTGTGATTGAGTCCCTAAGGTCTTTTCAAGGGACATCTTGAGACAGAGACATGTCTCCATTCAAAAGGAGCACAAGTGCAAAGATGTGTGTCTAAATAAAGAAAGCAGTTTTCAGTAGGAAAACAAGGTCCCTTTTTACTGCTCTAATATTTTCTGGTGAAAAGCCAGAAATCTGTAGGTTTCTGCTTTTTGTCCTCTCTCTCCCTCTCCTCCCACCCCCAAAAAACTGCATATCATTCTTAAACAGGGAAGCTTTACTGCCAAGTATAAGGCCTACCTTGACCACTACAGAGCTATTTTCACAGAAAATGTTGATAACTGCATATCACAGAAGGTTATTTTGTAAGAAGAAAACCACCCTACATTGACACCATAGAAAAATTGTTTTTTATTATGGTATGGTGCCAAGAAACTAGATTTTCCCAGAAGCAGGGCTAAAAACCTTCAGAGGAGGAAAGCAAATTCTCAGCACTGCCAGTATCTAGGGTGACCAGAGAGCAACTGTGAAAAATCAGGATGGGGGTGGGGGGTAATAGGAGCCTATATAAGAGACCCAAAAATTGGGACTGTCCCTATAAAATCGGGACATCTGGTCACCCTACCAGTATCATTACCTCCTCTCTTTTACAGCCGACTTATGCGTAAGGGTGGATACACAATCAGCGAAGTGCACAATTCCCTTTGACTGTCAATGACTGTGTACAATATTTGAGTAGCAAGATGGGTTTGTTTTTTGTTTTTTGTTTTTTTTTAAAATTCATGTCATTATAATGCTTTTGGTGCAACATAATCCATGAAATGTTTCCATGCATGTTGTGACGCTGGCAAACCAGGTGCCAGCTCATGCCAAGGCTTGTAGGCCTCACTGACAAATGCATAGTTGGAAACCAATCTGGTTCACCTGTGTTTAGCATTGTTAAAATAGATCTTAAGTTTATAAGAATGTGTTTGTGTTTTGACTTCATGAAATGCTTGTCAGTTGCTGCATGCATTAATCTCACTTATACTATCTGTATCCCATGTTGTAAGGTAATATTTGCTATGAAATGGGAAACCCCCATAGTCATGAGAGAAGCATTACCAAGTGTGAAATACTAGTTTACCATGAGCAGTCATCTCCTGCCCAACAAAAGAGCATCTAGACCCCAGATGAAGCATTGTGGAACATCAGTGGGGGAAAAAAGCCTTTGTTGATTGCTCCCCCATTCCCATGAAGAGATGAACACAAATCCTTATCCCATCACCATTTGAACCCTTGGGGGAAGGGAATAAACATCCCTGACCAGAAGGAACCATATCACTATGCTGCTTGGAATTTGGAGAGGGCAATATTTCTAAGCTTAAGAAAGGGATCCCCAAGCTGCTTAGCTCTAAAGGACATGGAGAACTTACATATTACGGCAGCTTTTGAAACTTAAGACTGTAACTGATTTGTGTGTGTATGTTTACCTGCTTTTAATCTTGTAAATAACTCATTTCTTTCCTAATTAATCTTTAGTTAGTTTATTATAGGACTAGCTACAAACAGTCTCTTTAGGGAGAGGTCTAATGTACACTTGAACTGGGGTAAGTGACTGGTCCTCTGGGACTAGGAATAACCTGAATATTAAGTTTCAGAGTAGCAGCCATGTTAGTCTGTATCCACAAAAAGAAAAGGAGTACTTGGGGCACCTTAGAGACTAACAAGTTTATCTGAGCATAAGCTTTCGTGAGCTACATGAAGTGAGCTGTAGCTCACGAAAGCTTATGCTCAGATAAACTTGTTAGTCTCTAAGGTGCCCCAAGTACTGAATTTTGTTGTGATTTGGTGTAAGGGCCTATCTATCACAAAGGTAGACTGGAGTGCCCAAGGGGACTGTCTGTGACTCCATGTTAAGGCTGCTCTAGTGAGTGAGGAGTTCATGTTTGATGGTTGGTTGGTGAAATCTAATTATAGAACACACAACCAGTTTGTTACAAGCCAGGGCACAAATCCCAATCTGCCCTGAGGTCAAGACCCAGGTTCATGAGCCACTCCAGACAGCTTGACACACAATCCATTTCTTAACACCTTCCTCTGACATTCTGTCTATTGCCATCCCACAATCTCCTGCTTGCCTGGGTGAGTGGAAAAATCAGACTCGTTTCTGATGGGGATTATACATGTATCCTCCACATCCTTCAGAGAATCTAAAGGTTTGAATTCTGCCCTGTGAAACCATAGCAATAATGTAAGTAACATGTAATGCAAAACAAATATGAAAACTGTGACATTCAAATCATCTGCAGCATGACTGACTCAGCTACTGGTGTGTAAGAGACAGTTATGTACATCTTAATGTGACTCTCTGAATAATTTCTGAGGTGATATGTTAGCTCAGTTGCTCTGGAGTCAGAGGTTGAAATTTGGAATTTCTGTTTCATAGGAAATTCAGACATTTTGAAATTTTACTTTCCTCCCCAATTGGCTCAAAGTCAAACTTCAAAATTTCCCATAAAACAAACAATGAGAAATTTCATTGTGGAAATATCAATCATTTTATCAAAACATTTCATTTCTATAAGCACACAGCCTTTTGTTTCCATAAGGTTGAAGAGCTTCATTTTGACTTTAATGAAATGAATGTGGTTCTGCAAAACATTTAGGCTTTTTTTTTTTAAAGTCTGCATTTTCTGATGGAAAACTATTCCACCAGGGTCAGTCAGGAATATTCCTGTCAGCAGAGTGAGATCAGCATTAAATCCTTAGTCTCCAGATAACTCCTTTAAAAGAGGCTTCTGTGTTCTGGCATATTACTTAAGGACCATGTTGATGACTGTAGTAGTCACTTACCTCACACCCGTGTGTGCTGTGAGGATTAATTGGTTAATGTGTCTGAAGTGCTTGGAAGATGAGAAACACTGTGTAAGTGCTCAGTATTCTGATGAAGGTGATAAGAGTGTAGAAGATGGCTCCCTGCTCACCTGCCAGCTCTCTCAGAATTAAACAAACACATGTGAAATAACAGTCACATGTTGGGATAATAGGCTCATTTTGCTTTATTGCTCTGTTATACTCTTCTCTCTAGCAATATTGTGCTGCAAAATTAGAGCAGAAGTACTATCGCTTTAGAACAAAGACCAGGTCTTTTTCAATAACCACTCAATGTCCCTGCAATACGCTCTGACTGCAGCAGTTATGAATACTAGATGTTACTCAAATGTTTACAAAGCTAGGAGATAACATGGAGCTTTTTCTACTCTTGCAGGAATGGGTCTTTTCAAAATCACCAGTGTATGGCCCAAGAGTGGCCAAACTTACTGAGCCACATACAACAATCTTCAGAAGTTTGAGAGCTGGTGCACACCTGCCAGGTGTTCTGAGGCACTTGCTGGGGCTCAGCATTCCACCAGGAGCCACGCTGAAACACCAAGCCCTGGCAGGTGCACTCTGCAGGGCTGAAGCCTCCCCTCCCTGCTGGGCAGAAACTTCTACTCCACCACCCTGCTGCAAGGCAGATGTTCCAAGCTCCTCACATCCCAGTCTGAGAGGTGGAGAATGGGGTGAGGAATCGGGGAAGGGGGGGGGGGGGGCTCCACAAACAGCACTTTAACTGTAAAAGAGCGTCATGTGGCTTGAGAGCCCCAGTCTGGCCACCCCTCATATAGCCTGTTGGGAGGCTGGGAAAGTTAAAAGCAGAAAATTTCCAGGCTACTAATCCACCAGGAAGTTTAGACTTGAAATTAGACGAAGGTTTCTAACCACCAGAGGAGTGAAGTTTTGGAATAGCCTTCCAAGGGAAGCAGTGGGGGCAAAAGATCTATCTGGCTTTAAGATTAAACTTGATAAGTTTATGGAGGAGATGGTATGATCAGATAACATGGTTTTGGTAATTAAATAGACCCAATGGCCTGTGATGGGATATTAGATGGGGTGGGATCTGAGTTACCTAGGAAAGAATTTTCTGTAATATCTGGCTGGTGAATCTTGCCCATATGCTCAGGATTTAGCTGATAGCCATATTTGGGGTTAGGCAGGAATTTTCCTCCAGGGCAGATTGGAAGAGGCCCTGGAGGTTTTTCACCTTCCTCTGTAGCATGGGGCACGGGTCACTTGCTGGAGGATTCTCTGCTCCTTGAAGTCTTTAAACCACAATTTGAGGACTTCAATAGCTCAGACATAGGTGAGAGGTTTTTCACAGGAGTGGTGGGTGAAATTCTGTGGTCTGCGTTGTGCAGGAGATCAGACTAGATGATCATAATGGTCCCTTCTGACCTAAATATCTATGAATCTATATCATATTAACTGTCTGGACATGTTGGTTTGACAGACAATGCTGGCTTGGAAGCTGCTAGAATCGATTAAGGGCACCTAGTTTAAAAAGGACTTCCCTTCAGTCAGTGAGGGGTGCACAAGGAGCTGAGAGGGTGTGCTGCTGGAGGACTGAGGAGTACAAATGCTGTCTGACATCAGGAGGAAGGTCCTGTGGTGAGGATACAGAAGATGTTGGGAGGAGGCCACGGGGAAGTAGCCCAGGGAGTTGTAGCTGTCACACAGGTGTTACACAAAACATTGTAGACAGCTGTGATCCACAGGGCCCTGGGCTGGAACCTGGAGTAGAGGGCAGGCCCAGGTTTCCCCCCATCACCCCCAACTCCCTATTGGATACAGGAGGAGTTGACCTGGACTGTGGGTCCCCCCAGAGGGGAAGGTCCCTGGCCTGTCCCCTGACCCACATAGTGGACGAGCAGAGACTGTGGGGATTGTTCTCCTTCCTTTTCCCTATGCTGGCCAGTGATGAGGTTAGCTAAGTGAACAGCAGGTTTTAGCCACTAGCAAAAGTGGCCAAACTGAGGGCTGCCCTGAATCTCTGAGGCAAGCAAATCTGCCAATAAGTGCAGGACTCACCAAGGCAGGGGAGGAACTTTGTCACAACAGATACCAGATTTACTCAGAACAGGACCCAAGATTCTCTTTCACTTCTCTGCTTCTAGCAGATGTTATGTTTTGTCATACACTAATTTAGTGTAACATCAGACCCCTTGATGGCATCCTTCATGCCCTAAGGGCACAGCCACAGGGATCCTCACTCTTCAGCAGGTATCCTTTCAATATTTCGTATTGAGGCACTTGATTGATATATTTAGGAAATGTCTGTTAAACAGTTGGTGATAGATCACTGGAGTTTTCCTTTTAAACCTTTCACAAATTGCTTCCTTAACTCTTTAGGTCTCTGTTTAGTAACAACTCCAGCGATTCTATAGTTTAGCATCTTTGACTGAACTTAAAGTTTATTTCCATCTGTGTCATATACATGATGATGATGTATTTCTCAGGCTGAGTCAACATCTGCTCTATCTTGTGTTGCTTGGATTTCAGACCCCTTATTCCTCTAGGTGCTCTTTCTTCTGGCCTTCCGCACTTTCATCTCTAGACCATGATCTGATGTGTGCTGCTTGAAAACAGCTATTTGTATGCCTCCTGATCACAGGTGGCTCTGACTAAGACCCTAGATCTTTACACCTTGTAACACTGAGAAGGTTTGGATTTAAATCTAAAGTTTGCAGAATGCCCCTTTATTTTTCTACATGGGCCTAGCCAGCCTCTCCAATCTAAACACTCCAGAACTATGGGACAATTCAGTGCTTCTTGTACTATTACCACTGTCCAGTTGTGCCTGCCTGTCCTGCTATTGCACTGCTGTTTTTCTTAGTGACTTTCTGTGTTTTCAAGGTCACTGCCTAGTGGAGGAAGAAAGGGTGAGAGCAGTAGCTATCTAACCTCGCACCTCCAGTGATCACTACTGGAACAGTATTTATGGAGTTTGAATGTCAAAAGCATTGACATTCCCAGCCTGCCTGAACAAACTTTGTTTAATTATGAATAAGCCGCTGCACAAAACCCAGGAAAGCTACATGTAGTTGAGGAGATGCGGGAGACTTTATTTTTTACTGACTGATCAACAATGATATGTTGCAGGGGTGCCTGGGGACCAACCAAAATTGGGTCTCTATTGTGCTAGGCACTGTACATACACAGGCAACACCTACACAAAGCTGGGTGTGTTTCCCAGTATGAGCAGACACAGGTGCTCGCTCAGCTTGAGCTAGCATGCTAGGGGTAGCATGGGCAGCAGCTCAGCTAGTCACCTGAGTACAACTCCACCCAGACCCCCTGGGTACGTACTCGGACAGCTAGCCCAAGATGCCACTTGTGCTACCCCTGGCTGCACTGCACTGCTATCTTTAGCATGCTAGCTCTAGTAGAGCTAGCATGTGTCTGTCTAATCATGCTAGGAAGCATGTTCCCAGCTGCAATGTAGACACACCCACAGAGTAGTAAACAGCCCTGTGATGCTGTATAAAAATGACTAGTTACACTAATACGGTCACTATTGTTACAAAGTTGCAATCAACCTTGTACAAAGTATGTCATCTAAGATATCAAGGGAAAAGTTACAATCTGTCAAGTATGATTATCCTGGTTAAATCCATTATCAGTACTGTATCTGAAGTTATGAATATTGGCTGTGTATCTGTATCTCAAACATGTGGTGTTTGCCTTGGTGACACCCCTGCACCACAGATAGCTGGCTAGCCCTGATGTAAATCTATGGGTTAACAGCCCATTGAGGACACTCCAATCTCACAATGGACCATTGAAGAAACTCATCCCACCCAGTAGACCTTTCCTGTGGATGCCTCAGACAGCGAGGAGCCAATGGCTGCCCCTGTGATCTAGCAAACCATGCAAGGACATGTGACCTAAGTCTCCATCTTTTACCACTAACTTTCCATGCTCATGTAACCCTTGACTTCATATTGGGCCATTAACTGTCTATGCATGTGGCAAAGGGTATAAAAGACACTTGGGACTTTTCCATTTTGCCTCACTCCTGCTGCAGTTCTCTGGACTGTGGATTTACAACTAAAAGGAGTATTTTGAACTATGGAATGAGGACCTTTCAATCTTTGGAAGTTATAAGAGAGACATTTGCAAGCTAGCAATCTATTCCATCACTGCTACAACCTGATACTCTCTAAGGACTTTGCAATCACTTGAATGGTTAAGGAATCATATACATTTACTCTTTTTTATTAATAAAAAAAAGTTTTAGTTTACCAAGTATTGGCTGACAATCTGATATTTATGTGAAATACATATTGACCTGGGAGTAAAGTGTCTGATCTGTTGGGGTTAGTAGAATCTCATACAGTGAATTGGGTTTTCAGTAGCCTCTCACTTCATTAGACCTGTTTGTCTGGATGAGAGCCACGGGCTGGAAAGCCCAGAGGGGACTGTTTGGCTTCTGGTTAACCAGGGTGGTACTGCAGAAGCTCTTTTGTTACTGTGTTGGTGAATCTAATTCTAGAATAAACCACCCATTTTGGGGGATTGTCTGCCCTGATTCTCGCAGTCTGCCCCGAGTTGTTCTCTTACATTCTCAGTGTGGTCCATCTCAGGCACCTGGTCACAAGCCTTTACTCACAGGAGCTTAGACTAAGGCATTGTTTACAGTTAAAATGCTACAGTGGCACAGCTATGCCACAGTAGCGCTTCAGTGTAGACACAATCTACATTGACAGGATGGGTTCTCCCATCAGCATAGGTAATCCATGCCCCTTAGAGGTGGTAGGGAGGTTGATGGAAGAATTCTTCCACTGGCCTAGCACTGTCTACATGGGGACTTAAGTTGACTTAACAACGCTGCTCAGTCGTGTGGATTTAGTTAAACCAACCTAATTTTTCTGCTGGAGACCCCAGGCCTCAACATCTAAACAGACAGGACAGATGCAGGGTAGGAGAGAAGGGATGTAACATACAAGCAGAATACACAATGTGACAACTGGAAAATAGCATATTAGTGCCATTTGTTTTTTAAAAGCCTTTTTTGGTGGGGCTTAGTGAGGAGACGATAAACTAACTGGAAAGGGAAGCCAGGAGTGTTAGGATATAGATATTCAGGCCTATCTGTAAAGGCCTATACTCTAATTTAGGTGTTTTCTTATCACTTAGCTAGTTATACAGGTATAAAAGAGAGAGCATCAGAATCACTGTCTGCTGGTGTAAGGGCCTTCTCTTACTGTGACAGTCTGAGACCCTGTTCTTAGGCTGAGATCTTTGGCTAAGCAGCAGAGGAAGCCATAAGCTGGGAAGCAACCGGTCACATCCTCACATTTCAAACTAGTCACATTGAAATAAGGTGCTGTTGGGCTGTTAGGCATTATCAGGACGGGATTGTATTCCTGTCACCTCCAGAGAAAGGGAAGTGCCTAGAAAATGTAAAAGGAAACTTAAGTTTGCTAGTATCTGTCTGGCAAGAACTCACTTATCCATAGCTGGGATGTGAAATCCTCACTTCTGTATTGTTTTGTCATTATAGTTCCCACTTTGCTATTGTTTATTTGCATGGTCTCTGTCTGGTTCTGTAATTGTTTGTCTGCTGTATATTTAATTTTTGCTGGGTGGGATATAATTGGTTAAATCATGTTACAATATGTTAGGATTGATTTTTTTTTTCTTTTTTTTTTTTAAATTTCAGTAAAATGATTGGTTAAGGTATAGCGAAGCAGAACTCAAGTTTCACTATATAGCCTAAAGAGAAAAGGAGTACTTGTGGTCTCTAAGGTGCCACAAGTACTCCTTTTCTTTTTGCGAATACAGACTAACACGGCTGTTACTCTGAAACTATATAGTCTGCAGTCAATCAGGAAGTGTGTGTGTGTGTGGCAGGGAAGGGAACAGGGAATGGGGGTGGGGAAATTGGAATCCTGTTTTGCTAAGGAAGGGAACAGGGACACAGGTAAGGCTCTGTGGTGTCAGAGCTAGGAAGGGGGACACTAAGGAAGGAAACTGGAATCATGCTTGCTGGAAGTTCACCCCAATAAACATTGAATTGTTTGCACCTTTTGGATTTCAGGTACTGTTGCTCTCTGTTCATGCGAGCAGGACCAGGGAAGTAAGTGGGTGAAGGAATAAGCCCCCAACATCTTGGTGCTGTGACTCGGATGCATCGGATAGGTGAGTGGCAGCCTGTAAGTCCCTCTCCCCAACAGTCTGCGCAGCTGCTTGGAGGGGGTATAGCGAACTTTTGTGATGGTAGTTGTGGGTTCTGGCAAGCCAGGGTAAAGGATTTTTTAAAATAAATGGATAAGGAAGAACCAGGGCCCATACCAGATGCAGGGGTCAACCTGGGATGAGATTAAAAAGGAAATGGAGGCAGTGTTAGGGGACCCAGAGGGATGGGGGGTGGCTGAGGAGCCCACCCTCCTTTGGTATATGGGCAGTGGAAGAAGGTTCCTGCCCATTGGGACTGAATGCCTTCCAGGGAAAGGAGGCACTTCAGTCTGCTTGTGGAAGGCTTGAAGTAAGGGCAGCATTATGGGAAGCTGCCAGTAATCTTTCAAGTTTGGTGCTGCTTCAGCAAGGTCTGCTGAAGGGTTGTAAATTAGGGGTGGTTAAAGATGATTTGGCACAACAGGGTTTAAAGTCAAAAGCAGAGTTAACAGACTACCTTTAGAAACTGGAGCTGGGACTTGGTCCTGGGGAGTGGAGAGAAAGAAAGGAGGGGAAAAAAAAATTCAAAGTGCAAAATGGCAGGGTTTGCAGGAGCAGGTAACAACCCCCACTCTTCTCCCAGAGCCAGAATGAGAACCTGGGGATAAGGGTTCCCAACTGTTTCAACCCAGGGAGCCTACCCTTAGCTCAGAGCTAGCTATGTCCTTTTCTTTTCCCTCTTCATTTTCTCGGTTTACTTAATTTGCTGTTGGTAGCCTATACTTTAAACTGACTTGACAGGCTTAATTGGTTTCTTTCCACCTCTTCCCCCTGCCTTTCCACACTTTTTTGTTTTTTCTGAAGTTTTAATGGAGGGTACTTTGGATACTTATGTGAAATGTTTTTGGTTATTTTGGACAAAGTATGAGGGAGGTCTGCTGTATTCCACTGGAATTTTTTTTTTTTTTGAGTAAAAGATCCATGGGCATCCTTGGAGACAAATGTTTTACTGCCTCTTTTAACAGTCTCAAGGTCAAGACAGCACAGGTTAAGACAGCTGTGCGGCAATAATTGTACTTGGTGGCTAAGTTGTTACAGAAAAATTGCACTACCTTAAAGAACTAAATGTAGGAGTAAGTGATTTAAAGGAGTGAAAAGTTACAAATAGCTTTTGCAAAAATTGATAATACAGGATTTGGAGGAAAGTAAACAGTTGGGAGTTGTGGAAATGGTAAAAGGTAACTGTTGTGAAGATGTTAAAAGAGTAACAGTTGTGGTGGTACTGTTAGGGGGCTTATTCCTTCACCCACTTACTTCCCTGGTCCTTCTCGCATGAACAGAGAGCAACAATACCCGAAGTCCAAAGGTGCAAACAATTCGATGTTTATTGGGGTGAACTTCCAGCAAGCATGATTCCAGTTTCCTTCCTTAGTATCCTCCTTCCCAGCTCTGACACCACAGAGCCTTACACCTGTGTCCCTGTTCCCATTCCTGCCCTTAGCCAAACATGATTCCAACTTCCTTACTCCCATTCCCTGTTCCCATTTCCCCCTTTAGCAAAACATGATTCCAATTTTCTTACCCCCATTCCCTGTTCCCATCTCACACACCCCCACCCCCACCCACACCCAGTCACTTCCTCATTGACTACAGATTATATAGTAAAACTTGAGTTCTGCTTAGCTATACCTTAACCAATCATTCTCCTGAAATTTAACTAACCAATCCTAACATATTGTAACATGATTATGTAACCAATTATATCCCACCACCTCAATTAGTTTACACCCAGCAAAATTAATTATACAGCAGACAGGAACAATCACAGAACCAGACAGAGATTATACAGACAAACAACAGCAAAGTGGGAACTATAATGACAAAACAATGCAGAAGTGAGGATTTCACATCCCAGCTATGGATAAGTGAGTTCTTGCCAGACAGGATGCTATCAAACTAAGTTTCCTTTTACATTTTCTAGGCACTTCCCTTTCCCTGGAGGTGATAGGAATACAATCCTGTCCTGATAGTGCCTAACAGCCCAATAGCACCTTATTTCAATGTGACTAGTTTGGAATGTGAGGATGTGACCGTTCACTTCCCAGCTTATGGCTGCCTCTGCTGCTTAGCCAAAGGCCTGAGCCTAAGCACAGGGCCACAAACTGTCACAGTAAGAGAAGGCCCTTACACCAGCAGACAGTGATTTTGATTCTTTCTTTTATACTTCTATCACTAGCCAAGTGATAAGAATACACCTAAATTCTTAGAGTATAGGCCTTTGCAGACAGGCCTGAATATCTATATTCTAACAGGTTTCAGAGTGACAGCCGTGTTAGTCTGTATTCGCAAAAAGAAAAGGAGTACTTGTGGCACCTTAGAGACTAACCAATTTATTAGAGCATAAGCTTTCGTGAAGTGAGCTGTAGCTCACGAAAGCTTATGCTCTAATAAATTGGTTAGTCTCTAAGGTGCCACAAGTACTCCGATATCCTAACAGTTACCAGAAGGAAGTTCTTGTTTAATGATAAAACCCAGTTATATAAATGTAACTGTACGTGCAACTCTGTGCAGTCACATTGGATGGAAGCTTGGTAATTTAAATTATCCAAGGGGCTCAGGTAGAGTGGCTACTACCACCACTATGCTTCTGTTCCCAGTAGCCTTTACAGCTATTCTGAGGGGAAAATGGACCCTTTTCCCCAAAGAAATGGTCTATAAGGGACTGCTGCAGGCAGCAGGTGGAGAGAGAATCTGATCAAAATTATTTGACTATTGGGTAATCAAAATCACTAAAGGAATGTAAGGGGTTTCTATTGGAACTTAACTTGGCAGCTCCTGGTTTTGTCTAGTTATACAAGATGGGAGTGTAATCAAGGTACAGTTGTGTAAAACAGTAATTGCAGTGTAAGGGATTTGAGGAAAATGTGTGTGTGCATAGGAAAAAGAAAAGTAAAAGGGGAGGAATGATGGCAACACAGAGCCTTGGGATGGCTCTGGGGGATCAGATTGTTGCTTTGGTGGGTGTGCATAAAAACTCTGTGGGCACAGGGGAGGCAGTTACACCTTGTGTAAAATTAATATGGCTAATATAATGGTACGGAGGTTAAACTATGGAAGGAATGTGCATTTTCCCAGGAAGTGTGCTGGGATGGTACTTAAATAAAATCCTATTAGGGCTCCAAAAGGAGCCCATAACCAAACTACACATTGGTGCACAAATGGATCTGTGAATCTTATTGCTGTGAATAATCAAACCAGGGCCTACTGCCTGATTCCATACCAAGTGGTTAAGCTGGTTTGGACAATATCCCATTTCTCTGTGAACATTCAATGGACTTACGATATGGACAAAAGCACAGATCGTGACCCTGCCAAAGGAGGAGAGGCAGTGTTTTGGTGGGTTTCAGAGTAGCAGCCGTGTTAGTCTGTATTCGCAAAAAGAAAAGGAGTACTTGTGGCACCTTAGAGACTAACCAATTTATTTGAGCATAAGCTTTCGTGAGCTACAGCTCACTTCATCGGTGTTTCAGTGGTGGCTTAGATGTGGGACCATACTGCAGTGGTCAGGATTCAGTGTTGCTGTGGATTTTGTATTGTTAACTGTACTTGTGTTACGTTGCATATGGAGATAACCTATAAGTAATGTAGTAAGCCCTCCCCACCTTACAGTGTACTCGACAACCCGGACTTAACCTTCTTGGGCCCACTATAATGGGAAGTCTGGAACACTAATTGGAATAGGAGTGGTATGCCCATACGAGAGAAGGTGCAGGGCACTATACTACACAAGGGTCAGTGGGACAAATGGAATATCAACACCTTCCACCTTGATGCCTGGCACTATCAGGAAATGTCACCATACGTCCTATGCTTTCCCAGGGATACCTGGGCAGGAGGATCCCAAAAGGAACCAGAAAAAAAAAAAAAGGATGGAGTGTTAGGATATAGATATTCAGGCCTATCTGTAAAGGCCTATACTCTAATTTAGGTGTATTCTTATCACTTAGCTAGTTATACAGGTATAAAAGAGAGCATCAGAATCACTGTCCGCCGGTGTAAGGGCCTTCTCTTACTGTGACAGTCTGAGACCCTGTTCTTAGGCTGAGATCTTTGGCTAAGCAGTAGAGGCAGCCATAAGCTGGGAAGCGAATGGTCGCATTGAAATAAGGTGCTGTTAGGCATTATCAGGATGGGATTGTATTCCTATCCCCTCCAGAGAAAGGGAAGTGCCTAGAAAATGTAAAAGGAAACTTAATTTGCTAGCATCCTGTCTGGCAAGAACTCACTTATCCATAGCTGGGATGTGAAATCCTCACTTCTGTATTGTTTTGTCATTCTAGTTCCCACTTTGCTATTGTTTGTCTGCACGGTGTCAGTCTGGTTCTGTGATTGTTTCTCTCTACTGTATAATTTTTACTGGGTGTAAACTAAGGTGGTGGGATATAATTGGTTAAATCATGTTACAATATGTTAGGATTGGTTAGTTAAATTTCAGTAAAATGATTGGTTAAGGTATAGCTAAGCAGAACTCAAGTTTTACTATATAGTCTGCAGTCAATCAGGAAGTGTGTGGCGGGGAAGGGAACGGAGGTGGGGAAATTGGAATCATGTTTTGCTAAGGGGAGGAATGGGAACAGGGACACAGGTAAGGCTCTGTGGTGTCAGAGCTGGGAAGGGGGACACTAAGGAAGGAAACTGGAATCATGCTTGCTGGAAGTTCACCCCAATAAACATTGAATTGTTTGCACCTTTGGACTTTGGGTATTGTTGCTCTCTGTTCATGCAAGAAGGACCAGGGAAGTAAGTGGGTGAAGGAATAAGCCCCCTAACAAGGAGGGTCACTGGAAAGAGGGAGGTGAGAGAGACAGGGCAAGGGAGAAGAGAGGGGAGACTGAGTCAGGTATGGGGTGAGGCTGAGGTGAAGAGACACTGAGGAAGGGGCTTAGAGAAAACAGCCAGTCAGCACAGGTGAGAGAATATCTAGTCAAAATTGGTTCCTACTTGAACTTCTTCTGCAGAAGTCACTGACTGGCTCCTCCCTACAGCTTATGATCTGCATGTTTCTTCATGAGTTCTCATATGCATGTATGCATACACTAGGGTCATCCCTAGGGGAGCGTGGGGCTTGGGACAAATCAATCTCTGCCAGCTTGGGGGGGCCTGCTCTGCATCAGCGACTGGGCAGAGCCCCGGATGCGTGGGGCAGCAGCCAGGACCCTGGATGCTTGGGGTGGCAGCTGGGAGCTCGGGGGTGCTGCAGCACTCCCAACACCCCTAGTTCTTGTGCCTATGTCTTCCAGAACCGGCCGCATGGGGCCTGGATTGGTCTCCCCAATTCACCCTATCCAAGGGATGGCTCTGGCATACACCCACAAGCATCTCTTTTTCATGGCCTTTCTAGATGCAGAAATCATCTTCATACACTATGATGCTATTTAAAATCCTATAGGCATAGTCCTAGAAAAATAGGTTAATCTGAATGTTTTAAAATCCTGAGCTGCGTTTCCTGTAATTAGGTTCAGAGATTTAGTCTCAGTATGACAATTGTGGGTTAGGTTTTCAAAATTTTTAAAAACAAAACCCTAGGTGGCGGTGTGCACACCTGGCTATCCAATATATTGTGCAAGATCAATTTAAACTCTGACTACATAGATGTGCTTGACTCAGTCTGCATCCCTTGGAAGTGGGAGAGAGAGTTCTAAGCATGGCTATTTAAATGTAATGTAATATTTTTCTATAAAAGTTTTTGTGGGCAATTTCCATTTCTGACAAGGCACTTAGATGCATTAAAAACCACCGAGCCTCTGTCTAGGCTTTGATAAGGTATCTGAGCTTCTGGTACAGGAAGTGAACACACAAATCTCCCCTGTTCAGCTCTGCTGGCAAGAGAAAATGTAAAGTTTATTGTTAGGATTTAAAAAAAAAAAGTGCCAGTTTCTCAGTTGGTGGAAATTGGTGTCGCTCCATTGAACTTAATGGCGCTATGTTGACTGATGGCAGCTGAAGATCTGCCTCATAAAGGGTGAGGATGCTGGTGTGACAGAGCTTTTTTTGGGGGGGAAAGACTGAATTGAAGAGGTGTGTTTTGCATTTAGTTCTGAATGAGGTGAATCTGGCAGTGAGTTTCATAATCTTGGCCTAGCTCCTGTGGATATGCGTTTTTCCTTGTTTGTGGACAGTATGATTTTGTAGTGGAGCACAGCTGCCATATGAGGTAGTCATCGTCATGGAAGGAGAGGTGATTTCTCAGGTTTTTGATTCTAAGGCGGAGATATTTCAAATCTATTGCTTCCCTCCTCCACAAGGCTTGTTATCCTTTCAAAGAAGACTATTGGGTTGATTTGACATGATTAGTTCTTGACAAATCCATGTTCACTTGACAAATCCAAAAACTTCAGGACCAGACTTCAAAGAGAAACTGCTGAGCTTCAGTTCATTTGCAAATTTGACACTATCAGCTCAGGATTAAACAAAGCCTGTGAATGGTTAGCCAACTACAAAAGCCGTTTCTCCTCCCTTGGTGTTCACACCTCTACTGCTAGAAGAGGGCCTCATCCTCCCTGATTGAACTAACCTCTTATCCCTAGCCTGATTCTTGCTTGCATATTTATACCTGCCTCTAGAAATTTCCATTACATGCATCCGACGAAGTGGATATTCACCCACGAAAGCTCATGCTCCAATATGTCTGTTAGTCTATAAGGTGCCACAGGACTCTTTGCCACTTTCACTGTTACTTATAGGCTTTTTATCTTCTAGGAACTTTGATTTTATTTGCTCCATTATCTTTCTGGGTACTGAGGTTAAACAGACTGGTATATAATGCCCTGGTTGTCCTTATTCCCCCTTTTATAGATAGGTACTATATTTGCCCTTTTCCAGTAGTCTTGGATCTCTCCCTTCCTCCATGAGTTCTCTCAATGGCTCTGAGATCTTTTCAGCCAGTTCCTTAAATAGTCTAGGCTGTATTTTGTGAGGCCCTGCCAGCTTGAAGACATCTAACTTGTCTAAGGCCTGGTCTACACTACACAGTGTGACAAAGTTCATCCTCTGCCTTGGTGGGTCCTGCACTTATTGGCGGATTTGCTTGCCTCAGAGATTCAGGGCAGCCCTCAGTTTGGTCACTTTTGCTAGTGGCTCAACCTGCCGTTCACTCAGCTAACCTCATCACTGGCCAGCATGGGAAAAAGGAAGGAGAACAATCCCCGCAGTCTCTGCTGATCCACCATGTGGGTCAGGGAACAGCCCAGAGACCTTTCCCTCTGGTGGAACCCACAGTCCAGGTCAACTCCTCCTGTGTCTGATCAGGAGTTGGGAGGTTTGGGGGGAACCCAGGCCTGCCCTCTATTCCGAATTCCAGCCCAGGGCCCTGTGGACTGCAGCTGTCTAGAGTGCCTCCTGAAACAGCTGTGCGACAGCTACAACTCCCTGGGCTACTTCCCCCAGCCTCCTCCCAACACCACCTTTATCCTCACCACAGGATCTTCCTCCTGATGTCTGATCATGCTTGTACACCTCAGTCCTCCAGCAGTATGCCTTCTCACTCTCAGCTCCTAGTGCCTCTTGCTCCCAGCTCCTCACATGCATGTCACAAACTGAAGTGAGGTCCTTTTTAAACTCAGGTGCCCTGATTAGCTAGTCTGCCTTAACTGATTCTAGCAGCTTCTTAGTTGGCTCCAGGTGTCCTTATTAGCCTGCCTGCCTGCATTTTTTTCCAGCAAGTTCCTTCTTGTTCTGGAACTGTCCCTGTTACCTGACCCTGGGAAAATGGACCTGCTTAATCTGGGACTAATATCTGCCTTCAAACACTCTCTCCTGTAGCCATCTGGCCTTACCCTGTCTCAACAATTAGGTCGAAGAAAGGCAGCTTATGTCGACCTAGCTGTGTATGTGTCTACTATACTTAAATTTCATTGCTGCCCACTACGCCCATTTAATAACATCACCTCCATGTGAGGCATAAAGTCAAGGTAGTTATGTTAATGCAGTGATAGTGTAGACACACTGTTACCTCCACCAACTGTCATGGGCCTTCAGGAGCTGTCCCATAATACCCCAGCTCTGGCCATCTTTGTGAACTTTGCTCCCACATTGTATATGTGATAAGCATATAATCTGACGACACTAATTTGTCTGTGATTAAATAAATTTTAATCTAGTCTTCTAGGCCTTCCCTCATTGTGCCTTTTTAGACTTCTGTTTTACTGTGGACAATAAATAACATAATCAAATCCAAATATAAAATAAATGTCAATCTTCTTGCACATAAAATAATTAGCTTCCACATCACCAGTGGGCTTCAGAATAGGTACTTATATGTATACAGTAGCTTTTTTAAAAAAGCAATGATCTATTCATTAGCATGCATTATGCCTTCTGCTGCTAGTCACTTGCAATCAAGCAGCCTTAAGTTCATCAGCATTTTATGGAATGCTATCCTGCCTTGATTTAGAGAGTCGTTTAACTGTAGAAGGCACATTATTGCTTGAGATCATAAGTGAGATTTTGGGCATGCAACTCTCTCTCGTACCCTTTGGATTCACATGATGTAATCAGCTTTCTGTTCCTTCTACAGACATTTATGAATAAGGCTATGATTTAGTCATGGGTATTTTAAGTAAAAAGCATGGACAGGACACTGGCAATAACCAAAAAGTCACAGCCTGTGAGCTGTCCATGACTCATTAAAAATACCCCTAACAATCTTCGGTGTTGGGAGTGTGTGGGGGAGCGCCTATGTATGCTGCTGTTGTGTGGGATGCTGCTGTTGTGTGGGATGCTGCTGCTGAGTGGCCCAGGGCCCCACTGCCACTGGGGAGGGGGATGGTCCTGGGGAACCACCACTGCCATTCCTGGGGTTGGCAGCCTGGGGCCCTACCACCATCACCACTGCTGCTGGGGGATGGGGGCAGCCCAGGGCCCTGCTGCTGGAGGATGGGGGGTAGCAGCCTGGAGCCTGCCCCCCACCCCCAAAGCTGCTCCAGGCAGGGGGTGGCAGACCGGGTTTCCACCCTACCACCACTGCTGTTGCTGCTCTAGATGAGGGGCAGTGGCCCAGGGCACTGTTGCTGCTCCCAGACTGCTGCTCTGGGGCAGCACCTGGGGCCAGCTGCCTAGGGCCTCCTGAGCAGCAGCCAGTGCACTTGGCCCCAAGGCCACCTCAACTGCTTGGGCGACCCTGGGGTCAGCCACACCAGCCCCTGCAGAAGTCTTGGAAAGTTATGAAATCCATGACCTCTGTGAAAGACCCTGTCTTATGAATACTGGACTTGCTTCTTCTCTCACTTACACTGGTTTTACAGTGGTGTAACTGTTGGACTCAGAGTTACTCCTGATTTAGGCTCCAATTCAAGGAAAACATTCCAATGCAAGTCCTCTTTGACTTCACTGAGTTTTAAGCACATGCTTAAAGTTAAGTATATGCATATGTGTTTTCCAAAAAGAGCATCAAGCCCAATGTTTCCCCTTCATAATAAAGGCTTCTTGGTGTTCCTTGGCCAGATCCTCAAGCAGTTTAAATTGCTGAAGTTCCATTAATGTCAATAATGAAAATCTGTGCTACTAAATTAAAATGTGAAATCTTGTACACTTTCCCTAGACCTTAACAATTAAACTTTTTGGATGCTTGCTGTTTTAATGCATTGTCTCAGCCTCATGTCGTTCAGCCAAAACTTAACGTTGGAATGGTGTTTAAAAAGTGCTATTTTGTGCTCCATTAGTTTTACATTGGGATCTGGGAAGACTGTTTGCAGGAGATGGGATTAGGATTTTTTTTAAGTAACTTCAGGGCCTGAAATGATGATGATGATGATAATGAAAAATGCAAGAAATGTAGCCAGGGCTACTGGCCTTTATAAAGTCATTACTGTTATCAGTTGGCCCCAGGAATGGTCTATGAAGAGACACAGACAGAGACAAAGGAAGGCAAAAGCAGACATAAGGGAAGTATTCATAACATTTGGAAGAAAAATCAATGCATAAATTAAATTGTGCAAAATAAATTTGCTCAAAGCTGTAAAATACTCTATCCTTTGTAAGTCAAGAACCCTTTTTCTAATTTCTGTGATTTGTGCTTTAATTAATGATTTTAGCTACAAAACAATGTCCAAAACTGATTATACAAACTGATTTGCTTCCTTTTTCAAATGATCTTTTAAACATTGCACAGAAGATTTTTTTCCAAATACAGCAAATACTTTTATCTCAACATAATTAATTAGTGCTCAGCACTTTCGTTGGAAATAATAATGAATCCTTTTTATTATAAGGGCAACATAAGGATCTTCATAGCTGCAGAAAAGACAGTTGTTCAGAAGGATCATTTGCCCTCACCAAGAGTGCGTTCTACCAGTCTGGGCGAGAAGTGTTTTTCCTTGTGGAGCAGCACTGTCTTTGCTAAGTGTTTGGTTTTTTGTTTGTCTTTTTAATCTTTGAGAAAACTTGATTCAGGAGAGTCATGGGTCCCTAAATCATTTGTCATTGCTGCACAGATCTAGTTTTGCCTTAGGGCAATAATTTTCTGTGCTTCAGCAAAGTCTTGAACTGCAATGAGATGATAAATACAGCTGATAGCTTCTAGGTTTTCCACCACATTATATACAACTCCCTGTATTTATAAAAATAAGTCAGCTTCATTTTATCTGGTTTTTTTTTTTTTGCCCCCAGAAGAGGGGAAAAAAAAAAGGAAAGTCTTAAGACATACTTTAGGAGACTAAGTACATTTCCTGCAACTGCCTTCAACATCGTTTACTACAGTGATCTATGAGAAATGGGTTTTATGTACCTAATTTTAAAAGTCCTCCAGCTCAAACACTATGATGAAAAGATGGGAGAAAAAAAATCAAGGCTTTGTTAGGTTTTCTTTAAAAGCTTTTGGATGGATTGAGGGTAGGATTTCCAAAAGCACTTTCAATAGGACTTGTGCTCCTAAATCACAGACACTTTTGAAAGCTCCACCCTTACTGTTCACAAAAATGAGAAGCTTCACCCAGGCATAACATGGACAGGTACTCCCCAGTCCTCCCCTGCAATATGCTTCTAGTCTAGCTCTGAGCTTTTCATAAGCACAGACCACAATGCAGAGTGCTCTGTGTAGCAACGTTGATCTTTATTTTAGCAGCCACATAGAATCATAGAATATCAGGGTTGGAAGGGACCTCAGGAGATCATCTAGTCCAACCCCCTGCTCAAAGCAGGACCAATCCCCAATTTTTTTTGCCCCAGATTCCTAAATGGCCCCCTCAAGGATTGAACTCACAACCCTGGGTTTAGCAGGCCCATGCTCAAACCACTGAGCTATCTGTTCATGGAGTTCTTTTCAGGGCCTTTACAGCCACACCTCAATGGACATTCACACTTGTGAATCTGTTTTTTGTGGAGCTTAATGTAGCACATTATAGAGGAATATCTTGCTCTGATGATGATACATCTGTGGGATATTTTGTGCTTTAAAAGGCTATTTAGATCAGGCTCACTTATGTTATGTCTACACTGCAATTGGTGATATGATTGCAGTTTAGGTAGGCTTACCCATGCTAGCTTTAATCTATCTTGTGGCATGAGCTCCAACATGGGTTGTATAAGTCCATCCTGGACTCTGGGTATGTACTCACATGGATTGCCTGTGCCGGGATCTGTGCTACCATGCCTTCACAGCTATGAAGGTTTGCCTACATGAGCTGCAGTCACACCTCTGATTAAAGTGTAGACATCCTTAGATGAAGTGAGCTGTAGCTCATGAAAGCTTATGCTCAAATAAATTTGTTAGTCTCTAAGGTGCCACTAGTACTCCTTTTCTTTTTGCAAATACAGACTAACATGGCTGCTACTCTGAAACCTTAGATTAGTAAGGTTTTTATTAAAGCTGCTCAAAATATTGAAAAGATTTTTCACAAAATTTTGAATATTTTTTGTTCTCCAGGTTTTAAAAAAGTGGGTTTTTTTCATTTATTACACAAAAAAATTAGTTTCCCCTTCCCTTTTCCATTCTGCCCTTGAAGAGGTGCTAGAGAAAAGGAGAGGGGGAAAAAAAGAAATAGCAAATGCCATTGGTTGGGTTTTTAAATGGAAAATTAAAAATTAATGCAACCAAGATTCTGGGTGCTAGAACAAACCAGTATGAGCACTTGTCTATAACTAAGTTTGAGGCTCAGCAGTTACCCCACAGAACAATGCCAATCACCAAGATTTCTTGTTAAAGAATTGATGATCATAAATAAATGAAATACCTAACACATTTATCACCCTTGCAGAATTTTTCTGGGGAGGAAGGATGTACTGGCAAAAGTAAAAGCAAAGGAAGCCAAAGTGTGGTTTTTAAAGGCACTTTTGAGGGTTCGGTCCCTGCTGTTTGAATGGATTGGTCAAAAAGGGACAAGTTTTTAGAATATCCAAAGCATTTGCTTAAGTTATGGTTCAAATCGCTTAGGTCAATTTGCTTGGACTTAATAAGGAGTTAAAATCTAGAATATGGTTACTAGAGAGCATAGACTTAGCAAGATAACCTACAGTTACTTATATTAAAGAATAGAAAGGGAAATACAATCTTTCAACTGAGATCTCAGCATTTATCCTTTTAACTCTGGGATGGGGGAAGAATCCTTTCTGCACAGCTGTTCTAAGACTGGTGCACTTTGGATTCTGTAGCAGCTTATTGGGTTCAGTCAACTCTGGGGTTCCACAGGGTGGCCTTGGTTTTATATACTCTGATCTCAGGAATCCTTGGAGAGGACCATCCTCTGATTTCTGTTAGACACATCAACTGAGTGCTTGGCTTTCTGCTGGCATCCAATAGATACCAGATCACCCTGAGTCTGGAAGAGCAGGGACTTGAACTTGGGTCTCCCACATCCTAGGCCAGTGTGCTAATTACCAGGCTCAGACTCTCATGCTCTCCCCACCAACTTTTAGACAAACCAGCCCATTTTGACATATTGAATTGTAAGTGTTGCAACCAGCTCTATTCCTATGTACACAGACACCATTCAGACCTACTCTTGGGCATTAGGGACTCTTATACGAAAGGAAACACTGTCCAGGAGAACAGCTTTGTAGGGCTAAGCTGTTCTGGTGAAAGGACTTATTCACTAGACACTGTTTGAATTTTTCTACCCAAAGAAGGCAAGAGCTGGGCTTTGAGATCCAGGCTAGTGCCAATTAATCATTAAGGTGATAGTTTCCATCCCTCCTTTCAGTCTAGGTGTTTCTTACCCACAGTCTTCAACCAAGAGATAGCTACTGAATCATAGTGCCCATTAGATCACACAGGGATACTTCTGCCCCTTTAGAAGATCTGGATTGACCACAGAGATTGAAATATAGTTTCCTGTTTATTGTACAGGCTAGGAAAGAGACCAATAATTCCTGTATTTCTTGTACACATGAAAGATTCCCAGGAAAGGGAAGGCAAGAACAATGGCTACAACAAGCAATGACAACCCCAGCACCATCAGAGGCTTCTCTGCTACACTTTAAGAGAAAACACAGCGTTAGGACTTGAGTCATGAGTTTGGCAGCCATGTCACACAGTCAAATTCATACCCTGTAATCCCATCTGTCACTCTGGTTTTGTTTTCTGGAAAATTCCTGGAGTGTTGATCTGCATCAAGGACAGAAAGAGGTCCAACTATACTATCAGCCTCAGCTTCCCTGAAAGTAGGTGCTGCTTCACTGAAAGAGGTACAGTATTAGGGAGCTTGTTACGAGTTAGTCCACTCACCCACATGTTTGCGAGACCTTATGATTCACTTAGTCAGACCAAGTCAAAGCTTTACAGATTCTGAAGATAAACATGCTCCCTGTATCTTGATTAGATGCATGCGACATACATACCATGACTAGAAGACACATCTCTCCTCCAGGGTCTATGCAGAGGGATACATCTTCTGGATTATCCTCCAAGTGACCCACAGTCCCTGTCTCACAGCAGCTACAGATATTCCTGGTGCCTTCCACAGGTGACCAACTGCAGTGGGAGAGATGGCAACGTTAACAGGGAGAAACTTTGGTTTTTCAACAGCTCTTCCATTTCCCTCTCCCCTCCTCGTCCACCCCCAAAAAGTCTACTCATGTATTGGTTGCTTTGTTGAAGGAGCCTTCTTCAGAGAATCTGGAGCTTAGTCAGCTGCAGTGACCATATGGCATGTAATATAGATCTAGGTGCAACTGTGAATAGAGGGATCAGAACTGTCAGAGTGGGACAAGGGAACACTACAACGTTGCGGGACCTAGGTCTCTAGTTTGGAGTAAAGGAAACAGTTCTTACCAAGTTTCTAGTATCTCCAGCAAACCGGAAAATGTCAACTGTGAACTGAAGGGAATCTTGCTGAGGCCATGGGGATAGGAAAGCTGAGGATGTCATCTGATCTCCCATCTACGAGATAGGTAGGTCAAAAAGACCCTGGTTAGAGCAATCCTCTACTCACTAGCTCTTTACAAGATATGTCAGGCCATGAAAGCCCCTCCCGCCGAGATCCTACCCATTGAAGTGGATCACATATTGGAGAGTGGAGTCCCGCTGTGGAATTAGCGTAGCTACACAATGGTCTGTAAAGCGCCTCAGCACAACATGACTTCCAGTACTGACATCGGCTTGAAGGTGAATCATACCCCCCCGGTGGAATCCACTGGAGGTCCTTTCAGCTGCCCAGTCATCTGTAAAAGCCTGACAATCTGTGCACTTAGCATTAACAAAGGTGAATCAAGGGAGAATGTTTCCCGCTATTATTGTGTTGTAGGAGGAGAGTGGGGGGTATTTACTACAGCGCTCATTGTAAGATGCAGCATCTTCTCTTTCCAGAAGAAAGCCCATGCTTTCTAGCCAGATATAGTAGGTGCAAGAAACAGTGCATGCTACAGGATAAGTGCTGGTCCCTACTGAGCTACTCCCTCAAGAAGCTTTCACAACTCCCCTGCGTAGAAAGTAACTTGAACTGGTAACCCAAGTGTGTGTGCACACACGCCTACACATCAACATACTAGACTCCTCTGCCTTTAAGAGACCTAGTAAGGGGTCTTTTTTGCATGTCATCTGCCTTATGCTGCTATGATTTTGGCTACTGCCAAGGAAGTCCCCAAATTTTTCATACCACCTGCCTTTCATCAGATACAAGAAAAAAACCAGCCTCTCTTCTGCAGATAGCATAGACCTGAAGGGAACCCATGTTGGCTTGATTGCTTTCTGCTCAAATTGTTTCTCCTGAAAGACAGAAACGCAGAGTGGGATCCACAAAGCAACTTATGTGCCTGGACTCCAGAATAGGCACCTAAGTCCCCCATGTGTACCACCATTGGGATCTGACTCCTGCCTGGCTGTCACCTAACCCTGTAGATGCTAAACTTACTTCTGTGAAAATTCCATAGGAAATTCTGGGGCGTGTACATTTCTGCCTCCCTACAGGCATCTGGACACCTATCTCCCGCTTAAGCTACAGAGCAATTCACAAACGGGGAAGATAGGGATGCAGCCACCTAAGTTGCATGCAGGGGCAAATCCAGTAGATGAGCCCAGAGGCCACCTATTGGATCAGGTCCCATTCAAAATTCAATTGGAGCAGGCAGTGATGCTAACCTTAACCATTAGCTCAATGGTTAGAGCACTCATTTGGGATGTGGGAAACCCATGTTCAGTTTCTCCCTCTCTGCCTGACTGGAAGAAAAGAGAGTCTCTATTCAAATCATCCCCCACCTCAGGCAGGGAGGGGGAAATTGAATCTGGTCTCCCATATCCCAGGTGAATACTCTAACCACTGAGTCATGGGATAGTCTGATGTGGGGCTCCTTCAATCTCTCCAGTTGAAGTTGGTTAAGTAATGAAAGAGTAATTGGAGCAGAGGGATGGGACCCCTAGCTACTGGGCTATAGAGACTCTCTATAGCAGCACCAGCACTGGAGGGTGTGTGTGAAGCAAGGCAGGTGTTGAACTTGTTCCTGCAAGGAACGCTGTAGACGTTTAAGGTGCCTGACTCCAGGCAGCAGGTTCTTGTTTGTGGAACACTAGCAGAGATAGGCACCTTCCTGCAGCCCAGACTTATGAGGCTTGGTCTATGCTACCAACCTACGTCGGTATAACTATGTCACGAAGGGGTGTGGAAACACCACACCCCCAAGCGACAGTTATACTGCCCTAGCTTCCTGTGCAGACAGAACTATGTTGACAAGAGGGCTTTTCCCATTGACATACTGCAGCTCCCCAAGAGGTGGTAGCTATCTATGCTGACAGGAGAGCATCTCCTGTCAGCATCAGTAGCATCTTCACCACATGCTACAGCAGCCCAGCTGCCCCAGTGCAAGCCCTTAAGTACCTATCTTTGAGAGGGGGGCAGGGTTTAGCAAACAGCCCTCTCATCAGCATCTCCCACTGGCTACCTTAAGTGGCTCCTCTCCTGTTGTGCTGGCTTTTGTGGGTTGGAGTCTAAGGTACCTCTATCTCCCCAGTCATTGTATAGGTACCTAGGCTCCCTGACTCGGGCTGTTGATTGAAATGTTGTTCCTTTGACTTTCTAGGTACCTAAAAGTTAGACACTCAGTGTTGCAATGCCCACATCTGGATCCCCTCTTGCACCCCCCCCACCCTCAGTTGCTAAAGTAGAACACAGACTGGCAAGTAAATGTGAAAGATGAGATTAAAATGCCTGACTCACCTTGGATAACAACACTCAATAGGAATCACAGCTGGATTTGTTCTTAAGATAATAGAGTTGTTTTCAGCAGATAGGTTGTAATAAAGGTTTGTGCTGTAAACCAAGGAGTCTGGTATCATCTGGAAAGATTCACATATTGAAGGGAGAGAATCTGATATAATTAATCCTTCCTTTAAAGACTATCAAATAAGCAAGGCATCTAGCACTCAGGTTATGTTTGGGCCATTAGTGTTAGCTCCATGGCAGGCTAACTCCTGCAGAAACATTTGTCACCATATGCCATGGAACTCTGCAGCTCCCTGAGGAGATTATAAACTGCATTCAGTAGTTTATTCTGCTTTCTATGGAAGTATTAGAAATAGTGATAGTCAGATTAGTTCTTTCTCCCCAAATTGTAGACCCACAACTGTCTGGAATCTGATCACCCTCAGAGATTGTCTTTTTACCCAAAAGAAAAGGAAAGGTGCCCAGACACCCACCAATGCAGTAAATGGTCCTTTGGGTGATTTTTCACTAATGGCAGTTTTAAAGGTCCCGTTTACTAGTTACTCCAGTTTTCAGTTCTGAGAAGAGTTACTTTAATACTCTGGATTGCAAGTGGAAGAATATTCATTCAACCACCACCAAGACTTCTTTTCAGTGATGTACCTAAGCCAGTATGGGGTGGTACAATTTCATTTTAAGTGAATTTGTTAGTTAGTTGATCCCTACCTCGGGTATAGGAGTCCTCTTCATTCTTAAGCATGACACACTTGAGAAAGTCCCTAGTAAACTCTGATCTGGATTTTGGTTGGCCGTGTGAAGTGGATGAGGACTTCATCCCAGCAGCTTTACATGAATTCACACCTAATCTTCTTTAATGAGGACAGGCACCAGTTAGAAGGAATTAGCTAAATGAGACCCCTATTCCTTTCTCTAAGCAGCTGGTTTGTACAAAGTTGTAGTCTTTAGGAATGTTATAGAAGTAACAGAGTATTTCAATTAGTTTGAGAACCACAAGGAAGATATGATGCAGCCTGAGGGTGGGATCCACAGAGGTACTTGGGCACCTAAGGCTCTGGTTTAGGTACCCAAGTCCCAGTTTTGGCTCCACTGTGAGGGAACCTTTACCCTGAAAACTCAGCACCTACATTTCTGCCTGTAGCGTGTAAACTGCAGCCTCCCTCTAGGTGTCTAGCCGGTATGGGGTGGTTAAAGCACTCAGCTGGGAATCCCACATGCAGTTCACCCCAATCCACCTGAGGGCATGTAAGTATTTGGCCAGGGGTCTTCCGCCTTGCAGGAGAGTGCTCTACCCACTGAGCTATGGGATATTCTGGTGTGGGGTGCCCATCTCTCCTGTAGAAGCTGTTCCAACGTGGATAAATAAGGAAAGAGGGATTGGAGCAGGGGGAGTGGACCTGGAGTCTCCCACTTCCCAGATGGACACCATAACCACCGGACTACAGAGTTTGGGCCAGGCTCTCACTGGCCCAATGACCATCGAATGATTTATCCACAGTGGAATAGTCGTTGGACATCTCCCATTGATTATCTTAAGAGCCTCCCCAAATAGCATGCTGGCTTCTTTGGATCACCTTGTAAGGCACCTATCCCTCCCCGGGCAGCGTACAGGGAGCCTAGACACCCAGCGCAGCTTTGTGGATTGCAGTGTTGTTCCCATGATTTTCAAGGTGCCACAACACCCCTAAGTCCCTTTGTGGATCCCACCCCTAATACCAATTAAAGTGTTTATCTAACTCCAGCGTCACACACTGAAGTCACAGCACAATGCAGTGCACTCTCAGAACTAGGGTGACCATATTTCCCAAAGGGAAAAAAGGAAACCATGTGGGGCTAACCTGAGCCCTACCCCTCCCCACGCAGGGCTGGCCAGAGCCATTTACCCAAGCCATGTCTCCCCCTCCCTGCACAAGATTGGTATCGCTGCTCACCTGAGCCCTGGCCTCCCTCCCTGTGCAGGCTGGCATTACCACTCGACCCAACCCCCTCCCCATGTTCCTCTGCACTCCATTTGGGGGGTGGGGGGCAAAAGTGGGCATTTGTCCCATTTGCACTTGCCAACGGATCAGGTTGGGAAGAGCAAAAAGGACAAATGTCCACTTTTTGGGGAAAAAAAAGAAATCGGGCAGTCCGGGACAGGACTTAAAAAAGGGACTGTCCCGGCCAAAATGGGATGTACGGTCACCCTACTCAGAACGCCGTAGCACAACAACTAGACTCCCTACAGTGCTGTTGTCTTCTTGCAGCTGGCAGGATGGAGAAGCCGAATCCCAGCACCTTCTGGAGGAGTAAACAAAGGGCACAGACCACCAGACTGTCTGTACTGCGCTTCTTGTTCCAGCTTGCATGGGTCTGCTCGCCCTGTGATTGCACTTGTGCTGAGAACCCTGCCCAATCTAGGGCAGCACACCAATAATACCTCCAGGTTCTGTTGATTTAGAGATTTCAGCATTACACAAGCTAGAAGAGTTTTCTGGTTATCCACAACTAGACAGAGCTAAGGGGGAGTCATTAGATACTGACCCTGCAGTTTAATTTTGAGAGAGCAAACCCAGTCCTTACCTGCAGCACACTGCCACATTCATGCAGCCCCATCTGAAAGATAACCCTGTTGGCTACAGCATTCAAGGCAGAGTGCTGGCAAGCAGCTGGGCCAAGGCTCAGATCAGTAGCTTTGGTCAGCTGGCCTGTTTCAAAGAGGTCCTGGTGCACAGTTATTACCATCTGAGACTCTTGGCATTGTAAGGTAACAGGTTGCCATAAGGACACAGCTCTAGCTAGAGCCCAGGGAAGGGATGGAGCAGGTGATAGCACACAGTACTGTCTTGGGTAAATATTAACTCTGTTTGAAGGTCTCCAACCCTGCTAAAATGCTCCTAGACAAATTCCAGAAGTCAGAGCAATGTACTGTATTAATTATCAGACACAGAAACATCTGCTTCCTATTCTATTTAATCTGAGTAATTGCACCACACACAAAGGCTGTTGCTCCAAATCCCTTTATACCCCATGTCCATTCACAGCTGCGTCAGTTAATTGACCTTCTCTCAGCTTGTAGTAAATAATCTGCAGGCAAGCAGAGCCCTTTCCAGTGGCCAGAGCAGAATTTGGAGTAGGGGGAGTAATGAGGACTTATCCCACCTATCTTGATCTGTGTGTGGGGAAATTCCTGAAGGGTTCTTGGAAACACATTGCTAAACTTTTTTAATTTGGATGGGAAGTATCATTTGTAGTTAGTCCATGATGCTGCTTAATATCAGAAGGGCTTTTTCAAATATTTTATGCTGTGTACATTCAGTTGTAAATTAAAATCTTAATGGTTGGTGGTTAATTAGGAGAATAAATGTCATTAATTGTAATGGGTAAGGTTCTAACTGAATCTATCCTTTTTTCTAGCAAACATAATGGACAGCTGCTCCCATTTTGCCCTGCATGACTTTTTTAATCCCCACCGGCTGGAAGATGCATTTTCCTGCATACTCATATGACCCTAATACTGCAAACATTTAGACCCTTGTATACTATTGAAGTGTGTAATGTTGATCACTTGAGTAAATGTTTCAGAGCATACAAGCAGGTGTAACTAGATAGAGCCAGAGACTGAGCCCTTATACTTCACATTACCTGCTAGCTAGTATTGAAATAGTTCTGTAAAATGCAGGGGTCTATGCCAGGGGTAATCAATTATTTTTGTCAAGGTCCAAATTTCTTAGTCAAGGTATAGTCAGGGTCCAGATTCCACCCCTTGGATACCCCTGGTCTATGCTAATGAATCCTGATGTAGGACTGGGGCCTAACGTGCATGAGAAAACATGGAACTTTTCAATACAATCATTGCAGGAACTTCAACCTGATTGTCATTGAACACAGAAAAATAATGAGCTATCTCAGTACTGGATAATACACATAGTACTTTCCTTTCCTTTATGTTGCAAAGCAATAATAAATAAATAAAAGTAAAATGTAAAAGAAAGTGAAAAAGAGGAACTTAGTTGGTACAACATGAGTGAATCAAGTCTTAGAGAGAAACTAACTACTTACCATGACTGCTTCATTTATAATAATTATTCAGACCACATATCAACTGAGGCTGGCTGAGTTTCATACCTTTATAATTTATTCCTGATTTTATTGCCCAATCAGAGCAAAGTTGCAAATCTATAACTTACTAATGAAAATCAGTCAAAGCATGCTTCCAAAATGATACTTTTTGTTGGAATTTATGTATTATCTACCCTGGTGCTAAATTCTATTACAATAAAATTGTGTGAGTCTAGAACTACTTCTTTGTTTTTCTGTATATTCATACCATAGTTATTATCTTCTATAGAAAGGGAGCTGTATTCTCCACTAGTGTAAATCAGCACAACTTCACTGGCTTTGGGAAAGCTACAGTGGTTTACACTAGCTGAGAATCTAGCCAAGTTTTATAAGAAGGATATATAGTACTTCACTTAAAAAAAAACAAATTACACTTGCCATGAAGTCAATAGAAATTCTGTCTTAGTAACATTATAAACCTCTTTCCTATTGGGTTATTTTAGTTTTAGTCACACAAACTCTGTGCAATGCACAAAGAGATTTCTGAAATATGAATCCCAAAATGGTGGCATTTCTTTTCTGTATTTATATAATTCTCCGTGTCTACCACTTAGAATCAGAAGGGCAATAACAAAACAAACATTCTCTCTAGGAGCCAGATTCTGCCACCTTTACTCACATTGAATGGTACTTTACTCTGTGAGCAGTCCCTTTGATTTCCCTAATGTTTAAAATGTACTGCTTGCAGGGTGGTTTCTCGGAGAGTAGATACAAAGGTGTCTTTGAGTCAGAAATGCTGGCTAGACTAAGAGCATGCAAGTGTTTCATTTTTCCAAAACTGAACTTAAATAAAAATAGTGCATGATTTCATTTAATGTGTGTGAATAAAACAAAAGTATCTGAATGAATTGATTTTGCTGCAAAATTTGGAGACCACATCTCATAATGAAACACAAATGATCTACTGCCGTTGCTTTAACACATTGCTAGCTATAACAGACTATATGGGAAAGAAAATGGACATTGAGAGAAGATAGAATAGAAGCTAATGGCTGGCCAGACAAGTATGAACTAATGCAATTCTCAACCTTTGCCATACCCTGACCCCATTTTGCAGCAACAACAACAATACAAACTGGCTTGGGGACTGACCCCCATAGTTTCAGGACTTTTCTCTGATCTAGCCATAAAAAAGGCCAGTGTTTCTGATGCCATTGGATCTACAGTTGGAGAATCCATGGGCTGAAGGACAACATGGTGAATAACACATGGAGGGCTAAATCTCTCAAGGAAACAAATGAAGATCTGGCCCAGTGGGGCAGAAAACTCAAAAATAGAGCAAATCATGGTGAAGGAGATACTGAACACTGAAGGAATGATAATAGCTATGGGTTGGCAGGAAAAGAGAAAATATCAACAACTCTTATAAAAGACTGGATATCAATAAACAGCAGCTATGCCAAAGAGACAAAAATCAAGTGGTAACTTTATGTGACTTTCATGACTGCATTTGGGCTAAGTCAGTTACATTTAGATGGTGGTTTCAGAGTAACAGCCGGGTTAGTCTGCATTCGCAAAAAGAAAAGGAGTACTTGTGGCACCTTAGAGACTAACCAATTTATTTGAGCATAAGATTTCGTGAGCTACAGCTCAGCTGCACTGAGGCATTCATCTTGCCCTGGACAGGAGGAGGATGTGTTGAGGACCAGTGCAGGCAAGTTTAAAAGAATAAATAATTATGATTGGCTAGTTTTTTTTTTTAATCTAACAGAAAAGTAAAATGTATCAAACTGAGTGATCATGCACAGGTATTGTGTAGGGTTAGGATGGAGCCATTGGGTAATTCGTATGGTGTGCTGATAAAAGGAGGACTATGTATAGCCTCCAGAAAGATCACTACAGTTTTCTCTATGGTTGAAAATTACCATGAAAACTGCACCTTTCTTTTTTACTGTAAACTTAATTCTTACTCTACAAATTAGAAATTGCCTGTAAGGAAACAAGAAGCTACAACTGCTTTTGAATATTATTAGGAGAAGCCATCAGCTTCCTACCGAATAAATAAACTAGCCATCGAAATATAGCAGCTTGACATTTCCTTTCTTTTAATGTTGCATGTCACATTTCCATTGTATATTTCAGAGAAAACAGCAGGAAATCTGTTTTGACTTTAAAGTTTGTGAAAGTAGAGACTAAGGCAATAGGTGATTTAACTTTGAGGTTGGTATAAAATGAGTGCAAAGGATAACTCTTTCTGGCAGTCATTAAAATTAAATAATCAAGTTAAGGAAATCTATATCTCCATTGTGTAACTACTTCCTTTAGCTAGTTCTTGAAAGGCTGCCAGCAGTAACAACTTAATAAACCAGAAAGCGCAATAGTATCTGGAACTTGACCTAAATAATGCAATGGTCAGAAGAAAGGGACAAATATGTCCCAGAGAAAGGCTGTGTCCAAAGCGAATGGATTCTGCTGAGGAGCATGAGCTAAAAGTTTGGATTAATCACATTTAAAAATGATGGAGAAGCTACTTCGAATGTCTGAAAAACAAGGGATGTATGTCAGGGAAACAAGTTGAACATTGTGTAACAGTGGTATCTACTTTTGTAAATAGTTATTAGTATCTGGCTGGTGTATTATGCCTCGCAATATAGTCTGAAGCAATACAAAACTGGAATTAAGGTCACTGTTGAGAGTAATTATGTTAATATCTTGGAAAATTATAAATAATTTCTCATAGAGAATTCTGGCATTGGCAGGAGGTAAAAGGGGAAGAGGATTTCTGTGCAAACTTGTTGCCTGCCCCAAAAGCAAACACACACAATCTGTCCCTTTGTTTCCATCACCCATTAATTTTTTATTTAACCCATTGAGCACAAATATTTAAAACATAGGAGGTGAAATCCTGACTCCATTGTAATCAACAGGAGTTTTGCCATTGACTTTAGTGGGCATAGGATTTTGCCCAGGGTTTTCTTCATGATCCTTTTCCAGACCTTTAAGATTTGTCTATGTGGGGAGTTACTGTGTGGCAAGCCAGGACCGATACTTCCATAGCACTTTCCAGTGGGTTTGTATCCTTTTCTTCTTCACCCAACCTTCTGTATCTGCTACTTTCTCAATATGTTCTGGCAGCTTAACTTTTAGGTAGTTTCATTTTTGTTCAGATTCCCATAACCGGAAAAGTGATGTGTTACATGCATGCTCCAGCTTTCCATTGTAGCCTCACTCTACAGTATGATTTGTCATGTTGCATTGTTTCCGGAAGCTACCACAAAGCATCACAACATACAGTTGCTCTAGAAGCCAAAAACAAGATGGTGGCAACAATTCCAAGTCTATAAATAGTTTAACAATAATATGTGATGAATAGAAATTGCTTTTGTTTTCAATAACTTATCAGGAGTTGCGTTGCCTAACACATTGTAGGGATCAGGCTCAGTGACTTTAAAATCCTGAGCAGTTCCTGTGATAGAACCTGTTACAAAACATAGTACAAATGACAGTGCATTAAAAGATGCTTTCCTAGCTCTACAGCGTGTTATAACATGTCAGAATAACTTATTGGGAAAGAAGCAATTTCTGTTGATTTTTCATTAACAAAAGAGTTTCAAATGTTTCCTCTGTTTAGAGTTAATATTTAAGTTGAATACTTGCTAGTAAACTCTCAAAGACTTATGCACGGCTTTTGCTTTGGGACTTCCACTTGTTTTAATGGAAGGTGAGTGACTAGGACTATGTTGGTATAACTATGCTGGCATCGCCACCGAGTAGCGACACAGTGTATACTGACAGAAGGCGATTTTCTGCTGATATAGAAATGCTGACATAGGAATGATGTTAGTGATGCCGACAGAAGCACTCTTTCATCAGCATAGCTGTGTTGATACTGGAGTTTTTGTTAGCATAGCTGCGTTGCTCAGGAGTGTGGTTTTTCACATCCCTTACTGACATAACTATGACAATATAAGGGTTTTATAGGGTTTTAAGGGTAGACCAGCCTAGAACTCTCCACAACAAATTAGATGCTAGGAACCTTTTGGACAAGTCAACATGTGCCTGAGGTTTAATGCTGATGGACAGGAGCTCCATATTTCACATATATAAGGTCAAAGTGATATTCTTTTAATTGAAGAGGTTGTAAGAACAGCCTAGTGGGGCTAGAGCAGTTTGGTTCTAAGATCCCACCCTATGGACTAAGTTTTGTTTTGTTTCTTTAAAGAACTAGTGACTTTGGGACCTGGAGCTGAGGGCTTCTGGCTTTTGCATCTTCAGAGTGCTGCTGGGTCTGCCAGACTCTGAGGACTGCTATAGTAAGGTCCCTCCATTCCTAATAATGTATAGCTTTATTTCAGATTTTGGGTCACAACCCACTGGATGGTTCCTCTAAGGCACAGACCCCCTGGTACCTCGTTCCTCATGGCTCTTTTAAGCTTCTTCTTCAACTGATTCATAGTCCACTGAATCAGAAGGACACCCCATCCTTCCCATTAGGATGCCAGTGAACTCCCTAAGCATTTTCAGTGGATTCCCTTGACATCATCCCCAACAGCCTGATTGCCAGAGAACTCACCTACTTGTGAAGAGAAGATTTCAATTCTACTTATTAACTTGCAAGAAAATTTCTTGCTACTGCTATGGGAGTGTGCTTGCTTTGAGCAAACATAATTAAACAATAAAAACATTTATGTAGCTAAGTAAGATGTATGTATATATTAACTATCCCATTTTTTAAAAGCTAAAGTTACAAATGTATACAGTACTTTACCAAATCACACATCCTATGCAATGAAATACATAATAGACTCATCTGTTGAATGGATACATGCTGCTACAGGGAAATGCACATAGAATACATTAAGAGTAAGGAACCGATAAAGGAGTATTTATACTTACTGAAGATTGATACATTACGTAGACTAGTAGGCTTGATTTGCCCCCAGTTACACCAGTTTTACACTGCTGGAAATCTGTCAATGGCAACATAATTAGACCTGATGTGCACTGGGTGTAATAGAGGAGAATGTGGCCCATTTTGACATCTGTGAACTTTATTAATGATCTATCAGCTGTGGATACGGTCTATCCAGTCTGATTAGTTTTACTTCAGTGTACTTTTGCTGGATCCAACTGCTGCTCTCAATTATATGGATGCAAATACAGAGTAATTCTTTTAACTATTCATGTGCATAAAAGTAAGCATGGCTTTCAGTGTCGGCAAGTTTGGGTGCTTGGATACTTTACTCCGAGGTTTTCACTAAGGTGAAAATGTTTTAGGCCCTGGTACTACAAATATTTATGCATATGCATAATTTGGTTCACACGAGCAGTTCCATTGACTGCAATGGGATTGCAACGTTTTGCAATATTTACTCCGAGGTTTTCACTAAGGTGAAAATGTTTTAGGCCCTGGTACTACAAATATTTATGCATATGCATAATTTGGTTCACACGAGCAGTTCCATTGACTGCAATGGGATTGCAACGTTAGTAAAGTTAAACAGGTGCATGTTCCGAGGCTCAAGCCATACGCGGAAAACACTCCCAGTGAATGCTTATTTGTTTAAGAACCGATTTCCAGTGGAAATAAAAAGAACAAACACTGTGAAACCATTTGTACTGGCTTAGCTTTTGTAAAAAACTTATTTCTACAAAACATGCAATTGGAGCCAGACGTGACCTGACATCGGCTGTTTAATGTATGTAATAATCTTTTAAACTATCCTTTATATTCAAAGGTACTGATTAGGATGTGGTCATTTGATAGTTATGTGGAATCACATGATGCTTTATCATCGTTAGTTAAGGTGCAATTAGAACTAAGTGCTGCTATTTGGTGTATATGGTGAGGTCAGCTTTTGCAAGCTGGGATGCAGATGACATTTCGCTGTGCTTCGGCCGGTTGAATTCATAATGTTCATTTAGGAAAATTAGCTGACAATTACGTTTAGTGCATTGCAGACTCATAAAATCCACTCACTGAAGGAGAAACTAGGCTGTACTGCAAGTGGTATTGGCTATCAAGCCATACAATTATGCTGTTATCCCTACAACAGGGACATTTAGTATCGTGATCTGATGGACACAGAAAAAGTTCTAACTTTAAGAGATAACATGTGCTTCTGCTCTAAGTAACATTCATTATCAAATAGGGGCCTTATTTTCAGAGGGAGGGGCTCAGCGCCTTCTGAATATGGGGGTTCTTTAAGGTGTCTCAAGTTGGACACCCAAAAGTGGAGGTCCCCCAAATCACTAATCACTTCTGAAAATCTTGGCTTCAGACTGTAACCCTCTTCCAAGCTGCGTATGCTCTCTTTCGGAGTGGTGCCACAGTAAAGAGGTCAATATTTCTGCATGTAATCTCCTAAGAAAAGTTTTCTGACCTTTTCTTTTTCAGTAAACTCACCCACAAATGCAAAGAAATGCATCATTCACATGGGTTAATCCATGTAGGACTTGAGTCATAAGTGGTATAATACAAGGAAAGCTAAAGACTATCTCACGTATAGACCGTTGTGAAGGTTATGTGAAAGCTTTGCAACATTTCCCTGACAAACCTCTGGGCCCCAGCAACACTTTCTAGGATGCAGCAATTGTGACGCTTGAAGAAAAAAACTAAAAATGTACTATAAAACCAAAAACTAATGAGGCTCATTTATATAAAAATTACTTGAGTTTATTTGCAGGTAATTCAGAGCCAATCCTAGTCTATTCTCTTTTCACAGAGAATGTGAAGGTAGTGCTAGAAATGCCACTTCAAATTCAGTTAGTTGGTAAGCTGACCTTGGATTCTGTCCAGTTTTATAGTCTTTCAAACCCAAATATGTGTAATTGAACTAGAGTGTGTCTTGCGTGCAGGTCAGATGGGCCTGAGGACCAGGGTCATGTGTTTGACTTTTCTGATTGTTACAATGTGAAGAATTTTAAAAATACAAGTTATTTACAATGTGGTTATTTACAAGGTGGTTATTTAAAATTATTTAAGTCCCAGTGGGCCAATTTCTTCTCCCAGTGATATCAGTACAACCTCATTGACTTCAGTTGGGTTAAACTGGATGGTCTACATTAGGACTTTAGGTCGAATTTAGCAGTGTTAAATCGATGTAAACCTGCACCCATCCACACGATGAAGCCCTTTATTTCGACTTAAAGGGCTCTTAAAATTGATTTCCTTACTCCACCCCTGACAAGTGGATTAGCACTTAAATCGGCCTTGCTGGGTCGAATTTGGGGTACTGTGGACACAATTCAATGGTATTGGCCTCCAGGAGCTATCCCAGAGTGCTCCATTGTGACCGCTCTGGACAGCACTCTCAACTCAGATGCACTGCTCAGGTAGACAGGAAAAGAACTGCGAACTTTTGAATCTCATTTCCTGTTTGGCCAGCGTGGCAAGCTGCAGGTGACCATGCAGAGCTCATCAGCAGAGGTAACCATGATGGAGTTCCAGAATCGCAAAAGAGCTCCAGCATGGACTGAATGGGAGGTACGGGATCTGATCGCTGTATGGGGAGAGGAATCCGTGCTATCAGAACTCCGTTCCAGTTTTCAAAATGCCAAAACCTTTGTCAAAATCTCCCAGGGCATGAAGGACAGAGGCCATAACAGGGACCCGAAGCAGTGCCGCGTGAAACTTAAGGAGCTGAGGCAAGCCTACCAGAAAACCAGAGAGGCGAACGGCCGCTCCGGGTCAGAGCCCCAAACATGCCGCTTCTATGATGAGCTGCATGCCATTTTAGGGGGTTCAGCCACCACTACCCCAGCCATGTTGTTTGACTCCTTCAATGGAGATGGAGGCAACACGGAAGCAGGTTTTGGGGACGAAGAAGATGATGATGATGATGATGAGGTTGTAGATAGCTCACAGCAAGCAAGCGGAGAAACCGGTTTTCCCGACAGCCAGGAACTGTTTCTCACCCTGGACCTGGAGCCAGTACCCCCCGAACCCACCCAAGGCTGCTTCCTGGACCCGGGAGGTGGAGAAGGGACCTCCGGTGAGTGTACCTTTTAAAATACTATACATGGTTTAAAAGCAAGCATGTGAAAGGATTACTTTGCCCTGGCATTCGCGGCTCTCCTGGATGTACTCCCAAAGCCTTTGCAAAAGGTTTCTGGGGAGGGCAGCCTTATTGCGTCCTTCATGGTAGGACACTTTACCACTCCAGGCCAGAAACACGTACTCGGGAATCATTGTACAACAAAGCATTGCAGTGTATGTTTCCTGGCGTTCAAACAACATCCATTCTTTATCTCTCTGTGTTATCCTCAGGAGAGTGAGATATCATTCATGGTCACCTGGTTGAAATAGGGTGCTTTTCTTCAGGGGACACTCAGAGGAGCCCGTTCCTGCTGGGCTGTTTGCGTGTGGCTTAACAGAAATGTTCCCTGCTGTTAGCCACGGGGAGGGGGGAGGGTTGAGGGGGTAGCCACGCGGTGGGGGGAGGCAAAATGCGACCTTGTAATGAAAACATATGTGCTATGTATGTAATGTTAACAGCAAGGTTTACCCTGAAAGAGTGTAGCTACTGTTTTATAAAATGTGTCTTTTTAAATACCGCTGTCCCTTTTTTTTTCTCCACCAGCTGCATGTGTTTCAAGGATCACAGGATCTTCTCCTTCCCAGAGGCTAGTGAAGATTAGAAAGAAAAAAAAACGCACTCGTGATGAAATGTTCTCTGAGCTCATGCTGTCCTTCCACACTGACAGAGCACAGATGAATGCGTGGAGGCAAATAATGTCAGAGTGCAGGAAAGCACAAAATGACCAGGAGGAGAGGTAGCGGGCTGAAGAGAGTAAGTGGCGGGCTGAAGAGAGGGCTGAAGCTCAAATGTGGCGGCAGCGTGATGAGAGGAGGCAGGATTCAATGCTGAGGCTGCTGGAGGACCAAATCAGTATGCTCCAGTGTATGGTTGAGCTGCAGCAAAGGCAGCTGGAGCACAGACTGCCACTACAGCCCCTGTGTAACCACCCTCCTCCCCAAGTTCCATAGCCTCCACACCCAGACGCCCAAGAATGCGGTGGGGGGAGCCACTGGCCAACCAGCCACTCCGCCACAGAGGATTGCCCAAAAAAGAGAAGGCTGGCATTCAATAAATTTTAAAGTTGTAAACTTTTAAAGTGCTGTGTGGCATTTTCCTTCCTTCCTCCATCACCCCTCCTGGGCTACCTTGGTGGTCATCCCCCTATTTGTGTGATGAATGAATAAAGAATGCATGAATGTGAAGCAACAATGACTTTATTGCCTCTGCAAGCGGTGATCGAAGGGAGGAGGGGAGGGTGGTTAGCTTAAAGGGAAGTAGAGTGAACCAAGGGGCGGGGGGTTTCATCAAGGAGAAACAAAGAGAACTTTCACACCGTAGCCTGGCCAGTCATGAAACTGGTTTTCAAAGCTTCTCTGATGCGTACCGCGCCCTCCTGTGCTCTTCTAACCACCCTGGTGTCTGGCTGCGCGTAACCAGCAGCCAGGCGATTTGCCTCAACCTCCCACCCCGCCATAAACGTCTCCCCCTTACTCTCACAGATATTGTGGAGCACACAGCAAGCAGTAATAACAGTGGGAATGTTGGTTTCGCTGAGGTCTAAGCGAGTCAGTAAACTGCGCCAGCGCACCTTTAAACGTCCAAATTCTGCACTTGCTCAGCCTGTAGTTGAACAGCTCCTGACTACTGTCCAGGCTGCCTGTGTACGGCTTCATGAGCCATGACATTAAGGGGTAGGCTGGGTCCCCAAGGATACATATAGGCATTTCAACGTCCCCAACAGTTATTTTCTGGTCTGGGAATAAAGTCCCTTCCTGCAGCTTTTGAAACAGACCAGAGTTCCTGAAGATGTGAGCGTCATGTACCTTTCCTGGCCATCCCACGTTGATGTTGGTGAAACGTCCCTTGTGATCCACCAGAGCTTGCAGCACTATTGAAAAATACCCCTTGCGGTTTATGTACTCGCCGGCTTGGTGCTCCGGTGCCAAGATAGGGATATGGGTTCCGTCTATGGCCCCACCACAGTTAGGGAATCCCATTGCAGCAAAGCCATCCACTATGACCTGCACATTTCCCAGGGTCACTACCCTTGATATCAGCAGATCTTTGATTGCGTGGGCTACTTGCATCACAGCAGCCCCAACAGTAGATTTGCCCACTCCAAATTGATTCCCAACTGACCGGTAGCTGTCTGGTGTTGCAAGCTTCCACAGGGCTATCGCCACTCGCTTCTCAACTGTGAGGGCTGCTCTCATCTTGGTATTCATGCGCTTCAGGGCAGGGGAAAGCAAGACACAAAGTTCCATGAAAGTGCCCTTATGCATGTGAAAGTTTCGCAGCCACTGGGAATCGTCCCAGACCTGCAACACTACGCGGTCCCACCAGTCTGTGCTTGTTTCCCGAGCCCAGAATCGGCGTTCCACAGCATGAACCTGTCCCATTAGCACCATGATGCATGCATTTGCAGGGCCCATGCTTTCAGAGAAATCTGTGTCCATGTCCTGATCACTCACGTGACTGCGCTGATGTCGCCTCCTCGCCCGATATCGCTCTGCCAGGTTCCGGTGCTGCATATACTGCTGGATAATGTGTGTGGTGTTTAATGTGCTCCTAATTGCCAAAGTGAGCTGAGCACAGAAAAAAGGTGCGGAACGATTGTCTGCCGTTGCTCTGACAGAGGGAGGGGCAACTGACGACATGGCTTACAGGGTTGGCTTCAGGGACCTAAAATCAACAAAGGGGGTGGCTTTACATCAAGGAGTATTTCAGGCAGGACTTCACGGAGGGTTCCAATAAGAAATGGTGCACCTAAGTTATTGTTCTTATTGGAACAAGGAGGTTAGTCTGGCCTCTGATTGATACATGGCTAGATTTACCTTGCTGCACCTTCTCTGTGAGTGACTGCAGTGTGACCTAGAGGAATGAGTCCCCTAGACAGGGGAGAGGGGGAAGCAAATGAGTACAAAACAAATCTGGTCTATTTCTTGTTTTGATCCACTCCATCTATCTTTTACATCTTTGGCTGGCAGCAGACGGTGCAGAAGGACTGCATGCCATCCACATCTCATGGCTGCTCGGCAGAAGATGGTACAGTACGACTGCTAGCCATCCTCATCTCTTGCCTGCCCAGCAGAAGATGGTACAGTACGACTGCTAACAATCTGTATCGCCTGCCTGCTCACCATAAGATGGTTCAATAGGACTAACTGCAGGACTAAAGAGAATGACCTGGTCAAGTCACTCCAAATTTAGTCCCTGCGCCCATGTCTGCCCAGGCGCTCCCGGCCGATGTGGCCAGGAGCACCTCGGACATGATGATGACGGTTACCAGTCTTATTGCACCGTCTGCTGCCAGAAGGCAATGGGTTGCTGCTACTGTGTAGCAATGCAGTACCGCGTCTGCCAGCACCCAGGAGACATACGGTGACGGTTATCTGAGCGGGCTCCATGCTTGCCGTGGTATGGCGTCTGCACAGGTAACTCAGGAAAAAAGGCACGAAACGATTGTCTGCCCTTGCTTTCACGGAGGGAGGGAGGGAACGGGGGCCTGACGATATGTACCCAGAACCACCCGCGACAATGTTTTAGCCCCATCAGGCATTGGGATCTCAACCTAGAATTCCAATGGGCAGCGGAGACTGCGGGAACTGTGGGATAGCTACCCACAGTGCAACGCTCCGGAAGTCGACGCTTGCCTCGGTACCGTGGAAGCACTCCGCCGAGTTAATGCACTTAATGCACTTAGAGCATTTTCTGTGGGGACATACACACTCGAATATATAAAACCGATTTCTAAAAAAACGACTTCTATAAATTCGACCTAATTCCATAGTGTAGACATACCCCGGTCCATTTAGATTCAAAAAAGTTAATTTGTACCCAAACTATAGTATGCACTTCCAAGAAAAGGTAACTTTTAAGTAAGAATATTACAGGTAGGTAGTACATGATAGTAATACAAGCATACTTGTATTACCAAGGAATGCTTATATATGTACATCAAATCCTGATCCTATTGAAAATAACAGCAAATCTTGCAGTGACTTCAGTGAGACCAGGAATTGACTGTTAAAAAGACAGATACAAGGCCTCAACATATTTAAATCAAATATTTGTACTCTCTAAAGCTTGGAACATGAGACACGGCTAACATTAGTCTAAATGCCCTAGTCAGACTGGTAGCTTGCTAAAGAGTTGGACTAAAAAGAAAAGGTTGATCTTGCAAGTAGTACTAGTAACTTGAGCACATATGTAGTCCCCAATGGTTGCTTTTATTTGATGCAACAGATGTAATATGGAAATTTAATCTTGTTTATGAACTTGGATGCAAAGCTGAAGCAGAACAGTGGAGAAATCCAGCTTGCCATGACTAGTCCGACTGAAATTATTTCCTATGTTTAACATGAGCAGGACTTGACTTCACCTTCTTCAGCTGCATGGAAAAATATTTGCTAAAGACTATGAGTTTAAGAAACCCAAAGCTTACAAAGTTGCATGGCTAGTGTCTATGGTGGAGAGGGAAAGGATCATGACAGGATGTGAATGGAATATTCCCATCTCTAAGCTAGAGGTTTAATGAAGTAAAACTTCACTTGATGGAGCCAATTAAACTGGGATATGCTCAGTGGCTTTTGCTAATACAAAGTCGTCATTCTTCTGTTAAAAACCAGGGCAAGGAGTACCCAATTTGCCCCCAGTTTGTTCTCTAATTTAAGCAGCAAACTTTTTTCTTTGAAGGTTCACATGGTAAGTTTTAACTTTTAAATGCGTTACTATTGATATTGAAATAGAAATCAGAATATAAATTGTGTCCAGGAAGAAAGTCACGTACATAAGCTGTAGGTATGATGGTGCTAAGTAAAGTACAAGTATCCATCTGTAAGTAAGTTGGTTATATACAGGAATAAGATGGAAAAGGAGTACTTGTGGCACCTTAGAGACTAACCGAAAGCTTATGCTCAAATAAATTGGTTAGTCTCTAAGGTGCCACAAGTCCTCCTTTTCTTTTTGCGAATACAGACTAACACGGCTGTTACTCGGAAAGGAATAAGATGGGTTATGAGATAAGAAGTTTGTAGTATTAGCTATAGCATATGTATATCTATATCTACTTAATGAGCCAGATCCACAGTTGGAGTCAATCGGTGTAGCTCCGAGGACTTCAGTGGCTGACTTACAGTAGCTGAGGATCTGGGACAGTGTGTATAACTTGATGCAGCTGTCTGCAAAGTACTACTGACCCACTTACAAGACCTAGCTTGAGTGAGTGGTGCAATGCTGTGATGGTGTCAATCATTCTTCTCAGACGTGACCCTGAAAGTTTTGATGGGCTGTTACTCCTTATTCCCAAGAACTCTCACCTATGGAGTCCTGCACGGTCCAATACTTCCCCTTTCCCCCACCCCATCTCCTTTTTATCTGTATATGAATTCTTGGAGAGGTTGTGAGAAGCTCTAGGCTCCACTGCCAAACATTAGCCAGTGGCACCCAGCTGTGCTATCACAAAGATGTAAGAATACTTGAGAGAGATCTATGTCATATGAGGCCAACAGGAGTCCCTGAGCTTCTGGCACAAAATGCGACATTTTAAAAACAATACCACTGTTTATTACCACCAATATCAGTTTATTTTCAAAGCAATTTGCAAATAAAAGGAAAAGGACAGAACTCAGGCAAAAGCTATAAATGGAAAAACGTGTTCCTGAGTTAAGTTCTAGGTTCCTACAGTTCTTCCAGGCTCTTCCTCCATCAGACTGAGCTCATTCTTGGAAGATTGGTCTTATACACCTGGCAGGATTTCTATCATGCTTCACTGAGAGAGAGAGAGAGTACTCACTCAATTATAAATTCCAATATGCAGAACCACTGAAAAAAAGAAGACAGACAGAATTGAGTTATGTTGGTAAATATTTATGATAGACATAGGAAAAGAAAAGAAGCAGTATTCACTGCATATTTAGGATGAAAATAACAGCCACTTATTCCCCCATTGCACTAGTGCATTCAAATCTTAATGACCATATTTGGTGTTCAGATATTATCGTGATGCTAGCCCTAGCAATACATAATTGGATATTAGATGGGGTGGGATCTGAGTTACCCAGGAAAGAATTTTCTGTAGTATCTGGCTGATGAATCTTGCCCATATGCTCAGGGTTTAGCTGATAGCCATATTTGGGGTTGGTGTTGTACCAATAAAATAAAAACCAGCAGGATCTTATTAAAGGGAAAAAGCAAAATACCACATTTATTGTAAATACAGAAAGAATCATAGTAAGCAGTTAGTTATAGCTATAACATTCCATTCAATCTCATATTTATTCTCACATTCATTCATACAAACACACACACACACACATACACACCCACACACACAGGTTCTGCAAGGTTGTTATCATAGTTACCAGCCTTAGAGTTGCTCATGCCAAGCCACTGGCCAGGTGGCCTGGACATGAGGAGGGAGCAGGGCCTTGTCAGATGCTCATCTGATGCTCCTGGAAGTTGGTTTGCAGAATCAGACCCCAAAGTTCTCACTTTTTAGAGTCTATTTTTATAGGAATTTCTTCCTATGCCAGTCTATGGGAATTGCTTCATCATGCTGTTGCTGAATCAATCAGCAGATAGCACATTCCTGACGGCTCCAAGATGTTATCTTGTTCTTTGGTTCTCCCATTCTTGAGGCTGTTGGGTGGATTCCAGTCTGCCCTCCGGGGGGTCCTCTGGTTATTTCCACTTGACGCCTTCTTCAGCCGATGGACACTGGATTCTTAGGCTGGCACCTCCCTGATCATTCAGTTATTATCCACACCAAGCATCCATCCACATCCATCCTCTATCTCTATTTTAATCACAATTGTTAATACAACAAAAGGGTGGGGAGTCTCTGGGTGCTGTTTCTGTTGTTAGAGTATTGCTTTGAGTCTCTCTCTCTGTGAATTGCTTTGAGAACAGACTCTGTCTTAGAATGTACTAACACAATTAGCAGCTTGCAAGTTTCACACATAGAGGGAGAGAAACAGTACCAAAAACCAAGAGACCTCTTAATTAGTAATACCCTGGAATTTAAACTCTGGGGAATCAAACTCATTTGTGATTTTTAATACAGAACTTCTTTAATATGATCCAACATAATCCCCCTTTTGACACTAAGATTTATAATCGTCAGTGTCACTTTCTATGTAGCCTATTCAAGAGAAAGTACTGTGAGGCAATTTGAGTTTGTGATTCCAATTCATGCCACATACATGATCCTAGTGATGTATCTTTACTACAAGGTTCTGGGGCAACAGGCAAGGTGAGGCACACCCACTTTTGAGGAGTCCATTCGGTACAACCTCTAGTGTCCAATAGCTTCCCTCCCTCCCCAGCTCACTGGCTCAAGGTCCAGGGTAGCCAAAAGGATCCCATGTGTAATATGGGGAGTGGGTTAACCTTCAATACCTTTGCCTCCAGGGACTGTTGGTGTGCAATTTTGACAACAATTTCTCCCATTAACAAGTCTGGTTTACAATAGTGGAAACATATTGCATCCATTCATATTGATAAGTGTCAAACAATTATCTCTTTCTTTTTTAACAAATGCATCAAACCCTTAATATTTCCCAATAGGACCCAGAACATTTTGTGTTCCAAAGTAGCTAGTGCAAGTATCTGCATTTCAGTGCATCCCATAGTTATGGCTGTGTAGTTTCCTATTTCTAATATTTTTTTTTTCTTATGGATAAGCCATGTGGTAGTATTAAGCCATTACTAAAGATTCCATTGGCCTTTTAGGTTACCCAGACCAATTTGGACCAAGTCTACATTGGCATGTACTTGTTTTTGTATCAGGCTGTCCTGTAGCTGGGACAGAAAGCTTAATTTATTTTTAAGTTCCTGCAGGTCTTCAGTATTTTTTTTTTTAAACACACAACAGTGCGAGCAACAACACAAAACACAAGACAAAACATAGAACACAGAACACAATTTCTATTGTGACAGTAGATTCATGGTATTGGGTTGCTTTTCAGCTGGCAGCTTTTCCTGATTTTCTGAAAGACAAAAAGAACATGTTTCTACCCCTTTTGGGGTGGCAGATTATTGCTTAAAATATTTCTTTTACAAATACCCTTGCTGATTGCAGGCAAAACAGAGAAATTGCCCCCATATTTTCCTGTTTTTGTTCTATAGGCAGGCCAGGTTTCAAAGGCTTTTATCTTTTAAGGGTTATGGGGAAATTATCCCACTGTTTAGTCATTAAATCCCTGAGTTTTCCTTCTTATACAGCAGACCAAGTTTATAATGTTTTTCCTGCTGTGTTAAGCTTTAAGTTGTATTTACAGGTAATAACTGAGAAGCATCATTACCATACGACCTTAAAGGATTTTTCCAAAAATCATACACACTATACGTTGTTACAGGGATACTTATTATCATTAAATGTATTAAAATTATCTTGTTATCCCATGCCTTTTATTTAGACAATTTGTTTGCTGACCAGGTATGTCCTTTATCTGCAGCTCCTTTGTGCTGCTAGTTCTTTCCTTCCTTTATCATTTAGATAATTTGCATTTTCACAGAAACTTCCTGCTTTTGGATTTAAAGCCATCAGCAGCTCAGAGACTCTATCTTAAAAGGGACACAATCAACTTTCACCAGAGTTTTGATTACTTTTAACTTCTGCTTCCAAAACACACAGCAATCTGAAAAAGAAAACCCAACCTATTGTGGCTCCCTTTGGAGCCCTAATAGCATTTTAATTAAGTAGCATGGTATGTTTGCATTTCTTTTGCCCCTTCTACAATATACCCTGCACATGTTCTGGGGCAAATGCACATTTCTTCCATAGTTTAACTTCTATAACATTATCCAGATCCATTTTTACATAAGGTGTCACTATTTCTTTTTTTTTGCTTACAGAGTTTTCATGTACCTTTATCAAAGTGACAGTCTGATTACTCAGAGCCATTTTAAGACTCAGTGTTTCTAACATTGCTTCTTTTTGTTTTGTGCACCTCACCCCTGCTGTTGCTTCAGAGAGGCACTGTCTTTTTTTATTTTTTTTTTTTTACAACTCTCATCTGCTATTTTGTTACAAAAACAAACAAACAAAAAACAAACAAAAAGAATCCAATTTTTTTTTTTAATATATTCTCCTGATTTTGACTGCCCTGCTGCAGCCACAACTTAAAAACATTTTAAATTTTGTAAAGCATTGAGTTACCTTTTAAGGGTTAAATGCCAAATCCCAAAGCCAAACAACACTAATTACCTGTGTCTAGCAAAAAGGTCTGTCAGTTTTGCAACTTTGAATTAAAGAGTCAAATGGATTTTTAGTGGCATTAACAAAAACAAAACTAACTGGTCCTTAGAACTTTACATATTTACACACACACAGATACATACACATTTTCTTTTCCTTCAACATCCCTTCCACACTGCTCTGTTTTTTACATCTTACATTCCCTTTATACATTTGAGGCAGTTAAGTTCCAATAGAACCCTCTTATGTTCTTTTAGCAAGTTTGACTAAATTGTCCAGTCAAATTATTTTAATCAGATAGTTTATTTTTGCCTGGCTAATTTACAGACATTCCTTTGGAAAAGGGCCCATTTTTCTTTCAGAATGGCTGCAAAGAAACCAAGAATGCTCTAACACTTTTCCTTTTTAACATTTTCGGTTAAAAGTTGTTTGGGTGAAATACAAAGTTTAACTGCTTAATTCCCTCCAGCCTCTGCAGAGTTAACTTTTTTTTTTTTTTTTTACTCTCTTTTCTCTTTGTAATTATGCCTGGGGGTGCCGTACATAGGACCTTCTCCCCCTTTACCTGCCTCCCTCCAGCCTCTGCAGAGTTAACTTTTTCACTCTTTTTGTATTCCTGGAGTGCCTCTTTCACTATTTTCAGCTGGCTTTGGATATTTGTAGCCAGCACCTTCCAATTGTCTGCTCCCTTTTCCATTTGTGCCTTTTCCTCTTTACATGAAGACAAGCGGAGAGAAGAATCCTTACATGCCTCCCACAACAACCAAATTGCTGCTGCATCTCTTTTGGCAGCACTAGAAGGTTTGTATATGAGGATATACTGAGCCAATCTATCCTCTAGGTCCGAAATAGTGCAGACATCAGCTAGGGCTTGTTTAGTCCAAGGACTGTGCCCAAATTTTTGAAGGATTTGTTTAAAAGGTGTAATTTCTTTAACAAAAGGTGAGGTTGGAGTTCCTTCTGACTCCATTCCTCCCTCTAGTACTGGCTTACCCTGTTTTCTTTTAAACATCTTAACATGGATATTTCAATCTCTTTGTCACTGCTGGTATTACTTAGCAAGTGACACAGCCTAGATTCTGAAATCATAGCTTAATCTATGCGTTTTTCCCCTGCTACCTTCCCGGAGGCCAGCAGGTCCCCTGCTACCTTCCCAGAGGCCAGCAGGTCCAGTTAACCTGTTTCTCCCTGCTACCTTCTCGGAGGCCAGCAGGTCCGGTTAACCTGTTCTTCCCTGCTACCTTCTCGGAGGCCAGCAGGTCCCCTGCTACCTTCTCGGAGGCCAGCAGGTCTGGTTTAATCTGTTTTTCCTGCTACCTTCTCGGAGGCCAGCAGGTCCCCTGCTACCTTCTCAGAGGCCAGCAGGTCTGGTTTAATCTGTTTTCCCTACTACCTTCTCGGAGGCCAGCAGGTCCCCTGCTACCTTCTCGGAGGCCAGCAGGTCTGGTTAATCTGTTTTTCCTGCTACCTTCTCGGAGGCCAGCAGGTCTGGTTTAATCTGTTTTCCCTACTACCTTCTCGGAGGCCAGCAGGTCTCCTGCTACCTTCTCGGAGGCCAGCAGGTCTGGTTTAATCTGTTTTTCCTGCTACCTTCTCGGAGGCCAGCAGGTCCCCTGCTACCTTCTCGGAGGCCAGCAGGTCTGGTTTAATCTGTTTTCCCTACTACCTTCTCGGAGGCCAGCAGGTCTCCTGCTACCTTCTCGGAGGCCAGCAGGTCTGGTTTAATCTGTTTTTCCTGCTACCTTCTCGGAGGCCAGCAGGTCCCCTGCTACCTTCTCGGAGGCCAGCAGGTCTGGTTAACCTAATAGAAATGCCTAGCTCACTAGAGCTGGCGGTGTGCACACCAATATTTACAATAACTGAGGTTTTTTACCAATATTCCCCCTTTCGCAATTCTCCACCAAAATGTTGTACCAATAAAATAAAAACCAGCAGGATCTTATTAAAGGGAAAAAGCAAAATACCACATTTATTGTAAATACAGAAAGAATCATAGTAAGCAGTTAGTTATAGCTATAACATTCCATTCAATCTCATATTTATTCTCACATTCATTCATACAAACACACACACACACACATACACACCCACACACACAGGTTCTGCAAGGTTGTTATCATAGTTACCAGCCTTAGAGTTGCTCATGCCAAGCCACTGGCCAGGTGGCCTGGACATGAGGAGGGAGCAGGGCCTTGTCAGATGCTCATCTGATGCTCCTGGAAGTTGGTTTGCAGAATCAGACCCCAAAGTTCTCACTTTTTAGAGTCTATTTTTATAGGAATTTCTTCCTATGCCAGTCTATGGGAATTGCTTCATCATGCTGTTGCTGAATCAATCAGCAGATAGCACATTCCTGACGGCTCCAAGATGTTATCTTGTTCTTTGGTTCTCCCATTCTTGAGGCTGTTGGGTGGATTCCAGTCTGCCCTCCGGGGGGTCCTCTGGTTATTTCCACTTGACGCCTTCTTCAGCCGATGGACACTGGATTCTTAGGCTGGCACCTCCCTGATCATTCAGTTATTATCCACACCAAGCATCCATCCACATCCATCCTCTATCTCTATTTTAATCACAATTGTTAATACAACAAAAGGGTGGGGAGTCTCTGGGTGCTGTTTCTGTTGTTAGAGTATTGCTTTGAGTCTCTCTCTCTGTGAATTGCTTTGAGAACAGACTCTGTCTTAGAATGTACTAACACAATTAGCAGCTTGCAAGTTTCACACATAGAGGGAGAGAAACAGTACCAAAAACCAAGAGACCTCTTAATTAGTAATACCCTGGAATTTAAACTCTGGGGAATCAAACTCATTTGTGATTTTTAATACAGAACTTCTTTAATATGATCCAACATTGGGAAGGAATTTTCCTCCAGGGCAGATTGGAAGAGGCCCTGGAGGTTTTTTGCCTTCCTCTGTAGCATGGGGCACGGGTCACTTGCTGGAGGATTCTCTGCTCCTTGAAGTCTTTAAACCACGATTTGAGGACTTCAATAGCACAGACATAGGTGAGAGGTTTTTCGCAGGAGTGGATAGGTGAGATTCTGTGGCCTGCATTGTGCAGGAGGTCGGACTAGATGATCATAATGGTCTCTTCTGACCTAAATATCTATGAATCTATGAATCAATAATATTGACAGATGTATTTTATTATTAAAAATGCTGCTGTAATCACACTGGCCAATTCCATTAGTATTTGAATATCATTAATTTCTACTGCTCAGCATAACTAATAGGAATCTTATGGGTAAATCAATTAAGTTACTAACTAATATTCACTTGCTGCTACGGTCTGGATGGATAAGGATTCACAAGGACTGAAGCAGAAAGCTGGTATTTATCAGACTCTAAACAAATTACACATTCATTTCTAGAAACAGGTTATGAACCTAAATTAGCTTATGACAAAATCATAAAGCCATAGCTTAAAAAAAATAAATCTAAGAAACCACAAAACTTGACTTTGCAGACTTTAAAAACAATCACACTTAATCCTGTCTGACACATAAGATAGAGGAGAGCTATGTTCTGGAATTGGAATGATTTGATTTTTGGATAATGTGACCAAACTAAATAAAAACATATACTGGGGATTTCATAGTGCTTTGGAATAAGTAAGATTTCATTCCGAAAGTCATTAGTACTACAGTTAGTGTTAGTATATGTATTATGGAAGTACTGGTAGTAGCTCCATATTAAAGCTGAGTTTGGTACTTAAGAATAGTATGTATCCTTCGTAAAATTACAGCATTTACTGTTTGAGTACTGACTGAATTTTCTGAGTATTAGTATTTTATGTAGAGCACCTAGAGGTCCTGGTGAGGGATTGGGGTTCTGTTGTGCCAAGTGCTGTAAACACATATAAAGACATGATGGTTCCTGCCCTAAACTGTTTACATTCTAAGGCCCTGATTCTGGAAATATGCTCATGATTAATTTACTGCCAAGTGCAGGCCCATTGAATTTCATGGGATGACGCACCAGAATAAAGTTAAGTACATGCATAAGTTTGCAGGATCAGGGACTTAGAGAGTTTACTAAGAATTAATAATCTAAGCAGTCAATTATCTGAACACAGGGTTTATGACACAGAAGAGGAGATTTTTTTACCATTATTTAATTTATTTTATTTCTGTGTTGACTCAATTTTTTTCCAACAAGACAGCAGGCTTTATGGACAAGAACTCAGTGATGTGGCTTCTGTTATTTGCTGCGGCGTATGATTCTCTTTCAGAAAAGATGTGCTGCTGTGGAAGGCTCTCTTCATTTGATTCGGTATTGTAGGATGTCAGTAGTTATTTTGCCTGGCTGATACTTACTTGGCCAAGACACATGCTGTGCAACAATGGGGAGAAGTAAAAGATGGTTCACTGAAATAATTAACTAGAAAGTTAGCCCTTGAGCTACCCCATAATGCAGACTACCCAGTGTTATTACCCCAGAGGTTAACATTATGAAATCCCTACTCTTAATGCCAATGGCCTAATAAGAATATATTGTTTAGTTTGTGATTATCTTAATTCCTGTCATCAAAAATACAGGCTAGTTTCAGTGCTTGATACAGGAATAAATTCTCTTTGGCGGTAGTAGCTTCACTTCCTCTACAGTCTAAAGACACTTTAAGACTCCTATCTGTTACTATCCAGAGAATGATGACAGGCTCTGTTTCCCAAACCAGCTCAGACTTGACAGTTAAGTAATTAGAAGGAAACTAAAATCTCTCTAAAGTGCTTTGCATAATAGAATAAATGTCACTGCTCTGTGAGTGGGATCAATACAACCCTTATTTCATTTGATAGAGCCTAAGAAGACCTTGTGTGCTGAGCCAGATTTGTAGGGTGCAATGCGGCAGGCAAATAGTTATCGCTCTACGTGTACGGCTCAGAAAGTCCCCTAAAAAGATGCATTTATCCAGGCTCCTTCAAATAGCCAGACAAAAACAACACAGCAATAGTAGGTGTAGTAATGAACCTGGATTTGTGCTGGAAATGGCCCAACCTGATGATCACTTTAGATAAGCTATTACCAGCAGGACAGTGGGGTGGGAGGAGGTATTGTTTCATATTCTCTGTGTGTATATAAAGTCTGCTGCAGTTTCCACGGTATGCATCCGATGAAGTGAGCTGTAGCTCACGAAAGCTCATGCTCAAATAAATTGGTTAGTCTCTAAGGTGCCACAAGTACTCCTTTTCTTTCACCTCTGGAGATCTAGGTTCGCAGGTCATTTCTGTGGTCTTAACCTGGCCTGTAGGGAGTATTTGTCCACAAAACAAACCCAGCAGATAATTTGTGCAATTAGAGTTTAGTCCTGCAATGTGCTGGGCCTGATACAGAAAAGCACATAAACACACACTTTACATTACGTGTGTACTTAAATTCCTTATTAAAATTCTTGACCTTGAAACATCTAAAGTGTTATTTGAAACTATAATTTTAACACAATCATATTAATTTAATAGTGAAGGTATTAGCAATCACTAATTTACTACTAATTATCATTTGTTAGTAGTTAATTGCTAATTAGTAAATAGACTCACTAATTAAGGTAAGTAATCTTGAATATATGGCATTTGTATGTCAAATTCAGTTTTCATTAGTGAACACTTAATCACACATTGCTGGAAGCTTCAAGGACATCATGTGGCTAAAAGCATTTTTTTTTGCAAGCTCTCAGGTTACCACAGTATGAATTTGGAGCCCATGGTAGCTTTACAGCAGTGTAAGAAATGCAGCACCGTTTCTGCAAATTCTTTATAACAGTGCCAGGAAGCAGCAGTGTTGTGAGAATGCTCCATTAATAGCCTCTTTTTGAGATCATATATCCTCTTGAAATTGGCAACTCTCTTTTTTAATGCTAAAATTCTTTAAAAGCAGAGCTTCTAACCCAAATGAGCAGAAGCTTATTTCCATACTTTATTGGGAGAAACATGCTTTTTTGACATCTATGGCTGAATCTCTTTCTGCACTGCAGTAAATCAGAAGTAATTCCACTGTTACACCAGTGAAGTTATGGAAAAATGCTGTGAGAGAATCAAGTCCCTTCTATTTTACAATGTCTTCTGGATGCTGCACTGAATATACCAAAGCCATGAATTTATTCCTCTGAAGAATTATAAGGTTTCATGAGTGGGTGGTGTTTGGGATCTTTGTTATTTAATATAGTGCTACTGCAACTTGGAAAGCGATAGGACCGATTCTCATCTTGCTTACACCAGTGTTACACTGGTGTGACCATTGTGGCAGATTAGGTGTCCACAAATCAAATTCCTTTCTCTTCAGCTTTTATGTTTTGTGTTGAAAATCCCAATAGCAGTAAGAAATGAAACAGCCAGAGGCTGAGTCTTGGAAAAACACCTAGGGGAATTTGGGTGCCCAGTTCCAAGTAAATTTAATAAGAACTGGATAAACAAATGCTTTAGGCAACTTTGAAAATCCCAGTTTTGTGTCCTCAGCACCTGATCCAAAGCCCACTGAAATCAGTGGAAAGCCTCCCAATGACTAACTGTGCTGTAGATCTAGAGCAACTCTACTGAATTAAGCATCTGTGCAATTCCATTGGCTTCAGTAGAGTTATTGTTGATTTACATCACTGTAAGTCAGTGGGCTTTGGAGTACCCTTAGAGTGGCAGTTCTCAGACTTCAGTGACATTATTCAGATGCTTAAAATTAAGCATTTGTGAAGAACTTTGCTGTCTTGGGACCTTGCATCATTGATCAACATCATCATCATCACCACCACAGCTTGTCATTCCAAAATGGCAGCCAAGATCTAGTGTTATCATTTATCTTGAATAGTTCCTTGGGAGTACCAGATGTTGACAGCATGCTTTGTATCAGGCAATATTCAAGTGTTTGCCGAGGCTCTCCACATTCACATTTGAGGTTGCTCTTCAGCTTCCACTTGGTCATATTGTCACCAGCCTTTGCAATCTCCGCATTTGCTCAATTTAGAGTACATCAGTGTTTTCATTCAAGAACAGTGCCTGGATGGAGTAGTTCTGAAGGACCCAGGTTCTCCAAGATCTTCAGAATTTCCTGCCATTTTTTTTCTCTGTAACCTTCCACAGTGGTATTTTGAGGGAAGGGATTTTCAGAGGCTGCTCTCTTTCTGGATTCTAGCCTTTTAGGTGGTAGAATGTGTCCATGCAGTGGATGTCTTGGATCATGCCCCTGTTTTTGTTTCTCCTTTTTACTGAAGGCATCCTACCTTACTAATTGCAGGAGGTCAGACTAGATGATCATAATAGTCCCTTCTGACCTTAGTATCTATGAATCTATGGTTGTGCAATCCCTGCAAGGCAGTATAGTGACTGTGTGGGAGTTGGTTTCAAAGTCTCTGTGATGGTCCTCCTGGACTGATTTAGTTCAATACCAATTTTGTGTGCATGGCTCAAGTGTGAGCATACTGGGGCACAGTAATCCACAATAGACCTTCCACTGAGGTATCTAGGTGATAGCAATGTAATTTCAAAAGCCTTCAGACATCAACAATCCAACACAAATACACTGTATTTATAACAATATGGCTCTCCACCATAAAACCCATAAAACACCCAAATTCAGTTACTTTCTGCAACACTGCAGCAATGCCTATAAACACCAATAATATACATCTTTGTGTCTGGGATTCCACATATGCTTCAGCATGGAATGTTATTTCTTCAACTTCCCTCCCTCACCCTTCACTTTCCATTATACACTCTTAATGCTTTGTACTGTCTTCTTCCTAGGCCTCTATTTGAAATTTGATTGCTTATTGCTTCCTCCTAGACATCTCTTATTTAAAAGATGATTGCTTTTGCCCTCTCCCTTTCCCTGCTCTTTGAAGTTGCCAACCTGATATCAATTTTAGTATTTCTCTATTTCACATTTGCTGGGTGCTGTCAGGTTTAATTTAGTATTTGTACACACATCTTTAAGTGTTTTTAATGTTTCTCTTTTTTGAATGCTTTCAGTCCTTCCCCCTGCCCTTCTTTAGCTATCTACTGTAGCTACTGTCTTGTTTTTTTTCTCCCCCTGCTGTGTCTCCATACACAGGCTTTTTGCTCTGTGGTCTAGTGGGAAAGTTAATGTGTTCTAACAGGGTTTATTTATTTATTTACTTAATAGGTTTGATTAGGAAATTCAAAGAAAAAAAGCAATAGATACTGTCACAAATAAGATGATCTGTAATCTCTGAGTGACAGTCACACAATGGATGGAATAGCATTTACAGAGGGCTTTTCATGCTCTTGGAATATAAGAGTGCTTTTACAGAGCATAGTTATGAGTTAAATGTCTGTAGTGCAGTGGCTGTGGAGGCTTACAGGACAGCCACTTAACATCAAAAACTGTCTAACTGGGGAAGATAATATTTACCAGAGCAAGAAATTTGTGAGCTACTTTATTTAAAACAGTCTCTAGACTCTTTACCTTTAGAATGGTTACAAGAGACAGAAAAGTACTGTAATGATCTCATTTACCTGCTGGTGTCCAGCCCAAGGGAGCCCTGTCCCTGCAGGAGACATGCTGCTGAGGAGGCCAAGGGAATAGATCTGGTGGAAGAAAAGTGATCTCCATGGCCCTGACATCACAGATCTCCCAAGATCTATGCAAATGTGGCAGAACCAACAGGTTTGGGTGCTCTATACTCTCTTGATTGGAAAAATGTGGATGAAACACAGCAAGTGAGAATTGGTTGAGATTTCTGTCCTGTACTCTGGTTATTTTTATGAACTATTGATGATCTGTCCCTAAGTACAGCAAACTAAATATATTATGTGCAAATGCTACAGTGTGAAGAAGTGTTAACCTTCATGTTGTAGAAAGCTGTAGGAAGTTAACACATCTAGTAAATACTAAGGGGGTGTGTGACCCTAGCAGACCAGGTGCCAGCTCATGCCAGAGCCCCAGGCCAATTCATTTGTGTATTAGTAGTATAGATCAAAGTGATTGTTAAAAGTATGAGACTGTATTTAGTGTTTAAACTTCATGAAAACTGTTGGGATGTTACTTGCATTGTTTTCACTTATCTGTATCCCGTTATAATGTAGTAGCAAACATTTACATTGTGTGTACTCCTGTAATGAAATAACCCATCAAACAAGAAAGGCGCCTTGTGGAATGCAAATGAAGAACTTCAGCAGAAAAGTGCTAATTTCAAAGCAAGTGGTCATTGTGTGTGATGTCTGGAGGTCAAAGACTCAAAATGCATTTCTCACTCTCCGTGATCAAAGGAAAAGCCCACGTGGGCAGTGCCATTGTCATCTTGTTTTCTGTGAGCAGAAGCTATAAGTATGGATTCAAGGGAAGATCCTGCATCTCTGGACTGTTTGAACTCTTACAAGGAAGTGCACGAGATGCAAAGCGCAGATCCCCCGAGACAATCTGGGAACCCTGAGAAGACTTTTGGGAAACTGTCAGTTTAGGGACATCACTGCCGCCATCTGGAATTACAAACTATGGGTATGTCTACACTACAAACTTAATTCAACCTCTATTAGGTTGATTTACAACCAATGCAGTAATTACTGTGGTGGTCCATATTACCCTCCTTGGGTTGGTGGTGAGCAACCTCACCAAGAGCACTGATCTAAGAGGGGCAGTGTGGGGAGCTGAGAGCCTGGTCTCTAAGCTCTGCTGGCAGCTCTACCCCACAGGCTCCCAGGTTCCTGGCAGGCTGCCCTCCCTTTACTCCCCATTCCCTGTGAGGGCAGGGGAAGCCACCACCGGGAGCAGGGGGAAACCATCCAGGGTTTCTTACCTCCCTTTCTCTTCCTGCTCCCTTTGGAGGCGCTACTCATGGATGAATATGGAGGACAGTTGGATCTTGACAGAACTTCTGCCTGGCCCTTATGCAGGCCGTGCAAGTGGCTGGGGAAGCTGCTTGTCCCTTCTGATTTCTCTCCACTCTCCCTTTGTGCACGTGTGATAGGACCAGGCAGAACCCTGCCCTCAGTGGGTCTGGGGATTCTCCAGAGTTTCAGTTAGATTCTCTTGAATACAATTCTCTGATCCTGTTTTTTTGTAGCAGTGTCAGAGAACCATATTCAAGAGAATATTGAAGCTGTCAGTGCAACTAATTATTGAGGGAATGGCTGTGACTCAGACTATGTGCCTGAAGAAAGGAATAAGAGTAAGAATTCCCCTTCCCAAGTGTGAGCTACCTAGATCTTGGGTCCCGGCAGATCAGTGTAAGTGGGGCTACTCCCCTTGGAGTAGGTGGGCAGGGAAAGTTAAGGAATGGGCAAAGCCCTGGCCTCAGCCTCCTCCCCTACTCACAGTGTAGATTAACTGAGCTAATCTAAAATATCCTGTGCTGTACATGTCCAACCTGACAGCTGCATTGGAAGAAATAATTCATCTAAAGTCTGAATTTGTAATCACACTTAACTGGCAAAGTACAACTCAGCAGTTTATGAGAAAGTTGTGTGTCCTTTCAGTTTTTGTAATGAGAGGAATGGGGGGAAGGATCATAGGTATAAAATTAGGCCTGCCAGCTTTGGTCTGGTTGACAGATCTGTGTGTGCATATGACTTCAGGGGTTGTAGTCTGCATCTCTGCCAGTCTGCTCTGTTCTTGTGGCCTGACAGGCTATGAAAATGTACAGGACTCTTGCTCTCTTAGCAACTGAAACTAAAAGGATGACTCGTGGAGTAAGCTGCTGCAGAATCAAGCTCACAGGGTAGATATTAGCATGTTGCCATCTGAAATGGAAACTTTTAACCATTCTTAAATCATTATCAGTTCTGGATTTTCAGGCAACTCTCTTTTTAAAATTTTCTTCCCTTTTTTCCAGGGTGAAAGGCAAGAATTGTGAGAAACTAAAACACAATTATAGTTTAAGCTGAAATTAAACAAAAAAATAATTTTGAATTTTTCTATTGAAAATTTTTAAAAGCCAAAGATGACATTTTTCTATGGAAAATTTCAATTTCGATGAAACTACTTTTCCCAATGGGAAAATGTTTCAGTCAAAAATTTTTTAGTCACTCACGACTCTCAGTAAAACTTGCCGGCTGCTTCATGTCAGATTAGATTGTGGTTTCCTCACACAGCTGCATATGATAGAGAAGCAGAGAAGAAGAAGCCTTCATAACCTTTGCTTGGCCTATTCGAAGGCATCCAAGAATCAAAGCCTCTGCCAGTGGGTGCAGTAGGCATGGCTACCATGATGGAAAGAGGGTGAAGAGTAGATGGAGCTATGGCTCCACTCCTTGCCCTCCACTGGCCAGTTTGCAATCAGGTCACGCAGCTAGACGTGCCTTTCTGAAACACATTGTTAACTTGTGCTCCTCATGGGACAATGAGTCTTCACACTGCCCCATATAGCAGGCAGTGCTTAAGAGGTACAGTTCAGTCCTTGGATTGTGTTGAAAAATAAAGTCCAAAAGGTGCTGGTAATTGCATCCATGGCTAGATTGTACTGCAGTTTCACAGTGTAGCAATTTATTCAATGAATATTCTTGTCACGGTTCCTCCCCCACTCTGAACTCTAGGGTACAGATGTGGGGACCTGCATGAAAAACCTCCTAAGCTTATCTTTACCAGCTTAGGTCAAAACTTCCCCAAGGTACAAAATATTACCCCCGTTATCCTTGGACTGGCCGCTACCACCACCAAACTAATACTGGTTACTGGGGAAGAGCTGTTTGGACGCGTCCTTCCCCCCAAAATACTTCCCAAAACCTTGCACCCCACTTCCTGGACAAGGTTTGGTAAAAAGCCTCACCAATTTGCATAGGTGACCACAGACCCAAACCCTTGGATCTGAAAACAATGAAAAAGCATTCAGTGTTTTACAAGAAGACTTTTAATAAAAAATAGAAGTAAATAGAAATAAAGAAATCCCCCCTGTAAAATCAGGATGGTAGATATCTTACAGGGTAATTAGATTCAAAAACATAGAGAACCCCTCTAGGCAAAACCTTAAGTTACAAAAAAGATACACAGACAGAAATAGTTATTCTATTCAGCACAATTCTTTTCTCAGCCATTTAAAGAAATCATAATCTAACACATACCTAGCTAGATTACTTACTAAAAGTTCTAAGACTCCATTCCTGTTCTGTCCCCCGCCAAGACGACTACAGACAGACACAGACCCTTTGTTTCTCTCCCTCCTCCCAGCTTTTGAAAGTATCTTGTCTCCTCATTGGTCATTTTGGTCAGGTGCCAGCGAGGTTACCTTTAGCTTCTTAATCCTTTACAGGTGAGAGGAGCTTTCCCCTGGCCAGGAGGGATTTCAAAGGGGTTTACCCTTCCCTTTATATTTATGACACGCCCCCCAAATCTCAGCTAGGGTGAAACACTGGCTGGGATTTCTTCCTGGAGCTCTAGGAAAACAGAGTTAATAAGACACATGCATCTCTAAATATACTACCAAGTACATAAAGACTAACAATATTTTCCACATCTCAAGGACGATTTTAACCAGTTGATTCTGGGAAACTTTCACGGGAGAGTGCATCAGCCACTTTGTTAGAAGCTCCTGAGATGTGTTGGATGTCGAAATCAAAATCTTGGAGAGCTAAACTCCACCGAAGAAGTTTTTTGTTAGTTTCTTTGACGGTGTGAAGCCACTTTAGTGCAGCATGGTCGGTTTGCAGGTGGAAACGCCGTCCCCAAACATATGGGCGTAGCTTTTCCAGAGCGTAGACAATGGCATAACATTCTTTTTCAGTGACTGACCAGTTGCTTTCCCTCTCAGACAGTTTTTTGCTGAGAAACACTACAGGGTGGAATTCTTGATCAGGTCCTTTCTGCATTAAAACTGCTCCCACACCACGCTCGGATGCATCTGTGGTTACTAGGAACGGTTTGTCAAAGTCTGGGGCCCTTAGTACAGGGTCAGACATGAGTGTCGCTTTAAGCTTGTTAAAGGCCTTCTGACACTTTCCGGTCCACTGAACAGCATTTGGCTGTTTCTTTTTGGTTAGGTCTGTCAGTGGGGCAGCGATTTGGCTGTAGTGTGGTACAAATCGTCTGTAATAACCGGCCAAACCTAAGAAGGATTGAACCTGTTTTTTTGACTTTGGGACAGGCCACTTTTGGATAGCATCCACTTTGGCCTGTAGGGGGCTGATAGTTCCTTGACCCACCTGGTGTCCAAGGTAAGTCACTCTGTTTAGGCCTATTTGACACTTCTTAGCCTTAACAGTTAGTCCTGCCTCCCTTATGCGCTCAAGGACTTTTTGTAGATGTTCCAGGTGGTCTGCCCAGGAATCCGAAAATATGGCCACATCGTCAAGGTAGGCGACTGCATATTCTCCTAATCCCGCTAGGAGACCATCTACAAGTCTTTGGAAAGTGGCGGGTGCATTTCGCAGCCCGAAAGGGAGTACATTAAATTCATACAGCCCGAGATGTGTGATGAAGGCTGACCTTTCCTTGGCAGATTCATCTAGCGGTACCTGCCAGTACCCCTTGGTTAAGTCCAAGGTAGAGATGAACTGGGCCCGTCCCAGTTTCTCTAATAGTTCATCAGTGCGTGGCATTGGATAGTTGTCTGGGCGAGTTACAGCATTTAGCTTACGGTAGTCCACGCAAAAATGTATTTCCCCATCTGGTTTGGGAACTAGAACCACTGGAGATGCCCATGCACTTTCAGAGGGGCGGATTACACCCATCTGTAACATATCCTGGATCTCCCGTTCTATAGCAGTTTTAGCTTGAGGAGACACCCGGTAAGGGTGGACCCTAATTGGGTGAGCATTACCTGTGTCAATGGAGTGGTATGCCCGTTCAGTCAGTCCTGGGGTGGCTGAGAACGTTGGCGCGTAGCTAGTGCACAGCTCCTGGATCTGCTGTCGCTGCATACGCCCAAGGGTCATGGAGAGGTTCACCTCTTCCACACCGCCAGCACATTTCCCTTCGTAATAGACACCTTCAGGCCACTCAGCGTCGTCTCCTCCCTGGGCTGTAAACTGACAAACCTTTAATTCTCTGGAATAAAAGGGCTTTAGAGAATTAATATGGTACACCTTAGGCTTTCGGTTGGAGGTGGGGAATGCTATGAGATAATTAACAGCTCCCAGGCGCTCCTGGACCACGAATGGCCCTTCCCACGACGCTTCCATTTTATGGGCCTGGAGCGCCTTTAAGACCATGACCTGGTCTCCTACTTTGAAGGAACGCTCTCTGGCATGTTTATCATACCAGGCTTTTTGCTCTTTTTGAGCATCCTGTAAGTTTTCTCTAGCAAGGGCTAAAGAGGTTCGGAGGGTGTTTTGTAGGTTGGTTACAAAGTCCAGAATGTTAGTTCCTGGAGAAGGTGTAAATCCCTCCCATTGCTGCTTCACCAACTGCAATGGCCCCTTAACCTCACGGCCATATACAAGTTCAAATGGGGAAAACCCTAAACTGGGATGTGGTACAGCTCTGTAGGCAAAGAGCAACTGCTGCAATACTAGGTCCCAATCATTGGAGTGCTCATTTACGAATTTACGTATCATGGCCCCCAAAGTTCCATTAAACTTCTCCACCATGCCATTTGTTTGATGATGGTAAGGAGTGGCAACCAAGTGATTTACCCCATGAGCTTCCCAAAGGTTTTTCATAGTTCCTGCCAGGAAATTAGTCCCTGCATCTGTGAGGATGTCGGAGGGCCAACCTACCCTGGCAAAAATGTCTGCTAGTGCCTGGCATACACTTTTAGCCCTGGTGTTGCTTAGAGCTACTGCTTCCGGCCATCGGGTGGCAAAATCCATGAAAGTCAGTATGTACTGCTTTCCTCTGGGTGTCTTTTTCGGAAAAGGACCCAGAATATCCACAGCTACTCGCTGAAATGGAACTTCAATGATGGGGAGTGGCTGGAGAGGAGCTTTGACCTGGTCTTGGGGTTTTCCCACTCTTTGGCACACCTCACAAGACTGGACATAGGTAGAAACATCCTTGCCCATTCCCTCCCAGTGGAATGACCCCCCCAAACGGTCTTTGGTCCTGTTCACCCCAGCATGGCCACTAGGGTGATCATGGGCTAAGCTCAAGAGCTTGGCCCGGTATTTAGTTGGAACTACCAACTGTCTCTGAGGATGCCAGTCTTCCTGGTGTCCCCCAGAAAGAGTTTCCTTGTATAAAAGTCCTCTTTCTACAACAAACCTGGATCGATTAGAAGAGCTGAGAGGCGGTGGGTTGCTCCGTGCCGCCGTCCACGCTCTCTGGAGGCTTTCATCTGCTTCCTGTTCGGTCTGGAACTGTTCCCTTGATGCTGGAGACATCAGTTCCTCATTGGATTGGGGACATAGGCTTGGTCCCTCTGGAAGCGATATAGGGGATGGAGCTGTTTCTGTTGACTGTGAACCGCTCTCCGCTGGTGCACTATGTTGGGATTCAGGCTCCGGCTGAGCCTCTTGTGTAGGGTTATCGGCTGCTGCCAGTTCAGGTTCGGTGGGGCCCTCTGGTGTTGAGGTTGCAAGTACTGGATTCAGTGCTGGCACGGGGTCTGGTGTTGGTTGTTTGGCTGGTTCCGGTTCTGGGACTGGTTCCATCTGGGTCTATGGGACTGGATCCACTACTGCTGTTGCAGACATTGGCCTGGGGTCCAGGTCCATCACCTCTGACCGGGCCCTGATAGAAGTTTCCGGAACAGAGCTAGGCCCCACGGCTTGCTTAGCCTGGCTGCGGGTGACCGTTCCCACCCTCTTGGCCTGCTTCACGTGATTGGCCAAGTCTTCCCCCAACAGCATGGGGATGGGATAATCATCATAGACTGCAAAAGTCCACATTCCTGACCAGCCCTTGTACTGGACAGGCAACTTGGCTGTAGGCAAATTGAAAGAGTTGGACTTGAAGGGTTGAATCGTCACTTGGATCTCTGGGTTGATTAAATTGGGGTCCACTAAGGAAGCATGGATAGCTGACACTTGTGCTCCGGTGTCCCTCCACGCGGTGACCTTCTTCCCACCCACACTCACAGTTTCCCTCCGCTCCAAGGGTATCTGGGAGGTATCTGGGCCTGTGGACCTCTGGTGTGATTCCGGTGCAATGAACTGTAATCTGTTGGGGTTCTTGGGGCAGTTGGCCTTTACATGCCCCAGCTCGTTACATTTAAAACATCGTCCAGCTGACGGGTCACCGGGGCGAGGTGGGTTGCTGGAGAACGGGGTGGTGGGACGATAAGGGGTCTGGAGGGTTCTTTGGGAGGTAGGTGGGGCTTTGGGCGGCCCCCGGTAATAGGGTGTGGTCTGGGGTGGTCCCTTCTGGTCTCCGCTCCAACTGCGACCAGTTTTCTTCTTCTCTGCCACCTCCACCCATCTGGCTCCAATCTCTCCTGCCTCGATTACAGTTTTGGGTTTCCCATCTTGGATGTATCTTTCTATTTCCTCAGGAACACCCTCTAAGAATTGTTCCATTTGCATTAGGAAGGGCAAATTTACTGGAGATTCAACACTTGCTCCTGATATCCAGGCATCCCAATGTTTCACAATGTGGTAGGCATGTTGGGTAAATGACATGTCTGGTTTCCACCTTAGGGCTCGGAACCTCCGACGAGACTGCTCGGGTGTTATCCCCATTCTGACTCTCGCCTTGGATTTAAACAGTTCATACTTGTTCATATGTTCTTTAGGCATTTCAGCTGCCACCTCAGCTAAGGGTCCACTGAGCTGCGGCCTCTGCTCTACCATGTATTGGTCAGTAGAGATGTTGTACCCAAGGCAGGCCCTTTCGAAGTTTTCTAAGAAGGCCTCAGTATCATCACCTGCCTTGTAGGTGGGGAACTTTCTGGGATGGGAAGTGGTACCTGGAGAAGGATTGCTAGGGTTTGTTGGTATATTCTGCTGGGCCTTTATCCTCTCCATCTCCTCCACATGCTTCCTTGCCTCCATTTCCCTCTTGTGGGCAGCCTCCTGTACCTCCTTCTCCAGCCGCATGAGTTCTATCTGTCTTTCATGTTCCCTTTGTTTTTCCTCAGCCTGAAATTTGGCTAATTCCAGCTGTAGTCGAGCCGAGGATTTGGCCATTCTAACCTCTCTGTTTTTAACTAACTTTACACCCGAGGTTTAGAAATAAACAAACAAAACTTGGCTGTAAAATTTTGCTGTGCTGGAATAGAATACCTATTCTCTGATAGTGATTGTCAGCCTACAGAAAAAGACAATTCCCTTGTCTCTGCTCTGGGCCCAAATTAAAGCAAAAAACCTCCAACTACTTGGAAACCTGCTTACCCAGCCCAAAGAAAAAAAAATTTCTTTTCAAACCTGTGCTCCTTGTAAAACAAAAAAAAAATCAAAATCCTAAAAAAAACCCTGCCACTTTTGTCTCCAGGCAAATGGGTAGAGCACACACCCTCTATTTACTTTTAGGAAGAAAAGAAAAAAAAAACACCTCTGGGTTGGAAGACTGTGAATTTCCCTGCAGGAGTTAAGTACCCTGCCTCCAGGCAAAGAAAACCTGCAATTCACAAGATAATCCCCTTTTGTCTCTGCTTGGCCACAAAGCAGAGAGAAACCAAGCTGCTTTCAGTTTCAAAGCTGCTTTCTGGACTTCCTAAAAATTCCTTTTTAAAATCTGTATTTCTAGTTCAAAAAATCTCAACTGGATCTCAAAATGATTTCAGGTTAATCCCACCACTGTGCCACCACGTCACGGTTCCTCCCCCACTCTGAACTCTAGGGTACAGATGTGGGGACCTGCATGAAAACCCTCCTAAGCTTATCTTTACCAGCTTAGGTCAAAACTTCCCAAGGTACAAAATATTACCCCCGTTATCCTTGGACTGGCCGCTACCACCACCAAACTAATACTGGTTACTGGGGAAGAGCTGTTTGGACGCGTCCTTCCCCCCAAAATACTTCCCAAAACCTTGCGCCCCACTTCCTGGACAAGGTTTGGTAAAAAGCCTCACCAATTTGCCTAGGTGACTACAGACCCAGACCCTTGGATCTTAAGAACAATGAACAATCCTCCCAACACTTGCACCCCCCCTTTCCTGGGAAATGTTGGATAAAAAGCCTCACCAATTTGCATAGGTGACCACAGACCCAAACCCTTGGATCTGAAAACAATGAAAAAGCATTCAGTGTTTTACAAGAAGACTTTTAATAAAAAATAGAAGTAAATAGAAATAAAGAAATCCCCCCTGTAAAATCAGGATGGTAGATATCTTACAGGGTAATTAGATTCAAAAACATAGAGAACCCCTCTAGGCAAAACCTTAAGTTACAAAAAAGATACACAGACAGAAATAGTTATTCTATTCAGCACAATTCTTTTCTCAGCCATTTAAAGAAATCATAATCTAACACATACCTAGCTAGATTACTTACTAAAAGTTCTAAGACTCCATTCCTGTTCTGTCCCCCGCCAAGACGACTACAGACAGACACAGACCCTTTGTTTCTCTCCCTCCTCCCAGCTTTTGAAAGTATCTTGTCTCCTCATTGGTCATTTTGGTCAGGTGCCAGCGAGGTTACCTTTAGCTTCTTAATCCTTTACAGGTGAGAGGAGCTTTCCCCTGGCCAGGAGGGATTTCAAAGGGGTTTACCCTTCCCTTTATATTTATGACAATTCTCATGTAAAACTTTGAGATTACTCTCAGCGTGAGGCACTAGTCAGCCTGAGTCTGGGTACCACAATCCTCTATTACATTTAACTGAGCTTTAGGCTTGTGAGACCAAAGAGCTTGTGTTTACTTTTCTCTCTTCTCTTCTTTTCTTTTCTTTAAACTAGTGTTTTTCCTCCAAGCTTCTGCTGCGTATTCTGGCAGCAAATCTCTGTTCAGGACTTTCTTGTTGCAGAGGAGATAAGGACTGATGCTGCACAATGTACAACATCATCAGTTGCAGTAGATACTGTCTCAGGTGGAATACATTGGAGCAGAAAGCTATAATTCTGGCACTGGGGGGAAAGAAAAGCTGTCTCTGGTTTTAATGTGTGATCGAGCACATGAAGAAATCATATGGCTCAACAATCACTTTGTTAAAGGCCTGTGTTTAATTCACCAAAATCTGACTTTGGGAAACAACCTGTGGGGTATATTCCATTGGTGCAAATACAGAATACCTTTTGATTGGGCCCAGTAGGCACAGAGTTCAGAAAGGGGTGGGAAAAGCTGCCTCAGAAGGAGCTTTGGGATGGTCGTGCTCCAGCCCTCAGAGAGGTCTCCAGTGGACAGTGGGGTGTGCCCAAGGCCTAAAGGAGGTGCAGCAGGCTTCCCCTTCATTTCTGTTAGCTCATGTTGAGGGGAGAATGCCCCTGCATGCTCCCTGCACAAGGGAGATGTATATTCCCAGGGCCATTTAAATTGTGGTTGCAGATTCTTTGTGCCACTGGAGGGAACCAGAGGATTGGGCAATTTTTTAGCATAGCTACTGAAGTTATGTGGGTTATCCTAACTTGTCCCTGTTTGATGACTTCTTTACTATTGCCTTTCTCTGCCTGCCTTAAGCTTGCAAACTTCTGCCTTTATCTCCACCCTCTTCAATTAAATATCTTACATGTTGAAGTGATCCTCTCAAGTGGGAATGCCCTCTTCTATCTCCTGTGTGACACAGGCCTTCCACTTACCTCCACTATGTGAAGCTGCAGTGACAACCTTAATGCTGAAAGTTTTTTCTCCCAAATTGACCGTGCTTGTAAATCTCCATATCACCAAGTGGTTATCAGTGCCTATGTACAATCCTGGCATGCCCCCACCACTCTCACAGTCTTTACCTGTGCCTTCATTGCCCACCATCTAGATTATTGCAATTCCCTTTGTGATTACATCCTAAAATAGCAACTCTCCAGAGGTCAGCAGTTGTGGGAAGCTGTACCCTGCCTTCTCAAAAATACAAAGTACAACCCTGTTGTTCCAACCTCAGATAACCTCATTGCCTCCTTATCCAGTTCAAGATACTATTCAAAATTGCCCTTGATTTTCTGAATCTCTCTGCTCCTTTCCTTGTTTCCTCTGCTAAGCTAACACTGGCTAGAGGCTCTGTCCATTGACAGAATCTTGCTGTGTCCTGCTCTAGTCTTGCCATCTAGAACTGTCTTCTTGCATCTTTCAGACTCTTCAGCTCTCCATTTCATTTAAAATCTCTGCTGTAATTATATATATATATATTTCATTCTTTGCCTCTTAATATCTACCCCCCACTGCTAATTTTTAAATTGCTGAACTATATTTACAGTTACTCTCAAGAGTTTTGAACGACTTTTGCGCACAAAAACTATTGTATAGTAATATATTGGATAACTTTTCCTTCCTTCCTTCCTTCCTTCCTTCCTTCCTTCCTTCCTTCCTTCCTACCACTTCCAGAGGAACAGGGAGGAGAGAAGAGAGACAACATTTACGAGACTACAGTGACGGGTATACATAGAAACGTGGTCTGAGCACAGGACTCTGAGTCAGGATCTCCTGAATTCTAATGACACTTCTGCCAGTTGCCAATGGCAGCAACAAGGGCTGGGTTCAGTCTGTCTCAAGAATAAATAAAACTATGGCTCAGGCACTCACCCAGAGCTGTACTCTTAGGGCATGTCTACACTTACCTCTGGAGCGATCAATCCAGTGGGGGGGGGTCGATTTATCTTGTCTAGTGAAGACGCAATAAATCGACCGCCGAGTGCTCTCCTGTCAACTCCAGTACTCCACCAGAGCAAGAAGTGTAGGCGGAGTTGATGGGGGAGCATCAGCAGTTGACCTACTACAGTGAAGACACCGTGGTAAGTAGATCTAAATACGTCGACTTCAGCTACGTTATTCACTTAGCTGAGGTTGCATAACTTAGATAGATCCTCCCCCTCCCCCCCAGTGTAGACCAGGCCTTATTTCTGGCTCTGGGAAATTAAAGTATATACTCCCTTTCTAGGTGGTTCTTCCTCACTTATAAGCACCCAGGAGTCTTTGGAATATGGAACCATAAATACCTTTTGTTTGGGGAAAAGGAAAATCAAACATTAGAAACAAGATAATGCTCCCCCCCTCTCTGTTTGTATCTATATCTATAATAAAATGAGCAAAACTCACCTAGTGATTCAGGAGTATGACTCAGTCTCAAAGCAATCCCCACCCACCTAGATCCACACCAACTGGTCCAATTGTATTCAGTGGTATTAGGAGAGGCATAAGCGGGGGGCTCTCCTCCAGCTGGCTGGTCATCTGGAGAAGTCTGCACCACCAAGACCTGCGGTGATGTGCAGCTTTCTGGTACAGTTATGTGAAATCAGCTCTGCCACTGCTGGTCCGATAGGGGCTCTCTTCGAGGTGAACTTTGTGCAGGCACCACCTGTTGGGGGTACGATTGTCACCAGTGAAGTTGGCTGTCACTATGAAGTCAGCTCTGTGCTGCTACTGGTTCAGTTGGTCCGGTCCAGTCCAGTCCTAAAGAATCAGTACACTCAACATGTTCAGAGTCTCCAGGTGGAGAACCTGGAGCAAAACAGGGTCTTTGGACAGAGTTTCTGCTCCCTGGGAGAGAGCTGCTGGTCTCTTGGAGACAGCCCTCCACCACCTTCTGTCCTGTTCCTAGTTCTCTGTCTGCAAAGTTGGGGAGATCCCCTAACAATATCCTGCACAATTTCTGTGCTCTTTCATGAGTACAGTCACAGGAACAGTCTATTACTACTTACACAATCTGACCATAAATTCCAGCTGAAGCAATAAAACACAGTATGTGAAACCACATGGGTAAGCAATATTTTAATTCATGGAAATGAGGCTGGCCAGAGCTGACTTTCATACTCTAGAGAGAGCAAGAGGGTTCCATCCCTCTAAGCTTCTGGCTCTGGTGCTCACATTATTATCAGCTGTGACATTGCCTCTCTCTGTTGCCTAAAGTTAAGCACATGCTCAGTAGGGAAGGACTGCTGCATCAGGGCCATAATAACTGTGTCTCACTTTCTTTATCTTTAAAATGAGGACATCATTCTCTTTCACCTAGCTGTAAGGGCTTATTGTGAGGTTAGCTCATATTTGAAAAGTGCCTTTGAAAAAAAATAAAAGGAGTACTTGTGGCACCTTAGAGACTAACCAATTTATTTGAGCATGAGCTTTCGTGAGCTACAGCTCACTTCATCGGATGCATGCCGATGCATGCCGATGCATGACGGCATGCATCCGATGAAGTGAGCTGTAGCTCACGAAAGCTCATGCTCAAATAAATTGGTTAGTCTCTAAGGTGCCACAAGTACTCCTTTTCTTTTTGCGAATACAGACTAACACGGCTGTTACTCTGAAACCTTTGAAAAAAAATAGTATTAGAAAAGTGCAAAGTTGTATGATTAATTACCCGACTATCAGAAGGTTCAGTGGTGTTCATGGTTAGCAGCCAGGCCAGGAAGATAAAAGAAAAAAAACAGCCCAAGAGGTAATGGTTGCAGCTATCACAATAAAGCTGATGAACTATGTTCAATTCCCATTCAGAAAAGCACTTAGTTTATGTTTGTAAAAAAGTATGAAACAGAAAATGTAAATTGCTATTCAAGCTCATTGCCATTATTATTTTACTTTATTTATTAAGGAGAATTTGTAGGCCAGCCCCTCAGTTGGTGTAAATAAGTTTAGCTGCACTGACTTCAGTGGTGCTTTGCTGCTTTAAACCAACTGAGGATCTGCCCCATATATATATGTATAATTATGTGTAAAAGAATTATTATCTGACTAGGCACTATCATGCAAGGCCAGAAATTAATTCTAAAACTTATTTACAAATAAAAAAACGAAGTTCTTTTTCTGAGAAAGGAGAAATCCAGTATTAAAAATCTTTATCATGGCACTAAAATTAATTTAACAATAAGAGTAAGAGCTGATATTACAATATAAGTCACACTTGATATTATGTGCTGTATATTATGCATCCCAGCAGGTTGGCACAATATTAAATGCATGTATGAATAAACTTGTAGCATTTTGTAAATTGAAGCCATCAAGAGTGGAAATGTAGAACTCTGTAATATAATTATTTGTTAAACAAAATAATGAACAATAAATAGATTGATTTACAGTAGGTAATACTTAATCAGAATGTAATAATATTGAATGATTCTAAGTTAATTATAGTTGATATTAAGTATTAAAACTTCATTTTTATTTTTCCACTTGGAGTATTAGGAAAGGCTTCATGGTTCAGTAGATGAAGAAAGATGACCCTTAGAACTGGTTGTGTAACAATGACATGCCAAGGTACATCATGAAATAAAGCATTCCTACTATATTTTTAATTAGGTTGGCATTGAGCCTGTCTGAGTCTAAGGAAGATCTGTATCAAGTTGTATTGCTGTTTGTTTCTCCCCCAAATCAGCAGCCAGTGTATCACTGCCAGATAAAAAGTGAAAAGGTCATTTACCCACTTAAGAATTTCTGAATCATTTAATAGCTAATTTGTACTATTAATTACTACCTTTTGTATGTGTAATTAGATTGAATTATTATTCTCCCTTTACTGTTAATAGGAGAGGGGTGATAATGTGCAGATCTGAGTTCTCACTGGGTTAATATCTTGCCATATGACTATATACAAGATAACCAGGTTACTACAATTTGTGTACCACTGAATTTTGCTTTTTCTGTGAATTTTGTCTAGTGTCCTAACTCAAATTTCATGTCAGGCTTTCAGGTTCAAAGCTATTGCATTAAGGTCCTTATTCAACAAAGTACTTACATATGTGCTTAAATACATCTCTGTCCATCAAAACAATTGATCACATTTGTCAAGGTTCCTTCCCCACTCTGAATGCTAGGAATGCTCTGAATGCATGAAAAACCTCCTAAGCTTATCTTTACCAGCTTAGGTCAAAACTTCCCCAAGGTACAAAATATTCCACCCTTTGTCCTTGGATTGGCCGCTACCACCACCAAACAAGTACTGGTTACTGGGGAAGAGCTGTTTGGAAACGTCTTTCCCCCCAAAATACTTCCCAAAACTTCGCACCTCACTTCCTGGACAAGGTTTGGTAAAAAGCCTCACCAATTTGCCTAGGTGACTACAGACCCAGACCCTTGGATCTTAAGAACAATGAACAATCCTCCCAACACTTGCACCCCCCCTTTCCTGGGGAATGTTGGATAAAAAGCCTCACCAATTTGCATAGGTGACCACAGACCCAAACCCTTGGATCTAAGAACAATGAAAAAGCATTCAGTTTTCTTACAAGAAGACTTTTAATAGAGATAGAAGTAAATAGAACTAAAGAAATCCCCCCTGTAACATCAGGATGGTAGATACCTTACAGGGTAATTAGATTCAAAACATAGAGAACCCCTCTAGGCAAAACCTTAAGTTATAAAAAGATACACAGACAGAAATAGTTATTCTATTCAGCACAATTCTTTTCTCAGCCATTTAAAGAAATCATAATCTAACGCATACCTAGCTAGATTACTTACTAAAAGTTCTAAGACTCCATTCCTGGTCTATCCCCGGCAAAAAAGCATATAGACAGACACACAGACCCTTTGTTTCTCTCCCTCCTCCCAGCTTTTGAAAGTATCTTGTCTCTTCATTGGTCATTTTGGTCAGGTGCCAGTGAGGTTACCTTTAGCTTCTTAACCCTTTACCTGTGAGAGGATTTTTTTTTCTGGCCAGGAGGGATTTTAAAGGGGTTTATCCTTCCCTTTATATTTATGACAACATTGCTTAAAGTTTTGCATATATTGGCTGAATAGGGCCTAAGTACCTGAAATAACTGAAGACTTAATTCTGCAGGCCTTACTCACACGATATAATTATTACTCATGTGATTAGTGCTGTTGCCTTTAATGGGACTTCTTCTTCTTCAAGTGATACAAAGACTGTCAACCACCACCTTTCATCTTTCACAATCATGAAAGAGGTGTAAAACTTCCACTCTCTTTTGGATACTAGTCCATCTGGTAGTGTATCCAATGTAGCTGGCTCTCTTCCTCTCCCTTCCTGGTTTGCCTGTGATCTTGCCTGATAGTATGAGTGCTGGAATTGAGTTACCCTGCGATCAGCAACCACAGAAAGATGCTATTCTCTTACCTAGAGCCTAAAATAATTGTGCTCTTTAAAAATTCTTTCTTAATATCACCTCATCATTCATAGGTTTGGTTATCCAGTTAATTGTTAACATTCTTCTGTAACAACACAATGTGAACATTCTGAGCCATCTGTTTCATTTTTAAGTGTTCAGCTCTCACACCTGCACAGGAGGGGTGACCATATATAGCACTTCAGCAATCTAATGAGGATGTATAGTTTTAGCTTTTGACAACACAGAAGCCTTTGCAAGTTGCTGAATGTGTTTTTTTTTATTTCCTCGTTGCATCATCTGTCTGATATTATTAGATTCCCTAAACAGGGGGAAACTATTGATTTGTTGCACCATTTAACGGTCAAGATATAGGTGTTGCTTAGCTTTTGCATTACTTTGTTTACTTATTATCATACTTTTTGGCTTCCTAATGATAATCAGGTTTCAGAGTAGCAGCCGTGTTAGTCTGTATTCGCAAAAAGAAAAGGACTACTTATGGCACCTTAGAGACTAACACATTTATTTGAGCATAAGCTCACAAAAGCTTATGTTCAAATAAATTTGTTAGTCTCTAAGGTACCACAAGTACTCCTTTTCTTTTTGCTAATGTTAATAGTCATTCCATATTTCTTTCTGGCATTGTTCAGGGCAGTAAGCATGTTCTCAAGTTCTTCCCTTGGTGAAGTGATGCAAACTAGGTCACTGGCGTATCTTTTGTTGTTGATAGATATGCCATTGACATGTATTCTCTTGTGGGTGTCTTCTAAGCTTTTCCTCATTATGCCTTCTACGTATATGATGAATCGTCGCAGAGACAGGATGCAACCTTAGCATATACTTTTCTTGATGCTGCAATACCTCAGATAGTTCATTGTTCATTTGGATTGCTGCTTTCTATCCCCAATACCGGCTTTTTATTAATTCTAGATCTTGGAAGTCAATACTGCATCCTTCAAGAACATATATCGTCTTCTCAATTTGGATTTTATCAAATGCCTTCTCAAAATTCACAAACAGCATACAAATTTCCCTTTGCCCTTCTATTATATGCTCATCTGAGCATATATGATTAAAGGTACAGATATTATGTGAACGAAATGTTGCCAGCCCTGAGTTGCTGGTCCTGATCAGCAGTTTTTTGAAGTTTATGCAGGCCTGATCTTGTGTTGCATGGATACAGAACAATCATTTATGCTGCTCACAATCATATTTGTCATGTCTTCAGGTGGTATATTTAGTAATGCACTTACAGCACGGGAAATTCCCAAATGCACCATACTTGTAAGTCTGATTGTGTTTATTTTAAATATACTTCATTTGGAAGAAGATAAAATTCCTCCAGAGATAAGTGGTAGTACATTTTCTGTTAGCTTATTGAACTGAATCAATGCTAAGTTAGTAATGACTGAAAGCTGTTACTGTTTGATGAATTTAAATTGTCTGTGTGAAATGGGTAGACGGGTACAATTCCTGACAGGCATAAAAGCCACTTTCTTAATTTCTGCCCCCTTGTTGATCATCTCAATAAAATAGCCAACACAGAGACTCAACTATCCTTTCACTCCTAAAAGGATCCCTTTAAAGCAGAGTTAAAGCAAATAGGCTGGGCATTCTGGGGAAACTTGTCCTTTAGTTGCTTTTATTGTTCCTGTTGGCTGGATAAAAACAGGAACCCATTCTTCAGAGCTGTTGAGCCACCATCTCTCATTAGAAATAACCTCACCTAAAAATTAAGAAAGAAAATATTGACAGTGAAAAGAGAAAAACCCTGAGCTTCAGCCAACCAAGATTTCTAGCGTGTTTTGTATTGTAACTCAGATATGAACATTAACCTGCCACCATAATACCATGCAGGTGGAAGTGTGAGTTTGAAGGGTAGGATGGAACAGAGTGGGACCTAAGTGGGTGGTTAGAAAACGTGGAGGTTCTTGATTCTTTGACTTACCCTCCAAACAGCATTTTGCCACCCTCATCTGACATGATGCCTGCAAATAGACAGGCATTTCTATTCAGCACATGGTAATATATTTGAGATATTGTTTATATAACTGAGACGGTGAAACAGGCTTCTATAGAATGGGGCAAAAACTTCACAAACACACCTTGCGGACATCAAATTTCCTTCACATGAGGAAATTATGATGCATGACCTTTCAAAAGGTTTCTCTAAAAAAATGAATCTATCTGTCTGTCCCTCACTGTAATCAGTGGAGTTTTTCCATTCATCACAATGGGGTTTAAGTCATCGGGCTAGATTTTGATCAGTTGTAATTAGATTTCTATGCCATTGTCTATATTTGGCTTTCTAGAGGATTCTTCTCTTTGTGAAAAGTTATGGTGTATACTATGTGGAATGAGTAAGAAAAGTTTATTGTACTAAATGCACTATTGTAAATGCACTAAGAGCACTGCTGAATGCTAGGAATGATCTTTCTCACAGTCACACTCTGACCATTTTCAGTGGGAGCTTTTTGCTGGTGCTTATTAGATCCTGATACTGAATACCTGACATATATTTTGGGAATACTGTCATTATTTATTATTTCTTAAACACCGAGGATATGCTGAGCACTGTATAGGACAAAAATGAAGACAAGTCTGCCCCAAGAATCTAAAAGACAGACACAGATATAATAAGACAAGATTCCTTGTTTCCCTTTGGGTTCTATCATGGTACTTTACATGTTACATGTTCTTTACAGCTTACTCTATCTGCTATTAGGGTGATCAGACAGCAAGTCTGAAAAATCGGGATGGGAGTGGGAGGTAATAGGAACCTATAAAAAAAAAGACCCCAAAATCAGGACTGTCCCTATAAAATCGGGACATCTGGTCACCCTATCTGCTATGTACTTGCAAACGGCAAATAGATTTAAATTTGCCTAATCTATTTTGAGTTTCTACTCGTAACCTTATTGGCTGGATTTATTTCTTTAGGAACTGGCTTGAATTAATGTCTGTCAGATCAGGCTAGAGAACTGGCGTTGACTTTATTTATTGAGTTCAAGATTAGCTCTTCATTTCTTTCCCACTGAAAGGTACAGCCACTGTCTGATAAAAAGTTGTGCCTCCTTATCAGCAGGCTTTTGCTACTTTGGCGGAACTGTTGTTAGATTATGGTTTCAGTAGCAAAGTCATATTTCATGACCCACATCTCTGTTTATGCTTTCTTAGTTGTATTTCTGTAAGAACTGGAGTTCTGTAGGAATGCTAATACTCTGTTTTCAATCACTGGCCTTTTGGTTTCAAGTACTTGTTCTCATTGAAAAGAGGTAAGCATTTACCCAAGTTAAAATGTTTAAATTAGAATATACCTAAACAAGTGTACAGTGAAGATAATTTGCAAGAAATGTTTTTCTGTGGAATGTTGCAGGAAAGAGTTTTCAGAATCTTTTGGACATGTATATTACAGTGCATTGGTTCTGTCAGCTCTAAGGGACCTGCAGAAACTCACAGAGTCAGTTTTCACTCTTCTCACCTCTAGGATATGGTTGCATGTGATTGGGGTCCAGTGAGGCACTGAAGGAGGTGAAAAGCGCAAGCTGGAGGTGTAGAAACCCAGACTTAGAATAAGAAGAAAGTGTCCAAAACTTGTGGAGGTTTTGGACAACAATACAATCTCTTTGATCATCTTCTGCTGTATACATTTAACATTACTTAATTAGAAGTAATTGTGACACCTGATCCTGCCATGTGAAACTCCCATTGGGTGTTTTGAATGTGGTTCATCAAATGCTCTGGTCTGACCATGTACCAGGAAAATTAACAGAAATCACTGCAAAGGAAAGTCTTGGAAGAGACAAGGACAGGTTGGCCTTAGTAATTTTAAATGAAACATTTCTGTTGAGCTGGGGCAAAAAGAGACAAGGGTAAAGGAGAATGACGGCACTATGGTTAAGGCACTGGGTTTATTCTTGGCTTTGCCATAGACTTCCTGTGTGGCCTTGCGTGAGACACATAACTTCAATTTTCCGTAAGTAATACATAATGATACTTCATTTCCCCCACCCCCTTTCTCTTGTCCATGTTGGTTGTATTTATAAGCTCTTCAGGGCAGGATCCATCTCCTACTATGTGTGCACAGAGCTATTACTACAAGGAGGCTGTCATAAATGTAAAGGGAAGGCTAACCACCTTTAAATCCCTCCTGGCCAGAGGAAAAACCCTTTCACCTGTAAAGGGGTAAGAAGCTAGGATAACCTTGCTGGCACCTGACCAAAATGACCAATGAGGAGACAAGATACTTTCAAAGCTGGAGGGGGGGGGAACAAAGGGTCCTCTCTGTCTGTGTGATGCTTTTTCTGGGACCAGAGCAGGAATGCAAGTCAGAACTCCTGTAAAGAGTTAGTAAGCAATCTAGTTAGATAGGTGTTAGATTCTGTTTTGTTTAAATGGCAGATAAAATAAGTTGTGCTGAATGGAATGTATATTCCTGTTTTTGTGTCTTTTTGTATCTTAAGGTTTTGCTTAGAGGGACTCTCTATGTTTTGAATCTGATTACCCTGTAAGGTATTTACCATCCTGATTTTACAGAGGTGATTCTTTTCCTTTTTCTTCTATTAAAATTCTTCTTTTAAGAACCTGATTGCTTTTTCCTTGTTCTTAAGATCCAAGGGTTTGGGTCTGTGTTCACCTATGCAAATTGGTGAGAATTTTTATCAAGCCTTCCCCAGGAAAGGGGGTGTAGTGCTTGGGGAGATATTTGGGGTGGGGGCGGGAGGGGGGAAGATGTTTCCAAGTGGGCACTTCCCCTATTATTTTTGTTAGACACTTTCGTGGTGGCAGCATAAGGTCCAGGGACAAAAAGTAAAAGTTTGTACCTTGGGGAAGTTTTAACCTAAGCTGGTAAGAATAAGCTTAGGGGGTCTTTCATGCAGATCCCCACATCTGTACCCTAGAGTTCACAGTGGGGAAGGAACCTTGACAGGGACCCTGATCTTAGTTGGTACTTTTAGGCACTACTGTTATATAAAATACTAATAATAGTGATGTAAGGAGCACTTATAAGAAAGTACCACAATGTTCTGCAGTTAAAGTTCCCCGTGCAACCATGTATGACAATGATATTGCAATATTTTAGATGATTACTTGGAATACTGTAGGACTGGTTTCTGACAGAGCCAGAGAAAGTGTGGTGGTATAGGAGAATTTTAAAATAAAAATGAAGATATGAATTAATTTGCCAAAATGAAGCTTTCTGTGGCATCCACTCTCTGTGCACATCCTAAGCAACAAAACCAGCTGTGGACAAATACTTGATAGAAATCATGAGTAATGTATTATATTGTGAGATGTTCAAAAGGAAGAAAGCTGCTCCACAGTATATGTATGTATATATATATATATATATATATAAATAAATGGCTGTAAGTCTGGATCACTGGGGGAAGCCTGACCTTCAAAGGTATAAAAGTTAGCATTCTCCTTTTCATCAGCAGAATTTTATTTGGCTGAAGAGCTATGTTCCATTTCCTGACCCATGCAGCAAAGTGCTGGGTAATATATATTGTTATGGAAGGAGGTAGCCATTTCATTTCCATTCTTTTCCCACCCCATGACAATCAGACTTGCACCATCAGTTAATATTTTAGAGACCCTGTACATTCAGTTTTTTGAAAACAGACTCATTCAGTTTTTTGAAAGCTGTATATAACTGGTAGATGCAAATTTCACACAGGCTAAATAGACCTTGGAGCTTTTTGCCTATTTTTATAATCATTCAGGGAATGTCTGGAGATCACCACTGCTGCTCTTCACTTTGCAAGGTCAAGCAGCTGTGTTTGGAGGACAGATTGTCAATACCTTTACTAAGTTCTGCAGTTTTGTCCAACAGCATCACCAAGATGGATGACAGTGTACCTAATCATCTGCTTTCACTAAATTGCCATCTGCACATCAAGACATGTAAGTGCTGAGTCTGAAGAGAGGCACCTTTGGAAGCTTGTCTTTGTGCAACACCTCATCTAATACTCATGAGACATTGAAATTTAATGCCTGTCCCAGCCTATCAATTTGCTTTTAAAAACCAGAAATTCTTGATATGTACTATTGCAGAAAAATAAATGTTGATGCTTATAAAGTCACATTGAAGGGTTTCCTGTAATTCAAAGGCATCATCTTGTTCCATACTGATCTCTAAATAGTATAAATAGGTCAGACATTCTGATACCTTCCTACAATATATTTGCTCAGCTCTTAAAACTGCCACATAATTGGGCATGAGTGGTACATTCAGATCACTGGGACATCAGGGTGTTTGTAAATGAAGGAGCAGTTTGGCCATTGCACACAGGCACAGTTGAAGCAGTCCTGAGTAGTTTAATGATTTTTAGTTAAGAAGAATATATTTTATAAATCTACTGCCTCATATATTTGAAGCAAATATCAGAAGGAAAAAAAGGTGACAAAAAGCAAAATAAATGATGGGTAGGAATGCATTTGATCTGCAGGGAGTGGTAGAGATACTTTGGCATCAACAAAAAGTGAAGTGATCAGAAACATTAAGAGCCTCAATACAGAAGTCTCACAAGGGGGAGACTTGTGATCTCTGGAGAGAGAACCTTCCCAGCACTATGGAACTCACTGCCTCATACAAGAAGAAGAATCATGCAGCTTGCTGCCTTCCGGCCAAATGAGCATGCACACACAAGCACACACAAACACACCCCATCCCCCACCCTTCCTGCCAACAAGGAGGAAGAGATACACATAACTGTTCATGGAGCAAGAGTGAGATTAAAAGATCAACAATAAGTTTGGGAAAATCAGTTGAGAGAGAGAATTTTTGCCCAGGCAGTTCCAACCGAAAGAAAAAATAAAAATAGAAGCATGTGCTACTGCTAATTCCTTTCTTGCTGTCAGGACCAAGAGAATACAGCTCAGAACTCATGCTCACATGGGATATATTAGTGAAAGAACATTTTTGCAAAGACAATACGTTTTGCACATTTCTTGGAGAAACAAGAGATCAGAGCACGAAAAGGGGGAAAAAAACAAAATAGTTACATACTTCTCCTCATACCAGCCCTAAACAAATTACAGACATCACTAGATCAGCAACAAGAACGAGGTATGAGTGACATACCATCCAGCCTATTTGCGGAGTATCTCCATTCCAGGTTCAGAGCTAGATGTGGCCTGACACCCCACTGGTCATCATGATATATGATCTCTTGGTCACAACTAGGTGCAAGAATGTGCAAAGATACAACCAAGCCTCCGGGAGACAAGCTCATTTTGCCCCAGCCCTTGCACAAGTGGTCAAGAGAAGGGCTACAGTGAAAAGCATTGAAAAATAAGTTCTTATTAATAAAATGAATGCTGCTCCTTCATTCAACTTGATACAAAGTGTAGACATATGGATATAGATACCAGAAAGTCAAAGTCTCTTGGATCATTCACAGACTCTTTGGTGGCTGTCTTCACAGATGAAGTGGGGAGACGCCAGCATTCACCCTGCCTGCTCTCGTTCCATGTAGGGAAGAGAAGCAGTGTCATACAGCTTTGCACCTTCATTCATTCTTCTTCAGCCACCCAGTGTGTTAGAGGCTACTTTCTACCAAATTCATGAGACTCGCCTCTGTTGAAGTTAGTGTCCAGCTCTGAACTGATTCTCCTGACCCTATGGTCACTTACACCACCACCACCACCCCAAAAAAAACCTACACAAAATGCACATCCCAATTGCCTTGGAGACAGTTGTAGAGATTCTACAGTGCACATCTGGAGACCACTTGCATCCAAGAATACCTGATGAGAAATAAATAAAACTTTAATATCATCCTGGGATGATACTGGAAGCCAACATCAGGGATTCTAAGCCAGGTGCTAAGTGCTGCAAAAAAACTGAAAGAAATTAGCACACGAATAAGAAATACAGTGGCTAATTGGTTCAAGGACTTTCAATCGTACATCTCCATTTTCTTTCTTTCAATTTAAAATAAATGTTCTAATTTATTCCTCATTCTTATGAAACAAGAGCTGTAACCGAACTGTTTAAAAAAATCAATGCAATTACTATAACTAAAATTGCTATGTTCAATATGGATGTTTCTGTTAATCTGAAATTTGTCCTATATTTAAATCTAGTGGGACTGTAGGTATAGCACGTTTTATATCATCATATCTGTTTTCATGTCAGTACTTTGCAGAGCAACAGAACTACAACTCCAAGAGTGTTTGGAAGGACAGTAATAGCGTCTATTAACAACTTTGCTGTCAATGTTTGTGGAAAAGTTCATGATTTTTAACATAAATAATACAGTCAAAGACAGTGAGCTCTGTATACATTTCAAATCCAAACTATACACCAAAAACGGCCTTGAGTCAGCAAAGTACTTACACATAGGCCTAACTTTAAGCTGTCTGTCTCTTTGATTTTACTTATATGCTTAAGGTTAGGCATATAGTTAAGTACTTTTCTGAAATGGGGCCTGTAGCTGTAAACCCTATGGCTATACATCAGACTCCTGGGTGAATACCAAGGTGAATCAGGAGAAGTTCCATTGATATTTATAGGTACCTTCACAGGGTGAAAATATCTGTTACTGAATCACTCTTTAATCTAGCGGACAAAGCTCCAATGGCTGGAAGTTGAAGTTAGACACACTCAAACTGCAAGTAAGGTGCCTATTTTTAACAGTAAGGGAAGAAATTACCAAAGAACGTGTCAGATTCACCATTACATGAACTCTTTAAATCAAGACAGGAAGTCTTTTCTAAAAGATCAGTTCCAGTTCCACCACAAATTATTGGGTTTGATGCAGGACTTTCTGAGTAAAATTCTATGGCTTTTGTTATGCAGGAAATCATAGAATCATAGACATGTAGGGCTGGAAGGGACCTGGAGAGGTCATCTAGACCAACACCTTGAGCCAAGGCAGGACCAGGTAAACCAAGACTATCCCTGACAGATGTCTGTCTAGTCGGTTCTTAAAAACCTGCCGTGGGGCGGGATTCCACAACTTCCCTTGGAAGCCTGTTCCAGAATTTAACGATCCTTATAGTTACAGAGTTCTCCCTGATATCTAACCTAAATCTACCTTGCTGCAGATTAAGCAGATTACTCCATATCCTACCTTCAGTGAACATGGAGAGCAAATGATCACCATCCTCTTTATAACAGCCCTTAATACATTTGAAGCCTGTTGTGACATTCCCTGCTCAGTCTTGTTTTCTCAAGACTAAACATGCCCAGTTTTTGTTAACCTTTCCTCATCAGTCAGGTTTCCTAAACCTTTGATAATTTTTGTTGCTCTCCTCCAGATTCTCTCCAATTTGTCCACATCTTTCCTAAAGCATGGCACCCAGAATTGGACACAGTACCACAGATGAGGCCTCACCACCAGTCTTTTTAGCAACTGCATCACATTGCTGACTCATATTCAATCTAGTGATGCACTGTAACCCCCAGAACCTTTTCAGCAGTGCTACTGAGGCAAAAAGCTATCCCCCATTCCATTCCCAGAACTTACTAGACATTTTGTGTTTTGCCGTATTAATTTTCCAACAGGTGTCTGGGGAGTTAAAGTCCCTCATTGTTACCAGGTCTTGTGTTTTGGATATTTCTGTTATTTATTCTAGAAATGCTTCATCCACCTTCTCTTCCTGAGTGGTGATTTATAGGGGAGCCCTTCCATGACATCACCCCTGTTTTTCTCCCTTTTATCTTTACCCAGAGACTTTCATCTGGTCTGCCTCTCATCTCCTTCTGGATCTCAGCCCAAATATATAATATTGATATGTAATCCCTGCCTGTCCTTCCTGAACAAGCTATACCCTTCTATACCAGTATTCCAGTCCTGAGATCTATCCCACAAAGTCTCTCTGATGCCAATTAAGTCATAATTTATTTTATGCACTAAATCTCCATAATAATCCCTTCCGGCCTTAATATCTATTAATCTATGGTAGCAGTTTTCAAATTATGGGGCGGTGGGAGGCATGGGATGTGTCAAGAGAGGCGCAAGGTGTATGCTTTCTTTCTTTCTTTCTTTTTTTTTTTTTTTGAAGGGCTCTGGCTGGGGCTCATACAGAAAGTTTGCACGCCCGAGAGGCGGGGATAAAGAGGGCAGCCAGAGTCCTGCTGCCCATGCTTGCCTTTCTCCCCCGCGTTCAATCGCTCACCATGAGGCGGCCCGGGCTCAGGCTCTCCTTCCTCCCCCACACCAATCCCTCACCCAGAGGTGGCAGGGTCTTTGGCAGTCAGCCCCAGCAGCAGAGAAGTAAAGGTGGCAATGGGGCACTAGGTCTTCTGTGAAAAATGATATTGACGAATACCACCCTTACTTCTGTGCTGCTGCTGGCGAGGCGGTGCCTTCAGAGCTGGGCACCAAGCCAGCAGCTGCTGCTCTCTGTCTGCCTTCAGAGGTAGGTGGAGGTATATATGCTTGGGTACAGGGAGACGTAAATGACTACAGACACAAAGAAGGGTGGGGGGGGGGTCCAATCAGATACGTTTGAGAATCACTGATCTATGGAGTTAAACTGGTGTAAAATTAATGTAAGTGGAAGAATAATCAGATTCATAGTGTCTGTCTCTGGGAGACCTGGAGGAGCATAGTGACTGCTACACCCTTTCAAAGGTTGGGGCATGCACTGCCCTCTGCTTGCTGGTTCTGGAGGACATAAGTCCTCTCCACTCCCACTTTGGGGTATCTACTAGCACAAGTGATACTGGGCTTGTGGGTTCAGATCCTTAACTGGTGTAAATTGGACAAGTCAGTGGGACCAGATTCTCAGCTGGGACAAATTGGCATAACTCCACTGAAATCAGTGGAGCTAGGCCTACTTACTCTAGTTAAGGATCTGGCCTGTGCATTTCTTGTGTTCCCCAAACAAAGGGACTGGTACTGTGCCCTCTCCTCCACAAACATCGGTGCTCCCATGCGGGGCCTCGTGCCACGTAGCTCTTTTTCCTTTAAAAATACTGTGTATTCTCCATGCTGAAGGAATACATCAGTTATAGGACCCAATTACAATGAAATAATTGTCATATCCTGTAATTGATGGCAGTCATATAAGTTTATTTTGAATCTAGCTACAGTATTCTACAGTAAAGGATCCAGATCTACTCTAGCATAAAACAGTGATACAGCTATTGTACTACTGCAAAATACTGTGGTGTGTTGGAGGATTTTAAATGCAAACACACCTATTTATGTAGCTATCATACTTTATATGATATCAGTAAACAGAATTTTAATGTAGCTGATAGAAGTTAATAATGTGGCCATAACTGTGAAAAATACCACAGGATCAAAATCTTTGCTAGGGTTAGATTTGTACCCAGCAGTGTTTTGGGCCTTTGCTGCAGAATACTGAAATATATTTTAATAAGGTATGAGCAACAAGATAAAAATCAAACATTTTTTAAAATCAACTCAGCCTCTTGTCATGTTGGTAATTTTCTCAACCAGTATAAATGAGGCAATTTCCTGTGCCAGTTTCTTTCACAGATGGGGTAGTGTCTCATAACAGCTCTGTGCCAAATTATTGTGACTTGACTGACAGAAGTTTGAATGAAAAAACCCACTATCCACAAATGCCAGGCCTGCTTAGCCCATTTCTATGGCTCGAGAGAAACTCCTTCATCAATTTCTCCTGTTATATCCAGCTAAAAGTACTGACCTTTTTGGATCTAGGGTTGCTTATAATAAGGGCCTAAGGGAATTACAAATATTCTGCTCCAATGAACATCTTCTCCTCAAGGAAAAAGAATTATATTAATATAATATAATTATATTATATCAATTATATATAACTTTGTACTCCAGAAGCCTGATCCAGAGTCCACTAAAATCAAAGAGGGTCTTTCCATTGACACCAGTGGGCTATGGATCAGATCTTAGGCAAGGGTTTAAGCTATTGGCAATATCACTTTAAAAAAAGCACTGCATCCCAATCATATACTTACCATAGTTAGCAATTGATAATCCCGGTATAGAATAATTTGTGGGCTATTAGGTATAATGATACATTATAAGATATTTAATACATGCTTTTTTCTAAACCTAAATATTTTAAGCTATGTATTGAAATGCTTTACCTGTGAGTTATAACCGAGTTATCTTGCTTAATGAAGCAGGTGTTTGTCTGGGCTTTACCAGGTGTTAAAGTAGCAAAGAGAAAGTAAATTTAATGTCTAAATGGATTTTAGCTCCCTTGCCTCCTCCTAGAATACAGGAGTTAAGACACATATTGTGTGACTGCAGGGCTCGTGGCATCTTGTTTATTCTTCTCCAGGCGATATTTTTTCCCAACTCTATTTTTTCTGCACAACATTCCAACTTTTACGTGGTATAAAATGTTGCATGCTCTTCAAGTGTATAGCATTAAACTGATCAGCTGTTGATACTTCTTTCAAGCAGACAAATGCATTGAGGGAGTTTGGTCAAGGTGACTTGCTTTTTTCAAGCGAGTAATTGATAAAAGACCTAGTGAAAGGGAGAGACTGTTATTAAACATACAAAGTAATACAGATATTAGTCCCTAAAATGTTTCCATAGCAAACCCAATCTTATCTATTACAAGCAATGGCATGTTTTTCATAGTGTAACACACAAAACTGTTCCTAATATGAGTACTTCACGAACAAGGTCAGCTCCCAGACTGCTGCACTGGGCAGCACAGCATGGGGAGGAGGTGACCAGCCCTATGTGGAGAAAGAAGTGGTTCAGGACTATTTAGAAAAGCTGGACGAGCACAAGTCCATGGGGCTGGATGCGCTGCATCCAAGAGTGCTAAAGGAGTTGGCGGATGTGATTGCAGAGCCATTGGGCACTATCTTTGAAAACTCATGGCAATCAGGGGAGGTCCTGGAAGATTGGAAAAAGGCGAATGTAGTGCCCATCTTTAAAAAGGGGAAGAAAGAGGATCCAGGGAACTACAATCCAGTCAGCCTCACCTCAGTCCCTGGAAAAATCATAGAGCAGGTCCTCAAGGAATCAATTCTGAAGCACTTAGAGGAGAGGAATGTGATCAGGAACAGTCAGCATGGATTCACCAAGGACAAGTCATGCCTGACTAACCTAATTGCCTTCTATGATGAGATAAACGGCTCTGTGGATGAGGGGAAAGCAGTGTATCTGTTATTCCTTGACTTTAGCAAAGCTTTTGATATGGTCTCCCACAGTATCCTTGCCAGCAAGTTAAAGAAGTATGGGCTTAGTTTACTGGTCACAGACCCACACACTTCTTTGTATCTCCCAATCCTAGTGGCATCCTGTGGCTGGGCAGGTTCCCGGTGTGAATTAGAAGAGTCAAAGGGGCAGCTCTAATATACACCTGTTTGCCAAAGCGTCATTCCAGTGGCTAGGGATAAGCTGGGGATAAAGGAGTCCTGGGCATACCCCCTATACCAATCTTTGATTTGATGTAGGAGCTGTGTTACAGGAGAAAATAGTCCAGTTGGAGGATTGGGGCCAGTCTATCAATTCCCTGAGATTGCTTCCTCCCCATAATATGGTGGCATTCTTAACTATTTTTGAGCTACCAGAAACGTGTAAGGAAAACAAGTAAAGACAAGGTCCTTGCCACAAGGGATTTTTTGATATGACATGACACTTTACAAGTAAGGTCACAAATAGACAAGAGGAAAGACAATAAGAAGAACAGATGGTTGTTCATTAAAATAACAAACAGGCCTTGATGGCAGACAGATTGTCTTTTAATCAGATATGAGGAATTCTCATTTATTTGAAACGAAAATGATGGCACAGCGAAAAAGCTGCCATGCAAGCTCTCCTCCCACAACTGAAGCTCTCAGAATTTACTGAGGTCACATCCAAGCCAGTCTCCAAGCATTTTCCAATTCCACTCCAATTATGTGTTCTCTTGATTTCTGTCCTGCCCACCATATTCAAATAGGCAACTGGTTCAGAACTCTCTCTCATGTTATTATCCCTTTTTAAATGAAGGTTCAGGTTGAGCTTAAGCATATCCAAAGTAGCTGATTATTTTCAATGCAAAAGATAGAAAGATTTTATGTAACACCCTTTTGAAAAAGAAGCTTAGATAGAAAATTTCTTCAGATAACAGGACAATAAATGAACAGTTAAACCAAGGCTTTAAGCCTATATTCCCTTTTTTGGCATCACTATGACTACTCCCATTCATAAAGTAAGTTTGCACTGGACTCGGGCCCCAATTTGTCAGGCTGTGAGCAGTCCTGAGCAGTGCTGAAAAGGTTCAATTCTGATGCCTTCTGAAGATTGAAAGCTTGTCCAGACTAGATATGTGCTTGAACCCCAAATCCCCTTTGCAAAAGCTCCTTTCCACAAATATTTTTCTTCTGTCCTGGAATCAGAATCAGACCTATATTCTGCAGTTGGGCCCTATCTTTGTCATGGGAAAAAGCATAGTTTTCTATATCACCTGTCACTGTAGTACCAGTCTTGTGCACCTCACAAACAGCAATGTAGGCTAGCTTTATTTTGGCTCTGATACAGCATCTTTATCTGATGCTCTGAGTGGTACCATTGCAAGTTTGATTTTGACCATACTCTTTGAGTGCAATCATACATTGAAAACAAGTGTTTCATCAACTTTTCCAAACCTCAGAAAATGCTCAGTTTGAATTTTGTGCAAATCTTCAGGTTACTTCTTATTTTATTCCACCACAGTTGGTCAAGTTATTGTAAGCAACATGGATAAAGGAGGGTTTTTCACCTTATTTCTCTAGGCATCAAATGAATTCAGGACTGACGTGTTTCATTCTAAGTAACATTTTCATGTTTGACAGTCAAGACAGAGGATTCCACTATTTTTATGGATCAGTCAGAGAAAATCAAAGAAAATATAATTTGGTTAACAATATTCAAAATATCTACGAAATGTGATGACTTTTAGAAAATCTAGAGTAATAAAAATATTTTAAAAATTTAGCTAAAATGTATAGAATGTAGAACAGACCATTTAAGAATTAGATCCTCCCCTGCCATGGGGGATAAAAGAAATGAGGGGCATTAATATTGCATTTGAGTCAAATTATAAAAATCCTCTCTAAAGTAACCAACTCATTCTTGAGAAAAAATTAAACAGTCTTCATAAAAGGGTGGAGATGACTACATCATTTGAAACACCCAAACAAAGAAAACATGTGAAAATGCAACTTGAATTGTTATTCAACAGCTAGGTGGATGGACATGTATAAACGTAAATTTTTGAGTTTGCAGATAAATCAGCTGCAACATTGGGTCATCTTTGATGGGTTGGACCGCCCCCCCCATCCGGGATGCCGCCTGATCTGCTGGGGTCCCATTGGTTCCACCCACTCCACCATCTTGGGTTTTCTCACCCTGTTCTAGCTGTGCCAGGCCCTCAAGCCTTCTCCAGTACATACACACAGGTAGGGACACACCCATCTACAAATGGACTCAGAGACACTGAGATCAGCTCTGTGTGGGAGAAATCAGCTCGGGGATTCACCCAGTACTCATGTGCACACCCCCTTTTGGGAGCAAACTCAAAATATTATCTTGCACTGTATAGAAAAATCTGCACAGCGCAAGTTCATAAAAATCGCCCTCTCCCTCAATGTGTAAAGAGAATGCACAGCTTTTCCCCCGCCCCCACAGATATGAATTTCACAAACTGGGTTTTGAAATTAACAAGAAATACGTTTATTAACTACAAAAGGTAAATTTTAAGTGATTAAAAAGGATAGCAAACAGAACAAAGCAGATTACTGAGCAAATAAAACAAAACATGCGAATTTAGCTTAATACACTCAAGAAACAGATTACAAAATGTAATTTCTCACTCTAAAAGTTGTTTTAGGCAAGTTGCAGAGTTTCTGTAGCTTATTTCTCTTTACAGACCGGACCCCTGTGTCAGCCTGGACTCAACCCTGCCTTTCCCTTCAGGTTTTTTTTATCAGTCTTCCTTCCTGGGCAGGTAATGGAGGAGAGTCCTGATTGCCTTATTTCCTTGCCTTAAGTAGGATTTACATAAGGCAGGAACTCTTTGTTTCCAGTGGAAAAATACCAGCAGTATCCAAGGTGGTACTTTGTACCAGGTGACATCATCAGATGACCCTGCTCACACATTTGATTTAAGATGAGCAGAGCGTAGCTTCCTGAGAGTTTTATGACACTCTATGGACACCTCAGGGGGAAGATGGATGCTACAGATATCAAAGGATTTTTCAGCAAATTAAAGATTTGTATAGTGTAAAACAAAGAAGGAAACAAACATAACAGTGCATAAACAGAGAGTGGCTAAGGAATAGCATTTATCTAGATTGGCTGGATAATTAATAGACTGAATTCTGAAAAAGCAGAAAGCCAAGGCAGCAAGACACATGGTGGTGGGCACTGTGGTATAAGATAGGTGGACAATAGGTAAATGCTCCTTTGTACACACAAATGCAGAATTTTAAGTATTGTGGGTAATGTTAGGAAGGCCTGTTGGAAATACAGCTAGCAATGTTTTGTGGGACAAATGCTGCTCCCCTGGCCATGGGCATGTGGAAAGATTGAAATGGCTTAACTGGAGAGATTCCACTGCACAGAAAGAAGTCACAAGGTAGTAGTTGCATTTCACTCCTTATGTGCCACGGAGCTGTGCTCTGTGTCAGCTGTAGGAGTTGTAAAGGGAGTGCAGGTAGAGTGCGGATGGGACAGAGCATTTTCAGATTAGCACAGATCCACTAGCTTGAAGCCTCATGTATGAGGCCTGTGGGGAAGATTCTCAGCATAGGTACTATACACAAAGATTGTCTGGGGGTTGTGCTTTGTGGGAAGATGGGAACCAGTGTTCAACCCTGTTTTCTTGTAAAGTGCATGGTAGAACAAACTGCAAACCTATGCACATCCAGTGCTCTGGGTTTGTGCCTACACTGCTGTGAAATAAGCACAGGCTAGGAGGGCATTCTGGAGGTCAGAATGCTCATGAGCACACCAGGCACCCTGCTTCAACTTTCTCTTAATGTTGCAGATGTGAGGACCTTTTGAAGAACAACATTTTCCTCACCGTTTTACTGAATGGAAAAGTGTCTCCTTGGTGTGTGGAGGAAAAGGCTTCAAGTATCACAAAGAACATGCATCCAAATATATAAGGCCTGTAAACATTACAGAGTAATTTTGTTTCACAATGCTAAAGACTTCCTTAATGCATTATGCCTGGGATTATTTCTGCACCTTTATTGCAGTACAGGCAATTACTGTCACTCTACAGCAGAGTCGTTATTACAGCTCTTAATACGGCATTTCACTGGCTAAGTTAACATGTAGTGTTGTAATGGACATTTTATTTGAAAAAATAATTTGAGTGCAGCCTAAGGTTTAATGAACCATGTGCACAAACTGTACATTGATTTTCCTATCCTGCAGCTACCCAATGCTAAGGATCTAGCTAGGCAGCATTTTATATTAAAAACCAAAGTTTTAATTAATTAGTAAAGTGATTCTTTCCCCCAGATTAGCACAAGGAGTCTTGTCATCCTCCAGGATTCCTACATCATAATTAGTTTTCTTTAGAGTACAAACTAGGGATGTTATTAAAATACCCATCTAGCAATATCTTCCTCTTGCTGCCTTTATTTCTTGAGCTGTAGGCCGGGGTTCTTATATGATTGTCATCCCTACCAATAGTGCTTCTAAAGAGAGAGAGAGAGGTCTTGGGGTTAAGGAACTGAGACAGGAAATACGGGTTTGATTCATGGCCCTACCATAGACTACTTGTGTGATCCTGGGCAAAGCACTTAATCTCTCTGTGCCACAATTCCTTGTCTGTAAAATGGGGCTATATTACTTCCTTTCTCCAACCCTTTGTCCATCTACCTCTTTAAGATTATCCGCTCTTTGAAGCAGGGACTCTCTTCCACTATGTGTTTGTACAGTGCCTAGCACAAGGCCATGATCTCAGTTGGAATTATTAGGTGCTACCAGTGTCATGATACTCTGTCACAGATGATATCTCAAGATGGCTGAGTCCAGCCATCTGCATGTAGTTGGGGTTTTCAAAACAACAGATGCACTCACAGCTCTTTCACTACCCCAGCTACCACTGACTTCAACTGGACCAGGTTTGAGTCATATATCAAAAGTACCTACCATTCAGAGTGAGGTCTCTGTGGTGGGGTCTTTTAGCTGCATTTGCTGGATTTGGTTAATTTTGGCTATGCGCTAGGTGTATAAATCTACAGGAGCGTAAAATATTACGAAAGCAAATGATTTCTCCAGGGACCTCTCTCAGACTCAAGCTATGATTGATCTTACTCTGAATTGAACCATATCCCAGACCCTAGCATTGCAACCTTCTTCCTGAACTTTCCTAGATCGACTTGAGTAAACCCAAACTCAGCGGTCTGGCAAATGCATCACATGAAGCCTGTTTCAGCTGTGGCTTAGGATTTATAGCCCAGGCTATTATTTTTACTGTCCTGATTTTATGATCCATGCCCAGCATCTATCTGGTAAAATGTTCTAAGTTCTATGCCTGTTTCTGAGATCATGAAACTTCTGCAAAACTGGAGCAATTATATGAAATTTTGACATTTTTCCTATAATACTTTGCATGGAAATTTTGTCAGAGTCTTTGATTGTTTGTGAAAAATCACTTTTGCACAAAAATGCATACTTGTGAATTTTGAACAAGCTGCTTAAGGGCTAGAAAGGGGTGTGGTGGGTTGGTGTGTGCATGCGATTATGGGGAGCTGAAACACTATGTGGTCCAGTGGTTTAAACATAGGTGGTGAGTCAAGAGGTTTGGAGATCCAGTCATACTTTGGTCACTGAGAAATATTACATAGCTTGAACTCATACAGCATTTGACACATGTAATTTGTCAGGCACAGCTCATTAGTCTCATTTTATTTTAATATTTGTCTATCAGTAGCACCTTGAGCCCCCACTCTGGGATCTGTGCCAACTGAATGAATATGTGCAGTCATGCTCTGTGTTTCCCAATGAGCCACTGACCTAGCAGATCTTGACTAGCTCAAGCTGTATACCTTCAGTGGGCTGTAAGTGTAGAGGCTGGTTCTGTGCATCTGTCAAGGTTCCTTCCTCACTCTGAACTCTAGGGTACAGATGTGGGGACCTGCATGAAAGACCCCCTAAGCTTATTCTTACCAGCTTAGGTTAAAAATTTCCTCAAGGTACAAACTTTGCCTTGTCCTTGAACCCTATGCTGCCACCACCAAGCGTGTTAAACAAAGAACAGGGAAAGAGCCCACTTGGAGATGTCTTCCCCCAAAATATCCCCCCAAGCCTTACACCCCCTTTCCTGGGGAAGGCTTGATAAAAATCCTCACCGATTTGCACAGGTGAACACTGACCCAAACCCTTGGATCTTAAGAACAATGAAAAAACAATAAAAAAACAAAAGAAGAATTTTAATTAAAGAAAAGGTAAAAGAATCACCTCTGTAAAATCAGGATGGTAAATATCTTACAGGGTAATCAGATTCAAAACATAGAGAATCCCTCTAGGCAAAACCTTAAATTACAAAAAGACACAAAAACAGGAATATACATTCCATTCAGCACAGGAAAATATCTAATGAAGTTTCTTTGTAAGGATTTACAAACAGAATTGCACTTTGAATGAAATACCTATGTTTAAAGAAGATAAGAAATATTGACAATAAAGAATCATAGCATGTTCTCCTAACTCCCAAATAGATTAAGGGAATAACAAACTGATTTATAACATTGAAATATAAAATGAAGAATTGTTATATGGTAAGATTAAGATTTTTGTTAGCTATGTTTTAATGATTTGTAATTATGTAGAGTGCAAGAGTACAGGTGAGGTAACACTTAGGCCAAGGCCTTGCTGGCATAAGTGAGGTTTTGCTAATTCCTCTTTTACGTAGCATGGCTATTCTGCTTAATATGAAGCTATTGCTGACGGAACTCAAGGTAACATGTGTGCTGGAAGTTATGAGATAAAAACACACAAACCTGTAACAACAAAAAGCTCTTTTTCTGGGAAGAGTCAGGGCAAGGTCACATAAAATGACACAAACCAGAAACTGCAAAACTAGCAGGAAAATGCAGAAGTTGGGTAACTGAAGCTTGCACATGCGTAATATTTGGGTTACTTAAAACCCCAAAAGTTAATCTGTTAAAAGCCAATTGGATAAACAGTAAGTAATCTGTAATGTAGAACTGTATAAAAGACCCAAGTGAACACGGGCCCAAACTGGAGACACTTTGGACCAGAAACTGAAGGATTGGATTTAAGGACCACACGGAGAGATCAAACAAAGCAATGACTATCCTGGAAGGTGAAACGACTTCCCAACGACCTGGAATGTGGTGACTTGGGCTTATTTACCAATTCTGTCTTGTCTGTTGTTTGTCTGGCATAAATGTACGTCACTGTAAGTGACAATACTTCTGTCTGAAATTCTGTAAATAAAGGTGAACATTGATTAAGCCCAAATTGGGTGGAGTTGTGACTCAGTTTCCCAACTTTTACCCCCAACTATATCAGAGAGCTAAACAAAATAAACCATGCACCAATTCGGAATTAAGTTTAAATTTACTGAGGGCTGAATCCTGCAAGGTTCTCATCAGCTCCTAAAAAGTCCTAAGCACCCTCAACTCCCAGCAAAGTCAATGGGAGTTGAAGTCATTCAGCATCTCTCAGAGGGCTCATTATGCTTGCAGGATAACACCAAGAATTTGAATGTTGTTGGTTATTTTTAATAAGATACAAACAAAGCCATAAAGCCTTGCTGGATTTACAGATTTGGAAAAAAAATACAGAGGATTGCACAAGATAAAATCCTGACATTTTAAAAAAGCTGCCCTTAAGCTTGTTGTTCAAATGAAATATGCAAATTTGGCTGCAAAGTTTCTCAGAGCTCATGTTTTTTGGAATAAATATTCAGATTGGACTCAAAAGGTTCTTTAATTCTGTCTTGAGAATAACATATGTGAATAAGGAATGTAAATGTTTCAAATGCCACATGACTGCCTTTCAGGGAGCAGCTCCCCAAGCATGGGTGTGCTGGTTAGGACACTTAAAAATCAATGTGGGCACTTATTGTGCTCATGCTGTGGATTTAAGCAGGTGAAAAATGCATCTTTGCACTCCTGCATTACCTGTACTGAGTGTAGTGTGTGGGAGTGAGAATTTTCTTCATGGCCACTATTGTCTCTCCTGTGCAGATAGGCAGGAAATGGGTGGCAAGGGCAAGAGAGGGATGGATCCTTGGTTCTGCTTCCAGTGTACTGAGCTAGAGCAGTGGGGGAAGTAATGTACCCCTGGGAGAGGACTGGTGTAGATTATTTCCCCCTGTCCAAGCAAGGGGAGAACCTGGAACAGACTGTTATTCTCTGAGTTCCTGGTTTGCTCATGGGGTAGAACAACTATGTACTTCCCCTTGCTCATGGCTTATGGCAAAGCCCCATTCTAGCTCTGTGAAGTCCTTCTAATAAGATCTCATCTACGTGGGACATTAGAGTGTGGCAAGCCAGGGTGTGAATCTACAGCACACTAGCTTGCTGCACAGTAATCGCTGGTGTAGACATGCCTATAGTGCACCAAAAGTTCCTTAGTGCCCTGGCATACCTTGCAATTTGTTACTCTGAATTTCTTGTTCAAATGAATTGAATGCTTTGGTGCTTCACCATCTTTTCTTTGGTTTTTACTTTCTTATCTTCATAGCGACAATGACTGAATGAAATCTATTGAATACAAATAATCTGTTCCAAAAGGCATGATTCAAAAGAAGATTCAAATAAATTGCTGTTGGATTGCATTTAGTCATAACGATAAATGCCTATGGAACGGGAAGGCATCCTTTTATGGAGAAAAAAAAAATTACAGCAATATTCTACAGCAATGATCCAAATCATTATAGGTACTACTGTAAGTGACAGTGTTTCAGACTATGGTTGTAGAATGCCACAATATTTTAAAAAGCAATGCTAGCTGTAAGCCAGACATCATTTATACTGTAAATTATGGCAGGATCTTAAATATTTCTTCTCCCGTAATGCAGCTGTATTAAGAGGACAGCAGTCAGAGTAACTGCAGTAGATGCTTAAAAAAAGTATTGCCTTTGGCATAAAACACTTGCCACAAACTACCTTAGTCCTGCATTTTGAAAGATGTCTATTTCCCACTTGGTCTGATGTGGGTAGTCCTGTCTGGACTCTTGAAGTATGGATTGCACTAAACCTTCAAGGTTGTGTCAAGTCTTCCATTATAAACCAATGGAGAGTCGTAGGCTTTAAATCAGGCCCTTATTGCTCAAAAATTCCCTCAAAGCTCAAACCAGGCATGCAATCGCTCAAACTCAGCCATTTTAGGAATTTGTTTCCAATATTTTAATAAAATAATTTAATTTCTTTTTAATTTTTAAAAACACATTAATTGCTTTTTGATTCACCCCAAGGCAAGTGACCTCTAGGGAATGAAATCCTGGCAAGGATGTGTTCCATAATAATAAATAATTAATAAAAAAGTAATTTGACAAGTAAAAACTGAGAACACTTTCTAATTTACAATGGCAGCACAGGGGAAATGGCCCCTAAACCGCAACATCTTACTACTCACAAAACCAATTATATAAGCTCACTCAGACATAAGATAGAAAAACTCATTACAGTACCAGACAGGTCTTTAATAATAGCAACATGTCTATATCAAAACTTGATCAATCTATGTCTAGAATGTCAGTACAGAAAATTCAAAGATCTTTATCTGCTAATGAGACTTTTGGAACAACCAGGATAATAACTACAGTCGATCATAAGTGAAGCATGGATCAGAAGAACTGGAGTGAATTCTGAAGGAAAGTTGATGCTTTGACACACCAAGTCTGATAAATGAATATTATAATAACACAGTATACACTGCAAATCCCGTCTCTCCTCCCAGGCATTTTGGTGCTGATCCAGCTCCCACTGAAGTCAATTGAAGTCTTTTCATTGAGTTCAATGATGACTGGATCATGCCATTGGGAAAGAGGGTGTCAGAAGGATTAGGGCATTTTACCTGGGATAGGGGTATTTGTTCTGGATCCTATTTCTTTGTGGAGGACTGAAAGCACTCTATTATGTTACTATGTGATATTTATATGAAATTATATTTATATGAACATTTTATGAGTGTAAGTTTGAATTGCGTGATAACAATAGCGTAGGGCAGTTGCCTATTGTTTGAACAATTAACATTTATCTTTACACATTAAAATAAACACAGTAAATTAATTAAATGGGAGCCCTATGATGGTTTTGGAGCTGTCTGTAATATTTTAAGAATACTGTATCTTGACCTGGTTATTGTGATGTTTACTGCATGCATGGAGTGAGTTAATTCAATAGCATGGCTATCAGGAAATGCTCCCAGGAAGTGGCAGTTGGATCCTAATGTACAATTTTCAGCAAACACTTGAGGGATAATGTAAGCGCTGTTTACTTTATGCCCGGGCTTGATTTGCTGCTGGGCCTGCCAGACAGGTTTCTCCAGGAATTACTTAGTCCCTGTTGGGAGGTGGGGGATCAATGGATCCAGAAGGGTTCAAAGAGACATACACTCCCACAAGGACAGAAACAATCTTTCTGATGCTGAGAACCCAGACTTGGATACAAGAGGCCTGGGGAAAGTTAGAACTGCCGGGGTCCCCCTCAAGAGCATGGTTAGATTCTAGGTAGGATAGACATGTGTAGACTTTTTTGTTTTTAAACCATTTTTCTTATATGCTTTATTCTTACTGTTAAGATTAAACAGTACTTTGTTTTAAGAAGGCAGTTCTGGGTCATTTTAATCCACTGGTCACAGACTTCCAAAAGGAAGAACCATAAGTACTGAGCCCAGATAGATCTGCTGGGGGGTAAGCATGGCTGATCCACAGAGTACAGTAGACTAAGGGTTGGTCTACGAGTGAGACAATCATGTGATTCCATCCTAGGAAAGGTATAAGGATATGTAGTCAGGAGAGCACAGCCAGGGTTAGGAGGTGCAGCTAGCCTGTAACTTTGACACACCCCTTTCCCTTGGCCTCAATTAATCATCATTCAGGCATGGATAGGTCTAATAATCTCCTTCTGGTGATACACAAAGGTCAAGTGTTCACGCTGATTCTTTCAGATCTGTCAGCAGCCATTAATACCAGGCAGGGGTTGAATTGGTCCATGGCAGCCCTGATGATGCTGGGGAAGTTCAAAAGTGGCATAAAGCCAATTTTGCTTTGCATCACCTCTCCTGCACTGGGCAGAGCTAGGCCATATTTGAGGACTTGGACATAAAATTGGCTTTCCTTGCATGTACTAGCAGATACAAGTCTTGAATATTATTAAAATTGTGTTGCAATTTATTCATAACAGGACAAAGAAATCTCTACAGAATATGAAAAGGTATTATCGGCGTGAAGATAAACTTAAGTTTCCAGCTACCTATACTGAGTGTATAGTTTATTGCTCATGTATATGAAAAATATGATTGGGCCCAAAATACACCTTTGTGGGGTTCCTGGAGCAATAATATTTAGTGGGAAAATCAAGACTGACTTCTCTGTGCTATTAAGATTCTAATATGTCTTAGACATTAATATAGAAAAAGTGCTCATCCACCGTAATTACTTTTGATTATGTTATATCAAATCAGGAGCTTATTTTCATTGATGACAAGACACAAACCTTGTCAAAGAACATTCCCTGTAAAGTGCACAGCTTCTCCCCCTTCGGGGATAAGGGTAACATTGAGGCCAGCCTGAACAAGTGAGTACAACCTGTACGAAAGGACTTCCCAAAGTGGTTGGAGGAAGACAGTTTCTTGCTGGTTTTCGATCAAGTGGACTCATGCTGGGCCCAGACCAGTTTGGCATGTAGTAACATGTTTTCCTTCTTCCACAAGCCATTCTAACCTTCTTTTACTGGTGACCAGAACCCTGATGTTTTCCATATGAAGCCAGCCATGGGTGTTTCTCCAAACTGTAATGGGATCTTTCTTGGGAGGGCTTGTGACTGGGGTTCCTGGGGCCCCACCATTTCTTTCTTTCCTTTATAATCTCTAGACCAGTAACAAGATAGGGGAGGCTGACAGAACTGAGAGAACAATGTGCAATGAATAATTTACTTGATGAATTCAGCCTCCTTAACGGGTTGTATAATGTCTGTGAGCCTGTTGGAATTTCCTTCAATTTATGTCTCTTGAATTTACTCATCAGACTTTTGGCATGATTTTTTAATTTTGATGTGTTGATTGTGAACAGTAGTGTGAAACTATTTAATTCTCTACATTTTAAATATGATATTTATTAGTTAGATATTTATTGTGATTGGTCATATAAGTCACATGATAGTGTCTGTTCTCTTATAGGATGAGGATAACCAGGCTTGGAAGGATTTGATTTTTATGGATAAATGTTGGCAAACCTTGATTTCACTGTACAGACACAAACAAACAAAAACGTCTCCATCAATAATCAAAATTTACAGATAGAGTAAGAAAAATGCTGCTTAAGAACTTTAGATTTTGATTTAAGGAGGTTTACTTTGTATATTTTGACATGTGATTTTTAAAATTTATGTTTTAACAGTTATAAAGCTTTAACTTTTGAAATCTTAACATCTACTGTCATTACATAATTAGTGTTTGAATTCCACATAATGTCCCACAACTGTGAAAATTTAAATCAGTAAAAATTAAAAAAAAATGCTTAAAACCCAGTATTTTGCACAACTGTGAAAATTTAAATCAATACAAATGGAAATAAATGCTTAAAAATAAGCATCAATATTATCAGTCACAATTATATATAAAAAATAAAATTCTGCCAAGCCTAAGCATAACTCTTCTATTTAGGACAGGGGTTCTCAAACTGGGGGTTGGGACCACTCAGGGGGTCATGAGGTTATTACATGGGGGGTCACAAGCTGTCAACCTCCACCCCAAACCCCGCTTTGCCTCCAGCATTTATAATGGTGTTAAATATATTAAAAAGTGTTTTTAACTTATAAGGGCGGGGGGTCTCACTCAGAGGCTTGCTATCTGAAAGGGGTCACCAGTACAAAAGTCTGAGAACCACTGATTTAGGAGCTGGATTTGAAGAAGCCACTTAACTTTCCCAAGGAGAAGAAGCAGTTTAGGGAAGGGGAACATAGAAGCCAGATTTGAATTTTAGAAGATGTTAAACCTTTCCTTTCTAGGCTGTGGGGACTTCTCAGGCATGAGTGCTACAACAATTAAACTATTCCAAGATGTGTTGATTGGTTGGTGACAGTCCTGTAATATCCTGGACAAACCATATTGAATTAAGTTTAAGTAGTTTGGGACTCAATTGTATTGAACACGTAAATGTTTAAATACCATTGAGGGATTGTATGGAACTTCTTTAGGAGGAAGGACATGATTAATGCAATCTTTTGAAGATATTGGGTACTTCAAAGGACTTTTGCTGGAGGATTCTCTGCTCCTTGAGGTCTTCAAACTACAATTTGAGGACTTCAATAGCACAGATATAGGTGTGAGGTCTTTTTTAGGAGTGGTGGGTGAAATTCTGTGGCCTGCATTGTGCAGGAGGTCAGACTAGATGATCATAATGGTCCCTTCTGACCTAAATATCTATGAATCTATGAATCTATGAAATATGTGTGAAGTGTATTTCCTAGGAAATATTTGATGGGTGGGGGTTTGAGGGAAATGAACCTACCCCCAATCCGTCCTTTTGAAGCTGCACTTTGAGCAGGGACCCATTGTCTGGCTGATTACCTTTTTGGGGTCACTTTAAAGAACCAAACTGGATAAATGAATGACTGGATAAATGAGTGTTCTTGTTTGGAGCAAAGAGTGTGATGAACTTGAAACCATGGGGAAACCCCAGGGTGGGGTGCTCAAGGACTGATTCTGTCAGACCCCATGTTGGAAGGGGTGATATCTGATATATAAGATTATTAGCATGTGTGATGGCTCTTTTATTGTTTTTAATGTATTTTATTTGTAATGCGTTTACCTTAAGAAGAACTGTGTAATAGCTTATCTGTGGGTAGTTACACTGTTATTAGTCTCTGAAGAGAAAGCAAGCAGGTCTGCTTAGGCTGGGAAGAACACATTAAAAAAGCAGGGAACTGTTTCGTGTAGAGGTACCCTAGTTAGAAGGGAGAGAGATGCAGTCTTGACCTGAGAAGGACAATGGCTAGGGAGCTGGAAGTCTAAGAGTGAGTATACTGCCTGGACTGCTCAGGGGAAATACAGGTGCAGCTGCCCTAAACTGTGACAGGTTGCAGAGTTTAAATGAAATTTTCTCTCAGCACATTCATACAAAATAATTTCATGCACATCCTTATCTGTGAAAAGATGAGGCTTGCCAAATAAGGGTTAAATAAGATTGCCTCTATGCCAGGGCTCTGGCCAGGAGTTCTGGGAACCCCCTCCCCTATCTCTGTTCCCTTCGCATATAAATATATCTCTTCCCATTGTGAGCATGTAAGCTTTAGCTAGGTTTTCTGCCAGCACTTGTGCAAGTAAAACTCAACCATTCAATTATTTTGTGGAAAGCAAAGATAAAAGGGGGAAACTTATTTTGTATTCACCCAGCAGTAGCTGAGAGCTAACTCCGTCTTGATGTCTGTGCTTCTCTCCCACCTCCTCCGCTGCTGTGCTCCACAGGCTGCCTGAGAAGACCCTTGAGCAATGTATGAGAGCTGAGAAGGAAGGAGAGGAGTGTGAGTTAGCTAGCGCAGCTGTCAAGAGGAAGCATAGTAAAGGCCTGAGCAGAAACAGACAGCCTGCCCTATATGCGAGTGAGGAGGAGGAATTGAGTGCAGAACTATGGTAAGCACCATTCTCTACCCTAGGGAAAGTCCATGCTATTGAAAAACTGGGAGGGATTCTTCAGTGCCCAATAAACTTGATCCACTGCTGCCTTGGCTAATTTTGCCTCCCCATCCCCGCAATTGCATTGTTAATTGTGGTTTTTTGCCAACCTCTCTCTCTCTCTCATGTCCAAGTTCAGGATTTTGAGTCCAATGACTACAAATACAGATTAAGCAACATTCTTCCTTTTCAAGTACACAGAGCATGTCCAATAATGAGTAGATGAGCCTGATTCTGCACTCTCATATACTGGTATAATTCAAGAGCAACTTCACAGCTTTCAGCTGAGTTATACTGGTAAAAAACTGGCATGAGATCAAAATCAAAGATGAATATTGTCACAGATAAAAAAGACAGACTATAAAGTATCTTAGAACTCTCTAAAGCAAAGACCTCTTTGTCAGAAGGAGGGTGTCTTCTATAATACTTATACTCATAACAAAATGGCAGCTTCCCTCACTCCTTCATTTGTGCAACTTCATTTGAGACACCGAAAAAGTTTTAGGAAGTGCTGATATAACTCCTCCTTTTCATTGGAATGGGAAGTTGTTTGGAGTTGTCTTAACGTTTCATAATAGTTCCTGGAACAGGAAAATAAATAAATAAATCCTTCAGATAGTCGTTTAATCCTTTTCACTTTTAAAAATGGGCTTCTGAATTCACGTCTCTCTTTCAACAGGATTAATTAAGTCACTCTATTGATGTTGGGTCTAGGATTTTGGCTTCAGATAAATATTCCACTCCAGCAGTTCACATTATAACTTTGATACTCACCCTATACATTTTCACATCCCATTATCGAGTTTCTGTAGACACAAAGCTAATGCAATCAATTTACTCTGTTAAGAATTATTGAGCTTAGATGCCAAAATGTATAGGAACAGATTTTCATCAGCTATGGTGCAAAATCCATACCCTTCAGTCTATCTACATTTGAGTGTGTAATAACCACAAAATGCTCATAAAAATTGGACTTTGTGATGATGCAAATGGGCCTGATAGCCTTTGAATGGATGCTGATATCAGCATGGAGGAATTGCTGTTGTTGCTTATGTAACCCACAGTTCAGTGTATGCTATATGTCCCACTCTGCGTCCAAACCACCGATGGTATAGGTCTGTTACAGCTGATAGCTAGATAAGCTGGCTTTTTTGTTCAAAATGCAAAGACTCATGCTTTTAGCACTGGAGGTGTATGGTTCAATCCCTGCTAGCGGTGCATGCTCTCTCTCTCTCTCTCTCTCTCACACACACACACACACACACACACAATTGCACAGACTTACTTTGGACCTGATCCTGCAAAGGGGCTCCACAGCTCTGGTGAGGCGCCTTACACTCCTAATAAAAATCTAACTGATTATTATTACTTCTCTCAGGGTCCAGCTGTGGAACCCTTATTAAGTGAATGTTTGCCTAGGCAAGTGCACCTATAGAGGTCAGTGGCAGCTATTCATGTGTATAAGGATTGACCAGTGGGTGCTCAACACATTACCAGATCAAGCCTTGAAAGTGACATCTGCCCTAATTTAGCTGTGATTCAGGATTGAGGCAGCTGATCAGATTTGGAACCAGAATGCAGTAATGGTTCCTGGACTCATTGCTCATCTGTGATGCCTATAAAAGGATTGTACTTGTATGCGTTTTTCTCATTATGCTACAGGTCTGCCAATGCTTCCTCCTCTACAGGAATTTATTGTTATTGTCTGTGCTATAGAATTATAACTCCCTCCACCATGTAATATGCCACTCATGGCTCTCAGAGTCAGTTAGAGCAATATTCACTGGGAAGGAGAAATGAAGAATTCTTCTGAGAGATACTTTACTGTATAAAGAAAAGGAGTACTTGTGGCACCTTAGAGACAAACAAATTTATTTGAGCATAAGCTTTCGTGAGCTACAGCTCACTTCACCGGATGCATACTTTATAAGTTCTTTGAAGTTCAGGGGGATTTAAATAGCAAAGGGCTTCTCTAGTCCATGAGTGGAGACAGGGAACGTCTCAAGAACCCAATTTTGTCATGTGTGGATTTGTACCCATGCACTGAGTTGTATTTATTAAAAATACTAACAAAAGAAAATTAAAAGTGTTTCATTCTCCTAAATAATGAAATATTGTTAATAAAAGTGCTAAGAGAAGGCAAATGGCAACGCTTACAGACCTGATAATAATATTCCATGAGTGGCATTCCAGGCAATGTGAAACTATTTGGAATTGACCTATTGAATATAAGTAGAACAACTAGAAGTCACAAATTAGATATTAAAGCAACTTGCTTGGTTGCAGTCAAAGTATCCCATGGGATATTTTCTTTCTCCTGAAAGAAAGAACATTGTAGAGAGTAGGCTGTTTATTTTCCAGTTAAATGGTAAGAATCATCATATCAGTCCCTGTACCTAAAATGAAGTGGCATTTATACAAAGATCAAAATAGCATGGAATAGACTAATTTTAGAGACTAAAACTAAAAACAAAAGGACACTCCTTATTTCTGACATGAACAGCAGTGCTAAGACTCAAAATCATTTCAGACCCTCTGCTAAAAAGAAATGGAAGGGCAATAATGAGAGGGTTCCTTAGCGTCTTCCGGATGCTCCCAAAAACTTTTCCTGGTCAAAAAATTTTGACCGTGGAAGCTGAAAAAAATCCTAGTGCAGCTGATTTGCTCAGTTAAGGAAAAAAATCTGTTGAGTTGCAAACCAGATCTCCGTCTACAAGTGAAAGTGGCAATCTGATTCGTCCTAAGAGAGTATTGTATTTTACCCAAACGAGTCTATTTCCAGTATTTTATATATACTGGGTATTGTATATACATGGGGAGTGCCTCAGATGCTTTTATTACAATTGGTCTGTATTTTTGGTTTAATTTCAAAATTTCTGATTAAATTGCTGTGTTTGGTTCAAGGCAAATTAGCTGCAGGTAAAAATTACACTGCATGCCCCAGCCGATGTCTCAGAATATCTGACGCCTGCTTCACATGTCTGCTACAATACGCATCTCAGCTTGGGCAGTAACTCTTGGGCCAAATTTTCAGATGTTCCAGTTCTCAAAAGCTACAGTTGGGCCAGATTTTCAAAATTGCTCAGCACTCAGCAGATCCCGTTGTGACCCTGATGGTGAGATTTTCAAAAGTGCTCAGAACCCAGTGCGCTGAGATCTTTTGAAAAACTGGCCGGCTATTTAGGGGCTTAAATGGGAAATGAATATAGCTGGCTGGAAAATAACAATTCCATATAGCGAAAAATGTCCATGTTTCAAAATTTGTTTTCATTCCAGTGCAAAATGAAAAAAACCCTTTCGCTGAAAAAACAAAAGGAGGAATGTGATACCTAACCCCAGAACACCCAGCTGGTTAAGTATCAGGGGGTAGCCGTGTTAGTCTGAATCCACAAAAACAAGAAGGAGTCCAGTGGCACCTTAAAGACTAACAGATTTATTTGGGCATAAGCTTTTGTGGGTAAGAAACCAGCTGGTTAAGACACTCACCTGGGCTGTGGGATGCTCAGATTCAAGTCCTTGCTCTGCCTGATTTGGTACAGGGCCTTGAACCTGGGTCTCTCACAGCCCAGCTAAATACCCTAGACCAGGGTTTCTCAACTTTTTTTCTTTCTGAGGCCCCCTGCAACATACTATAAAAGCTCCTTGGCCTACCTTTGCCACAACTTTTTTTCTGCATATCCAGTAGATTAAAGCCAGGACCAGCGTTATGGAGTAGCAAGCAGGGTAATGGCCCGGGGTCCGACACCACAGGCAGCCCCGCGGAGCTAAGTTGCTCAGGCTTCAGCTTCAACCCCGGGGAGAGGAGCTTAGGCTTAGGCTTGGGCTTTAGCCCCAGGCAGCAGGGCTCAGGCTTCAGCTTTTTGCCCTGCCACCATCTAGTCAAATGTCGGCCCTGCTCTCTGGTTTATTTTGATGGATCCCCTGAAACCTGCTCACGGCCTCCCAGGGGGCCCTGGACCCTTGGTTGAGAATCACTGCCCTAGACACTGGCTGTAGAGCTGCTATCTCTTTTTTAGACCAGAAATTCCATCCTGAACGTGAGAAACCTTCCTGGCAAACGTTTCATCCAACGTTTTGTTGAAATGACAATTTTCTACAGAAAAAAAGTTTAATCAAAAAATTTGGACCAGCTCTAGAAATGAGCTATTTTGGAAATCTGGCCCTCATTGTTGGAGCTGAACTTTCTGGCAAATCTGGCCCCCGGTGCAGCTAATTTGCTCAAACCTTCAATTTAGTACTGTGAGGGGAATCTGCCATTCATTCCCTTCAGCTCCAGTAAAATTAATAGATTGGCATTTGTCAGATTTCATTCTCAGGAATGCAAAAGCCCGAGTAAGATGATGTAAATTATTTATTTGAGCTATTAAATCATAATTCCAGCTCCTCCGTCACCAAAACATTGCTGATATCTGATATTTGGTTCATTATCCAACAGCCTAATTTAATTGAGTTTAATTAATGGAAACATTTGCAGAGATGGTGCAGTATGCTTGGTAAAGAGCATGGCAGAAAGGGGTCTTGTGCTAGTTCGACATATGCGACATATGTTGAATTTGTTGCAATACATATGAGCTGTGGAGAACTCTGCTAAAGCTTTTGATTGTCCACATCTATGAACTTATTGTTCCAGCTTCTGTTTGCTCTTTACAGCAGATTTTAAAGTACAGGGTACATAATTACTGACGATGGGAAAGCATTAATTAGTCTGGGGGGAAACAGTAATTTATCTAGTCTAAATGTGACTTTCTTGGTAGTTTTACTTTGGCTGTAGTTAACAACAAGCCTGTTGTAATCTCCTATTTACCTTAAGCATCCTTCACTGTGTTGTGGTGTCTCAGATCTTTTAGCTATTACAATGTGTACATGGCTGTCTCATGAATCAGTCTGAATGTAGGAAAGCATGTTGCACTCAAATGAATCTGCTTTGATATGTGATTTAAATCTATCTTTTAAGATGATTTGAAGCAGGTGTGATTTTTTTATTGCTGGCAAATCTTTCCCTTCATAATACAGCTACTCAACAGATTCATCACCATTCAGGACTGGTCAGCTTCATTACATGCATTTCTCGTAACTCTTTTCTGTGTTGGAATCAGTATTTATTTATCCAGTCAATCACATACTTCTCAATATTTTCTCCGAGCTCCTTCTTTGTTATTGCCGGTGCTCCACTGGCTACTGTCCTTAGCCCTGAGTTATTTTCTGTTTGTATGCATCCAGTCTTATGAGTGGATTCACATATTACTTTTTGTAGGTGACAGCAGGTTTATTGTTCTGTTGAGTTTTTTCAGCCTGATGCTGTTTCATCTCATCAAATATGTTTGTTCCAGCCCTAATAGTAGAAATGGGCAAATAAGTTTTATTGCAGAGTGAATACGGGGCAAACTCTTTGAGTTATGGACATCACAGGAAAGCACTGTTTTTACTTAAAACAGTATTCAGATCACAAAATAACTTCACTCAAAAAATTCAGCTATAGACAATGTGCCAGATTGACACCTCTGAAAATGAAAAACCCTCCACAGAATGGGTAAAGCATTGGCAAGTGCAGTATAAACTTCCCTGCATATTGTCCCACGATCCTAGTCTGGAAATACCACCTACAGATTACAAGGGAGCTACTACAGAATGTTCCTGCCAGTGTAATAGCTCATGCAAGTCCCTATGCAAGCCCCAGAATAGTGAATGTGTTGGGTGTAGGGAAAGGGCGAGAGGGAGGGAACCAGAGGCTATGTGTCTGGAGTAGTGTGCCCTGAATATTCTGCACTGGTGAAAAGGCTCTCAGGGTACATCCACACTGCAAAGAAAAATCCACAACACCAAGTCTCAGAACACCAATCAATTGACTAGGGCTCGTAGGGCTCAGGCTGGGTGGTTAAAACAGCAGTGTAGACTGTTCCCACTTGGGCTAAGCCCTGGGCTCCAAGACCCCCCCCCAACCTTGCTGGGTTTCAGAGCCCAGACTCCAGCTCGAGCAGGAATGTCTACGCTGTTATTTTTAGCCCCACAGGTTGACTCCCCATGAGCCAGAGTCAACTGACCCAGGCGCTGAGGCTTGCTGCTGCAGGTCTTTGATTGCAGCATGCTCGCACGCGCATACACACACACACATATAGCTACTCCAAGCTGGTGAAATTTAGAGTAGCCTTGAAGCTGCTCAAAGTTGTACCACAGAGTGGAGAGGCCCCCTTCCTCCAGCCCAGAACAGAATTCAGAAGTCATCTTCGCTCCTCCTTTTCCTGTGTTCAGTGCCAGTAAGGAATAACAGAGTTTCTAGTCATAGGAGTCTGTATTCCCTTCTCTAAGAATCAGAGGCCATTTTAAATATATGCTCACATCTCTTAAAATTAGAATGTAGGTGCAGACACGCTGTGACAATTGTCAGTTGGCTAGCCACTTTCATGTGACTGGAGCTATCATCCTGGCCTCACAGGTGCTCACATTTTTCTCCGCACCCTCTAGCCTAATATTTCTTCAGCTGCCGTTCAGAAGCTATTTTCCATTTTTTTCAGTTGCTGCACAGTTTTCGGGGGGAAATGGGGTTACCCCTCTTGAATAACAGATTATTTGACTTTGTATCAAGACATGTGATCCCACTCATCACATACATTAGTGTTTGGCAAGATCCAAATTCTTCTCATCACAATGGTCTTCTGCAGACCCAACCCTCTCTTCATAATTATGTGATATGACAGCCTTCCAGTGTGATATACAAACAGCAGCAAATGAGACACTGGGTCTGATTCTTCTTTCAGACCATGTTTACATCTGTGTAACTCAATTAATTTCACTGGTGCAACTCCTGACTTATGCCAGTGTCAGTGAGAGGCCAGTCAGGTCCTGTACTTATGATTAGCATCACACAGGCTGTTTTAGACTAAGTTGAATGATGGCAATTATAAACTAGACACAGAAATTGTTCCACTTCTCCAAAACAAAATGAGAAATTAGATAAGGAAGTGTCCGTGAAAATGAGAGCTGCAATACAAAGTCAGGAACATTGTTCCCAGGGATTTGCAGTAATTTGCTCTGACACTGACTAGTAAAGGAATAAAAACACTTAAGATGGAAAGTTAGATATTTTTGTTTCCTTGTTTTTAAAAGCAATCAAATCAGAAGCTGTTCTGGACTGCGATCTGGGAAATAAACCAGAGTAGATGGACAGTGTAGATGGACCAGTGTAAATGGACAGATGGCACCACTGACAGCCCAGCCAGCGGGTGGCTGAAAACAATGGCTAAAACAACATGGAAAACCAAGTCTCAGTTCTCTGCATGATCCTTGATCCCCACTCCCGAGGCAGTGAGGCATTCGAACGACGAGAGGAAATGGTCACCAAAAGGAAACCGGACAACTCTCTGTGTGCATTTATAACTGCAGAACACTGATGAGGGAGGAATTGATAAACCATCTCATGGAGGAAAAGGCAAAAACAGCTTGCAATGTGCTGGGTGTTTGCGAAACGCGATGAAAGAAGGAGATGGAGGTCAGCTGGAGGGATGGAAGCACGGTCATTCTAGGAAAACGAGAAGGCACTAGGACAGTTGGAGGGGTTGGATTCTTCATAAACAAGGAATGGTCTTTGAAAATTGTCTCATGCCATTTGAAGTCATCGCATATTGGGGTGCTTTATCTCTGATTGAACTGAAATAGTACCCTCAAAATCATCCAGATCTATGCTCCCACAAGTGCATGCAAAGATGATGATGTGGAAGGATTCTATCAGGAACTGGAGGAAACCCTCAGTCAGAGTTCCACATATATGATTGTGATGGGAGATTTTAACGCCAAAGTTGGAAGAGGGAGAGAGGGCAAAAAGTTCATAGGAAGGTACAGTATCGGAGAATGACTAGCTATATTGGCAGAGACAAGGAGAATGTTCATTGGTAACACCTGGTTCCAAAAGAAGGCCAACAGAAGATCGACCTGGATTGCACCAAACGCGAAGACAAAAAATGAAATCAATTACTTTCTGATCGATAGATGATGCATCGTGCAGAATATTTCTGTAGTGCCATCATTCAATATCAGTAGCAATCATCGCCTACTGATAGCCAGACTCACATTCACTGTGAAGGTGGAGAAAAAGGCACTGTGTATGGCAAACAGGAGGCACCAACTGGTAGCTTTCGACGAGGCAATCCTGAAGGAAAACATTTCTAGGGAAGATTGGAGCCTCCTGGATGACTGCAACAACGATTACGAGAACTTCCGTAAGAGACTGAAACGGTGTGTGAAATCAACTGAGTGTGAAAAACCAAGAAGAGCTAGTGGAAGAATCTTGGAGAATACAAAGACTTTATTGGAGAAGAGGAGGAAAATGAAAAGCAATGGCAGCGACAGGCTTGAGTACTCCCTTCTCTGCAAGCTCATATGAATGAAGTTGAAGTTGAAGGAAGACTTCGAGAAATTTCAAACCAAAAAGCTTCTAAAGGCTGCTGAAGATTGTAAAAGTCTCAAAAAATGCAAACGGGAACTGGCATTGTACAGGTCATCATTATTGGCTTGGAGAACAGGGATGGAGAATTAGTAACCGATCAAACAGAGATGGAGGCAATCTGCAGGGATTTCTATACCCAGCTGTTTGCATCTCATATAGACTTCCCAATGCCATCACTTCAACAAACCGATGAATACATACTCCCTGTTCTCATCAGCAAAGTCCATCATGCAGTCCATCTAATGAAAGAGGGGAAGGCTCAAAGCAAGGACGGTCTGACAGCAGAAGTGTGTAAGGTGGGAGGTCAGGAACTTTGGAAAGCTCTCGCCCAAAGGTTCAGCAACTACCTGAAAATTCAGAAAATACCATCCAGTTGGAAAGAGTCCAATACCATCTTGCTGCATAAGAAAGGCGATCGAGAAAATCTAAAGAACTATCACCTGATCTGCCTGCTTTCACATATCTATAAGTTGTTCACTAAAATAATAACAAATTGACTGTCGCGAAACCTGGATGAACAGCTACCTAGAGAGAAGGCTGGCTTTTGAAGGAATTACAGCATAATAGACCAGATCTTCACTCTAAGCCAACTACTAGAGTGTTCAAGGGAACACAAGTTCCCTTTATGCATTGCCTTTGTGGACTACGAGAAGGCGTTCGACAGAGTAGAGACTAATGATGTTCTTGAAGCTCTTTCAGAACAGGACATCAGCGCAAAATATATCACATTACTAAAGGAAGCAAACTCTGGCTGCAGCACGGACATATCGCTGTTTGATACTCCCCTCCGAATCCCCATCGAGAAAGGTGTGAAACAAGGAGATACAATTTCACCAAAATTATTCACAGCGTGTCTTGAATTGGTTTTTCGACAAGCAGACTTGAAAGGAGGGATTAATATCAATGGCGAGCGGCTAAACCACCTCAGGTTCGCAGATGATATAGTGCTGATAGCCGAAAATACAGCCCAGTCAAGTCGGATTAAAAATGAACTGATTGAAAACAAAATACACGAGATCAGATGATCTTCCAAGAACCCAAATAACTCTTGGAGGAGAGCAGATCCAAGATATTGATAAATATGTTTATTTGGGCCAAGAAGTCAACGTGTGCCACGATCAGAAAGGTGAACTGTTGTGCAGAAAAAAAGCTGGATGGTGCGCATTCAGTGACATCAAGGACATCCTCCAAGGAAAGATCAGCAAAACAACTCGTGCAAATCTTTTTAACTTGACCGTGCTTCCAGCAATGTTATATGGCAGCGAAACATGGTCGCTGACAAAGATTGAAGAACATCAACTGTCTGTCACACAGAGGACAATGGAAAGAACATTTTTGCACACTTCGCTCCACGATCACATCCCCAACGAAATAATTAGGCCGCAGTCTGGAGTGAGAGACATTGTTGTTGAAAGCAGGCTCAGCAAAATGCAGTGGGCGGGACATGTGGCCCGACTCAGTGACAACAGATAGACTGCAGCTATATCTGAGTGGTATCCGCAAGAATAGAAACGGCCATGTGGTCAGACTCCAAAGAGGTGGGATGATTTCCTAACAAGGAGATATGAACAAGCAGGGCGAAGGATGGCAAGAGTGAGAGAAGACTAGAAGATGTGTTGTGATCGGCTCAGTCTCAACTGATGAAGGACCAACAGTCTATGCATCTACACGCAGCTGGACAGTTCCTATGCAGGGCAACAGACTAAGTTTCTGTGCTGATTCATGCAATGAATCATAGAACCATAGAATTATAGACTTTAAGGTTAGAAGGGACCATTATGATCGTCTAGTCTGACCTCCTGCACAACGCAGGCCACAGAATCTCACCCACCCACTCCTGTAACAAACCCCTAACCTATGTCTGAGCTATTGACGTCCTCAATTGTGGTTTAAAGACTTTGAGGTGCAGAGAATCCTCCAACAAGTGACCCATGCCCCACGCTGCAGAGGAAGGCGAATCTGCCAATCTGCCCTGGAGGAAAACTCCTTCCCAACCCCAAATATGGCGATCAGCTGAACCCTGAGCATGTGGGCAAGACTCATCAGCCAGGCACCCAGGAAAGAATTCTCTGTAATAACTCAGATCCCTCCCCATCTAACATCCCATAACAGGCCATTGGGCATATCTACCGTTAATAGTTGAAGATCTAGCCCATCATATCATCCCTTCCATAAACTTATCAAGCTTAGTCTTGAAGCCAGATGTGTCTTTTGCCCCCACTGCTTCCCTTGGAAGGCTGTTCCAGAACTTCACTCCTCTGATGGTTAGAAACCTTCGTCTAATTTATTTATCCCTCTGATATATTTATAGAGAACAATCATATCTCCCCTCAACCTTCTTTTGGTTAGGCTAAACAAGCCAAGCTCCTTGAGTCTCCGTTCATAAGACAGGTTTTCCATTCCTTGGATCATCCTAGTAGCCCTTCTCTGTACCTGTTCCAGTTTGAATTAATCTTTCTTAAACATGGGAGACCAGAACTGCACACAATATTCCAGATGAGGTCTCACCAGTGCCTTGTATAACGGTACTAACACCTCCTTATCTCTACTGGAAATACCTCACCTGATGCATCCCAAGACTGCATTACCTTTTTTCCCGGCCATATCACATTGGCGGCTCATAGTCATCCTGTGATCAACCAATACTCCGAGGTCCTTCTCCTCCTCTGTTACTTCCAAGTGATGCGTCCCCAATTTATAACAAAAATTCTTATTATTAATCCCTAAATGCGTGACCTTGCACTTTTCACTATTAAGTCCCATCGTATTACTATTACTCCAGTTTACAAGGTCATCCAGATCTTCCTGTATGATATCCAGTCCTTCTCTAAATTGGCAATACCTCCCAACTTTGTGTCATCCACGACCTTTATTAGCACATTCTTGCTTTTTGTGCCAAGGTCAGTAATAAAAAGATTAAATAAGATTGGTCCCAAAACCAGTCCCTGAGGATCTCCACTAGTAACCTCCTTCCAGCCTGACAGTTCACCTTTCAGTGTGACCCGCTGTAGTTTCCCTTTTAACCAATTCCTTACCCACCTTTCAATTTCAATATTGATTCCCATCTTTTCCAATTTAGCTAATAATAATAATAATAATTTAGCTAATAATTCCCCATGTTGAACCAATCAAATGCTGTAGTGAAATCTAGGTAAATTAGAACCACTGCGTTTCCTTTGTCTAAAAAATCTGTTACCTTCTCAAAGAAGGAGATCAGGTTGGTTTGACACGATCTATCTTTTGTAAAACCATGTTGTATTTTGTCCCAATTACCATTGACCTCAATGTCCTTAACTACTTTCTCCTTCAAAATTTTTTCCAAGACCTTGCATACTACAGATGTCAAACTAACAGGTAGTTACCCGGATCACTTTTTTTTCCTTTCTTAAAAATAGGAACTATGTTAGCAATTCTCCAGTCATACGGTACAACCCCTGAGTTTACAGATTCATTAAAAAATTTTGCTAATGGACTTGCAATTTCATGTGCCAGTTCCTTTAATATTCTTGGATTAAGATTATCTGGGCCCCCCTATTTAGTCCCTGTTCAAGTTTGGCTTCTACCTCGGATGTGGTAATATCTACCTCCATATCCTCATTCTAATTTGTCATCCTACCATTATCCCTAAGCTCCTTATGAGCCTCATTATAGACTGAGTTGACCCTGTGGCTTTGCGGCTGCTGGATTCCATCATTATTGTTGCGATAGTCACAATCCATTCAGGCCCTTCTCCAAACTCCACTCCGTGCTAAAACTGCATGTGGATTCCAGCTCTGCTGTATGTGGAAGTATAGATTCCCCTTGAGTACCTTCCCTGAAATGGCCTTACCTCCTATGCAGCACAACCGTGGTGGTCCTGCTTTATTGGAGGGGGAGGGATGGGGCAACAGTGCTCCATTTCGTTTCAGCTCTAGTTTAGAAGGGTCTGCTGGGGATGGAAAGGGACATACTGCTATGTTGTATAGAAAGTTCCCAGCTACATGCCAATCAACATATGATTCTTATCAGCTGTAGCCAATGCCTCAGAAAGCCTAGCACTCAAGCTATTAATATACTTTCCCCTTGGCAGCATGTACATTGCTGTGGAAAGATCAGACTCTAGTGCCCAACTGTTGGTTTATTTCTTAATCATCCTTGTTTGAAGAAATTATGCTTTGCCACTGACTACAATATGCAGCTTCTTCACTGTCAGTTCTGCTTGTGGATAACTGAATAGAAAGAAACTGGAGATATGCCTCATTTTTCAGCACCAGCACAGCACCCAGAAAATCTCTCCCTCTCTCTCTTTATATTGGCACCCTCCTCTGTAGTAGTGCGTACAATATTCTTAAGCCTCTTACTTTTTTCCCCTGAAGGTAGGAACGATCCTGAAATGCTCTGGCAGATGTGGATTTTGGTAATGTCCTGATACATTATCAAGGCAGGGCACTTTGGGGAAGAACCCTTTTGCCAAGGACTTGACAAGTACTATTTAAGGTAGATTCTTTTCCTGGGAGGGGAGAGGCATATGGATTTTGAGGAAAAGAAGAGAAGAAGGCTGTGAACCTCAGGAACAGCTGTGGATTTAGGGGGAAAGAGAACGAAATGAGGACTAAACACTGTCTGTCCTCTTTATAATCATCATTGCATGTTGTAGCACCTAGAAAACAAGTAAATGCTTTATATTTTTTTCTTGTTTTTTCTCCCTGTTTCTCAAAGTGTCAGCTGATGGGAGATTGTGCTGGGATAAATTGAGTTCTCAGGACTTTGGGGAGTTCAGCCTTCTGACCTCTTATAATTGGGCCTAGAGATATTTTTCTTTCTGCTGTACTTTTCCTCCTCCTTAGATTTTTATATATACATATTATCAGCTGGAAGTAATGCTAGAGGTGTAGAAAGCTATTTAATCCCTCCTCCTCAGTGTTCTCTGTCCTTCTTAGACTACATTTAGTCTCTGCTCCCTAAATTGCTTGGACCTAATTCTGTAGCTCTTTTGAACACAGATTCCAATGAAAGCAGCCAGAGCTTTGCTTGCATGAGGCCTGCGGCATTAGGTCCCAAGTGCAAGGTAAAGGTGAGTGCAGACTGGTGAAGTGAATTGTGACAGCAGCTATACCATCCTTTATTGTCAGGATACATCCACCAGAGGATGATACATCCAGCCAAGGCTCCGCAGAGAGTGAATGAACTGTTCATGAGGCCTGAGAACTGCTCTAAAATATGAAATACAAAACCTGTATTATATGCAAATGCTAGAGAATTCACTTCTTTCTTCCATAAACCACGATAACAGCAGGCTATTCTTAAGAATAAGTATTACTCCCAGGTAAGGTTTTTGCTCAACATACCGTAAGTATAGATGGGTCCAAGCCACACAGCTCAGTTCCAGAGTTAGGCACCCAAATCCCATTGAAATTCAATAGGAATTGAGGCCCAGATGGAACAAAGATATTTAGGCACCAAAAGATGCAGATAGGCACCTCGTGAAATTTTCAGAAGTGCCTAATCAGGCATTCCCTGGTGCCAAACTCCCATTCCATTGACCTTCCCTGCTCTGCTAGATAATTCCCCTGCGACCATGGTCAAGTCTCTTAACCTTTTGCTGTCTCAGTTCTTTATATGACAGATGGGGATAATAGTATTGCTCTACTTCAGAGAGGTGTTGTGAGGATAAAATACATGACAGAAAGTGAGGTGCTCAGACACTATGGTAAAGGAGGCCATATAAGTACCTTTGGACATAAGATGAAATACACTGTAATTCTGGCCTGCTGCCTAACTCCCTTCAGCACTTTTAAAAATTCCAGCCTTGGTTCATAAATTCTAAACATTTGGAGGTATCCAGCTCATGGGGTTTGGTTTGGGCCTATTTTAAATGTGAGTTAAAGAAGAAAGAAATTGTTGAACGGGAGAGGTGAGGAGTAAAGGAAGTGAAATACAGAATGATTTTATACCTAGAGAGCAGCCACTTCTTGTAAATAAAAAGAAGAATTCAAGGCAGCCCCAGGCATCTAGCAAAACAACAGCCAAGGACAATGTCAGCTAGAAAATCTGAAGAGACTCTCTTGAGCACTGTGTCTGAGGTGATTTGTGTTGCAACTAAACTTCAGAGCTTTTGCAGTCAGGAAGATAAAGTAATTGCTGTGCTGGCATAGCTGAGAAGAGTATGGAATGTTTCATTAATAAATTATCTTAAAAGTCTATGGACTCATAGAGAACTTAGTGAGGGATAATTATGAAGAATGATCACGGTGTTTATTCTATTAAAGTCATATCACCAGAGTTTCCAGGTTTGGTTTGTAATTTAAACCATTGCCGGAGCTATTTATCCTGACAAAGAGTGAATATAGATTTCTCTTTCTGTCTCTGATTATTTTGATCCAGGATCTTGTTGAATATTAGAGGTTCATAATTATTATCTGCTCATTTCTGATTTTCTTTGTTTTTCTCAGCTTTGTCACACTGTCTCCAGCTACATTATACTACTGTACGTTACTTTATAATTAGCCTCTTTTTTAGTTACAGTTCTTTTACACTCAGACTTAGAATGCACAAATACTGAAATTTGGATAGAATATCATGTTTATGGAACATCCTAGGCAATGACTATTGTCCCTAAAGTCAGGGAAATGTGTTCTCTATGTAATGCTGACACCCCCACGTGGGTTATCGGCAGCGGAAATTGGACCTGGAGCTCTGGATCTTAATGCATGCACCTCTACTGCCTGAACTAAAAGGCCCAAGTTTCTCAGCCAAGGCTGTAATAGTCTCATCACTCTCGTTAGTTTAGCCACCTGTGGAGGGGTCCAACTTCAAGAGACTTCCCAATGAAATTTCTTGTAAGGGCTACCACTTATAATCCCAACACCCCAGGGTGTCAGTAATGGGGACTGAACCTGGGACTGCTGGAGTTTAATGAATGAGCCGCTACTAACCACGGAGACAGCAGGCTCATCACACTCTAGTTGGCCTCACCATCTATAGAGGGGGACAGAACACCACACCATGCAGGTATGGCTTACATCTACAATGACAAAGTGACAGATTACAAAAGGCCCCAGGTTTCTGTTATACATGGAATGGTCATATTCTTCTTGGAGTTTAGATATGTGGTACAGTATGATGTTGAATGCAGTGTTGAATGGAATACAATGTGGAATGGACAGAAATGGAGGAAATGTGAAAAGGCTTTAAAAAAACTTGACAGCAGGAGAGCTAGGCTAAATGGATATGCTATTCAGGTAGTGCTGAATTGTTAATGTAGCTTCAATTTTGTGGATTGTACATAGTTGTGTGAAACATTTACAATCACTGTATGAATAAAAGAACTTAAAACTTTTTCAGTACAGTTCTGAGAGACTCCCATAGATCTCAACAGGCTTTGAGTCAGGCCATATCAGAGCAGTGTTTAAGTTTGTATTTGTTTTTTCATTGTCAAGATTTATCCACGATGGGGGTTTTCCTTGGATAATTACATTCACCCAGGCTCCATCTGATTAAATTAATTACCCATAAATAATTAATATAAGTTTTCCTCACAATTAACGGATAGGAACATGCTTGACTAATGATCAGACCAAGGAGAAGTTTAGGCAATGAAGTCTTTTACTGCTTGAACCCTATTTCACCTTCCTTTCATTTTCCTTTTTTCTATTTTTAAACATCTTTTAATCCTACAATGATATGAACATTACTGAATAACAGGGTGCTTCAAACAAAGGATGACTGTGTGCTAATGACAGACTTTGGTGGTATTTTGCTTACCTAATAGAAGGTGCTACAGAGTTCACACAACTCCCGTGTGGATCAAGAAGTGGTCAGCAGGATCAGGATCAGACCCAGACTTTGTAACAATAACCCCTTCATGGAGTTCTTAGCCATCAGTTCCACCATTCACCATGGTCACATGGACTTTGTGTTTGACAGCAGGAATAAAACTTGGGACATTCTGCTCAATAAATAAAATAAAATGGGTCCTATTACATAAGCTAAAGGCGAATTTCTGTTAGTGGTAGCAATAATAGGCCTTTTATCCTATCTAGACACTAGAGTGAGTGAGATGGTAACAGACTCTTGTTCATGTCTGACATCCAACACAGTAGATGGCAGTGGAATGCACACACTGTACAGTGTACAGAAGGATGACACTCTCAGAAGCACTGATTACACTGGCAATGATATAAAATCAGGACAGCTCCTGGACCTGATGTAAATTGGGGATGAAATCTTGACCCTATTGACGTCAATGGGAATATTGCTATTGACTTCAAAGGAGCCAGGATTTCACCCTGTGTATGTGGGTGGTAGTCACTGAATGCCATGTTAGTCCAGTGTTTCATTATTCACTTTCATTAAAATGGTTAGGAATGATTGGATAACTAACATAGTGAATAGCAGTGTAAATGGGGTAGTATCCAAGGCTAAAATAAGGGAAAGAACAAGTTAAGAATTACTTAGACAAGTTAGATATCTTCAAGTCAGCAGGACCTGACAAAATACATTGTAGAATACTTATGGAACTGTCTGAAGAGATTTTTTGAGCCATTAGCCATTATCTTTGCGAGCTCATGGAGACAGGAGAGTCCCAGAGGACTGGAAAAGGGCAAATAGAGTACCTATCTATAAAAAGGGGAATAAGGACAACCCAGCGAGTTATAGACCAGTTAGTTTAACATCACTACAGAAAGATAATGGAGCAAATAATCAATCTGTAAGCACCTAGAAGATAATAAGGTGATAAATAACAGTCAACATGGATTTGGCAAGAACAAATCATGTCACACCAACCTCATATCCTTTTTGATTGGGCAACAAGCCTTGTGGATAGAGGGAAACAGTAGATGTGCTATATCTTGACTCTAATAAGGCTTTTGATACTGTCTCATTTGACCTTCTCATAAATAAACCTGGGAAACACAGCCTAGATGAACCTACAATATGGTAGGTGCACAAACTGATTGGCAAACTGTATTCAGAGTGTAGTTATCAATGGTTCACAGCCAAGCTGGAAGGGCATATCGAGTGGAGTCTCACAAGCATCTGTCCTGGGTCTGGTTCTATTCAATATCTTCATAAATGATTTGGAAAATGGCATAGAGAGTACTCTTTGTGGATGATACCAAGCTGGGAGTGGTTGCAAACATTTTGGAGGGTAGGATTAGAATTCAAAATGATCTTGACAAACTTGAGAAATGGTCTGAAAGAAACAGGATGAAATTCAGTAAGGACAAATGTAAGTTAATACACTGAGGAAGGTGTGACAGGTTCGGTCACAGAGACCCCCTTGGGACTGTCACCTGATGTGCAGAAACTACCTCTGAGCCCATTTTCTTTGCCAGGTTGGGACTCCAGAAACCTGTCTTGTTGAGTCAGACAGGCTAACCTGCTGCAACACAGACCCAGGGTCTGAACCATGCCCCCAAAGCTGCAGACTTAACTGAAAACAGCCCAGCAAGTACTCCTGTCTCCAGCACCTGGACACCCAGCTCCCCATGGGCTCCAAACCCCAAATAAATCTGTTTTACTCTATATAAAGCTTATACAGGGTAAACTCATAACTTGTCCGCCCTCTATAACACTGATAGAGAGATATGCACAGCTGTTTGCTCCTCCAGGTATTAATCACTTACTCTGGGTTTATCAATAAACAAAAGTTATTTTATTAAGTATAAAAAGTAGGATTTAAGTGGTTTCAAATAATAACAGAGAGAACAAAGTAAGTTACCAAGCAAAATAAAACAAAACATGCAAGTCTAAGCCTAATACATTAAGAAACTGAATACAGGTAAATCTCACCCTTAGAGATGTTCCAATAAGCTTCTTTCACCGACTAGACTTCTTCCTAGTCTGGGCCCAATCCTTTTCCCTGGTATAATCCTTGTTAGTTTCAGCTCAGGTGGTAACTAGGGGATTTCTCATGACTGGCAGCCCCCTTTGTTCTGTTCCACCCCCTTTTATAGCTTTGGCACAAGGCGGGGATCCTTTGTCTCTCTCTGGGTTCCCACCCCTCCTTCTACATGGAAAAGTACCAGGTTAAAGATGGATTCCAGTATCATGGGACATGTTCACATGTCCTGTGAGCCCCCCTCCATTCTTCCAAGTCTGGTCCGCACATTTGCAGTGAATCCATGCAGGTAAACAGAGCCATCTACAGTTAATTGTCCTAGTTAATGGGAGCCATCAAGATTCCAAGCCACCATTAGTGGCCCACACATTGCATAATTACAATAGAACTTCAGTGTTATACTTCATATTTTTAGTTTTAGATACAAGAATGATACATACATACAAATAGGATGAACACACTCAGTAGATTATAAGCTTTGTAATGATACCTTACAAGAGACCTTTGCATAAAGCATATTCCAGTTACATTATATTCACACTCATTAACATATTTCCATAAAACATATGGAGTGCAATGTCACAGAAGGAATAACCACTTGCAAAAATACAAAATGGGAAATGACTGCCTAGAAAGGAGTATGGCAGAAAAGGATCTGGGGGTTTTACTGGACCATAAATTAAAGATGAGTCAGTAGAAAACTGTTGCCAAAAATGTCATCATTCTGGGACGTATTAGCAGGAGTGTCATAAGCAAGACAAAAACAGTAATTTTTCCACTCTACTCAGCACCAGTAAGGCCTCAACTGGAGTACTGTGTCCATACTTCGGAAAAAGTGGACAAATTGGAGCAAGCCCAGAGAAGAGCAACAAAAATAATTAAAGGTCTAGAAAACATGATCTACAACTGAAAAAACAGGGTTTGTTTTGTCTGGGGAAGAGAAGACTGAGGGGGGTGGGGACAGGAAAACAGTCTTCAAGTACATAAAAGATTCTTATAAAGAGGAGGGTCAGGATTTAAATTCAGCCAGAGCCATCCAGAGCGGAGCTCCGGTAAATATTTTCAAATTTGTGGGAGTCCTGATACCACTTCGAGCCTCCTCACCCTGACCCATAGGGCTAATGCCCTGAGCCCCAAATGGGAGGGAGGTGTGTGTGTGTGTGTGGGCTCTAGGAAATAACCTGATAATTTAAGCCCTGAGGAGGGTGATAAATTATTCTCCTTAACCACTGAGGACAGAACACGAAGGAATGGTCTTAAATTGCCACAAGGAAGCTTTAAGTTAAATGTTATGTCAGAGTAGATAAGCACTGCAACAAATTATCTCTGGAGGTTGTGGAATATCCATCACTGGAGACTCATCCAAGACTCATCACGCCCTCGGATCGCTACCCCTTCCTGCTTCTCCACGTGGGCACCAATGATACTGCCAAGAATGACCTTGAGCGGATCACTGCAGACTACGTGGCTCTGGGAAGAAGGATAAAGGAGTTTGAGGTGCAAGTGATGTTCTCATCCATCCTCCCCGTGGAAGGAAAAGGCTGGGGTAGGGACCGTCGAATCGTGAAAGTCAACGAATGGCTACGCAGGTGGTGTTGGAGAGAAGGCTTTGGCTTCTTTGACCATGGGATGGTGTTCCATGAAGGAGGAGTGCTGGGCAGAGACGGGCTCCACCTAACAAAAAGAGGGAAGAGCATCTTTGTGAGCAGGCTGGCTAACCTAGTGAGGAGGGCTCTAAACTAGGTTCACCGGGGGAAGGAGACCAAAGCCCTGAGGTAAGTGGGCAAGCAGGATACCGGGAGGAAGCACAGGCAGGAATGTCTGTGAGGGGAGGGCTCCTGCCTCATACTGAGAATGAGGGGCGATCAGCAGGTTATCTCAAGTGCCTATATACAAATGCACAAAGCCTTGGAAACAAGCAGGGAGAACTGGAGGCCCTGGTGAAGGCAAGGAATTATGACGTGATTGGAATAACAGAGACTTGGTGGGATAACTCACATGACTGGAGTACTGTCATGGATGGTTATAAACTGTTCAGGAAGGACAGGCAGGGCAGAAAAGGTGGGGGAGTAGCACTGTATGTAAGGGAGCAGTATGACTGCTCAGAGCTCCGGTATGAAACTGCAGAAAAACCTGAGTGTCTCTGGATTAAGTTTAGAAGTGTGAGCAACAAGAGTGATGTAGTGGTGGGAGTCTGCTATAGGCCACCGGACCAGGGGGATGAGGTGGATGAAGCTTTCTTCCAGCAACTCACAGAAGCTACTAGATCGCACGCTCTGGTTCTCATGGGCGACTTTAATCATCCTGATATCTGCTGGGAGAGCAATACAGCGGTGCATAGACAATCCAGGAAGTTTTTGGAAAGCGTAGGGGACAATTTCCTGGTGCAAGTGCTAGAGGAGCCAACTAGGGGGGGAGCTTTTCTTGACCTGCTGCTCACAAACAGGGAAGAATTAGTAGGGGAAGCAAAAGTGGATGGGAATCTGGGAGGCAGTGACCATGAGTTGGTCGAGTTCAGGATCCTGACACAGGGAAGAAAGGTAAGCAGCAGAATACGGAACCTGGACTTCAGGAAAGCAGACTTCGACTCCCTCAGGGAACTGATGGGTAGGATCCCCTGGGGGAATAACATGAGGGGGAAAGGAGTCCAGGAGAACTGGCTGTATTTCAAGGAATCCCTATTGAGGTTACAGAGACAAACCATCCCGATGTGTCGAACGAATAGTAAATATGGCAGGCGACCAGCTTGGCTTAACAGTGAAATCCTTGCGGATCTTAAACATAAAAAAGAAGCTTACAAGAAGTGGAAGATTGGACAAATGACCAGGGAAGCGTATAAAAATGTTGCTCGGGCATGTAGGAATGAACTCAGGAGGGCCAAATCGCACCTAGAGCTGCAGCTAGCAAGAGATGTCAAGAGTAACAAGAAGGGTTTCTTCAGGTATGTTGGCAACAAGAAGAAAGCCAAGGAAAGTGTGGGCCCCTTACTGAATGAGGGAGGCAACCTAGTGACAGAGGATGTGGAAAAAGCTAATGTACTCAATGCTTTTTTGCCTCTGTCTTCATGAACAAGGTCAGCTCCTAGACTGCTGCGCTGGGCAACACAGCATGGGGAGTAGGTGGCCAGCCCTCTGTGGAGAAAGAAGTGGTTAGGGACTATTTAGAAAAGCTGGACGTGCACAAGTCCATGGGGCTGGATGCGTTGCATCCGAGAGTGCTAAAGGAGCTGGCGGCTGTGATTGCAGAGCCATTGGCCATTAACTTTGAAAACTCAAGGCGATCGGGGGAAGTCCCGGACGACTGGAAAAAGGCTAATGTAGTGCCCATCTTTAAAAAAGGGAAGAAGGAGGATCCTGGGAACTACAGGCCAGTCAGCCTCACCTCAGTCCCCGGAAAAATCATGGAGCAGGTCCTCAAGGAATCAATCCTGAAGCACTTACATGAGAGGAAAGTGATCAGGAACAGTCAGCATGGATTCACCAAGGGACGGTCATTCCTGACTAATCTAATCGCCTTCTATGATGAGATTACTGGTTCTGTGGATGAAGGGAAAGCAGTGGATGTATTGTTTCTTGACTTTAGCAAAGCTTTTGACACGGTCTCCCACAGTATTCTTGTCAGCAAGTTAAAGAAGTATGGGCTGGATGAATGCACTATAAGGTGGGTAGAAAGTTGGCTAGATTGTCGGGCTCAACGGGTAGTGATCAATGGCTCCATGTCTAGATGGCAGCCGGTATCAAGTGGAGTGCCCCAAGGGCGATCCTGGAGCCGGTTTTGTTCAATATCTTCATAAATGATCTGGAGGATGGTGTGGATTGCACTCTCAGCAAATTTGCGGATGATACTAAACTAGGAGGAGTGGTAGATATGGTGGCAGGTAGGGATAGGATACAGAGGAACCTAGACAAATTGGAGGATTGGGCCAAAAGAGGTTCAACAAGGATAAGTGCAGGGTCCTGCACTTAGGACGGAAGAATCCAATGCACCGCTACAGACTAGGGACCGAATGGCTAGGCAGCAGTTCTGCGGAAAAGGACCTAGGGGTGACAGTGGACGAGAAGCTGGATATGAGTCAACAGTGTGCCCTTGTTGCCAAGAAGGCCAATGGCATTTTGGGATGTATAAGCAGGGGCATAGCCAGCAGATCGAGGGACGTGATTGTTCCCCTCTATTCGACATTGGTGAGGCCTCATCTGGAGTACTGTGTCCAGTTTTGGGCCCCGCACTACAAAAAGGATGTGGATAAATTGGAGAGACTCCAGCGAAGGGCAACAAAAATGATTAGGGGTCTGGAACACATGACTTATGAGGAGAGGCTGAGGGAACTGGGATTGTTTAGTCTGCAGAAGAGAAGAATGAGGGGAGATTTGATAGCTGCTTTCAACTACCTGAGAGGTGGTTCCAAAGAGGATGGTTCTAGACTATTCTCAGTGGTAGAAGATGACAGGACAAGGAGTAATGGTCTCAAGTTGCAGTGGGGGAGGTTTAGGTTGGATATTAGGAAAAACTTTTTCACTAGGACGGTGGTGAAACACTGGAATGCATTACCTAGGGAGGTGGTAGAATCTCCTTCCTTAGAAGTTTTTAAGGTCAGGCTTGACAAAGCCCTGGCTGGGATGATTTAATTGGGAATTGGTCCTGCTTTGAGCAGGGGTTTGGACTAGATGACCTCCTGAGGTCCCTTCCAACCGTGATATTCTATGATTCTATGATTCTATGATTGGAGGTTTTTAAGAACAGGTTAGACAAACACCCATCAGGGATGGTCTAGACTTAGTCCTGCCTTTAACTAACTGCTTCAGAATACTTCTTCCTACAAATTATAAGAGGCAAAACAGTTGTTAGTCTACGATGTTAAAATCTACTGAGCCATTTATGGCTACTTGCATGACAAAAACAAATCTATGTCGTCCATGAGACAGGAAGTAGCCAAGGGCCAGATCATCCTCTCCCTTGGAAAAACCCTTTGGAGGGGGTGTAGAGGGGACTAAAGCTCCACAACATCCCCCTCACTGAATTCCCTCTGGATTATTATGTTGGGAAGGGGGAGAAATATGTGAAGAGGGGCTGGTCCCCAAACCCTCAGATCTCAACATCTGTCAAAGGCAAAAGGCCACCTGCACATATTCTCTTTGCATCAGCTCCAAGGCACCCTGTTCTTGCCTCTGGGTCTCATTCAGTGGGGCTCCAGGGGGATCCCACACAAGATGTCATCTTGGAGAAAGCTCTCCTGTATAGAGGGAGAAGAAGTACTATAACTCTGTGGGGCTGTCTTTCCTTTTCAGCAAATTCCCTGTGGGGTTTGATAATGTAAGTTTGCTCCCTCCTGTTTTTGTTCTACCCTTCTCTCAGTCCCCCACCTCCACATTGCACAGATCCTTGGAATTATAGCTGGTCTGTCCAAGGAGAGGGGAAATAATGCAGGGAGGGAGAATGGGTCACCTTGTCTCCCATGTGGGAGATCTTCATACAGACAGTCCACGCAAATCTGGGTGGTCAGGGGCAGGAGCAACTCATGAGAAATTTAGGAGAGTGCAAGATTTTTTCACTGTAGTGCAGACAGAATACATGGGTAAATCCATCTTTATCACCACATAACAAGCTAACTTCAAAAATAGAAATTCCTTTACTTCCCTTGGCCATACAGGTGGTTTGTAGTACAAGACAGGTATTGATTTAGTTGCATGAATTATGATGTTAGATACTTAGCAAGTGACAATCATCATCTTGTCTGAGACTGGAAAGAATTGTGAATGGGGCCAGGTGTTAGGCATTTTAAATTACTTTCCCCTCCATTTGCCCTGTTTTGTCTCTTATTCAAATCCCCCTACCCACCCCCCCTACATATATTTTACCCACTGCTATTTAACAGGATTAGAGAGTTACATGCATCCTGAAAGCAAATATATCAACAGCAAATCTGCCTTCCCTAAGGCCTACAATAATACAGCTAGAACTTGCTTACCCACTATAGGTGAGGCTTCTCTTCACCCTGTAGTGTGATTTTTCAAGCTCTCTGAACATAGCTGTCAACACAGCCACTTCCCTCTTCAGCCACTGGATTCTTAACATTCATCACGGGGAGGGGGGTGTTCCTTATGCCTCAGATTCCTGAATAACTAAACCCCCCTGCACCCACTAACAATAATCATGTTGAAATATGACTGTGCCCCATTTTTTTCTTGCCTGTGTGGTCATGCTATTACCATTGTAAGGAATGGTATTACAGCAGAAGTGTCTTTGAAGCTTAGGTTTCAGAGTAGCAGCTGTGTTAATCTGTATTAAAGATTAAAATTAATTAAAAAAGAAAGGAGTACTTGTGGCACCTGAGAGACTAACACATTTATTTGAGCATAAGCTTTCGTGAGCTATAGCTCACTTCTGTAGCTCACGAAAGCTTATGCTCAAATAAATTTGTTAGTCTCTAAGGTGCCACAAGTACTCCTGTTCTTTTTTGAAGGTTAAGGCACTATTTATGTTGCAAATGCAACCATGTCAGGTCACAGCATGGTTGCTCCCCAATATTTTGAAGTGTGGATGGAATGCAAGACTCAGGAATGGCTCATGAAAATTATTTTTAAACTGTTTAAATTGTCTTCTGACTACACAGGCAGTTAAACCATGTTTGAAACAATTTTTTCTTCAAACTGCATCTATCTTGGATTTCAGACATGCTCCACAGTCCTGTGTATACAGTTGTGACGGGGCACACTCAGCTCTCCTGAGTGCCTCCTGTCAGCTTGGTAAAATCCTGCACTCTTCCTTTTTTCTGTTCCTGCTGCTCTTTGTTGGTGGTTGCCTTCCTCAGGCAGGTCTTCAGTGGTTCAGCCCTCCAGCTAAGTCACACATCGTCTAAAGACGCATGAGGAACCCCTTCCGGGGTAACACAGTCCAAAAAATAGCTGGCACTCTCTGGGATCTTCAGCTCCGTCTCTGGGCCTGTTTAAACTCTAGTTCCTTTCTTGGGCTCCAAAACTAAACTTATCCCCTTCTTGGGGCTCTGGCCACTCCACCAGTGGCTGGTGGGAGAACCTGGGCCTGCCTACTACTCTGGGTCCCAACAACTAGCAGCATTGCGCTGCTTTCTTTAATAGGTGCTATTGCTGCATTCCTTGAGCTACTTCCCACTCTGTTCACCCCCTTCTTGGGTTCTCTGTCTGTCCTCTGTTTAAGCAGGCTATTACCCAGGCCTCCTTTCCTGGAGAGTTCTTCATTCTCTGTCCTGATTTCTCAGGGTCTTCTCTCAAGCCTCTTTGTCTGTAGCACTTGTAACAGTCTCTGCCCCATTTTAGTCAGGGTTCTTTCTCCCAGGCTTCTGTGCCTAGAAAGCTTCATCGTCCTATCCCTACTTGACCAGGCTTTCTCCGCAACCTCTCATTAAGTCCTTCTTCACCCTTCTGGTCCCAGCCAGCAACTGATCTGCCCAGGCCCTGTAGTTCCTTTTAACTGAGCCTGCTAAGAGCTCTGATTAGCTGCTTCCCTGCAGCCTTGCTAGGCAGGCATGGAGGACCCGCCTTTACTGCTCCTTTTCCTGGGGCAGAACAGAGGGCCTCCAGCAGGGGGCCTCAAAGGACCTGGTACACCCCATCACAACAGATTGCACATGGCTCCTGGAGGGGAAAAATAATGGGAATCTATTTATTTCAACAAGCTTTGGATCAGGTCTAAAAACTATTGCTCTTTTGCCTCCTATTATTTTGTATATAGATAACAGCAGAAAGGTATTATAGGGGGAGCTGGGAACTTTCAGAGTTTTAGGATAAACCCCTCTATTTAGGAAAAAGAACAGGAGTACTTGTGGCACCTTAGAGACTAACACATTTATTAGAGCATAAGCTTTTGTGGGCTACAGCCCACTTCATCGGATGCATAGAATGGAACATACAGTAAGATAGATAGATAGAGATATATATACATACAGATAAGTTGGAAGTTACCATACAAACTGTGGGAGGCTAATTAGTTAAGTTGAGCTATTATCAGCAGGAGAAAAAAACTTTCGTAGTGATAATCAAGATGGCCCATTTAGACAGTTGACAAGAAGGTGTGAGGATACTTAACATGGGGAAATAGAGTCAATATGTGTAATGGCCCAGCCACTCCCAGTCTCTATTCAAACCCAAGTTAATGGTATCTAGCGATGGTCACATAAACACCACCCTATACCGGAAACCTACTGACCGCTATACTTACCTACATACCTCCAGCTTCCATCCAGGGCACACCACACAATCCATTGTCTACAGCCAAGCCCTACGATACAACTGCATTTGCTCCAATCCCTCAGACAGAGACAAACACCTACAAGATCTCTATCAAGCATTCTTAAAACTACAATACCCATCTGCTGAAGTGAAAAATCAGATTGACAGAGCCAGAAGGGTACCCAGAAGTCACCTACTACAGGACAGGCTCAACAAAGAAAATAACAGAACGCCACTAGCTGTCACCTTCAGTCCCCAACTAAAAACCTCTCCAGCGCATCATCAAAGATTTACAACCTATCCTGAAAAATGGTCCCTCATTCTCACAGATCTTGGGAGACAGACCAGTCCTTGCTTACAGACAGCCCCCCAACCTGAACCAAATACTCATCAGCAACCACACACCACACAACAAAAACACTAACCCAGGAACCTATCCTTGCAACAAAGCCCGATGCCAACTCTGTCCACATATTTATTCAAGTGACACCATCACAGGACCTAATCACATTAGCCACGCCATCAGGGGCTCGTTCACCTGCACATCTACCAATGTGATATATGCCATCATGTGCCAGCAATGCCCCTCTGCCGTGTTCATTGGCCAACCTGGACAGTCTCTACGCAAAAGAATAAATGGACACGAATCTGACATCAGGAATCATAACATTCAAAAACCTGGTAGGAGAACACTTCAACTTCTCTGGCCACTCAGTAAAAGATTTAAGGGTGGCAATTTTGCAACAGAAAAGCTTCAAAAACAGACTCCAACGAGAAACTGCTGAGCTTGAATTAATATGCAAACTAGATACCATTAACTTGGGTTTGAATAGAGACTGGGAGTGGCTGGGTCATTACCCATATTGAATCTATTTCCTTAAGTTCAGTATCCTCACACCTTCTTGTCAACTGTCTAAATGGACCATCTTGAATTATCACTACAAAATTTTTTTCCTCCTGCTGATAATAGCTCATCTTAACTAATTAGCCATGTATATATATATATCTCTTACTATATGTTCCATTCTATGCATCTGATGAAATGGGCTGTAGCCCATGAAAGCTTATGCTCTAATAAATGTGTTAGTCTTTAAGGTGCCACAAGTACTCCTGTTCTTTTTGTGGATACTGACTAACACGGCTGCTACTCTGAAACCCTCTATTTAGGTTGCCTAACATGTTCCATCATAAAGGCTTCTTGCAACTTTTCTTTGCAACACCTCCATTGTTTGCAGCAGACCTTTGACGTCCAGAAGGAGGTACCCCTCAGGTTTGAGAAGCACATTTTCTTTGTCCCATGTAATTCCATTCAGATTTGACTGAGACAGAAATTGTCAAAAATTGCTTTCCTGTCTCTCGCAGTCGTTGGAAGAATTTTTGGCAGCATGAGAAAATCACTGAACATTCTGATCCTGGGCTCAGGCCATCACTCAATCAGCAGCAGCGGCACATGCTGCCGTGGGAACACTAAAGAGCTGTTACAGCAGCTGTAACAGGATGAGGAGAAGAGAGCTGGTCTGGACTCGCTGCACCTCTGTAAATCGCTGGCTCTCCCCACCCACCTAGCAGCAACAGCCAGTGCCTCTGTCAAAACATGAGGTAGGAGCTTCCCCAGCTTGGGGGATGGGAACAAGAGACTGCCAGTCCAAGCTACACTTCCCCACAGCCACTCTCTGGACCTAGAACCTGGATCCAATGACCTATCCCATCTCTTCTGCTGACAGCTAATATTACTAGTCCAAGTTCAAGTAGTATCTGTCTGTACTACAATGCTGAAGGTTCAGGATTCCACCCCTGCTAATGGCTCACAATGTGGGTGAGGTGGTAGTTACAGCTGCAAATAAATAACTGGGAACATAATCTTTTCCCAAAACAACACCACCACCACCATCACACACCCAAGGACAAAGGCACACAAACAATTTCCTTAAAAGAACATTATTTAGGTTCCAAAGTCAAGTACTAAAAAGATAGGAAATGACAGATTTTCAGTTGCCAGTGCAATCTTAATTCACCCCCTTGTGCATGTACATTATGATACAATCTTTTATTACATGATCACATGCTTTTTTTTCTATGCATGGGGTGGATGCATAAAATGGCAGAACTAAGGTTATGTGGACAACCATAAAACTGGCTTTTCCTAACTTTTGAGTGTTTGTTATTTAGGTTGCAGATGTTCTTTTAAAGTAATTTTTTACATGTATAGTATATATAATTTATTAAAAGTCTCTGAGGTAACCTAGTAACTTATAATAATAGATGTTGTTGGGATATCAAACATTTATTATGCATCATTACCATAAAATATGGGCAGGCATTAAGTAGAACCGTTCAAATCCACACAGTAGGTCTGAAGCCAATGATCCCAACCTTCTTAATGAAAGCATTCATTCTAACGAAGCAAGGATAATATGAAATTAGAATCACTGAGCACAGTTTTTGATGTCAATAAATCAGTGAACATGTTGCAATGACATTCAAAATAAAGTCAGTCAATGCAAATATTTAACCAGGTATTGTGGTAATTTTTTGTTCCTTTTCTCTAGTGCAAATGTGGCCATTAATTTCTCTCCTCTCTGCAGTGTGCTTCTTGGATCAATTAAAATCATTACGTGACATATGAGAGAAGTGAAGCGAATTCCAATTTGGTGAATACATGTTCTGCTACAGCAGAAAAACTTCAAGTGTAACAGGTAAACATATTTCTAGTTATTATGTTGTAATCCGTAGGGAAGGCAGATTTACATATCTATTCTTTCACCCCTGATGCTGGATGGGGTACTAAGAATGCCACTCTGATTCAGCAATAACATACAGCAATGCTGATCTCCAGCCAAGTTTGTCCCTTCTTGTTTGCTTGATATTGTTTTCTTTGCATTTAATTCATGCTGACTTTCATCCAATTGGCCTTGCACAATTTTCTAAACTTTTTCAGGTCCTTCTGCAATTTCACACTATCCTCCCACTTTATTTACAATCCCTCATCATTTGGTACAATTATCAGATTTGATTAATGTACTAATTACTATACATTAACCTAAATTTTCCGATTATTTATGAAGGTACTATGCAGTATTGTTTCCTTAACAGATACAAGTGCAATACTCCAGATTTCTTTCAGATTTTAAAGTGAATCTCATACATCATCATATATTATTATTTATTCAGATTAATATTTTTATTACTGTAGAATCTAGGAGACCAGAAAGCTTTACTAAATGTACATACACTTAGCCAAATTCTGCTCTCATTTATACTGATATAATTACTCCCGGTAGACACTGAGAGCAGAATTAGGCGATTATGTTCACTGCATCCCATGTATACACAAAAAGAAAAGGAGTACTTGTGGCACCTTAGAGACTAACCAATTTATTTGAGCATGAGCTTTCGTGAGCTACAGCTCACTTCATCAGATGTTTACCGTGGAAACTGCAGCAGACTTTATATACACACAGAAATCATGAAACAATACCTCCTCCCACCCCACTGTCCTGCTGGTAATAGCTTATCTAAAGTGATCAACAGGTGGGCCATTTCCAGCACAAATCCAGGTTTTCTCACCCTCCACCCCCCCACACAAATTCACTCTCCTGCTGGTGCTAGCCCATCCAAAGTGACAACTCTTTACATAATCAAGTCGGGCTATTTCCTGCATAGATCAAGGTTTTCTCACATCCCCCCCACCCCCATACACACACAAACTCACTCTCCTGCTGGTAATAGCTCATCTAAACTGACCATTCTCCAGGTTTAAATCCAAGTTAAACCAGAACATCTGGGGGGGGGGGGTAGGAAAAAACAAGAGGAAACAGGCTACCTTGCATAATGACTTAGCCACTCCCAGTCTCTATTTAAGCCTAAATTAATAGTATCCAATTTGCAAATGAATTCCAATTCAGCAGTTTCTCGCTGGAGTCTGGATTTGAAGTTTTTTTGTTTTAAGATAGCGACCTTCATGTCTGTGATTGCGTGACCAGAGAGATTGAAGTGTTCTCCGACTGGTTTATGAATGTTATAATTCTTGACATCTGATTTGTGTCCATTTATTCTTTTACGTAGAGACTGTCCAGTTTGACCAATGTACATGGCAGAGGGGCATTGCTGGCACATGATGGCATAGATCACATTGGTGGATGTGCAGGTGAACGAGCCTCTGATAGTGTGGCTGATGTTATTAGGCCCTGTGATGGTGTCCCCTGAATAGATATGTGGGCACAATTGGCAACGGGCTTTGTTGCAAGGATAAGTTCCTGGGTTAGTGGTTCTGTTGTGTGGTATGTGGTTGTTGGTGAGTATTTGCTTCAGGTTGCGGGGCTGTCTGTAGGCAAGGACTGGCCTGTCTCCCAAGACTTGTGAGAGTGTTGGGTCATCCTTTAGGATAGGTTGTAGATCCTTAATAATGCGTTGGAGGGGTTTTAGTTGGGGGCTGAAGGTGACGGCTAGTGGCGTTCTGTTATTTTCTTTGTTAGGCCTGTCCTGTAGTAGGTAACTTCTGGGAACTCTTCTGGCTCTATCAATCTGTTTCTTTACTTCTGCAGGTGGGTATTGTAGTTGTAAGAAAGCTTGACAGAGATCTTGTAGGTGTTTGTCTCTGTCTGAGGGGTTGGAGCAAATGCGGTTGTATCGCAGAGCTTGGCTGTAGACGATGGATCGTGTGGTGTGGTCAGGGTGAAAGCTGGAGGCATGCAGGTAGGAATAGCGGTCAGTAGGTTTACGGTATAGGGTGGTGTTTATGTGGCCATTGTTTATTAGCACTGTAGTGTCCAGGAAGTGGATCTCTTGTGTGGACTGGACCAGGCTGAGGTTGGTGGTGGGATGGAAATTGTTGAAATCATGGTGGAATTCCTCAAGGGCTTCTTTTCCATGGGTCCAGATGATGAAGATGTCATCAATATAGCGCAAGTAGAGTAGAGGCTTTAGGGGACGAGAGTTGAGGAAGCGTTGTTCTAAATCAGCCATAAAAATGTTGGCATACTGTGGGGCCATGCGGGTACCCATAGCAGTGCCGCTGATCTGAAGGTATACATTGTCCCCAAATGTGAAATAGTTATGGGTAAGGACAAAGTCACAAAGTTCAGCCACCAGGTTAGCCGTGACATTATCGGGGATAGTGTTCTTGACGGCTTGTAGTCCATCTTTGTGTGGAATGTTGGTGTAGAGGGCTTCTACATCCATAGTAGCCAGGATGGTGTTATCCTTGTCATTATGCAAGGTAGCCTGTTTCCTCTTGTTTTTTCCTACCCCCCCCCCCCCAGATGTTCTGGTTTAACTTGGATTTAAACCTGGAGAATGGTCAGTTTAGATGAGCTATTACCAGCAGGAGAGTGAGTTTGTGTGTGTATGGGGGTGGGGGGGATGTGAGAAAACCTTGATCTATGCAGGAAATAGCCCGACTTGATTATGTAAAGAGTTGTCACTTTGGATGGGCTAGCACCAGCAGGAGAGTGAATTTGTGTGGGGGGGTGGAGGGTGAGAAAACCTGGATTTGTGCTGGAAATGGCCCACCTGTTGATCACTTTAGATAAGCTATTACCAGCAGGACAGTGGGGTGGGAGGAGGTATTGTTTCATGATTTCTGTGTGTATATAAAGTCTGCTGCAGTTTCCACGGTAAACATCTGATGAAGTGAGCTGTAGCTCACGAAAGCTCATGCTCAAATAAATTGGTTAGTCTCTAAGGTGCCACAAGTACTCCTTTTCTTTTTGCGAATACAGACTAACACGGCTGTTCCTCTGAAACCTGTCATGTATACACATTTCATCTTCAAAGTGCAGTGCAGACATTAACTAAGTCACTAAATAAATACTGAAATACTTATCTGAACTGAATCTCTTTGGTCTAGATACTGGGCTGAAAAAATCTCGTAAGAATAGGCTTTCCTTTAAGACTTTTTATATTTCCTGCTTCTGGGTGGGTCTCGAATCTCATTGGATTGTATTTCCGGCAGCATTTAATTACTTATCCTTCAAAACATGCCTGCCACCAGGAAATGCAGAGGAATATGAAATACATAAACAGCCCAAGCAAAGAGCTCAGTTCTGGAAAGTCTTGAGTTCCCCCGATTCCCACTATCATCACTCTGTCAAAGCAAGGGCATGCACATCAGCTGTTTGAAGGGAAATATCCATCTGTCTCTGTTATTTTAAATGTAAAATTGAATATGGGAATGGAGAATGACATCAGACTGTATGTTGGATACACAGACGCCAACTCCGTGGGTGCTCCGGGGCTTGGGCATGCATGGGGAAAAATTAGTTGGTGCTCTGCACCCACTGGCAGCCAAGCTGCCCTCCCCCCGCACCTCACCTCCTCCCCACCCTGAGCATGCCGCATCCCCAGTCCTCCGCTTACCTCCCAGCACTTCCCGCCGCCAAACAGCTGTTTGGCGGTGCTTAGGACTTTCCAGGAGAGAGAGGGGAGGAGAGGGGATGCGGCACGCTCAGGGGAGGAGGTGGAGAAGAGGTGGGGCAGGGGCGGGGATTTGGGGGAAGGGGATGGAATGGGAGCAGGAAGGGGGCGGGACTTTATTCCAGTGGGTGGTTCTAGGAGTGAGTGTGGATTGTGCTGGCTCCTGCTCTCACTTTGTCTGTGTGACTGAGTATCAGGCCTTTGAAATCTCTTGGCCTTCTTAGTAGCAAGCCCAAGTCTCTGGAATTCCTTCCCAGAGAAGGACAGGATGAGTTCCACATTCGCTGGATTAATGGTGCACTGCAAGACTCACCTCTTTGCCAAAGCAATCCCCAAATAATGGATCAAGGAAAATAAAAAATAACCATCTTGGTAGTCAGCAAGCCAACAACTAAAGCGAAGAGAAGGATGGAGACCTGAATCTCCCTTCTAGATAGATCACTCTTTTATTCATAACCTGTGTAGAGTCTCTTGATAGAATGGTGCTATTTGCAGTGCTAGTTGCTTGAATAATGCGACAGATAATAACTGGAGATTAAAGTTCAACATTTCCGGTGTTAAAATAATAATTTACAGGCTAAATTGCAAACAATTAAGGTTATTTGGAGAAAGAGCAATCCTCTGAAACCCATTCCTTTTCATTAGCACAAGAAAGCCCACCAATTGCCATACTCCTCTACCGAATATAAGGCTTTGTCTATACTTAAAAGTTTTGTTGCTTTAATTGTGTCCCAAAACCACCCGTTTGTGGATGCAGTTATGCCAATATAAGAGTGCTAATATCTGTATATCTTCTTCTAGTTTGGGAACCAACATGAACTATAGCAGTATAAAATGTCTTATGCTGGAATTAGTGAATCTACGCTGTGGCTCTTACAGAATAACTGTGTCATCACTTTATTGGCATAGGGCAAATCTACCCTAAAGTGCTACATTGGTGCAGCTACACCGATGCAGCTGTAGCGTGTCTGGTGAAGACATAGTGCCGGTGTGGACAGGAGTTAGGTTGATGTAACTTATGTCACTTGGGGGTGTCTTTTTCACACTTTCACACTTTGGGGGGGTGTCTTTTTCACATCAACTTAGCAGTAGTGTAGACCAGCCCATAGTGAGGCCAGTAAAATTGTTAAGTGCAGATCAGCCCTAAGGTCTGATGCCCAGATCCTCAAAGGAAACCAATGGGAGTTAGGCACCTAAATACCATTGGACCTCTGGGCCTAAGCCTGATATGGCCATAAAACAGATAACATATCTGAATTAAGATTCAGTGCATTTCAGTATATTTTTGATGTATAAAATAAACATAATATACGGCTATTTCAAATTTTCAAAGGCACTGCAAAGGGGTATTTAATTGACAGACTTAATAGTAAAGTAATGGTCCAGATTCTGATCTCATTTACCTTGGTGTCTATTGAAGTCACTGTAGTTAGCCTGGTATAGATTGGGTATAATTTGAGCTCAGAATCAGGCCCAGTGAATGTGCTGCAGCTGTGCTAGACAGCATCATGAACATTTTAGGGGGAAAATAAACAACTGAAAACTGACAAAGTGTCAGCTTACTCATCAGACCATATATATGTAAGTTTTAGCAGCAGCTACTCTGTTTTCTAGCCTCAGCATGCTTGGAATGAAAATATTTTCTCTATTCATTTCCCAAGATATGTTTTGCATTAGGCATTTAGAAACAGTTGTGAAATGTCAGAATACTATCTGGAAAGTTTTATTATCAAAGTGCTTAATCATTTCTTTCTCTCTCTTTATTTTTTAGCAAAGAGGGTTAGATCAGAAAAAGAGCTATTTGGGTTTCAGCCATGCAGCTTCTGGCTGTTCTAGCATCAGGTCTTATAAACTAAGCAGCATGGGGACAGATTTAGTATTTGGATCAGAAATGTCCAGGGAAAAGCCAGCTTCTACTGAAAGTGTTGCTGGTGATTCAGTAACCAGAACAGAGATGTGTGAAATATTCATAATTGAATGCAAAACTGTGCAAATAAATTGAATGGAACTGTTGGAAGTTAAAATGAATCAGTTTTCTACTAAATTTACATTAGCATCAAAAGCATATGACAATTTGAAATTTTGTTTGCTTTCAAGTAGAAATAGTCATTTTGTCAAAATAGCAAATGAAGCCAAATTTGGGAAATTGGAAATAAAAAGGTGAAAAATTTTCCTGGGAAATTTCCTGGGAGAAAAATGTAGAATTTTGCATAGCTATAGTTGTGTACCATTACTACAAAGTGAAAGGTTAGGGGGCATTGCAGTAACTAGAACATTTCTGACAACATTTTTTTGGGAAAATATTTAGTATTTTCCAACCAGCTCTTGCTGTTAACAGCAGCCACTTCAGTCAGTGGACAATGACCCTTGCCATGTAACTGAGGTATTAGCCTTTTGTAATCACCATCTTTACTGGGATATAAAGACCAGTATTTTCTCAGCGTGCGGGTGTGTCACACATTTGTTACAGAGGTCTTGCTGAAGGTGCTGTCTTTCATAGGAGATAGAAAACCAAACCGTGGTCCTGACCACTTGTGGTTATTAAATACCCTGTGGTAAGAACAATAGTATCAACTCCTCTTTCCTGTCCAAATTCCAATTTGTGTGAACATTTTACCTACCAAAAGCATTGCTCTATTTCAAATGAATACTAGTAGCCAGCAGAGTCCTCTCTGGTAGTGGGAATGAATTATTGGCACTCTGAGGGAATTAGTCAATCAGAAGATCTCACTCTTACAGTGTTTTCTTTGAAAGAATTTGAGAACCACTGTCTTAGAAGTATGGTGCCTACTGAAGGCTTCAAAGTACATATGATCCTCTCCCAATTCTCCCAGAGCCTCACTGCTTGGTTCTCAAAATGTTCATTCTATGGACTACCAAAGAGGAGGGCTATGCTGACCATCCATTTGCAGTCCATGGCCTATAGAATGAAATCACATTTTCCTGGGAAATATGTGTTATTTGGATGTCAAACTTACCTCCACCACACACAATCTCAGTGTTTTTTCATTCTTATTGTAGACAATAAATTATCTCCAGGATGCTAAATCATGAAGTCTGAAGTCTAGAAAATGTTGCTTGTGTTTGTTTGTTTTTTAAATTGATTTCACATCATTTTGAGGGTGGGCTTTTCAAAAGTGTTCAGTGTTGGCCACTGAAGTCCATGATAAAATGCCTGACTTCAAGGAAGCAGAATTAAGCCTATACTAAGTGCTCTGGAAAATCCCAATCGAAACGTCCTGAATTAGTGTATGTTTTGTTCCCCTCACTTTGGATTACTAATCTAGCCTTAGCAGGATGACAGATGTGCTAAGCAGCATGACGTGATGGAAATAAAGTATCCAGGAAGGAATCTATCTTTATGGTTTTATCCTTTCCCCCGCATCTCTGTAGTATCTGAGTCTTGTTAACCCCTCTTTTGATCTGTTTGTTTTAGAGAGGCCCTTTAAGCTTGGTTTGTATTACTTGCCTGCCCTGCAGAAGAGAAGATAGATAAATGCAGATATAACTTGATTTATAGGTACATTTAAATATCATAAGTGTGTATTATCTCTGTTAAACATGCTGGACATGCAGTTCAACTACTTTTATGGAGTAACTAAACAATAATGGATTTGTTGTCAGCACTGTCCAACCCACTGAGCGAGACAATTCACTATGGCAAAGATGTGTATTTGTTAGGCCTGTTGCACCACAGAGTAACATAATCCATTCTGGGTAGGATATGTATATTTTTTTATAATCTAAAAAGCGATTAATGTTTTAAAAGCTCTTCACTTCTTTGTAATTGGAAGTGTGGACAAAGATTTATTTCTGAATCTTAGTTTATGTTCAGTGTGTTTAGCAAACAATAAATCTATGTCAAATAAAAGCACAGATACTATCTAGACTTTGACCTCAGTTGCTCCATTAATACCAAGCCTAACTGAGTACATGAGAGAGTAAGTTCATTAAAGGGCATCTGATTTACACGTCATCTTGCTGCATTTGGCCCATTATGACCCTGAAGCTTCTTTGCCCTGTCATGATCAGTCATAAGGGACCTCAGGAAAACCCTGAGGGTAGAGAGATTCACTGACAAGTGCAGAGCTTGCTTAGTCAGCTAAATGCCAACTCTATAGCTGCTCCTGGCTCAGGGGACATGTTTCAAATGGACCAATGGTAGGAAGGATGGAGGCTAGAGCATTCCCATGGCTCAGCTATTCATAGATTCACAGATTCTAAGACCAGAAGGGGCCATTGTGATCATCTAGTCTGACCTGCTGTGTAGCACAGGCCATAGAACTTCCCTATAATAATTCCTAGAGTAGATCTTTCCGAAAAACATCCAATCTTGATTTAAAAAATGTCAGGGATTGAGAAACTGCCATGACCCTTGGTAAATTGTTCCATACGGCTAATTACTCTCACCATTAAAAATGTATGCCTTCTGGTCTTAATTTGTCTATCTTCAACTTTCAGCCATTGGATTTTGGTATACCTTTTTCTGCTAGACTGAAGAGCCCATTATTAAATATTTGTTCCCCATGTAGGTACCTATAGACCGGACCCAAGTCACCCTCAACATTGTTTTTATTTAGCTAAATAGGTTGAGCTCCTTGAGTCTATCACTGTAAGGCATGTTCTGTAAGCTTTACATCATTCTTGTGGCTCTTTTCTTCTGTGGGGGTAAAATGCAACATAGAGTCCATTGCCACTAGAGTGAAAGTTAAGGCAGGCTTTAGGGCTTAATCAGGGCCATTTTGTATGTGGGTTGTGAAAACTGCATCCCCACTGTAAGTGGAAGGCAAGACATGTGCAGTTCTCTGTTCTTTGTGTATTTTCTCCAGATATTTCATGGTAAGCATTCCACCTACAAACTTTAAAAATGTCCATGTTAAAACCAACAAATCACAACAAAGGGTTTCTTAAGTTTTTAAGGGCTGATCTTTTTAAGGGCTGATTTTAAGGGGGGAAGGGATAGCTCAGTGGTTTGAGCATTGGCCTGCTAAACCCAGGGTTGTGAGTTCAATCCTTGAGGGGGCCATTTAGGGATCTGGGGCAAAAATTGGGGATTGGTCCTGCTTTGAGCAGGGGGTTGGACTAGATGACCTCCTGAGGTCCCTTCCAACCCTGAGATTCTATGATTCTATGAAATCTTTGGGAGATCCAAATAGAGAACTGTATTGGGGGGGAGGGATAGCTCAGTGGTTGGAGCATTGGCCTGCTAAACCCAGGGTTGTGAGTTCAATCCTTGAGGGGGCCATTTAGGGATCTGGGGCAAAAATTGGGGATTGGTCCTGCTCTGAGCAGGGGTTGGACAAGATGACCTCCTGAGGTCCCTTCCAACCTTGATATTCTATGATTCTATGATCTGCAACAGCAGTAAATCTTCCACTGCTATCTGAACTGTGAGTTCTCCCACAGGCAAAGCTGAAGCATCTTCAGGATAATGGGCTTGGGTCTCCTTTCACTCACACTGGTGTAAATCAGGATTAACTCCGCCCACATCAGTGAGGTTACACCAGTGTAAGTGAGAGGAGAATTGAGCTCAGTACATTTTTTCTACAAAACGTAAACACAGCATATTTATGTATTTTCTACCCACAAAAATCTTGCAGTGTTTATGTTGTAGGGGTGGGGGAGAGGGAAGTGGAAAAATATATTATATAAGGGTTAATATTAGTAAGATTGATACTATCTCCCATTCTCCACTTTACTGTAATACTCACATAATTTTCTATTGCCTAATGTATGTGAAGTGTTTCATTTTGTTAATAGTGGACAGATTTATGATATTAGTCAAAGGACAACAAATTGTTTTTGCACCAGTTTTTAAATTAACAGTAGTTTAATGGTTTATTATGGCCTGCATATTAAATAACAGACTTCCATAATTGTTCTTAAGATGTTCCCTAATAAAATATGAAACTTTAAGCTTTTAAATTATGGAGTAAAGAGAGTGGATTTTTGTTTGCAAATGTAGTTCCATTAGGAGCAGGAATGATACTGGATTGACTAGACTGGGTACTAAAATCTTCTATGCCCACAGAATGCCAGAGAGACCCATACTTCTCTGCAAATGTTTTTTATAACCCTAGTAATGTTGGATGATCATCTGTCAGGATGGAACCCATGCCATCTCGATCTAAAAGCATGAGACGTTACCACGGGAACTAAGGACACTGGCTTGCTAGTTTGAAGCCAATAACAAATTCATAAGTGGCACTGGTTGAAATGTTTCTGTCAAAATTGTTTAGTGCTGGAAAATTGTTTTTTTCAACTAAACACATGTTTTGCCATTAGTGTCTGCTTCCACTGGAAAATTTCAGTATTTCCTCAAAAACAACACAACCTCCCCCCCCCCCCCCCACGCACCTAGAATGCCTGAAAATCAGAAAGTTTTTCAGTTTGGGCCAAAAAATGAAACATATCCATTCAAAATGGCACCACAGTGCCTCTGGGCATTATAGTTCAGGTGTCTGATGCTCCCATTCTTATCTATCAGCTGGGCTGTTTGGCAAGACTACTTCTCTCATGATGCACTATGACCACAGACTCCTATAATGCACCCCCTTCTATCATCATTGTCATATAGAAGCCTGTCCACTAGGAGCTGGCCCAAGACTGCTGACTTATTTTATACTGGCTACCAAATATCCAGCAGTTAGTAATGACTTTTGGTGACTTCCTGTCAGAACCCAGGGACTAGAACCTGAGTTTGTAGAGCCTGGGATGGCTGATAGTCCCAGAGTGCCACTAGGAAGTCATGTAGAAACACAGCCAGGGAGCAATGTGGAGAGTAGAATGCACAGGAAATACCGCCCAAGAGACCCAGAATGAAAGTACCCTGTGGCCCTCTGTTTGGCCAAGTGCCCCTACTTAACCTCACAGGTTGTCCCACAAAGATGTCTGGACAACCACATAGACTTTGGCCTGCTGTAATGACAGATTTTGCCTTGTCTCCGCATCTCCAGTCTGACTCCAGCCTGACTTTGATCCTGATTCCTGCCTCTTAATTCTAACCTGATACTACCTCTGACCTCCTGACTCTTGTTTACTGGACCAGGCCTTGTGATTCCTCCATCTACAGCCCGGTGATTCCTGTTCCTGGTGGGCAGACCTCAGCCCAGCTGTGACCGCTAGGCCAGATTGTCTATACCTCGGTCCCTTATGCTTCCATTGTAAGCCAGACTCCTGAACCATCCAGCCTCCTGCAAGTCCTTGCCCAGTGTACAGCAGGGAGTGTTTGACTGTTGCATCTACAAGTAGACTCCACTCAACTGGGCTCTGGAATGCAAGTTAGGTTAAACTCTAGACCTAGTCTGCAATGAGTTTCAAGTCCAGTTTGACTTCAGAGGGCTTTGGACCAGCCCCTTAGTCTAAAAAGAGCAGGTTATAGTAAAGGCCGGCTGTGATAGATAATATGTATGTCTCAGAAAGCACAGCCGTTAACCTGAAGTTGCAAAGATAAGAATGCAACTTGGACTCTTGGTGTAGTGTCTGACAATACACTGTAGGCCTTGTTCTCCTTCCACATTGACTGTACACCATTTGACATTAATGGAGACTTTCTTGATTTATGCAGATTCAGGTCCTTTGTTTATATTCTGCAATAGCAACAGGTTATCTCAGAAAAGTAAAGGAAGCAAGGACTGCTGTGCCTCAGTATTGAAAACATTGAATCCATGCATACATTAGTGTCAGATAAAATAAAGCGCATCTACAGCTGGACTGCGTTTTCAATGAGCAGTTTGTACAATACGGTTTTGGCTTCAAGATAAAAATGTATCTGTTCATATTGAAAGGGTATGCCCAATCATAATTGCTGCAGCTTAAAAGACTTGCATATTGTGAAGATAGCAACCATATATATGCACTGGGAAATGGATCACAGTGGTTACTGTCATAAACTGATGTGAATTAATGCTGGATTAAAAGATCAGAGCTTTGAAATTCTAATTCCTGAGTTTATGCCCTCGTGCCAAGCAAAGTCCCTGAGAATAAAAGGTTGTAAACACAGAGACCAAATATTGGCCTGCATCTTGTTTAGAGCAAGTCATACTATTTTACTATCAGGCACTGTCATTTATGATACCAGTAGCACTGAAACTTTTTCACCAAACCTTTTGTGCACACCTAGGAACGTAACAGTGTCTCTGGCACCTCCAGTCAGCAAAAGACTTACTTTCCTTGGCATTGTTTAGCAGAACAGAATCAGGAATAGAAGAAATTGCTGCCGGAGCAACACTGATCCAGGAAGTAGTGCAGTAGTGGAACAGTTTTCCATCAGAAAAATGCTAATTTTGTTGGACTAGAAACATTTTGCTGGAATGTGTCAATTCTGTCAAACCTTTTGACAGAAACCTACTTGGTGGGCTGTTGGGCAGCCTGGATTTTGGGCTGCCCAGCTTCCCTGGGTGGATGGCTTCCCAAGACGCCTGACTCCCAGTCAGCCCACCTGTTCCTGTGAAATTGTGGCACCGCTGTCATTTGTGTGGACAAACCTAATAACTTGTGATGGACCCAGTGGGAAAAGAGATGTGTCAACATGCAATTGTGCTGTTGCAATTGGCAGTGGGTTCTCTACAGTTGCACTTGTCATTAATTAATGCTGTAGGGGATTCACCCCCCAGGAGGTGATGCTGGGACTGAAACATGCTTGAGGTCAGCTATGGAGACTGAGCAAGAGTTTTTACATTTCACTTTCATCCTCTGTTAGTAAGAAAAATGTCCAGGTCTAGTGTTTGTGTGTGAAATGTGGTGTCAGGCTCTGGGCCACTTTTTATTTCCTCCTTTGAAATAAGAATCCTTTGACTCTTTTTGATTCTGTTTTGTTTTTACACTGAAAATGCCGGGGCATGGCAGGGGAGGGAGTATTGGAGCTTCAGCCATGCAAATAAAATGATACAGACTCCCCCCCTCCAAAGCAGCGAGCGAAGAAAATGGAAAGAGTAATTACACACCTGGCCACTGAAAGTCAAGTGTGGTGTGGGCTAGGTGATTTGTCTCACTTTGGGCAGTGGGGACAAGGAGAAATTGAATCTCTTTCCACAGGGAAAAGAGAAAGGAATTGGATGGACAAAATACCAACAGTGCAAATGAAACAAAATGAGCCTGCTCAGGCTCATTCTTATTGCTTTGACCACTGGGGGCTAGATGCTGCAAATTGCACATAGCAAGGGGCAGTGCAGAGCTGCACTGCCTCACAGGGAGCACTCTGAGGCACTCTGCATCAGGGAACCTGAATGCTCCCCAGTGTGCAAGGGGAGCATGTACACCACTGTTCCTCTTCCTGCCATGCAAAATTCTCACTCCACCTCCCATGCCGATGGTCAGTTCCAATGGTTGGTGCAGGGGAAGGCTGGCCAAAGTTATGGCTCTGCCTCCTTTACACCATCTTTAGAACACTGTGTGGACTGGCTTTCTGCTCCACTCATATGTAGGTCACACAAGGGGCCATCTACCCCTCCTCTCTCCCTGGGCTCATAGACATTATACAACTGTTATTTAACAACCAGCAATAAAACCTAAATTAAGAAACGGTAATGTCTATAAAACATTCCCCACAAAGAGTCACCCTTAAAGGGCCCGTTCCTCAGAGCTGTAATTTGGTGTAGCACCAGTGCAGTGAATGAAACAATACCAATTTACACCAGCTGAATGAACAGAATATGTACCAGGGCTAAATCCTAACCTCAGCATACATATCTGGGTTGTGAAGATCTCCATCGGAGTCCCTGATGGGAAGGAATGCTCCCCATAGGCCATGCCCCTCCATGGTTAATGCTGCAGAATAAGGGCTTCTTGTGGCCACTATATGTTGGCTGGTGGATCCACATAATCAGCAACCCACCATCCCCACTCCCCTGGCCTGTCTTATCACACTCCCAAAAGCTCCTGCCTGCTTGGAGTCTCGGATTCCCAATGGAGCAGTGATCTGTGGTGCACCGGGGTGGGGACCCCTGCACAGACTCCCCAAATACTCCTGGGTTGCACCATTTCTGGAGCTCTCCATGGCTGGGTAAAGGGCTGGGATTACATCTAAGAAAATAAAACTAAACGATAATCAATTTGCATGTCTTTAATGGAAAAGTACAGTTATGAATTTAACATTTATAACCTGTATTACTCATATGAGTATTATTTAGTACTTCTATTCTGGTGGCTCCCACCATGCACTAGGAGCTATCTGTGTATACACACCCTCTGTCCTCCCCCTCCCCCCCCACCCAAGAGATGATACTTCATTGCTAGGCAGTATACATTTCAAGCAGACTCAGTCTGATATAATACACAAGACTTGCTTTATTGCTGCCTTCATATAACCTTTCATACAATCTTGAAATATGCAATATTCATTAAAGTAGCCTGGGCGCAATGGAGACTGACTTCCATGGGAACAGGATTTATTCACAAATGCCTAAAATTCCCTGTTCCCTACCAATACTCAGTATTGTCTGGCTGCACATGCACACATGCATCCACCCTGCACAAAGAGACACACGAACACTCCTGGAGCAGTCTGATTATAGTCGTCCCTGACTTACTTTTCAGTTCCGTTTTCTGAAGTTGACACAAAACTCTTCCAGGGGGACACCACCTCTTCCCTGCCCCAAAACTCAATCACTCAGCTCTGGGAATGCTTTATAATGATCACCAATTACTCATTTTTTGATTGTTTTGTACGAGAAACAACTCAATAGCTCTCTTGGACACTGTTAAATTAGCATATTTGTTTGTGCAAGTCTTAGCAGTGTCACCTAGTGATGCAGTTATTTCAGTATTATTAAATAATTATAACTGCATATCCAAAACCGCAACGGCAAATGCAAACCTTCAGAAACAGTTCAGTAACCAGCACCTTCTTGCACTGAGGTAATGGGTGGCGGCAGCACCCATCTGACTTGGCAGGATGTCAAGAAGATGACTGATGAAGTGAGACCAAAAGGCAATTAGGGAAAAAGCAATTAAAGAAAAACAAGTCCCTAATATCAGGTAAAGGGTAACAAAGGCCTGGTCAATCATGCAACACCAGTGTGCAATCAGTGGTAATAAACCAATTAGAAAAGAGAAAACATGAAAATAGCAAGGACAGCAACAGTCCTGGCAATTGAAGTTTACTCTTGAATATTGTATGAGTTGCACAAGACACAATTCTTAATGTTGATTAAGAGAACTAATGAATATGTACTTTGGATGTGTATAATATGTGGGAGATTAAGAGGTGGACAGAATACAGTGACCCACCTACACCCCAGGAGAAGGTAACTGGCCATTAACTTTTTCTAAATGTCTGTCATTTCTCACTTTAGTAATAATTGTAATTGCAAGGCATGCTATTAGTGCAAATAGAGGGTCGAATTAATAAACCTGAGTGTCTCAAACCCCAGATGTGGCATTCTCACCCAACAAGGTGTGGGGAAACAGCAGCTGGTAATGCTTGTTCTCACCACCACCTGGTATATTATGCCTGCTTACTGCTGAATGCAGGCATGTTGCTCAGGTAACAACCCTGCTCTTAATACACCTCTCAAGGTAATCCTTGGTGTTAGACAGACTGAGTTCAGTCACAAAGCAGATACTGAAGCAGGAATACCCCCAGATAAATGTTAAGGTTCTGCCTACAGTAGGAGTTCTGCTATAAGCTGTAACTTTCCCAGCACCCTTACCATACTTTTTACATCTGTGGGTTCCATTTTTAATAGACATCAAAAGAAAAGTAAGATGTACAGTGCCCCCAATGTAAATTATAGCTAGCCAACCATAGCCAGTTGGATTACAGCCTGCTCCTGTATATGGTGTGTGTCACTGAAACAGTTTCAGTCTAGTATGTATTAAACGATCCACCTCGCCTTCTGCTTGCTTTTCAGTAATAGAGTCTGAATGATATGTCTTTCGTCCCTGCAGTTGGTTTCTCCTCATCTGTCTTTTCACTGGATGGGGGAAGGGAAGTTTATCTTTGTCTCGGACAGTCATGAATCAAGTGAGAAAGCAACTCCCCTTTTCTCTGCGATCCCTGAAGTTCTTGAACACCAATGTGCTGGAAAGATCAATGTGAATTACAAGCAGTCACCTGGGGCTCAGTTGGGCCATCCGTAAGGGATGCAGTGTAGTTGCACTGCCCCAGAACAGAAAAGGAAATGTATTGTGATGTAGAGAAACAATAGATGGTCTCTGCTTCCCTTCTTGTAGCAATGTGTCAGTAATCCGTGCCAGGCATATACCTGGTGCAGATTGCTTTCCCACAGCACTGGCTGGTCCTTTGGAAGTTCAGTACCAAATCCTTCTAGTGCCTCTGTCTGCCTGGGCAGGCGGGCATAACAGCCCCACAGAGGTTGCTCTTCCCTTGTGCTTCTACTCATGATATGGGAGGCCAGTGTAGGGGAATGAGCCTCCTTACTCCCATGTGGGTGTATTGGATGAGATTCTCTTGCCCTTTATCAAATGAAATAGGCCATATCATGGGGGAAAATTCCCTTCAACCACAAGTATCTGAAGGAACCTTAATACCTTTGAAAAGGTCCCTTTGTGCCTCAGTCCCTGTCTATAAAATGGGGATTAATAGAATGTCCCTACCTTACAGGGGTGTTGTGAGAATAAATAAGTACAGTAAAGATGGCAAAGTCTCCGTTATTATGGTAACAGGGGGCATGTAAGTAAAAAAAAATATATTTCATAATGTCAGCTTTTCTCTTGAACCTAGGACCATTTATGAGTGGATAGGCTACTTTTTACTCCAAACAAAATTAGATTTTTTTAAGCAAAACTTTATAGGATTTAAAAAAATGAGACCAATTTTGTGCAATCAAAACTAAGTGCAAACCTCTCAGATGTCAAGGATTTAAAATCCTGCTGCAAATACAGCACACATAGTTTGTGAAAATAAAAGGGAAAGTGAGTTCTCTAGGTCCAGGCAGGAATGGTGAGGTAAAACTGAGGGAAGGAAAATGCTTCCTTACAGTGAGGCCTGTGACTGTAGAAGAGTCTCCCAAGAGATGTGATAAAAGTGCCACCACGTGAGTGGTTAAAGTTAGAATACACGAGCCACTCAAGAATATAGTGTGGGGAAGAATCCTGAACTGGCTGGCTGGCAACAAATGAGAGCAGAATTTGATCCTAGTCCCTTATTCTGTTGATTAGTCAATGAGGAAAATTCATGCAAATTCAAGATGGATTTGGCCTGTATTCCGTCTTTCCCAACTCTAATTTCTGTTTCTGTCACTCACTCCTCATTCCAAAAAGCACTTACCCTCTGCTTCCCTGTAAAACAGAGACACCTTTCCAGCATTAGTACACAACTGTCATATTAAATACCCAAACAGAATATATTAAAGCAAAATGAATTTGTTATTCAAATGAAGTACGGTTCCCCTCTTCCATGTTAGAAAGCACATTCTTCAGGATAAGAAAAAACACTTTATTTATAATTACCTAATAGTTTCATAACTATAAATTACAGCTAAACAAAGAAAGGGAGCAATAGCCCTCACGGAAGCCCTAGAAAGGTGCAAATGAAAAGAACATAGTGTGCATAGTCTGTGCTGTGCAGGCAAAGAACAACATTTATTTTGTCTCATTCATTCACCATTAGGAGTTGTACACTTTAGTTATGAGCAGCAGTATTATCTGTAAAATACCCTCTAGCAACTGAGAGGAGAAAAAGAATAGTTCAGAATCTTGTTCACAGGGGGGGAAATAACTTAATTGAGATTGGGAGGGGTGAGAATATATTGCCTTTTAAAACAGCATTAGGAGTTAGGGAAATTTAATTACTAGAAACTCCAGAATCTGCAGTTAAGATTCCAATGTCAACTTTTACTGCATCCCCCCATATCTCTGTCCCCCCCCCCTTTTCTCTGTGTCCCCATATCTCTGTCCTCTGGTGTCCGTGCCTTGTCGTGGTGGGACAGCTTGCGTGTGCTAATGATCCCCAGAGTGTGTGTCTGGGGCTTTTTGCTCCTGGTAGGTTTAACCATGCCAGATTGGTCTGTGGGGAGAGGCAAGATAAAACAGACACCCTGGTCCTCCAGGTTGGGGGTTAGTCACAAAGCTAACAACCCTGTCCCATAAAAAACAAAATATGTTACGGAAACAGCGACGGAGAAATCAACCATTACTCTGTGTGATGGCCTTCAGGAGTCAATGACCCGCATGACTGCCAGTGGTGAAAGCCGAAAGGAAGCCACTGGCAGGAAGACTGAAGTGCTCAACCCCAAGATAAAAACCAAACTTGGTTTTTGGAACATAGGGACAATGTTTGAAAGAGTGAAGCTAGCTCAGGTCACAGCAGAGTTGATATGCTACAGATTACATCTGGCTGTCAGCGAGAGCAGATGGACGAGATCAGGAAGATTAACAGCAGCCTCGGGAGAAGCTTTGCTGTTTTCTGCATGGGATGATGGACAACACCATGAGGGTGTTGCCATCATTTTGAAAAAGGGAGTGGAGCGTTCCCTGCTTGAATGGAAGTCCATCAGCAGCAGACTTATGAGAGTCAGACTGAAAGGGAAATACAATAATATCACCCTGACTCAGTGCTATGCTCTGACAAATGACAGTGATGAAGAAGTAAAGGACAAATTCCACCTTACACTACTCTACAGAGTTAGAGAGAGTACCATGCCACAACCTAACTGTTGTCATGGGAGACCTGAATACCAAGGTTGGTAAGGTCAGCACAAACAACGACAGAGAAATAGGAAGACATGGGTGTGGCACCATGAATGAAAATAGAGCGAGACTTGTTGATTTCTGTAATATGAATGACCTAGTCATTGTCAGAACCCTATTCCAACATTGTGAAATCCACAAGCTGCCATGGTGTTCTCCAAAAGGCGATCCTCACTGACAGATACGAAAGTGAGAAGAGGTGCAGATGTTGGCAGCAACCATTACCTTGTGACAGCCTCCATCAAGCTAAAACTGAGAAGTGTGGGTCCACCAAACAAGGGACGGAGATGTTATGACATTGACAAGCTAAAGTCCCCTGAAATACAGAAAGCCTTTGTTCTGCAGTTAAAGAACAGGTTTCAGGCACTTGCAGACCTTAATGAAGAGGAGGGGAATGCAGATGAGGAGATCAACAAGAAGTGGGACAAAGTAACAGCAATTTATAAACAGAGCAGTGAAGCCTGTCTAGGCTACAGGCAAAAGAGAAGGAAGTAGTGGATTATACCCAGCACACGGAATGCCATAGAAACTAGACAAGTGCTGAAGAAAAAAGTTTGAGACACAAAATCCCAGAAGTTAAAGGACAAATACTGTGAGCAGTGTAGCAAGGCACAGCGGGAGGTTAAACACCTTGTGAGAGCAGACAAATGACATTATATTGATAATCCGGCAATATGAGCAGAGGATGCAGGTGCTCATGGTGAACAAGGAACCGTCTACAGAATGACGTGGCTTATAAGTGGTAAACAGCAGACACCAACAAACACTCTCATTAGGAACAAACAAGGCCACCTACTAACAACAGAAAAAGAACAAGAAATATGCTGGAGAGAACATTTCAAAGAATTGATGAACAGAAAGCCACCAAAAGAGGAAACAAACATCCAGGAGGCAGAAGATCTTGATATCAATACAGACACCCCAACTAAGGAATAGGTCATTCGAGCCATCAAATCCTTAAAAAATTGGAAAGTTCCTGGCAAGGATAATTTGAATGCAGAATTGTTCAAGGTAAATCCTGAGTTAGCAGCATCTATCCTGGCCCCTCTATTTACATCAGTCTGGGAAAGGGAAAAAGTGCCAGATGAGTGGACCAATGGGGTTATAATGAGGATACCAAAAAAAAAAAAAGGAACTCTCAGTGATTGTAATAACTGACATGGTATCACACTTTTATCTGTGCCAAGCAAAGTATTGTGTAAGATCATAGTCCAGCGTATATCAGAGGCAGTCGATAGCGTTCTCAGAAAAGAGCAAGTTGGTTTTTGTAAAGGGCGTGGATGCACAGACCAGATCTTCACTCTTCACTCTAGGAAACGTAATTGAACAATGCTTAGAATGGCAAAAGCTGCTCTACATAAACTTCATAGATTTTGAGAAGGCTTTTGATAGCATTCACAGGAGCAGCCTATGGCACATTGGAATCCCTCTCTGTATAATCAACTATATTCTGCATATGGAATCCCTCTCTGTATAATCAACTCATAATAAGATTTTATTTCAACTTTACATGCAGTGTTGATTACACTGAGCTCTGTTTTGAAGTCAAAACAGGAGTATGTCAGGGGTGTGTCATATCTGCAATCCTCTTCAACACTGCCATTGACTGGGTAATGCGACGTACAACAGAAGATATGCCAAGAGGCTGTGACAAAGCTCTGTCTTTGCCTCCATGGGTCCCGTGTTTTCTGGCGGATTTTGCTAGCCTCAGAGGTTCACTGTGACCCTGCACGTAACCCTTCTCTCTCTAGAGACAAGGGTCACAGTCTACTGAGCCATTTTCATCATAAGCCAGCGAGGGAGGTGAGGAGAAGTTATCCTTCCTTGCACAGTCTCTGTTGTCTCCTAGTCTCAGTGATTAATCAGGGGGCAAAGGTGGGGGGGAGGGGAGCCTGGGTCCACCCTATATTCCGTGCTCCAGCCTAGGGACCCAATAGTATCAGCTATGGTAGCTGACCTTTTAGAAACATGACATGTACAATTCCCTGGGCTACTTCCCCCACAGCAGCCCTCACTTCCTCAAGCTCCACTTCACCCTTACCTGAGGGCCTCCTTCCTTGTGCCTGATATGGTGTGTACTACTCAGTCTCTCCAACAGCACAACTTCCTCCCACAGCTCCTGACATGCACACCCACCTGACTAACTGGGAGGCTTTTAACTAGTTTCATCCAGCCCCTGATTGGCTTCAGGTGTCCCAATCAACCTAGCATTCTCCCTGCCTTCTGGAGAGTTCTTAATTGGCCCCAGGTGTCTTAATTGACCTGGAGCAGCTGCCCTTTCACTTAACCTGGTACCAGGGATTTGTTTAGCCTGGAGCTAATATATCTATCTCCCACTACTTTTCTATAGCCATCTGGCCTTGCCCCATCACAAGGCATTAAATGGACATCCTTCTCATCCCTTGAAGACCCAGACTTCTGAGATGATTTCACTCTCCTATCACGTACCCAACACCATACAGAAGAAAAAAAAACTCGACTCAACACATTCAGCCAGCAAATTGGACTGAAAATCAATCGCAATAAGACAGATATCATGACCTTTAATATTACCTCACCATCACTAGTACGGATAGAGGATCGTATTCTCACCAATGTAGAAACATTCACATACTTGGGCAGCATCATCAGCCAGGATGGTGGACCAAGCCAGGACATCCGGAACAAAATCAATTAACCCAGGAACACCTTCAGGAGCTTAAATACAGTCTGGAAATCATCAAAATACAACACCAAAATCAAACTCAAGATTTATCTGAGCTGCATACTTTCAACATTACTTTATAGTGCAAAATGCTGGGGAATGAGAAAGTATGACATGTCCAAACTGTCTTCATTCCATATAACCTTCCTCAGAAAAGTCCTCCGTATCTTTTGGCCCAGAACAATCTCAAACCAAGATCTATTGACTCAGTGCAGCCAAGAGGATCTGAGCACCATCATTTCCAGGAGGCGTTGGAGATGGATTGGCCATGTGCTTTGGATGGAAACTGATTCCATCACCAGAATAGCAATAGAGTGGACACCTGAAGACAAGCAAAAATGAGGCCGCCTGAAAACAACGTGGCAACGAGCTGTGGAAGCCAAGCTGAAAAACCTGGGGCACAGCTGAAAGACTTGCCAGAAACAGACAGGCGTGGAGGAGTTTCGTCACTGCTGCTGCTGATGATATCTCTGCGTATAGGCTGGAAGGGGGCTAAAAGACATTTTTTTTTAAAAAGGAAGCTTAAAATTTTGCAGAAAAAATTGATATTCACCCAAATCCAAAAGTAACCTCAAGGCCCCAGCGCTGTGGCGCCATATTTAAGGTGCTCTTTATCTGGAGAGGGTTTCACTAAGCAGCATCCATTGGCTCTGTAGGTTCTTTTTTGAGGAACCCTGTCATGCACTTCAGCTATTAATGTACATGTAAGTCTAACTGTGTTGGGTCTGATCCAAAGCTCATTTAAATAGATGGGAATCTTTCCATTGACTTTATTGGGCTTTGGTTCAGACTCTAACTCAGCCCACATAAATCAAAATCTAAGTGAAATCGCATAAGTGATGTACTTTAGTATTTGCTCTATAATCTATCAATGGAATCAATAGTCCTGGTTTTAATGATCTATTTAAAATAGACCTTATTTATAGCGGGGGTGGGGCAGGGGGGAGGGAACCCTTTATGTATCAAAGTAACCAACTAATGTTGTAAAATGTAGGTGGACATTTGACCAAACTTTAAGTAACATAATTCTCCTCTCCTTGTGATAAGTGAGTGAGACCTTTTCCTGTGTAATGAGTGTATCTCTTTACTGTTTAAGATTTAGTTTTTGCCCTTGCTTTTATTTTCTTATATCTACGATTAAAGAAAAGATGATCTGGTGTATTCAATAGTAAGACTTCAGGAAGCCATTGAGATCACTATCTTTCTTTTTCTTTCATTGCACAGTCAGGGAGACTATTGACTGCAGCTCAGATTGATCTACTCTGTTTACAAAGGAGGTAAGTAATTGATTTTAATTAAATGTTCTGAGAAAGCAGTAGAGTGTGCCCATCTTTTAACCCTTCTTCTTGGACCATTAATCAACTCATTAACTATTTCTCCCCCCAGCTGGTGAAGTTCAAAAGAGTAGAAGTCTATTACTCCTCCCTTGGTAGTTCATTATTAACTTTAGCATCACCAAATGGACACATCTATAACGAGTACAGCTAAAAGTGGGTAGCAGTACTCTATATTTGCTCTTAAATCTTCCCTCTGAACAAGGTAAGAATAGCTACCGAGTAAGAAAAGTACTGTTTGCACAAAGTGAATTGTGTTAGGTTTAAAGAAAAGGAGTACTTGTGGCACCTTAGCGACTAACACATTTATATGAGCATAAGCTTTTGTGAGCTACAGCTCACTTCATCGGATGCATTCATCTGATGAAGTGAGCTGTAGCTCACGAAAGCTTAAGCTCAAATAAGTTTGTTAGTCGCAAAGGTGCCACAAGTCCTCCTTTTCTTTTTGCGGATACAGACTAACACGGCTGTTACTCTGAAACCTGTGTTAGGTTTGAAACTAATGAACACAGATATGATTGAAGTGACTAATGTTTGAATGTAGTCGCAAAGCATATGTAAATCCAGGCTCCTATGGACTGAGTCCGAACTTAAACAAGCATTTACTATTGTCAAAAGTCTTGCTGGAACCTTTGGGAGTTTTGGCAGAGAAAGCAGTAGAAATCCCAGCCCTTTGTCAAGTTTGATACACTTTTCAGATGATGGATCTTCCTGTAACTGCAACCATTGTGTAGCACTCTTTGGCAGTCTACCCCTTGTTTAAATAGACTTTATTTCATCTTGAAAATTACCAGATGGACAGAGGCTGAAGTCTTATATTTATCTACAGAACAAGCCAGTCACAAGTAAGAGTACTGCAAACATCTCCACGCTACTTCAGGCCTGACCTGTTGATAATTCTGTTTCTACTGAAATCACTGACACATTTTCCATTTATTTCATTACAAGATCAGGCCTTTGGAAAGGCCACCTCTGCTCGTGAAAGGGTAATTCAGTCTTCATGCCCATTCAGCCCTTGACCTTTCTGCTGATACTGCAAATGGCAATCCTGCTCGGCAAATATATTTTAAAATATAAAAGTTGAACGCTTAAACTGGTAGGAAGTTATTTCTGAGCTATTATCTCTCACTCTGACTCCAAAGGGTATTGGATCAGGTCTTCAGTGGGAATCTTTCCATAGATTTCATTGGACTTTAGATCAGGCCCTAATCAGCAGATATTCATTTTGCATTAAGCGACCACTTAAAGTGACGCAATGTACAAATAAGTTACACTTTTCAACTGAGCCAAAAAAGGTCAGTTTCTATTCTGGGTAATCAAAGTGCAATAGTATAAGTATAATACCTAATGTTCAAGGCAATTCAATTGATTTGCATATACTGTTTGAAAAACAAAGCTGTCATAATAGTATTCACTGTATCCCATTTCCACCACAGTCTACAGCAGTTTGAATTGTAACACTTGTAAATTTGTGTGTTTTGCTGATGCTGATTTTCTTCTCTGACCACAATCACCCTATGACTATACTTGTTTGGCAATATTTTTGTAGAAAGCTATGCTAATTTATCAAATTTTACTTACCTACAGGACATCTTTAATTGGCTTAATTTTCAGTAGTGCCTTTTTAGCATTCTCAGTGGTTTCAATTGATTTCAGTTAACATAGTAACATTTCAGAATGCTAACTTTTCTTCTTCTTCTTCTTCTTGGTTTCTTATTATTCCCTTGCAGTTGCAGCTTCTCTTGATTGGAGATTCATTTTCTATGTTTCTGGGATCCATAATCATATCATGACGTCCACTTTTTCCTAACCTCACTATTCTCTCAGAGCAATAGTCTTATTTCCCCTTCATTTAGTGACTTCTAATACCAGGCCTTAGAAGATAAAAAGAGCAATTAGAACATCACACAGCCACAGATAATAGGAGAGGAAACTTTGGGAATCAAATTTTAAATTTGTTAAGGTAAAAAAAAAAAAAAAAGGATACAGCCAGGCCTTTGAGTTTCAGAAAGGCAAACTCAATAAAACACCCCGCAGTTATTATCATTAACTTATAGCTAATTTTGATTAAACCCACTTTAAATGGACCAGCTGAATTATTCACTCTAAGTACAGTTGTGAATTCCAGCCACTGCTGTTTGAAGAAATTAGTAGGATGACATATGGTACTCAGGTACTAACGTGTAAGATAGAATTGCATTTTTCAGCAGCTGTTACAAAAGAGCAGTGATATGGAAACAACTTTCTCAATTCCCTAAAGGTTAAACTTCAAACTTTCTTTTTCTCTCTGTCTGCAGAAGCAGCATCTGGAACAGGAAGTTTAATATTCTGGACTCTGAATATTTGGCGGCTGTGTTATAATTCCTAATAGAATGCTAACTGCTCAGTGACCCTTTTCTCCCAAGCTCGAAAAGAATAAATTACGACTGTCAGCATGATGTGGGACTGAGTATTTTTGACTTACACCAGTATGATAGAAAAGCTGCTATCCATGCCTGATTCATTTCACAGCTCAATGAGGCCACAGGTGCCTGTCCTAAACATTGCTATTCCAGTCATCTCACAGAGGACTAGATTAGATGTCTGTCTTGCTTATTAAGGAAACTATGAGATACCTTCCTGGAGTACTTCAAAGTAAGCAGTAGCACATGGTATGAGACTGCACAAGTCAAAAAGAAGCTGATCAGATAACTTGGTTATATGTCTCTGACAACCTGAAAATAGCAACCTTTATTACAAACTAAGAATAAAATCCACCCCTTCATGGAGGGCCCACATTAGGCTCTATGTACTCTGGATACCCCATGGTTCCCCTGCAGAAGGGGGAGGACACAGGCACTACTGGAAATTAAGCCAATTAATGATGTCCTGAGGTAAATCAAATCTGATAAATTAGCATAGCTTTTTAAAATATTTTTTTCTCTCCCTCTCCATGCTAAAAAGGTGGGCTCCGCTCTGCCAATGAATAGGGCAGCATGAGCCAGGAATGGAGAAATGGGATCCGTATTTAGGCGGATCCAGTGAATGGAAAACTATGTCTAGTGAATGTTGCCAAGTAGATGCCACAATCTTAGATTGTGCAACAATAGTAGCCACTGAGGGGGATGAATTATATCCATAATATATAACTCCAATGTAGCAAATGTTCATAAAGCTTATTTACTTGGACTTCGTCAATTCAGAGGAAGGTAAATGAACAGGAAACCCACCTTTCAGAGAGACTGAGATTGAGAGATCTGTGGCAAGTCAATCAGCTTTAAGTCCTCAAAAGTGTTTAGGTGGCTCACTCCCAGTAAAATCAATGGGAGTTATGTGCCTAAATACTTATGAGGATTTGGCCCTCCTGGCCAGAGCTGGGATTAAATTTTGGGAGTTCTTGATTCCCAGGTCTGTCCTTAAAACACTGAACCACACCTCTGCTGTATGGGTTGGAGGGCCTACACCTTTGAAATAGGAGCAGTAGGAGAATGATTGATTACTTGGTTCTCATTCCCTGGCTTGTCCAGTCACATAAGTACATATATGGGAGGGCTAATAGAAGAGGACATGCATGGGAAACGTTAGAGGGGGATCAAGATTTTAAGCTCCTTTAAGGTAATTTTTCATCTTTATCCTCTAGCCCATAACTATTTAAGATTTTCCAGCAGGAAATGGTTAGAAGAGGTAAGCAAAGCCCTCAGAGAGTTAAACAAACCTCTTATCATGTAGGGAAGTAATTCAAAATGGATCTTCACTTCAGACACATTAGCTGGTTTACTGTGAACTGAACTAGATATTACTTTCATGAGAATTTTTGCAACTCTGCTGTGATGGTTAAAATTAAGTACCCCCTCTTTGGCTCAGCTCTGTAAATGTAAAGAGGCCATCCATTATAATTTCCATAATTACTGAGCTGATATTTGGTGACATACTGTATGTCCCTTGGCCCAGCGATGTGCTTGCCATTATGCATTTTGCTGTGTGTATTGTTTTTACCAGCTACTTGTTGGGTAATTTTTCCCCTAAGATATGAAAAATCTCTCTCTAAATGGCCATATTTTGATCATGTGAATTAAATGGGCAGAAATAATGAAAGCTTTCTGAGCAAACACCATGTTTTCCCTGTAGAAACTAGCTTCATTCCACATGCGTAATAAAAAGTTCTCATTATACAGTGGGATGTCTAATAATTCACTGACTAAAAGTAACATGAAGTCTGGACTACTGTATTTTGACCATGTTCAATGGAGATTGGATACTGCTATGTCATCTGTGTTTGTTTAGTTTCTAAGCATTTAAGTTTAAATGCTTAAAGCCAAAATGGCAAATTCCAGTAGGTATGGCTGGAAAACAGGAATTCTATTTCAGTGAAAAATTCAAGGTTTGGCAATGAGGGCCATAACCTCTGGGCTATCAAGTCTCTCTCTCTCTCTCTCAACTTCTCCTGTTGGAACTATTCCACCTTGTATAAATAATTAAATATACTTGGGAGAGAAAGAGAGACTCGATAGCCTGATGGTTCGAGCACTCACCTGGGATATGGAAGACGGAGGTTCAAGGGCCTGTTTTGAATCTGGCAGTGATGGAGAGGAGTATCAGGCCCCTGCATTTCTACAGAAACAACACAATAAATATTTTTGCTAGCTAAGTCAATGAATTTACAGTAGATATTGTGGCTGCAGCAAACAGAATAAGTTGAAACAAAACAAATTTCTGGATAGGGTGGGCAGTGAACACAGTTTGAATGCTGATCAGTGGTAGTAGTTGAGACAGTATTAGCACAGAACCTTAACAATGGATGCAGCCTCATGTATGCAAGCCAGAATATTTTAATGGTATCATTCCCATCACTTACACTGGTTTTACATCAATGTAACACCAGTGGCTTGCATGCAGTTATATCTCAACTACAGCTATAATAACCAAAGCAATCAAAGCAATCTGGGGGCCTAGGCACAATCCACACGAGGCTCCTATAGCTTCACTCCCCTGGTAGGTCTCGCCCTGCTTGAGGTGGCAGAGTTAAGATGAACAGAACTGTCCACACTTTTGGGAACTATTGTTTCAGGGTCTCTGTACGCTCATAGAGGCATCAGTTACACTTGGGCCACATTTTCCAGCTTGTCTTTGCAACCATAAGGCCTAGAAACATTAAAAATAAATGAAATCTAAGATCATACCATGGGAATCCAGAAGCTGGGGGCCTAGGAATGGATGTGTAGTGCCTAGGCACTAAACTGGCCCTGATAATGTCCGAACTCAGTTCAATAACTGTACTGGTTGTAGTTATATGTTGGTATTATCCAGGAATCTGCCCCCCACAGATTTGTTGGTGGACTCAGGAAGATATACACAAAATAAGTGAGTGGGGATTGATGTCTTAAAAGGAGAACACATTCAAAGGCAAGACGTACAATACAGACAGAGAAAATTAATTGCTGTGAGACAGCTTGGTAGGAAGACATGAAAATTTGAAAAATTAGCATTGGTTTAGGTCTTAGTCTGAAGAAGGAAACAGACTTCTTTATATTATACATTTTCTAACTAGCCCTCCTAAAAGTGAATAAACCAGAGTGCCAATGCTGGAAGCTTGAGCTGGCATGGATTTTTAAAACAATGATATGGAGCAAAAAGAGCAGCCAATGAAGGTGTCAGCAATGTAATAACCAACTGGAAATGCAAAGTAGGTCCCAATGGGAGCTGAAAATAAGAGCATTTAAATCAAAGCACCATTGTTCAGCTGCCATGCAATCCTCTCCTTGAGCTGGAAAAGAGAAAGAATATTGATAACCCATACCATCCAGGCTGCGATGAAAAGTTAAAAAACAAGTAAAATTCAACGTTAGTAACAAGTCCAACTACTAGTCACAGCAACAATCAGGAAATGAGGGTGTGGTTGTTAGGGTATGAAACATAACAATGAAGCCTGAACCGAAGCAAGGCATTCTTGATGGGGAATGGTGTCTTTAATTATGCATTGCCTCTTGTACCACAGATATACATTTTGATAAAGCTCCGTGATTTAAAGTGCAGCATTAGTCTAGCATCAAACATTGATAGGATATCAGAGACTTGATCTGGAATGAACCCTTCTGACATGTGAGGCACTTACAGTTTCATGAGGAAGAAAGCCGAAGAGAAAAAGTTGCCACTTTTCTTTACAGCGATCAAGAGACGCTCAGTTCTTCTGACAATTGGCACTGGAACAGCAAAGCAGTTCAGAGGTGATTTTATAACAGACGATTTAGCTCAGGAGTGGCCAACCTGAGCCTGAGAAGGAGCCAGAATTTACCAATGTACATTGCCAAAGAGCCCCAGTCATATGTCAGCAGCCCCCCATCAGCTCCCCGCCCCTCCCAGCGCCTCCCGCCCACCGGCAGCCCCACTGATCTGCGCCCCTCCCACTTCCTCCCCGCACCTCCCGATCAGCTGTTTCGTGGCATGCAGGAGGCGTGCGGGGGGAGGAGTGAGGGCACGGCAGGCTCAGGAGAGGGGGTGGGAAGGGGTGGAGTGGGGGCAGGGCCTGTGGCAGAGCCAGGGGTTGAGCAGTGAGCACCCGCCCCCGGCACATTGGAAAGTTGGCGCCTGTAGCTCCAGCCCCGGAGTCGGTGCCTAGAAAAGGAGCCGCATATTAACTTCTGAAGAGCCGCATAGGGCTCTGGAGCCACGGGTTGGCCGCCCCTGGTCTCGTTGGTATTCTTCATAATCATGTATGCAGAGTGCAAGCGGGCTTGAACCCAAATTCTGGATCTGGACATCTTTGTATGTTAGAGCAGTTCAGAATCCAAATGTCAGTCCAAATGCTGTAACTCTGGATCCAGCCTCCTGCCTCCTGTTTCTATAATTGTGAGCCAAAGTTCTGCATCCCCCTTCCTAGTTCTGTAGTTGTGTTGCTTGAGCACATCTGATAATTATTGTATGTAAATAATTACAGATAGTGTTGAGTTTAAATCCCAAATTGTACATTTGCCCGCGCCCCCATTCCCTTTTTGACACGTAGGATATGGAGGCTCCTGGATCTCCTCCGACTTTCCATTTACCAGTTTGAGTTAACATAGCATTTCCTTTAACAATGACAGAAGAAACTGATCTCAGATAATCAATTTCAGATTTTATGATATAATGGGTCTTACAGAAAGTCCATGCTTTGTGGTATTATGCCAGTGGTGTTTCCAAAAACAAAATTCCAGGACCTAAATCTGCTTTTGTCCATGTGCTAAATTCTTCTTAGTTATGCCAGTGTAAATCTGCTTTGAATTACTCAAGATTTACACCAGTATCACACAGAGCAGAAATTGAAGTAATGTGCTTATCCATCACAGTAAAAGCCATGAACGTAGTATTAATAGCAGCAGTCATGATCCCCTCAGCGAGTCCTACAGCCAAAGCAGGAGGATGTCAACCCTTAACAGCATTGTCCTGACTAGAAATAATGGCCACAAGATCTCTGCTACCTTCAGAACTTCTCGGGGGATGTTGTTTCTCTTTTTTGGAACCATGATTCCTCCAAATCTGTAATCAAGCTGGCAGTTCCTGTATAAACTTGGTAAGAATTTCCTGTTCCTTGATAGTAGTTACATAAGACTATAAAAATGGCCATACTGGGTCAGCTCAGTGGCCCATCTGGCCCAATCTCCTGTCTCTGACAGTGACCAGTGCTTCAGAGGGAATGACATTTCTAGTGATACATCCCCTGAGGTCAAGTCCCAGTTTCTGGCAGTTGGAGTTTTAGGGACACCTGGCACATGGCTAATAGCCATTGATGGACCTATCATTCATGAACTTAGGTAATTCTTTTTAGAACCCAGTTTTCCTTGTGGCCTTCATAACATCCCTTGGCAAAGAGTTCCGCAGATTGTGTGAAGAAGTACTTCCTTTTGTATGTTTTAAACCTGTGGCCTTTTAATTTCATTGGGTGGTCCCTAGTTCTGTGTGCTATGTAAAAGGGTAAATAATACTTTCCTATTCACTTTCTCCACACTGTTCATGATTTTATAGAGCTTCATCATATCGCAACCCACTTAGTCATCTTTTCTAAACTGAACAGTCCCAGTCTTTCTAATCTCTCCTCACATGGAAGCTGGTCCATACCCCTAATCATTTTTGTTGCCCTTCTCTGTCCCTTTTCGAATTCTAATATATCTTTTTGAGATGGGGGCAACTAGAACTGGACACAGTACTTAAGATGCAGGTTCACTATGGATTTATACAGTAGCATTATGATATTTTCTGTTTTATTATCTATCCCTTTCCTAATGTTTCCTAACATTGTTCGCTTTTTTGACTACTACTGCACATTGAGTGGATGTTTTCAGAGAACTACCAAAAATGATTCCAAGATCTTTCTTAAGTGGTACCAGCTAATAATCATATAATGACCCCATCATTTTGCATGTGGAATTGGAATGTATTACTTTTTACTTGTCAACACAAAATTTCATCTGCCATTTTGTTGCCCAGTCAGCCAGTTTAGTGAGATCCCTTTGTAACTCTGCAGCGTCAGCTTTGGACTTAATTATCCTGAATAATTTTGTATCATCTGCAAATTTTGTCACCTCACTGTTTATCCCCTTTCCAGATCATTAAGGAATGTTAAACAGCACAGGTCTGTGTACAGATCATTGAGGGATCTCGCTATTTAGGTATCTCCATTGTGAAAACTGGCCATTTATTCCTATCCTTTGTTTCCTATGTTTTAACTAGTTACTGATCCACGACAGTTATCTCATGACTGCTTAGTTTGCTAAAGAGCCTTTGATAAGGGACCATGTGAAAGGCTTTTGTGAAAGTCCAAGTACACTATATCGACTGGATCACCTTTGTCCACGTGCTTGTTGACACCCTCAAGGAAATAAATTGCTGAAGCTTGGTTTCCTTTTATAAAAGGCTTGTTGTCTCTTCCTGAACTTATCCTGCTTACCTATGTCTGATAATTCTGTTCTTTACTATAGGTTCAACCAGTTTGCCTCATACTGAAGTTAGGCTTACTGGTCTAATTTCCAGGATTGCTTCTGTAGCCTCTCTTAAAAATTGGCATTACATTATCTCTTCCTTCAGTCATCTGGTATAGAGGCCGATTTAAGAAACAGGTTATGTACTAGAATTAGTAGTTCTGCAATTTAATATCTGAGTTCCTTCACAACTCTTGGGTGAATACCATCTGGTCCTGGTGACTTAATCCTTATCAATTTGTTCCAAAACCTCTTCTATTGACACCTCAATCTGGGACAGTTCCTCAGAACAGCTTGCATGTGGGGATCTCCCCAACATCCTCTGCAGTGAAGAATGCAAAGAATTCATTTAGCTTCTCCCGCAACAGCTTTGTCTTCCTGGGTGCTCCTTTAGCACCTCAATTGCCCAGCGATCCCGCTGATTCGCAGGCTTCCTGCCTCTGATGTACTTAATTTTTTTTTTGCTGTTATAGTTTGTGTCTTTACCTAGTTGCTCTTCAAGACTTTCTTAGCCTGCCTTATTATACTTTTACACTTAAAGTGCCAAAGTTTATGCTTTTTACTATTTTCCTCACTAGGATTTGACTTCCAGTGTTTAAAGGAAATCTGTGTATCTAACCACCTCTTTTACTCTGCTGTTTAGCCAGCATAGCATTTTTTGCTTCTCCTTTTTTTTTTGTTTTGTTTTAAGGCTGGGATATGCATTTAGTTTGAGTTTCTATTATGGTATTTTTAGATAGTCTCCATACAGTTTGCAGGCATTTCACCCTTGGGACTGTTCCTTTTAATTGCTTTTTAATGAGCTTCCTCATTTTTACGTTGTTCTCATTTTTGAAGTTAAATGCTACTGTGGTGGGTTTCCTTGATATTCCCCCCCCCGGCCACCCCTCCCCAAGGATGTTAAATTTAATTACATTATGGTTGCTATTACTGACCAGTTCATCTATATTCACCTCTTGGACCAGATCCTCTGGGACTCTGGCTGTTCGGGACATCTGACCAGGCAGGATTCCACCTGGTGGGGGAGTTCTCTGAGGCGCTATATTCTCCACGCTTATCTCGGGGTTACATGGGATCAACAGTCAGTTACATTCTTACATGTATGATTTATGCTTATTACATAAACTGACTTGTTTACAGGCAAAAATATGCTGAGATATGCTACAATGTCTTTTGGCAGGGTCCGTTGGACAAAGTTCATTGAAACTGCCTGCATCCTCCGCTTACATCCAGTCATATACTCAGTCCACCACTTAGCTCCTCGCCAATCTTCTACAACCTTGCCCCTACACAGACGTATTGGAGCATAAGCTTTTGTGGGTGAATACCCACTTCGTTGGATGCATGTAGTGGAAATTTCCAGAGGCAGGTATAAATATGCAAGCAAGAATCAGGCTGGGGATAACAAGGTTAGTTCAATCAGGGAGGATGAGGCCCTCTTCTAACAGTTGAGGTGTGAACACCAAGGGAGGAGAAACTGCTTTTGTAGTTGGCTAGCCGGTCACAGTCTTTGTTTAATCCTGAGCTGATGGTGTCAAAACACTGAACAGCACACTGATACGTAGATACCCTCCCATCAACAGCACAAGAAGAAGAACTCCACATGGACTCCTCCTGAGGTTTGAAATGACAGTCTGGACCTATACATAGGATGCTTCCGCTGATGTGCACAGGCAGAAATTGTGGGAAAACAACATCGCTTGCCTCAGTCGTGCAGAAGCTAAGTCGTGCAGAACGCAATGCCATCCACAGCCTCAGAAACAACCCTGACATTATAATCAAAGAGGCTGATAAAGGAGGTGCTGTTGTCATCATGAACAGGTTTGACTACCAAAAGGAGGCTGCCAGACAACTCTCCAATACCAAATTCTACAGGCCACTTTCCTCAGATTCCACTGAGGAATGCATTGAGAAACTGCACCATCTACTCAGGACACTCCCTACACTAACACAGGAACAAAACAACATACCCTTAGAGCCCCAACCGGGGTTATTCTATCTACTACCCAAGATCCACAAACCCAGAAATCCTGGACACCCCATCATCTCGGGCATTGGCACTCTCACTGAAGGACTGTCCAGATATGTGGACTCTCTATTCAGCCCCTACGCCACCAGCACTCCCAGCTATCCCCGTGACACCACTGATTTCCCGAGAAAACTACAATGCATTGGTGATCTTTCAGAAAACCCCATCCTAGCCACCATGGATGTAGAGGCTCTCTACACAAACATCCCACGCACAGATGGAATACAAGCTGTCAGGAACAGTATCCCTGATGATGCCACAGCACAACTGGTTGCTGAGCTCTGTGACTTTATCCTCATGCACAGTTATTTCAAATTTGGTGACAAGATATACCTCCAGATCAGTGGCACTGCTATGGGTATCCGCATGGCCCCACAATATGCCAACAGTTTTATGGCTGACCTGGAACAATGCTTCCTCAGCTCTCGTCCACTCAAGCCCCTTCTCTACCTACGCTACATTGATGACATCTTCATCATCTGGACCCATGGGAAGGAAACCCTGGAAGAATTACACCATGATTTCAATAGCTTTCACCCCACCATCAACCTCAGCCTGGACCAATCTACATGGGAGGTCCACTTCCTAGACACCATGGTGCAAACAAGTGACGGTCACGTTAACACCACCCTATACCGAAAACCCACTGACCGCTATGCTTACCTTCATGCCTCCAGCTTCCATCCCAGACACACCACATGATCCATTGTCTACAGCCAAGCGCTGAGGTACAACTGCATTTGCTCCAACCCCTCAGACAGAGACCAACACCTACAAGATCTTCACCAAGCATTCTCAAAACTATGATACCCACATGAGGAAATAAGGAAACAGATCAGCAGAGCCAGACATGTACCCAGAAGCCTCCTGCTGCAAGACAAGCCCAAGAAAGAAACAAACAGAACTCCACTGGCCATCACATACAGTCCTCAGCTAAAACCTCTCCAACGCATCATCAGTGATCTCCAACCCATCCTGGACAATGATCCCTCACTTTCACAGGTCTTGGGAGGCAGGCCAGTCCTCGCCCACAGACAACCCGCCAACCTGAAGCATATTCTCACCAGCAACTACACACCGCACCATAGTAACTCTAACTCAGGAACCAATCCATGCAACAAACCTCGATGCCAACTCTGCCCACATATCTACACCAGCGACACCATCACAGGACCTAACCAGATCAGCCACACCATCACTGGTTCATTCACCTGCACATCCACCAATGTAATAGACGCCATCATGTGCCAGCAATGCCGCTCTGCTATGTACATCTGTCAAACTGGACAGTCCCTACATAAAAGGATAAATGGACACAAATCAGATATTAGGAATGGCAATATACAAAAACCTGTAGGAGAACACTTCAACCTCCCTGGACACACAATAGCAGATTTAAAGGTAGCCATCCTGCAGCAAAAAAACTTCAGGACCAGACTTCAAAGAGAAACTACTGAGCTTCAGTTCATTTGCAAATTTGACACCATCAGCTCAGGATTAAACAAAGACTGTGACTGGCTCGCCAACTACAAAAGCAGTTTCTCCTCCTTTGGTGTTCACACCTCAACTGCTCGAAGAGGGCCTCATTCTCCCTGATTGAACTAACCTCGTTATCCCTAGCCTGTTTCTTGCTTGCATATTTATACCTGCCTCTGGAAATTTCCACTACATGCATCCGACGAAGTGGGTATTCACCACGAAAGCTTATGCTCCAATGCATCTGTTAGTCTATAAGGTTCCACAGGACTCTTTGCCACTTTTACAGATCCAGACTAACATGGCTACCCACCTGATACTTGAGATTAATTGATTTAGTTTCAAATAACTGTTAGCTAGCAAATAGGAGACAAGTTTCCTTCCAAACTCGTTGAAACTTGGCTTGACCTTGATTAACTCTTTGGTATTAACTGGGAAATGAAATATAATTTAATCATGATTTTTATAATTAAAGTTGTAAAGAACCTCTGAAGTAATTAATTATTTACTAGTATAAATGTTTTCTGTGTGGATGAGAGAGCCGATTTTACAAATTTAGAGTTTTCATATATATATTTCCCCTTGGCCATCAAACTAGAATGTCTGAGGCATTGATGCAAAGATGCTCTTTTCTTGGTCTTCTTTCTAATCGGGCTAAATATATTCTGAATCCCATACTGTAGGACTGTGGGGGCATAGATGTGACTCACTCTGGTGATCTACAACCACAGTGTGAAATCTTAGTTATCCCAACCTTATGGAACCAGATTCTCCGCTGGCACGAATCAGGGAAGCTCCCTTGTGGTCCCAACTCTCCCAACATGCATTGTTTACATAAAAAAAATCTCCCTCACTCATCCAAAGGCTCATATATCCCTATTACTTTCATGTCCCATATTTCATATGATTTACCGATGTTTGAGTGTATTTAAATATGGAAAAAAGCCAGTTAAAAATAATTAAGAGTCCAGAACTCAGATGCATAGAAAAGCTAGAAATGTGGAGGGTTATATTTTTATTACTGCTAGGGAGGCAGCAGCCCTAGCAAACAAGACTAGAAATCAGGAAACTTGTGTTCTATCCTGGGCTGTGCCACTGACCTACTGTGTGATCATGGACAGGCCATTTTACTTCTTTGTGCTCCATTTCCCTTCCCACTCTGTCTTATCTATTTAGATTGTAAACGCTTTGGAGCCTGGACCCTTTTAGTTCTGCGTTTGAACAGCACCTGATACAATGGGGTCTTGGTTCACGACTGGAGCTCCTAGGTGCTATTGCAATACAAGTGATACATATTAATACTAATTGGACCAGGGATGGTCTCTTACTTTGGATTTGTACAGCAGCTAGCATAATAGGGTCCCAGTCTCTACTGAGGTCATTAGGCACTACTGCAATACAAATAAATAAGAGTAATTGGTAGACTCGCTCCTAAATGGGAACATTCTCTAGATAATGTGCTGCATCCCTGTGCGAATTGTGTTTTGTACGCACCTTATCAAAATCAATTAAAAAACTCTGTGCCTATGTCTTTGCTAGTATATTACAGTGTACCAATGGGAGCTGATCCTCATAGTAGAAAATTATTGCCCCCAGGGTTGAAAATATGACTGAAAGTGCTCTAAAATGGATGATAGCACAGGGATATTACTTGTCCCCGCCCACCAAACCTCAGGCACAGTAGTTTTCCCTTTGAAGTGAGGATAGCACCAGGAATAATCAGATGAAACTGAGAAAAGGAAAATTTAGCTATCAGAAGTTGTTTCTCACTGATGTACTGGACTGAGGAATAGTCTCCTAAAGGAAAAGGCATCACTAGAGACATCTAACACTAAACAAAACAAATCATGAGAAAATGTACTCTAGGGAATAATTCTTTAGTGGCGAGGAGACGGAAAAGATGATCTTCCAACCCCAATTTTGGTGATTTTTCACTATGTATGTCCATAAAGAAATAAAATAGTTGTGCCTAAAATGTATTATATAACGTATGCTCGTAAGACTAAAAGTATAAAGAAAAAATATATTTATTAATTATTCATGTCTGCTTTATACCTGGAGCAAAAGTAACATTGTATTTTTGCTGTAGCCATTTAATGACTTATTTCTAGGGCGGTTTGTGTCACCCAGCAAAAATTAGTTACATTGCAATCTGCTCATAACTAACCCTGATATCAATATAACCCCCATAAACAACTAAAACAAAGCCAACAGCTTTCAAGTTCTTAGTCTAAACCACAACTGGGTCATTATCTAACTTCTCTCTTGCATAGCTTTTAAAACATAGCTTCCCCTGCCTCCCCTTGTGGAACAGTAATGTTGCTCACTGATGCAAATTTAGCTATAAATGTGGGGAAAATTATACCTTGTGAAACAGATGAACATGCAGACTTAAGATTTTACAATATATACATATTAGGATGGACTCACCATGCTTGCTCTGAGTTTGACTGGGGAAGTTCTACAGGCCAAATCCTAATTAGGGTCTTGGGTCAACAGCTGATTTTTATTCTTGTTGAGATGCAAAATGTTTTGGCATGCACTAACCCTCAAGCTACTACCAGTCAATTTGTTCCCTGTTTGAGAGGCTAATTCATTGCTCTAAATTTGTCCATAGAGTGATTTTCTGCAGAGGAAGTTCCCAAAGGACAGGACCAAACCCTCCACCATTGATTACCTAATAGTTTACAGAATTTATTGGCAGTGCAGAATTGAAATGTAAAATTACTACTATAGTGTTATACTATAGTACACTAGGGGTATATTTTTCTGTGATTCAAACATTGTGGGATTCTCCCCAATTTCTATTCACTAGCTAAACTACAAGCCAAAGCTCCAACAATAGTACATTTGATTAGTACTTTTCATTCATCAATTTCATAGGACCAGATTTTCGCATCCTGTATTTAAAAGTCACAGGAGACTTTTGAGCCAGTATCTATGAGGACTTCTTTCCAGGGATTACTCTCCACTGTCATGAAGAAAAGCCTACCCTTAACTTCATAGATCCCTAGGAACCCACGTCCCTCCTGCTCACTAACAGCACTGGGAGAATCCCTAGCTGGCTAGTCAAGATAGCTTTCTACCTACCCTGGCAGCGCAAAGCTCATGGAATGAGACCTAGCCCCAATATTTTATCCTAGAAAGGGGCCTATGCTGCAAGATTTGGATCCAGTGTTTGAGTTCTCTTAAAGTAGCTCAGCTACTAAGGCCACCCAGGAAATAAGGATCCAAAACTTAGCATTGATTCTGGGTAAATGCACAGACATGCAGAAATTTGGGGGTCTCACGACCTAGGCAATATAGCCATTCCCATACCTAGTTTATAGCAGTATAGATTAGAGGTGTTTGAAAAGATAATCAAAAGTTTAGTGACAATTTTATTTAATTGCTTTAAAAATTGAGATTCAAAATTGTAAGAAAAAAAATCTCATTGAAATTATTTTTTGACTTTTGTAACCAACTCCCCTGAGGATCAGGACTCTGTTTTTTCCAGAGATTGCAGCACTAGTTCTGGCAGGTGCTAGACCTTAAAATTGCAAAATCTGTCAGAAGGCTGCTTGAGATAATTTTTATCAGTTTCTGAATTGTATTAATTATAACTTTATTCTCCTTTTGTCAGAACACTGGGAGTTTCTTTAAAAAAACCCTCTAAAATGTTGCTAAAACAATCTTTCTGCAAAAGATGTGGCATAAATAATTTGCCTTATGGTGCAATAAAGCATGTATATGAGAAGACTACATTGCTCCAGAGGGGATTAAAGGCCCACTTTCCTTTGCAAACAAGCCTATTTTCAAGCAGAATAGGACTATTTTCCCACCAGAATGGCTTTTAAGTCAACATATTTGAAAACTCATGTTTCTGCATGTGTGCACTATGTAAATATTGCTGAATTCTGAGGAACAGCTACATTTTATTTGAAAAATTTTGCAACATTTTTTCTCATCACACTCCCGGAGCCTTTATTATCATGCTCTCACATGCCAAAAGAATGAGTGCTGGGGAATGTTTTCAGCAACAATCTACAAGTCAGGCTATTCTGGTTTAAAGGCCCTAAATCTCATCATTTTGAACCCCTGAGAAACCTGGATTCCCATCTCTGCCATGGATGACACCACCAGCTTCTAGGCTTGACAATTCACTAAATATTGACCTTAAAGAGATCCCTGGCCACTGAAATTTGTCAGCCCTGCATTTGGGCAGCCTGATGTTAGCTCAACTCCCTGGAGAGATTAGAGAGCAGATGAAAGCGGACACAATTTAAAGAAAGTTCAAGTACCCTTTACTACATGAGTTTTCCCATGTATTTCAATGAGCACGGCCTACTCACCTGTGTAAATGTCTGCATGAACAAGAACTAGGGTTTGCTGTTATACTTGAGCACTGGCATTCTCTGACAAGATCAGACTAAAATAATTGAAAACGCTGAGCATAATTATGCTTGATTTATGCCTCTCCTGCACAGTATCTTTCTCACAAAATATTAGATTTAATTACATTCATTTGGGATAATCACTTTCCCCACTTGTGGCTCCATTTCCTTCTGTCACTCATGAGTAATCCTGTCAGCACAATTTTATGTACATGAATCTTGCACTCCTGTATAAACCGTAAAGACAAAGGGAAGCCAAGAACCCTCACTATAAAAATTCCACAAATTAAGGCTGTGACAATGCATGCACAATGTGCATTTGATGTGCCATATTGTGGAGACACCAGAGTTAATTACTAAGAGCCAGCATGAGAAAAGATGGCATGAGTCCAACTGAAAGACACATGAGGCCAAATTTTGATATGGCATAAAGAAAATATGCTCAGAAAATGACAGTTCTGTTTCATAACAACTTTTGAGGTTTGTTTTCATTCTGCACTGGAATAAAAACAAAATCTTTCTAGCATTTTGCAAAAATGAAACAGAGTGTGTGATGGGGTGGTCCAGTCATCACCAGGATGGAACCTTCTTTTAGTCATTCTGGGGAATAGCTTGTGAGGTCAACACTTCTTTCCACAGTTGGATGCCATCCTTTGCCTCTCTCTCTCTGGGTCGGCAGCCTCTTTCTTGCTCCACAGTCTGCTGCTGTCTCTCTATGACTCAGTCCTCTGGTCCCGTCACTACATGTTTTCCCCTTCTAGGGTACCAAAGGGTTTCTCCCTAGCAGTCTCAGGCAGTCTTCCCATTCACTACCTCAATGGCTGGCAGAGGAACCCAGGCCCACCCTCTACTCCAGGTTCCAGCTCAGGTACCTTCCTGCCTTTCCATGAGTCTTTGACTTACTATTTGACACTCCCCCATCTCTGGGTTCCTAATTCCTCCCACCCAGGGAGTAACTGTAGGCTATAAGTTCCTGTAGCCTTCAAACACTCCTCTCTTTTCCCAGGGAGTGACTGCAGACTTCCCTCCATCTGCTTCCAATTTCTGGTCTTTATAGCCCCAGCCCAGCTCACTGGTCCTCCGCTGGGCTCCATCAGTCAGGGAATTACTTAGTCACCTGATTCCCTCTGCTGTGGCTTGTTGGATTAATTAACCTGTTTCTCACTCTGCATTAACCCTTTCCAGGCAAGTGTGGGGCAAACACCTCACCACACAGTCAAAACATCTGTTTTTGGATTGAAGAAGTTCTTTTTTTTTTCCCTTTCTCTCGGGAAATGGTCAGTTCATGCTGGACCTCAGAAATCTTCTAATCAAAAACGTCATCAAAAATCAGTACATCTTTGCAAAACATTTCAGCTTTGACAAAACAGCATATTTTGACAAAATGTTTAATTGAAAGTGTCCTGACTAGCTGTAATGCTAAGCCCCCTGTGCAGGACGACAGGCAGGGTTGGGGAGAAGGTAGACCCTTGGCTCTGTCTCCCACTACTCCAGCCAAGGTATCTGAGCTGGCACAAAGAGGGAAGCAATCTGCACCAGGAAAAGGGCTGGTGCAGGTTACTTCCTCCATTGAAGAAAGGAGAAACAGGGGTTGAATTGTGACTCTTAGAATATATCTACACTTTGAGCAGGAGGTATTAATTCTGACATACCCACGCTAACTCTGATTGAGCTCGCACACTAAAAATAGAAGTGTAGCCATGATGGCATGAACATCTAGCCATGCAAGAATGCGCCAAGGTCTCGAATGGAATTTTACTCAGAAGAGGCTATCCATCCTGCTGCTACTTTCATCGAGCCGGTGAGCTAAATATACAGTGTAGACAGGCTGGCCACCTCAAGTATGATCCCACCCGAGATGCTGGGCAGATAGCTGCTTACACCACCAAAACTACATTCTTTTTTTTAGCCTGCTAGCTGGATCAGAAATAATGTGGGGATGTTCCTCGAGCTGGGTTTTACTCCTGCTCAAAGTGTAGATGTACTGTACGCCTGACCATTTAATTTTGAGTTAGGGCTTGGTCCTACACCACTAGAATCAATGGAAGTTTTGCCAGCGACTCCAGTGTGGAATTAGGCAGTTAGAGTGCTAGGGTGTCTTTTATGAAACTGAGGTTACTATTTCATCCCTGCTTTACTATTGGGGCGGTGCAGTAAGGGACTGCACTCCTGCTCATAGTATATTGCGAGATACCAATCCAGCCCAGAGCCATGGACAGAATCAGGAAATAGAGGATGTTTTCAGGACCGCATATTCCTAATGTTCAGCATCTTAGTTGCGTACACAGTATAGTTAAAAACTTAACAAGAAGCACTTCAGATCGTTAGAAATTATACAATGGCAGAGGGGTTGATGTGATCAGCAGATGGCATTTTGCTTATTTTTTCTTTCAGACTGCAGTGTTGGGGTCAAAGTTTTGACCTCACGTTGAGTCTCCTTTGGATCAAAAGTAAAGTCTGAATGACAATCACTGCAGCCCTGCCAAAAGTCTGTACGTTAATACCCAGTCTGGTGAAGACAAGGGAATAAAGAACCAAACTTTCCTGACAGAACTCCTGTTGCTATCAGAGTTAACCACCTAGTTACAAAATGCTGCAAATTCAACAATTATTCTGCGGTAGATTCCTAAAATGATTCAGTGTCTGTAGGTAAGTCCTATATTTTTAATCATGCCCCTTGGTATGCATAAAATGTTTAGCTCTGTCCTTGAAAAGAGAGATAATCCAAGCTCATTGCTAGATGGAGAAATCTGAACTGTTCATATGCATTTGTTTTACATTACTGCACAAAGTTAACAAAATTAAAGAATTCAATGTAAAAAAGCCCCAGTACTTTCTTTAAACAGATACTTTATGTTTTGTAAAGATAGCAAACAGGGCTTCATCCAATGAAGTCTTGAGCTCCCATAACTCCTATTGCCATCAGTGAGATCTGAGGGTGACTGTTTCATGATTTTCTCTTCCTGTTCCACTTAGTTGTTTTAAACCTTCTATGCTGATAACATCAGAACATAAGATTGGGCATATTGGGTCGGACCAATGGTTCATCTAGCCCAGTATCCTGTCTTCTGACAGTGGCCAATGCCAGATGCCACAGAGAGAATTAACAAAACAATTATTGAGCGATCTACCCACTGTCATCCAGTCCCAGTATCTGGAAATCAGAGGTTTAGAGACACATGGGGTGCATCCCTGCCCATCCTGACCAATAGCCATTGATGGACCTATCCTCCTTGAACTTATCTAATTCTTTTTTTAACCCAGTTATTCTTTTGGCCTTCACAACATCCCCAGCAATGAGTTCCACAGGTTGACTGTGCATTGCATGAAGAAATACTTCCTTTTTGTTTGTTTTAAACTTGCTGCCTATTAACTTCATTGGTTCTTGTGTTATGTGAAGGGCAAAAGAATGCCTCCTTATTCATTTCTTCACAACAGTTATGATTTTATAGACCTTTATCATATCACCCAAGGCTGTTTCTTTTCCAAGCTGAACAGTTGCAGTATTTTTAACCTCTCCTCATATGGAAGCTGTTCCATACCCCTCATCATTTTTGTTGCATTTCTCTGTACCTTTTCCAATTCTAATATATCTTTTTTGAGATGCATACAGAGCTGCATACAGTCTTCAAGGTATGGGCATCCAATGGATTTATATAGTGGCATTATGATATTTACTGTCTTATTATCTATCCCTTCCCTAATGTTTTCTAACATTCTGTTTGCTTTTTTGATTGCCGCTGCACATTGAGTGGATGTTTTTAGAGAATTAGTCACAATGACTCCAAGGTCTCTTTCTTGAGTGGTATCAGCTAATTTAGACCCCATCATTTTGTATGGACAGTTGGGATTATGTTTCCCAATGTGCATTACTTTGCATTTATCAACATTGCAATTTGTGATTCAGATACCACTTGGAGTTGATACTGCACTGCATTGCTTTTTTAAAGTATATTAGGAACACAAAGAATGCAGACAATGGATTTAACATTTTTATCAATGACCTAGAGGAAAACATACAATCATCATTTATAAAGTTTTCAGATAACACAAAAATTGGGGAATGGTAGGAGGCCAGGTCTCTGACACAGCGTGTTCTGGATTTCTTGATAAACTGGGCACAAGCAAACAATATGCCTTTTAATTTGGCTAAATGCAAATGTACGCATTTAGGAACAAAAACATAGGCCATACTTACAGAATGGGGGGCCTATCCTGGGAATCAGTGACTCTAAAAAAGAGTTGGGGGTTGTGGTGGATAATCAGCTGAACATTAGGTACCTAAGTGATGCTGTGACCAAAAGAGCTAATGCAATCCTTTGGGGCATAAACAGGGGAATCTCAAGTAGGAGTAGAAAGGTTATTTTACCTCTGTGTTTGGCATTGATGCAATTGCTGCTGGAATACTGTGTCCAGTTCTGGTGTCCACAATTCATGAAAGATACTGATAAATTAGAGAGGGTTCAAAGAAGAACTTTGAGAATGGTTAAAGGATTAGAAAACATGCCTTACAGTGACGGACTCAAAGAGCTCAATCTACTTAGCTTAACAAAGAGAAGGTTGAGGGTGTGACTTGATTACAATCTATATGAACCCACACATGGAACAAATATTTAATAATAGACTCTTTCAACAAGCAGACAGAGATGTAACATGTCCCAATGGCTGGAAATTGAAGCTAGACAAATTCAGGCATAAGGCATACATTTTTGACAGCGAAGGTAATTAACTATTGGAACAATTTACCAAGGGTTGTGATGGATTCTCCATTGCTGACAATTTTAAAATCAATACCGGACATTTTAGTAAAAGATATGCTCTGGGAATGATTCTGGGGAAGTTCTCTAGCCTGTGTGTTACAGGAGCTCAGACTAGATGATCACAATGGTCCCTTCTGACCAGGGAATCCATGAAATGTGCTTCTCTTCAGTGAGAATGCTTTTTCTTGTTAATTCCCTCAAGCATCACCACATTCTGCAATATAAACAGCACACCCCTATTTATATGTAACAAATTCACAGACAAAGCCAAAGGGCTGTGGGAAAAGAAATGTATTTTACTGTAACTGGCTGAGCATTTGTACTGAGTTACAGTAAAATGCTCTTTTTAGGTCTTAGGCTAAAGTATTTTAGGTCTTAGGCTAAAATACACTGCCCAGCAGCCTGTATAACACACCTAGGCACTGGGCAGGGGACAAAGGAGGGAGGAATCTTCCTCCCACCTTCTGCTTGTGCAAGTGCTCTTCAGAACCTACTCTTCTGCCATCTCCCCGCAGAGAAGGGCTCGGGAGAAGGATTCACACAAGAGTCCATCTCTCCAGGCTACCCTGATGGCTCACCCGGCCCTGCCATATCTCACCTCAGCTGGAGCTCAGCGCACTACTGAGGATATGCACCTTCTATGCTGCCCTTTAACATTAGCCACCTCCCCCTCCACAATGGAACCTCATCAACTACATTACCCTGGGAGTCGCCAGTTGAAGCTGGAGCTATATTTTGGCCCTTAAAGACAGGAGAAAGTCAGGGGGAGGGAGGTTTGAAAGAGAAAGAACCTTTTAACTTCTGTGATGGCCTGACACATGCTGGTATTGACCTCAAGAGTGTAATTTTAGAAGAGGCGAGGATATATTTGTTATATTTGGAGGAATTAATAAAAAATGATCAAGAAATAGAAAAGGTGAGGCTGCTACACTCATTTGGCCCAGATTGTCTGCTGTGCCCAGAGAGAAGGAAAGCTCTCAAGGATTTTGTTACAGGCCTCTGTTTCTTTGGGTCAGCCTCAGCTCCTGAGGAAGTTTAGAGAGCTGGATATGCACTAAACTCATTAGTTGGCCATGGTCCTTAGAGAGCCATCTGCCAGCTGATAATAACTGAGTGCATCATGCCTTCTCCATGCCCTTCCTCACCCCTGGCATGTCCCCCATTCCAGACCTGAAGAGGAGGTGGTGTAGGATCTGGCTACTGCAGTTCTAGGCTGACTGGAGATTCCTCCATGCCACAAAGACAAGTAGGGGAGAATCAACCAGTTGGTGCTCTCTTTGAGCTTCTCGTTGAGCAGGTCAGTGAATCCAGTCCATTTGATAACTTACTAAATAGCATTTATTACCAACATGAAAAATAACAAACGTGATCAGAATAAAACCTGCACTATAAACCATTGGGTTGATCTGAGGAACCACTCGAAAAGCAGGATCATTCCCCCTCCTTGCAGACAAGACTGCTGACTACTATAGAAGATCTGACTTCAGAGTCCAACTATGTGCAGTATTTAAAGCAGCACTAGTTTTTGTACTAAAGCAGCTAAATAGAAATCAGATCTTACCAGCTGTGATCCTATCACATGCACAGTAACATTTGGCCATTCTGTGTTGTTGTATGGTCTAGTAATCAGGGCATTGGAATGACATTCTGGAGACCTAGATTCTAATCCTAGATCTGCAAGTGAGCTTTTCTGTGACCTTATGCAAGTCATTTCTCATCTCTGTGCCTCTGTTTCCTCTCCCACCTTTTATCTGTCTTTTCTAATCAGAATGTAAGCCCCTTTGGGGCACTTTGTATTTGAGCAGTGTCAAGAATAAAGAGACCCCCCCCATCTTGGTTGGGGGATCTAGATGCTAGTGCAATGCAAATAATAATAATGATAAGAACCCAACTGCAGTTCCTATGAAGGTACCTCTTACTGTTTCCCTAAAGACTGAAGATATGGGCCAGAAAAATCAGTGGGACGTTGTATCTCTGATCTAACTTAAATGGCAGCGAACTTGCTGCGTGAAAATAGTGACAAACAAACAGTCTTCAAAAATCTGCCATTCAAAATTTCTGGTGCCACTCATTAAACTTGACTGGGAGAATCTATGGAGTCTGGAAGACACTTGTTAGAGAGAAAGATTAAGGGATAGATGGTTCACAGAAGAGATACTGCTGATGAATTTGAAGAGTTGTATTCTTCCGTTATGTCAGGTCACCTGGAAGTAGAGGCCATAGAACTTATGGATACAAATAGGACACCACACACCCACATCCACTCTTTTGACACATGGACAAAAATCAACCAGTTATTGGTATGAATTGAAATGACCTGAAAGTGTCATGTGACCCTTGTGCTTTCCAATATGTTAGGATTCCAAGGGAATTGTTAAGATAATGCAGTCAGTTTTTCACTGACAAATTAAAGCAAATGTGGGTAATATGCAGAGATGATACTGAGATTTATGTTAGATTAGAAATTTAAACTTTGACCAATCGCTCCATCAGCATGTTGGGAAAACAACACTTTATGATTAACAACCGGAAAACAAGCTTCTGGGAATTAGCAGCTTTACAAAGAATTCTAAACAGATCCATAGGACAGGATCCACACTCATGAATACTGGGCCAGATCCTCAGCTGGTGTAAATCAGCATAGCTCCATTGCCTTCATTGGAGTGACACTGATTTACACAGCCAATGATCATTCCCTGTGCATTATCAGGATCTTTCTATGCAAAGTCTCATTTTCCTGACCAGTAAAAGCTAAACAGCCAGGGCTCTTTTATGATTCTGCAAAAGGTGTTTACCGTGAGATAAAGCATTACAATGAAAAAGTGAGCTATTGTATTCAGGAATGGACTGAGCTTGAGGGACTTGCATTGACTTCCATATCTGGGGCAAAACTCTGCTGTCAGCTCTGCCTTGTGGGTCTTGATTCTGAAATTCCATTTCCCAACATAGCTGGAACTCCCTGTTTTGACTGCCAGAGGGGCCAACTATCTTTTTGCCTGAGAGCAAGAGGAAAATACAAGCACTTAAGAAAAAGGGGAGACAATTACTTCCCACTGCATAGCCTCACAGAGAAGAGATTAGGCAGCACCTGTCTGGCCTGCTGTAGATCAGCCAACTTATTCAAAGGGGATTTCATTAGCATTAGGTCCTGTAACTGTATGAGTAACCCTTAATATACAGGTTTCAGAGTAACAGCCGTGTTAGTCTGTGTTCGCAAAAAGAAAAGGAGTACTTGTGGCACCTTAGAGACTAACCAATTTATTAGAGCATAAGCTTTCGTGAGCTACAGCTCACTTCATATTCTCTGTGTATATATAAAGTCTGCTGCAGTTTCCACGATATGCATCTGATGAAGTGAGCTGTAGCTCACGAAAGCTTATGCTCTAGTAAATTGGTTAGTCTCTAAGGTGCCACAAGTACTCCTTTCCTTAATATACAAGAGATAAATTTGTATCCAAAATTCCTATTGGGGACTAGACTAGTTTCATCAACTTACCTTCAGGTTTAAACTGCACTGGCCAGCCTCCTCCAAGTGTCAAATTTTCCTTGGTGTATAATAGGCAGATGCAAGTAGGTGGACTCATTAGCCATTTGTTTGTTTTGAAGCATTGCAATTGAGTCAAAATCAGTCAGTGACTAAACCTAGCATGTGCTATTGCCCTTGAACCAATGTGATAAGTCATTCGTCTGTAAAAACGTAAGAAAGGCCATATTGGATCAGATCAATGGTTCATCTGGCCCAGTATCCCATCTTCTGAGAGTGGCTGGTGCCAGATGCTTCAGAGGGAATGCACAGAACAGGGCAATTATCGAGTCATCCATCCCCTGTCATTCAGTCCCAGCTTCTGCCAGACAGAGGTTTAGGAACATCCAGAGCATGGGGTGAGGGGAACAACGTACAGGAGACAATGTTCCATCTCACTTCATACCACACCTTCTACATTAACACTGTTATTTCCTTACAACCCCTCACAACAATAACAAAGTGTCAATAAAACAAATCCCAGTGGATTGGTGCTACACTGGCGAAAGTCTAATGCTCCTGAATGCTGACAATATTTGTAGAACTGTGCCCTTCCCTACTTATCTCTTCCTAAAAGAGATTACCCAGCATTATCACGGTGCCCCACTGTTACTGCTCACCGACAATGCCACTCTAAGTGTTCTGTTTGCTCCCTTCCCCTACAGCCATCACAGACCTTTTTTCTATGCAGTGCCTATGCATTGTACACCCTTCCCAAGCTGGTTTCCATGGCCACAACCTTCTTGTGTGTTATTTGCATGTGAAGATAAACACATCCATAAGTATTAGAAGGGTCGAGGCCACTGGTTGCAAATTGTTCAGGGCAGATGAAACATGCCTTCTTATCTTATTAGGATGAGTCTAACACGCTTTGGGGCCCCCATAAAATAATAATAAACAATAATATCTATAGTTATGGTACAGATCATATGACCTGAGAACTACCAAATGATTTTCTAGAAAGCAAGAGGTCTCTTGAATTGTCAGTGATGTTCCCCTATTTCTGCAAAAAAATGTCCTTAGAATATCCCCTCACCGTCAAGTTGCCCATTGACTGAATTAACAACATATCCTGAGAAATGGATTGTAATTTAAAATGTGAAGTAAATGGAGCACAAACAAAATTAAACCACTTGTCAGCTCCATTTAATTATCAAAGATTAATGAAGTAAATCTAGCAACTGGCAAGTGTAAGGAAACAAAAACTCATACTTTCTAGAAGTCTATTGGAAGACCTGTGAAGAGAACAAATTCCATGATTTCTTTAGTCTGCTGTAGGTGTATTCTCCTCAGACACTAATAATTGTGCAAGATGCATTAATATTTGAATGCCCAATCTGTAACAGATTTGAGCTACTTGAAGGATGGGATGTTTATTGCCTGATGCTGCTTCTTAATAATAAAAGAGCCACACAATGTAATAAGGGCTTGTCTACACTTAGAAACTGACCAAAATAGCTATTCTGTAATAATTTTTTGGAATAGTTATTTCTGTGTAAGACCCTGTGTGGACATTCTTGTTATAAGCTTAATCCTTTCTGGATTGAATCCTTGGGCTTGTCTACGTTTGGAAATTTACCAATAGCGAATTATTTTGGGAAATTTCCAAATTTAAACAATCCCTTACATCTAAATTATACACTCCCAGCTAGTGGACACATTTATTGGAGCTGTTCCATTAAAGTAATTATGGCTGATAGTCTGCAGCATTTTATCTGTCTTATTTTATTTATTTATTTATTATTGCTCATAATGGGCAAATCTTTTTACTCAGAGTTGGATCATCCATTCAGGAAGAAAACCCTCTGGAAAAGTCATATTTCCAAAATGTCATCTTCTAGTAGAATAGGGTTTGTCTATAGCCCCACAGAACAGACATTGGGCATGGCTCACCAAGCCGATGAATACTTGGGAAAAGTTGGAGGTCTTGGGATATCTGCAGAGGCTGGGGTATTTGCATGGAGGTCAAGTTCCTAAGCACCATAGAATCATAGAATCATAGAATATCAGGGTTGGAAGGGACCCCAGAAGGTCATCTAGTCCAACCCCCTGCTCAAAGCAGGACCAATTCCCAGTTAAATCATCCCAGCCAGGGCTTTGTCAAGCCTGACCTTAAAAACCTCTAAGGAAGGAGATTCTACCACCTCCCTAGGTAACGCATTCCAGTGTTTCACCACCCTCTTAGTGAAAAAGTTTTTCCTAATATCCAATCTAAACCTCCCCCACTGCAACTTGAGACCATTACTCCTCGTTCTGTCATCTGCTACCATTGAGAACAGTCTAGATCCATCCTCTTTGGAACCCCCTTTCAGGTAGTTGAAAGCAGCTATCAAATCCCCCCTCATTCTTCTCTTTTGCAGGCTGAACAATCCCAGTTCCCTCAGCCTCTCTTCATAAGTCATGTGTTCCAGTCCCCTAATCATTTTTGTTGCCCTTTGCTGGACTCTCTCCAATTTATCCACATCCTTCTTGAAGTGTGGGGCCCAAAACTGGACACAGTACTCCAGATGAGGCCTCACCAATTTCGAATAGAGGGGAACGATCACGTCCCTCGATCTGCTCGCTATGCCCCTACTTATACATCCCAAAATGCCATTGGCCTTCTTGGCAACAAGGGCACACTGCTGACTCATATCCAGCTTCTCGTCCACTGTCACCCCTAGGTCCTTTTCCGCAGAACTGCTGCCTAGCTATTCGGTCCCTAGTCTGTAGCTGTGCATTGGGTTCTTCCGTCCTAAGTGCAGGACCCTGCACTTATCCTTATTGAACCTCATCAGATTTCTTTTGGCCCAATCCTCCAATTTGTCTAGGTCCTTCTGTATCCTATCCCTCCCCTCCAGCGTATCTACCGCTCCTCCCAGTTTAGTATCATCCGCAAATTTGCTGAGAGTGCAATCCACACCATCCTCCAGATCATTCATGAAGATATTGAACAAAACCGGCCCCAGGACCGACCCTTGGGGCACTCCACTTGATACCGGCTGCCAACTAGACATGGAGCCATTGATCACTACCCGTTGAGCCCGACAATCTAGCCAGCTTTCTACCCACCTTATAGTGCATTCATCCAGCCCATACTTCCATACCATTCACTATTTCCCTCCGTCACCCATGGTAAAAAGGCTTCCTCAGGAGCTCTGACTGCTACCCATGCTTTCCCTAGCAGTAGCTTCCCTGAAACTTCCTTGAGGATGCTTAAGGTGGAAAAAAACACATTAAGCTGGGACAGAGTCAACTCTGCTTTGTGCTAGAAATTCCCCATGAGGTCCAGGAGGGTTGCTGCAGTGAAAAGCAACCACTGCCTTTACTGTCTCACCTCACAAACTTACAAAGACCAAACTCACATAAGGGACTTACATAGGGAGAGGGCTGGTGGATGATGCTACTTCTGTTGCCTTCCCTTTTCCGGCCATGAATTGTGCTTCATTTTTGACGTGCATTTTCCTCATTTTTCCTACCCTCCCTGGGATTTTTAAGAGGGCATAGTCTGGTCCTCTATGACATACTCAAGACAAAACTGCCATGGAGAACAGTGAAAGTGGCAAAGAGTCCTGTGGCACATACAGACTAACAGACATATTGGAGCATAAGCTTTCGTGGGTGAATACCCACTTCGTCGGATGCATGTGAGAACAATGGGACCTCTAGTTGAGAAAGGATGGTTTTGCTCAATAATAATATTGCAAATCAGTTTTTTTTAATCTGAGGAAGGGGCCACAACTACAGCTTTTCATAGCATTTCAAAATAATCTAGAAATCCTGAGTTTCACAGGACAAACATATCAGTGGAAACCATGCTTTTTTAAAGTGCAATCCTGCTCTGAAAATCAACAAGGTATACATTGTTCCTTCAGTGACACTAAATTGACTACAGTAAGTGTTTGCTGCATTTCATTCCTCTTAGTACTGCAGAGCCAACACAGAAAGAGGGAGAAAGCTGTGTGCTACTCTGGCTCACCCTAATGGGACCACCATTTTGGGAGTCACAGCCCCTCTAAGTCAGGTCCCAAAAAAAGAGAACAAAACTTCTAATCTTAGCCACAGGAAAACAAAAGTCACAGGATGGCTTCCTTTAACCACGGGGGTCCAAATTAAACCAGCATCCATAGCACAGCTTCTTTCCATCTAGTCCAAATGGAGAAAACAAATGAAAATAGACAGGCAGGACTTAAACTAACACTGTGTGCACTGGCTTTCAGGGAGGGAGCAGATCCTCATCTTCTATACATTGACTTCAATGGAGCTACATCTGTTTACACCAGCTGAAGGGCTGGCCTCAGCAACATGGTTATTGATTCAATATAAGGCAGAATGTGGCTCATAATAATAATAATTATTAAATTAGTTTGATAGGGTATTAACTCCCATTTTGGTTTTATGTATATCTTCCCAATCCATTTCTATATTGTTGCAGTTTAATGCCTCAAAATCACTTCCCAAAGTTGTCCCAAAGAACAAATTTTTTAAAAAGTTAAGTGTCACAATCATCTCCCTTATAGATTAAACAAATGGTGAATCTGATTATTCAGATCACTTTGTATGCATAAATATTGTTAATGATATTTTGGATGGGCCTGGAAAATTACATTTGCTAACCCCTGTAGCTCCATGATGGAAAACCCATTATTGCCATTAGGTTTTAAAAGTGCAGAGTTTGGAAGCTAGTATACCAAGAGAATTCAGAAGTTGCGTGACTTCTATTAAGGTGGGGTTTTAATGTTCTTAATTAAGGCTCAAATATGATTGTTCTGTTAATGATTTTATAAATATTTATGAGGATAACATTAGATTGTACATCATACAAAAGGTAAAGGAACTCTTTAGATTATTGTGTCACCATATGTGGCCAAAGTAAATACTTCTCAAGCCCAATTCCCTTCTAATTTACACAACTGTAAATCAAAAGTAACTCCATTCAAGTCAATGAAGTTAGATCAGAGTAAAAGTAGCATAACTGAGGGCAGAATCAGGTCCCTCATCTTTATGAGCATTTTATTAGTCACGTTCAGAGATTGCACTTGTAGAATCAGAATGGCTGGTATAGAAACTAAAAAAAATACAATGGGTTCAAAGAAATACCCGAGAGTTAAAGTAAAATAAATGTTTGCCAATAACTGACTGAGATGGCTATGATTTTAATATTTTATAGGTGTAATATATTTCTCAAATTCTACGCATATTACATGAGAAGATGAGATCCCTTCTGACTATAGAAGAGGTTCACCACACAGAGGAGCTTATCACATATTTTTTTTCTTTATCCTCCGATGCATAAAGCATCCATAAGTTTCTGCCATTTATTTCAGTCTTGTGCTTGCCTGGTAAGGAATCTGAGGGTCAAGTTGATTGATGAGACTTCTTTCTGTATTGTTCTGTGTAATGTTTCTCTAGTTTGCCCTCTTTTTCTCTTAGTTGATGTGGAAGTCATGCTGGTGGTATCCTTAAAGTAAATCCTAAATATGACCATCATCATCAGCTTACCAAGTTTGATGCTTTAGGTTGGATTGGTCTACTTAAAAATTCTGATGTTGCAAGAAACTCTTTCCAGTGAACTCTGAAATTGTTTTGCAGGCATTTCCTTTGGAAAGAGGTGATATTCTATTCAATTTCTTTTTTTTAGATTTTCATGATTGTGCTCCATAAAGTAGGTCAGCAATGATGCTGGTGTTAAAAATGTTTTTGTCAGTGCCAGTCATGCTACTTTTCCAATTCTTTTCAAATATATGAAAGTTGTTTGCTGAAAGTTGTTGTTTGTTGTTAGATGTTCTTTGCTCGACATCTAGCATGCTGTCTCCATCATTGCACATCTCACATTGCACATCTCATCTCATTGCATATCCCTAGATAGGTAAAATGATTGACTTCTAATGTTTCTCCATCTATTCTGATGGTTGCTTTTGGGACATTGATAGCCATATATTTTATCTTCCTCTCGTCGATGAACAAACCAACTTGTTTTTCTTTGTCTGCCAAAAGCTGGATCTTTTCTTCCATTAAGTGATGTGTTGAATTAAGCAGAACAATATCATAGCAAAAACAAGGTAATCCAATTGTACTTTATCATTTGTCTATAAAATTCCTGTAGAACTGCTTTCTACAGTTACTTTCCTCATTGCATTGTCAGTAACCAGTGCAAACAACAGTGGGGACATAATACACCCTTTCCTTACTCCAGCTGTCACTGCAAACCACTGGCTGATGTTATCTCTATCTCTGACTGCACATTTGGTATTATCATATAGATCCTTGATGAGTCTAATTAGTTTTGCTGGAATTCCATAGTATGCCATAATTTTCCAAAGACTGTCTCTGTGTCAAAAGCCTTCTGTAAATCTATGAAATTTATCAAAAGAGGTGCTTGCCATGCCATGCTTTGCTCTATAATGCCTGAAAACAACAGTATTGTCTGCACATGATCTCAGTGGTCTAAAACATACCTTGTTCCTCACTAAGTTGGAGATTTATTTGCTTCTTGATACATTCCAGGACAGCACATGATTTTCCCAGGTCCTGAGAAGAATGTGATTCATCTCCACTTATTGCAGTTGGTCACCCCTCCTTGGTAATTTTACTACAAGGCCTCTCTTCCACTGGGCTGGGTTCTTTTCTTCATTCCATATTCTATCCAACAGCACAGTCTGGAGGGCTGTTTCATCCCCTGTTCTGAGCATCTTTCCACTAATGTTATCCTTTCTGGCTGCTTTCCTATTTTGGAGTTTACTCATGGCTTTTCTGACTTCTTCCACTGTAATATCTCCTAAATCAATAGCAAGCTTTGTTGGTAGGTCGTCTTCATGTAGCTCTAGTAGTTTGCATCATCTTGGTCTATTTAAAATAGCTTGAAAATGTTCTGCCCATCTTTTCCTTTGTTCTTCTTCTGTAGTAAGATTCTTTCCATTTGCATTTTTAATAGGGCCACCAGTACTGCTAAAGTTTCCTATTATCTGTTTGACTGTCTTATACAAGGTTGTAAAGTCATGTCTTCAGCTAGCATCTTCAGCCTCTTGATATTTTCTATCATTATATGCTCTTTTATCTCTTCTAGCACTTTTTCCCTTTCCGTTGAGACCTCTGTATTCTTCTTGCCATTTAATTGTCTCTTCACATCTTAGCATTCATGAGTTTTTGCTTTACATTCCTTCTCTTATCCAATGCTGACCAAATAGCATCACTAATCCATTCTTGCTTTTTAGATTTTGTTGTTATTAGGACTGTTTTTGCACTTTCCAGATAGCACTTTCCAATGTTTTCCCACAGAGTAATAATGTCCTGGTTTTTTTTTTTTCAGTTGAGCCCATTAGAACACTGAACCTGTTCTTTTAGTTCAAGCAGAAAACAACTTTTAGGGTCTTTTAATTGTGTACTGTTGGTGCTTCTTCATTCTCTTTTACTTAATCTTCCATTTACAAATATAAAGATTATGGTCACTGTCCAAGTCTGTTCTCCTTAATGCAAGTGCAGCTGCCAACTGCCAACAATCTGTGGAACTTACTTGAAATGCAGAAGTGATCTATCTAGCTCCTTGTCAGACTCTCTGGGGAGTTCCATGCCATTTTATGGATTTCTTTATGAGGAAATATTGTTCCACCTATCATTATGTTGTTCACACTGTAATTTTCCACTAATCATTCATCATTTTATTCATGTCCAAACCCCTGCTGCACTTGCTTGTAATTTTATCCAACCCATCACTGTTACTGCCAACTTTTGTGTTAAAATCGCCCATAGGCACTATATCATCATGTTTTGGGACCTTGGCTAATACATCCTGTAACAAATCATAAAAAGGATCTTTTTCCTCATCTGGCTTTTCATTGGTTGGTGCATAGTATTGTATGAAAAATTGAGTGCTAATGAGTCTTTCATTGACTGATTCCCACTCAGTCAGTGCCTACTTTGCTTCATTCAGCATTAAAATTGCTATAACAGTTCCATGGCTATCATTCACATGCCAAGAGTATATGATGGTCTAATTAGTTTCTCTAAAGTGAAGTTTGGTTGAACATGTTCATCTACACTCACTGATTCCAAAGACCTCAAGATGGTATCTATCCATTTCTTTAATTATTTGAGCAGTTTTAGTAATTTTGTACATTGTTCTCACATTCCAAAATCTGATTTTCATTTCTGATCTGGCCTTGAGCAAGGGACATTTTAGGACATGGGCTTCCTTACAGGTTTGACGAATGCCCATCACATTCGTCACATGAAGTTGGTCTCTTATTCTAGACTGCTACCTACAGATATGGCTCCAGGGGTTGTTTCTGTAGTAAGTTAATTTTACTTGATGAAGTTATTAGACCCATGCACAGCCTTGGGTCAATGTCTCCTCATTCGTTGTGTGGAGCTGTCTACATGTGAACACTCCCCCAATCACCACCTGGGAGATGCTCTTAGTATCTTCAGTTTTTTCACATATAGAAATGTCCTAAAATTTTAGGCCTTGTTCTGTTCTCTAATGTGTAAGTCAGGAGTAAATCCAGCGAAGTCAATGGAATTGCACTCATGTAAAAGTAGCATATGTGAAAGAAGAATCAGGCCCAGTGGCATTTAAATTAGGAACATAGGTATCATGGTTATAGAATAATCTAGGTCAGTGGTTCCCAGACATGTTCCGCCGCTTGTGTGGGGAAAGCCCCTGGCGGGCCAGGTCAGTTTGTTTACCTGCCGCGTCCGCAGGTTTGGCCGATTGAGGCTCCCAGTGGCCATGGTTCACTGCTCCAGGCCAATGGGAGCTGCTGGAAGCGGCACAGGCCAAGGGACGTACTGGCTGCCGCTTCCAGCAGCCCCCATTGGCCTGGAGCAGTGAACTGCGGCCACTGGGAGCCATGATCGGCCAAACCTGCGGATGCGGCAGGTAAACAAACCGGCCTGGCCCACCAGGGGCTTTCCCTGCACAAGCAGCGGAACAAGTTTGGGAACCACTGATCTAGGTCATTTTGCCTTGTTCCTCTGAGTACCTTCACCATAATATCTGCACAGCAAATATTTTAATGGATGAATTTTCAAGTTATTCCCTACTTAGAATTTTAGTAACAGAGCTATTGGAGGCTTGTATTTCTGATGTTAATTGGCACACTATGATTTAATTAACAGTGACTGATTTTGTGATGCGGAAATAGTTACAATAAGACAAGATCATATGATCCCTCATTCAAATAGCACTGTGATGTTGTTCACAAATTATAGGTCCTCTCCCAGATTTATGGTAAAGTAAGGGGGGGAGCCCTCTGTGAAATATGTCCCTCTTCTGTCATTCGTTAGCATTTGCTACAGCTGATTGGGTTCTCTTTTAGGACAGTGAGAAAATTTCAGAGAGAAACAAAAGATCCTTTCTAGAAGACGAAATGAAGATATTTGCTAATATGGGGGGGGGTACAATTTTGTGTTAACAATGTAGGAACAGTGTATTTTTATATTCAGTCACTTCATGTTGATTTAACTTTCTGGAATATTTAGACTAGGAAGTTAAAACACAGGAAGGGGCATGCATCACACTTAGTTCTCTCTGTGTGGGCAAAGTCCTTAACACATCTTCAAGTCAATAGGAGCTTTGTCTTTAATGTAGCTTGTCAGATTAAGAGCTCCCAAGAACTGTAATATAATTAAAATATTACAAATGGCAACTAAAAGTTTAAATTGGAACTGAATCAACATTTAAATTGATTTAAAAGTCTGAATGGATAAATTTTATATTGAACTTATCTGGGCCAGTTTTCCTTCACATGGATAAAGGAAGATACCAGTTGTCTTAGGCCTTGATCCAGCAAAATATTTAAGCATGTACATTATCGTAAGCATGTGAACAGTTCCACTGAAGTCAGTGGGACTAATCACCTGCTTAAAGTTATGCAAGTATTTAAGTAGTTTGATGTATTAGGGCTTTAATCTTGCTGTAACGTTTCTTTCCTCAGAGGTAATACATTTTGACTGCACTAAGACTGAGCATAATAGGAAGCTGCTGCATCACTTTTCCTGTGCATTTCACATAGTGACATTTTACAAAGAGATATTGAAATAATGCCCTGTGTCCAAAAACATCCCAAAGTACTTCCCATATTGATTTTCAGGAGTATGGATTCTATCTGAAGCAAATTTCTGACCCTAATTACTCAAGTCTTAAATTCAGAGCACCTCAGTTGATGTCATGTCAGTGGAGTTACCCTGCATATATTTACACAGTTCTCAATGAAAACAGTATTTTACCCTAATTCTTTCAACACCAGCCAACAAAAATTACTTCTCCACTAAGAAGTGTAAAAACTCTAATAATTAAGTACTATCTCAGGCTATATGGAGAACTCCTTATTGGAATATGGATAGGTATAAAGAGAGGAATAACTATAGTAATTCTACTGATGCCAGAAAAATATCAGAGCCATGAGAAAAAGCTCTTGCATTACTTGGAAAGATGAGCTTCACATTGGCCTATCAATGGATTGGCGTTGGTTTGGAGCAGGAACATTGGGCCTGATTCTCTTCTCACTTATGCCAGTGTCACTCCCCTGACATCAGTGAAGTTACTCCTAATTTACACAGGAGAATCAGGCCCCTGTGTCTTTATGGTGCTGTAACAATAAAGAGAATAATAAATAAATAATAATAATAAAACAGTCAATAGAATTATTAAGAGTTGATATAATAATTAATCTCCCATTTATTGACCAGTGGCACAAACAGGTATATGGGCAGGACTTGCCATACCATCAGTGGCCTGTTTGTCAGAAGTGCTGAGCCTCTACATCTCCAGTGAAGCCAATGGGATTTGTCATTCCTCAACATTGCTGAAAATCAGGCCACATGTAGTTGGCAGACAGGAAGCAGAAAAGGCCAGGGCATGCAGGGGGTCATGACAGGCAGAGGTGGAGGAAGAAAATGGCTGAAGAGCCACCAATTACTTAACTGATGGTAAACCTCAAACTTCTTGTAAGTAGAGGTGGGTGGGAAACAGGTTTCCTATCCAGTGGAATGTTTTGAAATTTTGAAAAATGTTCCCATCCTGAATTGGGATGAAAAGTCAAAATCTTGAAAATGTTCACAAACCATGAATCTGAAAAAATATGTGGCTTTGGTCATTTCATTTCGATTTTGACCATTTAAAAATTACTATTTTTTGTACTCTACGGATTTTAAATTAAAAAATGTAATGTCTTTTTGAATGAGAAATTTTTTTCATTTGTAAAGTGTCAAAATGGGACATTTTAAACAATTTTCTAGTTAGGAAACTTGTCAATCTGATCCTTGTCCGCAAAACATTTTGGTTTTGATGAATCAGCATTTTTGATGAAAAAACCGTTTCATAGAAAAATTCCCAAGCAGCTGTAGTTGTAAGCTGCTTGCTTAAAGATCCAGAAAACCTTGGGTTGCCCTTCCACATTAGAACCCAGCAGATCAAAATACATGTGTGAATTGTCCTGGTGCCCCAAACCCTTTCAAAAGTTTTTCATGGAAGTATTATGTAAAAGTAATATAATGCCATTTCTGGTTTTCAAATCACTGTCAGGTTTACCTATTTACAAGTCCACATGATGGACTAAGCCATTATTGAAATATATAGGCATGAAAAACCCTTTTAAACTGCAAATGTATATTTATCAACCCACATTAAATGGAGAATATGTATGCTGTTCCAATCCCAAATGCATTATTAAGGGTTTTTTAATTCTTGACAAAACAAGGTTTTTAAATGGCAGTTCTGACACATCCCTGACTAATCAACTAACTTAGAACAGCAGGAATGACCCTACTATCACTAATCATTTTAATCATTAAGATTTTTAAAACCTAATTCACACTTTGGACTATGCTGAAAATAAATTCATTGATCGATCATGGGGATGGAATCATTGGGAAGTGCAAGATAAATATAACAGGCAGAAAAATAGGGCAAGGAGCACTGTTAATGATATAAAAACCGTTGCTGAAGGAGGAAAGTGTGAAAACCAATCAACTCTTACAAAAGCTAAGTAGTCATATCTTTGGGTCCAGGCTTCCATAATAACAAGGCAATAAATCCAGGAGACTTGTCCTATTGTTTAGCTAGTCTGAAGCATAGAGCCTAGTTTAGAGTGCTCTTTACTCCACCTGTGCTTCAGGACAAATATTGCTGTACTTTAGCTTCTTTATGAAGACATTTTAGAAATGTCTTACATGGTATATGGCTAAATAAATCCCCATGTGCAATCACTAAAAACTCAGTGTTTACCAACAGCTGTGATGTCACAGCTTTTCCTAAACACGGATGAGGAAATAACTTTAGCTACTTTTTGGTATCTCTTGGCAAATGCTAAGTATGTTAATGGCAGCCATTGTGTAGTCTTATCTTTCTTGTGTGTGTGTGTGTTCTCTTGTTGATGTTCATGTTTAATGTAATGGTAACATAGCCCAATAACATGCACTGTTGGGAGAAGATCTTTTATATTAAAGAGTACCCTTTTGCTTGTTTTCTTTCTTTCCATTGTCAAGGTGCAATACTTACAAGGGAAACACAACAAAACAAGGTTAGTCTTTGACCAAGAATCGGATGGATGATGGGTATAGGTTGTTCTCAGATGTACACATTTGTGACCCTTCTGCCCGTTATTGTTGGCAGCAACAAGGTCCAGATTCAATTAGTTAGAGGTCCCTCTGAAAACTAATACACCCCCCCACCCAGAGTTTCCAAAATGAATAAATACCTTCCCTGTGCAGCTTTAACAGATAATACTTCCACACTTGCAAGCACTGTGTATGAAACTGGGAAAACATTATTAGGGGGAAATGGAACATCAAATTGGGAAAATACAGCAACAGTCTATCCTAATGAATGATAAATAAAATACTATCCCCATGGTAATGTTGGCAAGAATCCATTAACTCAGTTCCCCACGCACCGGTGCGAATGTCCAGTAGGCAAATGTCCTTTTACTGCATCACTTGTCTTTTTCCCATCCACTAAATCCCACTCACAGTTTGGTGTCAGTGGGTAATGTAGACCCAGAGTCTTGCAGTACACTCAGGCAGGCTTGACTCCAGTTTCTTGGTAAGTGTTGCCTAGTCCTGTCCTGAGGTTTCACCACTGTAGCGATTTCAGCTTTATTTAGTGATGGGGTAAGAAGGACCTCACCAGAGTTCCCTCCACTCTGCTGCTGTCCTATGTAGCTTCAGCAAAGAGATGCCTCTGCATTTCTGAGTCATCCCAATTGCACAGGCTCCTCCGTGGAGGGGAACTAGTACTTATAGGACCCTTGAGGGAGTTCTTACCACCTGAGTTGTACTCCTTGTCACAAGGTAGGAGCCTTTTTCCTCTCTCTCAATTCAATTCAACTACTCAACCAATTCTGAGTTTATCTACAGTTATGGCGACTCCAAAAGTGCCACTTCAGGAATTCTGGGTGGAAAGCTTATGCAAATAAAACTCTTGCTGTAGCCATAGTTTGTCCTGTTCACCAATAGATGGGATCAGAGAGTTCCTTACCCTCTAGAGGTTCCAGCCACAGGACTTATACATATTCAGTGTCACAAGTTTATATGCACGGGTCATGTGGGTTTTCTGTAGAACCCCACATTACTGGAGCCACGAAGTCCTGCCAGGCCATCTCAAAGCAGCTTTCTTGGATGTTCTGTTCTGAAGACTGTGTCCTTCTCACTGTTGAAAACATCTAATATATTTGGTTTAAAATCACATCCAAGCACAGAAATATTCAAATATGTATTTCTAGCTGAGAAAGGATTGCCAAATTCTGTTCTGATTCACATGAGTGCAGCTCCCTCTGAGCTCAGTAGGAGTTGCATTTGTGTAACACAACATAGAAGTTGGCTCTAAATTTGCAAATATTTAGAATCAGCCGTTTGAGAAACAAACCCAAAATGGTCATTGTGAGGTGGAACTTTATTACTAGCAGTGGGGGATGCTATGGAGGATACTTGTTTGCTTCAGTTTTTAATTGACAGTTCTATAACTCTCTTTCCAGTGATTGGGTCTAGGTTATTGCACTGAGGTGAGTCTGTGGCCCTGTATCTTAATCCATGTCTTATCAGGAATACTGAATAAAACCATCCCCAGCAACACTTTCCTCTTAGGAGTGCAGAAAAACCAGAACAAAACAACCAGTTTAATGATGTCAGTACATTATTATAATTGCTATTGTAATACAATAGGAAGGTATCTTAATTACATATATGATAAATATAGAAAACATTTTTAAAAAGCTTTAGCTGTGCTCACAAGGTCAACAAATTCTTTCCTAGTGCTCCCCAAAGCTATGAGGACTGATTAATGGGTTTCATTACTCTGTGCAACAGTGTGACATAATAGCCTCCAGCGTCTGCCCTTCTTGGTATTAGCAGCCACCAGCTCTTACACTCCTTTGCTGCACATATTAATGAAGCACACAGAATTCTTTATTGCACTTTCATACCCATAAGAAAGCTCCCATTCAGAATAGCTACAGAGGAAGTGAAAACAAATCAGAATGACCCAATGGGTAGCTCTCTAATCCTGCTTCCAGACTAATTTAAGTAATTAGAAGAGGGGTCATTATCTCAGCTGTGGCAACCTTCCCATATTCAAATTTCTAAGTACCACAGTGAATAAAACAGCAGAAAAATTAATAGCTCTATTATAACATATCCCATCTTTAAGCTCTTTTATCATTGAGTAACAGTATTAGTCATGAGGCCAGCAGTATTATTCCTTATTTTTCTTAAGTAGGAATTTTTATCTGCTGCATTTTTATTGTTTTGTCTAAGGGAAAAAAACGACACAAAATTGCAGGTACAAATGAAGGTAGAATCGAACAGACTTCTCAGCTCAAATAAGCTGCCTATGGAATTCTGACACCCAATTTCCATTAATTACAATGGCAATTGAGCCTCCAAATCCTTGGAGCAGCTTTGAAAATCTCAGCCCTAAATACTGTAATTTGCATAGACAAAACAAAGTCTACTTAAAAAGAAAGCCAGCCCTGTCGTTTGAACTCATGTGACTTCTGGCTTATCTGAATGATTTGCATCTGATTGGTAGTTCCAGAGTCACAAACATATGGATCTCCATGAATGTAGGAATTCACAAAAAGAATGAGGTATTCAGATTGTGAGATTTGTTTAAATTAGGTGGGAATAAGAGTTTAGGTCTTGATCCTGCCAGGTGCTCCCTATAAGCGGATTCCTGCACCATATGAACCCCAATGACTCTGATAAAACTCTCTGCAGATGCTGGGGTCCACCCATGCCGAGTTCCGTGCTGGGCTGGGCCTAGTGTATTTTTTATTGGCAGAAGCAGGCCTGGTTTGGGAAAACATCTGGTACTATACTTTCAAACAGGTTTGCACAGAAAGCAAAGCCAGCAAATTTTTCTTTCTTTCTGTGATTTGAATGTGGGTGAACAAGAAAATCAGGCAGTATTTTCTTTATTAGATTCAAAAAGTATTTTTAAATGTATGTAGAGAGCTCCTTAGGTGTCCAGCTGAAGAAAAAGCCTTAGCCTGTCTCTAGTTTACAACAAGTTGTGGTCAGGACATATTATATTGCAACCATTATAGTCATCAAGGGCCTTTGCCTTTGAGTTGCTGAGTCCCTTCTGCAATAGTCTGAAAAATGAAATCTACTGACTTCATGGTGGTGCTCAGCACTTGACTGGATTAGGCAACATTTCTTTGTCCTAGTCCTCACAGCACTATCTATAATTACACTGCTCTAGAGCTGCTCTGGCAAGATTTGACTGAAAACCTACTTTATTGAAAGTCTTACTGAAGTAACCCCAAAAGACTGTATTATACAGACCTACTAGACAGTGATACGATAATCTACAATGATTTTGGGTCTGCAACCAGAGCAATGGACTTGGCAGCTCACAGATGCTCTAATTTATCATTCCACTACTACTAGCAAGAGAGATAAAGATGCAGGATAGAGGGCTCCCAAGGTTTTTTGTGTTTGTCTGTTTTTCACATTAGACACTCTCTGACCTACAAGAACCTGTCCTCTGGGTTGAAGTTACACAGCAGCAACTTTTTCAAACACTGTTTTGGATACGCTTGAAATAAAAAGAGGGCCCCATGTAGAAGCGAAACTTGAACAGCTTAATGGGACTAAATCGGGGGACCCAGATAATCTTCATCCAAGAATATTAAAGGAATTGGCACATGAAATTGCAAGCCCATTAGCAAGAATTGTTAATCAATCTGTAAACTCAGGGGTTGTACCATATGACTGGAGAATTGCTAACATAGTTCCTATTTTTAAGAAAGGAAAAAAAAGTGATCCGGGTAACTAAAGGCCTGTTAGTTTGACATCTGTAGTATGCAAGGTCTTGGAAAAAAATTTGAAGGAGAAAGTAGTTAAGGACATTGAGGTCAATGGTAAATGGACAAAATACAACATGGTTTTACAAAAGGTAGATCGTGCCAAACCAACCTGATCTCCTTCTTTCAGAAAGTAACAGATTTTTTAGACAAAGGAAACGCAGTGGATCTAATTTACCTAGATTTCAGTAAGGCATTTGATACGGTGCCACATAGGGAATTATTAATTAAATTGGAAAAGATGGGGATCAATATGAAAATTGAAAGGTGGATAAGGAATTGGACAAAAGGGAGACTACAGCGAGTCCTACTGAAAGGTGAACTGTCAGACTGGAGAGAGGTTACCAGTGGAGTTCCTCAGGAATCGGTTTTGGGACCAGTCTTATTTAATCTTTTTATTACTGACCTCGGCACAAAAAGTGGGAGTATGCTAATAAAGTTTGCGGATGATACAAAGCTGGGAGGTATTGCCAATTTAGAGAAGGACCGGGATATCATACAGGAGGATTTGGATGACCTTGTAAACTGGAGTAATAGTAATAGGATGAAATTTAATAGTGAGAAGTGTAAGGTCATGCATTTAGGGATTAATAACAAGAATTTTAGTTATAAGCTGGGGATGCATCAATTAGAAGTAACGGAGGAGGAGAAGTACCTTGGAGTATTGGTTGACCACAGCATGACTATGAGCCGCCAGTGTGATATGGCCTTGAAAAAAGCTAATGAGGTCTTAGGATGCATCAGGCGAGGTATTTCCAGTAGAGATAAGGAGGTGTTAGAACCGTTATACAAGGCACTGGTGAGACCTCATCTGGAATACTGTGTGCAGTTCTGGTCTCCCATGTTTAAGAAGGATGAATTCAAACTGGAACAGGTACAGAGAAGGGCTACTAGAATGATCCGAGGAATGGAAAACCTGTCTTACGAAAGGAGACTCAAGGAGCTTGGCTTGTTTAGCCTAACCAAAAGAAGGTTGAGGGGAGATATTATTGCTCTCTATAAATATATCAGAGGGATAAAGGAATTATTTAAGTTCAGTACCAATGTGGACACAAGAACAAATGGATATAAACTGGCCGTCAGGAAGTTTAGATTTGAAATTAGACGAAGGTTTCTAACCATCTGAGGAGTGAAGTTCTGGAATAGCCTTCCAAGGGAAGCAGTGGGGGCAAAAGACCTATCTGGCTTCAAGATTAAGCTTGATAAGTTTACGGAGGAGATGGTATGATGGGATAACATGATTTTGGCAATTAATTGATCTTTAACTATTCATGGTAAATAGGCCCAATGGCCTGTAATGGGATGTTAGATGTGGTGGGATCTGAGTTACTACAGAGAATTCTTTCCTGGGTATCTGGCTGGTGAATCTTGCCCACATGCTCAGGGTTCAGCTGATCGCCATATCTGGGGTCGGGAAGGAATTTTCCTCCAGGGCAGATTGGAAGAGGCCCTGGGGGTTTTTCGCCTTCCTCTGTAGCATGGGTCACTGGCTGGAGGATTCTCTGCACCTTGAAGTCTTTAAACCATGATTTGAGGACTTCAATAGCTCAGACATAGGTGAGAGGTTTATTGCAGGAATGGGTGGGTGAGATTCTGTGGCCTGCATTGTGCAGGAGGTCAGACTAGATGATCATAATGGTCCCTTCTGACCTTAATATCTATGAGTCTATGAGTCTATAGAGGGATTGATATCTTATTATTTGGGCCATTACTCATCCATTATGGTAGCTAACGAACTAGGGAATCTCATTCAAAAATCTTTTTTCCCCCCATAACTTCACTTAGAACTTGATCCAATTTTGATCAGTTACATCATGTTATTTCAGTTTGTTTTCTATGTTGCCAGAGCTAGACAAAAAAAGAGGAATTTGAGAAGAAAATCAATTTTTTTTCTATTGTGCTGTGTTCAGAATGGACTCATTTTCATTAATTTTTTGCAAGTCTTTAACCAAAGTTTTATTGAAATGCCACACAATTGTTGAAATGTTCTTCATTTACTGAAAGAAAGTGAGAAAACATTGTTTTCAGTAAATGAAACATTTCAATTATAAATTTGAAAATTATTTCAATAAAAACATTACATTAAAAATGTCAGTACATTTTTTGCAAAAAAAATGGAAAATTTCAATGATGCCCATAATTTTTTACAAAATGTTTCTTTTTAGTTAAAGGGCCCTTTTTTTAATGAAAAAAATAACTTTACATTCTATAAGTTTCAACCAGCTCTATACGGGAGAAAAATTCATCTTCTTAAATAATATATTTTTATGATTTATTATGCAATAATATTACTGATTTTTCATAAAACCACTGAGGACGTCCTATTTGAATGTTCCCCCAGACCCTTTGTAACTAACCAGTTGTGTGTTGCTTACATTTGATTAACTAATGTGGTTGAATTTTTCTTATATATTTTATGAACTATGATCTTAGAGGGTGCCATGTATAATAATTTCCTGCAGTAAACTGATTTAATATAGAATTAATTTCTAGTATTCTAGCAATCCTAAGAAGTTCCTGTGCTCTTCAATAGTTGAGATGAATTTCTTGGTCTTAGTTTATGTGTATAAACTGGGGCAGAATCTCTATTCATCCTGCGATTTTATTTGTTTTTACATTGTAAAGAAAAACATTATAAATAAAAATCTGAGAAATAGTAATATTTGAGAGAAAATGAGCCATTTTCACTCAAAAGGATCCAATAATTTGATGAAAATACAATGTTTTTCTAAGATCAATATGGACATTTCTTTTGCAGAAAAAGAATTTTGTATAGAAAATAGCTGAATTTTCTAATTCATTGTTTTCAGACACTGATCTGAATAAGAGGCAGTGTACAGCCACAGCATCCCAGGGGGAGCATCACGGAACTGTGAAGACACAGTAAAGTTCCTTTCAATTGATTTAGACCAAATTAAAAGGCAAAGCACAAAAACAGAGATGGAAAATATTCAGTGTTTCAGCTCTTCTGAAGGTTCAGGTAGAAAAGTTCACTTTTTCTGAAGGTTCACTTATACAAGGAAACAGAAGGGCACAGAAGATAGACTGCACAAGAAGTCAGGCTGAAAGATGAAGTCAAATCATTAATATGTGGTAAAGGAACAACAAAAGGACAATATTTTAAGTTTTCTATCATTACTAATCGATTTGGCATTATTCTTTTTAATAATGCTGTTGTAATTAATTTATTTGGGATTAACAGGGCTGCATATTGTGTGGCCTCAAGGATTCAATTCTAATTCGTTAGTAGTAGAATAAAATCATTAGCTAAGATTTTGCCCAGAATGGGAGAGCAGCACAATCTCTAGAAAAAAAAAATGGACACGGTAGAGCAGGGAACCACAGGAGATATGAAGAGAGGGTGGGAAATAGTTTCAATCTTAATACTGCTGCTTCTAGCCAGGTATTTTTGGACCTATTCTTGAAGGCCCAGATTCTCAAAGGTATTTAGGCTCCTAATATCCCTTGATATCTGGGTTTAAGTCTTTACTCAGCTTTTACACAATCCTGTTAGTTGCTTTCCTTGATATGCTCATCTGACCTCTCAGCATATAAATTCAATGGCCCTTCATAGACTTGGTGATCCTAATTCAGAGATGTGTAAAAGGGTGTACATTTCCCATTAGTAAGTAGATGTGAATAAAAGGTAGAATGACTGAGCTGGCTTTAAGAAGATACAAATTACACCAGATTTGACTCCCTTAGGTTTGCCTCTAAATTTGGCCCAGATAGTTTAAAGCTAAAATTTTCAAACACGGGTTTGGGTGGCTAAAGTTAGACATCTAAATCTGTATTTACATACCTAAATAAATGGGATGATTTCAGAAGTGATGGGTGTCTGGAGGTCCTATTGAAGCCACTGGACTTGGAGTCAGTGACCTACAGGTACCTGCTCAGCACCTCTGAAAATCAGGCTATTTGTTGGAAGTTGTCATTGTAACGCTGACAGACCCCAGTCATTGGTGGGCAGGATCGAACTGGGGACCTTTGCAACTAAATGCATGAGCCACTACCACATGAGCTAAAAGCCAACTGGCTATTAGCTAAGGCTGTAGAGCAGACTCATTTAACTGTCTCTCTAAGTGGTCTCGGTGCCACTAACGGGGACAGACCACCACACCTGGGAGCTGTGTGGGATACATACTTCCCCTAGCTGAGGAAGTGCGTCCTGAGCTTCAGAGACTTCCCAGTAGAAATCCCAGACAAGCCCCCACTTGTAATGCCAACAGACCCCGGTCGTCGGTGGGCAGGATTGAACCTGGGACCTCTGGAACTAAATGTATGAGTCACTACTGCATGAGCTAAAAGCCAACTAGCTGTTAGCTAAGGCTGTAGAGAAAACTCATTAATCTCTCTCTCTAAGGGTATGACTTCACTATCCGCCAGCTCGGCGGGTAGTGATCGATCTATTGGGGATCGATTTATTGTGTCTTGTCTAGACATGATAAATTGATCCCCGAATCGACGCCTGTACTCCACCTCGGCAGGAGGAGTAAGCGGAGTCAACGGGGGAGCCGCCACACTTTGAGGATGGCCAGGTAACTCGAACTAAGATACTTCAACTTCAGCTACGCGAATAGCGTAGCGGAAGTTGCGTATCTTAGTTCGAAACACCCCCCACCCAGTGTAGCCAGGGCCTCAGTGGTCTTGATGCCAGTAGATGGGACAGAACACCACACCCAAGAGGTGTGTGGGTTACACCAGCACAAGAAGAATATTTGTACCAGGGAGACTTCTCCAAACATGCCTGGCTTCAGGGGTTGCCAGAGGGTCATATCTGCATTTTTGCATGGATGAATTTTAGGATATTTAATTCTTGGAAAAGTGAGAGCAAAAGGCAAAGAAACATAACCTAAAATGTGTGTAAAACTTTCCAGCCCCTCCATCTAGACCCTTTGCTTCTCTCACTTCCCCCTGCCCCCTCAGACTTCACCCACCAGGCTTTCCTCATCCTTCCCCTTCTCTACCCATCCCTTGGGCTGCTCACCCTGTGATATTACACTCCATATGTTTATGGAAATATGTTTATGAGTGTAAATATAATGTAACTGGAGTATGCTTTATGGAAAAGGTCTCTTGTAAGGTATCATTACAAAGCTTATAATCTACTAAGTGTATTCATCCTATTTGTATGAATGTATCATTCTTGTATCTGAAGCTAGAAATATGAAGTGTTACTCTGAAGTCCTATTGTAACTATGCAAAGTGTGGGCAATTAATAATGGTTTGGAATCTTGATAGCTCCCATTAACCAGGACAATTGGTTGTAAATGTCTCTGTTTACTTGTAAGCCTTCCTGTGTTCATGTGAGTCAGGCCGGGAAAGAATGAAGGCTTGGGGTCTCACAGAATATGTGACCATCTCACCTGGTATTGGAATCCATCTTAAACGTGGTGCTTTTCCATTTAGAAGGAGGGGTGGGGACCCAGAGAGACAAAAGATTCCCGCCTTGGGCCAAAGCCATAAAAGGGGGTGGAATAGAACAAGTCATGAGAAAAGTCATGCCAGTAATGAGAAATCCCTGAGTTACCAACTGAGCTGAAACTAACAAGAACTGTACCAGGGGAAAGGATAGGGCCCAGACTAAGTAGGAGTCTAGTCTGTGAAAGAAGCTTATTGGAACATCTCTGAGGGTGAGTGTGATGGTACCCCCCATAAGGCTTTATGGAAATATATTTATGAATGTATATATGACATAACTGGAATAGGTTATATGCTACATATGCCATGTAACATATCTCTGTAAAGATTATGATCTACTGAATCTATTCATCCTATTTGTATGCATGCATCATTTTTGTATTTGAAGTTATGAATATTGGCTGTGTACTTGCTTGATGTTTAAGTAGCCTTTGTAAGCATTTGGTCAGTTTCTTGAGAAAGGAATGTGCAAATTAAGTGCCCAATCAAGAAGCACTTAATGCACAATGGATCTTGGAAGGCTCCAATCCGCATAAAAAGTCTTCCTGGAGACATTCAAGATAGCATGTGGGTGATGGCTGCTGCCTGTAAAAACAGAGTCATGCATGGACATGTGACTTGCCCATGTGACTCCAAAACTCCATTTTATAGCTGGATTCTACAAAGGCGGAGGGAGGGGTGTCCACACACAAGAGAAAGTCTATTTAAGCCCATGAGAGGCCCCTCCATTTTGTCTTCAGCTGGCTAAAGAGATAGCCTCTCCACCCCCAAGGACACCAGAAAGAAACTGGAACAAAGGACAGTAACTACAGGGGGTGTGAGTGATTGCTGGACCCAGACTAGAAGGAGACTAGTCTGTAAAAGGAAGCTTACTGGAATTCCTTGAAGGATGAGGGTTTTATCTGTATTCAGTTTTCTTAGACATAGACTTGCATGTTTTATTTTATTTTGCTTGGTAATTCACTTTGTTCTGTCTATTATTACTTGGAACCACTTAAATCCTACTTTCTGTATTTAATAAAATCACTTTTTACTTATTAATTAACTCAGAGTATGTATTAATGCCTGGGGGGTGGGGGAGGGTAAACAGCTGTGCATATCTCTCTATCAGTGTAACAGAGGGTGAACAATTTATGAGTTTACCTTGTATAAGCTTTCAATTAAGCCTGCAGCTTTGGGGCACATGGTTCAGACCCTGGCTCCATGCTGGAGCAGACTAGCAGGTCTGGCTCAACAAGACAGGGTGCTGGAGTCTCAAGCTGGTGGGGAAAGCAGGGACAGAAGTAGTCTTGGCACATCAGTCGGCAGCCCCAAGGGGGTTTCTGTGATCCAAGCCATCACAGTGAGATCTACCTGTATTCAGTTTCTTAATGTATTAGGCTTAGACTTGCATGTTTTGTTCTGTTTTACTTGGTAACTTACTTTGTTCTGTGTTATTATTTGAAACCACTTAAATCCTACTTTTTATACTAAATAAAATCCCTTTTGTTTTATTAATTAATACAGAGTAAGTGATTAATACCCGAGGGAGCAAACAGCTGTGCATATCTCTCTATCAGTGTTATAGAGGGTGGAAAATTTATGAGTTTACCCTGTATATGCTCTATAGAGAGTAAAAAGGATTTATTTGAGGTTTGGATCCCATTGGGAGCTGGGTGTCTGGGTGCTGGAGATAGGTGACTTGCTGAGCAGTTTTTGGTTAAAGTCTGCAGCTTTGGGGGCGTGGACCAGACCTCGGTCTGTGTTGCAGCAGACTAGCATGTCTGGCTCAACAAGGCAGCGTTCTGAAGTCCCAAGCTGACAGGGAAAACAGGCTCAGAGGTAATTCCAGTACATCCGGTGACAGTCCCAAGGGGTGTAGTTGAGCAGGATCTGTGCACAGCTGATTGTTTTGAGACACTGGTAGTGATTTTAAGTGTGGTGGCCAGAGAACAGACAAAATAGTTACTGGTTTGTTATTTTCTGTTTGCTTATTTCGGGTAAGGGAAATAGGGACAGAAAAGTAAGCAAAATAAGTAAGAGTGCAGATCAGTGACAAAGGAGGTGAAAAATCAAAAATCTGGAGGATATTGGGTTGAGGTGGCTGGCAGAGAGTAGGCAAGTAACCTCAGTGCCAGATACTGGATAGATGGAGAAAAGGATGGAAGAAAAGGAGAATGATGGGGCAGGAGAGCGGGAAAGATCACATCAGATCTTGTCAGTCTTATGTTTGAAGGAACTATCAAGATCCTATTCTAGGAAGAGGGACAGAAATGGAGAGGGAAGAGACTGGGCGTTGTGACTGTTAGACTCAACAAGGATGGATTAGTAAGACTGGTTGGCAAGGAAGATGGCAGAATTGAAGGAAGAGAGGACAAATCTGTAGTGCATAAAGTGTGCTCTGTCTCTGATATTCTTCCTTCAGGGCTGTTCAGCAGCTCAGGAGCAGAGGTGGAGTAAATGTCATACAGGGATGAGATGTGGTGGGGTGACTAAAGGGGTCAAGACCTGAAGAAACAGCATGGACAAGTCTTCTAGTCTTCATAGGTGATACTCAACTCTGCTATCTCCCAGGTTACCAGTATTTATAACCTCTGGCAACTACTGTGGGGCTTAGAATGTGTATCACCATGAGTTGATATAAGAATGACCAAGTCATCTCACTTGGTATAACACACTTTTTCTCACCCCCCCCCCCCGAATTTGACAAAAATTACAGGAATAAGGTATATTTTCTATTCACCCCTTGACTTTTTTTCCAGCAAGAAAAATCTGCTTCTATTGCTACTTATTATTCCCTGACCCGGAGAGGTCAGCCGTGGCAAGCTGTGCTGCTGACACAAGTCACTTCATCAAAATTAAAAATAAAATGTTTGGAGATGGTTAGCAGATTGAGTCGATAGCCAGCCAGCCAGACTGATTTATTCTGTGAAAGCCTCTTGCATTAGATGAGTGTGAGTCTAACATCTCTCTCTTTGAAAACAATTAGTGAAGACAGAGTATTTACATCAGGGTATTCTGAAAGCAGTGATGATGAAAGTGATGGAGCACTGTACACAACGCTTCTGACTAGGATATGTGAGGGCAGGAAAGCATAGATCTGCTGCCTCCCTTTTAAGGTTGTTTTTAAGAGTCTGAGGCCTTGGCTCTCGAGTCTAATCCTAGAGGGTGCATTTTCATACAGCACAGAACACTTAGCCCTTCTAGAACATCTCCTATGTGAGGCTTTCATAGCTCAACAATTTAAGCTCCTAACACTCCCATGAGGTAGCTAAGAATTATAACCCCCAATTTACAGATTAAGTGACTTGCCCTAGGTCACACAGCAAGTCATTAGCAGAACGAAGAGAGAACTCCAAACTCCCAGTTCCAGTTCTGTGATCCGAGCACTAGCACATGTTCCCTCCTCTCTGACTGTTTTGGGATTGGCACTGCTGGGGAAGGCTGGCTTGTGTGACTTCCAAAACCTATGTTGGCCGGCAGGCTGGATGACCCAGGATGATAAGGATCTTTATGAGGAGGCAGAATAAGATGAACAGTGCTCTCTTCAGACCAAGAGTGAATAAGCAAGCTGTATCACACAGAGGATGAAGACAGCCTTGAGGCTTGATCTTCCTAGACCCAATCAGAACTTTCTGGAGCAGCTCCCTGGAGCCACCTTTAAATAGGCTGCCTGTTGAGATACCTCCATGGTGACAATCAGTGTTTTCCAAAGGCTATAGAGTCTACTCTTGCCCTACCTACCACTTCCTTAACTGGGGGCTACTCCAAGCACTTCTACCCTTGGCAGCTGCCACTTGGATATTGACACACATTTACCTCTGCATTCCCCCTCTCCTCCCCAACCATACGGTGCATGCTTTCTCGCCTCTCTCCTTCCTTCCTTTCCCACTCCCCCAAGCTGCCTCTATGCCCCATTCAAAACCCCCTTGTTGATCTTTATTTTGGATGAATGGAAAGCATTTATATCAGAGCCTTTTAACTAGTTATTTGTTTAAAAAACACTATAAAATATTATCAGTTAATCTGAATAGTATTTTTACTGAACTGTTTTAAAACTTCATAAATGCTTAAAGTTAGATTTTGTTTTTCCATCTGGCAGATACATTTTGTGGGAAGTCTCCCATGGACTTTACATCCTATTGATGTTGGACCCATGGGGGTACAGCCCTTGCAATCTGATCACTTTTTAATTTTACTTGCCTTGTTGTTTTATGCGCAATGAAACACAAACTATTTATGATTTTAATTTTGAGAATTAGGAAGAAATGTAATTATTACACAGGAGAGCCCAGCAAAATGGATCTGAAGGGACCTGGATGTGCTAGAACCAACCCTGCTACTGGGAAAATGTGAGATAGTACAAAGAATTAGCATTATGCCCACTCTGTTTAAATTGTAGGTGTGGCTGGTACTGTGGTCTATTATTAAGTTTGCCCCTAACTTCCCATTATAAGATCCTGTTATCAGTGGCTTATAACTTTGCCAAACTTTAACTGTTTGGGCTGAAAGTTTCTACGCCAGGATTCTGCCTCGGGCTGAATATTTTTGGAAAATTTCAGCTGAAACAGATGATGATTTCTGATAATGAGGCTGTAGAATGATCCGTTGTCTGGAGACTTTTTTTTTTTAAATGCTCTAGTGCACCTATGCTATGGAGCAGGAATTTGCAATTTAGTGGTGATGCAAGGGGGACTTATGTCAGGGTTGTACCTTTTGCCATCCCTGTGAAAATCCACCCAAATTTACCCAAGTTATAAGCCTCTGAAATATCAGAGTTTGCACATGTTCAATAGAGACTTAGATTTTTTTAGCAGCTACATTCTCTGCACTGGGCATGCTTGCTCCTTTCACAGCGCCTAGTGCATATGCATGGATCATCCCCACAGAGCAGCTAATCATGGTGCAGCCCAGGCCTACAGAGATGAAGCCAGACTTTCCATGTGATTATTGCTCCAGCTGCTCTGCGGTGGGGCCAGACGCTGGACCTGAGAGCAGGGAGTTTGTCTCTCCTGTGTTCTCAGTGGATACGCATGCTGGCACCCAGGCAGTGTGGAGGAGGAAGCCATGTGATTCAAACACAGAGGGGACAAAAACTTTTCCAGGGGAGGGAAAGGAGTAGTTTAGAACAAGGAAACTGGTAAGGCTGGGACCGGGACTGACTGGCAAGGAGACTGGGCCCTTGCTTTGAGAATTAACCAGGATTGTGAAGTAGAAGAGGCTCTGTTTTCTCTAGGACCCCTGCATTATTTGTCACAGAGGCTGGAAGATGTGTAATGAATGTGGCAGGGGACTGCAGCAAGTGAAAATATGGTCTCATGGTTAAGGCAATTGAATGCTGCCCTAGAAAACTAGATTCAAACCCTGCCTCTGCCAAAGAGTTCCTGTGTGATCCTGGGGAAGTCACTTATGAACTTCACAGATGATCTCGAATTGTGTGTTCCACACTTTCTGGGAAACCAGCTTGAGAACCTGAGATCTGATTTGAAGTGCTAGCACTCACAGCTACAACTGAAGTCAATGGGAGCTGTGCTGTGAACATATACATTTCGTGGATACTTATGACTAAAATTTAGTGCATACTTACAACCTTAACCTATCTGTTCCTCGGCCTCCCATCTGTAAAATGGGGATGATATCACCACCTCACATAGAGGTAAAGATTACTTAATTATAATATTTGAGTGATTTACAAACATTAGTGATTGGGCATTAGGAAAAACTTCCTGTCAGGGTAGTTAAGCACTGGAATAAATTGCCTAGGGAGGTTGTGGAATCTCCGTCATTGGAGGTTTTCAAGAACAGGTTCGACAAACACCTGTCAGGGATGGCCTAGATAATACTTAGTCCTGCCTGGAGTGCGGGGGACTGGACCAGATGACTTCTCAAGGTCCCTTTCAGTACTACATTTCTATGATGAAAACCATAGAAAAGCCCAGAGGAAATTAATAATTCTGTCTTCAGAGTAGTATTCCAATAGTGTGCAGTAAATAAAGTCTGGGGCCGCACATTGAACTACGAGGATAAAACAAAATATTGAAGAGCTGCTATTAAATAAGCACTATCCACCTGAGCACTGAATGAGGCAGGAGCCGTGTGGAAAAAATTGTATGTCATCATGTAATTAAAGACTGTCATAATGCATATGCACAAGAGGGCTGAATTAAGGTAGCACAGTCAGCCTTATTTCTGACACTTCCTAACTTTTTAATGCTTGCCTTTGCCACATGATGTTCTTTTATGTTTTATGGGATAAAAGCAATGACCTGGATCACCCCCTCCTACAGGTAAGCCCATGCAAGGAAGCTAAAGTTTTCCCTTGGAGAGTTTCTTCCTAGTTGTTCGGTCATTGGAAACATACATACATTTATACCCACTTTTCCTCTCCCTTAGTTTGAGCAAGATTGTGACTTTAGACACAGCCCTGAGCAAGAGAAGCTGCGTCCCCCCTGATTTGTCACCGTCATTGTTCCTCATCTGGGGTTGGATCCTACAAAGTGCTCACTGACTTCCACGAGAGTTGAGGCTGCTCAGCATCTTGCAGGATCGAGCCCCTGCTTCCCACTTGCTCCTCCAGGTTATTGCTGGCATAAACCAGCAGTAAACAACCAATCCCCACCCACATGCTGGCTCATCTGTGCTGGCCAGCAGAAAGCCAGTGCTCTGCCTATTCCCTGCCCAACTGCTCCGGGTGTGTCTGTCTACTCCTGGCATGCCTGGCAGGGCACCAAGGTCTGGGTGCTATACAAAGGGGATTTTTAATGTGCCCGATCCAAGTCACAATGTAGCCCTGTGTGTTCTCACAGCTTTCACTCTTATTAACATATTGTTTATTTTAATTTGCTCATCAGAAGCCTTTGTGCCACACTGACACATGCTGCTGCATTTCACTGTTCAGAGTGTTATTTGGAAACATACAGAGTACACTACATGTGAACGCAGCTGTTTGTCACGCAAGACTTTTCATTCTTCTGGGGTTTCATTTTTAGTTGAAAATTTCTTTTGTCCTTATTTGGCCCCCAATCTGATGATCAAAATGGCAGAAAAGTAGGTTGGATTTCCTCCTCATTGTTTCCTGCTACATTGTTTATGGACATGGAAAGTCCCAGTCCCTCTCTTCTGTTTCCATTTGTACAAGCTCCTTTTAGGTTCAGCTGTGAAAAAGCAGCTGAGGTTTTTTTTCCATTTGGCCTCTCTTGTTTCTTTGCAACAAAATTAATATTGAACATTTTCTCCAAATCATGAATCCCAAGACTTGTTTAAAAACAACAAAATCAAATAATAATAATAATGTATATTATGATAGCACCTATGAACCTGAGTCCAGGGTCAGGACTTCACTGTGCTTGGCACCATACAGGCATGTAACCAAGACAGTCCCCTGCCTCACAGAGCTCACAGTCTACATGACAGATGGAATGCACCATATAAAGGGAGTGTAGTAAATCTGAAGTAAATCTATTGCTGTGAACAGAGTTACACTGGGATAAATCCAGAGTAAGTGAGAGCCGAGTTTGGTCCATTGTGTTTATTGTCTCCATCAGGAGAACAAAAGTAGATAAACATGGGGTGGGGATTTTCAAAGTGAGGTAAAACTCTCACTGACTGCAATGGGAACAGAGTTAGGCCATTGCTCAGCACATTTGAAAATCTCACCTTAGCTATTTACAAAATGATTTAAACATTAGGGGTTACTGGAGTGTCCAACATTTTACTGACTGAGGCCATCCTAATGGATGGATGAGTTAAGCATTGATGGTGCACTGATGAGGCAGAGGCAGGCAGGGCAGATCAGAGCTGCCAGAGCCAGGCGGTGTTGCCTGGGGGAAGGTTGAAGTGCAGTAGAGCAGCAGGGGTCTTAGTGCAGTTGGATCTTTCTCCTCAGTACCTGCTAACTTTGGTTTTAGACCATACACTCAGTGTTTTGTAGCAAACTAGCCACGGAAGGGGTAGAACTGCAAAAGACCTAGCTGGAGACCTAAGTCTCTGTAACCCAGGGTGCACACAGCAGTAGAACAGCAGCTGGGAAACTAAAGTTGAGTGGTTGATGTACCACTCAGTGCCGGAAGAAGGTGCTCTGGTAAGGGCATATTATGACAATCCCCATAAAGTCCTGAGATCTTCTTATCAACCTTGTCCTGGCACTGGCCAAGATGGCCATCCATCAGTCCAGGAGGAGGAAGCTGAATGGGGGGAGGTGGGGATTTTGAATCTACCTAGCCTTTCTTTGGCCCCTTGTCTGTTCACGTATCCTGGCAGAGGTCCCTTGGATGTCCTTGGACTCCTCAGAGCAATGGGTGTTGCCTGGACTTCTGCACCCCCATCCTTTTTTTCCATTCTTTATGCCCCATAATCTGTTGATTTCTGTGCTTAGTGGCCTTTCTTCACTTGAAGGGGCTGGCCTTTTGTTGTCTGGATGGGCTGTGCCCACTAATCTCAGTTATCAAATACACTGGCCCCTTTTCACAATTGCCACGTACAAAAACATATAAATAGACAAGGTAAAAGAAAGAAAGCAGTTTGGGATTGTTTGGCATACTGGAGAGTTTTGTGCTACCTTTAAGAAAAATACCAAAGAACTAGGTCAGGTACCACAAATAATCTAATCAGATGGCTCAGAGGGCATATTATCTCCAAACATTAGCAAATTTGTACCTGGCCTGTGGCTGTGTAATCAAGGCTGCAGTGAAGTTAAGCACTGTTATTATAGCTGATTGGGATATTATGGTAGGTAGATAATAATTCAGATTCAAAGTTCAAAGAAAGCAAATCCAGCATGGGGCTTGTTGTGATAATTGGGCCTACAAATTTACCCTAATTGCGAGTCCAACTGTTAAAAAAAAAAAATTGTGTATGTTCATAAGATGTTACAATAAACTAGGACAACAAATGTTGATGGGAAAAGGTATGAAAGGGAGACAGACTGCATTAGTCCAAACAAAAAAGGACTGTGTTAAAATCATGCTTGGTAAACAAGAAAATATGAATCTGGAAATTAATGAACCAAAATTGGTGTATCACAAACGAGGCCTAATGGGTGAATGAAATGATGAGGGGATGGGTCATTCCATCCATCTCTCCCTTTTTTGGGTCCCTTTGTGGGTGTTTGGGGGGGAAACATGAAAGAGGAGATGGGGGCTACTAGAGCGAGCTTCACCATCAGGGTTATCACCCCCACAGTCTCCTGGGACCTTGGATCTTTTTTGTCCTAATGCTGAGAGATGTCCTCAACAGAGCAGGACAGAGAGAGGGAGTCAGATGACACTGCCACCTCTACTGGCTCCCAGACACCACCTGAGGTTAAATGGGAAAGGACTTCAGCAACAACAACAGCTCCGGCCCATTTCAGCTAACTTCTTCTCTTTTCCCCCAAGGGACAGTTGTCACCATTTAAGAGACTGTCACACAAGGGGGTTTTTCCTTCTAAACATTTTCTCCAGCTAAAGGGAAAAGAAATGTTAAAATAAAAACCTTACTTAATACTTAAAATGGCAAGCACACCAATAAACGAATTTTTAATGGTGTGTTGCCATTTTGTTATCCAGGCTGAGGTCTTTGTATACCAAACCTCGTTTAAACCTTGCTTAACACTGTTTAATGTTGGGCAGTGACTGGGTTATGTTAACACTTTCAGCCCATATAGTTCATCTAAAATAATACGACAGCCTGTTTTATAAATTTCCTCAGAGCAATGGGAAACTCCTTTCTCTCTTAAAAAAAAAAAAAGAAAAAAAAAAAGCTTGAGAAAAGCTGCAGTCTGCAAGTTCTTCAGGAATTTTGGAAGTTAATCAGATAATGGGAGTCTGATCAGATCCTAAACCTCCCCACAATGAAGACAGCTGAGAGCTGATTTGTTTCTAGCTTTAAAAAGCATAGTTACAAAAATAATTAAAGGCGAAGTTAATGAAGAGCACTTATTCTATTTCCCTGTGGCCCCTGCTAAGGAACTAAATTAAATCAAGTTTCTACCAGATAAGCATGACCAAACTTTTAGTGAGGTGGGAAAGGGAAGATTACATTGATATTCTCTAAACAATAAATACATAGTGGGCAGAAATGTAAAAAAGGTAAGTAAATATCATTATAATGACAAGAAAGGACCAAAAATAATAGAGCTGAAAAAACCCCAGCTGCAGTACAAAAAGCAATTTGAATGTTCACCTAAAGAATGTTCTACCTTGGGTATATTTTTGGCGGGAGGGATGGTACTACTGTTTTCTGAACCTTAGCCTTCCAAAGGATATCAGGGAGATTTTTGCATGAATAATTAGGGGCCTGATCTAAACTCCATTGAAATCAATAGAAAGACACCCACTGACTTCAGTAGGCACCAGCAGAGCAAGCCAGCTCTGACATTGGAATATACGCACCCTCAGGAAGACAGAGTATGTATGGGAGAATGTCTTTTTAAGAAACTTGCTCCAGATATCTGGAAATCCTAGAGGTGAAATGAAAGGCCGGGCAGGGGTGATGTGCAACATAGAGCTAAGGAGTAGAACAATATTCAGAACAGTAACCAGACTGCATTATACTCATACAGCTTTTGGTATGGAATCACCCTTGTACTGAGCCTGTTTGCACTTGTTTGTACAGAGACCTGAAAAGTAATTAAGCGAGGACTGCGGTGTGAAGACAAATGCTCATATAAGAGGAAACACCAGAGACACATTTACAAAGAAAATTGGAGACTGTTTAGTGAGTGAGTGACCAAGATGACCTTGATTAGCTATAGGGTTTACTTTGGGCAAAAATGGTTGAGGACCACTGAAATATAGATGATGCCCAGATTGTTCCCACAGATAAGTATTCCACAGCGTGTAAATACTCTGTAAACTTGACTGAGGAGGAAAAAAACATACAAACTGACTACTGGGAATTTTTCTGATTTCAAATGATAGCTTCAGCATGGGATCACACTAGAGCACTCAGTCCCAGGGTGTGAACAGCAACCGTCCTTGTGTCTTAATTGGATTAACTCCACCGTCATGAAAGATTAAAGTGTGCAGGACATGAGGTTAACAGAAGGAATGAAGGCACTAAACTAGAGTTTTTCAGGGACTTAGCCACCAGAGATCAAATCTCTCCAGCATACAGCTTGGTGCAACTACACATTACCTATAATTTCTCCTAAAGGAATACGTTGTACTCCACTGATCTTGCAAAGTTCTGAGTGAATTTGGTCTTTTTTCTTTTTTCTTCTATTTAATCATTCAAGAACCAAGCCTGAGTTCTGCAAATGCCGCATTTTTTTTCACCTGTATTCACTAACTAGCTTGGATGACTAGCAATTTGCATGCTGTTCATGATGCGTAATTGATTACCTAAGACACCTGCTAGTCTTTTTGCTAACTGGTTAGATGGCTGAAACTTTTTTAAGTAGAAGAATGACAAATGATAGCTATGAAATAATGATATTCATGTTCACATGAAGAACAGTTATTCCCCAACCACACTAAAAATATATCTGCATGATTATCTGTGAATAGTGAATAAAAGGAGGCATATAGATGTTTAAACTGAGCTGGCATTTGGAAGGTGAACATGAATGTTGTTTCTGCAGCATTCCACCAGCTTTACTCTAAGTGTAAATGAAGATCTTGTTTGCCCAAACTGTTCCCACTCTTTGCTAAAACAACTCACTCCCCAAATACAACTGTTGGCAGCTTTCAGGTGTGCTTTGTGTCCTGAATCAAAAAAGAAAACAGCAATGAGTTTGTGAAGCTTTTCTCAACTAAGCCGAGAGGGACCTTTTCAAAAGAGTTTGAATCTTTAACAAACACTTTGCCGTGGTAATTAATACTAATACCAGGGCTTGCTACATTAAATCATGGGGGGAAAGTTGAAGCTGCTCCAGGGTGTCTGTTAATAAATACAGCTCTCTTTATTTCACAGGCTTCTTGTCAATGATTTCCCACACCTGGGCCATTGGATTCATTTTTCTCTGTCACAACTCCCAATCCATTCAGTCAATCCAGAAGGAAAGCATCTTATTCTTAAAGAACTTTTACAACCCATTAGTATTGGACTTTCCATATCTAACTTTTTGTCTTCTTTCCTTTATCTTTCTAAAGAGACACCTTCACCTTTATCTAGATATAATTTACTTTTTACTGCTGTCTTAAACACAGTTCTCTCTTTTTGTGTCTCTCTTCAACCACCACCCAATTCCTGTTGGAATGTCTTCTCTATATTCAGTAACATATGGACACCAATGCCCTGACATCATTACAAATGACAATAGAGAAGTGCTAAATCAAAGATATTTCAGCACATGTGGGAAGGTTATCTTGTTCATTATGATAGATAACTGTCTAAAGATGCTAGAACTGTCCCTATTTCACTGATTTCATACTGTGGCAAGCCTACCCATCTTATAAAGCTATTAATAACTTAATCTGCCCTGTTACGGCTAATGTGTTTCTGGGATATATGTCATCTGGGGGAAAATGATACATTTATGTACTTTCTTAAACAATAAAATTGATCAAAACTGGTGCCAGCTTTTCATGTGAAGCTAATTCTTCGGCATTTCTTTTCCCTGATTGTTTCCCCTGAGAACAGACTAGTGGATCTATAACAGCAATGGAAAGTCCTCTACATAAGCAGAAACTCATGGTTCAGAGGCCTGATCTGAAACCTACTGATGTCAATTGAAGTACTTCTCTTGACTTCAGTGGGATGTGGATGAGATCTCAGATCTACCTGTATACATATGTGCTTACAGAAGACCAGGGCATCAATGTACCTGAGACAGCTTCGGGGTCCTATGTGATTCCTTGCTGTTTGTGGGAGGCTGCTTACCATAGATCATGAAAAAAGTCTGCTAATCTAGTTTATCCATTAAATTGCCATTCTATTGCACATAATGGCTGAGCTGAAGGAGTGAGGATTTCTTTACCCCTATTTCTGTGTCCAAAAGAAGAGAAATAAGTACAGCTGGAGAAGCCATCTGGCACCTAAATGTTAACCTGCATACACACTGTGGCTGCAGTTGATCCAAAACTTCTTACTTAAGCCACTGAGAGCTTTATGGGTCAAATCAAACACCTTAAATTGCATCCAGGAGCCAAAAGAAATGGTCACAGTCTCCTAGCCAGACGATCATAGGGAAAATCACTCCGGCAAACTACTACTATGTGATCATCTGTCAGCAGCTGGAGACTCAACAGAACCCCCAGACTGCCTGCAAGCTCTAGTAAAAAAAAAGGGGTGGGCAAATGCCTTCTGTAAAAGAAGGGGCAAAGTGAGAGTGGGTGGGGGGGAAGGGAGGGAGAGAGGGAGAGAGAGAATGAATGAATGAATATTATGTAGGAAGGGGAGGGGAGGGAGAGGAAACGATGAATGAATGGATGAATGAATGAATATTGGGCATGAGCAGGAAATTGTCCATTATCCTTTGAAAAGTAGATAGCGGGCCCTAAAACTCAGTCTCCGCTCTGGCTATGTGTGGGAACCCCCTGGTGATAGCAGCTGTTATGCCATTGCCCCTCCAAGCCAGTGGCAAAGGGGTATGACCTGGTGATATGCAGATGTTCCTGGGGTTTCCTGGCTGCCCAAGTGGCCTCTTGGGACTATTGTCAACCAGGTGAAAGTTTGAGCACTTCTGAAAATACTCTGACTTACACCAAGGACCAGGTTGGTCTTAAAGATACCTTTGCACCCTCCTCTCCTGAGTGCACCTGGTACAGATCACAGGCAGCTCAGGACCTGGGACAGCAACTTTAATTTGTACTAAAGAACTTCTGTTTAATGGCTCATAACCCACTAAACCAGTAACAGTCCTAAAGTTTGCCATATCTCCACATTGTGCTGGCAGTCAGGACCTCATGAACAGCACAGAATGCCCCTTTCCAGTCTGAACAATGGCCCGGCATGGCTTGTGTGTTAGGAAGTAATAATATGAAACAGCAGCTATATTGCAAACATCCGTAGAACATAAACTAGGGCCTGGGAGGCTTTTACTTTTTCTTATGTACTACTTAATGGTCTTGCTTTTTTATTCTTTTTCAGACAAGATGAGGTTTATCCTGTCTTTCCAATAGAGCTGTGACTTCTTAGTAAGGCACCATGAGCCCCCCAGTCGTCACAGCTCCCCTAAGCTCTTCCCAGGGGCATTCAGAACAAAAGCCAGTTATATGAAAGGGTTTCTGTCACAGGTTTCTGCATTGGTTTTGGTTTTAATTCAAACCAGACCCTCAAAGGACACCTATCAAATTTACAAGCTATTGTTCTGTTTCATCTTGTTATCCCTACAACATGCCGAAGGATGGAGATTGACATCTATTGTAGTATTAAATCCAATTTTTCCACCTGAGATGTGTGTGAGAGTAACTACATTATTATATTTTTTAGGGCTATCTGGCCAGGATTTTGAATTAAGACTGATTAAAATGGATGGGTGCTTGAAGGACATTGTTTGAGGTCATTCATTCCTTGTTGATGGGAAATCTAAAACACAAATATGTGAAAGGCATGCAACATAGTACATATTGAGAGACTGCTCAGGGAAGGGTGTGTTCCTCTGTCTTTATGAATATTATATTTACAAAATGCATGCATTCTGTGCACATACTTAGACCCTTTGTGGTTACACAGACAAATCAGCTCCAAAGACAGAAATGAAGACAGAAATTGCTGTAGAGTTTACTGCAAAGTGTCAAGGTGCATTGAAATATAAAAAGAGATTTCTAGTGCTCGGCGGAGCCATGGGCCAATCTGACAACACGGAATGGATAAAGAGGAAAACATTTTGAAGATTAGCAGCAATCTCAAACCTGAAAGTTCAGATCTATCTTATTTTGTTCAATGAGATCCTCCAGAAATGTCCACAAAATTGCTTGCAAGAAATTAGATCAACAGAAGTAATCAGAATAAACAAATGAATAAAAAAATGATGTCTAGAGCGTTACTGGAGCAAGGCAAAGACTGCATATCACATCAGTGCAAGCTTTCTGAAAGGAGGAAGAACAAGAACTGTCAGGAGGACACATCAAGAGAGGTCTCCAGATTAATGGAAGCTCAGATAGGAATGACAAGTCAAGGATGAGTAAGCAAGGAATCAACAAAAATGGTCTATTCTGAATAATTTATCTCTGCTGTGGGAAGCTGACTTTTAACTTTTATTAACAAATCAGCATTAGTACAGAGCAGGAATGTAATTTATCTGGGGAAGGATGCTTGAAAGGATGAACTTAAGAGTTTAGGGAATTATTAAACACAATTGGCAGGACAATCTAAAGAATTGGTAAATATATACATGACAAACACCCATGGGCCTAACTTTGTCCTCATTTACAGGCATATGGTCCTTTTCAAGGGTGACTATTGTAAATAGTGCAGTTTAAGTATTTCAATGCATATTACAAACAGTAATTAACTTGAGTGTATTTCTAGTCCTATAACTCTGACTCATATTGGTGACAATTTATTTACACAAGTACTCAAGTAAGTGGTCTCCATGGGATTAAGTAGCATAATCTACCCCAAATGTCTATTTGTAAACCATGGCTCAATGCATATTACACGTCCCTCTCTGTGCCTGATCCACAAAGGATATGAGCATGCTACAAAAACCAGCAAGGGGACTTCATCCTTCAGCTCCAACTATATGGGCTCATGCTTCCAGCTGTGGAGATCTCAGATTCAATCCCTAATAATGACCAGGATGATGGTCAGTATATATTAATAGTGTTATCAATTGAATGTGCATTTTTCATAGAATCATAGGACAGGAAGGGACCTCGAGAGGTCATCTAATCCAGTCTCCTGCACTCATGGCAGGACTAAGTATTATTTGGACCATCCCTGACAGGTGTTTGTCTAACCCAGTGGTTCCCAAACTGGGGTTTGTGAACCCCTGGGGGTTCATGAAATGTTACAGGGGGTTCTCAGGGAAAAATTCCCTAATGGTGGACAGAGCTGTCCCTAGGGACCCCAGGCAGCAGGGGGGCAGCAGCCCGGAGCCCCTGGACTTCCTAGAGCTAAGCAGATCAAAGCAAGCGTATCTATCACACTGAAGAGATTCAAAATTCAAGACGCCTTATAAGAAATGGTAAAGGGAGGTGGATATTTTTTTGCTGTTGTTATAATTAAATAGGCAGCTAGTATTGTTTTTAAAATTATTATGAAGAACAAGTTTCAGCTTTGTTGTAACTTGTGTTGTTTGCCTGGACTGCTCAAGACCTGAATGCTCGTGTAGGAGGAACTCTTTGAGTTGGCTTCTTAAATACCTTCATGCTATTTCACATCTGACACTCCTTGATGAAACATAGGAGCCTCGTCTTATAACACGCTTATTCAAAGTGATACAAGCTACGAAAGTGAGATCTTGGAAGAGTGTTGCCGTTTTCATAATGAAATAAAAATACTGTAATGATAAATAATAATAATAATAATAAATAGCGTGTAATAAGCATGTCATAAAAACAAATTTATACTCAGGTAAAGGAGAAAATCCCTGGAAATATTAATTTTTAGGAGGGGGTTCGCGAGACTTGACATTTTAGTGAAAGGGGTTCACAGGTTGTTGAAGTTTGGGAACCACTGGTCTAACTTCTTCTTAAAAATCTCTAATGATGGAGATTCCACAGTCTCACTAGGCAATTTATTCCAGTGCTTAACTACCCTTACAGTTAGGAAGTTTTTCGTAATGTCCAACCTAACCCACGCTTTCTGCAATTTAAGCCTATTGTTTCTTGTCTTAGCCTCACAGGCTCAGGAGAACAATTTTTCTCCCTCCTCCTTGTGACAACCTTTTATGTAGTTGAAAACTGTTATCATGTCCCCTCTTCTCTTCTCCAGATTAAACAAACCCAGTTTTTTAAATCTTCCCTCATGGATCATATTTTCTAGACCTTTAATAATTTTTGTTGCTCTTCTCTGGACTTTCTCCAATTTGTCCATATCTTTCCTGAAATGTGGCATCCAGAACTAGACACAGTACTTCAGTTGAGGCCTCATTGGTGCAGAGTAGAGCGGAAGAATTACTTCTCATGTCTTGCTTACCACACTCCTGCTAATACATCCCAGAATGATGTTTGCTTTTTTTGCAACAGTGTTAGACTGTTGACTCATATTTAGCTTGTGATCCACTACGACTCCCAGATCCCTTTCTGCAGTACTCCTTCCTAGGCAGTCATTTCCCATTTTGCATGTGTGCAACTGATTGCTCCTTCCCAAGTGAGTACTTTGCATTTGTCCTTATTAAATTTCATCCTATTTACTTCTGACCATTTCTCCAGTTTGTCCAGATCTTTTTGAATTTTAACCCTATCCTCCACAGCACTTGCAAACCCTGCCAGCTTGGTATCCTCCACAAACTTTATAAGTGTATTTGTATTGTCATTAACCATGAAATGTCATTCTAAACACCTATTACCATTTAAATGCATGAGATAAATACAACAGAATTCTGACTGGTGCTAATTAGTTAATTCAGTCATGTGACCCTAGTTTTGGCCCAGATGCATTTGTGGCAAAGCAGCCAAGAATCTAAATGACTATTTATCACAATTATGTACTGATGCTGTCTGATAGCAAAATGCCATTCACGAACTGGATTCCAGATACCTACCTGAAGAGAGGCATCTTGCTCTATTGGTTACCATATGAGAACGACTAATAGAGTCTCCTAGAATCTTCACTGTGTCACTTTAGGATGGTAACTTCTAGGGACTGGTCCTACTTCCATTGACTTCAGCTGCAGAGCTCCCCTTGGCATCAAAGGGAGCAGGATTCAGACATTAGATGTGCTTTAAGTTAACATGTGTGTAAGTGTTTGCAGGAGCCTAAGGACTGAAATTAATGAGACTATTCATGTGCTTAAAGTTAAGCATATGTATGTCTGTGACATTCAGCCTTTACATACCATGCACAGGCCCTGTCATTATTGCTCTATGTCAATAATATCCCTACCTTCCACCCTGTTTAAGTCACATATGAAAAAAAATGTTTTCATTGGCTTTTAATGATAACTAATTAATATTGCTCAAAAAGAAAAGGAGGACTTGTGGCACCTTAGAGCCTAACCAATTTATTTGAGCATAAGCTTTCGTGAGCTACAGCTCACTTCATCGGATGCTGTAGCTCACGAAAGCTTATGCTCAAATAAATTGGTTAGGCTCTAAGGTGCCACAAGTACTCCTTTTCTTTTTGAGAATACAGACTAACACGGCTGTTACTCTGAAAACTAATATTGCTCAGTGGATTCACTTTTAATTTTAATATTCTCATAAAGCCTCTTAGATGTCTTGGCACGATAATGCACAAAAGTTTTAGTTCGTACTGTTTCTATGTAATCCTCAATGGTCATATCTTGCTTAGAGATAAGTGCTTTAACAATTTTTTCCCCCTTAACTTTGAAGAGATACTAATTTTAGTCTCTAACAAAAGTGATTCTGTTTTTATAGGGACAAAGCAGGAAAGACAATACATTTGGTCATTTTATTATTTAGGAAGAGAAAACAGTATTTAGAGGGCAGAAAGTTGAAGTCAGTTTAGTGTAAATAAAAGCAGGAAGGAAATATTTTGTAGGTACATTCGCAAAATAATAAGGAAAATTTATTTTAAAAAAATATTCTCCAGGGATGGAAGATAAAATGGCAATGTCACTATAGCAGTATATTAAACTTATTTTTGTATCCATAGCTAGGATTCTATTTCTGGGATTTCTATTCACTGAGTATACTTTAACAAATTACCTTCTCCCTGCATAGACAGAATTGGACATGCCAACAATCACAAACAAACAATCACAGTGGCTACATAAAAAAAGTGTCAAGGGCTTCCTTTAAAATTTTGCCCATTTTCATGAGGTTTTCTTAAGTGAGTAAAACCAAGTACTCCCAGAGCTGGAAAATGCAGCTGCACCCTTTATTTAGGTTTAGCCTAAGCTTGGCGTAACTTACAGGGCTGGATCCCCCCTTTTGAGCAACTTACTGTCTCTTCAGTCAGAGGCATAGTAACTGAGTCTTCCTTCTAAAACTATTAAAATATTAAATTGCATATGCCTTAGGGAGATTACATTAAGTTGCATATTAAATTGCATAGCACTATGCATAACACTGCAAGGCTTTTTATTATAAAGAACAACAGAATATTTAGGAAGCTGAGGTCTAAGCAAAAACCAAATTCAGTTCATTTAGGGTAAAAGTTGCACTCAAAATACAAACCAGAAAGGCTACCATCCAATCTTTCCTTCCAGTTTCTGTGCCTTTGAATTGATGTTTAAATTCCCCACCCAGCAAAGCCCAGAAGCAGGTGCTTAACTTTAAGCACACAAGTAGTGGCATCACTGAGACAACTCATGGTTCACACTAAGTGCTACAGACCCGGCTGAGTTGCCCTAAGGGGCAGTCACCAGTCACTTTTAATTGAACCCAGCCTTTGGATGCCACTTGCATCCAAATCAGCTGAGTTTGGGCAGAGTCCAGTCACTGTTTCTAGCTCCGGGTCTCTAAAGCACACTACACAGACCCCCAGTGTAGCCTCCTTCCTTGTGATGTGGGACTATGCAATCCAATTGTCCTAGCTGCTGAAAGCAGTGCTGAAGCCTCCCCAGTCACTTATGCCCACTCTCCCAGACTCCATATGCCTCTTCATCTACCACTCCATCTCCCTTTTTCCCCTTCCCCTTTTAACTCATTAACTGTCACATCTAAAACTTTGGGGATGTTCAAAATTGTGCTCAGGACTATCAAAAAAAATCTAACAGCTCTGGAGAAACTGCAGATTTAAGTGGCTTTTACTACAGCAAATTCTATCAAGTGGAAATGTAGTATCAAAAACAAGTTAACATTTGGATTGCCAAAATAGTATTTAGTAGATATAATGTAGGTGATATAAGTACAATTTCACAGGCAAGGAGCAATGAGTCAAGTGAAAAAAAAATGGTTGGAAAGTAATGAGACTAGTCTCAACATAAATTATTCATTATGTGTATATTAATATTCATCTTTAATAATTAATGGCTCATGTTCTTTCTTGTAGGTTCCCTATGTTCTCTGACATTGTCTCACTCCCTGGAGAGAGAGGGATGAACAGCACAGAAAGCCATGTGCTGTGGGCTGTAGATGTTGTGATGTTGAGCACTGAGCTACCCCTATGTTGAAGGGGAGACCAGGATCTGCAAGAACCCAGAGTCTTGAGCGAGAAACCATTCTGGACTCAATGTTCAAATCTACTTGCGTGTAATTTCAGTAATAGTAGTATAATTTTGTACACAATGATGGTAGTGATTTATCAGTGCTAAGAAAGTACTGTGAGTTATGGTGGGACTGCAATTGTTTTTCTGCAAAGTAATATATTAAATAAGCTGTTTACACTCTAATAAATTCTTGCCGCACTTATAAACCAACCTATTTTTTGCAATGTCAGTAAACACGTTTTACAGGGGTATTTTCCGTCAGTTCACTAAGTGCAGAAACTAGCACTGAGGTTCAGCAATTAACATTCAACACTCATGCTAGGTTTTCAGATGCTGAAGGTTGGTGCAGCCTCCCACCTATTCTGCCCTGCCACCAGAGGCATAATGCCTCTATGAGCTCCTCCTGGGAGAGCACAGGACCAATCTGTCGCTGTGCAGACTCTGTGCCACAATTCTGTAACAGTAACCATGGCAGTCACTGGATAGTGACCCCTATCGTGATCTCATTAACTTTTGTAACTCTGACCTATGATATGTGACTGGAGCCAAGAAACATAGTGCAATACCCCTGTTGCATGACAGGGTTCAGTGTTTTGCAATGTTGTTGTAGTCATGTTGATCCCAGGATATGAGGGAGACAAGGTAGGTGAGGCAGTATCTTTTGCTGGATGAACTTCTGTTGGTGGCAGGTATAAGCTTTCAATCTACACAAGCTCTTCTTCAATCTACCCCTCAACTGCCCATTTCTTTTAAAGTGGCCTCCTACAACATGCATTACCCGATGCTTAACAATCTATCCCAATTTCTATTTAGCTCAGACAATCTGATTTCCTTCCCCAGACCTGTGAAGCTCAAAAGCTTGTACCTTCCACCAACAGAACTTGGTCCAAAACCTATGCTATCTCACCTGCCTTGCCTCTCACAGTTTTCAGTATTTCTCAGTGCTGCGGTTACTGTTACACATCCATCTCCCCCCCACCATAAATGACACAATTTGGTCCATAGGTAGCTTCGTCTACATGCACACTTTGGGCCTAATTCTGGTCCTATTTAAGTCAATGGGAGCTTTGGTGTTATTCTAAATGGGACCAGATGGGATTTTTTTAGGGCTGTCAAGCGATTAAAAAATTTAATTGCGATTAATCATGCTGTTAAACAATAACAGAATACTATTTATAGAAATATTATTGGATGTTTTCCACATTTTCAAGTATGTTGATTTCAATTACAACACAAAATATGAAGTGTACAGTGCTCACTTTATATTTTTTATTATAAATATTTTCACTGTAAAAATAAAATAAATAGTATTTTTCAATTCACAATACAAGTACTGTAATGCAATCACTTTATCATGAAAGTTGAACTTACAAATGTAGAATTATGTATAAAAAATAAGTGCATTCAAAAATAAAACAATGTAAAACTTTAGACCCTATAAGTCCACTCCAGAGGACGTGCATCGATGCTGATGATGGGTTCTGCTTGATAACGATCCAAAGTAGTGTGGACCAACACATGTTCATTTTCATCATCTGAATCGGATGCCTCCAGCAGAAGGTTGATTTTCTCTTTTGGTAGTTCGGGAGCTGTAGTTTCCGCATCGGAGTGTTGCTTCTGAAAGCATGCTCCACACCCAGTCCCAATCAGATTAAGGAAGGAACTTCAGATTCTTAAACCTTGGACTGAGTGCTGTAGCTATCTTTAGAAATCTCACACTGGTACCTTCTTTGCGTTTTGTCAGATCTGCAGTGAAAGAGTTCTTAAAATGAACAATACATGCTGAGTCATCATCCGAGACTGCTATAACATGAAATATATGGCAGAATGCAGGTAAAACACAGAGGAGGAGACATACAGTTCTCCCTCAAGGAGTTCAGTCACAAGTTTAATTTATGCATTATTTTTTTAACAAGTGCCATCAGCATGGAAGCATGTCTTCTGGACTAGTAGCCAAAGCATGAAGGGGCATATGAATGTTTAGCATATCTGGCATGTAAATATCTTCAATGCCAGCTACAAAAGTGCCATGCGAATGTCTGTTCTCACTTTCAGGTGACATTGTGAATAAGAAGCGGGCAACATTATCTCCAGTAAATGTAAACAAACTTGTTTCTCTTAGCGATTGGCTGAACAAGAAGTAGGACTGAGTGGACTTGTAGGCTCTAAAGTTTTACATTGTTTTGGTTTTGAGTGCAGTTATGTAACCAAAAAAAATCTACATTTGTAAGTTGCACTTTCACGATAAAGAGAGTGCATTATGGGACTTATATGAGGTGAACTGAAAAATACTTTTGTTTATCATTTTTGCAGTGCAAATATTTGTAATAAAATAATATAAAGTGAGTACTGTACACTTTGTATTCTGTGTTGTAATTGAAATCAATATATTTGAAAATGTAGAAAAACATCCAAAATATTTAATAAATTTCAATTGGTATTGATTGTTTAACAGTGCAAATAAATCTGTGATTATTCACGATTAATTTTTTTGAGTTAATTGTGTGAGTTAACTGCGATTAATCGACAGCCCTAGATTTTTTCCATTATAGCCTCCCTCTAGCCTCTTCATAAATACTGCAAAATCTGCCTTACAAACCCTTCCATTTTAACACTTCAGAAGTTGGTACTCTAGGGGTCTGCTTAATTGGAGACTATATAATCCAGTATCCTCTTTTTCACAAAAAAGAGACAGTGTTGCCAGCTCCCACCATGTTATTGTAAGTCTCTTGATGTTGGTTATTTTCTAAAGCTCCAGTTCCAGGGGCGTATGAGAATCTCAGCTTTCAGATAAAAAAAAAAAAGTAAGTTGCTAGACCTCCTGGCAGCAGAGAAAAGCTTGAAAATATGAACTTTAAAGGCTCAAACCCCAGAACCCATTATATGATTTTAAGCCAATCCAATGATTTGGGGCGTGGGGTGGTGGTTCAGACATGATTTTTGAATGCCTAGATTGGCAATAAGAGGAGAATAAATTCCAGCAAACACAGTAGGAGGCATATATGTACATTGGCTGCATTAATTCTTGAATTGCTAGTAGAAGTGTATTGAAACCAGGCAACAATCTTCATACAGGCACTCAGTTACCAAAGTGGTTCCCTTTTCCTGTTTTAAACATTTGGGAATCATATGTAGAATGATTAGCTGACATTTTAGAAACAGAGTGAATACAAGATTCAGAGTTCCAGCTATAGGTCCCATCCTGGCAGCTCAGCCAAATGTGGGATATCACTCTTCAAACTGTCAGAGAGACCATCCAATCAAGAAGTCCATCAGAGAAAAAAGTTTCAGATGTCGTGAAAAAATAATAATTTTAAGTACTTTTATATGGACTTCAAAATATATCCTATTTGATGCTAACAAATTATTCAAAATGTCATCCAGGCATCTAAGCATCAGGTTTGAAATACCTAGACTTCCACATTGGAATCCCAAAAAGAACAAGGTAGATAAACTGACTGTCAGATACTTTGCTTTCCTAAATCTTTTCTGATAAGACCTTAAAAACACATGTCCGGTCTGTCATCTATAGGAACATTAGTGATCATATGACATCTTCAAAAATACAAAGAGTTTTGCCCTCATGTCTTTGGCCAGAGTTTCTCCTGATATCCCCAGTGGCTGGTTATTTCCTGACTTCCACCCTCCACTCCAGAGATGATTGCATTTTAGGGATAGTCTATATATTTAGTTCGGAAAGTGCTTTGGATGAAGTGTACCTATAAATATATGACATTATTATGATTTTAAAAGAGACACAAGGCAAAACTAATCCCACATACATTAGATATGAAAGATGTTTGAATCTTAACATTTATATCTGTCAGACTACGAGCAGCACTCTCACTACAGCTTAATCACATGTACTGAAAAGAAAATATATCCCTACATTTGGTACTGTTCAATGTCTTAAGGAGACACACTGTTGGATATCTCTCTATTGAGGTTACTATACTGTAGGGATACATAGATATGGAAACATTTGGGGGCTTATTTGGCCTGTGGTCTTTCAGCTGGGGGAACAGCAATTTGGCTGGTTTTTAGTTTTCTTTCAGTTTTTAATTTACAAGGCCCGGGAGGGTGCACTTACTTGGGAACTGTTGCTGCTGCTGTTACATGTAGCACAGCTGCAGAGACTTTAGATTTCATTATTGCTATAGGAGCTCTTCTGACCTCTTATTATTGCACATTGAATCTCATTCGGGCACAGAGATTGAGTGCGCATGAATGGCTGAGTTAATCTTTCCCATGCAGTTTCCTCTTCTCATTGGTAAAATGCACAACCCCTCAGGAGGCAGCCTTTTATTCAGCCATTACAATATAACACCAACAATTATGTTATTATTTGTATTCTTGTAGTGCCTCGGAGGCCCAGTTGTGGACTAAGACCCAATTGGGCTAGTTCTATAAATACCAAACAAAAAGACAGTCCCTGCCCCAAAGAGTGATCTGTCTTCCTTCCCAATACACGCCAGCGGTAGGATGTGAAGGGGAAAGAGACATCTGAGGAGTGACAGGTAGCTCATTTTCCATGCTGATTCAGTTCTTGGTGTTCTCATAGTTCAGGACAATTACACTTGTATTCCCCCTTGTGGTCCAGCATGGGCACCCCCACTCAGGCTTCTTGCCCCCCAGCCATTACCTCTCTTGGGCAGAGACACACATCTATTTCCCTCCTGACTGGGGTATTTCCAGGCTGCACAGCTGCCTGCCTACTAGGGCTGCCAACTTTCTAATCGCACAAAACCGAACACCCTAGCCCCACCCCTTCCCCGAGGCCCCTGCTCACTACATTCCCCCTCCCTCAGTGGCTCACTCTCCAGGATGTGCCAGGACAGGTAGGGACTAGCCTGCCTTAGACCCATAGCACCGCTGACCGGATTTTTAATGGCCCGGTTGGTGGTGCTGACCGGAGTTGCCAGGGTCCCTTTTCGACCGGGCGTTCTGGTCGAAAACCAGACACCTGGCAACCCTACTGCCTACACTGTGAATTTCCCAGCAAACTCAGGCTGCCTAAGCAGGCCTGCTTTGCCTTCTCCTCAGAGGCTATAAACAGCATAACTGCCCACACTGATAATTGCCAGATAGCCCTTTCTAAGCAAAAAAACATTTATTCTTAAGGTAAAAAGCACTACAGAGAAAACATATTAAAAGCAATAAAGGAACTGACACTCATGGTCCCTGAGAGCACCCCAACTCCAACAATGATTTTGGTCCTTCAGACCCCATGAAGGGTTTTTTTTGTGGTCACAAGTTCCTAACTGCTGTTAGCTCACAACAAGCAGCCTCATAGATCTGAGTCTTTCTTTTATCTAGTTTGGGTCTTTGAAGACATGGTGAATAGGTAATCAGCCAGACAGTGAATTTCTCCTCAAGTCATAGCTTCAAAAGGATGAATCCAGAGGTGGGCTGTTTGCCTTCCCCTCCTCCCAAGTATTTTCTAGGATGTCTACATAACTTTGTTTGTCTAGCACTTTGTTTCAGGGAATTCTTTGAAGCTCATAACGCTTCCCATGGTTTATATTAGCCATGTCTGCTCCTTAAAAAAGTTACATACCATTCTACAATAATACAAGACCATTTGCATTCTTAATACAATTAACTCTTAAAATACTTAAACTTAATCCAAGAAATTGCTATCTCTGTCACAAATGTCTATGCTGTCTGTCAAATATAGAGACAGATTTTGAGATATGGTCACTTGTCTTTTAGTAATGGGCCTGGATCATAAGCTTATTTCATGAAGTTCACTAATTATCTATGATATAGGTAATTAATTTTATTTCCTACTAGAGCATGTTGAAAATTTTTCATTGGAACATTTTCCCATAAAAAATGCAATTGAATCAAAATTAAAATTTTAAGGGAATGGGTCAATTTCAACAAAATTTTCATTGGGAAAAAGTTGAAATACTTCATTTCAAATGTCTTGTTTTGTTTTGATAATGTCAAAATATTTTGTTTCAATAATGTCAAAATGTTTTATTTCAATAAAGTAAAAATGTTTTGATGCTATTGTTTCAGGTCATTTTGTTTCGACTTTTAATGTTAAAATATTATGCTAATTAGTACATTATATATGTGTATATTATATTTTAATGTAAAAGTTTAAACAAAACAAATGAATATTACTGAAACAAAATGTTCAATGGGTCTGAATTGAATTTGTTTGGAATTTTCATTCCATGGGAAATTTTGACATTTTGCCTTTTCGTTTCAATTTGGAAGGAAAATTCCGGTTTCCTACCAGCTCTAGTTCCTACCAACGAAGAAGAAATTAAATTTATAACCTACGGGTGAAAGGCTCCATAACCAGTATTCAAGTCATCCAGTTTCCCTCAAGCCACATCTGTATTATGGTACATTATTTCTAATTCTGTCATATAACATTTACTAACATGGCATAATTTGATTTAATACCATGTGATGCACAGAATGGTGGAAAGGGGTTTAGTTCCATTAGTCAATGGAGCTATGTTGTTTTACAACAGCTGTTAATTTTGCCCAATATTTTTAGTTTTTTTTAGTCTATTGAATTCTTTTTAAAAAATATTGTGAGTATATATATATTAAAAAATATTCTCATCAAATTAGAATAGGTAGTAACAGACAACTTTGAGCCAAGGATAATGAAAGCAGGCACGGCACAATCTTCCCCATGCAGTTCTGTCAATGAACCTCAATGCTACCTCAAATATTTTAAGTGCACAGCGGTCATAATTAAGCGTTTGCCACCATTGTCTTACTGTGATGGCTAAGATATAGTGCCACACTATTCCTCCTATATTAGACTAGGAAATCACTGAATTATGTCTGACACTGTGTGGTAACTTGGCAAATGATAAATTTTTTATGGCTATCACTCTAGCTGTAATTTGACAGCCATGCTAGTTTACATAAGGCACGACTGTCATACAAGTGTGGCAGTCTCAGGTGGCAAGATTACAAATGGCCACCTCTACTTAAGCCCCTAATATGCATGTCCATGGCACAGCCTTTTACCAGCAGTCCAATTCGATCCATCTCCAGCCTACTCACATGGCAAGATGAACACTCATCACTGTGTAGCTGAAGACATGGATGAAATTAACAGCTGGAGACCCTTAGTGGGAAGTACTTAAATCTGTCTAGTTTATCTCTAGTTCCTCTTAGCATCATTTGGAAAACAAACATCAGGACCTGAAGCTGTATTCCCTTCTAACAGATATAATCATTTTCAGCAATCATTTGGCACAGAGGATTAATTTCTTTTGCTCCCGCAAAGCCAATTGTTAGGATATACAATTTAACAGAACAGAAGCTCTGTGGTCTTGAAATTCTGAATTCTATCTGAAGACAAACTAGCTAAGATCAAGGGTTCCATGAAGCATCATGATGAGTGGAAGATACTAAAGTTCTCTTCCAAGGCATAGGGTATGAGGTTGTAAATTGCATGCTAAGTGTTTTCTCTTAATAATACTCAACTTTTATACTGGGTTCTTTCCTGACAAAACTCTTGGAAGTCATTAAGTATTGAATCCTTCTAGCACCCCTTGGAAGCAGAGACCTATCATTACTCTATAATTTATATTTAAGGTTCAAAAATTGAGATATGGCTTCTACTTTTAGGCATCTAGGGCCGGATTTCCAGAGATCCTCAGCAACTCCTGCCCCCATGGAAGTCAGTGGGAAATATAGGTGTTAAGGGCCTTTGAAAATCAGGCCGCAGGTACCTGAATGTGGACACACAAAAGGTGAGCTACCCAAGACTAGAACCCACTATTGACCACACTGCACCTAAAATGGCAGGGAATGTTGTCTGGGCTTGGAGAGGGAAGACAGCTGTCCTTTATGGCCGGGGAGGAGAGGTGGGAAAATGAGGTCAGAATCTGCTGCAAAAGGTGAACAGTGGTTAGCTTTGTGGCACTGACTCACCCCCCAGGAATGTGAGGTCTGTCTGAAGGCTATAAAGGTGCACGCCCTGGGTGTTGAAAGCCCCTTTTCCCACGCAGCAGGATGGAAAATGAAGGGGGGCTGGTGGAAGCCTCGGGGACTGAGTTAAATAAACATGTATTTGCCTGCACTGTGCACTTTATCTGCCAGGTAGTCCCAGAAAACTATATAATAAAGTTGCAGCCTGATTAAAATCCACATTAAGGGTCTCCTGTCCTTTCGGTATACCCAGACAATGAACTACAAAGGAGAGTTGCTATCAGAATTCTGAAGTTCCTGGATTGCTGTGCAGCAATGAGACTACTAAAACACATTTCCCCTACTCCTTTAGAGAGAAAATATAAATTTAGGACATTTTGAAGATTAGAATCTTTAAACTAGAGCTGGGAGAACATGAATTCTAGGTGAAGGGCAAGGTGCGGTGATTGGACAATTACTCTCTAAAGAGGCCTGCTGTATGGAGATGGGACTGTATCAAAGATCTTACAAACTCTGTGAAAGTCTGGATCCAAACTTTGCAGCTGGAACCTTTCTTCAGATTGGACCAATTAAAACCCTGAATTAGAAAACAATTAAACCTTGGGAAAAGTCAGGTCTGACTTTTTGGCTTGGACCCATGACTGCTATAAATTATCCAGTGAGAAGACAAGGCTCAGCACTGGGTGTTGCTGCATGAGGATAGTTTATTCATTCCTGACTCACCAGAACAACTTTGGATAGAAATAAAGTTCTCTTGGTTTGGATAAGAATCTTGCAAATACCTCCAACACCTGCTTGAAATGAAAATAGCCAATAATCTGTGATATTTTTGAAAGCAGTTCGCCACGTTACTCAAAAGTCCCAGAAGACACAACAGAATGTGTTTGTGGTTTATTTGTATTAAATTTTGTGCTTCTGGGGAAGTATTGCAATGAATACACGTTACCTGTGAAAAAGAGAGTTCCCCTTGAGAGCTACTGAATTGAATTCAGTGGGGCTTGAGCATGCTCAGCAATTCTCAGAATTGAACCCACTGTGGAGAGAGAGAAAATAATAGCTCACCAGAACAGAGCAAACCTACAATACCAGTTGCTTAGCAACTCCTTAAAGCAATTTATAAAACCGATAACAGAGTCCATATAGAGCCATAATATTGCCTCCCTTATCAAATGCAGTACAATGCATCAGAACATGGGAATTGCCACACAAAGCCAGGCCAATAGTCCATCTAGTCCAGTACCCTGTCTTTGACATTGCCAAAAGCAGATGGTTTCCACAAAGGTGCAAGAAACCTTATAGCAGACTCTTACGGGCTAAAGATCCCATAGCGAAAATTTCTTCCTAGGCCGCAGCAGTTAGTGACTGGCTTATATTGTGAAACATAGGTTTTGCATGTTGTCTTCTTTTTTTAATCCTAATATAACTGTGTAAGGAAGTTTTATGTTTATTTTAAAATCAATTTTTAGAAACAGATGACCAGATGACTTAAGTTATTTAGCAGTATCCCTGCTTTTCACCCAGTTCACTGTATCTTCCCTTAATCAGTGATCTGTCCTATGTGCCCGTTAGATAGTAAACCCTGACATCTGTCATACATCATGAATAAAACAGTGAGATAGCAATCTGCTCAACAGCAGAAGTCTGCATTAGGCTTGACTGCATCATCCTCTAAGAGAACAAATTCAGACACTGCCTGTCCCCAAAGTTTTGCATAACAACAGGTTTCAGAGTAGCAGCCGTGTTAGTCTGTATCCGCAAAAAGAAAAGGAGTACTTGTGGCACCTTAGACACTAACAAATTTATTTGAGCATAAGCTTTTGTGAGCTACAGCTCGCTTCATTGGATGCATCATGAAAGCTTATGCTCAAATACATTTGTTAGTCTCTAAGGTGCCACAAGTCCTCCTTTTCTTTTTCCCCAAAGTTTGAGAGTGTTTGAATCAGGATTTGAGTTCTTCTTACATTTTCCCTGCAAGGTTGGGAGAAACCCATTGATTTCACTGGGTAAAGTCTGAAAATGAACAATTTTAATGTCAACTTTGTTAACTATTCCACTGCTGATCATTGTACCAGAAAAATCCAGCTCATATGCGCATCATACAGTCCCTTACTGCCTCCCACCCATCCCCATAGGTCAAAAGCCTGAACTGTCCCCTGCCCAAATGCCAAAACCTCCAGCTTCCTCCAGCAACTGCAGTGATGCAATGAGATATTGTCAATATAAAAATGTCTGACATATTGAAAAGGGAGAGTATAAAATATACCCTAATTAATATAAAAATAAATACAGCACAGAAGATATATGTTGATTGAGAGGAAGGTTAGCCATGTACTTGAAGGGCTGAAACTGGGTCTCTGGAGAAGTGGGTTCAATTCCCAGCTCCATCACAGATGCCCAGAGTGACAGTGGGCAAATCACTTAATCTCTGTGTGCTTCAGTTTCTGTATCTGTAACACCCCCTTCCTCCTGTTTTGTCTATTTACAGTATAATTTCAAAAGGTTCGGATGGTCTTACAATGTTTATGTGTCTGGCACCATGGGGCTCTGATGACATTTGAGAACTCTACCTGCTGATAAATTCTGATGAAAATCAATAATACACTCAATTTTTTATTAAATTAATTTTCTTAAATGACGCTGTGGTGGAATTTGCAATCTGCCACAATATAGTGCTGCAGAATCCAGACACAAAATTCAGGCTAATTTGCTATAGAGTTGAGTTCTATAGAAATGAACTACAACTGTATACAATCTAGTCTATGGACCCATAAAATATGATAGAGAATGACTTCCTTCCTTTAGTTGGTGGTGGTGGTGGAGTTTTTTTAAACTCAGCCTATAGGATTCTATAGAAAGAATTTAATAGAACACAATATCCTATCTGACTTTTCCATGAAGAATATCAAAACATGGAGTTTAGGGCAATTTTCTCCACTAGTTTAAAATTAAAAACAGTTACGTCAAGTACAATAGCAATTTTTGAAACATTTTCAGTTGGCTGCTTCATTTATTGATTTCTTTATTTCCAAATATAACAAAGGTGAAGAACATTATGGTGAAAATGACTACACAATTGCCTGTGGAAACACAATCTCTTTTTGAGTCCCAGGAATACAGAAAGCAAACACTCATGATGTAGTTTGTCTTCTTTGTTTGCACTCCTGTAATTTTAACACAGTCAGAAAGGTTTTTTTTAAAATGGAAAAACAGTTTAAAAATGGACTCCTGGTCCCAGATCTAAGGGGTTTCAGAAAGAATCCTAGTTTTTAATGTCTGCAAAAGGGTTTATTATAAAAATGCTAACAGATCCTAAACTGTAGCAGTTCTACTGGGACAAAGTAAAGAATAAACAACAAAGTTATAAAACTTGCTAGAATGTTCAGGCTCTACAAAGCTAAGAGTGGTAAATCTTAAGGCTGCTCATACAGCTACATTAGTAGTAAAACAGTAGAAAGTAGAAAAAGTAGCAAACCAAAGCATTTCCTCAATTGGTGTTCAAAATAGTGGCAATTGCAGAGATAGATTTCATGAATAAGACATCTATTATGACTGGTGAGTCTCCATATAAGAGGGGATTGTGGGTATGTTTAGGACTGGGCAGGTGGGTCAAATCCACATGTACCAAAAATCAGTGTGGAAGAGAAACAGTAGGTTATATCCACTCCACCCTGTTCTTATCCCCATCCCCAGATGTCACTGGAACCTGACTGCCTGTCCTATCATGTTAGGGCTCAGGATTCCATTGCTTAGCCTTGTGACACTGGAACACCTCTTCCCATAGCTGCCTTTGATTCCAGCTTTTCTCCCTTTGTCATAATTTGATCAAATGTATCTGAACCATGAGTTTTCACTTATATCTCTTAGAGGTTCCTTTTTCCTTCCTTGATTTCTTTTAAAAGTATGTCACATTAGCCTCCCTTTAAACTACAGGGACTTTCCCTTTTGAAAAGGAGGAGATAACAGTCCCCCTTACTAGATATTTCATTTCATCTGCCGGCTGTTCTGGGTCTGTGTGTTTGCAGATGATCTAACATCGTTTTATCTGTTCTGCTGTTACCTACTTTTTGATTTTCTACTCCACACATGTGAAGCCTGCACAGTTTTTCCCAATCAGTCTCTAACAAGATGGGTCTACTCATGGAATAATGTACTACTCCAAAGGGAAAGAGTGGTGGAATCTGGCCCTATATATGTATTCTGTTTGGGTTTGAGGCTTGTACCATGTAGTCCTCAGTTCATTTTCGGTCTTGGCCTCTGTGCTCAGTTGCATATATCTTGCTTTACCCTAGGCTTACATCATGTTGTGTCTTCTCTCCTGGAGCACCAGCCCTGCTGAATTACTGCTATAGAGTGACAGGTTTCAGAGTGATAGCCATGTTATTCTGTATCAGCAAAAACAACGAGGAGTCCTTGTGGCACTTTAGAGACTAACAAATTTATTTGGGCATAAGCTTTCATTGGCTAGAACCCACTTCATCAGATGCATGGAGTGGAAAATACAGTAGGTAGGTATAAATACACAGCACATGAAAAGATGGGAGTTGCCTTACCAAGTGGGGAGTCAGTGCTAACAAGCCAATTCAATTAAGGTGGAAGTGGCCTATTCTCAACAGTGGACAAGAAGGGGTGACTACCAAGGGAGGGAAAATCACTTTTGTAGTGCTAATGAGGCCAATGCAATCAAGGTGGCCCATTTCAAACAGTTGATAAGAAATTGTGAGTATCAGCAGAGAGAAATTAATTTTGTAGTGACCTATCCACTCCCAGTCTTTATTGAGGCCTAATTTGATGGTGTCCAGTTTGCAAATTAATTCCAGTTCTGCAGTTTCTCATTTGAGTCTGTTTTTGAAGATTTTTGTTGAAGATTTGCCACTTTTAAGTCTGTTATTGAGTGTCCAGGGAGACTGAAGTGTTCTCCTACTGGTTTTTGAATTTTATAATTCTTGACATCTGATTTGTGTCCATTTATTCGTTTACATAGAGACTGCCCAGTTTGACCAATGTACATGGCAGAGGGGCATTGCTGGCACATGATGACATATATCACATTGGTAGATGTGCAGGTGAACGAGCCTCTGACGGTGTGGCTGATGTGGTTAGGTCCTTTGATGGTGCCCCTTGAATAGATATGGGGACAGAGTTGGCAATGGGGTTTGTTGCAGGAATTGGTTCCTGGGTTAGTGTTTTTGTTGTGTGGTGTGTAGTTGCTGGTGAGTATTTGCTTCAGGTTGGGCAGCTATAGAATTTAGCAGTTAAGTTTCTATTGAACTCAATGGATATTTGTCAGAACCTGTGTTGCAAAAATTCCCATAATAAATACAAGTTCACAACCCTTTTCAGCTGACAGCATTTTGTGTGTCTTTAACATCCTTTACTTCTCCTTGATCAGTCTCTGTCTAGCTCTGGTCAGCCACATTTGCCATTTTCCACTGTATCTACCTGTTCTAAAAGATAGAGATACCCACTGAACTATGTTCTCTCTTTCCCTAGGCCTCTCTCACCCTTTTCAGTTTCCAGTGCAATTTGCTTATCAGTACAAGCACATTCTTAAGAAATTATCAGCAAAAAGGCTCAACAGAACATTGAATTCTCTCAGCTATTTTATCTTAACAATTCAATTAAACACTGAGGGCCCAATGTACTACTAACATAGTAAAACTCAAGACTTCAGCGGAGCAGAAGTGAGCTTGTAAATAGCATATTTGAATGTACTGTCCACTTCCTGCTCAACTTTCATGGGTTCTTCCTTGTGAATAAGGGCAACATCCTCCTCTCAAAGCTCCTCTCTGATAGAAATCAGAGACTGAAGTGCAGATCCGAGAGGAGAGTTTTGCTCTTTATAATCTCTAAACATTTAAACATGGGGGCCACATGTTGTCACTCCACCAAATCTGTTAGATCAAATTGCCCCCATATAGGGATACTGCAAAACTAGTTTAAATCTGTTCCGAAAAGCCACAAACCCACATACAGATCCTGTATGCAGGCTACTTCTGCCAAGAGCATTGGCATTAGGGATCCATGGCACCTCACTGGGTAAGAGGGTGCATGCACCAAAAGTTACAGACTATACCTCCAGACCCAAAATTCACCCCACCCCAGAGTGCCCCTCATTGTAGAGGACCTGCATAATAGTTTTTCTAAGTCGCAACTGGGACCGAATGAAAAATTGCAGCATGGCAGTCCCCGTGGCCTACAGCTCTTATGGAATGCACATGGAAGCAACAGCCAGCCAGAATTTGGCTCACTGTACTTTAATAAGAAAATGATTTCTCTGGACCTATAACTCCTGTTTCATCCATTGAAAACTGAAAGATTGCAAATGCAAGATGGAGGATCCTTTATCTTTTATAACTGAATCCCAAGCACCAAGATTCATGGTTTGTTTTCTTTTAGTTAAACTGTTTTCAGGACTAAACTTCACACCGGAGTGAGATCACTATGCAAATTGATTGTGCATATCATTTTTACTGAACTGAATACTTACGAAGACTTGAAAGCTGGAATAAGGTCCTGTCCCTTGATATTAGCAATCTGAAGGGATCTGTACATTTCCAGTCAGTATTATCTGACTCGGTGCTCTGTTAGTCAGAACTGTAGCTCTTTAAGGATGTGACCTTGTGATTGGGAGACCATACACATCTGAAATAATATATCTTGGAGTCAGCATTAATACTGCAGTGACACATTTAAACTTAACTCGTTCATTCTCAAATACATACAAGACCCTGAAAATTCTCTCTTTATATGACAGCATGTTTTTAAACCAAGAAAAATTAAACATGTACAGAAAAATGTGCATATTAATATGCAGTCAGTATTTGAATGAATATGTACTGGTTATAATATGTGGGCTGTATGATCGAAGATGATATACCTACCGCAAGCAAGCAGGCAGCCAAGGGAGACAAGGCAAGCAGGAAGGAAGACAAAGCAGGCAGGCAGAAATTTAAATTGGAAGGATTATTTATTGTTATTGTTTATCTGGATAGCACCAACAGCATGCTAAATACTCTACAGACACTTAATACAAGTTTCCTGACCTTAGGCGTTTATGATCTAAGACCCTGATGCTGTGACAAGATCTGTGCACGCAAGCACTCCCCTACTCCTGTGTAGACACTGTGAGGGAATAAGGGTTCAGTTGTGACATCCTTTTGTAGAATCAGGGCCTTCACAGACAACATGCAAATGCAGGAAGGGGGAAAGGGATGCAAGGAAGAGCAGTGTGAATGAACAGTGCATATTAGCCCAGTGGCTGGGAGAGAGGCTGTGGAGGGACAGAAATGCTGCTCTCCTGGACGGTTGATTCTGCCCCGTGTAACTCTCTCAGGTGCTGTGCATGATTTTTGTGGAGGGGTGAAGTGAAGCTCCTCCTTAGAGAAAAATGTCTGACATTTATAGTCAGCAGCCCTCCATTGCCTGTGAGAGACAGTCCTGTATGGTGATGGATTTAATCTTTTCTGATGAAAGCTTGGAAAGCTGGGTTGGATAAATCCCAGCATACAAGGAAACACTTTCTCTTAAATTATAATTTTTGTCTGAAAACTACTGTGATATATATTAGTAAAGTGTAGAATAGAGTCTTGTTTTCAACATTTTTCTCCCAAGGGATCAACATGAAGGACTTGTCTCTCAATCAGAACAGCTAAGCTAAAAGAATGAGAGAGTTGCCATAGCAATCTTCTGTTCTGATGGGATTTCCTTCTGTTCACAGTGCCACTTGCCTTCCCTTTTTACAGCTGGAAGTACAGTTCCTAATCTTTGAAATTCCCCCCACAACCCAAATGTCAAGTGAACTTTATGGATTTTACTGAGCTTCTCGGCCTTTCTGAAAGTCTGAATCAGGGAAGTTCTACAGGGATAGATGATAATTTCAGCCTCTCACCAAGCTGCCACTTTCCCTCTCATTTTCAAAGCAATCCAAAAGGCTTTCGTTGTGCAACTCCTGCTGATGTTAAATGGAGTTTGTGCAACTTCATCTCTGCATGGGGCTTTGAAAAATGGAGGAATTATTGTTTTCCGTTGATACCACTCATCTTTAAAACTGCCCCTTGGTTTTTAATGTATTCTTTGCAGGGAATGCAGCTGTGACTAACCTTTGCTATGCATTTGAATCTGAGATGAATTGGCTTTGCCTGCCAAAGGGAAGGAGTAACAAATAGAGGGGACCTTGAAAAATGAGAGAGAAGCTGAGTCTTTAACTGAAAGTTCCTTTCGCTAACTGCTAGGTAACACACTGTATTAGCAGCAGTGGGAGCATTTTCCACATTATCTGCATATATGTCAAGGGGTGGGAAATGAGGAAGGAATTACAGTAGGTCCTGAAGTCAGAGGCAAAGAATATGGGAATGCACAGACGCATTAGTATCTTAAATTTAATCAGAGTTGTTTTTTTAATCAGAATATTGTTTTTATTCTGAGAAATTTTGATTTTTCATCAAAAAATGAAAATAAAAAGATTTCTGCTGAAAACTGGCAGATTTTCCAGAAAACTTCTATAAAAGGCACTGGAAACATCTCCATTTTACCCATTTTCTGCTCAAGCCTCTGGACTATGAACTTGTACTGATGGGAGCATTCTAACCAAGGGACTGAGGACCTTCCAATGATTTGGAAGCAACCAGAGCCTTAACAAGCCAGCAGTTTATTCCATCACTGCTACAAACCTGATCCAAGAACTTTGCATTTATTGTATGTATTTGATTCCTTTAGCCAATTTTAACTCTCACCTTTTTCTTTCTTCCTTCCCTCCTTTTTAGAAATAAACCTTTAGATTTTAGATACTAAAGAATTGGCAACAATTTTTATTGAGTAAGATCTGAGTTATATATTGATCTGGGTATGTGACTAGTCCTTTGGGATCAGAAGAACCCTTTTGTTTGATGAAACTGGTTTTAAAGAACCACTCCTCTCTAAGTCTAGTGCCTTTGGTGGTGATGCAAGGACTGGAATGCCTAAGGAGACTGCTTTTCTGACTTCTTGTTAGCCAGTGTGGCGAAACAGACGTTTAATTTTGTTGTTGGTTGGGTACATCTTACGGAAGAATAACCACCAGTTTTGGAGTGTCTCTGCCCTATTTCGCAGTAGTTTGTCCTGAATTTGGTATTCTCAGTTGTGACCCATGGAGACATCGTGACAGAAAGTCAGGGAGTTTAAATGTAAAAAGTGTGTGTTGATGTATGTTGCTTTGACAAATTGTGAGCACTTAAGAGTCAGTTACAGTTCTAACTTGCTTACATTGTAAACGGGAAATATTTTGCATTTCCACATATAGTGTTAAATTTATCCCATAATATGCATTTTCATCATCATCATCAACATCACTATTATTAATAATTTGCAATCATATAGCTGCTTCTATCCAAAGATCTCAAATCAGCTCACAAATGTTAGTACCTGTGAGGTAGGGACGTACCATTATTTCCATTTTACAGTGAGGAAACTTAGCCATAGAGGACCCACCTCTGAGCAACTGCTCAGTGCCCCCTGTGATATGTTCAGCTCCCTCAACTCCCACTGAGGCTAAATAACTTGCCTGGGGTCACACAGAAAGTTAGTAGAATTGCTGTGGATAGAACCTAGATCTTTTGATTCCCAATCCTGTGCCTTAACGTTCATCCATTGCCAAGAATAAAGCTATATTAACTGTGTCATGGAGGAAGTTTGTCCCCCAAATGCATTCAGAAACCAAGAACAATTCTTTAATGTTTTAGATTAAAAAAAAACTTTATTTAATTATCAAATTGAAAGAACTATCAGGATTCAGTGTGAGCCTATGCAATTGTCACACATCACTAGAGTATCTTCTGCCTTAGGGTGATTGTATGCAGCAACCACTGTCACTGCAATTAGCATATGCAATGTCATAAAACACCATAGTTGGATGGCCACTAGTTCATGAGTTATTACAACATATAGGATCATGGGATACAACAGATAACAGTTTTCAAGTACATGAAAGGTTGTTACAAGGAGGAGGGAGAAAATTGTTCTTCTTAACCTCTGAGGATAGGACAAGAAGCAATGGGCTTAAATTGCAGCAAGGGAGGTTTAAGTTGGACATTAGGAAAAACTTCTTAACTGTCAGGGTGATTAAGCACTGGAATAAATTGCCTAGGGAGATTGTGGAATCTCCATCATTGGAGATTTTTAAGAGCAGGTTAGACAAAGAATGGTTTAGATAATACTTAGTCCTGCCATGAGTGCAGGGGATTGGACTATATGATCTCTTGACGTCCCTTCCAGTCCTCTGATTCTATGATCATAAATGCATTCTAAATTAGCATATGCAAATTATATTTAGATAAAAAAACCCAGCTTGCTTAGTGAGTGAGACACAGTAAGCACAATGCAAAATACTCTCACTAGAGGCAAATGTACAGCAGGATAACAGTACAACACATTTGGGGTACATTTGTACCCCACAAACTTTTGATACAGAAAAATGTTTCATGCTAAATCCATTTTTCCCCTCTAAACTGAGTACATGTGCCTATGTGACGATGTTCTAAAACAACATAGTTGGAAGACCACTAGTTCATGGAAACCTATATGCTCACGTGGTACATTACATCATGAATGTGGATTAAGGTTAATCACAAATCATGAAAGAGGTGAACACTGTTGTTTCTCATTTTGGGCCAGTTCCTGGTCTTATTGGAGTCTATAGCAATTCTAACCATTGAGAGTAGGATACCAGCAGCATCTACTACAACAACTAGTATGTCACAAGTTATTTTGCTCCTCTTGTCATAGGAAACATTTTAAAAAATGTGTGCAATAAATGCAACCTCATAAACACCCATCCCTAAACAGTATTATGAAGCTTAATTCATTCACTAATTTGAGAACCTGGGATGATAGGATCTATATATGTGCAAAGTACAATGCAACATCAAATATTTATACAACTCCTTTGAGAATTAGGAGCACTGGACATCTTAGCAGGCTCAGGACCCCAAAGTACTTTGGTGATTTGCTAAGGAACCTACAGCTTCATCTCAACTTATGCTATGTTTCTTCTGCATGTCTTTGAAATTGATGTGGCTTGGGCTAAAGATGCTCTTCAAAGAGAAACCATTGCTTTAAGTTGGTTTTTTCTCTTTCAACTTAAAGCTAAGTTTTGAACTGAACTCATCTTTGAGTAGATAAAAAGAGTAGCCTGGGTTTATAAATGGTAATATAAATACTGCATCATGTCTATGTAAGACAGATACTCATTACACAAATAATGTGTTTATATTCATGCTTGATCTCTCAAACAACAAAAGGTTCAGACTCTGTTGTAAAATGGGCTTTACAAAATGGAGTCTTATAATTCACTTGAAATTACCAAGCATGATGTCACTAAATAGTACCTTATGGGAGTGCGAGAACCAAAATTACATTCAATTTTTCTTTCTGAAAATATATATATGGTCAAGACTTTCCCAAAAGATGGCTGATTTTCAATGCCTCAAATTTTTGGTTGAGATACATTAAAGGACTCTGATTTTCAAGGGGCGGGGGCAGAAGAGGGAGGAATTCAGAACTATCTGAAAATGAGACCCTTTAAAGGATGCCTCACATTGGGCACCCAAAAATAGAGGCACTCAAAATCACTAGTAACTTTTTAAAAGCTTGGCCCTATATATTTAGTGATAAGAACAAGATTTAACATCTAATAATAACAATAAGACAAAGTATAGTAAGAATGTATAATGCCTCTACTTAAACAGTGGTAATGAGAGGTAACTGAATTAAAATGTATAGGGTTTTTTTGGTTGTTTTGGTTTTTTTTGGTTTTTAAAGAGATGGTTGTCATATCCTGAACTAAATAAACCCAGGCATGAAAGGCGAGGGAGACTATTAGGCCAGTTTCTAGTTATTTCTGAGTTAGCAAAAAGGAGCTTCAAGTTATTTTCATCATCATCATAATGAAAGGTGCTCTCACGTCTCAACCCTGATTAGTTACCATAAATCCATTAACTCTCATTGGCTACTGCCTTAAGTATTCCCCATTCATGGACCTGATATAATATCCATCAAAGTCAATAGGAGCCTCTCCATTGACTTCAGTGGGCTTTGGATCAGGCCCCAAGCGCTCAACCATCCCCAAAGATAAGAGGAGTTATTTTCATCATTAGTGTACAGTTAATTTCCCTGTGCCATACTTGTTTTATCATTATTTTTAGTGCAGTAGAACTCAAAATGACCTTTGAAAGACACAGTCCCTGCCCTGCAGAAAGCACAATCAGAAGACATTTAGCCTTTGTCTTGACATCTCACATTGCACTCTGTGTTTTGTGGGTTTAGGTATTATTATCATTAACGCCATGCTGTGTTGGCTTTTACTGCTTATTGCAGTGGTTCTCAGTTATTTTAAATTGCGGGTCACTTCTTGAAACAGAGATCCTTGTCTGGGCCCCCTTCCTTGCCAAACTCCCAATCTTAACTCCACACCTTGCCAAGGGCAATTATAACACTTGGTTCAATGCAAAGTTAGTATTAAGGCCCGGGGAGGGAGGAGAGGTGAAAATAATCTCACTTTAATGCAGTTGGTGCAGTGTTTGGTTACAACCCCTCATATATGGGCTGTTTATTTACTGCTTTCTCAGCACAGAATTTGACCTGAATTAATATTGAACCTTCCCATTGCTCTAATCTCTCCAGGTTATGATGCAATTGGGTTCCGTCCTCCTTTGTGTTTACTAATAGAGCTGAGCAGAGAACTGTCATTCTATTTCATGGAAAATTTTGATATTTTGAAATGTGGTTTTGTTTCAATGTGGAGCAAAATCCCAAAATGAAAATTTTCTCCTCAGTTAAGAATGGAGCACTTGCTTGGAGGCAGTCCATATGATGCGCTATCCCAGAGCTGGGGGCCCCGGAAGCCCTGGGGCCCCCAATTCCAAGACAGTCCATACTTTTTTCTGACCAGCTCTATTTACTACCTCTTCCAGTTTGTCTCATCTTCAGATTTGTTTGCAAAGAAATTTCAGAAAATGACACAAATGAAGCAGCCACAAGATGCTAAAAGGTGCTGGCTTTGTTTGAGTAGGTCAAATAAACCTCTGGAAAGCATTAGAGTCCTGGATTAGACTCCAGCTTCACTACTTGAAGGCTGAAAAATGCTTTGCTATTGAGAAAAAGGCAGTTTGATGGATCACCTGAAAGCGTTCTAGGGAGTGGACAAGCAAACAATCATAGATTTAGCACTGCTGATGTATATACATCTTCATGCAAGTAAGGATCATAAAGTTATAAATTAGGGGGCTGGTCCTTAAGTAGCTGAAGATCTGGTCTGATATTTTTTACATATGAACTGCCACACTTTTCTAAACTGGATTTATTTCTGGGGTCCCTCTTTCTCCTGGCTTTCTTGGCAGAGTTACCTGGAAAGCATCACAGTTACTTTGATTATCTTGCTTGTGTGATCCTGCGATTGCTCTACAGGAAGGGCTACAATGATTCCTCCCGCTTTGGTGGAAGCACCTGTCTAAAGTGACATTGACGAGAGAGAGCTGTGTCCAAAACGAATGCAAGAAATAGAGATCAAATTTGCATAAATGTCATAGCTGCTGCCAATAAATGGAATGCCCCAAATCCCTGCAGACCCTGTATTCTTGTACTGTGCAGATCATACTTGATACAACTAGCAGAGAAATAGTCTCATCCCAAGCAGTCACCCAAGATATTTAAATTTCACATACGAGGAAAAAGCAAGCTCAGTAAATAATGTGGAGTGAATTTAATGCTTCACCACAAACCTGAAATGAACAGCCCATTTCAGCCTCAGGCTCTATTCTAAGATAAAACTGTTGGAAGTCTATTATCACATTTCTAATCAAATAATTAATTTCTCTCCCTTTTCTCCCCTTTCAGTCAAAAGAGATATAATGAAGAATCTATTACAACCCTCCACCCCACAAAAAACTAACACCAGAATATTAAGCAAACATAGAAAGGCATAATATTTCTAAATAACCATCCTTTGTAGTTTTAAGCACAAAAGAATACAGAGAGCCAGATCCTCAGCTGACATAAGGATAGCTTCACTGAAGTCAATACAGCTACATCAGTTTACATTAGCTGAGGATCTGGCCCACTAAGTCTAGAATACAGCAAAATAAAAAGCATTAGACAGAATTCTAGCCTTGAATAGTATGTATTGTGTAATCATCTCTCAGAACATACAGATATGACAATCAATACAGTTCACATATTGCAAAACAAATCTTGCTGTGAAAGGAGAAATTGTTATATGCCTGAGCTCATAAGCCTACCAGTCAAAAGAATAACTTGTCAGACACTTATTGTTAACATAAGTAAAGGGAAAGATTTCCTTGGAAACTCAGGGAACATGCCTATATGCCTATTGAATGCTAAAGTATAGCTAGTGGCTCCGAAAGCTTTTAGCGCATTTCTTACTGTCAGTGGCTTAAAGAGCGGTGGTATGCTCTCCATTTTATATTGCTGAGTGGAAAATAGGATCTATATGGTACTAAAGAGAAAGGAGAAATAATGAGACATTCTACCTGCAAAATATCTGTTACTCATATAGCTGTCAATCGTGTATATCCAAACCTAATGCTGTGTAACATTTACCCATTCAGTCACACTACAGATATCTATAATTCTCATATCCATTCTGTTATACCAGGACACTGGCTATAAATCTAACTCAGGTTTTTCTCAGCCATTTGTTTGGTGTGCAAACCAGCTAGTGTGTTTAGGAGAAAAATGCACACCTCCCAATTTGGTATGTTTACATTGCAATTAGGAGGGTTGATTGCAGCAGCATATGTGGACATACCCAAGCTAGCTCTGATCGTGCTAAATCAAAGTTTGATCTAGCTCGATCAAAGCTATCTCGGGTATGTCTACACAGGCTGAAATCACATCTCCAGATTGCAGTGTAGAAACCCCCATTGATGGATCCTGGCTCATAACCAGGCTGGGAGTTAAGAACACTAAAGAGAGGGAGGAGTTAAGTCGAGTTGGTCAGAAATTTGCCAGTGGAACTTTTTTTCTGCTGGAAAATGATAATTTGTCAAAAATGAAATCTTTCATGTAAATGTGTCGATTTCGATAAACGTTCATTTTGGAAGAAAAACTGGGAAAAAAGCATTTCAGTCTTTTTCTTGGGGAAATTTAGTCTTATGAGAAGTTTCAGAGTTTAATACTGAAATGGAACAAAAGGAAAATAAAACTTTTTTTTTCAATTTGCAGCATTCCCCACAAACAAAAGATCCAATTACTTCTCTGCTGTCGAGCTGAGACTTTACAAAGGGATGGGTAGAAAGAATGCTCAAAAGCAGTGATCACTGCAAACATGAAAGGATGTTTGCTCCACGGAGAGAAGGCAAAGGCATAGGGATGATATTATTGCTTTTTGTTTTTTTAAAGTGAGTGTATGATCAGAAAAGTAACTGTAAAATTAGCACCTTCGTATTAACCAGATCTGTTCATCACGTATATTCTGAGTCAGCTCTCCTGATCTCAGTGTCAAAGACAAATTCCTACAACTTGCTATTTCTGTTAGCCTTACAGAGCCAACACAGCTATTGGGGAGTGAGTTGGGTTCTATTCTGGCTTGTGGATTGTCAACAAAATTGTTAACTAAGTTCCAGCTGCAGAATCTTTGTCACTACTGATGATATATAAACTGGAATAACAGTTTGATTTTCAAAATCCAGTGTGAGTGGTCAGTGCTAGCAAATAGAAAGGACATGCTTTATACTTGTAAAATGATCATTTGCTCTGAAGTCATTAGGGGCAAGGTCCTTAGCTAGTATACATGAGCATAGTTCTGTGATTGCTGAGTGGAGATTCAGCTATTTACACCAATTGAGGATCTGGTGCAATAAATATGGAATTTTTATTGTCACTCTTCAGACTATAACTTTGCTTTCAAGAGCATAGCTCAGTAGAAATGGGACCCTTATTTAAAAACAGGAAAATAAACAAGCTGGAACATTCCCAATATTTCAGAGAGACTAAAATGGCACCCCAAACCACAGCTCATGGCCTCTTATTTTAAAAAAATTCCACATCGCTAAGTAACAACTATTTTAAAGTAGATGCTGAAATGTTTTCATTACAATGGGGCTATATGTTTTTCATTTCATTTTTCAATGAGAAAATAATGAAATAAAATATTGTTATTCAATCTAGGAACCCAGAGTTGGTCCTCAGAGGGGAGATGTGGGTTTGCAGACAAATTCTCTTGATTAAAACAAAAAATCACCTTGTATCATCATTCTTGTGGTTGGAAGGTGACCCTTTTCATGGCATTGATGCACCCCTAATCTGGCTGTAGGAAGTCTTCCGATCTCAGTCTTGCTGCCTCCCCTTTTACTAGTAGGAATAAGAGTTATTTCCCTTTAACTTCTGCTTATTGCTGCAATGATTTATGCTCCAACGGGCACAGGACAAATCACAGTCACAGATCAATATTCCATCAATAAAAAACCATAGAAAGAATGTGAAATCAAGGTTATCTCTGTGTTGTGATGGCATTAAAAACCTTCTGATACTTTTGCTCCATAGTATATCTAAGTTGTCCTCATTTCAGACTGCAGAGTGTGGAAATGAATTAATCTTATGCAGCAAAAGGAGACTGCAGTCTCTGGATGGGGGGAGCAGGCCACTGCAGCTTTTGCCACTGGTGCACAAAGATCTCCACTGAGGTCTGGTCATATGTGTCTTGAGCCACTGGGGCCAAAGAATGGGGCTAGGGAGAGAAACATGTCCCTGAACATGGAAATGGGGCCTGGGAAATTCAAGAGGGGAGGAGAGCCTGAGCAGAACCAGAGAGTTGGAAAAGGGGGAGAAAAGCAGAATTGGGAATAACAGGGGAAGAGGAACTAGGGGCAAAATCCTGGTCTTACTGAAATCAATGGAGTTTTGCCATTGACTTCAATCCAGCCAAGATTTTACTTCAGATGGGTAAATCTTGGAACTTGGATGAAACCTTGGTGTCCAAACAACTTATCCAAGATTTCAAGACTTTTGGGGGGGTAAAACTAGGATATCTGATCATGCAGCCACCTATAAATTTTAACTTGTTTCAGTTAACTAGTCTTTTATTTTGTACATATAAATAATGAATATTTTGTGTGCATTTATGTGGAATCCCCAGGTAAATAATAAATATTTGATATGAGCAAAAATATCCTGATGGTTAATATAGGCAAAAGATTGTGAGACTGGATCAGAAAGAGAGAAAAGGTTGAGAACCCCTGAAAAAAAAGAACAAAACACGTTAGCAAAACTCTATCAAGACATTTTGATCATTACAATGCGGTTTGGTGTTTTACATTTTTCCTGCACCAAACACATGTTGGAATAATCAGTTGCCCCTCACATTTATATCATCACTACCAATACTGAGGGAAGAGAGGGATAGATTATTGTAGGGCTGACTGTATCCCTCATAATTTGAGGGCATAGTTGTTTTCATGTCTCTACAGTCTTTTTTGGAATAGCAGTTTTCTTCTCTTTTCTCTCTCTATTTTTTCACAATAATATTTTAAAGAAAAACCCAGGTATAGGGGGAAAGAAAGTTTTCCATCTCTGAATTAATGGCAAAGGCAGCCTGATGGAAGAATAATAAAGCTGTATTGCTTACACAGGAATTCTATAGTGGGCCTAATCAAATGCATTTCAAAGAATACTTTTACAAGCATTTTACAGATACTGTAAATCTATGATACTGTTATACTGCAACCTCAGTGCAGGAACCTCTAGGATCAAGTTACCTCTACCTCCACGACTAATTGAAGTTCAATTAAATGCTCCCTTGAGAATAAATTAGAGCATGAAACATTTCTGCAACTATAACAGAAATCATGTTATAGTTATGGGCTGCATCATTACCAGAAATGTTCTTTTGTACACAGAGACTGAAAACTCAGAGTAATGTTAGGTTCTTCAGTAATACTCAACAATAAGTAGGTAATCATCATAATTCCTTTGGTATTCATTGGAACAACAACAACATTAATTATGATTAACACACTTAGAATTAATTTGAATGTAGTACAGTTATGTAGGAATGCCCCCTTGTGTAGTTTTAATTGATATCCTCTTCAAAACTGCTATCCTCTGTGATACTGTGGGTATCCACAGTAGTACCCTTTATACACACTTATAGAAGAGAAAGGGGGATCTTTTGCCAACTTCACTGTGGTATTTGCCTACAGCGATATTGGTTTCTCATAACACAATGTTATTTGGCTTTCTCTACAGGGTCGCAATTGTGGTTAACAGAATAGAATTGAAGTAGGATCTGAGTATATAAATCACAGGGTGAGATTCTGCTCTTAGTTACACCAGAGTAACCTTCATCAATACCCATGAAGTTACTTTGTATTTCCACTGGTGCAACTGAGAGCCAATGCTTCTGATCAAACACAGAGTCAAATTCTGCCTTTAAGTTACAACCATATAACTTCTTGTAAGCAAGACACGAGAAGTAATTATTCCACTCTACTCAGAACTGATAAGACATCAACTGGAGTATTGTGTCCAGCTCTGGGTACCACACTCTGGGAAAGGCATGGAAAAACTGGAGAAAGTTCAGGGGAGAACAAAAGAAAGGATTAAAGATCTAGAAAACATGACCTATGACAGTGGTGTGCAGCCCATCTGGGTAATCCACTGGCTGGCTGTGAGACAGTTTGTTTACACTGACCGTCTGCAGGCACGACCACCCACACTCCCCAGTGGCGAACCACAGCCTACGGACAGTTAATGTAAACAAACTGTCTCGCGGCCCGCCAGCGGATTTCCCTGACTGTTTGCGTGTGGCCTGTGGGCCGCAGGTTGCCTACCACTGACCTAGGAGGAGAGATTGAAAAAATTGAGATTGTTTAGTCGGGAGAAGAGAAGACTGAAGAGGGACATGATAACAGTCTTCAAATAAGTAAAAGTTTGTTAGAAAGAGAAGGGTGATAAATTGCTCTCCTTAACTGCTGCGGCCATGACAAGAAGTAATGGGATTAAATTGCATCAAGGGAGATTTAGGTTAGATATTAGGAAAATCTTCCCAACTGTCAGGGTAGTTAAGCACTGGAACAAATTGCCTATGGAGGTTGTGGAATCTCTGTCACTGGAGGTTTTTAAGAGCAGGTTAGACAAACACCTGTCAGGGATAGTCTAGATAATACTTTGTTTTGACACAGCACAGGGGACTGGACTAGATGACCTATCGAGGTCCTTTCCAGCTTTACAGTTCTATGTTTCTATAATTCATTGTAATTGTACAGCTGGAACAGAAGCCAGAATTGGACACTAGTGTGTCAGTCTAGCTGTCAGTTAGACCTGATCCAAAATCAACTAAAGCCAATGGGAGTCTTTCCAATGATTACAATGGACTTCTAATAATTGTCTGATACATTAGTACAAATCTAAAGTGACTGTTGTGAAATTACATCAGATTGACACCAGTGTAACTGAGTGCAGAATTTGGCCCAGTGGGCTCCATTGCGCAGTTACTCTGGATTTACACCATGCCCATGTAGTGTGGGAGTCCCTGAGAGTATGTGTTGCAGAACGAGCCCAGCCCACACTCACCCCGCAATGGCACCTCCTGCCGCTCCTGTCCCCTGGGGCTGGGCCCAGTTCCCCACTCCTTACACTGTGACCTGGCACACAGGGTCACAGCGCCAGCCAGGTTTGGCAGAGGGGTGGCTGGGCCAAACCTGAGGTGTGCCACGACTCTGTGTACAAGTCACAACACCTGAAGTGGGGAGTCGACTACCAGCCCGTGGGACAGGAGCTGTAGGAGCTGCCACTGCTCGGTGAATTTTTCTTTGTATTTTTTTTTTTTTAAGTACTTCGTCATGAAGTACTCTATCAACACCCCAAAACAGGTTTTTCTAGCCTGGTAGTTTGCAAGATGTCAAACCTAAAATAGTTGTATGCAGGGTTGTTGTACCTATGTTAGTTCCAGGATAGTAAAGAGACAAGATGGGTCAAATAATATCTTTTATTTGACCAGCTTCTGCTGGTGAAAGAGACATGCTTTCAAGCTACACAGAACTCTTCCTCAAGTCTGGGAAAAGTACTCCCAGTGTCACAGCTAAATACAAGGTCAAACAGATAGTTTACCATAAGTAGTTAGCACATATTCTAAGGGATGGCCTGTTAACACCCCAGTAGTCATAGGACAAAAAGAGGGGGGTTAGTACGTTACAGATTGTTGTAATAAGCCATAAATCCAGTGTCTTTATTAAGACCATGATTTTCAGTGCCTTCAAACAACCCGCCTACCCCTCCAAGCTCATCATCAGAAGCAAACTTCCCACAGATCAGGGCATTCTAATTCAAAGAGGCACCAGACCCTGCCAGAACAAACAGATGCAAAATCTACAGCCATATTTCCACTGCTACAATAATCAATACCCCCCACCACACTACATCTTTCAAGATCCATAGGTCCTACACATGCCTATCACAACATGTGGTGTACCTCATCCCATGCACTAAATGCCCCAACAATAACAACTATGTGGGTGAATTGACATGGGAAAATGATAAAAGACAAAACCACCATATCACCTGTGGGTGAACACTTTTCTCAATATGATCATTCTATATCTCACCTGTCAGTCCTCATCCTCAGAGGAAACCTGCACAACACTTTCAAAAGATGAGTCTGGGAGCTTAAATTCATAACTTTGCTAGACACTAAAAATCATGTGACATTCCAAGACCTGAAGAAGAAGTCTGTGTAGCTCAAAAGCTTGTCTCTCTCATCAACTGAAGTTGGTCCAGTAAAAGATTACCTGACTCACCTTGTCTTCCTGAATTTAAAATATTATTATTACACTCTTTGCCTTTACTCCCTTCAGTTCAATTCTAAAGTGGCCACGGTCTCCCTTTCTGTAGATCAAGAGCCAATCATGTATGTCATCTGAGAACTAGTAATCACAGTTTTCAAACATTATAATACATTAATCTCTAAGAACGTTGGCTGCTAAAAATCTTTCTGGCATTGTAGATGGGAAAGCAATCACAATGACTTGACTTTAAAAAGAGTGGATGTCATCTAATTTACTCCATTATGTTGTTTCTGAATTTTAATTACATAAACTTCACAGTACTTTAAAAATATATAGAGAAATTATTAATAGTTGCACTTGAGCCTACAGTCTCTCTTTCAGCAAAGTCTGCTTCTGTTCCATCAGAAGAATTTCCTATCTTTTTTATCTGATAAGCGCTACAACTGCCCAGTGAAATAAAAATCTAAATCTGGATCATACCCAAACAGTGGGCTAGATCCTCAGCTGGTATAAGCTGGCGTAGCTCCATTGAAATCAATGCCAATTTAAGCCAGTTGAAGATCTGGCATAGTTTTCTTATCCATCTTTACCAGTAGCTGTTACTACTTTCAGTATATTTGGGCAAGACAAGCAAACTCCTGCTTAAATTCTGAAATATATTTGTTTGCCAAATTATTTACTTGCTGATGCAAAAACTGTGGGAATATCAGACAATGGTGTAAATTTGTAGTTCTGCACATTGTAAACAACTGTGGATCAAATTGACTAATGAATTTAACTGATGTGGAATAAGAAGCTGCTTTGCATTGTGAGCTAGAACTATACCAGATCATTTACTGAAAAAGCAGCCTTCACTTTGACGAAATGCCATAGGTCGTATGAAATTACCAGTAACACTCACATGAAATCGGTTGTGTAGTCTGTTCCTTCGTCTGCTGTCTTGTTGCATCCTTTAATGCAGGCAAGACAAAGACAAAGCAAAAGAAAGAAAACGCTGAAGATGGCACACTAATGCTAAAGCAAAAATAAGCACCATAGTCTCACAAGCATTTCTAGGCTACATTACAGGGAATAACTAAATTATTAATACATTTTCTGGGCATCTAATCAGTAATATCAAATATATGTCTGAATACCATCTTTATGTACTATGTAGTCTGTGTCTGTTCAGAGAAGGCAAAGCTTATGGGTAAAACAAAACAGTAAATATTGGAAATCCTTGTTATTAATTCAGTCCTAATCCTCAGCAGTTTTGTGCTCTGCCTGATCCTGGCCAGCTGTGTGCCAGTCATGTCCTGTAAGTCAAGTCAGAACAGCCTAAGGGTTGCAGCATCAGGGTTACACTGGTTGCTAATGGCCCCAAAGATTCATAGAGCAGCTGGAGATTGCCAGGGTTTAAAGAGCATCTGATCACACCCCCTTTTCCCAAATCACACCCCATATGCCATTTGCAAGGAAGGGTTGGTATAGAAACCATAATGCTGGCCTTCTACCATCGGGAATCACACTAAACTAGGGTGGGTTTTCCATTGCTGACTATGCCAGCTCTAGGAGCAATTTGTTTCAGCAGAACTGGACAGGGGGGAATCTGGGCCTTAGTTCAGAGGAATGCTTGTTTCTATAACTTATTTTATTTCTACAGTGTCCCCTTCCCGCCACCACCTGACAAAGACTGGGAGTGCCAAACAACATCACAAAGGCAAATTAAAATACAGGAAAATACCCTGTATGAGTCAAAAAGTTACAACCAAATAGGAGGGACCAATATGGAAAGCTGCTGCAAAACGTTAGCCACAATAAAAAACATTTTGAGTTTTAAAGAGATGGACAGAGATGGAGTTTTGGGGGCTGAAGGGGAAAGAATTCCTATCACCACAAAGGGAAAAATCACCTGCCAATGTTTTGAATATTCAAGTTGCATGAACACTTGGAAACAGCATAACAAGTGTGAAAACTGGCCTTCACCACAGTGACTTTTTAAAAGAGCTTTCATGGGGTTCTTTACTATGCATAACATGTTATCATGTACCCTTAATTAATTTCATGAGAAGCCAGCTGGCTCTGTCCATCTTAAGACCCACTCTGACTTCTGCATAAATATTGGGAATTCTAGTGCTTATTTAACCAGAAGGCTCTGAACAAGACGAGACATCCAGGGAAACCATAGTATAAAATACTGTATTTTTACTATTTTAAAAAACTTGATTAAGTCCTAACTAAATAACACCAGAACACCACCACCACCCCTCTTGAAAAAAATAACCCACTTGCTCTATTATACTGGCTACATAATATCGTTTTAAAATATTGCATTATTATTATGATTATATAAATTGAGTTAGAATCTAGGAGCCTTAGTCATGGACCAGGACCACATTGTGCTAGGCGCTGTACAAATACCAAAGAAAAAGGCAGACACTGCCCCAGAGAGCTTACAATCTAGTATACATATTCAACCAAAGAATCTGTTTCATTAGCTGAGATGGCTGAATGTTTACAAAGAACCATCTTGGATGTTTGGCAAATAGTAAACATTCTGTCATCTTGAACACATGTTCTTTAATTCACTGCAAATACATTAAACACCTAAAACCCAGGAAATTCAAAAATTTCAAAGTAGGTTTTAACAACTTGCTTCCAATTTTGCAGGCACAAATTTTGCACTCATAATTTGTTTTGCGTGAAATATTACTAGTGAGATGCCTGCCTATTCATAGCTAGCTTGAAGCACTAGCTGAAAGGTATCACACAAAAGCATCATAGAATAAGACTGAGAAAGGTTGTGATGCCAAGATGGTCCTTTGGAAAGAAAACCCTGCAACTGGAGACTGCTCCTAGCTCTACTAAAATCAAAAGGAAGCTCTGGTGTGGCAAATCCTGTGCTCCTATATTGTGTGATCTTGGGCAAGCCACTTCACTAGAGATGGGCCTGAATTGAAACATAGATCTATATGAAAGTGGGTAATGGGTTAATTTTTAGGACATCACAGCGAAGGCAAGCCACTTAAGTCCTGCATAAAAACACAATAGCCAGTCTCACAAATGTTTCATTATTGCAATGGCCAGACCTATGGCTTGCCATTACTTACTGTGCTTTTTGGTTACAAGAAAGAGTTTCAAACAACTCAGGTCTTCCTTGACATCATCACTGAGTTATCTTGTAACCGGCACAATGCTACATCTGGCCCTGTTGTAATACTACAAAACAATCATGAAGATTTAAAAAGTTGAATTTCCCAAAGCATGGGGTGTGACGACCCCATAGGTGATGTGAAGGAGTAACAGTGGGAGCATAGACAGACCTCTCAATTGTTTTCCAATCTCAGCTTTCATTTTAAAAAGTCAGTATCTTGCTGTTCTGATTGCAAAGAAAACCTTAGAAATGTGACCCAAGTGGCCCAAGATGCAGCAATGTCTGCACAGAGCCTGGAACAATACCTCTGATAGGTGCACTCACGGTCCCATTTGTGTTACTCATCAAAACGGTTTAGAAAGGAGAGGATGTACCATGTTATGAAGATGTTCACCAGCATCTGCATTTCCCCAAGTATTGGGGGTGTGAAGGTCTAGTCAGGGGAAGGAGGGAGTTGTATAAATTAAGATGTGCAGGTCTTTAACCACCCTGGGCAAGGTTGCAGGGCAGGGATGGTTTTTTAAAAGGACCTTCCAGTTCAACAAGCAGAAGGCTCTACTCACAATACTGTAAGCTGGGAACTTGTGGCTTTATTCAACTGCATCACAGAACAGGGTGGAGCAGGAAAAATTCCCATTAACCAAAGAGTTAACCTCATTAAGACCACTTTACTATAGGTGCGAGTTATTTCCTGATGGGGACTCAGCTTTTAAAGGGTTGGGAGCATTGTAGAAAGTGATCTACAGATGCTCACATGGTAACTGCACCCTACATAGACAAGTAAACAAATGCTTGACAGCTTGCATGCTTCAGCTTATCGGTTCCCATTCCATAAGCTACCAAGGCCTTTAAATAAACAAAACCTGCATTTGCATATTGGTCTTAATAAAGATCACATTAATTTATGCTTAATCTCCCAGGGCATTTGTGATGGTTTTACCATCTCAGATTGTAGAGCTAACTGATGTTGCAAGATGGCAAATTCACACTGGTGTCTTATTTTTCTGGTGCAAGGTTTCCTTATGAGGGATGACAATATTAAATATCAACTAATAGAAATCTGCAAAATCTGTCCCACACTAGTCACTTGGTAAAATTACATGAGAGTTATGGGAGAAAACAATATACTTACAGATTAAATAGGATATTTTCATTTGTTGAACTCTACATTTTATATGATGGGTCAAACAGCAATGACCTGTACATTTGTATACAAACCCATGTATTGTGTTCTTAATGAAGCAGCAGTTCTATCTTCTGAGATGGAGGACACCTTTGGCACAAGCTGTGTGTGACATCAGTTAACAAGACTGGGTTTCCAGCCTAATAAGATCCCCTTCACCAGTGGTCTGAGAAGAAAACTGATAAAAAAATCAGAACACCTTCTGTGCTCCGTCGACTTACCCCAGTGGTTCTCAAACTTCATTGCACCGTGACCTCCTTCTGACAACAAAAATTACTACATGACCCAGGAGAGGGGACCAAAGACTGAGCCCATCTGAGCCCAGCTGCCCTGGGCAGGGGGCGGGGGCGGAGGGACAAAGCCAAAACCCACGGGATTCAGCCCTGGGCGGGGGAGGGGAGGGAGCTGTAATCTGAGCTCTGCCACTCAGGGCTGAAGCAGAAGCCTGAGCCCTGCCACCCAAGGTGGTGGGGCTTAGGCTTCGGCCTTGGACCTGGGCAATGGGGCTCAGGCTTTGGCCCCGGGCCCCAGCAAGTTTAACGCCAGCCCTGGCAACCCCATTAAAATGGGATCACAGCCCACTTTTGGGTCCTGACCCACATTTTGAGGACCACTGACCTACCCAATATGTCTAACAAAACATCATCTGCATGTCCCTGTGGTCGATACAAAATAAGTGCACCCTCTAACAGCCGTAGCTTGTGAGAAACGATTCGCTCTGCTTGTTCTGGACACAGATAGATGCACTGAATCTGACAATGACCTAGGAATTTCAATTAGGAAAGAACTTTCCTGTTAGCATTGCCTGGTCCCTGCTTTTGGAATAGAATTCACATCTTATTCACAGATGCTCAAACCTTAGCAACTCCAGTTGTCACAATTACCCAGCATAGAAGCCTCTCCCTCTGTCCCCCCACATTATCACTGACACATTCTTGGGTGGTGGAAGCCTGTGGAATGATAATGTAACATGATTCACAGTGGGAAATCCCCTCTGCACAGTCCTTCTGCAGCTTGAAGGTATGGTTGCATTGAATACAGCCATAGCTGCATATTTTAATTTCTTTCAGCATTGTGAAGGAGTTTTACTGTGCATTTAGAAGTGCTATTGCTAACCAGTCAGCCTACACGGAGTGTGCAACTAAGGACTTTCTGAAAAGTAAGTACAGTGTACTGGACCAGGTTCGCTCCGGTATAACTCAACTGAAGTTACACCAGAGATGAATTTGCCCAGAGACTTTTCATTGAGAAAATATTACTGCTTCCCTTACTGTTATTGTTACAGAGGCTCCTGGCATGGGTAGAGGAATATTATGAAATGTCAAATCAAGATCAGAGCCACTGCATTATCAGAAAAGAGGAATCCTCAGGGTATGATTTCCCCTGGCATCATAACAACACTCATAATCCTGGCTTTCCTGAATGGAAGATGATAAAAGGCCAAGTGTGGCATCCATTAAGTTATCAGAACTCATCCCTTCTCATGTCTTCTGGGACTAGTTCCAAGTAGAGATGGGACAGAACCAAGGCTCCAGATCTGAACAACCAAAGTTCTGGGCTACTCAGAATCCAAGACTCAGATAACTTTTATGAATGGCCCCTTGCTTTTACAATATGCCAAAAACACCCCAGATCCAAACTCTCAGGGGTTCAAATTTTGCAACTTGTTGTATTTCAAGAGGTAGCCATTCCATTGTATTGTTATCTCATGGTATTAGCATTATTCATTCTTCCTCCTTTAATTCCACCCGAGTTTTACATTTCCTATTTAATGTAACTTTGTTCCCTAGAGGCCAACTGTCATTTTTCACCAAATGACCTGAAGAAGAGCTCTGTGAGCCCGAAAGCTTGCCTCTTTCACCAACAGAAGTTGGTCCAATAAAAGATATTACCTCACCCGCCTTGTCTCTCTCATTTTCAACCAAGTGAGTTTGCTAATCGAGGGTCAGATTCTGACACCGTCACACACTTAACAGCATCTTAATGCACAAATAGCTCCACTGAGGTTATGCTGTAAGGTTCGACTAAGAGTAAGGATATCAGAATTTGGCCTCAAGTGAGATTTCCCTTTACTACCTTGGAAAATTGATATAGTTTAACTTGGAATTACAATAATTGCCAAGGACAGGTTTCAGAGTAGCAGCCATGTTAGTCTGTATTCACAAAAAGAAAAGGAGTACGTGTGGCACCTTAGAGACTAACCAATTTATTTGAGCATAAGCTTTCGTGAGCTCCAGCTCACTTCATCGGATGCATAGCTCACTTCATCAGATGCATTCCAATGAAGTGAGCTGGAGCTCACAAAAGCTCATGCTCAGATAAATTGGTTAGTCTCTAAGGTGCCACAAGTCCTCCTTTTCTTTTTGCGAATAAGTGCCAAGAAGACAAAATGGTTGCATCTTGGGGGACAATAGATAAAGTACAGAAATGCAGCAACAGTGAAGTCGTAGAACAAGTAAAATCTCATTTGTACCTAGGAAGCTTGATCACTGCCAATGGCTCCATCAAGGATGAGGTATAGAAATGATGTGTGTTAGCTACAAAGGCTGCAGAGAAGTTGATGAAATTATGGATTGACAGAAACATTACATTTGGCACCAAAGTGAAAATTTATGAAACCCCCTACTAACAGTATTACTCTATAGTCTGGAAACAGCTGCATTAAACAAAACAGACATCAGAAAGCTGCAGGCAGTAGAGATGAGAGTTCTTTGGAAGATGGCAAGTGTAAAGTGGAATAATATTAAGGCAAATGAAAAAACTAGAAGGTGAGTAGGATTAGGTACAGGATTGGCTTCAACCGAAAAGATTGTGGCAGTGTGGACACAATAGAAGACAGATGATAGTATGGCCAAGAAAATAATGTGAACACAACCAAGGTCAGTCAGAGGCTGGCCACTGATTAAATGTCAGGATGTTGTATGCAGGGACATGACCAGGCTGGAGGTAATGGAAGAACAAGCCACTTACATAAATGAATGGTGACCTCCATCTGTAAGGATGCTTTGTGATGAGAAGTGATTCTCCTATTACACACAACCCTATGAATACTTTAATATAGTTCACTGTATATTATTGTTACAAAAGTAGATTTAACACAGGTATTTGGGATCATTAATTGGTTTTATGAGCTGTAAGATCACAACAAAGTATGCAGTACATACTGTACTGGAAAACCTGCTGACTGAGGTGCCACAAATAGCCAAATGGCTCTTAACAGGATATATGCATTGCACTATTTAGCTCTAGCTGTTTTGACTGGCATGTAACTTAAATGCAACTGTTGTAGCCTGAAAATATATCCATGTCCATCAGGGCAAATGTGGAAATACTGTTGACCTATTTCAAAGCTTTTATTCCAAAGACAGGTGAGAAATGACAAAGTCCACTGAAAATAATGTTACACTCTGCCGGGCTTTGTAATTACGGGAATGTATAGAGCTTACTTTGTTGATATAGTGGAATGTAGCACTGTTGTATGTGTTAGTAAATTTTCTCTGTGTAGGTAGATGCAGTGAGTAACTATACTTACTGCGGTGTAGTTCTAGGCCACAAGATGGCTCCAAGCGCATGCATTCAGGGCCTAATAAATTTTCAGCATGTGCACTTGACATGATTTCATTAAATGAGGAGTAGTGAAATACTTTAATGTTCAGAATAACTGTCTAATTAGACATAATCATAAGACAACTAGAGACATTTATACAGTAACTAAAGAGAAATGTTAACAATTTATCTTCATACAAGATAATTACATCTAAAGACTGTTTGTAATTCTGTTGAGCTGCATTCTTTGAAGTTTCTTTTGCCCATTAGAGCCCTCTTTAGGGTAAGAAACCATCACCAATGGACAGAATAGTAGTTATTTAGGCACCAAACCCTCAATAGTTGCACTCTGCATATCCAGACCAAAAGCCAAATTCCATCTGCCATGTGCATCAAAACATTTTCTGCCTTGATTCTGGTTCCCTGTACAAAAGTCCTTCATGACCAGGGTAATAGAGGAGAAGTTCTAAGGTAACATCTAGGGTTAAGGGTTATATAGTATGCCTGTGCAATGCAACGTATACACTCTATGATCTGGCAGTGGCAATTAAGTGTCTCTACCTTCACAGGCTATTCTTATTCCTAGCAGGAAAAAACTTTGTGTGTGGTAGTGGTAGAATTACAGCCAGAATAGATGTGTTTTTTTCAGTGATGTGCACATTTCAAAGCCATTTCCATAAGGAGACAGCTATCCTGAACCATGCAAAAATGTATATACTGCAAGAACATGCAGCCCAAGAAACAGGTCTTGTTGGCAAAATGTGCTTATTTTATGGAAAATTAATTTGCTAGATACATACAGCAGACAAATCACCTAATGTCTTAAAAAAATCTGTCCCTGTGGAAATTTTGTAACTACATAGAAGTCTTTAGCTAATTCAGTAGGCTAAATCCCTCAGTAACATAAACTGTGGAAGTCTGAGGTACAACTTGTTTGCTGCCACTTCTCCTAGAACAGATCCCTAGAGATCCTTCAGTCCTGATTGCCACATATGTCAATCAGCACTGGAGGGTGTGATGTCAGGATGACTTCTTGAGTATGTACAGGGAATCCTAAATATGAGGGGTGTGTGTGGGGGGGGGGAGGGAGAGAGAGAGAGAGAGAGAGAGAGAGAGAGAGAGAGGTTTCCCTCAGTGGCTGCTCAGGGTATGTCTTCACTACCCGCTGGATCGGCAGGCAGTGATCGATCCAGTGGGGATCTATTTATCGCGTCTAGTCTAAACGTGATAAATCGATCCCCGAGCATTCTTCCGTCGACTCCTGTACTCCAGCGCTGTGAGGGGCGAAGGCAGAGTCAACGGGGGAGCGGCAGCAGTTGACTCTCTGTGGTGAAGACGCCACAGTAAGTCGATCTAAGTACGTCGACTTCACCTACGTTATTCACGTAGCTGAAATTGCTTAACTTAGATCAATCTCCTGCCCCCAGTGTAGACCAAGGCTCAGAGTCGGTTGGTCAGGCAGCCATCCAGAAAAGAGAGTGAGGGACAGTAGTCCCAAAATTAAAGAATGAATAGCTCCAGTATCATTGAAGGCAAGAAGCCCAGGGAGAGAAGGGCTACAAAATAATGCAGTTGAAAGATGTGAGTTCGGTTCATTCAGACATTTTCTTTGTTTCTAATCTGTCTGGGCTCACCCCAGCAATTTTTTGCTTTGAGTGTCAGATTCAAATGGACCTAATGCTCAAAGAAAAACTCACTTTGCATCAAAACTGTTAAGATTTGTTTGATTAAAATGAAAAGCTTGGCTCAACTTCACTGAAAATATTCTCAAATCTTAGCAAATTATTTGACAAACTTGGGCTGAATGAAAAATCAAACTAGGTGAGACTTTGGTTTCAGACTTCATTCCAAACATCTTGCATGATTTTGATGGAGAATTGATATTCTTGTCTTTTGAGATTTTTTTGCTCTGAGGTATAGAGGTCACTTATAGGTAGCAGCAAATAGGGCTGTATGGCAGGCTCTCTCAACAATGGGCCCAATTTTCCCTTTGTGAAAGTACAGTTTCCATTGCCTTTAACAGTTGCACCTGTGTAAACACATGTAGAATAAATTCAGCTCTGTTACACCAATAACAGTGACTTTCATTTGGTGGCTTCAGTTGAGTGAAGTAATTCAATAGAAAGGCTTAGTGAAAATATGCCACATTTACATAAGTGCAAGATACAGCAGAGCATGTCCCACAGGAAGCAAGATTGTCTCAAAAAGAAAAGGAGTACTTGTGGCACCTTAGAGACTAACCAATTTATTTGAGCATGAGCTTTCGTGAGCTACAGCTCACTTCATCGGATGCAACATGTAACTAAGGAATGACTTATATAGGTCTGAAAGTTCTCCCATGAGATAATTGCCCATAAACATAAGGATTTAGCCAGAAATAAATGTCATGAAGAAACGTATTCCACCTTTTCCATAATTTTCATTGCTTATAGTTCTGGTTTTGATAAATAACCTGAAATAACAGATGGTACATTGTGTTAGGCTGTGGGACTTTTCATCTACAAGGCTATGCACAAAGTTCAGTCCCAGGCTATGGTGACAAAATTGTTCTAGGATGCATGTGAAATGAGTTGGTGGCAGCATTCCAGTTCCTAATGCCTGGGTATTCACATCACCATCTCAGATCCTGATCTTTCACTGTGAAGGTGTGGGTGGATTCCTGTGGCTATACCTTGACTTCAAGGCTCTGGGTGGACACGGGGGTCTGCCTGCACGGTTCTCAATGCAGGGTCAAGGTCTCAATTTGCACTTTTTGTTAACCTTGTTGGCAAGCTCACATTGGAGGCCTAGGGCAGGGTTATTAAATCCCTCTTACACTTCAAGATGGTCCCTTAACTTAAGGTTCAATCACATTAGCAGGGCAGTTTAAGGAAATTTACACTGCTACTGGCCAAGCGGTACCTGTTCCATGTATAAACTGGCCTTGAATTTCTAGTGCTATCAATCCTTTTCACCATCATTAAAATCACTAACTGTATAATGGGAGAGGAAAAGACAGAAAGTAGACTGGAAAAATGCTCAATCTTCAGACTACAGAATTTTTAAACAAAAAGTTTTTATTAAAAATGCTGGCTCAACGAAACCAAAACTTGGCATGGTAAAAGGACAGCTTTTGATTAATTTTTTTTCTAAAAATTTTCACAGAAAAGTTTTGAAGTTGTTAAAATGTAACATTTTAATGTTTGCAAAGTGAAAAGTCCAGTTTTCTTGGTTCAAAATGACTTTTTGTTTTAAAAACCAAAGTTAATTTACAGTTTATAAAAGTGTTTCAAAATAAAAATGAAATACTTCTATTGACCCAAACCTATTTGTGTTTTTTGTAGAATTTTAGTTTGTGAACATTTTTGAGGTTTTATAGTTTTGTTTCAGTTTGGGATGGGATGGGATTCCCCCCCCACCAAATCTTGAACATTTTCCCAGAACAGGAAAATAGTTTCCTATCCAGCTCTACTTAGGACATTGTTCCACAGATGAAAAAGATTTCAGTTATAACCTTCCATGTTTATAGCCCCACAGTGTGGCCAAAGGAGGTAGTAATTTCTATTTAGAGGTGGGATATTAGCAGAAACCATGGGGTCAAATACAACTGAAATCAATGAAATCTGCTTACAGCAGGGCTGAATTTGGCATATGAACTTTAATGACACCCTTGTGTTGTTATCCCAAAATCAATGCTAGTGGAATCTGACAACCAAACTTTTGGCATTATAACGAATGATATCAGAGTGTGTTTAAATCCTCATCACATATAACCGCGATACTGTTAAAGAACTTTTGTGCATGATACCTCCAATTTAGAAGATGTCAATTTACTGAGAAACACCTTGTCAGCTGCAGAGATGTGAAGAGAGAGAGAGAAAATGGAAATCAGAGTATTTGCATAGCCCTCAATTGTAAACAAGAGTATCCTTTTCATTTTATTTATGTGTTTATTGTTATTGTGATTGATTTGACTGTTTTTGATTCTGCTCTCAGATTTGGGAAGATAAGGCAAATCCTCCCCTGTCTGAGCCCAAATATTGATACCTCAAATCTCCCTCTCCTGAAGATAGATTTGGTGAAACCACAAGGAACTGCTGGGAGCACAGCACTTCAGCAACAATGTTAAAGCAAAGACTGAAAGAGCTGTTTGATTTTGACTCCCTACGTCAGTTACAGCAGTTCGTGTTCCGTTGAGGGATGAACTACCTTATTCTTGCTTTCTGCTCAAAGGTGATTTTTTTTTAAAAAAAAGTCATTATTATTTACTATTTACATTGCAGCAGCACCTAGGAATCCCAGTCATGGACCAAGACTCCACTATGCTAGGTGCACACCGAATAAAAATATGGTTCCTGCCCCAAAGAGCTTCGAATCTAAATATAATCAAAATTATTCAAGCATGAAGAAACAAATCACATTTCACAGCATAAAATATTTTTACTTAGTTACCACCCCTTCCTTTTCCAACCCATTTTGAAACTACAAAATGTGTAATCCCCATTCATTTGATTAGCCATCCTTTGTTTTCAGTACAATAATCATAATAATGAGTCACATTATGGCATAAGTTTTAAAGCAGAAACCTTTGGTCAGGCACGATGACAAGGAAAATACATTACTCAAGAAACCACTGATAACTTGAATGCCTGTTCATTCTAAAGCAATGCGTAAGGTCCTGATCCAAAGCCCATTCCAGTCAGTGGAAAGACTCCCATTGACTTCTATAGGCTTTAATTCAGGCTCTCAGGCTTTTACTTTTTTGAAAATGATGTGGAGATAGGAGTAGCTTTGAAATAACAAACTTCATTCAGAATCCAGGGTGCTCTGATCTATGATTCACCTTGTTACTCTCCTTGCCTCCGGAGACAGAAAGATTTGTTTGTGCTTGACTGGATGTCAGCTCCCAGATATCACCAGTCTGTTAGCCACCCAACCTCCTCCTCAGGGCTCTGCCAGCTTTTACTACTGTTAGCCTGCAAGACAAAGATGAACTTTAGCCCCCCGAGTCCTTCTGAAAGCAGCCCCTTGTAGTATCTAGCCCCGTGAATGGACATTCACAGAAATTACCATGTTTGCTGTCTCCAAGAGACCAGTATATACCCAACTTAGGTGGTACAACTCAGGATCAGGTCCTTTAAAACATCATAGCACTGAGATACTAGTTATAATGAAAACAATCATAAGTTTATTATCAAAGGCTAAGATTTAAGAGATAGTAAATAAGAAAAATAGAAGCAGAAATTGTTACATATAAAACAAAAACATCAAACGCAAACTTGAGTCTACACTTATTAGTTATCTTTCCTATATTATAAAGCAGATTTTCCCCCAAGGATTCAGTCTTTCATGGAGCTAGCTGGTTTTCAGTTAGCCAGGATTCATGGATATCAGTGAATGGATAACAAAATGTTTTTTTGCTTCTCCTTTTTGTCCACAGCCAGCATGACCCTCCTTCTCTCCCCACTCCATGGTTCTATTTCCGGTGGGCTGGCTCCAAGTTGCCGTTCACATTTTCATGTTGATCCCTTATGCAAAAACAGGGCTTTGATTGTGTTGGTGTGCTATGAACCAGGGCAGACAGGCGATTCTACATTCCTTTGTCAGGCAAAACCTGCTTGTCTGCCCTGCCTAGGACATAGATCTTTAAAATCTTTTCAGTACATATACACAACTCCTTAAATATCATCTGTACATACATCTCACAGCAATTATGAGAATTGGTACCTCACAGGATATTCTTTATAGATAAATACTAGGAAACTGGTGTGCTTGGTATGGTGAGTTTGTCAGACCTGTTGGGAGTTGCTGACACAGAACAGTGAACCCTTTACCAGCTGGCACCAATGGGGCTCTGTCTCATAAATTCCTTTGGGAATCAGGAATTGCCCAACTGTGAGAATGTAGCTTCCAGTTCTTCATGGAAAGCAACTCTGATTTTCATCCATCAAAGATCAGGGGAAAAAATTATATCGATTATCCTGCAGACCGGATAATCTTCTTGCTTCTCGTTAGTTATTGTACATGGCAGTGGTTTAATTCTCCTCTGGCACAGAAAGTTTCAAAATATGTAGGATGGTGATGGTGTTGTCATTAAATAATCCAAGCATAGTAGATCTATGGGTTTGCTTCTTGATCTACATAACTACCAATGTGTAATTATCTAACTATATAAGAGCAGAAAAGTTAGATGTTCTACAACCTTTTCAAAGGATCTTGAATTTCTCTGGGCTCCATTATAAAAGAGATAAACCTTCTAGCCATCAGTCCATGAAAGCTCTAAGGGATGCAGAACTACTGCAGGGCCTAGCAATGAGTCAGACTACATTGTATTACTGAGAGATTTACTTTTTAGAAGCCCAGGAATGTTGCACTCACTTAGGTCATGGTCAGCAAAATGACTCTGTAAAACTAGGATCTAGATGGGCCATGTTAAGGGCTGAACTGTGCTGGGCCTTGTGTAGGTGCACAGTTGCAAGAAAGGCACCAAGATCCTCCATCTTTGTGCCCCCAAGGAGGAGCCACGTACAGTTAGAGAGTGCGGCCATTCCTGAGCAAAGGGACCGAGTATGGTGAGCCCTGTTAAGAGCACCAGTAGCCTGATAGCCACTCTAAAAGAAGAAGAGAGAAGTTGGGATCTTGACCTCATCTCTACACCATACTAGCTCGCTGAACAGGGCAGCCATTGAGAAAAGCACATGCTGCACTCCTTTTTAGGGGTTGGGCAATGGCCAAGCTCCCACAGCAAGTTGAGGAGCTCCAAGAGGCATGGTGCCTTTCAGAGGCACAATGCCTGTAGGAAAATTCTGCTGGTGCAGGGGGACTTTTTAGGAGCTCCTAATTCAAGGCTGTGGCTTAATGACTCAATGTCAACTTTATTATATTCCCCACCAATTGTCCCTATACCTAGTTTGCGTGATTGAAAAGTTGAAAAGTCAGAACAAGTTAAATCCAGATTCTAGCACTGTAAGTTCAACTTGGTATCAGAAAACCAATCTGAGATATTTAGCTGTAAGGATTTTGAAATCAGTCCTTAACAAAAAGATAATTGCCATAGGACAGCTTTTATTTCATTTTAAAATTATTATTTTATGTTCAAGTAAAGGTTGACTAACCCCAAATGAAGACATATAGTTAATACGCTGGTGAGAACCCCTGTACTGTACACAGAACTCCCCCAGGCAGTAACGAAGGTAAGGACAGGAAATAGCTGCAGGTGAATGAGATAAATATGTTCAGTTCCAAATATTACAAAAGTGGCGGGGGGGGGAGGGGGGAGAGAGAAGAAGAAAGGAAAGAAGAAGAGGAAAAAATAAACTTTTCTTCTGCCCCCAAATCTTATATACTTCAGGACAGATCCTCAGCTGGTGTAAATTGGTATGATGCTCCCCAGAGGTACCCAGGGTTGTGAGACACCTCACTCCCACCAGCCCTTAGGGTGAGGAAGTCATGGCTGTGCCTGCTGTGGATCAGTTTCCTGAAACCGCCAGCCTCTGGCCGCACAAGCACTGCCTTCCAGGCCTCGTTCTCTCTGTACAAGCCATGATAAGCACACATCAACCCTTGAATCCTCAGAGCTTTCCATGCAGGGTCCAGCCTCTTTTCCACTGAACATTCACAGAATTACAAGCCTGCTGTTACCAAAGGAAAAGTAGCTTGTAAGATTCAACTCAGGATCACCACTTAGCACTACAGCACTTTGACATATTTACAGTGAAAACAAGACCGAGTGTATTATCAAAAACAGAGATTCAAGTGATAGTGAATAAGAATAATGGAAACAACTGGTTACATATAAGACAATCATAACATGCTTTTTTAGATGCTAAACTAACAGGAGTTACTCTTGTATCTAAAAGCAAGCTTTTCTCACTCAAAGAAGGTTATCTCACCCAAAGCTCTCTACAGCATTTTAAACCAAGCCTGGTAGCGCGTTTTCTTCATGAAAGAGGGCACTCAATCTGTTCACTTCCTAGCAGAAGGTTGACAGGGTGTCTTCTTTGTGCCCCAGATATACTAGAGCAAATCTTTGATATGCATCTTAAGATAGCATTCTCTTACCCCCTTCCAACCCCATCTATTGTTTGCTTCTTCCTGTTACTTTTCCTCTCTTTTAAGTTTTTCCACAATCCTTCATTAGCGTTCAGTTCGGTTCATACGGGTGGGAAGAGACCCATTGTGAAATAATACAATACTTAACTGACATGTAAACAACCAGATAAACATGTCTTGTCTGACAGAAGACCTTTTCTTCACCTTTGCTGGTGACCAGTCCCTAACAAAAATAATTTTCAATGTATATACGTGACTCCTTAACCAACATACACACATGAGTTTCACAATGATATTGATGACCAGAGCAACCCCAGTTTTTCGTTGAGACCTCACATGACAATCTTTGGTGAACTAGAATGTACACGACAGACTAAGAACTTAGGCTTGAATAGAGACTGGGAGTGGTTGAGTCATTATAAAAAGTAACCTATTTCCCCTTGTTTATTCCTTCCCTCCCCACTGTTCCTCAGACGTTCTTGTTAAACCTTGGATTTGTGCTGGAAACGGCCCACCTTGATTATCATACACATTGTAAGGAGAGTGATCACTTTAGATAAGCTATTACCAGCAGGAGAGTGGGGTGGGGGGAGAGAAAACCTTTTGTAGTGATAAACACCCATTTTTTCATGGTCTGTGTGTATAAAAACATCCTCACTGTATTTTCCACTTTATGCATCCAATGAAGTTAGCTGTAGCTCACGAAAGCTTATGTTCAAATAAATTGGTTAGTCTCTAAGGTGCCACAAGTACTCCTTTTCTTTTTGCAAATACAGATTAACACGGCTGTTACTCTGAAACCAATAAGAAATCCCTGTAACTCCTCTACATCCCCTTGTCAGTTGGCATTAAGAGGTTCTTGTGTCACAATTAGCTTAGCTTTGTTGAACTCAATGGAGCTGTCCAATTCCCATCACCACAGTTTGTGTGGAATTGTAGCATAGTCAGGAAATATTACATTGCAATCCTGCAATCTCTTGCTTATCTGAGTAGTCCGATTGGAGTTGATGAAAACTATTCACATAAGTAAGGATTAGTATAGTATGGCCATCCCAACATCTTGATGGATTAAAGGAAACATGATGAAATCAGTCAGTGGTGCTTGACAGTAGTGTGGGAGAAGAGCCCAATGCCCGAGCAGCAGACCTTCCCACAGTGGCTACAGGTCCACTCACCAGATGGAGGTTGGAGCACACTCTGCTTCCTGGTTTGCCTGTGGGCCTCAGCCTGGGCTCTCTGATGGCTCTCCATGGTGACCGCGCCAATCTTAATCCAGCTTCTCTTTTTTGAGACCTTGCTTGACTTTGTTGCTGTATCACTTTGTTGCTTTGGCCTTCCTCTGTGTCGCAGGCAGTTCTTGAGTTGGCCATAGAGCACAGCCTCCAGCAGATGATCTTGAGACATATGCTCCACATGTCCCTGTCAGCGAAGGGTGTGAACATCCAGCATGGTCTGCATAGACTGTAGGCCCGTTCTCTCAAGGATCTTGTTGTTAGTGGCCCCAAGTGACTCCAAGGATTTTTCTGAGACAGTGAAGGTAGAAGCTGTTCTACCTCTGCTCTTACTTGACCCAGCTTTCACAGCAGTAAAGGAGGATACTGAGGACACAAGCCTGATAAATGGACACCTTTACATTCAGGGTTAGCAGCTTGTTGCTCCAGATACAGGAGGTAAGTTTGCTAAAGGTGACAGCTTTGCCGATTCTCATGTCAAGTTCTCTAGCAAGGCTAAGATAGCTGGATAAAGTTGAGCCAAGATAGAGAAGTGATCCACGTTGTCTAGCGCTTCATTATTGACATAGATTTGAGGTGGGATGTTGGTGCCCTGTGACATGACTTCTGTTTTCTTGATACTGATTACCATGCCGAACTTGATACATGCATCAGAGAATTTATTCATCAGGCGAGTTAAGAGATGAATGAAGCGTCATCTGTGAAGAGCAGATCCCGAACAGTGAGTTGGGTGACATACTTTTTGCTCTGAAATTGTCTGATGTTGAACAAGCTGATGTTCGTCCTCGATTCAATTAATTCTCCAGACTGAATGTTTCCAAAAGTATACTTAAGAAGAATAGAGAAAAAGATGCCAAAGCCATTAGACATAAAGACATGGTCTTGCTTTATGCCAGTATCAATGCTCACCTCATTGCAAAGAATTCTAGCCACGGTGAAGGCCTTTTGAAGGTCGACAAATGCTATATAGAGAAGTGCCTGTGGTTCACGGCTTTTTTCTTGCAACAAGTGCATTGTGAAGGACATGTCAGTCTTGGAGTGTCCAGCTCTGAACCTGCACTGGCTCTCAGGATAAATTCTCTCATCAAGGACTTGAAGTCTTTTCAGCAGGACTCTTGCAAGCACCTTGCTGATCACGCTGAGCAAAGATATCCCTCAGTAGTTGTTTCCCCTTTATTTTTGTATAAAGTAATTGTGTTTGCATGTGGCTTTCTTCCCAGCAGGTGCAGAGAAGTGTAAGGATGTCGCTCACAAGCTTTCTCCCCCGCTGCCTTTAGGAGTTCCAGAGATATCCGACCAGATATGAGTAAGGATTAGTCACATGTTCCAGCAGTGATGCACATACAACAGGTAGGACGTTATATACACCAGTCAGCTAGGGGCGAGATTAGAAAAGGCCCAAGTGTTTGACAATGGAAGACATGTCAGTTGAGACTTTTCAATGGAGAGGGAGATGAGCTTCATTTAAAAGGACAATCGGGTAAAGAGGCCTCATTGGGGCTACTCATGTAGTTATAATTAAGCACGTTTAAATATCTTGCTGAACTAGGGTCATAATTATTCAAAAAACAGGGAATGTGGAAGGCAGGCCACTAGACCCAATTTTGCACATGTGGCCATGCAGGGGACATGTTCTATCCTTAAAGTAGACCACATGCTTCTGAAATTTATTTTATGGCCCTAGCTGCAGCCTCTCTCAGATCTGCACAGCTCGCTTGGTTAGGCACAGGTGAGCATATTACTAGTTTGTGCAAGGACCAAAGATAGAAATGGGAGCATAGTGCAAGTCTAATGACGTATCTCCACCCAAAGCAACTCTGATTTTTATTGAAAATCAGTGCATGCCACAAATAGACAATAATAAAACATGAGGGGGATCTTAGCTAAATAACAGAAATGTCTTTTCAGTAGCTATGCAAAAAAGTGATTTCTCCAAATGGGTCAATGTTCCAAATCAGGACTGCCACATGCACTGTGCTTCAACCACTCTTCTTAGAAGTACAGCTGTTGTGCATTTAATCAAGTACATATCAAATTACTACTTATAATATATTGATGTGGCAATTTATGTCTCTTAGGCCTGATCCTCCACAACTATAGATCAGTGGGAGTTTGACTATATGGTAGCTCATACAGAGCCTTAAGAGGGGGACCTGATGTACAGCAGCCACCTGAAATGGGGAGGCACTATGAAGAGGGACATATGTATTATACATGGACCTGCTACGGTAAAGATCACAACACAGATATGAATAATCCAGAGCATACAATTAGTCATTAAGTATGAATATACCGAAGTGAGTTGGTGCCCACATGTTGCAATGATGTTTGTTTTGTAACTGTGTGCAGTAATAATAACCATGTACACTTTCCAAAGAACACATTTTTCAAAGGCCATATGAGAGTAGGTTGGGAGTTTATGTAACTAAATGTGAATTACTCTTTTGCATTAACTGTGGTGATCCTGAACTTCCAGCACAATAAATATGCTAAAAATAATTCAAGTCCCAAGTGCATTCAGGAGAGGGGAATCTAAGTGAGGTTTGTGTTTGTCAGTCTGCACAGGGACTTTGAGCCAAATACGCACACATAAATCTAATCTCAGATATTAGTTGGAGACCGTCCACATGCAGAAGAAATGTAAGTCTGAGAACACACCCCATCCCCAAAGCTACAAGAGAAGAATTCAGACAAACTCTCTGCCTTGGGTGTACATAGAGATCCATAGGCAATAGGGAAGTTTGCCTTGGATCAATTTACAAGGAGGATTTCCTCAGTGAAAAGGGGTCAAAGGAAAACTGCTGGGTCTAGATTATCACAAACTGAGATGTGGAACATGAATTTCATTGCTCAAAAAACAGAACTACTGGTTCGGAAAATGACCACACATTACCAACTGCTTTATGGAACTGAGATACACATAATACTCTATTACTATTACGGATGTTACAATGGACATAATGGAATACATAGTGGAAACAGCCTCATGTTGCATCTTTTTGTCTGTTCGTTGCCTATATGGGGCCAGATTCTGCCCTGCTTGCTCTGCAAATCCACTGAAGTCAATGGGGCTACTCACTGAGCAAAGGCAGCAAAATTTAGCACTTATATTATAAATACAGGAGTTGTCTTTTTACATGTCTGTAAAGCATCTAACACACTTTCAAGTGCTATATAAATAATAATAATATACATATGATCAGAGATTAAGATGTTACTTGCACTGACAGCAATAAATGTGGTTTAGAAAAAGACATCAGTGCCTAAGCTTGGTACAAAACCTATTATATATGCCAAATACGGTGAAGAAAGTATCCAGAGACTGTTAATCCATTAGGCAAATATTATCCCATAATGCTGCCAAGCACAGTATCCACATGAGTTGTTTGGCCTGTAACTGCCAGCTGCACAAGTTACAGCAATAGTAGCCTTTCCTCTCTCCCCCTGTCCCCCTTTTCTGGGAGGTGCGCCATTTCATATTGCAAATTCCTTCTTTATGAGCCAGTTGCAAGCAAAGAAATTCAACCTGCTGAATCCTGATCTTAGATGCTATTTATTGAAATTACACAGTATCAGAGGGGTAGGTCACATGAGTCAGCCTCCTGCAGCCTGTTCCATGAGTAGATTCCCCCCCTCCCCCCAAAATGGCAACACTCTATGATAAAGGCCAAATTGTTAATTTCTTTCTCGCTGAGAATGCAGATTTAAACTGAGAAGTATTGTACCTTCATTCACTTACTTCAGGGCAGTACAACTAAACAGGAGCATTCTTGCCAGGTGTTACCCAAATACTCAATACTACTAGGGGGCGGTTCCATGATTTTGAGCAACCTTCACTGAGCCAGTCCCACTCCTAGTAGGGGCGGGGGATTTGAAGTAGCGTCCTCACCGAATATTCATTTTTATTTAGACCTAACAGCCCAGTGTGGAATCCCGTGCGAACGTGAAAGTCCCTAGGCCCTCCCTTTGCAGAGCTGTCCCTATCCACCGAAATGAGCCACTGCTCCGAGAAAAGAAAAAAAAAAATCTTTCCTGACCGCAGCGGAGTGTCCTAAGCACAGCGCCTGGTGCATGACTCCAGGTGGGTCCAAACGAACGAGGCTTTGCAGGTGTCTGTTTGGGAGCTGGGATTCGCCTTTCCCCAAGAAGCGTGGGAATGCCCAGCTTCACCGAACCAGCGGGAGAGTCTGAGCGAGCGAAGATAGTCTGTCGGGCACGGTAAACCCCCCCTTGGGGGAGGAGGGCTGTCTGGATAGGCAGCGGGGCGTGGGCTGTGACATTCTTGCTCATCGGAGACCAGGGGAAACCACCGCCAAGCCTGGGAGCTGCAGGCTGAAGGGTGGGGTGAGCAAACAGTCTATAAAGCACACAGCTAGCGGGGGGGAGAAGAGTTCCCTAGGGCTGCTGGGCGGAGCCTGAACAGCCAGAGGGAAGCAACAGTTCACCGAGTAGGAGGGCAGGGAAGGGGAGTGGAAGTCCCCGGGATTCTCCTCCGCCTGGAAGTTAGCCGCGGGAACCCTCCCCCTCTCTGCGCTTGGGCACCGGCGGATCAATAGCAGCAGCAGCAGCCGCCGCCGCCGCCCGGGTGGATGTGTCAGTCTGGCGGCGGGGGCTAGCAGTCAACACCGCCCAGCGCCAGGTGCCTGCAGTCCGGCCCCATTGCTCCGCGGGAAGAAGGTTGTCCGCGTCCAGCAGCTGCAAGAGCGCCAGCCCCGCTGCTGACCCTCAGCCCGGGCGGGGAGGGAATGGACAGGGCGGGTCTGGGGCTTGCTCGGGCTGTGCGGGGCTGCAGATTTCCCCAGCACGTTCTTCCCGGCGCGGGTGGGGAAGGAGCCGGCTCCTGGCCGATCGCACGCCGCGGATTCCCCCCAGCCCGCTCCGCCTGGTTTTGCGGATGGAATTGAAGGCGGGGTGCTGAAGTTCCCGAAGCCTGCCTGGATCCTCCCCTCCGCCAAACCATGCGGGATCTAGTTATCGAGATCGGGATACGAGTTCTGCTCTTCGGTGTCTTTGTGTAAGTACCGGACCGATGGGGAGAACTAGCTCCTGACCCTCCCAGCTGATGCTTCCGGCCGCCCAAACTTTTCTCTGCCTCCCCTTGGAGTTTTCTCTGCCTCCCCTGGCTCTTGACTTTTTTTGGTCACCCCCATTACCTTGATAATTACCCCCCACACACACACACACAATCCCTCCTTTACACCTCTCCCCCCCATCATTTCTAGAGATGAAGCCAAATCACGCTCAGTGCCGATGGCAGGTTAATGGCTTAACGTGTATGGGCTGGCGTGTTTCCTCCTAAATTCCCTCTCTGCCCCCTCGCCCCATTTGATTTTTAAAGCACAGATTTGATCAACTGCGGCAGGTGGGATTGGGATGGCCCTAAGGAAAATAGGACTTAAGGGGCAGGGACAGCAGAAGTTGGACGGGGCTTGTACATGCATGCCAGACGCCTGGCAGTTCCCCTGCCTGTCTGTCCTTCCTCCTCCCTTCGTCCGGCTTCCTTCTTAATACGCTTCCGGCTTTAGCTGAATGTCAAAGGTGGGAGGGAGGGGGAGAAGTGTAAAGAGAAGAGTTAATCACCCCTATCAAAATCGATGCATGTTCCTAACAACGGTTTTCTCACAGCCTTACTAGCCTTTGACTGAGAGCTGCAGTGTTCTGCTTGTAAAGGGGAAGCATTCAGTCTATCTGTGCATGGTCGTTTTCAGCAATGGTTTCTGTTTCAGTGGCTCACACTGTAGCTTTAAGCAAGTGGATAACTGTTGCTATTCGCCGATCTACGAAAATAGGACCGCAGGATAGTAGGGACCGGTGGTTCCTACCCCTCTCTTGTCATAGACGTTTTTGAAGGCAAAGCTGCTGCAGTGAATTTCATTTTGTCCCGAGGATAATCTTCTATAAAGAACATGAATAAAAAGACAGGGATGCCCAATCTATGCTGGGATAACAATGATGTGTCAAGGACCTTAAGACGTTTGCTATTAAAAAAAAAATCTCAAGTTGTGTCCGAGACTGTGTGTGTGTGGAGTTCCATCAGGTATTTACTTCCTTTAGAGCAGTGTTATTTTTAATTGCATAACTAATGTGTCAGAGACTTGAAACAACTAGCTGGGTGTCAGGTTCCTTTCAGAATCTTCAGGGTGCGCTCAACATTCCAAGGGCAGGCATTCATGAGAAAAGAGCAATATAATGATGTCATGTTCCTAAGACAGACATGAATATCAAAATATTGTAGTTTACATTGTGAAGCACATATATATATATGTATATTTGTGTAAAGGAAGCTAAGGAGTTGGAAAACTGACTTTTAAAGATTCTGAAAGAAGTACAAGTACTTCTATACCTACACTATTTCTTTAATTCTTATTCCTTGTCAAATAGTACTACTCTAGTAGAAAGTCATACAAGAATTCTCTGTTTAAGTTATGTATCAACTATCAACCCAATAAAATTTAATCCTCCTCCCCCCCCCCTTATGGTAGAATCCTTCACTCTTTAGACATTTGAGCAATGAAAAACTTAAGTATTTTAAATAAGTTCATATTTCAGCTGCTAAACGTTTACAGATTTGTATTCTCAAACTTTGATCTCTCTGCTGTGCATTAGAAACTGCAGCAGTTTTTGATTGAATGAAGGTTACTGCCACCGGATGGCATTTTTAAAAGCCCTGTTTGCTTCTTACCGACTTAACTATCGCTCTAGTTTGACACAAAACAAATACAAAAATAGTACAGGGTATCCATTAAGCCATGACACTGCCTTACAGCTAGTAATATTTGAATCCTTTGATTTTATTTCTATCTGGGCCTGTCATTGCTAGTGAGTCATTTGCCTAATATACTTCCAGCTGATATTCTTCAAAGCTCTTTTTTTTAAAATATTGAGGCAGATCTTTTATTAGAAATGGAGCATGTTTGATAATGTGACATCTTCATTTTGATCTAAATTCTGATACTTTTCATAGACTCATAGAAGTGTAGGGCTGGAAGACACCTTGAGAGGTCATCAAGTCCAGACCCCTGCACTGACGCAGGACCAGGTAGACCTAGAACATCCCAGGGCAAATGTTTGTCCAACCTATTACCACCAACCTCCAGTGATGGAGATTCCACAACCTCCTTTGGAATCCTATTCCAGAGCTTAAACTACTTTTATAGTTAGAAAGTTTTTCCTGCTATGTGACCTATATCTCCCTTGTTGCAGATTAAAGATCATTACGTCTTATCCTACCTTCAGCTGACATGGAGAACAATTGATCACTGTCTTCTTTATAAGAGCCCGAATATATTTGAAGACTATCAGGTCCCCCTGTGAGTCTTTTCTCAAGACTAAAAATTGCCTGTTTTTTTTTTTTTTAATCTTTCCTCAGGTTGTCTAAACCTTTTATCATTTTTGTTTGCTATCCTCTGGACTTTCTCTAAGTTTTTTATAAAACTTTTCTAAAGTGTGGTGCCCAGAATTGGACACAGTACCCCAGATGAGGCCTCACCAGTGCTGAGTATAGTGTGACAATTACCTCCTGTGTCTTACATATGACAGTCCTGTTAATACACCCCAGAATATTATCCTTTTTCTTAACTGCATCACATTGTTGACCCATATTTCATTTGTGATTCATTATAACCCCCGAGATCCTTTTCAGCAGTACTGTCACCTAGCCAGTTACTCCCCATCTGTAGCTGTGAATTTGATTTTACCTTCGTAAGTGAAGTATTTTTCACTCCTCTTTACTGAATTTCATCTTGACTTCAGACCAATTCTCTAATTGATCAAGGTCATTTTGAATTCTAATCTTGTCCTCTAACACACATAACACTTCAGTTTGGTATCATTTGCAAATTTTATAAATATACTTTCCACTCCATTATCCATGGCATGAATGAAAATATTGAATAGTACTGGACCCAGGTCTGACACCTGTGGACTCCTTTAGATATGTCCTCCCAGTTTAACATCTGATCATTGTACTCAGAGTAGTTATAAATCTTTCAACCAGTTGTATATCCACCTTATCGTAATTTCATCTCGACCATATTTTCCGAGTTTGCTGATGAGAATATCATGTGGGACTGTGTCAAAGCCTTACTAAGATCAAGATACATCACATATACTGCTTCCCCCCCATTCACTGGGCCAGTAACCTTGTTAAAGAAAAATGATTTGTTTGACAAATTCATGCTGGCTATTCCTTAAAACCCACTATTATCCTCTAGGTGCTGACAAGTTTATTAATTTGTTTGTCTCCTTTGGGGTATTGAAGATACGTTAACTATTCTATAATTCCCTGGGTCCTCTTTGTTCCCCTTTTTAAAGATAGTCTTCGTCTACCCTTCTCCAGTCTCTGGGACCTCACCCATTCTCTGTGAGTTCTCAAAAATAATTGCTAACGGTTCTGAGACTGCATCAGCTAGTTCCTAGGATGAATTTAATCTGGCTCTGCCAACTTGAATATCTCATTTAGCAAAATATTGTTTAACCTGTACTTTCACTAGTTTGGCTTGCATGCCTTTTCTCTTGTTATTAATATTAACTGTGTTGAAAGTCTGGTCACCATTTACTTTTCTATGGAAGACTGAAGCAAAATTGGAGTTAACACCACAGCCTTCTTAATGTCATCAGTTATTGGCTCTCCTTCCTCTTTCTCTTGCTCCTAGTATATTTAAAGCCTTTTATGTTCTGTGCATTTTGTGCTTTAGCCTTTAATGTTTTGTCTTTGCATGCTTATGTTCTTCTTTTATACTCCTCCTTAGCAATTCATCCATGTTTCCACTTTAACGATTTGAAAATCAAAAAGAAATCCTCAAAGTACTCTTGATGGAGTCATGTTGGCCTCTTATTATTCTTCCTATCTTTCCATCACAACTGACTAGTTGGCAGTTGTACATTTAATACTGTCTGCTTGAAAAAACTGCCAGCTTTCCTGAACTCATTCATTCCTTACATTTTCTTCCCATGGCACCTTATCTACCTGTTCTGAGTTTGTTAAAGTCTGCTTTTTCAAAGCCCATTCTACTTATTCTGCTACTCTAATGTCTTCCTTTCCTCAGGATCATGAAATTTATCATTTCATGATCACTACCCACCAAATTGCCTTCTATCACCTTAAGATTTGCTATCCTGTTGGTCAGAATCAAGTCTAAAATGGCTGTCCCCTGGTTACTTCCTCACCTTTCTGAAATGAAAAGGTGTCCCCAATACATTCCAAGAACATGCTGGAAATTTTGTGTTTTGCTATATTACTTTTCCAGCGGATGTCTGGTTAGTTAAATTCCCCTATTGCTACCAGGTCTTGTGTTTTGGACATTTGTTATTTTGTTCTAGAAATGCCTCTTCCTGGTTTGGAGGTCTATAATAGACTCCTACCATGACATCACCCATTCCCCCCACTTTTATCTTTTACCCAGTGACTTTTGACTCATCTGCTTCTGGACCTCAGAACAAGTATATATATTCTTGATGTATAATGCAACACCTCCCCTTTTCCTTGCCTGTCCTTCCTGAATGAACTATACCCCTCTATACTGTTATTCCAGTCATGAGATTTATCCAACCAAGACTCTTATGTCAATTAAGTAACAACTTAGCTTATGTATTAATACTTCCAGTTCTTCCTGTTTATTCCCTATTGTTCTTGCATTTGTGTATAGACATCTAAGATGTTGAGCAAATTTCCCCCTGATTTCATTCTTGCAGTTCCTATGACTATTGTAATTTTCCATGTCCCTCCTTTGCCCCCCAACATCTAGCTTTCTGTCAAGGTCACCGTTCTTTAATGCTTATTAGTGGGCTTTTGTCCCTAGTTTAAAGCCCTCCTTGCTAAATTGATGAGTCAGTGCACAAAGGTGTTCTTCCCCTTCTTGGTTCGGTGGACCCCATCTTTTCCCAGCAGATCTCCTTCCCACAACAGCATCCCATAATCTGGATTCAATAACTCACAGCTTTCAATGGTGGAAAGAAATGCGTTATGTAAAGTCACCAAAACTCCAAATGCTTAACAACTTAACAAGTCTAGCACTTTCATATGGCTAGTCTTCCACTCTTGCCTTCTGGAACTTCTGGAGATATATACACATTATGACACTCTAGTAGGTAATTTTCAGCATCTATTTGGCAAAGAAGAGATCATGACTTCTAAAAGTACTGAAGATTTTATCATTTGCAATTCACATCTGGGTAAATATTGTTTTATGAAAGCTTGTACATTAGACTAATAGTTGTAAGGATACGATCCCTGGGTTGAATGATAATATACTGACTTTGTATTCTGATAATCTTAGCCTCAAACAGCTCTTTGCTGCTGCTGAAGTACAATATTTTCCAATCTCTGTTTTTCCTTTCTAAGTTTTATTTTTTGCAGTGAGAAGGGGGAATTATGCTTTTGAAACTTCCTTGGTTCATACAGCTTTATATTTGTTTTATGTTACACCTTGTTTTGTAACACAATCAATGGAGTTATTATGGGGATGGGGAGATCTTTCTGATTTTTATTAATAATTATTCTACCAGTGTTAGTGAAATCTGGCATATTGACAGTCCTCTGGAGCCTCAAGCCCTCTGTCTATCCTGTCAGCAGCAATACAAAATTATCGTATGCTATTCCACAGTCCTGGCCTGGAATAACCATCTAGGGTTGAGAATCTTTAGTATTGGGAGGGCTGTGTGGTCTCCATCCTTCATTAGGGAAAGACCCCCATGTGCATTCCATTTACAAATATGCTGTTGATTTTGTATCACTACCAATTTTCACAGAATTAGAATGTTGACTTTAGGAGAAAGGTACTAAACTATGGAACCGATCCTGAGATCTGTTTGTTCCCCCCCAGATGGCTTTTTAGCTTCAACCTTCTAACTCAAAATAATATACTGGAGCATTTTTCATTATGAGACACAAAAGAGAAAGATGCACTTTCTGTACCATAACATTGGCTGATGATGAATGGCACATTTCATAAAGTGCTGAAATATGTATAAGTGGAATATTTAATATAGTTGTTCATGTAACTTTGCTGACAGTTGTTGAAATCCACTGTATTTCCAGTTTGAAAATACACTGCGACAACTGTCTCTCCTGTACTTAAAAGACTGGAGACTTTTTCTTTTTGCGGTGATGGTAATCACCATCTTAGACTCTTCTGATGACAGCAAAAAAATTGTACTCTTGAAGGTTTTGAAAGTTTTTTGATCAAATGAATACCAGAAACCACCGTAATTTATGCACCTGTTTGACAGTTCTGTATTAGCATGGAATAGGAATAATTCTCAAGTCCAGACTAATAAAATAATGAGGTAGTCTGAGAAATCATTTAAGTTGATATCTTTATCGATGCTTGATAAATAATTAAGGAACACCTTAACTATTAAAATCAAATAAAACTCCTGTGCCTTTATAAGGACCATGTGCTGAAGGTTATTTTACTCCTCAGGGTTTATTGCTACTGAAGCAGAGAGGAGTTCAATAATAATTATTTGAAGATCTCTGCCTGCCTACAGTTCTGAGCCACAACTTACTAAATTGTTTAAAAGGAAAAAGATAGGATGATGCACACTTCCCTGGAAGCAAGGATACATTTCCTTTGAGTGCATTCAGTGAAACAGCCCTCAAGCCATAACTGCAAACAGAAGAAACTGTAGTGTTGTTTTGTTATGCCGTACAGTTTTTCCTGGTTCTCATCTGATTAAGTCTTTCCTTTTTTGAAAAATATTCAGGATCATAAAATGGGCTGTCTGAACCCATCCTTCTATGAATGGATGTGATGACTTGCAGGCAAAGAAATGTTTTTAACTCTAGGAGTTCATCAGCTTTATAAAACTTAAGTAGGCAAATTTTATATATGGTTCTACAAAATCAAATATCTTTTAAAATCAAAGTCAACCAATTTATCTTCATGATGCTTTAAGTTACTCTGTATTAAAAAGAGATACCATATTGTGTTTACTAGGAAAGATTTTTAGGGTAGTGTAGGATCATTGTTTGATATAACAATCATAGGAGTTTAATCTTATTCTTTCAAGAATAAAAAAAATAGTTTGAACAGATCCATGATCTGAACATATTTTGTGCCTCATGCATTTTGTAGTTATTCCTATGACTCAGTATTTTTGATAGTGCCTGATTGATGCTAAAGCATGTTAAATTTAACCTTTCAACCATGTGACGGGGTCAAGATTCACCACCGCTGGTGCCTCCTGCTGGTTGCTCTGGGAATTAGCTCTATACAGTCATAGAGCACCTTTTGCGTGTGGTGCCTTGCCCTTTGTCTGCTCTGCTGCTTTGGGGACCTGCATTGCTCCCGGCTCTGCAGTGTCCTCTTCAGGACACTGCCCTCCAGCAGTGCCCACTGCTCCAGTCTCACCCCCTTCCAGGGGTGAGGTGTTATCAGCAGTCTTCAGTCTACACCAGCTCTAGTGGCCAAATGCAGCCTCAAAGTCTAGCTCCTTTGTTGCAGGGGCCAGCCACAGCTTGTATCAGGCCATGCTCCTCCTCAGCCAGGTGTAGTACAAAGGGGAAGGGGGGACCCTCAGCCAGGTGTAGTACAAAGGGGAAGGGGGGACCCAGGTCCACCTCCTACTCTGGGTTCAAACCCAGCGACCCTCTAGCCAGCAGCCTCTCTGCCCTCAATCAAACTATTGTCCCTGGGCCACTTCCCCTTCAGCCCTATGCACCTGCTCAGCCCTTTGTAGCAAGGCCTGCAGCCTGGGGTTTTCCTTGGCCGGAGCTCCCCAGCTCCTTCTGCCCTTCCCCAGCACTGTTCTGTCCAAGGTGCTACCTTTCCACTCAGGAGCCAGTCCTCCTCCCTTGCCAGTCAGGGAGAGACTACCATGCATTTTACTAGATAGCCTTTATATAGGGCTTACCCTGGCCCTGATTGACTCTCCCCAGGCCTTCTCTGATTGGCTGCGAGTCTGCGCAGCCTTGACCGACTTGACAATTAGAGGAAACTACAAAAACATCTCAGGTCATATTTTGTCTTTCACATAAAAAAGGAAGTGGTACTGGCAATGAAATATGCATGGAGTGTGCTATTATACTTTAAGGATGATTGCAGATAGGAGTTACCTAGTAAGCTAGTTGACAAGATCAACCTTCAGTCTAAGCTATATCTTGAATGGGGGTCCTTTTAAATGTTTCTTGGACATTTTAGAACATCACAACATTGGCTTAAAGTGAGGATCTGAGTACTGGTGTCCATTGTTGAAGGTTTAGCATGGTGAGTTTTAGTATCAACAACATATCTCCAATGATTCTAGAGCTGCTTCTAACTGATTAAAAAGAAAGTCTTTCAAGACTGCTTCATCAAACCTTGAGCTCTTCAATGAATGTGATGTAATTACAATATAAATGCCACTCAAGATAATTGGATATCTTTTCGACAGCTCAATCTTGTTAATAACATCCCTTGAAGATAAATGTTTACACACAATGCTTCCCAAACTATTGATTGTGATCCACTTCTGAGTCATAAAGGATTTACAGTGGAAAGTGTCAGTGTATTCTACATTATGTTAGAGCAACTGCTTCAAAAATTATCTGAATGCCACTGTCTTCATTGGAGCAGACAAAGTGGCCAAGTCTTTTGTGGCACTCGTAGTGTATTTTCAATAGGTTTTCAGGTTTCCAGGATTTTTATATTCATGTTTTGGGTTTTTTTGCACTCAGATAACATCGTTTAAATATCCTGTATCTGGATGTTAGTGTGGGAAAAAGAAATCCCAGACTTGGATGCATTTGAGAATGCTTATGGGATCCAGCTAGGTGTATTTGGGATAGCACATTTTCTCTAGAAACAATGGGCTAGATCCTCACTCAGCGTAAGCTGGCATATTCCGATTGTCTTCCAGTTTATCTGGCTTAATATCTTCATAGCCCATATTGGGAATTATTATAAATAATACATTTTATTCTTGTTGTGCCCAAAGCACTTTGTCAGGGTGGGTAAGTAATGCTAGTAGAGATTGGTGAATAGTGCAGAAACTGAATTCTGAAAGGTATAGCCATCTTGCCCATGTTCAGACTCCTTTTCATTCACTATTAACGAGTCTCTTTGTACACAACGTCTTTGTTCACACTGATGTCTGCAGAATGGCTAGTCTTGGTATACCTGGATTTGCTTGTGAACAAATCTGTTTGTTCTTTATTAGGCTACTCTTTCTATCATTATATGAGGGAGCAGAAATAATACCATGTGATTAAGGTGACTGATTACACATCATGAATAATGAAGCATGACTCCTTGAAAATTGTTGGCCAGGTCTAGGAAAGAGATGGACAGAGCTACTCTTATGTTCATTTCTCCTTAGCTGAGCTTGAAGTCCTTATGATGTGGGACTTTGAAGAAGGGCAGAAAGGGGGCAAATGGTGGAATGTCGTCTCCAGTATGTAGAAAATGTAGTCGTTAGAGCAGATGATGCCCCAGGACAAGCTGTCAGAACTACACAGCTCCTTCCAGTTTATTAGGATTGGGTGAATGGAAGCCAATTGCTTGAGTAGGCAGAGTTCTGTTAACACAGGAATGACTCTTAAGGCATTCCCTTTTTTGCTGAAAGGTTGTAATGGATTCTATCTAACCTATCTAGCCAACCATCCCCTGCAATCTGTTTACATGCATTCAGGGGATTCCCTAAACTGCATCGGTATCTTATTTGATAAAGTTCACATGATGTTTCTTACAAGGCTCATTCTGCTGGTTAACATTTACACCATCTTCTAGGGCCAAGTATGACACAATTGGTCACTGATTCTTGACATGGCATGGAGTCTACCTGCCTCTTCCTATTAAACAGAAAATCACGCTTCTGATCTGCATCTTTGTGTAGCAGAAGAGTGGAAGCTGAAGATGTAATGATATCACTAAGCCTTTTCATTCACTCACATAGTTATGGCTGCGTTCCGGTGAAAGCTACAAAAGGAAAATGTTTTGATAGCCCAAAAAAAGAAAAACATAAAATAACATATTCAAAAGGCTTAACGTGCTTCAGCAGAGCAAACTGTAGAAAGATCAGCTGTTTGCCTCCACAGGGACCTATATAAAAATGCAGATCTCTCCTTCAGTTTTGATATCTGCATGTTGACGCCACCTGAGTTTTGAAACTCACTCAAAATTTTGTCCTTTCACTTCACACCAAAACCAAAGGAAACCACAAGCCATAGACTGAAAAGCCCTAAGCCTCAACCAATGGCTCAAACGTGGCATGCAACAGAAACAGATCAGCAGTGGGACCCAACACAGTTTCTGTCACAGCATCAGTGCCCAGCTATTGGATTTTAAAGAACTGACTCAAGAAGGGGGGGGGGGGGGAAGGCGGTACGTATCAGCTTAAAGGTTAGCATGGAGATGACAGTGAAATACAAAGGGACCTTTAGCAGGGAGGTACTGAGAGAATGAAAGGAAGAGAGAAGGAAAAGTTATGGTCACCAGTAGAAACTAAATATCCTTGTTTATCTTCCCTATTTTTTCAGTTTCTCATTTTATAGCCAACAAGATGACAATATACAAGTAAAGTTGGAGTGTGCGCTGTTTTATCAGAATATCTGTGAACATTAAGCAAATGTTCTAGGGAATTCTGAGAGTAATTTGGTTGAAAACAAGGACTCCTTGATGTATAAGAAAAATCAAACATTAAGAAGTCTCAACAATAAAACTTTTTGGCAGCAATATATTTTGATTGATGATTAGTGTACTTGTGTGATTTAAGTCTATAATATGAATTATGTTTTTCAGTTAGTTCTGAAGAATAGAAAACTGCCTGCTTTGAATTAATCCCCTGGCAGAACAAGGTCTTATGAAATCTCCTACTGCTGTGTCAGCATTTTAACTGCTTAGGGTTGTGTTTATTCTTCACAGAGATTAAAGGGACACTGTTAAGTAGTTTAGGCCCCCAAATTAAGTTTTGTCCATAAAAAGAGTGTGTGGGCAACTGTACTTGGCATAAATTAAGAATTGATGCATAGAATGAAAAATAATTTAATAAAAATATTAGCTGGTAGGATGAGGAATAAGGTTTCACTTTCTTGGTATCTGTGCTACCACAAGCCTGCTATTATTATTATTTCTTTTACACCAGTGCAGAAATGATACATTGGGCTAGGTGCTGTACATACACATGGTGAGAGAGAGCGTGCCTGCTTCAAAGGGCTTGCAATTAAACAAGACAAAGGGTCGGAGGAAGTATGATCCTCAGTGGCTGAACTAAAGCACAGAGAGATTAAGTTATTGCATAGAGTCAGACAGGAAGTCCATGGCACAGCTAAGAATTGAACCAATGTCTCCCTGAGTTCCACTGCCGCTCTTCCTCCCTATTAGCAGGTCAGTCATGCACAGAATCTTGTAGGAAGGAAACAGTAAACAAGACCTAAAGAAAAAAAAAAGCCTTTGAGGTTTTCTTTATACATTGTAAAAACAAGCAAACAAATAAACAAGAAGGCACAAACTCATTCTCCCTCACCCACTTTCCAGGTCATGGGCACAACTATACCTTGATAAAGGTCCAGAATTAGGGATAAGTGAGTCAGTTTGGGTAAAATAAGAAATAACCAGAACTTTTACTGTAAACTTTACCATTTGCTTGTTTTAATCTTTGCCCTCACTTCCCATTTGTTTTCATTTGCACCTCTGCTTTCCCAGGCTCTCCCCAGATCTGGAAGCAGAAATGTCAGGAGTAGTCTTAGAAGATTTCCAGCCTGATCTTGTTTACTTCAGATATGATGAGAACCAATATACAATCAATATACAGTTTAAATCTGAACTTCCGGACGCTGTCCCAAACCAAACCTCTGAACTCTTCCCCCATCAGGAGCTCACGCCCCTCTCAAGACATACATCCTGCTCACATGGGGCATGCTGCTTGTGGCTTATTGGCAATTCAGTGGGTACAGATATATATCCCTAATCAATAGTGAGTTTTAATGTTTCTGACTCAGGTACTTGAAGGATGAGGGTTATTTTGTTGCTTGTCAAATGAGCACTACATGTTTGCTGGAGGAAGAGCTAAAACCCCTTTATGAGATTTCAGCCCATTGTCCTGTTCCTTCCAAGTTTTAGACTATAGCCCAAAACAGACCACCTGTTACAGAAAGAAAATGAGATAGCTGTGGGCTATTTATTGCTGTCAGTTTTCACAGTGGATCAGTCTATCCACAGACAGTCTATTGTGATTAATCTCAGATGTTTCTTGCAATTCTGACACTTCGAAAACATCAGATGTTTGACAGACTTTAGAGCTACACTGTCCCCTGTCACGTGTTTTGATGTTAGGACTCTGGCTAGATTATAAAACACAGAACAGTCGATTTCAATTTACTAAAGCATTTAACTCATATCATCCCCATAATGTCTGCTATTAAGCCCATTATTAGGCAGCCACAAGCACATGAAATTATATTATGTATCCCCTGATCAAAATTAATTTTAATTATAATTATTATTGTAAAAGGGGAGCGATGACTGTTCAGAGTCCATAATATATTAACTCATCCCAAGTGCAACTCAGTTAAGAATTTTTGCAGATATTTAAGGTACTGTAGTGGCTCTCAACCTTTCCAGATTACTGTTCCCCTTTCAAGAGTCTGATTAGTCTTGTGAACCCCCAAGTTCCACCTCACTGAAAAACTACTTGCTTACAAAATCAGACATAAAACTTCAAAAGTGGCACAGCACACTATTTCTGAAAAATTGCTTGCTTTCTCATTTTTACAATATAATTATAAATCAATTGGAATATAAATATTGTACTTACATTTCAGTGTATAGTATATGGAGCAGTATAAACAAGTCATTGTCTGTATGAAATTTTAGTTTGTACTGACTTCACTAGTGCTTTTTATGTAGCCTGTTGTAAAACTAGGCAAATATCTAGATGAGTTGATGTATCCCTGGATGAGCTGAATGCCCACATGGGGATGTTTTTATTTTAAAATGATTCTTACATATTGAGTTGAACAGGAAGCAAATGATGCAAAGACAGAATTAAATAGGTTAAAAGAAATTACATTTGAATAAAAGAAGCAAAGAGAACCAAAAAATATGAGAATTGGACCAGTTCTGCAGTACTTTTTCCTATTTCATCATAATCGCCCTGTCATCTGCTACCTTGTTCAGAGCTGTGGTGTAGCATTATCCAAGTTCCCCCTTCTTCTTCCTTTTCACTTTGATCATTATCCTCTAAAAGGGTGAGACCGTTAGAAAAGGTCCAAGTAAAAGTTGTCTAACTCCCACATAAGAAATCTCTTTTGCTTTTCATTGAATAGAGGTTTTCATGTTCAAGTTGTTTCCCTTTGTACACACTGGAAATAATGATACTTAGCAAGATACAGTGCTATTCATGTTCCATATGTTTTACCAAACATTAGCTAATTAATAGGAAGAGCTTCTAGGCTTTAGGATCTCAGATTCTTTTGGCACATGTAAAAGAAATGTTAGATCCATGTCAGTGAAATTATCCTGCTGTGTTTATCAAATGTACTTGTGTGGTTCATGCATGTTCAGTTAACCATTGCCTTTTTCTAACATAAGAATATTTCCTCTTAGGCTTGATAGGACTGTATGAGTTAGTGCAATCATGTAGTCAGATTGGAATTGTATTCTAGGGCTTGAGAAAGCAGCAGATTTTTAACTTGGTGTTGAGAAACCTCACACTGAATTATTAAACTTCCGGCTGACATTCTTTCATAAAGATTTCAGACAGAAATAAAACTCAGCCATTCACCTTCAGAGCCTTATTTGAATTGAACTTTGTCAAAAAAAACCCAACAACTTAGAATGCCCTCTGAAACTTTCCAACTCCCATTCCTTCTGTGTTTGTGTAGGCGCGTGTGAATAGCAGGTCCTGAGACAAAAGATCCAATCTCCAGGCACAGATCTAAAGGCAGATACTTATTATCATGTATCTATTTATTATCTGCTTAGCACCAGGAGGCTCAAACACCATATCAGGACAGGGCCCAGTAGCTAGATACTGATGATAGATACAAGAATGGGGATCAAAAACACCACCATCATCCACAGTCTGAGAAAGAACTCCATCTAGGTTGCATTACTGGGATAGTCTTCTTGCCCACTGCTAGTACAGCTCACTCCTATTAGGCTACTCTGTGAAACAGGAGACCAGACAGTGAAAATGAGGGGGAATGGCCATTGAGATGTAAAAGGTGCCCCATTCCAAAACATACACCCGGTATGTGAGTTGAGGGACAAGGCCAATTTGGAAAACCTGCTGATAAGACTCTCTCAAAGTCCCATTGTCTTCCTGCCCTAGTCCAGTGCTTAATTTGTGCCAGGGCTTGTCAGGGCTGAGGCCTGGTACCTCTAGGCTTGGCAGTTCATAGCCCTGGCACCTCTGGGCTTGCCTGATCAGTTATGAAAATAAAAATCTTGCTTGAGCCCCAGCACCTAATTGCTTGGGCCCCGGCACCTCTTTCATTACAAATTGAGCACTGCCCTAGTCCAACAATCACCTCCTTCAGACAGTTATCGGGCATGCCTTTCTGCCCATCTGGGAGATGGGACAATTGTAATGATCCACATCTAGCAAGTCATGGGTTGAGTGAGCTTCAGAGGGCTCTGATAGCTGAGAACAGTGTCTAGCTGTAGGATCAATAGACTTGTAAGACAATACAACCAACTGCTGTCCACATCCATTGAAGCACTAGTCGCTATCAACCTCACAGATCGCCTGTGTTCACAGATAGCTCACGTCAGCTAAAGCGTAGGGGCAGGAGATTAGAATGATGATGTCATAAGGCCCAAACCAGATATGACTGACAGCAGCAGAAAAGTCCTGTGGTTGCAAGCGGTTCCAAGAGTCCCACCACTGACCTTGCAAACTGCCAATTAGCGGAGATGTCCTAGAATGTTGACTAATCAATCCAGCTTGCCGGCAATGATTCCCAGGCCCTAGTCATAGAAGTTGGTGGTGGACATGACACCTGCCCTGGAAACATTTGACCCAGTTAATTTTCCGTTTCCCAATTTAACGGATACTCTATAACCACGCACCAAACATTCTCCTCTCAGCCACAAAATGAAAAATGGAATAAAGTAATCTGTGTTACCAACTTTGCCCATTACTTTGTGGTATGGTCATTTATTAGGGTTACTCTTCTGGGCGGAGGGGTCTGTACTTCGATCAATGTACTAATTGTGTCCCTTGTGTTCTCATATGGAGCTCTACTTCTCCCTGCTGCAGGTTCCCTCCCAGTGGAACCATTCTGCAGGACCTACGTTTCCCAGGGCTTGGTTCTTTAGCCCCAGAATCAGACTCACACACATTAACAGAGTGCATCTGAGAGGACCGGGTTAATAAGCACTCCCAAACTGACCCCTTATATGTCCCTGGACTCAGCAGGCTGGGTCAAGCGGCACTTCCAAGCTGCCGCCCTCATATGTCCCTCGTTCAGCACGTCTCTATCCCCACTTTCACGTTATAATTGTCTGGTAGTGACCCAGTTGATGAGCAAATTCCCTAGGATTTTTGGGTGTTGCAGGGATCTTGTAGCTTAGGTATGAGGAGCATTGCTGCAGAGTGAATGAGGAAACCAAAGAACGGCCCATGAGGGGGAGAGAGAGAGGGAGAGAAGCAACCAGCTTAATCATGAAAGTTATTTATTGCCAAGTAATAGCCATAGGGGAGCCAAACAAACAAAACAGTTACAATATTAAATTTAACTTAAATTTGATTATAAAAGCCAGGTTTACCAAACTATAGCTGATCATACAAGTCAGGGTTAGAAGGCTATACCTAGAGAGAGAGAGAGAGAGAGCTGAGTTCTCACCACTCCATGAAGCTTGAATAGATTGGGGGTCCCAAGTGGTGGTGGTAGCTGAGAGTCTGGAGTGCTGGAGACAGGCAGAGCCCCCAGCATGATCAGTCAGGGGAAGATGAAGTTCCAATGGAACTGATGTAGATTTTGGATCTCGGCATGAGAGCACTTACTTGAGCATGGGTAGGTTTTTGTAGAGAAACAACAATGGTTCAAGTGAGAACACTAGATTTATTTATGTGTAAACAAGGGAGAATACCAAAGTTGTTTTGTTCAGGCTAGACCATGGGATTCCTGATCATTTCTGGCTTTGGGCGGTGTTCCTTGGAGGGAGCTTACAATGCAATTAGGGAGCTTCACTATTTTGGTTACCAATAAAGGATTTATTACTAGAATTGGGTCCGATAACTACTGAGCTGGGTGTGTGCAGGCATGGATTCATTAACATCTGGAGCAGAGATCCCCCATCATGCAGTGCTTCCCTGCTTTTCTGGTCCCAGAGTTCCGTGCAGTTCTTGCCTTGGAATCTCTGTTCTCCATTCTGTATGCTAATGGAGATGCCTCCCTGTCCCATCTTCGATGCAAATGAGGCTAGGGGTGTTTCCTTAATTCTGTCATCCTTATCCCAAGGGTTTAGGTAGGTCTCCCATTGCCTTTTCATTGCTTTTTGTAAGTCTTTCTTCTGATGCAGATTTGGTTCAAGCTGGGGGTGGGGGCAGCAGGGTCTTTCGTGAGTCAGACAGGCTGGGTACTGTGCCCTGGTTCCCCAAGAACACAGAGCTGCTAGGTAATATCTGCATTCCCTTTTTAATGTCTGTGTGGTTTAAAACTCATGTTACAACTGATTTTAAATAGGATTTTAATTAAAATGAGGTTCCATAAATGTCAAGGTCTAGTGGGGAACTGGTGTGTGCACTGATTAAATTTAGCACGACCACCTGATTTAAAGCATTGAAAAGTCTTTGGCATCAACTGCAACCTATTTATCCTAGCCAGATCCACGCCTTGAAAACCAGCATTCTGATTTTCAGTGGCATTAAATCAAAATATTCCTAGCAACTCTCTTACCTTTCCATTCTTTGATTAGCATAGGAACAAATTGCTTTTATGGCCCCTTTACCCCAGTCCCCAATTCATTTCTCTTTTGGTTCATAATTATTTGATGCTTTCTCTACTGATTTCCTTCAAACATCTCCTGGGCAAAAACATGCTGAATTTTTGATGTTTTAAATGGAGCAAACTTTCATGCCACAGAGGAAACATTGTTAATTTTGTATAAACACTAAGGTCACTGCAGCTTATTTATTCAAGATACCCCGGAGAGTGTGAGGATTGCAAATTATTGGGAGGCTGAGTAAACACAATTTCTCAGTGATAAAAGATCATCTGATCACGAGTCCAGGGCCACAGCTTAGAAAAATTTACTGGTCTTGAAAACATCTGTGCTAGTCTGTTAGCTATATTCCTGTCGCAAGGTACCAGTGAGCAGTGCTGCCTAGCCCATTGTCGTGGTGTCTCCAGTTAAGCCTACCTCCTTTTCTGTGCTGCAGCAACGTCAGTAACACAGTGCCACTGCAACTCTCTTTCCCACGCGGTTTCAGCAGCTAATTGTTATTATTTATTACAGAGCTTGTCTTATTGCCCACCATATCCTAGGTACTTTCTGAGTGCGGAAGAAGTCACTGTTCCTGCCCCAAAGAGCATATAGTCTATAAAAAGAAGGACAGTTGAGCGGGGTGTGGGGAGAAAGGGATGCGACATGCAAAGGGCTCTGGGTGATGATAGGCACACAGGTAATTATTTACAAGTTCTCCTCTCCTCATCTTCTCTCTACCACTATGCACCTTTCAGTTCAACACAAGAATCCTCAGAGGCAATTTCAGTGACCTTATGGCCCTTTCATACAACATTTGACTCCTTCCTTTCACATAAATGAACCATTCCGTGGTATGCAGTGCTGTAGCTATGGCGGTTCCAGGATATTAGACAGACAAGGTGGGTGATGTAATATCTTTTATTGGACTAACACCTGTTGGTGAGAGAGAAGCTTTTGAGCTTACACAGAACTCTTCTTCAGGTTTTAGAAACTTACTCTGACTCTCCGACCGCACAACCCTAGTTGTCACCTACCGCCCCTTACTGGAACCCATACAGGGGATCATCAAACAATTACAACCTATACTCACTGGGAACCCCATCCTGAAAGAAATTTTGCTGAACCCCCTCTTCTGGCCTTCAAACAACCTCTCCAAGCTCATCATCAGAAGCAAGCTCCCCACAGAATAGGACACACCAACTCAAAGCGGTACCAGACCCTGTCAGAACAACAGATGCAAAACCTGGAGACACAGCTCAGCTATTACAATGATCAATACTCCTCACAACATATCTTTGAAGATCCATAGGTCTTACACATGCCTATCACAACATGTAGTGTATCTCATCCAGTGCACTAAATGCCCCAATAACAAGTATGTGTGTGAAATCAGACAATCACTATGCTCTCAACTGAACTCCCAAAGGAAAATTATAAAAGACAAAAACACCCTAACACCTGTGGGTGAACGCTTTTCACAAAGTAATCACTCTATATATCTGACCTATCAGTCCTCATCCTCAAAGGAAACCTGCACAACACTTTCAGAAGATGAGCCTGGGAGCATAAATTCATAACTTTGTTTGACACTAAAATTCATTGACTGAATAGAGACACTGGACTTATGGCTTATTACAACAATCTATAACCCATTAACAATCCCTCCTAGCTTCTCCCCACCTCCACTTTCCTCCCTATATCTGGATATATCCCTATATCCAGCAGGAGAGTGGGTTTGTGTGTGTGTTGGGGGGGAGTGGGTAAGAAAACCTGGATTTGTGCTGGAAATGGCCCAACTTGATTACCATACACTTTGTAAGGAGAGTGATCACTTTAGATAAGCTATTGCCAGCAGGAGAGTGGGGTGGGGGGAGGTATTTTTTCATGCTTTGTGTGTATAAAAGATCTTCTACACTTTCCCCAGTATGCATCCGATGAAGTGAGCTGTAGCTCACGAAAGCTTATGCTCAAATAAATTGGTTAGTCTCTAAGGTGCCACAAGTACTCCTTTTCTTTTTGCAAATACAGTCTAACACGGCTGTTACTCTGAATCCTCTCAAGATCCTTGCTAAGGGATAGATATAATAATGCCCCATTTTATAGATGAGGAAACTGAGACACTGAGAAGTTAAGGCTAATGTTTTCATACTATGATACCTGTCAGTTGTGGATACTCCACATCTGTGAAAATTAGAGCACGTGTTGGGGTGCCCAAATACGGACTTGGGCGCTTAAGTTTATGCACCGAACTTTTGGCCTAAGTGACTTGAGCAAGGTCTCACTGCAAGTCAGTGGCACAAAGGGAAAGGATCCCAGATCTCCTGACTCCCAGTCCTGTGCTTTAATCACTAGGCCAAGCGCCCTTTTCGAACTAAATAAAAGTTTAATTGATTTAAGATTTAACGATGGTGTCAGGTTTCTTTTAATGAGATTACAGATCATCAGTGATAATAAGACCTTAGTCTTTTCATTGTACTTCCAACATATCGTTTTCATTTGCTTCCAACTAAGGAATTCTTAGTCTCCCAAATGACTGCATAAAAATCTAATTAGAGGCAGAGCTCCCTCCTGAGACTAACCTTTATGCTAATATAAAACCAGGTTATCTCCCCAATGGTGACAACTGTTCAGTGGCATTTTAGTAGCTTTGATAGAATTGTTCCAGCTTCCATGTGGCGAGCAGAATAGCAGTAAGAAAAGGAGTACTTGTGGCACCTTAGAGACTAACCAATTTATTTGAGCATGAGCTTTCGTGAGCTACAGCTCACTTCATCGGATGCATGCCGTGGAAACTGCAGCAGACTTTATTTATACACAGAGAATATGAAAAAATACCTCCTCCCACCCCACTGTCCTGCTGGTAATAGCAGTGATAACCCACAGTCCTCACTACTTATCTTGCCTTACCACTGCCCTGCCTATCGACTTCTGCTCTGTTAATGCCGCTTTACACCACAGCCACAGTCCATCTCCGGCATTTAATATTTGCCCTTTATTTTCAGAAGTCCACAAAGTAACCAACCCTCCTCCCAATAAATCCCCAAACGCCTGTTTCCTTGAATAATATTAAATGCATAGAAGACATGATATTTTGATACCATGAATGAAAAAATCTACAAAGTTATTCAGTAGGGAGGTGGACAAATACTGTAATATCAGTACCTTTTAAATTACTATTTTGGAGGGTGCAGGGGGCTACATGTTGCAGTTGGAGGGGGTGATTTAATCATCCAAGCCTCATATTCAAATCCTGACAACTCATTCCTTACAATGAAAAATAGAGTTCATTACAGTTTAACAACATAAGGTTCCATCTGCTATGCAGACATTAAAGATCCCAGGGCATTTTTTCTAAGATTAAACATTTGCCCAGTGGTCTTTGGCCAGCATTTTCCTCTTTCCCCACCCATTGCCCATTGTACACGTATAAAGAACATACACATATCCTGTAATCAAATCAACCCATACAAAACCTCCTGGACTCCCCCCACCTGAATCCAATTGCAGGATCAAGGTCACAGTTTGCAAAACAGTTTGAGGTTAAAGATGTGCTCTAAATGCTTTTATTATTACATTCAACTACTGAAATCCACAGTGGTTGTGAAAATATTCAGGCAGAGAGGTGTCCATATAATACCTAATTCACTGAAAAGGTAATGCGTCCAATACATTACTAGTCTTTGTCAGTGAGGTAAATATTGATAAGTTAACTCATGCTGAGAGTTCTGAAGAATATTAGGTAGCCAGCTCATTTTAAAAGAGTGAATATTTTTCTTTATTTAAACTGAAATTACTCCAATTTCCATTCTTTTACTTTAAACAGCCTTCTTATGTTTTATGTGAGAGATTCATTGACCTTTATAATTTTACTGTTACCTCTCTGGTATTTAGTAAGGCGTATAGGGAACTATATTCAAAGCAGGTTCAGGCTTAGATCCACTTGCCTATAGGTATTGCTTAGAAGAAAGGAGATCTAGTCTCTTGGTATTTGAGGATAAAAGATTCATCAGCAACAAAGACCTACCGTAACCACACCAAAAAAAAAAAGGATCCCTCCCCATTTTATTTTTACATTACTCTATTTCGAATGTTCTTTCTTTCTTTCTCACTTATATGGTATCTGGCTGGACTTCCGTTTATTTCTCAGCTATTGTAACAGGCCGGGGCTGAGGGGTAGTGGTGGTCAGGGGCGCGGGTTTGGGAACCAAATTGCATCAGGGAGGGAAAAGAGGAATCTGAACCCTCCAGTTCAGTCACAAAATAAAGGCTTCAAAGTAGAGACAAAAAGGCTTGTGCTTCTTGTGGCTCACAGTCAGTAAGGGGGAAGCTTCCCATGTCTTGAAGTACACGAGTGGCATCTATGAGTAGTAGACCCATCTGGGCTCCTCAAATTCTCAGGAGCAAGCACTTCAGTCCCCTTCCTGCTGGGTTTATATCCTCTGAGAACAGGGCTACCCACTTACAATTACCTTTATAACTTTATCCGGGGCATAGCAACCTATGGGAGGTGGAGAGGTGCCTGGGCCAGGATCTTAACCTCTAATTTGCCAGGCATCACGTTGAGCCCATCCATTCTCTGAGTTACTATTACTAGTTTTATATATACTGAAATATATGATACTACCTAGAGGGATACCATTTTGATGACACTATTTTATGATGTAGACACCTCTCTGTAATTCCTTTCAGAGACTACACTTTATTTCCTGACATCCAATCGCGGGTCAGGGTGACAAAGGTCATATGACAAAACAGTTCCTTCTGCTTTGGCTTGTTCAACTGCTAAGATTGAACTTGGGTTTGCTTCTCTTTGTGTTTTGCTTTGTTGGTTACTATGTGGGCAGGTGTTAGCTCTCTCAATGTAGGAGCACTGCCAATACCAACCTGGGAGCCAGTGTCCTCACATGACTGGGATAAGTATCCATTGCCTCAAGTGACTAACATTATGCTGTCCATTAAGAACTGGACTGAGACCAGCAGATTCATCTCACGTAATTCACCAAACAGCACACAACCACTTTCAGTCACTACCAATCTGGGCAGAAAGAGGAGCCAGCTTGGTATATCATTTCTAGTCTCTTGGACCAAACACTCCTCTTTCACCTGAGCAGTTTTTTTCTTGCCAGGTGGGTGTGAGAGACGAGCTTGGTCCAATAAAAGATTTTACCTCACCCACCTTGTCTCTCTCTCTAATATCCTGGGACTGACACGGCTACAACTACACTGCATACAACTCCATATAGGTGGAGTTTGACTTGTATATTTTGGGGAGGGGCAGCTCAAGCCAGGCCAACTGCGGGAATTCCACACCTGCCCGAAGCTTGCAGTTTGGGTGGCAACATCTCCCACGCTCCCCCAAACTACACCCACGTGCACGGCATTTTTTCTTGTGCAGTTTATTTGTTTTAAATCCCTCGGCCTTAGTCGATATCTCTTCATTATGCGCTTCAGATTCCTAAACTGTGTTTTCTGGTGGCAGTTTTTTCCTGGCTCCTTGTCTCACTATGACTGATGGCAGATGCTGTCCCACTCCTTTTTTGTTTCTTCCTCTCTTTTTGTTTCCCTCTACTTTCTCGTCCTTTTCCTTTTTCACACCCAATTCTCACTTTCCATTTTTCCCCTCCCCCAGTTTCTTTCTCTTCTTCTTGTTATCCATGTTCTCTGCAACCTCCGTTGCTAGTCGTTTCTCTTGAATTATGCCTCTGCCTCCACTCTCTCTCTCCTTTTCGTCTGCTGTCCTTCTGACTTCACATTGGAGTCACTCAGCTGGACATAGCACCATGGGCAGAAGAGTGGGAACTAATATGTCACTTCGTCTTGCTGATTGACAGTGGACAGTGTTCACCTGAAACATGTTAAGCTCAACATCATGCACGTTCTGCAGGATCCGTAAGTGGATGATAAGTCCCAGGTTTGCAATGGACGCATGATTTTAAATTGAAGTTGGAGGGGGACCTATTTCCCCACCCATTTCTCTCTTGATATGAACTTGTTTGCTGGCAAATAAAACTCATTCACCTTTGTGAACATTTAATTCTTCTGGAGTCTTAACTCATGTTAGCTTGTGCACTTATCCATTCAGAGTGGGCTCCCTTCCAGTACGCTGGAGTGGAAGCCTGGTCTTGTGGTTAAGCTACTACAGTGGGTGTCTGGGAACTAGGTTCAATTCCTGACTTTGCCACAGGCTTCCTGTGTGCTGTTGGGTGACTCAGATAGGGCTTGATTCTTCACAAAGTCAAGTGCCTCAGTTCCCATAGAAATTCAGTACTTTTTGAATTCTGGTCCGAATTCACAAACATTTAGGGGATGGAGGTTTCATTTCCAAGAATGTTTGTAGAAAAAGTTTAAACCATGCAAATGCCAGCAGGAATAAATATTTGCAAATATTCTCAGACTGGAAGAGTTCCCGCTGGCCAGTTTGCATAGTTCTTTTTATTCCCAAGAAGATTTAGACAAGTGCTTTTGATTTATTCATTTTGTGGGTCATTAGCTTTGGTTCTATGGGTGAGGAAGCACAGCTAATGTTTCTAGTATTTTTCTGGCACACAGGCATTTTAAAAATTGGATGTATGTATTGATTATAATGAATAAATACAGAAATAAATATGAATAGTCGACAAATTCCTCAAACTCTTGACCAATTTGGAGGTAATTTTCAAATGGTAACGGACTCCTCTTGTTTATAAAGCTTAGGTTGTTGAATCAAGGAACAGACAAAATAACATGGGGAAACTTTTTAAAAAGCACCTAAGTGACTTAGGAGCCTGACTTTCAATGGGGATACCATCCAGGGATACAGAATTAACCAAACTTCCTATGGGCGTCACAAAAATACCCACAAGGAATCTGGGAATTGTGCCTCCTCTGTAACAACTGCTACTGGCATTAAAAACCACAAATAAGGGCTAGGGTCGCTATTTGATGCATAACCTTTTATTGTTTCAAATTGACTGCGTAGGCTATCTGCAGTCATAGAATCATAGAACTGGAAGGGACCTCGAGAGGTCATCTAGTCCAGTCCCCTGCATTCAAGGAAGGACTAAGTATTATACGCATTGGCATTCAGCAGTGTGAAGTCATAAGGAACCAGGGACATCAGAAAGTGGCTGAGATCAGAAAGAGTGGAGATAAAAGTAGAACAGAAAGCAGAAAAACATCTCAGGAGAGTGACAGTGAGTGCAAAGGCAGAGAGAGATCAAAAAGAGTCCAAAGCCTACTAAACTTGTAATAATGTGTGGCTTCTGCTACCCAAATATTAATTGTGTCACACAGGGACAGAGACCGCATGTTTTAGTATGACATTACATTTAAGAGGGCTAAATGTAAATGTATACATCAAAGAACAAAGAATATAAGCCATATTTAGGGTCGTGGTGGATAATCAGCTGAACATAAGCTAAATGCTAAACCATTTAGAAACTTTTGAAAAATTTTACCTTGTGATTCATCATGTGGCAGGAAATGCAAATATAAAATACAGCTACCAATTTATGGATAAGCCATAGTGCGTAATTTGCCACTCCCCTTGCAATGCCTGGCATGTGAGTAGACCATGTGGTGTCCTATTGAAGTCAATGATTCCCTGCGCTACACATTTCCATCAGTTATTAGATGAGCAACTGCACATTGCAACCGGTTCTTGGGACTATTTGTGAACAGAAAAAATAAAGATGAATTATTTGCAAGAAATAATCTGATGAGCTCTAGTCATAAATTCCAAAACAAGAAGGGGCCATTGTGACCATCTAGTCTGACCTGTATAACACAGGCCATAGAACTTCCCCAAAATAATTCCTAGAGCATATCTTTTAGAAAACATCCAATCTTGATTTTAAAATTGTCAATGATGACCCATGGTAAATTGTTCCAATGATTCAAAATGTACGCCTTATTTCCAGTCTGAGTATGTGTAGCTGCAATTTCATGCACTGGGTCATGTTATATCTTTCTCTGCTAGACTGAAGAGTCCAAGTTCCACATGTAGATACTTACAGCCCAATCTAGCCACCCCTTAACTTTCCCTCTGTTAAATTAAATAGATTGAACTCCTTGAGTTTATCACTATGAGGCATGTTTTCTAATCCTCTAATCATTCTCCTGGCCCTTCTTTGAACCCCCTCCAATTTATCAACATCCTTTTTGAATTGTGGGCACCAGAACTGGGCACAGTATTCCATCAGCAGTCACACCAGTGCCAAATTCAGAAGTAAAATAACCTCTACTCCTACTTGAGATTCCCCTGTTGATGTATCCAAGGTATCACATCAACTCTTTTGACCTCCGTGTCACACTGGGAGCTTATGTTCAGCTGATTATCCACCACGACCCTCAAATCTTTTTCAGGGTCACTACTTGCCAGGATAGAGTCCCCCATACTCTAAATATGGCTTATATTCTTTGTTCTTTGATGTATACATTTACATTTAGCCCTCTTAAATGTAATGTCATACTAAAACATGCGGTCTCTGTCCCTGTGTGACACAATTAATATTTGGGTAGCAGAAGCCACACATTATTACAAGTTTAGTAGGCTTTGGGCTCTTTTTGATCTCTCTCTGCCTTTGCACTCACTGTCACTCTCCTGAGATGTTTTTCTGCTTTCTGTTCTACTTTTATCTCCACTCTTTCTGATCTCAGCCACTTTCTGATGTCCCTGGTTCCTTATGACTTCACACTGCTGAATGCCAACGCGTATAATACTTAGTCCTTCCTTGATTGAAGGGGACTGGACTAGATGACCTCTCGAGGTCTCTTCCAGCTCTATGATTCTATGACTGCAGATAGCCTACGCAGTCAATTTGAAACAATAAAAGGTTATGCATTAAATAGCGACCCTAGCCCTTATTTGTGGTTTTTAATGCCAGTAGCAGTTGTTACAGAGGAGGCACAATTCCCAGATTCCTTGTGGGTATTTTTGTGATGCCCAAAGGAAGTTTGGTTGATTCTGTATCCCTGGATGGTTTTTATTGACAACATTATTTAGGACAAGCATTTTAAACACTAATATCTAGCTTTAGGTTCTTAAATCCATAATGAGGCACCTACATACAACTCGTTTCAATTTTAGAAGTGCTGAACACCCTTAAATCAAACTGAAGTCAATAGGAACTGTTGGTGCTCAGTGCCTTGAAAATCAGACCACTTTTATTTAGGTGCTTAACTACCAGTTTAGGAGTGTATTGGTTAGACCCTAAAGCGGGGATTTGCAAAGAAGCCTAAGTGAACTTGGCACCCAATTTCAGTTGACTTTTAATGGGATTAGGGTGTCTAACTCCTTTAGGCTTCTTTAAATATCCCAAGAGCTTGATCCAAGCCAGTGGGAGTCTTTCCATTCACTTAAGGCTTTGACTCAGGCTGTTACATTTGAACATTTTGTCTGTCTTTTTGTCTGTTAGACTATTACTAACAAATGTTATACATTTTTCCAAACCTATAAAAGTATGGAAAGGGAGGGAAAGAGGAAAGCAAGTAAATCGTTCATAAGAATAAAGTGTAAACTTTCTAAGTTACAACCCAGGAAACATAAGATTTGCTTTATTTAAGGATGGATGTGCCTATGTTTTGATTTATGATACAAAATATCTAGAAACCATTTTTCTTTATGTAAGACCTGGCAAAACAGAGTATAGCTATCTATTACTAATATACATACTCATCCAAACAAACTTGTGGTATCTTATGAATAGTAATAGCCTGCACTATCAAACAGGACCAAGGAACATAAATCATTCAGTATCAGGAAACTTAGGAAACCAGTGTATCCACATGATTATTTAATAGGACATGTACATTCAAAGCTGGTGAATTCTTAGATCCTGTTGCCCACCGGTGATGTGAACTGGTATGAAAAATAATTGGTCTTTCTATACAAAAATGTGATTTTTTTTTCAGGTACAGTCTCTGTTTTTTCATTCCCTCTCATTCTATTGTTTGTTTCTTTATTGCTCACACAACAACATCCACCTCCACTTCTGCTTCATTTTGTTCAGTTATAATTTTTCTAATTGATTCTTGTTCAGTTTCAGCAAATTGCTTTCCTTTTTGTTCATTATGTTCCAATGCAGTAGCTGACCACAGTTCATAGAAACAATTAAAAGAAAGCAACATATTCATAATCGAATTTAATAAGCTATGTGGACACAGGATTGTTTTTACTAATTATATAACTATAATTGTTGGTTAAATGCTGAGACAAAATTAAATCTGTCATTAGAAGATTTCAAAGATTTTGGAAGCTTAAGAATCAGAAAATTCAGTTATGATTCTTGCTAGAACCAAAATATGCTAACATTAATTACACTTTGTTCTCCTCTGAATATGTAGTACTTCACATTACCTTTGAGGGGTTAACTTTTATGCCTTAATATGTATTTGCAGTGTGGTTGGGTGTTGATTGCTATGAGAACTATACATTTGTATTTCTTTACATTTGTTTAACTTCTCAAACAAATGTTTAATTAATACTTTTTGTTTTTAAGAGGAAAAAAGGAGACAGAAGGCAAAGCAGCAGAAAGCCCCCCAAACCTTTAATGTTACTGTCGTTTGTTCATGTACTCAAATGTGTGTTTATATAAATGTGCGGTCTAATGTGACACATTTCAAGAAGTGCAGTGATGCTCATACAACTAGATGCCAGAAGCAATGCCTTGAAGCATCAATGCACATGTATCCATTGTTCTTCATAGCTTGAGGAAATTCATCAAGGCCTAGACATATCAAAGAGTGTGTCTGTGCTTCAAGGCATTCCTTGGCATGTCTATCTTTTCCAGTGCCTTGAAACAGATCCTTGAGTCACTGAGACCACTAGATACATGCGGGAAGGTGTCATTTAAGATGTGACCTTACAATAACTGCATTCTCTGAAATTCTAGCAGTAGCTTTTGTTTCATTGTTTGGATATCCAGACACATGTGCTTGTCTATATATGTATGTCTGGATAAGCACCTTCAGGAGCAATCCGTGCTCTCCCTATCCCACTCCACTTTTACAATCAGGGGTGTGAAGTGCCTTAGATATAGTAGAACTATGATTCTTGGTGGCCTTCAACTTTCCCAGAATGACTCGAATGACAATACTGCTATCCTTTCCAAACCATATGGAATGCCCTCAGTTGAGAATGCTTCACCTCCAACTCTCATGCATTTTGTCCTCGGCTCTGCCTAGTATAGAGGAGTTTACTTCTCCAGATTGGCTACTGATGGAGACAAAATCACTGATATATTCATAGCAGCCTGCTGAGGAGGCCGGCAGCCATAGTCTGCACAAGCTGGCGCCTTTGCATATTTTCAACATTCAACCTCAGATGCGGTGTGTTACCATAATCCAGCGTGAGCATAACTAGCATATGCATCACTGTGGCCAGATCTGCAGTCCAACGGGAGGGTGGCATTTCCTACAGAGCTGCGGGTATGGAAAGGTTTTTTCACCACTTAGGGTAGGTCTTCATTGGAGCTGGGAGGTGCAAGTCCTATTTTGCATAGATGTACCTATGATAGCTCTGCTTGAGCTAGTCCTTAAAAGTAGCTGCAACTGTGGCAGCATGGGTAGCCGCTTGGGCTAGCTGCCCCCAAAACAATCCAGTCCTAAACCCCTGGGTACATTCTCAGGTGGTTAGCCCAAGTTGCTGGCTGTGCTGCTGTGGACACATGGCCATTTTTAGGTACTATATCGAGCAAAGCTAGCATGCGTATGTCTACACGAGCTGGAATCACACCTCCCAGCTCAAATGGAGACATACCCTGAATCCACCTGATAGTTAGCTTAACAATGTGTCAGACTGGACTCCAAAGCTTTGTTCCGCTGTCATGAATGGTGTGTGTGTGTTTGTGTGCGTGCGTGTTAACAGACAGGAGGACAGGGTCCTGGCTAGTTATCTGAATTTTTTCACAACCACTGAGCAACAGTATTATATCACAATTAGATCTTAACTGATCTTTTTCAACCGCAGCAAAGCACATATTTCTTAGAGGACTGTACACTTTATAGCACACGAGGAGTCAGAAGTTCTCAAACATAGCCATACTTGAGTTATCTGAGCACAGAAAAATCATCTGTAAAAAATTTTTACAACAAAAATCTTCTTAATCTGTTAAGATACCATTTCACTGTTTGAGCTAAACAGACTTGATTAGGCCCTACCGAACCAACAAGAAAAATATTGTATGGAAAGTGTGTGTATTGTTTATTTTAACCTTAGGGTGCCATTTGTCCCTTTGAAAATCTGCCACTGAATCTATGTAAAATATTTGCCTTAACAGAGAACGTTTAAAATCTGACTTGAAGCAATTTTTGTTTTTAAGAATGTCTCAATATTTATACAGCTGATACATTCAAAAGAAAATAAAATTTGCTGGAAACAATCATTGAATCCCTTTCTTCAAAGCAAAACAAAAAAGCATTTCTTAGAATATCCTTTATTTGCCAGTCATCCCACAAAAAAATTTAAAAAATATAAAAAATCACCAGGCGCATGAGAAAGTGTGTTGTTTTTTTCGACTCAGCAGATTTCTTTTTTTAGGAAGTAACCTAAAGGGAAAAGTTTTGTTATTTCTAGCCTTTTTAATTTTCTTGGGTTTATTGACCTTGATTGTAGAACTACCAGAATCCTAAAATCATTGCTATGATTCATTTAATTGCAGTCCTTTGAGAGAGTTTCTGGTTTTCTAAAGTATCAGCTTTATTTCATTTAGTTTTTGGCCCAGACTCATTGGAAATGGGGCTCAATGTATTGTGCATCACAGATTTGTAAATATTCTAGATTTCTGTTCAAGCTTTTAAAAGAATTTGGGTGGTTGTGGGGAAGAAAATGGGGGAAAGAGGATTCAGCCAACAAATTAATGTGGGATTTTTTTTGCATATATTATTTGTCAGCCTGTATTGTATTGGGCTTTCTTGTAGCCTTAGCCATGACATTGACAAGAAATTTCAGGTGGATTTCTGAAAGAGCTATGAGACCTGGATGAGAGTTTCTGTTGCAGAGCTTGTGTTCCTATGGCCCAGATTTACAAAGGTATGCAGATAGATGCCTGATTGGACTTACAAAAGTGACTAAGCAAGATAGCTCCCTCAGGGAACAGATGGGTAGGATCCCCTGGGGGGCTAACATGAAGGGGAAAGGAGTCCAGGAGAGCTGGCTGTATTTCAAGGAATCCCTGTTGAGGTTACAGGGACAAACCATCCCGATGAGATAATAGAAAGAATAGTAAATATGGCAGGCAACCAGCTTGGCTTAACGGTGAAATCCTAGCGGATCTTAAACATAAAAAAGAAGCTTACAAGAAGTGGAAGTTTGGACATATGACCAGGGACGAGTATAAAAATATTGCTCGGGCATGTAGGAATGAAATCAGGAGGGCCAAATTGCACCTGGAGCTGCAGCTAGCAAGAGATGTCAAGAGTAACAAGAAGGGTTTCTTCAGGTATGTTGGCAACAAGAAAAAAGCCAAGGAAAGTGTGGGCCACTTACTGAATAAGGGAGGCAACCTAGTGACAGAGGATGTGGAAAAAGCGAATGTGCTCAATGCTTTTTTTGCCTCTGTCTTCACTAACAAGGACAGCTCCCAGACTGCTGCGCTGGGCATCACAACATGGGGAAGAGATGTCCAGCCCTCTTTGGAGAAAGAGGTGGTTAGGGACTATTTAGAGAAGCTGGACGTGCACAAGTCCACGGGGCCGGACGAGTTGCATCCGAGAGTGCTAAAGGAAATGGCGGCTGTGATTGCAGAGCCATTGGCCATTATCTTTGAAAACTCGTGGCGTATGGGGGAAGTCCCAGATGACTGGAAAAAGGCTAATGTAGTGCCAATCTTTAAAAAAGGGAAGAAGGAGGATCCTGGGAACTACAGGCTAGTCAGCCTCACCTCAGTCCCTGGAAAAATCATGGAGCAGGTCCTCAAGGAATCAATCCTGAAGCACTTACATGAGAGGAAAGTGATCAGGAACAGTCAGCATGGATTCACCAAGGGATGGTCATGCCAGACTAATCTAATTGCCTTCTATGATGAGATTACTGGTTCTGTGGATGAAGGGAAAGCAGTGGATGTACTGTTTCTTGACTTTAGCAAAGCTTTTGACACGGTCTCCCACAGTATTCTTGTCAGCAAGTTAAAGAAGTATGGGCTGGATGAATGCACTTTAAGGTGGGTAGAAAGTTGGCTAGATTGTCGGGCTCAACGGGTAGTGATCAATGGCTCCATGTCTAGTTGGCAGCCGGTGTCAAGTGGAGTGCCCCAGGGGTCGGTCCTGGGGCCGGTTTTGTTCAATATCTTCATAAATGATCTGGAGGATGGTGTGGATTGCACTCTCAGCAAATTTGCAGATGATACTAAACTGGGAGGAGTGGTAGATACGCTGGAGGGCAGGGATAGGATACAGAGGGACGTAGACAAATTGGAGGATTGGGCCAAAAGAAATCTGATGAGGTTCAATAAGGATAAGTGCAGGGTCCTGCACTTAGGATGAAAGAACCCAATGCACAGCTACAGACTAGGGACCAAATGGCTAGGCAGCAGTTCTGTGGAAAAGGATGTAGGGGTGACAGTGGATGAGAAGCTGGATATGAGTCAGCAGTGCCAAGAAGGCCAATGGCATTTTGAGATGTATAAGTAGGGGCATAGCGAGCAGATTGAGGGACGTGATCGTTCCCCTCTATTCGACATTGGTGAGGCCTCATCTGGAGTACTGTGTCCAGTTTTGGGCCCCACACTACAAGAAGGATGTGGATAAATTGGAGAGAGTCCAGCGAAGGGCAACAAAAATGATTAGGGGTCTGGAACACATGACTTATGACGAGAGGCTGAGGGAACTGGGATTGTTTAGTCTGCAGAAGAGAAGAATGAGGGGGGATTTGATAGCTGCTTTCAACTACCTGAGAGGTGGTTCCAGAGAGGATGGTTCTGGACTATTCTCAGTGGTAGAAGAGGACAGGACAAGGAGTAACGGTCTCAAGTTGCAGTGGGGGAGGTTTAGGTTGGATATTAGGAAAAACTTTTTCACTCGGAGGGTGGTGAAACACTGGAATGCGTTGCCTAGGGAGATGGTGGAATCTCCTTCCTTAGAAGTTTTTAAGGTCAGGCTTGACAAAGCCCTGGCTGGGATGATTTAATTGGGGATTGGTCCTGCTTTTGAGCAGGGGGTTGGACTAGATGACCTCCTGAGGTCCCTTCCAACCCTGATATTCTATGATTCTAGGTGCCTAACTTCCATTGACTTCAATTAGAGTTAAGAGCTTAAGCACTCTTGTACATCCCACTAGGCACGTAAATACTTTTATAAATGTGGCCCTACATTATTTTTGACTATCCCATTTCCTTCCAAATCCTGCTTTTCTTAGTTGGTTCACATCCCCACCTCCACCTGCATTCCACAATTGTAAGATAAACATCCTTTCTTCCTCTTGAATTTTTCCATCTTTCTAGCATCTCACTTTTGCCTTAAGATGGACAGGTCAGAGGACATGGAGGAATGATTTTAGACTGATATATTTCAAGAACTACAAATAAATCTAGACCTCCAGGTTATTCCCAAAGTTCCGGAGGACATTTCTACCCAATTAAAGTATTCAGACTTTAAAAGACAATCAATCAAAGGTATCTGAACAAGAGAGGAGGGACTTACTTGACTTGACTTCAGTAATAGCTCTTTCCATCTTCAAAGGCTGGACACTGTTACTTGCCCATATTCCAAATCTAAAGAGGTCGCCAACTGGGTCTTTTTAGGGGATAAGTGTCTTTTGGAAAAGATGTTTTGTAAAGATTATCCTGTTCTTTCTGTCAATGGGAGAAATTCTCTTTATTGTATCTTTCTATCTGCCTAATGACTATAGGACTACTAGTTTTTGAACCTCAAACTTTGCATCCCAAGACTTGAAATTTGGATGCTATGACTTATCAATTAGTGTTTTTCTTTTTCTGTACATGGCACCTTCTTCCCATGGTATCCTGTTCTAGTTTGTACCTTGAGTAGAAAATAATGGTAATTTATCCCCTTGAGTGCAGTTTAAGATACTCTTTAAAAGGTGCAGTTCATGCAATTTTCAGAACCATTTTGCTGAGTGTATATGTATGAAGGTTATATAACTATAACACAGTGGTGTAGGGTGGCAATATGTATGGATGATTAATGGCTGTAGTGTCCTAATTAGTTTTGGCGAGGGGGTTCTGCAAGGCTATTATTTCAATATCCATCATCTTTTTGAACTGGAAAAAATATCTTTTATTGTTATGTTTAGTTTTACAGAGTTTTTGGATCCATTCCAGAGAGTTATCCAGCCAGAAGAAATCTGGCTTTATAAAAATCCTTTGGTACAATCAGACAACATACCTACACGCCTCATGTTTGTAAGTACCAGAGATTTAATGGATCATTTGACAGCTATATGAACTGTAAACTAAACACACTTTCATTTGATAACAGGAAAACTTGTGTAAATATAGACTGTTCCTTGGGTTCTGATTATGATAAGATTCAAAACCATGTAAGCCTGAACGTATTCATAATATGAGAAATGTTACAGAGCATGCTTAGAAAAAACGCAACGAACAGTGCAGGAGGAGCGGAAGTACCATATTCTGAATTCTATATTGATGGTGCTGTTTCAGATTTAAGCAAGAGTTCACTAATGGATGTGAGGTATGATAGGCTCCTGCATTAGGTGTCTGGGCACTTTTGAAAATCCCACTAGGCATCTGTCTGCATCCCTAAGCACCTAACTACCTTTCTTAGTGCCCTTTGGCACCTTTGAAAATTTTACCCCAAATCTCTACATTGTGATTTGCTCACGTTCACAGCCCCTTTGTGTTGGTTTTCTGTGAACAGTCAAGGGGTCAATGGGAGATCAGGGTGCCCAGTATATCACAGAATCAGTTTTCAAGAATCCTAGCACTCACCTGACATGACAGTGTTATTGTTCACCCTGCCACGCCCAGCAGAGTTCATATGCACATGCAGGAATGGTTTTAAGCTAGTGGGAGCAACTTATATCAAGGTACCTTTACAATACTAGCTTTCAGCACTTATTGTGGAGAGATACTACACTTATTTAAATAAGTCCCTGGCACTGAGTACCTCCCCCCCCATCATACCAGTTACCTCCACATACGGAGCATATATTTTTAGAAGTCAGTGGACATAATTCTACGGGTGGAAAAATTCCTACAGTATCTCCACCAGCTTGTGTGGAATTACCTCAGGGAAATCCTGGTTCCCTTGAAGTCAAAAGGAGTTTGCCACTGACTTCAGTGGGGCCAGGGTTTCCCTGTGAGTCTTTTGTCTTTAAGGTCAGTGGCTTTAATTCAGAAGGAAGGCAAAACAAATGATGTAGTTTGATGATTTTTGTCTTTGGACAAGAGAGTAAATCCAAAGTTAATAAATATTTTTAGTTATATAGCTGATAAATTGAGTGTGCTTCTTATTTACGAGACAATAATCCTATTCTGACCAAACAAAGTCAAAAGCTGAAGGCCAAGATGTTTAATCGCCCAGGATACAGTTATTACTAAGTTAGGAGGAAGCCTCATTAAGTATTTCCCCATCACAATAGGGTGAAAAAGTTAAATGAAAAGCAGACATTTTGAACAGTGTAAAAAGATAGAGGCAGATGGAGCCAGGAGCCTAATTCTCACACAGAGTGGTATCTTGCTTCATGAGCAGCCCCACTGAAATCAGTGAAGTAAGGTACTACTCTTCAGTGTGCGAGGGTCAGCGAATCCTGCCCAAAATTTGCTTTGGGCATATAGTTGATGAGTTCTTAGGGCAGTAGTGAATAACTGTGCAGGGGGTTGCAGCAATGTGGAAATCACATTAAAAAAATAAAATGGCCGTGGGAGAAGTAGGAAAGATAATGCATTAGATGTCATAGATGACATCCAGTGGTTCATAAATAGCAAGAATGTAAGGGTGGTACATTTGATCCTTATCTTTCTCCTACCCCAAATGCCAGTTTTTGGCATACTGTAGGGCAGCTGAAAGCACCAGTGCAGCTGTGAGTCAGTAACCATGTGCTCGGATTGGCTTAGACCAGGGTGGGCAAACTTTTTGGTCAGAGGGCCACATCGGGGGGGGTTGCGAAACGGTATGGAGGGCCAGGTAGAGAAGGCTGTGCCTCCGCAAACAGCCTGGCCGCTACCCCCTATGCTCCCCCTCCCACTTCCCGCCCCAACCTCCCACCTCAGAACTCCCGACTCATCCAACCCCCCCCCGCTCCTTGTCTCCTGACCGCCCCCTCCTGGGATCCCCTGCCTCTAACGGCCCCCCCGGCACCCCACCCCCTATCCAACCCCCCTGCTCCCGTCCCCTGACTGCCCCGACCTCTATCCACACCCCACCCCCTGACAGGACCCCCAGGACCCCCGACCCATCCAACGCCCCCCCCACTCCTTGTCCCCTGATGAACCCTCCTGGGACCCCCGTCCCTAACTGCCCCCCCCAGGACCCCACCCCTATCCAACCCCCTGCTCCCTGTCTCCTGACCGCCCCCACCCCCCCAAACCTCCGCCCCATCCAACCACCCCCTGTCCTCTGACTGCCCACCGGGACCTCCTGTCCCTTATCCAACCCTCGCCCTCCCTGCCCCCTTACCAGGCCACTCAGAGCAGCAGGATAGGCTTATTGGAAAGCCTGGGAGGTGGGTGGGCGCAAGCCATGCTGTCCTTGTGGTGGCATGGCTGCAGGGGAGGGGGGACAGTGGGGAGGTGATGGGGGCTAGCCTCCCTGGCCAGGAGCTCAGGGGCCAGGAGCTCAGGACAGGCCAGGCAGGGACATAGTTTGCCCATCTCTGTCTTAGACTATTTCACTCAGTAAAAGGCAGCTCATCTGTGAGTGACTCCTTGAATTAAGAAAGTTGGTCTTATTTCTTTAATTAAAACAAAACACACACACACACACGTGTTATTTACTTTCATAATTGAAGGTGCTTCCTGTTACCAGCGTCATAAACCAATTTTAAAATGAATGTCCAAACAAAGAATTATTTAGCATTTGTTACAAAGTCCTACATTTAGAACACTGGGCAGTTTTAAAGTCCAGAGGAAAGTCATGAATAGTCTAGCTCCAGACTCAAGTTAGGCTAAATCTGCATGTTGGCAAAGGGGAAGAACAGGAAGGGACTTCACTGTTCTGTGTCTTCAAGGACAGGCATGCATGGGATATTCATGGCTGACCCTGCAAAGTGCTAGGTACCCTCAGCTCCCACTGAAGGTTGAGGAAGTGCCCCTCCCAGGAACTGCTCAGCACAGCACCTCGTGGCTTTAGGCATTTACACAGTCCATCACATCTGCTAACTGTTTAATAAGACAAGTGAGTGCTTTACTCAGTACCAGGTGTTTGCTTAGGTGGATTCCACTCTAATTTCTATACTATAGAAAAATATGCCTTCCCCAATCAATGGTTCACAACCTGCAGCCCGTGGGCCACTTGTGGCCCGATCAGCACACAGCTGCGGCCCATGTGACATCATCAGGGCCATACAGGTAGCATTGGATGCGGCCCACATAACGAATTGCAGGCCACATATGCAGCCCACAGTGGTAAATAGGTTGAGAACCACTGGATCATAGCCTGACCAACCCATGTGCATGCTTCCCTGCTTGAGCTCCTGAACCATGGTCCCAGCCCCTAAACATTCCAGCCAGTGGGGCTAAGCTGGTGTGGTGCAGGAAGGGTAGTATTCTGGCATGGGTAAGTAGCAGATTACTAACCCCCTGGAGTAAGGGGAGAATATGACTCCTTCCCAATGCTGCTTCCAGGACCGCACTGCTATACTGCCCCTTACACAGGCTCCGAGGGTGAGCATACAATCTAGCCCTAAATCATTAAAGTATGCTATCAAGCAATAAAGCAGCATGGAAGTGAAAAATCAGTATTTTTCACCATACAAATTAAATCTTGTGTGCCAATGGATTTTATTGAAGTAATCAGAGACAACAACAAGTGCTTTTCTGGGAGATTTGTGCAACTTCCATTTATCTTTAGGCTGCCAAGATGAATAATGAATGTGCTAGACTTTTACTGGTGTCTCACCCATCAAAGCAATATTAGCAGATTTCACTGAATCATGAGGGGGATGTTATTATCTAGACCCTTGTGACATATATTATAGATGTGAGCCCTGCACGGTTCTATTATGGAAGTAAAAGGCAATCTCTGGTAGGTCAGGTTTAGCTTATACATATATTGCACTGATGAGTAAATTGATTTCCTAACATAAAAACTGCCATACTGAGGCAGACCAATGGTTCATCTATCCTATTATCCAGTCTTCCAACAATGGGTGGTGTGAGATGCTTGAGAAGGAATGAACAGAACAGGGCAATTATCAAATGATCCGTACCCTGATGCCAGGCCTAGCTTATGGCAGTCAGAGGTTTCGGGACACCCAGAGCATGGGGTTATCAATTGATGTTTTCAAATGACCAATAACAGCCAACACAATGAATTGCAAATGTGAACAGTTCTGAATCTCCATCACAAATCCATCAGTTTGTTAAAAATATATGAAAACCTGGAGTGTTACCAGACGGATTGTGCAACATTTTGGATTTAGTTTCTGCTTTACTTCTATCCTTTGTTGATATCTTCTGTTGCTCCTGCCCGTTCAAAAGATTTCTAACTCCCCTGTTTCATCTGTATAAGCTATAAGTCTGTCAGCGAGGCTATAGTTTGACATGTTATTCAATAATGGAAGACAGATTTGGTTTTTGTGTGTGTTGGGAATCCTTCTTTTTAAAAATAATAATAAGCCTAGATTTTACACTAACCATTTTTTTCACTGTCTCTGATAATAAGGTTTAATTTCTGTTTTCAGAGAGAGATGGAGATGTTTGCATTCCTATGGTAAAAGAAATAAAGTCCATTCTTAGCCCTGTATTCTGCCACCAGTCCACACAGGAGATTCAACTGGAACGAAAGATGTTCTGCACAAAAATTTATGGCATGCTTAATAAAATGTAAAAATAGGGGGAGCCATTTCCTGCTGTCAATTTCACCCTTATTATTCACTCAAGTCAATGGGGTTGCACGGATATAAGAGAGAGTGGAATCTGGACCAGGATAGATTATAACAGCAATAAATACTTTGCACTTTTATATAGCTCACTACGTCTGATGATTTAAAAGAGCTTAATATTGGCTCTGAGCATGGGGTATTATTTCCATTTTTCAGAAGGGTGAACTAGGACACAGAGGCCTCTTCGTCCTAGTTCCCCAAGTCTCCATCAGTTTCTCCATCTTTTATTTAAATGGGACTACTCAAGGAGTAAGATACTACTCAATGTAAACAAAGATAGCACAATCTGGCCCAGGTTAAATGGCCTGCCCAAGCTAGCATGGCAGACAAATCAGTACCGTAATGTACAGTTTAATTTTCAGGTTCTCTAAAACATCCTAGGCAGCTTATTTTCACTTTGCTCTGCTATACAATATAATTAACTGCCTGCAGTAGCAGAGCTGTACGAGCAGCATCCCTGCTGAAGGACACGCCTCACAAGAATCCAGACTGCGTCTTTGCAATCAAGCATTTATTGCAACGTGATCCATCCGCCAAAGGCCAAACTCTTCCTTTAATGGGATTGTCATTAAGGTTCCCAGGAGTCATGCACATGCATCCAAGGTAGATTTTGACTGCAAGTTCCTTTGCCAGACAAGAATGGCACACAATATGCTATTGCTGAACCTTGCTTCCCTAGAGTTTAGTTGTAGATCTTTGGGAGCTGTTCCCCCCCCCCACCCATAATTTTTGATCCAGATTAAGCAACCTGCCTTTGGCTCCACTCCAGTACACTTGTTGTGTACATGAGAGAATCATAAGGCTCAGATCCCCTAATGCTCCAGAAAAGTCAGCTCAGTGCACTTTTGCAGATTTGGGAAAAATATTAAGAAAAGATTTAAGCATCCCCAAGCTCTGGAAAAGCTTGTGCTGGATTCTTCTACCCTTATTCACACTGAGTAGTATCTTACTCCACAAGTCGTCCTTTTGAAGTGAATGGATTTTCTTATGAAGAAAAAACACTATTCAACACAAGAAAATTGAGGTCTGAATATGAGTGGGGTTTTTTTTAACCTGAGGTAGTAGTAAAGAATGGCAGCCAAATTCCAACACTGATGGATTTTGTGAGATTTGTGATAAGTATGATGGGATATGTGACGGCTATGTGTTTCACAGCAGTGAGCCCATGCATTTCCAAGTAGTTAATCCCTAGATCAGTGGTTCCCAGACTTGTTCCACTTCTTGTGCAGGGAAAGCCTCTGGTGGGTCAGACCGGTTTGTTTACATGCCGCGTCCACAGGTTCAGCCGATCGCCGCTCCCAGTGGCCACAGTTCGCTGCTCCAGGCCAATGGGAGCAACAGGAAGTGGCGCGGGCCAAGGGACGTACTGGCCGCTACTTCCAGCAGCTCCCATTGGCCTGGAGCAGCAAACCACGGCCACTGGAAGCCGCGATTGCCGCGTCTGCAGTTTCGGCCAAGTAAACAAACTGGCCCGCCCCACCACGGGCTTTCCCTGCACAAGTGGCAGAACAAGTTTGGGAACCACTGCCCTAGGCTGTAAAGTGACCTATAATCCTGTTGTTTATGGAAGCCAGGAAAAGGACATTTTTAGATATATGAAGCAAGTTAGCACAGTGAGTTCAGTTAGAAGTATTTTTCTGTTAGGAATCTGTACAGAGGAAAATATTGGATCAGCAAAATAGTAAGTAGGCCGTTTGCTTTTGTGCACCGCCAGTTACATATGCTAAATAGTTCATTCTTTTCAAACTACAGTACAGTATATTTATGGTGAGTTGTTCACCAAGAATTTTAACTGTGACCAGCCTGCATGAAATACAGCACAAATAATGCACCTGTCTGACATGCTTTGTCACATTGAGCAGTAGTTTCTTTGTGAATAGCCCCACTGTTGAAATTGGGTTCAATGAGATTACCAACATACTTAATACAAGGGTGGCAGAATCAGGTCCAATACTATTTTCTAGTGTCTAATTTGCAAACTATGGTCCGGACCCTTAAGCACATGAGCAACTTTACTCAATAAATAAAGTTACCTATTTGCTTCTTTGTTTGCAGGCTCAGGGTCTACAACCTGACATGTTTTACTCTGTTAAACATTACATTGTTGTGTGTGATATATGTGTTTCTTAATAGATCAGAAAGGTGAAGAACTTGCTTATCCACTTCTAGAAAACAAACGTACAGAGATGTAGTTGTTGGCAGTACTGAGTCATGATCTTTATGCAGTGTTCTTTTTCATTTGCAAAACTGACACTTTAAATGTAGCTCCAAGTAATTACAAATCAATTATAACCCATAATTAGGTTACAATTTTTAAGTATATTCATTGCCCTCTAGTTACAGGTATAAATCATCCCACTTTGCTCAAGGTCAGGAGTTCAATAAAGATTATTCAGCCATCCGGTCTAAGTGGTGCTAACTGGAACTAATTATTAATCCGTGGGGATGACAGGGAGTTGATGCTCTCACACGTGATTATTTGTTATCTCTCCCAGGCAATTTCATTCCTCACGCCACTGGCTGTCATTTTTGTGGTGAAAATAATCCGGCGGACAGATAAGACTGAAATTAAAGAAGCCTTCTTAGGTAAAGTAGATTGATTTTTAAGATGGCAAGTGCATAAGAGTTCCTACCGGTGATTGTTCTAATTAGTATTCCAAGCCCTGAAAATGTGGGTGAAATGCTGGTTCCATTGAAGTCAAGAAAATCTTTAAAAAATCTCTCTCTTTTACATACTTTTCTAAGCCTATGAATTCCATGCCTTGTTTCTACATTCTCCTGATCAAATCAGATTGTGGTCCTTGCTGGGTAAGGTAATGAAACTCAGCTGAGATCTTTCTAATGTTGATTGGCTAGAATCTGTGGCAGTCAACTCCTTTATTCTCTATGCCACAGTGGATTCCTGTTTATTTCCAAGTGCAATTTAAGGCAGTGGTGTTAATTTGTAAAGCTCTCTGTGGTCTGGGTCCTTACTGACTACAATAAGAGACCTTCAAATTGTCTCTGTACACTTCACCCTACAAAAGTCTGAGATCAGCCAAAGAACTTTTGCCAATAGTTATGGTTTCAAACATTTGGAGCTTAGTGGCAGGGTATTTGTAGTGAAGAGTCCATGACTGGAATTTTTTGCCCTTTTGCTGGTGAAGCAGAGCTTGAGTTTGTTGATTTTCAGATCATGGGCTAAGACCCATATATTTGCCCAGACTTTTGTCTGTGCTAGACTGGATGTAGAGGGTATTAGTGCTAAAATCAATTTTTGGAAGAGTGGAATTCTCTTGGAGCTTGTTCACCTATTCTGGTGTTATATCAGCTGGAGAAAAGATCTTAGAGATTGTTTTCTGATGCTGCCAGTACTTGGCAGTTTGTTGTTAAATTTATCATGAGCGATGTTTTATTGATGAAAATGTATTTAGTAGGCAGGGGGAACATGCATTTATACATATAAAAATATATAGTCATGGTGCTGGTTTTCATTCTGTCTCTCTCATTTCAAAAGCAAAGGAGCTCTGGATCTGTCTCCATGGTTTGTTCTCCCTCCATGGCTTAGGGATACTTTAGATTGGTATTCTCTATCTTTTTTTTTCTTTCCCTATTTTGGACTGCTGTTACCATTAGCCCTAAAATGCCCAGATAATAAAAAATATCGTCAAAAAAAGACACCAAATCACACAAGACACCACAATTTTAATGTTTTACAAAATATCCCACTGTTCAATATTTGCATAAATTCAAACCTTTTATGTGCTGGTCATATTCAAAGAGATAATTCAGACGCAAAATGGGCATAATCTTCAGCTGGTGTAGATCCACTGACTTTGATGATGCTATGCTGAGTTACACCAGATGGGGATCTGGCCCATTGCATTCTGCCCACAACAAAAAATAAAAAATAAGAAACTGTTATTCTAAACTATTATTTTCTTTTGGAACTCTTTGATTCTGCTGGGAAAATGTTTGAAAATGCTGGTTGTGATTCTCCACTGCTTTGCCCCGGTCTAGCCATTAACATACATGTTAACTGAATGCAGGTCTTAGTTCTCCAGCCACTTACACCGATGGTAGCATTTTATAGCCAGATTCCACTCACTTTGCATAGACGTAAATGGCAACTCAAGATGGAAGGCTGTGTGCAGAATCACACAGTGTAACTCAGGAAATTTCATATATATGTTTCTCGCATTTTATTACCATTCTCTTTAAAGGGAAATACAGTGCTGTGATGCTACTGGTCAAAGGTATTTGATCTTATAGAAAATTTCTATTGAGCACATGCAATCATCATAAAAAACTGAGAGAGTAAGAGATAGCAAATGACCAGAGATGTTGAAAGTAGAAGGTAGGGGACTGTGTTGAACAATACTGCTGTCCTTGGTATCAATTTGTTCCTTTATTTCTGCCAGCAGCCTTGTAAATGGCTGGAAAAACACCTTCCCTCCACCCCTTTCTCTCTCAAAGACCTAGTATTTGATTTTAAAAAAGAGAAAAAAATAGACAAAACTTATGATGTACAGAGCCATCAGGCAAGGATTTTGTGGATACAGAATGATAAGTGCTAGTGAAGTTCTGGAGTACAACAAGTAAGACATCGATGCAACGAGATAATAGCCTGATATCTTCTTCTTCTAGCTTTACTCACATCTATATAGGATTGGCCTATGAGTCCTTCCTCTTCATTCCACTCTTTACATAATAACCTGATATAGGTGTCATAATCAAGTCACATTGCATTGACTGTTCTACGAAAGTAAGAGATCTGCCTGATAGGCTTGCCAAGAAGAAATGCAATGCAATGGTTCTTGCATTACACCATGTAGCTATAACATAGACTGCAGCATTAAAGCAATTTAAATCCAAACAGAAAGGAATATATGAGCCTGATGAAGTCAATGAAAAAGCTTCTGTGGGAGTTAGATCAGGCCCTCTGTGAACACTGGTGAACTTTTCTTAAATACAAATAAAAAGTAGGCTATTTCCATACTATAATGGATTGACATTTAATTAGAAAGTTCCTCATTTATTATTAATTATTATTACTTATTATGTCAGCACTATGGCTGGTTCTTTTTTTTTTTTTTTTTTGCAAAATATATTGTTCCTTTTTTCCCTTTAGCACAACAGAATCAGACCAGGATTATTACCCTGTTCTGCAGTTTACTGTCAGCCAAAACAATGGGGTTATTAAAATCTTTCAGCTATACTGAAGAATCCAATTTCAATCTATGAAAAGTTTCAGTTCATAAATCAAATGCTGTAACACTAGAATTTATAACTTGTTACCTAGGTTGTTGTTGTTCTCTTTGTTCATTTTGTTTTTTAGCTGTTTCCTTGGCTCTCGCTCTGAATGGAGTCTGCACAAATACTATTAAATTAATAGTGGGGAGGTAAGTCTTGTCATGTTCTAAGTGATGGCTTAAACTGTCAAATTAAGATTGTCTATCTATAATCCATTTTAATATAAAGACTAAGCAAGGCTCCAGAACACATTGGATTAGCAGAGATTCCTGTTACCCTGTCCTCACCCCCGGAAAAGATGGCGCATATCGTCATTATGTGACATATGACTGGCAGGATTCTTTGCTGTCAGCTTTTGGAGTTTGTGTGGCAGGTAGACTAGTTTGAAGATCCAGACAAGCAAGAAAAGGTGTAAATTGAAATCTATACATTTTACTGGTGTCACATAAGGGGAACAGTCACAGTGTGCGGGGGTTTAGCTGCCAGTTCCCACTAGCACAACAAAATTTAAATCAATTCATGGTTCTGCATTTCAAGTATACATGCTACTGTCCATGAGATCTTCCATCAGTAGCAGCATCCATCAGGATTACCGAACTCAGGAGTCCATTACCAATGGACTCCTGAAAGGGCTGTCTCATATGGTTTCAGGAGTGGAGCATACAAAGTATCTCTGCTTATATTTTGACACGCATCCTGCTCCACCCCAACACTGCTCTGCAGGCACTCATAATACTTAGCACTTTTCACTTTAAAAGTGTTTTACAAACATAACTAACTGATCCTCACAAGAGCCCTGGGAGGCGGGTAAGCATCACTAGTTCCATTCTACACATAGGGAAATGGAAGCGGAGAAGTTAATTGACTTGTCCCAGGAGTCAAGCCCAGATCCTCATAAGTATTTAAGTGCCTGACTCCCATTGAAGTGACTGGCAGTTAGGTGCCTAAATGCCACTGAGGATCTGAACCTCAGCATCTGGACTGGGATTAGAATTCTGTAGTTCCTTGATCCCAGTTCTTTAGTCTAACCAGCAGGCCATACCTCCTCTTATAGTAACAGGTAAGGGTGCTACTGAGCAGAGTCAACAAGCCCTGTGCAACCCCGTGGAACATGTGTGGTAATTATTGCTCTATTGGATAGCCTGCTTGATCACTGAGCATGATGAGCAGGTTGACTGAGTTATGGGATATGCAATGCGTAGCCCTGCATATTCCCTTTCAGGATCGAGCCTATACATGTCCATCAGGAATGAGCCTGTCAGAAAGCAGAGATGCCACCATCCAGCGGCTGCTAGCACACTCTGCTGGAAGTTTTCCTACAGACAGCATGTGTGCAAAAGTTTGGCAGGAAGGAAGGAATAAAGAAACATATCTATTGCTACCACATGCAGAATAAAAAGAAGGAAGTAAACTCTCTTTATGTGATAGTCAGTAAATTTAATAATCACTTTGAGGTTCATTTATAACTACAGCTCTTATATTTCAAATGTCCATGGTGTTTTTTGTAGACCTCGTCCCGATTTCTTTTACCGCTGCTTTCCAGATGGAGTAATGAACTCTGAAATGCACTGCACAGGTGATCCAGATCTGGTGTCCGAAGGCAGAAAGAGTTTTCCCAGTATCCACTCTTCCTGTAAGTTCGTTCAAATACCACTCATCTTTGGCAATGTTATCCTCATCTATGTGTTAGCATTGCTATTTCTGATGGATCATGCACCTGGTTTTAGCTGGAGGGAACAGTACTTTTGTAGAAAACACCTGGCTTGAACTTTTTGACATTACCCCTTTTAAACACTTAGGCTCTGGTTCTGTGACCCTTTCTTATCTTGAGCACTACCTCACTCCACAGGCCATCCCATTCAATTCATCCAGACTGTCTGTAGAGTAAGGAACTGCTCAAGGTGAGAGAGGATGACAGAATTGAGAACTGTATGTAAGATTTGTGTCACAGGTTTCCAGCATTATGGGACCCCAACCTCTGACTGGGGCAGGGGAAGGTGTCTACAAATATTAAATTGTGTTTTATTTCATTAGTTATATTCAAATGAAATATGCTTGAATTGAGCAGGAGTTGATTAATTTATTTATTGAGTTTTGAAAAAATTGCAAATAATGCATCGTTAGTTCTTTTTTAGCACTACTTCATGAACACAAAGTTGAGTCATTAAGGTGGCTTATCTGTACAGGTTGACATTTATCCGTATCTTTACAGTTTCACAGTGATGTTTCCTTACAGTATTCCATATCCTAGAGTTTTTACTTTTGTTTCAGTGTCATGGGCTGGACTGTGAGGGGACAGAGGGCTGTAAAAGGGAATAAGACTGCTTCCCCATCCTTACATTCTTGTCTAGTGTCAAAGCACACACAGGGATAAGTACGAGCTGTGTGCTCATTCCAAGGAGGTAGATGGGGAGCTTTGACTCCACCCCTAATGTGCTAGCACAGATGATTCCTCACATAATGGGAGGCAGTAAATCAGTAGCAAATTACTATCCGCTGGAGTATAGCGGGAATTGAGGCACAGTTCTTTCCATTCGCTGCTCCTAGAACAGTGTAGCTTCTCACCACCCCATCAATAGGGCTTGTGGCAGGCTCACAATCTAGCTCATATATGGTGAGCAGTGCATGGGAGAACTGGAGGTCCTGGTGATGTCAAGGAATTATGACGTGATTGGAATAACAGAGGCTTGGTGGGATAACTCACATGACTGGAATACTGTCATGGATGGTTATAAACTGTTCAGGAAGGACAGGCAGGGCAGAAAAGGTGAGGGAGTAGCACTGTATGTAAGGGAGCAGTATGACTGCTCAGAGCTCCGGTACGAAACTGCAGAAAAACCTGAGCGTCTCTGGATTAAGTTTAGAAGTGTGAGCAACAAGAGTGATGTAGTGGTGGGAGTCTGCTATAGACCACCGGACCAGGGGGACGAGGTGGATGAGGCTTTCTTCCGGCAACTCGCAGAAGCTACTAGATCGCATGCCCTGGTTCTCATAGGTGACTTTAATTTTCCTGATATCTGCTGGGAGAGCAATACAGCGGTGCATAGACAATCCAGGAAGTTTTTGGAAAGCGTAGGGGACAATTTCCTGGTGCAAGTGCTAGAGGAGCCAACTAGGGGGGGAGCTTTTCTTGACCTGCTGCTCACAAACAGGGAAGAATTAGTGGGGGAAGCAAAAGTGGATGGGAACCTGGGAGGCAGTGACCATGAGTTGGTTGAGTTCAGGATCCTGACATAGGGAAGAAAGGTAAGCAGCAGGATATGGACCCTGGACTTCAGGAAAGCAGACTTTGACTCCCTCAGGGAACGAATGAGTAGGATCCCCGGGGGACTAACATGAAGGGGAAAGGAGTCCAGGAGAACTGGCTGTATTTCAAAGAATCCCTGTTGAGGTTACAGGGACAAACCATCCCGATGAGATAATAGAAAGAATAGTAAATATGGCAGGCGACCAGCTTGGCTTAACGGTGAAATCCTAGCGGATCTTAAACATAAAAAAGAAGCTTACAAGAAGTGGAAGGTTGGACATATAACCAGGGAAGAGTATAAAAATATTGCTCGGGCATGTAGGAATGAAATCAGGAGGGTCAAATCGCACCTGGAGCTGCAGCTAGCAAGAGATGTCAAGAGTAACAAGAAGGGTTTCTTCAGGTATGTTGGCAACAAGAAGAAAGCCAAGGAAAGTGTGGGCCCCTTACTGACTGAGGGAGGCAACCTAGTGACAGAGGATGTGGAAAAAGCTAATGTGCTCAATGCTTTTTTTGCCTCTGCCTTCACTAACAAGGACAGCTCCCAGACTGCTGCGCTGGGCATCACAACATGGGGAAGAGATGTCCAGCCCTCTTTGGAGAAAGAGGTGGTTAGGGACTATTTAGAGAAGCTGGACGTGCACAAGTCCACGGGGCCGGACGAGTTGCATCCGAGAGTGCTAAAGGAAATGGCGGCTGTGATTGCAGAGCCATTGGCCATTATCTTTGAAAACTCGTGGCGAACGGGGGAAGTCCCAGATGACTGGAAAAAGGCTAATGTAGTGCCAATCTTTAAAAAAGGGAAGAAGGAGGATCCTGGGAACTACAGGCTAGTTAGCCTCACCTCAGTCCCTGGAAAAATCATGGAGCAGGTCCTCAAGGAATCAATCCTGAAGCACTTACATGAGAGGAAAGTGATCAGGAACAGTCAGCATGGATTCACCAAGGAAAGGTCATGCCAGACTAATCTAATTGCCTTCTATGATGAGATTACTGGTTCTGTGGATGAAGGGAAAGCAGTGGATGTATTGTTTCTTGACTTTAGCAAAGCTTTTGACACGGTCTCCCACAGTATTCTTGTCAGCAAGATGTAAAGAAGTACGGGCTGGATGAATGCACTATAAGGTGGGTAGAAAGTTGGCTAGATTGTCGGGCTCAACGGGTAGTGATCAATGGCTCCATGTCTAGTTGGCAGCTGGTGTCAAGTGGAGTGCCCCAGGGGTCGGTCCTGGGGCCGGTTTTGTTCAATATCTTCATAAATGATCTGGAGGATGGCGTGGATTGCACTCTCAGCAAATTTGCAGATGATACTAAACTGGGAGGAGTGGTAGATACGCTGGAGGGCAGGGATAGGATACAGAGGGACGTAGACAAATTGGAGGATTGGGCCAAAAGAAATCTGATGAGGTTCAATAAGGATAAGTGCAGGGTCCTGCACTTAGGATGAAAGAACCCAATGCACAGCTACAGACTAGGGACCAAATGGCTAGGCAGCAGTTCTGTGGAAAAGGACGTAGGGGTGACAGTGGATGAGAAGCTGGATATGAGTCAGCAGTGCCAAGAAGGCCAATGGCATTTTGGGATGTATAAGTAGGGGCATAGCGAGCAGATTGAGGGACGTGATCGTTCCCCTCTATTCGACATTGGTGAGGCCTCATCTGGAGTACTGTGTCCAGTTTTGGGCCCCACACTACAAGAAAGATGTGGATAAATTGGAGAGAGTCCAGCGAAGGGCAACAAAAATGATTAGGGGTCTGGAACACATGACTTATGAGAAGAGACTGAGGGAACTGGGATTGTTTAGTCTGCAGAAGAGAAGAATGAGGGGGGATTTGATAGCTGCTTTCAACTACCTGAGAGGTGGTTCCAGAGAGGATGGTTCTAGACTATTCTCAGTGGTAGAAGAGGACAGGACAAGGAGTAATGGTCTCAAGTTGCAGTGGGGGAGGTTTAGGTTGGATATTAGGAAAAACTTTTTCACTCGGAGGGTGGTGAAACACTGGAATGCGTTGCCTAGGGAGGTGGTAGAATCTCCTTTCTTAGAAGTTTCTAAGGTCAGGCTTGACAAAGCCCTGGCTGGGATGATTTAATTGGGGATTGGTCCTGCTGTGAGCAGGGGGTTGGACTAGATGACCTCCTGAGATCCCTTCCAACCCTGATATTCTATGATTCTATGTGTATAGTACATGATATGTCACGTTCAAGTAACTTGAAGTAGTTGCAATACATCCCCAGATGGTGGTTCCTTACATCTGGTTGCAATCAGCTTGGTTCAGCATAGTGAAAAATTACACCTATACAGATTTTGATAACTGCATGCTTACTTCAAGTACTGTAAATATACAGAGATGTACTAATAAGGGACCTGTGCTGAGCGCATATTAAAAATATAGCACCACGTCTATAGAATAATGTTCAACACTAATGTTATGTGAATTACAGTGTCCCTTCCCCATGCTGGAACATATTTCAGTATAAATTGGGGGCTGCAAAGCTTAGGTACTAGAGGACATTCAGTGTACTTTTCCCCAGAGGCTAAGAACATCATGGCTGTAATGTGCTCCGGTCTGTATTGTCGCACAGCCCAGGAGCCGACCACTGTTCCCATACCAAGATTCCCTGTCATATAGCAAAGTACATTATTGATGTGCCCCGGGCCAGAGTGTATATTTGGGATCGATTTTTTTAAAAACTAGGTTGGATCTGTAAGCAATGAGTTGTAAATTGACTTTATGCAACATCAGTAGGGGTACAGACCAAAATTCTGAGAACACCTTTTTCCTTCATCGGTTAACATAACTTTATTATACAGTTTAGATTATTATATTTCTAACCACAAAACCTTTTATTACGAAGTGATACGACTGAGAGGATATTATATACACAGCAATTTGTATCTGTTGGTAATCCTGTGCTAAAGTGCAGCAGTTCGGAAATTGCTACAAATCCTTAGTTGTTTCCAATTTGATGCCATTATATGGCAGTGTTGTATGCTCTGAAGACTCAGAAAGCAGTTTATAATAAATATTTTATTTCCACACAGGAAAAAGAAACTATTCTAAGATTACATTTTTACTTCGGTACCCACCAAACTTTCTACATAGCAAGGGGTATCCAGATTATAGGATTAACAAGTGTTTATAAAATTAAATTTAAAAAATCATAATCATTGTAAATTAATTTCCTTGCTGCCACTTCATCCTTAACTTACTCCATGAGGCGTAAGTGTGGCAAGCAGCAAACATCATGTAAAATGCAGCATCACATCATGTTCTTGGTGTGATTTAAGCACTGGGACAGGTTACTTAGTAAGACTGTGGAATCCCCATCATTGGAGGGTTTTAAGAACAAGACAAACATCTGTTAGGGATGGTCATGTATATTTAAGACTGTCTCAGTGCAGGAGGAAGGATTAGATTAACTCTTTAAGTCCCTTCCAGTTCTACATTTCTATGTTTCTATGAGTTGTTCTCTTTAGAGCTGTTACTACAGCTATACATTTCCTGGTTTTCTTCTGTGTAACATGGTGAACTCCCCACACAACTCCTAACAAAAACCACACACTCATCCTAGAGTCAGAATGCTAACCCTCCTGTGTTTTGGTGTTATTAATATAAAGTTATTTCCAAAATTACCAAAGAGCCAAGCCTAAGACTTCTCCCTAGGTTGGCCACACCAACCCAATGATTTACTAGTAATTAACCAGCAGCTCCGTGCCTGGACCTAAAACCTGCCAGCAGGATAGGACAACAGGAGAATCCATCCAACCTGTTACAGATGTGTAAACCTAGCTCTTAGGGCCAAATTCTAGTCTCACTTACACCATTGTAAATCCAGAGAAACTCCTCTGACATTAGTGGAATTGCACCATATTTACAAAGGGGTAAGTGGAAACAGGATTTAGTGTTGCATTAGCTCCTTCAATGTTATGTTCCCTGGCAGCTTCTGTGCTGTAACGTGTAGAATGGATGGAACAGTACTGAAGGTGAGTTTTACCCCATGTCCCTTTCCTTTTAGGCTGCATCAAAGAAGCTTATAGTTTTTCCTATGGTTTCATGTTTTTCTGGTAGTAAACATATATCACTTACCCTGGGAGGAATGAAAGTTGACATAATAAACCATAGCATCTCTCTTGGAACGATAATTAAAAGTAGCCCACGGCAGTTTGGCATTTCCTCTTTCATTTGGTCTTATGAAAGAAATAAATCACAAGTGAAAGTAACATGCTGCTCAGAAGCTGGTAAAGAGAGATTAAAAGCCTCAGTCAAAAGCTATTTTCATTTTCAAACCAGCATGCTTGCGAGTATTCCTTGGCCAGGCTGTCAATCAAAAGCCTTGTTGTACAAGGATCTGATACTGGATCCAGGCAGACAAGACTTTTGACAAGAAAATTTGTTTGTTGTGGCTGTGGTGCTACATAGATGCAGAGCAAGGTCGGTCACACTGACAGATCATCAATGGAGGAACCTGTAACAAGTGCAGTAACACCATGTTGAATGCCACCCTACTTGTACTCTGAGGTTAACTGGTGGCTCTTGCGAGGCTTGCTTCTGCACTTGGAGAGTTGGACAACTTTTATGATGCTTAAGCTGCCTGGCTATAAGTATGTATCCCATAAAAACCTGATTCTCCCTGGCAGGGATGCAAACTGCTAGGAAGTTGTAATTTGCTTACGTCAAGTCAGAAAATGATGCCACTTACAGAAAACCCTTTCCAGAGTCATATCACTGCAGAGTACAACTAATGAGAGCCAATCATATGACTTCACTAAAGGAAGCACCATTTTCAGGTCTGATATTTCCTGGAGTGATGTGATTAAGAATGATAGTGCATTACGCAGGATAAAAACTGGGCTCATGTTACTTTGTTATAAGGGGTAGATAAGTCACGTATGGTGGTAACCCTGCTCAGGGGGGTTAGAAGATCAGCAAAATTTCCAAGCATCCTCCCATGCATCTTTCTATGCTGTGTGTCTGTGTTTGGGGGGAGGGAGGGGTTGCTGTGGTGGGTGGTGGGTGGGTTGCAAGCATCTGTATAGAGGATGAGGGTCCAGGTCCTTAATGTTAAAAAAAAAAATTGTACCTAGGGTAGAGTGAGACGGTTGGGGGAAGCGCATTGTGTTGGATTCTGCTTCTGGTTTGGTCTTTCTTGCTGATTAAGGTCAGGAAGGAAGTGGGCACCAGAGAATTCTTGCAGTCACAGATGTGTTATGTTGGTCATCTGTGATTCCAGTGAGACTGTACATGAAGTAAGTTACTTCTCTAAGTGTGTAAGAGTGTCAAACTGATGCCCTACTTTGAAGGTACCCTTATCATACAGGAGGGTGTTTAAACAGGGTAAAGGATTTGACTACTTTATTTTGCAGTTGAACTCAAAAGCTGGTGACAGCAAGAGCTAGAAGCACGTAAAGTCTTTTTTTCATTGTAAAATACGTTTCACTGCTTCTTGCAAGCAGTGTAGAATTATTTTTAAGTGCATCTGGAAGGTTTATGCAGCTTGGATACTTTTTTTTTAATCTCCCCCAATTTAACTTTCCAGGTTGAGTGGCTTTTTCTTCTTGTGTACAAGAAATAGTCTAAATAAATGACAAAAGTCACCTTCTTTTTGAGCAGCTTGATGGTACTTAATGGGAATGCCAAGAAGCTAAGCATCTTTGTAGTAAAGATTTTGGAGGCCAGTAGTAGGGTTGTTTACAATTTTAGAATTTAATATCACTACTCTGTGGTTACTGTATTAATTTATGAAGAAATGGAATAATATATAAAAGCATCACATGCTGTGTTTGTGCTGCAGTAGTTTGGCAGACACAATCTTGAGTAAGAGTGGAGAGATTATAGTTTATCTCTGTATTTGGAACTGTAGAGATCACTACAGGAGTACTGTATCCAGTCCTGGTGTCCACAGTTCAGGAAGGATGGTAAATTGGAGAGGGTTCATAAAAGCCACAAGAATGAATAAAGAATTGGAAAACACTTCCTAAAGTGAAAGACTCTGAGCTCAATCTGTTTATCGTAACAAATAAAAGGTTAAGGGGTGATTTGATCTTCATTAATACCTACAGAGAGAACAGAAATTTGATAGTCAGCTCTTCAATCTAGCAGAGAAAGGTAGAATATGATCCAATATGATCCAATACGATCCAGTGAGCTGAAAGTTGAAGTCAGGCAAATTCAGAATGAAAATTAGGTGGAAATTTTTTAACAGTGAGAGTAATAAACCATTGGAACGCCTTACCAAAGGTTGTGGTGGCGTTTTCTATCACAACCTATTTTTAAATCAAGACTAGATTCTCAAAGGTATGTTCTAGTTCTAGGAATTAATTCAGTGAAGTCCTAGGGCCTGTGTTTTACAGGAAGTCAGACTAATTGATCACGATTCCTTCTGTCCTTATAATCTATGAATAGTCACCAGCAGAGGCAAAACACACTGTGACTGTCATAGTGGAAAGACACCAAATTGAATTTACCCATAAACATAATAAAATTCTCCTGATTCAGTGCCAGGAAAAAAGTGCTGCAGTATTGTTAAAACTTCAGAGACTGAGTTAGGACTAACCCCAAGTGCTGAGGTGGTTTGCCAATGGGCATGTGGGCAATATTCTGTCCATCCATTCCGATAAGCAGGCAAAGCACTGAAATATACAGGTGGCAGGAATCTTGTACAGTCAACACCTTTGTGTTCTCACAAGGATGGAAGGACTGCTAGGATGGTGGGCACAGAGCAACATGTACCAGTCCTGAGAATGACCCTTTACGTATTTGGAAATTTTGGTACCTGCCAACATTTGGGAAACCATAGGTTATTCTTCTCCTTTATTCAAGAGCAAACACAACCACTCTGACACCAAGTAAGGTAAAATAGGATGAATTTCTCCACAAACAAATATTATATTTCTTAGATAAGCAAATCATACAATAAATCATCACACTGGCATTGACTCAGGGCAGCTATATTGGAAACTAATTATATGCCAATGTTCGAATATTTACAGCTTTGAAGGAGCACACACCTGTTAACAGCTGGCTGAGAAGTAGCACTGGCTACTGCTGAAAACTGCTGTCCTTTCCTCTCTGATGGAGGGATAGGTACTGGGAAGTGCCTCTGTTGCATGAACGGTCTGTGTTCTCCAATGGTTTCCTTTTTCTAAACTCTTGATTGAGGCTTTTGTAAATGATGGGCCAGATCCAGAGCTCACTGCAGACAATGGACTTCAATAGATACTGCTGGATTAGATCCTTTAGACCAGGGGTCTCAAACACGCTACCCGGAGGCCGCATGCGGCCCACGGAGTTATTTCCTATGGCCCGCCAAGCTCCCCTCACCCCCCGCTTCCCCTCCCCAGCATGCTGCGTCCCTGCTCCTCCGCTGACCTCCCAGTGCTTTCCTGCCACCAAACAGCTGTTTGGCGGCACTTAGGACTTTCCAGGAGGGAGCGGGGAGGGGAGTGGGGACGTGGCATGCTCAGGGGAGGAGGCAGAGAAGAGGCAGGGATTTGGGGAAGGGGTTGGAATAGGGGCAGGGAGCGGGCAGAGTTGAGGCAGGGACTTTGGGGAAGGGGTTGGAATGGGGTCAGGGAAGGGGTGGGAAGAGGCGGGGCGGGGCCTCATGGAAGGTTTCAGCGATGCGGCCCTCGGACCAATGTACTAGTCCTCATGTGGCCCTCGTGGTGATTCGAGTTTGAGATCCCTGCTTTAGACTAACCCCGTGGCTAAAATGATGAACAAAGCTGACAACCATATCATGAATAATGACAGAGCATGGTTCCTATTTTGCATTTAAACACCAATTTTATGGTATTTTAGGTGAATTGGCTGGTTGCAGATCAAAACACTGTGGAAAATACAACCTATAACTCAGAAAAGGTCTGGGGAAAAGTTCCAACAACACAATCCTTTGCAAACAGCTGGTCAGATTCACTAGTAGCGGAACAGGGAGGTGTAAATTACAGCTGCTTGAACCAATAAAGTCATCTGTGCCCAGAGTGGGAGGAGTGGGTTGACCCCAAAGTAGACAACGATACTGCTACCTTCTCTGAATGGGGAAGCTTTGATTTGTGGTCAGAGCCTCACCGGTGAAAGATGCTGAGACGATGCTTGGAATCAACACAACCCCAAGAAATTCTAATCCCCACCACTCTCCCACGTTATGCCTTATGCAGGACAACTGAGGTTGTGGATTCTTTATACCAATGCAACCTCTTACCCTGGAGAACTTTTCATCTGGTTGTCCTGCTCTGGAATTGACCACCAGTATTGACCCTGCACTGAATCCAAGCAGAGTCCTTCTGAAATGCAAGGCTACTCTTTGAATTTGACATTCCAATGCTACTATATTTTATTGGCTATTTTATTTACTCTCTTCCAAATTACTACCTCTGAAGATATGTCAGAGCACACAGGAACAGAATAAGTTATAGTACCCTTGGAGGTAGCTGAGTTGGAGGAAATCAGCCATGCCACTGGAGATGGCTGTCAGTAATGTGCCTTCCAAAGGCATAATTCCTGCTGAGTGATGGGTGCGTGTGCTGGGAAATACCCTTTATCACACCTGTGTAACAGATCCAACTAACATTGCCCCTCATCCTCAGTGCAGCCGCCCCAGTGTAACAGGGGGAGGAGAATCTGTGTCCCTTCTGGGATCACTCCTCCCAGTGCTAGGAGGCAGATTATTCCTCCTTGTGAACAGGTGAACTAGGAAGGCAAAAATGCTCCTTTTGCTATTTTCTCTCTCTCCTAGTATGAGGCACAATGAAAGCCAATCAGACTAAACAATAAAGGACAAAATGGACAGACATGCAGACTTGATGCTCTGGTACATTTAGCACAACAAATAGCATGAATTGGGCAGAATCAGTAAAAGCTCTTATAGTCAGAATAAATTGGATTTAATGATACCTATAACAGAATGATCATCTGGCATATTGAATGGGGGAAAATACAACGTATAAATAAAGTCCACTTAATTGATTAAGCCATGCACATAGTAGTGGATGATTGAAAAGCACACTGAACTTGCAGGCGTACAGCATACTTATGGGGTGGACAGAAAGCCTCCTATAATTGATTTCTTCCCCTTTATCCTGTGACTGATGTCATTTTGATGTCTGTGTCAGGTCCACAAGATCCTTCCATAAGCAAAGTGTGAGCCTGGAGTTCTGTCATGTAATTTATTGAACAATCAGTAATGTCTGACTCTTGGAATCTCTGTTGTTAAAAAGTTACCATCACACAAAAGCTCCTTGTTAAGTTTCAGGATTGCCTTAGACAACAGAGTGCACAGGAAATAAACCCTTCTAATGCCAGTTTTACATGCAGTAAAGCAATTCTAAGCAGACCAGATGGCCAGTGATAAAGACTGGAAATGTAATCAGAAACGTTCTTTTCAATATCTGTCAACCCTTTGTTACTGTAAGTAGCTTTGTGTTTACCAATTCAAGAGAGATTTCTCAAAGCATCAATTCTGTGTACTATGCTTGCAGTAAATATTTGATATTAGGCTTCAGCTAGTACTTGGGGGGAAGAAGGGGGATCTGAGTTTTATTAGGTTAGAAAATTTGGAAGAGAAGAGTAGAATACAATTTTTCCATAATTCAGTGACCCCAATTTCCAGTTTTATAAATGAATGGCCACAGACATTTATGACGAAATAAAATAATTATGCTTTAGTAGGAGGACATCCTAATATATCTTTATTGCATTATTTTATCGCTTACTATCACCATGGGACCATGAAGAATGAAATCAGTTGTCCAGCTCTCTGTTTCCTCTTCAATGCAAATAAACTGAATAGCTTGCAAAAAAATAACTCTCCATGTCTGCCATCACTCTACTCAGGAAGTCAATTCCCTCATTTAGGGAATATTTCCAAATTCCTTGTACACTCAAAACTCCTGTTGAATTTAGTGGGAATATTGGAGCTGCAAGGCATGCAGGATTGGGCTCTTTGTCTTTCCTCCCCCTATTAGTGAGCTTCAATAGTATGACAAAGGGTCTTGACTTTCTGCCTGATGGGAAGGTGAGTGGCCATATCTCAAGCACCTGGTGAACCAATGTGACAAGAATCCAAAACAGGTTCTCCACCATGAGGCCTCATGTTTCTATAAAAGATATGCGGTCAGAAGTGAAACTGCAGTTCACCTTTCATACAGAAGACACAGGAGAAGATTAACCTGACTTCATGATAGAAATCTTCAGGGGTTTCTTAGGGACAGAGATTCCCAAACAGAACTGGGAGAGATGCAAACACCAAAGATAACTGTTCCTGCTAAATTAACATAAAATATTGTAAGACATACTTACAAGCTTTGTTTTAGATTGCATCCAAATTCTAATTCACTTTCTTCCCTGGGCTTGGAAAATCTCTAAAAATGTGTGTAGTCAACATGGGGGCTCCTCCTCCTTTATACTGCAGGCTGACCCTCTAGTGACAGTGTACCTCACCTCTCAAGAAGAGGAGACATCAAAAAGCCTAACTCTTATTTCTCCTCTGGACTCTACCTCCAAGTCACTGTCAGGCATTAGTAGAGGCTGTAATGTTGTGTGTTGGTGTCTGCTTGACCTTCAGTGGTATTCCATAGGGAAAGGTGGAGTGGACTACGCAGGCCAGGAAGCTATGCTCAAAACATAGGCCACTTCAACCATTTCTGTATTATAGAGCAGAGCATATCATCCACATATGTATTTGTCTAAAACTTCCATCCTCAAGCCAGCAACATCAGTTTGCAACAAAGCTTTGCTGCAATTAAATTGGAGGAAGATCTTATTTCAACCGATAGGATTGCAGTATGCAAGTGAATTGAAGATCATGACAGTATGTGAGAGAGAATAAAGGGGAAAAGAGAATAGGAGAGTTAATCTAGTCCTGATGTCACAATGCCACCAGTCAGCAGGCCATAATTCAGTGAGGGCAGGGAGAAAATGGAAGGGGAAATTCTGCCTTGATTTAACAATCTCACCAATGTATCACAGGTACAAACTAGTTCTAACATAATTGATCAGTGTTACTAGTAATGGGCCTAGCATATCAATGGGTATTTAACACTCCAGAACCTTGAGGAATTTGGATTTAGAGTTTTAATCTGAACTTTTCTGTTGACCCTTTTCTATGTAGAGTGCTATATCTAAGTAACCCTCTTCCCTAAAAACTTTCAGAAAATTTGGATCCAGAACCAAACTTTCCAGTTCTGGTCCATCCTGAATCTAGATGTATTGAAGCTAGAGATGCAAAAGCCTTATCAAATTATTTACAGTAGATTAGTCCCTTACTAGTGGAGGATTGTTCCCAACAAAATATATTTTTTGAGCTTTTCCAGCCTAATTTTAAGCATTTTAACTGATAGAGTTTCCAGCAATTCCCTAGGAATATTATTATACAGTTTACGTGTTCAGTATAGGGCACATATTTCTCTCTGATCTAATCTTGAGCCATGTAATTGGATATTTCTCTTTTGTACTTAATGCGTCATTTCAGAATGCTCTGAATTCATTTCAGTATGTTCTCCCCTATTAAGCTATGCTGCGTTATATGCCAGTTTACTAAATGCTGCAATTATTTGTTACAAAGTCTGCTTTTTGCTCTTGTGGAAGTACAGCCTATGCAGTTACCACAAATTTCCTTTGTAGCATGTCACATGTTCTTGTTGCCTGAACAAATAGTAGTTCAGAAACGAAAAGTTACAAACACTGCTCGACTGATCTATTCAGGTATCAAGCTCAATGGGAAAAATCCTGCCCTGACCTGAAAGAGCCAGTTGGGGATTAGTGCAGGGAGCAGAGCTGGCTACCAACCAGTGCAAGAAATCATCCTGCACTTCTGGGCAGAATGGCTCAGAGTGGGGCACTGAAATATATAGCCAGAGGCTGTTTATAACTCCAAATATACTTCCTAGACCCCTTTAGACTATTATGGAGACCTGCCATGTTGCTTACATAGAAAAGAATTCTCCCTCTAATCATCTCCCACCAGGGCAGCACAAGAAAGGGATAGATTTAGGGATAGATTTTCAAAGGTATTCAGGCACTTAAAAATGAGGATAGACATCTAGCGGGAATTTTGAAATTTCCTTGGGCCAAGATCCTCAAAGGTATTTAAATGCCTAACTCCCACTGATTTCAGTTCAGTCTTGGCCTATGTGAAAATCCCATTAGGAATGTATCTGCATTTTTCCTATTGTGATTTTATTCTTGTAGCTTCTTTCAGGAAGAGCAAAACATCACCCCAGAAAAACTGTAATTGAAACTCTTGTGGAGCTATTTTATGCAACATACTGTAACTGAAAACGTATTTTATGAGACTAGGTAAAGTTTTGCAAAGAACTGATACTTGAATCTCTTGAACAACAGAGTATGATGTTTCAAGAAGAAATTCTTCCCTGAAACCTGCCAGCTAGAATTACAAAGTATATTTTTAATATTCATTTCTGTGAACTTAGCTAGAGAAGGGCTTGATGTGTGAAGCCTCTATCCAGATCACTTTGGATGAGCTATTACCAGCAGGAGAGTGAGTTTGTGTGTGTATGGGGGTGGGGAGGTGAGAAAACCTGGATTTGTGCTGGAAATGGCCCACCTTGATTATCATGCACATTGTAGGGAGAGTGGTCACTTTGGATGAGCTATTACCAGCAGGATAGTGAGTTTGTGTGTGTATTTTTGGTGAGGGGTGAGAAAACCTGGATTTGTGTAGGAAATGGCCCACCTTGATTATCATGCACATTGTGTAGAGAGTTGTCACTTTGGATGGGTTATTACCAGCAGGAGAGTGAGTTTGTGGGGGGGGAGGGGGGGAGGGTGAGAAAACCTGGATTTGTGCTGGAAATGGCCCAACTTGATGATCATTTTAGATAAGCTATTACCAGCAGGACAGTGGGGTGCGAGGAGGTATTGTTTCATGATCTCTGTGTGTATATAAAGTCTGCTGCAGTTTCCACGGTATGCAGCCGATGAAGTGAGCTGTAGCTCACGAAAGCTCATACTCAAATAAATTGGTTAGTCTCTAAGGTGCCACAAGTACTCCTTTTCTTTTTATCCAGATCCAGTGTTTTTTCCAAGTTTGTGATGTTGAGTTTTGGGATTGAGGTCTCAGCCAAATGATGAAAGGCCTGACCGTTGAAGTTTAAACCAAGATCTGTGTATGCATCCTTTCCCAAAATGGAGATTCACAGTTTTGATTTAAGCTAATCTCTTGTAAACCGTTTCCATGTTAAGTTTTAATTGAGTCTGTACCTGGCTAGGGTCATGGTTTGTGTTCCCCCCACACAACATGGTAATACACAATTAGTAATCATAGCAGCTAACAGCATGTCACCCTTGCTAGAAGCTGAGGCTAGCTCATGAAAGTCTTTCTGTAACACTGTTACCTTGCAGTGTAGACAGGATTTCTCAGTGTTAGGGGGCTTATTCCTTCACCCACTTACTTCTCTGGTCCTTCTCGCATGAACAGAGAGCAACAATACCTGAAGTCCAAAGGTGCAAACAATTCGATGCTTATTGGGGTTGTCAAGGTTCCTCCCCCACTCTGAACTCTAGGGTACAGATATGGGGACCTGCATGAAAAACCTCCTAAGCTTATCTTTACCAGCTTAGGTCAAAACTTCCCCAAGGTACAAAATATTCCACCCGTCGTCCTTGGATTGGCCGCTACCACCACCAAACTAATACTGGTTACTGGGGAAGAGCTGTTTGGACGCGTCTTTCCCCCCAAAATACTTCCCAAAACCTTGCACCCCACTTCCTGGACAAGGTTTGGTAAAAAGCCTCACCAATTTGCCTAGGTGACTACAGACCCAGACCCTTGGATCTTAAGAACAATGAACAATCCTCCCAACACTTGCACCCCCCCTTTCCTGGGAAATGTTGGATAAAAAGCCTCACCAATTTGCATAGGTGACCACAGACCCAAACCCTTGGATCTGAGAACAATGAAAAAGCATTCAGTTTTCTTACAAGAAGACTTTTAATAAAAATAGAAGTAAATAGAAATAAAGAAATCCCCCCTGTAAAATCAGGATGGTAGAGACCTTACAGGGTAATTAGATTCAAAACATAGAGAACCCCTCTAGGCAAAACCTTAAGTTACAAAAAAGATACACAGACAGAAATAGTTATTCTATTCAGCACAATTCTTTTCTCAGCCATTTAAAGAAATCATAATCTAACACATACCTAGCTAGATTACTTACTAAAAGTTCTAAGACTCCATTCCTGGTCTATCCCCCGCAGAAACCAGCATTTAGACAGACACACAGACCCTTTGTTTCTCTCCCTCCTCCCAGCTTTTGAAAGTATCTTGTCTCCTCATTGGTCATTTTGGTCAGGTGCCAGCGAGGTTACCTTTAGCTTCTTAACCCTTTACAGGTGAGAGGAGCTTTCCCCTGGCCAGGAGGGATTTTCAAAGGGGTTTACCCTTCCCTTTATATTTATGACAGGGGTGAACTTCCAGAAAGCATGATTTCAGTTTCCTTCCTAAGTGTCCCCATTCCCAGCTGACACCACAGAGCCTTACAACTGTGTCCCTGTTCCTGCCCTTAGCCAAACATGATTCCAATTTCCCCACCCCCATTCCCTGTTCCCATTTCCCCCTTTAGCAAAACATGATTCCAGTTTCCCCACCCCCATTCCCGTTCCCCCACCCACACATCCACCCCCTTCCTGATTAACTGCATACTATATAGTAAAACTTGAGTTCTGCTTAGCTATACCTTAACCAATCATTTTACTGAAATTTAACTAACCAATCCTAACATATTGTAACATGATTTAACCAATTATATCCCACCACCTTAATTAGTTTACCCCCAGCAAAATTAATCATACAGCAGACAAAAACAATCACAGAACCAGACAGAGATTATACAGACAAACAATGGCAAATTGGGAACTATAATGACAAAACAATACAGAAGTGAGGATTTCACATCCCAGCTATTGATAAGTGAGTTCTTACCAGACAGGATGCTATCAAACTAAGTTTCCGTTTACATCTTCTAGGCACTTCCCTTTCTCTGGAGGCGATAGGTATTATCAGGACAGGATTGTATCCTAACAGCCCAATAGCACCTTATTTCAATGTGACTCGTTTGGAATGTGAGGATGTGACCGTTCGCTTCCTAGCTTATGGCTGCCTCTGTTGCTTAGCTAGAGATCTCAGCCTAAGAACAGGGCCTCAGACTGTCACAGTAAGAGAAGGACCTTACACCGGCAGACAGTGATTTTCATTCTTTCTTTTATACCTCTATAACTAGCTAAGTGATAAGAATACACCTAAATTCTTAGAGTATAGGCCTTTACAGACAGGCCTGAATATCTATATCCTAACACTCAGCAGTGCCTGTAGAGGCAGTTCAAGCTCTCTTCTTTCCTCCTAGCTCTCTGGGTGATACAACATCCCTGAGGGCTTTGCCCCATGCAAAGCTGGTCCTGCTCTGTGTATGTGTCATAAGGGCACTCTATCCCCCACTGAAGCACTGTGGGATAGCTGCCTAGGTTTTCTCAGAATGCACTGTTACAAACATGGTTGGCAGTATGGTAGGTGTGGACACAAACATAGTTGTGTTGTGAAAAAAAAGTGTGTGCTGTGTTTGTTTGAACCGCATCAGATAAGAGCAGCATGATGTGTTCCCAAAAGTTGGATGCACATGCAGTCTGGATATAGTCTGAACAAACAAGCACTCAGATACATATAGATCAGTGGTTCCCAGACTTGTTCCGCCGCTTGTCCCTCGGCCCGCGCCACTTTCAGCAGCTCCCATTGGCCTGGAGCAGTGAACCGCGGCCACTGGGAGCCGCGATCGGCCAACCTGCAGACAAGGCAGGTAAACAAACTGGCCCGGCCCGCCGGGGGCTTTCCCTGCACAAGCGGTGGAACAAGTCTGGGAACCACTGATCTAGATCAATAAAGATTAAAAAAAACTCAGACACACTTGAGCAGGCTGCCAACACCATCGTGCCTCTAATCTTCCCCCTGAGTAGCTTTGCTGCCTTGGTTCTGGCTCTGAAGTTCATGAATTATTGCTACAGGGAAAGCTAAGGGAAGTGTGCGATTCTCTTTTTCAGACTGTGGGACTCTAATTACCAGTAGCTGCTGCCTTCTTCACATGGTTTAACTGTTCCCTGGGTAGTTATAAAAGCTGAAGAAAAGATTTTTCAGACTAGCATTTCAAACTAAGATAATGTACCCAGCCAACTGCTATACAAAGGGTGTATGCAGATCTATAGACTAATCTACAAGGGCCCTGCCATCTCAGCTTAATAACCAAATGGACATTTTGAGTTAGCTCTAGCTTTTAGTATCAGCAAGAAACATCTTCATAAACGCATATCAGTTCTTTCCTTGCACGTTGACATACTTAACACATACTGCTGGGGAAAGTAGCTAGTAAAAAGCTTTTTAGGGCGGTGCAAATAAATATTAATGCAAAATTACTGCAAATGCTGTTTTACTATGGAGTCAACTATTAGAGCTGATTCGACAATTAGATATCGATGTCTGGCTAGCAGGCCCTCCGACAGCAATTCTGGGCCCCAGGGCCAGGGCAAGGGCTGTCCCTGGTGGTGCGGGGCGTGGGACGGAAATGACGAATCTTACTTCCAGGACCAACTGCGCTGGCCAATCGCGCTGGCCCATGGGGCCCCCCAAAGCACGGGGCCTGGAGCGGTTGCGCATGCCTAGGAGCCCTGCGGCCCACCGAGGCGATTTAAAAGGGCCTGGGGCTCCCAGCTGCTGCCGCTTCTACCAGACCTTTTCAAATCGCTCGGGCCCCTGGGCAATTGCCCCCTTTGACCCCACCCCTATCAGCAGGCCTGCTGGCAAGTCTGTCTTCTCCAGTGGTTTCCTTTTTTCTAAAATCTTGAAGGAGGAATTTGTAGGTGATAGTCGAGATCCGGAGCCCACTGAAGACAATAGACTTTGCTGGAAGCTGCTGGATCAGATCGTTAAAATCTTCATAGGAGTACATAATAGCATTGGTATGGAATCTTTTATTGCAAAGGCGCCAAAAATGCTTTGCAGATAACATGTCAAATTCTAGCCCTATTTGCTTACTCAGTAGAAATGAATGACTAATTTGTGATGAATAATTTATTCCTCTTTTTCCTGCTCAGAAATAGCTGTGAGCAGATTGTGGTTGTTTCAGAATTTTTTAATTATTCTAATTCATTTACTGAATGTTTTTAAATGTTTCACTTATGGATTGATCAAGAAGATTTAACCCTTGAGCTGTGTTTCTTAGGTAAGAGATCTTTCTCATATATTGTTTCTGCTCCCTTTTTGATGAGCACAGAAGTACTTTTAGTGGGAATACATAAACATACGCATTTAAAAGTCTTGGGGCCTGACTCTTCATTCTGTTACATCTGTTCTCTGCATGTTTTATTCTGTAACTCTGTTGAAACGATAGGTTTTGTAGGTGTAATTCTGGTGTAACAAGCAGAGAATCAGGCTCTTGAGTCCCATGAATACTCATATGTGCAACTTCTAAATTTGCTAACTTCATTCATTTTTACCAGTAAAATTCAATCATGAAAGGGACTACGTGTATGAGTGCGGCTCTCACCAGTCTGATCTTTACTGACTGGGCCTGATCCAAAAACAATTGATCCTAATGGAAAGACTGTGGGCTTTGAATCAGGCCTTAAATGAAAAACAGAACTGATACAAATAAAAGTTGTTGGACAGAAACAAAGTTACAGACAGGTTTCAGAGTAACAGCCGTGTTAGTCTGTATTCGCAAAAAGAAAAGGAGTACTTGTGGCACCTTAGAGACTAACCAATTTATTAGAGCATAAGCTTCCGTAGTCGAAATTATGAAAGAATTATGACCCTCTGGAAGTGGAAAAGAAATGATCTTCTCCCTTTTCCAAAGCAAGGCATATATTTACCTCATCATCACAACAGTAAACAACTGGAAAAAAGTTCATTGATATATATAATCCTAGCATGACCCTTTCTTCTGTAGAAAATCAATGCTTTCAAAAGCAAGCCTTAGAACTGTACGATTGAAAGTTAAACAGTCCTATTCAGGGACTATTTTTAATAACCCGAAGTGGCATATTTTCATGCAAAAAATTCTACATGTTAACACATCACTGCGAATGCTATTGATTGCTATTGATCATTTCTGCTGAGACTTCAACATTTGGATGGGATACTATTGGGGTGATTTGGGTTTTGCATCCCCTCATCATTCATGATTATGTTTTGCAAAATTAAACTCAAACCCAAGTGGGTTTTGAGTCCAATTCCATCTTGGAGGGTGGTCTTGCTCCAACTGAAATCAATGGCAAAACTGATTTGCTGAATTTAATATGAAAATAGCAATTTATTATTAACCACTGCTAATGGTTCAAAAATGAATCAGTAATTGAAGACAGTGACAAGTAATAACAGAAGAATCAAACCCTTTAAAACATGCTTAAAGCACTTCAAAGAACCACTGGATTCCATGGAAGTTCTGTACAGTTGCTGAATTGGGCCCCTGCATGTTATAGATTATTTTTGCATTATGTGTCTGAGCTGCACAGTGGATGTTACTGGGCATTAAGACATCTTTGCTCAGACTTGGGGAGAAATAATAGAATTTCCAAGAAGAGGGATGAAGACAGTAATTGAAAAGAATCCATGTTACTTTTACTTCTGGAAAATTAAATGAGATGACATCTCAAGATCACAGTTTTGAGTAGTAATTCCTTACTTAAAATAGACAGATTCCATACAACTACAGTTGCTTACTTCAGCTATTGTAACAACCTTAAATATATTTAAGTAAAATTCTTCTTTGGAGATCCTTCCTCCCCCCAGTTGGAAACTCCATAGAAGGGGAACAGGGGAGAAGAAAACTCCCCTAGGCTCCTCTCACAGGATTTCCCTCAGGTGCTCCTTGTAAGGTACCTCCCTGCAGAAAATACAGGGGTTGTCCCCCAAGACCTGCAGATCTTAGGGAATACACATTACATCCACATAAACACCAAGGGCCTCTGTTCTGATGTCTGGCTTCTAGACAGCACAGCTCTGTTATGTCACCAGTGACTGCCTCTGGAGCCTCCCTTTAGAGGGATGCTCCCCAGCACAGAGGGGGGCTATGATGAACAACTAGTGCATCTTTGACAGGTTTCAGAGTAGCAGCCATGTTAGTCTGTATCCACAAAAAGAAAGGGAGTACTTGTGGCACCTTAGAGACTAACAAATTTATTTGAGCATAAGCTTTCGTGAGCTACAGCTCACTTCATCGGATGCATACAGTGGAAAATACAGTGGGGAGATTTTATATACACAGAGAACATGAAACAATGGGTGTTACCATACAGACTGTAATGAGAGTGATCAGGTAAGGTGAGCTATTACCAGCGGGGGGTCGGAGGAAACCTTTTGTAGTGATAATCTTTATTCTCCTTTTACTTTTTGGTGTATTTCCGCATAGACTGCTGATGGTGGCTGGGGCCGGGGGGACGGGGACCGTGTGCATCAAGCACTGACCCCACCCTCAACCATTCCCTTTCCCCCTTTCTACAGAGGGCTGCCCACTGGGTCCAGGAATGGAAGGATGCTGACACAGATGCACTGTGAAATGTGTAGCTCTGCTCTGCTCTGCGGAAGGGTAGACTGCACAGAGATGGTCTCCTGTTTGTGGGGATCCTGTGGGTATGATCCCCTGGTGACCAGTCACAAAGAAATAAACATGCTGCTCCATGTTACTATTCAGCACCCACCTGCAAACAAATGACAGTTAATTTCCATGGGCTATTAAGTGCTTGAGTGTACCGGACCAGTGCCAATCCACAGCTTATTAAGTGGAAATAGCATGTATTACAGTGGTAGATAATGCGTGCAGTGTAGTTGTAGCCATTTCGGTCCCAGGATATTAGAGAAACAAGGTGGGTGAGGTAATATTTTTTATTGGACCAACTTCTGTTGGTCAGAGAGACAAGCTTTTGAGTCACATAGAGCTCTTCTACAGGTCTGGGACAAGTACTAGAGCATCCCAGTTAAAAGCAAGGTGGAACAGATTATTTAGAATAAGTAGCTTGCACACATTCTAAGGGACCATTCAAGGCAGAGTGGCGTGTTAACACCTCTGCAATCATAGGACAAAAAAGAGGGCTTTAGTGAGTTATAGATTGTGGTAAGAAGCTATAAATCCAGTGTCTCTGTTCTGTCCATGATTTTTAGTGTCTCGCAGAGTAATCAACTTAAGGCTTGTCTTTTGAAAGTGTGCAGATTTCCTTTGAGGATGAGGACTGATAGGTCAGATATAGAGTGGTTGCTTTGTGAAAAGTGTTCACTCACAGGTGATAGGATGTTTTGGTAGAGAAGGAAGCTTTCCAAAATCATTTCCTGAGTTGTTTTGTTTACGAAATGGACATAACCACACTAATATGCCCTTTATCTGACTCATTGCAGAATACTTACCTGTCTGATGATATACTGAATCTTAAGTGAAAAGGACAATTCTTTCTATTACAGGCCTTCTATTGGTCTTTTATACTCTCAAGAACCATATCTTTTAACTAAACACATTGAAGGAATTGTAACACGAGATGTTCTGTATCTTTTCTGTCTCAACAGAAATCTACAAAAGGCTATCCAAAGGAAACCAAAAATAGCTTGATTCTGCCCAGTCACACACATTGCTTACCAATACCAAGGACATCTCCAAAATTAGACATTGTTTATACACTTTTATCATGTTACCTTCTTGACTCAAGTGTTGTGGTTTGCACCCCACCTAATCACTTGTTCATTTAGCTACCTGAGCTGTGTGGTATGGTTTATCTGAATCTGAAAAAAAAACATCATGCAGAGTATTCAGCAATGGAAAACAAAACCTGAAGGAAGGGATAGTTTTAGTCAAGTGGTAAACCAATTCAACATGTTCGACATGTATTGTGAACCAACATAAACCAATGCAAACCAGTCAATGGTGTTGAAAGGAATGTGCCGCTGGGCAGCAAAGGCTGGAGAGCAAGGGTGAGCAGTTCTTCTCAACTCCCCCTTCTCCCAGCTCTCTGGTCTGGTGAGAGCTCTCCTTCCTGGTTCAATCTACTTTAAGCCCTTCTGGGCAGGAACCTAATGATCTCTTCACTCATCTCCTCTTTAGCTTCATCAAAATGTTTCTTGTAAAATGAGTAAGTTAGGTTTGGAATGTATCCCAAATTTCACATGAAATCCCCCCCTTGTACACGTTGCAGTATGAGGAAGATTTATGTGGTCAGAGTTGTTGGCATCGATGAAGCTGCACATCTATGTTTCCTGTGTGTCGTTTGATGAGCACATCTGCCTCACATTCTTCCCCCCCCCCACTCCCCCCAGATATAGGGTTGCAGGGTGGGTAGGTTTGTATATTTTCTATTTAATTTTGGCTTCTGGTGTGACAGCACCCCGGCATAGAGAGTCTCCCCTTTCCTACAGCTGGCCTTGATCATAGGATGAACACCAGGTGTTTTCTGCACGTTCCTGCATTCTGGATTGTCCAGTTTAGTCTCTCCCCAGTTCAAGCTATGGCCACCATTGTGATGGTGTTTTATTTGCTGTGAGAACGGGACAGCCATTGAATGCACCCTCTTAATTCAGACAGGAGATGCCACTCAGAAAATTGACTAAGCAGCACTCATTCTCAGAAACTAAGCACGTCACTCTCACATTGTCTGAACTCCTCTGATCTGAATAGCAAGGATCCTGGAGGTGGCCTGTGAACATTCCTGAATTGTTTAGTATTTGGGGAAAGGAGGGACAACTCTATTGCACTGTACCTCTTTAAAACAGTTACAAAGTCATGAACAATCAGGTGGTGGATTGAGAGACAATGTGAAATGACTTTGTGGTTTCAGCTGAGTTCCTAGTGAAGACTTGTCTGCACTGCTAAAATCACCATCACAATTGACACTGAAACCTCTGTTGGCAGCCTACAGGCTGCTGAGTCTAGGATGACTAAATAGTCCATTTTCCTGTTTGGTTTGCCATTAACTATTCTCCTCAAAATGGTGACATTTTCCACTGTAGAGTTCATTATCATCATATTAGTCCTGGAGTAGCCTACCCCTATTATGATTTCAAAGCCAATTATGCTAGCACCATGTTTGTCTTGTGAACCATTAATCATAGAGTTTGTTGCATGTCTTGCTGTGCCAGTGAAAAGAAAGGAAAATGGATGACTGAAAAATACGGCACAGCAGATGTAAAAAAGGACTACAAGATCCTTGTTCCTTTTTGAAAAGTAATTGGAACGCTACTGAATTGTAGACAAGACAATATTTTTACGTTTTAAAACAAATTGATTAGTTAAAAAATTTAAGTGGCATGTTGTAGAGTGGAAAAATATTTAATTTTAATCGGATTGTTTGCTGTACTCAGAGAATTTGTATTGACTCCAGCCCATGTAATTGTAGTTGGATATCTGAATTTGAGCTGTTAATTATCTTTCCTTAGTAATTTCATGGAGCATAAGCATATTACCTTCTGCAATGAAAGTTCACTTTAAGTAATAGTTTAGCTACAAACTCCAGGTTCTTCGCTGTAATTACTGCTACTTCCATATTTTCAAGATAAATCTGTTAATTAACAACTACATAGCAATGCCTGTCTGAAATATTTCATCCTCTTAAAGAAGAGTCCAGGAAAATAAGGAAATAATTTCTCAGATATGCAGAAAGAAATCTCCTTTAGAGATTGTTAATTTGACCCTAGCAATATGCAGAAATTTTCCTGTTGTACCCATATTTGCCAGTCAAATATGCAACAGTTTAGGGCTTTTTGAACTCATGAGGGACTTGTAAGTTAACACTACAAACTTTAGTTCTCAGGGACTAGCAATGAACCAACTCCAGCAGATCTATATGAAGATGTAAAACTTCAGGACGAACCCACTCCTCCCTCTGCACACAGATGCCTTGCGCCCACTAGGGAAAATGTGTGCTTTTAACAGTGCTTAATTTGTGCCACGGCTGAACCCTGGCACCTCTAGGGTTGGCAGTTCATGGCCAGGCCCTTGTGGGCTTGCTGCATAAGTTATGAAGGTTAAAAAAATTGCTTGAGCCCCAGCACCTCTTTCAAATTAAGCACTGGCTTTTAACATGTGTTAGCAGCTTAAAGTAAAACCTAGGGTCGCTAGAGATTACCTTGACCAGTTAACGTGTTAAAATTACAGCTTGCCTTGTCTACACTAGACTATTAACACATGTGAACGAATGTGTTGCAAATATACCTTTTCTCAAGTATAGACATGGCCAGAGAGCCCCTACCTACTTCCAGACCTGCTGTTCACATTTTTTTTGGTTTGGTTCCTTCTGTGGGTATGATGTGCATTCCCAGATCTTGTTCCTTCACCAAGATTTTAGGGAACTGGTCCACTCCAAATGTTTTTTTTTTTTTTTTTGAAGGGAATAGAGTAGACGTTATCTTTTTCCACCTTCTAGTGCATCAGGAGTTGGTAAAACACTCTTTCTTGTGCTGCAGTGCCTCACTGAATCATCTTCCACATAATCCTTACTGCAATAGCTAAAAGCCCTGTGGAGTTCCCCTAGCTTCTGGGATTATGTAGAAACAGCATCAATGCTGGTATCCCAAAAGCACTTCTGTGCTTTCTCCCATTCTGTGTCTGATGTCTGGTATGATCACCCTGGCCCCATCTCAGGCAAAATTCCCATTTTCCACATCACTCTTCAGAATGCACTTTTGACTATCTTTCCAATACTAATCCACATTTCTGCCCAAATCCAATACAAATAACATTTAAATTAAAAATACCAACCACCTTAAAGCACACACAGCAATGAACTAGCATGAAGAATACGGTGCAAGTAACTGAGAGAAGAATGCAATCCATCACTGCTGGTTGCTAATGTGGTATATTTATTGCCTTACCAGGCAGCAAAAGTTCCAAGCTGTTCCAAGGTTTGAAATTTGGCATATTCAGTTCTGGAGCAGAAAAATGCTGCTTGATAATGGTTGTTTGAAGTCCAATACCTCAGATTATCCTAATGCTAGTAACTAATGCTGTTGGGAATCTGGTAACCTCAGCTTTTCACTGATATACAACATTTGTGTCAAGGGCCAGCAGCACTCTAAAGACATTCTGATTACAAGTTTTCTTTCCTCTTTAATTCGGTTCCAGCATTTATATGGCAATCAACATTTTGAGAATCAACAGACAACCCAGGGCTAGAAACATTATGTTAAGCAAATAAAATGCAGTCTGACCAACAAACTTTTCTATGCATAGATCTTGGAACTGGGATCAGAAAGGGAAAATTCAGTCTCTGGTTATCATCTTATTTGACAATAAGATGTCTGCCATTTTCTCTCTATCTTAATTAGTATTGTAAAACTTGATTTCAACTTAGGCAAGTCTGATAAAAAACTGGAGACAGATCTTCGGGCTATACATTATAACTGGAGATAGATAGATAGATATACAGATCGGTACAACAAAAATATGATGCCAGTGCTTGGTATCTTAGATGCCTGCAGGGAACAAAGTCCATTATCGAGGCACTACACCTGATTCTTCTCAGCCTTATCAGGTATAGTCAAGGCCTGATTGTATTCCCATCTCATCCTCTCTTAGGCTGTTTCTATGAGAATCTGATATTGGTCAGCTAGAGGGATCGTGGTGTAATTTCAGCCGCCCTTTATGACTGGTGTAATGGTGAAGCACTGATATCTAGCAGGGTGAAAGCGATGCTGTCTGAAGACCCAGTAATTCTATTAAGCAATTTAAGAAGATATTTTGAAATTAATTAAAAATGCGGAAACCCCAAATATCATTGTCTGGGAAGCCTATGAAGCAGTCATAAAAGGAAAACTCATGAACATTGCTTCTTGGGAAAAAGCAAGGGAAATTGAAAGAAAAGAGATTTTACAATGAAATTGAACCATTAGAAATAACACATGGAAAAACCCCAAACCCCCCATGATCCAAAAGAATCTTAGGATGCTTGTGATCTCCAGAAGCCAAATTCAATATCTTTCTATAAGAAAAGATAGAGCTATTCCATTGCTAGCTAAAGGAATGTTGTTATAATGTGGTAATAAAGCCACATTTTCTTTGCTTATAAACTCAGACAGGAGAAAGGACAAAAGATCAATATCAGTTATCAGCTACAGGGCAGGCTTGATAAAATATAAATTCAAAGAGATTTGTTAACATTTTCCAGTTCGGCTCTCCCCACTATTCTAGTGAAAGTCGGTTTCTGAAAAGAACATAAAATAACATATTAACAGAACAAATCTACCTAGGCACTCAAAGGGTCTGAGGACTAAACTGGAAAGTGCCATTGAAAATGAAGAGGTAAAATGCTTAACCTAGATGGCTCATCCTGTTTTAGTGCCCCTCAAACAAATGGACCAACCTCTCAAAATCTTTTGAGAAAGTGAGTGATTCCCTCCTGCTAAGGGAAGCAAATATTTTGTCATTCTGGACCAAGGATATGGTGTAGAATGTTTCCCTTAAGATTCTGCTTAAGATTTTTGCCACTATTATGAAATGGAAAAAAGGAACCAGATTGGCATGTCCAAGGGCATCAGACAGCATCAGAAGAGTCTGGAGTGACCCACTTGGCTCAGTCATAATTCATTCCTAAAGTAGATGTACACAGTTATCGACAGGCGGGATTGAACCTGGGATCTCTGGAGCTAAATGCATGAGCCTTTACTGCATGAGCTAAAAGCCACATTGCTTTTAGCTAAGTCTGTGGCAGACTCATCAATCTCTAGGTGGTCTAGGTGCCACTAGTGAGGGACAGAGCACCACACCAAGCAGGCATGGGGTACACATACATTTGTTATATCAGTATGCTTACACTTTAACATCTCTGCCATGTTGTCTCTGCTAAATTGTCTTTCTTTGTTACTTCTGAAAACAAATAAAATTAAATCAAAAGAAAGATGGTTGACTATTCAAAAATGCGCTAATGCCTGTGACACAGAACTCAAAATGTTCTCATGAAAATGTACTTCTATCAAATTGTCTTTGCACTGAGTTTCAGCATTAAAATTTACACAACCATCTGGTACCATCCATTTTCCTTCAGGAACGATAAATATCCATTCTCTGAACAGTGTGAAACTGAAAACATACACCAGTTGCCCCAGCTAAAATTGCAGCAGGCTGCTGTGCAATTCCAGTGATGAATGGTGTCTGTTTGTATTTGGAAAATATACAGTAATCATTTCAAGTATAAAGTGTTACAGATAAAGAGACGGATCATTTTCTCTGATTGTTATATAGGCAGTTTTGTAAATTGTTGTTTTGTAATGTCATAATTTGTTGCTATTTAGATACGTTGAGAGTTTTTCTTCAGTACAAAAGCAGCTTTGAGTAAGGAGACACATATAATGCCACATTTAGTAAAGCAGCCATTAAAACTTCATAAGATTAGGATTCTGGATGGGGTAGTTTACTTCTCAGCAAACACCAACAAAATCATTTTTTTTCTCAGTAAACTTCCATATAATATTAACTTAACACTTGTACAGTGCTTTCCTTTATGATTATATAGATATATTCCAATGAACTAAATCTACCAAACTCATGGGTGATAGGTTATTATCCCCAAACAGGGATAACTGAGATTTGAAGTTAAGTGACTTCCTCAAGGCAATACAGCACATTAATGGTAGAATGAGGGTTAGAACCCAGCTGGGACCTGATCCAATTCCAACTGAAGGAAATGGAAAACATCCCATTGATTTTAATAGGTTTTAGATCAGTCCCTTGTTCCTTGCTTCTAGTTTTATGGGTCTCAATCCTGCATTAGGATCTGCGCAGATGGGTCTTTGCACTCATGCAGAGTCACACTGACTTCATGGATCCATTTGCAGGATGGAGCACATGGTCTCGCCACTAGGGCAAACTGCCTCTAGATCGTACTTTTCCTCTCTAATGACTGTTTGGGGAGGGTGGAGGGAGGAAATTACTGGAAACAAAACAAGAACAAATAACACTGTGATGTATTGTTTACTGCGTTAAAATTACAAGCTGTCACTTTAAATGTAAGGGGTTTCCTGATCTTTGGGGGTTCTGTAGAGAAGCATGCCATCAGAGTCAGTCTGCAGAAAGCCAGCCTGTAGTAAGGCGGGGGAGGGTGTGCATGTCTTGGAGCAGCCTGCTTTGTGTTTCACTGTTTTTAGGTTCTTGTTTGTTGGGGTTCTGAATTCTAAGAAAAGAATTAGTGTTACATTGCAACTTTCCAGCAAGATCATTTTGATTTTTTTTTTAAATCTTAACTTCTTTGCATATATCCGTGAACACAACACACACAGAAGGCTGAATCTAGAAAGATTTATTTATGTGGATTATTAAAATGTCAAAAAAGAGTTCCTATGTGTACATTCCAAGGCTTCTCGGGACCTGGAATTCCCATGGCCTGGGAATTTGAACATTTGAAAACACAATTTCATTCGGCATTAGAAACCCCCGTGAAATTTTGCAGTTTCCCATTGAGTGGGAATTGTGAAATTTTATTTCAACAAATTGAAACATTTCATTTAGACTTTTTGAAACAAAATTGATGAGGCTTTCAGAGCTGCCCAGAGACCTTTCTACGTCTTGCTTCCATGCTCCCTTCTATGCAGCAGGAAGCTTAGAATCCCTGAGAACCCAGCTCCAGCCAGGGCTTCCAGGCTCCTGGCGCCATGGTAGCCTGTCAGGTTGGCTGCTGAAGAGGCAGGTGACATTTCCTTGGGAAACTTGCCTGGTTTCTGTTGGAAGATTTGATGAAGTTGACATGTTCCTGTGGGATGTATCAATTTAATTGAACTGGTATTTTCCCAGTGCTAATAGGCACCCATGGGATAGCTTAAAAATCCATCTTCCATTCAGCACTTTGAGATAGCCCACCACAAATCTCCCTCCTCTTTAAACAACAGAGGGAAAGAGCTGTCATAAGCCATTTGAGGGCTTCAAAGGTCAAAATCAGGACTTTTAACCTCACTCAGAAATCCTCTGGCAGCCAGTGTTGCTCATGGAGATGTGAAATCACCATTCAGTTACTTGCTTCTACTTAAACTGCTTCTCCCAACCTATGTTTATCATTTAGACCAGGGGTGGGCAAACTAGGGCCTAGGGGCCACATCTGGCCCTTCAGACATTTTAATCTGGCCCTCGAGCACCTGCCCGGGAGCAGGGTCCGGGGCTTGCCCCGCTCCGGAGCTCCAGTTGGGGAGCAGGGTCAGGGGCTTGCCCCACTCCGTGCATACGTGACTCCATGCAGCTTCTGGAAGCAGCGGCATGTCCCCCCTCTGGCTCCTACACATAGGGGCAGACAAGGGGCTCTACACGTTGTCCCTGCTCCAAGTGCCGACCCCACAGCTCCCATTGCCTGGGAACCACAGCCAATGGGAGCTGCGGGGGCAGCACCTGCGGACAGGGCAGTGTGCAGAGCTGCCTGGCTGCGCCTCCGCCTGATTTAGACCCTGATCCCTGTAGGGGTGAACCTGCACCTGTTCAGAAACTCATTAGCTTTAGTGGATCACTGCATGGAGGCAGGGATCTGCCTGTTCGAATCCAGTTGTAGGATCAGGGCTTACACTGTAAATTCCTTGGGCACGGACCTTGTCTTTTCCCTTGTCTCTAAAGCGCCTAACATACCTTTACATCTATAAATAATAAATAAGCATATTTAATAATTTCAGTTCTATCTACGTGGGTACAGTGGCTCAATGACGGCAATGGAAAACAGTGATACCCTGTCACTCTCAGATCACTGTCAACAATTATTTCTTACCCTCTCCCCTCCCGCTGTCATCAATGATCTAAAATTCTCAAAGTTAAAAAGGAAGAGAGACATCTTTTTCCAAGCATCTTTGGAGACACCTCTCTGTTTCACAGCCAGATCATCACATAAATATTAACAATCTACCACCTCTAGCAAAGGCATCTGGTGACATCTCAAACAGACAAAATTCCAGTCCTAGTTTTCTTCATGTTCCTCCACACTATTAAAATAAGATATTCCTAAATAAATTATTGATTGTTTAAGCACGCTATCATAAATAACACTATGTTCTGCAGGCCCAAATGTCTCAATCTGGACTGACACGTCATTGCACGAGTGGGATCAATCAAATCACCATAAAGATTTTGGCACTCAAGGACTCTCGCTCCCACCTTGTCTCTTGTTTTCACCTTGCTTTACTCTGCTACCCAGAGAGTCGATTACAGCAATTCGCAAATACTCCCATGTACGCTAATGGAAAGGAAATATGCGAGCTCCAGGACATCAACATCAAGCTGAAACTCGCTGGGTTTCAACCCTGGGTTGTGCTGCTGTGCAAATCAACTTAGCTACATTTGAGTGGTTTATGACCTCAGCAAAGCCCCTATGTGAATGACAGCCTGGTGCTCATTCACATCTATTCTGCTCCTCTACCGAGTCACAAGTTAAACGTTCAGAAATACATCAGGTCTGTAAAACATAATGATGTAAGGTATGAATAGCATATCTGATCATTTAAATGGCAAGTAAAATACATACTGTAATTTGCTAGGTAAAGAGAGTCAAGGTGAACATTCTGAATTTTTTTAAAATAGCCAAAGGGCTGGAGATTTTGTTTTAGATATTCTTCCAGTGTCTCAGTATCATGTCAGAGGATATGTTCATGTTCACTGTACACCAATAGTACATTCAGCTTTCTCTTAAAATAAAAGGAGAGGTTTTTCTTTTTTAACAGGTACCTAAGAGGGCCCTAGAGGGTACCAGCTGGGCCGTTGTTGCAGAATTAGGCCCTAATTAGCAAGGCACTTAAGAATACATGTAAAGATGCATGTGAGTAGTCCTGTTGAGGTTGTGCATGTACTTCATTACTCTGAAATAAGACAACATGTATTGATATGTTGTATGAAGGATTTAAGGGATCGTTCTCTAGTTCCTTGCTGAAGCACCTGGCATGTGTCTGTTCTTTCTTTGGTCCTATACTAAGTACTTTGCTGAATCAGGGTCTTAGATAATAAGCGGAAAGGGCCCAGAGTGGTCAAACCAAGACCAAGTCAGGTGTGGTTTGCTTCTGACTCAGTCCTACTTCATCTGCACCTTAGATGTTCAGGAGGAAGGAGTTAGATAAAAAAATTCTCTTTCATTCTATCTCTAGTACTGATCACATTACTATAATATTATTAGCATCAGAACAGCAAGCTGGTAGCAAATCAGGAATGCAAGCAAAAAATGAGCCAGCTTCATTGAGCTAGCTGACTCATAAAGTCTATGAATATAAGAGGCTGTGTTTTGATCAAAGGAGACTCTTTTACAGATTCAGAACATTTGTGGATGTGTTAGTTCTGAGTAAATTCCTGTTCCCTCAAATTGATATTCCTAAGATTTGCTCATTTGCTGGTAAGGAGCACAGAATCAAAGTGTTCATCTCAGTATCAGTGTCTTGAGAGCAGGATGGGGATGTGATTGTGAGAAAAGGAGTGATAAAATGTACATAAAGCATCATATAATTTGCGGATCATTTCACACAGCAACTGTACTGACATACCCAATCAGACAGAAACATACTAAAGTAAAAACAAAAGACAAAGAGGAAGCTTTACTGGGAATTGTGTAAAGGGCCCTGTTCGGCTAATGAGATAGGCAGTGTTCTGAGCAATGTAAGTCACAGGGGGCTGTGTAAGCTCAATGTACACTGGCCCAATCTAAGCCAGTGACAAGTTGGTCCAGTGTGTACTGGTACTCAAAAGAGACTTGTTCTGTGCATAAAAATAGGGAATTCCTATGATGAGCAGAGAGATGAGTGGTCAAGATTCCTTTGTAACATCACTGAGGTATGGATTGTTTGATGGAACACATTGTACAGTAAAAAGAAAAGGAGTACTTGTGGCACCTTAGAGACTAACCAATTTATTTGAGCATGAGCTTTCGTGAGCTACAGCTCACTTCATCAGATGTTTACCGTGGAAACTGCAGCAGACTTTATATACACACAGAAATCATGAAACAATACCTCCTCCCACCCCACTGTCCTGCTGGTAATAGCTTATCTAAAGTGATCAACAGGTGGGCCATTTCCAGCACAAATCCTAAGTAAGTAAACAAATAGGTTTGCAACCATACTCAAAGCAAAATCAGTTAGACTCCTGTAACTATCTTGGGGTTCATTAAATAACAAACAAATGAATGAGAAAGGAATAAAACTTAATAAAACAAACTGGAGAGCTGTAGTGAGCTGCTGCAACAGCCATACAGTGGTCCCAACCCCTGCCTCCAGGGCACATCTCCACATTCCTATGTTCATAATACCGTCCCTTATGAGGGTGTCTCTCTAAATTATAATCTCCTGCAAACATATCCTTACAACACTTCTGACTTGCAGGTCTGCATAACCCATAAAGCTGTAGTTGCAAAAGTAAAACAAGCAAAGTATGTATAGAAAAGAATGCTAAGGAATTTAGTTCACCATCCAGAGAAGCCTATATGAATAGCTGGGCAGTGAGAATATTATCCTAAAAGCAGTATTTGATCCTTTTTACAGAGTGAATTGCCTGTATTAATGTTGTTGACTAACCATGTCTTCAAAATATAGCCAGCAAGCAAAGTAGCAGCCTACACAGAGAGTACAGCAATCCAGTGATGTCAGAGTCTACTCTTACTTCTCTATTTGATGCTCCTCCATCTGAGAGCTGTTAGCTGCTGAGTCCATGTTCTCCTCTGCTGCTGACAGTACACACTGAGCCTATGGGGACACGCAGCTGGGTTCTGGATGTACACATTCCAGGTTTTAGAAAGTCAATCTCACAACACTGTAATGTAAAGCTTGGCTGGAGAATATTGGTTTCACAGCCACAAGCTAAAGCATCATGACTTTACTTTTTCATCTTATGTGGGGCGTAAGTCCCCCCAGGAGACTTTGTGAGTCAGTCTTTATTTCTGCCCTTGAGTTCAGAGTTACAAGCTAACAGCCTAAGGCAAAATGTGTCTCTCCACCTACACTGCAAATACAGATCCAACTGTGTATTGAGCATTCTTTTATGATAGGAACTTCCACTGACCTCAATGGAAATTTTTCATGCTCTGAACAAATACAGAGCATGGCAAAGGGACCAGGAATGCCATGAGCATTTTGATTTTTTTGTACCAGGCTCTTTGATTGGACTTGATCCAGGCTTCATCAAGATAAATCTACCACTAGATTCCACCATACTTTTAAAGGGATGATTTTTTATGTTGTTAGATTCTGCCACCAATCTTCAGAACAATATAACACATCAATACAGTTCTGGACATTGCATTGTGGATTAGATTGAATAGAACAGAATACAAGGCAGATGTGGAGGTTCCTTAATAAAAGTAGGGATGGTTTGCCTACATTCATTTGAGTCAGATATAGTTTGCTGTGACTTGGCCTCTTAGCCTATGCTTTTAATTACCTTCTTGCCTTCAGAATTAAATGCATGTAATTTATAACACTGTCAGTCACCCATATATTGTTTATATGGAGTACATTTAACTACAGCTCTATCTGCTTTTCATTTATTTGTGTATCACCATGAAGGGAATTCTACAGAAGAATCCAAGCCCACAAAGTGGAAATTCACAATGCAAAAGATTTTACATGTAGGAAGGTTTTTAATGATCTCCCTAAAGACTTCACAATGGATTCAGATATTGTATAAAGTATAAAAATGTACATGGATCCTTTGACTAAGGGGCACCTGCATGATGATAATGTGCTTAAATTATTCCTTAGAGCTGGGCAGAATTTTTCATCCAGAATTTTTTTTCCTGAAAAATGTAGATTTGAGACAATTGAAACATTTCACACATTCATGTCAATTTCAGTGATTTTTTTAATTGGAAAAAAAAAGGAAAACAATTTCAGAAATGTCAGAACCATAGAATCATGACTGGAGGGGACCTCAAGAGGTCATCTAGTCCAGTCTCCTTCACTCATGGCAGGACTAAGTATTATATAGACCATCCCTGACAGGTGTTTGTCTAACCTGCTCTTAAAAATCTCCAATGATGGAGATTCCACAACCTCCCTAGGCAATTTATTCCAGTGCTTAACCACCCTGACAGTTAGGAAATTTTTCCTAATGCCCAGCCTAAATCGCCCTTGCTGCAATTTAAGCCCATTGCTTCTTGTCCTTTCTTCAGAGGTTAAGGAGAACAATTTTTCTCCCTCCTCCTTGTAACAACCTTTTATGTACTTGAAAACTGTTATCATGTTTTGTCTGAGTCTTCTCTTCTCAAGACGAAACAAACCCAACTTTTTCAATCTTCCCTCATAGGTCATGTTTTCTAGACCTTTAATCATTTTTGTTGCTTTGTCCTCACTTTCTCCCATTTGTCCACATTTTTCCTGAAATGTGGCACCCAAAACTGGACACAATACTCCAGTTGAGGCCTAATCAGCACAGAGTAGAGAGGAAAAATTACTTCTCAGGTCTTGCGGACAAAATCCTGCTAATACATCCCAGAATGATGTTCGGGTTTTTCTGCAACAGCGTTACACTGTTAACTCATATTTAGCTTGTGATCCACTATAACCCTCAGATCCCTTTCCACAGTACTGCTTCCTAGACCGGGGTGGCCAAACTTTTTGGCCCGAGGGGCACATCTGGGTATGGAACTTGTATGGCGGGCCATGAATGCTAACAAAATTGGGGTTTGGAATGCGGGAGGGGTGAGGGCTCTGGCTGGGGTGTGGGCTCTGGGGTAGGGCTGGGGATGAGGGGTTGGGGGTGCAAGAGGGTGCTCTGGGCTGGGACCAAGGGGTTCGGCGGGTGGTAGGGGGATCACGGCTCGGGCAGGAGGTTGAGGTGCAGGAGGGGATCAGGGATGCAGGCTCCGGCTGGCGCTTATCTCAAGTAGCTCCCGGAAGCAGCGGCATGTTCCCCCTCCAGCTCGTACGCAGAGGCGCGGCCAGTGGGAGCTGCGGGGGCAGTGCTTGAGGCGGGGGCAGCATGCAGAGCTCCCTGTTTGACCCTCCACATAGGAGCTGGAGGGGGGGACATGCCGCTACTTTCGGGAGCCACCCGGAGCCACGGCACATGTGGAGCGGGACAAGCCCCCAAACCTGCTCCCCGGCTGGAGCTCCAGATTGGAGCAAGCCCCAGACTCCGCTCCCTGGCAGGAGCTTGAGGGCCGGTAAAAATTAAAACGTCTGAAGGGACACATGCGGCCCCTGGGGCATAGTTTGCCCACCCCTGTCCAAGACAGACATTTCCTATTTTGTATGTGTGCAACTGATTGTTCCTTCCTAAGTGGAGTACTTTGTATTTGTCCTTATTGAATTTCATGCTGTTTACTTCAGACCATTTCTGCAGTTTGTCCAGATCATTTTGAATTTTAGTCCTATCCTCCAAGGCACTTGCAACCCCTCCCAGCTTGGTATCATCTGCAAATGTTATAAGTGTACTCTCTATGCCATTATCTAAATCATTGATGAAGATATTGAACAGAACCAGACGCAGAACTGATCCATCTAGGCTGTATTTTCCTAGTTTGTTTATGAGAAGGTAATGTGAGACCATATCAAAAGCCTTACTAAAAGTCAAGCTATACCACATCTACTGCTTCTATCGTTCATTTCAACATTTTCAAAATGAAACATTTAGATTTTCCAGGCTAGATTCACAAGGGGACTTAGGTGCTGTTCACAACATTGAGGAAAAGGAGGGCCCCCTCTGTTTATATCAGATAGGCTAGTGCACTCACCTGGGATATGGGAGAAGTGAGTTCAGATCTCTCCTCTATGGTAGTGGCTGTTCTCGGATGGGTCTTAATCTCTCCTATTGAAGCTGTTCTACTTTGTATAAATAATTAAATATTCACTGGAGCAGGGACTGAAACCCAGGTGAGTGCGCTGACCACCAAGCTACAGAATCATTCTCACTCTCTATTTAGTTTCATATAAAGTGTAGATTTGAATCTGGGTTTCCTACATCCTAGGTGAGTGAGGAAATAGGGGGTTGGGAGGTGCTGAAAATTCTGAAAAATGTTTTTTATCAATTTTCAAAAAAATTGGAACTGCCAGCAAACTTAAAAGTCAGTACTTGATATAGCTGTAATATGCTTTGCAACAGACTGAATGTTTATAATATACATGGCCTGCCATGACTCAGCTGTTCAAATCAGCATTAAAGGTCTCTGACGCTAATTGCATCACACTGCCCATTTAATCCAGTAATACGTCATTTCAGTCCAATTAGAATCACTGTCAGTGTTTCAAAATTACAACATTTTCTCTTCACAAAAGAGAAACTTTGAAGGAATTCCATCTTAAGAAGGTTTTGAACCCCAGCTGATGAGTTGTTTCCCTTTGTTTTACTATGTAAATGTATTTGAAGTTAGAGGCAAGTCTACACTACAGTGTTACATCGGCGCAGCTGCAGCACATCTGGTGCAGACACGCTATGCCAATGGGAGAGCGCTCTCCTGTTGGCATAATTACTTCACCTCTGCGAGAGGTGGAAGCTATGCCCTGGTCTACACTGGGGGATGGGGGGAATCGATCTAAGTTACGCAACTTCAGCTAAGTGAATAACGTAGCTGAAGTTGACGTACTTAGATCTACTTACTGCGGTGTCTTCACTGTGGTAAGTCGACGGCTGACACTCTCCCGTCAACTCCGCTTGCCTCTTGCCCCGGTGGAGTACCGGAGTTGACAGGAGAGCGCTCGGCGGTTGATTTATCGTGTCTAGACTAGATACGATAAATCGACCCCCGCTGGATCGATCGCTGCCCATCGATCCAGCAGGTAATGTAGACAAGCCCTATGTCAGCTAGAGAGTGTCTCCCGCTGACATAACGCTAGTATGGACAGCGCAGAACTTGCATCTCTTGGATGGTGGGGAGGAGGTTCCCCCCCCACCCGAGAGACATCAGTAATTTGACTTAGGCTGTACTGTATATCTGCCCAAAGAGTCTGCAAATTTTGATACCTCTCTGTCACTAAGTTCTCTGAAAAAAAACAAGGAGTCCAGTGACACCTTAAAGACTACCAGATTTATTTGGGCATAAGCTTTCGTGGGTAAAAAAACACTTCTTCAGATGCATGGAGTGAAAATTACAGATGCAGGCATTATATAATGTAGGGTTACCATAAGTCCGTATTTTCCCGGACATGTCTGGCTTTTTGGTTCTTAAATTGCCATCCGGGAAGAATTTTTAAATATCTAAAAACATCTGGGATTTTGCGATTATTATTTTTCCCCAAAGAAGAGTTGATCATTCAAGGAAGAGAGTGAATGTTGATCATTCGAGAAAGAAAGTGAATGTTAATCACTTGAGAGAGTGCCCGCTTTCCCCCCCTTGCTTCCAGCGCTTGTGCCATGAAACAGCTGTTTCGCGTGGCTGGGAGAGAGCGGGGAGGAGGGAGAATGCAGCGCGCTCAGGGGAGGAGGTGGGGCCGGGGCGGGGATTTGGGGAAGGGGTCCAATGGGGCAGGGAGGGGGCAGAGTTGTGGCAGGGACTTTGGGGAAGGGGTGGAGGTGGGGTGGGGGGCATGAGCAAATACCCTCCCCATGGAGTGTCCTCTTTTTTGAATGTTCAAATATGGTAACCCTATATAATGACACATGAAGGAAAGGGAGTTACCTCACAAGTGGAGAACCAGTGTTGATAGGACCAATTCGATCAGGGTGGATGTAGTCCACTCCCAATAATAGATGAGGAGGTGTCAATTCCAGGAGAGGCAAAGCTGTTTTTGTAATGACCCAGCCACTCCCAGTCCCTATTCAAGCCCAAATTAATGGTGTTAAATTTGCAAATGAATTTTATTCTGCTGTTTCTCTTTGAAGTCTGATTCTGAAGTTTTTTTGTTCAAGTATGGCTACTTTTAAATCTGTTATTGAATGTCCAGGAAGATTGAAGTGTTCTCCTACTGGCTTTTGTATGTTATCATTCCTGATGTCCAATTTGTGTCCATTTATCCTTTTACGAAGGGAAAGAATAAATGGACACAAATCGGACATCAGGAATGGTAACATATAAAAGCCAGTAAGAGAACACTTCAATCTTCCTAGACATTCAATAACAGATTTTAAAGTAGCCATACTTGAACAAAAAAACTTCAGAAACAGACTTCAAAGAGAAACAGCCGAACTGAAATTCATTTGCAAATTTAACACCATTAGTTTGGGCTTGAACAGGGACTGGGAGTAGCTGGTTTATTACAAAAGCAGCTTTGCCTTTCCTGGAATTGACACCTCCTCATGTATTAATGGGAGTGGACTATATCCACCCTGATCAAATTGGCCCTGTCAACACTGGTTCTCCACTTCTGAGGTAACTCCCTTCCCTTCATGTGTCATTATATAATGCGTGCATCTGTAATTTTCACTCCATGCATCTGAAGAAGTGTTTTTTTACCCACAAAATCTTATGCCCAAATAAATCTGTTAGTCTTTAAGATGCCACCGGACTCCTGGTTGTTTCTGTGGATACAGACTAACACGGCTACCCCCGATACTAAGTTCCCTGAGAATCCCCCGAGATGATACAGCCTATGCAAATGATAAATATCAAGGAAGTTCTGTACTTACCATCCTCTTTTTGAAACTAATAATGATCTTATCTAAAAAAAGCTTTGGTTAGGTCCTTTGTCTTTAGGGGCTAATTAAGTTCATTGAAATGCAACGTGGTGCTTTTTTTTTTTTTTTTTGGTGGGTACCGCTGTCTATGATTAATACTTGTCTCACTGCCTTTGCAAAAATCTATGGCCCTGGAGCATCTTAATAGAACCCAATACTTCTTGCACTAGGAATGTGAAAATTACATGCCTGAAAATAAAAAGGTTTAGATTAAAGAAATTAAGGAAGAAACTCCCATTTTTTAAATTGCATGATATATGGAAAGTAAGACTGTTCCTGCATCCCCTCATAATGTACAAATATTGAGACAGGCACCCAGAAATCTGTTTTTCTGAATACCAGGTGAATTTTATATTCTCAAAGCATTAATAAAATATAGGCGCTGACATTAACATATTAACATATTTTAATTGCTGTTTTTTTCCCTTCAATGTTGGTCGTGATCCTAAAAGATGCTAAACAACACCTCGCTGGAGTTTTCACTGTGGGAAAATACGTTGCTCCCCAGACTAAAATGTAAATTGTGTTTGCTGCTTTTTTCTGCATTGGAATTGTCTTTCAAACCACAGCAATTCTGAATACGAGTAGGGGTGACCTGAAGACCTACATTACAAAGAGCGATTGCTACTGCACAAGGGTACTTCTCAACTGTTCAGACGCTAGGTTTGGAAAATCAGTACAAAATTCAGATGCTTATCCAAACCCTCTGAACTGCTAGGGGCTGCAAATCTCACAGGTGGAGGTTTGCTAGTGAAATTTATTACATTTTGTGCTTCCAGATGGATTGAAGGAAATACCATTGTCAATGTATTTCAGCTTTCCCTTTTGCAGTCATGGAAAGAACAAGGAGGTGGAAAGGCACACAGAAATTGTAGGGTGAGGGGGGAAAGGAGAGACATGAACAAAAAGTAAACCTACTTTTTTAGTATTATTTCAAAAAGGGAATCTAATTACATTTGAGTGGTGGTGAACATCTGGGTCAGATTCTGTTTTATACCCTGCTAGTCCATCCTATTATTACACATCTCACTTAGCTCATCAAGTAAAGAAGATAAAAAGCATGCATCAAGTTAAGACTAGCTTTGAACATGGGAGGAAACCACCACAACATGTCCTCTAGAGCAGGGGTTCTCAAACTTTATTGCACCACGACCCCCTTCTGACAACAAAAATTACTTCACGATCCCAGGAGGGGGGAACTGAAGCCTGAGCTTGCCCAAGCCCCACTGCCTTGGGTGGGGGACCAAAGACCAAACCCCACCGCTCTGGGAAGGGAGGCCAAAGCTGAAGCTCAAGGGCTTCAGGCCCAGGCAGGGGGCCTGCAACCTGAGTCTTGCCGCCCAGGGCTGAAGCCCCTGGGCTTTGGTTTCGGCCCTGGGTAGTGGGGCTCGGACTTCAGCCCCAGACCCCAGCAAGTGTAAGCCAGCCCTGGCAACCCCATTCAAAGGGGATCACGACTCACTTTGGGGTCGTGACCCACAGTTTGAGAACCACTTCTGTACAGATAGAAGGATGTTGCAGTAGAAAGATACCATTTTTATACCCTTTTTGTGGAGCAATAAAAGACTTTGTTTTCCAGTGCTGTCTGTTTTACTATCCATTGGTTTGGGCACTTTCAGTCTATACCCACATTCTAAAAGCTTTTTTGAAATAATAATTAAAAAGTAGGTTTACTATCTGTAGGAGACCTTTCACTGTGATGGAGTGCATTAGACATTTACCTGGGTTTCAGAGTTCACTTCCCACCTTCTTCAGCCAGGAAGAATGTAGTGAAATCACCAAAGGCTGAAGGGGGCTATCCGAAAACTAAGTGTTTGGTGGCCCTGTTGGATGCTTAGTATGCATCCCATCTCTATCTGCTACGTCTGTTCAAAAGAGACAATTCATTTGTGAATTTAAAGGTGAAAACAAGTCTTCAGTAACTACATTCAGTTGTCTGCATGGTTGAAATGTATGAAAATGCTCCACTGTGGTATCAGCTAAAATTGACCATTCCATAGATTCATCTGCAGAACACAAAGGTAATTACTTTATTTCATATTTCATTTAGCGATGGAAAGTATGTGAAGAAGGATATTTGAAAGCTCTAAGCATAAGTTTAGTAAACAAATCTGGGCTTGATCCAAGATCAATGAGAGTTTTGCCATTGAATTCTACGAGAGTGGGATCTGTGGCTTTTATCATATGAAGGTGACCAATTCATGTGTCAATAAACGAGTAATGCCTAGTTCTTACAGTGACAAACGCATAACAGATGTCACAGGGAGGTACACAGGTAGTTCTTTATAATTATTTTTATTAGGTACCCCATGAATATTCAGGACTCCATTTACTTACATAATGGCAGTGTATTAATTAGACTGTTTTTCACTAGACACATGCATAAATCGAATTCGAATCATAACCTCAAATCAGAGTGAAACCAATATATTTAAGTTATGTGGAATTATCAATGAATTAGTTGCAACTTCCTTCATTTTCTTAGAGAAGGTACTCAGCAATTTACAGGATTGGGAAATGAATATAAGGATCTGATCTGACACTCACTAAAGTCAGTGGAAAGACTCCCATTGATGTCAATGGGCTTTGGATCAGATGTCTAGAGAGCAATCTCTGCTATCGTTCCTACAGCTGGTCCTTCCAGACCATAGTTAAGGCTCATAGGTGAGCCTCTCTGTGTTACTCTGTGTTTGTACCCTTTTGTGGAGCAACAAAAGACTTTGTTTTCCAGTGCTGTCTGTTCCACGCCTTTCATCAGCACTACATTTACTACAACAAATGTTTAAAATGTATAAGATACATATTTTTATTAAAAAGTAAAAAAAACTTTTTTACTGCCCAAATCCATCACCAGCTATCTGGAATGTGAACAGCAATCTGTATAAAAACATTCAGTATATAGAAACTTGGCATTTGGATTCTGTCATAACTGCTAGCTAAGAATGTGATATAGAAGCAAGTAAATGGAACCCAATAATATCTTTTAAATATATCAAAATATCTTTATATAAGTGAATCCTTTTACACCATCAATCATGGACTTTCCAGCAAAGGCTCCAGTTCATCAGAACCCTTAACCTTGTGCCTAAAGTTAAGCATATGCTTATGTGCTTATTGGAACGGATGCCATAAAGCAAAAGATAAATATGTAATACTGGATAGGAGATCTGGCTTTTCCGGAGAAAAAGAGTTCACTGTTAAAGAAAACTTTACTGAAAAGATTTAAAAAAAAGAGAGAGAGATCACAGTATTCTGGGATTTGGTGGGTTATGTGTGAGCTGCACATCTTTGAAAGGCAGGTGGATTTATTCTGAAGTATTTACTCAACCTCATTACCTTGTATTAGTGTATAGATGTATATCACAGATATGGAAAGCATGTATTAATAATAGGCCCAATCTTGCATGGGACCGAGTACCCACAACTCAGAACTTGTAGGCTTGAGCCTAAGATTTGTAATGTCACTATTGCCTTTTAACAAAAAACATTTAAAAGTCAGCTGTTAGGAAGGTTAATTTTTTATAACTAAAATAGCCAAGATATATCAATACTGTTAAGATGAAGGCGGGGGTTATTACTGTGCAACCTTCTCAATTATTGTGTGTGCAAAGTTTACAGGGGTTGTCAATGGGCAGACAATTGGCCAAATCCGAACTCAGAGATGACCTGTGCCTACCAATAGTGGGGGGACAGAGTGAGGACAGCCAGTTTCAGTGGTGTTACTGAGCATGCTCAGTTCTTATGAGCATGCTCGGTACTGCCCACGCAGAAAACCTGGCGGGGCACGTGACTCCCACATTCTGCCCCCCCACACACACACACACACACTTTGCCTCTGTCCGGACTGCCAGATGCTTTTGAACAGACCGCAAAATCTTTGTATTTACTTATTATTATTTATTATTATTTTATTATCATCATTGTTATTGTTATTATTTTTGTATTATTTTCTCTGGAGTCTGGACCTTGATTATTCCTTGACCGAGAAATTTGGACCTTGACAGAAAACAATAGATTACTCCGGTTTACACAGTGGATATGGGCCTGAGACTAAAGAGTGCTGTGTGCCTCCCACCAGATACTCTACACCCGTGGCTCCCCAATATGGTCATTACAGTTTATCTGGGTTCAGGATGCATGGCCTGTGCTTTGTGTATCCTTCTGGTTCTAATGTCCGAAAACCTAAAAGGACCTTAGGACCAGGACCGTGTTGCAGTAGAAAGATACCTGTCATAAAGTCATAGAGTTTAAGGCCAGAAGGGACCACCCTATCATCTAGTCTGACTCCTGTATATCATAGGCCTCTCACTTCTCTGTTAAACCTCACAGGATCACACTCTTACACCAGTTGTTAATTACATGATTCTGTAATTTTGTGTTTTTCTTCTCAGTTGCATTTTCAGGCCTTGGCTTTACGACCTTCTACTTAGCTGGAAAGTTGCACTGCTTCACCGAAAATGGCCGAGGGAAAAGCTGGCGGCTTTGTGCAGCAATTCTGCCTCTGTATTGTGCCATGATGATTGCCCTGTCACGCATGTGTGATTACAAGCATCATTGGCAAGGTGAGTCATGGTGATACCTTTCCTTTTTATTATCCTTGTATTTCTGCAGTGAGAGCTCCAGGGATGGAGTGGTTATAGCTTGTTTGACTCGCTGCTAGTTCTAGGCATCATTTTAGTTCCAACAGTGTGTGTGAATATGACGGGGCCCAGTATATCTGTGTGTTTTTATATATGATTGAATGCATATAAGCATGTTTTGGCCCATTACTGCAGAACAGAAAACTACAGGACTCTTTCTGAAATGTTACTAGGTGGATTGTGGCATCGTAAGATATATAGTATAGAATACGGATGGTGACAACTTTTTCCCACGCTCAAAGCTTCATGTCTTACAACTTTTTAGTAGAACAGATGTTTGGGTAAAAGGCTACAGTCATAATGGCTTTGGAGGAATGAGAACCTCTGTTTCCAAATTAATCACCTAATTTAGTAAGGAAACTATATCATATTCACACCATGTCCAATAAAAAATAAAATTGATTTTCCATAGCTTCTGGCAGATATTTTTGATTCCAGTATTTTACTTCAGAATGCACTAATTCTCAGATGTTAGCTGGGGGGATTTAATATGTACATTGTACCAGTGTATGTTCACTAAGTTGCAACTGCAAATTAAAATATTCAGAATGTATTTTATCATGACATGTTCTTTATTGCAGGAACATGCAGTGCTTTCCTAATTCTGCAATCAGATCTCAGAGTCAGAAGATCTTGCCACTGTCATATTAATTTACATGGAATAAATGGGTCAAAGGTCTTAACATAAGCCAGTCACTGTCTAACATTAAACAGTCTTAAACGGTTTTTGCTGTATAGAAACCTGAGCCTGCTTAGTACCATGGCAAACACACCATTCAAAATCATTTAAACCTTTTATTAAAGATAAAGAAAAGTAGGCAAAACGGTTAAAGCATTTGAAATGTAGAGTATTAAGTAAGGCTTTCATTTTAACAACACCCCTTGTTCATTTTCCCTTTAGCTAGAGAGAGTTTTGGAAGGGAAAAAAACCCGTGTTTGACAATCTTTTAGATGGTATTAAAGATAGTAATAATTGTCCTTTTGGGTAAAAGAGAAGAAGTTAGCTGAGATGAGCTGGAGCTGTTGCTGCTGCTGTTGTTAAAGTCCTATTTTGCTTATTCTTAGAGGTGTTTAGGATTTAGCTCAAGCAGGTAGGGATACCAATGTCATCTGAATCCCTCCCTCTGGCCCGATCTGGTCAGCACATCCCTCAGGATTAGGACGAAGAAGGCCCAGGGTCCCAGGAAACACTGGGGATGGCCGCCATGATGGTGCAGCTCGCTCCAGTAGCTTCGTCTGTGCTTTCTAATTTCCCCCCCCCAAAGTCTTTCTTTAAGGTTCCCCCCAAAAAGGGAGGGATGGGTGGAATAGCTCATGCCCTCATTATTTTGTTCCTAATATAAGACCTAATATCCGACACACCAATTGCAGTTCATTATAATCCAGTTACATACCTTTTGTCTTTACCAAGCATGATTTTGACATAGACTGTGAATTATATCAGTAGACTTTTCTGTTTTGACTAATTCTGAGGTTATTTTTATCAGGTTTTTTTGCACCTGTTCCCATTAACATTTGCTATTATAGGTTATTATGACATTTTATGAACTTTCACATATCCTTTACAATTGAGCTCACAATTAGAATAAATTTGTAAGACCAATTATCATAATATAATCCCCCTTTTTTATGAATGAATTCCGCCTGGTATCAGACATTTGTTCATAAAATCACAGTTACTAAGAAAAACCTTATTTTATCACAAGCATATAGGGGGGGAAGGAAAAGAAAAAGGTACTCGATTATAGTGTAATTTGCATTATAGGGTTGCAAATTTCTTATTCCAAAACTGGGATTTACAGATGTTACTTGATTAAATGTTACCAAAATTGCAGTTAAATTTTCCAGATGTTAACAACACTAAGAACTCAAACTCACTTAATTTGTAGCTAAAACTGGTGCTGTTATATATTTGTAAGATATTGAAGAACAAACCAGTTCTTACCATGTCTTTGTCTCTATGCCCTGGATGGGTAAAGATGGGGGTGTGTGCGAAATCCCCTCTTTTGCCACTTACACAGTTAAAGCTATACATTTACACAAACCACGAATATTTTAGGCACTAGTGGTTAATCTTGGACACTTGGAAACAAATCTTTAGTCCTGATGGTGTTCTTACCCAAGTTTGTTGTCTCCTTTTAAAAGAAGCAACAAATTGATGTTTTTTTGGAACTACATTTGCATTTCTGAGCCCTTTGCAACACCCAAAGAGAGCAAAAACAAAACAACAACAAAACATTCAGAGAAATCACCAAAAAGTTTGGTGTTGCAAGAGCCCTTCATTCTGGTGGCTTGATATTCAATTCACAGTTAGTGTAGTAGCAGCCCTGATGTTTTGTTAACAAAGAGGGGTTACCCAAGAAGTTATTTCAGGAAAAAAAAGTAAAATCTGCGCTTTAGCAACTTAACCTTCAACAATTTAAAATGGCAAAATTGAAGTATTTTTGCTTTTTCTTAAAAATACGTTTTTCCTAAACCTGCAAAATTATTACCAATCATTGACACTACAGACCTCAAAATAATAATTTAAAAAAATGAAACAAAGTGTTTGTTAAAGAAATTTTAAAAATTAAAAACTTTAAAAATGGTTTGCTTTGCATGCTTATCTCAAACAACCTCAACACATTTAAGAATTTTAAAACAAAACATGGAAAAGTGGGTTTATCCTATTCAAAACAAAATTTTTCATTGTACTTTTTCTGATTCGAAAATTTAAAATATCTAGTCAAAATCGATTTAGATGAAACCATATTTTCTGACAGAAAAAAAATTTGGTCAAACAATGTTGACCAGCTGTACAAGTAATGTACAGTAAAATAGCAACAATTTCAAGTGTAGACAGTCATTTTTATAGCAATTTATTGACAAGACATTTTAAGGATGGTGGAACATTCTAAATCAATGAAGAAAAATAGAAATTAAATTTTAAAAAATTCAGATAACTACTTGAAATTGCAGACTAATTATTTCGGCAAATTCATGTGCATAGAGATAGATATGCTGTGGAATGTAGTATTAAAACTGTGCGTGTCCGTGAGAAAAGATTCAGTAATTATTCTCTAGCTTGGTCTATGCATGTTTGCAGTGTGTTTTATCCTGCCAAGAGCAAGAATTATTTATGGACTAAAATATGTGCTGTGAGGCAGATAATTATGATGTGTTTTATATGTTGTGGAAATAGATTACACCCAAGGGGTTACCACTATGTCCATTACAGCTGCATATGTTTGTCTTTGAAGCTTAAGTAGATGATGCTGAAAACTCAGCTGGCTGCTTACAAACCAGAGATTATTCAGGCAGCCATGTTATCCTGCAAGTGACCTTAGCTCTTACTTGAGAAAACCGCAGTCTCCAGGGAGGGGCGAGTCACTCTGTAAAATTTAGCATTGTAGCTCAGCCCCTGTCTTTTGTGCTCAGTGGAGGCAGCCAATTGTGTTAAATTATTTATGGTGGCTTTGTGATACAGCCTTAACTGTCCAGTGGGGAATGAGCAAGGACTATCAATATACTGTACAGGACTTAGTGAACTGTAGGTGAAAGAGGAAATAGCATTACCTTACATTAAAAAGCCATAGAACGGAATCTCAGAATCAATATTATGAGCTTTCTCCGAGCCGCCTTCAGTTATGATGGAAAGTATAGTGTTTATTATCTTTGTGCTGGCATTAGTGAACTATAACAGATTAGCATATTCCATATAGAATCCCAAGTATATTGACTATTTTAAGACCCTAACTCAACACATGGCTTTCTCTAATCTGAAAAGATTCCAATGAATTTATTAACTAGATAAATGGAAATATATAGAACCGGAGTAAACAAGGAGTCTGGAACAATGTTCCCTTTCTATTGTTGGTAAATTAATTAAAAATAGTATTTTGCAAGACTGTCTCTACTAGGATCTCAAACTAAACACAGGCGTCTTCTTGGAGAAAACCAGACTGAAAATGCTTACTCTAATTTTGTGGAGTACGTGGGGCAAGATCAGCAACCCAGAGATCTAAAGCACTGCAGTCATGTGGTTAGTTTGTATTGTGGTAGTTTCCATGGGCCTTGGTCAGGATCAGAGTCCCTCTGTGGTGGATGGTGTACAAACATACAATAAAAGCAGTCCCTACCCCAAAGAGTGTATGAATGGCTAGATTGTGAAACACTTGGTCATACTGGTGAGCATTTACCCACACAAGAATGTACCCACACAAGCAATCTCTTTGACTTCCGTGGGGCTCTACATGTCAACTTGTGCTCACCAATTTAAAGGTTTGTACAATCTAGCTCTAATTAAGGAGATGTAACAGGTGGGTGTAGTGTACAGTATAGAGTAGTAGGAACACATGATTGTGTATCCTCGCTACATATAGCAACGTGTGAGTAGTAACAGTGAAGTCCATCAGAATACTCATGAGTAAGGTGCTACTTACTATATGTAAGACTGGCAGAATTGAGGTCTGAGTTATCAATCATGCCATATCAATAACCTAAAGAAAAGGTACTAATCTTCATAATTCAAAAGCCTCCAGGAAGGGTGAGCTCTTTTTTAAAGGACAGAGAAAGGACGAACACACAAGGTTTCCCAGCTGCTCTTGTTTGAAGAACCTGAGAGAAAGTAAAAATACTCATGCCTGAGCTGTAAAGTCCAATGCTGTCAGGAGAAGTTTGAGTCAAAAGGAGGTCATTATACTGCAACTAACTATGTTGATCATAGTGGAAAGGACATAACATAATTAACAGTGTGCTTGCAGCTCTGGATACTCTGGGAGTCCTAGTATCCTCTCTAAATGAAAAGGGTGCTGTTCTCTCATCTTCATCAATATAATGAGAGTTGCCATTATATTGACATTTTCCAGCAGGAGTTCCAATGTGATGCTATCGATTAGGACAGAGGGAATGGAGATCACTGTGATAGTGGTCTATAAAATCATGAATGGAATGAAGAAAGTGAATATGGAACTGTTGTTTACCACTTCACATAACAGAAAAACCAAGGGTCACCCAATTAAATTAATTGGCAGAAGGCTTAACACAAACATAATTAAGTACTTCACACAGTGAACAGTCAACATTTAGAACTGGTTAGCAGGGGATGTTGTGAAGGCTAAAAGTATAACTGGGTTCCAAAAAGAATTGGATAAGTTCATGGAGGGTAAGTCCATCGATGGTCACAAACCCCTGCTCTGGGTTTCCCTAAATCTCCAACTGCCAGAAGCTGGGACTGGATGACTGGGATGGATCACTTGAAATTGCCCTGTTCTGTTCATTTCCTCTGAAGCCTTTGGCACTAAATGGACCATTGGTCTGGCTTAAGATGGCCGTTCTGATATTCTTACTAAGGCCCCAATGCAATGTCACTTACACTGATAGAGAATCTTTCCACCTCTTGGATGCAGGCTTTAATTCCCCCCATCCACCCCCATTGATATTGGCTGTTATTTCAACACTAACATGCTTGATTTTTTGTTGCTTTTCCTACCTAGATGCTTTTGTCGGAGGAATCATTGGCCTAATTTTCGCTTATATTTGCTACAGACAGCACTACCCACCTTTGGGTAACATGGCTTGCCATAAACCTTACGTCAGCCTCCTAGTTCAGACCTCAACGAAGAAAGAAGAGAGACCTACAGCAGATAATGCTACCAGCCTGCCTCTAGAGGGAGTAACTGAAGGACCAGTATGACTAATAACTGTGTACAATGAACTTTTAGCCCTTCTCACATTCCTCCAAACTGGTCTCTTAACATGATGTTTCCTACAGTACATTTGGGCAGTGATTTTTTTTTAAGATATTCTTTTTCATACAGTAACATCCTCTTACTTTTAAGGTTCAGTTTTCAGTGCATACTGTTTTGTCCAGCTGTCTCTTTTCAGTCCGTTGCCAGAACAAAAAAAATCCAGGGAGGAGAAAAGTGTCAATAGAAGGAACATGCCAAATCCAGGCTAGTTAACTGCATAGTTTTGAATGAGAGGTATTTGAAGATACAGTCAATCTGAAAACAGTGGATGCTGTGTGATGCTGAGCACCTCCTAGGAAGCAGATTATCCTCAACTGTCCATGACTTCAGTGAGTGTTGAGTGTGGTCATCACTTTCAGGAGGTTTTCAGCAACCGCCATCATCAGCCCTTGGTCTATTTCTTTATATAATTTGATGTGTAAGCGGCAACTTCCTTCTGTTTCTGTTGTAGTCGTCTAACATAATAAATCTTCCACATGATGTTGAAGTGCTAGTTATCAAGTTTTGGCAGGGTTATTCTGAGCTGTTAATTAAACAGTTGCTGAAATGTATGAAGAGCAAGAGTCTGAAAAGAGCCAAGTCTATTCACATCCAGGGTTTTGGAGGATGAGGCTGACAGCAGAGTGAGCCAAAGCTGTGGAAATTGTCAGCTTGCAATAACATATGTTCATAGGCTGGATTAGAAACTGGATATTAAAATATTAGCATTTTTTTCTGAGAGCTCGTGCAGGAATTATTTTCAAAATTGAATGAAACTGCAGCAACTCCCATGGCATACAACAAGCTGCAATCTTAAAAACAAACAAGCAAAAATCCTAGAACTGCACAGTTGAAGAAACACCATGTTTTCTGTGAATCTCCATGTGCCACAGCTGTCCTGGTAGAACTGTCTCTAATGTCTCACTCCAGCATTGGTTGTGATCTTAAGGAATGTAAGGACTTTGGTTCATCAGCACTGGTTTCACATGTATGAATGCTTCAGCCAGTTTCCAGCACTGTAATATGCCTGGCTGAATTCTGAGAAAAATATTCCATTTGCTCATTTCCCCATTTTCAATTCATCATATTGCTAAGCCTAGCATTTGTAAGGGTCATCTTGTTGCCTGATCCAAAGCCCATTAAGTCAATGGGAATCATTTCATAGTACTCCAATGGGCTTTGGATGCAGTGCAGAGGAGGTAACTATGTGTATGTCCAACCTATGTTAGTTAATTTATTTTTTTAGGTTCATGTTTCCATTCATTATTCATGCAGTATGACATATTAAAAACATATCACACTCCAGTGAAATGATGTACCTTTGAATGGCAGAATGTCAGCTTCCAGCATTTCCTTTAATAGATGGATTAGGAAAGAGCAGGTAAAATGTTCTAAAAATCACACTCTGACAGTTGAACATTTCTTGGCTAGATCAGCTCTTTAAGGTGATCATGACAGCTTTGATCAACAATATCCATTATGGTGCTTTAGACTGGAGGAAACCGGTGCCATAGCTACCTTATAACTAATGTGTTCCTGTTGGAATATGTATTGGCCTTGTAGGCGTTTTGTGATTCAAAAAAGCTGTGTGTCTCAGTGTAAAGGCTTGTCATTTATTTTTGTCAAAGGTACACTTTGTAGATTTTTTGAGAAGAGCTATTCCCTGATTGGCAACACTTGAATTTTTATAGAAGAAAAACAAGTTATGAATCCTTTTTCTAAATAAAAAAAATGCACGCAAAAGAATGCTGCCAAAGTCATTTAATAAAAACAGATACAAAATTGTGAAATATACATTAATAGGAAATGACCTTATGGAAAAGTCGTAGAAAATGCAATAGGGATGAGACCAATAGGGGATCCACAGAAATTAGGCCTGGTTTATACTGGTGCTATAGGCCCTAGTGTAGATAAAATTAGACCAGCATAACTGTTTTTATATGCCACTATAGCTTATGCCAGTTCCTCAGAATGACATAAATTAAACCAATATAAGCATAGTTATGCCGGTTTAACTGTATCCTCACTAGAAGGGTTTTCCTAGTTTAGCTTTACCAACAAAACCCAGCTGTAGTAGACCAATCATTACTCTAGAAACCTAAGCAAATGTAATAAAGAATTATCTCCTTGCTATAGAGTTTTTACACCATTCTACAGAATTCTAAATCAGGGATATAATTTTATATAGGATGATGAAGAAAACTAGCAAATTTATCATTTCTATAAATTTTGTAGGACTTTTCCATTAGCTTTGTCTTTTAGTGGAAAAACCTGGCTTCTGGCATGTATGCAAATATTTAAAAAATTCTTAAACTGAAATTGAACTTTTATTATTGAGATATAGTGCATTTTACACATTTTTATATAAATCTGGTGTATTCTTAAAAAATGAGTAGGGCCTCCTAAATGTGCTGTAAAAATCCCCACTATTTTAATGGACTTTGATACAAGTTAGCTATATTCCCCTTCTTAGTTGGGATGGGAAAGGCTGACACAGCACTTAGAAGAAACGCAACTGTGAAAATGCTGGAATATGAAATGTTGTGCACCATAATACTTATATTGCAAGATAAATGGGTGAAAAGGACTTTGCAATGCAGCAAAGAAAGTATTTTAATGGATGTAATTAAATTGAAAGTAATAAAACAGACCATGGAAAAGCTTTGATTAAGGTGTAATTAAAATTATGAAAAATGTAATAAAATGAAACTTACAGAAAAGGCCATAGGAGCTATAATTACCAGTACAAGTCAGCGTAAGGAAAGCATTTTTGTGGATCAGTGTATTTTAATTTCATGCTCTCTTAATGTGAAGGAAATGTAATGTTGTAATGCACCAATAAAACTGCACATGAATGTGGGTTTTTGTACATGTGCGTGTTATCATTTTTTGGTAAGGACAAAGGTCACCAATTTGGTTTCATTAGTAAACCATAACGAGTATTGCAAACCACCAGCCCTAAAATAACTGCAGTCACTTAGGAGCAAGGAACAGTTCCAAGAGTCAGTTACTTTTGGTATAAGAAAGGATCCGTCCCAGAATTCAGCTAGTACACATTATCCAATTTCTATCCAGGAAAAACACACAGTTTTAGATCTTAAAATCCGAAGTTCATCTCGGAACATCCAATCAGCTGAACTACAACATGCCTCTTTGTCTGTGAAGTTTAGAGAATTACATACTTCATAAAACATCGGATTAGTATAAGAGGAATAATAAACTGCTATGGAAAACTATGAAATAATACTGAAACCAAGAACATCTAAGAGTCCAGGTGAGAGTCAGATGAACTTGGAAAATGTCTGCGGGGGTGGATGCACGTCTCAGACTAGAAACAAATCTAGGGGTGTTTAAGCCATTTTTTTCACATTTTTCTTGACTGCAGATTCAGGTAGGTTCAGGAGCTCTGCTTTTTCCAAAACAGTACAATAAGCCCTTGGTTTCTAACATAGTGAGAATGTTTGTAATTTGTTAGGAGGTAGAAAATACTGTGTCAAAGATACAAGATAGAAATTAGGGGCCTGGTTCTGGTTTGACATTGGTATAATTCCACTGACTCAGATTTATACCAATATCAGCAAGACCAGAATCAAGCTCCTAATCCAACTTTTGACCACATATTTTACAAATTGTTTTGTGGGTAAGGGTGAATCTAATTAGATTTGGCTGCAGTTTGGGGTTCTTGGGGCTATTTAGAGCTGGTCTAAGAGCAGCGCTGCTCTGACCTCTGAAAGGGGAATAGCCTTGAACAGAGCAGATGCAGGAACAGGGGAGTGGTCAGATCAACTTTGCTCTACACAGATCAGCCCAGAAAGTCTGCTGTTCAAAATTTATGAGAAAGTACAAGAAACATACAATACATTATTATTTTTATAGTGTCTACTCCAGATACATAATTACTTTATAGTAGCCCAGTGTCTCCCAGAACAAATATGACATGATCCATGCACTCCTCCTGTGCTCATACTAATTCACAGAGAAAGAGCCAAAATTCTGCTCTTAATTAAATCAGTGCAAATACAGAGTAAATACAAATCCATTGTATTACTTCAGAATTACACCATTCTAATACAGCCCTAAGGCTTCAGGTACCATGGAAGTGCTGACACAGTCATTTTATGATGCAAAGCTATAGCAAACATACAGAGCAATGTATAAGAAGACCTGAGAGCAGAAGCTGAGAGAGTAGGAACTCAGGAAAGACATCTTCCAGTGTTCCCAAGCATGCATGGGGATCATGCCTATTCCTACCTCCCTGAGAGGGTGGATGCGTCCAGCCAACCCCTTTTGGGGTGGCTAGAGTCTACAGGGGAACTTGGAGAGGCAGCCATTGGGTCTTACCACTGTAGAGGAGATGCAAGTGTTGCAAAGGCTTCACGCATCCTTTGCACACCTCCACTGTAACTGGGTACCATCTAGCTCTCAATAATTACCTAAGAGTATTCCATCGACCCAGGGGGAAAAAAAGTGCCTTGCTGTTAAATGGGCATTAGGCTTTGGCAGTGGAACCTCTTGGTCTAATGTAACTATGGTAAACACACTGCCATTAGTGTGCAGTTTACAGTGCAGGTGTTCTGTTTGATTAATGTGCCAGAGGTGTGCCTGGCCCCAGGGCCATAGGTGTGCATGGCTCTTTAAAAAATGGACCCAATACTGCTTCCAGGGAAATCAGCGGCAAAACTTCCATTGACTTCTATGGGAGCAGGAGCAGGGCCACGGTCCTTTCCCATGGTGCGTGTGTTTGTTTGTTGCAGCACAAACAAGACTGTAATAAAAAATGGAAGGATTTATTACTTAGCGCTGGCATTTGGCTTCACACAGTGTCAAATCCTGCACTAATTTAACCTTGGTACAACTCCATTAAATTCAGTGAGCTGAAGGAGGTTTACATCAGTGCAGAACGTGGGACTGTTCATTTTTAAAAGGACAGTTTACTCTTATATCACTTGAGACCTAATCGTAAAATTAAACAATGGATGTTACAATACAACTCAATAGCTCATCTTTCCTCAGAGAATGGGTGCCTTCAACAGGTTTTTAATATAATCTGATGGCTGCCAACAACAGCCATTTGGAGGGGGATGATGGAAAGGAAAACTCAAGGAGGAAAAGTTGATCAAATGGAATTTGAGAGGGCAGCAAAAGAAAGAAGCTCCCTGTAAACCAGAGAATAAAGAGGAAGAGACTCAGAGGCAATGTGAGTATTGGCAGCAGATGCAAGAACATCTTCAATTTCAATAGAAGCCATTGTCTAAGTGGGGAGGGAGAGGAGGAACTGCCAGAAGAAATGTAAGAAAAGAACTAATAGACGGAAGAGGAAATAAAGAAGAGGTCTGTGACCCAGTTAGTGCTCACTTGTAAGATGTCAGCATGGAATTAGGCCTGAAGAATAGCACATGTGCACACAAATAGCTGCGAATAAAAGTGAGAGGAAGGGAAGGTGATTTTTTTCCCCTCTGAACTGGACCATGATCATAGACCCCCCCAGGAAGGAAGAAAGCCTTAGGTACTGCAAGTTCAGTTCCTTCCTCACTGTACAGCGTACAGCATCACCTTTGTCTGATCAAAGCCACAGGGCCAAATTCATCCTGGGCCTAATGCCAAGGACTTACACTAGAACTAAGCCCATAGAAACTAGAAAATTAAGGGCTGGCTCATCCTCTCTTACAGATTTCAGAGTAACAGCCGTGTTAGTCTGTATTCGCAAAAAGAAAAGGAGTACTTGTGGCACCTTAGAGACTAACCAATTTATTAGAGCATAAGCTTTCGTGAGCTACAGCTCACTTCATCGGATGCATATCGTGGAAACTGCAGCAGACTTTATATATACACAGAGAATATGAAACAATACCTCCTCCCATCCCACTGTCCTGCTGGTAATAGCTTATCTAAAGTGATTATCAGGTGGGCCATTTCCAGCACAAATCCAGGTTTTCTCACCCTCCACCCCCCCACACAAATTCACTCTCCTGCTGGTGATAGCCCATCCAAAGTGACAACTCTTTACACAATGTGCATGACAATCAAGTTGGGCTATTTCCTGCACAAATCCAGGTTTTCTCACATCCCCCGCACCCCCATACACACACAAACTCACTCTCCTGCTGGTAATAGCTCATCCAAACTGACCACTCTTCAAGTTTAAATCCAAGTTAAACCAGAACATCTGGGCGGGGGGGGGGGGTAGGAAAAAACAAGAGGAAACAGGCTACCTTGCATAATGACTAAGCCACTCCCAGTCTCTATTCAAGCCTAAATTAATAGTATCCAATTTGCAAATGAATTCCAATTCAGCAGTTTCTCGCTGAAGTCTGGATTTGAAGTTTTTTTGTTTTAAGATAGCGACCTTCATGTCTGTGATTGCGTGACCAGAGAGATTGAAGTGTTCTCCGACTGGTTTATGAATGTTATAATTCTTGACATCTGATTTGTGTCCATTTATTCTTTTACATAGAGACTGTCCAGTTTGACCAATGTACATGGCAGAGGGGCATTGCTGGCACATGATGGCATATATCACATTGGTGGATGTGCAGGTGAACGAGCCTCTGATAGTGTGGCTGATGTTATTAGGCCCTGTGATGGTGTCCCCTGAATAGATATGTGGGCACAATTGGCAACGGGCTTTGTTGCAAGGATAAGTTCCTGGGTTAGTGGTTCTGTTGTGTGGTATGTGGTTGTTGGTGAGTATTTGCTTCAGGTTGCGGGGCTGTCTGTAGGCAAGGACTGGCCTGTCTCCCAAGATTTGTGAGAGTGTTGGGTCATCCTTTAGGATAGGTTGTAGATCCTTAATAATGCGTTGGAGGGGTTTTAGTTGGGGGCTGAAGGTGATGGCTAGTGGGGTTCTGTTATTTTCTTTGTTAGGCCTGTCCTGTAGTAGGTAACTTCTGGGAACTCTTCTGGCTCACGAAAGCTTATGCTCTAATAAATTGGTTAGTCTCTAAGGTGCCACAAGTCCTCCTTTCCTCTCTTACAGAGAATTCCACTAGAGGGCTACTAGGGAGTGGGGAATAAAGGGGCCAGGAAACAGTTTGTGATTGTGCTCTCAGAGTTTCCCAGTAGGTTTTCCCACAGGGGGAGAGGCTTTGTGGAGAGCACAGTGTGCAGTAGGTGCAGCCTGCATGCCCTGTCAGTGCTGATGAGAGAGGAGGAAGGTGAGGACAATTGTACCAGGGCCTCAAGCTCAGCCTCCTCCCTCCTCCCCCACCAAAGATCTGCAATGTCTGTATAAATAAAGTGAAGTGGGGAGGGGGCAGTGAACATAATGTACCAGGGCCCCAAATTTCACCTGTAGCTCTTCAGATACAGTTGGCTAGATACAGAAACACTTGTGTGGAGGGGTTGGGTTAGCCCATTTCCTCACTGATAGCTAGGATTCCTATCAGCAAGTCTCCTGTGGTAGCAACTACAAAAAGGACCCCAGTAAGAGTTAATGCAGCTAAAAGTAACATCAGTTCCTAAAAGCATATTCACTTTGATATCTGTAGACTCATCCAGGAATGAGCTTTGTTTCCCTACCAGCATTTCTCTACCAGGATTGCCCCCAAATTTATGCAGAGGAAACTGGAGTGGAACTGTTGCAGGGTCCCAAGACAGGGATCAATGCTCCAGGTCCCTTCTGCTCGCAGAAGTGGAAAAGATATCCAGCCCATAGCTATTACACAGAATACATTTCATGAGCCTCAAACTAACATGCAAAAAGTTTGTAGCTTCACATTCAGGGTCCATCTGTACAACAGAGAACAACTACTTCAGAGACGTAAAACCTCCATGAACATCTGTTCCCACTGTGCCTTTTTCTAATGGAGAAAAAATTAGCTTGCAAGAGAAAGTAGCACTGAAGTTTGGATAATTATTTTTCCAAAAATTGCCACCAGTCATGGAATCCAAACAAATATTTTCCCCTCCAGATGTTTCAGTGCTTTCTTTTTAAATTCTTTTAAGGTCTTTTTTAAGGTCTTCTCAGAAAGTTATCCATATGTTCAGGGAGTTCCATTTATTTAGTACATGCAGATTACATAAATATACGATACACAAAAATTTAAAATAACCATTTAAATCAAAATAGGTAAATATGGTTTTAGACAAATATAACGCAATTTCATGTTAATAAAAATGTTCATTAAAACTATCTGTTATGCATAATAATGTAGTTGCTACATTTGTAATCCTTAGCAAATATTTTAATAATAATTTAACACAGTACTAATTACCAAAAATCCAGAAGGGCCAAACAAAACTAGTTAAATGGGCAATAGGATCTCAAATGAAATAGACAAAAAATTGGCCATTATCTTTGAAAACTCATGGCGATTGGTGGAAGTCCCAGATGACTGGAAAAAGGCTAATGTAGTGCCCATCTTTAAAAAAGGGAAGAAGGAGGATCCTGGGAACTACAGGCCAGTCAGCCTCACCTCAGTCCCCGGAAAAATCATGGAGCAGGTCCTCAAAGAATCAATCCTGAAGCACTTACATGAGAGGAAAGTGACCAGAAACAGTCAGCATGGATTCACCAAGGGAAGGTCAGGTGGACAGAAAGCTGGCTAGATTGTCGGGCTCAACGGGTAGTGATCAATGGCTCCATGTCTAGTTGGCAGCCGGTATCAAGTGGAGAGCCCCAGGGGTTGGCCCTGGGGCCGGTTTTGTTCAATATCCTCATAAATTATCTGGAGGATGGTGTGGATTGCACCCTCAGCAAGTTTGCAGATGACACTAAACTGGGAGGAGTGGTAGATACCCTGGAGGGCAGGGATAGGATACAGAGGACCTAGACAAATTGGAGGATTGGGCCAAAAGAAATCTGATGAGGTTCAACAAGGACAAGTGCAGAGTTCTGGACTTAGGACAGAAGAATCCAACGCACCGCTACAGACTAGGGACCAAATGGCTCGGCAGCAGTTCTACAGAAAAGGACCTAGAGGTGACAGTGGACGAGAAGTTGGATATGAGTCAACAGTGTGCCCTTGTTACCAAGAAAGCCAATGGCATTTTGGGATGTATAAGTAGGGGCATTGCCAGCAGATAGAGGGATGTGATCGGGGGGGGGGATTTGATAGCTGCTTTCAACTACCTGAAATGGGGTTCCAAAGAGGATGGCTCTAGACTGTTCTCAGTGGTAGCAGATGATAGAACAAGGAGTAATGGTCTCAAGTTGCAGTAGGGGAGATTTAGGTTGGATATTAGGAAAAACTTTTTCACTATGAGGGTGGGGAAACACTGGAATGTGTTACCTAGGGAGGTGGTGGAATCTCCTCCCCTAGAAGTTTTTAAGGTCAGGCTTGACAAAGCCCTGGCTGGGATGATTTAGTCGGGGATCGGTCCTGCTTTGAGCAGGGGGTTGGACTAGATGACCTCCTGAGGTCCCTTCCAACCCTGATATTCTATGATTCTATGAAAACGGAAAGACCAATTTGAAATACGCATCCTATGTGCTAATCAGTTCTGAATCAGCTGGTTTACATTTAATTTGCTAATTATTGCATGTTATTTAAATACACAATGAAAATATTTATAGAGATTTTTTGTAGTTATCTAACAGTTGCTAAGCATCACTTTATTTTTGAATAATCAAGAACATTGTCAGTATTAACATGCGGTTGTATTATCCTCATTATTCCACCTTTTCATGATCTGCCTTCTTGTCTGCCTTTATGTACATTCTGTATAAGCTGATCGGAATGACTCCTACATCCTTCTTCCAAAAGGTTAGAACTAAATTAGATATATACAATATGTGAGAGCCCTTTACAAAAGATACCGTAATACATTCTCTTTTCCATGGAGAGTAAATCATTTTCCATTCCACCACAGGAAAATACACAGAGTGGAGTAGAAACCCCATGAGTTCTATTCTAACTGATCTTTCCATCAAGAGGTAGAAGTTTGCTCCATCCCATTGAACGGACAGGGGACATTATCCCAAAAGGCCAAGTTAGAAATGGGGGAGTGCAGATACAGGAACCAGAGCATAGATTGTGCTGTCTACAGTTTTGATCATTTCTGAAACAGCAGACTGGGACTTCACCAAATGTCAGCAGAATACAAATATTAAACACGTATAACATTGCAATGACAAGGCTGTGTGGAGAATTTGTGATATACTAAAATGAAATGGGCCTAGATTTCCCAACAGCTGCCTCAGTGCTATGGGATGTTGGATTAAAGTCACAGGCACAACCAGAAAGTCCTCAAACCACCAATGCACACCAGGGGCCAGATTGTCGTCAGATATAAATTCAGTATAATGGTATTGAAGTCACTTGAGTTACTCTGGATTTACACAAGACCAACTGAAGTCAGAATTTGGCCCTTGCTTTATGCAGCCAACTTGAGAAAACTTTCCAAAAAGAACAAAAAAGTATAACCAGGTAATATATGGTAATGTCAGTTTCTGAAATCCAAATTTTGAATGAGGCATGAAATGGAAAATCTCTGTCTGGTGCAGTGAATGGATACAATTATGTGATGAACTGAACTGGTTTGTGTGTATTACTGGGTGTCAAGCACAAATTACAATTAAAAAAACCCAACCAACCTAACCTCAAACACTTAGGATGCTGTTTTCCTATTAGCTGAGATTTTCAAAGCTGCAACGGGATTTAGAAGCAAAACTCCTATTAATTTCAATGAGCACACTAGGTCTAAAACACCATGGCACCTTTGAAGATCTCATCCGTTATGTGTTAGGCTCACCACAAATTTATTATACTCATCCTGATTGGAATGAAACAAAGTTTATTGTCAAAGGTTTTTTTAAAACCCACTTCTATTATTTAAATATTTTGATCTAGCAGTCACAGATATAAAAGATAAATTTAACATCTCAATGCTCCTCTGGGTCCCTCGCCACTCAGTCTCCAGATCCTTCTTTCGGATGCTGCAGGAAGGAAAAGCAGAAATGTTTTTTGAAGCCTGAGAATAAACTCTTTCCTTTCTTGGTGTTGCTCAAAGGATTTCAAAGAGCTCTTTTTTGCTGCAGTTCAATCCATGCTTTCATTCCCTTGTCATCTCTGTTTTGCTGATACCAGTGCTTTGGCTGGCCTGATCCACATTCAAAAACTCCTCACTTTTAGAAGGAAAACCCCATGTAGTGGCTGTACTTGAAGGTAATGGCCATTAGTTTCCACACTCGGTGAAGTCCATCAGGACTGAATTTAAAGTAGGCTTTAAAAAAAACTATCAAAAACTCACTCTCTTTTTCTCAGATAATCACCATTGAACTTGTCTGCTCATGTCTGACTGGCGAATAAGCTTACAGCAGTGCAAATATAACTCGTAGTCAAATTCTGCCATGCTCTTCATTGATGCTTCTGACCCAATAGGTAGCGGAACTGGTGCAGGTCTGCTGTACAGCAAATCTGCACAGGGAGTTCTTCTTTGCCCCTTAAGCATCACAGAGCACTGTTCTGTGGGGGTTCTCTCCACATTAGCGGTGGGGGAGTATGGCTGGTATATCTGAGATTACAAGTGTTCACGAGCCAAACCCTTTGAATGGAGTCTTCAGTGAGGATGCAGTGGTGGCCACAGAGCCACTTTTGGGCTACTCTGCAGCTGGGGAAGACAGGTTTTCCATTCCCTCCTAGTCCCCAAGCAATTCCCCTATGTACAGCCCATCTTCCAAAGCTGTGCACAGGGACCAGGGTTTGCAGCTCAAGAATTGGAGAATCTGGAACAAATACAGACAGTAAAAATGATGTACTTAGAAATCATGACATTTGGGTGATGTTGGCTGTACAGGAAATAATTATGAATAAATAATGGGAAGTCATAATGAGAAAAATGTCAGGAACATTCAGGTTTAAATACATAAATACCACTTCCCTGGCTGTGTCGCTGATCCCGGGGACAGTGATGCCATGTGTGTGGTTTTTGTTTTCTTTATTCAGTAGACAACTTTAGTGTTTACAAGGGATAAACTACAATTAATTCAATCATTATACAGTCTAAACTACAACTAGCCTCAAGGTATAATTGTAGCTCATGACAGACCAGGTATCCCTCTAAAAACCATTTAAAACTCAACTACAACACCCCAGCAGGACAACTCATCTTACCCCTAAGTCCCTGAAATAGTCTGCATCTGACTCTTCAGCAATGTTTTAGAAAAAGGCATGTTCACTTGTATACTCCTTAAAACCTCAGTGAGAACAGCTGATGAGCAAGGACAGGTGCCTAAATGTAGCCCTCTTTTGTTCTCAAAGTCCAAGGGAGTTTTACCACTGAGTTCAACTGGAGCAGGATCAGGTTCTTGTTCTTCACATTTATGATCCATAGTCTGCCACAGAGCAGAGCAGCACACGTCTGATCTACCAGACATATTGGACTCTTCTGTGTGTATATAAATCTCCTCACTGTATTTCCACTGAATGCATCCAATGAAGTGAGCTGTAGCTCACGAAAGCTTATGCTCAAATAAATTGGTTAGTCTCTAAGGTGTCACAAGTACTCCTTTTCTTTTTGTGAATACAGACTAACATGGCTGCTACTCTGAAACCTGTCTATAAAATGTATTTCATGGCCTTCATGGATAGGAGTATCTCCGTTTGGAGACAATTCTCCAAATCCTTCCTTAAGACTCACTTCTGCCATGATGCCTACAAAATCCAGCCTGCTGATTATATAAAATCAGGATCACCTCAAGCCCATAATGGACTAAGACACTAAGATATTAATAAAAAGAAAAGGAGTACTTGCGGCACCTTAGAGACTAACCAATTTATTTGAGCATAAGCTTTCGTGAGCTACAGCTCACTTAAAGCTTATGTTCAAATAAATTGGTTAGTCTCTAAGGTGCCACAAGTACTCCTTTTCTTTTTGCGAATACAGACTAACATGGCTGTTACTCTGAAACCTAAGATATTAATATCAACCCCTCCCTGACACATATATATATTCTCGTTACATTTCCTCACTCTTAACCAACCTGGCAGATTCTCATCTCTTCAGGTACCTAACTGTAGATGGGATAGAAAATGTCCAGTAATGCTGATCTCTCTTGGCACATTGCTTGCCAACTAAAATTATATTTCTAGCATTATTGCATAAAATATAGAGGTTTAGTAAAACAATTAGTGTGTGATTCCAATGGCTGCTGCCAGCTCCAAATTTCCACCGCTTGGAGTTATTGCAATTAAATTTTACCTGGCTCTAGCTTCTCACTCTGTGATGCCTGTGGAGGATGGAACCAATTCTGTGGGGGGAAAAAAGGGGTTCTGTAACCTTTCCTCACTGCAACCCTTTTGCATAAAAACCATTCTGTGCACTGTGGTACGAAATCTGCCACCCTTATGTTGAGTAGTACCTTACTCTGCAAGTAGCCCCACAAAAACTAGTCAGAAGCAATGGTCCTGGAACAATTTTTATAGTGGGGGTGCTGAAGATGGAAACCATGTATTTGGGTCGTTATTACTACTTCAAGCCAGGGGGTGTGGCAGCATCCCCAGCACCACTGGTTCCAGCACCTATGATCAGAAGGGAGGGGACAAGAGGTTCCAATGTTGAGAAACACAGTGCATGACCCCTGTGTACATCCAAAAATGTATGTTTGATACCTCAATCAAAGCATCAGTCCAGAGCCATGTTTCTTGCCATGCACATGCAATGCACTGGTGGCTAGCAGTGATATTTACTCACTGAGAGGAGCTCTGCAGTCTTCTTTCTGTCACAACCCTCCTCAGTTCTTTTGCTCACTAACATGTACCAGGGCATTAGGTCAAAGCAAACCCCTCTTTATTCCTGGCAGCATTCTCATTTGTAAATCAAGTAACATATACTATTCTGCAGTTGATGTTTTCTAAATAGTTATTAAAATAGTACATGGAACAGATTAAATGGAAGATGTGATCATATTAATCAGAATTTGGTATCTATCTTTTTTTTATCAGCATTATGGTGCCACACAGCTGAACTGCATCTTCAATGTCAGGATCATGCTTCAACACCACAACAGCAGATTAAGACTGTAATCCCTTATTGAAGCTCTTAGTAAAACTGCAAAAGAGAAGTGAAAAGGAATAATATGGCAATATAATTCTTTAAACGAACACTCTTGATATAAATCAATCTCTGGAGCAAACATGCTGGAATTAGTATCCGCAGCATTCTCCAAACAAGCAAAGATAAAGCATTTTAATACATTCTCAGTGCCACAGTGAATATAAAAGAGGCTAAACACTCTCTCTCTCTCTCTCTCTCTGTAATAGTTTCATAAAGCAAAGAGCTAAAATGTGTTCACTTAAGGGGCAATTAAATATTAGAGTCCCTTGAATGCATGTTTATAGAACTCCAATTAGTGTTATTGGGTGCTTACCAAAAACATATAACATTAGAGTAAGAAATTATGCAAAACTATTAGGCATGTGAGTACAGGTTTTTGTAAACCATGAACATTACTTAGCAATTCACTAAAAATACAGAGGAAAGTTTGTGCAATCTAAGACCCTCCTGCAAAATTATAATCATGTCATGGCTGTTTACTAAATTACAGCAAAATCCTGTGCAGCATTTTGCATTTGGGGCTGAAGTATTTATTACCCAGTAAACTCTTTTAGGCAAAGAAAATCATGGAAACACTGCTTCGTTATTTTGTGATAATGCAGTAAATAACTGGAGTCACTGCTGTAATTAGTATTAATGTTCAGCCATGTGCATAACTTACATGCACTAGTCCCAGAACCTTGTGAGGTTTATCAAACATTAAGAACTATCGTCCTGATTTTCATTGTGCTAAATCTTTGCTGGCAAAAGTGCTGCCATCCACGGAGGAACTTGTTTAAATACAAGAATTAATAGGCATAACACAATTTGAAACAATCCTGTGAGCTGAATTTCAATGGGCTTTGCCAGAAGACACTAGGGCAAAAATGCATCTTGTGTCAATTGGACTCAGATAAAAGCTTTTATATCATGTCCTTATTGGGTGGAATTTTCATTTTTCTCCAAGAGATGGTGGCAATTATCATGTACTCTTCCAAAGTTTGTTGAGGGAGTTTGTTGAGATGGATGGAGGTGGGGCTCACAAACTGTTAAGATGAGCAGAGAAAAATTATTAACAGTGAGGAATAAAGATACTCCCCACCACCCAGAAAACACCACATTTACCAGCAACGCTGTCCAGTGATGCTCTTTCTTTTAGCAGTTTAAGTGGGCATATACCTTTCCCAGACAAAATTATATTTGTATATCTTGGGGTCATTTCAAAATGCTGATACTAAAAATCTCAGCAACTTCCACCAGTTGCTAAAATTTGTATTCAGCAAAAATAGCTGAAAAGGGGATTTCACTTAGATCAGGGTTCTCAGACTTTTGTACTGGTGACCTCTTTCACACAGCAAGCCTCTGAGTGTGACCCCCCCCCATACATTAAAAACACCTTTTTATATATTTAACACCATTATAAATGCTGGAGGCAAAGCAGGGTTTGGGGTGGAGGCTGACAGCTCGCGACCTCCCATGCAGTGGTGAGCTGGAGCCGGTTCGCACTGGTTCATGCGAACCGGTTGTTAAATTTTGAAGCCGGTTTAGAACCAGTTATTAAAGGGGTGGGCAAACTGTGGCCCGCGGGACCATCCTTTCCGTCCCACCTGAGCTCTCGGCTGGGGAAGCTCCCCTGAGAATTTTGACTCACTCAGTGGCACTCCGGGCCTTCGGCGGCATTTTGGCAGCAGGTCTTTCACTCGCTCCGGGCCTTCGGCAGCACTTCGGCGGCAGGTCCTTCAGTGCCACTGAAGACCCGGAGCGACTGAAGGACGTGCCGCTGAAGTGCCGCTGAAGATCTGGAGCGACTGAAGGAACCGGTTCTTCAGCTTCTGGCAGCTCATCACTGCCCCTATGTAATAACCTCGCGACCCCTTGAGGCGTCCTGATCCCCATTTTATGAATCCCTGAATTAGATTAAGGTTTGTTTTCATTGCTACAGTGTTTATATTTTTGTTCAATGATTGTTCACCATTATTAAACACACATCCCCAAAGGCCCAACTCATCCTTCTGCTGCATAGAATAAGCCTTTTCCACTTAAGTTAAACAAGAACTTATTTTAGCTATCAGCTGTACAGGGCATGTGACTTCCACTAATGATCAGCCAACAATGTCAACCTCTATTCATCTACTTGTTAAATTTTTGGAAAACCAACTTTGTGCTTTCTTGCATGCTGCCCCTCAAGCCTGGGAGAAGCTCTATGTAAATATCAACTCATTGTCCTCCTTAAAACTATCCTTTGCTGCGTGGCTTACAAATAACTTGACAACAGCTAGGCTGCTGTTGTGCATAGACCCTAGCCTATCATGCAGACCAGTATTGTCTCATTGTTTCCTTGTATTCCACTATTGATATATCTGTGTCCATCTGTTTGTCTCTTTTCTTATACTTAGATTGTAAGCTCCTTGTGGCAGGGACCATCTTTTTGTTCTGTGTTCTTTGTACAGCACCTAGCACAATGGGATTTTGTAAGCACTATGATAACACAAATAATAAATAAAAAAGTCATTGGTCATTATATGTCTTATAGGGATAATAGTTTCATTTTTCTTCATTAAATGAGTTCATTGTTGATAAATGAACAATACAGATATAAAACAAACTATGGGCCATATGCAGAACTGCCTTTGACCCACTGTGGAAATCCCATTGGCTGAGAGTGTGGTTATATACAACATATTTAAATAGTAATAGAATTACATACTGAAGAGGAAGCCATTTTTCTCTTAAACTATGTCCCATGGTAATGAGAGATGGAACATAAGAACATAACATAAGAATGGCCATTCTGGGTCAGACAAAAGCTCCATATAGCCCAGTATCCTGTCTTCTGACAGTGGCCAATGCCAGGTGCCCCAGAGAGAATGAACAGAACAGGGTGATCCCCTGTTGCCCATTCCCAGCTTCTGGCAAACAGAGGCTAGGAACACCATCCCTGTCCATCCTGGCTAATAGCCATTGATGGACCTATCCCCCATGAACTTATCTAGTTCTTTTTTGAACCCAGTTATAATCTTGGCCTTTACAACATCCTCTGACAAGAAGCTCCAGAGGTTGACTGTGAATTGAGTGAAAAAATACTTCCTTTTGTTTGTTTTAAACCTGCTGCCTATTAATTTCATTTGGTGACCCCTAGTTCTTTTGTTATGAGAAGGAGTAAATAGCACTTCCTTATTTACTTTCTCCACACTAGTCATGATTTTATAGATCTCTGTCATATCCCCCCATATTCATCTCTTTTCCAAGCCGAAAAGTCCCAGTCTTATTAATCTCTCCTCCTATGGCAGCTGTTCTATACCCCCAATCATTTTATTGCCCTTTTCTGAACCTTTTCCAATTACAATATATCTTTTTTTGACATGGGGTGACCACATCTGCAAGCAGTATTCAAGATATGGGCATATCATGGATTTATATAGAGGCAATAAGATATTTTCTGTCTTATTATCTGTCCCTTTCTTGATGATTCCCAACATTCTGTTAGCTTTTTTGGCTGCCGCTGCATATTGAGTGGATGTTTTCAGAGAACTATCCACAATGACTCCAAGATCTCTTTCTTGAGTGGTAACAGCTAATTTAGGCCCCATCATTTTATATGTATAGTTGGGATTGTGTTTTCCAATGTGCATTACTTTGCATTTATCAACATTGAATTTTATCTGCCATTCTGTTGCCCAGTCGCTCAGTTTTGTGAGATTCCTTTGTAGCTCTTTGCAGTCTGCTTGGGACTTAACTATCTTTAGTAGTTTTGTATCATCTGCAAATTTTGCCACCTCACTGTTTACCCCTTTTTCCAGATCATTGATGAATATGTTGAATAGGACAGGACCCAGATGCCTGGGGGACACCACTATTTACCTCTCTCCATTCTGAGAACTGACCATTTATTCCTACCCTTTGTTTCCTATATTTTAACCAGTTACCAATCCATTAGAGGACCTTCCCCCTTATCCCATGGCAGCTTACTTTGCTTAAGAGCCTTTGGTGAGAGACCTTGTCAAAGGCTTTCTGAAAATCTAAGTACATGATATACCCTTGTCCACATGCTTGTTGACCCCCTAAAAGAATTCTAGTAGATTGGTGAGGCATGATTTCTCTTTACAAAAACCATGTTGACTCTTCCCCAAGAAATTATGTTCATCTGTGTCTGACAATTTTGTTCTTTACTATAGTTTCAACCAGTTTGCCTGGTACTGAAGTCAGGTTTACCAGCCTCTAATTGCTAGGATCACCTCTGGAGCCCTTTTTAAAAATTGGTGTCACATTAGCTATGCTCCAGTTATTTGGTGCAGAAGCTGATTTAAATGATAGGTTGCAAACTACAGTTAGTAGTTCTGCAATTTCGCATTTGAGTTCCTTCAGAACTCTTGGGTGAATACCATCTGGTCCTGATGACTAATTACTGATTAGTTTATCAATTTGTTCCTCTAATGACCCCTCAATCTGGGACAGTTCCTCAGATTTGTCACCTAAAAAGACTGGCTCAGGTTTGGGAATCTCCCTCACATCCTCAGTCGTGAAGACCGATGCAAAGAATTCATTTAGTTTCTCCGCAATGGCCTTATTGTCCTTTAGTGCTTCTTTAGCATCTCGATCATCCAGTGGCCCCACGGGTTGTTTAGCAGGCTTCCTGCTTCTGATGTACTTAAAATTTTTTTTTGCTATTACTTTCTGAGTGTTTGGCTAGCTGTTCTTCAATTTCATTTTTGGCCTTCCTAATTATATTTTTACTCTTCATTTGCCAAAGTTTATGCTCCTTTCTATTTTCCTTCCTAGGACTTAACTTCCACTTTTTAAAGGATGCCTTTTTGTCTCTCGCTGCTTCTTTTACTTTGTTGTTTAGCCATGGTGGCACATTTTTGGTTCTCTTACCATGTTTTTTAATTTGGGATATAAATTTAAGTTGACCCTCTATTATGGTGTCTTGAAAAAATTTCCATGCAGCTTGCAGGGATTTTACTTTTGATGGTGTACCTTTTAATTTGTGTTTCACTAACTTCCTCATTTTTGTGTAGTTCTCCTTTCTGAAATTAAATGCTACAGTGTTGGGCTTCTGTGATGTTTTCCCCTCCACAGGGATGTTAAATTTAATTATATTATGATCACTATTACCAAGCAGTCACTATTCACCTCTTGGACCAGATCCTGTGCTCTTGACTAAATCAAGAATTGCCTCTCCTCTTGTGGGTTCCAGGACTAGCTGCTCCAAGAAGCAGTCATTTAAGGTGTCAAGAAACTTTATCTTTGCCTCCTGTCCTGAGGTGACATATACCCAATCAATACGGGGATAGTTGAAATCCCCCATTATTATTGAGATTTTTATTTTTGTAGCCTGTCTAATCTCCCTGAGCATTTCACAGTCACTATCATCATCCTGGTCAGGTGATAGGTAATATATCCCTACTGTTATATTCTTATTATTAGAGCATGGCATTACTATCCATAGAGATTCTATGGTAGTTTGGTTCATTTAAAATTTTTACTTCATTTGATTCTACACTTTCTTTCACATATAGTGCCACTGCCCTGGTTGGAAGGCATGAGATGCACTGTCTTGAGATGGGGGTTCCAAGACCACCACTCCCAAGAGAAGGAGGTGGGTGGTGGTGGTCGGGGACTCTCTCCTCCGGGGGACTGAGTCATCTATCTGCCGCCCTGACCGGGAAAACCGAGAAGTCTGCTGCTTGCTGGGGGCTAAGATTCGCGATGTGACGGAGAGACTGCCGAGACTCATCAAGCCCTTGCATCACTTCCCCTTCCTGCTTCTCCACGTGGGCACCAATGATACTGCCAAGAATGACCTTGAGCGGATCACTGCGGACTAAGTGGCTCTGGGAAGAAGGATAAAGGAGTTTGAGGTGCAAGTGGTGTTCTCGTCCATCCTCCCCGTGGAAGGAAAAGGCCTGGGTAGGGACCGTCGAATCGTGGAAGTCAACGAATGGCTACGCAGGTGGTGTCGGAGAGAAGGCTTTGGATTCTTTGACCATGGGATGGTCTTCCATGAAGGAGGAGTGCTGGGCAGAGATGGGCTCCACCTTACGAAGAGAGGGAAGAGCATCTTTGCGAGCAGGCTGGCTAACCTAGTGAGGAGGGCTTTAAACTAGGTTCACCGGGGGAAGGAGACCAAAGCCATGAGGTAAGTGGGAAAGCGGGATACCGGGAGGAAGCACAGGCAGGAATGTCTGTGAGGGGAGGGCTTCTGCCTCATACTGAGAATGAGGTTATCTCAGGTGCTTATATACGAATGCACAAAGCCTTGGAAACAAGCAGGGAGAACTGGAGGTCCTGGTGATGTCAAGGAATTATGACGTGATTGGAATAACAGAGACTTGGTGGGATAACTCACATGACTGGAGTACTGTCATGGATGGTTATAAACTGTTCAGGAAGGACAGGCAGGGCAGAAAAGGTGGGGGAGTAGCACTGTATGTAAGGGAGCAGTATGACTGCTCAGAGCTCCGGTACGAAACTGCAGAAAAACCTGAGTGTCTCTGGATTAAGTTTAGAAGTGTGAGCAACAAGAGTGATGTAGTGGTGGGAGTCTGCTATAGACCACCGGACCAGGGGGATGTGGTGGATGAGGCTTTCTTCCGGCAGCTCGCAGAAGCTACTAGATCGCATGCCCTGGTTCTCATGGGTGACTTTAATTTTCCTGATATCTGCTGGGAAAGCAATACAGCGGTGCATAGACAATCCAGGAAGTTTTTGGAAAGCGTAGGGGACAATTTCCTGGTGCAAGTGCTAGAGGAGCCAACGAGGGGGGGAGCTTTTCTTGACCTGCTGCTCACAAACGAGGAAGAATTAGTGGGGGAAGCAATTAGTGGGGGATGGGAATCTGGGAGGCAGTGACCATGAGTTGATTGAGTTCAGGATCCTGACACAGGGAAGAAAGGTAAGCAGCAGGATACAGACCCTGGACTTCAGGAAAGCAGACTTCAACTCCCTCAGGGAACGGATGGGTAGGATCCCCTGGGGGACTAACATGAAGGGGAAAGGAGTCCAGGAGAGCTGGCTGTATTTCAAGGAATCCCTGTTGAGGTTACAGGGACAAACCATCCCGATGTGTCGAAAGAATAGTAAATATGGCAGGCGACCAGCTTGGCTTAACGGTGAAATCCTAGCGGATCTTAAACATAAAAAAGAAGCTTACAAGAAGTGGAAGGTTGGACATATGACCAGGGAAGAGTATAAAAATATTGCTCCGGCTTGTAGGAATGAAATCAGGAGGGCCAAATCGCACCTGGAGCTGCAGCTAGCAAGAGGTGTCAAGAGTAACAAGAAGGGTTTCTTCAGGTATGTTGGCAACAAGAAGAAAGCCAGGGAAAGTGTGGGCCCCTTAATGAATGAGGGAGGCAACCTAGTGACAGAGGATGTGGAAAAAGCTAATGTACTCAATGCTTTTTTTTGCCTCTGTCTTCACTAACAAGGTCAGATCCCAGACTGCTGCACTGGGCATCACAACATGGGGAATAGATGGCCAGCCCTCTGTGGAGAAAGAGGTGGTTAGGGACTATTTAGAAAAGCTGGACGTGCACAAGTCCATGGGGCCGGACGAGTTGCATCCGAGAGTGCTAAAGGAATTGGCAGCTGTGATTGCAGAGCCATTGGCCATTATCTTTGAAAACTCGTGGCGAACGGGGGAAGTCCCAGATGACTGGAAAAAGGCTAATGTAGTGCCAATCTTTAAAAAAGGGAAGAAGGAGGATTCTGGGAACTACAGGCCAGTCAGCCTCACCTCAGTCCCCAGAAAAATCATGGAATAGGTCCTCAAAGAATCAATCCTGAAGCACTTACATGAGAGGAAAGTGACCAGGAACAGTCAGCATGGATTCACCAAGGGAAGGTCATGCCTGACTAATCTAATCGCTTTCTATGATGAGATTACTGGTTCTGTGGATGAAGGGAAAGCAGTGGATGTATTGTTTCTTGACTTTAACAAAGCTTTTGACACGGTCTCCCACAGTATTCTTGTCAGCAAGTTAAAGAAGTATGGGCTGGATGAATGCACTATAAGGGGAGTAGAAAGTTGGCTAGATTGTCGGGCTCAACGGGTAGTGATCAATGGCTCCATGTCTAGTTGGCAGCCGGTATCAAGTGGAGTGCCCCAGGGGTCGGTCCTGGGGCCGGTTTTGTTCAATATCTTCATAAATGATCTGGAGGATGGTGTGGATTGCACTCTCAGCAAATTTGCGGATGATACTAAACTGGGAGGAGTGGTAGATACGCTGGAGGGCAGGGATAGGATACAGAGGGACGTAGACAAATTGGAGGATTGGGCCAAAAGAAATCTGATGAGGTTCAATAAGGATAAGTGCAGAGTCCTGCACTTAGGACGGAAGAACCCAATGCACAGCTACAGACTAGGGACCGAATGGCTAGGCAGCAGTTCTGCGGAAAAGGACCTAGGGGTGACAGTGGACGAGAAGCTGGATATGAGTCAGCAGTGTGCCCTTGTTGCCAAGAAGGCCAATGGCATTTGGGATGTATAAGTAGGGGCATAGCGAGCAGATCGAGGGACGTGATCATCCCCCTCTATTCGACATTGGTGAGGCCTCATCTGGAGTACTGTGTCCAGGTTTGGGCCCCACACTACAAGAAGGATGTGGATAAATTGGAGAGAGTCCAGCGAAGGGCCACAAAAATGATTAGGGGTCTGGAACACATGACTTATGAGGAGAGGCTGAGGGAACTGGGATTGTTTAGTCTGCAGAAGAGAAGAATGATGGGGGATTTGATAGCTGCTTTCAACTACCTGAGAGGTGGTTCCAGAGAGGATGGTTCTAGACTATTCTCAGTGGTAGAAGAGGACAGGACAAGGAGTAATGGTCTCAAGTTGCAGTGGGGGAGGTTTAGGTTGGATATTAGGAAAAACCTTTTCACTAGGAGGGTGGTGAAACACTGGAATGCGTTACCTAGGGAGGTGGTAGAATCTCCTTCCTTAGAAGTTTTTAAGGTCAGGCTTGACAAAGCCCTGGCTGGGATGATTTAATTGGGGATCGGTCCTGCTTTGAGCAGGGGGTTGGACTAGATGACCTCCTGAGTTCCCTTCCAACCCTTATATTCTATGATTCTATGATTCTATGCCCCACCAGCACAACCTATTCTGTCCTTCCAATCTATTTGTACCCTGGTATTACTGTATTCCATTGATTAGCCTCATTCCACCATGTTTCTGTGATAGTCTATGGCCCAAATAAAGCATGACAGATTACAAGATTCCCTGAAGACGCAATGTGGCTAAGTCAAGAAAAGATGTCCCATTTGTACAGAAATTATTATCGATTATTCACATCAATATTCAGCTCTGGTACAATCTTGTACACTTTTCTACATGGAAAATGTGTAGGCTGTGTAGTCATTTTGGGAATAGACCTATTGAGCCTGGTGGGATTTCTTTTTAATACACATACAAACGTTAAAAAATGACCCAAAGTAGTTTTGCTATTCTCTAAAATCTAGAACAAAAGACATGAAAATGCTTTATCTAGTAACAATGCTTCCTTTCTCATCTTACCCTAGTCTTCTCTAGATTTTAAACTCTTCAAAGTAGGGACTGTCCCTTACTCTGTGTGTTTGTACAGCATTGAGCATGATGGGAATCCTAGGTAGTAGACTAATAATCTACTATCTAGATGGTTTTATATAACTGCATATCATTGTATTATCCTAGCTCAACTTCTCATTTTCAGTAGGATTTTTGCCAAGATAAGGAAGCAAATTAATCACATTTTTAAGCCTTTTCAGGTGACAGTAACATGGTTCCAGGAAATTCATTAGAATCATACTGTTACAGGTTGTGCTATTATAATAGTCTGACAAGCCCTGTTTAACCAAATGTAAAACCAATTAGGTCTTGGGAGAAATGCCCATTGCTAGCTGTAATGCAGTTCTTTTTAGCTGCTAAACCTATTCTCAATAAAAGCTTGTTCACTGCCTAAGTCTCTGACTAGAATAATTTCTAAGGTGGAGAGCTGTAGCCTTCAGAATATACCTATGCCAAGTAAATAAAGATGTTACTTCACACCAAAAAAATTACAAGAATGTGGTAGCAAAATTAGATTGAAATTAGGGCTGTCAATTAATTGCAGTTAACTCATGCTATTAACTCAAAAAATTTATTGCAATTAATTGCAATTTTAATTGCACTGTTAAACAATAGAATACCAATTGAAATTTATTAAATATTTTGAATGTTTTTCTACATTTTCATATATATTGTAGTTTGTGTTGTAATTGAAATCAAAGTGTATATTACTTCTATTACAAATATTTGCACTAAAATGATAAATAAAAGAAATAGTATTTTTCTAGAGTACTCATACAAGTACTCTAGTGCAATCTCTTTGTCATGAAAATGCAACTTACAAATGTAGATTTTTTGTTGTTACATAACTGCACTCAAAAACAAAACAATGTAAAACTTCAGAGACTAGAAGTCCACTCAGTCCTACTTCTTGTTCAGCCAATCGCTAAGACAAACAAGTTTGTTTACATTTACAAGAGATAATGCTGCCCTCTTCTTATTTACAATGTCACCTGAAAGTGAGAACAAGCATTTTCATAGCACTTTTGTAGCTGGCTTTGCAAGGTATTTATGTGCCAAATATGCTAAACATTTGTATGTCCCTTCATGCTTCGGCCACCATTCCAGAGAATATGCTTCCAGCTGATGATGCTCGTTAAAAAAATAATGTGTTAATTAAATTTGATTGAACTCCTTGGGGGAGAATTGTATGTCCCCTGCTCTTTTATAGCCGTCTCGGATGATGACCCAGCACGTTGTTCATTTTAAGAACACTTTCACTGCAGATTTCACAAAATATAACAAAGGTACCAATCTGAGATTTCTAAAGATAGCTACAGCACTTAACTCAAGATTTAAGAATCTGAAGTACCTTCCAAAATCTGATTGGGACGGGATGTGGAACATTCTTTCAGAAGTCTTAAAAGAGCAATGCTCCAATGCAGAAAATACAGAACCCAAACCACCAAAAAAGAAAATCAACTTTCTGCTGGCATCTGACTCAGATAATTAAAATGAACATACGTTGGGCTGTACTGCTTTGGATTGTTATTGAGCAGAACCTGTCATCAGCATGGAGGTTTGTCCCCTGGAATGGTGGTTGGAGCATGAAGGGACATACGAATCTTTAGCGCATCTGGCATGTAAATATCTTGCGACGCCGGCTACAACAGTGCCATGTGAATGCCTGTTCTCACTTTCAGATGACATTGTAAATAAGAAACGGGCAGCATTGTCTCCTGCAAATGTAAACAAACTTGTTCGTCTGAGCAATTGGCTGAACAAGAAGTAGGACTGAGTTGACTTGCAGGTTCTACAATTTTACATTGTTTTATTTTTGAATGCAGTTTTTTGTACATAATTCTACATTTGTAAGTTCAACTTTCATGATAAAGATATTTCACTGCAGTACTTGTATTAGGTGAATTGTAAAATACTATTTATTTTTTACAGTGCAAATACTTGTAATCAAAAATATATAAAAAGTGAGCACCATACACATTGTATTCTGTGTTGTAGTTGAAATCAATATATTTGAAAATCTAGAAAACATCCAAAATATTTAAATAAATAGTATTCTATTATTAACAGTGCGATAAATCACGATTAATTTTTTTAATCACTTGACAGCCCTAATTGAAATGCATCTTTAGTAAGAGGCAAGATGAATGCAAAGAGTAAACTCATAGACATTCTAACATCACACTCATCAATACTGTATTGTGGCACTGGAAAGAGACTTCTCAAGCACATATTAGCTCTGGCTTCCCTGAATGCTTATGAACCATATATTTAAAAGAGCTGATGACATCAAATATTAAATTCAGGCATCTTATTATCTGGAATCATTTAAATGAATTTTTCATTAAGTGTTAGGTGTTACACAGTTACAGTTTTAAAGGCACTTTCATCTTGCCTGCTTAATTTTTAATTACATTATCATCACTTTTTTATTGACTGTGTTTTTGTGTCTTGGTATTATGCAAAAATCTTAATTAAAAATGGAAACTTGAGAAAAATGGAAAACCGGTCTGTTTTATCGGTTCTTTTCCTCCTTTATTATCTTATTAGAAGATAAAAAGACATTTTAATTTTTCAGTGCTTGGAAACTGCTGGATTCTGGGTTCTGTCACTCCTGTGTAAAAATGAAGTAACTTAGCAGACTTCCAAGCAGTCACTCCTATTTACACCAATATAAGTGAAGTCGGAATGTGGGTCCATCATCTTTTACTGCATATTGAAAGGGACTGTGGACCAGGCTGAAGTAGCTGAGGCTGAATAGGTAGATTTATTAGATTTTGCTCTTGATTTTAGATACTTCCAGAGTACAAAGCCTTATCATATTTTACATTTGTACACAAGCAGAGTGTAGTGACAACTAAAATGAGCAATATTTTCTTTTTGAGCAGCTTACCTAAGTTGTTGTAAGAGATCAGGGATTCTGGGGATTTCCTATGAAAAGTTTTTGTGTTTTTGGCAATTTTAGAACCCTTATCTGAATCAAACTGCAATTTTATAGCACCTTGTGTGTAATACATAGCAATTACTCAGTATCCACAGGACTAGAGTGTCCCTGCCCAAGGGGAAAAGAGAACATAAGAATGGCCATACTGGGTCAGACCAAAGGTTCATCTAGCCCTGTATCCTGTCTTCCAGCAGTGGCCAATGCCAGGTGCTCCAGAGGGAATGAACAGAACACGTAATCATCACGTGTTCCACCCCCTGTCACCCTTTCCCAGCTTCTGGCAAACAGAGGCTAGGGATATCATCCTTGCCCATCCTGGCTAATAGCCATCAATGGGTCCCTGGTCAATGGCAGCCTCTGTGGTTGGAGACAGGTCTATGTACACTGTTCTGTCTGAGTACCCCTGCAAATCACTGTGGAGTGGGTGGGGAAGGTTAGAGTCCTTGCCTTGCCCTGACATGCGGGCCCATGTAGCAAATGAAGAATGCCGGGGAGGAGAAATGAACCATCCACTCCCTTGTAGACTCATAGTCTTTAAAGGCCAGAAGGAACCATCATGATCATTTATTCTGACCTCCTGCATATTGCAAGCCACAGAACCTCACCCACCAACCCCAGTAACAGACCCATAACCTCTGGCTGAGTTACTGAATTCCTCAAATTGTGCTTTAAGGACTTCAAGTTACAGAGAATCCGCCATATACACTAGGGTCACTTGCAGGTTTAAATGTGCCCCATGCTGCAGAGGAAGGCACCACCTCTCCGAACGCAAGGTCTCTGCCAATCAGACCCAAGGTAAAATTCCTTGCTGACCCCAGATATGGCAATCAGTTAGACTCTGAGCATGTGGGCAAGACCCACCAGCCAGATGCCTAGGAAAGAATCCTTGTGTCTCCCTGAAGCACAGCCTTTCCCTGAGTTCCCCCTAGAGTGGGGTAACTTCACACCATACCCTAATCAGACTTATGACTGATCCACTCTGTCACAGTCTACTATACAGCAAACTGTTGTTTTGAGTACAGAAGTTAGGTCCCTATGCAGTCATTGTTCCTACTAACAAGAAACAGTTGTATTCTGTCAGAGTGAAAGCAAGCACTGGGGTATGTTTTTTATTTGTCTGGGGAGCAGGAGGGTAATCTAACAATTATTGACAATATTATAAATATTTATACTCACTGTAAACAGGGCTTTTCAGCAATCTGTTTTGAATATCTTTACAAACAATATTTATATTCCTCTTTGAGGCAGGAAAGAATCATTGCACCCATTTTACAGCTGGGTAAATTTGGACACAGGTTAAGAACAAAAAACTGTTCACTAATTGTGCCTTCATTCTTAGTTCCCAGCTTGAGACATGAGGAGGCAAATCCTCAACCTGTGTAAATTGCCATAGGGCCACTGAACTCAGAGCTATGACAATTTACACCAGCCACTACTGAATATTTTTTCCAAACCTCTCTGCATTTCAGTTTGCTCCACTGTATAATGAGGATAATAATTTACCCCAAGGAGGGCATTAGTGAATAAATGTCAATATAGCATTTGCAAGATGACCTGCACTATATACACAAGATGGACTAAAAAGAAAAGGAGTACTTGTGGCATCTTAGAGACTAACCAATTTATTTGAGCACAAGCTTTCGTGAGCTACAGCTCACTTCATCGGATGCATTCAGTGCATTCACTGAATGCATCCGATGAAGTGAGCTGTAGCTCACGAAAGCTTATGCTCAAATAAATTGGTTAGTCTGCATCCGATGAAGTGAGCTGTAGCTCACGAACGCTTATGCTCAAATAAATTGGTTAGTCTCTAAGATGCCACAAGTACGCCTTTTCTTTTTGCGAATACAGACTAACACGGCTGCTACTCTGAAAGATGGACTAAGTAGTAGCATTATTGCTGCTTTCTGGGTGGCATCTGTGGAAATAACAAGGAGTCCTTGTGGCACCTTGGTGACTAACAAATTTATTTGGACATAAGCTTTCATGGGCTAAAACCCACTTCATCAGATGTATGGAGTGGAAAATACAGTAACATGTATGTATATGGGTCATTACAAAAACTAATTTCCCCATACTAATTCCCCCCTACTGTTACTCACACCTTCTTGTCAACTGTTTGAAATGGGCCACCCTCATTACCACTACAAAAGTGATTTTTCCTCCCTTGGTATTCTACTGTTAATTGAATTGTCTCATTAGCACTGACTCCCCAGTTGGTAAGGCAACTCCTATCTTTTCATGTACTGTGTATATATATATATCTGCTACTGTATTTTCCACACCATGCATCTGATGAAGTGGATTTTAGACCATGAAAGCTTATGCCCAAATAAATTTGTTAGTCTCTAAGGTGCCACAAGGACTCCTCATTGTTTTTGCTGATACAGACTAACACAGCTACCACTGTAAAATCTGTGGAAATGTGATCTTCCAAAAATGTCAACACCAAAGGTCTGCCAATCTGAGGACCAGGTCAATTATATAAGCTACAACAGTGTGATGCCTGGGATAAACTTAAGCCAAACTTTTTGATGCCATTTCTTTTATGATCATGCTATTATCAGCAGCTATAACATGAAGGGAGCACTATTTCCTTCTTCTAAATCAGGCTTATTGAACATACTTCAACTGTCATGTAAAATCATTGTAATAAATAAATACACCCATGCACAGCAATTCATTTTTTTAATAGTTGGACCTCTCAGTTTTGATGGGGAAAGTAATGAAGTATGGAAGACAGAGAGTTGTATTCTGTGCATTATAAATCTAGAGTTTTATTAACAGAAAACAGATTAACCTCTTACAGGGAAAATGTAACCAAGGTATGGAATTTCTACTTGAACAAGTCCACTGGTATAAAAAGCAAGCAGAAAAAATGCCACCTAAGCAGTGAAAACAATAACCTAAATGACCTAATTAATTGCTACAAGGTCCAAATGAACGATACTTAATTGTTTTACAAGTTAATAAATCAGGTAATTCATTATTTGTGAGTAGAGGCAAGGATTGATTTACCAGAAAATTATGGATGGATTTCTAAGGGCTGAATAATCAGATTTATCCACTCCATAGACCTTGCCTTAAATGTGACACTGTATTAGTCTCCTCTAATAGCATTGCTTATTACTTGTTAAATCCACTGAAATGTTTATTTGTACTATACTTCATTGTGCCCTGCTTAAAGTTATAATATATTAAATATGAGCTGCCTGTGTAAGAGATTATTACTATGGCCACTTTTTTCCAGCCCAAAAGGCATCCCATTGGCTGATATTAGTGAAACATTCATTAATCAAGTGGATGAAGGACAACAGTGACAGTATGATTAACTACAAGCATTTTAAACTAAAGCCTTGATGGAAATGGAAGCCTTTGAAACAATATATTACAAACAGAGCATGGACTAGAAGACCATGAACTGCTGGAAATTTAAAACACTTGGGCTTAATCATCCCAAGAATGAGAAAGAAACTGAAGAAGTTTCAGCCACCAATGACCAGTAGGGGAGGAGATGCAGGGAAAATTGCTTTATCCCTGCATCCCTCTGAAAGCTTGGGAAGCCCTACAAGTCCAAGGATATAGCAAAGGTGGGTCACTAATGCCATCTTGAAATGTGTGGATTTCCTAGGACTGGTTTGCAATTTATTTCCCTAACTTTTTCCTTGTTTTCCTTTAACTCCTTTTCTCTCCTTTGTTTCTTCATTCTTTATTAGAAATGATAGAACGTATCATTTCATTTCATTTGTAAAATGAAGTGGTGACAAGATATCACTTTTTCCTTGGCATGCAGGAGGATGGGCTGTAATGACAGGAAACCATTTTCTTTACAATGTTCTTATGTATCTATCACTTTGTAATCAAGAAAAGCTTCCTTAAGCAGAAAAGAGTAAACTTCAAACTCTAAACAGTTGGATTCAACTAACTAGTAGGACCTGATTCTACTACCAAGTCAAGAGGAGTTTGCAATGGACTTCGGAAAGTGTAGGGTTGGGGAAAATATTTCCAAAACTTTTACGTGAATTGAGCTGGAAATCTCAAACTCTCTCTTCCTTTGCCTGATCCAAAGTCTATAGAAAATCAGTGGACAGCTTTCCATTGACTTCACTGGCCTCTAGATCAGGTGCTTAGTCTTGCTCCTCCTCTCCTTCCAAGTCAGGCTGGAAATGCTCTAACAACAACTTGCTTGCTGTATTTTGGCACTTCTGCTTCATCTTCAAGCCTAGAACAGAAAGTTTATAAGCGCACACACATTAACTTTAATAAAGAACAGATAACTTATTCAAAACCCCAAAGAACTTGGTTCATATTGGGTCAGTCCTTATTATATGCAAACTGGTTTGCCCTTTCTTAGTTAGAAAGTTATTACAATGATCCCCGGGCACTTGGCTGCAGGGCATCTATGTGTCAGTTGAGTTGGTTTTTTCACTGTGACTATCTGTAGTGGAAATCAGAAACAGAGGAATGTTCAAACTTTACTAGTGTCATAACATGTGACTGCCATCAGAGGACAGAAACTTAACCAATGTCTTTGTCAAAGTCTGATGGGGCAAGGGAACAGCCAGAAAGGAAGCAGAGAGAAGACAGACAAAGTGAATTGTATAAATTAAATCAAAATCATAGGGGCTTCCCTAAGAGTAAATCCCAAATGTATACATTGGTAGGCAGCAGTTTCTTTGAGTGACCCAAACAGTTATCCTGTGTATCTTTGTGGAATGGGCCTAACACAACCATCAAACAACATGTAAAGTATTTTGGTGTTCTGATCTTGCAACTTTATGTTGTTTTTTAACATGATCTCTGATCCCAGTCTGCACCTAACAGAGCACTCACTGCATCCTTGAACACTAGGCAGGGGTTTTCATTCTGCACAACATTCATAACTTACCCAATGTTCTGACAAGGTCACAGAACATTTATGTCTATCAGTCAGTGGCCAGATAGTCCATGCAGCTTTAACCAGTTATTTTTAGCCCTTAGTTTGGAATTGGGCTTAGTGTTTGTTCACAGTACTGGATCCAGTGTCTATTGAAGTCATTCAATGAGGAGAATGGGGGGGAGGGGGTTAGTGGGGTGGATCAAGCCCTAAGTGTACTCATGAAAGCAATGTCTCGTGCTGGGATCCTAGGGCTACCAGGTGAGCTGATATAATGGGAACTTTTCTTTTGGTTGAGGAAATGCGGGCTATGGCGAGAATTTTTTTTCTTCACTTAGAAGTGGTTCCTACAGACCTCATAGTAACGACACATTCATATTGGCCTTTTTTCCCCTTCCCCTCCGTTTTTTAAGCATGGAGAGCCAAATTCATGCTGGAAATAAGCTCATTGATTTTAAAGGCATTGACTTCAACTAGTATAACTAAGACAAAAATGTGGCTCATTATCTCAAAGAGTTGTGTACATTGTATTATTCTTTCAGCACTTTTTAGTCCTCCGGTGACTTTATTATACTTCTGGAGGCCAATGAATTCACACACCTTTCTTACATTATTCTCTAAACTTGGCTTGGACTTTCACTACAAATGTAAAATTCATCCATAGGTCATCAAAACACTTGTGGAATTTGTGTCAAGAGTTTTAAATACCCCATCATTCAGGGACATCTAGATCTGGGGTTTTGAGTCAGTTCATTAGAAAGATGAGAGTCATTTGCAAAATTTGGATCCAAACGAGGATTTCAAACAACACCAGAGTTCAGTGGTGTATGGATCCAATGTTTTGCTATGGATCAGTATAAACTTTCAAGCAAACATGGTTCAGTTTTAAGAGGAGTTGAGCCGGTTTGTTGTGTTTCACTGAAGCCAAGTGAAATCCAGGTATTTCAATGGAGTCTTATGCTGTGTTCCAAGATTCAAAGGGGGTGCTCAAAGGATTACAGGTCCACCAAAATAAGCTTCACATAGAACCCTATGAACCAAGGCAGCAGAGTTTCATACAGTCTAGCATTCCTACAAAGAAACGTTTTTGTTTCTGCAGCTTCCCCAGCAGTCACTGTTATTCCTTCAATGTCCCACTCAAGCAATTTCTATTTTTCATTAGCAGAGTGTCTTTTATAAAGAAACATTGTTAATAATTTATACACTTCTAATTTGTTTTTCGCTTGTATATTACATTTGACAGAATGCAGCATGCTCTATTTCTCCAGTTAACCTGCAAAAGTTGATATTAATAACATTTTGCACACCTCCTTCCTCCCATCAGAACTTCATAGGTTAGAGCAACTTTCACACTATAGAGGGACATTCTTATATGGCAAAGGCACAGAATTCACAGCCATTAGTTCTAATTTTCAATCAAAGCCTTAATGATGTTATTAAAATATGTCACCCTTTAGGGAATGATATTTTTGCAAAAGAGCAAACCCCTGTACAACATTTTGCACTATAAAGGCATAAAAACAGCACTCCTTGCAGTTAGGCAGTATAAAATGCGTACAAATCTCCAAAGCCCATGCAGATTCTACTTCTTGATCAACAAATGGTCTTAGATCAGTTTTGGCAGGAGCTATGAAATCTGAACTCCTGGCTGATACTGAAAAACCATATACTTGATCGCCAGCCGTATATTCATGAAAGGCTTTTTCTCCTACATAAGCTGCCATGAATCTTCTATTCTAAATGATAATATGTTGAATTATATCCAGCAAGGTCTGGAAATACAGCAGAAAGGGCATAGATCATGTAAAAGAAAAGTTGGCTCACGCTCACCAACATACATTTATCTTTCTTAGGCATCAATAGAGTGCCAATCATCACCGTATCTCAGCTTTTATATTACAGAGAAGATTAAAAGGTAACTTGATCGTGTGCTATAAAGTACTTACACATGGAGAAGATATCTCTAATACTAAAAGGATCTTTATCTAGTAGACAAAGACATAACAGGAGCCAATGGGTAGAGGTTTAAGTTAGAAAAATCAAACTGGAAACAATGAGGGTGTGACCGAAAGCACGCCATTTATTCACACCCTACACATTATTGTAATAATCTTTTTGAGGTATCATTTAAAAACTAACAACACACTGAATGTATGAAATATGTATTAAGAGTTACGAACATAAGCTGAAATTATGACTACAATGTGTTTATCAGACAAGTCTAGGTAGTGTGTAAACTGGTATCTCAAAGATAAAAGACAAGCTGACACCTCTAGCTAGGTGTCATAAAAGTTGATTGGCAATTACGTGTTAAGTGGCCATTCTTTGGTAACAAAAGGGGGCAGGAACAAATTGATCTGCATTTTAGCAAACAGTATGTAACCTCTATAAGACTCCATGCCCCTATCCACAAGCTTGAATGAACTTTATCTAGGGGTAACTCTCAGGAAAATGCATTTCAAAGGGTGACTGGACTATAAAAGTGAGGGACAAAAACACCCTAAGTTATCTCTCCCAATCTCTCTGTCTCTCTCTCTCTCTCTTTCATCTAAGATGACAAAGGAACCAGCCCTTTGACTTTGGGGGAGATTCTGACCTGAGAATTTGGTGGGCCCTGTTGCTGGGAACATGTGGTAATGATTTTACCTTGAACAAAGTCTAGCTTGTTAAGTTTTAGCTACTAGAAAGTGTTATGTTTATTTCGTTTGTAACCATTTCTGACTTTAATACCTTGTACTGGTACTCACTTAAATCTTTTTGTAGTTAAATACACTTGTTTTATTTTTTAATCAAAATGAATTCAGTGTTGTGTCTAAACTGAACTGTTTGGGTAACTCCAGTTAAAGTTGCAAACTGTTGCTTCTTGACTCCTTTCAGAGGCAACAGATATTTAATATCTAAATTGCCCAGAAGAGAGCTGGATAGTGCAGAACACAAGTTTTGGGGAAAATTAGCGATTGGGAGTGTGTTGGGGCCATCCTGCACGTAGTAACCCAGGCTGGTGGAAGCCAGAATGTGACTGGAGTGTTGCTGACAGGCTGTGGGGGTCAGAGGTGTAGTTATACACAGACATTCAGGGTGTAACCTGCATGCTGGTGGGCTGTTTTTGACTGGCCCAGGTTGGGAGCTACAACAGCAAAGCAATGTCAGGAACTCAGGGTTACAGGATTGCACACTGGGGAATATCACAGTGGTCAATTCATCATGATTTGAAGTATATATATCAAGATTGGCTGCCTTTCTAAAAGATATGCTCTACTTCATCCTCAAGTTACTGGCTTGATGTCATCCACTCAAATAGCTAACAAGAACAATTGCCTCCATTGCAGAGATTAGTGAGTGAAATTCTATGGTCTGTGTTATGCAGAAGGTCAAACTAGGTAATCATAGTGGTTCCTTTTGCCCTACATTAAAATCTATTAATCTAAATCAGTTCGTAGTTATAATTTGCAGTCAAAGTGGCCTCTGCATTTGACCCAAACAACTATTTAAAATGTGATCCATGAATGTAATGGGCAGGAAAAGCTCGTAAGTAACGTGCCAAAGACTGAAGGGTTCCTTCACTTGGAAGCCAAGTGAAGCAGTAGGGGTTAGTGTGATGACAACTGAGGATAGCCCCCTCATGGTCTTATGTGTGCAGTCCACATGCACTAGCCACTGACTACCTATCCTTATTCAGAATCTCATAAAGGAGGCCATTCTCAGTTTCAAAAGACATTAGTCTAGTAAATTATTTCAATTTACTGCAATACAGCTGGAGATTTGGGAGCCAATTTCAATATTTTGCACAGAGAACTTGAGAAAAGTTGTTCAGAGAGGTTTCCTGATCACGAAATGCATTTGCTCTTCACCAATTCCATAGGAAAGTTGGTTCAAGTTTTCTAGAATTGTCTAGAAAAAGAGCAGAGTTACTTAATGTTTACAATAGGTTTATTATTTATTGTCATAAATATAAAGGGAAGGGTAAACCCCTTTGAAATCCCTCCTGGCCAGGGGAAAGCTCCTCTCACCTGTAAAGGGTTAAGAAGCTAAAGGTAACCTCGCTGGCACCTGACCAAAATGACCAATGAGGAGACAAGATACTTTCAAAAGCTGGGAGGAGGGAGAGAAACAAAGGGTCTGTGTCTGTCTGTAGTCGTCTTGGCCAGGGACAGAACAGGAATGGAGTCTTAGAACTTTTAGTAAGTAATCTAGCTAGGTATGTGTTAGATTATGATTTCTTTAAATGGCTGAGAAAAGAATTGTGCTGAATAGAATAACTATTTCGGTCTGTGTATCTTTTTTGTAACTTAAGGTTTTGCCTAGAGGGGTTCTCTATGTTTTTGAATCTAATTACCCTGTAAGATATCTACCATCCTGATTTTACAGGGGGGATTTCTTTATTTCTATTTACTTCTATTTTTTATTAAAAGTCTTCTTGTAAAACACTGAATGCTTTTTCATTGTTCTCAGATCCAAGGGTTTGGGTCTGTGGTCACCTATGCAAATTGGTGAGGCTTTTTATCCAACATTTCCCAGGAAAGGGGGGGTGCAAGTGTTGGGAGGATTGTTCAGTGTTCTTAAGATCCAAGGGTCTGGGTCTGTAGTCACCTAGGCAAATTGGTGAGGCTTTTTACCAAACCTTGTCCAGGAAGTGGGGTGCAAGGTTTTGGGAAGTATTTTGGGGGGAAGGACGCGTCCAAACAGCTCTTCCCCAGTAACCAGTATTAGTTTGGTGGTGGTAGCGGCCAGTCCAAGGTGTAATATTTTGTACCTTGGGGAAGTTTTGACCTAAGCTGGTAAAGATAAGCTTAGGAGGTTTTTCATGCAGGTCCCCACATCTGTACCCTAGAGTTCAGAGTGGGGGAGGAACCGTGACATTTATATTTATGTTTTTTGTGTAAAACATGGTCCACTCAAACCTAGCAGTTTTAAGCAACTGTCTTTCTGAATGGGAATGCTCTATCAAATTTGTTCTTTTTCAGATTGGCATACCAGATTGTTTTGCAAACACACATTTATGATACAGAAACATCCATAAAATTCATAGCTAAAAAGGTCTGTGAACACCTGCATACAAAATTAAGATGATAAAGAGAATGGGTCTTGCTTTTCTCTTTCCATCCTAAATGTAAGCCAAACATTTTCAGTTGAAGGAGCCCATTCTTATTATTATAGTTAAATGGTATTTTCCATGTAATATGTAAAAAATTCTCAGTTTGGTTCCATGGATATAACCATGCATGTATGTTTCTAAGGTTGGGGTTCATTTAACGGGAGAGGTTAATTTGTGGGTTGTGACAGCCAATATCGAGGTTAGTGATAGTAGCCATGGTCGTTTTGTTTCCTTTCAGAAGATAAATGGTGTCATACAAGGTATCTGTTACATTAATCTCTCTCTCTCTCTCTCTCTCTCACACACACACACACACACACACACACACGTACAGTCAGCCCGGTATTGCAGCTACTATACAAACAAGATCCCAAGACCTGGCACAGCAAGCCTTCCATGCACTGAACAGCCAGCAATGTCAATGTGAGTTCCATATACAGAGGGCTTGCAGGATTGGAGTATAACCTCCAACTCTTACATTTGCAATATTTTCCTTGAGAAGTAGAAGAAATAACTCAGAAAAATAGATATACCTGTACATTTCATACCCAATGCTACAGTTCTGCTTGCCCTTGGAAACTAATCAGGATCTGGCTCAGCTAGTAATTAGATGGATGAACTTTAAGGAAATGCTACAGGAGATGCTGGAGATTTAAATAGAGCAGATGTCATTCTTCCATCTGACTCAACTCTGAACCTATGCACACATCATGCTATTAGTATGCATCAAATTGTTAGCTTTTAATTCATGTAGATGAGATATCAACATAAAAGTCTGATTACTTTGGATTATGAAATATCCCGTAACACTTTTTTGTAGGTTAAAACTTATTTATCCCGGTCAAATTCCCACTTGGATAGTGACATTCGACCACCCTAAATTCTTCTATAGTTTCAACTGGATATGCTATTCTTGGCCCTGTCCTGTCTTAGCCTATTATGTAGTATTGCTGTGCTCTGGTAAACAGCTGATATGTTAAAAGAACAGGAGTACTTGTGGCACCTTAGAGACTAACAAATTTATTTGAGCATAAGCTTTCGTGGGCTACAGCCCACTTCACGTTGTATCTCACACATGGCTGCAGTTTGGTGCTGTGTGAAGTGATCCCTGTATATTATATATTACTTAATATTTTCACTTGCTTCTGGATGAATGGCACTCTATTACCATAAGATGTCAGGTGTCTTGGAATAAACCCAGAAATTAGATATCATGTCCTCATCCCCTGTTATTACAGACAAAGGAGACAACAATTATCAGTGAGTGTGTCTGGGATAGTTTTCTAAATGCTTTTGTGGGACCACATATCAGTGTTTGGACTTTTTTCTGTGGAGATGATAAATAGGCCTTCGCCTTGCAAATGCAAGCTGTTTTAAAGAAGTGTACATTCTACACCATTTAATATATTTATATTCCATTCTATTTATATCCTCTATCAAATTAGTGGAGAATTAGCCACTCTGCATAATAAACCAAGACTTACTAGTAGGTAAATGCATTCTTCTAATATACCTTTAACCAATGTCCTCACATAGCCACATACTACAATCTTCTAGAACAGTCTTTTAATTAATCAATCAATCAAATCAATCATCTGATCAACTAGATAGACAACTTTAAATACTGAGCAAGAATGAAGTAATGGAATTAGATAGTATGATTTGGAGGCAGTCCTAAGAGAGTAAAATCACTCAGCCTGATTACAAAACATCAGATCCCAACAGTCTCAGAAAAGCGAACGTGCTACAGTGATAGCAGGGAATTGTATCCTGCCAATCCACAGGGCTAACTTTCATCTGATCACAAAAAGGTGTTTGCATTATCTGGTAATTATGGGGAACCTTAATGGGCACCATCACTGTGCTTGCCAATAAGGAAATGAAGGGAAAGAATCTGCAACAAGCCAACAACTGCAGGAAAGACAAGCTCATTAATCTCATTTGCAACAAACATACTGAAAAATGTTCTTATTGATTGAAACTGTCTAATTGTCCCCTCAGTTATTAGGGATTGTACAATAGAGAGCTGTGAGAAAATCTCCAATCAGCCAGTCCAACCATGTTACAAGTTATCCCTAATATTGCTACTGGGGTAGTCAAGCAAAGAAGACACATTATCTCTCATTGCACTGTGAATAAGACTGGACTGCATGCTCAAAACTTTGCAGCCACATATATGGAGGAAGGTGAATAATCATAGCCAAGCAAACCACCAACCCCAACAGAAAAAAAATATTTACTATATCAACTGTTTATATGCAAACGATTGCTAATGTACATAGCGTAACACTTCATGAAGTACATTCTGAATATAAAATACTTAATGGGTGTCTTTCTTGTCTCATTCTTTTTGACTGCTGCAGTTTACAGTTCACAACTGTCGTAAGATGAGAGATCGAAACAATAGGCAGAATTTATTCCTTTTGATTATTATGGAGCTTGGAGTAGGGTGGTGAAGCTCATTATTCTACTTGTTGCTAAACTGGCAACTGCCTGCTGCTGTCCTGTATCAGACTTTTTCCCAGTCTTGGGTTCTCCCTTACTGAAAGAGGAGACGAATGGAGGGCGGGGGTAAAGCTCTGCAGGTGGTATGGAACTGAGAGAAGATATGTTTTCTATTGTTCAACAGGTCTATTGTGCTGGCAGGTCAAGAATGGAACATTGGTGGAAGTTCAAAGGCAGCTCTGAGCTGGGTAAAATACCAGGCGATTTGGAATCTAGGTTTCAAATACAGCAGCAGCAGAACTGAACTCAGACACACAAAATCCTGGGGGGATATTTACTGCCAAAAGACCTTGGGCTATCACACTATGGACTGTGGTCTGGCTCTCACTGAAGGGAATGGAAATATTGTTACTAATCTCATTAAGCTTAAAAAGCAATTATATTACCTCAATAAGCTCATCTCACGGAATAGAGTGATCAGCAGAATCCCATATTCATATCTTTTTAAAGTGTTAATTTGGTTATTAATTGTTTTTAAAGCAGCAACAAGAAGGAGGAATATTTACTAGGAGCTATTTTATGATTTTGATAATACTTAGGAAGGTATTAACTTACTAGGAACTGTAACAGTGATAACAGAAGCATGGTGAATACACAGAAGTGCGAAACTGTGTTTTGGATTAGTCTGAACATTAGTTGATCATTAGGATAATCAGTTTCACACAAGGCCACAGTTATATGAGCTTTAATTAAGTTGCAATTAGGGTATAACTGTCACCCTAGGTAGTGATGATAATTATGAGGTTGTGTGCTTTTATAATAAGTTGGATGAGGAGAAGTTGATGTAAAAGCCTTACAGAAAAAGGTTTTGTAATGTTTAACAAAGGAATCTGTTGCCCAAATATTGTTGTTTCCATACTGCTTCTTAAAAGTGATTGAATTCTAATCACAGGCATCTGTGCACATTTCCAAATAAAGAAAATGTATTCTGTTCCTGCCTATCAGAAGTCTGTACTAACAGAATGAATATGTTTTAAGGCACAAATAAGTTATGTTGCTGATTACTAGCAGCTTCTTGTTACAGTAAATACAAAAATCAATTGCATCAGAAAAACTAGAACTAATATAAGGATAATATATAAGTACAGCCCAGAATCCTTATACCTACCTGTCTGATTTCATGACTGGCAAAGGTACTCTCAGGTGGGAGGGTATTGTAAATAATGGGCCAAGTCCGCAACTGGAGAAAGTTAGCATAGCTCTATTGAGTTTGATGTAGCTATGATGATTTGCACCAGCTAAGAATCTGGTCAAGATTGTCTCAGCTTATTATGGTTGGTTAAAAGTAGACAAAAACTACCATAATATACAAGAATATACTCAACAATGAAAAAAGCACACAAGACTCCAAATACCAGTTTTTCAATGGCGTTCAATGAGCACCTGTAGTATTTGTTGGGTGCATAAGTATGTTCCTGTGCTCAGGCAAAAACCCACAACTGCCCATAGTAAATGGATAATTTTGCCTCCTTGTGCCCATAAACAGGCAGTTACATCATATACAATTATTTCTTTTGGACTTGCAGATGTGGACCTTTGCACAAAGCAGATGGATGTACCTACAAATTGCAGGCTATTAAAAAATGAAGAAGTAAAACATTTTATAGAATATAATAGGAATTAGAGATGGAAAACTATCCAATATAATCCATCTCCTTACCAGTATGGAGGTCCCACTACTTTCCGTGAGAGACTGCTCTACAGCCTGAGAGATTCTACTGTTTAGGAATTTTTTCCTAATGTTTATCTTAAATTTATTGGTGTTTTATTTCACCCAATTACTCCTAGTTCACCCAAGTAATCCCTTGTATTATGGTGGCTATATCTTCCCCTAATTTATCATTGACCTCAACTTTTGTTCTCTTCTCATCTCAGATAGATGAAGACAACTGCATTTTCCCTTCTCCTTGGTCACCATTTTCTCAAGCAATAGATGTTTTTAATCTATCCTCAAAAGTCAGTCTCTCCAAATCCTTAATTATTTTATGAGGAAAAAAATTCAAATTGCCTATCAAATTTGTGATGTGAAATACTGTAGCTGGATCTAATCAGAGTTTTAACATCCCTTTTATTTGATCTTCATTGCCTTATTTTTATAAGATATATAGTATTAAGTTGTGTACCTTAAGCCTTTTATTACCTTTTTATTAAGGAGTGAATAATATTTTATTTAAAGCCTTCCATTTGCAAATTGACTCTGAAGGCCTGGGAAGGGGGGAAAAGGAAGGTTACATCACAAAATTCCCATTAAAGCTAATGGGAAATCTGCAGTTAAAAAATGCACAAGTCTGAAAACTTAGGCGTCTTTTTGAATTTCTTCAGCCTGAGGCTAACCTGAACTCTGTGTCATCTTAAAATAGACTTTTGCTTTGTTTCAGATAATGTGATTAAATATTTAACACCCAATAGATGGACAAAGAGCTTACTTGTAAAAATGAGCTCAGTTATGTGTATAAAATATTCAGCAGTACATTTCCAATAATATACACTGGTGTCGGGAAGAATCAGTTCAGAGATATTCCAGAGCCTCTAAAATGGGGAATTCTCCACCACCACCATGAGCATGCAGGAACCGTAAGTAGGGACAGGTCAAGATGGAGATGATTTAATCCAGATCAGGCAAGTGTTAGGGTCTGAATCCATATCAGAGCTTGTACTCTATTAGAGGGGTAGCTGTGTTAGTCTGTATCCACAAAAACAACAAGGAGTCTGGTGGAACTTTAAAGACTGAGAGATTTATTTGGGCATAAGCTTTCATGGGTAAAAACCTCACTTTTTCAGATGCATGGAGTAAACGCATCTGAAGAAGTGGGATTTTTACCCACTTATGCCCAAATTAAGTTTATGCCCAAATAAATCTCTCAGTTTGTACTCTGTTTCACATTCTTGTAAGCTGGTCTCATGAGGTCTCCAGTAATTTGGCTTGCAGGCTAGGCCCTGGTCTACACTGGGACTTTAGGTCGAATTTAGCAGCGTTAAATCAATGTAAACCTGCACCCGTCCACACGATGAAGCCCTTTTTTTTTACTTAAAGGGCTCTTAAAATCGATTTCCTTACTCCACCCCTGACAAGTGGATTAGCGCTTAAATCGACTTTGCCGGGTCTAATTTGGGGTACTGTGAACACAATTCGACGGTATTGGCCTCCGGGAGCTATCCCAGAGTGCTCCATTGTGACCGTTCTGGACAGCACTCTCAACTCAGATGCACAGGTAACTCAAGAAAAAAGCCGCAAAACGATTGTCTGGTGCTGCTTTTACGGAGGGAGGGAGGGAACGGGGGCCTGACGATATGTACCCAGAACCACCCGTGACAATGTTTTAGCCCCATCAGGCATTGGGATCTCAACCCAGAATTCCAATGGGCAGCGGAGACTGCGGGAACTGTGGGATAGCTACCCACAGTGCAACACTCCAGAAGTCGACGCTTGCCTCGGTACTGTGGAAGCACTCCGCCGAGTTAATGCACTTAATGCACTTAGAGCATTTTCTGTGGGGGCACACACACACTCAAATATATAAAAACGATTTCTAAAAAAACAACTTCTATAAATTCGACCTAATTTCGTAGTGTAGACATACCCTTGGAGAACAGCTTTTCAAATGTTGTTTCAGATGGATGTACACATTTGTATGGATAAACCCTTACACCCCATGGAACCCTACTGAAATTACTGGGACTCTATATAGAGTCATAAAATTTAAAGCCAGAAGGGACCACGAGATCACTTACTCTGACCCCCTGTATATCACAGACACCGATGTTCATGTTCATTGATCTGAACACTCAATCAGTTCCCAGAACTGAAAGACGGACCCCTTTTTTCTAGTTTTCCATAGGCCCAGGACAAGATCCTCAGGGACAGATTGAATCTGGGAATTTGGATCCAAACTGCCTAAATTTCTAAAGGTGTTTGTATTTATTATGTCTGCACAGTACCTACCACAGTTGAGATACTTAAAATGTAATATAAATAACAATCATTCCAAGTTCTGGTCTGGGCCCATTTCAAAGTGTAAGGTATTTACAAATGGTAACTTTCACCACAGTGTACTGATCTAACCACCTTGCAGCCTAGCCTCCATTTTGGCTCACTTGGTAAAGTGGTTGCTTTCAGTCCATGAGGCTGGAGTCTTTACTGGAGATATGTGCAGGCAACAGTAAATTTAAGCACAAGATAGAGGACTCCATCAACTGGTTATATTCATTGTAGTGCCTGACCACCAGACAGGCATACTCTAGGCATAGTGTCATTTTAGAACCTCAGCACTACCGACGGGGCACTTAGAGCTGGCCTTACCAATTTAAGTGGGCCCAAAAAACAGTTGGGCCCACTTAAATTGGGCTCCACCCCAAACATAGCCAATTCTTATCTACAATGATCATTAGCACTTACATGTTAATTTTATTCATCTGTATCAACACCAAAGATGCTTAGATATTCTCTTGCAGTCAAGAGCTCCCTCTGATTTTCTGGCCTTGCAGGGCACTCGTAGAAGTGTTTCTATACTGTTTGGACACAGTGACTTTGATTTTTTTTAAAAATAAAGATTTTACAAGTTAATTATATGAGTAACCTTAGATTCATATATTCACAGATTCCAGGGCCTAGAGGACCATTGTGATCATCTAATCTGACCTCCTGTATAACACAGGCCATAGAATTTCCCCTTGAGCATATTTTTTAGAAAAACATCCAATCTTGATTTAAAAATTGCTATTGATGGAGAATTAAATCACAAGCATTAGTAAACTGTTCTAATGATTAACTACTTTCACTGTTAAAAATTTATATCAAATGAGGGGAGGCGGCTTGGTAAAAAAAAATTAAAAACCTGAAAATGTTTCAGTTTGCAGCAACTATTTTCATAGGGAAAAAAATATTATTTCCCAACCAGCTCCAGTACACATACCTGAACCTCAGAAAACACTGTTTTCACTTGAAACCCCCAAAGTATTATATTAATTTATTTTCTAAAACCTCTTTTTACATAATCTAAATCCAGAGTCTAACTCACTTGACACTGTTCCCCTTTAATGATCTCTAAGGACTGTTTATAATTTAGTTGATTAATTGAACAGTTTTAATACCTTCCCACTTTTTGCCTCTGGTCAGAGCTTCTCACTATGGAGACGATTAATAGATTTATAGATATTTAGGTCAGAAGGGACCATTATGATCATCTAGTCTGACCTCCTGCACTACGCAGGCCACAGAATTTCACCCACCACTCCTGCAAAAAACCTCTCACCTATATCTGTGCTATTGAAGTCCTCAAATTGTGGTTTAAAGACTTCAAGGAGCAGAGAATCCTCCAGCAAGTGACCCGTGCCCCATGCTACAGAGGAAGGCGAAAAACCTCCAGGGCCTCTTCCAATCTGCCCTGGAGGAAAATTCCTTCCCGACCCCAAATATGGCAATCAGCTAAATCCTGAGCATATGGGCAAGATTACATGTGCCTATTTTTTATCACATTAAATTCCATTTCAATCAGTGCATTTTTGGCTCCCATTTGTCCTGTATTTTATTACGTCTCTGGCGTTTGTGGCTACGAACTGGTACACTGTCACCAGGTCTGATGAGAACCCCACTGGACTTGCAATCATAAGTCCTTTTCCTACTTTGGGCTGTGTCTTTAGATGTACTGAGAGCAACTTTGCTGGCTGTCTTTGGTCTGTTGTGGACACCTTTGACCCAGTCATCAAAATTGGTCACCTCATCCTTTGAAAAGGCTTCTTGATGCTTCTCTGGCAACACCCTGAAGTTAGCCACCTGTGCAGGAATCAGCCCTTGGCATGCCGCTTGAACTGGAACTGGCTGTCTCCCACCACATCTTTCCTGAGGAAAGGTAACTTGTTCTCCTCTCTCCCCAGATGTTACCTTCACCTGATGGATCACCTCCTCAGGCTGCAACTCCATAGCCTTCACGCTTGAGTTTAGAAGACTCACTGGCACTCTTCTTTTGATGGCACTAGTCAGTATATTGGCTGACTGAAGTCCATTAGGTAGGTTTACCCCAGATGTAGGCTCTACAAGAGCTCGATATCTATTGGTATTTTCTGATACACAGCAGTGTTTGTCAAGGAACTTCCCTCTCCGAGGAGGAATAACAGTCTTTTGTTTTCTGCCCACTTTAACATTTCCAATCTGCCCCGCAGAGCCCAATGCATGGTTTTGTCTCTGTGCTCGAGCCCATACTCTACTCAGCACAGCATTCTTCTTAGTGTGCCCATGACTGTTCATCCTTCTGGTTCCTTCTTCTAGCAATGGTAGCTCCTTCAGCTCACTAATGATGTTCATCCCTAGAATCCCTGGGACTCCTTTTCCCATATGGCTCCCTTTAGAGTCTTTGTCTTTCAGGATGAAGATGCATTTCCCTGGCAGTGTCTGGCCCATGTAGTCTATGTCTGCTTTGAGGCATCCCACCACTAGGATTGCCAGTCCATTAACTGCTGTTAGACGTACAGACTGTGTGCTGTGCATCGTCAGTTCCTTGTCTTTCAAATATTTTTGAAAATGCGACTCAGTAATGGTGGTGACTTCTGAGCCAGTATCTAACAAAACATCTGGTCTTCACCCCTGCTATACATACTTCAGCAGTTAGACAGTTTCCAAATGCTCACTTACAGAAGTCACTAGATATGCTGGCATTGCCCACATTCCTTTCAACACTGTATGCAGACTGATTTTCCACCAAGGAGAGACCTAGGAATCCTTTTGTCACTGCTTGCCCTTCTACTGTAGATGGACCACTCGCTCTTGGTGCTCCATTCGTTTTCAGTGCCTGGGACTCTGTTCTCCTTCTCAGTGGACATTCCCAGCTAGTATGCCCTGGCTTTTCTCAAGTGTAACAGATGTACCTTCCCAGCTCATCCTTTAGTGGGGCTCTTCAGGATCCCGGTGCCCTTGGATACTTAGACATACTAATGGGATTTTTTTCTTTCAATAACTCAGTCATCACTTTTATCATCTCCTCCTGTTGGACCACCAGTCTTTGGACAGCCTCACTTAAACTTTCCAGTGTTAACTGTGTTTGGGTCAGGGCCTTTTCCCCAGCAGCTGCATTCATTAGGCCCCCCACTTTGTGTACGGGGATTAGGCTTGGCTGTCTCTGTCACAGGAACTTCCTCTTCTTCTGACCACATAGAATCATAGAATATCAGGGTTGGAAGGGAACTCAGGAAGTCATCTAGTCCAACCCCCTGCTCAAAAGCAGGACCAATCCCCAATTAAATCATCCCAGCCAGGGCTTTGTCAAGCCTGACCTTAACAACTTCTAAGGAAGGAGATTCCACCACCTCCCTAGGCAACGCATTCCAGTGTTTCACCACCCTCCTAGTGAAAAAGTTTTTCCTAATATCCAACCTGAACCTCCCCCACTGCAACTTGAGACCATTACTCCTTGTCCTGTTCGCTTCTACCACTGAGAATAGTCTAGAACCATCCTCTCTGGAACCACCTCTCAGGTAGTTGAAAGTAGCTATCAAATCCCCCCTCATTCTTCTCTTCTGCAGACTAAACAATCCCAGTTCCCTCAGCCTCTCCTCATAAGTCATGTGTTCCAGACCCCTAATCATTTTTGTTGCCCTTCGCTGGACTCTTTCCAATTTATCCACATCCTTCTTGTAGTGCGGGGCCCAAAACTGGACACAGTACTCCAGATGAGGCCTCACCAATGTCGAATAGAGGGGGACGATCACGTCCCTCGATCTGCTCACTATGCCCCTACTTATACATCTCAAAATGCCATTGGCCTTCTTGGCAACAAGGGCACACTGCTGACTCATATTCAGCTTCTCGTCCACTGTCACCCCTAGGTCCTTTTCCGCAGAACTGCTGCCTAACATAATGGCAGCCTGCATGAGTTCATGAAACTTCTTACTGGGCTCTTCCTTAAACCTCCTTTTCATTTCATAGCAGAGGGAATCATCCTAAAGCCCAAGCACTAACTGCTTTTTCAGAACCATATCTGGGTCTGGAACTCATTGAGGGTCTCGCCGCTCCACTTTGCTCATTCTCTCCTGGAGGTCATATTCATATGCCCGGATAGTTTCATCGGGCTCCTGCTTTTGCTCAAAGAACTCCTTTAGTCAGGTTCCAATAGGTACCTTATCTCCATACAGTTCCAGGAGGAGTTCAAACACCTTTTCCACATCTTTCTTGTCTCCCATTGCCATGAACTTTACTGTGGCCTTGGCCTGGCCCTTGAGGTGCTCCTCTATGAAGTGATCTTCTTCAGGTACTCTTAGCACACGCAGACCCACCTTCACAGACTTGACCCACTCCTCTACCGTAATGTCCCCCAGTCTAGTCGGGAAGCCACCAAACTCCGTGACCTTCCGCTCCTGTGGGACATAAATAATACGGGGTTTCTTAGCTTCTGCTGCCTGTTGGTCTATTACCGCCTAAGCCAGTGATAAGGCTTCTCTCTGTTCTGTTCTAGCTTGTTGTAATGCCTCAGCTTGGTCTGACAATCTGCGCTGAAGTTCAGCAAACTGGGCCCGTAGTTCTTCAATTCCAGCCATGGTAGGGTTCTTGACCAGGCCTGGACAGTGCTACCAGAACTCAACCAGTAAACCAATGGGGTGGACCCTGTGGATAGGATCCTGTTCGTGACGCCAATTATGTAAGCGGGGGAATAGTCCCGCTATTGTGGGTAACTTTCCTGGCTTCTGTACTACCCCGATGAAGTGGGCTAGCAAAAGGATCTGAGTCCTCGCTCCCACTTCCTTTACCCGGTGGCCTCCCTGCCCTTGAGGATTCCCCTTCCACTCTCCTGTCTGGAAGAGTCCTCGTAACCCCAACAAGGCTGGTTGGAGGGCTCGACCCCCAACCCTGCTGTGGTCACCTAGGACAGGGGCTAGGGTGTGCCCACTCTGGGGTACTCTCTCTGCACTGGGCACTTCTCTGACCCACTGACCATTACATACAAGTTAAAGCAAATGCAAGTTATTTAATCAACAATTAATTTGAAAAAGAATAAGGAAAAATGGGAAAGGTTAAAGGAAACACATCAACATGCTCTGTGGCAGGGAACATCACAAACAGTGTCTCTGGAATGTCAGGGAAGTTCACAGTCTGTTCCTTGTAAGTCCCAGGCCTCCTGCTCAGGCCCTGGCTTTGCTGCAGGGATGCTGTGGGTTGGACACTTGCTCTGGTGATGGCCACACGCTCTCAGGCTCTAAGTGGTAGGACCCTTCTTCCCAGTGTCGCCCTGCCCTGTCGGGGTTACGATCCAAGCCTGGCCTCCAGAGCCTCTTGGCTGAGGCGTCTCCCTGTGCTGGGCCCACTGCCCAGGATCCCCCTTGGTCTCCCCAGCTGCTCACCGCACCCAGCTCCAAACTGCTCCAGCCCCAGCTCCACCACTCTGTCTCTGCACTACTGCTGCTGCTCTGCCTCCAGCTCCCTGGGCTGCTTCTTTGGCCCCTCTGGCTCTGGTTGCTGCAGCTCTGCTCCCAGGGCAAGTCTGCTCTCTCTGGGCTGTGCCTCTAGCTTTGGGGCTGCAGCTCTGCTCCCAGGACAGGGTCTGCTCTCTCTGGGCTGCTTTTCTGGTCCCTCTGGATCTGGCACAGCTCTGCTCCCCAGCTTAGCTTGGGCCCCTGCTTTCTCCTTAGCTTGGCCCCACTCTGTCTGACCCAGAGAAATCCAGCTCACACGGAGGACGGGACCTCCCTGGCCTCCTGACTCCCTGATTAGCCTGCTCGCCAGGTCATTCAGGCTGACCTGGAGCATTGGCCTCTCCCCATTGTTCCTGGGGGCTGTCAGTCTCAGCCTCCTGGTTCCCCATCGACCCTTCCCCTTTTTTAGTGTTGGGAGCTAGCAACTAAAACACCCCCACTGAATGTTAGTAAGGGGGCAATAGTCCCCTTACATATAGAAGTATTGTTTTTTATGTATACAGCAGGGTTACACAATCAGCAAAACACTGTCCACCTATCAAGAAAAAATGAATGACCGTGTCACCACTTCAGGCCTTGCATTATTTCCCAGTGATGTGTCTAGCAGACAAAAAAGTAAGAAGCAGGCTTGCTTTTCTGCAGAAGCTAAAAAAGAGAGGATTTATTTTGTTGCACTGGGGGAGTAAAATGAGGTCTCTTTCCTATGGCAAAGTCATTTTTTAGTTATTTTCTGCTAATAATCACCACATTTTTGTATTGCCAGCTTTGCTGAATTCTGTGTGCAACACACTAATTTTTATTAAATCTCTCAGTGTGAGGCCCCAGTACTGGAAATGTACAAGTGCTTAAATCTAACTTCTAATCAGTGGGACTACTGACATGCACAGTTCGTCAAGTATGCGTATACGTGCTCTCCTGACCAGGGCCTGAATGAGTTGGTAAGAGAGAGAACGCCTGCTTTGATGGAACAAATACTTCCAACTTCCAACAATTTACAACAAATCCAAAAGTAAAATGAGAGGAAAATATTGGCTATATAACCATTATCCCATAATACTGCTGCATATATACTGAATGATTATTATTTATTACAACAGAAACGTGTTATATCAGAAAGTAGGTGTGAAAACTGACACTAAGGTCTGTTCAATATTATTACTCAATATTTGTTAAGCTCTGGTAATATGCTGTCCAATACACAAAATATAGACAATCCCCATCCCAGAGATTGTATAGTCCAAAAGTTAAAGATCAGACTGCATATCTATCCTTAAAGTCACAATGCAAAGAACTCTGGGAAGAGTTTGGTTTTGCTTCTATGCTTCCCTGGTTCTCTTTACAGAAAAAAAAATGTATCTCTTATGTATAGATGTATAGAGATAGATAGATAGATAGATGGGATGAGTAAGTGTACTGAGATATTTTAAATCTTATTTTCCTACATCACACAGTAACTTGTGAAAACGGATAGCCAGTAACATTGAAAAGAAAAGGAGGACTTGTGGCACCATAGAGACTAACAAATTTATTTGAGCATAAGCTTTTGTGAGCTACAGCTCACTTCATCGCTATTAGAAAAAATAAGAGGTAAGTATCAATGGAAAATGGTGAAAATAAGACACTGCAGCAGGGGTCGGCAACCTATGGCGTGCGTGCCAAAGACAGCACGTGAGCCAATTTTAATGGCACGCTGCTGTCTGCCGGGAACAGCAGCGTGCCACTAAAAATCCTGCCCAGCCCGCTCTTCTCCGCCCCCCACCCACCACTCTCTCCTTGCAGGGCAGGCAAGCTTCCCCCTCCCCCTGCCTCTTCCCTCAGCGTGCTGGGTTCCTGCCCCTCCTTCTCTGATCAGCTGACGGCCCTTGCTACAGAGCGGGAGAGGGAAAAGCGGAGCCGCAGCATGTTCACGCTTTCTGCTCCTGGGACCTTGGGGAAGGGGGTGGAATCGGCATATCCCCTCCAGCCCCCTGCCGTGAGCCGCTCAGGGCAGGGGGCTGGGAGCACCCCCACGACCCAAGCCCACACCCCCAGCCCTCTGCCCTGACCCCCCCTCACACACCCCCAGCCCTCTGCCCTCACCCCTGAACCCCCCATACCCTCCAGCCCTCTGCCCTGACCCCTGCCCCCTCCACAACCCCAGCCCTGACTCCGGCACCCCCACAAATACCCAGCCCCCCCACACCCCATGCCCTGACTCTTGCACCCCCCACATCCCCATCCCCACCCTAAGCACCAAATGGGAGCTCCTGCACACCCCCCCCACACATTTCTACCTGCACCTCTCGCACCAAATGGGAGCTGCCCAGGTAATTGCGCCACACCCAAACCTCCTGCACCAACCCTGAGCCCCCTCCCTCATTCTAGCTCCTGGCCAGACCCTGCACCCCAACCCTCAGCCTGCTCCTTCACCCCCAGCCCTGTGCTCAGTGCACTCCCACCCTCATCTCAGTGCAGAGAGAGGAAGAGAATGGCTAGAACCAGGGAGAAGGTAAGTACCCACTCTATGTGGACAGGGCCAGGACCCCAGACCGGCAGTGGGGCTGAGCGGGGCCAGCAGCCGGGACCCTGGCTGGCAGGAGCCGGCGGACGGACCCCCAGACCAACAGCGGGCTGAGCGGCAGCGGGCTGAGCCGCTCAGCCCATAGCCAGTCTGGGGTCCCGGCCGCTGGCCCTGCTCAGCCCACTGCCAGTCTGGAGTTCTGGCTGCCGGCCCCTTGCCCGCCAGGGTCTTGGCTGCAGGCCCCGCTCAGTGCGCTGCTGGTCTAGGTGAATGGAACCCGAGGCCAGCAGTGGGCTAAGCAGGCCAGCGGTGTAAGATCAGCATTTTAATTTAATTTTAAATGAAGCTTCTTAAACATTTTGAAAAACTTGTTTACATGCAATAGTTCAGTTATATAATATATAGACTTATAGCGAGAGACCTTCTAAAAAACGTTAAAATGTATTATTGGCACGCGAAACCTTAAATTAAAGTGAATAAATGAAGACTTGGCACATCATTTCTAAAAGGTTGCCGACCCCTGCACTACAGCTTTGAGGGGAAGTCTCTTTACACTCCAATAACTTGTTTAAGAAGACCAGAGAAGTGTGAATCAGAGAAAAGGATCAAAGTTAAGTGTATTTCTACAGGGTGATCTGAGCTGAATAATAATAAAAAAAGGCACATAAACACAGATCATAGAAACATAGAATCATAGAATATCAGGGTTGGAAGGGAACTCAGGAGGTCATCTAGTCCAACCCCCTGCTCAAAGCAGGACCAATCCCCAAATAAATCATCCCAGCCAGTGCTTTGTCAAGCCTGACCTTAAAAACTTCTAAGAAAGGAGATTCTACCACCTCCCTAGGTAACGCATTCCAGTGTTTCACCACCCTCTTAGTGAAAAAGTTTTTCCTAATATCCAACCTAAACCTCCCCCACTGCAACTTGAGACCATTACTCCTTGTCCTGTCCTCTTCTACCACTGAGAATATTGTAGAACCATCCTCTCTGGAACCACCTCTCAGGTAGTTGAAAGCAGCTATCAAATCCCCCCTCATTCTTCTCTTCTGCAGACTAAACAATCCCAGTTCCCTCAGCCTCTCCTCATAAGTCATGTGTTCCAGACCCCTAATCATTTTTGTGGCCCTTCGCTGGACTCTCTCCAATTTATCCACATCCTTCTTGTAGTGTGGGGCCCAAACCTGGACACAGTACTCCAGATGAGCCTCACCAATGTCGAATAGAGGGGAACGATGACGTCCCTCGATCTGCTGGCTATGCCCCTGCTTATACATCCCAAAATGCCATTGGCCTTCTTGGCAAAAAGGGCACACTGCTGACTCATATCCAGCTTCTCGTCCACTGTCACCCCTAGGTCCTTTTCCGCAGAACTGCTGCCTAGCCGTTCGGTCCCTAGTCTGTAGCTGTGCATTGGGTTCTTCCGTCCTAAGTGCAGGACCCTGCACTTATCCTTATTGAACCTCATCAGATTTCTTTTGGCCCAATCCTCCAATTTGTCTACGTCCCTCTGTATCCTATCCCTGCCCTCCAGCGTATCTACCACTCCTCCCAGTTTAGTATCATCCGCAAATTTGCTGAGAGTGCAATCCACACCATCCTCCAGATCATTTATGAAGATATTGAACAAAACTGGCCCCAGGACCAACCCCTGGGGCACTCCACTTGACACCGGCTGCCAACTACACATGGAGCCATTGATCACTACCCGTTGAGCCCGACAATCTAGCCAACTTTCTACCCAGCTTATAGTGCATTCATCCAGCCATACTTCTTTAACTTGCTGACAAGAATACTGTGGGAGACCGTGTCAAAAGCTTTGTTAAAGTCAAGAAACAATACATCCACTGTTTTCCCTTCATCCACAGAACCAGTAATCTCATCATAGAAGGTGATTAGATTAGTCAGGCATGACCTTCCCTTGGTGAATCCATGCTGACTGTTCCTGGTCACTTTCCTCTCATGTAAGTGCTTCAGGATTGATTCTTTGAGGACCTACTCCATGATTTTTCCGGGGACTGAGGTGTGGCTGACTGGCCTGTAGTTCCCAGGATCCTCCTTCTTCCCTTTTTTAAAGATTGGCACTACATTAGCCTTTTTCCAGTCATCTGGGACTTCCCCCATACGCCACGAGTTTTCAAAGATAATGGCCAATGGCTCTGCAATCACAGCCGCCAATTCCTTTAGCACTCTCGGATGCAACTCGTCCGGCCCCATGGACTTGTGCACGTCCAGCTTTTCTAAATAGTCCCTAACCACCTCTTTCTCCACAGAGGGCTGGCCATCTATTCCCCATGTTGTGATGCCCAGCGCAGCAGTCTGGGAGCTGACCTTGCTAGTGAAGACAGAGGCAAAAAAAGCATTGAGTACATTAGCTTTTTCCATATCCTCTGTCACCAGGTTGCCTCCCTCATTCATTAAGGGGCCCACACTTTCTTTGGCTTTCTTCTTGTTGCCAACATACCTGAAGAAACCCTTCTTGTTACTCTTGACACCTCTTGCTAGCTACAGCTCCAGGTGCGATTTGGCCCTCCTGATTTCATTCCTACAAGCCGGAGCAATATTTTTATACTCTTCCCTGGTCATATGTCCAACCTTCCACTTCTTGTAAGCTTCTTTTTTATGTTTAAGATCCGCTAGGATTTCACCGTTAAGCCAAGCTGGTCGCCTGCCATATTTACTATTCTTTCGACACATCGGGATGGTTTGTCCCTGTAACCTCAACAGGGATTCCTTGAAATACAGCCAGCTCTCCTGGACTCCTTTCCCCTTCATGTTAGTCCCCCAGGGGATCCTACCCATCCGTTCCCTGAGGGAGTCGAAGTCTGCTTTCCTGAAGTCCAGGGTCTGTATCCTGCTGCTTACCTTTCTTCCCTGTGTCAGGATCCTGAACTCAGCCAACTCATGGTCACTGCCTCCCAGATTCCCATCCACTTTTGCTTCCCCCACTAATTCTTCCTCGTTTGTGAGCAGCAGGTCAAGAAAAGCTCCCCCCCAGTTGGCTCCTCTAGCACTTGCACCAGGAAATTGTCCCCTACGCTTTCCAAAAACTTCCTGGATTGTCTATGCACTGCTGTATTGCTTTCCCAGCAGATATCAGGAAAATTAAAGTCACCCATGAGAACCAGGGCATGCGATCTAGTAGCTTCTGCGAGCTGCCGGAAGAAAGCCTCATCCACCTCATCCCCCTGGTCCGGTGGTCTATAGCAGACTCCCACCACTACATCACTCTTGTTGCTCACACTTCTAAACTTAATCCAGAGACACTCAGGTTTTTCTGCAGTTTCGTACCGGAGCTCTGAGCAGTCATACTGCTCCCTTACATACAGTGCTACTGCCCCACCTTTTCTGCTCTGCCTGTCCTTCCTGAACAGTTTATAACCATCCATGACAGTACTCCAGTCATGTGAGTTATCCCACCAAGTCTCTGTTATTCCAATCACGTCATAATTCTTTGACATCACCAGGACCTCCAGTTCTTCCTGCTTGTTTCCAAGGCTTTGTGCATTCGAATATAAGCACTTGATATAACCTGTTGATCGCCCCTCATTCTCAGTATGTACAACAGATTTTGTTGTAAATTAAGCAGTTCTTTATCTTCTTGAAGAAGATGCCCACAAGACAGCTAGTAACGTGGTATTTCATCTTCAAATCAAGAGCAGCCATAGCCACAGACAAGAGGTTTTCAATGTTTAGCTATTTCACTCAATATTGTCTTAGGAAGTATTTTTTTAAAACTAACCTGAATCTAGATACATTTCACAGTTTGTGTAGATTTAAAATTGACTTTCTATTAATAAATCAGGGTTCTCTACAGCAATTAGCCGGTCAGTGCCTAGTGTTAAATCCATGATCTTTATTTTACAGTGATGTTTGCTTTAATACTAAAAATTAAACAGGATTTTTGGTGAGACACTTCAATATTCATGATCTTGGAGTTGCATTGTTATTGGGTTTAATTATCCTGTGCTTTTGCTCACTAGTTTTGATGAAAAACAAAGACTTATTTGCTTTCCTGCTCAGGGCTCATACTGGTGTTCAGGGCAGAATAATCATTCAGAGCTGTGGTAAGGATTGAAAGTTCAATCAAGTGATCAGTGGGAATATTGAAAACCATAAAACAGATTGTCCTTTCCTGTGGAAAAACCTTCAGAAGCGATCTCAGAGGAAAAAGACTTATGAAAATCTCTTCCTCCCCCGCAAGAGAGAGTCAAGGCACTGAGCCTGTCCCACAGTCTCACAGAAGAGGACACAGAACCTGACAGATTCCAAGGGATCCATGTGAGATCAAGATAATCTGCCTGGTCCCTCTGCACTAGGTTTGGCCCCCAGTGACGTCTTGGTCTCTGTCAATGAATCTACTTCAGAGTTTGAAGTAGTGAAGGCCTTTGAGAAAGGAGAACCCCACACTCAGTTGTCATGAGACTGCAGTCTGTTTTCAGTTCACACTTTTGATTCTCTTGTTGCAACTACTGCACTTGAAACCTTAAGAACAGATAGAACTTAGAGGAGGAAAATGTGCTAAAGAACTAATCCTGCTGCCCTTGATGTCAATGTCTCCACAAGACTTATTTTTCCCCCACCGCTGAACTAGCAGACCACGCCACCAGCTTTCAGTACCAGATTATGAACATATGCAAAGCAGAAACCAAAACAATTTGCCTTCTATTTCCCAATCTTACAAATTGTTGTATGTGTTCAGACACCCACTGAAGTCACAGAGGCATGAGCGCAGGTTGATACCCTTCATATGAAGCACCTAATGCAGAAACTATGTAGAGCACAAGAAGCAATGCTCTTAAACGGCAAATGAAATACCTCACAGGACAGAGTCTTGAGACATCTACAAGTTCTAAATTTGTCTAATTTCGATTAATTGCAAATCATCCTAAATCCAGAAATGTTGCAGTTGGTTTATGTACTTAAGTTTGGGGTATGCTTCCCATTTTTCTTCTTAAGTAACTTTCATGATCATTCAGGCAACTAGTGCAAAATGCTTTGACCTCCAGATCCCTTCCTCCTTGTCAAACTAAGTCTCAGATTTCTTTTACCATATCTACTATTTTTTCCCTCAAAGAAAGTTTAGCTCTTTCCTTAGTAATTCATCCTTACTTCTAGCTCTTCCCCCCACAAGTCATTCAATAATTTGTTTGGGTTTTTTTTTAAAGTCTGCTCTACTGAATCTATTCCTTTCTATCATAATCTATTTCAGAATGAGTTGGTTCACTTTAATTTGTAGACAGGCCCTTGAATGAATGCAGGTGGATAATTAACCACAGTTGGGAATTAGGGTTTGCACCTGGTGTTTCAAATGCATTAATTAGTGCTTGCATTCCTGAACATAGTGAGTTAATAAACAGAGGGTTGAAGTAGAAAGACCTGCATGTTGTGAGCTAACTGGTGATTGGGCTCAGTGTTAGTTAGACTTGGACTGTGAAGTATTTAGATGTTTTCCCTAAGTAGGAGTGTACCTCTTCGTGAGCAGGGGCACGGAGTCAGAAGCAATCCATCACATAGATACTAAAGGTAAAAAATATAATTGAGTAGGATTTATACAGACAAATTTGTATTTGACATTATTTGGCTATTTACACAAATGTACACAGGCTTTGTATATATTAGAAATATTTATATCCATTTATTTTATTACATGCTTTTCGGTGGTTTGGCTGTCATCTGGACACCTTCACCTTTTGCTGCATGGAGTCTGTTAGCAGATTGCTACTGAGGGAAATACTATGACTTATTTTAATGACAGGTTTCAGAGTAACAGCCGTGTTAGTCTGTATTCGCAAAAAGAAAAAGAGTACTTGTGGCACCTTAGAGACTAACCAATTTATTTGAGCATAAGCTGCTCTAGCTCACGAAAGCTTATGCTCAAATAAATTTGTTAGTCTCTAAGGTGCCACAAGTACTCCTTTTCTTTTTATTTTAATGAGTGAGACTTGATTATGTTCTTCTCTCTTGCCCTTCCAACATCAGGGTTTTTCCTGCCCAGGTCCTATTGGAGAGAAAAGGAAAAACCAAACAAACTGCAGAGATAATGGAAGAAGGAGGCACGTCTCAGGGCCCTATTTCACCCCGGGGTGTTCGCTACTTCCCAACACGGATGTAATGAGGTTAAGTGGTGTCCATATAAAATAAGTAAGAACTACTAACTATTCCTCAAGAAAGGCTTTTAATGATTTTTGACTATAATAACAGCATAAACAAAACAGAAAAAGGAATACCAAAGACCAGCACTGAATAAGAATTAATACAAAAGGCAGATTATATTGAAGAAAAATGCAAGTACATGTAATATTGTGGATCATTTGTGAGTTCCAGCTCTATATTCCTGGTGACAAACTATTTCAAAGGCACATAAAGCTGATGAACGACAGCGCTACATGCATCCACTCGGACTACTTAAAAGACAAGCACAAATACAAGTAAAGCTATTATGCATCAGCCACCTACTACTGATTTTATGCTACAGTATCGATACAACTGTGATCAATTCGGCTCGAGCGACCAGACTTCTTTTACTCCATAGACTTACCCTGCATTTGTTTGAAAATACGTTACCCTTCAGTCATTCGCTTTCCGCACTGGCCAGGTACAGACAGTCGAGAAGTGCACGTCCCTTCAGTTCAGAGGGGTGTGGGTACCAAAAACACACACACACACAGTCCCGTTCTTTTTATTTGATCTGATGGCCATGTTTTAGAACAGACCAACCAATCAGGGTGGGCCATATTGTTTATGTGGTTGCCCTAGCTGTATAATTGATGCCTATTTAATTTTTATGTCCAATTGTTAGTTGCTCGTATAATTGAGGTCTATTTATTTTCAGTAACCAATTAGATCTTGAATGTGAGTAATTTGGGGTTGATAAGTACATAGGAGTCAGCATAAATTGTGATCTGGTTGCAGCGCGTCCCGATCATAAGCCACAAGCTTAAGCTTTGTTTTTGCAAGGCTTACATTTTAAAGTATACGGAAGTTTGAGGCCTAACATTTTCAATACTTCTATTTCGTTCAAGCTTGACAAGACAATTGCTCCATTTATTTACACCAACAAATCCTTACCTGCCCATTCTCTGGTCTGTTCCTTCCTAGCTATCACTCTGCACTTTCCTTCCCTCAAGGAGACTTTGATGGTAGTTGTTTTGAACCCTTTGAGTTCTTGAATCTGGTTATTTGAACAGATCACTTCTTCAGGCTATCAGAGATGTCTCTGGATTTCTTCTTTTCTTCTCCCTAGACCCACCAGCATGTTCATCCCAATACTTCTCAGCTAATCACAATGGGTAGCATCCCCAAAGGTACTTAAGCACTGACGTCCCACTTTTAGGTACCACTGTGATCCACAAAACTTCTGCCTGGCTGCCACTTATTCCTGTAGGCACTTAAACTTGCTCAGTTCCTAAGTTTTTTGCAGTAAAAGTTCCCTTGGTGCCTATGTTTCTTCATCTGGACATACAGATTCTTATCTCCCAACTAAGCTCCAGACTGGTTCATGAACCGGGGGAAGATGGGTTCTTGACTACCTAGGTCATATATGGGGCTCAATGTGGGAGGTGTACTCAGAGGGCCCCTAACTCCACACAAGACAGCCATTGTGGGGGAGGAAGAGTCCCCTTATCACCTTTAGCCTAGGATATAAGGAACTCACCCAGGATGTGTGAGACCCCCCACTTCAAGTCCCACCTTCCCCTTCCTCTCCCCCTCCCCCCTCCAGGAGAGAAGGGATTTGAACAGGAATCTGCCACTTGAGTGCCTTGACCACTAGTGTAGAGTTGTTTACACTCTCTTTGGCCTAATTATTATTTAATTATAGTGGAACAACTTCAGTCAGAACCCCACATCAGAACATTCCATACCACAAGGCACACACCTGAGAGGTGGCAGTTCCCTGTTCAAATCCCTTCTCCTCATCAGAAGACAGCGGACTTGAATCAGAGGTCTGCCAAAGCCCAGATGAGTGCCCCAACCACTAGGCTGAAGGCTTGGTCTCTTCCTTTCCCCTGACCCTTGGCTGTTTTGTGTGGTGTTATACAGGCCCTGTACATGTCTTAGATGGCTGAATGCCTGTCTTCCCCACAAGCAGAGATAGGTGCCTCCCTGCAGCCTGGGCTTAGGCACCAAACTCAGAGCTTAGTACACATGATTCTTGTCAGCATCTCCCATTGGCTTCTAGTTTAAGTAGCTCCAGGTGGCTGGCTTTATAGATCGCATTTTAAGGCACCTTTTTCTACCCATTCATTGTATAGAGGGACTACGTCTAATTCAGGCTTTGTGGATCAGGGTGTTGCTCCTGTGATTTTTCTAGGTGCAATGCCTCAATCCCTTTTGTGGATCCAGGTCTATGTCTTTATTTTCTCCTTCTCTTTGTGCATTAAAGCTAAGAGTTTTGATAAATCCCTGATTACTCTTGCAAGCAATAGCTGCAGCACTGTTTGCTTCTAACCCTTTTATGAAACATTCTCTTTAATCAGGTTTCAGAATAGCAGCCATGTTACTCTGTATTCGCAAAAAGAAAAGGAGTACTTGTGGCACCTTAGAGACTAATCAATTTATTTGAGCATAAATAGTGAAAGCTGTTAAAGTTAAACAGTCCTATAACCAAGTGGCTGTGTTTGGCCAGCTTGTTGGGGAAAAGACCCAATCCTAGTTTGACCCCCTGGGGTTTTGGGGTGGCCAAAGGGCACGGGCCGCATAAACCTTCCCACATGCAGCCTGCGAGTGCTTATGCTCAGATAAATTGGTTAGTTTCTAAGGTGCCACAAGTACTCTTTTTCTCTTTAATCAGAGCAGCAGTAGCTAGTCTGTCTTCATTTTGCTCCTACCTCTATAACAAGGCTTAACTCAGGACTTCAATCTATCAATCCTAGAAGACAATTCGGGTTGCATAGCAAAGGGCCACTCCCTTACAAACATATGCATGGCAGCTAGGGTGACCAGATGTCCTGATTTTTATAGGGACAGTCCCAATATTTGGGGATTTTTCTTATATAGGCACCTATTACCTCTCAACCCTATCCCGATTTGTCACATTTGCTATCTGGTCACCCTAATGGCAGCTCTGGCTCCCTTTCTTACCAGTGATGCTCCCCAGTTACCATGGTAACTCCAGGGGCTGCCATACATCCAAATTGGGCCTGGACACTGCACATTGCTCCATGCAGTTGAGCCTCTTTGACCAGACAATACCGCAATGAATACAACAGGACTCCACCTTGTCACAGAGGTCTGCATGGGTGGAGAAGCTTGCAGGATTAGGGCCCTGGGGGATTCATGGACCCCCTTGCCAGCACCGGGCTCAGATCCATGTATGCTTTCTGAATTCACCTGTGAAGAAGAGTACTTGGAACCTACTGTGGGATTTTCAGTCCTAAAGACTAAAAGGACTCTGGATCAAGTTTAAGTGGTTTAAGGTTTTTTAAAAAAGCAAATACCAAATACATTCAAGACGCCCCAACTACTTGTTAAGATATCAGTAAATATAATTACAGGTTTCAGAGTAACAGCCGTGTTAGTCTGTATTCGCAAAAAGAAAAGGAGTACTTGTGGCACCTTAGAGACTAACCAATTTATTTGAGCATGAGCTTTCGTGAGCTACAGCTGGAAATGGCCCAACTTGATGATCACTTTAGATAAGCTATTACCAGCAGGACAGTGGGGTGGGAGGAGGTATTGTTTCATATTCTCTGTGTGTATATAAAGTCTGCTGCAGTTTCCACGATATGCATCCGATGAAGTGAGCTGTAGCTCACGAAAGCTCATGCTCAAATAAATTGGTTAGTCTCTAAGGTGCCACAAGTACTCCTTTTCTTTTTAGTAAATATAATTGACATACATACAGCAGAATAAAATTTTATGCCTGATACCTTAGTTATTATTAAGCAAAGTCCCATTAATTTCCACAAACAGACAAATAAGTGTACTAACTCAAGTTTGTTTGTTTTTAATACAATGCTTACTCTTTCATTCTTATCCCCAAATTATTCCCTGGTGTCCAAGTTTAATATGTTTTGATTAACTGCTTCTGCGATTGCTGAAGTCAAAAAGATAAATTCAGTGAAAGAGAATATAGATCTTTGGCATAACATGAACCATATATTCAGTAAAAGATAATGCAAAAGAAACTATTTACTGTCTGAAATTTACTTATTAATCTTCAGTGATTGAATAAAAAGTGTATCTAAGCAGCTCAGATATGCTCATGAAGCTTTTTCTGTGAGAAAGCTGTACCATTCTTCAATGCTCCCATAGGATAGGTTCATGAAATTAACTACCACTTCGAGTGAATCTATTTTGGGAAGTGTAATGCTTCAAAGATAGACCTAATTTTGATAGCAGTGTAGCCAGTTAGGTGTTACAATTACACTTATGCGCTTTCACCCTGAAGCATAAAATCATCATATTGAAGGTGAAATTATTTATTACAGTTGGGGGAAAAATAGGCTCTTGATTATTAAAAGTTACTGGAATACATCATTACCGAAAGGGGAAAAAAGTGAGTTATCTCTGGTACATAAGCACTGCATTGTACTTTGGCAGTAATTTGAGCTATAGTTTTCAATAAAGCAACTTCAGTAAGACTCCAAACATGTAGTAGTGGCAGAATGATCTAGAGGATGGATCTGGGAACCCTGACTCCTGACCTCATTTATTTGTGAAAAGTGCCCTGAATCCACATCTCCAGCTGCTGAAACTTTTTGGCCTCTACATATGCCACTTAGTGGACAAACATGCAGGCTCCCCTCACAGCTGCTAAACCCTCTTTTATAGACACATCTTCCTCAGTGACGAGAACCTCTGTTTCAGGGGTTCTCAGCTTGGGGGTCTTTATGATCAAGGGTATGGGGAGGGAGAGATGGGTCAAGAAGAGATGTCAGTGGATCACAACCACCCTGCCTTTTCCATATTGTTAAGTGGGAAGGGGAATCCTAGGGTTTGTGGCATGGAAAAGCTTGAGAAATATTGCTCTTACCCAACCACCCAGTTGCCAAGATTTCCTGCACACCACCCTCAACCGGAAACATCCAATCCCTTAATTTGCTTTGACTCTTAACACTGTTACTAAAAGTATTTGGGCTCCGTGCTTGTCAGTTTTCATCACCCTGCTTTATAGTATCTGATTCCACTGCAGCAAGGGTTTTATTTTATGTCAAGTCCACTCTTCTTAGCATATGTGCAATGTGCCTCAGGGGGCACATGACCAGGATTCACCACTGAATTTGGTCCACTGGTTGGATCATTAGCTTCCCTGGCCTGGGCCGGGTATTGGTGGGGATTGTGACGTGAATGCTGATCCATGCCCCCTGTCAAGACCAGTAAGGAGCTAGGTATTATTAGAAACATGTGGACTGAGCTTAGATCATAAACTTGGCAATTGAGTCAATATTTTACATTTGTTAGGATAACCAGATAGCAAGCTAAAGAGCCCAGCCCTTTCCTCCCCTTCAAAAATCTATTTTGTTCCATGGTAATTCTCTAAGGTAGATTGTTAGGACTGTGGTTTCAGCTTCTCTGGGTGTCGCCTGGACTGCTGTCTGTCTTGACTTATACGTGTCATTTATTTCTTCAAGATTCAAGGTTTTGTGTCATAGAATGGAACTGTATTTTGTATTGTGTCTTTCATGCATTCTGTGACCCAGAATACTTACAGAAATAAACAATGTAATTAAAGAGTTAAATAACAAACACAGAAGGAGAGAGGTTTTAGGAGGCATGTGGGGGGGGTAAGAAAAGAGGGGTTTTTCATATGGGATTTGAAAAGAGATGGAGAGATTCAGAAAAACTTCTGTAGATAGCAAGAGCTCTAGAGAAGAGATCTCTTGATCCATCAGTGGTATGTGGACTGTGATAGATGATAGTGGTAGATGAATGGAGTGAGCAGGAGTACAGGGTTGGGGGAAGAATGACACCAGGGAGAAGGTGAATTAGGGCAAGTTCCTGGGATGGGTTTTTAAAAATGTCAGGCCATTTTATCAGCACGCATGGATATGGTTTCCTTGCTTGGTGCTTCACTGTGTCGTTGTGGAGAGTTGGCTTATCCCTTGCTATCCATCTGCTGTTTTGAAAAATCCTAGCCATATTAACATATGACTTGGGAAATTCTTAATATTCAACATCCATCTAGCTTTATTTTATGTTTTGTTAATCTTACCCTAACAGAAACTTCCTATTCACACTTGAAGTAAACCAGCTGTCTGAGTTAGGCCCTGATTATGATACTTACCTCTTCAGTAGAGTGCTTTCAGCTCTAATAAAAAGCACTATATAAGAGCTAGGTATTAGTGTTACTGGAGGAGGTTTAACTTTAAGCAAGTGTTTTAAGTCTCACTGAAGTAAAACTGCATTAGGGGAGATAGAATCTGACAAGGGAGAGAATGAGGCACCCAAAATACAACTTCCATGAGGCAGTGGGGCAGTATTTTCAAATAAAAATCTTTTTCTTTCAGTTTTTGGCCAAAATATTTTGGTGGTCAAATTTCTGCCAAAAATAGAAATTTGCCATGAAAAACATATATATTTCAACCAGTGCTGTTTTCAAAACTTAACAGCAGAGAAGTCAAAACATCCCCCAAAGGCAGATCCAGGTCACCTAATCCTTCCCCACACAAACAGATTGTACGCTTGTTGCATTGAATCCTTGCTGAAGTTGTCAAGGAGTTGCATTCTGATGTGAGGGAGATTAGTGTTGTGTATTTCCTTATATATGGGAGTCTATCACTGTCAGTAGAAATGTGCTATGTTGGACCTATGGAATAGTTAAGAAGAGTGCCTTAACTTGGCATTTCTTTTTAAGAGTTGTGGTGGGAGATACTACACTTAACCCTAATCCCTTTTAAATAAAGTTTCTGTTTATGAGTACAAGTTATTAGAAATTCCCAATCTTCTGGGGTGTAGTTAGTGATTCTGAGTGAGTTTAAAATGCCTTGGAAAAGTGGTAAATCTTTCTCATAGCACCCGAATGACTAATCCATAACAACTGGTTTAAACAAAAACAAACAAAAAACAAAAATAAAAAAAACTACTTTCCAGAAAACTTAAATTACCTACTCAAGACCATCTTTCCTCTGATGAGAGGAAACTTCCCTGGGAGCCCTCTGCCAAAAAATGGCTAGATGAGAAAGCTTGCTTAGATTAAATTGTGAATGTACTTCAGCAGGCCTGGATTTACTCTTTGTAATTGGGAGGCTCCTACTAACCAGAGGTGTGGGAGCAGGGCACTTGATAAAAATCTTCTGGACATGGACAGAATTTCATTATCAGATAGAAGATATTTTATACCAACAAGAAATTGTGAAGTTTGAATATTCATTAGCTTGTCAACTTATTTGAGAATCTTTTGTTGAGGAGGAGTGAAGTAGGTGTCTTACTCATTCCCACAAGAAATGCCTTAAGCACTTAAGCTGCTTGACTCCAGGTGGTGGGTTCCAGTTCATGGATATGTAAGCAGAGATAAGCATCTACATTCAGACTGCAAGGAGGTGCCCATCTCTAAGAAAGGGATGGGGCTTAGAATGCATCCCCCTCATCGGCTTCTCCCATTGGCTAGCTTGAGCATCTCCCTGGCTACTGTGCTGACTTCTGTGGATCACATTCTAAGGTGCTTATCTCTCACCATTCAATTCCTAATTCGGCTTTGGGGATCAGTGTTGCTTCTGTCATTTTCTGAATGTCTAAAAGTTAGGTGCCACAAACTCAGCATTGCAAAAATCTAACTCTCTTCATGGTTCTGGGCCTCAGCTTCTCTGTGTCCCATTCCTCCCCATCTCTCGGCGTATGTACAGTTTGCCCAGCCATTTGATAGCATCCTCATCACACAGGTGAAGAGCCAGTAGCCCACTGTCAAAGTAAGTCAGCAGGTATTTGTCAAGGATATGTGACATAGTCTGAAGTTGACCACATCTACATCGCAGACCATTAGAGAAACCCCATTTGAAGAGATTGGCTGCACAATTGCCCTGTCCTATTTGAAACTGGTTCAGAGATGACCACAGGTGACTTGGCAGGTCAAAACCTGGTGGGCAGATGATTGGGTCATGTTGAGAGTGATTAATGACAGTCCTTGCTGACCACCCTTTGTGCCAACAAGATTCCACCGTCGTGTCCCGTGGTGGCCTAAGTGACCATAAAGGGCATCTAGAAGACAAGCGAACTGGTGGGTGGTTGAAAAGTTTTGAGTACAGAGCAAGTTGGCCAGGATCATGAGGTAGCCCCCATCACGGCGAATATGGGGTGGTGGTATGTTACTAAATATTGGCATCCATGGCAACGGACTTGCAGGTAAAATCCTGGTAACAATATATAGTTTTATTAAACTCTCCATTAACCATTCTCATGCGAAACGAGTGACAGGACAGGAGCATACTACTCTGCTATTGAATAGCAGAGAGCAAGGGCTGATATTCTAAGCGTTGGGCGTTCGCACCCTGGGTTGAGCTGGAACAACTTCCTCAGAAAACTGGGCAAGTGCTAACTTTGGCTGCTGTTTTCTTCATGTGGTTGCAGAATGTCAATGACCTGTCCAATGTCACACCGAAGTTAACCAGGTTTGGGTCATGTTGCCGGCATTGACCATTTAAGAAAATATTTAACTCTTGGCTTGTGTTTGCATTATGCAGATGAAATATGTTGGAAACCATATTGGAAAAGCTCAGCTACAGGTGCCAGCAACTACAGTAGTCTGCCATGAGCTTCATAACATCATTGAGGACCTCGCCGATTTCTGAGAAGGACTGAGCTTGACAGTTGCAGCAGATGTCATCAGCAAAGATAAACTTGTGTGAGAGTCTTGCTAGCAAGTTGTTGATGTACACATTGAACAGTATTGGTGAAAGAACTGAACCTGGAGGAAGACTGTTAATCTGACACTTCCAGGAACAAAACGGTCACCCGTGTGTACTCTGAACCACCTCTTTTGGAGAAAGAGCTCTACTACTTCAACTACCCAACACAGGGCAACTCAAGAGAGTTTACACAGAAGGCCTCTGTATCAGACTGTGTCATAAGCAGTAGTCAAATCCAGGAAGACAGCTCCCATCTTATGGTTTTCAACAAACATCTATTTTGATAAAAGTGGTCAAGGCCAAGACTTGATCACAGGTGCTACGTCCTTTCCTGAAACCTGACTGCTCAACCCTCTCTCAAATGGGGATAATAGCACTGCCCTTTCTTACAGGGGTGTTGTGGGGATAAATACATTAAAATTTGTGAGGTGGTCAGACACTATGACCATGACTATACTAAGCGGACTATAGCGACATAACTACAGTGCCATAGCTGTGCTAACATAATCCTCTTGTGCAGATGCAGCCTACAAAAGTGGGGTTTTCCATTGCTGTAGGGACACCATTTCCCTGACTGATGGTACCATTCTTTTGTTGCCCTACCTGCATCTACGTGTGGGATTAGGTCAGCATAGCTATGGTACACCGGGTGTGGATTTCACATTTTAGAGCACCGTAGCTTTGTCAACCTAATTTTTGTGTCGACAAAGCCTATTGTAATGGTGACCATATAAGTACCTTTTTAAATATGGTAATTAACCAGTTCTAGATGTTTTCAATAAACTTTGGAACTTGCTGGACAACCATGACTACTACATTGATAGTTTTGGTCTCTTGCTGTAAAATGTACATAGGAACCTACTATTTATTTTTCACAAAGTATAATAGAAAATCGTTTTTCCTATAAAATGTCTCCAAATACCTGATGATTGATAGCAATTTATAAAAGAACATTTTGTTCAAGTGGGAAATAAGCAACACAAAATAGTATTTTTGTGGCTTTAATTATTGATGAGGCTCATTGCCTTAACAACAGCATTAACAAGGAGAATGAGCAGAAACTTCACACTTGGGACATAGTCCCTCAATCCTTTCCCAAGTTAAAAAATAAATAAATAAAAAATCATGATTCACTGGTAGTTTTGCTGCATTGAACTGCAGGAATCAGTCCCTTATATGAACTTTGGCTCCCTCCCCCATTTTGGGCCCCAGATTAGCCTGTACCAGTGTTGCTACCTTTCCAACTTTGTTTCCAAAGATTTTTTTTTTTTAATAACAAAAGTCATTATGGCCCACATCCTCAAAGATATTTAGCTGCCTAACTCCCATACATTCATTTCAATGAGAGTTAGTTGCCTAAATACCTTTGAGGATCTGGGCCTTTGTGACTAGTTTCTGGATTTTGGTTGTATGAAAATAACAGAACAGGTTATATTGCCAGAAGAAGCTGTTATCCCTAATGGTATGTGGGGATGGGGAGGGTGGAGGATGTCTTACAGCAGGCATGGTGGCAGGCTATAAAATAAGTCTATGATTACTGCTAAGGAAATAAATCATAACAAATTTACCTGGTTAATTCAGCTACTTTTTCCATTTGTGGAATGTCTTCGTGACCAGATTGGGATTACTTTGAATGCATTTGTTATAAAACATGTTCTTGATGATTCTTTTACTTTATGGCCAGATTATGAAAAAAATCATTGTGATAATTAAAATGTGAGCATGTTGGCTAGTTGAATTGATCATATAAGTCATATAGTATTAGTTCTGTTCTCTTATTGGATGAGCATATTTTTATACCGAGGAGTAAGATTTGAAGAAGCTACTTGAATCTCTCAGGCAGAGGGAACAGTTTAAAGGGGAAAAGCAGATGAACAGAATTAGAGAATTTTAGAAAAAAATGGATTATGGACTATTTATTTTCAAGGACACTACTTGCTACGTACCTCAGAAAAACATGCCATGGTACCTGCCCCAAAGGGCTTGCAATCTAAGACTCTTGGGTGGTGGGGGTGGGATTCCATGCAGGGTTCAACTGAAGGCTGCCCAGGAGTTGGGTGGATGAGCAAGCAGGTAATCAGGTAGGTTTCAGACAAAAATCTGCTTGCTCTATCAGAGGCCTGTCTGGGTTCTGTTTGTTCGATTTCAGGGAAAGTCCATCTCTGCAAAACATTTGAATTTCAACTAATCAGCAGTCTTCCACAGAAAACTGTTCCACTGGAGAATTTCCTACCAGTTCTCACAGTCAGTAACTCTCTCTCTCTCAGGGCTACTGCTCAGTGTGTGGAACTCCCACTAAATTAATTGGGAGTTTAGTGTAAAACCTAATAGCAGGATATAGTCTTTAAGTGTGAATCAATTAGTAAGGCAACAAGCCACTCAGCAAGTTCTTGATTTTGCCACGTACTGAGCACTCTGGATCCAAGTTAATTTCAAGCATGTAATTACTAGTTTCACAGAGGTCAACAGGACTAATTACATACTAAAAATTAATGTAACCCTTCTACCGGGTTGCCAGTGGGAGCACAAGGGACAGGGTCCATCTATCTAATGGTCCTTTCCTAAAATAAGTACTATAGCTGAAGCCCAACTCAGAGCCATAGTCCTACTTGGCACTGGAAAATGAAAATAAAACCTGCCTGGTCACCTCCCTAGGTGGCCGGGGTTCTTTCCCCACTCCCAAGCACTCAGGAGTCCTTGGTTATGTCAAACCATGGTTACGTTTTACTTGAGCAAAACAAGACCCTTTGACAGAGTTCCTGCTCCTGGGGTAGAGCTGCTGATCTCTAAGACCAAGCCCTTTCCCCTCTCCATGTTAAGCTTGAATCCCTTTTCCAAGCCAAAGTCTACCACGTGTAAAATTCAGGGTGACCCTCTTACTCCAGGGGTTATCTTGTACAATCTCTGTGCCTTTTCATGAATACAATTACAGGGGAAAAAATCTATTATTTAAACAATCCGAACATTCCAATTTAAGCAACAAAAGACAATAGGCTGAACTATGGGTAAAGAACTTCAGAATTCATGTAAATGAGGATGACTTTTCCCATTTTTCCCCTATGGAGGTGCAGAGAGCTCTTTCCATCTCATGCATTTAAGTGCCTTGCTGTCTCAAAGACCGAGTGCTCAGCACCTTGCATGACTGGGCCCCAGGAATATGAACCCTTGCAACCAGAGCCAGATTTTTAACAGAGTGTATGCATGCAAAATTGTGTGTTCCTGAGGGGTGAGACTTTCAAAGCCACCTAGGGAGTTCAGGCTGCTAATTCCCATTATTTTCAATAATCACATCTTTAGTTTATACTAGAAAATATTATAAATGTACATACAGATAGGTTATTTACATGCAAAAGAGACCAATTATGCACTTGACTTGTGTTTTTCACATATCAAATGTGTGCATAAATTAGGCACATTAAATTTTGCACATGTGCACATCTTAATACTTAATATAGGGAACAGAAAATGTATTACGGACCTGGTATTCTAGCATTCCTTTCCCTTTTGGATGGTCAGTTGATCCATCCATCCATCTGTCCCAGGCCCTACCTTCCTCTGTCAGTCTGTCCATCTCAACCCCTACTTTCTTCTCCCTAGAGATTTATTCATGCCTTCCTTATATTCAGCATGGAGTGGAATGAGCCACATCTGTTAAATCATAAGTAATTAACCTGCCTCTCTCTGCAGGGCTCCAAATCCTGCTATCAGGGCAAAGAAAGATTCCTGCCACTCTGTTACAGCCTGCTTATGAGATGTTCTGTCTGCTTTCAAGAAGAATATTGTTTACTTTCACTTCCCCAGGAAACACAGCTGCTAGAATGTTAAAGTTTAACAACTGATGGACTGATGATATGCTCCTCTTCGTTCTTGAGGACTCATATATATACATTAGTAAATGCATTCGATTGTTAAGAAGCAAGGCAGAGTTATACAGTCCTGAAAGTAAACAGTCCTACTCTGTAAATCTATGAGGAATAAAATCTACAGCTCTTCCATTAATGAAATATTTGGAATGGCCAGTTTCCTAAGTAACTGCTGGGTGTGAAGGTAAGTAATAAATAGAGGACTTTTTTCAAATTCCTCTTTATCCATATGAATTTCATGTATTTAAACTTCCTCATGGAGATTCTCTTATCTCCTTGTGCTACAACTTTTATGACTCCACTAAAGCTTTCACTATTCTACATCCACAACATAGGACAAAGTTTGCTCTCATTTACACTATCATTTGGTGGGGTCACAGGGTTGCAAGGAGGTAATTGGGAGAAGGATTTTGCCCTATGAAGATATAGCTCATGGTATGTCATCAAATATATTGTCAGAGCAGATGACTTTGTATTACCTGCAGTTATTGGCCAACAGACATACTGTGCTCACAGATGGGTTGATCATGGACAATGCATTTATAAGCACAGGAAATAAGTGACAATCAGAGCAGAGAACAGGGGAATCTGCTGTGGGGTCTGCTGTGCAGGCATCAAGTTACTTCTGCAAAATAGCAATTTATCTAGAAAACAACATGTTCACAAATATAACAGGAAGAAATTAAAGAATATTGTTTCTAAATGTTCACTACATATAGAACATCATTCTGCAAATTTATCAAACTTAATATTGACAAAAAAGGCCAAGTAGAAAATAAATTTGATTTGGAGAAAGAATGGATCTGATCTCTTAAATTCTGTGAGCCTTACTCTCACCTACACTGGTGTAAAATCAATGTAATACCATTGACATACATAGATCTGCTCCTGTTTGTGTCTGTGAAGGAAGATGATTCTAATTTACTGGCAAAGGCCCACTTTTGGAAATCTATGCTCTTGGGCAGATCCTGGTACTTAGACTCCTGCTGTTTCCCAAGTTTTGTCTGGCATTCTCTTTCAGTGTGAACATCCCATCCCACCTTAATTTTAACTTAAAAACAATAGTTCTGAGAGAGAGATGTTTAAAAGGCAGTTCTGGAGGTTCTTTCCCTTATGACATTATTTTATGTTGTTCTTTATCAGAAAATATGTTCTATCCTTCCTAATTAAATATTAGTAACTTTTATTTTTTTCATGAATGATAAAGTAAAATTTTGAAGAGTTAGCTTTGTGCTAGGGGTAAGGGATAGTTCAGTGGTTTGAGCATTAGCCTGCTAAACCCAGGGTTGTGAGTTCAATCCTTGAGAGGGCCATTTAAGGATCTGGGGCAAGAATTGGGGATTGGTCCTGCTTTGAGCAGGGGCTTGGACTAGATGATCTCCTGAGGTCCCTTCCAACCCTGCTCTTCTATTATTCTAAAAGCCTATTTCCCACTACATACTTATTGAAGAATTATAAAAGGTAATAGAACACAATAGTCCAGAATGTTTAGATTCCTGGATTTGAAATGTAATAATACTTTTACACCAAGTTCCAATAAATTTACCTGAACTTTCCATTTCTCCCCTCCAACATTTCTTAAAAGTAATTCTTTGAAAGACTCTGGCTTTGTCTACTCTAGCACTTTTGTCGGTAAAACTTTTGTCCATCGGGGGTGTGAAAAACACACCCCTGCCCTGATCGACATCAGTTTCACTGACAAAAGTGCTGGTCTGGACAGTGGAGGAGCTCTCCTCCCAACATTGCTATTGTTGCTCATTGGGAGTGGTTTCATTATGCCAGCAGGAGAGCTCTTTTCTGCCGGCAAAGAACGGCTACACAGGAGACCTTACAGCAGCGGTAAGGTTCATAGTGTAGATCTAGGCTAACACTATACATGTCTTTAATGGAAATAATGGCAGACCACTGTAAAGGCACAAGAGGCACTGCTTTAGGAAAGAGACAAGATGGATGAGGTAATATCTTTTATTGGATCAACTTCTGTTGGTGAGAGAGACAAACTTTCAAGCGACACAAAGCTATTCCTCAGATCTGGGGAAAGTACTCAGAATAGCACAGCTAAATAGAAGATCAAACAGATAGTTTAGCATATGTAGTTAGCTGATATTTTAAGGGACCATTCAAGGTGAACTAGCCCATTAACATCCCTGTAGTCATAGGACAAAAAGGGGGGTTAGTGGGTTACAGATGGCTGCAATAAGTCATAAATCCAGTGTTTTTATTAAGATCATGATTTTGAGTGTCTTAGCAATGGTATGAATTTAAGATTCCAGGCAAGTGTTGTGCAGGTTTCTTTTGAGGAAGAGGACTGATAGGTCAGATATACAGTGATCACTTTATGAAAGGTGCTCACCCAGTGATGATGCGGTGTGTTTGTCTTTTATCATTTTCCTGTGTGAGTTCATTCAAGAGCATAGTGATTGTCTGGTTTTGCCCACTGTGACATTTCCCAGGATACAGTCTGGACTGTTGAACAGCTCTGTTCCCTTAATTAGCTAGCCTGGGGTGCCGTTTACACTGCTTTGCTGTAAGAATATCCACTGTTGGCCTGTTCACACACAGCCTCTAGCATGTAAAAATCACTCCCAGCTATGTTACATGAATGCTTAGCCAGCCAGCCATGAATACAGGGTGACAGCAGCAGATTCTCAAGCGCAAGACTTTCCCCCAGAAGCGTTCATCTTGTATTGGCCAGAAAGTCTGTCAATTATCAAAGGAAAATGATTTGTGCACCAGCCTTATTTTCCCAAATAGAGTTTCCTATACACTCTAATCCAGGGATCTACTTTGGCACGTGGCCCATCAGGGAAACCTGCTGGTGGGCCGGGATGGTTTGTTTACCTGCAGCATCCGCAAGTTCGGCCGATTGCAGCTCCCACTGACCACGGTTTCCTGTTCCAGGCCAATGGGGGCTGCAGGAAGAGGTGGCCAGCACATCCCTCGGCCCACGCCGCTTCCCGCAGCCCCCATTCGCCTGGAACGGCAAACCGCAGCCAGTGGGAGCTGCGATCAGCTGAACCTGCAGACACTGCAGGTAAACAAACCATCCCGGCCCACCAGCAGGTTTCCCTGATGGGCCACGTGCCAAAGGTTGCCAATCCCTGCTCTAATCCAAACACAATGGTTAAGATAAAACAATAAAATAAGTTTATTAACTACAGAAAGATAGATTTTACATGATTACAAGTGATGATGCATAAAGTCAGGGTTGGTTACAAAAGAAAACAAAAGAATAATGTGCAAGCTAATATCTACTTTAAAAAGCTAAGTGAACTTAAAAGCAAAGGTTTTCTCTCACCATACACTGCATGTAAATTTCATAGGCTGGGTCTCTTTTCAGCCTGGGAGCACGCCCCCTTATTTCAGCTCTTTGAGAGTCCTTGATGTCATGAGCAGAGATGGAGGGGGAGAGAGGTAAGTGAAATATTTTCCTCCCTCTTTATAGTTAAATTTCTTGTACTCGAAACATCCTTGCTGAGTCATGGTGATACGCAGTCCATTGTGGACATGAGGTTTGATTCTTTCCTGTGATTAAACATAAATTTCTCATTTACACCTGCCCTCCCCACTGGAGGATGGCCACTTAAGTAGGTGATGACCCTTTAACATCTGTCTAGGCTTCTAGTGTGTCCTTGTCTCTGAAAAACTGTCTTGTGGTATTACCCAGAATTACAACATATTTCAGTAACAATCATATAGTAGAATCTTATAACTTCACATATAGTGGTGATATAATATAACAGGATAATGATATTCAGCAGATTATAACTTTTTAAATGATACCTCACAAGGCATATGTCAAGGTTCCTCCCCCACTCTGAACTCTAGGGTACAGATGTGGGGACCTGCATGAAAAACCTCCTAAGCTTATCTTTACCAGCTTAGGTCAAAACTTCCCCAAGGTACGAAATATTACACCCGTTGTCCTTAGACTGGCCGCTACCACCACCAAACTAATACTGGTTACTGGGGAAGAGCTGTTTGGACGCGTCCTTCCCCCCAAAATACTTCCCAAAACCTTGCACCCCACTTCCTGGACAAGGTTTGGTAAAAAGCCTCACCAATTTGCCTAGGTGACTACAGACCCAGACCCTTGGATCTTAAGAACAATGAACAATCCTCCCAACACTTGCACCCCCCCTTTCCTGGGAAATGTTGGATAAAAAGACTCACCAATTTGCATAGGTGACCACAGACCCAAACCCTTGGATCTGAGAACAATGAAAAAGCATTCAGTTTTTTACAAGAAGACTTTTAATAAAAAATAGAAGTAAATAGAAATAAAGAAATCCCCCCTGTAAAATCAGGATGGTAGATATCTTACAGGGTAATTAGATTCAAAAACATAGAGAACCCCTCTAGGCAAAACCTTAAGTTACAAAAAAGATACATAGACAGAAATAGTTATTCTATTCAGCACAATTCTTTTCTCAGCCATTTAAAGAAATCATAATCTAACACATACCTAGCTAGATTACTTACTAAAAGTTCTAAGACTCCATTCCTGGTCTATCCCCGGTAAAGACCAGCATACAGACAGACACAGACCCTTTGTTTCTCTCCCTCCTCCCAGCTTTTGAAAGTATCTTGTCTCCTCATTGGTCATTTTGGTCAGGTGCCAGCGAGGTTACCTTTAGCTTCTTAACCCTTTACAGGTGAGAGGAGCTTTCCCCTGGCCAGGAGGGATTTCAAAGGGGTTTACCCTTCCCTTTATATTTATGACAGCATACTTTGTACAAAATGTATCATAGTCTTGTTAAAGTGGTGACCATAATAGTATAGAATATAGATTGTCACATAGTTGTTATTGGGGCATTTAATGCACTGAATGAAGTACATCACATGTTGTGATAGGCATTTGTAGGACCTATGGATTTTGAAAGGTGTGTTGTGAACGGCATTGATAATTGTAGCATTGGAGATATGTCTGCAAGTTTTGTGTCTGTTGTTCTGGCAAGGTCTGTTGCCACTTTGAGTTGGTGTGTCCTGGTCTGGGGGAACTTGCTTCTGATCATGAGGTTGGAGATGTTGGGGGTGGGGGTTGTTTGAAGGCCAGAAGAGTGGGTTCAGGAAAGATTTCTTTCAGGATGGGATCCCCATTGAGTATGGGTCATAGTTTCAGATACCCTACATGGGTTCCAAAGTGGGGTGGTAGGTGACATCTAGGGGTGGGCATTCAGAGGGGGTTTTATTTCTGTATTGAAGCAGGGTCTCTTGGGGTATTTGGGTGGCCCATTTCATGATGCAATCTACTTCTCTGGCAAAGGTGGTTTTGAGTGTGTTACGGTGGATATCCTGGACTTCACTGAAGAAGAATTTCTGGACAAATGCACCACGAAACCAATGATATACCAGAGATACATCGATAATATTTTCATCTCCTGAATGAATAACTTAAGCTCCCTCATAGATTTCCACCACAATTTCAGCAACCACCACCCACCCATTAAACTCTCTCTGGAACACTTCCAATGAGATCTTTTAAAAATCTCTGTTCAAAATTTTACATCCTTCTACTCTCCAAATTGGTGCTACCTGTGCTAGGCGTGTTGATGGTAGGAAAGCTGTAAAGAAAGTGAAGTGAGCAAAATCTTGTGTGTGTTTTAATGTTTGACCTGGGGTGAAGAATTCAATTGGTCTGTTGTCTCCCTCTCTTTTTTTCTTTTATTATGCAGACACAAAGCTGAAAGCAAACTGAAAGTCATTCTGATTTAGTGATTGATAACAAATGAATGCCACACAGACAGCCTGGGGTTCCAGATAAGGACTGCACACATCAAAACTTTCCAAAATTATCTCCAGTTTGAATGCAGTTATCACTTCTGGGAAAAGCCGCAGAGGCTGGGAGCCTACTTAATGAAAATGTCTTTTGGACATTACAAATGGTTGCTCCCACTAGAGCAAGTTGTAAACGGGATTTATTGAAAGGGCAGCAGAAGGAAAGTAGGCAGTTCTAGCAGAACCTTAATCATCTATTGTTTCATTTCATTTTTTTGTGCAGCAGGCATGCAGTAGATTACATGAGCACATCCAGGAGCTATACATCCTTCAGGCTAAACAATGAGAGCTGTCTGTCACCACTAAACCAGATGATGTAGAGAAAATAACAATGCAGAAAATGTATTTGACAGCCTGATATGAATGGCAGGATGCAATAATGCTAAGCTGACACTTGTTCAAGGGACCTGTATTTTCCCTATGCTCAAAGTAGAGAAATAATTTGTACTAATTACATTTGCTCAAATTACAAGACTGATGGAGCAAATTATTCTGTCGTGGATAGAGGTGACATTTTTGTCATGAATAACTAGAGCAGCAGGGAGGTGTTTGCTAATGTGTCAAGCTCTGATGAACCATCTGGAGTATCAGTGTGTGTGAGAGAGAGAGAGAGAGTGAGAGTATTGTGTGTATTAGGGATTTAACCTGCTACTGAAGAACACTACATCTCCTCTACTATCTTGTGTGGTGCTGGATCTCTGGGGAGGGTCTGGAATCCCAACAAATTCCTGTGGAAGAAGAAATCTGGAACATTTTGTTTGTCTGAACTTTTTTACAAGACTTTTCTGTTTGTTTGCACCAGGCCTCAGGTTCAGGACACTCATAGGGAGAAAACATTTATTTTAGAACTGAGTGGGTTCACCTATGGTGAATGCCAGCCCGGGCTGTGCATTAGGTGCTAGTTAGTACCTTGGCTTCTCTGCCAGCAGAGCCCTGTCTGCCCATCCCCCACATTCCAACATTCTGCCTACCAGCTTCAGTTCTCTGCCCCAAGATGTGTCCTCTTTCTGGCCACTATGAGTCAAAGAACCCCCTACTGGTTCCCTGCTCCTCCCAGTATAAACTTAATGTGTATTTCCCCACACCCGCCCCAACCCCTCTTAGTGCATTCTTGCAGGAAGAGGGGTATCCAGCAGATGAGTTTCAATAGCTCAGAGTACTGGACCTTAATGAGAATAAAAACATGTGGGCTCAGTTTTCTTCTCCACTTACACTGCATGATAAGAAGAGTGTATACAGACTCCAGTTCACATATGGAAAACTTCATTGTGCACGTACAGACTCATATATGGGCACAAATCAGTTAGGACTTTATGCTTTCACTGGCGTTTGCACAAGCACAAGGCAGTTTCAAGGAGCAAAGTGGAGGTCTTCTGGAACACAGTTTGTTCCATATAATCTACTGAAGTAACATTACACAAGATTTATAAACAATATATTGGAGGTTTAGATATACAGTACATATCTTTTTTGTTTGTTTTCCCTCTGAACTTTCCTCTTATGTTTTAATAATCTGTAGGGTGGTTTTTTGTTTTGTTTATTTAACATGAACATTATGAAGCCTAAATGAAAAGACTCTACTTTGCAGCATCACCTAGAATCATTAAATAATTTTTAATTACACAAGATCCTAAGCAAAAAGGCTAGACAACATTAATCAAAGGAAATAACATCTAGAAAAGTAATTGCTCACTTGATTTGTGCAACTCAAGTTAAATATCTCAAAGGAACATATACATTTTGAAATTTCAATTAAATCACTCTTTGGAATGGAGTTATTTTCCCATAATCAGATAAAGTGAAATTCAAATCTAAACTTATTTGCTTCAGATGTTATGAATTTAGTTTTATTCTGACTTACAGCTGTTATATTACCTTTTACTTTTTTTCATTTTTACAAGCTTCTACCTTGGTGTACTTTAGATCAAATTTTACATACAAACTCTTCCATATTATCATTCACTCCTTCTGGTTGTGAGCTTAGCTTGCCTGCAATAATTACAGGATGCCAAGTTGGTATTTGTGGGCTAGTCTGAAAACATGTTGCATCTGTAGCATATCAAGTAACTAGTAAATAAATGTTTGTCTGTTGCAGGTTTGCCTGGACAAGTGGAGTGTCTCACACAGCAAACTCACTTTAAATTGTACAAATTATATTCTATTCAAGCTGGTTACCTGGGCTTACCTTCCACAAAGTAAAACAAGAGTCTGACTGCACTGTTTTGATAGAATGAGTGAATCAGGCCAGGCTCTGCTTTCAAGTTAAGACAGGGTGGCCCTTGTCCCAGCTTAACTCAGAAATGCACACTTGAAGGAGGCAGCCAACCTGTGTTATCTTGCCTGCTGGGCCCTGGTTGGCATCTGTTCACTCCTGACCCTTCTAACTCCTGGAAGACCAATTCTTGTTGCTCATATCAGCAGCTGATCCTGGGTGGCTTCTCTAGGCAGCTCCTGGAGATCTAAACTCACTTCTCATTTTCCTTCCCTTCCCCCAAAAAAAGCTTTTGAGCAAGGTGTGCCAAAATGGTGGGAGCTTTATCAAGGGGCACCAAACACATAGTACACTGCATCACACAATCTATTTATATTAAGATCTAATATTTTTGAAGTATCTTTCACCCTAGAGGTTCCGAAAACTCTTAAATAATATATAGTGTGCACATGTGTATGGTATAGGAATTACTTCAACCACAAATAAAATGCAGCCCACTTTTTTGTAGAACACATTATCTGTTTAACAATGCACAAAAATATGTTGCAATTTAGGAGGGAAAGTAAGGAAGAAGATCATATCCAACTGAAATATTGCATATGCAGAATGTAATTATCTAAACTGGCATTTGGCAAGAAGATCAGGGCCAACATCTCTAATCTTCCAAGAATTCATGATTACAGGTGGTCGGGGCCTTGGTTTCATATCTTACTGAAAATACAGTACCTCCGGCAACACAGTGCTTCTTCACTGTGCACGTCATGGTTTCAGTAGAGATGCAAAGAAATTAGTGTTACCTGTTGAATCACCAACAACTGTAAGTATGACTTTGTGTGCCACATAGACATACCATTCATGTCTTCATACAAATGAGCTTTTGATCAGTCCCCTAAACCTGTATTAACTATAACTAAACCTATCCTCCTTTCTTTGTCCACTGTCCCTACCTGCTCTTACATGATGCTATAATAGTTCTGCCATTTGAACTGTCGTGCATTGAGATATTGATGTGAATGGTCTGTTATAAAACAAACTGTACAAACCAGCACTCCTATAACCCTACAGCTGTGGTTTTGCCTTTTTTGGTGCTTTCAGAGAGAAACTTTCTCCTGTCAACAAAAGCTAATGGCATAATCACTTTTCATTCTCCATGCAGTCAACAGTTGCGCTAACCCTCTCCACAGGACACATTCAAGTAGTTGGGCTGTGTGCTGAGGAGTTCTCTGGGGGCTCTCCCCCCACCACCCCCCGAGGCCAAAGAAGTGGCAACAGAAGCATTACATGAGTGCTAATTCAGCCTTAGCCACATGGCAAAGGTGTCACAATGTAGGGATAAATGGCCATTGGATCTTTGTCATCTCAAATATGCTGACCCAGCCTCTGAGCCATCCTTTTTTTCCATATCCCTTTCTGCTCCTGTGGCTCAGCTTCTCCCAACCCACACAGGGCACACATGGCCTTTTGTAAAGCACCTGCCCTGACCACTTGCCCTCAAGGAGTCTGAGTCCAGCTACAGGGAATCTATTGTGCATACCCCAACTTACCACACCCAATTCCAGAAACTTCTGAGTGTTGAGTGCTAATTGTGCATCTGCCCAGCAACAATAACACAGTCACAACTCATTACCCTGCTCCAACAGATGTCTTACGTGGTAACAAAGGTAATACACTATTTTCCTCTGCCTGTGACTTAGATCTGTGCGAATAACTGATTTTTTTGTTCACTAGTCGAACCGAAAAGAAGACAAAGTCAGAAAATCAAAAGAGTAAAAATGAATTAAATTAGTTTTTATTTTGATTTTAACTTTTTTTTTTTTAACTAAAATTGAAGTAAAACTGGAATTTGTTCTTCCTCTGGTCACTTTTAGTTGTAAACAGTAGAGGTGGATGAAGTATTTTGGAGAAAAAATTGGTTTTGCTGAAAAATGCAGATTCAAGTCAACTGAGACATTTTGCACATTCATGTCATTGGCCCTGACCGCACAAGAAATCAGAAGACACTGTTCCCCACCATTCCACCACCTAAAGAAATACTGAGTTGAGTTCAAGTCTAAAGTGAACAATGGTTTGGGAGCAGTGAAGAGTCATTCCATTTCTTGTTTTGCCAGACCGGTTGATTTTCTTACCAGATGCTATGCAATTCCTGCAAATGAGTTTGTTTTCTCCTGTAATACATCAGCCATCTGCAAGGCACCCTCCATTGTGGAGTCCCCCATTGTGGCTGGTTCTTACATGAGCTGCATAAAGTGGTGGCTGGGGGGATGATCCTTGCATCACCTCATTCCCACACATCCATGAAAATGCCAGAGGGTTTTGGGATGATGTTGATTGCTAGCCATCCACAGTAGGTGGTTGGCATAGCACATCTTAATGTAACTATATTTATGTTAGAGTTGGTTTTAGATCGTGAAGCCAACAGGTAAACCCAAACTGCTTCCTATACTAACTGCCACGACAGATCAGACAACATCTATAGCTGAGAGGCTTTAGAGGCTATTCAGATGAAGATAAACAACTATAATCTTGAAGAGGGATGTACAGGATATTATGAGTTACTTCAAAATGTGTCCACTTCCAGGTTAATGATATTAAAATTACTGTATAACTGCAAGTATTCAACAAACATTTACATGGCATCATTTCATTCAGGAAAATAACTCAGGAAAAGAAAAAAAAATATGGAGAAGATTATTTTCCCTCAGGACACAATGTGATAAATGTCGTAGAGTAATTTATCAAAGTAGTCACCTGCACTCACTTAATGGAAAAGGATACTGGTAATGAAAATTACTTTGTAGCTTGTGAAAGATGCAGTACTGTGGGCAAGGAAAACAGAAATGCTTTATTTACCCACTGAACAGGTGCAGTGGCAGTAAACAGCTCCCCAACCAGTCTGTCAATGTGCCTCAGTCCTTCACCTGGAATAATCACTTTGGGAGTGAGAAGTGATGCTGAGGCTTGTCCATTAGACACGGGACTGAGCCCAGCAACTCATTTCACACAGGTCACCAAACAGATGTCAAATGGCAAACATTTCCAGTGACTGTATCTGGCTATGACCCACTGATCTAAAATGCCATATCAATTCTTTGGGCTATCCAGTCTCTGAAGAGAGGGGGAGCGGGGCAAAGATTGATCATCAAAAGACAAGCACCAGGAGACAGAGAGGCAGGAAGGATTGAATCAAAATAGCCATGGGATGCCAGCCTGTCCAGGAGGATGCAGTGATCCCCAATGTTGAAAGGAGGAGAAAGATCAAGGGGGATGAGGATGAAGCCTTGAATTTTACCTAGGAAGGGCTCATTAAAGAATTTTCTGATAGCAACTTCAGTGAGGTCTGGAGGGAAAGAAACTGGAGTAAATAATTGAATTTATAATAGCTATTATTTTGTATTCCCTTAATATAAACACTGTTTACTGAATACCATGCCCTCTTTTACCTAAAATCTGTCAACACTGCCAAGTTCTACATTTCCAGGAAAGAAAAATCAATCTGCAACTTAATAAGGATTTATCATGTCAAATAATAAGATGGCATGATTAATGCCCCCTTGATTTTCTTGTTCCTTGTCAGTGTCTTTTTAACAATTATCATGGCAATAAAGAAGCAATGACATTGCAATGACAATATTTGTGTTAGAAAAAATGAGGGCAATGTACTAATCACGTCTCCAACATATCAATAATGAAAAATCCTGGCTGGGGTCAGGTCCTGAGCAATTAACTTTTTGCTCTACTAGTTACTAGCTGTGTGTTAACTGGAAATTTCAGAAAATGTTTTACTTGCTGTATAACATCACTCAGATGGCTTTCTAATATTTTTTTTTGAGCCCTAGAAGTTTTTGTTTTATTAATAGGAGTGAAGACATGCTCCCAGCAGAGTTCTAAACCACGTAAAGGGAGAAGTGCCAGAGACTCCACACAGTCGAGTAGGGACTTTGCTATTGCTATTGATTTTATGCTCACATACTATTGTGGTGGATAGCGGTATAAAATTCTTGACAGATAAATAGATTTAACAAGATCTAAGATCCAATGTCTGGAAGCTGAAGCTAAACAAATTCAGACTGGCAATAAGGTATACATTTTTAACAGTGCAGGTAATTAACCATTGGAACAACTTACCAAGCAAATGCTCACCAGAAACTACACACCCCACAACAAAAACACCAATCCAGGAACAAAACCCTGCTACAAACCCTGGTGCCAAGTCTGTCCACATATCTATTCAAGGGACACCATCATTGGACCAAACCACATCAGCCACACCATCAAGAGCTTGTTCACCTGCACATCTACCAATGTGATATATGCCATCATGTGCCAGCAATGCCCCTCTGCCATGTACATTGGCCAAACTGGACAGTCTCTATGCAAAAGAATAAATGGACACAGATCTGACATCAGGAATCATAACATTCAAAAACCAGTAGGAGAACACTTCAGTTTCTCTGGTCACTCAATAACAGACCTAAAAGTGGCAATTCTTCTACAAAAAAACTTGAAAAACAGATTCCAACGTGAAGCTGCAGAATTGGAATTAATTTGCAAACTGGATACCATCAGATTAGGCCTGAATAGAGACTGGGAGTGGTTGGATCATTACAAAACCTAAACTTAATTTCCCCAATACTAATTTCTCCCTACTGTTATTCACACCTTGTCAACTGTAATGGACCACTCTCTTACCACTTCAAAAGTTATTTTTCCATCCTTGGTATCCTGCTGTTAATTGATTTAATTCATTCGACTAACCTCACACTTGGTAAACCCCCCATCCTTTCATGTATTTATACCTGCTCCTGTATTTTCACTCCATGCATCCGATGAAGTGGCTTCTAGCCCATGAAAGCTTATGCCCAAATAAATTTGTTAGGTGCCACAAGGACTCCTCATTGTTTTACCAAGCACTGTGATGGGTTCTCCTTCAGTGACAATTTTTATATCAAGAGTGGATGCTTTTCTAAGAGAGATGCTCATGTTAAAACAGGAATTAATTCAGGGAAGACCTACAGTTTGTATTATTTATGATGTCAGACTAGAAGTGGTCCCTTCTTTCCGGCTTCTATAGGTAGAAGAACCTCCATAGTTGAAATGAAGTTTCTCTCTTCTATCTATCATTAATGGAAGGAATCTCTCTTTAAAAGACTCTCCTAAATCTTTAATCCCTTTTTTTTTGGTCATATTCTCAGAGCAGGGCTCCCTAGATCCTTGATTAAAAGGTACACATCTATTCGAGCCCTGAAGCAGCCTTCAGATTTACAGGTAATACAGAACCACTTGCAAATGTCTGGTCATTCATTATAGTCACTTTGATGGGACCTCCTAAAAACCTGACTACATCTTCAACTGTGTTTTATCTATTAATTATTTCTGGACATCATAGCTATTTCTTTGTGCTTTGGAGGACTGAGACCAGATTAACCAAAGCTATTGCAGGAAAATGTAAATGGCACCTTCCTACATCAGCCTTGCTCCTACCACAAAAAGGGTCATTCACCCAGGAAAGGGAAGTGCTGACATCACCCCTGCCATCCTTTAGGATTGTCTGTGGAGCTTGAAGAAATAGCCAGCAGCTTCAGCAGGAGAGGCTGACAGGATGTGAGGCACTTTGGCCCAAATCCTCAAAGGTATTTAGGCTCCTAAATTCCATTGATTTCAGTGGAAGTTAGGACCCTAAATGCTTTTGAGGATCGCACAGTGATAGGTACAGAATAGCAACATCCATGGATAAGAAAGACGTGATCATGGCAGGGCTCATTTCTATATTGTTTGGTGTTTGTGTTTTTGCTAGCTGAATTATTTAGTGCCCAGAATTGTTCCATAGGAATGTTGACCTGTTCTCAACTCCTCACTCTCACTTGCTATCCATCACACCAAATAGATATGAGCATGCCACTTCTTCTGAAAGTACTCCCAGACCACTACAAGTGCAGATAAAGAAGCCAATATCACTAGGGAATCCTTAGCTAAGGCCCATACAACTGAACCTGGTATCTGCTGATGCTACAGAAATAGGGAGCAGGGCAAGAGGATGGAGAAGAGGACTCAGATTTTAATCATTCTCTTAAAGTGTGGTTGAGATATTACACCTCACTTTCAGTTTGTTTGGCCCTCCGTGCCCACACTGCCCCTGAGTGCTATCTAGATTGTGGTACTTCCTCTCTGTGGAGTGGTTCATAACTTTTAGGGCCAAAATGGATCCTCGTGATCATTTAGTCTGACCTCTTGCATAACACAGACTATAGATTTCACCCAATTATTCCCACATCTAAGCCCCAAATTGTGGTTGACAAGGCACCTACCCATATCAGATTATCTCAGGGGAAGATAATGTTCTGACAGTGTCAGACAGGACCTTGTCCCAAAATAAATGACAGTCCAACCATCACTTTAATTTTCTTCAAAAAAATTAAGCTTTTAGTATCCTAGTAGGCTGCACAGAGAAGACATTTAGAAATCATGCTGAACCTAAGTAGTTACAACACAGTGCATAGTATCTTTTAGGAGATAATGGAAACCTTGCCTCCTCCTAACAAAAGAACTTCAGCTCTTAAAAACTGCAAAACAAAGTTCCTTATCTACTCCAAACCCAAATCTGTCCCTCTCTCAGTGCTCTTGGAGACCTGTTTATAAGGGAAGGATCAGTCACAAATAGATTAACCCAGCTTGAATCACTTTCAGGAAGTGTATCGGATGACTCAGGTTAATCATTCCTGGTTAGTCCCTCACTCTCTTCGTAGTCCCATGAACTGTCTCTGTTTGCTCCACTGATTCTAACTGGGTCTGGTTAGGCAGGAATTCTGATCTGCCATTAACAAATGACCTTGTGATAATTAGTGTTTGGGGAGTGACAGGTCTTTCTCAGTTTTGCTGAATATTAAATGATACAACTTATGCCTTTTCTATTGTCTGTGTATTGCACCTTTAAATTGCTAAGGACTCTTAGGTCTGCAAAGACTGGCAGACAATTTGTTTTCAGCTAAGCATAGACTGCTTTAGGAGACTCATATGCATTGTGTGCTCTCTGTCATGGAGACTGCTTTTGTTCCTTTCTTTCCTGTGATCTAAAGTATAAGTTATTCAGACTGCAAGGCTGTGAGTGCTCCACGCATGTGCAAAAACATCCCAGATTTCAGGTGTGTATCAAGTGAGAGAGCTCTCAGGTGAAGGCAGAATCACAATTCTGATTTCACAGAATATAAATGTAAGCATTATTTGCACAGATACATTAAGGCCTATCTTGTGAATGTCATAATCAAATAAATGGCTAAATGGTACCTTCTTATTCAACACTTCTACCCCCTGTATGCCTGATATCTGTTTGTTCTAGTGGTGAAAAGAAATTCTTGCTGCAGTTTATCCTCACAGAGCCAAATGGCTACGGGAAGAGTGACCTGGAACTCTCCTTGTCTCTCACATCTCCAGTAACATTGCCAGCTAAGTTCTGATTACAGAATTTGTTACTAGTGATGGCACAATAGGCAGAAAGTTGGTTCCTAGCTTCTGTCTGCAGAGCTGGCAATTGGAAAATATGGGTTGCAAATTAAGAACTGAACAAATCTGACCAGACAGTAACCAAAAGAGAATGTGAATCTAAAAATATCACAATTTCTTTGTTTACCATCATTCTTTAGAATATTACTGCACTTCCAGTATTTTGTGTATTTCATTAGGGAAAAATAGCTTTACAAGTACAGCAAGCTTTAAAAGATGCCATTTTAATAAACAAGTTGCTTCCCTTGATGTACACTTCTGGCTCGAATGTGCTCCATAGGTTGAAACGTCTGACAAATGGCACTTCAAAAGGCTAGCTTTGCACAGCAATTGGTGTGGGCTGCGTTCTCATTTTCTTATTTGGAAAATGGGGATTTATCTCCCACCAATTTCTTTTTATTAAATTCTCTGCTCAAAAAGCCACTTAGTACTTATTGATTCTACAATAAACCCCATTTCTAATATGTTACTCTTACAGCTAGTTAAAGTATTTGCTGAAGATAAATTACTTGCTGGGTTTGGTCCTTTTTCTGCTAGTAATCTGTAAATAGATCATGATATCTTCAGATATGTTCTGTATTCATGGTTGTTTGAATAACTTTTAGAAAAAAACTTAAGCCTATGTGTGTTTTGCAAATTGTTCATAGTGAGAATTCCTTCAGTATTTTGAATGAGCTAGTCAGGTTGTATTGCTTGTTACAATGTATAGGAAACACTCTCTGATTTAATAACCTAATCTTTGTAACCAAGAAGAATGCCTGAAGAAATTATTGGGGCACTGAACCTCTCAAGAGGAGGGTGGAATTAATTTAGGGAGAGCTATATGGCAGGAAATAGTGATTACACAAGAAAGAGCATTATATCTGACTATGTGTCTGGACCCCAGATATAGAAATAGCTTGATTCCTTCCTTACTGAAGATGAGGAAAAAGGTGAAATACAAGTCAGATGTATTGGTTGATAAGCAGACGTTGCATTCAGTGTTCTGTGACCACAGTACTATTGTGGCAATTAACTATTGTGGCAATTGTGGCTGCCTTCCTTCTTCCTGATTAGCCAATCTCAGTGATAGTCCCCCATATCTCTTTGATATTGGCATTGGGGTTGGGGTTGGGGTCATGGTCCTCCTCTCTGTAAGCAGCTCCTTGGTGGAATACTGGCTGGTGGCCATGTAGTTGCCATGTGGGGTTCCAAAGGGCAGTTATCCAAAAGAGTGGATCTCACATCTCATTATTTCACAACACAACAGACACATTGATCCATATTTTGCCTGTATTTTGCCTACATATGCCTACTCCACCATCTTCTCCTCCTAGGCCTCTTCACTGCTCATGATGAGGGATCACTCAGGCCTGGTCTACACTACAGGGTTAGGACGAATTTAGCCATGTTAGGCGGATTTAAAAATGACTGCGTCCACACAACCAACCCCTTTCTGTCAACCTAAAGGGCTCTTAGAACTGACTTCTGTACTCCTCCCCAATGAGGGGAGTAGCGCTAACATCGACATTGCTGGGTCCAATTTGAGGTAGTGTGGACGAAAATTGACAGTATTGGCCTCCAGGAGCTATCCCAGAGTGCTCCATTGTGACCGCTCTGGACAGCATTTTGAACTCCAACGCACTAGCCAGGTACAGGGCCGGCTCCAGGCACCAGCAAACCAAGCAGGTGCCTGGGGCAGCAAATGTAAAGGGGCAGCAGGACATCAGGCTCTGGAGTGGCTATCCGCCCGCGGCGGCAATTCAGCAGCTGCTCCATGACAGCACGTTTCACGCTCAGCGGCAATTCGGCAGTGGAGAAACGACTCTTCCTCAGTCGCTGGCGGCAATTCGGCGGCTGCACCATCACTCCGCCTCCGTGTTCGATGGGCAGGATTCCTCCTCCCCGTTCAGCGGCAATTTTTTTTTTTGCCACTTGGGCCGCAAAAACACTGGAGCCAGCCCTGGCCAGGTACACAGGAAAAGCCCCAGGAACGTTTGAATTTCATTTCCTGTTTAGTCAGCATGGCGAACTCAGCAGCACTCAGCAGCACAGGTGAACATGCAGTCCCCCCAGAATCATAGAGCGTAGAATGTTTCTACGCTCCCCATATCTTCTCTGTCCCTGAGGTTATCACAGATTAGAAGGCAAAAAAAATGCACTCGCAATGACATGTTTTCTGAGCTCATGCAGTCCTTCCACACTGATAGGGCAAAGCTTAATGCATGGAGGTATTCAGTGGCAGAGGCCAGGAAAGAATTTTGAGCACTGGCCTGCTAAATCCAGGGTTGTAAATTCAATCCCTGAGGGGGCCATTTAGGGATTGGGGCAAAAATTGGGGATTGGTCCTGCTTTGAGCAGGGGGTTGGACTAGATGACCTCCTGAGGTCCCTTCCAACCCTGATATTCTATGATTCTAAGTGAGCCCAAAGAGTGGAGGCAGGATGCGATGCTGAGGCTAATGGGTGAGCAAACGGACATGATGAAGCGTCTGTTGGGGGAGCAAACGGACATGATGAAGCATCTGTTGGAGTTGCAGGAAAGTCAACAAGAACACAGGCCCCCGCTGCATCCACTGTATAACCGCCTACCCTTCTCCCCATGTTCCACAGCCTCCTCACCCAGATGCCCAAGAACGCGGGGCGGAGGGAAGCTCCGAGCACCCAGCCACGCCACTCTGGAGGATGGCCCAAGCAACAGAAGGCTGTCATTCAAACAGTTTGATTTGTAGTGGGGCTACAATAAGCAATGTGGCCTTGTCCTTCCCTCCTCCCCAACCCCACCCAGGTTACCTTGTCCGTTATCTCATTTTTTTTTAATTAATAAAGAAAGAATGCATGGTTTCAAAACAATAGTTACTTTATTTCAAAGGAGGAGGGTGATTGGCTTACAGGGAATTAAAATCAACGAAAGGGGCGGGTTTGCATCAAGGAGAAACACACACAACTGTCACACCAAAGCCTGGCCAGTCATGAAACTGGTTTTCAAAGCCTCTCTGATGCGCAGCGCACCCTGCTGCGCTCTTTTAATTGCACTGGTATCTGGCCGCTCAAAACTGGATGCCAGGCGATTTGCCTCAACCTCTCACCCTGCCATAAACGTCTCCCCCTTACTCTCACAGATATTATGGAGCACACAGCAAGCAGCAATAACAATGGGAATATTGGTTGCACTGAGGTCTGATCTAGTCAGCTAACAGCACCAGCGAGCTTTTAAACGTGCAAAGGCACATTCTTCCACCATTCTGCACTTGCTCATCCTATAGTTGAACTGCTCCTTACTACTGTCCAGGCTTCATGAGCCATGGCACAAGGGGTAGGCTGTTGGAGGTGCGACCGCACGATGCTGCTGGCTAGGAGAGCAGCCTGAGGCAGAAGCCTCCAGCTCGCATGATATTCCAGGCAGGTCTGAATCTCCATGAGATGAAACTTAAAGAAGAGTCTCTGGCTGGAGTCTCTGGCTCCCATTCGGTGCTCTAAGAGGAGGATAGCCATGTCTGTCCAGGTGCCCCGATCGACCTCACAGAGGTCTGCCAGGAGCACCCAGGAGACGTACAGTGACAGTGAGCTCAGCGGGCTCCATGCTTGCCATGGTATGGCATCTGCACGGGTAACCGAGGAAAAAAGGTGTGAAACAATTGTCTGTCATTGCTTTCACGGACGGGGGGGGAGCCTGACAACATGGACCCAAAACCACTCATGACAATGTTTTTGCCCCACCAGGCATTGGGAGCTTAACCCAGAATTCCATTGGGCAGCGGAGACTGCGGGAACTGTGGGATAGCTACCCACAGTGCACCACTCTGTAAGTCAATGCTAGCCACGGTAGTAAGGACGTACTCTGCCATCTTAATGCGCTTAGTGTGGACATACACAATCGACTGTATAAAATCGGTTTCTAAAAATCGACTTCTACAAAATTGTCCTAATTTCATAGTGTAGACAAGGCCTCAGTTGTTTCTTTGAAAATTATTCGCTTTCCTCTTCTCTTGTTCTCTCATGGCCTGAGGGATCACCTCTCTCCCTATGTCATACTGTCACAACTGTGATCCATAGTGGTGCTCAAGCTGGATCCCTAATTATAAAAGAGAGGGCTTGGCTGACAGGGCATTTTCTGTGAGGGCTCCAGGACATTGGAACTTGTTCTGTACCTTGGTCCAAAATAGTCTGAATTTGCTGGGCCTTCTGCAAAAGACATTTGTTTGAGGAGGTTGTTGGAAAAGGCAAAGAGTATGCTTCTCACAGTGATGGGGGGTTGGAAAGGAGTTTTTATAAGAGGCTGGCTGAGTTCCTGCTGAAGTGCTGCAAGTTGCTGAGATTTAACTTTATTGTTAAGGGTATTAGGGCACCTAAAGCCACGGATAGGTGTCCTTTTTTTAAACTATTATTTAAACAGCAATCAATAACTAACTAACACATTCCCTCTCAAGCATGCATAAACAATACATATAAGCTTCCTGAGCTGTGGCGCAAACTCCTTTGCATGTTCATTCATGAACATCCCAAACTCCTCCCTAAACAGAATCCAGCCATGTGGCTGCTGGCAGAAATTTGCAAACAAAAAAAGGATGCCAGCATGGATCAAATTGTGATTTGGAATTTGTGACATCATCTCGAATAATGTCCCTGAATTGATAGAAATTAATGAATAATATTGAAAAATACAATTTACCCTGTTCTAGTCACAATCATAATCATATCTGCATCCATTTACATTTTCTGGCCATTTCATACTGTAGGTGTTCGCTCCACAGTTGGATCCGGCTTTGTTTTCTTAGTCATGCAATTAAACCAAGGCAAACAGCAGCCTTACAATGCACATGCATGGGGATGCTTGCTTTCAGAGTTCTCTTTCCCCTGCTTAATATCTTGAAAAACTAAACAAACAAAATCTGTCCTTGTAAGCCCCGCAGAGCAGGCAGACAGTCTGAGCACAAAATTCTCAGCATGCTGTTCACTGATGGGAATGCTGTTTTTCAGCCTCCCTTTGATGTTAAGTTAATTTCTTAAAAGTCCATCCCCAGGCCTCAAGAAAGATGTGGGGGGGCAGGGGGAGGAGAGAGAGAGAGGCCGGTAAAAGCATTTTTGGACAAAAAAGCAAAAGCCCCCGTTGCCTAGACAAATGAGCTGTCATTAATATTTTGTTTCATATCAACTCTGAAAAACAAAAGAACTTCCAGTACTGCAGTGCAGGTGGGTGGGAAAGCACGTACATGCATCAAATTTGCAACATTCTAGTGAGATCACTTGTTTTTTCTTCTTCCTCCTCTCTGGCTTCTTGAAACAACTTCAAAAAATTATCCTGAGGCTCCAAAGAAGTTACACTGCTGAGAATAATAAAGCACTTCTAGGCAGATACTTATTTGCTTTTAAGTGTACCTGCTTGACGAAGAAGAAATCCCACCTGACTCCTCAACAGTTACTGAAGGGGAAAAGACTGGCAACCATCTACTCTGTGTCAGATGAAAATAAAACAAACCCAGCAATCCTAAGGCAGCATAATATTAATATAGGAGTGCAAAACCCATCCTGCTCTCAGAAAGTATATGGGAATGGGATCAAATCACATACATACTGTTGATGGTGCTATCTCATTAGGTGATGTGGTTTGACTCAAATACAGCACCACACTTCTTACTTGATTTTGTATATTTACATACGTTCAAGCTGCACTGCGTTATCTCTAACTAGGTAGTCACAACAGCCTGGCTAAGGACACTGTGTTTCCTTTAGTGGGATAACCAGGGCTCTAATATGCTATAAAGCATTCTTTGTGTACCTAGTTGCACCCCCATAATAAAGCAATTTTCGGTATAATATAGTATAACTCTCAGATTTATGGGAACTATGTCTTTGGCTTTCTCACAGTATCAAACTTTTTTATACCAGTAAGTTAACACACAGTGCACTTGGCTGCCCAATCTGATCTCACATGAAGTGTATACAATGTAGGGAAATATCATGTGGAGATGAGAGTACTGCAGCAGGGTCTTTGTGAACCGTCACACCCAATGTATTTTTCACATACCTGTTGGTTGGCGGGGGAAACTGCCAGAAACACTAGTAGTTTGATCTTACAGAACTGCTCCACAGATTTATAAAATGGGGCTAGGGACCAGGGAAGGACTGAATAGTTTCTCACATATTCATTGCTTTTTTTTCAATCAAGATGATTCCGATAACCCTGTGTCCAGTTTGACATGGAGGTGATTTTTGCTTGTTCTCCCAGACAGATATTTATCTTCTACAAAGGGTGTTTGAAGTGAACCTATGGTAGGTGGTCTAAGTCTGTATATCAATAAGCCTTGCTGCATTGTGTGCTGTTAAAATGTGCCATGAGACATTTAGTTTCCCAACTAATCCAACTGCAAACATTAGAAGATGGCAGCCTTCACATGGCCCACTCTGTTAAGTGAGAAATCGCAGCTAATGCCATAAACCTGGCAACTGAACATTGATCAACAATCTCCCAGTCTTCAGAGTAACAACTCAAGCCACCAAAACGGCCCTCTTCAGGGCCAAGCAATATGCCAGACAGGTTCTGGAACAAGGATCCTCCAACTCAACACTGAGGGATTTTCCCAGGCAAAGTGCAAGTATCCCACAAACATGTTGAAGACACATTACACTGACGTTCTTATGCTCCAAGAAACCCATGTCTCTAATGACAACAGGCTAGCCATTACCGTATCCATGGTTAAAACCTCATGACTAGCCAATATCTTCCGAAATATGGCCTGGCCATATATGTTGAAACACCATTACGGATCTTGATGTCTTCCCTCCCAACAGAAGAAGGAGCCACCTATACCACCGCCATCAAGATAGGGGAGCTACACATTACCAACATGTATAAAGCCCCTAATTCAAAACGGCCAAAGCCAGTGCTCCCAAGTGCATGAATCCCAGCCCTATAAGATGGTGACTTTAACTTGGCTGCCGGTGCTGTCACACATTGCTCCCTCATCTATTCACCGTGATGCCGCAACACTTTGGGAATGACAAAAGATCATGGAAAACAAACGTCTCCCCATCCACCAAGACTTTAACAACGTCTCTCACCACCACTTTAAGTCGCATAAGCCCTTTTGGACACACGCATTTAACCTTTGCCAATGCAACTTCAACTCTGATGAAGCTTGGAGAGCCAAATGGAGTTCACAAGAAGTTACAAACAAACTCCTCATGAAAGACCTGATACAGAAGATCCCTGGCATTGATCTCCCATGAAGCTCATGGGCAACCCTAAACTGCATCTGCACAAATCATGGCAGATCTGGATACTTGCTGCACAAATGGAAAATTTAAAGACTCTCCAGTGTGCAACTGTAGTCACCCAGAACAGACCATGGAACATATAACAACTCAATGCCTGACTGACAAATATGAAGGAGGCATCACAGCAATACACTCTGCTACTCCTGATACAATTATCTGGCTTAACCATCTGAATGTAGAATTATAGTTGTTGCTCTACATTTACATCAGCCATATGAAGATGATGAGTGCAAATAGTGTTTTTGTCATTCTCCCCACTTCATGTGGCTTTTGACCTTCATTATCACTTGCATGAATGCCCTCCTCCCCATCAACAATATACAGTAAGTGATGAGTTTTTTTCCATCCATCTTTGCACGATTTTGACAACCCCTTCCATTTCCAGCACACTCTTGAAATGTAATCAATCATTCATCTCCTACACTGTGTATTGTGCCACTGATGAGCTTTTGTTATATGTACAATCTCTGTTTTCAGTGCCACTGTGCTAGGTACACACCATATGGCCTTTTTCTCTGGCACTTTCAGACTGATTAAGTAGCTTGACAAATGCTGTCCTGATTACAATCCTCCTGTACTTCTTCTTTTTGAACAGTTACTTTGTGACATGATTTTCTTTGTGTCTACCCATCCCCCTCCCACAAATGTTAACTCTTCAGCAGTTTTGCTGACAATAAATTCTTCCTAGGAATGGCGTTCAACTATAATTTTAGGTGGATTTTTTTCATCTATCAGTTGCATACTAGTGGTGTAAATTGGATTAGCTCCATAGAAGTCAATGGACCTGAATTTACAATCACTGATGATAAGACACAATTGTTTCTTCTTGTGTTATAAACCATTGAATTCAAAAGTTTTTTTAACAGGCAAATCAATAAATGTATCCTCTCTGAGTTTATCCACAGGAGGTACCATTTAGAATTAACTGGTTTTGGACAATGTTCAGAATCAGATGTACTGAATGTCTTCTTATAAATTTGATACCAATGCAGACAGTAACAGATATACTTACTCCCCATAAGTAAAATACTTACTCCCCATAAGTGATAATTCTCTATATCAATTTTTAAAAACATTGTTTATTTCCCCAGTTATCTGTAGCATTGAATAACATTCCAGTTCCAGATTCAGTTACCATTTGCTTCTGTTCTTGAAATATCTAAGTGTGCTTTGTCTGTAGTTCAGAAGGATCATGAGTTTGCTGCTACCCATGAAAAGATTTATGCAGAGTTGTGAAAAAGTTTGCTGTGGTCTTTCCGAACTTGTATAACCTGTAGAATACCCTAGTACCATAGGATTTATATCAACTCACAGTGATGCTATTCATGCCTTAGAGAGCAGCAAATAACTTATCTCTCTGCAGTTGGTGATTTCACACCATTCTGCCATCTTCAGATTTTAGAGGATGGTAAATCAGCACCAAAATGTACTGGCTTCCCAGAATGTTTAGAAGGTATTGATATAGACGGTACAGTAGAGATTATTTTCTATGATAAGAGCTGGTTAAACTATTTGGGAAAAAGAAAAGGAGGACTTGTGGCACCTTAGAGACTAACCAATTTATTTGAGCATAAGCTTTCGTGAGCTACAAATAAATTGGTTAGTCTCTAAGGTGCCACAAGTACTCTCTTTGCGAATACAGACTAACACGGCTGCTACTCTGAAAACTATTTGGGGTTAATAGTGGGTTTGATTGCAAGACTACAGTGCTCCAGTATAAGATCCAGCACCCTAGCATGAAGGTGAATGCTGCACCATTCCTTAGGACAGTGGCATGCAAACTGTGGGGCGCGCAACCTTAAAGAGGCAAGTGGCGACACCAGGCAGCTTGTGACAGCCCCGCATGGCGGGGCCTGAGCCTGCCCCCTTGGGCGTGGGGCAGAAGTGCCATACTTCCAGCCCAACTCCGCCTCCAGGCCCCAGACCCACTCTGCCCCAGTGCCATTAGGCTCTAGTCTTGCTCCACCCCCAGTCCCAAATCTCCTCCACTCCCAGACAAGCTCTGCCTCTAGCCCTGTATCCTGTATCCCCAGTTCTGCCTCAAGCTCCGCCTTCAGCCCAAGCTCCACTCTGCTGCCAGTTCCACATCCAGCCCAGCTCTACCTTCAGACTCACCTCAGTAGACCACCCAACCTGTTGGTCAGTGTGCTGCACCAATTCCTGCTCCGGGCAGCCTCTATGCCCAGCACAAGCTCTGTACCCAGAGACTGTCACACGCGCCTTCCCCCACCCTGAAAACCTGAGAGGGGAGGGGCAGAGGGGTTGGTATTGGCCCTGCCCTAGCAGTGCAGCCTCCTGCAAGGTAGAAGCAGCCCGCTGCTGAGGAAGTCTGGGCTATGCAGTAACATTGGAGGGGGGGGTGGCACGGACAGATTCCATTAATGGAAAAGTTTGCACACCACTGCCTTAAGACATACATAGTGTAATGAGCCTGAGGTCAGAAGGCTGTACCTCCTGTGGGTAGAAGCTGCATTAGAGGGAGAGCTGCAAGCAACTGTCATTAGCCAGAGAGCTGCCTGTGGAAGGAAGCCCATTTATCAGGCAACCTGAGAGCTGGAACCAGACGTGTCCTGTTGCCGGCAGGAGGCCAAGAGTGGTCACTTCAGGACACAGACTACATCCAGAATCCAAAAGGACTGAGTGAAGTAGAACTGGGTGGGAATTTTGTTGACAAAACGGTCAAAATCTAAACCTTTTGTAGGAACAGCCTGGTTTTTGTCAAATTTCTTGACTCAAACCTTTTTGAGCAAGAAAAGTTTAAGACACTGTTGAAACATCCAATTTCACTATTTTCAGAATGAAAGAAAATGACTTCTCATTCCAAATGACTTTTAATTTTGATATGTAAGATAATTAGTGTAAATATATAAAAATGGCCCCAATCAAAATGTTTCTAAATTGTCAAAATAAAACATTTATTTTAGGGGGGGATTCTTGGTTCATGAACATTTTTGAGATTTTGACTCTTCATCTTAAATCAGGGTGGGAAATTTTTCTGAAATCTCAAATTTTTGCAGGATGAGAAAACAATTTTGACCCAACTCTAGTGTGAAGAGGTTATAACGACACAACTCTCATTAGACCCCCCCATTCTGGACCACCTCTCGGGGCTAGGCTAGGAACAGTTATTTTGTTAATTTACTGGTACTGTTAAAGCAAGTTTGCCTATGGTGTTTGCACCTTTTTATGTCTGGCAACCCCAGTAAAGAAATCTTATCTGAAGTGCAGAACTGTTTTAGGGAATGCACTGAGGGTTTATAATGAAAGAGCCTAATGCTTGGCGTGTCTATGTCTGTGCTCATTGTACACTCAGCATGTTTCCACTCATCCCGGAGACTGACCTATCATGAGGGGTTGGCTATCACACATTAGCACACTGGGAGGGAGGTGGGGCAGGAGGATGGGTGAAACAGTGTTTTAGAGCTGAAGAATGTACTAAGTGCTTGTCTCTGGCCATTCTTACCTCCCACTGAAGCTAGCGTTGGATGCTGGGGGGGGGGGGTACTGTGGCAAAGTTAGAAATGAAAGCATTATTTCCAGGATGTGACTAAATACCGATGTAAAATATATGTTTTTTTTTAATAAATTTTCCTGGGCCACTCTGAAAATCAGGAGCTATTGTTGTTTTTAAGTCCTCATTAATTAAAGAGATGCCCACACTTAACAGTGGCATGAAGAGTACAGATACTGCATTGAATCATAGAAGATTAGGGTTGGAAGAGACCTCAGGAGGTCATCTAGTCCAACCCTCTGCTCAAAGCAGGACCAATCCCAACTAAATCATCCTAGCCAGGGCTACGTCAAGCCAGGCTTAAAAACCTCTAAGGATGGAGATTTCACCACCTCCCTAGGTAACCCATTCCAGTGTTTCACCACCCTACTAGAGAAATAGTTTTTCCTAATATCCAACCTAGACCTCCCACACTGCAACTTGAGACCACTGCTCCTTGTTCTGTCATCTGCCACCACTGAGAACAGTCTAGCTCCATCCTCTTTGGAACCCCGCTTCAGGTAGTTGAAGGCTGCTATCAAATCCCCTCTCATTCTTCTCTTCTGCAGACTAAATAAGCCCAGTTCCCTCAGCCTCTCCTTGTAAGTCATGTGCCCCATTTCCATTGCCCTCTCCTGGACTCTTTCCAATTTGTTCACATCCTTTCTGTAGTGGGGGGCACAAAACTGGACGCAACATTCCAGATGCAGTTTCACCAGTGTCAAACAGAGGGCAATCTGCTGGCAATGCTCCTACTAATGCAGCCCAATATGACATTAGCCTTCTTGGCAACAAGGGCACACTGTTGACTCATATCCAGTTTCTCATCCACTGTAATCCCCAGGTCCTTTTCTGAAGAATTGTTGCTTAGCCAGTCAGTCCCCAGCCTGTAGCGGTGCATGAATTCTTCTGTCCTAATTGCAGGACTCTGCACTTGTCCTTGTTGAACCTCATCAGATTTCTTTTGGCCCAATCCTCCAATCTGGTCACTCTGGACCCTATCCCTCTCCCCCCAGTTTAGTGACATCCATGAACTTGCTGAGGGTGCAATCCATCCCATCATCGAGATCATTAATGAAGATGTTGAACAAAAGTGGCCCCAGGACTGACTCCGAGGCACTCCGCTCGATACTGGCTGCCAACTAGACATTGAGCTGTCCACATAGCACAGATATAAATAGCAGCGTAGATGGTGAGGCCTTGCTTATGTGCATAGAGTAAAGACATGTCTGAACCCTTAGATTATGTACCCTACATGGCTCTCTACATGCCCAAGCGTGCCTCCCCTGTCTATGCTGATATTTTTAGCAGCAGTATTCCCCTGCCTCCATTTTGCAGGAGACTTTCCCTCCCATCCCCGCAGTGAAAGGCTCTGGCAGTGGGGAGAAGCTCTGGCAGGTGAGAGGCAATGGAAAAAGGCTCATCACTGGTGGAGCCTTTCCCACCACAGGATGCTGCAGGAGCCTTTCCCCACTGCCTCCTCCCTGCCAGAGCTTTTCTGTGCCCCATGTATCTTCACATCACAGTATGGACCTAGCTTGCTTTTTGCTATAGTGTGTAGCTACATGTACCCTTCATGCTACAGCAAATGTAGGCAAGGTCTAAGTGTATTAAAAATCTTTAAGCAGAGCATAGCTAATGAAATATAGAAATTTCTCCTCTAATTTTAATCCGTTTGGTGTGTACACTTTCATCTTCCCTGCAATAAAATGTTTCCTCACATTCTATTCATCCTGCCATAAAATTTCCCTGGGCATCGTTAAGTGTTTATGTTCATGCTAAGGAAAGGGAAGGTATCAATACTCAATTGTTTAAGCACCCAGAATATCAAGTGATATAGCTCTAATGTCTCCAACTCCATCTCCTAAAATGTGAAAAGAGCTCTCACTGGCCAAAGGCTTACCCTGGACTTCATCAGACAACACCCAGGAATCTTAGCAGAGATGGGTGACTGACTGTTTAGGGATCTAGGGCTGAATGGACAAAAGGAGTTAAGCACCTGGAAAAATAACTGCACTATGCAAAGCCTGAGGTAGGCACCTAAGCTTCTATACGATGAATGGGGAGAGATAGGTGTCTTAGAAGGGGATTCCCACAAGTCTGCATGATAGATGGGGAACCACCTAATCTAGCCAATGGGAGATGACAACCAGAGAGTGTGCCCTTCTCACTAAGATAGGTGCCTAAGTCCAGGCTGCAAGGAGACACTGATCTCTGCTTGTGTTTCACAGCTGGAAACCCCTTTTTGGAGTTAGGTGCCCTATGTCCTTCTAGCAAGACGCTGAGGGGAAGTGTTCTATTGCCTGGTGGTTAGAGCTGTTATCATGGTTTTGCGCATATGCTCTCTCTCTCTCATACACACACACACACACACAGAGAGTTGTGGGGGGAGAACATGTACAATCATGACACTGGCCCTATAACCTATGAGTTAGAGCACTTAGGGTATCAGAGACCCAGGTTCCAGTCCCCCTGCTCCAATCACTCTTTAGTCATTTATTCACAGTGGAACAGCTTCAACAGGAGAGATTGAGGGAGTTTCACAGTACAGTATCCTACAGACCAATGGTTAGAGCTCTCACCTGACAGGGGCCAAATCTGTATTCAAATGCCCTCTCCCACTCAGGTAGAGGGAAGACTTGAATTGGTGGGTCTCCTACATCTCAGGTAAGTTCCCTAACCAGTGGGCTAAAAGTTATGAGGGGAATCGTCCTCATCCCCCTTTCCTCCCGCTGTCTTGTAAACTTGCCTATAGGGGGCTGATCTAGTAAACAGCCTCTGAGCACACCTAGGGGATCGGGTCTTGTGTGTGACTTAGGCAGCCGTACAACTGTCTTCCCCTGGTTTGTGAATAGCTCTGGGACTGAGGCAAGAATATAAACATTCAGATGCCCACAGGGAGGCAGCAGCACACAGAGGCAGAAACATTGGCACCTAGGTAATTTTTCATTGCAAAAACGTAAGCAGTGAGTAATGCCTGCAGGCATTCAGCAGGAGTTCTGTGCTTTGCGATGGTCCTGAAACTGGGATTTAGGTGCCTAAAACAGGGATTCAGCCACCTAACTGCTTTGGGGCATTCAGCCCCAAGTGTTTCTGGGTATTGGCTGGGCTAGTATGATTTTTTAAAAATATATGGCAGTTAACTTCAGCCTTGACAGTTCATAGCATCATCTTCTTAGTATTTCGGCCTTCTGTAGTAAACTAAGGCTCTGTTTGTGGAAGGATAGGCCCAGCAGACATTCTGCCGGGTTAATTAAATCCAGCAACAGGGCTGCCACTATTGCAGCTGTCAGGAATAACAAAGGAGTCAGGAGTAAGCCTAGGGAATCAATAAAGTGTTTTCAGACTTATAGAAATCTTTGTATGAGATATCAGCCTGGGTGCCCAAAATGGCCAAATCACAGTGCTTTGACTTGAATCATCCTGCCCTTGTTCCTAAGGATATTAACCTTCTATGTGGCCTTCCTCAAATCAAAGAGGTAGTGAATGTAATCTAGCAGCTCTCCATATGTATTATAAAGTGCCAGATCTAGATGGCTTGATCAGGGAGTTTCTGAAAACTCTTAACACACTGTTTGATTAGATTATTCTTAAGATGTTTAATGATGCTTGAGTTAAATAGCAAAAGCTCTATTCGCCTGAGGCCAAAGTTACTTTAATAAAGCCCAGATGAAGAGACAAAAGATGTTGAGTCATGCACCTCCTATCATCTTGTCTCTTCAATGAACATTGAAGTCAAAATATTAGCTAAAGTGTCAGGCACTTAGCGATACAGAAATTAATACACTTCAACTAGTCCAGATTCATTAAGATGTGTTAATACAATCATATTAGATACTTAGTATTATTCTTGTGGTGCACAGTTCTTTAATCCCTTTCCTTCCTTACTCTATGTATACAAAGAAAGTCCTATCACTGAAAAGCAAGTCCCAAGCCTATTATTTATTCAATAGAGGACACCATTATTAGTATTTATTATGACAGTGGCTAAGGACTAACCAAGAGGGGAACCTCCATTGTGCTAGGGGCTGTACACACACGGAATAGCAGATTGTAAGCTCTTTGGGGCTTTGATTATCTAAATACACATTTCCAGCACTGGAGGGTGAAAAGGAATTCCTTTAATTGACAGTGTGTCTTTTGCAATGGTCTAAGAGCAACTGGAAATCATAGATGTATGGCCAAAAGAAATGAGCTTAATTCACAGTTTCTTTACCCAGACAACTGCTGTAACTTTTCCAAATGATTCTTATGTGATGTACTTAGAAATATAGCCAAACTACAATGTATTTTTATTATTCAGAATTGTGAGAGGTCAGGTATAGGAACATAAGAACATACGAATAACCATACTGGGTCAGACCAAAGGTCCAACTAGCCCAGTATCCTGTCTTCTGACAGTGGCCAATGCCAGATGCCCCAGACAGAATGAACAGAACAGGTAATCATCAAGTGATCCATCCCCTGTTGCTCACTCCCAGCTTCTGCAAAAAGAGTCGAGGGACACCATCCCTTCCATCCTGGCTAATAGCCATTGATGGACCTATCCTCCATGAGTTTATCTAGTTCTTTTTTGAATACTGTTATAATCTTGGCCTTCACAACATCCTCTGAAAAAGAGTTCCACAGGTTGACTGTGTGTTTCATGAAAAAATACTTCCTTTTGTTTGTTTTAAACCTGCTGCCTATTAATTTCATTTGGTGACCCCTAGTTCTTGTGTTATAAGAAGGAGTAAATAACTCTTCCTTATTGACTTTCTCCACATCAGTCATGATTTTATAGACCTCTATCATATCCTCACTTAGTCGTCTCTTTTCTAAGATGAAAGTCCCAATCTTATTAATCTCTCATCATACGGAAGCTGTTCCATATCCCTAATCATTTTTGTTGCCCTTTTCTGAACCTTTTCCAATTCCAATATACCTTTTTTGAGATGGGTGAACCACATCTGCACACAGTATTCAAGTTGTGTGCGTACCATGGATTTATATAGAGACAATATGATATTTTCTGCCTTATTATCTATGCCTTTCTTAATAATTCTTAATGATAGCTTTTTTGACTGCCGCTGAACATTGAGTGAATGTTTTCAGAGAACTATCCACAATGACTCCAAGATCTCTTTCTTGAGTGGTAACAGCTAATTTAGACCCCATCACTTTATATGTATAGTTGGGATTATGTTTTCCAATGTGCATTATTTTGTATTTATCAACATTGAATTTTATCTGCCACTTTGTTGCCCAGTCATTCAGTTTTGTGAGATCCCTTTGTAGCTCTTCACAGTCTGTTTTGGACTTAACTATCTTGAGTAGTTTTGTATCATCTGCAAATTTTGCCACCTCATTGTTTAATCCTTTTTCCAGATCATTTATGAATATGTTGAATAGTACTCGCAAAAAGAAAAGGAGTACTTGTGGCACCTTAGAGACTAACCAATTTATTTGAGCATAAGCTTTCGCGAGCTACAGCTCACTTCATCGGATGCACAAAGTGGAAAATGCATTGAGGATTTTTTATACACACAGACCATGATAAAATGGGTGTTTATCACTTCAAAAGGTTTTCTCTCCCCCCACCCCACTCTCCTGCTGGTAATAGCTTATCTAAAGTGATCACTCTCCTTACAATGTGTATGATAATCAAGGTGGGCCATTTCCAGCACAAATCCAGGGTTTAACAAGAACGTCTGAGGAACAGTGGGGTGGGGGGGCGGGTAGGAAAAAACAAGGGGAAATAGGTTACCTTGCATAATGACTTAGCCACTCCCAGGCTCTATTCAAGCCTAAGTTAATTGTATCCAATTTGCAAATGAATTCCAATTCAGCAGTCTCTCGCTGGAGTCTGGTTTTGAAGTTTTTCTGTTGTAATATCCCAACTTTCATGTCTGTAATCGCGTGACCAGAGAGATTGAAGTGTTCTCCAACTGGTTTATGAATGTTATAATTCTTGACATCTGATTTGTGTCCATTTATTCTTTTATATAGAGACTGTCCAGTTTGACCAATGTACATGGCAGAGGGGCATTGCTTGCACATGATGGCATATATCACATTGGTAGATGTGCAGGCGAACGAGCCTCTGATAGTGTGGCTGATGTTATTAGGCCCTGTGATGGTGTCCCCTGAATAGAAATGTGGGCATAGTTGGCAACGGGCTTTGTTGCAAGGATAGGTTCCTGGGTTAGTGGTTCTGTTGTGCGGTATGTAGTTGCTGGTGAGTATTTGCTTCAGGTTGGGGGGCTGTCTGTAGGCAAGGACTGGCCTGTCTCCCAAGATTTGTGAGAGTGATGGGTCGTCCTTCAGGATAGGTTGTAGATCCTTGATAATGCGTCAGAGAGGTTTTAGTTGGGGGCTGAAGGTGACGGCTAGTGGCGTTCTGTTATTTTCTTTGTTAGGCCTGTCCTGAAGTAGGTGACTTCTGGGTACTCTTCTGGCTCTGTCTATCTGTTTCTTCACTTCAGCAGGTGGGTATTTTAGTTGTAAGAATGCTTGATAGAGATCTTGTAGGTGTTTGTCTCTGTCTGAGGGGTTGGAGCAAATGCGGTTGTATCGTACTGAATAGTACTGGTCCCAGTATAGACCCTTGGGGGACACCACTATTTACCTCTCTTGATTCTGAAAACTGACCATGTATTCCTACTCTTTGTTTCCTTTCAACCAGTTATGATCCATCAGAGGGCCTTCTCTCTTATCCTATGACAGCTTACTTTGCTTAAGAGCCTTTGGTGAGGGACCTTGTCAAAAGGCTTTCTAAAAATCTAAGTACACTATATCCACTGGATCTCCCTTGTCCACATGCTTGTTGACCCCCTCAAAGAATTCTAGTAGATTGGTGAGGCATGATTTCCCTTTACAAAAACCCTGTTGACTCTTCCCCAACTCTTCTTGATGTTCATCTATATGTCTGACAATGCTGTTTATAGTTTACCAGAAGTCAGGTTTACCAGTCTGTAACTGCTGGGATTACCTCTGGAGCCCTTTTTAAAAATTGGCGTCACATTAGCTATCCTCCAGTCATTTGGTACAGAAGCTGATGTAAATGACAGGTTACAAACCACAGTTAGTAGTTCTGCAATTTTGCATTTGAGTTCCTTCAGAACTCTTGGGTGAATACCTCTGCTCCTGGTGACTTATTACTGTTTAATAATCAAAGGTCTGACCTTTAATTTTTCTAAATTTGTACCCAGTGCCCAGTCCCCTATGAGTCTCACACACCTTAGGGACAGATTACACTCATTCCAGGCCACCTTCACCACCATGCTTTGTTATAATATTCTAGCAGGCCATTGCCTGTAGTACTATAAACATATTTACAAGTCCCTGTCAGTTTCCCCTCTTATTTCTGGGCAGAAAGGTGGTGGCCTGGCCTGGGCTTCCTTCTTCTCTATTTATCTGATCCCAGCTGCTTTGGCTGCTTCTTCCTCTAATTAGCCCTTCAACTGTGGCCTGACTTGTTAATTGATCCTTTATATAGGTTCCAGTTAACCCAAGTTGGTGAGGATTTGAATGAGAGGTTACTGAGTCAATTCCTGACTCAGAACCCCTGTCAGACCATGTCTACAATCTAGCTGTGAAGCTTCACTGAACCATGTCAAGACAACTGTATTTGGGTCCTTAGTAATGAATAGCAGCTTTTGCCAGGAAAATCCATGGGATTGTTTCTGTTAACGCAGAAAGAAGTTGGGAACCTTAGAAGGCATAAAGCTCAAAGTTCATAGAAAGAAAAGGAGTACTTGTGGCACCTTAGAGACTAACCAATTTATTTGAGCATGAGCTTTCGTGAGCTACAGCTCAGCTGTAGCTCACGAAAGCTCATGCTCAAATAAATTGGTTAGTCTCTAAGGTGCCACAAGTACTCCTTTTCTTTTTGCAAATACAGACTAACATGGCTGTTACTCTGAAAAAAGTTCATAGAGGATTCATTATGCCACTTGTCTTCATGTGACCCTTGTATGACTGGCAGCCATTAGGAGAAGAGGAAGAGAGTGTCCCAGAGACCCTTTTAATGTCCTCCTTTCTCAGGGCTTCTGCATTTCTATTGTTTGTAGTATAATCATGAGCACCCTTTTTGTGGGGAAAAAAGGGGGTAAGTGGGGAATCATAAAGGCTTAATGTCCACCAAAGTCAACGGGAGTTGTGTCCACGTACCGCAGGGCTGAGTTCCTAAGGAGAGAAAGTTGGTAGCAAATCCCACAAAATGGAAATGAGCAAAGGCTAAGTGATTTATGAGAGAAATCGGAATATACCCCATCCCTGAGTTTCAGAGCAAAAGGCAAAAGCAGATGAGAAGTAGCTGTAGTTGTAACAGGACAGAGAAAAAAATCATCAAGAGTAGTAGAATCCAGCTTGCTTTGAACTGGAGAAAATGGGGAAAGAAAAGGAAAAAAGAAATGTCAAACTTACTAAAATAATGGAAAAGGTCAAAGGAAGAAAGGAATAGACAAAGAGTTCCCCCTCCCAACACAGCCCCAGTGGTTTGCTCTTCAAATAGGAATGATTCCTCCAGGGAATTGTGAGCAGGCAGTTGCCCCAGCACTCCCACGGAAGGGATCTCCTAGACATGGTAGAGAAGACACCTTTTGCATGAATTTTTTGCAAAGGACAGGGTAGGGGGACAATGCCCTCTCCTCCTGCTCTATACCCACCCCTTTCCCATGCATAGATTCAGAACTACACGGAGGGCTCCGGGAATGTGAAGACAGTTTAGTAAGAGGTGGCTGAAGCCTCATCACCTTTTGCATGGGAAGGCCACATCCAAAGAGAATTATTTCCCCCATGAACAGATCACAGTGGGGTGATTGCCTCCGTGGCCAGATACTACAAGCCAATACTTCATTTTTCAGCCTAAACCCAGGTGAGGAACATCTCATAGTCTCTCAGATGCCAGGGCCCCGCCTAATCTGTATGGATCTGTGCTTTTCAGTATTATCCACACTAAACACAAAGCTAATATGTAAAAAAGCAGTTGAAACTTTCAGCCATTTAACCAACGTAATTTTGTTTTATTGGGTTTGATCCTGCAAGCTTTCTGATGACACCTGGAAGGTATGGAGTGCCTTCAACTCCCACTGACTTCAATGAGAATAGAGGGCACATATCCCTTTGCAGGGTCAGTCCCTTAGCAAACAAATTAAATTAAGTCCCATCCATCTTGTGTGGATGTCTGCATTCCAGGCATTTCAGAGTTTTCTGCAATTTATTTTCATTGTCTAAAAATGATGAATTTTCAGGAGTCATTATCTCCATCAAAAACAACCTGTTCTAATTAGATACTGTTCCTTACAAGAATGGTTGATGTTAATCTGTGTCTGGCTCCAAATGCTTAAGGTGAAATAATAAAGACATTCCTAGGAAATTAAATATGTTAATGCTTGACTTTTTTTTAACCTTTATGTTAACAGAGACTTATTTTAACATACCTGTATCTTAAAATACAGACCGAGACAAAAGACAAGACAATAATGCAGTGAAAATGTATCTAGCTTAAATTGATAATAGGTTACACTAAACAAGAGGCTAGCATTTCAAATGCATCTTTTTTCAACACCTTGTAGCAGCTGAATATCTTTGGAAAATGTCAAGTTATCTGTTTTTATTACTTTCAGAAGGTAAAGGCTCCTCTGTCTGCATACAATGTCAGCTTTTCTCCATAGACTGATGAGGATTGAATGGCCTTTATGAGAAAACAGTTTAATAGCAGAACTCTCCCACCTTCATGACAGGATAGAATTCACCTGAATTTATACATTTTTTTCAACTAAACCCAAAGTATTTTTATTTTAAGTGTACAGCTTGGACTTTAAAAGTGCAGGATTTTTATTTTAAAAACATATCTTGATTTTCATAAGCAAATATCTATTTGCTTTTATAAACTGAAGTTAATAGAACTAACATTTAAGACAGATCCTTAGCTGGAGTAAATCAGCATAGATGCATTGATGTGAGCTGTGTTACACCAAAGGAGGATTTGATTTACACCAAAGGAGGATCTGGCCCTTAATTTCTAAGAACAATTTGTGTTTATTTTATACAAAGACAGTTTCATTGACTCAGATCAGAGCATTTAACCAGGACATTGCAATGTTAAGGTGGCCAGAAGGATTAGATAATTCCTTTTCCTTCCATTTTCTCTTATGAAAATGAGCTCTGTTGAATCTACGAGGCCAGTCTTTTTTCACAATGTATAATTCTTGTTCCTATGTTAGAAAGAAAATTGAACAAGAGCAAACAGGCACCAGATTAATACACTCATGTCAAAAAAAATTAATCAAGGATAGAAAATAGGAGAAAACTGATTCTTTAGCAACCTTTAAGTTGTAATGAGGCGGGTGCTGAAAAATGAATAGCTGCTTACACTGAATGGTGCTGTCTCATTATCAGTCTTAACGTGTAGAATGGAAAAATGATTATATCAGTAAAATATTTAAGATAGAAATCAATTGATAATATTTGGGGCTAAATTACAACAGGAATAGGGGGATGGCTCAGGTGATTGGAAAGGGGAGATGTCTGAAATGGTAGTACATCAAAACACACTACTGAACTTTTAATGTGAGGTAGCAGCATCCACATGACCAGTTAGTGTGCAGCAAGCTAGTACACTATAGATTTACAACCTAGCTTGCTGTAAGTTAAGTCTTCATTTAGACAAGACCATAGACTCAAAATTCAGTCACAGTCCATTCCAGTTACACCATCTGTACCAATATTTGAATTGTCTCAGTCCATTTCGTAGTAGTTGGGTCTCTTCCTCACAAAGACCATCATCATCAGAATGGGAATGAATTGCCTCAGAGACCAAAGACTGGATTGCTAAGGACACTAAACTATATGCTCACCCGCTGGAGATGACAGCTGAAGATATGGTATTGGGGAATTTAGCATTGGTGCTGTCTATTTTTACCTGTTTTGTAGGGAGATGGAGGACTTCAGTTTCTAGGGGTCTCAGTCTGGCACCAATCGCAAGCAATAAATTTTTATTTAAATTACCTTTTTTAGAGAATTATCACCAATATTGTCATATTTACTATTAGAAGTTACTTAAAACAACTGCCTGGCAGTCTGCTAATTAAACCCCCAACAATACAAAAGTTCAAACCTTGATGACCAAGGAATGGCAGAAATCATTGTTACTTAAGAGTATCAGAATGATACACAGCAATGAGACTGAGTGCTTTCTTTACCCACAGACCTGATAAAGGTCAGTCTATATAGGATGGGAACTACCCTGCATTAAAGGAGTCAGTGTGACATTTGAAGAAGAATACACTTTTCTCTCTCATAATAATACAGTCATTTAAGCCTTTGAGTTTAATGCTTTTCTGTTTGTCACAGACCAGTGTCACTATCCATAGAGGATATCACATCAGGATTACAATAAAATGTAAAAGTACAGGCTGAAAATAAAATGGGACTTAAGTGCCTAGCTGCCTTAGGTGCCATTGAAAAGCCCTGCCAAAGTGGCAGGCCAACATTATCAAGCCTGGATCTGCAAAATTAGGCTGCTAAATTCATATTTGGCCACCTAAGCAAAAGCGATCCAACTATCAGAAGTTGGGAACCTACACAGCAGCCTTAGGCATCTCCAAGTCAGGCCTTTTAAGCCCCAAGATATTTGAAGAGCTTTATAAAATGATACTGAACTACTCCAGATCGCTGTTTACATGATTTCAGCTATTTTTTTCTCCCTAAAACCAAAGCCCAAGATTTTAAAAAATGAGCCCTAATGCCAGATTTTGAAAGAGTTAACTCCTATCACGTCTCTAATTTTGGTGAACCTGATCTGAGTTTCAAGGGACTTGGGTTCTGTTTTGAGTGAATAAGGACAGGTGTCTGGTTTCTCTTGCAAGTTGTATCAAACAAACTAGTTTCACATGCTTTTTGGTCCAGCACCAGCCAAGATTTGGACCCCAATTCTTCAAGTGAGAGTGCATGAGGTTACCTGCAGGATGGGGCTCCCTGTGGGTACACAGGAATGCCCACCTGAAGTCAGTTGCATGTTTGGGGCCTTAGAGGTTTCTGATGAATTTTGCTTTTAGCTTGAGCTCATTTGACTCCAAGGGAAATGTGGATCATATGGCTGGCCCTGTGGGATTTCTACTTGACCCTTCAAATAGACTTCTACTGATTCTTTCAGCTCAGTTTCTATTGCCTCACTTACGATTGTGATCTTGCAATGGTATCTGTGTGAATGGACCTATGTTCCATGCAGCTGTCCAGTGAAGTCGGTGGAAGGCAGGAGTCTACCTGCATGGATGTGAGCACAGGATTGGGACCTAAAGGAAAACCATAAAGAAATTCCCACTTTGGGGGGGGGGGGGAATCTTGAAAAAAGAAAATTCAGGACAAATTCTACAAATGCCTTCCACCCCCAACACCTTTCAATAAATGTGTGTGCTGCTGCTCAGGCAGGTAATATTCAGACTGAATTCAGATGATACACTAAAAAAAAATCCAATCTGTTGAATTACTGGTAGGCCTCCTTTCGGTAAGCACAACCCAGTTGATTCTGCCCCCCCCCCCCCCATGTGTGTGTGTGTGTTTTTCCTCCCTTGTAAAATGCATTTTAAGTATAAATCTAGGGTCAGGTCAGCTTTGTTCTTCTGGTTGATAGAACAAGGCTTAACAAGTTCACATTGCAAATGAATGTCTCTTTCTGTAAGCTGCTGGCAACACTTTTTATCTTTCAAGCACTTTGTAGAGGCTCAGGAGATGTACAGTCAATTAGATCTCATTTCCAACTAGTTCCATACTTCATTCTTTCCTTAGTTCACAAGCTAGTCATTGGGGAAATACCTTCCACTGGGGCACTGCCACAGATGTCAGAAGCCTTTTCAGAGAATCTGATTTACTAATTTAGTTCAAAATACTTTACACCTTTCTGAAATAGTGAGTGGTGGGTTTTTTTTCCAGTCAGGCTTTCACAGCACAAACACCATCATCACAAAACTTATTCAGAACTGTGCGTTCCATCAGTCTCAACCTCTAGCACAGGTCTTCTATATTATCAAAATAAAGCACAGTATAGTGCAGAGAACGAGAGGTAACTTAAGCAAACACATATAAGCACAAATTATATATCTGCTTCTAAGAAAGGTCTTGTGGTTAAGGGACTGGACTGGGATTTAGGAGAGGTCACAATGTCTCTGTGTCTCATTTCTCCAGCTGTAAAATGGGCATATAAATCCTCTCCTACTACTCTTTGTCCATCTCATCTATGCTTGTCTATTGCCTATTACAATTGTATAGCACCTGGCGCTCTTGTATAGTCCCTACTCTAAAAGACAAATAATAGTAATACTCTGTCAAGTCTGAAACACATATCTAAAACAATGTACCTGGATTTGGGGGGCAGGGATTGTTCTACATTTAACTGTTAATGCCAACAGCAGGCATTCTAGAGCCATTCTTTGCAGGAAGCTCTGCCACTGGAAAAAAAATCAGTGGTGATAAAGCATGAGACTTTCAGCTGAATTATTATCACCAATAAAACTCTTAAGTGCATTCTTTTAAACAGCACAGTTTTCATTCAAGAAACAGAGGTTCATACCCCTCATCATTGTACTCACTAATAAAATTGATGGAAATGTACGGCATTTCTTATAAGACCTAAGGAAAAAGGCTAAATTCTGGGCTGCGCCTCCTGTGAGGAACAGCACGGTATGGGGGAAGGAAGTATAAACACAGATTACGAGGGGTTTCTCCAATGCTGTTATTATTTCATATTTGCATTGCAGTAGTGCCAGGATTCCTCAGTCAGGAGTGCAGCCCTGCTGTGTGAGATGCTGTACAAACACATATGAAGACAAAGTCCTTGCCAGGAAGAGCTTATTCATCTCAGCTTTAAAAATAACATTCAGCCTATTGTCAAGATAGCTTTAAATATTGATAGTCTCACACCTTGGCTCTTCCTAAAACACTGGAAGTTTCCACCCTAGGAGAGCTTCTTTGTGTTGTTGACTTAGAAATAAGAGACCTACTATCACATCCTGGCCTACACTCCAGCGGCTTTGCTCTGTTCTAGCAGCACAAAGCTGTCAGAAAGACAGTGGATCCAGCCACAGGAGGAGCCCCCCCGTGTGGGGGAAGACTCAGATGGTGTAGAGCAGTGGTTTAGGAGCCAAATTAGTGATAAACATTACCCGAAAGAGCCAGTCGCGTGAATTCATTGTTTCATTTACTATGTATATATATTTTTTATATATATAATTCTCACAGCAACATGACTGACCAAGTATTCTACAATTGGTTAATAACATAGTAAAAGCATCCTGATGGGTTAATAACTTAGATTGGTTAGTAATTAAATCACACTGTTTTAATATCATGTGCTACAAAGAGCCTCAGGAGATACATTAAAAAGTATCACTGGTTTAGAGCCATGGTATAATCTCCTATGTCAACACCTGGTGCAGGAGGCTTTCCTGATGGAAAAGGTCATGGCTGATGATTAGCTACACCCCAGTGATCCCCACCTGACAGCAAAGGCATTGAGATAGTTAGCAATTAGCCTGAAGTAGAGGAGGGCTGTTCTACTTTATTTGGTAGGCCAGTCTCAGGATCAAGGCAAGGTAAAGGTGACTTACTAGCACCTTTATCCCCATTTCCCGGAGCTGTGCTGAGCACAGTTGGGATGCAACCCAAGATCAGGGCTCCTTTCTACAAACAGAGCTTTGGAGTCTAGTTCATATATGACAGGGGTCAGCAACCTTAGGCACGCGGCCCATCAAGGTAATCCGCTGGCAGATCATGAGACATTTTGTTTACGTTGACCGTTCGCAGGCACGGCCCCCCCCACACAGCTCCTAGTGGCCACGGTTCACCGTTCCTGGCTAATGGGAGCTGCGGGAAGCAGCGTGGGCCACAGGGACGTGCTGGTCGCTGCTTCCCACAGCTCCCATTGCCCAGGAATGGCGAACAGCGGTCACTGGAAGCTGCGGGGGGGGGGGGGGGGCATGCCTGCAGACAGTCAACATCAGCAAAATGTCTCACGGCCCGCAATCAGATTACCCGGATGGCCTGCGTGCCCAATGTTGCTGACCCCGATGTATGACATGAATGCTAATAAATGTGGTGATAATTACAGTTCTGACATTGTTCATAAGCTCTACAGGAACTAAGAGTTCCCTGATAAACATATTTCATCAGAAGAGAGAACATCTTGCTATTATCTTAATATCCATTATATATACACATTTTTATTGCCACCAAAACACTGCCAATGTCCCAGTAAGTTCCCTACGCAACAACTATAGTGATTTTGGTACAGGAACTTCATCTCTAATGACTTCAACTTTTGTCCTCCCCACATTAACTTCCCTAGGAAGTGATGAATCCAGAAAAACCATCACCCCCATTTGTCACCACAGTCCACAGAACTCTGAGCATGTCACGTTTTATGACTGACTGTCGTAACTTTAGAAGCACTCAATTAGAAAGTTAAAGGAAAAGTATACTTCATGTTTAAGGTCTAATGTCCATAAAGTTGCATAATTACATAGTCCTGGTCTGACTGCTCTTTATCCATTTATAGCATGTAAAAATTCATGACATTTTAATTAGCACAAGACCTACAATCACACTAAAAAAAATTAAAAACTTAGGAAACAAGGTCTGTGAGGGTGCAGGAAATAAAATGGATCTGTTACATTTAATAACTAATGCACAGAAACATGCTTTTATAATCTGATATGCTTTTCTAGCTTGTATTAAGGATGTTGTAAAACACCATCGGGCTTTGAACTCTTAGGGCCTTCCTCGTGATCTCTTTTACTCTCAGGTTAACTGATGTTATTTTTGAACGTATGCTTTTTATAGGGTTTTTATTATTGTTGTTGCCTTCCCCTCCCCCTTTTATCTACTTGCAACAAGGTGAAGAGACCCACATTGGATCTGGCAGACCAGAGGTTAATTACATGGTCAAAGTCCCCAGTTACTCATCATCAGAGAAATGGAAAGGACTTAGTGATTATTATCAAGGACAAATGCAGAGTCCTGCACTTAGGACAGAAGAACTCCATGCACCGCTATAGACTAGGGACCGAATGGCTCGGCAGCAGTTCTGCAGAAAAAGACCTAAGGGTTACAGTGGACGAGAAGCTGGATATGAGTCAACAGTGTGCCCTTGTTGCCAAGAAGGCCAATGGCATTTTGGGATGTATAAGTAGGGGCATTGCCAGCAGATCGAGGGACATGATCATTCCCCTCTATTCAACATTGGCGAGGCCTCATCTGGAGTACTGTGTCCAGTTTTGGGCCCCACACTACAAGAAGGATGTGGAAAAATTGCCAGCGGAGGGCAACAAAAATGATTAGGGGACTGGAACACATGACTTATAAGGAGAGGCTGAGGGAACTGGGATTGTTTAGTCTGCGGAAGAGAAGAATGAGGGGGGATTTGATAGCTGCTTTCAACTACCTGAAAGGGGGTTCCAAAGAGGATGGATCTAGACTGTTTTCAGTGGTAGCTGATGACAGAACAAGGAGTAATGGTCTCAAGTTGCAGTGGGGGAGGTTTAGGTTGGATATTAGGAAAAACTTTTTCACTAGGAGGGTGGTGAAACACTGGAATGGGTTACCTAGTGAGGTGGTGGAATCTCCTTCCTTAGAAGTTTTTAAGGTCAGGCTTGACAAAGCCCTGGCTGGGATGATTTAGTTGGGGATCGGTCCTGCTTTGAGCAGGGGGTTGGACTAGCTGACCTCCTGAGGTCCCTTCCAACCCTGATATTCTATGATTCTATGATTAATTATCTGTATTATGGTAGTGCCTAGGAATTCCAGTCATGTTGTGCTAGGTGCTGACCAAAAGTTCCTGACCCGAAGATAGGACAAGAAGCAATGGGCTTAAATTGCAGCAAGGAAGGTTAAGGTTCGACATTAGGAAAAACTTCCTCACTGTCAGGGTGGTTAAGCACTGGAATAAATTGCCTCGGGAGGTTGTGGAATCTCCATCATTGGAGATTTTTAAGAGCAGATTAGACAAATATATCTCAGGAATGGACTAGATCAGTGGTTCTCAAAGCCAGTCCACCGCTTGTTCAGGGAAAGCCCCTGGCGGGTCGGACTGGTTTGTTTACCTGCCGCATCCACAGATTCTGCTGATCGCGGCTCCCACTGGCTCCGGTTTGCCGCTCCAGGCCAATGGGGGCTGCGGGAAGGGCGGCCAGCATTTCCCTTAGCCCGCGCCGCTTCCCGCAGCCCCCATTGGCCTGGAGCGGCGAACCGCAGCGAGTGGGAGCCGCGATCAGCCGAACCTGCGGACGCAGCAGGTAAACAAACCAGTCTGGCCCACCGGGGCTTTCTCTGAACAAGCAGCGGACCGGCTTTGAGAACCACTGGTCTAGATAATACATAGTCCTGCCATGAGTGCAGGGGACTGCGCTAGATGACCTCTCGAGATCCCTTCCAGTACTATGATTCTATGAAAGAGCTTACAATCTAAGCAATAAGTAACAGGTATTGAGGAAGGCTTCCTGTCTGAGGGCAATCAAGACCCAAAGATCTGAACCTGTGCCCCCTGAAACCCCCACAGAATTAAATGGGCATTAGATTTGGCCCCATAAGCTTACACAAGGTAGCCTTATAAAAATAACTCACAAGCAGGCAGGCAGAAATGAGATTAGCAAGGAATAGGTTAAGTATTGAGCAATCCATAAGAATGCTACCTACAATTCAACACCTTCCCTGATTTTTTAGTGGAGCAAAAAGCTCTCCTCACACTACTTTTCATTTGGAAAGTCAGTGTAGCACAATCCCACAGCAACTGATAAATGTATACTTTTTAAAACTTAATGAAATATGCTGGATTTTGTGTCACCAGAATTCCTCCAAGGAAGAAATTAAGATTTTTAGAACAAAAATGATTACAAGCAGGTTTATTAAAATCTCTTCATGCAAAATGGGTTGTCCCCTGTCTATGCTGTGGTGCATCTCTCTGAGGCCTCGTGCCTCTAAAAGAAAACACTTCACACACCTCAGGGCAGATGGTTCTTGTCAATTTGCAATGCCACTTACATGGCACAGAAAAGTGACCTCACATAGCAGTTGTTGAATGGCTCCTTTGGGGAGAGCTCAGGGAGACATAGGACATGATGATGTTTATATGGAATATAACTAGTATTGTTGATTACAATTTGGCAGGCCAGTATTGCCAGACCAAGCCAACGGAGATTTCTGGCTTCAGTTTCTGGTCTGTTTTTGGCTTCACACTGGATCATATTCACTAGAACTCTGTGCTGCTTTTACAGAATTTTGGCAGCACATTTTGTCCTGTTTCCTTTTACACCCTTCAAATTTTGTTTTATTCCCAGGGGTGATGAAATCCACAGCAGCATCATTTTTGCTGTGCATCGTAGCAAGGCAAGACACTCACCGGCACAGCACCTGCTGCTGGTCAGTCCAGGAATTAGCGCATCCAGCTCAGGAGCACCCTCCTCATACTGGTTTCTCGCCCTCGGTTACCTGCCCTGTTGTCTCCACCACTTTTGGCTCCGTGTCCCTCCCAGACCCCAGTGCCCCTTACATTGGGGTGCTGCCCCACAGCAGTGCCCCCATACTCTAGGTCTCCCCTCCCAGGGAACCCCAACCCACTATACCCACCTTGCCTCAGTGGCTACTGTCAGTCGTCATCTAGCCCCCTTTCTCTGGGGCAAACTGCAGTTTGAAATGGCCATTCATCAATGGCAAGGGGGTTGGATTTGCTACCTTTTCTTGGCCTGGCTGCCTCCCTGCAGCCCTAGTACCTCCTCAGACCTTTGTTGCAAGGCCTCAGCCTGGGAGGTCAGCAGGCCAGACGTCCCCAGCTCAGCCTGCCATTTCCCAGTACTGCTCTGTCCAAGGTACCTCTGTCTCTACCAGGCAGCTAGGTTCTTTTTGTTCCACTCCTGGAGCAAGACTCACTTCCTTTGCCTCAGGAGCCCTTCTTATACTGGCCCTGCCAGGCCCTGATTGGCTGCCTCAAGCCCGCTCATGACTGGCTTTCCCAGGGCTGTTTTTAACCCCTTCCAAACCTGAGTGGGGTGACTGTCCTTCTACATGCATCTTGGGGTGACTTTTCTTAAAGTTTCCTTTCAATACTGCTGCTGGATTTCTGAGCCCTTACAAAAACCTCTGCGATTCTAGTAGTTTTTTTTTGTGTGTTTTTTTAAAGTGAATGGCACCACTACTGTGGATAATAACATCTTGCTGATTTTTGCCCTCATCACATTGAATAGGAATATTAGTAAAGTTACACCAGCATAAAACTGGTATAACATATTGAAGAATTGTGCTCACTGATTTCAAAACATACTATTTTCATAGAGTATGTTAATATCCAGTGCCATTGAGACACTATTACATTATTGCGGCAAGTTCAATTCATCATTAACATTAAGATGTTTTTCAACTGCAGTAGAAGCCTGAGGCAATCTTGATTCAGATTAGGACTCGACACAGTCTGATTTCCTGAAAATGATGTCAAGGAGTCTTTTGGATTAGACTACAATGGAGACAGAAGCTCATTTGCAGCCTATTTACTGCTCAGCTCCTTTGCAATCTCTGTGCTTCCATTTCCTTTTGCACTAACATATTTCTTCTCACTGACAAGTCAATTTCAAATACAAAAATCCTTGTTTCCAAGTGTTTAATATGGTTTCCCATTGTGCTTTAGAAATGCCCAATTCTGTTCAATATCAACAGCTCTAAGCGTCTCTTTGAAAGAGCTGTCCGATTTGCTGGTTATTTTCTTTTCTCTGTAATCACCAAGTCAAAGCACAGTAGAAAAATTAGCTCTGTATTTGAACATAGTACCTGAACAAACACATGTGGATTTAGATCAAATGAGCTGACTCTAAGCCTTCCTGTTTCAAGGACAGTCCTGGAACCACTGTATACCTGTTAGTGCCAATGAAAATGGAAATCCTTCCAAAGTTCCCAGTATATTGAGTTTTACTTCTAATTCTAAAACAATTACAAATTAAGACTTAAAAAATAAATAATCTGGGCCAGGTGGATGGTTTATTATAGCAACTATGTCAGGAGACCACATGTCCAAATGCTGAGATATTAAAATTATAATGTCTAGATTTTGTTAGTGGTTGAGGGGTATACATAATTTGGTTTAAATACAAGCCAAGGACTCATACTCTGGCAAACAAGCCAGAGGGACTGTAGTGGCCATTTCCAGTTGTGTGTCTTTCTTGAATGTGGCCCAGGTTCAGGAAAGTGCTTAAGAACATTTATGTTGAAGGAAGCACATTGATTTCAATGGATCTTAAGCATATATTTAAACTTCAGCATGTGCTGAAGTGATTTCCTAAACTGGGACTTGTATTTGCAATACAAAGAACTGATCAATGCACATTCTCATCTGGGTTCTTTGCGTACTCAACAGATGTTTCTCATTTCATTCACCTATCATCTTGTTGCCAAAATTTTGGATTGTGGAATAATTTATATTCAGATAAATGCAGCTTCTGTTCTAGACCTGATCCTGTAAAGGCGTATGCATATGGAAGCTAAGGAAGTCAATGTCACTGTTTGTTTGTGTAAAGTTAAATGCCTAAGCAGTTCCAGGATTGGGCCCTTAAAATGGACACTTTTACAGCTTTAAGATAGGTAAATACAATATTGTTTATTTGCATTGCTTTGTAGTAAGCATTCATTGGCCGGAAGTCACATCATTTTGTGGCCTCTGTTGAGATTACAGCACAAGTAGAGAGTAAAGTAAGGGGGCAGAGAAGGGGTAGTTTAGGAGGAGGGGAACACAGATCCCCCTCCTTTGCTGAAAGCAGAGGGGAGCTCCCCTTCCCTGGTTTGGGTAAAGAGCAGCTGCCCACAACTCCAACTCCCCCTTGTCTGTGATGGTGAGAGATCCCCATCTTGTTTCAATCTGCTCTAACCACTGAGCACAAGCTAAACAGTGCTGGGCCCTGGATGGGTGTGGGTGCCCTCCAAAGGCCACCATGGTGCTGGTGCAGGAAGTGGTGCTGGTGATTCAGTAGATGGCACTCTTGTTTCTGAGGGTATGTCTACATGCAATACATTCCAGCCTTTGCAGACATACCCAAACTAGCTTTATTCTCAGTAGTTTAGGTACTGAAGCAGTGAAGTCCATGGCACCAAGCACTTAGAATCATAGAATCACAGAATATCACGGTTGGAAGGGACCTCAGGAGGTCATCTAGTCCAACCCCCTGCTCAAAGCAGGACCGATCCCCAACTAAATCATCCCAGCCAGGGCTTTGTCAAGCCTGACCTAAAAGACTTCTAGCGAAGGAGATTCCACCACCTCCCTAGGTAACGCATTCCAGTGTTTCACCACCCTCATAGTGAAAAAGTTTTTCCTAATATCCAATCTAAATCTCCCCCACTGCATCTTGAGACCATTACTCCTTGTTCTGTCATCTGCTACCACTGAGAATAGTCTAGAGCCATCCTCTTTGGAACCCCCTTTCAGGTAGTTGAAAGCAGCTACTAAATCCCCCCTCATTCTTCTCTTCTGAAGACTAAACATCCCCAGTTCCCTCAGCCTCTCCTCATAAGTCATGTGTGCCAGTCCCCTAATAATTTTTGTTGCCCTCCGCTGGACTCTTTCCAATTTTTCCACATCCTTCTTGTAGTGTGGGGCCCAAAACTGGACACAGTACTCCAGATGAGGCCTCACCAATGTCGAATAGAGGGGAACGATCACGTCCCTCAATCTGCTGGCAATGCCCCTACTTATACATCCCAAAATGCTATTGGCCTTTTTGGCAACAAGGGCACACTGTTGACTCATATCCAAGTTCTCGTCCACTGTAACCCCTAGGTCCTTTTCTGTTGAACTGCTGCCGAGCCATTTGGTCCCTAGTCTGTAGCGGTGCATTGGATTCTTCTGTCCTAAGTGCAGGACTCTGCACTTGTCCTTGTTGAACCTCATCAGATTTCTTTTGGCCCAATCCTCCAATTTGTCTAGGTCCCTCTGTATCCTATCCCTACCCTCCAGCGTATCTACCACTCCTCCCAGTTTAGTGTCATCTTCATTGTGGGCTAGCACACATGTAATTACCCAGTGTTCCCAGCAGACATGTACTGCCCATATTGGCCAATTTGGGTAATTGAATTCTACCCACCTAATAGTTTGTTTGGAGTTTCAGTTGGGTGTATCGTTGTTGTATTGAAAAGTGTTAGTAGCTGCCATCAAGGGAGTCTTGGATCCAAAGACAATCACAGATCTCTGTAATGCCTCATTAAACATTAGGAGTGCCAAGCACTCCTTCAGGATCAACAGAAGTATCAATTGAGCCCCTTTATGTAATAAACAGCTGAAGGTTTAAGGGGTTACCTTCTGGGGCACTAAGTCTCATGGCAAGGCAGAAGAACTAAGTTGTGTGAACTGAGGGTTTTTCCTAGCTGCAAATGCAGAGGCTACAGTATCAGTTGTGAGTGGGAGGTAGAAAGCCAGCTGAAAGAGTTGAGAGTATAATCCTGAAAGAAAACAACAAAAAAAGGCTTCTTGGGCACAGAGCACACTGGAGCGGCAGACTTGGGGATTGCTGAGCAAGGAAACTCCCTGCTGTATTTTGTTTCTTCTGTGTTTAAGGAAACAGGTAAGCAAGATTACACCAAGAATAAACCTGACTTTTTCCATTAGGATGGTAACAACCCACTCAAGGTCCCGAATGTTGATCAGCTACTTGGGCCAAAGGAACAAGAGTATTATTCTTAATCTCCTACCCCAAACTGTTGAGCAGCTCCACCCAGAATTGTCTGTATTTCAATGATACACAAAGAGCTGTCTGTGAATACGGGTTGTAAAGCTCATTGTGATTTTCGGACATTGAAAGCCATGTACAAATACAAGATGATAATTCAGCTGAATATCTGATGCATAAAGCATCATTGAGGACTTGTCTACACTACTGCTTAAGTCACTGTAACTTATGTCACTCAGGGATTTGAAAAAAATTACCCGCACCCCAAGCGACTTAAGTTACATCGGCTTAAAGCGGTGTCTATACCACACTCTTCTGCTGACGTAGCTTCTGCCTCTCATTGAGGTGGAGTAATTATGTCAACAGGAGAGCACTCTCCCATCGACGTAGTGCATCTTCACTAGACACATTGATGCAGCAGTGCCGATGTAGCACAATAGTGAAGACAAGCCCTGAGACTCTCCAATTGCCTCTCAATTACAGTTAGAACAACCCTCTCTAATATTACCTGTGCTTAGAGTTGTTTGAAAGAAGTATACCACTGTTGTAGCCATGGGGTGGGGGGAAATCATAATTTTGCTAGACTGATGAAAGCAGGGGCGGAGGAAAGTGTTTAAAGAAAGTTAACTTAGGCTGCACTCAGGCATGGTGGCTGCTAGGAGAAGTTAATTGAACAAAAATTCCATACTAGGCAGGCAAACAACCTTGGGACATCTCACTATTGATATGGGGATATAGGACATTCATTTGTTTGGCAACACTGATAAAATGTAGGGTTCTTGAATTTAGCTCTTTGTTTTAAAGCACTATGAACCAAATCCTGGTAACACCAAAGTCAATTGCAACATTTTCCATTGAATCCAACAGGACCAAAATTCAGCACTAGATAACAGAAGGGAATTGTATACAAATCACTCACAACTAGTTGGTGATGACTGGTGGGCTGAGAACTTATTACTGTTAAGGTAATACTGGCATAGACAGCTTGTATCAGCTTTCACTAAAGGTGAGGAATTCAACATTAAGACTATCTATTATTCAGACAGGGCATGCTTAGGGAAGAGTAAACAAAGTATTTTTATGAAATTCTTGATGGGTTTCTGTGAAAGTCAACAATTTCAGGCAAATCAAAAGGACCTTTAGAGATGATTGAATAATGCTCTCATTCCAATCTGCAGATTGACTGCGTGATGCTAAAGACATGTAAAGCTTGTTGAACGTCTTTTTGAATGCGAGTTGAAAATCAAGAACTAACTTCTCACTGCTGCTGCTTTTCCAGGAAAACATTTTTCATTATCATTGCCAGTGAAATAGATTGCTATAGATTTTGGCATCTACCTTCGTACGTAGGGGCATTGCCAGCAGATCGAGGGACGTGATCCTTCCCCTCTATTCGACATTGGTGAGGCCTCATCTGGAGTACTGTGTCCAGTTTTGGGCCCCATACTACAAGGAGGATGTGGAAAAATTGCAAAGAGACCAGCAGAGGGCAACAAAAATGATTAGGGGACTGGCACACATGACTTATGAGGAGAGGCTGAGGGAACTGGGGATGTTTAGTCTTCAGAAGAGAAGAATGAGGAGGGATTTGATAGCTGCTTTCAACTACCTGAAAGGGGGTTCCAAAGAGGATGGCTCTAGACTGTTCTCAGTGGTAGCAGATGATAGAACAAGGAGTAATGGTCTCAAGTTGCAGTGGGGAGATTTAGGTTGGATATTAGGAAAAACTTTTTCACTATGAGGGAGGTGAACACTGGAATGCGTTACCTAGGGAGGTGGTGGAATCTCCTTCCCTAGAAGTTTTTAAGGTCAGGCTTGACAAAGCCCTGGCTGGGATGATTTAGTTGGGGATCGGTCCTGCTTTGAGCAGGGGGTTGGACTAGATGACCTCCTGAGGTCCCTTCCAACCCTGATATTCTATGATTCTATGATTCAAAGAGCTATTCCAGAGGCACAGGTCCTTGTGCAGCTTCCCCCAGATCTGTATAGATTTCAGAAGATATGCTGTTTTTCAGGAGTTTGCTCCTTCCAAAGTGGGTTGGGTTGGAACAAACACTACAGATGACTCTCTGTTGGACAAATTAGAAGAAAAATTGGAGATGGCAAATTTCAGTATTTTCCTGTCTCCTGCATGGAAATAATAATCAGGGGACAATATGGCCCACAATTTGTTTGAATATGGCATTGGAGTGAAAATGAATCTGTGCCAACACTAAAAATAAAATACAGTAGAACCATGAAGATGAATTCTGTAGGCAAAAGCAAGACCCTGAAGAACTGCTGGCATGACTTAAGACATATAAGACCAACTAGATAGCTAGCTGCAGGAGACAAGTCTGCGCCACTCTGCACCAGTGCCCTCCATTTTGTAAAAATTATGAATACACTAAAGCGTTTAGTATTGCCACACTTAATAATGAAGCAAGTGACAAAGCATCAAAACACTTCTATACATAGGCAATTTTTCATTAACAGGCAAAAAAGCAATGATATGTGTAAATAAATAATATTACAAGAAGCTGCTTCTGTGAATACAAACCTTCCAAAAATGCTTTTTTTAAAAAAAATTAAAGTTTGCCATTTACTTTAATATGGTCAGTATTTCAGGCAAAGTAACAAAAGGGAACCTGAGCTAAGGAGCTCATTGAACTCCTGGGTTTAATTAAGGTAAATAAAACAAGGTATAAATAAAGACATAAAGATATTAAGAGATCAGAGAGTACTAATCTTTGTAAAGCAATGAACAACAAAGGATCACTCTATGTGAAAGCAATTGATAAAAAGAGAAGATATTTGGATGAATTCTGTGTATGGAATTTGTCTTATGTACATTTGTTTAAGAAACATACCATGCAATCAGAACCTTCAAAGGAGTCAGTAGAAAACACTACATGAAAAAAAGCCCTTCAAACTTGGTCAAAATAAGTCTGAAGCTTTTTTAGCTTTGTCTTGTAGGTTAGGTTTGTCATAAGGTTTTGCCGTAGCCCATGACACTGTAAGCATCACAACACAACATGGCATCACAACACATGGCATCACAACATGGCATCACAACACAACATGACAACATTACAATCTTACAATGACATGACAAATCTTTCATAGGAGGAGTTTTCTATGCAAATGAAGTTCAATGCTTTTAAAAAAAATAAATAAAGGTTTTAAGGATGCAGGACATGCCAAAAATGCCCTGTGAAATTCTGGACATGTAGCAATCTTAAATGTAACAGTCTGTAAGGGTAGGTCTTCATTGCAAAGTTAACCTTGGTAATTATCACCCTAGTCTGATCACCTGGGTTAGCCTTGCTAAGGAGCTAGTATCCCTGTTGCAAAACCCTATCTATGTTACTGGGTCCTCATTATTTCTGCACTCACCCATATTTGTCTAGGGTCATATCCCACAGTCCCTTGTACTGAGATGCTCCATTCTTTCTCAGTCAGTTGTATCAATTGCAGGAGAACCTGACAGTTCTTTGGGGGAAACTGTGGGCAAAGCCTTGATGCAGTATCAACACTTGAATGATTTAGCCTGTGTCCTTACTGCAAAGAGGGCTAGTTCCAGACTGAGTGACAGTTCTAACTCACATGTTCAGCCAAGTAAACTAGCCTGAGCTTAAAGCACCTCCAAACACAGGTCAGATTATTTTTTTCCTGTGGGGATACTAGGTGGGTCAGGATAAAACTCAGGTAAGAGCCCAGGTTAACTGTTCAGCGAAGACATACTCTCATAGTAAGTAAGAGGAAGTGGTAGACACAGCTGTAAGTTCTCCTCCTAAATGTAGTGTAGACATTATATATTCTTGTTAGCCCACAGTTGTGTGGTGATTACACACAAGCAACACATCTCATTCAAGTGTATGTATCTGGCTCCTATTGTCTTTATGGAGGTCTTCTGAAAGCCTGGAAAGCAAAGGGGCCAAGCAAAGCGGCAGTTAGCTTTGGAGCTGGATAAGGACAGCACTCCAGCACTCCTCACTGTGTAACAATCTGTTTATTTCAGATTCTGGATGCAGAGATTGAGGATATGTTGCTGCTGTTTCTTTCTTAAAGGAGCCTGTTAATTTGCTGAGGCAGCTGTTTTGCTAATAATTGATTTCACTGAGTTTGGACTGAATGAGGAGAAAATAGTGCAGGATTTAGTTACACAATTTAGGCTTATTTTACAGTAGTCCCATGGGTAGGGTCCTATTCTAGAGAGAGAGTTTATACATTTGATGGTTTAGTATATCACTTGAAAATAACTGCCTAATTATTAGGGCTGGTCAAAATTGGTGTATGGTTTTGCAAGAGTTCGTACAAAGATTTTCACCAATTTGTTTCACATGGTTTTGGAGTCCTCAACATTTCATTTTTCAATAGTTCAAGAACCGCAAATTCTTCACAGACGAGTTCATACCTTCCATTTTGACACCTTTCATTTTACCCATTCAAAATATCTCATGAAACTACTGTGCCTTGGTTTGTGGGGAGAAAAGAGGAAGGGACAGAGCAACACATAGAAAGTCAAGCAAACATTTGAAATATACTATTTATACAGACACACAGAGACAAAAGTTCAGGAGCCCAATCCCTCATGCACTTACCCAGAGGAATAACTTCATTCATATGACTAGTCCCATTGCAGCTGTATCTGGAATTGGAGGTTCTAAGAAATTTTCACAGATTTATTGCTAGGGCCTGTTGAAAAATGGAAATATTTCCCTTTAATATTTTCATTATTAAATTTGTCTTTTTTGTTGACAAATTTCAAAATTCAAAATTTTTTGACCAGCTCTTATTACAGCAACTTTAAAAAGTCTGCAGATAATTAAATGTGTTCTTAATAAAGCAATCAGTGATTTGCATGGTGCATTGAATTCAATAATTGCTCACTAAACAATCACTTCTTGAAATATAAAATCTATTCCTTGATTAAAAAGCAATTGTCCAATCAGATATCTGAAAATAGTGTTCATATTAGCCTTACTGGATATATACAAAGCTAATGGTGACCAGTTCCTGCTGAACATAATGTGACATTTAATAAATAGTCAATAAACGATTCCTGGTAATATCACCTATCATCCAGTGTCATCTTTACAGCTCATCTGTTATCACATATTTACTAAACCAAATCCACTCCAAGAAGAACTGAATTTCAATGATCCAGAAACACATGGGAGAATCCATGCAAATAATGAATATAAAAGGTCACATGACCATGCCAAATTGCTCCATATTTTTAAATTTGAATATTGCCATTAGTTCTTTTAATATAGCCAAAATTAGATGCCTGTAATTCCTGCAGACAAAGTTGGGAAAATGGATTTGGGTGGAAGGATAAATTACTGAAAAAACACAGATAATTTAGTGCCTTGCATAATGACAGGTTTCAGAGTAGCAGCCATGTTAGTCTGTATTCGCAAAAAGAAAAGGAGTACTTGTGGCACCTTAGAGACTAACAAATTTATCTGAGCATAAGCTTTCGTGAGCTACAGCTCACTTCATCGGATGCATTCAGTGGAAAATACAGTGGGGAGATTTATATACACACAAAGTAAAACTATTTCCCCATGTTTATCCCCCCCCCTCCCACTCCCCACTGTTCCTCAGATGTTCTTGTCAACTGCTGGAAATGGCCCACCTTGATTATCACTACAAAAGGTCCTCCTCCCCCCCCCCCGCTGTCCTGCTGGTAATAGCTCACCTTACCTGATCACTCTGGTTACAGTGTGTATGGTAACACCCATTGTTTCATGTTCTCTGTGTATATAAATCTCCCCACTGTATTTTCCACTGAATGCATCCGATGAAGTGAGCTGTAGGTCACGAAAGCTTATGCTCAAATAAATTTGTTAGTCTCTAAGGTGCCGCAAGTACTCCTTTTTTTTTTACAGATAATTTAGACCCACATTTATATAGACTGGGTACTTTTCCACCAATATTTTACCATCAGGTAGCTTTGTGTTCCTGGTTATAATCAGGGACAATATGAATGTGTGGGAAATCTATGGACTCAAGAATTCAGTTTCTTTCTGTGGATTTCCAACAATTTTTTCTGGATTCTACCAGATCTAAACAATAGTTCTCTTAATGAAGTACCAAATTCTGCTCTCAGTTGCACCTCTGCCATCCCATTGAATTTTGTATGGTCCTATCAAAGTATTGGCCAGCAAATCCATTCTGGACTAAGAGCTATTTAACTAACCTAACTGCCTAAATTCAGTTTTTGACTTAAACCCCACCCCATGTGAAGAGTTATTATGACACAGTGCAGAAAAGACTGAGTGACTCCAAGGCAAATGCTATAGCTCCATGGAAAGAGAGTTGGAGATTAATTCCACTCTTCTTTCCACTCATAAGAGTAGGTGCTCAAAGCACAGGCATGAGTCTGTGCCCCATCACATGCAAACTGGACCTGTTTCTGAAAGCTATAAAATGCTGCAGCAATCACAGGGCTACTACTGAGAGTAACATTAAGGGAAATATTGACAAAGAGAGCACTCCCCCATTTACGTTAACATACATTGACAAGTGCATGTTCAAGAAACCACCAATCACTCAGTACCAGCCATCTTGGCAAAAGGGAGGAGTTTGTTCTGTTAAATTCATAGGGATTTCACTGCTGCTATCCATTTTGCATGGAAAGTGCTCAGATACAACACGGAAGGGATGTAGTATAAAACCCTAAGCTAGCTAGCTAGAATTACTCTATTAGATTAGGTTAGAACTTCTCTTCCTTCCCCTTCTGAATAACAGAATCCAGGAGATGGTGGCTAGTTAACAAAAGCTTACCCTTTACAACACTCTAGACCCGTTCCAAACATAGACTAGGATGTGCAGCAGAGACAGTGCTAATCATGCTGACGTGGTCATCACTTTAAGTGTAGCCCTACAAGCAACACTCTGCTCTGTTTATCATGAGATGCTGCTGTAGGATAAATTAAAGGATTAGAGTTAGTTTACCTTTGGTTAAGGAAATATATATGTGTTGTAAAGAAAGGCCCACACTAGTAAGTAGAAGGAAGGCCTTGAAAATAATGAGTTAAAGCCAAAAGGAATGAAGTAGGGAGGATATCGGGTTCAAAGAATAACTAATGAGATAAGGGGAAGTTTCTAAAAACAAGGCCTCTGACTGATAGGTGTTAACTGCAGATGGTTTTCAATAAGAAAAATAATCTGTTTTAAAAGGAGCCAACATGGACCTTCCCACCCCATATACCAGTGTTATCTCCTACATGAACCAGATGCACCGAAAAAGCTGTTCTCCAGCAGGAAGGAGGGGAAAAATAAGGAGGAAAGACCTTGGGGGAAAAGGAGGTTGTAAATCTTATTTGGATTAAAATTAATCATTAGGCTGAACTGTCTCAAATAAATTGTTAGCTAAAACGGTAATTGTCTATGGCATCATTTGTGTGTTGAAGGGTATAAAAAGAGGTGTGAATTGGAAGGTTTTTTGTCAGGCCTCACCTGATCATGCTGGCACACACCAGGATGAGATGATTTTCCCTAGGTCTGGCGTATTTGTACGTATTGATCACACACTTGTGAATACTTTATTACTGAATTGGGAATACTGACTGCTTATTTTTAGGCTATTAGATACATTTAGAGCAACTATATAAATACCATTTGGCCTTTGGACTTAATAAAGGAATTTATGGTTAAATTAGTCTTTGGTGGTTTCTCATTAATATTAGTTTCAAATATTATTAATAATTCCCACAGTGGCTGAACTGCTTGGGGGACATAGCAGAGATGGAGGCAATTACTTTAAGTTTAATTGTTGCAGTAGTATTGTAGTGAAGTCACATTTGCTCATTCTTAATGGAGAGAATGCACAGCATGGCAGTGGGCAACTATCCTGCTTTACACTGAGGTAAAAGGGACTCCACAAGGACAGAAACATCTGCAGAGCCTGGGATCTAAAGTCCATTCTAGCGGACAGCATCAGTCTCTCCTTATGAACACGTCTCAGCGCTGAACAGGATAAGTTCCGGATGAGTTGCATTTTTATATTAAAATATTTTAGGTCTCTTTAAGTTTGCCTTGAACAGCCTTGGCATATTCCAGAACAAGATTGACTTTATAGCCTTCTGTTTCCCTGTAAAAAATTGGGTGTGCATCACCTTGTAGAAAGGCTACAATTCTGACATGGTAAAAAATAATGTAGATTTAGTTTTAATTGTATATATGCACAGCATTAAGATGATAAGAGTTCTTTGTTTTTCTCCTGAGCTGTACTTATGTTCCACTGGTTGGGAACAAGCTAATATTTGATTTTCTAAAACAAAACAAAGAAATCAATTAATATTTCAGAAAAACTGGGTAAATGTGCTATTTACATGGCTGCCAGCTAAAAACCACTGGCCTCCCACAGCACATTTTACAGGGGTCTGTGAGTTTTCTGTAAAATATTGTCTAAGCAACAGCAAAGGCAGTTAAATTTAATAAGCTAATAAATCATTTTGAACAGCCATGCTTTTGTTTTATGTGTAAGAGCCAAGTGGAATAGAACCTACCTTCTCGCCACATAAATTCCACAGATCTGGAGAAAAAGCTCCCACTGATTTTTCCCCCCAGAAATTTCTCAAAGATTTCTATTTTCTTTATATGAAAAGGAGCCTTGGACTTGCTTTTTATGCATACTGAAATCAGCAGATATTGGATATGATTTAAAGCTGCAGTGCTTGCAACTGAGAAGATTAGAAGCTGTGGCACAAAATTGCAGAAAGCTGAAGGAGAAATTTGAGCTAACAAGAGATGAGCTAACAAGAGATAAACTATTCTAAAGAGCCTAAAAATGGAAAGCTGTGGGTGGTTATTTTCTGTATGGAAAACAAGACCCAATTAAGTCTAAGTTTCAGCTATCCATGCTCTTTCTGAGGGGCAGAGTTAAGGCATTTTGGCCTACCATGACATAAAATTTCTGTAGTTTCAAATGTTTGGATAAATGTAACCTTCATTATGAATTTCTTGACTTTCTAATATGTTTGTTTAAAATTCCTGAAAGATAATATTCATGCAACTCACTGATACATGTCTATAATCTTACCTTCATCTCAGCAAAGTGTGTGTGTAGGGAATGGGGGGGTTTAGAGATTGAGGTCAATAGCAGTGGTTGCCTAAGAGTAGAGGCAGCCAGAATGTACTCTGACTGTCCCATGATAGTGTTACAATGGGCCTTGGATTATTTTAAGTGATGGACAAAATATTTGTAGTTTTGGTTGAGATAACTCTACGCGGATTTGAATGTTTTTCTAACACATATCCAAATAATCTCTCTTGTGGTACATCTGTCCGTACTGGAAGTCACACAAAAGAGGCCGTTCTTCTGAGATTTCCAGACCAATTTTCAGACACAAGATGTTTGAACAAGCATCCTTTGGGGGTTCCAAATCTTTGGAGTTTTTCAAATATGGCTCCCAATCCTGCAACTGGCTGCATGCAAGCAAAAACAATTGTTAAACTGGGCAAGCAAAAACAATTGTTGAATTGTTAGTTCAGAGTCTCTTTGAAAGCCTGGGAATATGTCTATAGAACTATAGTAGAGTACTCGGAGGGCAGGCAGCCTAGAGGTTAGCACATTCAGTGTCCAGTCTCTCACCTCCCAAGAGGAAAGGCCTTCACTCCAGTTCCTAAAGCTGGTATGTGGCTTATCCTCATCTCAGGGTTTCTAAACATCCTTACTCTTTCTTTACTATAGAGTAGAAAAGAGGCTTATGCCCCATCTGCAGTTAGTAGGGGAGCCCAGGCCCTGTCACTCCACCAGACTCTGACCCAGGGTCCTATAAGAGACAACAATGTCAGGTTCTCTGGAGTGCCCTGGAGCTGCCTTCCTGGGCCACTTCCTACCATCCATCTCCCCCAAAGGCTCCAAGTTCAATATAAGATAGCAAAAGAAAAGACAGCTAAACCTTCAGCCCCAGCTGAGCTCAGCAGGTAGTCTTCTTCACTCTTGTTCAGAAACCCCGCGCGGGGTAGATCTGTCTTCCTCCCGAACCTTCCCCCTTCTTCTTGAATTTAATGGCATAGCAGACTCACATTCTGAGTCTAGGACTGCCAGTGCTGGATCTCATGATATATAGATACAATCTTTCTCTCTTCTATGTATGTTTTTTTAAACTGTAGTATTGCTTTTTTAATGGTGCCTCATTTTCCTGCTGCTCTTGCTAGGTATTTTAGTGTCAACTTTGTCACTTTTACATGTCTGAGTTTCTCATATAAAATCCTCCTATCTGTTTTACACTATTTACACTCAGTTTCTTTGACCTTGCATGACTCACAAGCCCAACTTTGTGTTTGTTAATTAAGGCCAAGTTAGCATTTGAGCCACAGTGTCCAGGACGTATGCAGAGTAGAGCTACCTCACTCCTCCTCTCAGGTTCTTGCAGTATGTCAAAATTTTCAATTCTAGGTCATACTTCATTAAATTTTCTTCTCCTTGTTTCTTTTATCCATACATTCTGCCACTCCAATCTTAGTTCATTTGTAATTAGATTTTTAGATTCCTGTTTACTTAGAGGGATCTCGATGTCATTTTTTTCATTGTTGACACCATTTTTTGCTACTTTGTCAGCTGCCTTATTTCCAGCTATACCTGCTATTTCAATGTGCTGGGATCCATGCTATTTCAATGGTTACTCCCATCTGTGCCAATTCTGTTGTTGGTAATAATATTTCATTAATTATATAATTTCTTCTATCTGAATTCCCAGTTTTGATAGCCAGTAGTCCTGATAGAGAATCAGACAAGATGACAGTGCAGCTAGGTCACATATCCAGTATTGCTCCAATATGATTCCTGTTACTTCAGCATCATAAAGGCTACACAATTTGGTAGTCTTATGGATTTCTTTATTCCAAGTGCTGGGACACAGAATGCTGTCTCTCTCTCTTCCATTTTTTTCATCTTTAGACCCATATGTGAATATTTGGCAGTTTGCCCCATTTATCACATATAAATTTGCTAAATTTCATCCATTTATCTCTCCTTTTCCCCTTTTCGTGATATAGTTTCACATTTGTCTCAAAAGGGCATGATTTTCCAGCCATAATGCATTTCTTTTTTCCTCTTAGTTCTTTTGTCCATACTTTAATCCTATTGACATGAGGCATTTCTGGGGTTTTTTCCCCTGCCCTTCATTTTGTTCACTGAATTCCCAGCATTCCTCATTCATTTGTTTAGTGTTTCCATCTTCCCTGTTTCCTATAAATTTTGGGAGCGGGGAAAGTTAAGTCCAATAACGTCATTCTTAGCTGCAGGTGAAATGTGGTGTTATCTGTATTACACACAAAGGTGTTGTGACGAACGCACCACGTGCAATGTGTAATGCCTGGGCTTGGATTGAGTCTAGCTGCCTTTAGTTCAGCATCAAAAATGAACTAACACTTGGCATCCATATTCAATGTTTGGTCTTATTAATGCTCTAAAAAGCATTACCATTGCTTTCTTATCTGCACCCAAGGTGATTCCAGAAATACTTTAAAGTAGATTGGGTTTATCTTTTCATTTATCTACAATATTTTCGATGTGATCCTTCCATGTTAGCTTGCTATCAAATGTCACACCCAGGAATGTGTAGCTTTTAACTATATCTATTTGTTCATAAAGTCACAGCTTACAATCTTTTAAAATTTTCCTTGTAAAGAATATCATTCCTTTAGTTTTGGGAATTGAAAATTCAATTCTCCACATTTCCCATTCCACACTTTCCCTAACTGCTTCATTAATTCACTTCTCTGTTTCTGTTTTTAGCGCATATGGCACAATCATCTACAAACAAGGATATGCCTATTCCTGCACTCATCCTTTTGTAATCATTTATCATTACATTAAATAAGGTTGGGGTGATGACACTCACCTGTGGAGTGCCATTTATAATTGTATCTATGATCGAATATGCTTTCCCTACTCAGACCTGCATAGTTCTTTTACTTAGAAATCCTTTATCCACCTATATATACTTCCTTCATGCCAATGGATGCTATTTTATGCAATAAGCTCTCTCTGCATATGCTTTTTCAATATCTAAGAAAGCTAATGTCATATATTTTTCATTTCTCATACCTTTTTGTGCCTATATGGTCAACTGTGCTCCTTCGCCTCCTGAACTCACTTTGCACATTGTATATAAGTCTATTTTTGTCTAGACATGGTGTTAATCTTTCAGTCACCAGTCTCTCCATGGCTTTACCCATATATGATGTAAGGGGAATTGACCTGTATACATCAGGTCTCGTTCACAGCTTCCCTCATTTCCAAACTGAGACTAGAACCGCATGTGCCCACTTCCCTAGTAGTGCTGTTGTAGGTTTTGGTACTGTTTTCAGACTCCCTTCATCCAGATATTTTTTTTCTTTTACCTATAGCTTTTTGAAGTTCCCTCATAGTGAAAGTTTCCTTTAATATTGTATCCTCATCCTCCCACTCTTCCAACTCTCATGATTCTCTTAAATGTTTTTCCCTTGCATAGATTTCTACACTCTGATTTTCATCATTACTAACATTGTGGATTATTTCTGCTAGGGCTTCCATTTTTTCTTCATTTGAGCTTTTTATCCCTTGTCTTCTCCAATGAGGCCTGGTATAAAGTTACTCGTACTGTGTATTCCCTTCATTTTCCCAATCTACCTGCATACCTCTGGTATTCTAGTATCTTCATTTATTTTCCCATAATACTTTCTCCAGCTTTTTTTTTTTGCCCTTTTAATAGCCCTTTGGGCAATTACTTGATTCTTATATATTTCATTCAGTCCTCACTATTCATTGTATTTTTTGCTTTCTTTATATGCCTTGTTCCTTTCTTTAATTGCCTTTTTACATTCCTCATTCCACCATGGTACAGGGTGTGTACCTTTAGGGTGATATGATATTGCAGATATAGCTAATTTTGCTGCCATCATGATTCCCTTAGTTATATTGCCACTAAACTCCTCAGTGTCATTACTTATACATTGTTTGTTAATATTTTCATTACACTAGCATCTAAAAAGTTCCCCGTTTGCTTTTTTCATATCCATATTCAAGTAGGGGTCCTTCCTCCATCCTCAACATTGCTTTTAAACTATGGGTACTGGGAAGTGATCACTTCCCTCCTCTTTTTAGACTTTCCAGCTGCATTTGCTTGCTATACCACTTGACAGAATTCCAAGGTCTAGACAGGAGACCTTTCCACTGGCTGCATTATACCTAGTGAGTGTACCATAATTCAATATTATAAATTATTTTCATCAATGAATTGTTCTAGACATTTGTCATTCTTACAATTTTTTCTACTTCCTCAAAGTCTGTTATGGCTGTTTAGATCTCCATATATAAAATATGGGCCTGTTGCATCTTTAACTATCTGTGAGATCCTTAATCTCCAGTTTTCCACAGCGGTTGTAAACATTATATATTCTTAAAGATACAGATTTATTCTGCATTGGAATCTAGATAGTGCTATACTCTATATTAAGTTTCTTTGCCTCTATTTCAAGATAATTTATTTTCCTTAATGAATGAATAAATTACCCCTTCTCCCCTCTTTGCTATAGATGCTATATCCTAAGATTATGAAATCTAGTTTTCTTATTAACCATGTTTCTGATATATCAATGATATCAGGTTTAGTATTCGTATCAAGAATATTTTTCTTTATTTCCTGTACATGTGCTATTAGGCTATGTGCAATCCAACAGTAAATAATTAGTACCATTCTCGTTAGCCTTCATTTAAAGCATTTCCTTCACTTAAAGCATGGAGTCGTTCTACTGATAAATAGCTAACACATAGGTACTTTTCTGCTGCTTTAACCATAATTTTCATTTTATTTTCCCCTGGGATGTGCAGCTTATTACTTCAGTCATAAATACTATAAATCTCTCTTTGTCTATACATAATCCATCTTCTTCTACTTTCTCCTGTATCAATCATTACTTTCTCCAGCTTTCATTTATTCCATTGAGTATCTATTTCTTATTACTTACTGAGTTTTCTTTCGTCTTCACCTTTTGATCTGAGATGTCTCCTAGTAGCTTCTGCATATGATGTTATTTGTAACTTTTGTTATCTCTCTTGCTTGCTTTGCTGCTATGCCACCTCCATATGCTGCACTGTGCTTTCCTCCACAGTTGCTACACATTAATTCTGTTCCTTCCACACAACAATCATAAGAGTGCTCCCCTCCATATTTACGGCATCTATTTGCAACATGCCCAAACCTATGGCATCTGTAGTACCTCGCCGAGGGTGGGATATATGGTTCTGTCCAAAAAAATCTGGTATTTTATTGGTACCCTGTCTGGAAGGTTTCTCCTTTGAATGCTTCTAGCACAATTGTTGATGGCTTTCTTTCCCCGCCTCTTGCTAATTAGCCACTTAGCATATAAGTACCTCATCATCCTCTAGGCCTTGCTGTACTTCATCTTCAATCATACAACCTTCTTTTGTTTCCAGCAGGTGCTTCAGCAGATGGCAGCTTACTTTAACTTTTCCTAACAATTTAATCTTTAATAATTTCCTTACTTGTTCCTTGCTTTTACATTCAATTAATAGATCTCCTCCTTGCAGCTTTCTAGCTCTCTCTACATCTCCAGTGATATTTTTAATCCACTCTCTCACTTTCAGAGGGTTTAGAGCCCCTGTCTTCATATCCTTGACTAGTGATTTTATTATTTTTACATTAAAATTTTTATCTTTACTCTTTCCTGTCTTTCTACATATTTCTTCTTCTAGCTCTAGCATGTCCACCCTCTTCTTTTTCCTAACCTGTGACCAACAATCTCCTCTGCTATCTCCACCATCATTTTTTCCACATTTGTGTCAGTATTCTCCATTACTTCTTCCATCTCCCCACAAAGTATAGCTCAGCAAGAGCAGTCAGCCAGCTTTCCAGGGCTCTACCAACTCTCCCCACAGCCAATGCAGTCCCCAGCCAAGCCAGTCCATCCCCCAGACAGACCAGCTCTTCCCCCTTTTGAGCTGAATGACTCCCTTTTAAGCTTCCTCTCCAGTTGCAGCTTGTTCTGGAGTCCTGGAGGGACAGGGTTAGATGGGCCCAGTATTGTCCTTTCACCCCTTCAGGCCCAGTGTGGGGTTTGTACACACCATCACAAGAACTCTCCAAGGAATTGGGTCTGTGATTCACAGGAGAACTCTGATCTTGTAGTTGCATCTGTGCTCTTTTCCTGAGAGGGCCTTCTGTATGCCCTGACTAGATCTGAAGAGACAAACTTGTATGTTAAAATGGGCAAGTAAGCTAAGAGCTTTAGAAGAATGCATGTGACCAAATAAATGTTCATTCCTAGTTTCTATTGCTGAACTTTTATATAGAAAAGAAATGTGATATTTTCAGTTCACCAGCAACTAACTGCACAAGAATAAGTTATAACCTGAGGAGTTTTTTTATGGAACCTCTTGTGTCATTTATTTTTTATTGTTCGTTTGTTTATTTTCCCTTCTTTTCATGCAATAAAATACTAATGTTATTTAGTAATGCCTTCTTGAGATTAAACTAAATCTCCACATATATTATCCCATCAATATTCAGTACTGGATGAAGCAATGACTTTTTACACTATTAAAAGGATGGTTTGCTAAAACAATAAAACACCAACATGAACAGGAGCTGGAAAACATTACCCTTCATAGAAAAGCATTGAATTATCTCCTAAAATACCTAGGTATTCCTGAGCATACCGGATTGCTGCACTGCGAATGTCACCGATGGAATTCATAGCATTGCCAAGAGCAATACCACTAGATCTGGGCAAATAATGAAAAATAAATCTGTACAAGTATTTGCTCAAATTTTAAAATGAAATATTTTTTTATTAATTGCCTAGAGGTCACATCCCTAGCCACCATCTAGCCCTACATTTTTAGATAAAAACATATTTAAATTATTATTTGCAGTATGACTTCTGTATAGGTGGCACCTACAGGTCCCCAATTTCGGATCAGGGCCTCAATGCACCAGGTACTATATCCACATGTCATAATAAACTATACTTGGGGTGCCATTATTTCAGCCACTTAGAAATTAGAAGGCCATATGTATTTTTGTTACAAAAATAACTGCTTAATGGCCTGATATAAACTAATTTCCTTCCTGGCTGACAAGCTGTCACATAAATGATTGTATTAATTGTAACCTTTTGCTTTCCTGAATTGGTTGTCCTTGACTGGGGAAGACACTCACTTATTTCTTCTGTCTGTTCTAGACATGCCATGCCATCTCTTAGGGCTCTGTCACTTGTTGCAAGAGCCCTTGATTGTTTGTGAGAGCCCAAAATAACTTAACAATTCAATTTGCTTTTCATAAACATAATTAAGTAATAAGGGGAAGGTTTTCCAAGGGTCCAGTGGGAGTTAGGCACTCATGTCCCATTGGCTTTCCATAGGATTTGCCCTGGGTGCCTTGGAAAATTTCCCCATAAATAAAATAGAGCGAATGACATTGGTGATATGTCCATGTAATTTAGAATTGGCCTTGGTAAGAAGTCCATAAATGCCATTTCCAGTAAGGTAAAAACTAACAAACAAACAAACACCCAAACTACAGTGAACTATAAGGTCCAAGAACATTTTGCATGAACTCATTTAAAGACATTGGGGTGGGGGGGAGTCATATTCACCCAGGCTTTATGCCAGCTTCTGCTGCATAAAGCCTGGCAAATGGCCCCCAAGGAGATGGATTGGTACAGGGGCAGCAAGTGGCTACAACTCTGCCAGAGGGACAACAGTGAGATAGTTCCACCTCCCTGGACAGTGCCACTCTCACTGTTATCCCTCTGGCAGAGTTGAGGCCACTTCCTGCCACTGTACGAATCCATCTCCTTTCAGAATACCTTAGGGGCATTTGTCAGGAGTTTCTCCAGCAGAAGCTGGCATAAAGCCTGGGTGAATATGACCCTCAGGTCTTCAAATTAGCCCCAGCAAAATGTTCTTGGACCTTATAGTTCACTGTAATTTTGGTTGGTTGCTTTTTCATGGTACTGGAGGTGGCGTTTATGGACTTCAGAGCCAATTCTCACATAAATTACATGCACAGCTTTGGGGAAATGTGCTGCGTAGCAGGCACAGGGAATGTGTGTGTGTGTGTGTTAGTGTGTTAATCCACTGTAGTTAATTGTAATGTTACCTATTACAGCAGGAAATATGCAGGCTTGAAACCTTAATATGATTCAATATATTCTCCAACTAACAAAATAAATCAGTCTTTTTCTGCAGTTTTATGACCACAGAGCTTTTGCATTTGCAAAGCTCACTTCAGTGCTGAGGTTACAAAACAAGACTGAACTATTGATTAATTCTTCATACAGGCAGTGAGACAAAGTGCATAGAGCAGGATAAAATGAATTTTACAGTAGAAATGCTCATGCTCATCTAGAAAGTTTCTCATTGCTGAGGCCATCACCTTCAACGAATTCAGCCATGCTTTAAGCTGGAGCGAAAGCAAATGTGTCTGTTGCATACCAGTCCTTTTCAACAACAATTATACTTAAGTCCTAACAAACAAATGGCTTTAGCAGAAAACACTTGGGGAACTTGTTAAACTGTTATAAGTTTTTCTTTGCTGTTGCACCTTTGAATGGATTGATTACTGAAAATCGTTTTCAAATACTCACCTTAGTTTGCTAAACCATATATCTGGTGTTTGTACCCAGCATTCCTAATACAACACCTATGGAAATGATTCATTTAATCGGGGATTTGGTTGAAAGGAGATTCTTCAAAGTAAACAATCCATGTTGAAAGTTATACCCCAACTTTGGGCATTGGTGAGCTTAAGATAGGTGGGATTCAGATATTATTGATATTACGGTTGCACCATGAGCAGAGGTGAAAGTAAGCCATACTGGACCAACTTCCCCAGGGCAGCAATTTAAAGGGCCTGGGGCTCCCAGCAGAGGCCGGAGCCCAGGGCCCTTTAAATTGCTGCCAGAACCCCGCTGCCAGAGCCCCCAGGGGTTCGGGTGGCGATTTAAAGGGCCTGGTAATGGAGGCGGCCGGGAGCTCCGGGGCTCAGATGGCCCCGCCCCCCTGCTCAGAACTCCGGCATACCGGTAAGTCCTTTAAGTTACTTTCACCCCTGACCATGAGGTTTTAACCAATAGTAAAAGGTGGTCCCTACTAGAATCCCCATTTAACAGAAAGGGGACGGAGACAGAGAGAGATTAAGTGAATTGCCCAAGATCACACAGGAAATCTGTATCAAAGATAGGAACTGAATACAGATCTCCTATTTCCCACTACAGTGCCTTAACCACAAGACCACTTTTATTTTCTGAATGGGAACTGAACTCCAAGGGCTCAATTCTCCCCACTCGGAATGGGTAAAATTGCTTCTGCACAGAAGATCAACACAAGACTTAAGTACAATTTTGTTGGCTTCTATGGTGCATAGGCGATTAGAGCCTCAAATTGTGGGACATTTGCCCACTAGCAGCATATTCTGCATCTGTCACTCTCAATAATAATAATGAAAGTTATCCACACGCTGTAAAGGGAGAATTAAAAAAAAGATAGTTGATTTTCATTCACACAGCCACTCAGGAGCCAGTCTAACCTGAAATGCTTGGTGAGTATTGATGCTTCCTGTATCAGAAAGGCAATCTATTCACATATCTGGATGTTAGTGGATTTTATCAGCAGTATGCATAATGATGTGTACATTACAACTGAGATTAGGGTCTGGTACTTGTTTCTCTGTGTTAAAACATTTCCTTTTAATTGATGTTTGTTGGCAATGGTTAGTGATAACATTCTATATGACTGAGGTCTGGCCGGTGCTTGTTAAATAAGAGATTGGAAAGTAGAGTAAACATTTTTAATTAGTAATTGATGTCTGAGATCTGCAGCTGCTCCAGTGCATTTATGCAAAATAGTAGCACTGATAAGAGCATGATAAAAGCACTCTGGGTCCAGGACTGTCAGGTGCTTAGTGGACTTCATTGTCCGTGAAGTCAATGAGAGGTGAGTATGCATAGCACCTAAAATGTCAGGGCTATCATGAGGGATACTGAGAACAGAAAATGCCAAACATACTCTTTATGCTGGTCCTACCCGCATCACTTATGCCTAAGAACCCAGCTGTACAATGTGGGACTTGTATGATGAAGAATTCCAGGGCCCAGATTATTTCTAACTAAGATGCTTACCGTGCTTCCTTGGTCAATGCGATGTCTAACTGAATCAAAGAATGGGAAGGGACACTTGGATTGAGCTCATGCATATGTCTGCCACTCTTCCTGTTCCTTGTATAAAGTCCTTTAATTGTTGCTATTTATTAGTGAATATAAAGCTTACGAATAGCATATACAATGGTAGAGCGGAGCATAATGCAGGCAGGCACTGATCAAGCTTTCCTACAATCAGTGAGTTGGATGGGTACTGATCTGTGTCTCTGTGAGAGAACTTTGACGCTCTCAAATGTGGCAACATCATTGGCAATATCTGATGCAGTACAGAGATGCTTCTGGGACAACAGGGAACTGGAGTATGCAGGATATTCCTGACTTTTCAGCATCACACTACCTGGAAGCCGAAGGAAGTAGAGAGGTGCCTATACTGCATCAAGGGCTCAGTCCTGCACAGTGCTAAACTCTCTGGCACTAGTACAGCAGAGCACTTTACTCCTGGGGGAATTCTGCACCACTGCACATGTGCAGAATTTGTGGCCCCTGCAGATTTCTTTGCTTCCCCACAGAAAAATGACTTTCAGACAGGGAAGCAAAGGGAAGCCACAAGATCGGTCATGCAACCCTCCATAGCAGTATGTTTCGGGTGCCCGGGGCAGCTGGCAGAGAGGTAAATCACTGTAGGGCAGGGGGCGGGACTGGAGAAGACCCAGCTGATGGCTCCCACCCTGCACCAGGCTCAGCTGGTAGTCCTGGCTGGGCTGGGGGGGACGAAACTTCCTCTTCCCTTGCACGGCATCCAGGGCCAGGTCAGACCCACCCCCAGTTTTCTCCCCCAGCTGCAGAAAGCTATGCAAACATCGCTTCTCAGCTGCAGGGGGAGGGATCCCTGTACAGGGAGCTGCTCCCCCATCTGCCCAATCCCCGTGCATCCAGACCCCTTCATACCCAGACCTTCCCGCCGAGCCTCACCCCCAACCCTGCATGCACACTCAGAACCTGCCCCCCCGATGAGCCCCACTTCCCCTGCACGTGGACTACCCCCATGAGCCACCCACACCCAGATCCCCATCCCACTGAGCCCTACTTCCCCAGCATCTGGACTCCCCACTAAGCCCCCCAAACCCAGACCCCCTGCTGAGCTCTATTTCCCCCACACACCCAGATCTCTCTGCTGAGCCCTAAATATCTTCACCTGGAGCCCCCTGCAGAATCCCATTACTGTTGTACCCAGAACCCCCCCAACAAGCCCCTGTGCATCCAAATCCCTGCACCTGGATCCCCCACTGAGCCGCCTGCACCCAGATTGCCCCATGCAGAACCCTCTCAACCCACACCTGGATCGCCCCCACACTAAGCCCCTCCACACTTGGATCCTGCCTTGCTGAGCTTGCCTGCCCACACCTGGTGCACCTGGCAGAGCCCTGGGGTGTTTCTGGGGCAGATCCAGTCCTTGCGTTGTGTCAGGGTTGGATTCAGCCTCACCACTGAGTCCGTGTTCCGGGGGAGCTGCACAGTGATCTCCCACCTCTGTGCAGCCAGTGGCCTGTGCTCCCCAGTGCCATGCTGGAGCCTCCACATTTATTTGACAAATAAAATTTGCAGAATTTTTTGTGCGCAGAATTTTTATTTTTTTGGCACAGAATGCGCTTAGGAGTAGCATTTAATCATGTACATGTCTTTAAACAGATGCATAGTCCTACTGAAGGGGTAGTGGGCTCAGCACTTTGCAGGATCAAGTCCTGAAAGAGGAGGCAAATCCAATACATCAGAAAGTTCAGTGGAGGCAAATATTTATACTGTCTATTGCACAGTGCAAATAGAAAGCTGAAGAGCAGGACAATTTTCCCCAGTAGTAATACACAGGGACTATCTTTCTGCAGCAAACAGTGAAAGCCTTATCACATGACGTTGGGTCAGAGGAAATGTATAGCTGAGTTTTTTCCCATCTTTTTGTATCTCTGAGGGGAGGTCTCTCATCATTGCTGCCTCTAGAATGGAGACTGGGGATCAGGGACATAATTCCCTTGTTAATAATGTGCAGGACCATCTCTGTTTAGTTCTGGCCATTAACGATTAGGGTCAACATGTCTCTTCTGTGAGTGCACAGTGGAAGAAGAGAGCACAATGAGCCTTCCAGCCTTGCTTGTATGGTCTGCACGAGGCACCAGGCAAAAGCGCAGCCCCTGAGCCTCGGGAACTCTGGGGACTGCCCCCTTTTTGCTACTCCAGGGGTACACAAAACCAGAGGATGAAGCCCCACATCCATTTTGTATTGACCCATGAAGTGAGATCAGTGTACTTAAGGTCATATTCTGCACCCTACATAGGTGCGCTCTCACTGCTAGATGGGTACCTTTTAATTATCACAATCTGCTCCTAAATATTTGAGAGACAATCTGAAGAGCAAAAATAAAACACAGTCTTGAATTATCATGTATTTAGTTAACAAACATCTTCAGGCACTTCACAGGAAAACAACCTCCTCTTGCTTTAGTCTGTGTATGCCTGTTTGAATAGGAATTAATGTAATTAATTCTGGATTTAAAAATATCAACATGTGGAAGCAGCTGCATACCCTCTAAACAAAGGTGTCTGTCAGAACACAGGCATTACAGGTTGTCTAGATAGTTTATTTTCATTAGGCAAATGAAGAGAAATATTAAGGAACTAGCAATAAATGGGAAATTTAAAGCTGCAAAATTCAGTTCTAACTGTTGTTGTCCTGGTTCAAAGTTTTGGGAAAGGCGATTTTTTCTTGAAGGTAACATGCATATATTAAAGCCGCATCCTCTGGTGGTGCAAATCAGTGCAGCTCTGTTGACTTCAATGGATCTATGCCAGTTTATAGTAACTGAGAACTGGACCCTACATATCCACTTGAATATCACTTGATCACTTATGTTAAAATGTTCTGGCATTAAGCAGTACAAGCTATGGCACAGACTTTTGTCCTTCCAGAGAAGAGGATTTCAGTGCCTGGAACCTGGATGTACAACAGCAATTTTTGAACCTGCCATTATAAAAAAAAATTGGCTTACCAAGAAAGATTAAGAGAACTAAATATGTGGAGATAAGCTGAGTGACCTGACAATCTTTACAAATATCTGAAGACCCATCCTTGGTTACTTATGGAAGTCCCATCCTTGGTTACATTTAAAACCCATGGATAGCAGTATTACAGGTCCCTTTGTGTTACAACAGCACTGGAAAACGTAATATAAAAGAAAAACTGCACTGGTGGGTAGTGTGACTTCCTATGTCTCATTACTATAATTTGGTGATTCTGCAGGCCCAACAATTAAAGCTGTTTAAAATGTTTCCAACTTTTTTCCCCATTGAAACTTCCCTTTGTTGGCAGAGGATTTTTTCTCAAGTTGGGAAACATGTTTTGTAATTTTTTAAAAATCAAGTGTCAGTTTATGCCATTTATAGTTTTCCATTTTCACAATAAGAAATATGCTAAAATGACATTTTGATTTTTTGTAAAAATGCCACTAGGTGATTAAACTGACCAAAAAAAAAAACCCCAATTAAAAATAGAAAGTGAAAAATGATAGGTGGAATTTGGGCACTTGACTTGGGCTCTTCTGAAAACCCCAGTGTAAAGGAGTCAGCTGGACCTTGCACTCCCTTGTGGCCATGGTGCTTCTGCTCTGCTCTGCCCTCTGTTCCTGTTCCCTTCCTGGTCCTTTTCTGCACAGAAACTCCACATGCTTGCTTGTGGAGTTGTCACCATTATAGGGGTCCAGGTTTATTCAGACAATAACTCAAAAAACAAACTCAGAGTCCCAAAATCTGCTCCAAAACATGGCTCTTACTTAAGAGGCTGCATGTGGCTTGCAGCTGTCCAGAACCGACTCTTCGGCTATCCCACACAACTGCTTCAGTTCTTATAAGGAACTGGCTGCTTGCTGTTCCCTCCCCGCATCACGTGTCTCTGGTTAGCTCAGGGCTTGTCTACACTACTGGCCGGATCGACGGGCAGCGATCAATCCAGCGGGGCTCGATTTATCGTGTCTACTATAGATGCGATAAATCGACCGCTGATCGCTCAAGCGTCGACTCCGGTACTCCACCTCAACGAAAAGTGCAAGGGGAATCGACAGGAGAGCATCTCCTGTTGACACAACGCAGTGAAGACACCGTGGTAAGTAGATCTAAGTACGTCGATTTCAGCTACATTATTCATTCATCGATTCTTCCTCCCCCCACCAACTTCCCCCGTAGTGTACACCAGCCCTCAGTTAGCAGGACTTCTTCAGGTCTCTTCCAGGCAACTCCCTCGCTCACTCTTCCTGTCTTACACACAGCCTTAGTGATATGCTAAAACCCAATTTAATAATGTCATTGTCCATATTACGTGCTGTGATGTCAAATGAAAACATCAAGATAACATAACATAAAAATTAGGCTTCTTTGCCTAAGGAAAGAACAGGGAGATGGACCAAAATACTTCAGGCAGCCCTTCTGTACAAATGGATAAAAAAGGATTGCACTTAAAAGATATCCTCCCCACCTGAAGTTGTAACTGTAGTTATCCAGGAAAAGTGAAATAGGAAGAACGACTCTGGTTGTGTTGTTTAGCTGATAATATATAGCGTGCCACAGAATAGGGACATTTATAAAAATCATCATGCAATGAATTAGAAAAAAAATCAGAAAAAGTGTGTAATATTACTAATATATTTCATATTCCTTTTGCTGTTCCAACTGAGTAGCTAAAAGCTGCACCTGCTGTGACTGGCATTTATCACTCATGAATTTTCTAGTTAATTTTGAGGGAGACAGAGTGGTGTGACTAGTATGCAAATGTTCACTGAAAGATTTCCTGCTCGATTGCTGGACTATCATTGCTCCAGCAGCATATTAACACGGTTAGAATGCAGCTGTTTGCTGAGCCTTTCATCTTTGGAGAATGATTTACACACACTTAAGCATCACTAATAGTATAATGGGGGTAAGTATATGTGCACATAAATGTGTGCATGCATGCAGAAAGATATAGATAAATATATACGTGTGTACACACACACCACCTCCCCAAAAACCTCCATTAAAAGAACATTAAGGCTGCAAGTCAAGCACTCAAAAGTTAGGGAATGCCTGAATGAAGGTCGCCCACGTAACTTTAATTCAGCCCCCTTGCGTGTATGCATTATGATACACTATAATTATGTGAACTCCTACAATTGTTTCCACGGGACTCCTTACCTCATTCAGTGCACTCACTGGACAGTGATCACTGAATGGGTAGCTATTCCATTTTTCTTTTCATCCTCACCATTCTGTGTGTGACCGTATGCATTATTTATTGCATGCCATCCAAGCCCTGCACTAATTACAGAATTATTAATTTCCTCGTGGGCTTTTCTGTGGTGCTCTCCTCCTAGTTTCTCAGATCTTTACAAACATTACTGAATGTATCTTCACAGCACCACGGTGAGGTGAGGTAATGTGCTAGCATTATCCCCATTTTACACATGGGGAGCAGATGCAGTGAAATTAAAGCCAAAACTGTCAAGTGTCAACTAATTTTGGGTGCCATACTTGAAACAATTTATTTAGCATTTTATAGCACAATTCCCATTAACCTCACCTGCAGTTGTGAATACTCAGCACTTCTGCAAATCAAACCCCTGGTGTTTCAAGTTGGAACACAGTGTCCATCTGTAAGAATTTTTGTTTTCGTGATTTGTCCAGCATCTCACAGAAACTCTGTGTCAGAAGCAGAAATACAAGACATTTCTTCAGAGCAGCATTAAACTGCCTTAACTATAGGATCATCTTTTCTCTCCCTGCAGCTCCCTGCCTCATTCACCCCACACATGCCAATGAAACAGGTATCCTGCAGAAAATAGCTTCACTCACTACACAATCCTCATTTATTCCCAGAGCACAGTCCATCCTGAGGAGTGAATGAGACAGTGATCCTGTGGGGGGAAAAAGTGATTATGTAATTAAAGCTATCAAAATACTTACACATGAGGGAGACTTCTGTTTTTGCACTCTTGGAATAAGACAAACTGTCTGAATGTATTTAAAATAAAAAAATGCAATGCTAGCTGAATTGTGGGAACTATGGTTAAAAAAACCTTAAGACGTTTAATAATTTAATGAAATTAATGACAAAAATATTCACTGTTCCATGATCTATTTAAATCTTTTTATACAATATCTGTTATGGAAAGTTACTCTGAATGCCAAAAAACCCTGTTCTTCCAGCCGCATTAAATAGATTATGTTTTATGGCATGAAAAAGTAGACCAAACAAAATCAGTCTCATAATATTTTTTTGAAACCTGAAACTGTTTTTTTTCATTAAAACCCCCAAAACCCTTGGCCTGAGTTCTCCAAAGTTCAACAAGCACACACCAGACCCAATCTAAAGTTTCAGGTGGAAGCCATGCAAATTCAGTGCATTCGCATATTTTTACTCAAAAATAGATACTATTTCTCTTTCAGTAACACTTAACAGCACCAATTAGTAACTACGGTCACATTGTGCCAGGCACCGCATTGAACTGACATGTATTAAAAAGACAGTCCATGCCCTGAAGAGCTGTGGTGGGTGAGGATCCTCATCAGTCCCCACCAAGAACATAAGAACGGCCACACTGGGTGAGACAAAAGGTCCATCTAGCCCAGTATTCTGTCTTCCAACAGTGGTCAATGCTAGATGCTTCAGAAGGAATGAACAGAACAGGTAATCATCAAGTGATGCAGCCCCCCACCAGACAACAATTCAAGCTGCTTACACACTCCTTGCCCTGCTTGTGAATACAACAATTCTTCAAACAAAAATGTTCCTTTCCCTCTCCTGCCCTGGGGAAAAGGGAGAATCAGAGTAAAAGAGAAAGACAAAAGTGCTCAGTCTCTGTCACCCCTTCAGGGTTTGGCTTATCTGCAGGCTCTAGTGGCCTTGTTCAGAGTAGGATCTGTCTCCAGCCCCTCCTTTTGGAAACTCCTGCTTTATACCTGGTCCATACAGCTCAGGGACAGCAGAGTCTACAACTGTCTACTGCTCTGTTGATCTATCCCTGTAGTCAGCTGTCACTAAGTCACAGCAGTCTTCCCATAGTCACAACCCCTCCTGTGAGGGGCTTTCCCTTTTAAGTTTCCTCCCTTCAGGTAGAGCAAGCCATACAGATGTGTCTGGTTAGTGCTAGCTAAGCCCACAAGAGCTTGTTAGCCATCTCTCTACTAGAGTGAAGGCGGCCCCCTCACAAAGCTTGCAGCCTTTGTTAAAGCAAAGATGTAACTGATGGATGAAATAACCAATGGATAAGGGTGGAATGGTGTGAGACTGAGGCATCATGAACATGATTTTGCATAGACTAAAGGTGTGTGCATTATGGCCTATCATCTGCCTAGTCATTATCGACAGGCAGCATTCTGTATGTATCAAGACAAAAGTGAGTCTGAAACAGGGTTCTGAACTTGGTAATTCTAGCTAAATTTTACTTCAAGTTTTGTGGATCTGTTCACATACTAAAGTTTAATAAAATTCAGAGACTGCAAATCCATGCAAATCAAAACAAGACTTGCATGAACCCTTACAAATTGAAGCTACAGAGTTTTATACAGATCTATTCATAATCCCCTTAGTTGAGGAATGTGTCTCAAGTAGGCAGAAGTCTCTGCTTTTTTGTCTTAATGAGCAACTGAAGACAATTTTCATTCCCTGTGCCTGCCTCAAGTGACTCTTGATTTCAGTAGAGGGTGGGGGCAGTTATCAGCTCTGAAAATGAGGCACCTAAGTAAGTGGCCTAACTTTGGACACTGACATTTGAAAATGTTGACATAATGTCTTGTCCAAGGACACACAAAAAGTTTGTGGCAAGGTAGGGAACTGAATGCAGATCTCTTAACTCATAGACCTTTGCTAAAGGGTACGTTACACTAGTGTAATTTCCAGCGTGAGTAGATTGTATACACTAACTTTGATCAAGCTAGCGTAATAAAAATAGAACAATAGCTGCAGTGGCATGAGCAGTGGGGTGGGCTAAATGTCCTGAATATAACCCAGTGTGGGATAATAGATACTTTCATGGTCAGCTAGCTCACACTGCTGCAGATACACTTCTGTTTTTAGCACACTAGCTTGATCAGAGCTAGTGTGGGTATGTCTGCCTGAGCTGGAAATTACAGCTCCTACTCCAGTGGAGAAATACCCTTACAGACAAGAAAATCCTTCTTCCCCTCTTGAAATGAAAATTTTTAAATCTTTGAAAGGTTCAAACAATTTTTCCCCAAAGGTGTCGGTCAGATTTCATTTTATTCAAACCTTTTCAGTCACCTTAACTCTTGTCCACTTTACTACCACCTCTTTCTGTTGCCAGAACTCCCCACTATTGCTAAGCCAAACTATCTTTCTGCTGTTGATGCCCACCTCTATTGATTGTTAAATCATCTCCCTCTTTGCTATCATCCCTCAACCTTCTACCTGCTTCCACACTTCCTTCTTCCACTGGAGGTCTGGATAAACTATGAGTCAATTATTTAAATCCTCACTGCATTCCGCACTACAGCTTTTAAAGGACAGTTGTTTAAATCCAGCCCTGCTTCTTTCTTCAATTAAATTTCATTTTCAGCGATGAGGAAGAGCGTTTTATGCTAATCCGCGTCAAGAGCTAATTTGAGCCTGTCAATATAACAACACAGGTTGAAATAGATATACCCCTGAGAAACACTTTGCCTGTTTATTTACTATAGACAGGAGATGACAAACAATAATGAAATGTGCATTGCTGTCAACAGCAGTCGCAGAGGATTGTAGGATAATTGTTTCCTTCCTAGGCTGGATGGAAAGCATTTTATTTTTGTCAAATAAAGTAACAGATTCTAAGTGGCAGCTTGATGAAGATGACAATCTGATATTTGCAGAATGAGATTTACTTTGGGTGGCAACCTCGACAAATAAACACTGCAAGGAATTATTCATAGTAGCAGGTTTTCTAGGGAAATTGGGGTCGGGAGCCCAGTGTTTGCAGCCTCCCTGACTGGAATATTTAATAACTGGAACTCAATGGATTAAGGCCGTACTGGCTAAAGAAGTATACAAATATGCCTGTTTTAGAACCAAAGGTTTTAATTTCCAAGGACTGGTATTTGACCGATACATTTTTTTGATAGCCTGGCATGATCACAATGCCGTGCAGTGGTCTGAGTTAGCAAGACTGAAGAGAAGTAAATGACAAGAAATCTACTACTTCAGTACTTCTACCCTGAAGTACAATGATGGCCATTTAAAGTGGGAGTGAGTCATGAGAAATGTTGTGAGTCAAGTAGCTGTAAAGACAAACTATATAATATTTGGCTGGATCAATAGTTGTAAAGAAGGATCTCTTTGCAATTAAAAAGCAGCATGTACATTATTAGAAATGGATGATGCCCTCCTCCTCTGGAATTGTGGTATAGTAAAATATGGACTGCCCTTGTAATGGAAAAGTTTTCACACCAAGTACATATACAACAGAAGTGGCAAAAAGAGGATAGGAATTTAGAAATGTGGTTGGTCATCCTTTCTAGCATACTAATATACTTAGAGGAGGAGGAGGAGGGGTCCCCAGCCAGCAAGCCAGAATATTTAGTCAGGGACTTTGACTATTAAGCTGCTCCTGAATAACTAATTCATGCTGTAGTATGTTAATGTTTTATTGTAATTTTGCCATATTAAAAAGTTTTTTAAATAACCCACCAAACTCCTCAGCATAGGATCTTTATTACCTGCGTTATAAGATAATTACTTTCTGTGGAGAAGCCACTAAAAAACAAATAAAGGCTTGTTTGTTGTTTGTTTAGCTGTTAAATGACAGAGCAGGGGTACCGGGCAGTGATATAAGAATGGTTATTCAAACAAGCACAAAGTGATACAGTGAAACTGGGCATTCATTTGTCTCAGGCATTATCCTTCTCCATAATTAAATGAGTGTGTTGTTGGATTCTGCCCATGTAGGGGCTAAGCATTTGTCCTTAAGCCAGAAAGAGAAAAGATGTTTAGACAAGTGGCAGTGATATGTGCTGGTACCTCAGAATTAAAATGATCACTTTGTTTTAGAATGAAAGCCCATCATCATTAGAAAAAGCCTAACTGCGTAGAAAATAGACCATAGAAATACGCCATTTTGTGAGCAGCACTCAGATAACATTTTAGAAATCCTATAAGGCTGTAACACAAGGTTGGATTTGGCATTTGCTATGTAGTTTAAGAAGTGTGAAGGCCCCTGCAGGATGCCTAATCTGATCCAGTCTGGTGTAATCCTATTTGAAAAGCATATTTTACTGCACAGATAATAGGAAAATAATAAACACAACAGTTAGATATTTGAATAAACCCACCTGCTGTAGCCAATGCATATTTTAAAAGGAAATCTTCCAAGTGCAATTAAAAATTAATTAACTTTTTAATTAATGAAGTGAGTGACAACTTTACAGAGCCAAATAGCTGAGGGGGAACCAGTCAAGTCTATGACTAAATAAGCCAATGTGCCATGTAAGTTAAGGAACTATAGCTGCTTGATACTGAGTAGGGAACTGAAGAGAACAAGTGGGTGATATACTGAAAATCTACTCACCCAGGTGATGCAAGTTCAACAAATTTTCAAAAATATAACTGTTCACATTCCCTATCACCGCACTGGGAGATGTGAAACTAGAACTGTGGATAGGCTAGAGTCAGAGAAGAGCTACTGCCAGTCAGGGATGGGTTAGAACCTAGTTGGTAATCTAGTCTGCCTCCCTGCTCCAGAGGGATTGCTCCTTGCAGGCTGTATATTTTTCCAGAGTTTCATCCAGACCATTTTAAAATGGAAACAGAGTTAGAGTAAGAGAATTGTGTTCCACTAAAACCACCTCACCTGTGAACAGCTCCATTTGTGTAGATCCTGTGAACAAAGAGAGGAAGAAGATCTCTGAGGTCACCAGCAGGAACGGAGTATGCCAGACCAAATGAGCCTCCTTGAGGGAGAGAGTAATAGTCCCTGGAGAATAAGCCAGCAAAAGTTCTAGCTGAATATTTTAAAAGCCTATTTGTAGGTATCATCCCACAATTTCCAGGAAATTAAAGGCACAGTAAAGGTTCAAATACTGTCATTAATTCATCCCACTGGGTCTATGATCACCCTTGGTTTTCTGTTTTCCTGAAATGGTATCATATTGTCTATATTGCCCAAAGAAAATGTTCTAGATATATTTATGAATTTCCTGGTTTCTGAGAACTTAAACCCGGAGAGACGGCATTTAATGCACTCATATAACATTGTGTGTGTGGATTGTCTTTGGGGACTTTTACACTGCATACACCTTACAACGATGTGTAGAATACACACGCGGCACGCCCTCTTAGCATGGGTATAAATAGCAGTGTAGATGGTGAAGCACAGCTTAGGCAAGTAAACAAGCCTGAACCCTTATGGTATGTACGCTACATGGCTCTCTACGTGCTCAAGCCGTGCCTCCCGCATCTACACTGCTGTTTTTAGCAGTGTACTGTCCTGCTGCCACCCCATTGCTGGAGTCTTTCCCCATCACAATGAAACCTTTTCCTCCTGCCTCCCCATGCCAGAGCCTTTCACTGATGCATGCACTACAGTGTGGATGCAGCCTGCTTTTCACTGTGGTGTGTAGCTACACATATCCTACATGCCACGGTCAGTAGTGTACAGTGCAGACGTAGACTTTGTTTTATTTGCGCTATTATTTATCTGCTAGCCCAAAATATCTCCTCTGAAGAGCGATGTGTGCACATCTGGGAGATCAGAGAGGTGGATGTTGCTGCAGTTGAGGCAGGATACCATGAGGGCCTGAACAGAAGATGAAGCTCTGAGTTACACTAGGGATGAATTTGGTCCATTATATGTTGCAGCTAAAAGCAACTAGTGGACTCTTTTGCTGTCAGTTCTATCTAGTAAATCAGTTAATAAATAACTATAATTGCATTTCTGAATCCTCCGTTAAATAATAAATATAAAGAATATACTTTCCAATCCCATACATAAAATATTGGGCCAGATTCTCTTCTCCTGGTCTTGCTGCTTTGTGGCATTCAAGCACTAGTTGCATACAGCCTTTCTCATGTGAGTAAAGATTCTCCATGGCATTTGTTTTACATTAATGTAACTCCAGTGGAATTACTCCTGATTTTCATCAGTGTAAGTGAGGGCCAAAGTCTGTCCTCAGATATTATGTTTTTGTTTATTCACAGTTTAGGCTATTATTCGAAAAGCTCACACGAGAAGAAAATTAGGCATATATTGTAGTGTTTGCAGGTTATTAGCCTAACTGAAAATGTTGGAGCAAGATCTGCAGCAAACCAGAGCATGGGGACGAAATGAGCATGCTGTAACAGCTGAGTCTGAACCATATTTTACCATCAATCTTTCCACAAAACAGCACACTGATATCAATGAGAGCAGTGGAGAAGGTGACTCTAGATTTTGGAGGCTTGAAATTCAATGAACCAGGCACTAAAACAGTGGAAAATGGCATCATCTGAAAGTGGACAAGCAAATTTGAAACACAAGATCCTGTCACAACAGGAGTTGAGGATTATTTAATCTGGGAGTGTCTGGGGAAAGGGAGTCTGCAGGGTGTTTCTAATTTGTTATGGAAATTCATGAAAAGTAGGTTTGTTTTAATTGTTTTAAACTCTAAAAACACCTTGAACATTGTAAACATATTTTCCAACTCCAAAATGAAAATGTAACTTACACTGTTTATTTTCTGTTCTTTCTCTCTGCCTTCATTCTATTTTTTTTTCTTTCTATGCTTGCCAGTTTTTGACTCTGTCTTTTTTAAGAGTCTAATTTTCTGTTATTTTATCTTCTCCTTTTCATAATCTTACAAATACATTTGATTTCTTTTGTGATTTTCCTCTCTTTAGCTTATTTTTTTCCATCGAGTATTTTCTCTCACTTATTTAATGTGATTTTATGGTCATTTTTAGTCCTTCATTCTAGTTTCTGTCCCTTTTTCCTCTCCATTCTCTATTAAACATCTTTTCCCTTCCTCCCTTGAACATGTTCATTTTTTCCTTTCACCTTCCACCTCTACTTTATCGCTCTAACTCCTTTTTCTCTATCACCTCTATCTTTATTTTGCTGTTCTGTCAATCCGGAGCTCTTTTCCCTCAAACTTTTTCCTTACATTCCCTTGTTCCTTCTTTGATTTTCATATACCACTTCACCCTCAGAAAAATACAGTAGTTATAGAGGATATTAATAGATTGGGGGGAATGTATTTCTTTCACTTCATTAGCTTTATACATGACAAACTTTGTTTCAATATAATGTATTTTACAATTAGAGATAAATCCTGGAGTTTATGAAATGAGATGGCTGCTCTAAAAGTGACCAGCTGAATGGAGAGAGGGCAATTTATTTACATAAAAATTAGCAATGGGCTCACACCACAAGAAATTCAGAGCAGTGACATTGGTTCAGTCCATGGTATTGCAAGAATCCAGGTCCAAGGTTGGATTCCAGACATCCCCAAAAGCTAGGGGATTGGTTTGGGACAATCTCAAATCAAACTGATCATGTAAAAAAAATTCACATATCATATCCTGACTAAGGTTCTAATCCTGGTTCCAATAAAGCCAATGGAAACTTGGCCTCTGATTTCAGTAGAAGCAGGATTGGGCCTTTTTATGAAACTCCTTATCTATATCCCCAAATGACACTGGTTCCTCTTTATGTATTACGTCTCAGTGTTGGACGACTTGGCATCAGTCATGATAACATTAATCCCACAGCTCAAGCAAACTGAAACCTAGCCAAATATTTTCAGGGGCTCTCTGACAGCCTCTGTCCTCTGCATGGGGAAGGTTCCCACCTACTACTGCTGGTCTGATGGGCCTATCTCCTAACTCCCAAATCAGCTGCTGCTACAAAAACCTCACTCTGTCCCTAGCTAGTGCTGTGTGTGTACCACATTCTTTAAAGATTACAATGAAATCAGTGAAAAGAAGGCAGGCAGCTATTCCAGCTAAATAATGAATAAGGGTATGGGTCAGATTTTCCCCTCCTGTGATAAAACCATGGGAGGGGACTTGGGGAAGAGATCTCCCTCAGGATCTCCTCACACAGTCCCTTCCCTATCGTTTCATCAGAGGTATTTGTCTCTCTCTCTCCTTCCGCCCCAAATCAGTTGTGAATGGACCCCCAGCTTTGGAGGAATCAGTGAGATCCCACGAGATTCACAGGAGATGAGGACCATCTTCACAGTGCTGCTGTGCCTCTGGCTGCCATGACTGCCAGCAATCCCTGGCAGCATGGTTCCAATGTTGTTGTGCTACCATGGACACATTCTGGCAGCCTGGGGTGGGGACTCCCCTTAAAGGGAAATGCCCACTGCAAAGTGTGCTACTCAGGAAAGATCTCAGGCCACATTACCTTTTCCCAGGAAGATACACGGGGCTAGAAGGAAAATGACATTCATCCTTATCCCCATCCCTGCTCCCACCCAACAAAGCATCCCTCACTCTCCCTACAGGGATCCCACCCCCATAGGCACCGTGTTTGAGGTCCTGCGAATGGGGGGATCCTGTTGTGAAGGCAGCTGGTTCCCTTCTCTTCCATATGGGAAGGGTGAGACTCACACATGGAAAATTAGGTTCACAGATGTGAATGAAGCACTATAGACAGGGACTCTGCATTGATTTGGTATACATCAGGGAGCTAAATAACAGGGTAAGTAGGTATGTTGAGAAGTGAGTTTTTGAAAGTCCCCACCACAGTGTCAGTTTTACCATTCAGCATAAGGGACTGTTGTCTGTCTTAGGAGGGGTTGCCATCTGAAAGGTACAGAATATTCCTTTCCATTAGAAGGCTCAATATCATGGGACTGATAAGGAGACAGATACAAACTTGCTTTACTGTGGATTGAATTTGTTTTTCAGTGTTTCTTTTGCCAGCTCTTAAATTAACCTAAAACACTTTTAAATGTCATATTTTGGGATTTATCTTAAAACAACTTGGAAACTGAAGTTTTCAGTTGTTCCGTGTAGGAACCTAATGTTCTCAGTCCTAGGCAGTCCCATGACAGTGTCAAATTCTGTTTAACTGTTATTATATGGCAGACCCTTTAAAAAACCTTTTCAATACTTGCTCTTTTTTCTCATTAGCTGTAGAATATCTTTTATATTACACTGTTTTTTCTTTAACATTCACACTACTATGCTACTATCCATCTGAGAATCTCAGCAGAGTTTATATACTATCTAGGAAAGAATTAAGATCGTGGTAACATAGTTAAGTGTTGTTATCACTAAGAACTGGATCAGACCAATGGCTCATCTAGCCCAGTGTCCTGTATCCAACAGTGGATAGTAACAGAGATTCAGACAAGTGTACAGAATAGGGCAGTTGGAGTGATCCACCCCGTCTTCCCCACCTGACTTCTAGCATTCAGAGGTTTAGTGCTCACCCTGGGGTTGCATCTCTGATTATCTTGGCTAATGGCCATTGATAGCCCTATCTTCAAGAAACTTATCTAATTTTTTTTAACCCAGTTATACCTTTGGCCTTCACAACATCCCATGGCAATGAGTTCCACAGGTTAATTGTGCAATGTGTGCCCTTCTTTTTATTAAATCTGCTATCTATTAATTTCCTTGGGTATTGTGGAAAAGGGTAAATAATACTTTTTTCATTTTTTCCACACCATTCATTATTTTATAGACCTGCATCATATCCCCCCTTAGTCGCCTCTTTTCTAAGCTGAACAGCCTTAATCTTTTTAGTCTCTACTTCTGTAGAAGCTGTTCCACACCCTTGATCATCTTTGTTGCCCTTCTAAGAACATTTTCCAGTCCCACTATATCTGTTTTGAAATGGGGCAACCAGATTGGACATAGTATTCGAAGTATGGAAGCACCATGGATTTATGATCCATGGCATTTTGATATTTTCTCCTTTATTTTCAATCCATTTCCTAATAGTTCCTAACATTCTGTAAGCTTTTTTGACTGCTGCTGCGCACTGAGCTGAAGTTGTCAGAGAACTAGTGACAGGACTCCATTATCTATAAAATGTAAATATAAAACTAGTGACAGGACTCCATTATCTGTAAAATGGAGACCATTTTACAAAGAGAAAAAAGAGACAAAGAGAGGACCAACTTGCCCAAGGTCATACAGCAAGTCAGTGGCAGCACCAGGGGGAAAAAAAATCTAATCTCATAAGAGATAAAACTCACCTCTGCAGGAGTCTGATCATGACAACATTCTGTTAAAATTACAAATCTGCAGCAAAATCACTCATACCATTCAGCTTTCTTGAAAGAGGCCTGTGATGGTATGCCTCACTAAAAGCCAACAGCTGCTCTTTCAGGCTGACCTTTGTGTTAAACAAATTCTCCACAATTTGGACTGTAACATGTCACCTGTTCCAGTTACCGACAGGATGATGTACTGAAGTAAAAATTCTAGCCCAGCAAATTAATAAGAGTTAGGAAAATTCCTGTAAATACGAGGGCTGCTCAGTAATGGGAAACACCAAACCCCTAAGGTGCTAGTAGCATGCCAGGTGTACTGCAACTCAGAAGCAAGCATGGCGGGTGCTTCAGCAGTTAGGCCTTGTAGGCACTAGCCCTAGTGGGTCCCAGTAAACCACTCAGACACATGGCTAGGGTAGCCAACTTTGGTTGAATGAATTCCTGGAGATTTCATCACATAACATTATCTTTAATTATCAGAGGGGTAGCCGTGTTAGTCTGTATCCTCAAAAACAACGAGGAGTCTGGTGGCACCTTAAAGACTAAAATGTTTGTCTCTAAGGTGCCACCAGACTCCTCGTTGTCTTTAATTAAAGATTAATCTTTAATTCCTGGAGACTCCAGGACAATCCTTTAGGGTTGGCAACACTACACATGGCTAAGGGAGAGGTTTTGTTTTTTTTTTTTTACACAGGCTGTCAGGAAAGGAAAAGGTTGCAAATTCCATAGGACAGATGTTTAAACAGTTACACTTCAAAGTGAGCAATAGCAGTAAATGTTTAGACCCCTGGTGCAGTCGAACCGAGAGCACAGGGCTCTTCGGGCCTAGTGCCTGGGATGCCCTGGGAGAAAAGGGGGCAGTTTGCCCTGAGCCCCCATTTGAGATGGCTCCCAAACTGAGTGGCAATGTGACCTTCATACTGACTGAGGGTTGGCTGGGCCAAACCTAAATAGTGCTGTGACTCCATGTGCCAGGTTGCAACTCCTGGAGCAGGGAGTCAGGCCCAACCCCATGGGACAAGAGCTGCTGCTGACGGGTGAGTGCAGGGTGTGCTTGCTCTCCAACACACCCCACTCCTCACAGGGCCCCCTGAGTGGTTTGCACCGTTGGTAATTTTTTGGGAAGGGCTGGGGGGCCTTGGTTTCAGACTTTGCCACGAAGGCCCAAAAATCTCTGTGAAGCCCTGCTTACGGGTTTCCAAGCCAGGCACAGTTAATGTCTCTCATTGGGTCCCCTCTACACTGGCTCCCTGGCCAGCTGCTGCGGTTCCCCCATAAGTCCCACACAGACCTGCACCCAGCTGTAATGTCCGGCTGTCTCAGCCTGTTCCCGATGCAGCTCTGCATATGGTCCCTTTGGAATCTCTTCTGCTGCCAGATTCCCTGCAGCCCTTGGCTAGCCATGCAGCCTCTTCAGGATCCAACCAGATCCCTGTCACTTCGTGGTTCAGGACTTTTCCCTGTACCTGGAATGGGGAAGACAGATGTGCAGTGGGGAAGGGGAATTTTTTTTCATTGACATTTCAAATTTTATCCAAAAAAGGGGGAGGGTGTAGAATACAACATTTTCATGACTGTATTCCCCCTATGTTTTGGCCAGCTATAAAGTTTCAAAATTCAAAATTCAAAATTTAAATGTTGTTTTTAATTAAAATGTTGATTTCTGACTATTTAAACAAAACAAAAAGCAAAGGGGAGGGGAGGGCTAGAGACAATGTGAAAATCTGAGCCATAGAAGGAAGAGACAGATTGTGCCTCCCCTACTCAGAGATAGCCAGTGCAGCCCCCAGAACAGTTTAGGATAGACTTGAAAGCATCCCTAACTTGCGTCTACGCTTTATGACCCCAGTGGACTCTTCATGACTGTGGAATCACTGGGATACAGGTCTGTGCCGGCCAGTCCCCTCTTGCACCTGATCTGCCCACTCCCTCCTCTGGCCAGCCCTCACCCAGTCTTCATTTTGCCCCACAATGCCCCTTGCACCTGGGACAGCTGTGAAGGCAGCACCCAGCTGACAGAATCTGTTCTTCTTTGGGTGTTGAGATCCCCTCTAATGGGGAATTCCCAAAGCAGAGCTTACACCAGTACTGTAGCCCTTTTATGCCAGCGTACCTGGGTCAAAGCGGCCACAGGACAACAGTGAATTCTTGATTCTTCATCCTCAGCTTACAGACAAGGACTTTGTGAAAGAGGGAGAAAAGCAAACCTGCAGCACTAGATGCCCTGAAGAAGGACTCTCTCAGAGGGGATGGTTTAGGACTGATGGATTTACTGAGGAGAGTCCCACCAATTTATGCAACATCACACCTGATCGAGGGGTGGAGATGGACAGAGGAGAAATAATAGACCATTCATTGAGACAATACCTGTGATTTTATGAAAAGGTGTCAAGCATCATGTGACTTTCCCCAAATTTCATGTGAAAAAAACACTTTGTTAGTCACCATCAGTTGGAGACCTGTTTTGTGGTCTCAGTCCAGCTCCTTCATAACAGAGATCCACAACACAATGCAACAGTAGCCTACGGAGGCTGGAGTCAGCAGATATTGATTCCTGGTATAAGTATTAACCTTTTGTATCTCTGATCCATGTCAAATAACTGGTGTCAGGAAACAAAGTTCAATCTCATATCCAGAGTTCCTGTGAGTTGCTCTTTATTACACACACACACACAAATAAACTCCTACCTCCACAGTAGCATCTCAGAGCAGACTCAGTAGAGAGACCAAGAGTGGAATATGTCATGGAAGCTGAACTACTTTCTCACTTGTAGGTGGTTCCTCTAGATAAGAGCTGAGGCATATCAGAGTTGGGCTGTAGGTAAGCTTTCATTGTTACTGATGGTGCTGTCCTTGTACCTGTACTGTGTGGGCAGAGGACTCCGGCTTCCAAAGCTCTTAGGGTATATCTACGTTTCAAGATAGAGGTGTAAATTTCACCTTGAGGAGACATACCCATGTTAGCTGTGATCAAACTAGCAAGCTCAAAATAGAGTGTACCCATAGAAGCTCGAGTGGCAGGAGGAGCTAGCTAACTGAGTATGTGCCTAGTATCTCGGACTGACACAGCTAGCCCCTCCCTCTGCTCATGCCATGGCAGCTATGCTCTAATTTTAGTGCACTAGCTTGATCACTGCTATCACAGGTATGTCTCCTTGAACTGGAATTTACACCTCCAGCTCAAAATGTAGACATACCCTGAATCCAGTGTTTTCTATGAGCACTGCTTTGGTGTAATTATGTATTAATACAAATACAAATGATATTTTGGGGACTTCGAAATCCATAAAAATCCTTCAGTAACTTTCTGAGTGAATGCACTCTAGTAATTTATTATAGTTGGGTGAATACTCTTCTGAATTTTCTAGGATCTTAAAAAGTTTAACTCCTCTATATGTGTTTTGCTATAACATCTTATTTTAAATATTCATTGTGTTCCAGAATGTATTGCTATGTTTATTCAAATCCTTTATTTTCTTGTTTCTCTAAGTATTTTTCAAACTGTTACCTTGCCTCATTGTCAGGTTTGTCATTGTCTTTAGCATGGCTACATTATTTGTTTGCAGTCTGGGCATATTCAGAAACACATATTAGCATATTAGTCTGCAGAGCTCTTAAAAAGAGTTACTTTCTTTTATTCTGCCAACCATAAAAAGATAATAAAAAGTCTTGTTTATCACAGTCAAAAAAGCTTTACAAATTATTAAATCTTTGCAGATCATTGTGGCTTACAAGGAGGTAAACAGAGCACATAGTCATAACTCCATTAAAATGAGGACTATAAATTTTGTGAAAAAAGTTATTAACTAGGGCAATTTATTACGGAATCGCAGAGATAACGAACTTCTCTGTGTGCAACTCGAAATATAGATTTTTCAGGCTGTGCTGAGAGATATTTAAGGCTCAACTTTCTGTAGAAGGCAGCCAGCATAAAAGAAGAGACATTGAGTTAAATTTTTTGGTTGCAAAGGCTCCTGTTTTGTCTGTTTTACAGCAAATAAAGCTCAGTATTCAGAGTAATTTGTGTCTCTGCTACTTAGATGCCCCTTTCTGCACTGTAATTTTGTTTTGTTTCGATGTTATGTTTAATACTGTAGTGCGGTCTCCGCTAACACTTCATAGCTTTAATCCATACTGTCATTCACAGTTCCAGAGTTAATGCTAAAACTAGCTTATAAGCTTCAAAAGAGAGAGAGGAAGAGTCCCCAAGATCAAAGAGGTGGTGACAGATGAAAGAAAATCAGAAAATGCCTTTAGGAACTAACAAGGAGACTCAAGGAAAAATGCACCAAAGATCCAATCAACACATACACGTACCCAAATAGAGAGAGAAATCTTCTGTGAGGAAAGATAGAATAATATGAGGGAGGATGATTGTTGTTATTTAGGCAAGAGATGGATTTCTAATGGCAGAGGAAGTGAAAGAAGGTGTGGATTTGGAGAAAGTTGTTTCTGTCCTTCCACCATTCAGGCAAAATGGGAAAGAGTGACATTCAGTGGCCCTATATAAGAGGATGAATTACTTATAATTGTGTTGAGACACGATGTAGAATAGTTCATATTCTTCAGCCACATCTGTGATTGGAGTGTAAAGAATGAGCTTTGTTTTCCAGTATGTTCAGTATGTGTTTGGAAAAGTTAATACCTCTTTAGGAAATCTAATGGAGGAAATTCTTATATATTTCCAACAGAACATGATACCTATTTTAAACATGCGCAAAAGAATAAACAAAAGCTGACCAGAAGAAAGCACCTATTTCCTAACAGTTAGTGTCGATAATAACTTTATTAAGGCCCTAGTCCAAAACCCATTGAAGTCAATGGGACTCTTTCTACTGACTTTGATGGGTTTTTGCTCTTGCTATTGAGGGGCATAAGTATCTAGGATCAAATCCTGAAGTCTTTACTTAGGTTCACTCAGTCTTTACTCAGGCAAAACTCCCACTGAAGTCAATGGGAAACTTCTGCTCTCAGCTGCACATGTACCAGTCAACTTTGCACTGATGTGACTGAGAGTAGAATTTAGCCTATTGAGAGTTCTGAATGAATAGGGACTTCGCTCCGTATTGCACAAATGAAGCAAGTCTTAAATGTGCCTCTGTAATCCTTCATTAGTTGTTTATACAAGAGTCTGCATTTGTTTAAAAATTCTTATTTTTCAGGGTTTGACTGTATACAGCCCAGCAAAGCGAATGGATTTTCTCTCATCAGATGCTCATTAGCTTCTAGATCATCTGGTTACCTAATTTAAGTAAGTAACCTTGTGTAATTAAGGAAGGCACGTCCTATTAGCATTCAAAGTGGTCAGTCTGTGTCAAGATTTAAGAAACATAAGTCTGCTGCTGCTGCTTTTAGCTGTTCTTAATTGCTGATTATTTTAGTGTTTAAATTGTACAGTGTTCTGGGACTCTTCTGAAGGATGCTACACCCAGTTGCTGTTGTTTATGCATTGTATCAAAAATGGAACCAATTTACTCATGTTGTGCTCTCTGGCTCTATTAATTAATGACTGAGTCTAATGTTAGAGGTTCACTGTTAGCCAAACCAAGGCTAAGGCTAAGACAAGTTGAGCCTACAGCAAGCCAAATCTGGACGTGCAGAATAAAGAGATATTAAGCTTAGGCCAGATCATGCCCTGCCATAGGATGGAGAAAATGGTAGGAGGAAATCTCAGTGAGGATCCACTCTTAGGGGGTTTGGTGTATTTGAGAGACAGTCTGAGGAAGGCAGGTGTGTGTGTGTGTGTGCACGCTGGGGTAGGAAGACTGAAAGGGCCTAATGTGGTTGCTGAGTCGGTAAGAAGTAATAGGTGGTTTGCTAGGCTGTCAGAGGACTGGGAGAAGGTGAAGGAGAGTTGCCAGGTTTGAGTGGTTTGAGGAGGCTAGAGGAGAGGTCAGCTGGTCCTGGTCCAGGTAAGGCCTGGTGGAAATTTGGAGTGGAGCTGCTCTATAACAGCAGCTTCCTCCCCTCCAGGAAAACAATTAGCAGCTTAAGCAACTCTGCTCCTTGGCTTACCCTGCCCCTTGAGTAGCTTGAGTCAGGTTTCCTGGAGGGGCAGTGGTAGGTTCCTACACCTGTCTACAGCTTTAGGGCATTGGTTGAGTCATTTATGGGATGGGTATTAAGCACCCAGGAGGATTCTCTGAACTAAGGCAGGACTGCTGGCAGCTCAGCTTCACCTGGTGGGTCTATTTCACTATAACTTCTAAGGCTTGTAGATAATTGAGACTCAGTGAACTGGCTCTGCCATCATAAATGCCATCAAAAAAGGCTATTTATCAAAGTGTAATATATTGCCTGTGGCAAAGAGCAACTTACAGAAGTATCATTTCAGCTGGAAGTTCTGGGGAATTAAAAGACTAGTAGAATCAAATCAGTTTTAGAAACTATTTAAATGATCCAAAATACGCCATACTTGGGTTATTGCATTATTTAAAAAAAAGCATTAGTCCTGCACAGGCCATTATTTTACCATTAGCATAATGTCATCAGTTAATGAAGACTTTTAGGAAACATTCACACAGCTATTGGATATGATTTGTTAGACTAAACATTTATACCCTTGGATAACAGATGTGATTAAAATGATGCCAAAGTCATCTACTTTGCAACAAACCTTCATCAGTGTCAATCAGTGACCTAACAGCATATGTTTTCTTGATGGTGCAAAATAGCTCTAATTTCACCCAGATGGATATTCTTTCCCACCAACCATAATTTTGCCTGAAGTATTGAGACAGGAAAATTTCTGTCATAAATTAATCTGTCTGTGGTTCCCCACTGATCAAGCAGATTCCATCATTAGACAACGTGGGTGAGGTACTTCACCTTGAATTGTCCCTTAAAATAAGTGTTCCCTACTTATACTAAACAATCTGTTCCACCTTGCATTTAGCGGGGACACTCTGAGTATGTTTCCCAGATCTGAAGAGCTCTGTGTAATCTCGAAAGCTTGTCTCTCTCACCAACAGAAGTTGGTGCAGTACAAGATACTACCTGACCCACCTTGTCTCTCTAAAAGGCAAGAATGTAAGGATATTTTGGGTTGTCCCTTCTCCATGGTCTTCCAGGTGATTTTTTTGAGCAAGTCTTTCACCTGTTCATTTCTTCGCTGCTGTTCCTCCTCTGAAAGGATTCATGATTTATAATACATATTTATTGAAGGTGTCCTAGCACTGAAGCATTCTTGGTTTTAAAATATTTGCAAGTGGTTCCCAATAATCTGCTACTTGAAGAACATTTAGAACCTGTTTCACAGATGATTGAATAAAATAGGAGTCTTTTCATTGACTTAATTGGGCTTTGGATGAAGCCATTAGTTTGTAAATTACTCTGGCCCCCCTATTATCTGAAGATCTAACCATAGTATATAGCTGATTCTAGCAGTGTGCCCCATATTTGCTATGAGTATCTGTTGCTCTGTGTATGCTGAAATCTAACTGAGCTACTCTCTCATTCTAAAAAATAGCCCTTCCAGAACAAACCCGAGGCATATTAGCAGGGCAGAGTAGAGAAGTTTACTGGTTCAACTGCTAGGCCTGTCGATATAGCATCTTCCACAAGCAATACTTTGATCCTAAACAACTTTAACACACAACTTAAGAAAAGAACCCTTAGGCTAGTTGCAGTTGTCAAATGGACTCTTGCTACTAGACTATATAACACCTCTACAGCAGCTCATGCTCATTTACAAAATGTTGCTCATCTCTTAAAAGTAAACATCATGGTATTCAGAAGGTAGTAAGTACCGTACCACTAATCATTACATGAGAGTTTGTGTTTGTTGAGGTATTTTTGCTTCCCTGGTGGATTGGGTCCATATGAAAACACACTGTGCACTAGACTTCTGTACAAAGGTGAAGATCCTCAGCTGGTGTAACTCTTCTGAACTCCATAAAAGTCACAAAAGTCCATAAAAGTCACAATGTGGAGTGGGGTGACAGATGAGACCTTAACCCATTTTCCTGGTCAGGGTGGAAAATGTTTTTGGTGCCTCTCCCCCACCCTTCAAGCAGCCATACCAAAATTAAACCAACCAAAAAAACCTTCATGCCAACCAATCAGCGGGGGAAAAATGTTTCCTGCTCCCTGGGTCCCAGGGTCACTGCCCTGCTCACCCAGCCCTGTAGCATGGAGTGGGAATGACTTCAATGGAGCTATGACAATTTTTGCTAGATGAGGATCTACCCTACAATAGTCAGAATGGATAGGTCAAACAAAGCTATTTTACACTTCTTCTTGTTGTCATTATAAATACACGGTTGGAATTTTCCCCACCAAATGGAAAGGTACATTTAAGAAAGTACCTTGCCCTTTTCACGAGTTGCAATCCTGCCCCACCCACCCCATATTGTGGCTTGTCTTCATAGCAAGATATAGCATAACCTAAAACCTAGCCACAGTCTTGAAGAGAGTGGCTCTGAATGGGCAAATGCACTCTCAAGTGAAAACTCACAACTGACCAGACCTGTTGGGGTTCATATGCTTGCTATGTTCATAGTTCAGGGAGGCATGGCCATGTGGTGCTTATTGGAAAGGATGAGACTTCCACTTAACACATGGAAACTCCATGGTTCCCCTGGGCTTTGCTTATATGCTCCCCAGCCCTGCACAGTGTTGTGAGAGCATTAACATACACAAACAGCACATAGAGTTTGCAAGGAGGCAATGTGGGCATTGCCCTCCCTGACCCCCCTCTTCCTGACGCTGGCTCCTGTATATGGGGAAAATAAAGGTGGCTTAAAGACACTTTTTGCCTCACCGCTCTACTCCTGCCGTAGGCTCCAGAATGGAATAAGTGAGAATCCGGACCATAACGTTTTTGACACAGTGTGCAGGAGTTGAAATGCTAAGCAAATGTACTGTACTTGCAGCCAACATAGAGCATTTTCATGTACACTGTACTGGTTTCATTTAATCTGGGGGGTGGTATTAACACAATGAGGAAATGTTAACCAGCTCACTGTGATTATCTTCTATCCTTTCAAATAATGCCATGGGATCTTTAATATCCACCTAAACACCCCCCAGAAATAAATTGGCCTTTGCTTAAATGTCTCATTGTGATGAAGACTCTTTTCCTTTTTTTAAATCTTCTTTCCAATAATAAATTGCTATTTTTACAGCTGCAGATACAGAGTGAGGGAAGGTCAAGCTTATTAAATAAACCATCAGTCTCTTTTACTTTTCTGAGCCATTTTATGAATCAAACAACTGTGATGTCTCAGTTCAGTTCCCAGTGGACTCCAGCCCAAATTCCCAATCTACCACACAGAATTTAGATTAGGACGGCTCTACCATGGAAAATTATTCAGCTCTGCCAGCTCTTTGAGTTTTCTGTAACTCTATGGGACTAGAGGGAAATCCCCGCACCTCTGATTGTCACATGGTGGGTTAGGGATCAAGGGTACATAAGAGGGGACTGGCAGTGTGTGGGTCAGAGGTTCATGGGAGGGTGGTGGAGGCACATAAAAGCACTAAGGGTGAGAGGCACTTGGAGGGGATCATAGGTTAGGGAACCTTGGCAGCAAAGGCCTGACAGTAGGGTTGTGGACTCATTGGCAAAATCCAGCGCCCTCCAGTAGGTATGAAGCAGGGAACTATTTCCTGATGTAGCTAGGAGTTTGGGTGGAGCGGAGGTGCAGGTGTGAGGGATTTTAGGGAAACCAGACTGAGCTGGTGTGTTGATTAGAGGGTACAGTGGAGAATTGGGACTATGGGAGTGGTGATTTTTTTGGCCAGAGAAAGGGGAGTCAAACATAAGACCTGAGAGATCAGTCACTGGGAACAGCTAATGGGGACTATGGTGGTGGCAATTTCTTGCCCAGGCAAAGGAGAAACATGGACAAGTGCAGGGAGGCATGGCCATGTGGTGCTTATTGGAAAGCATGAGACTGGACCAAGGCTATCTTGGATGGTTTACACGCAACAAATCCTGCATCTTGGCGTGGGGGTTAGATTAGATTATCCTTGCGGTCCCTTCTAAGCCTATGATTCTATGATTGTATGATTTCTACCTACCACATGGAAACTCTGTGATCCCCTGGGCTTTGCTTATTAAAGGTAGAGCTTATGGCTGTGCTTTCCCTTCCCTTGAGTAGCTTAGGGGACTTGCTGATGGTGATTGCTGAACAGCACCTGCGGTGATGAGTGAGTATGGGTATATGCAGAATGGGTAGGTGTGCGGATAAGTGTACAGAACGTCTATATGTATTCACAGAGTGTGTGTGTGTGTAGAATGAGTGGACAGGTGAGTGGGGAATGAATGGGAGTAGGTGGTGGAGGAGACGTATGGGCATATTGAGTGTGTGGGTGGAATGCCAGGATGGAGTGAAAGTTGGTGTGGAATGAATGCAAATTGAAATGTATGGAATGTATGCATGGAGTGGTTGTGAGTGAGATACACAGACAAAGTGTCTGCACGTTTATATGAAAGAGAATCCACTAGTTTCTTTTGTTTGTTTGCAAATGTTGGCAAGGATGAAGATTTCTCCCTCTTGGTCCATTTTCTCCCTGTCATATTCAAGGTGCAGTAATGAGAGCACTGCTGTTTTCTAGTTTATCAGAAGCTGATCGTGGTGGATATTTGGTTCCCAGTAACACTTGAGGACAAAGCTGTAGGTCAACACTTTTTCAAAATTTGTCTACTAGTTACTTAACATTAATTTATTATTTATTTATTTCTCATGGACCAGGACCCCAATGTGTTGGGTGCTGTACAAACACAAAACAAAAAGACAATCCCTGCCCCAAGGGACTTACAATCTAAATATAAGCCATGAGACAACAGATGGATATAGGGCTTGCCTACATGTACCTTTAGTTTGCACTAGTAGTTTTGCACTAGTTTAGTTTGCACTAGTAGAGCCTACATGGGACAGTTACAGTGGAACGCTTTTGTGCCCACAGCAATTCACACCCCCACAGTCCACACTGTGGGGCTGTGCGTCCTTTTCATTAGAGGGAGTGTTTTGTCTATCCCAGTCCACATGCAGACCGTACGTGTCCGTAGTAGCACTGGGCCCCAGACAAAGACGGGGATAAGCACGTGCATGAACACATACCACCTGCTACTCCTATTCCTTCAGGACCTAGAGACAGCCAATCATTGATCAATACCAGCGGGGAAAGGACATGGACAGGCCCTTTTCTGGCAGCACCCCCAGGGAGGGCACTAGTTTTGGAGGTGAATTCCCTCTCCTCTCTTGCAAAGGGAATTGCAATTTGCACCCCTTGCACTGATGGGGTTGTGTTAAGGCCAGTAAGTCCATCCATGTTTAGGAAGTTGATGATTAAGCAAGTCAACAGCTATAGTGTTGTTCCGGGAACCTGAAGAGGTGGATATGTTTTCCTATTGAAGGTGAAGTGCTACAGGTAAAAGTAAGAGTATATATTTACCCAGAATATCTTTGCCTTGTGTAACCATTATACTCCATAAGGGGTGCATTTTAGGACTTGCATGCTGGTCCTACCATGGGAGTTAGTTACCTTGCTTTAAGCAAACAGAAGGGCAGTCACCAGCTGACTCTAGGGCCTAGGGGATTGGAGACTCAGTTATTCTTATATTTATATTACAGCTCTGCCCAGTGGCTTCAATCAAGAGTAGCATCTCATTTTGCAAGTTACAATACAAACCTATGTTAGCAATTAGGGTGGTCAATCCAGCCTGCCTCTTAAAAACTGAATTTAAAAATCCCAGCTTCCCTTTAGCGAATGCTGGAGGGAGCAGGAGCCAGCTGGGCTGAAACAGAGCCACTTGTGGCAGCAAGATCCAATTGAGAGAGGATAGGGGATGCTACTGACACTAGACAGTTTGGTCGCTGGATAGGGTGCACTGCTCTCTCGTGCTTGGATGCAGTTTGGAGCTTCCACTCAGGAGCATCTGCTACTGATGCTATTTGCAAAGAGATAAGGAGCGTGCATTGTATCGATTGTAATGCTAGCACTGAAAGCCAACATCGCAAATGTATTATACAACAGAGGCACCCATAAATTGATGAGGGCTCTGAAAAGCTGAAGATGACGTTCCTTTCAGACTTGGTATTTTGAACTGTCTGTTGCATATCATGAAACATCAAGTCACTTGTGAAGGGGAAAAGACAGAACCACAGAGCTGTGTGTGCCTGCTAAGCCCATTTGCAGTAGAACAATAGCATCCCCATTTAAATTCAGTAATGCAGTTTTCAGGACAATATTATCTCTGGATTGCAGGGATCTGTGGGGTTGCAGTTTTGTCAGTGTTTAGGCTGTGCGAGGAATTTTAGCAGAGAAGTTTATTGTGGAACTGCTGTCAATTTGCAAATTAATGAAGTGGTCAAAGACAATTGGCAAAGAAAGCTAAATGGGGAATACAGAACTTTTGGTTGGAGTTAGTAGCTCTTGTGATCCAGATAGCAATCCTTGTCATATCAGGAGAATAGTTTTGCAGCTGAGAAATCCTACAAGATGAATTCAGTGCAAAAAGCCTTGGCGTAAAGTCAGACAAGGTGCAGTTTGTGGGAAAGAAAGTTGAGGAGTTGTGGCTAGCAGAGCTGTGTGTACTTCATGTTGAAATAGCATGATGTGTTCTGCTGTCGACCTAATACCTTTGAGTTCAGTTTAAAATAGATATAGCCAGTGATGAGCTGCCAAAATCTTAAGAACGGGTTCCCTCCTCACCCCAAGAGGGGGTCGTTGCCCACCCCCACCCCCCAGGACTCCTGCCCCATCCAACCCCCCCGCATTCCTTGATGCCCCCCCCAGGACCCTTGCCCCATCCACCCCCTCCCCTGTCCCCTGACTGCCCCCAGAACTGGGCAGAAGGGTCTCGTGGGCCACTGTAGTGGGTGCCCACCCCACCCCTAAGAGCCAGAGGCACCTGCCTCGGGAAGCTCCCAGGAAGTATCCGGCAGGTCCCTCTGGCTCCTAGGGGCGGGGGAGCGTAGCTGGGGGGGGAGTAGGGGGAGTGGCTGCTCCCCCACTGATCACATCAAAAGTGGCGCCTTAGGCGCTGACTTCCTAGGTGCTCCGGGGCTAGAGCACCCACGGGGAAAATTTGGTGGGTGCAGAGCACCCACCAGCAGCTCCCCGCCCCGCGCCTGGCCCCAGCACACCTCACCTCCGCTCCACCTCCTCCCCTGAACGCACCGTCACACTCTGCTTCTTCACCCCCACCCCCGGCTTCCCGCAAATCAGCTGTTTGGCGGGAAGCTGGGGAGGGCTGAGAAGCAGGCGGCAGCTTCCCACTCAGGCCGAGGGTGGCGGAGGTGAGCTGGGGTGGGAAGCGGTTCCCCTCCACGTCCCTCCCCCCCCAGGTTACCTGCTGCGGCGCGGGCAGCCCTCCTCCCCTGCCCCAGCTCACCTCCGCCTCTCTGGGCCTGAGCGGGAAGCCGCGGCCTGCTTCTCAGCCTGCCCCAGCTTCCCACGCGAACACCTGATTCGTGGGAAGCTGTGGGGGTGGAGAAGCAGAGTGGGGCAGTGCATTCAGGGGAGGAGGCGGAGGTGGAGCGGAGGTGAGCTGGGGCTGGGGTGGGGAACTGCCGGTGGGTGTTCTGCACTTACCAAATTTTCCGCTTGGGTGCTCCAGGGCTGAAGCACCCATGGAGTCGGCGCCTAAGGCGCCACTTTTGGCCGGTTAAATTTAGAAGCCCTTTTAGAACCTGTTGTCCCTCGCGGAACAACCGGTTCTAAAAGGGCTTCTAAATTTAACAACCGGTTCTAGTGAGCCGGTACGAACTGGCTCCAGCTCACCACTGGATATAGCTACAGCTGACTGGCTGAATAATATTAAACAGAACAGGTCTGCCCTTTAGCTCTCACTGAGCCCAGCATACTTAAAGACACTAATTCTGAACAGAAAAGTGATTTCCAGATCAAAAGAAAAGTTGAACTATAAATGGCCATAGTTACTTAATACAAGCCAAGCCAAATCCCCAGGGGTCATCCCTTCTATTTCCATGAGAGCAGAGAGGCAAGAAGGAAGGATTGTTGTGTGTCTAAGGCACTGGCCTGAGGCTTAGGAGTTCTAGGTTTAGTTCCTGGCTTGGCAATGAATTTCTTCACTGCTCTGGGTACCCGCATGGCCCCACAGTATGCCAACATATTTACGGCTGACTTAGAACAACGCTTCCTTAGCTCTTGTCTCCTAACACCCCTAGTCTACTTCCGCTACATTGATGACATCTTCATCATCTGGACCCATGGAAAAGAAGCCCTTGAGGAATTCCACCATGATTTCAACAATTTTCATCCCACCATCAACCTCAGCCTAGACCAATCCACACAAGCGATCCATTTCCTGGACACTACTGTGCTAATAAGCGATGGTCCCATAAACACCACCCTATACCAGAAACCTACTGACTGCTATACTTACCTACATGCCTCCAGCTTCCATCCAGGACACACCACATGATCCATTGTCTACAGCCAAGCTCTAAGATACAACCGCATTTTCTCCAATCCCTCAGACAGAGACAAACACCTACAAGATCTCTATCAAGCATTCTTAAAACTACAATACCTACCTGCTGATGTGAAAAAACAGAATGACAGAGCCAGAAGAGTACCCAGAAGTCACCTACTACAGGACAGGCCCAACAAAGAAAATAACAGAATGCCACTAGCCATCACCTTCAGCCCCCAACTAAAACCTCTCCAGCACATCATCAAAGATTTACAGCCTATCCTGAAAAATGATCCCTCACTCTCACAGATCTTGGGAGACAGACCAGTCCTCGCTTACAGACAGCCCCCCAACCTGAAGCAAATACTCACCAGCAACCACACACCATACAACAAAAACACTAACCCAGGAATCTATCCTTGCAACAAAGCCCGATGCCAACTTTGTCCACATATTTATTTAAGTGACACCATCATAGGACCTAATCACATTAACCACACCATCAGGGGCTTGTTCACCTGCACATCTACCAATGTGATATATACCATCATGTGCCAGCAATGCCCCTCTGCTGTGTACATTGGCCAACCCGGACAGTCTCTATGCAAAAGACTAAATGGACACAAATCTGACATCAGGAATCATAACATTAAAAAACCAGTAGGAGAACACTTCAATCTCTCTGGCCACTCAGTAACAGACTTAAAGGTGGCAATTTTGCAACAGAAAAGCTTCAAAAACAGACTCCAGTGAGAAACTGCTGAGCTTGAATTAATATGCAAACTAGATACCATTAACTTGGGTTTGAATAGCGACTGGGAGTGGCTGGGTCATTACCCATATTGAATCTATTTCCTTAAGTTAAGTATCCTCACACCTTCTTGTCAACTGTCTAAATGGGCCATCTTGATTATCACTACAAAAGTTTTTTTCTCCTGCTGATAATAGCTCAACTTAATTAATTAGCCTCTTACTCCACCTTTTCATGTTCTCTATATGTGTGTATATATCTTCTTACTATATGTTCCATTCTACGCATCCGATGAAGTGAGCTGTAGCCCACGAAAGCTTATGCTCAAATAATTTTGTTAGTCTCTAAGGTGCCACAAGTACTCCTGGTTTTTTTGCGGATACACATTAACACGGCTGCTACTCTGAAACCTTTAGTAAGTCTGTGCCTCAATTTCCAATCTCTAAAATGGAGAGAATAATGCCACTGTGAAGTGCTGAGACTTTACAGTGAAGGCTGTGGCTAGATAGGGAGAAGCATCTCAGGCCCAGATCTACAAAGGTACTAAGGCATTGCAGCGCTCAGTATTGCAGCACTGTGACGGGGTGTCCACCTCACAGAAGGGCTGAAGGAGTTAAGAGCCAGGTGGGCCAATTAACTGCCTAGGCTGCACCTTGAGGAGGAGCCAGGGATCAAGGACTAATTAGAGATGAGGTTCAGCTGCATGGGGACAGGAGGGGTCCCTATAAAGCCCAGCAGCTGAAAATAGTAGGGGGCTAGAGAAAGAAAGTGCATCCCTTCTCAGGGTGAGGGAAGCCAGCCAGCCAACCTAAGGATATAGAAGTAAAATTTGGGACTATACTCATTGTAGGATCCCTGGGCTGGGACCCAGGTTTGAGGATTCAGCTGATTTCCTCTACCAGCCACTGGAAGGATGCCTGAGACAGTGGGTCTTGGGAGATTTTAATACCCTGGAAGGGGAGGACCAAGCCATGAAGCAGGAGCAGTTGAGTCCCAAGTGAGTGACGCAGGGAGAGTGATGGAGTGAGCAATTGCAGGAGAGAGTCAGACTGGCAGAGCTAATCCCTAGACACGGCCAGAAGGAGGTGCTCTGATGGTGAATAGAACACCCTGTGACAGGCACTTACAAAATCACAGGAAAAACACTATGGTCCACAAAAGCCTGAGTTAGGCGCAGAGGCTCGCTATACAATAAATACGGAAAAAATAGGCACTAAAGGATGCAATCCACAAAAGCCATCAGGCATGGTGGGGAGCCCTCTAAAATAGCCAATGGGAGATGCTGATTACAGGGATGTGTGCTAAGAGCTCCTGAAGATGGACACCTTTCTCTGCCTCGCTCCCCACAAAACAGCTAGAGGAGATGGTGATGCTCATCTTTTAACCTAGGGGCTGGAGAATTCATCCAGGATGTGGGAGACCCTGGTTCAATTCCCCTCTCTGCCAGAGAGGGGAGAGGATTTGAACAGGGATCTCTTACTACTTGGATACATTCTCTAAAATCATGGACTATGACCGGAGGCCTGGATGGATCCCCTGGAACTTGGCTGCAGTATGGGGTTCCACCACAATACGTACTCCAGGAGGTGAGGGCAGCCTTATTGCCCACCTCTTGGACTTTCCTTAAGCAGGCCCTGTGGGACAGTGCTCCTCGCCTGGCTCTAACCCCTGGCCTTCTAGACCTTGTCATCAGGCCCCTGACTCACAAGCTCCCCCAGCTGTCCCCTCCACATACCCCAAGCCAGCTGCATGATCTGCAGCTGGTCCATTTCCAAACCATGCCGAGGAAACAACTGTACACACTTGTGTGCCACACCTTTCATTTCCTCACCCCCTTGTCTTGCCCCAACAGCAAGTGGTGGGATCTCTTATCACCTGTGGAGGGTGAGGAACCCCAGTGGGCCAGTCTGTATTCCACCCAAGTCCCATGGACCCCTGGAGATATTAGTTGTGGCTCCTTCATGGAACCGTGAGCACAGGTGTGTACTTGGCACTCTTCACTCCCCTTCCTGACACCTGCCCTTTCTGCAGGCTGAGGGAGCCTCTTTTCTAGCTCCTCCAGAACCTTCTCCTTAGGTTCTGGCTTCACTTTTCCCCATACCTCCTGATTTATGCACATCCCATCCATGGCCCCATGAAGTCATGAGACCTCCTTGTCAACCTCCTCTGGGTGTTGGCCAATGTTGCCATCCACCATACCAGGAGGAGGATGCTGGATGAGGAGATGCTCTGTGACTGTGAGGCCTGTTTCTGCTCCTCCATCATACATCCATGAGGAGTTCATCTAGGCTGAATGCACTAGCTCTCTACCTAGACACTTTCGAGGAGCAGTGGGTGCTGTTGGGAACCAGAGGACGACACTGAACAGAGAACCCTGAACTTTTAACCCTATAACTCTCCCTCCTGTCCTTGTTTTATCATTAGTTGTTCCCCTGGAATTGCTTGGGATCTGGGTCTGGTAGCTCCTCCCCTTAGGTTGAGGAGAGGGACCTTTATCTGTGGATGGGTGCATTCCCAATAGGTACATTCTCTAACCACTGAGTTATGGGATATTCTGATTTGGGGCACCCTCAGTCCCTTCTGTTAAAGCTGTTCCACTGTGGATAAATAATAAAAGGGTGACTGTAGCAGGGGGACTGGACCTGTGGTCTCCCACCTCTCAGGTGGGTGCCTAACCCCTGGACTACAGTATCATTCACTCACTCCCTTTCTCTCCCAATGACTCTCTGAATGTTGATACTGTGATAAACTCAGGACAGACAGCTGCAAATGGGGGGTAGAAAACAGTCCCAGAAGGTTAAAAGGCCCTCCTCCCTATCAACTGAGTAGGGGTAACTACAGGTCAATCAGGTTCAGCTGAGAAGGGGTTACCAGAGAATCAATTAGGTTGGTAATCAATCAATTACCAGAGAATCAATTAGCTGAGAGGGGGTTACCTGAGGTCAATTAGGATCAGCTGATTCCAACTAAGAGCTGCCTGAGACCTTTTTAAACCCTCCCCTGGAGGTGGGGAGAGAGAGAGGTGTGTCAAGCTGCCAGTAGGCTAGGTGCAGGAAGACAGTGAGCCTCACCAGGTGGGGAGGTTGTAGTCCCTCGCAGAAGGGAAGAAAAACAAGCTCAGGAGACTAGCTGAGGGAAGGAATGGACTTCCCCTGTGCATCCTAGAAGGACTGTTTACCCAAGCCTGTCTCACCAAGGCTAAAAACAGCTGAGGCTGGTGAGAAGGTACCTTGCCACAATACCTAGCAGAACAGTCATTGGGTCAGTCATTGGCACATCCCAGCTGAGTGCTCTAACCTCTGGGATGAAAGTTATAAGGTAGGCACCACCACCTCCTTCTCTAGTGGCAGCTGGATTCTGAATGGGACCTAATCCAGTCAGCAGGTCTGAGTAGATCTACTGGATCAGGCCCTGCATGTTACTTATGTGGACAAATGCCTATCTGTCTCCCTGGTTTGTGAATTGCTCTGCAGCTTGGGAAGGAAATGAGCATTTGGAAGTCTTGAGTGAGGCATACCTCATACCTCCCTTCAAATCCACATGTGTTTGCTGAGTAAGATAATGCTGAACTCTAATGGACAAAATAACTCTCTGGCGAAGCTATGCTGGCATTGCAAGGAGGCTATCAGTGCAGAAGTAAGAGGACTCTCAAGTGTCCTGAGACTGTTCCTGCTTTGATTTGGTAAGTAAAATCTCTGGGTACATAAATAATAAAGTAAACAATAAGATATCAAATCTCTTGTAGTTCAGTGATCCAGTCAGACCATGATTACTATCATCAGGGCCAGGTTATACTATTTAAAATGAAATTGGGGTGATCCTCTCTCAACATTGGTTGTTAACCTAAGTGAAATAGGTGTGCTTTGGGGGAGCTTTAATAGACCCATTGCCAACCCCAACTGTTCAAAAATCACCAGTCAGGCCACAAGCAACTGAGATTTAAAACCAAATAAATATTGGAGGTGGTATTTACCTTTTGGCTTTTGAGGCTGTAGGGTACACTTGGGTAACCTTTCCCATGTGCAGACTAGAAATTATTTTAATTTAAGCTGAGACTGAGAGCTGGGACTCTAAGAAAAATACTAAATGTTGTGGCTGGCAATAAATTTGATTTGGCAACAGCGTTTATTGTATCTGACTACAACTCTCACAGCTATATGAATTCACCAGGAAACTCTTCAAACACTTTATTTTCAAGGACATTATTTTACTTTATTTCAAAGAGTTCTAAGAAATAGAAATTCTGAAAAACAAATTGTGATATTCATGTGCAGGCATTGTACTGATCAAACTGAAAAACCTTAAATATAAGGTATTGCTGTTGGTGTGCAGTTCTGATTATTTATCTCTTGGCATTGTCGTCCTATTTTAGTGAGTACACAGCAGTTTGAAGGAGTGGATTTTTATCCCTCTTAACACACACACCTTTTAAATGGTGTAAATTGGTCACTTTCAAGATAGCTCATGCATCAGATTAAATGTGTTGTATTACTTTTATCTTTAGAATGCAGTGCAATTGTGAATGCAGTGATGAAAAGCCATCAAGCTCCCATTTCTGGTTCCTTCCAGACAACACAAGTGGATAATCTTTGTAAAAAGATTTACCAGAGACATGTACTGGTATTGCCTGTATACAAACCTGCAGTGTTATGCTACCATTGTAAATTAGTTACATCCTCATTTCCTCCTCTCCTCCCAGCCATATTCAGGGTTCTGTGTTGAAGGCCATGTTCAGCTGCCAAAGATTGGCTTAAACTTCTAGTGACAAATTATGTGCAAATTGATTAAAAAATATAATCACCTAGCTCAAGTACCCCAAGCTAATATTTAGGTTTCAGAGTAGCAGCTGTGTTTGCCTGTATCCACAAAAAGAACAGGAGTACTTGTGACAACTTAGTCTAACACATTTAGTAGAGCATAAGCTTTTGTGGGCTACAGCCCACTTCATTGGATGCATAGAATGGAACATATAGTAAGAAATCTGTGGTGTGTGTGTGTGTGTGTGTATATATATATAATATAAACATAAACACACAAAGTTGGAAGTTGCCATACAAACTGAGAGCCTAATTAGTTATGAGCTATTATCAGCAGGAGAAAAAAACTTTAGTGATCATCAAGATGGCCCACTTGATCATCACTACAAAAGTTCTCTCCTGCTGATCATAGCTCAACTAATGAGAAATGATCAGCAGGAGAGAACTTTTGTAGTGATGATCAAGTGGGCCATCTTGATGATCACTAAAGTTTTTTTCTCCTGCTGATAATAGCTCATAACTAATTAGGCTCTCACAGTTGGTATGGCAACTTCCAACTTTGTGTATCTTATACACATACACAGTCCACAAAAGCTTATGCTCTAATAAATGTTAGTCTCTAAGCTAATATTTAGTTTCTAGCTGCTTACTTAAAATAGCATCATTTGTAATTAACTTTTTTCATTATGAAAATCCCAGAGCAGGTGATCCCTTTTCAAATTCTTGATAAGGGATGCATGTTGCTCTGACTTTCACGCTGTCTGTGGCATCGCGTAGGCCTTAATTGCATTCAATTACAATAGTTAATTGCATAAAAGAGGAAGGAATGGAAACATAGCTTGCATTATGTAATTTTCTAAAAGTTAGGGATGGGAGAATCTAATATCCATCCACTCAAATGACTTAATATCCTTTGCTTCATCCTTCTTGTTTCAGCAATGTGTTCTGGTATGCAGGGATCTTCTAGGCTGGCCACACAAGAGCAACCAGCTGTCACCTTGTGGAGCACAACTGCTGTACAATACAATATACTATCATCATGGAGGTAGTAAGACTTTGTCTGCCTATCCAGTCTCATGAAAGTCAGGTTCAGTTCAGGAGGTTCAAAAGCTCCTCTTTGGGAATATTCACCCACTCCTCAAATAATCAGGGTGTCCCAGATTTACCAAGGTGTTCAATGTCCCCACCCATTATACAGTCTCTTTGGGAGTACTCCTATTTGCCAGGCTTAGCTTTTCTACAAGGATGTGTCCCATGGCTCTGCAACTCCAAGACTGAGCCTTTGGCTCCAGCTCCCTGCTCCCTTCTCACCCTGGCTCTACAGCAAGTCCAAATGAGTTCAGCCACCGGTTGGAGACTTTTCCCTTTCAGGGAGCAGTGTGTCCAGTAAACCACTGCAGCAACACAGGGCAATCCTTTCAAAACAAGCCACCATTTATTAGTCAACTAGAGTCCAGGTTAGAACAATAGCCACAAAACTGAAGTCAGAGTCCATGGGAACAGAATTACCTGCCCACTTTCCCAGAGCCTCTTAGGATTTAACTATCTCCCTGCAGCTCTCTCAGAACCCTGAGAGTACATCTATCCTGCAGCTCCAGCCCAGAAAGACACACTCATACCAGTGCACTAAAAATAGCTGAGTGGATGTTGAGCTACCAGCAGAGGCTTGGGCTAGCCACCCAAGCCTAGTCCTACCCTAACCACTGGGTCCAAGCTCAGGTGACTAGCCTGATCCTCCCCACTGCTGCAACATCAACACATTTTTATCACATTGACACTAGTCTGTCTGCCTGGGCAGGAGAGGCTTACCCTGTGTGTCTCTGACCTGGCCTGCAGCAAACTTAAAACTCAGCATGTTCACACCTGCTTTGTCCCAAGTTGCAGTCCTGCTGTGTCCTCATGTTCTCCACTCTGGGGTGCCAATCGCTGAGGCTTCCATTGACTCTCCAGAGCCCTCCATTCATCTGTGCTAATTCCAATCCGTTCTAGATAGGCCTATATGGCATACAGCCATGCTTTGCATCTCTGCCCTCAGGGAGCAATTAACACCTTCTCACGCAGTAGGTAGCAATACAAATTGAATGGGTAAATTGAGTCTCTCATGCATTAAAAATATTGCAGAAATTACCACAATGGGCAGTGGAGAGCTATTTATTTTCCATTGCAATGTTTTTGATGGAAAATAGCCTTTTCAATTAAAGGCAATTTTTTCAAAATTTTGCATTTTCATAAATACTTCAAGTTTAGGAAATCCATGTGTGGTGTGGGTATTTTGTTTAAAGACAAACTTTAAAAAAAAAAATTTAAACCATAATAACTTGGCTTTTGGGTACTGAAACCAACAGCTTTTTGGTTTTCGTGTTTTTTGACTAAAACCTGAAATTCTGACCATTTTAATAAATATGAAATTAATTTCATGGGAGGTCGGAAAAAATATAAATGTCCAAACTGTTTGGACAAGACCTTGAACCAAACCATTCAGTGAGCATCTGTCATTATTTGTTAATTTATATTTTATTTCTATGCTGACTGTGAGCCGAAGGATTGCCCCCCCCCCTTTTTTTTCAGTCCTACAAATAACAAGCTTATGTTGCTGGTTTAATTTAAAGGTTTATGTCCACTGGCATCATAGTATCTAAATGTCTCAAACATAAATTGATTTATCCTCACAACCCCTCAGTATTATGCTAGTATTATACATTGGTAACTGAGACACAGACTAAATGATTTGCCAAAGGTTCACAGGAAGCCAAGAACTGACCCTATATCTTCTGTGCTCCAGGCCAGTACCTTGAGTAGAATACCAACCTTCCTCCATAAGACCAGCCTTTAAGTCTCTGTGGCCATATCTATTCCAGGGTATATTCCCAGATCCATTTTCCCAGTTATGGGGTGGGGAGATGTACTACTTAACTCAGTTCCTTTCATTAGTTATCAAGTTTCAAGTTTCTGAGAGAACCTCAGATGCTGCTATGAAACTTCAAAAGTAGTACTGTGATTACTCCATATGTTTTCTGTACTGCTTTGAAAATGTGCCCCACAATGACCAAATGTTTAAAGATACATAAAACCATCCAACATCACTAAGTCATTAAATTACTGAGAAAAACAGGAACTGAAAGTCCCCATGGCCCACACCTGAGCCTTCGGGGAATATTTGCATTAGCATGGTAGGCTACCTCTTGCAAAGACACTCGACTTCCTTTTAAGTGAGTTGGAGACAGGTCATCTTTGGTGTAATCCGTTCTATTTTTAATGGGTGACTGATCTTTAGAGTCTCTTCTTAAATCTACATTTTAAATCTTACCTTTAAATCTAACTACTCTTTAGTTGTAGTCTCCATCTGTGCCAATCACTGCAACTGTGGTCTTTGTTCATTACCAACAGTCATGTCAAGAGGAAATAAAAAATGTAAATGCTTCAAATTTAATACTAATTGTTGTAGAAATGTGGAAGGTTTGACATGCATGGCAAAATTTTTGCTGCACAGCTGTGTTAGTGCACAAATGAATCAAAGCATAGCTTACAGGCTGCATCCCTCTTGCTAACAGTGATTGGCCAGATGATCACAACTGGATTGCTCATGTTACATTAAATGCAAAGCATTGGCTTCATTTCCATGACAGCAGCAAAGCACAGGCAGGAAATATACCAGCATTTTGCTTTCGGGTGTCCCGTGCAACTGTTTGTGCTTCATGTGATAAGTCAACCGCTTTTTCTTCAAGGACATGTTGAAAGATGAAATCATGGACCCAATATATAGCTGATGTAATAGCATTGAATTCAGAGGCGTTATACCAAGGATACTTGCTCCAGTTTGTTTTGAAAGAGGCAAAGTTGTCACAAAGTGACAAGTATTTTGTACACTAGATTTTAAGATACCCTGTAGTAGAGCCAAAGTTCTCAATCTGTGGTCATGAGGACTTTCTCTCACAAATGAGCTTTGTATCCCAGTGGCTGCATGATTTTTACAATGTGGTGTTTTTATGGAAAACGTTCAGGGTTTTTTATAACTCAACATTAACTTTCACAGAAAAAATCATATAAAATCCACATAAATGACCAACATTCGCTAAGGCAAAGCTTTCCTGCGGTTTCCTCCATGGACTTTATTTCTTTTATTTGGGAGGCAGAGTGGATGGACACTAGGCTGACCTGAGTTCTAGTCCAGTTCTGCCACTGACCTGCTGTAGGGTTTCAGACAAATCTTTGTATGACTAGTCTGTAAAATAATGAGACTTGCCTCCTTTGTGTTTATATAAAGAAGTTGAGATCTATGAATGAAAAGTACCAAAAACCTAGATATTTATTTCAAACTTTAGAATATAGGGTTTTTTGGTAAAGGCACATGTATTTTGCTGCTTCTCCTCCCCCACTTTGTGTGAAACATCTGGAGTGCTTAAACACAGATTTTACTCCAAGAAATTCTGCCCCATCTGCTGAAGAGTTCTGAGAACTGGGCTCTCCCATTTTCCTTTTGCCATTCAGTAAGCCAGATGGCTTTTACTTGTGTAAGGTTATGGTGTTCCAGTTTGTTTCTGGAGTGTGGTGAAGTAACAAGCCTAGACCTTGGATTGCCTGTAGGATTTCTGTTTCTAACAGTTAAATGTGACAATTGTGCCAAAAAACAATGGACTGCAATAGTTCTTGCAGTCTGCTCCATACTTGCATGTGCTGATGAACAAACTACAAAAATCAAGCTAACAAAATCAACTTACCAACAGTTACCATAGCAGACTATCTAAAGGAGCAATGGTTACCTCCTACTCTCAAAATGGGGAAATACTTCAGTATTTGGAAACCAGTGTCTGGTAAATGGTGTACTCAGGTAATCACTGTAGGTTAGTCTTCGGTAACTGAAATATACCATCTGCAGCTAACCCTCTTTTTCCATTTCTGCAACAAATGTTAAGAGTGGTGGCTTGCATTTCATGACCAGCTCCTTTAAAAACCTTCAAAGAAACCCATCAGATATTTCACCCCTTCATCTTTCCACCATCCACATCCACAATGGTTTTTAAATCTCTTTACAATCATAAGCATTGTTTGTTACTAGATATTGTTATACCAAAGCTGTTAGATAGGTAGAAGAGACCTTGACTCCATGATGCAAGAACAGACCATGTTTAAAAATTATGAATGAGATTTTTGCAACACAATCAAAGATCCAGAAACAGAGGTATTCCCTGATACAACAATGTTAATTTCAACCAGAATTCATAGCTTGTACACACAGATTCCCCAAATAGTCACTGTCTTAAACATACAGCTAATGGTAGCATAAAATCCCTCCTTTACCTGTAAAGGGTTAAGAAGCTAGGATAACCTGGTTGGCACCTGACCAAAAGGACCAATAAGGGGAGAAGATACTTTCAAAACTGTGCGGTGGAAGGTTTTTGTGTGTGTGGTCTCTGAGACAGAGACCAAGCAAGCAATCTAGCTCCTACTGAATGATACATCTAATTTACAGAAATAGTTAGTAGTAGCAAGGAAATGCATTAGAGGATCTTTTTCTTTTAGCTTGTGACTTTTCCCTGTGCTAAGAGGGAGGTTTATCCCTGTTTTTGTAGCTTTAAAGTTTTGCCTAGAGGGGAATCCTCTGTTTTGAATCTTATTACCCTGTAAAATTACTTTCCATCCTGATTTACAGAGGGGTTTCTTTTTTCTTATAAAGTTCTGTTTTCTAAGAATCTGATTGGTTTTTTAGTGTCCTAAAAACCAAGGGTCTGGTCTGTGTTCACCTGGTTTACCTATTTGGTTGGTAGGCTATTCTCAAGCCTCCCCAGGAAAGGGGGTGAAGGGCTTGGGGCGGGGGGGGAATAGTTTAGGGAAACAGGAACTCCAAGTGGGCCTCTTCCCAAATCTCTGTCTAACTCACTTGGTGGCAGCAGTACCCATCCAAGAACAAGGAAGGATTTGTACTTGGGGAACTTTAACCTAAGCTGGTAGAAATAAGCTTAGGGAGTCTTTCAGGTGGGTCCCCACATCTGTACCCTAGAGTTAAGAGTGGGGAGGGAACTTTGACAGTCACAAGCAGTTTAAATATTAGCTGCAGCCCATGTCACTTGCAATGTGTTTGGGCCACAACTGACCCACAGGTTGAGAACCACTGATCTAGTCTGTTGTAAAAGTGACTACCAGAGAGGAGGGCAGCTATCATTCCAGAGATTTAAAAGCACAAGAACAGCGGGAAATAGAACAAACTACTGAAGAGAAGGGAAAAAGACTAGGTACATTGCTTTTCTTGTTTAATCAGCAAATCTCCTTTAGAGCCTAAAGCAATGGACTAGTGTTGCTTGTTGAGTTCACATGAAAATCAAGTTCCACAATTAAATGCAGTATGTTTTTTGTTTTGCAATCACTTTTAAAGTTAATTAAAATGTTCAAAAATGGTCTACTGCCACAACTGTTCATGCAATCCCTGTATCTGGGCTTACATGTCATACTGTGCATCTGTGTACCTAATTTGCACTCACAGGTGTAGGTTTTCCAATTGCAAATAAGTTTACAAATATAAGCAGAGTCAGGATGAGCTCTACCCTGACATCTGGTGGCAAATCATGGTGGGTTGTGGAAAAACTTCAGTGGCTGATCTCATTTGCATAGGCACACCCACCCTCCCTAGATGGTCACTTTGGCTGCTGTAGGAGCCCCAGTTTCTGTTACTGGGGCAGGAATAAACTGTTGTTATCCTGATTGTGTGAATCAAGGACAGTGGAACTGTACTTGGTCTTTTGTTATGATGGAGGGACTCACCATCAACTAAGCAGCACTTGCTAGGCAAGGGTCATGGATTCCAAAACCCAGTGAATGGAGAGGGGCTAGGGACAGGTATTAACACTTGGTGGTATGCGCACCCTGGTGCTATTTGCACTTCCTCCTCTCTCTACTGCAGAATATCAGAGCTCATTTTGATTCCTTTGAGTCTAGTTATAGGCTGCTAAGCTGAATTTACTTTGGGCTAATGATGCACCAGCACTGAGGCTCCCCTACTACAAGCTGAAATCACAAGAGCTAAGCTTACTAAAAGCTTAAATCACTGAGTTTTAAGTAGTGGGGGAGCCTGAAAATATATTGTGGAGCACTTTGCGGGATGGTGGGCAGGGCAGAGTGGCTCGTGGAGCAGAGCAGTTTGTCGGATGCCTGGAGCAGCTCATGGGGTGGCGAGCAGAGCCCCATGGAGAGGTGGGGCAATCAGCTTTGGACCACGTAAGGTGCCCCTTAACCCCCCCCCCCATCTCCACCCAGGTTGGGAGGTAAAACTCTGCAGATAAACTTTCAAACTCTGGGGCTGCCCTGACCCGGGACAGACACTTGGGTTGTTTGACTTTTGGGACTTTGGGTGATTTTGGGTTGCTGGACTCAAGAACCAAAGGGAAAGGACACGCCCCAATTTGCTTGCGGTAAGTTTTTTTGCTCATGGGTTGTTTTATGAATCCTGTTGGTGGTGGTTCCCCAACATAATGCCACATTGTTTCTTTGTTATTAAAAGGCTTTTTGCTACACTCAGACTCTGTGCTTGCAAGAGGGGAAGTATTGCCTCTTGGAGGCGCCCAGCGGGGGTGGTATATATTTGTCCCAGGTCACTGGGTGGGGGCTCGAACCGGTTTTGCAATGTGTTATTGGAATGGATCCCCTAGATACTGAACCCGGCCCTTGTTGCTGCCAACTCTGAGGGGCAGAAGGGCTACACAAACAATTCTGAAAGGCTTTTTGGGGTGGGGATAGGTGGAGTTGCAGGCTTTGGAGGTCATTTGACTGAAGTCGTTGAATACTGTGAATATTCAGACTTAACTTTGTAAAATTACACATGCACTATCACAACTATCCATGCATAATGTGCATGAGAATTAGGTTCAGAGTTATTGGTTCCCTTCAAAAAATCTGACCATATACAGTGCAGAGTTTGCATTTTAACTGAAATGCCATTTAGAATGGCCAATGGTGGACATTATCTTTGTAAATATAGGAGTAAAATGATTCATCCAATCTGCACAGAGGATCCCAGTGTTGATCTTCTCTTAAATGCATAGATCTTAGTGGAAGTTTTTCCATGTGTCCACTGGGGCCAGAAGATCAGAATCAATATCCACCATGTGTATGAGAGGATAAGTTTGCCTAACGGCAGTACATTTAATATAATACAAGCCAATTAACTATGCATGTATCCACCCCAGAAGCAAAGTTTAGCAATTTGTCTAAAATAAAATGGATATATAAATGCTTTTAATCAACCAGATTATCTTTTTAGAAAGACAGAATATCATTAACTTCCAGCAGAGTATTAACAGTTGACTCTCAGTGTAAATCTACATGGTGAGAAATAGGATAATTCATAATTAATATTCTTTCACAATGAGCAAATACACATCAGAGACCTGTATCATTAAATTAGAATTTTTTACTTCTGCTGTTCAGTAACTTAACCTATGTTTCTGTAGGATGGAACTTGATATGATAGGAATAGACTGAGTAGCCATATTAAATATACAAGATCAGATCCCATAAGGGCTAGTTAAATCAATGTATTTAGTTTACACTCAAATTTAAGCCTGTTCCTCCTGTTTAAAGGAATGCAACACTTTTTGTAAGCCCTTTTTCGGGTCCAAGAAAGAGAACCTGACAAGAACACTGTTTTTAGATAGTCTTGGGTTCACATAACAGTGGTGACAAGAAGCCCTTCAAAACTGTCAAAGCTTACCAGAGAGGCAAAAACATATGCGCTAGTCCTGACCAAACTAGCCAGATCCTTTTACTCCTCTACCCACCCTGGTGCTTGCCCTCATAGCAGGGTTACCTGGATGGTTTCAACTTCATTTATGGCTGAGTATTGTAGAAAGCCTCAAGACAGTTAAAGTCCCTTGATATGAACTGTAGGATGAATACATGTGTTATAAAACTCTTTTACCTGTCCTAATGTAACAACTGGAGTTTTCAAAGCTCCTGTAACTAAAATCTCAGAGGAATATTAAGACAGTCATGACACAAATTGATATTACATTCAAGCAGGGATCTTTGGCAATAATAATTTAGCCAATTCACAAATAAACAAAGTCAAGAGTGCCTTGTAAATATTACTACTATGACCTAAGGTGCTTTGGTTTTAATATTGTATGACATGCTAAATTTTCAATATTTTTCTTCTGATACATGCAAATCTATATTTCCAGAGTATTCAAAAACAGAATATTTTATTTAAATTGCTACAGAGAAAGTAGAGCCAGAAAGCTTTCATCATGGAAAACACAGCTACAGCTGTAAATTACATATTAAAGCCATCTCTGTTCCCCTATGTAAGTGCATCATGCTGCTTGAAGGAGAAGAAACATCTAGACACAAGGATAGTGAGGGAAAGATCTTAACTATGGTATGGATTCACTGTTGTAACTCAGTTAATCTTAGTTCCATTATGGTTGTTTAACGCAAACTGAAGCGGACTTTGGTGCATGCTTTCTCTCTAATCATAGGGTCTATAACTGTGTGAAATAGTCTACAGACAAGGGAAGCAGTTGGCTACACCCAAAAGCCTGTCAAAAATGTTCCAGCTGGAGGGGACCTTGGTGGGGGAAAAAAGGGAGGAAGCAGGCTTCCAGGAGCCACTAACCTGTTAGCCTTCAAAAAATGATGTGTTAGAAAAATTTGACACTGCTTAGATAGTGATCTCAGCACACCAGCTGCCTGTCATGCTGACCCATATTGTAACATTGTTTTCTTGTGCTTCCCCATTTCTCTGTATTCCCCTCTTGTCTTTTACTTAAATTGCAAGATTTCTGGGGCAGGGACTATTTTGTCCTGTATTTGAAAAGCACCTAGCACAATAGGGTCCTGATCCTTAACTGGGGTTACTAGGCACTATTGACATATGATCAAGGACTGTTATACCTGAGGAAAGTGGCTCCCAAAGGCCTGGGAATTATCACCTTATTGGTAGAGCAAGAGAAGTAACTCTCCTGACTGGGGAAAGACATTCTTAGGTTGTATCTAGAATAGGCTTTTATTTATTTTGTCAAACTTACACTGTTCCGCTCCATTGCTTGAAGCAGTGACAAGACCACTAGTGTAGACAGGGCTTCAGGCTAAGAAGCTGAAGAACTTAATCCAGTGACTTCTGGGGAGTATATCTATACTGCAGCAGGGAGTGAGCCTCCCAGCCTGGATAGACAGACTTGAGCTAGCACAATAAAAACAGCAGTGTGGATGTTTGTGACTCAGGTGGCCACCAGGCTTTCAATGTCACAACCAGGGCATGGGTGGTCATGCATAATGGCTACAGTCATGAACCTGGAGTCATGAGCAAGTGGGTCTGGAGATGGAGAGGAATAAGACAGTCATAAGAGTAATCACAGCTACAGGCATAATCATTCAACAGCCAATGACCTGATTTCCTTCAGCCAATCAGGTGGTCCAGCCAACCAGGTGGCCTACTACAGCCCAACTCAGCCCATTAATCTGCCTGGAGGCTGGGCTGGCTAATCTTCAGATGAAGAAGCTTACTCCTGATATTACTTCCCCACCTGACCCACTGGGAAATATTTGCTCCTATGCTCTAGAGATTTGTGGAGTTTCACACCAAGTAAACTTTCAGTCCTCCACTCCAGTATATACACATCAAAGATCTGTGGTCGTTGGTTGCTTGTCTGGTGGGGACATTGTCCAAGCAGCCCTTTAAGGGGTTGCCTATTTGCCCAATTTGGGGCAGGCCCTCAAAGGTGGGATAAAACAGCTCCCTTCCAACTTCTTTTTACCTGTTGGAATGTTCACATTGTATTAACTGGACTTGAACTGAAAGACCATGAACTTCAAAAAACAGCCATAACTGACAGAACTCCATTAGAGTTGATGTTACGGCTCTCAGTGAGATGACTTTCAGAAACTGGATCACTACATGAAATAAACCATCACTTCTGCTAGTGTGGGAAACCTGAAAATGAACAAAGGGTATATGGTGTCAGATTTGCTGTCAGGAAGTTTGTCCTCAATGCATGTACCCCTCTGGTATTTATCAATGAGATCATCATGTGGCTGGATGTGAATACAAATTCAGGAATCCTGGTTCTTCTGTCTATTTACCAACCAACACTTGACTACTCCAAACAGCACCAAAAAAAAGGGTTCTATTCTCAACTGGAACAAATCAAGAATGCCCCCGTAAGGAACATTCTTGTGGTTCTTGGTGATTTCAGTGTAAGTGTGGGGAAGGACTGGGAGCATTTTGAACACATCGTTGGCCAACATAGCATAGGTAGCCTTTATGAAAATGGCCAGCATATCCTTGAGCTTTGCACCTCTTGTGACCTGATAGTCTTGAATACCTATTTTGCTGGTAGCAGCAGTAGCAAGGTCACATGGGGGCTCCCCTACCCAGAACACTGGCATCAGCTTGACCTCATCCTGATCTGTCACAGAAACATTTGTGATGTACTGCATGCTTGATCAATGCATAGTTTAGATTGCAGCACTGACCATGCCCTTCTCAGGGCCAAGCTCTGATTACATCTTAAAGATCCATCATGTGAAGCCAAAAGGTAACCCTCACCTCAACATCACTAACATGAAGGACTCTGACACTTGTGAAAAGTTTTAATGTGCGCTTGAGCATGTCTCATTTGAAAATGATCAACTTGATTCCCCTGATTCTGACACCTTATGGGAAAATTTCGAGAATAATATACTCACTACTGCCAAGGATGTCTTTGGAACAACAAAGGAAAAACAACCTGACTGGTTTGCAGCATCTGAACATCTGCTGTTCCCACTCATAGAAAAGAAAAAGCAACTTTACTACTCACCTAACTTTACTTCAACAACCAACTAAGTCCAGAACTCTTAATTTCAAAGAGGCTAAAGAAGGTCCAGAAAGCCATCACAAAATGTACCCAGAAGTATTGGCAAAACCTGTGCAAAATGATTCAGACTTGCTTTGAAAGAGGGGACCTCTGTGGTACCACAATGATGGAAACAAAGAGGCACTTGGTCCAATTTGTAGGAAGACTGAAAGCAAAAGATACTACCATCCTGACTGACAGACAAGCTGGTGGACTGAGTATTGCAAAAACCTCTATTAGATGCCATTGTTTGATATTGTCTTAGCTGCCATTTCCCAGCTTCCAACAATACAAGCGCTGGACCACAAACTCGTGAAGATGTAGAGAAAGCTATTGAAGAGATTGTGCCTGGGAAAGCAGCCAGCAAATCAGATACCCTAAAGGCATGGGGGGGGGAGAGCTGGCAAGTGACATCCACATGCTTCTCTGCACCCATTGGGAAGAAAGCCAGGATCTGATAGACTTAAACATAATTACTTTATACAAGAATAAAGGGGACAGAGCAGACTGCAACAACTACTGAGAATATCTCTAGTCAGCAAGGTGCTTGCAAGGTTCTGCTGAAAGGACTCAGTCCTTGCTGAGAGAATTTTATCCTGAGAGCCAGTGCAGGTTCAGAGCTGCACGATCTATGATTGACATCCTTCACAATGTGCTTGTTGCAAGAAAAAAGCTATGAACAGGCACCTCTATGTAGCATTCATTAACCTACAAAAGGTTTTTGATGATTGACTGAGTCTGTCTGGGCAACAATTAAATTGGGGAAGAAAACTATTAGAGCCTCCCCTGGGATAGTGCTTGGGGTGTGCTATAGACTGCCGGGATCTAATTTGGATATGGATAGAGCCCTTTTTAATGTTTTTAATAAAGTAAATACTAATGGAAACTGTGTGATCATGGGAGACTTTAACTTCCCAGATATAGACTGGAGGACGAGTGCTAGTAATAATAATAGGGCTCAGATTTTCCTAGATGCGATAGCTGATGGATTCCTTCAGCAAGTAGTTGCTGAACCAACTAGAGGGGATGCCATTTTAGATTTGGTCTTGGTGAGTAATGAGGACCTCATAGAGGAAATGGTTGTAGGGGATAATCTTGGCTCAAGTGATCATGAGCTAATTCAGTTCAAATTGAATGGAAGGATTAACAAAAATCTGCAACTAGGGTTTTTGATTTCAAAAGGGCTGACTTTCAAAAATTAAGGAAATTAGTTAGGGAAGTGGATTGGACTGAAGAATTTATGGGTTTAAAGGTAGAGGAGGCCTGGGATTATTTTAAATTAAAGCTGCAGAAGCTATCGGAAGCCTGCATCCCAAGAAAGGGGAAAAAATTCATAGGCAGGAGTTGTAGACCAAGCTGGATGAGCAAGCATCTTAGAGAGGTAATTAAGAAAAAGCAGAAAGCATATAGGGAGTGGAAGAAGGGAGGGATCAGTAAGGAAAGCTACCTTATTGAGGTCAGAATATGTAGGGATAAAGTGAGACAGGCTAAAAGTCAAGTAGAGTTGGACCTTGCAAAGGGAATTAAAACCAATAGTAAAAGGTTCTATAGTCATATAAATAGGAAGAAAACAAAGAAAGAAGAAGTGGGACCGCTAAAAACTGAGGATGGAGTGGAGGTCAAGGATAATCTAGGCATGGCCCAATATCTAAACAAATACTTTGCCTCAGTCTTTAATAAGACTAAAGAGGATCTTAGGGATAATGGTAGCATGATAAATGGGAATGAGGATATGGAGGTAGACATCACCATATCTGAGGTAGAAGCGAAACTCAAACAGCTTAATGGGACTAAATCGGGGGGCCCAGATAATCTTCATCCAAGAATATTAAAAGAATTGGCACAAATTGCAAGCCCATTAGCAAGAATTTTTAATGAATCTGTAAACTCAGGGGTTGTACCGTATGATTGGAGAATTGCTAACATAGTTCCTATTTTTAAGAAAGGGAAAAAAAGTGATCCAAGTAATTATAGGCCTGTTAGTTTGACATCTGTAGTATGCAAGGTCTTGGAAAAAATTTTGAAGGAGAAGGTAGTTAAGGACATTGAAGTCAATGGTAAATGGGACAAAATACAACATGGTTTTACAAAAGGTAGATCGTGCCAAACCAAACTGATCTCCTTCTTTGAGAGAGTAACAGATTTTTTAGATAAAGGAAACACAGTGGATCTAATTTACTTAGATTTTAGTAAGGCGTTTGATACTGTGCCACATGGGGAATTATTAGTTAAATTGGATAAGATGGGCATCAATAGGAAAATTGAAAGGTGGATAGGGAATTGGTTAAAGGGGAGACTACAACGGGTCCTACTGAAAGGTGAACTGTCAAGTTGGAGGGAGGTTACCAGTGGAGTTCCTCAAGGATCAGTTTTGGGACCAATCTTATTTAATCTTTTTATTACTGACCTGGGCACAAAAAGTGGGAGTGTGCTAATAAAGTTTGCAGATGATACAAAGCTGGGAGGTATTGCTAATTTAGAGAAGGACAGGGATACCCTACAGGAGGATCTGGATGACCTTGTAAACTGGAGTAATAGGAATAGGATGAAATTTAATAGTGAGAAGTGTAAGGTCATGCATTTAGGGATTAATAAGAATTTTAGTTATAAGCTAGGGACACATCAACTAGAAGTAATGGAGGAGGAAAAGGACCTTGGAGTATTGGTTGATCATAGGATGACTATGAGCTGCCAATGTGATATGGCTGTGAAAAAAGCTAATGTAGTCTTGGGATGCATCAGGAGAGGTATTTCCAGTAGGGATAAGGAGGTTTTAGTACCGTTATATAAGGCACTGGTGAGACCTCACCTGGAATACTGTGTGCAGTTCTGGTCTCCCATGTTTAAGAAGGATGAATTCAAACTGGAACAGGTACAGAGAAGGGCTACTAGGATGATCTGAGGAATGGAAAACTTGTCTTATGAAAGGAGACTCAGGGAGCTTGGCTTGTTTAGCCTAACTAAAAGAAGGTTGAGGGGAGATATGATTGCTCTCTATAAATATATCAGAGGGATAAATACCAGAGAGGGAGAGGAATTATTTAAACTCAGTACCAATGTGGACACAAGAACAAATGGATATAAACTGGCCACTAGGAAATTTAGATTAGAAGTTAGACGAAGGTTTCTAACCATCAGAGGAGTGAAGTTTTGGAATAGCCTTCAGAGGGAAGTAGTGGGGGCAAAAGATCTATCTTGCTTTAAGATTAAACTCGATAAGTTTATGGAGGAGATGGTATGATGGGATAACATGGTTTTGGTAATTAAATATTCATGGTAAATAGGCCCAATGGCCTGTGATGGGTTTTTAGATGGGGTAAGATCCAAGTTACCCGGGAAAGAATTTTCTGTAGTATCTGGCTGATGAATCTTGCCCATATGCTCAGGGTTTAGCTGATCGCCATATTTGGGGTCGGGAAGGAATTTTCCTCCAGGGCAGATTGGAAGGCCCTGGAGGTTTTTCGCCTTCCTCTGTAGCATGGGGCCCGGGTCACTTGCTGGAGGATTCTCTGCTCCTTGAGGTCTTCAAACTACAATTTGAGGACTTCAATAGCACTGAGATAGGTGTGAGGTCTTTTTTAGGAGTGGTGGGTGAAATTCTGTGGCCTGCATTGTGCAGGAGGTCAGACTAGATGATCATAATGGTCCCTTCTGACCTAAATATCTATGAATTAGCAGGAATAGCATAGACAAGATCCTGTCAAAAATTGGCTGTCCACAAAAAGTGCTCTCCCTATTTAAGGAGTTCCATGAGGGAATGAAGGCAACTATCCAGTATGAAAATGAAACATCAGAGTTTAGCATCGATACTGGTATAAAGCAAGACTACATCTTAGCACCTACCGGCTTTGGCATCTTCTTAAGTATGCTTTTGGAAACAATCTGGCATACTAACTGAATCGAGGACAGATGGCAGCTTGTTCAACATCAGACAATTTCAAGCAAAAGGCATGTCACCAGCTCGCTATTCAGGATCTGATCTTTAGCACATGATGCTGCATATGTCTCTAACCTGATAAATTGCAGATCCAGGATGAATAAGTTTCCCTGATGCATTGTATTAAGTCTGACATGCTAATCAGTATCAAGAAAATAGGTGTCAGGTCACAGGGCACCAACATCCAACCTGAAATCTACTTCAATGAAGCACTGGACAATATGGATTGCTTTTGCTATCTTGACTCAATTGTAACCAGTCCACCTAGCCTTGTTAGAGAACTTGATGTGAGAATCGCCAAAGCCTCTGTCACCTTTTGATAAACTTTTTGTCACATTTCTGGAACAAGATGCTAACCCTGAACACAGAGGTGTCCATTTTTCAGGCTTGTGTCTTAAGTACCCTCTTTTATGGCTGTGAAAGATGAGTCGTACTCCACACAAATTGAACAACTTCCACTTTGGCTGTCTCAGAAAAATCCTTGCCACTTGGCACCAACAGCTCATTAACAACAAGATCCTTGAGAGAACCAGCCTTACAGTCTATGCAGACTATGCTGGATGCTCACAAGCTTCGCTAGCTAGGGCACATGGAGTGTATGTGTAATGCCAACAGACCCCAGTCGTCAGCAGGCAGGATTGAACTGGGGACTTCTGGAGCTTAGTGCATGAGTCTCTACCACATGAGTGAAAAGCCAATTGGCTGTTAGCTAAGTCTGTAGAGCAGGCTCATTTTATCTCTAAGTGGTCTCGGTGCCAGTAGATGGGACACAACACCACACCCAGAAGGTATGTGGGTTACATGTGCATAAAGATTGTCTGTCTGCCAAAGGCTGTGCTCTGTAACCAACTCAAGAATTGCCCACAACACAGAGGAAGGCCGAAGCTCCAACACAGCAACAAGGTCAAGCAAGGTCTCAAGAAATTGAGGGGAGGGATAGCTCAGTGGTTTGAGCACTGGCCTGCTAAACCCAGGGTTGTGAGATCAATCCTTGAGGGGGCCATTTAGGGATCCGGGGCAAAAATTGGGGATTGGTCCTGCTTCAAGCAGGGGGTTGGACTAGATGACCTCCTGAGGTCCCTTCCAACCCTAACCTTCTATGAAATTCAGCATTCCCACTGACAACTGGGAGGACCCTGCCTGCAATTGCTCAGCCTGTAAAAGCCAGGTCAAGGTTGGTGCAATCATTGCAAGTATGCTTCATCTGGCGAGTGGACCTGTGGCAAGGTCTGCCACTCGCACATCGGGGTCTTCTCCCACACTACTGTCAAGCACCATTGACAGGCTGACTTTGCTGTGTTTCCTGTCATCTGTCAAGATGCTGGATGGATGTATTAGCTAGTGATGGGCGCTGGGGATGGGGTGGGGGAGGAGCACTGCATTAGTCTGGTTCTACCTCCAAGCTGCAGGCAGGCTGAAATATCCATTGTAACAGATTGGTAGACCTTATTGCCAGAAGAAAGGAAACTTCCAGGTAAATACAGATGCTCTATGGATGGCTTTCCCAGGTTGATAAGCCTGAATAAAACATTTCAGGATGTTCTTTGGCAGACTGGAAAAGAGCTGGTAGTATAATACCACTTGGCCTCTGATTTAGCTGGTGGACTAGAAGAGCTTGAAGTGAAAACCTGTTGAGTGAGACTAGTTCTATGTGACTGTAGTAAGGGTGTACAGTAACTTGCTCTGATGCATTGTGGCTCATTGTAATGGGTGTAGATTTGATTAAAACATTGAAATTTCATTTTCCTATTTAGATTGCATTAAAGAAGCAACTGTTGCTATCAAAGGTATACTCTGAGTTGCTATTGTAATTACATCTGTACAACAGCTACAGTGTGCTCAGGTCTTGCCAAGATGCTGGATGGATGTATTAGCTAGTGATGGGCGCTGGGGATGGGGTGGGTAATTTCTATCTAAAATTAGAACAAAAATAGCCGCCTTATGCCTTCTATGGAAATATATTGAGGTTGTGGAATCACAATGGGAAAACATGAAGTTAGTCTCACAGGCTGGCTTGTAGTGTGAACGCATCATGCCATGTATAGCGCTCTAAATGCAGTCAACATGGAAAACCTCTTCCAGTCTAATCCCCTTCTGATAAATACCCATGTCTTTCCCAATCTGGTAAATCAAAGGTGAGGGGAGCTGGAAAATGTGTGTGCACAGAGTTGCATTTTCCAGAAGCCCCTGTCAAGAGTAGGTCCTCATTGCTACAGGTGTTGACCAAAAACATAAGATCTCAGAATTTAAGATGACAAGTAACAGTGAGCGAAGAGAGGAAAATAACAAAATAAAGGCTTTTTTAATTAACATCTGCATTTTTGTTAATCAACCTGTACTATATGTATAATATACTTGTATGTCCATTCACCTAGCTGGCACTAATTTACATGCGTATTAGCAGATTTCCAGGATAAATTCAATATATTGTACTTCTGTTCTTTTCACCCAGCTCTTAACTTTTTCCCCCTACAGAATTTTGTTTGAAAGCACTTGTTCAAGGCAGAGTGGGTCATTGTGGGGAAACTTATTAAGAGTGAAAGGCCAGCATGTTTCTTTGTGGGAGTCCTCAATTTCTGAGAACACTTTACACATTATAATTCCCAAGCCAAGGAGACAACACTTTGATGGAGGAAAGGAGATGTCTCCAACTGCTGAAACTCTTAGGGCGCACCCCTGAAGGCCAGTCTTTGATACCTGCTTTCCCTTTTCCTCTATGCTGAAAAAGGGAATGATCAAAAATGGAAACATGGTAAATAAAACTAAGAATAGGAATACTACCACTGTGTCTAGGTACTAGTCAATTTATCACACTGACATTAGAACCACTGCGCGTAGCTGTGAGTATACTGCAACTGTTGATAGGACATCCATTGTACCTTGGGAGAGTTCTATTGCCCTTCCAAGAACTTCCTTTAAACAAGATGTGATTATTTTAGGGAAAAACTCTAAAACAGCCAATTCTCTCTCCAGTACTTTCATTGAAGAGGGAGAAAAATTGAACAGCGCTGATGACACAGAATGGAGAGATGAAATACACAACTTCAACAAGACTCTCTGAAGAAATCCATAACCAATGGTGCAGGTGCCTGAGCTCTAACTTTTTTCAGCTGCCTTCTTGATGAAGGATAATATTTTCTTTATCTGTTGGAAGATACTGAACTTCAGCAAAGTTCTTGTAAAAGGGTGGCTTGAATGTAGTCTGGAGCTCCTGGGGCTAAGACAGCCCTGATTACAGCAGCATTGAATCACATAGTCCCAGGATTAAAAAGGAAGCCCAGGAGACTGCAGCTATGGCTGTAGATACAGCAGGGAGCAAGAAGGCTCCTGCAGGACCTGAAAAGCCAGCAGGAGACAGAGAGCTCCCCAGGCAAGGGGACTTGGAGAGACCCTGCCCAAACAAGGGAGAGACCGGAAAGGACTATGGAGAAAGTCAAACACCCAGCAGAAGGTACAGGGAAGCGCAGACCCTCAGGATGGAGGGGCTGTACCCAGCTAAAACTGGGATAATGGTTGAGAACTTCTTTTATTTTCAAAGACCTGTTTTTTGACTACTGTGCAAGTGGCACTGAACCAGGGTTGGGGCCTTGAGGGTTTGGGTGTACCTAGTGGATTAAATAAATGGAACCCTTGTGAGGATTGTTTCAATTGAGTTCTTAAAGGGCCTTGAAGATTTTGGGGGAGGGTGCAAAGCTCAGCATTGCAACTTGATGAACCAGCAGGTTCTCTCCAAAGCATACTCTGAAACAGCTTTTTAAAGCCAAGCTCATTTGGCCCTGCTGACTGGAAACCAATATTGGTGACACAACTTTGAACTTCTATAATGCCTAGAAGCCAAGAATCTCTCATGCTTCACAAATGTTTAATGGATTAAACCTAATACCTCTTTGACGTGGAGAACTCTTATCCTCTTAAAGATGAAGAAACCTTATCTGCACTAGAACTATGGCCATGAAGCTTACATCACCAGGGTAAGGAGAAACAGTGGAGGATATGGGTAAGAAAAAGGAAATGTAATTTATTTACGGCAGTGGCTCAATCAGGCAGCCTCTGTAGTTGCTGAGGTCTGCAACAGATGTCCTCAGTCATTCCTGGATCCAAGTAGCAGGGGCAAAGGTTGTAAATAGAAACTGAGATAAAGGATCTAATATAATGGTGGTTCATCACTCACCCAGATGTAAGTGCAGCACACAGGTCAGGTAGCAACAAGCAGAGTGAAGAAAGAAAAGGGAGGAACTTCTGGCCAGAAGAGATGTGGAGCTTATACATACATGTCACGGTCACCACAAAAGTATGAAAAAGTAAAGAGCAAAACTTTCTCCTAGGGCATAGCTAACTCTTTTGCTCTGTACTTTGCTCTGGGGAAGGGCTTTGTTGTAGAAGCACCAGAAATGGACCCAACCAGTGAAGTTCAGCTCCAGGCTTTCCAAAAGTTCAGTGGGATTTGGATTCTTATTTCCTGTATAGGCCCCTCTCTAACAGTGCGGCTTCCAATTACCACTTCTGTTTCTTTATCTACCTCTTCTCTTTCTCTGACAGGCAATATGAGAGAACTTGGCCTGCTCTAGTGGTACCACAATGGTGAGACGTTCACCATTATGAGGTGGAGAATAGTTACTAGGGCAACAAGATTTGCTTTAATTCTACTATAAATGGCAGCTGTCTATTACTAGATAAATTACCTCAAATTTCTAAGGCCCTCTTGACAATTGGTTGGAGTACTTTGTCAAGAAGTCCTGTAACATGGTGTTGCTAGGTGCTCAGTTAAGAATACTGAAGGTCAACCACCATTCTCCAACATTTAAAGACTACTTTTTATGAGTTTTATATTGAACTGGCACCATTGTACCACTCATCTATTGGCTATAACTATGCAATGGTACATAAATAAAAATCCCTGAAATGTAAGTTAAGCAATAACACATGGTGGTGGGTCACATGGACTTGAAATTTGGACACTGACGCTCATTCAGAAAAATGAAGAAAATCAAAATAAGTATATTTGCATTTCATTTCTACTTGAAATTTGCCTGTTTTATGTATCCAATGATCAGGTCAGCTCTCTTGGCTGCATCCTTTGTTCCTAGATGTATGACTTAGCATTTGGCCATATGGAAACATCTATTGCTTGTACCTAGTTTACTGAGCAATCCAGATCACTCTGTATTTACCATCAGCCTCAATTTTTGTCATCTGTAAACTTGATCAGTGACTTTATATTTTCTTCCAAGTTAATGTTAAATAGTGTTGGACCAATAACTGATCTGTGGGCAATGCCACAAAAAACACAGCTGCTTGGTGAAGCTTTCCTACTTAATATTTTTGAGACAAATCTGTTAACCAACTTTTAATCCATTTGTGTGTAATGTTGATTTTTGTATCCTTCTAGTTCCTTAATCAAAATGTGATTCCATACTAAAGCAAATGCCTTACACAAGTCTATTGCATCAACACTATTACCTTTATGAACCGAACTTGTAATCTCATCAAACAATGTTTAACTTGATAGGATCTATTTTCCATAAATATATGTTGAGTGGCACTAATTACACTACCCTCTAATTCTTTATTCATGAAAGTCCCATATCGGCTGTTCAGTTTTGCCTGGCATCAATTTTAAGCTGACAGGCCTAGAATTATCTGGGTCAAGCTATTTATCCTCTTAAAATATTTTCACATTAGCTTTCTTCCAGTCCTCTGGAACCTCTTCAGTGTTCCAACACTTATTCAAAATCAACACTAATGGTCCTGAGAGCTCCTTGGCCATCTCATTTAAACTCCTGGGTGCAAGTTATCCAAACCTCCTGACTTAAGAATATCTAACTTCAGAAGTTACTGTTTAACGTCTTCCTAAATTACTGTTGGAATGAGGGGGAAAAAACACAAGGAGTGCTTGTGGCACCTTAGACTGACAAATTTATTTGGGCATAAGTTTTAAGTGGGATTTAGCCCACAAAAGCTTATGCCCAGATAAACTTTAGTCTCTAAGGTGCCACAAATACTCGTCAGTGTTTTGGTGTGTGTGTGTGTGTGTGTGGTTTGTGGGTTTTTTTTTTTCTGATACAGACTAACAGCTACCACTCTGAAACCTGTTGGAATGGAAAGTATTTTCTCATGATGTCCTCTCCCTTTTTCCCCAAATAAAGAACAGATATATTTATTGAACATTTCTACCTCTTCTGCATTACTGACAGTTCTACCATTTCTTTCTAGTAATGGACCAATATTAGGACTCATTTTGTTCCATATATACTATTTTTTTTTTAAATCTCCTTATTGGCCTTAATTCTGCTGTCCATAGATTTCTCCTTGTGGGCTTTTGCTATCTTTATCAATTTTTGTACAGTTGCTAGTTTTGAATTTATGTTGTAAGTATCAACTTCCCCTTTTCCTCTTTCCTTTTGCTATGCTTGATTTATTATTTTTATAGCTGTTTTCACTTCCCCTCTCTGCAAGGCTTTTTTTTTTTTCCAACCAGTATAGCTGTCTTTCTCAATTGTGGGATTGTTACTTTTGAGCATATAGTAAAAGGTTCTTAAGCATTTCCAAAGTGTTCACTTTTTCATGTTTAAAATTCCCCCCCGCCCCTCCGATGCTTTGGTTCAAAGCTGAACTTTGTGAAACTGACCCTTTTTTTAAAGCCCTATATATATTACTAGTTTGGACTTGATTAAACTTTTTGTATGCATACAAAATAATAATCATGGCCACTTGTACAAAAGCAACAACAAAATTTTAGTTCTGGATACAATTTCTTTTCAGATCCAACATCAAATTCTCCCAAATTAATGCTTTCTGAGTTAGAAAATTGTCATCTTTAGAAATTCCAAGGACATTTTAGTATTGCAGCATAACACCTCGATGTATTACTCAGACTGATAACGTAGCCTTTTTTCCCCTACATGTTACAGATAGGATGAGCAGCTCCTTAGGCAACTGTCTGCTTGTGTCATTTAGTGATTTGTAGCAAACACCAGCTTTTACCCCATCTTTTGTTTTATCTGTTAGAATATTAACCTAGAGGAATTCAAGATCCTATTTCAGCAGCACAGAAACAGGTTGTCATATTTGATATACAGTGCTAGTCCCCCTTCCTTTTTGCCCACCCGATCCTTAAAGAGGTTGTAACCATTTTATTCGATTTTTTTTTTAAACATTCCAGTCACACAAACCTTTTCTCCAGGTTTCAGTAAAACCAATTTGTTTGAATTTTTGCTCATATATAGAACAGGAAAAATATTTGACATCTTGAAAGTTTTGTGAGATGTGAAAACTGTTTCTGTCCAGCTCTACTCCTAAGTAGTTTAGCCAGTCTGACCCAGAGAAGCTTCTTTCTACTGAGATGGAGCATTCCAAACTGTACCACTCCCTCTCCAGAGACAGTGGATCACTTTTCCACAAAACCACCTACCTTACACGAGCAGTTCACACCCAGAATCTGTCCTTCCTTGTAGGACAGGAACAATATCTGAAAAGATCACTTGGACATATTTCTCAATCATCCTGCTGAGTTTCCTGAAGTTGTCTGTAAGCTGTCCCATGATGTAGTATCATTAGTATGTACCTCACCAGTGTATCCTTGGCCAGAAGCCTGTCCAATCCTACAGTTACATCTTCTACCTTAGTTTCAGAAAGACAAAACACAGATCTTTTGTCCAGCTGTCCCTTGCAGAAAGTTCTTTCTGTTCTTAGTATAGAATCTGTAGCAGTGATTGTCCACCTTAGATTTCTGGAGATCCCCTCTGTGGACACACTTGATTGTCTTGTAGGCTGGGCTGAGCAGCCATCTACAGGTATGTCCCATACAGTTCTCCATTCCATTTGAGCTGGCCTTTTAGAGATTTGTCTGCAGTTTCCATGCTGAGGACCTGGTATCTATTGGAAACTTCTAGCTTTGTGAATTATTCCTGATCCTCTACTCTGAGTCATAACCAGCCCATGCTCCATCTGCTTCTCTTCATATAGAATGCCACCTCAGCCTCTTGCTTCAGTTTGTGAACTGACAATCCTTGTCTAGTTTCCACTCACTCTGTTTCCTTTGTTACTAGTTCCTTTCTTTCTTGAATTGGGGTTGGAGATGCTTCCTAAATCTGGTTGTCCAAAAACTCTTCATCCTCTCTGTTCTGTAGTGTAAGTACTTGTCCTTCCAAATCACAAGTCTTTCTTCCAGCACAATTACTGACTTGAACTTCAGACAGAAGTCTCAGGCAGGAAAGAAAACATGGCACATGGGCTGCAGGTCATAATTGCTGTTCTATTGCTGGCCATCAGGGTATTGACTGTAGAACTGAGAACCTCAGACCCTCTCTTCTTTTACCTCCCTCTGAAACTCTCCTGGTGGTTGCTCTTGTTTGTGGTCCAAGGCCTTGGTCCTTCAGATAACAGAATCATGAGTGGCAGCTTCAGTCTGACTGTTCAGGTTGATTTCTACTAGGGGGGTCAAAAAGAGCAGCAGGATTCTACCGAGGGCACCTGAAAATCATTGAAGAACACAACAGCTGTAGCAGAGCAGTTAGTGGCATTCCACGGTGACCTTGTCATAAGATGTATATGAGGAACCTCTCAACAGCTGAGAAGGGTTATAGTGTAGCAGTAGTGCCACTTAAAACTGTGGTTTCGAGCCATCAATACCAGTCAGAGGAATTTACCTTGGTACTTAACCCTGTTGATTTTAAATTTAGAACATTATGTCTAACTCACAGTGGAATTTGTCTCATTAATACTAAGTTTTTGTATTGCCACAGCACCCAGAAGCCCAGCAAGGAGTGGGGGTCCCATTGTCCAAACACATTCAAATATCTCTTCACCAAAGGTATTTGTGCTTAAACAAGGGCTTTCTCCCTCACAGCCCACCTTTAACCTACCATTTGAAGTGGCAGAGTACTCAGAGCATTGTCCTGTGAGCTGTTTATAAACCTCATTTCCCCTTGGCTTAAGGGAAGTTCAATAATACAGATCCCCCCTCATTTCAGGTCAGGAAAGGAAAAATTGTGTATTGTTATAAGATATGCAAGGATATGTCTTGCCTTATTATTCACAGGAAAGACTGTCCCTTTCTGAATTATCATTACTATTTTCTGCACCATCCTGGAGTATTCCCTGGAAGTCTCCTCTCCAGCTACTGGTTAAGTAGGACCCTACTTAGCTTGTAAGATCTCACAAATGGTATGCATAACATTGAAATAAACACAAAGGGACCTGATTCACCACTATCTTAATCTAGTTTTACACTTGTGTAATTCCATTGAGTCAGTTTACCAAATCCGATAAACCATGGTAATCAAAATCTTCATTCATTTTTTCCTTAAAAATGGAGACACTAAGTGGAAACAACCCATTAACACAACACTTATGGTTAAAGTTTTGAAGGCACAAATAGTTCAGGTAGTTGAAGGTTAATGCTTTTTTTGGCTACATTCTACCTATATATTAAGGCATAAAAGTTATCACCTACAGCAACAGAAAGTACTTTACTAGGTATGTGCAGAGGAGTAGAAATATTGTTACCATGGCTTCCATAATTCTGAATTTCCTGATTTTTAGCGTATATAAAAATCTTTACAATGTAGATTAAATAAAGGAAAAAACTTTTAATATACAGTACGTATGAAAGCATTTTATTTTAGTTTTTAATCTGCACTTTATCAAGCTCAGTAAGTTAATATGTGCTTGCATTTTCCTTAGCTATAACCATGAAATTGAATATGGTTCTTTAAATCAGTCTTGGGCTCAGATTTGTTTTACATTATTATTTCACGAAACAGCTTTTTTTAGTGATTGCTTTTCCCTTAAACATCTATGCTAAGGAAAAACTGGCTTGTCAAAAACACTAACTAATTTAACAATTTCTTAGTATCCTAAATTACTTCACATAGATCTCAAATCCCCAATGTTAAAAAAAAAATAGATGTTTTGAAGCAGCCTCTTTGAATCACTCAAGTAAGTACTTCTTGAGATAAATGACTCTAAAGGAAAATGCTCCAATGCTAATAAAATATCTGCTGGTAGCTTATTAGCCACAGCAATTTTTGCTTTCTGTACATGTCAAAGTAGAAAATAAATGCTTTCTTGAATTACAGCTAAAGGTCCATTTCACAGCTCTGATGCACTGATAGAAGCTCACTTAGGAAAAGATCTCTTTTCCTCTTGACCCTATGGGTCATTTAACACCATGAATGTGCATTTTATGTTTTTTAAGAGACCCAGGCACAAAACTACCATGGACATCAATAGGAGTTCTGTATGCGTTACTGGTGATATTAACCAGTGGTGTGGAGGGCCAGTGCATGAGCCTCTTCCCTGCTCACCCTCCTTGATCAAGCTGTGGGGTAGGGAAGCCAGAGGCCAAATGACTTTAACAATTACTTGTGTGCTGCTGAGGGAGTGATCAACCCCAAACAGGTAGTGTTTGTCTGTATAACTAGAGTGTGTTAGAATTTCCTGAAGAGTCACATGAATGAGACCACTCACAAGAGTTAGGACTACTTTGCAGGAACAGGGATGAGTCAAGATTGGGCTCAAGTGAGTTAAAGTTCCTAAAATTGCCATCAAATGACATTTCTACAGCTCTGATCCTTCAGTGAATGCTGCACAAATGCAGGGGTCCACCAATCCAGAGCTCATTTTAGGATCAGGGCCTAAGTGAAGTAGCTCGCTGTCTCAGTTGATGGGCCAACTGTAACTCTGACCCATCCTTCTCTCTAAAGTACCCCCTCTAGGTCTCAGGCCTCTAGCTGTCACCTGGCTCCAGGCAGTATCATGTAATTCTCGCACTCTGGGTTGCAGTCCCCTGGTACTAACTGAATACCTCAGCAGGTCTGATTTAAGCTCAGACCTTGCAGTTCTGCTCCTCCAGGAGCAATGACAGTGGTTAATGCTGTAACCAATCATGCTTTGTTTTTAGGAGGCTCATTTATTATTTAGAACAAAAGCATTTCAGAGAAAGCAGATCTTTAAAAAAATCAACATATCACACTACACATGACTAGCTTATGAGGTATCTAACCAATGTTCCCTCTAATTTTTTATGTCCATGTGTGGAATCAATTTTATGTGCACCAATATGAAGGTGATGTGTGACACATCACCTTCATATTGGTACACACAAAATTCATGTGGTAGGGGTGGGGCTGAGGGGTTGGAGTGTGGGAGGGGCCTTGGGCCAGAGGCAGAGGGTTGAAGTGTGGGCAGATGAGGGGTCTGGCTGGGGTACAGGCTCTGGGGTGGGGTTGGGGATGAGGGATTTGGGGTGTGGGATGGGGTTCAGGGCTGGGGCAGGGGGTTGGAGTGCAGGGGGGGGTCAGGCTCTGGGGTGGGGCTGGAGATGAGGGGCTTGGGGTGCAGGCTGCCCAGGGACTGTGTTGGGAGGACTCCCCCCAGCCCTCTCTCACTGAAGCAGCTCAGGGCCAGAGGAGAGGCGCCTTTCCCCGGCTGTGGCAGCTACGGCAGGGCCTGGTGGGGCTAGGCTGGGCCAAGGGAGGGGCAAGTCTCTCCCGGCCGTGGCAAGTCCAGGGCAGGTCCGTGCTGGAGCCAGCAGGGAGGGATGCCTCTCCCCACCCCTTCAGGTCTGTGCTGGGGCAGAGGCATTTCTCCCTACCGCACTCCTGAGCTGTGCTGTTGTATGGCCACGCGCTTTAGGTGTCTAACCATCTTCCACCTGGTGGCCCTCGTAGGACCAGCTCCTGCTAGACTCTTCTGCAGATCCCCTCTCTGTCAGCTTGTCTCCCTGTCAGAGTTCACTGACAGCACAACATCTCCTGCTTACTCACACCCTCCCTCCCACTTTGTAGGGAACAAGACACTTTTTTAACTGCTTATGTCCCTTTTGATCTCTAGCCTCTCAGCTTGGAAAAACAATTGTCACTTTAGCCTAGAGCCTGGAAGGATACCATTGTCTTTCAACTGTGTCCTTGAGTGTTTTTTTATCTGGGAAGCCATTGTGTCACCTTCCCAGTGCAGACCCTATTGAATTTGAGCATTAAAGTCTTATAATAAACATTTTACTACCCTCAACATAAGTTAGATCAACATAGGAAATTCTAATAACCCATTCTAGTTGTACAGTAACTTTACCTCACTTCCCATGTCACATACAATGTTCACAAAATGGTTAATCTCAATATTCACATTGTTACATAATCAGAGGGTGTCTCAGTGTTGAAGGAGAGGTAGCCTCCCTTTTTTATAGGGGTGTGAAACATGGATAGTTTACTGCAGACATATTAAACAACTTGAAAAAATTCGCATGACCAACAGCCATACATAACAATTCATGTCTGTCATACCCACACCGCCTGAAATCCATCTCACCACTGACTTATGTTTCCTTGGCCAAGTCACTTAAATTATCTGTATTCTCATCTGTAAAATGGGACTGATTATCCTGATGTCATAGGAGTAGTATTAGGACTGTCAATTTAAAAATTCCTGAATTAAAAAAAAAACAACCTCAAAGTAATTTCAAGTACTTCATTTGCCCTTGATTCCCCTGGCTGATTTCTATTTAAAATCACATTTCCACATATTAAAAATTGTTTTAAAGACCCACTCAAGCACCAGGGGAAACTAAGAAACCGATAACTCTAGGTAAATTATGCAGTAAAAAGTTGTTTTTTTCTCTAATTTTAACAGTTATCTGTAGCAATAGTAGATAAAAGAACTTCTTGACAGAAGTCCATTGTGGGGTTTTTGTTTGGTTGTTTTTTTACAGTGATGGTGTCCCTCAAAGCAGTTCACTAGCTGTAGTATGCCTAGATGTAAAACACTACATACAGGTCAAGTATTACAGATGTGTGGAGGGGCAGATTCTCCCCTAAGTTATACCAGGGTGACTACACTGTACTAAATAAGGAGAAATTGTCCCCAACAGATAAGAGTAGAAATCCATCTATCTAGATAGGTATTTATATGGCCCTCATCACCATAGTATCAGAGCACTGCACAAAAGGATTAAGTATTATCCCCATTTTACAGATCGGGAACTGAGGTACAATGTCGGTGAAAGGATTTGTCCAAAGTCACACGAGAAGCTTGTGGCTACGGGAGGAACTGAATGCAGGTTCCCCATATCCCAGTCCAGTGACTTAGCCACCAGATTACTTTTCCTTCTAGAAGCAGTCTTTATAGTGGAACATTTTGAGATAATCATTTATTGGAATTAATGAAATATCATTAAAAACAATTTAAAATGAAAACCTCAGTGAGACTGGGAGAAATTTCTTTCCCATTTGATTGTTGGTCTACTTTAGTATCTAGTGAAAAATTATAACCAGCATTTTTTCCCGGGTAGGAATTGTTTTGACTGATGGCAGAGTTACAGTAGGCACGACTAGAATACCACAGATTTTGTTTTTATACACCTCCTTTCATACTTAAGATAGTCCCAAACTGATGAGTCTGAGCAATTACTGGGAATGGTGACTGTAAAGGCCAATCTGGCAGTCATTATCTATGACATTAATCTATGATTCAAGAAAGCACTGGCTTCCTACTTTATGGGACACATAAATAAAATCTTCTCGGGTAAGAGTTCATGTCAGATATTTTATTAGCAATATAGAATCTGCACTAAGATTAATCTATCCACAACAGAAGTCATTGTGTACATTAAAAAGATCAGTGACTCTAAGCTGCAGTAAGAGAACATCATTTGTTTTTTTTTAAAACTGTGGATATTACTTAACGTTACCTTATGAACAGAAGAATTAGAGATGGACCTATACCACCTCCATAGTGCACTTTTGATATTATATACGTCAGGGCCATTGGACATGATTAGATGAATGGAGCCAATAAGTAAACAATGTGCAAATCATACAACAGAACATCACTGAATAAATGGGAAAAGTTCAGGACAAGTGCAAAACATTTTAAATCACAACATGAAACTTTAATGTCATACAAAGAGAGAAACAGTCTCAGTTTATTTCCAGATTAGTCAGGGGTGACAAAAACATGATTTTCCTCTTTTAGACAATTATAAACACACTTAAAAAAACCCCAAATAAACTTGCACTGCATCTAGTGCTAGGAGTCTGGGTAACAAACAAGAAGAATTGGAATTGCTCATTTGCAATTGTTCATGCATAAATTCAATCTAGTTAGTATTACTGAAACCTCATGGGATGATTTGCATGATTGGAATGTTAAATAAGTTATAACCATTGATTTTTAGGGAGGATTGAGTGGGCAAAAAGGGAGGGAGTGGCCCTGTATGTCCAAAATTGCATTACTTGTTCCTGAGTCACTGATAATTCAGAAGAAAATGATCTTGAATGCTTATGGATCAATGTTCTAACAGATAAACCACAATATGGGCTATTAGTTGATGTCTGCTACAGATCACCAAATTACACCGGGGAACAGGATAACCACCTCCTTATGCACATATCTATAATGTGTAGGGAGAAAAAAGCTGCATGATCATGGGGGACTTCAAGTTGAATGACACATGCTGGAGGTCCCATGTTGCCGGTACAAAAACATCCTTGGAACTCCTAAGCATTACAGTTGACAACTTCCTAACTCAAAAAGTATTGCAGCCAACATGGGGGAATTTTTTCTTATAACTGGTCTTAACAGAAAAAGAGGGACTGATAACAGAACTAAAAATTAATGGTAGCTTAGGTACACATGATCATGACTTGATCACATGTATAATGTGCAAGCAGAATAAAGTCCATATCAGTAATGTATATACTTGGTGCTTTAATAGGGCCAGTTTCACAAAGCTGAAAACAATTATGGGCCAAATCAGTTGGGAGGAAGAACTTAATAGAAAATGGTGAAAGATAATGAGGAATAATTTAAGAACACCTTACTAGATTCCCCAAAGCCTACAATCCCACAACTGAGGAAGAAGGCTGTGCTGATTAAAAAAAACAACCTAGTTTAGAAGAGAAGTAAAGGTAGCTGTCAACATATAAAACAACAGAAGAAAGGGGAATTTGGTTGAAATTAATATAAATCAGATGGTAGGGATTACAGAAAATTGATAAGGGAAGCAAAGGGACACAAGGCAAAATCTATGGACAGCAGACTTAAGGACAAAAAAAAAGGAGGTTTTTAAAATACATTAGAAACAAAAAAAATCCTGACAATGATATTGGTCCATTACTAGATGGAAATGGTAGAATTATTAATAATAATGCAGAAAAGACAGAAGAATTACATAATTTTATGCTGTATTTGGGGAAAAACCAATGATATACCCATATATCATATCATGTGGGGATAACACTTTTTTCATTCTACTAGCATCTCTGAAGGATGTTAAACAGAAGCTACAAAAGTTAGACATTTCTAAATCAATAGGTCCAGATGGGGGTTCAGAGAAGAGCCATGAGAATGATTAAGAGATTAGAAAATGTGCCTTCTAGTGATAGACTCAAAGAGCTGAATCTATATAATTTAAGAAAGAGAAGGTTAAGGGGTGACTTGATTAAAATCTACAAGTATCTACATGGGGAACAAATATTTAATAATGGGCTGTCATAAATATAAAGGGAAGGGAACCTACCCTTCTGTATACAGTGCTATAAAATCCCTCCCGGTCAGAGGCAAAACCCTTTCACCTGTAAAGGGTTAAGAAGCTAAGATAACCTCGCTGGCACCTGACCCAAATGACCAATGAGGAGACAAGATACTTTCAAGCTGGAGGGGGGGCAAACAAAGGGTCTGTCTGTGTGATGCTTTTGCCGGGAACAGATCAGGAATGTAGCTCAGAACTCCTGTAAAAAGTCAGTAAGTAATCTAGCTAGAAATGTGTTAATTTCTTTTGTTTAATGGCTGGTAAAATAGCTGTGCTGAATGGAATGTATATTCCTGTTTTTGTGTCTTTTTGTAACTTAAGGTTTTGCCTAGAGGGATTCTCTATGTTTTGAATCTGATTACCCTGTAAGGTATTTACCATCCTGATTTTACAGAGGTGATTCTTTACCTTTTCTTTAATTAAAATTCTTCATTTAAGAACCAGATTGTTTTTTCATTGTTCTTAAGATCCAAGAGTTTGGGTCTGTGTTCACCTGTGCAAATTGGTGACGATTTTTATCAAGCCTTCCCCAGAAAAGGGGGTGTAGGGCTTGGGGGGATGTTTTGGGGGGAAGACATCTCCAAGTGGGCTCTTTCCCTGTTCTTTGTTTAACACGCTTGGTGGTGGCCACATAGGGTTCAAGGACAAGGCAAAGTTTGTACCTTGAGGAAGTTTTTAACCTAAGCTGGTAAGAATAAGATTAGGGGGTCTACAAACAGCTCAGGTGAGGTCCTCAATCCCCACTCTGGCCTCTTTATGCTAGGTAGAAGGATGGAAGTGTTATAAAAGGTACTGAAACACCTGCTTTCAAGCTAGGGGATGATCTCCCTGGTGCAGGCTCTGGGAAAGACAGATGTCAGGCTGCCTTCCGAGAACCCATCACAAGCCCTGGCATAGAGAGGAGGGCTGGGTGTGTGTGGGAGGGGGTGTGTGTGTGTGCAAAATGGGTTGTTTAGGGCTGGGAGCCACTATTCAGTATGAGTAAGGATTGTAGAATTTGACCTAAAGGGATTAAGTAATTTGCCCAAAGTCACACAGGAAGTTTGTAGCAGAGCCAGTAATTGAATCCAATTATCCAGAGTCCCAGCCCCGTAACTTTATCCACAAGACCCCCCTTCATCTCATTTTTGACTTTTCTGCCCCTGTATTTGAATTGTGTTTAACAGACTAATACATCCTATTTAGTACCTACAGAGTAGATGTGGCAGTAATTTACCTCTGCAAATATATCTATATTGTTAATTATTTCATCACAGTATTAGCTGAAATAGAATATGTTGCCTGGGAAACAGGATTATTCTCTTTTTCAAAAGCTTTTAATCTTTTTTATGGTTAGTTTTATCCCTCATCCGCAAGATTAAACTGACCCATTATTGCAGTCTGTCCAACATCATTATAGCATATGACTCCAAATCCTCAGTAGTAAGTTGACTTTTCCTCCACAGAAGTCTGTCCAAGCCAGATAGAACAGCAAATATGTCCATCTTTTTTTAAAGGGGTTATAGGCACAATGCACTGTTCATAACTGCAAACCTCCAGTTATTATAGACAGCACAGGTCAGACACAGCCAAGAGCAATAAAGCAGGAGAAAACTCATTCTCTGCTCTGTTATACTGTGCTGCTCTCATATTGACCAGGGCCCAGCCTTGTTCCAGTTTTCTTCAGACACACATTAATCTGATCTCTCTGCGCAGTAGAATAATTAGGCACATGCACAGTGAGGAACTGCAAGATTACAGTTTTCCTCTGAGCTTTCTCTGACAGGGTAACAAGCCTTGTGGAAAGGAGCAAGTGGTAGATGTGGTATTTCTTGACTTTAGTAAGGCTTTTGATACTGTCTTGCATGACCTTCTCATAAACAAACTAGGGAAATATAGCCTGGATGGAGCTACAAGTAGTTGGGTGCATAACTGGTTGAAAAACTGTTTGCAGCGAGTAATCATCAGTGTTTCACAATCAAGCTGGATGGGCATATCGAATGGGATCCTGCAGAGAATGGTTCTGAGCCCGATTCTGTTCAATACCTTCATAAATGATTTAGATAATGGCATAGAGAGTACACTTATAAATTTTATGGATGATACCAAGCTGAGGGGTGGGGTTTTGCAAGTGCTTTGGAGGAAGGATTATAATTTAAAATGATCTGGAAAAACTGGAGAAATGGTCTGAAGTAAATAAGATGAAATTCAGTAAGGACAAATGCAAAGTACACCACTTAGGAAGGAACTACTACTGCACACATACAAAAAGGAGGAGTACTGTGGAAAGGGATATGGGGGTTATTGTGTATCACAAGCCAAATATGAGTCAACAGAGTAATAGTGCTGCAAAAAAGGTAAACATCATTCTGGGATGTATCAGCAGGAATGTCGTAAGCAAAACATGAGAAGTCATTCTTTCAGTCTTCTCCACACTGATAAGGTCTCATCTGGAGTACTGTGTCCAGTTCTGGGTGCTACATTTCAGGAAAGATGTGGACAAATTGGAGAAAGTCCAGAAGAGAGCAACAAAAATGATTAAAGGTGTAGAAAACATGACATAGGAGGAAAGAAATGGGTTTGTTTAGTCTGGACAAGAGACGACTGAGAAAAAACATGATAATAGTTTTCAGCTACATGAAAGGTTGATACAAGGAGGAGGGTGAAAGTTTGTTCTCTTTAATCTCTGAGGATAGGACAAGAAGCAAGATGCTTAAATTGGAGCAAAGGAGGTTTAGGTTGGACATTAGGAAAAACTTCCTAGCTGTCAGGATAGTCAACCAGTGGAACAAACTGCATAAGGAGGTTGTGGAATCTCAGTCATTGGAGGTTTTTAAGAACAGGTTAGACAAACACCTGTCAGGAATGGTCTAGTTATTACTTAGTCCTGCCTTGAGTGCAGGGCACTGGACTAGATGAACTACTGAGCTCTCTTCCAGTCCTACACTTCTAGGATACCCTTCTGTGAAAAAAAGCTGCCTGAAGGCTGAGGGTAAGTAAAAAACTATGTAACCTTGAGGGTATGCACTTTCAACCAAAGGTTACTTTTAGGAAGTAGAAGTGGCTTTACCACCCTGCCTACTTGACAGGGTGCATGACCCCTCCATTCCTGCAGTTATTCCAAGGTCAATGGGAAAATCCTATGGAAATTGGGCTATCTGAGGAAAGCTAGGACATTTGCACTGAGGCTCATTGTTTCTGTTACTCTTCATGGCAGACATGGGACTGGGCCAATCTCCAGCATTGTGCAGACTGAATGGCAAGCAACACCATATCACAATACCTTGAATATTCTATTTCTGTATTTATTTGTAAAAGAGGGTAGAGAGTTTGTTGCAAAGAAATAGGCTCAGAAAAAGTCACAGAATAAAGGTAATGGTAGAGGTAAAGATCATATAGACTGTGAACATTGTAATAATTTTCCTAAATAGAAGCCTCCACATGCAAGAAGTATAGAATAGAAATTGATAATCATCTGTGTTCTATAAAACAAATGTGATCCTGTCCTTGCTGTTACTCAAAAATCCTATATAACTACTCCCAGCAGTTTGTTAATGGAGGTTAAGTCCATTAATGGCTATTAGCCAGAATGGGTAAGGAATGGTGTCCCTAGCCTCTGTTTGTCAGAGGGTGAAGATGGATGGCAGGAGCGAGATCACTTGATCATTATCTGTTAGGGTCACTCCCTCCCTCTGGGAGGTCACTCCCTCTGACATTGCCCACTGTTGGTAGACAGGATACTGGGCTGGATGGGCCTTTGGTCTGACCCAGTATGGCCATTCTTATGTTCTGTTTGCAAAAGGATGGGAACTATCTTGTGGTTCATCCATGAAAGCGGCTATAGAGAAAACGACATTGTATTAGTCATTTTGAACTGGTTTTCATGCACTTTAAAAGGAGAGCAAGGACTTCTCATTTCCTGTTTTAATAGAATCTAACTAAGTTACTTTTATGTTTGCAGTGTTGTTGTAGATGTCTTGGTCCTAGGATATCAGAAAGACAAGTTGGGTCAGGTAATATCTTTTATTGGACACCTTCTGTTGGCGAAACAGACCAGCTTTCGAAATACCCAGAGCTCTTCTTCAGATCTGGGAAAGGTATTGATGCTTTTCACTTCCAACTTTCTATTTGGAATTTGCTTGTAGGCCTTTGCCCTTAGTTTGAATATGACAAGGCATTAACATTTATAAATCTGGCTTTGCCTAGGCTGCAGCAAGATGAACATCTGTTCAACAAAGAAAGCTCTCAATAACAGATAACAAAGCTGAATAGGTTCTTTTAAATCTGACGCAGGTGGGATTTTCAGTGCCATCCTAACCCAAGGCTAGTGAGCTATTCAGAATGTTATTTTAATGGCAGTGACTCACCATCCACAAGAACCTTCGGGTGAGCCATGATTCACACTCAGCTAGAGTGATGTTAAGGGAGAGGGTGATTATTTCTTCCACTTTTTTTTTTCATTTTCCTTCCCTTTGCCTTTCTCAGCAAGATTCTTTTAGGTGTGCAAGGCAAGGTGACAGCAGATCTCAAGAGTTTCAGTTTTAGGAAGAGAAAGAACTGATATTTCGCAGACTCAATCTTCCTTCCTTTGGTTCAATTTTAAAATAAGGCTTGTGAGAGGCTACAAGCCTTCAGAATGTGCTAAGAGACCTCAACTTCCCTGGAGTTCAGGGAGCTCAGCATCTCACAAAATCTGGACACGAACTACCAAGATAAACTGTTAATATGATGGTATGATAGTCTATTGTATTATGTGAGAAACAGTATGAGATTATGTATACAACTATCGTAATGCATATGTACAAGTGGGTGGAGTTATATCTGCATTTCCAACCTGATCATTTTGGCATTTCCTGACTTTTGAATCCCCAGTTCAGCAACATGAATAATCACATTCTTATTCAGCAAAGCCATACGCCCCAGGTTAGCAAAGCACACCTATTCAGTAAAGCATTTAAGCACATGTTTAAATTCCATTGAAGTCAATGGAATTCAAGCACATAGGATGGGGTGGGCAAACTTTTTGGTCTGAGGGCCACATCTGGGAATAGAAATTGTATGGCGGGCCATGAATGCTCACAAAATTGGGGTTGGGATGAGGGAGAGGGTGAGGGCTCTGGCTGGGGATGCGGGCTCCATACTGGGAGCCAGAAATGAGGAGTTTAGGTTGCGGGAGGGGGCTCTGGTTTGGGATGGGGGAGGGAGGTGAGGGGGTGGGTGAGGGCTCTGGCTGGGGGTGCGGGCTATGGGGAGGGGCTAAGGATGAGAGGTTTGGAGAGCAGGAGGGGGATCAGGGATGGGCAGGGGTTTGGGGCATGGGGAGAGGCTCAGGGGTGCAGGCTCCAGGCAGCGCTTACTTCAAGCGGCTCCTGGAAGCAGCAGCATGTCCCTTCTCCAGCTCCTAGGCAGAGGTGCATCCAGGTGGCTCTGCATGCTGCCCCGTCCGCAGGCACCGTCTCTGCAGCTCCCATTGGCTGCAGTTCCTGGCCAATGGGAGCTGTGGGGGCAGCACTTGGGACGGGGGCAGCATGCAGAGTGGAGCCCCCTGGCTGCCCTTATGCGTAGGTGCCGGAGGGGGGCTTTCCGCTGCTTCAGGGAGCCATGTGGAGCAGTCCCCGATCCTGCTCCCCAGCTGGAGCGCCAGAGCAGAGCAAGCCCCAGACCCCGCTCCCCAGTGGGAGCTCGAGGGCCGGATTAAAACAGCTGGTGGGCCGTAGTTTGCACTCCCCTGACATAGGACATAGGGCTGGATGGGACTGACAAAGTCATTGAGTCCAGTCTCCTCCTATCACAGGCAATCTTATCATGTAATACTGTTCACAAATGTATCAAGCTCCATCTTAAAACTAGTAAGGCTATTTAGCCCCCACTGCTCCTATTGGAAGGCTGTTCCAGAACATCACTCTTCTGATGGTTAGAAACCTAATTCTCATTTCTAGCCTAAATGTATTCATGGCCAATTTATACCGCTTTTTTCTTGTATCAATATTGTCCTTTATTTTAAATAGCTCTTCTACCTCCCTAGTGTTTACCCCCCACCATGTATTTACAGAGAGCAGTCATATCTCTTCTCTGAACCTGTTCCAGTATGTATTCATCTTTCTTGAACATGGGTGACCAGAACTGTACATAGTATTCCAGATCAGGTCTCACCAGTACCATATGCAATGGCATTGATACTTCACTATCTCTACCAGAAATACCTCACCTGATATATGAGGATTGTATTTGCCTTTTTCATGGCCACATCAGATTGGTGGCTCATAGTTAAACTGGTTGATTAATACACCCAACTCTTTCTTCTCCTCTCTCATTTCCAAGAGATGAGCCCCTAGTTTAGAGCAGAAATTCTTTTAGTCCTACATGCAACACCTTTCACTTTGTACTATTAAATTTCATTCCATTTCTATTACTCCAGTCATCAAGGTCATCCAATTCTTCCTGTAAATATCCCGTCCTTCTCTGTATTCACAGTGCCTCCCACCTTTGTGTCATCAGCAAATTCCATTAGTACACCCCCACTTTTTGTAGGACTTTGTGCCTAGGTCATTAATTAAAATATTCAATAAGATCAGTCCCAAGCCCGAACCTTGAAGAACTCCACTAGCAACCCCCCTTCAGTCCGATAGTTGTTCTTTCAACACCAACTGTTATAATTTCACTTTTAGCCAGTTCCTTACCCACCTTACAATTCTTGTACTGATCCCCATTTTCTCCTGTTTAATGAATATTTTCCCATATGGCACTATGTCAAATGCTTCACTAAAGTCCAGATAGATTAGATCAATCACATTTTCCTTGTCTAAAAAAAATCCATTATCTCACCAAAGAAAGATACCAGATACTGCCATATTCTAACTTTGCTAAATCCATGTTGCATCTTATCCCATTACATCCATTACCTTCATGTCTTTTATTATTCTTTTCTTCAGAATTTATTCTAAAGCCTTGTATACTATTGAGGCCAGATTAACAGATCTGTATATGCCTGGGTCATCCCCCCCCCCCTTTTCTTAAATCATAGACTCACAGGGTTAGAAGGGACTGCAAGGGTCTTCTAGTCTAACCTCCTGCCAAGATGCAGGATTTGTTGAGTCTAAACCATCCTACACAGATGGCTATCCAGCCTCTTTTTGAAAACCTTCAATGAAGGAGCTTCCCTAGGCAGCTTTTTACATTGTCCAACTGTTCCTACAGTTGGGAAGGTTTCCCTGTAGGTACAATATTAGCTATTCTCTAGTCATACAATATCACCCCTGATTTGATAGATTTATTAAGAGTCCTTGTTACCAGACTTGCAATTTCATTTGCCCGTTCTTTAAGTATCCTGTGATGGTCCCCCTGGTTAGAGCACATTCATCTCTGTGCATGTGGCTTCCACCTTAGTTGTGGTAATTTTCATTTCTATATAGACTTTCCCATTAGCTATCCTGCCTTTTCCATCCATGTTATAAATTATCATCCTTATTGAAACCCTGAGGCAAAGTTTGCATTTAGTTTTTGGGCCATACCTACATAATTTTTAATTTCTCCCCCACCCTGACTGCATAGCAGCTCCACTTCTTTTCTTGTTCTCTTTTTATTTACGTAACTAAAGAACCTTTCACTATTGGTTTTAATTGGCTTCGCAATTCTAACTCAGCTTGACTTTTGGCAGTTCTCACTTTATCCCAGCATTTTCTGATCTACATAATGTAGCTTAATTTGCTGACCAATCCCTAAGTGTTTTACTGAATATGGATGGAATTCATCATGTGCTTACACATTTTGCTGAACTGGGGTGTAAAGTCCAATTGACTGCAATGCTTAAAGTGAAGCAGGTGCTCTGCTGAACGTGAATGCGATTACTCATGTGTTTAAAGTCAAGCATGTGCTTAACTGCTTTTCTGAATTAGGGCCTAGCTGTGCAAGCTTAATGTAGATTTTTGCATTTTATTTTCTGTGGTTTTAGAAGGAAAAAGTTTAAATGAAGAAGCTTCCATCTCTTGGGCTTCAAAGTTCCTTCTGAAAAGCTTATGAACACAGCACGTAAATATCATATGCTGCAAAATTTTGCTAAATATTACCTGAAAGCTGCCAGCCTGGACCTAAGCCACCTAGAACCTATCACTCCTGAATACAGCCACTAAAGGCCAGCTGCCCTTGACCAAAGCTTCCTGTGTACTGCCCTTCCTTATTCTGCCCAAATGGAGCTTGCTTAAAAATTCACTACATTTACAGATAAAGAAATGGGGGATGAGCTGCAACATGCTAGAGACTGGATAGTCACTGAGCTTACCCCATATTTTCCAGAGGGTCATTTTTGACTCATTTTCTCAAGACAGGCTGCTGTTTTTCTCTCTGAGGTTTCACAGCTATATTATTAGCGTCGGAACTAAGACCCAGGTCTGCAAAGGTATTTAGGGGCCTAACACCACTGACTTCAATGGGAACTAGCTGCCTAAATATTCTTTAGGGTCTGGGCCTGACTGCACTGCTATATATTTGATAATACTATTATAGTCTAATTATTGGCATTGCATCCATAGAACAGAGTCGCACAAGAATATGACAGGTTCTGTTCCAACATCAGAAGTACTTCTCATTAGAAGAAGATAACCAACTGCAGAAACAGAGTTAGTTTTACATTTGCAGCAGTGAAAGACATTTCTCAAGAGTAATTATTATGAAGAGGCCATCTCGCTGATCACATTATCTCCTTTAATACTGTTCACTGACCCAGGACTTCCCACCATGTGCATTAACATCATCGCCTTCTTGCTGCCCCTCCTTCCCTCACTAACCTCCAAGAGGTTGATGTCCTCCTTCAGCTCCCCCCTCTCTCTTTAGCAAACTATTTGTTTCCCCAACATTGGCTGGCAACTTACATCCTTTTCCTCTTTTTTTTTCTTTCCTGCTGCTAAACACCTTTAGATAAAACCCAAGGTTCTTTCACTGCAGCTTTTCCTTTTCGTTCAGCACTGCATCTCTGACTTCTTCAACCTGTTTGAGTCAGGGAGGAGTGGCCAGTACCACTTCTCCTCCTTAGCATATCCCCTCAAAATCTTTCACATGCTTCCTCTTTCTCTCTGTTGAGGATCTTGTCGATTTCTTCAGTGAGACAAATGATGCAACCTGGAAAGAGCTTTCACTTTCCTCTACTTCCCTCCTGCTGTGTGATGTTCTTTTTCAGCCCAGTATCTGATCAGATGACTCTTTCACTCCTTCAACTCCAGTTGAAGGAACTGGATAGAAATGTGACTAGGGAATTCCTTTCCACCCTGTGAGGATAGGGAGAGAAGCAACAGCAGCACACTCAAGGACACAAAGTCTAATGTACCATATTAGCAAAGATGTTGGGGACACTGGGGCATGGCCACTAGGTAACTCGAAGGGATGGAAGCCCCCAAGTGTCGATGAAGCCCCCTCGCACTAGGCCCAAGTCTCCTTGGCCCCCCCGCCTGGAGGCACTCGCAGCAGTTATGCTGAGGATCTGCAACAATATGTTGCAGAGTCAGACTGCCTGAAATGAAACAAGGCCAAACAGGGCAGATATGGAAGAACAATGCTGAATAAAGCAGGTTTATGTATAGTTTAACAAATGATACCAGCTAGTTCCCTTGTTTTTTGTAACTGGATTGGCTGGCTATATGGATACTTAGGGCAGCTTGCTATTGGATAAGTATGCTGAAGAAAGGATGTATAAAAGCCTGTGTAACTTCCTGCTCTGTGTGTAGGATTTGAGATTCTATTCTCCCTGTACCTTTTTGCAGCTGCAAATAAACTTTTCTGCTTCTCCACCCCGTTGTGATTATTGGGTGAAGCAGACCGGGTAGCGAACCAACCCCTGCTGTTGTTTTGCCTCTCGGCACTGGGTGCCGGCAACAAAGGGACAATTACAATTAGTAAGAATTCAGTGTGTTCAGTACTTTGGCAGATTGAACTCTAGGTGTGTACGATTATGTTGCCCCTAGTGGTGGATTATAAAAAGAAAAAAGTCCTGTTAGTACTACTAGTAAACAGAAACTTCATCTCAAAGAATAAATACCAGTGTTTTGGGATCTGAAGATCTTGAGTTCTATTCTCCATTGTAGTGTTTTAGCTGACAATTTTATACAGCCATGTATTTGTTCCAAGAGCAGGGTCCTAAGGAGCAGATAGAAGAAACCATAAGCCGCAGATGGCTATTTGAATGGAAGCCCAACAACTGTTTATTACATAAATAAGAAAAAGTGTAGTAGCACCTAATATACCCCAAAATGTAGGCCCTGCTGCAAACTGGCATAACAATACTCCAGTAGCTGGAGATTGCCAATTTTTGGCCCCCAGTTCCCAAATTCCTTTGCAACCAGAGGCAATATTTAGTCAATCCCACTGCACCAAAAAAAAAAAAAAAAAAAAACGGAACGCCCATACAACCACATACAACTTCACCACAAAAAACTGACATCTGGATCTATCTGATCCTTGCCTCTGCCTCACAAATTCCATGGCATGAATAGAGAATAGCAGCTGCCCCTACTCCACCAAAATAATCTGGATCCCTGTGCGCCCCAGCACTGAAAAACCTGACTATAGCAAATGGAGCCTATTTTTAGTAGCGATCACTCAAATAGAAATCTAAATAAAACAACCAAACAAGTGTAGCTTCTTCTATGTAAGTAGGAAAACCTGGACCCTCCCTTTTGCTTCCCTGTATTATTTTGCAAACTGGTGCAGTACCACTGCAAAAACACACAATGTGTGCTTTTGAGTTGCTCTTGCACTAGGATGTCTCAGTACTCAGAACCTGGGTTGTAATGGCTAAGTAGGAATGGCAATAGGTTTTTACGTAAGTACAAACAGGGTGGCAAAGGGAGCCAGGGTTGGGGCTAATAACAGTAGACAAGTGCAGGATACCTGCTTTTGCGCTCCTTGTGAGGAGGGATGTGTGGGGATCTGGATTATTGCAGTGTAATTGGAATAGCTGCCCTGTAGCTGGTAAAATTTTGGGGATGAGGATTAAAAAAACCCAAAAATGGTTCGATTCAGCTGCCGGCTAACTATTTTTTACAGTACTGCTCTATCAGTGTGCAACAGAGGCTGGGTGTTGTGGCGTAGTAGGTGCTGAAACAATTGGGCTTTAAAAAAATGACAAGATCCAAATCACAGATAAGTCTTTTTCCAGAGCTACTGGGCCAGGATGGATCAAGATCCAGATATTCCCACTGAAATAGGAGTGGCCACATTTGTTTCCTATTTAGATTGTACACTCTGAGGTTGGGCCACCCCCCCCGAATTTGTCAATAATCGGACGGCTCCTGGTGCTGGATCCGTGTTTTTTGGTGTTGTCCCGCCAGGAGAACGGGTTCATCGCGTGGCCTCTGAGTGACTGCTGCCAAAAATGTAGGAAAACCTGACCGGAAGCAGCGGCTGGATGCGGCTGCTTTGCAGCGCTGCGCGGAGAGGGGAGGTTGGGTGTCTGGGGCGGCGCAAGCGGCTCCCCGGTGCGGTGCTGCTTGGAGGCGCTGACTCCGGGGCAGCGCTGTGGGTGAGCTGGGGAGGCAGAAGCGGCACGAGGTGGGGGCTCGGGCTCCGCCGCTCAGCGACTCCCTGCCGCGGCGGAACCAAAGTGCCCCAGGCGCTGGGGCGGCCCGGACCGCTGGGGAACGGGATCGGCGGCGGACTGCCCCGCGACGCTTCCTGCTGAGGCGGCGGGCTGAGGCTTCCCAGCTGCCGCGCAGAGCCCGGCTACCCCCGCCCCGCGCAGAGCCAGGGGGGGGGCCGCCGCCGCCGCCGCCGCCCGGGGTCCAGCGCGCCGCTGCGGGCTCCCCCTGCACAGTATGTTGCCCTACACGGTGAACATCCGGCTGTCGGCCCGGACCCTCACCGGAGCCCTGAGCGCGCAGAACAAGGGGGCGGTGGACTGGTGAGTGCGCGGCCGGGCAAGGGAGCCCTCGCTTGGGGGGGCGTGAGGGGCCCGGGCTCGGTGGGTGGGGGAGTGAGAGTGAAGGGCCCTGGCTGGGGATGGAGGGCGGGAGGGGGGCGGCTTCTGGTTTAGAGTCGGTTGATGAACCAATAGGAAAGGAGGCCTTGGAGCCCCGGAGGAGGAAGGGGGGCTGGTGGGGGAGAGAGGCTAGGAAGCCCTGGCCTAGGGGTGCAGGGGGGGAGGCCTTTCGGGGAGAGGCTGGGCGCTAGAGAGAGAGAGGAGCAGAGTCTTTGGAGTGGGGGAGCGAACTATGCCCTCCCTCCTGCTCCGGCCTTTCAGAGACAATTGTCAACGAGGGATTGTGCCTGACCCACTTTCTCTGCGACTGGGAAGGTTGTTACTCACTTTTCTAAGAGTACAGCATGGGCAGCCTCAAACACTGAAAACATGAGCTTTAAACATGTTTAAAAAAAAAACAGGTGTTCTTTTATTTGACGACTTAGGTTTCTGAGCCTTTGCTTGGTATAGGTTACACTATAGTCATGTTTTCAGTTTCTTTCCACAAACGGAAGGAGTAGGAAAATATAAAGTTGAGATTCCCACATAATCACTTGTCTGCAGGAGGTGAAACATTAAATCAGACACCAAATATCGTGGGACTTGCTCATAGGTGCTGACTTTTGGTTTTGCTGGTGGGTGCCCCATCCCAGCTCTGCCCCCTTCTCCAAGGCCCTGCCCTCACTCTTCCCCATTCCAGCTCTTCCTGCCCCTGCTCTGTCCCCTCCCCTAGGTCCTATCCCCTGAGCATCTCTTGCCCACTGTTCACTCCTTTCTGCCCCTTCCTGACTTGAAGGTGAGAGATGTGTGCTTTTGGGGGGGGGGTTAGCCTCCTCCCAAAACTGGCAATTTTCAGCATATTTATACACTTTTCATAGTCTGTTATTGAATGTGTGTCTATCATTTGGCATCTGAACAATGTAATCATTATTAAAATAGTAATGAAAAATATCATTACATTATCATGAATTACAGTACAGATGCTCCCCGGGTTATGCAAAACCTGACTTATACAAATTCGCACTTAAGGAAAAAGTTTCATAAGCTAGAAATAGGATTTTCGAGTTGCGGAAATTTTTGTGTAATGTACAGGTATATGTTTCCAACTTATGCAAAATTCTAGTTAGGCAAGACTTTCCGGGACGGAACGATTGTGTAAGTCGGGGGGCATCTGTATATTAAATTCATTACATTCAGCTATAAGCTGTCTTCACTAACATCCCAGTGTAAAGACATTACGTTTGCTCTGGGCTTCACACCGGCTTAGCGCCTGTTTGGGAGCTAAGGCCACTGATGGCTGTGGGAAGAAGGTGGATGGGAGGGACAAGCATTGGGGAGTTTTTCCCCTCTCCTTGCCCCTTTCTCCTCTCCCTTCCTTTTGCTCTCCCTGCCCCTTTCCCTTTCTCTTGTTTCTTCTCTAAGTCCTTGCTCCCCTTCCTGATGTTTCTCCCTTCTTGCTTCCCACCCATATCCCTTTTCCCATCTCTCTAAGCTCCCCACCTCCTGGTGGCTCTGTCTAGTGCCTGTTCCCACCCACACACTCAAAGTGGCAGAGGAGGTTCCCTAGTGGCTAAGGCACAGGTCTCGGGCTTAGAAGTTCTGGGTTTGATTCTCTGCTCTGCCACAGACTCCCTGCTTAGCCTTGGGAAAGTCACTTCTCCTTTGTGTGCCCTAGATCCCACCTGCAAATGGGGCTAATGCTGACCCTGCCTGCTAGGCTAAATCCATTCATGGCTGTGTAATGATGGTGGAAATGGAGATACCAATGTGGGTAGATTTGGGCTGAATTTCTCCACAGCCGGAGAGTGTGGGGAGACGGGAGAGAGGGGCGCTCAGGCCAGCTCTGCACAGAGTGGGGTTGGGGCTTCAGCCCTGTAACTTCTGCCACTAGGGTGGCTGGGGCTCCCGTGCCAGGGACTTCAGCCCCAAATGTTCTGCCAGGGTCCAGGGCCTCTTGACCGCCCCACCCCCCGCCACCCAGCATGACTCCTGCCAGGGTCCGAGGCTTCTCCTCCCTCTCCCCGCGTGGCTTCTGCTGGGGTCGGAGCTTCTCCCCCCGCAGCGTGGCTCCTGCCGGGGTCAAAGCTTTTCCTCCCTCCTCCTCCCCCCAGTGCAGCTCCTGACAGGGTCCAGGGCTTCTCCTCCCCCTAATCTACCACTGCACCAGCCCTAGCCTAGCTGGGCTCCTTTGGGTCACCTGATGCCTGCTGTGGCCGGAGTCGAGCCTGGCTGCCAGGGAGTAACCAAACACATGGATGCCATGGTCAACAGTCCAAGAGGTGTGGGGCGGCCCTAGGTGAGCAGGGGCTGGCTGTGCTGCTGCTGATAGCCCTGCACTCCTGCCCATGCCTAACCCTAATGCTTTTTTGTGTGTGTGTGAGACTCAATTAGCCCTTGCCAGAGCAGGGAGGTGGGAAACAGCTGATCTGAGTTTGCCCGCCAAACAGTTGATCGCAGCTGCGCGCTGGCTACCCGCAGGAAACAGCTCATCTTCTGAGGCACCCGCAAAACTGTTGATCCCTGGCTGCCAACAGCTGGTCATCCCAGTGTGTGATGAGCACCCCCTATTTTTTTTTCCATGGGTGCTCCAGCGGAGTCGGCGCCTATGGACTTGCTATATAATTGTGAAAATTGTCAGCACTGAGTTTGGAGGATCTGATCAGTTTCACTTCCTGCAAATGAAAACTTATCATAAACATGCTCTTGACAAATTCAGTTTTGTTAAATTTCTGTGCATCGATGACTGTTTCTGGTTTTGTCTGTTAAATATTTATATTGGTGTAGGGTCAAAAGAAGTTGTTCTCAACCTTTTTTGGCTCAGGACCCATTTGTAAATGTTTATGGCCTGTTGTGACCCAGTAAATTGTCTGGGGGTGGAGGCCCTGGGGTAGTTTTGGTCGGGTCCTACCCAGCACTCATCCATCACCTGTGCTGTGGGACTGGCTGGGCTTCGCTCTCTGTAGCCTCCTTTATTGGTGTGACAAGCCACATATGGTGTAAGTGTTGACAAACATAAATGGTAGAAACCTTCTGCTATGTGTTGTAGAGATGATACACCTATCTACCTATGAAATGGCAGATAAAAAGCAATATTATATATTCAATGCCCTGTATGTCCTCCAACTAATCCAAACAACTGCTCTGTCTGGGAGGTTAAAATTATACCCATTTTGCAGCTTGTGAAACTGAACAGGCTGCCTGATTTTTTCAGTCCCATGCTTAAATAACTGAACCAATCCTCTGTCTGAGGACTTCTGCTTCCATATCTGTCAAGTCAAGACAACACCTTCCCCTCCACTGATTTCCTCGATATTTACTCAGAGTAGTGGACATTATCTGGGGTTCTGTGCTTGGTTCCCTTTTGGATTCTTTGCTTCAACCCCTTGACTCCAATCCTATTCTTGTTTGTCCTCAACCATTCAGCTGAACCTCATATTTTTGTGGTCCTCATATGTGGCAGTCAGCCTCTTCTCTGAGGTCAAATAGGCCGAAACTTTTGACTACTACTAAACTCACTTAAAATATGCCCCTTTTCTCTGTCACTTCTCCCCTTCCCTGCAAAAACCAACCAACCAATATCCCAACAATTATGAATTATCTCATATCTTATAAAGGAGCATGCCATACTATGTAAGTTTTAGCCTACCCTTTTAGCATTTAAACAGCCTCTGACATACATTAGCCTTGCATTGAAAAATTGCTCCCTGTAGAGTGCTGGTATTGAGTTTTGTATGTTTTCAAGTTTTATTTTGTTGGGTAGGTTTTACTATTTTTATTTGTTTCCAGTAGCATGCACACAACATGCTTGATGTTGTACAAACAAGTGGCACACTTCTTGCCCCCAAATGATTTTAATTTTAAAAATGATCAAACAGAGGCAGAGTGTAGGAGAGAGGGAGATTACAGTTAACACAAGCCCTCTCTTCATAATAAACACAATGTTTTAGTGATACAATGATTTTTTAAAAACATATGATATAGAAGCAATCACAAATAAATCAACCATGCTGCTGTAGTTGCAGTTCAGCTTTATTTTATTACTTATTATACACAATATCAGTTGTGTTGAAAATCCAGCTACAGAAATTCTAATGAAGTATAGATCATAGCTACTACAGTTTGACTTTACAGCTAAAAAAATCTCATGAAATCCAAGTACACCTACTGATGGTCTGCACATTTACTTCTTTCCTTGTTTGATAGTAACATTGCTATTTTTCCAGGGGCTGGCAAGGTTTGATTGCATATGGGTGTCAGTCCCTGGTGCTAGTTATTGATTCCAACACTGCCCAGACTGTACAGGTTTTGGAAAGACACAAAACTACTGTTGTCAAGGTGAGTTTATTTGTTTCATGTTTTCTTTTGTGTGTGTTGTTTTTTCTAAATTTCAGTGTAAATAACTACCATTTTATCTAATTTGACTTTCACATCAAATCTGGTATATAACTAATCTTTAAGGAATAAAATGACCTCTTTGATGGCTAAGATCCAATCATTTGTTGAAATTGAACAAGCATCTATGTACCATTATATTTTCGGATGTATGGAGAAACATCTGTATGTGTGTTAACGATACAGATGTGGTCAAAACAGAAACACTCCTTAAAAAAACCCAATTATTACACACCTAATACACATTGAAATTCTCCTTTGCTTTTGACTTAACTGATCTTTCCTTATTAGAAAAAGGCCAACATTGTAAACAAGAGATATGCATGGCAACATACAGTTCTACTAACTTCACAATCCATAAAAATATTTTTGCAGTTTTCCTGTTATTTTTGAATCTTACAACTATTTTTATAACTTAATGTAATAGCAGTAATGAGTCACCAGGAAGGCTTTTCCTGATAGTTAGGTAGCTGAGTTCATTATCATGGCACCTGCCAAAGAGACACAGTCTCCTTGCAGATCAAGCACCACGATTGTTTTTGAGCTAAGTCTGGCTCAGTGTTCAGTCTGCGTCTGTCATTGGTGTTCTTATAGTGCTACTTTTGGCAACCATGTGATAGCTGGTTGTGCAGCAGCATTCCTTAGTTAACGCACCAACTGGCTGAGTTAAGTGCCCTCAATTTCATTTTGCAACATTTATCTCCTAGGAAATACTGCTTTTGCGTATTTGTGTGTGTTTAATTCCTTAGTATTTTCTTGTTGGATTCCTATTTTTCTGAGAAAATGAAACTGTGCTGACATTCTTAAGTCATCAGTTCATCATGATTATCAATAATTATGACAACCCTAAAAAGATGACAAATTCTGAGCTCTTTTTAGCAATAATCTGCTTATCTATGGATTGTCTATTCTTGGGGAAGGGGTGACGCATGTTTTCTGTGGAGATTCCTCAGCTCAGAACTCCATCAAATAGTTTGTCAGGGCTTGACCTTGCCAACCTTCAGAGCATGGTACAAGGCACATCAATTTGATCTTTTCTTAGACCATTGGGTATTGGCGGATTATTAGTGAATGATTGGTGCATTGCATGGCTGAGGGCTGTTTGGTGGACAGTTAGATTTCATGTCTGGTAATACTGAATCTGTTCTATCCAGATGCTACAACAATAGATACATAACAAATTAATAAATTCCAAGTCCAAAAAGGATCATTGTGATTAGTCTGACGTCCACTACAACACATAGCATAGAAGATCAAAAAAATAATTCATAGAGTAGATCTTCCAGATATAAATCAGGACTGGAGATTAAATTAATATTCCTCCCCTGAAAAAACATTAATAAGCATTTGTGTGGGGCACTTCTTGAGGGACAATGCAGTTCAATTCCCCAGTCTCTGCCCTATCAGCCAAGCAGAGGGCAGGTTTGGGAGCTGCAGTGCAGATCCTCCTTGGCTTATACTCCAGTCTATCGACTGGAATGGTGGTCACCCCTCCTCTGCAGTTCTTGTATAGTGGAGAGTGGGCTGTATAAGAAAAAGTGGTCTGTTTTGACGCTGTAGACTGCCATATTTTTGAGTGAGGTGCAGAATACCATCTTGCAGTGTTAAAGAGGTTCATTTATAGTTGATCCTCTGCACTTGGATACATATCAACCCAAATAAATTAAAATAGCATCACCAAATCCTGAAAGCAGCTGTCTTCAGAGGTAAAATCTATCAAGATATTGCAGGTGGCTGAAACTTTGTGTATTTAAAAGTTGATAACTGCATGAGAGTACTTTTTATTTTGGTGGGGTGACAGCAATCTACCATGTTTATGTTTCTTCAAATACAGTGCTTTATTTCACAGTAGCAGCCGTGTTAGTCTGTATCCATAAAAAGAAAAGGAGGACTTGTGGCACCTTAGAGACTAACAAATTTATTAGAGCATAAGCTTTCGTGAGCTACAATAAAGTGAGCTTTAGCTCACGAAAGCTTATGCTCTAATAAATTTGTTAGTCTCTAAGATGCCACAAGTACTCCTTTTTAATGCTTTGTTTGGGTTTTTTGGGATGTTTTATATTATAAAATTAAACCTGTTTACATTGCTATGGAAACATTGGTAGCTACTGAATAGTTAAGATTAGCATCTAAATAAGGACAAGAATCCCTCTAGTCACATTTTAATGATTGAATTTAGTCTCCGGATTTGGAGCAATAACATACCAGAGAGCAACTGAATTTTCTACTTAAGTTTAGATCCACCATTTGTCTGATACTGCCAGGCTGTGTCTCTGACTTGCCTATTGATTAATATATATATATATAGATATAGATTTTTGTTTCTGTTGATAGGAGTATTTTTCAAATGTAAACATCTGGAACTGCTATATAAGTTGTGTGCCATGTCGTATCTCCATATATGACAACACATTTCTATGCCACAAACACTTTGATTAAAGCCTTTCTGTTTTATTACGTGTATGGAGAGTATCAAAGAAATATGTGGCCAAAATTTGAACAATAAATTATATTATCCTCTATAGTGGATGGAGCAATAAGTGATATGGACATGTGCAAGAGGTTGGCAAATAACCATACAAATAGTTAGTCAGCATCATAACTGTTCTAAATTGAACATAATATTTAGGTATTACTTCTGTTGGTTAGAGATCGTCCTGCAGTTGGTCACAAAATGGAGACTGATGAGAGTGGTAATAAAAACATACCTATTGGCCAATCCACATGGATATTTTGGGGACCTGTATATTATGAAGTATATTAAAACACTTTTTAATGACTTTACTCTCTTAAGGCAAGATACTGTATAAGAAAATGTATCAAATCATTCTTTACAACATGTTTTAAAATTATATACTCTGACATTACAATGAATGACACTCACTCTGGATGAGCAGCAGATTGTCGTCTTAGTCTCCTACACCCCTGACATGTGCTGGACTGTCCTCAGAACTGGTCATGAGCTATAGGTAAATACCAAAACCTAAAATAGTGTCCAAACAACAAATTAAACACACAGTGGAACAGGACAGTGGCAATATTAATAGCTTAGTTTAAAAGTTAAACATTAGTTAATAAATTATAACCGATATAATTATATATTATATCAACTCTTCTGCCTTATAATGATAGCATTATAACTGCATCAGGATAGCCATATTTTCCAGCAAATTTTTTTGATGTTATACTATTTCAACAGTAAGCTAAATGTTAAAGTCCCTGCAGTCTTTATATAATTTATTAGATCATTTTTCAAAACCACCATCTCTTTTATTAACTGGAGCAGACCCAGGAAAATGACTAATTTATGAGGAAAAAGAGAGGAGTGGAATTCTGTTCTTTTCTGCTTTAAAGATCAGTGGACATCGTATAAGAAATTATTATACTGGCCAAGATCTTTCCACACTTCTTTAGATGTATTCATAAATAATTTTCTTCCATTCCTGAACTTAATATTTAAGAAGTCTACTTACCACATTCCTTTTTAAAAAAACTATTACAGTTGCAAGTGACATAAGAAACATATTCTGAGTCCATTGTTACAAAGAAAATAACATAGGCTCCATTTACAAGGAATTTTCACCTAAAAAACTTGTTGGATGTTATGTTACTGGACTGCATACCCCAGCAGTTAACACTGTTAAAAGCCAAGAAATAAGCAATTAAGTATTTCAACACACTATCTGCAATCTATTAAACATATCCTCTTTTTAACCTTACGAACCGTGTATCTTTTGCACACATGTCTCTACCTTCATGTTGAACTATTAATGGGTATCCTTAAAGTCCAGCCATGTTTACTTTATATATTTACCCCCTTTGTCCTAATGAATAGTATAGATTTTGTGTGGCTTTAATAATATTATCTGTAGTGTATCTATATTTAGGGGTTTTTTTATTGGTGTGTAATGTCAGATTGCTAATAGTGATTGCCCGATGTTTGTCTGTAATGTTTAAACAGTTATGCATGGGTGATCAGTGTAGCTAGTGATAGTTCTAAAGTTCATGTGGCTTTTTTATATAGTAATTACAGGTTTGAAATCTACATTTGAGTATGCATTCGCATATTATATAATTGTTCAAAGTCAAGCTTGCCCTTTTAGTTGTTAAGGTGAGGGTGATATGTGTAGGCGGTGGATGGTGGAAAGAAGTAACTGATGTTTCAAAGATCTTTCACCTCCCTTCCCCAATTCAGCTCAACGTTCTGGCAGAAGTGAGAAAAGGTGAGCAGGGATGTAGCGGCGGAGGTACAGGGAACGACTGAGGAAGTGCTAAGAGGGTTTTGGTTGGAGGGACACAGGGATGTGGCTAGGAACTTGCGGTGGTGGAGCCTAAGGTCTACTGTTTTGCTGCACCCCGGGATTTGAAATCAGAATGCCAAGGAGCCCTTGATGTGCCAATGCCTTTGTGCAAAAGCACTGGACTCGCTCACGCATACACTACCTTCTTGGCCATCCAGACACCTCGTGCGTCTGCTTAAACATCACTGTTCCCCACTCCCCCCCCCCCCCCCACACACAAAAAAAACCTAAAAGATTTGTTCAGCCTCTCATCTTCCCCAGACCTGCTCTGCTCCCACTCCAGAGCCTGCCTCCATAAACCTTGCTGCTGAGTCTTCCAGGTAGTGAGTTAGACATGCTGCACATGCCTAGTGAAAATAAATGACTTAGGCTTAGACAGTCTGTAGCTTAGAATTGTGTCATCCAATACGTAGATACCGGACACCACACAACTTACATTTTGTTGGATGAGAATATTAATCTTTGAACCCTACAGCAAAAATGAAACTCTAACTTTTCATTAATAGTTGCTTGTAAAGTGTTTTGAAGAGAGGTGTCCTGTATAATAAGTGCTAAGTGTAACAGTGATATTTGAAGGACCTTTGAACAGATGCAGCTATCAGAACAACCAGAGTTTGGAATCTGATTATGGTGATCTGGTCTGGAAACTTATCATATAGATCTCTTTGGTCATACTGGCCAAACTACCCACCTGATTCGTGAAATCAACCCAACTAGAGTGCTAAAGTTTCAAAAACAATGGTCAGAGACAGCTAAAAGGGGCTAGGGTTTGTGTGTAGAGGGTGGTGATTCTTTGGGTGGAAAGAGAGATTCTAGACGACGCTAGCATAGGTGAAGAAGCAGCACCTGATACATTTTTTTGACAAAAGTATATGTAGGAACTGAAGAGAAACAGTCAAACAAAAAAAGTCCTGTTCAGTTACGTCACATGAAGGCAGACAGCTAAATATTGAGAAATTTTAAAAGTGCTTGTATACAAATGCAAGAAGTCTAAATACAAACATGGGTGAACCTGAGTTCCTGGTATTAAATGAGGATATTATGTAGTAGGCATCCCAGAAACTTGCTGGAATGATCATAATCAATGGGACATGGTAATACCAGGATACAAAGTATATAGGGATGATAGAATAGGTCACACTGGTGGGGAAGTGGCACTATATGTGAAAGCAAACATAATCCCATGTAGTAAAAGTCTTAATTGACTCAAACAGAATCATAAAATCTTAATGGATAGAAATTCCATGCTTGAATGATAAGAGTATAGCAGTAGGTAATACACCATCAAGCCCCTGACCAGGATGGTGACAGTGATTGTGAAATGTTCAGGGAGATTAGAGAGGCTACATAAACAGAAAATACAGTAATAAGGGGAGATTATAACTGTCCCCATAAGCAGTCATGGAATGAGGGAAGATCCTCTCATGGATCAGTAACTGGTTAAAAGATAGGAAGCAAAGATAGGAATAAATGGTCAGTTTTCACAGTGGAGAGAGGTGATAAGTGGGGTCCCCAAAGGATTTGTACTAGCACCAGTGCTGTTCAACATATTCCTTTTTCCAGATAATTTATGAATAAACAGTGAGGTGGCAAAGTTGGCAGATGATACAAAATTACTCAAGATCATTAAATTCAAAGCTAACTGTGAAGAGTTACAAAGGGATCTCACTAGACTAGGCACCAAAATGCAGATGAATTTCAATGTTCATAAGTGCAAAGTAATGCACGTTGGAAAACATAATCCTAAAATGAGTGGTAACATACAAAATGAGTGGTAACAGCTAATTTAAACCACATCAAGAAAGAGATCTTGGAGTCGCCATGGATAGTTCTCAGAAAACATCAGCTCATCGTGCAGCAGCAGTCAAAAAAACGAACAAAATGTTAGGAACCATTAAGAAGGGAATAGATAATATAACAGGAAACATAATACAACTACATAAATCCATGGTGTGCCCAAACTTTGAATACTGTGCAGTTCTGTTCACCCCATCTCAAATATATTGGAATTGGAAAAAGTACAGAGAAGGGCTACACGAATTAGTAAGTGTATGGAATGGTTTCCTTAGGAGGAGAGATTAAAAAGATTGAGACTGTTTAACTGAGAAAAGACAGGACTAAGTGGGGAGTATGATAGTGGTCTGTAAAATAATGAATGGTATGAAGAAAGTGAATAGGGAAGTGTTATTTGCCTGTTTTACATAACAGAAGATCCAGGGGGTCACCCAATTAATTAGTAGGCAGCAGGTTTAAAACAAACAAAAGGAAATGCTTCACACAACACATAGTCAACCTGTGGAACTCAGTGCTGTGGGATGTTATGAAGGCCAAAAGTATAACTGGGTTCAAAAAAGAATGAAAAGGAGTACTTGTGGCACCTTAGAGACTAACCAATTTATTTGAGCATAAGCTTTCGTGAGCTACGGCTCACTTCATCGGATGCATGCAGTGGAAAATATAGTGGGGAGATCCAGTGAAGTGAGCTGTAACTCACGAAAGCTTATGTTTAAATAAATTGGTTAGTCTCTAAGGTGCCACAAGTACTCCTTTTCTTTTCACAATATTGTGACCTTTTTGAACAGCTGTCCAGATGAAATTACAAAACTGAAATTTGGCCTGGCATGGCCCTTCTTCAAAAAGTGCCTTTTGGTTGTTCTGATGAAATTTGATTTTGATTTGACAAACTTTGAACCCCTTGAAAATTGCACCCTGCATATGCATAGTACATTCATTTTTTTTTAACCTTGGCTCTTCGAGCAAGATCCTGGAAACTGGCCATACTGTTCTGAGGAGTAGAGAATACATGAAGGTGTCTGCATTGTCCTAATATAAGGGGTGTTGATCCAGTACAGGTAGCTGCTTCATGGCAGCTCTATTTTATCACCTGCCACCTATGGCCCCCATGGACCATTGTGGCATGGCAATCATCTGGAGGTTGTAACCCCTGGCCCTTTCCTCAAAACGCCCCGTAAGCTGGAGACTCTAAAGAGAGAGGAGACATAGAGTTATGCCAGCCACCTATGACACACTCACTGGGGGAATCCCCAAGAAGCCAGTTATGCTGGCTTTAAGGCTTTTTTCTTGTGTGCCAGAGCAATGCATAGAACCTTGCTAGGGGCCAGATTCTGGACCATAAAGCTCCTTCCTCGACGGTTCACTGCTCCTCCACGTCAGCTTTGCTCCTCCCTCTGCTGAGGGGACCTGGGGCCCGGCTCTGCAGCTCAGAGGGTTACAGTAAGATAGTACAGTTTAGAAAGGTTGTATTTAAGAGGGCACCTGCTAAGTCTTGCAGGGAAGGAGCAGTCTTCATTAAGTCTCTGAAGGTGCATGTGTGTTCCAGTGTACTACAGTCCATTTGTTACAGCTGATTAATTTATGCACACAGATTGCTGTCTTCTTACAAACCAGCAGGGCTTTGAAGTCTTGAGAGAAAGAGAGGTTTGGAGGGAGGGTTATGCCTGGGTGCTGACCATTTTTAAAATGTATACTTTTTATCATATAAAAAGTTTAAATCGTATATTGGCCATTATGGCAATTAGTATAAGAATTAAAAAATGCTATATTCTGTCTCACACATTTAAGGTTTTAGGAAAATGTGTATTACTTTGTATACAATGTTTGATGGCAATAAAAACTGCACTTGTGTATCTTCTAATGTGTACATGTAAAAAGACAGGTGCACATGCCATCTTAATTTTGGCATTTTTTGACTTTCCTTAACTGTGGAACCTTAAAGTTATCAATATTTGTATATAGAATTATTATAAACCATGAATGCAGGGAAAATTATTGATTTATTGTGTAATTTTAGTATACCTGTGCACAGTGGTAATATATTTAGGATAAACTAAAATAATTAAACTTGCACAACAGTTGCCAGTTTAAGTCTCTATTTATTAAACTGTAGTCATTTCACATGTATGTCACTAACTGTTGCATAATCTTCTGGTGTCTGTGTTCAGATAGTTTATATCCCATTTAGTGGGGTCAAACTAAAAAGTATTAAATACTTGTCTTTATTATACATAACTGTCTATTTTAACCTGTTTCATTCATACCTTCAGGTTAAATGGGCTAAAGAAAACTACCATCACAATATTGGTTCTCCGTATTCTTTGCGCTTAGCTTCTGCTGATGCCTCTGGAAAGATAATTGTGTGGGATGTGGCAACGGGAACAGTTCGCTGTGAAATACAGGAGCATACAAAACCAATCCAAGGTAAGGAAGGTGTATGCTATTTGTATAATGAGTTGTATTGTAAGAGGCAGTATTATCTACAAGTTATAGTGGTGACTGGAGGCTAGGACTCATGAATTCTATTCACAGGCCTGCCATTGACTTACTGTCTGACCTTGGGTACATCAATCTGTATGCCTGTTTACCCACCTTTAACATAGGTATAATGCTGATGTCCCAGCAGCGCTGCTATGGGGTTTGTTTAATGCCTATAAAATGTTCTGAGATCTTCCGATGGAAAGTGCTATAAGTTAAGAAGTATTTTATTATTCATAAATGTTCATACAATACACTAAATAAACCTCCTTGTTTTTGAGTTTGGGATTTAATGCAGTTTGCAGTCCACATTATAATAATACTTGTACAGCATTACAGTGCTGTTAATCATGGATTTGACTGTATTCTTATTTAAAGTGCATTTTATATAGCCATTACAGTCCAAGCATACTAATATGACAAATTAAAATTGGATTGTATATTCATAAGGAATATGGTATTTTAAACCAGTATGCCCTAGATTCCTTTGAATATCTATATCTGTCTTCCTTGGCACACAGGAACAGGAAGACTATTTCATGCATAGGAACTGGTATAGAAAAGGCAATAAGATGGATTGGAAAAGGGAGCATTAAGGAGCAGGCAAATGGCAGCAAATGAGTGAGATGTAAGATGAAACTAGAGCTGATATGTGCTTGGGTTTAACTGGGCAGAGTCTTTCCTGGGTATCTGGCTGGTGAATCTTGCCCGTATGCTCAGGGTTTAGCTGATTGCGATATTTGGAGTCGGGAAGGAATTTTCCTCCAGGACAGATTGGCAGAGGCCCTGGAGGTTTTTCGCCTTCCTCTGTAGCATGGGGCACGGGTCACTTGCTGGGGGATTCTCTGCTCCTTGAAGTCTTTAAACCACAATTTGAGGACTTCAATAGCTCAGACATAGGTGAGAGGTTTTTCGCAGGAGTGGGTGGGTAAGATTCTATGGCCTGTGTTGTGCAGGAGGTCAGACTAGGTGATGATAATGGTCCCTTCTGACCTTAATATCTATGAATCCACGAATCTAAGTTGAGGCTGCAGTGTTTGAATGTAGAAGGAGTCAGTAGAAGGAGTCAGATGTAGAAGGAGTCAGTGAAGAGACATATGGGAGAGGGCTTGACTTGATAGAACAGAGGTGGGCAAACTAAAGCCCGCGGAACCCTCCTGCCCGGCCCCTGAGCTTCTGGCCTGGGAGGCTAGCCCCCAGCCCTTCCCCTGCTGTCCCCCCTCCCCCGCAGCCTCAGCTCACTGTGCTGCCGGCTCAATGCTCTGGGTGGCGGGGCTGTGAGCTCCTGCCAGGCAGCACAGCTGCAGAGCCCTGGCCTGACCCAGTGCTCTGTGCTGCACAGTAGCATGGCTGGCTCCAGCCGGGCAGCACGGCTGCCTGTCCTGGTGCTCTGGGGGGCGCGGCTGTAACACTGCCAATCACCAGTGCTCCTGGCAGCGTGGTAAGGGGGCAGGGCAGGGGGTTGGATAGAGGGCAGGGGAGTTCAGGGTGGTGGTTGGGGGCTGGGATTTGGAGAGGGGTTGGGGCAGTCAGAGAGTGAGGAACAGGGGGGTTGAATGGGGGTATGGGTTCCGGGGGGGGCAGTCAGGAAGGAGGAGGGGGGTTTGATGGGGTGGTCTGGGGCGGTCAGGGGACAGGGAGAAGGGGTGGTTGGATGGGGCAGGGGTTCCTGAGGAGCAGTCAGGAATGAGAGGAGGGGTTGGATGGGGCGGCGGCGGGGCAGTCAGGGGCACGGGGTCTGTGGGGGGATAGGGAGTGGCAAGGGGGTGGATGATGCAGGGGTCCTGGGGGGGCCGTCAGGGGACAGGGAACGGGGGGGTTGGATGAGGCAGGAGTCCGGGGGGGCGTCAGGGGGTGAGAAGCAGGGGGGTTCAGATGGGGGCGGGGGCAGGCCATGTCTGGCTGTTTGGGGAGGCACAGCCTCCCCTATCTGGCCCTCCATACAATTTTGGAAATTCGATGTGGCCCTGAGGCCAAACAGTTTGCCCACCCTGTGATAGAACATGCAGGAAAGGAAGGAATTTCTGGATGATCATTGATTTTTGGTTACAGTTGACAAGATATGTCAAGAAGGCATTTGCTTTTTACATTGTCGTATCTGTATACATCTGCATGTTGCAACTCTTCAACGGGAAGCTATAGAAAATACTCACAAAGCCATGTATAAATAGTCGTCCTTGCTTAGGAGTTGGAATGTTCTTTATTATGCCCCTATTAAAAAATAAAAAAGGAGCATAGATTAAGACGGTGGTTTTCAATCTTTTTCCACCCACAACCTAGAAACCACCCAGTTCCTTAATGCAAAATACCTAAATTTCACAGGCCTTTCCGGCCACAAAAATTTGTGGGCTGTAATCAGTATGAAACTGTAGGTGTGTTTTGTGCTGGGACTTGTGGAGGGTCTGTGCTTGATTGTGCTGGATAGCAGGCTCCTAATGCTAGTTGGGCTGGGTGTATTGGCAATTACTGGTGATGTCTGGTGGGATGCTTTACCTCATCCCATCTTCCTTCAGCAAACTACTTAGCTCTGGAAGTTGTGGAAGCCAGCCCGATAGTCTCTAGAAGTGCTGCTTGCCGCAGAGCTCATTGTCATACTAGTAGGTATGGTGAATTGGTGGGAGGACTGAAGAGCTGCTCTAGGACTTAGTAGTGGAGTGGAACAAAGAGCAGCAGGAGAGGGGGAGTAGTAAACAACCTTCCTTTTACCTGGCTTCAGTCAACGGGTTACCATCCAGCAAATGCCTCCAGTGGAGAAGTCTTAGTCTGATGGTTAGAACAGGGGCTTAAACATTAAACCATTCTGCTTCAACCAGATTCGCTGAATGACCTTAGATACATCTCTCTCTCTCTCTCTCTCTCTCTCTCTCTGACACACATTCACTCACACATCCTCTCTGACACACACACACTCACACACACACAATGCATGACATTGAGGATCTTGGGTAAAAACTACTTTATTATTATTGGTAGTAGGGACTTACAAGATCTCCTCTTGTGTATGAGATTCTGGTTGCTAAAAGAAACATGCAGTTTTATTTTCTTGGGAATTTTTCAGTAAACAAGTTTCTGTGCAAACACATTTTGTCATCTTTTAAGCTCTCCTGTAATTTTAAAATCAAACCAAACTCCGAGTAAATCTCTTTATTTTACAGCTACCCACGTCCTTATTAGCATCACACTTTATAGGTTGTTTTATTTCTGAAGTAAAACTCAGAAATAAAGTTTTGTTGTGCAATGAAATTTTCATGGTACATTTCTGAGAATAGTTGATAGTTCATTTGGGCTCCAAGCCTTTTTTTTTTTTTTTTTTTTCTTTTTTTTCCCCTCTTCCAAACTCTCTGACATCAGCCTGAATCCTGTGTTTATCTTTAACTGTATTATCTGAAAAGCCACTTAACAAATTAGACTTTTGTTTCTTTAGCAAGGTTTATAAAACAGAAGCATAAAATAAAGTGGATAAAATACAGCAAAGCTTAAACATGCTTTTGTTGGCTTCAGTTAATTCAATTAGCTTTGTTTTTTTCTCTAGAGTTACGGGTTTTTTTCTAAGATGATGAGACTGAGTTACTGAACGAATAGTGTGGCTTTTTACGTGTTGCTTAAAGCCATTTTCTGATTGTTTAGCACCAATCTGCCATCTACTCCCAGTAGTGTGTAACTTGTACCTTCTCACTCGAGGAAATCATTATCCCTGTTGTTTTGATGAATGGAAGAAAAGTTAGTGGGGGACAAAATAACAAAATTGTCATTCCTTTCCTCACCTTCAATTCATTTTTAAATGTATTTTTAGAACATCATCCTGCTTTACATTGCTGTTTGTAAGCAAGGTTATCCATTCTTTTTCTGTTTAAGGTGTGAAACTGGTGAAGTTATTTTTAAGATTTGATTAACTTTTTATCCATATTTTACAATGTTTTGCGCTACAAGCACCTTCCACCAGCACTTCTGAATATAGTCTCCATTGTAGTAAAACACATCTCTAAGCCACCATCTAGAACAGGGTACTCACAAAGTTTTCATAGTGTGAACCACATCTTATTAAAGAGATTATCCCACAGATCATCTCCCTCCTACCATCACATAACATTCCTTTGGCAGTTACATCAATTACTTACATAGAAAAATAATATTGAGAAAGTTTATTGTAATTTTCAGTCTTTTAGTGTAACAAGAGTATTATCCTTTTTTTTTTAAATCAGTCTTCTGATTTAAATTTAAATCAGCTCATTGAAGTAACTGAAAAACAGTATCTTCAAACAAAGTGGCATTTGTTAGCCAAAAGAAACATAGTGTCTATAAAATGGATTAATAAAACAGCTGAGTTCTGTATGCGCATTTCTTTAAAGCTTCACCTCTCTATCCAGAGGTCAGTTAGACCCAGCATATTCCCATCTCTTGTTGGGAAAGCCAGCCTACTTATTGCAGTTCATATGTCTGTCTGCCAGAGACCCATCACTTGCCACTGTTGCTGACAGCCCATTCAGCCTATCTTCTTTAAGGTTTAGGATTTTCTTTGATCCTGGGCTTTTGGCCTGGGGAAGAGTAAACCATGTCAGTCTGATGGGAGCTGGGCACGGCATTCTCCAATTAACCCTTCTTCCCTGAAGAACTTGAATAGGCAAAACACAAAGGAAGGGGAGTAGGAAGTATTAGCCCCATTTTATGAATAGGGAACTGAGGTAGAGAGAAATTGTGACTTGCCAGGGTCACACCCATCTGTGGCAAAGCAAGGTATTAAGTCCAGATCTCCTGAGTCTCAGTCCAGTCACATGACATCCCTCCCTGTGTTAACCTTAATTTTCTTCCCGTGTGTGTATACATACACAATATCTTTCATTTCATGATCTCTCTGTGTACTTCCACTGCAGTTGTTTAAAAAAGCACTCTGAGTTGGCTTTAACTACATTATTACTAGTTTCAGAGTAGCAGCTGTGTTAGTCTGTATTCGCAAAAAGAAAAGGAGTACTTGTGGCACCTTAGAGACTAACACATTTATTTGAGAAGAAGTGAGCTGTAGCTCACGAAAGCTTATGCTCAAATAAATTTGTTAGTCTCTAAGGTGCCACAAGTCCTCCTTTTCTTTTTACATTATTACTGAGGTCAGTGAAATCTTACCATTGACTTCAGTGGGAGCAGAGTTAGGTCAGTGCTGAGTGTTTGAAAATTCAAGCACATTATACACATACGTTACATTATTTTAGCTGAGTCTGTATATTGGTACCTGGCTTTTTTAAAATGTCCTTCTCGCTCAGCTGAGTAGGTAATGACACACTGCATTCTTCAGCAGGATAGATTCAAAGTATATTCTCAATGTCATTGGAAGTCATTCATCTTTTTTAATTATTTATTTATTTATTTAAAGAATAAAGGGAAATTATATATTGAAAACCATCCTTTGAAAAGATTTGGGTAATGAGTTCTTCTTGCCAGCTTAGAAACACATCAAAGTAATTTAATATTTCACACGAATGATTTGTGCACATTCTTACAGCATTTTTGTATTAACTTTTATGTTGGATCTGGCACATAAAAAAGTGTCATTTGTTAAAGTGAGCTATCAAGTTAAAAATTAATGGAAAGAAAAATTGAGAGCTCAGAACTTTTTGTTATTTTCATCCTACTTTTGATAGTAGAAACATTGCATTTGTGTTCTGAGGGATTTAGGTACTATTTTACAGAACTTCAGAGTAGTCTGCGGATTCCATTTTGGTTTGGCAGTACAGATTTTCCCCCTTACTTTTAGTTGTCTGGATTAGGATGGTTTTTTTTTTTTTTTCAAGGGTGGTTGATCAATAGGATTTTATTTAGATCTGAAAAGAACATTTGAATGGAAATGGGTGAAAGAGAGTGGGGTGAAAACAAACAATGCAGCTTCTACTGAAGGGAGATTCGCATTTTTCAGTCATGTATAAACATTTGCCCACTCCATTGTTCTGTGGCCCATCCCCTTCTCCCATCCCTGCTAGCTAACTTCACCTACTGTTACAGGACCATGTACCTTGAATAATTTGGTACATTATGTCAAAGAATAATATGGTTGGTGTCCTCTCTTGTGACTAATCATATCACTTTAGCAGTATAGTTAGTTATTCTTTTGGATACATAGTATAAGAATGATAATTTAAAGTTATTCCTAAACTCAGGACTCTATTCCAAAAGGAGAATTTGAAACACAGAAGTCCTTTGTTTTATTTTAATATATGGTACTTCCACTATTTTAGGTTTTCTAATAGCAGTGCATGCATTAGTAAATTGTTTTATACATTTCTTGGTTGTTTGAACTCATTCATTGTCAAACCAATGTCTAGGGTATGTTATAAACTAAAATAAATAGTTTCAAATATGTATACTTCAGTTGATCAGGACTAAGAGAACATGTCATCAACGTATACTGTAAATAAATACTTGAAGTAATAAAAGGAATTTTTTTGAAATCATGAAATATTTAGTGTGGTGTTCCTAATAAGTCACTTTTTCAGCCTAATAAGGCCAAGTAGTTGGAAGCGAAGTAGGTTTAAAACAAAATGAATATTTTTAACACTAACTTCAAGTTTGGCTAGTTGTTGCTTCTTTCTTTTGACAGACATGCAGTGGCTGTGGAATCAAGATGCTTCTCGAGACTTATTACTTGCAGTTCATCCACCAAACTACATTGTACTGTGGAATGCAGATACAGGCACTAAACTTTGGAAGAAGAGTTATGCAGAAAACATCCTTTCTTTTTCATTTGATCCCTTTGATCCTTCACATTTAACTTGTAAGCTTGTTATACAAAAGGAATTTCTTATTTTTATGATGTTTGTTTCGTGCTGACAGTATACTTGGTATAGTAGAAAATACAGGTAGTTTAGAAGAAGAAGTTTAGAATCTCTGGTTCAGAGTAGCAGCTGTGTTAGTCTGTATCCGCAAAAAGAAAAGGAGTACTTGTGGCACCTTAGAGACTAACAAATTTATTTGAGTATAAGCTTTCGTGAGCTACAGCCCACGCCACTTCGCAGCTCCCATTGGTCCGGAGCAGCGAACTGTGGCCACTGGGAGCTGCGATCAGCCGAACCTGCGGACGTGGCAGGTAAACAAACTGCCCGGCCTGCCTGCCAGGGGCTTTCCCCGCACAAGTGGCGGAACAAGTTTGGGAACCACTACTATAGACATTTGTCTAGTATCATTTCTTACTAACTCACGAGCATTGTGGAAGTGAATCTGAAGAGGATTTGATTGTGTGGGTGGTGACTTGGCATATTAGGAGGTCATTCCATATGTACGCTACTTAACTGTGTATGAGAAAGGGAACAAGTGTCCAGGTTGTGAGATGAAGGATCCAGCATTGTTTCTGAATTTGCAAACAATAGCCTTAAGCAGTAATTGAATTACTTCAAGAAAGGCTGAAGAGCAAGAGTGATCTAACGTCAGAGCCTTGTGGGATCCCTTCTGAAAGTGAGGTGGGGTGATGGGGAAGAAGGCCCACTAGAAAAGCTGCTGAGGGACTGACTAGAGAAGTAGAAGGAAACCAGGAATGAATGGGGCCTTGGAAAGGCGGGTTTTCAAGAAGGGGAGCATCTGATCAGCAGTGTCAAAAGCAGCCAAGATGTCAAAGGAAATCTGTGCACAATTTAGTTGAAATAGCAAAAAAAAAAAAAAAAAAAAATGAAATTACCATTTCCATTTCTGAATTTAGCTCCATCACTACTCTTTTCTCCATAATGAGATTGGGTATAGTTTCTGCATTTTTCTTGCTTCCCTCCATGCAAATCAAACTGAAGGAAGGCGCTTTTGGGTGTATCTGTGTATACATACATAATATAAAATTATGGAGATGTCCATCATGGCTTCATAGTTAAGGCTGAGTCGGGTTATGCAATCATGTAAATGTTATAATTAGAGGTTCTGAGAGAACAATTCTGCGTGAGACTGGCAATGGGGACTTATTCTTGTGGGTAACCATGCTTTCCTTTTGCATTGTAAAACTTAATGAGGAATAGTTGATGACTGAAAATCAGCGTACGTAACTAATGTAAAAGGACAAATAAGAACTTTCTGCCAATAATCTGTACAGTATTTTGTAATATACGGACTTAATTTTGAAAAACTGAGTTTTGTGGCCTCTAATGAATTGTAATAGACCATTTGCTGCTCTTTCACTAGAAGATTCCTGTTAGCTAGAATTATGAATTTCCCAGCCAGTTCAATATCATTAAAACTATTATAATTTTTCCACCCAAAAGCTATATTAAAAATAAAACATCATAAGAAAATTGCACATCATAGTTTGCTATAATAAAAAAATGTTTTTCTTGATACAGTGCTCACCAGTGAGGGCATTGTGTTCATCTCAGACTTCTCTCCTTCCAAGGCTCCTGCCAGCTCAGGGAAAAAAGTTTACATCTCCAGTCCACATTCTAGTCCTTCTCATAACAAGCTGGTTGCTGCTACAGGGGCCAAAAAGGCCCTTGATAAAGTCAAAATTTTAATCACTAATGAAAAACCAAGGTAAGTTGCAAGTGTTTCTTCTGTCCAGACAGAACTTTTTCTCTGGAACTATATATATATATGTGTCATATTATAAATCCTGTAAATACTACTTGGATTAATTTATGATACAATATTTGATAAAAAATCTTTGAGGGACAGGGAAATTGCAGAATTATTTTTTTCTCCATGTCCTAGCATCTCTAATCTTCTCCACTGTAGTAGTGAAACTAAAGGGCATCTGGCCCTGTAATTATGAAATGTGAAGAACCTGATGTCAGGCATCTACTTTTATTAAATCCTGCAGGCGTCTGTTTCCTTTTAATTTTGATTCCCTGGATAAGGTTTAATTGAACCTGTTTTTAGTAATTACTTCTGATTGTTGAAGGGAAGAGAGGGAATTCTTACAGTAGATACATTCTAAAAAGTTAGCGAACAAAGAGCACTTTCCCATTCAACAAATCTGCTTTCTGTCTCATGACTTTTGGAGTCATGTGCTTACATTATGGACGAATAAGTTTTGCTAACTCCCACCCTATTCTTACAGATCCAATAATCCTGAAAGACGGAGTTGGATTTTATTCCTTCTCCTGCATCATCAGCTGAGTTGTTAAATATATCCCAATTGAAGGGCCCAATTTTGTCCTAATTTACAACTGTAGAAATCTATGGTCTTCAGTGGCATCAAAATGGCATAGTAAAGGTCTGCGTTCTGATGAATAGTGATGTTGAAGAAACAGAAAAGAACACAGCTTAACTTTCAGATCTCAGCTGAGTTTGTAAGCCTGGTAGATAGGAACAAATCTTTTTATTTCTAAGGTGAGCAAATGAGCAAAATGATATAGAAAACATTCAAACAATGAATACTGAACCGCAATGCCATTTTTAGAGTAACTTTTCCTTAATAAATTGCACTTTGTTTCAGCATTTGAGCAAAAATTACTTCAATCATTATCAGAATTTACCACATAGTAAATAGATTGCACTTTATTAGTGATCTGCTAACCCTAATAAGTACAACTGCTTGCCTTTATCTGCATTCCTTCAAGGAACTTGCTCAAACGGTGCATATAATGTATGATTATTTTTCAAATATCTAATAATTTTTAGTATTAGTATTTTTAATAATTGTCAGTATCTTCTGAAATGAGGCAATCTCAGTTTTTAAATGTATTTCTTCAAACTTCGGAAGATGATGTGTACCTAGTTATATGCAGTTCTTAATTTTGGGTTGTAAAATCTGATTAGGATTGCGTTGTACTCATTCTAAAACTGAAGTATAATGCATTTAAGAAAATACCAATTATTCATACCTTTTCCTGTCTCCAGTTTGCCAGGAGACTGTACCTCTTTAAAGATTTAACTGTGAACAATGCTGCTGTTACCTCCAACTTAATGTGAGGTGCAACTGTCCAAGTAAAAGCCACATTGACTCATCTGCTTTCTGAGTAAGGAAAAACAGTGGCAAGCATATCATACCCATTTTCCCTATTTGGTTTGAGGTTCTAGTCCCAGTCTGTAAAACCTTAAAGATTATTCTTGAATTCTGTAAAGACTATCTGAGATTACCTCTCCAATTCCACTCAGAGAATTGTCTGCACGGGCATATAGAGTACATGTAGCTACATGCCACAGTGAAAAACTGGCTGCATCCAAACTGCAGTTGTAGTTACATGTGGCAGGGAAAAGCTTTCCCCCATCTGGAGCCTTTCCCTGCTCCTGGAGTCTTTCGCTGGGGCTGGGAAAGGCTCCAGCAGCAGGATACTACATTGCTAGGAATAGCAGTGTAGATGCGGTAGGCACTGCTTGGGTGTGTAGGGAGCTGTGCACAGCACATACCCTAAGGTTCTGGTGTGTCTTTACTCACCCGAGCAATGCCTCACCATCCACACTGCTCTTTTTACTCAGTCTTGGGGGGCATGTAGTGTCTGTACTCTACAGGCCACCATAGTGTGGACAGAGCCTTAGAATCTCTGTGTCAAGCATATTATGGCAGGGGTAGATGGCATAGTATGCTAAGTGGGCGATCTATGACAGTTAAACAACTTATTAAAGGAGATTAGCATAAGTCCAAGTCTGACTATTTTCAAACCAAGCCCCACTTTTTTGGAAAAGCCTTCCTTTAATAATGAAAGCTGAGAAGGGCCTGATATCGTTTCCCATTGAATATGGGATTGGGGGGGCGAGTATTAGAGGAAAATCAGAAAACCCTAAATAATAGCAGCAGTAAAGAGAGACATTATTTTTATGTTTAAGAGTGACTCTTAATTTCTTTTTATCCTGCACCTAGCAATTAACGATAGATGATTTATAAATAAATAAATAACATAAATAAAATCAGAATTTAAACCTGTACGTTAAATTTCAGTATTTTAAAAGCTAAAATTACTTCATTTTAAGTTATTCTAGAAATCAGCTAACTTCCATTTTTATATGTTGTGATTTTTTTTCTTTTTGTACTTTTTTACTTGTTAAAAATACCTTCCAATCTGCCAGTGATTGTGTGAACAAACTAATCAGACAGTATTGTCAATCAGCGCTTAACGCCAAATTTTAGTGCAGATTAAAAATTTGGACTTCATTTTAATAAGCTGTTTAAATTGCAAATAGAACAGAAGACTTAATGGCATCTCATTTTGTAATCGTTTAAGTAATTGTGATCTTTATACTTTTAAGTTAAAGTGTGTGACATTCTTTTTATATTATTCTATCATGATCTGCTTGTGCTACATCAGATAGAATATTTGATTTAAAAAAAAAATATCAAGGAGATCGAATGTGCTGCTGCAACGTGGGGGGTGAGTGTGTATATCTGTCTATAGATATACGCACACAGGTATAGTAACGATACATTAACAAAGGTGGAATTTGTTTCTGTGTTGTTCTGAATGCATTCTTAAACTTCATGTTTGCTAGTTACCTTCACACCCAAAACAATATAAATAGTCAAAGGGAATGAGAGAACAAAAAGTAAGTGGTACAGCGGTGATTGGTTTGGATTTGTTTTAGTTGCCCTTTAGTTATGAAGGGGGAGTTAGTTGTATGGGTTGTGCAAAACAAGAGAGAAAGGGAGAGCAAAAAGAAGTGAGCTGCGAGATAGATGATAAATTGCTCAGAACTTTCAATAGTATGAAGAGTTTACATAAGATACAGATGCCCTTTATGACTCTATCACAGATTTACAGACTAATTATTAGATGTATAGTCTCAAGAATGTCCTCTGTTTCACAGCCCCTCTCTTGTTTAGATACATTGCATTTGATTATTAATAGTGTTGTAGTCAGCAACATGCTGAAATACTGTTTGTGCATTCTCAACTTCTTTATTTCAACTTTAACATACTTTCTGGCTGTGAGGCTAGTTTTAGTTAATTACAAAATAAAAAATTATGCACAGTGATATGCAAATTGCAATGAGCCCCATGAGTGAGGCTGATTTCTCATGAATACCAATAGATGCTTCAACTGCTAACGCTATTCACAGTTGGACAGCCTTTCTCTTGAAATGTGAAACCATTACATTACATTTATTTCCCTAGCATCATAAACTTATTCATTTTTCAAGGCTTTTCAGTTTGACTTTAATTTCCAGAGGTGTATTTTGAATTGTGATGGATCAAATGGGGTAACTACAACTGTCTTATCTGTTGAAGTGGGCAGTCCTTGGAAATTGGCTTTTGTGGCTGCATGCAAAATATTACCATGCTGCTATTAATTGTATTCTGAGTTTGAAATATGCTAATATCAAAACCTCTTTAAAGCTGCTCCTGCTTTATGAACTATGTAAAAACTGCTTAATAGATGTGCATTTGGTATATTTCAGTGCTGAATCTGTAACACTGAATGAGTGTCTTCAGTTGTCATATCTACCTTCCAAAAGAAACTACATGTTGTTACTCTATCCCAGAGAAATTTTGATTCTTGACCTTGAAGTGAACCAGACAGTAGGTGTAATAGCTATTGAAAGAACAGGCATACCTTTTGTACAGGTAACAAATCTAGTTTGTTTCTGCCTACGCTTATTTCATTTAACATTCTTTGCAATTAATACCAGCCGTTACTGAATTCTAGGGACTATAACTAGATAAATTTGATTTTTATAAATATCAAATATATGATTCTTTCTTTCTAAAGTTATGTTTCCTATGTGGCTGTCAAAGAGATGTTTAGGCTGGGGTTTTAAGTCTGTAAAACCCAAGGAAAACTTTAATTTAGTGTGAAGAGCAAAGGTTCTTATTGTGCACTAATATGTGAGAAATACTACTGAGCAACCATATATTCTGTACTGCATAACACTGTATCACGTAAATTATTTTACCATGTGCTATGAGGAAAAGCTGCTTTTACATCTATTGAAAGAAAATGTTTTAACGTGACAATTCTGATTTCTCAGTTATAACCTATAAAGGAATCTTGAATTTAGAGCTAGGGTCCCATGACACTTAGAATGGTTTGTTCAAACTGTGATATGATCACAAAATTGCCCCCTTCATCTCATCAAGAACAGTAGTTGATCAGCCTGGCAGGGAATAGACTGGGTGGAATAGGCTTGAGTGCTCCACAGCCTTTCTCTTCCACCCCAACCCCGTTGCAAGTGAAGATTTGTCCTGGGCAGGGGTAGAGAAGAGGTGCCTCTGCCACCCATTGGCCCTTGGAAGACAGAGAGAGAGATGATTAGCTCTCCCATCCCTCCCATCTCCTTGCTGTATATAAAGCTTCACTGGCATGCATGCATAAGCCATTCTGGCGTGATTACTGTTGTGCTATCCCTATTGGAAAAATGGAGGTATAATTTGAACTGCATTTCCAAGATTCTGTGCATCTGACCAGATCACTAGTTTTGGAATCCAGAAAGAATTTTTCCCTCAGGGGAAGATTCATGTAGTGCCTAGGGGAGTTTACTTTCCCATAGCATCCTGGGGACCTGATTAGAGGCTAATAAGGAAAGGTATTTAAAAGCTGTAAGTTTAATAAGTGAAGTTGGTAACTTCATCACAACCTGTGCCCAGTGCAGATGGGAAGCTCAAAGAAATCAACTCCCAAATGTAAACATGAATAAGCAAGCTGGGAGATGGATGTAGCTTTAGGAAGGAGGGGAGACCATATCTTCACAGACTGAGGTACCTCTCCCCGTTAAAATTAATAAAGTTGCAGGCTGCCAATTTAAAATCCATCTCTGCATCTGTTTCATTCTCCTGCATGCCCTGCTCAATTTTTTTTTAAATATGATGTAGCTTGGTTTCTGGAGATAAGTATGGAAACTGATTTTATTTGTTATTTCTAAAACATAATTGTGAAAAATCATGAAGTTATGGTATCTCAATTGCAATGGTTAAGTTTTGTTCTCGCTTACACCAGTGTAACTTGGAGCAGGGCCTAGGTCAGTAGCTTTAGGCAAGGTAAACTGGCTTTTTCATAAGCTATATCCACATTAATCTTTCCTATTTTTTGTGAATCCTTAGTCATTTAGTTTGTCTGATCAAGATTCCATTTGGAATATTGACATGCTGTTGAGATATTCATACAGCAGGATCTAATCATTCAACATAATAGTTGCATTTTCCAAATAGTTTACATTTGTGTGGGCAGGGAGAAAATGAAAAGATTGAAAACTGTGAATTATGTTCACTCTAAACTGATGTCAGTGTGAAAATATTTGCAAGTTCCATTTTAAAATGAATTTTTAAGTGCTTCCTCATGAAGGGTGGGCAGGCTAGTTGGGCAAGAGTGGGAGAAGTGCATGGCCTTTAGAAGCAATGTGGCAGACATAAGTTCTTCACCCACTTGACAGTTTCTTTTGATGAGTAACAGACAGTGAAAAGAAATAAACTAGATAGGGAAAAAGCTGGCCCCGATGCAGCAGGCATTGTTTAATTAAGCTCACAGAGGTCTACTGCAAATCCAATCTTTTTGTGGTGGTATAAAAACTACCAGTGTGGAAACAATCCTGTGGAGAAAGGACATTTCATTTTCTGTGTGTTTAGCTTTTTATACACAAGGTGACGTGCACTTTTCTGAGCATCTGGCTTTGCTTGATTAGGTAGCTAAATCAAGTCTATGGTCTTATTGAAGCCTGTTTGCTCTTATGGAATCATGAATTCCTGGGACTAGAGAAAAAGTAGAGCAAAATATCAGCTAAAACAAATGTGAGTGCAATTGTGTATGTACATGTGGAAAGAATGCCCTCCCTCCAATCCCCTAAAAAGAAAAGCATAGAATTCCTCATAAGCCGACTGATTTCACCTGTACCAGTGTCATTTGAACCATCAATTGATTTTCCCAGTTTAGTTCCAAAGATATTGATGATGCTATAAAAGAGAAGTTCTCAAAATGTGGTCTACACAGAGCTGATTGTTCACATGATGACTCCTTATTTTAAATTGCTAAGTTTATATTAAAAGGCATTCCAATTACTCCATTTGGATGATAGTTCCTGGTGCTTAAACTCGTGGAATTCTTAGGATTTGCAGACATTTCTGTGAATACCCAGCAGTTGTCTGGCTACTCATGAATAATATGTAATCCCAAATTACAAGGAACTGAGGCTTTATTCACAAATATTTATAATATAATTATTCAAATAGCTCTAAAAATAAAGTTCCTATGCTGAATAATTTTATAACACGGTTTAAAAGAAAACCTATGCTGAAAATCTCATTGTTGAAGTGCGAATTTTTTATATATTTTTTTTAAACTAAAGACTGCCACTGAGTTTGCTTAAATGAGGTCCTGGACTTTTTGCACAGGGGACTGAAATCTCCATTACAGTGCTTTTTTACAGGTAATATAACTAGATAAATTGATTTAAATAGTTCCTTAGTGATATGTTCTTTAGTAACTCCTTCAATATAAATGAGTGAGCACCTTCTGATGCATATTAACATAAGTTGCACACTAAGTGATCTTGTGTGTAATTCAATGCTTTTTGACATCTGTTCATATAGGTAATTCCATGCTTTCAGCGTGATGGTTTGTTTTGTCTACACGAGAATGGTTGTATAACTTTAAGAGTTCGCAGATCTAACATTAGTATAACTGGTACATCAAATGAGGATCCAGGTGAGTTTGGTGCCAATAAATGATCAAAACTGAGTATGATGTCAAAATCAGCTCCTCTGGCCTAAATTTCAATTTATTTTTTTCAAATACAAGCACTTTTTCTGAAAAACATTAAAACCTGGGTCTTACAATAAACTGTATTTGCCTTTTTTTTTTTTTTTTTTTGTGATGGTTGGTCATGTGTTTTCTTGTCTTTTTTTTTTCAAATTAATTGAATTTCCACTGTTTTCTCCAACTTAATTCTAAATTCCCTTGGCTTTTAATGCAAGATAAGAGCCTGAATATCCTGAAAATCCTTTAATTGCTGAATAAATAATCTTTTTAAATTATGAATCATCTTAATAATCAAATCTGTAGGGAAAGTCCCAATAAATGGTATTTAATTTGCTTTACCGTGTCTGTGGACAAAGCAAAAGATGCTTATGTTTCTAAATGCATTATTATGTGTATACACAAGTTTTTGGAAGCAATTTGCTCTGAAGAGTTTATTACAGTTTAATGTAAATTGGGATCAACTAATATAATACCGTAATTCCAGTTCTAAGTTACTAAACTTCTATCATTGGTTGTGTAACAGAATATTACTCAGTTAAATGTTTTAATTAAATTAAACAGGGAATAAAGGGCATAAGCTAACTCTATATACATGCTTAATGCTGTAAATTTTAAAATCCGTGGAGAGTAAGTGGTGTTTCTGATAAGGTCTTTCGATAGGCTTTTGTAGTTTGTGTGTTTTTAGTGAGCTGCTATTGGCATCACGTTCTCTTGTTCCAATTTTACAAGCATGTCAGAAATGTATTTTAGATTAGGGAGAGAGGAGGATGTCCCAAGGCAAATTGGCTTTTGAGTTAGCGTATTTTAGAGATCTTATTTCACTATCTGCTTACTAATCTAGAGGACACCTTTCTTTTACTTATTTTGAAGAGAAGTTTTGGAAATAGAGAAGTCATGTTTATAACGTTTGAAAAATTTTGATGGAATTACCCATTTTCAAAGTAAAAGGATAGAATTTAAGACCACCCGTTGTATATGTTAGAAGTGAAAATGTGTTTAATTTCTAATTTTCTTTCATAAAAACTTGTTTTCCTATGAACATTCTGTAAATCTTAACAATAAAGTAAATTGTTCTTCCCACTTAACCATATTACCCTCCAAGAATAGTATCCTGTTTTTGGGTCTGAATGTTATGCAGCTTATACTTGGTACATTGATATTACAGATCCAGATCCAGTTCAGGAGCTGATTTATGACTTACGAAGTCAGTCTGATGCAATCAGGGTGACAAAGACAGTTCGCCCATTCAGTATGGTGTGCTGCCCAGTGAATGAGAACTCTACTGCTCTCATAGTCAGTGATGGCAGGGTGATGATATGGGAACTGAAGTCTACCATTTCTGGCAGAAATTTACGTAACAGGTAATTGTATTATGTTTCCGTTACATTGTTGTTTAATTGTATTTACACGAAGCACTTAATCACATTATGTGATGTGATATAACGGTAACACTGAGTCATGCTTCTTGAAAATTTATGTGCAGTAGGAGGATTAAAATAGTTATAATTAACTAAAGGGCTTTAGATTTCATTTGTGTTTTGAGGGATTTTTTTCCCTCCTCCCTCCCCCCTTTCTTTTTTTTTTAAAAAAAAAATTGTCTTGCAAATGGGAAGGTATCCAAAAATACTGTAGAGACCAACATTAACATTTTTTTCAAGGAAAATTTTCCTTCAGCTTTATCCCTCCTTCCTACCCTGAACACTGTCATTTAGCTTTCTTTAGACAAAACTGTTTTCCTGAAGAAAAGACCTGTGTGTTTTGATTGGATGAAGAAAGGACTGCCAAAATAGTCTGGAAATTAGAACACTTTTTAATAGGTGTCAGGGAACGTCCTCTTCCCAGGAGCCCCCTCATGGCCTTGGGGCAGTCCTATAAGCACCCCTCCCCATAGTTCCCCTCTTGGCTCCTCATTAAACTCAAAAAAGAGGCTTTCATAAGTCTGGTAACAAGAGCCCTCCTTAGGTGTGGTTTATTAATCCACTCAGGCTAGTGGTAGTTTCATGCTCCAGCTTGTTGCAAACTAAATGTTTGCATAGACAAGTCCTTAGATGGCTTAAGGAGGGTGGTTTTTACACCACTGTTCAGCTACTTTTCTGAATTTGATCCATTGCTATAAGGCATTTGAGTACTGAGTCAGTTAAAAAGGGGTTGGGATAGGGAATATTCTGATGTAACCACGTTCTAAAATTATGTTGCTACAATGTTCTAAACTGTGTATTAATACTTTTTCTAGATCTGAGGTCTGTGGCTACTGCACTGATTAACTTAGTGTTAAAATAGGAATAGTACAGGAAAAATGCATGTATAAAATTTTGGATGTCAGTTCAGAACAAGAACTACATTGGGGTAACTAGTCACAAATACAAAGCAAAGAGGATTGGTTAGAAAATGTGTATATGGAAGATGAGACATGCTAACTCAAAGCAATTATCTCTGGATAATTGCCATATATTGGTGAGATTGTATATGGAAAATCACCAAAATAATGTTGCAGATAATAAGTAGCAGGGCATTTAAGTGACATTTGAAAGAACAGTTCAGGGAAAAAACAGAACCAAGTGCATCAAGCAAACAGCCATGCCATTTTGCGTTCACAACTTTTTTTCTTCCTTTAAAGCAATTCAAGTGCATCACCTTTGTATTCACCAGTTGCTTTCTGTGGAATTCCTGTAGGAGCATTCCAAAATAAACTTCCAGATCTTTCATTGGATAACATGATAGGTAAGCGTTACAAACAATTTTAGAGGTAGTCTTTTAAAACTAAAGAGAAAATCTTATGGTTTATGGATTATATGTAAATACTGAAGCTAGATTCAGAGTTTGAGTTGTGATGTTGAAAAACTGAACAGCATTTCTGTTTTTTAAAGAAAATATTCAATTAATCTTTCTATGACATGAAGACAACATACCTTGTATGTGCTCCTCTTAAAAATGTAATGTTGGGAAAATAAACAACATTTCAGTAGCAGGAGAACCTTTGTATATCTGGAAATAATGGTTACAGCTCCTATGAATCACGTGTGTGACAATTTGGATTCACTGGAATAGCCCTATTCAAATCCAGTGCAGAGATACCCTGACTGTGAGATGTGACCTGTGCACCCATTCCCGACATGGTATAAAGATATACTGCACTTGAATGAATTTTCACCCTCAGCAGACCACTGTTCAAAAAACCCTTCTTTTCGATAACTTGATATGATTTGGAGCATTAAGGATGGACACTTAGGACCTGATTCTCCATTATCTGCATATTGTGTAGTCATTTACGTCAGTGCCATTCTGATTTGGTACCTTTCTTACAACTGCTTTGCATTGGCGTAAATGGCTGTGCAAAGCATAGGGCAACAGAATCAAGCTCTATTTTTCTTCTGTCTTTAACCTAACTACTGTGCAAGTGCACTTAATCTCTAGAAGTGGAGTATATACGGTAGTAACTTTCCAGAATTGGCTCTTCTTTTTCTCTCCAAATGGACTAATCATGTGCAAAACACCTTTGAACTCTAAAAGACAAAAATGAAGCCATTTCTGAATTTATGGAAATAGATCAGAATCTACAAAGTTTACATATTTGAGTTCCTAAAGATAAAAGTGGGGGCAGGTGGAGGTAAGAGGTTTGAGACTTAAGAAATTACCAGCTGAAATGTAAGTCTCCTGAAGATAGTTCTGCCTGTGTCTATTGCAACAATATTGAATGCCTCTTTAAATAAAAGTTACTACTGCATACATTTATTGATAATTAATTGCCTTATTTTGTAAGCAGCTGGTAAGTATGTATCTACTGTCAGATTAAAATGCAATGCTTACAGAAGCTTCATTTTCTATTTTTTTTTTTAAATATAAAGCAGGACAAGGTGCAGTTACTGGTGAAGAACAGTTAAAAAATTATTTCTTTCAAGAAGTGCACCTCAAATTCCTGCTGACGGGGCTTCTCTCAGGACTTCCTTTGCCTCCATTTGCTATCCGTATGTGTCCACCTCTAACCACAAAAAACATAAAACAGTATCAGCCTCTCTTAGCTGTTGGTAAGTACTCTGAATGGTGTGCTTGATGTTTTGTACTTACGTGTGAAGGATGTACAAAACCAAGGATAATTTCAGTCTATTTTTAATACTGTGCATCCAGTCCAAAGCAGTGGCCATTTTAGTAACTTTCATTAGAAATATTTTTTGCATAGTTTTGCTGCCAGCAACTTTGGGCATATGTGGTGCAGCTTGTAAATTTAAGTGGTTTGGCTGTCTTGTGCTTAGAAACAGGTATTTTGGTGGTATTTCTGTCTTCCATGTTGCCCTCTGTTCATGGATACTTTTCCAAAATTTGTTCTGTAAGGCAGTGATTGCTCCTCATTCCAAACCCTCCTAAAAATTCATTTCTGTATGCCATTTGTCCAAAATGAATTAATGAGCTTAATACATGCCTTAAGGCCCCGATTCAAGTGAGTAACTAAGCATATACTTAATTTTAACCATGCCATTATTTTTCCTTGCCATATCTGGTTCTGACCTAAAGCATCTTGATACTGCTGTGATTGGCATCTAAGGCCTGATCTTGCAAACCCTTGCTATTTAGACTCTGATCCTTCAACAGGCTCCATGTTGGCAAGACACCTGTGCTAGTGCATAGCACCAGTGACTTCACTGGGGTTCCAGGCAGGCTCAGGCATCTGCCTGAGTGGAGCCAGTTGCAGGACTGGGGCCTGAAACACACTGTAATGTTTGCAAGACTGGACCCTGATTCTTGACGACTTCTGTGGCTGAAGTAACTCCCAGCATAATTTAGAAAACCCTTGGGGCCTGGCTAAATTACAGCAACCTCCCTGGGCTGCCCTATGGACTTCAGCACTGCCTGGAGTCTCTGCAACATGGTATGCTGGAGTCCAGCCCCCAACATTCCCATTCTACTTCCTTTCCCAGGGATTGCAAAGGGACCTTCAGAAGGCAGCTTATGGTTGTCTGTCACAACGTCTGTGCTGGGGAATCCTCCTGTGGCCACAACTGGGCATTTGGGGGGCTATTTATACCATTCCAGTTCTCTGACATGGGATTTCACTCTGGAAATTTGTAAATCCTCCTCCTAATAAATCCTGTTTTAGTCCCTTAGCACAATTGCAAATAATGTCATCCAATAATTATGTAATGACAGTAGACTTTTTGAGATTAAGAAAGCTTTATTACCATTAAAACACCAAATTATCAACATCACATGTCAAAAATATGTATTGTAAATATCTTTAAATCAAACTGAGTTCTCAAGCAGCATTTTTTCTTTTCCTACCTGTAAATTTCTATTATTGATGGAAATATTTTTTCGTTGATTTATGTGTATATAGCAAATCAGTGTTTACTGACAAATATCTAATCCTTCCACTATAGCTTTGCCTTAGTATTTGTTCCAAGAGTGAAATATAAAGATTAAGAAACTAATATGTAGCTATAAAATGCATTCAGCAGTATAGGATAATATTTGCTGTACACCAAGAGTGTGTTCTTTAAGCACCAGTCTTTCATCCTATTCTTTAGACCAGTGGTTCTTAACCTTTCCAGACTACTGTACCCCTTTCAGGAGTCTGATGTATCTTGCGTACCTCAAGTTTCACCTCAGTTAAAAACTACTTGCTTACAAAATCAGACATCAAAAAATAAAAAAAGTGTCACTGTTGTTGAAAAATTGCTTACTTTCTCATTTTTACCATATGATTATAAATCAATTGGAATATAAATATTGTACTTATATTTCAGTGTGATACTTGAGCCTGTTTTTCACTTTTGAGCCTTCTCTGAAGCCTGAGCCCAAGCAACGGGTCTGAAGCAAGTAACTTAGCTTCGTGGGAACCCCTGTGGCGTGGGGTCTTAGACAATTACCCTGCACTTGCAATCCCCCTAAACCCTAATCAGCGGGTAATCCACATGCGGCCCCGTCAATGCAAACAAACTGTCTCATGGCCCGCCAGCAGATTACCCTGACAGGCTGCGTGCGGCCCGCTGGTTGCCCACCATTTCCCTAAACCCATCTTGTGAGACTGATGGGGCCTGCGGCTTCCAGGTTGAGAAATTCTGATCTAAATAAGAAGACATACCCACTGGAAGACCTCTGCATATTCCCTGGGGTACATGTTGAGAACCACGGCTTTAGACTGTCTTTTCCGTATCTATACCCATAGCAACCCTGTTAGAGGGGAAAAAGGCAATATTTCTACTGGGTTTACTATTAAGAAAAAAACCCAGAGAGTCTGTCAACTACACGAAGTAGAAAATTATAAACTTCATTATCCATGAAGTTTTTTGATCTAATTGGTTTAAGCTAGGTTTCAGAGTAACAGCCGTGTTAGTCTGTATTCGCAAAAAGAAAAGGAGTACTTGTGGCACCTTAGAGACTAACCAATTTATTTGAGCATAAGCTTTCGTGAGCTACAGCTCACTTCACGAAAGCTTATGCTCAAATAAATTGGTTAGTCTCTAAGGTGCCACAAGTACTCCTTTTCTTTTTGGTTTAAGCTAGAAGCTCTTAATACATTTATTGGTTTGTAGCTTAAAACAGAAATGGTTTTTTTCAAAGAAGAGAAAGCAGAATTGTAAATATTGATTAATGAAAATTTGCCATGTTGCTCCTTCTGGATTATTGAGGAAACCAATTTATCTTTGCATATGATTCAGCAACTCTCCTTTGTAGTAAAAGTATCTGGTACTTTCGTATCTAGTGAACATGCTTTTATGTAATAAAAAAAACCCTCCATCTTTGTTCCCAAATCTTCAGCAAATTCTAAAAGTTGGAAGACCTAATGTTTCCTGGCATAAACTGGAACCTTACAATTTTTGAAGTAGGATTTAAACTTTAGCCCCTTAAAAATCAAAGTGCCCACTTCTTGCTGGAAATGTGAATTATTTATAGATTAAATCATTTGAAGTAGCTGTGACTCTTGTGTTTTCATTTTTAAAAATTACTGCAAAAGCTGCTCTGCATATATATTTTTTTCTAAAATACAAATGACTTTTTATAGGTACAAGCAATGGCTCAGTTTTAGTGTATAATCTTACCACTGGACTTTTACACAAGGAGTTAAGTATCCATTCCTGCGAAGTCAAGTGAGTTTGTTTTTAATTCTTGCTAATCCTTTGGGGGGGATAAGAATTATAGTATTTAGTATTCCATAAGCAATGCAGTCATTTTGACACACAAGAAAATTACCCCGTTGAATTTTTTGCTCTGCAAAACCAATACCTCTTTGTGAAAATTAGATTGGACACTGCATTGAACTATAAATATTTGAATTAGTAACTAATGTGCTTTTTGATCTAGGATGAACATTGGCTGTTTGCATTTTCTCTAGAACATTGTAGGACAGAGAATTCTTTCTAACATGATAAACTTTATTACAATGTCTGATTTATATGGCTTTTACTATTCATGTTCCTTTTCTCATTGGAACTAATTCCACTCCATTTATTAAAGTTCATTTTGTTTGTTTTTTCATTCATATTAAGCTGAAACTGCTGATGATAGAATTTTAGTACAAACTGAATTAAAAGCAGTTGATCTTAAAAAATTGTAAGACACAATGCATGTAATATTTAGATATTTTTAATAAGGAGCATAAAGAGCTGACATCATTTATTTATAGATATATAATGCCATATAAATATATGGCACATGAAGAGTAATCATAGAATCATCATAGAAGATTAGAGTTGGAAGAGGCCTCAGGAGGTCATCTATTCCAACCCCCTGCTCAAAGTGGGACCCAACCCCAACTAAATCATTCCAGCCAGGGCTTTGTCAAGCCAGGCCTTAAAAACCGCTAAGGATGGAGATTCCACCACTTCCCTAGGTATCCCATTCCAGTGGTTAAGGACCCTCCTGCTGAAATAGTTTTTCCTAATATCCAACCAAGACCTCCCACACTGCAATTTGAGACCATAATCAGGAGGATGTGTCTGAATACCAAATTCAGGATCCATACTAGTGGAGGGAATAAAATATTTATTATTACTATTGATTATTTAGATCACATTTGAGGACCCCTGAAAAATTTTAAAATGGATGTGCAGACCCCTTGGGAAAGCTTAGTCTGCAGACCCCAAGTTGAAAACCACTGATTTAGATTTCAGTAGTGCCCAGAGGCCCTGATTAGGATTGGCCCCTGCATTGTACAAACACATAAGAAATATATGAATAACAGAATGAGTACTAACTGCTATTCAATAACCCTGTTTTGGCTCTTCCACCAATGAACTTGTGGTGTGATTAATAGACATTATAGGGACTTGATATCTGTTTTAATCTTCATTTGATTTTTCTTCTTTTCCTACTAACAACTGGTTTTGAAATTATTATCATTTTGTATTCTGTTATGAAACCCAAGAGGTTACTAAATCCTGCTTTTTTAGTTTTCATTAACATGATTATAGCATTTAAAATTAAAAACCATTGCTAACATATTACATATATGGTTTTTAAAAACATTTTAAAAGGCTTCTCATTAAAGCTAAACTACTCTATTATACAGTTTTGTATGCATGTTGAAAGCATAACTTTCAGAAAAGTTATTTTCATCTTTTCTTCCATTAATAATGAATGGATACTAGTGCTGGGCTTTTTTTAATCCTTAGTGCTTTTGTATCATAAATAGAAAAAATCAATTTATCCATCTAATATGAAATTTTATATTCCCACTTAAACTTTAGTTGTATTTGTTTTAATGATGCATCAATAAAATGTGGACCTACAAAAATATTCTTAAAAGGGTTAGTAGAAGCATTAGAAAATTGGAAGTGCTTATGTTATAGTTATAAAAGATTCAGACATGGGTATGATTAATATTGCATCTTCTGAAAAATATAGTTCATCATATTTATAAAGTAAACAACATAATGAGAGATTCCTAATTGGGAAAATTTAATGTAAAAGATAAGGAAACCATGAATCCACATTGGACTACTAAAGATATGGCGATGGATGGCAGGGGAATTAAACTTTTTTTTTTTTTAGAATTATTTTTTATATATTACATCAATGTGTATTTTATTTTGATTTAAATTGTTTTAATTTTATGGAGACTTAAAAGATCACTGGCAAGGGCTTTTAACTCCTCAAACTTCTTATACTTATATATTTTAGAAGTTTGATAATGTAACATTTTTCTGTTAACTGCTTATTGCTCGGTATGTTTTTGAACTAAACTAAAACTATCATAAATGTTACTTAATGGTGATAGGCATCATTTATTGTGTAGGCAGAGCTCTAAGAGACTAGCTTCGATCTCTTGATTTAATTTTTAATAATGTAGGAGATATTTCGTATCCAATTCTAACAACTTCAAGGGAATGATTAAGCAATGTAAGATATTGCACATTAATCTTTGCAGTGAATTAAAATGCCTGGAATACAGGAAATTTTCCTTTAGTATGAACTCTTACTTAATCTCTAAAATAGGTAAAGGTTTCTGATTTTTTTTTTAACTGAAAATGTACAATTTAGAGAAAGACATCCCATGCACTCCACTTATAATAGATAGCATATTAGCATGCAGCGAAGCGCCAACCTAGCTTACAGTGCCCTCTAGAAAATAGCTGAATTAAAGTTTGGAGCACTTTGGCATGGGAACGGTCTTTCTTTTACATCTGTACTGTGCTAACGTGATGGGGGCCTGATGCCAACTCTGGTCTCTAGGTGCTACTGCAATACAAATAATAATGGTTAAATTTTCTGGAGAATGGAAGTGTTCTTGTAGAAGATATGCATGTAAATACCCTTTGGGTTTTAATTTTGCAAATATGTATGTTTTTGTGGAAAGACTGCTAGCTAAAATCTCTGAATGTATTTTATTCAAGGCATGTAATTAAACTTATCTGTGTTGAACAGTTATTTATTATTCATATTACTAAACCTTCCACAGTCAGACGAAGCAAAAAGATGATACTGCTTCCTCAAACATGGCACTATTGTATATTGGGTTTTTAATGTTGGATTAGAGAATAAAATGGAGGGCAACTTATACTGGTGTGGGCAAACAATTTGTATAGTGATAGTCTGCTTGTCATTTGAGATACAGTGGCTCTTTGAGAATGGTATTTTACTCCTCTCTCTACTCCCAGCTTACATCGCATGAAAATGTACTACGTAGAAACATACTGTGTTCTTTGCTGGTTCCTGATGGCATTGAAGCCTAACTAGTATTCTCTTCAGGTGTTTGACACATTTCAGAAGAGAGAATTCTGTCACAATTATGAAAATTAATTTCCAATAGCTTGTCCACGGATTTCTAGAAATATTTTGCTGAGCTGCTGTTGGACAATGTCAAACTGCTAGTTTTGTGTTGGACAGTTATGCTCCGAATGACCAGAATTGGCATAATATGTGTTGGATTCAAGTATCAATGTGAAGCTTTCACTTCGCCATATTTCAGTTTAGAAAAGCAAGAGCTGTCCTTTCCAATGATTCATTTATATGTAATATATGATATACTATAAATCAATTTTGAGTTAATGCATTAGCATTCTATTACTCTAGGTAAAAATACTAATTCGGAACTCATAAATGTTGAATTTTAGTGAAGAATTTATTTTTAAATGATATAAAGATTAAATTGATTAAATGCTTTAATTATGTTCTGATGCGAAATTGATAATAACTTAATTTTAGATACCCGTTAATAAAAAAAATTCCACACATTGGGTCCATTCTCTCTCATAATGGTCAAATACCTATGAAAAAAAAGCAGGAAGACGCCTTGCCTATATACAAGGCAATGGATACAGTTCTGCTGAAAGTGTTGTTGGGGCATATTAAATTCAGCACCTTTTCAGCTTCTCTTTATTAACCTTCCTCGAAGGAAATATTTTGTTACCATTACTGAGATTCTTACATGTTGGCACCTTAAATGCACAAACTGATTTTGTCAGCAAAGTGTGTGGAAAAATCAAAAGTGTGTGGAAAAAATAAAAAATCAAAGTGTGTGGAAAAAATAAAAATTTGGGGTTGAAAATCACATTAATTTTGGCTTTTTTTCTTTGTGATAATAAGTCTACTGTAAAGTGACAGTATTCCTTCCCTGGCTAGATTCAGCTTGTTATCCACCTAAGGATTTAAAAACTGTAAGAACTTATAACTCCAGTGATCAAAATCTTCATTTCCCTTGAAAGTGCGCATTGATCAGAGCTATAGACTTTAATGGTAAAATAGCTTCTAAAAAGTGCTATTTATACAAAATCCATGAACCTTACATTTTAACAAATAGATGTAGTCTACAAAACCAGCTTAGTGTAACTCTTAATTGCATCAGATAAATTGATAGTAGTTTTATGACAAAGTTTTGTAGAAAGGAAATATTCCAGCAAATGAGACGTCATTACTGATTTGCTGTATTAAAACTAGAACAGTTGTCTTAATTAGTGCAATGAATTATTAGTTTCTTCAAGATTGGTTAATATATGCATATGACAATAACAAATAATTATATTGCTTCGGCAGTGCAAGCATTTATAAAGGGAGGGAAATTCTTAGTTAATCTGGGTGTCATGGGATTCACTAGATCATTATTAACATGGACAGATGGCCAAATGGCATAAAAGGGAACAGCAGTAAAACTAATACTTATTTGATAAGTCTGAGCTGATGACTAAAAATCTAGAACATGCTTCTGTTCTTTTAAAGATGACTGAAAATGGCCACTGGGAATAATAATGAATTATAATTACTCTGTGGTGTTTCTATAATGTACAACAACTTTTGAAGAAATAATACAATTAAATTAAATCATAGAATAGAATTTGGCAACAACAAAGATTTGTTGGGCCTCCTAATCCACCTCCCAACCATTTCAGAATATTCCCTATAATATACTAACTGCTTATATGCAAACACAAAATGTTACATGTTTACATGAGACTGGAGTTTGTCAGGTCATCATACTTGTTGTATGGGGCATTTTTCAAATCTGTTTGGTTATTCACTCTCTCCTCTCTCTTCCTGTGTCCTTGATGTTGATAGGAAGGGAATGTTACCACCTCTACTAATTCCTGGCTGCTTAGAAGCATGCAAATCCATCCTGGCTGTCCTGGACTGATCTGTTTACCCACACAACTTTGTGTGCCAGATAGAACAGGATGTTCTCATATCAAACGTCTGGGTTTCATATGGCCTACATTTATGGCCCACTTCTACACTGTGGTGAACATGTTCTGCTCCTTGTAGTTACAGCCATAGCTTGAGATTTTGGGCAAAACTTTCCTACTGTTCCTCGATCAAAACGTCTTCTTGACCCAACAAGAGACTGTGTCAAGAAAATTGTGTCTAACGCTGTTTGAAAATAAAGATCTTGCATTAATATCACTTGATAACTGCATTTTTTTTATTTTTATCATACATGTAAATGCACATGTATCCTGCTTTTCACATTTTGTTTAAATAAAAAAGTTTCTGTAAAATATAGAAAATTAGCTATGTATTTGTTTCAAAGTGTAGAATAAGCTATAGAGTAATTCTGCACTAATCTAGAACATTTTCTAGGCTCTCAAAAATTTCTGCTAATTTGCTCCATGTACTCTATTCTGGTGACAGGGGCATTGAGTGGACAAGCTTGACTGGTTTTCTTTCCTTTGCCACATCAACGCCCAACAATTTGGGATTGGTAAGGAATGAACTGCAGCTGGTTGATCTTCCAACAGGTTAGTCTCTCGTGAGACATCTGTATAGATTATGCTTGGGAAAGTGGCTGTGACAGAATTGCTTGTTGGGGCATACCCAGATTTGTATCTGACTTCAGTGACAAATAAATTATGCTTTATCCTGTTGTCATGGCAGAGATAACATATCTAAAAGGAAATGAGCTGATTCTGTTCTTCCTTGTCCAACCACAGGGGTAAGTGCCTGTCAGATCTGTGCAAACTTACTGAAGGTAGGAGGTTTGCTCAAATATCTCTGGTTTGGTCCAACCTAGAAGAATTACCACTTATCAGCAACAGAGTCAGCACTGCGTCAGCCAAGACAAAACATGTTGAGCACCAGTTGTTATGTAGCCGTGGATAAGACTGTCTCCAGATGTATTTTATCCATGGATTTCTGAAATGGTGCTGAAAGTGGTTTGTCTTGATCTAAACTTGCATTTATGCCATGTGCAGCTGAAATGGTGCCGAACCCTTTAATGATACACATCAGTGAATGCATAATTATTGTACTACACGCCAGGTCACTGAGAGCAGAATTTGGCCTAAAGAGCCTGTGACCTTATTTGAAAGAGCAGAACTCAACTTTCAGATCCCAATCTGAGTTTATAGAGCTATTGGTTTATAAACAAGAAAAGGTTCTTTGATCAGGACACACAGGCACATGAACGACAGACACGCAGAATAGATTTTAAACAGCAAGCCACAACTTTGTTATTTTAACAGTGGGAAGAGGTGTTATGTATCCCCAACCCCTGCTGTCACATATCAGACATTTAACTGAGTCTGGTGGAGGGTTACAGGGCTCCTACCATACATAAGAACTGCCGTACTGGGTCAGACCAAAAGTCCATCTAGCTCAGTATCCTGTCTTCCAACAGTGACCAATGCCAGGTGCCCCAGAAAGAATGAACAAAACAGGCAATCATCAAGTGATCTGCCCTCTGTCACCCATTCTCAGCTTCTGGCAAACAGAGGCTAGGGACACCATCTTGCTCATCATGGCTAATAGCCATTGATGGACCTATCCTTCATGAATTTATCTAGTTCTTTTTTGAACCCTGTTATATAGTCTTGGCATTCACAACATCCTCTGGCAAGGAGTTCCACAGGTTGACTGTGCGCTGTGTGAAAAAAAATACTTTTCTGCTGCCAATTAATTTCATTTGGTGGCCCCTAGTTCTTGTGTTATGAGAGGAGTAAATAACACTTCCTTATTTACTTTCTCCCCACCAGTCATGATTTTATGGGCATCTATTGTATCCTCCCTTTGTCATCTCTTTTTCAAGCTGAAAAGTCCCTGTCTTATTAATCTCTCTTCAGATGTTAGCCGTTCCATACCCCTAATAATTTTTGTTGCCCTTTTCTGAACCTTTTCCAATTCCAATATGTCTTTTTTGAGATGGGGCGACCACATCTGCATTCAGTATTCAAGATGTGGGCATACCATGGATTTATGTAGAGGCAACGTGATATTTTCTGTCTTATTATTAATCCCTTTCTTAATGATTCCCATACCATATAACTAGGGCTGTCAAGCAATTAAAATTTTTTCACAATTAAAAAAATTAATCGTGGTTAATCGCATTGTTAAACAATAATAGAATACAATTTATTTAAATATTTTTGGATGTTTTCTATATTTTCATATATATTTATTTCAATTACAACACAGAATACAAAGTGTACAGTGCTCACTTTATATTTGTTTTTGATTACAAATATTTGCACTTTAAAAAACAAAAGAAATAGTATATTTCAATTCACCTAATACAAGTACTGTAGTACAATGTCTTCATAATGAAAGCTGAACTTGCAAATGTAGAATTATGGAGAAAAATAACTGCATTCAAAAATAAAACAATGCAAAACTTTAGAACGTACAAGTCCACTCAGTCCTACTTCAGCCAATCGCTCAGACAAACAAGTTTGGTTACAATTTGCAGGAGATAATGCTGTCCACGTCTTGTTTACAATGTCACCTGAAAGTGAGAAAAAGCATTCACATGGCACTGTTGTAGCTGGCGTCGCAAGATATTTACGTGCCAGATGCACTAGAGATTCATATGTCCCTTCATGCCTCATCCACCATTCCAGAAGATATCCGTCCATGCTGATGATGGGTTCCGCTCGATAACAATCCAAAGCAGAGCCGACTGACACATGTTCATTTTCATCATTGGAGTCGGATGCCACCAGCAGAAGGTTGATTTTCTTTTTCGGTGGTTCGGGTTCTGTAGTTTCTGCATTGGAGTGTTGCTCTTTTAAGAATCTGAAAGCATTTTCCACCCCTCATCCCTCTCAGATTTTGGAAGGCACTTCAGATTCTTAAATCTTAGGTAGAGTGCTATAGCTTTCCTTAGAAATCTCACACTGGTACCTTCTTTGCGTTTTGTCAAATCTGCTGTGAAAGTGTTCTTACCACAAACATGTGCTGGGTCATCATCCGAGACTGCTATAACATGAAATGTATGGCAGAATGTGTGTAAAACAGAACAGGAGACATACAATTCTCCCCCTAAGGAGTTCGGTCACAAATTTAATTAATGCATTATTTTTTTAATGAGCTTCATTAGCATGGAAGCATGTCCTCTGAAATGGTGGCCGAAGCGTGAAGGGACATATGAATGTTTAGCACATCTGGCTTGTAAATACCTTGAAACACCGGCTACAAAAGTGTTGTGAGAACACCTGTTCTTGCTTTCAGGTGAAATTGTAATTAAGAAGCAGCCAGGTTTGTAAATGTAAACAAACTTGTTTGTCTTAGCAATTGGCTGAACAAGAAGTAGGACTGAGTTGACTTGTAGGCTCTAAAGTTTTACGTTGTTTTGTTTTTGAGTGAAGTTATGTACCCAAAAAAATCTACATTTGTAAGTTACACTTTCACGATAAAGAGATTGCACTACCGTACTTGTGTGAGGTGAATTGAAAAATATTATTTCTTTTATTTATCATTTTTACTGTGCAAATATTTGTAATAAAAATAATAATATAAAGTGAGCACTGTACACTTCGTATTCTGTATTGTAATAGAAATCAATATATTTGAAAATGTAGAAAAACATCCAAAATATTTAATACATTTCAATTGGTATTCTATTGTTTAACAGTGCTAATAATCATGATTAATTTTTTTAATCACAGTTAATTTTTTGTAGTTAATCGCGTGAGTTAACTGCGATTAATTAACAGCCCTACATATAACCAGTAACTCAGAGTAGACCCACTTAGGCTCACCCTTAGGACTGAGCTCACTTCTGAATCTCTACCTCCTGCCACTTGTGGGGCAGTAGAGGTTACCAAGAGAGGGCCTCAGTCTGCAAAGACTTCAGGTCTCTCCTTTTTCCCCACAGGCAAAAGGACAACCAGAAAAATCCTGGATCTCCTTTAACTCTGAAAGTTGGTCCCTTTTACCTTATCCATTCAGGCCAGCAATGAACATGGTTGCTGGCAGGCACAAGAGGCTTAAAATGAGGTGGTGGCCCACAAGAGCCAACTGGCTAGTTGGTTTGTCAGCCAGTGAGAAGACAGTGGAGCTGGGAGTGGAGAGGGCAGCCACTCCACCATGCATGGGCTTTTGTATTCGCCCCTCCCCTGGGCACTGTGAACGTCCCCTACAGTCCATTGAAGATCCCTCTGCCATTAACTCCCTACTTACAAAATAAGCATGTTTGATATCAAAGTTACTGGGGAAACAAATGATACCCCAAAATGTGATGGTTTATGGTATAGTTTTACTTTAAAGTAAAAATCTAGTTTGTGACACATGTATGATGCTACATTATAAGCTGATATTCTACTGAAATTAATGTTCATTCTTGGTTTTTATATAAGGTTATTATTTAAAAATACTTTTTGAAAATAAACTTGCTGTATATATGTAATAGATATTTTAACACTAAGTTGTGGAGAGTTGAGACAGTTTAAAACAATGCATTGCAAGTTCTTTCTAATCAGCTTGTTAGTAAATTGTCTGTTGAAAGCTCTTTGGCCTAGTTGTCAAACTATCAAACACCGAGGGCTCAGATGGGTGAAAAATGCATCTGTGATCTTTGAGTTTAACGGTTGCACAATACAGAGCAATTTAATTTGGAAGATTAGAGAGTTTCTAGGAATGGGAAGCACTTTCACTAATTTTAAATTGTTTTAAAATGTATAAACCTAGAACCATTTAATTTCTGATTGAAGACCCTGAGTTTTGTAACACACCAATAATTCTGAATTACTTTATGTAGCATGCAACAACTTTTAAAATGATATAAAAGTACTTTTCTAATTTTATAAGCACTTCTAAGGCATTGCACAAAATAGCTGTTTATCTAACTTTGCTATTGCATTTTTTTTAATCTTTTATAAAACCAAATGAGCAGTAAGGAGAAAAGAAGTGGAAAATATATTTGTGACATTATAGCTAAAAGAAATTTGGTTTCCACTAAACTTTTTATTCTACAGAAATTCCTAAATAGTAACATCAACTTCAAAAAAAAAAAAAGTAATAAAAAGACTCAAGCTTTCCATAAGCAGCTATGTTCTCAAGTAAACTGAATTAGCTGTGATTTTATCAGATGCTGACAATGACTAACCTTCCCCTTTTGTCCCTTTAGTAGCTTCCTAGAGTAGCAGTCATGGACTTCCCAATTTACTATTTTATCAGTAGACCTGTAAGCACTAGAAAAAGAGTCTGCATGGAGGGTTGAAAAAATGTAGCCCAGTTGTGCCTTTTGCTAAAGTTGCCGTTATATCTTTAGTATATTAATAATGAATGTTTAGAGAACCTGAAGGTATTTTTTCAGTTATGAAGAAAACAAACTTTAATATTCCACACAGGCAGACTTTTTGCTCTACTGCTTATGATTCACTGCTGACTTCATATACCCCATACATGCTTGGCTATTTTAACTAAGGAGGAAGTCTGCAACCATAGGAAAAGTACTTCTGGGGGAATTGTGCACCAAAAAATTCTGCACACAAAATTCTGCATATTTTATTTGTCAAAATAACAGAATATAACCATGCCGGTTTCAATTATTTTGGAAATTTATTTCAAAATACTTGTCAGCAAGTATGTCTGTAACAATACAGACAACAAAAAAGGTTCAGGAAATGTTTTTTTTTTTTTTTTGACAGATTCCTTACTAAGCATATTTAATATGGAAGTTTGAGTAATAATTCATTTAAACTACAATACAGAAACATATTTTCTGCACCTCTCAATGCAAAGGCTTGGCGGAGTCAGGGATGAGAGAGGAGCCAACAGAGAGGGAAGTAATTGCTGGACAGGAGCCTCAGAGTGAACCTGGAGGGTTGTTGGGTGTGGGAGTAGGAGAAGTATGGAACAGGTGTTTTTTTCAGGGTGAGGGATAGTTAGGGAGTTGGGGAGCCTCCCCCATGCAGACCCTGGCTGACCCCAGCCTCTCTCATTCAGTCGGGTACATCTGCCCCTGTGTGTCCCTGCACCCTCACTCCCTCCTGTCTCCATGTGACCCTGCACCCCCACTCCCATTTAGCCCCTGGCTCAATGTTGTCACCTCACAAGCTCCTGTGCCTCTGCTCCAATCTGTCCCCCACACTAGCCCTTCTGAACCTCGGTCTGTGTGATTCCCCAGCAGCCCTGTGTGCCCCACTCTGTCCATCTGATGCGCCCCCTCCTCCGCCAATATCCCATGTCTCCTCATCTGACCCTATGGGTAGGGCACTGTGAGTTGGCTGGGCCACTTTTGTTTAAAACACCTTTAAGTCTATGACACTAGACAGTTGTATAGGTAATATAAAGTTTTGCTGAGAAAGGACAGCAAGTTTCATTATTGGTATTCAGCAGTGATCACTTCGTTTTGAAAGTTACACATACAAGCCATCAGGAATGCAGTGATTCACTGAGTGTAAATAAGTTAATACTTCATTTGAGAAATACTTATACATTTCTTATATTCAAAAGGAGTTAAAAAATACAAGGGGAGAATATGTTTTTGGTATGAAAATTGAAATCCATTCAAGGTTTCCTCGTGGAGCAGTCATTAAATAGATATGAAATATTGTCTATGAGCCACAACTCAACTAACTCGCTGAGATGTCAGTATTTGCATAATGCCAATCATGCATTAATTCCAGTTGTTCCACTCTGGAAGTGAGATTGTTGTGGGGTATTTTCTCAGGCAATAGAGAGTATATTATGTTTTAGTGTCTTGAAGGCAAATAAAAGATGAATAACAATGTGAATAGAGAAGCAGGGGATGTGACAGGTCAATTACAGGGGTTTTACTTCTTTGGGGTTACTATTTTTTATTCCCCTCTCTTTTTTTCCCCATATAACTTCTGTATTCTAGGCAGGAGCATTGCATTTCGTGGGGAAAGAGGCAATGATGAACCAGCCATTGAAATGATAAAGGTGTCTCATTTGAAGTAAGTAGATCAGCCTTGTAAAGCTCGTGTTATCTAGTATTGAATTTTCAGGAGATGCTTGTAACAGACAGAAGTAAACTGGGATGAGGAAAGACTCTGCACAAGGAAAAGGTGGAAAAGAATATGCAAATTAATCAAAGGAAATAATCTATTTTTAACATATGTTTGTTACTGTAGGCTTTTATTAAAATGTGAATGTTTGTGTAATGGATGTTTTCACAAACTTCAAAATGCCATTGGGTGGCTAGAATAATTAAGGAGGATTTTCATCTAATAGTTGTATTTTGATGTCCAGGGCCACTAGAGAATGGTTGTTATGAAATATTTTTTCATAGTTTGGGTTTCTCCATGAGTTTCAAGGTCTTTTTAGAATCTAAACCTTAAATAAAATCAGAAGGTCAGGGTTGCACATCGATCTTCATGTGTTTTGCACAGCATTTAACACAGTTAGGCCCTGAAATTGCCACCACAATTACAAATTAGCAGGTTCAGTCTGAAGATGTAGACGATTATTAGGTGAGACCAAAAAGAAACAGTTAGACTGGCAAGAGATTAAGATGGGTTAGGAAAGAGGCTATAATACCTTCGGTTTGAGGGAGAAGGTAGAGTTGATAGCTTACAGAATATTAAAGTGTGAATTTTACTTTTAAAATGTACAATGTGAAAAAACAAGGAAACAGCGTGTATCCAAGTCATAAAAAGTTACTTTGCAAAAGTCAATTGCAAACTGTGGTGTGACAGAAAACTGCCCAGAAAACAGGGAGTTAACTCTAGAAGGGTTTCTCTGCACCTGCACATGCCCTTATGGGAAGGCAAAGATCCTGGACTAGAGACTTGTAATTCTCCACAGGATGAAGGCAGGAAATTCCTTAAGAATAACGTTTTGGAAGGCAAAAGTGGCAAATGAATTAGTAGTTAGAAGATTCCATGTCCATGTACTGCAGGACTATGGTGTGAAGTCTTCTGATTTTTTTTTCTTTGTAAATATAATTTAAACAATATTGGATTCAATATAATTCTATAAAATGTTTTATTATAGATTTTTTGTTTAATATAGCAGACAGCTTTCATTATATAATAAGCATTCAAATATGAAGACCTTACAATCTAGCCTTGTTCTCAGCAGAATATTATCTTCAGTAGGGGGAGAGCATAAATTCTATAGCTAGGTAGTCTTGAGATCAGATTATCCTCATTTTATTATGCTAGAACAAAATCAGAATAGCAGAATAAGTATTTTTAAAAGCCCATTTAGGTAGCTAATCTGTAAACACAGTTGTGTTTTCTTGTATTAATATTTGTACAATGAGAGTCTGCTAAACATTTATCTCGGGTAAATGAGTTTTTGTCAAATCAGTATATACTACTACCAGCTCTTCTTTGCTTTAGCAGACGGATTTAGAAATGAAAAATTCTTTCATTTAAATCTTAAAAAAAAACAATATTTACTGTGTAGTATAGATCCTGGATTGGCTGGGTAAGAGATTGTTGCAACAGCATCAAGTTTAACAAATTCACATTTTAATTCAAATTTTCTTCTCATTAGTCTCCATATATGTCAGGAACCTTATGATAACAATGTTTTAAAATTAATTGTGGTTTATGGATGTATATATATCAGGAAATGGTAATATGAGTTTATATATCAGTTTTTGCAACAGTTTTCAAAAGTAATTCACACATACCATGCACTACTAAACTATGATAGTGACCAGAAGTTTTGGATCATTTAGTTTCTAATTCTGTAATGAAATCTAGACATTTGTTCCCATGAGAAAAGTCAGAGGGGTTCTGAATGGGTGCAGCAGTCCAGTTCCACAGAACTTGTTGCGAGATCGGGGCAAGTCTAAATTTGTTCAGTGTGTTTTCGCCCTCTACTTAAAAAATAAAATTAAAAAAATAATAATAACCACCCCACACAGATGCACACATCAGCAACATGATGCCAGTAAGAAAAGGTAGAAAATACTTAAAAAATAAACTGGAATGTAATAAAGGTCTCATTTATTTCAGGCAGTACTTAGCTGTAGTGTTTAAAGACAAGCCTCTGGAACTCTGGGATGTCAGGACGTGTACTCTTCTTAGAGAAATGTCAAAAAACTTCCCTACCGTGACTGCTTTGGTAAGGAATCCAATCTGTTGCTTCTCATTTGAAATGTAAATGGTTATTAAATTTGTATATCTTGAAATAATATGATTGTTTTTTGTATTTCTCTAGTCTACAAACACAGTCTGACCTATCTCCCCACCCCTACTCTTCTCTCACAAACTAGGCTATTAAGGAGGGAACCCTATTTTGAAAAGATGCCCTTCTAAAACATAGGTTTGGGGGTTTTTTTTCATAAAAATAAATCTGTAATTGGCATCATAATTATTAATCAATAAAACTAGGAAGTAAAAGGGACATATTTTCCATTTTCCTAATTAAAAATTCTCACAGGAATGGTCACCTACTCATAACTTGAAGAGCTTGAAAAAGAAACAGCTTGCAGCTCGTGAAGCCATGGCCCGACAGACGGTTGTGTCTGATACAGAACTTAGCAGTGTAGAATCTTCTGTGATCAGGTATTGCCCATCACTGTCTCGTATGATATGGTAATACATCAGTTATTCTTCAGATAAGTTCTCTTACTCTACAGATTGTCACTCGTTAATAGTGCTGTTTGGTACATGCCATCCAGATGCTCTCCCATGATGGAGGTACCTTGAGCTGTCCCATTAAAGCAACTTTGCAGGCTCTTTTGTGCCATTTGAACAGCACAAAGGAGCCAAAGAATGGGCCAGAGTCTAGCACTTGAACATGGTCCCTTGATTTCACTGCTGAGCAAGAAAAGTTATCTCAACAGACTTTAACAACATCCTTTAGTGGCCTACTTCTTGAAGTCAAATTTTAATTTGCCACTTGTTAACTGTAATAAGTGTATAAACCAATTTGTTATTTCAGGACTTATGTAGACAATTCTCAGGGAAAATACTCCCTACCAATCTACTGTCTATTTTTATGTATTTGTTGATTGGGGTCACAACCTCTTATATCCATTTCAAGAAAAAGAAAGGTCACCTTTATCTTATTATCTTTCTCTTAAAGCTTATTACAGGAGGCCGAAAGTAAATCTGAGCTGAGTCAGAACATTTCTGCCAGAGAGCACTTCGTGTTTACAGATACCGATGGGCAGGTTTATCATCTCACGGTGGAGGGAAACTCGGTAAAAGACGGTGCAAGAATTCCACCTGATGTGAGTTCGATATTTTTGTCTCATCAGTGCTGTCGTTTGTTTTCATATTTACTGTTGCAGAAAATAGCATGACATTAATATTAATAGGGATATGCATTTTAATGGCAAATATTTACCAGAAATCAATAATTGGAAACATGAAACCAAAAATATAAGATGTAAAACATAAACTAAAATTACTGGCTTTAAAAAAAGGACACTTACAATTTTGTAGGACTATATGATTTTATGTAAATATTCAAACAGTGCTCTTATTTACAAGAGCGCATTAATTTGTTATATATGTGATCACTATATTTACTTGGAAAGAACAATGGAGGATTTTTGTTCATTGTGTCCCTGTTTTGCATAATAGTACGTAAACGAGGGAAGCTGTATGCAGATGTTGAAGGTGTCTGAATTCTTATGGAAATAGTAAATACAGCATTTGGAAAAAGGAAAACACTCCATTTATGCTAGCTATAGAATGTGTTTTGTGTCTGTCTTAGACTTCTGTACAGGTATACACTATCATATTTGGTTTAAGAAAACAGTAGTTTCACCTATGTATGATGAGACAAGGCATTAACCAATTTGATCATATAGTAGGCATCTGATAGCAACTGCTATAGATAACAAAACTATTTCCATTGTTTGCCCAATTAACATAACCCAAAAAAGCAGCACATGTTTTGAAAATTCTATGCATGTTTTTCACATGAGAGATTTTTTTCTTTAATTTTTGAGCAAAATACTTTTAGCTAATTTTGATTTTGCAGATACTTTGTTCCACTGCTTTGTGGGGAAATGGGGGCATATTCTTTCAGACAAGACAACAAAAACAGCTGAAATTAAATTTCAAATGTGGTGTAACCATGGTCCTCAGTGAGCACTGGCGCCTTTGCTTCGTTTGAGGGTGGAAACACTTTTTAAATAGTTTGTATTTATAAAGCATTTCTGAGACCTTTTTTTTTTTTTGGATAGAGTGGGATGTATGGAGCAGGTGTTGGGCATCTTTGGTCATTTGGATTTTTTTAAACCGAGCCTAATGAAGCCCTGCCCATTTTGTGATATAATTGCACACTTTCCCCATAAGACCTGACCAGGGTGATGATGTGTCAACTTTGAAAAGTTGACTCTTAAGCATGAGATCTCTTTCTATTACTTTTAAAAATCACAAGGAAAATAAAAGTTAAAAAAAAATATTTATGCAACATTAAAGGCTGCACAGTTAATTTTTACACTTCCTGACTATGATTCTGATATTCCAACAACAAAGTTAACTTGGACATGTAGTATTCCCGTTTTTCTGTTTCAATGTGTACATTATATATTTGTCATAAGATGCATGCCAGTAAACATACAAGATGTTCAAAATGAACAGGTTGATATTTCTGTTGGAGCCTTAGTTTGTGCATTGTGTGACTTGTGATTTAACCATTCATCCTTAACGTTTTACTAAATGTTTAATTGCATTTAATATGAACATATTTAGCCTTGATTCTGTAAACACATATGAATAACTTTAAATGTATTAACAGCCCTATTTAGCTCAGGGGAATTATTCACATATGTAAAAATTTAAGCACCTGTGTAAGTGTATGTGGGATTGGGGTCTAAGTCTGTTTTCTCATTTTCAGTGGGGACCGGTACATCAGTCATAGCCCTGGAATACAAGATTTGCAACACTAGATCAGATTACTCGTCGATCAGTTCTGGTAGCGTTCCTCTGGTAGTGGCCAGTAACTATTCCTTCACAAGAAAGTGAAGCCTACCTTTTGCCCAAAACACTATCACATGCTGCTAAACAATTGTGCAGTGCTGCATGTTAAATGCATGTGATGGGGTTTAGGATAGGGAAAACGTTTGAGCTTTAACTTGAACCAAGACTTGATTGAATTTAGCTTATAGTGGCATGCCTAAGTACAAAATGTTGTTACTGGTCATAGTTATATATTTGAATCGGAGCTATGTAGTGGCAATGAATTTCCATTTATTTTTATTTTCATTCTTAAGATATTTTAGGCTGCAGATGTTCTGTTGGATTGTTCTTTTTGCTAATAGCATGTGCATTACTACTTACTTAAGGGCCTATTGCTGAAGTGAATGCAAATTTGCCTTAGTAAGGAGCACAGAATAATATCCTATGGTTCAATAGCCACGTCTTAATTTTTTTTCTTCATGGGACAGAAAAAATAAAGTTCATGTACAACCTTTATGCAGTGATTTAGTGGCTAAACCAATGATCTCTACAACCCCTCATAACTATAAGTGACATGTGTGACATTCTCAGGTTAGCCCCCAGTGGCTAGTAGTCAGTCTTACTAGGCAAAAGTTTCATGGTATAGTTGGCAATATAGACTCTGAAAAGGATTGAAATCCAAGATCACACTCTCCTGTGACTCCTAAAGTAATTGGTTTGCTCTAGGAAAGATGAAGTCTTCCTTGTTGAACAGTTAATGGAGCTTGCCCTGCAGGTACTTACACCCTATCTATTTAAAAAACCTGTTTGTCTTCAGACTGCTTCTTAAAAATACATGTTGCAACCTTAGGAACCCGAATATTTCTCCATTTGACACCTCTTATCCTATACATTTCAAAACATTTAAGTAACATTGTTAAATGTTACTCATTTTATTATCCCATTCTCCTTGTTTAGGTCAGCAGTCAAAATATTACAAAAATCATTCTGTTCCATGTGACAGGTTGTCTGTTTTCAGAGATAGTGGCAGCTTTCACAAAGAGAGACCAGGTATTAAGGATCCAGTCTTTGATGGCTTTAGTAAATAATTTAGAGCAGACTTGGGCACAGGGGATAGAAAAAAACAATGGAAAAATTGCTGTTTTATTGTGTGATTTCTTTTCCTTGGGATTTAATGAAAAATTATGTATTTTCAGAGTACATTTGCAGAATTTAGGAAATAGGTGGTGAGTTTTTACCTGCCATTACATAAACAAAGCATTTTTAAAGACAGAGGTCTCCTGAAATATTTTTTTAATTTATGTATATTTTGTGCATGTATATATAGCTATAACAATACAAACAAAAGTTACCCATATAATCATACAGATAGTGTATGATATTTATGTCTGGTAACTTAGACAGCAATTTTAAAATATATCTGAGCATTACAAGTTGACTAGGACAGAACAATTTTATAGATGTTCTTCATATACTTTGAGTTTTAGCTCAAGATAAAAGTAGTTCACTAGAAAGTCTAATGTTACTGGATTATGCTGAACAAACTTTTTAAAGTATTCCAGACCAGATGTCTCTTAAGAATTATTTTTCTTTTAATTAATACCTCTCCACAGATTAAATGTTTAGGAGTAAAGCAAATACAAAATATTGGGATAAAGATACTTAAATACACACAAATCCCTGACCTATTTCTAGAGGTGTGCTAAAGCCACAAAATCTGGGTTTCAGACAGTCCAAAGTTCAGATGCATGGCCTTGGTTTTGGCCAGCTCTTCATCATTTTTGAATAGTGACCCTAAGCTATGGTTCATGACAGACAGTGGTAAATAGAACCCTTGCTGATGGTCCATGCAGAGTTGACCGGATGTATGGTGCTGAATCTCCTCGTTTTCAGCTTCTAAATTTTATTAGAAGAAGCTATAACTATTTCAAATATTTTTCTAAAATTACTTTTCCATATCATTGTCAGAGGAAAGAATGTGGTCCCATAACACAGTTTAAGATGCAGTCCAAATTATGAAAAAGCTTGACAACCCCTATTTTAGAAGATTAAATGACTGTTAGTTCTCACTTTCACTTTACAGAGGTTATAACAATCAAATTAGAATATAGGTTCCCTGACTCTGTTATGGTTGCAGTGAAAAAGGCTCATGGGAGACTATAACACACTACGCATAGCTCTGTGTGTTTCTTGCTTATGGCTGCTACCCACAGTGAGGCAGGAGTCTTTAAGCATTGGCACTGTCTTTGCCAGACAGTGGATTTAGTGACCCAAGATCTTGGATATTTTTTTTTTTTGTAAGCTCCTATCTTCAGAGACAGTTTTACAGGTAAATAATACATTATAACCTGTCAAACAAGGAGAAAAATGTTTGCAGACACTTTTTAGTCATAAGTTTGGAGGATGTCACTTTTCATGTTATATGATGGGTTGTTTTTATATCAGTAAATTTGTGGAAAACCTAACTATTTATCTAGATACTTACATGGACCTCGTCACCATAGAATCTGAGCACCTCAGTCACTAATGAATTTTGTCTTCATATCACCCCTGCGATTCCCATCTGAGACATAGGCAGATTAAGTGATTTGCTCAAGATCACACAGGAAGCCTTTACTGAGCTAGGAATTGAACTGAGGTCTCCTGAGTTCAAGTCTGGTAGCCTGTCCACTAGATCATCGTTTTCCCTACTTCTGGGGCACAACAGAATTATTGGTTGGAAAATGCATTATCTGAGTTACACGTAACACTTTTTCAATCATGGTTTTTACATTGTGACCTGAAAAAAACAAACAAAAAAAACTTGAGACCAATTTGTAGAACAAGAAATATTAATATCTAGGTGCAGACTAATTACAGCTTTTGTCATTTTAGATTAAAATTTCATGTTATATTTCAGTGTTCAAAAACTGAATGTTGCCATCTAATAATTAACCTTGGTATGAGTTTCTCTTAAGTTAATCATTTGTTCAGCGGTAATTTCTTTTGTAGTGACATTCAAATCGTGAATTGAACAGAAAGGGCTCAGGTTCACTTCAGATTTGTAATGGGTCAGAGCTCTCTTTTTGGGACCTTTTAACAATTTTTTTGCTTCTCTGAAGTGCAGCCACTTTCCGGCATCAAACATGAAGGCTCAGATAAATTTATCTATCAAATTGGAATCCTCTTATTTCTATTTCCTAGTATAGTTTGATAATTCAGTCCTGTCTAGTTTGATAGTTCAGTCCAGTCCTGTCTTGGGGTTTACATGCAGCTAGGGACACAAAAGCTTTTCATTGCTTTAAAACTCCAAATCTTTCATTGCTTTAAAATGAAAATACAAAACACTTCATTCAGGACAAAAGGTCTTCAAAAATATGATGTGGCAGATTCTGTTCTCTGACCCAGAACAACTCCATTAAATTCCGCTGAATTTCTTTGTTGTAACAGAGAAGAATTTGGCCCATTAGATTTATCTATTGTGGAAAAAGAGGAAATATCCATACTGATACATTTATGCCGATGTATGCTACTATTAATTACAGTTTTATTCTTCTTCTGAAATACTTGCAGGGAAGCATGGGTAGCGTTACTTGTATTGCATGGAAAGGAGATACGTTGGTTCTTGGAGATGTTGATGGAAACTTAAACTTCTGGGATTTGAAAGCAAGAGTATCCAGGTATGAGTGTGGATAAAATCTTACTTATTCATATGAAATGAAGGAAAGGTAAAACTTTTTTATTTCTTTTTTTTCCCTCTGCAATAGACGATTGTGTGTTGTCTGAGATAACTATTCAAGATTGTATTTTTAAAATGAAAATTCTCAGTCATGTCCTAGCAGAGAGTGATTAACCAGAGAGATATTGGGCCATGTTAATAGATTTACAGCTCCCATGCCAGAAGGTACCTTTGTGATCATTTAGTCTGACCTCTAACACGGGCCATAAAACTTCCCCAAAATAATTCCGAGAGCATATCTTTTAGAAAAACATTCAATCTTGATTTTTAAATGGTCAGTGATGGAGAATCCACCATGACCCTTGGTAAATTGCTCCTTTGTTTATTTACTCTCACTCTTTAAAATTTGCTCCTTATTTCTAGTCTGTATTTGTGTCGCTTCAATATCTAGCTTTTGGATCTTCTTGTGCCTTTCTCTGCTAGAGTGAAGAGCCCATTATCAAATATTTGTTCCCCATATAGGTACTTCTAGATTGTAATCAACTCACTCCTTTCTTCTATCTGTTATATGATTTTTTTTTTTATAGCTGCCTTCACTTACCCCTAAACCAGGTCTTTGTTTTTTAACCAATATGACTGTCTTCCTCAGTGTGGGATTGTGGCTTTTTGGGCATCTAGTAAAGTTTCCTTAGACCATTCCCAATTATCATTCACATTTTTCTGATTAAATTCTTCTTCCCAGCTGATCTGGCTCATAATTGGTTTCAGCTTTGTGAAATTGGCCATTTTAAAGCATCAAGTATATACATCACTGGTTCAGAAATTATAAATGTGATCAAGTCATGATCACTTATACCAAATTCACCATTAATTTCTGGTTCTGTGATATAGAATGTTCTCACTAGTGTAAACTGGTATTGTTCCACTGACTTAAATGAAATTGATGATGATTCACACCAAGCAGAGAGCTTGCCTGTTATGTTTAATCCAAGAAATCTTATTTCATTCTAAATTTTGATAACTAATAGTATTAAATGTTCTCCCCTCCCATGACCACTTTTTTTTTTAATAGCGCTGTCAATTTTTGATATTTTGTGGGGCTTTTGCTAATCTATTTAGGTAGCCTTGGAAGTTTAGTTCTACAAATTTATACAGGATTAAAGTGTAAATGCTTAAGGGAGAATTTATATTAACAACTTGTGGCATATCTGTTCCTGAGAATGAAATTGAACCTGTTGTCCTTTTGTCCCCAGGGGGATCCCCACACACCGAAGCTGGGTGAGAAAAATACGCTTTGCCCCTGGGAAAGGAAATCAAAAAGTAATAACAATGTACACTGATGGAGCTGAAGTTTGGGACACAAAAGAGGTGCACATGTATTTCTTATCAGTATTCCCGTGTGTGCAAAATATGCTGCTTTGAATTAGAGACTGTCAGGTGCCCAAGCAATCTGATTAAAATAATACTTAATCTGTTGCTGACATTGGTATAATAGTTACCCAGCCTTTCACAAAGGACTTTTCGTTTTTAATTTTTTCAATCTGTTTTCACTTGAGAAGTGCCTTTCATTATGAAAGCTGACACTCTATTGAAATGTACAATTTTACTACTCTTCAAGTGAGTTTGAGTTGTATATGTTGTTTTGAACTCTCACTTATAAGTAGAAAAATCTCCCTTCCAAAAACTTTATCAAAGTTTAATGAACATCTACATTTATGGAATTGTAAAGTTGTCTTATCTTCAGAGCTTGGTTTTAACTCACTTGAGGATATGAGAAGGCCAGACACTTATATTAACATTGGCCATGCTTCTCCTCCTGCAAGAAAAATCTGTATTAGGGAAAATGCTCTTAAAAATTCTGGGATTCATCTTACGTAGTTGGAATTGCATTCCTCCCTCCAGAGGTCCATAGACACTTGAACTCCATGGATTTCACAGGCAGAGTAGGCTATGACCCTGTAATCCTTTCCCCGAGGAATGATGTCTGAGGAATGTTCTTGCGAGTTCTGTGAAACGCCTCTGGGAGGCACAACACAGAATCTTGACCAGTGTGATTAACAGCATTACTAAAAGCGAAAATGTCTTAATGTTTCAAGGTGCAGATGGTAAGCAGTTTAAGAAGTGGAAGAAATGTCAACTTCCGAATACTGGATGTGGATTGGTGTACCTCAGACAAAGTGATCCTGGCATCAGATGATGGGTGCATCAGAGTTCTAGAGACAACTATGAAGTCAACATGTTTTAGAATGGATGAACAAGAATTAACAGGTCTGAGAGATCTCAAGAGTACCTAATGCTCATGTGTTTTGAATTTTCTCTTTTGCTGCAGACCACAGTATATTTCATTTGGAAGGGTGTGCAAAATAGTCTTTACTATTTAAAACTGTCAGTCTAAGACAGAAAATGAGGTAGCTTACAAACACCAGAAACTTTGGGAATATGGATCAGTTTTATAATAATAGGATATACAGCTTTTGATATTTCTAAATAACTCATATTTTGCTTTTTTAGTTTTATCTGCATAAATATGCAGCAAATGAATGTATAAATTCATTGCATTAGAACAGTCATTCACATACACAGCATGAGTTTTAGTCATGTTTGTCATACATGAAAAATTGCTTTTTTTATACTGCTGTATATTTCCAGAGTTTGAATCCTGCTCATTGACTGGTTCAGTGACTGGCCAACGTGGATGTTTCCATGAAATTGTAGAAATGCATCAGTTTCTGATAGCCTTGTTATCTGACTTTTACATGTTTTTAGCTAGCATAAGTTCTTACAAAAAATTGCTTTTACATTCTTTTGTCTATGGGATGAACTGTGCAGCTAAAATGGTTAATACGTAAAATCGTGACTTGAAGATGATCCAGTTTTTTCAAATTGTGGGCCAATCCCATTAAAATCTTTGAGACTACTTGTGGAGTAAGGTATTACTTAATGAGAGTAAGAGTATCATCATTTGATGCTGTGTTTGATAGATATTCTGATTTAATATACTTCGCTAACTTTGTCTAAAATAAAAATGGATTGTTTTCTCCTGACACTATGAAGGCTATAGTTTTGACGAAAGACAAGTAACAGTGGGATCAGCATCATTGAAGGATAATTTAGTTATCATAAATTATCTTTTGAGACCTGAAAATTAAACTGTGTCAATGCATATTTATTTCATTAACCTGTTGTGCTTAAAGAACAGGGTATCACAGAGTCCAAGAATTTAGTGTGATTCAAAAAAGGATTAGACATTTATAGCAATAATGAAAACAGTCTTAGGTTACATGAGATAGATAGAAAATACAAGAAATAAAAGCCATCATAGTTTTGTGTTTAAGCAAACCACTAACAGTTGGAGGTTAGAAAGAAACTTCCCATAGGAGCAGATTATTCAATAATTTTCTAGGACAGGGAATCTAACCCCTTCTTCTGGAGCATCTTACTGGTGTCAGAGACTAGATACCAGACTAGATGGACCACCAATCTGATTCATTATGGCAATAGTTAAGCACAAGTATCCCTACTGACCAGACTTTTTGAGGCATTCAGTATTGATATACGTTTAGTTTAATTCCCTCCCTATAAAACCATATTGATGCTTCCTGTTTTCAATACAGATATTCCTGAATACTGTGATAATAACTGTGATACAGTTTCACTGGAGTCCATAGTAATTGTGATGTGTAAGGATGAGGCATTCTGGCATATCTTGTATGAATTTCTTTCACATCTGCTTTATAGAAGCATCCTGCCATATACATCTCTGCTTAACTCAAATTTCACTTTTACTTTGCAAGTTCATCTGCAACCAGATTTTAACTAAACTAAAAGCCAAAGACCGAGGAGACCAGGTTCTGATTGTAAATGTCTAGTGACTAACTGTATCTCCTAGAAAATCTTTTTGCTCATGTGTAGCAGCAGACTTCCATGTGCAATGATCCATGCTGTACATCTGGGATTACAATCTGGCCTAACATCTAATATTTTATCTTCTGTTACAGGCAGCTACCTATATATTTTATAGTTGTTAAATGCTATGTCATTAGAGGTTAGCTACTCATAGCTCTTGAATATGACTCATTTCCCTCCTCACTTTCTTTCTTCTATTTCAGAGCCTGTGTGGTGCCCTTATCTCCTTGTTCCAAGGGCCTCATTAGCTTTAAAAGCCTTCTTGCTGCATCAGCCATGGAATGATAAATGTACTCTAGATATTTTACACATGTAAGGCTTTGTTTTAATTTTCTGTTCAAACTTTTAACTGTTATCACATGCAGGTCCCCTACGTATTCTTTGGGAGGAGGTTGTTAAATGGGTGAACTTCAGCACTTAACGAGTAGTCGGAATGGAGGGGCAATGCTTCCCTCTCATCAGACCAGAGCGATGTGAGGTCAAAGGTTTGGTTTATTTCAAGTGGCACCAACCTACCTTCATCTTCGAAAACAGCCCCTATGTTTTTAAGACAATAGCAATTGTCTGTACTCCGAATTAGAAACTCATGCAACATATTGCATCAAAAAACAAAAATGTTTTCATTCTAAAAGCAGGTGATTTCTAAGTTAGAGGTGGCCACTAGAGAGTAATTCCAGCCCTTTCCCCTACACTAATGATCATGTTTCCTCTTTAGTGGTGCAGATTCCTATCAGAGTGGAGCACCTTATAAGGATGTAACATTTATTATTTATAGGGCAGTAGCTTAGACCCCATGAGGATTGTTCAGGGCAACATACAGACCATAGGAAGATGCACACCTTGCCCTAAAGAGTTTGCAATCTAAGAAGATAATCAATGTACAAAATGATATGGTCAATATATGCAAACTTATTTGCATGATATATATTATTAATATGGCCGTAATGCAAATGAAATATAAAGTACATAAGTCTAAGGAGGTGGAAGCTAAAGGGGCTAGGCAGGATGCCATCATGAAGCTTGAACTCCTCAAAGAGAAGCATGATGGTTTGTGATGAGATGGAGAGCAGTGAGTCCATTGGGGAGCAGATGATTTCAGCTTTGAAAGGAAGGGAATAGGGAGTTGAATGGGGTATTGAGCAAAAATGGAAATGGAGTGAGAAAAAGGAAGGGGATGCAAACAGCAAGAGAAGAGAAGATAGACACTTCCACTGCAGCCTTTGGGAGCCATCTCAGGGCTTGTCTATATGGACACTTAGTTCATGGCTAGCTGGAGTCTGACTATACCTTTCATTAGCCTGCCGTGCTCTAAGTGTCCAGGTGGACTGTGCTGCCATGCTCTAAAAATTCCCTTGTATGCTTTGATCTATGCTGCCTTGAAACAGAATACATTAAAGCTCAGTTGGGAATTTTTAGTGCACAGCAGCAGGGTCAACACAGACACTCATTGTACAGCAGTCCAGTGTGGGGTAGATTCACACACAAGCTTGCTGACAACTAAGTTTTTGTGTGGGCAAGCCCTCAGTTTGGAGGATGTGAGAGAAGTAAAGACTGCCATAAGAAAGAACAGCTGCAAACATGCTGGCCTACATTTTCCAAAGTGAGTAGTGATTTTGAGGGCCTCTATTTTTGGGTGCCTAACCAGAGACTCCTTAAAGGGAGTGGTTTTCAGAAGTACTGAGCACCCACCCTCTGAAAACTAGGCCCCTTTCGGGTTTCTCAAGTTGGGCACCTAAACAGTAAGGCACCCAAATTCATGAACCACTTTTGAAAATTAAGGCTACAGTGTTGTACGGGGAAATCTAGGTTTCTATGAGTTCAAGATGGAAGGGAGTGAGAGGTGAATAGATTGGAGATGGACTTTTTATGAAAGCGGGCATTCTAGAATACAGTAGAACCTCGGAGTTCTGAACATCTCGGGAATGGAAGTTGTTCATAACTCCGAACAAAACTTGGTTGTTCTTTCAGAAGTTTACAACTGAACATTGACTTAATGCAGCTTTGAAACTTTACTATGCAGAAGAAAAATGCTGCTTTTAACCATCTTAATTTAAATTAAACAAGCACAGAAACAGTTTCTTTACCTTGTCAAATGTTTTAACTTTCCCTTTATATTTTTGTAGTTTACATTTAACACTGTACTGTACAGTATTTGCTTTTTGTCCCTGTGTCTGCTGCCTGATTGCATACTTCCAATTCCAAATGAGGTGTGTGGTTGACTGGTCAGTTCGTCTCTCTGATGTTTGTAACTCTGAGGTTCTACTGTAGATGAAAAAGAGGTGGAAATGGGGGTGAGATTGATGAGTGAGGGACCAGTGTGGGAAAGCCATGGTAACAGTGGGTACGTTGGGCATAAAAGATAAGAATAAGAGGATGGTCAAGATTGGATTTATTATTGCTGAAAATAAGCAGGAGTAAGCAATAGAGAAAGAAGAGGAGATAGGAAAAGAATTTGTGAGACAAGTGGGATTGAGGATTAGGAATGGGCAGGCAACATAAAAAGGGGGAGACGTAAAGGTGAGTGGGTAAGAAAGAAATGCGAAGAGAAAGGAGACAATAACAGAGATGTGGGAGTAATGAGGGTGAGCAGGAATGAAGAACAGGCCATGAATAGTACTTCGAAACTAGTAACTGATGTCCAAGATTTTCTGTCTAAACTGTTTTTTTTATTAAGGACATGAGAACATTAAGTTGGCTTCCACCATGTTTCGTGTTGTACCTAGCCAACACTTTTCCACCACTTCAGATAATATTGCCAATATAGTTATGAGGAAATATAAAATTATATATATATATATATATATATATATATATATATATATATATATATATATATATATATATATATATATATATATAAAAATATAAAATAATTTATAAAATATAAAATTAGAATATATATTCCTGTTAAATCAAATGTTTTCTTTGCAGTGATTATCCAGAGAATGAAAATATTAAAAATCTGCTTCAAAAACAGTTGAATTCATTGTCCAAGTAAGCACCATTTTATTAATGTTTTAACAAAATACTGCTTTGAATGAGATTGCAGCAGCAAAAGTTGTAATGATTGGTTTTTCATTTAGCAGCCACTCTGGAATAACTTTATTTTTGTATTAAAACATTTGATTGTGCTTAAAGATAAGTACTTGTTACAATAAATGAAATTTAGCTTACTTCATGACCTGCTTTGTCTAATGAAAAGTTAACGGTAGCATTCTTACCAAATCGGAGATCTTTCTTAAAACAAATTGTTTAATATTGGCTTGACAGAATAATTTACTGTATTAAACATTAAAGTGGGATGAAACTCATGCCTAATTTGAGACATTTAGGTTGTCACATTGTTGATGCCACAGACAACGGTGGCTGCCAGCCAGAGGCCCAGGAATACTCAGCATTTAAATTCAAATGGCATTCACAGTTTATTGGCAACTGTTTCTCAACATGTCTGCTCCTCAGAGTGCTGCCTGGGCCAAATGGGTGCAGCCTATTAAAAAAAAAATGTATCATTCGAAACATTATGCAGAATTTTAAACCCTATCCAGAAAAATATCACATTGGTCCTTTTGAAAATCCTACCCTTTCAAGATAAGTTACTCTTCATGGGTGAAGTTCATACTTCTGACGATATTACATCAGTCTCCCTGGTTGCATAGCCAACAGATGGCAGTACATTCATTTAAACTATTAAGGCAGCCTTTGCAGCCAAGAAACTGGAAGCTCTTCCCCTTTCCTCCCCTCTACCCAAAAAAAAGGCTAATTTTCTTTTGTATGCAGAAAAATTTATGCAAAACCTGAATTCATAGATTTATAATAGATGTATTTGTTGTCCAGTGACACCATACAGATTATATTTACATAATTATGACATTTATTAATTTAATTTTATAATATTTAGAATTGCTGCAAACCAATATTACAGCTTCAGGTATACTCTTCTGGTAGTTCACATTTATTGCAATACATGTAAGTCAGAAGGCATTCTTGACAGACTGGTTTTAACTATTAAAACTGATAAACAGTGAATTGCTCCTGTAAAGATTTCGACATACTTAAACTTGGTATAATTCCTATTGCCGTGATGAAATATTGTTTGATAGAGGCCTTTGTTCAGGTCAGCATGAGATAAGCTTCTACTTTCCTTGTCCGACAAGAAGAAATAAGTCTTGTTTTCATTTGTAAACTTTAATTCCTAGATGTAATATATAGTACTTGTTTTTTAAAAATCCAGCACAGCATATTACAGATCAGATATGGCTTTCTGCTTTTGCAGTGACGTCAAGAAACTTGTGCTTGATCCTGAATTTACTCTATTGCAGAGATGTTTACTGATTGCAAGGTAACAGAGATTCAGATGAAGTCGAAAGGTTTTTCTAAATAATCCTGACCCTGTCAGCACTTACACATGTGCTTAACTTTAAGCATGTATATAGTATTATTAAAATGAATGACACTAATGATGTGCATAAAGTTAGGAATGTGTATGTATTTCAAGGATGGGGTCTAAGTTATTATCTTAGTGAATTATTTGTATTTCCACTGAGTTTTATATTACAGTGAAAAGACTCCTTTAACGTGATTGAACAGAATTGCATTTTAGAAAGGTATAAGAAACGACCGTACCCACAGTGAAATAGTAGTTGTTACTTGTACAATGCCCAAAAGTGTATTCGGTACTTTACTGGAATATAGAGTCCAATCTCTCTCCCAAAGAGTTTACAACCTAAAACCTAGGCCCATATGCAAGCAAAGGAAAAGAGAAAGTGGGGCTCTTTTTTAATTCCATGACCATTGTCATGTTGTTGCTCTGCTCAAATGATAATTTTTAACCTGTTCTGCATTTTTTAGTTGCTTCTAAGCTTTTATGATAGATTTTTTTCCTGGTGAAGCGTAAAGCAACCCAGAAAATTAAGTTGAGGATAGATTAAGTTCTGAATGCCTTCGCTAAACTAGTTTGTGGAGAGATTTACTGAGCTTTAACTAACCTTGTAAAAGTCTTTCCTCCAACTGGCTACTTCCTAGTTTGTCGAACATATTTCAAAAGAGATCATTGTTTGTGATGTCATATATAAGTCTTATTGGTAACCCACAATATTTGTGATGCCAAAAAGAATGTACCTTATTCTCTGAATAAAGAAATTATTTTAAAATACAGAACAATTACTAGTAGTATGTGGAAAAAAATCTACAATGAATAAGTATTATGGTTACAAGTGATTGTATTGGGGGGTGCTGGGAATTTAAACTAGTCTGATGTTGTAGCTACAATGTATAATGGTAGGGTTTGCTTCATTTTGGTTTTTGACTTCTCAGACTCTATGGGGATGAATCAGAACTGCATTTTTGGAGTGTTGCTTCCCATTATTTGTACAGTTTCTCTCAGGAAAAAGCACAAACTACAAAAACTACAGATAGTCTGCAAGAAAAATTAATCAACCCGTTGGATATATGCTATGACATACTGTGTGAAAATTCCTACTTCCAGGTATTGAAAACCGTTTATAAATAATATTTAGTAGGTGTGTGACTAAATCAACAAAATGACGAGCATTTCTTCCCTTTTGAATTTAAAGCTCCTACATATAAGTGCCTCACTTTTATTTCAAAGAAAAAGGTGCATGACTGTGTGTTAATAATGGAGTTTTACCCTTATCTCAGTGTACTTGTTATTTGAACTTAAAGCACTCAGTACTATTTAAAGGCTGGGCTTTCTTTGTGGTTTAATAAATAAATAGTATCATAGGCTTATAAGATCATTTGTATGTACTTAAAATTTATATATATATTTTAAGATCACATATTTTTGCAGGTGTTTCTAATTCATATTATGGAAAAGTATATTTATATATATATATATAAAAATATATATTTCATATATTAGCTAGTTTATTCTCAGATTTGTAATCATTTTAATTTTTCTCTGCAGAAATTTCAGCTTGAAAGGGTACATCTACAGGAAGTTAAAAGATCAACCTATGACCACACCAGGAAATGTGCTGACCAGCTTCTTCTCCTGGGGCAGGTTTGTGGGTGGCTTGTTTGTTTGTAATGTCCCTTACCTGTTTCTGTGGGTTTTGTGTGTTCTTTTCAATACTTCCTCTATCCAGACAACATTATGTCTATCTTATCTAGGCTGAGTTTCTTCAAGCTAGCCTACATGCAAGACCCAGTCTTGGCTAGACAGCTGGGTAGTTGTTCCACTGCACCGTCTGGGTCCAATGAAATGGAAACAGAGTTAAGTGTCATCCAAATACGAAAATCACCTCAACACCCATCCTTCTTTTGGAACTCCACGTGGATCTTTCTTCAGTCAGATGACCAAACAGACACTACCCTTTGAGTTCTCTGAAAGAAAATAATCAAGCTGCTCAGATAGCTTAGTATTTGCAGGGAAAAACTGCTAGTATTGGTATGCAAGTTTACAAGAAGACATAGTGGTGTCAATGACTCCTGTCAAATCTAAAAGATTTGACATGAATAAAGAGATAATATACCAACACAACCAGTGCAGCCTAAAATCAGATTTTACTAAGTATACATAATGCCTTTCATATTTCTCCATAATTTGTTAACCTATCAACTTTAAATACAGTGAATTTCAAAAAAAATGTGCTAGGTTATTGCAGGTGCCACCCTTTGGGTATCTGACCAGTTTCTTTGCTTATACAGTCTTATCTCACCCCTACTTTTTAAGTTGCTTTTCTTTCCTCCGTTGCTCTGTGAAAGACCACACAAACAGGGAAAACTGCATACGCAATTTATTGTTTCTCCTATGTAGGCCCTCTTTCTGGAAAGCACTTAAGCGTGTGTTTTAACCCTATCCCTATTCAGAGCATGTGTGCTTAAGTGGTGTCCTAAATAAGGTGCTATCTTGAATTGGGACTATAGTCAAGTTAGTATACAAACTTGAAAAAATAGATTTTTTCCTTTTATCTCTGTTACTATAACTGTTTGTTGTTTTTTTTGTTTTTGTTTTTTTTTTAAACATCCAAACAAAAGTGGGGGGGGGTTTAAGATGATGTAATTTGATTTTTTCTCACCAGACTGACAGAGCAGTACAACTATTATTAGAGACAAATGCAGAAAACCCACATTACTACTGTGATTCACTCAAGGCATGTTTGGTCACTACGGTCACTTCATCAGGTCCTTCTCAAAGCACCATTAAACTGGTAGCAACCAACATGATAGCAAATGGAAAGCTAGCAGGTAAAATATGTGTTTTCCTTTTGTTTGTAAGCAATCAATACTGATAATTATTATGGAAATTAATACGGTTAGACAAAAAGCCTCTTTTTTACAGTAAACCATATAGGGTGCTTATTTTATAGGGTTTGCAGATGTACAAAAAGCATTAGACATAATTTTAAGTACTTCAAAAGAAGGCTGAACAAGTCGGTCTATTTTTTTATTGCAAACCATATTCCAGAAATGAACCTGTTTGCAATTTATTGCTAATCCCAAAGAAGGTTGCTGTCACATTCCTAATGAAAACAAAAGCATATTTATTGGATAAAATTAAAACACACAGGTTGGAAATGAAAGGCCTTCTATATTTCAGTTTGTTTCAAACCCATTAATATATAAATAGGCTCTTAGAACTGTATCTTTGTGTTTTTCTACCTCATGTAATAGATGCTTGTTGTAAGGTGACTAGAATTTCTGAAGTCATGTGGTGGAACTACTTATGTTTATAGGTGATTAGACATTTCTTAAGCATATTACTCTGTTTTGTTAATATTTTTTTTTTAGGGCCTAGGCTACTTTTTGAAAAAAAAAAGTTAAAGGATGATTTGCAGAAATCGAGCTTGTTGTTTGGTATAATTCTGTGACACTGATTAAGTCTACATGGTCCAATGATCTCCTTAGCATGTCTGTTTGAGGCAAAGAGAAGCAGAGGAGAGGTTAGAACTTTGTGGAGCATTTCTAAGCTCTGCAGATGTCATGTAAGGCAAAGGGAGATGGTGTCGTGGATAACCTTCAGAGCTCCAAAGCTCTACAATGCATGAAGAGGTGGGTGTTAAGAACTGGAGACTTTGTGGAGCTCCTGTATCCCAAGAGGCAGCAAGTGGCCCTTTCTGAGGGATCTGTTGCATTTAAATAGCAACTTCTTTTTTTTCCCATTAGTTAAGAGTCAAGTTTTAGGTAATCTACTTCTATTTTCCAGAGGGAGTGCAGTTGCTCAGTCTAATAGATAAAGCTGCTGATGCGTGTCGTTATTTGCAAACCTATGGAGAATGGAACCGTGCAGCATGGCTTGCAAAAGTATGTAATTGCTCAATCCAGATTATTACCCAGATAGTACAAAGAAGCCCTGCATCAATTTTTGGCTTATTTTAAACTGCAGTGGCATTTGGTTTTGTTTATATACTGTCAATGATTCAGTTAGCTCGCAACTAAAGTACACTGATGACTTTGTTATTATATTCATTGGTTACGGTCTACATTTTTTCCCATGACCTAGTCAACAATGCCACCTGTAACTATCTCTATATCTTTTACTTAGTAGTAAAAGAAATTTTCTTTACTTCAACAGCTTGCAGAACATTGGAAATAAAATAAGTATAAATTAAACTGTGAACATAAAAGGCCTGCCTCAAGACGTATATTTATAGAGATTAGTGTGGATTTCAAGGTCCTTCAGACTTGAAGAACATTCAGTATCAATTCAGAAACATATCAATGAGAAAAGTTCTTTCCAATGCATTAAGCTATAATGTCCCAACCCTGCAACTGGATCATTGCCGGCAGACACCTTCTCCCATAGGGAGCCCCAGAAGGTCTCCCTGTGGGCACAGAGGCCCACCTGCATGGATCAGATTGTAGGATTGGGGACTAACAATGGTCAAAATTCCCAGTTTTCAAGTTTGTCACCAAAGATTTGTCAAAGACATTTTAATAACCTGTTCTGATTGTTGTCTACATTTTTCTTTTGTAAAATTGTATATCCCTTATGTGATTTATTTTAATGTCTGGAAAAAAATAAAATAATAAAAAGATAATATATTTCACTTTCATGGGTGTCTATCCTAAAGTAATAAAAATTTCAATCTGTTTAGCTATTTCACTGGTAAGAGGTAAGGGAGTGGGGCAATATAGATTTTTCCAAATCGATGAGTCCCATTTTTATTTGCCCGTTTTGGTTTTTTAGATCTTCAGGAGAAGTTGACATTTCTCCCATTGTATTTAATTCCTTGACACTTTTGATTGCAGTGAATCCTGTTAGTACAGTGGCTCTGTCTTTCCAGACTAGTGTACCCCTTTCAGGAGGCTAATTTATCTTGCGTATCTCCAAGATTCAGCTCACTTAAAAACTACTTGCTTACAAAATCAGACATAAAAATACGAAGGTGTCACAGCACACTATTACTGAAAAATTGCTTACTTTCTTAGTTTTACCGTGTAATTATAAAATACATAAATTGGAATATAAATATTGTACTTACATTTCAGTGTACAGTATACAGAGCAGTATAAACAAGTCACTGTATGAAATTTTAGTTGGTACTGACTTCACAAGTGCTCTTTATGTAGCCGGTTGTAAAACTAGGCAAATATCTAGATGAGTTGATGTACCCCCTGGAAGACTTCTGCATACCGTCAGGGGTACGTGTAATGGAATGCATAGCAAGCAAGCCTGATTTCCTATGTCAAGGTTTAAGTAATCTGAGAACTTTTTTGTGTTTCTCATTTTCCTCATTATTACCATTCTAGGGACCAGTGAATTTGGGAAGTGGTAACTTGAGAGAAACTCTGAGTAAGAATCTGCTGAGTTGTAATGAAGTTACAATCAGATAAAATCATGTAGTAAACTTGTACGTGGCTTGTCATGGAAATGTTTTCTTTCGTTATATAGCAGTTGTTGCATTCAGACTTGGGTCTTCTTTATCTCCCAAAGGTTCGTTTGAATTCAGAGGAGTGTGCTGATGTCTTGAAACGTTGGGTTGATCACCTTTGCTCTCCCCAAGTTAACCAGAAATCCAAGGCCATCCTTGTCCTCTTATCGCTAGGATGTTTTACAAGAGTTGCAGAGATGCTGCACAGGTAGAACTGAATGAGCACATTCTCTACACTGCTTTGTCCAAAATTGTCAGCTGAACGTATAATCAGGAAATGTGTGTTTTTCTGTGAACTACTTACATTTAATTCATTTTTTGAACAATTCATTCTGTTTTATTTAGTTGACAGTTACTTCAACAGCATGTCATCCTTGTCTATGTGCTTGTACTGATGCTTTTTCTGTAATTTCAAGGGAACATGTTGGCATTTTAAATTTTCAGCAGCTTTTAAAGGTGCCAGCATCTAAACAAGTGCTAACATTTTATAACAGCTGTTACTCAGAGCTAGTAAATTGAACCTTGTCCTTTCAAAACTTTAGCATCAAAGATCAACTCATTGAATACTCTTGAATTATAGAGTTAGGTAAGCCAGATCAAAATGGTTTGAACTTTTAAATCTTCCTGTCCTAACAGTTTGTTTGTTTTTCTTTTCAACAGCATGAGGTATTTTGATAGAGCTGCCTTATTTGTTGAGGTGTGTCTGAAGTATGGCACAATTGAAGTTAATGAAGTTACAAATATCCTTTTCCAAAAGACATACGGTGAATGTATATGTGTGTGTGTGTATATCTATATATATAAAAAAATCAGCTAGTCTGTACAGGAAAAGAAACTCCTAATAATTATGTCCCCCAGGGTGTGTACTGCACTTCTTGAAGGAACAACAGAATAAGAAAATGCGTGGAGAGAAAATATACACCCAAATCATAATACCAGGCTCTTCCTGTATTCTGTTAAATCAGTGGCACTGGGAAACAAACAAGGGAGCAAGAATAAGAGCAAACCTATGGATGCTACTACCTAAATTCACACCTTTAAATTTGGGAATGGAGAAGGGAGCAGATGGCAGAGTGTTGATGCTGATGGAACTTGGGCTAAATTGCTGGTTACTGCTGGGCACATAGCGAGGTTGAGCTAGCTAGGCTAATAAGGCAGTTATCTTTTTAAAAATTGTACGCCACAATGTACATTGAATTTCAGGTCTTTTGGCACACTCCCCTGCAGTGTGTGCTGGTAAGAATATTTTTTTTTTCCTTTACTAAAAGGATCATCAGTTTTGAGCTTGTAAGAATTATGTAAGTTATAAATCGAAGTGTAGTGTGAGATGAAAGCTTAACAATAAAAAATCCACCTGAGAACTTGTTTCTTCCAGTGTATACTTCTGCTAACGTGTTGAATCTTGAAAATTGTAGCCATTATAAAGATTTTTATTTACATGAATTTTGGGATGACCTGGGTGCTCCCAGCTGACAAAGCCACAAGTGAGTCCTATAGATCATCCCAAATTATTTTATTGCCAATATCTTGCAGTCTGTTTGCTAAAAATGGGATCTGTGTACCATAAGAAAACTCAAATATGTCCAGACAAGATATTAAATTTTGTATTGTTGTATCTGGGTGTTCAAATTAATTTCCATAGATCCTCATCAAAATTTTGCTGTTTTTAATTCGCTGCCATTAGACGATCTGGAAAAATGGTGCTGAGCAGCTATTTGTAAATCATTTGCATTAGGCCTTTTGCCTTAATTTGTGCATAGAGGTTATATTTAGATGATATTTGGTATCTTGTTCCAGAAGTGAACAAGTGATTAACAGCAGTGTTCAGTATTTCCTGCTTAGACAGGGGTTGGTATAAGAGAAGCCTGGTTCTGAGCCTTCTCCATTATCTCTCACTTCTGTTTTCCTTAACCGTCATTTACATAAACTAATCCATGTAGTATTTGCGGATTATGCCAGAAGTTTGAAGACCTTGGGTTTTAAACAGGGTGCTATTATGTTTGCTTCAAAAGCAGGAGCATCTGGTAAAGATTTATTGAATGAGCTTAAACAACCTGAAGAGGAAGTGACTGAAGAGTGACAACTTTGTCATAAAAATATAAGATTTCCATCCGATGGGGTATTTGTTAGTTACATTTCCAAGGTTAATGAGATTCCATTGTATGAAAATATCCTTTCTCTTGGACCATTACATTAGGGATCATATATATAGGATGTTTCATTTGGACGAGACTTTTTTTAAAAGATGTATGTGGAGACAATGATAAGAACTAGTTAAGACAGAATTTATTTTTAAGTTATCTCAGATTTTTTTTTAATTATCCTCACTTCTGAGAAGAGGCATAGAAACATCTGAAAAATCATAGAACTGGAAATGCTTTTAACTTTTTGATCCTAGGCACAGAGATCAAGGTTCCAGAATTTGCTAAAAGATTTGTTAAATTTGAGGGAGGGCTACTTTTACTTTTTTAAGAGACCTTTATAGACATTTGGAATTGATCATAGGTGAGTTTATGTGCATATATTATGGATTTTGTACATTAATAAGAAAAATTAGTCAAGGAATAAATGTAAATCACAAAAACATGCAGTGGTTTTCTTGCCATGAAAACCATAATTTTTGCCCAAGCCCCATAATTATTTTGGCTAAGTGCAGCGTGTTTTGACATTCTCGAAGTGGGCTGTGCATATTACCTTTGAAAACTTTAAGGACAAGAAATCTTTAAAAAGTACTTACAAAATTCTCCTTTTTAACTTTTCAAAACCCATCAAAAAGTGTTTTCTTCAGCGCATTAGTGTGGTTATAATTTTTAAGGCATTCCATTCCTTATTATTTTAAATGTGAACCTCCTCCATGCCTTAAGGACTAAATGCTGCCATGCACTGTACTGTTCAGTTCTTAAGATTAAAAGGAGAGGAAAAGATCCTACCACACAAGCTGCAGGGCAGGATCTCTCCACAGCATTCAAGATCACTAGGAGAAAGGGCTGCTAACACGCATGCTCTTGCGCCTCTTCTGTGGTTCAGGAGCTATTGTGGCGTAGTTCGCTGTTGAATGTGCTGCCATCATCAGTTGGTAGAGAAAGCATTTTACGGAATAACGAAGTATAGACTTCAGTATGTCATTCCCTACCTTACTGTGAGGAGGGATCCCCTGGTTGACAGGACTTAACGTAACAGATAATGCCTCTGGCAGCATCTCTGCTCCTGATTGCTGTGCCAGCCATACAGTATTTGAGCCTCAGCATAGGGTATTTTCCAGAACATCCTAGCTGCTTGTTTGACCGTGTTCTTTGCATTACTGTTGCTTGTGGCAAACATATCTATTTTACGATTGCATGGATTAAGAAGCATTTTACAAGAAGTCTGCTGAAATATGATTTGCCTGGATTGTGACACTGGACTCACAAAATGAAGGTAAAGGATACTGAAACTATGTCAGTTAAGGAACCGTTAATCACTTAAAATTAAGTTACTGTCACTAACTAATTTAATAGGTGATGCTGTAAAGAAGCAAAGCACTTAAATCTTCAGAGTGGTAGCTCAGCAGTTGTTTTGACTTCATGCATTACACCTTAAAAGTAACAGAACATAAAATTTCCCCAGGTCTCCATATTTGTTTACATCTCTAACTCCAGAAACGTTTTTAACTGTAAGCCAAAGTGGCATGTATGATAAAATTTCAGTACATGGTGGGTTTTATATAAATAGAAAAACATTTCTATAAACAGGAAACTGAATGTTTTAACTATAACGTATCTGACTTCTTCCTGCCACATGTTCCACATACCATAATGTACATTCCTTTAGTGTATTATAAACCAAGTACATATAATTATGTTAGCTTTGAAAAATATATACAATAAAATTTGCCTTAAGCATTTATTTTGCCTGACTCATAGTTGAAAAAAAGTTAATGTAACTACTAAGGATTAAATTCTGGCACCTTTACTTACACTGAGTATATCCAGAATTACTCATGTTCTTTTCAGTGTGAGTAAGCATATCAGAATCTGTCCTTAGGCAAATCCTTATAGGCATTTCTCAGTAAGTCTCTGAAAAAATTCTGCATATGCTTTAGTGTACAGTTTGAATTTTAAATCTGTGATTTCATGTTATGAAAAAAAACTTATTGAAAAAGCCTTCCTCCTACTGGATGTGTTTCTGTGTGCTTCGTTTTTAAGTATGAAGGTTGTACATCTTGCACAAGGTTACCTGATTTTTGTTATCTTTATGCACAAATTATGGACAGTGTAAAAATCATTCCTAAAATCCATTTGGATATGAACACAGTCACAGAATGTAATTAAAAAATACTCTGACAACCACTGTGGTGTGTTTGATTTAATTCAAAAATATTGCAATCACTATACTTAGCCGAACGCTGCCTGTATCTCCTTTTTCTTTTTCGGTTAAAATTACAGTAGGACACACCCCATCCACTCAAAACCTTAAAAGCATGGAAAGAAGTTAGGGGAAAGACATGTGTATCCCTTTACACCTTTCTGTTGTCTACACTGCAGTAACACACTCAAACACTTCATAAGGCTTTCACTTCCATCTCCCACCAATATCAGAAAGCATTATGTACCTCAGCTTCCTCAAAATTTGCACTCTAACGTGAAAGCTTAATGATGACTATGTGCCTTGATATCGATTATATCAACAGATCAGCACATCTGGCTGTCACACATTTCATGCATTTGGGAAGTTATTTTGCTGTAACACTCTGAGGTCTCTGTCACTAATCTCCTAGTCTCTTCTTTCCGAGCTCAGAGAACTTTTGTCTAGGTTTCAGGGGTATTGAGGGAAGGACTCTCACTCTGGTGTGCTGTGTGTCGCCCTTACAAGTGAGTGACAGCATTCCGAACACAGCAGATTCTTTGTCAAATTAAAAATCGTTGAGTTAATTTTGGTGAACAAACTTGACATTATGGCTTAAATACTGTAAAATACGTTGTGGACTGATATTCCTGATGTGTAACTGAGATTCTAGAATCAGTACAGCAAAATGTGGCCAAAGGACAGGTCCTAGAGCGTGTGAGATTTCTTGCAAAATGGTACAAATAAAAGTGAGATTGTCCAATCAAATAACTGCCAAAATGGGTGATTTTTAAACTCTTGTTTTTTGTATCTTGTTTCTTGTATTTCTTTTATTATCAAACCTCCATGAAGAATTTCAAATGGTGTTTGCTATCTATATTCTGTGTGTTTGGTTTTTGTCATTTCATTGAAACTTTTACAAAATAAAGATTTAAAGCACCCATCAAAACAGAACTCTCTAACACAGCCTTAAGTATGATGCTGCTGCACCATAGTAACAGTGAAGAAACATATAGGAATTAAGTTTGCAAACAAATATGCTCCATAATTCTTTGAATATCTATATAACTAGCAGCTTTTTTATATCAAATCAAGCTTGCTGTTGGTTTTCTGAACGCGTGCCCTTTGCCAGTTTTGAAATTTACTTCAGAAGGACCAAAACCCCTGCCTCTAATTAAGGAGTCTGACCAAGCTGTTTGAGTGTCTTGATGGGGAGCCTGCAAAATACACTTTTTAGAACACAAGTAGACTTACAGTAGTGATCCCTTCTTTCTCACCCGTTGAAGACAGCCTTTAGTCTCATTGGATGAAAAGTTGTCTATTTTTTTAGCTCTTTGAATTACTTGTATATGACTCTACATAACCAAATAAGCTTTTTTAAATTTGTGCAGCTGTTGTCTGAAGCTCATTCAGTCCCAGCTACCGTTCTCGGAATCAGAGAAACTCTTCTGTTTGCATAAATGTTGGGGGACAGCTGTAGTAAGATTTTAATTTGAAACTATGTTGTTTGATCGCCTGATCCTGTGATAAAACAAATGAAGTTCAAACTATTTTAAAAATGGCTCCTACATCAATGATAACATTCTTGTTTTAAGATTAAATGAAATGTCCAGAGTGTACTCTTTAACAACTGTGTTTTAATATAAGCAAGCCTTTAGAGTTGCATTATAAAATATTATGTTGCAATAGAGGTAGTCTGTGTAAATTGACAATTAATTACATGAATTAAGTGTCTAAAATTGGGTAGGCATCTGAAATACTTTGATGTGTATACTACATATATATTTGATGGGCATATATCTATGGAAAATGACAAACTGTTAGCATGTATAGCAGAACAAAAATGATTAGTACTATATTGCAAATGAATCATTAAATTTATTGAAATTTAAAACATCTTTGAGAGTGTGCCAATTTAGAGACTTTGCAACCAGATAAAGACATATTATTGTACATCAAGAAAATCCAATCCAGGATGATGATGTGATCAATGCCTGAGTAACTAGTCTAGGATCTCAGTTGTTTTTGCAGGAGCTGACCCTGGGGACAGGGAGAAGAGAACATTCATGACCCTTGAACAATGAATTTGTTTAGTTTGGATGATCACTAGCTGAAGCTAAATGCAATTCAGTAAGGATTCAGCTAGCAATTGATTTGGAGCGTAAAAGAATAATTACAATCTGGCAAAGACTTAATGTTTTGGGTTTGTTTGTTTTTTTTAACAAATGCTTATCTTTAAACTAGAATTCAGGAGAATACTGTTACTAGAATGAGTCCTGCTTGAGAATGGAATCCTTTAAGGAGTCTGGAATGGGAGGTAATCAATCTTATGGCACCCATGTATCATGGAGCACCTATGAACTCGTATCAAGGCACTAAATGCTTTTTAGTCTGATATGAGCAACAATTATTCCATTTTTAGCTCAGCCAGAAGGCAGAGTGCCACCTATTTAAGCAGAGTCAAAAAGAAAAGAACTAAGGCACAGAAGAAAACTGTTTGCATGCCAGCACTTTTAAATGTGGTCTAGTTTGCTGTTCGGTTTCTTGATACTGCTGTATGCACAAATTATATTTTTTATCCAAAGAATTTTCCATATTTTTATGATGTAATAATGTGTGAGGAAGACATGTCTGTATCTGATGAAAGCATCAAAACCTCGGTTATCACATACAAACCAGAAACTACTAAATCTATTAAATTTAGCTTCATTGGAGCTCATCTGTAGCTGTCATATATCAACAATTTAATTTCTGAAGTGGATAATTTCAGTTAATATATCTAATAAAATAAAAAAAATATTTCCATTTTCTTTTAAAGACATAGGGCAATCTTAAACTTTGGGATACTCCACCAAGTTATAACTGATGAGAGTCCTGTTTACTGGAACACTTCATAAGAGACTGGACAAAATTCTGACAAACATTACTCTTGGGAGCAATCCAGCACTGGTAGAAGGATGACAAATGAGCTAATAGCTCTTTTTCTATCACTATGATTGTTCACTCATACAGCACATCCAATTCACAGTGTAAACGTTGTGTGTTGAGCAAGTGCAAAAATTGCAGTATGCAGATCCGGAAGAATTTTGCCTTTATTTGTCTACTGGATCAGAGTAACAAAGCAAGAAGCTTTCTTAATCAAAACATTGCTTATTTGCATGCATGATCAAGTTGACCAAAAACAACGATATTGAGAGAATTAAAGTCCAAGACTAAGGTGGTTGCTTTTTTTTTTTTTAAATGTCTGTCTTTTATGGGTATGCATACTGAGTTTCGAATAGATTCTTGTATCAGTTATCAAAATGAAAGAGCTCTTCCAATTTATTTATACATGATCTCCAAAAACAAGTGTATCTTAGTCTAACTATTTAAGAAAGTTCATTTACTTTTAGAGTGGGTTCTATGAGCTGCTATAGCAGTGAGTTCTAACTGGCTCTAGGAGTGAGATGTGAGAAAGTGAGGTTCTTCAAGTGATTGCTCATGTCTACTCCAAGAGGTGATTCCAATTAGGTGTGCACGCGCCTAACTGGAATGGACATGAGCAACACATCTTGAAGAACAACAGTTACAAGAAGGTTAGTAACCGTTTTTTCTTCGAATGATTGCTCATGTCCATTCCAATTAGGCACACACACATCTAATTGGGAATCACCTATTGGAATGAACATGAGCAACACATCTCAAAGAACAAAGAACTAACGAGAAGGTTAGTAACCGTTTTGTTGATTGAGTGATTGTCATTAAGTTTTCATGGATGTTTCTCCTTTGCTCCTCCTCTAGCCCCTCCTGAGTTTGATTTTTGTTTATATAGGTCACAAGTGACACTATACTATGAGAAGATGGAAAGCACTCATGTACTTGACTGATGTTTGATATCTTCTGCCCTTAATGTTTCATGTCTTTTCAACTGTAGTTTACTCTAGGCAATGTAACTTAATTCACATATGCAGGGCCGTCCTTAGTGGGGTGCGGAGCCTGGGACAAATCACCCCACACCGGCTTGGGGGCCCCACTCTGCATCAGCGACTGGGCTGGTGGGATGGATCCGGCCTGGTTCTGGGTTGCAGTTGCAGCAGCCAGGACCCCAGGCACGCAGGGAGCAGCACCCCCAAGCTCCTACTTCCCATGCCTACGTCTTCTGGAACCAACTGCACCGGCTAATTGCACAGGCCCTGAGCAGTCACCCTGATTCGGCCTACCCAAGGGACTGCTCTGCACATATGGGTAGAGATGGCACCCAAAGTCTGCACCCAGAAACAAATTTCCCCAAATTTAAGGAGGTGATTGGATCCAGGGTTTTTGTTCAGGCCCTCACCCTTCACGAGGAGTCACTTCTTATTCCAGTAGTATTAGCGTTGCATCTCCAAATGCAATGGATGGAAAACTATTTTTGCTTTGCTTTGCATCAGATGGCTTCTACAGTTCAGTGAAATCCACTTAAAATGAACTTGGATATAGCAAAACTCCAGTTATTAGTGAAGTAGGATGATTCTCTTCAATGCATTTAATAGGACTTTCTACTTAAATTGAAATTTCCCTGCATTGCACTATAAATGGCTTCCACCGGGCTAATCCCTTTGGAATATATTTACATTTTGTCTTTATGGAAAAAATAACAAATGTCCAATAACTAGGACTCATTTATGCTTTTGAGGATCAATTTAATTACATCAGGGAAAGCCTCTTAGCAATCTACTGTTCTTCAAGCTTTGGGACAGATTGTGAAACTTTTGCTCACACTAAGTAGCACCTTTCTCCACAGTAGTTTCTTTTACATCAGCATAAGTTATTCAGTAGGAGTAACCTGGTCATATGTTCTGTGTCAATACAGGTGAATAAGGAACTGTGAAATATAAGCAGAGGTAAGGAAAGTTAATTTACAGGACTAATAATCAAGTTGGGTTTGTTAAGGTCCCAATCCTTCACAGACTTTCATATATTTAACTTTATTCACTGGGACTACTAATGCTTTTAATTAAATGTGTCTTTGCATAATCCTGGCCTAAATGAGATCATTGGTAACGTAAAAGCGTGACCCTCGTGAAGACATTATGGAAAGGGAAAACAATTACACAGTTAAGGAGACCAAAAGGCTGTAAAAGATACCACAGGTAATTTGTTGGCAAAAGAGAGAAATGATGCTACAAATAAAAATGGACTTTTCCCTGTCTGTTCAGAAAGGACAGTTGGGAGCAGATGCCAAATATTAGAATGAATTTCCCAGTAGAAGTAGTACTGAAGCAAATCAGTTAAAGGATCAGAAGGTACAGTGGTTAATTAAACTGGGGCAAAAAACAGAAAATCCTTTTGATGTTCTTAGGTACTGTCAGGAGAAAAAAAAAGGCAAAATATTTTAAAATACTAAACCAAAAACCAAAAGAACATTGTAAATGAACACTAATGAATAGACTCTGAAGGGATACTTGCATGTACTTAAGGGCGAAAGCTTAGCTTTTTTTTTTTTTTTTTTTTTTAAATCATAAATTTAAAATACAATTCCATGGAACTGGGTCGTTAAACAGTCCTCTTTGAAATGTGCTAAAGCATGGGAACCAAAAAGACAACTGACTAAAAGCAGTCAAACTTAATCAATCTATTTTCATTGTCCAAAAAGAAACAGCAAAAATAGTGAAAAGTAAAATAAATTCTTTAAAACTTTATTTCAGATTTAGTCCCCAGTGCTGCAATTGTCTGCATGTGGGTACATGGCAGTGCCAGAGAGCCCAGCCCTATTGAAGTCAACGGGGCACCCTGCTGGCAAAACATCCCCACACAGTGAATTAGAGTCCGTTAATTACTGTATCTACGATGGCAAGAGAACCACAGGAAAGGCCTTAAAAATGTGAAGTTGGAAGGAAACTCCTGTTTGGGGAAACTTAAAAATGCACATTTGAAAAAATGTTCTTTTGTTTGGAAAGCACCTAGGGTATTTCACAACAGAAATAGTATCAGTAGAAATAAACAGGTTCATTTATGGTGTTTCCCTTCATGATCCTGGGTCCTTCCTTTTTCATTTTCCAGTATGTGCCATATGTATGAACACAAAAGTTTGTTCTTTATCTGAACGATGCCAGTATCTTCATCTTGGGCTTGTCCTACGTTGTTAACATGCCAAAATTTTGAAAGGGTTTAAATACCTACCTTTTAAGGTGTCTATTTGACACTAGAAAAGGGTATTCTAGATTCTAAAGCCTAAGCAAGGGCTTCAACGCTTTTAATATCCTAGGGTGAGATTTTCTAAAGCGATTTAGGGGATTTAGATATACATCTTCCCTTAATTTTAAGGGAAGATGTATGTCTAAATTCCCTAAATTGATCTGAAATCTCATCCCTAAATTCTCTAACGGACAACCCAGCTACTGCAAATGCAGGGTACTTTTGACTTGTTTGTCTTGCTATTCCTCTGCAAAATATTTTCCTGCTATGCTGTTTTCCTCTAAAGCATTAAACAGTGCCAGATTCAAGATGCAGAACTTGATAGGTTTAACCAGACTGGATACAGTCCATCTTCCTATTTCGGAAGGGTGATCCAAAGACAGATTCTGCCTGTGTTATTCTACCTGGCTTTTGACAAGAACTTAGTATGTCTGCTTCATTTCAAGAGACTCTACAAAAGTACATTCTGACAATTGAGAGGAAAATTATTAATTTCTATATTGTAAATCTTGACAAAAGCAAAGAATACGAAGGGAGGTTGGTGCAGGATGGACACAACCTGTTTTTTAAGAAATAAATATCAAAATGTGAATGGTCCCTCTATTCTATAATAGAGAACCCTGATTCTTCCAGTGTGATATAGTACAATGCTGTTCCTTCAATCCATAGCAGTGAATTAAGCTGTAATGAAATAAAATGAGCGGATAATTTAAATGTAAATACTGAAAAGGGCCAAATATAGCATATTACTGTAGGTTATAGGACAGTGTGTATTGATGATACATTATAATTGATACCACATTCTTCTGAAAAAAGAAAAGGAGGACTTGTGGCACCTTAGAGACTAACAAATTTATCTGAGCATAAGCTTTCCTGAGCTACAGCTCACTTTTGGTTATCATCCGATACAGAACAGAAAAGGGTACAATCTTTTATCCCATCACTTGTCTGGCATTGTATTCAGAATGTCATAAGCTTATCCTAATTGAAGCCTTCAGAATGTATCTTCATTGAATTTAATTCTGATTTTTATAATGGATTTTTTTTAAACACTTCTAATGGCTTTCTGGCTTAGGCAATACCAATTGGAGAAAAGGAAAAAAATAAATATTGAAGGGGGGAAACAACTGTCATATCCAATAGGCAATAACCAACATAAACTTTTAGGGGGTAAATAGTCGCTGTCCTAAATATAGGGAATATAAAGGTCAATTCCAATAGCTACGTCCAAGATCTTGGGTCAACTGGAGTCATGATGTCAGTGAGTGAATTTTCATTATTTTCAAAGGGATATTTGGTCCTAATTTTTTTTATTTACTGGAACAAAGGATCAATACCTGGCCTTGGAGCAAAAGTTGGAAGGACAGGAGGGATTGTAAAGTGTCCATAATTGGCAGGTAGGTGGGAATGACTTGAGATTACAGGGTCTAATGCTAGAAATATAGTGTGTGTTGGCTGTAAAAGTTTCAAAACTAATGTTACCCAGAGTTTTTAGAACTCACAGCAGAGGTAATTTAACTGTTTCTTGTTAAGCATTGTTAGGAATAAATTAATGGGGGCACAGCTTGTTTGATAAATTATTGACACAAGCAAGAGGCTTTTATTTAAAACTTTTTTATTAGGTTTTAAGCATTGTGTGTATACACATGCTGTAGCAGTAGGTTTAGAGCATTTTAAGTATTTGTAGTTATTTGAAAAGTTTGAAATGGTTTTGAGGAATTAGAAGCCAGGCTTTTGGGGGCCCTCCCTTTTGTTTAGCTACTGGGGAATTTAGGTGTTAAATTTTTGATCAGAGGAAAGGTTTTTTTGGACTGCTCTAAAGCAAATTGCTTTGCCTAATTTTTATAGCTAATTTTAAACAAAGCACATAACATATAGTGACTCCCTAATGTGTTACCAATTTTTTTACTTTCAGCAAATAATAATCTCTCTTATTATTAAAGCATTTCTAATTATAATAATGAAACTTACATGTCAAAGGTGACAGAGGTGCTCAAGACCAAGGTCAGCCGTCCAAACATTCCTTTCATTCTTACAATACATTCACTTTTTTGTTTTATTCTCCCATTCTGATAGCAGAACTCCAAACATGTAGTTATTTGGCCTTTCCTCTCAGGGCCTAAGATTTTCCTAGTTATGTGATGTTTGGCTTTCAGCTGGAAGTGGCTGAATACACAAGATGGCTGACTGCAGCACTATCAAATTCCGGGGTACATGCAGGAATGTCAAATTCTGGGGTAACACGGGCACAGTGACAACGGCAATGATATTTCGAATAGTTTAATTTTTCAAATGGTTTAATCAACCTCAGTTAAAGGTTTTGTTTTTTATGAGTCAAGTACCATAAGATGAAGGTGTGTTTATTCTATTTCATAGGTGCCTTTTTCTTCATTTGGCAAATAACATTTTCTTATTTCAATGTAATTTCCCTATAAGTTTGATACCCTCCATTTCCATAGCTGTTTTACAGAGAGTTATTCAGAGTACTAGCATCCTGCATGGTTGAAACCAGGTGCCAAAAAGGGGCTTTTAAAGAAAAAAGTGATCTTGTTGACATTTTATTTTCTCTGTACCACAACAGGAGATGGTGTCATGCTATATTAGACTAGTCTAGCTTCTGGTTCCCTTACAAGTGCTAATAAAAAGCCACAAACAACATATTTTAGTTGACAGTAATTCTGATGATGGTTTGTTTTTCCAGAGCAATCATTGTCTCAGATGCCTTTTTCATAGTCTAGAGGTAGAATGCAAAGAACATACATTATTATTCATTTTTATTATACACTGGACTTGAGGGGAATGTTTCATATTCATAATTATCACATCATTAAGTTCCTTATCTGAATCTGAAATAGAAGGCAACCCACTTTCTGCATATGTCTCCCATGAGTAAACTTTTCCATTGCCCAGACCATGCCATACCAATGGGTAATTGTTGAGAGATCATTTTGTTTCCAGCATGGCAAGACCAATCTTGTTGCTATTCATAGAATCATAGACTATCAGGGTTGGAAGGGACCTCAGGAGGTCATCTAGTCCAACCCCCTGCTCAAAGTAGGACCAATCCCCAACTAAACCCTCCCCTTATTAATACTACAGGTGTAAGATCACCTGACTGCAGTCTAGAGGTAGGATCATTTCCTGGGTACTCTGATAATATAGCTATTGGGGCATCTGGGAGATTAGAGGAAGTTATCAAACACGCTTGCTCTCTTCACAGCAGCCAATACTTACAAATGTTTGGCTATGCCCATTAAATACACACAGAATCTCCACACGCTCTAGCACTTCCCCAAACCAGTTTTATAGACGCATCAGAATCTAGTGGAGTGTGCCACCAGAACAGGATTTTCTAAGAGTTTTCCCTAGTTGCTCTCCATATTGAGGATGATGATCCTGTATTTGTGCCTGTGCTTTCTCTGAAATTTCCTTCCTCACATCTGTCTGCCATCTAGTTTTTTACCTTTTAGTTTGTCACTCGCAGTGTTGTATACAAGCAGGAAATTAATCCTGTGTTGTGTGACTTAGCCTCCACTGTTGTGTGCAGTGTTGTAGCTGTGTTGGTCCCAGGATATTAGCGAGACATGGTGGATGAGGTAATACCTTTTACAGGACCAACTTCGTTTCCCCAGCTGCCAGCAGAAATCTGCTTCTGGGTGGGGAGGGGGAGCGGATTCCTGTCTGTAGCTGGGGAAACAAAGTTTGTCCAATAAATGGTATTACTCACCCACCTTGTCTCTAGCTTCCACTAGCATTTCAGATGGCTCTGTTAATACATTCCTGATTATGCAGTTGTGTCTCATAATATCTTACGTGTGGGTATTGATGGTGCTCAATGTCTACATTAAAATTGAATCTCATGGAAGAGTATAAAATGGTTCTCTTTAAACAATTGTTTTATTCAAATTCTTGCCTGCCTCCCTCCCTCCCCATACTCCAAAATATGTTGGATTTTGCTTCAGTTATACGTTTGTGTTAAGTGGGGTCACAACTGAAGAAAAATGACATTTGCTTTATCCTTTACATTTTACCATGGAACTAATGTGCCAACTATATAGAAAAACTGGTCTGAATTCTTTTGAAGTGAACAAGACCACTAATGAATTTACCGCTGGGCATGTGCCTGTTTTAATAGAAGCCAATGTGTATCAGAGTTTTGATTTAACCTATTTATTACACTTTTTAATAGCAATACAGACTTTTAATGAAGAGATTGCTGGTAACATTTCCTGAACTCCCACAATTCACCAGAGTGAAACTGAAATCCCAAGGCTTAACTGTGAAGAGCCAGTCTGCTTCATATGGTCTTCACTCTTGAGGATATATTTATATTAATAAGTATTTCACAGAGACACATTTTGCAGAGAATACACTCTGCAACTGAATAGTTCTGTCACTATGGGGTTTGCAACAAGGTACTCGAGATCCAGAGGTGAAAGTAAGCTGGTCCGATCCGGTACGGCATACCGGAAAGAGCCAGTACGCTGTGCCGGACCAGACCGGCTTCCCCAGGGCATGGGGGCCCTTTAAACGGCAGGGGGCTCCCTGCAGCAACGGAGCCCAGGGTAGTGGCAGCAGGGCTCTGGTGATGATTTAAATGGCCAGGGGCTCCGGCCGCTGCGGGAAGCCCCAGGCCCCTTAAAGTGCCGCTGGAGCCAAGCTGCCGGAGCCCTGGGGTAGCAGTGGCAGGGCTCCGGTGTACCCCAGGGCTCCGGTGGTGATGTAAAGGGCCTGGAGCTTCACTGTGGTAGCAGTGGCCAGAGTCCCAGGCCCTTTAAATTGTCCCTGAGCCTCGGGTCTCCCAGCCGCCTCCGCAGCTGGTACCTCCAGACTGATTTAAAGGCCCTGGGGCTCACAGCCAGAGCCCCGTGCCCTTTAAATCTGGATTTAAAGGGCCTGGGTATTTAAAGGCCCTGCTTCTTCCGGTTGAGGCCACACCCCCTATTCAGGACTCCAAGTACCGGTACGTTACTTTCCTTTAAGTTACTTTCACCCCTGTCTAGATCTCAATTATGAATAATGTTGTCATGGTGATAATGTAGTCATTCGTCTTAGAGATGAGAAGCCAGATTTTCTTTGCTGAAGTAAGTGGACCATATTATATAACTTCCTTGGTTTTTCATCTTTGGCAGCAAATCCACTTGACTGAATTTTGGTGCTTATTGACCTAAGCCCTGTTGTTCTTTCCAAAGGGAAAGTAATTCCTTTCTATGGGTCAAGTTTGTAGGTCAGTCATCCAATTAAACACAGCACTTCAGCAATTTTATGTCAACAGGAATGCCAGGTACATATATTTAGCCAATTTAATAATGTGATATCTCAACTGAATATAAATTAGGGTGTTATTGCCTTGGCCATTTTTGACTCACTGGCTAATTTCATTTGCTAAGTGGGTCCAGTTACCGTTTTATTTTGAAGTTAGAATTCTCTTACCTATTCCATTTATTAAAATGGTCACCAATTAAAAAGTTAATACTGGTACTTAAAGTGTGATTGTTTACCCTAAAGTCCACACCCTAATTATCTTAATATCCTTTATACATAAGCCAGGAAATAGAAGAGCTTGGTCCAAAATATTCCAGAGCTGCCTTATGTTGTTGATTACAGTGTTAAAAATGTACAGTTTTTTTAAGGCTCGATCCGCCCAAACTATGTTTATCTTCCATAAAGCAGAAGCCCTAGAACCTTCGTTTTTTAATGGGGGAAGGGCAGGTGTGTATTTCAGGGAGGACAGGAAGTTCCATGGGGAGGTATACACACCCCAGTAAGAATTGTTTTATAATCTGGCACTTCATGTTCTAAAATTACTCCTGGTCAAATCTGTGCTTTCTGTACAAAACACACCCCAACTATATTTATGGAAGTGCAAATCCTAGAGACCCTAGAGACAGGCAAATGACTGAGTTACTGAAAGATGCTGTTGCAGTAGAAGAGTTTTTGATTTATGTTTTTGCCAAGGAATTGGCAGCCTCCATAAGGTCAAGGCTGAATAAATTCTTGGACGGCTCATTTGTGCATTCCTAACACTTAAGCAAATTATTGCAATCTCTGATGCCAGTTTTTCAGAATACCCTTTTTTAAAAATTCTGAATATTGTGTGAATTAAAAACAACTTCTCAGTTACAAAATGTCATGTACCTAGGTATTCAAAGCCTCCACAAGAACCAATAAAAATGTCTACTAATGGTATTTTTTCCAGTTAATTCTGATTTTCATTTTCTTTTGTGCTCTTCGGTTGTGTATTTACTTTGCTCCTTAAGGGAAAAAAGCATAAAATAGAAAATGTCTCATTTAGATGGTGACTTAAACTTTTATCCCAGACTCTCCATGTGTGAGTTAAAGATTCCAAGACACTTTTCAGAATCAGTGGGTGACCCTGGTCTTTTGACTAGTACTCCAGCTCTCAGTCAGTTCCAATGTGCACAGTTATGAACTGCTGCTGAATTCATAATAGCTGCCATATTTATCTACATAGCCATTGCTCTAATAGTATCCAATACATTGGATCAAATTTATCCTCTTTGTAAATCTGTCAGTTTAATGACCAGGGATGAATTTGGACCATTCTTTTTAAAGCACCTGTGGAACAGTTTGAGCATGAATGCAGGTGATGGCTTGTATTCTAAACTTCAGTTATCAAATACATAGACTTCCAAGAAACATAGGTGGATTTATTCCTACATCTTTCCAAGGCAGAGGCGTGCCATACAATTTACATCATCTAGGTTTTTCAAATGAGACTTTTCAGTCTCAGTCTCTTATTTGCTCTGTGCTACTTTACAATTCCCTTTGGGGCTTTTGTTAAAAATAGAGATTAGCTCAATATCCTTGCCTCCACAGCCCCCAGAAATATTCTTGTTCTATATTCTAGGTAGTTGGGTACTTTCTGTCTCAGAAGGAGGTATGGCCGGAGTGCCAAATGGGAACTTCATGGAGATACCAGGAAAGACATATGCCCATGGTTTGTAAAGCTATTTCGGAGCTTTGGAGATAGAAAGAACAGTTTAAATGTAAAATATTAAAAGTTTTTATAAAACCCAGTTGCATTAGATAAAACTTTGCAAACAGGTCATCATAACAAACCTTGAACCTTTCCTCCAGAGTGCGGACACCAGGTAGCTGTGACTTAGAAAGGGATTCTGGGTAATGTTATGCAAATATGAATGCAGCAACTCTATTCCCCTTTCTACGTTCAGTACTGCCAAAAGTAGCTTTGTAACTGGAGAAGGGTTCTGAATATTTGTAAGTCAACATAAATTTAAGTTGACTTTTCAAGGATGAGACAATCTTTTCTATTAATCATAAACATATTTTATGGCTTCTGGATTTTTTTTTAAGTCAGTCCTTCTAACACTATAAATCAGTGTTTTCTGATTAGTGTTCATCAGTTCTTAGCACCTCTCCCTACTACTGCATCCAGAATGCTTGGCTCCCCAGTGTGAAATTGATGGGAATCAGCACAAATCTTCTAGCCATTTTTTTCAGGCCACTCCCAATTTCTGCATGCTCCCTGGCCTGAAGGGGAATTTGTCTTGACAGGACCTTGTGTCTAGCCATCAAGACTGTGGAATTGTACTGATCGTAGTAGTGGTCTGATCCCCCAAAACAGAATTGTGTGCAGAAAAAGAGTTTCTACATACATTGTAAAAAGAAAAGGAGGACTTGTGGCACCTTAGAGACTAACCAATTTATTTGAGCATAAGCATAATGCATCCGATGAAGTGAGCTGTAGCTCACGAAAGCTCATGCTCAAATAAATTGGTTAGTCTCTAAGGTGCCACAAGTCCTCCTTTTCTTTTTGCGAATACAGACTAACACAGCTGCTACTCTGAAATCTACATACATTGTCTAATCCCAAACAGGCCAAGAGTTCTTGTTGTCATTAGGGTGTAGTTTCTGGATCAGTAACTGGTTAATGACAGGAAACAAAGGGTAGGAATAAATTGTCTGTTTTCAGCACTGGGACCAGTGCTGTTCAACAGTTTCATACATGAGCTTGAAAAAAGGGGTCAACAGTGAGGTTGCAAAGTTTGCAGATGGTACAAAATTACTCAAGATATATTAAGTTCAAAGCTAACTACAAAGAGTTACAAAGGGATCTCACTAAACTGGGTCATTGGGTAACATATTGGCAGATGAATTTCAATGTTCATAAATGCAAAGTTGTGCACATTGGAAAACTTAACCCCATCTCTACACACAAAATACTGGGGGTCTAAATTAGCTGTTACCACTCAAGAAAGAGATCTTGGAGTCATTGGGGAAAACATCTGCTCAATCTACAGTGGCAGTCAAAAAAAGCTAACTGTTAGGAACCATTAGGAAAAGGATAGATAAGACAGAAAATATTATAATGCCCCTATACAAACCCATAGTATGCCTACATCTTGAATAGCCTGTGCAGTTCTGGTCACCCCATCTCAAGAAAGATATATTAGAATTAGAAAAAGTACAGAGAAGGGCAGCAAAAATTATTAGGGGTATGGACCAGCTTCCCTATGAGGAGAGATTAGAAAGACTGGGCCTGTTCAGCTCGGAAAAGAGATAACTAAAGGCAGATATGGTAGAGGTCTATAAAATCATGAATGGTGTGAACAAAGTGAATAAGAAAGTATAATTTACTCTTTCATGTAACCCCTGAACCAGGGGTCACCCAATGAAATTAATAAGCATCATGTTTTAAAAACACAAAAGGTAGTACCTCACAGTCCATAGTCACCTGCGTACTGCATTGCCAGGGGATGCAGTGAAGGCCAAAAAGTATAACTGGGTTCAGAAAAGAATTAGATAAATTCATGGAGGATAGCCTATTAGCCAAGATGGTCAGGGATTCAACCCCATGCTCTGGGTATCCCTAAGCCTCTGACTGCCAGAAGCTAGGACTAGACAACAAGGGATGGATCATATGATGATTGCCTGTTCTGTTCGGAAGCATCAGGCATTTGCCATTGTTGGAAGACAGGATCCTGAGCTAGATGGACCATTGGTCTGACCCAGTATGGCTATTCATATGTTCTCTTGTATGTGTTAGCTTTGCCTAGAAAGTCAGTCTGTACTCATTCAATGAAACTTACTAGGCCTGTTTTAAATAGACCAATGGTAATGATGATAACAAACCATCAGCCAATAGAAAAGGAGTACTTGTGGCACCTTAGAGACTAACCAATTTATTTGAGCATGAGCTTTCGTGAGCTACAGCTCACTTCATCGGATGCATACCGTGGAAACTGCAGCAGACTTTATATATACACAGAGAATATTCTCTGTGTATATATAAAGTCTGCTGCAGTTTCCACGGTATGCATCCGATGAAGTGAGCTGTAGCTCACGAAAGCTCATGCTCAAATAAATTGGTTAGTCTCTAAGGTGTCACAAGTACTCCTTTTCTTTTTGCGAATACAGACTAACACGGCTGTTACTCTGAAACCTGTCATCAGCCAATAGCAATTGATTCCTTTTGGCTAGTTCTCTCAACATTATGAACACATTTTCACATCACTTATGGAAGTACCTGGTGGCTTATGGCCTCTGGTTTTTAAAATTAAAACCTACAGGCGCAGGATCAATGAAGAGACAGGGTATTATAGAATAAGCTCATCTATTTCAGCTGGTTTATTCAAGTATCTGAGGACAAAAGAGAACCAACTTATATAAGTGGTTAATCTGAAGTTTATTTCTTTAAAGATTCAAATAAATTGAATTTTCATAATGATTTGGATACACTAGCCAAACCATTTGGAATGCATATTATGTATACTGCAATCAATATTGACTGCGTGCATGGTCAACAGTAGCTATATAGCAGCATTATGCCATGTTCTACTGTGGTAATGAAGCTTACAACGTCCTTTATAAAACTAGTTCCCTTTCTCTGAGAGTTTCACTGCTAATTTTCTCAACAGGAAGTTCTATATGGCATCCTCCAGTTTGCTTACATAATATTGCTCCTGAATATCCAGAAAAATATTTTTAGTACCAGTTTTACTCTTCACTTGAACAATATCGGTTAGTTATAATGGATTTTTTCCCTCAGATTTCAGTAACTAGCTATGTTGTTTGTATTACTAGAATAGAAAAGGCTGCAACACTGTACAAGGCACTGTACAAACACATAGTAGGTGACAGTTTCAAGCTCTCAGATTTTATTAGACAAGGTAAGAGAGTATTACCCACATTTCACAGATGGGGAACTGAGGCACAGAGCAACCTAGTGGCAAGGTCACAGAGTCTGTGGCAGCACTCGAAATTGACTGAAGATTTCCTGAGTCCCAGTCCAGGTCTTTAACCACAAGACCATCTTTCCTCCCTAAATGGGTGTGGCATAGAATATTTTTCTTTCCCCTCTATCTTTTCAGAAAAATAGTATTTAAGAATGGTTATTTAACAAATCAAAACTACTTTCTATTTTGACTCTTGCTCCTTGCTCTACTTTGCGGTTTACCACTGGTCTGGTTGCTTTTCCCATGCTGTAAAGTTAAGTCTGTTTTCAATTAAAAGCAAACTGAAAGAGACATGAGTTCACTGCAGGAAGAAAAACCCAGCACTTGTTATATGAAGAGAAAGCAGGAAGGTAATTTGTCATTGAAAGCTTTGTCCTGTGTGTGTTGTTTTCCGGGACCAGTTTTAATCCCAGTAGGGCCTTTCACTATTTTGTTACTGTCAGGCTGATAATAAGGCTTTTGCATGTTGTTGTTTTTACCACAAATATCCTGCTTAAAGTGGAATCTAAGCCATTCATCAAAAAGTCAACACATATTTTACCTAAACCTCATTGACTCATTTGTCCTGTCTAGCTATTTCTATGTCATCCCCCATGGACTCTAAGGCAATTACTTGTAAAGAATACTGTTTTCCCTTCTCGTACGTGTGCCTGATGCACACTGAGCGGCTTATGATGTTTCCCCATATGATGCCACCTGCTGAACCTAGGGGAAAATTTAAATCTCCATTATACTTACAAATTCATAATCTCAGGATGGCCTGGTAACTGAAGTAAACTATGTAGCTCTTATTCTCCCTCTCCTCCATGTTAGGGAGTCAAGACATTGTGGACAGATGGGAAGAGAAACAGGAGGCTAGAAAACCATCACTCTGTAGGGAGCAGCCAGAATAGAGGAGAGCTAGTAGACCTCAAGGGAGGGTGGACAGATACTGAGAGAGAGTCACAGTGAAGAGAATTTTAGGAGGAGAAGAGACAACGAAAGGAACCTAAGAACCAGAGAGGCCCTGGGTCTTCACTTCCCCACCGAGAATCAGGAAGGAGCTGACTTTAAGGAGACCACAGGCGATGAGGGGCCTGTCAGGTACCTACTGAAGAAGCTGTGGAAACAGGGTGAAGGTCATGCCACTCCCCCACAGAAGAGTCACAGGGAAAAAAGGGCCCATCACCCACTCTCTGGAGCAGTGGCACCACTTGGAAGGTGAGCTTAGCAAATGTGCCCCCTCCCCCCAAAAAAACTTTTTACTTGCTCAAACTTCCATAGGCCAAGTGTTGGAGGGACATGGCCCGACCATTTTTAAGCAGTGGTCTGGTACTAAATCAGTATGCCAGCTGCTGGTGTGGTCTGGAGTATCATGTCTGCTGCATGGTTGCAATGCCACTGAAATTTAACCCAGCTGCCTCTCCATACAGATGGAGGGGGGGCCGTGGCCAATGACATCATGACCTGGCACATAGGGAGTCTGTTCCTGTACAGAGAAGTGCAGAGGAGTCCACTGAGAACTTGGTTCCTGGCAGCACCAGCTCATGCATTGTGTGGGTTAGAGGGAGGGAAGACTCCACAGCTGAGGAAGGGGGAGAACTACTGGAATTTGCTCCTCCTCCCAAGAAATATCTGCATTAGTCCCACTGCTCTGAAGAGATGTAACTTTAAATGCTCTATTTTTCATCAAAAATGGTGAGTGTTGGAAATGTCACTTCTACAAATTTCTGCAAGTATCGATAGCCCCATGTCATGTCGGGTGAAGCCCCACCCTGCCACTAACTTGTCAAATCACTCCCACAAATGCTCCCTTTAGAGGTGTGGTGCATGCCACACCAGAGCTATCTTCATTAGTGGAGGCCAGCACTGAAAGGTAGCACAGCATATTTTACCTTACCTGCAGCCTTCCAGAGGCACAAAGCTGTGTGGCCCACATAATATGAATAAAGAACCCAACTCCAGAAACAAAATTATCTACTTTATTTCACCATGACTCAGTGTGGGTCTTTTGCCTTGTGGAGTTTCCAAATACGTAACAATGTCTGCATTTTATCCATGCCCTGAATTGTGCCCTTTCCCTTTATACATTCTTACAAGAGGCATCTAATATGATTAATATTGCCTCTCAGTACCTAAACCTTTAAACAGCTATGGAATCATAGCAATGTAGGGCTGGAAAGGAGCTTGAGAGGTCTAGTCCAGTCCCCCCACACTAAGGCAGGGCCAAGTATACCTAGATTATCCCTAGCAGGCATGTGTCTAACCAGTTCTTAAAACCTTCCAATGACGGGGATTCCGCAACTTCCTTGGAAAGCCTATTCCAGTGCTTAACTACCCTTATAGTTGGAAAGTTTTTCCTAATATCTAACCTAAATCTCCCTTGCTGCAGATTAAGACAATTACTTCTTGTCCTGCCTTCAGTGGACATGGAAAACAATTGATCACTTTCCTCTTTATAACAGCCCTTACTTTATCTGATTTATATTATCAGGTCCCCCTCAGTCTTCTTCTCTCGCAATTAAACATGGCTAGTTTTTTTTAGCCTTTCCTCATAGGCAAAGTTTTCTAAACCTATTATCATCTTTGTTGCTCTCCTCTGGACACTCTTCCATTTGTCCACATCTTTCTTACAGTGTGGTACACAAAATTCTACACAGTACTCCAGTTGAGGCTTAATCAATGCTGAATAGAGCGGACCGTTACCTCTCACATCTTACATACAACGATCCTGTTAATACACCCAAGAATTATATTAACCATTTCCAAAAAGAGATCCATTATTGGCTCATATTCAATTAATGATCCACTATAGATCCCCAGATTTTTCTGCAGTACTGCTTTCTAGGCAGTTATTCCCTGTTTGTAGTTGTGCATTTGATTTTTCATTCCTATGTGCAGTACTTCACATTTATCTTCACTGAATTTGATCTTGATGATTTTTTATCAAGTCTCCAATTTATTAAGGTCATTTTGAAATTGACATTTGTCCTCCAAAGCAGTAACAACCCTTCCACACTGGTGTCATCTGCACATTTTATAAGCATACTCTCCACGTCACTAGCCAGATCACTAATGAAAATATTGAACAGTGCTGGATCTAGGACAGAGCCTTTTGGAACCCCACTAGATAGAACCATTGATAACTACTTTATTAGTCTGGTCTTTCAAAGAGTTGGGCACCCACTTTATAGTAATTCCACCTAGACCATGTTTCCCTAGTTTGCTTATGAGAATGTCATGTGGAACTGTGTCAAAAGCCTTATTAAAATCAAGCTATATCACACCTACTGCATCCCCACCACCCCCTAGGCCAGTAACCCTGTCAAAAAAGAAATTAGCTTGGTTTGGCATGATTTGTTCTGGACAGTCCATATCGACTACTACTTAGCACTCTCTTGTCTCCTGGGTGCTAAAAGCTGATTATTTAATAATTTGTTTCAGTATCTTTCCAGGTATTCAAGTTAGGATGACTCTTGTATAATTCCCTGAGTCCTCTTTGTTCCCCTTTTTAAAGATAGATACTATGTTCCCCCTTCTGTTCTCTTGGACCTCGCCCATCCTCCATAAGTTCTCCAAAATAATTGCTAATGGTTCCAAGATTGTGTCAGCTGGTTCTTTCAGTAACCTACGGTGAATGTCATCCCTGATGACTTGAATACATCTAGCTTGTCTAAATATACTTGAACCATTTCCCCTCTTCTCTTCCTCCACCACCGCCCCCCCACCCCGCCCCATTCTGGTTTGTGTTCCTTCCCCCTTGTTGTCAGTTTTCTTACCCAACTAATATTAACTGTGTGTCATTTTTCATTAATAGCAACCAGAAGAGGGCAGCAAAGATCAGGGAATAGAGCAGACTGGGACGAGGAGACAAGCTAGCTACTGTACAGTGGAATATTATGAAATTAAGTTATTTTGACGATCCACCACGCACATGTATATACTCCCTAATCTACTTCAAATAATGTGGCAGCTCCAAGGCAACAACTAGCCAAGCAGTAGCTATTTCCTTAGTAAGTATGAAATTCAGTTTAATTTATAACTGTCTGGGCAGGAAAGGAGGATATCATGTTGGTGTCTTACACTAACCCTCCCCATAAAAAGGAATTAGAAAGAGGGAATGACTGGTTGTATGCAAAGACTAGGCCACACTTCACTTGGAATTTTTCTAGGCTGGGAAAATAAGGCAGGATTTTAAACACAACTTTGCCCCTTATGCAGACAGAACAAAGATGTGTTTTCAAATCTTTTAGTTTGTCATGGTCAACTCTGGCTCATTTTATCCCTCTGCTGAAAGATTCTCTTCAGTAGTCATTATTTATTATAAAAGTCAGATGTTTGTCTTCTATACCTAAAGTATAATTCATAAAGGAAGGATATCTCTGTTCATTATTGGTAGCATAGAAGGTTTTAGCTGTGCTTAATTCTAAACTACAGGAAGCATTTCAGACACATTATGCTGATCTGGAAAACATGATTTTGTTTTTTGTTTTTGTTTTATTTACAAAGAATTACCAGCAGAATAGAAAATAGAGATGATATATCCCTCTAATCTAAGCATGAATTGCAGCAAATATGTCTTGAATTGAAGCAAATCTTTACGTCATTTATGTATTGGACTGGAGTACACTGAGATCAGATAATGCACCTTAAAATGTCAGGACAACATTCATATGTACAAGCATAGATTACAGTAGCTAATTTTATGTGTGTAGGAGGAAGAAAGGGGCATTGAAAACTTATGACAGGAAGAACTTTCTGTGTTAGAGTTTTCAAAAATACATACCTCAAAGCTTGCTTGTATGTACATGTTTTACTGATGAGTAATGAATTGTTGGTTGAGTGACGGATTACAGTTTAAGAACTTTAAGTAAATTGTGAAAAGTTGGGAGTGTAACTGACCTCAGGTGAGAGGCACCAATAAGTGCTGGGCAATCTAGTGGCCCAATTCATCTTCATTTCAAGTTCATGTTTCTTAAACATGCTGACTCTTGCATCACAGGGTAAACATGCTATGTTGGCTTCACGGTTTATGGTTTCTTTTGAGGAGGAACCCAGACCAAAACCCACTCCTCCTTGAAATGTCTATACATGTTGTATTATTTAAAGCCCTGTGTGAAATTATTTGGAACCGCTAGAAAGATATAGAAAGAACAGCTTTAGCACATTATAGTAAAGGATCCCCTGAACTTTCAACTGTAAAAGTCAACAAGGAAATAGATTTGGTTAACAAGATGACAATTCATTTGAAGTTATTTCTTACAGTACTTCTCACCGTTCTACACAAGCACTTAATCTTTGCTAGCTGTGAACTAAAGCACTGGTGAAATTCTTCACCATTGCAGAGGCTCAGGCCCTGATCCAGCAAAGTACTTAAGTACATATTTCATTTTAAGCACATGAATAGTCCCAGTGTTTAACTGAATGGTAGATATTTGGCTGTCAATAGGATACTCGTGTGCTTAAAGTGAAGCATGCGTTTAAGTGCTTTCCTGGATTGGGGCCTTAGATATCCTGGTCAGCGGTACTATAAAAAAGCATTAGAGAGAACTAGTTCTGAACATTTGATATATAAATGATTCTCTTATTCATTTGTAGGCACAGAATGGGGGAAGGGGAAATACCACGTAAAGTCATTTTACAACAAGGATTTGTGACAACTATCAAGAAAAGTATAATTTAAGATTTTCTTTGATCACAAAGAATGAGAAGTACTTGTGGCACTAACAAATTTATTTGAGCATAAGCTTTCGTGGACTAAAGCCCACTTCATCAGATGCATCACAGTTATCCTTTGAACACAGTTACCCTTAATGTTATGAAACAAACAGTTATATTTTAAAACATAGACCAAATATTACTCTCACCCTGAAAAACTTAAGGACTTAAAAAATGATTATTTAGACAATGCCTCTGTTCCTTACTGAATACTGGTTGGCCGCAGCCCTGTTTTTAAGTTACTCTTGAATGTGCGACTGTTTTGTTTAGTTCTGTCTAAATTCCCACAAGGTGGCAGTGTCTCAGTATGTGCTTTTTTATGTTTGAGTCCGTATCAGTTTATATTGAATTACTGCATTTGCAAGGGTTACAGGACAGCATGCTGCTTTCCAGACAGAAGAGCTATAAGAAGGGGGTGGTAGCACCCTGCAGAATTGTTATGGAAGATCGGATGTGCTAATCTACCTCACTCCTCTCGAGTTGCCCTTGATTTGGACTTTCCAGCCATAACATTATAACACATCTGAGGTTATATTAGAAACTGGGTGAGCCTCAAGAATTAATGTCTCAGATCCAGGTCTCTAGTTCAAATCTGGCTTTCTGAGGGGCCAACTAAAACTATAGCGTAAACTCCCCGAGGGACTAAAGAGCATCACAAACCTCCCTATCTTCCTAAGTGCAAAGTGCATTTCTTTGACCTTACCTTCTTTAACATAAACATACGGCAATGTGTGGATATAGTTAAACACATTCCAAAACAAAACACTCCACTGCACATATTTCTCCCCCTGGGAGAGGATGAGAGAATAAACATGTGACAGATGTTAAACATGTTGCTTAATGCACTGCTGAAAAGTGCTCAGACACTGCGGCTATGAACGCAGCATAAGAAACTTGTGTTAGTGAAGGGGTGCTATGTGACACAGGATCCTTGACAAAAGGTCTCCCGGTTCTTTGCAAACCACTTTCACCTCAGATCTGCCAAACTCACTACACCAAAAACAGATCTTGCATGGTATTTATCCATAAAGACTAACACGTAAGGTATCTATAGAAAGCTCATAACTTGTCAAGATTCATAATCATTGTGAGATGTATGTACAGGTAATATTTAATGAATAATGCAATTATATTGAAAGTATGCTTTATGAACTTGGAGTAAGAGTTATTCTTCAGGGATAATATGTCTCGTTGATGGCCCATTCAAACAGGAGGGAGTTGTCACCCCACCAGGGCTAGCTGGTGATGTAATGCAAGGCTCAATTGTCAAGCCTTGCTCCATCTGAAGACTTTTAATGGAAAACCATCAGAGATAACTGCAAACAATTGAAACCACTTGGAGATAAAATAGGAACATTACAACAGACAGAGAATCACCCTGCCTATTAATAGAGACAAAAGACTGTTTCAGAAGTGTAATACAGGGTAGGGAAAGGCACTCTGTATACTTTCCCTGAGGAGACATCTTTGGGAGTGGCGATGTTCTCGTGCAAAATTGGATCCTGATTCCCATGAAGCCAGCCAGCTCTGTAATAGACTGAACTTTGGGGCGGCACGCAGGCTGATTTATTAGATAGGAAAGGTAACTATTAATAAGTGTAGATTGTTTTGTATCAAAGCCATTTGTTTTCATCCCTCACTCTTGCTTCTGGTTAGCATTTTAAGATAAAAGAAAAGGAGTACTTGTGGCACCTTAGAGACTAACCAATTTATTTGAGCATAAGCTTTCGTGAGCTGCATCCGATGAAGTGAGCTGTAGCTCATGAAAGCTTATGCTCAAATAAATTGGTTAGTCTCTAAGGTGCCACAAGTACTCCTTTTCTTTTTGCAAATACAGACTAACACGGCTGTTACTCTGAAACCTGTCATTTTAAGATAGTTTGGTATCTTCCCATGTTATTTATTTAATACCTCTGTGTTGGTATTGAGGACATTATAGCACTTATTAAATCAAAGTGAATACTTGATTGTAAATAATTCAGTGAATTTCTTCTCTTTTGCTGTTCACAAACTGTCCATAAGCAAATCATAATTTTTGTTTCATATCTCTTCATTAGTAAAAATTATTTGATAAATGCTTCCTATGAACCACTCTTGATCTATAGATTCTTTGTAGGCAGTTCATTGCAAGTATCAACAATGAAAAGACATGAAGTGTCAATTAGTTTGATCACATGGTATTGTCTGCGTCCTGTGATTGGATGAGTTTAGCTCTTGGAATCAGATATCTGATGTGAATAGTCAGTCCCATTCACATTAGGTGAATATTTACTGAACAGTTCCTTAAAATTTGCTGAGATAGTTCTTCAGCTGGTGTAAATTAGTGTAGCTCCATTAAAGACAATTAAACCAGCTGAAGATCTGTGCTATGGGTTTCCATGTAAATTTTTGTCAAAACTCATTGGCACTAGACTATTCACAGAAAGTGAATCAAAAAGAAATTTTGCGGGGAAGGAGGGAGGGGGTTAGAAAGACCAGCAAAGCAAATTCCTAATTTTTATTCAAGTGAATATTTGCTGAAAATGTTTAGAGGCTTTCATTCAACTTTGCAGGTGTTGATTTAATGAAGAGGTGTATATTGCATCTCAGGGCAGGCCTACGCTGCCGCTTAAGTCAATCTAACTTTCATCGCTCAGGGCTGTGAAAAAGACACACATCCCCGAGTGAAACAAGTTATAGCAACCTGAGCACCGTCCACACCGGTGCCGTGTCAGAGGGAGAGGCTCTCCTGCCAAGAAGGCTTCAGCCTCTTGTCGAGGTGGAATACTTATGATGATAGGAGAGCAGTCTCCTGTTGGCACAGAGCATCTTCACCAGATGAGCTACAGCGGTGCAGCTGGATTGGTGCCGTTGCGCCAATGTAGCGCTGCGAGCGTAGACGTGCCCTCAGAGAGAGCAACCTCAGCTTCCTTGAGAGTCTTGACAGTCCTGTGTCAACCAAACAGAGCTCTGACCTCTTTGGTACCAGGAAAGTAGAAAACAAATAAAATGAAGTTTGCCTTTAATATTCATCGATTTTAAGGCTGGAAGGAGCCATTATGATCAACTGTTCTCATCTCCTGGATAGCACAAACCACAGTCTTTTACAAAGTGGTACCTGCACCCTTGCTGTAACTTCTGGTAGCGTTAGACCAGATCTTTTATGAAGAAGTCAAATCTTGATTTAAAGACTTCAAGTGACAGAGAATCCACCACATCCCTAGGTAAAGTGTTAAAATATTCTGCCTTATTTCTGGTCTGAATTTATTTAGCTTCAGCTTCCAGCCATTTAGCATTTTGATCAAATAGAGTTTGTACCACTTTCCATTCACCACCCCACACATCATTTTTTAAAATTGGGTTTAAAAGCCTACTTAATATTGCTAGGAGAAGTATCACTTGTCCATACTAAGTATGAATTTCTTTGAGAAAAGTACAATTTAAAGGAACACACAGTCACACCTTTTCGCTCATCTTCTAATAACCGAATAAGTCACTGCTACAGAATTCTTCCTTTAAAGCTTTACCTGACTAAAAGTTAATGCTGGGACAAGGGGCCATTTTGTCAAAAGTGGAAATTTACTGAAACTCATCATTCCTGGGGCATTTTTATAATAGAATGAATGCTCTTTCCCTTGGAAAGCCTTATAGAAATATGCAAGAATTTTTTTTATTCTCTCTATATTTTTTGCCAAATATTTCCCTGTCCTCATTCCTTTAAGCATTTATGACTAGGCACCATATTGTGTCTTTGCTGTCTGAAAGCCACCTACCTGAGAGGTCAGCTTTGATTTTTATCAGGCTCATATTTTAGTAGAGTCAAGGTTCCCAATAATTATCAGTGCCGAACCTCCCAGCAATAGGAATTCCGGCTGCTACCAAGCCATCATTTGATATCTTGGGACAATTACATACTGATGACAGAAAAATCCAAGTATGTCTAAACTCAAAGTGCTCCCAATGCTGCTGCTCAGCACACGGTGATCATTTTAATTTATTCCTGAATTATGTTAGATTTTGTTTCTAGGCACAAAGTAGTTTGTCATCTGAATTTTTTTAATGCATATTCATGGTTATAGAAGAGCAGATTTTGTTCTTTTCTTCATACTTTCCTAAGATGAAAGTTATTAAAGCAAGGCGAAAACCAGTGAAGCAGCAGATTAGTTTCATATTAGGCACTGGTGGTTACATTCTGATCACAGAATAAAAACACACATTGCAATGCTAGTTGTGACTAGCATCTTTAAGCTGTAGGATTTGCTTTACAAATTTTTTACAGCACACGTAACAGGGGGTCCCACGCATGTTCATCACAGTACAGGAAGATTTCAGAGTAACAGCCGTGTTAGTCTGTATTCGCAAAAAGAAAAAGGAGTACTTGTGGCACCTTAGAGACTAACCAATTTATTTGAGCATAAGCTTTCGTGAGCTACAGCTCACTTCATCGGATGCATACTGTGGAAAGCGTAGAAGATCTTTTTATATACACACACACAGCATGAAAAAATACCTCCTCCCACCCCACTCCCCTGCTGGTAATAGCTTATCTAAAGTGATCACTCTCCTTACAATGTGTATGATAATCAAGTTGGGCCATTTCCAGCACAAATCCAGGTTTTCTCACCCCCCCCCCCGCCCCCACCACACACACAAACCCACTCTCCTGCTGGTAACAGCTTATCTAAAAGTGACCACTCTCTTTACAATGTATGTGATAATCAAGGTGGGCCATTTCCAGCACAAATCCAGGGTTTAACAAGAACGTCTGAGGAAGGGAGGAGGTATGAAAAAACAAGGGGAAACAGGTTACCTTGCATAATGACTTAGCCACTCCCAGTCTCTATTCAAGCCTAAGTTAATTGTATCCAATTTGCAAATGAATTCCAATTCAACAGTTTCTCGCTGGAGTCTGGATTTGAATTTTTTTTGTTGTAATATCGCAACTTTCATGTCTGTAATCGCGTGACCAGAGAGATTGAAGTGTTCTCCGACTGGTTTATGAATGTTATAATTCTTGACATCTGATTTGTGTCCATTTATTCTTTTACGTAGAGACTGTCCAGTTTGACCAATGTACATGGCAGAGGGGCATTGCTGGCACATGATGGCATATATCACATTGGTGGATGTGCAGGTGAACGAGCCTCTGATAGTGTGGCTGATGTTATTAGGCCCTCTGATGGTGTCCCCTGAATAGATATGTGGGCACAGTTGGCAACGGGCTTTGTTGCAAGGATAGGTTCCTGGGCTAGTGGTTCTGTTGTGTAGTATGTGGTTGCTGGTGAGTATTTGCTTCAGGTTGGGGGGCTGTCTGTAGGCAAGGACTGGCCTGTCTCCCAAGATTTGTGAGAGTGTTGGGTCATCCTTCAGGATAGGTTGTAGATCCTTAATAATGCGTTGGAGGGGTTTTAGTTTGGGGCTGAAGGTGACAGCTTGTGGCGTTCTGTTATTTTCTTTGTTAGGCCCGTCCTGTAGTAGGAGACTTCTGGGAACTCTTCTGGCTCTATCAATCTGTTTCTTCACTTCCGCAGGTGGGTATTGTAGTTGTAAGAATGCTTGATAGAGATCTTGTAGGTGTTTGTCTCTGTCTGAGGGGTTGGAGCAAATGCGGTTGTATCGCAGAGCTTGGCTGTAGACGATGGATCGTGTGGTGTGGTCAAGGTGAAAGCTGGAGGCATGTAGGTAGGAATAGCGGTCAGTAGGTTTCTGGTATAGGGTGGTGTTTATGTGACCATCATTTATTAGCACTGTAGTGTCCAGGAAGTGGATCTCTTGTGTGGACTGGACCAGGCTGAGGTTGATGGTGGGATGGAAATTGTTGAAATCATGGTGGAATTCCTCAAGGGCTTCTTTTCCATGGGTCCAGATGATGAAGATGTCATCAATATAGCGCAAGTAGAGTAGGGGCGTTGGGGGACGAGAGCTGAGGAAGCGTCGTTCTATGTCCGCCATAAAAATGTTGGCATACTGTGGGGCCATGCGGGTACCCATAGCAGTGCCGCTGATCTGAAGGTATACATTGTCCCCAAATGTAAAATAGTTATGGGTAAGGACAAAGTCACAAAGTTCAGCCACCAGGTTAGCCGTGACATTATCGGGGATAGTGTTCTTGACGGCGTGTAGTCCATCTTTGTGTGGAATGTTGCTGTAGAGGGCTTCTACATCCATAGTGGCCAGGATGGCATTATCAGGAAGATCACCGATGGACTGTAGTTTCCTCAGGAAGTCAGTGGTGTCTTGAAGGTAGCTGGGACTGCTGGTAGCGTAGGGCCTGAGGAGGGAGTCTACATAACTAGACTATCCTGCTGTCAGGGTGCCAATGCCTGAGATGATGGGGCGCCCAGGATTTCCAGGTTTATGGATCTTGGTTAGTAGATAGAATATCCCAGGTCGGGGTTCCAGGGGTGTGTCTGTGCGGATTTGATCTTGTGCTTTTTCAGGGAGTTTCTTGAGCAAATGCTGTAGTTTCTTTTGGTAACTCTCAGTGGGATCAGAGGGTAATGGCTTGTAGAAAGTGGTGTTGGAGAGCTGCCGAGCAGCCTCTTGTTCATATTCCGACCTATTCATGATGACAACAGCACCTCCTTTGTCAGCCTTTTTGATTATGATGTCAGAATTGTTTCTGAGGCTGTGGATGGCATTGTGTTCCGCACGGCTGAGGTTGTGGGGCAAGTGATGCTGCTTTTCCACAATTTCAGCCCGTGCACGTCGGCGGAAGCACTCTATGTAGAAGTCCAGTCTGCTGTTTCGACCTTCAGGAGGAGTCCACAAGCTTTCGTGAGCTACAGCTCACTTCATCGGATGCATACTGTGGAAAGTGTAGAAGATCTTTTTATATACACACAAAGCATGAAAAAATACCTCCTCCCACCCCACTCTCCTTCTGGTAATAGCTTATCTAAAGAAGAGGCATGCTTATTTTGCACCATACTATCAGGTGAAATCTAGAACCCAGATTCTAAGTGAATTTAAATATTGAGAAATCATCAGGTATTTTTTTAAAACACAAAGTTTGTCATCTTCCCTTGCTAGTAAATCAGGATCTCTCATAAGCTATCATATTCTTACACTATGTACTCAGTTGAATCCTTTCTCCATGACCGTGTTCCAAATTAAACTTTAAGATTCCAGGAAAATTCTAACACATGTTTAAATCAGTCAGAAGTTAACTAACAAAGTGGGTGGGGGTAGGGGAGGGGCGGACTTTCCTCCCTTGTGCAGCAGTTGCATTTCATCTGCTTACAGCATAGGGTCGCTTTCAGTTCCAAGGGCTGAGATGACTTGTCAGAATGTATATGGGGGGAGGGACAGCTCAGTGGTTTGAACGTTGGCCTGCAAAACCCAGGGTTGTGAGTTCAATCCCTGAGGGGGCCATTTAGGGATCTGGGGCAAAAATTGGGGATTGGTCCTGCTTTGAGCAGGGGGTTGGACTAGATGACCTCCTGAGGTTCTTTCCAACCCTGATATTCTATGATTCTATGGCAAAATAAGAGGTTAAGGAAAGTTAACTTGAATAAGTATCAGTAAAAAGTTTACTTTCGAGAGGGTACTGTGTAGTATTGCTTATTCACAAAAGCAATACTAAGAACTCTAGGCTGTAAGGGAGGCAGAATGGTGAAGTGGACTGGAATTTGGGAGATCTGGATTCTGTTCTTGGGCAAGTCACTTTGTTTTTTTGTGCCTCAGCTTCCTCATCTGTAAAATGGGGATAATGTTATTTGCCTGCCTTTGTTCAACTGCTTTGCAATCTATAGATGAAAAGTGCTATATAAGAGATTACTACTATTTATTTATTCTGTAGGACTATATAAGGAGACTCCAAACAGCAGACTTTGGGACTGTAAGGGGAAAGTCTGTATTAAAAACAAATGGGTCGTTATATGACTATATTATCAAAATTATCCTTCTTTCCAATCCTCTTTGTTGTGCAGTGTGGTGTGTGGCATCTGGTTGCCTCCCTCCATCTCAGAGATGGCTGCATTTTGGTGGTGCTCAGACATGATGGTGAACGAAGGCCATATAATCACCAGGATATCAGATAAAGTATAGTACTGTCTACAGGGCTGAGTCACTACTCCTTTGGCATATATGTTTTATATAATGGTTATAGTACCTATATAAAATATTATTGTCCAAGTATTTTACATTGGACCCATAAGAGGACACCACACCAGCTTGCTGTTACGCTGAGAGACAACTCAAAATGTTTCTGATTCATCAGCAGCTTCCCAAGAATCTGAAGGCTGTGTCCGAATGGAGCAACCTGAAAGGCACCAAGTGGCTTTTTAAAGGGGAGTAATCAGTAATTTATTTATTTTTTTCCTTTTTTGCATGGAGTGTGGGTTATGAGAAAGTGTTGGTAGCCAAATATTTTTGCAGGCCTCACAAGACAAAACACTAAAGCTAGCCCTGCATGCTTCCTCTTGTTTTTTTGCTATATATATAATAAATTTTGATTGAAATTAGTCTACAAGGTGTGCCAGAGATTCTTGCTACTTGAGTTTTAAAAACACAGGCCCTGGTATTGCAATGCAATGTGGTAGTGTAGTCACCTGAGATCTAGGGAATATGGTCTCTTACCATTGATAATAGTTAAGGAAAATTAGGCCTTATTTTATACTATATTTAATGTTTAAAGACAACTGCAAAGGCTAATTATGCCCTTGTGATGAATTTCACCGAATGAATGGAATTAATTTCCAGGCCAAGACACTTAAAAGCAACAAAGCAGGGTATGGCACACAATCTCTTTCTCCTCCCTCCCCCCCAAAATTACCATAGATGTTCTGCCCAATTCTGGGCACTTGAGAAACCCGATTCCAATTAATGCCTCCTATAGGAGGTAGCATTTCCTGGAAAAGTGATAGAACCTCCATCATTCTTTATTTTTGATTTTGCAATATTATCCCATGAGTTCAGGAATAACAACAAAAACCTATCTACAACCTATCCTGAAGGATGACCCAACACTCTCACAAATCTTGGGAGACAGGCCAGTCCTTGCCTACAGACAGCCCCCCAACCTGAAGTGAATACTCACCAGCAACCACATACCACACAACAGAACCACTAACCCAGGAACCTATCCTTGCAACAAAGCCCGTTGCCAACTGTGCCCACATATCTATTCAAGGGACACCATAGAGGGCCTAATAACATCAGCCACACTATCAGAGGCTCGTTCACCTGCACTTCATGTTATATGCCATCATGTGCCAGCAATGCCCCTCTGCCATGTACATTGGTCAAACTGGACAGTCTCTACGTAAAAGAATAAATGGACACAAATCAAATGTCAAGAATTATAACATTCATAAACCAGTCGGAGAACACTTCAATCTCTCTGGTCACACGATTACAGACATGAAAGTTGCGATATTACAACAGAAAAACTTCAAATCCAGACTTCAGCGAGAAACTGCTGAATTGGAATTCATTTGCAAATTGGATACAATTAACTTAGGCTTGAATAGAGACTGGGAGTGGCTAAGTCATTATGCAAGGTAACCTATTTCCCCTTTTTTTTTAAACTACCCGCCCCCCGCCCCCTTCCTCAAACGTTCTTGTTAAACCCTGGATTTGTGCTGGAAATGGCCCACCTTGATTATCATACACATTGTGAGGAGAGTGATCACTTTACATAAGCTATTACCAGCAGGAGAGTGGGGTGGGGGGAGAGAAAACCTTTTGTAGTGATAATCACTCATTTTTTCATGGTTTGTGTGTATAAAAACGTCTTCTGTATTTTCCACAGTATGCATCCGATGAAGTGAGCTGTAGCTCATGAAAGCTTATGTTCAAATAAATTGGTTAGTCTCTAAGGTGTCACAAGTACTCCTTTTCTTTTAACAAAAATTAGACACATGGAAGGAGAATTAGAGTGACAGGAGCCTTGCGTAAGGTAGTTTCAAAATCATCACAATAGCAGTATACAAAAAATCCAAGTAATACATTGTAAGATCTTTGGGGCAGGGACTCTCTTTTCCTGTGTGTGCATAGAGTGGCTAACACTGTGGGGTCCAACCTTGGTTAAGGTCCCTAGGTGCCACTGCAGTGTAAATGTTTTTTATAAATAGGGCAAGAGGAAAGAAATACCCAAATCCGTATTTGCTTAAATCCACAGTGTGCCGTTCTCATAAGCATGTGTGTCCCAGCTGATTTTCATCCTGTGAATCATTTAAGAGGACAATGAATATACAACATTTCTTACAACCTCCTATTTGATGTCTTCTCCTTTGTACAATTAAAATTGACCATGATTTTCCACTAACACAATTACCCATGTTACTGGGCTCACTACAAGAATATATGGATAAAATTCTGTAGCCTGTTCTATACAGGAGGTCAGATTAAGAACATAAGAATGGCTACACTGGGTCAGAGCAATGGTCCTTCTAGACCAGTATCCTGTCTTCTGATAGTGGCTGGTGCCAGATGCTTCAGAGGGAGTGAACAGAACAGGGCAATTTATCAAGTGTTCCATCCCCTTTTGTCCAGTCCCAGCTTCCTGCAGTCAGAGGTTTAGGGGCACGCAGAGTGTGGGGTTGTATCCCTGACCAGCTTGCCTAATAACTATTGATGAACCTATCCTCCATGGATTATCTTGGGGCTTTTTTAACCCAGTTATACCCTTGGCTTCACAACATCCCCTGGCAACACGTTGACTGTGTGTGGTGAAATAGTACTTCCTTATGTTTGTTTTAAACGTGCTGCCTATTCATTTAATTGGCTGATCCTTGGTTCTTGCATTATGTGAAGGGGTAAATAACACTTCCTTATTCAGTTTCTCCACACCATTCATGATTTTTATTGGCTAGATTATCTAATCCCTTCTTGCCTTAAAATCTGTGAGTATGTCAATCCCGGCCTGATATTGAACTGAGACAAAGCTGCAACATTTACACACATAACATATATCTTTCAGTGTGAACAACGTTAAAAACAGTAATACTATATTAATTGGCGGTGGATAATAAATTAACCATTCTCTACCTGTGTAACAAGCCTTCTGAATAGATTCAGGAAACGGTTCCTGCCTTTGTCACAGGTATAGCAGCATGTCTGGTCTTTCCAAGGTAGCATAAGTAGACGACTGGCTATACTATCTGAGACAGACATACAATAGATTGGCTGGCTGAAAGTTAAGGCTATTTTCCTAAAAATAAGGGATGGGATGTCCTATGTGGGAGAGACAAGTAAAGTAAGTATCTGGAGGAGAATGTATGCAGGGAAAGTATCCTTGTTTTCAGAAAACCTGAATCCTCTAGTAACATTTACTTAATTCTAATGAAAAGATACACAAAAATCTCCAAAGATGATTGCAATTTATGCAACCAGACACTTTTCCCAGTGGAAACCTTCATGTAGACATGTTACTGGCACTAGTGTCACCTGATGATCTTATGGTGCTTATTGCTTTGAAATATGCTAAATACAATGTTGCTCTAGGGTCAGTGTATAAATTCCTGGTGTTTGACTTTTATGAGATTTTTATCAACCTTTCTGGCATTTGAGACCCCCAAACTGCTGACACCTAAACTGTGTTTTGGAATGATATGGACCCAAATAATGATGAACAAAGCAGAATGAGTCATGTTTATTTTAGTATTGATGGAAAGCTAAGATTGTATTTGGTAAAAACTTTACCCAACAATACATGGTTTCCTACTTTTACTGTACTTTTCTGTATGTGTATATTGGATTCATATGAAGAAATTGTGAAAGGAACATATTACAGTTCTCAGGGATGATCTTAACAGAAGTAGGTTTATTGGGGGGGGGGGTTACAGTTACCATTTATAATTTTTCCTGTGAAGCACTGTTGGAGTCCAAATCTAAATTCCTTAACCACAAGTCAAAAACTACTAAAGTTGACAACATATTTGGATTCATTTTGATCCCTTTGAAGAGCTAGGCCCAATTTACAGGTTCCGTTAATACATTTTGATTTCCCAAGCATGTTATGAATTTGAAATTAATTAAAATCAATCTTGAAAGACCTCCATCCACTTCCTAGTCAACCTGTTCCTCCCCCGTTCCCTTAAAACTCCATTCAGAGTCACAGAAGCAATCATGGGGATCAGAGTATAATTATGAAACTAGCAGGGCTGCACAGAATGATTTAGACCCCAGTTACATGTTTTGTAGTGTCAGTCAGTCTCCTTTTTAAGGCATCTAAAGCCTGTGGAATTTTCTTGTCTAGTAACAGGGTGATTCCTGCTTCCTGAATCTTAAACACGGGATTTCCACCCCCCAACCACACAAACAAACAGAATGATTCTGTTCCATCAGGGATCTTTTTAAGGTATTGTGGAAGAGCCAACTGCTTCTTAAAATGGATGCTGTTAGAAGAGTCAATATTTTCCACCCATAGTCATTCAATTTATAATTGTTCGTGGTATTTCCTATTCTAAGTTTAGGATCACAAACTGTGGCCTGTGGCCCATTGGTTGTCCATGGGGCACCGTGGTCTATGGAAAGCTGGCTAGTCACAAGATGCTGTCTACTCTCCTTGCACACCCCTTGCTAAAATGCATCATGAAGCAGCTAAAAATACACTGACCACTTTCCTGACATTACTTTGCCATTTAAGAAAGTTTTTAGGTCCTACAAGGATGTCACAAGATCATGAGTGGGAGGGGAGGCAGTCGAAACATGAATGGAAGGGAAAGTGTACCCAGTGTATTCTCTATACCTAAGATGTAGCCCACACACTTCAAAATCCTGAGAACTTTTGGAATAGGTGATACCACTGTAAATTTAACTATTCTGAGTGGTACAGTCAAATACTGAGGTGACCATCATGTTGACTTTTGTTTTAAATGGTGCCCACTGACTCCACTTTAGCCATTTATACTATGCCAAAAGTAAAAATGTAGGCTAGATCTCCAGCTCCTCTGCACAAGCCTTGCACAAAATCAGTTACTGGTAAAAGGTAATATTAGAGAATGAAACAATAACATTAACAGTAAAAAAAAACCTTCAAAATTTGAAGGTATCCGTGTATGTAATATGTTTTTTAAGGTTAATGTAGGTGATTTTGTGTGTGTTTATGGGGACATTTACAGACACACAAGCAAGGGTTAAACAACAGTAAATTTCTGATACTGCAAAATGACATAAAAAGCAGTTAAGGCTGAAAATCTGTCCACCTTGTCCATATGCCTTGGTATGTTGTTCTGGAGGTCTCGGATCAGATCAGAATGTTCTATCATATCCAGTCTCCATTTTCTTATGCTACAAATATTGTCCTCCCAACATGGAGAGTCAAACTTTTCATACTATAGGCTGACACTTTCCCCTACCATCTTCTGAGACTCTGAATTATTCCCTTCCTTAATATTGTTCTCTGGAAGGTATTTATAGAGTATGATCACTTGGCCCCAGCCTGTCTTTTCTGCACTAGGATCAGAAGGAAAAGGCATCTTCCTGCTAAGTGAATCTCCACCATAATGCCACTCTGTCTGGAGCTGGTAAGGAGACACTTTATTCAGGCTAAACTCTGCAACAGATTTGGTGACTCAGTGCAATGACATAGGACCCGGCACCGACCTTTCTGGTGACATTATGATGATATGACCATCTTACCAAACGTGAAGTCAGCACTAGGACACAAAAGTCCAAGGTATTAAGAGAAAATCACCTACCTGCATCAAGAAGGGTTTTCTCTGAACTGGTTTGACCGGACTCCAAAGGGGAGTGAGCCAGAAAAGGAGCACTAGCTTTAAGGCATGTATTGTGTATACTTCATAAAAGAAAGCTTTCAAGAGAGGAATGTGCAAGTTATTGCAGTCCTAGGGCAACAGTCACTCATGTACCAGCAAGTTACATAAGTTTTACTGTTTTTGTCTAATGACTCGCCTCAACTTGTCAGTGCCCTTTATCCACAATTATCTGAATGTTCAGCTCATAGTGTACAAGAGATGCAGTGACTGAAAAAGAATCTATTTGATGGCAGCTAATGATAAACAATTTTCTGCCTCTATTGGTTGATTAGCAGGTATCCACACCTATCAAATATATATAAACTCCAGTTAAACAAAGGCATAACAAGATCCAACAAAGTCAGAAAAAAATCAAACAAGAAACAAAACAGTTTAACAACTGTGATGGTAAATAGCCTTTGGAACAGAATAGCAAGGGAGGTGATTAAAAGCTCTTGGAGGTTTGAAGGCCTAGCTGAAAGAAATTCTCTGATTCAGACTCAAGTTACTGGGCTCAGTGCAGGAATTACTGTGTTTTAATTCTATGGCCTGTGTTAATGAGATAATCATACTAGTCCTTCCAAACCTGAGAGTCAAATTCTCCATAAATGAGTGTGCTTCTATTGAAGTAAATGAAGTTACTCTAATTTGCAGGATTAAGACAGGATGGAAACTGGTTTACAATTTTAGGGCAAAAGAAGAGTGATCCTACGTCGATACAGGATCAAGTGCTTTAAAAGAGTGATGTGCCAGAACACATGAGCTGTCACTGAAATTCCATAGTGGTTCCACAGCCTGGAGCAATGTTCCACAACCATTTAGGGCAGGAAGTAAAGAATACTGATCTCAACTGTGAATTTTGGAGATGGGATGTAGTTACTTTATTTCAAATTGGGCCAGGAGGAGACTAGGGCTAACACCTCTACTCTTTCTAAGAGTAATATGGTATCTTTAACAACCACCTGTAGGACAGACCCTGATTCTGGATGTCACCTGAAAGATGACACCTCTGATAGCACAACATCCAACATGCATTAATTAGAGAGAGAGAGAATGAACATAATGGCCATACTGGGTCAGACCAATGGTCCATCTAGCCCAGTATCCTGTCACTGACAATAGCCGGTGCTAGACGTTTCTGAGGGAATAAACAGAATGGAGGAGTTTCAAGTGATCCATCCCCTGTCATCCAGGTCCAGTTTCTGGCAGTTGAAGGTTTAGGGACACCTGGAGCATGGAGTTGCATTGCTAACCATCTTGACTAACACTCATTGAGGGACCTAGCCTCCATGATCTTATCTAATTCTTTTCTGAACCCAGTTATCCATAGGGTTTTTGTAATGCAGTTCTGAACTTTTGGCCTTCACAACATCTTGTGGCAATGAGTTCCACAGATTGACTGTGCATTGTGTGAAGAAGTACTTCCTTTAGTTTTAAACCTGCTGCCTATTAATTTCATCGGGTGACCCCTTAGTTCTTGTGTTATGTGAAGAGGTAAATAACACTTCCCTATTCACTTTCTTGACACTATGCATGATTTTATAGACCTCTATCCTATTATCCCTCCCTCCCCCCCCCCCTTAGTTGTCTTTTTTCAAAGCTGACCAGTCCCAGTCTTTTTAATCTTTCCTCCTCTGGAAGCTGTTCCATATTGCTATTCATTTTCATTACCTCTCTTTGTACCTTTTCCAATTCTAATATATCTTCGAGATGGGGTGACCAGAATTCCATGCATCATTCAATGCATCATTTAATCCATCATACCATGGATTTATGTAATGGCATTATAATATTTTCAGTTTTATTATGTATTCCTTTCCTAATAATTCCTAACATTGTTAGCTTTTCTGACTGCCACTGCACAATGGGCGGATGTTTTAGCAGAACTATCCACCATGACTCCAAGATCTCTTTCTTGAGTGGTAACAGCTAATTTAGACCCCATCATTTTGTATGTATAGTTGGGATTACTTTTCCAGTGTGCATTACTTTGAATTTATCAACATTGAATTTCATCTGCCATTTTGTTGCTCCACCACCCAGTTTAGTGACCTCCCTTTTTAACTCTTCACAGTCAGCTTTGGACTTCACTGTCTTGAATAATTTTGTATTGTATGCACATTTTGTCACTGTTCACTGCCTTTTTCAGAACATCTATGAATATGTCGAACATCACAGACCCCAGTACAGATCCTTAGGGGGCCCCCACTACTAACCTCTCTCTATTCTTTGGGCACCTCCTTTAGCTGTGTGCCAATATGCCCCATTTTTAAAATGTTGATAATACTTACCTCACATGGGGTATTGTAGGGATTAATTAAAATTGAGTAGAGCTTTTAAAATATAAAGAGCTAGGTATGATGACCACTAGTTAGAAAGTAAGAAAGTTCATGGCATGTTTTAATTCACTTCTCTCTCTGTGTGGTAGGCGTGATTTATTTTATGCAAGCTAATTTGCCTCATTTCCTGATATTTATTAAAAAAAATGTAAAAAAAAAAAATCCTGAAATATTTGTCATTGAAACACAAAGAGGATGAAGGATCACGTTGGGAAATTATTCTCTTAGCAGATGCAGCTTTGAGTGCTATGGTGATTAGCAATGTGTTACCAGACAAGTCTCCTTGTGCTGTTTCCAACAGTTGATCATGCAGGGATTGCATGTATGGGTGATGTTGACCTTAACAAGTTCATATTCAGTTTCCATTCACTGTGAGCTATTAATCAATGAAAAATCTTACTGACTCTGCCAAGTGTCAAGACACTCCCTTTATTATATATGATTTAAGGAATTAATTGCTTGTACTTTTTATATCTTGGGTCAAAAAATTGCCCAGGGAATGATTACTGTGCATTTTTATTGTTAGACAGGGACTTGCTCTATAGATTAAGCAGCTGGGACATGGAGAACCCCCAAATTATTGTCTGAAGGAAAGCTACCATGTAACTACAAAATTATTATTTTAAGGCATTCAAGGGCAGAGGGCCCAGTCCTAAAAATCCTTTACTCAGACAAGTAGTCTTTACACAGAAAATTCCACTGCTGTTAACTCACATGACAGAGGGTTGCAAGACTGGGCCCACAGTAAATACTTGGTACAGAGAGTTACTGTTCTGGGTGCCTTCAAGTGTTATTCAGGATACACTGAAGCATACTGAAAGTTCAATGAAAAATGTTTGCTGCTCTCATCTTATCTTTTTTTCCCCCTGTATTGATACTACTCGGTGTACATTTACCATAGCTTTAGTTGGCTCAGCTTGTCACTCAGATATTTTCAGCTCATTTTGCAGGTTGAATAAACATAGTTTATGTATCCAGAGGGTTTTTGTAACCATTCACAGTTCATTTCACCAAAGAAAGTCAACATCTGAACCTACAATATAATAAAAAACCTGACGTTTAGTCTGAGCTGTCAAGTGCCTTCCAAGTCTGTTCAGATCTGAAAAGAAGTCTCCAGAACCATAGAACCCAGATCCTCAAAGATATTTAAGCACCTAGCGTCTACTCATTTCAACTGGCTTAAGTCAGTTGCTTTTCATGGGTCAGCAAGGATGTAATGAAGTTGTAGCTTATGTAGTAGGCACCCAAAAAGGGTCATTAACAGAAACTCTGTTCCCTGGGACAATATCTCCAACAATGATCAACAACTCTGAATGAGGCAAAGATTTTACTGGGATCAACCCTCAAAAGGTTGGTCCTTTCCCTACTTCCAAGCACAACCCAATCTCTTTGCCCTCACAAACATGCACACACTGTGATTCCCAACAGACTCCCTGATTTCTCCCAACTTACTCCCACTCCGATTCTACACAGACCCCCCCAGCCACTCATATCCCTCCCATAACCTCTCAATAAACCCTTTATCCACTACAGAGTTGGGGGGTATTTAGCTGTGGCTTTCTCTTCTCTCAGCTCTCAAGTGCTTCATTAAATTCAGGTCAGAGGTGCCTTTGCAGCCCAGTGGCACAACAAGGCCTCCCAAAAGGTAGTTGGATTTTAGACCATGTGGTCTCACCTCTTTCCTTTGGATATCACTGCTATTCCAGTTTATATGTGGGTATGTATCAGTGAAATATATAAACATCAGTGAAATGCAGCCATCTCTGCAGTAGAGCACTGTCTAGCCAGTACGTGGCATGCTGCACAACACTTATGATAAGAACATCAGGGCAGACCTCTATTACATTGCCTTGGGATCTTTTATGACCATGCAGTGTAGAAACTACCTAGATTTTTATGGCTTCAACCAAAAGATCTTCACACAGTAAAACTTCATACAGGTCAGTTTACCTATGGTGGAAGCACGTGGGTACTTATATGATTTCCATCACCGTAGTACCTGAAAAATGGAGTCAGTTTAGTTCAGACTGATTCATAGAATCTAGGTATTCCAAGTCTGTTTTTTGGCACCCTCACTAGCAAAGCCTTTGGTTTGGCAGAAGTTTCCATATTATATCAACTCATTAATGACTAATGTCCATTCTTGCAAACATTTATTTCTGAATGTAACTCTTACTATCAGGAGTAGTGTCACTGAAAATACTTATTACTGAGTGTGGTACTCATGTACTGTAATGTTTGCAGGACCAGGGTTGCAGTTTGGTTTTTTCCCTTCTATTATGTAATCTATTGTGATTACAATTCTGATGTGCAAAAAAGCTGAAAATATAGGATTTTTCAAAACCTATAAAATCATTATAGAAAATCCTATCCTGTATCTATTCTAGAAGGCTTAATTTACTTTTAAAATAATACTGAAAATGATTGCACAAGTACTTAGAATGCAGAGAGAGCTACTTACCAAACTGCAAAAAGTTACTCTGCATGATTGCAAAATTCATCAATTCCCAGCAAGTTTTCTATATTTTGACTTATTTATTCTGGGCCACCCTTACTCATACTGAGCTGTACCTATACACTTACAGTCCCACACGTTTCAATGGAAGTAAGGGTCTCACCACACATAAGTGTGGTAGAATCTGGCCCTTTATCTCATAGTTTCAAAATGGCTCAGCTGATTTATTTTATTTTGAATATGATGGGGAAAACAAATTAACTGCTCTTCCAGGTTGAGAATCTTATTTGCCAAGCCTTAAGTCAGAGTGCATTTTACAGGCAAGTTATAAATCCCCTGAAAATAGAGGCTTATAAGGAAATTGCTGAGAGAACTTTAACTATTGTAGTAGAATTGATGCAGGTATAATTGGTTAAAATGGTCTTATTATTCACGGTAAAGATTTGGATCTCTCTTTACACACCAATATCTTTAAAACAGAGCAAAAACACCACTTAAGATGACTCACAGATGTACTTTTAAAATGATAATAAGATTGAGAACATAATATAGATCTTATAAATCTACTCCGCTTTCTTTCACTGAGAATGACTGACTGACATGAAAACTGCAGACTGCAAGTCAAAAACCTAAATAAGAGATTTTTTTCTACATATAAACATGGATTTTTGTATTAACAGAGCCCTAAGTGCTTCTTGATGCCATAGGGCATTCAAAAGGTTGGTGTTTATAGACATATGCTACAGTTTTGCCCCATAACAGCTAGTAAGCAAAAAAAAAAAAAAAAAAGTTTCTACCAAGAGCAGTGGTAATAATGCAGGGGAAATTTTCTTCTTCTTGCTACTTTTCTTCCCATGCTTGCTTTTCTCATACCCTATGTATCTACAGTTTAGATTACTTATGTATTTTTGCTTGGCTGGGAAAGGATATTACTTCCAAAAGCACTAAGCAACTTTCTAAGCATAAACTTTGAGCCAAAAGAACCCCCAACAACCCTCTTTCAATGTACACTTTAAAACTGAAGGTGTTTTAAAAGTATATCCCAGGCCAAACTAGACTTCAAAATCCATTAGTCGTTGTTAGCAAATGCCAACAACTTTTCATCATGTTATCACAAATACGTTTGACCATTTGTGTCTTTGGTCTCAGCTTCATTTGTTTTCACGTTGCATTCTAGTCTCCACATTGAAAGTCAGACAGTCCAATCTTGCACAACGTACACCCCTCTACCCCTCCAGCCCACTTATCTTAACAGAGTCCAGGCCCGGTGTTCTCACAGCAGCCAGCTTACTTAACCTTATCTGCATTATGCTTCTATATTTAAACAAGGAGGGCTCTTTGCTGCAGAACTAATATAAAACATAACTGAACTAGATGGCTGACTTTTAAAGAAAGGGCATCTATCACTTTTATGTGGCAATTCAAAGAAGGCATTTAATAATGCTGCAAGACAAAGGAGAGGGTCTGTCTTAACCTACAACCAACAGTTTAATAATTAACTTCTCTTAATACTAAATCAGTTCATGGGAGGAAGAACAATACAATGGCATTAGGAGGGTTACCCTAGCTAAGTTGTTGCACTGTGTGAAACATATAAAAAAGCGCAACATGGTTGTATGTGGGTGTATGTGGTGTAATCTTTTAAAAATATGGACAGGCCATGAATACAGGAGATTGAAACAGGAAGGAGAGCTCTCAATGTAGGGACTAATGATCGAAGGGAGCACTGCTATCCCAAGCCAGTGAAAGGAGGACACTGTTCCCCCTTACTTGACTCCTGTCTACAGTGAGGGTGCTATTATTTTGAAGGGAAATTTGCAGCCACCTAGAAACTTTGTGGTAGCTATTATGTTGCACACCATGGCCAAGCCAATGATTGTGGGAAAAGGGGAGTAAAGTTGGGGAAATACTGCACAGACCTATTCCACAAATAACCATTTGAGGGATATTCTTGGTAATGAATTCACTTAGAGCATGTTCACCTCCAGACTCCTTTTGCGCTCATTTTCTGTGAGCATGTAAGTGAGCAAGTTTAATGGCACAGTGTTAGTGGAAACAGCTCATGTTAAGTGATTAACTTACTATATAGCATTTATAGCTACATACTTAAACCTCTGTACCCCACCCTCCCCCACAAAAAACCCTCTTTCCACAAGAGGTGGCTCATGGCTTTATTCCATGCTGAAGTCTTTGGGATGGTAGAGACAGCAAGGCCAGTTCCTTTCCCGTCTTAAGGAGGTATCTCCTTCTGTCTTTTGGTGGGTGAGTGTTGAAGGCTTTTCTCCTCTTTCTCTCCTCCAGGAGGAAGCCCTTGTTTTTCTTTATTTCTCTCCTTGATAGGTGGGGGTGATTTGGGGCTTTCCATGTCTTTGTCCCCTCCATATGACTCCCAAGGTCTTCCCTCTTCCTTGATTCCCTTCCACCATACTTCCTTGTCTCAATGTGATATCTTAAAAGGTCATTTTCTCCCTGCCTCCCATCGATATTTCCTAGGGAAATTTGGGGAGCATGAAATTTGTCCTCTCTCTACCCCTGAAGCCTTGGGAATTCTCCTCTTTGTCTTTTGAGGCTAAGCCCCAGTCTGCAATGGAGTCTGAGGATGGTTTGGGGCTTGCCCTATCTGAAGGCGCATGAGAAATGATCTTATCCAAGACTTTAAGGAGATTACATATGATTATTAAAACAATCAACTGGTATAACATTAAAAACACCTGCTTGTTTGTGGACAAAAGATGAAAAGTTCTCTCATGAAATCACAAAAGAAGTTACAATGGACATCCCTTTACCACTTATGGGGATTTTATCTTTTTCCTCTGCTAAGGAAAAGTGGTTCTGGGACAGAATTGGATTGGTCTTCCTTAGCCTTTAGGTAGATTAGGTAGAAAACTAACAGTCTCTAGATAGTTTATCCAGACAGTTTGTCCAGCAGATTTTGGTGAGAGTCATTCATGTGGATTTTTTGCTAACTGGGTTTAATGGTTTGATTGTTGTACCATATATCCCAACACCTTGGAACATATACTGTACTATTTTCCATAGGGCCTAGAAAAGTGCACTTGTCTGCGTCCATGCAAAACACCACATGAAAACATCAGTGATTATATTTTGAACTAATACTTGTACGTGTTTTTCTGCTTAGGCAAATATTTCAAACCACAATTCTGTAAATTACTTTTATTGATATCAACCTTGGCTCATATTGTTGATGCTGAAAAATGTGGCTTTGTGTGTCCAATTTTGTTTTATGTAAAGGACTTTATAAATGGGCAAGAACTGAATGACTTAGTTTTGCCATTGCAAAGCCCATTGTGTTTTGGTTTTAAGAGCCATTATGGAATAGGATCCCTATCTTATTTTATGTGTATTTTCATCTGAAGTTAATTATGAACCAGGTTGAAATGCTCAAAAAATTCCTTCAGCCTCAACAGCAAGCAAGTGCAAACACTGAATGAAGGAGTCTCCAGAGTAAAGTGTAATAAAAATACTCTTTCAATGAAGAGACTCCAGCAAGCAATATATAATTCTACTCTGAGTACATGCGCCTGATAATGCAATAAATATTACAAGAACCCCAAGCACGTGTCTTTTCTGAACAAAAACGTGTACAATTAGAGCCGCATGAAGCCTATATCTATCAGTTAGTCCTGGTTGGAGTAAACAGTTTGGGGGCTTTTTAGATTTAAATGACTTTGCATCCTCTGAGTTCTGATTTGAGTTTCAGATGCTATGAATGAATCCAAAGTGAAACTCTGTCTAAATTGCCATGCATTGCCTGGGATAGAGTCAAACACTGAAATTTGCACAATTTCCATCTGTCACCATTCTGACTCGCATTTGCTAAAAATTTGTCCTGGGCTTACTAAAAGGTATATGAACTTTCATGAACCTAACCTGGGTTTGTAGCTCTGATTGTTTAAAGCTCTTTCTGTGTCTATAGCAGCTTTCCTCTGAAGTTTAAGACACTTAGACTCCTAAAACACACACATGATTAACTGCACCACTATGCACTGTGCCCCTGTAGAAAACACCTTGGAAAGCCATGTTAGTGTTGGAAATACTTTCTAAATACGAGTATCTTTTAGAGAAACACCTGAAGCAAAACCTAGTTTCAAGCAAACAGCCTAGACTTTGGAAGAGTTCTGGTCAGGTTCCACTTTCAAACTTCTTGAATGGCCCTTTCTGTGATGATGGACCAAACCAAAATCCCAGATCTTAATACCTCCACATTTGGAAAAAAATATATCTGTTCTAATACTAAAAATTGCATTGCTATTCTGGAAGGAGGAAGGATGGGGGACACTAGTCTAAGACTTGAGAGACCTAGGTTCATATCCCAGCTCCACTAGACTGCTGTGTGATATTTGACAAGTCACTTAATTTCTCTGCACCTCAGTTCCCCATTTGTAAAAGGGGATAATAGAACTTCCCTAACTCAAAGGACTGTAGTACAGATGTGAGGTTTCAGAAACTCTGGTATTGGTGGTCACCTAATACCATAGATAATATAAATCCAGAGGTGCTCCACTGACTTTGGTGGAGTTCCTATAGTTTTCTGTTCATGTAACAGAGTAGAGATTAGCTTCTATACTTTGCACCTGGAACTTCTTGCAAAATAAAGGCAGCTTTGCATCCTCCTTAAACCCAATGCTACATCAGGCTCTGCCCATGTATAAGTAGCTGGCAAGCTGGATCTTATCTTAAAAAAAAACAAAAAAAAAAACAAAAAGTTTGTGTTGCAGCCCAAAGCACAGTCAAGACAGCTAGCTGGCTCAGAACTAGATTTTGTCTTTGATCTAGTGGAGGGTACCTACCAGTGAGAAGCCCTTGCCCCTCCACTCAGTCCTTTACAGCACAGTTACACATAAAAGGTGCCAAATTCCACAGCCAAAGCCTGCTGCCATCTTTCTGACATGACTGGAATTTTACAGAGCTGTCAGAGGTAGGTGTGACTGACAATTCATAAAATCAAAATTAGAGATGGTAAAGACCTATTAGGCCACCAACTCCATCTCCCTGCCAAGGCAGGATGCTTTGCAGGTGTTCTTTCAATAAGCTTTGCTGTTCTGTGCCAACAGCTGGTTCTGGCATGGACTGTATTTGTTTATGCAAGACTAAATCCTGAGGCATTCTTAGCACCTCCCACTTGTTGCAATGGGAGTCGCAGAAGCTCAGCACCTTTTAGGATTTGGCCCATAATAATCTGTATCTTGATGTCCCGCAAGCTTTGGAGTCAGAAATAGCTGAGGATTCTCAGCAACCTGGCAGGATCAGCTTCTTGTTTATTCAGCCTGTAGCAGCTGCATTTGTGTACCACTAATCATGATTAAACACTTGCACTGCAATCAGAACATGTCTGTCTGTCTGGGCACTTCTACTCTGCTCATCACTGTGATCTGTGACCACTTTCTCAAACTGGATTTTACCCATTTCTAAATCAGGGAGAAATTTCCATAATGCACTTGGAATGCGTTTCCCCCCACCCCGTTCCTCACCAAAACATAGGCCATAGTGCATTTATAGTCATATTTTCCACACAGGGTATTCTGAATGACCTGTTAACAGAGTTCCTGAAGCCAGGCCTTTTGGTGGATGGTATTATTTGTTTTGTTTTAGAAGAAAATAAAATTATTTTCACCGCTATGTATCTGAAAGAAAGCAAAATGAACGAAAGCAAATAGTAGCTCAGCTTTTGACACAATATGAAATCCTGTTTGCTCTCTGATTGCACATTGAATGTTGACACTGCCTTGGAGATATGCCACTTTCATGCCAGGGCTACATTCTTAAAGCATGAGGTTAGCTAGTTCTGTGAAAATAAACACCAAAGAAAACACCCATAGTGAAGTGCTCAACTCGTAAAAGCCCAATGCTAAGAAATCTGGGCAAGGACTCCCACCCCCACAGAGCCTTGCTCAGCCACAGCTCCCAGTTGGAGTTCTGCATCCCAGCTGAATTCATTGCTGCCTGAACCCTGGGAGTCCAGAGGCAGCTTTACAAGACTTTGGCTGCCACCCTTCCTCTAGTACTGAATCTTGAATGAGCTCTTTTCTAGAGACTGAAATTGTTGATTCTTTTCAGCTTGTTTCCGCTGTCTTCATCTCATGGCAGCACTGGCAGGTGTTTTATTACAAAGCAGTGGTGGGGTGGGGGGGGGGATGTGTATGTGTGGGTGACTTTTCTAGATTGTCACTTGACTTAGTGATGAAAGCAAAGAAATCACACTTTCCAGTATTTCATATCTCCAGCATTTGTTCACAGGTCTGTAGAAGTCTAGTGTAACCCGCTGGTCAGTGTGTTTTACACCCCACTCCCTCCCCGCCCCCAAGTGCGTTCCTGATCTTCAGAGCATGTGAGTCTGGCACAGCTCCTAGCTAGAGAACAGCAGTGCTTTAGCGCTGGAGTACTGATTGCTTCTAGATTAGAACAGTGAGAGCTAAATTCATTCCGGAGGGAATACTGAATTCACTAGTGTGAGAAATTAGTCCCTTGTAGGTAGCAAATATTGCCAACAAAAAATAATAAGGTCTGTTAGGCCTGGACAGACTCTGGGCCAAAATTCAACCTATTTATCCCAGTGTAAATCCTGAGCAATTTCAGTGAACTCTCTAGAGTCACTCCAGTTTTATACTGCACTATGATTCAGTTCTTTGCAGATTTGACTCTGCCTAATTCTGCTCTCAGTTACAGCATTGTCAGTTTGAAGTTATGCTGATGTAAAACCAGTGAGAGTGAAGCCAGCAACTGACCCACAATATTTTATTATGCCACGTTAGATTTCCTGTATTCCCCCGTATGTTCAGGAGTGGAAATTCTCCCTCAGCATACAGCTGGTACACTTGGTGAAGTTCTTTTATTTTCACATGGCACTGCTGTGTGTCCCTCATGTAACCCTTCTCCCCCATTCCATGAGTAATCTTTGCACAGATGTCAGCGTTTCTTCTGCTGGATCGGAGCTCTGCCTGCACAGACTCTTCTCCCCCCACAGTGATGAGATCCACCACTTCCAGTGCAGACCAGGCTAGAGCACGTTTGGGGCATATAGTCTCCATGATCAGCTGTGCTCAAGCTGGCAAGCTCCTAGTGCTGATCAAACAGGAAATGGGAAATCAAAAATTCCTGGGGCTTTAGCGGGGAGGGTCTGTTTCCTGGGTACCTGGCTGCAGTGCAGCAGAGTTGAGAATGATCTCCAGAGTGGTCACAGATTAGCATTGTGGGACACCACCTGGAGGCCAATTAAGTCGAATTACACAACGCTGCATCTGCACTACCTCGCAGTCGACCCATGAAAATCGAATTAAGCACTGCGCCTCTCGCAGAGGTGGATTACAGAAATCAACATTAGAGGTGACTTAGTTTGGTGTAAAGGACCCGGTAGTGTCGACACATATATTAACAGGTTGACCTAAGGTGGCTTTCTTCGACCTAACTCTGTAGTGTAGACCAGGCCTAAGTTAAAACTGGATGTCCTTCTAAAAGATATGCTACTGTTCAGACAGAAGCTATGGACTTGATACAGAAATTCTTAGGTGAGCTTCTAAGCCTGTGTTATGTGGGGGTGGTCACACTAGACAATCATAATTAGTGTGACCAGAGAGCAACTGTGAAAAATCAGAATGGGGGTGTGTGTGTGGAGGGGGTGAGGGGTAATAGGAGCCCATATAAAAAAGAAGCCCCGAATATCGGGACTGTCCCTATAAAAATCGGGACTTCTGGTCACCCTAATCATAATGGTCCCTTCTAGCTTTCTAATCTATCACTCTACAATAAACATTTTGTAGCTGTTCATAAAGCATGAATCCCACTAGGAATTTAATGAAAAATTCCCAAGAAAAGAAAAAAAACCTTTTACCTTTTCCTGTTCGCCTGAACTGCAATCCTAAATTTGACCTTTTTGCCAAATTATTTTTATAGGAAATTAACTTCCCTGCTCACTAGTCTTACTCAAATTATTTAAAATAAATGACCAGCCACCATTTACTTGGCTTAGGAAACTTCCTTAGTCCCAAAGCGCTCTCATTTCAACACTTTCCTTCTACAAGAATTCCAGCTGAAACAAAAATAATTTCCCTCACTAACCTTTCAACCCAGAGTTCCCTAGTCGGCTTTAAACATAACTCTAGAGAAGAGGATTTCCTACTTTTTCTTTCTGATGGCAAACTACTCACCCACCTGTTGCATCTCATCTCACAGTAAGGCCCTGACAGAGTTTCACTGAAATCAATGGGGAGCCAACTGAAGTTTCTTGCAGGATCAGGACCTTAGACTGTGAGATCTTTGGGGGCAGAGGTGGTCTTTGTTCTATATATGTACAGCACCTAGCAAGATAGAGCTTGAGTCTGCTTGGGAGCTGTAGTTGCTGCAGTAATGCAAATAATAAAATAAACTATTGTGTAAAGTTCACTAAATGGTGAATTTCTCTCCAAACCAATGGCCCAGTCGTTCTCGTGCTGAACCCCACACATGTTGGTTCTACAACGAGCTGCATGCGATTCTTGGGTGTGACCCTACCAGTACCCCCACAAGCAACGTGGACACCTCACAGGTGTGTGAGTCTAGGGACAACAGGGAAGAGGATATGGTGGATGAGGAAGAGGAGGAGAAGGAGAAGGGGAGATAGGTGAGTGGTGGATCCATTCTCCCAGAGAGCCAGGAAATATTTTTAACTTTGGAGCCCTGTGGGTCACAGGACATCACGATGTTTGACCATGATGCTGGGGAAGGCATCGCTGATGAGTATATAGTTATAATCAAAGTCCAGTTAAATTTTAGCAGGCACACACATTGACTGTTATTGCATGTTTACTGTAAAGAAAAAGTGAGGTGCTGTGGTTCTCTACTTACAGGAGGCCACTCCAGCTATGCAGAGGGTGGCCCCCGGAAAAGACTGTTTATGGGGACTGGGATAGGCCAGGAATCCTCCATGGATATCACCAGGAAACTTTCATGGAGGCACTCTGCAATCCTTTGCAGAGGTTTCTGGGCAGGGCAGTCTTATTTCTCCACCATGGTAGGACACTTTCCCACACAACTCCTGAATTAATTCTGCTGGCATCATTGCAGTACACAGCATAGCAGCATAAGGACCGGGTCTATACCCAGACGCTTGCAGTATCTCTTTCCTTTCCGCCTCTCTTACCCTCAGGAGACTGATATCACATAGGGTTGCCTAGGGGAAATGGGGGAGGTTTTCATTAAAAGAGCATGTAGGACCCCCCCGCACACACACACATTCTGGATCGCCAAACCATTTGGCCGCTAATGTGCTTTTACTGTGCTCGACATGGGTTGGCAAGTAGTTTAAGTGGCTGATAGGGGACTGGGAGCCCACATGTGAGATTCCTCAATTTGGGAGTGCAAACGTTCCCTCCCGCCCCTTTCGTAAACAGTTTCCCGTGGTGCTATGGGGAGGGGCAATTGTTCGATAAGCTACCTCTGCTCCCAACATGAGCCTACCATAAACTTCATTAAAAGTGTTGTCACCCATGACTCGGGGTGTGGGGGCTACTCACCATGGCTGGAAGAGCAAAACGGCACAGCGAATGGTTATGGATTCTGATTGTGTTATGGCTTGCACCTAGTGTAATAAGGGTGTTTTTTTTAATGAAAACGGCCTTGCTATGGAAACATTTTATGCATGTACAATGATCCCTTTCTTTTTTCCCATGACTGACAGCTGGAAATGTGTCATTTGGCATGTCATCAACACCTGAAAGCAGACTTTCGCTGATTAGAAGGAGGAGAAAGAGAACACGGGAGGACATGTTCACCGAGATAATGAACGCCTCCGGGACAACTGACAAAGTGCTGAGAGCATGGAGGATTTCACTGTCTAAAAAGTTAGTCATGGAGAGCAGAAAAGCTTCCCATGAGCATGAGTGTGCAGAGCAGGATGAGATGCTCCGGATTATGAGGGACCAATCAGACATGTTGAGGCATCTGGTTGAACTGCAGGAACAGAAGCAGGAGGGTAGAGTCCCTCTGCAGACCTTAGTGGACAGCCAGCCAGCATCGCCGGGTGCAGAATCACCCTCCATCAAGTGTTCCATGAGGCATGGGAGAAAAGTCCATTGTCCCTTTCACTTAACTCAGAGGGAGGGTACAAAGAACAGAAGGTGCCCATTCACAGATGTTTGATGGTCTAGAATGCAGTGTTATGTTACACAGCTGAAAATGTTTCTCCCTTTCCAACTTTACAACCCCTTTTCCCCAAGAATAACCTTTTTTCTGTTCTCCCTTTTTACTTATGTTTGTTAAATAAAGTAAATGGATTTGAGAAATAAATGTTCTTTATTGAGTAGAAGCAGTGGGCTTGGGTCAGGGTTGGCTTTACAGGGACAGTGATACAATCCAGGTGAAGGTTTGGGAAAGCAGAATGCAGACAAGCAGCTCACATTACTGTGACTCATTATTGAAACGGCTTTTCAAAGTCTTGCAGATACTCAGCACCCCTTGCTGTGCTCTTCTTATTGCCCTGGTTTCTGGCTGCTCAAAAATGACTACCATGTGATCTGTCTCAACTGCCCACCCCTACAGCAAATTTCCCCCTTTTTTCACAGATACTATGGAGCACACAGCAGGCAGCTATAACCATGGGGATGTTCTCCTCATTAAGGTCCAACCCTTGTTAGTAGACTTCTCCAGCACCCTTTCAAATGGCCAAAGGCACATTCAACCACCATTCTGCACTTGCTGAGCCTATAGTTGAACCGTTCCTTACTGCTGTCCAGACGGCCGGTGTATGGCTTCGTGAGCCATGAGAGCAAGGGGTAGGCTGGGTCCCCCAGGATAACGATAGGCATCTCAATGTCGTCAATGTTCATTTTGTGGTCTGGAAAGAAAGTCCCGGATTGCAGCTTTTTGAACAGACCCGAGTTCCTAAAGATGCATGCATCATGAACCATTCCCGACCATCCTACGTTGATGTTGGTGAAACGCCCCCTGTGATCCACTGGTGCTTGCAACACCATTGAAAAGGGTCCCTTTCGGTTTATGTAGTCTTTGGCAAGGTGGTCTGGTGCCAAGATAGGGATATGCATGCCATCTATCGCCCACCGCAATTAGGGAACCCCATCATGGCAAAACCATCCACTATGTCCTGCTCATTTCCTAGACTCACTACCCAAACTCAATTAATGGCCCAGCACACTTGGAGCACAGCAGCTCCCATGGTTGATTTACCTACTCCAAATTGATTCCCACTGACTGGTAACTGTTTGGCATTGCAAGCTTCCAAATAGCAATTGCCACTCACTTCTGCACCGTCACAGCAGCTCTCATTTTTGTGTTGCTGAACTGCAGGGCAGGGGAAAGCTCTGCACAAAGTTCCTGGAAGGTGGCCTTCCGCATTCGTAAGTTCTGCAGCCACTGCTCGTCATCCCATACCTGCAAAACGATGCAGTCCTACCAGTCAGCGCTTGTTTCACAGGACCAGAAACGGCACTTCACAGAGTGCAGCTGCTCTGTGACTGCCAGCAGCAACTGTGAATTGTTTTTTTCAATGGCTTGCAGCAGGGCTGCTTGCAGGACATCGCTATGTTCCGGGCAGGGGACCCCACTTCAGCTCTGGAAATACTGCAGGAGCAGGTGCGAGGTGTTTGATATGGTCACAGCAAGAATGCACAACTGAGCAGGCTACATGCTACTGGGGTTATGGAGTATGCACAGCGGTTTTAAGGGGCGAAAACCACTGGTTTCTTTGCCGTTGATATGAGGGAGGGAGGACATCATGGGATGTCAATGCAATGCTCCCATTCTCTCCTGTGACAATGTTTTGGTCCCATGAAGCATTGCACAAACTTCCCAAAACACACTGCGGCAAGTTGCACTTTGGGATAGCTACCCATGATGCACTGCTTTGTGCATCGATGCAGGCGCTGCTAGTGAGGACACACTCCATCGAGACAATGAGCATGGTGTGGCCACACACAATCGGCTTAATTAATCGGAGGCTTGAGGTTGAATTAGATAAAGTCAACTTAATTTTATAGTGTAGACAAGCCCTTAGTGGATTCTTCACCAGTTGCACTCTATGTCCTTAGGTAGATGTTTAAACCGCTCAAATAAGCCACTGTGTTTTAGAGTTTCTGAGGACAAGACAACAACAAGAAATCTCCAAAAAATCCAGAGGTCTAGTAAGAAGATAGAGTTCCAGAAGCCATTCCATATTTTCACGCAAACCAGCAAAGGGCCACAGCCTTTCAATGTGCATCATTCAACATTGTTCAGTACAGTGATTCAGTCCATGATTTATTTTTCACAAAGACAAAGGAGTTATTGTTGCAGAAGAATGATGGACGCTGAGTACCAGTTTATTTTCAGGTATCACTGATAAATGAAGAGATTGTACTATTAGAGAAGGTCAAAACCCAGGAAAGTGATTGTGAAAAGTTTTTAAGTGGTTTCTGGTTTGCTGTAATTAGAAAAAAATCCCATTTTCATGACTTTTTTTTCAATATTTTTATCGAAAGGTTTAGCCACTGTTTTCAAAACTGCTGCTGAATATTTTTAAGCCAGAAATTGCTTTTTCATAACCCTTTTTATTTTATTTTTTGGAAATTGAGGAAAAAGTGTCTCAGGAAAGTTTCATTTAAGACTCCCCTCTCCCCAAACACCAAGCACCAACAACCCAGCCACCAAATCCAAAAACAAAGAAAAAGTTAATAAAAAAAATGTTTTGTGCAACACATTTGGCCAGCTCCAGTTACAATGGGAGACTTTCTATTGACTTTGAGCTTCTTCGGGCCCCTTAAGCAAATATTAATAGTCACAGACATAGAATTTTGAACTCAAACATGAATATCCACACTGATTCTAAGAGTTCATCCAATCAGGGGATAGAATCATACCTTGTGACCTGTCTCCAGCCAACCCACACAGTTTGTCTTTTGAATAACTAATGAACTGCTCCCGAGAAGCCTGCAGACAATGAATTATTAATAGGAAATGTTTGGTGAATAGTTTTCAATAATGAATCAGTCTGGGGAACCTGTAGGCAGCTAACGGACAAACAGAAGAGGCTAAGCTTGATCAAATATATTGATCAGAGCTGCCAGTGACATGCAGGGCCAGCCCTTTTTTGTTCTGTGTTTGTACAATGTCTAGCACAGTAGGGTCCTGGTCTATGACTGGGGCTCGTAGGTGCTAAGGCACTATCTCTAGACCCTCTCCAATGTCTTTTACTACTTCCTGTTTCCTGTCCATATGTCATAACTACAGGAGAAGAACAGAATTTCTTCTTAAAGAGGCAGTATGCTACCCCCTGTGATCTTCACAGGACTTCCCATTCATTAATTTTGGGTGCACATGCACACACATCTTTTCCTATTGCTTATGACATTTTCTACCATGCCTGTCTTGTATGTTTTCCTCAGAGTGTGATAATATTCAGTTTCAGTCAAGAGCTGCTCTAAGTAGTTCTAAGCTCAAACAAGCCACTTGATGCCTTCATTGAAGAACAGATGCTGGAAGAAATTCCTTGCAGTGTAACTAATTGTCTTTTTATTATTGAACATAGTTATTTTACACTTATACCCTTTATAAATATTGGGCTTTTTGTTCTTGAGCTGACTTTAGCTTTGAACTTCAAAATGGTTTTGTAATTATTATTTATAAAAGAGTGACCTCCGTGAGCATAGTACAGCCTTTTCAGTCAGTATGGAAGCTATTTTATTGACTCAAACTAAATTTAGAATCAATAAAGACATTCAGGACAAATTTGTCTGAAGTAGCATCACCTGGAGTTTCCACTGCACATTAACAAGCTGCGAGTGACACTGCTTGAAGGTAAATCAAATCAAAAGCGTACATTTGCCTTTCTTCTAGGAACAGTTATCAGCATAAAATACCACTGTGTTCACTAAACAGTCTCAACAAGGGCCCATTGTTATTGGTAAAGTATTATCAGAGTTAGCAAAAGCTTCTGAGTTACACCATCCACTAGTTCTTTATTTTTCCTATGGCTGCATTTTAATATATTTAGGAGTTAAAGCTTCCCTGCTATCTGCTAAATCTTTATTATAAGCCTCAGTGTTCGTCTTTGCCTTGCTCCTTTTCTCTCTCCCGCTCTCTTTAATACAAACCGTCTGTTCTCAGCACACATCAATCAAAGTGTAAATCCCAGACAAAAATAATCAATGTGTGTGGCTGCTAGGGGCAGCTGGCGTTGTGTGGCGGCAGCAGGAAGAAGTTGAAGCTGCCTCATTCAAAGGGGACTGAAGGCTTACTGCAGACTAGGCCTCAGCTGGTGTCAATCAGCATTCCTTTTGTGGGCAGCTCTGGTCTGCTCCCGTTGCATTCACCAAAGAGAGTGTGTGGAAGGTACGCTGAGCTAAGTCCTGAATGAGTCACACAGAAGCAAGAATAGGAAGATTTCCTGAGGTGACACCTGCATGAAATGTGATCCTCCTATGCTGCCATCGGCTTAGTACCAAAACAGCATCACACTGTTACATAGTCACCATATGACTAATTTGTTTTTCCTTAGTGGAGCCTATATCTTCTGGTTCTATTTTTTGCTTGTTTTGCTTCAGATACCTGTTCCCCTTTTCCCTCCTGTTATTTTTCAATATCAGCTGCACACATCAGGGAAAACTCCTGCTGTCTTCGAGATTATTGTGGCTACTTAAGGGCTATGTTTCTCTGTATTACTTGAGCATTACAGTCACTCAGCGATGTAAAGTGACCCACATTTTTAGATCATCTTAAGAAAGAACATGGTGGCAGCTGGCTGCACAAGCATATGAAAACAGTTTTGATTACTTTAACTGTGGCAAATGTAATGAATCTGACACCTATGAAGGAGGCACTCAAATTCAGAAAAAGCTATTCCAAGGCTAACTAGATTCCCTCTGCTTTCCCCTCTCCCCCCTCAGAAATGTATCCACACAACTGCTTTAGTGTCTCTCTCATAGAAAACTCTCAAGAGGAGGAGCAAGTGGATCACTGAACAGTCAAAAGCATAGTACGGGTACCTTTCATTTGCTTGAACAGGTAACCACATTGCACAGCATAATATTTGCTATAAATTAGTGTCACCACTTGCTAGAACTGAGGTAAGATGTTTGTGGATGAAAAGGTAAAGAGTGTGATTCTGTACCCCCAAAATTATATGCAGAGTATTTATTTCTTAACCTTCCCATCAAAAACTAATGTAAGCAGTGTCAGGATGAGCTCCACCCTGACATCTGGTGGTGAGGTGTGGCAAGTTGTGGAAAAGAACTTCAGGGGCCGATCTCATTTGCATAGGCACACCCACCACGCCTAGAATGAGACCATAGCTGCCCAAATGGTCACTTTGGCTGCTGTGGGATCCCCAGTGTCTCTGTTATTGGGGCAGGAAGAATAAATTGTTATTACCCTGATTATGGGAACTGTGTTTGGAACTGTACGTGGCCTTTTGTTATGATGGAGGGATTCACCATCAACTAAGTAGCACTCACTAGGCAAGGGTCATGGGTTCCAAAACTGTGTGAATGGAGAGAGGTTGGGGACAAGTATTAATACTTGGTGGCATGGGCCCCTTGGTGAGGGCCTTACATGCTGATTGCACTTCCTCCTCTCTCCACTGTGGAATATCAGAGCTAATTTTGGTTTCATTAGAAGTCTGGTTATAGGCTGCTGAGCTCACTTTGGGCTGACAGTGCACCAGCACTGGGGCTCCCCTACTATAAGCTGAATTCACCTAAGAGCTGAAATCGCTGAGTGTTGTGTTAAGTAGTGGGGGAGCCTGAAGATATATTGTGGAGCAGTTTGCGGGATGGCTGGTGAAGCAGTTCGACATGGAGCAGTGTGTGGATGGCAGGAGCTGCTTGTGGGCCGTGGAGCTGAGTGAAGGAATTCGTGGGGCGGCTGGCGGAGCGGAGCGCAGCTGAGCGAAGGAGTTCGTGGGGCGGCTGGCGGAGCGGAGGACAGCTGAGCGAAGGAGTTCGTGGGGCGGCTGGCGGAGCGGAGCGCAGCTGAGCGAAGGAGTTCGTGGGGCGGCTGGCGGAGCGGAGTGCAGCTGCGCGAAGGAGTTTTGTGGGGCGGCTGGCGGAGCGGAGCGCTGCTATGGAGCTATGGGGCGGTCAGCTTCAGATCACGTAAGGTGCCTCTTACCCCCGTCCCATTTCCACCCAGGTTGGGAGGTAAAGCTCCGCCGATAAACTTTCGAACTCTGGGGCTGCCCTGACCAGGGACAGAGACTTTTGGGGCATTGGACTTTTGGGGTTGCTGGACTCAAGAACCAAAGGGAAAAGGGCATGCCCCAATTTGCCTGGGGTGGGGTTGTTTTTGCTCATGGGTTGTGTTATGAATCCGGTTGGTGGTGTTTCCCCAACATAATGCCACATTGTTTCTCTCTGTTATTAAAAGACTTTTGCTACACTCAGACTATGTGCTTGCGAGAGGGGAAGTATTGCCTCTTGGAGGCGCCCAGCGGGGGTGGTATATATTGGTCCCAGGTCACTGGGTGGGGGCTCGAGCCGGTTTGCATTGTGTTATTGGAATGGAACCCCTAGATATTGAACCCGGCCCTTGTTGCTGCCAACTCTGACGGGCAGAAGGGTTACATTTTTGGGGGCTCGTCCGGGATCGCCTGGGTCAGTACCCCTCGCAAGCACCTGTTGAGTGATCCACTACATTGGGAAACAATTTATATTTTTTTTTTTTTGTGCTTATATTTTGAGGAAATTACTGTTTGTATAATGGCTAATATGTCAGGTTTGTTGGGCCCTGGCTCAGCAGCTTCTAGCTCGGAGGCTGCAGCCTCGGCTGATGATTGGACAAAAGCTCTGGGGCAAACATTGGAAAAGGTTGTGCTGTCCCATGCGGAGTCAGACTCTTGTCGTAAGTTAAGATTATTTGCTGGGGAGGAGGAGTTTGAACCCTGGTTAGAGCATACCACTGAAATGCTGCAAGAGTGGGCCGTACCAGATGCAGAAAAGCGAAGATGCCTTATAGAGAGCCTTGGCGGCCCAGCATTAGATGTGATTCGCACCCTGAAGCTCATTGACCCTGGGGTCAGTGTGAAGGACTGCCTAGAGGCCCTTGAACACAACTTTGGGAGCGTAGAGGGCCCTGAAGACAGCTACTGTAAGTTCCTTAATTCCCGACAACAAAAGGGCGAGAAGGCTTCAGCCTACATACAGAGACTGGAGAGACTGCTTCAGAGAGCTGTCATGAGGGGAGCAGTAACTGCTGAGCAGATGGATCAGACCAGACTGGCTCAAATTGTAAGAGGAACTCAGTATCAGAACCCGATTCTACTTCATCTCCGGCTAAGAGAACAACGGGAACATCCCCCAAGTTACTCCCAGCTGATAAAAGAGGTCCGAGAGGAGGAAGAAAGGCAGGCTGCCAGTGAGTTTTGGGAAGCCCAAACATCGGAGCCAGCCAGCACAACACCACTGCAAATCGCCAGTGTACTGATGGTGAGCACCAGAGAGGAACTTGCCCAACAAATGCAGGTCCTGACGGAACGGATAGCTGAGCTGCAAAGTACCGTTGACCGAGTTAAGACTTCTAGGAATAAGAAGCCTCAAACTGTGGCGATTGAGAAGCCCGCACTTAGAGCCACCATCCCCCCCAGGCGAAGGGGGAAAGGTCAATTCTTCTGCTACCGATGTGGTCAGGATGGACACAGTGCTGCCAAGTGCCGTAATGAAGAAAACCCCTCCTTAGTGTATGGAAAGCTGAGGATCAATTGGGAGAGATCCGGTAGCTGCCAGAGGGTCTGGGGACGGGGACCCCCCAGGTCTGCAGGATTTGAAGATTCCCCCAGAAAAGACTGTCCAGCTGGGATCCCTGCAGGACTGATAGGGCCTCGAGCAGAGGTCATGGTGAGGATCGAAGGGGTGGAGTGTAAAGCAGTGCTTGACACTGGATCTCAAGTGACTATTATATTTCAGTCATTCTACCAACAGATGCTTAGGCACCTGCCTATACAGCCACTGACTGGCCTTGGCCTATGTGGCCTCAGCATGGATGAATACCCCTATCAAGGGTATGTCATAGTGCACCTGGAATTCCCAGAGGAGGTTGCTGGGGTAAGAGAAGAGGTAGACACAGCTGCCTTAATATGCCCTGACCCTAAAGGGACTTCTGATGTGTCTGTGCTGATAGGGACCAACTCCAGTCTCTTCAAGGTACTCGCGGATTACTGCAGAAGGCGGGCTGGGGACCAGTACCTGAATACCCTGATGATCCATACGCTTTGTGCTGAAGCCTATAGGAAAATTGAGAGCGCTAAAAGGGACACATCTGAGCTACCGCTTGGGGCACTGAAGTACGCGGGCACAACCCCCTTAGTAGTGCCTGCAAGGACGGAGCAAGAAGTGCTTGTCATGAGTACCTGTCTGAAAGGCAGTAAAGGGACGTTAGCAATGATAGAGCAGCCGATGGGAGGAGAGCTCCCTGAAGGAGTGCTGGTCCCCAGTGGAGTCATAACCCTTCCTGCTGAAGCCCAGGAAAGGGTGACTATACTGATTGCTAATGAAACGAGTCGTGATATTTTTGTGAAGCAAGGACAAAAGATAGCAGACCTCTTTGAGCCTGAGTCGATTGTAAAACCCCAGTATGAAACTCCAGTTCCGGCAATAGACCCAGCAAAGTTTGACTTTGGAGATTCACCAGTGTCCGAGGACTGGAAAGATCGCCTGAGGAAGAAACTTTGTGAAAGATCCAAGGTGTTCTCACTGCATGAGTGGGATGTGGGATGTGCAAAAGGAGTAGAGCACAATATCAGACTACATGACTCTCGACCTTTCAGGGAGAGATCTAGGAAGATTGCTCTCTCTGAGATGGAAGATGTGCGACATCATCTTCAGGAGCTGGCTGCGAATGGCATCATTACAGAGTCCCGCAGCCCATACGCCTCACCCATTGTGGTAGTCCGCAAAAAGAATGGGAAAATCCGGATGTGTATTGACTACCGCACCCTAAACAGCCGTACGGTGGTCGACCAGTACACTATGCCTCGAGTGCAAGACGCCTTAGACTGTTTGCTGGGAAGCCAGTGGTTCTCTGTGTTGGATCTTCGAAGTGGATACTACCAGATCCCTCTGGGAGAAGAAGATAAGGAGAAGACAGCCTTCATCTGCCCATTAGGGTTTTATCAGTTCGAACGCATGCCCCAAGGGATTTCTGGAGCACCTGCCACCTTTCAACGTCTCATGGAGAAAGTTGTGGGAGACATGAATTTACTGCAAGTGTTAGTTTATTTGGATGACCTGATTGTGTTTGGAAGAACCTTAGAGGAGCATGAAGAAAGACTTCTTAAAGTGCTTGATAGGTTGGAGGATTATGGTCTGAAGCTTTCAATTGACAAATGCCAGTTCTGCAGAACCTCAGTGAAGTATGTGGGTCACATTGTGTCCCAAGAAGGTGTGAGTACTGATCCTGATAAAATAGAAGCACTCACTACATGGCCACGTCCAAGTAACTACAGAGAACTCAAGACCTTCCTTGGATTTAGTGGCTACTACCGCAGATTTGTGAAAAACTATGCTACGATTGTAAAGCCTCTGAATGATCTTACCAGGGGACATCAGTCCAGCAAGAACAAATCTAAGTCCAAGAATAAGGGGAGGTCCCCAAAGCCTCCTGTGCAGAGACACAATGGCCCCTTTGCACCATTTGGGCCACGGTGGGATGAGAGATGTGAAAGGGCTTTTCGAGAAATCATTACTTGCCTAACTCATGCTCCAGTCCTAGTTTTTGCTGACCCAAGCAAACCATTTATCCTGCATACTGATGCCAGTTTGGAGGGTCTGGGAGCAGTCCTGTACCAGGAAGTGGAAGGCAAATGTAAACCTGTAGCCTTTGCCAGCCGAGGATTGTCTGATAGTGAAACTCGCTATCCCACCCACAAGCTGGAGTTTTTGGCCTTGAAATGGGCCATCACTGAGAAATTTCGAGACTACTTGTATGGTGCTCAGTTCCAGGTGTGGACAGACAACAATCCACTGACTTATGTGTTAACAAGTGCTAAGCTGGATGCTACAGGGCAGAGATGGGTGGCCGCCTTGGCTAGCTATGAGTTCAGCATTCAGTACCGATCAGGGAGAAGCAATGTAGATGCAGATGCATTGTCCAGGCGTCCGCAGGCTCCAGAAGTTGCTGTGATACCCACAGATGGAGTGAGAGCTATTTGCAGTGTGAGTCGCCGAGAGCCAGAGGCCCGTGAAGACTTTCAGGGATGTGTTGCAGAAGCTTTGGGCCTGCCCCCTGAATGCATGCCTTCTGCTTCGGTGAACTATATTGCATTAGACCAATCTCCTTTGCCCATGCTCAATGCGGCTGACTGGCAAGAAGCCCAGCGGCAAGATATTGACATTCGTGATACACTACTTGCCAAAAGGGAGGGGCGAAGCCCAGCTGCGGTTGTCCCACCTAACCCGGAGGGTAAACTACTATTGAGAGAATGGACCAAACTAAAACTGATTCAGGGAGTGCTACACCGAATGACCACTGACCCTTTACAAAAACAACGAGCACAACTAGTACTGCCAAAAAAGTACAGAGCCCTGGCCATGAGGGCCCTGCATGATGACTTTGGGCATTTAGGGATGGAGAGGACCCTGGAACTTATTCGTAGTAGGTTCTATTGGCCCCGAATGGCTGAAGATGTTCGCAGGAAATGTGAGACTTGCGCTCGATGTGTTCAAAGGAAAACTCTGCCCACGAGGGCTGCATATCTCAAGAACATCACCAGCAACAAACCTTTGGAGTTGGTATGCATTGATTTCTTGTCTGTAGAGGTAGACAAGAGGAATGTTGGAAACATTCTAGTAGTGACTGACCATTTTACACGGTATGCACAAGCATATCCCACACGTGATCAGAGGGCCACCACCGTTGCTCGAGTATTGTGGGACAAATATTTCTCAGTCTATGGATTCCCGGCTCGGATACACTCTGATCAGGGGCGGGATTTTGAGAGTCACCTTCTGAAGGAGGTGCTGAAGATAGCAGGAATTAAAAAGTCTAGGACAACGCCTTATCACCCCCAAGGTGATCCTCAGCCAGAGAGGTTCAATCGAACCCTATTAGATATGTTGGGAACTTTGCGACCAGAGCAGAAGGCAACCTGGAGCCAGCATGTCGCATTTCTGGTGCATGCCTACAATGCCACAAAGAACGATGCTACGGGAGTCACCCCATATCTCTTGATGTTTGGGCGAGAACCAAGATTACCCATAGACTTGTGCTTTGGTGTATCAGAGGATGGAGATAGCTATGAAACTCATCAGCAATATGTATCCCGACTAAGAGAAAAGCTGTGGGATGCTTATCGCTTAGCTACCGCTGCGGCTCGGAAGAACGCAGACCGCAACAAACATCGATATGATGCTAGAGTGCGTTCGCAGGAGCTCCAGCCGGGGGACAGAGTCCTGCTGCGAAATTTGGGTATTGCTGGCAAACACAAGATAGCTGACAGATGGAAGGCAATACCTTACCTGGTGATGGAAAAGCTGGGAGATCTGCCGGTCTACAAGATCAAACCTGAAGACGGTCCAGGGCAAATAAAGACGGTGCATAGAAACCTTTTGCTCCCTGTGGGGGAATTGGTAAGCACCCCTTGTGAGATGGGCCACGGCAGGGCCGCCGGGCAGAACAGAGGTGCTAGACCAAAGCCGCCATCCAACACAGACAGTGGGCCCCCTGCAGCTAACTTACCCCTATTCTGCACATCTGAGAGTGAGTCTGAGGAGGAAGACACAACCCTGGTGTATCCTGGGATGGAGACAAGATTTCAGTCTTGATCAGCTGAACCAAACGAGAGTTTTCCCTCTTCCGCCCTAAACCCAATGGCGGAACTATTTAGGCCCCTTTCTGACACCCCGGTGCTGCTGATGAGACCCCCCTGTGATGACACACACAGGTTATTGGACAATGGGGACAGACAGGTAGAGGATGTCCTGGGCACCTTGGACCCTCCAGCGTTAGAACTAGGAGTGCAGGGGCCTACGCCAGTAGCCGAGGGACCCTCCAGGGAAGCCTCTCCATCCGTCACTCAAGAGGATGTTCCCCTTACTTCGGCAACAGAGATTCTCAATAGACGAGACAGGGTGATAAGACCAGTGAAACGGTTAACTTATGATGCACCTGGGGTGACTAGTGAGGAGCCAATACATTTAGCACACAGGCTTGTGGAAGCTAAAGTGGGCTTCCTGAGGCCCTTTGGAGGAAACCAATGAGTTGGTATAAAGGGAGTGTGATTTGTCGGGACGACAAAGTCTCGGCTGGGGGGAGGATGTAAGCAGTGTCAGGATGAGCTCCACCCTGACATCTGGTGGTGAGGTGTGGCAAGTTGTGGAAAAGAACTTCAGGGGCCGATCTCATTTGCATAGGCACACCCACCACGCCTAGAATGAGACCATAGCTGCCCAAATGGTCACTTTGGCTGCTGTGGGATCCCCAGTGTCTCTGTTATTGGGGCAGGAAGAATAAATTGTTATTACCCTGATTATGGGAACTGTGCTTGGAACTGTACGTGGCCTTTTGTTATGATGGAGGGATTCACCATCAACTAAGTAGCACTCACTAGGCAAGGGTCATGGGTTCCAAAACTGTGTGAATGGAGAGAGGTTGGGGACAAGTATTAATACTTGGTGGCATGGGCCCCTTGGTGAGGGCCTTACATGCTGATTGCACTTCCTCCTCTCTCCACTGTGGAATATCAGAGCTAATTTTGGTTTCATTAGAAGTCTGGTTATAGGCTGCTGAGCTCACTTTGGGCTGACAGTGCACCAGCACTGGGGCTCCCCTACTATAAGCTGAATTCACCTAAGAGCTGAAATCGCTGAGTGTTGTGTTAAGTAGTGGGGGAGCCTGAAGATATATTGTGGAGCAGTTTGCGGGATGGCTGGTGAAGCAGTTCGACATGGAGCAGTGTGTGGATGGCAGGAGCTGCTTGTGGGCCGTGGAGCTGAGTGAAGGAATTCGTGGGGCGGCTGGCGGAGCGGAGCGCAGCTGAGCGAAGGAGTTCGTGGGGCGGCTGGCGGAGCGGAGGACAGCTGAGCGAAGGAGTTCGTGGGGCGGCTGGCGGAGCGGAGTGCAGCTGCGCGAAGGAGTTTTGTGGGGCGGCTGGCGGAGCGGAGCGCTGCTATGGAGCTATGGGGCGGTCAGCTTCAGATCACGTAAGGTGCCTCTTACCCCCGTCCCATTTCCACCCAGGTTGGGAGGTAAAGCTCCGCCGATAAACTTTCGAACTCTGGGGCTGCCCTGACCAGGGACAGAGACTTTTGGGGCATTGGACTTTTGGGGTTGCTGGACTCAAGAACCAAAGGGAAAAGGGCATGCCCCAATTTGCCTGGGGTGGGGTTGTTTTTGCTCATGGGTTGTGTTATGAATCCGGTTGGTGGTGTTTCCCCAACATAATGCCACATTGTTTCTCTCTGTTATTAAAAGACTTTTGCTACACTCAGACTATGTGCTTGCGAGAGGGGAAGTATTGCCTCTTGGAGGCGCCCAGCGGGGGTGGTATATATTGGTCCCAGGTCACTGGGTGGGGGCTCGAGCCGGTTTGCATTGTGTTATTGGAATGGAACCCCTAGATATTGAACCCGGCCCTTGTTGCTGCCAACTCTGACGGGCAGAAGGGTTACACTAAGTTAACAAGGACAGCGCAATTTTAATTTGCAAACAAAATGTAAGGACTTGTTTAAGGGCTAACTATGTCCGATTCATTGATCTAGGGTTTTGGGGTACAAATTCTCTCATACTTTTTAATATGGGGCTGGAAATTTTTACTTAAATCATTTGGATACTCGTTAGCTCGTACGGTGAAAATGAGGAAAGATGCTCTGCATTGTGATATTGCAAGTTCCCTTTCAGAGCCACATGCTAACCTGAGAAGACAGATGCAAGTCATACATAGCTTCTGTCTGCAATATCTAAGACCATTAGGCAAGATGTATTTTTCATTTTTAAAGTCATATCTTATGCATTTCAGTGTCCTCCCCAAGCGCGTGGCAGGATATCAATAATTACTCTGGAAGAAACAGTAAATTATTTCAAAGATTTTTCAATATGTTTAGGGAAGCATGAAACAGCCGAATAAGAAAACAAGTGTGTATTTATAACTTACGGCTCAGGAAGCTTTATAGGATACAAATCAGCTGCACAGTTTGACCGTGAAATTATTTTAGGAAATTCTTTCATTTGTCTTAATGTTATATATTATGAGGGACTTAATGAGATGTTGTGTGTAATGCTAGAATGACGTTCTTCCATTTTACAAGTGCAATTAGCTAAACACAAGCTGTTTCTTTTGCCATTTTCTGTTTTTACATTGAGAAATAGGCAAGTGGTAAAGTAGCCAATGCCAACTACTACAGAGCTGCTTTCTGTAAATGAAGTGCTCCTGTGAAGTTGGGGTAACACCCCTCCCCCAAACTTGCCAGTGTTCTTGATCACCTCTGAAGGGAAGCATCCCTTTTCAATGACTGGTAGTGTATCTATGGCTATGTTCTACATTTAAAGCAGGGGGTTCTCAATCTTTTGTTTCTGAGGCCCCCCAAACATGTTATAAAAACTCCACAGCCCAGCTGTGCCACAACGGTTTTTCTGCATATAAAAGCCAGGGCTGGCATTACGGGGTAGCAAGGAGGGTCGTTGCCCAGGGCCTCATGCCACAGGGGGCACCATGAAGCTAAGTTGCTCAGGTTTTGGCTTCAGCCACGGGTAGTGGGCTCAAGGCCCCGGACTGCAGTCCCGTGTTGCGGGGCTTCAGCTTTCTGCCCTGGGCCCTAGAGAGTCTAACACCAGCCATGCTTGGTGGACCTTCTGAAACCTGCTTGCAGTGCCCCCTCCAGGGGGCTCCAGACCTCTGGTTGAGAACCACTGGTCTAAACCACGCCATGTTTCAGTATGGGTGGGCAATTAAGATAAACAAGCTGTGTCACCAAGCGGTATTTTTAATCAATGGTCCAGCTGCATTAAATAGAAGCAAATATCAAAATATGGAAAATGCCCAAGAGCATTTGTTAAGATGGATTTTTTAACATGCACACACATCTTTGTGTGCAAATAACATAGCTAATTTTAATGCTAAATTCTTGCAATTATGTGTGCAAGTGAGGTACATTTCACATGCCAATGGTTAGACACATTTGCTCACGGAATCAGGTTTGCGCATGTAATCACTAATTATGCATGCAGATTACACATCATTGCATGCTTATATTGTTTTAAAATCTCATTCTTTAGGTTTACAGATTAGTACTCCACAGATACAACTGTGAATTGAAGATGCCAGGCCAGCCGTATATTTTCATCAAAACCCACAACGTCTTTGCTAATTTCATTTGATTTCTTAGAAAGTAGCATCACCCTGAGTGGGGAGGAGATGAAGAAGTTTGATGTACAATGTAGCTGCTTCTGCAAAAGTTTTAAGTCTTGGTTTTCTTACAATTATTCATAGATTCAGAGATTTAGGGCTTGCCTACACAGGGAAGTTAGTAATCTAAGCTAGGGTATGAATATAATATTCAGTAGCTTCTATTCCATTCTAACTCCCTGTAAACGCACTGTGCACTAAAAGTGCTTCTGTGTGCTTTATCTTAGTACAATTTTGTACTAAGCTAAACCACCCAAGCGCGCTTTCCCTGTGAAGTAAATGTGTCCACAGGGAGTTAGTGTGGAATAACTAGTGCACTTTCAATTCACAGCCTAATTTGCTTTGTACGAACTTCCCTGTGTAGACAAGCCCTAAAACCAGAAGGGAACACTAGGATAATATAGTCTGACCTCCTACATAACACAGACCATGTCTTCGCGCTGAATTAAAGCACATAGTTTATAAAGACCTCCCCTCTTGATATATGGACTTCAAGTGAGAGAATCCACCATATCTCTTGATAAGTTGTACCAACAGTTAATTTCTCTCACTGTAAACATTTCCAATTTACTGCCAGTTTGAATTTGTGTAGCTTCTACTTCTAGCCATTAGATATTGTCATGCCTTTATCTGACAAGTTTAGTCAGTTTCTAGTTTCAGATATCTTCTCCCTGTCTATCTAGTTCTAGACTTATCAAGTTGACTCCAGGTCACCGTTGGGGAGCTAAATGGCTCAGGCTTCTTATGTCACCCACTGTAAGGCAATTTTCCCGACTGCAAATCATTCTTGTGGCTCTCTTTTTAACCTTCAATTTTTCAATACCAGTCAGGTGCAGCACCCACAGTTCTGCCTGATCAACACTAATTTATCTTGCTCTCTGCATCTCTTTATAACCAGGCTCCCTGGTTCGCAAACTAACGAGGGAAAGTGGATATAAACTCCAGCAGAAACCAGTAGTCGCTACATCTCTCACAAAATATCCAAAGCGATTAGGCTGCATTTTATTTAATGGCAGTGCTCCATCTTGTTATTGCAGCAGTGGCCTATGGAGCAGCAGCCAATGCTGGTAGAGGTGGGGCATTCACAGCTGAAACCTCAGTTCCGAGGGGGGAAATAAAAGGGAAAGGGAACAGCCAGTTCTCTCTGGTGTCCGTGATGATCAGACCCGCATGGCTGAACTCCAAAGTACAGGAAGTTAAACTCACTCACAAACAATAAGTCTATGCTTGCAAAGTTGTTCCATGAGGTGAAAAGTCTCAATCCTTCCCCACCAAACTCAGCTACATCTTACATCAACAATGCTTATAAAAATGCCACAATGACTCAAAAATGCTAGTTAATGTAATTATATCCTTATAAAACGCATTGCAGCAACAGTCCAAAAACATAGCAGTAGTACAGTCATGAGTTATAATGTTTTGGACCAAGATTGCAATATTTGGTGTCTAACTGCAAGCTCCGAGATCTGAATGATAGAGAAGGATGAATTTTCCATGAGTGATCAATCTGCTATCATTGCTTTACAGCAGTTAAGGGTGATCTGGAGCCTCCAAGGCTGACCCAGTGTCCAGCGTAAAGGCTCCCATTAGCTTTAAAGGGAATTGGATTAGACCCGAAGTGTGGTTCTCATCTGAAGAGTGACTGTGCAAATATTACCTTCATATGCAACAGTTTTGCTTCTTGTGTGTATTTGGAGTCAGATCTTCTAAACTTTAAATGTATTAAAATACATTGTTCCTACTTTTAGCCCTGCAGAGCCAACAAAGTGGGAGCTGAATTCTGTTCTGGCTCACACATGAACATTGTTAACTAATTTCCAATTGCCCAAGTCTATATTACAGGGGATGCATGAACTAGAAAGAACCAGGCTTCACATTCAGATCATGCACTGAGTTTAAGGCAACGAATTAGGAAAACATATCCTTTCACTAGTAAACTGAGCAGATTTGATCTGGAAGTAAGAGAGATGACAACTATAGACGCCCCCCCCCACCCCCAGAATGCTATTTTTACAAGGTCACTTTCCAGAAGTGCATTTTAACACAAATCATTTGGCTTCTTGCGTCTTAAATTTGCTTTCTCAGCAAAAGAGAGATTGCCTCACTTTACTGGAATGCTACAGAAAATAGCCATCCACCAAAGGAGTAATGAGGTTGCCTTGGCTTTGGTGGGACATTGATCTTGTATTGCAAGAAAGATGAAGAGCTGAACAGAGACTTATGTACCTCTTTTCCATTCCAAGCATATATGTACGTCATATTGAAACTTGGTCAAATAATTCCTTTATCCTATGGCTGGCAGAAAATATTTTCCTTTATGTTTCACTTTGTCAAACAGACACCTCATCCGCGGTACATTATGGAAAGGAAGGAGAAACATCTGGTAAAGGGGCACTCAGCTCCTGAGCATCTTCTAGTGGCTAGGTGTGGTACTGCAGTCCATTTCTCACCCCAGTGCTCCATGCAGGCTGCTAGCCTACCTTGGTGGGCCTTCCATAACTTGGACTTGGACGTCCAGGCAATTCATAAAATCCAAACAAACCCTTTCCACAGTATTAAAGAGTCCAGTAACTTAAAACTGTGATGAGACTGAGGTATGTGTACATGTGTATGACTATATTTTCTTCTGCTGCTTACAGTGGAATGATTTGGTGCTATGCAGTTGCTGTTTAGTCAGTGACATGACTGTAAAGGGACAGAATGGTCCCCTCTGATATGTGTGGAATGAGATCAAATGAAATATTATCTTTTATAATACTCTGAGGAAAAGATGCAGTGGTCAAGCAGCATATCAGAAAACTAGAAAGTAATGCAATCATGCTGTCTTTTCTGATCTTTCAAATGCCAATGACGTGCTTTGGTTACAAAGATAACAGAAAATGGTACATTTGTACTCATAATGACTGTAATAAAAATGGAAGCTCGTCAAAACATTACTCAGTCTTATATCATTTTACAGCTAGTCCTGTGGTCCTATCTGAATACAGTATCAGTATCGAATGGCCTGATGTTCACAGGGTCTGTTCTGCTCAACATCACGCTGTTTCATTGTGGAATGCTACACACAGTGCTGGAAGAATATTATTATAGAGAAAGTCTTCTCTATTCTACAAAGTGTCACAATGTAACATGTTGGAGTGGCCAAGAGACAAAAGATGGCCTATTCTGCCAAGACCATGTCATGCCGGACTTGAAAACTATACAAAACAAAGCTATGTCTACCTCTTTGGGACAGGGCTGTCTTTTTGCTATATGTTTGTACAGTGAACAATGGGTTCCTGTTCCATGATTGTGGCTCTGACACACTACCACAATACAAATCATCATATATACCATGTATAATGGCCAGGTATTTTACACGATTTGGCATCAGACCATATCATGAGTCTTGTTAGACGTCCTTTCTGTTAAGCACCAGTGGTTGATAATCCATTGAAATCCACACTTAGGGACAATTTGCTTTAACCATCAGAGCTTTTTCCTATCAGCAACAGCTATCATCTTCCTTGGATGACAGGCCAGTGACACCCCAGGGTGTGCTGAGCTAATGCCAGTGACGCTGCTTAGTGGATCAAATAGGAGGAACTGGAATGCACCTTCCCTAAATTCTCTTGCAGAATTTTCTCTTGGCAAAACTCTGAGTCTTGCATAGCTCTGAAAACTAATCTGACTTTATTTTGGCAATGAAAAAGAATCCTTTTATTTATGCCAAGCAAAAATATAGTACTTCTTAGCAACCATTTTTATTGTTTGCGTGTCATTTCTACTTTTTCCCCCCAATTTTTTTTTTGCTGTTTTTTTTTTCTTTCCTATGAGAATATTTCTACAGATAGTGTTCCAGGCATGCTGAGATAAATGTAGGATATTTACAGCAGCTTCATAGGTGACAGAATTTGATGTGGTCAGATAAACCATTAAAGTTAATGGCCTGAATCTGTAGTTGAAACTCGATGGATTACTTGAATAAACTAAGAAATCACTTTACCTTTATTATGGATCTTAAAGTACTTGTGGTAGCCTAAATAGAGACAATCTAAGTCAGGGGTTCTCAACTAGGGGTACATATACTCCTGGGGGTACTCAGAGGTCTTCCAGGGGGATACATCAACTCATCTAGATATTTGCCTAGTTTTACAACAGGCTACATAAAAAGCACTAGCAAAGTCAGCACAAACTAAAATTTCATAGACAATGATTTGTTTATACTGCTCTGTATACTATACACTGAAATGTAAGTACAATATTTATATTCCAATTGATTTATTTTATAATCATATGGTAAAAATAAGAAAGTAAGCAATTTTTCAGTAGTAGTGTGCTGTGACACTTCTGTAATTTTATTTCTGATTTTGCAAGTTTTTAAGTGAGGTGAAACTTGCGGGAACACAAGTCCAATCAGACTCTCGAAAAGGGTACAGCAGTCTGGAAAGGTTGAGATCCACTGATCTAACTCAAACATCCTCAAGAAAAGAAGGCTGTCACATTGCAAACAAAAGTCAAATAAGCAATATTTTAATGTACAGTGGTCCACTATCAAGTGCGAGGGTAAAAGCAAAAGTACTGTCATGTTCCTCTTGACTTTCTAGCCAGGAGGGAAATAAATGTTGTAACCTTTTTAATTTACATTTTAAAAAAAATACTGTAACAAATTTGTAGCCAAGGAGGGCTTCACAGCTGTCAATATACTGCATCTCTTGCCACTTTGGACTTCACATTGGCAGTGAAGGGAAGACCTGGATCTTCCTGCTGAAAAAGTCCAGCCTCTTGAGCTAAAAGAGAATCTCCATTAGCCAAGAGAAGTTACAAGGGCTTGGGCACACAGGTGAGCAGTTCTCATTCCAACCAGAGAAGACAGAGGTTTGCATGCATCCTACTAATTCATTAATATTAAAACTGTTCAGTTAGACGGTTATGACTGATGGCTAGATTAAACTATAACATGGGAGAACTTCTATGTTCTCAGGTATTTCAAACTTACAAAAGTATTACCCTTTGTTACTTTATACACTAATTTAAGATCAGTGATCTAGGGACAGATTGTGCCATCCTTATTCACTCTGACTCACATTGAGTAATATGTCACTTCTCACATAATCCCACTGAAATGAATGGACGTACATGAGGAGTAAGGTACTACCCAACATGAATAAGTAGTACAATCTGGACCCTAATTCTTTAGATTAATTCTTTGTGGCAAGGCAGTTGAGATGAACTTTTTCAGAACTTGACTTTATCTTTCTGATACGGGCGATGGTGCCATGCCGTGCAGAAGCTATAACCATTCATTTTGTCTGACTGTGACTCTACATTAGAAATGAATGATGTGACCATCTCATCAGGTAACTTGAAATAGATTCAAATGACAATTTCTGACTTGAAATGGAATCAAGGTCTGGGATTTATCCCTAACATGAGTCTCAGAAATTCACACCTGTGAATTGTTACTATGCACCACACAGGTACAACTGCAAGGGCATTTATCAGCAGCTAAAGCAGTTGGGGACAATATTTTGAGAGAGATTCACGCACACCATACTACCAAAGCTTACTTGTTGGGGCATGAACCCAGCTCCCAGTTTTAACTCTCTCATCCCACAATAGCTTCTGCACAAATTAAGGTTTTATTTGAAGACAATTTTCTGTCCTATCAGAGTGCAAACTGAAAGACTCCTGTTAAATCTCAACCAATGCAGTTGTCCCCAACTTTGAGACGTAACTGTCCGCATGTATCTCAGTAGAAAGTTAATGCTGATGCTTTAGCAAGACCATTTAAATGTCAGCATTATTAACACTGTCACTGCTGAATATTAACAGGCACATCCAAGTAACCTGTAATGTAATCCAACATTGTCATAGTCTAAATTTGCACCTGATTATAGAACTCTGATAATTAAAAAAAATATTATAACGTTCATGACCTTAATTAGGGAAGAGAATTGTGATGGCATATATAGGCCTTTGGGTTAGTGTTCTGGTTTAACTGCTCTTCTGTACAATGTAGAAAACTATTTTGACTGTTCCAGCTGTAGTTTGTCTTGCAATACCTGCGGGGCCACCATATTTGCAATCCTGATGTTAATCTCTTGTTTTCTAATTTACTCACAGTTCTTTTAGGTGCCTTTGGTTATAAAATAATGTGAAATTAGTTTATAAGTACATACCATTTCCCCAGCACCTTTACAGAATCACTCCATCTGAGTTTACAAATAGTCTCATTAGGGCCTTGCCAACCAGTTGATGATGTCATCACTTACCATTTCTCAGCTGGGCTTTTTCACTCTACTGTCTAATAACCTCAGGCTAAACATATTCATTTTATAGGGGTTATAAAACTTTGTATTCCAGTAAAACAGACTGATTGTTCTGCCTCTAAACCATGGCTGCCAACTAAATTTATTGCAAATGTAAGGATTAAGGAGAGGTTATTTAGATTAAGCATATCAGAGGTTTTTTTAATGGGAGGGTTGCTTACTTGTTGGGCTTTCCTATAAGAACATTCTGAGGCCTGGTCTACTCTAGAAAGGTTTTGTGATATAGACATATTGGTATTGCTATCGCAGAAAACCCTTCTGGTGTAGATGCAGCATATTACGGAAAAAGAGTGTTTTCGCCAATATAGTTTATATCAGTTCCTCAATGAAGTAAGCTTTATCAGCAAGAGGACTTGTTGCCAGTATATCTGTATCCACATGAAAGCCTTGGTTTGTCAGTTATGGGTGTGATTTTTTTCACACCCTAACCAATATAGCAATGCCAGTAAAACTTTTAAGTATAGACAAGGCCTCAACAATTTATTAAAGAATGACTTGGCTGAATGGTCTGAAAGTATTTTTTTTTGTGTGTGTGTCAGTTTCACATAAGTCCCTTTCATAACCATCTCCAAATGTGGGTTATGAAAAAGTGCTAGAAGCTGAGTTATTTATATATAATTTAATGGATGAATGTTAAGACAACATTCAGGAACGTACAGTTCCTCTAAGTAGCTACCAACATCTAGGGGGTATTTTTTTAAGATGGTGCTGGTTTATTTGCTAAGCACTGACAAAGAACAAGAAAGCACACAGTCCCAGACTCTAGATGCCTCCCATCTCAAAAGACAGACAAACCAAATGCACTTGGAGACCCACATCAAGGCTTCATCTTGGTACTTTTTTAAAAAATTATTTGATGGCTGGTTGACAGCATTTTTAATAATGTGAGCTACTTGTGTCAGCTTCAGAGTAAAAATCAGTCTCAGGAAGGATTTGAAAGAGAGGTTGGTAGATGCCTGGCACACTAGATCTGTTAGTTAGTCCCATTATTCTTTTTATAAATTATTGGGCTTGTCATTGAAATTCAGTGGGACATGGGTGCCTAACTCTCTTAGGCTGTCTTGAAAATCTCAGCCATAATATCCCTGAACTTTTCAGAACACAGTAGAGTATGGTCTTTATTCTGCTCTCACCAGTGTAACTCCATTGAATTCAGCAGAGTCATTCCTGATTTATGCCAGTGAATCACCATTATTTTCTGCAGAATCAATGTTAGAATAGGCAACAGTTATGTAATACTACTGTTGCCTTGTGGCATATTAAGTTGATACATTAGTGGTTTGGAACGAATTACTTGAACACAAATGTTTCCTAACTCAGTGTATAATTCTTGTCTCATCCAGGAAAACAGCTCTAACAATGCAATATTTTGGGGAGGGAAGGAGATTCCACTTAAACCAGAGGCTCATTATAATCAGCTGAGAGTCTGTCTGCCTGACAATATCAACCATGTTGACCACATAAAGCTTGATTGAAAAGTTATGGATTTCTTTTATAATATCTTTAAAATGCCCTTAGAAGTATGATTTTATACCTCTATATAAAAAGCTTGTAAAGAATAACGTTTTGTTTCGGACTCATTTCAAAATAATCTTTTTGTAATGTTTGGAGATCTGTCCATGTTATTTAGCCTTTTATACTCATCCAGTTTTAAAACACTTCCTTATGTAAACAGTTAACATACTCATGCATGACTAAGCATAGAAGCAGACCCTCAGCCCCCATTGTGGCATCCACTAATTTTTCCCGGAGAGAATAATACCTTTTATACGTCCTGAGACATGTTACAGTGACTCAGGATACTCAAATATCTTGACTCCTTCGGCTGATTGTTCTGTAGCCTTTGGTCAAAGATATACGGAGATCATACAGTAGAAAATATAATGTCCAGCAGTAAGCAGCACATTTCAGTTCCTCTGCAAATAGTATCAGATTCCTTCTCCACTAGAACTGATGAAACATGATTAGGCAAATAAGACCTGACTTTTAAAGGTGCTGAGCACCTGCAGATTCCATTGACTTCAGTTGGAATTCTGGGCGCTTATCATTTCTGAAAATCCGCCAGATTTTGCCATTTTTTGTAGAACAAATTCTTTATCAACTACTTTATGTGGCCGGCTCTGTTCTTCATACAGTACCTCCTCTATGACTGTTGTGCTTGATACTTAATTACTAGTACTCGTACGGCCTAATTTTCCTCTCACATACACTAGTGGATACCAGGAGAACTCCATGAAGCCAGTCAAATGGAACCAGTATAGATCAGATGAGAATCAGACCTCCAGTATCCTTCACATTAGAGAGGATGGGATTCAGGTGTAGTAAACAGCTCCTGGGGTGCTAGCCCTTTGTGCTGAACTGCCATCAGAATCTGGCTGCAGAGCCAGTGTAACCAACCATGGAAAGATAACCCCAGTATAAGGAAATTCTGCAGTGACACAGAGCCAGCCTTGAGCTCCTTCACCATGCCACTGGTAGAGGAGTCACGGGCAGGGCAAAAGGTCATGGGCAGGTTCTGGATGACCCCTAGCAGCAATTTTGGCCTCTTGGGGCCGTTGGCAACTGACACAATGTAAAGAAAACTGTGGACTTGGAGGAGCACAAAGGCCACCTTTGCATCGCCTTCCTAACTGCACTGTGCACATAGTCAAGAATGTATTTGCATTGTGCTCACAATAGACTGTTATCACAAAACCCTAATAAAAGATGAAATATGCATGTTTCATATCACATGGAATGCATTTATCTCAGATAATGGGACATGCCTATGACTAATAATTATGCTATAAATTGAATTTGCCTTCCTTGACACTGCCATCTAGCTAGCTAATTGAATCTGAATTAATTATTTTTCTCTGTATTTTGCTGGCTATTCTGTTTTTTTCTGAAAGGTAACTCCCTTACAGTTTTGAAGTGAAACTAAATTGACCTGTCTCAGAAACCAACCCATGGCTGCATTTATTATACAACAGAAAGTAAGGTAATGAATTTAAGGTTTGTATCTTGATGGGTAATACAAGGTGAAGCCCACTGGGTTCTTGTATCACCCATATATGGTATAATACAAAATAGTAATGATTTAGGAACCCATTTTTCACTGTTGCCCTGCACTCTGTGTAATTATTTCCATCAGTGTAAAATGCTAGCAAACCATAATAATGATATTATACACCCACTCAGCACTGGTATAAATAGCTACACAAGTTGCAGATTGACAATGAGTCAGGCATATGTCAGCATTATATCCTTTGGCATAGCTTTAGATTTCTAGAATGCTCTCCCTAATACCATTGAGATATATAGATGGATCTAAATCTTCAAGCTGGCATTGTTTCAGTTAAAACATGCAATTCAATATGTGGAGTATAACATGATGTATTTAGCGTATAATATTTTGTCATTTGTGGAAATATTTCTTTTGTTGTATGTTTTTATTTTGAAGATCTCTTGTATTATTGAGAGAGAGATGTCTGTCAGGCTAACTATTGCTATCCTGGGTTAAATAACTACGTTAAAAATAAACAGTGACTAAAACTGTGGCCAGATTAAAAATAATACCATTCACAAAATTGTCAAGACTGACATAGTGAAATATTGAATTCTTCCACAGATTCATTTATTGCCTCCATATGTTAAGAAAATTTCTGGAATAAAATTCCTAACTGGAGAGAGCAGACCTACCATGATATTTGTTGGATGTTTTTCTCCATAATGTCTGTTAAGTTTCCAAAACCAGGAAGACAAGAATTATATGACCTCCAAAGAGCCTTGGGCAGTTGTGTTGAAGTCACCATATAAACACACGTTATCTGAATAGAGCAGTGGTCAAACTATGGGTTTAGTATATATAGCCATTCCAGCACAAAGGGCATGCCAGTTACACATCTTCACTAAATACATGGGCCAGATCCTCTGCTGGTGTAAATCAGCACATTTTCATTGATTCTAATATAGCTATGCTATGTTACAGGAGGTAGGATCTAGCCTCACGCAATGTAACTTTAGTAAATGTGCAGGATTAAAACAGTACTCCATTGGAAATGAACCTGCTCCCTTTACAGTCAATGGCAAAACTCCCCCTGACTTCAGTGGGAGAAGAATCAAATCCACCATGGAGAAATTTGATGTGACTTTCCTTGAGTATCTGAAGTGCAGTTTTATTGCTTTAGAAACGATGCCAGTACTTCAGGTATTCTAAAGAAAATTATATATTCCTAATACCAGTGTTATTCCCAAAATGCCTAAATTCATGCTCTTCTTCTAGCCAGTTTAAACAATTCTCATTCCAAAATGGAGCTCTTAGTTAATGGCAAGTGTCCTGCCTCCCCCAGTCACCCCTAATCTGCTGAGTGAGATGAAAGTGATGGAAAGAGAATTACTGCGGCAGAAGGAACAGCTCTCCCTTCTGTTTAGTCATGGGACTATTGTGCCCTTCTGAAGAGAGAATTGAATGGTAGCACACAACCCTTTGTCTGTGAAGCCCGTTGAGATACATCCTGATGTAGGCTCTGTAAAATATTTGTACCCCATATATCTGACTGGCTAAATTAATGGAACTTCTCCTTCTTATATTTTACTGGTTGGCCTAGGATCTCAAAGCCTCTTCTTGGTTCTGTGATGAATATGAATGTTGTTGCTCTCATATCTAGATGTTATAGGTCAAGCTTTTCATGCCTACCTCAGGAATTTGGATGTGTAGCTCCTATTACAATTAATTAAAACGGTAGGTGGCTTTGAAAAACCTCAACCATAGAGTCTCAGATTTATATTAACTCAAATGGAAAAGCCCCAATATACTCTTTCTCCATTAACATATTTACAAATGATGGCTAACTCAGATGGGCATGTCTGATAAGCCTGTAGGATGTAAAGAGACATCTACATTTTATTCGATAACACAAAGTTTTAATATGAACAATGGCCCTAATCCTGCAGCTGCTTGTGTGCTGGTGCCACATGGGGCCTGCCTGTGGTGCTTTGTTGCAGGTACAGCGACTCATCTGCATGCAAGAACATGCAGTATCAGAGCCAGTGGGTACCATCCTATTTCCATGAGTGTCATTGGCAAAACTCCCATTGCATTCAAAGGCTTAGGATAAGGCCCAATATTCTGGTGAATGTTTACCTCTCATGATAAATTCCACAAAAGAATGATAAAGCTCAATGGTTGAATGAAAGTGATAACGATATATAATTTCTGACTGTTTATCTCATAAACTATTGCTTCCCCACCCCCCTTCCCCCATTTTCCTGCACTTGTCAATTTATAGGGTCCCTAAAGATCCCTGACTGAAGCCTGCAAATACAACTGCTTTGTGTGACCTCTGGGGCCTGGCACTCCTGTATTTTGCAAGCACCTGGAAAGCAAGCCTTACCTTAGCTTTTTTTTTTCCCTGCAAAGCAATTTATTTTAAAATAATTATTAATAAATAGATATCTAGACTTCACTCTCCCTACATATCTCTCTGAACTTCTAGTGACAGATGACGTGGAAAAAGCTGAAGTACTCAATGCTTTTTTTGTCTCGGTCTTCACAGACAAGGTCAGCTCCCACACTGCTGTCCTGGGCAACATGGCATGGGGAGGAGGTGAGCAGCCCTCAGTGGTGAAAGAACAGATTAAGGACTATTTAGAAAAGCTGGACATGCACAAGTCCATGGTTCCAGATCTAATGCATCCAAGGGTGCTGAGAGAATTGGCTGATGTGATTGCAGAGCCATTGACCATTATCTTTGAAAACTTGTGATGATCGGGGGAGGTCCCGGACGATTGGAAAAAGGCAAATATATGCTCATCTCTAAAAAAAAGGAAGAAGGAGAACCCGGGGAACTACAGACCAGTCAGCCTCACTTCAGTCCCCTGCAAAATCATGGAGCAGATGCTCAAGGAATCCATTTTGAAGCACGTGGAGGAGAGGAAGGTGATCGAGAACAGTCAACATGGATTCACCAAGGGCAAGTCATGCCTGACCAACCTGATTGCCTTCTATGATGAGATAACTGGCTCTGTGGATATGGGGAAAGCAGTGGATTTGCTATATCTTGACTTTAGCAAAGCTTTTGATATGGTCTCCCACAGTATTCTTGCCAGAAAGTTAAAAAAGTATGGATTAGACGAATGGGGACTATAATGTGGATAGAAAGCTGGCTAGATTGTCAGGCTCAACAGGTAGTGATCAATGGTTTGATGTCTAGTTGGCAGCTGGTATCAAGCGGAGTGCCCCAGGGATGGGTTACCTACGGAGGTGGTGGAATCTCCATCCTTATAGGTTTTTAAGACCTGGCTTGACAAAGCCCTGGCTGGGATGATTTAGTTGGTGTTGATTTAGTTGGTTGCTTTGAGCAGGGGGTTGGACTAGATGACCTCCTGAGGTCTCTTCCAACCCTAATATTCTATGATTCTATGATTCTTCTTCTTGGTACTCCCAAATTGCATAACCTTTCAGGAAGGACTGCTCTCTCCTTCAAGAAGTCAGCACTGGGACACATAAAACTCCCCAAGTCAGTGAAAGATTGGATTGCAGCCAGATGGGATACCAGATGGCAATTTTTAAGTTGTCATGGGGAAAAAGGTGGAAAAATTACTGTAGCTCCACCAATTACAGCTTTAACCTGTGAGAATATGAAGGTTTAGAAATATGATTTACTAACTTCATCGTAAAACCACTGTACTAACTCTTGCTGTGCATAGCAGAACGAATATGTGTATAAATAATGCAGATATTTTTATCATGTAATTTATAGTTTAGAAAAGAAAAATGACTTTATTATTCAGTCATTGGGTTTATGAAGTAGAACCTACCTTGAATAACCATTGTCAACACACTGAAACATCTCAGAGAATGATAATTAAAACTTCTCTCCTGGTAGCTTGCCAGCTGCCATAAAAGCTCTTTGCATCTCCAAAGGATTTTGTGTAGTGCAACTAAGCAGCTGAGGGTTTGTTTTGTATTTTGTTTCCCCTGCTTTGTTGCTTTTGGCAAGTACATTGTAGCCTAATGCACACCAACGCTCTGTGGTAGAACTTGATACCTAAATCTGCTTCTTGTTCATCTAATCTATGATAATGCCATGATTAGTATTGCAATCACATTAAATGCCAGGAGTTAGTTAAGCTTTGCATAACCGATGTAAATTCATCAGCACTTGACAAGCTCAAAGATGACAAATTGACTTGGCATATTGGCTAGTAGGAAATGTAAAATTCATACCATGTTTATTGTTAAATAAGCCATCCACTCTTTCCAGTTCATGTAAAAGTAAATCCAACTTTATAGTAGAGAAGTTAATTCAACTTCAATTTCTAAAAATGTTGAAAACACAATTTTAACCTGTTTAGATCTCGACGCTTCCCCCCGCCCCTTAAGATAGGTAAATTCCATACATCATCTTAGAGGAAGCTGCTGTGAACCGAGGGAGGCAGCATGATCTGATGCATAGAATGCTGGCTTCTACTCTCAGTTCTGCCCTTGACTGGTGGTGTGATGTTGATACATCTACCAATGCACCTCAATCCTGCACAGAAGCATCCCTTTCCTAGGGTTTTCCTTAGCAGTGCCACCGTAATGCACACACCTCCTGGGTGGCACCAAGACCACTTAGAGAGAGAGTTAAATGAGTCTGCTCTACAACCTTAGCTAACAGCCAGTTGGCTTTTAGCTCATGCTGTAGAGGCTCATGAACTAAACTCCAGAGATCCCAGGTTCAATCCCGCCCGCTGACAACCAGGGTCTGTCAGCGTTACACCAAATTTTATGATAGCGTTGGAATATGGTCAGATGTCTACCAGGGAATTATCTGAGACCACAAAATTCATTTTCACATGTGACCTGGCCCAAGAATTGAACCATAAGCTGTAATGTAAGTGTGCTATCCCACTATGCCATCCTAAAAAGCCTTAAATTAGTCTACAAAAATATACCTCTATAAGAGCAGTATCAGACAGGGCTGAGTCGTTGAATGCCTCACTTCCCAAATTGTTGTCTGAATTAAAGAGAAGTTCTTTGGTACAAACCCATTAATATAATGATAGGAAATTATTCAGTTATAGATAACATAACATATTTCCTTTTTGTATTCAAGATGGCATTAGTGATTGCAGAGGCTTAGGTTCTGTCTTTAATGCCTTTCAAAAATAAATCACTCCTCCCTACCTTAAAATAACATAATACGCCATACTCTTTCCAAAGTCCTACAAATGTACTTGGCAAAACTGCTAGGTCTATGATATGCAGCCTGTTCACTTAACATCTGCTCTTCTTAACTAAGGACAATACAAAACTACACTGGATGATTCTTGGATAGTTGGACAAGAACCATCTTGTAACATCATTGCTAGCAAATATGAGATTTAATTTTCCACGCTGGAGATAATTGTTGAAAATGAGAGGGTCTAAGGTTTGGGTACTTCTCCAAAGTCTTGCAATAATGCATAATACAGGAGTAACCATTGTATTATTTTACTGTACAGCTAGAGGTTTTCTTGTGCTCATTAGGTAATCTTTCTCAGACCAATCCTACCATCTTTATGCTGAGTTAACAGCTTACTCCATGAGTAGTTCCATTGATTTCATTTATTAAAATATGACATTTCCACCATATTCAAAAATCATCCATGTGCTTAGTTAGTTGGAACAGTGTAACGATTTTTCATGAAAATGCTTTGGAAGAAACAAACTAACTTTAAAAAAAAATTATGGAAATTTTCTAGTTTTTCAATGAAAACCTGAAACTTGAAAAAATGTTTGCTTTGGGGGTAAATATTTTCAGTTTATAAAATAATCTTTTTTGTTTGGTTTTTCATTTAAAAGATTTTTTTTTTAATTATTTTGAAAAAAAGCCTTTCTTTCCTCATCTAAAAAAAGTCACAATGGAAAATACACTGTCCATTCAGAGTTCATGAGCAATGTGGCTGTGAGATGCTTATCTGGCTGAGAATGTATGAATCTATACATCTCCAAGTACACTGATAATGTATATCAAATAAATAGCCCAGAAATGGAAGACATTGATAGAAAATTAAATGAATAATCATATAAAAATGAATATGTTTCTCAGTGGCTTTCTTTTCCACCAAGTCTCCCTTTTCAAACACAACTGTCCTAAGATACACTCAAGAAGATAATTTTTAGTTATTTAGTGCTCTTGGAAAAAAAGGCCAGAATGAAAGCCCTGAGAACTGAAGTCCACTGTTAAAGTATTAAAAAAGCATAGCACAGGCAATGACAATGCAAGCTTCCACAGACTGCCCTATCCAGGATCTGAAGTTACAGCCTATAGGGGTATGTCTACACTGTACACCTCTGGCAGTGGCATGTAGGGTGCGTAGCTACATACCACGGTGAAAGACAGGCAGCTGGGAAAGTCTCCAGTGGCTCCGGGTGGTGGGGAAAGGCTCCAGCAGTGGGGAACTTCAGGAGCCTTTCCCTCTGCCAGAGTCTTTCCCCACTGCTTCAAAATTTCATCGCAGAAGAGGTGCCAGTGGGAGCATTGTAGACAGGGGAGGCACTGCTTGGGCATGCAGAGAGCCCTGTAGAGTACATAACTTGAGGGTCTGGTGTGTCTTTACGAGCCTAAGCAAGGCCTCACCATCTACACCTGTTTATACCCATGCTGGAGGTAGGGCTTGTAATATATGTACTCTAAACACTGCCAAAAGAAGAGTAGAGTGTAGACATACCCTAGAAGTGAGAGGGTTGTTATTTATCCTCCGGCCTTCAGTACTCTTTGCTGAGAAACCCATCAATGACATGGACATCTGCCCACTAGGAACTGGACTGACAACTCCAAACAATGGCCATCAGATAGAAATGATTTTCAAGCAGTGGGCTATATTTGAACTAGTGACCGAGAGGTGAAAGACTTTGTAGCCCATGACCTAGCTCCTGAGGCACTGAGACGTGTGAAGACTGATAGATTTACATATTGGACTTGACTTTTCCTGAACAGAAAATATAATAAGTAGATTGGTGACAGGCTAATCCTATACTCACCTTGAGCTCTCACACCATGGATAGATTTAGCATGCTTTACTACAGCTATGAGTAACTACTTCCTAGAATCAGTTCAGTGAATGGAAATAATATCTCCGGACCCCATGATCCATTTTGTGAAGTTAACTCATATTGTTGCCACAAGAGGTTTGTTTGTACAGATTTTCATTGAATTTACTGTTCCAAACAAAGGACATTCTTTGTCATTTTCCTCTGTTGCAACATTTTCTTGGAAGATGTGTTTGTATACTTTTACTTTGTTTTTGTTTGTAAGTTCTGAAAGAAGCACAAAAGACACTTTGAGGCAACATATTAACCAAAAAGAATTTGTCCCTACAAAATGTCACACCAGACTTTTGGAGGACTCTCATTTTATACACTTTTTTTCAAATTTGAGGACTATGGCCCAGATTTTATAAGTATTTAGGCATTTTTGTGTTCACTGTTGCAACATCAAACTGGCTGAAGAGCCTAAATATCATTCTCAAAAGGAATTTAGGCACTCAGGAGCCAAAATCTCATTGACAGCAGGTGGCATTTAGACTGCTAAGTGCCTAAATCACTTTGAAAATTAGGTTTAGACATTGCAACACTGAACACAGCAACACCTAGATACATTTAAAAATCTGGGCCTATAATCTTAGGCCCGATTTTCCAAAAATTAATGTAGGGTACCTCACTTTGTGAGCGTCCATCTTGAGACATGGTGGGATGGATTTTCAGATATCCTGAGCAACCACAAGTCCCATTAACTTCAGTTAGAATTTTGGCTGCTGAAAAATCTATCACAAATTGGGCATCCAAAAAAAGAGGTCTATTTGAAAATGTTGACATTAAAGTGTAGATTTTTCTATCATTTCCAACAGCAAAATGTTGTGCCAGCTAAAAGGGAGTCATTAGATTACAAATTATTTTGGACTTAGACAAGGTCTCCCTATATTCTTGCATAGTATTATAACCCCAGTGAGAGTGAATGTTATCATACTAACAGCAGGCTTCCAATTTGTGGGAAAGAGAATAATTGGATATTTTTTGCCAGCTATTATTACAGCCATGTGCAAATTCTATTTTTTTCAGTGTGACTATATAATATAATTATATTAGGTGTCCAAATTGCATGAGTACAAGTATCTTTCTCACTGACATGCTCATCCACATACAGTCATATGGTTTTGGAAAGTAGGAAGAAACTTTGGGTATTTCTAATGCACTTTATCTTTTTTAATTTGAATGTAAAAGTGGAGGCTTCTCCCCCAGTTTAAAAAAAATGTTGATTTTGGACAGAGATTACTCAGCAAATCCACATGAACCATCATTGGAACAGCAATAACTTATGCTCTGCAATTCAGAATGAAACATTAAACTTGTGATGCACATTGAAATCCGTGACAGATTTAATCTAGTTTAACTTTTGAAGCACAATGCCTGTTTTATGAAATAATATTAAAGTCTATGCAATTGCTCCAGCTTTATGTCTTTGTGTGATAGAGTGGGCCATCAATGAGGGTGATTGTTGATTGGCTGAAGCTTAATGAGATGAGGGAGGAAGGTGGGGGGCAGTGAGGGGGATTGTGGAAAGAGGAAGCGGGAGCTGGGTGCCCTGGCTGGGAGTGGGATGTGGGGGCTTACCTCAGCTTTGAAAGAGTCAATCAGAGCTAGTGTGGGTCCGTCTGCCCTAGCTGGAAATTATACCATCCAGCTCCAGTGTAGACACAATCTTACTCAGGGAGCTTCTACTATACCTGGGAGGTATACTGTTTTGAAGCTGCTATGGGAATGTTTGTAACTTAAATTATTTCCATTCCTTCCTCAAGGTATCTGAGCCACAGTTCACACATGTTAGATTGGCCGGTGACATCTTGTCACTGAAAGCAAAATTTAGCTTTGAATCTGGAACTTAGTGGAAGCTCAGAATAACATTGTCCACTCAAACTATATTGTAGATAGAGCTCACTGGAGAATGACAAGTCCATTTTGTAACAACTTTCACTTGTTTGGAAATTTTGCATTGGAATGAAAACACCACCTTTCAAAATATTTGCAAAATCATAGAATCATGTAATTGTGTTGAAAAGGTCAGGGTTTTTTTTAAAATCTGGATCTCTCTCTCTTCCTGTTCCCCTCCCCACCCCCTCTTCAGAAGGGACAGGTGAGTCCCCCCACCCCGAGCTTAGAAATCTTCTTATTTTGCCAAATCAATAAATCTATCTCCACAAAACATTTCTGTTTTGATTAAACAATATTTTTGACCAAAAAAAAATCAAAAATGTTCTGACTGGCTCCAAATGTAGGTCTGTGTATCAGGTACACAGATATGCATCATACTTAATTTATATCTAATATAGCATTATCCCCTGTGGTCTAAAAAGATACTGAGTTTTAATTAATTGAATTAGTGTAGAAAAAATGGCAGAAATCTGACTCTGGTATAAGTTGGCACAGCTTCTATTGAAGTTAATCGGAATTGGATACGTGTTCAAGGTTTGAAGCTGGCCTGGTTAGCAGAACTTTATTTTCCATATATAATTCCTTCTGCCCATCAGAGTTGGCAGCAACAAGGGCTGGGTTCAGTATCTAGGGGTTCTTTTTCAATAACACAAGGCAAAACCTGCTTGAGCCTCCACCCAGTGACCGGGGACAATTACATACCACCCTCCCACCTCCCGGGTGCCTCTAGAAGGCAATACTTCCACTCTTGCAGCACAGAGTCTGAGTGTAGCAAAAGCCTTTTAATAAAGGAGGGAAACAATGCAGCATGATGTGGGGAAACACCACAAACAGGATTCATAACACAAACCATAAGCAAAAGACCCACCCCCAAGTAAGTTTGGCAGCGTCCTTTTCCCCTCACGGTCTTAAGTCCAGCAACCCAACAGTCACCCCACCCACAGTTTCTGTCCTTGGTCAGTGCAGCCCCAGAATTCAGAAGTCCATCTGCAGAGTTTACCTCCCAGCCTGGGTGGAAGGGGGGAGAAGTACAGGGGCACCTTACATGCTCCACTGCTCAGCCAATTGCCATGCCTTTCCATGGGGTTCTGCTCCAGTCTTCACCACAAGCCCTTCTGCTAGCTGATCCTTTCCTCCAGCCCCCCCACAGCTCTCAGTTATTTCAGCCATTAGTAGGGGAGCCTCAGTACTAGTACACTCAGCACCACTAGCCCAAAGTAGGTCTAATGTTTAGATCTAGGTAGCAGTGATTTCAGCTTTACAGCACGTAACAAGACTCGTAAAAGGATCAAAATTAGCTCTCTTATTACACTTGGGAGAGCAGCAGGATCAGACTATCAAGTACACATACCTATCCCCAGCCTCCCTTAATTCATTGGGCTTTGGAACCCATGTCCCTTACCTAGCAAGTGCTACTTAGTTGAGGGTGAGTCCCTCCATCAGAAAATGCCAAGTACAGTTCTACTGTCCTTGATTCACATAACCAGGATAACAACACTTTATTACTCCTGCCCCAATAACAACGAGACTGGAGATCCCAAAGCAGCCAAAGTGACCATTTGGGCAAGCAGTCTCATTATGCTAGGCAGGGTGGGTGTGCCCATGCAAACTAGATCAGCCCCTGAAGTTCTTTTCCACAGCTCACCACCAGATGTCAGGGTAGAGCTCATTCTGACTCTGCTTACACATACATTCAATTTGCTTTGGAAATAGTCTATCTTGCATAGATTTCAATTTTGTCAGGTAAAATACTTCCCCTGAAAGTGTATGAATGAATGGTTAGTTCAAGGTACTTCCTGCTTTAGTAGTTATCAAACTAGCCATTTTATTAATTCATTATTTAAGCGTCAGTCAGTAATTCCAATGCAGCTTATTTCATTGAAGATTTCTTTCTGCTGGAAATATGATCAGCCTATCAGACCAGACTACGGATCATTCTGACAGAATTAAAGAGCAAGGCCTACAAAGGGGTCCATGGGGACCTAGTTCATAACCCACTTTGGCTGCTGAAGCATAGTAACAAACCCCCATGCTATTTCCCACCTGCTGTATTGGACTTTAAAAATTAGAACTGAGACAATACTGAAAAACACAGTTACAGGAGCATTTGCCTTCATTAAATAAATATGTTAAACATAATCCAGGATAAGGATTCCATTCAAGAGACAGATGGCAAATAAAAGGTACTATAGAAAGGCTTACAGAATAAACACAATTGGAGATGATAAATACATATGCACAACAGGCAAGAGGCCAGTAGGTGTTAAACAGTCTGTCAGACTTTGAACCTTTGTTTAAGTCATTGAAAACAAACCTTTATTTTTTATTATTTTATATTTAACCCATTCATTTATACAGTGCTGTTTCTAGACTGTGAATGGCTCACAAGTACTCTGTCTAAATGCCAGAATAGAGTCTTATTAGCTTTTGCATAGGTTCCTATAATTTCCAGTTTTAATAAATAACTCTGTTAAAACAAGTAGCTAGCAATAAGTAATGCCTAATGGCGAGAGACCCGGCCTCAGGACAGCTGGATTCTATTGATAGCTTTACAACTGATTCCCAGTAGGCTAGACTGGAACCTTATGACCTGTCCTGAGAAAAGGGCAGTGTGTATCTGCACTGCCCAAAAACAGACCAGAGAATCTTGCTTCTCTCTTGATGTGGGGAGGGGGAAATTACTGCACTCCTTTTTCTGGAGCAGCTTACTCCCTGTGGTGTAGCCAGACAGCTATTCTGGTAAGAGCCAAGGCTCCTTCCACGCCGCTGTCCTTTCTGCCTTCTCCCCTCCCATTTGTTCACAGCTGTAAACTGTCCTTGCTCTCCCCACTGCAACCAAAGTCACAACGGAGTAGGTCAAAATAAAGGAGTAACTGGCCCTTACTTTCCTCGGTGGATGAATAAGGCAGGGGTGGCCAACCTGGGGCTCTGGAGCCCCATGCGGCTCTTCAGAAGTCGATATGCGGCGCCTTGTACAGGCACCGACTCCGGGGCAGGAGCTACAGGCACCAACTTTCCAATGCGCTGGGGGTGCTCACAGCTCAACCCCTGGCTCTGCCTCCACTCCACCTCTTCCTGCACCCTCGCCTGCTGTGCCCTCGCTCCTCCCCCTCCCCCCCAGAGCCTCCTGCATGCCACAAAATAGCTGATCAGGAGGTGTGGGGAGGGAGGGGGAGACACTAATTGGCAGGGCTGTTGGTGGGCAGGAGGCGCTGGGAGTGGGGTGTGGGAGCTGCTGGGGGGCTGCTGACTTATGACTGGGGCTCTTTGGCAATGTACATTGGTAAATTCTGGCGCCTTCTCAGGCTGGGGTTGGCCACCTCTGGAGTAAGGATTGTGTCAATTTTGCCCTTGTGATTTTGGGTCAGCTATTTAGAACCAGATTCTGACAAAACTTCATGTGGGTGCATAGAGGGGAGAGCAGCGCAAGAACTACTTTTATTTCTTGTTTGACCAGCACAAGAACCTGGCAAAATTCCTCTTTCTTTTTAAAACAAGCCATTTCTACCATATTGAAACAAACTCCATGTGCCTTGCTAGAAGAACTGAAAGAAAATTTGTGTTTGCAAACACAATCTACTAAATAGTTCAATATCCCTAAGTGTTACTTATAAATGTTCTGTCCTCAACTTCTTTAAAGACCATGTCCCAACAAAGTCAAACCTGCCTACATTATGTGGTTTGTTTCCCTGTATGGTTTTCAGATCCTAGTAGTGGTCTTCATGGAAGTTGCCCAGTCTTCAGAGAAGTCCCATCTGATTCGCTGTTCTTCCCATTCCAGCCACCTCCCAGGGAAGGTATTATAATCGGAGCTGCTCCATGTGCTGAGAAGCTGTTTTCTCAGCACAAGGAGCAGGCAGAACCTCTACGCCATAGCTTCCAGCTTCAGCTGTGTTGCAGCCAATGGCTCTGCAGCTGTTGCTTTGGAACCTAGAGCTGCCTCTTCTTCTAAAACTGGAGGTAGGTGAGGAGAGCCTCCAAGAGCGGTCTCCTCACCAAACCAGGGAGGGGGAGAGAGAACCCTCAGGAGTTGCCATGTTGGACCTAAGTGAGTGACAAGCATCTCCAGGAGCTGCATCTGGGCTTCCTAAAAGTGAAGCAATATAAGCGTGTATAAAGCTCTGCAGGTTTAAAACCCACAGGTGCTAGATCCTGGGTAACTGACACGCCTACATTGCCACCAGAGAGCCAGGCAAAGAAGCATCCAACAATTACCGGAGGGTTAGGTACAGTTGGGTGTGCTGCCTGAAGATGCCAGTGTGTTAGAACCCTGCAGCTGCCTGACTGGTCCACACCAACTACTTAAACCAGGAAGTTGGCCTAGGAAACTATCTGAGTAACAATGCAGAGTCCAGCTTGCCACTGTTACAAACCTTGTACTTTGCCCTGTCTTGCTCATGACTTCTGCCTTTGACCCTGGCCCGGCTTGACCTTGGTGCCTGTTTCCTGACTTGGCTTGATAACTAGCCCTGATGTCTGCCTTTGATGCCACCTTTAGCAGCCACTTCTGGGCTGGGTGCCTATGCCCCAGCCACTACAGTATGTGGAGGGGGTGGGTGTAAAATGAAATGATTGTGGAGGAGGGAGTGTTCATGGGGGTGGGGGGAGAATGTAATGCATTAAGGGGAGGAGTAAATGAAATGCTGGGGTCTCTCACTCTCTCTCTTTCTGTCCTCTGTCCTGCCCCCTTTATTCCCTCCTTTGTGCCAACTCCCTTCTCTCCCCTTTCTCCTCCCTGTGTTTCTCTGTAAATCTCTTCAGCTCTGCAAATGTATTCAACGTTGTTTCATTTAATTAAATATCAATACATTTACTGGCTTTTGTTTTGAGGCTGTTTATAAGTCTGCAAAGTCTGAAACCCTGAAAAAAATCAACTAGTGTTTCGAGCTACATGGATCTTATACAAGGAAACCCAAAACCAAGAGTTGCTTGTCTGGATTTCAGGTTTTGTTACAAATCCAAAACTATTAGCATAGTCTGCCAAAAGATTTGCTGAAATTCAAGAATACTGATAGCCAGGGTATGCTCCCAGTACACGTGCTAAATAGAGCCTTACTTGTAAGGTGCTATTCAATCCACCTAAGGGGATCAGAATCTGGCCCTTAGGAACTAGTATAATCTTCTGAGTAGGGACTGTGTCATCCTTCAAGTCTGTACAGCATCTAATGTATTTACAGCAAGTTAAGGCCTACATTTGCAAAAGCATCTACTGGCTTTGGGTGCCCAGCTTGAAACATCTAGGCCTAAATGACTTGCTCAAGATAACAAGCTGTGACAGAGTCAGGAATAAAATCCAGCACGCTTAACTCCCAGTCCCATGCCCTATCCAGTGTCCAACTGCAATAGCCCCAAGGGGCTGTGATGGCAGAGGAGCATGTCGCCTTTGCTGTCTCTGAACTGAGTGACAGAAAACTCAATGGTTTCACTTTATGCAAAAATAAGCGAGATCTGGAGCTCTGGTTTGAAATTATAAATCACATCCTTAGCTGGGATAAATTGGCATAGTTCCACTGACTTCACAGATTTTTTGGTAAGGCCAAAGGGACAATTATGACCATCTACTCTGACCTCCTTTACAATACCGTCCATAGAATTTCAGCCAGGAAAATTTGACCACAGATGACTTGCCCAAGGTCTCACAACAGGTCAGTAACAGAGCTAGGGATAGAACCTAGGTCTACAGCTCCAGACACTGCATTAAATTACCATGGAGCTATGTCAATTGACATCAGCTGAGGAGCTGGTTCATTATATTTTCCTCTTTTTCTCCTCTCTCCTGTTTCCAGTGCTCATTTCTTGACAGTCTTTGAAAGCCCAGCTCAGATTTCTTTAAAATTCAGCCATTCTTTTAGTTCTGGATAATACTGCATTTTTACAAATAAAAAAACCCTCCTTTTTCCCTAGCAGCCTTTGACATATAATTTTGGCTAGCAGCTCAGATAAACACGTCTCTTCAAATCAGGGTTGCATAAACACATCGGGTGCTGCCTGATTGGAGACACCTTTTCTCTTGTTCTGAGGCACTTGTATAATCAACAGCAAGCTGTGTTGGAAATTTCAGAGTCTCTCCAGCAGCATAGCCAAGAGCCCGAACTAAATCCGCATATTTGATTAACGAATTTCTGTCTCTCAGAAGTTCCTGCAGGAAAGCAATCTTGTCACCAGCATTTTCCCCTGAGCACCAGCTCAGAATGAAATGTATGTTTCATTTTCTTTATTTTTGTTTTCCAGTCCTCGTTTTCCACGTTGTTGGAATGTTCAGAGTTCTGTTTTCCCATGTTCTCCAAAAGACCTTGGCACTGATGAAATTACTTATTTTTTAACCCTCTCCAAGGTTGTGATGTTCAAAAGGGCCTAAGGGAGTTGGGTGCATTGAAGGCAACAGTGTTTAGGCCCCTGGGCTTTGATTACTCAGACTAAAAATATTTTGTTGGGATTTTCAAAGAAGCCTACAGGAGTTAGGGACCAACTTCCCATTGACTGTTATTCACCTCTGCTGGCTCTTTTGAAAACCCCAGCCTGTGCATATATCTTATGTATTTTAACACATGTATTTCACAAGTAATTGTAAAGTTCTGTGAGGTGGCTTGTGCTGGGACTGTATACTTTTTCTTGTAGTGAGATGTAACATTGCTCACTGATTCCACACAACTGCAAATAATGGGGACAATGGACATTCATGTTTAATCTCTTAGTGTCCACTAGTGGAGGTGTGCACAGGCTGATGTAGCTTCTTATTTCAGAGAGAAGGCAGGTGATAGCAAGGAGAGTTTCAGTAATGTATGGAAACACTTCTTTTGTATTATATTAGAATGTAATGAACTCAATGGGCAAGATCCACAGACTGCTTCTAGAACCTCTGTACCACTTGAGCAATGCAAAGGGGATGTAATGCTGGCTTGAGCACCCAGTTGAAGAGTAGTCAGCCAGAATGAGGTACTCCTCAGCTGGTGCAAAGGTGACATGCTCCTCTGCCATCACAGCCCCTTGGGGCTATTGCAGTTGGACACTGAACGGCCCCAGGACCATGGGAGTGTAGAGTTTCCCTAAAACCACATTTGCATCCCATCCCACCCTTCTAGGTCCTGCATTAAGCACATCTCAGCTGGAACCAAGATCAGGGTGAATCACTGTAATAAAATAAATAGATCAACTGAAAAACTAAATGAGGAGACTATTTTCAATACCTTAAAACTTGTGGATTTTTAAAATTAAACTTGCATCACATGGAGATTCAAACTAGAAAGTAGGAGAGAATTGGTTAAGAATGTAAACACAAATAACATTTATATTATTAGCATTAGCACCAAAACCAGAAAGTTTACAATTGAAAAATAACTTATTTGTCTTTTTATTGCTTGTTCTTGACAATACATAACAATGTAATGAAAACAGAGAGCCTGATGATTAACTTTCAATTCCCCAGGAATCCTGAGGTGTTCAGATATATTTTCAATGCATTGCCATCCTCATGAGACACAAGGAAACATTCCAGATAGTTTATGCCCTTAATACACACAAATAATTCATTTCAGAATTTATTAGTCTGTTAAGAATGTTTGCCACATTTTTATGTTTAGAATTTTCATTGTCGTCTCATTATTTTATCTCATATTTTGCAATGTCTCTTTTTATTTCATGGCTAAATTTCATGGCTAGAGGCCAGGTGTACACTGATGTACTTTCACTGACTTCAATGGAGCTGTCCCGATTGATACCAGGTAGGGATCTGGCTGTAGGAATTCATGAAAGGAAAGCCTGTCACAGAATTCACACAGACAATGTGGGTATTTCTTACTTGCCTGGGCAAGGATGGTCCAGTGATTATGGGACTAGCCTGGGATCTGGGAGACCTAGATTCAGTTCCTTGACATGTACAGCCACAAACTTGCTGTGTAACCTGTAGCAAGTCACTTAATTTCTGCCTCAGTATTCCAATTCTAAAATGAGGATTAGAGAACTGCTCTAGCTCAGGGGCTGTTGTGAGGATAAATACTTTAAAAGATTGTAAGATTATAAGGTGCTCAGATACTATAGCAGTGGGAACCATATAAGTGCCTTATATTGGTGGGGGGGGAGGCGGTGTTCTCCCCCAATTACCTGTGACCTTGCTCTACCATTACACTGAAGTTGAAAGGCAGAACTTCTTAGGTTGGTGTCTGAGTAACTGTAAGTGCTGCAACAACTATTATGAAGATTCCACTTAATGGGGCACTTGTTCTGAACACAATAAACCATGACCTTACCCTGTACAGATAGTGAACTGACCAGGACAGGGATGTAGTCTAGTCACAGAACTGGAAACTAGGAACATTGGAGTTTTTTAATCATGACTCCTGCAGTGGCTTTGGCTACCTTTTTTTTTTTTTTGGTGTGGGGAAACATTTTCAAATGTCTATTCATTTAGACAAGTCAGTTTTCTGAGTGCCTAGCTTGAGGATGCTTTGGGCCTGAGTTTCAGAAGTGCACCTAGAAGTCCACCTAAAGACAACAGAAATGGGGACTGCTCAGTTTATTACCCAAAATTGGTTGCCACTTTTGAAAATGTTGGCCTTCTGTTCCATCTCATTTTCCCATTTGTGAAGTGGAGGCGCCACATCCCTACCTAACAGTGTGTGGTGAGGCTTAATTAGTTAATGACTGTATCAGGATTGGAAAGTGCTAATTACGACATCATTTACTAGCAGAAATCCCCGAGAGGCTTCCAGCTGAGCTGAACTATGCAAAAGCAGTGAACACTTTGCTAGAAAATGTTCACAGTTTTATTTTGAGTGACATCGTGTCCTTTCAAATCTGGCATTTCTAAGAAATTTTCAAACTGTGATAATTATTTTTTTTTTGCTCCCAAAAAGAAAAGTCTCCTTTGCTGAAAGTTTCACGCTCGCAGAATCCCAAATCAAAGCAAAAGTGGCATGGCAGGCTGCCTTATTTGAAATTGTCCTTTCAGGTGCTATAGTTGAAGAGAGAGCTGTAATATGCTTCTGGATGCCACATCTTCTTCTCCTTGCCCAAAATTCAAAGTGAGTCACATGAGCCACTCAGATTTGTCTAGATTATTCTAATCACCAGCCCACAAATCTGATGTGGAGCTAAATTACCTTACCCTCACAGATCCCCAGTTCCTGGCAGTACATTGAGAACCAGCGGCTGTTCCAGCTTGAACCTCGAGGACTATGGTGTGTGCACAAAAGAATTTAGGTCAGGCAGGTGAGAGATCAGCATCACTCAGCAGGAAACACCACTAGCAGCAAGATCGATGGAAAAAGCACTGTTTAGATGACAAGTTACCAAATGGGAGTAATTGCACATACAGAATAGCAGCACCTGGATTCCAAGGTGTGGCCAGATCACTAATGACTCTTATGACTTGCACACAGCACACAGAGAGTCACGGGGAATACTTAAGAAGAAGCATAAAAAGCATAATAAAATAATCAGTTCAGGTGGTAACAGCTGAAGCATGGGAATGAGAAAACAACTGATAGATTTAGAGAGGTACGGCTATTTGGCTAGCTAGGAGTCTCATAAACAAACCTATCATAAAGAATCTGAGGTATTAGCTCCAGGGACACAATTCAGGAAAGAGTCTTAAATCCTATGAATGATGTCAAAAATCTGAAAGTAGCTGTTGGGAGAAACAGCCTTGTAAGCAGGTGTTCTGTAAAGCCTTTTCAGGAGAGTGATGATGCTTGTTGAAATCTGTAGCATATAAACCCAAGGAAATAGCCCTAGGCTTAAGAACTAGGACGTACTGTGAATTATTCATACTTCTGGAAATTGGTAATTAGTCAGCTGGTGACAGAGGAGACAGGAAACCTAGACAAAGTGTTTATTAAGGGGATTCAAGTCCTCTATTCTGACAGGCTGGGAAGTGAATCAGGATAACCAGTGCCATCGGCCAAAAGAAAGCCAACAAAACTCAAAATTATGAAGAGGTCATGCTTTTAGGTGTATGTGGGACAAGGATTTTAAGTCTCTGAGATGTAGAGTGATATATATTTCTCTCTGTAGAACCAATCATGAATTAAATGAGAAGTGGATAGATTCAACAGCAGGAGAGCTGTCCAGCCATGATGTGGTGATTGAGAAGACATCTGCTCTTTCAAAGGTGTTCCTCAATCAGTAGGGACATGCAGGATGGATGAATCACTTCAAATGTTATCACAAACATTTCCAGTTTGTAGAGTCCCTCATTTAGGTTCCAGGAGCATGAACACTTCTCATGAGCTGCATATAAGTGTACAGTAGCACTAGGATTATATTGTAGATGAAATTATGTCATCTACAATTGTAAGAAATCTGGGAGCAGGAATCATATCTTCCTAAGTGTTTATACAGTGCCTACTGCAAATGAGGCTCTAATCCTCTTTGGGGGCCTCTGCTTACTACTTAAATAGAAAAGTAGAAAAAATAAATGTTGATAAAATAGGGGAACAGGAAAGCTGTGGGGGACACTGGGTGATAGAGTGAGGTAAAAATACTAATAAATTTTCACAGGAAATTTTTGCAGTTTAAAAATAAAAAAAACTGGAAAATATTCATTTTCAAAAATCATTTTAATTTTGGGTTTTGTTTTTTTCCCCAAAAAAACAGAAACTAAAAAGTTTTTACATTTTTACCCAGAAGTCTTTTGATGGAAAATTGGGACATTTTGGTCCAAAAGCCATTTTTTCATAGGACTGGAAGGGACCTTCTGGGTTATCAGGTCCAGTTCCCTGCTATGGCAGACAACCACAGCATAGAATCCCATTCATAAATGTATCAAGCTCCATCATAAAACTAGTTAGGTCGTTTGCGCCAACTATCCCAGAACCACACTCCTCTGATGGTTAGCAAACTTCTTCTCATTTCCAGCTTCAGTTAATTCATGGCCAAAAAATTCATGACCAGGGAAAAAAAAGATTTGTTTAAAAATGCACACCATTTCTGGTAATAAAGCAGCGAAGTTAAGTTCCATAGGTCGATGAATTTTCTAGTGTAATGGACATTTGACTAGGTCTATGCAAGAGATTTGGGGTGAGATGGGTGTCCAGCCATTTACTGGGACAGGGTGAATTAAATGTGAATGCTCTCCCAAACCAGAGAGTTGGAAAGGAGCAGGGAGCTCTCCCTCTTTTTTTTCCAGAGGAGGAGGTGGTGCATTCACCCTTATTTTTAACACTGAGTATAACATTCACATTAGGGCAAAGAGGGGCTTTTGTGCTGCCTCTGCTTCTGCTGTGGACAGGCTATAGGGTGAGTGAGAGGAGATGGTATTTGAAGAGTGGAATGGATGGGGGGTGCGGTATCGTGCTTTCTCTGCAAAGAGTGTTGTGAGTAGAAAATGGCATGAGGAGTGTTATGAAGATAGGAGAGTTGCCAAGCCTCCATGAAAGAGGGCTTCTGCTACCAATGAGAAGGGAAAAGACTCTATGCAATGAAGGGAGGGGAGGGACTCAAAAGTTTCCAGACTTTCAAGTCTTTCACTCACACACACTGTCTTTTGCATCACCCTAACATATGGAAGTTACAGTGAGTATGAATATGTATGGAAAATATGACAGAGAAAAGTTGTTACAAGTGTACAGATGATATTGCTTAGCAATCTGTAGCTGTGTGGTTTTAGATATTTTAATAACAAATAGGTTGGCATGCTCAGCAAAAGTGCTAAGGACTGACTGGGTGAAGACTGAATTATCCTCTTGCACCAGCGCTCTCATTGCTGTACTGTTGAGCAACAGCCATAGATCATCTGGCTGAGATGGCTAGAGAATGCCCCCAGAAACATATGTTTTCACTGCAGAGTTAATTTGTTGTCTACATTTGAGTTTCTCCTCTGAAACTAGCCTAGCTCTAGTGAGAGCGGCCACACTGTGAAACAACACTTGAGCTCCTGTGTCCACGCTGGCTCTGTATTCACATGTGTGTGGTGTTAAGATTTCTGTGGCCAACTCCCATAGTTCTTAGTACTGCAGTAAACTGAGCCACTCTGTGAATTCTTTCTTAATGAATTGTTGAAGAACTTGTCTGTTCTTCCTGGGCACGTGTGGGGGAGGGGCTGGGGGAAGGCATTGGAGGCGCTAGCCTTCAGTCACACTCCAGAGCCATTAGGTTAGCAGCTGATGAGTTGCGCTCACTTGAGTTTCAGCTTAAATCCCCTCTCAGGCCAGCCAACATGTGTTAATTATAATAAAGGTGATGCTATTAAGGATTTTGTGCGTCAATGAGACTTGAGTTAGAGACAACAATCAAGCTAACATTGCAGTGAAGACAATCCCTATATGTCTTTCATATCATACTGCACACGATCTATTCAGGCCCTGCAAAGAGAAAGTGTGTGTGTTGGGAAGGGGGCTGTGTGATCACAGCCAGTAAGGAAACAAAGTGAAATTAGGTCAAGTACAGCAGGGAGCAGGTTAGGAAATTTCCAGTAGGATGGAGGAAAAAGTGGGGGGAGAGATTTAGAAGACATTAGTAATCTAGTCAGTGAGTATTTGACACATGGACATTCTTAGGACAGATTGAGGCCAGCTATACAATTCTAATAAAATGGCCATTTTTCTTCATATAAATAGCATAATATTAAGGATTATTTTAAGAGTCACTCAGAGAAAGTAAAAGATTAAATTTAAATGGACAGATTTGGAAAAATGTGATAATACAGAATGTTGACAATGTACATTAAAAAGATGTTCACGCATGTGCGAGCCATGGATTAAGTTGTAATTAGCTCATAAGCTACCAAGTGCTTGAATAAGAGGCTGTGGGGTTTTGCTCATAAAAAGGTGCTGACAAAGTTGGGTCACATTCTTTCAATGAAGTTTTATGCTAGAGTCAGAATGTACATTCTATGCATGACTTGAAAAGAAACATGTCCAATTTATGATGTCAGGTACCAGCCGGTAGGTGAGATTTAGGAGAGGAAGACCTCAGCATGGGGAAACACCCATTCTGCACATAAAAATGACTGATCACATTGTCAGGAGTGGAAATGATCCCATTCCAGTGACTTCTAGAAGCCATCATTTTTGCTGCATTTGCTATGGCAACAGAGGAATGGTGTCGCAGAACAGAGGTATTAAATGTGCTTTCTCCTCTCCCTCTTGCTTTATTTTCTTTAATTAACAAACTGGTGGTTAAAACAAAAAGAACCTTTGTGGCTATTGAAAAAGTGCATTAAAAAGTATTAACTTTCCTGGAAGGCACATCAGCCTAGAGTAATGTTACCATTCACCATTGCTTTATAGAGTAGATGAACAAAACTTTGACTTGGTTTTCAAACACATCAAAGCTTGTGGGTACGCACAGCTGTTATTCTGGCCCAGCCCTTCTTTTTATATTTATTTTGTGCTATAATGATGAATAGAATCATAGAATAGAATCATAGAATATCAGGGTTGGACGGGACCTCAGGTCGTCATCTAGTCCAACCCCCTGCTCAAAGCAGGACCAATCCCCAATTAAATCATCCCAGCCAGGGCTTTGTCAAGTCTGACCTTAAAAACTTCTAAGGAAGGAGATTCTACCACCTCCCTAGGTAATGCATTCCAGTGTTTCACCACCCTCCTAGTGAAGAAGTTTTTCCTAATATCCAACCTAAACCTCCCCCACTGCAACTTGAGACCATTACTCCTTGTCCTGTCCTCTTCTACCACTGAGAATAGTCTAGAACCATCCTCTTTGGAACCATCTCTCAGGTAGTTGAAAGCAGCTATCAAATCCCCTCTCATTCTTCTCTTCTGCAGACTAAACAATCCCAGTTCCCTCAGCCTCTCCTCATAAGTCATGTGTTCCAGACCCCTAATCATTTTTGTTGCCCTTCGCTGGACTCTGTCCAACTTATCCACATCCTTCTTGTAGTGTGGGGCCCAAAACTGGACACAGTACTCCAGATGAGGCCTCACCAATGTCAAATAGAGGGGAACGATCACGTCCCTCGATCTGCTCGCTATGCCCCTACTTATACATCCCAAAATGCCATTGGCCTTCTTGGCAACAAGGGCACACTGCTGACTCATATCCAGCTTCTCGTCCACTGTCACCCCTAGGTCCTTTTCCGCAGAACTGCTGCCTAGCCATTCGGTCCCTAGTCTGTAGCTGTGCATTGGGTTCTTCCGTCCTAAGTGATAAGATCCCTGTAAAAATAAGATCCCTGTAAAAAGCAGAATTGCATATAGAATGTGCTGGTTCTTCATGGTTCCAGCCAGAACTGCAAGCCATGGGCAAGACTCTTCTTGTGGTATTTTTGTCTTGTCCTGATGGTATAAGATATCTTGGGGGAAAGTCTTCTGAGATAGTTGCAGACTCAAGAGGTACACCAGTGCTGCATGGTTTCAAACCCCTACTCGAGATGCCTGTCCTGGTTTGAAATAGCAGGCTCCCACTAAAGTCAAAGGCAAAGCTCCCTTTGACTTCCATGATACTTATCAGGCCCTCTCTGCACAAGTGTCATGAAGGGGCTGAGGTCACTAGTCCATCTGGAGTAGCAGCCATGAAGGTGCTGCAGAGCAGAATGGGTGTGTAGGTGGATTTCACCTTTGCAACACCCTACTTTTCCCTAACTTCACTTACATAAAGCTACATAAAGCTTACTGACTACACAATATTTAGGTAGGGAAGTTAATTTTGTCCTCAATGAGATCCTAGTTAAGGAAAATAATGTAGTTTCCTTCATTAAGGTGGAAGGCTAATGAATTAAAACACTGATATAACAAACAAGAAGGCTGGTGCTCTGTGAGAATGTAGTGGGAAGGCCCATGTGGTCAGCAATACCAAAAGAGAGTGCAAATATTTGTAACAGTCTCTAAATTGCAGTAGCAGTGCCAATGTGATTGCTAAATACAGATAATTGTAACGAGATAGTTACCTAAGAATAAAATGTCCTTGTTATCTTCATTGTTCTGATTAGGGCTGTATAAACTGGATACATTGTGCGCACAGATGCCAGCCACCTGCAAAGCCTGACAGACTGAAGGCTGGGCACGGGCAGTCATGTTTTTGACATTATGAAAGATAATAAATCAATAAAATAGCAGAGTAAGACGAAACTGTGCTCTGCTATCCAGGTGTTGTTTACAGGCAGGTACCTTTTTGGAATGCCTCCATAAAGGTCAAAGTAACTCAGGTCGTTGGCAGAGCCATGAGGCAGATGATATTGGAATATAAATGCACTGAAACTTTCTTACTTATTTAAACAGTTGTGGTGTTTAGGGTGGAGCTTTTAAATAGGGCATCTTCTCTACTGTAGGCACAGATTCCACGGGCAGCACTGATGCCTTCAAAATGTGCACCCACATCTTTGCAGTTGTTGCATATTTTATTTGAATAACTTAGTTGTGGGTTCATATCAGTTATTTAGAGGAGCAAGTGCCTGGATTCACACCTGTTAGTCCTTTTGTGACTGGAAAAATATGGGGATGATTTGCACCCACATAAAGTCTCTTGAAAATGTACCACTTAGAAAATAAATTGGATTGAGAGCACCTTATAATGTTAAGGAGTCCAGTGCACCTTAAAGACTAACAGATTTATTTGGGCATAAGCTTTCATGAGTAAAAAACCCACTTCTTCAGATGCATGGAGTGAAAATTACAGATGCAGGCATTATTATATTGACACATGAAGAGAAGAGAGTTACCTCGCAAGTGGAGAACCAGTGTTGACAGGGCCAATTCAATCAGGGTGGATGTAGTCCACTCCCAATAATTGATGAGGAGGTGTCAATTCCAGGAGAGGCAAAGTTGCTTTTGTAGTGAGCCAGCCACTCCCAGTCTCTATTCAAGCCCAAAATAATGGTGTTAAATTTGCAAATGAATTTTAATTTTGCAGTTTCTCTTTGAAGTCTGTTTCTGAAGTTTTTTTGTTCAAGTATGGCTACTTTTAAATCTGCTATAGAATGTCCAGGAAGATTGAACTGTTCTCCTACTGGCTTTTGTATGTTACCATTCCTGATGTCCGATTTGTGTCCATTTATTCTTTTACGTAGAGTCTGTCTGGTTTGGCCAATGTACATGGCAGAGGGGCATTGCTGGCACATGATGGCATATATCACATTAGTAGATGTACAGGTGAATGAGTCCCTGATGGTTTTGGCTGATGTGGTTGGGTCCTCTGATGATAATGTTGTAATGTTATAATAATCTTATAATGTTGTTTGTGGAGTCACCAAGTGTGGGTTTAGTGGCCACTAGATTCAGTGGATACAGGCCCCTGTCATGTGAGAGGGCTATATGTTTTTTGGAACCATATGACTGGTCTCACATCTTTATTATAAGATGGATCCCAGGAGCATACTTAGAGAGGAACAAGGCCTTGTTTAACAGGGTTCAGCTTTCAGGCCCTGAACAGGAAGGCAGGGCTCCTCTGTTGAGTTACTGTCAATACAGTGATAGCTCCTGCAGAGTCATTACAGATGACTCATGATGGCAGTTGACTTTTGTTTCTTCATACAAGAATAAAAACGGGGCTGGGTGTCCCTGTCTGTTGCTAGAAGAGGTAAACCCAAGGAATCAAGCTTGGGGAAAACTTAGGTTTATGTTTGGTTCATGTGAGGTTCCCTCCGAAGCCAATTTTTTCCCCGTACTGAATATATAATTAATTCAGACCATCAGTTAGGTTGCATTCTCATTGGTGCTGGGACAATGGCTTTTTATTTGTTTGTACAGCACAAAGAATGCTTAAGGGCAAGGTAAAAGTTAATAAATTTTAATAATATCTATGAGGAGACAGCAAAGATAATGCCACTCCAGTCATAAGAACCAATGGAATGCACAATAATTTTTCCCTTTGGAACTGTAAGTTTAACTAATTACTAAGGATGTGGAAGTTTTTTGCCTACTTTTGAACCCTGGTGAGAATCACAAGTTTGAACACAATTGAGTTTGTGCTTCGCTATGACTGTTTAAACAAACAAACAAACAAAGCAAAGAGCAGAGAGAAGGGGAAAAATCCAATGAAAAATAAATACAATGGGTGAGATTGTTTGCTGCCTTCCCAGGCACAGCCTATGAGAAGAGGGATCAAAGGTGACTCACAGCTTGGAGCAACCTTTGTGCCTTGAGGATCCTTGGCTGGTAGGAGGTCTATATGGTCCCCAGCACAACTTGGAGTGCCCATCATTAAATCTGAACTGGTGATATAATACAAATTAATGCATACAGTACCAGGTAGAGGGACTCAAGTTCTGGATAAACTGACCTTCTAGACTTAGTGTTTGCTTACAGAGAAGGTGAGACAACTTTTTGCAACTGTGACTATGCTGATTGACCAAGAAATGGGAACAATCACTCATAACTCCTCTGATGCAACCTATAACAATAGACTCTTGCAAAATTTAAAAAAAAGGAGAGGATAGGTGTGACATTCCCCTCTAGTGTTACCTGGACTGGTGATCTGCTAGGTCACTCCAATCTTTGACTCTGGGAGCCAGCCTTACCCTGCTCTGCTGTGAGAACCCCTGCTCCTGGGCTGTTCACACACAGCCTCTGGCATGTAAGCTGCTTCTTGGATAGTACAACCAAATGACACTAGCCAATATCTTTGGTCCCAAACACAACCCTAGGAACCTCCGTCTTGCAATGTCCAGTTAAGCCCACTTGACACTGCAAGCTTACATGAGTTTGTCAATTTAACAAAGGAATCTCTTGCTTCAAACCAAATGTACTGCTTCAGGTAGAATAAACAAACAGATTTATTAACTACAAAGATAAATTTTAAGTGATTATAAGTCAAAGCATAACAAGTCGGATTTGGTCAAATGAAACAATAGCAAAACACATTCTAAGCTGATCTCAACACTGCCAATGCCCTTACAAACTTAGATGCTTCTCACCACAGGCTGGCTGGTTACCCTTCAGCCAGGCTCTCCCCTTTGATCAGCACTTCAGTCACTTGGTGGTGATGTCTGTAGATGGAGGAGCATAGCAACATCTCTCCCTTTTATCATGTCCTTTCTTCCCTCTTGGCTTTGTCCCCCACCCCCTTCAGAGTCAGGAAAGCATTACCTCATCACAGTCCCAAAATGACCAAAGGAAGGAGGGATGACTCACTCGAGAGTCCAACAGATCCTTTGTTGTTGCCTAGGCCAGTTTCCCTTGTTTCTGTTTGGCTGGGCTGGGTTTGTCCTATACATGCCCTGATGAGGTGTGAACTGCCCCTTTGCTTCTGGAGAATTTTTGCCTAGGCTTGCTTTAAGCCATGAGGACACATTTTCAGCCTTATAACTATATACATGAAATTAAAGTCTATAACATTACCATAACAACAATGTACAGTACATCATGAGCCTTCCGAAGACACCTGACATGACAAACTTTGCATTAGATACCACACAAACATATTATAAGGATGAACATGGGGGTGCTGGGTGTTCCCTCGAGATATAAAATGTCACATTGGGGTGATTGAGGCAAAGCAGGTGAGTCATTCATTGACTTCAGGGTGCCAGCATTTCCAGTGGTGCCAGAGAGAAAATTGAAGCACAAAGTATTATAGTCAGTTCTGCATTAAGAAAAAAAGTTCTATTATTTTCATATCTTTTAATAATAAAGTCTCATTTTGTAGGTGAAACATGGCCTATTTTGAAAGAGAGAGGGAATGAAAGACCTTCTTTTAATGAAGAGGTGTCAGATCAGTGGGGATTAAGGTGACTGCAGCTCACATGTAGGGATTATTACTATTTACTATCAAAATTCAGATTTCTGGGTTTCACCCTATATGCCATTCTGTAAAATCTTTCCAGGAAGGACTGCCTGCAGAATGTGATTCTTCCTTGAAGGATGCTACAATGCCAGCAATCAGTAATCTTGGTATTATGCACCTTGCCTTAGAATGTAACTTTCAGAAGAGGTATTTCTGGACTGATGTTTCTGTAGGACAAAAGGCTATAGTGTTGCTGTTGCCTAGTAACTAAAGTAGTGGAATAATTAACAGAACACCTACACTTGCTGATAGAGTGATAGCCAGCAGCAGTTCTGGATTTCCATCACATCTGTGGTCAGTCAGAGTCAGAGCTGTGAAGTTTGGATCCCATGTTTCGATTGGGGTTTCAGTTTGGTCCCATTGTCAGTGACTAGTGGGGGACTGTAGAAGCTAGGATTGATCAGATCAAGTGGAACTTTTTTACCCCGGTAATAATGTCCTGACAGGGTTGAGTCTCTGCAACTCTGTAAGAAATGTGCTTTATGATTTTGTCTTAATTCCTTCCTATCTCAACATTTATCTACATTTCTGCAAAGGCACACCAGGGCACGGTAAGAACAGTGGGGTAATACCTGAGCTGGTGAAAATCGTGTATCTCCATTGAATTTGATGGAGTTATGCCAATTTATATCCACTAATCTGACCCAGTGAGAGGCTCTTAATTGTAAATTTCTTTGGGTCTGATGATTTAGGAAAGAACCTTGGAGCAGCTCCTCAGCTGGCATAAATTGGTATCTTTCTACTGATGTCAATTGAGCTAGGTCAGTTTACAGCCGTTAAGGATCTGGTCCCTTCACTTTAGTTTAACATCGGATTGTTTTGCGAGTGGTTTTTTTATGTTTTATTTTGCATATGGCAGCAGTGAGGTGTAGCCTGTTGTGCCGCCAATTTCAACATACAGAGGCCTTTTCTGGCCCAGGCATCTTCTGAAACGCATCCATCTCGAGCCTTCATTGTTAATTATTACTCTGTACTGCAAGTTTTAATGTATTAACAAACTCTGCTCTGAATTTGGATCGGCCATCTCTCTCTTTACATGTTACATTGACGTAGATGCTGAAATCATTCTGGGCAAGGTTAAAGGAAGTCTGCTCGGAGTGAAGATTTAGCTTAAATAAATATCTCTTGCTTTCAGAAGCTGGCAGAAAAATAAAAAGTGACTTAAGAAGTTACAGGCTTGGGTCATTATTTCCAAGCAATGAAATATCAGAAGGGGGTAAATGAGCCCTGACTGGGACCACCCTTCACCCCCAGAACCTCCCTTGACCCAGAACTGTGCAGGGGAGACCCCCACACACACCAGAACACCACCAGAACCCACGGGCACTAGAACCCAGATGGGGCCTTCCCCTCCTCACTGCCAGGTGGCCGTGCGGGAAAACTGCAGAGAGGAACCAGCGAGGGCCTCCAGCCAGCAGAAGCAACTGCAAAAGTAGGGGCCTTTGGACATTCAGAGAACTTTCTATAGTTTTGGTTGGACTTCCTCTGCCCTGGGCTAATTTGTTGCTTGCTCCAACCCTATCCCTCGCTGTCCCTCAGGCTCATCACTTCAGTTTCACTCCACACCTGCCCCTCTTATTCTCTTTTCCCTATCTTCCCCCCACTCCCTTCCCTACAATGTCCTCTTTCCCTGCATTTTTCTTTCCATTTAGCTCATCCTCTCCCAGTTAAATCCAGCCCCCCAAAATAAAAAAATGTGTGAACCTAATAGGACATTGGCTGCCATCACACTTTTCATTCTGCCTGTATATTACAAACTCCCTTCACCCTGTGTCTATCTGTGTATTTAGACAGTAAGCTCTTCAAGGCAGGGACTGTCTGCTACTGTGTGTGTGTTTACACAGTGACTAGCACAATGGGGTTCCATTCTTGCTTAGCCCTTAGGCATTACTGAGGAGTGGGCAGAGCGATGGTGGGGCCAGTTGGACATGCATTGTTTTCTCCACACACACACACACACTAGTCTGATGGAGTTCTCCTTGCTCCCAGCTAGAACTGGGCAAATAATTGATTTTTTTCAGTTTGGTGGCCAAATCAAAATGACAATTGATTTTGTTTTTCTCACTGAAACAAATTGATTGACTGGGGTTAAATGAAACATTTTGTTTCATTTTCAGGTGTCTTTCACCCTTATTTTCTTGGGGTTTTTTGTTTTTGTTTTTGTTAAATATAGCTACATTTCTAAATCAAACACTAAATGTTGAAGCATTTGGTTTTGAAAAATGCCAGAATGAAATATTTATAGTTTTTTGGAATTTTTTTCCACATTTTTGGGGTGAGCCAAAATTCACTAAGTTTGACCGGAATTTGCTCAGAGTTTTGGTTGGCCTGAAACTGCATTTTCTGGTGAATAAATTATTCACTAGAAAAAATTTCACTCAGCTCTACCCCAGCTGGGTTTAATCTTTCCACTTCCCACCCCTTCACACTGGAGATACTCTCTTAAAAGGTCCACTGGCTGCTTGGGCCTTATTAGCACAGATCCACTGAAGTTGCACTGTGGGGCCGGGGGGGAGCTATAAGAGACATTGAGCCTATAAAAGGCAGACAATCTGTGTGGATGGCCCTACCCTGTCACAGGTGTACAGGGATATTCTGGGGGATCCCTAGTGGGTGAGCAGACTCTGTTGTGCTGGGCAGTAGCCCTGGCTCCTGATGAAATGGCCTAGGAGAAAATAATTCAAAGAAAACCTGTTCCTGCCCTCTCTCCTCACAGGCTTTCCCATGGGAGGAAAATCTGGCCTATGGAGGTTAAAATAAACATAAATCATGAGTGCATTCAGAAGCTATGTCAAAAGGTTTGGGTGTGGGCCTCAAACTGGAATACAAAGTTATTGTATTTCCACTTAAGAGCCTTTCACTCTGCAGCTAAATGCAATGCCAGTGACCCATCAGATCAATAGTCAGATTATGACAGGCAGGAAGAAACTGTTGAACACAGAAGGAGAGAAATGTGATAAAAAAAATGAAGTATCCCTTGGGGAAAACTGTATTTAATCTAATATTTGGGCAGTTTATTTGCAGAAAATATATATTTTTTTATTCTTAACTTTTCAAAGTTTGCTTAGGTTTTGATTGTATGCATAATTCATCTAATTATTGCATATGAAATGACTGGGAAACATTTATTTTTCTTTCTTTCCTTATACTTTTTTCTTAATAAATTATTAAGAATTAAGGGCTCATCAACAAGAAATATTCAGTAGGAAAGGCATCCATACTGGAAGCAGAAATATCTCTGCATAGCTATTACAGAGGGTTTATGAGCCAGCCAGCCATATAGATCACAGATCTTTCAAATAACTTTGTTTAATTTACTGGGACAAACTCACTGGTGATGCAAACACTAAATTGCATTGATGTATGTGGCTCAGAAATTGGGTGGATGTAGTGTAGCTTTCACTGATTTGGAGGCTAGATTGTCAGCTGCGCCAGAGCTCCATTCAGTTGAGCAGGAGGACAGGGTGGCTTTTTGCCATCTTCTGCACTATCTCAATCACTGAGGCTAATATAGGCCTGTTCATCCCTTCTCATAACTTGCAACCACCTCAGGCCTGCTCTGACCTATGCCAACTGATAACAGCGCCAAGAAGCATTACACAACCTGGGGATCATTGGCGCATGGAATGTCCCTGCCTAAACTGGCCATCAGCAATTCTGGGGCTCAAGGAAGTACAAAAGTAGCAGATGGCCAACTTTGCCTACTCCCCCATTGGGAGAACACAGCTCAGCTGGGCTCAAGGACTGCACCCAATGTCTATCTGTTGGTTCTGTAAAGCACCTATGAGGCTTTGGGCTCTGGAAATAATACTAGTAAATGGAGATCATTATTGTTACTCCCACTTTGCACATTGGAAAACTGAGTCCTATAGAGAGGTAAGTGTGACTTGTCCAAGACCACACAGGAAATCTATGGCAGAGTTGGTAACAGATCCTAGTTCTACGCTTTAACCAAAAGCCTTCCTCCGTCCCTAGTGAATAGTGCTGCTGACAGCTAGTTGAACAGGATCTTTCATTTTTAAAGTCTCTGTGGAAACAATGTGAAGGAATTCCTCTGCAATAAAAACAAGGCAGTGAAATCCGGATTTTCATTGTGCCAAGCAATGATATTGCTTTACTTGTTGATGAAGAACAGCTGTGTCCCTCGGAAAAAGAGCAAAGGTATTCTTTAAAAACTTGTAGTTCTTTCCATAATATTTTGATAAGAAACACTGGCTTGGCTGGTTGCATTGGGGAGCATCTGCAACTGTGTGGGACTAACTTCTCCCACAGCAAGTTACCCAAAGTGTGATTATCAGCAGCATTTCTGTAAGTGACACCATTTACTGAGACTGGCTCTCTGGGCCTAGGAATCTCTCCTCTCATATAAATCACTTTTATACCTGACATGTGTAGAGTTGGCTCAGTTATACACATGTGGCGGGTGGGGATAGTTATTGTCACTGTGGCACATGAGAGGTCGGAATCTGGATGGCATAAGTCCTGAAGCATGGGCTAAAGGATAAAAGGCTTTATGTATGCGAGAAAAAGAGTGAGAGAGAAGAGAAAACCCCAGTCCAGAGTTTTTTCAGTTCATTCAGATATTGTGTTATTTCAGTGACTAGTATTAGGCAAGAAGCTCCTATTTTGTACCCCTCTTGTTGTGTGATTGTTATGTGCTTGTCAGCTTTCATCATCTTATGATCTTCATCAGTAACCACATGATTTTGGCGGCAGGTCTCATTCATTGTGCAGATCAGATGGCTCAGCAGAAGCAGTGTTTATGCGCCTTTGGTATCCTGCACCGTCATAAGAGCAAATCAGTCTTGCCCTTATCTTATCCCCCTTGCCCTTAGCTACATAACTATCACCATCACATAGGCAATGTGTGTATAAATACGATATATGCATGAGATGTACACATACATACACAGATAGAGGCCACCGCTAAGCTCCCATTTGCCACTCCACAGTTAGTGCAGCACTGCACTATTTCCTATCCTAAACATAGGAAGATACATTTGGGGCACAGACTCAGTTTTAATGGCAACTTATGTGTATATATAACATGTGCAGCAGAAATTCTATCTCTCTCCGAGCAGTCTAAAAGCAAGTCTAGTCTGCTTGTTTAAATTTTCAGACTTCACAGACACTTAAGTCTGGATCTTGACTTGTGACTTTGACTAAAGAAAACAACAATGAAAGTACTTATCATTCTTGTATAGCAGTGGTTTTCAAACTTTTAGTCTGCATACCCCTTTCCAAATAAGGTAGTCTACAGTGTACTCCCAGCTGAGAGGTGATGTGTGGGGTGGACACACAGGGCCCTGATTTCTGCCTTCCATTTAGCAATAGAGATTTTCAAACTGGCATACCCCCCCAGGGGGTTGCAGAGGAATGTTTGTGGGAGACAAGCAGTGACACCAGGTGGCTCGGACCAACCCTGTGTAGCAGGGTTCGGGGGAAGGAGCACCACCTTCACTCCGACTCACCTCAATGGGCCACCAGCCTGTCTGGGTTGGAGGGAGGAGGAAGGGGGCAACCAAAAATTGTAATTCAAAGCAGGGGCTCAGCTCAAAAAGTTTGAAAACAGACCCCCCCACCCCAAACATATCTCCATGTCGCCTCCTTCCCCCCACCCCCGCCGCTCCCCGGGGTGCTTGCCCTACAGTTTGAAAACCTCTGATTCTGAGCAGAAAGGAAACGTACGTCAATGCAGCTGCAGTTTTAACTGAAAGAAGATTAAATGTTGATTAGACTGCCAAATCTTACTAAATAAAAACCATTGTCCACCATTACTGGATTTTTCTAGCATGGCCCCTGACGAGAGCTCATGTACACGTACCCCAGTTGAAAACCACTGTTGTATAGTAACTAATTTTTACAGTGTCTTATCCCATCCACTTTGCCCATTGAACAGTGGGAGACGTATCATTGATTTCAATGGGAGCAGGATTGGGCCTAATACAGCTAACATTTTCTTTCAAAAAAAAAAAAAAATAGCCAGGGACTGATCCAAGTGATTTTAGATCATTCTACATAGTCTGTATATTTTCTTAATGTCTGTTAGTGATCTCAATTTCAGCTAATTAGCATTATGTTGTTTACATATTCTATATATGTTAGGAGGAAATATTGGTTCTGTCTGGTAGATGATATGTATATAGTCCAGTTGTTGGAATGCTGTCTGCTAGATGTGTCTGAAAATTAATGAAAGGAAAGTTAAAACTAAATAGGATAGTCATAAAAAAACTCAGTACAAAATCATCTTAAAATGTCAAGGTCTTTGTGCCATAATGAACCCTGGCCTAATTATTTTCCTGACATGTTCCTTTGTCACTAGCTATAAGGGAACTCTAAAAAACAAATCAAATCCCTATATTACTAAACAGCATCTTTAAAACAAGCCTCCAGTGCCATCATGAAGTGCTTTAACGTTTTTATGGCAAGAGCACTAAGTAAAATCTAAGCCCCATGTAATTCAAAACATCAAATTATACAGCTAAGAATAATGTGGCTTATAATGGAAATGACCAGTGACACTCAATTGAAACAGATATGCCAGCATAACTCAATGTATGTAATATTTAATTCTTTGCAGGCTACTGTTACGTTGAGGTACAAATGACCTGATTAATCAGGCAGTGCAAATTATGCAATTTTTAAAAGAAACGGGGGGGGGGAGGAGAAATCATGCTTAATATTTATACAAACATGTATGTGGTTAAACTGACTGGTTACAGACTACATCACTTAAGCACAAAAAATTATACTGAGGATATTTTAGGGCTGATTATATTAAAGTGATTTTAATATTAAAATAAACCAAAAATAATCACAAAATACAGTGTGGTAAAGTAATAAAAACAACCCCTCAGGAAATGTAAGTATACAGTTAATATGATACCTAAGCTGATGAATAACAGACTTTTAAAGTAAATCTGTTCTTAAAAGCATGAACCAGTTTTTTAACAAGCACCTGCAATCAATCCACATGGGCAGAACTGTGTCCACAGGAAACCCAGCTGACAGGAAGGGGACTCTGTATGGGCATGGAGATCCGCTCACATGGCTGTGATTGCAGGGTTGGGGCCATAGTCTCTTCAGCACTACTCACTCATGCCTAGTACAGGCATAGAATGCTGGCCAGGGTCAAATACCCGTGTGAGCTCAATTTTGGGGTAGTTTCCGCCAAAAATGATAGAAATGTATAAACATGGCTCCATTCATGTACTTTGTCACCTCATTAGCTAAACCAAATAGTTATTATGACTGGCAATTATTTTCTTATTTTAAACACACTATTTACAAAAGGACCGGGCTCCTGATTTCTGTTAATTACACATTTTAAATATGGAACATTGGGTGAACCCAGGAAGGTCAAAATCTGGGTCTTGCGGCGTAAACTGTTTTCCTCTAACACAGTACTTCCTGCTCAGGGGGGGGGGGGAAGGGATGGAGGGAGGGAGAAATTAATAGATGACTGAGGGGTCAGTGGTGTTAGGATAAGCATTAGATAAGCCACAAAGTATTTGAAGTAATGGCTGCTTTGATCTGCCAGACCTTTTGGCACATAAGGAAACGCAGTGATGTGCCAAAGGCCTTGCTAATCTTCCTAATGATATGCTTAGAATGCTGAAGGCTGAGGGTAAAGAGGCCTTTCAGTGCAGCCTGACTTGTGAACTTTGAAAACAGAGAACTGACCTTTCCCTCAAAGATATTCAAAAACTGTCTGTGTTAAGGAATGTCTGGGGCTGGGCAACCATATGAGAGATACCAGGTTTTGCCAAGAAATGCCACGTTAGAGAGGGAATCTCTTCATCACCTGCCACCACCAGCATTCCAGCCTATGGCAGCCATTCAGAGAGGTTTCCACAATATGTTATATAAAAAAAAAAAGAAGACTAGTAAAAAAACCGTGTGGCAAACAGGAAACGAAAGAGCGGAGCTATCAGAATCTCTGACAATACTGACTAGGTGGGTGATAATGACAATAAGACATTCACTAAAGGAACTTCTGTCAAGCCGAGCAGACCCAAATTCACTTTTCTTTGCTATGCTTGCTAAGTCCAAGTACCTATTTGTGTGGGTTAGTCCAAATGACTATTTGGATGCTTTTTACACTTTTAAAAATATTCTCATTTATGCCTCATTGCTCAGGAGGAGCCCAGGGTCACAAACAAGCCTGTATCTGCTGCACCAGTAAAAGGACTAGTATCACCTGTTAAAATTGGGCTACCAGCATACAGGGTGACAATCCAGCCTTTGATAGATAGCAGGTTTGCTATTTTTACCAGTGCTCTCTGGCTGGTATAGTCTAGTGATTAAAGCAAGGGAATGGGAGTTCTGACTTAAAGGTAAGAAGGGTGGTCTAGTTGGATAAGGCAGTAGACTAGGATTCAAAAGATCAATGTTCAATAGCTGACTCGGCCACAGATTTCACTTCCTGCATGACCTTGCACAAGTCACTTAGGCCCAGATTCTTAAAGGTATTTAAGCACCTAACTCCCATTGATTTCAATGGGAATTAAGCACCTAAATACCTTTCGGTATCTGGAACTTTCTCTAGAATGAGCAGACAGGGAATAATGCCTCTCTACCTTACAGGGATATTATGAGGGTAAAATCCATTACTGAGTGTGAGGTGTTTGGATAGTATACTACAGCCATGGACTCCCATGATAGATAGGTTTCCTACTCCCAACTCTGCCATTGTGTCACTGTAAACGTGGACATTTACGAATGGCCTTGTCCTGCTCTCAGGACTCATTCACAGCTCCTAGTAAGTTAAACGGAGATGTGGACAAGGTGAGCAAGATTTGACATAATCTCCCTGTGCGTCAGTTTACGCTTCAATAAAGTAGGTAAAGTTACTACCAGGGCTATTGTGAGAATCAATTATGACATGTGGAGCATTGTGAGATGATCAGGACATGTACTTTAAAGTCAAAGTGTTATTTTATGCCTTGTTTTGCTACTTTTCCCAGACATAGAAGGTCTAGAAGGTGACAGAAAAGTTACTCACTGAAGCCAGATGCCACGCCCCAAAACACAATCATTTGAGGTAACACTCTTTGTATTTATAGTGCAGTAAAGTTGATGTGGGACTTCAGTTTGACCCATGTGAGTAGACACACTTTGCTTAATTTTGAAAACTGATTTAAGTAGCAACATGCAGGAAGGTGTGTTCTCTGTTGGTTTAGAGCATAGGACTAGAAGTTGTGATTTAGGGATTCCATTCCCAGCTCTGCCGCTGACTCGCTGTGTGAGCTGGGAAAGTCATTTAAGGCTGGAATGATTGGACCCTTGTAAAATAGGTAATACCTACCTTATATGGGTATTGTGTTTGTAATACATTTGGATTCAGGCTGTTTTTCATGATGATATCGTTTTCCCAGTGGAACCAGGTCTAGGAGGTGCCATTTCAAAATAGGTGTCATTTCAAATGCTATTTGAATATAGAAATTCTGATTTAGTGGGGACAAATGTAATTCCCAGAGATGCAGCCTTCTGCCTATAGATTGTTCTCTTCTTGATGACACTTCATGGTTTTCTAGTTCTGAATGCCTAGATGATAAGTGCTATTGTTTATATTGGCTTCCCATTTCCTGTGTCATGCATTTGTAGGTTCATATTGTCTGTTCGTCTGTTTCTCACAGAAAATGTTTCACCACCACCCAGGAATGTTTGGAAATGTTTATTTATGTCTCTGTGTATGAGAATTGACAGGAGTGTGTGGGTGGGTGTTTATAAGTCTAATTATGCATAAGTAAACTTTCTGGTTTGATGCTGATAAGGGTCAGATGAAAGTAATTACTGGAAGTGCTGCTTAAATAATAAAAAAGCCCCCCACTATGGCTCCATAGAAATAGTGCCTCACTGACTTTGTAAAAGCATATAAAAGGAAGAGATACAAAATAACTGGATACTCTAACAATTACATACAGCGAAGAACATAATAAGGACCAAATTTTGGTCCCATTGGAGTAAAGCAAAATTTCCATTGACTTTAAAGGGACCAGGATTTAGCCCTGAAAGAGAAGAGAAAAGCAGTCAAGAAGGAAGCTACAACTAAAATGACATATAGATACATAAATTACAATGTAATGTAAGGCATAGTAAACATAGTCTATGCATGCAGAAAACTGAACAAAGGAAGAGTTCAGAGACTTTAAAGTGAAGTTACTTTATAATTATGAGGACATGAGTTAAGAGGCTGGACTGGGGGCTGGGAATTTTCCAGTATCTCATACCAGGTGAGTAGCTGAATCACTGTCAGTCCTTGGTCAGTCATTTGAGCTTTTTGTGCGTCAATTAGTCCAGCTACCAAAATAAATGAGGCAGAACCTCACTGAAAATGAAATGCTGCTTCTGAGAAAAGTGTTTTTCAAGACAGATTATCAGCAGAACCAGTTTATATGTGCTACCAAGGTTGGTTTTTTCCTTCTTCTTTCAAGTAGTGATTTGGGAACCTCCAAAGAGATGGAGCTCCTGTTCTGCATAAGCATTACAACATGGAAGGTTATACAAGCCTTTTGAGGCCTTGCAGAGAACTCCTCACCCACCACAATCCCAATCTCCCAATTTTCATTGGAGCTGACTACCTAAAGAAGCTGGAAACAAAGGCCCAGAGACACAAAGGTATTTAGGTGCCTAATACTCATTGATTTCAATGGAAGTTAGGAGCCCAGATACCTTTGTGGATTCTGGGCCAAAGTAGCTACTTGAGGATTTTCTAAATGTCTCCTTATATTCATCTTTGTATCGTGTTACCAAAGTTGGACTGCAGTGTAGGCAGAAAGCAGGGATATAACATTCTCATTGATTTCAATGGGGCAGGATTTCACCCTGTGTCTCTAAATATAGAATTATATTGGGCTTGCTTTTACACAGATGCAAATTAGGAGCTCAATGGGATTATAGTAGTTGAAACTGGTGTAAATTAGAAAAGAATCAATCCAAATGGTGGTAGGTGGTTTCGATCTCTAAGAGATACTGAACTTTTTCATTCGGAGTTGGGTTTTAAAATACATATTTCTTAATTCCCTGTTTATACCATGGTAATTGCACTGCACTTCTTTTTGTGCAATATGTTTCAGTGCATATAATTAATATAGATGTAGGTTGTCCACACTTGTAAATTGTTTTGGGTTATGTTTATATGTGTTAAGTGATGCAGAGGAACTGTTGCTCAATCAGTACTTTCACACCAAATTTTTATCCTTGGTTAAGTCACTTCCCTTTCTGATTAAAGGGTGTTTTTTTCAAAATAAGCACACAACATTCTGGGCAGCTATCCCATGGTGCAATGCCTTGCCACTAGGCTCTATGCATTCTGGGGTGTTTCTTCCTGCACATTTATTCCTACAGCAAGGCATTGGCATTCTGGGACTTGGGATTCAAACTAAAACTTTCCTGTGATCCCTCCCCTTTCATCAAATCATTCATCTGGCTTTTGTGAACCCAGTGCTATTTTCAAAGTGCTGTCTGGTGGAGCAGAGAAACCACTGCTAAGCGCTCTAATCCTGACATTCATTAATATGAACAGGCTTCTGTATGTGCACTTCAAATTGTGCAATGACTTGAGAGGCTGAACTGCCCGGGTACTGGAGGAGGAGGAGGAGGCTGAAATGGAGCAGTCACTTAAACATACATGTTTCTTGGAGCAATTTCACTCCAGTGACCCATCGGGTCCGGACAAAGCCAGCTAGCACTGACTGGTGAGACAGGATAATGGTGCAGAACTGGGATGAACAACACTGGCAGCAGGACTTCAGGATGGCAAAAGATGTGGAAATCTCTGTGGAGTTCACCCTGAAGCTGCTGTGCCAGAACACCTCCAGGAGAACAGCCCCGAGCCTGGAGAAGTGCAGGCTAAAATTTACACACAGACCCCACTGTGGACTAAAGCACCATGTAGATGAGCCTTTGATTTTCTTCTGGAGGGTCTGTTTAATAACAGACACAGCAGGAAGTTCTGGTACAAAATAATGGAAACCCAATTATGAGAATCAAAAGTTTCCAGAGGTGTGAAAAGTACCTGCCAAAAAAACAAAGGTACCATTTGTATCCTTTGGAAGGGACAATTGTTGCTTTGCATGGCAGAGAATGTAAAGAGATACTGTGATACAAACCACAGTCAGTTCAGCGATGTGCAAGGTGAACACAGGAAACAGAAAATCGATCCTTATGATGACAAGCTGTCTTCCCCAAACTGAAATCACCAAGAAGGGCCAGTTATAAAGTTATTCCAATGGGGCGTGTGGAGTCTGACTGAAAATTTTGAATTAAATTTTGTAATTTTTCACTCTTACCCTTTTCTGGAGAATCATTTGGCTAACGTATTTATCAAGTCGGGATTGCTCTACAATATAAACAGTGTAGCAAAGATGTGTCTATACTTCTGCTGACTTCATATCAATATCTCAGGTGCTTATTTTTCTTTATATATAACAGAAGTATATGATCAATCTGTGGCTAAATTCCTACAGATTACCAAACTGGCGACACTGTGGCCAATCTGGCAATCTGAAATACTATTTTGAAGATCAGTAGTATAATAACTGCAAGGTTTTGGAAAGGTCTGTAGCACTTCTGGAAGACAAGTCATTTTTAACTGGTCAGGATGATCCATTCTTAGTTTAAATATTGCAAGAGAGTCTGATCTTCCATTTCCTCATGAACATTATATCACATCTGCAGGGCTGGTGTCCCCAGCTTCAGGGCAAGAATTATCTGGTTTACAATGTTGTTTGCAAAACATCAGTTTTTCAGACAAAGTTTAAGCCCTTTTCCCTAACATAATACACCCACAGTGACTGGTGCAATTTAAATACATAGATGAAAAGAACAAATAAGACATTTGTCATGACATCACAAAGGTAGAAAAACATTTGGTCAAGTTAATAATTAATGTCACATTACTATTAATGGGAAAACTCACCAATCAAAAAAGATAAAAAATTGGAGAAGTATTTCTGAAAATTTGATAATTTTGTTGTACGTATTGGGGTGGTAGTGGTGGCTGGGGGAGGAATAGAACCACTCAGCAGCGAAGCCCACAATGTTATGCTTAATTTTTGTTACCATTGGTCTCGTTCCATTTTATATTGTTATCCCTGACTCGAATTGGTAATAAGATGAAAAAAATTAAAGTTTAACTAAAACCCTAGTTTTTCAGTGTAAATAAAAGTCTCCTCCACCCCCAACCTAAACAGCTTTGAAAGGTGAATTGAAAAGTGCATATACGTTATTACTATGCATTTGAAAGCTGCTTGAGATCTCAAACAATAAGTAACAATTTTTTGGAAGGGATTTAAACCCTGATTCTTCAGGGCATCAGACAACCTCTCATTAATGGGGCTGAGGAACAAACTTTCCCCTATGGGCAGGTTATTTCATGACTGACTTCTATGGAGTTTCTTTTACCTTCCTCTGAAGCAGCTGGTACTGGCCCATCACAGAGATAGGATAGTATACTAGATAAACCATTAATCTAATCAAATATGGCAATTCCTGCATCCCTATAAATGCTTTTTTAAAGGGAACCTGTCAGGACCTGAATTGAGTTTTATATGTGTGTTTATAAAACAGACAGAGACTGCTAACCCCTCATTCAGAGTACGCAGCTTGCTTTCAGTGTTAGTGATCTCTTCAACTGTGACAGGAGGAGAAACATAACAAAACTCTTTAACTCAGGTCTTGGCAAGTTGATAGAAGAGAAAATGATTTTTCAACTAGTGTATCTAAAAATTAACATACACATGCCTATTCTGTTAGGGTGAAATGTGCAGGTAAAGTCTCGTTGTGGGCTCTGCAGCAAAAAACTCTAACCTCAATCAGGGACTAAATTTTGGAGCTACAGTACACCCCCCTCACCTCCTTTCTTCCCCGGGCTGTTGTCTAGACTAGCAGCAGCTCCTCCACGTCACCTCTGCAGGAGGATTCGGCCACTTGACTTTCCTGTGATTAAAGTTGCTCATGCAGGATTAGGCCTGAAACAATAATCAATTTGATACCATCTGGGGAAAAATCTCTTGTTTTCTAATCCATTTATAATCTGGATGAATTACATGGATACATTTTTAGAAGCACAGAAGCTAGGAGAGACTAAATCTTCTTGTGAACATGGGAGTGTAGCCAACAGTATATTGCTGAGAGCTTTGTTCCTCATTTTCTGTTGAATTTTAACAGGATGGGGTTTCCACAGCTTACTTCAGAAGACTATTCTTCAGTCCAAGGGCTGGTCCCAAACCCATTGAAGTTAATGGGAAGACTTCCATTGACTTTAACAGGTTTTGGATCAGGCCTCTGAAGAATTCACTGATAGGATAATTTTTTTCGTATGTTCAGTAGACGGTTTTCCCTGAACAAAATCAGAGGCTTAGCTACAATTTCTTTTTGGTAGGGAATGCAATAGAAAAACTGAACTCCCCTTATTATTTCTAGAAGTTGCATTGATAATCAGTTACTTTTGTCCATGAATAAAGCTTTTAAACACTGTCCTTAATAATGAGCCAATAATTATAGGTTTCCCAAGTGAAATACTTGTGTAAACTATCATTACTCTTAGAATTACATGCTGGCAGCTGCACAATGGAATTGTACTGTCACTCCTTCTCAGGGCTGAGGAAACTGTACCTCTTAGAACCAATTGTCTTTGTTGAAAAGAAACAATGATGTGGTTACAATTGACAGAGTGAAATCATCTCTGCCTGTCTGTCTCCATTTTTTCAGATATCTGTAAAGAACTCATTTCATGATGCACCACATATTTTACTATGTTGGGCCAGATCCTCAGACAGTATAAAACCCCACTGCTCCAATGAATGCTAATTTACACCTGGTGAGAATCTGGCCTATGTGTACCCACCATCCTGTAAGGTTTAAAATGCAAAGTACAGTGAACTGACATCTAAAAGGAAAACAAATATACTAAACTTTTCAGCGCAGGTTTTATTTTGGGTGAACCATTTATAAATGTAAATACCCTTTAAAAGATGAACACTACGAATCACGGAGGGTTAGTCCATGGCTGCAGGAGACTATTTCATCTGCCCTTGTGAACATTCTCTCAGCTCAGTGTTCACTCTGTAACATTCCTCTGCACAACGAATGGTATAGTACTGCCTTATAGCTTGCCAGAAATCCATATGCATTTGATAGAAGATCATGTCTCAGCTCTATAGTTCACACCCTTGTACTAATTTCCTGTGTTTAACAATGCCAAGATATACTGGGACAAATGGATCCCTGGTGTAACTCCATTGCCCTCAGTGGAGTTACACAAGGGTGACCTTCACTCACTGCATGCAAGAGAGGGGTTAAACAGGACTGGAAATTTGGGATATCTTCAAATGTTAGGATATGTGCAGGCTCTCAGCTAAAGCAGACATTTTGTTACTACCCAGTATAAACCCATACTACGCCCTTCCTGATGGCCAGGGAGCTTCTACTAATATAAAATAGCCACGAGCAATAAAGAGATCTCTCATCTGATTAAGTGAATGAGGTCCTAAGATGTCACAAATAGAGCTGGTTGGAAATTTTCTGACAAAACTCTGTTTTGCTAGAAAATACCAGTTCATTAAGCCTGAAATGTCTTGTGAAAGCAAGTCAGGTTTGACAAACCTTCAGCGGATCACAGGCAGAGTTCCAATGGCAGATTCCTACCAACTCATGCCAACCAATGCCATATGGTCTCCCCCAGGTCTGTGACCAGAGCTTCCAAGGCTGCCAGGCTCCCTGTTGTGGAGCCAGGAGATGAGTCCTTGTTTTGGGCAGGATTCCCAGGGCTTCCAGGCTCCCCATTCTGCTGCAAGGTTGTCCCAAAGCTGTGAAAGCTCTGGGTCCCAGGGCAGTCTCCATGGCAGGGCTGCCCCAGAGCGGCAGATTCTTGAACCTCAAGCTGTGAGGTTCAGGGTCTAGGTTGCTGGCTGTGCAGCAGGGAGTCTGGAAGCCCTGGGAACTGGGCTGGGAACCAGAGCTCTCAGGATTTCCAGACTCCCTGCCGTGGGCCCAGGAACCTGGCAGCTTGGGAAGCACTGGTGTTTCATTCTTATTTGTACTAAAAGCCCATTGACTTTTTCTGTGGAAACTATCAAACTCCTTTTAAGCCCACAGTTTGAAGTTCCTACTTACCCACCTGCACATACTCCATCTCCAGCTACCACTAATTAGAATTAGCCATGCACATAAATGGAAGGCTACCAGTTTTTCCTCTAAAAAGCAATATGGTGGGGTCTCCTATTTTAACTATCTGGCTAGTATGCATGTGTAACACTGCCTTTTACTGGATAGAATTAGAACTGCCAGTTGTGTTTCATAGGCATGGTAGTTCTTTTATAGCAAAAGGTAATTCTCCTTTAGCCTGTGCCATTGGCCAAGGAGTATCTGAATCTTCAGTGCACATCCCTTAGCTTCCTTAAGTACAAAAATTGCATGTGGTAGATGGTTGATTAGTTAGATTTAAATATGGTTTCCACGCTGCACAGAACTGAGGTGAAAAAGATGTTTCTTGTAATGGTTATTTGCTAGTGGGGGTGATTACATGGGGAAGGGAATGCTAAAAAGTCAAGCACTGAAGTTTTAGGTTTGAGGTCAGTAATTAGTGTGCAGTTCTGCTTTGAGATATGCTTCAATTTAAAAGCAAATGGAAAAGACTGGGTATGGTGAGTTAAAATTACTGACGCATGACACATTTATGAGGAGCGCTTTAATTTAGGAGACAATTACTGGCATTCTCACATTCCAGCATATTGAAAATCTGAAGCCATTTAAGTTACCTGTCTATGTATGCTCCCATTGTGCTTTTTAATAAGACAGGGTCCTGTTTTCCAAACAACTATGTTTGCTCATGTTTTATGAGTTCCCTCCTCACTGCTTACACAGTTCTTGCTACTCGCCTAGTTTCCAAAGATTTTATGAGTGCAAATGAAAGTAATACTGAGCACAAGCCCAGAGTCTCTTACAGATGGTGCCTGTGACCTTATTTGCATGCATTTACGCCAAATATTTGCCTGCCTTGTGAAGCTGAAAGTATTTGCACCTTTCTGTTAAATAAACAAAGGGACTAATTCTCTTTTTTAGGCTAGTTTTATACAGGTGCAACTCCCTTCACTTTGATGTAGTTACTACTGATTTTCATCAGTGCCCAGGAGAAGAGTTGAAAATACAGCCAGAGACGGCACATACAGAAAGGCAATCTGTAGAGAGAGTCTCTCCTCCTCCTGGAGGCACAACACAAAAACAAACCCAGAACATACAGTGAGTGCTTTATTGCCCATTATCACACCTGCACTCAAACCTCCCAATGCCACCATCACACAAGTGGGTTTTAAATGCCATTGGCCCTGATCCTGCAAATGTGATGGCTGCCATCTTGGCTGATACATCAGGATTTAATCAGCGACCTCCAGAACTAAAAGCATGAGCTGCAATAGCTTGAGTAAAACACTCTGCTGGCACTGTAACAGACTCACATCCTTCGAGGATCGGGAACAGAATGAGATCTGTAACCCACACTGACCAGTGGGGTACACACACATTTACTCATGTGAGTAACTTTACAATATGAGTAGCTGTGATTTTCAAACAAAACTAAGGGCCATATTTTTAAAGAGGTGCCTACATACCTTTGAAAATCTGGCCCCAAGGCCCAGATTCAATGGGAGTTAAGTGCCTAAGTAATTTTTCAAAAAAAGAAAAGGAGTACTTGTGGCACCTTAGAGACTAACCAATTTATTTGAGCATAAGCTTTCGTGAGCTACAGCTCACTCACGAAAGCTTATGCTCAAATAAATTGGTTAGTCTCTAAGGTGACACAAGTACTCCTTTTCTTTTTGTGAATACAGACTAACACGGCTGTTACTCTGAAATAAGTAATTTTTGTGTGTCTAAGCCTATATGGTTTAGGTACACAAGCCCCAAAGGGGTCAGTGTGCTCCTAAATCACCTATATTCTTTCAAAAAACGTGCTATTCATGTGCATAAGTGTTTGCAAGGTTAGGGCTCCAATGTAAGATTTAGAACACGTTTACAATTTGAATTGGCTTAGAAAAGAGGGCAATGTTTAAGTTTATTTTGAAAATGTGATTAATCCCAACATAAATCTTAATTGTAGGACAAAAAATAATTACATGTAGTTAATCCAAACTACCTAAAGCGAAGGATTTTAATTATCCTAGAGCTCCATGTGTAGCACATCCAATTGTTCGCTCTGTAGGTAATGCAGTACATCTGCTACTTTAGATCATGCATTTTTCTTTTAGAACAGTAATTATTTTTAATGGTTCTATTTTTCTTCACATTTAAAGTGTGCTGCAATACTGGGATTGGCCAAAAGATGTACAGATTGTACAACATAGGAAAGCAGAAGGTATCCAAATGTGGAAGCCTGCATTCTTCACTCTCAATGAAGTTAAAATGAGAGGAGACATCAATCAAAACCGCCGAGAGCCAGTTTCTTTGCTCATATCAATGTAGATCAGGAATAACTGCATTGAAGTCACTGGAGATATACCAGTATAAAATTAGTGTGAGGGGACAATCAGTCCTGGGATTGTAATTTAGGGCTAGATTCTGATATGCTTACTCACATCAAGTAGTGAGTAACTCCACATGAAGCCCCGTTGACTTCAGTGGGGCTACCAGTAATGCAAAGTACTATTCATGGTGACTAACCTTGTTGGTGGCAGTTTGTGCAGTCATGTTAAAACCTGGGTTTGGTTCACTGAGACCCAGTGAAATGAGAGGGGAAATGCTTTCTAAACATAACATCTGTAAATAACGATTAATACATTTCAAATATCCACTAAAATTAGCCAAATCCTGCTCTCATTTATACCTAACACCTCAAGTATGTGACTATACGGCAAATTGAGTCTAGCCTATACTAAATTATTCTTTCAGAAGTCTTCTAATTCTTCTTTATGAAAAAATATGTTTATACCCATATAGAATGATAAAAGGCCTTTCTTCCTTCCCATTGGTTCTGTGTACATCCTAATATACTTGTTGGATTGATCAACAAAACTTCTTTTGTCATTGGCTAGAACTATACCATCTTCATTTGAATGGGGTAGATTGAGTGTGCACTTAATGATAATATAGAAAAGAGGTTTTATTTATTGGGTATATGGGCCAAGTCCTGTTCCCATTAAATTAATGGTAAATTTCCTTTGACTTAAATATAAGACCATAATTACTGATGTATGTCATTACAGAGTACAAAAAAGGGGGTTCAGAGTCAACATAGGGCTGAATTAGGTCTTAAATTTCAACTTTGCATTTCTAGAATGTATGGTAAGGGACATACAGACCTGCACACTGGCTGCAGCCCTGTTCACTACAAGTCTTATCCACTGTCCTCTGGATCACATCTGGTAGTAAATATCTCAATATGCACCAAAGAATAAGTATCTAATTTCCAGCTCAACAGCCCTTCCCATCCAGCAGCTTAAATAAAAGCATGTGCTTAGAAACCAGACAGGTTGCCAAAAGATCTTTGCATTGATCAGAACTCTTGCATAGATAATAGCCAGAGGATAGATCATCTTGCTGGGTAGAAAGCTGGAAGCTCAGGAATGGGAGCAGATCCAGACACAGGGTCTAATTCTAATCTCACACTGCCTTTACATCCGTACAATTCCTTTGACGTCAGTGGAGTGATTCCTGATTTCCACCAGTGTTAGTCAGATCAAAATCAGGCCCTTAGGCACTGAGAATAGAGAAGAAATAGTGTTGGTGAGAGGTGAAGGCAAAGGAGAGCGTCTGAGGATGATGAAGAGGGCTAGTTTGTGCCTAACCCGTCATCTAGAGCACAGGATGTATAAGACGGGGCATGGTGGAGAATAGAACAGAACGAGCCTCCCACCACAGGCAGTTTAAGGGACAGGCACAACGAGGAGCAGAACACTATGGGGAGTAAACTGAACACAGGAGCTACTCTATCTGTATTCCCTTGCGAGTGCAGAGCTTTGGTCATAGCTCTGGTCTCTACACACACTGATCAGGAGAAAGTAAGCTTCATAGAATCATAGAATCATAGAATATCAGGGTTGGAAGGGACGTCAGGAGGTCATCTAGTTCAACCCCCTGCTCAAAGCAGGACCAATCCCCAATTAAATCATCCCAGCCAAGGCTTTGTCAAGCCTGACCTTAAAAACTTCTAAGGAAGGAGATTCTACCACCTCCCTAGGTAATGCATTCCAATGTTTCGCCACCCTCCTAGTGAAAAAGTTTTTCCTAATATCCAACCTAAACCTCCCCCACTGCAACTTGAGACCATTACTCCTTGTCCTGTCCTCTTCTACCATTGAGAATAGTCTAGAACCATCCTCTCTGGAACCACCTCTCAGGTAGTTGAAAGCAGCTATCAAATCCCCTCTCATTCTTCTCTTCTGCAGACTAAACAATCCCAGTTCCCTCAATCTCTCCTCATAAGTCATGTGTTCCAGACCCCTAATCATTTTTGTTGCCCTTCGCTGGACTCTCTCCAATTTATCCACATCCTTCTTGTAGTGTGGGGCCCAAAACTGGACACAGTACTCCAGATGAGGCCTCACCAATGTCGAATAGAGGGGAACGATAACGTCCCTCGATCTGCTCACTATGCCCCTACTTATACATCCCAAAATGCCATTGGCCTTCTTGGCAACAAGGGCACACTGCTGACTCATATCCAGCTTCTCGTCCACTGTCACCCCTACGTCCTTTTCCGCAGAACTGCTGCCTAGCCATTCGGTCCCTAGTCTGTAGCTGTGCATTGGGTTCTTCCGTCCGAAGTGCAGGACCCTGCACTTATCCTTATTGAACCTCATCAGATTTCTTTTGGCCCAATCCTCCAATTTGTCTAGGTCCCTCTGTGTCCTATCCCTGCCTTCCAGCGTATCTACCACTCCTCCCAGTTTAGTATCATCCGCAAATCTGCTGAGAGTGCAATCCACACCATCCTCCAGATCATTTATGAAGATATTGAACAAAACCAGCCCCAGGACCGACCCCTGGGGCACTCCACTTGACACCGGCTGCCAACTAGACATGGAGCCATTGATCACTACCCGTTGAGCCCGGCAATCTAGCCAACTTTCTACCCACCTTATAGTGCATTCATCCAGCCCATACTTCTTTAACTTGCTGACAAGTATACTGTGGGAGACCGTGTCAAAAGCTTTGCTAAAGTCAAGAAACTATACATCCACTGCTTTCTCTTCATCCACAGAACCAGTAATCTCATCATAGAAGGTGATTAGATTAGTCAGGTATGACCTTCCCTTGGTGAATCCATGCTGACTGTTCCTGATCACTTTCCTCTCATGTAAGTGCTTCAGGATTGATTTCTTGAGGACCTGCTCCATGATTTTTCCGGGGACTGAGGTGAGGCTGACTGGCCTGTAGTTCCCAGGATCCTCCTTCTTCCCTTTTTTAAAGATTGGCACTACATTAGCCTTTTTCCAGTCATCTGGGACTTCCCCCGTTCACCACGAGTTTTCAAAGATAATGGCCAATGGCTCTGCAATCACAGCCGCCAATTCCTTTAGCGCTCTCGGATGCAACTCGTTCGGCCTCATCTTTCAGTGGGGATCAGGATCGGGCACACCAGCTCCAGAAGGCAATGGGTCACAGTGACTCCCTTTGGTGGGGATTTCTGCATCCCACCTTATTATGGGCTGGGCCAAAAGGCACACTCTGGCCTGCAGACAGGTGAAGAGGGCAATACTAAATATCTGAGTAACAATGGCAATATTTAAAATTGGTTTCCACATTTATCACAACAAACCTGAGGTTTCTTTTCCCTGCATCTGCAATGTTAAGCATCATAACAATTTCCACTTGTCCACAACAGCAGAAAGCAGAGTGGGAAAAACAGCATCAGTAGAGAAACAAGGATGTGTCTGAGTTCCCAGCCAGAACCTCAGAAACATGAATCATAGAATATCAGGGTTGGAAGGGACCTCAGGAGGTCATATAGTCCAACCCCCTGCTCAAAAGCAGGACCAACCCCCAATTAAATCATCCCAGCCAAGGCTTTGTCAAGCCTGACCTTAAAAACTTCTAAGGAAGGAGATTCCACCACCTCCCTAGGCAACGCATTCCAGTGTTTCACCACCCTCCTAGTTAAAAAGTTTTTCCTAATATCCAACCTAAACCTCCCCTACTGCAACTTGAGACCATTACTCCTTGTCCTGTCTCCTTCCACCACTGAGAATAGTCTAGAACCATCCTCTCTGGAACCACCTCTCAGGTAGTTGAAAGCAGCTATCAAATCCCCCCTCATTCTTCTTTTCTGCAGACTAAACAATCCCAGTTCCTTCAGCCTCTCCTCATAAGTCAATGAAGGAGGTTCAGGTTTAGTCTGGGTGTTTGAAAAGTCACATGACACTCGGGCAAGTTTTGATCCATTGGGAATTTACTTCCAATGTGTTTTGCCCAGCTGTTCCCCTTTCTCTTCTCCCTACTCTCCTGCTCACTTTGAAATTGCAGCAAAGGCTCATTTAAATAAGAGGGAATTCTTAGCTTCTCTTTGCATTCAGCAAGAAGTGGGCTGGAACATTTTATGCTTGAAACAAAGCCAACCTGTTCCCCTAGGATCCTCAGTGATGTATAAGACTGTTCAATGCTACAGCAAAACGAGTATTGTGCTAGTGAACTAGTTCATACACTAGAAGGATCATGTATTTATTACATGCCTTCTGGTGGGATTTATTAATTTTACTGCTCTTTGTGGTCTTCTTAATCCTTTTTACTGCATTTTTGTCCCAGTCCAGGTACAGACCAATTTTAAAAAAGAGTGATCCTGAGCCCACTAAACATAGCTCTTCTGGTGTGTCATTCCAGCGCAGGCTGTCACACACGAAGAGGAGACATATGACATTCCACAAAGCAGCTATGCTGCGTGGAGGGCTAGATTGTACCGTTAGGCACAGCCCTGAGAAAGGAGCATTGTGTAAGCTACATCACCCCAGGCATAACCATGAGTGTCTCACAGGCAGACCTTCTAGGCATAATTCCTCCAGTGCTTCCCTCTGACCTTGGAAGGGAGGAGCAGTAATCTGCTACCACCCCTTACAGGCTGCAGCACAGTTATCCACTCTTGTCAGTTGGGGCACAGCCATGGCTCTGTCCATCCCCTCCAAGCATGACCCACCTCTGAGACTCCTTACCCACTTGCTCACAGGAGGGAGAATTCGGTGAGAAGCTCCTACTCTCCCTCTGGTGCCTGAGTCTGTGACCTGGACAGGCTCCATAAAGCTGTGCAGGGAGAAGAGAGGTGTCTTACTCCACTGTGCAGCTGCATCAGACCTGTCCACAATCTAACCCTCTCTGAGTGATTTTTTTTCCCCTCAAGTACTGTCCCTCTGCAGGCAGGCTAATCTGAAGTACATTAGATCTGCAAAACATCGGCTGACTGTCAACAGTGATTTTGAAGCTTTAATTGGAGAGACAGCTTGGCCAGGCCTAGTGGATTGGGGTTTCATGCCAGCATTGCCATTAGTATGGCCTTGAGCAAGGCATTTATATTTCTGAGCTGCGGTGAGATTTTCCCAGACAGCTCAAGTGATTTAAGAGCACAAGTCCAATTGGAAGTCAACAGTATTTGTGCCCCTAAATTACTGAGGCGCTTTTGAAAACCCCATCCTAAATTCTCATTTTAGTTCCACGGCATATATCTAGAATAACCCCGCTGATTTCAATTTCTGACCCTTTTTCTCTAAGGCTCCCTAGCTGTTCAATGGGGATAGTACTTAATTGCCTCACAGGGCTGTAGGGGGAGGTACTGTAGTTAGTGAATGTTTGTGCATAGCTTTTGAAGAGGTAAAGCAGTCGTAAATGTTATTTGAGTTACTATTTAAAGAACTGACTGCAGGCAGGACCACATTATCATCAGCCCCCATTAATGCTCTGACCAAAGCACAGATTGTGAACCCCTTACGCCTACTAGTAAGCAGTTGCTCACACAAGTAGCCCATTGAAAGTCAGTGGGACTCTTTGTGAGACTAACTTCTCAGTCATAGGAGTAAAAGCTTTGATCTGGGCCTAAATTTGCAGATATGTGTATATGTAAGTACTTGCAGGACCATCATTTTTTAGGAGGTAAAAGTCAATGTCCAATTTTTAAAAAAAAATTTGGCCATAACATGAAAAAAAATGGTAAGATATAGATACTTCTTTTGTTTTTAATTGAATAAAAAATAAATAAATGGGAAGCTTTGGATCAAAAAGTCAAGATTTAGGCATGAGCTCAGAAAAAAAACAACACATAGAAATAAATCAATAATCCAGTCACACAGTTCAATAAATGTGCCAAAACAAAATCTTAGGTGTGGTCCTCAAAATCTAGCATTTCATAAACTAAACTCCCTGTAGCACTACTTGACAGACTTGAATTACAAAAGAAAACAGTTTGTATACACTGATTTTTTTTTCTCCTCAGGAAACTTTTGTTAGTCTGCTAAAATATATCCCATATGTTTGAAAACACAACTCGCAATAAAGAGGCCCAGATCTTCAACTGGTGTGTAGCTCCACTCAAGTCCATACAGCTGTGCTATGTAAGTCCACAGATGACATAAAACTGAAAATGTCCTTTAAAATGGCTAAATGCTTCAGAGTAATACTAATTCCTTTGTGGGTAGGATTTCTAGTATAGGTCTGTGGCAATTTCCCTTTCCTATCATATTTATTTCCCCCCACAGTAGCTAAATACGAGTATGAGATATCAGAGAGACACGAGTAAGAGATTTTTTTTTTTAAGGATTTATCCTTTTACTTTACAAGCAGAGAAATAACTCTTTGACTACTAGATATAAGATCTTTGTCTGCTTCCCAATAGATTCTATTTTCCAGTCATCTCGAACATTACACCTAGGGCTTTATTTTGCATGACTCATGATGCTCGTTGCCAAGGTGGAAATGTTGGAAGTTAGGCCAATGAAATCTGAAGAAATTCAGAGCGAGCGAAACTACTTTTGGTGAAAGTGGAAGAAATGAAGAAATAAACAAACCCTCTCTTTTTACAGTCTTGTTTAGTACATTGTATGACAAGAAAATAACAGCATTAGACCAAGCCTGCTGTCAGTGGGGGACGCAGGTGCCCTGCATTGCTCGTAGCTGAAAGAAACCTCAACAGACTATGCGAAATTCAGCAGATTTGCTATAAGGGGATTCATGTGAATATCGGCCCTGATTCTCAGCACACGAAAGAGTGGGGGAAGCTTCTGAGGGCAAGTTATGCCTCTCATGATGCATTCGTGTCAGCTGTGACTCATCAGTGCAAGGTAGAGCCATTTAGGTCTGGACTACACTATGAATTTACATCGGTATAGCTCCATCTTTCAGGAGTGTGAAAAATCCACACTGCTGGGAGACATAACCGTACCGACCTAACCCCCAGTAGAGACGGTGGTAGGTCAATGGAAGAATTCCTCTCGGAGAGGTAGATGACCTGTGCTGATGGGAGAATCTCTCCTATCTATCATAGGTGTTATCTGCAGTGCAGCTGCAGTGATGCTTCGGTAACATTTTAAGTGTAGACAAGCCCTTAGTGGCTGCTCTGACTTACATCAACTGACCTTCCACAAGTTGTGAATTGGCTTAGCATAGGCATGCTGTGTCCCACCTCTTCCTGCTTTCAACAAGCCCCCGATATCTCCCCTTCTACTTCCTGTGTCAGAGTGGAGGCAGCAGGTGGCAAAAGAGCCAGCTGTGCTGCATTACGCCAGCTGAGAGCTCTCCTACACTAGGGCAATTCTCAGCTGTCTGGTGAGGGCCAGAGTCCACCATTTTGCATAGCCTGCATGGCGCAAAGTGGAAGAAACAAGAGGGAAGAATCTGGGTCATTATCTTTGGTTTTTGATAAGCATGGTCTTTTTTTCCCACTAGGGCTGTGTCAACCTTTGCGAAGTTTGGATCATGAAGGGGTGAACTTAATGCCTCATTATCAAATTTAAATGTGAACCTCCAAAGGGAACCCTCTCACAGCCATCTCCACTCAACTCCCCTGCTGCTGCTCCTTCCAAATTTCTTACCTTCAGGGAGGCTTAGGGCTTGGGGCTAGAAGGAAGAGAAAGGTCGGGGGATGAAGGAAGATCATCTCTGATGAGGGATATTTGATGCTGAGCCATGGCAACAACATCAGCCCATGTGCACTGTACTTTTCCATGCATGGTCTGAGGTTTGCAAATGCGCTAAACCACAAACCCAAGGCTCAGTTTGCAGAGACTCAAATCCCAAACTTGATAGTTACAGAGACTGATGCAAATATTTTGCACAGCTTTAGTTTGCATTCGTGTTCCCACAAACCCAACACCTTAAAGCAAAACTCAGTCAAACCCACCAAGTCTCACCTGTGTTTATGTTGAAATCAAGCAAACCTGTTAATTCCACATGACTGTGAAGCAAAGCCATAAATCATCCCAGATGCATGACTAATTCTGATCTCTAACTTGAAAGCTGTGGGTACTTTAGAGAATCTTACAAGGTGTAGGGTCTCTGCAACAAAAGCCAAAGCCTATGTACCCACACACCATGATAATGTTCACCCTGTATACGAATCTAGCTAGACAGACAGACTAGACACAAGTTTTGTACAGTTTGGGGGATATTTTGCAACTCCACAAACTAATCTGTGAGTATATTGTGGGATTTTTCATGGTGTGCACCCTCACAACAGTGACTACAACGAAAAGCAAGAAAGTTTTTACTAGTCATGATGAGCTGTATGGGGGTCTGTTCTATGTCTTTAAAATCACGCTTAATCAGAGTTTTTCAGATATCTTATGCCCATAGTGTGAAAAAATGCTGCAAGTAGGAATAGAGAGGATCATTGTTGTAGATGGCCACTGCTGGAAGAGGCTCACACGTTTAGAATGGGATTCTTTGCTGGCTGAACTATCCCAGGGGAAATGCTCTCACTATCCCCCAGGGAGGCAAGGACACATATGAATAGCCACTGTGTACCTTGAAAATATTGCTTTGTGTTGTGTTAAACCTCATGGAAACTAACAGCACTCCCCCCCCTCGCCGCCGCTTTCATTTGGGAAAAACATATGGAACAATTAAGCTTGTTTATGAAATTAGATAGCTGAACCAATGGCCTCCTCCACCTAAAAACACAGGCACATGTCATGACCCGGAATAAAAGCACACGTTTTAGTAGCAATGTCTATGAGAGGGAGAGGATAGCAAGGAAGTACCAGGCATGGCCACAGAAGGATGGAAGCATCAGAAGAAGCTAAGAGACAATTTTTGGGACTAGAAAGGGGCTTGGAGCTGTTAGCAAAGAAACTGTCTACTGCTGTTTGATTCCTGATGTGTTCAGGAAAACAGGACTTGTCACATTCTTTGTAAATAAACAGGATTGCATCAAAGAAACAACTGACTCCATCATCAATTTCTCCTCCCAATGGAAACAACTGTCAGAACCCTGAACTTCAGCTAACTGCTTGGGTCAAAAAGGGGTAACAGTATCTTAGTGGCCTTCATAATAAAGACCAAATCATGCCCTGTCCAGTGAAGCTAAGCAGACCCTGCCACAACCTTCTACAGAAATCCATCTAACCCAAAGCAGGATTTCATACTTTGCTCATCTTCTGAACATGAGCTTGTATTGTATGCCCTGGGTCTTGAGAGCATCTGTATGCAGCATATGAGCTAGCGAGCTACCATCTGACCATTATTGGTGAAGAGGATGGTGCATTATCTCTTTTGAGCACCGAGGAGAGATTCTGCCCTATTGCACGCACAGCGGGAAAAATATGCCTTCTTGCCCCCCGAGTTCATCTCAGCAACAGAGGGCAAAATCTAGGCTGAGGCATTTACTAAGATACAGTAACATTGTATTTCAGTGTTCATATAGGCATGGAGGGAGTGAATGAAGATAAGAGAGAGAGAGCGAGAGAACCCACTAAGACAAGAAGAAATCAGATAGAATGAAAAGGGAGAAATGTTTCTTAGAAATTAAAAACAGCAGCAAACACACAATGCATTGCTCCTCATGACTCCTCATATGGAAATACGTTGTGCGGTTCTGACTTTAATAATGGAAACTATGAAAAGGTAAGCCATATATTAGAGTCTCTGCTGATTTGTGCTAGACAAGCTTTTCCTTTTTCTGTAGTTCAGTAGTGCTGAATATACACTAATCCTATGCTGCTGAAGGCCTAAAAGGTAGTGTAAATGTTCAATTTCTTCTGCTAGGAAGAAGATAAGGTGTGTGCGATAACATCTTTTATTGGACCAACTGCTGCTGATGAAAGAGACAAGCTTTTATCAACGGAAGTTGGTCTACTTTGTCTCTCTAATGTCCTGGGACCAACACTGATTTCTCCTTCAAGTAATTTATTCAGTGATATGTACCTCAGCATATAAAACAGATTTCTCTAAATTCTAAACATGACTTCCTTAAACATGCAGGATTTATTAGACAACACAAGCCAGAACACCTCTGTGGTTGAGCTCAGACTGGTTCGACTGCAAGTAACACTTCACAAAGTGTTTCTTTGCTTTCTTTCCCCAAACCAAAACATTTAGTTTAACTAAAATTAACCTGTTTTGACTGAGCCATACAAAGAAATGGCAGACAAAATATGAAAAAAATAGTCCAAAGTTGGCCTAACTTTGCTAACCAAAGTATTGTAAATATTGCTCAAGCTTATGTGCTTATTCTTGCTGGTTTTCTGAGGGAGGCCTCACAAAGGTTTGACTCCTAAATTACTAACATTGCTCTCAGAAGACTGGTGACCGGCTGAAAAGCAAACTGGATGTACTGTACATAGGCCCTCAGCCAACAATACCAGAATAAATTAAAATAATATTTTAAGAGGAAATTCACACAATAAATGTGTCTAAAATTCATCCACTGCATATGGACCCTCATTAGAAATAAAAATGAAGGAAAGATATATGTAGGGTACTATGTAGGGAAAAAATAAATAATATTTAGATGTCATTAAGTTAATTAATATTATATTGACTATAACGTTCACTATAAAAAATATCCTGGTCTTTTTCAATCAGAAGCTTGTGGAGTAAAATACTTTCTCAAGGAGAGCCATAAAGTTCCTGGAACATCTTGTGTTACTTTGTGACTGTTCATATGTGCTAATCGTCAGTCACGTATGTTTATATTCATGTAACAGCATTTTTATTGTGCTCATTGTGCTTTGATCAACACTATGCCAGGAATTAGCTAAAGACACCAATAGGAGCTACAGTACAGGTGAAGGTTCCAGGACTAAATTTAATGTGGTTTTGCAGGGAGATTGTGTAAATAATTAACTTTGCTTCTCAGAATATAAATGCCCTATACTGTTTTCTTAAGCAGTTATATGGCGGGGGGAGGAGGGAGGTGAGGGTGGGGAAGAGAACTCAGTCTGAGTCTGAGGGAATGAGCTATGCTGAATTTTGTTTGCTCATACAGGTCTGATACAAAGCCCATTGAAGTCATTGGCATTCCTTCAGTGGGCTTTGGATCAGGTCCCATATGCATGTTCTTTGTAAGTGTTGCTTAAGTACACTGTTGTGCTGAGTTCCAATTTTGCATATTTGTGTAGGTTAAACAGTGACAATGTAGGCCAAACCCCACCCACAACAGCAAGATCTGCACACACATACATATCTGCCTTGATGAGCACAGCAGAATACATTGCAATTTGTACTGTCCTTATGCTGCACACTGATTTCTGATGCTTTCCAAGTTATTTGCTCTTTCTTTTGCACATAGTCATTCCCATGGCATTTAAAGGGGAGGAGTTATTAATGCTGTTTCATTAACTAGCAGTGATATATTACCAAGAGCTTGGCTAAGAGCCTGATGGCGCTGAGTGCCTTCAGACCTAGTTAACATTAATGGGGTTTGAAGACAATCAACATCTTACAGGATTCAGCTTCATGTCCCCACAGTCACATCTCCAATTTTCAGTTGAAAGGAGAATGACTGAATGTATAATGACTTATGCAAAGATTCTTGTGCTGAAATCAGTGACATCCAATAGCCTAAGGAAGAATGAAATCGACACTGTGATGAGAGTCATTTATCATTGAGGCAGAGAGACAGGGGATAGCCCTGTTTTAATAAAAACATCCGTGGCAATGTTAACAAACAAAATTTATATAATTTACTGGAGAAAAAGTAAGTTGAATTGCTTGGATATTTAGATGCAAAATAGTGTGATTAAAGAAATGAAGGCTAAATGCATTTTGCATTTTAGCATGGATTAGTTCTCCATATACGAAGTAGATGGTTAGAGTCCCACAATCGTGCATTATTGTAATGTGATTGAAATGGAAGGGAGCATTCCTACAGAGACCTGGTTGCTTTTTTTTGCTGAAGGAATGATTTTTTTTTTAAAGGATGAATGTGTAATATAAAAATGAAGCTAAAGAAAGGTCTATTGTTCATTTGACTTATCTTTACATTAAATCTTTTCGTCCAAGGAACGGATGTAGCATCAGTTTCAGGTCTATCAGAGCATTCTTGCATTTTTGTAGAAAAGCCAAAGAATATTTAATTTATGGAAATACTGACAACTGCTTCAGTAGAGATGACAGATAGAGTACCAGCACCCTCCTTCCTGCCTTCCCCCACCCCTTAGCAGAGACCAACCAACGCAGCAGGTGAAAGAAGCAGTGCAAACTGAATTTTTAATTGCACTCTGCATTCAGGGAAAAGATACAGGGGGAAATCCTGGCTCCAAGTCAATGGCAAAACTGCCATTGATTGGTGGAGCCAGGATTTCACCCACAGCATGAACTGTAATGTGAGTCATCATTAATGTGGGGGTGATAATGAAACAATCAAAATGGGAAGCAAAGGCATTGGAGAAATGGGTCTGAGTTTCAGTCCTGAAATCAGAAAAAGTTTCCTAGATCTTTTTTCCACTGTAGAAGATTATCAGCCAGCAAATATAGAAAATTCAAGCCCAAGTGCACCAGTAGGCAACAAGCAGACATTGTGTGACTGTGCTATCAAGCTTTTAGTAGGGGAATCCAGCTGCATAAAGGCCACGTGACTGGAAAATGCTAAGTCAGCTGCATAATGCTTGCATAAGAAAGCACTGAAGGTGATGAAATGTACAACTCATAGGAAGAAATGTACAACTCATGGCAATCACAATTTCAGTCTCTCCATCAACCAACCTCCCAATGTTTGGTCACTGTGGATCAGTGCAGCTACTCTTTGAAGACACTTATCTACATCACAAAACCACATTTTGAAATGGTTGGTAACCTCTACTCAAAAGTAAATCCAAGATTGGCTTACACTTGTGGTACAAATCAGGATGGAGGTGCATTGGCAGATCTTTGTGGGAAATTTGCCAAGCATCTGACCTAGCTAGTGCTCTTCAACTTGTTTTGAGGTTGAGTAGTAAATTCAATCACAAATATATCAAGTGAAAGAGGGAAGAGTTGAATCATGAGGTCAGAATGGGACCAAAACTATCTTTCTGCTTTCCTCCAGTAGAGGAGGACAGAAAATACCAGTGACTGAGAGAAGCCTCGAATCCATGTTTAGATTTCTTCAGTAGGTGGCTCCACATTCGAAATGTGCCCATTTTTATTTAGACGCTTACTACATCAGGAAGTATTTATTTTCTTTATAAATAACAGAGATGGACTGAAATTGCAGAGGGCAGATCCAAGCCTTCTGAGACTTCAAGAGGGTTTGGGATATAGGATTTTGACTGAATCCACTACTGAAGCAGCCCAGTACTAACAGAAGTTTGGATCCAGATCCAAACTTCCTCACTGTCCTAGAGTGCATCAAAGGACTTGGTTCTTTACCTCTGAACAATTTGTTTTTCTTAATATGTGTCAGTAGTATGCACAGCATCACTTGTCATGAGTATAATCCATCATATCACATCAGAGTTCTATCATTTCAGGATAATCCCATACATTTAAAAAATCCCATCTCAGTTTTATTCTTCATACAAAATTCTGGTCTGGATGGAAGCTTTATGCCCAGTCCTGCAAAGTACTGAGTACCTCCTACAAGAATCTGGAAGCAGCCAAGATTGTCAATGAGACTTGAGGTTGCACAACATCTCCCAAAATCACGTCTATGTAGCCACTTTGAGCTCTGAATCAACAGTGTGCTAAAAGTTAAATAAAACCATCCAAAAGATTAGAGCTTGTTAAGGTTCTGTCAATTCCACCTAATCCTGCTCCCTTTTTTCCCCCCAGATTCAGCAAGGCACTTAAACACATGCCTAACTGTGGGCACATGAGCAAGCCCATTAATTTCAACAGGCCTAGTCACATGCTTACATTAAGGATTTGCCTTGCAGATCCCCAATGGGACCATTATATTTAACAATATGAATGCTTTTTTTCCAGAGAAAAGTATAACTGTCTAAATTAAGCAACCAAGGGGTTAATTTAGTAATTTGCTTAATAAAAATAACTGCAAGGTCTTCACCTATGTAAATAGTCATAGGGGAATTTAGAACATCTAATGTCTTTAACTTGTTGCCAGGTGTTCTTTAATGTATCCAGGAGGCATCATTTATCTTGTCAATGGGAAAAGACTCTTTTCCAGGTAGCTCAGCCCTTTCCTTTAGCTAATGTGCCTGTAGGTTACATTTGGGAATTATCCACTGGGCCGTCGAGCAAGAATGTTTAGTTTAATAGCAAACTTTGGAATTTATTTGTGGCACTGGGATAATGTCTTTATAACAGAATGTGGGCCCAACCTGCAGCTAAATAATGGATAACTTTTAAAAGAATCAGGTTCTTCATCTTTAAGTTTATTTAGATAAAATCAATTTTATGAAAGCTCTTGTAAATGAATGTGCGGTAGAAGGTAGAGGTTCCTATTTTTTTTTTCTGAATCTTTGAATGTTTCATGAACAGGTACTCCAAAAATGACCTGTTTTTTTATTCCTTTCAGTTGGAGCCTGAATGTATGAACAGTAAAACTTACTCAAATCCATTTTAGCACAGTTAATGGAGACAGAGCACCACCTCTAATGCCAGTGACGGCTAATATGTTATAACATTATTTTTCATGCTTTCAAAGCACGTGCAGAAATCTCAAAATTCAGCCTACAATACATAAAAAACCTGTTCTGACTGGACTGTAGACATCATTATGCAAAATTATATTTTTTAACATCTCCTCAGGACTACTGAGAGTTACAACAAACAAAGGAAAAGGTGCTAGGGGTCTTTGACCTACTGAAGAAATGCACAACAAGAACCAATGCCTGAAGTTAAAGCCAGATAAATTCAAATTGAAAAATAAAGCACACATTCTTAACAGTGAAGGTAATTAACCATTAGAATAACCTGCCAAGGGAAGTGGTGGTTCTCCATCTCTTGAAGTCTTCAAATCAAGACCAGAGGCTTACATTAAACATTCCACAGAGCTCCATATAGAGGTAACTGTGAAATCCTGTGTTATACAGGAGATGAAAGTAGATGATCTAATGTTCCCTTCTGACCTGAAAACCTATGAAAAACTGTGATGTAACAGACTTGTTATTTCTCTGTTGAGGAGATATATCTGCTTGCTCACTTTCCCTCCACCAAAAAGAAAAGGAGGACTTGTGGCACCTTAGAGACTAACCAATTTATTTGAGCATAAGCTTTCGTGAGATACGGCTTACTCTGAAACCTTTCTCTCCACCGTAGCTTAATTTCCCATCTGGTGACACATGGCTGCTATTTTTGTAGAAACTATGATAATATCAATGTATCATTCTTCCTTTGCTGGCTTTTCAACAGAAACTGAGAACTGTTTGCTTAGAGCCACTGAAGTAAATGGGAATATATCTGTGAACTTTGCTGGGCTTTGGATCCAGCCCTTAATTCAAATCAGGGATGATGCTGGAGCACAAATGTGCTAAAAACTTGGCTGGCTACATATATAGGCTACAGTTTTTGTTAAACAAAACAGCCATGTTAATTTAATCTCCTTTAGAAAAAAAACAGGAAAAATGAAATGCTTGCCATCTGGTCAAAATATGTTAAACTTCCAAGACAGGATTAAAAATAACTAAATAAAACTATAAAAAGTTACTTGACTTTTCTTAGGTTTGTAAATTATGCCAATTTTAATATTATAAAACATGACCCTATAATTCTATTGGAGCTCTTTTAAAAAACAAAAGGAATCTTTTTGAATAATGCAAGCGCTTAGGTCACAGCTTCTGCCTGTATTGTTTTACTTATGCTTTAAGAAAGTCCAGTATGATCAGGTTACTTGATTTTGTATGAGTCTGTATGTTTTCTTCACTGTACATTAACTATTGAAATTTACACTGTAGGCAAAATCTATATGAACAAGTCTGTGCAGGTCAAGGAATGCAGAAGAGGAATAAAAATATCTGCAAACAGCATGTAGCTATTGGATATTAAAATTGCACTCAGGCCCTAAGTCAGGAAAAATCCTTTTTCAGGAAGGACACTTAACTTTTAGCAAAGTATTTAAGCATATGCTTAATGGGAATAGACTCAAGCACATTCTTATATGCTTTCCTGAATCGGAAATCTCTCCAGATTATGAAGTCTTCAATACACCAGCTAGAATTGTATCACACCTCTGCAGCTGAGGGGAAAGCTTTGAAACCAGGGTAATCTGCACTGGTATAAATCATGGCTTTCCTTATCTACATTTGGGGGTTGTACCAGTGCAGCTACATTGATGGCTGGCCATCAATTGCTGGAATCAGGACAAATTCCCAAGGTAGACAAGGCCTCAGCCATCCGTTCTCTTTCTGCTTCTATAGCCCTCACACACAAAACTGATGATATATCAGGGGACTCTCAACACCTGCACAGATATACTCAGTGGCACATAAATGCATTCGCTCACACACAAGTACCTGTGTTTATGCATAAATACCCAACTTCCCGCAAATCAAAGCTCCTCCACAAACATTTGTTTGAACAAAATTCAGCCACATGAATGTTTGTGAAAAGCTAATGAAAAAAAGGCAGGAATGTGGCTGAATAACCTTCCCCACTGTTCAGCTTTTCCATTCACAAAGTGCAACCATATATGGTGCTTCCAATTAGAGCCACCTTTCTTTTATATTAAAAAGCCAATAAAATGAGAAAGGGCAACAATATAGTCTCCGTAAACTCTCTCTTCTCTGGAATAAGTAGTGTCTGAATATAAACTATACACTGCTTCTACAGTAAGTTTGGGGACACTTCTCCATCTAAAGGCCCAGGATACAGACTACACAACAATAGCAGTTGCGGGAGCAGATTTTAAAAGGGAGGGCAGCTAGGCGCCCAACTCCCAGTGAAAGTTGATAGAGGCTGGGAGCTGGCCTCTCATTTACATCTCTGTAAATCTCTGCCATGAGCTACATACACTGCACTCCTCTACTTGTGTCTTATATAACCTATGTTATGTGGGCTGTTCAACTAGATAATTATAATGGTCCCTTCTTGCCTTAAAATGGATCTTGTGGGAGATCCCCATTTGTATTGTGTCCAATGGTACCTGTCAGAAAAGCACCTGGCACTCATTCTTCTTTGCTGATTATTGTTAGTTATATTGTGGTAGCTCACAGAAGCCTCAACTAAGACACCTTACTAATATACAGGAAGTGATAGCCCTGTCTCAAAGGGTATAATTCCTCATTTGTATTTGGAGATTAACCTTTTAATTTATAATCCTCTTCAGCAATGAAAACCATAGTTAGTTCCTCAGCTAGTAATTATGCCCTCATCATCTTAAATTCCAGGGCCTGTCCCTTTCTGAACTTTTATCATGTCATAACTAGTGCTTCTTGATTATCTTCCTCTTTATTTCCACCACATACGTCACTGGTTCCTGTCAGACCTATTCCTCATGTTTCTTCCTGCATGTGGTATTCACAGCTCCTTCCAGGGGAGTTTCTTCATGTGCGCTCTGAGATCTCGGGACAGTGATCACTATGTAAGTGCAAAATGCTATCCTTTAATGTTTAAAAACCAGCAATGAGAGTTGAAAAAGCCATTTAGGGAAAAAGCATCAGTGCACTTTCCCTTCAGCGTGCCCTAGACAAAGAGATTCACTGCTTTCTCCAGCAAAACGAAACGCAAAGTTCCATGAGGCTCGGTCACAATTATGGCTTTACTAAAGAGATTTTCAAACATGCCTCTAAACCATGCTCATATGGGTGGTCTACCTACCACAGGATTTCCAGTGCTAGCTAGTTTGTTTACAAAAGTAAGTATAATAACAAAGCTTGTGTACATATACAAAGTTGATTTTTTTTTATTTTGATGGAGAAAAGATGAACCATAATTGAATATTTCTGTTTTATAAAAACATATTTGTTTGTTATGTGGAAAATAATAAAACCAATGGTCAGGACATTTTCCTGTGGAAATGTAAATAATAACTGATTTTATTATTCTCTTGGAGTAAACACAAAGTCCATTGATTCTCACTCTGAACAACATAAAGCATAGTCATACAAGGGCAACAGCACTGACTTCAAGGGGGGTAGTATTGTATACTGTGGAAGAGTACACAGCAGGATTATATGAGTGTTTTGTGGAGCCTGATTTAGATAAGGGTGTTTTGCTCTTGTTGCCTAATGCTAAATCGTTTTGTCACTAGTGGCCACATCCTGCACTAAATCAGCATGTTCAACTTGCATTGATACCTGTGAGTCCTAAATATAGAAGGCTTGAGTCTCAAGAGCCTTGAAGCTTAGCTCATTGTTTAGATCAACGCAAAAAGAGTACAAAGCATTTATACTTGGACCTGGTGGATGTAAATGACTGTACAAAGTGAAGAATCAGGTCCTTAAATCTGTTTATACTCAACCTCAACAGAACAAATTAACATTGATTTGCTGGGGGACTGATCACTGCATTCTTAGGGGGATCAGCAACCATTGTCTAGTAAAGATGCACTTTTCCCACTTTTAGTTTAGGATTATGCACTGGTTTCTGACTAGCATGTAGAAAACTTGTTTTGAAGATGTCCTGAAATATATATGTGAACCTTTTGCATAACCCCTCCAAAAAATGGCTGCGAAGATGAAGCAATTGTAAACAAGTAAAACAAGGAGTAAACTGACAATTTCCATATCATCTGACAATTAATATCAACTGAAAATTTCTGTATCATCTCATGCAAAGGAATGCTCAAGCAAATCAAAAAGAAAGCAATCACGAGATAGCCACAAAGGAGAGAGAGACTTAGAGGCTACTAACTCCGAGAACATTCAATATAAACCAAGGCACCTAGCTTAATGTTGGCACCGGGCTGCCTAACCCATGTGTTTTACACTATCAGCCTTTTATTTACAGAACCATCATAAAGAATTACAAACTGTCCCATGCCTGCTGCATAATTTCTGGAGTGATGCAGAGAAATAGCCCCCCAAACAGCTGTTGGTTTATATACTATCCATTCAAATTAACGGCATTAATTTATATTCATTAAGGAGTTCTTATCTATAGGTCCACCTTTTGAAAACCTCTGAAAAGAAATCCACCATTCTGCTGGGCAGAGTAATGTATATTTAAAACCTCATACAGTAACTCTGGCCCAGATCAGTGGAAAATCAATGGGAGTTAGGCACCTAGTTACCTTAGGGTATGTCTACACTTCAAAATTAGGTCTTTTTATAGAAATTGATTTTTAGAAATCGATTTCATACAGTTGATTGCATATGTTCACATTAAACTCATTAAGTCGGTGGAGTGCGTCCTCACTACCATGGCTAGCATTGACTTACGGAGCAGTGCACTGTGGGTAGCTATCTCCACAGTCTCCGCCGCTCATTGGAATTCTGGGTTAAGCTCCCAATGCCTGATGGGGCAAAAACATTGTTGCGGGTGGTTTTGGGTACATGTCGTCAGTTGCCCTTCCCTCCGTGAAAGCAACGGCAGACAATCATTTCATGCCTTTTTTCCATGCAGACGCCATACCGCGCCAAGCATGGAGCCTGCTCAGCTCAGCTCACCATCACTGCTGCTGTTGTGTCCTGGGTGCTGCTGTCAGCAGACGGTGCAGGACGACTGCTAACCATCATCATCCACCGCTTCTGCTGCAACTCTGCTCTCCTGCTCTTGTAAATGAGCTCAGTCTCAAGAGCAAATTTCTCCATGTTGTCGTCATCCACCACTTCCACTGCAACTCTGCTCTTCTGCTCTCCTGGTGCCATGAATCCACCTCGCAGGTCCTCTTGTTGTTCTGTATAAATATCTATTCTTGTGGCATCCGTCGTCAGGCACCACTTCCGCGGCAACTCTGCTCTCCTGCAAATGACTTACCATGGGAAGCATGGAGCACAGTCAGCTCACCGCTGCTATATGTCTACACTGCAATTCAACACCCTCAGCTGGCCCTTGCTAGGGCTTGGGGTGTGGGGCTGTAAAATTGTGGTGTAGATGTTTGGGCTGGGGTTGGAGTCCGAGCTCTGGGACTCCATCAGCTTCAGTTCTTATTTAACTTCTTTATTTGTTTAGAAGACAATCCCAACATGTACAGATCTTATTATTATAATGGAAGAGAAACACAAGTCATTTTAGATATAAACCATGAACTGAGCCGGCTATTTTCATGTAGGAAATTGGAGTTTGAATCTGTTCTAGCCTCTCGCTCAATGGGAACTCTTTAGTACTCCTAGGGCAGGACAGGGTGTGCATTACTGCTCAACAGCAACTTTTCCATTTGTGTTAAGGAGCACCACAGACTAACCTCAAAGGGAATCCAATCCTGTCTTTGGCCTGGTCTACACTACGGGGTTCGGTTGAATTTAGCCGTGTTAGGTCAATTTTAAAATGACTGCGTCCACACAACCAACCCTGTTCCGTCGACTTAAAGGGCTCTTAAAATCGACTTCTGTACTCCTCCCTGGTGAGGGGAGTAGCTAAAATCGATCTTTCTGGGTCGAATTTGTGGTAGTGTGGACGCAAATCGATGATAATGGCCTTCTGGAGCTATCCCAGAGTGCTCCATTGTGACCGCTCTGAACAGCACTTTGAACTCCGATGCACTAGCCAGGTACACAGGAAAAGCCCCAGGAACTTTTGAATTTAATTTCCTGTTTGGTCAGCATGGCGAACTCAGCAGCACAGGTGGCCATGCAGTCCCCCCGGACTCACAAACGAGCTCCAGCATGGACCGAAAGGGAGACACTGGATCTGATTGCTGTATGGAGAGAAGCATCTGTGCAGGCAGAACTCTGATCAAAAAGAAGAAATGCAAATATATTTGCCAAAATCATACAGGGCATGTTGGAGAGAGGCTACAACAGGGACACACAGCAGTGCCACATGAAAGTTAAGGAACTGAGGCAAGCCTACCAAAAGACAAAGGAGGCAAACGGTTGCTCCGGCTCAGAGCCCCATACATGCCGCTTCTATGATCAGCTGCATGGCATTCTAGGAGGGGACCCTACCACTACCCCACCACTGTCCATGGACACCTGCAAGCGGGGAGTCTCACACAACAGGGAGGAGGATTTTGTGGATGAGGGGGAGGAGGAGGAGAAGAATGTGCAGCAGGCAAGCAGTGCATCCGTTCTCCCCAGCAGCCAGGATCTTTTAATCACCCTGGAGCCAATAGCCTCTGAAGGCAGGGTCCCCAACCCTGAAGCTGAGGATGCACCTCTGGTGCAGCGGCGTAGCCAGGTGGAGAAAACAGGAGGAGCGGAGATAAAAAAAGGCGCCACCCGCTAGTACTCATCTGGCGGAGCTCCGGTCTTCAGCAGCACTTCGGCGTCGGATCCTTCACTCGCTCCGGACTTCGACAGCACTGAAGGACCCCCCCACACAAAACCGCAATGCTGCCGAAGACCGGAGCGAGTGAAGGACCCGACGCCGAAGTGCTGCTGAAGACTCGGAGCGCTGCCTGACCCGCCGCCCAAGACCCGGAGCGCTGCCGGGTGAGGAAAAATTTAAAAGGCACCAAAGAATTAAAAAGACCCCACTTCTGCTTGGCGGGGGAGCTCCCCCTCGAGCTACACTACTGCTCTGGTGAGGGCACATTTGTAACTACAGTACAGGGTTTAAAAGCAATAGTGTTTAATGTTTGATTTGCCCTGAAGAATTGGGATGCATTCACGGCCAGTACAGCTGCTGGAAAAGTCTGTTCACATGTCTGGGGATGGAGTGGGAATCGTCCAGGGACATCTCCAGGAAGCTCTCCTGGAAATACTCTGAAAGTATTCTGGAATCTTTGCAGCACAAAGCATGGCAGCAAATGGTCCTGGGTTTTGGTCACATTCAAGCAACATTCAGTCTATATCTTTCTGTGTTAGCCTCAGGAGAGTGATATCATTCATGGTCACCTGGTTGAAATGGGGGAATTTTTGCAAATGAACAGTAAAAGGACCCCATTCATGCTCGGCTGTTTGGGCTTGGCTAAAAGGGATCATTCTGGAGAATAGCCATGCAATAGGGTGGGGGGAGGTATCTGCTGAACATCCACCCGAAAACCGCAGCCCCTCCTTTTAAATGTGAAACCCAACCTTGCTATGGGAAAGGATGGTGCTGCAGTTTGAAACCATTCCCACATGTTATGCATAAGAAGCCAACCCAGTGTACCGTTTGCCTTACCATGGCTGCATGGAAACTGAATTCTGTTGCCCAGCCATGTGTGATGTGTCACCATACCAGCAGGCGCTCAATATAAAATGCAAAATGTGACCTTGTACCTAAAGCACATGTGCTGTTTGCTGTGAATTGCTTGATTCACTGTGAAAGAGTCTGCCTTTTGTTCTCAGAAATGTATCATCATAAATTTTACTCTCACAGAGTTCCAGGAAAGTGGCCTTACCCTTGCGGAAGTTTTGCAGCCACTGTGAATCATCCCATACCTGTAACACTCTCCCTTTTTATCTCCCCACAGGTGCAAATGTTTCTAGGCTCCCCCATCATCTCCATCCCTGAGGTTATTGCAGATTAGAAGGCGGAAAAAACACACTCATGACGACATGTTTTCTGAGTTCATGCAGTCCTCCCACACTGATAGGAGGCATTCAGTGTTAGAGGCTAGAAAAGCATTAAATGAGCGCGAAGAGCAGAGGCAGGAGAGTGAAGAGCAGAGGGAGGAGACTAAGCTAAGGCTAATGGGGGAGCAAATGGATGGATGAAGCATCTGGTGCAGCTGCAGGAAAGCCAACAAGAGCACAGACCCCCGCTGCATACATTGTACAACTGCCTGACCTCCTTCCCAAGTTCCATATCCTTCTCACCCAGATGCCCAAGAACGCGGGGGGAGGGAAGGGAAGGCTCCGGGCACCCAGCCACTCCACTCCAGAGGATGGCCCAAGCAACAGAAGACTGTCATTCAAACAGTTTGATTTGTAGTGTGCCTACAATAAGCAATGTGGCCTTGTCCTTCCCTCCTTCCCCACCCCACCCCACCCCACCCAGGCTACCTTGTCAGTTATCTCCCTTTTTAAAAATATTAATAAAGAAAGAATTCATGGTTTCAAAACAATAGTTACTTTATTTTGAAGGGGGGAGGGTGGTTGGCTTACAGGGAATTAAAATCAACAAAGGGGGCAGGTTTGCATCAAAGAGAAATACACACAATTGTCACACCGGATCCTGGCCAGTCATGAAACTGGGTTTCAAAGCCTCTCTGATGCGCAGCATGCCTTGCTGTGCTCTTCTAATCACCCTGGTGTCTGGCTGCTCAAAATCGGACGCCAGACGGTTTGCCTCAACCTCCCACCCTGCCATAAACGTCTCCCCCTTACTCTCACAGATATTATGGTGCACACAGCAAGCAGCAGTAACAATGAGAATGTTGGTTGTGCTGAGGTCTGACCTAGTCAGCAAACAGTGTCAGCGAGCTTTTAAACGTCCAAAGGCACATTCTATCACCATTCTGCTCTTGCTTAGCCTGTAGTTGAACTGCTCCTTACTATTGTCTAGGCTGCCTGTGTACAGCTTCATGAGCCATGGGAGCAAGGGATAGGCAGGTTCCCCAAGGATAACTATTGGCATTTCACCATCCCCAATGGTAATTTTCTGGTCTGGGGAGTAAGTCCCTTCTTGCAGCTGCTCGAACAGCCTGGAGTTCCTAAAGATGCAAGTGTCATGTATCTTTCCCAGCCATCCCATGTTGATGTCGGTGAAATGTCCCTTGTGATCCACAAGTGCTTGCAGCACCATTGAGAAATACCCCTTGCGGTTTACGTACTGGTTGGCAAGGTGGTCCGGTGCCAAGATAGAGATATGCATTTCGTCTGTTGCCCCACCACAGTTAGGGAAACCCATTGCAGCAAAACCATCCACTGTGACCTGCACATTTCCCAGCATCACTACCCTTGACAACAGAACGTCAATGATTGCAGTGGCTACTTGGATCACAGCAGCCCCCACAGTAGATTTGCATACTCCAAATTGATTCCTGACTGCAGTCAGGCATAGCAAGCTTCCACAGGGCTATCGCCACTCGCTTCTCAACTGTCAGGGCAGCTCTCATCTTGGTATTCCTGCACTTCAGGGGGGGGGGGGGGAGCAACTCATAGAGTTCCAGGAAAGTGGCCTTACCCATGCAAAAGTTTCACAGCCACTGTGAATCATCCCATACCTGCAACACTATGCGGTCCCACCAGTCTGTGCTTGTTTGCCGGGCCCAGAATCGGTGTTCCACTGTATCAACCAGCCCCACTGCCACCATATGTCCCAATTGCCACAACCTGTTGTGGTAAACCCAGGACAAACTTCTACAAAAGGGAGGGGGGGTAGTAATTAGTCCCAGGGGATTAAAAGGCCCCTCCCTATCCACTGAGGAGAGAGAACCACAGGGCAATAAGGTTTAGCTGGAAAAGGGGTTACTAGGGAACCAATTAGGTTCAGCTGACTCCAACTACTTGGGACCTTTTTAAACCCTCCCCTGGGTGGTAGGAGGGGGAGAATGAGGGAGTGAGAGGAGCAGGGAAGTTGCCAGTAGGCTGTTTGCAGCAAGACACCAGACCTTCCCAGTAGGGAGGCTGCACTCGCTCCTCAGAAGGGAAGGAAAACAAGCACAAGGGACTGACTGAGGAGAGGAGTAGCAGGACCCTGTGCCACCTATAAGGATTTGCTTTGCCCCAAACTTGAGCCTCCAAGGCTAAAAAGGACGAGCCTACTGAGGCGAACAAGGTATTTTGCCACACCGTGCTTTCAGGAATGTCTGTGTCCATGTCCTCATCAAAATTGTCCTCATGCTGGCATCTCTTAGCCCGGTTCTGCATATACTTCAGGATAATGTGCGAGGTGTTTACAATGCTCACAACAGCAGCAGCGAGCTGAGCGGGCTCCATGCTTGCTATGGCATGGTGTCTGCAGGAGAGCAGAGTTGCCGCGGAAGCGGTGGATGACGACGGGTGCCACGAGAATAGATATTTATACAGAATGATGATAGGACCTGCGAGGTGGATTCATGGCACCAGGAGAGCAGAGTTGCAGTGTAAGCGATGGCTGGCTAACTTTGATGACAACATGGAGAAATTTGCTCTTGAAACTGAGCTCATTTACAAGAGCAGGAGAACAGAGTTGCAGCGGAAGCAGTGGAAGATGATGGTTAGCAGTCGTCCTGCACCGTCTGCTGACAGCAGCACCCAGGACACAACAGCAACAGTGACAGTGGGCTGAGCTGAGCGGGCTCCATGCTTGCCGTGGTATGGCATCTGCACGGAAAAAAGGCTTGAAACGATTGTTTGCCGTTGCTTTCACGGAGGAAGGGGCAACTGATGACATGTACCCAAAACCACCTGCGACAATGTTTTTTGCCCCATCAGGTATTGGGAGCTTAACCCAGAATTCCAATGGGCGGCAGAGACTGTGGGAACTGCAGGATAGCTACCCACAGTGCACCGCTCCATAAGTCGATGCTACCCACGGTAGTGAGGACGCTCTCCGCCGACTTAATGAGCTTGGTGTGGACATACACAATCATATGTATAAAATCGATTTCTAAAAATCTATTTCTATAAAATTGACCTAATTTCGTAGTGTAGACATACCCTTTGTGTCATCTACATTTTTACTGGAAGAGGGGTTAAGTAATGAATGACAGACACTGCCTGAGGCACAAGGCAACCACCAAGGGAAAAAAGGCTCAAGTACACAGAATATGCCACGTCTTCATTAAAATCTAAGGCCAAAATATTCAAAATTGGGTGACTAAAGTTAGCCATCTAAATCCATTTAGACACCTATATAAAAGCAGCTTGATTTTCAGAGGTTGTGAGACCCACAGCTGCCATGGAAACCAATGGAAATTCTAGATGTTTAGCACTTTTGGAAATCAGACTCTATGCGTGCTTACAGTACAGTGTTTAATTTTAGAACCCGAATGTGAACACTTTGCTCTAAGGTTACGCAAGGTAAAGAGAGTTTGGGGAAGAGATGATCCCATTTTTCCCAATCAAAGGCCACAATGTCAACCTGGACAGGAGCTGGAGGGCTGAAGCAAATTTGCACAAAATGCAAAAGATTACAATCGCCTTTATTTTTCATAATGACGTGCAGCCTGCGGGGACCCCAAGTGCCAGCATGTAATGCTCCAGCTACATTCAAGCAGCCCTGTTGCTCAGATAAAGACAAAGCAAGTTATGCTAGAACTTCCAGCTCATATAGGCACTGTGTATGAAAGCTGAGGGCAACCAGAGGTTGCACTGTTGAGCTCTGTAGCCAGGTTTTACTGTGGCTAACCCTGGTTTCACCTCTGGATTTTAAGGGTTTAAGGAGGGTCTGAATAGACTGTATGTGGTTAAATGTATATGAACATTGCTCAGAAGAACATATGGAGATCTAGAAATGGTAAAATAAGGAGTGACTGGCTAAGATGCTTCCCTCTGAATGACAATCTCCATATCCTCGAATGCAATTGAATGCCTAACCAGTTCAAAAAGAAAGCAATTATTGGAGATCTGCAAGGCAGGGAGAGGCCTAAAGGCCACTCATTCCAAGAATGTGAGACATAAACCAGGGCACTAGTTTGATGTTGCCGCCAAGCTGCCTAACCCACGTGTTTTATACTCTCAGGCTTTTATTTACGGAACCATCATAAAGAAGTACAAACTGTCCCAAGGCTGTCTGTACCAAAGCAACTTTGCTGCATGATTTCCAAAAAGGCTCTGAGAAATTGCTCCTCTCCTCCCCCCAACAGCTAGTGGGTTACACAACATGACCCAGTTATGTTTAAAGTGGTTTAAAGGAAAACAGACTCTTTTCACAGTGTTTTGTTTTATTTTATTTTATTTTATTTTAAATTGGCCAGACCAGATTTCCCTATGATTTAATCAGCTGGAATTTTTTTCTGGCTAATGGAGCATAGATATGAGCTTTATGGTAAGCTGCAGTAAGCATGACCTGCATAAACCAGGAGTTCCAACCTTTTCATAGTGTGGATGTCATTTTACTACAGAGGTTGTCCCATGGACAACACATCTCCTCTCACAGTCTTAATCAGACATACCACCTCCCTTGCCATTAGCCTAGTGGCAACTGTATCAATCGTTTATGTTGAGGAGTAACATTAAGAAAGCATTTAATGTATTATAAACTGTCTTTTAATAGGAGGTAGCAGCTGTAGATAGGGAGGACCGTAAGGCAGCTCTCTGTGGATCCCCAGCAGGTATTCTTTGGGCCACCAATGATCCACTGGCCACAGTTTATTAACTTTTGGCTTAAGGTATCTAAATATACATAGAATTATTCGAAAAAATTATTGTGTGAGAAAAGAGCACTACCCCCAACTACTCTTGATCCATGCAGGTATCTCTCCCCTTGGGTCTTACTGTGATAGCGGATAGTACACTTTGTGCACCTGCCCATGGTGACCTCTTAATTCCTTTGGTAATAAGCTGCTGCTGAGGGAACTGAATCTGTTCTGATCAGCTCTGCTTTGCATCTATAGAGGAAAGTAACCCCCACAACTTATAAGTTACTGAGCCTACCATAACTCTCTTGAACCAAGTTCTTTCTGAGGGTGTTCATACTCTAAAAGAACTGACCTTCACACTTCCTGTCTCTTTCCACCTCTTGTTTGTCAAGATCACTTGTTGTTTCGAATCTTAAATTAGATTGTAAGCGTAGCAATGCATCTGGAGGGGTTATCTATGCAATTTGAACCTGATCCCAGTGGATCTAATCCATGAGCATCTATTTTTTGAGCTAAGAGACAGCTACCTCTGCTCAAAGGCTTAAGCCTCTATAGGTGGCCTAGCCACTAGAGGTGGAAAAAGAATCAAACTATGGTAACATGAGTCACAAACTCTTTGGGGGCAGGAACTGTCTTCCTTGTGTACAGTACCCAGCACAAGAGGGCCCCTGTATTGACTGAAGCCTTTGAATGCTATGACACTACAAATAATAAGTGAGTGTGGCAGCTTGCTTTTTGAATGTAATAACCATTTCTTTGTAGCAGACATTTTTTATATTCCTCCAAGCAGAGCAGGGAGAGATGGGTGGCTGTGTGCTCCTACCCACAGATAACACCGTGGAGCAGCTAATGGTCAGCCACTTTCCCAGAATTGCTACGAATACATGTCTTTTAATTCTAGCTCCTAGAATCTTTTTATTACACAATACTTACCAGGCTATTTATGTATGTTATTTCAAATAAAGCACTAGACTATATAGCACATTGAGACCAAGGAAAAAACATGGAAATGGTTACAAACACAGTTTTGCTCACAATGAGCTTTCACAATACATTGCTTTAAAACTACATTTTAAATGTTAATCAAAGACAGGAGTTCCTACTTTTTACCCCAACCACTGGTGTGTGCTTCAGCATCATTTTTGCCCAAAGTCAAATATGCTACCAAGCTCCCAGTGCTAGAAAAGTGTTCTTCTGTATCTAAAAACATACAACAGACACCACAATGTTCTCTCCCAATAGTTGTCTTTGTTCCACATGTCCCACTCTTGCCCTCAAATCTTCTTTCAAACCATCCCTTGTTATTTAGATGACCCCCAAAGATCACCTATACCAATCACTTTCCCCTCCCTCCAAACCGATTCCTTTTGTTCTAACTTTGATCTTCTTCAGATGTAGTGCCAGGCCCTGCCATGTACTTAGGATTTGCAGAAAGCACCCTAAAACCAACTTAGCCCTCCAGTGGAAGCTTTCCAGGTGGACAGAGAATCCTTGGATGGTATAATAGCTCCTAAGGCATCCCCCTCCTGGTCACTGATGCAGGGAGGGTTTAGTTATGGAAAGAGAAGGGTGTGTACCCAAGGCATATTACACTTTAGCTATCCTAAGTTTGGCTGCTATTGACCAACTGATCTGCACCAGGACCTGTGGCCTCCCTGCTTCTCAGCTGCACTGGTCACTCCTCTGACCCAGCTGGCCCGTTGTCTCTCCTGTCTCATAGTTGAACCGTTTTCTGACACTATGTATCACAACTGTCTAATTTAGATTGCAAAAGTCTTTTGGACCATGGTCTTTACATGTTGGCAAAGCACAATGCACCATCTGAAACTACAATAATGAAGGCTATTGGTGTGGTCTGCTAGTTTTGTAATGATTAGGAAGTGGTTTCCCATCAAAAAAAATATTTGAGAGTTTGAAATTTTTTCTTATCTCTAATCAGGATGAAATGTCAAAATCTGGAAGATATTCGCAAACTGAAACACTGAATTTTCGTTTGTTTGTTTCAGGTCAATCATTTGTTTCATTTAGATAATTTGGAAATGTTTTGTTTCAATTTTGACTTTTTTTTCTTTGGAACCCTTTTTTCAGTTTAATTATTAACATTTTTAAAGGAAAGGTTGTTTTGAACTGGAAAACTGGAATTTTTAATTTTGAAAATGTCAGAATAAAACACTGACAATTTCAAAACTTTTTTCTCAACATTTTTTGTCAGGAAAGTCCTTAAGCCTAACCCTATTCCATGAACATGTCAGTTTGGACAAATGGACATTTTTTTTAATAAAAAAAAATCAAAAAATTCCTGACAGGCTCTAGCATTCATTATGTGCAAAAGAACCAGACTGGTAACCCCAGTAATTGTATTTGCAAGTAGCTTACTATTGTCCTTTGGAAACAGGAATTGTAATGGCCCATACTTGATCCCACTCAAGAGAAAAAGATTAAAACAGTGTCTTTCAGTAGCTAAAGTAAGGAAACAAGAATATGCAAGTGCTACCAATTGTATTTCAACAGAAACCAGTACCCACTTAAGCATAAACTCAAGACCGCAATTCCATTGTCAACAGGGGTGTTGTCATAAAAGGCCTTTGAACACACTGGGACCATTAAAGAGAAGATATCTTGCATGTGCAATTACTCAACACATCTTTAAAACTGCAAACACTTGTTAACATGTGGTGAAAATTAGACCTGTGAGCGCTTGGGAAAAAATATCCCACCTGGCACGCACGCTCACTTATGTTTTATTTTTATAGAAGCTCTCAGAGCCTGGTAGTCCAATGAGAGTAGAACCAAAGTCAATGGAGGAAATTTTGAGAGAGGAAAAAGAATACATAGATCAATGTGCTATTTTTGTCCAAAGCTCAACAAATTTTCCCCTCTCCCAGACTGGCCTCCTCTCATAAAAAAAACAAAAAATTGCATCTCCAAGTCAAAATATATAAATATTGACAGCTCCTGGCTTCTTTCTCTGCTTGTGTTTGACAGACAAATGGCAGGGAGTTTGCAAGCTTCTCCAAACAATCCCACTGGGGCCTTTCCATCAGCCTTCAGGTAGGTCCGAGCAGCTCTAGTAAAAACAAGGTACATTCCAATAATTCTGTGAGCATTCCCATCCTCTATGGTTACAACATAGAGAGAGACCACATTTGCACAGATCAATCATATTGAGAAGAGAGAAGTAGTAATAATATATATAGCTTAGGTAAGCTCCAGAGTGATTTTCATTTGGATAGGTACTAGGCATCACAATCTGACTCCCAGATTCAGAACCACCACATTAGAAAGGGGAGAGATTTATAATCCTCTAGATCACCTTGATGTCAGGATAGGACACTCACTCTCAGTTTATTCTCCATTATAAGCATTGCGGCCATCCACCGTTTCCCTTGGAAGATTGTGCCCCTGTCTACCACCTATCACTATTAGGAAGTTGTCCCTGAGAAATTCAGCTTTTCTTAATGTCATTGCAGTGCTCCCAACTATATATCCCTTCCGCCACCTTTGTGATGTCTTTCCTTTTTTAGTGTACTGCATGTTAAATGTCACTTTCAGAGATAATTCATTAGAATATTGGTCACTATCGTGTCTCAGTGCTTTCATTTAAGAAGGTCTCAGTAATATAGGGCACAGCAAGCACATAAACAAAGGAAGTGCTCTCCTGAAAATGACTTTTCAATTCCCTATTCTCCTACATCACCCTTTGGCTTTCCTGGCTATACTTTGTAGAGTATCATCTAAAGCAACTGATGCATTTGACTTGCTCTCCATCATCATTCCATGAAGGGGAGAGATCCTATGTCCCAGCTCCGTTTAAAATGGTGAGTCTTGAACAACAAATAGCACAACTCCCAAAATAGCAACAAATTGAATCTTAGTGGTTTATTCATGAACATATCACTAGTCTATCATTTTCTCTATTAGACCAGTTTTAATCATACCCTGGTCTGTAACTTGGAACAAACTGCACAATTTCACATAATTGTGCAAGACGAAAATCTCTTATTTCACAGAAAATACAATGTTTCTCTTGCAAACAATCACCTACCATATTTTGCAGGAAGCAACACCATACAATGATGTAGGCGAACTATTTCCCCCTATGCTGTTCAAAACAGCATCCACTACCTAAAACAAAGGATTCATTTCTAATGTTAGTAGTCTGAGCGTTTTCTGTAATGGGAGTTAGCTAGGTATTAGCTGTTGGGATGGGCAAATACTTCCATATTTAGAGATGCTCAGATTATTGTTTGAACTTTTCACCTCCTCTCTGCTGTATAAATAATCTGACAAATTCATTAGTGCATACATTTTAGCTGGATTTGATAACACATACAAAGTGACACTGAAAGAAGCATTTTAAGCTTTTTAAAACTTTGTGAGGAAGTAAAAAAAAAAAAAAAAAGATGAAACTTAGCTGAGCTGAAGACAGGTATTTTAGAGCCAAAAAGCATAGAGAGTGTTGACAGTTTAAAGAAAGAAGGAAGTTGGAGTCAATTCTCATTTGTTCTAATAATTTTTAAGTCTATCTGGAGTCTTATTACAATTACCACTACTTTTCTCCCAAAGGTCTTATTACAGTTTGGAGAGTAGCATCAGCCTGCTTCCACTGTCCTGTTCTTTTACTCTTTATTGTGCTGACAAAATGTTCCTGGCCATTTATCAGCCCAAACACAAGTATGTATGTTAAAACAAAGCTGGAATAATGTTTGTGGCAAATATAAATATTTGTTATGTCGTGCTAGTTAATGAAACTGAAAACGCTGTCCAGGCATATTGCTTCCTGTCTAAAGTGGCATGGGCAGAGGCCGCAAGACAGATAATAACTACCATGGAACAAAATGTTTGTAGCAATCAAACTCACAGTCACGCAGCAAAATGGTTTGGCTTTCTACGGCTCTTTTGCCAAACACTTCCATCTCCTGCTACATCTATGCATGCTAATTAATAAATAATAATTAATACTTTATTCTTTAGACATTTAATATTGAAGCTTGTCAGTAAGGCTCCTTTTCCTACATCCACAAGCATGACACGAATGTGTAAATATAATATTAGAGTGGTAGTAGATGTTTACACTGGGCTCCTAAGAATTAGCAAATCCAACATATAGGTGCTTTACATAGCTACAGCTCATATAATTAAGAGCTTTAAGTTCTCTGGTTCCTAACTCTGCCATGGATATTTCAATAGTGATGACATACATGAAGCATCATATTACCGCCCCTGAGACTTATTTGTAATACCAATTTACCAAATGATGTGGCAATTACTCTGAGTTCAGTCACATATAAAATGTGGTCTTGAACGTGGATATATTGCTACCATCTGTTGTTAGTGTTCAGAAAAAATTACATTGATGAAAACTAAATCCTAGTTTAAAATTGAACATTCACAGCCTTTTAAGATTAAAAAAATCATCATAATACCACTTTCAAAAACATGGTAAACAATGACGAGCCACTGGATGTTAGGTTCATTCAGTAGCACATGGTTTAGATATAAGAAGATCACAAGAATGTCAGATTGTGTAATACCAGGAAAAGGCCTAATATCCACCCATTAATGGTTTTTTCCCTTCTGATATACACTTTGAAGATTGCAGGTGCAAAACAGAAATCAGTGCAGGCCCTGCAAATTTGAGACAGATTCTGAAAATGCATCTCTATAAAACAAGTTGTTCTATAATTTTGGTTCAAGGGACACCGTTTCAAACCAATACAAAAAGAAAAAAAACCCATTCACAATAAGGTCAGATGACTTTGCAGGAATGGCTTGGAAAATTTACCCCTCCAATATCAGAAAATAGGACACATTCTGGAAGCAATTCATTGCTTTAATTCCAATCAAAGTCTGAGTTCTTGGCACTGATTTTCAGACTTAACATGGCTATTGAATTATCATGGCCAATTTTCTCTTGTGGGATCCAGTAAGAGGGAGTCTAATGCTCCATATAAATTATTTGATTCATTTGTTATAAGTGTGACTTCTAGAACTGTTTTGTTTTATAGGTTCCTGATTAGCATTAACTGAGCGATTCACTATCCAAGTAGAAGAACCACATTTTCAAAAGGCAGCATGTTAAATACACACTGACAAAGCCTTTACTCCAAAGATATACACAGTGAGTACTTGTCAGCTTCATTTTTGCAGAGATGTTTTGAAGAGCTTCAAAACTTCTACCTCTTGGACCCAATAACATGGATTATGCAATTCAAGGGGTCAATAGGAGGCTGCATATACACATCTGGTGGCCTTTCTCTAGTTCCTGTCATTTCTCTTTCTCTGATTTTTTCACATAGTTCTTTGTAAACAATGCCTCTTTAATGGACATTAGTTTATGAGGTCGAATTAGTTCCTGGTGTAATATTTTCAAGTTTTCCTTCTAACTATGGTAGTTAAACCTTTAACTGCCAAAGTCTAAATCCTTGACCTCTGCACAACTCCTGAATATATAGGCTTTACACCGGTTTCTCAGTACCACCCAGTACCCAGATTACCAGTTCCACTGCCACTAATGCAGGCTTATGATAGCAGTAGCTGGCATAGTACTTCCATTCCGTGGGAGGAGGGAAGAGATGAACAATGGATTCAAGTGGTCACTCATGATCCCATGGGTCCCTTTCCCAGTGATTCCCCTAAAACTCATCTCTGCTTTGCTATGGAGAAAACTGCATCATGGCATGCAGGAAATTCTGAGTCTGTCTGCATGACTTTTCTGCTGCCTTGGTTATGTACAGTGGAAAGGCTTAGTGTTCCTACTGGTACTCTATATGACTTCTGTCAACTAGTGTTACAACGGTATAAATAATACCCATCATTCATAAACTCAGGCTATGGGTTAATCTATAGCTCAATGCTGAATCACAAGGAATTCTGGAGACCAGATGATGGTCCAGGATCACCACATAGTTGTGGGATTGCTATTTTTCCAATATTGGCAATTGCCTACATGTGTCAGCTTCCCACCCCACCCCTCACTACATGATGGGCCAAATTATGCTCTAAGTTACACTTGTGCAATCCTATTGTGCACTGCACTGCTACACCTGTGAAACTGTAATTTATAATTTTTAAAAACCTTTAAAATATTTTAATATGGTTTTAAAATTACATTTTTACCAATTTGATGTGAGCACCCCTCAGTTATTTAATTCCTTCAGCCACCATCACAATAATTCAGCACTCCCAATCAGCCTGGCACTCAGCATCATGTCTGAGTTACTGTTTCCTGTCTCCATTCTGCTTCCCCTCATTTACACAGTGCTTCTTTGGCCAGCAAAATGACTGCCTGCCTCCCTAAATCACATCACTGGAAAGGTACAGCTCCCACTGCTGAATCCTTAGAGGTTTTTAAGGCCCTGCTTGACAAAGCCCTGGCTGGGATGATTTAGTTGGGGTTGGTCCTGCTTTCAGCAGAGGGTTGGACTAGATGACTTCCTGAGGTCTCTTCCAATGATCTTGTATGATCATGTGCCAGTGTGAGTTTTACAGCAACATCGCATTGTTATGATGGTAAGTCAAAATGTAAAATATGAGGTCGGGAGGAGTGAGAGACAGACAGGAAGAAAAATGACTGCTGTATAAATTCAGTATGTAGAGTTAAAGATCAGTGAATCAAACAGTAGGCATACAAATATGAGATGGATCTGTTTCTAAATAGTAGTCAGAAAAAGAAAAAGAAAAAAGAAAAAATTTCCTAACACGGAAATAATGAGGATATATATGAAACCATCAAAAGCCAGGAAATTCAAAGTTACACTAACATGCCACACATCATGTAATACCACTTTCTTTTTTAAAGGATGCCATTCAACTTAGCTGAGACCCAAAATGTAGGTTGGGGGAAGGAATTAAAGGGTTTACAAAATAGAAGTTGCAATGGTTTCAGTGGAAAGCAAAGTGGAGAAAAACTCAGACTTAAACATTTCTGATTTATTATTTGTATTATCATAGTGCCTAGAATCCCCAACCATGGACCAGGAACCCACTGTGCTCAGCACTGTACACACGCAGAACAAAATACGGTTACGGCACCAAAGAACTTACAAGACAAGCAAAAGATGAGACAATGGAAGGATACAGACAGACGAAGCTGTACAAGTAAACACTGAGACAATATTGTTCAGTATTGATCAACAGGATAGTGTATCAGTGTAACCATGGCCTAAACATTGTCATGTCTTTGTAGGCATCACAGCAAAGGAGAGTTTTAAGGGGGGATCTGAAGAAGGGTAATGAGGTAATTGGATCATGGTAACCCCACAACAATGCGTAAAAATCCGGAAGTGAAACTGACTTGCAAGCAAAATGAAAGTGTCGTCAATCATCCAAGCCAAGTGAAATGCAAAATGTGAATAAATTCTGTGAATCTTCCAAACCAAGACAAGCTAACACCAGCCTTGCCTCCATCGATATACTCAAACCTGGCTATGGCAAGGCACTTGTCATACTAGCGGGCAAACTCCTAGGCAGGAGGCTCTCAAATTTTAATAGCGTGGATCATATCTTTACAAAACGATTGTCTTCTGGATCATCTTCCCCAGCTATTCACAATTGTATGGATCCAATCCTCTCCCTCTCATTATCACATAACATCCCTGTGGCATCATTAATGCTTTAATTGGACATCTGTAGAAACAGATGAAAATGAATTGCGCTAGACCACCAGCAAGTGCTCCATGGACCACATTTTGGGAATTGATACCCTTAGACTTTGGATGGGGGTTGAATTACTATGTGCCTATTATTGGACCTATTAGCAACCTCCAGGGCTATTAACTACAGAGTACTGGTGTCTTTGCTCTTTCTTCTCAGAATGATTTCAGAGGATGAGTAGAGTAGTTGCTCCTCGTAAATGATTTTCGTCTATAGAGTTGTGCGGGGCTTGGTCCTGTTGCCCATCCTGTGTAACACTAGAGTAGATCCTTAGATGCTATGGACTGCGACATTACCAACATGATGATGAATCTCGTATATATTCCTTCTTATGAATCACGAACAGTATGCTTTCAATTTGCTCTAATCTACCTAGCTATTGAGATGCTGCAAGGCATAATCAAGAAAGCTAAGGACAGAGTTCTACTGTGGGTTCTTGCTTTTCTCAGGGTCTGATCCTGTAGATTTTACTCATGTTGTCCTTCTATTGGGTCTTGAGTCCAGAATGTGGACTTCTTGTTTTCTTACTGTAGCACTATTCAAAACTATAGGTTCACTTCCACCCATCCCTGGGTGGCTACACAAGCTGAACAGAGAAGGCAGAATTGCACAATGCCTCTAATAGACGCTGCTGGGAGAATGTGCCCCCACACAGCCTTCTGCTGTGAACTGGGGTTTAATGCTACAACTGATTACCACATGTGTCATGAAGGGATGTAACAGATGCTGTGAGGCATCCTCCTTTGGCGAAGTTAGGTCTATCATGGAAGCACAGTTTTAGGATTTAGCAGATATATATACCTTAAGTAACCTATGCATTAAACTCTATCAACTAAGATATTTGTATGTTGCCTACCTCCTGTACTGAAAGAAATATGGACAGAAAACATCAGCCAGAAGGACAAGGGTCTCCATTCCTTTCTGCTTCTGTGCATGAGAAAGGGAATTTTACATGCATTTCCTTTCCAATCTCCATTATGATTTTATTTAGTTAAAGCCAGACTCTCACACTTTACTCTGCAAGCAAACCTCAATTAAATCAATAGAGCTATTTGCGGACCAAGGTATTGTCCAACATGAGTAAAGGTGATTACCTGGAAAGAAATCACATGAGTCTAACAAGAAAGGGCAGTTTCACTGTCTAATTAATTTACTGCCCAGAAGAAATAAGCACCTCTCTGTATTTTCTTACCAGTGCAGATAAGGGTAACTAATGAAAAGAGAAACTGCTTGCAGAAGCAAAATTAAATATTTCACCCCCAAGACATGGCTCAACTACTGGAACATGAGTCAAATAATATAAGAGCTCTAGAGTGTCTCCAGACTTTTCTCTGTGGTCCCAGGATTAAGAAAATCTTGACTACAACACAAACTAAGATCACTGTGAAATGCTGTGAGTGAGTTGCAAGTCACAAAAGAAGGAGTAACTCTATTCCAAATGCATAACAGTCAGATGTCACTGTTAAGTTAGGCCAGGGGTTGGCAACATTTCAGAAGTGGTGTGCCAAGTCTTCATTTATTCACTCTAATTTAAGGTTTCGCATGCCAGTAATACATTTTCAAGTTTTTAGAAGGTCTCTTTCTGTAAGTCTATAATACATAACTAAACTATTGTTGTATGTAAAGTAAATAAGGTTTTCAAAATGTTTAAGAAGCTTCATTTAAAATTAAATTAAAATGCAGAGTCCCCCGGACCAGTGGCCAGCACCCGGGCAGTGTGAGTGCTACTGAAAAATCAGCTCGTATGCCACCTTTGGCACGCGTGCCATAGGTTGCCTACCCTTGAGTTAGGCTAACAATGAAGGGAAAGCAAGGAAGCCAGAGAGTCTGTGTCCCAAAATCACAAAACTTTGGTGGCAGGGAATTGATTTGGACTCTCTTTAGTCCTTTTATTAAATGCTCCACTACTGCTGGAATCTCATACGCAGGTTTCTCTTTCCTTTGCCCCAGCCTTGTAAGACGATGCTACATGATCTTTGCACAGTAGCATCGATGGGGAAAAAAGTCAGGACGAAAAGGGCATGCCTGCCTCTCCACAGGCAATGTGCAGAGGAGAAATTAACACTAACGGCCCAATACTGAACTTGACTCACTACAGGAGTTTTTCAGTCTTTCCACACCCAACAGTTGTACAGACAAACATGGAACCTCATGGGCCTCCTCTGGAGGGATTGTGTAATGTGTCTGCAGCTACCAAACCCCTCCTTTCCTTAGGAGGGGAGCCTGTGAGTTCATCCATATAACCCATACATTGCATTCTTGGCTAAGGTATGATGTTTGGGAGGACAGCTGAAACGGGGATGAGTTTCTGCCTGGCAGAGTGACATCGAGGCAGACTGAATAGGACTCACAGCCCTGGCTGATGAAAGCTCCAAAACAGCAAATCATTTAACTTCTCTGTGCCTCAGTTTCTCCAACATCAGAAGAGGTGGTGTGAACTTAAAACAAACTTTCTCTCAATAATATTTGGAAAGCACTTCATTATCCTCAGGGAGAAGGCACTATACAAGTTAAAAATACTATTATTCTGGCTTATTAATTACATCTTTTCCATTCAGAGGGTTTTTTTATATTAATGATTTCAGTTTGTGCTTTCCCTCCCCACACTGAGTTTTCTTCCATTTGTCGCTCGGTTTTTTTAATTTAGGTTGTTTTTCTATCTAGCTGGCTATAGAGGGCAGCATTGATGAGCTGTCCAAATACAAATCAGCAGGGAAAAGATTTAGAGAAATGATAAAAGTTATAGATTTAGCTCGGGATCTTTTCTTGTTGTGGCAAACTGAAAATACGACAAAGGTAAAGAGAAAGTCATTAGCACAGCCTGGCTAAAATGTCATATGTGGTGACACCTAAAATGCTGGGGGGAGCTTTTCAAAGAAAGGTTTCAGAGTAACAGCCGTGTTAGTCTGTATTCGCAAAAAGAAAAGGAGTACTTGTGGCACCTTAGAGACTAACCAATTTATTTGAGCATGAGCTTCCGATGAAGTGAGCTGTAGCTCACGAAAGCTCATGCTCAAATAAATTGGTTAGTCTCTAAGGTGCCACAAGTCCTCCTTTTCTTTTTTCAAAGAAAGTGTCTATGTGTACATTTTGCTAAGAAAATGAACTTTTCATTACTGGTCCTGAGCTGAAACAATTTAGATGACATTTTAGAGAAGGAATGGGGAGTTAGCAATTATGTTTCATTTTTAGTTATGGAAAGGCTTCAGAATGAAAGAATATATGATGTGTCGAGGCTGCCTGCATATTTTACTATCATGTTACCTCTAATTTAGCCATTGAAATGCAGGAAGGGAACTCTTGCATATAACTGCATGAAAAGTCTATCTTGGTGTATCATTCATTTGGCTCTGCTCCACAGAACAAGACGTGCTTTTCATTCAGGTGTGTTTATGATGAGTAAACTTGAGCAGATGTTAATTCTCCTTTGTACTTTAGTGTTTTATAGCTCACTTTAGTCAACTGGAAAAGGGTGGCTCATTTATTTATTTTTCTCTCCTATATCTTTTCTATGTGGTTTCGGACCAACTAACATCTAAAATCCCCATAGGAGTACGGTACTGTCTGAAAATATAGAATGCAAAACAATGGAGCTATAACTTATAGAATCATAGACAGAACTAGGATAAATAAAAGACTGTAATTTACAGGATAGATTGTATGTATTATTAGAACACAGTTCCAATGGTTTAATACATAATAGCAAAGTGTCTTCCTTCTCTTGCCACCAAGAGGGACTATTGCTATTGCTAAAAGCATATTTCCACCCTGGTGGTAAGAGGGCCGATATAGAGAGGAGAATATAGCAATACCCTTTTCAGCTTCATAAGGTGAAACACCAAAATTATCACAATTCATTTTACCTTTCCCTGAAAGGTCTTTAGCTATTCCCTCTTATATAGACGAAATCTAACTCTTTAAGGAGCAGCATCAAATATCCTTTCCCATTTCAAATCCTCTGAGGCAAGGATCTATAAATAGCTATAATTAATGTATCAAATAACTATTGGCAAAAAACAAAGGTGTAAAAAATGACAGCGAATTTTCAATGTAATTCAGATAGCTCCAGAATCAATTAGAAGATATATTGCTCTATGTCTTGTGTCAACTGCCAGATGGTCAGGCATCATAACATTGCATGCACTGACACTGTTGACATTCAAGGAGTGTGGCTGTCACAAGACGGCAGTACTATTGTCTAGGAAGTATGCTGTGTTACTACCTGGCTTAGAATTATGCAGGGATTCTCTAGACACCAGGGCAAGAAAAGTCACTTTGGATTCATAGCATGGTAATTCTGAATCTATAACTCAGACCTCACAGATGCTGGTAAACGATAGATAGCTATATAGACATACGCAGCTGGAATGTTTCCCTTATTTAATTAATTTTCTAGATTTGTTCCAAGAAGGAGTCTTCAGGAAATGCTTAAAAATAAAACTCTAGAGACGTGACATAGGGACCTCTACTCATAACTAGGTGGACCCTCCTCTTGGGGTACTATCACAGTCTTCCACGTCATGCCACTACCCTGGCCGAGCCACTGCTTCAGAACAGACAGACACAGACAACCTTCAAATTCGCTTCTCAGATTGTGCCCCTCATTCAGTGGCTGGATGGGAAACACAGGCCCAACCCCTCCTCTGGGTTCCAGTCCAGTTGGTCTCCAGCAGCTAAGGTCTGTACTAGCATGAACCATCCTGCCAATCCCCTGGGCTACTTCCTACCTTGCCTATTCCAGGCTTAATTTCTTTACCCTTCTAGCCAAACCCCTGCCTCCTGGGTCTGCTAGACAAACCCTCCTTTTCTGGTCTTAATCTCTTTCTCTCCCTTGTTCCAGCGAAAGTGACTGCAGCCCTCTTTCCTGCAGCCTTTTTCTGCTACCAGCAACCTGGTTTTATAGAAGCCCTGCTGGTTCCTGCACAAGTTAATTTTCCTCAAATTAGGGCTTTCCCCCAGTTTGCAGCCTAAAAGGTTAATTGGCCCACCTGGGTGAATGTGGGGTGAATGTGGGGAGCACACCTCATCATCAGAACCCAACCTGGGATTTACTGTTCTTATAATTCTTCTTATTGCTCTTCATTTTCTGTAGGATACATAAGGTTTTTAGACTCATGACTCCTATTACATTTAACAGAAATTGTCTGTCTGGAAATCTACCCACCGATCTGAAAGTGGGACTGTAGCACTGAGTACACAATGTTATTTTCCTTTACAATAAAATCCTTTTATTAGTTTACAGAATATGCTTTGAAATAATGGGCAATGGCCTGAGTTAAATCCCCAGAAATGAAGAAAAATTAGAGTTAGGCTGACACGCTACCCAGGAGTTATTCTGGGATGCCTCAAGGTTGAAGCATTGACCTTTATGAATTACTTGACCACCAGTTTGCAATTGTACACTGAGGATTATGGGAAAATCAACTGGCAGTGGGAAAATAGTGTTTTCTTTGTTCCCACTTCACTGTGGGCTGGCTATGGGGGAAGAAGTTAGGGTGGAGTTTGTTAGACTTGAATCTATAGTAGATGTAGGTATTGGTTCACTGCCACCTTTGCAAATCATAGAATATCAGGATTAGAAGGGACCTCAGGAGATCATCTAGTCCAACCCCCTACTCAAAGTATGACCAATCCCCAATTTTTGCCCCAGATCCCTAAATGGCCCCATCAAGGATTAAACTCACAACCCTGGGTTTAGCAGGCCAATGCTCAAACCACTGAGCTATCCCTACCCCCCATGTGCCTGTAGAGTTTGGTTTATGTACTCCATGAAACCTGAAACCTTCAAGGTTTGCACAGCTCCTTTCAAAGACCCATCCGCTATTTTATCCACAAAATTAACTCACTTCTTAGTAATTCATACTGTAACACAGATGTTATGGCATCTGCTTTGAATGTATATTAGCAAAATATGTAATTCATTCATGTTAGCTATTCCTAATATCGTTCACAGCACTAACGTGTGAATAGGAGTTGTTACAATTTATGCTATAAATTCCTATTAGTATTAGCATATGTCTGAAAAATAAAGAGCCATAATGCTAATACATAGATTAAGGGGTGTAACCTTATATCAAAGTTCTAAGATCAAAGTTCTAAGAAACTATGTTTGATTCCCTTCTCACTTATCTTGGTTTACACCAGTTTAACTCCATTTATTGCAATGGAGTTATTCCTGATTTTACATGACATCAATTAGTCACAGATGGTAATGTGTCTACTTAAATAGTAAATAAATGGTGATTTTGAACATTGACTTAGTTATCTTTCCATAAGTCCTTTATGGACATTATGGACTCTTAATGTAAGAATAACTAAATCAACTGGAACTGACCCGTTACAGTTCTCATAGATCTGATCTTTTATAAATGTTAATAGAGCTGCCTTATTGTGATATCACCATGTTTTGTGGGCTATATTATGATGTAGTAACTTTTTCCAAATTGTGGCTGTTTATTGAAGGACTTTTGGGGGGGGGGGCAGGGTTACACCAGTGCTAATCAGGAGTAACTTGAAAGGCTTTAGTGCAGTTTCTCCAGACTGACAGCAGAATGTGGCCCTTCATGTCTCATCACTCATAATAGAGACCGGGGGGAGAGAGCTGCCTTGGGCCAGATTGCACTACTAGTAACACCAGTGTTAATTTAGAGTAGCTCCACTGGCTTCAATGGAGTTACTCTAGATTTACACTGGCATAAACGAAATCAGAATCTGATCTTTTGAAGGTTACCGTGTAAAAAGGGTAGTGGACATAGCCACTAAGAAGTGCTTTTATATTTGATTTAACAACATTAGCCTAAAACTCCATTATGGAAAGGGAGAAACTTTTGCAATTTTCTATGAGAATGAACTCTGTGTAAACTTACTAATGAGATCAGGAGAAAAATCTTTAAACGACATGAATCAACTTTTGACTGCCTATGCTTTGTCAACAGTTTTAACTCACAACACCGAATCATCCATTTCGACTGTAAATAAAAGTCATGTCCTACAGGTTCTATATTGCATTACATTCCCGTACTTTTAATTTGGGTGGTCATTAATATTAAAATGTTCTTTAATGAAAAAAAAATACTTGTCCAAAGTTAATAATAGGATTAATAGCTAGGATAATGAGAATTCTGGCAAGACAAGGAAAAATCAGGGGGCAGAAGAGGGGGAATTTGACAAGTTAATGATCCATTAAAGCAAAGGCTGGCTCTGTTTTATCCTGCATTGTTCATTATTGAATAATAAATTTAATTGACAGTGATAAATATAACCAAGAAGGAAGCTGATCAAATAAAACAAGAGAACTTTCTGTTAAATTCACTGGGGAGACACTTGATATATGATTTCAAAGATTACTGAAGCCTGTCTTATTGGTACTAATCCTTATAGTTGCTAAAGGTATTAAAGTATAAAATGCTAGATACTAGCAACAGACCTACTTTATAACTTGAGGATGGCAAGGTATTTGGGTAGATTTACCTGCCTTTGCTATCCACCAGTGTTCACGTTGCCCAGAGATGTGGAGGAAAGGCAGTGGAAACTAAAGGCCATATCATACCACCCATTTTTATGCAGAAGTCCCCCAAAGTGATGGCACAATATAATTCTAGGCTTATTATGCAAAACAGTAACTGTATAATGAAAAAGCCTGAGTGGGGAGATAAATGACAATGGTCTGAGCATAAGCAGAAGAAAAAGGGTAATTCTCAAGATCAGATTACTGGCCAGTAATGGTTTGTCCAAAAGCTACATTGTTTCCAGATAATAATTTCAAATTCTGCTACTACTGAAGCCACTGAGAATTTTGCCATTGACTTCGGTGACAACAGAGATGTGACTAAGTTTGAGATCTCAATCTGAGTTCCACATCCCAACCCTCCTAAATGTAGAGAGGACATTCAGGTACAGAAGTTAGTTTCTGGACCGTCTATAGTAAATATCCAGCCTCGGTTCACACAAATATTTCAGAAACAGTAAAGTAGTTTAATTGAAAATATGTCCCGAAGCATTTAGGCCCAGATCTACAAAGGTATTTAGGCTCCTAACTTCCACTGAAATCAATGGAAGTTAGGAGCCTAAATATCTTTGTGAATCTGGACCTTAGTACCGTGATGACACACAAGTCAGGTATTATTTTACAGAGGCCAACTATACGCATGGATACTTAGTTCATATCTGTAACATTATTAAAATAATATTTTGTAAATTCTTCTTTCCATGACCGTGGTAAATTATTTATGAATTAGCTGATCCAGATGCCTTTGCTTTGCTGTAGAAATGAGCCTGGCCAGGCAACTGAAGAGGTCATTAGAAACCTGACAGCCAACCTTGGTCTTGAATATATGAAGTTAAATACGTGCAATTTTGTAGGTTAAAGAAGCAGATTGTTACATATACGTCCATCAGGACTGAAACACCACCAGGAAGAATTTATGTGTCTGCTTTTAAGCAGCATGTCACCGCATTTGTTGGCCCTTTAAGGCAGGCTACAGATGATGAGTGGAAATGGAGAAGAGGGTCAGCTTTCGGGGAGAACACAATGAGGTGTTACACCAGGAGCTCAGGAATACAAACTGGGAGGTGTTAAACACAAGCTTCACAGTAAGGAACAATGGCCTCTATGCACTCTCAATAAAGATCTCTCTCATAGAATCATAGAATATCAAGGTTGGAAGGGACCTCAGGAGGTCATCTAGTCCAACCCCTGCTCAAAGCAGGACCAATCCCCAATTTTTGCCCCAGATCCCTAAATGGCCCCCTCAAGGATTGAACTCACAACCCTGGGTTTAGCAGGCCAATGCTCAAACCAGATCCCTAAATGGCCCCCTCAAGGATTGAACTCACAACCCTGGGTTTAGCAGGCCAATGCTCAAACCACTGAGCTATCCCTCCCCCCCTCTCCTACAGCTCTTCCTGCTTTCTGCATCACAAACTACTAATGAAATACCCACTGCCCTCCTAGTATCCCAACCTGCTGTCCTCTCAGTTCTCCAACCCGGCGATGCCTTTTACATTGCTTCGCTGTGAGAGCAACGACTCCTGGTCACCATGCCTCCAGCATGCAAATCACTCCCAGCTATATTGTATGTGTGCTGTAGCCAGCCACACATGAACTATATTGCAGAGTAATGCCAACAAACTCCCAGTCCCAGACTTTCCCCCAGAAATGTGCATCTTGTACTGCCTTGCACCCTCCTGGACAATAGGAGCTCATATAAGGTCCGTCCTTTCATTAACAGAAGATGATATGCACAAATCTTATTATCGCAAATGAAGTTTCCCAAATACTTCAATCCAAACACACACTGGTTTAGATCGAACAACAAAAGAAGTTTATTAATTACAGAAAGATAGATTTTAAGTGGTTACATGTAATGAGGCACAAAAGTCAGAATTGGTTACAAAGAAATAAAAGGGAAAACACAACACCTAACCTAACAAGCTAAGTGAATACAAAACAGAGAATCTCTCTCACCACATGCTGTAGCAGTCTGAACTCCTTTCAGATAGGATCTCTCCCTAGTCTAATGATGATTCCTTTATACTTCAAGTGTTGTCAATGCCATCAGTAGAGATGCCGGGAGAGATGATTTGGGGCATCTGTTCCACATTTTTATATCTTTTCCTCTTCTTTGAATATCATCTCCAGCTGGGGTTCAGGAGGCAGCCAGTCTGCTGGGACAGGAACCTCCAGCTGTTCCTTTGCGAAGATGTAAATTTCTCGCTCACACCCTTTTTCCTGCCCAAGAATGTCTGCTTAACCAGGTGATAGCCCATTTTACTTTGTTGACATCTGGCTGAGGCATCAGTTTGCCTTTTGTCTCTGAGGATCTGGTTTGTGCCTGCTTTTCTAAAGTTAGAACATGTCTCAGCCATAACCTCTGAGGATAGGACAAGAAGCAATGGGCTTAAATTGCAGCATGGGAAGTTTAGCTAGGACATTAGGAAAAACTTAACTGACAGGGTAGTTAAGCACTAGGGAGGTTGTGGAATCTCCATAATTGGAGATTTTTAAGAGAAGGTTAGACAAACATCTGTCAGAGGTGGCCTAGACAATACTTAGTCCTGCCTTGAGTGCAGAGGACTGGACTAAAAGACCTCCCAAGGTTCCTTCCAGTCCTACACTTTTATAGGGATACAGACTGTCACAGAGAGTTGTTGATCAGAGCTGACACACCACACACTAGTTGAGGGCTCCAAGGCTGATTTTATGGAAGAGGGGGGATACAAGTTCCACTTCAACTCTGAGGGACCACAGGACATCTACCTTAGATAGGCCCAGATCAGAAACCCACATCCAGCCCCACAAAATACACAGCCTGAACTCAGGAAAAGTTTGGATCTAGTACCAGACTCCACTCCTCAGAACCAGCTTTAACCCTCAGCTATTAATTCAGTGGAAAAAATGTTAATTTTGAAAGCTAATTTCAAGGTTTGGGGAAAATTATCATGTGTTGTTTATGGGCTTATTGTGACATGGACTACTCCCCTGTGCACAGGAGTAAAAATCCCCCCTCTCCTTGTGTGGACTGCCAGGCACATGGTTTGGGGTAAGCTACTGCACTCTGCTGGAATTGGTGGGCAGAATGTGGTGGACCTTCCATTCTCCCCCTAGTTTGCCTCTCAGTCAGCTAAGCTCGTGCAGGACAGCTATGCTAGTGTCATAATTGTTTGCCGGCATTCGCAAGGGGGAAGATGAGAGGGAACTGGGCCCTCTGAAGCTTAATGGCTGCTGGCCTATCCCTGGGGATGGTGTAGTTTACACAAAACTCTTTGTTCAGGGCTGTGCCTAAAGGCACAATCTTAAGTGAATAATGGCATTAAAGTAATTGATATAATTTCCAGACTTTAATTAACATAGCTCAGATTGATACAATATATTCTAACCCAAAAGACTGTTCAAACTTCAAATGATATCATTATACAAAATACCACTATTTTTAATAATTATGATATGATGATGAATAATAATGACTATGATAGCATTCTCTCTGCCATTAGACTTCTAGAATGTTTATATAACCATAGCACATAAAGGGCAGAATCAGTTTGGGCCCCATTGTGCAAGGCCCTATAATTCTCTCTCTCTCTCTTTCTATAAATATATATATAGAAAGGTGTCTGCCTTCCTACTTGTATCCTGATTGGCCCAACTGCATGATCACACAACAGAACCTTTGCTACTTTTTCGGCTCAGCTATTTATACACTGGGATACTTACCAAGACACTACTTCCTCTACTGCTGTTGTTTCACCGACTGTTCTAAAGCACACACACATTGCAATTGTTGTGTACTGTATACCTAGATTAAATATATATTCCAGTACTGTGGACTACTTTATATGCAAATACATTGCACTTTCTAGGACAGATTCTAATTTCAACTCTACCAGTGTAAAATCCAGAATAACTCAATTGATTTGAAGTTAATGTGAGAAATCCTGTCTCCACTGAAGTCAATGAGAGTTTTGATTTTGACTTCAATGGGGCAGGCTATTACCCAGTGGATTTATTCTAGATTTTCCTTGATGTTGGACTGATCAGAATTTAGCCTGTTGTTTTGACCTTTCAGTAATCTGTATTTTTCACATACAGACTGTACTAAAATAGTATCATAAAGTAAAACCAATTATTTTAATAAATTATTTCAAAAGCTGGAATTTAGAGAAAAGAAAATATGCCACTAAGCAAACACTTTTTATCCTGTTTTTCTTTTGTTTTTTTCATTCTCCTACATAAAATATATTAGCTTAGCCGGCTTTGGTTAACTATAACATACTGTAATGCCCACAGACTGAATCGGCATGTTGATTTTTCACAATGGATATTCTGCGTGGGTTCTTCCCACAGAAAGGAAGAACAGGTATTCGAAATCAAGGTGAAAAAACACTCAAGGCACAAAAATAATATGATAGCTTTCTCTCTGCCATTAGGCTTCTAAAAACATCACTTCACTAGACACTATTCCCTACAATCAAAATTCACAATTAAAATGGTAGATTTCAAAAGAAATGTGTACAAATAATCACTGGATTTCACTCACATGAATCAATTTTCCTTGAATATAACTAGCATATAATTACTTTGGCCTTTTCACTCTTGCATGTAACAAGTGCTGTTAACGTGAGTTCTCTGTGCCATAAATTATAAATTATCATCCAAGATGTGCTTATGCCAGGGTACAGCTAACAGTTTGAAATTTGCCAGTCTGACTTCTCGCCACTCCCAATCTGAAGTATACAATCATTATATCGCATGGTACACTTGAGGAAGGATGACAGAGCGGAGGGATGTTCCAGAGACCTGAATTCAGTTCCCTGTTCCATCACAGACTTCTTGTGTGACCTTGGGTAAATCACTTAGTCTCTCTGTCCTTCAGTTTCCCATCTGTAAAACTGGGATAATAGCACTCAAAGGGGTGTTTTCAGGATAAATACCTTAAAGATTGTCAGGTACTGTGATACTATAGAGATGGGGCCATATAAGTACGTAATATCAATAGACTTCCGAGAAGGATCACTAACGTATGTAACTGATCCTGCAATGATTAATAGGGCAAAACTCCTATTTCATTCAAAATGCAGTATGCGTGGATAGGAAAGCAATGATAAGATACAGAGTAAAGCAAGGTGCATACTCCATCCACAAGCCTGTCAAGCTACCTGGCATGTCTCCAGCTAAAACCTAATTGTAAGTATGCCCACTGCTCAAACTACAATAGTGTTCTAGCCATGCCCCTACAAATCCCATTTCAAAGGGTTTCTAGCTGTCTTTCAACAAAAAAAAACAAACAGAACACACCTCTGCACTGAAACAGTATACTTCAAACAAAATGATTTTACATGTGTTCATAACAACAAATAGACAAAACCAAGCAACTTGGTGCTGAAAATAATGGGGAGATGGCAGTGGGGGGCTATAGTGGTTGTGCAATAGCCACTGAACCTAATGCTAATGGCCACTTCCAGGAGGCACTCACCTGTCTTAACATATCCCCAAGGTTTTGGTACAATTGCCCTTATCCTGTATTTAGAGAGCATATCAACTATTGTAAGTGAGTTTGGCTGGCTCGGTGGTTATTTGTTTAAATCAGGTTTCATTGCTTTCTCTTTTCAACAGACTACATCTTAGCATAGAGAAACAACTCAGCAGGGTGACAGACACCTTGGGCATTTTAAAAAAGACAGTCTTCTGTCCTGTGTGGAGCGTCTGTGTGCACAGGTCAGAAATTCCACAGCCAGTTCTCCATACAGAATTGTTTCTGTAAGAGTGTGAGGACAAAGTGTAATGACCATGGTCTAAGTGCTGTGCTTTTCATATGGCCCCAGGTAGGGCGATGGTGACTGGTCACACATCCCTGGAGGAGCCCAGAAGTTGCTCACTACACATTAGGACGGTGCAGATTGCTCCCCAAAGTGTGCCAGCTGTGGTCCGTAGGTTGATTCATGCTCAGGGTGGGCGGGAGAGGAGATGGACCTGTTTCCTCCCTGCCTACTTTCAGGTAATTTGCTCCCTGGAGGCAACATGGACTGAGCAAAACCTGCTCATAGAGACTTGTTATAGGGGAGGGGCAGCTCTGCTATACTTAAGGCAGAGAGTCAGTTACTTTTTAAATACAACTGTTCTAAGTGTTCTCAAATCCACATGCTAATGCAGATTGATTTGACGTTGGTTGTGCCGTTTGGTGGTGATGGCTAGCGTTAGTCGTCCCAATCAGTTTTTTTTTTTAAATTACCTGGTCCTTCTAATGGATTTGCACAAGCCTAGGGCTTAGAATATGGTTGCATTGCCTGGGTGGTATTTTTCCTTGTTTTCTGAAGTTTACCTTTTTGTTACCTTAACTCTTCATTTCTTGATTGTCAGAGATTCAGGTTTAGCCTCTCTCCAGACTCTGGGGGGCATGACACATAACTGGGCAATCTTAACTCTGTGATAATGAAGTTTTGGCTTATTTAATTGGGATAAGCCCTCTGCCTGTATGTCCAAACAAGCACCTTTGTGCTTTCTCCCATGCTTCCCCTCCCGCTTGGGAGGAGCTCCCCATAAACATCTACAAAGCTACCTCATTATCCGCCTTATAGCCTTTGCTATAATGCCTACAAAATACTTGACAACTGTTAGACTGCTGACATGCTGATACCAGAGCCTATCATCCTGACCAATATTGTCTTGTTTCCTTGTACTCACTGGTCTGTCTGTATCCATCTGTTGTCTATTGTCTCATACTTGGATTATAGATAAATAGTCACCCAGCAAAAGACAAGAGCTCTACTGGTCAAATCCTGCACTCTTTATTCCCACTAACTTCAAAGAAATAAAAAGTGCAGACTCACGCTCTCTTTATAACTCATCCTTCCCCCCAACTTCATTTACACACAAGTTGAAAATAAGCATTGCTTATTAATTCTCAGATAATTGCCAACATTATTAGCCTTCAGCATCTTTTTAAACAGGAATGTAGCCAGTGGCAAGGTATGGCTTTCCAATTTTCAGTTGACCAGTTTTGCAACATAACTATGTAGCCAGTTTCTAGCCTGAGAAAAACCACTTAAGCCAAATTTAATTAAAATCAGTTTGAACATTTGTGTGTCACTTTGTGATTCAACATGATTTTTGTTATCAGACTAACAAAAAAAATGACTGACATTTAAAATGGTTCTTATTTGGAATTAGCCCATTTTAGACAGTATGCTATTTGAACTCTTCTTCCACATACTGGTCTCAAGGTCTTTTCTTGCAGTCACCATTTTTTAACTGGAAAAAGAGAGGATAAGAGTCTAGAAGCCAGATATGTCACTGTTGTATAATGTGAGGAACTCCTTCAATTTTTACTCTCTCTGGGTATGTCTACACTACGAAATTAGGTCGAATTTATAGAAGTCGGTTTTTTTGAAATCGGTTTTATATATTCGAGTGTGTGTGTCCCCACAGAAAATGCTCTAAGTGCATTAAGTGCATTAACTCGGCGGAGCGCTTCCACAGTACCGAGGCAAGCGTCGACTTCCGGAGCGTTGCACTGTGGGTAGCTATCCCACAGTTCCCGCAGTCTCCGCTGCCCATTGGAATTCTGGGTTGATATCCCAATGCCTGATGGGGCTAAAACATTGTCGCGGGTGGTTCTGGGTACATATCGTCAGGACCCCGTTCCCACCCTCCCTCCCCCCGTGAAAGCAAGGGCAGACAATCATTTCGCGCCTTTTTTGTCTGCTGCCAGCCAAAGATGTAAAGGATAGATGGAGTGGGTCAGAACAAGAAATAGACCAGATTTGTTTTGTACTCATTTTCCTCCTCCCCTGTCTAGATCACACTGCAGTCAGTCACAGAGAAGGCGCAGCGAGGTTAATCTAGCCATGTATCAATCAGAGGCCAGGCTAACCTCCTTGTTCCAATAACAACGATAACTTTGGTGCACCATTTCTTATTGGAACCCTCCGTGCAGTCCTGCCTGAAATACTCCTTGATGTACAGGCACACCCTTTGTTGATTTTAGCTCCCTGAAGCCAACCCTGTAAGCCGTGTCGTCAGTCGCCCCTCCCTCCGTCAGAGCAACGGCAGACAATCGTTCCGCGCCTTTTTTCTGTGCGGACGCCATACAGCATGGAGGCCGCTGAGCTCATTTTGGCAATTAGGAGCACATCAACCACCACACGCATTATCCAGCAGTATATGCAGCACCAGAACATGGCAACGCGATACCGGGCGAGGAGGCGACGTCAGCGCGGTCCCGTGAGTGATCAGGACATGGACACAGATTTCTCTGAAAGCATGGGCCCTGCCAATGCATGCATCATGGTGCTAATGGGGCAGGTTCATGCTGTGGAACGCCGATTCTGGGCTCGGGAAACAAGCATAGACTGGTGGGACCGCATAGTGTTGCAGGTCTGGGACGATTCCCAGTGGCTGCGAAACTTTCGCATGCGTAAGGGCACTTTCATGGAACTTTGTGACTTGCTTTCCCCTGCCCTGAAGCGCATGAATACCAGGATGAGAGCAGCCCTCACAGTTAAGAAGTGAGTGGCGATAGCCCTGTGGAAGCTTGCAACGCCAGACAGCTACCGGTCAGTTGGGAATCAATTTGGAGTGGGCAAATCTACTGTGGGGGCTGCTGTGATGCAACTAGCTCACGCAATCAAAGATCTGCTGATATCAAGGGTAGTGACCCTGGGAAATGTGCAGGTCATAGTGGATGGCTTTGCTGCAATGGGATTCCCTAACTGTGGTGGGGCTATAGACGGAACCCATATCCCTATCTTGGCACCGGAGCACCAAGCCGGCGAGTACATAAACCGCAAGGGGTACTTTTCGATAGTGCTGCAAGCTCTGGTGGATCACAAGGGACGTTTCACCAACATCAACGTGGGATGGCCGGGAAAGGTGCATGATGCTCGCATCTTCAGGAACTCTGGTCTGTTTCAAAAGCTGCAGGAAGGGACTTTCTTCCCAGACCAGAAAATAACTGTTGGGGATGTTGAAATGCCTATATGTATCCTTGGGGACCCAGCCTACCCCTTAATGCCATGGCTCATGAAGCCGTACACAGGCAGCCTGGACAGTGGTCAGGAGCTGTTCAACTACAGGCTGAGCAAGTGCAGAATGGTGGTAGAATGTGCATTTGGACGTTTAAAGGCGCGCTGGCGCAGTTTACTGACTCGCTTAGACCTCAGCGAAACCAATATTCCCACTGTTATTACTGCTTGCTGTGTGCTCCACAATATCTGTGAGAGTAAGGGGGAGACGTTTATGGCAGGGTGGGAGGTTGAGGCAAATCGCCTAGCTGCTGGTTACGCGCAGCCAGACACCAGGGCGGTTAGAAGAGCTCAGGAGGGCGTGGTACGCATCAGAGAAGCTTTGAAAACCAGTTTCATGACTGGCCAGGCTACAGTGTGAAAGTTCTGTTTGTTTCTCCTTGATGAAACCCCCCGCCCCTTGGTTCACTCTACTTCCCTGTAAGCTAACCACCCTCCCCTCCTCCCTTTAATCACCGCTTGCAGAGGCAATAAAGTCATTGCTGCTTCACAGTCATGCATTCGTTATTCATTCATCACACAAATAGGGAGATGACTACCAAGGTATCCCAGGAGGGGTGGTGGAGGAGGGAAGGAAAATGCCACACAGCACTTTAAGCACAGCACTTCAAAAGTTTACAACTTTAAAATTTATTGAATGACAGCCTTCTTTTTTTTGGGCAATCCTCTGTTGTGGAGTGGCTGGTTGGCCGGAGGCCCCCACACCGCGTTCTTGGGCGTCTGGGTGTGGAGGCTATGGAACTTGGGGAGGAGGGCGGTTGGTTACAGAGGGGCAGCAGTGGCAGTCTGTGCTCCAGCTGCCTTTGCTGCAGCTCAACCATACACTGGAGCATTCTGGTTTGGTCCTGCAGCAGCCTCAGCATTGAATCCTGCCTCCTCTCATCACGCTGCCGCCACATTTGAGCTTCAGCCCTGTCTTCAGCCCGCCACTTACTCTCTTCAGCCCGCCACTTACTCTCTTCAGCCCGCCACCTCTCCTCCCGGTCATTTTGTGCTTTCCTGCACTCTGACATTATTTGCCTCCACGCATTCGTCTGTGCTCTGTCAGTGTGGGAGGACAGCATGAGCTCGGAGAACATTTCATTGCGAGTGCGTTTTTTTTTCTTTCTAAGCTTCACTAGCCTCTGGGAAGGAGAAGATCCTGTGATCATTGAAACACATGCAGCTGGTGGAGAAAAAAAAAGGGACAGCGGTATTTAAAAAGACACATTTTATAAAACAGTGGCTACACTCTTTCAGGGTAAACCTTGCTGTTAACATTACATACATAGCACATGTGCTTTCGTTACAAGGTCGCATTTTGCCTCCTCCCACCGCGTGACTACCCCCTCAACCTTCCCCCCTCCCTGTGGCTAACAGCGGGGAACATTTCTGTTCAGCCACAGGCAAACAGCCCAGCAGGAATGGGCTATACTGAGTGTCCCTGAAGAAAAGCACCCTATTTCAACCAGGTGACCATGAATTATATCTCACTCTCCTGAGGATAACACAGAGAGAGAAAGAACGGATTTTGGTTGAATGCCAGCAAACATACACTGCAATGCTTTGTTCTACAGTGATTCCCGAGTATGTGTTACTGGCCTGGAGTGATAAAGTGTCCTACCATGAAGGACGAAATAAGGCTGCCCTCCCCAGAAACCTTTTGCAAAGGCTTTAGGACTACATCTAGGAGAACCGCAAATGCCAGGGCAAAGTAATCCTTTCACATGCTTGCTTTTAAACCATGTATAGCATTTTAAAAGGTACACTCACCAGAGGTCCCTTCTCCGCCTGCTGGGTCCAGGAGGCAGCCTTGGGTGGGTTCGGGGGGTACTGGCTCCAGGTCTAGGGTGAGAAACAGTTCCTGGCTGTCGGGAAAACCGGTTTCTCCGCTTGCTTGCTGTGAGCTATCTACAACCTCCTCCTCATCATCATCTTCTTCGTCCCCAAAACCTGCTTCCGTATTGCCTCCATCTCCATTGAAGGAGTCAAACAACACGGCTGGGGTAGTGGTGGCTGAACCCCCTAAAATGGCATGCAGCTCATCATAGAAGCGGCATGTTTGGGGCTCTGACCCAGAGCGGCTGTTCGCCTCTCTGGTTTTCTGGTAGGCTTGCCTCAGCTCCTTCAGTTTCACGCGGCACTGCTTCGGGTCCCTGTTATGGCCTCTGTCCTTCATGCCCTGGGAGATTTTCACAAAGGTTTTGGCATTTCGAAAACTGGAACGGAGTTCTGATAGCACGGATTCCTCTCCCCAAACAGCGATCAGATCCCGTACCTCCCGTTCGGTCCATGCTGGAGCTCTTTTGCGATTCTGGGACTCCATCATGGTCACCTGTGCTGATGAGCTCTGCATGGTCACCTGCAGCTTGCCATGCTGGCCAAACAGGAAATGAGATTCAAAAGTTCGCGGTTCTTTTCCTGTCTACCTGGCCAGTGCATCTGAGTTGAGAGTGCTGTCCAGAGCGGTCAGAATGGAGCACTCTGGGATAGCTCCCGGAGGCCAATACCATCGAATTGTGTCCACAGTACCCCAAATTCGAGCTGGGAACGTCGATTTAAGCGCTAATCCACTTGTCAGGGGTGGAGTAAGGAAATCGATTTTAAGAGCCCTTTAAGTCGAAATAAAGGGCTTCACTGTGTGGACGGGTGCAGGTTTAAATCGATTTAACGTTGCTAAATTCGACCTAAAGTCCTAGTGTAGACCAGGGCTCTGGGATTCAGTCATTATCTCTACAGAACTTCCAGCTTGAGATTTTTACAGGTGACAAGGGGATTTATACACACAACTTCTATTAATTTTAGAGCTTACTTGGCTCTAAAAATCTCAAGTGCCAGAGAGCAAGAGACTAGGGCTAGAACATTAGTTTAAAGTAGAGAGAGGTCCAAGCTGCCATGGTCATATCAGATCTGAACTTCTCCAAAGTTTGTTGATGTTCAGTTCCAGATGTTTGGCTTCGTGCCATCTCAAGTTTAAAGTAGCTTTTTGTATTCAACTGTCTTTACTACTGAGTCTAAATATACTGCATCTTGTGTGTTTTGTAAGTACAGTATTTACATGTTAACTGTGTGTTGTGTAGCAGTTACTATAATCCATTTTTAAATGATTTTTATTAAAGCATCAGCACAATGGAATACAACACAAATTAATTTGACTGTTCTAAAATATGGCAATAATAGGCACATCCAAAAGGATAAATAATAGCTGTTTGTTGGAAACTGTGTTACCCTTATTCCACTGGAACAGCAGTATAAACATCCTAAAGTGGGAACTGATGAGAGGGTAGGAATCCAAACCAATACATATGACAACAATCAAAAGTAACAGGACTCATGGGAGCACTGAAAAGGGCACTGGGCAGAACAAATCACCAGAAGAACACAGAATGCGAGGGATGCCAAAGGCTCAAAAGACCAATAGACACAGAAAGAAAAGTGCTGGAGAGGAGACATAGGAAAACCCGTGGAACAGATCATGACTATATAATACACTGAAAAAGCATTTTAGACATATTTTCCACATGAGGAAGATTTAGTGAAAATACTGTACATATCTGTAGAGATGGCACGAACAGGGCTGGAAGAATTCTGGGACTTTTACACATAGAATGCCCATAATAATTGGAGAGCTCTGGATAAGACAGATGTTTCTCGTACTGCTCGCTTTCTGAGTTCCTGTTTTTGAAGTGCCCTCTGCAATTATCCATGCCCTCAAATTGGTATTTCTATGGATATTGTCATAGAGTCAAGAACTAATATTACTTAGCATTTTTTATATAGAACTTTCAATGTCCAAAGCAGTGGGCACACTAATTAACCTGCACAAAACCCCACGGATGGAGGGGGGTAACTTATTATCCCCTCTTGAAATACAGAGACATCATGGGTGGTGAGTGAACATCCGGCTGGAGTGGGCTAGCCCCCGGCCAGCCCCCCCCCCACCCAAGGACCGCCCCCTTTCCCTGCTGGAGCCCCCCTTCCCCACAGCCACCAGACCCCCACCCAGCCCCAAGCACAGGTCGAGCAGCTCCAGTGCCTCCAGCCTCCCTCGTGAGTGCCGGGTGGTGCAGCCCCAGTGCCTGGAGCCCTCCAGCACTGGGCAACCCCAGCGACCCCAAGTCCCGGTCACCTTAACCCAGCCCACTGCTTCCCTGAAAGGAGCAGCCTGTCTGGGCTGAGGCCAAGGGGGAAAGGCAAGCAGAGCTTCGGGGAGGAGCATGGGTGGGCACAGACTTCCCCAGCCACACCGGGCTGTTTGGGGAGGCACAGCCTTCCCAAGCCTATGTGATGTGCCACCCATGAGAGACACTGGAACAAAAGATTAAACCCATAGAATGAATCCCTGCCAGAGCTAGCATTAAAAGTCAGGACCACCAGGGCCTGCCTGTGCTCATTCCTTCAGACAAACTTTTAAAGGTTTGAGTGACATAAGTTAATTTCTAAACAACCATCATTGCAAAGATGGCATTTCTGTGTCTGGTGCCACTGCAAGCCTGCTGGTGTCTATGTAGACATGCAAGCATTCTGGGTGGTCCTACCCTAGGAATTTATGGTTCTTTCACTTCCAGAAGGACTCTAATATTTCTCCATGGGTGACATTTTAGGAATAATTTTTTAACTCTTTACTAACTCTTATTACACTCATTTATGAGTCACAAAGGGAGTTAATTGCATGTTGACATTTTATTAGTGATACAATAATAGTTCTGAGCATTCCAATTTTTTAAAAAATGTATTTGTAAATGTGTTTTGGACTTTGATACCCCGGTAAGCTATACAGTTCACAAAACTACTCTTTTATGCAAGCAGGGTCTGCCCATAACTTGATTAATGTATTGCCAGATTGTTTCTTTTTCAATCTTGTGTATGGCAAAAACTTAGAAGGCTCATATGATTTGAATTAAACTCAGATAATAGCCATACTTGGCTCACTGAAGTTTGGATGGAGAGTCTGAAATTCTCTTGAGATGTTTCTCAACTTAACAAGAAGAAAAAAAACCACAACCTGTTTAAAGACTTCATTGGAGTCTACAGGCTCCATCAGAGTTGATTTCCTTTGTAGATAGATAGACAGACTAGCCATTACCCCTTTATTAAAATCTAAGTGGTGATTTACACAAGCAATTGCAGCAACAGCATACGCAATTAAGATAATTGCACCTGCAAATGAGCTCTACATTTGCAAGCATGTTATTTGTCCTCACAAAGATCTAGAAAGCCTATCCAGGTGTCCAGTAAAATACATATTTTAAAGCAGTACCTGCTTAAGTCTATTCCTTTCAGTAAGTTTTCTTGTGATATTGGCATTGACTTTGCTGCAAGATCAGAGTTTATGCTCAATGCAGCTGAGGAATGACTCTAAGCCACCTTTCCACTACCCAGATCCAGGTTTAGCTGGTGGCTGAATGTCTCCCCTTCCCCAGTGTAACTTAGAGCAACTGCTTTGTAGCTGCAAGTTACTCTGATTGCAGCAATTTCATAGGGAACATATATACTGGAATAAAAGACCCATCACATGGCCATGGCTGGCCCAGGTCAGTTGACTCAGGCTTGCAGGGATCAGGCTGCAGGGCTATAAATTGCTGTGTAGACATTTGGGCTCTGGCTGGAGCCTGGGCTCTAGGACCCTGACAGGAAGGGGCATCCCAGAGCCCAGTTCCAGCCTGAGCCTGAATATCTACGCTGCAATTAAACAGCCGCATAGCCCGAACCCCACAAGCCTGAGTCAGCTGGCCCAGGTCAGCTGCGGGTATTTAGTTGCAGTGTAGACATACCCATAGGACTCACTGCTCAGACTGATGAGCAGGTGAAGTGCTACAAACTCAGTCCAGTCCCTTCCACCCTGGCGCAGAGTTAGGGGAAAAGTGGGTGATATAGAGCAGCCTGCGCCACTCAAGGATTTGTCGGGTCAGGAGGTCAGACTAGATGATTATAATGGTCCCTATAAACATATGAATCTATGTCAGGGGAATCTTCAGCTGTCCCTTGAGGGTAACTTTACGGCTGTTTTGCAGCAGTGCAGAGTATCAGGTTTGTTAACCATTAAAATGTAATACTGGCACCCTTTGCTCATCAGTCCACATTTCCCTTTACTGTTACTACCTTTTCTGATTAGTATTAATGATAAAAATAAAGAACCAACAATGGGATATATTGTTTGTTCACAATCACACCTTTTTCCCTGTTGAGCCAGCATGGAAATGCATCATTTCCCTTGCTCTGTTTCACCAGATGCCAAGCTTTGCCAACATATTTTACAAGGAAGAAAATTAAAGCAAGCCATACATAGGAAAATAATTCCTTTAAAACAAAGGCAATTGTGTGGAATGGGCATATATGTAGGTCTCGTACAATGTATTCAGTGGGATGGTTAAATAAATAACTTCTGTATCCCAGGAGTCTGGAAGCATTAAGTTACTAGCATATGATAAAGTAAAAATTCCCTGCGATGTTCTCTTTTTTCTTCTTCTGTTTGGTGAAATGAACAAAAAAATTGTCAAGGGCTGTTCCTGTGCCTGTTCTTGGTTCCCCATGAATGTGAGTTTAACGGAAATATTTGTGTATAAATATGCTATCATCAGCTAATTAAGTGATGCCTTCCACATTACTGAAACATTCTAAGAAATATCCCTACTGCAGGGGTGTAACCTATCCCTACTGCAGGGGTGTAACCTGCTAGGGCTTAGTAACGTGTTTCCTTTTCAATAGGTACATTCTGATGTGTTACCAAATATTTTGTGACATTACTTATTAGATTACCTGTTCGAAAGAAATCAGTTCCATATCGTCCTGTCAGAAAGGAGAATCTGTTAGCTTTATCCAGCAAATTTATTTGAGTTAGCTTCTGGTATCCTTTTTAAAAATATCTTTTTAATCAATGATTTATCTCGAGTTATGTAGTTTAAGGTTTGAGGAAGGAAGGAAGAAATAAAGGGTATGTGGTAACTTGATGGAGGTAGTAAGGGACATGTGCAAGCAATGTGTGTTTGGGGTATGCTAAAGTGAATGTATTGTGATAATACCCATAAGAGCCAATGTCTGCCCTCAGATGTGTTTAGAATTTATAGGTCCTGTACGTGGGCATCTGGGGGTGTAATTTGGCCACAGTGCTGGACCTCTGCACTAGGGAGTATCCATGGAACACAACAGTTTGGAAACAGTGTGGGCCAGATTCTCAGTTGATGTAAATTGGCATAGCTCTGTTGACATCTATGGAACTTACTGATTTACACCAATTGAGGATCTGACCGTATAGATTTATGTTGGTGGACTCTATTCATGATGGGCCAAAACTGTTCCTGGTGTAACTCCAAAGTGAATGAAGTTACACTAAGAATTATTTTTCCCCATATGCCTCTAAATGTTTTGCCCAAGATTAAAAGTGAAAAGTAGCAGGTCCAATATTAAATCATTGAATGCATCATTCTAAGATAATATGACAGAGTGGAAATGTACACTGTACATGATTCAACAGTTTTAGGAGGAAGTAGAGATGCATGAAACAAGGGTTCTGGAACAATTTGCATGATGTGGGTACCGAGAGCCACTGAACCAAACTGTAAACCCTGTATATGATGGAAACCACTTCAAGCCAAGGGGTGTTGCCGCATCCTCAATTCCAGCACTGTCATAAATATAAAGGGAAGGGTAACAACCTTCCAGTATACAGTACTATAAAATCCCTCCTGGCCAGAGGCACAAAATCCTTTTACCTGTAAAGGGTTAAGAAGCTCAGGTAACCTGGCTGGCACCTGACCAAAAGGACCAATAAGAGGACAAGATACTTTTAAATCTGTGGGGGGAGGGAAAGGTTTTGGTCTCTCTGTTCTGTGTGCTTGCTGGACACAGATCAAGGAAGCAAGCAATCCAACTCCATTAGAATTAGTAAGTACTAGCAAGGGAATGCGTTAGCTTATTTTTGTTTTGGCTTGTGATTTTCTCTGTGCTGAGAGGAAGGTGTATTCCTGGTTTTCTTTTTGTAACTTTGAAGTTAAGTTTGGCCCAGAGGGAAATCCTCTGTGTTTCGGAATCTTTTGTTACCCTGTAAAGTTATTTTCCATCCTGATTTTACAGAGGTGATTTTTACCTTTTTTTTAAAAAAATCCTTCTTTTAAGAACCTGACTGATTTCTCTATTGTCCTAAGACCCAGGGGTGTGGGTCTATGATCAATTTGTAACCAATTGGTTAGGATATTATTCTTAAGCCGCCCCAGGAAAGGGGTTGTAAGGGCTTGGGGGGATATTTGGGGGAATAGGAACTCCAAGTGGTCCTTTCCCTGATTCTTTGTTAAATCACTTGGTGGTGGCAGCGTACCGTCCAAGGGTAAAAAATTTGTGCCTTGGGGAAGTTTTAACCTAAGCTGGTAGAAATAAGCTTAGGGGGTCTTTCATGTGGGTCCCCACATCTGTACCCTAGAGTTCAGGGTGGGAAAGGAACCCTGACAAGCACCTAGGGCATGAAATAACATTGTTTAAGGCTGCCTTGAGGAAGATGAGAATATGGTGCTGTCACCGAGATACAGGTGCCTAGAGTAGAGAAGATGTGTAGTAGTGAGATAGAGAAAGCATGGAGGAAATGGAGATTATAGGGAACAGAGTTGGTCTGGAAAAGAGAAACCTGAAATTCTGCAGCAGAAAAAGGGAGACTTTGGATACAGAGTAGAAAAGAGAGAGATAATTGAGAGAGAGAAAAAATCTGGGGAGAGAGAAGGAGCCCAACTGATGACAGAGGAAAGAAGACCTAGTAACCTTGAATTGTTTTAATAGTACAAATATAGTCAAGGACTTCTGTATCATAGTGGTGTCCTTTCCACATTTAAATCTATCCAAAAACACGTTGCTTCAATTAGTCTTTTATTGATGATCCCCAAAGACAGCCACACCTCCTAGAGATGAGACATTAACCTGTGAATCATCATATGCATATGACTGACCCATGTCCTGTTTAGATTTTAAGTACCTTTGAGAGGGACTGAATTATATCTTGTTTATATTGTACCAGCCACAGGGAAGTTCCTCAGTTCCTCAGTAAATAGGTTCCTGGGTTAGTGGTTCTGTTGTGTGGTGTGTCGTTGCTGGTGAGTATTTGCTTCAGGTTGGGGGGCTGTCTGTAAGCAAGGACTGGCCTGTCTCCCAAGATCTGTGAGAGTGATAGAGATCTTGTGGGTGTTTGTCTCTGTCTGAGGGGTTGGAGCAAATGCGGTTGTACTGTAGAGCTTGGCTGTAGACAATGGATCGTGTGGTGTGGTCTGGATGAAAGCTGGAGGCATGAAGGTAGGAATAGCGGTCAGTAGGTTTCCGGCATAGGGTGGTGGTTATGTGACCATTGCTTATTAGTACCATAGTGTCCAGGAAGTGGATCTCTTGTGTGGACTGGTCCAGGGTGAGATTGATGGTGGGATGGAAATTATTGAAATCATGGTGGAATTCCTCAAGGGCTTCTTTTCCATGGGTCCAGATGATGAAGATGTCATTAATATAGCACAAGTAGAGTAGGGGCGTTAGGGGACGAGAGCTGAGGAAGCATTGCCCTACTGACCACTATTCCTACCTACATGCCTCCAGCTTTCATCCATTGTCGACAGCCAAGCTCTACGATACAATCGCATTTGCTCCAACCCCTCAGACAGAGACAAACACCTACAAGATCTCTATCAAGCATTCTTACAACTACAATACCCACCTGCTGAAGTGAAGAAACAGATTGACAGAGGCAGAAGAGTACCAAGAAGTCACCTACTACAGGACAGGCCCAACAAAGAAAATAATGGAACGCCACTAGCCATCACCTTCAGCCCCCAACTAAAACCTCTCCAACGCATCATCAAGGATCTACAACCTATCCTGAAGGACGACCCATCACTCTCACAGATCCTGGGAGACAGGCCAGTCCTTGCTTACAGACAGCCCTCCAACCTGAAGCAAATACTCACCAGCAACCATAAACCACACAACAGAACCACTAACCCAGGAACCTATCTTTGCAACAAATCCTGTTGCCAACTGTGTCCACATATCTGTTCAGGGGACACCATCATAGGGCCTAATCACATCAGCCACACTCTCAGAGGCTCGTTCACCTGCACATCTACCAACATGATATATGCCATCATGTGCCAGCAATGCCCCTCTGTCATGTACATTGGTCAAACTGGACAGTCTCTACGTAAAAGAATAAATGCACACAAATCAGACGTCAAAAATTATAACATTCAAAAACCAGTTGGAGAACACTTCACTTCAATCTCTTTGGTCACTCGATTACAGACCTAAAGGTGGCAATTCTTCAAAAAAAAAACCTTAAAAAACAGATTCCAATGAGACACTGCTGAATTGGAATTAATTTGCAAACTGGATATAATTAATTTAGGCGTGAATAGAGACTGGGAGTGGATGGGTCATTACATAAAGTAAAACTATTTCCCCATCTTTATTCCTCCCCCACCCCCCACTGTTCCTCAGACATTCTTGTCAAATGGCCCACCTTGATTATCACTACAAAAGGTCTTTTCCCCCCTGCTCTCCTGCTGGTAATAGCTCACCTTAAGTGATCACTCTCCTTACAGTGTGTATGGTAACACCCATTGTTTCATGTTCTCTATGTATATAAATCTCCCCGCTGTATTTTCCACTGAATGCATCCAATGAAGTGAGCTCTAGCTCACAAAAGCTTATGCTCAAATAAATTTGTTAGTCTCTAAGGTGCCACAAGTACTCCTTTTCTTTTTTCAATAAATACAGTGCAATATTAGTAGAGCTTGAACCAACTCCTATAAACCAGGTTTCAGAAAAGTACTTAAGCACATGTTTAATAACATTAAAGGCATGTGCTCAAAGTGAAGCATGTTTAATATTTTGGCAAATAGGAATAGGTTTAAGCATATGCTTAAGTGATTTGCTGAATCAGGGCTATAATTCCTCAAAGCACATTTTGTAACCTCACTGTATCCATCCTTACATTCCTCTCAAAAAATGATTAGGGGGAACTAGCCCACATGCACCAGTTACCATTCCCTGAATGAGTCTAGTTCGTCACCCAGGGACGTTTCCAAAGAAAAAGGAGAACACAATGGAGCTAAGATGATGAAATTCAAAATTAAGAGAAATTTGATCAAATAAGGTTAATACTAACAATGCTTGCACCAAAGGAAAACTTTAAGCAATATGCTAGCCCCTATAATTTGTTATAAAAGTTGTGAATGTGGTTCTCCGGTGCCAGCTGCTTTGCTGGAAGCAATTATGTAAGCTTTCTCAGATTTCCACTAGGAAACCTCAGTAATCATATATTTTTGTAAAGGGTTTTTTTGGGGGGGCAAAGGGGGAATTTATTTGTTAGTGGAATAATTAGACCAAAATTTGGCATAGACCACTGTCGGGGGAAAGCATGCCTATGACTAACAAGAGATGTGCTCCATTGTACAGCAAAGCACTAGTGAATATAAAATGTACTCTTTATGTGGTAACATGAAATCTTTCCCTGGTATGTAGCACACTGATTAGCTGAAATACAGATAGCCTCAATATGAGTCGTCGAATCTGAATAAACTACTTCTGCTTTATTTGTATATTGGCCCCAATTTTCATGTAGTTGGGTCAGGAATGGAAGGTGCAGCAGAAGTGACTTTGACCTACCTTTTCTCCCCGTTTTTTGGGACAGCTGAAGGCCTCCCTAGGAAGGTTAGAGCAGCCTCAGGGCTACACAGACATAAGGCTTTGGTTCCCACTTTCCTGAGGGCCTTGGGAAGCATAGAATAGCTCTAGAGTAGTAAACATCAGATTTGCTCCCTTATTCCTACACTCTGCCCTAGCGTTCTCCTTACATCAAGAGCTGGGAGCAGGACAGGTGTTAGAGGTCTTACATCAGTTCTAAGCCCAGCCAAGATAGGCCTTGTCCAATGAATATTCTTAGGGCATTTTACACTTCCCAAACAATTTAAAGGGTCCTTTGTGTAACAGAGAATCAGGCCCGTTGTGTAGGACTACTAAAAGTAGTCTGTGTTTCCCTTTTACCATCTAGGGATCCCACCATCCTCTTAATATTCAATGCAGTTATCTACTACTTGCTTAAACATCAACTGGGCAGGCCTGTGGGAGTTTTTCCTTGGCTCTGGCAGACTTTTCCTTTCACACTCTGATCAACAGTGTTTAACAGGACAGTGGAACAGATCTGGGGAGAGTGTTTCTGGGTCCTTTGGCTCAAAAGACCCTTTTCCTCAGATGAATGGACTCCCAGTTCAGGGCTGCAGCTGAGGTCAGCTGCTGCATGCCTCAGCAGCAGCCTAGAACTGGTGCTTGGCCAGCCTTAAATGGAATGTGACCCTCAGAAGTTCTGAGCCCCTATTTTATGTCGAGCAAATGTTCCTAATTTTCTTTCGATGTTCAAATTTAGGCAAAATCCCTTTTGACCATCTGTAAGTATTGCCACAAGAGAAGCCATGTGGCAAACTGCAGGTGTAGAAAGGAAGTGGAGTTTTGTAGGCACGTTTCCCCTTCAGCACCTTCTAATGTGGGAGAGGGAACGCCAGGGTCACAGCAATTATTGGGTGGTGTCTTTTTCATCAGGAATCTCCATTGTTCACAAAGAGGAATAAAAAGCAGTTTTATGTGCATAAATTGATGTGGGATATTGTTCTTTGTATTAACCATCCGGCAGAATGATTGCTTTAGGAGAGTTTACAGGACATATCCCAGTTCGTGTTGACAGTTTGTACAATATACATGACAAGAGACCAGAGCAGAACAAAAGATAATAAATGAAACAATCTACACTTTGTCCATAACAAATGATGCTTTCATTACAAAGAATGCACAGGTTTTTCTATTTGGATTAACATTATTATGACTTATTATGAATTACTTCCTATAGTTCTGTGCTGAAAATCCGGTTCCATAATGTTAAAAAGTTACACATTTCACCTATTATTCTTTCCTGTCTGTGTATTTTTAAGAGTTTCCCATAATTCAATCTAAAATCTCCAATTGTTTGAAATATATCAAGACAGTATATGTAAAGATTTTCTTGACTATTTGGGAGACTTACGGTGTAAAAAGAGTGAATTACACAGGATCAGAATCAAATTACTGTGATAAATAATATTAACTGCTTACTCTTATCTGGCATGATCATTTACTCCCAGTATTGGAACATCCTATTATGGACTCGGCGATGATATTTCATAACTAGTCTAATGCTCCTTTGAACTGTAGGTTGTCTAACAAATGTGATTTAGCAATTCCTGTTTCTGGAACTTTACATTATTACTTAGAAGCTGACTTGACAGCAGGAGAATATTTCCAGTGCATTTGCAAGAGCAGAAAACAAACAGAGAAATTGAAGGACTATTTTTACAGGCGGGTCTCGCTGAAGTTGATTTGGTGACCAGATTAAGAATTAGTCACTAATTACAGTAGTACTGAAAGAAGAATTTCTTTTGAGAAATCCTTAACGGATTCTAATACAAATTATAGAAAAATGTGCTCATTTATATAGGCCCCTGATTATTACTGTGATGGGTATATTATAATTGCATTTGATTAAATTATATTTGATTAGATAAATAGTGCATTCCTATTTAAGATTTGGTCCTAGAATTAGATTGTTTTCTTCCCTTGTGTAAAACAATTACAGAACGGTCCCTTGTTCCCACAGTATGGGTGCAATTCTCACAAGCATTACTGGTGCTTGCACCTGGATAACAAAGGAAAATAGCCAAATAGTGGCAGTCATTAAAGGGTTAATTGTTTTATTGCGATATACACTGCTTCTATTGATAGGGTTAATAAAAGTTATGCACAAATATTTATGGTTGAACAGACCTTTTAGTTAATAATCCGGACTCGTACATGTTGTCATGTTGAAGAAAGCAAAAGGAGTCCATTTAAAAATCTTTAAGATACAAGTGTATTTACAAGTTTCTAAGGTGACTATGAAAGGAACTACTGTAGATTTCCACATTTCAGTGAACTGAAAGCTCTGCTTCACTGATCTCACTTTAAGAACAATTTAAGTTCAGGGTTTCCCCAAGAACTGACTTCAGAGTCAATTTGAGCTCACTTGAAGAACCAGGTATCACATCACGTTTTTCCACAGAGCGAGAAAACTTTCAGATAAGATTAATAGTCCACCATAGTTTTCAATTTCCTGCTTCCTCTGAACCTATGTCTTAAAGTTTCATTGAGATTCTTTGGAACTAATTAGATTTCAGTATAACACCACCAAACACACAGACTCCAACTAACACAAGTTCTCAGCAGAGTAGCTATATTACTGTAGCAAGCTTGCTGAGCAACCATATCATATTGAGCTCATTTTAGCTTCAGTTAAAGTTAATTCAATGGATCACTTTTGAGCAAAACAAAAAGCCCCTCACTAAAATATGATGAATAATTAAAAGTTTTTAAGACACATTAAGGCAATGTCTAACTTAAAACCACATATTCTAGGATTCCCTGTGTGTCTGCTCTACAATAATAAAGTCATCATCAGAAACTACTGGATTTATGTCACCCCATTACCTTTGCTCAAGAAAAAATTAAGTCTTAACTGTCCGTTTCCTTCTATCTCCTTACTTAATTCAGGTCCTTCATGATTCAGTACCATATACAATAATGGCCTCCAGTTCAGCAAAGTACCCAAGCACATGCCTAAGGTGAGCAACTGAGTAGTCCCATCATGTCACATGCTTAAAGTTAGCCTCATGCTTAAGTACCTTGTTAAATGGGAGACATGCTTGGAAAAGGAGAGAAACAGAGGGACAGAATATAAGGCGGTGCCCCTGTCAGATACTATGGTATCCTGCGACCCCAGCACTGCTACTTTGTTAATAAAACCATACGAAACCTGTAGGTGCAGGCCCACCGATACGGGGTGGGGGGGGAAGGGGACAATTACCATGGCGCCCGGGAGATTGAAAACGGACCGGGGGCCCCCAGCTTCCGCTGCCTCGGAGCCCCAGGCCCTTTTAAATGCCCGGGTGGGCCGCAGGATTCCTATGGGCGTGTGCGACCACTGGGGGTAGTAACGGCATCCGGTCAGTCCCGGAAGTGACAGCATTCGGAAGTGACGAATCGTCATTTCCTCCCCAGACCCCACCCACTCAGGGATGGCCCTGGGTTTCAGAATTACTCTCGGTGGGCCTGTGTAGGTGTGTGTGTGGGTATGCACGCCTGGAATTGTCTTTTACAAGACAACACAGAGAGAAAGAGAAGACTGTAAAATGACTGAAGAGATGGTTCAGAAGAATGATAGTATTCAGCCTTGATTTCTTAAAGAGGCTTCATTGAACATTAGCTATTCCAGATAATGTGATTTTATCATCATATGGTCAATGTTAGAATATTCCACTCAAATTCTCTCTCAGAGACTGGACAGAAACCAGTAGATTACTGTTTAGAGAGAGATAGAGAGATACAGGGCTGGCCTTAGGAAAAATGGCACCCTAGGCGAACATGTATTTTGGCCCCCCACCCCATCACTCTGGCCCCCACGGGCTCCTTGGACTTCCCCCCATCACCACTAGGCCCCGCTGCCTCCCCCAGTGTTTAATTTGTATTGAAAGAGATGCCAGATGCTACAGCTCAGCACTGGCAGGGTGGTCTGATACCGGCGGGTGCTAGCCAGGCACCTAGCTCTGAAGGCAATGCCACCGCCAACAGCAGAGCAGAAGTAAGGGTGGTATGGTATATGGTGTATTGCCACCTTTCTGCACGGCTGCTGTGGTTTGTGGTGCATGATGCTCAGCATGTGGCTCAAGGCTTCACGCTGTCACATGGGGGCTGCATCTTGCCAGAGTCCATGGCCCTCTTGCAGCCCTCTGGCCACTACCTGGCTCACCCAGGGCGCCATTTCAGATTTAGCGGGAGGGAGGAAACTTTAACCATGATTCCAGGGATTACTTAGCACCCGAAAATTCTAAGGGTTTTGCAAATAATAACTTAGGAATTAGCTGACAGGAGCACTGTATCTAATTGTTATATAAATAAAGAAAAAATATGTACAAACTCCAGTTAAAGCCACATTTAAAGTTCATATATACATTTAGAATAATTAGGAGATAATACAGCAAGATATTCCCAATCCCAAGCCTTGAGGTATCAGTTCTGTAGCTTTAACACAGATATCAGAAACACACATTTGATATGTTGTACACTATCTTTAGTGGAGATAAATAAAAATAAACAAAATCTGCTTAAAATCTGCTTACTTTCTCTAACAGACACAGTGTGTTACTGCCATTATCTACTCTATTTTAGTCAATGGTTTTTCACTAAAAACAGAATTTTAACATATGTGATTAAGGTTTTTTTCTCTTTTATTAAGTAAGGGAATTTATTTTTCTAATTATTTTGGCATTTATGTTTACCGATCACAATCATGTACGTTTCAGAGTAGCAGCCGTGTTAGTCTGTATTCGCAAAAAGAAAAGGAGTACTTGTGGCACCGTAGAGACGAACCAATTTATTTGAGCATAAGCTTTCGTGAGCTACAGCTCACTTCATCGGATGAAGTGAGCTGTAGCTCACGAAAGCTTATGCTCAAATAAATTTGTGAATCATGTACGTGACTCACTAACATTTGACCCCATCATTGCTATTGGTATCATAGTTGGAACTGCATCTATATTCATGCAAATTTTAAGTTATTTTACAGATATAACTGAAAATACAATTTGAAAATAAGCGACCTGCATCTGCCCAGTGTCTAAACTTACATGTTAGCTTATGTTTTTAAACTGGCACTGCTAAGGTTAGTACAAGCTAATGTTACAGTCTAGAAGGATACTATTATTTGATTGTACCATAATAATGAATGACAAAGCACCATATGATAATAAAAATAATAATGATAATTACTCCAGCCAGGACAGGTTAGGTATTTTAGAACTCACTAAAAGAATTAAATGTAAGCATAAGAGAGAAATAAAATCATGATATGCATAGACGAGGCAAAAAACTAAAATAACAGCATTTTAAAAGAATAAAATTACAGAGAATATATGTGCATTGCAGGAAATACCAACAAGTAACAAACAACAACCACAATATAAGCATATGTTGGGGGGGGTGAGTGCGAAAGAGACAGTGCGTGAGCTCAGGGAGTTGTGAGTTGCGGGAGTGGGTGAGAGACCGGCACTGCCCCTTGGCACTCACCACCAATCTGAAGGAAAGCTCCTTCAAACACAGCAGCAGCTGCCAGCAGCTCTGTTCCCCTCTTGGTCAGCCCTGTCCCCCCCCCTCCACACACACACACCCCGCTCTGCGGAGATGGGGTACATGAGCGGGGAGGGGCACAGGGGACATCCTGACATCAGCAGCACCCCTCCTCCAATTCCTCCCCCCCCCCCAGCAGTCTGGAAGCTCCCCAGAGCAGCTGCAGAGGTGGATCCAAGGCAGCGGGCAGGAGCCACGGGGCTCCAGACCCCAGCAGAACAGGAAGGGAGCGGGGCACCCCTGCTCTGGAGGCGCCCCATTTATAACGGCGCACCCAGCCTTCGCCTAGTTCGCCCCTATGTAAGGCCAGACCTGGATGGATGGATAGATTAGATAGATTCCATCTCAGACTATCCACGACCCTTCTTCTCCCCAGTTTTGTTGTGAAGTTGGGGACGGCTCAGAAAAATAGTAAAATATAGGCTTTTGTCCAGTCTCTGGAAGGTCATTTGACCAGTATGTTCAATAATAGTAACGAGATCTTATAGTAATCCAGGCACACACACACACACAAAGCTAATGCAGAGCATACCTATGTATGTTGTACCTATTCTAGCCTTTTGTGTTCATAAACGGAGATTTTGTTTTGAATAAACTGCAAGCATGTTTTCATTTTTTTGCTCTGAAAAGTTCGAATAAAAAATGTTTTTAAAATGTGCTGGCACACCCAGGCTCCTATGGCCTCTCCCAGTGCTTGTTCGGTCTTATGCCACTTCATTCCTATGCCTGCTCTGCAGCTTTTTATGGAAGGTGAAAAAGCAAGACGTACAAACTTGACATACCGCTGCTATTTCATGAGAGGAGGTATGTGTGAAATTCCCAGGCTCTGTGCAGGGTCAACTGTGTTGACAACTATTCCACTTCTGGACAATTGTAGCTTGAAGCAGCTGCCGAATGGGGTTTACACATGGTTACAGAAGTCAGATAGAAAGACTGTTTTCCTTCACTCTGCTTAAACAGTGGCACAGTGTTCAAGCCTATAAATGGAGTCAGAAGAGAATATTTTTGTCTAATTATCTGTTTTAGAATGCCTGCCTCATCAATGTGCTTGTACCGAGGTTTTAAGGAAAAGCTGGAATATGACACAATCAATTACTTTTTAAACAAACCACACGTTATGGAAAAGATATTAGCAAACCCTGAAGCATATGCTTTCCTTTTCAAGCCTAAGAATAGGCATGCTTAGGAAAGTATATTCAGGATCTTATTTTGCCTGAATCTGATAAAGCTATAAATTGAGCTGATGTTTAGGATAGCCAGCTGGGTTTATGTAATCCAAATGTGTCTCACTTCAAGCTCTAAGGGATGCCATAAACATATTAAGTAGATAATTATTAAGGAGGCTAATTAAGTTTTGCTGAAGAACACTTCTCAAAGTATACCTGCATTGGCAGCTTCTAAATCATAATTTGGTAGTACTGCAAGAAGTAGAAAGGGACAGTTGCAGGGGAAATCATGTAGCTACTTCAAGAAGAAAATATTTATGTATTATTAAAGGCCTGATTTTTCATGGGCATGACATTAATTTAATTGAAGATGGAAATCACAGAGTTTTGCTGTATTCACCCTTCATTGTGATGGAGATCTCGCTGAATATTTTAGTAAGGAGAGAAGGGTCTTCAAATACATTGAGTTACCCAAATGAAAGCAGACACTGCAGAAGATGATAGTAACAGACTTACCCCCCAAAAAAAAAAAAAGTGCCACTTTTGCCATAAATTCAAATCACTTGAAAAACAATAAAATGCAGATTAGCTGCTGCAGGACCCAGACTAAGGTGGTTTGATTTAGTGGTTTGGGGCTTTGTTCACAGTCTCATTTCTGCCACTGAACTTCTGGGTGACCTTGAGCAAGTTACTTCACCTTTGTGTCTAAAGTTACCCATCAATAATTTGGGTTGGGGGGCGGGAATAAACGTCTGTAACAATGGTTAATTCACAGAGGCATTGTAAAAGCATATATATTAAAAGTGTTGTGAGATTCTCGGCTCGCAGCCCTGTGCAGGGTGTTATTTCCATAGTCATCTTTTCTATGGGGATAACGTCTCATGAATCCTACATCCTTCTCATGTAACTACAACCCTGCCTCCGTGAAGGCCCACAGTGTTCACTCTGCAGTGTAGCAGGCGCATGTTACACCTTTCAAACAGCGCCATAGCCACCCACTATGTTCCTGGGGCCAGTGTATCTCCCAAAGCGTAGTCTGGTGGTCTGCACCCCTCCGAACAAGAGAGCCTACCTTTCACTTAGGGGTGATCACTGCTAGAATTAACTTGCATTCTTCCATATAGGACATTGTGCTAAAGGATACAGACAAGATTTGAAAAATCATTCAAGGACTATGTAAAAAGGGAATTAACTGCATTTGGCTGGTTGGAAAGTACCACTTACTGGAAAGCCTCCATGAAATACACACACACACACACACACATTTACAAACTAAAATATTTTTAAAGTAAATTTTAATCAATGTAAAGAAAAGATACATTTGGTATTAAAACAGCAATATTCAGGCTAAAATACTCCCTCTGTCATTTTCTATAGAGAAGCATTACCAAATCCAAGCACTATATATTGTAGCTTGCATAGCAGAGTATGCAACTTAGTAGGAAGTTACACCACTTCAAGATGAGAATTGGTTTCTCCTTGATTCTCCTCCTCTCCTTTCTTCCATCAGGCCAGTAATGGAGTGGGGAGAAAGTGGTTCACATTATAGATTATGAGAGTGACACTCCATCGTGAGAGTTAGCGTCAAGATTTTGAAAAATATGAGCTTAAATGGAAGCTCCTAAATCCTGACTTGGGCTTCAACGTAAGTGCGTTGATTTTGAAAAGTGTAGAATGTTGATGTCAATGGAAGTTACTTAGGTGCTTCGCACTTTTGAAAATCAGCCAAGCTCGTTAGGACCCTAAGAATAGGATTTTCAAAAGAGCTTAAGTGATTTAGGAGCACAAGTCCCATTGAAAACCATGGGACTCATGCCCTTAACACACTTAGGCCCTTTTGAAAATCCCACTGAAAATCAAGATCCCAACTTTAGACTTCTTGGCCTACATCAGCCTAGTGGCAAGTTGCCATTGAATGAGCAATTACTAATGACTGTGACTGACCCAAGTGTCTCTAATACTTCTTCTCCAGGGCTGACAGTTTCAAACATAGCAATAACTTTACCTGATGTGACAAAAAGCAGAAATTGTTGCTGCTATAGGTATAAATCCAGAAAACTCTTTAAATATTTTAAAAGCAAGTAAAATGAATCAGATTGTTTATTTTAACCATTCTCATTTTACACATGCAGTGCTGAATAGATCTGAAACATGCAGGCTGAAAATAAACCATGCCAGACTTTGGCAGTGCTCAGCCTAGTATTTTACAGACTTCTAAAGTTAAGCGCACTACATTAAATGTGCTAACTGAAGAGAAGAAATTGCAGTTTTTAGTTGTTGTTGAGTTGGTTTGGTTTGTTTTCAATTTTCAGATGTCAAGGGGTAGAAAAAATAACAAGACCCGCTTACATTACAACACACCTTGCAACTCAGAGGGTTTTAAAGACTGCACTTAAGGGGATGACCTCACTCACTACTGCTACTCATTAATCCATGGGGTGCTTGCACAGTAGTTACTAACTGAAGCAACCACACCACAGTGTTTTTAGAGAGGAAATACGGAATAACTCATCCAACTGAAAAAAGAAAAGGAGGATTTGTGGCACCTTAGAGACTAACCAATTTATTTGAGCATAAGCTTTCGTGAGCTACAGCTCACTTGATCAGATGCATTCAGTGGAAAATACAGTGAGGAGATTTATATACACACAGAACATGAAACAATAGGTGTTATCATACACACATATCATATTCACTCTCCTTACAGTGTGTATGATAACACCCATTTTTTCATGTTCTGTGTGTATATAAATCTCCTCACTGTATTTTCCACTGAATGCATCCGATCAAGTGAGCTGTAGCTCACGAAAGCTTATGCTCAAATAAATTGGTTAGTCTCTAAGCTGCCACAAGTCCTCCTTTTCTTTTTGCGTATACAGACTAACACGGCTACTACTCTGAAACTGTCATCCAGTTGAAAATGTAATGGGAATGTAAGTAGATGCACTAGGGGATGTAGCCTGAACATTCAATCTAACACTCTTACTCTTGAAAAATGTGTCTGTGGGACCTTTTAATGACCACAAGTAGTTAGCAGAACTGGGTTTTAGGTTTCCGCACACCCAGAAACACAGTGCCCTCCAGCTATTACTTGAGTACTGGCATATTCACTGAGTACTGACTCAGAGAGAACACTGAGTTACAAGAGAGAACTGTGCGGCCAACACCATTGCACCTGGACCTTTAGTAGTATGGGAACATTTTGAGCAGTTCGGTCTCCATGATTTCTTTGTTGAGACTGCCAACAAAACTGAAAAATTAGTACCAATTAAAATGGCCAGGTACAATTAATCAAACAAAAGGGACAGGGTTGGAGGAGGTCTTCCAGACTTGATGGTGGTTGAAGTGAAAGCAGTGGTATGTCTAGGTGAGTAACATACCTAACACACATAGATGACCTAGTTTTGGTTAATTCCATTTCTTTCTTCCACTCTTGCTCATTTTTGTTCCAAACTTGTGGCTCAGACAGAGAGCACCTACTAAAACCTAGCCCTTTTCAAGTCAGGTTTGTTTGCAGGAAAGGGACCCTGCCAGCTGGCATAATTTGCAACAAGACTTTAAACTCAGCACATTTTTGCAAAACAGTTTTCCAGAATGAAACACTAAGAAATATGAAAAATGTAGTTGGGCTTGGCAGCAGCTGGCACTACTTTGCAGTGCCACAGAGATAGGTCTTTCCCGTTCCAGCCAGCACAGTCCTTTGTGCCAAATCTCTCCTCATCTGAGCCTGAAACAACCACCCCACCCCACGAGCCAAGGGGCAAGGAGCACCCAGGTATAAGCACCCAACTCAGGGCCAGCAGCCTAGCCAGAACAGACCCAGCTGTGTAACCTGATTCTTTAGTGCTTAATAATTGTTTTGGTTGCCAATTATTACTCTAAACTGGCTCTATAGGACACAGTTGATAGCAGGAGTCAGTCTGATCCACCAGCTCAGGGCAAGCAGCAGCCAGCACCAGGAGCAAGCAACTTGACCCCAGCCCTCAACCCAGTCCAAGACAAGGAGTAAGCAAGGGCAGAGCCTCGGAGAGCTGAAAGTTACTTGGGCACCAGCCCACTCATATATCAGAGCTAGCCAGGAGCACAGCAATTCCTATGCTCTCAATATTCATGTCATGCTACAGCCTGATCAGTCTTAAGTTTTAGTAATCAGGATATTTGCTGTCATATATGTAAATAAGGCAAGGCATATTCATAAAATACACAGACTGGGTCATTATATAGTTTGCATACAATGTCCAGGTTCCCGATGCTTTAGTCTTAATGGGGGAGGGAGGAGGTAGTCTAAGAGGACACACACTATTTGCCAGAACCTGAAGAAAGGTTAGTATAGGCTGACACTAAATTACATTTTCTACAACTCCCCACCTATGCTGTAAAACCCCTTAATGGATACATGGAAGGAACAGGAAAGGAATGAGATCCAAGAACTGGTGTAGACACAAAGGGACTGTGTGCAGGTGGCCTTGGCCTCCTGCAGATCCCTTGTGATCAGCCCAGATATCAGCAAAGGGCCAGCCCTAGGTGTTTTGTGACCCAGGGCGGAAAATGCTTTTGGCATCCTACCTCCTGCTACCAGGTCAAAAGTCAAAAGGAAAAAAACAGCAAACATGGATTTGCTACATCCAAATGGTGGCATCCAGGATGTCCGCCCTGATTTCCCACCCTTAAGGCCAGCCAGAACATGTGGATTCTAGGTTCACAACTTCTTGTTCATTCCATGGTGGGTGCCCTCTTCCCCTCTTGGATAACAAATCTGCAGATGGCATCTCCTCCAACTCCTTCCTGTGGGTTTTACTTTTTACGTGGGAAGAAACAATTGGGCTCCAGGTAAATTGCACACTAAAGACCAGTTTGTCCTTTGACTTGTATCCTATGCAGCTCCATGGACTCAATAGAATTGCATAGGACAACAGCCAGAACAGAACTTGGAGCTAGAAACATTGAGACAGGCAAATTGCTCATAGTTAGATGGAAGTTGAGGCAGCCAATTCTGGATTCAGCTTTAGGTCTTAATCACTGTAAAACTCTTGACTATTGCATCTGTGACTCTCCCTGTTCCTACGGCCCTTATGGAATTGATAACTGTAATTGCATAACTCTAGAGGCCATTATAGTCAGCCAAAATTTTAAATGAAAATAACTAATAAATATTCTAGATATGGACATTCCTATTTCTCTGACCCTGGTACTGTGTTCCTGACATCAAGTAGGCTAGGTTGCCTATTAACACTACATTAGCAGTGAAAAAGAGTTGAAAATCCCCTTCTCTCCCCCTGGATTTTAGTCCTCATTTTAACGGTGTTATTTTAGTATGAAGTATGGTTGCATTTAAAGTGGATGATCCTGCAAGGTGCTAAGGACATCAACTCCCTCTGAAAAATCAGTGAGAGTTGAGAGTGTTTGGAACCTTGCAGAAAGTGTTTAGCATTTTATAGATCAGGACCATAGAAAGAAATAGGATTGCATGTGACCATAGCTGCAAACAGCTGTTAGATTATAGTAGTATCAAGTAAACCTAACACAGTGAGCCAGTACTATTTATGCTTTCAGGAAGCTTGCTTTGTCTCTTAATTTTTGCCCGCTCTTTTCTCCTGCCACTATATGATCTTTAGCTTCACTGCTTCTCAGTCTGAATGAGCATTTTGAGCTGAAACACTTGGTGTCAGCTCTTGGTGAACATTGCTGGAAAGTTTGAGAAAATGCCATTCAACCATTTTTGTGTTATAAGGTTCTTGACCTTTAAATGTGACACTTCGCAGGCAGGTTTCAGAGTAGCAGCCATGTTAGTCTATATCCTCAAAAGGAAAAGGAGTACTTGTGGCACTTTAGAGACTAACAAATTAATTTTGTTAGTCTCTAAGGTGCCAAAAGTACTCCTTTTCTTTTCTCAGGCAGGAAATTCCCACTGGAGAGATGTCTTTTAAAAGATTTATTTGTAGCTTTTGAAATCTAATTTCTGCACATGCCAAGTAGAACTTTTTAATGAGATCCAAAACTATGGTAATATGCCCTATTAAGATGACATCATAACTCATGTCTATATTGTGAGACTTTATTCGCTCAATAAGAGTGAAATTCACCTCTGTGCACCAGACCAGAAGCAGACCTATGCATCACTTAAGTGCCACTCAGACTCTGACTCTTACAGCTAACACAGTCTTCTGGTATGCAGGATGCAGTCAATCTCTTTGTAGTGCAGCAGATGAAATGCAAGCCATAATCCATCCCCAGCATGTGGTCAACAGAGAATCATTAGGAGATTCCAATCCACTGATGAGATGCAACCACATGAAAGAGACTGAAGGTTGTCTTTGTCCCATATTAGTACAAGAATAATGTCAGGAGTGTAAAAAGCTTGTTGGCAAAGAGTGGCCACCCAGCACTTTCTAAAGACCAGGGAGAGATCAATGGCCACCAGGCACAAGAAGGGGTGGAGAGTAGATATAAAAAAATGTAAGGTGGGGAAAGGGTTTGTTGAGGGAAAGAAAGTAGCTTTGATGGATGTGTGAGGAAGGGGAAGGGTGGAAGCAGGGAGATGGACTGGAGGGGTAGGAAGAACACAACCTTCATGAACTTTTGCCAGACTAGGCTGAAGTCTAGTGAATGTTGCAGTGAACATTGAACCCAAGCTAAGTTTCAGTGGGTTCAGAGTTCACTGTGAACGTTTCACACAGTTCTACAAATGACTGATACAGGCATAATCTTGGATCCAGTTAAAAAAGTCCAGGTATTCCAAGAAAAGCAACCTACACGTCACCAAGAGTATCCTAAATAGAACGAACGTTGCTGAAGTTTGAAATTATTTTCTTCCCCCAGTCATATAATTATGCAACACAAGAGTTTCAAATACACTGATGGCAGAGAGGTTAAGAACAACAACAGTTACAAAACCCACTGAGGGAATCTGAATCACCAGCTAACAATACTGGGTTTGTGACCCTTTGCCTTTTAATAAAAGCTGAATATTCAGTAGTGTTCCAGGGTTTTAAAATAAGTTTGGGATACACTTCATTATCCTCTTACAAGTGTCCCAAGTTGTCAGAAATAGATGACTGTTTACTTCTGACTGTTTTTGTTTTTTTGTCAAACTGTCAAAACAATGACCTAATTGGAAGCCACTTCTTGGCATAGACACGATGGAATCAAGAGTGCTTCTACTTTGTGGGCTACAAAACAATCCATTCAAGCTGGCTACTCTTGGGGAGCAGCTTGCGCCAAGATAACGTGGGAGATGAATGATTGCACCACCTCTTTCTCATGTTACAAAACACTAGTGCTTGTGTAGGCTCCAGCAGCATCTCTGTGCCAAAGCGACAGAAGGAAGCTTGTAACCTCTGCAAGCTGTCAGTGACCCAAGACATGTATATTTCTTCTGAGGATCAGATTTCCGCCCACTATCACAATGGTGACCTTGAAATAGAGGAAAATGAATATTAACATGCATGACAGAAGGTACATGATCTTATCTGAGGAACGTGTTATCTTTGGAGGCACTAGGTGTGAGTATAAGTTCACTTCTGCTAGCAACAGTGTGAACAAGGTATCAGCAATTGCCTTATCCGATGAAAAGAGCCCTCAGCCATGTGCCTTCCTTTCACATTACTGCAGATTTTTTTTCCACTGAGTGAAAGCCCTGTACAAGAGAGTCAGTGATGGATTAACCCTTTCTGCTGGCCCCACCGTCCTTCCCAATCTACTTACAGTAAGAAATAAAAAGATTAGTCTCCATCCTGCATTCCCCCCTCTGCCACCTACTCATTCACTGCAAAATTGGCAAACAGGTAAAACTTTAAGCTCATGTAAGAATAATATTGGCCCAATCCCACAGTGCTGACTCAGGCAAAACTTCCATGACTTTTGCCTGAGTTAGGAGTGCAGCGGGCCATAGCTAAACACCCAAGCTATATCAAAATGGAAACATTGACGAAAACTTCCACTGAAATGGACCTCTGTGTTCTCACTGAGGAAAGCAGCTGCACAGCATGTTTATTCAAGGCCAAATTCTGTCCCTGCCCACTTTCGCCCTTGACACGAGAGGCACCACGTTACTGCTGTGGGAGAACCCAGGCTATGGGGAGGAGAGCTTGGACAGGGCAACTCAGCAACATGAAGGGAGGCACGGCATGAAAGGAGCAGATTACAAATTATTATTTGTGGCCTGGAAATGATTTAAAAGCGGCATTAGGTCAAACAATTTGTATATGGATTTTTAAATGATTGCATGGTAAGAGAGTCATCCGGAGCCCACTGAAGTCAACAGGAACCTTTGTATTCACCTCAATGGGTGTGGATCCGGCACTAGGTGCACCTGGACACTAAGCTGAGTACGTATTAGAAAAACAAAAATTCATGCCCACAGTTTTCAGCTTGGGAGCTACAGTTATTCGTAATCGATAATGAGGGACCTACTATAAATGTGTCCTGATCTTCAGAGGTGCTGAGCCCCCAAAATTCCCAGTGAGGCCAGTGCGAGCTCCAGCGTTTAAAAATATTGACCTCAATAATTTACATCGATCACATTTCCCAGCATGAGTGTCTGCTCAAACCATTCACTTGCAATATAATTAGCCAATCTTCATAAAGAGACCATGGAATAGAAATGTGAATGGTCATTTTCTCCAGTGATTAAAATGCCTCATTTCTATCTGTCCTCAGCAAATCTATCTTTTCCATTCCTTTTAACAACTGCCCAGAGAAAGTGACATTAATGGTGTTTTGTATCATTTGAGCTGTAAAGCTGTCTTTTAATTGGATGACATAACCATGGATTTTGCTTCAGAAAACTGCATCGTTAGTACTGTTTACCACTACATTTTATTTCAGTGGCACCCTGAGAAAAGGTTGAATGCCAGACAGAAATGCCTGTCACTTGTAATGTTTGTCTTGGATTTGTCCTGTTTAAGGCCAAATACCATTCTGGGGCATGTGGGGGAGATGGAAGTCAATAGCAACTGCATGTATACACCTAAGAACAGAGTTTGGCCCTCATTATGTCTGCTTTGTGACTCTCTGATTACAGAAAAAAGACTAACTGGCTAGTGGAGTGTTCCTCTGGCATAGGTGAATTCCCCAGTGGCATAGGGCTGTATACACTGGCAAAAGGTGGCAGCAGGGCCATGTTCAGGGAACGAGGGTATGGGCAGAAAATTGCTGTGTTCTGACAATCCCCAGTTGCCAAAACAGTTCCTCGCGGCTGCTATTAGTCAGGTGTAACTTAGAGCAGACCCAGGATAGGAGAGGGCACACAACCGAAGGAGAGCTCAGCCAGGCTCAAGGATTGGGCACCTAGCGAATCATTCCACTGATTTCTGGCTCTGCCATGGAAATACTGTGAAACTTTGGTCAAGTCACTCCACTTCTGTTTCTAACTTCACCCCTTGACCATCTTGTCTATTGAGACTGTAAGCTCTTCAGGGTAGGGATTATCTTTCAGTACGTGTTTGCACAAGGGGGCCTGTTCTTAGTTTAGACCTCTAGCTAATAAAAATAAAAATAATAATGGTGGAGTGGAGGTGAGAATGAGAATTTATTTCAAAAATGGGAAGTTACACTCTCCTTCCCTCATCTTTCCAAATGGCCTGAACAACAGGTAAATCTGTTTGGAATTATTTAAGTAAAATAAAACCTCTTTTCAAAGGAAGCCTGTTTTAAATGATCGAGTTATTAGTCTTTATCTACAAAAGTTTATATTTATCCTTTAGGTTTTACATTACTGTATTTCCATAAGTTAGTAAGATACTCTATTATAGCAGTTCATAGTTACTATCTCATTTCAAATACCAATTGTTTACTCATAAATATGCCGTTTTAAATGTGTATGGTTATATATAATAAATCAGCTCTGATAGATGTGTGAAATGACAGTCAGCAGTGCCAGGATTCAGGGTGACCTTAATATTCTACAACTGGAGCAGACACAGGATACCAATTGATCATTTTTAACCCTGTGCACAGGGCTGATCAATTCAGGGCACCCTTTAAATTAAGCACCAGTAATTATTCTGAATGCTATAGAATATCGATCCCTCCAGATAGACGCACAACCACTGTATTTTAATTGGAAAAATGAAAGGCCTTGCGGTGCAAGCCATCTTGATTAAATGTAGCATCTGGAAAACAAGATATTCACATAGACGTCATTTCACAATAAAATATTCCTCCTCATTTATATCACATTTACTATAATTCTTTGCGCCCCGCTTCAAATGTAAAAAGACCCTTCTTTGTCACACCACATACCATCAGCCTTTGCGTCTGGCCTCCAATACCGTACCAGGTTATTCTTTGCCATGGAATTTCAACGTTCATTGTAAGGAGAGGATTTGATCATTTTGCTTGACTTTTTTCTTTTCTGTAGAGATAGACTCTAATTCAACCCATCCCTCCTAGAACCTTAGAGAAGTTTGGCTCTGGGTCCAGACTTTGTATCTTGGGCACATCTTCATTTGAATGCCTAATATTCAATTCCAAAGAGTTTTAATAGACAGAAAAATACAGAAGAATATGTAAATTACCATTTTGCATTAGGCCCAGAGCATCAGAGAGATGCAGATCCCACTAACCCTTTTCATAAAGACAGCTCAAAGACTAGATAAGCAGTTGCACAACCTCAGGCTATGATCTCAGCAGCTCTCACAGGCTTAGCAGGGTTCAGTACTTGGATGATCAGTGCTGGTCAGTAAATGGCTGACAGACCTGGAACATCTAGATGCTGAAGGAAGTTGTATCAGTAATTCAGTAGGTGGCACTCTTAACTCAAACAGTTTTGTACCAGTGACCCAGCAGTACATTGTACTGTAGTGTACTGTTGGAAATGCCATCCTTTGGCTGAGATGGAAAACCTTATGACCACTTGTGGTCATTAATGGAAAAGGAATGGAAAAATTTAAGATCTTATTCCACTTTTCACAAGAGTAGGGTTGTTAATCTTAGTTTTGTGGCCAAATTCCAGTATGGGTAACTATATTCAGCCTGCCTAAATATTCCTAAAAGTTATAACTGTATATATTGTATTCGCTCTTACTTCCTGCCCTAAACTGGTATGTAGCATTTCTGTGTGCTGCTATACAGCTGCCTCATTGTACCTTAGACATTCTGTAACTACACTGTATTGGTAGGTGAGTGATTTCAGTGTATTTAAAGTGCTTTGAGATCCCTGAAGATGAAAGGCCGTGTATAGAAGAAGCAAGCTATTATTAAACACTAAATAAGATGGGTAAGAGTGGACCACACCTATGGAGAATTAAATACATAGAAAGTATTAATTGTATGATAGCCATAGCTAAACACAACAGAAAAATATCCTCCACACTTTCTTCTTATGATTTTTTTGTTAAACAATAGCAAAAAAGGTTTTAAATAGAAATTGCTCTGAATTAACAAATGCTTGTAAATAAAAGTGCAATATCCATTCGAGGGAAATGTATCTGTACTGGAACGTATGTTTTAATTTTAATATGTTTCAAACAATGCACTGCTATTTCCTGGCAAATGCTATATGGAGCTGATTCAACATCATTTTGGCTCAAATCATTTTGGAGCCCATGAAAAGAGTCCCACTGACTTCCTTGGGGATTTGGATTGTACCCTGAATCACTGGTGCACTGAAGAATGCTTGTTCTGTGATGCATTTGGTAGTTCTAGAAGATCAAGTGAGGATATGAAGGTGTGGTCTTTAAATTAGATTTGGGGCCTGAGCTACCAAGTTCAGATCCAGATTTTGAATCAGTTTGGTCTTCCCCAAAGTTCAGGTGTGTTTGGATGTGGTGATTCAGTTTGGGACAGGCTTGAGCCATGAATTTTGCATCCATACACATTTTCCAAAGTTCAGGATAGGCTCGGGAGTGTCATGATTTGGGCCAATCTCCATTTCAAAACTACACATAATGTAAAAGGTGATGTTATAAAAGAATAGGATGAAATGTTTGCATAATCTGTGAGGACATAAGATTCAGTTAAATAAGAAGCAGAAACTGTATGGGCTCAGTGTGAAGGAAAACTATGGGCAAATGGCCTAAGCTACCCAAACCAAACTCTGGCACAGAAGAATCCCTAGGTGGTATGAAGCTGGGCATAGTCATCCTTACACCTGCCTTCCTGGCCCTTCTGCACAGAGTGCATGCCAGAGGCCTGACTGCTGCTACTGACTGGCAAGCCTCAGCTCATGTAATAGCCCCTTAGGAGCCATTATCATTGGGCTGAATCCCTGAGACTGCTCTAACTGAACTGGCCCCAGCAGCCCCTTGGACTGGGGAACTTCAAAGATGACACACAGCCATTTTTGTTTGGGCTCAAGATCAGACCCTTTGTATCTCTAAAAACAGAGAAGAAATAGATCTAACTGCCAAGGCTAGTAGTTGAGTCACTGGAAGTATTCAAGACTGAGAGTGGAAACCCATCTATTAGGGATCGTTTGGGACTAATTAAATCTATCCTGACAAGATGCAGAGGGGTGAACTAGATGACCCACTAGAAATCCCCACCATTCCAAATGGTGCTATGAACCTACAATATGTATTTTAATTGAACATCTGTGTAAATTACATTGAGCCCATGTAAACTCAGGTTTCAGAGTAACAGCCGTGTTAGTCTGTATTCGCAAAAAGAAAAGGAGTATTTGTGGCACCTTAGAGACTAACCAATTTATTTGAGCATAAGCTTTCGTGAGCTACAGCTCACTTCATCGGATGCATACTGTGGAAAGTGTTCTACACTTTATTGGTTAGTCTCTAAGGTGCCACAAGTACTCCTTTTCTTCATGTAAACTCATAAACTCATGCTGCCTCTGGTATTGGAAAGGCATAGAAATAAGATGGATGATTTATATTATTCATTGTGCTCTTGGGCTGCCTCCCTACCATTCAGAACATCAACATAAGAGCTCTTCAGAAGAATTATAGCTTTGTACTCACTCACTGACTATGTATTATGTATTTGCTAATATGCCTGTGAAAAGGCAGGAGGCCTAAGTTTTGAGACTCCCTTCTTGCTGTTAGCACTGTACGGTGAGCTTCCAGCAATGATTTTTAATTGCTTTCTTACCAGATCACAGTAAGGAGTAAAGTCATCTACCTGTATGGAACTGGCTCTGTGAGACGTGCAAATTGCAAATAACTGAATTTGATTTCTCTACAACAAAATCCAATATTAGTGGGGGGATGGGAGAGTTAGCATAGGTCAAGCCAAAAACAAACATGAAACACATGTACATCAAATTAGCCAGAATAAATAAATATATAGAAAGCTATATTTATCTGGCAGGTCTTCAGTGAGGGCAGGTTGAATTAAACAAAATATTGAGGCATCCAGCCTGCTCTGAACACTCTTATTTTAGGCACCTACTTTAGAAACACTGATGTGTTCAAAGCAGGGCCGATTCCCATGAATAATTCACTTCATTCTTCTGTATGTAACACTACTCAGGAAAGCTGCCAAACCAAAAGCATTTTTTCGTCTGTTTCCCATTTCGGAGTGATTCAGTACATGGGTCTATTGCTTCCATATAAGAGACATGCCTGTTTATTTGCTTTTACCTGGGAGGTAACACTAAAGGTCTGTCAAAACTAGAGATGAGACCAAGCAAACATTTAATCCAAGTCCCACCTCCCCCATCACCACACACTGTATCACATGAACTTGGGTGATATGGAGAAAATGGCACCTAGATTCAAAACACCTGTTTTTAGATTTGCAAAACCTGACCTACGAGGTACTGCGGAAACTAAAACCAAAATCAAATTACAACCTTGTTGGTCAAAAATGCCATTGTTGTTCTTTCTTCCTGTCATTAGAACTCTTCTCGGGAAAATTTTCTCTCCTCTCCTCCCTCTTTACTGCTCCTTCATCTCAGACCCTCTCCCCCAATATCTACAGATACTTCATCCCTTACCTTACTAAAATGCAGGATAAAAACCACCATACTAAAATGGACTTCTGGCCACTGCATTTTGAGAAAAAGCCTTCTTCAAGGGCCATATCCCAAGAGCGAGGTCATCCTGATGGATTTGGGACATCAGCATCTTCCCTAACCTAAGACCTCTCCATGTCATTCTCTGGAACAATCACCATCAGAATATTTGAATCATGTTATTTCCTGTCTCTTTGTAGGACAGGAATATTGAATAATAATCTCCAAACACTGATGGCTCCTGCCACACTTGTTATGGCATTCTTTAGATTATCTGTTTTATTGCTATTTTCATCTCCCCACTGTTAATTTCTTTCAAGAGATACAGGGGAAGGTCTTTTTAATTCTTCTGTCCTGAGCTCAAATGGCTATGTATAAATTCCTGAGGTCTTCACTCATTTTTAACTACTATTTTTTAAATCCATACTTGGTCAAATGAGCAGAGTTGCTAGGCTATACTAATGCTTCTTTTAAAATGGCATAAATATTTGCATTTTAGAAAAAGACAATGTTTGGCTTTAAACACAGCTATTGCCACTTCCGTTTATTGTTTGCAGTCCCTAAAGCAGAATGTTCTATTAAATGGTGATTTCTTTTTCCCCTGTTCTGAATTTGCCACACTTAACCGTCATGGGTGCGACATCTTTTTCCATTAGAGACAAGCAGAACAGAGACGAATCAAATAACAATGATTAGAAGGTGACAGGAGGTGAGGGTGCTTCATTGCTTCAGTCTGGCTGATTCTTTATCTGCCTGCTTCTCTGTGTAAGTATTTGTAAAATGTCTTTTCTCCTGGGTATCTTCATGGTGAGGCGACATCACAGAGACTCAGCATGGCTTTCTCTGCTGAGATATGCTCTCCATTCATATGCGGCAACTGAGAATGTTTTTAACTACTCCAAAATTGGAACACCTGTCCACACTGGGGTCCATTATCAAGAACACAAGAATGCCAAGAGAGACTGTTGCGCCTCTTCTGAAATATAGCTGGGCACTATATAGCACTTGTACAGAAATATGGATGATGTTGACTGAAAAGACAGAGGTCAAACCCTTCCGTCATTCTTTAAACTGCCTTTGCTGTGAGCCACAATATCTAGTGAAGCCAAAAACACTGTCTGACAAAGACTTATGAATACAAGCAAGGTTTTTTGCCAGTCAAATTCAACAATCTTCATATATTTACCTGCTTCCTGAATATGTATTTACTGACAATTGTATTTAATCTCCTGTTCATGGTTGCTTTCACAAGAATTAAAAACACACAAGATACACTGTCGACATATTAATAGATTCAGACTGTTTGGGTAAAAATTATTTGTACATACTAATTACATCCATAACTTATACTGCACCATGTGGCAGTAGCCCAATCCAGTTTTAAACAGCGGAAATCTGAAACCCTAACTCTCGTTATATTTCAGTGAAATATCTGGCACAACCTTTACTGTGGCTCTGTTCTTGGAGTTGCTTACTACATTTGCTGATATCAGTACCACCAAGCATGGCAGCTAAGGAAACAGTGAGTATTCACTATAGCTAACTGTCCAAAAGATATCAAGTTCATTCCCACTGTACAATATTATTTTCATTTACTTAATGATTTCATTGTGTTTTAATTTTCAGTATTTATATATATATTTTCTGTCTACCATAGCTCTTGTTTTGTTTTTCCATAATGTTTTTATCATAAACTTCTGGAAACTGAAAGGATATAGTCACTCTGAAACTGGGTAATGAAATTAAACTTTTTTCGTGATGCTTCGCTCATTCCACACTAGAGAGAGATTTATACCTTTCATGAAAATAATGAAACCCCCTCAACTAGCTAGGTTCAAAATGCTCATGCTCCCGAGGTTTCCATGTTATGACATTTTGCAATCGAACTATTCACCTTTTAATTAAACTGTGTTCAGTCTGATAGAGAGAAATGAAAGGACTCCTATTTGTCACAGGAAATTTTACAAAGCTAACAAAAGGATTCCTGGTGGCAGGCAGCCAACAAGGAAACTTGATCTTGGTCAGTTTTATTAAAGTAACTTTACACTGTTGACATTTGGCTTTTCCCTATAAAACGCCTTGAATGCTTGCAAGGATAAGGAATTTAATATTGCTGAGCACAGAGGCGGATGGGCAGAAGCTTTGCTTTTGAGTTAAATATCAGCCTTGAGTCAAAATATACCAAATCCTGCATAAGTTGTTCCAGGCTAGTAATAAATTATAACTAACTTGAAGTTCACAGCCAGAGAAGCCTGGACTTGAGGCCCTAACTTCCAATGACATAGCCTGACAAATCAAGTCTCATGTTACAATATGAAAACCTGACCTTCAACATAATATTGTGATTGCTCTAATAGCTAAGCATGTTCGGAGACTACCTCCTAGAGTTTTATGACTTATTTAGATGTACAAAAAACTGACAGATAGGACATAAAATTTCACTCACTAAACCTTTTTCCTTAGCAGAAACAAGAAGAATTTTCAGTATAATGATTGTAGCCCAAATTTGCTCCGGTCTTTTCAGAGTTTCCTAGAAAACATATGCATGATATTGCATGCCGTGTTTTTCCATTTCTTAAAACATATGTCATGCAGTGGAACTAATTCTGGAATCTTGTATAACTTTAACATAATTCTGTTTAGCTTAGCAGTAGAATAATTCACTCTCAGCATAAAAATACAGAATCAATGAAACCCAATGAAGCAACATAGTTCAGATGTTCAGAATATGACTTCATGCAACATTTGGAGTCACGTTAATAAAAACCTGAGACCTTTAGTATTCAATTAAAAAGTACTAAGTGGCTTTCAATTTAAAGCTAGATTCCCACAGTTTGTGACGAAAAACAAGTGTTAAAATGCCAGGTAATTTCCAATACAGTTACCTTTCACAAATCTTTAGGACTTTCATTGACTTTGTTTATCTTTGGAACCATTATGGAGTGGTCAATGCTGATTGTGTTTTTCTTGAATAATATATTTTATTTTTCTTCACATGATGATATTGAAAGAATAGGGCTCTGGTCCATGACTGGAGTTCCTAGACACTATTATGATACAAAAATAAAATAAAATAAAATAAAATGCATTGGGTGGAATGTGTATATAACAGTAAATTCTGCTTCACATTATAAAAAACAAAGTAACCCAAATAGATTGGAAAGGAGGATTTATTTTTCTGAGTTTTCAAAATTGTTTTGTTGTTTATTTCATGAAGATATTAGAAGCCCTGATATTAAAAATGAAAGACAGCAGTAAAGAGACTCTTTTTTTATACCAAGAAATATGGAGACTACTTATAGAGAGACTATGGCACTACATACAGGAGCTGTCAAATCAAAGGCTGGATTCTAAACTAAGTTCTTCCACCCTGATTATTTGTGGATATCCACTGATATTTTCAAGTTATACACATGGATCTTCAAACGGCCAGACTGGCTCTGTATCAGTTAATGGGATTAATGTTTTCCTTCCATCAGTTTTCACTTATCTCGCTCTCTATTAGGATCATCATAATTCAAAAAAAGGTCAGCCTTGCTAATCTTCATTCATCTTATAAATCCAGCTGATGCTCTGTTCAGGGAGTTCAAGGTATTTATCTATCTTCTATCCAGAGATTTTTTTGTGCGTGCCTTTTTTTCTTTAAGAAGACTGTCTGCCAGCAAGCAGGTGAAACTTGGGCTACTGTAACTTAATTAAGGCCTGATGAGGCAGAAGAAATGGCTGATCATTTCATATTTCAACTCAGGGGTCAGCTCTTCCATGCTAATGCAGTCCAACTTTTTGGCCTATGACAGAAATACCAGGTTTCAGAGTAGCAGCCATGTTAGTCTGTATCCACAAAAAGAAAGGGAGTACTTGTGGCACCTTAGAGACTAGCAAATTTATTTGAGCATAAGCTTTCGTGGGCTACAGCTACTGGTTTTTGAATGTTATGATTTTTGATGTCAGATTTGTGTCCATTTATTCTTTTGCATAGAGACTGTCCGGTTTGGCCAATATACATGGCAGAGGGGCATTGCTGGCACATGATGGCATATATCACATTGGTAGATGTGCAGGTGAATGAGCACCTGATGGCGTGGCTAATGTGATTAGGTCCTATGATGGTGTCACTTGAATAAATATGTGGACAGAGTTGGCATCGGGCTTTGCTGCAAGGATAGATTCCTGGGTTAGTGTTTTTGTTGTGTGGATGCTGGAGACTATTTGCTTCAGGTTGCGGGGCTGTCTGTAAGCAAGGACTGGTCTGTCTCCCAAAATCTATGAGAGTGAGGGATCATTTTTCAGGATAGGTTGTAGATCTTTGATGATGTTCTGGAGAGGTTTTAGTTGGATTTCTGTTATTTTCGTTGTTGGGCCTGTCCTGTAGTAGGTGACTTCTGGGTACTCTTCTGGCTCTGTCAATCTGTTTTTTCACTTCAGCAGGTGGGTACTGTAGTTTTAAGAATGCTTGATAGAGATCTTGTAGGTGTTTGTCTCTGTCTGAGGGGTTGGAGCAAATGTGGTTGTATCGCAGAGCTTGGCTGTAGACGATGGATCGTGTGGTGTGTCCTGGATGGAAGCTGGAGGCATGTAGGTAAGTATAGCAGTCAGTAGGTTTCTCGTATAGGGTGGTGTTTATGTGACCATAGCTTATGAGCACAGTAGTGTCCAGGAAATGGGCCGCTTGTGTGGATTGTTCTAGGCTGAGGTTGATGGTGGGATGGAAATTGTTGACATCATGGTGGAATTCCTCAAGGGCTTCTTTTCCATGGGTCCAGATGATGATGATGTCATCAATGTAGCACAAGTAGAGTAGGAACGTTAGGGGATGAGAGCTGAGGAAGCGTTGTTCTAAGTCAGCCATAAAAATGTTGGCATACTGTGGGGCCATGTGGGTACCCATAGCAGTGCCGCTGACTTGAAGGTATATATTGTCCCCAAATGTGAAATAGTTGTGGGTGAGGACAGAAATACCGTCTCCACGCCTTGCAGCTTAAGGATACGATAGGGAGGAAAATGAAGCCTGTTGGCAAGTCAGTAGCATTCTGGCTATTATCAAGCACCTCAATAGCTTTTAGGTAGGAAAAGAAGACAAAGTAACTCAAGATTTTTAATTGATCTTACACTTGCTCTAAGCAGTAAAACGTTTGCTTTGCCTGGTTTCTAAACATCTCCCCTTACTGGCATTATCCACACCATCACAAGAGAAAAATGGTGAGCACAAAAAATCCCTTGAAGAGAGGCCAGTGCAATCTGCCAATTCTAGATCATTCTTTCAGGAAAAGAACATGTTGCTAAGGCTTGAATGTCATCATATCTTAAAACCAAGAAAAAGAAAGGAAATCATAGCTGCTACCTTATAGGGATGAATTTTAAAAAATGGAAAATAGTTTGGTGAACCATTTTTGAAGTTATTTTCATTGCACAGGGCTTTAAAAGGACCAGTGGGTGGGCAGAAATTGTGATGTTTTAAATATATATATTTCATTTCTCATTTTTTGTTTTTTCCTCTTTCCTTTCCACTCTGTACTCCCCCATTCTTTTTTTTCTCTAATCATTTTAAAAAGAAGTTAAAGCATATAGGAAAAAATCACAATAATATTTGTGAATTCATTGCAAATATTTTTGGAGAAAATTTTCTATTTCAAAAAGTGGCCATTTTTTTAATGAAAAAAAACTTTTCATTCAAAAAATTTGGACTAGCTCTGAAAACAACTAATAACGGAGTTGATATACTTGCAAGACAGTAGAATGGGGCAAATTAAATGGCTTTACATTTTAGCCCTGCAGCGTTAGAACATAGCATTTTGCAAATGTTAGTGATATGCCAAATTCTGGGTTTAGATTACATCTATCGTGTATTTTTGCAAAATTTACTATGGGCCACTTATGCCCTCAGTTGTCCCTTGTTCACTTAAATGGAAGCTGGACAAATAGAATCAGACTCATAGGACAGGAAGGGACCTCAAAATGTCTTCTAGTCCAGTCCCCTGTTTTCAAGGCAGGACTAAGTATTATCTAGACCATTCCTGACACGTCTTTGTCTAACCTGCTCTTAAAAATCTCCAATGACAGAGATAACTGAGGGAAGAATTGGTCCCAGGGTTAGTAATATCAGTTGCTACCAGGAATGAGTTCCTAAAGCTCTAAATATTGTTATTTTTTCCATGTCTTCAGTAGTAACTTTTGACAATAAAAGGATTGAAAAATGAGGAATACAAACCTAAAAAATGCAGAGCCAGGAAAAACTTGGATTTGTTTCTACTAAATTTCTACAGTACATGGTTTAAAAAAAAATCACTTCTCCAGCTCAGTGTTGCAGTTGGACAAAAATGTAATTGTATAAAATTATATCAGCCCCTTTTCCTCCCAACTCCTCGCACCAAAGTCTCCCACCTTTCCTTTTACGTTTCCTAAAGATCTTTGGTTTTATTTTCACTAACTCCATTTCGCACCCTATGAAAAAAAATCTCTTTTGCTTTCTGTGAAATTTATTTCCCACTTGCTGTAGAGCTATTTTGGGTGGCTTTCAAATTAAAGGAATGAAGCTTGATCAGTGTTAAAAGTAGAAACTATGACAGTTTCTGAACCAGCTGTATATCACACAGGCAGCAGAAACCTGCAGTAGATTGTCTTTGAACTCTGGGAGCGGGGGGAACCCAAAATCCACTACGCAGAAAGAAAGCAAAGGGAAATCTGTCAAAAGCGTAAAATTCACCATGAAGTCACGGAATTACAACTGCTAATTTCTGAACATCTGCAGAATAGAACTTAAATGAACGTAGAAGTGACTCCAAAATTCACAACTTTCACACTACCAAAAATGGAAGCACAACTCTGTCATTTCAGCAGTTAATTTCGAAAAGAATGAGAAATACTGAACTACACAGGTGAAATCCTAGCCCAATTGAAGTCAATGGCAACACTCCTCTTGACTTGAATGAGGCCAGGATTCCACATGTACACTTTTGGTCTTAGCTATTTTAGGGCTCAGTTGTGAACCACCTTACTCCCCTTCTCATGCTGTGGGTTCTGACCCCAGACCAGCCCCACAACTACATACTGGCTAACACAGTTGAGATGGCGTGATGGAGGAAATAAATTTTGCTAGCTACACGGATGGTGCAGATTATGTCTCTCCCAGACCAACAGGTGGGAACCAAGATTGTGACTTTTACCATCACATTCTGATTCTTGGTCTATTCTTGGAGATGGGCAACTATATGCTGCGTCTTCTTCAGGGCTTGTGACAAACTTTAATTGAGCCCTTAGAAGCTGCCAGTCCCCTAGGTGCTATCTCAGCAGTTGAGATCAGCTGGGATACTTTCTGCCAACAGTGCCCAGCTGTGATCACACCACACAATGGAGCAACAGAAAGAACAATCTCCCTTCTTCCATTGTTTCTATCAAGAGTAAGTCTGACTTCCACCAGCTTTGGCCTAAAGGGGAATTTCCTTTGGGGTTGATTGTTGGCAAGTATCTATTTTGTACACAGAGCTCTCCCTGATTACATTTATTCTCCATGAATTTCCTCCCCACTTTGCCCATGCTCTTCTATCTGCTATCTACTCAAGTATCTTATACCCTCTATGGCAAAATCCTATCCCTTTTCCTCCAACTCCTCTTCTCCATTTCCTACCTATTAACCAGTTTTTTTCCTACGTAAAGCCTCGGTTGCCCTCCCTTTCAGAACACATAGGGCTAAGTCTTAAATGGTACTGAGGTCACACTTATTGTAGCTTGGGGAAAAGGTAAAGCTACTGTAACCCTTCTACAGTCAGAGTTGGCAGCCTCAAGGGCCGGGTTCAATATCTAGGGGTTCCTTTTCAACAATACAACACAAAACCGGCTCGAAGCCCCACTCAGTGACCTGGGACAATTACACACCACCCCCTGGATGCTTCTAAGAGGCAATACTTCCCCTCTCGCAAGCACAGAGTCTGAGTGTAGCAAAAAAACTCTTAATTAAAGGAGGGAAGTAACTCGGCATTAATTTGGGAAAACACACAAACAGGGTTCATCAACATAAACCATGAGAAAAAGACCCACCCCCAAGTAAGTTGGGTAGTGTCCTTTTCCCTCAGGTTCTTAAATCCAACAACCCAAAAGTCCCTTTAACATGCTCCACAAAGAAGGGACTTCTCTGCACCCCACTCACAGTTGTTGTCCTTGGTCAGTGCAGACTCACAGTTCAGAGGTGCACCTGCAGATTTCACCTCCCACTGTGGACCAAGGAGGGAGTAAGAAGGCAACTTACTCGCCCTGCTGCCTGGGCACTTGCTTGCCACTCCTCTTCACCAGGCTCCACTCCAATCTTCTCCACCAGCCGCCCTGCTGGTTGAATACCATACCTCTCTGTAGAGCTCTACTCCAGTCCTCTCCACCAACTGCCTTGCTGGCCGATTGCCACACCTCTCCACTGGCCAGCCAATAGCCAGTCCACCAGGATGTTTTCAGGTCCCAATACTTAACACAGTTCTCAGTGACTTCAGCTGTTAGTGGGGGGGAAGCATCACCGCTGGTACACCCTGGGCAGTCTCTTGCATCAGAGACACTGTTCCAAAGCAAGTCTAATGCCTAGACTAAGGTATCAGTGATTTCAGCTCTGTGGTGGGCAACAAGACTCTCAATTAACTCTGTATTAGCTTTTTTTTTTAATTAGACAGTAGAAAGAAAGGGTCAAATTATGTCAAAAACCCTTGGGACAGGAACCTAACCACACCCTTTCTTAACTCACTTGGCTTTGGAACCTATGTCCCCTGCCTAGCAAATGCCATTTAGTTGAGGATGAGTCACTCAATCAGGGTATGCCAAGTTCTGCTGTCCTTGATTCACACAAGGATAACAACCTTTTATTACTCCTGCCCCAATAACAAGAAGACTGGGGATCCAAAACCAGCCAAAAGTAATCATTTGGACAAGCAATCTCATCATGCTGAGCACCTAGGCAGGGTAGGTGTGCCCATGCAAATGAGATCAGCTCCTGAAGTCCTTCCATAGCTCATCACTAGATGCCGGGGGAGAGCTCATTCAGACTCTGCTTAGACTACCTTTACACCGGTCCCCAATTTTTCCCTCCGACAAGGGACTAAAGTTGCTCCCAGTGTAACCTGCTGTGAGGGCTGCCCTGATACTTCTACTCCAAACTTGTTTTCCCTTCTCCTTCCCACCACCAAAAAGTGGATTTGGATAGCTGGTGCAATGTTGCTTATGCTAGTAACCTGTTTTCTTCAGAAAACAGAAAACAGTAACCTGTTTTCCTCAGAAAGCTCCAGGTTGTCTGGTAGAAATTTGTGTGGGGTTTTATGCTACTTGTTCCACCTGTATCTTCAGCCCCTCCCTGCATCCTATCTTTGGGAAGGACCAACTGCAACTTGACTCCAAAGTGAGCTCTCTTGCCAAGGACATGAGGAAGTTCACACTGTAATACAGAGAGATACGCTTTCCATGGCATATGATGGAGGATGCCAGGGGAGCAGATTTCCCCAAAGACCCTTGGCTCACTGGAGTTTCAAGGCTGTGCAGAATCTCCTGCCTCTCCATCCAGGGAGAATTCACCAGTGACCCCCCCCCCCCCCCCCCACATAGTGAACCCTGTAGAGAATTCTGAGAACTTTCCCCTTCCTGGGTGCTTTTCTGTAGGAGGCGACCCTTTAGCCCTCAGTTTTAAAATAAATGACAGGTATGCACCAAAGCCATGTTGCTTTTCTGATATATTTGTGACATACAACTTCTCTTACTGGATCATTTCTACAGCCACTCCTCAGCATTGTGTCTTCATTCTTTTTAATTATCCACTACCATTTTAAAGCACACATTATACTTCTCCTATATAGTCTATAACAACAAGCTCAAAATATGGCTCATTACTATTGTTAGCAACAACTGTGTGTCTTTAAGTGTTAACTACCCTTGGCTTCCCCTCCTAATGGTTAACAGACTAACAGGTCATTAACTACTGGAAATGATCAATTTTACAGGGATTATGTTTTAAACCCTTTGAGTTCATGCAGTTCTCACACAACACTGTTTCTGATGAGCATTTTTATACACATGAACATTTTGGTTTTGCACTGCTGATCACTCTTGCTCATTTCTTAAGATATTATATATATATATATATATATATATATATATATATATATATATATATATATATCAAAACAAAGACTTCATTGTTACCTTTTTAGCTATGGGGTTTATTACACTGGTGTGATGTGCATGTGGGTATCACAAACCAAAGAAAAAGAAACATTACGTGAATTTTCAATTGCATTTCTTAAAAAAAATATGTTAATGTTGCCCTCTGCACATTTTTTTTTTGAGTCCAGGCTCTCAATGTTTAGTGACAGCCCTATGTGTGAGGAGTTATGGAAAGTAGTTTTATTTTTCAGTGTTTATAGGGGAGAGAGAATCACAACCTGGTTCCCAGTTCACCCCTTGCTCCAGAGGGAAGTAATCCATCTCAGCCCTTGACCGAGAGGAGATTGCTTCCCCCTCCAGGATTGCTCTGCTGCACAAAGATGGGGACTAACTCAAATCTCCAACCAGTCCCTGCCTCTTTCCATCCACTCCCCTACCACTGGAGTGGGAAGATGCATAGCAGCTGATATTCCACCACATGCAATTACCCTCAATATGGACAGCTAGCATGAGGGAGAAATGAGGCACCTTGCACATCCAAGAGACTAGAGTTACAGTCGCATCTTTAAACAGTCTGTTGGCTTCTCTGGGTCCTTTCTAAATTGCCATTCTTTTCTTAATTCAGTCCAACTAATGCTATACCCTGAGGAAGTATTATTTCCCTGCTCTGTGACAATAACACCTGCTCAGAAGTCAGAAGGCAAAGCAAAATAACTTAATCTGTATTATTTTTAAAAAAATCTTATGATTTTTGAGCCAATCTCAAGATTTTTTGGGTTCTGACTCCTGATTTTTGAATGCTTGAGGTTTTCTAATACTACATTACACATTGGCTTATTTTCAGGGATCGGCACCACCATGCTGCACCACGGACACTTGACAAAATTACTATACTTAGTGATGGACATTGGGGCGTGGTTATTCAGTCATTCCATTTTTTGAGAAATGACCATGGAGCTCAACATTTTTACCACGGACACTTGTGTCCATGTACGGATACATTGCTGCTGCTTTCAGCACCATATTGAATTGTCATACCATGGCCGGTGCACTATCCATAATCACACTTGATGCCTCTTTCTTTTCAGCTTATTTTCTACTGACAGCAGCTGTGTTTGATGGCCTGGAACAGAAGGAGGCCAATAAAATGGATATGCACTTCAGTAGCAGAGAATGTACTGTGACATCTAATGGATATATGTGAGCTTAGCAATTTCAAAAGTTTTATGCTATACATGAGCTAAAACTATTTAGTTCAGCAGTGAGAAGTTGAATTTCCAGAGCAGGAGCCCCTGAAGATTCTTTGTAACCTTGCAGGGAATCACAAGAAAATCTGTATGAATTGTTGTTACTTATTTAATCTGATTTTGAAGCATCAGTCTCAGGAACTTCGATAAAGGTGTTGAGCTGATATAATTGAAGATTAAGTCCTTTATTTATCCATAAGCAAAAGTACAATAGCAAACTCTCTTACCACCACTATTGTGTCTCAGTCTCCACCTGCAGGAAACATGTCTCCAGGTGAGAAGATATTTCAGATTCTCTGCCTACACAGTTCTTTGCCTCTCTTCTGAGACAATGGTACCAATTGTGGTGGGTTTTGTGATATAGACATTGATATGCTGTGACCTGGACTGAAACCAAGAAACATTCTATACAGGCCATAAGAAACCAGTGGGAATACGGCCAAACAAGCATCAGATGGAAACAATCTACAGGAGAAGATTTGAGCTGGCCACCTAACCATGAAAGGTTCTATATCTCACTACCTATGCCCTGAGCCTTCCAAGGCGATTCAAGATTTCAGCCCAAGATATAGAAAATAATGAGTAGTACTTTGAACTTTTCTAGTGCCTTTCATTTGAGTATCCCTAGTCACTTCTCAGTTATAGTGAAATTAACATCACAAAAACCCTGTGAAATAGGTAGTTTATTATTCCCATTTTACAGATCAGGAAACAGAGGCACAGAAAAATTAAGTGATATGCTCAACATCACACAGAATCAGGGACAGACCCCAAGGTTCCTTGCTTGTACCTTAATTACAAGGACATCCTACAAACCACCCACTCATAGACTATCAGAGGCTCTTTCATCTGCACATCTACCATTGTGTTATATGCCATCATGTGACAGCAATGCCCCTCTGCCATGTACATTGGCCAAACTGGACAGTCTCTATGTAAAAGAATAAATTAACACAAATCAGATGTCAAGAATTATAACATTCAAAAACCAGTTGGAGAACACTTCAATCTCTTTGGTCACTCGATTACAGACCTAAAAGTGGCAATTCTTCAACAACAAAAACTTCAAAAACAGACTCCAATGAGAGACTGCTGAATTGGAATTAATTTGGAAACTGGATACAATTAACTTAGGCTTGAATAAAGACTGGGGGTGGATGGGTCATTACACAAAGTAAAACTATTTCCCTGTGTTTATTCCAGCCCCCCCCGCCACTGTTCCTCACACATTCTTGTCAACTGCTGGAAATGGCCCACTTTGATTATCACTACGAAAGGTTTCCCCCACCCCGTCCTGCTGATAATAGCTGACTTTACCTGATCACTCTTGTTACAGTCTGTATGGTAACACCCATTGTTTCATTTTCTCTGTGTATATAAAATCTCCCCATTGTATTTTCCACTAAATGCATACAATAAAGTGAGCTGTAGCTCACAAAAGCTTATGCTCAAATAAATTTGTTTGTCTCTAAGGTGCCACAAGTACTCCTTTTCTTTTTATAAAGATCAGTGAAATTTTCTATGAATTTGTGCTGAGATTCAGATTCATAACACGCCCCCCAAGCAGATGAGTTTCATGTCACTTTGCATTTAATTGAAACCTCTTTTCACAGTTCTAATCCGGACCCTTGGCAGAGCTATTCACGAGATCCCTACACAAAAATATGAAAGGGAAGGGTCTCAATACCAGACGCAACCTAAAATACCCCCACCTATGTCATTTTGTACTTATGTGAACCTTTCAAAAGATCTGAATCAATTTGGACAGCTTCCAGAACCATAGTTTAGGCAGGTTTGAGATTTTTTTCTGATCCAATACACCCATGTAAGTACATTCTTGTGACATTAGAATTTTTAGCTACTGCTTGTTCATTAGCTTTGAGCTACTGCTTTGCTCCACACTGCTTCATATTTTATTCTGAGTGCAGAGCTGTTGAAAGATTTGTGGAGCAATATCTCCTTGTTATTACAAGCTTGTTAGGACAAAAACCTTGTGTGTGTATGTGTGCCTTATGTGTTCTGAAGAATTCGGTAAGATAGGCTGAAAAACAAAGTGAAAAACTTGCATATCTGACATACACAGAATACATTGCTTTGAATAGGACAGCATAATCTTATTAGCTTTGCTATACAATCTCTCCTAAGTTGGCAGAAAAAATACTTCGTATAGCTTTAAGAATGTTATTGATGTGAAGCTTTCTTAATTAATTATAATTACACTATGTTGGGTTGATTTTATCGCTTTTCTGTTTGAGTATTTGACTTTAGTTTTGGGGCCATCTATACTCCTTTCTCTCAGTAAAGCATCTTCTCTCCAGTGCAGGGATAGTATGGAATTCTTAAGGTTATAAAGTGTTGGACAATTAATTCAGCCAACAAAGAATGGTTTGAAAATGATACTTTCAGAAACCAAATCTATACCACCCCTTCTCCCAGGATCCAGCTGAATCAAAGCATCACAGTTGGCCCAGGAATGAAATATATAACATATAACACATGAAAAAGAGGTACATTGGAAGCAAGAGAAAGATGAAGGGAAATGTAAGTCCTCTACTTAGTGGAGAAGGAGAGCTAATAATTGATGACATCAAGAAGGCATAGGTATTTAATACCTATTTTGCTTCAGTATTCACTAAAAAAAAGGTTAATGGTGATCAGATACTCAACATAATTAATATTAACAACAAGAGGAAACAAACACAAACCAAAATAGAGAAAGAACAGGTTAAATAATATTTAGATAAAATAGAAGTATTCAAGTTGGCAGGGCCTGATGAAATTCATCCTAGGATACTTAAGAAACTATCTGAGGCAATCACGGAACTATTAGCAATTATCTTTGAGAACTTATGGAGGATGGGTGAGGTCCAGACGACTGGAGAAGGGCAAACATAGTACTTGTCTTCAAAAAGGGGAACAAAGAGGACCCAGGGAATTATAGACCAGTCAGCCTAACTTTAATACCTGGAAAGATACTGGAACAAATTATTAATCAATTTGTAAGCACCTAGAGGATAATAGGGTTATAAGGAAGAGCCAAAGTGCATTTGTCAAGAACAAATCATGCCAAAGCAACCTTTGATCAGGTTACTGGCCTAGTGGATAGAGGGAAAGCAGTAGACATGATATATCTTCATTTTAGTAAGTCTTTTGACACAGTCCCACATAATATTCTCATAAGCAAACGTGGTCTAGATGAAGTTACTATAAGGTAGGTGCAAAATTAGTTGAAAGACCATACTCAAAGAGTAATTATCAATGGTTCACTGTCAAAGTGGGAGGACATATCTAATGGAGTCATGTAGGGCTGAGTCCTGAGTCTGGTCCTGTTCAGTGTTTACATTAATGACTTGGATAATGGGGTAAAGATGACACGACACTGGGAAGGTTCAAAACATTTTGCAGGACAGAATAGAATTCTGACAAGCTGGAATTGGTCTGAAGTCAACAAGATAAAATTCAATAAGGACAAATGCAAAGTACTTCACATAGGGAGGAAAAATAAAATGCACGACTACAAAATAGGGAATAATTGGCTAAGTGGTAGTACTGCTGAGAAGGATCTGGGTATTATAGTGGATCACAAACTGAATGAGAGTCAACAATGTGATGCAGTTGTAAAACAGGCTAACATCATTCTGGGGTGCATTAACAGGAGTGCCGTATGTAAGACATGGGAGGTAACTGTCCCAGTCTACTCTCCATACAAAGTGGACTCAGCTGGAGTCCAATTCTGAGCATCATTCTTCAGGAAAAAAAAGCATACATTGGAGAGATGCCAGAGAAGAGCAACAAAAAATAATAAAAGGTTTAGAAAACCTGACCTATGAGGAAAGGTCAAAAAAAACTGGACATGTTTTGTCCTGAGAAAAGAAGACTAGCAGTGAGGGAAACCTGATAGTCTTCAAATACTTTAAGGGTTGTTAGAAAGAGAACAGCAATCAATTCTTCTGCTTGTCCACTGAAGGTAGGACAAAAAGTAATCAGCTTAATCTGTAGCAAGGGAGATTCAAGTAAGTTATTAGAAAAAACATTCTAACTATAAGGGTAGTTAAGTTCTGGAATAGGCTTCCAAGGGAGGTTGTGGAATCTTCATCATTGGAGATTTTTAAGAACAGGTTGGACAAACACCTCTCAGGGATAGTCTAGGTCTACTTGGTCCTCCCTCTGCTCAGAGGACTGGTCTTGATGGCTTCTCAAGGTCACTTCCAGCCATATATTTCTATGATCTGGTCCCCCAAGGGACCAAGGTGTCCCTCAAGGTGTGGCTCACGCCTCTTCCCTTTTCTCTCCCAGGCGCTTGGTATCACCAGCACTTGGAACAGCTTCTTCCCACTCCTCAAGTGGAGTGGGTCCCGGGTTTTACTGTTTCTTGGCACTTGGTGCCTCCATTCAAAGTGATACCCCAATGTATATACAGATACTACACCAAAAATAACCCTATAATGGGAGGTGGGATGGGGAGAAGACAAACTTTATAGTGAACAGAAAATAGGATTTGGGGAAGAAAAGGGTTAAGGTTAACTTACTAATAATTAACCAACATTTACAATTAAGATGATTTCCGATCTCACAAAATCCTCCAAACCCAGCTCCCTCCCTGGCATCTCCCACAGCAGATGGTATGGCCAAAGTTGTACATCCTGAGATGGAATATTGCAACAGTTTGACCAAAAAAAACCCCTCACTTCTCTAGTAGAGATTGTATCAGTCATACAAAGTGGTGATCTTTTGTCATATTGTATATTTTAGTGAAGAGCCTTCAATGATTCATTGTGTCATGCTGCTGCTAGGTCAACCAACACTGTTCCTATTACCACTCCCTTTTCAAAGTCATCTTCTGTGTACTGTGTGGGTGTTCAGCACTTGACAGGTGCATGCCTTTCCTGGATTAGGTGCTTTTCAGTGCTTGGTAATAGGTGGTTTAAGATGAGACGCTCATACAGTTTGTAGAGATGATTTAGTAGTGATATAGGCCTGAAGTTCTGTGGCTCCACTGGGGCTATAGCAGAAGAGTTCCCATTGTGGCCCCTGTTAGATTCTCTGAATCTGAGAATCCAGCTCAACACCTACCATTACAGTATAAACAAAGTATATGTCTATGCCTGCAGACTGACACAGTCATCAGCATAACTGACCAACTGTTCCTGAAGGTCAATGCAGTCATCATTGTCATTCAAAAGGGTCCTCATCAGGGCTGGCACTGACAATAATTTCAGAAAATGTCAAGAGCTCTTGCTTGTCAAACAAAACCTAATAGCCAAAATGTATGCTGACTACAACTGCCAGGTGTTATGCCTCTAGAAGATATTTGGGATGAACTTGACCATTGAAAGACCACACAAGCAATAATATGGTATTGCCATTTTCATCAAATCTGATCTTGTCATCCACCCACATCTATGACCAATAATAATGACACTGAAATTCTGACTGTAGACATTAGTGGCATTTCCATCACATCAGTCTACAAACTGCTGTGCAAACAATTCAAGTTCACTAGCTCACATAACCTCAAACACGATAAAACATGGGTGATCATTGGTGACTAACAATCAGAGCATCAAATGGGTACACAGTGTAACTGGTGAAAATGGTGAACTAGTAGAATCAGGTGGCAGATGCATACCACTTAAGCTTAATTCATGACCCCAAGCTCCCCAGTTCTTTCAATATAGCTGATGGAGACGGGGCTACAACCGTGATCTGGCATTTGTTAGCAACAGCATAGCTGGTTTGTGTAACAAACTTAGTTTGGGTCTGATTCCACATTATCAGCACTGTCCCATCACATCCAGATCAATGCAGCCATAACGTTTTGGTGACCTCAATGCCATTGTAAGAGAGATGAAGTCAATACCAGAAAATTATGATCAGTTTGTCCATGTGGAGTCCATTATCTAAATTAAGAATATTTCAGAAGGCTGTTGAACAAATTATGGCCTAACATCTGAGTTATTAGATCAGAACACAAAATACAAGGAGAAATCTGAAGCAGACCCATTTGATGAGGATACCATCGCAGCCAGCAAAGAACTGGTCTCTGCCATAAAAGAGTAAAAACAGAAGTCATGGCAGAAACTCACTGAGAGTGTGGACATGACCCACCGCAGCAAGAAAGCATGGATAACCATCTGGAAGCTTACCAACAACCCAAAGAAGACAGAGGACCACTACAACAGATCAGGTTACATACCATCTCCTAGAAAATGGTAGTCACCAAACAAACAAGCCAAGACATGGCATAAGTGGCAAGAATACAAGGAGAGTTATAATTCTGGGGCACAGTACACAATGACCAAATTAGCCTATGGAATTTACACCTTCAAGAATGGCAAAGCCACCTACATAGACAACTGTCATACTGAACAAATCACACACTTCAGACCAGGAACACAGAACTGATTAATCAAGTTGTATAACACGTGCTCAACCACATGCAAAAATTAAAGTGGTTATGTGGCACTAGAAACTGATATAGTCCAAGTACACGGTGACATATAGCAGAGAACACTACATGTTCAGATTAAGTTTGCATTTCTCAAGGCTCTGCATCATTCAAATCCATAAAATATATTTTCCATTTAACTCTTATATCTAAATGCTGTTAAAATGGCAAAAACAAATAGTCACCAGTGCTGTTTTAACAGAAACCTGCAATCTTGAGATTAGAATGTAATTTCCCTAGGACTGTAATTTATATATGCAGCTTTAGCACTTTTGAGCTGTCCCATTGTCTGGGCACAGCAATACTGGAAAGTGTCATTCACAACAATATAAATCATCCTAGGATAACTGGTCTCCCAATCTAGCTAAGAAAACTGTTTGTTTTCTAGGGAATGCTATGACACTTACTGTCAATAAATCAAAGGAAATTTTTGTCATTCAATTCAGTGTTATCATTTTAAAAATAATCTGTTTAGAGTAAAAGCTACAAATTGGTGACTGCATGTCAGGAAGTTTATGTTCACACTTGCTCCCCTAGTTAGAGCACTTGAAAAAACAACTTCAAGATAACAGAGACAGCTGAATCATACCATCAAATCCAAGCCAACATTAAGAACTGCTTGGCTTTGTTTGAGAGTCTGAAGGTTTAGGATTTTTCCACCAGTTTTCCATACTTGCTGAACATAGGTGGTTATGGTACTATGAAGTGTTACCTTAGGTGGTTATGGTTGCATTAAAGAGTTTTTTAAAGGAATATTTTAGTAAATAAAATTTAAAGTGTACATACTAGTTACTTGCAGACTGGAATAAGATCACATCACTTACTAACATGTTATTTACTAACGTCTGAAAACCATTCAGATCCCTACACACTGTATAGCCCCCAATTCAGCAAACAATTCTGTTTCAGAAAAACACTTAAGCATGTACTTTATTCTAAGCATGAGTTTCAATCCCATTAAAGTCAATAGGACTAAAAGCTTTAAGCCTGTTAAAGTTAAGCATTTGCGTAAGTGTTTTGCTGAATTAGTGTCTATAAATGGATTCAGTACCTTGTGAAACATTAGTCAATTTTCCTCACAGACAATGGCACCAAATTCTGTTCTCAATTACACTATCTTGTGACCCAGTAGAGTAAAACGGCTAAATCCAACTCTCAGTTACAGAGAACTGAACCTGTGTGAATGAGAGCAGATTTTGACACGCTGAAATCAGTGGGTTGGCAAGAGGGTGGCTATAAATTAAGAAAGAGTTTGGCTCTCGTATTATTGGCTCATTATTTGGCTCATACATTATTGTTATTGCTCCCAGTGGGACAACTTTGTGGTGGGCTTTGCACCATATTATGCCCAAACCTAAATCCACTGATGTCAAAAGGCTCTTATTAGGGTAAATGAGGATAAAATTTGTTTACCTTTACCAAACAACCTATCTTGGTGTTGTTGTTATTATTAATAATCATTTTTGTTATGGTCATGTCAATGGCCCAGCCAAGATCAGGGTCTTTCTGTGATGGCACTAGGCACTGTAAAAACACAAAATAGTAGACAGTCCCTGCCCTAACGCATTTACAATCTAAATGGACAAGAGAAAGAAGGAGTAGGGGTTTTGTCTACAAGATGGATCAGACTATATCCCTAGGCGTTTTGGTGGTATAGTAATTTACACCTATGCAAAGTGAATGCAAAGAACTAAAAATATTGCAAGGCAGTGGAGAATTGGACAAAATCTTCCTACACAGTGCCACTAGCAAAGCGTTGGCACTACATGTCCCTTTAAGATACTTTCCTTGGAAAATGTAACAGCCATTTTGCTATGGTGAGCTCATGGCAGCCACACAGGAATGAATTTCATGCAGCCCAATACCATACTTGTCCCAGGAAGCGGGCAATTAGTTGGAAGAAAGAGTAAGTCCAATAATCAATGGGTGTCCTTTCAGAGCAGGAAAGACAGATTTCACAGATCAGGTCAACTTCAGATCTGGTATGAGCAGTTGTAACTGAATTTGGCCCACTGACATACCCTGATTGTGCTGAACATACTTAAAGTAAGAGCTCAAGAGAAATCCTCTCTCTGAAGGCCTGGTTGCCCCACGTGCAATAGTTAGTTGTGCTCATCATGATCCAGAGATTTCCTATTACAGTCCAAAGGCACCATTGAAAAAGGACTCTAAAAATTAGGTCTTCCTTTTTCTGAGGATATGTTTATGTGGGAGAAGTTAGTGTGCAGCAAGTTAGGGTGTGAATTTACAACACACCGGCTATTCCGCACTAATTCCCCAATTGGAGGCTCCTACTGAACATTAAGAGTACCCTTGGGTGGCTTAACTTAATGCACTTCCAGAGTGAATTAAGCTACTGTGCACAAAGGCATTCTTAGGGTGCAGGAGGAATGTCCACACAAGGAGTTAATGTGGAGTAGCTAGCTACTGCAGGCTTTTCCCCTGTAAAAACAAGAGTTCTCCCCAAGTCACAATACTGTTCTCTGTGGGTATGTTCAGTCATGTCACTATAACATATGTACATGGAGGAAAGCTGAACATATTGCTCTGTGTTAGGAATAATGCAAATAAAATGAAGGAATGGTGCAGATATGTATGTGTCTGCCAAACCAAGCTCCTTATTCCCTGCATTGAACTGTTTGTCATACAACATTACATACTTTCATTTCAGAACAAATCATTTCATATCTTCCATTGCCACTGAAGGCAGTAAAAGTCTGATTTTCACACTTTCGTAAATGCCCACAGAGACTCTGGAGCCAAAAGACCAGACTTTTTGCTGCCTTTAGGAATTAGAAAATGTAAGCAATTGTCTTCAGATGGAGATAATAGCTATGGTGGCATATAAGTAGTTCAGTGCTGAGGCTTTAGCAAAATGGAGCACAGTCCTTGATTCCTTCAACACCTTATACATATGACTAAACTTAGAATGACAAAAGAACGACACATACCAGGGTATCAAGGAAATCACACACAAAAAAACCCTGCTTTGCATTTACAAAGAGAAGCTGTTTTCAGCAGGGGATCTCAGAGCTCTTTTTCATATTTACTCTGGGTGAAATTCTGTGCTGTCTCTCTAAGAGGCGAAGCACAGAATTTGCTGTCCAAGGGGAAAGAGGGGACTAAATTGGCTTTTAGCCATCTTTGCATGCTTCCAATCCTGAGCTGTCCTCTGGGCAACTTAGACAGGCCTGGGGGCCTGTCTAGGTTACGACAGCCTCCCTGAGCTGACCCATGAGCCACAGTCCCACCCCAAATCTCTGCAGTGCTGCCCACTGCCTCCCACTGCACTCAGGCTTGCAAGGGTCTCCTTGGAGCGCAAACTTATGGCTAGCTCCTATAGTACCTGGACCAAGGGAATCTTTCCCAGGCTTGATACAAGGCTTTCTAGGGCCCCTGTACGCTGCTCTGGCCCTTTTCATAGAATCATAGAATCATAGAATATCAGGGTTGGAAGGGACCCCAGAAGGTCATCTAGTCCAACCCCCTGCTCGAAGCAGGACCAATTCCCAGTTAAATCATCCCAGCCAGGGCTTTGTCAAGCCTGACCTTAAAAACCTCTAAGGAAGGAGATTCTACCACCTCCCTAGGTAACGCATTCCAGTGTTTCACCACCCTCTTAGTGAAAAAGTTTTTCCTAATATCCAATCTAAACCTCCCCCACTGCAACTTGAGACCATTACTCCTTGTTCTGTCATCTGCTACCATTGAGAACAGTCTAGAGCCATCCTCTTTGGAACCCCCTTTCAGGTAGTTGAAAGCAGCTATCAAATCCCCCCTCATTCTTCTCTTCTGCAGGCTAAACAATCCCAGCTCCCTCAGCCTCTCCTCATAACTCTTGTGTTCCAGTCCCCTAATCATTTTTGTTGCCCTTCGCTGGACTCTCTCCAATTTATCCACATCCTTCTTGAAGTGTGGGGCCCAAAACTGGACACAGTACTCCAGATGAGGCCTCACCAATGTCGAATAGAGGGGAATGATCACGTTCCTCGATCTGCTCGCTATGCCCCTACTTATACATCCCAAAATGCCATTGGCCTTCTTGGCAACAAGGGCACACTGCTGACTCATATCCAGCTTCTCGTCCACTGTCACCCCTAGGTCCTTTTCCGCAGAACTGCTGCCTAGCCATTCGGTCCCTAGTCTGTAGCTGTGCATTGGGTTCTTCCGTCCTAAGTGCAAGACCCTGCACTTATCCTTATTGAACCTCATCAGATTTCTTTTGGCCCAATCCTCCAATTTGTCTAGGTCCTTCTGTATCCTATCCCTCCCCTCCAGCGTATCTACCACTCCTCCCAGTTTAGTATCATCCGCAAATTTGCTGAGAGTGCAATCCACACCATCCTCCAGATCATTTATGAAGATATTGAACAAAACCGGCCCCAGGACCGACCCTTGGAGTACTCCACTTGATACCGGCTGCCAACTAGACATGGAGCCATTGATCACTACCCGTTGAGCCCGACAATCTAGCCAGCTTTCTACCCACCTTATAGTGCATTCATCCAGCCCATACTTCCTTAACTTGCTGACAAGAATACTGTGGGAGACCGTGTGAAAAGCTTTGCTAAAGTCTAGAAACAATACATCCACTGCTTTCCCTTCATCCACAGAACCAGTAATCTCATCATAAAAGGCGATTAGATTAGTCAGGCATGACCTTCCCTTGGTGAATCCATGCTGGCTGTTCCTGATCACTTTCCTCTCATGTAAGTGCTTCAGGATTGATTCTTTGAGGACCTGCTCCATGATTTTTCCAGGGACTGAGGTGAGGCTGACTGGCCTGTAGTTCCCAGGATCCTCCTTCTTCCCTTTTTTAAAGATTGGCACTACATTAGCCTTTTTCCAGTCATCCGGGACTTCCCCGGTTCGCCACGAGTTTTCAAAGATAATGGCCAATGGCTCTGCAATCACAGCCGCCAATTCCTTCAGCACTCTCGGATGCAACTCGTCCAGCCCCATGGACTTGTGCACGTCCAGCTTTTCTAAATAGTCCCTAACCACCTCTTTCTCCACAGAGGGCTGGCCATCTCTTCCCCATTTTGTGATGCCCAGCGCAGCAGTCTGGGAGCTGACCTTGTTAGTGAAAACAGAGGCAAAAAAAGCATTGAGTACATTAGCTTTTTCCACATCCTCTGTCACCAGGTTGCCTCCCTCATTCAGTAAGGGGCCCACACATTCCTTGGCTTTCTTCTTGTTGCCAGCATACCTGAAGAAACCCTTCTTGTTACTCTTGACATCTCTGGCTAGCTGCAGCTCCAGGTGCGATTTGGCCCTCCTGATATCATTCCTACATGCCCGAGCAATATTTTTATACTCTTCCCTGGTCATAAGTCCAACCTTCCACTTCTTGTAAGCTTCTTTTTTACGTTTAAGATCCGCTAGGATTTCACCATTAAGCCAAGCTGGTCGCCTGCCATATTTACTATTCTTTCGACTCATTGGGATGGTTTGTCCCTGTAACCTCAACAGGGATTCCTTGAAATACAGCCAGCTCTCCTGGACTCCTTTCCCCTTCAAGTTAGTCCCCCAGGGGATCCTGGCCATCCGTTCCCTGAGGGAGTCGAAGTCTGCTTTCCTGAAGTCCAGGGTCCGTATCCTGCTGCTTACCTTTCTTCCCTGCGTCAGGATCCTGAACTCAACCAACTCATGGTCACTGCCTCCCAGATTCCCATCCACTTTTGCTTCCCCCACTAATTCTACCCGGTTTGTGAGCAGCAGGTCAAGAAAAGCGCCCCCCCTAGTTGGCTCCTCTAGCACTTTTAACCATCATAAGGGGTCTGGAGCAGGGTCTCACCCAGAATAACCAAGTCTCATAGCTCTTCTGTGAGGAGTTATTATTCCCATTTTACAGACGTGGAAACTGATCTCAGAGATAAAGTTTCTTGTCCAAGATCACACAGTGAGTCCGTAGACGAGGCTGGAATAGACCCCAGAAGGCCTAGACTCGCAGTCCTTTGCTGACTCGCATTCCTTTTCTTCAACCACTAGATACTCTCCCACCCAGAGCAGCATTTCTTTGTGTACAATGTGCCAAAACTCATTCTTGATTCCTAAGGAAAATATGATAAAAAACAGGTTGCTTAGTAAAACTAGTTTTAACCCAATGCCCTTCCACCACATTCTAATGACTCTCTGGGGAACCACAAATTGGAGCTGTCTGATTATGAGAAAGGGAGCAGCAGCAGCACGTTATAACTCTGATGTATTACAAAAATCGTAGAAAAGTCCTCGGGGAGGGAAAATGTCTGATGGAATCAAACATGACTCTTTCAGATCAGAAGCCCTTGCAGCACTCCAGCCAATTTACTGCATGCTGCAGTGTCAGTGTCCTCATGGCAATTTCTGAAGAGAGCAAAAGAAACACATTCTGTTCAGCTAACTATTTGACTGAGAAAAAAAAAATTCTGAAGGTCAAATTCAGCTTTATCCTTTTTTAAATCCTTCCTTTAAACCCACCTCTGTTGCGGCACCTACTCCTGTTTGGCTTTGATTAGGGAAGTGGTAAGCTAAGACTTGCACTTTTCTACTAAACTCTGTTATATTGTTAGTTCATCTTCCAGTTCTCTCCCCATTGTTTGTCTATTTCATCCACCTGTTTCACCTTCTCCAACACCTAGACTGTGAGATCTCAGAGGCAGAGATTGTCTTTTTTTTTTTTAAATACCTGTACACTGTGCCTAGCACAGTGAAGCCCTAATTCTTTATTAGGATTCCGAGACAATACCGTAAAATAATAGTAAAATTCTGCACAGACTTGGTGTATGTCTACACTTTGAGTTGGGGGTGTAATTCTCAGCTCAAGAAGACATATCCAGGCTAGCTCACTAAAAACAGAGTGAAGCCATGATTGCAGAGGCTATGGGAGGAGGCATTACCCAGAACACCTAGCTCCTCCCACCACTTGTGTTGCTGTGGTAACACACTGTTTTTAGCATGTCAGCTCCAGCAGAGCTAGCGCAGGTATGCCTCTTTGAGCAGGGAATTACACCTCCAGTTTGAAGTGTAGACATAGTCTAAATCTCTATGCTATTCAAAATCTGGCCTAACACATGTAAAAAGACATGAGGTCAAATTCTACTGCCATTTACACTATATATAACAGAGCAAAATTTAGCCTCTTGTCTATCAGGAAACAACTTCTACTATATTATTCTTATTTCACTGTAAAAAACAATCGGTAACTCTCCCCTCCCAGTAAAACATCTAACTCAGTTTAATGTGAAAAAAAATGAGTCACTATCTTGCTCTAATGCCTCCAATTGCTGAAGAAAAAAATATATATCTATTCCACTGGAGCTCTGAATAATTGAATAGGTTATTTACTGGCACCCGGTAATGTGTGGATAATTGCATTCTAGTAGGTATTTAAGGTTAAAGTCCAAAACTGCAGAACCAAAAGCTGTTTTCTATTCACATTTGGCTTGAGATACTCTAAATGAAAGGGACCACCCACAATCTAACACTTAGGGAAGCTGCAGTGCATTGAATCTGCTGAGAGTCGGTTATAAAAATGGACTGAATGAAAAGCTGTTAAACGCTAGGGGAAAAAATGACACAGTACATTTAAAAAAAAATTGAACCAACAAAATAAATTTATTCTCTAGAACAGAACCTTCTTATAGTGAACTCATTTATAGTGGAAGGAGAATAAAGTCCAATATTGTTTCAATATGCTGCAGTGTGCAAATTTCTGTTCCTATTAGTTGAAGTCGTACTGTGAAGAAATTTGCTTTAAGGCAGACCGAATCTTTAGAGGAACTGAATTCCCACTGACTATTTTACCCAGCACGGGACTCAGGATTTGGCCCTATAGGAGTGTTCCACTGAAGTACAGTTATAATAAATATTAATGCTTGAAGAGGTTAGCTTAATATATTTACACAGATTGTTTCTCTCTTGAGTTCAGACAAGGAAAGGTAGCTAAGCAAAAACCAATCTGATAGGAAACAATAAAGGAAATGTGATTTTTCATCATGATACACAGTCCCTTTGAAACAATTCATAGCTTTCATTTCTAGGAGCTTTGTCAGAAATCAAGCAATATATTAGCAGACCCTAAAAGTCACTGGGTCAGACAAGCTGGATTGTACAAGGTAGTGGACAACTGACCATTGTTGCTCTAAAAATGTTAAAAATACTTTGCCCCTCCATGCACTGAGGTCTTAATCTAGGAAGGGGCTGAACAATCTGGTTCCAAACCAGAAAAGCATTTAAATACATGCTTAACGGTGTCAATGGATTTACTCATTGCTTAAAATTAAGCATGTACTTTAGTTCTTTGCTGGACTGGGGCCAACGTACTCAACACCTTGCAGAATCATGCCCTCTGCACAGGCAGCTGGTCATTATTCTCATTTGCTCAAAAAAATATATACTAGGCACACTGGAATTTTTAACACTAATCTTGCAAAAGTCCCTGAGTGTAAAATGTGTTTCTTGTACCAGATTTGCAATGACAAGGTTGTTGAATGATGAAATTCACCTCAATTCAGGGAACCTGAAAAGGGACCTATGTACCACATAAATCCCATGTTAAAGGCTTAAATGGTGTGTAGAGCCTTTCATCATATATGATTTTATATTGATACATTACAGCACTTAGTTGGCTTTTGGTGATTGTTAGCCTTATTGCCTAGGGAGGTTGTAGAATCTCCATCATTGGAGGTTTTTAAGAACAGGTTAGACAAACACCTGTCGGGAATGACCTAGTTATTATTTAGTCCTGCCTTGTGTGCAGAGGACTGGACAACATGACCCATTGAGCTCCATTCCAGTCCTACACTTCCATGATTCTATGAGTTATTCCTCCTTTCTACCAAGGATGAAAGGTTGGTCAGAGCCAGAAGCAGGACTCTAGACTAGATGGATCAATAGTTCCCTAGAACCAGTAAGGTAAATCCAAATATTTATGAAATCCTGCTAGGGCCATCCCATTTTTACAATCCCTCAAACTATTTTCTGCTCCAGAAACAGATCTAAAGCCTTTTCAATTTTCTCCTAATCTTGTGCAGTTTTTTGCTATGAATATTTATTCCTGTTTTATGGTGAATATTTTGTCCCCTTATATTCATTTCAACAGACTGAATTATAAAAATAACCCACCAGTTTCAAGATCTTTCAAACCATGTTGAATTATGTTGCCTTCTCTTATGCATTATTATTCATATTACCAGGTTCGGGCACACACTTCCTTCTACAACACTGAAATAGAGCAAACAAAATGAAATCAAAATACATCTGAATATTGATTCTGCATCTGTTATGGGAACTATTACTGTGCACTTCTCTTGAACCTTAATCCAGTTAAGTAAATTACCCCCTAACTGATCATCTTATTGATTAGACTTTTTATGGTGTTCCATTTTCAATCTAATTCCTATAGCTCAGGTAAATTATAGTATGTGCAAAGCCTTCTCTTTATCTTTCCTGATAGTTGATTCCCTTACATTACCATGGCAAGGCAAATTCATTTAAATTGCTTTAGTGGTATCCCTTGTTCCACTTCCTTCAGAATTCTGGGGGAAGGGACTTTCACACTAAGCAAAGCTCTCAAGCACAGACTTAATGGGAGTGGGATTCTGAAGACTCTAGTTCTAGTCCCAGCTCTGCCACTGGCCAGCTGGGTGACCTTGAACAAATCACTTCACCGCTCTGTGCCTCAGTTTCTCTATCTGTAAAATGGGAATAATTATACTACTATGTAAAGTGCTTTGAAATCTATTGATAAAAGGCGCTATATCAGAACTACATATGATTATTATAAAGTTAATTCTATGCATAACTCAAAGTTTTGCTTAATAGGGATGGACTAAAGCATATGCTCATAATCAAGCCTGTGCTTATGTGCTTTGCTGAATAAGGACTTAAAGCTTGTCAGTCTCCAGACATTCTACGTTTTAAATTACTAACAGTATTCTGTTGTGATCTTGATTTCCTTCAGTATTTCTTCTTCGTGCCCTGGAAAATGTATGGCTGTTTACAGCATCTGTCGCCATATCCTTCTTTGTAAACAGCCTGGCAAAGACTTCGTTTAATGAGACATGCAGGCCGGGGTAAATTCTTTCTTAAAGAATAGATACAAGCTCTTGTGAGTGTCTGCTGCTTCTGGTCAGATTTTAGCAGATGTTTGTGGGATGCCATTTTTAGTTGTTCTCCCTTTATGGAAAAAACTATAGAATTTAATGTAAAAGTATAACTTTTCTGTAGCTTTTTTGGACAATCCTATAGAATTAATAAACAATAATAGCCATGTTACAGAATTCTAGCATATGGTTCAAAAAACCTGTAGTAAGGATATCATTCACAGTTAAATTCTGTAGGTTTTAAGAGTCATTTACATAGCACCCTATTAAATTGAAATAAGACTCTTGTTTTCATCTATTCTACATTTAATAGGATTTTACTATAAGGGTTCAGACTGCAAATATGCAGTGTGCTACATAGGTTGCTACAAGCATCATGTTATCCCAGGCCATCCTCTCCTCCTCCTCACGTTTTTTATTTTTTCAATATTAAATACTGTTGCATCATTTTTGCAGCAGCAAAAGTTTTGATATAGTCTTAGTGTAAACACAATATGATGGTGAAGAGTATAACTGTAGTATTATTGTGAGCTAGATATTTTTAAGAGTTATGAATGCAAAGGCCTTGTGTACCGGACTGCTTTATTGTGACTCTGGATGGCTTCTCTGTCTGAGAGAAGTAATAATACTACTTAAGTACATAGATTGTAAGCTCTTTGGGGCAGGAACTATATTTTGGTTATGTAGCTGTACAGCACCTTGCACAAAGGGGTTGGGGCCCTAGGCACCAACACAATACAAATAATAAATAAATAAAAATAAACAATAAATACTACCACCACTTTCCATTCAGAGATTTTAATGCTCTTTAAGATGGTGGATGAGCATCATTACTGGAGCTGAAATTTCAGGTTTGGAGTAATTTTCTGACCTCTAATCATTATCCCATTTTACAGCTGGGGAAACTGAGCCACAAGAAAAAGTTAAATCACTGACCTGTGGTTCCCCAGAAAATCAGGACAAAGATGAGAATAGAATCCAGGACTCTAAGCTCCCACTCTAGTGTTCTCTATGCTGGACCATGCTGCCTAGTCCTGCTGTTCTCAGGTGTGTAATAAGATGAGGGATAGGGACAGATATCACCAAGGAGCTTTGCTATAGAAAGGCACCATGGTCTAGGATACTTAGAGCCAGAACAGAGTGAATAATGTGTATGCTAGGATTTTCCAAAAAGCCTAAGGCGGTTTTGCACCCAAATCCCATTCGAGATGCAGTGGGAGCTGGGTGTCTAGCTCCCTTAGAGACTTTGAAAATCCACATTGTAATGAATAATTTATCTGATGATTGTGCTGCTGCGAATCATCTGAGAAATTCTCAGATTTATTCATTGTTCAACATTATTGCAATTTTTTTCTTGGTCTGCAGGTCATTTGAGAACAGTTCACTGCAAGTATTCATGAAATCCAGTTGGTGTGAAAGTTAAATCAACACTGTGGGACTATTTAAATTAATCAGTTGGTATTGTTTCTGTTCCCTTTTGGATGATTTACACAACAAACCAACACCAGCATGAATTTTTAATTGTAAATTCAAATATAAATATCACAATTTGAAATTTCCAACACTGCTTGTTAGTTCAAAGTATAAACTGTGGCCCTCAATACATCTGCTGACAGCATACAAAAAGAACAGCAGTATATTTAGCACATTACGGACATGCATCACAAAGATAATGTACATCATATGAAAAGCATAACAAAAGGGGATTCTTGATTGCATTCTGTAGATGATCTCCTCAAATATTCAAGGAGCAAAAAAAGCTTTGTTATTTTCTCCAGACTCTCTATATTAATTAGCAACACATTTGCCCAGAGACATATACTGAAAATAGAAAGCCTAATGCTCCAGAATTCATTTTATAAAGCAATTTCCAAAAAAGTTTTAGTCCAAAATGAAATAATGTGTTTGGGAAATTAATGATCCACCTGATTAATTTTTCTGTACTCCATAATACTGCTGTGTCTTCACTACACTTCCAGTTGCTGGATTGTAAGTGGGTTATAATTCTCTAAAAATAACGACTTGCTTCAGCAAACTAGTTCTGAGTAAAGTTTGCAAAGAGGTTGGGTGGCAGCTATAGAATAATACGAAGAAACTCCTTGAACTTTTGTAACATGATTGATTCCTGGTGGCCTTTAACTGATACAATACACAATATATAACACTTTATGGTGTATTATGTGATATATATGGCACTCATTTTTTTGAGAGGACACATTTCCCTAACATTGTAAAAGACAAAATCCAAAGTGACAGGGAAGTTGGTGCTCTCATAGTGAAACAATACCATATGTATGTAATATTCACTGGATTGCAATAAATCACAAAAAGTTTTAAATAAACGTACCGTCTTACTGTCTTCAACTTTACACTTCCATACAGTGTTTGAGTTTTTAATCTTGCACAGTCCACCTTGCACAAACTGTAGTTCTAGCAAAAAGGAAAGGAGTACTTGTGGCACTTAGAATTTGTTAGTCTCTAAGGTGCCACAAGTCCTCCTTTTCTTTTTGTGGATACAGACTAACACGGTTGCTATTCTGAAACCTGTGGTTCTAGCATAATCTCTAGGGGAAATATCCCACAAAGGCCTGTTTGTCAAGGTTCCACCAAATTTCTCAAAGCTGTTTTTGCGTGCATACCTTCAGTTTCCATCCACAGTTACTTTATCATTGGTCTCATGTGGGCCAAGACTTGGAGCCAAATTCTGCCCTCTTTTGCTCATGCTGAATAGTAGCTGACTACGCCTGTGAGGATTTCCACTGAATCCACAATCAAAAAGTGCTTGTTTTGCAGCATCAGGTGCCTGAGCTACCCCAAAACATATAAGAACAGCCATTCTTGTGAGACTTCTGCCCAAGTTTTCTGCTACTTGAAAACAACTTGTGAGATTTTTTGGTAAGAGTCAATCCAAACCGGAACCTCAGTCCCTTTCAGCCCAGAAACCCAAGTCTGAGTCTAAATCTAATATGGATTCCCTGCTCAGAACTCCACATTGCAGAGGAGAGATCCACCCCACAGTATGCTTCCAGGACATAATTGTTCCTGAGTCTTTCAAAGAGCAGGACACCTTTTATTTTTAACCCACAAAGCAACTGTTTCCTTGTGTCTCTCTTAAAAATGCCAAGCACAGTACATCAGCGCCACAGTAAAAAGAATATACATGTTTTCAGCAAGAAGCAATTATTCAAAACTCAGTGAGCATGTCAAATCGCGTCAGTTACAACACCTAATATCAGAATTCTTCATGTATAGACAGCAAGATGGGAGAGTTTGTTTTCCCTAGGGCTCAGCTTTGATGATTTCCATTGTTTCTAATAGACATTATGCTGTCTAAAACCTGTAGACATGAGGGCTCCTCTTCTTATCATTCAACAAGAATACAGATTAAGAAGGTGTGTGTTTCCTATCAAGGATTTTCTTTTTCTTTTTTCTTTTCTTTGTGGGGGGGGAGTAAGGGAAGGTGCAGGGGAGAGAATAGAAAATATAAATAAAAGCCAGGATTAAATTTCTGCAGCAAATTCTCCTTCCCAATGTACAAACAGAGATCATGGATTAAAAAAATTCTATCAACCATCTAACTTTCAACAAACTGAGAATTGTTGTGCAAGTGATATCTAGGAATCCTCCAGCCAGCAGACAGAACCCTTACAGAGCAATGATTTTCTTTATCAGACCAACCACCGAGCCGAACAACCGTAACACAACTCAGAGGAAATAGCAAGGGCCAAATTCTGGTCCTCGGGTCCTGGCCATATTTTGGTGGGACAGCACAGGTATTGCAAGCTTAATTCTTCGCTCCCATTAAAGTCATTGTGAGTCTTGTTATTGACTTTAATGGGTGCAGGATTAGACCCTATGCCAGCCACCCCAAGGCAGAGAGGAAGGGCAGCATGACTCCGCCCTTCCATCTGCAGCAGCTGGCTGAACACAGTGGGGAGCACAAGCTGCACCCTTTCAAAGGCTGGCAGAGCTAACACATCAGCATGTGCTTCCCTAGGGCCCCTGAAGGAATTCTGGCTGAATTAGCCATTATTTCTCCAGAAAGTTTCTGCTGCAGCATGGTTCCTTCCTCACCAGGGCTGCATCTTAAAGGCACAGTATATCCAAAAGCCTATTTTTCCTTTCCCATTGAAGTCAATGGTAGTTTTACTGTTGATTTCAGTGGAAGAATTATCGGTCATATCTGGACAGAGTTTTATAATTATATGCCCACAATTGCACATGAATTTATACATGCAAACACCCTGATGTCTGTACACAAATCAGGGGCTAGGGATTACTGGATATTGCTTCAATATCTTTTCCAAGCTGAAAAGTCCTAGCCTCTTTAATCCTATATGAGGAGAGATTAAAGAGACTAGGACTTTTCAGCTTGGAAAAGAGGAGACTAAGTGGGGATATGGTAGAGGTCTATAAATCATGAGTGGTGTGGAGAAAGTGTATAAGGAAAAAAGAAAAGGTAATAGTGGCACCTTAGAGACTAACCAATTTATTTGAGCATAAGCTTTCGTGAACTACAGCTCACTTCATCCTTTTTGAGAATACAGACTAACACGGCTGCTACTCTGAAACCTGAATAAGGAAAAGTTATTTACTTGTTCCCATAATATAAGAATTAGGAGGTACCAAATGAAATTAATGGGTAGCAGGTTTAAAACAAATAAAAGGAAGTTCTTCTTCACTCAGCACCCAGTCAACCTGTGGAACTCCTTGCCTGAGGAGGTTGTGAAGGCTAGGACTATAACAGGGTTTAAAAGAGAACTGGATAAATTCATAGAGGTTAAGTCCATTAATGACTTTTAGCCAGGATGGGTAAGGAATGGTGTCCTTAGCCTCTGTTTGTCAGAAAGTGGAGAGAGATCACTAGATCATTACCTGTTAAATTCTCTCCCTCTGGGGCACCTGGCATTGCCACTATCGGTAGACAGGATACTGAGCTCAATGGACCTTTGGTCTGACCCAGTAAGGCCATTCTTATGTTCTTAATAATTCCATAAAAACTGAAGGATTTACTTCTAGGTTTCTAGATATATTCAATTTTGGATGAAGACAAAGTTATGGGTAGCTTTGAAAGAGCAATTGAAAACTGGACACTATAGTGAAAGATAGTTTTCAAGTGCAGCATTTACCAACAGTAAAATAACCCAATTATAATGTGAGACCAAGATTTTTAAGCAAGGATGCCTAAGATTTGGTTTCTAAATCCATTGACATCAATGTAAGACTGGTTGAAAAATTTCAAAGAAACATTTTTCTATCAGAAAACAGGGTTTTGACAAATAAATTCCCATGAGACACTGTGACAGCTCAGCTACAAGGACAGACCATTAGTGCATTATGGGGAATGTAGTTTGTTTGGGGAGAAAGGCCAATAAGAAAGAATAGGGCATGAAGAACCCACATGGCTTAGAGGGATGTAGAGATTAACGTCTATTGACCCAAAACTAAACTTTTCAGATGGACAAACTAAAATGTAGCAGTTCAATTTAGGAAAGTCAAAACATTTTGATTTGGTAAAAAAATGTTGAAACAAAACATTCTGATATTTCCTAATTGAAATTTTTCAGAACTTCTTGCTCCAAAAATTGTTTTCTATTTTGACTTTTCATTCAGATTTGGAACTTAAATTTTGCAATACCAGAATTTCCCAATCGGAACTGATTTATTTATTTATAACTTTCAGCTCCACCTCAAATGAGACCTGTTGGATGCTCAGCACTTTGAAACTCTGGCCACTTGGTGACTAAACATAGATTTTACAGTTGAACCTCAGGATCCCATTCTTTAAAATCTTGAATATTTAATATCAGATAAATTCTAAATAGCAAGAGGATCTGACTAAACCAAACACAGCAACATGGTTTTATTCTGTACTCACTCTTTTTACTGATGGAATTGTTCTCTGTCTTGTAAACTACATGACAATTGAAGCCAGACTTTCCCTTTTATTTTCTCCTCTACTTGATGGTTTGTCTTATGATTTTAAAAACAAAAATGATCTGCTGATAGAGTAAGAAGTTCCATTTTAAATCACCTGAGAAAAGAACTGCAAATGTTTCTACGGACCACGCAGATTCAAACAAATCATAATGCATTCATAATGCATCCATTGTTCCTCTAAGTATAGGACTCATAACTGTTTTCTGACAGATACAATTCTTCTGTTTTTTAACCCTTTATTTAATGTTTACACTTCATATTCTGACACCATCAGACAGTATTCTTGTGTTAGTCCTTGTGATGCTATAGTTGAAGGATGACAGATGTGCTAGAGACAGATTGTGCAGGTAGCCCTAGTGCTCCCATGCAGGAAGCAGCCAGAATAATGCAGTCAGTGATCCCAGAGTGCATTGATGAGGAGAATTAGTGGAGCTGGGCTGAGCTGAACACCTGAGGGCTTATTAGTGGGTAGATAGGTACCATCCGACACTGCCCTCACCCAGCCAGTGTGGTTCTGGTCCAGTCCACTTAACTGAAGCCTAAATGTGAGTTACCTTTCCAATAAGAGACCTGTGATCCTAGTGGCCCCTTCTGGCCTTCAGATCTCTGGATCTATGAATAGGGCTCATCAAAAAAAATGTAATCGAACTTGTTTTCAGTTGGGTATTTTATAACACTTAATTTATTGTGGAAAGTGTCTGCTTTCCTCAAAAAAAAAATGCTATTTGTTTGTTAGAAAACACTAGATAACTCAAGATTTTCAGCAACAAGCTGAAAAAAATATCTGATTTTTGCTGAATTTTCAGTTTGGGGACCAAAATATTTGGGTTTTGATTTTTCTACAAAAAGTCAGCATTTTCCACTGAAAATTTGGACAAAAACAGAACACTTTTTCATTTTTTTGTCCAAATTTTCAGTGGGGAAATGAAAAACATTTTCTGGCTACCTCATCTTGGTAACATTGGTTCAAATTCTATGATGATGTAGCATATTGCTGGAATTGTATAGGATACGAGAGAAACAAAAATCTGGCTTGTTTTCCCTCTGGAGGGAGAGGGAAACCTCACTTTCAGAGGGTTATCAGTCATGTTTTTAATGGTAAGTTCAGACATGGTTAAATCAGATGCAAAACATATATAAACAAACAGCAATTGACTGATATTTGGCTAACTGATTTACAGGTATTTTTTATGCTAGCAACACTCCAGAAACAACTGTGATTTGAAAACAATTAATCATGATAACCTGTGCACGTTAGTCTTTATTGAAACCATATCACATCATATTTCAATGTGGGGGGAGGAGTGGAAACCTGATTTAAAACAGGCAGAACAGAACTCTTTCAACAGTGGCCACAGTTATTAAGCACACTAACTGTCTTCTCAGCAAGTATCTCAGACAGATATTTATTATTTGCCTCAATAAATTTTCATATAACAAACTACATTTCATTATAGAGCCTAGAAAAGGAGAGACCTTTTAGGCCACAGGAACCAAGATTGTTCCCTTGCAATGTATTTTCCAGGGAAGGGTTAAAATAATTAGGACCAAATTCTGCCCTGAGGTACAAAAGCACATCTCTAGTGATGTTCATGGGAATTGGATATACATATCCGAGGACAAAATTCAGCCCTAAGGATGGACAGAGGGACACTTTCTCACTGTATCTCAGCCCTCATTATATCTTCAGCGGTACTGAATTCTCATGTGGGGTGATCTGAGGGGGAGGTGCAAGATCTATCACAGTGAAATCTTCCATCCCTCCAGCCCAAAGTGAGAGCAGGTAAGGGGTATGGAGAACTACTTGTGCCAGCAGATTGAAGTAGCCTCCAGAGTGACTCTGCAGCTTCTCCACAGCCTGGGGGAAGGATTCTTTCCCCCTGCCACTCATCATATCCCCCTACTATCCAATTTATCTATTAGGGCTGACTGGGCACCGACATGGGCCTTTTGATTTTAGAGCTCAGTCCTAGAGTGCCTACACACACCCTTCAAGTTCAATGGGAGTTCTGCCTATGTGAGGACTGCCTAAAGGCTGGACCAAATGTTTCACAGTTCAAAAAGGGATTGAACCCCAACGTATCTTAGGTACTTTGACTCTTATACGTCTTTCTGTGCTTTTTCAGAATGACTGGTTTGCAAGAATTTTCTATGGTTTTTGTGTGTTCTGCATAAAGCTACTTTTTCTGAAATCACATTTGTCCTTTTGTTCTCTGGTCTCACTTGGCACTAAATACCCAGTTCCTGAGCCGATCTGATTAGCTCGAATTACATGCTTTTACTACTCCTACAAGCTAATGCAGCAGACCTACAATTAAGTGTGGGATGGTTTAAGCCCTAAATGGAACTAAAGTCTGGCCTTAGCAAATGCCTTAGGTCCTTTTTTTTTTCCTCTTTAAATTGGTATTTTTTTAGGCTGTTTTCCAACAGTTGGGCCCCTGAAACAAGTCAGAACAGGGAACCTACTCACTCTATTCACAATTATTGTTGCTCCCAAGCCATTTTTAGTATCTCTGACAGTTTGCTGAATGTACAATATTGCCTTGTAAGGGAAGAATGAATTGGAAGCAGTGATGTGATGTCATTCAAAGTTATATCAAATCAGTATTACGTGTTGTTGGCTTTTTTTCCAGTGTGGACTGGGACATGAGCTAAATAATGCTGCCTTCCCCCCATCCCCGAGTATCAAATACAAATAGCAACCAAGTTGCAAATGAATGAAGGGGGAAAAAATGTTTGGCAGGAGAGCTAAAAATACCATAGGTGTTAGAAGCCCTCCGGCACCAGGAGTCCTGAAATGATGAAAGACTCTTCAAATTTATTCTGGCCAGTTAATCTGAAAACTTCACACAGGGAAACAGAAAAATGGATAATAAACATGATTATTGCCTATAGACCCCAATGGAAAAGGACTATAATTTCAGTATACTGATAGGATTATCTTTAATTGCCCACTGTGAGTTGCAACAGATCATCTGGTGAAGGGGACAATCAGATAACTCTCAGAACAGTGCTTGTGGAATGTGCAGCTCTTGACATCAGGACTAAAATTACCTAAATCTCGTTTCACTAAATATCTTAGTCCCCAAAACCAATATTAAAAAAAAAAACAGTGATCCAGAGAACTGATAAAGATGGAAACCAAAGATGCATTAGGTTGTTTATTCCTTGATAAGGCATGCATTATCTCAACCATATATTCTATAGTACTACCTTCAATTTTAAGTGAGTCAAGTGAGGGGGCTTTCACCACTTCCCTTGGGTGTCTAATATTTGGAAAGGAATTGGCCTTCTTTTTCGAGGTAAGGGGGTGACTGACCTTCATGTTTTTTAGAATGTGCTGCAGAGTAAACTAGTTCATACTGTGGTTTCTTCCTTTTGGCTTGATCCAGATGTTCCAGTCATTGTAAAAGAGTTGGTCAATACTCTAAAGATGCGCTCAAGTTTGTGACTGTACTATTCTATCTTCTGGAGCGACACAACCTTTGCTTTTCCTAAAGCACCAGTTCCCAGTTTCCTTTGTCACCCACTATACAGTTCTATATCCTATATAGCATTAAAGGAAACAAAAAGGTGCATCATTTATTATACATAATACTTTTCTGTTTCAAAAATGTTTTACAGACATCAAGCAGTTCATTAAGACTCACTCAAGCAGTTGTAATAATAAAGGGTTAAATTAAGCTTCTTTTTTTGTTCTGGAGACCTGTCAGTATGTTGTTATTTTCCACACTGATGACTCTGAATTGCTGGATCTTTTCCAGCTATGTTCAACTTCAAACTACATTCTCCTCTTCTCCTTATTCATTTGTGACAGGTGGTCCCCCCGCAGGGTAACTGGCCAGCCCAGTCTTTTCCAGTCTTGCCTTTTGCTAACTCCACCTTCAATAAGAATTGTAGCCCCCAGCTACTATATTTGAATAGAAGACATTTTCATTGTGTAACAAATACAGCTTCTTGTGTAGTGCAAAGCACTCATTGCTTTCTTAAGGCCTGATCCGGAGATGTCTAATTCCTGCATGTGGAGTTTGAGCCTATGCTTCTTCAAGCCAATGGGGGGAAAAATATTAACTTCAGTGTTGCAGGAGCAGGCTTATAATCCCATTATTTTCAACACAGGATGTTCAGATATAAAGGTGAAGAATCAGGGCCATTCATTATCTATTTTTTTAGCAAACTTTTAAAAGAGAGTGCCCCCAAGTACATATACCATTATGATTATTTTAATACGTGTCACTTTTCTAGACATGCAGAATGCTGCCAAACATACTGAGCGAGGGAAATCAGACGTGGTCTGGAACAAAGTTATTTTTGTTCCTGTATTTATGTTTTGCCTTCCTTCATTCATTGCATATGCCATTCCACTTCCACTTCCAGACCATACAGATTCTAAAGAGCCTTAGACACAGAAATGTTGTATTGTGGTGGGGAACATTTCAAATTCTATGTGGTTGCCTTTCCCAGAAAGAAATTATAATGGCAACTCACAGTAGCAACTGAACTGCATGAAAGACCAGATATAACTTAGTATATGTACACGTAGCTCTCTTTCCCTCCTTACTTTGCCATAATTATTGTTACAGGCTGTGTGGTAGTGAAGGCATGTCCACATCTTTGACACCTCAGCACTATTATAAGACATGTTTCTTCCTATATGCTGGTAAAATTTCGATACCTGCATGCTTTTTGAATAAAGTAACCTCCCAAAGTGCTTTGCTTAGAGCAATTTTTCAGTATACTGTGAATTTGTGTTTCATAAATTTGGGGGATTTTCACTCTTTTTAAATTGGGATCTGCACACCCTATTCATCTCATCTCCTTTCCTTCATCCCACACAATATGGCACTCATGCTATAGGGCAAATATCAGTGCTATCCATGTTCAAATAAGTGAATATTGCAAAGATAAAGCAGAACTATAAACACATGGGTTGCTGGGTAGAAGTATTCAGGTGGGAGCTAAAGGACAGCTGGTAAAATCTGAGCTCTTTTGTTTAATTGAGAAACTTACCTCCATGATTGTGAATTCACAGGTATTCAAGGTATTAGAAGATGCACTACAGGTTTATGAAGAGATGGGACATAGTACTGGTGAACGTTTGTGGTAGTCTCCTGCACACCCTTTGAATTTGTGCTCAAAACTGTATCAGCTCCCTTTGAGATCCTTCAGTAGTTACTGGGGGCAGCTGCAGATGTTCTAACCCATGTCAGCAGAACTCCAAGAGCTAAATTACTAGGTAAGAAAAGGACCAATGACGATGCACTGAGAATGGCAGGGACAGGTAAAGTGTTCCTGCTTCTGTGGATCTAGGATGACCCTTCCCAATGGATCCTGAGCATCCTCTAGATGGGGCTCCACTAGATTGGGAAGCCCTTCCTCCTAAAATGCCACAGTCCGACCTTGAATAGGAGGTGTTACAGAAAAGTCCAAGTGAAACTGGGGGATCTGGACCTTGGGGAAAATAAAACTAACAACACTTATCAGGAAATTGGAGGTAGAGCAATGCAACCATCAGCTGGCAGCTATTGCTAGCACTCTTTCAACCGCAGCGTGGCCTGGCTCTGCTGGAATCCTGAACCTATTGCACAAGTGAATATATTCTTGTCACATAGTCTTGTCTCATGCATTCCAGGTCAGTGAGAGGTTGTGTCCCTGACTGTGCTGTAACCCTGAGTGCCTTAATATGCTCTGCTGCTGTAGCTCCCTGTCTGGAGGCTCGTAGCCAGCATACAAGTGTGCACTGAGTGTTTGTATCTTGAGCAGCCCTAGTTCAAGAGCTCTGGATCCACCAGCCCACTGGTTACACTGCAACCACACTCTGGTCTCCACCAGCCTTGGTTACCACTAGCTAAGTGACCCCAATACACCCCACATCCCGAATTTTCCCCAAACCGCCTGCCCTGAAATGTCTAGCCCTCTTCTGGAACATTGAGATGAATAATAAGGTCCATTGCTTCTTTAAAGAGGACCAGTTTCTCCCTCTGTTTGGTCACAGACTTTAAAGCATAATATAACAGAGTATCCATACTGCTCATATAGTGTTAAGATATACATTTACAATGATATTAATTACCAGGGTGTCATTAGCTTTCAAAAGGCTTTCTCCTCTCTCAGCATACCTATTGTATGTACTCTGTTAAAGTCAGATTTAGGGTACACGTATTGTGTGTGGACACACTTAAGTATTACACTGATATCTAATATTTACAATATTATTCGTATAATCTAATAGTATTAGTATCTCTAGTTTCAATGCTTTTACGAAAGAAGCTTGAGATATTGAAATGACCTTATATTTTAAAAGTATGTATGTGGATTTGTCAATGGTGTGACTTTTGTTATCCCTTGTCGTAGCACTTATAAAACTCCAATAATATATAAGGAAAATAATGGATGTGTACAACTCACATAAGATTTGCTTCCTACCACAGCAACAGCAGCCGCCCTACAAGCTAGCATTGTGGGAAACTGTTTTCTCCTAAATGACAGGAGTGTGAGATAATAAAGAGTATCAGTGGGAGACACCCTACCGAAACTGAAGCTACAGAAACTGACATTTACAGATTTCAGAGTAACAGCCGTGTTAGTCTGTCTTTGCAAAAAGAAAAGGAGTACTTGTGGCACCTTAGAGACTAACCAATTTATTTGAGCATGAGCTTTCGTGAGCTACAGCTCACTTCATCGGATGCATACCGTGGAAACTGCACTAGACATTATATACACACAGAGACCATGAAACAATACCCCCTCCCACTCAGAGTTACCAAAAGCAACTACAGCATTTGCTCAACAAACTTCCTGAAAAAGCACAAGATCAAATCCACACAGAGACACCCCTGGAAACCCGACCTGGGATATTCTAGCTACTACCCAAGATCCATAAACCTGGAAATCCTGGGCGCCCCATCATCTCAGGCATTGGCACCCTGACAGCAGGATTGTCTGGCTATGCAGACTCCCTCCTCAGGCCCTACACTACCAGCACTCCCAGCTACCTTCGAGACATCACTGACTTCCTGAGGAAACTTCAATCCATCGGCGATCTTCCTGATAACACCATCCTGGCCACTATGGATGTAGAAGCCCTCTACACCAACATTCCACACAAAGATGGACTACAAGCCGTCAAGAACACTATCCCCGGCTAACCTGGTGGCTGAACTTTGTGACTTTGTCCTTACCCATAACTATTTTACATTTGGGGACAATGTATACCTTCAGATCAGCGGCACTGCTATGGGTACCCGCATGGCCCCACAGTATGCCAACATTTTTATGGCGGACTTAGAACAACGCTTCCTCAGCTCTCGTCCCCCAACGCCCCTACTCTACTTGCGCTATATTGATGACATCTTCATCATCTGGACCCATGGAAAAGAAGCCCTTGAGGAATTCCACCATGATTTCAACAATTTCCATCCCACCATCAACCTCAGCCTGGTCCAGTCCACACAAAAGATCCACTTCCTGGACACTACAGTGCTAATAAACAATGGTCACATAAACACCACCCTATACCAGAAACCTACTGACCGCTATTCCTACCTACATGCCTCCAGCTTTCACCCTGAGCACACCACACGATCCATCGTCTACAGCCAAGCTCTGCGATACAACCGCATTTGCTCCAACCCCTCAGACAGAGACAAACACCTACAAGACCTCTATCAAGCATTCTTACAACTACAATACCCACCTGCGGAAGTGAAGAAACAGATTGATAGAGCCAGAAGAGTTCCCAGAAGTCACCTACCACAGGACAGGCCTAACAAAGAAAATATAGAACACCACTAGCCGTCACCTTCAGCCCCCAACTAAAACCCCTCCAACGCATTATTAAGGATCTACAACCTATCCTGAAGGATGACCCAACACTCTCACAAATCTTGGGAGACAGGCCAGTCCTTGCCTACAGACAGCCCCACAACCTGAAGCAAATACTCACCAACAACCACATACCACAGAACAGAACCACTAGCCCAGGAACCTATCCTTGCAACAAAGCCCATTGCCAACTGTGCCCACATATCTATTCAGAGGACACCATCACAGGGCCTAATAACATCAGCCACACTATCAGAGGCTCGTTCACCTGCACATCCACCAATGTGATATATGCCATCATGTGCCAGCAATGCCCCTCTGCCAATGTAAATGTAAAAGAATAAATGGACACAAATCAGATGTCAAGAATTATAACATTCATAAACCAGTCAGAGAACACTTCAATCTCTCTGGTCACGCACTCACCGACATGAAGGTCACTATCTTACAACAAAAAAACTTCAAATCCAGACTCCAGCAAGAAACTGCTGAATTGGAATTCATTTGCAAATTGGATACTATTAATTTAGGCTTAAATAGAGACTGGGAGTGGCTAAGTCATTATGCAAGGTAGCCTATTTCCCCTTGCTTTTTCCTACCCACCCCCAGACGTTCTGGTTAAACTTGGATTTAAACTTGGAGAGTGGTCAGTTTGGATGAGCTATTGCCAGCAGGAGAGTGAGTTTATGTGTGTGTGTGTGTTCCCGGGGGGCCGCGGGGGGGGGGGTGAGAAAGCCTGGATCTGTGCTGGAAATGACCCACCTTGATTACCATGCACATTGTAGAGAGAGTGGTCACTTTGGATAGGCTATTACCAGCAGGAGATTGAGTTTGTGTGTGTGGTTTTTAGAGGGGGGTGAGGGGGTGAGAGAACCTGGATTTGTGCAGGAAATGGCCCACCTATTGATTATCATACACATTGTGAAGAGAGTGGTCACTTTGGATGGGCTATTACCAGCAGGAGAGTGAGTTTGTGGGGGGGGGGGGGGCGGAGGGTGAGAAAACCTGGATTTGTGCTGGAAATGGCCCAACTTGATGATCACTTTAGATAAGCTATTACCAGTAGGACAGTGAGGTGGGAGGAGGTATTGTTTCATGATCTCTGTGTGTATATAAAGTCCACGGTATGCATCCGATGAAGTGAGCTGTAGCTCACGAAAGCTCATGCTCAAATAAATTGGTTAGTCTCTAAGGTGCCACAAGTACTCCTTTTCTTTTGACATTTATAGAAAGCATTAATGGTGCAGTATGGAGGGACACATGAAACTGTGAGTAATAGTGTCTCAGATTGCTCAGAATAGCTTCAAAATGCAAGAAGAAATTGCAAGCATGTCAATTTATTTCAGTCATTCTAACTCATAGCAGATCAGGTTCAGATTGTAAATATGCAATCAAATGGCCATACTGTAACTTCAGGGTGCCTACTCGTGTGATTAACAGCTCACCAGTGTGAAAAAGGAGTGTACAATGTGGTCAAAAGGGAGGGGAAAGAAAAGAAAGGCACTAGCGCATCATTGTACTACAGTGCCTCAATCAAGCACAAAAAACTAATGAAATCACAAGTCACTGATCCCTAGTACAGAAGGAGAGGGAAGGAGGAAGGAAGGGGATCATAGTAACAGATACTTTGAGGCAATTATACTTAATGTACATTGAAAAGAAAGAGCCAGAATTTCCCTTCCCCAAGGCCAGGTATAATATGGAAAGATCTCTAGGGAAAGATCTCTATCTGCTCTATTTCAATTCATAAAGCAGACAAAGAATTCTGGAAACCCATATTGTTTTGTGCAGCTGGTAACGTCATGTGTCAAGGGTGTTGCGGTATGAAAGCTTGTTTTTATTCTCTCTCTGACATATTTCTTTATTTACCATTGTACAGTTAGTGATCTGATTTGGTTCCTGCAATTTCAAATCCTATGGCTTAAAATCAGATGTTATATCAGAAGGCTCCTCCACCCCTAACGTAAATAAAACTAACCTTCCTTGTTCCTCAGCATAAATATAAAATATTCCATAATTTCAGAGAAAGATGGCTTCAGCTTTTTGATGTGGGTGGGTGGCACCAGTGTGTCTATTTAATTTTACGTCTTCTTGCCAGATTTGAGAAACTTGAGTGATAACATCGACATGATGGGAGATAGAGTACAGAGAGTAGAGTAATTAGTGAGAGTAATTATCACATTTTTGTATGGCGCAAAAAAGAGCCTTGTTGAACTGAGGAAGGATATTACTGTAAAGGAATAACTGTAAGCAGCTGAGAAACTACTGTGATGACCTAGACAAAATACATATTCTGGTTGTAGAGCTTTTCCATTACTGATTACTATAAATGTCAGCCAGTTAAGCAGGCTGTTTATGCAGCACTATTGCTCATCTCAGCTCTGTGTTCCTAAGTGTGTACTGTAAGAACAGAGGTGTGCTGAAGACAAGTTTCTATTTCTAGACTGGATAACTGAGAATGAGAGCTAGTCAGGAATTTCTGTCAAAATTATTTTTTGACAAAAAATGCAGTTTCTGCACAATTGAAATTTCCCAGAGGAAGATTTTGATGGTGCCAAACTTTTTCAATGTTCTCAATAGAAAACTGAAATTAAATATTTCTGTTTGACCCAAATCAAAATATTTCAGTTTGTTGAAATGAACTGAAATCTTTTGTTTTGAGTTTAGCTATATAGTGCCACGGATCCCCTTGGGAGCTGAAGTTTGCTCCCTTTATCTCCTGTGGGGTGGACTTCCTGGCTGGACTACATCCTGAATTTGTACATATCAGAAGCTTCAAACATGGTCTGACTGATTTAGTTGAATGCCTGCATTCTGCCTGCTAGAATACTGAAGTGACCAATTTGGAAGCTTGAATTCGGAACCCTCAAAATGGATACTTTGTGAATAATCTATAGACTACCACTGGTTTGTTTGTGATTTATACTACCTACCCACCAAAAAAAAGGCCACAATTCACCAGGATTTGTATTTGGGCAATATTGTTTGACCACACTTACTCAAAAATAGCTAGAGACAAAGGTGAAGTTGACTACACTGGATCTGTTGTCGAAATTGGGTAAAGTATGGGCATGCACGCACACAAAATGTAACCAGTAAAAAGTAATAAACAATAAAATCAGGTTTTTTTTTAAAAAAGTTCAGATTTAATAATTTCAGGTGTTGTATGTAACACTGAACAGAAGGGTCACTGATGTAAATTCTGATGGAGGTACCAAATCCAGTGGGTAAGGCACTGGGAGTCAGGAGGCACGGCTTATATTCCCAGTTCTGACACTGAACTGCTGTATGATGTTGAACCGGTAACTTTACCGCATCTCTTTTTTCCTTAGTTTTCCCATTTGAAATATGAGGATAGTGATAATTGCATTATGTTAAGTGCTTTGAGATATAGGGAAGAAAACTTGTGTTAGAAGTAAGACCCCAATCCTGCAAATACTTACACATGAGTAACCTTTTGTATGTGAGAAGTTCCTTTATATGTGTAAGTGTTTGCCTGATCAGGGTCTAAGTATTCATATTACTCACCTGAATCATTCTTAGTCAAGCTGATTCCAACAGAAGTCTGTGCATGGATAAGAATTTCTTATGTGAATAGGGTTTGTAAGAGCTGGCTGCCTTCTTTTTTTTTTAATTCTTTTTTTTTAAATGTGACTTTTAACCCTGACAGTGTCCCTTTAAAAGCAATCTCATGTCAATGGTAAAAGAATTCTGGTAACACCTTTTAATAATGGCAAATCCTGATTATTACTTTTGATATTCATTTTAACAACATTAATGATGATGAACGCACTTGGCACGTCGCGTGACTGCTGTGTGTAATTCCTTAGGAATTCCATTTTCATTTAACATTAATTATAAAGCATTCATTATAAAGTGTTACCAAAATTAATTCCCAGTCTTCAGCCCTGTCTGCCAAGTTTCAACCTTCAGCAAATTATTATGGGTGAATTATAGACCCTGGGAAAATGAGATCTATAATGGAATCTTAACTACAGTGATACTTTCAACACAGCAATATTAAAATAAGGACAATATACAGTTGGAGGATTGCAATAATTTGCAATAACATATTCTATGATTCTCTTTCTCTCTGTCCCTTGACATCTTCTCTTTGAGCCCACAAAAATTAAGATATTTGGCAAACTTGTTTAGTCCAATATGACTCACAAGACACTATATTCTTCTTGTTTAGAGACTGCTTGATTATGATATAATGATCAGACTCAGGATATTACCTCTTTGGCAATTCAGCTTCCTGTTGCTGAGGCTGTACAGACACCATGGCAATACTTTTGATACAGCCCAGCAGAGCCAAATGTGGTTCATTAAAAGAAGATTTATTCTCATGCATCTGTCTTGAGTCTGTCATATTCTCCCAAATGGGACTCAAGGCATTTGACAGTCTTATTTTTCTTCCAGCTCTGACATTCACCATGGAGTATATAATTTTATTTCTCTCATATTTCCAGCATCAGAAGTAGCAGTTTTGTATATTTAAAAGGCTTTTGCTGTATCCTGTTTTAACAAGAAATCCTAACTAGACCTTCAATTATATAGCAGATCCTACGGCAGAGGAAAAGGAAGGATGGCATTCGTTTCTCTTGCTTTATGCAAGTTCACACACTGTTATTTGGTCTCTAGTTTTGGTATCTGGCCTTTAACATAATGAGCAGATCCAGGTCCATTCGGAAAAACCCACCCGCTGGAAAAGAAACCCCAAAGATTGAATTTGCCAAGATCAGGAGCTTATTAAAGTGAATGGAGAAAGGAAAAATTAGAGCGGGAATGTTGTGTAAAGATTGAACAGGGAGACAGGATTCCTGGGTTCTCTTTCTTTCTCAGTTATTTATTCGCTGTCTGACATTAGGGAAGTTACTGAATATTTCTGTGTTTTGGTATTTATAATAGTAAAATATTTATTCGGCCTTTATATATGACTTTCCATATTATAGAAGCACTGCACAGTGTTTCCTTGGTGAAGGAGATGCACTTGTGCCTAAAGCACTAGACTGATATTTATTTCTTTTGATTTATAATAAATAAATCAAAGAGCATACACCCCAAGCTCTGGGCACCTTGAATAAACTCTTAGAAGTATAATTAATCATAAACACACTCTGGCAATGCCTTCACCAGCCCCACCCATAAATTAAAGCTTGTTGTTATTCTCTTGTTTAAAAGCTTTGCCATCCTCTCATGGAACACACACAGTATCTGGAATAGAGAAAATACAATGTGACGCAAGTGACCAACATCAATAACAGGGAGTGAATGTTCATGCCGGTCAGAGATTTTAAGGCTAGAAAGGGCCATTAAATCATCTAGTCAACCTCTCGTATATCACAGATCATAAAATTGCATCCAGTTTCTCCTGTATTGAGCCCAATAACTTGTTTAACTAAAGCATATCTTCCAGAAAGCCATCCAGTCTTGAAAAAAAATCCACAGGCTGGAAATTTACTGAAACAATTCAGTAAATACTTATAAATCAAAAGAAATCAAGAGTGGTTTCTAAACTATTTCTGATACAAAAGAAGATACATGTGTGCCATAGATTGTTCAAAATAACCAATTTTATCGTTATGCAAAGAATTTATACCAGTGAGTAATTAAAATATGCGCTTGTGGATATCAAATTGAATTTAATAAAATCTCATTTATTTAACTTAGTGTCAGCCACCTTCTGAAACACTGGTTTTATTTTTTTTTTCAGTTTTAAAAATTAAAGAAGGGAGACACAGGTTGTGCAAGACACATGAAAAAATATTTCCTTAATAAAAGTACAAGCTTTTCTTGAGGTCTAATCCAGATATTTGAGTCCTGCGTCATGCTGGTGATATCACTGACCATGCTGCCAGGATCTACTCAGAATGAAATACGTTACGGTTTTATTGTTTGGTTTTTTTTCTTTTTAGGTGACATACACCTCATCCAAGCGTCGACTTGCAACAACTTGTTTTTAAAAACTCATTTTTTGAATTGTTCTTACAATAAGTCCTGAGGATAAAGATCAAAACAATAGTCAGTATGATAGCAGTCAATGCACAGACACATACATGAGAGCTGGCAGAGTCACAATATAAGATTTTCAGGTTTTCATTTTTATGCGCTTTCCACATACCATGCCAACACATATCTGCAGTATGAATAGAAGTACCCAAAAAATGTACCTATCACTACCAGGAAACGTACCACCAGCAGGTGATTCATTCAAAGAATATTTTAAACTACTGCGTGGGTTTCAGCTAATTGATTACAATAATTTTGTCAACGTGTTTCACTCTATTATTCAGTGCTAAGCGTTTTCATCGCCTGAGTAGCTGTGCAAAAATTAACACTGGTACCTCTTTCCAAGCGGCTGTTTGGTTGCTGGGTTGCTGCTAGTACCATAAAAAAAATCTGTTCACAAGGACTGCATTTAAGCCAGAAGATAGTAGACGTAGTATATTGTGTCATTAAAATACATAAATCCTACAGATTTATCAAAGTTTTATAAAAGTTATGACAACGGAAAAGATCTTTAGGTCAGTAATCAGGAGTGACACAGCATAGTCCTGCCAAATTCCAACCCTATCTCTGGTCACAGCCTGACCCTTTCTTGCCCCAGTGCAAACTCACTCATTATTATTTAATTATTTGAATTGCAGTCAGGGCCCTACCATACTTGGTGATACATAAGCACAATGAAAAAAAATCCCAGTTCCTGCCCCAAGAAGCTTACAGTCTAAGTATAGGATGGCCAAGAGACAATAGGTGGACATCTCCTGTCCTCTTATTGAACACCCTTGGAAAATTCTGCTCACACAAGGTGAATAATTGTATTTCAGAGGCAATTTTACCCAGTTTTTTAGTTCATTATTTTCTTTCACATCAGCTATTCTAGGAGAAGACAAACAAGTAAATTTTGTACCCAAACTGGTATATTTTCACAATTTTGCAAGTCTCGCTTGGTCACCAAACCCAATTTTTGGGACTTGGCAGGCAGGCAGTCCCTTCAAACCCAGCCTAAGCCTACAACCTTATGCTGACCTCCCAGAAGCCAACTTTTAAAGAAAAACCAATACAGCTTCTCAATTCTCTCTCTTTTCTCAGCCCCATAGTAAAATGAGCCCCATCTGGCATCAATGAGATCCTTTTCTTTGACTTCGGTGGACTTTGGATCACATTCACAGCCAAACTGTACACTGTGTGTTACAGGGCTTTCAATAAATGTCTATTCTTCCTGCAGTAATTCCAAGATCATTACTGAAACAAATGTGGTATTGAAGAATGTGAGTGGGTGATACTGAGTTTATAATGCATTCATCTTAAACTGCACCTGTGCATCCACTGAGGTATATATTTCAACATTTAGCTTCAGAGATATTTAAGCAGTTGAATAACTTCATCTGGTGGGGTCCACATAGACAGAAGAAGATAGAAAGGGTGTATAAAGTGGCATAAGAAGGGGAAATGTGTGCAGAAAGTAAAACAGTATATATATGCAAAGTCATTTCCTATCTTTCTAGCTTGTAATACTAAAAAATGAAGGGCCAGATGATGTCTCCTTCAGCAGCATATAAAGGATACCCTCTGTGCACAGTTCTTCCCATTTACTTGTGGAAATGGGAGGGATCAGACATCTCTATGATACCACTCCCCTGCTTGTGGGCCTCACTGAGGCCCTTCGTGGGGCATGGGATAATATGGGTGGGAAGGGGTATGTATGGAGGATGCATTACCATCCCCCACCAACCTAACAATGAAACTGCAGAAGGGGCAGGGAAGTGGTAACACAGGGATGTTTATAGGTGGGGGAATCCTTATTGGGGCTTTTTCACTGCCGCTGCCCTGCTAGGGAGGCCGAAGAGATGGGACCTGGGTGAGGTTGCTTAAGTCTTTCTGTATTCTGCGAAGTTCTCTTTAAAAGCTTACATTGCCTTCCAAATACAGTGCTGTTCTCAAATGGATAATTGAAGTTTATGAAATGCAGGGACTAACCATTAAAATGTCACTCTAGGTTGAGGTTGTACTGAGAAACCTCAATTGTCCTGTTGTTCAATTTTATAACAAACAAACAAAACCAAAGGTTTTCAGTTGCAAGGGAACTGTGTCATTTTATAGGATTTTACATCCTTGAATATAGCAGTGAAGTCGGTAGGTGTATTTTAAAATGGATCCACTGAACAACAACTGTTTAATAAGTTAAATACACATTGGAATTACAAAATAAAGTAAAACATAACCAAATAAAACCACAAATTGTTGTAAATTATGCAGGGCCAGATGCTATTGTCAGATCTCCACTATAGAACCATGGCATTTGGCTTTATTTATTCTTTAAAGCTGGAACTGTCAAAGGAGCCTAAGGGCGTTAAGTGTTCAATTTCCACTGAATTTTAATGTGAGTTGGACATTTCAATAGGAGTTCGGCACCGGACTCCTTTAGTTTCTTTTGAAAACCACATTTTAAAAGTCTTTACAACATAAGAGTCCACATCCTTGATTGGGGATCAGCTGTAACATTCCAAGTGGAGCAGATCCCCATAGTCACACATCTCTTTCTAAAAGATATGCTCCAGCTAAATGTTTCTCCACAATAGGTCCGTGGACCAGCACTGGTCCCTGAGATCTCCCTGACACAGTTTAGGAAGACAGCAAGCCGGTCCCTGATATCAAAAAGGTTGAGAAACACTATCACCCAACGCAAGGTATGGGCTGGATCCAGGAATGTAGACAACTGGCAAAAATATATTAATTCATTATCAGAGAGAGGCTCAAACAAAAATCACATATCTGAACAATCTCAAAGTTTGGATTGTTTGAAATTCAGATCCTCATTATATTGTTTATCATGAAAGTTGAACTTACAAATGTAGAAGTATGTACAAAAAAACTGCATTCAAAAATAAAATAATGTAAAAGGTTAGAGCCTGCAAGTCCACTTAGTCCTACTTCTTGTTCAGCCAATCACTCAGACAAACAAGTTTGTTTACATTTGCAGGAGATAATGCTGCCCACTTCTTGTTTACAATGTCACCTGAAAGTGAGAATAGGTGTTCTCATGTTACTGTTGTAGCCAGCGTCACAAGATATTTATGTGCCAGATGCACTAAAGATGCATATGTCCCTTCATGCTTCAACCACCATTCCAGAGGACATGCATCCATGCTGATGAGGGGTTCTGGTTGATATCCAAAAGCAGTGTGGACCGACAATGTTCATTTTCATTATCTGAGTCAGCAGAAGTCTGATTTTCTTTTTTGGTGGTTCGGGTTCTGTAGTTGCCACATCAGAGTGTTGCTCTATTAAGACTTCTGAAAGAATGCGCCACACCTCATCCCTCTCAGATTTTGAAGGCACTTCAGACTCTTAAACCTTGGGTCGAGTGCTGTAGCTATCTTTAGAAATCTCACATTGGTACCTTCTTTGCGTTTTGTCAAATATGCAGTGCAAGTGTTCTTAAAATGAACAATATGTACTGGGTCATCATCTGAGACTGCTATAACATTAAATATATGGCAGAATGCAGGTAAAACAAAGCAGGGACATACAATTCTTTCCCAAGGAATTCAGTCACAAATTTAATTAATGCATTATTTTTTAACAGCATCATCAGCATGGAAAAATGTCCTCTGAAATGGTGGCCAAAGCATGAAGGGGCATACGAATGTTTAGCATATCTGGCATGTAAATACCTTGCAATGCTGGCTATGAAAGTTTCATGCAAATGCCTGTTCTCACTTTCTGGTGACATTGTAAATAAGAAGAGGGTAGCATTATCTCCTCTAAATATAAACAAACTTGTTTGCCTTGGCGATTGGCTGAATAAGAAGTAGGACTGAGTGGACTTGAGACTCTGAAGTTTTACATTGTTTTGTTTTTGAGTGCAGTTATGTAACAAAACAAATCTACATTTGTAAGTTGCACTTTCAGGACAAAGATTTCACTACAGTACTTGTATGGGTGAATTGAAAATAACTATTTATTTTGTTTATCATTTTTACAGTGAAAATATTTGTAATAAAAAATAATATACACTTTGATTTCAGTTACAACACAGAATACAATATATATGAAAATGCAGAAGAACATCCGGAATATTTAATACATTTCAATTGGTATTCTATTGTTTAACAGTGCAATTAAAACTGCAATTAATCGCGATTAATTTTTTAAATCATGATTAATTTTTTTTGAGTTAATCATGAGTTAATTGTGATTAATGAACAGTCCTAGTCATAAGCAAATGCCCAGATGTGTGACTGCCTTTTTGTTTCTCTGACATGCAGCCAACATGTTCCTTCTCTTTCTGCATAATTTTCAATAAATACTGGTCAGGCATATTGTAGTGCTAGGCTGTATGATTCAGTGCTCAAAAGTAACTTAATTATTTGATGTTGAAAATAATGTAGGATCACTATACTAGTGTAAGGGAAAAATCTGTTCAAGTCTCGTGCAGTACTAGTTACCCTGTAAGACCCCTAATATTACACAGCCATCTCCAGTTTTCCAGTTACCTACCATGGGCTATGTGCTCTGTGTGGAAATATTATCCAGGATGTTCCATAGCAGATTGATCAACTTATTTTTTAAATTTTAAAAATAGGCTTAAAGTCAGACTCAGCAGACTCCCAGTAATATATTTTAATTATATCTTCATTAAGTGAGCATATTCATATATGATAAATGGCATTCAATTGTTAACAAGTTAGAATGTACGTATTCTTTGGCTTCCCCAGAAAGATACAGCGTTGAGGGAAGAGAGAGTATTATGTCACTCAACAACACCTTAGCATCTATCCTGGAAGCTTACAGCCAAACAGTTGTAACAAAACTGATGGGCTTCAAAGGAAGCCAATCCTGTCCAATCTTTGCCAGCTGGAGAGATGGTAGGATGATGACCATGACTGGGTATCGAGTAGGGACTGTGGGGAAAAGTATCACAGTGAAGTTCAAAACTGTCGTGGGTTACCAAGTCTGGCCACATCACAGGTCCCCGATAGATAACACAGCAAGTTAGAGATTTTTCTCTCACACACAACTGACCCTAAGACACCATCAACACTAATCTTAACTTTTATATCAGTCTGCATTTTATGAATTGCCTACATTCTGTCAGCTTCCACATCACTAGAGCACAGTTAAAATATTTTACAGAAGTAATTAACCACCATTTTTGCAGGAGATCAGCACTGAATTTTACAGAAATATAGAAGAGATGGTAAAGTAGGTAAAAAGGAGTGGTACCTCCCTTTAAGTTTGCCAGCTATTCCATTCAGGACAGAGCAATAGGGAGAGGAAGAGACAATTCCCATTTCTTCAGCACATGTCTCTCCTGGCCCAGAAATGGAAAGCCCTGAAATTCAGCAGTAGCTGGTATGGAATGCTTTCAGGAAGGAACTCTGAGAATCTCGGGCTTTCCAAAGTTTATCCCCTGGTATAATACAATGCAGACTAAAAACAAGAGAAGAGAGTCACTTTCTGCAACTAATGAATGAGGAACTACATAAGAATAAGGGAAATTGTATTCTTCCCAAAGTTATTTTGTCTCCCTCCACTTCATCGTATAGCTACTGCCTAGAACTAGTACTGAATGAAATTTGGATTTTCCAACCCATGCGAAATTCCAACATTTCAACCTCCCCTTCCCCCGCCATCTTAAATCAGGATGAAAATTTGATTTTTTTAAAAGAAATTCTGAAAAAAAATTCAATTCAGGAATGTTGAAACTTTTTTCAACATTTTCAATAGAAATAATATTTTGACACACTGAAAACAAAATGTTTCATTTTGGATTATTGTACTGTACAAAATGCTTAATTTATGATCAGTTCAATATTAAACTACATTTTCCTAAAAGGGCACTTTGTCTGATGGGAGTTGTGTTTCAGGATCCTCATGTCTCCACTTTCTCAGGATTCCTGGCCAGACTAAATATCTCAGAAGTCACCCAATCATGTAACTCCCATGATGCATCACGCAGCTGAAACCTGTATTGCATTATGGGAGATGTAGTCCTTTAAGTAGCCTGGTTGGTTAGAGAGAATGATGGCCTGAACTAAAACTCCCATAAGGTAATGTGCCACAAAGGAAATGCAGTTTAATGTTTTGCTGAACTGATTATAAAGAAAATATTTTGGGTCAGTTCAAAATTAAATATTCCAATTTGGGTTGAACTGAGCCAAAATGAAATAACTCCTTTTAATTGTCTCAATAGAAAAAAATAAAATAAAAAAATCAGCAAAATCAGAATTTTCTGGCTGAAAATCATTCCAGTGGAAAATTCCTCACTATCTCTACCTAGAACCTTCTCCAGCCCACATCTGCTTGGCTTTCTGATACACTTTTAAAACAACAGTACATAACTATTTTTTATACTCTGTAAGATCTTCCTGGCAATAGATGCTGTTATTCTTCATGTGGAGAAGGGAAGATTATTGGGCTCAGTTGCTGAGATGGGTCTGTCTAGGTCTGGTGAAGTTGGCTTGGGGGGAGAGGGGAATGGAAGGTCCTGATTCTCCTACTTCTCCCCTCCCCCACCCATGCCCTTGGCTTTAGCATGTGCTGGATACTTGCAGAAAGGAGCACCAAGAATTTGGGTCTTTCCTAAGTCAGTCCCTCTGCAGGCTCTTCTTGAATGCTGCTGCTGTTCTTCCATGTAGAGGACAGGAGAGGAAGAAAATGGGTCCAGACCCAGTGCACTGGATTGGATTCATTCCAGGAAAGGGAGGACTGAAAGGGTCTGACTTACCCTGGTCTCCTCAGCTGTAGCCAGGGCTGGCTATTTTCTTTCTTTACCAGCAGTAGGTGGGAGAGTTACCTACATCAGAGTATAATAGCTTAAGTTTCCTAGGTAAGAATAGTAAAATGATTAAATGTTTGCAATGGGTAAACTGTAGCTGGCATAGTTTGAAGTTTCCAAGGACAAATGTGATTGGCTTTAAAACATTTGCTAAGAAATCAGTTCTGGAAACACTCAATGTCTAGGACAAGTTTGGCCAAGTTTTGTCAAGTGGCAGAAATCCTACCTCCTTCCCATTTTATCCCTCTTCCACAGTAGCTGCCTCTCTCCTACAAATATATCCAAACTGAAATACTTTTTCATACTTTGAAATACCTGTATCCAGATATGTTTCCTCTACCTGCCCTGGCATTCCATGCTGTGACTCTCATCTTCTCTCACACGGGCCCCTTAATGAAATGTATCTTTCTTGTTGTGGTGGAAAAGAGGCAGTCTGAGAACTGTGGTCAACTGAACAATTAATTGTCAGTCTCAACCATTCCACTCCCTGAACTGACACAGTGTTGGACAGGGGAAACTGATTTCATCCCCTTCATCATTTCTTAACTTCCTCTTTGGTTTCCATTTCCCATTAATATACACAATATGTTGCCATAAATGATGAAAATGGAGAGCTCACTTCCACAACAAATTTTTAAAAGTACAACACTGTGAAATAAGTGTCATTCATCTGAAAGGCTGCAAAAATTTATACAAAAATGACTACTTTTTCCTCACATTTCACATGAGTGTGTTCAGCATATATCAAAAAGTGTCTATATACAATATTAACATCCCTTTAAGGTTTGGCATCTGTGGTGTGGGTATTTTTCTTTTTCTTTCTTTTCTTTTTTTTCTTTTTTTTACCATTTCAGGTAATGATGCCTGACTTGCTCTGTAGTGTACAGGGAAGTCTGGTGAATGTTACACTTGTTTGGCAGACAGGAAGTGACTGCATCATTAACACTATCCAGAAGTGAGTGGTGATAAACCCTGGCACAGCAACAAAAAGAATAGCCAGGCAGAGTGACACGAGAACTTGTGGAAAACATCTGCAGTTCACAGAAGAAACCCACATGACAGAACAAAATAGAATCAGTTCAAATAAACCTTGTCCTGTGCAGGCTATAAACAGAATAAGTTTGAAGATGAATATATTGGCCATGGCATGGCCATGAAGTGAGATAAGATGTATTCTTCTGTTTCTTATTTTAATATAAATGTCAAATGTGTTTTAGTCTCTTTCTAAATATGCTTCAGAATATGATATAATTTTAATCAGTCCAATGAAGCCCAGTTGTAGCTACCATATTGAATTTATCTTTTGAGAATTTCCTGCTTTTATTATTTTAAGACTCTGGCAGTTTAACTGAGACTGAATGGCAGCTAACTCCATAAAAAAAATCTGAGACCAGACTTACAGTAAGGAACGAGAGAAAAATGCATAAGGGTTTCTTTGGAGCCTGATGCGCCACTCATGATTTACCCTGAAACTCAATAAGTTACATGAGTTTCTACATGGTGTTCATGCCCCTACATGCTCTGTATGCTGAATTATTGCCATCGCTCCCTTTTAGCATGAAATATGAGCTAGTTAATGGATTTACCTTATTTTCATATAAGGTATCAGAGTGAAAGTCCAAACTTGGAAAGCACTTCATTGAGAAGAAAAGTTTCTCCCCATAGGTGGTGGAATTTGAATAAAATATTTGTAAGTCTATAATGTTTTCCTATAAGAAACAGCTTTTGACATTTTTTTAAAGGAACTCTTTAAAGTTCCGATAATTATTGACATGTCTAATGTATTTGTACTGCCATGTCTTTCTCGTATAATAACCTGAATGCTCTCAAATTTAAAACAAACTTCTTTTAATGAGTTCAGGAGAATCAGAATATTTGCCTTGGCATGCTTGATATTTTTAGTTCACAGACGTAGCCCATTCAGACATAATCAGCAGCAGGAGAAGGCATTAAGCTTTCCTCAGTATTCCTAACTCAGCAAGTTTGATAGCCAAGCACAAAGTCAGGTAGCCCAGATAATTATTTAGAAAAACAAGAATCACAGACCAGTGAGAACAATGAGATTCTAACTTAAGAGGGGAGGTGGGAGGGAAAAGTTAAATATGAAAAATATTTGAATTAGAAACATATTCAACTAGATTTAATTATTTCAAATATTTTGGGTCAGGTTCAACAGATGCCTTAGCTTTTACTCTACCACTTTAAAGTGTAAAAACAGAATGGAATGTTTGTAAACTTAATCAATGGCAAGTATGTGACCAAGGGATTGGAGGCAGGTATACAGCATACACCCACACTTTTTATTCTGATTTTAGCTTCTTATATTAGAAACTCAAATATATCCAATTTTAACAGCTATGGACCAGTGAATAGGAGGAAAAGAGTTAAATGATAGGTTGTAGTCTCCTAGGGTAACCTTTTCAAAAGCACCTAATGTCTTAGGAGCCTAAGTCCCATGAAAGTTCCTAAATCAATTCAGCCCTTTTGAAAATAGTATTTAGGCTGCCAGAGATACAAAGATAATTAGGGGCTTTTGTAAATCCTATGAGGGACATATCTGCACCTTTAGGCACCTAACTGGGTAAGATCTAGTGCTGTGAAATAACTGAATTTTTGATCCTGTGGCAGTTCTGGGGGGAAGAAAGGACAACCTGAAACCAACTTTTTCCAAAAAATTTTGGCAAAGCAAAAGGTTTTAAAAAGTGTTTTTAAAAAAAATCCATTTCAGAGCAAAGAAGTTTGACCTGAAATGAAGCATTTTGTTTCAGTGTCATGGCTTTTCTGTGTTTTTAAAGATAAAATTGAAGAAAATTGTGAAACAAAACATCATTTTTAATTTTTAAAAATTGAAACATTTCATTTAGAAAATGTCAAAGGAAAACATTTTGGATTTTTTCAGAATTTTTCCATTTTATGCTTTTTTTGGTTTTGTTTATTTTTTTACCAAAACAATTTGGCAAAATCAACAGAAATGTGCAAAATTTTTGGTCAATCCAAATCTGTATTTTTGGTGAAATTTAGCCCTGCTTTCATAAGATGTTCACCTGTCCCTTTTCTCCAGCTCCATGTTATCTTTTTTGGATACCTTGAGATTGGCCAAGAAAAGCTGGAAGCTTTTTAATAGGACTTGGACTCCTAAGTGACCTAAGCTCTTTTCAGACTTTTACCCCTAGTTCTCAGAATAGTAACTACAGATGTTGAATATAAAACAACAGTTAGCAGAGAAGAATTGATTCACAAAGCATTAATGTACTGTGTATATCATCCTTATTTCTAAAATGATCACCACAACACTGGAAACTACCACTATTTCTGGATCAGAACCATGGTGGTGAAATAAGTGGAAAGACAGAATTTACCAAATTTCACTTTTCTCTCCATACGTCAAGCCAAATATGGCTGAACTCTCAAAACACAACCCACTACATTCTGCGCTAGCTTCAGGTGCTGAAAGCTGTAGCCATGTTAGGGTATTGCCACACTTACAGCATATTGCAGTAATTCAGTCTTGAGGTGCTAAAGATATAACTAACTGTAGTGAGCTCTGTTTCTGAAAGATGTTTGAAACCATCCAGCCACAGACAAATGGAAAAAATTGCTCTTACCACTGCTCCCAGCAGGCCATCCAGAAGCAGCTGGGGACTCAGCAGAACCCATGGGGTGTGAACCTGTGTAACAAACAGCAGGCAAATTCTCCCACTCACAAGAGCTAAAACCATCACCAATCTTGGCTGGGTTTCCCAACACACACACAGTCTTACCCAGCCAGTGAGGCATAATCCAAATCTCACAAAGAAGTGAGCAGAGACACTCAAAAGCAATTCCATTTTCCCCAGAGAGGGCCCACCATTGTGTCGTCAAACCCTCATGCTCAATGGTGTCAAAGGCAGCTGACAGATCTAAGAGAGTCAGAAAGAACACCTGGTCTTCATCACAAAGAATGTTATACTAACACAACCATTGTATATTCCATGTCATGCACATTCCTTTAAAATAAATTGTCTGGGGTCCAGGAGACCCAAGGATTCCAAATGTTGCCAGATTGCTTAGCCACAACCTTAATCCTCCCTGAATAAGAGGGATTCACTACAAGGAATAGTTGGAGAGTTTGTCAGCCTCAATATCTAGTTTCTTGAGCAAATGTCTACAAATTGCTTATTTCTTGCCCTTCCTAGGTCAGTACTGACAATCATTTTCAATAATGGATCCAATACAATGCTGCAGGTCTCACTAACCAGAAGAGAAATAGGCCAAGCTCACTGGTTATTAATTTAAATTCCCTCAACACTGCCATAATCTCAGCAAATTACACTGACTGACATTCAAGGGGGCAAAATCCTGCTTTTGGCACCCTAGACATGGCTCTTTTTCAGCACACAGGCTAAACATTCAGTCCAAATCTGAGTGCCTTGGGAAGCTGGGGACTTGGAAACTATAGCATTTTTCCCCAGTGTTTTTCACTGCAGGGAGGCCGGGACTTTGGTGAACATTATAAGGTTCTTGAATGTGAAAAATTGATAACACTGGTGATAGAACTTCCCCAAAATAATTTCTAGGACATATCTTTTAGAAAAACATCCAATCTTGATTTAAAAATTGCTAGTGATGGCCATGACCCCTTGGTAAATTACCCTCACTGTTCAAAATGTACACCTTATTTCCATTCTGAATTTGTTTAGTTTCAACTTCCAGCCATTGGATCATGTTTCTCTGCTAGATTGAAGAGCCCATTACACAATATGTGTTTCCCATGTTGGAACTTACAGACTGTAATCAAGTCACCCCTTAACCTTCTCTTTGTTAAAATAAATAGATGGAGCTCCTTGAGTCTGTCACCATAAGGCATGTTTTCTAATCCTTTAATCATTCTCATGGCTCTTCTCTGAACCCTCTCCAATTTATCAACATCCTTCTTGAATTGTGGATACCACACCTGGACACAGTATTCCAGCAGCAGTTGCCTCAGTGCCAAATACAGAGCTAAAATAATCTCTTTACTCCTACTCAAGATACCCGTTTATGCATTCAAGGATTGTATTAGATCTTTTGGCCACAGCGTTGCACTGGGAGATCATATTCATGTGATTATCCACCATGAGCCCCAAATCTTTTTCAGAGTCATCGTTTCCCGGGACAGAGTCCCCTATCTTGAAAGTATGGCCTGCATTCTTTGTTCCTAGATATATCAATTTACTTTTAGCCATATTAAAATGCATATTGTTTGCGTATGCCCAACATACCTGTATCACTCTGTATCAGTCATCAGTCCTCTTCTTATTTACCACTTCCCAATTTTTGTGTCATTAGTGATGAATGTATGTTTTCTCCAGGTCATTGATAAATAGATAGTGTAGGGCCAAGAACTGATCATGATGAAACCCCACTAGAAACATACTTGCTCTGCGATGATTCCTCATTTATAATTACATTTTAAGACCTAACCGTTAGCCAGCTTTTAATCCATTTAATGTGTGCCAGGTTAATTTTATATCATTCTAGTTTTTAATCAAAATGCCATACAGTAGCAGGTCAAACGCCTTACAGAAGTCTAAATATATTATGTTAATGCTATACTTTTATCAACCAAATTTGTAATCTCATCACACAAAGTTATCAAGTTAGGGTAACAGGATCAATTTTCAAAAAAACCACCATGTTGATTGGCATTAAATACATTATCCCTCTTTTAATTCTTTATTAACTGAGTCCTGCTAAGCTGCTCATTTATCTTGTGCTGAAATAATATGAGACTGACAGACCTATAACTACCTGAGTCATCCCATTTACCTTTTTAAAATAATGGCACAACATTAACTTTCTTTCAGTCTTCTGCAACTTCCTTCCTATTCCAAGACTTATTGAAAATCATCATTAATGGTCCAGTGAGCTCCTCAGCCTGCTCTTTTAAAATTCTTAGATGCAACTTATCCAGACCTCTGAATTTAAAAATGTGTAAATTTAGTAGCTGCTGTTTAGCATCCTCCTGGGATATAACTACATCATCTGTTTTTTCCCCAGAATACTTCTAGAATATGTGCAAAATCCAAAAATAATTTGCATTTGAGTCTCTGATTTAACTTGAAAAATGTATGAGGTCGACTAAGCCTTAAATCTGTCTTCAGATGTTCCTTTATGCAATACCATTCGATGAATTAAGTGTTGTGTTTTTGTTTTTTAATTCGTTTCACCATTTGAGAGTCAAATCACATCCTTTTGAGGACATTGCAAATATAAATCTATAAAACCATGTGAGTTTGGAAATATCTTTCTAGAAAGTTAGAGCACATAGTGGATCTTCACATTAGAGGTTACTGTTTGCTCTTTAAACACATATATAAAGCCAAACTCTAGCTTTTGCTTTGTTTTTTTGGTCAGACCTGAGAGTGTCATTTGCTCATGAGAATTTGTACCTGAAAGCCATCTGACATTTGTTGAAGAGGCTGTGCTGGTAACTGTAAAATATTAATATTGAAGATCTGAGTAGTCGCTTCCTGAATTGTATGCTTTTGACAGGGGAGACGGGGAAATATAGCTCCAAATGCCATATTTTAAAGGTTTGCTACATGAGTAAACACAAAGCTTACCTCACCTGGGAAATCCTATATAATAGATTTAAAGATGAACAAATCCCAATGTTTATTCAGCCTAATGGATACAATGGATTAAGTTGGTAACTTATCTCAATGATGAATGGTATAAGAAGCTGTAATAGGCCTCTTCTGACAGCCAGGGAAAAATAACATTTGTGCCCATAAAAAATACAATAAACTCACGTCGTATTTCATCTTGAAAAGCCAACAGGAGTTCCCAGCCAAGCATTTTTATCACTGGACTACCTTGATTTATACTTTGAAGTTCTCAAAATGAAATATTCAGTCTATCATTTGCTACAAATAAACTTGCCTTCACTTTATCTGGGTAGGAAGCAGTTGACATGGGCAGAGTTTGAGCATTCAGTGGTTATGAAAAAAAAAGCAATTCAGGAACTTCTTCATAACTCCTTAGAGATAACGCTTGAGGAATAAGTAACAGCTTCTATAGTATAAAGGATTCAAACCTGAAAGCCCCTACTTGCGTGAGAAATCCAACAGAAGTGGGTTTGTGGGATCAGCCCCCCTAGAAGACTTTGCAAGACAAATACACCTTGCCTACTCAGTATAAGGCTCCTTGCCAGCTACCAGACAGCTAACATCTCCTGACTGACACCCAGCAGCATCTATAGCTAGCTTTCTCTCCACTTCCCATGACCAGCTGTGGACACAGACCAGGGGAAGTTCCACCTCAAGGGTTTGACAGATAACAGCCTCATGGCTCCTGATTGGCTCCATCCCTATATAAATCCAAGGGGCTTTCCAGGAAGTGTCCAAGCAGCAGTGTGGATCTCCTGTAGCTGGCATGACCGTTCTTGCCCCTTGGTCCTGAATTCCTGGCTTGAACCTTGGCTTGATCTGGACTTCGCCTCCTGACTCAGACCCTGAAACCTGACTTGGATTCTGACCCTTGGTATCAGCGGTGATCTGGAACCCAACTATGAGCTCCTCTGCTACTCCAAGCCTCAGTTTTGCCCCTGCTCTGACCCTGGGCCCTGACTGCCCTTGTCAACACTCACACTTCTACGCTTTCTACTTACTAATTAATACTTAACGGGCCGATGATGGACATTTTATTGCCCTTTTTAAAAACAAGTTTTCAATTTACCATAGAATTTTTTCTTTTGACTTAAATTTACAAAATTGTAAATTAAGTTTAAGTTTATCAAAAAAGCTCCAAGAAACATTCAGTAAAAATTTGTCTTCAGTGCACAGTTAACTTGAGCTCTTATTCAGTTGTTGCTCCAACCCAGCTCCTATCCACACACAAAACCGTCTGGCTCCAGTGGAGTACTTTACACCTGAGCTAGCTGGCTTGTCCTGAGGAATATACCGTTGCCCAAACGCTACTTGAACTCAGGCTAGTAACCTTCTCACTTTGTAGTATGAATGCAGGCTAACCCACTCAAGTGCCTCTAGTCTTCCAAAGCCTTCCCACAATTCCCACTGTGCACCCAGAAGGGTAGACAAGTTATACCATAATTCACTAGGAAAGAATCATAGAATGGCTCTGTTTATAATCACAGAAGCCTAGAAGTTCACATGGGTCAATATAGCAAATAGAGACCCAGTAACTACAGTGTGGCTTTGTAGTGTGTAGCCACTCAAACCCAAACTAACTCAACCTGGGTACAGATCACCTGAATTAACTCTGCAATGAAGACATACCCTAACAAGTGATGGACATATCCATACAAAACACATTCATTCCACACATGTTTACAAAATAAATGAGAGAGAGAGAGACCACCTAGGTAAATAAATGAATGTGCTTTGTAATGTCAGCAGACCAGGAGGACAGGAGCTGGTTCAAAGTTGAAGAGCCGTCACAAGGAATGCTCAACTGCCAGTCCCCTCTTGGTTAAATCAGCATCATTCCAGATAAGGTGCCTCCACCTGTCTCTTTATTCCAGAGATTAAGTTAGTGGTCTCTCAGATTGGAAGGTCCCGAACTATTTAGGACTTTATAGATCAAAACCAACTAGTTATCATACTTTGCAAATGCTCCCTCACTCCCCTCCCTCCCAATCACCACCACCACACACACACACTTTTACTTTCCTATCAATCACATTTTTTTCTGTCATAATTCTCATGGCAAACAAGAGAAATATAAGGAAAGTGACTGTAGTAGTCCCTCATGGTCAGGCTCAGAGGGAAGCCACTCTGCCTGACTGTGTCAGACAGCAAACAACAGCCAATCAGCAATCTAGAGGCCCTGGCTCTCTGGGCGGGGCTGATCAAGGAGCAGTATTTAGCCCAAAGCCTCCTGCTTGGGGCAGACAGCAAGTAACAGTCTGGGGCTCTGACCCTCTAGGTGGGGCAGAGCAGCAAGCAGTCTTTAGGTTCAGCTTTCAGGCTGGAGCAGACAATATTTACAGAGTAGGGCCCACAACCTCCTGGCTGGGACAGGCCACAAACAAGGCATAGGCCTTCTGGCTTAGGGTGAGTAAGCCACCATCCCAGAGATGGGTTTGGTGACAGGAGGTAAGGGGACACAAGCCCACCCTATTCAATCAGGTCCCAGCTCAGGGCCCTAACAGTGGCATGTGGTCTGAAACAAGCTGACTCACTTCCTGGCAGCCCAGCCATACTAATGTCTGGTTCCCCTCAGCTACTTCCTACCATAGTCTGTTGCCATGGCTCTGTTGGCCACACATCCTCAGCAGCTTCTAGGTAGACAGCCAACAGTACCAGGAACTCCTCTCTGTCCTTGGTCCCCTCCAGTGACAGGGCATGGGGCATCTTGGCACCTGGTCCAGAGTCTTGCTGAGGACTTGAGATGTCTGCCTTCTTCCCTGACTCGGCCCCAGCTGAGTGGAGGGCCCTCTCTTTATAATTACTGTTCCATCCTTGCACTTCCATCAGGGGGACTGGCTGGTTTTGCTCCACCCACCAGAGGGAGTGTAGTAGGCCCTCACTGTCAGGCTCAGAATGAGGCCATTCTCCCTCACTACAGATATTATAACTTTGCAGAAACCACTTGCTAGTTTCTTTAGATTTGTCTATTTTGACTTCACAGTTGTGTTGTAATGTAATGTAATGTAACTTAAAACTTGCCAACCTAATTAGAGCTGGCAAATCATTAGCAGCAAATAATTTATTCAGTTAATTTCTCCTTTTTGTCCTGCCCACAAATTGCCCGTGAGTGACTTATCATTTTCTTTACTTTAATTATCATGCACCCAGTAATGCTACAGCATCATGTCTGTCATGACTGGGTGGTCAAAGCAGGGGCTGGAAGTCAGGCTGGATCAGAAGCAGGCGGTCAGAATCCAAGACAGGCCAGAGGGCAAACTGGGAGTCAGCTGTCAACAGGCAGGCAGGTTGAGGTTACCACGAGATCAGCAGCAGGCAATAAGACCAGGTATTGCAAGGGAAGCAGTCCTGAACAGGAAGAACCTAGTTGTAGGGACAACTTCCTGGGCTTGGGTTACATAGAGGCTAGGGACTAATCAGGACCTGCAGGGTTCCACCATTCAGATGCCAGGAGTAAAGTCCTCTTTTAGAGTTCAGCTGCTATTCTAGCAGCTCTTAGCAGGTCATTGGGTGCCAGTTTGGGATGGCCTAGCTCCTAAGATCCCTGTGGATCAGAAGTCAAGACCCATCATCCCTGCTGCTATCTTATCCTAGCAGACATCAAAAGATCAGTACCCCGACGCCCCCAAAAGAACTTAGGAGAGTTCAAGTTTAAAGGCCCAATATTTGGGGTCTCTGTATAGCAGCTGGACTTATTTTAATTGGACGAATAGCACTGCTTTGTACCAGGCATAGTACAGAGAAACACTGTGAAATGCTGCACATGCCTTTGTACTACTGTAGCTAGGGTGACCAGATGTCCCGATTTTATAGGACAGTCCCGATTTTGGGGTCTCTTTCTTATATAAGCTCCTATTACCCCCCACCCAGTCCTGATTTTTCACATTTGCTGTCTGGTCACCCTAACTGTAGCTCAGTCTCAACCTGTTACAACTTATCCTATTTCAGATCTGGGTTTCTCTTGTGCAGCAACTACTAATCATTCAAACTTCACTCTAGGCAAGGCCATTACATTCATTTTGTACTTGTGCTTATAAGAGAATTTTCATTCAAGTCTTCAAAGATGAAGTCAGTGCTGTGTCAGGGTTGGGCCAGATGGCTACAGGAGAGTAATAGAAGGCAGATATATTAGCCCCAGGTTAAGTAGGTCCCTTTTCCCTGGGTAAGGTCACAGGGAAGTTTCCAGAACAATCAGGAACCTTCTGGAGACAATTAAGGCAGGCTAATCAGGGCACCTGGGTTTAAAAAGGAGCTCATTTCAGTTTGTGGTGTGCATGTGAGGAGTGGGGAACAAGAGGCATTAGGAGCTGAGAGTGAGAACGCAGACTGTTGGAGTACTGAGGAGTACAGGCATTATCAGACACCAGGAGGAAGGTCCTATGGTGAGGATAAAGAAGGTGTTGGGAGGAGGCCATGGGGAAGTAGCCCAGAGAGTCGTAGCTGTTGCACAGCTGTTCCAGGAGGCACTCTAGACAGCTGCATTCCACAGGGCCCTGGGCTGGAACCCGGAGTAGAGGGTGGGCCTGGGTTCCCCCCAAACCTCCCAACTCCTGGTCGGACACAGGAGGAGTTGACCTGGACTGTGGGTTCAGAAAAACAGCCAAGCTGAGGGCTGCCATGAAGCTCCAAGGTGAGCAAATCCACCAATAAGCGTAAGACCCACCAAGGTAGAGGAGGAACTTTGTCACAGTGCACTGAGAGACTTTGGGCCAGATTTTCAAAAGAGCTCAATATGTTAGGTGCTGAGCCCTTTTGAAAGTCTGGCCCCCAACTCGGAGTGCTGAGTCGAGTTGTCTGAAACTCAGAATTTTTGCTCCCCTCAAAATTCTGACATTTTGAAAGAGTTTTTGGTCTGATTTGAAATGGAAACATTTCCTTTGGAAAGGAAATTCAGATAATTTTCATTCTGGAAAAACTGAACTGCTTTGGTTGGATTTTTTCAAAATGAAGCAGCCAGCTGTTGGCTCTGTGGCAGGGAGCCTGGGTCCCCAATCTCAAGGCAATATGCTTGGCAGGGCGGTCCTGGACCCACAGATGCTGGAAGCACAAACTCTTCAGCAGCCCACCAAGTGAGCTAGCAGGAAACTAGGCAGGCTTCCATTGGAACCCTGCCTGTGGTTCACTCTAAGTTTATTAAACCAGATAAGTCTCTGCAAAACATTTTGAGTCTGGTAAATCGGCATAATATGACAAAATCCCTGTTATTTATATTTATATATACATATATATATATTTCTGAGATAGCAAGTTACTGGCAAGAGTTCCAGAATGAACTCTGAGTCCAAAAAGTGTCCTCAATGCATCTTTTCGCACAAATGTAAACTGTTAATCAATAGTTGGATATTCAACAATCACCTACTGCTACAGCATATTAAATATTGTAATTAGTAGACACAGGGTCCAGTTTTCAAACACGATTTAAAATTGGGTACCTACCATAGTCTAGATACTACAGGGAAGAGTTCCTTAGGAATATAAATAAATACTACTAATAAATATCCAGTGTAAGTTCATAAACACAGGTTTATGCACCTAACTTTAAATATGAGGTTAACGTTTTGATCCACTGGAATCCAAGTCATGGATTCTCAGCTATGCATTTGACTGTAGTATATCACTTACAGCATATGTCCGGTTCCCTTTGTTTAGCCCTGTGACCTCATTCCCATTCGTGTTATATCTTTAGTTGTCCCCCACAATCATTTGGAATCCCAGACCTGTGGATCCTCCCCTTAGGCTGGGGGAAGGTCCTTTAGCAGTAGGCGGTCTTCTGCCCGCCCACTTCCTGGATCCCAACAGGATCATATGATTAGTGTAGCCTTTTATCCTATTTAATGTTAATCATACTTCAGTGGGTTCGGCTCTGGCGGCTACAGTCTCAAGTTCAACAGGGTTATCTCTGTTCTGGATTTAGAGCCCATGGAACACATGAAACCTTAGGCAAATAACACATACAGTTACAAGATTTAGCAATTTCCGCTAAACTTTAGCAATTTCATTAAAGTTACCAACAAAGTTATAAATGTCACTGCATATATAATTCCTAAAGGTAAGTACCACGTGCCAGTTATACCTACAGACATACGCATATCCTCCTAGATGGTGTTAGAGTCTGTTGGCCCTCTCATGGATTGATCATCAATACGGGAGAGGTTCCTGCTGGAGTTTCCCACAGGAAGATCAATTTTCCTACTCTGGGCACCCTTCTTTTATACTCTGATTCTGTCTATACCTACTTTCTGCGCATGTACATGAAAGTGTTAACCCTTTCTTTCTTATTGGTCTGTGTCCCCTAGAAACACAAGGGACCCTGAATTCTATCGGGTGTGTAGGTTCTCATTAACATTGATGTACCACCTTTATCTTGCAATTAAGGCACATGCTGGAGACAGTATTTGTTGTTACAGCATTTTATAATTTAAATTTAATCTTCCCAGTTATACGTTCCCAATATTACCAGCTGATACCTCTTTTCCCATAATTTTCGGGTTATTTCTCAGTCACTGACTTACGCCATCATTTCTTTTCTCCAAGGCCTAAACTAGCTAAGCTCAAGTCTTGCAGGCCTCAGCCTACAGGTTCTTGTGTTTTAGCTCGTCTTACTCATGTCTCCTACTTGGTTCCTCTAAATACTGATCAATCTTACACTTTTATAATCCTAAAAATCAACTCTAATTTACATACAATGAATATATGTAATATAACATATTGATTAATCATATCATCACACAATAAATCGATAATAAACTAAAATCATTGGTTACATTAACCAGATTATAAATCAGAATGCATTTTCTTCTTATCAAATACTTGCTGCTGATTCTGTAAGTATCATGCTTGGATTGTTAGTAAATCAAAGATTTGCAAAGGAAGCCTCCAGATTACTTTCAAACTTCCCCTAACGTATTTGTTAATGAAGAGAACAGAAATAGACCTCACTCTCTGTCTCTCTCACACACAAATATTGAATTTCCTTATTAAATTAGATCCTTTTCCCAGGGGGGTTATATTCTCCAGCAGAAACAGAGCAAAAGCACTCTTCATCAGAAATGCTGCAAATCAATAAGTGTAACTCCAATAGTTACTATAAAATATTTTCTAACTAGAAGTAAAATACTGCCCTAGGACATGCTCTCTCAGCTGCCTCTACAGTGGGACCTGAGAACAGAATTTAGTCCTTAATTTTACCCTGTTCTGCTAAGATATGCATTTAGAGATATCCAGCAGTAGATTAAGGGTATATCTCAGCAGTTGGGCCTCATGTGCCACAAGGACTGATTGTAGGTGAAATACTGGTGTTCTCACTTATAGCCACATCATGACCCATCAATCCACATACAGAGAATTCCCTTTGGGCATGGATCTCACCCCACTTTTCCCATACAGAAAGATGGCTCAGCCTCTTCCCTGTCACAGTCTTCTCTTTGTAGGATCTACTGGGGACTGGGATATGTGCAGGGGGGAGATTTAGTAGGGCTGAGGCCAGGGAAAGCATCTTTTCTCTTACTCCAGCCTCATGGAGATTTCTTGGGAAAGGTAATAGAATCTGGGATTGTATTTCCTGCTCTGCTGATCACTTTCCATGGAGGGGATGAGCCCCAGTGGCATCCACAACCAAGTGACTCTTGGGTGGTACAACTCTGTTGAAGCTGCACTGCCAGGAAGTGGGTGAGTGGAGGGGAGATGATGCAGGCAATATTCAGGGCAGGTGGTACTGGGACACAGAGCTTCAGTATGGATGATTTAGGCCCCCCTGTGGATCCCTAAACACCTCCAGGTTTGCAGGTCAGCCCTGAAACTCATTCCACAGGGAGTAGAGGATCCCATTTCAGGGGTAAGGTTCAGGTTCAGATTGGCAGTGCCACAATCTTGAGAGCTCTTCTTGCAAGAATTCACCTCCAAAATGTGGGAAATCTTATTAAGTCTGCTATTTTCAAAAATATTCTACTGCCTTGGGCTGAAATTTCATGGGAATGCCTGTTTTGAGATATTTTGGCCCAGTATGAACTGGAAAAAAGGGCCCTTGAGAGTTTAGGCTCCCTCACAGATCCAAATCATCGAGGAGGGTTTGGATGCAGAAATCTGAATCTAATTCCACTCCCAAAACTGGATGTGGTTCAGATGTGAAGTGCTGATTTTGGCCCATCCATTACTGGAACTTCTGGCTGATAACTTTTATAAGCCATATGAGCTTGGTGGCCGAAAAGTTTCAATTTACTTCCATATAGATCAACCAACATATACATAATGTATAGAAATCATTGCCGACTCCTTGCTGAGCTAGCACTGGAGAACTGACTTGTTAAATGTGAGGTGGCTTTGTAATACAGTCTATTAAGGGCTAGGAGGCGAAATGGGATGCAACAAGGAAACATTGTTAACGTTACTGAAAGTTTCTGAGTTTCGTTGCAGCCAGCATTTCAGAGAAGGTGGCAGTTGTCTTCCTGTACACATACTAAATTTAAAAACATAAGGCAGCCATTGTGTCCCAGCATCCTGTAGAGTGTAGAACACAGTACGTTATACAGTATATGGTTCAAAAATTCAAACTTACGGAGTTTCAGACTTTAAAATAACAAATCTAAACTTGTACAGAGGTTATACCACATGGGGGTGTTCATTTCCCTTTGTTTTAGTTGCATAAGCTAAAATCCAACCCCGTACAGTAAACGATGTCTGCTCTATTGTCCTACATAAACACTGTGTTGTTATTCCTCAGTGAAAGGCTGTTTAAAGAAAGCCCTGCATGAATTCCAATAAAGAAACTAGTGTAAGAAAACTGGATTCGTAAAATGAATTAGAACCATTCTACTGTTACATCTACTGGTGCTAGAAAGCCAAGTCAGATAATATTTTATTTGGAGCTGAAGTGAACTGTTGTGAACTCTGACAAACCAGCACTTCAGAGCTTTGTGAATATATTGCCACGAGCATGAGTAAATGTATCCTAGAGTGAGAGCCTGAAGAGGCCTGTTTCTGATCTCTTTACATCCGCTTTACACTGGACTAGCTCTGTTGACTTCAGCTGAACTCCTCCTGTTTTGCATCAGTGTAAGATCAGAATTAAGTCATTTGGGCCTGACTCTCTGCTCAGTTATTACAATGGTGTCGATGAGAAGAGAATAAGGCCCTTTGTATTCATTCCACTCACAGCAGAGTGCAACATTTAAAGCAAATAGGCAAAACCTAGCACAGTATTCAGATGTCTGAATGTGTGGCCCATGCAAGAACCAAGAGAGTTGCTAAAAATAAAAAAAAATATGTTGTGTAGACTGCCATTGCTGAATCTTCAGGATCTCATTCTTACTAGGAAATGCGATACAGCACAGTATTAGACAGTCCACGAGGTTATAGTGCTGTGACTAATTTTTAGAAATGCCTAACTATAGCTAACATAAGATAGTTTCTAAAGTACTTGATTTACAAATATTATAAATAAAAATACATATTTTACCAGCTGTAGCATATCACAGATGTCAATCAGGCTATTATTTGTTTAGTGCAGTAGCCCCCAAAGGCTCCCAAGTCAAGACCAGAGCACCACTCTGCTAGGCACTGTACAAACACATAGGATGGCATGGCCAACCTCTGCATACATCGACAGAATAGTTCAACAGTTGCACGAGCACAAAAAATCAGAACATAGGAGGATCCTTCCAGAGCTGTGTGGAAACTGTATTGTGAGGAGTCCCAGAGGGTTCATTTTTTGAACCTTTACTAATTTTTAATCTATCCTGTATGTACATGGCCTCAGACACAGAAAACATCTCAAAACGAGCGAAATCCCTTGATGATACACATTTGGGTTAGTAGTAAATATGGCATGGCCAACAAAATGCATTCAAAGCTTTGGATCTGCTGTATAACTTAGCTGACACATGGCATGTGAAACTTAATATAGAGTAATGCAAATTGGTTACAGAAATGCAGTTCAGAAGTATAAAGCGAAAGCATGGGAGGGAAACAGGAAGGCTTAATAACAGTGGACACCCAATAAAACAATCATACAAACTGGCATATTGCCAGTGTAGTGCGCGTGTGTGTGTGTGTGTATATATATATATATACACACACCATATATCAGACGGAGCAAAAATCCCACCATCAGCCAGAGGCAGAAAGGTTTAGTCTTAGCCCATAGCTGTGATGTCATCAGAACAAGGCTATATTTCGTTACTTATTCAGATATAAGCACACGCAAGACAAATTGCACAGCTTTTTAAGCAATATGATCACTTTAGGCACACCAGCTAAAGTCAGTGATGTGATGACTAGAAGTGCAGGGATATAAGAAAGTAAAACCATTAAAAAAATGATCCATGTTTTTGGGCCCTCTAAAATAGTATGCATTTGGGGTCATTTATCAAGGGTGGGTTCACCAACTTTAAATTGTGATATGACATATCTGAAAGGCATAACTGTATGTTTTGAGGGTGAAATCCACTCCTGTGCAGGGGACCAGCACAAGGCATACATATCACTTAACTCCCACTTAAGTCCTATTTTGAGGGCCCTCTGCACAGGGGTGAATTTCATCTCTGATGTATTTATTAAAGCTACACAGTTTTACCCACCTCAATCCATGAACTAGAGGGATTACAGAAATATGTGAAATTTCATCTGTCTTCATCTAGTAAATTGCTGGCACTAGGCATTCTGTTAAAATGCCTTTTTAAAAGTCCCTTGAGCTTAGTTATCACTTCGGAGTCTCTTTAAATTCTACCAGATAGCGTGTCTTTAATGGTATTTCATAAATACTATCATCTGCCCACCATTTTTGACTTCCTCAGACAAAACACTTTTTCATTTCTCGTTGTCCCATTATCTTTAAACATTCAGAAATACTGATTTTCATGCATACCTTTTGCCAAAACCAGCAGCGAATCTTACATTTATACATGCAGAATGAGATAAGTGCTTAACCCTGTTACCATGCAATTAGAGCCTTTCAATATCACATTTGCTTGACAGTCAAAAGTTCCCTTCATTGACATGCCTGTATATTGTACTTCTGAAAACCCTCCAGTGAATCCCAGGTTAGCTGAATTGCTCAATTATAGCCTTATCCTAATCCCACTAGTTGAGCATTAACACTGACATACTCCCACATCCTAATCCTGTCCCACTTTGCATTAACTTGCTCTCAGTCCCGCCCCAGAACTGCAAGTTAAAGAACGTGTGTGTGTTAACACAACACAAACACAGAAGTTTTAATCATGAATGTAACAACAAAGTAACAAGTACAAAAAAATATTATACTCCCAGAACATTGGGTAGACACCTATAGAGACTTTAATAAATGTAAGGAAATAAAATAAATTCGTACATAAATGGGTTGAATCGTTACAAATCATGTAACTAATTTATTAGGAGGTGTCTTGAGTATGATTTAAAACAAGAGGGAAATCCAGCTTGAGGACAGATTGAAGCTATTAGAACTAGAAACAGACTCAGAAAATTGAAAGACTTTTATGGGTGATAGACTCCTGTCCTCTATAATTCTCTGCACCGTGGGTAAATAATTCCTTCAGATCTGCTGTTGACAGCTATGATACTGTTGTCAGGTGATAACACAGAGCCAGCCTATAAGTTCTGATCTGAAGGGAAAGTTTGCATCGATTGCAATCTTGGAGAGAGGTTGCCTTTGGGGGAAAAAATATCCACTAAGCTGGAAAATTAGCTGAAGAGCGTTCCAGTGTGGCCAAAATAGAAGCACAATAGCCTAAAGAAGGTTCAAATTGCTTGCAATGAATAAGGCCAGATTCATGATTGGAGCGTCCCCCAGTAAAAATTACTGATGTGGCCAAAATCATACAAGAACAATTCAAAAGAACCTTGAACACTGCTTTTAAAATGGATATCATTGTTAAAGACTCTCATATTTCAGGGATATGAATATGTAGCTCATAAAAACCATGGTCTAAATGTCTCTCAGTATTTGTCTTTAACTAACCACAATACCAGTGAAATTCCTCTAGGTTTCTACGTTCAATATAGTTAAATATGCTTTCAATTATTTTCTTGGCATGGTTAAAGAAGGGTTTTGATAGTCTAAAGCCTTTATGTCAGGCTAGTACAAATGTGGCTTCTTGAAAGATATTGATACTGCTCTGTTACTGAATGGCTGATACAGTAATTTCAACAATAAAATGCCAGCTTATCTTTGCGGGTGTTTCAGGGAAGGGGAGGGCACAAACACTATTCCACACCATGCACAAAAGTTAGGGACAATCACTCCCAGTGTAGGTGCATATCATCCAAAAGGGGACAGGGAAAGGTGAGAAGACACAGGATCATGAGCTTTCTCTCCAGCTGTATCCACATATGGAGCTGGTGAGGTACAATTCCCAGGGAAGATGCATCCCGTGCAACCCCTCCATGTTCTGGGGATCTCTGACTGGGTGGTACAACTTTACCGTGCACTCAAGCCCAGCCTGTTTTTGTGTTTGGAGTTTTTCCCCAATTATTCGTGTTTTCAGGGCAATGTGCATGGACACAAAATCTAGCCAGATAGTTAAATCTGTTTAAACAATATTGTATATCTTGGTTACCCTTCTACATTATGCTGAATGAGGAAACGGCAGCACCTGAGTAGATGGATAATGGGCTATTCAAAAGGTTAATAAAAAGCACAGGCTGGAGAGTGGACCCAAATCAAATTATCTAACTGTATGGGATTATTATGCTCTAGATGCCAGTAAGTAACTTCAAAATTGTTTTCTGGTATTGTGTTTACTAAAATTGCTTTCCTGTGTTCAGGTTTACTGAAATACAGAGTTATGATCACCTAATAAAGGAAACTGGAGATCGACTGTAGTGTTTTTAATTTAAGAGTTATTGAGTGGACAGTGATTTAACTAAGGATCTCCATGTAATATTCTGGGTTTGTGTGTGCACATACATGCGTGTGGGTGTTTAATGTGAGAGAGCACATGTGCTCCATCAAACTGTGTCACACTGCACATTTTAATTGCAAAGTTAGGTTAATACTGCACTTAATGTGGGGGTTTGGGAACAGCCAGCAGAATGGGGCTTAAGGACATCAAAGGAATCAGAAGAGCAACCGTTTAAGAATTTCCTAGTATGTCCTCTTTTAGTCAGATGACTTTTAAGTGCACTTAACAGTGGAAAGAGCAGTGCGGTCAGCCTTAGCAAAGTAGTGTGGAATAACTAGTTCCTCTTCTGAATCACATCAGACTGCTTCTACTGAGCACAATAATACATTTGCAACAGACAAACCTGAACAGTAGAAGGAACAGCAAGACTGCAGTCATTTCCGTTATCAAGATTGGTCTTTGTTTGGCAGTATAATAGAAGTGACATGCAATGCTAGAGGAACCATTTCTCACAGCTGTTTCTCATTGGATAGTACATTCCTAATTTTAACCCTAATACATTGAGGTGATGTTCCATATTGGAAAATCTGGAGTTGAAAGAAAACATATTTCCTAAGAAATGAGGTATCATTCATAGCAAGCCTTTACTAGAGCAAAGCACCAATTTGCAGTCTTCCAAGTATCTGGGGCAAAATCCCAACCCCACTGAAAGTAAATCCTGGGCCATGTCTAGGTGAGTTTAAGAACCAAAAGGCCAGTATCTTGGCTACACTTTAGAATATGTTTTTAATTTTTTGATCGAACATAGCACTCATGAATGATATCTAATCCTGGAGTTCACAATACTTCATTTATCCAGAGACCAGGTATAACACAGGCAGTAAAAGTTCAAGCTTTCCTCAAATTCCTTATCAAAGAGCCTCGACTCCACGCTCTGGAGGACCATTCTTTGATTTGAAAAGGTAAGTCAATCCCCTGCCATTCAGTCCTTTGGCTCCCTGCTGAAGTTGCCATTGAGATTACTAACTAGCTGTCAAATGCCATGGCAGTGTTTATAATCTGGAATCTTGTCAACTACAAAAACACTGCGCCAGATTATACCTGATGAGTGGTCTAGAAGTGGATGACAACATCCAATCACCAGCCCTTCTTTGATGAACATTATATAAAAGACCTGTAGGTAAAGCCATCTATTCTTCACCTTCCTGACTAACACAGGTAGAGTTATTTAGAAACCTATTAAATAAGGGTGTACAATACACTAGAAAAAGAATACATAAATTCTCCATCACTGACCATTTTAAAATCAATATTGGATGCTTTTCTAAAGGATGTGTTCTAGTTCAGGGAAGTCCTATGGCCACAATGGTCCCTTCTGACTTTATAATTGATGTAAAAACTATGTCTTGCATAGATGTTACACTCTGCAAGCAGTTCTGGATCACATAGCCATGTTATTCCACTATTCTCTGTAGTGAACTAGATTTTTTAATCTTTTACATCAAAACTGCTGTTCATCTGAATTCATTTTAAAACATAACAGGATAAGTGCCATCCTCAGATTCATAAGCAAAACCACCCTTGATTTAAATGGGAGTTGAACATGCCTACACCAAGGGCAGAATTTGGCCCAAACGATCCATATTGAATGTACTATAACAAATGAAATGTGCTGTTATATTTTTAATACTACTGCTCCGTGTGAAACTGTTTAACCACAAGCAGTGTAAATGAGCTAGGGAACTTTTTAAACAGACTTTCCCATAAATTCAGCCAGCATCTTTTGGATTGAAAGCAAATGTCTTCGGGTGAAATTCACTGGTGTGCAGGGACCCTGCACAAGGGTTGTGCCATATTTACTACAGAAAAGACCGTGCAGGTTCTAGAGCAGGGTGGGAAAGGGTTTTAAACACCATGAGAATTTCTGAGATTTCGAAAATCTTTCCCGTCCTAAATCAGTCGAAAAGTCGAAATCTCGAAAGCTTTTGCGAACTGATAATCTGAAAAAAAAAACTCAGATCAGTCTAAGAGAAATATTGAGTTTTCAGAATTTCAACATGTTTCATTTCAGTGTTGACCTTTCTTCTTCTTTTATTTTTTTAATATGAACTAATTAAAATTTCAAAACAAGGATTTGTCTGAAACCAAACCAAACAAACAAACAAAATCCTTCATTTTGAAAATATTGAAACAGGAAAAAAGAATTCAATTTTTTTTCAATTGGGAGATTTGTCAAAACTGACACTTTTCTGCAAGCAATTTCAGTTTTGATGCGTCAGAATTTTCCAATGAAAAACCATTTTGCTTGAAAATTCCCAATTACCTATAACAACACCAACAACAGAGAATGAATGGATCCTCACTATTTGATATTCCTGACTAGATACAGACTGATGTTGAACCTGCTAAACACATACCAAAGATTACTTAGCAACAGGAACTCCATTGGGAAAAAAAAATCATATGAAGAGTATCCTAAGTATAAATGGCCTGTGTGCAGCGGGCCAGAACAAGGTCGATACATCTCTAAAGTCTCACTTAAGTCTTATTTAGAGACTTAAGTGGGACTTACATTGCGCATAGGTCTTGTACTGGCTCTCTGCATTGGGGTAAATTTCTTCTCTAATAACTAACTTCTATATTTTTTCTACCAAAGCCAAAAAACCCTTAAAAACAGATTTGTGAAGAAAATAATAAACTGCAATAATAAAAAAATCATTTGAGCCCCATGCAATTAAATAATATTATAATGGCTTGATAATGGCTTGATTTAAAAATCACTCTTACTTCAGAAGCAAAAAAATTAAAAATGTGTATGTTACCTAAATGAATAACATATGTTAAAATAGAAATCATATATCTATATCCATATTCTCTCAAATGGTTCTAAAATACTAAAAATTGTAAAATGAATTATTTGGTTACATCTCTGTGCGTATATGATAAATGGGAAATGATATGTTAAATTATACAAAAAATATATATCCATACTAGTTTTGTTTCTTTTGTTGGAGCTTGCAACTTAGTTTGAATTTTGTTTAGTTCTTTTAATTGGCATAATATTTTATATAATGCTATACTGACCCCAAAAAATCAACTATTGTTATGCCGAAGGTTTGTACCACTGAGACTTCGGATGAAAATATGTAATTTTACATCTTGTCGGTAATTTTTATATATATATATATAACACATGATGCACATGAAACTAAATAAACTTTTGAAGAATTATCATTCTGACTGCAAACAACCCAAACTACTACTTGGATGGGATTTAGAAAAAGGGGCAGAAATTCTGAGGAGAAGCATTATTGCTTTTGAACCCACATTAATACAATTCTGCCATCTCTCCCAATCACTCTTTCATTCCCCCTTCAAACTTCAGAACTGGCCACTATCCTCCATTCCCCATCATAACCCTCAGTAGCTGATGTGGGCAGTTTACACTTTTCCTACGGCTACCAAACTCTGGTCACAACTTCTCCATGGGTGGAAATTCCTGCAGAAAGATAGCCAAGCAGAGTAAACTCTGTTTCTCCTCCTCTGTGATGTTTATGCTTCTCTTGACCTAGTCAGTGTGTGGTTCCTGGCCAGAGAAGCATTTTGTCCTGTGTCTCATCTCATGGAGCACTCTCAGTCTGCTGCTGTCATAACATCAGTAATGTTTTAACATTCTGTATTTTTAAAAAACAAAACAACAACCCAGCAATAGAAAACTATGCCCTCCAATGAATGCATTGAGGGGAAAATCCAGCCCCTTCCACTCCAGCTGCCATATTATAGAAACAACCTTCTCATTACAAGCACAGCTATTTGGAATTATTTCTAGGATACTGCAAGTGGACAAAATGGAGATGCAATGCATATCAATGGCTTTGCTTAGTGGTACATTGGTATGTCGGGGCTGCTTTTTGCAACTGCCATGGCACAAAGCAGCTCCAAACCCAGCCTACCTGGCTACTAAAGGATTCCCCTGGGGAATTCTCCGGTGGTATGGACGTAAGTGCAGAAGCGGAAGGTATGGCCAGAGAAAAGTGGGTTCAGAGAAATGGAGTTGGCCTGGGACAAAGGGAAATGTACACCACATCCTGTAAAAGGGTGGCAAATCATTGTGGTAGGGAAGCACCACAGGGAGCTTAAATGAACAACTGATCAATGCATTTGAGGAGCTCAGCTATTTCAGTTATGGGGCATTCAAGGGGCTGATCCAATGTTCATTGTTGTGAAAGAAACCTTTCCATTGACTTTAATGAGTGTTGTATTGTATGTACCTAGATAGAAAGTGCATAGTGAACTTTATCCTAGTTCTTCTAATATTAATTTTAAAAATTCACCTTGATAGGAAGAATGTGTGGAAATATTTAAGGTCGGACATTTATTGGATTTTAGTCTTTAAAATAGGAACATCAGAGAGCGTGCTGGTATAAAAACAATAAATGTAAGTATAGTTCCAGTTTTTTCTAGGAATGGTAGTTTTATACAGGAGAACAATTTGTATTAGTCAGCAAAGAAAGGATTTGAAGTTAGAATACAATAGAAAGCTACTCCCCTGTCTAAAGTAGCAAATATTGTGCATACAGTACAGTACTCAGAAAAGAGGAGACAACTACAAAAGGGAACGTAAACCCATCAGATATTAAAGAGAATCAAGAGTGACTCACTTTGGCTATTGCAGTGGGATAAGGTTGATATTTTTTCATTCCACTCAGAACAGTAGGATTTGAAAGTGCTTTTATACTGAAAAATATACAAAATGACAGCAGTGGAGGCCAGTTTTCAAGTCTACATATAAACATCATTGCTTGGTTTTGAGTTTTGGAACTCGTGTTCCTTAAAACCATATATTTGATTTTCAAATAGTAAACCCCCTGCCAAGAAGTTACATTTTCCCCCTCTTTAAATAAGCAGCAAGGTTAATGGCATGAAGAACAAATTTCATTTCTCCTGTTCAGTTTTTTCCATCTTTAATAAAGCCTCCAGCAGGCCAGATGGCACCAGTGCAATTGCTAGCAAGTCAATACATCTGGCTACATTCCTGAAATGACAAATCTGATGGATAGAACTCCAGCTCCTATACAAAGCTCCTTTTCAGAACGCTCTCCCTGGTGCTTGTCTGCTTTAAGCAAAACCTAATGTGCGAAAACAAAATAAAATTGAGCTCTTTCACCACTCCATGCTAACGTTTCATTTTCAGTGTTTTTATTAACACTGCTCTCTCACTGCCCTGCTTCTGCACTTCAACCTGAAACTGATGAGAGCTTTCCTTTTGGCACTGCAGAGAAAGGCTGTGTTCTACAGCCTCCATTCTATGATTGTATTGGAACTGCTAACAGTTCAAAGCAGGTTACAACGAAGCATCAGAGGAGTGAAGTTCTGGAACAGCCTTCCAAGGGAAGCAGTGGGGGCAAAAGACATATCTGGCTTCAAGACAAAGCTTGATAAGTTTATGGAGGAGATGATATGATGGGATAGCCTAATTCTGGCAATTAATTGATCTTCGACTACTAGCGGTAGATATGTCCAATGGCCTGTGATGGAATGTTAGATGGGATGGGATCTGAGTTACTACAGAGAATTCTTTCCTGGGTGTCTGACTGGTGAGTCTTGCCCACATGCTCAGGGTTTAGCTGATCGCCATATTTGGGGTTGGGAAGGAATTTTCCCCCAGGGCAGATTGGCAGAGGGGGGGGTTTGCCTTCCTCTGCAGCGTGGGGTAGGGTCACTTGCTGGAGGATTCTCTGCACCTTGAAGTCTTTAAACCACAATTTGAGGACTTCAATAGCTCAGACATAAGTTAGAGGTTTGTTACAGGAGTTGGTGGGTGAGATTCCGTGGCCTGCGTTGTGCAGGAGGTCAGACTAGATGATCATAATGGTCCCTTCTGACCTTAAAGTCTATGATTCTCTAACTTTGGACTTTTATCACAAAAAGCAGCAAGACCATTCAGGAAATTATCCTGAAAAAAAAGCCTAACTGAAAAACCTAAAAATTAAGAAGACGCATTGCTCCTTTCAGCCACAATGATCATTCAGCAGATGAGTTATAAGTGAGAAGTCACACGCGACCTTTTACCCTCATCTGAGTATCAATCTGTCAGTAAGTCACTGGCATTACTTATAGATACAGTGTGGTACCATACAGGTAAGGTATGAGGGAGTCCATGGGTTTGTAAACCATGAAGGGTTGTTGTTTTTTTCACATACACAAGCAAATCAGATGCTGGGGAAATGGCTAATCTGAGCTACTGAAATGTACTGAGTACAGCACTTCAGGTGTTAACCATGCCATCTCTTTGATCAGGTTATTTTTTTTAATTGTTTATATAAACCAGGAAAATGCCATGCATCAGATAAAGTGTAAATGTGCTCATTGAGTAAGAATGTCCCTCCCCCAAAGAAGGTCTGAGTCACTATAATGCATAGCAACACTGCAAAATAAACAGAGGGGGTGGGATGTTTCAACCCTGTGTGGGCCATGTTTATTGATCATTAACAGAGTCAACACACAGCAAGGGACACAGAGTTACATCTGAGTTCATCTGTTTTATGGAGCCAGTGTCAAGATGATTATTGGACACCTGACAACCTAACACGGAGAAATTCTAGAGGCTGCATCTCTGCTCTAAGGGCCAGATTATGTCACCTTTACCTAAATCAAGTAGTTCCTTGAAATCGATGAAACTACTCAAGAATCAAGTTCTACTCACCATGAGTAATGGAGGCCTTTAGACGTCAAAATATATAATAAAAACTAATATATAAATAGAAATCATGATAATTAATTAGCAACCAATGGAGATTCCCTATTGCTGCATGAATCCAAATGGAGTATCTTCTGTGATCTTTCCCTCACAAATGCACATCATGCCCGTGCTTGTTGGAGCCCCACACATCTCCAGATGACATCTGAACTGAATATTAACTTGTTCCAAAAATCTGTTAAGAATGGAAAAGACAAAAGATTCAGTTTCAGGTTTTTTAAACAAACAAATGACAAAAATTGAGCTTTTCCAATTTTACTGTCATGCACTTCTCTCTGGATTATTTTCTCTTTTTAAGTGGGCAAACAACATTAGGCAGGGATTTTCAAAGAGACCTAAGTGAGTTAGACACCCAATTCTCAATGAAAGTCACCAGGCGTTCAGTGCTCAATTCCCTTAAAGTTCCTGCCCTATTCAATATGTTGGAGTTGAAGTGTGTGATAGTAAAATGGGAAGAGTTTCATTTTTATCATTTGTTTATCTAAAAAAACCTAAAACTGAATCAAACAAACCACAAATTTGATCTTTTCCATTCTTAACAGCTTTTTGCAACAAGTTTATGTTCAACTCAGATGGCACCTGGAAATGTGGGGGGCTCTCTAGAGTTGCCAAGGAACATGAGCATGACTTGGCTTATTCAAACATAACTATATTCTACTCCTAGATTCCCTTATTACTGCTATTCACCATTGGAATATGCTCACTTTTTTCTGCATAGTTCAAATTCATATTTCAAAAATGAATGCCCTGCTTAGATTGAAACATTTGTTTCATGTGTGTCCAGGAAATGTTATTATTATTGTTATTATTATTATTATTATTTGTATTGCATAGCACTTAGGAACCCAGTGAGAATCTGGGTCACATTGTACTAGCTGCTTCTCAGGCACATGGTCAGCGACAGATCCAAGGATCTCACAATCTAAATGGAGCTAAAACACATGTAACTGTAACAAAGGATCAATCCTGCAAAAAGTTACATACTCACTTAATAAAGACTTTCTGCTGCAGAAGAGCTAGTTCTAATGAATGGATAACTATTATATATAAAAATAATTCCTTAGAGCTGGAGAAGAGAAAAAGAGGTTTACGGCTCCCTGATTCTTAGGCCTGAACCAGCCCCAACAATGCCAGGCAGTCCTAAATTGCACACCATTGGTGTAGGGTCCTTAATGGAGCTATAGGGACTTGCACCATCTGGGAATCTGGCTCTATGATTCCAGTAATTTGTTGTCCACTCATAAATCTGCATTATGGAAAACAGCCAGAATGGCAAAATATATTGGAGAGCACTCCCTGCATCTCCCATGGAGGGGGAGCGGGAAGGGGTGGTCCCCCTACCAGCGGATTTAGGAAGTTTAAATAGTTAGATTAAAAGTCAAATTATTCAACTATTTCATTGAATCTGTGAAAATGAAATCCTTATCCTTATCAGTAATTTATCTGTAAACCATATAAACATTGGAGTAAATACAGTTTAAAGTTCTGGAGACAAAACATACTTCAAATTCCTTAAATATCAGAAAAAAGAAAAGGAGTACTTGTGGCACCTTAGAGACGAACCAATTTATTTGAGCATAAGCTTTCGTGAGCTACAGCTCACTTCATCAGATGTTGCATCCGATGAAGTGAGCTGTAGCTCACGAAAGCTTATGCTCAAATAAATTGGTTCGTCTCTAAAGTGCCACAAGTCCTCCTTTTCTTTTTGCGAATACAGACTAACACGGCTGTTACTTTGAAACCTTAAATATCAGAGAAGAGCAACAAAAAGAATCAAATACTTTACATCAACAACTGAAAAAAATACTAAACCATATAAAGCATCCAATATATGTAGCATTGTATTTGTTTCCTTTTTTCTGTTATTAGGCGGCTAGAACTATATCTTTGGCTCATGTTGCAGTACAATGCCTATTCCATTAAGTGAAGTCTCTTAGCTAATTGTTTTCTGTCAGCAAGACTCTGAGAGATCTGAGTCTTTATCTTTTTAGGAACCCTCCCTGCATTTGGTCTAATGAGAGCTGGCCTTTCCCATTATCCTCCTTTACCATGCAGCATTGAAGCTTCCAACTTTCAGCCAAGGAGGACTAGATGAAAGAGGCCACAGGGAACCTATTTGGGCTACTCCTAAAATATGCAGCATGGGTCACTAAGTCATGCAAGCCCAACTTTTTCCTGCTGTGATCAATAGATATGCTGCCTGCCTTCTTAACGTGAATCTTCACCAAAACATGTATACAGCCACATTTCGGGTCCGTCTATGCTGTACACTCCTTACTGTGGTGTGTAGAGTAAGTACACTGCATGCCCCTTAGCAAAGGTATAAATAGCAGTGTAGACAGTGAGGCACTTCTTAAGTAAAGACACGCCTGAACTCATAAGGGATGTACCCTACATGGCTCTCCATGAGCCCAAGCAGTGTCTCTGCTGTTCACAATGATATTTTTAGCAGTGTAGCATCCCAGTGCCTCCCTGCTCCTTGAGTCTTTCCTGCCTCAGTGAAAGGCTCTGGCAGGGAAAGGCTTTGACAGCTCCCTGCGGCAGAGAAACGTTCCAGCAGTGTGGAGCTGCTGGAGCCCAGTGAGGAAAATCTCCAGTGAGGAAAGGCTATAGCAGCTTCCCTCTGCCAGAGCCTTTCCCCACTGCCTCCACCCTGCCAGGGCCTTTCACTGCCACATGTAGTTACACACCACAGTGTGATGCAGCCTGCTTTTTGCTGCAGCATGTAGCTACACATACCCTACACACCACTGCCAGTGGTATGCAATGCAGACATAGTTTTTAATGATTCAGTGTGTCCAAATCTTTGGCACCAGCAAGCACCAGCCCATAACCAACAATGTGAATGGATCCATTTGGCCCAGAAAACATTGATTCCTTTACCATCTGAGCCTAAAAGTATTGGAGCAGATAACAGATCAGCATGAGAAGTGCTTATGAAAGAAGGAAGAGTTGGTAGACAATAGATGAGATACTACGTCAAACACAAAAGGCACCAAGAATGGAAACATGAAGCTCATAATGGAAGAAGGATAATTATTTATACTGTTGGGCCTGATTCTTCATGTCTTGCACCATGTGTCTCTCACCTCTCATCTGTCAGTTATCTATTTCTTCCATTAATTCTTCCTACTGCTGACTCTCTATGATCTCTCTTTTGCCTGCCCTGTTATCCTGTGTTTTGTCTTATCTGCATTAGACTGAAAACTCCTTACGAAAGGATGTCTTATTCTATGGACTTTGTATGTAGGGATACATCTTTACTATTAATCAGTTAAGTCATCCCTTTCAAAGACTATGTATTAAATTATGCAGGTGGTTCTCTTCCTTCAATGCTATTTTTTACTGCAAAGCTCATAAATGTGTAGATAAATAATGAAATGAGAATATATTAAAATAATATATGACAATCAGAATCCCACCTACCCTAATTTGCATTTTTCTAAGTAATTGATCCATCAGAAAAATATGCTAAAGAAGAACGTCATATAATTATATTTTAATGCTTTTTGCAACCAAAATCTTTATATTTTATGTGCTAGCTACATACCACTTCCATCTTTTCCACATTTTTGGCATCAAAACTACACTTGCCCTGTCATTATGCTTAATTTCCTTATGTGAAAAGAACTCTGAGGAATGATTTTGCTTTTGAATATTCATCTGTTGAGTTATGTGTTCAAGATTAAAACACACTGATGCAGAATTAATCTCCTAGTAGATTAAGACATCTTTCAGGATAGAGATGCAGGTCTGCCATATAAGAATAACACTCTGCTTACAGTTTTAAAGGGAGAAAGAAATCTGATGAAAAGACACTTCAAACTAAAGTGGTTTAAAAATCTAAGCAATCACTTAAAAAATGTTAATAGTAAGACAAGCACTTAGAAACTATGATGATGGGTACTATAGAAAACAGATGGGTTGATAGAAGTGCATGCATTTGGCCTTGAGGGGTCTAATTACAGCTGTGGGGAATTTTTCATTGAAACATTTTCTGTCTGACAAAACTGATTTGTCAAAACTGAAATTTTTCACAGGAAAGGGTTGCTTTTGATGAATTTCCTTTTTTGAAAAAAAATTTAAAAAAAGTTTTGCCAAAATGACCCCTTTTAACATTTTCAGAATAAAAGGTTCTTTTTTTTTTTTGCTCAGAACTTTTTGTTCAGAAAGTTAAAATGATTGATAGTTTTTTAAACGTTTAAAAAATGGTCAAATACAAAATGAAACATGACACAACTAATTATTTTTCTTGGATTTCACTTCACAATTTTTTTTTTTTTTACATATCTACTTTTTGCCCCATCAGGATAGGGAAAATCATTTCCTGCCTATCTCTAGTTCTAATTAATGGATAACTATTATATATAAAAATAATTATACATGCAGTGTGACAGGGTTGGGCCAGATGGCTACAGGAGAATAATAGAAGGCAAATATATTAGCCCCTGGCTAAGTAGGTCCCTTTTCCCTGGTAAGGTAACAGGGAAGGTTCCAGAACAATCAGGAACCTTCTGGAGACAATTAAGACAGACAGGCTGATTAGAACACCTGCAGCCAGTCAAGAAGCTGCTAGAATCAATTAAGGCAGGCTAATCAAGCTCCCTGTGAGGAGCAGGGAGCAAGAGGCACTAGGAGCTGAGAGTGAGAACACATACTGTTGGAGGACTGAGGAGTACAAGCATTATCAGACACCAGGAGGAAGGTCCTATGGTGAGGATAAAGAAGGTGTTGGGAGGAGGCCATGGGAAAGTAGCCCAGAGAGTCATAGCTGTTGCACAGCTGTTCCAGGAGGCACTCTAGACAGCTGCATTCCAGCCCTGGGCTGGAACCCGGAGTAGAAGGTGGGCCCGGGTTCCCCCCAAACCTCCCAACTCCTGGTCGGACACAGGAGGAGTTGACCTGGACTGTGGGTTCACGAAAACGGCCAAACTGAGGGCTGCTGTGAAACTCCAAGGCGAGCAAATCCACCAATAAGCGCAAGACCCACCAAGGTAGAGGAGGAACTTTGTCACAGCAGTTACTGTAAATTAAAAGCCAAGGATGGATTTTTTTATATAAAAATAGCATATGAAGAAAGGATGATCTTGTGGTTAAGACAGTGAACTAGAGTAGGTTTCAGAGTAACAGCCGTGTTAGTCTGTATTCGCAAAAAGAAAAGGAGTACTTGTGGCACCTTAGAGACTAACCAATTTATTTGAGCATAAGCTTTCGTGAGCTACAGCTCACTTCATCGGATGCATACTGTGGAAAGTGTAGAAGATCTTTTTATATACACACAAAGCATGAAAAAATACCTCCTCCCACCCCACTCTCCTGCTGGTAATAGCTTATCTAAAGTGACCACTCTCCTTACAATGTGTATGATAATCAAGGTGAGCCATTTCCAGCACAAATCCAGGGTTTAACAAGAACGTCGGGGGAGGGGGGTGGTAGGAAAAAACAAGGGGAAATATGGTTACCTTGCATAATAACTTAGCCACTCCCAGTCTCTATTCAAGCCTAAGTTAATTGTATCCAATTTGCAGATGAATTCCAATTCAACAGTTTCTCGCTGGAGTCTGGATTTGAAGTTTTTTTGTTGTAATATCACAACTTTCATGTCTGTAATCGCGTGACCAGAGAGATTGAAGTGTTCTCCGACTGGTTTATGAATGTTATAATTCTTGACATCTGATTTGTGTCCATTTATTCTTTTACGTAGAGACTGTCCAGTTTGACCAATGTACATGGCAGAGGGGCATTGCTGACACATGATGGCATATATCACATTGGTGGATGTGCAGGTGAACGAGCCTCTGATAGTGTGGCTGATGTTATTAGGCCCTGTGATGGTGTCTCCTGAATAAATATGTGGGCACAGTTGGCAACGGGCTTTGTTGCAAGAATAGGTTCCTGGGTTAGTGGTTCTGTTGTGTGGTATGTGGTTGCTGGTGAGTATTTGCTTCAGGTTGGGGGGCTGTCTGTAGGCAAGGACTGGCCTGTCTCCCAAGATTTGTGAGAGTGTTGGGTCATCCTTCAGGATAGGTTGTAGATCCTTAATAATGCGTTGGAGGGGTTTTAGTTGGGGGCTGAAGGTGACGGCTAGTGGCGTTCTGTTATTTTCTTTGTTAGGTCTGTCCTGTAGTAGGAGTCTTCTGGCTCTATCAATCTGTTTCTTCACTTCCGCAGGTGGGTATTGTAGTTGTAAGAATGCTTGATAGAGATCTTGTAGGTGTTTGTCTCTGTCTGAGGGGTTGGAGCAAATGCGGTTGTATCGCAGAGCTTGGCTGTAGATGATGGATCATGTGGTGTGGTCAGGGTGAAAGCTGGAGGCATGTAGGTAGGAATAGCGGTCAGTAGGTTTCCGGTTTAGGGTGGTGTTTATGTGACCATCGTTTAGTACTGTAGTGTCCAGGAAGTGGATCTCTTGTGTGGACTGGACCAGGCTGAGGTTGATGGTGGGATGGAAATTGTTGAAATCATGGTGATTTCAAGGGCTTCTTTTCCATGGGTCCAGATGATGAAGATGTCATCAATATAGCGCAAGTAGAGTAGGGGCGTTAGGGGACGAGAGCTGAGGAAGTGTTGTTCTAAGTCAGCCATAAAAATGTTGGCATACTGTGGGGCCATGCGGGTTCCCATAGCAGTGCCGCTGATCTGAAGGTATACATTGTCCCCAAATGTAAAATAATTATGGGTAAGGACAAAGTCACAAAGTTCAGCCACAAGGTTAGCCGTGGCATTATCAGGGATAGTGTTCTTATAGAATCATAGAATCATAGAATATCAGGGTTGGAAGGGACCTCAGGAGGTCATCTAGTCCAACCCCCTGCTCAAAGCAGGACCAATCCCCAATTTTTGCCCCAGATCCCTAAATGGTCCCCTCAAGGATTGAACTCACAACCCTGGGTTTAGCAGGCCAATGCTCAAACCACTGAGCTATCCCTCCCCCCCCCCCCCCCACTGAGCTATCCCTCCCCCTCTTGACGGCTTGTAGTCCATCTTTGTGTGGAATGTTGGTGTAGAGGGCTTCTACATCCATAGTGGCCAGGATGGTGTTATCAGGAAGATCACCGATGGATTGTAGTTTCCTCAGGAAGTCAGTGGTGTCTCGAAGGTAGCTGGGACTGCTGGTAGCGTAGGGCCTGAGGAGGGAGTCTACATAGCCAGACAATCCTGCTGTCAGGGTGTCAATGCCTGAGATGATGGGGCGCCCAGGATTTCCAGGTTTATGGATCTTGGGTAGTAGATAGAATATCGCAGGTCGGGGTTCCAGGGGTGTGTCTGTGCGGATTTGACCTTGTGCTTTTTCAGGGAGTTTCTTGAGCAAATGCTGTAGTTTCTTTTGGTAACTCTCAGTGGGATCAGAGGGTAATGGCTTGTAGAAAGTGGTGTTGGGGAGCTGCCGAGCAGCCTCTTGTTCATATTCTGACCTATTCATGATGACAACAGCACCTCCTTTGTCAGCCTTTTTGATTATGATGTCAGAATTGTTTCTGAGGCTGTGGATGGCATTGTGTTCCGGACGGCTGAAGTTATGGGGCAAGTGATGCTGGAGCTCTGAAATCATTTCCCAGTTCTGCCACAGATACCCTGTGTGACCTTGGGCCAGTTTCTTAATCTCTCTGTGCCTCAATTCCCCATCGGTAACATGGCGTACTTCCTTTCTCTTACCCTGATCTATTTAGTTGTAAGTTCTTTGGAGCATCAACTGCCTCTTATTGTACGTTTGTATAGTGCCTAGCAATCACAGCTGAAACCTGTAGGTACCACCATTATAATATTACTCATAATAAATATTGTAAAATAGAAATGGGCCCAAACAATAATACCAAGTCTGGATATCCCCAGACTTTGGGGAATGTTAGATTCAGATCTGATTGCAGGGGTGAGGGTGACAGAAGCAGCTGCCCTCTGGAATCTATTCCTGAGGAGCATGAATGGCAGCTTAATGCAACTCTGCTCAACCCTGCCTGATCTCATAAGGACTCAGAAGCACTCCTGATTTAGTATGCCAAAAGATAACTATGGATTCAACAGATTAGCAGGGATGCTTGTCTTCTGGCTATAGCCCTAAGATCACCTACCCGTTCCACAAGCTTCATGTCTGTATCACATCCTGAGTTGAACCCTGACTGGGAATTGTCAAGAATATTGGCAGAGGTCATGTAATGTTGCAATCAATTCATCATCAGGTTTCTGTTATCTGACCCAAACAATTAGAAACAAAGTAGTATCTGATGCGATCATTTCTGTGTAAGGTCTGATCCACACCAACTTGATTTCAATGGAAAGACTGCAGCTGCCTTCCAGGAATTTTGGATCAAGCCTCTAGTAGTGATTTTTTACATGACACTAGCACTTACCTTAGTATAACTTGTGTCGCTCAGGGATGTGGAAAAGCCACCTCCCTGAGTAACGTAAATTACACGAACCTAAGAGCCGGTTTGGACAGTGCTATGTTAATGGGAGAAGTTCTTGTGCCAACATAGCTACCTCCATTCGGGGCGGTGGAGTAATTATGCTGATGGGAGAGCTCTCTCCCATCGGAAGAATGTCTGCACTAGCAGCTCTACAGGGGCATAGCTACACCGCTGTAGCGATTCCAGTGTAGACTAGCCCTAAGACAGTCTTAAAAAGAAAATGAGCTAGAGTAGGGGTAGTCAAGAGGCGGCCTGGGGTTCAAATCTGGACCACAAGAGGCTTTTCAGAGGACCGTGGGAAGCATGCCAGGAGTTGGGGTTTCAGCCCTGCCTGGAGAGGGGGTGCTTCCGTTCCAGCACGCCTCAGGCAGGGCCGAAGCCCCGGGTCCCGGCACAACTCAGGCAGAGCCAAAGTCCCAGGTCCAGGCGCTCCTCAGGCAGGGCCAAAGCCCCGGGTCCTGGCATGAGCAGGAGGCGTGCCAGCCGGGACTTGGAATTTTATCCCCACTGGGACTCGGGGCTTCAGCACTGCCTGGAATCAAGGCTTTAGCCCTGCAGGAGGTATGCTGAACTGAAGCTTCCCCCAGCAGGGCTGAAGCCACAAGTCCCAGCATGCCTCAGGCGAGGCTGAAACCCTGTGTCCCAGCATGAGCAGGAGCCCCACCAGGACTCAGAGTTTCAGTCCCATGGGAGGTGCGCCAGGGCTCCTGCTGTCAGCCCCGCAGGGGTAGAGCTCCACTTAGGGAGGCTGGGGGGGCACCTCCCTCCCCCCGAGTTACATATCAGCCCAGGCACCAGCTCCCGCAAGCACGCAGCCAGTCACTCCTCTGCCCACACTAAGCCCACTAATTGCCCATGGCCCCCCAAAGTTTCATGGTCTGGTCAAAAGCCTCTGGCAGTCTGGATTTGGCCAGCGGTCCTCTTATTGACTACCCCGCAATAGGCCCTGGGTACATTACACACCATTGTATGTGCTCATTTAACAGGTGCACTTGTCATGTGAAAAATGTTTCTCTGGAGTCCGGACCTTGACCATACCTTGACCAAGAAATCTGGACCTTCACAAAAAATAATTGACCACCCATTATCTAGAGGCTACTCACTGACTTTAACCAGCCACAGATAGGAAGAATCCATTTCACCTAGCAGTGACACAGAATTCCCACTGTATTTTGAGAACATCTGGCTGCAAAACAATCTCATGTTCACTGCTACCCCTTGATGTGATTTCACCTCCTTGGACCCAGAGCAGTTGTCCCATATTCAGATGTTCTCTTCCATGAAGAGTACTTGATACTTGGGTCTTGTCTATGTAACAGATATGGTGTTATCAGGAGTGACTTGAATAAAGAAGTACATTGTTTCCAGTGTCAAAGAAATATACAACATCATTCTCCAAAGAAGGTGATTTCTGAAAGAAAATATAGCATATAGGTACATAATTATACGTGCCCCATTATTATGGATATCGTTTCAAGACGAAACAGAAAACTGGAGATTGGTATCTAGACAACAGCAACCTGTGGCAGTTATAAATAAAGGCACTTTTCAAGGTCCATTAATTACTAATCATACCTAGATTAAGGTTGAAGACCACAGGTTTCAGACTGTTGGAAAGGCAGTCTTTTATACTGTTAAGAAATCCAAGTCAGAGACAGGTCAGCTCAAGTTCTATTTAATTTAAAAGATACTCATCTATTATACATTTGTTAGAGGACTGGAAGAATACTGTGTATCTTTCTTATAACGTAGCACACGGGGAAAAGAGTAGGAAAAAAAAATAATCCAAAAGAAGAAAGGCAATGTAATCCTGGCAAAGCACCAGCTTCCGCCTGTTCCCAAAAAACCCCACCAATTAAGAAGACATTGCCACAACATTCTCCTGGAAAGCCAAAGAGCCACAGCTCGACTTCATGAAAGCACCTCGTGCATGTTTGCAAGGAGCTAGTCATACCAAATATATTTAACAGTTAATTGACCTTGCCAGTGAGCACAGATTTGTGTCACCAGGGAATAACCTCCATGTGATGGCCTAATGAGATACACATCACCTCTTCATGACAGGAAGAGCAGTCATGCAGTCTTATATCAGTATACTGTGCTGCTCTTCTACAAAAATAATAAAATACGGAACATGCCAAGCTCTTTTTTCAGAACCAGGGGCCTTAGGCCCGAGCTCAAATCTGTGCTCCATCCAGAAACAAACCCCAAGTATAGTGTGGAACCCTATCCTGGGTGGCATGCACCTGTCTCTGACCACCACAAAGGAGTTTGTCTTTTTCTTATACTTTGGAAACATTTGTGTAGCTTGTCATGCCAATCAAGTCCCATTGAATAGAATCGTGTATGAAATGACACCATTAGGTTAGCATGCACAGTTACCATGATCCTGTGCACAAAAGGTGACTTAGTCACCAAATGCACAACTGCTTTTGGTGCAGGAAAATTGTGTCTCTTTCTGAAAATGTGGCTTGCTAGGTGAAGTGCACAGCACAGAGTAGTAACAATTTCAAATGTTGTACTGTACGCTGACAACAGAGTTTCTTACAATAAGCAATCAAAATGTATCGGGAGCATAACTGAGAAAACGTAAGTGAAATTATAGATATATATATATAAACATAAAATGTTGGTGACCTTTTCAGTGCCTTTTAATAGCCATCAGCCATTCAAGCCTATTGGCATTGTTATCACACTCTAAAGTGAATCTTAATGCAAAGTGGCAATCAGTCCATATATCTAGCTAATTGTCCATTCCACTTCTCTTAGCAAAATGTCCAAGGGACTGATCCAAAGCCCACTGTAGTCAACCGGAGTCTTTCCTCTTGACTCGGATTAGCTCTGGATCAGGCCCCAAGTTAACCACAGCAGCCCTGATATCACCACTGCATCAGTAATTATCAAATATATATTTCCTTAAAAGAATTAACCTTTACCAACACACATCAAAACAATTACAAATTACTGCTCTGTTGCCAGTGTGAGGTCATCAGATGCCAAATAGGGTGAGAGAAGGAAATATTGCCTTTGAAGTTTTCTGATACACTATTGTTCTTGGTCAGCATTTTTCTTCTCCTCTGGGAAGGACAATAGAAAAAGAAATATATGCAGTTTAAAGGGGAATCTGAGGATTCTGCCACTCTAATGCAATATTCAGTGGAGATGGAATAAAGTCTTTCCAATGGAAAGGTTGTTCCTGGGAAGGAAAGTACAGTAAGTGTGACTGAAGTCAGCTGGAATTGCAGAGCTGAATATAAATGATCATGGAGATAATGACAAACAATTTATTTAAAATAACTTGATTTGTATATCAAGATGTTTCACAGGGACAATGACTACACCATAGAGATGGTGAACGTTTGCAGCTGTATTATAAACTTTTTTCCATCTCCATTGTTTGGAAATAAGTCACCCAAGCAAGTCCTAGCAGCTTTGACTCTTCAAGCTGTGCAAAGGATTTATTGCTGGGTACTTTTCCCTCTTACCTCCTCCCCCAATCTTTCACTGGGCTAGAAATTCACAATTGTTTCATGGAGGCTATTGTACTGTATTTTTTTTCCTCATGAGAAAACTTGTTTTATTGTTCCCATGAAAGAATTTGTGATGTCTGATTACAACAAGCAGCTATAAATTCAATTTTTTAAAAAAACTGACTTGTTATTTTGTCCCTTGCGCTTAGTAATTGCACGCGTTTTTATGAACCAGTCATCTAGCTCAGTGGCTTTCAACCTTTCCAGACTACTGTACCCCTTTCAGAAGCCTGATTTGTCTTGCATACCCCCAAGTTTCACCTCACTTAAAAACTATTTGCTTATAAAATCAGACATAAAATATACAAAAGTGTCACTGCACATATTACTGGAAAATTGCGTACTTTCTCATATTTATCATATAATTATAAAATAAATCAATTGAAATATAAATATTGTACTTGCATTTTAGTGTATAGCATATAGAGCAGTATAAACAAGTCATTGTCTGTATGACATTTTAGTTTGTACTGACTTCACTGCATAGACAATCCAGGAAGTTTTTGGAAAGCATAGGGGACAATTTCCTGGCGCAAGTGCTAGAGGAGCCAACTAGGGGGGGCGCTTTTCTTGACCTGCTGCTCACAAACCGGGTAGAATTAGTGGGGGAAGCAAAAGTGGATGGGAATCTGGGAGGCAGTGACCATGAGTTGGTCGAGTTCAGGATCCTGACACAGGGAAGAAAGGTAAGCAGCAGGATACGGACCCTGGACTTCAGGAAAGCAGACTTCGACTCCCTCAGGGAACGGATGGCCAGGATCCCCTGGGGGACTAACTTGAAGGGGAAAGGAGTCCAGGAGAGCTGGCTGTATTTCAAGGAATCCCTGTTGAGGTTACAGGGACAAACCATCCCAATGAGTCGAAAGAATAGTAAATATGGCAGGCGACCAGCTTGGCTTAATGGTGAAATCCTAGCGGATCTTAAACATAAAAAAGAAGCTTACAAGAAGTGGAAGGTTGGACATATGACCAGGGAAGAGTATAAAAATATTGCTCGGGCATGTAGGAATGATATCAGGAGGGCCAAATCGCACCTGGAGCTGCAGCTAGCAAGAGATGTCAAGAGTAACAAGAAGGGTTTCTTCAGGTATGTTGGCAACAAGAAGAAAGCCAAGGAAAGTGTGGGCCCCTTACTGAATGAGGGAGGCAACCTAGTGACAGAGGATGTGGAAAAAGCTAATGTACTCAATGCTTTTTTTGCCTCTGTTTTCACTAACAAGGTCAGCTCCCAGACTGCTGCGCTGGGCATCACAAAATGGGGAAGAGATGGCCAGCCCTCTGTGGAGATAGAGGTGGTTAGGGACTATTTAGAAAAGCTGGACGTGCACAAGTCCATGGGGCCGGACGAGTTGCATCCGAGAGTGCTGAAGGAATTGGCGGCTGTGATTGCAGAGCCATTGGCCATTATCTTTGAAAACTCGTGGCGAACCGGGGATGTCCCGGATGACTGGAAAAAGGCTAATGTAGTGCCAATCTTTAAAAAAGGGAAGAAGGAGGATCCTGGGAACTACAGGCCAGTCAGCCTCACCTCAGTCCCTGGAAAAATCATGGAGCAGGTCCTCAAAGAATCAATCCTGAAGCACTTGCATGAGAGGAAAGTGATCAGGAACAACCAGCATGGATTCACCAAGGGAAGGTCATGCCTGACTAATCTAATCGCCTTTTATGATGAGATTACTGGTTCTGTGGATGAAGGGAAAGCAGTGGATGTATTGTTTCTTGACTTTAGCAAAGCTTTTCACACGGTCTCCCACAGTATTCTTGTCAGCAAGTTAAGGAAGTATGGGCTGGATGAATGCACTATAAGGTGGGTAGAAAGCTGGCTAGATTGTCCGGCTTAACGGGTAGTGATCAATGGCTCCATGTCTAGTTGGCAGCCGGTATCAAGTGGAGTGCCCCAAGGGTCGGTCCTGGGGCCGGTTTTGTTCAATATCTTCATAAATGATCTGAAGGATGGTGTGGATTGCACTCTCAGCAAATTTGCGGATGATACTAAACTGGGAAGAGTGGTAGATACGCTGGAGGGGAGGGATAGGATACAGAAGACCTAGACAAATCGGAGGATTGGGCCAAAAGAAATCTGATGAGGTTCAATAAGGATAAGTGCAGGGTCCTGCACTTAGGATGGAAGAACCCAATGCACAGCTACAGACTAGGGACCGAATGGCTAGGCAGCAGTTCTGCGGAAAAGGACCTAGGGGTGACAGTGGACGAGAAGCTGGATATGAGTCAGCAGTGTGCCCTTGTTGCCAAGAAGGCCAATGGCATTTTGGGATGTATAAGTAGGGGCATTGCCAGCAGATCGAGGGACGTGATCGTTCCCCTCTATTCGACATTGGTGAGGCCTCATCTGGAGTACTGTGTCCAGTTTTGGGCCCCACACTACAAGAAGGATGTGGATAAATTGGAGAGAGTCCAGCGAAGGGCAACAAAAATGATTAGGGGTCTGGAACACATGACTTATGAGGAGAGGCTGAGGGAGCTGGGATTGTTTAGCCTGCAGAAGAGAAGAATGAGGGGGGATTTGATAGCTGCTTTCAACTACCTGAAAGGGGGTTCCAAAGAGGATGGCTCTAGACTGTTCTCAATGGTAGCAGATGACAGAACGAGGAGTAATGGTCTCAAGTTGCAGTGGGGGAGGTTTAGATTGGATATTAGGAAAAACTTTTTCACTAAGAGGGTGGTGAAACACTGGAATGCGTTACCTAGGGAGGTGGTAGAATCTCCTTCCTTAGAGGTTTTTAAGGTCAGGCTTGACAAAGCCCTGGCTGGGATGATTTAACTGGGAATTGGTCCTGCTTCGAGCAGGGGGTTGGACTAGATGACCTTCTGGGGTCCCTTCCAACCCTGATATTCTATGATTCTATGATTCTATGATTCACTAGTGTTTTTTCTGTAGCCTGTCGTAAAACTAGGCAAATTTCTAGATAAGTTGATGTACCTCCTGGAAGACCTCTGTGTACCCCGGTTGAGAACCCATAATCTAGACATGCAAACACATGACTGCTTAGGAAATGAAGCTAAGATGAACCACCCCTTTCCATCTGCCGTCAGTGCCATGACAGACAGTGCTCTGAAGAAGCATACTGCTGATTCTCAAAACTGTTTATATACTCTAGGCCTACTGAATTCTCACCATGAGCTGGAAATTGAAGCCAACTTAGTATCTGCTTTTGCAAGGTACATGTTGGAAGTTACACACCTGAGTAGCATATCTCGTTGGATTGGGGCTTTCATCATTGAAACTGTACTAGAATCTCATTCATTTAAGCATTCATTTATGCTATGAACACATACAATAAAAATAATAATTAAATTATGGGCCCTTTTTTATTTTTTAAGCCATCCACCCCATCAGAAATGCTCATATTATGAATCCCTTTTCCATTCCCAAACTTCTACTGAGCAGAGTTTTAACCACAAGAAGGGAGACATGCCAGAAATTCCATGAAGTCTGCTAAGGGCTTCGCTATTGCTAGTGCTTTTATGTGGAAGGCGCTCAAATACTATGATGATGAACAGCAGTATAAAACCCTAAGAGCAAGAGAGAGAGAGAGATTTTATACTGTCTTTTCATCTTGAGAATCTCAAAGCAATTTGTAGACATATTAATTAATTAATTAAGACCCACTACACTTATGGATTAAGTAAGTGTTGTCAATTAGAGGTGGCCCCAAAATGGAAACATTTTATGAACATACACTTGAAAAATGTGTCCCCTTTTTGCACTGGATAATTTTAAAATTCCAAATTTTTTGAGCCGCTCTCATTGTCATGGATCTCCATTTTAAAGAGAGTCACTGAGGACTAAAATGTAGCAAAGACTCAAATTCAGGTACTGATCCTGTGATCAGATTTCTACAGGCAGATCCCTCTGCTGGACTCACCAAGGTTTGATACAGGCACAGGAGTTCACCCTCACAGACCTGATCGTAGGACTGGGGCCAAAATGGGAACATTTAGAACACCATCTAAAATGCCGCTGGTGTCAGATTTCCTTTCCTAAATCAAAATGGCTGTTGCTAAATATCTTTCTCCTGTGCGGTTTAGTGAAGATTTTCCAGGCACTGATACACAGAAATTCAGTGAAGGCCAGAAAACCTCACAAGAGCAAAAAATGTTTGTAGTTTTATAAATAAGAATAACCATGTTGTCAACAGTTGGAATCTACATGAGCCGCTAATTAAGACAACAGTGGTAGTCACCATTCTGCACACCTACCAGTCAGAAACCTGTGTAGGAAAACATCTCAAGCAGGCTGACATCATTTGGTTAATTAAAACATTTTTTAAAACACCCATTAAGGAGAGAAAAAAGAACAGCATATGTTTGACATTATTTTTCCTTGAAACATATGCTAGATTACTTTTCTGTTGCTTGTAAAATATTTTTTAAAATGTATATTAAAGACATGTTTGGGTGTGTTTCTTTAAAACCAGTTCTGTGTTTTCTCTCAGAAAGCACATGCAACCACTGAAGAATCACTCTCTGGAACAGTGAATAACTTGTAATCAGTGTACATTTTTGGAACTGGGACCATTAAGTACTGTACTCTTCCTCACTGTAATATTTCCATTTTTAATTGAATATGCATGTCATGCCTAATATTTTAAAATACTCTTTCCCCTCTAATTAGATCATTCCTTTGAAACTGTACAACCCAAAGGGGATATACGAGGTCTCCCCTTATATCTAGGAGAAATAAGATGCAATGAATCACAAAATCATATTTTATGCAGTAAAATGATTTTTCCTGCACTGATTTTGCAGGAGTGTAATTTCTGCAGACAAAACTCCTGAAGCACGAGGCTCTATCAGAAGAGAACTGGATGTTTTTCAGATAGAAAAAGAAGAAAATCTATGAAACAAAAACAAAGAAAAGAAAAATAAGTAAATGGCCAAAAGCAGCAAAGACTCTGCAAAAGGAAAGAGTTGGCTAGAACCTGCCACTTTGATTTTTTTTTTAATTTTGTATTTAATAGAACACTTTGAAAAGAGTTTAACTTTCTTTGCTCGGTATTTATTATCATTTCACCTGCCTTGCAATGAGACTTTCAAGCCCTTTGACAAATGGATTGAAATATAAGATTACACAGTTTGAACATAGCTTAAACAGCTCAACACCTTATTGAAATGCTGGATTTTAACTTCTTACAGTATTAATCAGCACTGAATGCAGCTGGTTCCAAATTTTTGAGTGAAAAATTTTCCTATCAAATCAAAATGTTTTGTGGGAAATCAGCAATTTCAAAACACATGTTTTCAGTTTTCTTACTGGAAAATTCCCAATTACAAATTTTGTTTCATTTTGATTTAAAATGTTTTGTTTGGAGAACAAAAAATATGTCACTTTCCATTTTCTGTTCCCCATTTGCTTCCTTTTTTCTCCTCCTCCCCACATATGTTTTTTCCCTAAAAGAGACATAGGGATGGGAAGGTGGAAAAGGGGTGGGGGGGGGAACCTGCTTTTCAGACGTATTTTCTGTTTTCAAAATGGAAAACAATGAGAGTGTGAAAGTAGAGGGGGAAAAAAACATTTTTTTCACAATTAACCTGAAAGTTAAAATATTTGAGTTAAAATACAAATCAGGATTAGGTTTTTCTGCTCGCAAAGGGCCAAAATCTCACAAGCTATTTTCACAAGATTTTTACTCTAAAAAGCAGAGATCTCAAAAGATCAGCCATGCATCTGAGTTTGCAGCTGCATCTGAACTGGACCCAAGGGCCATTTGATTATGACCTGAAACCAAAATAATATGGGCAGGCTTGGATTTGGGGATTCAATCCTGTACCTTTGTAAAATTGGAATGGATTCCAGTTTGCAGTTCCAGATTTGGTCCATCTATAGTTTTTATGTGTAGCCCTTCCGCCCGTCAGAGTTGGCAGCAACAAGGGCCAGGTTCAGTATCTAGGGGTTCCATTTCAATAACACAAGGCAAAAGCAGCTTGAGCCCCCACCCAATGACCTGGGACAATTACATACCACCCCCCGGGCGCCTCTGAGAGGCAATACTTCCCCTCTCGCAAGCACAGAGTCTGAGTGCAGCGAAAGCCTTTTAATAGAAGAGGGAAACAATGTGGCATTATGTTGGGGAAACACAGCAAACAGGATTCATAACACAAACCACAAGCAAAAGACCCACCCCCAAAGTAAGTTTGACAGTGTCCTTTTCCCCTCAGGGTTTTAAGTCCAACAACCCACCAGTCACCCCACCCACAGTTTCTGACCTTGATCAGTGCAGCCCTCAGAGTTCAGAAGTTCATCTGCAGAGTTTACCTCCCAGCCTCGGTGGAAGTGGAGAGAGGTACGTGGAGGCATCTTACAGCTGCTCGGGCCAACAGCCGAGTGCCACGCCTCTCCATGGGGTTCTGATGCAGTCTTCACCGCCAGCTCTGCCTCTCCGCCAGCCACCCTGCTATCCACTCCATGCCACTCTGCACACCTCTCAACTAGCCATCCGCTCCTCTCTGCCAGCCGCCCTGCTATCCACTCCACTCTCCGCACTAACCATCCTGTTGTCCACTCACCAACTTGTCTTCAGCCCGCCCCAGCTCTCACTGACTTCAGCTCTCAGTGACTTTAGCTGGTAGCAGGGGAGCCTCAGTGCTGGTGCACCACTAGCCCAAAGTAGGTCTAATGCTTAGACCTAGGGGTCAGTGATTTCAGCTCTGCAGCAGGTCACAAGACTCTTAACGGAGCCAAAATTAGCTCCGTTATCACACAGTGGAAAGAGGAGGGGGTCAAAGTAGTGTTTATGGCCCTTAGAAGGTACACATACCTCTCCGCAGCCTCTTGCTATTCACTGGATTTTGGAACCCATGTCCCTTGCCTAGCAAGTGCTACTTAGTTGAGGGCGAGTCCCTCCATCATAAAATGCCAAGTACAGTTCTACTGTCCTTGATTCACATAACCAGGATAACAACCCTTTATTACTCCTGCCCCAAAAACAAAGAGACTGGGTATCCCACAGAAGCCAAAGTGACCACTTGGGCAAGCAGTCCATCATGTTAGGCAGGGTGGGTGTGCCCATGCAAACGAGATCAGCCCCTGAAGTCCTTTCCCACAGCTCATCACCAGATGTCAGGGTAGAGCTCATTCTGACTCTTTTTACATAGGTAAAGTTCAGTATCAACTAAAACAACTGGGGCAGGGCAGGTTTAAGTGAAAGTGTTTTTTATTATTTTGGCCTTGGTCCTGCAAGTCATTATGCAATGTGCAACAATAAGTGAAAAGTCGTCATGCTCCAGTGCAAGTGAAAGAGGAGGCCAGTAAGTAAGTAAGGTTAATCCCATAGGGGTTTGAACCTGGGAGTGGCACCTCTGAAGCACAGAATTCCACCTTTGGAGCTAAAGGAGTAGCTATGTTAACTTATAGCAGTGGCAGGCTGTTATCCTCTTGTGGAGCAGCCGCAGAGGGGAACATGACACACATCTATGCTAATGTGGGTTACATGTTCAAATGAGTCTCTTAGCTCCTTAGTATCACTTCTGCTGCTATACAAGAATAACTTGGTGAGCATGCAACAGAGTTCTCATTAGCGCTGGATCAGTTTTCCCTAAATAGTCTGTTCTGCTCATCCCTTTGTACCTTGCACATATACAGGCAACATACTTTACCTGCACTGTGCAGGATCAACCCTTCTAGTCAAATGGAGTTAACAATTGCTCAAATAAGCTCTGGTGTTCTCTAGAGACCTTAGTACTTGACAAATCAGTATGCAGGGGAAAACAAGATTAAATATTTAAGCAAACAGAGAAAATATCACTATTACAGATTATATAAATAAGGGGGAAACTGGTAGCAAACCGAGAAAAAAGAGCAGGTCTGTTATAAAAAGCAAGCGAGATGCACTCATTGCGTAACTATTTGAGGAATAAATAGTGTAGCTGCTGAAGTTCTAAAGTGTTCCATTTATTTGCAGAACAAGGTGTAGCAGTCTTAAAAAGAAATCCATCAAATAATGTGAACTCACAACTTTCCCATTAGCGAGGTGTGGTCTGTGGCTAGTTCTGTTCATTTTAGAAAAACAAAGAGTTATAATTCAGTTTGCAAGCTGGCTCCTACATCCAATAAAGTTCAGTATAAATATAATTTCCTCTGCCACTACCACAGCATGCCCCATACCCCAGCCTTCATAATATACACCCAACTTTTACATGGAAATTGATAAATACTCTACAGCACATGTTTCTGGCTCCCAAGAAAAACATTTAAGAATTGGTGTGCTGCCTTAAGACTGTATTGTGCTTAAAGATAAGGCAAACAGAAAACAAAGAGTACTTTGTAACCAACTGGCATAGTGGCCTCCGAGTTTTCCAGCATTTAAGTGTAAGTTTAAAATAGGTCAGATATTATTGACAACCAAACCAACCTCTTTCTTGATTAACATTTGTGTCATACTCTACAGTAGAAAATGTGGTCAGAGAACAGAGTTAACCAGGTAGTGATTGAACTGGCAAAAGCTAACACTAACAACACAGATCTGAGAGCACCAAAGTGAAGTGAAAGCTAGAAATGTTATAGGGAAATATTTTAACACAGATCCCCCCAATATTTAGGTTGCCTGTTATATTAGAAAGGATTTTTACATGTTTTCCTTTGAGAAGCTTTCCCACCTCTATCGTTTACAGCTGCCTTTGACACTCGGCAGTAGAACCCTCAAGTTAGATAAGTGCCTTTTCTTTGTGCCATCAAATTCTGTAAAGTTTATGTTGAGACTGTTAAAAATCACCAATTCCCTTCTCTTTCTTGCATTTCTCAGGAAAATTTTCGCAGCCTGCCAAAATAGCAATTAAATGCAAAGAGACCTGAATTAGGTTGCATGGGCAATTGTAAATCTGGCATTTTGTAACTTTAAAGTGCTTGACTCTACAGCCTAAATACCATTCTTTTAATGCTTCCAAGGAGGTGGCAATGCATAGAAAGGGGGCGTGTGCATATATCAATAGCATTGAGAGGAAGAGGATTCTGTACTTAAAAAGACGACATTCAGCTGCATTATCGAGACAAAGTAAGGAGGAAGAAGTAAAGTGTTAACATAGCACTTCTTAGGTTTGCCCGAGCTCCTCACATGCAGTTTTGCACAGGGGATGTGTAGAGCAAGATGCTATGGAGACTGATGATGCTTTATTCAGATAAAGCAGCTGGAAAGTATGAAAACTGAAGAGATGGAATTGTTTGAGGATGGACAGAAAAACTGTAGCTGAACAGAAGTAGAGTGATATATCATATTTTTCTAATGGGATAAGAAGGTACATAAAAAAGAAAAGAGGCCAGCAAGTATTGGGTGGAGAGCATATGTCAAGAGACAGAAAAAACCATGGTAGAGGAAGATAGCTAATGCCAAAAAGATAAGTGAGATTATTTTCTTTAGTCAATCCAGTTCCTGTTCCCATCCATTCTTTCCAACAAAAAACAATATTTCTATTGACATTCAAGAACAAACAAAACAAGGCTAAAGAATTGCTAGGTTGATTATGCATGAGAAAATGATATCTTCCGGGTAAGGCAGACATAGAGTAGGGTTTTCAAAGAAGTCTAAGGGAACTATAGGGAGTGGAAGAAGGGAGGGATCAGTAAGGAAAGCTACCTTATTGAGGTCAGAATATGTAGGGATAAAGTGAGACAGGCTAAAAGTCAAGTAGAGTTGGACCTTGCAAAGGGAATTAAAACCAATAGTAAAAGGTTCTATAGTCATATAAATAGGAAGAAAACAAAGAAAGAAGAAGTGGGACCGCTAAAAACTGAGGATGGAGTGGAGGTCAAGGATAATCTAGGCATGGCCCAATATCTAAACAAATACTTTGCCTCAGTCTTTAATAAGACTAAAGAGGATCTTAGGGATAATGGTAGCATGATAAATGGGAATGAGGATATGGAGGTAGACATCACCATATCTGAGGTAGAAGCGAAACTCAAACAGCTTAATGGGACTAAATCGGGGGGCCCAGATAATCTTCATCCAAGAATATTGAAAGAATTGGCACAAGAAATTGCAAGCCCATTAGCAAGAATTTTTAATGAATCTGTAAACTCAGGGGTTGTACCGTATGATTGGAGAATTGCTAACATAGTTCCTATTTTTAAGAAAGGGAAAAAAAGTGATCCAAGTAATTATAGGCCTGTTAGTTTGACATCTGTAGTATGCAAGGTCTTGGAAAAAATTTTGAAGGAGAAGGTAGTTAAGGACATTGAAGTCAATGGTAAATGGGACAAAATACAACATGGTTTTACAAAAGGTAGATCGTGCCAAACCAACCTGATCTCCTTCTTTGAGAGAGTAACAGATTTTTTAGATAAAGGAAACGCAGTGGATCTAATTTACTTAGATTTTAGTAAGGCGTTTGATACTGTGCCACATGGGGAATTATTAGTTAAATTGGATAAGATGGGAATCAATAGGAAAATTGAAAGGTGGATAGGGAATTGGTTAAAGGGGAGACTACAACGGGTCCTACTGAAAGGTGAACTGTCAAGTTGGAGGGAGGTTACCAGTGGAGTTCCTCAAGGATCAGTTTTGGGACCAATCTTATTTAATCTTTTTATTACTGACCTGGGCACAAAAAGTGGGAGTGTGCTAATAAAGTTTGCAGATGATACAAAGCTGGGAGGTATTGCTAATTTAGAGAAGGACAGGGATACCCTACAGGAGGATCTGGATGACCTTGTAAACTGGAGTAATAGGAATAGGATGAAATTTAATAGTGAGAAGTGTAAGGTCATGCATTTAGGGATTAATAACAAGAATTTTAGTTATAAGCTAGGGATGCATCAACTAGAAGTAACGGAGGAGGAAAAGGACCTTGGAGTATTGGTTGATCATAGGATGACTATGAGCTGCCAATGTGATATGGCTGTGAAAAAAGCTAATGTCGTCTTGGGATGCATCAGGAGAGGTATTTCCAGTAGGGATAAGGAGGTTTTAGTACAGTTATATAAGGCACTGGTGAGACCTCACCTGGAATACTGTGTGCAGTTCTGGTCTCCCATGTTTAAGAAGGATGAATTCAAACTGGAACAGGTACAGAGAAGGGCTACTAGGATGATCCGAGGAATGGAAAACTTGTCTAATGAAAGGAGACTCAGGCAGCTTGGCTTGTTTAGCCTAACTAAAAGAAGGTTGAGGGGAGATATGATTGTTCTCTATAAATATATCAGAGGGATAAATACCAGAGAGGGAGAGGAATTATTTAAACTCAGTACCAATGTGGACACAAGAACAAATGGATATAAACTGGCCACTAGGAAATTTAGATTAGAAATTAGACGAAGGTTTCTAACCATCAGAGGAGTGAAGTTTTGGAATAGCCTTCCGAGGGAAGTAGTGGGGGCAAAAGATCTATCTTGCTTTAAGATTAAACTCGATAAGTTTATGGAGGAGATGGTATGATGGGATAACATGGTTTTGGTAATTAAATATTCATGGTAAATAGGCCCAATGGCCTGTGATGGGTTTTTAGATGGGGTAAGATCCAAGTTACCCGGGAAAGAATTTTCTGTAGTATCTGGCTGATGAATCTTGCCCATATGCTCAGGGTTTAGCTGATCGCCATATTTGGGGTCGGGAAGGAATTTTCCTCCAGGGCAGATTGGAAGGCCCTGGAGGTTTTTCGCCTTCCTCTGTAGCATGGGGCACGGGTCACTTGCTGGAGGATTCTCTGCTCCTTGAGGTCTTCAAACTACAATTTGAGGACTTCAATAGCACAGATATAGGTGTGAGGTCTTTTTTAGGAGTGGTGGGTGAAATTCTGTGGCCTGCATTGTGCAGGAGGTCAGACTAGATGATCATAATGGTCCCTTCTGACCTAAATATCTATGAATCTATGAATCTATGAAACTAGGTGCCCACGGGAGAGGAGCATCTAACTCCCTTAAGCACTTTTGGAAATCCCAGCCATAGGAGGCACTTTTAAATAGTCAGCATGTGCAAATAGTCACCGCACAGTTATTTCCTATTCTGAATATAAGGGAAAACCTGTGATATCTCAGATTGCAAAGGAAGGTGATTGTCAGCAAATGCTGGGTTATAAGGGCAACCATTCTACTTACCAATTTCCTCCTTATACCAAGAGAAAAGAACAGGGAGAAAGAAATGATGTGGCAATGAGAGAGAAAGAAATTTTAAACTTTAAGTTCAATAAGCAAGCAATGTGTTTGGTTTATCCCTTGTAAACTGTTTAATAAATGAATGAAGGGTTGTTATAGCCATGTTGGCCCCAGGATATTAGAGAGACTAGGTGGGTGAGGTAATATCTTTTATTAGATCAACTTCTACTGATGAGAGAGACAAGATTTCGAGATTGCACAGACCTGAACAAGAGCACTATATAAGCTCAAAAGCTTGTCTCTCCCTCACCAACAGAAGTTAGTCCGATAAAAGCTGTTACCTCATCCACCTTGTCTCTGTTTTAAAATGTTCATCTATGGACAGAAGAAAGCAGTAGACTGTTTACCATAAAGCTATCGTGTACACTGATAGTTGTAGATGAAATGCTCTGAATGACATTTAGAACCTGAATCACAAAGCTAAGAAACGTAAAAGGAAATCTGATTCAGTCAAAGATCAATGTGAAAAAAATGTTTATGTAATAATCTTCCACTCTATAGCATCAGCAGGGACAGAACCCTGAGATCTTTACTACAGGCTTCTACCACTGAGCTATATGAAAACTCCATCAGCTGGTGGCAGTAGTAGGTCTTATGTTGACTAGGTCCTGCTGCAGACAAGGCACTTGCAATTGAACAATTACATCATCTAGACTTGCTCTGAGCAGGGTCAAACAAAATTATGATTAAAGCACAGGTAGCCATTCTACATTAGCTGGGAAATTTTAGGTAAAAAGGTCAGTGGAGACATAGCCACATAAGCTTAATCTAGAGTGGCTGGCTACTGGAATTCCTGTTCCATGGGGAATTCTAAACTAAACTTAAAAAAAAGATTAGTTCCAAAATGGAACAAAAGAAGCAGAATTTCAAAAATTGGAATTCCAAAATTTTGTTTAAAAAAAGTTGAGCTGACATTTGGTCTTGATCTTTTCTAAATGTTTCTGAGGCTCCTCAAGCTGATGCTCCAGCAGTCTGCCATAAGTGGAGGTGGGCAGATCACAGACCCTGGGAACTGGGGATCCCAGGACTTCTGGGCTGTCATTAAGCCCAGGAGCCCTGGCTCCAGGATAGTCATTGGGGATCCTGATAGCCCTTGCTCCAAGGCATCCTGCCTAGTGAACTGCTGAGACGTACAGGAGACATGGAGCCTGGAATTATTTTCTGGTGAAGAATCAAAGTTTTCCTGCAAAATTGAAATTTTCCCATTGAAAATTTTGATTTAGCAGAAAGTGAATTTTCTATAAGAAAATCCTACCAATGGAAAACTCCCAACCAGCTCTACTTTTTCCTTTCCAGGAAAACTTTACAGTGAACCTCAATGTAAGCCCCATAAACGAAAAGGAACAATGCTTGAAGTCTATAAGAGCCAGTTAACCCACAAAGTGGACAGTGAAATCTCATAAGATGGGTAGTACCTGAGTGGCTCTATTTAAACTACAAAGGTAGGAGGACTGAATTTAGGAAATTGTAGAAAAAAGGCTCAATAATTAAGATAAACAAATGCAACACACAGACTACTACTATAAAAACACCACACAAAGAGTCTTTTCCCCCAACCCACCTTCTCCACTGAATTCCTGACACAAAGAATTAACTAAAAATGCAGAGTATTTATTGAAAAAGCTTCAATCTTAACAGCTCAAAGCCTGGTTCCCTTGCAAGTGACAGGACCTGTTGCCAAAGACAAAGGGCTCCATTGATGGGGTAAGAAATAGGGGCACCAAACAATAATAGGGTCAGGATCCCTCAGGAACCACTGAGTTTCTCTGTGCAGGCAAGGCTATGAAGCCTGCTCTATAACCTATGTCAGTTGTTCCCCAAGTCACTCATTATTTATTTGCTCCTGGCTAGGGTAAAGAATCCATGTGTTTCTGAGAAACACAAGATCAGACAGAGCCTTGGTCCTGGAATACCCTCTGAGGTCTGGATAGTACCGGAGCTTGCAGAGGATGGGTTTTGAAGCTCTGTGTGAGACTTCTGTTCTCCTTTGGTTCCCAAACTCGATCCCAACTCAGGGAAGACATTTTTCCCTCCCCCACCCCTCCAGGGGAATGTAGCTAATTTTAAAGGTTCAAAAGATGTCTGGTGATCTTGCACAGACTGTATTAGCTACTTTCTGACAAGGTAGGTGTGAAGCGTTGGTCCTCTCTTCCGGGGTGCCACCTGATGTGCTGGGGTACCACAGAGCCCACCTGTTTCACCAGCCTTGGCTCCCTCACCCTGTCTTGCTGCACACACATACACACGCAGGTAGGGACGCACCCAGCTGTAGAATCGCACAGTCTGCAATCAGCTCTGAGTGGGAAGATTCAGTTTGGGGAATTGCCCAACATTCTGGTGCACACACCATCTGGAGTGTAAATCCAAAATTATATTGTCTTCCACTATGTAGAGATCTATACAGCATAAGCTCATGAAATTCACCCCCTCCCTCAACATGGAGGAAGATATGCACAGCTTCTCTCCCCCTCCCCCCCCCCGGCATTAATTGCACAAACTGGGTTTTGGAGTAAACAAAAAAAAACAAGTTTATTAATTACAAAAGATAATTTTAAGTGATTATAAGGAATAGCAAACAGATCAAAGCAGATTACTGAGCAAATAAAACAAAACATGCCAACTAAGCTTAATACACTAAGAAATACTGGTTACAAATAGTAATTTCTCACCCTAAATTTTGTTTCAAGCAGGTTGCAGAGTTTCTTGAAGGTAAACTGCACCACTTGCAGCTTAAATCTCTAGGGATTCCTTTTTACAGGCTGACCTTTCTCACCTGAACTCAACTTCTGCCTCCCCCAGCTTAGTTTCTTTGTTCCTTCAGGTGTTTTCAGCAGTCTTCCTCCTTGAGCGGGCACGCAGTGGAGAGGAGCCCAGATTAACTCACTCCCCAGCCTTAAATAGATTCTGCATATGGCGCAAATCCTTTGTTTCCCAGTTTGACCCCCCTACCCCTTCCTTTGGAAAAGTAGCAGCATTTCAAGATGGTATCCTGTACCAGGTGACATGATCACATGACCCTGCAGTGTCAAAGAAGCATCCCAGAAAACTTCTCAGAAAGGAGGGAGATTAGTATCTTCAACATCCTATTGTCCTTCCTAATGGCCCATGCAGGCTGATTGTATACTGTCTGGTGGGCGTGCCCCAAGTACACACAGTTGTAATTGTTACATAGTCAATACTCCTAACTTCAAATACAGAAACAATACATGCATACACATTGGATAATCACATTCAGTAAATCATAATCTTTCCAATGATACCTCACATGACCCATCTTGCATAAACCATCTTAGTTATGCCATATTCATATCATAATATTTCTATGAAGAATATGGGGCATAATGTCACAGTAGGTTTTCATGGCTATGCCAATTGCAGAAAATACCCAGAGACCTGATTAGAAAACTTTATGTGGCAGCCACTGTTACAACTGGGATTTTTTTTTACATGACTTATCCCATGGCTCTATGTAGGCAATCCATCAGAGATCTCACCCCAAAGCCACAGAGGTTACATTTATTGCATCAGTTGCGGGGTAGGGTACCATGTAAAATTTACATTTACCTGAACTGGAATAATAACAATGGCAGAGTAAGCAAGAACAAGTGTTGGGGTTTCTAGAAGTACCACAGAGTAGTTTCCTTGTATAAACAAGACCAAGCCATGTTCTGAACAAGACCTGATTAGAAATGGGCCTACCCTTCAAAGTATGAGATTTGGAAATAACATACATGGAATTCAAGTCCCATGTCTGAGTTTGGCTCATTATGGAAATAAGCACTGTCTACACCACTGTTTTTTAGAGTGCTAGCGTGAGCCTTCTCATCCCAAGGTATCAACCCAGACTAGGAGCTCGTTCCAAAATGCTGTGAAGACAAACCCAAACGGCCCACACCACAGATAACGTCCTTCATGTAAGCAATAATAAGACATGAGAAAATCCATAGAGCCAGACCAACTTGGTGGCAATGGTAGCCCATAGGTGACTCTAATGTGTATGTTATGCACTATTTTAATCCACGCTGGCATGGAGGCATGACATCCCTGTTTCATTTTTAGCAGCTGGCAACTTCCAAACAGTAGAGAATGAGGATATGGGAAAGAATTCGACAACAGCAATAAAGCATGAATGGCAGCCTTCTTAAAAATGCTTGAATGACTTGGGTGTCCATCTTAAAGTTGCCCAAGGTATATTTAAATTATGTAATATTGGCAATTAAGCAACAGATAATCCCTGTATACTCTTCTTTGGCCATATTACAGGGATAATATTGTCACAAGGACAGTTAAGGCTAGAACAATGGGTGCAGTGTAATATATGTACTTTTCAGCATGCCAAGACCCAAATGTGAGGAAAAGACCCAAAAATGCACATTGAAACTAACAACATAGGAAATGTAAATTAATGTGGATTTAACTGCATTAGTAGAAACATTTGCTATCACCCATGATTCTGCCCTTCTGAGGTCCATAATTCTGATGTCCAAAATAAACATGTGTGGGGGATTAAGACAATATGGCTTTGAAAGGAGAGATGTCCCTGATAATGATGGGAGTTAAGTGCTAGGATTAGAGGCAAACAGGTTTTCCCCCTTAACCGTTGGAAAACAGGTTTGTATTCTCTGCCTAGATGTCTTTCTTAAACAAACATTTATCATGGGCTATGCAGGAAAAAACACCCCTTTCCACCATATTAGAGTTCCCCATAAAGTAGTCATTATTATTAAAAATGTAACGCAAGCTTTTGTTCCAGACCTGTCACTTTATGCAGTAATTACTTAAAAACAAACAACCCTAAAAAAGCATGATGGGATGTAGCTGCCTTTTGTAGTTTTACATTCCCCAGCATGTGTAGTTTGGAGTTCTTAGGTTCTTGCAGGTGTGAGAACCTACATGCAGTTTCATAGATATTAAGGTCAGAAGGGACCATTATGATCATCTCGTCTGACCTCCTGCACAATCTCACCCACCCCCCACTCCTGCGATAAACCTCTCACCTATGCTGAGCTATTGAAGTCCTCAAATCATGGTTTAAAGACTTCAACGTGCAGAGACTCCTCCAGCAAGTGACCTGTGCCCCATACTACAGAGGAAGGTGAAAAATCCCCAGGTCCTCTTCCAATCTGCCCTGGAGGAAAATTCCTTCCTGACCCCAAATATGGCAATCAGCTGAACCCTGAGCATATGGGCAAGATTCATCAGCCAGATACCCAGGAAAGAATTTTCTGTAGTAACTCAGATCCCACCCCATCTAACATCCCATCACAGGCCATTGGGCCTATTTACCATGAATATTTAAAGATCAATTAATTGCCAAAATCATGTTATCCCATCATCCCTTTAGATGACCATGTGTGTTTTCCCTAAAGCGTCAGCTTCTAGAATCAGGTGATAAGTGAGTATCTCAGCTTTCATTAAAAAAGAAAAGGAGGTTTTTAGCCCTCATGGTTACAGAGAAAGCTTGAAAAAGTGAACCTTAAAGGCTGAAAACCCAGAAGGTAAATAAAAAGAATTCTTTTTTTTTAAAATCACATAACTGGCACTATTGGACCACATCCTTCCATCCTCCATTTTCACTACCAGACTGGATCAGATTTGTTGGTCTGACTGTGTCACAATCTATTTTAGACTTTCATGACCATGTTGTGATGATGTTTAAAAATTCTCATTTACAAATGAATTAGTCTCCTGAATAGATAGATAGATAGATAGATAAAGATTAACTTCTGAAGTTAATTATAATTTATAATTTAATTATAAAAATTAAATTATTTAAATGAGAGCTCAGACCATGGAAGAATTATAATGAAAGTTTGGAAAGTACTTGGTGTAGCACTAGTAAACATTTCATGCAGTAATAAGAGGCCATTCAGTAATGAGGAGACTGCTGAAGACTGGAAAATGAGTTCATCTCAAAAGGGCCTGAGACACATCTAGGAAATTAAGGCTACTTGGTTTTACCTCAGTTATGGGAGAAAGTTGGAGGGCCTCTTTTAAGGGATGAAATGAGAGAACATATTTAGAAGAGAAAAACTAGATTAGAGAAAACCATCGTGATTTCATAAATAGAAGAGTCATGCTTCACTAGCCTACTGGAATTCATAAAGGGTTTTCTAACAGCAATGAGAGAGATGCTGTGGACATCATCAGTAAGGAATGTTAGTTACTAGGTTATAGAATGAATTGATTAGAACTAGGTGGAGAAAAATAATTCTGTTTTGTGAAGGATTTTGATGTTTTAAAATTCGGGTTCATTCTGATTCAGAATGAAATTTCAAAATTCTCCACAAATGGGAAGGGAAGCCTGGCTTGTGGGCAGTCCACCTGGCAGGCTGTCCCAAAGCTAGGGAATCCCTGAGAGCCTGGGCTGCCCAGAGGTGGGCTGGCATGCTGACTGGAAACCAGGCAAAGTTCCATCTGATCTGCATTGAAAGCTAATTGTCTCTCCAGAATGTTTTGAGTTTGACAAACCAGCAAATTCCGACCAAAAAATGTTTTGTCTGAATTGAGACAAATTTAGTAATAAATTTCAGAGTTTCAAGAGGAGACAAGAATAAGAAATGAAGGAAGTGAACTGAGTACAGCTCTTGACACAGCGAGGGGGACTGTTCTAAAGCCCACTGAGACCTTTGCATCAGAGCCTCTATGAAGAGAAGGAGGGGGAAATGGAAAGTTGCAGTGGAAAACCTGGAGAAATTCTGTCTGACTTAAGCTCTGGGGTAGCTGGCTCTGGAGCAACAACTCTACTGCCTTTTGAAAGGATTCAGGCTGCCCCAGGTGACTTAGTTCAAATGGCCAGTGAAGAGCTGCCTTTGGAGAGGCTAACACAGTGGCAATTCTTGATTGTAGACTGAGTGCCTTCCTTCTACATCCTCTATGTATACACTCCTAGACTGTGGGTGGCTTATCTGCAGACTCCTTGAACACACCTACCCACCCCATGCATGACCAGCCTCAATCTGATCCCAAAACCAATTGCTTTGGATAATATGTCTGCTAAATTTCCCCCTTTAATGATTGTGTGGGTCTATTTTTCCCACACAATGAGATCCATGGAGGAGCACGGCTCTGTATCTCAAATAAGCCAGCAGCAGATTTGGCAGCATTTGAAGTGATGCATGGCATGTGCATATACCTTATGGAAGAGTAGACCTCTTTGTTCAGAGCATGCTGCTGCTTCTTAATCTCTTCAGATATCCTTTCAATTTCCTAATATTATACTGTGTTCTTTTTGCATATTATCTGTGCTTCAAACAACTTTCATGGGCATAAATGTATAAGTCAAGTTTTAAGCAAATAACGAGACCAATATTAAAAGCAGAAGTTTGGCAACCAATATAATTAGTTAGCATTGTAATGTAATTATCAGTTCAACTTCTGCTCCACCGGAGAAATGAAGTTCCAAAGCTGGACAATGAGCATTTTGAGGAATACAGGAATCACACACACACACACACACACAAATCCCAGATCATATTTATCCAAGTGATAAACCTTAATGTCTACAACCTTGTGATGTTCAACAGGACCATATGATATGCTACATAGTTTACAACTTTGTCCTATTTTAGTGAGGGATACAGAATGTACCTTTATTCTTAGGGCACAGAATCGGGGACCTTGATCTAACAGTTCTATTCTATGGGACATTCTACACCCCAGAAGAGGTAAGATCTATGAAGAATGAATTTCACAGTACAGAATGGATATGTAGGGCATTGACATCAGAGTAGCATTTAGGAAGCCAGGAAATTGTTTGGGAGTTGAAGGAATCAATTATCAAAGTATGCAACTTAATAATTACCTTGTTTGTTATTATTGTCATGGCACAGTGAACATTAGGATGAAAATAAAAATTGTTCCTTAAATAATGGAACAAGAGACCACCCTTCATCTAAAAAGATTCTTAATTCAAACACTGTGTCTAGGCAAGATGATCAGAACTGTTTCTGCTTCATAGTTCACCATAGTTTCTATACTGCACACACACACACACCAGATGGAAAATCACATTTGTTAAAAACCACAAAGGCTATAAAAATGGCACAAAAAGCCTTCTATAGTGGCTATATTTTAAAGCCATATATTTGTAGAACAGCTCTAGCCTTCTACTACATTATTTCACCCTTCACATGCTGTTGATCATGTTTGTTGTTGTTCTTGTCTGAATTTATGGAAGCTCAAGCTTACAATGCCCTTCAAGAAGCAGCAGGACCCCCAAAGGAGTAGGAAGAATTTGTAAGTAAACTTATTCTGATGGGAACTAAGAATCTTGGAGAACTTAGATATTTTCTGTGATTGTCCTAACTTTAATTCTGCAAAGAACCTCATGTTCCTAGCCAAAATTTAATCAGCATATAAATTCTACCCCCACGAAAACTTGGCCCTTTCCTCCTATGCTAACATTTCTATACAGACACAAGAGAGTAGGTGATGTAAAATTGCCTGGTTAGTAACACAGAATTTTTCATTAAAAGGTTTACACTACAGCAACCATGCAGCTATTTAGAAATATCTAGTCTCCTGAAGAATCAAGAAATAGCCCTCCAAGTGGCACGGGGGAGAAGGAGTAGAGCTCACAAGGGTTGTCTACCTGTTTGGCTACAGTGTGACACAGACCACAAGGAGATGATGAAACCTTGCTATTTTACCTTACCCATTGATCCAACTGAGGCAAAAATTCTCTCTCAAGGTGAATAAATTTGAGCCACAAAGTAAAACTCCTGCTTAAATATTGACACAGGACAGCGTATATGCTGCCACATACTGTTTTGTTAGCAATTAAAGTATTAGATAACAGGGCACATGTACATAGCTGAATGCAGAAACTCAGAATTTCTGAACAGTGTCCCAGTTTCAGGAGTGGGCATGGAGTCAAAATGACCTTTATCTTGCCAGTGTTAACAAATTTAGATTAAATACACAGATCACTGAATTCCTTGCATGATTTGTTGACTATGTAATGTCAATTTTTTCATCCACACAATTTGAACTGTCTCATTTTACTAGGCACTGTGTGAAGCAACAAGTCAAGTATTTGACAATACAGAGGTTGAAAAGAGATTACATTTACACCCCTATGAATGACTTGACAGTTGGAAAAGCTTATGTTCCAGCTAGGTAAGAGGGGCTGAGCTGTCTCAGTGCACAGTTGAAAAGAGGGTGTAAAAGAGAATGATTTAAGCTCCTAGGCACCGATCCTGCAATGAGTTCTGTGTGAGCATTGACTTCAGTGGAGTTCTCCCCAGGAACAAAGACCTGGTTGGCCATGTAGAATTCATTGCAGTTTTAGCCTGAGTTACTGGACAGCATTAAGGGAAGAGAAAACCTATATTGAAAAAGATCCACCTTATTAATCATAAGGAACTAAAATTTTGACACAGAAAATGTATAAATTGGGCCTGGATTATTTAAAGCAGGAGTTGGGGAAAAGCTACATGTGTTGAGATGCAACTCAGGTCAGACTAAAGGCTTGTTTACACAGAAACTCAGCATGCGGCAAGCCAGAGTGTCAATGTACAGCGCTAAGACTGATGTGCACCAAGTAATGACATGATATCGTGTACTAACGGTTCGATAGTGCGTGTTCACGTACTGCTGATTCAAATCCATTAGGGAACTTTTAGCACATGGTAGCAGGGTCCAAACATCAGGCTAGTACACTGTAGATTTACACCCTGCAAGCCCTAAGATTTGTACGTGGCCAAGAAAAAGGAATCTGTAAGAGATTTGTGACATCCAGGGTACAGTCGATTCTCAAGGGCTGTGTCACCCCTGTCCTGCTACCTTGGATGCCTTACAATGCCTTGCTGAACTAGGTCCCATTTGGGCCACTCACAAACAGAATTACTGAATGCAAGTCACACCCTCAGTATCTGTGTATAACTGTAGCCTGACAGCCATGCTGGGTTTTGCACTGGCTCTCACGAACCTTGGTTATATTGCAGGCTGACCCCCAACACACCCCCAGCCTCCCATTTCCCTTCAGAAATGTATGTCCTGTTCTGCCCCACCCTCTCCTAGACAGTACAAATATTTATGTCCATTATTCTTTTAAGGGAATAATATGCCATCTTCTTATCTCAAATAGTTATTCAGACACTTCCGTTTAACCACACTGGATAATATAAAACAGTAAAACAAGTTATTAACTACAATGAGATAGATTTTAAATGAGTACAAATAATGAGGCATAAAAGTCAGAAATGGTTATAAGATAAAATGTTTACTACTGCCTAACTTAGACTATATCAGATTCAAGCAAAGTTTCTCATCACATGCTTTCAGCAGTCTTACTGACAAAACTGTGTGTCAGGACCCCTCCCCCAGAGTCCAACGATTGCTTTATTTGTCTCTTCAGGTATAATGAATGTGATGGGCCGGGGGGGCGGGGGGGAAGGGGGCGGCCTTGGGGTGTTTGTCTCCTAGTATCCGGCTGGAAATGTTTTTCTAGTAAGGATCTGAAACTAAAAAGGAGGGACAAAGAGTCTATGTGGAAGGATATTCCCTGATGGCCTTTTCTCACCTGTTTGAGCTTTCTTTGTTTTCCTCCCAGCTTGGTGACTCTGTTTACTGCTTAAATAAAAGTTAAGCAGAGCACACAGTCCTTTGTTTAGGATAGACCTATTTGCCAACTTCTGTTTGGGCAGGACTGTGGGGTTTGGAACATATGTTAATAACACCCTACAGGGAAATCCTAAAACTTCATATACAATGTTGCCACACATTTTACCAGAACAATACTGACCTGCAAATTATGAGTTTTCAGATGACATTTTACAAGGCATACTATGCACAAATGTTATTACAATAGCATGAACGGTGTGAATACAGGTGCGTATTCTGTCACAAGAGTATTAATGTGATTTCCTGTCTCTAGCCTCCTTGCTTTTAGGGCATACCATACCATCAATCTGAAAAAAAATACAGGCAAGCATTTATTGTAGTATTTTATATTGGAATCACATCCAGTTTGGTGGATTTGAAACAATACCATGAAAATCAGAGATATTCAGGATTTATACCGGTGTCAATGAGATCAGACTCTAACCCGCTATCTTTGTAGGCTGGGGTTTTCAAAGGAGTGTCCATGGAATTCGGTGACCATATTCCAGTGTACTTGTGTATTAATTGTAAAATATGACGAGACACTGAATTTATATGCTGTGGAATAGTAATCTCAATCAACAGCCAAGCTATACCTAAAATGTCTCATTTACTCATTCTCAGGGATGAGAGGATTTATTGTTATAAATGTAACTGTTCTGCCAGGTGCTGATGGCAGCAAAAAAGGCCAGGTTCAATTTTCTAAGGGTTTCCTTATAGATTTAGCTTACACCCTCCACCCAGAAACCTAGGAAACTATATCTACCACCCTGGGCGCCCCAATGAGCAATATTTCCCCACTTGCAAGAAATGAATCCACGGGCTTAAAACTGTTGGAACTTTATGGGGGCAGGCAAATTATATGAGGTAAGTCTCCCACCCCAGGGTGCTTTAACCACAGTCCCAACCTCAGTCCACCTGACAATTTAGAGTAACTGGTACTTTCTAGTTCACCCTCCTCCCCAGCACCCCATTTAGCTAGCCATCTTAGGTTGGAGATGTCCAAACATACTGGCAGGCCAGTACTGCCTCCTGGGCTGCTCTAACGCCTGACCCAACTGGGGCGATTTTAACTGCTTGGTAGAGAAGCCTGCATTGGAGTCCCTTTGGCAGGCTGCTTCTTTCTCTGCGGCTTCAACCCAAGCTGCCTCAGCTCTGCTTTGGCCACCACTGCTCTGCGCCACCCATCATCTTGAAGCTCCTGCCACTCTGTGCCATCCTCTGTTTTCCAGCAGTCTCAGCTCAGGTTTTAGGGAGGGATCAGTAACATTTACGGCACTTAGAGTCTCCATCAGCAATAACACACTCACAGCAAATGGTAGAAGTCTCTTTCCCCTCTCTCTTCCTTCTTTAGCTCTGTCCAGGCTCCCTTGCCCACCTGTGCCAGGCAGAAATCTCATACATCAGGACCCTAAGCACATTTGATGTTGGTGTTTTGTCCTTGCATTTCCCAACAATGTCAATAGCATTCTATTGCCCCCCGAACAAAAAATGTAACTATATTTTAACCAAAATACCCCAAATTGTCACATACCTAAAGTGCGAAGGAGGCCTGGCCCATTCAGTGAATGACTCTTGCTCTCCAATAGATGTTGGTACAGAGCACCTTCCCCAATGGAGTCACTCTTTTCCCATTTCACCAACAGGTGACCGTTGAGAGTTCTACGGCTTCAGGCCACAGAGATTACATAAACAATGTTTATGTTTTAATAAAAATAATATAACTGTCTTTGAGATAAGATGCATTCGCTCCTACTGGAACAGTTCCTCAAGTGCCAGCACTCTCTCTGAACATTCAGCGTAACTGATTCTCATTCTGCAAACACCCAGACTAAAGTAAAAACAAAAAATTAACTGAATGCAGATTTGTATAAAAGACATCATTGAAGGATACAATTCCGAATGCAGATGTGAGGACAGAAGGTCACACACATGCTCTTTGCCACATCCCCAGTTACATACTGCAGTGTAGCTAGCCAATTACACAGTGAAAAGAACTTATTCATAGGACTGGTTTATTATGGTCAATTGCACATTTCACCAAAGCTGGTAGGTTTGCTCAAACTAAATATATGACTTTAGTGAAACTGGAAGACTTGGCCAGGGCCTCTGTTTAGAACACATGTTGTTGAAACATGGGATGGAATCTAGATAACGTAGTGAGTTCATGCATCAGCCTTACCCACTGCAGTCCATAGCGGATATTTTTGCTTAATTCTTGAGTGAAAATAAATTTGTCATTTCCATTTTGGTTCCCCATTTGTCACAACAATGAATACCCAGTACTCTAATCAGCATAATTAGAAGCCCGAAGAAGTTCAGATTTGAATCAGAGGGGGTTTTCCAGGTTATGATTCAGATATATTAGGCTGGCTGTAGCAAGTCCAATTTCTCCATCTCTACATTCAGTTAGAAATGTCAAAGAAAATACAATTTGTGACAAAGATCCACTACAAAGCAATATGTTACAAGTTACAAACCTCTTTAATGTTACTAATCTGCATTTCATAATGCAGCCCTTCAGATGGGAGTAACAAAAGGCAGGATCAAAACCAGATTTGGGACAGAGCTAAATGTGGGTTTGTAATGAGGACAGCCCTTGCAGTCAGCTGCGGCTGAATGGAACATTTGAAGAGGATGGCTGGGGTACTCAAAAAGCTTTTTGCATAATGGGTTATAATATTAAAGACACATTTTGGCTCTGCTTCAGTTGGAATCTTGGAGACCAGAGTCAGATTTTGTAGGGTTTGCTTACCCTTAATCTTCATTTCAGCAGGTTCAGTGATACTCAGCCCTAATTATATTTAACATAGAAATACAGGGGTAGGTATAAAAGACCTTGAATGACCACACGTGAGCTTTCTGTTGGCAGGTTTCCCCTCTGATGTTCTGAATCAAGGGGGCGAATCTTGCTTTCAAAAGTGTCAAACTCTGTTGGCTGCACTTTCTCTGTTCTTGTCTAGTCTGATTAGGTTCTTATATGGCTCCCATCATCACAGACATCAACCTGTCTGCTAAACCTGTGCTTTCACCTCTCTGACTTCTCAGAGGATGCTGGTTTTGAAAATATTGTTACCCCTTTTTGACTTAAGTGCCTAGTCAAATGCTGAGGTCCTGGAGATGTTCCATTTGGCACTAGCAATTGCTAATAGAGTGTGGTATTTTCTTTGGTGCGGTCTGTGCATTGCTTGCAAGTAAACAAGAGTCATGCTTCTACAAATGCAGGAGAAACCAAAAACAAAGGAGTAGTTTCTTAACTTACTGGCCCAAGCTGCTTTCAGCCAGAACTTGCAACCCACCACCTTTCTCTAGGCTTCTCTCAAGGTTACACCATAGTTACAAGGCTGCTACGGGGCTTTCTTGCCCCCTCTGAGTGTCTCTCAGTTCTTGTCTTCCCTCCCAAACACCCCCCAAAGCTTATCTTTTACACACACACACACACAGAGTCTCCTGTGCAGAACAATACCTAATTCCTGGAGAGACTCTGTTAGGCCTTGTTTTGGGTGTGGCCCCTTAACAGTCTCTTACAGCAATCTTAAAGGAAGGGTAAATTCACACATCAGTCTCACTGATGTTTTAACTCAACCCATAACAATGTTTAACCCAGCTCACAACAGTATCTTCAGAATGTCAGAAGCTCATTTGGGTCCTTTATCCATCAGATAGTATTACCCATTAAGCGGTAGAAGTGACTGCTTTGAGCACTGGAACATGTGGGCAGTGCATGTCTCTGTCGTCACCTAATATGGAGCCCAGGGCAGGTTTGTGAAAAGCCTTAATTGTAATGATTATGTAGTCACTCTTCTCAAGCAGCAGAGTATGGCATTGTACATGGCATGGAGGGAATGAGAGTTCATTTGAATTCCCTCTGCTCAGGAATACTCTCTCACTCTCAGTACTTCTATTGCCATTTTAGAGAGAAGGCTGCAGCCACCTCAAGCAGGAGGGAGAGAGTATACGGAAGGCCGGGGACAGGAAAGAGAGGAGGGTGGAAAGCAATGATGGGTAAAAGGAATCTTTTTCAAGCTAGGATACCCCACAACCTCATCCCCATTAAGGAGGCTCTGCCAAGGTTGAGGTGAAAGTGACCCACCTTCTGCCCTTATTGAGATAGGGAGCCAAAAGGGTCATACAGGTTTGCCCTTCCTTATGGCAGTAAAGATGTATGGACTGGACCAAACTGTCCTGGCGGTAGCAGTTCAGGATGCAAGTCTTGCCAATGATTGCCTGTTTGGCTACCTTTCCTTTGATTACTATATTTTCTCATAAAGCTCAGCCCTCTCAGCTTTACTTTACTTTACATTGACCATTGCATTATTTCACTTTGCTCCTTTTGTTGGTTGGGAAAAAAGTTAAAATTCTGATCTATCCAGATTTATTCCTCTGGCTCAGCACCACGCTGAGCCAGTGAGGACTAGTGAACCCAGCAGGGAGACAACGTCACTGGGCACTCCATAAAAGCTCAGCCAATGGAGGTGGAAGCATACATGCACTGACTCAGTGTATCCCCCAAACCATCTTAGTCCCCATAGTTTTAGGTGGGTTTTATTTTATTTTTTAAAAGCCTTTGGCTATCAACTGCAGTCTGATTTATACCTTTGGCCACTTTGAGCTACCAAAAGTGAACAGCTACCTTTCTTGCCCAGAAAGCAAGGGCACAGTGTCAGGCATAAACTTGTAAAAACCTCCAGCCATAATGAAAAGAAAAGATGGTTTAAAGTTGAGACAACAAGGCAGGGCATCCAAGTGAATTCTGTTTAATAATGAATTGGTGTTTATTCAACATTTAATAGCTATTTTAATGAAATCTAAATTAAATCCATACTTGGAAAACCCTAACATTTACAACCTTGTCCTTTAGAAATGGAACAAATAAACTAGTCTGAAATACTCATTGTTGTCCATGTATTCTTTGCTGATATTACTTATTCTAGGACCAAACTGCAGCTATGTTTGCTGGAGAGTTTATATTGCTTGGTTACAAAACTACAGAAGCCTCTGCTTGTGACTGCAGTTGGCTACCAGAGTTTAAATAAATAAATAATTTTCATTTGCCATCAGTGGATATGTATAGGTGTAAACTGTCAAACCTAATAAACAAATTTGTTGATGCACAAGAAGAAGGTTCCTAAGATATAATTGTTCTGCCCTTTTCTTTTCTCTTCTCCCCTTTTTTTTGGGGGGGAGGGGGTGGGTACTTAATTCATCAGATACAAATAGATACAACTAGCAGATCATTTCAGACAGGTGTTTACATATTCATTTTTCAAAGTATTCCTTTTCCAGTATCCAACCTCTTGAAAGTGGCCAGACCTTATGCATCATGGTAAGGGAACTCCCTCACCTAATGCACCTAGTCATTTCTGTAATGCTAAACATGAAAGTGTGTTTGGAGAGACACATTCTTGCTTGATACCTGTTGCCATCAGATTACATTCTGGAGCATGAGCTCTAACTACCCTCATTTTACCATATATATCTAGAAAAGTTATTAGTCACTAAATTACCAGTCCTGTTATCTATTTTCTAAATAAAATGGAAGACCATGTATTTGATTGTCCACTAGTATGGTGAATTAAGTGTGTGTGTGTGTGTGTGTAAGCTCTGTAGAATAAACCCTTGGAAAAGAATTAGGTTTGAATGTGCAGTTGGCCAGGACTGAAACTGAAAATGGTATAAACTTAACAGCACTCCTAAAAGTTTGTATCAGAAGTCCCTGCCACAGTATTTAGGACTGAGATCATCAAAATGTCAGGGACATAGTGAGAAATAAAGCATGGAGCACATAAAAATTATGCTTAAAAGGGACCTGCATGGGGTTGTTCCCTAAGCTTAGAATATATGACAATGTTCTGGCTATGCCCCCTTCTCTCAAGCCATGTTCCTAGATGGCCCCTATGCCAGAAGCCATCGGGTGGTGAGGTAGAGCATCCACACCTCCTCTATGGCATTCAAGGAATATTCCTCGTTGGCCAGATCTGCTGACCTTACAGCTGTTAAGCACTAGAATGGCATAAAGAGGCCATATGTAGCAGAGAATCTGGCCCAGCTTATATGAATCCTTCTGTTTTGGAGAGACTGGAAGGTTAAAAAGTCTCAAAAGAACCACAATTGACACATCACTACTACTGCTGTGCTACTATCTGGCCTGAATGATTCTTGTTTCAGCAGGATCCGACAGCACAGGAGCAGAGAGCTCCTCCTTCCATTTGGTTCCCAAACCCCATTGTCCCTGATCCCAAGATAAATAATGTGAAAGGTCAATGTTCCTCCCCAGCCCAACAAGGAGTGCTAATAGCTTCCCCCCACCAACACACACACTCCTGAAATCTGAACCTACAGTGCCCTGCTTTCAGCAAATGCTTTTGGGATTTGCATTTCTTTATGGAGCGGCATGCAGTACAGTACAGGTGTTTCTCATTTGCTACAAGAGTCATTAAGGTAGCAATCGCTTTTGTGTGGAAAAGATGTTCAAATGGGAAAAAAATCTAATAATGAGAGGAAATAAAAGGGTGTGGCAAGCAGTTCACAAAGTCACTTTTAACAGTGTTGTAAAACTCATATGGGGAACATTATTAAACATCACAACATGGCAACTTCAACTCCTGTGTCTATAGTTTTCTTCTGAGGTCATCTGTCCCATATTGACATATGGTCTAGAGAGCTCTGAATCCATCACCTGAAAGACATCAGTTTGCTGACAGTTTCTTCCAATGAACCAATTCCAACCATGGTGTCTCAGGACATTACACTGTTCACAGAATCATAGATGCAAAGAGGCTTATTAGGTAAGTCTGGTCCTATACCCTACTGATGCAGAATTTTTCCCCAAAGTCTATGCTTGTCAAAGCTTTGTTCATGACCCTTATAAAATGATTCGAGCAATGATGAACTCAGCGCTTCCTCAGTGGTGACAGTCTAATAGACCTCCCAGTTAAGAAATGTTTCGTTAACAGAATGTGAACCCAATAAATCAAATTTTAAAACCCACAATGCTCAACTGGTTAAATATGCCATAAAACATAATACTATCTAGGGATGGACAAATATTATAAAAACTTTTCCCCCGCATGGAAATCCTGAACTGAGTATCCCAATTTGCGTTAGGAAACAATCTGTCCAGAATATAATTAATTTTAATCGAATAGCCACAAATAATGGCCATAATAATAGCCTAATCCTGGTCCTCCTTTACAGCACTTGGACAGCCCTACCTCATATGTCTAAAGTAGAGGAATTATGGGTCAGATGCTCAGCTAGTGTAAAATTTCCATGGAGCTACACTGATTTACACCAGCAGAGAATTTGGTCCATTTTATTATTCAGAAATTATGTTTAAAAAATGTCCTGTGCACAATCTCAGAGTGCAATCTGACAGATTCCCAAATGATTGTTAACTGCCACATTTGTCTCTTTAAATCAGTACCTAAAAAAGTTCTATTTTTATCTCAACATTGTAAATGAGTACAAGTAAGGGTTACAACATTACCAATTAAACAGGTCAGCTAAAATTTAAAAAAGAACTCAGAGAAGTTCCAGAGCAGTGCTTTAGGATGCTAGCTTCACTAAAAGAGGAAAAAAGATTCAAAAAACAGTAATTGCTGTCTCAGCTTTCAGCCATACAACAGTTTCTCCAAAATAATGTTTTATCTGTTGGTTCATATGCTTAATTAGAAATATAATCATTTCCCCTCTTTCTAAGGGGAGACCTGGTCAATTGATGCCTTTGTATCTCTATTTGAGCTGAGTGAATAATACATTATTTTACAAATTTAGCCTTTTTACTGGTCCTGGAACATCTATGAACAGATTTCAAGCTCCTTGAACATACTCTTTATTAGAAATCATTCCATGATTTGATTTGTGACATTGTTTTGTTTACATATTTGCAAGTGTTCATTTTTTGCTGTTTGAGCTGTAGCTGTGATCAGTCAGATATGTCACATGGTACTGTTTCTGTTCCCTTCTTGTAGAGGCACACAAGCACTTCAGATGAGAACACTTGCGGTCTGTAATATAAAACTTGGTTTCTGCATATATTGTGGTGCAGGACTGTAAATTTGCTTTCCTCAGCCATATGTGCCCGTGAAACTTGATAACTTGAATGTTCTTAGAGAGTGAACTCAAAAGTGGTGGGTACAAGGCCTAAGCGAATTCATTTCCAAATACAAATAAAAACCAGTAGAACCTTTTGGGAATTATTCAGCCAGATCGAATCTATAATACATTTCTAATCTGTGACCGTGTCACCCTGAAAAACCGGTGAGACACTCCTGGTGTGTGTACAATGCTATACAAAAGTCAGGTATATAATACATAATTTGGAGTATGGTTCAATGTACAATTAAAAGCTCTTGAGAGTTAGAAGTCTACCCAGGTAAAAGTGTTCCATACAGCTACTCCTAGGAACTAGCAAACATGATTTGTTTCCACTGGAATAGTCTTCATCAGGAGAACTTCAGTGTCAGCGGTATTTTGTCAACATGAGGGCAAGGCCAGATTAAAGCAATCCAAGACTTCTGGCACACCCCATTTATGGAATCCCCGAGCACCAAGCCCTGCACTGTGACACATGTCCATGCTCTCTCCACATGCAGAGGCCCCAGTTCAGGAAAGCACTTAAGCACATGCTTTAAATTCAGTTGGACTTCAATGGTAATTAAGGATGTGTATACTTAAAGCATGTGTTCAGGTGCTTTCCTGAATCAGGACCAGAGTCCTCTGGAGGGGTGGTGTCCGTAGTATCCTAAGAGGAGTGGGTTTCAGAGTTAACCTATTAAGATGAAGGGAGCAGTTCACACCTCGAAAAGCCATTATTTCAGGCTGGGTGCAGATTCATATGGACATTGATTTACATTTCTGAACTTTTCTTTGCAACTGAGAGGCTCTGAAACATTTTTTTAAATGAAAGCTAAGATTCTGTCCTGATAACTCGAGTCCAGAAGACAGGGCCGTAGGCCTGTTCACAGTGCCTATGCACTAACCTATGAGGAGTCTAAAGAGCAACTAACAAATGGCTGAGATGTGTCTTAAAAATCAACTCACTTCATCAGAATCACTGAAAATACTGCTTACAACCAGTGAAAGCATCACTACCTCATAAAGAGCAAACTAAAAACACATATGGTACATGCTACATTCTCTGATAATTTACAGATTGATCAGGGTGGGGTGAATTACCATGAGACAATCTTCTCCCTTGTGCATTAAAACTGGCTCTGCCTCCTATTTCATCATCACCCTAAAAAAGATTGTGTGATAATCAGCTGGATGTACTTTAGTAATTAAAACAATTAAAGTGAAAACCAGTTGAACCTGAATTATACCATTAAAACTTCAGTTTATGCTACTTTAGTCAGCTGAAATGAGTCTCTCATTTATTTTAATTGTTAATGCGCTCAGATTTTAATTTCCTTCCTTGAAGCATTTTTTTAAAAAGTGCCAACATTTTTAATGGACTGAAATCATAACTAAATCACTTTGGATGCCTTTTTAAACTTCAAAGGTTGCACTAGAGTTATTGTACGGTTGCCAGCATAATTAGTAATATTCTTCTCACAGAAAAGAAGTCTTGTTAATGCCATGAACATGTTGTAGTAACCCAAAGCTGCTATGTCTTTAATTGATACAATTACCAAGAGCGCTAGCATAGATAGGTCAAGATGGTACATGACACTTTGTCTTGGACCAATATAACAACATGCTCACACCCTTTAGACCCACAAGAGGACTAAGATTGCTGGTGATATTTCCATTGCATCTTGATTCATTTTGATACTAAAATTTCTGCAATGCTGACTTCAAATTTATGACATAGACATCCTGATACCTTGTTGACCAGATCCATAATTCAAACTAACAGTCCAAGGGCCACATTTATCCCTTGGTGTAATGCCTTTCAATTCCATTAATCTCCTCTTTGGTATAGCCCTACTCTTGAAATTAATGTCTTTTAAAAAGTTAACGCCTGTCTTTTTATTTGAAGCAAAAGGTGAAAGGTTGACCAAGCGGGAGACTGAAGCCCAGTTTATTTTGGATACAGCACAGAAAGCTGCTGTGCATAGTGCCAGCTAATAGAGCTAGGAGAATAATCATAAAATAATAGAATATCAGGGTTGGAAGGGACCTCAGGAGGTCATCTAGTCCAACCCCCTGCTCAAAGCAGGACCAATCCCCAACTAAATCATCCCAGCCAGGGCTTTGTCAAGCCTGACCTTAAAAAATTCTAAGGAAGGAGATTCCACCACCTCCCTAGGTAATGCATTCCAGTGTTTCACCACCCTCCTAGTGAAAAAGTTTTTCCTAATATCCAACCTAAACCTCCCCCACTGCAACTTGAGACCATTACTCCTTGTTCTGTCATCTTCTACCACTGAGAACAGTCTAGAGCCATTCTCTTTGGAACCCCCTTTCAGGTAGTTGAAAGCAGCTATCAAATCCCCCCTCATTCTTCTCTTCCGCAGACTAAACAATCTCAGTTCCCTCAGCCTCTCCTCATACGTCATGTGTTCCAATCCCCTAATCATTTTTGTTGCCCTCCGCTGGACATTTTTCAATTTTCCCACATCCTTCTTGTAGTGTGAGGCCCAAAACTGGATACAGTACTCCAGATGAGGCCTCATCAATGTCGAATAGAGGGGGATGATCACGTCCCTCGATCTGCTGGCAATGCCCCTACTTATACATCCCAAAATGCCATTGGCCTTCTTGGCAACAATGGCACACTGTTGACTCATATCCAGCTTTTCGTCCACTGTAACTCCTAGGTCCTTTTCTGCAGAACTGCTGCCTAGCCATTCGGTCCCTCATAATGGATTTTTCGGTTCGGTGGCAGTTCTGAACTAAAACGAGGAAAAATCGGGTTTTTTTCCGAGTGGTTATTAAGGGATGGGGGAAGGGGGAGGTGACAGCAGCACCGTAACTGTCACCTCTTCCTAGGGCCATTTTGTGAAGGTTGAAAATATTCATGTTCAATTCACTAACGCTTTTGTGTTGACCCAAACTGCATTTTTCATTTTTTATTTGTTGGAAAAATTTCACTCAGCTCTACCGGCTACTCTGACACACAGTGACTACTTCTAGAATGAGAGGATAATTTCTTCTCCATACAGATTCCATCTCTGGTCTCTCTGTTGAGACTGCCAACAAGGATACCAATTAATTTCTATTGTGATGAAGGATATTCTGATGTTAGCATTCATCTACGAGGAACTTGACTGAGAACTTTATCACATTTCACATAGCCAATGACCTACCAATCATCACATGGTAATTTGTTCCATACTAGTGACATGGCAGTAAAAATCTCCACACTCCACCTGACTAATCTCTCAAACCATTCAAGCCTCCTTAATATCATCTCCAACCAAATCTAAATAAAAATAAAACTTCCATGAGATTAGTAGATGGATCATTATTATTGTTATTTTATTTGATCCCTGGCTGAGAATAGAGATTAAGGGTCAAATTCAGCCCTGGTGAAGGAACAGGTGCAACTCCTTGTGACCAGTGGAGCTACTCTACACATTTTGTTCCATCAGATAGTTTTGTGAAAGTCATTACAAAAAGGAAAGTGAATGTAGTTTCTCTTTTCAGCCGGGTCCTTTGTTCAGAGAAGAGATGAATGGAACACTTTATGCAGTACATTATGTGTCATCAGAACCACTGATAAGACTTTTAACAGAAGTGTTCACACAAACTTTGGAGGACTGCAAATCTCAGTGAGAAATATAGCAGCAGTATGTGAATAGGTCAGACAAAGCTAACATCAAATGGGTCCTTCCCATGCCCACTTTGTTTGCCAAAATATAGAAGCCTGGAAACCTTCCAGCATTGTCAATAACAATAATCATTTTAAGACTGGATTATTACTTGCACTAGGCAAAGGGACTAAATTCCTTAACTCCCCTAACGGACGACACGGACCTTGGGCCCTGGTGCACAGAAGTAAGAGGAACTATTCACCCACTTCCTCTCTACAAAGAAGAGAAGGAGTTGCAAGAATGGGCAGTGGAACGGGCTGAGTGTTGGTTCCATCCACACTTCTTGATGGACAGTAGCTAAGCCAATGGTATAGGCCCGCAGTAAATTATTACCTCCATAAGCAAGGATGAAGCAGAGGAGGCACTGACAGTTGTGTGTCTCAATCACTATGTCTCCGAACACTACGCCTAGTGTCACACAGGCCTGTGCCTCAAATCACAATCCACCACTCAGTATTTCTTTTTCCCAAATATCTTTTAGAAAATAATGTGCAATTATTAAGTGATTTCATCGTGATTTGGTGTGATCCAACAATGCTTGGTGGATTAATGAAACTGGTTAAAAAGGAAGAGAGAAATATATGTATAAAGATTACAAAAAGCTCGCACTATTTAACATGGAAAGCAGAAGTTTCAGTGGGAACTTTGACTCAGATATTTCAAGGTAATGAAAGCTATTGTGAGCACTAATCCATTCCTCCTTTGTATGCTGTCCCTTAATAAGTAACCTGAGGGTCACTTAACAAACTTAATGGTTAGTAAATGTGAACAAGTCCAAGAAAATAATTCTTTTACACAGCAGGTGGAATTCACTGCCTTAGGAGGTCAGAAAGTCAAACACTGTAGCTGGATTTAGGAAAAAGCTGGATAATTTCATGATTATAATAGCATTTGTAGTTGTGCATTCTGAGATAAAATTATTAAAAGCTCAAGCTTTGGAAGTAAAATGATTGCCACTGGTCAGGAAGAAACCCTCCCCACCATCCAAGGTACAGCACTGCACACTTAGTCAGGTGTGCACTAGGGAGTTTGAAGGCCTTCCTCTGAAGTGAAGTGTTGACCACTGCTAGAAACAAGATGCTGGAATTGATGGAGCAATGATCTGATTGACTATGACACTTATTAAGAAGTTTCCTTGGACTCTAACATTAAGACACATTGCATGTGTACTAGTTGCCCCAAGGATCCCAAACAGGTATGGACCAAATTCTACTGTGTGTAATGAAAGAAATACAAACTATCAGAAGATTTCACTCCTCATTGTCCCCTGTTCCTTGTGTGCTAGGCACAGGTGGAAAATGGCATGTCTGCCTATCATGTAACAATCAGCCAGGTAGCTGCTTTGTTATCGTATGAGTGGGTGAATAATTAAGTTTCAAAACATGGCTTTTGTCTGAAATTCAGCCAAAACTAGTTTATATATCCATATCGTCTCATACATGAGAGGTAAATACGTCATAATAAAGTCCCTACAGATTAATGATTTTGGCATTTGAGAGGCTTCTTGTGTTATCTAAATACGTTCAGGAGGAAAGTCTGCATTCTAACTTCTTGAGCTAATTTTGTGCTTTAGAATGTAGACAGTGTAGAAACTTTTCTCCGTTACACGTTCACAGAAACGTTATATGTAAAGTTACTAGTGCACATGATACACATTTTAAAATTTATTTACTAAAAGAATGAAATTCATATTTAAAATGTTGTCTGCCTTTCAACAGGAAAAAAAACAATAGAAAACATAGTGATAGATAGTCATTAAAAATGGACTTTATGGTCCTGCAATGTATACCATTACTGTGCTTTTTATGGTCCTAACTGTCATGCAGTCTGGAGTAGCTCACAGTTGAGAGTGCCTATGTCAGGCAGAACTGTCAGAAAACAGGGCAGACAGCCCAAGCTGGTGGTGTGTTCTGTAATTAAATTTCACCAAACAAGTAACAAATGTGAGCTCTCCAGATCCTACACCAAAGACAACGCAGGCAGCCAATTCTATAGTAAACTAACTATAGGTTTATTTGCTAAGGAAAGGAAATGAGAGTTATTGAGAAGTTAAATCACCTAAAATATATGCACAGGTGATTCACAATTTATAATTCTAAATGGTGGCAGTGATGTAATAAATTTCCAGCTTCCCAAAAGTCTTTCAGGATACCCAGATTGTGTCTCAGGATCTCCACTTTGCATCTCGTACAGTCCCTTGTAAGTGTCCAAACAGTTTAGAGACAAAGGATCTTTCTTTGAATCCGTATTTATAGTTTGTTGACAAAGAAAACAAGCTGACAGCATCTCTACCCCTCTGGGCTTTTCCTTTGATGACAGTGAGGGAGGAATACACTTAAGTCTCTTGTCCTCCAACCAGCATACATATTGGCCACTTGCTTTGAAATCAGCTTGTTCTGTTAAAAGAGAAGGAGTACTTGTGGCACCTTAGCGACTAACCAATTTATTGAGAGACTAACTCTAAGGTGCCACAAGTACTCCTTTTTTTTTTTTTGCATTATAACAGGAACAGATAAGTGAAAACAATACAAGTAACATTCCGCTAGTGTTCATGAAGTTCAAATGTATGAATACACACGAATACATGTATTTTGATCTGTACTAATACACAAGTGAATGGGCCTGTGGCCCGAATTGACCTTGTCTGCTAGTATCACATTGCGTATACTTAGAATGGGAACCTTAACAAATGCTATGGTAAATTTAACTACAGCAAGTGGTAAATATTTTGTTTTTAATGTGGTCCCCTATATACACACCCTTTTGAGCCCATCCAGGCCCATACATCTGTGGCCTTCTGAGTTGGGCAGCTCCAAAACAGCAAAGGTTTCATATCCATGCTGACTCCATCACTATTCAACATCTATATTAGTGATGTACCCTGATACCATTTTGTGCAAGTTCATTTATGCTGATGACACTCTTGTAGCACAAGGCAAAGCCTGCACCACCATCGGCAACACCCTCTCCATTAATCACAAGATAATGGCAGAATACTTCCAATATTGGAAGCTCTGCCCTACTACTTCCAAAATCTTGGTAATATCCTTTCACCTAAACAACAAAGCCTCCAAGGAACTATGCAATGTCACCTTCTATGGTTAACTGGTCCAAAACGAGCCCTATCGGTCCAAGGTTACACCGAAGTACTTTGGATAGGGCTCATTTCAGACCAATGCTTGACTTTTAAAACTCATCTGGAAAGGTAAAAGCAAGGACTAGCTTGGTCCAAAAACTTATGGGCACAACATGCGGTGTTAATGTGCACACGCACTTCAAACAGTGACTCTGGCATTAAAATACTTGACTGCTTACTACAGTGTACCACTCTGGGTGGGCTGCTCACAGACAAGATCTCTGGACAAGCAGCTTAATGCTATGATGAGAATCACAGCTGGAACATTAACATCAACACCTATCCAATGGTTGCACCACCAGAGACATACACACACAGCATAAGAATACAATTGAAGAATGGCCAGCTTAAATTTACCAATTCATGAGGACCTCCAGAACCTTCTGAAGACACACCTGAAATCTCACATGCCTTTTTGGGTCCAGTCTAAGGCTCTTAAAGAATCCTCATCCAATCCTGAGGCACACTGCACTGGAAAGAATTCTGGAGCAATGATAATATCCCAAACAAACACTTAATTGCCGACCCCACAAAAGAACTTCCAGGTGTTAAACTACTCTGGAAACAATGGTCCACCTTGAACCGTTTCAGAACATCACATGGCACATGCTGTCATCTCTTACTTCTCTGGAAGATGAGAGAAAACACACAGTGTTGCGTTGGGCATCACTTACAAATGAGGGACCACACTGCAAATCAAAGCCTGCTGGGATTTTTTGCCATTGCCATTTCAGACTTGCATTACTTCCAAAGCCAATTACTGCTCACTAAGCTGGACTTGGTTATTTGAACATGAATAATCACTTCTGTTTCTGTACTTGATATGTAGGAATATCTAGGATGGGAGGCGAGCTGTTTGAGCAAACTTTATGGAAATAAGTTTTCCATTTATTCTCAAGCTCTCAGGGCTGTCTTCCCTTGCACTTGAACACAGAATCAGGATTCATGGAGAGTTGCAACTGACCTAACCCAGGGAGGGTGAGCTCCACCTTCTCTCATCAATATTGGTAAAGTAGCCAGGAGCTTTCCATTGTGTTATCAAGGATCTGGGGCATCCTCAGTCCTAATCTGTATAGGAATGCTTCCTTGATCTCCCGTTAGTTACTTCAATAGGTAAAGATTGCCTAAGGAACACAGGATTTCTCTTGAGTAACTTCAATTTTTCCCTAACTTGTTCCATGAAGTAAAGACTCTGAATATTTTCAGTAGATATAACAGTGATAATATTAGGTTTCAGAGTAGCAGCCGTGTTAGTCTGTATTCGCAAAAAGAAAAGGAGGACTTGTGGCACCGTAGAGACTAACAAATTTATTTGCGCATAAGTTTTCATGAGCTACAGCTAAGTGAGCTAAGCTTATGTGCAAATAAATTTGTTAGTCTCTAAGGTGCCACAAGTCCTTCTTTTCTTTCAGTGATAATATTGACACTGCTTTCATTATACTGTGTCACCTCAAAGAATAAATGTGCAAGAAGGGTGGAAAATGTAGGATCTTATTCTATTATTCTAATCCTTTAAGAAATAATACAGCATTCAATGGCAAAAAAAGCCAAGCTACTTCTGATCCTTGGGTAAGTTTTCTGGAAGTTGTATATATTTCAGGATGGGGGGCAGGAGAAACTATGAAAATCAAAAGAACTAAAGGTGTTTAAAAAGACAAAATTGTTTACAAATTTAGCATGTGGCTGTACAGGGTTTACATATGTATTCCTCAAAGGAACCTACTATTCATGATTGCAGTCCCACTTAAAAGAGAAGGGGCAGCCATTATGCCCACACAAACCACTAAAGCCCTGAGGATTTATTCCTTTGTTAATTTCAAGTCTCCTCACCTCCCCTGAGTTGAAACAAAGTAATATACTTGAAACAGCAAAGAGATTCTTGCCCTTTTCCTGAAGTTGTCATATTTTTTTAGATATCTTAGTGATTGAAAACAGCATTTAAAGTCTTTTCTTTGTTTCCCTCACTCTTTCTCAAAGCCCCACTCTAACCAAACCATAGTGATGTTTGAAACTGACTCAGTGAGCAGTATCTGGAAACTTCAGTTGAGTTGATTGATTGTGTTTAATTGCATTCTGTGTTTCATAAATGCAGTATTGTAAATCTACCAATTGTCAAACAGAACAAGGTGATTAACGGAGCAACAGCCGTCTGTCAGTAGCCTTACAAACAAATCTCAAAAAATATGAAGGTCTTTAACGGTGCATGTTTCTGAACTACTGATATGCTGTGCGCTCTGTTGGCAGATCAGGGGGGAGGAGGAGGAGGAGGGGAAGGGCCCCAGACAGAAAGACAGCAAATACAGTACAATCAAAAGCAACTAACCACATTGCCTCTTCACTCTTTGTCTATCTGCAACAAGCTAGCCAGAGCATGAGGGAAACCACAGCAGATTTTGCCTTTATGTATACTGCAACATTAAAAATTAAGACAGTTCAGTACATATTCACAATTTGACTTCAACATATGCAGTATATATGACAAATAAAGTTTATTGACTTTTAGAAGGTCCAGGAATTGGATGATTTCACTACGGCTTGATTTGGATCTGAGTGACATCCTTCACATTTAAAGCAAACACTCAAAAGGAGGTTGGATATGATATTCTGGGGTGATTTTAAGACTTATTAGAACTAGTCTAGGCTATTAATGCTGTTTGCTGATCATTAAACCAGCCAAGGATAAACACGGTATCTGGGAACACTGGAGCACAGAGTCAAACAAGAACAAACAAAACGTTGTCAAATGTGAGGGAAAAACCTTTTAATTCCACAATGAAAACAATTCTATTTTTTTTCTCCAACCAGCTAAATATATTTCAAAACTTAAAAAAAAATTGTGCAGTATGTCTATTGAGAAGTCATGTCTATTGTATGTCTATCAAGTATTTAGACACATGGTTAGCAATCAGCAGAAGGGAAAGGAGCCAAGTTTAATTTTGCTTTCCTTCTGAAAGCTACTCAGAATGCATCGTTGTGCACTTAAAAAAACTGGAATCTGCTTTATGGGGAAAATCCAGAACTAGAGTAAAGCAGCAGAGCTCCATTCAAGACAATGAAACCATGCTGCTTTACACCAGCTAGGACACTAGCCCTAACAAATGTCATAAAATAAGCACCTGAAAATTTTCACTAAAAGTAAAGTCAATTTTTACAAATAGGCAAGCAAGATTTCAATAATTAGCAAACATAAATTTGAAGTCTCCTCCATGTCTATATTTTTAAAATTGAAATAAATTCATTTTTAATTACTTCCAATATTTAAAAATAAAAAAATGAAAGATGGATAAGAAGGCTGGCATGAACAATAAAGAGAAAACCCTTGGAAAAGTTGCCTATAGGCAATTTTCATACTTACTGACACTTTCACAACAGACAATCCAGACATTCACGTTGGCATCTTCACAGGGCTGGTGAGGGGAGAATGAGAACCAACCTTTCTTTGAGAGCTCACACCAGTTGTGTAGGTTTTCTTCTATCACCTCTTTTTTCTAAAGATGTCCATTTTTGTGGTCAAAATATATTCTTTAAGATGATGTCCTTGGGTCTCTCTTCTTGCAGAATACCCAGGTGTGATGGATCTTCTTCCTCACTTTTATATTCCTCAGTTTCCTCTTATAGATCGGTGCCGACTCATGTTCTAGTATAGGGGCTTTGTCATGTGTTCTCTGAAACTATTCTTGTCTTTTTGCCATGTTCCAGACAAAAGAAACACAGGCAGTATGTGACCATTGAGGCTGTAAGTGTCAACCAGAGTAGATTGCACTTGGGATGTTTTCCATCTCTGACCGAGTATTTACAGAGCCAAGAGCAATGTGCTATGAACTTCATCCTATTGCCATTGAGCTCAAGGGTAAAACTCCTTCTAACTTTGGTGGGAGAAGGAGCAGGCTGTATTTTGCTCTTTGTGGATAAATCCATTGTAAAGTACAATACATATTGTACCAAATTCATGTGTGTTGGAACTTCATAGATTAAGTTACACCAGGGAGTCATTACTCATCACAAAGGATGAGATTCTACCGTTAAGACTCATACAACCCATCTACGTAGACAACATACATACCACTGAGTGTGACATTTGTGGCACAGTACAAGTGTTATCTTGTATAACAAATGGGTAGATGAAAGGATGGGAGAGAGGGTATTCCCAATTCTGCCATTAACTCATTGTGTCACATTTCCTTTTACCTTCAGCATTACTACCACCAGAAACTCACAAATACAGTTCATGACAAAAATAATGGGTAAAAATCTCGGCTTTGTTGAAGTCAATTACCAGGCTCCCATTGACTTCAGTGAAGCCAAGACTCAACTAATGTCACAGAAAGCAGAGAGATGCAATTTATAATCCTGCTGGATAGATCAGAAAAGGCATCCTTCTTCCATTGCAGTTTGATTCTTTTCCCAGTAAAGATGATCACACGCAAACCTCAAGCATGAATGGTTAGAGCTTTCTTCAGAACCATTGGCACTAACTCATTTTTCCAGGTCCTCAAATGTTATGGTAGTCTTACGGTTTACAAGACAATGTGCCAAATTCAGCTGTGGTGCAAGAAGGTACATTCTTTTCAATGGCGTTGGTCCCACTTATTCCAGGATTGGATTTAACCCAGTATTGTGAACTGCCAAAGAATAATTAAGATGTCAGATCCCTTACTGTCTTCAATTCAGCAGTTAGCATTATTTAGTTTTGTTTGTACCACTCTGTGGCAACATAATTTTGGAAGAGAAAGTACTGCATACTGCTAAATAGACCTAAAAAATTATAGTCATGCCAGGGAAACATGTCTAGACAAAATAGTGCACCTTGGCTACCTTCTTCTCTCAAATGTCTTGAAAAACAGTGTCTTTGGCACTTCAGATTTTTCCATAAATTTTCAGTCTCTCTTGCTCAGATGTAATATGCCATGGACTTCTCCAAATGGCAGGGGCATCGGAAGCAGACTTTGGTCTCCCTTCCTATTCCTCCATCCACTCCCTAGTGCTTCAGAACAGCTTCAAGGCACTGTACCACTTTAGAAGCAGCACAGAGTCTCTTCTCCAAGAAAAGCACTAGACCTCTTCCCAGACTTCCTCAGAGTACAGGAGAGCCTGTTCAATAATTACACCCTTTCAGAGGACACAGCATACTCTTTTGACACACTCTGCTGGCTGATGAGAAGGGGGCATGGCCCTGCCTCCTCTCCGCTGACTCACATTTGAAGTGTTGTGTCCCTGGAAATGCATGGAGGAATTGCATTTACACCTTCCCTTCACACACAGACCTTCAGGCAGCATCTGTCCTGTGTTCTTTAATGACTGGTGCATTATCACAGATGTCACACATCAGAAATGCCCTTTTTTTTCTTCTTTTTTAAAGGAGCTCTGTGAAATATAAAAATTATTGGAGCTGGTCGAATCTCAGAATCTCTATTCTGCAGGAATTTCCAACATTTTGAAATTTGTTTCAATTCCCAAATGGAAATTTTTAAAAAAATTTCCCACACAATGAGATAAAAAAAAACAAAAAACACCTTATTGGGCCGAAGCATACAGTTTCAATAAAATCAAAAGGTGTTTTGTTTTAATTTTTACTTTTTAAAATGTTACATATAAATTATAAAATAAAATAAATTTTAAAAGGAAAAGTCATTTTGAAACAAGAATTAAAAACGCTCCATTATGATAAGGTTGAGAATCTTCATTTGAAAAAAAATAATTCTAAACAAAATTTCATCTAAATCAACTGTCCAAAGTTTCAATTTTGACTGTTTTGTTTTTCCAACTGTAAGTGCTGTCAGAAAATTGCCAGCCACCTCTAAACATTAGAAATGAAGCCAAACCCAAATCTTGAACTTGGAACTCCTTAGATGTTTAGGGGGCTGGGAATAAGATGTGGTGGGAAAGAATCAGATTCAAATCCCCCCACATTCAACCATGTCCCTTATGTTCTATGTCAGGTCCAGTGGCCTATTTCCTGGCTCTGGTTCAGATGCATCCAAAACACCCTGAGAACAGCTCACAACATTCTGATATCATCACATTCAAGATCTGATTCAACCTGAACTCCTAACTTGTACAGTTAATCAAGTCTAACTTTTATCCATCAACCACCTGTTTTGCCAATTGCAATAAAAATATGTTCTGGTGGATTTCAATATTTAAATTTCATATTATGTTTGCATTTGTTGTTTTACTTTCTCCGTTTCCTTACTAGTAGCACTAGCAGGAAATTAATTTTCAGTTATTCATTTCTGTGATCAGACCTTTTCGTTAAACCTAAAACCTAAACTGTAATGTGTAGTGCATCCTACACATGAATACAAGAAGGAAAAGAGTAGCTTTCCAGACTTCCTCTCCAAAACTGAGGTCATATTATACAAGAACCATGCTAGGAGTTCTGTGGAAAACACAGTTAAGCAAGGATTTTGCAACTCTAAACAAGAGGAAAGAAAGTTTTCTCCACAAACAAAACCAATTGACTTCTTAACCTACATTTCATTTCTAGATATGACTATTATGAAAACTCAGAACCAATGCTCTGTATCCATATTTATAGGTGAGGCAGGGTCAACAACAAACCTTCTTAACATGAATTGTTAGTTGTAACTGCATGTGATATTTTTAGGAGAACAAATTTATTTCAGAAGGAATTACATTTTCCATGTAAAAATAATTATTCATAGCAATCAGCTCATTAGAGTTATATAATTTCCATTTTATAAGAAGTTTCTTTATATTAAAAAATCTTGCTTACTATTTTCTCTTCTGATACTAGTAACCTAATCAGCTTTACATTTGAGTCTAGATTTTTTTTTTTAAATTGCCACACACACTTCATAAAACAAAGCAAAAACAAAAACAAAAACAAAACAAAACAAAAAGCAGAGAAACCAACACCAAGAAAGTTCCTGGAACTTCTCCCCCCGAGATTTGTGTCTCACTACATTTTTTCAACAGTTTCAATCTGCAATATACAAAATTTTGCAATAAAGCTGTCCATTTGATGAGATGCTTGATATTCACTTGCAATTAGTTGAGCAACTGAAAAACATTTAGCTTTGCAATTCAGTTTCTTCATGACAGGGATTTTTAACTTTCATAGAAAAAGCAATTGTGATCATCTAGTCTGACCTCCTACATAACATAAGCTTTAGAACCTCACCCAATAGCTTATGCACCAAGCTCATAACTTTTGTTTCAGCTATGGCATATCCTTTAGCAATCTATACAGTCCTGATTTAAAGACTTCAAGTGATGGCAAATCCACCACATCCCGAAGAAAACCATTTCAAAGATTAGTGACCCTCATTGTTAAAAAGGTGTGCATTCTGTCTCATCTGAATTTGTCTAGCTTCAGCTTCCAGTCATTTGATCTTGTTATGTCCTTTTCTGTTAGGTTAAAGAATGCTTTACTCTCAGAAATTTCTTCCCTGTGTAGGTAATAGAAGAACACAATCAAGTCATCTCTTAACCTTCTCTTGTATAAACTAACTATATTGAGGTTCTATAGCCTCTTCCACTCAGGGGTGAAAGTAAGTTAGAGGACTTACCGGTACGCTGGGGTCCTGAGTAGGGGGCATGGCCTCAAGCGGAAGAGGCAGGGCCTTAAATCCCCAGGCCCTTTAAAACTTGATTTAAAGGGCCAGGGCTCCAGCTGCGGTAGTGGTGGCTGGGAGCCCAGGGCCCTTTAAATCACCCCCCAAGCTACCAGCTGCAGAGGTGGCTGGGAGCCCCGGAGCTCAGGGGCGATTTAAAGGGTCCAGGGCTCCAGCTGCCACTACCGCAGTGGAGCCCCAGGCCCTTTAAATCACTGAGGAGCCCTGGGGGCTCCCGGCTGCCACCGCTACCCCGGGGCACTGGGCTCTGGCAAAGCTTTAAAGGGCCTGGGGCTCTGCTGTGGTAGCAGCTGCTGGAGCCCCAAGCCCTTTAAATCCCCGCCTGAGCCCTGCTGCCCGAGCCCTGGGGTAGTGGTGGCCGGGCTCCTTCAGGTATTTAAAGGGCTCCGGGGCTCCAGCCGCCGCTACTGACCCGGCCCTTTAAATGCCCGCCGGAGCCCCACCACTGCTACCCCAGGGCTTTGGCAGCAGGGCTTCGGCGGGGATTTAAAGGGCCGGGGCAGTAGCAGTGGCTGCAGCTCTGGGGCTCTTTAAATCCCCACCAGAGCCCCCCCACCCCTATCCCAGAGCTCGGGCAGCAGGGCTCAAGCAGGGATTTAAAGGGCTTGGGGCTCCAGCCGCTGCTACCGCCCCCCCCTTTAAATCCTCTCCGGACCTCCGCCGCCGCTACCCCAGGGCTTCGGCAGCAGGGCTCAGGCAGGGATTTAAAGGGCCCTGGGAGGGTAGCGGGGGCTGGAGCTCCGGGGTCCTTTAAATCCCCAACAGAGCCCCATCACTGCCGCTACCCCAGGGCTCGGGCAGCAGGGCTCTGGTGGGGATTTAAAGAGCCCTGGGGCAGGAGCAGTGGCTGGAGCTCCGGGGCCCTTTAAATCCCTGCCAGAGCCGCTACGCTGGGGCTTGGGCAGCAGGGCTCAGGCCAGAATTTAAAGGGGCCCGGGGGGGGGGAGGGGGGTTCTGGAGCTCTAGGGCCCTTTAAATCCCCGCCGCAGCCCCGCCGCTGCTACCCCAGGGCTTTAAATTGCCCTCTCGGAAAGCCAGTCCTGGTACGGCGCACCGGCTCTTACCGGTATGCTGTACCGGGGCGTACCGGCTTACTTTCACCTCTGCTTCCACTATAAACCATGTTCTCCAATACTTTAATCATTTCTGTGGCTCCTTTCTGAAATATTTCCTATTTTTTCAAATCTCTTTCTGAAGTATGGATGCTAGAACCCATAAGATCTCCAGAACAATTGCTCATATTATTTTAAAGAACAAGACAAACTTTTCCCCATCTTTGACCTTCATTCATAATTTTGAGTATTCAGTGTCACAAATTAGATTTTGACCAGTATGAAGTGTAACATCCTAACAAAGGACGTGAGGTAAAAACAAGACAAGAGGTAAATATGAAAACAAGTGAAGGAAACCTCCTTATAGACTGCAACTATCCCATCTTGTGCCATAATCCTGTCTTCTCACATGCTAAGCAGGGTTGGGCTAAATCAATATTTGGATGGGAGACAACCCAAAAACAATTAGGTGCTACAGCAAGTGGTGATGGATATTCAGTACATGAAACTTCTTGAGTCATGCTCTAGTCTATTGTGAGGGCACATTGTAGTGGTGGTGGACCCATGTTTCAGGCGAGATGTACAACCAAATTTCTGACCTGCTCATGAAAGAGCCGTGGCAATTTTTTCAAGATTACAAGGTGCTTGCCCTTGTGTCCTGACCAAATTCTAACTTGAATATTTATATTCTACCTGCCTAAACTGCCCCCACAATTCCAACTAGATATGCTATTCTTCACCTCTTGTGTAGGAGTTGCACATTGTTTCTGTGCTGCTGCATTCTGCTTCAGAAATGACTGCCTCCAAGGGCAGTACTTACCTCCAAGAGATGGAAAAAAAATAGGGTAGCACAAAGGAATTAAATAGAACTCATGCCATGAAATTAGGTAAAGGGGAAAAGTATTCTGTAAATTGGTAAAAGTCCCGACAGTGAGATTTATGAAACTGTAGAAAATTTTGCACAGTAAGAGGTGAAAGCCTAAATGCTTGGGACATTTAAAGCAAGAATGAACAAAGCAGCAGCAAATATGCCATAGGGAACAATCCTGTACTGACAGGCACTAGTTTAGATGACCTAATAGAGACAGACCAGTCCTCGCTTACAGACAGCCCCCCAACCTGAAGCAAATACTCACCAGCAGCCACACACCAAAAACACTAACCCAGGAATCTACCCTCGCAACAAAGCCCAATGCCAACTCTGTCCACATATCTATTCAAGTGACACCATCATAGGACCTAATCACATTAGCCATGCCACCAGGGGCTCGTTCACCTGCACATCTACCAATGTGATATATGCCATCATGTGCCAGCAATGCCCCTCTGCCATGTACATTGGCCAAACCAGATAGTCTCTATGCAAAAGAATATATGGACACAAATCTGACATCAGGAATCATAACATTCAAAAACCAGTAGGAGAACACTTCAACCTCTCTGGTCACTCAGTAACAGACTTAAAGGTGGCAATTTTGCAATAGAAAAGCTTCAAAAACAGACTCCAACAAGAAATTGCTGAACTGGAATTAATTTGCAAACTAGATACCATTAACTTGAGCTTGAATAGAGACTGGGAGTGGCTGGGTCATTACACAAATTGAATCTATTTCCCCATGTTAAGTATTCTCACACCATCTTGTCAACTGTCTGAAATTATCATCACTTGATTATCACTACAAAAGTTTTTTTTTTCTCCTGCTGATAATAGCTCATCTTAATTAATTAGCCTCTTAGAGTTGGTATGGCAACTTCCACCTTTTCATGTTCTCTGTATGTATATATATCTTCTTACTATATGTTCCATTCTGTGCATCTGATGAAGTGGGCTGTAGCCCATGAAAGCTTATGATCAAATAAATTTGTTAGCCTCTAAGGTGCCAAAAGTACTCCTGTTCTTTTTTTTTTTAAAAATACAGATTCTTCTCATAGCCCCAAAGAAGAGCCTTTTTAAAACAGAACTGCCACAACTGGATATTTACTGGACATTTTATGAATTCTTTGGGACCGGAGCAAGCATAGCAGTGGATGTCAATGGATGCCTCCTGGATCTAAATAGCTCTTTAGAACACTGAACATCTATTGGTTATACCTCGTACCTAGCACAATAAGATTGAGGCATCTAGGTGCTAGTGCAATACTAAACAAATGTAAGGAACCTGAAATAAAGTTTGAAGGTTTATACATACATACACCACAAAACAAGTTAATGTTTAAGAGGCTATGAAAAAACAGCATCTATGGCAAACTCCCATCCTAGCGCACAAAAACCTTTCTTATTAAATTGAAGCATCAGAACTGGTTTAGCTCTTATGCTTTGTACATGAATCTAGGGTTGATAGGTAACATTTAAAAGTCTAACTAATAAAGGGGGGGGGGAATCATTTGCCATAGAAATAATTCAAAATTCTAATTTAGACAGACCTTCTTTCCATATGCTACATTTGTTAAAAAGAAGCTCTGATTATTCGTAAAATTTTCCATAAGGTATCAAAGCAGGAATGTAGGGCAAAAATTAAAGATTTATGGCAATTTCTTTCCTTTTGCAACAACCTTTGACACAAAGGATAGTACCATTCAAATATTAATATAAATGCTTACTGGCAATGGATACAAACTGGCTGGAGCAAACAGAGAAAGATATTTTGAGAAACCAAATTTTTCTTGGCATCAATTTGTTATCTGGGCAAATCACACAAAACATAGAATCATAGAATATCCAGGTTGGAAGGGACCTCAGGAGATCATCTAGTCCAACCCCCTGCTCAAAGCAGGGCCAATCCCCAATTTTTTCCTCAGATCCCTAAATGGCCCCCTTGAGGATTGAACTCACAACCCTGGGTTTAGCAGGCCAATACTCAAACCACTGAGCTATCCCTCCCCCCAGTACATTTTCAGCTCAAACTAATATTCTGCAAACACCAAAACTTATATATATTTTACTCAGGTGAGTAAAGTGACTCGTGCTTACATGTGTGAAAGATGGTGTACAAACCCCTGTACTAAAAGAATGTTTTGCTAGTATGTGATCCTAATGTAAAGCCAATAAGAAGAATTACTTGATATGCCCCATCATTTTAAGTACAGGAAACCATTTTGTAAGACACACAGGATTAAAAAAATAAGCTGCATGACATTTATTTTGTAATGTTAACATTAGTATCTGTAGAAACATTTTATTGTCAGTACAAAAGTTAACAGATGTTAATACTTTTTTCCCAAATTTTTAATAAGTAAATCAGTGTAATTCGCATTTGTATTGCATGGCTATATCAGTGTGAATGGGTGTTTTGAAAGTAAAAACACAATTTTTTTAAAAAAAATACAAATGAAAGAAATGCAGTAATATTTTGTCTGACCCCAGCGGAATAGTTTGGAAAAATATACTGGAGCCAGTATGAACTAATCCCTTAAAAAGATGGTAGTATTCCTATGGCAAATTGTCATGATAAATTGTCTCTCTCTTTTTAACTTATGTTACAATATAGGAACAGCTGAAAGGCTACTATCGGGCCAGAAGATCTGGAACCCATTATCAAGTCAATGAAGACAATACTAGTTAATTTGATGCATGAGCAAAGCAGAGTGGAAGCTCAGCTCTTTTTAGAGCAGTACATTCTGCTATGGTTATAGACAAGTTAATATCTTTCCTTACTTTAGGAACCCATTAAAGACTCTCCTTTTTTTCCCCCTCCATAGAATGATTGTGTTATTTAGGCCTTAGAAAATATTGTTCAAGTGTCACATATGCTTTAGTGATAGTTACAAAACCAGACACACAGAAAACAGAAGACCTTCTTATTAAAGGATTTTTTTAAAATATGGGAATTTTGATATTGATAAGAACAATCATCTGGCACTGAAGTTTAAAACACAAATAAATCAAAAGCATAATTCTCCCCAAATTAGTTATATACTGTAAATATTTCTTTTTTTAAAGATCTGACAACTACGAAAGTCTGAGCAATATATCTACTAGATCTCTGGGCTGCCTGCTTAGAAATGCCATTTAAATTACAAAAAACAACCCTATAAACGATTAATTGTTTTGTACATTACCAATTAGTTAATAAATTAATGATATACCATTTTCCCTGAAAGCAAAGTATTTTCCACCTTTGAATGGTGAAAATTAAGAAATTCTGTGTAAGAACAGCATTTAGCAAATAGCTGTTAAAAAAAGAACTAATTTGCTAGGTGGATTGGAACATCCATTTTTAAATCAATACAAAAAATAATTCATTGTAAATATATAATATATATTTATACATATTTTGAATATATTTACATACATCCAGCACCTATATACTGCATTTGTGCTCTGTAAGTGTGTGCCAACATATATTTTCTCCAAATATTACAAAATAAACAAAAAAGGCAGACCCAGAGTTTGCCTTAAGTCCAACTGGTCCATGGTACAAACAAAGTCCATTGCAGCTTGCAGTGAGCCAGAAAATTGACATGGTGAGGTACATCCATACATGGCCCATAAACATTCTCCTTCTTTTGGAATTGCTTAAGAGTTCCAAACTATATAATTCTTTACACATGTTCTGACCATCTTCCTCCAAAATATTTTTTCTTCTTCTTATATTTCATATGTACAAACAGAAACATTAGGGTCCTGGAGAAAAGAGCTCTTTACTTGTGGTAGGTAGGTTGGCATTCTTGTTTCTTTATTCCTCTGAGGAATAAGAATGCTTTCCTTTCATGTTTTAACACTACCATTTATGTGCTGGTACTTGGGAAGACAGGGTTCATAAGGCATTGGATCAGGAGAAAAAACAGAGTCATCACCTGAAGAACACGAACTCCTAGTGTCGGGATAACTGGGTGAATACTGTTCAAGAGGTCCACTGAGGTCCAGATATTCCTGGAACGGAAGAGAGAAATAATTTTATTTATAAATGACAGAAGCACATTGCCACATGATTTGGCTTTGTCATGCAGTATGTATATTTCACAGACAAAAAATGTTCAGGCAATTCTATACTAAGAAAGATCAGCTACATTCAAAATTGACTGTCGCCTATATATCAGAGAGAGAAAGTGAGAGAGAAAGAAAGAAAGAGTCAGTCAGTCTAAGGCAGATGTGTCATTTCCAACAACATGAGCATTAACCGCATCAGTGGAAATAAACACGCTCACCACATCAAAAGAGGACTTTTTGCTTATAATGATAAAAATGAAATTTTCATCCTAAATAGAACCATTTTTCTCTAGCATATGGTAATGATTTGGAGAAAAAGATACTTCCATTTTTATATTCCTTTGGTCAGTTTGACTATCTGGTTTTAAATTTAGATTTAGACATGTACTACACTTGCATGCTTATGAGAACCGAAATGAAAAATAACAAAACCATATTCACTGGATTTGGGTTCTCTACACTAAATATTCTGCGATTTTCTTTCTTTGTTGTTGCCTCCTAGAGCCATGGTTCTGTGTACCGTTGGGGGTATGCAGAAGTCTTCCAGGGGTACATCAACTCATCTAGATATTTGCCTAGTTTTACAACAGGCTACATAAAAAGCACGAGTGAAGTCAGTACAAACTAAAATTTCATACAGACAAAACAAGAAAGCCAGCAATTTTTCAGTAATAGTGTGCTGTGACATTTTTGTATTTTTATGTCTGATTTTGTAAGCAAGTAGTTTTTAAGTGAGGTGAAACTTGGGGGTACGCAAGACAAATCACGCTCCTGAAAGGGGTACAGTAGTCTGGAAAGATTCACAACTACTGACCTAGAGTAGCCATGACCAGACCAGTATAACAAAAAGGAAATAATTTCAGTTTAATCCAAGGTTCGAGTTAAGCAACTTTTGTTAGAAACGGCAATTTTGGCAGGAGAATAAAGTTATTTTTTCCCTTGAAATGTTCCTTCTCTTTCAACTTCTGAAGGGCAGCTGTATTCATTTAATGCTATCTCTTCATTTGCTAAACCACAAGTTATGATCATGCTGACGAGACAAATCTTATCAGTCAGTATTTTATATTTCATTTAATTATTTGATTTAAATGATTCTTCAAAATCTTAAAGTGTCAGGACTTTATGGTCATAGCTTTAAAATGAGGGCAATAATGGAGGTTTTAAAACAAACACCCACATAGCAGGCAACAAAATGGTTCCTAGACTGCAGTTTTGATCTAACATAACTTCATATTTCACAAGCAATTTTTTTAAAGCTGGCCTTTGTAACTGTTTGAAGACAGGATACACATGTAGGTTAGGGAAACAGCTCCAGGGCACCAGAATGGTCTGGAAATTTCTGACACAAATGGAAGCAGGAAGTACCAGAATATGAGAGAGGGAGAGAGAGCATTCTCAGGAGATTTCTAACACAGTTTCGCAGATTCAAGAGTTTCACATAATTCAGTTAATCATCTGGCTGAGATCCTCACCCCCACTCCAGCCCCTTTATATCACATGGAAGAGCCAAAGTGGTGTAATGGGGCCTAAAAGCCTCATATCAAGCTTGAGGCGGATTACTGGAGCTGGCCTTATGGAATACAGTGATAAGATTGCTCCCAAAGACCCCTTGGCAAGCCCCAGTGCAGGTGGTGTGCAGGGGAGGGTGGGAAGAGGGACATGGCCACAGCATTGTGGAGATTATGGGCAGCACGGCTGCCCATAGGTTAGCTAGGCAGTCTGCAGTAACAAATAGGCCGCTGTAAGCTCCGGGCCCCTAGAGCAGCATAGAATCAGGAGTGTGCAAAGACAGTTTTAAGCCCTCTCTCTTCCTCTTAGGGATGCAGCATTTATCCAAACCAAAGCACCAAACTTTCTGGTAGCTGTGAGTTAGTGGTAAGAGAACTGAAATGATCCCTATCTGTATATCTTAATGCATTGCTTGCTACAACTAATAGATTTTCAGACCTCTGAAAATAAGGTTCTAAGAATAAAATAGCGTCATGTATATTTCCAGCTGGAATGGTACTAGATGTTGCCCTTGTAGAATTGCATGGTTTCTCCATATTCCCCTCTGGGTTCTTGTACCCCCAGCAGAGCTATTTCAATGAAGCAAATTAACGCCTAGACAGATCAATTGAAATCTGCCATTTACTTTGGCTGCTTATTCTGACTTAATTACTATAAGTGAGAATCAAACTAAGTTGATAAATTCAGAATATAAAACTCTAGGTCTGTCCCTCACACCAAATTGTAATGTTGAAACATAAATCTCCCCCCCCATACACACATTTTTCCTGGATGATATGCTGAAACTATTATGAGATATGCAGAGGGACAAGGGAAAACGCTTTATTGTGTGTGTGTGCGCGTGCATACGTGTGTTTGTTTTATTACATAAATCAAAACCTCTAGAAGAAAAAACATGATTCATTAAGCCATATAGTTTATCTATCTGAGATCCCAGTGGAAAACTGATAAATAGAATTATAATAGAAATAGAGCAGTTTCATATTTTAATAAATTACATTTATCTTGTAAACTTTATGTTCTGATCTGCTGGTTAAAAAGTGAATATACTTTACTTACCTCATTAGTTGTGAGAGTGAGAATTCGATCCAAGTCTTCTACCAACTGCTTAAAAGTTGGTCTCTGGGAAGGCACTGCATGCCAGCAATCTCTCATCATCATATAGCTGTATAAATATGCATTTCACTGGGTTAATTAACCATATTTATCCTTGTGGTCTGTCCATTTAATTCACAATTATTATTATTTGTATTACTGCAGCGCCTAGGAGCCCATGGACCCTAATGTGGTCATTGTACAATACTTCACTTCTGTTAAATTAGGGCTTAGCAATGAGCTTGCATTTCTAGTTTTATACCACTGCAAATAACTGTGAAAACCCAGCATCTAGATCGCAGCATTTAGGCCCAGATTCAGGGAAGCACTTAAGTTCCATCAGTTTCAATGGAACTAAATCACATGCTTAAAGTTGAGCGCATGGTTAAGTACTATGCTGAATTAGGGAATTTAGCCTCTGTGAATTGTAATTATTGCTCTCCTCTACTAGAAGTATAATTTAATGCAGTGGTCCCCCAACTTTTTACCTTGCGCCCCCCCCTTACCCCGTCCATGCCCCCCCCCCTTCCTGAGCTGGGGCCAGGAGTGAGGCCACGGTTCTGGGGGTGGGGGAGACTCGGACACGGTAAGGGGGCTGGGAGCGGAGTTCCAGGAGCAGGGTCAGCAGCTGGGGTCAGCAGGCGGGGGGCCCTGGGCCAGCAGCCAGTGCCAGGAGCGGAGCCAGGTGGTGCTTCCCCTCCTGTGGGGGTTGGCCCGGGCCCCAGCCACTCCCCCCGCATGTTCCTCCATGTCCCCCTGGGGGGACGCCCCACAGTTTGAGGACCTCTGATTTAATGCCTTTTATGTCCTAACTTTGGGCATTACCCGGGATATAGCTTGAGGTCAAATCAACTAGTTTCAACAAAACGGCATGCAAGCAGGGCATGACATTTGCCATGACAAGTATGGATTTTGGCTATAAGCATGACAATTCATTTGACATATACGGCCCCACTTTCACAGGTGAGGAGCACCCACATCGCCAGTTGAAGCCAATGAAATTGCAGGTGCTCAGCCCTTCTGAAAATCTGGTCTATTTCATATCCAGACTGGACCAATCATGTTAAATTATTATAGAACTTTATACTTTACAAACGGCTCTGCACTTTGTACTGCACCCTAACAGATATAGGGCATTTGTACAGCATTCTGCAGATACTCAAAAACACAACCAGAACTAGTTAATTTTATGCTTGGCTTTGCCTATGACTCAGGAGCTAAAGTGCTATGTGCAGGGATGTACCATTAACTTGCATTCTGATATCTTTCAGAATTTCAGAATATTTTGAGAGGCCACGGGGTGACCTTGTGTCTGTGCTGTGGACTCCCACAAGCCTCTGGCTTCCTAGGTGTACCTCCTATTGGCCCACTGAGCTCTTGACAACAGGAAAAGTGGCTTGTAGCGTTCTATCCTGCTGGGTGATTAATAAGTGGTACAGACTCACTCTTGCACCTCCTCCTCTTTGGCGGGAGGAATGATGGATACTATAAAGGACCTTGAGGGTGGAAAGAACAAAACAGGGGGTAATGTGTAGCAAAGACAGTCAGGGGTCATATTCATACCTGTTACCAAAAGCAGATAATGATTTGCCAATAGATTTTAATACGCTAGGACTGAGTGTAATAACAAATATACCAAAGATTGACTTGTTGAGATTTTTTTTTTAATTGTTTTTCAACAGTACCAAAGTTAAGTGAGCAAATGTCTATCCTGTATCACACATTTCCTGGAAACATGTTTCAACCATTTCTTTTTTATACGCAATGCTCCCGTTTATAGAGTCAAGCAGCTTAGAAAATGCTGGATTCTGCATGGGATTCAAATCAGTATTAGCTGTGTGACCATGCTAGTGTTGTATTACTTCAGTAAATAATGGTCCTTACAGTTCATTGGTGCAGTTGGCAGGCTTATCCATTCTGTGCCCTTCTTTAAGCAGCTTAAAAAGTTCCTCCACTGGAATTCCTGGATAGGGTGATCCTCCCAAAGTGAAGATCTCCCACATCAACACACCAAATGACCAACTACAGAATAAAAGGGAACAGTGCATAATTAAATTAATCTTACCTATAAAAGCAAAGGCATATCCCTGAAAGAGACAGAGAACAGTGATTCCTTGTTATTTTCTGCAGCAGTTCTGTGTTTAAGGGTCAGATTCTACCAGCCTTATTACGTAGAATCTGACTCCTTGAATACTTCCCATTTCACTGAGATGATTAATCAAATAAGGAACTACTCAGTATGAGAAACAATGGCAGAATCTGGTCCTAAATTTGGCCACAACTCAGCAGTCCATCCTTATTCAGAAAAATAGCTAAGCATGAAATTAACTTTATGCATTTGCCACTTTATGCATCTGCTGATTTCAATGGGACGTAAGCACATGTTTAGAGTTAATCGGGTGCATAAGGACTTTGCTGAATAGGGATTGTCTTAAGCACATTCTTAAATGTTTCCCTGAATTGAGGCCTCCGTTCGATGTTCTCCAAACTCCCAAGTTGTCAGTTTCCAGGGCTATTGTAAATAAAACTGAAATTGTAATTAACAGTATAATTATTTATAGAATACCTATATGGTAGAGCGGGCTGGAAATGTTATGATAGAACGTTTCTCTTTCAGAAAATGCCAATTCATTAAAAACAAAAATGTTCCACAGGAATGTGTCAGTTTTGGCCAATCTTTGTAGGAAACCAGGCAGGAAACCCCGAGGAGCTATGGAGCTGGGCTTTTAGGGTCCCAGAACCTTGGCAAACTTGAAAACTACTAAAAATATAGACAGATAAATATATTTGTCAAGGCAAGGACTATATGTAGACATATGGCAACTTTTATTGCAAGTTTGCTCAAAAAAGTTGCTAAAATTTAATTCAATTTTAAATATAAAGTCTCTCTCAAACAAATTAAATCAGCTACCACTAACTTTTGTTAACAGCGTTGTCTACAAATAATGAAAACATTGCATGAAAACCAAATGTACATCATACATTATTAACATTTTTTAAAAGACTACACATTGACTAGGATATTCAAAATTGACTAGCGATTTTGGGAGCCCAGCCTGACACCCCTTAAAGGTGGCCCAGTTTTCACAGGGTGGGTACTCAGCACTTTCTGCGGATCAGATGCCACAAAAGTTAAAGCACCCAAAAATCACCAGCTATGTTTGCAAATCTTGGTCTTAATCCTTCAGTTCCTCATATGGTGCATACGGATGTTACACTTCTGTGTAAATGCAAGTAGAGGTTATATACAGATGCAAGTGCTCTGATTAGTGCAGGATCAAACTCTTCCCGTCCTGTCGTCGTCGTCTTTTTTTTTTTTTAAACTTTGTGTTTATACGTTCAATTTCTCATGTCTGTGCTGTGCAGCATCAAGCCCTTTGGGGTTAATAGCTCTTCATATAAAAATAAAGAAATGTGCAATTTCCATCAGCACTGTATAAAGACTATGCAACAAAAGCAATATTTAAATTGTTATGAGTAGTGTCAATTAGCGCTGTGATTCTGAGACCCAAAGTGAGAGAAAAAGAGAGTCCTTCTGCTTAAATCAAACCAAAGTATAGGAAACAAAGACACTGGAAAACAGTAAATATTTACACCATAAAAGAGTTTATTTTGTTTCAAATTGTAATCCCAGAATTATAAGGAGTGCTAAGATTATCCTAGAAAACTTTCCTAGAAAGTAGAGCAAACCCCATAAGGTTATGTCAGCTAGATACAGTGGGGAAACTTAAAAAGTCTGTTCCAGTTTTAGAGGTATTATTGATTCCAATTATTCCCCCTACTTAAAATAGGGAATGCTTCTGGAAGCAGTAATAACTCTAAAAGCAGAATGAACTTTTCAAGTAAGCCCACTGTATGTTTTACCTAAATCCAAACCATTTTTATCACAAATTTTAACAAGTGAAAATTTCAGGATTATTTCCTTTAAAAAAAAAAAATAGAAGGAAGTTCAGAATATTACCAAAGCCAAGCAAATTAGATACATGCTTTGTAGCTGCACATCCGTAAGTAAGTTCAAGGGGGGAAAACTTCCGCACTGACAGAAGGAGGTTAGCATTCTCCACCTTTCATGTGCTTTGAAGCCAGGCAGATTAGTAACAGAGCATTGGTTAGCAGTCTACCATAAAATCCTCACTTTCTAAGGGCGATGCCTGCTCCTTCTATTAATGTGTGAAACAGAGAAAGCAAGCAGTTAAGATTTAAGGAAAACAGGAAAAGATATAAAGATTCCCCAAACTGTAACTAAAATAAAATACAATAAAATAAAATAAAAGGCTAAAAAAAATAAAGTTACTTACACATCACTTTGATGTGTGTACACTCTGTCAAACAGGGCTTCTGGAGCCATCCACTTTACCGGCAGCCGGCCCTGGAAACATGACGGGGAGGTGGGTGAGAAATAAGTAACACTGAATTAAAATTGTAGTTATTCACAAGGCAAATTCAGCAATAGGATTTCTAAAATATTCGATACTGTAATATAAAAAAGCAAGGATTAATGACATGGTGTTCTCAGAGATAACAAAGACTGATATTCTCCAGACCCCGGGCTCAAATAAATAGATGTAAACTTTTCAGACAAAATTAGCTAAGACAAAATGATCTAAGGATCCACAGAAAGAACCCTTACATGCCACGTATCCCCCACATTGCCTATCAGTGGGAGGAAGAGATGGAGAGAGTCAGTAGCCTCATATGGGAGGGCCTGACGCCTAGGACACTCTGCAAACAGATGAATTTCAGCAACTCTTTAACCAGTAGACCAGCACAGAGGGACTAGTTGGTGGGTGAGGTTAGGGCTACTGGATTCACATTTATCCTGCTCCCGTGGGCCAAACCCAAGCATGGTGGGCACAGGAGAGCTGCAGAGCACTAGAAACTGGAGGGATAGCTCAGTGGTTTGAGCATTGGCCTGCTAAACCCAGGGTTGTGAGTTCAATCCTTGAGGGGGCCATTTAGAGATCGGGGCAAAAACTGGGGATTGGCCCTGCTTTGAATAGGGGGTTGGACTAGATGACCTCCTGAGGTCCCTTCCAACCCTGATATTCTATGACTCTATGACATTTCCAATGACGAGTCTGCAGAGGGGCTATGTCTTGCCCCAAGATTGATGGTGGATTCTATTCCCTCCATGACAAAGACCATGGAGTTGCCCACACAAAGCCCAGTTTCACCCTTAAAAGTGCAATGGATGGTAGCTTAGAAACTTATTTTTATGAATTAACCATTTAATGTAATATATTCTATTAATATTTTGCACTAATATAGCAACTTGAATCAGTGGATCTCAAAGCACTTTGCATAGCTTCCATTGACTTCAAATGGAATTGGGGTTGCTCAGGGCCTCTGAAAACTAGGCAAAAGGTATCTCAAATTAGGTATCCCAAATCAGTGACCACTTTTTTGACCTAACTGCCTCGCTCAAGATCATATCGCAGATCTGTAGTAGAGTGGTCAATGAAACCCATTCTCCTGACTCCAATCCCACTTACCACCACAGTAAAGTGTTTACAAACCTGAATACAATACAAGTATAACCAGAAATATCTACAATAATGTACATTATTTGGGTACCATAAAAGGAAACATTTTACTGTTTACTAAATGTTTTCAAAGACCCTGGGATCTGATCTAAAGCCCATTGAGGACAATGGGAATCTTTCCATTGATTCCGTGGACTTTGGATCAGGCCCTATGAAAAGCAATACTGAATGTTATCATTCATAATTAATAATTAATCATAATTAATCATGTAATATATATTCTCTCAGGTTGTGTAAACAGATAACATTCATCGCTTAGTAAAAGTGATTAGAGATGCTTATGCCTTTGATTACTATTTTATTTTCAGTGATTAAAAGTTAGGCTGGTGTACAAGAAGTCCATTAGTATTATAATCACACTACTTTAAATGACCCACTGAAAGAAATACTGGTTCCAGAGATAAGACTGCAATCCACTTACATTAGTAGTCTTTTTATAATAATCTATATTATTGATGTCTCTGGCCAAACCAAAGTCTGCTATTTTCATCACATTATTTTCAGTTACCAAAACATTTCTTGCTGCTAAATCTCGATGAATGCACTGAAAAAGAAAAAAAGAAAAATAATTGCTGAATGTGTGAGACATTAAAATGAAATCATGTGAACCTCCTGGAACAAGGCCTCCATTAACATTTCTGCTGGTAAATACATTCTCTAGTTAACACAAAAGGGGTCAGACTAAAACTGAAGTGAATTAGTTTAAAGCATCAGACAAATATTCCCAGAAAGATTTGTGCAGCATTTGCCAATCTCTACCTACTTTCTGTGAAGCCAAGTACTCCATGCCCCTTGCCAGTTGGTATGTGCATGATACTAAGTCTTTGAATGTCATCTGCTCTTCTGGTACCCTGTTGATATCAAATGAATATTCCATTCCAGGGGGTCGCCGTGCTCGCAGATACTCCCGCAGATTCCCTTTAGAAGCATATTCAACTATCACATACAACGGCCCTTTAGATAAACAGAATAGACAGCATGAGAGTTGAAACAGGGACAAAGGGTAAAATGATTTTTAACAGAAACTTATATAGTGCTTTCCATCTTCACAGCACTGTACACACATACATTCACTAACTAAGCTTCACAGCACCCCTGCAAAATTGGCAAGTACCATTTTAAAGATAGGGAAAAAGAGGCAGAAACATTGTGAGGTGATTTGCCCACGGCCACACCACAAGTCAGTGGCAGAGACAGCATTAGCGCTCCAGAGTTCCTAAATCCCAACCTTGAGTTTATTCCTTTCAGACCATGCTCTCTCCTGCACTTTATACATTTGCAGAACAAACATTGCATGAAACCCCCAAAAGATTACACCACTTTAAAAAAAAAAAAAGTTAGTTTTCCTGTCACCTTTACACAGTTCTGGACTCCTTATACCTCTTAATTAGCTTATAATAACAAAGTGGTAAAACATTTACAAAGTAAAGTGATCCCTTCCAAATGACACACTAAAAGTTTCACTAAAACAGGACTGAAAGTGTCAGAATAAAGTGTAAAAAGAAAAGGAGAACTTGTGGCACCTTAGAGACTAACAAATTTATTTGAGCAGAAGCTTTCGTGAGCTACAGCTAGATCAGAATGCATCCGATGAAGTGAGCTGTAGTTCACGAAAGCTTATTCTCAAATACATTTGTTAGTCTCTAAGGTGCCACAAGTCCTCCTTTTCTTTCTGCAGATACAGACTAACACGGCTGCTACTCTGAAACCTAGAATAAAGTGTGTAAAACTGCTGTAAAAAAAACAAAAAACTCTTTTCCCTATAGCAGAGCTAAGTTACAGAGGTTTCACACTATACGGTATCCCCTCTTAACATTACAGCTGCAAAGCCTGTTTATAATCAGATATGGAAGTTAAAATATTGCTGCTAAGCTAAAGAAATATCTGCAAATCCCATCACAGTATGACTGTTTCCTTTAAAACTATTGAAAAATTATGATAAATGAGACACTTCAAGACCTGTTTGAATGAAAGCACTGGCTAGCTTTCTGCTTTGTACTCACCATCCTGTGTACAGGCTCCAAGAAGATTGATGATATTTTTGTGCTTCCCAATCATTTTCATCATCTCCATCTCTGACACCAGGTCAGATAAGTCTTTTTCTGTAGCATCATCTGCACAAGAGAAAACAAGTTCATCTAACGTTTTCTGGTGTGCCAGCTTAACTTGGGTTGTTAGCCATTTGTCAGATCACGTGACATCATCTAAAGGACACTGCTTTAGGAATAAATGTGAGCTTCTAGGACAAAGTCATGTGACCTGATAAGCAGTGGTCTCAGTCTCTTGAAACAGGCTGGACAGCTGCCCCCTTCCCTGTCCCCTTCAATAACATTCTGTTTAGAGGAAAAAGCAAAAAATACGGATTGCCAAGACGCTGCAAAACCTGCACTGGACTCTCAAGCAATTAATTGTTGCATCTTTTCTGAGAGCTAATCTTATAGCTAAGTTTATAACAAACATGTACCTGTCTACCTGGAAATGGAAAATCATGGGTATATCTAAATATATTTTGTCTCTCCTGTGAATGAAACCAACAGACAAGAAAACTGAACAGTTCTAACAAGACTTCGATTTGCTTGTAAATACACATTGCTGAAGATAAATAGGCTGTCAAAGGCACTGATTTATACTGAAAGCTGCTGAAGGCTGAGGTCAACTATGTGAACTCTGATCCCATATAATGATAGAGTTCAGATGCCACAAAAGAACTTTCTTGATAAAAATTACCATCTCATCTCCCCCCCCACCCCTTTACCTTTCAGCATCTTCACTGCCACAGTAACTGCCTCTTTTGGTTTGTCTTTGTCGATTCCCACTGCTTCTGCCATGACAACTTGCCCAAAGCAACCTTCTCCAAGGGGTTTACCCAATGTCAGCCTAGAGGTGTAAATAGAGGATTAGCACACAGCATCTGGTGAAGGGAGATAGCCAGTGAAATTCCAGAGCAAGATATAAAAAGCTTGCAACAACTTGCTATAGCATGAATCATTTATCATAAAGAACAAATGAGACTCCTGGTGCATACCAGGTTTCATGCACACTGTAGCATGTTTTTTTTAGTGACACCACAGTGAGCATCCAATACTGCCAGAACAGTTACTAAACCAATTTTTGAAATCTCCCTTTATGTAGAATAACAAACACTATATATGATGGCTAGCTGGTCAGATTTGCAGGGCTCGCAAGCTGTAGTCCTTAAAAATTGCTCAACTAAAATGCAGTGTTTCAGATTGGCCAACAGCGGCTAAACTTTTCACATCACTGTAATATGGTCATTTTCTTCTTTTCCAGCCAGAGTGCAGGGTGATGAGAAAAGAGTTTATTTGTGTGTGTGGCTCTGTGTTTGGTTTCAACTCTACTTGTTAGCTTGGAGTTGGAATGATTCTTGTGTTAAAGGGTGGTATCAACACCTTTGGGATCTTTTAAATATCAGTGGCTCATCTGGTATAAACCCACAGTCTGTAGGCAATAGAGACATTAAAATGACTTCTAAACAGTTTAATTTTAGATCAGTTTTCTCTTTCCACTTCCTGTTTCAAGGTAGGGGCAGCAAGTTTCTCTCTCATGACATCTGGAGCTGAACGGAGTAGGCAGCACAGAGACAGGCATACTGGGTCCCAACCCCCATTTCTCCCACTAAAGGGTCCAAGGTTGGGGGCAATGAGGTGGCCAGACAACTTTCTGCTTATGGGAAAAGGGAAGGAAGACACAGGCAAGAGGGTATGGAAAGGGGAAACTGCCAGTGACGACCAAGCAGCTAGTCCATAGGGAGTGGGGGTTGGGAGGAGCTGCTTCTGTAAAGCAGCTGTGAGAGCATACAGAAAGCTTCTCTCCAAATGCCTCCAAGCCTTGGACAACTGCCGGGAGCTGCCAGTGCTGATGGCTCTCCCTGGCTCTGCTCTTCCCTTGTGAGTGCTGGTACCACTTACACAGAGGCAGCCTCTGTCCTTGGCTGGCCAGTTACTGGTGTAAGTGCTCTCAGGAGCAGCACCTCCTCTTCCCAAAGTGCTCCCCTTCTCCATCCTCAGCAGTAGGATGCCTGTTCCCATTCCTTCAGCCCCTCTCACTAGGGGCTGTGTCCCAGTATGGTCTCTGTGGGGACAATTTCCATGCTGTATGCTCTCTCCTGCCCCAGATGTCATATGAGAGAGAGGCTCCCAACCCCTGTCTCCAGCCAGGGGGCTGGGGCAGGGGCTGGGGAAAGTAAAGTTTGATCATAATACTTTCACCATAAAAGATTTTAACAAGAACATTCAGTACCCAGGCCACCAGCATGTGTAAAATGCAATGTGGGTAGGACACCCGGGAGGCGGTACTCACTAAACTGTAACAGAGAAATGTCATTCTCAAATTTTTTGGGGGGGAGGAATAAATAAATACATAAATAAATAAAAACAAAGATTGCAAAACTATGAGATTTGAGAGAGTTCGGTGCCAATATCAGTGTTTACCCAAAGTTACAGAACTACAAAATCAATGCTTCAGGGCCATGTTCTGCTCCCTTTACTCACATGGAGCAGTATTTTATTCCACAAGTAGCCCCACTGGCATCAATGAAACGACTTGTGGCGTTTGCTGCTGCTATTCGGTGTGAATAATGGGATCCAAATCACAGTTGCCAACTTTCACGTGGTAAATAAGCACCCCGACTTTCACAATAAGCCAAAAGTCAAGCTAATCCCTTTTCAAAACAAGGCCAAAACAAACCAATCCCTAAGAACTCCAACACTCTATGTGACTAGATCCCCCCGGCGTGCAGTCTGGGACTGTGGTGGGACCGCTGTGCACCCTGACTCTCTTCCCCCCCTTGCCGGGAGCCAATCAAAAAAAAAAAAGAAGAAGAAGCAACAAACTACAACAAGCAACAAGCCAAAAACTAGCCAACAAGCAACTTACAAGCCAATTAAGCCAAAAACAAGCCGAATTTCTGCATTTTTCTCACGGGTTTGGCATGTCTGATCCAAATATGGCCCTCGACATACAGGGCTATAAAAACTGCTATTCAAGTTGTGTGGGTCCACTTTTGGAAGTAACATCTTTTTCATAAGAATAGGTATACAGGATGGGATGTTCAGAAAAAAGCACCCAGCATTGCTTTCTATCTGTTACCACTGAAGTAAAAGGGGGGTTTAGCACAGGGGTGAACAGGAATAGATTAGTGCTAAATGATTTAAAAATCTCTTCTATTTCCTTGGAAAACATAGAAAGATATTTCCAGCTGGGACAATTTGATGGACTTTCTTTAAATATTGTTCTTTAATTGAACCGTAATACTAGTGAAAATGTATCAACATGCTTTGGATCTGTTTTTAGTGTGCACACTAGCTTGAAAAGGTACAAAGACTGAAGGGCAGGGTATGCTATGCTGAGGTCATTCTGCGTTTTATCCAGAACTATAATTGAATTTAGGGTCTTGGCAGAGAACAAACATTTGCATTGGAAAATGGTTAATTTATGTGTTATTGCACGGCTAGCACCAGCATAACAATCCTGTCATTGTGTGCCAGCTGCCCCACAACCTCATAAAATGCCTCTAAATAGCCTCCTTTCATTGCAAACCAGCTCCACCTATATTTGTGCTGAAAACGGTTTTTAAATGTTTAGCACTCTAAAATGTTCCGCATTCAGGGAATCCCCCCAGGGTGAGGGCTGACAAAATTATTCATACAGACCCCCACTGTTGACCAGAACATTGCAGGTGGCAATTACAGTGTATTGCACCAGGTTTCGACTACATAATTCAAATAATTTCCATAACTGTTCTCAAAACATACATGATTACAACTCCTCTAGCCAACAGTTATTAGTCTGATCTTACAAAGGAAACTGTTCATGGTAAAAACAAGTTTTCTCAAACCAACCTAATGATTTTTTTTAATTAATACTAAATTTACTCTACGTTTTTGGTTTTACCTATGTTAATATTTCATAGCTCTCACCCATACAGATTAAACCCTGGATGATATTTATGGTAAAGACTATGCTCTAGCTGATCTTGCAGATACTCAGCTTTATTACTTTGCTAAGAATAGATTTTCCAGAATAGCTTTATTCAAAAAAAGAAAAAGTTCCAAATAGGCCAAAACTGATTATCATCTCTATTAGCGTTGTACTACATTTTCTATTTATTAATTACCCACATTGATTAAGAGACATGGTTTAATGGAAAGGAATCCCAGGGGTCTGATTGCCCATTAGCTTTAACAACTGCTAACGAGATATTATCTATTACTGATCCAGATTGTATAAACTCTTGGCTCACTGCTAACTCACAATTAAAATTTACTCCTTTGCTACTAACAAGTCAGTTATATGGATCTGCGAAAGTTTTCTACAGAGTGGACTACCGTTACCTAAATGTCTCTGAGGGACATCTGAAAACTTCAGAATAAATCAGAACTATAAATATTGGATTCATAAAACAGAAGTGAATCTGACATTTAGCAAGAGTTCAGATATTTGGGATTTTCATTTAACCATATTAGGGAAAATATATACAGCTAAAGTAATCCTTGAAGAGATTTGGAAAGAAAACCTCTTCAAAGTACCATGTTGTGATTTTCAGATGTCTGTAAGTGGTGTTAATGGAAATAGTCTACTTACTTATCTCTGGAGAACTCCCATTTTGGATCCTCTGGCAGTTCATACTCTGAGACACCTGCCAGCATTGGGGCATCAGCATTTGATGAGAGACGAGTGGTTATCCTCACCAGAGGTGTGTTGGAGTTCATGGAGGAGCTAGAATCTGCAGACACCTGTTATTGGAATACAAGATGCAAAAGGAGGAGATGTAATATTGGCCCAACTATTAGACAATGGCAATACATTATAACCAAAGAAAATGAAGAGTGGATGAAACCACACACTTCATTTGGACATGTTTATCTTCCCTTCTAAATAAAGCACTGACTCTAATTCAATTGCCAATAAGAATGAGTCAGTTGTACAAGCAGAAAACTGGACAGTGCTAAGTGTTTAAACACATTCACTATTAATTTAGTTGGCATCATTTTTCCTCTTCCATTTCTAAGATGATGAATTATTGAAACATTGACATTCATTTTAGTTGTCCTTTTTATTATTTTTACCCTATATACACCTGAATATATTTTTATTTTCTAAGAATTTCTATTTACTTTGTGCTCAACTGGGATCACTAAGCAAGTGTAGTTTGGGAGCTCAATGGTATACAGAGAAATCCTATTGTGAGGACAGATTCAGAGCCATACCCCAACTGATTAAAGTAATAATTATATTTATAACACTTCCCACATAAGATAGCGTAGGGCTGCATGCAACAACATAAAAAATAAAAAAAAAATGTGAAGTTAAAAAATACCAATCCCCTTCCAAACAAACAAAACCAAAAGAGGGGTGAATTTCTGACCTCACTGAAGTCAACAGAATTACTGCCATTGATTTCAGTGGGCCTTTTTACAAAAACCAACTTGTCAGCGTCGTTTAAATGTTTCATTTGGGGGGGGACAAGGGACAATGTAATGTCTTTTATTGTTAAGGCTTTTTTTTGTTTGTTTGTTTGTTTTTTCCCTAAATTACCATCAAAAATATCAAAAAGGATATCAACATTTTTGGTTTACTAAAAACAAGTTTTTGGACAATGAAAAATGTCAATAAGCATATTGATAACATTTTTGATTAAAAAATATTGAAAATAATTCATTACAATTTTGCAGGGGGGGGGGAATGAAAAATGACTCAATGTCAAACACTGCAAAATTAAAGGAACTTTGGCATTTTGATTTTTTTTCCCCCATGAAAACAGGTTTTAGTTCTCCCCTCTCCCCAGCTGTACGGCTAGATTCACAGCTCCTCAGTTTGTGCATAGACACCCAGAACAGACATTCAGGAATTCACAGTATAATGTTAGAGGCCCTTAGTGCTAACCGCTAAGCAAAAATGACACCAGCAATGTTACAAATTACATTTGTGGGATAAAAATAGTTTCTGCAAAAAATAAAGAGAAGATGCCACCTTACATATGGCATTTCCCTTGCATGCATCCCACTGTTATTCAATCTCATTGTTGCAAGATAATTTAAAAACAAAATAGTGTTTTTTCTCCCCCAGACCTCCTCATGTCTCAGGCATCTCTAGTGTCGTTGCCACCCTGTCTCTGTCTTTAGTTTTGAGTCCACCTTTTTTCTCCAGGTATTGGCGTTCTTTCTGGAAACCCAGTATCTTGTTGGTAGGGTTGGATGGAGGTTCTCTTTCAATGCTGCCATCAATACCAATCCTCACAATCAGCTGGCAGGAGGTCCTCGAAGGGTGGCATGACTTGCTCCCATCCCAAGCCAGAGATTGAACACATCAGTATGACTAACACACCTGATCTTTATCACAGTAGGGACCAGGAGTCTTGTGATCAATCGTTAGCCCACGGCCCACATGCGGCTGAATGCCATGTGGCAGGTGTACAGTATTAGCAGGCCACATATTTCACATTTGTTCCAGATATTCAGCAAACACAATTAAATGAAAAATAATTATAAATAAAGCAGCTCCCAACCATTCTGATTCATCCAGAGAGAGAAAAACATTCTCCTGCGAATGCCAATGAAAAACACATAACATCCTTGCTGCCTCTGTGACACCAGGCTACTGCACTTTGGTTCCCACCTATATTAAACCCCAATATAGTTACAGTGCCAAAGCTCGCTAAGTTGCTTAGTGCCCAGGAATAGAGTTCTAAGGTGGGTGGAGGATATGGCGGAGGTAATGATGTTCTCAACATGGGAAGATTCCCCAAGATGATGCTCTCAACATAGAAAGATCCCCAAGACTATGATGTGACATCAGGTGGATTTGGCCTCTTGATGTAGCTCCCTGGGGACTGCCTATGTCTAGAAATGGGGAGAAAGGTGCTGTGGTTTGCTTTCAACAAATTAACATATTAGGAAACCATTCCATTTTACAGCTGATTGACAAACTTGCCTTCAAAAGAAATCTGGTTGCCATAGATCAACTCCAACTTCTGCATCTGTGGTATGTGGATATGAGTATAGGTGACTCTGACAACTCAAATTAAAGTCTTCTTTTTACACACAAATGAGTCTCTCTTCCTCAACATCAATAAGTCACTATCCATTTATAGAAGATATAAATACATGGCACAGAGGACTCTGTGCACTAAGGAATAATAAATACCTTGCCCACTTGGTATATGAATAGGCCATTATTAATACTGCTTACACGGCTATACTAAGCAGAGAACGCACTTTAACCAAAGAGTCTCCGCAAACTGCAGTGAGCTAAGAATAATTATCCCCATTTTGCAGACAGAAACAAGCACAGTGAGGTTAAAGGACTTGCCCAGAGCTACAGAGCAAGTCAGTAGAAGACCCAAGATTAGAATTTGAGTTCTACTTTTACTTATCTATTTCCCTTCACAAGTGCCTTTTAAAAAATATACTTCATAAAATGAACTGATAGCACAACCAGAAATATACAGAGCAATATGAGCAAAATGGCAACTCCACTATCCCATATGTCCTTCAGGCTCACAACTTCAGTGTTATCCTTAATTTCCCTCTTTCCTTCTTCTCTCACACTGATGCTATCACTAGATTCTGTCAGTGTTTCCATATATCTCCAGAATCCACCCATGTCTCTACATCTCCACTGCCAAGACCCTGGCCCAGGCAATTATTATTTTCCACTTCATCCCTCCCTGTTGTGCTTTCCATACTCTCAGCTCAGGCTTCTTCAATCTGCCCAAAATGTTCTCTCTCAAGGCATCTACCTTGCCTGCCACTCTGACGACATCCCTCTTCAGTCCCTCTTCAAATCACTTTTACAGGCTTCCCACGGTTTTCCACATCAAATGCAAACTCCTTGTGCTCACCTTCAATAATCTGCACAATCTAGCTCCTGCCTGCCTCTCTGTTCTCATCTCCTTTCATTCGTCCCTCACCTAGCCCTTTAATTTCCTTCATTCTGGCTTCCAGACCTCCTTCCATGACTGAAAATTCCCCCCTGATCCAATCTATCATCCTCTATGCCTTTCCTTCTTTAAAGCACACTTCTTCCTAGGGCCTATAAATCCTAGTCCTTTCAGCAGAAGTGCTAATGTGCTTGATTCACAGAGGATACAATTCTGTATACAACTCCCAGATCGGAAAATTAGACCTTTAGCTCAAGTTGTAGAGGCTGATACTTTTAGCTCTAGAAGTCTCCAGTTCAATCCCCGGTCATGACCAAAATGCCAGGTCATCAAGCTAACTAGTGATAAACACCAAACATAAATTGAAAGAAATTGTGAAACTCACAAGACGCTAGTCCTACTTCATCATGCAGTCACACTGCTCTTTGTTCCCCTTACTTTGTTTATACGTTGTTTATTTTAGACTGAAAGATCTTTGGGGCAGGTATTCTGTCTTTATACTTGTCTGTCAAGAGTCTAGCACTCTATCAGTGCAACATAAATTTTTTTTTTTTAATACTTCCACAACAAGGAGTAGATGCCTTGGGTGAGATCCTTGCCCCACTGAAGTCTATGGCAAAACTCTCATTGATTTTAATGGTGTCAGAATTTCACCCTTTATGTCCATACCCTATATTATTTACAAATGCCTGTCTGTCCTTCTGTGTTAGCTGAGAAGCTCTTAAGTGATACAAAGCAATGAAATGACATGTAAGTGAACAGCATACTTCACAAAATCAGACACATGTCCAGGAATTTTCCACAACCACAAATAGGTAGAACTCATGGTGGCAAGAAGTTCCTGAGAGAAGTAGTTTAAAAGCAAAGATGGAATTTGGAATATTCCATCCAAATTTGCTTGGGCATCATTTAAGTTTTGGTAAATGCAGCAAGAGTTACTCTTTTGATGCTTGGCAGGTAGAATTATTCATAGGTGATGATCATATTCACATTTAGTAGCAACTTAACAATAGAAAACAGTTCACATTAAAAACACCAATTTGCAGAACTCTGAGTAAAGATTATAGTGATCTGACAGATATTTTACTTCATCATCATAGCCACTGCTGTTTTCAATGGACACTGAACCATGAAGGTATGAAAAAATGGTGTGTTACTTAGTTTATATCTCATGCACATCAAAGAATGTTCTGAAATGGTTTTTCAGAACTTTATTTCATTGATAGGATGTCATTAGTACAAATAACTGTCTCTTCATCTTTGATCATTTGCTTGCTCTTAACTTAAAAGAGGATTGTAGTCAGCAGTTTTACAGGTTAAAAACAGGTTTACATTTAAATTTGGAAGAAAATGTAAACCTGTAAGTATATTTTGAACACAGAAAATTGCAAAAATGTTAAAGAAAAACAGCTGGAATTTTTTGCCAATTTCCATTTCAATATAACTGAACCTGTTTACTTCATACAATAACTATGTAATTGACTAACTGCTGTATGAAATAAAAGCGCATTAGCCTGGTATGACGGACGAACGACAACCAGAAGGATCCCCCAGTATTAGTCATAAGGAAAGGAATAGACCATGCTCACAGGTAACATAATTTTGATTGATTAATTGGAACAACGCAAGAAGTTATGGAAGCTGAAGGGCTATAAAAGTCCTGCTTGAGAAAAGAGGAAGGCAGACTGAGTTGGCCCTTGGTCAGAGAAGGCCCTCTGAGATTAGACAACTATTTAAAAATGGCCTTTTCCCCCTTCTGTACTAGCAAAAATAAGCCTTTGAAATCTACATCAAGGGTTTTTGTTTACCCAGTATCGGACCACACTATATAACAGTGAAGAACATTCCACCTAAGTGAAACTCAATGACATATTACAGCAGTTTTAACCTACTTGAATATTTTTCAGGAGTCGTATGTAGGAAACTCACATTTTCTTGCATATTATATATCCCTTTTTAAGTAGATCACTGCTGCCCCATGCTTCTGGGGACATGGGCAACCTCATCCCAGAGCTTGCTGCTTTGCTAAGATATGCCCCAAAGTTCAGAATGGAGAATTCATTTCAGCAGTGTGGGACAGCAGGTTTTGGTTTCAATTGTGTAATGATCTGAGAGACTTATGGTGTAAATATAAAGGCTAGACTGTGCCTTTGAGGCAAAGCCCAGTGTTAAGGAGATGGAGAGAAACCACACTGTAGTGAAAACCCTAGGCAGAATTTTGGCTGACTCAGTCACAATTCCTTCTGGAGCATGCATGATGCAACAGATCCTCTGCGCCAGCCTTTAAACGGGCTAGTGTGGTACACATTCTCCTCACTCCTTCTTAAGCAAGTTCACTGAATGCTACACAGGGAATTGCAGTTATAGACCCTGCTCTTATTCCATCTCTCCTCTTTGCAGGATCATTCTAGAACCAACTTCACTACCAAACTTGTACAGTCCCTTAACTCCCTAGACTCTGTGGCTAGCCCGCCCAAACAAGCTTAAAATGGGAAGCAAGGAGTCTCCCACTCACTCTACCCTTATGCATCTACCTCAGTGAGTCTTTATAATGAAGTAATTGTCCTTGGGTTGAATGCACTGAATTTAACCAGTTCAGAAAAAAATAAATAATTTATATACTGTATGTGGTACCAAAATATAAATAAATCTTGGATGGTAATTCAAGTTTAATGTGACAAAATTAGCTGTGGAAGAGCATGTAATTTTGAGTAGTTGATTATGAAGGCATGTTTTCCTGCATTTATGATTTATGCAGATCTAAAGCCTAGATCTGTCAGTTCTGCAATACAGACTGTGAAAATACAGGGTTTAGCAGTGAATGTCTATTTTCTGTCTCTTTGAAGGCTTCAGTCTAAAAGCTAATCTGAAGTCACATGCATAGTTAGTAAGTGAGCAATGTAATCAGCTATTGACAGAAATCCTGATAACACGTCCCATCTGAATGACTGTACCTAAGAAAATACAAAGCAAATTCATTAAGTGAGGAGACTTACTATAGTTATAAGCATTCAAGCCATTTACAAAAACTGAACGGTCATACAACTTTCAGAAAGAGTTTCTGCTCAATGAAGTAAGAAAGAAGAACCTGAACAGCACTACTAGGCAAGGCAACTTTAATTGCAGAGAGCCAATGATATAAAAGAAAGAAACCAAAATAATATATACTTTTAAGATAAAGTCTGGGGCCAGAATAGACCCACTGCTCCTCCTGCATGTTGTAAGAGGCTACTAAAAGGGGGCTGTGTGGAGAGGGATGCGCTCCGCCAGGTTAGAAATTTGCCCAAGACACACCATATGATGAGCAAGTCAACAATGTCCATACTGGCTTGATCGCAGCCTGGGTTAATAATGACCAACAAAAAGGACCCATGGAAGAGATAACATCATCGTAGCCACATGGAATGTAAGGATATTGAGACAAATAGGGAGATTGAAAGAACTCATGTATGAACTGGAACAATATACCTGGCACCTCCTAGGAATATCTAAGGTCAGATAGGGGAACTTTGGAGAGGCACTAACGGAAGAAGGCCATGTACTCTATTACAGTGGAGAGGACAAACATGTCAACTGGGTAGCATTTCTTGTGCATAAAGATATCAAGAATTCAGTAGTAGGATGCCACCAACTGTCCAGCAGGCTTATTTCCATCCGTCTATAGGCAGTACCATTTAATATCACAGTAGTACAAGTCTACGCCCCTACAACAGACTATGATGATGAGCAAATTGAAGATTTTTACAATCAGCTCCAAGACATCATCGATAAGGTACACAAGAAAGATATCCTGATTGTACAAGGAGATTGGAATGCTAATGTGGGTACTGACGCACAGGCAGATTGGTGAGATTATTGTGGCCCTTTCTGTAATGTCAGCTATAACAATCTGGTTTTTGAAAACACATTAGGAGCACATAAAGCATCCAGACGATCAACATGGCACATACCTAATGGTCCATATCGGAGCTGTGAAATCACTCAAGAACGGAGAGGCTACACGTATTGACAACTTCCCAGCTGAATTGATGAAATTCAGAGGAGGAATAGTAATAGATGTACAAGATCTGCAACAAGATCTGGCAGACCGATGAGTGGCCCTCCATGTGGACACAGTCACTAATCATCACTCTGCCAAAGAAAGGCAACCTGCAATTGTGTCAAAATTACCAGACCATAAGCTTAATTAGCCATCCCAGCAAAACGATGCTGAAAGTCATATTGAACAGGTGGAAGCCACAAGTGGAGAATATCATAGCTGAAGAACAGGCTAGCTTTCGTGCTGGAAGAAGTACCACAGAACAGATTTTCAACCTTTGTGTTCTATGTGAGAAGTTCTTAAAATACCAGCAGGACATCTACCACATCTTTGTTGACTTCAAGAAGGTGTTTGACAGAGTATGGCACAAAGCTCTCTGGGCAACCATAAAGATTACAATGTTGGTTGTAAGCTTATTCTTACCATTGTATGCCAAGGCCAGCCAGTGCAGTTCTCACCAATGGCACAACAGGAGAGTGGTTTCGCACCACTGTTGGGAGTCCAGCAAAGCTGCCTTCTTTCACTCACATTGTTCAACATCTACTTGGAGTGTATAATGACTGAAGCCCTAGAAGATCACATATGCACAGTCAGCATTGGCGGGTGAACAATCTCAAATCTTCAGTTAGCTGATGACATTGATGGCCTGGCAGGCAGCGAAGATGAACTTGCCAACCTGGTAAAATGATTTGATGAAACCTGTGCAAAATATGGCATGGAAATCAGTGCAGAGAAAACCAAGATGATGACAAATAAACATGATGGGATCAGCTCACACATCACTCTCGGTGGACAAGAGCTGGAGACAGTGAAACTGTTCAACTATTTGGGGGCAATCATCACTGATGAAGGATCCAAGACTGAAATTCGGGCAAGAACTGCGCAAACAGCAGCAGCAGTGGTAAAGATAAAGCCAATTTGGAGGAATAAGAACATCCCCCTGGAATCCAAACTGAAACTGCTGCTCGCATTAGTCATCTCCATTTTTCTGTATGCATGTGAGACATGGACCCTTATGGCAGAACTTGAACAGAAAATATAGGTAGTAGAGATGAGATACTTCCGTAAAATCCTGGGCATTTCCTACTTTGACCACATCACTAATGAAGAGGTCCGCATCATCATCACCCAATGCGCTGGGTCATATGAAGACCTCCGAATGACCACGAAGAAGCACAAGCTGAAGTGGTATGGCCATGTAACAAGATCATCTGGCCTATCCAAGATCATCCTTCAAGGGACAATACAGGGGAAGAGAAGAAGAGGTAGACAGAAGAAGAGATGGACAGGAATGGACTTTGCGGAGACTCAAGCACTGACACACAATCGTCAGGGGTGGAGACAATTGGTTGATTGCTCATCAATGATGGTGCCCCAATGACCAATGTGGTTATGGGAGTGATGATGATGATGATTGATGATATAGTAAGACAAGCATTTTGGGCCATATCCAATACTAGATCAATACTACATGAAATATTATAGAATCATAGAAATGTAGAGCTGGAAGAGACCTTGAGGGGTCAAGCACAGGCCCCTGTGCTGAGACAGGACCAAGTCAACCTTCACCATCTCTGACAGATATTTGTCCAACCTGGTCTTAAAAACCTCCAGGGATGTGGGGATTCCACAACCTCCCTTGGAAGCCTATTCCAGATCTTAACTAACCTTAGTGTTAGAAAGTTTTTTCTTAATATCTAACCTAAACCTTCCCTGCTGCAGATTAAGCCCATTACTTCTTGTACTACCTTCAGTGGACATGGAGAAGAATTGATCACCACCCTCTTTATAACAGCCTTTCACATATTTGAAAATTTTTGTGAGGTCCCCCCAGAGTCTTCTTTTCTCAGGTCTAAACATGCCCAGTTTTTTTAACCTTTCCTCATAGGTGAGGTTTTCTAAACCTTTTATCATTTTGATTGCTTGCCTCTGGACTCTCTTCAATTTATCCTGATCTTTCCTAAAGGGTAGTGCCCCAAATTGGACACAGTACTCCTGCTGAGGCTTCACCAGTGTCAAGCAGAATGGGACAAATACCTCCATGTCTTACATATGACACTCCTGTTAATATACCCCAGAATGATATTCACCTTTTTTGCAATTCCATCACATTGCTGACTCATATTCACTTTGCGATCCACTATAACTCCCAGATCCTTTTCAGCAGTACCACCACCTAGCTAGTTATTCCCCATTTTGTAGTCATGCCTTTGATCTTTACTCCCTAAATGCAGTACTTTGCACTTTTCTTTATTGAATTTCATCTTGTTGATTTCAGACCAAATTCCGCAATTTGTCAAGTTCATTTTGAATTCTAATCCTGTCCTATGAAGTGCTTGTTCTAGTGACTTTCCAGGTATTGCAGTTAGGCTGACTGGTCTATAATTCTCTAGGTTTTCTTTGTTACCCTTTTCAAAGACAGGTACTATGTTTGATCTTCTCTACTCCCCAGCTATCCTCCATTATGCTTAATCTTAACTTCCTAAATCTTAACTATTTCTTTCTCTCTCTTCATTTTTAATCCTATCAAATACCATCGTTCTGAATGATGTTATTCCATTTGGTGAACTCAGTCTTCCCACAGATCAATTAACCTATTTATCCTTTTTATCATTACAAATACATTTGCTATATCTCCATAGTTTTAGACTCAACAGCCTACTTCTAGACCAGCTGATAGGCTCATCAAATTAATTTACATGTATTTCAAATATGTCTCTCTGTAAAATGCCTTCCCTTCTCACAACACACAAAGGAGAACGGATTGAAAATATTTCCTTCTGATCCATTACTGTGATCAATACTTGGAAAATTTCTAGGCATGAGAGCGTTCCTGCTTATCCATAGTATGTTTGTAACCCTGGCAAGTCACGAGCTATGGGACCCTACCATCCGGAACACTAAAGTAGTGTCATCTATTTTATTAAAGGCATAAAATTGTTCTACAAAACAAGTGAAAGTTCTTACTGATGTTCAACTTTTCACTTTGGTTCCTCTGCCCCATGAAGTGACTATTTGAGATCTCTTCTCTGACTGGTGTCATAATACCCAATCCCATAAGCAGTTCACCTCCCAACCCTGTGAATAGTTACTCCCACACAGAATGCCATAGACACACACCAGTGTAGGTCCGATTTTCTGTAACTAAGTAACAGCACTGGGCTCATAGGCAGTTCCTGTTCAAAAAGAAGGTAACAGGACACAGTGAGGTCAGGGCAAAGGGTGGGGAAAATATTTTTTTCTGATTAACTTCATTGTGACCCCAGAGCTTCTCTGGAATGTGGAAATAACTGAATTTTGGTAGGAAAAAATCTTACATGTGTAGAAGGATAAAATATAGTGGATATTCACTAAATAATAGTTATAAGACTCCCAACCCGAGCCATACGGTACGCAGCAGTAAACCTCTTCCTACCTAGAGAAGATGCCATTCACAGTCAAACAAATTCCTCATCTTTGCCAGTTTCATGCTCAAATCAGCCCCTTGGGAATTTGACCCATCAGCAGAGAATGTATAACACATGAAGAATTCACTACTGATGACAAATGATTAAACTGAGGGCAATTATTGGCACAGGACGTCACACACATACCAAAAGGACACCTAACAAACCACCAGTCCAAAAGTATTTTCCATCAGAAAAAGGTGAGTTTACAATGAGCCTTAAGCCTGGCTGGTGACAGTGAAGGCACGCAGAGGATTCCTATGGCATTTTCTCTGTCAACAACATTTTAGTACAATTCTTGTCATTCAGGCCACAGTCCAATAAATGTCTTTTATCGTAGGAGCTGATACACATCTCCTTCTCTGGATAAGGGGGCTACATTTAAAAGGCCCTCTTTGTGAAGAACAATTGGCATAGAATTTTTAATATCTATCTATCTGGTGAAGAGAGACATGTTGTGGCTATTTCTGATCAATCAATCAAGTTCCACAGGCTTAACTGGCAGTGCTTTGGGGGGGAGAGGGGGTCACACCAAACTTTCTCTCTCCTCATTCGCAATCAAATGCAAATGCAAGCAAGTTTAGAAACAGAATTACAATGATTATGATGAGCAAAGAGATTCAAATAAAATAAGAACTGACACAAATCTTTGACCATAAGAGGAAACCAAACATATTTAAGGTTTGAAAGAGTTTGCGCATTTTTCCTCCCTATTCAAATTCTATGAACCTCTGCACTTGCTGTATTCAAGATCAGACTAAAATATTGCAATAAAGGTTCCTCTCACAGTGTTTCTAACCCAGAAGAACTAGAAATCCAGCAAAAACAAAACAAAACAAAAAAAAAGCACAGCTTATTAAATTAAGACTCATTCCCACAATAAGAATCTAAACTTCTATCTGCTCTTATCCACACTGAGAAACCAAACTTTCTGAGGAACACACATTATTACAAATTACATAATATTCTGAACAGGCTGCAAAAACAATGGGAATTTTGTACAAATTACTAATTTCACAGATGGGCCAGATCCAAACACCGTTGAACATTAGAAAGCAGAATCTGAATCTAAATTTTGCTGATGGCAAATTATATTTTTTATAACGAAGCAAACCCCCAAATCCAGACACCTCTGAATCCTAAGGCATTGGAAATCTGGGAGTGAATTTTTGTGGCTTAGGCCCATTTCTTCTGAAGACTTATAGCAAGAAAATCAAAACATATTACACTACAACCTCAAAAGAAACAAGTCTTTTAAAAGAGGATAGTATGTGGGAATCTTGCTGGTTTGGCAAGTGATGGGCCTCTGACAAAGCCAAAAAGCCTATCACTTGCTCAACTCGTTTGTAGTTCCTGGTATTGCCCTCTCCAGAGACTTTTACTGCCAATGATGAGTCAAAGTATGCTTTAATAGATTCAGTGAATGTTTCACGTGACTTTTTATTGTGATGTATACTTCAAATTTGGTATTAGTTTTTCCCTATGGCCAGGTTCCAAATGCATCTGCAGCTTAATCAAATTGCCTTTGGGAATTTGTTTAATCTCTCCCCTACTATTTGATTATGCTCTTGTGTATTTCTGAAGCTGTTTCTATGTGTTTGGTTAGCGTTATGATGTACTGAAATTCCTTCCTGCTCAGTCTCCGGAAATGCTTCCTAAAAATTTCCTCTTTCTCTCTGGTACCCACTTACTATGATGATAGGTACCTTAGAAACAAAATTATAAATAAAATTAAATGAGGATCGCTTGTGATGCCCATTTCTGAAGCCAGCTGAAAATTTTCCACTGACTTCAACGAGCATTGGATCAGGCCATAATTGCATCAAGTGCATTTTCCCCTGTGGATTGCTAATATAGAACATGCTTCATTTTTAATTTTCCTTCCCCTACCACCCACCCTGCTTTCTTCTCCCCTTTGGGCATATACTCTACATTTAGGATGAGGCTCTCCATATTCTGGCTTCCTAGGGTTTTAGGCACTGAAACCAACTCTTCTATGGCAATTTTGTGTACAACTGATTTGAATCTACATCAGAACTCTGATCTTACAAATCAATTTCATGGCGCTCTTGCTCTCTTTTTTGGGGGGGAGGTGGGGGTTGGGAAAAAAGTTTTTTAAACTCTTTATCTACTTTCTGTTACCTGTCTACGCAGAGGAATGCGCTTAGTCAGCTTGTGCACGGCAGGCTGGCTGCTGAAGTCCGGCTTCTTGGTAGTATTCTTCATGCGACACAGGATGACTGTCAGCACCATACAGGCAATTAAGAAGACCCCTATGCAGTAAATGGCTATCTCCAGGTAGTCTGGGGATGTCTGATACTCTTTTTTTTCATCAGGAGCTAGGTTGGAAGTTTGGAGGAGGAATAATCATGCCACAGAGTTAGCACACACCAAAAACATGTATCAGTACAGTAACTGGAACAACATTAAATTACATGGGGACTTCATGCAGTGACTTCATGAAATACAGAATACTGTTGATCTCCAAAGAATTTGTTTAGAACATCTCATAACCAGTACACTGGTCTCCTTCTCCAGCTGGTTCAAGACAATTTTGAACTGTGTGTGTGTGTGTCTACATATATATATAGTTGTTGGGATAACTCATTTTGCTTCACTGTGAATTCAGTTCTAAAAATTAAAACTACACCTAGGTTTGTTTTCCAGTTCTGACTTTTAAGCCAGGCTCTTGAGGAGGAGAAAATGGGCACATAATTCACTCCAGATGAATAAATAGTTAAGCCAATTTTTTGATAGCAACAAATGACAGATTTAAGTCAAAATAATTCACAAAACCATTGTATTTAACTTTGCTAACCGGCTGAACACACATTTACAGACAAACACTTATTCATTTAGCTGGGCTAAAAGAAATGCTTATAAACTCCTAAACAGAACGTACTTTGGGCATGAGCCTGTGTTGCTTGCGTATCCAAGATTTCCGCTGGGAAATAAGTGCACAAGGAATTCAGGATCCATGAGCCCCTTATAAGAAGTTTGCTTCTTAACTCAGGCTGTTAAATGAGTTGAAGGGAATTAGCTGCCCAACTCCTACTTAATTTCTATTTTAGTTGGGTGCCTAATTCCCTTAGGCTCTTTTGAAGAGTCCAGCCTCAGACTAAAAAAGAATAAATAAACAAACATGATGACTGAATTGCTTTCAATACACTTTAATGATTCTCCTTCAGTCAGACCTACATAATAGTTTTCATACTTTTTTTTTTTAACCTCATTAGTGGTAACAGGTCAATAAGATTAGTCCTTATTTGGGGAGGGGCGGGGTGTGTGTGTGTCTTTTTGTAAGTAGCTGCTATTCTTATTGAAACCATTTTGAAGTTATCCTCAAGACGGTTACATATGTGAATACTCTAAATTCATGTTTACCTAGCCTTTATCTGGAATATGCCTCCAAAAAGGCAGCATTCCACAGCAATCAGGGGTCACTCTGCAAGCAGTGCACATCCAAGTTTTCATTTTCTTGTACCTCGTCTTCAGTTAACGTCATATTTCATTCAAGCAAATTGGTTAAAAGATGCTAAACAGTCACTTGTAAAATGCAAACACTGCTAGCAGAAGCAAGCTCAGCATAAGCATTGTCTGACTGCTTAGTGATGAATGAACCATGCAGATGTCAGCTCACTGGGCAAGAGGCGAGTGAGATATAATGGAACTGTTTTGTCCAGTGCATTTTAAAAATAAAGACATAATGGCCAGTAGATATTAAGAACATTTCACTTGTGTCGCACAAACCATAACTACACAATTATGCAAGACACACATGCAGGTAACTGCATCTTTTTCTTAGGATTAAGAATTAATTAATGCTCAAGTACATAATGGCCCAGCACACCTCAGATGACCTAAGTTATCTCAAAGGTAACATCAAGGCAGTTACATTATAGCTAACAGTTATACATAAGAAAGTTTGACTAGCATAAAAGTAAACTAAAAGGTTACATTTTCGGACAGCTAAAAATTGTCAGGCAATAAAGCACATTGATGTTTGTTTCTCCTAAGAAAAAACATCAATCCCCGCATTCTAGGACATGCTTTGCAGTAAAGGCAAATTAACTATTCATTCTCTTAAAACATGCAATGTTGAAAGATGCACAGAACCGATTCCCAAGGTATATCATACACTGCTTCTGTATACATTCTGCTGGCTTTAAAATTAGACCCAATGATTCTCACAAGAGACTTAGGTTATAGGTAAAAGTGAACCCAATCATATTAAATGGCTTAGAGATTTTGATGAAACATACTTTATAATGGCCAAATTAGTTTCAAAATTACCAAGGTAATTTTGAATTTCCTCTTATGGGAAAAGTTTGTGATGATCCGTGTGTTGATTCTCAGTATCTCATTAAGCGCTAAGAAAATATATTTCCTTCAAATTTCTGATGAATGTTTGACGAACGTAAAGATGTTTAAATTAAGCCTGATAGTAGTTCAATTTGTCCTTTACATTTTTTATAGCTGCAGACTAAGTGCAGTTCTGTAAGACATTCACAGACTTATCAAGGTGACTTTCTTTAAAAATAATAATAATTAAGAATTTTGAGGATAATAAAAGCCCCATTTCCGAGACAGAAGCTGTGCTAATTCTGCAGCAATCAACAAAGAAAATAAAAGAGGAAAAACCACTGAAAGAGAGCAGTGTATACCTGGCAGAACTGTCAACCATGCAGTGTGAAAGGATATCCCAATAGAATTACCCGCCAAGCATGTATACTCCCCAGCATCCTCAAAAGTTACATTCCGTATATAGAGAACCTCAATCTCTTTGTCCGTGGTGTTAACACCGGCGGCCTAGAAAAAAAAAGGGAAGCAATAGAAAAGCTAGACATTGTGGGAATTCTTGTGGACAGGGCTATGGAACCACAGGGCTTTGCACTTTGTGAAGTCAGTGGTGTGCAGATCCAAAGTTCCTTCCCCATCCACAAATCCCTCATCCAAAAGGCGTTTACCAACAGGTCCCAGCTCACCTCAGAGAGCAATCAACACCCTTCACCAGACCTAAACTCACCACCTAAACATGCATGCAATCAAATGACATGGAAAAATTAACCCACAACACTTCATTTTCTTTCTTCTTTTTTTAAGAATAAAAGTAGATTGAAAGAAAAACAGAGAGAAAACAAAGTAGGACAGTATCTGGTACCACTCAGCTACCAGAAAGAATCATGCCATACAAAAATATACACTGAAGAGATGAAACCTAAGAGGCAAATTCTAGCCTCAGCTACACAAACAACTTGTTTGCTATCTTGAGCAGAATATGGCCCTAAGAAATCTTTATCCATGGCACTGTATTTAAATATGGCATGTTACATAGTGCTGCCAAGTCTCACCATTTTCAATTATCTAGTCTCATGATGTGCTTTTCTTAAAACCCCATCTCCTAGAATCATTCTATTATGTAAGAATCTCAGCTTCTTCTTTTCCCCTCAGGTTATGTTACTAGCCCAGGATTGTGGAGAAAAGCTAGAAAGCCCTAAAGGTTAATAAAATCAGGAGGCAAACAAAATAGAACCCCAGTAGATATATAAAAATCTCAGCACACATAAACAAATCTCATGATTTTTGATGCCTGAACCATGATATTTGAAAGTTTCTTGTTGACAACACTGATCACGTCACAAGTCATCTGTTGTATAATCGATTATCCAAACTTTGACCAACAGAATTAACTCAGAGAGACTTTTAGCCCTTGGATCCTACAAACTGTTCAATGGGGCAAAGCACTGCACTGACTCTTAGGAGGAAGTAGGTCAGACATATAGAGAACACAATTTTAAAACAAAAATAGAAACTAAATTAAAGTAAATGGGGAAAAATCAATCACATGCAATTTATGTGCATGTAATGTAGAAGGTCACAAATGACTAAATATTGTGATAACTTATGTCTTGAGATGTACGTATGTAAATTTTATATATTTGCTGCAGCAAAAATTAGACCTTAATATTATATAATACCACTCTGTATTTTTTATGATGAAATATACGGAATTAACAACAAACCTAAACACAGAGACAGACATCAAATACAAGAGAGAATAAAATTGGTTAAGACAGATCAACTTCAGAAAACACAGAGCACAGACAGAGACTATTGTGAGAATTTTTCCATGGCTGCTGGCGTAATACCAGTTGCATCACCAAAGGAGGATTATAAATATACCAAGGCCAAAGAGTTATCCTACAAGCTGCCTGCAGTCTCCCAAAGCACCATTTTTTTTTCAGCTTCCACACATCCAGCTTTCTTTAAAAAACATTGTTACCTTTTGTAACAGTGAGCCAGGCAGACTGGTTGGCCTCCCCTATATAATTGGAGACCTTACAAATATATTCTCCAGCGTCCGCCTCTGTCACATTGTACAGCGTCAGCACTTCAGCATTGGAACTATTTATCCCCGAATGCTAGAACAGACCAATAACATAGGAGAACAATGTAACTGCTGCCCAATATGGACATTACTCTGTTTATGGTCCCACCACCAACACTGCATGAGAACATACCTTCCATTTAGTGTAAACACCAGTGTCAAAGCATTGTTTTTGTTGTTTGGGTTTTTTAATTAGAAGTAACTAAGAGGAGTTGTTAACAGAAGGGGGGGGGGGGGGGAGAGGAAGAGCACCAGAGCTGGTATACTAGTTCAATGGAATAACATGGCATATAGTTGACCAGCCTGGATGCCAACTGGTTGGATTCTTGGCATCGCCAACCAGTTTGGAAAACTTCATAACAGAGAATTTCCTTAAACGAACTTCCTTAGAATGCCTGCCAAGAAGAATAACCTTGTGCCATTCATATGCCCCATCAAGTTGGTGAAAAATTGACATCTCTGCAGGCTCCACATCCAGAGAACCCAGCACTGCCAACAGTCATTGGCAGCAGATCTCATCATTACTAAGGGCCTTTGAAATGAAGAGGCTCAAGAAATGTGAGAGACAGAGTAGATTCTCTTTGGTTTGCTTTGGATGCTCTCTACAAATAAATAGCATTGATGTTCTTTTAGTGGCTTTTCACTTCTTTGAATAAAACATGCATAAATTATTTTAGAGATGGATTTAAGAAACCATGGAAGAACAACAGACTTTCCTTAAGCTAGCGCAAATAGCATTTAGACTAGCAAATTTCAACATACCATTGCATTTGTAAGATATGTTCTTTTTGTTAAGCTAATCAGTTTGAAAACAGAAGAACTGATCTCAAAACTCTTGGGTTCACACAACATATAGTCCATTCTCCAAAGAGCTGCTTAATGTGCTGAAAAGCCTCACCTTTAGAACTTGAAGATACGGTAATCCATCTGGCCCGTATTTACTGCCATTCTTCTCTATATGTTTTATCCACTGAATATGAGGCTGAGCATCACTGTACACTTTACAGACAAACTCCACGTCACCCCCGACCACTGCGGAGGCATTTGCTGGAAGGCCAGCTTGGAGAATAGGCCTGTGTGGTGATCGTTCTGTGGGGATGGGGAGTGGGAGTGAGAGAGAGAAAAAATAAAGATGCATAAATAAATAAGCAGTGCTGCCAAGAACACTGTTATGAACTCAAGCCAAAAAGCCCTATAAGCCTGTTGGCTGACTCCTCTGAAATAACACTGCAGCCAAAATGTATAACAAAAACTACACTTCAAAGGAGATCACTTGAGTACTACACTTGTAGTTCAAAGAATACCCATTTAGAAGGCGCGGGGGGGGGGGGGGGGGGAAGAGAAGCCACATGACAAACTTTTCATTTTTTTCAAGGTTGGGCCACCACCGAATAAGGAAAATACATTTAACTTTACAGTTCAGCATAACAAATGCTTTTGAGTTTTTATTTATTCTACTTAATATAAAACCAGAAAAACACAAAGTTTCATCACTTTATAAAATTAAATAATTATTGCTCTAAAATGAATGAAGTTATTACAGGCATAATAAAAAAGCTTCATAGGCATCAAACTCTTGGTACAAGATGAACAAAAATTAAGTAGGCTTTTGAAACACAGGGAACAAAAGTCAACTTGTATCAACTACAGCATCAGAAAAACCAAAGTTGCTTCCTATTCTAAGTATAGCTTAGGGGAATATGGAATTATCTTCAGTAGCACCATGGGTTATTACTGTCAGTTAACTATTACTTCTACAGTCTGTGAACCTACAAGAGGAGTCAGCAATATGCTACTGTCACTAGCAGAAAGTTGTTGTCAAAATATGTAAAGATTTGGGATGAAATCCTGGTTCCACTGACATCAGTAGGTGTTTTGCCATTGAGTGCCGCAAAGACAGGATTTCACTCTTGGAGCCTGCTTCTGCATTCTTTTTGTGCACAAAGCCTGATCTTGCACCCACTGGAGTCAATGGTAAAGTTCTCATTGACTTCTGTGACAGGATCAGCCTCCCAAAGCTTCCATTGGCTACACTGGGTGGACAAGGAACTCTAGCAAAGCTTAAAACCATTCCACCTCACTATGGTGTCAATTAAAGTTGTTTTAACGACAGCCTTGTCTTAACAACAGCCCTGCACATTGAAATCTCCTAATTATCCATACATCATAATTGACAGGACCAATACATCATTCAACTTCCTCAACTTTGAGCAGTCTAGAAGTGAATTTAGTACACTCTCCATACCCATCCACCCCTTGTCCTTTCTCCTGAGATGAACAGGGGTTCCAATTGTGAGGGACATTTCTTGTAACCTGGATACCTATTAGAAATGAGACTAAGACCAGCAACTCACTTCATGTAAGTCACTAAATAGCGGTTGGGTGGTAAATATTTACAGTTAATACTGACCTAGATCAAATGTGAACCCATGAATTAGAAGTGAAAGTCACATTGCCAAATCTCCTGAGCCATCCATACCCCCTTCAAAACATTTTATTTAAAAGATAAGAAAAGGATAATGGACTTAAATATTTATAGAGGCAATGTATTATAAGAGCTTAAATGTAATAAGCCAAATCAACTGAATTTCAAATCAAGTGTTCTTTCTTAAACATACTAGTTTCCAATAAATTGTTTCACAAGCAAACATTGTGAGTGTAATAGCAAATAATGATGCCCACTGAACAATGGAATCTTTCATACAGTCCAATATATTTGGCATGTTGCAAGCATCTACTGGGAATTTATTCACTGACGCAACACTGGCAGTGTATTACAAAGCAGCAGTCTTGTTTTACTCTTGGAAAAAGTGCATTTGTGTTGCAGTTATTAAATTATTCCATGGCTATCTGTGTTATTTTCTAAGGCCTAGGAACAGCTTACTATTTAATTTGTAAATTGCAGTAGAATGTATAAATTACTATTTTATAGTCCAGGAGAGAATTTATAAAGTTTCTCACCTTATACTAAATAGGGTCTAATTCCACGTTCCCCTGCTCCTTCTTCTAGGTACACAAACAGCAAGCATGATCTCCCTTTAATAGAAACCTTACACCATCTTCCAAAACTTATTACAGCTGCCTTCAGTATAAAATTAAACCTTAGAGAATGTTATTTAAAATGTTTTTTAAAAGTCAGTAGGCCTCATGTTTCATTTCTCCACATCAGGGTTTGATTTCCTTTGTGACCTTACTCTCTGCCCTTAAACAAACCAGAGAATGAGGCCTGAAACATCTTGGAAAAGTTCCTACTATGCCAGCATCAACACACAAAACACGTTTGGTTTATCTCAATAGCCATCAACAATTTAATTTTTTATTGATGACTGTCAACCCCCCTCCCCTCAAAAAAAAAAAAAAAAAAAAAAGGCCAAGTAAAGAAGTAAAAGCAATGTTTATACTCCTGCTCCTAAATTCCTAAAAGAGTCAGGTCAAACAGGGGTAAGGACTTGTGAAATTTCCTCTTGCTATGTCCTGAAATGCATTTCAGTTAAATGCATTAGAAGCAAATTAAAGTTTGCACACTGGGATATAAACTGCTGATCAGTATTTGTTCAACTCCTGTTCATTTGCTTCCACTGGACAGGCAGACTGCACAGATTTAGAACTGATCTCTATGATTCAGACCTTTCGCAGTTTACTCTTAATCCCTGATCCTGCCACTTGTTTCACACTATGCCTGGAGCCTTGCTGAAGTCAGGCTACATCATATGAAGTCACTGGGGCTCTGTATAAATCCTGGAGTCTGTGTTCATTAAATAAGGTGCAAGATCAGGGCATTAGATAATTACTTGACGTGAAACAGAGTATTTATTAACACAGGGAAAAGAAAAAACTATGGAAAAATTAGTAAAATTGAAAAACTGTGACCATGTTGCTGACTATATTTCTGTGTAAGATATTTTTGGTCTCCATTAGAGTGCTAACATTTCATATGCTGTTTCTATGCAATGTGCAAAAACTAATCAAAGAGACTGTGGATCTTTATATGCTATCTCAGATCTTGTATATGAATTCCAGGTCAATATGTACATTTAAAACCTAAGCCTTACATTAGTATGCAGCTATCCCCTTGTTGACAGTTGGCTGCTCTAATATCATGAGGCTATGAAATCTGCTCAATAAAGATAGACAAAAGAGTTGAAAGTTCTCTCTTAAAAATATCCCTCAAAGTTAACAGAAACTAATTCTGAAATAAAGAGCTTGTCTTATGGATACTTAAGAACGTAGATTTATTTTGTATCATCTAACAATTGTAGCTAAGCATTGTAGATAAACTAAATTACGGAGGATATATACATTTTTGATAATTTCACTCAAAATACTAAATATTTTGATAAAAACAACTTGGTCCCAACCGTCCTCTCAGTTATACTAGCTTTAGACTGCTGTCATTCCATTGATTTCAGTATACTTCCTCTTTTTACACCAGTGTGATAGAAAGGTGAATCAGGCCTTTGGGAAATAAATCTTTGCTAATTGACCATTTAAATTTTATTGCTTTCCATTTCCAGTGCTAACATAATATGTTTGCCCAAAAACAGGTCAACATCATCGGCTATAACATGGGGGGAAGCCCTAGAGAGTAGAAAGATGTCCAAGTGTTTTCAGGCATACTGAACACTGTATTTCTAACACCATAAAAGTTACTAGGCATTTGTTTTGTTCCAACACATTAACTCAAACCCTCAGATATTTAATTACTGAACAAAATTCAGGTCTACGAGGTATTTCAAAGATCAATTCTGCTTTCTTAACTTTTTTTTAGTAACTCACATTACATGGCTTTGAAATAATAAAATATATTTTTCTCTAAAATGAGCTGGAACTAGCAAAGTCCAATGCTATAAAAATATAAATTTGAGCAAGAGCATGTTAAATTTTACTTTCCTTCTAATTCCTCTTGAAGTCAACCACTGTAATATTTTACAAACAGAAAGCATGGCTCATTGTCAGTAACTCAAGGAAATGTGGAGATAAGTAACTCAGAGTTAAAAACAACAACAAAAGAACAGCCTATTCCCCTTCCAGAGAAGTAGGTTTCTGGTCAATATCTAAAGAGTCAATCATTCACTAGAGTTCAATCACTTCCTTTACAAGAGGCAGAGCCACAATGATCATCAGTGTAGGTAATGCCTTATTTCAAATTTAAGATATCTAAATTACATACCAATATATAAATATGTTCAGGATTTGTTTGCCCAATTTTTGGATTGCCTAAATAGAAGGGAATAACAGAATCGACATCTGAAATGGAGATTGTAAACAATTTGCAAACAAAGAAAAATCCCCACCAATTTATAAGAAATGGTCATATTTTAATGGATGCATTATTGAAACTATTAACATTAAAGCATCAGGCCAGATTGCCTTCCTCCAGCAGAAAAATCTGCAGAAGGGAGCCAGGAAGTTCAGAAAAGTCCATGAGATTGACCTCATGGAGTTTCCTGCAGAGCATCACTTTAGAAGACAGTTAGTTGAGAAATGAGACCTCACAGACTCTGCAGAACCTGAGGCTCTAGGCGAACAGGGTGGGGAAGAAAGGACGCGGGAATTCTTCTCTCCACAGAGAAACAGATACAGGATCTGCCCCTTCAGATGACTGTGCTGGACCCTCTTCCTTTCCTGGACATGCAATCAAGAGAGTGCCTCTGCAGCTTCTCAGCAGCAGCTATTGAGATGATTCTGCAAGAGTGAGTGACACTCAAGGCTCCCGCCATTATCAGCACTATTATGTAAGCACCTTTATTTTCAGTAAGATCAGTCACCCGTTAAATGTGTCTTGCTAATTACAAGTTGCAGAAGAGCATTAGTTCACTGCCTTTTCAAGGATCTCCCTAAACTCATGTTTGGTCTTGCATTCATTAGTCTTCTTTCATTTTCCAACCTTGTAACAAACATGCTATTTATTGCCAACTTAGATGGGGTTTTTGTCATGTGGACACTTGTTTCCTCTGATCATTTTAATTCTCTATTGCTATAGTTTATAATATTAATTCTGATTAACAGTTCATTTTCCGAAGCTAGTTGCCTACCTTCTGCACTCAAAGCTGACATTAGAAAGCTTCATTTAAAGAGTCCCTAAGATATATGACTACAATTGACTCAGTCTGGTGAATTTTCAGAAAAGTTTCTAAAGGCCAGGAGGAAGATTGGGGATCCATCAGGGACAAATTTGCTGGTTGGTGCACGTGAAGTGTGCTATCTTCATCCCAATTTCCACACCTCTATGCCCATCACTCTGGATGCTGTAGAGGGCCCCAGGGACCAGTGTGAAGGAAAGGGATGAAAAAAGAAAGGCCAAGGGAGACGTCCATTGTCCATCACCAAACACCTCAGCTACCAATGGTAAATCTGTCCAAAAATTAATTAAGCCTCAGGCTGCATTAATTGTTGCTGGAGCCTTCTCTGCACTGGAGAATCTTCTTTCAAGATTCTGAGGAAAGCTATGGCCATGGGAGCTTCAGCCAGAGTGGAGAGTTCAGCTGGCCCTGTGTCCCCAGCTGCACTCAAGTTGATCTGCGGGATCTCAGGCTGTACATTCCTAGGTAGAGTGACACAGGAGGGATCAAACTGGCAAGATGATTAGGGGAAACTCCAGAGCGTCCATAGAGATTTCCCACCTCAGTGTATGCTCATATGGTGGCAACCCATGCCTAAATTTCCTTACTCCAGAACTAAGCAATGGTTTATGGGGGCCTGCGTCATTGAAATGCTAGAAGGAAAACACTATTAATTCCATTGCACTTGCTCAGTGATGTTCAGAAGTAAAGCTGAGGGATGGCTGCTGCTTCAGGAGACTAGCAACAACTAAGCAGGTATAGGCAAGTACCTCTACTAATTAATGTCATATATTATATATATATACTGAGCCAGGGATTGAGTAGCTTTGACCAGCTGTGTGTCAGTTTGATTCCTCTTGTTTCACAAAGCATTGCATTCTGTTCATACCCAATTCAGAAGCTCTGCTGAACGGCGATGCTCTATTTTTGTATATAAAATAATCATTCACTCTGTAATTTAAACTGGAGATAGCCACATGGTAAACCAGAGAAAATATTCCTTTCCAACACTGGAAAGACTATCACAGCCATAGAGCTGTTTACTAACAGGTAACTCATAAGCAGAATGGACTATGGATTTTGCAGTTTGGACCAATTTTGTTCATCAGAGCTGGTCATATAATTTGTTACCAATGGTGGCATCTTTGATAAAATAATTGTTCCTCAATAAATTTTTACTAATTATTCAAATAGCTTTACTGTTCAGCAACAGGTTTCTTATGAGTTAAAATAAGTATGGACTTGTTAGAAGATTTTTTATTATGTAATGATTGTTCTGCTAAGTTTTTAGGGAAACAAGGGTCTTCTATCTTTTGATCATATTCTTCTCTTTTCTCTGTATACAATATTCCGATCAGCTCAAGACTCCTTAAAGAGGTAACACCTAAGACCCCAGTCCCATAACTGTTTCCGTGTGGGTGGACCCCAGTGCTTTGAGAAGCCCTAAGGAAGTCAGTAGGGCTCCATGCAGGCACAGAGGTCTGCCCATGTAGGTACTGACAGGGACTAAAGTCTTCATCCTACTTTTTCTTCACCATCTTCTTTGTTCCTCTGACCTAGCGAAAGTTTAGTGGCTCCAGTTTTGTAAGACTGGATTATTTCTTTCTGCTGCTGTTTCACATACTTTGACATTGTTAATTACGGGGCCTAACTGTCCACTGGCATAAGACTGGAGTACCACGCTGGAAGGTCAGGGGCAATATTGTTTCCCTAAAGTTGATTATTGAATAAGAGTTCTTAGGTAAGGTTATGAGGCTCACAACTTTAAGAAAAGCTTGAATGGCTTCACTGGGGCTATCTGTGATTTTTAAACAATTATAGTTTTAAAATATATAGTGTCATTACGGAAACTGCCTTCAGTAAAGTATTTATCACTGTGCTTCTTTGTGCCGTCTGAAAACTGCCTTCCTGGTTTGAAAGTAATCACATCGAGGTCAGGTTAGAAAATTACAATACCTTTCAACCCTTCACAGAAATGACTCACGTGTTCAACTCTTTTGCTCTTCCTTTTACTTTTCGCCTCAGACTTGAAATACTGATCCCTCTTCAGCACTCCCTCCATGGACAAAACTTCCACTGATGTCACCCTGTCTGTTTATATTTTCTCTTAGATCAAGCACAGAACAATGTACCTGTGGTGGCTCAATGTAAATAGCAACAGCTACCATGGACCTTTTAGCACCTTGCTGGGTTTTTTTAAGCAGGCAGTGAAGCATTATTTTTTCTAAACATAAGACTCTGGTCAGTGCTTACAACTCTCAAGATTTATTCCAGGTGGGAGTACTGACATGTAAGGGCATGAAGGGGAATTAACACTAAGGCCTCACTTGTGCAAACCCTTATGCATGTGCTGAGCTGTATGCACCTGCGTACTCTCATTGACCCGCTCAGGCCCGCTCAGGTGCATAAAATTAACCATGTGCATAAACTTTTTCAGGATTAAGGACTAAAACTTCACTAGCTCCTTGCAGGGTGGGGATAAGACAGCTGTAGCAAAATAAAGTGGAACATGACACTACAAGGAAAAAGGCCGCTTTTATAAGGGCTGAGTGAAGTCAGTGGAAAGATTCTCACTGATTTCAACAGGCTTTGGATCAGGGCCTGATAAAAGTCATATCAAAATTAAATAAAATCTGTTCTTTAAAATCATGACTGCATGAGAGGGTTTAAAAAAAAAAAAGACAAGTCAAGACATACTCAAGAACTGAAGCATGCAACATGAACGTTCTTGTTTTAAAATGCTAAGTTGTCAACACAAGGTAATACTTAATACTAGACTATCCTTAGTGCAACACCCTATTGTTAGTCTGCCACAGTATGCATTTCATCAGTCTTGCCAGAGTGAAAAAGTGTCTTAGCTGAAAAAAGACGAATGTCTGCCCTACTAAGCCTAGGAGTTCACTTGTGGTATCCCTGAAACACTACATGTATAAGCAACAGTGTTAGGCACATCTGAGCAAAGGAGAAATGCCTCATTTTGGTGTGAAAAAACATGAGAAGCAGAACAATGAAAAGCTTTCCACTGAAATTACTTCTGATTTGCTTCTTCTAAAACTTCAAGAGAATGTGAAAAGCGGCATGTAACTTCTCACGGACAAGGCTGGAAAGTGGGGAAAATGTCACTGTCCAGGCCATTTCCAGATGTTTCATTAAGCTTCTTGGGGGAAGGAACTGTGTGTTCTGTGTTGCAGTGAGCACCCAGTCAGCACGCAACCACTTAATAATGGCAATGATGGTGGTGATGAAGGGAGTGTCTTGTGGAGAAAGCACAGGGCTGGGCTCTATATCTGGTTCTGCCAAAGGTTTGCTGTAGGACTCTGGCAAATCACAACCTTTCTGTGACTCCATTTCCTCATCAGTAAAATGATAACAGTGTTTTCCTAACTCCCACAGGTATTGTGAGATTTAATTAGTTAGTTAGATGCTATAAAATGTGAAGTATTCATTATTATTAGTGTGGCTCCACCACATATTTTCTATCTCCACACTCTCCCTTCCCTGAAAAGTGTCTGCCTTCAAAGTAGACAGGAAATACCATTGAAACCCGTTTGAGTTCTTTTACATTTCCCCAATTCTCCCTCTTCTTAATGTACTGCAGTATGGAATCTAGAGCAGAGGTGGGCAAACTATAGCCCGCAGGCCACATCCAGCCTGTGGGACCGTCCTGCCCGGCCCCTGAAGCTGTCCCCCGGCCCCTCCCCTACTGTCCCCCCTCTCACACAACCACGCCACCATGCAGCACAATGCTCTGGGCAGCAGGGCTGCAGAGCCTGGCCTGACCTGGTGCTCTGTGCTGCAGGGCGCAACGGCTTCTCCTGGTGCACCCATGCCACCAGCCACCGGTGCTCCAAGCAGTGCTCTAAGGGGCCAGGGAGAGTTGGATAGAGGGGGTGGTCAGGGGCGTGGACAGGGGTCAGAGGGCAGGGAACACTGGGGTTGAATGGGGGCAAGGGTCCCGGGGGGGCAGTCAGGAAGGAGAGGAGGGGTTGAATGGGGTTGTGGGGGGAAGTTAGGGGCAAGAGGTCCGGGGGCAGTCAGGGAGAAGGGGTGGTTGGATGGGGCAGGGGTCCCGTGGGGGGCAGTCAGGAAGAGGAGGGGGGTTGTATGGAGCGGCGGGGGCAGTTAGAGGCGGGGAGTCCGGGGGCAGTCAGGGGATCGAGAGCAGGGGTGGATGGGGTAGGGGTCCCTGGGGGGCCATCAGGGAACTGTGGGGGTTGGATGGGGAGGAGTCCCGGGGGGGCTGTCAGGGATCAAGAAATGGGGGGGTCTGATAGAGGGCAGGGGATGGGCTATGCCTGGCTGTTTGGGGTGGCACAGCCTCCCCGAACCGGCCATTCATACAATTTCAGAAACCCAATGCAGCCCTCAGTCCAAAAAGTTTGCCCGTCCCTGATCTGGAGTCTGTTCTAAATATTGGATTGGATCTGAAAAGATGTCGTACAACTCCAGAAAAGTGTTAAATGTCCCTGGTTCCTAGTGGCTTATCAGGGAGGGCACAGCAGCTTCTAGATGGGCCAACTGCAACCGTATATTTGTTCATCACCATTAACTTAACTCCACTGCTTCAACAAATAAAGGTGAAGCAACTTTAATAGAAAACATTTAAGCTGGCCACGCCTGGGCACAAACATACTATAGATGTGTCAAAGACAAAGCAATGTCTCTCATGTCATTTTCTTCAGCTATTAATCTCCCTTCTGTACCTAGGTTTGTCTGACTTTTAACATAAGCATTCGAATGGGAAGGACAGCATAACTTTCACATGTAACCAGATGCATGGAGAAACAGCAGAGCTATTTTCAGTCATCTGAACGTCGATCAGTTATTTATGGGTTTACTAAAAACAAACAAACAAAAAACTATATTCCTCATGCTAGAAGTGCTCATTAATTGACAGATTTACACGTTCCTCTCTTCAGGTTCAGAAGCATCATCTCCAACCTCCTGGCCAAGTGTATTTGATGGAAATGCCATCTCACTAGAGCTGAGTGAAGAGCGGGAAAAAAGCTGTCTGTCTGAATTTGAAAGTGAATGCTGACTGCGGACATGGGAGCATTCTGCAAATATTCAAACCCTAGTACCGGTATTAGCACAAATACCCACTCAAAGAAAAGTTAAGATCAAATGCTCAAATAGTCACCAAAAACAAATTTATACTTGAAACCACCACTTGAAATACAAGTTGTGTTGGTTACTAATGTGTCTCATCCAACCAGAGAAGAGAAACAATATCAGCTAGATCACAGCACTAACCAACAGTGTGAATTTTAAAATTTAAATAGAGACTATTTGTTCATGAGCTATTGTTATGACAGAATAATTTGTGAAGGTGAGAAATAATTTCCAACAACTAATACATCTGAGAACTTCGCAATCTGCTTGCCAAAAGAAGCAAAAAAGATTTTTTTTGCAAAAAGAAAAAGATAAAAGTAGGTCGTCATGATGAGTTTTCCATTCAGCTCTACTTCTAACACTATCAATGTTGTTCTTTAGTAGACCTGAATGGATGAAATATTTCAAAGGGCAGGGGTGGTCAGCCTGAGCCTGAGAAGGAGCCAGAATTTACCAATGTACCTTGCCAAAGAGCCACAGCAATACGTCAGGACCCCCCATCAGCTCCCGCCCTCCAGCCCGCTAGAAGCCCCACCAGTAAGCACCTCCCACCTGCGGCAATCAGCTGTTTCTCATGCGCAGGAAGCTCTGGTGGGAAGTGGGGAGGAGTGAGGGCATGACGGGCTCAGGGGGGAGGGGCAGGGTCATTGGGAAAAGGGATGGAGTGGGGGCAGGGTCTGGGGCAGAGCAGGGGGTTGAGCAGTGAGCACCCCCCAGCACATTGGAAAGTTAGCATCTGTAGCTCCAGCCCTGGAGTCAGTGCCTATGCAAGGAGCCACATATTAACCTCTGAAGAGCCGCATGCGGCTTCGGAGCCACAGGTTAGCCACCCCTGTCAAAGAGCAATCTGAAAAAAAATAATCAATTTTTATTGATAGAGCCTTTTTCCTCCTAAAATATCCCAAAATTCTTCACGAAGTATGGTTTTTAATAGGGCTTTTAAAGTGTAAGTAAACTAGCTTTAACTGTACTTTCATGCTTAAAATGCAACAACTGCTACGAAAGCACCTTGGGAATGGTAGCAATCCAATGATGGTCTAATGACTTAAAATCCTCAACACCTATGAAATGCAGCCACATCTGGAGTAAAGGGCACACAGGACTCTGCACAAGAGGGAGTAGAGGGGACATTTGCATGAAGGCTGTCAGGGAAAACCTCTTTTTTTATATCTTTAGTGTCTCTGCAGTGCCCACAGAATTCCAAATTCTCATCCAATAGACCTCACCCATTAAGCTGCATGGTACTTAATTTATGTGCCTTAGAAAGATGAAACACCAACTCTTTTCCTGATAGCTTTAATTATTAAGGCACGGGTAAACTGCAATATAACAATGTACTCATGTAAACAAATGCACATGGGTCAAAAGCAGAGGTTGAACCCTGGGACCTTCAGAGCTAAAAGGGTGAGTGCCCCATGATTTGAGTTGAAGCACCAATAGCAGACTCATTGCTGGACACAGTAGCAAACTCATAAAGCTCTTTTGCGGATAAGTCTGTGGAGTGGAGGGTCACAAAGACACAGATTACACAAGTGCCATTCAGCAAGTGCCAAATGCACATCTAGTAATACAACATGCTCATTGGTATTTTCAGACAACTCTTGCAAACTTCTCCTTGAAGTTCAGTGAGTGTGAAGCTGGATGAATTAAAAGACAAGATTAAAGAGAATAATCTGCACAAGAGCTGCAGTAATGTCCCTCAAACCAAAAAGAAATACCTGTCTTGAGATTGTAAGAAAACAGAAAGTGGGACAGGGAGGCTAGTCCTCTCACAAAAGATTAGTCAGCAAGCATTTCAAATTTCAGCATTCACCCAATGGATAAAGTATTGATGCTAGTATATGTTCATAAAATATATTTTAGCCAGACTACTCAAATGAAATCAGAAGCTTCAATGCTATAAAACTACAGGTTTGGAATATTTTGACTTTATTAACAGGAGCTGAGGGGGGAAGGAGGGAGATCAATTCACTTTCCCTTTGCTGAACCATCACACACCAATCTTTATTCTCAACAGTGAAGCACACAGCCTCAAGCACTAAACAATCTGTAAAAAGAAAAGGAGGACTTGTGGCACCTTAGAGACTATCAAATTTATTTGAGCATAAGCTTTCGTGGGCTAAAACCCACTTCATCGGATGCATGAAGTGGAAAATACAGTAGGAAGATATATATATATATATATACACACACACACAGAGAACATGAAAAAATGGGTGTTGCCATTCATGCTATAATGAGAGTGATCACCTTAATTGATCACTCTTGTTATAGTGTGTATGGCAACACCCATTTTTTCATGGGGTGTGTATGTGTGTGTGTACACATATATCTTCCTACTGTATTTTCCACTGCATGCATCCAATGAAGTGGGTTTTAGCCCACAAAAGCTTATGCTCAAATAAATTTGTTAGTCTCTAAGGTGCCACAAGTACTCCTCGTTCTTTTTGCTGATACAGACTAACACGGCTACCACTCTGAAACCTAAACAATCTGTGTAATTTCCTCTCAGAGTTGTAGATGTGTTGCCAAAAGCCCAATGCTGGGTGTAAAGTCCACAGTCAGGCTTATTAGTACTTTGAATAAAACCTTCTTCCTGCTCAATTTAACCAAATACCTGAGGGTAGTATGTATTCCTTCATTCTTTCAGTCTCTGTCCCATCATGTCCCAGGCTGCATGCACTCAGGTGAATATGTCATGCTAAAGCATGTTCATGTAAAGGTCTAGTCAACAACTTCCATTCACCTCTGCCAGAAATGCAAGTTTGGGCTTGGTTGTAATACCTACATTTAACTCCAACCAGACATGGATGATACACAGGGCAAACTATAAATTTAGACAATGTAAGTCATTATTGCTCCTACATATAAATTGAATACTCTATTTTTAAAAAAAATAAAAAATTGAAGGGACACAGGCCAAACCTTAGATTTTGAAAAGTAAGTGTTTACAAAATCTAAGATCAATGGATAGGTTTCCTTGAATTTAGAAACAACAAAATGTAGGCATGCCTCTTTAAAAACGAACAAACAAAAAAACGCTTGCAGTATTTTTTGCAACATTACAGCACACTAGAACCTGTAAGTGAATCTGACGAGAAACAAAAGAAGTTCATTCTCATTCCCAAAGAGAAATACAAAAAAGAAAACAATCAATCATCAACAGCAAAAAGTAGATTGGCTGTTTCGAATCTTTGATGGTCTAATAATGTAACATAGTTAAGAAAATTTGCTTCAAAAAATAAGAGGTCTAATCCTGCAAAGACTTCAGTATGTAACTTTACACACATCAGTCAATGGGACTACTCACATGCATAAGTCTTTGCAGGATCAGGACAAAGGATTTTCAACAGAACAGTATTTAACAGAAGCCTTTAAATGGCTCCTCATGGAGAAGTTATTCTGCCACCATTTTCATCTGAAAATAGTAATTACGGTAATATAGTAGAGCTAAAGGTACTCAGCTGCATTTATAGTTATATTCCATTAAAAAAAACCCATAAGTATGACTGGACAATTTAGGAACTGATTAATAACCAGCTAAACAGGTTGCAATAGTACCTTTAAAAAAAGACAAGTGTTTCTGACAAATTCTATTAATTTTACAATTAATGGCATAGTCTTTCTATACATTCTTTGAGGATGTTGAGCAATTGTTAGCTGCTTATAACACCCTGTAGATGAGGTAATGTGAAGCACTTAAACTGAAACCTAACCAATTTTTTGTTTCCCCAGATGATTACATTAAATAGGACAAATTGCAACCTACAGCCTGAATGTTCAGTGAATATCTCTTTTTTTCTGTTACAATATAAATTCAATTAGTTGTAAAATGATTTCCATGCTTATAGAGAGCAACTGCTACCCAAGCTGTACTCTGGTGATAATGGCAATCTAATTATATAAAAACTCCAGCACTTCTGTGTTCCCATGTTGCTTTCTATAGTCTGAATTTGCTACATACATACATAATTGTAATTTCCAATCATTTCCCCTTAAGACTGAATGACTTTATACATGGACGGCATCTGTTTTGTGAGCTTCCTATAAATAAAAGTTTCTACCTGCAATTAAGTACAGCAGAATAAAAAGGTACTTCACCTGAACTCTAGTAACAGCTGATAAGCTTTCAGAGTAGCAGCCATATTAGTCTGTATTCGCAAAAAGAAAAGGAGGACTTGTGGCACCTTAGAGACTATCAAATTTATTTGAGCATAAGCTTTCGTGAGCTACAGCTCACTTCATCAGATGCATTCAGTGGAAAATACAGTGGGGAGATTTATATACATAGAGAACATGAAACAATGGGTGTTACCATACACACTGTAAGGAGAGTGATCACTTAAGGTGAGCTATTACCAGCAGGAGAGCGGCGGGTGGGAAAAAACCTTTTGTAGTGATAATCAAGGTGGGCCATTTCCAGCAGTTGACAAGAACGTCAAAATTTACAAGAGGAAGGATGGTCTTATAATTGAAGTCACTGGACTAGGAGACTTGGAACTGGATTCAATTCCTGAATCTCCAGAGGCTTCCTTTGAGACCTAGGCTAAATTAATTTCTCTGTCTATGCCTCAGTTCTTAATCTATAAAACAGGGATTGATAATACTTCCTTTCTTCCATCCTTTATGTATTTCGAGTGTCAATCTTGCTCTTTGTACATTCAATGCCTAGAACAAAGAGTCTTTGATCTTGTTTGGAGCTCTAGGCACTACCGTAATAAATAAGATTATAATTATTCTCCTCTGGACAGGTTTCAGAGTAGCAGCCGTGTTAGTCTGTATTCGCAAAAAGAAAAGGAGTACTTGTGGCACCTTAGAGACTAACAAATTTATTTGAGCATAAGCTTTCGTGAGCTACAGCTCACTTCATCGGATGCATTCACAAAGTGATTTATACAGGGAGTTCTGCAAGATCTCTGGGAGCATGGAATCCTTCCCACAGGCCAGGGAGCCCCAGAGACACAGCTCTGTGTCCACTATCAAACCTCAGGACTCATCTTTTTGTTGCCATCAACAAAAATAAGCACAGTCACTTATTACATGATGTTAATGCCTTCTCCCACCTCTGTGGTAAGATTAAGTACTGTGTCAGGTTTTATTTAATGTTTGAAGATCATAAAACATGATAGCCCTTTAACAATACAACTAACTCTTTCACGGATGTTTTCCTGGTGCTCTGGTGAAGAGAAAAGAGTGGGAGACACAGAGATGAGAGAAAAAGTATTGGTTTCCAGAAAACACAGGGTGAATATGTGTGTGTGTGTGTAATACAATTGAGCTTTACTAGGACTTTTAAAAAATGTGTCAGACCTATAATAAATCCTCATCATCTGCTGCTACTGCAAACTAATTGTCTCAGGGTGAAATTCACCCATTGGCAAGAGACCAACCCAAAGTCCAGGTACCACTTAAGTCCCATTGTGAAAGCTAATGTGGTGTCTATTCCGTTTGCTCGACCCTCTGCAGTGATGTGAATTTCATACTCATTAGAGCCAGTCAAAAAAATTTTGGAGGTGGGGGGACATCACAAAACATTTCAAGAATCACACTGTCCATCAAAGATTCCTGACCAGCTCTACTCTACAGTTAGAAGTTATCATTGTAAATATGGCCGAGTCTTTTGTGATATACATATGGATGGCTAATAATTTGCTACTTTTATTTCTATTCCCACTTGCTGTAAGAAATTCAATCTGACTGTGTGCCAGGTTTGTAAATTTGAATGAGAATGTCTGAGCCAATGGAGTCCTTATTTTATAAAGTTCTTCCAAGTAATTACAAGTAAAAATGACTATACTTCACACGTACATTTTGACTGAAAACCTCTCGTGCTCTGCTGGCTCTGGGCTTCTACGTGTCAAAAGGGTTCAGGGTTTGGAAAGTTATTTGAGTCGAGTAATAATGGATATTCCCAATTAGGATTGTGTCATTATTTGGCATGAATTTTGCTGGGATACCTCCCAAAACTGTGACATAATCAGAAGTTTCTCTACATTACACCGTACAGTCAGCTGCTCATTTTATTATAATAGATTGCCATGTTTAATACTATTCCTTATGACTTACACTAAAAATCAACTCTGGAACCAGTTAAACCATTTAGGAAAATCTATTTCAAAGAATTTCAGCTGACAGTTTTCAAACATTCTCAGTATACAACTTGGCCTAAAATTATAGCCTGAAGTTTGTGAGAGGTGATCACCAATGGCTAAACATACCAAGGAATATGACTGACTAGCAAAACACATCCACAATCCTCTTTAACCCGATGGGAGCTGAAAATGTATAGAGCAGAATAGAACAAACCAAACTTCTGTAGAAATACACCAATACAATAGGGAAGGGCTGATAGAGGTCTCCATCCATGCCTGGTTTAATTCAGTCCTCCGCTCTGCCTCCTTCCTAACCACCACACTCAGCAGTGGCTTTCAGTATCTTAGCAGCCACAGAAATTTGCCTGACCCCCTTCCAACAATCCCATCCACATGCATTCAACCAAGGGTCCTAATCCAGTGCCCACTGAAATCAATACAAAGACTCATAGTGACTTCAGCAGACACTGAATCAAACGTCTGTCTGTACATGCACATATAGGACTTCAAGTCAAACTAGAAATGTGGCAGTTACATACATTCCCCAAAAAACATTTTACACACTCACACTGGGTTATTGGGGACAAACATGGTTATGTTCACTGTAAATGCTAAAATGGCTAGCTTCCAAAAACCATGAACTGCCACTTTCAAAAGTAGTGAATGATTTTGGGTGCCCAATTTGAGTCACGTGAAAGGGGGCTGGTGTTCAGAAAGTGCTGAGCACCCACCATCTGAAATGAGGGGGTCTCAAGTGAATACCTAAACACAGAGGCACCAAAAAATCACGAATCACTTTTTGAAATCTTGGCTTCATTATTTACTTTTCTGCTTCTCTATAGGAAAGGAATAGACATTTATATAAATGACATAATCCTTGTTACCATTCCATTCATTCATGCAGGCCACTGTGATTTACTGCCAGGAAAAATAAACTTCTGCATAATATTCCTGAATGCATGACATTCAGAAAAGGCTTAAAAGGGGAGAGGAGGTAAGGGGTTTCTGGCAAATATTTACTCAAGTGACAGCATTATCCATGGTGAACACATTTGCTAGAGAACTGGGTGAAAGGGTTCACAGTCAATGTGAAATTGGCCAGTTTTGGCGCCTTTTAATCAGTTTCACTTCAGCTAAGAAAATTCCAGGCATTTTAAAAGGGTCTTTTTTTCCCCCTTAACCTGCTACAAATACTTTGTAACCTCAAGCAAAGTGGAACAAAGCCAGGACTTGAAGGGAAAAGAAAATCACTGCAGAACTCTGTACCACTCTGTTCTTACTTTGCTAGCATTCCCTGGTGAGCTAATGTGGTTTGACTGCACCCTTCCACCAGCTGGTCTGCAAAGGATGGAGCCGTGTGTAATACAATTTACTACAATTCCTGGCAGCTGTTGGTGCTGCACCCTCAATAAACTTTGTTTAAACAAGTGTTCAAACAAAAATGGCTTTGTGTCTTAGTTAGTTCACCTCAACTGTATGAATATGCTCTCTATGCAGGCTACGGAGCGTTGTTAGTGCTGTAAAAGGCCCTGCAGTTGTCTGGGTCTTAGCTTCATAACAAACTGCATCTCCTCTTCATGAACCAAAGCTACAGCAACGATCTGCTAAACAGCTCCAATGAACTAATTTTTAAAATGTAAATGTCGGCGTGGAGGACATCTTCATTCGAGGGCATTCTCTGTCTCTACTGGTCAGATAGGACCAAGTTTGCTGAAGAGGTGTGAAGTTCCTCTATTCTGTCAGGGTGGGAATTTCAAAAGTCCCTAAGTCAACAGGATGTGCTCCTAAACCCCTGGGGTGCTTTAGAAAATCTCACCCTCAAAGTTTTCTTGGGAAGCATTTGTATTTACAACTGAATGCAGGGTTGAATTTTTTGCAGATTTGGACAGTTGTGATCTGAATGCAGCATTGCTTTTTATTAATTCACTTCCAGGTATCCAGAGACAATGTGATGGGTGCACTATTATTTGTATAAATACAATGAATTAAAATAGAAATGACAAAAATGGGTCACTGTTGGTCTGATCCCTATCCAAAGTCAATGATAAGACTCCGATTGATTTAATAGGAGATGGAATGCCCCTTCTGTCTCTAGTTGGAACTGATCTGCAATTGCCAAGTTACTTTTCAGTGCTGAATGATCAGTGGTTTTATTCACTAAGCTTCAGACGCCCACATCATTTTAACCATCTGGTGTGAGCATGAGCTATATTCACATATGTTAGAAACTAAGGACCCAGTTCTATCACCATAGTCATGTTGAGTACCACTACTCTCTTCAGTATGTACTACTCAGAATGGGTATGTGCGGTGGAATTGGGTCCTGAGATTCTAGGCCCTAATTAAACAAAGCACTTAAAGCATGTGCTTCAATCCTATTGAAGTCAGTAAGCCGTAAGCGCATGATTAAAGTTAAGCATGTGCTTAAGTGCTCTCCTAAATCAAGGCCTTGCTACTGATAAGAATTTTTTTAAAAAAAGATTCTCCATCAGCCAAATGATTTCACAACATTTATCCTTTATGTTTCAATAAATGATATCAGCACTTCCCAGACCAAATTCTGATCTCTGTTACACCAGTGCAAATCCAGATTAACTGTACTGACTTCAAGGCCAACACTCCAGAGTTACACAGGTGTAACTGAGATTAGGATTTGACCCTTTATAGGATGATTTTTTTTCCAGCTATAATTACAGTAGTTCAGAGAACCATGTGACAATTTGGACAACTGCAGTAAGATTTGAATTATTTACACTTCACAATGCACTTGTAAGTGTACTGTATCATATTGTATAACAATAATGAATTCATAATATGAGACCTCATACACTTAGGTACCACATCTTTGCTGAGACACAAGGAAACTGGTGTGTGTGAGAGAGAGAGAATATATGTATAAGGTGTGTGAATCAATGAGGTTTTGCTGTAGTTGCAAGGCAGTAGAAATAGCCTCAAAGAACAGAAGTTATTCTTTTATCCAACCCTGAAATCATCCTAAAAATTAATTTTAAAATATCCATTAAATTTAGTTTTAAACAAAGAAATAAAATTAAGCCATTCATTTAAAACATTTCTTGTAGTTGATAGAATTTTACTCACCCACAACATCTAGGTGGTATGTGTGATTGATGGATCCATATTCATTTTCCACTATACAAGTATAATTTCCTTTGTCAGATGGGACTACACTCTCCATAATGAGACTCCAGTGCTGGTTTCGTACCTGATAGGATTTCAATAAGAGTGTTTTAAAAGTTGATAGCACAATTTTGTACTTGTCTTTCCCACATAAAAGGAAGATTTTTTTTCCGTTACACTAATGTTTTAAAAGCCACGGCAGCGCTGGATTGACAGGTCTGGAGACCAAAATCCTTTATTTATGCACAGAGCAGCTACAGCATAGGCAGTAGCAGTGAATGCTGCCACACCCTCCTTTACCAAGGTACTTCACCCTTAAGTTGGAAAAATAGTCTTCAATGCACTTCAGTCCTCAGCCATTCTGTTTCAACTGACAACAAGGGTGCCACAATTAGTCCCAGTTCGGATTATGGTTTTACGATGTAGACACCAGTCCACTAGAAACTGAATTTAGATTGCCAAGACATTTCACATCTGCCTCCAACAGTTATCTGATGGTATTAGCTGTATCACTCTAGCAACCAGGGCTGGATTTTTCCCATGATATCAAAGGCCCTATAGCCAACTAACAATCCAGATACAGAGTTGTTATAGAGCAAAAAAACCAAAGTGCAACATTAATACCCAAGTAGATCTTCTATTATTCTAGGAATCTAATTTGTACCAACAGAGGATCTTTTCAAGAAAACGGTTCTAAAAATTCCTGTCTGATATAAAATATAAGGCCATCTGAATGTTGCAATGAAAAAGGAAATTACGCTGGAATTAAACAAAACCCTCAAAGCGGTATTGTGAAATTAACACATAGTTAGATAAACTGAAAAACCTTCTGTCTTTTAGGTCGAGTGATTAAATTTCTGTTCAATTCTATGAACTATAAATATATCATGAAAATTAGGTCCAAGGTCTGCCCTTCACTACCCAGGACCCCCTACACCTGCCTCATCAACGAACTGCCATGCTTACAAAAGTCAAATGCTGTAAACACAAATTTGAGTGATTTTAATCATGCAAAATGGAAAACAGTGAATTCTCCCTTCCACAATTTTGTGTTCTATAATAACTTTTAGGGGTTACATCGATACTGTCAGATACTGTACATCAAAAAAGAAGCTTAGTAAGGACTCAAGTGAAAATCTGGGAAAATCTATGAAATCCTATTTTCCTTTTGGTTATTATACTGGTCTTTATCGGTCAGGAAGAGACTAGTGTTGTCAATAATGTACCCATGGTTTAGCCACAAAGTTTAGCTTTGCACTTTAAAGCACATGAAAAGGTATTTTGTTTTCTTTATATCTTTCTGCTCTTTGATGTTGGTGACAGCACCAATGGCCTCCAAAGTTCAGGCATTTTATATAAGTGAACTATCAGCTCAGTCAAGGACTCTTGGCCTTGCCCTTGTGCCTTCACAGCTAGTTATTACCTACCAGGAAATAGTCACTTTGGTTATGTGCTTTAAAAAGGCCAAATCCTGGAAGAAAGTCCAAGCCTATGTGAATGGCCTGGACACTAACCAAACCACTCAGAAACGCTACAGAATACAGGACCAGCATCTTCAGCCCTCGCTTATGATGACCGGCATGCATCCAGGCAGCTGTTGCTGCTCCCAAACAGGTAGGGGTTGAGGTCTCTGGATTCGTAAAACATATAGACATAGTGACCACATGCTGGGCCTGCCCAGATTTCCCCCTACAACCTGTGCTATGCATGGAACTACCTTGGAGCTCTGCTCCGCAGGGTTCAGGGAACATGGAGTGCCCACGCACTGGTTCTCTGCTGGCTTATTCTGCCAGTGCAGTGGAAAAGTTCTTGGCGCGTACTACCATGGAAAATGAAGCCTGCTCAGTATTTGTCCCTACAGGTGAATTTCAAACCTTTGCAGACATGCAGCTACACCTACACACCAGTTACTATGCTATAAGTGGTTTAGAGGCTCTGTGCTGGCTCTATGCAAAATTGTTAATTTTTTCTATATTTATAAAATTATCCTAAGTATTTACAAATTTTTCATAGTATCAAGAGTTTATAATAAATAACTATTGTATTCTGTTTTTATGCTGCTAAGCAGTTTGCACATTACGTGTTTGGGGTCGGAAGATTATTATTGTCATATTGCCAATAAATAATGGTGGCAATTGCCATGTATTTTGGATGCTTTACTGCTTCATGGCCTCTTTTGGGAAGAAGAAACATAAGAAGTTTTCTATGCTTTTTGCCTTTCCAAGTTAGAAGATTTAGGATTATAGACCAAGAATTTTTAGCCTAGATTATATCAAAACAGGACAAACAGAGTGTGGGTCCCCAAAACAAACAGCTACTCAAATAATTAATCTGGGAAGAAAATACAATCAATTATGTAACTTTTGATAGGAAAATAAGGCTTATAGCTAAAATGTGAATGTAACCGATGTCAGTATAAAAAAGCAACAGTGGAAATATCCTCTCATATCCCAGAGGGGAAGAGCTATTGTATCTCCCGATTAGACACACAATTTAAGCTTCTTTAAATTAAACTAATCAGTTGCTGTAGATGCCCAAAGCATTTAGGACATCTTGTCACGGAATCAGATTTTTGGCTGCTAACTTGATTTATCTTGTTGGCTCACTGCCTCCATGTTGTAAATGGAATGGTGAAAGCTATTTTCCTGCACTGACGGAAGTTTCTCCTGGTGAAGATTACTGACCTGAATGGTTAACTATAATCATCCCTAGAATGTAGCCATGATTCTGAAGTGGTACCTTGTCACTGAGTGTTGTACACTGTTACAGAAGAAGGTGAAAAATTTTGACACACTCTTAGGTAACCTGATTTAACCTGTGAGCTAAGGGGACCAGGTAATGAAACTGGCCCCTGTGGAGGAGGCCAGGTCAAGATCTAAACAGCACGTAACTTCCACTTAAAATGTCAAAATCAGGCCAATGTGGGTCTTATGTAGGACATAGGCCTTGTGCTGGCCTTCACAGGCGTGAATTGTACCACTGAATATGAATAACTCCAGTGACAACGATTCAGTAACTCTCTTTGGAAGAACATTCCATACACCCTTCATTAATCTTTAGCTAGGGAAACCCGTTTTCTTTTTCTTTTTTTTTTATTAACTGTCCACCCTCAATATTTCCTTGTCCATTATCGCCCTACTATTTCTAGTGATACCAACCTAAAGCTCTCTTTAAGGTTGAGTCCCTTCAAGTTATTTCAGCATATGCACACCTCACCAAGACTAACCAGCTTTACTGTCCTTCACTCTGTCCAGTTTGTCAAGGCCTTTTCTTGACCCGGGGCACCCCAAAGGACATGCAATATTCCAAACACTCTGGAATTGCAGCTGTATACAGAAGGATTATCACAGCCTGGCCTGTAATGTTTTGCCACCAGACCTTATTGCGAGCTGATCTCCATAATTTACAATCCACCACTCAGTTTAGTTTTATCTTGGTATTTTTGCTTTCCAAGCATCATCTATTCATTTTATAGCCATGCTTTGCAGTATTTTCCCTCCAAATATACCACCTTGCATTTTTCCAGGTTGCATTTATTTTCTTTCTATGCTCAGGTGTTTACAGCTCCTCTTACCTTAACAACAGCTGCCATTTTTTTTCTATTGTCTCTGCAATACCGTTAATGAAACTAGGATCCAACACTGACCCTTGCATGTCCCCCAGTAGCAGTCTATTCAGTGAAGTGCTATTTTTGCTTAGTCTGTCAGCAAGTTTTTGATTCATGTCCTAGTAACCCTATTACAACCGCTTCAATTTTTTAAAATAGAATCTCACAAGGCACCATATCAAAACCATACAAATTCACCTTTACTCTAATAGGAAATCTAAACTGCTTCAATGCTGATAGAACCAAAAGTAATATTAAGTAGAGCTGGTCAGAAAATCGGATTCCCCCACAGAGAGAGAGAGAGAGAGAAAACATTGACTTTTCAGCAAAAAAATTAAAATAAAAAACTTCAATTCAGCCATAAGGTGCCTCATGGGAGGTCCTGGTCATGGTGCATCGTAAGAGATGTAGTCTGGCTGACGAATCCAGCCCATAAAGGAGAATAGGAAGCATGAGCCAGCTGAACTACAACTTCCATGAGGCACTGCAGCACCCTTTCTGAATCAAAAGCATTTCAGTTTGGGGGTGTTTAGTTTATTGAACAAAAGTCAAAATCTTCTGCAGAAAGCAGTTATTTTTCAGAAAAAAAACTGGTTAATCAAAAATCCAATTTTCCACTGAAAAACAAATCAGAGAGAAAATGTTTGACCAGTCCTAACATTAAGAGGATGTTTGCTGTAACCAGGTGAAAATGAAAGCAGACTGCTGTGCATCAAAGTGAAACAGAGGGGTAGAAAAATGAGCACTGAGCCCTAAAAGTTTGAGTGGGAGTTTGAAAGGGGAGTTTGTCTTGTGGTGCTTGTGTGGGGTTTGGTTTTACTGTGGGTGGTGGTGGTTTGGTGTGGTTTGTGTTTCCCAGATTAACAGGATTTAGGTGGGAAGGCTATGACAGATTCAGAGGTGGCAGTGGGAGTGACCCATGTAGCAGATGACACAATGAAGATGACTGGATGTGGAAGCTGTGGTATGTACATGATCCTGGAGGGGGCACCTGGTAAGAGTTTTGTCTGCATGAAATGCCGTCTGATAGAGCTGATGGAGGAAAAGATCAGAGGTTTGGAGATGCAGGTGGAAAGTCTGGTAGAGTTTAGGAAGGGGTTTGAGCAGATTATGGAGCAAAGACATGAGGTATCTGAAGGGAAAAGCTCAGACTTGCAGATGGAAGCAGGACTAGGGAATTCTGAGGGGAGACTGGGTGAGGAAAGTGGTCAGTGGAAGCATGTGACTAAAAGAACGAGGCAGAGGAAAAGACGGGCTAGTGAAGGAGAAATAGAGCTTCAGAATAGGTTTGCAGAGTTGGAAAATGAAGAAGGGGCTCAGCAGGTAGTCACTGAAGGTGACAGGGCAAGGAAGAAGAGAAGAGCGGTTAGTCCTATAGGAAAAGGGGAAGAGTTAATGGAGATTACACCAAATATGAGCCCCAGGAGGATACAGGATGGGTTAAAAAGGATTACAAGGGAGAACGGGAATGGAAAGAACTTGCAGCCAGAGGGAACAGGGGATAGACTGGAGAATAGCACCGTCACTAGGAAAAGGCAGGTCTATGTGATTGGGGACTCTTTACTGAGAAGAATAGATAGGCCTGTAACCAGAGCTGATCCAGAAAATAGGAGGGTGTGCTGTCTTCCAGGTGCTAAGATACGGGATGTAGACCTGAGGTTGAAAAGGATTCTAAAGGGAGCGGGAAAGAATCCCCTAATTATCCTTCATGTGGGAACAAATGATACGGCTAGATTCTCGCTGGAAAGTATTAAGGGAGACTATGCTAGGCTGGGGAGGACGCTTAAGGAAATTGAGGCTCAGGTGATCTTTAGTGGGATTCTGCCTGTTCCTAGAGAAGGGCAACAAAGGTGTGACAAGATTATGACTATCAATAGATGGCTTAGGCAGTGGTGCTATAAGGAGGGCTTTGGGATGTATGGTCATTGGGAGGCATTCATGGATAGAGGACAGTTCTCTCGGGATGGACTTCATCTGAGTAGGGAAGGAAATAGACTTCTAGGATGGAGGCTGGCACAACTGATTAAGAGAGCTTTAAACTAGGAATTTGGGGGAGATGGTTGGGAGATGTCCAGGTAATCTCCACGCCAGAATTTAGCATAGAGTGGAAAGAAAATGAAGTAAGAGTGGATACAGCTGTAGGTAGGAGGAAGGGCAGTGTAGATACAAGTCTAATAGGTTATACTGGTAGTAAAATAACCGTGCCTAATAGGGTACAGAATGTGAGTGAGGCCAAACAGCAAAAATTAAGATGTTTGTACACTAATGCAAGGAGCCTAGGTAACAAAATGGAGGAACTAGAGTTACTGGTGCAGGAAGTGAAACCAGATATTATAGGTATAACAGAGACCTGGTGGAATAGTAGTCATGACTGGGCTACAGGTATTGAAGGGTATGTGCTGTTTAGGAAAGACCGAAATAAAGGTAAAGGTGGTGGAGTAGCACTGTATATCAATGATGAGATAGAATGTAAAGAAATAAGAAGCGATGAAATGGATATGACTGAGTCTGTCTGGGCAACAATTAAATTGGGGAAGAAAACTATTAGAGCCTCCCCTGGGATAGTGCTTGGGGTGTGCTATAGACCGCCGGGATCTAATTTGGATATGGATAGAGCCCTTTTTAATGTTTTTAATAAAGTAAATACTAATGGAAACTGTGTGATCATGGGAGACTTTAACTTCCCAGATATAGACTGGAGGACGAGTGCTAGTAATAATAATAGGGCTCAGATTTTCCTAGATGCGATAGCTGATGGATTCCTTCATCAAGTAGTTGCTGAACCAACTAGAGGGGATGCCATTTTAGATTTGGTCTTGGTGAGTAATGAGGACCTCATAGAGGAAATGGTTGTAGGGGATAATCTTGGCTCAAGTGATCATGAGCTAATTCAGTTCAAACTGAATGGAAGGATTAACAAAAATAAATCTGCAACTAGGGTTTTTGATTTCAAAAGGGCTGACTTTCAAAAATTAAGGAAATTAGTTAGGGAAGTGGATTGGACTGAAGAATTTATGGGTTTAAAGGTAGAGGAGGCCTGGGATTATTTTAAATTAAAGCTGCAGAAGCTATCGGAAGCCTGCATCCCAAGAAAGGGGAAAAAATTCATAGGCAGGAGTTGTAGACCAAGCTGGATGAGCAAGCATCTTAGAGAGGTAATTAAGAAAAAGCAGAAAGCATATAGGGAGTGGAAGAAGGGAGGGATCAGTAAGGAAAGCTACCTTATTGAGGTCAGAATATGTAGGGATAAAGTGAGACAGGCTAAAAGTCAAGTAGAGTTGGACCTTGCAAAGGGAATTAAAACCAATAGTAAAAGGTTCTATAGTCATATAAATAGGAAGAAAACAAAGAAAGAAGAAGTGGGACCGCTAAAAACTGAGGATGGAGTGGAGGTCAAGGATAATCTAGGCATGGCCCAATATCTAAACAAATACTTTGCCTCAGTCTTTAATAAGACTAAAGAGGATCTTAGGGATAATGGTAGCATGATAAATGGGAATGAGGATATGGAGGTAGACATCACCATATCTGAGGTAGAAGCGAAACTCAAACAGCTTAATGGGACTAAATCGGGGGGCCCAGATAATCTTCATCCAAGAATATTAAAAGAATTGGCACAAGAAATTGCAAGCCCATTAGCAAGAATTTTTAATGAATCTGTAAACTCAGGGGTTGTACCATATGATTGGAGAATTGCTAACATAGTTCCTATTTTTAAGAAAGGGAAAAAAAGTGATCCAAGTAATTATAGGCCTGTTAGTTTGACATCTGTAGTATGCAAGGTCTTGGAAAAAATTTTGAAGGAGAAGGTAGTTAAGGACATTGAAGTCAATGGTAAATGGGACAAAATACAACATGGTTTTACAAAAGGTAGATCGTGCCAAACCAACCTGATCTCCTTCTTTGAGAGAGTAACAGATTTTTTAGATAAAGGAAACGCAGTGGATCTAATTTACTTAGATTTTAGTAAGGCGTTTGATACTGTGCCACATGGGGAATTATTAGTTAAATTGGATAAGATGGGCATCAATAGGAAAATTGAAAGGTGGATAGGGAATTGGTTAAAGGGGAGACTACAACGGGTCCTACTGAAAGGTGAACTGTCAAGTTGGAGGGAGGTTACCAGTGGAGTTCCTCAAGGATCAGTTTTGGGACCAATCTTATTTAATCTTTTTATTACTGACCTGGGCACAAAAAGTGGGAGTGTGCTAATAAAGTCTGCAGATGATACAAAGCTGGGAGGTATTGCTAATTTAGAGAAGGACAGGGATACCCTACAGGAGGATCTGGATGACCTTGTAAACTGGAGTAATAGGAATAGGATGAAATTTAATAGTGAGAAGTGTAAGGTCATGCATTTAGGGATTAATAACAAGAATTTTAGTTATAAGCTAGGGACGCATCAACTAGAAGTAACGGAGGAGGAAAAGGACCTTGGAGTATTGGTTGATCATAGGATGACTATGAGCTACCAATGTGATATGGCTGTGAAAAAAGCTAATGTCGTCTTGGGATGCATCAGGAGAGGTATTTCCAGTAGGGATAAGGAGGTTTTAGTACCGTTATATAAGGCACTGGTGAGACCTCACCTGGAATACTGTGTGCAGTTCTGGTCTCCCATGTTTAAGAAGAATGAATTCAAACTGGAACAGGTACAGAGAAGGGCTACTAGGATGATCCGAGGAATGGAAAACTTGTCTTATGAAAGGAGACTCAGGGAGCTTGGCTTGTTTAGCCTAACTAAAAGAAGGTTGAGGGGAGATATGATTGCTCTCTATAAATATATCAGAGGGATAAATACCAGAGAGGGAGAGGAATTATTTAAACTCAGTACCAATGTGGACACAAGAACAAATGGATATAAACTGGCCACTAGGAAATTTAGATTAGAAATTAGACGAAGGTTTCTAACCATCAGAGGAGTGAAGTTTTGGAATAGCCTTCCGAGGGAAGTAGTGGGGGCAAAAGATCTATCTTGCTTTAAGATTAAACTCGATAAGCTTATGGAGGAGATGGTATGATGGGATAACATGGTTTTGGTAATTAAATATTCATGGTAAATAGGCCCAATGGCCTGTGATGGGTTTTTAGATGGGGTAAGATCCAAGTTACCCGGGAAAGAATTTTCTGTAGTATCTGGCTGATGAATCTTGCCCATATGCTCAGGGTTTAGCTGATCGCCATATTTGGGGTCGGGAAGGAATTTTCCTCCAGGGCAGATTGGAAGGCCCTGGAGGTTTTTCGCCTTCCTCTGTAGCATGGGGCCCGGGTCACTTGCTGAAGGATTCTCTGCTCCTTGAGGTCTTCAAACTACAATTTGAGGACTTCAATAGCACAGATATAGGTGTGAGGTCTTTTTTAGGAGTGGTGGGTGAAATTCTGTGGCCTGCATTGTGCAGGAGGTCAGACTAGATGATCATAATGGTCCCTTCTGGCCTAAATATCTATGAATCTATGAATCTAAAACAATGAAAGCATCATTTAAGTTGCTTATCTTCCCCTGAAAGTATTGGGCAGAGAAACTAAACAGAGGAGAGAAAAGACAACAGTTGTGACTACACAATTTAAATTGTTCACAAAGACAAGCCCTATATTTTTCATTACACTTTCACTATGCTTGCCAGACTGAGAAAACAGGCAAATGTTCTGTTTTAATTTTTTTTTTAGAAAGTAAACTTGCTCCCGCAATAGGTTTTTGCCAAGTTCTAATAACAACCCCTTCCATGACTAGCGGTAACATATAACTGAGATGATTCATTAGCATAAATTTTTTTTAGCCCCTCAAAGAGTTCCAGGTATCAGCTAAATTGCTGAAACATATTGTGTCTCTTTACCTCCACATACAGGATGTGAATTCAGACTAGTACCAAAGCCACAAAGTTCAGATCCAGATTTCAAAGCACTTTACCCCTCCCCAGTGTTCAGATCTGGGGATTTGGTTTGCCCCATTATAAAGACGACGTCCAGTCAGCAACTTAGGTTTTGGACTGGGATTCTAAACCCTTCCAAAATTGATGGGGTTTCAGATACACAGATTAAAAACATAATACAATGTAAATATTAAAGGGGAGTCTGAACCAAAACCCTGAAATTTACTAGCATGGCTCTATCAGAAATAGATCGACTAGTCATGCATCAAGTAGTACAGAATGAAAGTATTTTACAATTTCCCTGCTGCGGATACTCAGTTCCACAGAGCTAGGGCAAAAAGGTACATGCAAAAAGTATATATTCTTACAGTTCTTATAGATTCAAAACTATTTGTTAATCCTATATTTACCCAAGCTGAATTTAAATGTGTGAAAAGGGCTGTGGTGATGGAGTTTATCAAAACGCAGATGTGGAAACAAACACCTGTTAATACTTAAACAGTAACAACAGATAGAAGTAAATTTGCTTTCTGGGTGGCGTACAGAAAAGTAAAGGGTCCTGTGATCTCACAGAGAGTATATTTTCTTTTTAAAGAACACACTGAGAAATTACAAAATCTCTTCAAATGACCTAGCAAATACCATAGTCATGTTAGAGGGGACACGGGGGATCAAAAAGGCTTGGAAAGGTATGTAAGGGGTCATTTTACTTTGATATATGAACTCTGAGTATATCACAAAAACCATAAAAGGTTATATTTCCAGGGGTTAAAAAGCAAAGTTACTCACTGTGGAGGAATTCCCTTCTGGAGCCTACCTCCCTTCACAGATACCCATTCTGCTATCGTGCCTGAGTGAAAACTGACTCACCACACACCTCAAATGAACAAAGTACTGGGTACTGCTATCTGATTGTGATAACGTGAACAAAAAGAAAAAAGAATAGATTCCTTAGCTCAAGAGGGGAGGAAAAAGAAGCATGTGGGGAGGAATGGAGGATCAGTAAACAATTTTACATTTTCCTTCCTCTTGTTTGCTCTTTATATCTGTGTAGATTATTGGCTCTGTCAGAAGAAAAAAGCACAGACTGTCATGTCAAGTAGCAATGGTGAATGCAGACGTTCTCTTCTAACCATTCTAGATCAGTTAAGTCTTTCTGAATACCTTGAGTATGAAATTCTACAGCAGGAAGCTTTTACATACTTTAGCCCCAGAAAGACTTCACATACAATCCAATTTATAAAAGTCAGCACAAGATGCTGCCATGCCTGGTTGAATATAGTGCAATAGAAAAAAAAAAATTAGTCATTTCTAAAATGTCTTCCTTCCCTACTTAACTGTTCATACTGAGGTTGCAAAATGCATACCAAGCCTTATTGGTTAGTAGACGCAAAGTTCTTCTGACCCGAGGAATTATTTTGAATAAACATGAAACACCTCCCAAAAATCAACTTGGGCTTCATTCTGTAACACGCTCTCTGAGCGCAATTTACTCTGCTTACTAGGACCACTGTCATAATCTAGGCCAGGGATCGGCAACCTTTGGCATGTGTCCCACCAGGGTAAGTCCCCTGGGGGGCTGGGCCAGTTTGTCTACCTGCTGCGTCCGCAGGTTCAGCCAATAACAGCTCCCACTGGCTGGCTGTGGTTCGCTGCTCCAGGCCAATGGGGGCTGCGGGAAGCGGCAAGGGCTGAGGGATGTGCTGGCCGCCACTTCCCGCAGCCACCATTGGCCTGGAGCAGCGAACCGCAGCCAGTGGGAACTGCGATCGGCCGAACCTGCGGACGCGGCAGGTAAACAAACTGGCCAGGCCTGCCAGGGGGCTTATCCTGGTGGGCCATGTGCCAAAGGTTGCCGATCCCTGATCTAGGCTAAAGGTAATTATGGCAAGTAGGAAGACTGCTTACTGAAGGACAATGATAAATATGAAATGTTCTAGAGGCATTTATTTGATATATGCTTGCTATGAGAAATCATAATACCACACGCTTTTTTCATCTGTTAATCTTAAAATGTGTAGGATATTTTATGATTTAGGGTTATAGGAATATACTTAATTTTGTCTTACATCAGCTTCAGGAATATGTGTTTGTGATTTGTGTGGGTGGGTGGCATATATGCATTTTTTACATATATTTTTACATACATGATCAAAATTTAATTAACCCCACTTAATATTTTTCAGCTAGATATCTGTGTTTTCCCCCCCTCACATGGTGCAAAGTGTTCAAACAATGGCAACGTTAGTGCTAAAAACAGCTACTGTTATGCTCCGAGACAGGATTAATGGTTTCTCAGTTGGCTTCATTTTTCTAACAACTCTACGAAACCACCGAATTGTAGCCAATTCATTAACACACTACAGTACTATAAAAGACAGACGGTGTTGCCAAGTGTACACTAATAAGGAACAGTAATTTATGGAGCAAGCAAATCAGATTGAAAACCCTTGAAGAAATAATGTTTGTTTAGGGAAATTTGCTGGGAGTTAGCTCTGTAGAAATGCAAATATTGGAAAAACTGACACCTTCTACAGTAAATCTGGGTAGAAAAGACAAAGGGGAGCCTAGAATCTGGCTTCCTTAGCCCCGGGAAACAAATTTTTGCAATAGGGATGATCTGACTCAACAGCAGGAAAGGCAATATGCATGCTTGCTACAGCAGGGCATTTCAAGACAAGGCACCTTAATTTTTTAGCCTGTAAAGCAGTAATAAGATTACATCAATCTGAGTAGGGAAGCAGTGCAGCAGCAGGCTTAGAGCAGAGAGCTGGGCATTGGGGCTCTTGTGGTCTAGTCTGGGCTCTGCCTCTAACTCAGTGTGTCACCTTGAGCACATAACTTAATTTCTCTCAGTTATTTCAGGTGTGTGAAAGCGCTTTGGGATCTTCAAATAAAAAGTGCTACAGTGTCCGACACAAAGTGGGAGAAAGATGAAATGCCAGGACAAAAGGCTAAGGGAAAAATATCTTAAATGATGAATTCAGAGGAAAAAACTTGAGGAAGTGAAACAAGTATTTGCCACATTCCTTGGCATTATTATATATGTATGCTTATTTACACTACATTTCATAAATGAAACTGAATTCAGAAGTTTTACAACTCAAAATCAATATATTCACTTCTCAATGCGAGAAATATGAAGCAATCTAATTAGATGCTCAAGGAAGTCTTTGCATCCATGAAGACATTTCCTTACCAAAGCCATTTTCAGGAGCTTTTCTGGAGATGCTGACACGAGTTGGATACAGACTGTGCTAAGGATGAGTGAACTCCTTACAGAAGTCTACCTGTCAATACACCCATAATGAAGGCTTCCTCTATGCTCCCATTTGCTTATATGTGCAGATCACAACTTTTTTTTTTTTTTTTTTTGGTCTTGTCTTCCACTGTAATAAGTCAATAGGAGCTTTACCACTAACTTCTGCATGCTCACGGCCACAAAAAAGTTGGGTTTTTTTTTGTGGGAGAAAAGAGAAAAGCTAAAGGCATATGCCATGATCCGCCCTATTCCTCAGAGAGACCCTATTGTGTGGTCCCAGTATGGAGAATCAGTGGGAGTGGAAGGAGACAGGGATTCTACCATAATTTATACTACTGCCTCCTGCACATGTCTGAAAACTCTTCTCCCTTGGTGGGATTTCTAGAAGTGTCTGAGGAAGTCAGTGGCCGCATGGCTGTGGCAGATGCCAGGCTGGATTAGAGCTGGCCTGGAGCTGTGGGGCAAGGTGGAAATTATGATTCTTGTGCAGACACTTACCATCAAACACGTTCAATCCGGTGTATGAACAAATTCATGTTCAACAAAGGCTAGGGTACAGTGACCAAATTCTGACTTCTGATCTGACCTACTCCAGAGGTTAAAGGTTAGTGCACTATACCAGTAAACTAGCTGGTCCCCTAAACCTCCCTTTTAATCAGTAACTACGAGTTGAGACTGAAACTTCTGATCTTGAACTATTTAAAATTCAAACAAAGCCTTGTAAGTAAGTCAGTAATTGCTGTTACTTTCCCTCAAACTCTGCTTCCCATTTCAGTTTCACAGACCATAAACTCCATAGAAAATAATAACTTTTGACTTCCGACCCTTCGTTCATTAAACCTCTGTAATCACCAATGTAGATTGTTGTATTTAACAATGCAACTGAATATTCCAGGATACTAGAGCTGAAAGCTTGGGCTGCTAAGATCTGATCTGTAAAAAACATGTTTTGTAAAGTTATTTTTCTCTTAGTTTTTCAAATTAGCCCTCAAAAGTATCTTCAAATATATTTATATTCTCTGAGACTGAATCTGTTTAAAAAAAAAAAGGTATAAAACTCAGCTTGCAAGTTCAATAATGGCCAAAATAGACAGAAGAAAGGCAAGATGAACTTATTTTCTTTAGAAGCCTTTTTGTGATTCTAAGCCTGATCCAAAGTTCTTTGAGAGCCTTTCGATTGACTTTAATAGGCTTTGGATCAGACCCATACTGCAGATGAGAAATAGAAATATAATAAAAAGTAATCTTACCTTGTATCCACCAATGCGATGCTCTTGTTTAAATTCTTTTCCATTCTTTAACCATCGCATGGTTGGTGTTGGGTTTCCCATAGCCGGGCAACGAAATTTGACTGTGTTAGCTGCTGGGACTGCATGTAATCTTTTCTCCATTTTGTCAGTGTGTGTCCAGTAGGGCGCTCCTGTTTCCAAAAAATAAATATTCAAAAATAAGTATCTACTGTTCTGAGCTCCCTTCCCACTTCTAGAAAGTTTCACTCTTGGTTTTGCATGAATTGTCTGTGGGAGACAGACAATGTAGTTTAGAGTTAGCACAAAACTAGGGTCACATGCTTCTGCGTTCTAATCACAGTTCTGCTGCTGACTCACTATGGTTAAGAGAACTATACCCTTAATTTATTTCACCGAGTCTCAGAAGTTACAAGAATCTAAAAAGTGGGAGATATTACATGCCAAGGGGCAAATTTGGACTCAGTTCATTTTTGCATAGGCATTTTGACAGGGCACAGCTCAGTGAACAGTACTTCCCATGTTGGAAATATGAATTATCTGAGAAGATGTGGGTGGCCAAATGAGTCAAGTAAACCAACAGCAAGAGGCAGACCCTGCCCAAGAACACTCCGTCATATACGATTTGCAGAGTGGTGGTCTCAACATGGATTTGGAGGAGAGCCAAACTCAAGTCAGCAAAATTGTATTTCGTGCTTTCTCATCAGGACATGGGGTTTTTTTTTTGGAAGGGGCGGAGAATTTGGCAGCATCTGTGTTAAAGGTTATCTGATTAAAAAAAAATTGATGATACAAGGGCAAAGTTGCAACCTTTGGATTTCTTCGCTGTTATGTGTTCGTCAAGATCCTTCAAACCAAAACTTCAGTGGATAGAAAAGCCCAAGGTGGTTGTTCAAAAATGATCACATATCTGTGAGTCTACACTTACATGGATGATTATCATTACTGCACTCAAATGGATGTTTAGACCTCCAGATACCCATTTCCATCTGTAGTTATGGTCAGTGCTCATACACGTAGATTAACGTGATGTGTGTGCGTGCGCGCACGTGTGCTTCTGGTGTCTAAAAACTGGGCCCTTAATATGTCATGTATGAAAATCATAAACTGTGATAAAAAGAATTGAAACCAGTCTGTTTTTACCCAGTGAATGCCGAGTTTGGAAAAAAAAAATTACATATATTCACACACACACGTACACGTTAGAATGACCAGACAGCAAATTTGAAAAATCGGGACGGGGGGGTGGGGGGTAATAGAAGCTTATATAAGAAAAAGACCCAAAAATCGGGACTGTCCCTATAAAATCGGGACATCTGGTCACCCTAACACACGTGTAGATAAATAGAGATAGATAATAGCTGATGCCCATGACTCATGGGGGTCTATTAGCACTAACTATATGAGCCATACACAGTACCAGTTTCCCCGCACACTTTGTCAGTTCAACTCAATTTTGGACTGCCCTAACATACCTACTATACGAGATCTAGTCCTCTCAAGCAGAGTGTACACTACTTGGGCTAAACTGCATGGTGATTTCATAACAGTTTTAATTAAGCCACCTTACCTGCTTTAAAAAATCAAGATCTCTTTAAGAGTAAGAAATATTACTTTATTTTACAATGGCTTCTTCCTGAAATCAATCAGATTAGCATGGAATTTTTAGGACTAAAGGGGTCTAGAAAAATAACTGCACTTCTCCCAGCCCTGTTTCATTTCCTTCATTAGCAGTCTAGCACTCCACTATAAATAAACTCTTCCGTTCTTCAAATATTTATAGCACTTCTTACAATTGGTAAAAACTCAGAAATCCTGTGACCTCTCCCCCCTCAAAATAAAAATACAGCTGGACAGAAATACAGGAATAAGTTCTTTAACAACCTCTCCTCCATAAAGAAAAACATTCCAAAAGCAAGTCTTAAATGATGCTGGATACGATAAGTGGGGGTTTTTAGCCTGAAGAAGCAATTAGTGTTAAAATTAATGAACTAGAAAAGCAAAGTAAATTTGCACATGAAGTTGAAACATAAAATTAGGTAACTTGTAAGTATTTGGAATTAAACTGCAGGACCAAGAAATTGCTAAATGATCCGAAGTGAACAAAGATGCAGAGGAAAACACCATTAAAATTATCAGCTAAAAACAGTATTTCCCTTACACACCAAAGGTTCCTTCAATAAATTAAAGTAGTAAGACCAAAGGAATTTACTTCATTTAGCAAAAAGTGAATTACATTAAAACTACATCAAGCAAAGGGAGAATTACATTAAAGTACTAATGCATAAGAATATTTTCTCTGCACCATTAAACGTATTCAATAAGGTAGTGCAATGTGATCAAACAGATATGCTCACTGGGCCAAATCCATGATTCCTGAAGTCAGATTAAACTTGATTTTTACAAGCAATCTACTTACCCACTTGGCCATTTATTTATTCAGGGCTCCTCACTGAGATATCGGAGTACCTACAAAGAGCTGAGTGTACGCAATCCTTCCTACCATGTGTGTAGCACCCACCCAGCAAATACTATAAGTAGACTTGGAAGGATTCAATTCTTATTGGTAAATGGCAGGAAGCATTGATTTCACACACACAAACCTATGAAAAAGGTATTTCCATAGAAAATAATCAACTTTTAAAAATAAGCAAGGTAAGAAAAATGCTGCCGGAGAGTTTATTAGAGTTTGTTTTAAGGATATTTACTTTGTATTTTTTGACATGTGATGTTCAAAATTTGTGTTTTAACAATTGTAAAGCTTTGAGTGATTGAACTACAGTGTCTATTGTCATTAAATAATTATTGTGTGACACTCCACCCTACCCCATAATTTCTGCAACTGTGAACATTTTAAAATCTATAAAAAGGAAAAAGCTTCAAAATAAACATTACTATGGTCCATCAAAATTATCAAAAAGAAAAATCAAATTCTGCCAAGCCTAACGATAACACATGGGCTGTAGTCATGTCCACTGCATGCACTGACTCAAGCATACACTGTGAGAGTGTGTGTGTTTTTGTGTGTGCACGAAGTTTGCAGCTACCCAATGGAACCCCATAATTGCAGACCCCCACCCCATTCCACATTGTCTTGAAGGAAACTGCTCCACAATTTACAGGACTGGACTGAGTCCTCCTGGGAGGCTTGTCTGCAGAATATTCCTCCCAGCACAGTGGAACCAAGACAATCAGGATCCAGACCTTAGTTGGAAGAAGGATCCCCAAAACAATGCCGGTTTGTGCAATTAGATTTCTAGTTAACTAGTATATTTCTACTGGGCTAAAACATATAATTTTGTGTTAATAATCAGTCCTTCAAAGGGCCTTATGGTATTTCCTTAGACAATCATTGAGAGATATTTTAGCAACATACCATTTGTTTTTTAAACAGAAAGAAAAAGAAAAACAGCAGCACAGACCTGTAATACCCATCTTCATATTATTTTGGTTTATTAAGGAGAAGAAAGTATCAAAGAAAAACAAGGAAGGTTTTCTTCCTTTCTAGATGAACTTCTGACCAATAGTGCTTTTTATTGGCTTACGGAAAAATAACTTTTACCAGATCTACTAAAACCAAGAATCAATACATGTTAATACTTCTGCAGGATCTTTTTATGAGCGATACTGATCACATACTATCTTTGCTAACTAACTAGACACTTAAATGTATACAGATAGTACATCAGTTTAACGTTCACAGTACAGTAACAGCATAAGTACTAGATAAACTGGTGAGAATTACTGATTACTTTTAGAATTCACGTTAGCTAAGAAAATATTCTGCTGACCTGCTCTGCCCTTGACTACAGACAAATTAAAACTAATCAGGAAAATCCCGAACATGCAAACTTGAAATTAGACAATGCAGAGGACCATTTTGCTTCAGGATTTACAAAGTCCTACAAAAAGTATTCAATAAACACAAATGTAAAAGATGTCAACTGCACTGAAGCTTGACTGAGAACCACCTCCAGCAGGCAACACCCTGCTTTAAGTGACCACATCAAAGTATCCCGAAGGTTTCCAGTACAACTGAATTTGACCTTTACTTAAAGACCACTTCTACTAGACATCCAGTTTTGGCTGCTCCCTTGAGAGGGTTTCCGTTCTCTGCAGTTTGATTCGTTTGCACCTTTTTATCACTTATCACCCTATAGACAGACATAGCTTATAACTATATAGCTTATGCTTCTGGATAGTCTTCGAGTTTCAAAAGGAAGACTTAGGGTTCAAATACAGGTTGTTTTAAAACAAACACTCCTAATGCCAATATACATTTATTTAACTGAAAGGAAATGGTTTAAAAGGAGATGGAGAGAGCGAGGAACTGGATGGTCACAGGACTAAGTTTGGATATGCTGCCTTTCATATATTAGAATTCAGTCCAAGTTAGAAGTGACCTGCCTGATGGTCATTCAGTGGCCCATGTGAAATTACAGTTGGTGGCCTCAGTCCAGTTATTTGTGAACAAGCGTCCATATCACACAAATCATCACAACGGATACTCATGTCAGAATTCTCAGCAATGAGCACAAACAGCTAAAACAATCCTTCAAGTTGCTGACCACCCATCAACTCCCACTGATGTCAGTGGTATATTAATTATGGTGTGACCAATCAGCAAATGGTGGCAATGCACTCCCGTTGAGGCCAAGAGAACCTGAGGATGCTCAGCACCATGTAGGAGGCATTCTGTGACTTGCAAGATTGAGCCCTGAATCAGCATTCATGACCAATAGCCTTGTAGCCCCTAGAGGTGGCCCTCAAAACCAGGATGGAGGCAGATTGTCAGGTCCGTGATGGGGAAGCTTGAACTGCCACCAAAGCTATTCCGTGGAGAGAGGATTTTATTTTCTAGTACATTCAGCCCAGCACCACTAATCCCTTAAACAAAAGCTGGAAGCAATAGAAACCCATTCAGGATACTGTTTTCTGACCGTTCAAATATCTGGCAACATGTAAGGAAACCAAATACAGAATGATATATGCTGTGTATGCCCATCACTTAAAAAATGCACATAGGCCAAAATGATCAAACTTAGTTGCTTAGATTTAGGCTCCTAAATTCATATTTAGTCACCTAAATAAAAGCAGCCTGGTTTCAAAGCTGCTGAGCACTTACGGCACCCATGAAGTTCCCGGGGAGTTGTGTGTTCTTGGCACTTTTGAAAGAAGACTGCATTTACCTACAGACTGAGGTGCCTTCATCTGAAAACTTTGGCCACAAAAAATATATTTGTAACCAAAGAAATGTCTAAATAGTATTTTAAAAGACATTTTTAAAAAGTAGTGAATAAAACCACACAAAATGTTTGCTTTATTTCTAAGCATCCAGGATTGAGCATGCCAAGGTTTGGTTTCCTGAGAAAGCTCTGCAGCCATTTCCTTCCCCACCCTTGCAAGAACCAGGAAGACAATCTAGGAAAAAAGTGTCTTTCTCGGGCTTCCATTTGCAGGCAGGCAGAGCAGTTTGTGAAAGCCTTATTAAAGAGAACTCTTACAGTTGTCTTTCTTATCAGAGATTCTGTTTTTTTGTGTTTACACCAAAAAATTTAACAAACTTTTATTTTGCTACATAAAATGAGTTTTGAATATGCAAAGTCTAAGGTTACATCATCAGTGTCATTTTGAGCAGCAAGAATGCAAATGAACCTTGCTAATCTGGACACACTCAGATCATCCATCTTTCACCCTCTTCTCAGCAAAGAGTTAGCAGTGGCCTACAATGAAGACTCGTATTACAAGAATGTCATTTACTGTGGCAAAATACACTACAGGACATATAAATAAATAGTAGTAAATTCAACTTGTTAAATAAGCAAACAAAGCTCTTTTGTGAGGCAGCAATCTGGACTTTTCCTCTTTGCTCACTTTAGTCACTCACAAAATTCATTCCATCACAGCGTCTCATGCACAGTTATTAGTGTGGTTCAGAAGCTCCACCATATTGACTAACTTCTTAAAAAATGCCACAAAATCATTTCAGCAAGTGTAAAACAAACTTGAAAATGGGAATTTAAATATGGATGTTCCCTAAAACATGCAACACGGAATTATGCCCTCATGTGCATTTGCTATATTCACCAGCTTTGACTATGAAACTCTGTTTTTAAAGAAAATGTCTCTTTTCCAAACTTGTCAATTATCCTTGCCACCACATTCCTTTATCAATGCAGCCTAGAGCTGCTTAATCTAAGCCACTTTAAGATGCACCTGTGAATCAGACTGTGTTAATCACACTAACAGATGGCAGGGGCCAGACAGTCAACTAAGCACTGCTATGGGTACCCGCATGGCCCCACAGTATGCCAACATTTTTATGGCTGATTTAGAACAACGCTTCCTCAGCTCTCGTCCCCTAAAGCCCCTACTCTACTTGCGCTATATTGATGACATCTTCATCATCTGGACCCATGGAAAAGAAGCCCTTGAGGAATTCCACCATGATTTCAACAATTTCCATCCCACCACCAACCTCAGCCTGGTCCAGTCCACACAAGAGATCCACTTCCTGGACACTACAGTGCTAATAAACAATGGCCACATAAACACCACCCTATACCGTAAACCTACTGACCGCTATTCCTACCTGCATGCCTCCAGCTTTCACCCTGACCACACCACACGATCCATCGTCTACAGCCAAGCTCTGCGATACAACCGCATTTGCTCCAACCCCTCAGACAGAGACAAACACCTACAAGATCTCTGTCAAGCTTTCTTACAACTACAATACCCACCTGCAGAAGTAAAGAAACAGATTGATAGAGCCAGAAGAGTTCCCAGAAGTTACCTACTACAGGACAGACCTAACAAAGAAAATAACAGAACGCCACTAGCCGTCACCTTCAGCCCCCAACTAAAACCCCTCCAACGCATTATTAAGGATCTACAACCTATCCTAAAGGATGACCCAACACTCTCACAAGTCTTGGGAGACAGGCCAGTCCTTGCCTACAGACAGCCCCGCAACCTGAAGCAAATACTCACCAACAACCACATACCACACAACAGAACCACTAACCCAGGAACTTATCCTTGCAACAAAGCCCGTTGCCAATTGTGCCCACATATCTATTCAGGGGACACCATCACAGGGCCTAATAACATCAGCCACACTATCAGAGGCTCGTTCACCTGCACATCCACCAATGTGATCTATGCCATCATGTGTCAGCAATGCCCCTCTGCCATGTACATTGGTCAAACTGGACAGTCTCTACGTAAAAGAATAAATGGACACAAATCAGATGTCAAGAATTATAACATTCATAAACCAGTCGGAGAACACTTCAATCTCTCTGGTCACGCAATCACAGACATGAAGGTCGCTATCTTAAAACAAAAAAACTTCAAATCCAGACTCCAGCGAGAAACTGCTGAATTGGAATTCATTTGCAAATTGGATACTATTAATTTAGGCTTAAATAGAGACTGGGAGTGGCTAAGTCATTATGCAAGGTAGCCTGTTTCCTCTTGCTTTTTCCTACCCCCCCCCCCCCCCCAGATGTTCTGGTTTAACTTGGATTTAAACCTGGAGAATGGTCAGTTTAGATGAGCTATTACCAGCAGGAGAGTGAGTTTGTGTGTGTATGGGGGTGGGGGGGATGTGAGAAAACCTTGATCTATGCAGGAAATAGCCCGACTTGATTATGTAAAGAGTTGTCACTTTGGATGGGCTAGCACCAGCAGGAGAGTGAATTTGTGTGGGGGGGTGGAGGGTGAGAAAACCTGGATTTGTGCTGGAAATGGCCCACCTGTTGATCACTTTAGATAAGCTATTACCAGCAGGACAGTGGGGTGGGAGGAGGTATTGTTTCATGATTTCTGTGTGTATATAAAGTCTGCTGCAGTTTCCACGGTAAACATCTGATGAAGTGAGCTGTAGCTCACGAAAGCTCATGCTCAAATAAATTGGTTAGTCTCTAAGGTGCCACAAGTACTCCTTTTCTTTTTAAGAACTTATGTAATTTAAATAGCATCTAACATTTCACATTGTCAGAACAGAGGCAGAGGCAGTTATATACAGCAGTATCTCTAGTACAGTTGAACAACACCGGTACTTAAATCATTTGAACGTATGTTTCAGCTACGTATTATATGCCAAACAAGAGCTAATTACAAAGCAGCCTGAAGAATGAATGTACTACTTGACTGCTACATACTGTAACACTGTGACCTCTCTAATGCATGATGTCTAAGTAAGCTAATATGAAATGTAGCAGTCTATGTTCCTTAAGTCAGTGATAATACAAAAGTGTGCACAATGGCACACCACCAGTAATCCACAGGGGTTTAATAATAATTCCATTGAGCCACCTAAGAAATCAATATGAATACACTTTTCTTCCTAGTGATTGATCCATTCAGGCCATATTAATAACTCTATAAATAACCAAAAGGGAAGGAATTTTAATGTCCACATAGGTTTCAGATTCTTTTAATCCACTTTCACATTAACTGAGTATCATAAATGTTCATGTTTAGTTGGACTACTAATTAGAGAAAGTGCTTTCCATGGGATCAAATCCTGCAGCTCTCACTCCAGGAATAAATCCCATTGTCTCTAAATCCATTAATTGTCTCCAGTAGAATTTCTGCCTGCGTAAAGGCTGCAGATTTGGTCCAATAAGGTTCGGTTAAAAATAGTTCCAAACCACCTTTTAATTAACTCATTCTCAAACAGATTATTTTTCTTTAGTTAAACTTCAAATCAGACACAAAAGCAGAAAGTGAAAGGGGATGATCGTTTATAAATTGGACTCCATAACACAACAATGGTTAACTTTAATTTAAGAAGAAGGAAAACTACTAAAAAGTTAAAGATAAACTAAGATAGAAAGAACAGACCAGTAAAACAAACTGGGTATGCAACAATGTTAGTTTATTTTCATGTTCCAGAGTCATGAAATAAATTACACAGAGAAAACAGTTGGGAAAAGTTATTGCTATTTGATATCACATGCATTTAAGAGCCAAGAAGCCAAGGAGTTGACAGTGCGAAAGGTTAGAAAGCAACTACTTTCCACATGGATCCCGCCAGTCACCTCTAACAGTCGGCTGTTACTTACTCATATGGTTGTTGTCATTCACAAAATCCTCTGAGCCATCATTGTCATCTTCATCATCTCCAGATGAAAGAGCATCTGCATATTAAAGATGATCATATCTTTTATACAATGCATTTTGTAGCACATGCAATTTCCTACACTTTAGAACACCTAAACAAGGTACATCTGGATTAGATTTCTTTAAATGTGCCAAAGTTAAATGAGTAGCAAACCCAATCATAAAATGTGTACGAGTCTTACAAAACCTACTAAAACTGGGTAATAATCCCGAAATTGCTATAGAGATTTCAAAGCAAGGTTGCTAACTACGGAAAATCTATTTCTTTCCAGTTATGATTCTTTTCTCCTTAAGAGCTCTAATGGTCTCAGGAATGATTTGTCACTAGCAGACTGTAGCATGCAGGTAATACAGCAACATGCAGAACTGTGTGATTGGTTCTAGGATATGCTTATATTTCTCATATGAAAATCATATCATTTAAATACATTACACAGCCCGTTTTATCATTGTGGTCACTTGTATAATCCAGTAATTTACACATAAAGCAAAGGGTCACATCTTCAGCTGGTGTAAATCAGCATAGGTCCATTGAAGTAAATAAAGTGTTATGCCAATTTACACCTGTTCAGGATCTGGCTCAAGGGGAAAATATTAGAAACTTCACGATATGAAAGGCTATTCTGTGTATCCTACTTTACGTCTCACTGGACTTCTTCAAATTAGAACAGAATGTAGTTTTATATCACACTTTTAACACTGAAAATTGCTACTACGTGCAAGATCTGTGTTCAGCTCACTCACCTGTAATATTTACAATGAAGTATAGAGTATCACTTTCTGTAGTCCTAACAGCAGTGCAAGCATAGAGGCCCGAATCTCTGGGTGCAGCATCTTTAATTTGCAAGTATTCCCCACTAATCACTGTTCTATTATTGGGCCCCAACTGGACCCCATCTTTAGTCCAAATGATGGCATCTTTCAACTGACAACGCAACTTAAGTGGATCTCCTGGAAGTGCTGAGTACACATCTGGTTGAGAGATTTGGTATTTGGTTGGTGGCTCTGCAAAGTGGAAGGAAGGAGGAAAAATAAAAAGGGAAAGGAGAGAATTGCCAACAAAAGTTAGTAAAGGCCCCTTTCATCCACAGAAATTAAGTTATGTTAAGAAAATGTTTCATTATCAAATTCTCCCAGCCACCTACTTTATAAAATTGAAAGGCATGCAGTTATGGAGCACATTTTACTTGTAAAAAGTAAACCACAAAGAAAGTCCCTGCCAAAGCAGCAGTGGTCCTTCCTTTCTTCATTGGGATAGTTTTGCATATGATTATGAAGAGGCACATCACACATAAGTGCTTATTATTGTATATTAACCCTGTAACATTCTTATTGTATGTTAACCAAAAGCTGCCTACAAAATATTCTAATTCTGGTCAGGGGAATGTCAATGAGTCTGAGATTCTGAGGATCTCAAAGCAATTTTGGGGAGGGGGGATGACTCACAAAACTCATTCAAAATTTAGAACATTTACTTCATCCCTGTACTTAAATGAATGGATATTTTTCACCAAGAGAAATTCATTTTAGAAATAGAAAACAAAACATTTTTCTCCCTGAGAGGTTCTGAATAGGGATAAGGGGATACAAGAACAAATCTAAGCTGGCATAAATCCATTGCTTATACACAGTATATATGACTAATTTATCCCCTCTCTCTGGCACCTCTCTGCTCCTTTTTCAAACTTTCTATATTTGTTTTCCATACTGCCCACTCTCTGCTCCAACTTACAGTCTTTTTTTCCATTGAATTGGTTCTCTCCCTTTCTTATTTCACACTCTCTCCTGAGTAGAATGTAAACACCTACTGACATGTGAGTGAAACTTTCAAACTCAAGATGAGACAGTTCACCCTTCTGTTCCCTTACTGTATCAGGATATTCACAAGAACTTCAGCAGCTGTTTTCTCAAACAAATTTGGTATTCAAATTAAGTTTTTCTATATTTATATGACCGAAATCATCCTCTCCCAAAATAAAACCCAAAAGAACACTGGAAATTCACTTCACAGTTACCTCAAGTGGGACAGATTCCTGTCCTTGTGAGACATGGAGCATGAAAGTTAGAAACCCCACAAAGCCCTAGGCTTCATTGTATGAAGGAATTTGGTCCCTTTGTACCCATGGGTTCCTCTCAGAAGCAGTTATGTAGCCACAGTCTACTCTCCTCCACACTTGTACTCCTCCTCCCTTTCTCCAGAGTGGAACAGGGAGCAAAGAAGGGGAGAATCATGGGTACTGAGGAGGGTGTGTCATGTGGAGCAGCTGCTCTCCAGCTCCTAAGAACCCCAACAAATATCCTTCAACATGGAGACACCAACTGTCCAGTATGCCTTTGTGTATATGTATAAATAAAATATACATATTGTGTTGTTGGGAGCCAAGCATCATCTTAAAATAGGCAATGTCAACTCTTACTTCTGGGAACAACATTCTCTAGCCAAAGTCTTCAAAGAGCTATAATACAACTTGACACTTTTTACAAACTCATTTTACCTCATTCACCTTAGTCTTGCTGGCATGTTAAGAATTCCATTGATCCATTATACAAGTTAAACATAGTGCACCAAATAGTGCTATAACAAAAGTCATCTCCAGATGGAGGACAAGTGGTTTCTACATATATTTCGTATCAGTAAAGAGTAAACCCAAGAAAACTCATATCCTACTGCCAAAGATTTTTTTTAAGTTACCTGAAATTGCAAAACAAACAAGATGACAAATTTACTTTGCAGTACAAGAATTGACAGACTTCTCTGTAGCTTCTGTAGTGGGCTCTATCTTCAGAGTAAATTTGTTTTACAGAATTACTCTATGCTAACAATTTACAAATGTCTTTAAAAATGACTTTGTTTAAATTTTTAAAATGCCAATATAGGTGTTGATAACTTTATTCAGCCTTCCCATTCACTGTTATAAGGGGCTTTATACTGAACAGTTCAAGAAAGCAAACAGACAGGGCCCTCTGGATCCCATTGCAATGTCTCCACATACAGATTACTCCAACTGTGATTACATGCCGTGAAAGATAAACCATATTCAAACTCCATCCCTAAATGAATTCTTTTTAAATGGCTATCCTACTTAATCTTTCAGCACAAGTCAAAAGTCATATTTAACCACAGCTCTAAAAGAAAAATTACTAGTAAGCCAACAAAGAATGGACAACTCATATACTGATCTGTACAAATTAGAAATCCTTGACCTAGTACATTATTCTCTATTAATATCATCTGCAGGAAGGTATAGCACCAAGAGTTGTCAGGAAATAACCAATGTTTGGAAGGAGTGAGCTATTTCAGTTAAGGCTTTGTGTTTCTAGCAGCACTTAAGACCGCCACTTTTTATAATGAAGTGAGCTGTAGCTCACGAAAGCTTATGCTCAAATAAATTGGTTAGTCTCTAAGGTGCCACAAGTCCTCCTTTTCTTTTTGCGAATACAGACTAACATGGCTGCTACTCTGGAACCACTTTTTATAATGTTTGCCAATAAAACTTTTCCAGTCTGGGTGTTGAATTGGTGCCCAAACGCGAACAGGTGGGACACTGAAGCACTATCCTGTCCAATAGTTTCATAGTCAAAGGTCAACAGGTTTCAACTGATCCCGCCAACTACAGTACTCTACAAAATTACCCTCCTCTCCAAGTACTCTGCGCCCAGTTAATAAATATTTTTACACTCAGATGAGATTTACAGCAAGGAATACGGGGTCAATTTCTGCACACACACACACAGTGTAACCCAGTTAATGCTGGACCTTAGGCCCACACTGGGGCTGTTTCTGCAACCCAACCTCAGATGGATGTCCAAGGATCTCTGGCTTCTCTTGTGCCTGCATCCTGGGGTTTGCCTCAGATGCAGCCTTTGTGGTTCCCCCAAGCACAAGGGCTGCTCAGTACTACCAGACATTTGGCACCCCAAAAGGGGTGAGGGAAAGGCAAGGCTATGACTCCTCACCATCAAGGAGATTTTTACAATTGCAGAGGGTGGCATCTCCCTTCAACAAAGCTCCACAGGTTGGGAGTCCAATTTGGCCCCTAAGGCTGAGTTTGTAAGTTGACAATTTACTCAATCGGGGGTGGAAGACAAATGCAGCCAAACACTCTTTGTATCTTTTAGTACTCGGGTTCTTATATCGCCCCATCACCGTGGTATCTGAGCGCCTCCAGTGGTGCATTAAGCAATGTAACTATCATCTGTCCTTCCACCCTCAAAAAAAAAAATTTTTTTTAAAGGATTTCAAACTTCAGTTCCATTCTTAATTCTTAAAAAAAAGACTCCCTTTCTTTTACATTCATGTCAATCATCTGCTGACAGTGACATCATTATTTTAATGTCAGATGGGAAAAGAAGTGCCCGTGCGTGAACACATCAATGACAACATAGGTGGAGAAAAAGCAAGGGGGAGTCCCTTGCAAAACTGGGCACCTCTGGGATAAATGTTTGACAAACAGGCTTGGGTGTCTTCCCACCTCCCCCATGTCTCTCAGCATGGTTTATGCCAGCTGACCATCCTGAACAAATGGTGTAAATGCTGTTTGTTTAAGAGCCAAGTGGCCAGAAGAGAGGACTGTGGAAATTCCTATAGCTCATTTTCATATTACTATGAATTCAATTATATTCCAAACAGCGTTTCCATTTAGGGCATGACCAATCTAAACAAGAGGTTTATATATGTATTTTATTATGTTTTCTAAATTTATTAAAATATTAACAAAAAGCTAAGAATGTGGATATCGTAGTTACAAACAAACAAACTATCAGCTAACATATCCCACCCCCAAAAATAAATAAATAAATAAGACCCAGCAAAGATTCCCAAAAAGCTCTCCACCTTCACAAAAGCCATATCCCCCTCCCCCCACTCAAGCCTCTTCCACTTCAAAAGCCTTAGTAAATACCCAAACACCCTCTGCAGCACAAAGACCCAGGCTGTATTGAATCAGAGAGGCTGGTTGCAAAGTTGACAGCCCCTCACAGAGAAGACTCTGCTGCCAGCTCCCTCTCTTTTAAACTGAGGGGGACTGTATCAGTATGGGATGGGAAGAGTAGCTATCCTAAGGCTAATCTAACAGAGAAAGGTATAACATGAGCCAACTTGGCTGGATGTTGAAGCTAGGCGAGTTCAGACTGGAAATAACGTGCACATTTTTAACAAAAGTAAGTAACCATTGGAAGAACTTACCAAGGGTCATGGTGGATTCGCCATGGTGGATTTTAAAATCAAGACTGGATGTTTTTCTAAAAGATATGGTCTCGGAATTGTCTCGGCCAGTGGTTCTCAAAGCCAGTCTGCCGCTTGTTCAGGGAAAGCCCCTGGCGTGCCGGACTGGTTTGTTTACCTGCCGCGTCCCCAGGTTCAGCAGATTGCGGCTCCCACTGGCCGCGGTTCACTGCTCCAGGCCCATGGGGGCTGCTGGAAGGCGCACCGGGGCTTTCCCTGAACAAGCGGCGAAGCAGCGGATCGGCTTTGAGAACCAATGGTCTAGGCTCTATGGAGGTCGGTCTAGATGACCACAGTGATCCCTTCTGGCCCTGGAATCTATGTCTCTCATAAGGCATTGAAAGTCTCAAACCACTTGGGCTTTGTAGGTGAAAAACAAAAGCTTTAGTACTATCCAGAAACCAACAGGCAGCAGGTAAAGACCAAGGAGCACAGTTCACAGAGGGTGGGCACCCCCAATTTAATAGTGTGGAGATCATTCTTGCCCCATCTTCCACTTCCCTCCCCCAACCTACCAGAATCCCTTCAGTCTTGTCTGGATTGAGCTTCAGCCAACTAGCTCTCATCCATGTCCCAATCTTTTTTCAAAACCCTAGGCCAGGCATAGCTATGACTTCTCCAGCTGTTCTGTTGCCATACGTTATCTCCCAAATACACTGCAGTCCATTATAAATATCTTCTCACAACACACACACACAAATCTTCTGCGGTCAAGAATAGCCCTACAAAGAGCAGAGACTAATTTTTTCCTCTAAAAAGAAATTTAAAAATGTCATTACAATCAGAAGCAAAAGTCTTTATAAAATAAATGGCATTAAAGAATGGGAACTGGACTTCATTCTGATAGTTACAGACAGAAGAAAAGTGTGACAAATTCTAGTTCTGTTTCAAAGAAGCTACTGAACAAAATTACTTGAACTACTGTATTTCCAATCACAGCCTCATTTACAAAATATGTTAAGAGACAGATTCCCAAATAAACTGAGGGTTTTTCTGGCACCCTTTAACCCTTAGATCTTTAAAGAAGTAGGCTTCTCAACTAGTCACCTGAGGTGTGCAGGGCTGTACCACCAATGAGATAAGATGAAAAAAGGTGTAGCTCTGAGATGAAAACCATACATCAGAAAGCCATTTCAAAAGGTCAAGTTACTCTGCTCTGGCAGAGGAAACTTGCAAAACAAGTTAAGTTATGATGTCATGTTCTGTATACCTCGTACTCCAATGAGTGTATACTTTACAGCAATCAGTAATTACAGTATGAGCCTACAGGACCATAATAACTTCTCTCACATGCTACACACACTAGGACAGGGAGAAAAAAAAAATGAATCTCCTCCAATAGAAATATTTCCCAACATCATTATGGGAAGGGGAAAATATTACCCAGCGCTGACTTGTTTTCCTCAGCACTGAGGACTTTAAAAAATAATAATAATAATGATGATGGAAAAATTAGCAATGGGTTCCAACATTTGAAAATCCTATTAGCAAAGAGGAAAGCCTCAGAAACACACCTAAAATGAATCCCTGTGTGAGGACTTTGATTTCAAGTAATACTGTTTGGAAACTGGTTGGTTATCAATATGAGAGAAGTAATGCTGCATACTCCTGCAGATAACTCCTTTCAGCTCTATTTAGTCTTGGCCGTGAATACCAGGATGTAGATCATGCATGGCAGAAGAGAGCATTTAGAATAAATAACTGCAATTTCTTTAAAAGACCTGATTACCACGGAGTCTTATACACCATACGTGAAAGTCACATTTCCCCTGACATGGCTAAGTATGGGACAGAATACAACAGAAATGACACCATTCTACTGCTTGGGACAACATGAAGTGTATTGCAAAGGAACTCCAGAGCACTCTGCAGGTGATGGCATTACGGTCCAGGGTGGCCCATTGCACAGGATGCCCCAGCAGGCTCTTGGGGAGGCAACGAAGAAATGAAGTGTGGCCAGCAGATCCTCAAACTACACAGATTGTCTAGCTACAAACCCTACTGGTGGGGGAGGGAAGGCATAGTGGAACACAGAAACTATTTCAGGCACTGTACTGGTGGTGGCAAAGTGGCTGCTTCAGTGTCACATGTCCTGCCTCCAGGTTGGAGAGCGATGGTTGCATCTCACAGAACCTCTGCGTTGGTCTCCTGTGAGAAAGCTTAGTTGTTCGAGCTTTGCACAGGAAGTGAGAATTTCACCCAGCATTCACAGTCCACCTTACTGCGGTAGAAAGAACCTTACTACAGAAGTGACCCTGGAGTTATGGCTGCAAGAGTACACAATACACATGGGAAGTGCCAAGTCTTACATGCTGCTGGGTTTAGCTATGCACCACATGCTCTTGGGAGTCACCCCAGTTACATTATTAAGTATCCTTTAATTATACTGCAGTTATGGTGATCAAACCACATGTCATCGGCAGGACTCGAACCCATGACCTTCAGCTCCAAAGTACAGACCCCTATCGTTGGAGCTAAAGTAATACCTCCATTGGTTGGACACAGTAGTAGATTGTTATTCTCTATGCAAACTAGATGCTATTGGGGAATGTGATGCGTACTTCACACAGTTATTCAATCTCATAAAAACTAAAGCAAATATTGAAGCTAATTACAGTGGGATCTTTTGTGTAACATGTAAAATGATAAAAAGGGACATCAACCTTTTCTAGAACCTTGAATGCAGCATTTTGTGAAACAACCTTTACTACTGCTAAAAGGCACACTTTGAGGGATGGGCAGAGAGACAAATATCATGTGTCTCCTCATTGTTTTTCCTTCCAACAACAGCACATCATCAGATCTTTTCTGCTCCTGCACAGAGCACTTACTTCATGACACAGCAGTAGAGGGGTTGAGCTGGTTTCATTTTGCTACCTGGCGCTATCTGCTTGACTGGGAAACACTATGTATAGGAGACATGATCCTGGGAAAAGGGATGGGTCTATTTGATTCAGGATCCAGAATAAACAAAAAAGCATCTTAAACCAACCACCAGACTCATCCCAAACTATAGCTTTTTATCCAGTCCCCTATTTCCATTTATAAGAGTGATGAAGGGGAAGTGCTTTCCACTCCCCATCACATAAAAATGGAACTAAGCCTCTGTCTTCAAGGCTCACACCATCCTCTGGTGGTGTTATCACTGTAAACATACCATGGGAACATAGTACAATTTTAACATTAGAAGTTGCATAACTTCTGGACAGAGAGGGAACATACTCAGGTTCTCTGTGAGCAAAGCAACGGTTGCTTCTTAAGTAAAAACTAGACCACACACACGACCATATCAATACTCTTGACTAAAACAGCTCAGGAAAAACAGGTTGCTTGTTTGTTAGTGTGTTTTTGTCAGAAAAAGCCAATTCATCAAAATAAAAAAAAGAGAGAAAGACCCAGAGTCCATTTCTCGGTGCTTAGGGCACTCACATGGGAAATCGGAAAGTGCAAGTCCCTGCTCCAAGTCAGGAAGAGCCCTAACCACCACAGACAATTGAGAGGTGGGTCTCCCTCAGTCTCACCAGCTGGAGCTTTTCCACTTTACAGAAATAATTCAATATTCCTTGGGACAGAGATACTAACTTTATAGCCCAAGAGTTGGGGGGGCTCACCTGGGATGTGGGAATTGCAGGGGCTTAAACCTTGGAATCTCTAATCTTTTGCGGGACAGGAAAATAATTTCCCACCCAGCTCTGCTTTTGACCTCATCTGGAAGTCTATTCTGCGAATTCACTATTCTCCTTGTAAAATAAAACCTCCTTTGATGGCTAGGATGGGACTTTTAGACATCAGTGGAATTGGATGCCTATAATTCCCTTAAGCATTCTTGAAACTCCTATTGTTAATACATTACTCTTAACTTAAAACCATGGCGTATCATCTGACTTTGGTCTGTCCCAACTACTATCAAGATTCAAAATCTAGTTGGTTCCATTTAAATGCTAATGCTATTTGCCCTGCACAGCCCCAAGATCAGGAGCTGAGGCATGGACCAAATTCTGACCTTTGTGTAATCTGTCAGCTCCAAGGGAGTTTCTCCAGATACAAGCTTTAAGTCAGAGATTCTCAAACTGTGGTCTGTGCACCACCAGTGGTCCGTGAGCTCCATTCAGGTGGTCTGTGGATAGTTCCCTCTAAGGTGCGCTCCTGGGCGGCCGCACATGAGAGAGTGAAGGGCCACCCACCTAATTAGTGGAGCCGTGCAGGCGTGGCTTCACTAATTAGGTGCCTGGACCCTGGAGAAGATGCATATGTAAGGTGAGGTGGTGGCCTTGTGGGGAATAGAGGGTAGGTGGGAGGGGGAAGTGGGGTGAGAAGAGGGGGTGAGGGGAATCTGGGCTGCGGCGGCCAGAGAAAGAGGCAACTTTCCCCAGCTGCAAGGCTGCAACTGCCAGGGAGAGACAACCCTCCTTCCCTGCCCCAGCTTGGGGGCTGCTGTGGCGGGTGAGAGAGGGCACATCCATCGCATTAGAAAGGTAAGACTACTGATATTAAAATATGAGTTGTGCGCTTTTATTTGTAGAACAAAAAAAGTTAACTATTAATTTTGTTTTATATAGCACTTTTATCCAAAGCGCTTTACAATAGTTAGTTAGCTAATGGTAAAAAAAACATTTGGAAAGATCATTAAGTGGTCCGCCGAGACCCTCAGCAATTTTCAAGTGGTCCTCAAAAAAAAAAAAGTTTGAGAACCACTGCTTTAAGTATTTTAAACTGCAGAATCTGTAGACTAGTCTTTTCTACCTCCCACTTTACTCCCAGATGGGCTGTTTTTTCAGAGCATTCCCTTTCCTGACATGCTACCTAAGGCTGTCAACACAGGCCTTTTAATCAAATATAGCCACTTTGGTTAACCAGCATTAAAGCCTGGTATCATATATCAGTATTCATATTGCTGTAGCAACCAGAGGTCCCAGGCAGGATCAGGGTCCCAATATGCTAGAGCTGTATTAGCACACAGGAAGACACAGTTCCTTTTCCAGAGAACTTACAGTCCACCATTCTGATCCTGCAATGTACTGCATGGGATCAGACACCTGCACCTGTGCAAGGCCCCACTGGCTTCAATGGGGCTCTGAGCATAGGGCTGTGTCTTTGCAGCTCTCAAAGCAGGGTCAGGGCCTAATTTAAAACAAGATGCAACCAGTGAGAGTAACAAACAATAACACCTGGGGAAAGGGAGGACACTGTTACAGGATGAGGCAGTTACACAGGCTAGATATATTCACAGCTTGATGGTCCCAGAGTCATTTTAAAAGGTATGGGTATTTTTAATACAGTATAAATAAATATCAAAGTGATTTCCTGTCCCAGAACTCTCTCCTTGGCAGTAGGTAATATTAGTGAAAGATGGTCCATTGGGTCAATTTTTTTTTTGAACTGCTAACTTAAGATGCTGTATCTACCACCTAGCAGTGGTGTGCTGTAGATTTATAACAAGGCCTGCATGTTAATCCTGAATGTATTACAGAAGTATCTGCATTTCTGTGGTGAGTGAAGACTTGCAGATGCATTTGAAAAAGCCTAGAGAATTAAGGGAGCTAGGCAGGAGCTATGGGCACAGCAGGAGAATTGCTGAGGATTGATTCTGCCTGCCTGGTTTAAGGGTCCTGAGCTGCAGACAGTGCAGTGGATGGGCCTGGATTCCCTTAACTCCCCTTTAACAGAAAGTTAGATTCAAAGGGGGCCTCCAAGAGCCTTGAAGATAAGGACCAGCCAGCGTTCCCCCCAACTATATATAAGGGGAGGCCCTTGCACAGAGGGATAGAAGTTAAGGTCCTTACCCCAAGGATGTGCTACTATATAGATTCAAACCAGCTGGGCTGAGTGGACACAGTGTAAGATCCAGCGTGATCAGAAGGGACGCTGATGCACTGAGACACTAGAGTACAGTTAAGTATTTTTTTATATTTCCATCTGTTTCCAAACTAAACATTTATTTTAAGCAAATATTAATCTTTGTATAAAAGGAAGGGGATTCAACTATTTCTACTGAAGTTGGAAAGCTAGTGTAGAAAATATTCATTACGAATTATGCCACATTTATTACTGCAGTGCCATAATAGCCCATTGTCTCGTATAGATTACAACCTCACATAGTTGCAGTTATGTCAGGATTTTTATTGTAAACTCTGTTTTAATGAGTTTGTATCTTGCCTGTAAAAATTTACTATGGGCTAAAATGTAGTTACAAGTTCTCTACTCAGGAGTAACTATTTTAAAATTAAAAAAATACACACCCATTTAATTGTTTTAGTTTTTTAGTCACAAGTTAAAGAAAAAAAAGAACTCAACCAGTCTGAAATGTTTTTGGCCCAGAAAAAAATAAAAACCAAAAAAAAAAACAACCCCAACCCCGCCCCCACAAGATTATAAAAAAGGGACTGGGTTTAAAATGTATCAAATTAGCCTACCATGCGCAATTGTTTCTGATACTTTGAAAAAAATTCAAATATAGCTGATGTGCTGAAGTTTTAACACATGTTAGGGTATGATCAGTACAGCAGTATAATATGCACATGCCTGCAGATTTAGGTCTTGTCCATGCTAAAGGTTCATAAAGTTCAGAATGGATGTTCATGATCATCTACTGTGACTTCTTGTACAACATAGGCCATAGAACTTCACTCAACGATTCTTGCTTCAAAACTTGCTATTGAACCGGAACATGTCTAAATCTTGCTGTAAAGAATTCTTCTGATAGAGAATTTACCACATCTTCTGATAAATCTTTTCCCGTGGTTCATTACCATAGTTAAAAATTTGAATCTTAATTTCAGTTCAAATTTTTCTGAGCTCAGCTTCCAGACATTGGATTTTCTTGGCGCCATACAAAAAAGAACCAGGGTTTGTTACTACCACTGTTTAATCCTTTAATGGGGACAAAGCCTTGCTGTCCATGACTTTCACTATAAATGGCTCAAAGTTTTATCAAGTCAAAATTATTTTTGTTCATATATCTACAGTCCCTTGCCTTTTACAAAGCATGCAGACCAAACTGAAGTATTTTGTATTGTCCTATCACCTACTGACCACCTATCTGAATTTGCTGGCAGAGGAGAAAATCTTTGTATCCATGCTGGTGTACTTTTAACTATGCTGCTTTGAGCTCAGAGATGCAGATTAAAACTAAAACTAAGTCTGTCTTTTTAAAGGTCCAAAGGTTGCAGTGAAAGAAGATAACCTTTAGTGAAGATGCTAGGCTGTCCCATAATCCCTAGCACAGGGACCTAAAGGAATCCCCCAGTATTATTGCTTAGCTACTTCACAAACAGGACACATCTCTGTGCATCATGTGGCTGGTCTTCTTACTTTGTTTTGGGGAGGAGTAGGAAGAAGGATTCTGATGCTTCATGCCATTCCCCAATGCCTTTAGATTCGGAGCAGGAACCATCTAACCACAACCAACCAAAAAATACAATACTTTAGGAGTGGCAACCTGGCACACATGCAGATGGAATCTGAGGAACAGCTTACTAGATTCCAGAGTCTGAATCAAGACTCAAGGTGCCCGGGGTTCCCAGAGCAATAGAACCCACGGTGATTAGAGAGTATGTGTGAGACTTTCATACACTTTGAGTGTAGGAGCCCAGTGGAAGTGGCCATCAGACCATTTTCTAAACTGCTTTAGTATTGTGTTAACAGAAGTCAGAGCTAATGGCTTATATTTAAAAATTAAACGTGTTCTTTAAATATTGGAGCTCTTTTTTATGACTGTAAGGCCATGTCTACACTAAGAAAGTACTCTGATTTTACAGAAGTCGATTTTTGGGAAGAGATTGTATAAAGTTGAGTGCATGCGTCCACACTAAGCACATTAGTTCGGCAGGGTGCGTCCACAGTACCATGGCAAGCGTCGACATTCAGAGCGGTGCACTGTGGGTAGCTATCCCACAGTTCCTGCAGTCTTGGCCCCATCAGGCATTGGGAGCTCAGCCCATTGGGATTCCTAATGCCTGATGGGGCCAAAAATTTGTCGCGGGTGGTTATGGGTAAATGTTGTCAGTCAACCCTCCCTCCTTCCCTCCATGAAAGCAACGGCAGACAATCATTTCTGGCCCTTTTCCCTGAATTGCCTGAGCGGGCCATAGCACAGCAAGCATGGAGCCTGGTCAGCTCACCGCAGCAGTTATGACCATTGTAAACACCTCGCGCATTATCGTGCAGTTTATGTAGAACCAGCACCTGAAAAACCAGGCGAGGAGGTGACGGCAGTGCAGTGATGAGGACATGAACACACTTTTCTCTAAAACCGCATTCCCCCGCAATTTGGAGATCACGGGGCAAATGGGGCAGGCTCATGCCGTGGAACACAGATTCTGGGCACGGGAAACAAGCACAGAGTGGTGGGATCGCATAGTGTTGCAGGTTTGGGATGATTCCCAGTGGCTCCGAAACTTTCGCATGCATAAGGGCACTTTCATGGAACTTTGTGACTTGCTGTCCCCTGCCCTGAAACGCAAGAATACCAAAATGAGAGCAGCCCTCACAGTTCACAAGCAAATTGCAATAGCCCCGTGGAAGCTTGCAATGCCAGAGAGCTACCGATCAGTCAGTAATCAATTTGGAGTGGGCAAATCTACTGTGGGGGTTGCTGTGATGCAAGTAGCCAACGCATTGAGCTGCTGCTATCAAAGGTAGAGACTCTGGGAAATGTGTGGGTCATACTAGATGGCTTTGCTGCAGTGGGATTCCCTAACTTGGGGAGGAGGGAGGTCGGTTAAACGGGGGCTGCAGCGGCAGTCTGTGATCCTGCTGCCGTTCATGAACCTCCACCAGATGCCGGACCATGTCTGTTTGATCCCGCAGTAGCCCCAGCGTTGCCTCATGCCTCCTCTGATCTTCCTGCCACCACCTCTCCTCACGTTCATCGGCCACTGTCCTGTACTCTGCTGTTGTGTCCCTCCACACATTCTGCTGAACTCTGTCAGTGCCGGACAACTGCATGAGCTCAGAGAACATTTCATCACGCGTCCATTTTTTTCACAGCCTTATCTGAGATAGCCGTTGGGATGGAGGAGGGAGGCTTGAAACATTTGCAGCTGCTGGAGGAAAAAAAGGGAGTGATGTATTTAAAAAAATACATTTTACAGAACAATGGCTATACTCTTTCACGGTGAACAACACTATTCACATTACATAGCACATGTGATTTTGGTCACATTTTGCGTCTTATATTGCATGCCTGCGGCTTTGGTGTTAGAGATAACACACGCAGTGCCGGGCAACAGAATTCGGCTTGCAGGCGGCCATGGTAAGCCATAGTCTTTTGGCTTCGGCAACCTTCATAACAGCAGCGCCCTCCTCTCCCATACCAAGCAAAGACGTTGAGTTGGCCATTTAGTGCTGCAGTTTTCCTGTTAACGTGCAGCAACAGAAACCAAACTAACCGCACCGCCTGCCCCGTATCCAATTCTCCAGGATGATCACTTTACCCCTCACCCCACCGCGTGGCTGGTATCAGGGAAGATTCCTGCTAGCCAAACGCGAACAGCTCAGCACCAATGCCCCCGCCCCCACCCCACCCCTGACCACATGGCTAACTGAGGGGAGGATTTCTTTTCAGCCACAGGCAAACAGTCCAGTAGGAATGGCCACCTCTGAATGTCTCCTTAATTAAATTCCCCTATTTCAACCAAGTTACCATGAATGATATCACTCTCCTGAGGATAAAACCGAGAGATAAAGAACAGATGTTACTTGAATGCCAGCAAACATCGGGACCATACGCTGCCTGGCTTTGTCATGCAGTGATACCAAATTACTTGCTACTAGCATGGTGTGGTAAAGTGTCCTACCATGGAGGACGGAATAAGGCTGCTCTCCCCAGAAACCTTCTGCAAAGGCTTTTAGAGTACCTCCAGGAAAGCTTCATGGAGATGTCCCTGGAGGATTTCCACTCCATCCGCAGACACGTTAACAAACTTTTCCAGTAGCTATACTGGCCAAGAATTCATCCAAAGTCCTCAGGGCTACCTAATCATTAAAAAATGCTTGCTTTTATAACATATATTATATTTTAAAAGGTACACTCACCAGAGGTCCCTTCTCCAGCTTCGTTGGGTTGGGAGGATATTTCAGTCAGGGTGATAAAAAGATCCGGGCTGTTGAGGAGAACAGTGTGCTGTGTGCTCTCCTCAAGCTCGCCCTTCTCCTCCTCCTTATCTTCCCCATCTGCAAAATCCTCAGGCATGGTGGAGAGTACCCCACCATCGGAGTCCACGGACGGGGGGGTAAGGGGATAGTGGTGGTGGTCCCCCCTAGAATTGCATGCAGCTCAGTGTAGAAGCGGCATGTCTGGGGCTCTGTCCTGGAGCGTCCGTTTGATTCTTTGGTTTTCTGGTACGCTTGTCTGAGCTCCTTAAGTTTCACGCGGCACTGTGTTGCGTCCCTGCTGTAGCCTCTGTCCCTCATGGCCTCGGAGATTTTTTGAAATGTTTTGGCATTGTGTCTTTTAGAACATAGTTCTTATAGCACGAATTCCTCTCCCCATACAGCGATCAGATCCAGTACCTCCTGTTTAGTCCATGCTGGAGCTCTTTTTCGATTCTGGGACTGCATGGTCACCTTTGCTGATGAGCTCTGCATGGTCACCTGTGCTGATGAGCCCGCCTGGCCAAACAGGAAATGAGATTCAAAAGTTCCCGGGGCTTTTCCTGTACACCTGGCCAGTGCATCTGAGTTCAGAGTGCTGTCCAGAGCAGTCACAATGGTGCACTGTGGGATAGCTCCCAGAGGCCAATACCTTCGAATTGCGTCCACACTAACCCTAATTCGAAACGGTGATGTCGATTTCAGCGCTAATCCCCTCATTGGGAAGGAGTACAGAAATCAGTTTTAAGAGCCCTTTATGTCGAAAAAATGGCTTTGTTGGGTGGACAGTTGCAGGGTTAATTCGATTTAACGCTGCTAAATCCGACATAAACTCGTAGTGTAGACCAGGCCTGAGTGTTTCAAAAGGTGCCACTTAAACACAACATGGCCACTTCCACACTAGTCTCAGAAATACCAGTTGCCTTTTTGTCTCTTAATTAGAGTTTATTCTTGCTGACAAGTGTTTCTTACCCAGTGAGCTGCCGTACCATTGGGCTGAGCAAAATGGATGCAGTTTTTCTCTAGTATGCTATAGTTACACCATGCACGACTCAAGTGAAAATTGAGTTTAAAACAGACATTTCTTTGCCCTTATCAGGCATATAATTTAAAAGGGCAAATTGGTACTTATTTTCTTCCCTCTAAAATTCTATTATTTCCTTAGATAAGAAGGCATCCCAGAATGCATCATTCTGTGACTTGACTCATACCAAAAATGTCATTGCTACCAATAGTATTTGTAGTATCACAAAATTATGCATTCTGGAATACCTCCTGCAGTCCTGAGCATAATAAGAGGATTTTACAAAGGGGAAAAAATAAAAGCTATGTTAAAATATGTTCTTCTGCCGGATGCCCCTCACAACCTGCATAATAGGGGACTTTAACTCATTTTTTTATTTTTGTTTGCTCTTCTTTTCATTTCCGATGTCTGTCCCAGCACAGGCAAATCAAGCCTGGGTAGCAGTGATGAAAAAATTCTGACTTAGATTGGATTGTGTTACTTGATTTAATTGTGATTGGACTGTATTAATCAAGTGACATTAACATTAATCACAGTTCTTTGCCAGTGGATTATGAAACACTTTACAGATATTAATGAACTGCTTTAGGTATTTAATTACACCAGCTGGTATTTATGTTCATTTACTATCAGTGAATACTTGTTACTGAGTTAAATATCAAATGACAAATTATTAGCCACTTGTGTGTCTAACATAAGCATACATCACCCAGGGGGATACCCATCTGAAGAGATTGTATACCCTGCTACTCCTACATTTTAAGACTAATTTTAAACTATTGTGTTTTTCACAGGGCTTGAAATTAGGCTGTGCTTTATGGAGAGTTTAAATTAGGACTTTAAAAACAGTGCTAAATTAAAAACAATTGTTCCTGAAATTGTGGGGAAAAGGTGGAAATAGTGAGTCTGGGTATACAGAGCGCAGTGTCAAAGTCCTGCATGGAGGGGACTAAATTAGTTAGCTGGCAGGCTTCATAACAGACAACTTGGGTGAGGGGAAGGTCAAGGGTTACCTTGCCCTTTATCAAATGTGTGTCTAAACTAATTATTCAGTTCACAAAGTAACCCTATGTGTGCGGTCAACTCCCCCCACCCCACCCCAGCATTTTAAGTGCTGGCTGCAATCAAAAGACTGCATAATGTGAGTGTGCTATAACAGAAGAACTCCATTATATGCTGTCGAATATGCTTATTTCTAAACATCACAATAATTTGAAAGTGGAGATTGTGTTACTCCCCCTGCTCAGAACTACTCTTCCCGCCCCATAACATTTAGTGCTAGGTATAATTCTACAGACATACAAGCAGGCTTAAAACTGAGTCCTTAACATTCTGCTGCTGCAAACACTGCTAATGTTAGTTCTTACTAGGACATGCAGTAGGACCCACTCCAATCAGCAATAACTGTTGGCAGGCATAGGTGCTGGAACTAGGGCTGCTGGCAGTGCGGCCGCACCCCCTAGCCTGAAGTGGCTTCCGTCATATACAGCGTTTACAGTTTGGTTCAATAGCTCTCAGCACCCCCACTATACAAATTGTTCCAGCACTCCTGCTGGCAGGATCGGGCCCTTAGTGAGTATACATGACACTGCAAGATAAAATGGCTTGGTTTTGATAGATGTAGTCTACTGTGTAACTATTATTTATTACGGTACTGCCTAGATGCCACAGTCAGAATCGAGCTCCACTGAGCCAGTTGCTCTATAAACAGACCGAGATGAGCTCTCACTCAAAGATATACTGGAAATAAGCAAAAAAGAGTTTTTATTTCCCAAATCTCCAATATAATCCCACACGGTTCCCTCTATTCTGCAACGTGAAAGCTATTATGCCATTAATTCAAAAGCCTATTTTCGCTTTGCTGGTAGTAATTCACTGTTCTCACATCTGAAATTGTTTTATGTAAGTGACATTCCTGCCCAGGGAAAAATTTTTAACTTCTTTTCAATAATTTACACTCTGATAAGATCCAGATTTCATCCAGTGGATACTCATTTTGTAGGCATCATATTTTAGAATTGGAAGTTTAAAATAAAAATGATGGTTATTTCTTCCCTATAAAACTGAAAAATGATGATGACCGTAAGATGAAAACATTTATCTTTTACTATACTGCCCTGCAATGAAATCACATTTCTTCTGCATTAACCCTTAAACCATAAGCCCTTGCCATAAACAGCAGCCCTAAAATCAGAATCATTCATGATTTTGTCATGCTCCCAAGAAGTCAAGAAAGCACCTGGTGGGCTATTAAACAAACAGGTCCCTTAAGCAGTGATGAGAGTTTGGCCCTTTTTTTGTTTGTTTGTTTGTTTTAATTCTCATATTACCATGAGCAAAATTACTTTGCTACCAATAATCTCTACTGATGACAGACTTCAGTATTACAATACTTTGTTAATATTTTTATGAACGTACACTAGGGGAGAGCACTCATATCTAAATAATCCAACCTCACTCATCTATAAGAATGTATTAGGAATTTATTTTTAAAATTCACTAACTGGTAACCCTATTTTTAGACATAATGGGTTGAAACAAAGAAGTTCAGCGTTAAAATACATTGAAGAAAACCAAAGCGGTATTCCTGTATGTGAACAATATAACAGAGAGAGGCGAAATTATTTAAACAATGCTTGCGGGATAGGAAGGGGCCAATACACAATTATTTTGAGAAGACTGTTTCGACAGCCCAGTTATTAGAAAATGTATCCGTGCGCTGTATTACAAGATAACTTTATTAAGAAACAACCATCCCCATTGAGGTGCCTAGGGGGCCAGTGAGGGTGCTGTACGGCATAACAAAAAATATACTTAAATACAATAAACATGTTATAATAAAAACACCTTCTTAAAAGTCAACAAATAAATCAGTTTGGCACAAAGATATCTCTAAAGAAACAGTTTCTGGCACATTTAGGCTCAAAATATTAGATTTTATAAGAACTTGTTTGTATAAAGCATACTATAAATAGAAATGTTCCCACTATTCTTTGTTTTCACTGGAATTAATATATTAATTTTAAATATATAAGCACAAACTCTGGAGTGTGTGGTTTGCAAATCCTTACAGGGGAATGCTTAAATCCAGACTATATATAATTGTATAACACTATAACCCTAACTAAATATATTAGCACAAACTCTGGAGTGTATGGTTTGCAAATCCTACATTATATCTATCTAGTGTGGATTTAAGCATTCCCCCATAGGATTTGCAAACCAGACACTCCAGAGTTTGTGCTGGGGCATTAGAAACAATAACAGAAATTGACCATAAACAAAAATAAAACTGAGTAACCCGTTTTCATTCTCCTAGCAGAGTTAACTGCAAAATTACATAATCAGCACAAATGATGAAAAATAAATGGGATTTTTTAAAGACATTTATGCTTCTTATATATATATAAGCTCAGAATGTGTAACAGATGTGTACAAACACAGTGGCTCCATTCAGCTAGGAGATGAATTCTCTTAAAGGAAACCACAGACCCATTCCTGCAATCATATACTCACAAGCTTAACACTACACACGAGCAAAGGTCCGAATGAAGTCACTGACACAATTCACCTGCATAAAATTAAGTACATGCACATTTGCCGGATCGGAACCCATATTTGGAAGGGAGAGAATTAGAATACATGAAACTATTTCTGGACTAACCTGACACTTTCTCAATGTTTATCTGGGCAAATAAACTAATTTAGTTATATTTCAGGCACCATTTCAAATGAACTTATTTTGACGCTGAAGTATTCTAATCTAGAGAGCCTTACCTTCAGGTTCCAAAGTGGTGTCTTGAACAACTGAATTGTATGATGGCCGAGCCAGGGAAAGTCCAGCCATGGCGACCACCACCAAGCATATAAGGCAACCCGAATTGCAGCTGACCATCTTTTTAGTGCGAGTTCCTGGTCCTTTTCCATATATCCATGTGGACTTTAATCCCATCTGAACACTTCTACACAAGCATGGACTGAAAGCAGTGCCTTCAGCCTTGATAAAAAGCTTCTCACTTGGAACTGTTGCTGCCACTGTAGGGAAGAGAGATTTAGTAGTGTCAGTGAAATCATCTTGAATGCCAGTTGAAAATCTTCACAAAAACCCAAGGGGGGGAGAAATAGTTTTACAGCTTTGAAAGGAGAAAAGTGAGTGATTTTTCATTTTCTGTTAACAGTTTCCATCATCACCTCGGGCATAACCAAGCCCTTCTTGATTTCACAAAATTGTTCCTCAGCACATATTTAAAGAACTATTTTAATCACAGAAAAATATACAGCTTGCTAAGAAATACAAAGGCACACATGTGCAGACACGTAACCCCTAATGCTACAAAAGTACCACAATTATACAAATTCTATTCTTGCTATTGTTTGAACATATGTTTGAGTTTGCATGGCCTTTCGGTCCCTCACCTATATAGCTGTAGAGTCAGCTAAGTTTTAAAGCAAACCAATAATGTTCCACATAGAAATATAGTATTTTTCAACTTTTTGCCACTTAGATCTTCCTTGAGATTTTATTTTATACTTGGGATTCCAACTGTCATGTATATTTACATTCTTCTGCATTAACTTCACTGTCAATGCAAATGTCTGCATGACTGGGACAATTAAAATGGTCCAGTTTTTGCAGCTGCACTTGCTCACTTCACTGTGTTTTGGAAAATGAAAATCTGAATAATGTTTGCCACAAAAATACATTTCTGCTAGAGATCACACAAGATCTACCATTTCTATTTGTTTACACACAAAGTATACATATAAACACACATATATACACAGGTATCTAGAGAGACATCCTTGAGAAAGAATATAGACGTGTATCAGTAGACGTTATACAGGCAAGAAAAAAAGTTTATTTCAATCTTTTTAAAACAAGCCACTTAAAAGGATGAAGAGCACCCTTTATGAAACACCAATGTACTGGAAAAAATTTAGTGCCAAAGAAACTTGCAGCTCCCACAATGGACCTGGTAATCACCACAATGGTGTGTCATGGATCAAAATGCCAGCACCAACAACTAGACCAGACACAAACTTCTCTCTCTTCCCCTCCATCCCCCGCCCCGAAACACACACAGAAAACAAAAGACTACTCCTCAGGGAATGAATAAATCAAGTGACTGCATCATTAATTCTGATCTGTGTGACCTGGCTAATGACTAATCTTAGTTGTATTAAGTCCTAACTGAAATTTCAGAGGTGGTAGTTGTGAAGAAAAACAAAAAAATCAAAAATTTCTTTTTCATTGTCCCTCTCTCTCTTCTCCCCATTCCCATCCTCCAATTATTTTTTTTTAACTGGAACTTTCTCCAAAACATCTATCCGTAACATACACCACACCCTGGTTCCTCAGCATTTAAATGGTTTGACACATGAATTCATCCTTTAATAAGTATTGCTGGGTTCATTCAGAATCTGTCAGCCTTCAGATATCCGATGAAGTGAGCTGTAGCTCACAAAAGCTTATGCTCAAATAAATTGGTTAGTCTCTAAGGTGCCACAAGTACTCCTTTTCTTTAAGCTATATAATGCATAAAACTAACCTGTCCTGTGCCTTAAATAGGGAAAATGTTGATGTCATATTTTCTGCCCCCTCAGATACTACACAGTGTAACTCAGGTTTCAGATACAGAAACGTATTAAACATTATAAAAATGTAATTGCAAGATACTTTTTGCTAATTAATACATGATGTTTCAAGCCACCGCTTTTTTTTCTCCTTATCTCATGCAGATCCATACTCTGTGAAATGAAATTTAAACATTGCATGAGCTTTCATAATGTATATTGTAACAGCTATCATGAAACCTTCAATGAAGCAAACACTAGATCACTGCAAGGAATGATTTTAAAGACAGGTTAAAGCTGTAGCTCACAAAAGCTTATGCTCAAATAAATTTGTTAGTCTCTAAGGTGCCACAAGTACTCCTTTGATTTTAAAGAGGATCTGAAAAAAATGTTTAAATAAGGACTAAGCAGGAGTGAATTTGCTACCAGTTTAAGTAACTTTTGTCTCTGACTGTCTAGCAATTAGAGCAGTGGAACCAGAAGTCTGTACCTGAGCTCTCTTCCTAACTGCCATTTGACTCACTTCTTTGTGAGTTTACCCATGTGTAAAATAGGTACAATACTTAATGACTAAACAGGATGGTTGTGAGGCTAATTTAATACATTTCTATAAAGCCTTCTTTGAACTTGATTAAAGGGTATATTTAAATGTAAACTGACCGGTTTCAGAGTAACAGCCGTGTTAGTCTGTATTCGCAAAAAGAAAAGGAGTACTTGTGGCACCTTAGAGACTAACCAATTTATTTGAGCATGAGCTTTCGTGAGCTACAGCTCACTTCATCGGATGCATACTGTGGAAACTGCAGAAGACATTATATACACAGAGACCATGAAAATGTAAACTGTAATCACAGGCAAGGAAACTATCATTGCAAGAAAGAAAACTGTATTTAAAACAGGGCTGGAATATTATTTAACTCTAGTCACATTTTAATCACTAAAGAATTTTAGGCTACATTAAACCCCTGAAAAGGTTTTAAAGTATATAAATTATTCCTGCCCTCATCATAAACATTCTTCAGTACAGTAACACTAGGCTTCTGTCAAGACTCCTTCACACCTGAGTATTAGCATGGTTTCTGCATCTGAACATTTGCCAGGAGAGAATAGGTTCTCTTAATCCATGGCGCAAAGGCAGGTTTGAAATGCAGCAGATCTCTCTTACAATTTAACAGCAAAGCTGAAATCCGATATTTGCATCCAGGCATTAAGCAATTTGCATTGCTATATGTCAGCAACCCAAAAATGTTAAAGCAGCTCAAGTATCAGGGGGTAGCCGTGTTAGTCTGTGTCCACAAAAACAACAAGGAGTCCAATGGCACTCTAAAGACCAACAGATTTATTTGAGCATAAGCTTTCGTAGGTAAAACCCCCACTTCTTCAGATGCATGGAGTGAAAATTACAGAAGCAGACATAAATATACTGACACATGAAGAGAAGGGATTTCCCCCACAAGACTTTTTACCCACAAAAGCTTATACTCAAATAAATCTTTTAGTCTTTAAGGTGCCCCCAAAATAGTTCAAGAATCCCACATCTCAAAGCAGTTCCTCACCCCACCCCACCCCACCCCCAAAAAAAGAAATGAAACCAAATTCTTTTCATATTTTAATTGCCACTGTGGCTGGTGGACAATTCTTTGGAATTTGGAAAGACCTCCTACTCTGGATAATTATGTACCTCTATCTCAATGTTTGGAACACAGCCCCAGCATGCTTTTGGCCTCCACAATTCTGGCTTCCTGACTACAATACCATAATCCCTCCTGGAGTCTCAGACTCAGTGAAAGCCACACGTAGTGTTTATTTTTCCCCTTGAAAGGGAACTCTGTCTCTCTTCTCAGCCTACACTTTGGGGAGGAGTTGTCAGCCTCCAATGATTGATCGTTCTCCTTGCCACCCGCTCATCAAGTCAATTTTCACCTCGTCACATACCTGCCCAAATTTCTTTGCCAAACTGACAAGCATGGGAAAACAACCTGGGTTGGGAGCGCAACCAAATTCCTCCAAGCTGTAGTTCAACTTTAAACACACACACAGTACTTATTCAGCAGTGGCTTTAATTAAATTCAATCATCGGAGCTCTTTTTAATCTCGTCCCATTGTTGTGTATATTATGTTTATCACTCCCCAGAGAGGTTGCAATTTGTAGAGAGCATGTTATCCAAATCAATACATTGCACACTGTAGAACACTTAGGCATCAGGGGATACCAAAATATGAATCAAGTATGGATCTCTCCTTCTAAAAATCATATGACTATCAGCTGCTGCTAAGGGAATGAGCTGTACAGCAGTTAAAAAGTGACAGTATAATTGAGCTAATGTCATATACATTATATAAAACTAAAACTCATCTCAATTCAATCTCTAAGTAGATCTGAGTATCACAGCTATTAAACATGAATTCTAGAGGACTAATGGGAACTGGCTAGCAGTTTCGGTGAGACTTCATTGTTTGGACTTTTCATTTACTTTCCTGAACTATCCTGTTTTTTCTCGAGTCTTTTGCCACCAAGAGATCGGGGGGGGGGGGGGGGGAATCTGCATTTTAATTGACATTCCAGAGAGAGAGAGAGGTACAGAGGCTACTGATTGCTGTCTATTCAGCTCAAACAGGCTTTTCAGATGAAAATGAGTAAAGGCTAGTGGAAGATTTACAGGGATTTGGTACAAAGGAGACAATGAGGTTTTAAATGTTGATAGCGTTTCACACCAAACACATAATAGGTCACTGTTTGAAAGGCCAGTTTTACATTTAAATATATATTTCATTAGAAAGGGGAAATTATGTATCGCTTTAAAAAAAAAAAAAAACCCGAAAAAGTACCTAAATCATGCATGGCTAGATGAGGAACCTCTTGCACTTTTGATTTTAACAACTTTTGCTCCACGTTTTCACTAAGCTCCATGTAAAAGTCCTCTCTCCATTGACACAGATTGTTGCAACTATTGCTAAAAGATTCCATGTGTTGAGTTTATACTGTGGCCTTCCACAGCCACATAGGTTTAAAAAATTACCACACAAGCTTTAACTTGTTAGGCGTTTGAAAGACTTAGCCCCACTTTTACTGCAAGTGAGTACTCTAGATCTAGTCTTGCCCCCCAAAGGTTAGCTCCCTTTTAATTAAGAGCATGATAATGGTTTACTGATAGGCCAGGCAATTTAGATCGTGTTGTAACCACGGAATATTAATAAGTGGATTTCTATGAATTGGGTAAGAAAGATGGCATTCAATTGTTAGGAATAAACCATGTTTAGAAAAAATAAAGAAGGTTTAAGGTTTGTCAGGCTTCACTGTAATTAACAGCAAAGAAGACCAAGTCCACATGCAATAAAGACATTCAAAATCAACCCTCTTCTTTGGGGGAGGAGGGAAGTTCCCCGATTGGATTTGTTTCCCTGCGTGCTTGGCCTCAGTTCCCTCAATCCAAAACAAAAGACATCCTCGTTAAATAAACCTGTAGGGCTGAGATCAGGCTGGCTAAGCTGACAGGGGGTCTGCAGATCCCCACTGAACAACTCCACGCTCCTGCGAGTCTAGGGCAGAGCCCGATTCGCCGCTGCCTGGCTTGTCACCAGCGCAAAGCTATTGTCAGTGGGAACGGCGCAGCGTTTTGCACGGGTGTGGACAGGTCTGCACAAGGTGCAAGGCAGGAGTGGATGGGGCTCACAGAACCGTTTGTAAGTTACCAAAAAAAAGGGGGGGGGGGGAGAGGGAGGCCCACGCTAGAGATGGGAAAGGGATCCAGAGCCACCGAGTCCTTCCTTGCTGCGTTTCGGGTCCTTGCGACCCCAGTCCCGCTCCGCTAAGGCTCTGTTTCCTCCACCCACCACTGGTGCAATTACCTTGAATGAAAAGGCTCCGAGTAAGCGATCTGCTTTCCCCCTGCAGCAGGCGTGTGCGCAGGATGAATCAAAGTGACGAAGACAGGCTCCCTTGGGGGGGAAACTTCTCCAAAGAAAAACAATCGTGCCTCGGTTATTCCACATTCAGGCGCTCGGCCCCTCGGTGGCAAACCCAGGCTGCGGAACAGGAGCGCCTGAGCCGCGCAATTCGCACGCAAATTGCCGGGAGAATAGAGATTAAAAAAAATTAAAACGAAATAAGCCTCGATTTAATAATCAGCCAAACTTTTCTTCCCTCCACTTCTCCAGTTAGGGGCTCAGAGAGGAGATCCAGCCTTGGGGAAAGGGAAGAATAACTTCCAGCCAACACAACGGCATATCTGGGATTTTTAAAAACAAGTCCTAGGTCCAGGTCCACTCCATTCAGAATTCCGGTTGTAATCTCTAAAGCTTTGTCAAGTCTACAAACCCTTTTTTTTCCCTCCCCCTACACACTCCTCTCTTTCTCTCTCCCCTTCCTCCCTCCCCTGGTCACTCCCCGCTCGTTGAAACTCGAGCCATTTCCTGGACAGTTCTTCTTCCCTCTGCCAATCACAGCCGTCCCAGGCAATGTTTAACTCCGCAGGCTCTTCCCCCTTAGATGCACCGGGACTCGGAGCGGGGATTTCTCTGCCTCCCTCTCTCTTTTAGAGCATTCGCTCTGAAAACGCCTCCAAGTGGCACAACCAAATGAGCAGGGAGAAAATCCCCCTTTAAAATCTGCACTGAAAGAAATTTACAGGCTCCTGTCTGCCAGGCGAATCGCCCCCTCCGCCCCCATCTCATGTTGGAAACCGATCGCATTTAAAATATCCCGATATTTTTAAAAACTACCCTAACCTCTTCTAATTGTTTCATAAAGGGACTGATCCTGACCCACTGAAGTCCACAGAAAGTTGGCAATTAGATCAAGCTCTAAATAGTAAAAAAAAAAGGAGGACTTGTGGCACCTGAGAGACTAACCAAATTATTTGAGCATGAGCTTTCCTGAGCTACAGCTCACTTCATCGGATGCAAGTCCTCCTTTTCGCGAATACAGACTAACGCGGCTGTTACTCTGAAACGTCTCTAAATAGTAGTGAATTGTCCTGGCGCTAGCCTTCATAATGTATAATATTCCCCGGGAGATTTCAGAGTAGCAGCCGTGTTAGTCTGTATTAGCAGAAAAGAGAAGGAGGACTTGTGGCACCTTAGAGACTAACCAATTTATTTGAGCTACAGCTCACTTCATCGGATGCGTTCAGTGGAAAATACCTGAATTTCCACTGAAGGCATCGGATGAAGTGAGTAGTAGCTCAGGAAAGCTTATGCTCAAATAAATGTGTTCGTCTCTCAGGTGCCACAAGTACTTCATTCCTGGGAGAATTTACCCTCCTGGGAAGAAGAGAGTGAAAAAGACACAGGTGAAAGCTTAGGGGTAAAAGCTGATTTAAAAAAAAATTATCCAGCTCGGTCCCGATTCAGAACGCACGCACTTAATCACGTGCTCAGCTTCTCTCATTGAAGGCGATGGGCAGTGACATGGGTTTAAAGCTAAGCATGTACTGAAGGGCTTTGCTGAACTCGGACCCTAATTTTTAGCGGGAAAACAATCTTGCACAACATCATCCATATTAAATGTCAAGGATTCCAGCTTGAGGTGTATTATAAAGAAGCAGTAAAACAGGCAGCTTGCATATGACCGTCAACCCTCACAATTTCAGCACCACCCATTAAAACAACACGGACAAAAAAATCTTCACTTATGTTTTTAAGAACACTTCCAATGGTTAAACCTGAAAATTGTAAAAATCTATTTTTCCACCATTTGTGCTGTTTGTTTATGAACTTCATTCACTCAGCCTGGACAAGGAAAACAGGCTGGTTAATTTCATTCCTACTTTTTGTCACTTTCACTGTCTGGCTGTCCTGCACTAGCACAAGGTGAACAGTCTGGGTTGCTAACACAGCAGAGGAACCTTTAAAGCCAAACAAAAAAACGAATTAGGAAAACAAATGGGAAACTTTATATTGAGTAAGTTTTGGGGGCAGGAACTGCATTTACCTGTGTGTTTCTATAGTCCCTCCCATAATGGGCCCCGAAATCCTGACTGGCATCCGATGAAGTGAGCTGTAGCTCATGAAAGCTTATGCTCAAATAAATTGGTTAGTCTCTAAGGTGCCGCAAGTACTCCTTTTCTTTTTGAGAATACAGACGAACACGGCTGTTACTCTGAAATCCTGACTGGGGCCTTTGGGGGTTACCACAGTAAAATAAATAAATAAACAACCTTAGGTTTGGCAAAACCTTGTTGTATGAAACATAAAATTAGCATCTGATTTTCAGGGGCAGTGCCTCTTTAAGAAATGTACTCCTGATTTCTAAAAAGAAGAGTCTGATCAAATAGTCCAGCAGAAGTTATTTGCCTGGACACACAGATTTAAAAACAATGCATAATTCAAACATCTTAAACTGCTACTAAAATAAACACTAATAACAAAAAGGTTATTTATATAGATTCTATTTAGTGCTTGTTCTGTGGAATCAGCTTGACAACAAGATCAATATGCAGTACTTGCCTCAAATTAAATTAGAGTGTTGATCAATTTAATATTAGCTTATTTAAGCACAGCGCCACTGCACATTTTCTAATCTGTGTGCAATGTTGACAAATGGGCATCCGATGAAGTGAGCTGTAGCTCACGAACGCTTATGCTCAAATAAATTGGTTAGTCTCTAAGGTGCCACAAGTACTCCTTTTCTTTTTGCGAATACAGACTAACACGGCTGCTACTCTGAAACCCACAACACAGTATATCTCTGTTCACATGCTTTGGGACATCAGAAACTCATTTTCAAATGTTCACAACTATATGTACGTCTCCCAGGAAGTACTTTTACCTTGTCACCATCATTAAGACAAGCTATGGAAGGGATGGGGACAAGTTTGTCATTGACTGGAATTCTTAATTTTCTCCCTAAAGTAATGGACATTGGAATGATCTAACTGAGAAGCCGAGATGTCACAGTCAAGATCCAATTTCCCCAGCTCCAAGCATGTCCATTGAAAACACTCAACACATTCTCACATAAATTATTGGCCAACACAGGAAACAGCAGTTTCGCCATTCATCAATATCTTTGCATACTCTGAAAGAATGAAAAGGAAGCATTCCACTGAAAATGACAGATAAGGACATCTATTTTTATATCTGGAAACAGTTCTCTGAATTTATTTTTTGGAGGGATGAAAAGACGGCAGCTATCTATCAACAGCACCCTATTCTCTTTAATGAGTCAATTTGCAAGCTAACCCACAATAGCAAAACTTCTCAACCTGAGAAAAGCAAAAGCCTGTTTAAAATTTAAAAAAAAATAAATTCTGTCATCATATTTAGGCTTCAAGTGATTTCAGTGGGCCCAGGGAGGCTTTCACACCAGTTAGGCTGCTGAATGGAAGCATAATCTCCTTAGAATTCCCTCTCCGCTGCCCTTCTCTCTCTCTCTCAAAGTGGCTGGAATCTTTTTTGTCAACCCTGCAGCAAGAGAATGATGTGGCTAATAAGCATATTAATGAGGTTCCTCAGTGGAGTGTGAATAGGTAAATAAGCCCCAATCTGTTGAGGTTCAGGAGCAAGGGCAGTAAAGCCATCAACAACTAGGACAGTTTGAGCTGAAATAGGAACAGCAGCTCCAGATTTTCAGCAAAAGAAAAGTCAGAAGAGGCACACATTCAGAATCTTTCTACCCCCTGCCAAGTTCTATTTTCTTTCCTTTTCTTCCCCCTTTATAAAGTGTCTTGAGTAGTCACCCGTTTTTTCAAAAGCTCTCACATCCTTTTTCATTCTGGTAATGATACCTCAATAGGGAAGGAGGAAAATGAGGACATCAATACTCCTTTGCACCATAAGTTTCAAAAGCACGAACTGTACTGTCTCTTAGCATATGGACTGAAGGAAGTTGTGGGGTGGGGGAGAGGGAGGAAGGAAGGAGGGAGGGGGAGAAAGTTAAATTGAATCTTTCAGTGCTCTGAAATCTTTGTCACTTCAGTCATCTGGCCTCCCTGTTTCTCTACTCCATAAATAGACATTGATCTAATTAACATTCAGCATCAGCTATGGCACAAAGTATAGGACTCAAATTCCAGATGAAGGCACAACTGTAATTAGAGATGAGTTCAGTCCAATCTCTAGATCTGAACAACACTCAGATTTTGGGGAAACTAGGATCTGAACTTAAACTTGTACCTGGTCCTGGTTTCCACCCTTTATAACAGGATGAGCCAAAACTCAGGTTCCATACACCTTCACATTCAAAGGCCAAAAGGCACTTAGGTGCCCAACTTCCATTGAAGGGCAGTGTGAATTGGGCACCTAACTCTCTTAGGCCCTTTGAAAGTCTCACCCTAACTTTTAAATGTAATGCCGTTACACTCTACAAGCTATCTATCATCAAATGTGGTCTAACTACAGCCCTGAGGACCTAAAAATGGACCACTTCTACTCCTAAAAGTTCCGATGGCATTTTTCAAATGAGTAGGAATGTTAGTTCCAATTACATCAGCGTCCTGGGCCAGCTCCAGCTATCTGCCCACGTACCATTTTCCCCATTTTGGGTAAGTTGCTCATGTCTTGTCTTAAAACGTTGTCTAATAATGCTGTGCAATATTAGACATTTGGGCCAATATTTGTTTTAAATATAACCTAAAATTAAGCTTCTAAATCCATATTTAAACACCTAAATAATATGCCTGATTTTCAAAGCACCTGCAGCTTCCATCAACTTCAGTGGGAGCTAGATCTTCTGCTGCTATCAATGCATATTTTGGATGCTCAGCACCTTTGCAGATATAGCAACTTCTTTAGATGCCTAAATGTGGATTTAAGAACGCAACCGCAGGCATCCATTATTGAACATCTTGGCCTCAGCATTTTTTACCCCTCTTCTTCCAATGTTAAGTGAAGTGGTTGCTATATACATTTTCTAAGATACTTTGGGATGGAAGTCACTTCAAACTATATAAATGATTATTATTAAAGCTGTTCTTTAAATGAGAGTGCCCATCATAAGGCTTAAATTATTAGACTGCAACATCAATAAAGATGCTGCACAACTGAAAAATTGTGGTAAGAATTTATTTATTTTAATGCCAGGAGAATCAGTCATTACACATCAAAGCATGAAACTGACTGAGTACCAAATTATTGTGCAGCAGCAGGATATGTCAAGAGCATCATCAGAGTTTTCCAGTTTGCCATCCACAAGAAGATAAAGCTATACTAAGCATCCAGCAACTGTAAGACCCTTTTTTTCTTTAAACTACAGTTTGTTGCAATGTAATTGCTTATACCTTTCAATTTTTGGTCTACGCCATTTTCATTATGCCACAGCAGAGTCTACTAAGAGAAATACAATTATTTTAGCTAATGCATTAAGACAGTTCGGACAAAAACAAATGATCATTTCTCATCTGCATTCACTATAGTGCCAGCTGACCTCAGCCAAGGATCAGAGTTCCATTGTGCTAGGCGCTGTCCAGCTATATGTTCTTTAGATTGTTAGATAGTAAATCATGTAACCTTCCTTGACAACTGCTGAATATTGTATATTTATTTTACCTATAGGATTCCAGAATTTTTTTAAAAAATTATTTGTATAACTTTGTTGCATGACAGATTTAAAGAACAAGGATGGTGTGGTGACTTACACTTAAAACTTAGGCAATATAGCTGTGCTCCTGGGTATGAAAGTGCTGTAGCTATGCCAGCCTAACTCCTGATAGAGACGCCGCTAGGCTGATGAAAGAATTCTTCCATTAATCTAGCTACTGTCATTTGGGAATGTGGATTACCTACACTTATGGAAAAGCCCCTTCTGTTGCTGTAGTCTAGATCTACATTAAGGGGCTAGAGGCCTCAGGTGTTCTGTGTGATCCTGGACTACAATTAAAAATTAGCTTGACCGACCTATGTGGCTCAGGGCTGTGAAAAATTCTATGCCCTGAGCATAGACACAGCTAGGTCAGTGGAAGAATTCTTCCATTGACCTAGCTGCTGCCTCTTGAAATAGGTGGATTACCTACATCAGTGGAAAAGTCCCTTCCGTCAACATAGGGAGCGTCTACACTCTGGCGCCACTTTAGCCGTAGCCTGAATCTCTCCATGACTCAGCTCCTCACCTGGATAGTGGGGATAATAGAGAATAGAGCCTTCTTTTCTCCCATCCTTGGTCTGTCTAGTCTGTTTAGATTGTAAACTCATCAACTTTTACTAGGTCATTGTACACTGCCTAGCACAACAGGGCCCTGGTCTCAGTTGGAGCTTCTAGGCACTACCCACAGTACAAATATTAAACAAAAGAAAATCCTCACTTTATTATGCAATCTTGTGTAAACAAATATACACTGTCTCCTCTCATAGGGCACATGCACCACTTTCCTTCAGGGCCAATGACAAGGTCATTGGAGTTTATATTTTCAAGTTGCACCAAAGCTCCGTGTAAACAACAATAAATATTATGTTACTGATGCAATACCCTGAGGAGACCCCTTATGAGACAGCAGGTAACTTTAGGACCGAACCATCTTCTCAATCTTTTAATGACTAATAATGGTACGTTCCGTGATTATGGAGGGTTAAAATTTAATAACAGTTATGAGGTACTAAAACTCTGCTTATGAGGGTCAGATAAGACAGACAGACAGTTCAACAGATTCCATGACTGAAAAGTAAAATAGACCAGGAAATGTTCCACATAGTAGATACAAGTAAGCAGGCTAGAAGCTTGATTTCAGGGGAATGTAATTAGATATTTAGTTATGACAGTTATGCGAAAAAAAATTAGAGGAGTATGTGTTGCTGCAGGAAGGGCAGGATTCTTTTACCACGGCTTCTGTAGTAAAAGGTATGGATGTTGGTAGGTGTGTAACACTGCCCTCTAGTGGAAGGAATGTGTCAGACTGGTTCACATATACAGACATTCCTTTGAGATACAGCCACTTTTTTTTTTTTAGCTCACCAAGTTCAGGCCTGTGTTTTTGGAGCCAAAGATTCTACATCCAGCACTGCAAGTATGTAGTTCTCTGATGACCACAGTACGCAACACTAGATTAACAAGGGCAGGGCTGTCAGAGTGTACTTTAAGCTTAATGCTCAATTAAGGGAATTTTATAAATTCAGTTCAATATGGCAAGCCTTTCCTTCCCTAGGGACTGCACTTTGTCACGGCAGGAAGGCTTGTATGTTCTAATGACCCTGAGACCTACACTGGTGGGAGTTTTAACTCCTGGAAGTGCCACCCAGGCAGGACAGGTCAAAGAGTAGGGACCAGATGCAAGTGGTCCACTGGTCCTCCAGATCAGAGGGAGGCAGTGATCAGCCAACCACCTATCCTCCTAAAAAGTAAAGTTAGAGAAACAGATCAAGGTATGCATTCCAGCAACAAGCATGATAGACAGGGATGGCAGAGCCTTGTGTGTGCTCATGCCTTCCATCCTGTGCCTGGGAAGGATTCAGATGGCAAGCCTTAGACCTGGCAATCATTAGATCTGAAATAATCATCAATGCTAAGAGCAACAGTAAGTAGCACACAAGCTGTTGACTTTGAGAAAGCTATTAAGAGTATGTGGAAACCCTAAGGAATTCTGACTGGAATCCTATAACAGAAGTTTTTTCAGAAGGATCCAGTCAGTGCAAACTTTAGCATGAAGTTGTGGAACATAGCAATGGCTTATCCCAACTTGCGCTCCTCTCTTTCCCATTGACTGCTGAAGGCAAAATACTCAATTGCATACACCAAAAGTTAACAGATAAAATCAATCTAATTAAGATGAAGAACAAGATGCTGATACATGTAAGGTGGACCTAGACAAATTAAAGACACTCAACACAGAGTGCTTCTCAGACTAGACCCAAGTACAGCCCTCAGACTCTTGGTAACTTGCAGCATGGCACTCAGTTGAGAGTTCAGCAGTATCGTGTGTCAAGAGTTCTCCAGTTGTTTCAGTCATTGGACCACTTTGTAAGAGGGAAATCATCTCGTGAACCAGCTCACTTCCCAACATCCCAGTCCCCTCACTCTATGATTCTCAAAATATTTTATGCTGCAGACCAGTAGTCTGAAGAGCCCAGACAGATAGTAAATCTAATGAAGAAAATAAATGTTTTAAATTATCCTGCCAATATTTAATGGGATATTTACCCCAATTAAATCCAAATAAGGGACACAAAAAAAATAGAGTGGTTAATTTGTGTTTTTAGCCATCCAGGAAAGTGAAGGACTAGAGATCCATAAAAATAAACAGATGTTAAGTCAAGAACTAGAGAAGCAGAGAGAAATAACAAATTTTGGACTGCAGAGAATATTTCAGCTAATCAGAGTTCTTCACGGTGCACAGAGGGTGAAAACATGATGGTCCCACTAAGCATTTATACAGTAGTAGGAACTGAAGCAAGGAAAAGGGCCTGTAAATTATATTCCCTGAAGCCTTACATGCAGTAATCTATTCCCTAAAAAATCAGCTGTCCCACCCATTCAGTATGCAGAAACCCGTTACGAATTAAATTCTGGAGAACAGAGAAGCTGACACCTCTTCAACAAAAACTGCTGCAATCTCCAGAGGGACAAACTCCCTGTACAACAGAAGAGAAAACTGGGGGGGAAGGGGAGGAAAGAATTGTAGAAGAAAATACAGATTAAAGCAGGGTAGCTGTAGTGTGATTCTAAGCCTCTGGAGGAAAAAATATATATATATAATTTACTAGTAAGAAGTGACACTGTCCTAGCCTATGTCCCCAAATCAAATAGAGAATAGTAACTGCAAGCAACAGTCAGCAACAACCAATTCATTTGCACTACGAAATTGTATTTACATAGACATAAAGCCCTGATGTCAGTCACTGTGGTGGTGGTGTCCCTTTCCTTTGCAAGTTAGCTGTCATTGTACACAAATTGCCTTGAGATCTCAGAAGTGAGATTCTCCGGGTGGGAGAGAAGGAGGGGTGGGCAGGAAGGAATGACAGGTTTGGATCCTCTTGTTTAGAGGCTACAAGGACAGCATGAACTGGAAGTATCTGACCCCTCACATCAAGGATCAGATAAAATGCCTGCTAGAGGATTCATTGTAAAATGGAGAAATGCTTCCTTCAACTCCAGAACAGGACAGCTCTTCTATTATTCTTTATTATTCTGAAACAGGAAAAATAGTAACACAGGGTCCAAAACCCACACAGAGAGAGGACCCTCAACATGTGGAACTCCACACCCCGAGGCAGGAAGGAGTCTCAGCAACCACACACTTCCCAAGCCGGGGGCTGTGTGCTGGTCTGAGCATGGGTCACGGAAAAAGTGGGCAGTCTGGGAAGGAGCAGGTGGGTTGGGGTGAATGTTAAAGAATAACAAAAGGACACACCTGGAGGTGCTCACCCCAAAGCTGTAATGAAGCCTGCATCTTGCATTGAAACATGGGCCTCTACAACAATAATTCAAGTCTCCTGAGGGCCTCCTGGGGGAATCCATTGGGTTTGGAGCCAGGCCAGCCCAGCAGCTTGTTCTGCAGGGGGAGCGAGGGAACGGGGCAAACCTCATCTTCCCGATGAAGCAATTAGGGAAAATTCCCAAAGGAAAATCTTGCCATGACTTCCTTCTCTTTTGAGCTCTCTGACAGGTTTTCCTGGAGGACGAGAAAATAGGGCCTGATATTTCACACCCAGGATGTAGGCAAAAAAACTTCTCCATTTCTCAGGTACCAAGAACAGAGATAATTCCAGAGAAAAATTCCCCACAATCTTTCACATCTAAAAAACTGACAGATCCACTACCTGTCTGAGATCCTCCTTTAAGAGAAGCGGGGTTGGGATGGGAACAAAACTGCCAAAGGAAAACATTTGTAGATCTCTTCCAAAATCCAGGTGTCCAGTCACAAGTAATACCATTGCTAATTCATTCATTGAGAAATCTTTTCAGTACATTGAATGGTAGCTACCACCACTATGTTTTATTGAGTGCAGCACATGACCAGATTTTCTACTGCTGCTTAGCTATTACTGTGACAGGTGCTGCAGAAAAGCCTGATGGCTGGATCCTCAGCTGGTGTAAATCAACATAGCTCCATTGATTTGTTCACCAATTCACAGCAGCTGAGCATCTGGTCTCAGTCAGTCATTCTTTGGAAGCTTCTTACTACTGACTGGCTACAAGTACTTACTTCCCCTGTTGCTTTATAGAACGAATAAGCATAGCGATAGGATTCTTGCTAGAGAGCTGTCAGTACAAAAAGCCATTATAACTGGTTCCGTCTTCTCAATACAAACCAATAAACAAACCTGCAAAGAGACTCCACTACCTCTTAGCCACAGATAGGGTGGTCTCTTGAGGTCAAAATCGTACACATTAGCAGAGTGGTGAGGGGAAGCCATTTGCAGCTGTTTGTATGATACATATCTTGTGAATAAACAAACTTAATTTTCCAGTACTGCCAATCTCTAAACATCCAGAGACACACATTTTACAAATAAACACAAAGAGTGCTGCTTGACTGAATCCTACTCCTAGAACTCACTTCAGTGTCACAAGCTTTTCAGGTTTCAGAGTAACAGCCGTGTTAGTCTGTATTCGCAAAAAGAAAAGGAGGACTTGTGGCACCTTAGAGACTCCACAGTATGCACCCGATGAAGTGAGCTGTAGCTCACGAAAGCTTATGCTCAAATAAATTGGTTAGTCTCTAAGGTGCCACAAGTACTCTTTTTCTTTTTACAAGCTTTTCAGCAGATTACAAATTCTTGCTCCCCCCCACCACCCCCGACATTTCAGTTCCTGAAGAACAATTGTGACTGACTGTCTCATTTTTGGATTAAGAGAGATCTAGAGAAAAAGCAGATTAAGGTTTCTAACACTGACACTGATTTTTACAAATTTAGTTGGGGTGGAAGAGTTAAGTGCAGCAAATCTTAAAATTAGCTTAAAATTCCAACTTAGATATAAACTTCAGTAACTTCAAGAATGGAACAAGAGTAGTCTTAAATCTGTACAAAGTCCCCTTTTCAAAAGAATAGATTGAGGTCAGATTTTCTCTCTGTCTCTTTCTCTCTCGCTCTTTTTTTTTTTTTTTTTTTAATTTTAAACCGTTACAGATCCTCTTCCAGTTTGTTAAAAAGCACCTCTGATTTCCAGTAAATAGGGACTCTCTGCATCATGGTGGCTGTGACATGGAGACTTGAGGGTAGAAGGGGGAAAGCAACATATTTATCCTCCCAAGACCCCTGTGACGTACGACCCGGAACCCAATAGGATCCCTGTGAGGTAGGGAAGCATTATTATGCCCATTTTACAGTTTGGGAACTGAAGCACAAAGAGGCTAGGTGATTTGCCCAGGGAAAGACACTCTGGCTGGTCTACACTACAGATGTAGGTTAACATAAGGCAGCTGATGTCGACCTGTTTATGTCCATGTACACACTACAGCCTTGCTCCCGCTGATGCTGGAGCCGTGACATTGACAAGAAAGACTGGCTGTCACTGGGGCAGGTCGGGGGCTCCAGCTAGAGCCCTGCTGCCCCTGGGTTCCCCTTTCCCAGCCGGGCTGAGCTTGCCCTCCTCCCCACTCAGAGCCTGGCTGCCCCCCAGCTTCCCAGTCCTGGCTCCCGGCCCAGCTGCTGCCCAGGCTCCCCACTGCCAGCCAAGCTGCTTCCCGGGAGGCTCCTGACTCCGTGCTGCAGCTGGATACTGGCAGAAAGCTCCATGCCCAGATTCCAGGCAGCTCCTGGGCTCCCATCAGGGAACGTCAGTGCAGTCACCAGGCTCCCTGCAGTGAGTGAGCGCCTTGGTGCAGCCAGTGAGCTCCCCATGGGGAGTGGGGAGCCCAGGGCACAGCCCGGCTCGGAGCTGGGCGTGGGAAGCTGAACAGGTACAGTCTGGCGGCTGCCCAGAGGCTCCCAGATTCCAGGCATAGAGCTCACAGCCGGGAGCCCAGCTGCGGCAGGGAGCAGGGCGTTGACAGCTCAGGGCACAGCTGGGCTCCTGGCAGCAGGGAGCTGAGATTCTGGGGGGCAACCAGGCTCCTGGTGGGGAGCTGTGTGTGGAGCTCAGAGCCCAGGCTCTCAGCCCCCCACACTACCCCTCTTAAGTCAGTGGAAGAGCTCCAGGTGAGGGTAATGTGGACATGAACCACTGCAGCAATTACTAACATAGGTCGATTTACGTTTCTAGTGTAGACATGCCCTCTGACATCTTCAATGGGGATGGAGAGGGTTCGTGTGGAGGGAGGTTTTCTGTTGTGAGGGTGTCTTCAGAGAGTTCTCCCCCCCCCCGCCCCCATCATCCATTCTCGGACGATAGCCTGTTGACTGGCCTGCAAAGTGCTTGCTGATGCTGTGTGGAGAACTGGCTGGCCACATGGTGCTGCCTCTCCTTGTTTCCAGCCGCTAAATTGCATTTGAAGACAGCTACAGATACATTCAGTACTTTCCTAGTGTCCTTTGTCTATGTAAGCCATTGCTGTATCATTGCCAGTGCTGGGGTTATAGAAGGGAACAGCACTGGAACAGCAGAAATTCTGGGAGTAATTCTGAGACCCAAACACTCCAGAACTCCACTGGGTTGTGCTGGCAACCAAGATTATCCCACCTTCTCTCTACAGCTAGATTCCCACGCTCCCCTATTAAATGAGGTACACAAGATGCCCCAATGTGGGTGAGGCAACAAGAGCTGGCTCCCCTTTGTGATGCTCATGAGTGGGAGTGGAAGCAGGTCCACAAGACACACTACACTAAGATGTGGTCCATGTGATGAAAAACCTTGAGAACCCCTATTTTAAAGATTTGGGTCCAGATTATGCCACCTTGCTGACACTGAGTAGTGCCTTAATCCTCAAGGACAAAAAAAGGCAAAATACAAGCAAAAGCTCCAGAATCTTGCCCTTCATTTGCAGGCTTTTGCAATGATATTCTGGAGATCTCTCTAGCGTTAAGATTTCGCAGTCTTCAGACCGAACAGTGAAGCACTTGCGGCCTCTCTGATAAATTCCTACCTACCTATGCTCTGCTGTCACAAGCAGTTTGCCGAGGACACACCCTGCTTGCTAGAGTGAACACAGATAGAAATCCCTTTGAAGTCCCAGGGAGGTTAAAACCATCTGAAATGAATTTCTACAGAAAAGTAATGTACAGCATGTTTGGGTGCAGGTAGCGGCAGGGCAGAGAGTGGGGAGGGAAGATGCTGGTGGTTTAAATTAGATATGAGAGACGCACTTGCCTTTTTGGGGCCCAAGACAGTCCAAGGTCGTCAAGTATAATTAACTGCCGTGCAAATCGTAACATTTGACTGGTTCACCCACAGATCTCAAGGGCCGAGTTGTGTAGTAAATAATGGCAGTCACTTATGTGTTCGAAGGGGGAGGGGTCATAGTAGAGTTGTGTGAGAGAAAAACTAGGCCAGCTGTACCAAAAATCTAGATAATTGAATTCTAACTCTTTCTAGAAATGGTATTTTTTGTTGCCTCATCACTGTAGTATCTGAGCAACCAACAATCTTTAAAACTCTCCCTGTTAGGTAGGGAAGTGCGGTTACCTCAGTGTACAGGGGGGGAACTGAAGTACTCAGGGTATGTCCACACAGGGATAAAAGACCTGTGGCTAACCAAAGTCAGCTGACTCAGGCTAACAGGGCTCAGGCTGAAAAATTGCTGTGTACAGTTCAGGCTCAGGCTCAAGCCTGAGCTCTGAGACCCTTCAAGGACTGTAGCGTACCTACCCCTGCACAGATTCTCCAATGAGCTAAAGGTCTAATCCTACCAATATTTAAGCATGTGACTAAGGTTATTCCTGTGTGTTTTTCTTTGCAGGATCCAGACTTTAGTTAGTTCTTCCCTGCTGAATCCTCCCTCCCCCCTCCCCCAATAAACATTAAGAAGGGAACAGGAAAAAATACTTTAAAGAATTTCCTTTTTAAAAAATTCAGGACATACCACGATTTATAGAGCGCTCCCATAGACGTTGTTGGTTTGGTTTGGTTTTTAATTAGTCAATTTCAAACCATTCAAATCGGTATTGTTCCTGTAAGGGAAGATTTATGTTTGTAAGGCAAAGTCAGCTATCAATATATGACACAGAACTGTCATTTTTTATATGTAAAAAGTTGCGGTGCTGACCTACAAGAAAAAGTAGTGAGGAAACTGCAGTGCTCAAGAATGGGTGTACGGTTTGTGAACAGAAATGGAAGAGACGACTCACTTTGCAAACTCCTTTTGCAGTGAGTACAAGCTTGAAAAATGGAGGAGGGAAAGCAGGTATAAGAATAACAAAATAAAGGCTTGTTTTATTAAATAATTTAGTGGGTATACTCAGTGAAGCACGTTAGCAAAAAGTAACTTTGAAAATGGCCTATACTTGTATAAGACAAATATAATAATATCTGCTCGAGAAAAAAAATTGCTGTACATTCCTAAATGTACATTTTGAGATTCCTCATGTTCCTCAGTGCCCATCTGCTCCAATCGCTATCCTCCAAGGATTCCCTGCTCAATATGTAGCTCTTTCCTGAGACCTGACTAACAATGCCAACCTGGGCATCCATATCAAATGTGCTTTAATGACAATGTAAAAAGATGCCTTGATCCAGTTGCCAACTTGGTACGTCAACCTGTGATCAGCGTCAAGGCTTTCTGGCTTGCACATCCTCAAGAAAGATTCTTCTCTCACACCTGTGCAACTCATTCCTTTGGGAGGTAGAGGTAAAGCTGGACAAAAAAATTTCCCTCAAAAATTTTTCAGCAGAAAATGGCCTCTCTTTCCCAAAATGATTTTTTTTTTGTAGAAAATTTTAATTTATTTCAAACTTTGTCAGTTTTTGAAAGCCTGTTGAATTCTTCAGTTATTATGATGACTTCATAATATAGGGTGCATTTCTGAGGTTCTTCTGTATGCAGTGAAGAACAATCCAGCATTGGCAGGGTGTGGGATTAGATGACCTTTTAAGACCTTGGCTTTAAGCCTGATTCTAAGTCAGAGAATCATTTTCATATATTCACTACCAGTGTACTAGTTTATCATCTATGAGAACTTGCTTTTGACTTGAACAAACCGACCCTCCCACTCTCCCTCCCCCAAGTTTAAGTCAAAATACTGAAGACAAAATACTTGTTTGACATTTACAGTTAACAAATACCAATGTATCCCTAGAATATGTTCAATAATATGTCTTAAGCATAGCAAGAGTAAGTCTGACTAGTCTAGTTAAAGGAGGAAAGTGTTTAAGGATTACTCAGTCCCAGCTGGGAGAAGAAATAAACTTAAGAGTCTGCATCCTGGGAAATGCAAGAACCACCATATAGATTTCCAGAAAGCAATTTCTTATCTGCCAGCTATTTCCAGAGTATTAAAACATGGATCAGTCATTTACAACCCAATTATGTGGGACAATTCACAACTCATGTATACATTCACTCACTGCTGTCATTAATAACAGAGAAAAGGAACCCATTTTAAATAGCATTTTCTTTTTTCATGTTTTTCCTATAGGAAAACCAAAAATATAGACCAAGGCTCATTAAGGTGGCAATCACCACTAGAAGAGGAAAACCAACGGAAGTAAGAGTGATTATATCAAAAGTTAATATAATAGCTAGATTTCTTTAATGCACAAAGAATGAGTCACGATTTTCAGTCAGCAATCTATAGAATGATTTTAGACATTTTCAGTCCTGCTCAGAGCTACCCTAACCAATCTTTAAGCTGTTTGCACCTACAGCAGGCCATTCTGGTAGCTAATGATTACCAGAGAATGGGGTGGTAAGCGGTGGAGGAGCTCCTGAGCCACCTGCGGAATTCCCCCATGCTAAGGGAAATCTGTAGGGGCCAGTGAAGCATACATTATAGCAGCCATGGTGGAGGCCAAGATCTAGCCTTAAAAAGAATTGTATATGACACGGCACTACATAGACAGTTGTGGAAATAAAACACTTGTCCCCTAAAGAACCTGCAGTAGCAATCATTAAATCATTTTGCTTTCGTCAAATACTTAAACACATGGACAATTTTTGTCATTTTCACAATAAAACTCCACCTTCCGTAACTGCAAATACTATTTTAAGTGAGCAGAAAGTAAGTGGAATGAAGTTCTGGAATATATTACACTATACAATTTCATCTATGGTATTCCCTGGCAAACTACCACCTGGCATGATACCATAAAGACACCCAACCTGACATGTAAAAGATGAAACCAAAGGATTGCAAAAAAACTCTGGAAAAACTTGTATTTAATGCCTTCTAAATTGACGCAATTTAATTTCACAGCAAGTTTGTTGCGGGAATGGGTAGGGAAGGAAGATCATCAGAGACAACAATTTGGAAAGTTTATTTTATTTTTCACCCTAAACACTGATTTACACATTTACTACATGTAGGGGGATTTAATTAGACCAAACAATAAGTAAATAAATAAATAAAAATCAAACTACTATGGTAGATGGTATTTCAGTATAATATCTAAAACATACTATTTCATAGATTTTCATAGGACTAGAAGGGACCTGCACTCAAGGCAGGACTAAGTATTATCTAGACCATCCCTGACAGGTGTTTGTCCAACCTGCTCTTAAAAATCTCCAGCGATGGAGATTCCACAACCTCCCTAGGTAATTTATTACAATTCTTAACCACCCTGACAGTTAGGAAGTTTTTCCCAATATATAACCTAAACTGCCCTTCCTACAATTTAAGTCCATTGCTTCTTGTCCTATCCTCAGAGGTTAAGGAGAACAATTTTTCTCCCTCCTCCTTGTAACAACCTTGTATGTACTGTTATTATGTCTCCTCTCAGTCTTCTCTTCTCCAGACTAAACAAACCCAATTTTTTCAATCTTCCCTCATAGGTCATGTTTTCTAAACCTTTTATCATTTTTGTTGCTCTTCTCTGGACCCTCTCCAATTTATCCATATCTTTCCTGAAATGTGGCACCAAGAACTGGACACAATACTCCAGCTGAGACCTAATCAGTGCAGAGTAGAGCAGAAGAAAAACTTCTCATGTCTTGTTTACAATACTCCTTCTAATACATCCCAGAATGATATTTTCTTTTTTTGCAACAGTGTTACGCTGTTCACTCATATTTAGCTTGTGATCCACTATGACCTCCAGTTCCCTTTCTGCAGTACTCCTTCCTAGGCAGTCATTTCCCATTTTGTATGGGTGCAACTGATTGTTCCTTCCCTAAGTGCAGTACTTTGCATTTGTCCTTATTGAATTTCATCCTATTTACTTCAGACCATTTCTCCAGTTTATCCAGATCATTTTGAATTTTCATCTTATCCTCCAAAGCACTCGCAATCCCTCCCAGCTTGGTATCATCCACAAACTTTATAAGTGTACTTTCTATGCCATTATCTAAACCGTTGAAGTCAGAAGGGCCATTTTAATCATCTAATGTGTCCTCCAGCATAACCCGAGCCATAGATTTTCACATTAACTACTTTAGTCAGCCCATAACTTCTGGGTGAGCTAGGAGAGATCTTTTAGAAAGACATCTAGTCTCAATTTAAACTCTTCAAGTGATGGAGAATCCATAACATGGCTAGGAAAATTGTCTCACTGGTTAATTACCCTTACTGTTTAAAATGTGCACCTTATTTTTAGTCTGTACCACAGTTGCCAACTTTCATGCAGTATATAAGCACCCCAACTTTCACAGTTAGCCAAAAATCAAGCTAATCCCATTTCAAAACAAGGCCAAAACAAGCCAATCCCTAAGAACTCCAACACTCTGTGTGACTAGATCCCGCCAGAGTGCAGTCTGGGACTGTGGTGGGCCCGCTGTGCACCCCGACTCTCTCCTGCCCTTGCCCCTGCTTGCCGGGAGCTGATTAAAAAAAAAAAAAAAAAAAGCAGCAACAAGCTACAAGCCAAACAAGCAACAAGCCAAAAACTAGCCAACAAGCAACTCACAAGCCAATTAAGCCAAAAACAAGCCCAATTTCTGCGTCTTTTTCACGGGTTTGGCATGTCTGGTGTGTACTTGGCCTTTGGATCTTGTTATGCCTTAGTTTGTTTGATTAAAGATCCCATTACAATCAGAAATCTCTTCTCTGTGTAGACTCATAGACCATGATCAAATCAACTTTGTCTCAGATAAGTTAAACATACTGAGCTTCTTTAGTTCTCATTGTAAGGTAGGCTTGCAGACTCCAAATCATCCTTGTAGCTCTTTTATGAATCCTTTCCAATTTCTCAATACTCTTTTAAAATGTGGACACCAGAGTTGGACACAGTATTCTAGTAGTGGTCTCACTAAGACTATATAAAGGAGAAATATCTCCTCTCTACTTCTGATTGATATTCCCCTGCTTATACACCCAAGAACTGCATTAGCTCTCTTACCACATCACAATTGCAGCTCCTATTCAGCTGGTTATCTACCATGACTCTACGTCCCAGTCAGTCATTGCTTTCCAAAATACTCATTGCTCACCCTCTACAGATATATAGCTATAATACTTAGCACTTCTGAAGTACTTTTCTTCTTCCGTTACATCGTCCAACATCCTTGTGAGGTAGGCTGGTCTTAGTATGTCTACACTTAAACTGCTGTAAGTGGCAGAGCTGCTGCTGTGCTGCTTCAACACTTCAGTGTAGACGCGCACTACAGCCATGGAGAGGCGGATTAACAGCAGCAATGGGAGAACTCCTCCCATGAGGTGGTAGCCAGGTCAACAGAAAAATTCTTCCATTGACCTAGCACTGTCTACACTGGAGGTTAGGTTGGGTTTTTCCACTCCTAAGAGACATAGCTATGGCGACGTAAGATTCCAGCATAGACCAGCCCTTATTCCTATTTGACAGAGCAGGAAACGGACACTGGGGTTGTGACTTTTCTGAGGCCATGCAGCAAATTGGTGACAGCGTCAGAACTAGAACTCGGTGGTTCCTGGCTCCCAGTACTGTGCTCAAACCAGCCTTTGTTAAAGATCCTTCCATCCGGAACTTGCATTGAAAACCACTGCCACAGCACTAACAAACCCACATCTTCCTTGCATCTTCCACTGTTCAGCAAATAATACAAAGCATAGTATAAATGAAAAAAACATCAAATCAAAACACTTAGGCAAAACACAAATGCTGCAAGAGGCTCAGCATAGCGAGCAGATCGAGGGACGTGATCGTTCCCCTCTATTCGACATTGGTGAGGCCTCATCTGGAGTACTGTGTCCAGTTTTGGGCCCCACACTACAAGAAGGATGTGGATAAATTGGAGAGAGTCCAGCGAAGGGCAACAAAAATGATTAGGGGTCTGGAACACATGACTTATGAGGAGAGGCTGAGGGAACTGGGATTGTTTAGTCTGCGGAAGAGAAGAATGAGGGGGGATTTGATAGCTGCTTTCAACTACCTGAGAGGTGGTTCCAGACTATTCTCAGTGGTAGAAGAGGACAGGACAAGGAATAATGGTCTCAAGTTGCAGTGGGGGAGGTTTAGGTTGGATATTAGGAAAAACTTTTTCACTCAGAGGGTGGTGAAACACTGGAATGCGTTACCTAGGGAGGTGGTAGAATCTCCTTCCTTAGAAGTTTTTAAGGTCAGGCTTGACAAAGCCCTGGCTGGGATGATTTAATTGGGGATTGGTCCTGCTTTGAGCAGGGGGTTGGACTAGATGACCTCCTGAGGTCCCTTCCAACCCTGATATTCTATGATTCTATGATTCTATACATGCAAACAGCTGTTTTCACCAGTGTGCGGAATGATGTATTGTACGCAGTTATGAACCTGCAGGAAAATGTGCTGCAAAGATGCTCTTTCCATGACTGTCCATGCATTGCAATTCACAGAATGTCTCTGGTGTTTGACAAATAAAATTTGAAAATAAACTATACAATACCTGTTTGCTTTTTTCCATTGAGTAGGCAAAGGCTAAATGAATGCAAAACACTAGATCAGGAAAAGCATTGCTTCAATAGGTGTGTCTAGGTGTCCTATACATGTTGCTGCTTGACAGTTCTCCCTTTTTGTGTGGGTGGTTTTCAAAAAGAGGCAGACTTGTAGCTCAGAAATGATATCACAATGCAAAGTTAACTCACTGAGTGCCTTAAGACTGCACACCACCAAGTAATGCTCAGCAAAACAACCCTTTTCATTTCTTTCCTTTTGTATGCCATAGCAATCAAATTTACAACAAAGTTCATTCAGTCATTAACATATGAAAAGCTCTCATTTTTGGGTGAATGGTGAGAAGTGCAAAATATTATTGGGATGGCTTTTGGAAGGGCCGGACCTCTGGGTTTCTCTGCAGAAAGAGGTAGTGAATTTGGAGAGTTAAGTCTCTACTACAACAAGGCATTTGCTTCAATTCCAGCCATCCATGTAGATGTACTGTGCAAAATCCTAATGCAGACAAGGAAAGATGTGATTTGTACACACAGAGCTAATTTCTTTTTGAAGCCATCATAAGCACAAATTGCATCTTTCCTTGTCTGCATTAGTGGTATATACCAATTACACTAAAATGATGGCAGGCTACTGATTGCTGGAACTGGGAATTAGCCCCAGTGTGGCCAGGGAATTAGTACCTGCATACTTGTGTTTTAAACAAAGGAAAGGAGGACAAGATTGTAAGCACATCTGTTGCCTGGAAGCTGCCTTTCATTTTCATGCTCTGCTCTTTGTTATCAAACAGTATAACACAAACATGTTTTGGGCCTGCCTAAGGCAGCTACAACGTCAAGATTTCCACATTTTCTGGTCGATGTTACTTTAAATGTTAAAAAAGATGGATTTCTTGCCCTGGTGTCACAGAGAGTAAAGACAGCCATTTGTGGGGGAAATGAGACAGAATTCAAGAGACCAAATGGCTGCAGGGATTGGTAGAGATACTAGGTGAGATTATGTGTTGTACCTCTAAGTGGTGCAGCACAGAAGTCACAGCACCTGGGGTGAGGGGCGCAAGTGGCTTTGAGCCATCTTTATGCCCTCCTGTTTGTGGGCTTCTCCAGGGGGAGAAGAGGCCTCTGGCATACTTTAGCAGCTTCACAGGGCTACCCTATGGGCCATAGAGCTGCCCGAAATCTCAACAGCACTGTGTATCACTATTTTTAGGTGCTCTCTCAAGCAGAGCTAGCACGAGTCTGTCGTACCCACACAGGGAATTACACCTCCCAGCTACTGCATAGACATGCCCCTTTGACTCCAGTCCAGGTCAATAGTCAAACAATGTTACATTCCAGGTCATGCCTACATCATTCAATAAGTTTGCAGTTTCATTGCAGTTTCTAGTGGACAGATATCAACATCATGGGACAGCAAAATTGGTACAAATTGACACCCTTGATGATCCTTTCTCTGGAGAGGCCAGGGAATGACTAGGTATGGAAACTGAACTGCTGCACTCTCCTATATGATGGATCTCCAGTCCCAGGTGAAACACATTGCCGCAGACGTGCAAGGCAATTTAACCTGCAGCTGCCTGTGCTGTACCTGTTCCACAAATAAACAGAGGCTTTTGATTGTCAGACTGCCAATCCAGCCCTTTATACGATCTCTCTCTTCACTATAAATTTGAACGATATATTTAAAGGATTCCACTTTATTTAATAAGCAACGTCTTCAGCAGTCGTGCTTGATTTCTTTAAAATACTGGAACAGTGTAATTCAAAATGAACTTTGATCCAAAACATATATTCCTTTATGACGGCAAAGAGCTTTTTTAATTCTCAGTAGCTGACTGAAAGCACTTTCTTCTGCTGACACTATAGTGTAACTGCCATCCAAGATGCCACCCTATGGTGAGACCGTCATTCTCTTTCATAAAAGAACCAGTAATGTGGCCGTGCTCTACATTAGGTTACTGGGCATATATCCCCTTTTCCAGCACAGCACTTAATTAAGCACATGTGTAACTTTAAACACAGGAGTATTCCATTGGTTGCCACAGCTCACATGGTTTAAATATAAACACAAAGAATGCAGAAACATTTTCAGCTTGTGAGGAAACAACCTACTAAACTTCAGACACTTCAGGATGAAAAGGCCAGGTAAAGAATGTGTCTAGTTCCATAGAGTTCTATAACACAGTTAAAGAAAAGGAAAAGCACCACTTTGAGGAAAGGAGCATTCAGTGAAAAACAAACCCAGGAACCCAAGAACTTAAGGGCGCAGATAAAGACAGAATCCTGATTTAGAGCTCACTCATTTCTGAGAAAATGAATAAATATTCTTGTCCATTATTTCTCCTTATCTGGTAAGATGTTTCTAACAAAACCTGCATACAGAATAAAGGTGTGTGTGATGTTTTTATTGCCACTGTTGTCCATCCAAGATGATGGGTCTGGTTTGAGAGTCACAAAAACATTCTTGCTAAAAACGCTGCCAAAAAACTAAACGAAAACAGCACACCCATTTTGCAGCACTATCCGCGTCTATTTTGTTTTTTTTCCCCCCAGGGGATGTTTATATGGACTAAGATTCATTTAACAAGGCAAAAGTTGGAGCTCTCACGTACTACATTATGTCTCTGCAGGTTCTCCTGACGAGGGTTAAATCTTTACATCACTTCTAAGTGAGGCAGCCAAGAAAAAGAAGAAACAAATGCTGCTGCTGCTACTACTGAGCACAGAGGCCTCCCTTTTCAAGAAATGTGATTTATGGAATGAAGTTCCTGGCATGTCTGCCACAGGGTGTCACAATGTGTGTCTAAAATCCAAGGCTGAAATATGATCCCTGTTCCTTCCAAAGCACATTGTGGCTTCTAGCAAGTTCTTTTTTCAAAATTGTAAGCAATCAGTTTCTCAGGAGGCTGTATTTTTTATGTCTGTTGCATTATGAAGGGCGTATTAATCATCCCTTTTATTTTGTCAGTGCTACTCAATGTTTCTGGGGGATTTGGAGGGGTTTCCTTATAATTTCATGAGAGTTTAGTGCTTGTGAAAGCTGCTTTTTTGAAAGCCCCTAGAAACTGTTGTTTTTTCTTTCTTGTTATCTGGAGATCTGATACAACTTGGACCGCAGCAGAGCAAACCTCTCCACATTGCCATACCAACCTCTCTCAACACAGACCGAGACACCTCTCCTTGTAAGAGGGTAGCTAACCCTCCATGTTCAGTCCGTTCTTAGCCTTTCAGCTGCCCACTGTTGTTTACTAGACACTTGCCTACTGAGAACTGGAGGGAGGTCATCAAAGTCAGTTCACATAAGCTACCAAATGACCATCAGGTAGAAACAAATGCAAAGTCATTTCTGACCTTGGGCTGGATCTGAACCGTTCACAGAAAGGGCTTTTGTTCTCCAACATCCAATGCTCAGGCCCTCCATTCTCTTTCATTTGGGGCAAATGTTTCTATAATATTCACCTTTTCCTCAATTACATTTCGTATCCACAACATATTTGATCAGTTACAGAATTCTCTCTCCCTCTGCTATGAGCCGTAAAGCACTGATCCTTTCAGGAACTCAGATCTAAGAACCAGTAAAGTTATTCACCACCATTACTATTTTCTTTGTAGAGCAGTAACACTCAGATATCCTCTTCAGGCTCAGGGCTCTATTATGCTTGATTCTGTACAGGCCACAGGAACACGGTCCTTGCCCTGAAGTGCTTTCATTATTTGTTGGCTATTTATTGTGGACGACATGGCATCAGAGTATATAAGACTGAAGGCCAAGAGGGGTAGTCGCCTAATGAATTAGTTCAGGGAGGGTGTTGTGGAAGAAAATACAGAGACATTAGTGGGATGTGAATAAAAGTTTTCCTAGTTGCTATATTAGTTGTATATTAGTAACAAAAAGCAGAATACATGAGAGATGGTGCTAAATTATAGCACCAGTATTGCCCTTGGCTGAAAAAGCATTCTAAGGCTGCTAATTAATGAACTGGTATAAAAATTGCTAAAAAATGAAATATATACACAATTTTAGACAAACTCAGAAAAAGCTGAACATGTGCTTTCCATTGACTTTAGTGGGTTTTTGAGCAGGCCCCATTTGAACCACAAAGCATTTTAAAGACTCATGCTATTCATCATTCAGGTCATTCATTTTTTTTTACAGAAGACAAATGTCTCCCAGGATGATACAGGACACAGTCCAGCCCCCAAGTGAAGTCAAAGGGAGTTTTGCCACTGATTTCACTATGGGTCTGATCCTGTTTGCATTGTGTTGGTTTTTCCCAAACAGCAACTGAAGAGAGATGATTTTCTATTTCTCATAGTTCCCACAAAGGCGAGGCATTTTCCAGACATAGAAAGAAATCCTATGCCATCTCCCCAAATGCCCTAAAGATACTGGAAAAAATACTAAAAAACTGAACACATTTGAAGGGCAAGGACCCATCACTTCTGCTCTTTATTAAAAACTATCTGCCGTGTAACATTTCTGTACTGTTGAAATACTGTGGATGAAATCCTGGCTCTGTTGAAGTCAGTAGGAGTTTTGCAATTGACTTCGACAGGACCAAGATTTCACCCCATGTCTTCACTCTTAACCTCATTGGACACTTATGAAAGAGAGTCCTGGCAGTGAATCAGTGCTGTAGGGAAGGTCAGTCTGGCACCTCCATTCCTAGCATTTATCTTCAGTTGTTTGGAAAATTCTGATTCGAAACCAAGCAGACAAGCCATTCTTAAGGAACAGCTATAGATTAACTGCAATACCTTATACACCAGACCCTTGCTAGAACGCGGGATTTGGGATCCATGCGCGGTACCATGTTAACACGGGGACCACGTTATAGCGGGGACCACATTAAAATTAATTCCAATTAAAGTAATTAAATTTGCGATTCATGGCCATGACCGCGTTATATGCGAATTCGCGCTATAGAGACGCGCGTTCAAGCGAGGGTCCGGTGTAGTTAGATTGTAAGCTCTTTAGGGCAAGACCTTCTTTTTTTGTTCTGTATTTGTACAGCTCCTAGCACAATGGGGTACTGGTCCATGACCAGGACTATTAGGCACTACAGGATTACAAATAATAAATAATATCTCGAGAGAACCAGATGGGCTCTGCAAAGCTTCTGCACTTGAGGAAAATTGAACACACACTAAAACTTGCAAATTGGAAATGAGTAGATAGTACTGAAATGGAGACTGAAAGTGACATACAAGCCAAAATTTCTAAGCCCTTAGGTGAAGGATTCAGTCATTTAGAAAACCCAGGAAAAGGAATAAAGAAAAGCAAAGGCAAAACAAAGCCGGGAATTCTCTTGAAGTAGCAACTCTAAACATAATTCTGTTTATGGAAGATTGAATCCCCAAATTACCTGGGATGCATATTCCGGATGGTCTGATTTCTCTCCAGACAGTAAACCAATAAATAAATAGTAAAATATTGGTCATCCGTCTGAAGTTCAGGACCAAGAAAAAGTACTGCTGGCAGCATTCACTAAGAATGAGGTATTACACGAAGACCCAAATACTTCCAGCCTCTCTTGGCACTGAGAGAAGAGTGACAGCAGGTACCTTAAAAATACCAGGCAGACTTAACTGTGTGGCCTTAAGTGAAGAAATGCAATCAGAAATTTACAGTGATTGTGCATGGGAGCATTCAGTCCTTTTATTCCATCAAAATTGTGTGGCTATAGAAAGTAGGAATACTTTTGGGATTCCCCAGTCAACTAGGAAACTTAAACTGATAGTTGCTAAACAACAGGAAAATAATTGAGAGTGCTTAAGAACCCTAATTTACTGGGTATGCTTCAAAAATTCAGATAAATCTTGCTATTTGTGTTCTGAAGTCAGACCAGTTCACTTAAATGTCATATTCAAAATTCAAAAACTTTAATACAGCACTGTGGCCACTTTATAAATGTTCTCTGCTTACCAACTTCTTCCATTGTCCTATGGGAAAGTGTGTTTCAACTCCTTGTTCTTGAACATATACACAGGTGTGACACCATAGATGCAATGGGCCAGATCCTCTGGCAGAGGGCAGCTGCTTTGTCCCACCAGCAAATTCTGATTGTAAAGGCCACTCATCTGCCCCAGAGAGGAATCACGATCATAGAAATGTAGGGCTGAAAGGGACACCAAGAGGTCATTTAGTCTAGGCTGAGGCAGGACCAAGTAAATCTAGACCAGAGGTAGGCATACTATGGCCCGGGAGCCACATCCAGCCCTTCAGATGTTTTAATCTGGCCCTTGAACTCCGCTGGGGAGCAGGGTCCGAGGCTTGCCTCGCTCTGCACTCCAGTCGGGTATCAGGACCGGGGGCTTGCCCGGCTCCACACGGCTTCCGGAAGCAGCGACATGTCCCCCCTCCAGCTCCTTCATATAGGGGAAGCCAGGGGACTCCGCATGCTGCCATTGCCCCAAGCGCCACTTCCACAGCTCCCACTGGCCACAGTTCCTGGCCAATGGGAGCTGCAGGGGCGGCACCTGAGGATGGGGCCATGCATCCATGTGTGAGCCGGAGGGGGGACATGGTGCTGCTTTCAGGAGCTGCTTGAAGTAAGCCTGCACCCCTCACCCCTCCCATGCCCCAACTTGGATCCCTCTCCCACCCTCTGAACCCCTCGATCCCAGCCTGGAGCACCCTCCTGTATCCCAAACCCTTCATCCCCAGCCCCATCCCAGAGCCTGCACCCCCAGCTGGAGCCTTCACACCCCCACACATCCCAGGCCCCTGCCCCAGCCCGGAGCCCACTCCCGCACCTTGAACTCCTCATTTCTGGCCATACCCCAGAGCCTGCACCCTCAGCCGGAGCCCTCACCCCCTCTCACACCCAATCCCCAATTTTGTGAGCATTCATGGCCTACCATACAATTTCCATACCCAGATGTGACCCTTGGGCCAAAAAGTTTGCCCACCCCTGATCTAGACCATTCCTGACAGGTCTGTCCAACCTGTTCTTAAAAATCTCCAATGATGGAGATTCCACCACCTCCCTTGGAAGCTATTCCAGTGCTTAGTTAAAAGGTTTTCCTGCTACCTACCCAAATCTCCTTTGCTGCAGATTAAGCCCATTATTTTTTGTCCTACCTTCAGTGGTAGGGGATCAATTGAACAGATTTCTCTTTATAACAGCCCTTCACACACCTGGGGACTCTTATCCGGTCCCCTGCCAGTCTTCTTTTCTCAAGGCTAAACATGCCAATGTTTTTTATTAAACCTTTTCTCATGTTTGTTGCTCTCCTCTGGACTCTCTCTAATTGTCCACATCTGTCCTAACATGGGGTGCCCATTACCTGAATACCCAGATGCAAGTTTGATCTTCCAGCCTGGAGCCCTTGAAGGAGCTCTAATTCCACTCCTGCTGTCAGCACAGCAAGGGAAAAGGGTGTGGACAAGACACCCCCTGCCACACCAATCATTGGCTGAGTTTTCAGTCCCTTGTGGCTGTTTGCAGCCAGCGTAAGTTAGAGAAGGTTGAGGGCGACTTTAAACATAGAATGCGGGTAGAGCTGTAGCAGGACCAGAAGTTGGCAAAGGTGAGCTAGCTTCAGCCATCTTTTGCCACATCTCTCTGCAATTCAGCCATGCCTTAAGATTCAGCCTAATATCTAGTTTGCTCAGCTCTATGCCCTAAACACCTTGCAGCTCATATCAGTCCAGAAAGGAGGATGGACAGCCATATAGAAAGAGTCTGAGTAGTACTGATGAATGAGCAATAGATAGAGCCTTCGAATCACTAACTTACAGAATAACATCCTAGTCACATATTCATCATTTCAGATATTGGGCTGGGTTGTCTCCTACGCAAGCCCTGGTCCATAGGTCACTTAGAGCCACTGCCAGACAGCTGTAACTTCTGCCAGCAGCTCAGAATCCTTAATGGACCCCTGGTGACGAGGATTGCCATGGTGCATGAGAGTTCCACCACACCCTCTCTCTGCCCCAGACGCTGGCAGGCCCCGTTGCAACACAGGTGCACCAAGAACATAGGTTCCCCTATGGCATAATAATTCTCTGCTGGATATTTGTGGCTGGGTCACAAAGGTACATAGAGGCCAGCAACTAACTAGAAAATCTCACCCACTTTCTTTCTTTCTTTCTCTGTGTTGCCCTATTGTACAAAGAGGTGCCTCCTACTTTAATTTAGTGTTAAATTAGCAGGAAAAAATGCTTCACATTTCTACGAGGTGTTACTTTGTTCTACACGGATGCTACATAGATGCTTATTAGCCATTTGATTGCTTCTGTGTGAAATGTCACTTCCTAGTGGACAGGTGTCCATACCCTAAAACTTGGAAATAAATAGTTCCTGCCCCGAAGAGCTTACAATATAAAAGAAAGGGATATTTTGGACTGTAAGAGAGCGTTGCTTGGCCCTCCTCGCTTCTGCCCCTGCTGCGCCCACAAACCAGCCAGAGCCCTCTCCGTGAGTGCAGTCACCCGTGCTCTTTATTTACAGTACACTTTCCCACCACCTTCTAGCTACAAACAGCTTCAGTATTACAGCCTCAAGGACTGCTAGCTCCAGCAGCCAGCAGAGAAGAGTTCCCACTCCCTCCAATTCTCTGGCTCTTCCCCATGGGCAGTGGATAAACCCCTGGCTTGGGGAGGCTAGCCCTCAGCCCTGCCCCTTCTTCCTGAAGCCCCGCCCCTTCCACACCCACTGGAGCCCACCCCCACTGTGGCTGCTAGCCCCTACCCCGGGCTAGCTGCCCTAGCCCTGCAGCACCGAGAGCTGGGCAGCGCAGCCCCAGACTCCCCAAGCCATGCCACCAGGCCCAACCCCCGACCGGCATTCCCCAGCCTCCCTGGGCCGCACTGCTGGCCCCGATCCCTGGCTGCCAGGGAACAACAGGCAGGATGGGGCCTGGGGGCGGAACATGGCGGGGATGGACAGACACATCAGGCTGTTTGCGAAGGCAACACGTTCCTGTTCCTACGATACCCACCATCCATGCTCCTCCCTTTGTTTCTTTCCTGCCAGGTTTTATGTAGCCCCCAGCTAACGAAGCCGGCAGCTGTTCCCTGTTTGCCAATCAGGGCTGGGCTTACTCAGCCAGCTCCAATCCCCTTTCTTGATTGCAGCTGGCATGATAGTGGCCTGGCTCAGATTTCCTTAGCCAGCACCCTGTCACAGGGACATATTCTGAAACCCTTTGAGTTGTACCTTACTCAATGCCTAGACCCACTGACTTCATTGGGACTACTAAAAAGGTACTACTCAGCATAGGCAAGGATGGCAGAATCTCATTCATAGAAGACAGAAGACTGAGAGGATTTTATTAGCTTCCCATAATGGATCCCAAACTGGCATTGCTTTAGACATTCTACCTCAGTAGAAACGTCAAGTATGCCCTCATCCCTCTAGTTGCAGTTCAAATCAAACAAACTGGGCTAGACATGCAATAATAAACTTAATTCATTCTAAAATGGCTCCTCATTGAAATAGGAGTTACTTTTATACACGATAACATGCAAGATCGAAAAAGACACATTAAGAAAGCCATAAATACTATTTTCCCCTCTCTCTTAATGACCAGTTTAAGGTTACATATTTTACCAAGTGAAAACCACGTAGGACTTTCAGTAAGTATGTCTTCATATTTTGGTTTTCCTCTCGTAAATTACACTTCATATAACTAAGCTTTTCTTATTACTGGAAGCAGGGGACTTGCACAGAATCCAATGTTACGAAAGCCTAAAAGTCAATTAGAGCTAATTGTTTTGGGTTAGTGTAAGAGGGCAACATGGTATGCTCTATTTGAAGCTCAGTGCCAAAGTAAAGAACAAAAGGCAGCTTACATAGTTTGTTTTGCATAGGAAAATTAATGTTTAATGTTTAATTTTTAGCAGCGTTGTTTAAAAGAGTCTAAAAAGTTTAAAAAACACTGAGGTCTGCTGTTGCTGCTCCTTCCTCGTGGTGATTTCCCCTTTTTATGAACCCTGCGCCCCATCTCCTTTTGGCATCTGATGCTTTTCCAGTTCCATAGGTAAGAAGAGAGGGAGGCAAATTGTCCCAGAACAAAATGTCCGTGTTCCACTATAAACTGACTTAGCATAGAACTAGGAATGGTGTGGTTGACGCCTCCGTGACTGGAGACTCAGGAACAGTAATCTCCAGCGACTACATGTACAATTCCTAATGGTTACACATAATGAAAATAGGGCTGTGATTTTGCTATGACTATTTTTAAGAAAAGGCATAGAGTTGTTAGTGAAAATGACATAAATCATGAAACTATAGTTAAAAAAAAGAGTCTACAGTAAAAGTTAGAGTTGACACAAAGGAGCATGGAATTCATAGTTTCCATGACAAAAGCGAATACAGACTAACACAGCTGTTACTCTGAAACATGACAAAAGAGCAGCCATATTCCTATAGAGCCACACACCTAACTCTTTCTGGTAAATAGTATCTTCAACTCCTATGCAACGTCATCCAACTGAGAAACTCACGTGTTGTAATGACTAGTCAGTCTCTGAGCAAACCTCAGCAAGACGGTACTCAAGTGAACTACGTTGCATTTCAGAACCTCATGATTTGAAGAAATCTTCATTATTCTTTTTGGTATTTTATTTTTACTGTGCAGTACATATGGCCCATTTTAGAGTACTCAACTGTGGAACAGGCATAAATCCCTAAGGGCAGGGTTGCAACCTGCCTTCTCAACACTGCAAAAGGGGGCACTTGCACTGGCAACCCACATCAATGATTCTGTCCTTTATTCTCCCTTCTACCTCTGATTGCTCCTTCCGCATCTTTCAGGGAATCCTCCTCCTTCCTTTCCCAAGAGGGATCCAACCCTCATCCCCTCCTTCTGTTACCCGGGGTTCTTTCAACCCAAAGCTCTTGGTAACTTTTACTCTGTGCGAGGTGGTGTCAGGAAATAAATCAGGGGAGACACGGCCGTCCGACCGATAGACGGCTGGAACAAACAGGACAACACAAGAGTGCTTTCACTTAAAGCTAAACTTTACTTAGTCTCAAGCACTTATACACCCCTCCGTAACAGGTTAGTAAAACATCCCCAACCCTTGCTAATTACCAAAGCTGAGTGTGGCTCTCGAGTGGCATAGCGGCAACCCGTCTGCTAGTGGGGAACACAAGATGCATCCAGAGGGAGAGTCCAGTCCTGAAGAGTTTACCTCAAACTTTTTCCCCTTATTTATACATCAGTAATAGAATGACATGTTCCTTAAAGCAAACTTGTTAAGTAAGCAGTTTCAATGGTCAAGTGAGAGGTTCCTTCTGATCATCGATTAACCAGGTGTGGGTTTTTCCAGCGTTTGCAGCCTTGAGGCCCCAACAGACATTCCTGGGGCACATCCTGCTCTTCTAAGATGCATGTATCAGCAACTTCAACACAATTCTTATCAGGAAGGATGCGGGGTCAAGCTGCCCTCTCTGTGGTACCCAAAAACCCCCTTCCCCTCCTGCCTTGGTTAAGCTAAGCCTGCTGACTTGGCTAATTTACAGCCTGCTGACTTGGCTGCTTTTAGCAATAAGCCATAGTGGTTTCAGGCACTTTACTAGTTTGCCGAAGTCTCCCCGTACACTTCTTTTCCCTTTACTCTCTCTGGGTTATCTCATTTGGTCATATAGCATCAGCTACTATCTGTATTGCAGATAACTCACCTTTCCACCAAATCCCACATCTCCACCCTGAGCTGTCTCCCACCAACCCCTACCACATCTCAGATGTCTCTCTAGCATCCACTGTTAATTTCAACCCGAAATGGACTAAACTGAATTCCTGACCATCCCTCCTAAACTGGCCAGTCCTGTCACTGATGACAATACCACCATCTTTCTGGTCACTTAGGCCATTAACCTGGGAGCCATCCCTGACTTCTCTTCCCCTTCCCCCACACCATCTCTAAATCTTCGCACTTCTTCCTCTCAGCCAGTCTACAAAACATGGCAGTAAAATCATCTTCACCGGCATTCCCAGCAGAGCTACCACCAGTAGAGCTACACTGGAGGTAGGTCAACACCTTAAAAACACCAGTGAGGACTAGATAAGAGTAATGAGAAAATGAGTAATGAGAAAAAAAATAAGAAAAAATTATGCTGTAAAGTGGAGGGGGGGGGAAGAGGAGTTCCAGTGAAAACTCTTAGGCTGTGAAATAATCTTCCAAGTGCAGTGATGGAAGCCCTATTTCTCATGGCTTTTAAAACAAGACTGAGCAAAAGTCTAGAAAATGAACTGTAGGGACAAGTTCTGCATTTTCAGAGGGATTACTGGATGAATGAACAAGTCTTGTCCATCTCCAACTTTTATGATTCTGTTATAGAAATGGCACAACTGACTGAAGTGGCTCACATACTCTGTTGTAACTAGTACTCACTGTAGCTATAGGCAAATTCAAATATTTCTGCATGCCAAATATTCCTCATCTTACTGATTCCAGCCATCAAGTAACATCATCCCATCTCTGAGCAGATGGTCTGGAGGCTTTGGCAGAAGCTGCTGGGTATCCAGAGGAATTTGGCAGAGTACCAAATGCTACCTCCCTCTGAAACAGCTTCATGTCGTAGTAACTCCGTACAAAAGGTCACAATAACAGTTTGCAGTATTTCTGAGTGTAGGGAATAAACGTGCAGACAAAGCCATGAACAGTTTCCAAAATAAACTCCAACAGTTAATTAACAGGACTACACCGTTCCACACATGCACCGCAAAAAGATGTTTGCTTACACGTCAGATGAGCAACTACTAGGTGTCAGTGCTCTCAGTTTGAACACAGAAATGTCATCAGAATTAACAGTTTTGGTATTTTAAACCTAAAAGCATGAAAGACAAGCTCAGTGAGATAAAGGAGAAGGGTTTTCACCTGTCAGCCCATCTCTTTATTGCTATGAACAATTCACACTCACATCAAAACTGGTGTCACTTAGTTATTCTTTTTAATAGCTCCACTGGAAGAGAATACTCTTCCTTCAAGTATATGCACACATCAGTTACAGCAACTAGAGGAACCATTCAGATTTTAGCAGAAATAACATCCAGAAAATTCAAGACCACGAGCAGCAAAATGAAACGTCACAGTTGAAGTGATATTGTAAAAATGCTATCCGGAGGACCAACTTTACATGGTGGCTTTTCTTGGCTACCATTATGCCCATCTTGGCTACCATTATACCCCATCAAGCCAACCAAGCAGATCCACCCATCTTGGACCATTCCCCTTTTTGCCAGGTCATGGCCACCATCTCCATCCTCTCCAACTCACCCCTTTGGCTTTCCCGTCTCTCTCTTTTCCCATAGTTTTCTCCTCCATGCTGCAAGGACAAGGAATCAGTCTTCCAGCTGCCACCATCTTGCCACAGCTTCTGGGAATACAAAACTAGGGCCTGATCCAATTCCCATTAAAGTACAGGGGAGTCTTTATATTCACTTCAGTGAGAACTGGATCAGGCTGCTCAGAACACAAACATCTTCTGAGCATTTGGCTTCTCCTTTCAGCAGAGCTCCTTCCGGAAATGTGATACTCCATGTGCTCACCTATCAGGATTATGTCTAAAGCTCCCCCGACTATACACTACAGTCAGGTAAGAATAACTGGTCTTTGTGGATGGAACCCTGAAAACAAACCCTTAAGATTTTAACATCCTAATGGTAAATAGATTTGAAATTACTTGTTGATATGAAAAACATTACATTCAAGCCCTTTCACATTTTAATAAATTCATACTCTACAACCACATCCTCCCCCACCCCTTCACTTGCCTCATCCATCTATCTGTCAACTTTTCACTTCATGAATTCCTTTATGTTGCTCCCTGTGGCTTGAGTTCATCAACTAGGCCACTACCGTCTCTGTATTTAAGTCCCTCTCAAAGATCCACTTTTGCTGGGCTGCAAAGGAAATTTAGCTGGCTAATCATGTCTAGTTGAAGATACAGCCAAGCACTACTTGGACTACTCTACTTATACCTTGTACTCCTTCATCCTAACCTTTGCCTGTTTATTGTAAGATCCTCAGGGCAGGAAACATGCCTTCATTTTGGTCTGAAACACACCTAACACATTTCAAGCATCACCAGAAATAAAATAAAATGAAATAAAATGAAATAAAATAGCAGCCTTCATCTAAATCTAAAAACAAACATATTAACGGGTTTAGAAGAAACAATAATTTACTGCAACAACCACAAATTGACTGAGGCTTCAGTTAAACCTGTGATGTCTTTGCCCAATATGTTAGATGGCTGATGAGATTGCACACCCAACTCATCCGATTTAAAAAGTAATTTCAATGTGCCATCAACTTCAATTAACTTACAAAAGAAAACAGAATACCTGGAAATCGCTGCAGTCATCAATCCTGAGCTGACGACTCATCCCACTTTATTACTCTCATTAGACAAATACATGGAACATTCAAAGATCAGCTCTTTGCTCTCCCTGTCTCCCCTTCCCTTCCCTCCACCAATCTTACTTTTCAGTCAATATACCCTTAGAATCACATTCTAGTACCCTTACTTGCACTGAGTAGCAGTTTATGCATGTATAGTCCCATTGATTTCAATGGCACTGCATGTGGAATAAAGTGTTAATCTATTGGAGTGAGGGTATCAGAATCTGGCTCTTAGTGATAAAACAAGACAGCAGGAGTTTACCTTCCCAATCACAGATCAGCTAATAAAAGCTATCTGTCTGGCTCAATTCCAAATCAGACTTCACCTAGTTACGGGATGGGAACAGCATTAACTGCAGGCTTTCACATTTCCCTCAGAGTGTTAGCCTGATACCAGTTCTGGGAGTGGTTGGGTCATTACAAAACCTAAATCCTATTTTCCCCCATACTAATTTTCCCCTACTGTTACTCACACCTTCTTGTCAACTGTTTGAAATGGGCCACTCTCATTACCACTACAAAAGTAATTTTTCCTCCCTTGGTATCCTACTGTTAATTGAATTGTCTCATTAGACTGACCTTACACTTGGTAAGACAACTCCCATCTTTTCATGTATTTATACTTGCTCCTGTATTTTCACTCCATGCATCTGCTGAAGTGGGTTCTAGCCCACGAAAGCTTATGCCAAAATAAATCTGTTAGTCTCTAAGGTGCCACAAGGACTCCTCATTGTTTTTGCTGATACAGACTAACAAGACTACCAGTCTGAAACCTGTTACTATTTACATAGACATTCCTATGCCAGTGAGTGCATAGGTAAGGAATATACACTCAGAAGACCAATATCTTCAAATCTGACTACCATTAGGCTCCTAAATGCATATTTCAGCACCTAAATATAACTGGCATAATTTGTGACAGTGGGAATACAGGCTAAATTAGTCAACTAAATTATTTGTTGCAAATTATTCACTCAGTTTTAGAACCAGCTTTTCAAGTTACCATTACACCCCAGAAAATCTCAAATTCCTAGTTCCCTTCTTGTTCAAAGCCCACCCCAGGTCTGATAACACGAGTGATGAATTACTGTATTTATTGCTCTCATCTGATTCTGCTATGTAAAGAATCCTGCAGTCATGTTGCTGCCCGTGAACAGGGACTGTACCATCTGCTCAACAGCAAAAGAAAGAGGAATGAACATATGTAGGACAAGAAAGAATGGAACAGAAGATACGAGAAAATGACCTTACCAATATCATATGCTAACGTAGACCATTAAAATAGCTTTCTTTCTGCACTGTCTATACAGCATCAAATGACAGAACCAATAATGTTATCATGTGTCATCCTGAACAAGCCAAGTCCTGCTAATCTCTCCTTTTCCATCCTTTTGCCACTGTGCTACAGTATGTCATCCCAATGAGTTCAATTATCCCTTTGTTATTTCAGGTACAGCTACTAGCCCTGGTACAAATGCACTCCATCTCAGAATTGTCATTGTCACTGCTTGTTTACCATGGGTGTATTAGAATTCTGCAGCATCATGACATCTGGTGATACTAGGCATCACTGAAATGCTTGCCATCTTCATAAGGGATTGACACAAACAGCTCATGAGTGCCTCTTTGTATATGAACACTCTGAAAAGAAAGGGGTAGAATAGACCAGATAAATGAGGTTTCTGAAGCAATGGCCAGCCTTTTCTCTCATTTTCTTTACAACATTGTAATCCTGGATATTAAAGAAAACAGACCCAGATGCAAAAAGTTTAGCTGACTGTTACACACCTGAGGAGGGCTGGTGAACGGATATGGAAAGGATGTTTTCATGACGAGGAGGCAGCAAGGAAGAAGGCAATAAAGGGGGCACCAAGGCTGACAACAAGGCAGAATGGGGGCGGGGGGGCAGGAGAGGGAGGAATATGGAAGCAGAGAATAGTGCTGAATCATGGAAAGCTGTAAAGCAAAGACTAGATCATAATATGTTTCATTTTCAATAAATACTTGCCACGATTACATTAATTTTGTGGTGGGTAGCACAGTACATAGCACTAAATATTGCCAATGCTGTATCATTTTATTCTGCTCATCTCTTCAAATATCATGCATAGGCACGAACAAGCAGTTATTTGTGGCAAGCAGTTACCAATGATCATTGAAGCAGTTGCCATAAACGTAACTTTATTTTCTTCCTTTGTACTGATATTCTACAAAATGTGCCAAATAAAACATGGTTTTCTAAAGAGACCCACTATTATTTCAGCCTTAACATGCTGGGCTAGGAACTGCAGTGTCATGAAAACGTCCTTTGTATAAATAACAACTTTACCTTTGTACAGAGCCTGCCACTTCCTCCACCCACTGAAATGTGGCACCTCTGGGCTGTTTAACAGTGCACAACACTACAGCTCAGGAGTGCAGGTCAGTACACTATAAGTGAACATCATTAACAAGTGGGAGAAATGTAGGGCAGTACAATGCCATGATCCTTCTTGGAATTCAGCCAGAAGAATGGAGCTAACTTCCTCCATTGGGGATTTTAATGGCCATCAGTGATAAGCTATGGTCTTATCTGGCAGATGGCACCTCCACCAGCTACTTTCTAGCAAAATGATGGACTTTATTTCAGAACTGACTGAGGAGGGAGACTGCACCTACAGAATCATCAACACCCTGGATTTTCCACCTACTGATCGGGACTATCTCTGCTTAGCTTGTGAGATCTGATGTAATCTCAGTCTAGGCACAATCTTAACAACCCGTTCCCTATAAAAAGTTCTGATTTAAGGGATGTGCCCCAGTATGTATTTTTTGTACCAACAGGGTTACCGTACGTCCGTATTTTCCTGGGAAGAATTTTTAAAATTTAAAAATTCTTCCCGGACAGCGATTTAAGAACCAAAAAGCCTGAGCTGTCTGGGAAAATACGGATGTATGTTAACCCTGCCTAAAGTTCTTTTTTAAAAAGATGGGCTTGAACTAGAAATGAGCTCCGTTTCACATGTATGGGTCCCCGCCACTCCCTGGGGGTGTGCTAGGGTGACCAGATGTTCCGATTTTATAGGGACAGTTTCGATTTTGGGGTCTTTTTCTTATATAGGCTCCTATTACCCCCCACCCCCTGTCCTGATTTTTCACACTTGCTGTCTGGTCACCCTAGGGTGTGCACATGTGTGGGTCCCAGCTGCTCCCTGCCCCCCTCATTGAAGCAGGTGTGCAGGGTTACTGCCCTGGGAACTGCAGGGCACCAGTGGACGTTGGGTCAGCTGCACACAGGGGCGTGGGGGAGGGCTAGCTGGAGGCAGGGGGTGCAGGGCTGGCTGCAGGCAGGGCGGGGGTGGGGAGCTGGCTGGAGACAGGAGAGTGCAGGGTTGGCTGGAGGCAAGAGGGTGCGGGGCTGACTGCGGGCAGGGCAGGGGGTGCAAGGCTGGCTGCGGGCAGGGCAGGGGGTGCAGAGCTGGCTGGAGACAGGAGGGTGCGGGGTTGGATGGAGGCAAGGGGGTGTGGGTCTGGCTGGAAACAGGGCAGGGGCTGGCTAGAGACAGGGGCTGACTGCGGGCAGGGCAGGGGGTGCGGAGTGGCTGGAGACAGGGGCTGGCTGCAGGCAGGGCAGGGGGTGTGTGTGGCAGGAGCTGGTTGCAGGCAGAGGGTGCGGGTGGCAGGGGCTGCTTGCGGGCAGGGGGTGCGGGGGTGGCTGGAGACAGGGGCTGCTGCGGGCAGGACAGGGGGTGCGGCAGGGGCTGGTTGCGGGCAGGGGGTGCGGCAGGGGCTGGAGACAGGGGCTAGCTGCGGGCAGGGGGTGCCGGGGTGGCTGGAGGCAGGGCAGGGGCGTCGGCTGGAGGCAGGGGCTGGCTGCGGGCAGGGAGCGCGAGGGTGGCTGGAGACAGGGGCTGCTTGCGGGCAGGGGGCGCGAGGGTGGCTGGAGACAGGGGCTGGCTGCGGGCAGGGGGCGCGGGGGTGGCTGGAGACAGGGGCTGGCTGCGGGCAGGGGGCGCGAGGGTGGCTGGAGACGGGCTGGCTGCGGGCAGGGGGTGCGGGGGTGGCTGGAGACAGGGGCTAGCTGTGGGCAGGACAGGAGGTGCGGCAGGGGCTAGCTGCGGGCAGGGGGTGCCGGGGATGCCTGGAGACGGGGCTGGCTGCGGGCAGGGCAGGGGGTGCGGCAGGGGCTGGCAGCGGGCAGGACAGGGGGTGCGGCAGGGGCTGGCAGCGGGCAGGGGGTGGCTGGAGACAGGAGCTGGCTGCGGGCAGGGCATGGGGTGGCTGGAGGCAGGGGCTGGTTGCGGGCAGAACGGGGGTGCGGCAGGGGCTGGAGACAGGGGCTAGCTGCGGGCAGGGGGTGCCGGGGGTGGCTGGAGACAGGGGCTAGCTGCGGGCAGGGGGTGCCGGGGGTGGCTGGAGGCAGGGGCTGCTGCGGGCAGGGGGCGCGAGGGTGGCTGGAGGCAGGGGCTGGCTGCGGGCAGGGGGCGCGAGGGTGGCTGGAGACAGGGGCTGGCTGCGGGCAGGGCAGGAGGTGCGGCAGGGGCTAGCTGCGGGCAGGGTGTGCCAGGGATGCCTGGAGACAGGGGCTGGCTGCGGGCAGGACAGGGGGTGCGGCAGGGGCTGGCAGCGGGCAGGGGGTGACTGGAGACAGGAGCTGGCTGCGGGCAGGGCATGGGGTGGCTGGAGGCAGGGGCTGGTTGCGGGCAGAACGGGAGTGCGGCAGGGGATGGAGACAGGGGCTAGCTGCGGGCAGGGGGTGCCGGGGGTGGCTGGAGACAGGGGCTAGCTGCGGGCAGGGGGCGCGAGGGTGGCTGGAGGCAGGGGCTGGCTGCGGGCAGGGGGCGCGAGGGTGGCTGGAGACAGGGGCTGGCTGCGGGCAGGGCAGGAGGTGCGGCAGGGGCTAGCTGCGGGCAGGGTGTGCCAGGGATGCCTGGAGACAGGGGCTGGCTGCGGGCAGGACAGGGGGTGCGGCAGGGGCTGGCAGCGGGCAGGGGGTGCAGAGGGTGGCTGGAGACAGGAGCTGGCTGCGGGCAGGGCATGGGGTGGCTGGAGGCAGGGGCTGGTTGCGGGCAGAACGGGGGTGCGGCAGGGGCTGGTTGCGGGCAGGGGGTGCGGCAGGAGCTGGAGACAGGGTCTAGCTGCGGGCAGGGAGTGCCGGGAGTGGCTGGAGGCAGGGCGGGGGAGTCGGCTGGAGACAGGGGCTGGCTGCAGGCAGTGGGTGCGGCAGGGGCTGGCTGTGGGCAGGGGATGCGTGTGGCAGGGGCTGGCTGTGGGCAGGGGGTGCACAGGGTGGCTGGAGGCAGGGGCTGGCTGCGGATAGGGCAGGGGGTGGCTGGAGGCAGGGGCTGGCTGCAGGCAGGGTGGTGGGTGCTCACGAGGAGAGCAGGAGGATGCAGCCCAGGCCCAGCAGAGCAGCTGGGGACCCACCAGGCAGCAGCGGGAGCCCCAGGGCCAGGGATCGGGGGAGCAGCAGCAGCAACAGGGCTCGTGCCCAGGGCCAGGCGGCAGCCTACATGGCTCCCGCAGCGCAGCGCCCCCGGCGGCCGGAGGAGGAATTACATCACTTCCCGGCCAGAGCCCATCAAAGCCTCAGCGCCCCCGAAGGGAAGCAGGTTAACAACCAGTTCTAAAACTGCTTCAAAATTTAACAACCGGTTTGTGCGAACCGGTGGGAACCAGCTCCAGCTCACCACTGAGTCTAGGTACATCACATAGAGAGAGCTAATGCTACAAAGCCTCAAACACAAACATAGCACAGAATGGTATGCCTGCAGTAGAGTTGTAAAAGTTAAATTATGAAGGTGAAAATTCCCCCCAACTCTATTGAAAAGTATTTCTACTCTGTTTGTCACTCTTATGAAAGTTTTGCCTAAATGTGTATTGGTAGCAGAAGAAAATAAATGTACCAAATGTATTACTGTTTACATGCCACTGTGGGTGTGCACAACATTCAGAAATGTAAAAATGACGTATTCCTCCCCTGTGGGGTTTACAGTGTAAATTAGACAAAGCAAGGAATGAAAGGTAATAAAAGGCTGTCTGAGAGACCCCAAATGGTTAAAAACAGGACCAAAGGGTTAAAACAGGGTTCGTATATGCTTTACAACATTCCTATCTTGCAAGTTCCTACTATACTTAGAACAGTGTCCAGAATGATGGACTTAGAACAGTGTCCAGAAGAGAGGTCAGATTTGGAAAGTTAACCAGAAGGAATGAGGGATGTGAGATCTGAGGAGAACTTTGAAGGAGAGGAGTGAATGCGTGTGACACATGGTTACAACTGAAGAGAGTTCTGAATGTGTTAATCATGTCCCATAACAGAGCTAAAGCCTTGGAAGTGACTGTATCAGATTGAGAAGCACAGTTAAGGTCCCACCTACTCATAAAACTAGAATTGTGTTGTAACCTGTCCCCTGACTTAGATTCAAAGATATTAAGGTCAGAAGGGACCATTATGATCATCTAGTCCGACCTCCTGCACAACGCAGGCCACAGAATCTCACCCACCTACTCCTGCGAAAAACCTCTCACCTATGTAAAAACCTGTCACCTTCATTCTGATTGTATCATAGATTGGCCCTTAATGTTTATCTTTCTGAACAAATACTTAAGTCTATTTGCACTTTGAATACTTGTCTCATTTTCATGGAATTGCATTGTCAACTGTCTTATTTGGCTTTATATGAAAGAGAATTTGTGAGTAAGTCTACAGAAGCAGTGATCATTTAAACTTACATTGATTGTGTATCATAATTGCAAGCAAACAAAACTCTTTTCCATTTGAAAAATCTATCAGACAACTCTGTACTGAAAGTCCTACAGGAAAGTTATATGGGCAATCCACACATCACATCCTACACATTGTATCGGCATCAGACTCTTTTGTATAGAGATTTTTTTTCCTTCAAAAATAATTCATTCGCACTTCAGAACAAGAGAAATCATTCTGCAATGTGAAACTATGAATTTTATTCTTCCTTTGAAAATATTATTACAAAGTCTTAAACACATTTATACACCCAGTGTAGCACTACTGTGTATGGATAGAAAAGAACTAAACAGCACCTCTTTTTTGGCTGATCATTCTAACACTTCTTTTTAAAAGGGGGCTCTCTCATGCAAAGGAGCACCCTGAAGGCCATTCTTCTATCAGGGAGGGATTTTAAGTTTTCGTTTGATTTCCAATATTAGCAACTACAACAAAAACCAGCCAATGTCACAAAAAACACATACACACTAGGGGAGTCAGACTGTCAAACAAATAGGTCTCTCTGAGAAGGTGTGCAATTATATATTGCCACACATTCTTTTTAAAGACTATGGGCTCAGGCACAGCCCTGAGCAATCACTGTTGCACACTCTGCATTTTAAATTACATGGAAAGAGCATAAGTCTGGATTTGAAAAAAAGTAATTAATACATTTTAAATATTCCATCTGGGTTGTATTATGGGCTGTTTGTTTGGGGTATTTTTTTACATCATTAAAGAAATAAAAAATCTTTTCATAGTGGAATATCAGCTAGTTTTCTCTCATGAGAGCAGTCTCAACTGATAGGAGAATCTTGTCAAGACCACTTACTGAAGTATAATTAATGACTAGGAGAGAATAAATCTGCTTACTTAGGGCAGAGGTTTTTTAATGGCCTCTAATTCTCTGCCTATAATTAATCGTGGGCACAAATGATGGCATTTAGGCAGCTAATTGTCTCACTGTTCCTTTGGATTCGGTAGTTAGAATATGGAATTGTGTCATTTTTGCCCCAGTGAACGACATCTGCAATTCTGAGTCCACAGTTGGTTGTGGGTTCAAAATTGCAGGTTCAAATGTAAAGGCAGAGTTCCAGACCATTAAAAAATGTGGCCTTTAGCGGGTGGAGTAAGAGCTACCCTCCATTCCCCATCTACCTATCCATCATGTATCTGGGCTGTCAATTTGCTTCAGTATTTTTTGTAGATAAAGAGGCCGTCTGTTTGGTATTTGGCAGGGGGGTGGCGAGTGGAGGTATTTCTCCATGCCCAGTGCACTGTGGAACGGAATCCTTTGAATTTGGCTGATGTCTGCTTGCGTTTCAGCCGTGTGATGGCAAAGTGAAGTAGCACTACTGCATTCCACTTCCAATATGGAGGAGCAACTATTAGCCACAAGTGAGCAGTAAAGTGAAGTGATTAAACAGCAGGGCTGCATTCCAGGTTCATCCAGGAGAGAATGAGGAATGATGCAGCAGAGAACAGTGTGGCTACAAAAGTCCAACTAAGGCAGCTTAAGCGTCTTAAATTCTCCTTTCCTCTCTTGTTTGGCAGACTTGCACAAAAGTTATTTTCACTGCATTAGCAGCCCCTCTGTGCTTTCAAGTTAAAAATTCAAACGGATCGTTCCAGAGATGTCCTTTCTGCAGTATTTCAACATCATTTCCCAAGGCTGGAGCGAGACAGGATTCAACAAACATTTCAGCCTCCACGCTGTGCTTCTCCCAATTAAGAGCTGAGACTCATTCAGCTGTACAGGAAACTCTGGGAAAGCAAGGCAAAGCTGACAGTTGGCATGAGGGGAGCAGCTTCTGGGCAGCAAGAGGCAGGGAGGCTCGCCTGGTGGTGTGCGGCACTCAGTCTTTCCATTCAGAGATCCAAGTCTGTCAGCTATCATCGAATCCTGTCTCACCACATACAGAGCCACACACTTGGTACCCATGCAGTGAAGCAGTGCCAGGTGCACTGATCTCAGAGTAGCCCCCTACAGACTGACAGGCCACCCAGCTCAGACACTGGCTTAGCCATACAGATGGAGTTGGGTGGGGGGGAAAGCTCCTGCTCTTGGTTTAAAATTGTGGTTAAGGTCTGGAGGAGAAAAGTCCACCACCCTGACATCTCAGCAATGCTGCATGACCCTGCCCCCAGCTACACTTTACTGACTCTGTTCCAGCTCTGTCCCACACCTCCTGCATTTTCACTAAAAAAATCCTGCTGTTAACCTCCACTCCTGCTGTGCTTATGAGAGTGAACATAAGAACATAACAGAATAACGCCCATACTGGGTCAGACCAAAGGTCCACCCAGCCCAGTATCCTGTCTTCCAACAGTGGTCAGTGACAGGTGCCCCAGAGGGAATGAACAGAACAGGTAATCATCAAGTAATCCATCCCCTGTCACCCATTCCCAGCTTTTAGCAAACAGAGGCTAGGGACATCATCTCTGCCCATCCCGGCTAATAGTCATTGATGGACCTATCCTCCATGAACTTATCTAGTTCTTTTTTTGAACTCTTTTATAGTCTTGGCCTTCACATCATCCTCTGGCAAGCAGTTCCACAGATTGACTGCGCGCTGTGCAAACAAAATACTTGCTTTTGTTTTTTTTAAATCTGCTGCCTATTCATTTCATTTGGTGACCCCTAGCTCTTGTGTAATGAGAAGGAGTAAACAACATTTCCTTATTTACTTTCTCCACACCAGTCAAGATTTTATAGACCTCTATCATATCCCCCATTAGTCGTCTCTTTTCCAAGCTGAAAAGTCCCAGTCTTATTAATCTCTCCTCATATGGCAGCTGTTCCGTACCCCTAATCATTTTTGTTGCCCTTTTCTGAACCTTTTCCAATTCCAATATATCTTTTTTGAGATGGGGAGACCACATCTGCACGTAGTATTCAAGATGTGGGCGTACGATGGATTTATATAGAGTGGAGATGGTGCTCTGGTCCCCAGACATCCCATCACCCACCTCCAACCTGACCTGCTGGCCCCTGCATTCAGATAAGTTCCTCACTATTATAGTACAGCATGGTGCTGCGTAGCATTCCAGCAGCTCCAGCTCCTCCCTATGCCTACAATCTAGCTCCACCCCATTAGACCCCAGCCTTTTTCCTATTTGCTTCCCCGGAAGTAGGATATGGCATGAGAGGTGGAGTCAGAGGAGTGTTGCACCATGCTGCACCCCCTCCTCAGGCCAATCCCCTTTATAAAGTTCACTCCTGGACTACAGTGAAGATCAGCAGGTGGCTGGGCTGCTGCTAAAAGAGGCAGAAGTCCATAGTAGCACCTGACAGTCCAAATTCAAAATGGGGTATGACAAATGTAGGCCCACAAAGGCCACAGTTTTGCAGGGTGCATAGAGAGCAGCTGGATATTACGAATCTCTACTCTGCCCTGGGACCTCTTCTCAACAAATCTGGCACCAGTCCCAGGAGAACCCATCTCACGGGGTGAAAAACACTGAGATATTCCTTTACTAGTTTTGACACAGCCATGGCCAGGAAGTACTTAAAATGTTAGACACATTATGTATAAAGTCAATCAATAGTGAGAAGAAAAAAAGCCTAAGTTTATGACAGAAACAAACCAAGCTGATGCTACTCCTCTCTTAAATAGCACAATCCTGTGTGCTGCAGTACCCAGACTAACAAGGTTAAATCTCATATCAGAATCTACAATCTGCAGCAAGTTCATATGTAGTAATTATGGAGGGACTGGTCACAACCGAAAGGTTTGCACACAAAGCAGGACTATAATTCTTGTGCCAGCTCCTCAGCTCACGTAAATCACCGTAACTCCACTGGAGTTTACACCAGCTCAGGGTCTGCCCTCGTCCCTTGTAGAGTCTAACTTAAGTCTGCCTAGGACGCTTCCTAGAAGCAAACCCCTTCTGAAATTTGGCTGCCACAGTCTGACTTTTTCAGCTCCCTGTAGCTAAAGAACCACAGTCACCCAACACTCCAAACTTCACACACACGTATGTTCCAATAACGTCTTCCAGTTATGCAACTTTGGATAGTTCTACACATCACCTAATAAAAGCTTTTAAGTTTTTCCTGTCCTTCAGCATAACCTATGCTAGCGACACCAAGTACAGACTACTTCTATCAGCTACTTCCATTTTCTGATGTTGCCTCCCTGACTCACCAGCTGTGCTTTACAACTACTCTGGGTGATCCAGACAGGCAGAATGGGCAGGGAGTGTGGGATTGAAGCTGGGGAGGGAGGGGCAAAGGGGTGGTAAATGTAGTAGGATAACTAGAGCTGTGAAGAAGATATAGGCCTAGGGAGGAGGTGAAGGCAAGTCCCTCCAAGTCAGCCCTTCAGCACAAAGAGATTGGGCTTTCCCAAAGGCAGACTCCAAGCATAGTCCTGACCCTCAATACCATCCATCACCACAGTTCCCCCTTGCACAGAATTCTCCCCTTTGCCCCATGTTTTCTACACATCCTGGCTCAACACTAACCACAACTTCTCAGCCTAATAGACAGAACTGACAGTGAGTAAGGGTGTGGGTTCAGGTAAAATTCAAGCAGTACATTATGCAAGTACAATAGTGTTCAAGCATTACACTATGCAAGATGATGTTGGCATGGACAAGAACATTGGCTTAATCAGCAATTTTCTTGGTTTTAATTATTGCTTTGGTGGCATTTGCACCCTTAACTCTAAATTGACTACAGTTGGGCTTTTTTGTGTGTTTACTAGAAATAAGCTAAAGAAGGAAAAATTCAGATTTTAAAATTTTAAAATAGCTCCTGCTATTTTTGTTAGTATTACAGCACCCACACATGCAATAGGCACATTATAGAACACACACATGGTCCCTGCCCTGGAGACCTTACAGTACAGAAGTTAGATATGACAACACTTCAAGGTACTTAAAAAAAAAAAAGAAGAAGAAGAAGGGAAAAGATAATTGGAGTTCCAATAGTAAGAGCAGGTGGTTATTCAATTTCGGCATATGCACAACTGGATGGAGCTTTGCTAAGAAAAGAAATTAAATCATTTTATTTTTATAGAACTATTAATCTTGGGAAATTTTATAATAAAGTTTTGGGGTGTCTGGTAGCATGTGTGAGTCATATCCATCTGTAATATTTATATTAAAAATATTGGGTGGTGAACCATTGTCAGTTTCTGCTGCAGTCATAACAATCTATGCTGTCCCCAGTGTTGTGAGGGGTATACCAGGAAACTGCGTGAGCCTCTACATGAGCCGTGGTTATTATATTTATTATATTTGTTGATTTGTTGCTGGCACAATATCTCATAGCACGGATGAAGCAGCCAGCCATATTTCTCTGTGTTAAGTTTCTTGCTCTGCAGGTTGATTCTCAAGGTTACTTAATTAGGAAGAAGATAAAAGGATATTAACATGCACTTCGCTCAGACTCCATGGAGACCGCATGAAAAGGTAAACTATGGACAAAGTCAGAACCTTCACCTTCATCATGTTCAGTGAATGTTGGTTGAAATCTGAACATATTTTCTTGAAATATTACTATATCCGAAACCATTATTTACTTTTTGCGACAAATAGCTAAATCAGATCATTTTCCCTTCTGATGTGGTAACATAGGACAGCATTTACACTACAGCATTTAAACAGATTAAATTATTCAAACAATAAGCCCCAATGGACACTATCACATTCAACCCTGTTGCTTTTATTCTGTATCAACAGAGCTAAAGAAACTGATAAGAGATAAAATGGGATTCGATAGAATGTGTGAAGTGGTTCATATAGTAACGTACAATCAAAATTAAACACAGAAAGGACTATATTCAACCAGTCTTCTGAGCAAAAAGGAATGATAAATACACCCCTCATGTCATTCTATTATCTTTAAGAAATGAAGGGTGAGGGGAGAGAAGATTATGGTCTACAAATATGTAAGGAGCTGTTGTATACCTAGTGAAATAGATTAAACAACAAACAGACTCTGCTGCCAATGAAAAATCAAGGTCAGATTTTACATCCATCCATCACGCATGGTTCATGATTAATTAATTTAATCTTGCCACAATGCAGGCGTGGACCACGCGACCTATTAGGAATCCCTTCCAGCTCAAACAAGTCCCTGGTTATTTTGCAATCTTCAGCTCCGATGTTATTTTGTGAGGTGTTGAGTGCGTCAGGTGTAAAGCATTCCACTCCCCAGTGTAACAGGAAGACACCACATCTGGAAAACTGAAGAATGCCAGTGCCAACTCCAATTAGTCAAGTTTGCTGGTCCAGGTGAAAGTGACTATGTTCCATGTCAGCTATTTGACATGTAAAAGGGCTTTGACCCTGAAGTTTACTGTCTAATAATCTTTTCAAATATTTAGCGCTAATCACAGCCTCAAGAGAAAGGATGGCCCAGTAGTTTGGGAGCTCACTTAGGACTTGGAAGAGTTGTGTTCAGTTCCCAGCTCTGCCACAAACTTCCTTGGGCAATTTACTCAGTCTTTTTGTGCTTCAGTTTCTGATCTGTAAAATGGGGATAATTTTACACAGAAGGGTGTTGTAAGGATAAATATGTTAGATTGTGAGGCATTTAGATACTACAGTAGTGAGGGACATATAAGTACCAGAAATAGATACATACACTTATGTCCAGCATATTCTGCTGATATTTTGAAGTTCTTTCAAACACTGCACCACTACATGTATTCTCACCACACGTACTCATGCAATTTAATCATGGGACAGCTACAGCTATAACATTAGGCATTGGAGTCAGTGTGTGTTGATCACTCTTATGGGACAGAACTTTCTTTTTTAATCCTGATCCATGTCATCTGACTGAAGTCAGAGACGAAAGATCATTTTCTTACCAGCACTTTCATGTGTCACGCCTTTATGCGCATAATAAATAAATTAAAATGTTTATGTATGTTTATTTTGTTTTAAACAGATGTACTGAAAGGGTTAAAGGAACTTCTCTGTTTCAGGTTCTTGAAGAAGTTTTATAAAACATTTTCCAGAAACCTGAACTTGTGAAAGTACACAGAGCTCTCTGCCCTACATTTGGGTAAACCTTGAAAACAGAAGCACTGACTTTGTGGGACATCTTAGTGATTCATTACAGCACTGTAACAAAAGCTGTGCCTCCTTTTTCACTGTAATGTGGGTTGGAAAAAATCTCTTGTAATTTCAGAATCATGAGTCTCAGACCCTCCCTTTAATTCCAAGCTTATTGAACACCTGCCAAAAATAAACCTATCATTTTTGGAATAATGTACATCTTTTTGATTGACTTGGTGTTTTTCAAGGGGAATATTAAATCTGTCTAAAAAAGACTTAACCCTCTGGAGACTCTCGCTGTTAAATTGGTGGCTAAATCTGCTTGCAAATCCACACAGCCATGACAAAATGTTTTACTAATGCAGGGAGATTGGGCAGCTCAAGTGATTCGTAATGGGTTTTGGAACTTGACACTTCCAGTTCAATGTCTGGTAGTGAATGTGTGAATGCTGCAAAAAATAATGAACCCTGAAAATTCATTCATATTTTAAAATGAACTTTTTTGACTATGTTTGACCTCTTTTGTGTTAGTTTTCAGCAAATATTTTGACAACTGAACACACTAGTAGGAAATTCATGGAAACCAGGAATTTTAAGTTATATTGGAGGATATTTTTTAAAATGTGAATTCCCAATTTGTAATAATTCATACTTGATCTGGAAATCTCACTGTAAGAACTACATAAGTTAGAAGAGTGAGCTGTGCTTGTATAGATGTAAATAGGTACATATATAGAAGAACTTTAGCTTCTCACACCTTTGACAGCTTTCAGAGTAGCAGCTGTGTTAGTCTGTATCCGCAAAAAGAGAAGGAGGACTTGTGGCACCTTAGAGACTAACAAGTTTATTTGAGCATAAGCTTTTGTGAAGTGAGCTCACAAAAGCTTATATTCAAATAAATTTGTTAGTCTCTAAGGTGCCACAAGTACTCCTTTTCTTTTCACACCTTTGAGACACTGGCCCATAGAACGGAGCCACCATGACACAGAGGGGAGCTTGCCCCTGGCATAGGGCTGTAGCAAACGAATATTCCCAAGAACAAGGACCACCACATACTCAGATCACTATTAAAGGCTTCATCTAGCTCTTAACTAGTTGATCTTTGTGCATCAATAGGAAGATGTACAACATTATATCCAGTGAGTGCTAGTATAATGGAAGTGTTGATGCTACTTGGTAATAAAAATATATATATATACACACACACTTTCTGTCTGATTTCCTTTTCCATCTCTTGCAGTTCTTCAGCACAAACTTTGCTGCCCATTTTAACTACTGTGTGAGTAATGTCAACTGAATGGAAATTTCATTTCCACTGCATCTAATTTATCATTTCTTCACAGGGTGCTCAACATTTTTGTCCGCAGGATCTATGGGAGAGACAGAGAGGGAAAGACTGAGAGGAACATTTCTCAAATCAAGATCCTCTTTCCAGAAAAAGAACAATTCTTCCTTAACAACTTTTGAGAACAGAAGCATTTATCAGCCTTTCATTTTGTAGCCTGCATACTATGACTGTTTTCAAGTGCTAGATAAATTGGAATAGAGACACTGTATTTAGGAACCTGGAGAATACTAGACAGCTCAGGAGTTGCAGTAAACTTAGATCGAATACCTATGGACCAAATTCATCCCAAGAATAACGACTGAAGCCAAGGGATTTACACCGTTGATACATTTGGGTCGACAGGCAGTGCCATCTGCTGAAAATATCCCACTGGAACTCAAGTTCCCTCATGTATTTTTCCAGCAGGAAAATAACCCATTGCTATTCCCAAAGTAATTACTAATTTTCAGAGGATGGCACTGTACGCTCCCCATTTTTGCCCCATCAAAGACAGGTAAAGTGTACAAGTCATCCACAGAGAGACATGTCACCTTTCTTGCCAAAGGAAAAAGATGAAAGCTACCTCCTCTTCCTCTTTAATTGGTTTGAGGGAGGAATTAATTAAACCAGGCTTCAAAAGTGTTCCTAAGCTAAAAGACCAAAGGGCAAGAGAAGGAACATGTTCTGTAGTCTGAAAAATCAAATAAGCTAAAGGTTAAAAACCTGTCCATGATGTTTGTTTACTCGAGCAACTGTTTATGTTTCCAGGCTTGACAGCAGTCTCTCCATGACCCTGGCTGGAATTACTCATCAACATACTACAAAAAATTCATTTCATTTCATTTCATCCTCTGAACAGTTATGCAAGTTGGGTGGAGTAGAAAAGCTCCTGTCTTCTCATGGGTAGAGCTGTCCTCAATGTGTGGTTTGTTTTTTTTTTAAAACCAAAAAGAGTGAAGGTGAGCTTTTATTTAGATGAATCATCTCACTGGAAAAATTCTGAATTCAAAACATGGGAACTATGGTGGAATGAACAAAAGTGTACCTAAAAGGATTTTTAAAAGGATTGTTTTACAGCTTATTTCTTCAAGAAAGCCAGCTGGAGAACTTAATTGCAGAGCAATAAGCAGTATATTTCTAGGTCACAAATAATTCACTACAGGCAAAATATGGTTCTGTTAATACCCACACTAGATGTTCAACCATCTAAGTCCCCACTCCTTCAATGACTTATACATGTGCTTGACTTCATGTCTTTGCAGAACCAGTTAAATTATCCCTCCTTTTCCCAATTCCTTAGTATATAGTGATATTTTCATATGATATAAACATTTAAAAGAAAGAAAACTGAATAGTTTTCATCTTTGGTAAAGCTGATTAACCAGTTCTCCTCCTTGCTTTTTCTGTGTTTGGCAAGGATACAGGAACATTCTCCACAGTCCTTTCTATACCTAACTAGCCTTGACATGCAGCCTGCTTAGGAAACAGACATGGAAATAAGCATAAAAGCCATAAGCTTATTTAGAGCTGGGACCTGGATTTAGACCCATTGTAGCTGCAAAGTTGACTCTGTATGGTGCTAATGATGTAACAAATCCACCACAGTGAAACGATGCTAAAATATAATGGTTTGCTGTCATAAATCTGTCCTATCAAAATTACATAGACCATACACCTAATGAACCTGCCTCCCACAAAATAAAAACGCTGTAGGGAGGGGAAAAAAAAAAACATTCTGTGTACCCAGAGCACTGTATTTAAAAGCCTCACATTGCAGAAACTTTTAAGAGTTCCTTGCTGAACTCTTACCATAGCCAGTTAATATTTGCACAACCTCTCAGTCTCAAGTGGTTTTCAAAAAGGATATTTGAAAAAAGTGAAGAAGCCTTGAATCCAGAGATGAAAGACTCCGTCGAAACCCACACACAAGTTTAAAATGAAAGCATGAAACTTTTCCCAATTTAATCTCGTTCCTTCATTCGCAGCTACTGTTCTGATAACAGTTTTTCACAAAAAAATGTGTCATAAAATGCAACTAGGCAAATTTGAATACTCCCAGCAGCTGTTCCAACTGGAAGATGAAAGCAAGCTACATTTCTTTGCAATCATCATCTTTCTTCCCCACAAGTAATACAGCTAGTTGGAAAATGGTAAATATGTTTTGCAAAAAAGTTTGAAATTTCTCTGAATTGTTCTGTTTTTGCTGTTTTCCCTTCTTTCCCACCACTGTCTTTATCTATCCACACCCCTTTCTTTATCTTGGCACTGGAAAAGGGACAGAACAGGGCAATCATAAACCTGGTGAGCCCTCATTCTTGTGTTACGTGAAGGGGTAAATAACATTTCCCTATTCACGTTCTCCACACCATTCATGATTTTATAGACCTCTATCATATGCCCCTTTAATTATCTCTTTTCCAAGACTATGAACTCACTCTTGATCCTATTCAAGTCAAAGGAAATTTTGCCACTGACATAAACTGGAGTAGGTCCACACATTTTTAACGCATCCATTGCTATAGTTTCCAGACACCGAAACCACCTAAATGATACAGAAAACCAATCCTGTGACTAGGAGACAGATATATTTTTATTGTAAGATCATAGAATCATAGAATATCAGGGTTGGAAGGGACCCCTGAAGGTCATCTAGTCCAACCCCCTGCTCGAACCAGGACCAATTCCCAGTTAAATCATCCCAGCCAGGGCTTTGTCAAGCCTGACCTTAAAAACCTCTAAGGAAGGAGATTCTACCACCTCCCTAGGTAACGCATTCCAGTGTTTCACCACCCTCTTAGTGAAAAAGTTTTTCCTAATATCTAATCTAAACCTCCCCCACTGCAACTTGAGACCATTACTCCTCGTTCTGTCATCTGCTACCATTGAGAACAGTCTAGAGCCATCCTCTTTGGAACCCCCTTTCAGGTAGTTGAAAGCAGCTATCAAATCCCCCCTCATTCTTCTCTTCTGCAGGCTAAACAATCCCAGCTCCCTCAGCCTCTCCTCATAAGTCATGTGTTCCAGACCCCTAATCATTTTTGTTGCCCTTCGCTGGACTCTCTCCAATTTATCCACATCCTTCTTGTAGTGTGGGGCCCAAAACCGGACACAGTACTCCAGATGAGGCCTCACCAATGTCGAATAGAGGGGAACGATCACATCCCTCGATGTGCTCGCTATGCCCCTACTTATACATCCCAAAATGCCATTGGCCTTCTTGGCAACAAGGGCACACTGCTGACTCATATCCAGCTTCTCGTCCACTGTCACCCCTAGGTCCTTTTCCGCAGAACTGCTGCCTAGCCATTCGGTCCCTAGTCTGTAGCGGTGCATTGGATTCTTCCATCCTAAGTGCAGGACCCTGCACTTATCCTTATTCAACCTCATCAGATTTCTTTTGGCCCAATCCTCCAATTTGTCTAGGTCCTTCTGTATCCTATCCCTCCCCTCCAGCGTATCTACCACTCCTCCCAGTTTAGTATCATCCGCAAATTTGCTGAGAGTGCAATCCACACCATCCTCCAGATCATTTATGAAGATATTGAACAAAACCGGCCCCAGGACCGACCCTTGGGGCACTCCACTTGATACCAGCTGCCAACTAGACATGGAGCCATTGATCACTACCTGTTGAGCCCGACAATCTAGCCAGCTTTCTACCCACCTTATAGTGCATTCATCCAGCCCATACTTCCTTAACTTGCTGACAAGAATACTGTGGGAGACCGTGTCAAAAGCTTTGCTAAAGTCAAGAAACAATACATCCACTGCTTTCCCTTCATCCACAGAACCAGTAATCTCATCATAAAAGGTGATTAGATTAGTCAGGCATGACCTTCCCTTGGTGAATCCATGCTGGCTGTTCCTGATCACTTTCCTCTCATGCAAGTGCTTCAGGATTGATTCTTTGAGGACCTGCTCCATGATTTTTCCAGGGACTGAGGTGAGGCTGACTGGCCTGTAGTTCCCAGGATCCTCCTCCTTCCCTTTTTTAAAGATTGGCACTACATTAGCCTTTTTCCAGTCATCCGGGACATCCCCGGTTCGCCACGAGTTTTCAAAGATAATGGCCAATGGCTCTGCAATCACAGCCGCCAATTCCTTCAGCACTCTCGGATGCAACTCGTCCGGCCCCATGGACTTGTGCACGTCCAGCTTTTCTAAATAGTCCCTAACCACCTCTTTCTCCACAGAGGGCTGGCCATCTCTTCCCCATTTTGTGATGCCCAGCGCAGCAGTCTGGGAGCTGTCCTTGTTAGTGAAAACAGAGGCAAAAAAAGCATTGAGTACATTAGCTTTTTCCACATCCTCTGTCACTAGGTTGCCTCCCTCATTCAGTAAGGGGCCCACACTTTCCTTGGCTTTCTTCTTGTTGCCAACATACCTGAAGAAACCCTTCTTGTTACTCTTGACATCTCTTGCTAGCTGCAGCTCCAGGTGCGATTTGGCCCTCCTGATATCATTCCTACATGCCCGAGCAATATTTTTATACTCTTCCCTGGTCATATGTCCAACCTTACACTTCTTGTAAGCTTCTTTTTTATGTTTAAGATCCGCTAGGATTTCACTATTAAGCCAAGCTGGTCGTCTGCCATATTTACTATTCTTTCGACTCATCGGGATGGTTTGTCCCTGTAACCTCAACAGGGATTCCTTGAAATACAGCCAGCTCTCCTGGACTCCTTTCCCCTTCAAGTTAGTCCCCCAGGGGATCCTGGCCATCCATTCCCTGAGGGAGTCGAAGTCTGCTTTCCTGAAGTCCAGGGTCCGTATCCTGCTGCTTACCTTTCTTCCCTGTGTTAGGATCCTGAACTCAACCAACTCATGGTCACTGCCTCCCAGATTCCCATCCACTTTTGCTTCCCCCACTAATTCTACCCGGTTTCTGAGCAGCAGGTCAAGAAAAGCGCCCCCCCTAGTTGGCTCCTCTAGCACTTGCGCCAGGAAATTGTCCCCTACGCTTTCCAAAAACTTCCTGGATTGTCTATGCACCGCTGTATTGCTCTCCCAGCAGATATCAGGAAAATTAAAGTCACCCATGAGAATCAGGGCATGCGATCTAGTAGCTTCCGTGAGCTGCCGGAAGAAAGCCTCATCTACCTCATCCCCCTGGTCTGGTGGTCTATAGCAGACTCCCACCACTACATCACTCTTGTTGCACACACTTCTAAACTTAATCCAGAGACACTCAGGTTTTTCTACAGTTTTGTACCGGAGCTCTGAGCAGTCATACTGCTCCCTTACATACAGTGCTACTCCCCCACCTTTTCTGCCCTGCCTGTCCTTCCTGAACAGTTTATAACCATCCATGACAGTACTCCAGTCATGTGAGTTATCCCACCAAGTCTCTGTTATTCCAATCACGTCATAGTTCCTTGACATCACCAGGACCTCCAGTTCTCTCTGCTTGTTTCCAAGGCTTTGTGCATTTGTATATAAGCACTTGAGATAACCTGTTGATCGCCCCTCATTCCCAGTATGAGGCAGGAGCCCTCCCCTCACAGACATTCCTGCCTGTGCTTCCTCCCGGTATCCCGCTTTCCCACTTACCTCAGGGCTTTGGTCTCCTTCCCCCGGTGAACCTAGTTTAAAGCCCTCCTCACTAGGTTAGCCAGCCTGCTGGCAAAGATGCTCTTCCCTCTCTTCGTAAGATGGAGCCCGTCTCTGCCCAGCACTCCTCCTTCATGGAACACCATCCCATGGTCAAAGAATCCAAAGCCTTCTCTCCGACACCACCTGCGTAGCCATTCGTTGACTTCCACGATTCGACGGATCTGGCCTATATTGATTATTGGTATTCTAGCGGCACCCAGAATAGGATAGGATCAGTGCTGCCTAGTTGTCATTTTCCCTACTTACTGGGCCTGGCATACAGAAATAACAGGAAAGCTAACCTACAAAGTGTAGAATCTGGTGTCAAGTTGGCTTGTATTGCACCACCCAAAGTTTGAATTATTTACACAGACTCCTCAACAGAGCAGCTCAGAATTTAAGTACATCTATTTTAGAGCTCCAATACCTTTTAAAGTTCTGTTTGAGAACATCAGTTGAAGAGCAAAACACAAGTCCAGAGGCCAAAACTTCGGCTGATGTAAATCAGATAAGCACCACTGACTAAGCAGAACCTATGCCAGGTTACACTAGCTGAGGATCTGCCGCTGTTGTTCTGAGTGGTGACTGAATAAATATGCAGATTCTAATAGAAAATCTTGTCAACTGCTTATGTGTTTTTTGGTATATACATGTATATTTATATGAATACATTTCTCTATTAATCCCCTTCTCTTTAAACCCTGATACACATAAACATCAAGGGGGAGCAAATCCTGCCCCCCTTAACCAAACTAACTCTGGCAAAAACTCCCACTGAAGTCAATCTACATATTGACTGAACACATAATAGGCTGTGTACCTAGATGGCAAGATTTTTGAACAAACAATCTCTTTAGACAAAAGCAACAGACAGGTTTTGTTTTATTTAACCAAACACGGGTTTACAAGGATGACTATATTGGAAAGATTTATCTTTATTGTAATTGTAGCACAGCTGAAAACCTGCTAGACAAAAATTGGATGGAGCTGATGGTTCTGATGCCAACACAGACAGAGAGAGACAACACTTGAATGTTTCATAGGCATGTTGCGGTTTTTATCTTTGTATAGGCCTTTATATACAAGTTCTAGTATTTGGTTAATAAGTACATGGTGTTCTTGTTATCACTTAAATTATGGTCAAGCTAGGAACTGGAACACAGATTCTAAAGGGATTCTGACTTTTTCTTCCTTTTACAGTGATTTTTACAGTAAAGATGACCTGTGACCTCTGACAAGAGAAATTTGCTTCATGTTGTCTGTGTCTTTGGTCATTTATTGTCTCTTTTCCATCACCTTTAGGAAAGGCAAGCTATCCAAGAGTTGATAGTAAGCAGACGATCAATACCGAAAGTTTGATCTGCCTATATCATTCTTTATTTCTCTCTCATTTGTTTGCTTGGGTATACACTTTCTGCCTATGTTATATAAATAGCATGTTGCTGTAGGTATTGTTAAGGCATCTGCCACCTTCTGTTTGAGTCCCCAAGGCACTCAAGATGTTATCCTCAGATAGTTCTCAGACAGCATGAAACAGCCCACACCTAATACCATGCAGAACTGGGGCATAAGCAGTAAACATCACACCAGCATTAGAAGAGACCCTGTGCTCCAGAGATTTCCAGTAGCTGCAGGTTTGCTAGCATTGTTTGGGCCCACCCTGGGAACATCAATTTTAACCAATGTTTAATCTCATGGTAAAAATATTTGCTATTACTCTACATCCCTACTCCCTCCCTCCCTCCCCCGCACCTCCAGCCCCCATACACACAAAACAACTCTGCACACCTTTCTTATTCCCTCCTGCTGATGGGGCTCAACCTCCTGCAGTTTGCATAGGAGTTTGAGGCTTGTAGAGGGAGACGCATATACTGAAACTTGGATCTGGCCCACGTCAGCCTCAATTAAATGACTTTGCAGGGGTCCTAGATATCTGTGAACTAACCCAAAGCATTGTTCCCACATCATGAATAATGTCCAATTGTAAAAGTTCTGCCACCTTCCATTGCATCTAAAGGGCTGCGCTTAAGCCTTTCTGAATTTCCTAGTTGGGACAAAAATGTCAGGCATGCTCCATTCTTTCTTCATGCACCCTACAGCATCATAAATTCCTCCTCCAAATTGCCAACCTCCTCTTCCACAGTCTTTTGCATTTTTGTCCCTTCAGAGCCTTTGACTGAAGCATTTGGCAGGGACACTCTAGCAAGAGATGCACCTCTATGAGTTAATCAAGTCTAATTTCCACGTACATAAATTGAAAACTTCTAAAATGGAGAGATCATCGCAGTCAGCACATCCTTGCTATGCAATACTCCCATTCCCCGGAGTGATCAGTAGTAAAGACTCTCAGTCAATGAAGGCAGTGGGAGTCCTTGAGACATTTTTTGAAAGAGATTAAACAGACTCCATATTGGATTAGAGAGATGATGCCTGACACATTTAGTTTCCGTTACCTTTTGTATATCCTCTCAGTGCACAAATCTGTACCAAACAATGTATTATAATGCAGATTTCCTTGACTCTCTCCAGGGTTTCACAGAATCCATAAGAACCTCACTGCAGGAAATTCTATTATTAAGCCATCCCCACATACCAGCCCGTGAGCTATGCCTAAGGCCCATCTAGAGGATGCTGAGTTATAAGAAAGTGGAGGGGTCAGAGTTTTATCTTGATGAAAAGAAGAACTTTAATCTCAGAATCCCAATAAGTGGGCTTGTTGAGAAGTGCATCAGCATTCCAAAGCTTTCCTCATTCCACAATATACTAGGGTAATATTGAGGAACTAAGGAGGGAAATTCTCCAAGATTGAGTAGCCTGTGTTGACAAAATATATTTGTTCCTTGAGATAAACTTTAACAAAAACAGTGAAGAATTGATAAGGTGGAGTAAAATCAGGCCTCAAAATATTCTAATTTGGTCTCTTAAAAATGTAGCATTTTTGCAGTGCAGGAAAAAGAAAGTTCAAGTTATATTTCCAATGAAAATATGCATTTATTAGCTTTCTCACAATATCTCAAAGGAAAATCATGCTCATAGGAAATTACTTGAAAACCTGAACCCCTCTTTCAAAAGTAAGACAGGAAAGTAACAATCATGTGAAACATTTTATCTCATACATGCTAAAAGAGCATGAACAATTTCTGCCCTCAACGCATGACCACAAAGTTATTTTGAGGGAGGTCTGCAATTTAAGCCATTTCATTCTCTTATTTTTACTGGCAACGCAGAAGCAAAAGGTTGTGCAGGAAAAAGAGAGACGTTTTTGCCTCTGCTAACAATGCCAGCATTCTGAAGGACTCCAGCAATAGACGGGAAAAGGATACCTGCCATGTGAACTCAGCACAGCTAAGGCTCTCTATTTATAATACTGTACACAATATTAAAATTTAACATTCACCCAATAAACTGACAGATAGAGCTTTCCCTATGGGTTTGCTTATAAAGCAAGCAAGCAAAACAGACTAAAAGATTTGAACTTCTGGATGCTAAACCCAAGCCTAATAACAGAACTTTATAACCTCTTCATCTTCTTCCCCGATCCTCAAGTTGTGTAAGAAACACAAACCTCATGGCAAATGCTCCATTGCCTAGAGTGGTGCATGCCAATGCAAACAAGCTGAGGGGAAATTTTCAAAGTGCTCACTAAAAGGTATGTGCATAACACAAACAGAAACAGGTCCTTCTGCACACCTAAAATGTCAAATAAATTTGTTTTTCCAACTTGATACTATTCTTTCCTGCTCAGTCTGGCACTCAGAAGGAAGTCAGTGGGCAGGAGTGTTGGTTTAGCTGTTGTACCATACAAAAATAAATAAATAAAATATAAATTATATCATTTTCTGCCTATCCAGATGTATTAAGAATTCAAGGCAGATTTTGCCACACCCGAAGCTGACTAATTCTCTAGTTAAAAAAGAGAGAAGTATTAAAGTAAAGTATATGTGCCTGATGCTAAGAGGGGCTGCACACCCATGACTTCAGTTAAAGTCAACAAGAGAGAGTTAGACATGTCCATCATCTCTCACACTCAAGCCCATTGAACCTGTCAAACTTTGAGTCAGCCAGGTAGGAAAATCTTCCTGGAATTACATAACTCTTTGGGGACTCTCCACACTCTTTCCTCTCTGCTTTTTCACCTTAACATTTTATTACTATTATGCCTATTTTTGTAGATTTTTATAGAATTGCCCTAAATTTATGAAGCTGTTTTTCCCTGAAGATCTCAAACTTTTAAGTAAACAAAGACTGGCGGTGGCTGAGTAAAAAGTCCATAAAATATTCTTCTCTTAGCTTGTGAAAAAATAAATTAATCATCCAGTACAGAAACATAAAAGCTGTATTTCTCACTTATTCCAGGCTTTCCTCTGATTTAGATATATGTCAGCATTTACTGGAAAAAATAAAGAGAAGAGAAAGGAAAGGAAAAGTTATTCCTTCTGTGCTATTGACTCAGTCGGTAACAAAAGACTGGAATCATTGCAATTATAACCAGTGATGTAGACTGTTTACTGAAAGACTTTTTAGCTATTATATTTAATTTTACTGTCTTGCCAAGCCAAAATTTGTAAATTTCCCTTGATATTAAAGTATCAAGCATTCATTTCGTATGTGGCAGTGACATAGCTTCTATTTGAAGTTTTTTCTTTGACATGTGAATTTTTCTAGGTGACTGATCTTTATGAATTACTCTACAATGATACAGACTTGAATATATGGAATTTGTTTTTTTAAGCTATACCTTGTTGCAAATGAACCAGGGGCGCTTAGGAGGTGTCAAAAAGAGTGCAATTGCTCTTCAGTTATTTACGACAGTTTTTAAGAGTCCACCTTGGTCGGACTTTGCACAAGAAAGCCTAGGACTCTCCTCAAGGGATGAGACAAAGATACTGACAGGAAATAAATGCTAGTTATTAAGCTCTAATCTCTTTTTTGTTCCTTCTTTTCTCCTCCACCCCCCCACCCCTCCCCCGGTGGATCATGGTTCGGAAGGTATATGTGAATGTTTTTCTTAGTAGCTGGTTTATTGATTACTGATGCAGCAATGCCTTCTGGGGTTGTTAATAAGAAAAAAAAACTATTAAGAGTTAGATAGCCTGAAGAGATTGAATATGGGAGGCATCTGAATTTTTTTTTAAAAAAAATTTCCTTTGAAATAGTCACATATATAATATCATTATAATAATAAATAATACCACCTAGCTCTCAGAGAGCACTTTTCATCTATAGATCCCAATACTCTTTACAAAGGAGGTCAGTGTCTTATCCTCATTTTACAGACAGGGAAAACATGAAGTGACTTGCCAAAGATTGCGCACAGACTAGTGACAGAGCTGGAAATAGCACCTAGGTCTCCTGAACCCCAGTCCATTGCATCATCCACTAGTCACACTGCCTTCTGGGTTCAGATACGCCTGACAGAGTCCATGAGAGTCATTTATATACAAAGCACACTTTACTAGGCTGTAGGAAAAAATGTTCCATCATACTATACTGGCTAGGCTTTTGTGTCCTAAAGATAGCCCCCATACTCCCATTCTCTGAGAACTCAGGACTTTGGTGGGGGCAGAACCATGGTTCGTTCTACAGGGGTGTAAGGGAAGGCAGGCAATGGATGTTTTGGAGGGAATTCCAACAGCTATTGCGACCATTGGCAGGAAACCTGCTGCCATGTTATAGTATTTCTGTGGATAGATAAAAGGCTTCAGTTCACCAGGTACCTTACAGGAGTACTAAATGAACTAAACTAAGCAAGCCATAACGTACAAATGCTAGTCTACTTGCTCTACTGATGAGTTATACAACTCTAAGTCATGGTCACATCATAAACCTTATTCAGTTTTCTTACAAAAGGATTAGTAACAGCCATCTCAGTCCTATTCTTTTCAAAACTAGGTTCACAATAGGAATACTGGTGGGGGCCCACAGGTTTTGGTACCAACAGCAAATTAAGCTACAAGTTAACTTATCCCTAAACTGTAATACTAGCAATTCAAGTCAGAATTTTATTATTTGCCTCCAAGTACAAAGCCCTCTGAAATGCTTTACTCCCAAACAAGTTAAAAATTCTGCGTATTCCATGTGTTGGAAAGGGAAGTCAGCTTACTGCCACACTTTTCCTTTAGGGCTCCAAGTACCGAAGAAATACAAAGAAAGCTTTAGTCCAAATGGAGATCCTGACTGTCTCAAGTTTACTGCATATGCCATATGCACATTACTATTTTAGATTTTTTTTTAAATAAATAGTCCTGTGGGAAAAGCTGGCTTTAGGTCAACACCACAGAAACTTAATTTTAACTCAGATGAATACAACTATTAACAAGGCCTGCTTTCAGGTAAGGAAAAAGCCTACTACTATTCCTGGCTGCTTTGATCTGATTGGAGCATGTATTTCCAAAACATTCTGAGGGACTGGGTTAACTAAAAAAAAAAAAACCACAAAAAAACCCAACAGTGCCTTTTTCACACACACAGCTCTTTGCAGCTATTAGTCAGAAATGCTGTCCTCAAAGGTAAGAAAAGAGCTGGACTTCAACTAGAAATGCTCAAATACCTACCTGTTAACTGATCGGGGACAATACTTACTCCATTTAATTATTTTTATGTTGTAAAGTTTGTTCTGGGTCTTTTAAAGTTGCCTTATTAAAAATTGCATACAAGATTCAGAAAACATGTAACCAAAAAAAAAAGGGGGGGTGTTTTAAAAAGAAGAGTGCCTTGACCGCAACATGTTGCACAGCATAAGAAACCTCATTTTAAACTAAAAATATCACTGCACTGGTATCAAGAGAATTCATGTTATGACACAACCGTGAATCAAGTCTTTACTGCAGGAAATACTAATACTCTTGAAAACATTGTGCTAACACATTAAGGAAACAGCCATCCTAAGGGGAATTTAACATTGTACAACCTACACCACACTTTCTCTAAATATAAATAAATTATGTGCACATATGCTATATATGCTGCTCCCAGATGCTGGAAGTGTAAAGCCTAATAATGAAAACCTATGCTAACAGTGAAAGTCTGACATTCAACGCAACAGGAGGGGAAGTGTGGAGGGAGAGCAGCATTTAATGAAACTGGACACTGTACTTTAAAAGAAGCCAACAACAATAGGGAATACCATGATCAACTTCATTAAGTGTTCTCAGCTCAAAACTTTGCAATTTATTGCTTTAAAAAGAAAAAGTGCCATAACTTCTAAAAGACAATTTAATTACACCCATAAAAACTGTGTGTATGGTTTTTTATTTGTGCACGTATGTGTGTGTGTGTGTTTATTTACTTATATATTTTAAAGATAATGGACAGATGTTGTGTGAAAATGTTCGGCTAATTAGAGCTTTACCACAATGCAGAATGGCCTTGTGCAACAAAATGCCTACTCCCAGAGACCATTCCATTCTGCTTTTTGTGGAGGATAGAAAGGGGAGAAGAGTGGCTTCAAATTTTTCAAAAGAGCAGAGGAACAAACGTGTAAAAAAACCTAAAAGGTGATTTATGGCTTACTTTGATTATCTTATTTATGGATATGATCTCTAGCTCCTCTTGCCTGCTCATGCAGAGTCTAATGAAGTGAGGTCTCTGCTTACCACCTCACTTCAAATTACAAATTCAAATTACAAATTACAAATCTCAGTGGTAATCTGAATAACTTTTCCTTGATAAACTTAATAGAAATTCCTATTTAAAAATTTAACAAATATTTCCAAGTTTCAACACATGTTGATTTGTCAGGATTTGGAAACTCTGGTTCAGGCGCTAGTCTTGTCTGGACTAGACGATCATAATTCTTTGACAAATTGCATTTCTTCCAGGTGCTTAAACAGTCCTCATTGAAGTACTGTCTCCTTATGTTTGCATGTGCCCTGGACATACTCGAAAACAACATTTATCTTTCACTATCTTTTCCCTTGTAAAATATTTTATTTTGAAATAAACTATTTAAAAACTACAACATGCACATGCTCCTGGTAATTCATTGTAGATCCTGCTCCTATCAACACTTGAGCAAGTGCTTAACTTTAAGCATGAATAATCCCACCGATTTAAGAGAACTACTCATGTGCTTAATGTTATGCACACACGGAAGCATTTGCAGGATCAGTGTGTCAGCTTGCAGAGTGATAAGGATATTTTATACATAAAGAAATGTGGTTCAAACTCAGAAAGGGATCACTTGACTCTTATTAAAAAAAGTGTTATCCTGAATTGAGGAGAATAAGATGTGAACCACTTGCTACAAGTATAAATATAATTCTGGGCCACCCCCCCAAAAAAAACCCAATTTGGGGGGTAAAAAGTAATTTTTTTCAATCACTTCATCTATTTTAAAGGCATCTATAATTATGCTCTCCAAGTCTATTGAAGTCTTCTGGTTTCCTTTGAATGCATTCTATTTAAGCAGATCTAGGGAGAGCTTGCCAATCAGTGCATGAACCAGTTAGCATTTTGCACCAGTGTTTCTGACAGAAAAGAAAAAAAAAGAGTAGCAAAACAGGAAGGGAATACCTTTATTTATTCTTTTACTACTACTAAAACCACAGAAATGCCTACAGGCTTCAATCAGGATCAGGGCCCCAAAAAGCTGGCAATCTAAAATGACAAAAACAAATGAAAAGTTGAGGAAAGGGATGCAAGATACAAAAAAGGAGGGAGCGAGGAGGAGGAGAAGGACAAGGGCCTGATTCAACAAAACACTTAAGCACTCATGTAGTCAGTAATAATATTCACATACTTAAAGGTATGCACATGCATAAGTGTTTGAAGGATATGAGACCAGGCAATGGATACATAACTTGTTACTTCCAGTAATTTTATATATGGGCAAAACAAACTCTCAAGGGTACTAGTTTTGATCCATAAGGAGAGATACAGATTGCTCATAGAAATCTTTTGCTTTGCCTCTGAGACAGTGACTTCCACTACGGCAAGCTCCTCTACTTCCTTGCAATGGCGAACGTGAATCATTTTGAATAATTTGGTCGGGTCAGCTTCCAGTGGGGCACAATTCAAGATGCACCTGGCTTATGGAAAGACTGAAGACGGTAGGAAATGTACATGTTCCCAAGAATACCAGTCTGCAGCATGGAAAACAATTGGGAAGCCCATCATCCTGAAGTGGTTAGCATCTTCCAAAGAGAATTGAACAATGTACAGGTGTCCCCTTGAAAAAATAAATCTCTGGAAAGAGTCTGAATTTCTACCCACAGTGAAATTTTAGGAGTCCCTCACATTTGGAGAAGAGGAGATCCGATTTCATCGTCTGAAAGGAACTGATTGAGGAGATATCTGAGCCATTAGTGACTATCTTCAAAAACTAATGGAAGATGGGAGAGATTCCAGAGGACTGGAAGAGGGCAAATATAGTGCCAATCTATCATTAAGTGCATAAGGACAAACTGGGGAATTACAGACCAGTCATCTTAAATTCAGTACCTGGAAAGATAATAGAGCAAGTAATCAAGCAATCAATTTGCAAACACCTAGAAGATAATAAGGTGATAAGTAACAGTCAACATGGATTTGTCAAGAACAAATCATGTCAAACCAACCTAGCAACTTTCTTTGACAAGGTAACAAGCCTTGTGGATAGGGGTTAGCAGTAGATGCGGTATAGCTTGACTTTAGTAAGGCTTTTGATGCTGTCCCACATGACCTTCTTATAAACTAAGGGAATGTATCCTAGATGGAACTACTATAAGGCTAGTGCATAACCCAGAGATTATCTATCAGTGGTTCAGAGTCAAGCTGGAAGGGCATATTGAGTGAGGTCCTACAAAGATCAGTCCTGGGTGTGGTTTTGTTCAATATCTTCATAAATGATTTAGATAATGGCATAGAGAGTACACTTACAAAGTTTGTGGACGATACCAAGCTGGGAGGGGTTGCAAGTGCTTTGGAGGATAGGATTAAAATTGAAAATGATCTAGACAAAATGGAGATATGGTCTGAAGTAAACAGGATGAAATTCACTAAGGACAAATGCAAAGTACTGCACTTAGGAAGGAACAATTAGTTGCACACATATAAAATGGGAAATGACTGCCTAAGGAGAAGTACTGCAGGAATGGATCTGGGGTTATAGTGGATCACAAGCTAAATAGGAATCAACACTGTAATACTGTTGCAAAAAACACAAACATCATTCTGGGATGTATCAGCAGGAGTGCTGTAAGCAAGACATGAGAAGTAGTTCTTCCGCTCTACTCCGCATTGATAAGGCCTCAATTGAAGTAGTGTGTCCACTTCTGGTGCCATATTTCAGGAAAGATGTGGACAAATTGGAGAAAGTCCAGAGGAGAGCAGCAAAAGTCATATAAAACATGACCTATAAGGAAAGCTTGAAAGAATTGGGTTTGTTTAGTCTGGAGAAGAGAAGAGAGTTTTTAAGTACATAAAAGGTTGTTACAAAGAGGAGGAGGAAAACTTGTTCTCCTTAACCTCTTGAGAATAGGACAAGAAGCAAACAGCTTAAATTGCAGCAAGTGTGGCTTAAATTCGATATTAGGAAAAAATTCTTAACTGTCAGAGTAGTTAAGCACTGGAACAAACTGCCCTAGGGAGGTTGTAGAATCTTCGTCGTCGGAGGTTTTTAAGAACAGTTTAGACAAACACCTGTCAGGGATGGTCTAGTCCTGCCCTGAGTGCAGGGGACTGGATTAGATGACCTGTTGAGGTCTCTTCCAGTCCTACACTTCTAAGACTCTGTGATTGGAAGTCTGTCACAAACTGAAATCCAGTCTTTCTATTGCCTTGTTTGTCAAAGAGGTTTTGAGCTGTCCTGATTTTTTCCCCTCAAATATTTGCTGCTAACTGGCAAAAGTCTGTAGTTCCAGCTCATAGTTTGGGAAAAGAGCATGGGGGTGGTGGTGTTTTGTTTTGTTTTTTAAACAGCCTGGGCATCCAACAACTTGCAAAAACACTGCAATAGTATTAAAGAATGGATCAGAGCCTTCATTTATGAAGCTCGAAAGGGAAGCACTCACAAACACTGAAAGGCTTTCTTTGCCTTTTTCTACAGCTAAAAATATCAAGATAAGATGGGGAGAGGCATAATAATGTCTCCTGCCAACAGATGGAAGCTAAAGTAAAAAGGAGAACACTTAACACTCTCTTATTTGTGCCAGTCTGTTTCTTCACCCTCCTCTCACAGCCCTTATTTGGATGCATGCTTCCCCCCATCCCCCCCTCTTCCCCCCCAACCCCCACTGCCAGCATATCTTGGCCAGTTCCCTGAGACACACAGTAACTAAATTCTAAGAGAGAGAATGGTAATTTTGGGGTATATTCTTCTTTTGATGTTGCAGGGCAATTAAATCCTCAGTGAATAAAGAAGAAAATGAACCATTCGGTGTAACTTGAAAGGGAGAGACGTGTAGCACCATTTCTAAACTGAAATTACGTACCAGTGTGAAATGCACAGGGGCATAAGGGCAAAACAGGGCCCTTTATGCTGAAGCCAGAGTTATTTGCAGATGTTCTAGCACAACAGCCCATTCAGGAGGGAAACTATACAACAGGTCATGAGAAAAACCTGTTACTCCTGATCAAGTTTGCAAATACTGTATCTGAAGGGATTTGGGGATATAGCTGGACTAGAAGAAAGTTCTTACTCAGAGTTAAGGCAAGCTGCATCTCTGTGTCAGTATCAGGTCTGATTAAATTAATGTTAATAAATATTTCAACTTGAGAATTTTTTGAACAAATTGCCTAACTAATATTCTTCTGTTATTTGCCTAGCTTAACAAGCCGATTGAATAATTCTTAAGCAGATTCACAAAACAGTTTAGTCAATTAATTTGAGAATTAAAAAAAAAATGTTCCTACCAGTATTCATGCAGATCTCATCAGTATTTTTAGGAGGAAATAAAAATCAAAACAGTATTTAATCCACTTGAAGAGGTTTCTTTACAGGAGGCTAAGTGCTATGTTAGGATATTCCTATATTTTAATAGATGTGTCTCACTGATTCAGGAACTAAAGTTTAAGGTCTATGCTAGACTAGTCTTTATATTAATCAGCTCTAAGCTATAATTTTTAAAAATAGCACAGAATTTTTAGTAGATTACGACAAATGTGTCTTTTTAAATGATTCTCAAATCACATATTTTCCAAATGTATATTTTAGAGAGTGCTTTTTATTCTAACAGAAATATTAACACACTGATATTAATCTAAGTAACAATAATTGACACCATTTCTAATGACGTTCAAAACTGAATTATGGCCCTGATCCTACAACGGGCTTTGAGTGGGCACACCCCTGCATTTGCAAAGAACCCATTGCATGATCAGGTCCTAGTCCTGTTACAAGACACATGGTATTAACATTAACATTACACAATATGAAAATACAAGGGGTCAAATTCAGGCCTGAGTAAGCAGATGCAGCTCTGTCTGACTTGACATATGCACAAGGAGGGGAAAGAGATGGTTGTTGAAGGAGCCATGAACTTTGGATTTCCAGACTTGTGCGTGTTTAAAATCTCAGGGTGGGATTTGTGAAAGTGCCGATTTGATTAAGAAGCACACAGCCCATTGACTTGCAGTTATCTAAGACACTTGGGTGCTTTTGAAAATTCTCCCCAGAACCATTAACAGAACTTTAATGTATTTGTACTTTCACACAAGACTCAGACATGTGGCACACCAGATACAGCTGTTCACATAGTGTGACAGGGTCAGGCCAGATGGCTACAGGAGAGTGATAGAAGGCAGATATATTAGCCCTAGGTTAAGTAGGTCCCTTTTTCCTGGGTAAGGTAACGGGGAAGGTTCCAGAATAATCAGGAACCTTCTGGAGACAATTAAGACTGACAGGCTGATTAGAACACCTGCAGCCAATCAAGAAGTTGCTAGAATCAATTAAGGCAGGCTAATCAGAGCACCTTTAGTACCCCTTCCCATCATAGAGGTCCCCTTTGAGCGAATAGCCATGGACCTACTGGGACCCCTGGAGAAGACAGCCCAGGGCCACCAATATATACTTGTCATTCTGGATTATGCTACTAGCGACCCAGAAGCTGTCCCCCTGCAGAACACAGCCTCTAAAACGATAGCTAAAGAGTTGGTGGGGATCTTTGCCTGAGTTGAGCTACCAAAGGAGATATTAACAGACAAAGGTACCCCATTTATGTCAAAGCTAGTGAAGGACCTCTGTACGCTGCTCCATATACATACCCTGAGAACTGGTCAAGCCCAGTTGTGTTGGTGCCCAAACCCGATGGCACCACGAGGTTTTGTAATGACTTTCACCAGCTGAATGAGATATCTAAATTCAATGCATACCCCATATCGATGAGTTAGTTGATCGCCTGGGCAATGCCCGATTTTTGACCACTCTTGATTTAACAAAGGGATACTGGCAGATTCCACTTGCCAAAGTTGCGAAAGAAAAGATGGCATTCTCTACACCAGAGGGTCTGTTTCAATATACTGTTCTTCCTTTTGGACTGCATGGGGCACCTGCCACCTTCCAGCATCTTATGGACAAGCTCCTACGGCCCCATACCAGTTATGCAGCGGCATAACTGGATGATGTGATTATTCACAGCCCCAACTGGGAAACCCACTTAGAAAAGGTGGAAGCGGTTCTGGACACACGAAGACGGGCTGGCCTCACAGCCAACCATGCTATAGGGCTAGCTGAGGCTAAATACCTTGGCTACATTGTAGGAAGGGGCATGGTCAAGCCCCAACTAAAACTAGAGGCTATCCAAAATTGGCCCCGGCCGAATCGGAAAAAAGCAAGTCCGGGCATTCCTGGTTGTGGTGGGGTACTACCAACAATTTATTCCCCATTTTGCTACCAGAGCGAGTCCCCTGACAGACCTGATAAAAGCCCAGGGTCCAGTGGACAGATGCCGCAGAGAAAGCATTCATGGATCTATGGACAGCCCTCTGCAATAACCCCGTGCTTATAGCCCCAGACTTCAACAAAGAATTCATTTTACAAACAGATGCATCTGAAGTAGGATTGGGAGCTGTCCTATCGCAGATGGTCAGAGATGAAGAACACCCAATCCTCTACCTCAGCAGGAAACTCCTGCAGAGAGAGCAGAAGTATGCCAAGCTTGAAAGAGTGCCTAGCTGTGAAATGGGCCATGGAAACACTACGTTATTACCTTCTGGGACAACGGTTTACCCTTGTGACCGACCATGAACCCCTCCAGTGGATGCAGCGAAATAAAGAGAAGAATGCAAGGGTGACCAGATGGTTCCTGTCCCTACAACCTTTCCAATTCACCACACAACACTGGGCTGGAAGCCACCATGACAATGCAGATGGCTTGTCACGAGTACACTGCCTGACGTCCCAAGTTGTCCAACCCCGTAGTGTTGAGCAGAGGGGGGTGGGATATGTGACGGGGTCAGGCCAGATGGCTACAGGAGAGTGATAGAAGGCAGATATATTAGCCCCAGGTTAAGTAGGTCCCTTTTCCCTGGGTAAGGTAACAGGGAAGGTTCCAGAACAATCAGGAACCTTTTGGAGACCATTAAGACTGACAGGCTGATTAGAACACCTGCAGCCAATCAAGAAGCTGCTAGAATCAATTAAGGCAGGCTAATCAGGGCACCTGGGTTTTAAAAAGGAGCTCACTTCAGTTTGTGGTGTGTGTGTGAGGAGCTGGGAGCAAGAGGCACTAGGAGCTGAGAGTGAGAATGCATATTGTTGGAGGACTGAGGAATACAAGCATCATCAGACACAAGGAGAAAGGTCCTATGATGAGGATAAAGAAGGTGTTGGGAGGAGGCCATGGGGAAGTAGCCCAGGGAGTTGTAGCTGTTGCATAGCTGTTCCAGGAGGCACTCTAAACAGCTGCAGTCCACAGGGCCCTGGGCTGGAACCCGGAGTAGAAGGTGGGCCCGGGTTCCCCCCAAACCTCCCAACTCCTGGTCAGACACAGGAGGAGTTGACCTGGACCGTGGGTTCATGAAAATGGCCAAACTGAGGGCTGCTGTGAAGCTCCAAGGCGAGCAAATCCACCAATAAGCGCAAGACCCACCAAGGTAGAGGAGGAACTTTGTCACAATAGTTATTTGGAGCTTCATCACATACCGTGTTAAAAGTTTAGTGGGAAATCACGTAGCATGAATGTATCATAGGCCTCCATTCTAGAACACTTCCCCCTTTAAAGATATCAAAGCCACCAGCCCTCACTAAGCTGAAACTCTATAAGAATTTTAAAAGCTGTTTTCCAGTTATTTGAATGGGGGAAAAAAAGGGCATGTAAACATTTTCATAAGGCATACAGCACTTCTGAACACAGGGACTCACGTGCATCCATGCTCAGCTGAATTGAGGCTATGACACTGGTTAACTGTATCAGAAAAAATAAAATTGCTATACTTCTGGAGATCAACTGTATAAAATGACAATGTGTAAATAAATGGAACAGATCAGTTTTTAAGTAACTACCTTTTGATATGATAGCTATGAAGAAAACTAAGTGCATCAATAATGCAAGACACAGAGAATGTACTGCAGCTAAGTAAATTTCTATTCTGCAGCCTCAAGGCTCATTTGGGGCCTGATCACCTATTGAAAATTGAAAGGAATGGGATTTTCATCATTGCCTTGAGTGGCAGCAACGGGAGAGCCTTTACTGCCTTTTGTGAAGTACTTTTAAAGTCAAAGGTGACAATGATCACAGCACATCATCTATTCAAAAGAAGAAGCAGTTTACTAATACTTTTCTATTTGGTCTACTTTGCAATGATTTGGGTTTTTAAATTAACATTAGCAGTCACAATCTTAGCCAGAGTTTGCTTTTTCTGTTTAACTCATTTTTCCCATTAACAGAGTTCTTAGCAGTCTATTATCTTGATGCAAAAGGATTTGTATCTTAACTCTTGGCACACCAAGATGAAAACAGATTTTAGAAATCTGTCTTTTATTTTGCTGCCTGGGCACAAGCCCCACAGACATGCTTCTGTTAATAGTTTAATGATTACACTGGTATGGACAATGTGCTTACCTTCGTTCAAGTGGAAGAGACTGCTCCAAAAGATCTTTTTTCATGGATGAAACAAGAAAATCCTTGAATAAGACAGTTCAGATGCGTTTCTTCAAATCATGACATTTCTTTTGTAAACAATTTTCTGGGAAAGAGGGGGAAAAGGCTCTATTCTTTTTTTAAAAGAAGTGTTAGATTTCAAAAGCAATCTGAGTGTTCTAAGATGACAGCAATCAAGTGCAAGGAGCCACAGTGAAAGTTGCTTCTAGGTTTGCCTTTCAGAAGAAAAACTGAATTTAAGTAAAAGCAATGGCATTTGGCTAGATCACCACACTACATCTTATAGTGAAAACACCTGCTTTTCACTGAAGTGTGAAAAAGTGACAAACACTAATAGCAACAGCTGCAGAAACAGCATCGCGACAGCTAGTATCGTGCAACTCTACTCTATTCTCTTTTCCATACATTTCTTACTTTCGTTTACTCTATCATTAGGGGAAGTGAGCCAACGTCCAGCGAAGAGAAGACAGATTAGGTGAGCAAAATACTATTCTCCATAATATTTTACCTATCAATTTAAAAATTGTAAGGAGAAAAATTTATAATGACCTAATATTTTTTAAACACAAAGTGACAAGCATGTTGGCCTATGCCCTAAAATCTGCCTAGATTTTTCCTCTAAAGTATTGCCAAGGAGGTATTCATAATTTTCCAAAAAGCACATCTTGGACTTTTAGTTACAAGAAGTTTCATACACTAGTTAAGTAAAAATAATAAAGTCAGTCTGAAAGGCATCACACATCTCTCATCATTCAGAAATGATCTTCCATTACAAGCAAATACAAGTTCAGTGCTATGGTTTCCTTAATTACAACTGCATCCTGTAAATAAAATTAAAGTTTTTGTCATGCATTGTCAAAGAACTCATAGAGCCCTGTGCACATTCATCCACCCTAAGGACCAGATCCTGATACCCTTTAATCACACTGGACATCATCTTGCTCAGTGAATATCCCCATGGATTTCAACGGGACTATTCACGGAGTCAGCATGAACAAGGGAGGGTGGGAAGTAAGGTCACCAGATGTCCCAATATTATTGGGACCATCCCAATATTAGGGACTTTGTCTTATATAGGCAATTATTATACTCCCAACCCCAGGAAAAAAGATGTCCCAATTTTTTGCACTTGCTATCTGGTCACCCTAAGGGGAAGCAAACTGGCCCTTATAAAACCACATTTCTCCCCAGTCACAAGCACTAGTCTGCACTGAGAACTAAATCAATGGCAAGTGTTTATTCAGGGCCAGATTCTGCCACTTACACTCAGGATTGGTATTATTATTAAACATATTATAAATGGCAATCCAGGCTGCCCCCATTAAAGTAAAGGTACTACTCAGGGTGAATAAGGATGGGTGTGAGAAAATCTCAGTCCTAGGGCATAAAGTTACAATCAGACCTGACTAATGAAAGGATGAGCAGTGAGTGAGACCGTTGCCAGAAATAATGCTGGAAAAACTGAACAACTGATAAATGTGTCTGAAGAGTACTGTGATCCCAGACACAATGAGACTGTAGAGAGATACTGTTGTGGTGGTGATGCGTTTGCTTTTTGCCAGAAATCAAGACAAGGGAATCAATACTTACATTGTAGAGCTGAGAACTTTTGCCTCCACAAGTAACTTTGGAGGCATAAAAGACTCACTAATTAGAGACTGGACTCTTTGTTGAACACACAAATTCAGTTTACAGGAGAGATTGTTGAAACAGATCTAATCCTAGAGAAATGCCTCCAAATAGCAAGGGCAGCTGAACTGGTATGGGAAAGTATCAGAACAATGGCAGGCCATTAGTGCAAAACAAGTATACAGGCTCAAGCCCGAGAAACCCAGGAAGCACACACCTACCATGATCCAGTGAATATACTGTGGGAAGAAACATGACAGGCAGAAGAGCGCCCAGTCTGTGGAAAACAGTGCAAGGAGTATGGGAAACAGAACCCCTTTATATCCCAATGCTACAGCTATCACAGGAAGAAAAAAGCAGCCATACACGTAGCGATTGAGGTTGCAGAGACTTCCAGTGAAGAGGATGTCTTCAGTATGATCGTCACAGATCCAAAGGCTCTCAACATACGGGCACTGAAGAATGAGGCTGCCAGCCATTCAACTACCATGTTTGCAGCTATACTATTGGATCAATGGCCAATTCAATTCCAGATGGATTGTGGAGCTGGCTGAAATATAATCCTAGCAGGAATACTGGAATTTAATCATCAATGCCACTAAGGCAGTTTATCTCCTCCTGTCAATGAAAGAAAGGCAGACACCCATTTTCATCCGCCTGGAAGCTCTCTGCAGCATTCAACACTGTTAACCATGATGAGATACTTCTATCCCGCCTTAGAGAGGTTGCAGGAGTTTAGGGGAATGTGCTAAATGGCTTGAGTCATTGGAGGGATGTACCCAATGTGTAGTGATGAGAAATTGTACCTCCATCATTAGACCCCTCACTTGTGGAGGTCCAAAAGGACTTCATTTCTCTTCCTTGTCCTACATGCAATCTTTAGGTGAGCTGGGTAGACAACATGGACTCAGTTGCCAGCAATGTGCAACACATCTCTACGTAACTTTCACCACATCACGACCATCACAATGGTCCAGTGCTTGGATGAAATCAGCTCATGAATGAACAGCAGCTGGCTGAAACTTATGGGTATAGGAAATCATTTAAGAGTTCACAGCTATGGTGCAATCTCCTTTGGTTGAAGGTTTAGACCCAAAATTAGCCAGTTCAGTCCATAGCCTAGGTTTGGAGTACTCTTAGAATCCTTGCTAAGAAATCCAAGCTAAAGTCTCACATAGCTGCATCCACAAGTAATGCGGTCTATCATTTCTGGCTGGATATGAGACTCCATCCCATCCCGGCAGATGATGACCTAGACTCAATGATTTACACTGTCACCACTTTTTGGCTGCCCTGCAAAAATATAATATACCTGGGCATGAAGCCTCACCAATCAGGAAACTCCAACAAGTACAGAACAGTGCACCCTGTCTCCTTAGCAACACAGGTTACTGCAAGCACATCACACCCATCCTCCGCTACACCAGTGACCCACAGAATTTTGAATCAAGTTCAAGGGTTCAGTCCTTGTCTTCATAAGGTGTTCCATGATATCGAAAAAAACTGCTTAAAGCTCCAGGATGAAGACTGTGCTCAAATGGGTCACTCCTCTGACACAACAGAATTCTCGACAATAAGGATTAAGCTCGTCTGTGCAGGAGACAGTGCTTTCTCCATGGCTGGTCCCAGACTGTGGAATGAAGTTCCCCAGGAAATAGAACCATCACAAACTTCACTACCGTCAGCTCCAAGTGCACATTTCTTTGACCTGCCTTCTCTGCAATAGCGATGTGTATATTTAAATGAAAACAACCAACCAAGCAAAAATCCAAAAGAAGACACTCCTCTGTGCACTCTTCTCCCTGTGGAGACAGGATGATTTTGGCCCAAGAATCACCATTCCTGACCAGCTGCCCTGCTTCTCTGGGTGAGAAGAAGTTACTTCATCCCTGTTGGGACAGCAACTTACTCTTCTTCGTTTACCCAGCCAGGCTTGCAGGAAAATAGGGAGGAGCGAGCTAGGGCTCCACCCCCTCCTCAGCTGCTCACTTGCAGTGGAGAGCAGTGGATGAGTAACTCCAGCTTTTTTCACACACTCTGAGCCTCATGCTGACACAGTCAAGCAGCAGAGGAAGGAGAGGCTTTACTCCTGCTTACTCCCCGAGTAAAGGCTGTGAGACTCTAGCCCTTGCATTTCAAACTCCCCAGGACATAGGTTGTGCCTTCCTTTGTTGCTTGTGCAGCATTGAGTTCACTATTGGAACTTAAATCATCAGTACCTCTGAACGCTAAGTAAAAACATCAGAAAAAATGTTAAGGATGAAAAACACCATTTTGCTTCTGCTCAACCACTGGGAGTTAGGCAGCTAGGTGGTTTTGAAAATCCCACTAAACACCTATCTTTAGGCACCTAAATACCTTTAAATATCTGGCTGTTAGCCTCTCTAGGCCTCCCTTCCCCATCTGTAAAAGGGTGGGAATAGTATTTTCCTGTTACACAAGGGTGTTGTGAGGATAAATACATTGATTAGAGAGAGTGAGGTGCTCAGATACTACAGTAATGGAAGGCCATATAAGAACCTAAAATACATTCTATGAAAAAGCCCTATGTGAATTAACCCACTGCACTCTTGTGCTAATTTCCAGAATCTGTCACTGCTGGCAATATGTATACTTGTAACTCAGTTATTCAGGACACATCTAGATATGTTTGGAGACTATAACGTATGTTTTATAATTAATTGCTTATTAATCATCCCAAATCAGCTAGGGCTAGGCAAACCTGTGAATGCTTTTGGGTGTACCTGGCAGAAGTACATAGTTCTTCCACTTTCCAATAATATAGCACTAGGAGGACACAGTCTTTGGTATTAGTACCATAATGAGTATATTTAATAAGACCTCTAATGCTCTAAGAGGATTTTGTTACAGCTTGATTAGAAGCTCTTGTATCTTTGAAATAAAATAAATCCTCTTTGAGGAAAAGTAAATTAAACTAATAGTGCACCATTTTATATATTATATACATGGAAAACATCTTTAAAGCTTTACATTGAATCAATTAAGTAACTGGGAGACAACACGGTACAGTGGATTGATCACTGACTAGGAGTCAGGAAACTTTCTACTCCTGGCTCTACCACTGCTGTGACCTTGGGAAAGTCACTTCACCTCTCTGTGCTTCTGCTTCCCTTCCTGCACCCCTGAGAGATACAGCTATGACAACCTAACCTCCAGTGCAGATCGCGCTAGGGCGATGGAAGAATTCTATCTTCCTACCTAGCTACCACATCTCAGGGTGGTGGATTAACTAGTGACGGGAGAACCTCTCCCATCACTGTAGCGAGTGTCTACACTGAAGCACTATAGTGACACAGCTGCAGCTGTGCCGCTGTAGCATTATAAGTGTAGACATAGCCTTAAACTGTAAATTCTTGGGGGCAGGGACTATCCCCTACTATGCATTTGTACAGCTCCTAGCACACTGTGGCCCTGATCTTGTTTGGGGCCTCCAGCTATTACTGTAATATAAATAAAGATGAAGATTATGTGAGAGGGAGATACAACGGTGTCTTGGCTTTATTTTTTTAAATCCATACAGTTATAAAGGATGAATTCAGGGACGTGTGCAGGAGCGTTAATAACTGCACTGAGTGAAGTCAAGAGAGCTTAACAGTGCTTAGAGACTTCGAAACATGCCCAAATGAGGATCACATTAGCTAGAGATGCCCAGGGTGGGAATTTTTATGGTACTCTCCTGTAAGCTGCCCATCTAAATTGATCCTGCTGGCTGCTTGCCATGTTTGCCTCTTTTCTAAGTGACATATCTCCCCCTTCATTATATGAGATTGCCACAGATTGTAGGTCAGGTGAAACATTCTAGGGTAACCCAACAGGTCCACAGCACTCACCTTAATCACATCAAACAAAGGAAAATCCAGATGTATGTGCTGAAGACCAGCTTTATTCCATTCCTTCCCAAGAATCTAAGCAAGTAACCAAATAGAGAAAAGGGACATATTAGTTCCATGAAAGTAGTTCAAGTGCAAACTAGGTTGTTTGGCACCATGTGTGAGCAGGGAAAAAAATATAATTTCACACCATTTCTCAAGTTCCTTTGATGAAGTCTTAGTTTTCCCCCTTTTCACCGTTCGCTTCCCCTGTTCCTTCCCTGCCCCCACCTCTTTCACGACTCCTAGACTGCGCATTAAGCAACAATGCTGCAGCTGAAAGGCTATTATGTAGATTCATGAATATATAATTCCAAATCAAACTACCAAAACATTTGCCCTTATGTTTTAACACTATTGTTCATCTAGTGGAAATGTTCAGATACAACAGAAGAAGAGAGAAATATGGCACACAAAAGTTTTCCCACAGCCTTTAGCCTCTTAAACATTCTAATCCTATTGAGAGTATTTATGCCTAGAAAACAATGAGGGAATCCTAAACACAGCCAACAGAGCCTGTGCCCCTGCTGACTGCCCCCTGGCAGCATACAGGGGCTTTCTAGAGACCAGCTGCCTGTTACCATGGTGACCTCCCCACTGAAGGGCAACACTGGGCACCACACAAACACTTTTGACTCGCCACATGTTTATCAGAAGAAAGGAGGAAGTTCCCCTTTAAAGCATCTGTGTGCTGATTAGTTTAGAAAAAAACCTAAATAATTTGGGTTTAAATCACGCACTTCTTGAGCTTTATTATGTAGTTTTTTTACTGGAGCTTTAATTTAGTGAGTGTATTTTACTTTTGCTATAGTTTCTGTACTTGGAATAAACCATTGATGGACACGGCAAAATTGCCTAACAATGGCACTAAAAGATAAAACCACCATACTTAGCAAGGAAGTGTTTAGTATTGTTATTTGTATTATCATAGTGCTCAGGGTCTTCAGGACAATAAAAACAACGCAAACACAGTCTTCATCATAAACTAAACACACAAAAAAGACCTAACCCCCAGGGTACACGAAGCTTTGTTTCCTGCTTTTTTCCTCTGCTTTATATAATCTAGTTTTCAAGCATTCCAAGCATTAGGGTTTTATGGTCAGTTTTCTGATATGAGACACACTGGTGATATCTTTGCCAAACCAAAAAACATTATGGTTCAAAAAGCGACTATCACTGTATCTGAACATCTGCTGCTGGGCCAGTCAAGTGGACAAGCCTACAGCACACTGACAGTTCACTCTTGTGTGCTTGATTGTTTGTTTGAAAAGTGTGAATTGGGAGTGCTTTGTTCCAGGTGAGCTTTGAGTGGGCCTGACTGTTATAAAAAGACAGTCAGCTGCGAACCAGCTGAGTGGCGAACAGCAGAGAGCCTAACAGAGGGAGTTTGTCTGGGGAGAGCCCACCGAGGCTTCCATCTTGCAAGCTTCTCTGAGTAGTTACTACAACACCAGAGGAAGCTCTTAGAAGGAAGATAATATGGATGGTGAGCATTCAGCTGTTGTTAAACATGGCACATCCTGTGCAGGTGTCTTTCTTCCACAGGACAGAAGCAACTTTGTCTGTACAAAGTGCAAGCTGATCTCCATATTGGAAGAGAAGGTCCAAGGTCTCGAGAAACAAGTATCGACCCTGCATTGCATAAAAGAAACTGAAGATTTCCTGGACAGACGTCAGGATATGCTTCTATGGGCACAACGTTCTGAAGCTTCAGAGCAGGCTGCACAGCGGGGACAGAATGACGGTGAAGAAATTTGGCAGCATGTGACCTCCAGAAGGGGAGCACCCATGTACCAGCAATGCAGATACAGGTAAGCAACCATTTTCATGTTCTCTCCACAGGTATAAATGCGGAGAGTGGACTAGATGATACATCTGAGGGAAGGGAGCAGAAGGAGACTCTGCCGATTGGAAGGCATGAGATGCACTGTCCTAGGGATGGGGGTTCCACGACCACCGCTCCCAAAAGAAGGAGGTGGGTGGTGGTGGTCGGGGACTCCCTCCTCAGAGGGACTGAGTCATCTATCTGCCACCCCGACCGGGAAAACCGAGAAGTCTGCTGCTTGCCAGGAGCTAGGATTCACGATGTGAAGGAGAGACTGCCGAGACTCATCAAGCCCTCGGATCGCTACCCCTTCCAGCTTCCCCACGTGGGCACCAAGGATACTGCCAAGAATGACCTTGAGCAGATCACTGCAGATTACATGGCTCTGGGAAGAAGGATAAAGGAGTCTGAGGCGCAAGTGGGGTTTTCGTCCATCCTCCCTGTGGAAGGAAAAGGCCTGGGTAGAGACAGTCGAATCGTGGAAGTCAATGAATGGCTACGCAGGTGGTGTTGGAGAGAAGGCTTTGGATTCTGTGACCAAGGGATGGTGTTCCAAGAAGTAGGAGTGCTAGGCAGAGATGGGGTCCACCTAATGAAGAGAGGGAAGAGCATCTTCGCAAGCAGGCTGGCTAACCTAGTGAGGAGGGCTTTAAACTAGGTTCACCAGGGGTAGGAGACCAAAGACCTGAGTTAAGTGGGGAAGTGGGATACCAGGAAGAAGCATGAGCAGGAGAGAGCAAGAGAGGAGGGCTCCTACCTCATACTGAGAAAGCAGGACGTTCAGTGAGTTATCTTAAGTGCCTATACACAGATGCAAGAAGCCTGGGAAACAAGCAGGAAGAACTGGAAGTCCTGGCACAGTCACGGAATTATGATGTGATTGGAATAACAGAGACTTGGTGGGATAACTCACATGACTGGAGTACTGTCATGGATGGATATAAGCTGTTCAGGAAGGACAGGCAGGGCAGAAAAGGTGGGGGAATTGCATTGTATGCAAGAGAGCAGTATGACTGCTCAGAGCTCCGGTGTGATACTGCAGAGAAACCTGAGAGTCTCTGGATTAAGTTTAGAAGTGTGAGCAACAAGGGTGATGTCGTGGTGGGAGTCTGCTGTAGACCACCGAACCAGGGGGATGAGGTGGACGAGGCTTTCTTCTGGCAACTAATGGAATCGCAGGCCCTGATTCTCATGGGAGACTTCAATCACCCTGATATCTGCTGGGAGAGCAATACAGTGGTGCACAGACAAACCAAGAAGCTTTTGGAAAGTGTAGGGGACAATTTCCTGGTGCAAGTGCTGGAGGAACCATCTACGGGGCAGAGATCTTCTTGACCTGCTGCTCACAAACCGGGAAGAATTAGTAGGGGAAACAAAAGTGGATGGGAACCTGGGAGGCAGTGACTATGAGATGATAGAGTTCAGGATCCTGACACAGGGAAGAAAGGAGAGCAGCAGAATACGGACCCTGGACTTCAGAAAAGCAGACTCTGACTCCCTCAGGGAACTGATGAGCAGGGTCCCCTGGGAGAATAACATGAGGGGCAAAGGAGTCCAGGAGAGCTGGCTGTATTTTAAAGAATCCTTATTGAGGTTACGGGGACAAACCATCCCGATGTGTAGAAAGAACAGTAAATATGGCAGGTGACCAGCTTGGCTTAACAGAGAAATCCTTGCTGATCTTAAACACAAAAAAGAAGCTTACAAGAAGTGGAAGATTGGACAAATGACCAGGGAATAGTATAAAAATATTGCTCAGGCATGCAGGAGTGAAATCAGGAAGGCCAAATCACACTTGGAGTTGCAGCTAGCAAGAGATGTTAAGAGTAACAAGAAAGGTTTCTTCAGGTATGTTAACAACAAGAAGAAAGTTAAGGAAAGTGTGGACCCCTTACTGAATGAGGGACAGAGGATGTGGAAAAAGCTAATGTACTCAATGCTTTATTTGCCTCTGTCTTCACGAATAAGGTCAGCTCCCAGACTGCTGCACTGGGCAGCACAGCACGGGGAGGAGACGTCCAGCCCTCTGTGGAAAAAGAAGTGGTTCAGGACTACTTAGAAAAGCTGGATGAGCACAAGTCATGAGGCCAGATGCGCTGCATCCAAAAGTGCTAAAGGAGTTGGCAGATGTGATGGCAGAGCCATTGGCCATTATCTTTGAAAACTCATGGCAATCGTGAGAGGTCCCGCACGACTGGAGAAAGGCTAATGTAGTGCCCATCTTCAAAAAAGGGAAGAAGGAGGATCCAGGGAACTACAGGCCAGTCAGCCTCATCTCAGTCCCTGGAAAAAATCATGGAGCAGGTCCTCAAGGAATCAATTCTGAAGCGCTTAGGGGAGAGGAAGGTGACCAGAAACAGTCACCAAGGGCATGTCATGCCTGACTAATCTAATTGCCTTCTATGACGAGATAACTGGCTCTGTGGAGGAGGGGAAAACAGTGGATGTGTTATTTCTTGACTTTAGTAAAGCTTTTGATATGGTCTCCCACAGTATTTTTGCCAGCAAGTTAAAGTAGTATGGGCTGGATGAATGGACTATAAGATGGATAGAAAGCTGGCTAGACCGTCGGGCTCAACAGGTGGTGATCAATGGCTCCATGTCTAGTTGGCAGCTGGTATCAAGTGGAGTGCCCCAAGGGTTGCTGATTTATGAGGAGAGGCTGAGGGAACTGGGATTGTTTAGTCTGCAGAAGAGAAGAATGAGGGGGGATTTGATAGCTGCTTTCAACTACCTGAAAGGGGGTTCCAAAGAGGATGGATCTAGACTGTTCTCAGTGGTAGCTGATGACAGAACAAGGAGTAATGGTCTCAAGTTGCAGTGGGGGAGGTTTAGGTTGGATATTAGGAAAAACTTTTTCACTAGGAGGGTGGTGAAGCACTGGAATGCGTTACCTAGGGAGGTGGTGGAATCTCCTTCCTTTGAGGTTTTTAAGGTCAGGCTTGACAAAACCCTGGCTGGGATGATTTAGTTGGGGATCGGTCCTGCTTTGAGCAGGGGGTTGGACTAGATGATCTCCTGAGGTCCCTTCCAACCCTGATATTCTATGATTCTTCACAATTCTTCATGCAATGCAATTTGGCTATCAACTGGAATACAGTCCAAAGTGAAAGTCTTGGAAGTTCATTGCTGAGTACAAAGCATTCACTTCAATTTATCCACCAAAAATACCAAACAATCCAGTGTCCTAAGCAGATTCTATAGATTCCTCCAACTGAAAACCAAAGCAGGCTGATAGGGTCAAAATCATCCTGGAGTTACACCACAGATAATTTTTGGCCCCTTAAACACACGTGCAAGTCCGAACATTACCTATAATTATGCTTTCTTGTCTTCTTCCCAGGCAGTTCTAGCTAATAGCAATACAGAAGCCACATCTCTTCTAATTAAATCATGAACAATAGAACCAGATAATTAACGCTTTAGTTCCTGGATTACTGTATTGCACAAAGCCAGTACCTAAAATTCACCACAACTACATCATGAGGGTCGATGGCACAACTGACCGATGCGATTTTTTCACTGGAGAGAGGAACTTAACAAAACAGCATCTTTCACTATGAGAACAGCAACAAAAGGCTCTAAAGCAACTCCCATAGTCCTATCTGTCTGGTGGGAAATCGACTGACACTTTGCCAAACTGTTCAGCCCAGAAAGCAGCTGATTGTGCACATTTCTCCTAAATTGTGCACATTTCTCCTAAGTTGACCGTTCAGGTCACACATGGCAGTCCAGTCAGCCAACTCCCCATGATTGGGGCAGGATGGATGGAGGGGAAGAGGGAAACAGATCTCCCAGACCCAAGAAAAAGGAGGGTTTATGATTGGAAACCATTCCAGCTGTGCTAGGAGGAAGGACCTCAACAACTACTACATGGAGAACCAGCAGGAAGAAGAGGAAGGAAAAGTAGCAGCATCTGCTGCTCACCTAGAGGGATGGGGACAGGGCAGAAAAAGAAAGGGAAATAAAGGGTCACTGCCTGTGAGCAAGAATGGGTGTTCCCTGTTGGCATCAGAGGGGGAGGATTGGTTCCCTGTGAAGTAGGGAGGAAAATGGTGGCTTCCCATGCAGGAGGGAAAAGACTCAATGATAGCTGATTGTGCGAAGGTCAATGGGAGCTGATTGCAGCCCAGAAGGAGAACAGAGGGGCTAGTGGGGGTTGACTGTGGGCAGTTGAAGCTGACTGCCATCTGGGGGAGGGGTAGGAGCAGCACCGTCCAGACTGTTAGCCATACACCCTTGTTCCAGCTCTGAGCCCAGTAATGCCAGAGGCTGCTGGGAGATGGCCCACAGCAATGGAACTCATATGATCTCAAACAGCTGCCATCAAATTAACTGTACCATCCCCCCAAACAATGCAGTTTCATTTGTAGCTGCAGCCACTACTCAGAGGCAGATGAGACTCACTTTCGAAGGTGGGCTATGGCATATGGGATTATGGGATAGCACCACCAGCATCCCTCTTGTCCCTGGTAGGGAAGAAGTGGGATGGATTCAGACACACACCTTCAACTCCATTCTCCCTTTTAAACCTCAGTGTCCTACATTACTAGAAGCAGGCACAACATCGGTCCCAGGTGAGAGTATCAGACTGAGCCAGAGAATTAGGAGAAGCAGAGCTAGAGAGATGCAAGAGGTTTGCAACAGACCCATACTAAGCAGAATTCTCCAGGCACACAAAACTCAGAGTAAGCCATTGACAGGCTCCCCAACCTGTTAGACAGGGGTAGTCAATAGGCGGACCATGGACCAAATCCAGACTGCCAGATGCTTTTGAATGGACCCTGAAATCTTTTTATTTACTTACTATTATCATTATTATTTTTATTATTTTCTCCGTAGTCTGGACCTTGACAAAAATAATTGACTACCCTGCTATACGACAAATATGGCATCCCTTAGTGGCGCTGCATCAAAAATCAAGAGAATTGTAAGTTCCCTTGGCTTGGATATGAAATCAGAGAAAAATTGGCAGTTTTGGGTGAGGTTAAATTTCAAATTTGAAACACAAATATCTGTAGGCAGTGGGCGTCAGGACCCACATGACACAAAATGGAGAGGAGGATTCACACACACCTCTTGCATAGTTCAGTTTTGGAAAACAAGGCATCCTGAGGTGGCCATAAAGCAAAGGACAGCAGTTAGAAAAGAGTGTTTTAGCTTACATGTTCCCTCTCCCACTCCACACTTGTAGTTGAAAGCTCTGGTATTATACACTTGTTACTTGCATGCCAGTCCCCTCTAAAGTATTCCTGTTCTACTCATATAAACTTCTTTAACAAGGCTCGTTATGTTACACAAGGAGGAGAGCTGGAATGGGAGGTCAAGTCAGTCTTTTTACATAATATTTCATTCTTCTCATTTTATGGTCCCTAGATTTAAATACAAACAACCCATCCAACCCCAAACACATGTAAAAACAAGGTTTGCCTTACCCAATAGAGGCAGGCTGCAGGGTTCAGTGGTAATGTGAAGTCAACAGCACGGCCGAGGAACTTGATTTAACAATGGAACTTTCACTAATTAACATTTGTGAATCTATTGTATTTTCCCCCTTTTCCATTTCCCTCCTCCCCACCCCCTCTAGAGAACGGATTAGGATTGTCTTTCCATATAGACACCTTTGTGGCCCCATCACCCAGGTGTCTGGGTTTTGAGATCAATATTTCAAACACTCCACAAGTCACCAGTGTTTGGATCCTAGGTTTGATTCAAGCCCATTTCTAGGAAGAAAAAAGGGCAATAAAATGTTGTTACTTTAATATATATGGGGTGATTGATTTCTTTAGAGAATATATTTTAAAGATGGTACCCAAAAATATGAATTGACTGTTTTGCCTCTTAGTTTAAATATGCAAGTGCCAGCTGTGATCAGATCTCCTTTCACATAAAGTAGACAAAATCTTTGCCTTAGAATCATCAGCTTGACGAAGGTCATTCACTTCTCTCAAAAATTGTCTTAAATTCTTAATTTGATGTGAAAAATGTGGTGACGTTCATATTCACTGCAGCGTATACATTTGTCTAAAATGTTATTTCCACTGGTATGAAATATTGGGTTAGAACGTCCAACCAAGAAAAAGCTAGAACAAAATTATACATCTAGATACTTGCCATGCTGAGAAGTCCATTGAAATTTGCTTTCTGATTCTAACAAAGATACACCTTTGCCAGTATTTCTCCAACACCTACTCTTTCTGTTTCTGCAAAGCGTGGGCTGAGTTTGAACAGAGTACAAATTAATATATGAGTACAGAGCAAACTATGAAAAGTAATCAATCAGTCTCTTTATCAAACTTTGCCTACGATCTAATCAGATTTTCCAAGCTCCATTATGAATATTCAGTATCCTTAGAATTTCTTTTGTTGGAATGTGTGTTGAACAATTCTCCTTGCGTGATTCACAGGACTTTAGCAATTGGAAAGGACTGAAGAAATACATTTATAATCTGCAAAGTTTCATCCTGATTTTAAATAATAAAATAGGCTGGCCCACATAGCTCAGAAGCAGTGACTGGTTTTGAGTTACTGCTGTGTGAATGCAAGATACAATTTGCATGTTACTACTTCTGCTCTGGCAAGTGCATGTCCAAAGGGCTGAGATGTCTGGTCTAAGAGTGCTATTACTTAGAGAGCATCCTGTACTAGCTGATAAAAAGCACATGAACAATCATTACTGCTGAACAAACCAAAAGTCCCTGTACTTTGAACTCCTGCCTCAGAGCAGCTGCACACTGCTTCTCAGTAGGCTAGTCATATTATTTCTTTCCCTTATAACTTTATATTCCTTCACACTGACTACCCCAAATGTTTTCACAGATGGAGTATTATTCTTTGAGAAAAAGCCTCTTCTGTTATTCAGTTTAATATTTTCCGCCTTCAGCTTCAGTTCAGAACTATGTCAGAACCTTACCTTGCCACAAGAACAGACCATCATCTATAACTCTTTGCATGAGCCCATTAAGTTTTAAAGTCACTTACCAGATACCTTCACAGAGGGCCTGATCCAAAGGCACTGAAACCAGTGAGTGTCTTTCCCTGGACTTCAGCAGGTGTTGGCTCATGCCCCTAGTTCCATGTCTCCTTTGCTCCTTCAAGATACTAATGAGGATAGAAATTGCTTTTTTCTCCCAGAACATGATCCTACACTCCCAGTAGTAAATTCCAGTTGGCTGCCCGTTTCCGTATTTTGCCACAATTCTCCTACAATCTGTCAGTATCTTTCACTCCGTCAGCCATTATCCCATCTTGGTGGCATCCCATTGTATGACCTTCCCTATAATCCAGATCATCACCAATAATACTTAGTACTTACACAGAACTTTTCATCTGAAACACTCAACAGAAGTGGTTAAATACTATCACCCCCATTTTACAGACAGATTAAGTGACTTGCCAAATCCATTTTGCTTACATCTGCCACCATGCTCTAGTTACTGTTTCCAACCACTTGCTAGGACTTGAACAGAAACAGTTGTAATACTAATTCAGTGGGACCTATTCTGCCAAGTTACCTTAGCATAAATGTATAGGAAAGGTGCAGTAAAGAGTTGCTGAGAGAGGGAAGAAACCATCAAGAGTGTTCTGGGTCAGGTACCTGGAGGCGTCAACTAATAAAAGTAAACAACTGTAATCTAACCACCCCAAAAATATTCTAGATCTTTCAATCTCTATTTCTTGTGGAGCTGATAGGAGCCCAGTGGGTCAGCGCTGCTTTTCTTTGTTTGAATTTTCTGTATACTAGCTGCCATTCTTTACTCCAACTTTATTATGAGTTATTTCCCCTTCCTTGAAATTCTTCCACTTTGATAAATGAATTGTTCAGTGGTCCAGTATTAACTGTTCTTTTTACTGTCAATAGAGCCTGTAGTTAAAATACAGATCCCCTCTTGCTTCCAAATAAAATGGAAAACTTCTTCATAATAGCAGCCGCATTATGCTGATCTGCTATATTTATTTTAAAAAGTAAACATGGAAAACAGACACATTTGGTTTTAATTCACTTTGACTGACCCAGGGAGTTCTCCCCAGAGAGGACATATAGTTCAGCCCCATACATTTTCAAAGAACTGTGCATGATTTTGGCTGCATGTCCCCTAATAAAATCACAGAGTTGTGTGGATATGATCTTTCGATATACATCCAATAGACACTAGTCAGAACTGGCACCCTGGTGGGTTATTTCAACAGAGGTGTCAGGGATTGCACAGGCACATACCATTGCTCAGAACAGTAGTCCATCTAATGCCCTCGCCTTCAGTGGGAGGGAATGTCTCACAGTTCAGAAGGCATAAGTAATAGGGTACATTGAGTAATACCTTACTCTGTGAGGAGTTTCATTGAAAACACAAGGATAACTGGTGGAGCAAGGTGCTCCTCAACATGAGTTAGAGTATCAAAATCTAGTCCTTAATTAAGGTTTCTGGGGGATGCTGCTCCCTCTCCTCCTCCACCTGATTTTTAGTGTTAATTATTAGAAAAATAAGGGCAATCGTAAAAGAGTAAATCAATTTTTATTTGTGCTTAAAAGTTTATTTGGGCCTCCACACCAAAAAAACCTAGTCATTTTTATTAAGTAATTTTTTTAAAAAATATTGATTTACAGCAATGCCAAAACTGAGTCATTCATACACTGAAGGTAGGACAAGAAGCAAATGGCTTAATCTGCAGTGAAGTGGATTTAGCTAGGATATTAGGAAAAGCTTTCTAACTATAGTTAATTAAGTAACTTGCCCAAGGTCACCTAGCAAATCAACAGCAGAGCAAGGGACAAAACACAAGTCTCCCAAGTCCCAATCCAGGTCTCTAGGACACACTGGCACCCAGGCCACGATTTCTTCCCCAATGTTCATACTTGCCAGTGCAGTCTTTAAAAGTGCCTGGAACAACCCAGTGAAAGAAATTCCTAGGCAACAGACTTGCACCAAATGGCCAATTTTTATCATTCCAGACAGCTAGGGCAGAGGGAAAAATGAAAGAATTATGAACAGGCCACAGATGCTCAAGAACCAGACAAGGCAAAGAGACCATCAAGGTGGGTGGAAGGGGAAACTGAGTCCTGGCTATCAAAGACAAACCATGAGAGGGGAAGAAAGGATACATTCGCCAATAGGAGAGTCAACTGGCCTGTGGTTATCTTGTTAACCCCAAAAGGTCAGAGACCAGAAAAGTGAAGCTGCCGTCTCTTCTGAACAATAGAATAAATTGATAAAATGTGTTAGGCTGAAGCACCAAGCCTCTAAGAAGAGTCTAATATTTATGGTTCCCAACTTCATTTCACAAGCCTCTGGGGCATTTATCTTGCTGATCCAGATGATTTAACTCTCCAGTGCAACCAGAAGAATTGAAAATATTTCAGGTCTGGCATTATTTGGGAACAAGATACAGACTCAGAAAACCCCATGCGGTGTTTGCCAAACAGAAGCTAAGAGGGCAAAGGATGGAGTTAAAAGTTCCCTCAGTCTACCACCTAACCCAAATCTTTGTAGAACACAGGCAGGTTCATTGTTAGTTCCTTCGTAGGATTTACCATATAATGTGTTGGTGGGCAATGGATATAGAGAGGTCTGAAAAGGATCAAGCACAGGGTGAGCTAAAAGACCCATCAATGGATGCATCAAAACTGAAATTTTTCTTAACATTTCCAACTACTGTGCTACAACCAGAACTAGTCAAGTCAGGTTGGGGGTCTTTTTAACACTGTTTTCTCTATCCCTCCTCAGACAGGTAAAAATGAGGGTGTTCTGTCTATCTGGGTGGTAGCAATGGTGGAAAATGTTCTGAAAAAGTAAGCACAGGTAAGGCTGCTGTAAAGACAGGACAGGATCTCTGTATCAATGAAACATCTCCACCAGGCCATTCCTACTAGAACACAGACACAACATCATGTGTGGAAAAACACAGAGCCCAGAGCGAAAAAAATCCCACCCTCCTAGACACCCACCTCCAGTAGCTACTGTGGTCATGGATAGAAGAGCCTCAACTCTCCACCCAAGAATCTGGGATACTTCAATGGAAGTTGAGTAAGGACCTCATCTGATGAAGTTTTTCTTCCTTGAGACACAGGAAGAGGGGAGGAAACTACCCACACTCCTTGTTCAAGGCATAGAGAACAGAGACCATAAGGTGGGGGGGGGGGCACGGCAGGGGGAGCCAACTGAACACAAAGAGAAGCAGGCACAGGGAACCAAATGCGACAGCCACAAAAATCTTTGCAGTTTTGGGTCGACTAATGAAAGTTACTGCATTACACCCCTGAACGAAGCAGAAGTAATATTGTAGGTATTGAAGTTTACTTGTAGTTGATGATGTTTCAAATCTGTATGGCTGCTACAGTACTAAAGGTCTGCTTCTCCTTTGCAACTCCTACCATCAAAACAGCCGTCTCGTGCCATCTCTCTGCGTCTGGCAGCTAAGGTGACCAGATAGCAAGTTTTAAAAAATCGGGATGGGGGTGAGGGGGTAATAGGCTTCTCTATAAGAAAAAGCCTCAAATATCAGGACTGTCCCTATAAAATTGGAACATCTGTTCACCCTATTGAGAGCCCATCTCTTAATAGTACTGTAATACATGCTACAGTAGCACCTAGAGGCACTGACTGAAGTAGGCACTGTAGAAAGAGGCGCTGCCTGAAGAGGGGGCAATTTAAAGAGACAAGGCAAGTAAAGAGTAGGAAAAAGGATCATTCCTATTTTCCAGCTGGAGAGCTGAGGTACAAGAAGATTAAGTGATTTATCCAAGGTCACACTGAAAGTCCATGGCAAAACTGGTAATTTAACTGAGCTATCTTGAGTTCTAGTTCACTGGGTTGACCACAAAAGACAACTCTGCCTCGCTATATTTCAAAAACTTAACTTTGAGACTATCATTTGTTTGAAAGACGCAGTACGATATGAGGTTGTGTAATACTCACTGTGCTCTTTCACAACAGTCTGATTTCATCTGAACCAGAGCCAATCCCAAAGCATCAACACCTATATAAAAGTGTGAAATCAGTCACACCTCAGATCGCTGGGCTTTGCAGGCATTTGTGTCAGTGGATTATCTGCAACAGGGTCACATTAAGGAAAGATATTTCAAATCGATAAGATACTGGTTCCATGCTCCAAGACTATTAAAAATACTTTCAAAAAGTGCTTGTAAGTTGAAAAATATGATGCCTGGAGGGAGAGTCATGACATTGTGAAGCTACAACTTCAGGACATTTTAGATCAATGTACAGGGTGCTGTTCGTAGGATTTACTGAAACAATTATGGTTCTCCTGTTGACTGCAATGTGTATTCCAGCATGAATCAATAGATTAGCGACTGTAAATGTCAATGTGTTCTTTGTTTGCTGTCAAGTAGGTCACTCTGCAAGGTAATAATGAAGAACATGATTAAATGTGTCACTGAATGATTAGCTCCAGAAATGCACCAGTTCCTTATGAAGTCTGTACAAGAATTAAAAGGAGCTAATATGTGCGAAAGAAAAATCGAGGACCATGGACACAGTGAGGAAACATAATGATATGTACAGGGAAAAAACACCTGATCTGTATGATCTTTGACAGGTTCAATTCTTTGGGTAATGTGGTTTTTGTTATAAGAGATACGTTTGGCTTTGCTTTTTTAGCAGGTCACCTTATTATATTTTGGTGTTTGGTTTCTTTCCTTTGTGAAGAAAAAAAGCTGTTCTATAATAAAAGGGAATACACAAAAACAATACAGGTTTCATGTTTTAGAAGCAGAATAAATATGCATCAATTACAGCTTCACTATCTTGTGTTGGGATCCCCAGAATATCCACTGAGCTAAGCACAGTGTCAACACTCTTGAGAATACCCCTTGTGGCACAGTGTGGCTTTGCATGCTGGCTGCCCTCTTCTCCCCGCATTGCAATGATTTACTCAGACCCAGGAACTCCAAACCAGATGCTCCCTTTTGAAGGATCTTTTTTCCAGATTACAAAGAAAACCCTCCTCGTTAGCCCCTCAAGTCCAACCCTTCTTGTAACCCTGGGCTAATACCAACCAATAAGCATCCAGCCAAGTTCAGGAGTCCCCAGCTCTGGTTTATAACAAACAGTTTCACTCTCCTTAAGCCAGGACACCCCGACCTCTTCTCCTAGAACAGGGTTATGCTTCAGGCCAGAGGTAATTCTCAGTCATCTTTTCCCCAACTATTCCCTTGTACTCACTCCTTTCACCTTTACCTGGGAGATGTCTATAGGCCACAGTCCATCTCCAACAAGAGTCTCAGGGAGTGCCTGTCTTTAGGAGCACCTCCCTGCAACTGAGCCCTGATGGCCTTTTATGAGTCCTAGGAGCTCGTTATTCAATCGACTGCCTAGATGGTCTCCTTCCCTTCGAAATGAGCTCTTGAGAGGTAGCCTAGGTCCAGACTTCCCTTAAAGGGGCCAGCAACCCCTTCACTCCTAGGCCAGTATTTGAATGGAAGGCTTTAACAGAATGCCTACCTGCAGGAAATGGTAGTAATGGTGCTGCTTCCTCCTCCCACCCCCCACCCCCGCCAGCCAGCACTGAGCCAACTTTATCCCGTGGTTTGGATGAGGTGTAAAACTGAGGTCATTAAAGACTTGTGGCACATTTCATAAGGTGGGATATTAACCCCGGTGTCTCGGCTAACTTCCGTCTTCTGCTCGCCTAAGTCCCCTGGCAGTCTCTCAGCTGGACAGAAAATTCTTTTTTACTTCCTTCCCTAAACTATCAGCTGCCATGTTCATTTCAGTTGGCACGATATAGCCCTTAATTACATCACAGGGGGATTATGCTGATTTACTAATCAATTGTTGAAATGCTTTGAAATCCTCAGACAAAACAAGCTTCAGAAAGAAATAGTACTCTCTCAATAGAATGATCAAAATGGACATTTTCTCCTCATACTGTAATAACTGTCCAAGGTATTCTGGAGGGGCAGAAGAACACACAGTTATAAAGGTAAGGTCAAGTACACTGTGCTATAAAACATGCAAGCTTTTAAGGAATTTAAAATAGCCATGTAAAGGTTTGGACTCACCTCTGTGGCGCCTCCTGCTGGTCATTGTCAGGAATTAGCTCGCCCAGCCACCGGAGCACCCTCTGAAGGCTGGTGACCTGCCTTACTGTTGGCCCCCGTGTCCCTCCCAGGGCCCCTTTCTCTGGGGTGCTGCCCCCCAGCAGTACCCCCACACTCTTGGGTTCTGGGTCTCCCCACCCAGGGGAACCCCCTACCCTCTAACCCCACCTTGCCTCAGTCTGGGCTATTGCCAGTCCCCACTTAGCCCCTTGTACTGGGGCAGACTGCAGTGTATATGCCACACATCACAGGCAAGGCGTTTTTGGACCTGCTGCCTCTGCCTACCCATGGACTGCCCCTCTGCAACCCTGTACCTATTCGGCCTGTAGTCAGGCCTGCAGCTCCCAGCTCCTCTGGTCCTTCCCCAGCCCTGCTCCAATCTAGGTGTCCTGCTCGGCACCTTGCAGCCAGGCCCTTCTCCCTCTACAGGCAGAGGGAGACTGACTGACGGCTCCTGGCTCACAGCCTCTTATAGGGGCAGCTGGGCCTGATTGAGTGGGCCACAGCTGCGGCTGCTCCCTTAATCCGTCCTGGCTTTTCCCACAGCCCTAGCCCTCTTCCCAGGCTGGCCGGAGCGGGTAACCACCCCACTGCAAGCAGTAAAGCATAAAAATCTACAGTGACCATGAAACAGAATGGAACAATCTGGAGGGACTGCCAAAGGTGAAGTCCTCTCTATCTTCTAAAGGCTAGACTGTGTCCTCAGGCACAGCCTTGTGCACAGGGTACTGTGTCAGGGGAGGATCCCAGGAAGCATTGTCTCCCAGGGTGAGGATACTTTAAAGTGAGCAACTTTGTCAGGTGGTTGCTTTCGTGAAGTGGTCCTTAGTGCTTAATTTTATCTCTGGTACATCATCTCATGGTCACTTGTACTGAAATAACTCACTCTTTAATGGGATTGCATTTAGAAATGATTAGGTAATTGAACCAATGGCCACAGAAATTTGTCATCCAGTGAATAAGGGTTTTTTCTGGCATGATTAGGATAGAGAACAAAATGTCTCCCCTTCCAAGAAAAGCCAAAATTCAGAATGAGACTGGCAGACGAAGCTGATAAAACCAAAAAGAATTCTGTTATTCAAACACTTGTTAACATTGTAGGGAGACACCATGTAACTTCTTTGTTGAAACATGCCCCCTGGTGACTGCACACGAATAACCTGATCAGACAGTTATTTTAATCAAAGTAACATGAACAGAAGAGGTATGTTAAGATAGTTAAGGAACTAAGAGTATGACAGATTAACAGTGATTCTAGATGTATATTTAGACTGGAGGTTTTGTTAGAACAGTGAAAAATGTTATTTTGGCAAAAGAAAGAGTAGCAGCAATTAGTTGCATGAGAGGTAATCTACTAGAGTAGCTCTCCTTTGGAGCGGACACGCAGTAGTCATGCATTTAGAAGGCACTGATTGTAGCTAATGTAACATTTGTATTATCTTTTCTCAGAATGAAATAGGTGAGTAGGCACAACAAAAGGCAGCATGGTCTGGCACAGTTAGAGGACTGGAGTGGGAGTTGGAAGCCTGGGTTGAATAATTTAATTCTGTGCAGAAGACAGAGCTGTTGGAAGCTGGCAAACAGTAGCATAAATATACTCTTAGTTAAAACATGTAACAAGACAATGGGACAGTACTGAGAAAGCAATGAGCCTGCATCTCAATTTTGGGAAGTCTGTATGAAATGACTCATTCCAAACTCAGAACACTAATGTGTGAGTCCCCACAAATTTCCTCCCTACACTGAAAGTAATCTGCAAAAAGAACAGGAGTACTTGTGGCACCTTAGAGATGAACAAATTTATTTAAGCATAAGCTTTTGTGGGTAACCCACAAAATAAACTTGTTCGTCTCTAAGGTGCCACAAGTACGCCTGTTCTTTCTGCGGTTACAGACTAACACGGCTGCTACTCTGAAACCTGAAAGTAATCAGCACATTGATATTCCAAGGCCATGGACCAACCACCTCTGCAGCTGGCATTGTGGGTACCACCATCCTCAGTGTGGTTATACATAGCCCGTATGCTTTCATGTTACCAGCGAATGCCAAAGAATTGCAATGAGTAAACAACCATTCCAACAGTTGCAGGCTGAGAATCCCAACTGTAATAAATTAATGCAATGTCATCCTTTAAATAAAGTACTTCACTGAATTAAACTCATATGCATTGACCTGAAGGCTTTTTTCTTGCATTGTGCAATCCATTATGCTGTACTGATACTCCCTATTACATGCATTTTGTCAATTAATACTGGCCAAAGCATCACAAACAAGGGAAAACAATTGATTAATGGGGGCTTGATAGTGATAAGCTTTGTTACTCTTAAACTATACGCACCCAGAACATTCGCTGACCACACTTGAACAAAAGATTCCTGTGAACATAAATAAATGAATCCGCCCTTTTCCTGAAACATACAGATCCCAAGCTGACCTAGTCCCTATCGACTCTCCCACTCTTCTCACCACTTAATAGACTTTCTAACATTTCTCTTCTGCTCTGATAACCATCTCAATGATGGACTTTAGGCAGACATTACACAGGTGTATTGAATGTCAAAAGGAAATTGGAAATAACTGGTGAAGCACAAACGTCTGACAAAAGAAATTACAAAGAAACAGATAATAGGTGTCAACCGGTAACATGCAGCCGCAGAGCAGATATGGTAGGAAAGTTTTTGAGGTTATGTTACAGATTAATGTTCATGATTCATATTTTATAAAGTGTATACTGACAGATATTGGTTTCAAAGAAAAATATAACATGAAATTCAAGAACTAAAAGGTTTGACAATGCCCAGAATTAACTGTTCAAATAGTTTATATACATTGTTTTATGTTAATATAAGAAACTATGTCCTTGAATTTGCAGCTACTATGTAGGTGGTGGTATCTTAAAGTGACATATCCACATAGGCCACAATGTAGCACACACCCCGTAGAAAGATTAATAGTTTATGCCACCCTTTCTCCACCATTACCTCGCATCTGAGCATCCCACAAACAATTAATTTATCCTCTCAACAGTCCTGTGTCCTCTATTTTACAAATGGACTATGCCCAAGATCTCACAAGCAGTTTGTTGCAGAGCTGGGAACCGAACACAGATATCCAAGTCCAGTAACTTGACCACAAGACCAGCCTTTCCTACCCAACACCAATGGCCTGTCTTTTAAACAGTACTCATAGGGAAACGTGCCTTCATTCCTCTCAGTGCACTCAGCTTACAGGGTTTCCTTTCATGCTTTTCCCTGGCTTTGACATCTGTCACTCCATTGATCACCAGGTTGATCCAGGTGGCCTCTTTTCACCCTCCCTGCTGGTAGTACTGAGAGCTGTTTTGGAATTTCCCCAGCACATCAGTGTTCCTGTTTGGGAGAAGGTTTTCAGGGTGGCTTCACAGTTCCTTATTCTGGGACTAAAGAATATGTACAGGCAATGAATGGTAAAGGTCATGCCTATTATCTACTCAGTCTGGTATGCAGCCTTTCAAAGACCGTGGACAGCGGACACCAGATTATTAGACAATTTTTTGTTAATGGGTCATGAAACAATATTAGACACGGCTTTACTCTTTCCAAAAACTGAGTGCCCCTCCCTCTACATCTCTCACCTAGATAAATTACTCAGGGTTACATCCTGGCTGGCAAGGTTCGACTACCAAGATAAGGATGTTAAGCTTAGGGAAGAGATATGCGGGGTACATGCAGGCAAGAAGGCCACTCGGAAGGATCTACAGGCTCTTCGGAGGTGGCTCTATAGTGCCATACTCACTCACATGCCTGTTATTGTACCCCTTTTTCCTTGCTATCCTATACGAGAACAGGAGCCCACTCATGCAGATACTAGTTTATGTTGCTTCTTCAGAGCATAGTCAGTTTTCTGGGAAAGCCATGCCCCTCCCATTTGGGGCTTTAGCATGTTTGCCCAAACAGGATATTCAGACCCCTTATCGATGGCATTACTTAGGTATACATAGATACTTGGACACAGAACCATCTGCTGGCTCACAAGCATACTGCTAGCAGGCCCCGGGCATCCCATCTTGTTTTTGTTTCACACCACTGAGGGGGTAAGGACTCAGAATAAGATGGGACTCATTTGTGCTCCTCTCACACCGTGTACTTCACCTGGAGGACAAAAATGTAAGTTCAGATTTGTACTTGGATGTAGCATAAAGGGGCAGCTTCAGGGAGACACTTGCAGCTTCCTGATTCAGGGCCATCTGGCCCAGCTCAAGTTAGGGCTCCACGGAGCAGGCCTAATTAGCACCAGTGGAGGATCAGGTGTAGCTCTGCCTTGCCACATTCTTCTCCCCTCCATTGTCCATACCCACACAAATTCCCTCTTCCCCTAACAAGGGGTTAAGGGGGGTGCCTGGTTTAAGATGCAGCAGGGTCACCTGAATCAGCTTCATGGCAGTGGAACATAAGAAGAGCCATACTGGGTCAGCCCAAAGATCCATCTAGCCCAGTATCCAGTCTTCTGACAGTGGCCAATGCCAGGGGCTTCAGAGGGAATGAACAGAACAGGTAATCATCAAGTGATCCATCCCCTGTCCCCCATTCCCAGCTTCTGGAAAGTTCCCCTGAACTACTTCAAGGGCACTTTGCACCATGAAGGAGAGCTCAGCCCTTAGTCTCATTATCCAATATCAGGCAATAAATGCGTGAAGAAAAACTGGACTGAAACCAAGAACCTGCTTTCTGCCACTTTGGTCACATCTACTACCACAATACATGTGGAAGGTGTTGTCACATCCACTCTGGTGGAGAGAGGGCTTTCATCAGAATTGCCAATGCCAGTTGCATGTATGGCAGTACAGACCTATCATACAACAGTTTAGCGTTTTTAAATAGCACATATTTAAAAAAAAACAAAACAGTATCAGAAAATTATTACAGCAACTTGTCAGGTGGGCTTTATTCAAAAGTGCTTGGTGTATGACACCTAAAAACAAAGTAATCTGGGAATTTTGCTGTAAAATATTAAATGTTAATATCACATCTCCTCTTAGGTTGAGGAGGGAGAAGAAAGATGCCAAAGGGTCTGAGAATCCTGTGAAAAAAGCATATCATTCATTTGTACATTTGTAGAGACTGAAAAGAAAATTACTAATTACCTTTACAGAGAAAACATTAATGGCATAGTAAGACCATCCTGGCCACTATGGATGTAGAGGCCCTCTACACCAACATTCCACACAAAGATGGACTACAAGCTGTCAGGAACAGTATCCCCGATAATGTCACGGCAAACCTGGTGGCTGAACTTTGTGACCTTGTCCTCACCCATAACTATTTCACATTCGGGGACAATGTGTACCTTCAAATCAGCGGCACTGCTATGGGTACCCGCATGGCCCCACAGTATGCCAACATTTTTATGGCTGACTTAGAGCAACGCTTCCTCAGCTCTCATCCCCTAACGCCCCTACTCTGCTTCCGCTACATTGATGACATCTTCATCATCTGGATCATGGAAAAGAAGCCCTTGAGGAATTCCACCATGATTTCAATAATTTCCATCCCACCATCAACCTCAGGCTGGACCAGTCCACACAAGAGATCCACTTCCTGGACACTACAGTGCTAATAAGCGATGGTCACATAAACACCACCCTATACCGGAAACCTACTGACCGCTATTCCTACCTACATGCCTCCAGCTTTCATCCAGACCACACCACACCACACGATCCATTGTCTACAGCCAAGCTCTGTGATACAACCGCATTTGCTCCAACCCCTCAGACAGAGACAAACACCTACAAGATCTCTGTCAAGCTTTCTTACAACTACAATACCCACTTCCTGAAGTGAAGAAACAGATCGACAGAGCCAGAAGAGTACCCAGAAGTCAGGGTACAACTACAGGACAGGCCCAACAAAGAAAATAACAGAACGCCACTAGCCATCACCTTCAGTCCCCAACAAAAACCTCTCCAACGCATCATCAAGGGTCTACAACCTAACCTGAAGGACGACCCATCACTCTCACAGATCTTGGGAGACAGGCCAGTCCTTGCTTACAGACAGCCCCCCAACCTGAAGCAAATACTCACCAGCAACCACACACCACACAACAGAACCACTAACCCAGGAACCTATCCTTGCAACAAAGCCCGTTGCCAACTGTGTCGACATATCTATTCCGGGGACACCATCATAGGGCCTAATCACATCAGCCACACTATCAGAGGCTCGTTCACCTGCACATCTACCAATGTGATATATGCCATCATGTGCCAGCAATGCCCCTCTGCCACGTACATTGGCCAAACTGGACAGTCTCTACATAAAAGAATAAATGGACACAGATCAGACGTCAAGAACTGTAACATTCAAAAACCAGTTGGAGAACACTTCAATCTCTCTGGTCACTCTATTACAGACCTAAAAGTGGCAATTCTTCAACAAAAAAACTTCAAACACAGACTCCAATGAGAGACTGCTGAATTGGAATTAATTTGCAAACTGGATACAATTAACTTAGGCTTGAATAGAGACTGGGAGTGGATGTGTCATTACACAAAATAAAACTATTTCCCCATGTTTACCCCCACCCCACCCCCCGACTGTTCCTCAGATGTTCTTGTGAACTGCTGGAAATGGCCCACCTTGATTATCACTACAAAAGTTCCCCCCCACCCCTGCTCTCCTGCTGGTAATAGCTCACCTTAATTGATCACTCTCCTTACAGTGTGTATGGTAACACCCATTGTTTCGTGTTCTCTATGTATATAAATCTCCCCACTGTATTTTCCACTGAATGCATCTGATGAAGTGAGCTGTAGCTCACGAAAGCTTATGCTCAAATAAATGTGTTAGTCTCTAAGGTGCCACAAGTACTCCTTTTTCTTTTTGCGAATACAGACTAACACGGCTGCTACTCTGAAACCAGAGAATACAGCATAATTTGTATGAGGATTACGATCCAGCTGTAGAAAGCATGCAGGGAAAATGAGGCATAAACTAAAAGAAAATTCAGAAGAGTACAAATTATGCTATTTTAAATCTCAGTAGACAAAATATTCATGCAGACCTCTCTAATGCCACACCAAAAATTAAAAAACATCAACATGCTCTAAACAGGCACATTACATTTATAAATTAAGATCAACTTCAATGGAACAATTCAGTGTGAGTTAAAACACGCATGTAACTCTTTGCAGGGGTCAGAACCTAATTTTGTGTTACTTCCTAATTGTATTATCGTAGGTCCAAAATGCTTTAGGCAAACTCCAGTATCTATAGATTGTCCATCTAGATCTTACATAATTGTGAAGAGTCCTATGAATCTGAAACTTAACTAAAACATGAATGAAGCCTGTTATTATACTGAATTATACTGTATACTCTGAGGAGACTGGAAGTAGCCTTTGCTCTATATCAGGGCAGAGTGTAATCAAAAATTAGCTTTAGCCTTATTAGGCTTTGAATCACTTTGGAAAGGAAGATAGGTCAAAATCTTTTACTTTAAAAATTTACCATCCACATTTTTCTTTGGTTTATTATTTACACAGAAACTTCCACTGCATCAAATTAAGGAACCTGTTGTATACATATAGTACCTACATATTGCATTTTCCATTTCCTCTCTTTTACAGTATATTTTATAAAGTGTATTTTCTTGGAAGTACATTCCACTATTAGATTTCCTTTTTTGGAGAAGCTTCTTGGAACATGACAGTCCTAACATTTCTCAGGGCTCAGAGAGACTGCAAGAAATAACCCCCAAGTTTAACCAACAGTAACACAAATACGCAGGATAAACCTTGCAATAATATTCTGGAATATAATTCCCCTGTACCAACAAGTAATAAATAGAAATTATATTCAATACAGTAGAAACTCAGTATATAGACATATATGCAATGTAGATGTATATAAATTTAAAGTCAGTTATAGTTAATTGAAAAATGTACTGTATGAAAACTATCAAGTTACATAATATGAAGAGGTTGGAGAAGTAAAATAAAACTGCTTAATATCTACTTTACAATTAATCATTTAATACAAGCAGTCAGACAGAGGCCTGGGAAGAGACTCTTCTACGACTACCTGTCAGATTAGTGCTTATCTTGCCATTTCTCTATAAATTGTGGCGACTATTGAAGGAACAAGTCTATTCTATTTCTGAAGCATTTCTTTATGAATGGAGCTAGCTTTGCAATGGTAAGCCTCCTTTCTAACCTAGCATCATTCGTACTCTCAAAACTTGACTAGACATAGAGCAGACAAGTACATTGGGATTATTCACGTCAGCTTCAAATACAGAGTTTATCCATCCTGGTGCTAATAATTTGTAACACCCAATGTTTACTATGCTAAATAATTCTTTATAAAAGACACTTTGCATCCATTCCATTTGTCGTCAATACTAGCCTGCCCTGCCCCCAATTTTGGTTGGTATATTAAATATACGTTCTTGAGTTTTCATATAGGACTTGATTGAGAGCCTGAGGTCCCTAATCACAAACTTGTAATAACACTGTTTAATTGTATAATCAAAAAGGCCCATTAATAATGAAAAGCTTTGTCTCCATAGTCTCGGGGCATAGGAATTAACAACTCTGACAAACTGGACTTCATGAAGTAACCATCTTGCCTTATTTAACAGTAGTTACACATTTAAAAATAAAATGATGTTGAATAGATTTTAGGGGTCCCCTAGTACAAACTGCCAAAAGCCTGCAAATTGGGAGTGGGGGTGGGGAGAAGGCTAAAAATTTCAGTCAACTGAAATGTTTGAGGGAAAAGGACAATGTTTTGTGAGCTAAAGAAATAGTATCAGTTTAAACTCCTTCATTCAATTATGCCAGAATCTTAATGTTAAAGTGAACATTAATTTCTCAGTGAAAGACACATTTTATATGGTTATGAAATACATATTTTATATAGCATACTGGTTTATTGGATAGATACATATTTAGAAATGTGATTTACAAATCAAAACTACCACCTGGATGCAATCTTTAGTGATGACATGAGCTAGAGCATTGCATTAACATGGTGTTATGCATTTAAAATGAAGTTAACACATCTTAAGGCCTATCCCCCAATACTTATGGACATAAATTTACTTGCATACGTAGTCCCATCAGGCCTTGAGTTCAATAACCATTTGCATACTTGGGACTAAGGCTGTTCTGAGAACTAGTGTTTACTCTTTCCATATTGGGACTGGGACAGACTCAGAGTAGTCTTCAGATGAAAACAGGGACAGGTACGAGGAACCACCTCAGAAGACCAAATATGGAGGAATACAGGTAAATGTGGAGAGCTCTTCCACAATCTTGCTGAAGTCATCACTTGATCACTATTTTCAAGGTGAGCAATTGTAAATGTATTGAGTGAAGAACCACAAAAGAAGGTCTATATAAGTTGAGGAAGATTAGGTTCAGAATTCATTGAAGGCACTGGACAGCTACTGGAGGGTAGAAAAATGTCACTACCTTCAGAAAATGTGGCACCAGGGAAGAGAAGCACACTAACATACCATCTACTGGAGCCTATAAGGTGCTTAGAGCAGAGGTTTGAACCACTGAGGGACTAGGCTTTTGACAGAAGCTCTGTTCAGAAATCTAAGATAGTGGAATTCTGGCCCAACTAGTTCTGATGGAAAAGAACCACCTTGCTTAGCCATCATGTGGGGTAGCGGGGGGAAGCCCATGTCCAACAGAAAGTGATAAAGGAACTCTTTTCATGGCTGTGGCATAGTTTGGGCCTCCCTATCAAAGATACACAAGTCCTTCAAGAGCTCCCCTGCACTAACCAGAGTGAGACAATTTGGGCACCTGAGTCTGAGCCCTGCAAAAGATGGTCCTGGCAGAAAGGCTCTGCCCCTTGGGATGGCATCAGCAGGTCTCATACTAAGCCTGCACTCATTGGCCAGGATTTTAAAAATAAAAATGATTATAAAATGAAAAATTATACATAATTATGTAATATTAATTTACATTACATATCATTTTAAAATAATTTACCAGATTTATCTCAGATTTGATGAACACAGCAAAAATATCAGGTTTTGGGTTGAAACCTGGAATTCCAAGTTTCAGGCAAAGTGATATTTTTCAGATGATTAACATCTTCTCACCCCATGTGTATTTATGTTATTAATGTGTATTAATGTATTAAGGATTGCATAGGAGATCTCATATTTGAGCCTTGACCATGTTGTATAGTTTGGAGTGAAGATCTGATTGTACAAATCGCCATCAAAGCAAAGTAAAATGAGCTATATACTTGAGCTCTCAGAAAGTACCTATATGCAACTATCAGAGTAACAGCCGTGTTAGTCTGTATTCGCAAAAAGAAAAGGAGGACTTGTGGCACCTTAGAGACTAACCAATTTATTTGAGCATAAGCTTTCGTGAGCTACAGCTCACTTCATTGGATGCCACAGTATGCATCCGATGAAGTGAGCTGTACCTCACGAAAGCTTATGCTCAAATAAATTGGTTAGTCTCTAAGGTGCCACAAGTACTCCTTTTCTATATGCAACTAGAAACACATACAGAGCAATACATAGTTCTCAGTTGTGCGGTGCTCTTTTCAGGGTCTGATAACAGATACATATTGTTACATACTGCAGTGTTTCTGGTATTATTCCTATGTTTGTAAACTACAGAACATTTGGTTGCCTGGGTCAGGTAATTCATTTTTAAAACTTCCTTTTGGAAATAGTAAAGACTAATTAAAGTGACTAGTTGTGCCACTTTCCTATATTTGAAAAGTAATACCTCTAGATTTTATTCTGTTCACAGTAGAATAGGGAAATGGTTGTATCAAGGTATTAGGTGAGCAGCTGTTTTAATTTTACTAGTTAGGACAAAAATGAATAGTTTCAAAGAAAAGCTGCATTTGAGTTGATACGTGTGCCACCTAATCAATGTTGTCCTTTGACTTCTGTGTCCTTGCTATACACATTAGGAAACAATTGTCTTGGTTGTTCAGAAACAGAAACACTGAAGACCACAATCATATAGCTACTAATTATTCATAAGCATTCACAGCAAACAGGAAATCACTTTATTTTTTGTATTAAAATGTCAAGCAGACTGGCTGAAAAGCACTTACAAATACAATAAACTCAACATGCAGGCAAGTCTTTCCTTTACATTTGCTGAAGTCTGTTTATGTTGGAAATTAATATGCTTCCCAGCTAATTTTAATTAAAATTAAATATTCTATTAGTATTTGACATCATTTTGCATTTTCTTGACTTTTTTTCTGTTCATTTAGAAACCACACCGATTTTAATAAAGTCAACCTAGCGTTTGGGGAGTTATACTTTCCAGCTTTTACTGACACTGGAAAAAAAGTAATGTATAAAATATTTTTTCCTAAACTCACAACTTCTAATTACAGTAGTTCTCAATGACATGACATTATACTAAATTCAAAATGACTAGCTGTGAAATCCCAGCTCCATTGAAGTCCACCACAAAACTCCCATTGACTTCAATGGGGCCAGGATTTCACCTTAGGTATTTTGTACCATTTCCAAAACAAGAGTAGAGTGAGCAGTGCTGACAAATACTGTATTAATAATCTCCTTTGAAATAACAGAAAAGAAAAAACAAGTCAGATCTCAGCCTTTTAGATTGGATGAACTAAGTGGTCAAGTTTAACAGAAAGTCCACATAGCTGTAGCATTGCAATTGAAATGAAATTCAGAGAGTGTGGCAACACCTATTCAATGTTCATCTAGGAAATGGACAAGTACATTCTCTTGTCAAACTAAATAGGGCAACATCAAACCTGACGGTCCTCAAATTTCAATTGTTTAAATATCCCATTTTTCTTTAATTGTATATCTGGTCAAAGCATCTTCCCAAGAATTGTAACATTCTTTAATAAAAACAACAAACTAATACATCTCTATGAGGCATTAAGGCTGGGATTTCCAAAAGCACTCAATTACCCTAGCTTTGCTCTCTTTGAAATCAATGCAAGTTTTAACTAATGAATTCAAAGGGAGTAGAGCTAGGCCAACACTGAGTGCTTCTGAAAAGCCTATCCTAAGTATGAGCATCATCTCTGTACCCTTCTGTGCCTCCATTAATTGAGTGCACAGCAAGAGCTCTGCTCTTCAAAAGAATAACCTCAGACAATTAAGTGGCTTAGTATGAAATGCGTAAGTGTCCACGAACCAAAATAAACCCGGTAAGTCTGAAGCCTACCATCCATAGTATTGCATTTTAATACCAAAACCACTGGGAGCTCCTGCCTTTCTGATCAATTTGTATAAATGTAGATTACATTACAAGTTATTTTTGGATATTACTACATTTCAATATAGTTTGTAGGTAGAAAGTGTTATAAAGGTTATATTGTAATTTGTGGTGTCACTGTGCATCATTCAAAGAAGCATTAACACAGTTTAGGAAGAGTATTTCCTCTTTAGAAAGAAATCAACTGTGTAGGCCACATTGAAAAACAAGACTGTAGGTATTTCTTCTGTGAAAATACCATCAGTTGAATCATGGATAAACTATGTGAATTACAGCATATGGAAACTACCTCTGAATTCTAACTGGTTGACCATCATACTTTAGATGTGATGCTAACACCCATATCGTTTCTTTATTGCCACTTGACTTTGACTAGACCAATGCAATAACCATGTCGAGTAAAATACGAAAGAGTTCTCAAAAATGTTCTTAGACTTGTATTTGAAACCAATACTATGATGATCATAAGTTGGGGAGTAGAAGGGAGGAAAAATGTCTGCTTGAATTGCATTGCTTGGACCTCAATTAGTTATTCTTGTTTCATTTCCAATTAATTATCATAGTGCCAATGTTTGTACATGGCTACTATTTAAAATTAAAAAAGGTTCCTAAAGGATTGAAGATGGTTTTTAATTCCACAGGTAATGCACATTAGAATGTAAGCACCTAAAGATTTTTTTTTTTTCCAACAAAGGAATCACTTTCTTGAAAGGCTAATATGTAACTTCAAACTGATTCAGTTTAAGTACTGATTCCTTTTAGCAAAAACAGTAACAAAACTTCAAATGTATGGAGTTTTATGATATTGCAATCTATTGATGAACTATATAAGAACTGGCTTCTATCAGCAGATACTGACACAAAGATGCAAAAGAGCACACATAATATTCAAATATGAGATAATATAGTGCTTATAACAAAGCAACAGAACCTCTTGAATTTCTAACTAGTACAAATATTTATTCAAAAAAAATTAAATGTGTCATCCAATGAGTGGCTGCAGTGTAAATGAAAGCCAGGGATGCTAACACTGCCACCTATAAGGCGTACAGAACAGGCAAGTGCTGTGCAAGCATCCCCACACAATTCTTCAAATGAACCTCAGTGCGGAATAGCAGTGGTACCTCACGTCAAGGCCTGGGTGTTTTTTGAGCATGGTTTTGTAATATGTACACATGAGTATGAGCTAACTACCAAGCTCATTTACACATGTGATCCACATTTGGATATGAACTGTTTTCAGCAAAAGTATAAGGCTAGCATATTTACCCACTGTACCACTTAGCTGTATCTCTTTGGTAATTTTATAACGAAACTACTCTCAGTTTTATTTCTAAAGGGGAAGAAAGCTTTTCAAAATTTTGTTGCCCTTTTCATGGAGAAATGAACCTAATTTCCAAGTTCAGTGTGATCTCCGTCACTGTAATACACATTATTTAAAAATAACAAAATGGTTCCTATGAAATTATGAGCCCCCTCTATATATTTAGATTACATGGTAATAAATTGTATGATATAATAGTGCAGCATTCTATATTAAGTAATTGCACACTTCAAGTCTCTTGCAATAGTTCATGTACAAACCTAAGAGTTATACACATTTCATTACAACTTCCACAATTTTTATCACAGATTTCTAGGGAGCCATATGAGAGATTTTCTAATAGATGTATCGTTCATCTGGGGAAGAGTTATGGTTAACCTTTGCCTCTACAGAAAACAAAATTGTTATTCAGTTCACTTGGGTACTTTAAGGTATTCAGAATGCAAAGAAAGGCCAAAAGTACCTAATTTTAAAAAATTCATGCAAGCAAGTTTAACTAAGACACTCTACATATTGCTGAAGCCTTGCTGAAAATCATTTGAAGTGTTAATAGATTTTGCTTGTAAGTATACTACCATGTATTCACAATAGCCTACTGCAGATACCTATATTTCATACTGCTCTATTTTAGTAGGCATACAGAACTGTATTATGTATCATTCAACAACAGTGCAATAAAATACAGTGGCGTAGAAGTGCCATTTAATAACTCTTCAACTTCTAAACAACAACATCCTTTCTGAACATGTCTGTCCCACCAAACTTGCATACTGCTGAACGCTGGTTTCATCACTTGGCCCCTTCCGTCTTTTCTTATACACACTGTAAGGCATTACAGTTCTCTTGTGAAGAACCCGAACTTGGCCCAGTTCTTTAATACAACCTTCATCAACTGCAAAAAGAAATAAAACTCAAATTAATAAACATATTGTCCTTGTTAGTATGCATTTCCTCACCTTATTTTCTTTGATTAAGAAAAGGTAATGTACCTATGTGCTCTCTTTAGTACTAAAGAATAAGATAACTTTGTTTCGAGCTGATCTATATGCATGGGTTGTGGAGTAATGTAAATCATAAGTTGAAAACGTATCCATGATGAGTGAAAATAAATCACACATCTACCCACCTGAAGCGGTTAGGTATGCTGTTTCTAACGCACATAAAAAGCTATATTGAAATTTGTGTTCAGTGGAGATCCATGCCAGAAGCAATACTGTATTTGAAACTATTTTCCAATATCATTGACCAAAATGGACTTCCTACAGTTGCCATAAAGCAGTGTTGTTTTTGACAACTACACTGTTTCCAAATGTTATTGCTATAGCATGGGATCCCTGGTTCGCTGGCAGAGAAAGGTGCCCACATAATCCTTTCTGGGGTATAAATGACAAAATTTCTTCCCAAACTGACAGGTTTCAGAGTAACAGCCGTGTTAGTCTGTATTCGCAAAAAGAAAAGGAGTACTTGTGGCACCTTAGAGACTAACCAATTTATTTGAGCATGAGCTTTCGTGAGCTACAGCTCACTTCATCGGATGCATACCGTGGAAACTGCAGCAGACTTTATATATACACAGAGAATATGAAACAATACCTCCTCCCACCCCACTGTCCTGCTGGTAATAGCTTATCTAAAGTGATCATGGAAATGGCCCAACCTGATGATCACTTTAGATAAGCTATTACCAGCAGGAGAGTGGGGTGGGAGGAGGTATTGTTTCATATTCTCTGTGTGTATATAAAGTCTGCTGCAGTTTCCACGGTATGCATCCGATGAAGTGAGCTGTAGCTCACGAAAGCTCATGCTCAAATAAATTGGTTAGTCTCTAAGGTGCCACAAGTACTCCTTTTCTTTTTCCCAAACTGAGTACAGCTTTATTCCCAACCAACTCCTAGTCTCTCTTGCACTCTTCCATGAATACCCATCTGCTGGGTCCAGTAGTGAAATGAGGTCCAGCATGTGTCGTGTATTACTTAACCCTTCCCAGTCTGATACCATAGTCCTGCAGACCCAACAACAGGGTTGACAGCATTGGCCTGACCAATTTCCCTAGGCTTTCAGGACCCAGACAGGCAGCAAGCCTCATCCATAGTTGCATTTTATTAACCTAATGTACAATACCACTCTGATTTATTCTAACAAGCACCATGCAAGAGTATTGGGCTGAATAAGTTAAAACTTCATTTGTTTGCATCCAGTTGTTGCTGCTATTGCTGAATTCTCATTTGTGTAGGTGTTTACATCCCAGGCAAAATGGTTCTAGAGTAACTGGGAAACAAAGTTTTTACTTAAGTAAGAGAACAACTAGCCATACTGCCTGAAGCAGCTGCATGCTACATTAATAAGATTTTTACAAAGTGTTGTTTACAGAAAACACTGATTTTGCTGAACACTAGGTTTACATGGCCATTAATATAAAAATCAGTTTAAAAGCTCCTTTTGGAAAGTAAAACTATTAGAATGCTAAGTGAAAACAGAGCAAAAAGACATTCATTACAATGCCAGTAAATAGGACATAAGCTATGCGAAGAGTACCACATATTTTTGTGGGCTCAGAAGATGCTTTGGCTACAAAGTTCTTATGGGGAGGTATAAAGCCATTTCATGATCCATGTATATATTTTCAAAATTTCTAACATTTCAAATTTACTTGTGTCTAAAAATTGTGCTTCTTTACAATTAAAGCTGCCACCCCAATGTAAAAACAATCCATTTCCCATAGATTTAAGACTCCTCAAATGAATCTTGCTGGAGTCCATTCTACACCATTTCCCTTTGCATTATGAATTATAAACAACTGGGATGATGTCTTCTGCTGATTCAATCAAACCACCAATGTGGAAATCCTAATAATTCTAATAGTTACTTTATGGGTAAACAGTTTTAATTAAAAAGAGGAAAAAACAGAGCCTTCCAAAATTGAGGCCGATATTTTCCTAACGGGTTTTCCAAAGTGCATCTGAAATTCTTTGCAAGCAGTTAATAGAATAGACCTGAACAGACTACAAGTAAAGTAAACTAGACAGATTTTTCATGCTGCATTATTTAGTCCAGGTATTGCCACACTGATGTCTTTGGAGTACCTGCTGATGGTCTTTGAAGAGCTGGCTAATTACATGGTGTTGTTTGCCTTGTTTCCAACACCTAAATTACACGAAAGGTTAAAAAAATGCAATAAATGTATTAACTATTTTTCCATGTAAGCAACCTCTGTAGCTGCCACAGGTAGGCTGAGTTATCATGAAAGAGAGGGGAGATGGGCGTATGTGATGGGGAATGGGAGGCTGTTCATGAGAATGTCTATTAAAACGTGACCCTCACTATAAAAAAAAAAGTTTTAAAATCCCTTTCAGGCTGCCTTTATGCATTACAAAGAAACAAAAGAAGTCACTAACAATGTTTTTCCTTTGAAAGTCACCACTGAAGCTTGCAGAATCATAATTTTTCTGCTGATTGCTTGAATCCGGATATTAATACATAAAATAGAGATTCATCCAGTTCAGAATGACTTCATTACTTTTATCTGTTGTGATTCCTTACATAAAGGTACAATGTTCTTCTTGAGTAGGAAAGAGTGATGTGAAAGAAGAAAATCTGAATAGTACATGCTAAGATATGCTTCTCCACTAATTATTGCTGGCACTTGCTTTAGATAAACTCTGAAGTAAAAAACACTTTGTTTTGGCTTTTTCTCCCTCTTTGAAATCCATTAAGCTTTTTGATGTGTAGCCAATACCTTTCTGGTATCCTAATGGATTTGTTTTTCTACCATTCTTCCCACTCCTCTATACTATTCTCATTCTTTGTGAAAGTTCACAGAGAACAAAATTTGCAAGTTCAGCCTCAGAAGGTGACACAATTAACGTTATTTTAACTTCTTAAATGGGAGACAAAAGTTTGTACTTACTACACCTTTAGGCCAAGTATTGCAACCTGAACTGGACCAGTGCCAAGACTAGTCTTCATAATTTGTCTGAAGAGAGCACTTTCACGGCTGTTCTTTACTTACTCGTTGATATTTATTACTTCTATTTAAAACTGAAACCAGATATTGTGGGCAAATGAATCTTTTGGCTTGTATTGTTCCTTGCCCCAGATTGTATGTATTACAGTAACTAAAGCTCCTGCACCTTCAACTTCTCCACAGTCTCCACTGGCTTAGTTGAACTTTGTTTGGGCTGTTGAATGTGTGTTTTTATATGCTTAGCTCACTTTTACTCACTACATCAGATCTTAGTTCATTGTCCTCTTTGGAATCAGACCATGCAACATACTTATTGCTACCATGATTTTAGCATAGCTGTGGGCAAGTATTTTATGGGGGAGAAACATGCAGTAGACCAATCCCAGCTTGGACAGTGGCACCATTTTATAAGTCTTCAGAAAAATGCACCCTTACAGGGCAGACAGGGAAACTTCCAACTATCCTGAATATTGCTGAAGGAAGAATCATCCTGAGTTCAGCATCAACACAACTTCAGAGACTGTGTGTATGTGCATGTAAAAACTGTCTTAAGGGGTAATATGTTAAACTCAGATATGCATAGTCCTCTAACTTATGCTTTTAGTGATCATGTATATGTTTTACACTTATTCAATGCCCATTTATGATTCTTACAGATGTTACACAAAGACCAGAATGATAAAATCCTTCCCATAGGTGTTCTTTTAAACACCAGAGAGATTACCTTTCTTTTGTGACTATAATTTATCAACCCCATAAAAGAATAAAGTTATGGGACAAAAAGAACCTGCTGTGAAAGTATTTAAATGACTAAATAAATATGATTCAAACTGCATCTGAAAAAGAAAGGCTTTTACTTGCACTTTTAAGTCATCACTAAACTAATCTCAGGTACACTGTTAAGCTTTTATAAAGGGTGAATAAGAAGTTCTGTCACCACAATACCAAATCCATAAGAAACAATTTAGTCAGCTTCCAGTTGCTACTGTTCTAGTGCCAAAATCATATGAGCATAGGAAAGTATTCACTTTATTCATTTAAATTCTTTGGAAGCCATCCTACCTTAAGTAGGATGGCTTCCAGAGGATTTAATGGAAAATAAAAACAGATTGGGCTCTGGTATTGTTTAAAGAAGAAATAACCCGACAAACATAAAAATCAGAAATCTGCTCCTCAATCTGAATATTAAGCACACATTAAAGACAATTAATTGTACTTTTGAAAATATGAGTACCAATGTTCCTTCTCTGTGTAACTGTGCTGTTGTGACATAGGTGCAAAACAGGATGCCGCTATCATATCAGCTTGGAATGAAATCCGTAGTATATTAATGTAAATGAAACAGTGTTTTTTTAAAAGCAGGAAAAAAGCCCAACAACTAATCTTGCTTCTGTGTCTTATTAAAATAGTTTTAACTAGTGTTTTCCTATTTTCCCTCCCTAATTTTCTCATAGGTTACTATGTGCCAGACACAGCTGAAGTAGAAAGGGCAGCTCAGCAACTTTACTCATTGAAGAAGCTGTTATAATTACAAAAAATAAAATAAAATAAAAATCAGAAAATGCTTTTTCTCCCATACTTTCTCACAGTATATTCTCATGAACCACCCAATGACCTCTGTTTCTCCCCTCAATTTTGTGCGCTTTATTCTTCAGTCTCAAAAGGCTCCTAACATTATAGATGTTGGAGGCAGAAAAGACATGATCAACCAGTCCACCCTGGGGACCATTCAAGGTTATTTACAGTGTATTTCCTAGTCTCTCCCCCTCCCCACAAGGCCAGTTTTTAATGTCCTGCAGAAGAGAGTTTCTACGCATATCTTGGGAAGACTACATCATACACCTCACTGTCAAGAAATTTATTTTGAAATTCACCCTAAATGCTCTTTTTCTCAATTCTATCTCTTATGCCTATTTGAATCAATGACATCTAGTCCTGAGGATTTGTTACTATTTTCTAAAATTATCTCAACACTTCCTCTTTCGATACCTCAGTCTCTGGCAATGCTTTATCCTTATTACCTAAAAAGATGAGATTTAGGACAAGGGGTTCTCAATCTTTTTCTTTCTGAGGCCCCCCCAACATGCTATAAAAATTCCACGGTCTACCTGTGCCACGGTAACTGGTTTTCTGCATATAAAAGCCAGGGCTGGTGTTAGGACAGGGCAACTGCCAGGGGCACCCACATTGGTCAGACTTCGGATTCAGCCCAGGGTGGCAGGACTCAGGGCCACGGACTTCAGCCCCATTTGGTGGGGCTTTGGCTTTCTGCCATGAGCCCCGCTAGTCAAACACTGGCCATGCTTGGAGGACCCCCTGAAATCTGCTCATGACCACCCCAGGGATCCCCAGACCCTGAGATGAGAATCACTGATTTTGGGTAATTATTTCTGCCACGAAGGCCATGACAACCATTCAGTAACCATTCAGTTACTTTGCTATGTTTACATCCTCTTCCATTTCTCCTTTTACTGCCTAGCTGTACACAGACTCACTGAATCTCTTGCACACTTCCCGCTTCGGATGTATTTAAAAAAATTTTGTTTGTCTTCAGCTAATTCTCTCTCAAAATCTCCCTTGGCTTTTCTAATTTTCATCTTACATTAATTTTGTCATAGTTCATTTTGCTTTCTATTGTTGTCAGTTGGTCTGGATTTCTCTCCTTTTTTGTTTTTTGCTTTTTTAAGAATACCTGTTAAACTCAAATCTGTTAGTCTTTAAGGTGCCACCAGACTCCTCGTTTTTGTGGATACAGACTTACAAGGCTACCCCTCTGATTCTTGGACTCTGTCATTTAACAATATCATTTTATTCCTTTCCTTTCCCTTTCTTTGGTTAGGGGTATGTATATTTTCTGCAACTCAATTCTGGTATGTTTAAGCAGCCTCCATGCTGAGCCTAAGAATTTCATTTCCTCACTTTTGACTTTAGGCTCTTTTTGAATAGTTTCCTTATTTTATTTATTTATTTATTTATTTAAAGTTCCCCTTTTTAAACTAGAATGCCACAGTGCTACTTTTTGGTTCCTGAAAAGGTTGAATTTAATTATTTTGTGGTCACTATTACCTTATGGCTTGACTGTACATAGTTATTTCTTCAACCAACTCCAGTGTGTTATTTAATACAAATTGGAAGTTGATCATCACTTGTATGCTCTAGAACTAACTGGTCCAAGAAATAATTTTAGGTTTCAAAAATACCAGTCCTCCAACTTTATTCTGATGAAATACCCAAACCCTAACCCCTAGCACTAACCCTAACTTTATATGCACGTCGGTTAGGGTGAAGTCACCCATTGTTACTGCTTTTATTAGATTTAGTTAGATGTTAGATCTCCCCCAAAACTACATACACAACATCTTTCTCTTATGGGTAAACCCGCTAATAGAGTTGTATTATTATGACTTGGGATTTGTATACACGCAGGTTCTCTTTACTCAGAATTATTTCATTACGGAATGTTTTGTGTCCAATGCTACTCCCCTACCTTTAACACCCATGTCTATCCTTCCTGTATAGTACATACCAGGGAAATCGAGAAAAATAAATACTCAGAGAAAGTAGAGGATCAGACTCAGATTACTTTATGGCTCTATACAGCTACACAGCAGAATCTGGACTTTAGTTACATATTGAAAAAGGCAAAGGATTTAAATATTCAACACTACAGAGGATGAGGGTGCTTTTGATTTTCTGAACCTAGAGCCAATTGTGGTTGTCCATGCAAAAAGTTGAGGCTCCGAGTTACCGGTCGAAGGATAGCTCCAAAAATATACACAGCTTTAAAAGCCTCAGTACAACACAATATGAAACTTTTTGGCTACCCAAGTTATGGATCTGGTCTAAAGAAACCCAAACTGGTTTATGCTTCTACTTCAGGTTGGCAAACTTTAACAGAAGTATTATCCAATGATTTAGTCTCTCACATGTTTTCATATTGATTTGCAACAATTTTCTGGAGGCTTATGCCAGAGTACAGAATAAATCAATTTAAAACTTCTTCTCCAAATGGGAAACAGACTTTGAAACACTTTGAATAAAAATGGGTAATTTTATAGCAAAGTGCATATCAACTAACTTTTTAACAGGATACACTGATCTTAAGTTCTCTTTTCTTCTTTCAAGTAATTTATCCAGAACAATTTACAGAGCATGAATGGAAATATTTCTGAAAGCTCAGCAAAAGTTGGGAAAATTGCTATGGTTCGGCTTCCAAGAAATAATATGCTGTCGATCAAGCACTAAAATCTCTAAGCTAGAAGTTCATACGGAAATTTTGTTGAATAAAGTTAATTTAAAAACATTTGTCCTCTCCATGTTTTTTCACACACACAAAGTCATTTACTTACTAGTCATCTGCTGATTTTTATTTTTTAAACCAAAATTGCTTGACACAGCTGAATTACATACACTTTATTTATGTCTCCTATTTACCACACAATCCTAGCTGCCATGCAAAAAACTATCATTAAATTAGGATGCTAAAACCACTAGATTTCAAAAGACATTTCTACACATTTCACTGTAGACCAGTTAAAGCTGAAGTCATTCAATACCTATAAAACTATGATCAGTGCATTTTAGTGTTGGTGATTATTCCAGGTTAGAGTAAACTAATTTTATAGATACTGGGATTGTGCACACACATACACACCCCTCCCCCGCCACCCCAGTGTGTCAGGGCAGAGTGAAGGTTTGGGTGCCTTAGCCATCCATTTCTATATCTTAATATGTTTGAATTTCTTTAAGTTTAACTTTAACTCTTAATTTCCTGGGAATACTTATTTTGGGGATAATCATAACACCCTTGTAATGGTTTTTACCCTTAAATTACTGGTACGCACTTGCAACCTTAATACCTGGTGTACAGTTTTTGTCTGCGGATTTCCTTGTTTTTAAAAAGTTATTGAAATCTCATACATGAACAAGAACCACACAAGTCAAAGAGAAGGCTACCAGGTGATATTTTTAAATCATTTGCTGATTTGTAATATCTAGCTGTCATTATGGACTAATGGCTTGACAAATATCAATGAAAAAGAAACCAGCACTTGGGCTGGCCCAGAGGCCCTGTGGTTAGTATTCTGTCTTGCTAGAAGAGATATTGATTAGATTTCCTGGCCTGGATACTCATTCTCTAGTCAAAAGGTATGAGAAATGTTGAGACAGCCGACTCGGATACTGAAGTGAGGGCCTTTACTTGCTACACAGCAAACATTGAGTGATCACTTAACAATAACAATAGTCGGTTCTCCAAAAAGCAATCTCGCTCTAGGGTAGGTTTCCGCAATATGGCAGCTAGTAGGGACTTTAGAGGGAGTGGCGGTGTATGGAGAGAGCAGCCTTTATTTGATCATCACAGTTTAAAGCAGTGTTTCTTCAACTTTGGTTTTTTCCCACAAGGCAACTGAAAAACTCAAAAATTGGTAAAGAAAACTGGAAAGCGAAACCTGCAAATTATGCCTTGAGATCTTGACAGCCCTAACTGTAGTGCCATGAACACTGATATTATGCTAACTATGGCAATAATCTCACTTACTCAGGAAACTGGTGAAAGACAGTGTTTTAATAAAACGAAGTATTTTGCTATTCTATTCATACAAAGAACGAGGTGAACATCAAGAGTGTATCACTGCAGGTTCTCACAGATTAAGCTTTGGCTTTACTTTTTTAAAATTTTTGTGGGAATTTATTTTTTATTCCTATGAAGATTTTGAGCAGCTAGAGCCCAAGTCTTTTCGTTCTCTGACATTATTCCTGAATCTAATCCAAAGATTTTTTAAAATTTTCTTAATTATAACCTGATACCAGCTGAACAAGCAGATTTACCTGGTTTCTTACAGATATTTAGAGAATTTTGTGTTAGATTTTGTGTTTGCATGTTTGTGGCAGTAACGGGGGACAGGGCCCTTTGGAAGTACACAGAAAGATCAAGAGAATGTAGACACATAGTCGAACAAATGCACGGCTGCAAGTAGAAACATGCTTTAAATCAGCACTACAACATGAAAAGCTTAATGGTTCAAAACTTCTTTGCAGCAAAATTTTAAAATCTTAATCAGTTTTTCAAGTTTGGGGTGTTGGGTTCAAACAGTTTTGATAAAAAAAGACTAGCAAAGACAGTCACAATACAGTCTCTGAAAGTCATTTTTTTCAACGTGTGGCAGAAATGAGCAGAAATAAGAGGAGTTTGGGAAGATGTGTTACAAAAATGTGCCCAGTTACAAAGAGCCTATTAAGAGGCTAAAGGCCAATCAAGGCAGAACTGAGGAGCGCTGGCAGTACCTGAAGAAGCTATCACTATCACACCTTTTGCCTGATTCTTCTTTCTCATTTAATGGACTGCTGATGTACTTAACTCTCAATTTATGCAAGACCAAGTCTCAAATTATGCAAGAAACAAAAAAAGAACAAGCTAAGAGCTAATCTTTTAAGTACATAAAATTCTGAATGACAGGAAAATAAACAAGTAGAAATAGCCAAAAAAATTAAAAAGTGTAAGTTTTATTGCCATTTATTACTTTTTAAAACAGAAAGGAAATTGGACAACAGCCAATTTTTTTTAAAGTCACTAATTAGGAAAATATTCCTCTATTTTTCTGGACTGGATACAGCTAGAGAGTCACCATAAAATCTTATTCGGTTATGTTATTTCTAATGAAGAAAGAATCATGATACCCTGGCTAAACTCTGATATGAGACCGTCTCTGATCATAATTCCGAGTTTCCTTAAATCCACTACAAAACCTATACCATGCAAAATATTTGGCCATCAAGACCATTTTCCCAGTAAGACTGCTTATATTTCTTTAACTGCTGTCATCTGGTTTGAGACACATGTTTAAGGTAACAAGAGGACATCATACACACAGGTCCACTAATGATTTCACAGCACAGACGAATATATAACAGTAGGATGCACTAATGCTCTCCAAAAGGTAAAAAGTGCATTTCTGAGTATAGGTAAATTCACAGATTCAGATTCCAAGGCCAGAAGGGACCATTGTAATAATCTAGTCTGACCTCCTGTATCACACAGGCCATAGAACTTCCCCCAAATAATTCCTACAGCATAGAAAAACATCCAATCTTGATTTTAAAACAGTCAGTGATGGAGAATCCACCATGACCTTTGGTAAATTGTTCTAATGCTTAATTACCCTCACTGTCAAAAATGTATGCCTTATTTCCAGTCTGAATTTGTCTAGCTTCAACTTCCAAAAGATCAGATGCACGCTATTTTCTATATGTAGAAATGTCCGTGTAACTCTGCAATAGGTGCTTGAATTGACAGGAGTAAATCCATTTGGAAGTGCTACCTATCTAAAAATACTGCTCATTCTCTAGTTTCAATCCAAGAACTCACATTTCATATATCAGTAACTTCAGTTTAGATCTTATGGCCTTTGGTACAATGCAAAAACCTAAGCTTAACCCCCCACCCCCAAAATTTTAAAAAGTGAAATAAAAACTTATTTCACAGAGCAAGTAAATACTTGCTTACTGGATTCAGAACACTCCATGGGGGGGAACCCTAATAACTGAACACAAAGGAAACATTACAGTTGCATGCACAACCTTAACTTTGTCCCCAGGTCTGCTCTAATCTATGCTGGATGCCCAGGGCCCAAAGGGCCCTTTCACCAGTTGGGGATCACTGGGGCATAATAATGTTCTGTCAAATACCAGTTTCCATGTTTCATTTGCTAGTTATCGGGGTGAGAATGGGGGAGTCTTGTTGGAGCCACTGGGTGGCTCTATGCCATTCAAAGCTTCCTGTAACCAGTGGGTATCCTCAAGTTGCCAGTTATACTGTTTTTAGGGCTTCTTTGTGCTGCTTAACCTGGGCAAGACAACCTTACCATACTGGGGGAGCTAGCTCCATATTTAGTACCTTAGAGAAAATAACTGAAGAATTAATGGTCATACAATGCCGCGTATCACTCCATAATTCAAAATCAGTGTGGGAGGCACAAAAATGTGCCATTAGCAATAAAAGTTCGATCTCTGTGATTGGCAGCTTTTGAGGCTGCTTTTAAAACAATCATCATATAAAAGAGACTATGGACCAGTTTCCACTTTGCTTTGAAATTTATTAGTCATAAATGCTAATTTCATATTTAATTCCAAGGTTTTCTAGCGTGTTAAACCTGCAAAGAAGCACAATGTACAATGTGTCAGGATTAGAGTTGCCTTATACTGCCAACATCAAAAATGATGAAAGAAAAAAAAAAGTGGTAACTTGCAGGAAGCTAAAATATCTAAAATTTCCATTCAAATACAAATTTAGTTTATAAATGGTTGTAAGTGCTTCATATCATGTGATCTTTCAGATCAAAAGGAAACTAATTGTACACTATTACCTTTTCTAATTTTACAACTCAGATCTGCAATGATAAACTAAATTAAAGATGTACAGATCAATGGCAATGGACTTTAAACTTGCTAGCTAGAAAACTGTAAGTATGACATATCTGACCGAGTTTTATTTTAATTTGCTTTTTATTGATTGTAAAGCATGTTTTCTTTTGTGTCAGCTGTGAGATACTGGAAGCCTTTTGAAAAATTTGAAAAATAGAATAGCATAAGCTATTACTAGAAAGATACAGTACACAATTCAGATAGGCTGGATACATGAATATTAATATTTATGCAAAACAATAAGTTAGTATTTTTTGTCTCAAATTGTATCTCAAACTCATTCATCAAGAAAAATTAATGTCTAATATCCCTCATGATATAAAACTACTACTTCGGACCAAACTAAAAGCACAGCTAAAAGGAAGCATTAGCTAACATAAACACCTCACCAGGGAAAAAAAAGTTTTTAATTAAAACCAGCAAGAACAAGTCACAAAGGAAGTACAGTAAAACGTTCAGGATGGTCTGACTCAGCCAAGTATTTGCAGTTCACTTACTCTAGCAGAAAAGAAGTTGGTAATCTCTGAAATTACTATTCAAAAGGCAAACCTTTTGTCCTAAGAGGAAAAATGCACCTTAACTCATCATCTGTGATTGTTTCACAAATTAAGACAAAAGAATTACAGTACTGCAAGCACAACTTATTAAACCTTAAAATGGATGGTTAAAGAGGAAAACACAATAAATATTATACACATCTTATAAAATTGTCTGGCTTTGAGCCTAAAATCATATCACTGATTTTTTATTTAGAATTAAAACTTTAGTAACCACCAGACAAAACACTTGACAAATAGTCAAAATTTGATCATCCAGACTTGCCTTAACAGAACTTTAAGCAATTGTATTCTGACTCTTATTATTTGAATGCTAAAGATGAATGGGAAGATATTCTTTGAAATATCTATGGAAGGTATTTTCTTTATAACAACAAAGTTCATAAAGATCCTTTCAGATTTCAGATGTTACTTGCAGCAATCTGAAAAAGACTTATGTACCAGCAAATGTAGTTCTTGGACTAAACCACCTATGCAGATCTACACTAAAAGAAGTTGTATGCCATGGCCCACAATTCTGGAATCCTTCTAAAGCCATTTAACCAGGTGAACAGAAAACAATATAGGAATATGAAGCTGAAACTACATTTTATAACTGTCACTACAATCATACTAATCATTTAATCTAGCTATTATGCTCTGAAGGAGAAATGGCTAGTGGAGAGCTGTAGAAGTATTTAAATAACAGTGGTTACCAAAAGTAACCTTCCTTTCTCCACACAAAATTGTTTCTGAAGGGGTCCGCTGTAGAAGATTAGCAACACCCATAGAAAGTGTTGGTTAAATAAAGACTGAAGGACTGCCAGCTGAAATGAGCATCTGATTTAGCTCCAAAGTGAAGAGAATAAGGCTAAATAAAAGTTTGACTTGAGCTCTACGCGGTAGTGTCACAACCCAGTCTCTCTGGTGCTGGAAACCATATCAGTTAACAATAGGCCTGGATGCAGACTTCTTCAACTTTAGACTTTTCTCCAAAGGCCATGGAGTTGTGAATGGAGTTCCCAAAGTATCTGGAGTGCTTTTTCCTTGGACTGCACTAATTAGAATGACGAAGCGCATATTCAGCACGCTACAGTCTCCTGGAAACCACTGCTGTCAATAAAAGGTGAAAGAAATTGCACCTAGACTTAGAGCACTTTGAGGCCTCTTCTTTGGAACCTCTCAGTATAGATGAAAACCTTCCTGGGAAAAGGTGGCAGTGCTGCAGAGAAATCTGTACTGTTCTGAGAGGGTACTGGAACCAAAGATCTTTTTGTCTTCAGAGACTGATACAACAGACTGTGTGGAAAAGACCTCCTCCAATTGAAGGCATCTCTTCAGCTTGCTTATTGCTGTGAAACAAACACTACAGGTGCTGAGCACCCTTTCCCAATGAGTTTTAGCAACTGACATACTGATCTGAGGGCCACCTCTATTGTCGCATGAAGCACAATTCCTGGAGCTTGAATACTTCTCCAGAAGTACCACCTTGACTGGATCCTATACCAAGATGAAATGTAACTTAAAATTAATTTTATGTAAGTAAATTTCAACGAAGAGCAACAAAAGAAGTTTGGCCAAATAAACTAACTGCAGTAGATGAGGAAAGAATGGTTCCAAGACTGCCTGAGGTGGTAGAAAGGTAAGAAACTTCAGCTATAGAGGTGATGCCTTTTGTAAATTCAGATTTCAGAGTAACAGCCGTGTTAGTTTGTATTCGCAAAAAGAAAAGGAGTACTTGTGGCACCTTAGAGACTAACCAATTTATTTGAGCATAAGCTTTCGTGAGCTACAGCTCACTTCATCGGATGCATACCGTGGAAAGTTTAGAAGATCTTATTATATACAAACAACGCATGAAAAAATACTTCCTCCCACCCCACTCTCCTGCTGGTAATAGCTTATCTAAAGTGATCACTCTCCTTACAATGTGTATGATAATCAAGGTGGGCCATTTCCAACACAAATCCAGGTTTTCTCACCCCCCCCCCCCCCCAACTCAAGATCCATAAACCTGGAAATCCTGGGCGCCCCATCATCTCAGGCAGTGGCACCCTGACAGCAGGATTGTCTGGCTATGTAGACTCCCTCCTCAGGCCCTACGCTACCAGCACTCCCAGCTACCTTCAAGACACCACTGACTTCCTGAGGAAACTACAATCCATCGGTGATCTTCCTGATAACACCATCCTGGCCACTATGGATGTAGAAGCCCTCTACACCAACATTCCACACGAAGATGGACTACAAGCCGTCAAGAACACTATCCCCGATAATGTCACGGCTAACCTGGTGGCTGAACTTTGTGACTTTGTCCTTACCCATAACTATTTTACATTTGGGGACAATGTATACCTTCAGATCAGCGGCACTGCTATGGGTACCCGCATGGCCCCACAGTATGCCAACATTTTTATGGCTGATTTAGAACAACGCTTCCTCAGCTCTCGTCCCCTAACGCCCCTATTCTACTTGCGCTATATTGATGACATCTTCATCATCTGGACCCATGGAAAAGAAGCCCTTGAGGAATTCCACCATGATTTCAACAATTTCCATCCCACCATCAATCTCAGCCTGGTCCAGTCCACACAAGAGATCCACTTCCTGGACACTACAGTGCTAATAAACGATGATCACATAAACACCACCCTATACTGGAAACCTACTGACCGCTATTCCTACCTATATGCCTCCAGCTTTCACCCTGACCACACAACATGATCCATCGTCTACAGCCAAGCTCTGTGATACAACCGCATTTGCTCCAACCCCTCAGACAGAGACAGACACCTACAAGATCTCTATCAAGAATTCTTACAACTACAATACCCACCTGCGGAAGTGAAGAAACAGATTGATAGAGCCAGAAGAGTTCCAGAAGTCACCTACTACAGGACAGGCCTAACAAAGAAAATAACAGAACGCCACTAGCCGTCACCTTCAGCCCCCAACTAAAACCCCTCCAACGCATTATTAAGGATCTACAACCTATCCTGAAGGATGACCCAACACTCTCACAAATCTTGGGAGACAGGCCAGTCCTTGCTTACAGACAGCCCCCCAACCTGAAGCAAATACTCACCAGCAACCACATACCACACAACAGAACCACTAACCCAGGAACCTATCCTTGCAACAAAGCCCGTTGCCAACTGTGTCCACATATCTATACAGGGGACACCATCACAGGGCCTAATAACATCAGCCACACTATCAGAGGCTCATTCACCTGCACAGCCACCAATGTGATATATGCCATCATGTGCCAGCAATGCCCCTCTGCCATGTACATTGGTCAAACTGGACAGTCTCTATGTAAAAGAGTAAATGGACACAAATCAGATGTCAAGAATTATAACATTCATAAACCAGTCGGAGAACACTTCAATCTCTCTGGTCACGCGATTACAGACATGAAAGTCGCTATTTTACAACAAAAAAACTTCAAATCCAGACTCCAGCGAGAAACTGCTGAATTGGAATTCATTTGCAAATTGGATACAATTAACTTAGGCTTGAATAGAGACTGGGAGTGGCTTAGTCATTATGCAAGGTAGCCTATTTCCCTTTGTTTTTTCCTACCCCCCCCTCCAAATGTTCTTGTTAAACCCTGGATTTGTGCTGGAAATGGCCCACCTTGATTATCATACACATTGTAAGGAGAGTGGTCACTTTAGATAAGCTATTACCAGCAGGAGAGTGAGTTTGTTTGTGTGTGTGGGGGGGGGGGGGGTGAGAAAACCTGGATTTGTGTTGGAAATGGCCCAACTTGATTATCATACACATTGTAAGGAGAGTGATCACTTTAGATAAGCTATTACCAGCAGGAGAGTGGGGTGGCAGGAAGTATTTTTTCATGCTTTGTGTGTATATAATAAGATCTTCTAAACTTTCCACAGTATGCATCCAATGAAGTGAGCTATAGCTCACGAAAGCTTATGCTCAAATAAATTGGTTAGTCTTTAAGGTGCCACAAGTACTCCTTTTCTTTTTGTAAATTCAGTTGGCTCATTAGCTCTGTGTGCATACCTAACAGCTAGATGGTTGAATTATGGGTAGGTGTCATGAGGCATGGCAGGGAACTCAGACTGAGGATTTCATTAGGGAGAACTTCTCTGGTCAAAACAGTTTGCTCAAATAAACAAATGCAGAAAACTACATGAGCTTGAAGACATACAAGTTTTAAAACCAGCTAGCACACTGGACGTCTGTGATAAATACTGAATGCTCACTTTACTTTTCTGAACACATTTTGCCTAAGGAAATATTTTAAAATGACTGCAGTACAGAAGAAATACTAACTAGAAAAAAAAAAACTTTAGCCATTAATTAAAGCCCTTAACTTTTTGTGAAGACAAAGATAACAGAAACCAAGTCAAGATCCAAAAAATCTCTCTCTGCTGTAAACAGTAATTTTCAATATGGCAAAATCATTCTAATCTGCCAGTTTAATTTATGTTGCCATAAGTAGTGCACAAATATAATGTCATGCCTGCTTCCAAAAAGTCTGAGTTTGAACGTCCCTCCAGATGGTTTGTGAGATCCTTCAACATCTAGGATTTCAAAACTAATTTATACTTATGATGGGGTAAAAGCTTTTATTTTCAAGCTTAAATAAATTTTAGATGTTTGATACCCAAGGCTTAGTGACTACTCCTCAGCCATTTCAAATTAAAAACAAATTAAAGGAATATACTGTGGATATTCGAAATAATATCCCTAAAATTGTGGATGACTATCCTGAATTTTAAGGAACTGAGGTCCTAAATAACGTTTTCTTTGTATTCTGGGTCTGATGCAAGAAATACTTAAATAATTAAAACCAAAAAATTTAACTCAAGAGAAAAGTAATCCAGTACAGCACACCTGTCTTTTTCTGATTTACTTTAGTCTCATCATCTTGGGTTTTTTTTTTTGGCCATATCCTTACAAACTCCTCTTTTTTCAGAAATAATATGTTTTTATTATATTTATACAGTATCTAAAGTATGGCACGCACTTTTCGGACAAATAAAAGACACAGGACCATATTCTCAACCGGTGTAAATTGAAGCAGCACTATAATGAAGTGAACCAATCTGGCCCATAGTCCCTGACCTTACAAGAGCCCCCACCAGCTGTAGGTTTCAGTGACACTTGGGGACACTGCAATTTGTAATACTGAGACCAAAATTTTGACATACAGTAATAAAACAATGGAATGGAAGAAAGCATGGAGGACAAGAGTTACAAGTTGTTGCATTTGCTTTGCTAAGCTATGAACATAGTATGATTGCTGGGGGGACGTGGTTGATAAGCTCTGGTAGCTTTGAATTATGTGGTGGTGGAAATGACAAAGGAGATAAATGGATTAAAGAAGGTAGGAGCATCTGCAGAGAAGCTGGGGAAAGGAAAGTGCTCATTGGGGTAAAGAATGAAGAGATAGGAATGAGCCAGGCAAAGAGGAGGGAGAGAGGAATGGATAAATTTGAAAACCACAAAGATGAATGCAGATGTCGTTGTGAAAGAGGCAAAGTTTGACTGGATTGGCAGTAGCAAATTGGCTACATAAATCATATTAGATCAATCAATTATTGGAAAAAATAAGTAAAATATGGCATCAATTATGGTCTAAAAAAAGTCCACATGATTAGAGTGGATGATATCATGACAGCAGAGGAAGAGTAAACATGTTCTGAAGCTGTGAAGGCCTTACAAAAAGGTCTTCCCTTGAAGAGTTAGCTGCGGTAGCTGGTAGTGCTGGCTGGAACCCAGTGTCCCCCAGTGGCTTCTTCTTGGTTCGGTGGGAAGGGGACTCAGGCCCAGCACATATCCCTGGAGCCACTAACAGCATCTGCTGTATATCTGGGCTCAATTATACTTTTAACTTTTATCGTGTTTGGTAACTAATTCCATATGTTGGTTATCCTCTACATGAAACAATTCAGCCTGAATTGTCCACCTTATCCCATCAACTATTTTTAGAATTTTGTCCATTTTTTCTGAACAATTTACAAGCATGAAAAATGGTTTCACGAATTTTAACAATCCTTTTCCTGATTTCTTGATATTGACAAGTGAGGAAAAGTTTTAGTCACACAATGAAGTTACACATGTAGTAGACTTGCCTCAATACTAACACGGAAATGCTATTTTATCATAGATTTGGAGATGAAATTACAAATAGGACATTTACCATGGTAAGGTAGGTTTTGACATGTAGTTCCCAAACTTATCCTTCCTTTCAATATTTTCCAAAAATATTTTGCCAGAAGATTTTTATTTTTCAAGCAAAGTTTGAACAAAACCCATACAACTTCAAAAATATCAAGCATTTCGCTTTTGGAAAAGTTATGGTTTTTGCCATCACAATTCACAAAGTTGTCTTTATCCAGGAACTCCAAAACTACTTATATTCACGAGGCTTCTTTGAATACTCTTGCACTGGTTGTTAAAATATGGTTTATGGATAACTGAAAATATTTAAATAAGAAAAAGTGGGTGCTACACAATCTCTCTGAAGGTAATTTAGATGAGGATTGCCAATTATTTTATACATTCCACAGGAATACAAAGAGCCGTGGTTGGGGTCCAGTGGAGTTCAATGCATCGTCTATATGCACCAGAAGGCAGCTACACTTAGAAGGTCAGTAAACTGAACACACAAATTTGAAATACTAGTAGCAGAAGGAATATGGACAAAAACCAAACAAGCATTAATAATGGATTCATAGTATTAATGGTCTACCTCCCTACAGCAGATGATCACACGCAATAGCTTAGAGAAGGAAAGGATTTTTATGTAGTCATATTTTGAACCAATACATTTCTTCTTTAAAATTAATTGTTCTGGAAACTATTGTTGCAGAACCGATGACGTTCAAGGATCAAGCTGGATTTCAATACTTCCAAATGACTATCTTAACATTTATAGTGTATCTTGAGTTAAATGACCCTAAAATACTTACCAAACTAAGGTGCCCATTCTGAGAGGTGTTCAGAACCTCACAGCATCTTGCCCTTTAATTAATATATAAACCATACATAAGAATCACATCAAGCACACCTAAAATAGCCTTTGGGTGATATGTGGCAATTGTTTAACAGTTTACATGAACACTACAAAATAGTTTAGCACAAAATATATAAGAAATATCAAAAGAATAAATGTTGAAAAGTACATCTGAAATTCCAAGGGACAGTTCCAAGAAGAGATTTTTTGCAATCACACAAATACCTTGTTTATTTAGTCCTGCAAAAAACTATAAGGAAATGTAAGGTCAAAGTGAACACAGTACAGGTACATTTCCTAGGCTATATAAACCTGGATAAAAATCTAATTGATATGTGGACTCATTCCTAATCTTTCCAATTTTTATGGGAAAGTTCCAAGACAAATTATCTGGAGAAATATAAAAATGAACACAGCTGTCACCTGTGCAACTACTATATGCTTGATAAAATAGTCTTGATAAAAACAAATATGTTATGTTATTTTGAGGAACATCTTGAAAGCATTTCCAACTTTTCAAGAGGTGAACATTTTGCTTAAAAGTGCATAACATTTGTATATATTAACATACAAAAGGTTCACAAATTTAACTTATGAGGGTTAATTTTTGTGACCTTCCTACAAATTGCACAGTTTAAACTTTTGTCCGTAGTCACTGATGGTTGAAAAAGTAGCTCAATAAAGCTAACTAAAATTGATTAAATTATCTTTCCTGCCTTTAAGAAACACTGGAACATTTAAGGTTCAAGAAGATGATTTTATGGTGTGATCGTTCTAATTCTAAAAACTTAAGTCATGTGATGGAAAATCCAAGAGTGATCATTTCCATTTCATTTGGATGTTAGCTTTTTTTCCCCCCCTCCCCTTCTTCACATACTAAGAAGAGAGTTGACAAATTTGCTTGGCTACAGCTCATTAGCACAATCTTCACTGTTTAAATACCTTTTGTGATCAAGGATCAGGCTGGATTTAGAAATACTCACTCCAGATTGGTTTCAAGTGTTTATAAACTTAATTAGAAACAGACATGAACTACTGAGATGCAAAATTCTAAAAGACTTGATAGGAGTAATTGATACAGGTCTTCCCTTGCTGGTTATACAACTGGAGCCGACCACATTTGGCTGTGTTTAGAGAAAGAAAGTTTAGCCCTTTTGCAGTTTTTAAATTAAGAAAAACAAAGATATGTTTCACAATCTACTAGAATGTAATAATGCCCTTTCCCACTCCAAGCCCTCTGAAGTACCCAAAGGAATCAGAAGTCACTTTATTTTTAAAACACATGGTAAATACCAGATGTATTATAATATAGCAGTAAAAAGAAAAGGAGTACTTGTGGCACCTTAGAGACTAACCAATTTATTTGAGCATGAGCTTTCGTGAGCTGTAGCTCACGAAAGCTCATGCTCAAATTAATTGATTAGTCTCTAAGGTGCCACAAGTACTCCTTTTCTTTTTGCGAACACAGACTAACACGGCTGTTACTCTGAAATATAGCAGTAGTATCCCCATAAATAAGACTGACAAGGACTTCACAATTCTGCACATTTGCTGTAAAGCTTTCTATGATAGTTATATGGTCCCAATCACTATAGTGTCTGAGCACCTCACAATATTTAATATATTTATCCTCACAACCTCTGAGAGGCAGGGAATACTATTATCCCTATTTTACAGATGGACACAGAAAGGCTAAGTGACTTGCCCAAGATCACACAGGAAGTCTCTGGCAGAGCAAGGAATTGATCTTTGATTGTCAAGATCACAAGTACAGTAAAAGCTGTGTTATCCAGCACTTTATCATCCAGAAAGCTCTATTAACTGGCATTTCTGATATCTCCCAATACAAATCTTCAATCTAGTAACCGGGACTAGTATACCGCCAGGAGGTTATGCAATTGAACATTCTGCACTCTACTTTTATGCAAAAGAGGCAGAAGACAAGTAAGCAAGCTCATACCAGGGATTTATTCAAAAAAAGCAGCTTCCAGGGTATGTCATAGTGTCATTACAGATTCAGCCCAATCTCCTACACCTTCTACAACTACAATGATCATTGATGTTGATAATGATGACCCTGAGACACTGCAAGATCCTGAAGTGCCTTCTGAATCATCAAAGAAAGATTAAATTATGTTCAGTATACCTTTTGTGTTAAGTGTATTTATAGTGATCTGGGTTTATGCCATGCGCTGCCCATAGTGATATGTAGTATCATAAGATAACCTACTGTATAGAAAACTTTACCTGTATACACCTAAATGCGTCAAAAAACCAACCACTTTGCAGTGCAGTACTACTACTAGATTGGTGAATACCCGTGTACTGTAGTTTATACTTTATTCATGTTATTGTATTCTAATGCTTTGAAAATGGGTATTTCATTCCCCCACCATGCCAGATAACAAAGCTTTTACTGTACTACAAAAACAATAGTCAGTTCTCTTTCATTTATAGGAAAATGTACTTATTTCATATTTGTCCCAGGCTGATGTATGTACAAGAGATATTATTAAAAAGCTAACATTTGCAAACCTCCTTTACAGCTACCTCCTAAGGAGGAAAATGCGGTAATTTCTGATACTACTGTGTGATAATTTTTAGACAAGTTGAGTTTTTAAAAGGCAATTACTCTGTTTTGAATAGATTTATTTTACATCTATTTTTTTCCCAAGAAGGTGCATGTGATACTGTTGAAAACACCTAAATTATGATCAGTTTGACACTGCAGATCATGCAGGAGGAATGTTAAAAACACTGAAGTTTATGTTTGGTTTGTATTTCACATAAATCCATTTGGATAGATTCAGAAACAACAGTGCTGTATTTACCAACTATCCATGCTAAGACAAACTTTCAGAAGCATGCTAAATTTGCACCTGTAGTTCATTTTCTTGGTGCAAAAACGTGAACATAATTTGCTCTTGCAGAAAGGGAGGCCAAATTCAGTCCACTAAAAATACAGCACTAAAATTGATTGCAATTCCTGTACTTAATATGATCAATAAGCAAATATGCACATTCTACACTACGAAGGCTACAAAATACAAAATTACTTTAAATGATGCTATATTACTACCATCACTACTTTTATATGAAGTTTGAAATTTACCCCGTTTAGAAAAGTATAAACAGAGGATTACTACCTAAATTTTATGTAAAGTGAAGTGCGTTTCAAACAAACACAAAGTTACAAAAACAGTCACTACATACTAGTTTCTCTAGTGAAACACTGAAAGCACTATGCAAATGAACATGCTTGTAAAATGAGCAGACCTATTTGTAACAACTCATGTAATGTCCAAGTCTGTGGGTATTTAGCAGTTTTGTTTTTTTACTAAAGAAAACCTTATTAAGCCTCAGGGAGCATATTCTTGAGGTGAATAAGGGGATTCACAGGATTGAAATATTGCTGGCATTTTAGTGTGCCAGTTAACCCAGGTTTTTTTCTTTTTTCTTTTTTCTGTACAATATAATCAAATACTTCAAACGTGCCAGTATATAATAATACAGCATATCAACTGAAATCTCCATTTTCCCAGTTGCACAGAGAATTGACTATGTAAGTGTGCCAGACACAGATGACTTGTGAGGGCAAGTGGTGTGAATTAATTAAATAGCAAAATATATGCTCAACATCTACTTTTAGATCACAAAAGTTGGAGTTCCAGTTAAATGCTTTCTTTGTACCAAAAACTAGCATTATCCATCTGCACCTGTTTTAATAAGAAGTGCAAGCCATAATTCTATTTTTCTCCAACCTTGCTAATAATACAAAAATAAAGTGCCAATATTCTCCTGATTTCATATCTATTTTGTTATTAAGGTTATTAAATTGGTTCTACTGGATGAGTGCACTCACAGACTGATTTTCTTACTCTGAGGTTTGAAGCTGAAAAGACTTTACAGCTGCGTATTTCTGCTTTAAATTAGAAACACAACCAACCTAATAGACAAGTGATAAGTAATCTTATTTACCCTTTTCACCGTCAATTCCATCTGCTTAGTGCTGGCTAATACTGGATGAAATTTTCTATATTCATTTTCCTCCAATGGCCTCTTTGTGGAAGGAAAATGGATGCAGACCGACAGACAGAGACATGACTTCCTGTTCTTTATTCCCAAATTATGACAGCCCTGCATTAAGCTTTACTGACTCTGGACTTCAATGCTCCATACCAATGGGGTATGGAGACTAGGGGTTTTACAGTGACATGTGACCATGTCACCTGATAATGAAATCCATCTTAAATCTGGTACTTTTTCATTTAGGAGGAGGGATGGGAACCCAGAGAGACAAAAGATTCCAACCTTGTGCCAAAGCTATAAAAGGGGGTGGAGTAGGACAAAAGAGGCTCCCAGTCATGAGAAAACCCCTGCTTACCACATGAGATGTCTGCTGAAACTAGCAAGGACTGTACCAGGGGAAAGGATTGGGCTCAGACTAGGAAGGAGTCTAGTCTGTGACCTGTAATCAGTTTCTTAGACTTGCACGTTTTTGCTTTATTTTGCTTGGTGACTTACTTTGTTCTGGTTGTTATTACTTGAAACCACTTAAATCCTGCTTTTTATACTTAATAAAATCACTTTTTTCATAGATTCATAGATATTTAGGCCAGAAGGGACCATTATGATCATCTAGTCTGACCTCCTGCACAATGCAGGCCACAGAATTTCACCCACCACTCCTAAAAAAGACCTCACACCTATATCTGTGCTATTGAAGTCCTCAAATTGTAGTTTGAAGACCTCAAGGAGCAGAGAATCCTCCAGCAAGTGACCCGTGCCCCATGCTACAGAGGAAGGCGAAAAACCTCCAGGGCCTTCCAATCTGCCCTGGAGGAAAATTCCTTCCCGACCCCAAATATGGCGATCAGCTAAACCCTGAGCATATGGGCAAGATTCATCAGCCAGATACTACAGAAAATTCTTTCCCGGGTAACTTGGATCTTACCCCATCTAAAAACCCATCACAGTCTATTGGGCCTATTTACCATGAATATTTAATTACCAAAACCATGTTATCCCATCATACCATCTCATTTGTTTATTAATAAACCCAGTGTAAGTGATTAATAGCTGGGGGGAACAAACAGCTGTGCATCTCTCTTTATCTTTGTTATAGAGGGCGGACAATTTATGAATTCACCCCGTATAAGCTTTATATAGAGTAAAAACGGATTTATTTGGAGTTGTGGACCCTATTGGAAACTGGGTGCCTGGAGATAGCTGAAAACAGCTCAGCAGGTTACCTAAGTCTGCAGCTTTGGGGGCGTGGACCAGACCCTGGATCTGTGTTGCAGCAGGCTAGCGTGTCTGGTTCAACAAGATAGGGTTCTGGAAGTCCAAAGCTGGCAGGGAAAACGGGCTCAGAGGTAATTTCAGCACATCAGGTGACAGTTGCAAGGGGGTGACCGAACCCATCAGAATTTCCTTTTTTAAAATAATTCCATTTTGGTACATTTTCACAATGTCAACAAGGGCAACACAAATAAGTTGTTCAATTACTTATGTTACAGTAAATATACACTATATTATACTCAAAATTAAAAGAACATTTTTAAGGTTGCATAATCAAGCAGTGAAAAGTTAGGAAATATCAGATTCAAGGTTACCTGTGAAATCTTAATTCAGTCCCCTTTGTGAATATATATTATGATTAAGGCTATGATTTAGTCATGGGTATTTATAGTAAAAGTCATGGACAGGTCAAAGGCAATAACTGTCCATGACTTTTACTATAAATAACCCTGACTAAATCTTGTGGTTGGGGAAGTCAACAGCATTAGCTGTTGGGGACCGCTGAGCAGTGGCTGCTCTGGCTGCCCCCGGGAATACTGCTGGGGAGGGGCTGGGGGACTGCTGTTTGGAGGGAGGATGGGGGGGGCACTGCTGGGGAGGCGGGGCCAGCGGCACCAGCTGCCTGGAGCAGCCCAAGTAGCGGCCGATGCGGCTGGCCCAAGGGCCACTCCAGAAGTGACCAGTGGGGCTGCCTGGGGGGCCGCCTGAGTGGCTGTTCCCGGAGCCAGCTGCTGGGCAGCCCTGGGGTCAGCCACACTGGCCGCTGCAGAAGTGACTTCTGCAACAGACATGGAGCCCTAATTATGATACAATTTTTAATTACATGATCATACTCACTTTCTTCCACAGGACCTCTGCCTCATTGAGTGCACAGGATAGACAGTGCTCACTTTAATGGACAGCTATTCAATATTTTGTTTTATCCTCATTTGTTCTGTTTTAGGTACTTATATGTATTTATCCTCACAACTTTGGACAGGAATCTGTCCTTATTTTTGACTTTTGCAGAATACTCAACACAATGTCTATTAAAGCTCCCGGGGACAGTTTTAGTGAAGAAGCTGACTATTTTTAATGACAATAGATGACAAAGCACATCTTTAGAGGCATTCTGTATTGCTACTGAGAATCATAGAAGGGACCTCAGGAGGTCATCTAGTCCAACCCCCTGCTCAAAGCAGGACCAATCCCCAATTAAATCATCCCAGCCAGGGCTTTGTCAAGCTTGACCTTAAAAACTTCTCAGGAAGGAGATTCTACCACCTCCCTAGGTAACGCATTCCAGTGTTTCACCACCCTCTTAGTGAAAAAGTTTTTCCTAATATCCAACCTAAACCTCCCCCACTGCAACTTGAGACCATTACTCCTTGTCCTGTCCTCTTCTACCACCGAGAATAGTCTAGAACCATCCTCTCTGGAACCACCTCTCAGGTAGTTGAAAGCAGCTATCAAATCCCCTCTCATTCTTCTCTTCTGCAGACTAAACAATCCCAGTTCCCTCAGCCTCTCCTCATAAGTCATGTGTTCCAGACCCCTAATCATTTTTGTTGCCCTTTGCTGGACTCTCTCCAATTTATCCACATCCTTCTTGTAGTGTGGGGCCCAAAACCGGACACAGTACTCCAGATGAGGCCTCACCAATGTCGAATAGAGGGGAACGATCACGTCCCTCGATCTGCTCGCTATGCCCCTACTTATACATCCCAAAATGCCATTGGCCTTCTTGGCAACAAGGGCACACTGCTGACTCATATCCAGCTTCTCGTCCACTGTCACCCCTAGGTCCTTTTCCGCAGAACTGCTGCCTAGCCATTCGGTCCCTAGTCTGTAGCTGTGAATAGGGTTCTTCCGTCCTAAGTGCAGGACCCTGCACTTATCCTTATTGAACCTCATCAGATTTCTTTTGGCCCAATCCTCCAATTTGTCTAGGTCCCTCTGTACCCTATATCCCTGCCCTCCAGCGTATCAACCACTCCTCCCAGTTTAATATCATCCGCAAATTTGCTGAGAGTGCAATCCACACCATCCTTCAGATCATTTATGAAGATATTGAACAAAAACGGCCCCAGGACCGACCCCTGGGGCACTCTACTTGACACCGGCTGCCAACTAGACATGGAGCCATTGATCACTACCCATTGAGCCCGACAATCTAGCCAACTCTCTACCCACCTTATAGTGTATTCATCCAGCCCGTACTTCTTTAACTTGCTGACAAGAATACTGTGGGAGACCGTGTCAAAAGCTTTGCTAAAGTCAAGAAACAATATATCCACTGCTTTCCCTTCATTCACAGAACCAGTAATCTCATCATAGAAGGCGATTAGATTAGTCAGGCATGACCTTCTCTTGGTGAATCCATGCTGACTGTTCCTGATCACTTTCCTCTCATGTAAGTGCTTCAGGATTGATTCCTTGAGGACCTGCTCCATGATTTTTCTGGGGACTGAGGTGAGGCTGACTGGCCTGTAGTTCCCAGAATCCTCCTTCTTCCCTTTTTTAAAGATTGGCACTACATTAGCCTTTTTCCAGTCATCTGGGACTTCCCCCGTTCGCCACGAGTTTTCAAAGATAATGGCCAATGGCTCTGCAATCACAGCCGCCAATTCCTTTAGCACTCTCGGATGCAACTCGTCCGGCCCCATGGATTTTTGCACATCCAGCTTTTCTAAATAGTCCCTAACCACCTCTTTCTCCACAGAGGGCTAGCCACCTACTCCCCATGTTGTGATGCCCAGCGCAGCAGTCTGGAAGCTGTCCTTGTTAGTGAAGACAGAGGCAAAAAAAGCATTTAAAAAGAGTTTAGTTTCAATATACAGTAGACCCTTGGTCTGCAATAGGCTGCTCAGTTAAGGCAGAGTATTTCGAGGGATAAGAACTCATGATCTGTACACCACAGAGAAAACAGTTCAGAAGAATCTCACTCTCCAAACCTCCCTTTATTAAAAAACCAAAAAACTATCAGTACGTTTCATTGTTCTGTTAGTTTCCTGTCTATTTACATTTAATTAGTCAAATCCTATTTATGTGAAGATACTTGGTGTTGCCTAAATGATTTCTATCAGGATCCTAACATACCTCCTCACAGAAGTATGAGGAATTGAAGATGCTGAAGGTTTAAACCTACCACAATTCCTTAAAACACCTATGCAAAGACAGCAAACAGAAATCTTATTTATCACTGAATTCACTACCACTTATAAAAAGAAAGAATATTTTAGCAAAGCACAGCTTGTATGCACTAAAATCTGAAGTTTAACTAGTAATTATAAAAACACTAACAATTTTTGATGAACCCAGTTATTTTTAAACTGTTTCATATCGTACATTAAAAACTACATATCTAGAGGTTTTCAACATGCTAATATACTCTAAAATCAGTTTTAAGGGTTTGCTGGCACACGATATGACTATTTCTGTAAGACTGGAAGCATTTTTTTGTTTTGTTTGTTAAATAAAGTGCATTGAACCCTATTATGTTGACCAGAATCAGTAATGAGTCCAACCTGATGCAGCTGTGAGGCACCAACTGATTTCCACCCTGAAAACTAGCCCAAATCACAGTTCCAAATAATTAGAGACTTTAAAATTCTTTCAGGCTTAAGAAATTGTTTGATTAGCACCTATATTTTGTTTATATTATCTATGTTAGACTCTCCTTTGGTTTCATCACTTTGTTGTGTAATAACTGGAGGAGTTTATCCCATCTCCTTCCTTCTCTCTTTCTTCAGTCTGCTGCTGCAGGGAAAGATATTAGATGCTGGAGCAGCAGAGTATGAGGAAGGAGAAAGAATGGTACAGTTTAAAGCCATTACAAAAACAGAGTGCGGAATGCTCCAAATATCAAAACACAAAAAATGTGAAACAGGCATAATCCTCTGAAATCAGAAATGCAAATACTATCCCGGTATTTCTGTTCTTAAAGTATGCCTTACCATTTAATCAAAACCAAATGCAAATGTGGAAAATTCACAAAAGTATTTTCTAGCTGATTTAAGGAAAGATACTTTTCTAGTACATAGTAGACACAGGAACTTCAGAAATCTTAACAGTATTGCAGAGGTGGGAGAGGGAAGAGCTTAAAAAAAGTTCTACATTGCTCAGGAGATTTTAACAAATGCAGTAAATACACTCTTCCCTCACCAACCAATTATTCTGCAACTGCTAAATTCAATTGGAATTGTTTGGCTTTTTAGAAAGTGGCAAAAAGTGTTGGCTCTTTTCCTGTCTTGATCAATGTCTGCAAAATGTTCTCACCTTGAAAAATATATGTTAAGGAAGACAGGGAGAAGAGAATTTCCAGTGACTTTTTATTGCCAAAAGGTGACACTGAAAATGTTGTGTAGCTTCTTTCAGCTGTTTATTGAAACTAGATGCTAATTTGAGAGTAGGGAAGCCTATAACTGAAAAATTGGGAGCTCTTAATAGAATTACTATAGGTAGGGTAATAGTATTATGGAAAATCCAGTCATCTAAAATAGAACAGTATTGTCTAATCCACCCTGAATTATAGGCTCTCACATTACTGACTGTACTGAGGGTGTGCTGCAGGAAACTGGCCCTGCAGTAGAAAGCAGCTTCCTTAGAGCCCGCAGCTACTTAAACCTCAAATGACTGTAAGCTCACAGCAGGCCTCATATATTTCAGCATGTAACTGTGTTTTCATTTCCTTAAACCACAGGACATAAGTCTGATTTCAAATAGTGTCTGGACTGAGATATTCAATACTGATAAAGATACAAAGTTTTACATCTTAAAATTTCCAAATGTTTCTTCTATGATAAGGATTCCATAGCCCAGAGCTGCTGATGCTCCCTTACCCTTATTGGGTTATCTTCCAAGTCTCTAGTTTATTCACTGCCACACTATCACCAACCTACATTGGTTTGGTTATTTAGCAAGTACAACAACATTTTCCTTTCCTGGGGCAAGGAACAAAGCCAGCTTCCCAACCAATTTATTTCCTTATCCCACTCATGTCTTTGCACATTTTTCCATGCTTTCTCTTTGGAATGCAATGACTTAGTCCTGCTTTGTCAAGCCACCATCCTCCCTATTTAAAAGCCTCCTCAAAACTACTTTTTTCATGATATCCACAAGCACTTAAAAACAAAATTCCAAATAAGTTCCCTCGCCTTTTTTCCCCACTGCGCCTTGTTATTGTTGTAGCTCTATTATAAAAACGTTGGAGAAGGAACGGTCTTTGTTTTCGTGTTTTGTACAATACCCAACATAATAGCTGCAATAAATATTTAAAAAGTAACATTTCTGTCTAGGTATTTATATAGCCCTCATTATTGTGGTATCAGAGCGCCTCACAATCTTTAACGTATTTATCAACACTCCTGTGACGTAGGGAAGTGCTATTATCACTATTTTACAGATGGGGAACTGAGTGACAGAGAGACTAAATGATTTGCCCAGTCATACACAAAATCTGTTGCAGAGCTAGGTCTTCTGAGTCCTAGGTCAGTGCCCTAACCATTGAGGGGAATCCTTCCTCTCAACATATGCCAATAACAACCATACAATAGGTGTGGTGGCTTGGTAAATTTTGACATTTCAATGGCAACCATTATATATGCAACTATATAAGCCTTCATAATGTGGACAGTCCACTGCAAGGAGTAGGCTTGGCTCTCTTGAACAGCGTGTGACATGCCTGGTATCTACTTTTAGAGCAATCAGAGTATGCTGAGGGAGGAGAAGCATTGGAATTTGACACCCTCTTCACCAAGTAACATATGAACCCCCCCCCATTGCTGTAGATTTATTCCTTATTCCATAAATCCCACTGGGTTTCAAATTCAGGAACTGAGCAAAATAAATGCAAAAGGAGGCAAAGGAGTTTACAGCGAGTGATCCAATAAAATCATTTAGCCAATAGTACCACAAATCAGGAATGACTAATAATGCAGCAAAAAGAAAAATCTAGGTTTTTTTTAGAAAGTCAAAGAATATATAACTATTCACTAGCATATTAGAACGATAATTAAAATATACACCCCACCATGGCAAATATAATAACCCTTCTCTAAGCCTTGGCCCTCTCCCCAAATGTCCAGGAGCAAAAGTATTTTTTTGCAGCATGCTTCCCAGTTAAACAGATCTAGGCACCGATGGACCAATAGGTGGGGAAAGGAGCGAATTTCAAAGCAGAAAATCTATCATGGAAAATGCCCTACCAGCAATCTTCATTTTTACCATCAAGAGAGGCACTTTGCACTCTTCTGCTGACCACAACTGTGGCAGTACTGGAGAGGAAGAATGGAGGTCTTTCAGACACCAGATCATTCATAGATTAAGGTCAATACCATGAAATGCACCAAAAATCTTATTGGCAGTGGAGATCACTGAGCACTGGTGGTGTGTGTTCCCAAGAAGAAACCCTGTTTAATAAATGGGCTGATGCATTCTGCATTAAATTTGAATTTCAGTGGTCTCAATGTCCATCACGTTGTTATATTAAGCACGTTACCATAATCTAATTGCATGGTGACAAAGCATATTACACACCTACCTTACTGGAATGATGTGAGGCTTAATAAATGTTTGCATTTCCATGATATCCTAATTTAACAGGTCCTACTGTAAGTGCACATATTGCACTAATACAACACTTTTCAAACACGCACCGTATGCTACTGTTTTAGTCCCTGCAACAGTTTACTTGTACGGAGCAAAACAGTGACATGATATCACTTAGTACCGCTACTACTGCATATGATGTTCCTTAAATAGACAGGGGCTAATGAAACAGGAAGATATAACTGGTGGCAATATGAATGCCAGGGTATATTATTTATATACACACAAAAGGTCCTACCCAGGTTTCCATAATGAGCTCTACTTTTAAGGAGTTTACAGACAATTAACATTGCAAATTGCCTCAAGTTAAAAATCAGCTCAGGAGTTGTACAAAATACATATTTTTTTTTTGTTTCCTTGCATTTGTTTAAATGCATTTAAGTAGCTAGATATTTTCAGATACTTTATTACCCACCTCTAGAACTCCCCATTCTTGAAGTTCTCTGTGTTCCCATAATCTTCCTACCGATGAGCAGTGCTGAATGTAGCTCCTTCTAAGGTCCAAAGCAACCCCTTCAGTCAACCAGACAGCTTGTGAGAAAGGACAATGTCCTCCATCCTTCCCCACACTGCACATATACTGCCATTGAAACACTAATTCTTTATTCAGCTGTAGACTACACACTAAAAAACCCCAACACTGAAGTACATGGAAATATTCTTATGATTTTAAATAAGAATGAAGGAAAAATAGGGCAAATAATATTCAATTCCATTACTGTTCATGCTCACAGAAAAAAAAAGAACTGGATATCATTAGGGAAGCACAGTTTCAAACATCAAGATATACATTCAAGCCATGTGGACTCTAAGCCCTGGTCTACACTACGAATTTAGGTCGAATTTAGCAGCGTCAGATCGGTTTAACTCTGCACCCGTCCACAAAACAAAGCCATTTCTGTCGACTTAAAGGGCTCTTAAAATTGATTTCTGTACTCCTCCCCAACGAGGGGATTACCGCTGAAATCGACATAGCCGGGTCGAATTTGGGGTAGTGTGGATGCAGTTTGATGGTATTGGCCTCTGGGAGCTATTCCAGAGTGCGCCATTGTGACCGCTCTGGACAGCACTTTCAACTCAGATGCACGAGCCAGGTACACAGGAAAAGCCCTGGAAATTTTTAAATTTCATTTCCTGTTTGGCCAGCATGGCAAGCTGATCAGCACAGGTGACCATGAAGTCCCAGAATCGCAAAAGAGCTCCAGCATGGACCAAACGGGAGGTACTGGATCTGATTGTTGTATGGGGAGACGAATCCATGCTATCAGAACTCCGTTCCAGAAGATGAAATGCCAAAATATTTGCAAAAATCTCCAAGTGCAGAGGCTTGGATGGACAGAGGCTACAACAGGGACCCGCAGCAATGCCGTGTGAAAATTAAGGAGCTCAGGCAAGCCTACCAAAAAACCAAAGAGGCAAATGGCCGCTCCAGGTCAGAGCCCCAGACATGCAGCTTTTATGATGAGATGCATGCAAGTCTAGGGGGAGCCCCTACCACTACCCCACCCCTCTCTGTGGACACCTGCAAGGGGGGAGTCTCATGCAACCGAGATGAGGATTTTGGGGACGAGGAAGATGACAAGGAGGAGGATAGCGCACAGCAGCCAAGCGGAGAAACCGTTCTCCCCGACAGCCAGGAACTGTTTATCACCCTGGAGCCAATACCCTCCCAAGGCGGGCTCCTGAACCATGAAGCTGGAGAAGGCACCTCTGGTGAGCGTACCTTTGTAAATATAATACATGGTTTAAAAGCAAGAGTGTTTAATGATTAATTTGCCCTGAAGACTTAGGATACATTCGCGGCCAGTACAGCTACTGGAAAAGTCTGTTAACATGTCTGGAGATGGAGCGGAAATCCTCCAGAGACATCTCCATGAAGCTCTCCTGGAAGTACTCCCAAAGCCTTTGCAAAAGGGTTCTGGGGAGGGCAGCCTTATTCCGTCCTCCATGGTAGGACACTTTACCACGCTAGGCCAGTAGCGCGTAATCATTGCGTAACAAAGCATGGCAAATGTTTGCTGGCATTCAAGCAACATCTGTTCTTTATCTCTCTCTGTTATCCTCAGGAGAGCGATCATCCCAGAGAATTGGATGTGGAGGGGTTTAGTTGGGTTTGTGCTGTACGTTTACCCGAAAACCGCAGCCCCTCCTTTTAAATGCCCAACCCAACAGGTGCTTGGTATGGGAAAGGAGGGTGCTGCTGTTTGAAACCATTCCCACATGTTATGAAGGTTGAAGAAGCCGAAAAACTGTGGCTTACCATGGCTGCTTGCAAGCCGAATGCTGTTGCCTGGCCCTGCGTGAGATCTCTCACACCAAACTGGCAGGCCCTCAATATAAGAGGCAAAATGAGACCTTGTACCGAAAGCACATGTGCTATGTAATGTTAACAGCTTGGGTTCACCTCGAAAGAGTCTACCCATTGTTCTCTAAAATGTGTCTTTTTAAATACTACTCTCCCTTTTTTTCCTCCCACAGCTGCAAATATTTCAACACTCCTCCTATCATCTCCGTCCCAGAGGCTAGCGCAGATAAGAAGGTGAAAACGCACTTGCGATGAAATGTTCTCTGAGCTCATGCAGTCCTTCCACACTGAAAGAATGCGTGGAGGCAAACAAAGGCAGAGTCCAAGAAAGCAGAAAATGAACGCGAGGACAGGAGGGACAAGCAAGATGAGAGGAGGCAGGAAGCAATGCTGAGGCTACTGGGGATCAAACTGATATGCTCCGGTGTCTGGTGGAGGTGCAGGAAAGGCAGCAGGAGTACAGACCACCGGTACAGCCCCAGTGTAACTGCCCGACCTCCTCCCCAAGTTCCATAGCCTCCTCACCCAGATGCCAAAAAACGCGGGGGGATGGGGGGGCTCCGGGCACCCAACCACTCTACCCCAGAAGGCTGCCCAAGCAACAGAAGGCTGACATTCAATAAGTTTTGAAGTGCAGTGTGTCCTTGTCCTTCACTCCTCCCCCACCCCTCCTGGGCTACCTTGGCAGTTATCCCCCTATTTGTGTGATGAATTAATAAAGAATGCATGATTTTGAAACAACGTTTCACTTCTGCAAGCAGTGATCCAAGTGGGGAGGATGGTTGGCTTACAGGGAAGTAGAGTGAACAAAGGGGGAGGATTTTCATTACGGAGAAACAAACAGAACTGTCACACCATAGCCTTGCCAGTCATGAAACTGGTTTTCAAAGCTTCTCTGATACACAGCGCGCCCTGCTGTGCTCTTCTAATCGCCCTGGTGTCTGGCTGTGCGTAATCAGTGGCCAGGTGATTTGCCTCAACCTTCCACCCCATCATAAACGTCTCCCCCTTACTCTCAAGGATACTGTGGAGCACACAGCAAGCAGCAATAACAATGGGAATATTGGTTTCGCTGAGATCTAACCAAGTCAGTAAACTGCGCCAGCATGCTTTTAAACATCCAAATGCACATTCTACCACCATTCTGCACTTGCTCAGACTATAGTTGAACAGCTCCTTACTATTGTCCAGGGTGCCTGTGTATGGCTTCATGAGTCAGAGCATTAAGGGGTAGGCTGGGTCCCCAAGGATAACAATAGTCATTTCAACATCCCCAACAGTTATTTGCTGGTCTGGGAAGCAAGTCCCTTCCAACAGCTGTTCAAACAGACCAGAGCTCCTGAAGATGCAAGCGTCATGTACCTTTCCCGGCCATCTCATGTTGATGTCGGTGAAATGTCCCTTCTGATCCACCAGTGCTTGCAGCACCACTGAAAAGTACCCTTTGCGGTTTATGTACTGGCAGCCAAGGTGGTCCAATCCCAAGATAGGGATATGCGTTCCGTCTATTGCCCCACCACAGTTAGGGAATCCCATTGCAGCAAAGCCATCCACTATGACCTGCACATTTCCCAGGGTCACTACCCTTGATATCAGCAGATCTTTGATTGCGTGAGCTACTTGCATCACAGCAGCCCCCACAGTAGATTTGCCCACTCCAAATTGATTCCCGACTGACCGGTAGCTGTCTGGCGTTGCAAGCTTCCATAGGGCTATCACCACTTGCTTGTGAACTGTGAGGGCTGCTCTCATCTTGGTATTCTTACACTTCAGGGCAGGGGAAAGCAAGTCACAAAGTTCCAAGAAAGTGCCCTTACGCATGTGAAAGTTTCGCAGCCACTGGGAATCATCCCAGACCTGCAACACTATGCAGTCCCACCAGTCTGTGCTTGTTTCCCAGGCCCAGAATCGGCGTTCCACAGCGTGAGTCTGCCCCATTGCCACCAGGATGTCCAAATTGCCAAGGCCCGTGCTTTGAGAAAAGTCTGTGTCCATGTCCTCATCACTATCGTCACCGTGCTGCTGTCACTTCCTTGCCTGCTTTTGCAGGTTCTGGTTCTGCACATACTGCAGGATAATGCACGAGGTGTTTACAATGCTCATAACTGCCGCAGCGATCTGAGCGGGCTCCATGCTTGCCGTGGTATGGCGACTGCAGGTGAGCAGAGTTGCAGCGGAAGTGGTGGCTGACGATGGATGCCATGAGAATAGACATTTATAGAGAATGACGAGAGGACCTGTGAGGTGGATTCATGAGAGCAGGAGAGCAGAGTTGTAGTGGAAGTGGTGGAGGATGACTGTTAGCACCGCGCACATTTCCCGAGGGAGAACACATGTACCCAGGAGCCCATGACAGACAACATGGAGAAATTCGCTCTTGAAACAATAGCAGCAGAGCAGAGTTGCAGCGGAAGCTGTGTATGATGACAGTCAGCAGTCCTATTGCACTGTCTGCTGCCAGCAGCACCCGGGACACAACAGCGGCGGTGTCGGCGAGCTGAGCTGAGCTGAGCGGGCTGCACGCTTGCCGCGGTATGGCGTCTGCGTGGAAAAAAGGCGCAAAAGGATTGTCTGCCGTTGCTTTCACGGAGGGAGGGGGGACTGACAACATGTACCCAAAACCACCCGCAACAATGTTTTTGCCCCATCAGGCATTGGGAGCTTATCCCAGAATTCCAAGGGGCGGGGGAGACTGCGGGAACTGTGGGATAGCTACCTACAGTGCACCGCTCCGTAAGTCCATGCTAGCCACGGTAGTGAGGACGCACTCCACCGACTTAATGCACTTAGTGTGGACATATGCAATCGACTAAATAAAATGATTTCTAAAAATCGACTTCTATAATATCGACCTAATTTTGTAGGGTAGACATACTCTAATGGTTTTACATCTTTGAATGGTACAATGGTCGGTGACCTCATAGCATGGGGATATGAAGAGACAGCTTTGTGGTGAAAAAGAAAGGTATTCAGCACCTCATTTTAAACTATTTTTAAAATGAGGTCTCCCAAAGACATGCAGTGCTGGCTTCCTGTCCTTGTGCCACCTCTCTCATGCATGCGCCATCCAGTGCTATAATACTCCTACAGAACCTTTCCGGAGCATTGAGTTGGCCTACAGGAGAGGTACATCTTTTTTATTCTATTATGTTGTTTTTAATCTTTTTTATCATTTTGTATTCTAAACTGTGATGATTTTGATCAGAACAGCACATGCTGGTGAATCACTGTGTGAAAGAAGCAATCCAGACACTAAGAGGTAAAACAAGGTGAAGTCAAGATTAGTCATATGCACAATGCTCCTCTTATCGTCACTATTTGAGGTATTCATCACATAATCCCCTACAGGTACTGAATCTTTTTTGTTAATAAACGCATTTGGAGATCCCTTTTAATTCAATTTTGGTACTCTTTTCAGCTTAAGATATTTATCCTGACTTCTTTCCTTTCTCTTTATTTAAATATTTGTATCAGACTGAAGTCTAAAGAAGGAAAAGACTGGTCATTTAGCTCATCAAATGGACTGAATAAATAATGTATATGTTCACATAAAGCCATTAGGAAATATTCACTTTAAATTACATATATTCTATGGAATGTATTATACACTGAAACCTTTTCATCAATTGCATACTGTTAATAGACAGCTGAAGACATGCTCTCTATTTGCTATGATTACTGGAAGTGCTTTTTCGATGTTTATAACAATAGATATAAGGCTTTATGGAAATCTTATTAGCAGATGATGACAGTGATAGATATTGTCAAAATAAGTTAGACAATTTGGCCTACCTTTTATTATAAACCTACCTGCTTTTAAGTCCTGGTTGAAGCGACAATACTTAGAGTGCTCAAGTGTAGGTAGACACTGCTCAATGGGTACCCAGACATATGTCTCTGGACACAATAAGTCAGATGGCCTATACTGACCCTATGAAGAAGAATGAAAAAAAGAATAGACATATCAGTTACATAACAACATGCCAGCTAAAAGACTCCAGAGTTCACTATGTGCAAGGAATGGTTTTAATCAAGACTAAACAAAATGATCCAGAAACAACTTCACCATAAACATTAAGTGACCCTGTTAGTGATTTCTGCACCATCTCAGAAACACAAGCTTGACTTGGGTATCTTTTAAAAAAAAGTTTCTCAAATTAATATATTAATATATTTTATGGTGTCCACAATGAATACTCAAGTCTTGCTTCTTTGAACTCTAAACTCAGTTATTACCTACAGTCTTGCTGAGTTGGTGCTGACAATAAAAAATTCAGCACTACAAAAGCAGTTTGTTTGAAATGTTGTTCATTCGAAACACAAAAAGAACAGTATGACCCACCATTAAGGCAGCAAACTGTTTTTATTGTGTTAGTGATGAATCATTTGTTCTACGCCCTTTAATGAAATATTAAAATACAAAAGAAGAAATGGAACATTTTTGTTAATTCAATATACAAGTCATTCCAAGAATATCATGAGTAGCATTAGGAAAGCCCCAGAGATAGAATTTTTGTTAAAAGGATAATCTTCCCAAGATAAGGTGTTTCTAGAAATGAAAAAACAACTAAAATATTCCTTATCCCAGCAGTTAAAGAAAATTATCACCTCAGCAATAATTTGTCACTCTAATCAGTCAATTCACCCCGTTTAAAACAAGTTTGATCTTTGAGCTGTTAATTACTTTGAAACCCCACCTTTGACCTGTTATTCATTTTAGTCACTCCCCCCATTGAACCTCCATACACAGTTCAAGAAATGTGGTGGCACTATCAAACATGACTAGTTTTCAAACAGAAAACATGTATCACGTTACAAAAACAAGGGCTATGCTATGAAAAGTAAAAAAAACTAAGAACAAATTCGAGCGACATAGGGTCTGAAACCCACTGCTCGTGAGCAGAATTATGACAAATCACACTGAATGTAGCAGAGTCAGAAGCCTGCATCTCAAACAGTTTCAGCCACTTCTTTAAACGGTTCATTTTGCGTAATAAAAAAGGCAATCAGTTGATGTTCATCTTCTACTGCCAAAAAATTCTCTTGAAAAAAGTTGACGCTAAAGAGCTGATAGAAGATCTGAAAAAGGGTTTAAATTGTTATTGTGGCTATACTTCAATGACAACAATGTCCTTGAAACCATCTCATTCACAGAATTAAATTAATCAGTGTTCTGTTCTTCCACTTGAATACTCAAATCTTTATGCAGTGGCACATTTGATCTTGAAGAATTAGAAGAAATAAATTTTCTGAATTTTTTGAGACAAGCATAAATCCTCTCTCCTGCTACTAAACTCTCGACAATATTTAGATGATCTGGTCAATTAATTGCTTCCTGCCAATTACTTCAACTTCAGGCATGCTAAGTCAGAAATTCATACACTGATGTCATACAATTAAAATACTAACCACCCATTTACAGTACTGATCAGCAGCTTTCATACTTATTACAGTTAGAATGAGAAAACCACCTAGTAATTGCAATATTAAGACTGATCACTGAAAAAATAAGATGAACTAATCAGTTTTACACAGAACCACATCCAGGCTACATTCCTGAAGATTCTAGCAAGCGAAGCCCTTCTAACGGTTCCCAGCTCCATTCACTCCATCCTTCCACTTCAAATGATAGTTCATTCTGCTCACTAGCAATGCCTCTCTTTCCATCAATGACTCCAATTTGCAGGTTGTTTTTATTAAGGCTTCTGTATAATCAATACCTTTTGTTGGTTTAAACTGATTACTTTGCATTTACAGACAACCAGGAAGTTTTCATTTAGAGTAGCCTTCCGTATACAGTGTTTGCTTAAAACACGCAATAAAACATTTACTTTAAAAACTCTCTGTCTGACCTTGATTTTCTCATTTGAAAATCATTCAGGATCAGTTTGTAACTATTGCTGTTTTACGAAAAGCAAATTTCTACTTTAAGGTAAAACAATATTCCTCAACTCCAAGTATAAACTTAAACCTCATGGCTTTAGAACATTCTCGTCTAAGCCAAAGACTAGAAATTGCTTTATTAAATAAACCACTCTTAAATGTTATGCTTTCTAAACAGAGCTGTTGAATGAAACGTTAGTGTAACACTTACGGCACAATTTAAGTCACCATTACCCCAACGAAACAATTTGGGGATTTGGAAACCAGTTTGTCTTTTCAGCTAGATTGAGTAAAAACCTGTTTGTATTACAAGTGTAATTATTTATGGATTCAAATGGTCAAGAGTGGACAGATATTTTAGTAACCATCTCTGAGAGCTGTTTTCCAACCTAAACAATGGGATAAGGCAATTTAACTCTTGCTCAGCCTCTTGCATACTGTACTTTCATCTACATAAGCAAGGAAAGCTTGGTCACTCATCTTAACTCAATTTTCCCTAAAATGCATTTACACTGGGTTTGAAAATATATTGAGTTTAAAGTTCTGAGTTTTGAAAATTAAATAAATGTGCAGCCCTCTGAAAAATTACATGGATTAATTGTGAAATTCTGTGTGTTCTGAGGTGAAGCTTTAGGTATAAAATTAACTAGAGTCAAGTATTAACTGGCAGATTCTAAACCAAAGGAAAGACCAAAGAAATGGCTACCTCAAGCACTGTCTGTAACAAGTACAAAAGCAGAAGTCCAAGATGTTTTTAAGAATGGATAGTGATATCTAACTGTGAAAAAACACCACTTTCAAGGAATAAAGTGGAGCCTCAAATTAAAATTAACTATATCCCTGGCAAATCCACAAACCTTCATTACACATGGAACATTTTTGTCATAAGATTTACTATTAAAATGCAATCTAATTTAGAGCTATCACAGCTTCGAAACAAAAAAACCCCAGGAACTCATAATTTCAGTGATATAGCCCCAAACCCAATTCTTTACATAAAAGTAAAGTAGACATTTGAGAAAATTTCAAAGTTGACTTGAGTAGTTAGTTTGACAACTCTCATTAAAACTCTCATTTTTAAAATGGAAGTTGTGTCTCTAAATTCATATTGGCTTTCTATTTATATTGTGCCATTAAAACTCACTGCAGCATGAAAAAAGTTATATGCGTGAGTCATACTAATAGATGTAAAATATCTACATTCCCTCATACCATGGTGGAAATTTACAACATACACAAAGGATTTTTTCAATATAAACTCATAGGAAATCTTACATCCTTCAGTGAGTATATATTATCAGAGAGGAGGAAAACATATTGCAGTCCTTGGAATCATTCAGTTGGGCCCTTTATACTTTCTCCTGGGTCGTCCCCTGAAAGTTTTCATCATGATCTTTGACAGGAAAGGACCTGAATTACTAATACCGAAGACAAAAGAAGTGTGCATATAGAAAGGAGTGAAATCATCCCAACTCACTTCTATGGTGTTTGACATTTATGAATTAATTACAATATTCATCTTTTTTAGATTTAGACTTAATCTCAATATATATGTAGAATTTACACTACACTGTAATCTACCATAGCTAGAAACAAGTGCCCTCTAATATTAGAAAGGGGGGATGGAGCATATGCTGTTCAACTGGCGATTTATGAGATACTGGAGCTTATGCCTGTCCTTGTCCCAGGACTAAACATTGCCTGTTCTGAACCTCGAGCCATTAAATTTTCGTGGGGAAATTCCACATGGGGAGGAAGAGGAACGAAGAGAAGCAAATGGTTCTCTGGCAAGTTGCTTTATGTTTCCTGCCTCCAAATATTTAGAATCTTAGCAATAGTCATGCTGGAGATGGATAGAGCGCAGATGAGGTGGTCACGGTAGGCTGAGTTTATCACATGGATATCACTTGAAATATAAATGTATGTAGAGTGAAAACTATACCAGTACCCAAGCCTCTTAGGTAATCTCCGCTCTGTTTTCAAGTATCCCCAAACATTACAAACACGTTTTTTCCTCCCTTTTTTAAATGCTGTGGTTCACTCTAACTACCTAAATCCAAATTCTGCAATGTCATCAAGAGGGAGAAGCTGTGTGTGTGTTCCTCGGAGTAACTTGGATAACTCTGTTATATTAATTTAATTTTCAAAAACTACAGGAAAGCTACAGAATGCACATAGCAGGAGATTTTATGGAAGTCTACAACCACTTTATAAACACATTAGAACAATACCGCTGTATTTTAGATATAACCCTAAGACTTTTTTTTTTAAAACAAAAAAATAACTTACAGGCAATATAATTTGATTCACCATAAATAATTTAAACAGCTAAATGAGAAGATACGATATGCTTCATACACTCCCATTTTACTGTAGAAAACATAAGTATCTAGCCAGGGTTTCATTTGTGTATTTTAGCACCCTTTCCATAAACAATCACTGGCAAACACTCAGATTTCATTTTTCCTTTCTAAGAAAAATATCAAAGTGTACAATCAATATCACAAAGAAGCAGTTCTGGAAATATTAAAAATATACCCAGAAAGCCCAGAAGAAATGAGCATGCTGTCTCAAGAGGAAAAAAACCTTTGCACAGGTAGTCTCATTTAGGTTCATCACAGCAGTGTAACTGAAGATTTCCAAAATAACTGCCCAAAAAGATTCATCTTTGGATTCAAATTAAAGAATAAAATTTCATTTGACCTATGGCATAAATAAATTTTGTCTTACTTCTCCTAATGACCTAAAATCCTTTGCTCTTATGGTACTGTAGTTACGGTAGTGACCATCTTGAGGATTCTTAAATATAAGACGACTTCCATTAGAAAAAACTACATCACCTCGTAGACCACCTCTAACTCTAAGCACTTGAGTTCCAGTGCCATCTGCTGATGACTCATTTTCTCAATCGAGAAAGCGTGCCTAGCGGAAAATATGTTGCAGATAATAGGATGCTGCACTTTTTAAAAGAATGTGTAAATAGTGGGTTTAATAGATCTGGAAATTATAGTATAATGGAATTGCCTTCTCATAGATTCTAAATCCAATGCTCAAGTTATTTATCTGCTAAAGCTAGATTTTCTTTTCCAGGGATTTGCAAAAACCAGTTTTGTTGAGACAACAAAATGTCAGTACATTTTGGGTTGGGATTTGCAAAAACTCCATAAGAAGTTGTTTTAATTTCTACTGTAGATAAGATGAACATCACTTCGGTAAACCTTATCTAAAATCCTATACCTTCCAAGTACCAAAAATAAAATGAGTGTCTTCATAAAAATCAGTGCACACATCTTGACAATTGATTTGTTTTTTTAAAAAAAAAGATACTGAAAACAATCATCACTGAAAGATTTCTCTGAGACTGATGTTTCTTTCTAGAGGGCTAATTTACTGCCATGTAAACACGGACTTATTTCTTTTATAAAAATAAGGCATGCTCTATTTTTATTTTCACTAGTGGGCTTTTTTCCTTCTTATATTTAATATAAAAAGAGAAAAAAATCTTTAATATGACATTCAGGATATTATTAAGCATTCTTGGATATTAATTGTAAACTTCTGGAGACAACTTGGCAGACTTACAAGAAAACTTAAATTAACAATTCACACCATGCCGTTTTTTGTTTTACAGTTTCCAAATCAAAGTCATCAGAAGCTTCTCTGAACTTTTGTCCCAGAGCAAGAGCAAAGGTTTTAATGAGACTTCAGTCTGGAGATTACTTTTTAAATACTTTGAAAAATCTGAGGGATTTGGTGAGCATTTGAGATGAAAATCATCAGCATAGTTTGTTTTTACAGTTTAAGTCAAATTTAAAATGTAAAAGCACAAAAGAAAGATAATAGCCTCAAAAACAAAGAGGATTAAGTACCAGTAGCATTGAACAAACAAGAAAGAAAGGTTAAACATACATTTAATTCTTATATCAGGTAAAGTTTACATCTGTATTTTATTTTTCCCACAATAAACCCATTGATCTTTTATTAAAAGTGAATTAAGGCAGCCTTCATCTCAGTTTCCAGCCAGCTGCTTAAAGAGAAGCTCTAACACTACATAAACAAAACAACCCAAATTATCAACAGCAATCCATTAGGGCTATGCAGCACATCATGAGAAAAAGTAAGTCAGCCTTAAAGGTTTATTAAATTCAGGCTTTTCATTGAAAGACAATACCAATGGAATCCCATCAGCAAAAAATTACAGCAGACCCTTGCTCCCTGATTTCATTACATAAACAAAGATAGACTTTATTGGCCCCCAAGAGAGCGCTTTACAAGTAACTCTAGCTACTCTGTTTTCACAAACTGTGTTTGGTCTGTGCTACACTGAGTCAGTGAGGTGAGCCAGAACTAGCAGAGAAAGAGCTAAACATCTGAATCCATTTGTACTTCTAACATTCAGAAATCACTCTTATGTATTCCATGTGTCAACAGGTGAGCCTAAAAGACTTAAAAAATGAAGAACTCTCTTGCCCAATATATTGATCAATCTTTTTAAAAAATATCCAGTAATATTAATATACAATCAAACTTCAATTCTAAGTAGAGCTGGTTGGAAATTTTCCAACAGAATATTTTTCTGTCAGAAAACGTTGCTTTGTCGACAGCTAAATATTTCAAGGAACATACCACTTGTGATGAAAATTGATTTTGAAACTAAGTTTGAAAAAAGCATTTTTGACATTTTTGGAACAGAACATTTAGATTTTTTGTTTGAGTTTATTTTTATATAATATAAAATGTAAAGAATAAATTGAAAAAAAAAGTTTCATTTGATTAGCACAAACCCCCAATTTTTTTTTCCTCCCAGTATTTCAGTTCACTGGAAATATTTAATTTTTTTATGTCCTTGTTCTGGAACAGAAGAAATTTCAAAAATATTGAAACTCTACCTATCCCACACACAGTTCTAATCGTAAAGTAGCGTTTTTAGTTTTATACACATATATTTCTGTGCATACATAAAACCACACATTTGTTAATTTACCTCCTTTGGAGTAAATTACAGAATAAAAAGGAGTTAATCTGCAAACAGACAATTTGTAGAGCACATAGCATAATCTGGATGCAAATAATAAAAGAAGTCTTAAATTATTTTAGCACATCTTGTTCTCTACAACACACTGTGAATAAGTACTTTTTATGTAATCTTCAAAATATATTAACAACCACGCGATCGAGATTTTCCAGGACATGAATACAATATTCTTGGAAGTTTAACTGCACTTTCGGTATTAAGACACACTCCTAGGGCATGAGAGACAGTTCGCGGCACCTCTTGCTTTTTTATGCACACGGGATGTTACTTGCACACCTCTTTTTTGTGCTCAAGAAGTTTAAAATCAAAATTCAAGGAGAAACCCCTTTCCACCCAGCAGTAGGTTTTCTGTACTTTGTGTACATTTTATCAACTGTGATATCGTTAAAAAGAAAAGGCGGACTTGTGGCACCATAGAGACTAACAAATTTATCCTCCTTTTCTTTTTGCAGATACAGACTAACACGGCTGCTACTCTGAAACCTGTGATATTATTGTCGTCTAGTCTTTGCAAGGAAAGGTTTAGCAGCAACCGAGGATAATGTAAAGACTGATATAGCTATTGCTGTTTCTTGTACACAGAAAAGATATTCAATAAATGTTTTTTCTCACTCTTTTTATTTCCTCAAGTTATGAAACATACACAGCCTTTAAAGTTGCACTTCAAAACACACACAGAATGATGGTGCACCAATTACTTCTATGTGACCTAGTTAGTAACAGTACTTTAGATATTGCTAATGATCTATAAACACTTTACATTTGATACTTTAAATTACTCTGATGATACCAACTTATGTTCATTCTTTAGTCAAGCTAATTTTTTCTGCTATTAGCTACCCTATTCTATTTAAAGGTCTAGAGTTTCCACGATCTTTAGCATTGACTAACCAAATTTTCAACAACTTTCTACTGTCAGTCACTAATATATTAATAAACATTAGACAATAATTTAACTTGGCTTTCATCCTTTCTAAAGAGCAACTAGTAATGAAAGCTGTTTCCTATCCATGCAAGTTTTTAATATGTATCAGGAGTTTGACCCTTACCCTGTTGCATATAATTTGCTTGGCTTTTCAAAAAGTTTGTGATAAGGTTCCTCAAGACATTTAAGGTAAACAACATACACCAAGTTACATGTATCTATCTGTTTAAGATTTTTAAATTAACTCAAAGTGCAGAGATTAAATTTCAGTTCTAGAAATGAAAACAGGCTCAGTCTCAACATTAATTTCTCAGCAAAATGTGTGCACATAGTTATTGACCAAAACTCATCTCCTTCATGGGAATTGTCGATTGTTAAATTTACATAATAAAAAAGAAACCTCATCCAAACTTCCCGATCATTTTGGTTTATTTTTAGCTTTTTTTCCTGCAGAGTCACTCTATCTCTGAATTCTGAATTGCTAATGATCTATAAACACTTTACTGTTGCAAATTATATGCAACAGGGTAAGGGTCAAACTCCTGATACATATTAAAAACTTGCATGGATAGGAAACAGCTTTCATTACTAGTTGCTCTTTAGAAAGGATGAAAGCCAAGTTAAATTATTGTCTAATGTTTATTAATATATTAGTGACTGACAGTAGAAAGTTGTTGAAAATTTGGTTAGTCAATGCTAAAGATCGTGGAAACTCTAGACCTTTAAATAGAATAGGGTAGCTAATAGCAGAAAAAATTAGCTTGACTAAAGAATAAACATAAGTTGGTATCATCAGAGTAATTTTAGCTTTTTTTTCCTGCAGAGTCACTATCTCTGAATTCGTTGTGAGTATGTCTCCCATTTGCTGCCTGCCCCTCAAGACCAGGGCCAGATTTATGGGTGTGGGGGTCGCCAAGCTTGGAATGCTGTTTTTGTTGTTAGCAACAAAAGGGTAAACAAAATGTTTTAAAAGTATTCCGTATGTGGATTCATTTTTCACTAACTTCCTGGAATGTTCTGGACCTTTCTAGAATCTCGTGGACCCTTCCAGACTTTCTGAAAAACTACATTTTCCTTGAACCTCTTACAATGTTGTCAACCATGCCTCACGATTATGTAAGGGGCACGGTGTCTCCAGGCAGGAACTCACTATAGGAAGCGAAAACCTCAATTGTAATCTAGTTTGCAGAAAGGGGAAAATTTGATGGGAAAATATCTGAAACAGAACAACACAGACTGGGCTCTAGGCAGTAGCAATCATCCCAGTGCAGAAGAAATTGAGGAGCAAAGTGTAAAATGATGGAAGTCCTATTATGAAAAGATGAGGAATGGAAATGTGAGGAAAGTGATGGAGAAAAGTCCACATTTCCTGGTGGCATAAAAGGAGAGTGATGATAAAGAAGAATGTGGCTCACATAGAAAGGAGAAAGACGACAAAAAAAATCTAGTTTACGTGAAAAGGAGAGAAATGATAAAGAAGAATCAGCCTCGTATGAGGACAGAAACAGCAGTGAGAAAACTGCATACCACAAATCAGTACATCAGAGACTGCTTTCTGTCATAAAACTTAGCTTGAGACTCTGAAGTAACATAGAATCACAGAAGATTATGGTTGGAAGAGATCTCAGGAGGTCATCTAGTCCAAACTGCTGCTCAAGGCAGGACCAACCCCAGCTAAATCATCCTAGCCAGTGCTTTGTCAAGCTGGGCCTTAAAAACCTCTATGGATGGAGATTCCACCACCTCTCTAGGTAACCCATTCCAGTGCTTCACCACCCTCCTAGTGAAATAGTTTTTCCTAATATCCAACCTAGACCTCCCCCACTGCTCCTTGTTCTGTCATCTCCCACCACTGAGAACAGCCTAGCTCCATCCTCTTTGGAGCCCCCCTTCAGGTAGTTGAAGGCTGCTATCAAATCCCCTCCCCCACCCCACTTTTCTCTTCTGCGGACTAAATAATCCCAGTTCCCTCAGCCTCGCCTCATAAATCATATGCCCCAGCCCTCTAATAATTTCCGTTGCCCTTCACTGGGACTCTCTCTAATTTGTCCACATCATTTCTATAGTGGGCCCCCCAAAACTGGAAGCAGTACTTCAGATGTGCAGTACTTACAGCCAGATGTGGCCTCACCAGTGCTGAATAGAGGGGAATAATCACTTCCCTCAATCTGCTGACAATGCTCCTACTAATGCAGCCCAATATGCCGTTAACCTTCTTGGCAACAAGGGCACACTGTTGACTCATATCCAGCTTCTCATCCACTGTAATCCCCAGGTCATTTGCTGCAGAACTGCTGCTTTAGGCAGTCAGTCCCCACCAGCCTGTAGCAGTGCATGGGATTCTTCTGTCCTGCACTTGTCCTTGTTGAACCTCATCAGATTTCTTCTGGCCCAATCCTCCAATTTGTCTAGGTCACTCTGGACCCTATCTCTACCCTCGAGTGTATCCACCTCTCCCCCCAGCTTAGTGTCATCCATTAACTTGCTGAGGGTACAATCGATCCCATCATCCGCATCATTAATGAAGAAGTTGAACAAAACCAGCCCCAGGACCGAACGCTGGGGCACTCCTCTTGATACTGTCTGCCAACTAGACATCGAGCCGTTGATCACTACCCATTGAGCCTGACGATCTAGCCAGCTTTCTATCCACCTTATAGACAATTCATCCAATCCATACTTCTTTAATTTGCTGGCAAGTATACTGCGGGAGACCGTATCAAAGGCTTTGCTAAAGTAAAGGTATATCATGTCCACCCCTTTCCCAATATCCACAGAGCCAGTTATCTCATATAAGAAGGCAACCAGGTTGGTCAGGCATAACTTGCCCTTGGTGAATCCATGTTAACTGTTCCTGATCACCTTCCTCTCTACCTAGTGCTTCCAAATGATTCCTTGAGGACCTGCTCCATGATTTTACCAGGGACTGAGGTGAGGCTGACCGATCTGTAGTTCCCCGGATTCTCCTTCTTCCCCTTTTTAAAGATGGGCACTATATTTGCCTTTTTCCCATTGTCCAGGACCTCCCCCGATTGCCATGAGTTTTTAGAGATAGTGGCCAATGGCTCTGCAAACACATCAGCCAACTCCCTCAGCACCCTCGGATACATTGAATCCGGCCCATTGGACTTGTGCATGTCCAGCTTTTCTAAATAGTCCTTAACCTGTTCTTTCACCACTGAGGGCTGCTCACCTCCTCCCCATACTGTGCTGCCCATGAAAAGTCACCCAGCTATTTTACAGCGTACTCCAAATGGATGGAGGTTGAGTCCAGGCTCAAGCTGAATAAATGCATTGATGCAGAAAACCAGCACATTATTAATGTAGAAATCCAGCATTGAAGGAATGTGCTCAAGGATCTGATATCAATTATCTTCCTCTTGCAAAGAATAATTTGGCTTTCCGGGGCTCATCAGATAAATTGTTCACTGAACATAATGGTAATTTCCTCAGTTTGGTAGAGCTCCTTGGGAAATATGACAATGCGACGTGTGAGCACCGTCCAGTAGTTTGTAAAGAAACTATGGACCATTACTGTTGCAAAACAATTGAAAATGAATTGATTGACCTTATGGCAAGGACTGTGCTTGATAACATATTGATGCGGCACAGCAAAGCAAACTATTACGCTGTAATAATGGACTGCACACCCGACATTAGTCACAGTGAAAAGATATAATTTACAATAAGATTTGCTGACGACGATGCTGGCTGTATCCAAGTAAAGGAACACTAACTGTTTCCACTCTGAGGAAGACTCTACTAGAAAAGGCCTAGCAGAACTGTTTATGAACATTTTGAATGAAAATAAAATAAAGCTACATGACTGCCGTGGCCAAGGCTACGACAATGGCGTGAACATGAAGGGAAGAAACAGTGGCTCCCAGGCAAGGATCCTTATGCTGAATCCAGTAGCTTTCTTCATGCCTTGCGGCTGCCATTCCCTCAATCTGGTTGTGTCAGATTCAGTATCTCTCCTCAGAGTACTGCAAAGAATATACATCCTTTTTTCAGCATCAACTATCAGATGGAAGATCCTCACAGGCGTTAAAAATCTGACCATGAAGCCACTAAGTGATGCTCGCTGGGAGAGCCACATTGACAGCGTAAGTCCAGCAAGATATCAAATGAGCAAGGTAGCACATCCTACGGCTTGCGCCGCTTCCCGCAGCCCCCATTGGCCTGGAGTGGCGAACTGTGGCCAGTGGGAGCCACGATCAGTCAAACCTGTGGACGCAGCAGGTAAACAAACTGGCCCGGCTTGCGAGGGGCTTACCCTGGCGGGCTGCGTGCCAAAGGTTGCCAATCCCTGCACTAGGAAAGGCAGTTCCTACAAGAAAGCTAAAGTAGGGAATCGGTGACATGTACCTTCATTTCCCCAACTATTTTCAATATATTTTTAGTCAATTTTTTTCTAAGCTCTCTCTCACTTTTTTCAAGGTTCCCTGAGTTATTTGGACACTCCTATCATCAGAAACTAAAAGAGTCACTGGCCTAACAGCTACTTTCAAATTGCTCTCTTTCATAAAAATAATCTGAACTATTGAATAGTTCTCAGTTTAGCTTTTACACTAGAAAATGAGATAAGTGTGTCCAAAAGATCCACAAAGTGTTGCAGGAAGGACCAGCTTGCACTTTGGAGGAGGGGGCATTTTGAAGTGACTTCTCTCCTTCAGCTGCATTTCTTCCTCTTCCATAACCACATTCACCCACTCCCACACAGAACATGAGATTAGCCAATTTTGTGTGCGTTTATGAGATGAAGTCCCAGCTGTGAACTGTTGAGAGTGTGACATCAGAAAGACCCAGCTAGCCAATCAATAGTGCTTCAGATAATCTGTGTCTTTAGCCATATTCTTAATATTAAACAGATCCCATTATCCTTACTGACAGCACCACATTAGTCAGTAAGATAATTCTGGATTTAAACTCAAAGTTAAGAGCAATCAGTATGTTCAAGAGACTGTTGCTTCATTATTATAAATAGCAGTCAGACCATAGCGTTTGCAAAGCCTGCATTTCTGTCTGCTGTTTTATCAGCTTCTGGTGCCATAGCTCTGAAGGAAATATAATTTAATGCACTACACATATTCTGCTAACTATTTTCAAGTGTCCCTTTCCTCTCCAAGGCACGTTAACAAAAGCTTATTCCTCTTCCATTCACAAAGACTGGCAACTATGTGAAAGTTTGAACTGTTTCATCTAAGTGATTTCAGTTACTAGATTTGAAACATTATTGTTAACCAGATGTACCTATTTATTTGACTTTATTCTGAGAAAAAGGTATTTGTACCTCTTTAGGAATTATCTCATCACAACCAGGTTTGCATTGTCTCAGACTCGAATACATTAGATCCAAGATATAAATGGATTTAATACTGACCCTTTTGATTTATGCCTGACCATGATCCCAATATGTCATGGTTAGGCTGTTTTTATTATGGATACTTCAGCATAACTCTTAACCGAAATGGAAGGATAGCACAGGGGAAAAGACTAAGTGAGAACTAACCATTACCAATGTGTTCAGATGAATTAGACCACGGTAGTAAGTCTACAATTATAAAAGCAAGGAAATTCTGAGTTATGTCAAATCATTACAGTAGTTAAACTAAGTACTAGTTTAGTCTAGTCTTCCTCCAAAATCTTTATATTGATGTGCATTCCAATAAAATGGAATGATTTTATTAAAGGCAAAATGGATTTTACCTAGAAAAATTAGACATACAGAATGAAGCAGAAGTTAAACAATAGTGTTACTTTTTTTAGGAAAAATCTGTACTACAGGGTGAGATTTTCAAAAGTGCTCAGCACTGGCCTAACTCAGCTCCCAATGAAGTTAGCAATAAAGCTCTCATTGACTTTACTTGGAACAGAATTAGAGCAATGCCTACCATATTTCTGAAAATCCAACTCATACAGCCCAACTTTCAGTACTTGTGAGTAAAAAAGGTGAACAGTTACAAAACTGAGCATTCCAGAGAGGTATCCTTATGTGTAAGCAGTCATTTAAACATCTAACTAGTCATTTACACACGCAAATACTATATTTGCATGTCTAATTATGGGAACTGAATGTGAAAATTAGACATGTCTGAACACATTTCTTCCAACTGGTCAAAAAGAGTAGGACTTCTACAGTGAACTGATTCTTTTTTGGGGGAGAAATGAAAGGACAAACTAAGCAGATTTGTTCCTTGTGATGAAAGTACAATTCATAAAATAGCTATTAATGCTTTAAACAAGCATGAATGACCCAACCATCAGTTAAGTTTATACAGATGTAGTAATTCCATAAAAATAGTTCTGTTCTAACATCCAGCAAAACTGCTTCTCGTACATACAAAAGCTTTTCTTGGTTGCTCTGCAAACTTAAGTTCCTCAATTCCACTTCAATCACATTAAAATCTCACCATAAAAACATATTCTTGATTGTCTCACACACCAATCCATGACCATTATCTGAATTAACCAATAGGGAGACATTTTAATCTATCATGGAAAAAATTTCTACTTTTGAAGCACAGTAGCAACAATTATCTACACTCCCTACTCAAGAGTATTAAAGTACTGCATATTAAGCCACACTGAGACACTGATCGTTTTCTGAAATGGCCTCTCTGTCAAATCTTCTGCAGGAAGGTTTCACCCAACATTTATTTCAATGAAGGTATTGATTGTATATCTATACATTTTGCCACAACAACAACAAATCTCAAGGTAACACTACTACAGTCGAGCTATAACTTAAAAACAAATTTTAAATGTATTTGTGATACCCCCAAAATGAATGTAAATAGGATATTGCAGAAATATTGTATCTCAATTATTCCATGATGACTGTTGAACATTTCATGTAACAAAATGATTTTGCCAAGAGAAAGACAGAAAAGCCTACTTAATACAAAACCCTATTATGCATACAGACACTGATGTATAAATAAAAACATTGCAGTGGCTATCTCGGTCATTATAATCTGAAAGTTTAAATTGCTACATTTTTAAAGGTTCCAATTTGCTGGTAACTCTGAATTGAAATGAGCATAATATCATATATACAGCTACTTGATTCTTGACAAGAATTCTACCATAATGACAGTTTCTCTTCCGAAATATAGAACCAGCATAGATTCTAAGAACCTGGGGGAAATCTTGGAAAAAAATATATTAATCTTTGCCCTTTACCTATAGCACCTATACCATTTCAAAGCCCACATTTATCTCAATTCTCTGTATTAAAAAATAAAGGAATGGGAGGGACCACTTATAAACAAATATACATATTACACACAAAAACTACGTTAAAAGAAAATTAAGGATGCAAAGTCAAGCACTCAAAAGTTAGTAAATGCCAGGAGGTTGCCAGTGCAGCCATAATTAGGCAACCTTGTGCATATGGGTTATGATAGTCTATAACCACATGATCACATTTTTTCCATAGGACTCCTGCCTCATTCAGTGCACAAAACAAACAGTGCTTACTTAAAAAGCAACTATTAAATATTTTGTTTTCTCCTCGTCATTCAGTGGGTGGCTACATGCTTTATTTACTGAATGCTATCCAAACCTTGCTCTGAAGACAAAATTATTAATTTCCTCACAGGCTTTCCTATGCTGCTCATCACTGTGGTATCTGAGCATTTCACAAACAGGAATTAATTTGTCTTCACAGCAGCCCTGTGAGGTGAGGTAGTGGTACTATCCCAGTTTTACAGACAAGGCACTGAGGCACAGAGGTCAAAAGTATCCATTGATTTTGGGAAACCAATTTGAGATTTTTCAGAGAACTTACATAGCACTAACTTCAGTTGCAGCATTTCTGAAAAATCACACTGCACAGTGTCAAGTCAGGTACACAGACTGAGGAACACTGGGAAAAGTCTGGTTTAAGTAACTTGTCCTGCATCATGTAGGAACCCCATGTCAGAAGCAAGGATAGAATATAATTTTCCCAGGCAGCATTCAGCTGCCTTAATCTTCCTGTAATCCCCTGTCTCATTCACTATTCAAGTTCTTACACGAATTCTAACTTCTGCAACAAGTGAGGCAAGGTTCTACGGACAACAGCCTTGTTCGCTACACAACACTGATTTATCCCCAGAGCAGTGCACTGAATGAGGTAGGGGTCCTTTGGAAAAAAATAAGTAGGTGATCATGTAATTAAGGACTCTTGTCCCCATCTCTTCCCCTTCCCTGGATCCTCATCCCCATCCTCTACTTGTCATCCAGAGTCCCAGTCGCCACTCCTCAGGCTTTTCATCCCACTCCCCATCTTCTTGCCCAGCAAGTCCTGGTCTCTCATCTCTGAACTCCATGTCCCAGTCTCCCTCTGCATTACATCTCAGTTTCCTTGTCCAGACATTCCCAGTTCTCTTTCCTCATGGCTCTTTATTTTCTCTCTCTCACTTCCCAATATGAGCCTGCAGTCGCTCCTCCCACCCACTGACTCCCAGTCCCAATCCCCCTCACATGGCTCTTTATTTAGTCTCCATGTTCGCCCCCCAACCCAGCTATCAGGCTTCTTGTCCAATTTCTTTGCCCACTCAGTTCCGGCTGTCCCCCCTGCATCCCAGCGCCTCTCTCTTCTTCCCCCTGCTCCACTGGTTCCCAGTCCCAGTCTCTCCATCTGATTTCAGTCTCTCCCCCTGAACCTCCCATTTACTTACCCAGTCTCCCCACCACCTCAACTCCTAGTTTTCCCTCTCCTCTTCCTCCCCGCCTCTCCACACCAACCTGCAGTCCCTGTTTCCACCACCTTCATCCCTAGGTTCCTTCTTCACATCTATTCACCCATGACTCAACTTCCTGTAGGTTGTTGCCCTGTAGGTCTGGTGGTTGTCCCCTGTGCATTCAAGTTACGCAGCTTTCTCCTCCATGCTGGCTGGGTGTGGTGGTGGTGGGGAGTCACAGAGCAAAGGAGAGACCTGCTCCCTGTTCTCAGTTCAGATGCCTTGACCCTGACCCACAGAATGTCCCACAGCAGCCTACAGGTGCAATTGCAAGGAACATCCTGCTCAACAAGGGTGGAATCTTCAATGAATTTAGCTGGTAAACTCTTAAGTCTCTATTGAGCACGGGTGAATTTTCAAAGCCTTATAACTTGTCTAGATTTGGGTGAGTTTTCACACAGATGGCAAGGGACATCCCTGACAGAAAGGCCCCACACACCCTGTCAAATTATAAATCCCTGCTCAGAAGTACAGGACAGAAAAAGTTTTTCAAAGAAAACATACGATTTTTTTTTTTTTTACATGGACAAAAACATTTTTCCCTCACCTCTTTCTCAGAAATGGATTAACTGTTTTGGCTTCAAACTCTACTCCTGGCCTGCCACCAACGCCTTCCCCACCACCCCCAAAAGTACACAGGCTGAGGCAGTCATCCAGTTTGTAAAATTTTAGCCCAAACAGGGTCTTATAATGGAAGGTGTCGGGCAGCCTTAATAACAAGCAGTGCTACCACCCCATCTATATTATACATAAAATTCATATTATAATACACACACAAATCCCGCTCCCCCAATAATTCCCATACACACTAAAAATCCCACAGGTTCTGAGAGATGTAGATTTGAACTTTTCTCCAGGTAGCAATATTTGGAAAGGGATGCTGAGCACATAGCCTACCCCAATCTGATCTAGACCAAGTTTTCTTTAAACCATCTCGCTCTTTCTCCCTCAAAATAAAAGAATAACTCCCTTCCTCTTCCTCCCAAAAGAGTCAGAAGTGAGTTTAACATTGCATAATATTCCTTACCACCAGCTCTATTTGAAAAGGGGGTCAGAGGATACCCTCTGTTTGCTTTGGATGGTGAGTTTAGGTGCACTAAAACTGAAGTGTTGAAATGCAAATATGCACGTTTCTCAACTCAGAGCACTACATTAACACAACATTAATGTGAAGAAACAATGAAATGTGATGTTACTGGAAGACAGGAAGAAAATACTTCCCAATCAATTTTCAATAACAGCATGTTCCACCAAAGGACAGCTGTGCAATTTTAAAAGAAAAGAGTTAAGTGGGATTAGGTAAAAGGCAGAAGGAATCAGAAATAAGGGGGTGAGGAAGGCAAGGAGCAATCTGCTTCCCTTTTGTTTTGAGGTACGTGCTATCAATCCTGTTTCTGTCAAAATTCTCTCTTGAGAGGGATCAGACATAGTAGAACTCATTTCCTTTATTACAGAGGAGTTGACATCACTCAATTTTCTCTCTAGTCCTCCAGAGTCCTATGCCCGGGGAAAAAAGGTAAAATAACCTTTACAAATAAAGTACTTCAGCTTGAAAAATCAGAATGGCCCACAAGAGGCTGAAACAGGATTCTAAAAGATGGTTTAAAATGTATGATTACCTAAGTAAAGTGTAATCATTCTAGGTTCTGTAGGAACAGATTTGCCTTTTACAAGTTTATTACAGCATCAATGACTGCCAGGTGAATTTTTTATGAAATAGTTTAGCAGAAGCACAGAAATAAGAGAGGGAAAAGACCAGTCAGGTAAATTTGTCCTGCCAAGACAGGAAGTTCTCTGTAATATATTCTGATTTGTTCAGTCCAACCTAATTTTGAATGTCTCAAGCAAAGGGGCTTCCACCGCTTGCATTGGTATGATATTGTACAGTCTAGGACATAAATTATACCCTACCTTGGACTATGCTAAACAATCTCATTCTCCTTGGTAGCTACAAATATTACTTTTTATACAGCCTTTAGTTACAGTTTTGTCAAAACATATATATTTAGCTTCTATATCCTCTCTTCTTATCAAGCTCTCCATTTCTTTTATCATTCTTTTTGCAATTCTCTGAATTCCCTCATTTTATAAAAAGCTTGCCAGTTTTGCACTACTCAGAATTATACATATTAAGTGCCATCTTCCCAGTGCTGAATAGTGAGGGATTAATACCACCACTCTTGCCCCATCCCATCCATGATGCAATATCTCAGAGCACACAATCTAAAATATCTTTTATTTGCTCTCTCTAATCTCATAAACAATTTGTTCCCTCATCACAGCTTCTTGTTTTTCATATTCCCCCTCCCTGGATCCTGTACAATCCTCAGGTACTTGATATTTGTTTGCATTTACATGTTTACTTTATTTATATCTGCAATCCTAAAGAATGACTGTTCCAGGGCTGAACATGTGCATATATTTCTATGGTTTACATGACCGAACACAATGCCCAACAATATCCTGCAGCATTTTAATGTGAAGAATGGAAGGGTGGTGGGGAAAGATATTCTAACTTTTAAAGTGCTGACTCCACTTTTAATGGGTTGCTCTTCAACTGACCACTAACATTATCTCTCTCCTTTTCACGTATAATGCCATCTTAGATTTTCTTGGTGTTCTCAGCTTGCACAACAGAAACATTTAGAAACTTTGCTATAATGTTTCTCTGGGAAGTATGAATAGGGAGGATTAAAAAACTATTCAACATTTCATTCTGATGACTGTCATGATCTGCCTTATAAAACATAAGGCAATAAATGTGAGGTATAAGACCTCTCAAAGCAATATATTTAGTGTTTCATGGTATCCTAAGACAATAGAAAGATTAACAAATGGCCCCTCAAGCCTAATAAATAACATTATTTAGTCTACAGTGGTTATTGTACCTTGGTTTCAGTCTGTTGATGACAGAAACACCAAGTTTATGGACTCTGAACTGAGTTAAGTTGGCTGAATGTTTATCCAAAGTTGAAATAATAACATCCAAATGACAGACAAGCATGAGAAAGATAGTTCTTCAAACTGAGAAACAAAGGCAAATATTACAAGTATGCACAGCCTCAAAAGGGCTTACATAAAACAGGATAATTGTGTAAATTTTTTCTAAATATTTTCTGTACCCTCATAACATGGTTGGATTGAACACATCACCAGGAAAGTCCAACACATGATAATATCACCATGGAAATAGCTAAAAATGGATTGCCCTCCAGGAATGTCAAAACATTGCATATTATCTGAATCTGGCATAGATCTTTCTGATCATAGATTCATAGATATTCATAGATATTTAGGTCAGAAGGGACCATTATGATCATCTAGTCTGACCTCCTGCACAACACAGGCCACAGAATTTCACCCACTACTCCTGCAAAAAACCTCACACCTATATCTGTGCTACTGGAGTCCTCAAATCGTAGTTTAAAGACTTCAAGCAGCAGAGAATCCTCCAGCAAGTGACCCATGTCCCATGCTACAGAGGAAGGCGAAAAACCTCCAGGGCCTCTTCCAATCTGCCCTGGAGGAAAATTCCTTCCCGACCCCAAATATGGCAATCAGCTAAACCCTGAGCATATTGGCAAGATTCATCAGCCAGATACTACAGAAAATTCTTTCCTGGGTAACTCAGATCCCACCCCATCTAATATCCCATCACAGGCCATTGGGCCTATTTACCATAAATATTTAATTACCAAAACCATGTTATCCCATCATACCATCTCCTCCATAAACTTATCGAGTTTAATCTTAAAGCCAGATAGATCTTTTGCCCCCACTGCTTCCCTTGGAAAGCTATTCCAAAACTTCAGTCCTCTGATTTAGAAACCTTTGTCTAATTTCTAGTCTAAATTTCCTGGTGGCCAGTTATTATCCATTTGTTCTTGTGTCCACACTGGTACTGAACTTAAATAATTCCTCTCCTTCTCCGGTATTTATCCCTCTGATATATTTATAGAGAGCAATCATATCTCCCCTCAGCCTTCTTTTAGTTCGGCTAAACAAGCCAAGCTCCTTGAGTCTCCTTTCATAAGACAAGTTTTCCATTCCTCGGATCATCCTAGCAGCCCTTCTCTGTACCTGTTCCAGTTTGAATTCATCCTTCTTAAACATGGGAGACCAGAACTGCACACAGTATTTCAGGTGAGGTCTCACCAGTGCCTTGTATAACAGTACTAAAACCTCCTTATCCCTACTGGAAATGCCTCTCCTGATGCATCCCAAGACCGCATTAGCTTTTTTCATGGCCATATCACATTGGCGGCTCATAGTCATCCTTATGGTCAACCAATACTCCAAGGTCCTTTTCCTCCTCCGTTACTTCTAATTGATGTGTCCCCAGCTTATAACTAAAATTCTTGTTATTAATTCCTAAATGCATGACCTTACACTTCTCACTGTTAAATTTCATCCTATTACTATTACTCCAGTTTACAAGGTCATCCCTATCCTCCTGTAGGATATCCCTGTCCTTCTCTAAATTGGCAATACCTTCCAGCTTTGTATCATCCGCAAGCTTTATTAGCATACTCCCATTTTTTGTGCCAAGGTCAGTAATAAAAAGATTAAATAAGTTTGGTCCCAAAACCGATCCTTGAGGAACTCCACTGGTAACCTCCCTCCAGCCTGACAGTTCACCTTTCAGTAGGACCCGTTGTAGTCTCCCCTTTAACCAATTCCTTATCCACCTTTCAATTTTTCTATTGATCCCCATCTTATCCAATTTAACTAATAATTCCCTATGTGGCACGGTATCAAATGCCTTACTGAAATCTAGGTAAAGTAGATCCACTGCGTTTCCTTTGTCTAAAAAATCTGTTACTTTCTCAAAGAAGGAGATCAGGTTGGTTTGGCACGATCTACCTTTTGTAAAACCATGTTGTATTTTGTCCCATTTACCATTGACTTCAATGTCCTTAACTACCTTCTCCTTCAAAATTTTTTCCAAGACCTTGCATACTACAGATGTCAAACTAACAGGCCTATAATTACCCGGATCACCTTTTTTCCCTTTCTTAAAAATAGGAACTATGTTAGCAATTCTCCAATCATACGGTACAACCCCTGAGTTTACAGATTCATTAAAAATTCTTGCTAATGGGCAAGACCATCTTTAGTCTTATTAAAGACTGAGGCAAAGTATTTGTTTAGATATTGGGCCATGCCTAGATTATCCTTGACCTCCACTCCATCCTCAGTGTTTAGCGGTCCCACTTCTTCTTTCTTTGTTTTCTTCTTATTTATATGGCTTAGAACCTTTTACTATTGGTTTTAATTCCCTTTGCAAGGTCCAACTCTACTTGACTTTTAGCCTGTCTCACTTTATCCCTACATGTTCTGACCTCAATAAGGTAGCTTTCCTTGCTGATCCCTCCCTTCTTCCACTCCCTGTATGCTTTCTGCTTTTTCTTAATCACCTCTCTGAGATGCTTGCTCATCCAGCTTGGTCTACAGCTCCTGCCTATGAATTTTTTCCCCTTTCCTGGGATGCAGGCTTCCGATAGCTTCTGCAGCTTTGATTTAAAATAATCCCAGGCCTCCTCTACCTTTAGATCCATAAATTCTTCAGTCCAATCCACTTCCCTAACTAATTTCCTTAATTTTTGAAAGTCAGCCCTTTTGAAATCAAAAACCCTAGTTGCAGATTTATTTTTGTTAATCCTTCCGTTCAGTTTGAACTGAATTAGCTCATGATCACTTGAGCCAAGATTATCCCCTACAACCATTTCTTCTATGAGGTCTTCACTACTCACCAAAACCAAATCTAAAATGGCATCCCCTCTAGTCGGTTCAGCAACTTCTCGATGAAGGAATCCATCAGCTATCGCATCTAGGAAAATCTGAGCCCTATTATTATTACTAGCACGCGTCCTCCAGTCTATAACTGGGAAGTTAAAGTCTCCCATGATCACACAGTTTCCATTAGTATTTACTTTATTAAAACCATTAAAAAGGGCTCTATCCATATCCAAATTAGATCCCGGCTGTCTATAGCACACCCCAAGCACTATCCCAGGGGAGGCTCTAATAGTTTTCTTCCCCAAATAGATCCTCAATAGACAGGCAATATCCACTTCAGTTCTGTGGAAGGAAACTAGTGGCATACATGTCAAGGGAAGAGGAGGTTAAGATACATCTGCGCTACCTCAACATTTGGTACTTTAAGGGAAGCTCCAGTAGTCAATGGACCAACGATTCCCCTCTATTCGGCATTGGTGAGGCCTCATCTGGGAGTACTGTGTCCAGTTTTGGGCCCCACACTACAAGGAGGACGTGGAAAAATGGGAAAGGGTCCAGCAGAGGGCAACAAAAATTATTAGGGGGCTGGAGCACATGACTTATGAGGAGAGGCTGAGAGAATTGGGATTGTTTAGTCTGCGAAAGAGAAGAATGAGGGGGGATTTGATAGCTGCTTTCAACTACCTGAAAGGGGGTTCCAAAGAGGATGGATCTAGACTGTTCTCAGTGGTACCAGATGACAGAACAAGGAGTAATGGTCTCAAGTTGCAGTGGGGGAGGTTTAGGTTGGATATTAGGAAAAACTTTTTCACTAGGAGGGTGGTGAAGCACTGGAATGGGTTACCTAGGGAGGTGGTGGAATCTCCCTCCTTTGAGGTTTTTAAGGTCAGGCTTGACAAAGCCCTGGCTGGGATGATTTAGTTGGAGATTAGTCCTGCTTTGAGCAGGGGGTTGGATGAGATGATCTCCTGAGGTCCCTTCCAACCCTGATATTCTATGATTCTATGCACTACAGCAGCCAAACATGAAGAAACTGAGTTGTACAGCCAACTGCAAGAACTCTCTGACACTTTGTCCTGTGTCAATAATATGGTGCAGATAACCAGGGGAAAAAATTGTGAAATGGGAGGGGGAGAATACACAAGGTATTAGAGAGCCAAGAACTCGAATAAAATTCACTGCACTCTACTCAGTCAATTTGTACGTGTAAACATTATTTCAACCTAAGCAGAGAGAATACACTAAAAATTTTCAGAACGACTCCACAGGAATACAATCGATTGTGTAAACACAGAGACACTGTGGAAAAACTAATTTTCTCATCTTAGCATTCTGCCAGATCCCAATATCATCTTGCCAGAGATCACCGGCTCCTACTTTCAGAGTTCAAGCTTTGCTTCACATGTCTGAAACAATTACCTCAGCCACATAAGTATTATTTGACAACACAAGAGCAAGGGAGAAAGTGGGATGATTTCACAAATTTTGAATTCTGAGCAGGTAACAGTTCTAAGTGGACTGCAGGAAAACATGAAATGTGATACAGTAAATAACTCTCCAAAATGTACATAAAACTGAGCATAGTTTGACAGAGCCAAACATACTGTGGGCAATTGGGAGGCTGAGATTTATAACTAGTCTTGAGGACCCTGCTGGACCAATTTAACTGTAGCTAACACTAGTGCTGCTGACCAGTCTTGCAAGCTGCTAGATTTACTGAGAATTTGATATAGCAGCAGATACAAAAATTTACAGCACAGAACAAAGCTAAAGTGGTTTCAAATAATTTTTGGCAGGAGTGCCCATTAAAAATAACCAACTGGGAATAGTGAAAACAGCCGCATTAAAGATTGTATAGCACGGACACGCTTCTGAAGCAGAGAATTGGGTTCATCTGACCCTTTTGGTCATACTGTACCTAATCATCATGAGAGCAAAAATTCAGTAGCAGAAGAATCAACAGGAGACTATAGAACAACCTTAGGAAGATAAGTACTACAAGTTAATGCAGAAGTCTGAGGGGGAAACAGAGAAATAGGTATCAGTGGTAAGTAAGATGAATGATTTTAAATTCCCCAATTTCTTAGCTGTGTATTTTACTAATAGAAATCAAGTACAGTAGGGAAAAAGGGCTACAAAAAAAGTGGAACTCGTTATCTTTGACTCTCAGAAATTTGCAAGGAGTCTGCTAATAGTAAGTGATACTATACATCTTTTTACTTTTAAAACAAAAGTGCTGGAGAATATTCAAAAATAAAACCATGTGATTACTAGAGTGAAACGACCACATTAAATTTTTTAGTGCAGAAGATCTTAAGGAGGCTCAGGCATTAAATTCAGAAACGGATATTAAAAAAATTACAGAACTGTGACAAAAAAGATAAAACCCAACTGGAGCCCTCAAGTGGAATGCTGCAGTAGAGACACACCAACAATGTTATGTGCATCTCAAAAGAAGCTTATTTTGGCAGCTGTGAAAAGTAAAAAAGAAGTTAAAGCATCTATCACACGGATCCCATATCTTTCCTTTGCAGAACTGGCAAAAATGACAATACTCTCTGTGAGAGATAAATGAAATGGATGAAAATTAGGGGTTCTTTTCTTGTATCCAGGAAAAATGAAAATAATCATTGTGTATTATACATTGCACATACACAATACATGAACACAAGCGGCAGGTACACATATGCGAAACTGTCAGAGAACAAAGCGGTTTTAGAAGCTCATTCAGGTTTAATAGCTGATTAGCTATAGGGCTCTTTGAAAGTAAATCTGCATTTAAGTAGCTTAGAGTCACCTTTAAGAGCTTACACAACTTCATCTTTTCCTACATCTTTGTTTGAGCCACATGTCTACCTTTTGTAACCTGAGCCTGCAAAAGGATCTGTGTGCATTTAGTGTATATCCATAAAGAGCCCCTTCCAGGATTAAGGCTTTTTGATTCTTTGATATAGAGCAGATCAGTCTCACTTTTAGTCCGTACTGAACATCAAGTAATTTGTCAGTGCAAAACAATGATGATCACTTACTTGGGCACTGAGATAAACTAAATTTAAAATTCAAATAATATTTTAAGTTATATTCATTTGAAAAGAACTTGCTATTAGATTAGACATGGATAAAAATGGTTTATGATAATTAGTCCTATGTAAACCATAGCAAATACATTTTTATATATATATATAAACTATTAGCCAAAGAAAATTATTATATATATTATTATTATATTATTATATATATATATAATTTTCTTTGGCTAATAGTTGTGTATTTTTAGTGCTTTTTGACTTTATGAATAGAAAGGCAATTTAAAAAATAAAAATCTGCATAATCAAATATATTATATGCAATATGATTCTGAGGAAACGAAAGGAAACTATTTCAACCAAATTATGATTTATTTATATGTGCAAATACAATGGTAGCCTAGTTTATATCAAATGGATAATCGCACATTTAAAGAGAAAGCTTACCTCCATGTCCATCCACTTACTTGAACCTTGAGTTCTTATTTGGGAGCATAATAAATATTAGAGTAATTTATAGCTGTCTTTACGTTTTATCCATGCACCCCCACGCCAGTGAAAACGTTTAAATGCAGGAGTTGACATATGTGCCCAATTGGGAATTCAATTGGGAGATGTAGGCATCAGATTAAGGCATACCATGCACTTAAATTGGGATTTTTCAGAAGCATCCTAAATCAGTGGAACTTGTGCTCCTACATCTCTGAGGTGATTTAGAAATCCCACCCTTAATATTTTTGGAACTATAGATTTGCCTGCGAACACTTATGGAAAATAAATAGTATTTTGAATGGCTAGTTCCATACTGTCTTAGGTACATAAAAAAAACTTTTACCTTTTATGCCAAGTCATGGATGTCTGATACATGCATTTGTGGTAATCGATAATATATTATAAAGCACCCACAAATTTTGATTTTAAACAATGATTATTTCTGTTTAGCCATAAGGTATTGAAATATGAGTAAAATACTCAGTTTAGCTGATCTCAAAAATATTCAATGCTTTTGAGGTTCAAGCCAGACCAGTAAGGGTTATGTCACCACTTGCCCTACAACTCTGGATACCTGAAATGTTGTCCTGCTCTGGCTCACAGCACTGACACCAACAGCCTGTAACAAGCATACAGATCACAGCTTTGCTTCCACCAACCAGTTACTTTTTGTAGACTGACCCCAAACACCACCCCCAGGATCAAATTTCCCCAAACTGTCTGCCTCAGTAGTATCCAGCCCTCTCCTGGAACACACACAGGAGTTTTTTCATTTGTTGCTCCTTTAAAGAGACAAAACACTGCAACTCATTAATTTAACTGGGGTTTGACAAACACTCTTATTTCAATCACTGCATTCTATTTAACAGTAAAACAAGTTTATACAACAAAAAAAGTCACAGGTTTAAGCAATACCAGGCATGAGGAGGAAAGATAGAAAGGGTACAAACAAAATGTATAAGTATTCTTTTAACACAAACTCAACTTCAGCAAGTTACAATCTTTGCCTAAGCATGTTTCTCACCCATATTCAGTTTCCAGAGACCTCAATCCCCTTGACTGAAGGATTCAACAGCTTATGATTTCAAGAGCTCTGGCCCCTTTAATCTCAGAACTGATGGATAACGATGGGGCTCTCCCCCGTTTCTGTTTACAGTCCAGTAAACAGTGGAAACATATTCTTTGAAAAGTAAGCCCAGACAGACAAAGCTTCTCTCTCCTGCTGCATGCTCTCTTCTCAAAGTTCATTGACACTCCTTCAAGAAGCAGGAACGCTTCATGAGGGTGCTAGCTCCATCCCCTGCCAATCTGAATGCAATTAGAGATTCTACTGTTTTGATTCCACACTGCTTAATTTACACTGGACACTGGTAGACAGCAGCTTTCCCTTCTGTCTGGGAGAAAAGCTGTGTGGTCACCGACTTTAAACATAATATCAGTGAGAATCCCTAGTTCCTCATACAGTGCTGAGTACATTTCACAGTATTAATCACCAGAGTGTTACAGGCTTTCAAAAAAGCCCTTACTCTATACACTTTCATAATATAGTAATTGTATACAATTACTTGCTTCAATATTATCATTTGAGGTTCAGACCTCCCCTCATTAGAGTTAAGATGCTATCTCCCCCACTCACTAGTTGGCTTTGTTTACCTTTTATGTACCTTCACTGTGATTGCCTGATGACCAGGTTGCTCAGACAAGCCAATACACACATGGTGCTTATGCACCGCTTACCAAACACATTTCAAGAACATAAAATTCTAGCACATATCCATAACTCTTTGTACACAATCCATTCATACATCACACAAGAATGTTAATGACTGATGAGTTATTAGTTTTCCGATGATATATTACATGCCACCTGTTGGGTATATATCTTGACGATAGCGTATGAGGTGTAGTGAGTAAGTCAGGCCTGACACGAGTTGTTCAGAGAGTAGTGAACCACCAATGGGCCTCTGCATCACAGCCATCTGTATTTTTGTTTTTAAAATCTCCAATCTGTAAATATTTCAAACAAATGTTTCTTTCTGATGATTTATCTTAGTATGACAATCTGAAAAATAATAAGTCCATTTAAGTTCAAAATGTACAGTAATATCACATATTAAGATTCTGGTAGCATTGCATGAGATTAGTTATCAGCTGAACACTAAATTCAGCATGTAAATTATTTGTAAGAGACAGGTTTTCTGGAGGAATAAAGACTGGATGTTTTGGGGGCACCACAGGGGTGAAAGTAAGTTAGAGGATTTACTGGTACGCCGGAGTCCTGAGCAGGGCGCACGGCCTCAACCAGAAGAGGCAGGGCCTTAAATCCCCAGTCCCTTTAAATCTTGCTGCTGCGGTAGTGGCAGCTGGGAGCCCGGGGCCCTTTAAATCACACCCGAGCTACCAGTGCAGAGGCGGCTGGGAGCCCCGGGACTCGGGGGCGATTTAAAGGGCCCAGGGCTCCAGCTGCCGCTACCGCAGCAGAGCCCCGGGCCCTTTAAATCACTGAGGAGCCCTGGGGGCTCCCGGCTGCCACCACTACCCCGGGGCTCAGGGCTCTGGCAGAGCTTTAAAGGGCCTGGGGCTCCGCTGTGGTAGCAGCTACTGGAGCCCCAAGCCCTTTAAATCCCCGATGCAACCAGGCCACCGCTACTCCAGGGCTTTGGCAGCAGGGCTGCAGCGGGGATTTAAAGGGCCCCGGGTGGGTAGCGGGGACTGGAGCTCCGGCGCCCTTTAAATCCCCACCTGAGCCCTACTGCCCAAGCCCTGAGGTAGCGGAAGCGGGGCTCTGGCGGGGATTTAAAGGGCCCTGGAGCTCCAGCCACCGCTACTGCTCCGGGGCCCTTTAAATCCTCACCAGAGCCCCGCCACTGCTACCCCGGGGCTCGGGCAGCAGGGCTCAGGTGGGGATTTAAAGGGCCCCGGGGGAAAGAGGGGGTAGCAGCAGCTGGAGATCCGGGGCCCTTTAAATCCCAGCCAGAGCCCCGCTACCGCTACCCCAGGGTTCGGGCAGCAGGGCTCAGGCGGGGATTTAAAGGGTCCCGCCACTACCGCAGGGCTTTAAATTGCCGTCTCTGAAAGCCGATCCTGGTACGGCACACCGGCTCTTACCGGTACGCCTTACCGGGGCGTACCTGCTTACTTTCACCTCTGGGGCACCGACAAAGTTTCCACCTGCACTTCTAAACAGCTTCACGATACTCCATCTGCTGGAGACCGGACAGCAGGTTTACAGGATGCCACTTAAAATTGTTTGAAGTCAAAGCTATGTTGGCAGGGGCATGGTAAAAGACATCTGTAAGACAAATACTGTCACACAAAATGAGGACTAGAATGAAGCAGTAGGCCACACCACATGGCTATATGTTTGAAAACTAACTTATTACCAAAAAATTATTCTCATTACTGTGGAACCCTATTTATGTACTATTATAAATTTCAAGTAAACATGATTGTAACATAGCTGGTCCAAAATGACATAATTCCATAAAAAGGAAATTTGAAGATGGAAAATGTAAAACAAATATATACAGCATAACTACATCTAAAAGGGAAACTGTTCATGCTTATTTGAAAATGTCCATCATGTGTGTTATCAGGGATTCTGACTGAAAGATTAATGCACATCTCTGTTACTACCAGTCTGTCTGGTTTTCCTACATGATCTTATGGATAAAGGGCTGCCCATACTTGGAGGCACCTATGTTTGAATCTGAACCTTCAAAACAGCTTTTTAAATGATAAATGGAAGTACTGGTACAAAACAGAACTTACATTTTAGACCATCAGTGATATGTATTTTAGCAGAACTGCCTTTTACAGAGCAAATGAATGTTTATTTAGCTAATTTTAGCCACTGCTTGTTCCTAAAATGTGTTCAGTAAACTCTTTTCTTACATAACCTATTGGTCTGCAAAATAGTATTATGGTATAAAGCCATTCTACTTCATCAAGGCTCTCACAACCACAGAGACTAAAAATAAAAATTTACAAACACCTGAGTCAAAGCTAACTGATCATTGATCAGGGTAAAAAACAGCCACATCAATCAGTCTGACAAAACCTATGCCAAGAATAAAAGTCATGATAGATACATCATTAGGTTCCCAAAACTTAAAATACCCAAAACAGCCAGCATCATGGCCTTCCTGTGGCTCAACAAATGTACCTACTGTAACTGCTGAAAGATCTAAAACAGCACAAAGCAGATTGTGAACTGTGTTGCAGCTAGTACAAGCTTCCATTCATTTTCTCAATCTTAGTGAGACTTGAACTTGAAATGCAGAATGCAACAGTATTAGATGCTACAATAAATCTTGGGATATTGGGGCCCCAGAGTCTCTGGACTTGTACCCATTTGAGTCTCTTTCGGACTATGCTTAATGTATGATAAGGGAAAGGAATCCAATTACTAAAATATTAAACAACTGTAGGAATGACGTGCAGAAAATATGGCCTGAAATAAGCAAGAAGATAAATGTATTGCATTCATGCCAAGCTATTTTGGAGAAAATGCCGACTGCCTCAGGACAATGTATTAAATATATAAAAGGTCTTTGCATTGTATAATTTTTTTAACTGACTTGTTTTCCAAACTTCTACTCATGTTAATCAATTCTGTCTCCTGCACTAAAAACAAAGCGTTTAATACTGAGATTTTTCAACATTTATCAAGTTGGATTTGTGATTTTAACTTTGATCATTAGTAGTAGAGTGACATAAATGGTAAGATTGGAGTAAGTTCAGGAATACTATGAGCAAACGAAACTCACTTTTTTTTAAAAGAAAGAAAATATGAGATTTTTTTCTGCCGAGTGACAACATAAATGCAAGACTGCCTGGGTTCAACAGCACTCTCCTGAATGGCTAGAATAATTTACTGTTGGGTTTTACCACTAGCTACAGTTAGTTCAGAAATACTCTTGGTCTTAAAACGTACAAAAATCGGCCTACTTACATTTTTGGAAAATTTCTATTTAACTAAGCTTTATGTATCCCAATAGATGGTAAGTCAAGATGTCACTAATTTTTTTCTTAAATTGCCATAACAAAATAAAAAAATAAGTTTGCACACAAATGAGTTAAACCACCAACTGTACTATGTTACGTAGATCCTCATGACACCAAGAGAGTTTATGGTATTTCAAGAATATATTGAAAAACTTATCTACAACACAATGATGAGTAAGTATATATTAAAAATAGAAGTACACCTGCACAATTTTAGTATCTGTACTGTAGAAGTATATAGCTTCAGTTTCACAGAGTTGGAAAACCAAAGAAGAAAAATAATAGTTGTCCTAGGAACTATCTTCCCCTACTTGTCCTAAAACAAACAACCCTGATCGAGCAAAACACGTAAGCACATGTGTATCTCTAAGCACAAGTAGTTCTGTTTACCTTGTTAGATTACAGAGCAATCATAATGTAATAAAAAATTTGAATGAATGCTCATTGTATACTATACAACTGATGTGGTAGTGTAAACTGGTTTATAAGTAGCTCCTTATATAGGCATAACTGTTTGGAATTAAGGAGTTTTATTGTACTGAAATGGAATCATAGTTTGAGTGGACTCTGTGGGCTCAATCCTCAACTGTGTTGTGTTAGCCAAACAGCCTAACAGAGCCAGAGGGCAGGTAACAAAGATTTGACCCTAAACCTAGGGGGGAAAAAAATCATAAATCCCTAAAAAGGACAATGTTCACAATTTTAAGTCTCACTCAGGAAAGGTTCACACCCATTATTTCTTCATAAATGATCTGGAGGATGGTGTGGATTGCACTCTCAGCAAATTTGCGGATGATACTAAACTGGGAGGAGTGGTAGATACGCTGGAGGGGAGGGATAGGATACAGAAGGACCTAGACAAATTGGAGGATTGGGCCAAAAGAAATCTGATGAGGTTCAATAAGGATAAGTGCAGGGTCCTGCACTTAGGACGGAAGAACCCAATGCACAGCTACAGACTAGGGACCGAATGGCTAGGCAGCAGTTCTGCGGAAAAGGACCTAGGGGTGACAGTGGACGAGAAGCTGGATATGAGTCAGCAGTGTGCCCTTGTTGCCAAGAAGGCCAATGGCATTTTGGGATGTATAAGTAGGGGCATAGCGAGCAGATCGAGGGACGTGATCGTTCCCCTCTATTCGACATTGGTGAGGCCTCACCTGGAGTACTGTGTCCAGTTTTGGGCCCCACACTTCAAGAAGGATGTGGATAAATTGGAGAGAGTCCAGCGAAGGGCAACAAAAATGATTAGGGGTCTGGAACACATGAGTTATGAGGAGAGGCTGAGGGAGCTGGGATTGTTTAGCCTGCAGAAGAGAAGAACAAGGGGGGATTTGACAGCTGCTTTCAACTACCTGAAAGGGGGTTCCAAAGAGGATGGCTCTAGACTGTTCTCAATGGTAGCAGATGACAGAACGAGGAGTAATGGTCTCAAGTTGCAGTGGGGGCGGTTTAGATTGGATATTAGGAAAAACTTTTTCACTAAGAGGGTGGTGAAACACTGGAATGCGTTACCTAGGGAGGTGGTAGAATCTCCTTCCTTAGAGGTTTTTAAGGTCAGGCTTGACAAAGCCCTGGCTGGGATGATTTAACTGGGAATTGGTCCTGCTTCAAGCAGGGGGTTGGACTAGATGACCTTCTGGGGTCCCTTCCAACCCTGATATTCTATGATTCTATGATTTTCACTGTTCTTCTAAAAAATGCAATCAGCACATAGAAGGATCAATTAAAAAAAAAGTATATCTAACAGAGCATCTAGTTCTTATCGTACCATAGACATAAGATGGCTTTGTGGCAATCCTAAATTTTCTCCATCCCAAAGCATATTGTTTTGAATGAACATATAAAAGGTCGAATGTGGGTTTTCAGTGGTGGGCAACGACACAAACTTGTTTCCACAGCACAGATCACAAAGTAAATCATAGAATCATAGAATATCAGGGTTGGAAGGGACCCCAGAAGGTCATCTAGTCCAACCCCCTGCTTGAAGCAGGACCAATTCCCAGTTAAATCATCCCAGCCAGGGCTTTGTCAAGCCTGACCTTAAAAACCTCTAAGGAAGGAGATTCTACCACCTCCCTAGGTAACGCATTCCAGTGTTTCACCACCCTCTTAGTGAAAAAGTTTTTCCTAATATCCAATCTAAACCTCCCCCACTGCAACTTGAGACCATTACTCCTCGTTCTGTCATCTGCTAAAACGTGCTGTGGACCAAGAACTATACCAAGAACTGGGTCCCATCTGTAATCCAGTTATTTTGGGGCTAACATTTCATTCAACCATGTGATAAGGAAGACAATTAATCACGTGAAGTCCCTTCACCATCGCCTGTTGATCAGGCGGCATTTTGTGCTATTTTCAAAAGCCACTGTCATCAGCATCAAAAAACAAACAGAACAAAAACAGAAAAGGGTCTCCTTGGAAGGAAATGTCAGTTTAGATTCTAAAATGCAGTTTTAATAAGTCCTTACAAACAGACAATATCTCTACCAAAGCTACAAAATTATTTACTAGGAGAAACCCCCACAAAATATCACACTGTTATAGTTAGATCACTGCTACTTCTGCAGTCCCATCAATGCCACTCCTGACTTATGAATCATTGTGGAGCCAAATTAAGGCTCATCTCCCGCTTAGGAAATTGGCTGCCTATACTCCACAGCATCCTCAGGTCCTTCCAGATGGAGGAGTGAAAGGCAGAACTCAGGACTGGCTACCTCCAGCCCACCACACTGACCTTTTCTTTCAGTACTCTTAATCTAAGCATTTTATTTAACGTCCACCGTCAATACAAAGCTTTTTAATTGAGTGTATGGGGAAAAGCAAAGTTGGTTTCCATTCTCATTGGCCAGCACTTAAACACATAATATATTGGATTTTAGAAGGATTGTTATCCCTTTTAGTATTAACAAACACTAAAAAAAAACAAAAAACAAAAACAAAAAAAACCAGGAGACAATTAAACAACAGTTAACTGTAGCAAACAGAATTACACTGGCTAGTAACAGGGTATGATGGAAAAAATAAAGAACATAGTCGGGGGATTGTCTCAACAGTATGCATTAGTTGTAATTTGCCTTTTAGAACAGCAGTTTTTAAACCCACAAAATCAGTAGGTCAGTAGAATAAAACGTTCATTCTTTCCTCCCTTCATTGCCTACCCATGAAACAATATTATGCTTGTGCTGGGATGAACAAATCAGTGCCACTGTACTTTTGCTCCGAGCAACCTTGTTCAGCTAGTGAGTGTCATTTTTAAACCTCTTTCCTCCCCATTCTACTACCCTTCTTGCTTGTGCAAACATGTCCCAACTACTCACAATTTTTAATTGGGGAAGGAAAGGAAGAGAACACATCATACGCACTATCCAAGAAAAAAAAAAAACATACTACAAAAATCTCAGAAATATCCTACACACCATACAACACAAACAGATTTGGTAATTGTGTTCAGAACTGCAACCCTTCAAATTCTTTCATTTCTAGTATAGTTTAATTATGCAGCTGAAAAACATTAAGTAACTGAATAAAGACAAAATTAACTACATTTTTTAAACTTCATTTATGGTAATTCTAAAGCCCTAGGCACTATCTGGAAACTGCAGTATTTCTGTAGCAGACTTAGCCTTATGTTTTGAAAGCAAAGACAACCGCTTGCCAAGCTTCCAGATCTTACTAGACCTGCCCCAATAAAGTAATTTCTAAGAGCCTTTGGGACTGTTTAATTGGAATTCATCAAAACTTTTTAAAAAATTCAAAACACTTAACGTCGCCTCTGATTCTTCTGTCTGGGGCCCTTTTTGTACAGTATGTCAAAGCTCTATTGCCCTCATGATGCTATTATTGAAAACAAGGCACCAGCCAAGAGCTTGCCTGACTCCACAGTCTTGGACTGGAATGCAGTGCCTCTAATATTAACTAAGGGCACTGGGACTGTGATTTTGTTTTTAAATTACATGGCCCTGAATAAATTTCAGCTACCATAGGATACTATGGAATAAGTTCTACAATGTTACTCTGCTGTTATCTAAACACAACCAATTACGATCTTCCGTGATTCTAGTACTAAGTCAAAATTGCTCTGGATTTCCTTCTACATCCTTTAACTTGTTTCTTTCTCTGCACACCATTTGCTCTACTTAATGTGTGAAACAAAATAAAACAAAACTTTTGTCCACCAAGCTTCTGCAGCAGCTGTACACAACAGGCAAGGAAACCTCTGTACCGTTTTGGCAATTCATTTCCTGCGATACCCTCCTCCTGAAAAATTCTGTTCCAACAGATACTTAACTACAACTCAAGGAATGGAGAGGATATTCAAGCCCCCACACAAAATCCATTTTCAGATTAATTTAACCACAAATGTAAACACTACAAATAATTCAGACCATGTTTCAGTTCAAGGCACCCTACAGCTTTATATTCTCATAAAGAGACTTCCCTGTTTTATCCTATAATATATTCACAACTACTGATTGCAGGCATAGATGTTGCTGGACATGAGTAAACTTGCATACAGCTTGGTTGAGTACAATGTTGAACTGTAAACGAGGGTGTGACAGGCAGTTTGATTTCAGTGCAAGGTTAAACTAAACACAAGGGTGTAATATACCATTGTGCTACAGATAGTGTTTTGGGGCCAGTTGAGGTAAGTTAAATACCCTGAAATTATAAACTTGAAATGTAGATAAAGTGAGGACATAAGCAATTGGGCCATAGATAATCTGCAAAGGTCCTTACATAAGAACATAAGAATGGCCCTACTGGGTCAGACCAAAGGTTCATCTAGTCCAATATCCTGTCTTCCAACAGTGGCCAGTGTCAGGTGCCCCAGAGGGAACGAACAAGTAATCAAGTGATCCATCCCCTGTCGCTCATTCCCAGCTTCTGACAAACAGAGGCGAGGGACACCATTCCTGCCCAATAGCCATTGATGGACCTATCCTCCATGAATTTATCTAGTTCTTTTTTGAACCCTGTTATGGTCTTGACCTTCACAACATCTTCTGGCAAGGAGTTCCACAGGTTGACTGTGTGTTGTAAGAAGAAATATTTCCTTTTGTTTTAAACCTGCTGCCTATTAATTTCATTTGGTGTCCCCTAGTTCTTGTGTTATGAGAGGAGTAAATAACACTTCCTTATCTACCTTTTCTACACCAGTCATGATTTTACAGACCACAATCATATCTTCCCTTAGCAGTCTCTTTTCCAAGCTGACAAGTCCCAGTTTTATTAATCTCTCCTCATATGGAAGTCATTCCATACCCCTAATAATTTTTGTTGCCCTTTTCTGAACCCTTTCCAATTCCAACATATCTTTTTTGAGATGGGGCGACCACATCTGCACACAGTATTCAAGATGTGGGCATACCATGGATTTATATAGAGGCAACATGATATTTTCTGTCCTATGATCTATCCCTTTCTTAATTATTCCCAGCATTCTGTTTGCTTTTTTGACTATTGCTGCACATTGAGTGGATGTTTTCAGAGAACTATTCACAATAAGTCCAAGATCTCTTTTTTGAGTGGAAACAGCTAATTTAGACTCCATCATTTTATATGTATAGTTGGGATTATGCTTTCCAATGTGCATTACTTTGCATTTATCAACATTAAATTTCATCTGCCATTTTGTTGCCCAGTCACCCAGTTTTGAGAGATCCTTTTGTAGCTCTTCCCATTCTGCCTGGGTCTTACCTATCTTTAGTAATTTTGTATCATCTGCAAATTTTGCCACCTCACTGTTTACCCCTTTTTCCAGATCATTTATGAATATGTTGAACAGGACTGGTCCCAGAACAGATTCCTGGGCAACACCACTATTTACCTCTCTCCATTCTGAAAACTGACCATTTATACCTACTCTTTGTTTCCTATCTTCCAGTTACCAATCCATGAGATCACCTTCCCTCTTATCCTGTAGCACCTTACTTCGAACCGTATGATGTCCAAACCAATTAGATTCAAGAAGAATAGATGTTAGTGGGTAAGAAAAATGTATATAAACTGTGTAGCATGTGCCATGATTTGCAAATGTGGTATCATCCTACCTAAACCCCCTGCATCTGGGCCTGGCCAGCATGGGCATAGAACTGTTACATGCTTAATAAAGTAACCCGAGTGAAGGAGTCTGAGTTTTTGGATCCCCGCAAACTGGATGAAGTGCTCTCCCAGAACTGGACGAGTTGTTCTGGATAAGCCGTGTGAAAAAGGTCTAGGAGAGGATCTCAACGCTGTTATCGTTGTCATTGCCTCCGATAACAATAGCAAGTAAACTGATGTCTTCACAGCTGGCTCCTATGCTATCCAGTTAATACCTGTTGCTAGAAAATTTACATATAATGCTTCTTTCCTGATGTTCAAATTCATCCCCTTTATGAGCCTTAGGACTCGAGTTCCTATTCAGACAATGCTGCTGTGCTGCACCCAGTTAATCATTCTTTTAAACACTAAGGATATTTTGCCAGCTAAACTGTTGGACTAGCTGAACATTTCCAATAGTAAAACGTCACTAATTTGCATGGACTGGGACACACACTGTTCAAATTAGCAAGTAAACAAACTCAAACAAACACAAAAATAATGCATCACAACATGACTTTGTGTTAATATATATTGTTAGTCATAGATTAAGTTTATAATACTTCCCAGAAAAGTACTGTAGTATACTAACAAAGTTTTAGTATGATCAGACCTCATTACAGCATCTGCTATTCAATCTTTGCTGAAAGAGGAAGAGAAAGCTCTTTCTTTGTGTAGATTACAAGATATGTCAGCCAACTCCTACTGTAAAGGCCACAAAGGGCAACAGGGGCAGGAGTAGCAGGAGTTCCTGGCTTCCATCCCCAATAAAATCCACTAGCCAATGTTCCCTAATAAAAACAATTATAATTAATACAATCATCAAAACAGAAAAATAAAAAAGGATACAATATGAGCTATATTATTTGCAGCTAAATGAGTGATATAGTATAGTATACACTAGACTCAGTAAATCTGGTTGTATGGATGTGTCTACCACCGATGTCTGTGTGAGTGATTGTATTTAATTGCAATTTTCTTTCTAGAACACCAGACCTTTGATGCCAAAACGTCTCACCCATTATTATGAAAATAGACATATGCAGGGCTACCAACAACCTCACATGGCTCAAGCGCCATAGGTTGAGAAATCATTGTTGGAGAGGGCAAAGGTGCCAATATCTTGGTTAGTATGACAACCAAATGTAATCAGTTATGGCAGTTCTTCCCAACTTCTCTTTAACTTGGTAAAAGGAAATATCAATGTCTAAGATGATGTGTAGAGAAAGACATACACACAAAAGAGACTAATAGTGTCCTTATGGGATCATCCAAAAAATGACCCACGCTAATGGAAAATGAAATGAATCTGAGCTATGATGATATAGCATTAATCAGTTGCTCATTATAACCTGAGAAATATATTCAATATTCTGCCAAATATCTTATACTTTCTCAAAATGACAAAACCAGTTTACAGAACTTGAAAAATGTTATCAATGCTAGAAAATGGAGCTGTATCCCATCATATCAGGTGTGGGAAGACTCAATGACTTGTGAAATGTAAACTCTGCTTACGGCACACAAAAAAAAAATCAAAGCTTTGGCTATATAAATCACAGAGTATGGTTCTCATTGTGCTCATGTGAATTGCTTTATAGTTGCCATGGAGTTCATGAATAAGCCTGCAGAGAAGATTTAAGAGTTCTGTTGTAATCAGTGAGTTTATGACTGCGTAGGGTCATGCATTAGACATGATAAACTTCTCTCCAGTGTATCATTCACAGGACAGTTTATCTCAGGCTTGTTATGGTGATCTTGAATTAATCTTTTTGGCAACTCTCTTTGACAGCAGTAGTCAAATTACTCCTAATAACTCTGGAGCCATTAACCCTTACAGATTTTCCTTGCAAGTCAGCAATCTTTAAAAAAAAAAAACAAAACAGAAATAATGGTACAAAGTGGAAAGTCAATTCATTGTCTTACTACAATTTAGACTCGTTAGACCGTAACACACAAATTAATAAAATTACACAGTTACTGTAAAAGTTCCACAAAAGAATTTAACGTAAGCAAGGTAAAATTTGTAAGCTTACTCCTAATGCACATTAAGTCCCAAACTAAGTATCACTCGAATGAGGTAACAATTTAATCTCTAGAGTTTTATAACTTATCACTGAATGACTAATTCATATGATTATTTATAAAGATATACCACTCACATGGATGGAGTATTTACATTTGCCAGATATTTTATCTTATTTGAAATTACTGAAAGAATATAAAGATGAGTTTGAAAAACTATATTGGAATTCTTGTGTTTAATGCATATTCATAAACAAAATATCAGCTTTGTAAAAAAGACAACAAATGTGAAGATTTAAGAGGGATTATCATCCTCTATCAAGAAAATATCCATTAATATAGCGCAGAAATAATACACACTCCAAATAATACTGAAAACAACAAAAGTTTAATAAAGCATTTCTGAAGAAATTTGTCCTGTGAGTAAGGCATTACCCTAGTAAATGGTGCCAGGTAGACAACTAGTACAGTAGCAAGTCCATACCATACAAATGTATAGCATTTGAGGTTGAACTCTCTAATGCTTAAATAAGCATATTCACTTACTGCCAAAGGTGTCTGTTTTCAGACACATGACCGCTTGTTTAGTTATTTCCTCAGAGGAAAAAAGCTGTAATGAACAGGAGACTTGGTCACATAAGAGAGAGAGAGAGGCCCACAAAAAGCTGTGTAACAAGCATTTAATTCATTGGTGATTCAAGCAGACGGGTGTACAAAGTCACAAATGTATTTATTTTCTTTTATGTCAGCTGTTTTATACTTCAGTTCTGTTCAGCTTGGTATAAGGAACAGACACTGTATATACATTTAGAAAAGCACAGCTAGAACTGTATGTTTTTGTATTTTTTTTCCTAAAGGGGCTTCAGTTGACCATAAAAAGGTAGCATTGATCAGCAGTGTTTCAAAAAACAAATATATTAAACAGCCTAGAAGCATTTTTCCTGTAGGAGCAGAACAGGATTCCATCTGGTTTCTCCAGTGCAAATGATGCTACGTTGCCCGAACACTACATGAAGCAGTATCTAGGTTCCACAAACGTCAATGTTTTATTTAATTACATTTAAAATGTAATTGATATCACTTGGTGGCCTCATCAGAAAAGCTATTACTGCACTACCTTAGAGGTTTCCTTCACAATGACTTTCCAACTTTAATTTTCATCTTTATCTGTGTTGCCTAATGTAGCTAAGAGAGTGATAAGAAAACCTGTGTCAGGTCTATAATAGTGCTTCCAACAATGGGTGAAGTGATAAAAGCTTTCATTTTAGGCTAAAGACCAAGTTAGTGATTTACATTATTTTCCTCCAGACCCAGCAAATCCTTTACACCCAGCTCCATTAGGCCCCAAACCAGCAATGAGATTCATATAGACTTAGGGTTGCCAGGTGTCCAGTTTTCGACCGGAACACTCGGTTGAAAAGGGACCCTGGCGGCTCCAGTCAGCAGCGCAGTGGGTCTGAGGTGCCTGCCTTGGCTCTGCACGACTCCCAGAAGCAGCGGCGTGTCCCCCGTCTGGCTCCTACACATAGGGGAAGCCAAGGGGCTCTGTATGTGGCCCCGCTCCGAAGCACCGGCTCGGCAGCTTCCATTGGCCAGGAACCATGCCAATGGAAACTGCAGAGGCGGCACCTGCGGATGGGGCAGTGTGTAGAGCCGCCTGGCCACGCCTTTGCACAGGAGCTCGAGGAAGGAACATCCCGCTGCTTCCAGGAGCTGCTTGAGGTAAGCGCCACCTGGAGCCTGCACCCCTGACCCCCTCCTGCACCCCAACCCCCTGCCCTAGCCCTGATCCCCCTCCTGCCCTCTGAGCCCCTTGGTCCCAGCCCAGAGCAGCTTCCTGCACCCCAACCCCTCATCCCCAGCCGCACCCCAGAGTCCGCACCCCCAGCTGGAGCCCTCACCTCCCCCCCACACACACACCCCAACTCCCTGCCCCAGTCTGGAGCCCCCTCCCAAACCCTGAACTCCTCATTTCTGTCCCCACCCCAGAGCCCTCACCCTCTCCCACACCCCGATCCTCAATTTTGTGAGCATTCATGGCCCGCCATACAATTTCCATACCCAGATGTGGCCCTCAGGCCAAAAAGTCCATCCTCCCCCCACCCCTCCCGAGCTAGTATACCACCAGGAAATGAGGGCAGAAGGTGGAAGCCTGTAGTCACTCTTTTGGCTTAGAGAGGGAAAGGAGACCCAGGGTAAGAACAGAAGCCCTGGGATCCCAGCCCTGAAGAAAGGGTTTACCCAGAAGGGTGATAGAGCAGAAAAGCGCTGCAGGAAATAGTAGCAAGGTTTGGGACAGCACAGACATTGGCCACTGATTTGAGTGTCTCTGAACTGGAACCCAGAATAGTGGGTGGGTTTGGCTTCCCCTAGCTGCCATTGGGGAAGTGGCATAACTGCGTTGGAGGACTGCCAGGAATGATACTCGCTCAACCAGTCCAGTGAGACTTTGATACCCTGGAAGGGGAACACTATAGTTACTTGGCCGGCAGGCCAAGCCACAAAGAGGGATCATCCTGACTCACAAAGAGGAAACACTAACTCCCAGGGTGAGAAAGGGGTCACAGCATGAATGACAGATGGACGGGGGTGTCAGACTGATAGAGAGCTAATCCCCAGAGGTGGCCACAAGAAGGCACCACAGCAGTGAGAACTAAATTCTGTGACACCCCACAAGACTAATCTCTTACAGTATACTAGTACTCTTGCTTCCAGCTGAAACAAATGAATGATCAAATGTGGAGAGATTCAGTTTTCTGGACATCAGAAAAGCCATGTTACAGACCTTACTGAAGGTTCCAGATAATTTAAGATAAATTAAGCTAAAGCTTGTTTGGCTAAAACAAGCTCATTTATTAAAGATTCACATTCCTTGGGAAGAATTTATAGGTGTTTAGCTCAATTTTCAGCATTCAAAAGCTTAATATATAATGGAGTGCAATGAAATACAGTTAACTTCTTCAATTAAAACAGCCCTGTGACGCTGGCAGCCCAGGTGCCGGCTCATGACAAAGACCCAGGGCCTCACTGAACACTGACAAATGCATAGCTAAACAATCAGTCTGGCTTACTTGTGGATTAGTATAGTTAAATAGATATTAGTGTTACAAGAACGCGTTTAGACTTTATGGAATGCTTGTAGGATGCTGCATGTATTAATCCTACTTATAATATAACTTTATACCACGGGATACATAAATTGAGTGTTTGCATTGTAAACTTCTATAATTGTGTCACTCACCAAACAGAAGAACCAACACTCATTAAGGTGAAGTGCTCATCCTGAACATAAAATGGCCCACTGAAGGCAAATGAAGCATTGTGTAGCATCAAAGGACAAAGACCTTGTTGGCTGCATTCCTCACTATCTCCAGGAAGGGGAGGCATACACATGAATTCATTCTATCAGTTTAGATTCTGGGGTGAATGGGATATAAATCCCCATCAAGGAGAAACAGGATCTTTATGCTGTCCAGACTCTGAGACAATGTCTACAAGCGTCGCCACAGAGCGATTAAATGGGACACTTTACAGCAACAGCAGTACAGCTGTGCTGCTGGAAGGTCTGTAGTTTAGATATAGCCTATGGGGCAGATTCCTAAATATAAGCAAGAGATCCTCATGCTGCTTCGCATGGATCAGACCGAAAGAAAGTACAGAGTTGCTTATTATAGAAGCTTATATTATCTTTTTAAATCTAAGATAACTCATTTGTGTGTGCACATTTCCTATTTTAACCTGGTAAATAATTCTTCTGGTCTTAGCTAATAAATCTTTAGTTAGTTTGTTACAGGACTGGCTACAGGCTTTGTCTTTGGTTTGAGATGCGAGTACACTTGACCTGGGTTAAGTGACTGGTCCTTTGGGACTGGGAATAACCTGAAAATCCTGATTTTTCGTGTAAAGTGACCATCATATAGTTCATCTTGCCTGGGTGGCAAGATAGACTGAAATGACCAACAGGACTGTCTGTGACTCAATGGTAAGATTGGTTTCAGAGTAACAGCCGTGTTAGTCTGTATTCGCAAAAAGAAAAGGAGTACTTGTGGCACCTTAGAGACTAACCAATTTATTTGAGCATAAGCTTTCGTGAGCTACAGTTCACTTCATCGGATACATACTGTGGAAACTGCAGAAGACATTATATACACAGAGACCATGAAACAATACCTCCTCCCACGCCACTCTCCTGCTCCCTTTAGATAAGCTATTACCAGCAGGAGAGTGGGGTGGGAGGAGGTATTGTTTCATGGTCTCTGTGTATATAATGTCTTCTGCAGTTTCCACAGTATGCATCCGATGAAGTGAGCTGTAGCTCACGAAAGCTTATGCTCAAATAAATTGGTTAGTCTCTAAGGTGCCACAAGTACTCCTTTTCTTTTTGCGAACGGTAAGATTTTTATAGTTCTTCAGGAGTTAACACTTGTAACGGTAAAAAAAAAAAGGACGCCGACTTGTGGCACCTTAGAGACTAACAAATTTATTTGAGCATAAGATTTCATGAGCTACAGCTCACCTCATTGGATGCATTCAGTGGAAAATACAGTGGGGAGATTTATATACACAGAGAACATGAAACAATGGGTGTTACCATACACACTGTAAGGAGAGTGATCAGGTAAAGGTGAGCTATTACCAGCAGGAGAGCGGGGGAGGGGGAACCTTTTCTAGTGATAATCAAGGTGGGCCATTTCCAGCAGTTGACAAGAACATCTGAGGAACCGGGGGGAGCGGGGCGGGGGGGAATAAATATGGGGAAATAGTTTTACTTTGTGTAATGACCCATCCACTCCCAGTGTCTTTATTCAAGCCTAAGTTAATTGTATCCAGTTTCCAAATTAATTCCAATTCAGCAGTCTCTCGTTGGAGTCTGTTTTTGAAGTTTTTTTATTGAAGAATTGCAATTTTTAGGTCTGTAATTGAGTGACCAAAGAGACTGAAGTGTTCTCCGACTGGTTTTTGAATGTTATAATTCTTGACGTCTGATTTGTGTCCATTTATTCTTTTACGTAGAGACTGTCCAGTTTGATGGTGGGATGGAAATTGTTGACATCATGGTGGAATTCCTCAAGGGCTTCTTTTCCATGGGTCCAGATGATGAAGATGTCATCAACGTAGTAGAAGCAGAGTAGGGGTGTTAGGGGACGAGAGCTGAGGAAGCGTTGTTCTAAGTCAGCCATAAAAATAATGGCATACTGTGGGGCCATGCGGGTACCCATAGCAGTGCCGCTGATTTGAAGGTATACATTGTCCCCAAATGTGAAATAGTTATGGGTGAGGACAAAGTCACAAAGTTCAGCCACCAGGTTTGCCGTGACATTATCGGGGATAGTGTTCTTGACGGCTTGTAGTCCATCTTTGTGTGGAATGTTGGTGTAGAGGGCGTCTACATCCATAGTGGCCAGGACAGTGTTTTCAGGAAGATCACCGATGGATTGTAGTTTCCTCAGGAAGTCAATGGTGTCTCAAAGATAGCTGGAAGTGCTGGTAGCGTAGGGCCTGAGGAGGGAGTCTACATAGCCAGACAATCCTGCTATCAGGGTGCCAATGCCTGACATGATGGGGTGTCCAGGATTTCCAGATTTATGTATCTTGGGTAGCAGATAGAATACCCCTTGTCAGAGTTCCAGGGGTGTATCTGTGTAGATTTGTTCTTGTGCTTTTTCAGGAAGTTTCTTGAGCAAATGCTGTAGTTTCTTTTGGTAACCCTCAGTGGGATCAGAGGGTAATGGCTTGTAGAAAGTGGTGTTGGAGAGCTGCCTAGCAGCCTCTTGTTCATATTCCGACCTATTCATGACGACAACAGCACCTCCTTTGTCAGCCTTTTTGATTATGATGTCAGAGTTGTTTCACGAAAGCTTATGCTTAAATAAATTTGTTAGTCTCTAAGGTGCCACAAGTCCTCCTTTTCTTTTTGTGGATACAGACTAACATGGCTGCTACTCTGAAACTTGTAACTGTGTTGGTGAAATCTAATTATAGAACATACAACCAGTTTGGGGTTTCTGCCCTGCTTTTTGATGGTCTGCCGTAAGGTTGGCAATCATTGTCATAAGCCATTCCAGAAAGTGTGACATTTGGCAAACTCAGAAGGATTCACATGCCCACAAGTCTGCTGGATTTACAGATCATAACCCAGCGCTGTTAAAAGTTTAAACTTGATATTGAGAGTTTTTAAAAGTTAAATGAATAGACACAATGAGTCGACCACAATCATATGATGGTCTTGAGACAAAAGACCTTGAAAAGTTATGTAAGGAGAGGGGAATAAACCATAAAAAGAGAGCCCCAGATCAGATATTGAGAGCTTTGCTCATAAGTTCTGACCAGGCATCCACACACTCTCCTGCCCCAGTCACTGCAGGGGAACTGGTCTGCTTGCAACAACAGTCAGCCCAGGAAGAACGTGAGCATGAAAGAATGATGGTGGAGCTGTGGTCAGGGAGACTGAGGCAATCCAAGCAACAGTCAAAGCCAAGAAGGAGGCTGAGGAGAGAGCCCATCAAAGACGCATGGAACATATAGCAGCAGCCAAAGCTAATGCTGAAGCTGAGGAGAGGGCACACTGGAAACAGATGGAAGTGCACACATTCCTGCTCAGAGTACTGGAGGAGCAAAAGGCGCTTCCTCAGCCTGTGAGTACACTCCCACACAACACTGGGAAGTGGGAGACAGTCTACTCAAATTTTAAAGAGACTGTGTAGTAGAGTTTCTGTCCACTTGTGAGAAACTGCATGGGATAACAAGATTCCAGAAGAAAAGGTTCACCAATTAAAAACTATTGTCATCTTCCCAGTTAATGATTTGGAGGAGAGTGATGCTATAGTGTATAAGAAGAAATTTAAAGAAAATATATTGAAAAGATTTAAGATTACCCATTAATCCTATCAACTGAAGTATACAAATCTTAACATTTGACAGTATCGCTCATGTTGAATACGTGCATAAAACATGTAATTTTATCAGACAATGGATGATGGGGTGCGGCAGAAGGTGATTATGAAAAATTGTTTAATCTGATGGCCCAGGAGCAATTGTTACGGGTAGTTACAGATGAGGTGAAGGCAGCCATCTTTGACAAAAACAAACAAACAAACAAAAAAAACTTTTCAGTTTTGGAAGCTGCAGCAATTCCTGATGAAACTACTGAAACAAGGGCTCACAGTGTTGGATCATATTAAAGAAGTTCTGTATTAAAATCACAAATGAGTTTGATTCCCCAGAGTTTAAATTCCAGGGTATTACTAATTAAGAGGTCTCTTGGTTTTTGGTATTGTTTCTCTCCCTCTATGTGTGAAACTTGCAAGCTGCTAACTGTGTTAGTACATTCTAAGACAGAGTCTGTTCTCAAAGCAATTCACAAGAGAGAGAGACTCAAAGCAATACTCTAACAACAGAAACAGCACCCAGAGACTCCCCGCCCTTTTGTTGTATTAACCATTGTGATTAAAATAGAGATAGAGGATGTATGTGGATGGATGCTTGGTGTGGATAATAACTGAATGATCAGGGAGGTGCCAGCCTAAGAATCCAGTGTCCATCGGCTGAAGAAGGTGTCAAGTGGAAATAACCAGAGGACCCCACCCGGAGGGCAGACTGGAATCCACCCAACAGCCTCAAGAATGGGAGAACCAAAGAACAAGATAACATCTTGGAGCCGTCAGGAATGTGCTATCTGCTGATTGATTCAGCAACAGCATGATGAAGCAATTCCCATAGACTGGCATAGGAAGAAATTCCTATAAAAATAGACTCTAAAAAGTGAGAACTTTGGGGTCTGATTCTGCAAACCAACTTCCAGGAGCATCAGATGAGCATCTGACAAGGCCCTGCTCCCTCCTCATGTCCAGGCCACCTGGCCAGTGGCTTGGCATGAGCAACTCTAAGGCTGGTAACTATGATAACAACCTTGCAGAACCTGTGTGTGTGGGTGTGTATGTGTGTGGGTGTGTGTTTGTATGAATGAATGTGTGAATAAATATGAGATTGAATGGAATGTTATAGCTATAACTAACTGCTTACTATGATTCTTTCTGTATTCACAATAAATGTGGTATTTTGCCCTTTTCCCTTTAATAAGATCCTGCTGGTTTTTATTTTATTGGTACAACAACAGGGGTGCAAATTTCAGGAGAAGGGAAATCCCCATCCACCTGGGTTGAGAGAGTGGAGGGGTCTGGGAATAAACCTAACCCCAACTTTCATAAAAACCACAATGGAGGCCAGGTTTTAAAACCCTCTGCCTGAAGGAAAGGCAGATAGTCTGACATCACTGTCTGGCTTCCAGCCATATAAAACCAAATTGTCCAAAATTTAGTCATCCCACAGTCCACACCCACAATCCCCAAGGTGAGTACCCCTACCATCGATCCAGCAAAAGAGGAGGTGAAAGGCCCAGTGAACTCTCTCTTAGGACTGAGTCTTGGGAAAGTAATGTAGAATTTATTAAAAATGCAAAAGGTAAATGGCATAGATTGTAAGGGCTGGAGGGACACAGTGTCCCAAATTGCTTTGGCCAAGGAAAATTTGGTAAGGGAAGACAACAAACTCCCTGGTAAGAATTTAAATATATTCGCTTTGGCTGAATTTTCTATAACTGCGCCACTGGATAATGTCCACATTGAGTGGTTTCAGAGTAACAGCCGTGTTAGTCTGTATTCGCAAAAAGAAAAGGAGTACTTGTGGCACCTTAGAGACTAACCAATTTATTTGAGCATAAGCTTTCGTGAGCTACAGCAGTGAGCTGTACTCCTTTTCACCTTGAGTGAGAGGATTTGAAAGGAGATGTTATTGTGGGCATTAGAAAGCCTCTTCCTGCTGATATTTTAATAGGCAATAATACTTTAACTGTGGCTAAGCAGGTTAATGTCATTAGTCACAGCCAGAAAGAGTATGGCAATAACTCACCTGCTTTGTCCGTGGACAGCGGGGAGGATTGGGGAGGGAGAATGCCAGCAGCCCTTTGTTAGATAAGGGATTTGAAAATTCCACTGCTTTGCCAGAGTCTGCTCTCAACTTAAGTGGGAGTCCAAAGGAGTTGGAGGCTCAACAGGCTGATCCTTCCCTGAACCAAGAGAGGATTGCAGCTCAGAATACCACCCCAGCCGGGGAAGGGCAGGGTAGATTTTTTTTTTTTAAAGGAGGTCTAGGGGCTGTCATTGAGAAAGAGAGATCCAAGTGAGGTAGTTGTGCCTGATAAGTACAGAACACAGTTGTTGCAGTTAGCTCATGATTGCCCATTTCCTGGACACTTAGGAGTGGAGAGAACCTGCGACAGGCTTAAGCAGAGTTTCTGTTAGCCTCATGTTTGAGACAGTAAAAGATGACTGTAATAGTTGTGACATGTCAGAAGTGTAAGAGATTAAAAGGGACCCAGCAAGTCTCTTCTCAGTCATTGCCAGCATCAAGGAGGTGTTTGCAGAACGTCTATAGATATTGTAGGGCCTCTCACTAAACCTTCCAGGAATGGAAAGAAATACATACTTGTTGTGGTGGATTCTGCAACCAGCTACCCTGAAGCTGAAATGGTGGCTACTGCTATATCCACCTTTTTCAGCAAAGTAAGTTTGCTCAAAGAAATCTTGTCAGATCGTCGTGCAAATTTCATGTTCTTAGTTTTCAAAAAGTTATGGGAATTGTGTGGAATGAGGAATATAAAGGCTGCCCCTTATTGCCAAGAAACTAATGGTCTGGTGAAAAGATATAATGGGCCTTTGAAAGCTATGCTGAAGATGTATGTCACCAGGTGAAAGAATGACTGGGATGTGTTACTCCTTTATTTGTTTTCCCACACATAGAAATGTTCCCAAAGAACTACTGGCTGTGCCCCCTTTGATCTCCTTTATGGGAGACATGTGAGGAGACCCCTAGATTTAATTCAAGGGTCTTGGAAGGGTAGTACAGAGGAGACAGGACAGCCTGTAGGAGAGGATGTCACTCATTTTAAAGAGAATTTAAAGGCTATGATGGACTTAATACAGCAAATCCTTAAAAGGAGTCAGGTGGTTCAAAAAGCTTGTTATGATAGGTATGCTGAAGAAAGACCTTTTGGCATAGGTGATTTGGTATTAGTGTTGATTCCAGTGAAGAACCAAATATAAGAGTGTTGGGAAGAACCTTCTGAGGTGATAGAAAGAATGAGGTCACTTATTATGTAAGGATGCCCTATGGCAGGGGAGCTGTGCAAAGTATTCCAATAGATTGAAAGCTGTGGAAGAAAAACTTGCAGTCTTCAGTCTTAGGTTGTTTGCAACAAGTCAGAGACAGTTTATTCTCAAACAATTGCAAGGGGGAGAGAACACACAGACATGGATTCTCCCTTCCTAGGCAGGTCTCCGCCAAACAAACAGTTAGGGCAAGCATTTATACCTTTTGATGCATACAATAATGATCAACAGCCCCATCTTGTTTATACATACTCCTTCCTGATATCTTACTTTTCTCAGCAGTTCCTGCTACAGTCTGCATTCCATTCTTATGTAACACAAGGTCAAAACTGCATCTCTTACAGTCTTCCCACTTGCTTCCCACTCACCCAGGCCCTGTCTTAAAGTCTTGTGTTGTTAGAGTGAACCTGACTCTTGCTCTATTCCTAAGAAAACTAAGATGTCTGCGTTCAAATTCCCTTTATCCCTTTTTCCACTTCCACAAAGCTTACCATGAAAGGGAGATGGCAGTGAATGTGATTTGTTGCACTGATGAGGGAACGTTTACTGTCCCCTTGATTGATCTGGTCAGGAAGAATAAGGAAGCAGTTACTCTGGAGAGCACTGAACCCCACCAAAAGCAGATGTTAGACCTTTTCCAACACTACAGGCAGGTATTTTCCAACCGGCCAGGTTTAACTGACAAAATTGTTCCTAGCAAAGCATATCGTGCTAAAGGAGAAATGCAGAAGAAAATTCAGGAGGAAGTGGAAAACATTCTGGATATGGGGGTGACTACTAAATCAAAAAGCCCCTGGACATCTCTGATTGTGATGGTACCTAAAAGGGATAAAACCAGGAGGTTGGGTGTGGACTTTAGGAGGTTAATAGCTATCACATGACCTGACCCGTATCCCACACCTTGAATAGAGGACCTACTGGATCTATTTGGGCAGTGCAAAATTCATAAGCACACTGGATTTGACTTGTAGGTAACTGGCAGATTCCCTTGGATGATGATGCCCAGGAAAAATCAGCTTTCACAGTAGAATCAGGAAGCCATCTTGTGTCATTTCTATTTAAAAGGAAGCGACACTTTGAATTCTCTCTTTAACCTACTTTCAAAAGCAGTCATAATAGATGAACTTCAAAGCACTGTACAGATATTAATTTTTAAACTGTCTAAAGGGAGGCCTACACTTAAAATGCTGTATTGGTGAAGCTGCACCAATGCAACTGTGCTGCTGTAGCGCTTAAGTGAAGATGCACTTATGCTGATGGGAGAGCTTCTCCCATTGGCGTAGTTAATCCACCTCTCCGAGAGGCGGTAGCTATGTCGACGGAAGAGCCACTCCTGTTGACATAGCACTGTCTACACAGGGTCTTAGGTCGGTATAACCGTTGCTCAGGGGTGTGGATTTTTCACACCCTGAGTGATGAAGTTATAGCGGTCTAGGTCTGTAGTACAGACCTGGACTAAGAAATAGGTATCATCCTCATTTTACAGTATATGAGAATCAAAATGTTCAGAAGTGACTAGTGATTTTGAGCGCTCAACCTGAGACATTTTAAAAAGTGCCTGATTTTCAGAAAATGCTGAGCAATACAGTCTAAAAATTGGGCTCTTTTAAGGTGTCATAGTTTGGGCAATCAAATATTGAGGCATCCAAACTCACTTTTGAAAATCTTGGCCAGACAGATTGAGTGATTTTTCCCAAAACCACATTGTGTTTCAGTGCCAAAACCAGTAATGTAACTCAGGAGCAGTCTTGACTGCCAGTCCCTAATCAAAAACACTAAATAGAACACATGGGGTAAATTCACAGCTTTCAAAGTTTGGGGATTTAAAGAGTGCATGTGACATTTAGCTGGTGATATCCTAATCACTGGAAAGGTCTACTGAAGAAAAGTACCTTCCCACTCCCTTCTCCATCATACTACACAAATCTTATTTCTTGTCCAGATAAACGTCGTTTGTTACTACTGTCAGATACCAGAGGGAGCGTGCTCTAGTCTTTAGATAGTTGACCAAGAGTCAAGACTTCTGGATTCTAATCCCAGTTCTGCCACTGACTCACCACATGACTGCATATCACAATCTGTGTGTTCAATACCTCATTTTACACTGGATACACTTCACCACACAGGGGGTTTTAGCTCAAGTTTGTACAGTGATTTCAAGATGTAATTTTCATGTATTATTACTCCACAAGTGGAGGGCTGACATATACTTCTTTGCTCTCTTAATTTGATATTACAGATTTCTAGAGTGGTGGCAGCTGGAACAAAGGTTGAGGTCAGAGTAGTTACACGTTGTCTGCATTCATTATAACTGATGCTACTATTAGAAAGCAGTCAGTCAGTCTGGAAGAGATCTAATTTACCATTGAACAACAAACCAGGAGTGTTTATTCTGCTACTACAGCACCTGTCGATTTTAGTTTGTCTTTTACCAATCCCATGAGAAATCAAACATATTGTATGCTGGAGTTTGCTTCTTTCTCCACTAAGAGAGAGAGAGAGAAAGAAAATTATTGTATGCGAGGATAATAGTTTTCCAGTCTATAAAATATGATACTCAATTAAGAAAAAAGAATAGAGGCCTGTGATCTAAGCTAATTATTCCATCATATAATGTAACTGGTTTCTGCAGCATGTTTCTGGTATCGCACTATGTAACAATCATTTATTTGTGTATGTTTTGATGTACATTTACTGTTACAAATAACCCAACAAAACATTTAACCCTGGAAACTCACTAAAAACTTTTAACAGATTTAAGCAGGCTTAGTCTCACATCCTCCTATTTTCCCTCCAAAGCAATCTCTCATCTAGTTGTCATTTTCCATGGTCAGTCTAAGTATTAACATGGCACAGAATGGCTGGTTGATATCTGCTTAGATTCTGAATAAAGAATCCATCACTAGGGTACAAAAGCCAGCTCCATTTTGTGTGGAGCTAGTGAAGTACTTTGCAATCTTTTCAGCACTTCAGTGGCAGAGTCACAACAGCATGAGGCTGTAAGCAAAATCCTGTTGGACTGTACCCTGTTGTGGTTATTTCATTTCTGCCTATGTAGCAAATCCAAGTTTACTGAAAAGGTTAACTAAATTCCCTGGTCAGGGAACTGTGAAAAAGCCAGGACTCCTGGGAATTAGACAGCCAACTCTGGATTTTGCGGATGTGGAACTGCAGACTACTACTGAACATATTTTCACTGCAGCAGAAGTGATGTTGAATTCCCTAAAAATCAGCCACAGAAACTGGCTCTGAAGCTCTGCCGAATTCCAGGGGCACTGCTTATGACCACAGTCAGTCTGAGGTATTTAGTTTAAGAATGATTAACCACAGATGAATTGGCCTTTTGTTTCTTTTCTGCCATTTCAGAGTCCTTTCTAGTGTTCCATCTATCTGATGTCTGGCCACGTCATGATACTGAAGTAGACTATTTGAAATAATTCCATTTACTTTGGCCTGCATACAAGTCTGGATAAAGAGTTTAGTCAAAACACCTCTTCATATCACAGACTGTCCTTAAAACAGTACACAGAGATAGCATGGCAAGAAGCTATTAGCTCTGTTTCACACTTTAAAGTACTTCAGTTTTGATTTACAAACACTTAAACACACAGTTTATGCAAAACCAGATCATTGGCCAAAGTAAGCAACAACATGAACTAAAATTAAAAATAATTTGCACAAAACTATTAGAGTTGAAGAACCCTGGGAAAACCCAGAGGGAAAGCAAGCTCTGTCTAAAATAAAATAAAACTCTATTTTATAGTCAATATAGAATATAAGTTAAAAAAAGAGTAGCAAACTACACACTAATTGTTGAAACCAGAATAGCAGAAACAAAAAGCAGTTTGATAACAACCACTAGAGAGCCAGGGATGTAACAGTCACAGAAAGTGTAAGGGAAGCAAAATACACTGTTTGGGGGTCCTTTAGTCAGAAGAGACTGGAAGAATGAGAAAAGGAGTACTTGTGACACCTTGGAGACTAACAAATTTATTTGAGCATAAGATTTCATGAGCTACAGCTCACTTCATCGGATGCATTCAGCGGAAAATACAGTGGGGAGATTTATATACACAGAGAACATGAAACAATGGGTGTTACCATACACACTGTAAGGAGAGTGATCAGGTAAGGTGAGCTATTACTAGAAGGAGAGAGGGGCGGGGGGGGCGGCACCTTTTCTAGTGATAATCAAGGTGGGCCATTTCCAGCAGTTGACAAGAACCTCTGAGGAACGGGGCGGGGGGGGGGGGGGGAGACTAAACATGGGGAAATAGTTTTACTTTGTGTAATGACCCATCCACTCCCAGTCTTTATTCAAGCCTAAGTTAATTGTATCCAGTTTCCAAATTAATTCCAATTCAGCAGTCTCTCGTTGGAGTCTGTGTTTGAAGTTTTTTTGTTGAAGAATTGCCATTTTTAGGTCTGTAATTAAGTGACCAAAGAGATGGAAGTGTTCTCTGACTGGTTTTTGAACGTTACCATTCTTGACCTCTGATTTGTGTCCATTTATTCTTTTACGTAAAGACTGTCCAGTTTGGCCAATGTACGTGGCAGAGGGGCATTGCTGGCACATGATGGTATATATCACATTGGTAGATGTGCAGGTGAACGAGCCTCTGATAGTGTGGCTGATGTGATTAGGCCCTATGATGGTGTCCCCCTGAATAGATATGTCGACAGTTGGCAACGGGCTTTGTTGCAAGGATAGGTTCCTGGGTTAGTGGTTCTGTTGTGTGGTGTGTGGTTGCTGGTGAGTATTTGCTGCAGGTTTGGGGGCTGTCTGTAAGCAAGGACTTGCCTGTTTCCCAAGATCTGTGAGAGTGATGGGTCGTCCTTCAGGATAGGTTGTAGATCCTTGATGATGCGTTGGAGAGGTTTTAGTTGGGGCTGAAGGTGATGGCTAGCGGCATTCTGTTATTTTCTTTGTTGGGCCTGTCCTGTAGTAGGTGACTTCTGGGTACTCTTCTGGCTCTGTCAATCTGTTTCTTCACTTCAGCAGGTGAGTATTGTAGTTGTAAGAACGCTTGATAGAGATCTTGTAGGTGTTTGTCTCTGTCTGAGGGGTTGGAGCAAATGTGGTTGTATCGTAGAGCTTGGCTGTAGACAATGGATCGTGTGGTGTGGTCTGGATGAAAGCTGGAGGCATGCGGGTAGGCATAGCGGTCAGTAGGTTTCCGGTGTAGGGTGGTTTTTATGTGACCATTGCTTATTAGCACGGTAGTGTCCAAGAAGTGGATCTCTTGTGTGGACTGGTCCAGGCTGAGGTTGATGGCGAGATGGAAATTGTTGAAATCATGGTGGAATTCCTCAAGGGCTTCTTTTCCATGGGTCCAGATGATGAAGATGTCATCAATGTAGCAGAAGCAGAGTAGGGGTGTTAGGGGACGAGAGCTGATGAAGCGTTGTTCTAAGTCAGCCATAAAAATAATGGCATACTGTGGGGCCATGCGGGTACCCATAGCAGTGCCGCTGATTTGAAGGTATACATTGTCCCCAAATGTGAAATAGTTATGGGTGAGGACAAAGTCAAAGTTCAGCCACCAGATTTGCCAGGACATTATCAGGGATACCGTTCCTGACAGCTTGTAGTCCATTCAAAAACCAGCCGGAGAACACTTCAATCTCTTTGGTCGCTCGGTTACAGACCTAAAAGTTGCAATTCTTCAATAAAAAAAGCTTCAAAAACAGACTCCAATGAGATGCTGCTGAATTGGAATTACTTTGCAAACTGGATACAATTAACTTAGGCTTGAATAAAGACTGGGAGTGGATGGGCCATTACACAAAGTAAAACTATTTCTCCATGTTTATTCCCCCTCCACCCCCCAGTGTTCCTCAGATGTTCCTGTCAACTGCTGGAAATGGCCCACCTTGATTATCACTACAAAAGGTGCCCCCCCACCCCTGCTCTCCAGCTGGTAATAGCTCACCTTTCCTGATCACTCTCATTACAGTGTGTATGGTAACACCCATTGTTTCATGTTCTCTGTGTATATAAATCTCCCCACTGTATTTTCCACTGAATGCATCCGATCAAGTGAGCTGTAGGTCACGAAAGCTTATGCTCAAATAAATTTGTTAGTCTTTAAGATGCCACAAGTTCGGCTTTTCTTTTTGTGGTACAGACTAACACGGCTGCTACTCTGAAACCTGGAAGAATGAGGTTGTTTAAGCATCTGTAGCCACTGATCAGTCAAATTTCTCCATTCTGAATTACGAAGCAGCAGATGGAGGCGCAATAGAGAGAAAGAAAGATCTTTCCCAAGGATCTCTCTGGAGTGATTGTAGCTGAATTTGGTTATTTGATTTCATAATTGTACCGGTAAACACAGACCTTTAAATGGGAAACGTTAACAGTTGTGAAAATACATGGGAACAGTCCGAAACCAACATCACTATAAATTAAAATGCTTTCTTGTGCCTGGAGCTTTGTCACAGACTCCAAAGGACTGAAGAAAAAAGGCACCATGCATTATGAATCTTGGAGAGCTTTTTTGAATGTGGAAACACTGACATTCTTGAACTTTCCAGCGGACTACTTTTTCCAACATAAAAACCATCACATTTAACAGAGTAAGTCTGAAAAGTTTTACCAGAAGGTCATGAGGTTGCGTAGAAAAGTTTTAGTTCCACCCTAAAATAAATGGAATAATATCACTGCGTAATGTTTATTCACTATATTTTTTCCACACACTAACATATTGGTTAACTGGCTTACAGAAATCCTTAAGTTTGTGCTTTTATTTCACCAATTAATAAATATTAACCCATTATGGAAGAAAATCTGGAGAGTGATGGGAATATAAAGAGCTCACGACAGGGTTTTTGAACATTCCTGTCCCCCACTTCCAGTTTAACAATAATTTAATTGGTGCTATAACTACTGTTTTAAGACACATTTACAGTCAAATGGGAGATCTGAGAGGTGGTGTCAAACATTACTCCTTTTTAATAACTACTGTAGATACATGTCTGATCCCCAGGGCTGAAAAATTATCCTTTAGTCATTCCACCTTTTGCCTGGAAGTCAGAATAGTTAAGTGCTATTATAGTGCCATGGGACTTAGGTTCAGAGGGTTCTATTTCCCTATGTTCTAGCCTCTGATCTTCAACCAGCATTACACACTATTTATCACTCTGTGCCAAGAGTCATATGAGCATTTGTGGAAATAGCATCTTTTGAACGAAAAGGGCCCACATTTACCATTAAAGATGTAATTTATTCATTGTTAGTAGTGACTTGCTCAGCTTTGCTAAAAACATTATTGGTGTTAAGCCCAGGCTATACTTGAAGGTTGCACAAACCAAGATAATCTTGCATAAGGATTTACATTAACTATAAAAATATAGTACACAAAAGATATAAAATACACAGGCCTCTAATTTTTCTTCGGCAAAATTCACTTCAGATGCCCAGTTACCATTGTGATAAGTACAAAAACTACAGATGGAGCAACCTCCCATCTGCTCTCCATATAGCTCACAATGCAATCCAGCACTTACTTACAAAGGAAAAAGGAAGCCATTATTATATAGTGACTACCCAATGTTATTCTGTTCTAAAATTTTTGAAGTTGGAATATTACATGGTCTCAACAACAGAAACAGCGTCCAAAAGGGATATGGTCAGTGATCAGCATTCCATAAAAGTGCCCAGTCAGAATAGGGCTCTGGTGTTTACGAATGTGAGTTTACATTCTCAGCTTTGAGCCACATTTTTTATTAAAGATTTTAAAATGCCCACCTGGGCAGTAGGCACTTTGCACAATATGGTCTCTTTTTAATCTGAACACAACCAATTACGGCCCCAATCCTGGATTGTGACTCATGAAAGCAGACTGCTGCATGCATGCAGTGCCCAGTTATTTCAACAGCAGTCTGCCCTCATGGATCATAACCACAGGATCAAGGACTTCAATTTTACATCCACTTGAAGTGCAACACTACCACAAGCTCACTAAACCATAGTAAAAATCACCACTCTGATATATCCCAAGTCATCAGCCACCCCTTTCCCAAACATCGAGGGAAAACTGAAGTCTTAGCAAACCATTTAGGAGATCAAAAGATTTGAATTCTGACAGATGAGATGATTCAGGGAGAGTCTGAATTCCAGAACTGCAGTGTCGTCATTGAAAATGCTCGGCTAGCAGCACCTTCCTTTAAAGCCAAGGGGTGGGGGGAAGGGGAGAGATCCCAGCTCAAAAGACTTCATATATCAACTGCAGCAGCATAGCACAAAAAGAAGGGAGGTCACCAATAAAACCCTATCCCAACCCTTTTTTACTGTATTGGTTAAAAGCAAGAACATCTCCAACTCAACTCAAGCTGAAGTTGGCAGCCAGTTGTTAATATGTATATTCCCTTCTAAAGTCCCTACTTAATAGCCACAGGGGGACTATGTTCAGTTTCTAAATGGTCTCAAAATGTATAACCCTGCAGAGCAGATTATAGGATGACTCGTTCTCTCAGGACACCCCTCACTCCCATCTTCTCTCCTCCATCATTTGATTGTGTTCACCATGACATCAGCTGAACAGCTTCTAGCCACATCTCTTCATATTTTTCCAGACTGGCACCATTGGAGGAAAGGAGTTATTAAAACCAGGACTAAGCAGAGCATTCAATTTAACACCAATATGTCAAATTAGAAATTTCTTGTATAATTATTTAATCCATAAAACCACCACCAGTCATATATAAAACCACTCCTCACTTCATAGGAGAGGTTTCAATGCTTTGTTTTAAGGTTTGTTTCCAGAGTACTACTCAGAGTAATGAGGGGGGTATTATAGAATTAATGTCAAATTGGTTTGCAATGACATCACATGTGGTGACTGTTAAATGGAAAAACCTGAAACCTTTTCCATAAATCTTCATTCTCCCTCCTCTCCTGCTATTGAATGTGTTCTGTGTATGTATAGGTTTTTTGGGGGAGGGGGTTTGGTTTTTTGAAGTCTTTCTGGTATTGCAAATGCAGAATTTCAAAATTGGGACATTTAAAGTTGTCTAAGAACACAGACATGTATAGGTTCAATACGGACCAAATACACTCTAGCACCCCATTGATGTCAAAAGAGTCGCTCATGTGTAACTGAGGACAGAGTTTGGTTCCGAGTAACTAAAAAGGGCATAGAATATCAAATCAGCCCTACTTCCATAGTAGGAATTTAACAGGAAACAGCGTGCAAACTGGAAGCATCTACAAAAGGTCAAATTTTCACTGGAATCAGTTTAAACTAACAAACAGTAGAATTTACCTCACGAGAACTCAGGCTACATTGTGGTTAATAATATAATTGCAGAATGGCTGTGGAGGTCAGTCATACATTTGCACCATTTAGTCTTTACAGTTTGATAGCTTGTTGGCTACTTTAGTAAGTTGGCTTGTGTGTGAGCTTTCCTCCACCCTGGATGCAAAGTTCATCTTGCCAGTAAAGTTACTGCCAGTGGCTGACAGGTGATTCTTAATAATGATATCCTAAAGAGTTGAGAGATAGTGTTTGTCTTATCAGTTATAAATAGGTCTCTCTTCTTATTCAGATACTTTATTAAGTTAAATACATTCCTCTACAAATGTTGCATTGCATAATAGATTAGGGATGTTAAACTGTGGTGCCTTAATGGTCATGAGTCATCCCAAACTTCTAATGTATACCAAAAATCATGGCAAGTAATTAAAACCCATAGTTTCAGCAACTGATGTGATACTCTAAGGAGACATGAAGTCAGAGGTGGTATTTTGCTATTCACTGACTTGTCTACAAATGTAACTGTTTCTTTGGTTTGGCTGGTGAATGCAGATGATAAACTGACGCTGGCAAAAGAAAAAGGGATGGTCACTTTTTTAAACAAAACCAGGCTTGTTTTGTCAGCTAGAGAGAAACGAGTAATCATGGACACATGCTGAACGTGGGTCACAGCAAAATTGAGATGGCTCTTGCCTCACTTTCAATTAGACAGCTTAGAAGCTTTTTTAGACATTAGAGCGCCCTGGTATCAGAAACTGAAATCTCAGCAGGTCTATTAGCATCCTTTCTACCAATCAGCACTCAAAATAAATGCAACTCTGACTGCATTCAAACTTTATATTAGTTATTTTTGAACAGAAGTGGCAATGAGCTTTTTACCTTCAGCTGTATTCCTTTCTGTTGCTAGAAAAAGATGTTTCAGCCAGCAAAAGAAATCTATTAATACAACACATTTATTTTGCTATGTTTCATTGTTCTGTAGACTTTTGGGGAACATACAACAAAACTGAGATCAAGAGTTGAGTAGGATTCAAAAAAGAATTTACATTCATAGAGATAATGAGAGCACCCAGATTCACACTAGATTTAAAAAAAAATAGAAGGGACAAAACCCTCATACTTCAGGACATAAGCTGATTTAAACTAACATGGGTTAAGAACAAACTTCTGATGGGTTGGTTATTCCAAACTCTCTACTATGGGATTCTTGCACCTTTTTCTGAGCAATCTGCTGCTGGACACTATCTGAGACACAATACTCAACTAGGTGCCTACTGGTTTGTTCCAGTACAGCACTTCCTGTGTCCCTATTACAGAAAATTAAATGGGAGAAACCCAAGCATACCTAGGAGCTATGAAGGTATGTTAGTTGTTGCCCAACATTTCCATATTCAGTCACATGTGATTTAAAAAACAAAACAAACAAAATGACAAGAGTACACTGCATGACATATTGCAAATCTGGTACACCCAGGTAACCAGTCATATGACATACTCCTGTCTGACATCCTTGAAAGCTTCTCCTAGTGAAAGAAATTTTTAAGCCAACTTGTAATAAATACCACATACAAATCAATTTGAAAAAAAAAATTCATTCGTAAGCCAAGTTAAATAGTAGCCAACATTCGACTATAACCCTGCAAAGTCCATGTTAACATCCAGTATGAGAATTATAAAATAGTATGATGATCACAGTCAGACATTTCAAACAGCATGAAATATGCTAATATAGTAATAAAAACACTTTTACCTTATATCTCATTTTAGGACACGAATGAATGTAGAAACCCATATAGTAATAGCACAGCTCAGAAGCTTTTTCATGGAGTTGCCTAGTGAAAGCAATTTCCCTGTGAAAGTGAAGAAAAAGGAATAATTTTGAATGCAAGTCTTCATAGATACATGTACCCTTTTTATAAAGGAAATACACTACAGTTACCTAACTCTTGGCTGAAGAAAAGCACAAAACTCTAGTCAAGTAAAGAATGAAAATTGTAAACTCAAAAGCAATTTTATTTCAAAACCACAAAAACTCAAAACACCATTTCAAACAAAAGAGCCTCATTTTTGGCCTACCAATTGGCTGATCTGAATTCAAATAGCAAGAGGTTAAAGGCACCCATTTAACAGGTTTCTTGTTCTATAGAAATCCGGCCCAGTAATTATATAGAGACAGGCTAAAACAGTACACGCAAACATCAGAGCATTTTTAAAATCAACAAGTTTCAAGGAGAAGCTTCTTGTTTATTCTATTGTGTGTTCTAGCGATTTATATGCAAATATTTCCATCTTCATGCAGCAAAAGCTATTTTTCACGTATATAGTGCCTGTTCATATGACTTCCTCATGTAAATTAGGAGAGAAAAACATCACAATACTTCACAATAAGTTTCTCTTTTTATTATACTGGCACTGGGCACTGCTGCTATAGTAAAAGTTTTGTCAGTGTTTCCATTATCATGCTTTTTTTTAAAGCATTTGTAACTTGGAAGTTTAAATTTGCATCTGGCTGAAACATGGATGGAAGCTCACCACTCTCAGTGTCTAATGGATCTGTGTGTCCATGTGTGTTTGAGAAGGAAAGGGGATAAGCAACATTTGTTTTTAATTCCTTTAACTGTTCAATTACTAATGTGGATATTGCGAGATATTGAGATCCTAATATGTTTAACTTTTTAAAAATTACATGATGCTTACATATAATGGAAACTAAGTGTTTTATTAAATGTACTCTATACCTATGCATATATTCAATTCAAATAGAAAACTTTTGGACACAATTGCAGAGGGCTGGTCCTTTCAGATGAGTCATGGAGCAGCGTACCAGTCATAGGCTCCGCTAAGGAGAATGAGCTAACCCAGTTCCACCCATGAGTAGTTAATTATCTAAGTGGCTGGATGGCAGCTAATTAGCAACACTTGGGCCTTATAAAATGGCTGAGTAGAGTCTGGCACTTGGAACCACAGGGAGTGAGTAGGCTCTCATGTAAGGTCCTGAGCTAGCCCCTTGAAGGGAAAGCTTAACTCCAGAGGGAACGGCTCAGGGGTCAGCACTATAACCCAGAGAAGAGAAAGACCAGGGCAATCCAGACAGGGACTGGGAAAAGGGCCCAGAAAGGGACTGAAGAGAAGCTCCAAACGGCAGAAGAACATTTTTGTTTGTTGGGATGCTTTAGTTTCTTGTTTTGTGACTTGATTGGAGGGTTAAGACCCCTCTCTAGAACTGACTAGAGCACAGAGAGCCAAGATAACTCACCTTGAGGTGAGAAACGGAGGTAGGGAGTGACTACAGTGCAACACAGGGCCAGCAGGGGGTGATACAGGACAGTCACTCTCCAAGACAGATAACAGTTTCTGCACGTGTTTAAAATCCAGCCAAATAAAAGGGCATTTAAGAGCTTAGTATGAATACTATAGGCAAAATAAAACCTTTTAAAAGTAATTACAATGTGATTTAAGCAATGTTAATATTTCCATTCAGATTACTTTGGGTCCAACTAAACAATTGCTAAACAAAAGCTGGCATTTAAAATGAAAAACACTATCTTTATATTTTAAAATCTTTTCAGTTATAATTTTCTTTTTTTCTTATGGAACCATGTTGCATGTAGATTCAACCAGATGAAAGCAAGAACATTCTTAGTTAAGGCTGCCACTCCATCTTTAATTTACATATCATATGACTGTGCCGTCCATATACAGTACGTGTAAAAGGGACAATGGAGCCCTTTAACTACCTTTTATAAAACATCAGTGTGTGACCTTTTTTAAAAATGATGCACATTTAGTAAAAGTACAGTATACTTGTAAGCTATAATCCCCTACTGCGTCCACATTAACTAAATTAACATAAAACTCTTAACTAGTATTTCAATGCTACATAAAATAGTTCAATTAGAACTTGAAATATATTTGTTCTGTAAAAAATGTAGAGTACTATGAAGTGTTAATTTTCATGACATTAGGTAGTATTCAAAAGAGGGTGAATTTCATTCTGGGAATGGGAATAGTGCAATTCTAAGTGTATTTTTGATCAGTTTATATCATGTAGTGAAAATCATTAATGCTGATATCTTACTAGTAACTTTCTACTCCTCTCCTTGTTCTTTACTTGTGTTTCTACACTACTTAGTCAACTTCAGATCTCTTCCTTTCTACACGCTCAGCAACATACATTCTCAACAGCATATAGTGGAAGTGACAAAACTAAAGTAGTTCCAATCTCCTCAGAGTAAAATTGGTAACAGGTTTTATAATATCAGGTTCCTTTGCGATTTCCTAAATTCTCTCTAACTCTGTGTGTGTGTGCACACGCGCACGTAAGAAGAGTAACACTATGTTGGCCCCTTCTAATACCATTGGGAATTCAGCTTTACTGCCTCAAACGCAGCACGATTTATAAGCTGGCCTCTCAGCTTGTTGAGCCATGAAAGTGTGTTGTGCCTACATAAAGTTTAGAATTTATTATGTAGGAAATTTAGATCATTCCAAACATTCACGTGCATGGTCTATGTCAATCTATTGTTAAATAAAGAAATGTGATACATACAAAAATATATAAAAACAGTCCTAAAATACAGCACTCTTTCATGTGTTCAGCACCTTTGAAAAATCAGGTACCGTTTATTTAGGTGCCTAACTTTACGCAACACAATTTGGGTTGATGAAGTATTCAGTGAGTCTTGTCATGGTCTCTGCTTAAATGATGTTGTGACAGTTTGGGAAAGTTCTTTATGTAAAACTTACAACTTCGGGTTGAAGTTTATGAAACTACTGTATCACTGATTGCATCACTGTATATTGTAGCAGCCATTTGCTAACTGGGTGTGTGTCATGAACCGCCCAGACTAGGTCAGGGGAGGTGTGACAGGAATAATTATAAAAGTTGTTAACCTGAATGCAATGGTCTTCCATTCAGATGGAGGCACTCTACAAGAATGAGACGGCTGCAGCCTAGAAGAAATCCGTTCTCCCCATGCATGTCAATAGGGCTTGGGGAGTGGTGGGCCTGAGCAATGGAAAGTCCTCGGGGGGGGGGGGGGGGGGAGGGAGAATAGGAACAAAGACAAGGGCATTAGGAGCTGCTGTTAAAAAGTGACATGTTCTCTGACATGTTCCAGCAGAGCGGTCCAAAAATTATGAAGACTTGGTGGAAGGGAACTGTGTAGAGATCCCTGTGTACTGTGATTTCTTGTGCTTTCACTATGAGTAAAGTGTGATTAGAAAGTCCTCTGAGAAGTCTGTATGTTACTTACTTCAATCATCACATACTCCTGAAGTGTTGAACTATAAACCAGAGTACCCAAGAGGGTGAAGCTCTGAGGAAGGTGTGCTTGAGCAACTGGGGCATCCTGGATAGTGGTGCCAGGACTCATGCACGTTACACCCGGTGCGTACCACTGGCAGGGGCAGAGCCACAGGAGAAGGGCAAAGGAGCATTTGGCCCCCACCCCTTTTGAAATGCGCCACCCCCCAAACAGAATGTCATTGCAATCTGGTGCCCCAAGCCATACCACCACTAACTGAAATTTGGTCATGACAGCAAGGCAACTGGGCCAAACCAGAATGGTACCATGCTAAGTTAAAGTGAAAGTGGTTCAGTCATACATACCATGTGAAAATTTTGGGGGGCTTCTCCTGGTCTCCGGGGCCAGCATTGGTCCACGGAGCCCAAGGGAGCTGGATTGAAAAGTCCCATTCCCTAGAAGTTGTACAAGAATCTATGCCTGAGAAGTGTGCCTGAGAAACCAGAGACTGTAGCTGGAGCACACCCAGATCCAGGGGAGCTTAAAAGCACATGGATCCAGTGCACTGGTCCATATATAGCAACCTGGAGAGTATGTTTCACGTAAACAAAAAACACCTTCACAATAATTGGAAATAAAAAAAATTGAAGGAATAATATTTTTACAATTGCAGACGGCTTTTTTCCTCCCCATAGACATCTTTAAATGGTAAAAGCCTAATTTTTACAATAAGAGCCTCAGACATATACAAAGGTAAACTAATCAGTATGGATTTAATCCTGCAAACCTTATTCCCGTTAAGCAGTACCACTGCCTATTCGCATAGTCCAGGCATACCATCATGAGGTTGATAGTCAATATAACGTTTTAAACTTCATAGCTTTACTGTATCAAGTTTTGTAAAATCAAATCTAGTAAGATACTGAACCTGGAAATGGATTTACTAAATTTATGCTACTGAAGTGGGAGGCTAAGTAACTCAAAAAAATATTAGACTATAGGAGACCATGATCCCATTGTGAACTCTTGTTTGCCTCCCTGTTCTGTACATAGTAACTCATATAAAGGTGTCAGTTCTGTGCAGAAGCATGGAGCTTCTCATCATTAAAAAAAATTAAGGTTAAAATATCTTTTCAATTAGTAAAGAGTTATAAAGATTCTGTTTTGATCACTATGCAATGTGATTAGGGATCTTTTGGAAATGACAAGTGTACACCTTTATACAATCAAACTCAGTAAAGGAAATCAGTAATGTCAAGAAATATTAAAAGTGCATTCCCTGTGTTTAAGCCAGCAATGCCCCTCTGCCATTTACATTGGCCAAACTGGACAGTCTCTAAGCAAAAAAGAGTAAACTGACACAAATCTGACATCAGGAATCGTAACATTCAAAAACCAGCCGGAGAACACTTTAACCTCTCTGGTCACTCAGTAATAGACTTAAAGGGGGCAATTTTGCAACAGAAAAGCTTCAAAAACACACTCCAACAAGAAACTGCTGAACTGGAATTAATTTGCAAACTAGATACCATTAATTTAGGCTTGAATAGAGATTGGGAATGGCTGGATCATTACACATATTGAGTCTTTTTCCCCGTGTTAAGTATCCTCACACCTTCTTGTCAACTGTCTGAAATGGGCCATCTTGATTATCACTACAAATTTTTTTTTCTCCTGCTGATAATAGCTCATCTTAATTAATTAGCCTCTCAGAGTTGGTATGGCAACTTCCACCTTTTCATGTTCTCTATATGTATAGATATATGTTCTGTATCTTACTATATGTTCCATTCTATGCATCTGATGAAATGGGCTGTAGCCCACGAAAGCTTATTGTCAAATAAATGTGTTAGTCTCTAAGGTGCCACAAGTACTCCTGTTCTTTTTGTGGATACAGACTAAAACGTCTGCAACTCTGAAAAATATTATAGACTATTTTAGAATAATGCTGTTACGCTGCATTACATTAGCTGAGCACACCACACAACTAACAAGACCTAGTTCCAGTTCAGTTTCCTCTCCCATCCTGCTTCGTGACCTATGACTTTGCCCAATCCTCTCTCCCATTGTCTTTTTCTCCCATTCTTGACTTTGTGCATTTTTTCATTCTATTGTTAGAAGAGCCTCTCACGAAGCAACTTCACTCTTCAAAAATTTATTTATTTCATTTCACTTTCCAACATGCTCTTCTGCTCCCACTCAGTTAGTAGTTTGTATGCCACCTGTTTAAACCAGGGCGTAAGCTCCTCCAGGCCAAAGACCTTGCCTTCTTAATGTCTGCATTTCTAAAATGTCATATTCATTAATAACATTGTGACATCATACACCAAGCGAGCACAGGAACATAGGTCCCTCCCCTCAGGATCTTATATACTAAAAGTACAACTGATATATGGATACAATAGGGCAGGTATACAAAAATACAAACCAAGCTATACAGAGAATAGTGTCAGCACATATCCTCGAAGTGCCTCACAGTACATGTGGAGCTTCAGAAAAAAATTGACAGATAAAGATAAGAGCTTAGTATTCACCTGCCTTTGCTCTTTCTCTATAGGGTCTCCAAACTTCAACTAGTTTTCTACCTACAGTATCCTTAATGATTAAATGAACAATGGGAAACGGTTGTATGTAGTGTAGTTGTAGCCGTGTTGGTCCCAGGATATTAGAGAGACAAGGTGGGTGAGGTAATATCTTTTATTGGACCAACTTCTGTTGATGAGAGAGACAAGCTTTCGAGCCACACACAAATGAAGAGGAGTTTCTCTCATTTACCAACAGAAGTTGGTCCAATAAAAGATACTTCTTCACCCAGCTTGTCACTCTATGGGAAACTAATTATTTTCACCTGGGCTAGTATACCTCTAAATGTATCTTGTATATCTACTTGTTTTGGAAACCCTATATGCTTTTCTAGAGCTAATGCAGGCAAATGAACTGAGTAGCCATTCTCTGTTGGTGCCCTGAAAATACCCTTTCACTATCGGTACAGCCCTAACCTCTGCAGAACTCTGGATATTGGTTGTCTGTGATGACTATGAGGAGAATTAGTGTGTGACATGGTCAAACTGATGAGCTAGGAAGATGATTTTTTCATCAGCATATTTAAAGGTTTTAAGGGAGACAAGATGGCATTAGTCAAAACCAGAAAGGAGGTGGCTGCAATAGTCAAGATGCAAGATTACGGAGTGCCCAGCTGAGAGTTTTAGCTGTGTGAATAAATATGTAAGGTTGGATCTTAAGAGTTGTACAGGAAAAAGCAGCAAGATTTAGGTAAGTCCTGGACTTCAGAGTCTAGAGAGAGTGAGTCAGCGATGAAGTGGAGAGTACAGGCCTTAATGAGAGAAAGGAAGGATGTTGTCCATGATGACTGAAAAAGTGGGAAACGTGTATCAGGGGAGGGAGAAGAGATTAGTTTTGGTCCTTGTTGAGCTTGAGTTGACAGCTGCATATTTACAAGCAGATAACAGAAAAATCTGAGATTTTAGTTTGAATAGATGGAGCAGTTGCCAGCAAAAATATGATAGTTAAAGCCATCTTTTGAATTAGATCACTTAGAGATAAGGTGTAGAGACAGAAAAGGAGAGGGCCAAGAATGTAGCCCTGTCTGACCTCCACTGAAAGTTGGAGTGGGGAATTTGTAACATGGTGGCTTATCCTATGGGCAGGAGAGCCAGGAGCTAAGCCAACCCTAATTACAGGATGAGCCCCACTTTCCAGATTTCATGGTAATTGTATATTAATGTATGTATCTAACATTCTATAGTCTGCATTTCACAATCAGTAATAGCTTCCTTGCTGAAAAAAATTTTATTTTTTATTAAATGTAGAATGGATATCCACAATGAAATGGATATACTTTTCCTTGAGTTCAGATTTTGTCATCCTTATTCATGTGCAACAGGTCCTTAACTCCTCAATTAGCCCCACTGCAGATAGTAAACACCAGAGCTAAGTGAATAAATGATTTTTCAGTTCTCTGGCCCTTCCAAAAGATAATGAAACAATATAATTTTGATTCAGATTAAACAAAACCAAAAATTGAAAACATTTCAGCAAATTGAAAAAATCCATTCCAGGTCAGACAAAACATGTTTCACTCTCTCCAAAACATTTTGTTTCAAGCATTTTTAAAGCGATAGATTAACACAATAGGAGGAAGAAATGGTGGTGGTCATTATGAATTGCCACTATGAACGATGATGAATAGCCATTGGGCCAGAGAGAGACAATAACTTTAGCACCTGGTAGTTAGGGCACTCACATAGGATGTGGGAGACCCAAGTTCAAGTCCCAGCTCCACTGACTATTTAAAACTATTTATAATCTGCTTCAACAGGACAGATTGAGACACCCACATCGGAGTATCCCATGGCCCCGTGGCTAGGCCACTCTCCTGCAGTGTGGGAGAAAAAAAGACAGTTACTTTTTCCGTAACTGGCGTTCTTCGAGATGTGTTGCTCATGTCTATTCCACAATAGGTGTGCGTGCTCGCCATGTGCAGCAGTGCTGTACACTTTTCCCCTAGCAGTACCCATAGGGGAAGCGCCCCAGCAACCCCTGGAGTGGCACCTCTATGGTGCCTTATAAGGGGAGCTGCGCACTCCCCCCACCCTCAGTTCCTTCTTGCCAGACAACTCCGACAGAGAGGAAGGAGGGCAGGATGTGGAATACACATGAGCAACACATCTCGAAGAACACCAGTTACGGAAAAGGTAACTGTCTTTTCTTCTTAGAGTGATTGCTCATGTGTATTCCACAATAGGTGATTCCAAGCTATATCTGGGTAGGAGTTTACAAATTCCCGGAACAGAGTACGTCCCTGCTGAACCCGGCGTGATCCCTGGTTTGGGAGACGATCGCATAGTGCGAGGTGAACATGTGAACCGAAGACCACACGGTGGCCCTACAATGTCCCGGATGCGGACGAGGGCTAGGAAGGCAGCTGACGAGGCCTGCGCTCGAGTCGAGTGCGCCTTTACAATCAGTGCTGGGGGAACACCTGCCAGATCATAACAGGTGCAGATGCACGAAGTGATCCAGTTGGAGACACGCGGAGTGGAAATTGACCGACCCACCCCTCATGCGCTCAGCCGAGGCAACGAACAATTGCGAGGACTTCCTGAACGGCTTAGTCCACTTGAGGTAGAAAGCCAGAGCCCTTCACACGTTGAGCGTGTGTAGGGGGGCGTTTCTCACTGCATGCGTGAGGCTTGGGGCAGATTTCAGACTGCCAGGTTTCTAGTCCTGGAGCCTGGGCATCATTGCAGTACCACGGAACCAAAGTAAAACAAGTGCGGAGCGGGAGCTAGACAAAGCTTGGAAGGAGTTTGCCCAAGATGTACAGGAAGTACCCAGAGAGCCAGTTCCCCGCGGTACCTTGGCTTTATGGGCCCTTAAGCCTTACGGCAGGAAATGTCCTAACCCAGTCTTAGGCGGAGACCATCTTAGGGAGGAACGCAGGATATGGGCAGAGCTGAACCTCGTCCTTATGAAAAACTATGCATGGGGGCTCCGAAGTCAGGGCCCTGAGCTCCGAGACCCGCATGGCCGACGTGATAGTGACCAGGAAGGCCACCTTCCATGAGAGGTGAGACCAGGAACACGCTAATAGCGGCTCAAATGGGGGCCCCTTGAGACGAGACACCACCAGGTTCAGGTCCCACTGTGGGACCGGGGCCTAGCATATGGGAAAGACGGTCCAACCCCTTGGGGAAGTGATCAGTCACAGCATGGGGAAATACTGTGTGCCCCTGCATTGGCAGATGGAAGGCCAATATGGCTGCCAGGTGCCCCTTGACTAACGAGGGCGCCAGGCCCTGGGCTCTAAGGTAGAGAGGTAGTCCAGGACAAGCTGGATCGGAGTGGCCACTGGGGAGACACTATTCAGCCGCCCATCTGGAGAACCGAACCATTTTGCCAAGTAGGCATGGCGTGGAGGGCTGTCTGTTTTTCAGGAGGACATGCTGGACCCTTTCTGAGCACGTCCGTTTCCCTCTACCTAACCATTGAGCAGCCATGCTGTGAGATACAGAGCTGTTGGGTTGGCTAGAAGAGATGCCCTGGTCCTGGGAGAGCAGGTCTGGGTGGAGTGGCAATGGCCGCGGCGGAGCAACCGCCAGGCCTGTGAAGGTCCCGTACCAATGTAGCCTGGCCCCGGGGCAACCAGGAGGACCTGTGCCTTGTCTGTCTTTTTGGGTTTTTTTTTTCCCCCATGACCCTGTTGATCAGTGGGAATGGGGGGGAAGGCATAGAGAAAATTGGTCTGACCAGGACAGGCAGAAGGCATCCGAGATAGCGCCCCGTCCCAGTCCCCGCCCCGCCCCCAGAGAAGAACTGGGGACAGCGCCGGGTCTGCTGCAGCCCCACATGAGGAAAAGCTGGTGAGCCATTTCCAGGTGGAGAGACCATTTGTGTTGGGAGGAGAAGTTCCTGCTGAAGCGATCTGCCCATGTGTTCCGGGCACCTGGCACATGGAAGGCCCTCAGGCAGATGTCGTAGACTATACAGAAATCCCACAGCTTGAGGGCTTCGCGGCAGAGGGCCGGGTCCCACCTTGCCTGTTGATATAGAACATCAAGGCCGTGTTGTCCGTGAGGACCTGGACCACCTTGCCCTGTAGGTGCAGGCAGAAGGCCACGCATACTAGGTGTACCGCCCTGTGTTCCTTGACGTTTATGTGTAGGGACAGATCCTGTGCCGACCACAGACCTTAGGTCTGAACGTTCCCCACATGGGCCCCCCAACCCAGGTCCGACGCATCGGACACCAGCTTCAGCGTCCTGTCCCGGAACAGGACCCCTTGGAGCATGTTGCTTGGGGTGGACCACCACCACAGTGAGGCGATCACCAAGTCAGGCACGGTGAGGACCTTGTCCATCCTGTTCCTGGCCTAGGAGAACTCCGAATGGGGCTCCTCCAGCTCTGGATGGCCTTGGAGTCTGGTGTGGTGGACCATGTACGTGCACGCTGACATGTGACCCAAGAGCTGGAGGCAAGCTCTGGCCATAGTCACCAGAAACCTTGTGACTGTGTCGATGAGCCCTTTTAGGGTCTCGAACCTATCCGGTGGGAGGGAGGCTGCGGCCGATGAGTTGTCCAGGAGTGCCCCATAAACTCTATGCATTGGACTGGGACTAACGTGGGCTTGGCGTCATTTACCAACAGGCCCAGGGCGGCGCACGTGGACAGTAGAAGCGTCACGTGATCCCTCACCTGTGACCTGGAGCTGCCCTTGACCAGCCAATCATCCAGATACGGAAAGGTCTGGACCCCCCAGCACCTGACATACATTTTGTGAATACCCTGGGGGCAGTGGATAGGCCAAACATGAGGACCATAAACTGGTCATGGTTCTGCCCACCAGGAAATGGAGGACGTGTCTGTGCCCCTCAAAAACGTGAATGTGGAAGTATGTGTCCTGCAGATCGAGGGCAGTGTACCAGTCCCCGGGGTCCACGGAGGGGATGATGGAGGCCAGTGAGACCATACGGAACTTGAGCCTTACCATGAACTGGTTTAGATCCCGCAGGTCCAGGATAGGCCTGAGTCCTCCTTTGGCCTTTCAACTGTGACCACTCCGGGAGGAAAGCACACAACCAATTGTAGAAGGGAAGCTTCATGGAGGGGAGGAGCGGGGAAATCCCTGGGGAGAACTGGCAGGGTGCCCCCGAGCGTCCCATCAAAACTGCCTTTTTCCCCACCTGTTTGCCCTTGGAAGACCCAGGTTGCGGGGCAGGCTGTGACTGCCTCTGAGGGCACCTTTTAGAGACCCTCCATTTGTTATAGGCGGCCTCGTACTTTGGCTGAGTGGAAGCCTGTTGCGACCTAAACCTAAAAAAAAAAAAAAAGACCTAAACCTAGATTTGGCCAAAGCCGGGACATAGAGACCCAGAGTCTGGGGGGTGGGCTGGGCTCCTTCATGCCATGCAGCTTTGTATCCATTTGCTCCATAAACAGAGCTTTGCTGTCAAACGGTAGATCCTGCATGGCAGCCTGTGCTCCACTGGACAGCCCAGACAGCAGGAGCCACGACGCCCTTCTCCTGGACACCGCTGAGGCCCTGGAGCGTGCTGCCATGTCTGCCGCATACGAAGCTGCTTGCAGGGATGGTCTGGCAGCCGCTGTACCCTCCTCCACCAGCGCCTTGAACTCTTTCTTATCATACTCCTAGAGAGGATCCTTGAACTTGGGCAGGAAACCCCACAAATTGAATTTGTATCTGCCCAGGAGCGTCTGGTGGTTTGCCACCCGCAACTGAAAACTCAAGGGAGAATAAAGCCATCTCCTGAAAGAGTCCAGCCTCCGCAAAACTTTATTTTTTGGGGTAGAAGCTGGTTGGCCCTGCCACTCCCTGTGGTTGATGACTCCAGGGAGTTGGGTGCCGGGTGGGTGTAGAGGTACTCATGCCCCTTGGTGGGTACAAAGTACTTGCGTTCCGCCTTCTTAGAGATGGGGGCCAGCAAGCCGGTGTTTGCCACAAGACATTTGAAATTTTTGCCACCCTTCATGGAGGGCAAAGCTACCCTGCCCAGTGCCGAAGAGGGCACCACATTGAACAGGGCATCCAAGGGCTCCTCCAACTCCTCTACCTTTTAAAAAGCTTTTGATGAGCCCTAAAGTCCTCCTGCGGGACGGACTGGGGCAGGGCAGTTATTGCCTCATCCAGGGAGGGCGAGAAGGCCAGCACAGTGCTCTGGGTGTCCGCTGGCACTGGGGGATGGATCACTTGGTCAGACTCTGGGCACGGTCCCGAGGACGTATGTTACACTGACCCCCCTCCTCGGAGGTCTGGAGAGGGAGGCCGACAGTGCCTCTGAGGATCTGGCTACTGAGCGGGCCCCCACTGGGGGCTGTGTCGGGGCCACAGTGCCCACTGGTACCATTGGGCCCGCCAAGGGGCCCGGGGCCACTGCACTGGCTGCGGCACTGACAGGCCCTGGTTGTTCGGCCTGGCTGGCCTGTCCCATGGAAGGGCGACTACAAGCGGAGGCCAGGCTGACAAACAACCTGCCGCTGTCTCAGGACCGGGAGGAACAGCGGTGCCGGGAACAACATTGCCCACGGGACCGCGACCTTGATGCGGAGGACTGGTACCATCTGTAGCTGCTGCTCCACGATGGGCTCAGACAGGCGGACTCGCAACTGCGAGATGCCAGCGATCGATGCCCTGGGCTGCGGCGGTGTTGCCTTGGCCGAGTCTTGGAGCGGGATTCAGAGTGGGAACGGCGTCAACGTCCATGCCATGACCAGCCGTGGTAATCCCTATGAGACATGGACCTCTGGCGATGTCTGCCTCGGTCCTGTCTGTACTCACTCCGTGACGCAGACTGGTGCCGAGAGTTTCAGACGGACAACACCCACCCAGACAGTCTGGTGGGAGTTGAGGGCTATGCCCTGAACTGTCGCTGGGTGGCGAACGGCGTTGGGAATGTTCCCTGGCCTGAGACCGGTGCCGAGCTGGGGGCGACTTTGGAGAACCCAGTGGTGGCTTGCCCCTGGAGCGAGGTGCCAATATCGGCAGCGCTCCTGGTACTGGCATGGACATGACGTCCCAGGCCACCTGCAGGGCCTCCGGCGTTTCCAAATTGGCTCGGCTACTCCGCCCGACGCGAGTCGGAGGCCTTGAGGCCGGAGGGGATCAAGGACTGCTTGACATGGGTCTAGTCTCTGCCCCTGGTTTCCCTCGCTGTCGCTACAAAGAAAGCGTTTCCTTTGCCTTCTTGTGTCCCATGTACAGGGAGCGGTGCCGACTGGTCGAAGGCTCCAGAAGGTCGCCGCGGTGCCCGGTGCTGACTTGGAACGGCACACCAGAGTTGGGGTCAGCGCCGACTCCATCAGAATAGCCTGGAGCCTAATCTCTGAGTCCGAAGTTTAAACGACTTGCAAATCTTGCAACGATCGCTGATATGGGTTTCTCCCAAACAGCGTAAACAGTCTGTGTGCTGGTCACTCCTTGGCATAGATTGCCTACAAGTGTTGCACGACTTAAAACCCGGGGCATGCCCTGGCCCGGGCACTCTAACTGAACAGCTAACTAACTACAGGTACTAACACTGAACAAACAAAAAGTTCTGGGGACGAGCTACAGCAAAGCTGGAGTAGAGTAGTTCCGATGCACCTTCAGTAGAGGCAAGAAGGAACTGAGGGTGGGGGAGCATGCAGCACCCCTTATACTACGCCATGGAGGCGCCACTCCAGGAGTCGCTGGGACGATTCCCCCTAAGGGTAAAACTTCCGGGACCTGTGCCGTGGCGAGCACGCACACCTATTGTGGAATACACATGAGCAATCACTCAAAGAAGTTCTGATACCTTCTCCATATCAGGCAGAGTGAGGACTTGAACAGGGGTCTCCCACATCCCACGTGAGTGGCCTAACCACTAGGCTAAAAGTTATAAGGATAGACCATCACCCCACTTCCTTCCTCCTCACTCACCTCTTCTCATTTTGTGAAGAGCATCTCAGTCCTGACAAAAATTTGTTTGTCTTATACTATTTGTTGAATTTGTATCAAATTTTTGAGTTTTGCTCAGCTGAAAAATGCATTTTTTGACAAATAGTTTAGTTGCTGAAAAAAATTACTGAAGTATAGTAAACACTGAAATCAATGAGACTACCTGAGGAGTGAAGGGCTACCTTACATGAGTAAGAGCAGGTCTGCACTTAAAGAAGTTAAGTGAAGATGCTCTTACACCAATGAGAGCGCTTCTCTCATTAGCATAGGTAATCCACCTCCGCGAGAGGCTGTAGATATGTCAACAGGAGAAGCTCTCCCACCAACATAGCGCTGTCTACACTGGGGGTTAGGTGGGCATAACTACGCTGCTCAGGGCTTTTTCACACCCTTGAGAAATGTTATACCAATATAAGTCTGTGGTGTAGTCCTGGCCTAAGAATGGCAAAATCTAATCTATTGTGATATAAAGCTTGATTAATAAAAAATAAAAACCTTCACTTAAAAACTCAATTTCCTAATCCAAATAAAAAGATGAAGCAAATAAGAAAACTTCAATTTCAATATTGTCTTCCCTCTTCTAAATGTAATTCTATATTTTCAATCTACATGGAACGTTTTATAGCTGCTTGAATACTAGTAGACAATGCTGAGAATGTTCAGAACTTAAGCAAAATCTCGAGTAACTACATAAAGGGATTTTTCCCCTAAAAGCTTCTCCCTCATCAAAATTAAACAAGAAACTCTTGCTTAATATCTCCAGTATAAGGTTTGGTTTGAAATACAGTACACAAACTCAAATTTAAGAGCAAATATCAATCACTACTAACTGAAGATCAAAAATGTTCTCCTCTTACCTTAATGCAGAGTAGACTCCCAAAGATAGGAAAGTATAGTCAGGATCATAGTACAGATACACAGAGGACACGCAATATGGAAGAACATCAATTACACCCACAGCAATTATCTTCCCATCTAGCCAATACTGCTGGTGAAAAGAACCATAACCACAATCAGGACCACTGGGAGGATTCTCTGCCTAAGGGAAACCAAAAAAAAGGGATAATTAGTGATTAAACAAGTTTTCTGTATAAACAAAACTGAAAAAAAGATAGCAGAGAACACCACACACAATGCAATCTTATTCCACACTACACGGGATGGACACACAATTTGAAGACCCTCCACTTCCATACTACCTTTGTTCTCTATCACTATTAAACAATAATGCAGTGTGAAATCTCCAGAAATACCTAAAATCTTGACTATCAAAATCAAATAAGATGGACAATCAATTCCTGTTTTGAAAATACATGCATTTCACAGAGTTAGCTTTATAGCTTGCAAGATGGTGTCAATGCATGGTTCTCGCTATAGTCACGATTATTAGTCTACACTTTCTGTACCAAACATCAGAAAAGTGATTCTGCTGAAATTAGGAGAAATCAAAATTATCTGCGTTTTTTCCAGATTGTTTTATGTGCAATTTAAAGCGGTATTGCAAACGATGCTTTTCCCTGATATGGTCGTGAGTCTTTTCCTACTTCTACCTTTATAAGGGACATGCCACCAAACATGTATGTCATTTAATGATAGCTCAGTGGTTTAAGCATTGGCCTGCTAAACCCAGGATTGTGAGTTCAACCCTTGAGGGGGCCATTTAGGGATCTGGGGCAAAAATTGGAGATTGGTCCTGCTTTGAGCAGGGGGTTGGACTAGATGACCTCCTGAGGTCCCTTCCAACCCTAACCTTCTATGATTAATAAATGCTTTATATTTCTTCCACTGTCATTCATATCCTCTTGTTAAGAATTTATTTTTAAAAATTGTATGTAAGATCAGGGTGCTGAAGAACCAAATTTAAGCTTTGTAGTCTTGCTTACTGTATAACAGAAGATAATTCTTGTTGGACTAAGCACTTAGAACTGTAAGCAATGTTCTTAGTTTATTAGCAATGGGGAGCAAGAAATAAAGCAGGAAAGGTCTGTTTTGACTCTTTTCCCTTCAAAGAAAGAAAGTGTGCAATCTTATCTTAACACCATGCATTGTTAAATAAAACAAATAGCTATTTACAATCTGAATACATGTAATGATTTTTGTGTAATATATAAAGGATCTAGCCTTAATGATTAAAGCCACCATTTAGACTGAATAGGTCCTACAGGGATCAAAGAATTTGTCAGAAAAAAGCTATGATATAGGAGCACATCTTTGAACTAGTGATATTATGTTAGTTTTGCAGTTGCTGGAAAGAGATTAGAATTACCCCTCCATGTCTGCTTTATGATTATTAGAACAAACTCATTTTTCTATAACAAGAAGCTCACCTGTAATCTTGTTCAGATGGGGAAAAAAACCCATAGTTCTTTTCTGATCAGTTGCTGGTATAGATTACCAATTTAAATGATACAAACTGACTCAAGGCTTCAATCGTGTAATCATGTAGCATAACACAGAGCGCTATATTAATATGAACAATTCTGTCTAAATGTGTAGGTTTGGGATTTTTATTATTATTATTAAAACTAATTTGGAGACTTATTTTTTGCTTCTCCCATTTTGGAAAAGTCAAAAATGTTCAGAAGTAGGACTCTGAGGAGCTCTTCTCAGGACTTGTCTACAGTGCCCCATTGTTCAGACTACAGGGGAATAAACAGCACTGTACACCAAAGGGCTGTTCTGTAACTCCCCTGTGTGTGGACACCGAGGACAGAACTAAAAGGTTTGTTTGCATTAATAGAGTTCTGTAAGAAGGATAGGGCAGTGTAGCCATAGCCTCAAATTCCCACATGTTGTGAAACACACATACATTTCCCCGAAAGGAAGGTTGGATGCAGGTCCAACATTGACTCATGCATCTATCACAGAGTGTTGCTAGCTAGGCTGTTAAATGCATACATGAATATATTATACAATATGGGTTACTGTCACTATGAGAACCTTAATTATTACTTCATATTCTCTGCCTTTTGGGTTTAAATATGTAACCTTGGTGTTACACTACATACGCTACTAACAAGTTGTGTATACCTTACTATCAGTAACACTGCTACACCGTTCTGATACACTATTCGCATTTTAAAAGGTCATGCTCTCTGTATGTTACCTAGGGCTTCCATTGCAAAATTATTTTCAAGGAAAAGTGCCAAGTTCAGTGAAGCACAAACTTTGAAGATGAGTATTCTGCTTTGTGGGGTTCAAAAAACAAACAGAAAAACAATCTTGGCAATGTGCTCTCATACTTAATAGAGTACAATACTTAAATTCCAGTAACACTTTTTGCTTTACTACAAATTGTCAGGATTTCTGAGGATATAATTTATGGTTTTATGGCAAGTATGTTTTGAGTATGGTCCCAGATCAACCCACAACTAACTGCGATGCAGGACAAGATTTTGTTCATGCCTCTTCATTTAATATATTACTTTCAGAATATGCAAAAAGAAAAGGAGTACTTGTGGCACCTTAGAGACTAACAAATTTATTTGAGCATAAGCTTTCGTGAGCTACAGCTCACTTCATCGGATGCATTCAGTGGAAAATACAGTGGGGAGATTTATATATACAGAGAACATGAAACAATGGGTGTTACCATACACACTGTAATGAGAGTGATCAGGTAAGGTGAGCTATTACCGGGGGCGGGGGGAGGTGTGGCAGTGGGGGGACGACCTTTTGTATTCCAAATACCAAAAATGATTCGTTATGTGACTTTGGCCAGAGAAATTCCATTTCTCAGTTTATCTTTAAAATTGGTACAATACTGTTCTCAGACAGGTATTGAGGCGCTTAATGTTTACAGTAATTTAGAGAATTCATAGTAACTAGTGGAGAAACTCAAACTGTAAAGTATTTGTTGCAGAAGAATCTTCAGAGCTTATCTTTTTTCTCAGCTCTCTAAAGAGAGGGCAGGGCAGGGTGGTTGGCTGTAGGGATATAATTTATTGTTGTTGTGTGTTTGTACAGACAGTCTAGTATGCAGATTAGGTAAGTATCTAAACCCAGGTTTCAGAGTAACAGCCGTGTTAGTCTGTATTCGCAAAAAGAAAAGGAGTACTTGTGGCACCTTAGAGACTAACCAATTTATTTGAGCATAAGCTTTCGTGAGCTACAGCTCACTTCATCGGATGCATACACAATTGGTTAGTCTCTAAGGTGCCACAAGTACTCCTTTTCTTTTTATCTAAACCCAGAGACTGGTTCTTCAAACTAAGAAGAAAACCATCTTCTAATTAAAATGTATTGCACAACTAACTTTGGCATGACATTTTCTTTACCGTTTAGTTCCCTTTAATCCTGAATTCCACAGTGTTCAACTTAATTATCCATCTTGTCATGTTTTTCACTGAACAACAAGTTCTTCAGAAAGAACTGCTTTTCACTCAATAAATCTGATATTACCTTCTATTGCCAACTGTTTTACATTACAACAACAGAAGGTGGGTTTAAGTGAAGAATTTTTATACCATAGCCTAGACTGAAGAGATGATGGGCAGTCAAATTTATTTTGATTGGTACCACATGTCAAAAATTAGTCACATGAGCAAAAATAATTTCAACTGACTTGTTTGGTAAAAGTGACTGAATTGTTCAAACAAGTAATTCCAATGATAAAGACCATGCAAGTAGTGTTTACAATATGACCATTTATAAAAGGCACAAGAGAAAGTATTTGGCTATAGTTATTACAAACTAAATGCATTGAACCAGAGCTAAGATTGGAGTACACTAGCAAGATTAACATCTTATTTAGGAAAGCTGCATGCCCTACATCTATATTTTCAAAATATTCCCCCATTTTCCAAAAAAATTATATGAATTAACCGTGTTAATATTAAACCTCTATATGGGACAATTTCAAGACTTTAAGGCCTAAAACTCAGATGTTTCTCCTTGCTTTTTCAACCAATAACTGCAGATTTCACCAATTGCTTTTTCAACCAATAACTGCAGTGTGGTATTACTAACACTAAATATGGAACTGACAGCTTGTGTATCAATAAAAAATGTGGACCTCAAACTATAGTGCATATACGCAGACTTGTTTCTATGAAGATCTATGCAGATCTTATATCAGTTATGTTTTTTCTTATATAAACTATTTGTTCATGCAGCAGCTACTCAAGACAAAAAACAAGTTATTTCTATATTATATCTAATGATTAATTCTTCATTAGGGATTATTTTCACATCCATGTCCCAAGAGAAAGCAACACTACTTTAAGCACCAGCTCCTCAGGTGGACCAGAGCTCTTCTTAACACTTTCTGCAAGCAGGCAGGGGTCAGTTTAGCCATTATTTCAAGATAGAACAATCTGCTCTAATTTGTGCTTGCTCTTATGTTCCACTGGTCCAGCATTGTTGGAGCATCACGCTCTTGCCCCTTGCATGCACTCAGACTGCACATCACCCTTTCAACAGATGTTGATAAGGCCCTCAGCAAGAAGACATGGACTGAAATATATTAAGAGCAATAAGTTTTTCTATTTTTGTCTTATTCCACCAAGAGAGGTGCAATAGAGGTGCATTTCTATTTGAAGAGTCACATCCCAGTACCTTAAATTTAGCAGAAAATGCTGTTTATGCTTTTGCATTACACAGCTTCAGAAACTAGTACTTGTGTTTCTTCTAAATTAAACTGCTTCCAATTTCTTCACACTTTAAAAAGTCAATCTCTGTGAAGCAGTAAAGTTGGAAGAGTAAACTTTTATCCACATGCAAAAAAAGTCTGAATTTAAATATCTGAAGTTAAAAACTGTCCAACAGGATTTGTTGAACTTTCAAAAAAAAGTATAGAGTATATAGAATAACATATAGCACAACGTATATAATAACATAACGTATATATAGAGTATATAGAATAACATTTCAGCTAACGTGCAGTTATTTTGTGAAGTAAAAGAATGCCTGTGTGTGCGCAGATGGCAGCGAGTAGAGGGAGAAGATGCATATACATCATCTCAATCAAAATGAATCAGTGAACCTCCGCAAAAGCAGCACAGATGTCAGGTACAGTATTTACTATTTATACCTTAAGTATTCCCACTGTTAATTCCCACCAATTCAATTATTGTAAAATATTATGAACAAATTCTATTTTACAATGAATTTTACAGGCATGCCAATAATTCCCAGCAAAGTTCTGGAATCTACATTATATTAAACCAAACCTCACCAAACAAAGTTTAATTTTACACATTTCCTCCTTTCATGCAAAGTAATCTTTTGTAACATATTGTTCCCCACACTCCCCAATATTTTAGTGAATGCTCAACTCCATTGAACTTGAGGTCTTACTTGTATTAAGTTCCATCTAGTGGCTTTTCAGGTATAACAGATCTAGAATACTAAGTCAATGTGAAATATTGATCTGTCCCTCCAGAAATGGGTTCATAGCACCTTGCACTATTAAAGTGTCCTTCTGGGACAATGTTTGGCACTCGCTATGCTAAGTACACAATAACTGACATCAGATGATTAAGACATATCGTACAGGGCTCACCTCATCTACCAGAAACACTGCACCCTAACTCTTATTCCACAAAAACTCTGAGTTATTCTGATTACTACAAAAAGTGCCACAGCTTCTAAAATTAACGAGTCAAGAAATCCAATGTCAAAACCACTCTGTTGAAACAGTCTGATGTTAGAAATAATATTCCCCTAGTAACGCAGTTTAAAATATTTATGCCTTCAGGGTTTTAATAAGAGGGTGTCTAAAGACAACATGGTCCAAGTGAAAAAAAATGGGGAATTTAAAAGCTAACAGTGTTTTTTCCCCTCATTTAATAAATTACATTAAAAAGAAAAACACCAGAGGAAAAAAAAGCTAAACCTCAAGCTGTGAGAGAGAATCACAACACAACTAGGTATGCTGTGATTAAGGGCTATATTATTAAAACCCCAGGCCCTCACAAGTCTGAGGCAAATGACCTTGAATGCTACCTTTTCTTCAAACAAGATCTAACATTTGGATTATTTTTATTATGGTATTTTAAAGGCAATGGGCTTGATTCAACCCTAGGTTAATAGAACATGGTGCAAACTGTTGGGTGGCCTGGCTCTAGGCCATCTGGTACAGCAGGAGCTGCTGGTATCTTGTACTATCCCAAGCCTTCAGACACTCCCCACCCACAGGGTGCTGTACCCTGAGTTAACAGACACTGACTCTCAGAAAGTAGCATAGTTTATAACTGAACAATTCATGCCCCACCACTGGCCATTAATTAACCTCTGCTAATATATCCTTATTTTATTATCTAGTGCAATACATTTGACAGTTTTGTTTGCTGTTTTTTAGCACAGGAAATAATGAGAAAGAAAAATATAACAAAATTCAATATTTATTTAGTTTGAATAGATTAGTTGAATATATTCTTGAAAATGTATCACATTTTAATTTAAGAAACAGGAAGGGAAAAGGGTAAAACAGTCTCAGGAAGTTTTTTGTATCAGCTAAACATAAGAAGAGAGGTAGAGTGATAGAAATAAGAACGTCCTATTACAATATTTTCTGCAGCAAATCTTGTTTAAGAGACCAACTAAGTAATTTAAATCCCAAAACACAAGAGTGTGGGATATCTGAATATACACCATACTCTCAGTGAACAAGTTGAAGTTTTATACAAAACCAAGCAAAATTAGTTCTTCCCCCCGACCCCGGAGGAGGGTTGAGGCTACCAGGTCTCAAATGCTAATATTAGGTATCAATATGAAAAAACTCAAGGATTCATTGGTGTGAAAATTATAAAGATTTATGGGTGCTATGGGTGCAATCAAAAATGTAGATTTAAGAACTAAAACCAGGACCAAAATTAAAAGATAAACTAGCTTATATCATGTTAAAAAAGTACAATAAAATGTATTTTTGTTACATATTAATTGCACTTATCATTCAACTAGCTACCAATTCTATAAACACCAGAGGGTTTGATTCTACTTTGACCTCATACCATACTGGCTATAAACTTTTACATCTCAATGTTGTATCATTAGTGCTTTAAATCATATTTAATATTAACTTATATCACATAATACAAGGATCAGCAACCTTTGGCATGCGGCCCGCCAGGGTAAACTCCCTGGCGGGCCGGTTTGTTTACCTGCTGCCTCTGCAGGGTCGGCCGATCACAGATCCCACCAGCCACGGTTCGCCGCTCCAGGCCAATGGGGGCTGAGGGAAGCGGCGGCCAGCACATCCCTCGGCCCGCACCGCTTTCTGCAGCCCCCATTGGACTGCAATGGCAAACCACGGCCAGTGGGTGCTGTGATCGGCCAAACCTGTGGATGTGGCAGGTAGCAAACCAGTCCGGCCTGCCAGGGAGCAGGCCGCATGCCAAAGGTTACCGATTCCTGATCTAATATATTGTATTGATCATAAGTCCAGTAATACAGTGGAACATGTTTGTAGTAAATTGTTATATTCAAACTTCACTTATGATAGTCAATGTCCCAGATCGCTTTAATGCATGTCAGTCACTTTCACTTTTCTTTTAGAAGCTTTACTTTATTTATTATTATTAATTTGTATTACCAGGGAAGCTAGGAGTAATGGCCCCGGACCGTATTGTGCAAGGCACTGTATATACACAAAACAAATGATGTATATACACAAAACAAAGATGGTTCCTGTCCCAAAGAACTTACAATCAAGGTAACGGTGTAGTTTTACTCCTATATAGTCCGGTCACTCTATCTGTTCCTGATGAATCTTGAAATACAGCGACTATCACTTGCCAGATGGAATGTAACGTTAGCCATAACAATTAAGGGATCATACGTTCTCTCTCTTCTGCTTTGGATGTAAAGACAAAAGGTGAGAAGACAAGTCTATACTACTCATAAAGGGAAAGGAAAGGAGGAAATCTCTTGTTCCTAGTCTAGATACAGTTTTCCCTGGGGTCAGTGAAATTATGGCTTTCAAAGTGCCTCCCCAGTATTCTGTGAACCTGGTAGCTCGCCTAGCTCGCCACGCTCTCAGGGGTCTTAGAGGGAATCTTTTGCCAGGTGTGCCCTGACTTTTTATTGGAACTCTGCTAATGTTGGAGTTAATTGTGTGTATGTGGTCAGGGGAGGGTGGGACAACTTAAAGGATCCTGTATGCTATCACGCTAACATTATGCCCGTTTACCGGTCAGACTGAATTACAGTATGTGGTAATTTTTAATTTCTTCAGTTTTGGTGGCTTTGAACAGTCACGCTCACTTCGTCGGTTGATGCAGTGTAAGCTATATATTCTCAACAAAGAGGTCACTGATAAAAGCAACACTGGAATATATTTGAAAAATGTAAATCTTTGCTGGTTTTCTTGTAGCTGATAATAATTCTCTATACCCATAAGGAAATAAATGTGGAATGACTTCACAGTTTGGCCAAATATTTTTATTTCCCATTTCTCACAATATGAACAACTGAATCAAACGTCAGCACTCATATGAATCCTTATAGGTTTCAAGACTGTTACAAGCTTTAAACTGATTTTTAATTAGCTATGATAGCTAAGCCTCGAAGTACCACAATTTTATATATAACCTAAGAAGCAAACTCGCTGCAGTATGTAGCAATTATTGGATGAAACCTAAGCATACAATCTGAGGTTTGCTTGCCAAGGAAGAAACTATTTTCTCTAAACAACTTCAATAAACGTAGATTCAATTTTTTTTACATGAACCAGTACTGCAGAAATTGTAGTTTTCCATTATGAAATTAAACAGAATTATTCACACTTTTCTAGGAAAAAAAGAGAACTAAACTAAAGTAAATTGTGAAGATTAAAAATGAATGTCACCCTAATCATAATGGGAAAAATATTGGTGTCTTAAATTTACCAATACTGGATTCCTCAGGGGAAATATTTTTGTTTTAAATACAAAGGGTTTCTGCTTTCTTTTGAAAAGAGTTTGCTGATTTGCAAGCTCTTACTATTAGTGTATCTGAAAAGCAATTGGGATTGTTAGCAGTATATAAACGGTGTATCCAACATCAAAGGGAAAATGAAAGACGAGCAAGACATGCAGCTTGTAGTCATGCACTTTGTCATGTGATCCTGACAGCTTTCACACGCTAAATTGGGTTGGGATAAGGAGATAGCAGGGCCCTGATCCTGCAAACACTTGCACATGTGCTTAGCTTAATGCACTCTGAACACTCCCATTGGAGTCAATGGTACCACTCACAACACAAAAAAATTACTTCAGGAATTTATATCTCTGCAGGATTAGGGCCTTGGATGGGAAACCAATTATTAAATCTTTGTACCAAAAAGCATTGTACTCAACAGCTCTGAAGTGAGGATTGTATATGCTAACGTTCATAATCTCTTGCATTTTCAATGTGCCCTAGTTTTAAAATACTTACAGCAGAAGAGTGTAATGCTATGGGTTCTATACTTATAAAGATTTTCGTAACAAATGATTTTGAGTTGTTCATTTTGGAACACTAAGTTTCCCTGAGTTTGTCCTCTACAGATCAAATATGTGAAAACAGACTGCTGGTCTTTAATCAAGAAAGTTGTTTGAATGTTTTTTGTACAGTTCTATAATAATATACCTATTAGTTTTATAACTAAAATTTATAGAGCAAATTACTACTTACTTTTTAATTTGATTTCTCTTGCCTAGGTTGGGACAAAAACAGAGAATGGAAATACCCTGACTGAGGTAAAATTCGAAAGCTACCTTCAGAAGAAAACAATGTACTTGTCCAAATATGCTCATGTCTTGTTTTTAAGGTTCCTTACACAAGTGTAGCTCTCTTCTCCATCAAGGAGGCACGAGTAATAGCCATTAGAAACTCACTTTAATAGATAAAAACTTAAGGTTGAAGATTAAAAGGGGAAGAGAGAACCTAAGGACTAAGGCTCCCCGGTGAAAGAGAAAACCTAACCTGGGGTCTAAGGTAAGTGACTGCCTTAAGTAATCTATTGAAATGCTGCAAAATTTTGACAAGTATCTCAAGTAGCGAATATTAATGGACCCAGGATACTTTATCAGATTCTTCTTGTAAGAACTCCTAGAAACAGGAATAAATTCAAAGAAACTGCTTAGTGACACCTTGTCACTGTTGATCCACAGTGAAAAGTGTAGGAAGCTGGCTGATGACATCATCAGTGTCCAAAGGTGGCTGGTGCAGAGCTTGCTTTTGCATTTGCTTCTGTTGGCTTGAAAGTTATGACCCTGGTTACTCCCTTGATTTTCTTCTCTTGCCCCAGCCTACCTGGCTTGGGCAAGGGGGCTCTGTATCGGCCCTGGTCCTCCCGAGGAAAGGGAAGCCTCACCTCTTCACAGTTCTGCATCCTGGGACACTGGGAAGAAAGGGTGGTCCCAACGAGGTCCCATCTTTCCTCCCGCTCTCAAGTGCTGCAATATCTTCTGAGGCTACTTCTGTTTTAATTTGATTTTGTCCTTTTACAGAGGCTTGTATAATCCTACTCAGTTTATTCTGCAACTTTTTCTAATTTCAGACAGAATGACATCAAAAGTCTAATGCATTGGTTGGTCTAGTTACAATGTATTTAAGGTAACCTCATCCCATCAGAACTGAACAAATTAAATCCAGCAGATCACTACATCTGTATGTGGGGGGGGAAGCAAAGGGTAAGATCTTCAAAGGAAAGAACTCACAACCATTGTCTCCTCAGCTGTAGTCACTTAGCACTAAACCTGGTTAAATGAAGAGTTAAAGATGATGACGACCACACAGCTGCTACACAGAAATGCAACTAAAGACAGGGGAGAACAGAGATTGGACAAAAATTTGATGGTCTGGATAAGGAAGGTGAAAAGTTTTTGTATTGATTGGTCTTGGCCTTATGACCAACAAAGACAGGAAGAACAAGGAGTTTTTATGGATACAGACTAACACGGCTACCCCTCTGATAGAAGACAGGAAGAAACTGCAGAGAAAACTGACATTTAAAAAAATATCAGTTATTTTTATCACAAGTTGTAAGTAATGGCTAACAGGATATAATATAGAATTACCTTATACACCAATCCCATTAATCTTAGTTTTTCTAAAACATCAGAACTTTATTGGCCAACAGATGTTTTCTGAACAGCATGAATATAAAAGGTCAGATATAAAAATATTAGAATTTCTGTTGGAGCACAAACTTTTTGTTAGTTCTATTCTTCTAAAATATAAACCACATATTTTAAGCACTGCATAATAAATCAAACCTTAAATTTAACTTCTTAAATAGTAACCCATGACTTTTTGGGGGTGGAGGATGGGGACTAACTAAACAGCATGTTTAAATATTTTTAGAAGGGGCGGTCAAGGGAAGAAAATAGTTTTCCAGCCAGCAAACCAGCTGTCACAAGCACATTCGTTCCTCACCCTGAAAGCTTAGCAAAACATGTAAGCTATACCTGCTCTGAAAGCTAGTTTGTCTGGTGCATTTTAGAAGGTTGACAGCAAATCCACTGTCAATGCTAGTAACAGGTGTCTTGCATAAAGTTCTGAACCTGAAATGAGGTGATGAGACAAAGTGAGGGAAAGACAGGGCAAAGAGAGACCATAAAGAAGTAACGTAAGTGGCCTGGGAAGAGGACAGATAGGAAGGCTTGTAAAATGGGGGAAAGCAAACCAATGAGGGTAACAAAAATACAACAAAAACCGGACTAAGATTTGCTGATTACCAAAAATCTATTTAACAATTATGCTTAATAAAGATTTGCCAACATCACAAACATTTGGAACTTCAGAAGATCGTTTACTGTAGTCCTACTCTTGTCCCCAGTCTTGGTATTTTTGTAAGGTAAATTCTCATTTCTGTGCAGAGAGGACTTCATGTACAAACTCTTACTTGACTTTGCAACTTTCTGTTTTAAGAGCATTGAATTTTCTCCAAGTAAACACCAATGAGTACCTCAAGAGAGTGTCATCACTGATACGCTTATTTCTACTCACTGAATAATTCTCAGCTATTCTGCTAATATTTATATGGCAGATTGCTGTGCATTGTACCACACCATCAATCTTGCTCTTGTCTAGACAGACTGAGAAGACACCAAAATCTTTAGCAGTGATAAAAAGCTGAATGTTTTTTATATAGTCTTAGTGGGGAAAATAGGATGGTTCTCTTTACAGAGTTGTAGTTTTTGCTAGAGAGTTTTCTGTTCTTCCACTGTCACTTATTATATCTCGAAGGAAATAATATTTTAATTCATGTTTAAGAATTGATGGCAATACCTCAAGACTGAATTAAGTAATAAAGGAAGGAAAAATAAAATGAGTGGGAAGACTATTTTAATATAGGTACTTGCTGCAACTAATACAGATTAAAAAATCAAAACAAATTCAAACTCACATAAGGTTTAGTTTTGCTTTGAATTCCCCCCCCCCCCCGCCTCAAAATGGAAGAAGCTGCATCCTACTGGATTGGCTTGTGGAAATCATTTTAGAATAGAGAATTTCAAGAATCCTTTGGCCTCAGATATACAACCCCTTTTATTTAACTTCATCTAATTGAAGACATCTGTAAGTGGTGCCACACAAAATTTAATTCAAGCTTTGAAATGTCAATAAAAAATGTCTGTAAGAAAGAATACTAGCATAAACCTAGCAGGGAACTGTACATCAGCATCTATGTAGCCATACAAAATTAGAAATATAATGGAAATCTGCTGCCTGACTTGACGAGGTGATAAAAGCCCTTTTCCTATAAAGTCTAATGAGCTCTATTAGTCTTCAGCTTGCAGGAATGTAAAGGAGGTAGATTCAGCAGAGAAAAGTAACAAACCTTCCACACATGGCTTCATTCAAACTGCAACATATCAAATTACTGGTGTAATTACTATAACCTGACAATTTCATTGCCATCATGTGGTCGTTAACTCTTTAAGACATATAACAAAGACAGTACCACATTTTTGTTTCCCAGTATTTGTTCTGGAAATGAAGTAATCTCAATCATCATTCCAAACTGTGAACTCCTTTCTCAGTTCTTGGTCACTAGTCTTGGACTCCTCTTTAGAACAAAAGCAGATAAGATTAAAAAAAGTGATGTGTTCACTTAATTTTCCTTTAATTCACAACAAACTTGTTTTTACAAACAAACTGTCAAAAAGGGAAAAAATCTCTCTTAATGTTGAGTTTGCTTTTTGATCATTTCTAATTTACTTGTATTGACATAATAACCCAAAGTATGACATGAGATTTTATGCATAACCTCTTTCCTCCTGCCCTCCCCCACAAAAAAAATGTTTTTCCATCGTTTTAATTCTTAAAAGAAAAAAGGATATTAAACAAACTGAGGCTGACAGATTAGCCATTTTCCAGAAACCTACTAGTGAACTTATTTTAAACCAGCAGAAGAGCCATGTAACAAGCATGCATTTAGGAACCAGCTAGGGGACGAGCTGTCAGGCTGTGATAAAAACTTCTGCCAGCAATGAGAGCAGAGGAGCAGAAAATTGGTGATCACATATAATCATAAGCATGTGAGCACAGTAAAGATCTTAGATCCCGTTAGGCCCTGTAGACTACTGTGCTTTCAACATCTTGTGAAAATTTTCACTTACACAAAGATTTTCCTGGTAACAGCCATCCTGGTTTGGCATGCAGGCCCCAACATTAAAAGAGTGGATCTTGAAAAGGTTAAAGTCTTATTGCACTTTGTCACAACAATGGATTGAGATGACCAGAATAAAACAGGCGTGCTAGCCAAACTTCTTCAAAGTCAACTGATGCAATAACCAATTTACCATTTGCACCCCTTTTAAGCAAAAACGAGGATGTCTTATTTTAAAAAAGGATCTCTTTCCCAGACCTAGTGAGCAACAACAACCTTACTATACGGCGCATCCACAAAAGTGCCTTAGGTCTGTGCACTGCAGATGGAATCTTAAGGAAGGCAGAGAAAGGATTTTGTTGATGGCTGAGAAAGTTAATTGCAGCATAAAACCAAACAGGCATGTTCCTCAATTATTAAATTTATTTGTTTATTTTGGATTTGTACTGTAGTAACAGAGTCAGAGAATCAGTTCAGAGGACAAAAACTAGACACTGAAACTGATAAACATTAACATAATCAATTTAAAATAAGACACAGAGCTCCTCACTTGTTAAACCATCTTTTGTAGGGACAAACACTCACTGAGGCTTGGTACATTACTGTCGAACATGTTTCATAATTAGTATATAAAGTAAGCCTGGTCTTTAGAATACCAAGTGTCCTAAGTAGCATTGAATGATAAACGTCCTATGTGGGGGTCAGAGAGAGCACATTAACACAATGAAAACTTTAGAATTTTACTTAACTTCTGCTCCTTTAGTCCCCCTCAAAATATGCCAAGAGATCTTGCTGGACTGGCAATGAAGTTGATGTTGCTGGAATGCAGGGACAGAAGGCCCTACCCTCTATAATGTTTGAGGGGCACTAATGATGCCCTTAATAATTTGATACCTTTCTCTCCCAGACTATGGACAGATTCTGCCTTAGTGACTACTACTAAAGAGAAAAGGGAAAAAGATAGCATGGCATCCTAAGATAGTTATAACATTCAATCAGATACCTGGCCATTATTTAAAAAGCAAACAAAAAACATCCAACCACGATTTTTTAACATTAACTTAAATCAATCAGAAATTTACATGTCTTATTAGCCTTTCATGACCTGCTTCTACAGTCCTGAAGAGCTTTGCTTGACTCAGGGCTTCCGGGTTTTGCCTCAATTTATGCAATCCCCAATACTAAAATATAGGTGTACTGTGTACACCAGAGTCAATGGCTGGGTTTATCAAAAGAGCCTAAAGGAGTTAAGACGACCAACTCCCACTGAAATTCAAAGGAAGAATGTGCCTCTCCCATAGGCTCCTTTGCAAATCTCAGCCTATGTCCCTTACAGATAGTCCTCTTATTGTAGTATCTAGATAATGATCTGGTAGAAGTACAGTTTACAGAAGGCAAAAGAAACCAAGATACACTGGAATTAAATCATTTCAAAGTTTAGAATTAAGATTAAATTCATACCTCAAGTGGAGAATCGCAGAGGAATCTTGTGAACTGCATTGGAGGGATTTACCAGAAGCATAGTCCCCCGAGGATGGTCAGAACAAACAACACAGAAACAAGAGAATGTTAGCATTGAAGTTAAATTTTCTCTATTAATTTGAATACCCTGAAGTCTATGCAATCTCTAAGAATACTTCATTTTCCAAAACAAACCATTGAAAGTAAAAACAGATGATTCCATAAATTAAAATAAACCTTCCAAAAAGAGACTACTGTATGTCTTATTTACCAGTACTGGAAGATAAAACTTGAACTAATTTTACAAAACATTTGAAATCTTCTGTCAAATACAAAACAGGTAAAAATACAAAATTGCCAGAAGGGACCGAGGAAAACTACATAAAATTACAGTTACATATACAAAGTTTGCGTCTAGTTTATTTTTATTCTAAATCCATGCCCTGCACAAGCTCAAAGTTCCTCTTCCCACCTCCACACCTCTTGCTCCTCCATCCAACCATCCTTATCACTAAAGCACCTTTTTTTTTGGTCTTCCTGTTTGGTGGTAGAGATTGGTTAAATCTTAACATTTACAGGGAGAATATCATAGTCAAAAACGTGCCTGCTCAGGTCCATGAAAACCAGCTTCCTGAAAGTGCAAGTGTTCTCAAAGCTAGAGTTTTTCTTCAGCATATACTGATGTGCCACAAATAGTTTGCCGTAAAAGGAGAAACCCAAACAGAAAGACTGTGATTGTGTTCAAGATAAAAAAAAAAAAAAAGACTATGAATATACAATAATGTAATTTACCTAATGCCATTTATCTTCTAAATAAAGCAGCATAACTTTTACTTATTTTGCACAATAGGTATTTGTCAATATTTTAAAGATACTACAGGGATCAGTTTATCCCAAAATGGATTTTTAAAATATAATCAATTTGTTTAACAGATAGTGTTATGTTGCCCAGTTTAATTCACTCCTCCCCTAATGAATTTACTGTGATTTATACAGGCAAAGGATTAATTCTCTCTGAAGGAGTATATGTATGGTATCATTGATAAACAAGACTTCCCACAGCAAACGATCTTTCTTAGAACAGAATAAAGTAGGAAAATGCCAACGTAAACTACACTGGCATTGTTGACCTTAGGCCAAAAGTGCTATACATATCCTAAATAAATCCTTACTTATGAAAGTGAGTGTTTGTACAGCCAAATTACTGTAAAACAGATCACTTAAAAATTAACTCCAGCCCCCTGAAGCTGCATAAATCTGCATAAATACACTAATTGGAGAATCAGTAAAGTACAAACTGAGTAGTCAGTCACAACCATGTATTATGGTATATGAGAAAAGACTGATTCTACAGTAAATTTATCAAGAGCTCAACAGAAATAAAATTTAAGATTTTTCCTAGGGCACTAATTTTGATTACATTTTCTCCCAAACACATAAAATCAAGTTAACCTACAAATGAATGGTAAATATTTAGACATATGCTTTAAGCAATGTCTAAAAACAGCTGCTGAGGACAAGGAAACTGTGTGTGTTGTCTATAATTAGCCCTTTCAGATATGCTCACAAGGAAGGGGTTCAACACCCTGAGTAATTCTGAGTTTTATTGCAGAGGCATGGGAAAATGTATGCTTGTAATATTCTAATTCTACTTCTGGATTCTGAAAAAAAGCTCATTTTACGTTTTCCTAAGAGCCATTCAAATTTGAGGCACACAGGCTAAAAAGAGAGCAGAGATTTATAAATTCCTACATTGCTTGTCTGTTTTCCATGACCTTGATATCAATCATTACAGCCAATAGTTTTAGAAGGTTCTGGCACCAGAAAAAAAAAATAAACCATGTGTTGTTAATTTTGATGTCAGAAGACCCCCAATAGTTCTTAATCTGTAACTCTAGCTTTATGGTGCAAGTTATACCCTATGGGTCAGTAAGCTGAGCCAAAGACACTTTTCAAACAGTTTTATCGATTAAGGCCCTGCTGTGCAATTCATTTGATTTTAGAAAAGTTTTTATCTTAATCTAAGACTTAGTTTCCACAGCCAAACTGTGTTCGCCAGAGAGTATATGTTGCCACAGTTATCTACATACTGCTTGTCAGAAATGCACTTTCACTACCACAGCGACCCCATATCGTTAAAGATTAAGTCAGTTTCCAAGAAAATATTGGAAACACAGAAGCAGCCTTTCTGCTGGAGAAATAACCTAGAATTATTTCACAATCTTATGGGAAACTAACTATTTCAAGTCATCCACTTGATTTCGTATCTAATTATTGCACGTTACTTTCCTCATCTATTTATATCTGCTAAAGCTTTCATATTAAAATATACATTCATTGATTAAACTTTCCTGACATTTTATCTAAGAAAGTCAAATATTTTAAAGTAGCAAGGAACTGATTGTTCCATAGAACCTGCAGATTTAAGTTTAATGAACTCCATATTTATAATTTCAGAAAAATCAACACAAACTGTTTAATATAATCAAGGAGCATAAACCACTGTAATTAAATTTAAGAAACTCAGTTTCTAATCTAAATGTAAACATTTAGATAACTTATGTTTATCTTTCAGTTCATGATTTTCAATTAACAGACAACTATATAATAATTGCAATTAGGAAGTAGGCTTCACCGGATCAGTGTTTCAAATTAGTCAAAAAACAATGATTGTGAAGATATAAACAAATATTAGCAAATAGCCCAAAAACAAACAAACTAACAAACAAAGCTCTCCAACATATTTTACATAAGAATATCTCTAAAACTAGCAATGCCATGTTTTCTACTGTAATCGTAAATAAGTGATTCAATGATGGTGTAGTTTTTGGCAGCAGTGGGACTGGCGAGAGGCAGAAAGGTTGCTAAATTTTGATTGAAGCCCACATCTGCAATTCACTTTAATAAAAAATGCAATCTGACCAGCAAAACAAAGGTATCTTTTCTGGGTTCAGAATCACTCAATTTAAAGAGGAGGTCTGAAGTTAGCCATGAATGTATAGTTCAAGTTCATTCTCAGATGCAAGACAATTACAAACACATTTCTAAAGTGCTGCCCCTAAATGCAAGAGGTAAATGGCCACAGTGTCTGCATTTATTTAGCAGAAACCATTTATCAACAGTTATTTGCAAATACTATTGGACATCTTTTGGCAAGTGCAAACTTCTAATCTTAACCTCATATAAACCAATAGCTTTCAGTTTTTCATACAATAAATACAATTATAAAATGAGTGCTACATTAATTTATCATAATCCAATTATTATAATAAATTGTCAACCACTACCAAAAACAATATAAAACAAAATACAACTGAAAATACAAAAATAGATTAATATACTACCAAAAAGCCACATTAAGAAAGCAATACTTTAAAAAGGGTATGGAAAGAATGTAGGGAAGTTTTTAACTCAAACGAACCAGTGGAGAAGACAAATACATGCTTCTAGAAAAATAATACTTCTGACTTTTTAGTGGGAAATTATGAGCTGCATCGGATGTTATGGGTAAATAAGAGCTACATCTAAGAACATGGTTTCTTTCAAAGCAAAATAGTAACCATAAATCCAATATACATAGCACGTATGGGGAAAGGGTTAGCTCTCAGTCCTGCTTCATATTAATGATTGCATAGTGATTTGAGCTCTTCAGAGGGAAGGCACAACTGAAAGACAAAGTATATTCTTTTTGACTATGTTAGTTGTTTGCTTATCTTTGCAATTCATTTTCAAAGACAGAGGCAGATTAATAGCTGCCATTTACCCTTGGGGAAAAAAGAGTTATCTGTGAATTTAATCTTTGAACAGTTTTAACATTTTAAATGGAAGGTGCCAAACTCTCAGCCCTGAAAACTAAAGTGATCTATCTTCACCCACAAGACAGATAACTGTCCACTTATCCGGTGGCTCTGGAATATTTTCATGAGTTCTGGAGCAAGCCCATTCCCTCTTCCGACATATTGCAGTTCTGCTTGATTTAGGGGGGCTGCATGATGCACTGCAGACTGCTTGCAGGAACTGGTGCACAGAGCTTGCAGAAGAAACAGCTTTTCTGCAGGCTTCCTGGACTTTTACAAACAGAAGATCCATCTACTGAGTTTTTTCCTTCCTTCAAACTGTTTGCCAGTTCCCCCTGATGGCATTCTTCAGGTACTACAAACACACAGGGAGAGAGAAGACATCTCCATACAAGCCAAATGGAGGTTCCTCAGGATTCTCTCTGTGGGCCCCTCTTTCCAGGCCAAACATTTTGTTCTTTTATCCTCCTCTCCCTCCAGACCTGCTGTAGTTGTAGCAGGGTGAGCATTATTGGGCAGGGTTTTAGGAGAACTGGGTAATTCCCCAATTTAAGTGCTACCGATTGGCAAGTAAAAAACAGACTAAAATCCGACAGATAGTAAGGACTTCATGTGTGTTGATATAAATTCACCAGGCCTCTAAGGAACAATTTTATTCAGGTACAAAGAAAAGACAACAAATTCCTTGTACAGGAACACTGTGGAAGGAAATGGCTGCTAAGTACACTTCAGCCATTGAAAGAGACCGGCCTGAGTCCATAAAGAGGAGTAATACAGGAACAGAACCCATGCAGGGTTTTAAGAACAGCTGGCATCCCTTATTGTACCTTTAGTGTGCAAACAAGGTCTAAAAGATGTTTGGGGTTTTTTGTTTTTTTTTTAATTCTACTTGATATTTATCACCTATGCACCAGGAATGTCAAGCCTGGTCTTCCCTGTTTTTCCTGGGAGACTCATCAGAACTTGTCTCAGATGTTTAACCTGAGCTCTAATTTTAACTGAAGGAGCAGGACACTGAATCTTTAACAAAGACATCCTTTAACCAAAACATTTACCACCATAGTTAACTAGGTTTCAATAAAAAAAACCCACACCTTCTCCCCGTAAGTTTTATAGTGTGACTAAAAATCCCTTCTCTCATCAGTTGCTCTGAACTCTTGTGACAACATCATTTTACTAACCTTCAGTTCCACAGTCTGCCAGGACAGACAACAAAACTTCTAATGAAAAAAAAAAGAAAGAAAAGCATAGAAAATTTGCTTTCAAAAAATCTGTCAGGCAAATAAGGGATACAAGCCCAATCTTTTTCCTTTGCCTGTCACCTTTAAAGGCATGCATTCACATAAAAGCATTACAGAGATACCGAGAGCACAGCTGATACATGATTAGAAGTTACATTTAAAAAAAAAAAAGTCTGCAACAACATGGCCATTCCATTTGAGGTCTGGATGAGGGACCCAATTGTCTCCTCAAGGGAAAGATTTGAAATAAGGGGAAATACAAATGGAAGATATCATGGGGCAAATTTAACGTATTAGAGAACCGCATTTCTCAAACTTGAGTTGAGTGATCAAGATTACTGGGGTTTTCTCTTGCCATATCTTCCTGAAATGTGATGGAGCTCAGTAAGTCTTACAGTTGGTGTTTGCATAAGAACAGGCCCAGGGAAAGTTAACAACATACAGGGTAGGAACTAGACCAGGATGCAAGAGACATGGTTTCAATTCCCATTTCAGACACAGATTGCCTGAGTGATCTTGAGCATGTTACTTAACATAGTCTGTGCTTCAGTTCCCTATTTGTAAAATAGATTATTTCCTTCACTCATAGGGATGTTGTAAGAATAAAACTTCGTTAACGATTGCGAGGCAGTCTGTTTACTACCCAGAAGCAGGCCATGTAAATAACTAGAGTGAATACTTGGAACACCAAAAAAGGAAGCGTTGATATGCAACAAAAATGGATTGAAAAACTAACTTGCAAATGTATAGGGGGAAGAATCTGCTAAGGCAACAGTCAAAACAAAGTGGCATGGGAGACTAATGTTTGGTAGCTGTCAGCAAATGCACTAATACACCAACTGACTGAGGAAGAGTGTAAGGTGAAAGCATCCCCCAGTAGCCTCGATTGTTTAAAAAAAAACAAAAAACTATATGCCTTTTGGCCACACACTCACTGGAAACTCAAGACACCAAAGTAGAGAACCAGTGTATTAGGTATCTTTGGAAGACAAGGTATATCAACTACGTCAAGTATCAAGGTATATCCACTTTTTAAATTTTTTTTTTTTTTTAAATACACAGATATATGGTTTCTAAAGATCTGAATGAGTCCCTCGGCCGTACCGTGGACTTCTGACTTCATTTTCTGTACTGGTTCAACTGTCTTTTCAGGGAGGTAATGAAAAAACTGGAAAAATAAAGAACAAACTATTTGACCACTTTGGTAATATTTTTTGCACCTTTTCAGACACTGAATCTTTTGTATGCTATTACATTATTTTCTTCCAAGACAAATATTTAACTAAGCATAAGGTAAGGAGGTTGACCAACTACCTTAGCAGTGGAAACTGAGGGGCATACTATTTTTCCTCTATGAACTTGTCATTATAAAATATCCCAAATAAGTTAAATAAGAATTCTTGCTTCAGTGGGTCTAAAAGGCAATAAAACTGATCATTTTGGCTTTTTTCTGAAAACTGCTTACAAGTTTTATGATCATGTACGGAAATGTTTTCTAACTTGTACAGATGCCACATCATTTATTTTGGTTGTCTTGCAGCTGTAAGTTTTTCTTAAGGACGAACAATGCTGTAAAGAGACTTAAAACCTAGAAGTTACATTAACTAACAATGTAATTGTAGAAATAGCGTGTGGCTAAATCCTAGAACAGCCACACTGATTACTACATATGATGGATGAAAAGGAGCAAGAAAAATAAAATAAAAAAATATAAATGTCTTAACACAAATAATACAAAACTACAGTACACCATATTAGTACAGTAAAACTAGACTCTTTAAAAACTACATTTAAACTATAAGTCCTCAAATCTTTTGAAGATAACCAATAGCGGAAAAGTCTTGAACCAGGGATATATCTACAGTGGCCTAATACCACACAACAGTTTACAGAAGATGCTTAGTAGTTAAAAAAAGCAAAAAAAACAAACCACACTTTACAAAAATTAGAATTTGGATAGCTTTAGTGCTCTCTAGCCAGAAATTTATTTACCTGGTTTTGAGATGGCACAAATAATAAATGAGGCTAATGGTGCCAAAATCATGTACCTGAAAGCCAAGTGTCATTAAATGTTTTATAACACAAGGTATTTGTCAATCTTTTCATTTACCTTAAAAGACAAACGAATAAGAACATTGGACTTGTAAACTGAAATTTCACCTACTTGTGTATTTCAGTATATTGAAAAATTTTCCCTTTGTAAGTTTAATGACTGGCACCACTTTCAAATGCAACCTGCTGGTCTTCTCATATTTGTATTATTATAGTAACACTGTTACTGCATTACCTCTGTTTAAATTCCTAGTGTCTAAAAAGAGAAAACACTCACTCAACAAACAGTGAAATATTTGAGCTTTAGGTCCACACTAATCTTAATGGAGTTCTATATATGAATACCACACAAATTATACTTAGGCATTATTTTGTATCCCTTCCTTTTAATTTTATGTTTATTAGCAATACAACCAAAGTTATTTTGGTTTTTACCATGTCAGCACTGCCAGAAAGCATAATTTTCTTTCAACACATCACCAAGAGCATCAGGAAAAGCTACCTGTTTCTTTCAGATTTCAACATTACTAAAATAAACAACAACAATCATTCAATATCTATTAGACAGATTAATCTACTGGATGCCTGGATGGGTACTTAAAACAGTCACACACACACATTCACAGTGTTTACAACTGCAGTAATTGAGAATTAACGGTATTCTAGGACAGGGGACATTATCTTTAATCAAATAAGCAGTTGTTCAGAATGACTTTGCTGGTAAAATGAATTTCCACATCAAAAGACAAACAACTAACATTTACACTAAGTTATAGGAATTTAATATTGTTCATTTGTCAACTGTCATAAAATGGGATCACCCTTAGGCTTACTGGAAAAAATAGGCATGTAATACAAGTGTTAACAACAACTGATTTGTTCATAGAAGAATTACTTGTTTAGTAAAGTATAACTTCACACTTGTTAATGACAGGTTTCAGAGTAACAGCCGTGTTAGTCTGTATTCGCAAAAAGAAAAGGAGTACTTGTGGCACCTTAGAGACTAACCAATTTATTTGAGCATGAGCTTTCGTGAGCTACAGCTCACTTCATCGGATGCATACCGTGGAAACTGCAGCAGACTTTATATATACACAGAGAATATGAAACAATACCTCCTCCCACCCCACTGTCCTGCTGGTAATAGCTTATCTAAAGTGATCATCAGGTGGGCCATTTCCAGCACAAATCCAGGTTTTCTCACCCTCCACCCCCCCACACAAATTCACTCTCCTGCTGGTGATTGTGTAAAGAGTTGTCACTTTGGATGGGCTATCACCAGCAGGAGAGTGAATTTGTGTGGGGGGGTGGAGGGTGAGAAAACCTGGATTTGTGCTGGAAATGGCCCACCTGATGATCACTTTAGATAAGCTATTACCAGCAGGACAGTGGGGTGGGAGGAGGTATTGTTTCATATTCTCTGTGTATATATAAAGTCTGCTGCAGTTTCCACGGTATGCATCCGATGAAGTGAGCTGTAGCTCACGAAAGCTCATGCTCAAATAAATTGGTTAGTCTCTAAGGTGCCACAAGTTACACTTGTTAATGTTTATTTAACTTATTGAAGGTTAAGTTTTTAGCACACTGCACCAGAAATTAAACAACCGCTGTCTTTTCTTGTTAAGATGTTGAGGAAGGGATTGCGTGAAGCATTTCTAATAGCTTTCCATTTATTTTTATTCACAGTATATATCCTCTTCAAAATACTTGTTTTCCCTACTGATTTTGGCCTTTTCCTTTTGAGTCACAATAAATACAGTTCGCACTTACAGTATAGTGACCTTTCAAATATGAATTATTTAGTTTCAACCACCATGTAAAGTGGGGAAGTATTATTTAACAGAAGACAGGCACAAAGATTTTTCAGAGGTGCTGAGCACTCAAAACTCCAGCAGAATTCTCTGAGAACGATAAGTGCTGAGTATCACAGGAGTCAGGTTCGAAGTGACCTGGCCTAAGATCACACATGTAGTCTGTGTCTAACTTCATAGCTTTTCTCTGCATCCCCTCAATTCATCTTTATCTGTCTAATAACCAGGTGCGTATACACTAAGGCCATGAGAAGGAATCTTCATTGCTGCAGTTCATATTGCTGATGGCTTGCCCAAGGCTCTTTCAGTGAACTGGAGATCAAAACCAATAAGCCACTGCAGCTAAGGAGTGTGGTGATCCAAACAACTTTAAGCTGCTGCTAGTGGCCATAAGGGAGAGAGAGGAAGTCAACTGAGCAAACTACTGCTGAAGCTTCCCCTGCCAGGTGTGGAGAGAAAGAGAGAAGCCATTGTCCTAAGGTGGCTGAATCTCATAGGTCAAAGAGTGGCAGACAGAGCAGAAAGAGATGGTATTGGGGGGGAAGAAAAAAAACACCTCAACTAACTAAAAGAAGGTAATTGTACACAGTGCTGAAAGCTTGGCTGCCAGAGTCCAGAAAACTAGGATATTTGGTGTCTACGTATTTCTTTAAGAACAAGAAAAAAGTTTAAATAATTTTACCTCAAGCAAGAACTAGATGGAGCTACCCACTATTCTGTCCAAACTAGTGGAAGGCCACATCACAAGAAGAAACTGCTACCTACGTTTCTGTAACTGTTGTTCTTCGAGATGTGTTGCACATGTCCATTCCATTGTTGGTGTGTCTGCACACCTCATGCACAGCTATTGGAGAACTTTTTCTCCTCAGTGCTATCTGTTGGAGCAGCTCAAATGGCCTCAGGTGTCGTGCACAACTGCATGCAGATAAGGGGACAGAGCCATCCGAACCCTCCTGAGTTCCTTCTTACCAGATAGACTCCAATAGAGAAGGAAAGGAGGGTGGGTCATGAAATCAACAAGTGCAAAACATCTTAAAGAACTATACTTATGGAAAGGTAGGTATCTCTTTCTTCTTCTCCAAGTCTTTGGACATGTCCATTCCACTGTAGGTGACTCAGAAGCAGATTCCAGACCTGCCTCCATGTTAAGTATACCTGCAATTGGACAACCACCCATCCAAAACTAGCATCATTCCTGGACTGATGGGAAATGGCATAACGAGCAACAAAGTTGTAGTCTGATGACCAAGTTGACACTTTGGAAATGTCTTGAAGGGTTACTTGCACCAGGAAAAATGCTGAAGCTTTCTATGCTCTAGTTGAACGGGCTAACATTCTAGGTGCTGGCGTGACATTAGCTAACTGGTAGCACAAATGAATGCAAGAAGAAATACCAGAGGAAATTCTATGAGTGGAAACTGGTTGGTCTCTGTCTGCAACTGCAACAAACAATGGAATTGAGGATCTAAAGGACTTTGTGCGGTCCAAATGGAAGCTAAAGCTCTTCTCATATCAAACGAATGAAGGCTTTGGAAAGAAAGTCAGAAAATAAATTGATTGATTAATGTGGCAATTAGATACTACCTTTAGGAACTTTGGGTGAGGGCAGAAGTAAACTTTACTCTTATGGAAACCTGTATAAGGAAGCTCTAACACCAAGACTCTCAACTCACCTGCTCTCCTGGATGAAATTATTGCAACCACAAACACCACCTTCATACAGAGGTGGAGCAGGGAGCAAGTCTTGAGAATTTCAAAGAGTGGCCCCATTAATTTTAGCATCACCAGGGTCAGATCCTATGGGGAACAGGTATACCTGTGGGTATAATCAGCCTAACCCTTGTAGCAATCTGATAGTAATGCAGTTAGAAAAAATAAAGCCATTATCCACTGAAGGATAGAAAGCTGAAATAGCTGCCAAATATACTTTAATACAGCTAACTGTCAGACCTTGATGTTGTAGTGCGAAAGATAGCCCAATAAGTGGCTGATAGAAGTCTGCTATGCCAAGAGATGCTTCTGTTGATATCAGATTTAAAAGGGAAAACAAATTCATCTCATCAGTGCACCTGGACTTTCTACTGTTCAACAGTAATTACAGAACGTCCTTAGAGCAACCCCTTTCCAACAGTGTTAGTCATGAAGCATCCACTCTGTCAGCTGGAGGGTTTGCAGACTGGCCTAGACCAGACAGCCATGGTCCTGAGAAATTGCATCTGGATCCAAGAGGAGAGACAGAGGTCTGACTGACATGGTTAGTAAGGTCAAATACCAGCGCTTTCAAGGTCAAACCAGTGCTATAAGTATGAGGTACCATGGAAGAACATTAGGGAGTTCTTCCATGGTAGCAGGAAAGTGTCCATCAATGAGCCATGGCTGTGCCCTTCCCAGGAACAGAACTGACAGCACTTTCTTGGGGAGTCCCTCCACAGCTGAAAGATGGACTGGGACATGTCCAGACATAGTGCGTACTCACAATGATCAGAGAAAGCCCTTGCCCTGATGATCTTCCAACATGTTCTGGGCACCTGGAAGGTATGCAGTTCTGAAGTGAATGGAGCTGGCTATGCAGAACTCCCAGAGGAGAATCACCTCCTGATGCAGTTGCGATAAACACACTCCTCCCTTGCCTGTTTATGTGTCCCCAAGCATGGAGGAAATGGAATAGACTACTGAAAAACACAGGGGTACGAACAGATGATTATATTGCCCTTGACAAACTCAGGCTGGTGATCAAGAGGAATCTGCCATGCGAAGATGCAGAGGAGAGGGAATCACCTCCTGGAATTTCTGCTACTCTCTTTCTGCACATCTTGGGACCAAGGTATAAAGTATAAAGCTCAGATATTTGAGAATCTGCTGCCAGTTGAACTGCTTCCTTTTCAGCACTGGTGTATAGATTCCAAGCAATGACTTCAGGATCGCCCTGGAATCATTTAGTCTACTTTGTACCTTACCGTCTCTGTCTTTCCTGAAAAGAGGGAGGAACCTTCAGGGGTCTTGGGTAGCCTGCTGCACTTATGGAGGAAAATCTGAAGACTGTGGCCACAAACATCTTCTCATAGTTACGGCAGATGCCCTGGTTCGAGCTGCTGACTCAGCCACTTCCAAGCTGTCCTGGCCACCGGCTTGTCCTCCTCCTCCATCACATTAAACTCCTTCCTGCTCCTTTAAACTTCATCATGTTCTCCCAGAGAGTAGTCATAGCGACTTAGAAGAGCCTGTTAGTTAGCAATTCTAAATTGCAGCCCTCCCATTGAATAAAGCTTACAGCCGAACTAGTCTAGTCTCTTCAATTCCTTTCTCTTTGGGGTCAACACTTGGTGCCCCAGTTCATTAGCTGCTGCCACAATTGGAGTGTTCAAAATTCTTAGAAGGGACATATCTCCTTTCTGCCCATTTCGCTGTGGGATGGAGGGAAGAAAGGGTTTGCCAAAGTGTTTTGACTCACTCCAAAGTTGCTTTGTTAATCAGGAGTGCCACCCTGGAGGGCCCGCCAAAGCTAATATATCCATTAGCTTGTTGGATTTCTCACAGACCTCTTCTGCCTGAAAGCCCAGAACAGATGCTACCCTTTTAAGTGGCTCTTGTGAGCCCTGTAATCCCTTGGAAGTGGTGAATTGCTCACCATCTCTATAGCCTGTTCTCTTGATGAAGATGATGATGCATCAGGATGCTGAGGCAATGTCTGGTCAGTCTCTTGCGATGGAGGAGCTCTCGGCGCAACTTCCAGCTTCTTGGTACCAATCCCGGTACCAGGCATTGAGGAATGTTGCCTGCATGTTCTCAGTGAACCCTCGAGAAAACCAACAGAGGTAGGTGAGAGGAGATCCTAGCAGGATGGGGGATACCTTACATGGGGGATACCTTACCTCAGGAAGGCCACTGACAGCTGTGTATACCTCCAACATCATCAGTACTAGTATTGAGTCCTGAGCTTGACGCAAACTTCAGGATTCAACCTCGACTGACATGACACCAGTTAGAGTCTACAATCCCCCTTTTTAGATGAGGGATGCTTTGGGAAGAGTCTCCCATCAGAGCTTCTTCCAGAGTCCTTGCCTCTAGTTGGCCTTAGTACAGATGATCTTGCTCATTGTGGTACTGAGTCCTTGGAAGATGTGTCTCTTCATTGGTATCAGAGACAGAGAACAAGGTGCTGAAGACGTCACAAGCGGAGACTTCCGTATCAAGGCTGTCACACAAAGTCCAATCTGAACATGACAGCTGTAATAGAGGGCAAAACACTGACTCCATAAGAAGACACTTAAGCCTAGCTGCTCAATGTTTCTTAGAGCGAGGCTTGAACCCTTTACAAATGTGGCACTTGCCACTGATGTTGGATTCCCCCAAACATTTTAGACAGTTGGGGTGTGGGTTGCTAACCAACATCAAGTTGGAACACGACCAGCAGGAATTAAACCCAGGAGAGCAAAGCCTGGTTGCAGTCATGAATTTATAGCACTAAAGCATCAAATACTTTGGTTACCCTAGTATTCTAATGTAGTTCAGCTAGAACAATGGACAGTGATCTGTCACTTAAACATATTCCCTACCAATAAGGTAAGACAGTAGGGACTAATAAATTATTTCACTTCCAGGCATGCAATTTCCTTGTCCAAGTACTGTTGTTTCTAGGGACTGTGTGAAATAGAAAATTGCATTCTCCAACCTCTTTCTCAGTTAAGGAGTTCTTCTAACCCTAACTTTGAGGTCAGTACAGAAGGAGAAAAAACTGAAAAAAAGGTCAGTTTGAGGCCAGTTGTCGTTTGGAGGGTTTTCAAATTTTTTTTGTTAAATGTTCGTGTGTCTCTAGCCAGTGTACAGTACTTTCTGTGAGAAGGGCAGTTACCTCAACAACAACAACAAAAACTTACGAATTGTCAACTGTTGCATACCAATCGTAGGTGTAAGAGTTTTAATTATAGTCCATTCTGGGTGTTGAACATTCTTTAACAAAGGTATGATTTGACTGTTATTCAGAATTCATATTGGTATACGGTGATTACAAATGTTTGCACTCACTACATCTACTTTAAGAATGTCCCTGAAGGTTCCAAGCTGGAGACAGATTCCTCAGTGTTTTAACTAATCACTTAGATATGCTAGTATAGTATTTAATGCCCCATACCATTCAACAGTTTGTCCATAAACTTAAAAGTTCAAGGAGTTGTCCAAAGAACATAGTAACAAAATGGCACAGTCCCTAAAGGGTAGCAACAACTGTCATAATTCATGCTATCAACATACTCAAATAGAAAGGGCCAAATTCTCTGCTGGTGTAAATGGGAAAACTCCAGTGTAATCAATGGAGCTGCACTCAACACCACCAGCAGAGAATTTGGAACCTAAAGGATTGTTTAGATCTTTATTCACTAAAACTTAACAATCTTTTCAGTTATTCATTATTTACCACTAGCTGATAACCTACTGTATGACATAAAATGAAAGGCTTACATTTATACATCTTTTACTCAAAGCAGTTCAATCAATCATTTGACACTTGATGTATACATAATTTGTTCTTCTCCCTACATTACAGTCATAGTATAGTAACTAAGTTGGTAACGCATATTACATTGAAAAACTAGGAATATCCATCACCCCTAGTAAAGTTTACAATCACAAATATTATTTATTTTTGGATACCCTTTCACAATACAAACAGGCAGGGTAAATTTTCAAAGTAGCATACAGGGTGCTAGCTTCATGACTTTCAATAATCATAGAATCATAGGACTGGAAGGGACCTCGAGAGGTCTTCTAGTCCAGTCCCCTGCAATAATCACCACAATCAGCTTCAACAATGGAATCATACAGGCAACCATACATGAGAAACCCATGGATCACTATACCTACCTTCATAGAGCCAGTAACCACCCTGAACACACCAAGAAATCGGTTATCTACAGCCAGGCACTCAGATACCACAGAATGTGCTCCGAGGAGGAAGTCCAGGATATACACCTCAACAAACTTAAAACCGCCTTCACCAAACAAGGACACTGTACCACAGAAGTAGATAGCATCATGGAATAGGCTAGCCAAATACCCCGAAAGAACCTGCTTCAAAAAAAGAAAAACCCTTCCAACTGTACACCCCGTTCTCACTTTCCACATTGGAACTCATTCGGGATATCAGACTACAACGTCTACTCAATGGGGACCCCATCCTGAAAGAAATATCTTTCCTGACCCCCCCACTTTCTGGCCTTCAAACACCACCCCACACCCTCCAAGTCATCATCAGAAGCAAGCTCCCCACAGACCAGGACACACCAACCCAAAGCAGCACCAGACCCTGCCAGAACAACAGATGCAAAACCTGCAGACATATATATCTCTACTGCTACAGTGATCAACACCCTCCACAACACACCTTTCATATGCCTATCACAACATGTGGGATACCTCCTCCAGTGCACTAAAAACCCCAACCACTACTATGTGGGTGAAACCAGACAATCACTACGCTTTTGAATGAACTTACAGGAAAATGATAGAAGACAAAAGTACCACATCACTTCACAAAGCGATCATGCCACATCTGACTTATCAGTCCTCATCCTCAAAGGAAACCTGCACAACCATTTCAGAAGTTGAGCCTGGGAGCTTAAATTCATTACTCTGCTAGACATTAAAAATCATGGATTGAACAGACTCTGGATTTATGATTTATTACAACAATCTGTCACCCACTAACCCCATCTTTTTGTCCCATGTCTGCAGAGGTGTTAGCAGGCCCCTCTAGCTTGAGCGATCCCTTGCAATATGTGCTCACTACTTAAGCTAAACAATCTGTTCCACTTTGCATTTTGCTATGATGCTCAGCGTACCTTTCCCAGAGCTGAAGAAGAGCAATGTGTGGCTCAAAAACATCTCTCTCTCACCAACAGAAGTTGATCCAATAAAAGATATTACCTCTTCCACCTTGTCTCTCTAATATCCTAGCACCAACACAGCTACCACTAGACTGCAATAACAGCAATGGGAGACGTATGGATAAATCATTATACACCTCCTGAACTCATTTTTTATTCTGATTCACACTTTTTTTTTTTAAATAAGTAAACAAAGCCACACATCAGGAAGTCATATCAACCAGGTTCTGCTGTGTTCTTGGACCTCTCCTTGACTCCTGTGCCTCAGGGAAATTCCCAATCCCTCTCTCTTCCCAATCCCTGTAACAAGAGAGTCACTCAACTTTTCCCCTGAGCACCTGCATAAGCAGAGGGGTAAACTGGAATTAACACCTTATTCTCCTGGACCAACTAGCGCACATACACTTTGTCAAATCCCTCTGTTGTTGAAACTATAACTAGTAAACAAAAGAAAAGTTTGCATTGTGTATTTTGATATTCTGCTAACATTGCCTAGCAAAGTCATAGGAACTGAGAAACGAATTCCTCTAGATCACATCGGAAAGCAAAATGGTATTGAATTGTGGAGTGTTTTTAGATATTAGTTGACTTAACTCATTTGTCTGGAGGAGCGAATAAGCTAGATGAGTCAGACAAATCTAATTCATTTATAAATCAAACAATATTGTTGTACTAATTTCTCATTATGGAAATACAATATGACTGTCTACTTTCAATACCATGACAGTGAATTATTTACTCTCTCATAGCAACTATCTTACTCTATCATTTTCATAGTCATTGTGGCTCAGAGGCAAGTTCTAATATTTATATATTGGCAGCCACTGGATGTCTTTCTGAGATGAAGAAAAATAAGGAGGTGACAATATCATAGTTTAAATGTACTTTTCAGTGAATAGTTCATCTGAGTTTGACCTCAGGTTGATTTCTGAATACACAGTTGTGTATGGGTTTAACAAAGAAGCCAATATTTTCATATACATTTTCTAAGTGTATGCAAGGTTTATAATAGTTTACTGCAGAAAATTAAGATTAATGCTCCTAAGAAAAATGGAGTTGATTTTACCACCACATTGCTTTTTCAACATGAAAATTACTCACATCACCAAACAATATCACAAGTTCATAAACCACTTCTCCTTCCTACTCACTCAAAGACAAATACAAATGTGTAACTCTAAAAACATTTCAAAACACAATCAGTGAACAAAATTCCATTTACTACACTTTGTCTGAACAGTTATAATATTCTTGATCTCCTGGTAATCTGTAGAATTCCGTTTTAAATGATACTGTATTTAAATGTTTTAAATGATACTGTGTTCATCTGACATTGATTTAAAAAATCAATACTTTTTAAAAACTTGTTTAATGGAGGGTTGCACAAAATCCATTACGGTTCACTGTACGGTATGATAAAGTTCTCCAAAATATACATTGCAATTTACTTTTGGTCAGTGATCAGAACATCATGTTAAATTGCTATTCATTACAGAGGTCACATCTATACTTACTTTTTCCTACCGTTAGTAATTTCTCCTCTTACTTTATGGCTTGAATCATTTCCTTTGGTTTACCAAACCCACATAACCACCACCCAAGTTCAGTACAAATAAGTAAATAATTTTGTTAAGTCTGTAAATAAATCCTTGCAGTACTGATTTCATTAGCATCTTTCTACATACTAAAAGGTATGATTATAGGAAAGCTGAAGCCTGATATAGTAGCAAATTTATGATACAAGGAGTGGAGGCAAACTCTATATTCATATTGCCTAACATTTTCCATTATAACTATGTTTTGACTTTTTCTTTTTAAGAGCTCTACCATCACCAGAGTTTGCAGCAGGAACTTGAAATTTGGTCGGATGATGACCCTGGGGTCAGAAAGGAGACTTTTGTTATCCCCCTTAAAGCCTTTCAGATTTAATTGTGCTATAAAAACTGTCAAATATCACCATTTCTTGTCTGTATTTTGTTCTGTGAACCTTGCTGGAGCCTTAATACTAAAGTTCCTGAATGTTCAAATATCCTACAATTGCACAAAATACAATTTATTTTTTCTCTTTTTAAAATAACCTATATATATAAAAACTATGTTAAAAGAAAGTTGAGACTGGAAAGTCAAGCACCCAAAACTCAGGAAATACCAGAATCAAGACCACCCAGGAACACTAGTTCTGGCCCTCCATGTGTAGGGCTGGTTGGAAATTTTCCTATAGAACATTTTTCCTCTGAAAACCACTGATTCATCGAAAGCATGGCATCTTGAGGAAGTGTGTTGCCTTTTAATAAAAATTCATTTAGAAACTAAAAAAAAAATTTTAAAAAGCATTTCATAAGGTCAATACATCCCATTTCAACTTTTTTGAAATGGTTTGATTTTCCATTTTGAAATTACTTTTTCAGTTTATTTCATATTATAAAATGAAGAAAGTCAAAATCAGAAAGAAATGTTTAGATTTTGTCAAAACAAAATGTCTTGATCAACTTTTTCCTAATTTTAGCTTCTAGAAAGTTTCAAAGACTTTTATTCTGGAAGAAAACCAAAGAAAACTCAAATTTGTGACACTCTCCCCAAAGCAAAAAAAATCCAGTTCACATACACCTCTACTTACTTATAATGCACTGAGAGCTTTCAGTCATATAATCATGTCTTTTTCCCCCCACCGGAACCTTGCTTCATTTACTCTATTAGAATGAGCATATGGAGGGCTGGCCTGTAGTAGTTAGGAATTCACATATTAACATCAGCACTTGAATTGCACCTGGAAGCAAAGAGATGGCCACTGCAAACTTTGAAGCACTGGAGTAACATGCTCTACACATGGCTAACATCTCCAAGCAAGCGACATTGCTGTCTGTAGCTTTTAAGTGGTCTTCCAAGGGTAGTGCAATTGATAGTAAACAAATCTAGACAAAGGGAATAGTTAAGAGATGCAAGATTTACGTGCCAAATGGTTGCCGTTTTCAAGTCAAGATGAAAGCACAGATGAAAAAATATTGTTGTTGGCAATTAAAACTACCTTGGATTCCAGGAGAAACTATAGCATTTTTGGCAAAGGGCAAGCATGCTCCAAAGCAACCATTTTCTCTGCCAACCAGTTGGAAGAGCTATAAAGATTCTGAAGAAGATATCACAGAAAAAAATGTCTTCAACTAGAGAACCAATCACAACATTACTTTTTTAATATGTTGTCGCAATCAGTGGGGCTTGGAACTAGATTACCTCCACCAGGACTCTCACCTCCAGCATATCTGTTACAATGAATCATAGAAACCATTGTATTGATAGACACTGACAGCAAATGCTCAAAATCCAGTAGGACGCTAACCTTAAACAAATCCTGAAACTGACTTGAGTACAACAAGTTGACATATAATGTAGACAGTATTTTTAACTGACAAAGAGGGAAGGAGACTTGATTCACAACTAACATAGGTTTACTAAACTCACTGATTAGTATATTGTGTCCATATATGCAATTATCAATGTATCATTAATAAGAAACGTATCAATGGGAAAATAAAATATATAGTTGCTCAGCACAATCTTTACAAAATGAGAGCAGCTTTAACACTAGGGTTTCAGCCATGAATATGGTGTAACAAATGATCATGCAACAAGTAACACTAAGGTCTTGTTTAGGTGATTATATGTGCTGTTTAGAAGGAAATAAAAGGGATGTTGAGCAAAATACTTATGAAATACAATGGACTAAAAATGACTGCCTTTTTTAAAATGATTGCTATTTCGATATCTGTACATTAACTATTTCAAAATTTCAATTATACAGGTGAAAATATCATTAGCGAGTGAGCACTCTATTGGGTGCATATATGAATAAGAGGCAGAAGAGAAAAACATTACAAATTTTAGTGTATTCAGTGCACAGAAGACAAGATTGTTGATCATTTAGTTTACTACTAAAACTCAGGAAGGAAAGAAGGAAGGAAGCTGAACATGAATTTAAGTACGCAATGTAAGTAAATGAAAACTGAAATTCAAAAGTGACAAAGAAGAAGGTATTTTTGCATAAGGAAGAATGGAAAGATACAGTGAGAGGGTGGAGGGAAAGTTGGGTTTGGAATGTGCTCAATGCCCTGCAGAATCATTACTTGTATTACCGCAGTGACCAAAGGCTATGACCATGGTTTGGCTCTGCTGTGCTGGGTACTGTAAAAATACAGGGTTTTTAAAAAGTAAGAGAGCCCCTGTTCAAAGAGTTTAAATTCTAAGGACCTGATCCCGCAAACACTTATTCATGTGCTTAACTCTACTACTGAGAGTTGTTGTTTTGATTTCAATAAGATTACTCAAGGTAGTATAGTTAAATACATGTGTAAAGGTTTGCAGGATTGGGGCTTAAGTTAACACAAGGTACAAGAAGTTATTTGGTAGCCAAGATGTATAGTGGCGGGGGGCGAGGAACGGGGGGGACACAGCCACCTCAGAACAGGACTGGCAAGTGAGTCAGCAAAGATTTTTCTGTTCAGTTTTGGTCCAAAAGAAGTGTGATAATCTTACAAGGAGAATGGCAATCTCAGAGGTGAAAACTAGAAATAAAGTTGTCACCAAGACTATACTGAGAAATGCTGCTAGAGGGGCGAAAAGACTGCTGTCTCCAGAACACTGCTGAATAAGGGGAGGTTGGAAACAAAATACTGTAACTGGCAACTGAGAAAAGGTTAAGTGAATATGTATTTTACAGAGAAAGAGAGAGAGATTTTTGATACTGGCAATGGTCCAGTAGAAATAGATTGGCAACGGTGGTGAGCAAAAAACAAAGCTATGAGACATAGCATCAGAATCACTTTTTAAAAAGTGAATGGTCTCCCTTCCTTTTCCTTTCAGCTCTATATTTAATATAGCTATACTACCATAAGTTTGTGGTCTTTGACAAACCTATTAGAGATTAATATCCAAAATTAACAATACCTTAATTGGAATAAGAAATTAGCAAAATATATAACCTATGACATACTTTGCTACAAGTAGAGCTCAGTCTTACAACTAGCCTAGCTATGAATTTACATAAACCCTGAGATTTGGGAACCAAAAAGAGACTGTCTTGCACTTGTAGAATGTAAAAAAAAAAAAAAAATTTAAGGGAAAAACTTGACTGCCAGATGAAGCAGACAACAGCAACACACGGCTCTTTTCTGTTCAATTATTTCAGTCAGTTTTGACTAGTAGCTAGTCACTGAACTCGACTGAACAAACTGGTATTCTTTTTAAAGGAACTGTGTTAGTCTTGTGGTTCTACTGTCATTGCACAGAGCAGGAAGGTAGAGCGTCTAATTACGGGCCACTAAAGAAATTGTTTATTAGGAAGGCAAAGCTCGCCTTTTCAATTTAAAAGAAAGGAGAAAAATTAGAGAATAAAACAAGAGTTAATACACCACACTAACTTCCTGTTCAGAATACTGTCATTTATTCTCTCTTGTGCACATGCTCAGGTAGAGTTGTGCACACTGACAGAGCAAAAATATCACACCAAATAGCTGTAGTTTTGGAAAGACAACCCAATTTAAATCAAGGTTTAAAAACCACCCAGAACACCCCCCAATGTCAACTAGCTCCTGAAACTTTTTAATTCAGTGTTAAAGTTCCTTTAAAAAAAAATCTAGCAATACAGTCTTAAAAAGCATCCTTTTTTATATAATAATAAAGGAACTCATGGCATATAAGAGATTTTTAATATCTGGCTTTTGTCATTTTTGCAATCTTATCAAGCAAGCGCAAAAGGGTATTGGCCACAGCACAAGTTCCACTCACATACTGCCCTCAAGTCAAGCATGAAATACTCACTATTTACCAGAGCCAGATACAAGATTTATTCTTTCAAATTAGTACAGCTATACATGCTGGACCAGACACTTGAAGTCGTCCAGAAGAGTTGACTAAGGCCATGTCTACACTAGTACTTATGTCAGCAAAACTTTTGTCGCTCAGGATTGAGGGAAAAAAACACCCCTCTAAGTGACATGAGTTTCACCAGCATAAGTAATAGTGTGCACAGTGGTATGTCAGCGGGAGAGCTTCTCCCGCTAACATAGCTACTGCCGCTTGTTAGAGGCGATTTAATTATGTTGACAGGAGAGCTCTCTCTCATTGGCATAGAGTGACTACACAAGAGATCTTACAGCAGTACAGCTGTGCTGCTGTAAGCTCTCTAGCGTAGACATAGCCTATATCAGACGTCATAAAAGCCTAAGGGAAATGGTCAGCTTATTAGACTCTACAAAATCATCCAAAGTTTACAGTTCAATTTCATTCCAGTTCAACAAATGAAACTTCAGGGATAGTGCCCAGAGGGGAAGACCTAGAGATAATTTTCTCAGGTATCCAGAAAAACTCTTCAGCAGGCATGTCAATATCAATCAGATTCCATCTGTAATAATACCTCAGTCAATAAGTCTCACTCTTGACCATATACTTAAAGAGCACCTCCAGTCTTTCTTCCAGCACCAGTAAGTTTTTCCTTTTAAAGCCCATTGTTGAAAACTGAGATTTTGATACTCCAAATCCTTGTGATCCATGCTGAAGAGGAACCCTGAGGACCTGCTCCAGAACCAGCATATTACTCATAAAATAAACAAATGAGGACCAACCCACAGAGAGTTTTACAATCTCTGCGAACAATTCCTTCAGCTGCAACTGAGAAGGATATTCAGTTCCATCACTGCAATGGTTAGACATACTAACCTAGGAGTAAGGAACATACCAAAAAAGAAAGCCTGTTCTGACAGCAAACCACTTCCACCAACCACCTCAGTTTCTCCAACTTAAAGTGGATAATTATATTTCCCTTCCTTTGTAAAGCAGTTTGAGAGGTATGAATGAAAGGCACTATTCTAGTATTTTTAGCTAACCATGGTTGGAAAGGAAATTAAACTGAATATTCTAGAGGGCACTGAGCACTGGTCTCAGAATGGGACTAAACAGCCAGTGCTTCAAAAAGTCTTTGAGCGCTAGGACAGTTGCAGCCTGTGCCATGCTACAGGAAATCCAGTCAATCTGATATTCTTAGAGAAGGCTCATTATCCCCCTTCTCATTTGACATCCAGATGTAAAGGGACATGTTCTCATCTTAAATCTGCATGGAAGTGAATGTTCTTTCATGTTATATTAGCAGTACTCAGTTTTACAGATTAAGAGTTTTATTAACTACTTTACAACTTTCATCTTTAGTTTTTTCTGTCAGTCACAAAATTATTTTATTCCTAAAACTGACATCTGCTGCAATGAGAAATATTTGAGCTACAAAAAAAAATAATCAATGTGAGTACACAGTATATACCTATGCCAACATATCAGGATCATCTTCCTGAAAGAGCATGTGAAATGTGTCCCATAATTTTTTCAGGAGGTTGGTTTCTGAATTTAAAACTTAGAAAAGTTTCTGAACTGGCACCAGTCCATACTCCAAATATGTGAATTGTGGTACTATCTTCCTGAGCAGAAAGATTATCCACTACACCCATATGTGCTACAATACAATACAATAGACAAGACCTAACTTTTTGAAGTAGGGGTCTTTGTTCTTTATTCAGTCTTTACTCTGCATTACTTAGCTTTTATCAGTTTAAACTCATCCACTCTGGTGGCTACCCTGATAAGAGGCCTTTCGCAGGGGAGAGAGAATTAATTCTATGTTCACTCAAGGAAGTGCTTGGCTCCAGAAAGTGGGTTTTTTTAATGTCTGTATGATTTATTAAATAAATAAAAGAGGAGAGAAAAGAGTGTTTTAAGAGCTCTTAAATCTTGTATGTGGTGATTTCCATCTTCTCCTACAAGTGACTCAGATCAAGGACTTGAGGACATCTTCCTTATCCCTCATAGTCTGAAAAATTAGGGGCTTCTAATATGTAACAAACAGTATGCAGAATCCACTCTGTGGACTATTTCCTTCAGGAACCAAAACAAAACCCTCTCTGCCCAATGTCCGAGCACTGGTTCCTGTCATATTTGTTTGTTCCTACCGTACAACAACTAAGTCAGGGCAGACCAGGGTGAATAAAAATCAGTGATTTTTTTTTTATCAGATTATTTTTTTTGACAAAATGCTTTTTTAGGGAAAAACCTGTCTAAAGATAGTTTTAATTAAGCTACATTACAGCTCAAAGTTCTCTCATCATGGAATAGGGATTATAAATTATAGTTCTATAGTATGAGACAATATATTCATGTAATGTTTAAGAAAAGTTTTGTAAATGAGTTCCAATAGTTCATGGATTAGGGATGCAGTCTGATTGGGTTCCAGGAACTTCTGTAAAGATTAGTTAGATAAATCTTTCTATCTACCCAATGGGACTCAGTGCTCAGTCTAGAAGATACCATCAGAGATGCTTAGTTTTGCAGTTCTCAAACATGCTTGTTAATAGAAAAAATGTTTTTAAAATAAAATAACTATATAGAGGTGACAAATAACAGACTTCAACCATATTGTCCCTCTGCAAATCTGTGTACACAGAGTCAATCCCTTATCTCTCTCTAAAAGTGCAAAGTTTCAAAAAGTTCAATGAATAGAAGATTGTTGGGGACGGAACCGATCTGGACAAGCAGAAGAAGTCTAGAGATAAATGTGAGAAGGGAGGGACAAGCAGTAGAAACAAAAGTGAAACTGTTTGGGCAGCATATTCCAGAAGTCTAGAGGTCTTTCTGAGTGTAGACTTCATTGATTTGAGATCTTCCATACCAGAAAACCTATAATGGCAGCAGGCCGTAAAAGAGACCCAGTTTGGGAATAAGAACCTTTCAAGAAATACTGTCTGTGTTTGTTGATGATGTTTTAAGTGAACTGGTGGAAGTCACTTAAGCAGTTGGATTCAGAGACTGTTGAAGTGATAATCTCACTTTTAACAGCAGTAGCTTCTTCTGCCGGCGTAGAAAGAATATTTTCTTCCTTTGGACTAATTCATTCCAAACTGAGAAATCGTTTGGGACCTGAAAAAGCAGGAAAGCTTGTTTTTCCTTTCCAGATTATGAACAAACAGGAAAATGAAGCTGAAGATGACTGAGTTAGCTGCAGAAGCCAATATTTTAAATTTCTCATGTTGACCTGGCTGACATAGTCGATTTAATTTTTGTGGGTTTTTTTTTTTAATATTTTATTTTAACAAAAACAAACCTGATTTTAAAAAAACTCAAATATTTAACTAAATTCAAAAATTCATATGCTTGTTTTGTTAAAATATTATATGTTTGCTGTTGAAGAAAAAAAATCCAGAATACATAACATTGTTTTAGACATTTAAATTGTTTTATTTAACTGTCTGGTGATGTTCTCCTCCTAATACAGCATCGCAAGAAAATCCTCCAAATATTGATGCTTAACCTGTTGAATTGGAGATAGTTCACCTCCCAATGACTTCATAAATATCTGCTTCAATTATCTTTGGTAAATGAAATAACCAAATAATCATTCATTTTCTGATATAGCTGTGAAGCTAATCTGAAAAGATTTCAAAACAAATCACTTAAAAAATGGATAGTGTGTACCTTCTAAAAATGAAACCTACATCTATCTCTGACTTGTGAAGAATATGTATTAAGATTATAACAACCAACAAGAATGCACTTTTATGAAGAAATCCATGGTTAAATCGAGTCTTCCTGACTAGTGATTTAAATCATGATTTAAATCAAATCCACCCTGGAGCAGACATGAGAGGCAACTGGTTGTGGTCACACAACATCTTGCATTTCCCCTAGCTACTTCATCGGTCACCCTGCTCTGCCTCATTGCATGTTAATGGTGGATCAAGAAATCCTACGGGCAAACAATTCCCAAAATGACTTCTACCAAAGGAGACTTACTGTTGCTTTCAAGGGGCCTGATCCAAGGTCATTAGAGCAGGGGTTCTCACAACAAACTTTTTCGTGGCCTCAGGGTGCAGCCACCAACTCTTGCTGGTGGCTACACTGACACTTTTTCCTAAAATACTTACTTAATTTTAGGAAAAACAAATAAATATGCACATATACATGTCCAAATCATGGTAATTTATTTATGTAGGTTTTTTTTTTTTTTTTTGCAGACTCAATAATAAAAGTAATATACAGTTGTGTCTGTTCCTTACTGGACCTAAACAGAATAGAAACACAAATAAGATGCTCTGCATGTTTTGCTTTTTTTGGTTGTTTTTTTTTTTTTAAAAGACGTGCTAGCTAGTAAAACTGCTACTGTGAAAAGTGATATTTGTATATTTGTTAATATCAATTTTCACAGCAGACTTACTCAGCCCCAGCAAGCTGGGGGACAAATTAAGCCCTAGATGGGGAGGAGGTAGGGAGGGAGGCAGGCAGGACGGGCCAGGGGCGATGGGAGGGTGAGCCAGGGTTGGAGTCTGAAGCCCTGCAGCTGGGGGATGGAGTCCACCGCCACACGGCCAGAGCCTGCCGCCCACCAACTCAGGGCCGAAGTCCAAGCCCCACCACCCCCACGAATGTGGGGAACTCACACTGGTTGCCTGCTCCTACGTGTTTGTGGTTCCAGAAAACAGCAAGGACCAGCTCCTGCTGGTGGCCCTGGGGAAGGATGGCTGCTTTGCCCTTCCCCACTCATCACCCAGGAGGCTGCGGTCACAAGAAAAGCCCCTGGTGGATGCATTTGAGAAACATGGCATTGGAGTCAGTAGAAGTATTTCCACTCACTTCAATGAGCTTTGAATAAGGCACTAGGTCTTTCTTCCCAAGCAGGGAACTACACGTAGCCTTGATACTCAAGCTATCAAGAAAAAAAATAGTAAAATCATTCAAGTGGATCACATTACACTGTATTTCTACGTAAGGATGAGGCGGATGAACAAGCGCTAAGTTGTTCTTGGAAATTCACCTTCTTTCCACTCTGAAATTCAAATAAATGCCTCATGGCACTCTTGATACCTTGAGACAGGGAAAATTAGGATTCCTACCAAGCCATCTTTACAAATCGTTGTTTTCAGATCTCCCTCTTAAAATAAATCAACAGGGCCCACAGCCATCAAAGCCTATGGTAGACCTCTCGCATTTGTCCAAAGAGCTACCGAGTCTCATATCACCCGTCAGGGTTCCTTCCCACTCTGAACTCTAGGATACAGATGTGGGGACCTGCATGAAAGACCCCCTAAGCTTATTCTTACTAGCTTAGGTTAAAAACTTCCCCAAGGTACAAACTTTGCCTTGTCCTTGAACAGTATGCTGCCACCACCAAGCGTTTTAAACAAAGAACAGGGAAAGAGCGCACTTGGAGATGTCTTCCACCAAAATATCCCCCCAAGCCCTACACCCCCTTTCCTGGGGAAGGCTTGATAAGAATCCTCACCAATTGGTACAGGTGAACACAGACCCCCTTGGATTTTAAGAACAATGAAAAATCAATCAGGTTCTTAAAAGAAGAATTTTAATTAAAGAAAAGGTAAAAGAATCACCTCTGTAAAATCAGGATGGAAAATACTTTACAGGGTATTCAGATTCAAAACACAGAGGATCCCCCTCTGGGCAAAACCTTAAAGTTACAGAAAATAGGAATAAACCTCCCTCTTTAACACAGGGAAAACTCACATAAAACAAAAGAAACTAATCCGCCTTGCCTGGCTTACCTATACTGGTTGCAATATTGGAGACTTAGATTAGGATGGGTTGGAGAAGATGGATTTTTGTCTGGCCTCTCTCAGTCCCAAGCAAGAACAACCACGTAAAACAAAGAGCACAAACAAAACCTTCCCCCACCAACCTAGATTTGAAAGTATCTTGTCCCCTTATTGGTCCTTTGGGTCAGATGCCAGCCAGGTTAGCTGAGCTTCTTTACCCTTTACAGGTTACAGGATGTTACCTCTGGCCAGGAGGGATTTTATAGCACTGTATACAGAAAGGTGGTTTCCCTTCCCTTTATATTTATGACAACCCCTAATTCCTGATCCCTAGTTCAAAGATGAACTGCAAATCAAATAGCTATTTTGATTTTGTCCTTTAAGGCTTCTTTATGATATGAAGACTTCTTCATTCATTTTTTAATATAAAGAACAAGACGAAATTAAAAGTAGCAGGTTCTGATCTCTGCTTCTGTGTGTCAGCAAGATCTTTGGAGCGAAAAAGATCAGGGATGTTGTGTCAGACTAAAACTCAAGACATTAAAGTTGGAAAGAGTCATTATACCCCAAGCAAGAGCAATTTCATGATCTAACCACCATGAACATTAGAGTCCAAACTAGACCACTTCCCCAGTATTGCTTTCCATGGTTTGCAGTATAACCACCTATGGTTATGCCAGTGAAAGGAATGACTAAACATTATTCAGATTTCACTATGTTAGGAACTATAAAAAAACTATGATATCAAATGAAGTGAAAAATCAGAGTTCTTGGCTTCACAGTCCGGTATTTTCAACATCCTTCAGTAACGCCCTTCTGACCTCCCTTAAATGTTTTAAAAACTTTTGTCCTGAAAACAAATGAAAAAATTACTCTATTTATTATTCCAGGTGGAAAGCAACCATGAGTTATCTGATACCACCTCTGCTAGTACAATCTTATTCCTAAGAATGAAATGCTCTAGCTAAGTATAACTTTGGAAGAGGTTTCTGACTAGATAAGGGATACATATTAACTTTATACTTGTGCCCAGTGGAAAAGAGAGAACTAGATTACAAGACACGAATTCTGTAAAGTTTGCTAGCTAAAGTTTAATGTCGCCTCTTAGGAAATCACCTACATTCTATGTGGTTAGCTAGGATTAAAATCGGATAAACACTTTTTGGGGTTTAAAAAGCAAGCTTCTTCCACAATCTTTGTATTCTTGTTGAGTGTGCAACCACCAGTCTGAAGCATATTCTTAATGCTAATTTGGCTTTCGCAGTGGAAAAAACAGACCATATATGATGTCATTAGCAATGTAGTAAAAACAAAACAGAGATGTTAAAAAAAAAAAAAAAAGCCGTAAAAAGTAACATGTCAAAATACAGCGAAGAATGGCATCTGAAATGTGAAGTTGTCACAGCTACCAAACAGTATCCTGAATCTAACACATTTTCTAACTCAGGTAAACAATATTTTAGTCATCACATTGCGATTCATTGTTTTCACTGTAGATGTCAGTCGCAAATTTCCTTAATTAAACCATGTACAACTGCTCTATTTACTTGCTGGTGTCAGTATTTTTTTTGTTATGATTGCAATAACATATCCAGTCTCTCTCCTGCTGAGAAATTTTCCTCTGAGCTAAAACCTGGCACAAATACTGAATGCAACAATGCTTTATTTTTTTCCTTCCCAACTTGTAATAGCAGTACAGTTTTCAGTGTGCAGACTAGTTCAAAGGTACCCTTTGCTACCACTTATCTGAACATTATCAAAAAATATTGGTAAAGGTGCATGCAGTGAACTGTACCTCATACTCGCCACATTCAGAAGGTGTATCCTTGTGTATAGCCATCTGATACTTGGCAAATAAAGTAGCTGACTGGCTGAAGGATGATTTGAACTGTGGGTCTTCAAAGGAGACAGGTACTAACCTCACCTTCAGAGCAAGGAAAATACAAGCAAAATATTTAAATGCATCTTATCAGATTATATGCTCCTGAAGGTAAGGCTAGTGGAAGATCTCCTCAAAGCAATTTCAAAGCCGCAGCCATTAGCATCATATCTTAAATGGGGTAAGGCAAGTATACCCCATAACCTGAAAGGAGTGTGATATTAAAGTATTACAGATATTTTAAATTAGATTTTATATAAGGCTGTCATACTGCAAGTACTAATTTATTCTGCCCTCTTATCCTTGGGTAATACAAACAGAACAAAATAACAGACATTTTATTTTGACTGCATAGTTCAGAGTGTGTTTGAAAGTCTTCTTTTCAGAGGCACATCCCTAATACTTGCTGCCTAAGTTCCCCTCCCACCCCTGCCCCAGTTTTTGCTTTGCTTCACAGAGAAATAATATACCAGGCAAGTTTAACTATTACATGAGGTCCATTCATTGTGTGAAATAGTGACAACATGTAATTTAGCTAGAATGTATTGTTTTCTTTTAAACTGTTTTAAACTGTAAGTAGCAAAGAGCTTTATACGAACTCCAGTAAAAGCTCAACAGGCAATTTTTGCATGTGATAATTATTGCACACACATTTTGGTTCATATTATGCTTGCCTTCCTCATGTAAAGACTCACATCTAAGTCAATGAAACTCTACTTCAGGATTTACCCCTCTGAAATGCTGAATATGTATATGGTGGTCCTCATATTAGTATCTAAGTGCCTCCAATGGTCCACCTCTCCTACTCCCCTATGGCTTTCCTGTATAGTTCTTCCAAATGTTCTGAATCATGCCCATGATTTCTTCATTTTTTTGTCTGCAATAAAGTTTAAATATTTGTGGCACCTACAGTAAGATACCAAAAAACAGCTTGCACTTCCAGGATGTTGGTTTGGTTTAATTCACTATTCCCTTGATTTTACATGCTTCCATTAGAGTTACATGTATATAATGGATATAAAGTCCACATTTGTTTCTCACAGAATCCATCCAAGACCTATGAAATGGAGGGGAAGTTGAGGTTTTGCATAAAATTATACTTGGCCTTCTGACCTGACTTATGGTTGGTTTATCAGGTGGGTCCTTGTGAATAGCCATCTGGTAACGTTTATAGACCTGGTAAGATTCCTGAAATGTGGCTTTGAACTGGCAACTTGGTGGAGATGATCTCACTACCCTCACCTTCAGAAGAAGTTAAAGACAGATTCATTATTGCAATATCACATAATTACATACATAAATAAAAGCTGATGAAAGATATCACAATCAGAGAAATTCTGACTTTCAGCAAAACAGATCACACTTAAAAGTCTAATTAATAAATCAGGCTTCAACCTTTCAATTTTTTTCAGGTGTGTGTTAGCTAAAAAATTCTACCATGTAACAGATAAATAAAGAAGGTTTTCTTTTATTCTCAGTGCATGAAACTTGAGTTTTTCTAAGTATTAATTTTAAGGTAATTAAGCCCTTATATTAGAAATATACAAATATTGTTCAAAAAAACTAATAAGCCAATGAGTGAAATGCAAGACACTAACTGATCTCCATAATTTAAAAATGTGTTTTTACTGCAATCTCACATCATGCTGAAAAAATGCTAGATGCACTTAAGTCTTGGAAGTCTGAACTCTATACATTTTGGAGGAAGTTCACTACTGTGGTGATGACAGGAGAACAGTTAGACCTTTTCCTAATTAAAAGGAAAAGAAGAGAGGAATCATACAATCACAGAAATCATAAAAATGTAGGACTGGAAGGGACCTGGACAGGTCCTCTAGTCTAGTTCTCTACACCAAAGCAGGATTAAATATTATCTAGACCATGGGTTCTCAACCATTTTTCTTTCTGAGGCCAACCCATAGCCCAGTTGTGCTACAACAACTGTTTTTCTACATATAAAAGCCAGGGCTGATGTTATGGGGTAACAAGCAGGGCAATTGCTCGGGCTTCAGCTTTCCACCCTGGGCCCCAGCAAGTCTAACACTAGCCTTGCTTGATGGACCACCTGAAACCTGCTCGCAGCCCAGCCCACCTTCCCTCCCCCCTGAGAACCGCTGACCTAGACCACCCCAATTAGTGTTTGCCTAACCTTTTCTTAAAAGCTTCCAATGATGGAAATTCCACATCCTCCCTAGGTAATTTGTTCCTGTGCTTACTACCCTTACAGTTAAGAAGGTTTCCTAATGTCTAACCGAAATCTCCCTTGCTGCAATTTAAGCCCATTACTTCTTGTCCTGTCCTGTCCTCATTTTGTTGCTCTCCTCTGGACTTTGTCCAATTTGTCCACATTTTTCCCCAACTGTGGTTCCCAGAACTGGACACAGTACTATAGCTGAGGCCTTATCAGTGCTGAGTGGAAGAATTACTTCTCTTATCTTACTTCGAAACATGCCTGCAAAAACATCCCAGAATGATATTCGCTTTTTTTGCAACAGTATTACATTGTTAACTCATATTTAGTTTGTGGTCCCCATTATAACCCCAGCTCCTTTTCTCCAGTACTCTTTCCTAGGTAATCATTTCTCATTTTCTGTTCCCATTTCCTACCTGTTAGTTGCCTCAGGAATCGTAATTTACTATAGAGTTACAACAGCAGGCATCCGCATGACCAATGAAAAGTAATAACTGGAAATTTTAGTTTATAGTGAAAATGGTTGCTTCCTAGATTAAAAAAAGTAATATCATATAGACAACCTCATCTTCATCCCGTATCTTCAGACATATTTAAGGCTGTATTCAATATCAAGGACAGCTTGGAAACAATATAATTTCCAGTTCTGGGGAGGTTCTGCTGTTGCCTATAAAATCCACCATGACCCATGAAAACTCATGGAATCACTCTTCGACAGTTGTGCTGACTCCCTCCTGCAAATCCTCCTAAACTCTTGGCCCCCTTCCAAAAGCCTGGTATCTTCTGGTCAACTATCCCTCCTTCCTTCTTAATACATAAGTTCTCTCCTACTCTCCTGTAACTTAACTGTACCAGAAAACCTGGAAGAATGAGCCAGGCCTGTGGGGTTTTTCTTTATTTTTTTATTATTATTATTATTTAGGCTGTACAAATCAAGCCATTATTTTCCACCACTGGTGATCTTTTCAACCTATTAGCACAAAAGCACTATATTTCTCAACTTCAGTCAATATTATGAACACTACTGCCCCTGGTGGTCAATAAATACCAGGCTCTAGTTTATAGAAGAGGCAAGAAAGTCTTCAATAAACTATTCTCTGTCTCATATTCCAGGAACGTTTGTCCAATTTAAAAATAAACAAAAAGCTTAGAAAGTTCTCAAAACTCAGACTTGCCAGCCAGTAGCCAGTATATTACTAAATTCTTTTGTAACTCATTTAACAGACAACTAAATGTATTGACTGCCATTAAGAAAAAAATTATAGATGCAAAGCTTGATGACCTGCTATAAATCATTTCAGACATACGTTTATAGGAAAGAGTTTTGTACTATGCCTTTTCAATTCAGTTGTAAGAACAGGTTTTATTTTCCTATTAGGTTCATCATCATAGACAGTTAAATATGTATATGCTTTAGAAATTTACATTGCATTTTTCTCTCCATAACACTCAACTAATTCTAATTCTTTCATTTGTAAACTGATTTTATACACCATGATTCACAGTATTTTGTTAAATGTAGGATTCTCAGCAGTAAGAGCCCATGATTGTAAGAGTCAGAGTGCCCTCTAGAGGCCAAGCAAGGCTCACCTTTGTTTTCTCATTCATAAGATTTCAAGGGGAAATTTTTAAACAATAGCTAGGCAATTTATGAGCACACGGTCCTAAATAATTTAGGTACTTTTGAAAATCTCCCTGATAATGTATATTTTATAGCAAAATATATTTTCAAAAGCTGACAAATTAAGCGCTGGAAATGTAAATAGTATTTATCATTGCTCCAGTGCTTTTATTTTAAAAGTGAGCCTTTTCCACTTCAGATGTTTTCACTAGTCTTTTCTTTGAAAGTTGCTTCTAACGGTAGAAATGATTTCTCTTATGTATGTGCATAAAAATAAATCAATAGCAATGTAACTGACAATACCTCTAACTGATGTGCGGCATCATCAGGTAAGGAGACAAAAATGAAGTCTTCAATGGACTTAGGTTGATTCGCTTTAGATTTAGAGTTTTGAGAGTGTAAAACCTGAGGCTCCACTTGACTTGGAGAGCCTTCAAGTGTGTGTGTCTGGTTCTGAAGAAGCTTGTGCAATTTTCTTTCCTTCCGAATGGCCTTAGCTTTTCGACAGGGCGGCTTGCTCAAATCAGCCCCTTTTCCTAGACGGACATAAAGAATTAAACAACAAGGTTATATCACATATAGCTATTACATGAAAGGTGGGACAGAAGAGAGTTGGTTACAAAAAATACTTTTACAAAAGATATAATTTTTTTAATAGCATGATGTTATTTAGCATTTACACAGCACTCTTTTCCACGTTCAAAACATTTTGCAGCCATTAGCTAGGATCCCACATGCCTTAAGGCAAGCCAGACCTAAACTGCAGCAAGATCATTCCTTTCATGGCATCTGATATGGCAAACTAAAAATCCTATGGTAGCTTCCCTTAAATTAAAATTTGAGATTTTTAAATGAATTAAACAAAAATACAATCATTACGGTAGCCCTCATTCATTTTGACATTAAATTCAATTTTACATTGTACCCTGAACTCAGTTTTCAATATGCTGCATATTTTTGTCTAAATGAATAGCTGTATCATATAAATTATACAGGATTTTAGCTGCTGAGTAGGAAATGGGATGTTTGGCATGGAAGTCAGTTTGAAATCAGAGATAAACACAGTAGGTGGGTGTTTCAGCTAAAATGCTCAGCCAATAAAACAGTTGGTTTCAGAATTAATGCTCCACTGAGACAAATGGGCAGAGCTACTGTTTCATGCTTTCTACAGACTTAGGAGGATAATCTAGTTATACTCATTCATTCACATTTTTATGCTTACATTCACAACCACAAGGACTAAAATACCCTATTTATTTTAAATGAAAGCTTAAATTCTGTAGCAAAATTATAAATGATGGATTTAGTGGTGGAAGAAGTGCAAAATAAACAAGGCCCCGACAATAGCCCCATGATGCAAATATCATTCCCTGTTTCGAGATGGAGAAACTGAGGTAAATAGTTAAAGGTCTTGGCCTAGACCTTAAGTCAGTTTCAGAGTCAAGGATACAAATCAAGACCTCCCAATTCCCGACACACACTGTGCTTAAATCACTACCACATCTATCCACAAACAAAGGCCAGCTCCTATTTAGTTGCATTGTGTAAAGCAGTCCTATATCCAAGCAATTAAAAGGATCACCTTGAGGCACTGGAAGGACCTGTCACCACCAACAGCGAATTGATATATTGCATTAGCAACGCAGAGGGCAACCTGACAGAATCATGCACAGGACGCAAAGTAGAATGGATTTATTTCACACAGCCTGAAAACCCTTTGCTACATATATATAGTCATTGCCAATAGCTCTAATATGCAGAGCAGAGAAGAATTAAAGGCCAGATAAGTGTGTAGTCTGAAATACGACCTAGCTTTCCTACTTTTAAAAAGGTTTAAATAACTATATTGCCACCCCATCATCATCAGTATTTTGAATGTGCATATTTTTATGTCGGCTCTTATTGGTTACTTCTTATGGTTGGTTCTGAAATATTTTTTTTTTTTTTTAAAGAAGACAAATGTATAAGAGGAACATGTATGGGAAAGAGTCATTAGTGATAGCTTAAAGATTATCGGACCATATATAATTTAACACAAGTGAGAAAAGACTATATGGTGCTTCACTATTACAAACTGATCACTAATACTGAGTAAAATTTTCAGAAGTGCATAACTGACTTTGGAGTTTAATTCTCATTTTCAGAAGTGGCTGACTTAAAAATGACTTTCAATGGGACTTACAAAGCTCTTAAGTGCCCTAATCACTTTGAGAATGAGACTTCAATGTTCTTCAAAATGTTACTGTCTGAATATATTTCTATAACTCTAAATTATGAAAACAAGAACTGTACAACAGTATGTATAATTTCACAGTATTTTCTCATATTTCCATTTCTAGCATTTCCATTTATTTCAGAAGCAAATAAATATTCCAAATATCAGTCTTATCTTATTTAAGTCACATTAGAAACAGTATACTGTATAGAAGACACTTGGTACAATATTTTACAACAGGTCTCTCTAGAAAATACAGCATTTTGGTATTCTAGTATTTATGTAATTTACAAGATCTGAAAAAACCACCAGCCACTCCCCCTTCCATTTTATTAAAATTATTTTCTTATTTAGCAAATGAAAATAGCACATCAGCTGTAATATATATTATACTGCTTTAAAACAAGTTAATATATTCTTGGCTTTGTTGTAAAAATCTCACTTACTGTATTTTTAGACATATTATATTTAAATTCAGGGTTTTTTTTTACTTACCGAAGAAACGTCTAATACTATATGCTTTACAAACAGTGAGCTTTTCTTTTAAAAAATAATCAAAACTTTTAAAATTTTCCAACCATACACAGGCTTTGTGCCTGTAAAAACACTTGAAGTAAGACTCATATTGGAGTACCGATGTCAAATAGTTAAAATGGAAAAATCTCACACCTATTAATTACGCCTTTAAGAAAGCATATTCATTTTTAGACCTTTGATAGAATGCAGAACATCACATGTATTCATGCAAGTCACGGTTATTAATTCAAAGAGTGTATTCTTAGATTTCACTGGACCCATCATGCTGCAGGAAACGCACCAACACATTGCTTATAATAATTAAAACTCTCCTGATATTTACTGAGATGGGGTAATGTAATTTTTCTCCTGCTTTTCACTAAAAAGGTATTAAAGTATTTCAGTACTTAAAAATCAATATTTGCTATATTAATCATTGTTTAAAGCAGCTAATTTATGACTAGACTCACTGAATTCCTGTTCACCTTCAAATTCTGTGGCTTTCTTTCCCAATGACACCTTTTCTAAACATTCAGATATGTCACTTTCCTATCTCGCATGAAGCTGAACTAAATGTCTGAGTTTAAATAAACTATAACAGGCCTATTTCCATTTCTAGTATGAGACACAATCATTTAAATTTATGCATACTCCTCTGATCCAGAGGTACAACGGGTGCACTTGGTAAAATCATATATATGGAATGATGCACAGAAACAAATGAAGAGAAAGTCTCCCTTTGCAGAAATGGCCCTGCTGGAAAGAAAAACCAGAAAAATGCTTGAGTCCTGACCCCTTATTAGAATTTTGCTGATTTTCATGGTTGACAGAGAGTCTAAAACCAGTAGCTACATGCTACAGATAAACAGTCTTTCATGAACAAATGTTGAATGTACATAAATTAAGGCAATACAACTTATAATTTTCCCTTTTGTTCATTAAAAAATAATGGGTGCTGAATACTTCCATAACCTAAAGGTTTAAGAATTAACTCACTACTCTGTACCCAAGCTCTACAGATCTGGTACAATGATAAACAGGGCTGGTCAAAAAATTTCCATTAAGTCGCGTTATTGTTTTATTGTGGGTGGTAGTAGTAGTTGTGTTGTTATGGTTTTTGATAAAGTCCCATTACGTATACTGGAGAAAACATCAGACTTAGAAAAAGATAATTGGAGAAAATATTCCAGTCTTCTAAATCTGTTATTTTCTTTACTTAGCTTCATTGGCCAAGATATTGAATCTTTCAAAAGTGACTGATCCTTCAAGTCAGCAGTAATATTTTGGCCTTGGTCCAAGACTAAAATCTGTAGTCTCATTTCGCTTGCTTTTATACAACAAAATGAACTCAGAACGTAAGGAACTGTAATCTTCCATTTTATCATTCATTTTATAAGTATCATATTGACAATGATGCAAAAGCTATCAATGTTAGAACACAAGATATGGGGAATATCAAGAGTTGGAAAATTAACATTGATTTCATCCAGTTCGAAAAAAGGACAGCTATTTCCTATGCTTTCCTCATAAGAGCACTTAAACAAACAAAATGTTTAACAAAACATCCTTAAATAAGTTGTATATAGGATTGGTTAAAGAATTGTTTTACAATATGTTAGGATTGATTAGAAAATTGTTTAGTAATATTTTAGTAAAATGATTGGTTAAGGGAAAGCTAAGCAAGACTCAAGTTGCACTATATTAACTGTGGTACAAAAGGAAGTTCTTGGAAACCAATTCCAGGACAGCCCCAAGATCATAGCTGGCAGCCCTCAACACCCTGCCAATGACACCATGCACAAGCTGGAGTCCCCCAGATGACCTGTTCTTGACTGGCCATCAAGAAAAGTTCATCTGCCTTATTGGGAGTGGTGAGTATTGTAGGTTTAGCGTGTGTATTGTTTTGGTGATTGTTAATAAATAGAGCTTAAGTAGGATATTACTGTGTAAGGCTCTTTCACTGGTAAAAGATGTTCTAAACCTGCAAAAGATTAAGCCCTGAGTCCACAGGGAATAGGTCCTGAGCCCACAGAGGAGTAGAGCCTGGAGCCCTTGGAGGAGTAAAGTTAGGTGCCTAATCTAATGCTACTTAACCAGGTAATAAAGTTACACCTGTCCAATATCAGGTACATCAAGACTCAACACTGTGCGGAACCAGAGATGGACGGGCTAATGTCTTGACACACACAGGCTTTGCTCTCCAAGGTGCGATACCTGGTGCAGAGGCTCTAGCACAACCAGGGCTCTTCAGGGGAAGCTCAATACAGGGGTAACTGGGTAACATTTTATGGACTGCTATTCAAGAGGACAGGCTAGATAATCTAATGGTCCTTTCTGACCTTTAAATGTGTGAATAAATCTGTGGTGATGTTGCCTCAGCTCTACTAGAATACAAGGAAGCACCTAGGGAAGATATGGGGAGGAGGAGGGAGACAAGAGGAAGACACAGACGAGATATCACAGAGGAGCAGGTGATCTACCCATGGTCACCCACCCCTAAGTTAGTCTTTTCACCAGCAAACCTGTTTCATCAGACCGGGGTGGGGTGGGGGGGGGTGCCTCAGGAGCAGAGGTACCATACTGCATTCCTGAGGTAGCTTCTTCCAGTGGCAAGCCTGCCATGATTCACCAGAAGGGTTCTAGTCTAATGGACTTGAGCAGTGACCACTACAGGTGGGAGGGTGAAGACTTCCCAAGGACCTTGGGAAGAGGCACGACTGGCCAATAAGCAGGAGGTTGTAACTGCTACACCCCAACACCACTCCTGCTCTCTTCCTCTGCAATTCCGGCCAATGCAATGAAAAGAATGTAAGTGATCATCCTTATTGTTCAGTTAACTAACATTTTTGTTTAGGAGAATAATACTTTTCATCTAGAGATCTCAAAGCACTCGACAAAGATAAGTAAGCATCATTATACCCATTTGACAGATTGGGAAACCACAAAGATTGTGACTTGCCCAAGGTCCTAGAAGAAATCAGCAGAAGAGTTTAAAATTTTCATGATACTCTTGAAGAGTTTTTTGAGCATCTAGCCTGTCCTCAGCATCTGTTTAATCTCACATTTCTGCTGTAAATTACACAAACAATATATTAGCAAAGGAATAAATACATTGGTTTAACTTTTTTTTATATAAATATTCAAACCTTTTTTCCTTATGAAAATATGCAGAAACAGACCACTTATTCTGTAGGACAATGACCTGTTTATGTAATGAGGTTTTTATTTCTACATAAACAAATTTTATCATGGAAAACGTCAACTTTTTTCCAAGGCAAAAACTAAACATCTCTCAATCTGGAAAGTTTTAAACTAGAAGTAACCTTTAACACTTACTACATCTAAAACATTGCAGGTATACTGAATAAGATTTGGGTGTGTTTGTAACTCACTTTTATATTTTATTTAAAGCCTTCCAAAAAGGAAAAGGACAACACTGGAAATTTCTGTTTCTAAAATATGTGCTTAATTTTGAAATAATGAATACAAACAATACATTTCAAACTTTCTCTGCATCTATATTGTTTAAAAAGTGTCACACAATGTTATTCTTCACACAAATTGAGGACTCTACCTCGACTTTAAAACAAGGCAATTTATACTAATCTTTACTCATGGCTGCCATCTGCTGTCAATTTCCATGCAACCAATGAAGTGAGCTGTAGCTCACGAAAGCTTATGCTCAAATAAATGTGTTAGTCTCTAAGGTGCCACCAGTACTCCTTTTCAATTTCCATTTAGTTTGCATTCAAGGTCTAGGAAAACAGTTTACATAGTTAATGGCAAAGCTTTGTCTTTTTAACAGTTTGTTTGTTTTGTTTTTTGGTAAAAATGTCCACAAGGGGGTAGAAAAGTATTTAACTTTTTAAAAAATGTAATCGCCATATTCTAACAAGCCTTTAGAAATCTGGGACCAGATTTACGGAAGTGCCCAACAAGCAGCTTTCCCAATGCTCTTGCTGTGTACTTTTACAAGAAGTCTGGCTCTTTCATTTAGGTGCTTAAATGGATATTGTGTTGTTGAAAATCTGTCACTCGCTGGGTGAGCCTTTGCTAGGAAAAAAAATGTGTATTCTTAGTTTATCTCACGTTAGCCAGACACTAACTAATGTAAGAAATAATTTATGAAGAGAAAGTGGTTTGTAGTTTTCACACGTTTGCAAGTAAAGCTAACCTCTAGGGTCCCCCATAGTCCGTATACTTACCTGCCAACATATGTGAAAACTACAAACTGCCCTGTCTTTCTTCACAAGGGTTTCACCCAGTATAGTTAGAATGTGCTCACTAACAGGGGGTAAGAACACACTCTTTTTTCTAATAAAGACAATCCATTGCGGGGGGGGGGGGGGCGTTGATCATCTTAGAAAACCTAGTACATGAGCTATAAATTGCCTGGCTCCGCTGCCACAGTAAGCAATATCACAGCTCCCATAAGCAGAAGAGTTTAGAATGGAAGGACTCCTGTTCAAGTTATTCCTTTAGAATGCTCAATTGGTAGTATTTTGCTTTGGGGTTTTTTTTGTTTGTTTGTTTGGGGGTTTTTTTTAGGAATAAACATCTCATACTTAGTTTCTGCCGTTAAAGGTGAATATTTTGGAAAACAACAAATCTGAAGGCAGTTGAGAGATTGCACTGTAACTTGTGCGATAAAAATGTAAAACAACCACTAAGTTATGAAAAATGTTAAAAATATCTCCACTATTCTGCTTCTTAATTCCAAAGAAAAACTCTTTGGAGTTAGTGTTAAAGGTTACTTCTAGTTTAAAACTTTCCAGATTGAGAGACGTTTAGTTTTTGCCTTGGAAAAAGTTGACCTTTTCCATTATAAATTTGTTTATATAGAAATAAAAACCTCATTACATAGACAGGTCATTGTCCTACAGAATAAGTAAAATAAGCAAAAATTCCCGTGCAGTGTTTGATACACAAAACCCCCAGCATTGCACAAATGCATGAGTCTTTGGAAGTGTAATGAACTAGAAAACGTCTATTTTTGCTGTATAAAAGAAAAATGGAACTACTACACATACAATTAAAAAAATACATTTTCACTATCTCACATTTTACTATCAAGCAGGGTGGGGGTTTTTAAAATATTTAAGTCTCTCAAAGAAAAATAAGGCTACATCCTAAACACATGAAACAGGCCAAGGGGCACTTCCATAGAGGGTCTTTCCATGGGCTCATGGCCAAGGCAAAGCTATCCTTCTCTGGAGTGCAAAAACACTAGCATTCTGCTTCTGCAGCAAAGTACAGTCCAACTTGTCCTTGGAACAGAAAATAGCAAGTACAACCCTAGGCCATTGAACATATGCAACTGATGTTTTTTTTCTGTGTAAGAAACATAGCTCCTAAAAAGAAGAAGATAATTTATAAATGTGCACAAATAAGACAGGCAACTATAACAGAGAAAATAATTTACAGGATAACTAAACATGCCACCTAAAGGAAGATAACCCTTAGCTAACTAGTTTTCATGAATGGAAGTAACTAAGTCCACTTTTTTAGACACCAAATTGGTTTTCTATTGCTGCTTATGAGGTGAGATTTATCAATTGCCTATTTGGCTGGAGAGCCTAGATGACGCTCAAAGCTTCCATGAACTGGCAGCCATAGAAACTAGCAACCATGGACATAAATACACCTCTACCCCAACATAACGCGGGCTCGCATACAATGCAGTAAAGCTCCGACACGTTGCTCTGAGCAGCGTGTTAAGGGTGCCAGGCTGGGGCCAAGGGGTTGGATAAGGGGCAGAGGGTCTCCGGGGCGGTCAGGGGCTCCCCCCCGCCAGGTCTGGGAGGCAGGAGCTGGGGGGGGGGCACTTTTGTGGGCTCCACAGTCCCAGAATGGCCCAGGGGATTAGCGGGGGGCCAGGAGCAGCCCGCTCCACTTCCCTCGCCCTGGCCCCAGCCGTGTCGCTGGAGGGAGAGGGCTTGGGGGAAGGGATCCCCCCTGCACTCACCGGAGGTGGCGGAAGCCCGGCCCCAACCCGCTCCACTCCGTCAGCTCCCAGCTGCAGCACTCCGCTTCCCGCCGCAGGTGGGGGCATCCTTTCCCCACCCTCCCCACACTCACCGGTGGCGGGAAGCGGAGTGCCGTGGCTGGGAGGTGGCGGAGTGGAGCGGGTTGGGGCCATGTTGCGCCACTTCCTGCCACTGCCGGTGAGTGCCTGTCAGGGGACAGGGGGTATGGATAGGGGTCGGAGCAGTCAGGGGACAGGGAGCAGGGGGGTTGGGTAGGGTGTGAGGTCCTGGAGGCAATTAGGGACGGGGGGGGTCTCTGGAGGGGGTGGTCAGGGAACAAGGAACGGGGGGGTCACAGCAAGCTCGACATAACGTGGTGAGATTTTGTGTCTCCCAAAGACCATGTTATATCGGGGTAGAGGTGCACCTGCTGGATGGCTCCAGTGAACTGAACAAAATGAACTGGGCAAAATATTGGGAGCATTAAAAAGTCATGCAATATGCACCATATCTTGATTTACAGACTGTAGTTTCCTGGGCAACTGAGGGCATATGAAAGAAAGAGGAACAGCCCTAGGTTTACCAGCCAAGGTATAACACTCTAACAAAACAATCTGAAGGGAAAAATAATGGGGGGAGAGGCAAATAAAGAAACTTTGGCTACCTGGCTTGGGTGTTGCATGAACAAGTTTAGCTGAATCCGATCTCTCACTAGATCCTGCACTGTCTTTATCTGCACACGTCTGGGGAGGCTCTGACTCCACTTCTTTTTTCAGTTCCTCCTCTGCGTTATCTTCAGTCTCAACCCTCTCCGTCTCCTCCACATTCAGAGGTTTCAGTTCAGATTGACTGATGTCAGATTCATTTTTTAATACAAAACTGCAAGCAACAGCATCCTCTCTGTGGGAATCCATAGGTTCTTCTGTAACTAAGATAGATGACAAACTGTCAATGCAAGACAGGCAATCCAGATTCAGACCACACCAGGGTTATTATATTAAGATTCATTTGCATCCAAATCATTTAGAAACTACAACAGCTAGCAAGAATGCAGATAGTTATGATCTTGACACAAGCAATGTTAGAGTATCAAGATAGGAAACAGTATCGTTTAAAAAAGAAGGACGGCAGTGGGTGTAATTGTCTTTGGCTTGTATAAACGTATCACTGGATTTTTATCCAACGCTTGAAGAGACAGTCCACTTAAAAATCACTTCCAAATTTTTTTTTTTAACCTTTTAATGTCACAGGTAAAGCCCTACTTGAATTGTGGGATGACTGTCAAAAAATTGCAGCCGAGTTGCAGACAAGCCATGGAAAATTGCAGAAAAGTAATAACGGACCTAAATAAAGTCCATTATCACTTTTCTACGATTTTCTGCTGTCAGCTGCCTGAGGCTGAGAGCGGGAGGCTCCCGCTGTCAGCCACCGGGGCTGAGAGTGAGGGCCCAGGGTTGCCTGGACTCCCAGCGTCAGTCCCACACACGTCAGGGCTCCCACTGTCAAAACTGCACTGGAAGCCTAATACTGCAGAATCCACAATTTCCTCAATATTGCAAGTAGCACCTTAGTTATCAGTAACAATTAAGATTATTATAAAAATATTCAAGAAAAGTCTATTTTTCCTCACTTTTTAGGATCAGTTTTACAATCACGTTTCTCCTCTCCACCCAGTATAGTCAGTCAGCTTCCAAAGGAGCTGGAGGCCTATGCACACAGCATCCAGGGGAACTCAGATTCAGGAGCAGATTAGGCCTGAAACTACTTATAACTCTGACTACTATTCTATCTTATTGATGGGAATAGAGGCTGCATTAACTCACGTGAGGTGTGCTGTAACAATGGGATTCATATCCTTGTGCTTCATGTACACTGACAAACACCAAAACTACTCTCCAGTCCAATACCACAATACCTTGTGCAGTGCTGCCATAGAGACTCCACCTTTACAATTGCCATCTGCCTAGCCCACTACAGGCTTAAGCGGCATGGAAACAATTGTTTGAGTGAATTTCACTGTATAAATTATAGCTCATACTTCGCTCATGGCAACATCCAAAATAGTGTTGCACTTTCCCAATTTAACAAGTTTTTTTCAACATAAAAAGATACACTGCTTTTGTTTATTTGCACTACCCTCTTAAAAGCCTGAAAAATCAAATCAAATGTCTTCTTTGTGCCACACATCCATGATAACAGCTGTTTGCTTTCCTAAAATGAAAATCACAACTAATCTCACTTCAAACAAAATACTCAAGTTATAATCTAATAACCTGCTGTGACCAATGGAGGAAGCACAAAATAACTGAAAGGCTCACCAAAAAAATTGCCAGTTTTGTTTTTCTGTAAATTTCTCAGAGCTTTCTTGAGTAGGGGCTCTTGTAATCACATATGGGAATAAAGGCCCTTCCCTTGATCCTGTTCAGATTGTAGCTTCAGTTGCAAGGGTGAGACAAAGCCGCTTGCCTGATACTCCCCTAGCTAGAAAGTGCCAGGTACATGGTGGGGGAAGCAAGCTGCTATATGAAAAAAAAGTTAAACTTACTCCTCCGCAGAAAAGGAAGTAGCACACGAGGAACCGTCACAATTCATTCCTAGTCTGCTCCTGGGGCAATGTAGCCACATGGTTCCCCCTTCTCAGGGCAGGTTGTAAAGATACGGTATTTAGAATCCAACCAATAAACACCGAGGCTAAATTCGATCTTGTTTTTAGTTTGTTTGGGTTTTTTTGTTAAATGAGAGTACTTTCTTACCCACCCCACCCTCCATCAAAGCCCCTTTCAGGGCCTGAACCATTTCTAAAAACATAGCAGGCTACATTAACTCTTCCATGGGAATAATCCTCACACTTCTTCAGTGACCAAGAATTTCTTACCATCACCAGCCACTTTGGGAGAATCCCCTTTAGCGAGAAATTTCAACATTTTCTTCAGAACTTTCTTGTGAGATTTGGAAGGTTGAAAATGTAAAGGTCGACATCTAAAACAGGAAATCAAATATTTTTAAATATTCTCTTTTTTACAAGAAATATAGTTCAAAGAAAACAAAGAACTATAGAAAGTTATAATACAATATTGCATACAACTATTTATTTTTCTTTAACTCATTTCTTTTCTATTTAAATTCCCTTGTAACCACCTGCTCAACTACTTTATTAAAAGGATTATTTTCAAGATTCTGACCTCATGGATGCCTTTGCAATATGCACCTTTATATGCACTCTTGCAACTGTATATGGATAAAGGAGTACATTCTCATTAAAAAATATAAAGAGTTTTATTGCTTGAGAAAAGAACTTATTGGGAGTCATCCAGTTACCCAAAGAACAGTTACAGCACTGGTGGCAGCAATCCAAGCTTCCTTGATACTACCCACCACCATTACCTGGAAGTAAAGGTAGTTCATTCTCCATGACTATTAAGTCCATAGTATTCCCTTTTGAGAATATGAAAGAGAGTGCCTGTAGGACGCAGACACATCCATTAAGAGCCAGCCTGCAACCACCAGCTCATTTCATGTACGCCTTCACATAACTGCTGCTCTAAGCTGGCAATCTAAATGTGATAGGCCAGGATGCATTCATGATGGGATGGTGCAGGATGATGAAGCCTGTCATAGTTTGCATGAACCCACTTATGTCTTATGTAACATTCAAAGAACGCAATACCATTAAAAAGTAGGTTTACCATCCAACTAATTATTTTAACCAGGAGGAACTAATACATCCTGGAAGACCATGTTTGTATGACCACGATCTCAACTGGAAATGGTCAAGCCAAGTTATTTTTGAACATGTGGCCTTCCTTAAATGTTACGATTTTTCACACTACTATCATATTTTAAATTATTCCTTTTATATGCAACACAGCTTTAAAGGCACTATTCACATGCAATAAGCTCTTACCTTATTGTATACTGAGGACAACATGTCTGATTCATAATGGGCTTGTAGACATACTTCCCACTTCTAAAAATTATAATAAAATACTTCATTAAACTTGTAACAATGTCTGTTATAAGTACAATACAAAATTAATTCACAGAAGTTTCTAAATTGTTCTAAAAACACATGAAACTGTTCCTTCAAGTAATATGAAAATCCCGTACTGACTAGAGTAACAAAACTGAAATAGCAAGTTCTTTAGCATTTTCACCAACCTGCTACCTGCTTCCACATTCAAATTTTATCCAGTCATATTTAGGCCTTTCAAAAATGCCAACTGAGGCATGGAAACGCAACTATGAAAGACTCTTATCTTGGTCATGTAGCCCCATCTCCTATCTAACTTTTCAATACCTTCCTACCTGAGTGTTAATTTATATTCTAGTTAAGACACCTTTTATAGTGATCTCCAATTCTCTGTAATTAGAAGCAGAATAGGGCTTGAAAAATCTACTTGCCTATTACCATGGAAGTTTATCCTGGAGCGTGGAGGGGCCTAAGCTAACAATTTCCACACAATGTGAGATTTTTTTCTTTTAAGTTACATGCCTACCCCTCATAATGGCAGATATTTTTCCTGATACAGGACAGTTTTTCTGAGTCTCCAGACATATACCTCCAAGCGTCATCTGTTTGCTCATAGCTTTTGCAAGCCACAACCAAGTCAAGTTGGAATGACTTCACAAATTAGAATGGTCAATTTCATGACTGCTGTAGAGACCTGGACAGCGATGAAACTGACAAGAATCAGGATCATGGCAATTACATACTTCTGCTACTGCTCCTTGGAAAAACTATGAGCAATTGTGGAGGCAAGTATTGGTATCCACAGAGTAGGAAAGCCAAAAAAACAGAAGCTAAGGAAAAGGTAAAGTAGCAATCCTCCTTGGAGCAACCAAAAGACGCTGGGTTAGGGGTTAGAGAGAGATGAAAAAACAATTTCTTCCTCAAATACAGAAATTCAGCTTCCAATTTATTACCCCGTGCCCACTAGTCAACATTCGATAAAAAAGATGGCATCTCCAAAAATGGAGGATAGCACCTTGGTAGGAATCCTAGAACAGTGGTTTTCAAACTGTGGGTCATGGAATATAAGGAACTGGGTCACGGTGGCTCTGGTCAGCACCACCGACCGGGCCATTAGAAGTCCCGTCGGTGGTGCTGTCTGACTAACACAGGCTAGCCCCGACCTGTTCTGACATCATGCTGCACCCCGGAAGCGGCCAGCAGCAAGTCCAGCTCAGAGGTGGGGGGCCGCGGGGCTCTGAGCACTGCCCCCGCTCTGAGCACTGGCTCCACACTCCCATTGGCCAGGAGCTGGAGAGGGCAGTGCCTGTGGGCAAGAGCCATGCAGAGCCACTTGCACGCCTCTGCTTAGGAGCCAGACCTGCGGCTGGCTGCTTCCGGGGCACAGCATGGTCCACGGTGCCAAGACAGGCAGGAAGCCTGCCTTAGCACCTGTGCTGCGCCGCTGACCAGTAGCCGTCTGAGGTAAGTCCGCACCCCAATCCCCTGCCCCAGCCCTGAGCCCCCGCCACAAATCCAGAGCCCCCTCCTGTACCCCAAATCCCTAATTATTAAGGATAATTCAAACTAACACAATTTAAGAACAATATATTATAAATAAATACATATTCACTTATGTTGGTGAAAGTTTTGAAAATCCAATTCATCTGCCATTATTTATACTTTTGCACATTGCATTTATATCAGCTAGGACAAGGAAAATCATTTTCAGTTCCTCAGTGCTGCGATGTGTGTATTTGTTTAAATACAGATGTTTTCACTTTTCTATCTAATTAGTAAAATAGTCTACTGATCTTAAGTATTATGAAAGCTTTTTCTTCCTTAAACAAAATTTAAATTTTGGACCAAGCTTAAAATGACAGCATCCCTTTAAAGATTGTTTTTCTTAATTTACCTTCGCCATCCTCTGTCTATAAGATCCTGGTAATCTTGAACAGTCATCGAATGAGCCCACATGCCTGTAACAAACAGGTCACTGTCACAGTTATCTTTAAAACATTAGAATTTAAGCAATTTCTACTGAAAGCTTACTGTAAATCTAAAAGATTAATTTGGGATTTCTTCTAACAATTTTTGGGGGACCAGTTTCTTATATTTATAAACTTCATATTAAACACTTCAATGAATAAAGAGACAAAAAACTTAATGGGAAATTTGTTAAGAGAATTTAAAAACAGGCAATGTAAAACAAGATTGAAGTAAAACTGAAAGTCAATCATCCAATTAATTTAAAATTTAGAACATTTTAGTGTCAAATATTTACTATGTTTAAGTGTATTAAAATACTTATGTGTTTTGTCATTTTATTCAAACATCCATACAAAAGGTAGAACCGACTTTATAATCTGATTATATTTATTAGTTTCCCAAATTCCCTACTGACATGTCTGAAAGAGGCAATCACATATAGTTCCCCAATTTTAAGGTGATGCCATTCAAGGCTAGGAGCAAAATACCTCACTTCTTAGATATGAGTAGCTCAGGATATATTTGGAAGGCCTCCTGATGCAGATTTAAACCAGGAGTTTCAGACCCTTAACACCAGAAGAAATGGCAAAACAAAATGCAGATGAAAGGGCACAAGTAATGAGAGGGATTATCTAAGCTTCTTTCTGTGCCTACTATGCTATCATTTACTGCGGTATCTACCACAGTTGTGGTTCTGATAAAGACTTTAATACACGATTCCATATTCCCAACATGAAAAGACTTAATACCATATTACCTGACAATGGGACTCTGAACTCAAGAAACAGAGCAGTCCTCAAGCCAAGAGAAGCAAGACAGACCATAAAATGGCCTGAACTGTACGGGTGGTTAGGACAAGTGCACAGAATATGATCACAGACAGCTACCAGAATAGGGCCTAACCTTGCAGATCTTTAAAGTATGTCTACACAGGAAAGCTTAACCAGTTATACCAGTATAATTCCAGAATAAAGGTGGTGGGGGTTTTTTGTTTTGGGTTTTTTTTTTGGTTTATCTTAAACTCCTTCCAAAGCAGCATAAGCTAAACCAAAAAAAGCCACTCTTATTCCAAAACAAGAGTGTCCACACATGTGTATCAGTTTAAATTCACAACTTCACTTGTATAACTTTCCCGTGTAGACAAATCCTTACTCACAAGAGTACTCCAGCTGAAAACAGAAGAACTACTTGTGTGAATATAATGCTGTGTTCTTGGGTGGGGACTGAACCTTGGAATTCTGGTTCTGAAGCATTACAGCCGGTCAGGAACTTTCCAGCCAAATTTCAGAGTAACAGCCGTGTTAGTCTGTATTCGCAAAAAGAAAAGGAGTACTTGTGGCACCTTAGAGACTAACCAATTTATTTGAGCATGAGCTTTCGTGAGCTACAATGAAGCGAGCTGTAGCTCACGAAAGCTCATGCTCAAACAAATTGGTTAGTCTCTAAGGTGCCACAAGTACTCCTTTTCTTTTTCCAGCCAGTTTCAAAGGAAAATGCAAATTTGTTGAACCTGAAATATTTCACGGAAATGTCTCAGGTTTGACAAACTCTATCAGAAGCCTGCCTATTTTCCTGGTGTGCCGCTGAGGAGCCTAGGCTTCTAGGATCTGTGGCAGCCCCATTGTGTGGACTGCAGCCAGGGTTGGGAAACACAGAGCTAAGAACTAGCTCAAGACAGGACTCTCAGGGTATATTGAGCTCAAGTCACCATGCTAAAATAGCTATGTGAATGTTCCAGCTCACGGTCACAGGCCTAGGGGTTGGATGGGCTTGAGAGCCTGAGCCATAAATGTCCACATTGCTATCTTTAGCTCAATACCTCAGGCCCCACTAGCATGACGTTTGCACTTCATGTTTTATAAGATGTTTATAAGTGTGAATATAATGTAACTGGAATATGATTAATGCAAAAGGTCTCTTGTAAGGTATCATTACAAAGCTTATAATCTACAGAGTGTGTTCATCCTATTTGTATGAATGTATCATTCTTGTATCTGAAGCTAGAAATATGAAGTATAACTCTTAGGTCCTATTGTAATTATTCAAAGTGTGGGCCATTAATGGTGGTTTAGAATCTTGATGGCTCTCACTGACTAGGACAATTAACTGTAGATGGCTCTGTTTACCTGCAAGCCTCCACTACATACATGCGGCCAATCCTGGAACAATGGAGGGGGGGCTCACAAGACACGTGAACATGTCCCATGATACTGGAATCCATCTTTAACCTGGTGCTTTTCCATTTAGGAGGAGGGCTGGGAACCCAGAGAGACACACAAAGGATTCCCACCTTGTGCTAAAGCTATAATAGGGGGTGGAACAGAACAAATGCGGCTGCCAGTTGTGAGAAATCCCCTAGTTACCACCTGAGCTGGAACTAACAAGAACTGTACCAGGGAAAGGATTGGGCCGAGACTAAGAAAAAGTCTAATTTGTGAAAGAAGCTTACTGGAACATGTGTAACAGTGAGATTTAACTGTATTCAGTTTCTTAATGTATTAGGCTTAGACTTGTGTAATTTGTTTTATTTTGCTTGATATTTTACTTCATTCTGTCTGTTATTACTTGGAACCACTTAAATCCTACTTTTTACACTTAATAAAATCACTTTTGTTTATTAATTAACCCAGAGTATGTGATTAATACCTGGGGGAGCAAAACAGAGAGATATGCACAGCTATCAGTGCTAGAGGGTGGACAATTTACGAGTTTACCCTGTATAAGCTTTGTACAGAGTAAAACAGATTTATTTGGGGTTTAGATCCCATGGGGAACTGGGTGTCTGGGTGCTGGAGATAGGTGACCTGCTGAGCAGTTTTTGGTTGAAGTCTGCTGCTTTGGGGGTGTGTACCAGATGTGGGTCTGTGTTTGCAGCTGACCAGCATGTCTGGCTCAGAGGCAAGGGTTCTGGAGTCCCAAGGTGGCAGGGAAAATGGGGTCAGAGGCAAATTCAACACATCAGGTGACAGTCCCAAGGGGGTCTCTGTGACCGAACCGGTCACACCAGCTCAAGATGGGACTCTCAGGGTATGCCTAGCTCAAGCCACCATGCTAAAATAGATACGTGGATGTTCCAGCTCAGGGTCACAGGCCACAGGGTGGGGTGGGCTTGAGAGCCTAAGCCATAATGTCCACATTGCTATCTTTAGCTCAATAGCTCAGGTCCCACTAGTGCAAGTCTGTCTACCCAGGCTTCGATATTCACTCCCAACTGCAGCACAGACAAACCCTGAGGGCTTCCAGCTTCCTGGCTTTGCAGCCGGTGGTCTGGATATCCTGACATGGGCATCCAGGGTTCGCGACTCCATGGCAGCCCTGCAGCTTTGACTGTCTTGGGCTAGTGATACCTGAGCTTCTAGACTCCCAAGCTGGCTGGCTGGCTCAGCAACTCCCACAGAAGCCCTGTTGTGCATCCAGCAATGGGTAATCCACATGGTGGGGCAGCCCCCCCAATAACAGACCCTGTAAGCCTTGGCAGCTGCTGCCTGAAATTCACATGATTCTTGTCAGTTTCACACTGCCAAGCACTGAATAGCTAAAAGAAAAGGAGTACTTGTGGCACCTTAGAGACTAACCAGTTTATTTGAGCATAAGCTTTCGTGAGCTGCTCACGAAAGCTTATGCTCAAATAAACTGGTTAGTCTCTAAGGTGCCACAAGTACTCCTTTTCTTTTTGTGAATACAGACTAACACGGCTGCTACTCTGAAAACTGAATAACTACTTATTCTTGAAAAAATTACATCTAGACAAATCATTAAAATTATGATAATGGAATACCCATCTATTAATGGTGTACAAACAATATTTAAATGTTTCCTTTTTAGAGCTGAAAGTCTTTCACAAATTGAGGCCCACACAGATTAGGGGACACATTTTCAAACCTATGTACCTAACTTTTCAGTGATTACAGCTCCCACTGAGTTCAGTTAAGAGTTGTGGGTTCTAAGCACCTCGAATGTCAAGATCTAGGTTCCTTGAAGCTAGGAATCCAAAACCGGAAGCACTTACATTAGAGGCCAGTTTTGAAAGTTTGGCTTTAAGTGACTTGCCAAGGTCACGTTGCAAGTCAGCAGCAAGGTCAGACACACCCCATACCTCTCCTGACTATCGATCTGAATGCCGACTTCCCTCAGTCCACAAATGCTACATTTCTCACAGCCAAAAGTGGCATAGCCTACTTTCAGGAGAGCTTTTTAAAACTTCTGGGATTGACTGGCACACCTGTAAACTCTACACAGATGCAGGCTTGATAGAAATTGGGGGGAAAGGCAGGGCTCACAGAAAGGCTTAAGGGAAGAATGGGCAGTTTTGCCAGGGCATTTTAATGTGAACAGGTTGCTACTGGATCTTAACCCTCAGAACTACCCCTTCCACCAGCCAGCCTATGAACGTGCCCGGTCCCCACACTTCCCTCAGCCCCATATAAACAAAGAAGCACCCATGCTCCCAAGTCCCTCTCCCCCTCGTCCCGATGTCTCTTCTTCGCCCTCGGCCCCCTCACACTGGCCAACTCTCCCTGTCCTGCAGCCTGAATCAAACCAGTCCCCTCACCTAAACTGCCCGCATCAGTCCCTCCCCAGCCAGCCCCTCCCACCGGCCTCTCCCACCCCACAGGCTATCCTCCGGGTCGGCCCCCCCCCCGCCCAACTACTCCCTCAGTCCCCTTTAACAGGTCCAACTGCTCCGCCACCTCCCCCGCCCCAGCCCCGGGGGGGTCCCGGCCCGCACCATGGGAGAGGTTGCCAGTCACGTTCTTGCAGTAGCCGCAGCGGTAGCCGGCCTCTCCCCCGAAGTACTCAACGATGCTCGAGGAACGGTCGACCCCCGCCATCTTCCCCACGGTCCGTACTGACCCACCAGCTCAGGGCAGCGCCGTGCCTGAAACCCTACTCGCGACCCCGGGGAGCCCGGAAGCAACCGCCGTCGCCATTTTGGTTATGGGCAAGCCTGGCGAGCTTGCGTCCTCACAGGGAGGAACACAGTCATAAACTCCGCCATCTTTACTAACGGCAGCCCACGCGTTTTCCAGGAGAAACAGAGGGGCGGGTCCGTCCTCTTCACTAAGGGCACGGGAGCTTCCTCGACGAGAAGGTCGCAAGCTCCGCCATCTTTACCAAGGGCAAGAGCCGCTGAGGGAGTCCCAGTTTCCCAGCGGTATTTCAGAGCTCCGGCCCGGACCGGTGGTGGCGGGGGGCCCAGCCTTGGTTGAGCAAGCTGGACCTCTGCCCAGACATTTGTGTACTCCGCCACAGGTAGCAGCAGGCAGAGAGGGCTGCGTCCGGCTCCCGGGCAGCCAGTGCTTGAAGATCCGGGCTGCTTGCTCGGCCTTTGCGAGAGCCGGTGTTACAGGGCTTGTTTCCAGCCCAGCCCTTTATACCTACTTACCAGTGGAGACTTTCCCTTGGACAGAGGCGCAATAGCCACACTGGTAACCCTCCTTCCAGCCTCTGTACTCCACTACGGTACAGTGCATCGTGCACGGGGGGCCTCGCACCCGGCCACGGACTGCGCCCTGCAGCGCCCCTCCACCGGGGGAAGGTCGCAGCTGCTCCGCCATGTGCACGGGCCTTATTCGACAAGCCCTCAGCCGGGACGCAGCCGGTTTACCCTTTTCGTGCATTTGGGGAGTTGGCAGGCGTGGCGCTGTCTGGGATCATAAAGCATAATAGCTGCGGTGAGGGTAGTGCTCCCGGGCGCCCTGTTCAATGCACGGGAGCTGCTCCGCCTCACGAACTTGCTCCGGGGGATTGAAAATTCTCCGCTTGGGAGCCTGGGGGGGTGAAGTGTGAGGGGGTCCATGAGGCGACACAGCCTTCTCCGCGAGAACCGCTCCCTGCCAAGCTGTTTGTTCAATTACTTTCAACGCAGCAGGTATTGCCCCTGCCGTGGCACTGAGCATGAAACCCATTACTACAACCCTTTGCTAGCGAATACTCACTCAGACCCTATGCTGTGGAGCCTAAATAAAATGTTTAGTACACAATACTAGTAAATGCAGGATGATAAAAACAATATTTTTTTATATTTATTGTGGGATACACTTTAAGAACATACCTTACCAGATGTATTTTAAGGACTGAAGCCCTCTGTTACAAAAATAAAAAAGTGTCTGCCATGGAAGGTTAGAGGCATGAACTCTGCCATGATTACAAAGAGTTTTCCCTCTTAGTAAAGCTATTTGTGAGCAAGTCAGGGGCTGTAAAGAGATGAACTTAAAATAATCAATGTACGCCTAAAATTTCACTTACTGTTTTTACAAACGTCTAAGAGTTGGGGGGGGGGGAGATGTCACCTTAACTCTGCACCTCCGTCTTCCAATACTTTTGCTGGCTGGTTGGGGTTTTTTTCCTTCTAATGCTCTTTGTGTGTGGAAAAGGCTGTACTCTACCTATCCTACCTTTTCTAACTGGAGTTTTTGGAATTAAACTCATATTGGGCAAGGTAGGAGAAGTGGGGCACAGGAGGCAATTGAGTATAAGCAGCTTTAATTCCACATTAAAGTTTGTGTGAAATGAATTTCTCCTTCCCCCCCTTTATAAAAGTGGGACTAGTCTCTTCTCCTCCTGCAGCACCATGGGCCTTGTGCAAGCATAGAGTCCCCCCATTAGCTTCCCTCATCCCATTGCAAGGCATATGGGCTTGACCATGTCCAGTTTCACTCCCTCCAACATGGAGTATTTGTGACATACACTACCTTTTCCCATTTTCAGATCTGCATGCACTGAACATGCCTGTTTTCCTGGCCCCTGGCAATCTAAGGAGGTTCCCCATAATAGGGGAAGAAAGGAATTATAGAGTTTTCCCTGTCCTCACAGGAGGTCCACAGCTGCCACGTACAAACATATCAAGCACAACACTGGCTCCCACACCTGCCACTTCTGCAAGTGTCCCTCATGTCTCTTTCCGACACTTTCTTCTCCTTTAGCAAAAGGCAATTTTCATTATAGGACCCCCTTAAAGCCTTAAACACAAAATGGTTTTCAGTATTAAATCTGCAAAAATTTTCTCCCAAACTTCAAAAAAGGGAAAGTAGGCTAGCTGGCCCCTTGAAGACAGCATAAAGATGGAGAAACTGAGCAAGATATTAAATAATGTTGACAGGGTTACACAAGGAGTCAGGAATGGAACCCAGTCTGTTGAGCCCCATTCCTGTGCTTTAACTGCAAGACCATTCTTCCTCACTTTCACCGACATGGGGAAGGATTCTCTTCAGAAACCTCAGTAACGTATATGGCACCTCCAAAAATTAAAATTAAGTGATTTGCCTACAGTAATGTAAGTGCCCCCATAAACAGCAGTTCCTAGCTCTTTCATGGACTTCAATACTAAGTGCCTTTCCTTACAAAATAACAAAACAAAATAACAAAATAAGCAGTGACCGGAAATTCTTATTAACGGAAGGTTGATCAATTTACTGACATTCATTCAGTCACAACCATGTGGAATTATCACATGCAAATGAAAGTGCAGGGAAACTTGAAAACAGTGGTGAATGGAAGCAAGCTGGAGATTCTTGTATCACCCCTAAAGAGTAGATGAGTTCAGGGTCTTTCTGGCCTCATAGGAGACCAAGGACAATCTTCAGTCAGGAGTAGACTTACAAGTACTACCCATTCACATTTTAGTGTCCATAGATGCATCCTCCCGGGGATTCACAGACACTTCAAACCCATGAAATCTCTTCTCCTTGGTTAACAGTAACTATACATTAATATTCTAGAGTTGAGGATTGTCTTGAATGGTCTAAGATCTTTCATACATCTGGCATCAAAGAGGTGGTCTTGTGGGGCACCAACTTCTATGAGAACAGAATTGAAAACAAACTGATTTGCTCCATGCTCAGTCTCATAATTCTTCTGATAAGGTATTCTTTGGTAATGGATGGATCTCTTAGTCATTGTTTTCAGTAGAAGCAATTTTCTGTTCAAACAACAGACTGCAACAACAAGTAATGTCTCCTCTTTCCATTGAGGGATGAGGCTCCTCCGTGCCTTTCTATCACTGCCTCAATACTAAAAGTCCTGATAAAGATTAGAAGAAACAAGGAGTTGATAATCACCATGGCATCATGATCAGAGACCAATGTTTCTCAGCTCTCTGTTTATTTCCTGGATATTAGTTTAAAGAATCTCCATGTGCATGTTGCAATTGCTTTGGCCTGTCAGGAACTAGTAGCTGAAGGTAGACAGTGTCTAACAAAGCTGGTGACAGTTCCTTTTGAGCCAGTCAGTACTTATGAGCTCAGGTGGTGGTGTTTTGTTTTGTTTTTTAAATAACCAAAGGCACCTCTTGTTCTAAGGATTTCACAGAAATCTCAATAGAAGAAAGTGATTACTGCTGTTTCTTCCTTACTTTTGTTCTTTTTGCCTTTATTTCATTTCCCTTTTCTTCTGATTCTTTTCCTCCTTCCCAGCCCCTCCCTCCCCCCCACAGATGTTAGTGAGTGAACACTATCCTGTTTAACTCTATTTCCCTGTGTTTTAATTCTTTTCCAATGTCCACTATCAATCTCACTCCTCGCCTCTACTCTACAGTTGCAGGTTAAATCCTGACAGATAAAACAGTTTTTTATAACAGCGTGTAGTATGAGTGAGCATTACAACATGTGGCAAAAAGTGCAAGATTTCCAAAACCAGGGAAGAAGCTGCACAAAAATTGGGGAGGCAAACTGCACTAGAGGTGTAACATTTCAAGAAACTTGCAGTTTTCTCTTGTAAGGTACATCAAAACTGGAGTCCCATTCAAAACCTACTGTCTAATGAGTAGCTGAAGTGAACCCATTCAAGACTTAGGCCCCAATTCAGCAAATAACTCAAATACGTGCTTTAGTCCACTACAGTCAATGGGACCTTACCACCTGCTGAAGTGCCTTGCTGAATAGAGATAGCTTGCTGAACCAGGGCCTCAGTGCAGCACCCTGATAAAAGCAGGAAACTGTTGCATTCAACCTGCATGAGAGTTAACTCCTTCCTTGCCTAGTTCAATCTGCCTAATGCGCCAGTAAATTGTCCTAAAATGTTCAAACCAGAGGCAACACTACCTAAGCTAGCAGAGGAGGTTATGATGTCAGCCAAGGTATTTCAGCACATCATGCACCGGAAAACAGACTGCTAACGGAGAACAGCATCAGACAAAGCAGAAGAGGCAACAGTAAGTGGGTGGGAAAGAACAGAAAGGAGAAGGGAAGGGGCGGGGATCTAAACCCATCAAAAATGTCCCTCATAAGAAAGGAAGCTCTGTCTTCAGAAAAATACTGATTAAGTTATTGGCATGATGTAAGTCAACTCACTTAAGAAAGGAAAGTTAAAAAGACAAAAAAAGAGGGGGAAGTGTTACTATCAACAGGTCTGAAACCAACAGCCTCTAAACAGGTTTCAGAGTAACAGCCGTGTTAGTCTGTATTCGCAAAAAGAAAAAGAGTACTTGTGGCACCTTAGAGACTAACCAATTTATTTGAGCATGAGCTTTCATCAGCTACAGCTCACTTCATCAGATGCATGCCGTGGAAACTGCAGCAGACTTTATTACAGGTTTCAGAGTAGCATTCATCCGACGCTACACTGAGGATCAAAATCTGGCAAGTTTTGTTTCTTCCTCTGGTGTTTATATTCCATTCCATTCTCATTCCACTTCAGCTGTGACACCAACATTTTTCTAAAGCTCCCGATGAAGAGTTCTAAACCACCTTCTATTTTCTGTATACCCCACCTCCATATCAAGTACAGAGTATCAATAACAATCACTAATAACCACAAATGGAACTTAAGCTGCAGTCATGTAGTCTGTGTATTCTGGGCCATCCCTGTCTACATTTATTGTATACAAATTTGGAAAACAGTCAACATTACAGAAGGGCTTTATTAAAGAAAATCATGATAGGATGAAAATGCCTTATGTATCATGACAACCTTTACTACTGTAAATGACATGTATAAATAAAAAGATACAATAAGCTTGTTATATAAAAAGAATCAAATTTAAACTAAACTAGTGTTCTCATCAAAAATAAATGTTATCATACAGTATATACATATAAAACTTATCTGAATATTTTAACACACATTTTTTCTTTCATGGAACCTAACCTAGAAAAGAAATAAAGAACATTTTAAAAGACAGTTCAATATCACCTAAACCTTATTACATTGCATTTATCATTGCTCCTTCATGTACTCTGTTCCTAAAAATAAATTCCATAGATGTATTTTAAGATGCCCTTAGAATATTTTATCACTTATCAACTGTCCTTTTTAAAATTAAAAATTATATAAACTAAACCATGATCATTCACAGCATTATATTTACAATATCAGTATGAAGTTCTGAGAACCGAACAACTAGCCAGCCATAAAATGTTCAAGTACACATATTTCAACTCTTTGCTGTTTAGAAGATTTATATGCAAAGACTTTTGATCCACAAAGAATACAGTCACACTCAGGTTTTTCTACAGCACCCATCATTGTAATTAAACACTTTGCAATATCCAGAGTAATTCACCTGAATTAAAGTGGTCTTTAAAGTATACTTAAGGAAAAAACCCTAAACAAATATGCAATTTCAAGTATTTACATTAAACATATTACATTCTATGGGTTACACAAGCATTACAGGTAATTTCTCTACAATTCTTTCAAATACATACAAAATGTATGGATTGAACTATGAAGAAGTCTTCTGACAAATCAATTTAAATAAAAACTTACTTTCATTTTCTTGGCTGACACCAGGAGGGGGAATCATAGGTTCTGTGATTTCAAAAGTTTCTACAATGTCCTGATCAGAGAAAATCAGAGTTTAAAAAAAAAAGTTTATTACACTACTATGACTACTTAAACACATAGGAATTAGTTGTATTAGAAATACACAGGGCATTCACATTTCAGCACTTGCTAGAATGATTAGGTCAACTTAGGGAGGAGAAGGGATGGGAGTTCCATGTGCCAAAAATCTTTTTTTTGCTACAGGTATATTTAAAAATAAACCACTTTAAGGTCTATTAGTCAAACTAAACTTCAGGTCACCAAGTTCTGCACACCCAGCCTGTGAAAAGTGGGTGCATATGTGATAGCTTTACAATTAGCACTTCACCATATGGAGCACTATCATTGTTTCATACCACCTTCAGGAACTTAGATAAGCCTGATCTTATGCACCCTAGGACATTCTTTTAAATCAAATTATGGATATGATAAATAGCAGACACATCCCTTCCCCACCTTCCCCCCGCCATGACTGAATGCCATGTAACACAGGAAAACAAACAGCAATTTGGACTGACTTCTAATATCTACATGGCCTTTATATAGTACAGTAATTGAAAGTTATTTGTAGCTGCACAGCCTTAGATTGGAAGCAGTATAAATGTGACATGGACTGGAATGAAAATATCTATATAATATAGTGAGATATTCCATATCTCACTATAGAAAGAAACTGATTGTACCTACTAGTTTTCCAGAGTCCATAATGATCAATATGTATTGATACAAAGATGTGTACACAACTTGTCATAAGATGCATTACTTTGTGACTTCACATCATATAATAGCAGAGCTCTCCGAGACTCTTTAAATTTAAACTAAAGCAAAAGGCAGTGTCATCTATTGTACCTTCCAGTCTTGATGGCTCAAAGATATTACTGCTTGGTTCCGTACTTGGGCATTCTGGTCATTTTCTCTACCTTCTTCTTCATGTGAAGGCTCTGTTCAAAATACCACATTTTCAGGACCCATACAGTTAGAAAGGCATGTCAGGTGTTACAGTACCATTCAGGAACATCAGATCAAATCAGTGGCCCATTTAGTCCATTATTATGTCTCTGACAGGCCAGTACCAGATGCTGCATAAAAAACCAACAGTAAATACTCTCTTAACTTCAGTAGTTGGTAGTGAATTTGTGTCAAATCTGCCAGACTGTTTCAGGCAAAATATATATATTTTGCCATCTTAAAACTTCACCTATTACCACCACATTGCAGTTTCTAATCCATTACAGGATTTTACCTCACACCTCATGTTTTCCTAGTATCCTCTAAGGAAGGGTTTTGTCAATTCATGCCAACTAATTATCCTTTACTAATGACTGATGATGTGCTCAGGGAATTCTAGATTAGACACATTATCTTTTATAAGTGATGTACTTGTTTGTCCCTACAATATTACAGTCTAGGTGTTTATAATTCTGTTCTTAATTCTTGTTTTAACCAATTTTCCTGGTATTGATATAAGGCTCACTAGTCTGTAAGTCCAAGTATCTGTCACTGCCTTTTATATGACATCTGCTCCCCTCCAGTTCTCCAGCCATCCATAGCTGACTTCAGTGTATTGAATTTTTTGCTTGCCACTGTCAACTTCTCTCTTATTCTTTTAGTACTCTTGGATTAATACTATCTGGTACAGGTGACTTACTGCTCTTTATCAATTTGTTCCAGGACTAATTCTTTGTTACCTAAAAAATGAAGGTCTCATGTAGATATACCCCATTACCCTCTGTGAAAACTAAAAAGAAAATCATGTAGCTTATCCTCAATTTCCCTTTTTTTCCTTGGCATTCTAGCAGACACACCAGGCTGCCTGCTTTGCTTTTGCAGGCTTCCTGCTTTGTCTATTATGTTTAAGACTTTTGTTATTTGCAGACTATTTTCTCTTCAAATTCTCTTTGCTCTCCTAATGTTCATCTTTTTACCTACCATAATTTATACTTCTTTCCATTAGGTTCACTTGGATTAGACTTCCATGTTCTGGGTTTTTTTGGACAGGTACTTCTTTAGCCAGAATTCAGCTTCTTTTGCCAGAATCTGGCAATGGGCAACAGGGGATAGATCACCTGATGATTATCTGTTCTGTTCATTCCTTCTGGGGCACCTGGCATTGGCCACTGTCGGAAGACAGGATACTGGGCTAGATGGACTTCTGATCTGATCCAGTATGGCCGTTCTTATGTATCTTCTTAGCTCATATAGGGCCTGCTCCACAGCCTACTCAAGTTAATAGCAATCTTTTTAGCAACTTCAGTGACCTGTATACCAAAGCCCATGCAGTCTGTGTCTGTCTGCAGAGAAAAAGGTCAAGCATCCTAACAGAACTGGCTTGAAACTAAAGTAAACTTTAAAGGACTCTTCATTTAACAAATGCAAGTTATAGTGCTTCTCTCTGTTTGCAATACTTTGAAAGTTGCATGGTCCAATCCTACAGTTACTCAAATAAGCAAGGGTTATGCTATCAGGCCTATGAAGCAGATACCACATAGGAACAGAAGCAATGCCCACTGAAGGCAATAGGTCATGGTGAGGTCTTGAGATATGAGTCCTAAATCTATTGCTTAAAAGACCTATAAACCGTCTAGATACACACACTCTTTTGGTGCCTGAGTAATTTATATGCCTTTTAAAAAGTTAAATGTATTTTACCTATTACTGGCAGTTTGTCCTGATCCAGCTTTATTCTTGCAAAGCCATCCTAGAATGCAATACAATTTGTTTTACAATTACAGAAACTGAAACTGTTCAGATGATTTAAAATATTGAAATAGACAACAACAATTTTTTTTTAAAGGCTACACAGTTTTCATTTATTTATATGACTAACTTTGCAATGCTATATTAGTGGAAATGTACATATATTCTTGCATCAAGAATCTTAGTTATGTTACCAGAGCAACAATAACTAAGCCTCTTGCAAATACTTCCTACATATTCACAGGAGTGCAAATTTACCGTTGCTAAGGGAGACATAAGTGAACTTCCTAACATGTATCTGTAAAATCTCAATCATAACATGAATATAGTATTGACACACTTCCCTTGGTCATTTCACCACATGCATTTTAAATTGAAAATATAGTTATAGTTTTCATTATCATTTATTCATTTTCAAATTTTCTTCGCTGAACTCAAAAGAATTCCTTTCACTGATTACATACATGCCAAACTTGAATTAAGAGAGTGGGTTATCTGAGCACATAGTAGTCCTGAAAAGATTTGAGAACTGGTTTGGTTACTTTTAAACCACTGAAAAAAAAACTTTAGGCAGAGAACAAACTTGAGATATTCTAGCCCAAAGCAAAATATATAAGTGAAGTTAAGGATACAAAAATAGGGGATTTGGGATTAAAAATATGTCAACTACAGAATTAAATCCATTAAAACACATGCGCAGGAAAACATGGTCTTCTTAAGCGATTACAGGCTTTTGCACTTAAAACTCATCTTAAAAACAATTCAACTACTATTCCAATATATTCCACAGTTCTGTGACTGTCATAACTTGATTCGTTTACCAGCCGCTTCAAAGGAAAAACAAAGGAAAAAACACCATCACATTTGCATTATTCCTATTTCTTCCTGGACAATGTCATTCGGGGGAAGAATAATGCTTGGTACTCCACACTTCATGTATGAAATCAGGCAAAAGGAGCAAAGCACTTTCACAGATTAAGTGAGGATTAATTTACAAAAATATAAGCAAGAGTGTATCAATAAGTGCCCGCACAAAGTTTTAGTTCTTTAAAATGATTTACAAACAAACACTAAAAAAACCCTCAAACCACCTCCGCGGGTGGTAAACGGTTGATTTCACAACCAGATGCACTGCGGGAAGCGGCGCAAACCACAGGGACTTGCTGGCCGCCGCTTCCTGCGGCTCCCATTGTCCTGCAACGGCAAACTGCAGCCACTGGGAGCTGCGGGCAGCCATACCAATGTAAACGAACGGTCTTGCAGCCCACCAGTGGATTCCCCTGACAGGCTGCGTGCGCCGCAGGTTGCCCACCACTGATCTACACAGACAACAAACTACATGGACAAGTCCACTGAATGAGTCGGTGTCTCTAAGGTGCCACAAGTACTCCTTTTCTTAGAGCAAGGATTAGATCTCAGGAGTTTCTGGGTACAAGTCCCAGGCTCAATGCATAAACCATACTTATAAATGCAAAACAGACATTAATAAAACTAAATAAAAATCAAAAAGTGCTAAATATATTATTTAATTTTTTAAAAAAACTAAAACAGATTTTCATCCAAATGCAGCCTGAAACAACCTAGTAAATAAAAAAAGCATTGGTCACCATTTTCTAACAATACAAATGTAAAAATTAATGTTAAAAATGTATGTTAAACTATCTTAATTTAAGCAATGATGTGTATTTGTTACAGTGTATCCTCCTGTTAGCAACAAGTACTGACCAATGAAAATTAACCTTTAACACAGTAACTAAAGTAAAAATGCAAAACCAGATCAAAATTTCTGATTGCTGGTTGAAATTATAATTAAAATTGGTGATTTATATAGCTTTAATTTAAATCAGTCCACCCCAATTTTTATCTTAGGGTTCTGGTGACAATGTAAAATCCATTTATGCTTATTTGTCTTTGATTACAAATCTATTAAAACTTCTCTATTAGACTAATGAAAAAAATGGGATTTCAAACACTTTGCCAATAAAATTTTCACAAATGCAAATCAAGAGTTGGACTCCACAGTATCAAATCAGTGTCAAATGTTAGACCTGCATTCCCAAATCATCCTGTCACAGAAGCAAAAAATATACCACCTCACTAAAATTGTGAAAACAGCAGCTGCAATTACGGTAAATAAAAAGAAACAAATATTCTGGTTTTCTTGGATCATTCCAGTATACAAGTAAGATTTGAAGACCAAGTTACTCCTTACCCTTATAATGAAGGACACATGAAAGATGTTTTCCACAGTGCGTGCAAAAGAACTTGGATCAATCACAAAATCAAAGAAGGAAATAGGTATATTCGCTATAGACATAAGAAAACAGTGGTTATAAAACAAATGGTATACATAAAGCTAGCAGAGATGTAAATGCTAATTTAAGAGATATAATAGTCTATGTAGGGCTTAAGCAAATTGTTATATATTTAACTGTTCTTATGTGAATTTTAATATATTTTCAAATTCTTAATGTGTAACAGGGTTTTGTTTTTTTGTTTTTTAATACACAGCGTATTACCCCTTTCTCCCCGCTACGTCCCACCTCCCCACATACACCTGAAATGAAATAAAGTAGTTAAAAATTGTCATTGTTTCATTAATTAAGAACACTTCTGCAAGATAAGTGCTAACATGCCCTACTCTGTTGGAATGGCCATACATTGGAAAGAATTAAAAAGGAAGGAAAGGGGTGGTAGGAGATCAAAAGACATGTAATTAACGGCTCTGAACTCTCTCTGCCTAGAGTCTTATTAAAAGAAGTTTCCCAGTTATGCATCCTAAATAGACTTTTTTTTTAAACATATGTTTTCCCTGCAAGTCTAGCTGGAGAAGATATTTTTTAAATATAGATGATCAATGCTACTAAAATGTTCTTATACAAATATATTAATATACTACTGGCAAAAGCATGTCCACAATCAGCATATTTATTACATATGCAAAAAACCTGAGAACAAAAACAAGATAAAATACTAACAATCTGTTTCCCCATTCAAATCTGAAAATTATGGATTCTGCACCCTGATCGGGATCCCAGCAACCAGGGCAAGACACGAAATGAAGCCAAAACAGCACCTCCCACCCTAAATATTAGCCTTTGAGCCTGCAGAATGTGGCTCAACGAACTATTTGTTTATTTAAAATGAAAACCGACACACCTGTCTCTGATTTTAGATTCATGACAAATTAAAAAACACAGATACATAACAGAAACAAAAACAGCAATGGGAGACCAGCGATCCAAGTGCCTGCACCCCTTTACTCCAAGCATAAAAAATAGCCAGGCACAACACACAAATATTAAACATCCTCATCTCTGCTTTGACAGAAAGCACAAACTCCACACCTTGAGTTGACAAAACCTTCAAACCCTAGCCACCTTAGCCTTCTAAACTGGTAGGCTTTTAGACTAGGTCTACACGGGGAGCTGGTGGTGATTCCCACCTCCAGTACACATATTCACACTAGCTCTCATTGAGCTAGTGCACTAAAAGTAGTAGTGTAGCCACAGTAGCAAGGGCAGTGGTGAGGCTGGTCACCCTGAGTTCACCACTGCCCATGATGGTACTAGGGCTACACTACTATTCTTAGTATGGTAGCTTGATGAGAGTATGTCTCCTCAAGCTGGGAACGTATGCAAGTATGTCTCCTCGAGCTGGTAATCACCCCCACACACACTTCTAAGTCTAAGATTACTCTTGGTTCTAGATGTCAACGAATTCAGATTATTTCCAACTAAACTGGAAAGTTGAAAGGCCCTCAAAACGCCCTGCCAATAGCGCCCTCTCAAATACCAAGTAAGCTCCAGCTTCAACACCCCTCACTACCCAAACTGTGTCAATCTCAGGTGAAGGCAGGCAGGGCCCAAGCCATTTAGGGCTTCTCAGGTCCAAATCACCACCTTTATCTCCAGCCAGAAGCAAATAGGCGGCCAATGCAAATTCCAAATACCGTCACTGCATGTTTGCAGCAAGACATCTGCTTAAGAAGTGAAGAGCTGCATTCAGCAGTAGCTTCCGTTTTAGCAAAACTAAAGATGTAGCCCCATGGAGGGCATACGGCTTAATCTTGAGATGACAAAAGCACGTATCACAATAGAAAGGCCTGTATAAATCATAAAAGGTTGCAACCTCCTGACTAGACAGATTATAAAATGCAGCCCTAGTTATTAAATCATCATTTATTAGGCCCTATGGTGGTATCCCCTGAATAGATATGTGGACACAGTCGGCAATGGGCTTTGTTGCAAGGAGAGGTTCCTGGGTTAGTGGTTCTGTTGTGTGGTTGCTGGTGAGTATTTGCTTCAGGTTGGGGGGCTGTCCACTCAACCACACAAAAGAACCACTAACCCAGGAACCTACCCTTGCAACAAAGCCCGTTGCTGACTGTGTCCACATATCTATTCAGGGGACACCACCATAGGGTCTAATCACATCAGCCACACTATCAGAGGCTCGTTCACCTGCACATCTCCCAATGTGATACATGCCATCATATGCCAGCAATGCCCCTCTGCCATGTACATTGGTCAAACTGGACAGTCTCTATGTAAAAGAATACACAAATCAGACGTCAAGAATTATAACATTCAAAAACCAGTCGGAGAACACTTCAATCTCTCTGGTGACTCGATTACAGACCTAAAAGTGGCAATTCTTCAACAAAAAAACTTCAAAAACACACTCCAACGAGAGACTGCTGAATTGGAATTAATTTGCAAACTGGATACAATTAACTTAGGCTTGAATAGAGACTGGGAGTGGATGCGTCATTACACAAAGTAAAACTATTTCCCCATTTTTATTCCCCCCCTCAACCTCCCACTGTTCCTCAGACGTTCTTGTGAACTGCTGGAAATGGCCCACCTTGATTATCACTACAAAAGGTCCCCCCCGCGCTCTCCTGCTGGTAATAGCTCACCTTAAGTGATCACTCTCGTTACAGTGTGTATGGTAACCCCCATTGTTTCATGTTCTCTATGTATATAAATCTCCCCACTCAGTATTTTCCACTGAATGCATCCGATGAAGTGAGCTGTAGCTCACAAAAGCTTATGCAAATAAATTGGTTAGTCTCTAAGGTGCCACAAGTACTCCTTTTCTTTTTGCGAATACAGACTAACAAGGCTGCTACTCTGAAACTGGTCATTTAGCAGTAAGGTATTCCCTAGGAAATATCCCATCCTCTTCCATCCTCTGACTTCACCACCTCAACCAAGATTCACAATCATCATTGCTGTGTACAGTATTAAATTATTTAAAACTTCTATTCTGTGTCTGTAAAAAAATATAGTCTTTTGTCTGGTGAAAATTTTTTTCCTGGAACCTAACCCCCCGCTATTTACATTCATTCTTATGAGGAAATTGGATTCACTTAGCATCGTTTCGCTTAAAGTAGCATTTTTTAGGAACATAACTACAACATTAAGTGAGGAGTTACTGTACGTCAAAGAAATCCATATGCTGTGAAAACTGTCACATCATAACAATCCAAATAATAATAATCTTAACCAAAAATGAAAGATTAAATACAGTTTGATAATGAATAGACTCTCAACACCAAGGACTAGTTTCTAGAACACAGGCCCCACAAAACACATTTCCTTAAGGCAAACTGGAATTTTGTCCTCCCTTAACAGAGGGAGTATCAATTCCCATCTGCGAAGGATTCAGTTTTTCCCCCACTGGCCTTCACTAGCCAAGGCAATACACAAGTCATGGAAAAAAAGTTGTCTCAACACATCCAAAATCTCATAAGTGATGCTGGCTGAAATTCAAGTAGAGCCCTAATTAATGTCCGCTCAAAAACTTATTGTGGATGAGGTCTCACAACTGTTTGCATATGTGCTCAATTAACTTCGTGCAATATCATCAGTTAGATGATAGGCTGCTGTCACAGTTACCTGTTTAAAAAAAAAGGACTGAAAGAACCTTTCTAATACCCTATTTTTGACTAGAGTCAAGAGATTAGTTTAACTGGTTCACTGTCATATTTCTCGAACAGCCTCCATCAGTTTCAGCAGAACCCAAGCTTACATTTAAAAATATCAAGTTTCTAGTCCTTATTGTTCCAAATGTCAACTGAAACCATGTTTTTCTGAGTCTGCAGAGAGAAACAACAGCTCCTCAGGCTAAATGCTGCAATTGCAGGCCATAAATGCAGTACAATCGCTGTGGAGACCGCACAGAGACAGAATTTAGAATGTGGCCAGAGTTCAAGTCTACAAGCCTAACCTCCTCACCAGCAAAGGAGGACACACTAGAACCTTGGATTCTAGACACCATTAATTACTAATGTAGTAACTGAGTTTCATTCCCTAGCTTCCAAAGTGTAATCTATATAGCATATTACACCTCCCTGTTTAGTGCAAATTTTAGCTAAACTGGAGGCACACTTACGATCATCTTGAAAATAGCTCTGCAACAATCCCAAGATCCTCTCTACTTCTTTTTCTGTGGCTTCCTGATGAGACTCCTCCATTTTCTTCAACTGAAAAAAAATATCAAGAATCATGCATCTATCCTGGTGTAAGCCAACATTACAGAGAAAAAACATTTTTCTACATTTTTTTTATCATATTCTTTTAGTGACAAGTTTTAGTACTAAGCCGTGTGGAAGTATAACATTGTATAAGTATAGCGTTGTATAAGGGGACATGCTGGATACATTGTATATGAGAGGGCATGCCAAAATATGTTACAAAGTATCTGAGGGAGCACATGTAGGGACAGTTAGCTTTTGAATGGAGAAGCAATTAAGATAGAACCAGCACGTCTAAGAAGCAGGCATCAGAATGGAAGGTGTGAAGGGCAATTAGTTAAGTTAACTGGAAGCTGTTAAAGGAGATTGTTAAGGGTGGCAGGTAATTGAAGATATGTGACTGGTCTCAGGGATCTCGAAGGGTGGTGACTAAAATCTTTTTTCTTCTTTTGTCTGTAACTTCTCTGTAACTTGTTCTCCAAAAACTGTATAAATTAAGAGACACAAGCCCCACTCGGGGGGCTCACTTCTAAATGTATTAGCAGAGCAGCTTTGCTAATAAAACAGAGTGGTCTGATAAATTGTGAGTCTGAGTCAAACTTTGACAGCAGAAAGAAAACATCAGCTCTGAATTGTTGCATTTGGCTATAAAAAACAGAAGACAGAGTAATAAAAGGCTGCTGTCATGGAACATAATATGCATAACATACTTGACTATGTCAAATGCCTGGAATCTATTTATCTGAAAGACTACCCTTCTCTCTTTGCCACATCTGCCATGCACAGTGGCACCTGAACTGCAGCCCCACTTATTTAAGAAAGGAGACACTTAGCCGCTGCTTTGGAAACTTACTCCCGCTCTTCCAATCCAGCTCAAGAGTTCCAGTTTATCAATTTCCAGGACTTATTGTAAGGACCATTTGTTTTTCCTAGTTGTGAGGAATTGGGAGGATTCTGCTGGTGCATAAACTTCTAAAACCTTAAAAATCAGTTTGGGGGGTTGGGGGGCTTGTTATTACTAAAATGGACAGTTACTTAAGGTTTTCTTTAACCTATGTTGATAAAAAGGCCGGACATTTACTTAAGAAAAATCATGACAGGTTTGAAATTACTCCTAACAGGATATTAATGAGATAATGTGATTTTGCAGATCTGTCTTATCCATAATAAAGAGAGGCATACTAAAGCAGCAGTGGCAAAACAAAACCAATTTGGAGGAATAAGAACATCTCCCTGGAATCCAAACCGAAACTGCTGCACGCATTGGTCATATCCATTTTTCAGTATGTGTGCAAGACACGGACCTTTACAGCAGAACTTGAACGGAAAATACAGGTAGCAGAGATGAGATATTTCCGTAAAATCCTGGGCATCTCCTACTTGGACCACATCACCTAAGTCTCCCAAAGTTGTGAAAAATCCACAACCCTGAGAGATGTAGTTAAGACGACCTAACCCCTGTTGTAGACAGCACAAGGTCATTGGAAAGATTCTTCCATGAACCTAGCTACCACCTCTCTGGGTGGTGGATTAACTACAGCAAAGGGAGAATCCCTCACCACTGCGGCTGTGCCACTATAGCGTTTTAAGTGCAGCCATAGTGGTAGAGAAAACAGATAATTCACAAACTAAAAAAGTGACTTAGGATAGCTATGCTGTCAAAAATGATTATTAAAAATATTACTTTACAAACCTGAGCAGGCATTGCCCTTTTTTCTTCTGTTCCTGCTTTCCTTTTCTGCCTCTCAATCCGTTGCCTTGCTACAGGAGGATCAGCCTTGAAGGATCCCAACCTAACCCAAGTAGAAAAGTAGCATGAATGTATGTAAACTACTTTACTAGAGAATATATTGAGCAGTTTGTTTGCTGGGTTAAGATGGAAAATAATGCTAGGAAACTGAACATGAAGCTTCTAATATGTACTATGATTCCTATAAACTGCCACCACTAATGGTTCTGTGAATTACAATTTGCAATCAGCTTTGCAACAGTATAAATCAATACAATGTTAAATGCATTATTTTATTCCAAGTTTTTTTTAGTAAAATAAATTAAAATCTATTTGTCATAGAGACATGACATTTTTTATATTAACTAGTAACACTGAATTTATATCTTCTTTAAACTGAGCTTTTGGGGTAGTCCATGCTTCTTTTTCTGAAAATAGTCCATTTATATTTTTTCTCTGATCATTTGTTTAATTTTTACAGTTGTAAGCCTGTAGCTATGAACATGTTAACTTCGCATTTTGAAACAAAACTCTCAGAATAGGGCATAGTATGTTCAATGGACTGAAAAATGGATATAGATCTAATTTCTTAAAACATGGGTTCTAATTCAGGGCACTTTAATAGATACCAAAAATTCAGTACTTTGTCAATATTCACACTTTGCCATAGGAAACCTAACCTTCTATAGAAGAAGGGTTTAGCTAAAGGTCCAGACTCAACTATTTAGAGAGAAATCAAAGTTAGACTTTCTTCCATTCAATATCTTTGATCATTTCCAGTATAATGTTTGAATAAAATTACCCTCAGCACTTTGTTGGTACTTTTAAAACACAAAAACTATCTGAGATTTCAATAGTAAACTAGCTACTAGTCTTCCTAACATATCAATCATCTGTTATTACAATCCAGTGTGTTAGACCGTATGATCATGTTTACAACCACTTGCAACAGTTACTTGTAGTACAAGTGGTATAGCTGGTTGAGGCCTTCAAATACTTCAGTCTTTTATCAGAGTTGAAATTCTACTTGTAGGGGGGAAAACCTGCATTAGCAGGGACAGGATGATCAAACTGATCTTTTTCATTTAAATTGGGATCTATCACAGGGTGAGCTGGGACTGTCTGAAGTTAACGCCGGGCTTCTGGGCCTGAGTCAGGTAACCAAGGATCATTTGACAGCAGCCCGGAGGCAGCACCTCATAAGAGTGCCTCTTCACACAGAGGAAAACTTGCATGGAGCACAAAGCCTCTCCAGCAGTAGAGCCAGGAAAGGAGAAGTGTGGGGATGATTTCCAGGATTCAGATTATTTCCTAGGAAACAGCTGAGAAAAGCAGGAAGTACTGGGAGGCTCTCAAACTACAGAATCCTGCAGAGGATTACATGGTGCTCAGGGAGACAGATCAGGATAGACACACAATCAGGTAGGTGGTCTGGGAGCAAAGCCCACAAAGTGCTTTACAGGGCCTGGGGAAGGCCTAAGGAGGAGAGGAGGACTCTCCTGTGACTTTGGCTTTCAGAGGTTTTCAGAGGATGGCACTGTAGGGCAGAAAAGACTAGGTAAAGGAAATTTTGAGATCTTACTGTCCAGTGGAAGAACTGTTTGCTTCAGAAGAGTGAAAAAAATGGTTTATGTTCATTTTGTGTTACTACTTCATAAACCAGACCCCGAAAGGACAATGTTATTTGAAATGCCTGGGTGAACATGAGTTCATCTAGGTGGGAGAAGGGCACAACTCAGTGTGCAGTGACGCAACTGCCATGCCAGGAGAGACCTCTGCTGTGGACTGCAGCCAGACTCCCAAGTTAATCTCTTCTCTCAAATACAGTGCACTACCTAAACATTGATAAGCTAAGGGTCAGTCCTTTTGAAAACTAACTTGAATTAGGCCATGTTGCACTTCAGCATACATGATCATTTTCCTTGAATATACTTACATGTAGTGAAAAGAAGGAGATCTTCTGAAATATCTTTCTGCTTCTGCTCCCAGTTTATGCCAGGCATTATTAGGTAAAAATCCATGAGCAATGCTCTCATCATCACTATCATTTTCTTCTCCTTCTAGACGATTTAGGCCCATAAATGTTAGCTATTGGGGGTGGGGGGGGAGATATTGCATCTAAATTTCACTTAAAGCAAAGTCAATGGCTACTTATTTCTAAGATATTGCATTATAATGTATACCCTACTTGAATACTGCAAGAATCACTTACTTTTTTTCCAATTACAGTAAAAAAAACAAAAAAGAACTAAGTTAAAGTCGACATATAGAAACATGAATTACCTAATGAAAGAACGACACTGTCAATTGCTACTGAAACAAAAATTCAAATATTTAGATATGTCTTCCCAAATTGTACTAAAAAGGAAAAAAATCCACATTTTAAAAATTATACAATAATTCACTAAATATTATATGAAAGAATGATTGGTCTTGGTCCAACATCTTACTGGTCTTATCACAAAAAAAGAAACTGGTATGTTCCTTCTTGGAACATAGCAGTTTCTCTTAATTATAGTTTCTCATTTGTCTATCCTCACCCCCACTGTATAATTTTTAGGCCTCAATCCTGCAATAAGCTCTACACAGGTAGCCCATTCAGCCCTATGGAAGCCCCACTGAAGTCAGACATCTACGTGGGTGAAGGCATCTGCCTGAACAGAGTTTATTGCAGAACTGGGACCTGTAGCCCCGATTCTGCTAAGATTTAGGCATAAAGTTATGACCAGTTTGTGAGTAGTTCCATGAAATCAATGGGACCTAAGGCAGTTATCAATTCTCTTTTTCAGACTGCCAGCACGAGGCTGTTTAAAGAGACACTGCCTCACGGCTGTCTTCAACATGACAGCTTTCCAGCATTTCAGAGGACAGGAATTGAAGTGTCCTCCTGCATAGCAGCAAAGAGTGATGCTGTGCTATCTACTATCTTACTTATCATATGTTCTCCAGAAGTTCAGTTGCCAGTTATAACTTCAGATACCTGTATTTTTACCCATAAACTAAATATCTATGCAAATGGATGGTTATGAATGGTGCTAGAAAGACAACACAAGTCCTCTATTCATTTGCAAGCTTTCTTCCATTGCCCAGTGCGTGTTAAACTTGTCTTTGCATAGCTATATCTAAGAATGAGAGTACAGTTTCGCCTCTGCCTTCATACAATCCATGACCGCTATGCCAGCAAGTGTGGAAGTTACTGTTTCTTAACTTTACAATGCAATTAAAAGCACACAGTTTCTGAACATACCACATTTTGGGACAACTGAACACATTTCAAGTACCGTATAAACATCACATGCCTCTTCCCCCTTTAGCCAATAATAAGCAATGGAACCTAATTCTCTTGTACAACAAAGCTACACCTTTGACAAAAAGTTGCAACTCCTCATTAGGCTACTGTAACAGCTTATAATAAGAAAATGAAATTGGCTTTTGCTCCAATGTCAGCGCAAACTGGCACTTTTTAGCCAGAGTATCAAGAAATAAAACAGGAGATCTTCAAAACTGCCAATAAGATTCAGATATCGAAGTCCCACTGAAAATCACAGCTTTGGTTAAAATAGGAATTAGTGCATGTAATAGAAAAAAGAACAGCAAACATTGGTTTTGAAAAGCTATACCTTCAAAACAGCAAACAGCAGATTTCTTTTCTTTACTAAATACACTATTGTAAAGAACCTCATTCAATTCACTGCTGTGAAAAATCATTTGATGCAGTAAGACGCTGATCCTGTAACATTTGGAGTCTAAATTTGTATAGCTACATTTCCTTTATTAAAACTGTAGATTCTAAATGTAGCCTTTAAAACAACTATTGTAGATTGAGCAGAAACTTAGAATAAACTTCTAGACTGCTTGCAAAAAAAGTTAAAGAACCTCATGAAATTATGCTAAGTTTTAATGCAACAGCAGTGTTTTGTCTGAAATCTTCAAACCCCAGTTTCTTTTCCCCTTCTATTACATATAGGGCAATCTCAAGCCACATTTTAACAAGTCAGCAGTTTTTAACTTACTAAATCTTCAGCAAATGCTGGCAAGTCAAATACTGTCATTTCAGAGTGTAACTCATTTGCTTTCTCCTTTCCTAGATTTGATGCCAAAACAAGGAACTGGGCATCCAGAGCAGCCTCCCTTGCCTGGGAAACTGTTATGGAAAAAGAAAGATGTATGTTAGCAAAATACAATTGTCTAAATGTGATAAAGTATACACTACACTAACTCTAAAATCAGAGCTAATGTGCTTTGTAAGTCAATTTCTGAAGATCAAACCATTCCTTTTATTGTACAGACTGCTCTAAAAGAAAACGTTTGCCAATTCTGCAAATAGCAATCACTGCCAATAGGAGGCATGAAACACTGTCAAGCCATCATTAAAGTAAAATTACATTTTCTTCCCCAATATATTTACTTAAACAACATTAGTTTTTACACTATTTTTTCACTCCTGTTGCACTGCAGAGCCAAGATACAGAAGTATAAATAAACTGTTGTATTTTTAGCTATAAACCTAAATTTATTAAAGGGGAGTTTCCTGGCTGCTTTGTTTGTTGCCTTTTTTTAAGTGTAGTGAGGTCTGCTCAAGCAGTTCCATCTTCATTTCAATTTATTAAAGAACTGTACTGCTATATTTTAGTGTTTTCATATAGTACTTGGACCTGAATTTGATTCCCATACATTTTTTTATTTTGAGTATCACATCAGTAGCTTTGAGGTTCAAAGCAAAAATTTCTGAAATAGACTGTGGGATTAACTTTACCTCCACTGAACAATTTATTGGCTTCTTGTAGCGCATCTGTCAAACTATTGCTTTTTGAACTCAGCATATCCTCACGATTCTCTGGGAAAAAAGAAAACAACAAATAAATGAAATCTTAAATTAAACATGTACACATCAAAAAATAAACACCTATAGCCTTAAGCATAAGTAGCTAACAGTGCTTGACGCTAAATCTCACCAAATTTAAAGTACTCCAAATCTGTTTTTAGTACTTTTTACAGTGAGCATTTATGTAGGCCCTGATCCTGCAAACGTTTATGCCCATGCTTAACTTTAAGCATACGGGTAGTCCCACTGAAATCAGCGGGACTATTCGCATGTTTACTGCTAAGTACTTGCAGATCAAAACAGTAGCACTTGTCACTGCAGATAGTAGGACTATTTCAGTACTGTAAAATGAATGTTTCAATAAAAAGAGTTCCCATTTATAGAATGAGACTCAGAAATGCAAAAGCTAGGATTTCCCCCACAAGCCCTAAAGTGATTACAAACCATCCACAGTATATTTCTGGCATGTGGACATTTTTAAAAAGCTCCAAAATTAAGAAGTAGATCTTAATCTTATATGTAATTTGCTGATCATTCCAATTAAAATATCCTGTTCTAAGTCAAAGTAGTTACCAGAGCTCATGAGAGTTATGCCATATGTCATTTGTCTTACACATTTAAACATCACCAATTAGGGACCTCTATAAAAACATGCAAGGTTGCACAGCACAATGGGGTCATGGTCTATGACCAACACTCCTAAACACTATACAATAATACATATAATAATAATAAAGGTTGTTTCATTTCTAGACATCACTAGGTTAAAACAAACAACTACATTTATTTAGATTAATAAACATCGACACAATGGGAATATTTGAATGCCTGATTCTATATGACTACTCACAGCAACATAGTGTTCAAGTGGTTTGAGCACATGCATCCAGCTCTTAATACACTTTTCCAAAGCGCTGGTGTTTTTCTTGATAAGTGTATTATTAAACATCTTATAACACTAGTTATAAGTTATAGTTGAGTTATTCTAAAACTGAGTTGCAATTTCATGTAAAAATTATGTAAATTAAGCAAGTCAGAATGAGATGGAAGATTTTCGGGGGGATTGGGAAGGGGGGACAGGGGGAACAAAAACAAAAAAAAGACAAAAAATACCAGGTGCTGCTGGAATTATTATTGATGACTTAGTAGTCAAGCACTCTTACAAGTCAGAAGAATAGTGACAAAGGGACATCACTGATGACTGTACACATAGGGGAAACAGAGATCATAGAGGTAAAATACAGGTCATAAGCACTGGTGATCACTGAAAACCCCATGGACCCTTTTGCAAATTGTAGGATAGTGTTCTGGTTTAGGTCTATTCTGGCTATGATTCTTCCGTACTTTCCGGTAAAAATATCATATCTTCATCTGTGCACTGCGTTGCTGTACACTGATAAGGACTTTCCATATCTCATCCCAAAAATCATAAAGCACGAAGTCTTAACATTGCTTTAATACAGTTTTATATGGAATTATGGTGACCACATAGTGATTACTAAACTTCTCATGTCACTGACCAACTATCCTTCTACATTTTAACATTAAAAATGTGATGACAAAAGTTGTTTTTAATTCAAAGATAAAAGTCTACTAAATAGGCCATCACCTCAAATTGCTAAATTTATACTCGTTTCAGAGTAGCAGCCATGTTAGCCTGTATGCCTCCCTCAATTGGGCCTTGGCAGCAAAAAAGGATGCAACACATTTACAGCAAATTTTCAAACTTGGATGTCTAAAACGAGATGTTAAATAAATATTTAGGTGCCTAAATTTCAAAAATGTCAAACACCCTCAACTCCTGCAACAGATTGTCTGGTTATCCAGCACCTATGAAGGTTAAACCACTTAAGTGCCCAAAATTTGGCAATGCTCACTCATACAATTCAGGAGGAGAGACGATCCTTTAAAGAACCCGGTAAAGTGTTTTCCCTCTGGAGAGGAAGAATTCTGCTGTGACGTTAGTCTCCATCATCCGAAGACCAGCACCAGCTTCAGCCCTAGCTCTCTATAAGCCTCCCAGTGAGTAGGGCACAGGCCGTTTGTCCTGGGCGGGGCAGTCTCCTGCAGCTGCATCAAGCACGACGGAGACAGCTGCAGCTCTGCGGCAGGGCTAAGTCTATGGCTGCCGCAGGGAGACCCCAGCGCTATCATCGTCGTTACTATTTGTATTACCCTAGCGCCCAGGAGCACCAGCCACTGCCCAGGACCGCACTGTGCCAGCCCCGTACGAACACAGATCACCCTCCCGGACCCCAGGGCCGGGGCGATCCCCAGGCTTACGCTGCACTCTGTTGATCAGCTGACGATACTGCTGCCGGAGCATCCTCCTGTCCGTGTGGTCCTCATCAGGCTCGGCCCTCTCGCTGCCCTGCCCGGACTCCTCTTCCGACTCCGCTTCCTCCCCGTCACCCGCTTCGTTCGCAGCCTCCGGGGGGCCCTGACGGCCTGGGCCTCCCGCCAGCCTGCGCTGCTGGTGCTCGGGCACGGCCCCGTTGCGAGAGGTGGACGGGAAAGGCTGGCGGTGGCTGCGGCCCGAGTCCGGGCCCCGGGCCTGGAGGGAGTCGCCGCCGCTTCCAGCGTCTTCAGACATCGCCGCTGCGGGCGGGGCAGAAGGAGAGCGTGAGCCGCGGGCGGCCCTACGCCTTCCTCACTCCCCCGGCCTCCTTCAGGCTCGGGCCTTGCCCCATCCCATCCCCCCTCCGGGGGAAACACCTCCTCAAACCCTCCCGCTCCGCCGGGCTCTCACCCCTCAACGCGCTGGGCCCCGCGTACCACTGGCGCCCTGAGCGTCATGCGTTGTTAGGACTCCCACGACGGCGAAGCGCGAGGGCCAAAGCGCGAAGCCAATGGAGGGCGGGGAGAGCGGAGAGGAAGCAACTCGCCCTAGGGGTATGTGTAGCGCCGGCGGCGTCCCCTTCTGCCTCCGTCTCTCAGTATCTGCAGCGCCCCCTGGCGTGTGGGAGGCACACGACGCTCAGGGAGCCGCTGAAGCGCCTCTGAGGGGTGAGAACGGAGGGTGTTTCTGCTCAGCGGGGGCGGGGTGCTGACGCTGCCCTGAGCGCCGGGGAGACACGGGGCACCTCGCTGTAGTTCTTCTTTTACATTCCCCCTCACCTCATCTCTCTTTAAAACCTGGAAATTAACTGCAGGGCCCACGCTTCATGCCAAATGATGGGTGCAAACCGGCCGCACCAGGCGGTGCTCGAAGGAAGCTGCAGGTTTGCCCACGGTCCTGGTGCGTGACCGTGTTCAACGCACCGTGTGGTTTGACAGCCGGTGCAATCGGCGGCAGGGCACTTCCCTACCTTGTTCATAGCACGGTAGTGTAGATGTGTAACTGTCGCACTATCTGCTCCTGGACCCAGACCCTGTACTGCTAGGAGCCCTACAAAAAGATGGTCCCTGCTCCCAGGAGCTTACAGTCCGATGAAGTGAGCTGTAGCTCAGGAAAGCTCATGCTCTAATAAATTGGTTAGTCTCTAAGATGCCACAAGTACTCCTTTTCTTTTTGCGAATACAGACTAACACGGCTGTTACTCTGAAACCAGTCTAACTATAAAGAGACAACAGACGGATCTAGACAGAGCGAGCAATACTGTACGAGCAAACAATGAGACAGGATTGGTCCACAACGTTAGGCAGTGGTTACTGCACATCCTCACCCCACAGCGTTATCTGGCTTTTAGGAAGACATTCTTGGTTCAAAATTGGACCCTCTGTTGGCTGGAACTAGTATTTAAACTGCAGCACTTCACCAGGTGCTCAAAAAATAAATTGTTAGAGTACTGCACCAACGTGGAACTGTGGAGTTACACAGCAGGCAACTGTGAAACCTAAAACTAGACCGATATTTTCTACTATATGTACATGAAAACTAAATATGAATTACTTGTAACTTTGTTGTTTCAAATGTTTTTCAGAAGGTTACTGAGGACTATCCCTCAGAGAGAACTAGCCATTTTTAAGGAAAATAAACATCCAGACACCACTTCTGAAACATAGATGTGTGTGTAATGAAAAAAATCCACATGTGAATAGTTATTCAAGTATGTACGTGACTGCATATGCTGTATTTCCACATCCCCTTTACACAAAATTCATGTTCAGGCAGCTGCAGTTCACAAGACTTCAAATATAATAATCTGTTGCCAAGCATAATGAATCTATGACCAGCAAGGCCTGCACAATTATCACTGCTTCCTCAGTAATCAGGCATCAGAGGAGTAGCCTTGTTAGTCTGGATCTGTAAAAGTGGCAAAGAGTCCTGTGGCACCTTATAGACTAAAAGAAAAGAAGTACTTGTGGCACCTTAGAGACTAACCAATTTATTTGAGCATGAGCTTTCATGAGCTACAGCTCACTTCATCGGATGCATGCCTTGGAAACTGCAGCAGACTTTATTTATACACAGAGAATATGAAAAAATACCTCCTCCCACCCCACTGTCCTGCTGGTAATAGCTTATCTAAAGTGATCATCAGGTGGGCCATTTCCAGCACAAATCCAGGTTTTCTCACCCTCCACCCCCCCACACAAATTCACTCTCCTGCTGGTAATAGCCCATCCAAAGTGACAACTCTTTACACAATGTGCATGATAATAAAGTTGGGCCATTTCCTGCACAAATCCAGGTTCTCTCGCCCCCTCACTCCCCTCCCAAAAACCACACACACAAACTCACTATCCTGCTGGTAATAGCTCATCCAAAGTGACCATTCTCCCTACAATGTGCATAATTAAGGTGGGCCATTTCCAGCACAAATCCAGGTTTTCTCACATCCCCCCCCCACCCCCATACATACACAAACTCACTCTCCTGCTGGTAATAGCTCATCCAAACTGACCACTCTCCAAGTTTAAATCCAAGTTAAACCAGAACATCTGAGGGGGAGGGGGGGAGGAAAAAACAAGAGGAAATAGGCTACCTTGCATAATGACTTAGCCACTCCCAGTCTCTATTTAAGCCTAAATTAATAGTATCCAATTTGCAAATGAATTCCAATTCAGCAGTTTCTCGCTGGAGTCTGGATTTGAAGGTTTTTGTTTTAAGATAGTGACCTTCATGTCTGTGATTGCGTGACCAGAGAGATTGAAGTGTTCTCCGACTGGTTTATGAATGTTATAATTCTTGACATCTGATTTGTGTCCATTTATTCTTTTACATAGAGACTGTCCAGTTTGACCAATGTACATGGCAGAGGGGCATTGCTGGCACATGATGGCATATATCACATTGGTGGATGTGCAGGTGAACGAGCCTCTGATAGTGTGGCTGATGTTATTAGACCCTGTGATGGTGTCCCCTGAATAGATATGTGGACACAGTTGGCAACGGGCTTTGTTGCAAGGATAAGTTCCTGGGTTAGTGGTTCTGTTGTGTGGTATGTGGTTGTTGGTGAGTATTTGCTTCAGGTTGGGGGGCTGTCTGTAGGCAAGGACTGGCCTGTCTCCCAAGATTTGTGAGAGTGCTGGGTCATCCTTTAGGATAGGTTGTAGATCCTTAATAATGCGTTGGAGGGGTTTTAGTTGGGGGCTGAAGGTGACGGCTAGTGGCGTTCTGTTATTTTCTTTGTTAGGCCTGTCCTGTAGTAGGTAACTTCTGGGAACTCTTCTGGCTCTATCAATCTGTTTCTTTACTTCAGCAGGTGGGTATTGTAGTTGTAAGAAAGCTTGATAGAGATCTTGTAGGTGTTTGTCTCTGTCTGAGGGGTTGGAGCAAATGCGGTTGTATCGCAGAGCTTGGCTGTAGACGATGGATCGTGTGGTGTGGTCAGGGTGAAAGCTGGAGGCATGCAGGTAGGAATAGCAGTCAGTAGGTTTCCGGTATAGGGTGGTGTTTATGTGACCATTGTTTATTAGCACTGTAGTGTCCAGGAAGTGGATCTCTTGTGTGGACTGGACCAGGCTGAGGTTGGTGGTGGGATGGAAATTGTTGAAATCATGGTGGAATTCCTCAAGGGCTTCTTTTCCATGGGTCCAGATGATGAAGATGTCATCAATATAGCGCAAGTAGAGTAGGGGCTTTAGGGGACGAGAGCTGAGGAAGCGTTGTTCTAAATCAGCCATAAAAATGTTGGCATACTGTGGGGCCATGCGGGTACCCATAGCAGTGCCGCTGATCTGAAGGTATACATTGTCCCCAAATGTGAAATAGTTATGGGTCAGCACAAAGTCAGAAGCTCACAAAAGCTCATGCTCAAATAAATTGGTTAGTCTCTAAGGTGCCACAAGTACTCCTTTTCTTTTTGCGAATACAGACTAACACGGCTGTTACTCTGAAACCTGGTGTAGATATGTGGGCAGAGTTGGCATTGACATTTGTTGCATGGATTGGTTCCTGAGTTACTATGGTGCGGTGTGTAGTTGCTGGTGAGAATATGCTTCAGGTTGGCAGGTTGTCTGTGGGCGAGGACTGGCCTGCCTCCCAAGGCCTGTGAAAGTGTGGGATTGTTGTCCAGGATGGGTTGTAGATTACTGATGATGTGTTGGAGAGGTTTTAGCTGAGGACTGTATGTGATACTCCACAGGTGCCTACAAACAAAGGAAAATCCTTATTGTCTGTGCCAATGCAGGGCTTATGACTTTAGTTTCTAGTTTTAGGTTAAGATTGCTAAAACATCAAGCAAATGTTTGTAAAAAGCTTTTGTTATGAAGCTTTAAATTAAACCTTTTTAACATTGAAAACTGATTACAAAAGAGATGAGTGGGCCCCAAAGATCTCTCAGATATGGTTGTCTCATTTCTGTAAGAATGGGGATTCACAGGGAACTTTTTTCCCCATTTTTACTTTCTGAATAATTTTAACTCCTCAAAGGAAGCCAGAATTTCCCTAAAATAGATTCCAAAAGCATGAAAACTAGATACCTGAAATCCTCCCTTTGGCACAGATGGAATAGGATCTGATCTTCTATCCAGTAGAGGGCAGAGATGTACAGGTACTCAAACATACTACAACTCTTAAACAAAGATCCTGTTTTACTTAAAACATTTCTAGTAATTACATATGGAATAAAAGAAATAGACGTCTATAAGCAAAATTGTCTCTGCAGGGAAGAGATAGCAGTGGCTCTTTACCTCTTGGCTTAGCAAAAAAAATTATGTTTTATGTTTTGGCTTGCTATTAACAAAACGGCCAGATGGAGCAAAGCCATTCAAAGATGACTTAAGACTTTTACCCTGTTAAGAAACTGATTTCACACTAGACATGATTACAAGAGATTCTGCTACTGTGCTTAAGCTTCCCTGCATAAATTCACTCAAAGTACAGTTCAACAGTATAATTGAATCTTTATTTCTAGACAATGTGAAAATTAATGTACAGACATTTCAGTTATCTAAGTATGTACATTAATTAATCCCTGAATAAGCAGTTTATGTCATGTGAAGTAAATTAACAAGCATATACTTGGTACTGAGATACAGACACCAACTCATCAGCTAACCACAGACTACAGTTGTGTTATTTAGCCAAAGATAAAGTACTCAATATGGATCTAAGGTTGAGAGTACATATCAGGAAATTAAGGTGGGGGAAGAAGAGAACATTACAAGAATGTTGTATTTATCCAAAAATCAAGTATTACAAAACCAGGAAATTCAAAGTTAAGGTTTTATTTAAAAGAAATTCAGTCATATTAAGATATGGAATGTAATCTTGTCTATAATAAAAAAAATTGATTAATGTTATAATAGAAGTAGAGAACAGACAGGCCCAAGGTCTATAAGGTAAGTATGGCTTATACGTAAAGCCTAGGCTTGACATGACTAGATGACAGGCAAATGACAAGTCACAAGATGCTTGCTCTGCAACAAATAAGATGTGTTGATGGATATGAAGTAAGAAAAACACAAACACAGGTTACTGAAGTTTAGGATATTTTTAGGCAGTATGTAAAAATGAAACTCATAAGGTTTAACTGTAATAATAGTATGGCAACCAATTTACATAAATGCTAATTAATTAGATATAAATGGATAATTAACCTATAGGAAGTGGGGTACTTCAATACAAGTGGCGTGTAGAAATTCAAATGGGGGAAAAGGGACTGAAACCCCCATAAATATGTATTGGATATAGGGGTCATCAGTGTAACACATTGTAATAAACATTGCCCAGCCTGTGTGCTGCAGCGTAGGAGACATCAGGATGATGATGATAAGGAGGATAATGACTAACAGTTGGGGTTTCCCTGCAAGACATGGTGTGACTCATGCAAGTGCTGGGCATTTTGTACTACCTCTATATTGTTTGCTATGCTATGTTGTTTGTGTTTCTGGGTACTGTGCTACTCAAATTGTGGATGATTCAAAAGGTATTCCCAAATTTTAAGTGGGTCTCATGCACTCATTGATGTTCTCACACTAATGACATTGCTAATGCTGTAACTGATCTGGCTGAACTCTTCCAGACTATTGTATGTTAAGCTAGCATTTCAAAGTATAGACCTGGCCACAGGAAATTATTATTTGCATTGCAGTAGCATGTAGGAGCCTGTGATAGGCTACACATGAAAAGCCAATTCTCCTACCTGGTTGCACCTGAAAGAGGGGTCAGGAATAATAAAAAATGAAGTTAGGTGCTATTAAAAAGAGAGGATGTCTGCAACAGAAGGAAGTAGCTGGGAGATAAACTAGTTCTCTGTAGTTGATAAAGACTAGAGAGACCAGTAGAAGAAGGAGGTCTGGGAATACATGTTGTCATAAATATAAAGGGAAGGGTAAACCCCTTTGAAATCCCTCCTGGCCAGGGGAAAGCTCCTCTCACCTGTAAAGGGTTAAGAAGCTAAAGGTAACCTCGCTGGCACCTGACCAAAATGACCAATGAGGAGACAAGATACTTTCAAAAGCTGGGAGGAGGGAGAGAAACAAAGGGTCTGTGTCTGTCTATATGCTGGTCTTTGCCAGGGATAGACCAGGAATGGAGTCTTAGAACTTTAGTAAGTAATCTAGCTAGGTATGTGTTAGATTATGATTTCTTTAAATGGCTGAGAAAAGAATTGTACTGAATAGAATAACTATTTTTGTGTGTGTATCTTTTTTGTAACTTAAGGTTTTGCCTAGAGGGGTTCTCTATGTTTTTGAATCTAATTACCCTGTAAGATATCTACCATCCTGATTTTACAGGGGGGATTTCTTTATTTCTATTTACTTCTATTTTTTATTAAAAGTCGTCTTGTAAAAAACTGAATGCTTTTTCATTGTTCTCAAATCCAAGGGTTTGGGTCTGTGGTCACCTATGCAAATTGGTGAGTCTTTTTATCCAACATTTCCCAGGAAAGGGGGGGTGCAAGTGTTGGGAGGATTGTTCATTGTTCTTAAGATCCAAGGGTCTGGGTCTGTAGTCACCTAGGCAAATTGGTGAGGCTTTTTACCAAACCTTGTCCAGAAAGTGGGGTGCAAGGTTTTGGGAAGTATTTTGGGGGGAAGGACATGTCCAAACAGCTCTTCCCCAGTAACCAGTATTAGTTTGGTGGTGGTAGCGGCCAGTCCAAGGACAACGGGTGTAATATTTTGTACCTTGGGGAAGTTTTGACCTAAGCTGGTAAAGATAAGCTTAGGAGGTTTTTCATGCAGATCCCCACATCTGTACCCTAGAGTTCAGAGTGGGGGAGGAACCTTGACACATGTGATTGGCATACACTCCTGTAGCTGACATAAGGACAGGAGCTAAACCTCTGAGAAGTCCTTGGAGCTATTGCTTATTACAAAGGGGCTGAGGAAAAGTCTGAGGGGAAAAGGCTAATGGTAGGAAGGCGTCCTCCAGGGAGGCAGTGGGAAAGTGGCTGATGGAACAGACTGGCTGCGTGTTGTAAGGTCCCTGGTTTAGAACCCAGTGTAGAGTGTGTTTCTGAGTTCCCCCACAAGCCACAAGAAATGTAGCATGAATCCACTCTGACATAAGGGAATAAGGATGATGCAAAATCTTTAGGAAGGCATAAGGTTGCCTGAGTTCCCATGCCTGACACAAGGTCTTGGAATTACTTGTTGAGTTTCTGTTACCCTGGAAGGGGTGGGGCTAAATTTGACCTGGTTGGAAGGCCAACTTGCAACAAGAGAGACCACTAAAAGTGGAGCAGGGGGTGCTAAAGATGAAAGAGATGCCATGTCCAGTCACAAGAGGGTACTGCAATGGTAAGTCTATCCTTCCGCAGAGTCCTAGTATGGACTAGGACCCTATTGTGCTCGGTTCTATTCAAACATGAAACAAAAAGATAGTCCCTGCCCTGAAGAGCTTACAGGTACCCAAAGAACCTTCATTTTGCTTTCTATTGACATTATGCCACAACTATTAAGATTAAAGATTGTTAGTGTTTATGGCCACAAAGTGGATGAAAATTATTGTTAAAATTATCCCCAACTAATATTCCAATAAGAACACTTGTCGTTGTGCAGTATCCCTCATTCTATGGCCTCATTACAACCATTAGAATTGTTGGATGCAAATTAACTGAGAGGAAAGGTTAAAGTCACCTTTGTCAAGATGGTCCTACTTAAGAGTGACCTGACCCTGTTTGTAGCCTATATAATCATAACTAGATAAAACAATCTTTAGTAACTTAGCTTAGTTATAATCTAACGTTTCCCGATATAGCCAGTGCACAAGATTCTGATTAATGTGAATGTTTGGAAAGTCTGAAGAGTTCTAGTGATATTTTAATATGGTTTGGGACAAAGAAAAGACTGTCGCAGATGATAAGTTTCTTAAAAGATGTGGTGTTTAGATGTTGCTTATTAGGATTGGGAGCACGGTTGGGAGTCTGAAAGGACAGGAATCAGGAAGGACGGGGGAGGAGTTGAAGAGGCTGAGGGAGAGCTACTGAGGGTGCAACATAACAGCCGTGTTAGTCTGTATTCACAAAAAGAAAAGGAGTATTTGTGGCACCTTAGAGACTAACCAATTTATTTGAGCATAAGCTTTCATGAGCTACAGCTCACTTCATCGGATGCATACTGTGGAAAGTGTAGAATCTCTTTTTATATACACACAAAGCATGAAAAAATACCTCCTCCCACTCCACTCTCCTGCTGGTAATAGCTTATCTAAAGTGACCACTCTCCTTACAATGTGTATGATAATCAAGTTGGGCCATTTCCAGCACAAATCCAGGGTTTAACAAGAACGTCTGGGGAGGGGTAGGAAAAAACAAGGGGAAATAGGTTACCTTGCATAATGACTTAGCCACTCCCAGTCTCTATTCAAGCCTAAGTTAATTGTATCCAATTTGCAAATGAATTCCAATTCAACAGTTTCTCCCTGGAGTCTGGATTTGAAGTTTTTTTGTTGTAATATCGCAACTTTCATGTCTGTAATCGTGTGACCAGAGAGATTGAAGTGTTCTCCGACTGGTTTATGAACGTTGTAATTCTTGACATCTGATTTGTGTCCATTTATTCTTTTATGTAGAGACTGTTCAGTTTGACCAATGTACATGGAAGAGGAGCATTGCTGGCACATGATGGCATATATCACGTTGGTGGATGTGCAGGCGAACAAGCCTCTGATAGTCTGGCTGATGTTATTAGGCCCTGTGATGGTGTCCCCTGAATAGATATGTGGGCACAGTTGGCAATGGGCTTTGCTGCAAGGATAGGTTCCTGGGTTAGTGGTTCTGTTGTGTGGTATGTGGTTGCTGGTGAGTATTTGCTTCAGGTTGGGGGGCTGTCTGTAGGCAAGGACTGGCCTGTCTCCCAAGATTTGTGAGAGTGTTGGGTCATCCTTCAGGATAGGTTGTAGATCCTTAATAATGCGTTGGAGGGGTTTTAGTTGGGGGCTGAAGGTGACGGCTAGTGGCGTTCTGTTATTTTCTTTGTTAGGCCTGTCCTGTAGTAGGTGTTATCAGGAAGATCACCGATGGATTGTAGTTTCCTCAGGAAGTCAGTGGTGTCTCGAAGGTAGCTGGGAGTGCTGGTAGCGTAGGGCCTGAGGAGGGAGTCTACATAGCCAGACTATCCTGCTGTCAGGGTGCCAATGCCTGACATGATAGGGCGCCCAGGATTTCCAGGTTTATGGATCTTGGGTAGTAGATAGAATATCCCAGGTCGGGGTTCCAGGGGTGTGTCTGTGCGGATTTGATCTTGTGCTTTTTCAGGGAGTTTCTTGAGCAAATGCTGTAGTTGCTTTTGGTAACTCTCAGTGGGATCAGAGGGTAATGGCTTGTAGAAAGTGGTGTTGGAGAGCTGCCGAGCAGCCTCTTGTTCATATTCCCACCTATTCATGATGACAACAGCACCTCCTCTGTCAGCCTTTTTGATTATGATGTCAGAATTGTTTCTGAGGCTGTGGATCGCATTGTGTTCCGCACAGCTAAGGTTGTGGGGCAAGTGATGCTGCTTTTCCACAATTTCAGCCTGTGCACGTCGGCGGAATGGCTCTATGTAGAAGTCCAGTCTGCTGTTTCGACCTTCAGGAGGAGTCCACCTAGAATCCATTTTTTTTGTAGTGTTGGTAGGGAGGTCTCTGTGGATTAGTATGTTGTTCAGAGGTATGTTTGAAATATTCTTTGAGTCGGAGATGTCGAAAATAGGATTCAAGGTCATCACAGAACTGTATCATGTTCGTGGGGGTGGAGGGGCAGAAGGAGAGGCCCCGAGATAGGACAGCTGCTTCTGCTGCTGGGCTGAGAGTATAGTTGGATAGGTAAACAATATTGCTGGGTGGGTTGAGGGAACCACTGCTGTGGCCCCTTGTGGCATGTAGTAGTTTAGAAAGTTTAGTATCCTTTTTCTTTTGTAGAGAAGCAAAGTGTGTGTTGTAAATGGCTTGTACATTCCACACAAAGATGGACTACAAGCCGTTAAGAACACTATCCCCGATAATGTCACGGCTAACCTGGTGGCTGAACTTTGTGACTTTGTCCTTACCCATAACTATTTTACATTTGGGGACAATGTATACCTTCAGATCAGCGGCACTGCTATGGGTACCCACATGGCCCTACAGTATGCCAACATTTTTATGGCTGACTTAGAACAACGCTTCCTCAGCTCTCGTCCCCCAACGCCCGTACTCTACTTGCGCTATATTGATGACATCTTCATCATCTGGACCCATGGAAAAGAAGCCCTTGAGGAATTCCACCATGATTTCAACAATTTCCATCCCACCATCAACCTCAGCCTGGTCCAGTCCACACAAGAGATCCACTTCCTGGATACTACAGTGCTAATAAACGATGGTCACATAAACACCACCCTATACTGGAAACCTACTGATCGCTATTCCTACCTACATGCCTCCAGCTTTCACCCTGACCACACCACACAATCAATCGTCTACAGCCAAGCTCTGCGATACAACCGCATTTGCTCCAACCCCTCAGACAGAGACAAACACCTACAAGATCTCTATCAAGCATTCTTACAACTACAATACCCACCTGCAGAAGTAAAGAAACAGATTGATAGAGCCAGAAGAGTTCCCAGAAGTCTCCTACTACAGGACAGGCCTAACAAAGAAAATAACAGAACGCCACTAGCCGTCACCTTCAGCCCCCAACTAAAACCCCTCCAACGCATTATTAAGGATCTACAACCTATCCTAAAGGATGACCCAACACTCTCACAAATCTTGGGAGACAGGCCAGTCCTTGCCTACAGACAGCCCCCCAACCTGAAGCAAATACTCACCAGCAACCACATACCACACAACAGAGCCACTAACCCAGGAACCTATCCTTGCAACAAAGCCCATTGCCAACTGTGCCCACATATCTATTCAGGGGACACCATCACAGGGCCTAATAACATCAGCCACACTATCAGAGGCTCGTTCACCTGCACATCCACCAATGTGATATATGCCATCATGTGCCAGCAATGCCCCTCTGCCATGTACATTGGTCAAACTAGACAGTCTCTACGGAAAAGAATAAATGGACACAAATCAGATGTCAAGAATTATAACATTCATAAACCAGTCGGAGAACACTTCAATCTCTCTGGTCACACGATTACAGACATGAAAGTTGCGATATTACAACAAAAAAACTTCAAATCCAGACTCCAGCGAGAAACTGTTGAATTGGAATTCATTTGCAAATTGGATACAATTAACTTAGGCTTGAATAGAGACTGGGAGTGGCTAAGTCATTATGCAAGGTAACCTATTTCCCCTTGTTTTTTCCAACCCTCCGCCCCCCCCCCCCAAGACGTTCTTGTTAAACCTTGGATTTGTGCTGGAAATGGCTCCACTTGATCATCATACACATTGTAAGGAGAGTGGTCACTTTAGATAAGCTATTACCAGCAGGAGAGTGGGGTGGGAGGAAGTATTTTTTCATGCTTTGTGTGTATATAAAGAGAGATTCTACACTTTCCACAGTATGCATCCGATGAAGTGAGCTGTAGCTCACGAAAGCTCATGCTCAAATAAATTGGTTAGTCTCTAAGGTGCCACAAGTACTCCTTTTCTTTTTGAGGGTGCAGCAACAGCTTGGAAAAGAGGTTTCCACTTAAAAAAAATAAAGTCCTGTTGAAGTTTGTTAGTACCTTGCCTGGCTACTACAACAAAAGAACCACTTTTAAATTTAACAACTATTTAATAGTAACTTGTGAATTCTCAGCAAATTCATTCTGTACCCTGAGTAACTGCTGTAAATATTTAAAAAACTCGTAAGAAACAGGCTTAATTCCTGCTTTATAGAAGCATGAAATGGAGTTCAATCTTAGTTATGGAATAATGACTGGTGCCTCCATAATAATACAGTAGTGCGTACAGCTTCAGCCCCAGTGTGCTAGCCATTGTACCAACACAAATGCAGTCCCTGCCCAAAGAAGCTAACAATCTAAGTAAGTGTAAAATGGAAACCTCAAAGCCTTAATATCCTGCTCCGTTGCTCAGAATGGGTTTATGTGCATTGGTAAAAAAAACCATTTTAAAGTGACAAATAACTTTCTTTTTCAAAATAGATCTATTTAAACTCTAACAATGTAAAGTTACATCTGGAATTACAGTTTATGGTGCCTGCTGACCCACTGTCAGACCCATCACTGCAATTTGTAAGAGCTGTTAACCATCCCCCAAAAAAGTACAACAAAGAATCCTATTTAAAACATTGTTTACTTTTTTTACATAGCGATAGCTATTTTTCTTAACTTGTATTACAATAGCTTGTTAAGGTTTTAACTAGGTCAGGATTACACTGTGCTAGGCACTGTAATCTCATCACCAATCAACACAGAGAGACCAAAAATTCAAAGCTTTGTTATTCAAAACCTGTTTACTTTTTGTACTGGTTTTAAACCAAACTTTTTCAGATAGAACTTGCAGCTGCAGGACTGGGACCTCTGACTCACCTTTTAACAATGAATATTTATGTAATTTAAAAGAAGCAGAAGAAGGAACTGCAGCTAAAAGGATTACTATAGAGGATTTTTACTTTTGGGAGCCTTTCAAGGGGCTGAGAAGAACAACAAATTTATGCTTATTGCTGAGAAGACAGTTATGATGAATATTAATTTAAGGTGGAGTATTCTATAATTCAGATAAAAGCTATTCTATACTAAAACAAGCTAGTTCTTACCTACATTGACCCATTTGGGCCTCGTTAATATAAAATTCTTTCCTAGATATTTATTTCAGACACTTTCTGAATACATAACATAGAAAGGAAGTAACTTGCAATCTGGGAGAGTCTCAAATTATAATCTTGTTTTGACTACATGTGTTGCTCAGATTCACCATTTTCATCTACATTTGTTGATTTATGTCCTGTAACATCAATCCAGAGGAATGTTCCATTTGAAATTAAGTTGGAAAAGAAACAAGCTTGTGAAGATTGACTCAAGATCCAAATGTCTGATGAATAACAGCAGAAACACAGGTTAGTATATTCCATTAAAAAAGCTTAAGTTTATGCAGACTTTATGCTTCACAGAGCAGCAGCAGAAAAAAAATCCCTAGTGCAAGTCTGACTTCAGTCAAATTACACCAAGGAAGAATTTGGCCTAGTATATTGTTACAAGGCAAAACAAACATCACTTAATACAATGTCTTTTTAACAAGTTTGTATAACTTTATTTTAAAATTCCAATATCACTATCAAAGATTTACTGAAATAAGTAGTTGATACAATACCTAATATGTAAAAGTACAGTTTGATTCACAAGAACTCTTACTATCTTTTTAAAAAGACTATACACAAACTGGTTTATTGAAAGCAAGAAAGAACTTGGAGTTACTAACTGAAGACACAAACTAACAACAATTTAAGTACATCAGTGGTGTGCAATGACATTTAGTCAGGCATGCAATTCTACACTTGCATGCAAAATAATGTCCTCCGTGCACATTCAGGGGCTGGATGGAGTTGTCTCATGAGCCTTGGGCATGCATTGCATGCCTCGTTTACACAAATAGCATGCCACTGAAGTACACCAGAAGCAGAAAACCTACTAAACAGGCAGTAGAGCCACTGGATGATTGTGGGGCTAAAGGAGCAGTCAAGGAAGACAAGGCTGTTGTGGAGAAACTAAATGAATGCTTGCTTTGACCTTCACTGCAGAGGATGTGGTGGAGATCCCCAAACCCGAGCCATTCATTTTAGGTGCGAAGTCTGAGGAACTATCCCAGATTGAGGGTCAATAGAGGTGGTTTTGGAACATATTGATAAATTAAACAGTAATAAGTCACCAGAACCAGATGGTATTAACCCAAGAGTTCTGAAGGAACTCAAGTGTGAAATTGCAGAACTATTCACTGTGGTATATAACCTATCACTTAAATCAGCCTCTGTACCAGATGTGTAGAGGGTAGCTAATGTAACAGTGATATATGTATTCTAAAGGCTCCAGAAGTGATCCTGGCAATCACAGGCCAGTAAGCCTAACTTCTGTATCAGGCAAACTGGTAGAAACTATACTATTGTTTAAAGAACAGAATTATCAGACACATAGATAAATGATGTTTTGTGGAAGAGTCAACATCCCTTTTGTAAAGGGAAATCATGTCTCACGAATCTATTAGAATTCTTTGAAGGAGTAAACAAGCATATGGACAAGGGTGATTCAGTGGATATAATATACTTGAACTTTCAGAAAGCCTTTGACAAAGTCTCACCAAAGGCTTTTTTGCAAATTAGGCATTCATGGGGTAAGAAGAAAGGTCCCCATGGATCATTAATTAGTTAAAAGATAGGAAACAAAGGGTGGGAATAAATGGTCCGTTTTCACAGTGGAGAAAGATAAATAGTGAGTTTCCCAAGAATCTGTACTGGGATCTGTGCTGTTCAATGTTCATAAGTGATCTGGAAAGGGAAGTAAACAGTGACATGGCAAAATTTGCAGATTATAAAGTTACTTAAGCTAAGATAAAAACTGACTGCAAAGAGTTACAAATGGACAAAGTGTTGTAGCCCTGTTGGCCCCAGGATATTGGAGAGACAAGGTGGGTCAGGTAATATTTTTTATTGGACCAACTTCTGTTTGTGAGAGAGATAAGTTATTGAACTACACAGATCTCTTCTTCAGGTCTCACTCTGGATGACATGGCAGATGAAATTCAACGTTGATAAATGTAAAGTAATGCACATTGGAAAATCTCATCCCAACTATACATATAAAATGGTGGGGTCTAAATTTCCACTTAAGAAAGATCTTGGAGTCGTCATGGATAGTTCTCTGAAAACGTTTGCTCAGTGTGCAGCAGCCGTCAAAAGAAACTAACAATGTAAGGAACCATTAGGAAAGGGATAGATAATAAGACAGAAAATATAATGCCCCAATAAAATTATGGTATGCCAACACCATGAATGCTGCATACAATTCTGGTTACTCAATCTCATAAAAAGATACTAGAACTGAAAGAAGTACAGAGAAGGGCACCAAAAATTATTCAGAGTATGGAACAGCTTCTGTAGGAGGAGATACTAAAAAGACTGGGACTGATTAGCTTAGAAAAGAGATGACTAAGGGATAGGATAGAGGTCTATAAAATTATAAATAGTACAGATATAAAGTGAATAGGGAAATGTTATTTACCCCTTCACATAACAAGAACTAGGGGTTAGCTGAGGAAATTAATAGGTAGCAGCTTTAAAACAATCTAGAGGAAGTACTCTTCACCCAATACATTTAACCAGTGGAATTCATTGCCATGGGATGTGAAGGGCAAAAGTATAACTGGGTTCAAAAAAGAATTAGAAAAGTTCATGAAGGATAGCCATCAATTACTATTAGCCAAGATGGTCAGAGATGCAACCCCATGGTGGGAGAGACACATGCTGTTATCCCCTGTGGTCTAACTTATACAGAGGAGGACACTGTGCCCTGGGTTACATAAATATTTGTGAGAATTTGAATGCTGGGCGTTAGGGATATTGGTTTCTCTTCCTGACTCTGTGGGTAGAGAAGTGTAATGTATACAGATAGCATAGCCAAATGTCACACCACCCATGGTTGGCTCATCTTTGGGGAGTGAGCCTCGGACTTCTGAATGTAAAATCATAAATCTCTATCACTTGAGCTACAGAATCAGTCAGGGACAGCTCCAGGCACCAGCGAAGGAAACAGGTGCCTGGGGCAGCCAATAGAAAGGGGCGGCACTCCATCAGTTATTGGGGCGGCACATCCAGGTCTTGGGCAGCACTTCGGCAGCAACTCAACTGGTTTGTTTGTTTCCTTTTTTTTCTGCCGCTTGGGGTAGCAAAAAAGCTGGAGCCGGCCCTGGAATCAGTGGTCCTATAATGGAAGCAGTGGCAGTCCCAAACCTCTCTATGTGGTCTAGCCAGTAAAGGGTGACAGAGCCATGATCAATGCAGATGATTACAGCACACCTAACTTTGCCATAAGTCCCTCAGAGGTAGTGGGTCGAGCGGATAAAACTTGGCTCTGTTATATTAGGGACCTGGGTTCTATTTCCAGCTCTACCGGAAGTGATCCACTGTGAGTTCTTATCTGGGTACGGGATGAATGATAGTTACCTCCATCAAGGCAGCAGTAACAGGATTTGGGTTGTCATAAGGATTGTGAAGAGCACAAAAGTATTAGCAGCCAAATTCATTGGTTCTAGCTGTGCAGTTTAGTGCACCTTCTCCAAGGCTCCGGAATAGCACGTGTGGGACTCACAACTATAACACGAGCATGAATCACATTATTGATGAGCTGGCAGCATTGTTCCCCTTCCCTTCACCATCATATAACAATCCCTGTGGAAATTATTTCCACAGACAGATATCCACTACGTATTTTTAGATGACTTTTAAACAATTCAGCTCTTGGAAATGAGAAGCCAGCATCATGTGATCAGCCAGATCCCTGCAGACTACCAGCAATTTCCAGAGGGACTCCTGTTTAACAACCTACACTATAGTAAATTTGTAATGCAATATATATGCAACATCTCTGATTGATTGATCACGATGACCTCTGAAGGCTTAAAGAGCAGTATTTCCAAAATCATACCAAGGTCTTCTATTGGCTCACTTACAGCAATATTAGCCAACACAAACCACATTATTTCTGAAATTGAGGCAATTTAGGGTAGTATTCTTAAATAACTAACATATATGCACTGCCAGTGATTATATGCACTCCCAGTGATTCCTTATGGCAGGATAGAAACACTGGCTTACTGCAAGTACATATGAATTATCTTTTTATGAATGAGCATCTGTTGCGAACTGCATACTTTCACATATTGCCTAAAGCTTCCGTACTTTTTGATTTCTATATTTCCTCCTATTCAGCTCACCTTATCCCTCATTTTCCTGACTATAAGTAGGTTTATACACCAATGGGTATCATCAACACCCAAGATTGTGGCAAAAGAAGCTAGTTTATGTTCAGTTGCTTGTAGGCTTTTCAATGATTTATTTCTGACAGGACTGTTTTTATTTGCTGTCCATCAGACTCTGTTAGGTTCACCCTTCAGTGATGTATTTTCATTGGAATTACAAGATGTATCAGTGTGTGAAACCTAAAAAAATGGGTGATTTGTGAAGGGTCAGCGTTTGCGATCCCAAGTCCTCTTCCACCGGGACCAAATGAAATACATACACAATTTTCCTAGCCTTTGGCACAATAGCTCAGTCTGAATTGAATTTCAGATTGCTTCATACTTTATTTTATACCATGATTTAATGGAACAGTCTAAGTGATTACATTGTTCCTTGCTGAAGTGCAGGGTCCAGCAGCCTCCACTGGTATGTTGTACACAGGAACAGATTTGTTTTATAAGACAGCCAAGTGACTTGCCCCCAGTGCTAACACTGATGCCGTGAAATCAGCTCCAACTTTATGTTCCTTTGCTGGCATATGCTTGGGCCACCTTTATATACCAATATGACATAAACCACTTCTCTAACTCCAAAAGAGAGACTTATTGGTGTAGAAATTCACTAGCCACTACCAGTTGCTTTTAAATCTTAATGAAAGGGTCCTGGGGTCCACTTACTGCTAGGGGTGCCTCCTGCTGGCCACTGTGGGGATTAGTGCTCTCTCTCTCTGACTCCAGGTGCTCCTTCTTCATGACTTGCCCTTTGGCCAGGTCACTGTGTATTCTCCCTTCCTGGGTATCCAAGTCTTTCTTTGACAACAGTCTCAGGCAATCTTCCCATTCACTAGCCCCATAGTACCACTTCCTCAGTGGCTGGAAGGAGAACCCTGCCCTGGCCTCTACTCTGCGTTCCAGCTCAGGGACCCTCTACTCAGCAGCCAAGGTCTGTTCACTCCTGGACCTTATTGCCTTTTCCCTGAGCCCTTTCCTTACTTTCTGACTCCTCCATCCTCTCCTCTGGGGAATTGTGAGGCTGTATAACCCAGAGAAGGGGATGGGGAGCCTAAAGATAAGGAAAGAGCTCATGGAAAAGGCCGTAACTGGAGGCTATCCAAGTTCTGTAGCCTCCAAACACACATGTCTACCAGGAAGTAACTGCTTGCCATAATTAGGGGTTTCCTCTCAGACATAATTCTCCCTGATTGTAGCCTAATAGGTTATCTACTACTAAGGAAATTTCACACCTCTCTTTAAATATTGTAAACTGGAGAAGTCCAATCATAGATCTTTCTGATATACAGATTACCCCTCAAGGAACAATTTCTGCAAGTGAGAACAGAAGGAGGTAGTTTAACTGGTGCTGGTATCTTTTTAAAAACACTTCTTGATTCTTACAGATGCTTCCCTTTCCTCATTTGCAGTTCACCTCAGAGGGAGGTAAAATTCTGTCTCCAGATATTCTTTCAGTACAGTGGGTTTGGTTACAACCCATCAAATCATAATATACATTGTCAGTCTGAGTAGGTATTTTCAGAGGATGAAGATCACCAGTTATTGATGGAAATCTAGCAAACTTAGGGCCCAATCTTGTGAGGTGCTGGGAATTCAGGGAAGAACACTCAGCACCTTGCAGGATAAAGCCTTCAAAGGGGCGCCAGGAATTTTTTTCAAAAGGAAAGATTAATTAATTGAACCGAGTGAAACAGTAGACAAGGTTGCTATGATAAGGTAACATACTGGCAGAGAATGGAATACTCAAAGCCATCTATTTCCCTGGAATCCACAGCTATTTACAAACACTTTTCCTCTTCCTTCTCACATGTATGTACATGAATAATTAATAAGAATAACCAGCTCACGGTTGGCTAGATATTCCACACTTTGTACTTCTGATTTTTAAAAGGAATTAAAAGCAGAAGCAATGCCAGGATATTGTATTAAGATCCAGCTGGTGATTTGCCTGAGTTGCAATTTTTGGTAAATAATATAGCAATTATTCTGATACCTATGCATTGAACTTTAACTTGCTGATAACAACTTTATGGTCAAATAATCCATATTAATGCATTTGTCTTTATTGTAACACCTTGCATTTGTGGCATCACCAAAAATTAGTTAAGCCTCAAAACTCCTGTGAAATAGATAATTTCTTAATGTTTTTTTGCTGACTTGGATATGTATCCAATGAGGCAATTAAATGCCTCTATCTCAGTAAATGGTTTGTTTTCATTTCAGCAATAAACCATTTCAGAAGGTGCTTAACCAAAGCTGCTACGTAATTCAAATCAGGTAAAAACATCTTTAAGAGTTATTTCTGATATTAGGGATAGATCTCTAATTCCAGGGGAATCTCAATCTCTACTGCTCAGGTGTGCATCTCATGCTCCACCCCTCCCCCTGCTTTCCCCCCGACATACTTGGATTTGCAGTACAGTCCTAAATATGGTGGTATGATCTGTACCCAATTTTTTATTACTACCCAATCCTGAACTCCTAACCGAGAGAACTCCCATTGCCTTTGTCATGTTCCACTGAAAAATGTTCATTAGGTGAGGCAAACAGTTTAAAGTCACAGAGGTGTAGCCATAGGACAGAAAGATAGTGGGTGTAACTCCTGTGGAGTTATACTGGTGTGAGAACTTGACCCACTATTTTAAACAGCTAAAGAAAAACAGACTGCACTCAGTTTGCAGTAGTTGGGGGCTGCCTGCTTCTCATGTTGTTCTCATCCAGCATCTGATGTGTCATAGCTATAAAGCTCCCAGGATCAGATTCCTTACACTTCATTGCTATCCAACATAGTGTTCTCAAACATAAGCCAATTCACATTAATAGAACACTTTCATGTGATCCCAGGGGAAAGGGGTTCTATACACCACCAAGAAGGAAAGCAGTACAGAGAGTTATAAAATAGGGACAGAGTGGCACATTGTTGTGGCTTTTTTATTTTAGGAGGAAAGCTGGGTAAGTAAATCACAAATCGTATTTTTCATTAATCCTTTTAATAATGTACAGATTGGAAATTGCTAATTGGAATTTTAGGCATTACAAAAAATCCAAGTGCTGGGGAAAAGTTTGTTTGCTTATAAGCAAAATTAAAGGCTCATTTTGAGGCTTTGTTTTCATAATCTTTTGCATAACTTGTTTTACAATCCATATAACCTGCAAAGTTGTGTGTGTGTGTGCGCACGTGTGTGTGGTATGGAAAGTTTTTTTTTATTTCAGTTTTTCTACTATTAGGCTAGTCACAAACTATGTCCAAAAGCAGGTTTTTGAAAACATGATAAAACGTTTGACAGATATAGCTACTTACAAATGTTGGAGTCTAATCATGTCTGTCTTCCACCAATGCTCTCTTTTCTTTAAGATGCCAGGACTAGCTCTAGGACTTATTTGAGAAAGTGTTGCTTGTTGACTTTAAATTGCTATGGTCTAATGATAAGAATGTGTTTCCCATCAAGTATTTCAGTGATAACATTAACTGCCTAGTCATTCAAAACTGATATTATGCAAATTGTCAATCCATATTCTTAATGACAAGCAGCTATAAAATGTTGCATTTTCATGCATGAATGAGACTCCCATCAATTTTAAAACACAAACTCTGGACATATCAATGGCAAATTGTGATTCTTGGGGAGCTGAATCCTTTCACATATCCCTAGTCAGTTGGACTTCTAGCCTTTTATTTTAGAGTATTGACCAGTGTAATACAGTCTTTCACTAGTTTGAGATGCATTAGAATTAGATTTTTTGCATTGCTATTTTGAACAATGGCATAATATTGATTTATATTTTCCATATGTAAACCATTGATGCTTAAAGTATGACACTTTAAAAATAAACATTAAACTGCCACTATTATGGAAACTAATTTACAGTAAATCTACCCTCAAATAGGTAGTTTCATGACTTGCCTTAGACAGAGGAATGAAGCATAGAACTGAGAGATATAAATTGACAATGTTTCTGGTCCTCCTATAGGCAGAGTCTGTTTATACTATGAAGACAGTATGATCTACACAGTATTTGTGTATATGAACAAAACTGGCTGTTCTAGAGCTTGATTTTGCTCTCCTTGCCTCAGTTGTTGAGAATCAGGACTTAGGAGAAAATCATGTTCACTTTGCATAGCCTGAGTAAGTGGGCTAGAGCCTTACTGCACATATAGGGGTTAAAATAAGTCTTCCCCCTCCCCTAAAGCCATGGGGTGACAGCAGAATCTACTACTGCAGTATCAAAGCTGAAATAGGCAACAGAGTAGTTGTATTCCACAACCCTGTCCCCCAACATACCCAGACTTTTCGGGGGAGGAGATGAAGGGAGGAGAAATATGGAAGGCAGACAGTTGGCTGGTGAATCCACATAGGGACCATGCCCGGTGGACTCATGACTATGCCTTACTCACCCTGTGTCCAAAACCCCCTCTAAACTAGCTCTCGTTGTGGGTTCTTTGTATCTTACCTATACTCCCTAAAGAGTCTGCTGCATTCAGGCCCTTATATATTTTTAATGGACTGGTGTATTTTTCTTTTAAGGTCTGATCCTGACACTAAAGATCTACTCTACTACACCAATAGCAGGGGAAAAGCCTGTGCATGCTGCAATTACCTTTCACTTGGTATTTAATTATCTACATCCATGCGTGCTTCCTTCTTAAAAATAGATCTGTAATGATGGCTAGCTTGGGTGGTGCAGGGAGTTCAGAATCACTTTGTTTATATTCCATAATTCTCGAGTCACTCTTCCCCGGTGTAGGGCTGGGAGGAAGAGTTTAAGAGGAGGGATATTTTTAAATGCTACCTTTTAAAGAGTATTTGTAATTTTAGCTTTTGGATTTGACTTCTAGCTTTTGGCAGATTATCTTTAAAAATAAAATTCTATGCAATAAATCTAACATGTCAAAGCAAAAATTACCCCCCCCACAAAGTCTCTGCTTTGTTCCAGGAGATGTTGCAATTGCCTACTTGCTACCATAGAGATGGAAGAACTTGTTTTGCCAAATGTTTGTCAGAAGTTATGTTTAAAATTCCTAATGCTAACTTTGCATTCAAGTAGGCAGCCTTTACTCTGTTTCAGAAAGAGAGCACAAGAGGAGCTGGAAATGTTTTAAAAAAAGGATGCACTGTTTTTAATCCTGTGCTCGAGAGGTTAGTCTGTTCTAACATGTGTTGTTGAGTATTATATGCAGTTGCCACTTAGGTAGGTCTCTTCTGGGACAATGATCTGTGTCTCTTTGGCAAGACTTATACAGAGTATTATATAAATGATGTCAGTAACAGTGTGAAAAAATTACATAGCAGAGGCTCTACCTTCTGTAACATAACCCAGAAGGCAGCAGTCACTATAGTTCATGCTCGTCTCAACTGTCAAAATCCACAGAAGGGAAGAAAATAGTCTCAATCCCATATGTCCCCTCAGTGAAGCAGTCTGGAGTGGCTCATCAATGTGGGTGCCAGCTTCATGGCAGACTGTTACAAACCAGGGCACAAATCCCCAGTTGGCTGTGTGTTCTATAATTAGATTCCACTAACCAAGTATAAAGTGTGAACTCATCAAGCACCATAACAGCCTTACCATGGAGTCACAGACAATCCTCGTGGGCACTCTGTTCTATCTTGCCACCCAGGCAAACTTGCCTTTGTGATAGATGGTCCTTACACCAAAAATCACAATATTCAGGTTATTCCCAGTCCCAAAGGAACAGTCACTTACCCCAGGTCAACTGCATCTCAGATCACATACCAAAGACAATGCTTGTAGCCAATCTTGTAATCAACTAACTAAAGATTTATTAACTAAGAAAAGGAAACACATTATTTTCAAGGTTAAAGCAGATTAACATACACACACACAAATGAGTTAGGTTTTGGAACCTAACACTGTAGTTCTTTAGAGCTAAGCAGATTGGGGATTCTTCCTTATGCTTAGAAATATTGCCCTCTTCAAATTCCATGCAGCCTAGTGATGGCAATTTCTTCTTGGCAGGGATTTTTATTTCCTTCCCCCAGAGTTCAAGATGTGATGGGACAAGTGTTTGTGCATGTCCCCTCTCCATGGGTATAGGGTAAACAATCAACAAAACTAATGTCTACACTGGACATAAAAACCCATGGCTGGCTGGCTGACTTGGGCTCAGGCTAAGGGACTATCTAATTGTGGTGTAGACATTTGGACTGAAGCCCTGCCTCTAAGACCCTGCAAGATGGGAGGGTCCCAGAGCTTCGGCTGCAACCTGAGCCTGAACGTTACACAACCATTAAAACCGCCCTGTATCCCAAGTCCCACAAGACTGAATTAGCTGGCGTGGGCCAGCCATGGGTCTTTAAGTGCAGTGAAGACATTCCCAAGTCTTTTGTCCACTGATGTTCCACAAAGGTTCATCTAGTGTCTACAGGTCTTCCTTTGTTTGCCAGGATCTGATACCTCTTGTTGTAAACTAGTATTTTACACTTGGAAATGCTTCTCTCCTGACTATGGGGGTTTCTAGTTTCATAGCAAACACTTAAATATTGCTTTATAACATGGGATACAGATATTATAATTGAGATTAATGCATGCAGCAACTCACAAGCACTTCATAAAGTCCAAACACTAAACACATTTCTCTAAATACAGTACCTATTTTAACAATATCAACACACAGGTGAGCCAGATAGGTTTCCAGCTATGCATTTGTCAGTGTTCAGAGAGGCCTAGGCATGAGGCGGCACCTGGTCTGCCAGCATCAAACAGTTCTGATGTGACAGAGTGAGGGCAGGAAGCTTGACCAGATAACTAGGATGCCAGAGATCCATGAGAAATTCTGGGCTCACTACGTAGACCCCAAGCCAGGCATTCTCTTCTTTTGCATTCTATCCCTGTATTCCCCAACCCTTCCAACAGGTGGCAGTAACATATCAATGACATCCATGGTAGAAGTGGTCAACAAATGGAAAACATTCAGAGGTGGTTTGTGGTTTCACAGGGCTCCAAGTGCACCCATTATTTATTTAGTGATTTTTTTCAATGATTTTTTATTGAAAAATTATTATCCATATTTTGTTTACTAAAAACCCAGTTTTCAGTCAATGAAAAATTTCAGTGGGTATTTTGATAAAAATGACAAAGCAAAAACTTCCATAACGTTGACAAATTTTCATGAAAATGTTCATCTAAAAAGCCATTTTTTATTAAAAAATTTAATTTGAAAAAATAAAAAACTAGTTTATTTGTTAATAAAGCCAACCCCCAGGAAATGGGTGAGCTTGGACTGTCTTGAAGAGCAGGTTGGGAAGGGCACCTGTTCACACCTGAAACAACTCTCTTGCAGATAAAATAAATGATCTAATTGCTCAGAATACAGTTTCTCCCCCACAAACACCCCCACTGCATGGGTCTCATTTATGCAAAAACTACAGACTGTGTTAGCAGATTGTGGGGCCTGTTACACTGGTGAGCAGGAGACAGGGAACAGAAGAGAAGACTGCACAAAGCAACAGTAGCTTGGAGAGATCTCAGGAACAAATGGGGTATGAGTTTTCCTGTGAAAGGGGAAGGCTGTGGAACCTACTTTAAACTATAGCAGGTGGTTATCTAGATCCACTTGAGATTCCATTCACCTTGATAAGAGGAGAGAAGCAGGAGCTTCTGAGGAGTGTAGAATGGGGAAGTGCTTCTGGGTCTCTGAGCTGGCTCTCTTCCAAAGTCCTTACAGACTACACAGAGTCTCAGATGCTTTTGTGTCAATAGCAAAAACTAGTGATAGCAGAGAACTGACTCTCTCAAGTTTCAGCTCAGCACTTACTTCCTTTACCTGTGGAGAAAATTCTCTGGCTTTTGGTCCATTCAAAAGGTCCTTTCCTAACCTGCACTGGCTATTTTTGGGAAAAATGGGCTTTAATTTCTGTGATTGCTAGAGCCTATAACAGTGTTCCAGTTCAGATCATGTTTTGGTTCTGTAGTGATTGTTGCCAGTGGGATTGTGTTTACATGAGCTCCCTAGGTCTGCATAATAGGGCTCACAAACAAGTGGTTAATCTTATGGAGGTTACACTTCAATGCACTGATTTCACCTTGACCCAGTGCTATAAATTTCAGAGATTAATAGGGACTGATTCTGCTCTCACTTACACCAGTGTAAATCAGCAGTAACTCCGTTTACTTCAATGGAGTTACATTAGTGTAAAGCAACTGTGAGAACAGAATGAATCAGGCCCATAGATTAATGTTATTTTGACAAATTAGTTTAAAGTACTAGTTTCTAAGTACTGCATGACAGAACAAAGCTTGCTTTTTTTTCACTTTTATATACTGTACATCATTAGAAGCACTTGAAACAGGGTATTAAGAAAATAGTTGATCACAATACATTCCCAGAAGGCATTGCTCAAAAAGTTTGGCAAGCTATGTAAGGATACATTCTTTGCCTAATTAAGTTGATCATAACATGCTAGTTAGGACTTGGCAAACATTGTACTTCACGGATTTCACAGCAGGCATATGACTCAACTAACACTTTTAGTTCCAGGTCAGCCACAAGACACCAAAGATCCAATTCTTTGAGTCTTTGCAAAGGAGTTGGGGTTGGTTTTGTTTCATATTTAAAGCAGTAACATGCTGCTAGGATCTTTGGGCGGGGGCTTCAAAGTACCCCTTTCAAAAGTTCCGCCACCTGACACAAGGGAAGCTTAGGATGTTTTCACTGCCCCTGAAATTTGCTCCCTGAATATTTCTAAATCAGGAATGGGTTCTCAAACTGTGATCTGCAGGATATGTTGGTTCATGGAGGGCTTGCTGGATACATGGTGTTGCCTGTCTTATTTCTAGCTGCTAAATCACATTAAACGACAGCTAAAATGCATTAAATATTTTCCTATTATTACTTTTCCATGTAAGCAATTGTTGTAGCTGCCACAGAGATGTTTTGGAAGGGCATGTGATCAGTGTAATAACAAGTAGAAGAGTAGGACCATGAGATGTCAGTAGCTATCCCTCTATATGAGGATGATTTCTGCCACGGAGAAAATCACCGGTGAGATTTAGGATGGCTGAGGTGTCCAATTCATGCTGTATAGGTGTTTCCACATATGTGACAGGTGGTTGCTTGGAGAGAGTACAACTGCTGGCCGGGATGCTGTACGCATTCCTTCCTCCTCTGCCATTTCTCAGCCTCTTGCGCAAGGTGATTCTCTTCAAAATGGACTGAGGCTTGATGTAAAATGTGATGCCACTGCAGTCTATTACCAGCAAGCTGAGCTCTTCCCAATGTTGGGTGTCCTTGTAGCATTTCCTCTGTCCCCCATGAGGTCCTCTTACCATGATTAAGTTGAGAAAAGAGGACTTGCTTCGGAAGACAAGTATCAGACATTTGCACTAAGTTGAGGTTTCATAATCTTCACCTCGACACTGGTGATGTTAGCTGCAGAGCGAACACTGGCATTCATGCGACAATCTTCTCATCTGATATGGAGAATCTTCCGAAGGCTGGTGGTATCGCTCCAGATGCTTTAGATGGTTTCAATATGTCATCCGTTTCTCGCACCCATAAAGAAGAGTGAGGATGACTACTGCAGCCTCTTAGTTTCCAGGATCTTAGTTTCCATCCGCAGATCTCTGTCAATAAAGACCTGATGGAGCAACTTTCTGAAGGTTACACTGACTCAATGTATCCTATGTTGAATCTCCCCATTAAGATTGGCTTTTTGGGAGAGGTGGCTACCAAGGTAAGGGAAATGCTCAATGTTTTCCAGGGGCTCACCACCAATGACAAATTGTGGGGGAAGAATGACAATTTGTGGGTGGCAACTTGTGCTGGGGCTGGCTGGTAGAGCACCTTAGTTGTCCCAATGTTGAGGGAAAGTCTTAGGGTATAGTAGGTACCGGAGAAGAGATCTAGAGTGGATTGCAAGTTAGCCTCAGTGTGCTGAGGATAGCACAGTCATCCGCATACTGAAGATCGATAACAACAGTCCTAGTGACTTTAGTTTTAGAATGAAGATGCCACAGATTGAAGAACTGGCTGTCCATGCGCTACTCAGTCCCAATTCCAGAAGAAAGGCAGTCATGAATAAGAATCAAGATTATGGCAAGCTATATGGAAAAAGGGGTTGGGGCAATAACGCAGCCCTGCTTAACCAGTAGAGATGATGAACGAGTCTGTCTCCAACCCATTACAGAGGATGGTGGCGGTCATGTCATCACGAAGTAGCCTGAGAACACGAATTAATTTTAATGGACAACCAAACTTAGACAGCACCTTCCATAATGCTTCACGACTGGTGGGGGATTCAAAGGCCTTACTTAGGTCAAGAAATGCCATAGACAACGGCTGGTGGTGTTCTCTACACTTTTCTTGGATCTGTCATGCAACAAAAATTATATTGGTGGTGCCCCAAGATGGTCTGAAACCACAGGAGACAGTCTGTCTGTCAAGAGATGGTTCAGGCTGTGAAAAAGTTTGAGGACACCTATACTAAATCACCGCTTGTAGCGTCTATTTTTTACCAAATGACTGGCATTTCAAAATATTCCCTGGGGAGGATAATTCCAGACCCCTTCTAAAATCTTTGTCTCCACCCATTTCAAATTCTACACTGTGCTAGCAAAAATAGGTTCTGGGAGTAAATTTCTAGCAAATGAACTTCATAAAATTTTAGTGAAACGGTGCTCCCTCCTTCCTTGTTCAGAAGAACATTTTTTATTAATAAGTGTGTGGGTGTATGAGGGGGGGAACAGGGGGAAAAGTGAATAGATTTCTTCTCACCTTTGCCATAGAGGTTGGGGAGGATGTGGCTGATGCACCTTGTGCTTACACCACTGGAATGTTTGAACAGCCCCTATGGGGCTGAACTACTCCTGATTGTGGCTGGGATTGGGATCACAGATCAGCTGAACCCAAGGATCAGGTCCTTAGACGGGAAAGACAATGGCCTTGGCTGGGATTAAAACACCTAATTGTAATACGCATCTGCTGTTGAGTGGGAAGACATGCCTTAGACTGGGAAGCAGATTCTGTGGCTTCTTAGCTAGGGAGCCTGATTTTTATGGGTCAGGACAGAAAGTTTACAGTGGCGGGTGTCACCGCTCAGGGCAACTGCACCTGTATTCCCCATTTGTGTCCACCCACTTATAGGTTCCCAGCTTCTCAGCCATCGCCTCTTTTGGGTGGAAACCCATGTCTCACCCTCCTGAGCAGGGGTTTATCCAGGCTGCACAATGCCTTGCCTATACTGTTATTCCCACTAAATGAGCAGCATCTGTGCTTTGCGCTTTCTCTCTCTCTCTCTCTCTCGGGTATAAACTATGTAATTGCCCACAGTTATAAGATGCCACACAGCTTTTTCTAAGCAAGTACATTTATTCTTAAGGTGAAAGCATTACAGAGCAAACCTATAAAAACAATGGAAGTTCCTATCTGCATGCTAAAAGCTTCCCAAAGGTCACCCACCAGATTTACGGGGCCAAAGTCCTTCCAATCCTTCTCAGGAAGGATTGAGGCCCCTCTTAGACAGAAGATCCTGATGGTTGGTTGGATCAGAAAGAAGGCCCGGAGTCTATTTACATTTAGGCTATTTATCCAAAAGTCCTTCCTTTGTTGGTCTCTGGAGAATCCAGTTTGAACCAGTATATGCAAGCCTCTCCAAGTCGTGGTATCTCTCTGGAGTGTTACAAACTGGGTGAATTTTCCTAATCACCCCCAACTGTTCTTAGTTCCTGGAGGGCTGAGGGCACCCTTCCCCATGGAATTACATACAATCACTGGCCTACACATACATTTAATACAGTAAGATGTCTCCAAGATATTGCAGGAAATTGCCATATCTATCACAGTGGGTTTTTTATGCCTACCTTTTAATGTTATTTTACTTGCAAGATAGGTTGGCACTGGGGAGTCGCATCTATCTATCGCACAAAATTTTCTGCAGCATTATCCCAAATTAATGTAATTGGCATGTTATCCCACTCTTGTCGTCATTGTTTTAAAAAATGGCTTCTGGTTAATATATCCTAGAGTGAAATACTTTGTGTTGCCATTATATAAAATATTTGAGAAACTAAAATGATAGCAATTATCTTTACTTGCTATTGAAACAAGTTGTCTGTGAAACACCCAGACTATTACTCATAGTTTCCATGCAATTCCTAACTGAAAACGGGAAGATAACACACAACCACCTTCTTTATGAAAAAGAGCTGCTGTTAACCACAAATCTGGAGTATTACCCAGTTTTACTGAATCCAGAAGAAAAACTCACCATGTTGTGGCTTTTTAAATTCATGGTGTAAAACATTTTCTTTCCATTTCTTTTGCAGGAGCTTGATCCATTCTGCCATTTACATGGCAAGACTATTGAGGGAAGGTAGGCATCAGGTTATTTTCACCAGTGATGACATTCTAATCAAACTAGCTTCAAAATCTGTTTAATTGTACTCTGTAAATACCCTTTACAAGTAGAATTACCAGCCCAAAGCCAATATTCTAATCACAGCAACATTAGACATTTTTTATTAATATAAAGAAGAGGCAATAGTTTCAGAAAGTGGTACTAAGCCTTGCAATAAAGAATAACATGAGATTTCTTCAGTGTACCCTACAATCCTGCTATATTTGGCAAGTTATATTCTCATATTTTAGATTAAACATTTCATCCTATCCATAGGACCCCCAGATCTTTCGAAGAGCAATATTATTCCTTTTCATATTTATTAGATTTTACTAATTATGCCTTGAAAGAGTTTACTCATGCACAGAATAAGTCCTGATTCATCTCACTTATACTAGTTTTATTTTTGTCCTCTGTTTCTGTTCCTGCACCTTTCTTCTTCTAAGTTTCTCTCCTTTTTCTTTTTGCCTCTCTTCTCCCTCATACCCCATCTCTGTCTTTCCTTTCCTGCACCAATTCCATTTCCCATGGACTGCTGTCCTCCTCTTTCCCATTTTGTCCACTAAAATGGCCAGCAGTTAAATAGTTAATATAGCATTTTAAAGCAACTTCATTGGACTGTAGAGTCACTGCCCCATTGAGATTAATGGGTGTGGGGATGTTCACACCTCTAAGAGCAGTTGTTCCAGCCTGTTTGCAGACTCAGGAAAAAATATTGTGACTTTTTATTCATATTTTGAAGGTTTTCTTTCCAACCTTTCGCTCAACTTTACTGTTCCTGCTTAAAAAACTTAAATCCAGTACATACAACTAAACTTTGCCCCAAACTTTTGCTGAATAAGGTTTCCAATCTCTGGGGCATTCTCCCCAAAGCAAACACAAGTTTGAGTTACAGCACAGCTAATCTTAGGCAGGCCCAATGTGTGTACTAACCGTAGTGAAATCCTTATGGAAAAATACAACTTTAAAGAAGAGTGAGCTTCTGACACTAGATACTTTCTCACTACCCAGCAGTGTGTTTATATTACTGGAAAATGATAACATAAATATAAATAGTGCCAGACCCAAGGGGGCAAGGTAATGTGCTATGAATTTAAATCTGTCATTAGGAGAAGCTGATTAGGCCTTATGTCTGTCTAAAGGATGAAGACTTGTGCCATCTGTGATAACAGCGACTGGCTTAGTTACTTATCTTCAACAACTACAGTGGGACCTGGGGCCACTATCCATTACCATGTGATTAGATCACCTTTTTAAAAAAAGTCACCACCACATGAACAAACCTGAAGCAATGCTTCATCTTAGGAAGTGATAATGTATTTAGCAACCAGTCTTGTTCACTAGGTCATAACAATTACTTCAGGTTTTGTGTTTAAGTGACTTTCTTTTTCTTGATATTTTGAATTCACCTAGTACCTGCTTGCTAATATTGAGTTGTACCACAGCAATCAAGACAAAAATCTAGGTGCATAATTTGCACATTAGTTTTAAACACTAATGACAGGTTTCAGAGTAACAGCGGTGTTAGTCTGTATTCGCAAAAAGAAAAGGAGTACTTGTGGCACCTTAGAGACTAACCAATTTATTTGAGCATAAGCTTTCGTGAGCTACAGCTTACTTCATCGGATGCATACTGTGGAAAATACAGAAGATGTTTTTATACACACAAACCATGAAAAAATGGGTGTTTATCACTACAAAAGGTTTTCTCTCCTCCCTCCCCCACCCCACTCTCCTGCTGGTAATAGCTTATCTAAAATGATCACTCTCCTTACAAATATGCTCAAATAAATTGGTTAGTCTCTAAGGTGCCACAAGTACTCCTTTTCTCCTTACAATGTGTGTGATAATCAAGGTGGGCCATTTCCAGCACAAATCCAGGGTTTAACAAGAACGTGTGAGGAACGGGCGGGGGGAGGGGGGGCGGTAGGAAAAAACAAGGGGAAAAAACAAGCCACTCCCTCTGTGGCTAAGTCATTATGCAAGGCAACCTATTTCCCCTTGTTTTTTCCTACCCCGCCCCCCCGCCCCTGTTCCTCAGACGTTCTTGTTAAACCCTGGATTTGTGCTGGAAATGGCCGACCTTGATTATCATACACATTGTAAGGAGAGTGATCACTTTAGATAAGCTATTACCAGCAGGAGAGTGGGGTGGGGGGAGAGAAAACCTTTTGTAGTGATAAAGACCCATTTTTTCATGGTTTGTGTGTATAAAAACATCTTCTGTATTTTCCACGGTATGCATCCAATGAAGTGAGCTGTAGCTCACGAAAGCTTATGCTCAAATAAATTGGTTAGTATCTAAGGTGCCACAAGTACTCCTTTTCTTTTTAAACACTAATGTTATTTAATAATATTTATACTGAGGAGACACCAATAGTATTAATCGTTTTCCATGTGAAATAAGATAATTAAAAGTGGCTTAATGCCAGCTGCTTCTCTCCCTCCCTTCCTTCTCTGTACTGCTTAATGGCCTCTGTGTGATGTTGCTGTGGTCAGGCTCTTCTTCCTGGCCTACTCTTAAGAGCCATCACAAGCAGTCTATTTTGTTCCTTCAGCCTTAAAATATGAAGGGGACTCTCTGTGAAGAACTGATACAATATGGCCACTTTAGGAAGACCACTGCTACAGGACTTGTTCCCTGCAGCACATGCTCTGCTATCCCAAGATGACTACCTTGGATGGAGTCAGTAGCAGTTTTCCCTCTGCAATGATATTCAGGGAACAGGGAGTTAGCCCTGAGTTCCTGACTTGTACCCTCATGTGCTGTGTAACCTTGGACAAGTCACTCGGCCTCTCTGTGCATCAGTTCCCCCTTCTGTTGGTAAGCATTATTATCCCTCTTTGTAATTCACTGGAGAGCCTTGTGTGAAAGGTGTTATTATTAGTGCTAAGTATAATTATTGTAAAATATACTCTTTTTGATAATGGGCAAGATTAAAAAACTTTCTTGCTGATTGCCAAGCTTCAGTTCATAAAATATTCTTCCAGTTGATTTTAACATCAGTGTGAAAGGTGAGTCTTTAGAATAAGGTCATGATGACTAGTAAACTATCCCAGTTGGGTTACTAGCTCAGCTCTGACAGAGCTGGTGGTCATTCTGTTGAGCTATTGTTTGCACTTGGATTGGACACTTACCAAAGTCATGGTCTGACTGTTAACATCTGAGTTTGAGAGGCACTTATCCTGTTGGGATGAGGGACCTGTTTTGGTGCTCTGCCCTCAGATATTAAGAGCACCAGTGCACTTTCAGAAAAGAGAATATTGTTTCTCTGTCAGGCCACTCTGTTGAGAGTTGGTAGGTTGTGGTGTTTTAAAACAACGTTTATCCTCAGCCACTGATCGAGTGGCTCCCTTGTCATTCTCTTCTATAACTCTGACCTCATAAGTTAGTATGAGCTTCCTTCTCTTGGTAGCTACTTTAAGTTCCTCTCATTGAAAGGAAGTTTCTGGCTAAATTGTCTGCTTTTGAGGGTGCTGGATGGGTTCTGGAGGGGACGTACACCATCAAAGGAATTCCTACGTGTACTGTGAGCAGCACAAAAAAACCCTAAGGTCCCCAAGTGAATACCCCAGTGCAAGAGACCTTCTGTAGGAGCCAAAGAACCATCTCCACTGATTCCATGGCCCTGGCATGGGAGTGATAGGGAAGGGCAAGGGAGGAATTGAGAGTAGTCCCACAGCCCAGCAATTCTGCTTTGCCACTGCAGCCTCGGGGCGGGTGGGAGGGGGGCAGAAATTAAAAGATGAAACATGGCTGCCAGCCACAAGCAGGGAGAGGCAACTGTTGGCAGCTGGATCAGGCTGTTCCTCCACAGCTTCAGAGGGAGGGGAAAGGAATCATTCATTTTCCAAGTAGCCCTTGCTCCCTGTCTGTCCTTCTCCACAGCTGTCACAATATCACCAGACTCAACTTACTGGCAACCCCTGGAGCTTTTCTTTTCTCTCTGCCTGTCTCTGGGAAGAAGGAGGGAGCAGAGAGGGCAGAGGAAGTAGGTCAACTCTACAGCTGCTGCTGCTGCCAGGGGAGCAGTAGGGAGGAGAAGGAAGCTGGAGCTAGGCAGGAGATGAAAGATTCCTGGCACTGTTCCATGTGTGGCTTTGACAGTGTGGTCTCCCCTCTCTGTATGTGGCTTTAGTGATCTGGTGAGCCAAATAGCAGCAGCTTATCCTTCCCCTTCTGCCAGCAGATAACTGAGACCATCTTTGGCTGTCTGTGGATTTTGTCCCACTTTCCCTATTGCTGTAGTTTGGGGGAGAAAATGCCCCTTCAGTATGGCCCAGAAGTCAGCAACCGTGCCCATCAACTCAGATCTTTGCCTCCCAGCATTCATGCGTGCTCTCTCCCAGCCCCACCCTCACAAAGTCAGAGGAATGTCCTTCCAGCCTCTGCCTCAGCTAGGTTTAGGAATTCAGTTCCTTCATTTCCTACCCAGTGTCGTGTGTCTAAAATATGGTGACACCCACCGTAACAGGCACTTTGACTGTGTACCTAATTATGTAATCATAGTTGTCTAATGATATAACTGGGTGTGAGGTATTTTCTTAAATTAATATGGAATGGACACAAGCAATCATGAAACCTGGATACTCTGCCCCAGTCATGGTGCCACACAATCAGGCGGAAAATCCTAGAGGCTTCCAGATCAACTTTCATCCTATATTGCCATGGGACTATTTGGTATTACTAAAGGCTGAAATGGGGCACAGTTTTTTCAACCTGGGAAATATTATTCCAGGTCTAGAATTCACTATTAATTAGCATAGCCGTCTTTCATCAGGGAACAGGACAATGTTCTGAGTACATAGATGCTTTTTACTCACTCAAAAGCAATATCTTGGGCGATTTTTAAAAAGATTTAAGAAATTTTGAAATAGAAAGGCTAGTGAATTGGAATAAGACTCAGGAGAGCAGTGTTCTAATCCTAACTCTGCCACTCATGTGACCTGGGTAAAGTCACCATACCTCTCTCTGTCTCCGTTTCCTTTCCTACTCTTGGTCTGTCATGTCTGTTTAGAGATTGTAAGATCTTTGGGGGAAAGGACAATTTGTGCAATGCCTGTAAGCGTCACTTTAATTAAGAATCAAGTGGCTGCTAAATTGTATTCTGTACTTCCCATAAATGCTGTTTGCTATTTTCTAAAACCACTTATGAAGGTGATATGTGGAACCAAGCATTTGTTTGTTTATCTTATGGTTGTGTATTAAACATGTCACTACAGTATCTAGCTACTTCATAACAATAAGACCATGAGTAAAATTTTTAAGAGCCCGATGACTTGGGAGCTTAAGTCCCATTGGAAGTCACTTGAGTACTTTTGAAAATTTTACCCCATGTCAAAATCTAATAATATAATCCATTTGGTTCTCCAGTTTAATCAGTGATCTCAGTAAATCATGATAGCATATTCACAGCCCACGCTTTGAAATCAAAACAGATAGGAGCAGAATCATAATCAGAGGGTTCCTTAGTCTTAGCAAGCACTCTGGAAATTCAGTAAAAAAGCTGGAAACAAACGTAAGTTATGGAGTCACAATATTCAGAAAAAAAAGAACTTCACAGCACACAAGGCAAATGTAAAAACATATATACGCAGACTTACATGCATCAGCGAAATGTCATTAATAGATTTTAACATCAAATAGAACCATTATGATTATGTAGTCGTACCTCTTGCATAAAACATGCCAAAGAATCTCACCCAGTAGTTTCTGCATATAACTTCTATTTGAGCTATAGCATATCCTTAAGAAAGGTATTCAGTCTTGATTTAAAGACTTCAGGTGATGGAGAATCTAGCACAAAGCTGTTCCAATGGCTAATTACTATTATTATTTTAAAATGCATACCTTATTACTCGTTGGAATTTGTCCAGCTTCAGCTTCCAACCATTGGATCTCATTCTGCCTTTTTCTGATAGATTAAAACCTACCAGAAATCTCTTCCCCATGTAAGTATTTGTAGATTGTGATCAAATCACCTCTTAATTCATAACCTCCTCTTGGATCGACTGAACAGATTGAGCTTCTTAAATCTGTTGCTATAAAGCAGTTTTTTCCGACCTAAAATCATTTTGCAGCTCTCTCCTGAATTTTCCATTTTTTTCAACACCCATTTTAAATTATGGCCAGCAGCACTGGATACTGTATCCATCAGGATCTCACTAATGCCATATACAGAGGTAATACCATCTTTCTCCTCCTCCTTCTTCTACTTTTACATCCAAGAATTTCATTAGCCCTCTTAGCTACAGCACAGCACTTGAAGTTTATGTTCACTTGTGTTACAGTTTAGGGCAACTGCACCTGTGTTTCCTTTTAGCGGATCAGCAAGGGCTCTCACTCTGTGCTCTCTAGCCATTGCCTTTCTTGGAGCACCTTGAGGAGACCTGCGTGTCTCTCCCTTCTGACCATGGTAGCTCCAGGCTGAACAGTTCCCTGCTTGCCCTGTATTATTCCAGAAAAAGCCAGACTGTGGGTCCCCTAAAGTTGATGAAAATAGGGCCCTAGATCTGGAGGACCTTGAAATGTAAGGAGAATCTTAGGTTTCTTCTTTTAAAAAAAAATTAATAATGATAATATCTTTAGTCCTGTAGCAGCAGAATGGTAAAAGTAAGTTTTGAAGTAGACTGAATCAGACAAATGTGGGATGTATCCCAAAATTATCCTCTCACAATCACTCCCCCAGATTCTCTGTCCCTGTGCATAGTGGTGCAACCATGGTGGACAAATACTGGTTGCAGTCCATTTGGGGAAGGGGCAGCAAAAAATGGTTTCACAGGCTTCCCCCCCTTAAAAGCCAACTCTGGTTGTGGCTGCTGAGCAACAGTATAATTCTGCAGTGTTCACAGTGGCTCCAGCTGCCAAAGTTGCTAAGCAACATCAAGTGGAATCAATGTGTGCACTTTTGGAATAATCCAGTAATATCCATTATAGGAAGAGTGCTTTATGGGATTTCTCCTAGATCTTAGCCTGGCTTTTGCTAGTTGTTGTATGACAGGAAATTAGGGCTGGAAACAACTTTAGGGTGATGCTCGTTATAGGCCTTCAAGATATTATTATGATTCAGAAAGCAAACAGACTGGTTCTGCAGTGGGTATGTTAAGATTATACAATGCCGAAATTATATCTCTTCTGAACACACCCGGCTGCTGTGTCGTCCCTCGGAGTGTAGCAGATGCATAACTTTATGCTCAGTATTTCCATAGAGTTCTGCAATTTAATCCATTTATTTCACAGTATCAGGCAGTGTGACATTAAGGAAAAAATGTATCCCATCTTCCTTTGACAGTGTTTGGATTCTAAAGTAAAATGACCCTGAGCTAACTCTTTTCCCATATAGATTTTAGTCAGTGAATATTCTACTCCTCTAAAAGTCACAATACATGAGTAGCCTATGGACCTTTAAGTCTACAAAGGACTTATATGCTAGGACCAAATTCAGGTCACCTCTTACAAATATGTAGAATCAGCTAAATGATATATAGCTCATTGGCAGCTTCCCCAAAATTATGTTGTTTACCCTCTTGATGTCCTCAAATACATTGAGAGCTGTTCTGGAGTAGGTCCAAGGGTTGGGGGTGTGGTTGATGTGTCTTAGCGCATAGCCACCTGATCCCATATGCCACTCCATCCACCTTTCAGATTACTCATGCTTCTGGCAGTAGTAAACTGCTGCATAGGAGCTGTGCAAATATTTGCAGTTTGGCCAAACAAAGGAATGCTGCTTTGCACATGTTCTGATAGCAAATATAAAGAGGGCCTGAATCATGAACAACTACAAAAGGTTGATTTCCCCTCTCTTCCCACCCCCAGTTTGTGCTGAGCAAGTTATATTCTGCAAGGCACCTTTCCCAATTTCAGATAGTTGGGTTTACCCACATTGATATGATAGGTGGAATAGTGCCATGTACTGGCTTGGTGTGTGCGCGTGTGTATGAGTGAATGATGCTGCCTTTTCGTGATGGGCAAAGAGAGAGGATATGGTACCTGCCTACTACTAGTGCTAGCTGGCAGTGTTTTCCTAAGCTCCAGTAAGAGGCCTTTGGTTTTATAGGTGAAGAGAAAGAGCTCACACATACGTTTTAGATAATTTTATTGTCTGCCAACAATGAATATTATGATGGCCCAACTAAAAATAAATAAATAAAGGGGGTATTGTCAGGTACAGTGAAGACCCAAATTTCATAAAATAAGCTTGATTAAATAAAACATTGATAAAATAAGCTTGTACAGAACCTAAACCAGGAGGTGGAGCCCAGGGGATAGGTGTTTTAAAGCCACTTTTGTTCCCTCCAGTTTGTAGGCTACTGTGAAGACCCAGACCAGCATTTTGTTGTTCTCATTTATGGCAGCCCATCCTGAGCTCCCTGTGAGCTGTGGCGCAGAATCCCCATGATGCTATGTGCTACAGAACCACCACTAACTCCACCCTGGGCATGCCAGGGTTTGCAAAAGAGAGTAGGGAAATAGTCACTTATGCCTGCACCAGGGAATTCTCCTCTGGTCAGTAGCTATGCACCAGCGTATAATGGTTAGAGTTGGGGACACAATCGCTTCCAGTATATTGTTAACAAAAATGGTACAGAAGCAATGGAATTCAGTTAGGCCTTGATCCTGCAAATACTTTGTTCAGTCAGACTGCTCATATGCATAAAGTTATTAAATTGCATATTTGAAGAACCAGGATCATTTGCAAAATCCTCTGAGATGAATTCAGTTGTGAGTAACTGTAGGACAAGAAAAGGAGGACTTGTGGCACCTTCGAGACTAACAAATTTATTTGAGCATAAGCTTTTGTGAGCTACTGCTCATTTTTGACAGCTGCCCAATGAAAGTCCTTCTACTTTTGCTTCTTGAGATAGCATGCATTCAACAGTGCAAAAATTAGTACAGTAGTGCAATCCCTCAAAATGCACTAAAGGACAGTTTGTCATGTCATGTGGTACCAGCAAGAGCCACTTGCAGTTCTAACAAATGAGAAATTCATTGGCTGTTGCTGTCAGCTGCCTTTGTGAGCTCCCTTTCTGGGTGCACTTCCTGGAACTGACAGCAAGCAGCAATAATAGCAATTGGCTCACACTATAAACCTGTCCTTCTTGCACAATCACATTTCAAAGTGTTTTTGTTATCGGCCTCCACCTTTCAAGATGATTCATTGGGAAATTACTCCAACATACAGCCTGTGCGAGAATATTTACCTTTGGCAGTAAACACTTCCGGGAGTTTCTGACAGCAGGGTCAGAAAATGAAAGACAAACTTAAAAAATACAAATAAGCAAAAACAGTGAAAATAATATTTTTTTCTATTAAAATAAACTACCACCTGGTTAATATTGATACAGTTTCACCTTGAGTAAATCTTCAGTGTAAGTAGAAGTGCCAATGCGTTAGATGGACAAGTACTATACATTGTGATGAAGAGACAAACATTTTCTGAAATGGTATTTGTGTAATACAGTAGCATTTTTTTTTTAAAATGAAATTGCAAATCCATAATCTCTCACTTGAACAGTACAGAGAGAGACAGAAAGAGAGAGAAACTGGTTCTCTTCTGTGCCTGGGGTGGAGGCAGAGTTGTTTGTTCAACTGGTTATGTGTAAATTAAGTGGGTGTGTTGCTGAAATAAGCCTACATTTCATGTGATTCTGAGTGGAAGAGGAGGTGGAAAAAGAGGTGGAGGTTTGTGAGGTGCAGTTGAAAAGAATGGTTTAAAGACAACAGTCTGGAGTGTCAGTAGTTCCAGAGCAACCATACTTAATCCTGGAATGTAAGTGCAAAATAAAGTATTCTCTTTATTTAAGGGGGCAAATGATTTTATTGTACACCAGAAAAGGGCTTGAAGGATTTACCAGGCCAGCTTTGTACTAGCAGTTACATTTTGAAATGTGAAGTGTTAAATTACATTTAATTTATTTAAAATTATTTATTTAAAGTTGTTCCATGGTATTTAGGAACATAGGAAGGATACACTATATTTTAACTGAACTAATATTTAATTTATAGGCTGAGATTTGTTTTATTAGCAAGCTTTTAATATTCACTTGAAATAAAATAAATATGAAAATGTTAAGCAAGAACACTCAGACCAGACCAGAGTTGTGACTTGCATTGAGGAAGTATTTTAGAACCGTATATGGACTCACATATATGTAAAATAAACCCACTGAAATTATATTTTAATTGGCAAAAATGTCTTAACTCAGCAATGTACACTTCACTTATTAATGTAGAGATTTTACTTTTACTCCTAATTTCTGGCAGATTTATTTTAACTCCTGGATAAGGGATGAGATCTGAGCTGAGGAGCCCAGACAGCTTTATATTGCAAGGAAAGAAAAAAAAAATTAAATATTTTATTGGGGATTAGTGATTAGAGTTTTTAGTACTTATATGTCTGCTGCATTTTCATGTATCTTAATGGCTGTAAATTCTAATAAGGTCCTGTAAGCAACTCTGTATTATTTTGGTTGTAATCGTACCTTACAGTTTTAGTCTCCCTTAGTAGTTGCTGTGCTTAACAGTACTGAAGTGGTGTAACAAGCCTTGCAGGATATTCTGAAACGGAGTGAATTTCACCTGAAAGACATTTTAAATAACACTAACATGACACAAGCGGACCAAAGCAAGGGAAGAATTGAGCCCCAAACTCTGTTCTTGATGATGATTCGCAATGCTGAAGGGGTGTGGGGGGAGAGGACATGAAGGTTAAGGCCAATGGACTAAATTCTGGTCTCAGGTGTGCGCTTCTTCCACAGATGCTATTGCTGTGCACATCCAGCAGAGGGCAGAATTGGGAGCTTTGACTTTGAACTTCCTGACTTTTTCATTTAGTATCATAATCTCAACATTATCTGAGTACAAGGCCAGCTGTTTTCCTGCCACAGAACAAACTGTGGGAACAGAAAAAGTTTTTGGTCAGCAGCGTGGAAACGTCAACAAAGTCTTCCCTTGGGGAAGGAATTAAATTTGCTAGTGTCTTGGAGTAGTTGTTTAAGCAGTTTCTTAAGACACTTTTCAGAGTAGCAGCCGTGTTAGTCTGTATTTGCAAAAAGAAAAGGAGTACTTGTGGCACCTTAGAAACTAACAAATCCGATGAAGTGAGCTGTAGCTCACGAAAGCTTATGCTCAAATAAATTTGTTAATCTCTAAGGTGCCACAAGTACTCCTTTTCTTTTTGTTAAGACACTGTTACGTGTATTATTTCAAAATATATTATAATATTTACCTGTTAGCCTATGATGGCTCAATAGGACCTTGTTTCAGAGTCTCATCTGTGAGATTGGAGAGGCAAGGTGGGTGAGGTAATATATTCTATTGGACCAACTTCTGTTGGTGAGATGGACATGCTTTCAAGTTTACACAGAGCTCTTCTTCAGATCTGGGAAATGAACTCAGAGTGTAACAGCTAAATACAAGGTGGAACAGATATGTGTTAACAATTTATGTTAAACAATTTCAAGGGATCATTCAAGGTGAAGTGGCCCATTAACACCTCTCTAGTCATTGATGGGGAGGGGGTAAATTAGTGAGTTATAGATCGTTGTAATAAACCATAAATCCAGTGTGTCTCTGCTGTTCGTGATTTTTAGTATCTAGCAAAGTTATGAATTTAAGATCCAGGCTCGTCTTTTGAAGGCGTTGTGCAGGTTTCCTTTGAGAATAAGGACAGAGAGGTCAGATATAGAGTGATTGCTTTGTGAAAAGGGTTCATCCACAGGTGTTTTTTGGTCATGTTGTGGGATTTCCATTTCAGATGCAGGGCCGTCCTTAGGCGTACCCGGCTGTGTAGGGCACCTGAAAATTTGGGGCACCACCAGCCCAGCAGGTAAGAGCGGGTCAGCTCCTGAACACCTAGCGCATGCTGCAGTCTCCTTAGGCAGGGGCCATATTAACAGAGCCGAATGCGTCAGCGCAGCACATTCTGTGTGAGGGAGAGGGTACAGGGGTCTCTGTGGGGAACTGTGATTCTCCACCGCCGTGAGGTGGGCCGGGCGGCTCGGTATCCTTTGCTGCCTCGTCCCACCCCCCTAGGCTGCAAGCCCGAGGTGCCGCTGTGTCTGCTCTGTACGAAGCTCGGTGTGTGTCAGTAATGGGGGGCAGTGGGTTCTTCTGGGGGTCTGCGGGTGGGGGTGGTGGCTGTGCCCCAAGTCAGGCATACGGGCACCAGTTTAATAAAACTAGGTAGGGCCCCATAAATCGTAAGGATGGTCCTGTTCAGACGGCAAAATGATGAGATTGAACATCCTCAACTGTTGTTGATTTTAATGGGAGTCGAGAGCATTCACCATTCTATGATGAGCCACTTTATCTCTTGGGAGAACCCATCCTGAAATTTGGTATGATCTCTGAGCCAGATCCTGCTCCCTTTGAAACCAATGGGAGTTTTGACAGTAACTTCAACAGGAAAAAGCTAGGGCTCCTATTAAGGATATGTCTGCACAGCAAAGAAAAACCCATGGCTGGCTGAGTGAGGCTCGCAGGGCCAAGGCGGTGGGGTTGTTTCATTGCTGTGTAGACTTCAGGACTCAGGCTGGAGCCTAAGATCTGGGACCATCACACCTCACAGGGTCCTAAAGCTCGGACTCCAGCTTGAGCCCAGAAGTCTACACAGCAATTAAACAGCCCTAAAGCCTGAGCTCAATGAGTCCGAGCTTGTAGAGGCCAGCTACGGGTTTTCTTTGCTGTGTAGACATACCCTAAAGGCTTAATCCTGCGCCCATGGGAGCAGGTTCAGGCACTGTACATAAGCACAGCACCAAATAACATAAAAAAACCCCCTCCAATTTAAAAAAAGTTACCATTCTATTCTATCATGGTAATAAAATACCCTACAAGCTTATGGTGTTTTATGGACTACTAGAGCCCAATTCTTTTCTTACACCCACATAGTGTCATCAGCTTTAGTTAGCTACTCTTGCTTTATTCCAGAACATGAGAGCAGATTTAGGCCAACAGTCTGGAATTTCATCATAAGGCAAAAAGTAAAGAGAGTATTTGTAATATTTTGGTGGAGGGTTCCTTGGGGAATACACCTGCATTTTACACTACTGGAAATGAAGTCTGAACTACTGTGCAGGCTATGTTTTGAGTATCTTGAGTCAATCATAACAGTGAGTTGATAAATTAGGAAAATGAGCTTGTAGTAACCCCCTAAGTAGAGAACAATTCCATCCTTTTTTTTAATCTCCTTGTGTAGATTGGATGAACAAAAAGTTCTGAACTTTTTACACAAGGAAATAATCCATTGGGCTTAAATTCTGGAAGTCAGGAGTAATTCCATTAAAATCAATGAAGTTACACTGGTGCAAAATGGTGGGAAGTGAAGATCAGGCCCTGTTTGTGTGAAATATGTATGAAATCAGTCAGGCCCGCTGCCTGTAAGTGGAGTTTTGTCTAAGTGAGGGCAGCAGGATAAGATTTCATTGAGTGTTAAGGATGTTAAAACCAAATGCTTTTATCTAAAACTCAATGGAAAAATAGTACTTCTAATGTAGTAAGTTGACAGACTTAACATTACAATTCCAGACTCCGTATGAATTCAAGGTAGTATAAGAATTTAAAAAATTATTTGAATACAGTTAAAACCAAAAAGTTTCAAATGAGCTGTCCATCAGAACTAACTTTGGCAAAGAAAATCCCTAACCACTCAGATGATATACACAGTGCTTGTGGTAACTGAGAAACATAGCAACAAAGTTGTATTTAGAGGAGAGTCTGCCAGCTTCAGCAAAAACAATGTTGGAGAAGAGATCAGGGAGGAGCATCACAGAAGGAACCCTTAGAAAGCTATTTTCCCTTGATGCGTTGGAGATGAAGAACATTATGAGCCTTAACGTTAGGAGAAAAAAGGATGGGGAGACAAAGCTTCAAATCTCTTGATTATACGATGAAGGTTTACAGTTTTTCGTTTCTTCTAGTTATCTGGCTTAACCTAATTATTGTGTGATACTGGATCTCTTGCATCACAATGGGGAATGAAAACAGCCGCACAGAAAATCAGGTGGGTGTGATAAAACTTTCCTTCCCCCTTGTTCTTACTGCCTATCTTAGAGCAAGTCTTTTCAGAGAACTGCTCATTTTCCTGATGTGTTAAATTCTGCTCTGTAATACCCATGCAAGACCAAGGAGTTTAATGAATGCAACTGCGGGCAAAATCTGGGCCTTAAAGAGTAAACTGTTATATTAGTTTCCTCCTCTTTCAAGATAACTGTATAGTTTACATGTGTTGATCCAGGCATTTATACCTTGCTCAGCACAAGAGTCTTCTAGTATTTAATTTTGGTGGAAGGTGATCTTGGATTATTTGTCTGATAAATGTACAGATGTGTTTATCCTTCAAACATTTTATTTTTTAAATCACTGCAGTGAAAAGTACCTGTAATCGTTCCCTTTGCTAAATATATGGCTAGCTAGAGCCAATGTAACTGTAAGGGCTGCAAATAGTGAGTTGTAGATGCTTCAACACCTCTCAGGATTTGGCCCATTGATTACATGTGAGAAAAAGTTGTGATTGGCCCCTTGTTTTAGGAGCTGGAGATCACCGGAACACAGCAGCTGTCTGGCCTTGCCACATTTCTTCTTTACGCTGGGGCTGGGAGTGGGATCTCATAGAGTTGATTATGCTGACTCTATATGTCTACACAGCAGTAAAAAGCTGGCAGCTGGTCTGGGTCAGCTGATTTGGGCTCGCAGAACTCAGGCTGAAGGGCTATAAAACTGCACTGTAGACTTCAGGCTTGGGCTGGAGCCTGGGCTCTGAGACCCTGCAAGCAGGGAGGGTCCCAGAGTCTGGCTCTAGCCCTACACTGCAATTTTATATCCCTGCAGCCCAAACCCCGCAAGCCTTTAGCTGACCCAGGCCAGCCGCAGCTGTGCCACAGGTCTTTTATTGCCATACATCTCTATCCTTGGGGTATCACCCGCTGACTGGCTAAGTGAGCTTTCCACCTGCCGTGTGCAGCTGGAGTGGTACTGAGAAGGCAGGACAAATGCCAGATCTGGCCCAAACCATTTGCAACATTGTGATTTAAAAAAAAAAAAAAAAGGACACAAGCCCAAATTATTTTCAGGGTCTCTTGTTAACAGAAAATGCACTATTAGGCAGATAACATTACAAATAATTAGAATTAAAAGAATCACTGAAATCTGCAAAGCATCCATTGAAAAGATTTGTTATGTTTTGCTTATCAAGTGATCCAAACTCACGTTTTAGTTAATAAATGTTTAACTATATTTGTTTTTAGTCAGAAGTTGTTGGCACAAATAAAGTCATCCTAATACCACCCAATGAAGGAACACAGCAGGTATTAGACAATGAAAATGATTTGCATGGTTTGTGTTTCAACATTTTAACATAAGTCTTGGCTGTTTGTTTGACATGCATGACCTTTTGGCTTTTCTCTTCTTGATGCTGACTGCAAATTTAGTAAGCAGTCATGTATATGTTTTCAGGAGGTTGTCAAAAAAAAAATATCAAAATCTAGTTACTTTTAAACATGTGTTTAGTTGTTCAGTAACATTCTATGCTATTAGAGAAATGTCCAATGCTAGTATGTTATTGCATTGCCAGCTTTCCTTCCTGTTTTTTATGAATTAAGATGGAGAAATGAATTTTGTTGATGGAGCCAATACCAATTCACATGTGGTGTTGATATATTTATCAGGTAGCAACATCCCAAAATTCCAGCACTGAGATGTGTCATGAACAAAATGTACAAGCACAAATCAAAGATGGGAGACTGTATGCTAAATTTAGCACTAACTTAAAAGTTAGAAGGTCTGTTTATTAATTCTGAGCATGCAAGAATGTGCTAGGAGCTTCACAGAAAAGGAGTAAAAGACACAGTCCTGCTGCAGAGAGTATACAATCTACATTCAAAAATCACACAACAAGTAATGGTAATAAAGGGATAAAGTGAAGCAGAAAGTTCTAGGTTTAGAACTGAACTTGGCACTTTTAAGGTTCAAGTTGGCTCTGGCAGTGAATGAGTTCTCAGCTGCTGTGTGATTTTTAACACCCCAGCTCCCTTCCCCCCCACCCCACCCCCGGTCATCCTAGAAACAGGGAAAAAGTTACTTTCAGAAAATTATTCTTGGTGGTGGCATAACACATTAAAATCCCTGTATTTCTAACTCAGTGGAAGCCAAAAGTCACATTTCCTTTGAAAAGCAACAGTTCAAATTAAGGGGAAATTGTGTTGTTACATTCAAGGAGAGTTAGTGACAACAAAAGTTTTGGCCCAGATTGTGCAATTAAGGCCTAGTCCTTATTAGTGTTATGTTCACAACATACACACAGAGAAGTTAGATTAAAAACAAAATACTCTTGCTGGAAGGTTGCAGCGTAACACCACTTTATGCCTTAAAATTCAGAACAACAATCCACAAGGGAGGGAGGGGGAGAGACAGAGAGAGAGAGAGCTGCAGGCCACTCAATAAAACGGAGGCACACCTCACCCTACCTGACCTTTTGGCTGGCTGTAGACAGAGGGTATGTCTACACTGCAATTAAATACCTGTGGCTGGCCCGTGCCAGCCGACTTGGACTTGGGGGCTTGGGCTAAAATAGCCCCTTAGCCCAAGCCCCGCAAGTTCAAGTCAGCTGACACAGGCCGGCCGCAGGGGTTTTAATTGCTGTGTAGACATATCCTGACTGTTGTAGGTCCAGATGGCACCCTTCCCTAGAGAGTCCTCTAGCCTGCTAGTGCAACCCATGCCTTTTTGATGTGGCACTAGAGTTTGATGAGTCTGCTACAGCCATGCTAAGAGAGACACGTCTTTTAGCTCATGCTGTAGATGCTCATGTCTTAAGCTCCAGAGATCCCAGGTTTGATCCCAGCCACTGACCACCGGGATCTGTCAGTGTTACACAAGCAGGACCGGGAAACCCTTCACCCTTAAAGTGATAGCTTGGGATTTTAACACAGTTTTTAATACACTTCAAGTAGCTGCTATGCAGAGTCACCTTTTCCTAGGGGAAAACCTGTGGGAGGCACAATGACTTCTGGCACTCCAGGAGAGCCCAGTCACTGTGCTTCCCGTTAGGTATTTAAAAACACAGCAACTGTCACTAGGGTTGCCAACTTTCTAATTGCACAAAACCAAACACCCTTGCCCTGCCCCCTTCTCTGCCCTTTCCCTGAGGCCCCGGACCTGCTCCTTCTCCGAAGCCCTGCCCCCCACTCATTCCATATCTGTCCCTCCCTCACTCGCTCTCCCCCAACCTCACTCACTTTCACCTGGCAGGGGGTTGGGATGAGGGAGCGGGGGTGAGAGCTCTGGCTGAGGGTGCAGGCTCTGGGGTGGCTTCGGGGTGTAGGAGGGGGTTCTGGGCTGGAGCCGAGGGGTTTTGAGTGGGTCAGGGAGTTGGGGTGCGGGAGAGGGTTGGGGTGCATGCTCCGGGAGGGAGTTTGGGTGCGTAAGGGGGTTCCAACCTGGAGCAGGGGGTTGCGGTGTGAGGTCTGGGAAGGAGTTAGGGTGCGGGAGGGGGGTTCCAACCTAGGGCAGAGGGTTTGGGGTGCAGGCTCCAGCTGGGCGGCACTTACCTCAGGCGACTCCCGGTCAGCAGCATAGGGGGGCTAAGGCCAGCTACCTGCCTGCCCTGGCTCCACACGGTTCCTGGAAGCGGCCAGCATGGCCATCCCTTACATGGTGGGGCCAGGCAGCTCTGCGTGCTCCCCATGGCCGCAGGCACTGTGCCCACAGCTCCCATTGGCCGTGGTTCCCAGACAATGGGAGCTTTGGAAGTGGGTGTTTGGGGTGGGGACAGCGCGCGGAGCTTCCCTGATCACACCTGAGCCTAGAGGCCACAGGGACATGCTGACCGCTTCCGGAGCCAGGGCAGGTTCCCTCTGCCTTAGCCAAAAGGGCCTGGTCAGCAGTTTCCGGTCAAAAACCAGATGCCTGGCAACCCTATATGAAGCCCGGGTTGCTGTTTTCTGTTGTCATACTTAACATGAGGTCTAAGAAGCCCAGAATTTCCAGGGGGCAACAGACAGCTGCCCAACAACCCAGTGATGTCGATCACATGGGCAGGTGAAAACCACAGAGCAGTTCCCAGAAATCTGAGAGCCGTTCCGTAGCTGTAACGCATTTGTCCCCAAGTGCACTTTTTTTAAGCATCTGCTGCACACATTCATGCAGTTCAGGGCTGAAGCACGCTGGTGGGTTGTTGTGAAGAAGCTTACGTTGACGCAGCCTGCGCTGCACCTGTTCTGGGGAGAAATAGTTCAGCCTCCTCAGTCGTGCAAAAAGGTCATAAACACCCACAGTGCAAGGAGTGCAACCTTTGGGTTCAGGCTGCCATTGCTTTTTCTGAAAGGGGAAAAGAAACGTGGTGTGTGAGAGAGGGAGATTAAGACAGTGGCTGAGTATGGAAGCACAGCATTTTTACATTTTTAATTTTTTTTTTTTTTACATGCGCAGTTAGAGATTTCTAACTTATGACTCAGAAGGAGGAAAATAACAGACTACTGTAGAGTCATAAGATTAAAAAGTCTCGGAGCAGAATTATTTTAAAATTGCTTTTGCTTTCTTTTCACAATTGCCTAAACTTTGTCCTGTTAGTGTCGATTATAAAATGGCATGGAAAAACCTCCATGATAATTGGCACCCTTATCAGGGAGACTAAAGACTGAAGGGTTGTGAAAGCTGAATTACTTTACCCACAGAAGTAGTCCCTCCAAGGTTTCTTTTAAGACACATTGATATAAAGCATGAGTAGTTGTTGTTATTATTTTTATTATTATTGTATTTGCTTTACCATAGTGCCTATGAGGCCTAGTGAAGGACCAAGGCCATTGTACTTGGGCCACTGACAGAACAAAAAGATCCCTGCCCCCAGAAAGCTGCCACTGCCTTTGCAATGTTGGTAGAGAACTCCTCATGTTGGAGCTCTGTCAAGCAGCAACTTCTGTGTTCGTTAGAGGCTTATCTACATGGTGCCTTAGTGCACACCAGTGGGGGGTTGTTTTCTAGTGGGCACTAACTGGCTGTGTCGACCCTGTTGAGGTGCCCTAAAAGTTTCCCAGTGTGCTTCTCCTTGCTCCAGAAGTTGTGACCTGGAGGCACTGACCACTTGCAGTAGCACACTCTGCGCCCCCCACCCCGCAACCCTAATCTCGGACTGATGCAGAGGGGAGGCCTGGGTGTGTGTGTTGGAGAATGAGCCACCCTGCACTCACCCCAGATGTGGGGTGGGCCTGGCTCCCTACTCCGGGTGTTGCAAATTGGCACATGTGGTTGCAGAGCTGCTCCGGTTTGGCCTGGGTGCAGGGTTGCAGTGCCCTGAGTAGGGAGCTGGACCCTCTCCGATGGGACAGGAGCCTCCACTGCTGGGTGAGTTCCTGGGTCTTCCCCTCCATGCTGGGCTAGGATTAAGGTTATGGTGCTGTGGCGAAGGGTGCTGCTGCAGGAGGAGGAGTTCACCCATCAACCCGGGACGGGAGGCTGCACCTGCCACTGTTCCATTTGTTATTGCAATATCATACAGCACAATAAAATCTCGTCTGAGGCACTGACAACACCGAAGACCTCAGTACTAAAAATATCATTTACCTGGCAGAGGAGATTGCAGTAAAGTATAGTGACCTTGCCAACAAGGATGGGATGAAAATGCAAATGATGGACCTGACCTTGCAAGGAACTCTGCTCAAACAATTCTCTACAACCATTTTTACAAAGTGATTTTTAGGGCTGTCAAGCAATTAAAAAAAAATTAATCATTGTTAATTGTGCTGTTAAACAATAATAGAATACTATTTATATCAATATTTGTGGATGTTTTCCACATTTTCATATATATTGATTTCAATTACAACACAGAATACAAAGTGCACAGTGTTCATTTTATATTTATTTATTATAAATATTTGCACTGTAAAAATTAAATAAATAGTATTTTTCAATTTACCTAATACAAGAACTGTAGTGCAATCTCTTTATCATGAAAGTTGAACTTACAAATGTAGAATTATGTAAAAAAAACAACAACCCTGCATTGAAAAATAAAACAACGTAAAACTTTAGACCCTACAAGTCCACTCAGTCTGACTTTTTGTTCAGCCAATCGCTCAGACAAACAAGGTTGTTTACATTTGCAGGAGATAATGCTGCCTGCTGCTTGTTTACAATGTCACCTGAAAGTGAGAACAGGTGTTCACCTAGCACTGTTGTTGCTGGCGTTGCAAGATATTTATGGGCCAGATGCTTCAGCCACCATTCCAGAGGACACATCCATGCTGCTGATGGGTTCTGCTCAATAACGATCCAAAGCAGAGTGGACCAACACATGTTCATTTTCATCATCTGAGTCAGATGCCTCCAGCAGAAGGTTGATTTTCTTTTTTGATTGTTTGGGTCCTGTAGTTTCCGCATTGGAGTGTTGCTCATTTAAGATTTCTGAAATCATGCTCCACATCCTGCCCTGACCAGATTTTGGAAGGCACTTCAGATTCTTAAATCTTAAGCTGAGTGCTGTAGTTATCTTTAGAAATCTCACGTTGGTACATTCTTTGCGTTTTTGTCAAATGCGCAGTGAAAGTGTTCTTAAAAAGACATTCTGGGTCGTCATCCAAGACTGTTATCACAAGACATATATGGCGGAATGCAGATAAAACACAGGGCAGGAGACATACAATTCTCCCCCAAGGAGTTCAGTCACAAATTTAATTAACACATTTTTTTTTTAAATGAGCGTCATCAGCATGGAAACATGTCCTCTGGAATGGTGGCCAAAGCATGAAGTGGCATACAAATGTTTAGCATATCTGGCACATAAATACCTTGCAATGTCGGCTGCAGAAGTGCCATGCGAATATCTGCTCTCACTTTCAGGTGACATTGTAAATAAGTGGGCAGTATTATCTCCTGTAAATATAAACAAATGTGTTTGTCTTAGTGATTGACTGAACAAAAAGTAGGACAGAGTGGACTTGTAGGCCCTAAAGTTTTTTACATTGTTTTGTTTTTGTTTTTTTTAACAAAAAAAATCTACATTTGTAAGTTGTGCTTTCACGATAGAGATTGCGCTATGGTACTTGTATGAGGTGAATTAAATACTATTTCTTTTGTTTATCATTTTTACATTGCAAATATTTGTAATACAAATTATATAAAGTGAGTACTGCACTTTGTATTCTGGTTGTAACTGAAATAAATATATTTAAAAATGTAGAAAAACATCCAAAATATTTCATAAATTTCAGTTGGTATTCTATTGTTTAACAGTGCGATTAATCGCAATTAATTTTTTTAATCACAATTAATGTTTTGAGTTAATCATGTGAACTATGGTTAATCGACAGCCCTAGTGATTTCCCATCCACATGATCGACACAACTATGTTATCAGAAACCTTTTTCAAGAATCCCTCTTGTAAACTCTTTTTTTCTGACCAGTTTTATAGTGTAGATGGAACATTAATACACACACACACACACACACAGGCACTCCTGTCTAATAGTTGTTAGGGTATTAGATTAGTGTTTCAGGCAAGTGGCAGTATCCCACTTTGTGTATTGGATGTACTATGAATAGCAGCCTATTCTTTTCACAAGGGCTAGGCTGCAGTTTTAAGAAATTAATTTAATTCATAAGTATAACAAGAATACTGACGAATGCTCTACTATTCAGAGTTTTAGATGAACAAATTTTCCACTACCCTTTTCTGCAATCAGTTCAGGGCAGTAAAATGAGCAGTGTCCTGGCGGCAAAGTGTTACAGATGGACCACTTTTTTAGAGGATCATGTACACATTTTTTTCACTTGATAATAGCCTGCTAAGTCACACATGTGCAAACCATTTGGCTGAAAAGATGTGTGGCCTGCTGTCTTTAACAGTTAACATGTGTTACCCTCCCTATTTGGTCAGCTTGGCAGTTGTTTCTGAAATCTGATTCCTGACACCATGGGGATGACCTTTGGTCCACTTCCCAGCATTCACCTGCAGTCAGATTGTTCACCATAAGCTTCTTACGGAGGAAGTTGTTGACTTGGAGTGAATGAACTGATGATTCAAACAGACAAACTTTTAAACTAATCTAAGAAATAATTTGTAGCTCATGTTAGAAAAGAGCAATGGAAGATGTGGAGAAAATAAAAGGTAAGAGCTAGTTTATTGATTAAGACTTCCAAAGCTTTGTTCCATCTCTTTTTTCCCCCCTTCCCAATAAACACTATTAGAAGCTATGAGAAATGGAAACTGAGTGTAACTCTTCAAAGATTACTTTCAACTAGAGTCAGAACGATGGCATGTTCCAACAACTGCCATAAAAGGATGTGTGTTTAATGTAGGAATGTACCATAGGGGAAGATTTAAAAGGAAGCAACTTCCTTCATTCAAAGAAGAAAAAAAATAGCATCTACCCATTCCTTGTGTTTAAGTACAAATTTCTACTTTTAAAACAATCGTTTTAGTGGTGCCTTATCAAGAGCTTACTGATCTGTTGGGGAAACTGTCAGACCTCTTGGAATTTTGTAATACAATACCATGGCAGCAGCTAATGCTGTTGCTAGGGCTTTAAATCAGACTGGGAGATTCAATGAGCGTTCAGGGAACCGTATTGTGAATAGAATCAAATGCTGTATTAAAGCAACTTTCTGATTCAATAATGTTTGCCATAGTATAAGGGTGGATTTTACTGGATAATTTAAATCTCTTGGATTCTAAAATCATTTAATAATAGACTATTCTTGTAAATCATTGGTCTCTTTAGCCCCTGGTCAAACAGACTGCACCAGAAGAAAACAATTATTGGGATACTGATAGCTGATCTTTGTACATTTGCCTTGTGCTTTCATAAGCGATCTGTCCTTTTGGAAGGATTAAATACAGTCCCTAATTATATTTCCTTTTCCAGAAGAAATAATTTTACTCCCTTAAGTATAATACAGGCTTAAAGAAAAATGCAGTATTGAGATATTTGCTGTTTCTTCTGATATTTGCATATCCTCAATGTCAGTCACTCTTAACTGTGACTTTTTTCTGATTTAAAAAATTGTCTCATCAATGATCATTGAATAAAAATTAAAAAAATGTCATGCTCCACTGACTGGTAAAATTGCAGTGAAAAATTGCAGTGTCAAATCACTTCAGAGATTTCAAGAGGTCAAACAAGTAGTAATCTTTAATTTCATATGCATGCTTTCTTTTAATGTCAGCTCTCTAACTGTACGTTTTGTGTAATGAACGCTATTCATGGTGAAAAAAGAATTGTGGTGGAATCCGATCCTGTAACTTTCTACCTTAACAAGAATGTATTGTGGGGAAAATCTAGTACAGCAATTTGTTTGCATATCTTTGTGATTTGAATTCTGAACAAATTGACAAAACAGTTGAATTTTGTTTCTCTGCCGCTCGGCATAGACTCACAAGTGCATACCCTTTTATGAGGGAAAAGTAGCAGTGAACTAGAAATCTGCTAACACAAACCTACTTTAAAATGCAGTTCTTGATCACTTAAAAGGTAATGTTCCTCTTTTGGTTTAAAGACCTACACCTTGATTGTTGTGTTTTTTTTTTTTTAAGATCCTGATTTTGGGCCCTGTTAGCTATTGAATATTAGATATTGAAAATTTAGTTGCCTGGCTATGTGTTCTTGCCTAACTAGATGAGAAGTGTTTTTTATTTTCCTGTCATTGATGATGGTCCAGACACCTGCCAGTGTGGGAATGAGAGGGCAAGAATGAGATTTGCCTTCAAACTGCTGAGTACCATTGAGCCAATATATACATCTCTGTGAAAGTTATGCTTGTTTAGAACAGCTATATTCAGAAAATATATAACATGGCCAAGTTCTACCCTCAGCCAATCAGAGTTGTACAGGAAAAGCTGAAGGCTGATTATGGGCCATAATCTCTTAAATACTAAGTCACTGACAACAGAAAGATATTTAGAAAAAATATTAAAAAATATTAGAGCCAGCATTCTAAACTGAATTGAATTAGTCACAGAAGATTTTCTCCTACTTATTTACAGTGGGGAAAAAAACTTCTAAATGATTTATAACTTTCAATTTGTGCCTATAGCTAGCCTATGGAACCATATTCTCATTACTGTTGTTCTTGTCCTCTCACCCCTCTTCCTATTACTGTTTGTTACACACATTTTTCATTGCTTCTTAGTTTAATAGATTATAAAATAATTGGGACAGGGCCCAATGCACCTTCCTATATGCCTCGTACAAAGAGGCCCTGACCTTTGCATATATTATACTGTAATATAAACAAGTACATAATATAAATTAACATGTGTGCACGTAGGTAACCTATAAGTTGTGGTAATGAATAATACAGGGATCAGCAACCTTTGACTCGCGGCCTGTCCGGGAAATCTGCTGGTGGGCCGGATGGTTTGTTTACCTGCAGCGTCCGCAGGTTCGGTCAATCACAGCTCCCACTGGCCACGGTTCGCCATTCCAGGCCAATGGGGGCTGCGGGAAGGGCATCCAGCACATTCCTTGGCCCGCGCCGCAGCCCCCATTGGCCTGGAACGGCGAACCGTGGCCAGTGGGAGCTGCGATTGGCCGAACCTGCAGATGTTGCAAGTCAACAAACCGTCCCGACCCGCGAGTGGATTTTCCTGATGGGCCACATGCCAAAGGTTGCCAATCCCTGGAATAGTAGATGTCACACATAAAACAACACAAAACCTGCCAAATCATTCTGGTCCCAAAGTATTCTGGGAAGCAACAGATTTTCTAGAAAAATTGGATGTACATGACAGTGCAATATGACACAATACAGGGTCTGGAAGAATCCGGTTGTGATGCTGCAAATGTGTAACATGGACATCAGCACTGTTTTTGATCAGGAATATTTACTACCAGTATTATGTGTTTTGGTGACGATACTTTGGTAATTTTGCTATCTGACATGCTGATGAGCAAGAATTTTTTTCAATACCATAATCAGGTCCACCCTATTTATTAACTTCAGGTTAACCATGCTACTTTCAGGATTCAATGGCTTTGGCTGTAAATTTAGAGAACATAAGTTGCCTCTATAGGAAACAGGTTTGATAAATGGCTTTGTACGTAGGAGACATCCCCCATTACCCTTTGGCATTGAAAGTGGGATGACTTCAGGTCAGTAGGACACAGAGGATTTGTAATTTGAAAGAGACCTATGAGTTAAAGAGCTGATCTTGTGAAAGAGATTAATTAGGAATGAGGAGTAGATACCAGGACCATAGTGGGTTAATGCCTAAATTCGTAACTGCATTCCTCTCAACCTGCCTGAGCCTGAAAGTGGGACATCCTGACAGAAAATGTGGTGCTGAAAGCTACCGGTGGTTCATGTGCATAGATTGTTGTTGTTCATGATTTGTAAGGTGAGCCAAAAGGCTCAATCAGAATAAGGGCCCCATTGTGCGAGGTGCTGTACAAGCCCAGAGGGAGACATGGTCCCTGTCCCAAAGCGCTAGTACAATCTAATAACTTTTTAAGTAACCTCAGTTTCCTGATTGAGCATTCTGATATCTCCAATTTAACCCAAACGGTCATTGTGAGCAACTGTTTCTCCACATGCATTACCCACAACCGTGATCTATCAATAGCCTCAGTCCTCTTTCCCATCCTCATCAACATTTATATGAAGGCATTGGGAGATCTGGGGAGACTACGCAGGTTTTAGTGCCAGCAGACAACAGCCACTACTATCTACATTATACACAGAGAGTACAGTCTCCCCCTTTCTTGGCTGAAGTCAGCACCTTGATTAAAGCAATTCACTAAAACTGATCCCAGGAAACATTAAGTTGATGTTAGAAGAAGAGGAAAGTGTTATGCTATACAAAGCACACAGGATCTTTTATAAGAGAGAAGGCAAATACGCCATAGTTATTGAAAATACAACAGTTAGCATATGCTTTTCAGGCACACACACACATACACATCATGCACACAGTCCTGCCAGTTGATGTTTTTATAGTTACCAGTCTGGAGTCTGGATCAATCTAGTGGCCAGCCAGATTGGTCACAGAGGGGAGTTGGGCTTTGTCGGTTGCGATCCGATGCTCCTGGAGTCAGTGGCGTATTAACACCTAGGCCGACAAAATTGCAGGGGCAGCAAATTTATAATAGCAGCCAGAGGCTCTTTCTCCCAGCGCCGGTTCGTGGCCTCCGCCCCCACTCCACCCCTTCCCCGCCCCCTTTCCCACCCCCTCCTTGCCCCTATTGGTCCCCTTCCCCAAATCCCCGCCCCAGCCCCGCCTCCTCTCCTGAGCATGCTACATTCCTCTCTCTTCCCCCCATCCTTCGCGAACCTGTTTTGCACACAAATACTGGCAGGGAGTGGGGAGAAGCAGGACCCGGTGGCGCGCTCAGGGGAGGAGGCGGAGGCGGAGCGGAGTTGAGCCTGGGCGGGGTGCTGCTGGGGCGGGTGGCAATTATTTCAGGGTCTAGGGGCGGCAAAATCATTAATCCGCCACTGCCTGGAGTAGTGTCAAGATGAACCGAAAATCCCATGGCAAAGCACCCTGTTCTTATAGTTCTTTTTCTCTGTGGAAGTCTGGATTTTGCTGTGTTAGTCTGTGACAGGTTACTCCTTAATTGGTGTATCTTTTGATGTAAACATTCCAAAACACCTCGGAGAGGGTCATCCTGTACTTAATCACTTGTCTTTAGGGGTGCCAGCCTTTACCCCAGGGTCATCAATTTGACTTCCCTCAGTCATGGATGCGCATTGATGGTACTCTGGTGTAGATAAATCTCCTTAGGCGTCTTTGCCCCTTCTTTCTTGACCATCTGGTTAACAGTGGCCTTCACACCTTATCTTTTCCTGATGCATACATTCCTCATTCACACAGTCTCTCACAGAGAAGACAGAAATTAAACTTCACTAAATCTTGTGGTCAAAAACAGTTTACGTTGTGGCTCAGGCCTTCAACATTCCTTTAATCTAATTAATACAGACACAATACAAGATCCCCTCTTTTACTTACTAAACCTTAAACCAAAGAAATGACTAGAGGGCAGTTTATAATGCATATAGGAAACAAGATCCCAGTCTCAGACGGTCATTCCTTTCTGTTATTCATAAAGGGTGGCTGGCAGAATTAATTCAAAGTTTACATCAATTTTTATAGTACAATTATAAAATCCTGTCCCTACAAAAGTACTTGGAAGAATAAGCTTCCTCTGTAACATCCCCAAACAGTTGAAAGCATCTGCACAGCGGTTGTTAGATTGGTCTCTTCCCTTGGGGTTCTTTTATGTTTCTCTGTGCTACTAGAGGCCCAAATAGTTGTGGCAGCAAAAAAAACAAACAAACCCTACATCCATCTGTGAGAGGCCAGAAGATTACGCTCCATCCTATTGGACAGAGAGCTGCCTACTATGATACTCGTATTTGTGACCAGGTTTTGATTATTGCAACTCGTTATATGTAGAAGTAAAGCCACAGACACTGAGAAAAGCTACAGCTAATACAAAACACAGCAGTTTATTTGCTTAGCAGCACAGCTTGCTGTGAGCATATCACCCTAGTACTCCACTCTCTGCACTGCTTTCCCATTTAATTAAGTCCAGTTCAAGGACTGACTTTAGAATAATGGTGCAAAGATCTCCTGAGAGCTCCTTTCCTGCCATGATCATAACTGTTGTTCAAGGTTACGTTCCACTGGAACTACGAAACTGTCAACCAGCAGAGGAAAGGTTCACAAGTGTGGGAGACAGAACATTCAGGTGAGCAGGACTTAGGCTGTACAACTTGCTCCTGCAAGAGTGAGATGAAGACAGAGGTCACGGTTTCCAGAATTAAATGCAAAACACATTTCTTCAATATTCCTTTTTCCCAGTGAATTCTTCATACACACATACATATGTATACGCACCTCTCTTGATAGAGATTTTCTTCTCAAATCTTGGGAACTACTCAGATACTGTAGTGATGGGAGCCGTATACAAACCCAAACAGATGAAAAGCCCACAAGCTGGATGTCCAAACACACAATAAACAACCCTAGAGCTGTCAGCCTATCCCAGCTGAGCGTCTCTGGCTCTCCACTCTGACCATGAAAACTTTGTGTTGGTGTGACAGCGCAGTGTTAATGTGAAAAGTCTGTGTTGGCATGACAGCACAGCATGTTAACAAGGAAAGAAATGTGGTTTCATATGCAAAGTCTTTCTACAATTAAATGTATCAACTTCATTTGTCAATGAAGAAAATAATAATACAAAAACCCAGAACTAGAAATCAGTCTTATATACCCATGAGGCTCTACGCAGATGCAGAGGTTCGTATTAGTGGTTGCTGATTCAGGATTGGGCCCTTTGGCTGCACCACCCCAGGGGGCGCATCAAGAAGCATTTTGCCTTGGGGAGGCAGTTCCTCCCAGAGCATCTTGGCACTTAAAAGATGCGTACCTGCCTATGTACCACTTTTGGGGATTCAACTTACCTCTCCTCCCTCTATCTTATGCAGCCAGCCAGATCTACTGACCCCATAGTGAGTAGCAGGTCCAGAAAAATGGCCCCATGTCCTCTCTGCTCATCAACTTTGGTGGCCTTTGCATAGATGGTGCAAGGTGTAGGAAGGCTTTTTGCACCCTCCCTTCACTGAGTAAGGTCCAGGCAGAATTCGACTCTGAGCGGATAACATGTCGTAGTGCCATCTAGGATTGCACCCAATTTGACAATATTTGTGGAGATTCCTGTAAATAAATGTGTGTAGATGTTGCTATGACCTTGCAACTTGGGCTGAAGGTTGGGCTCTGAAGCCCTCCCCCCAACCACCCCACCATGCCCCAGGCTTGAGAGCTTCAGTCCCAGTCTGAGCTGCAATGTCTACATAGGTATTTTTAGCACGTTAGCCCAAGCCCCGCTACCACAAGTCCGTCAACCCCAGCTGGTAGGCTTGCTCCTAGAAGCACTGTAGACATACCCTTAAAGCTTCAGTTGGGTGGGTGGGATGTTGGCAGCCTTCATGCAGAAAATAATACTTAGGACAGCTTCTCTTGTGAATTGAAATACAGGTTTGTGAGCCAGGAAGCTAATATGTTGAAATTTCTGAAACCTTTTCCATTTGTAGGAATGTGAGTGGGGAGACTAATGTGAGAGGGGAGGCTCAGGCTTATGGAAAGCTACTGTAAATAAAAATTCATGCTATATTGATATGATCTCTTGTGCTGCCAACAAGGCTGCATGCTTGGCCTGCCGAGTCCTGAGTAGTGCCTGCTCGTGCTCTGGGCCAGGTTCTCCTCTGACGTCCATTTACAGCTGTGAAAAGTGGATATAACATGTTACCAAGTCAGAATGACATTTCATACCCACTTTGTGTGGGTGTGAATGATTGCACAAGGTACACGGCAGTGGAGAATCAGGCCTTCCTTTTTTTTGTTTTGTTTGTTAACTTCAATTAACCAATGCCAAACCTTGGATCTGAACACTCTTGTAATATTTGAATTTGAAATCTGGCTCTGAATATCTTGCTTTGGGTTCTAGGCTGATTAATGCTGATTTATTTTTATATTATTTTGCAAATTGTTTGTCACCTTTATGAATAAATAAGTTATAGCTTGTTTCCATCCTTCTTCCTTCTGATGCTTGTAAATGTACTTAGCACAAGAAAGCATTTGCTGGGCTTGAGAAAGAGAAGATGCATACCTCTTTGGGCCAGTAAATGCCTTGAGCAGTTTCAGGCATTCTTCCATCTATGCCCTTTTTCTTATATTTATTTTTGACTCAACAATTTCCCTCTGTTCAATATACAGTTAGGAAAAGAAGATGGCTTAAGGATGGAATCTCTGAGTTCCATCATAGTTACCCTACTCAAAAGTTTTGTCAGTGTATGGAACAAAATGATGGAAGCTACATAACGGTCTACAAAATCTTATGTACTCTAGACTAATGCTACTCAAAGTGGTGGTCCGCGGACCAGTGCCGGTCCGCAAGGCATCGGCTGCCGGTCTGCGCACACATTGGGAAAAAAAATTGCCAGTCCCCCATATCAGATAGCTTGAGAAGCACTGCTCTAGACTATATGATGAGATACTTACTTGACCTTTTTCCTTAATGTTTCAGAATGTTTCCTCAGCCCTGGCTCTGGAACCAGGCCAGCCTCCTGGTAATGGGCAAGATATAAAAAAGAAAAAACAGGAAAAGAAGAGTACAGAAAGATCTGGTGGTCAAGACGCCTTGAATCTTCTACCTGCAGCTGCTGCTGCTGCACCACTGCCTGATAATGTCTCACCATTAACTACAAGGGCTACGAGGTAGGAAATGGACTTTCTTTCTTCATATGGTCAATATTCAGAATGTAACATTAAGCTCTGTTATTTGAGAGATTGGTTGTGTGTCGTTGCCAGACTTTGTTAGTGGGCAATCAATATTTAAAATCTGTCTTACTCATGGACAATGAGATGGTCTGCAAAATAGCACATCAAAAAGCAAAGGATATTAATATTAACTAAAATTATCTTTCTTTTTTAAATACATCATTGTAAATTAGTACTCTCTAGCTACCATAATAACTGTTCATCTAAATCTCCTTTGTTCATGCTAATAAAACCTTTCCTGGGGCACAAAAATACTGAGCAATGTCTTTTAGGTGCTAAAATATGGCTAAGTACAGTGGTTAGTATGTGTATAATAGAGGTTTTAGAAAGGCCATAATTTAGGGATAGATTCTGCCACCCTTACTCACATTGAGTAGTACTTTACTCTCTGAATAATCACAGTGGAGTCAATGGATTTCTCAAGGAGTTAAGTACTATGTGGTATGATTAAGGATGGCAGAGGGTAACAGAACCTGGACTTCATTAAATAACACAGGGAGACTGCTTTCCCCTGAGACACTGATACCATCTAAGGAGAATTTGAATTCTACTTTTCTGATGTAAGTAACGTTTTCAGCTGTTACAATGGGAAGACTGTTTAATGCCAGCGTGATTTCAACAGGGTTGCATTCTTTCCAAATCATAAGCATGACTCAGGATGCAAATGATATCTACCATTCACAAGGAGTGGCAGGAATTATTTACTGGTGTGTGGGTAGGATTTTTCAATTGTATTTACACGGACACTTCTTCAATAAGATAAAGTAGCCACCATTTGAGTGCATTCTTCTTGAGCAGTAATTAAATCCTATAATATGCACATAGACTTTCCTCTTTCCCCACCAACAATAGCTTCCTTCTCTCTCTCTCTCTCTCTCTCAGCAGCTTTTTTACATTTTTAACGTTTTAACCAAAATTATGTTTAAAAAGGTGGTGGGTGAGAAGACACAACAAAACACTGGAAACAATGATTATCATTAAACATTAGAGATAAAAATAATTATTTTCATACTTATACATTTACGTTATATTTTCATTCTTTTCACAGTCGTATAGTGTTATAAATGTAACCACTTCCAATCTCTACCAAACATGCAACATGTTTTTTGACAGAACAAAATTTGGCTGTCTGAACTGTGAAAGATTTAGAGAGACGCTGCTCTGCACGTCCTCTGCAACATACATCGTGGATGGTCAGGTGGAGCAATCAATTTATTTCAGTTTATATACATATGGGGCTGCCCTGCCCTACTCGGAGCCCCCTGGCTATTACTATAATTTATTATTACTATTTATTTGTATTCTTGTAGCACCTAGGAGCCCCCAGTCATGGACCAAGACTCCACTGTACTAGATCCTGTATAAACACAGAACAAAAAAGAGCTTACAATCTAAGTATAAAGCAAAAGATAACGGGTGGACACTGACAGACCATAGCAGAATCAGTATATATGTGGGAGCTGCAAGTCAGCTGATCTCACCCAGAATAGGGTGGTTTTGTAGTGTATTAGTATACTCGTTCTGGGAGCTATTATCTCTGTTTCCAGAGCCTATCAGAACTTGGCCCTTTGTGTTCTTTGTTATAATACCAAGGCAAATGATTCAATTTAATTTTAAGAAGTCTTGCAGAAATAATCAAAACTGGCAAAAATTCTTCTTAATGTAATCAGTATATCTTATAACATATAATTACGTTAGTAAGGTGACTGTGAATTGGAGTTACTATACAAAAGTCAGGTAGTAGCAAATATGTTTTAACAGGAACCCCCTTACGAACACAAATTTCTCAAAACTGGTTCCTGACTCATCAAGAGCCAAATAAAATAATCCAACACTGTAATAACAATACTGTCTCAAACTATCCAAGATATTTATGGGTTTCAGAGGAACAGCCGTGTTAGTCTGTATTCGCAAAAAGAAAAGGAGTACTTGTGGCACCTTAGAGACTAACCAATTTATTTGAGCATGAGCTTTCGTGAGCTACAGCTCACTTCATCAGATGTTTACCGTGGAAACTGCAGCAGACTTTATATACACACAGAAATCATGAAACAATACCTCCTCCCACCCCACTGTCCTGCTGGTAATAGCTTATCTAAAGTGATCAACAGGTGGGCCATTTCCAGCACAAATCCAGGTTTTCTCACCCTCCACCCCCCCACACAAATTCACTCTCCTGCTGGTGCTAGCCCATCCATGGATTTCTGTGTGTATATAAAGTCTGCTGCAGTTTCCACGGTAAACATCTGATGAAGTGAGCTGTAGCTCACGAAAGCTCATGCTCAAATAAATTGGTTAGTCTCTAAGGTGCCACAAGTACTCCTTTTCTTTCCAAGATATTTAGTTTATCTCTTTCTTCTTTTAAGTGATGATACAAATTGGGAATGAGCACACAACGAATCTCTATTGTCATGCGGCAGGCTGGATGTAAGCTCCCACAAGCACAGACATTAAGGCTTTGTCTACACTGGCAAGTGAAAGACAAAACTTTTGTCATTCAGAGGTGTTAAAAAACTACCACCCTGAAAGACAAAAGTTGTGTGGATGAAAAGCGCGGGTGGGAACAGCACTTTGTGGGCAGGAGCGCTCTCCTGCTGACAATGCTAACACCGCTCGTTGGGGTGGAAGGTTTTTTGTCAGCGGGAGAGCTGTCTCCCTCCAACAAACAGCAGGCCTTTTAGTGGCACTGCCGTAGCAGCACAGCTGTGTCACTAAAAGGTGCATAGTGTAGACATAGCCTGAGGCTATCACTGATGGCTTCCAAAGATGGTAGCCAAGGGAACCAGCTTTATAGCAAAAAGGTTTACCCAAAGGAGGTCAGTTTTAAAATCTGTTTGGCTGCTGTCTTGTGCCTGCTGTTGTGTTGAAGGCTTTAGAATTCCACTGATTATCAGGATTCAATGCATACAATATTTTACAGAAAAAGAATCACATGACCATAACTATATAAGTTATTCAAAGCACTCATGTGAGGGAGTTAAGAATGAGAGAGTCTGTGACAAAACTCCACAACACACTCTATATCTGCCCCAGAGTATCATTTATTTAGCAAAATTGGCAAGCCCCATGAAAAAACATCAACAGTCAAAACTGGTTTTAATAAGAAAGTTTCCATCAAAAATTTGTTGTATAAATAAATAGACATAGTTCCTGTGGGACAAATTCCCAGTTTTGTTCTTGCTAACAAAGTTAAGTTGATGAAGTATTGCACTTTCTAACGATATATGAATGAATCTCTGCCATGTGGAATCACTTTAATATCATTGACCAGGTCTGTACATGAAAACATGTTCTTTCTTGGATTAGTTCCTAATATCACACAAAGTGTCTGTCTATATGCATCTTCAAAATCAGTGAGGCCCCATATGTGTCATTTACATTAGTTTGGCAAAATTAATCCAAGTTGTGATGTAAACTTGAGGCGGAGGAGAATTTCAAAGGCACATGTTTCTCCTCTCTGTTTATTATTGTGGTTAACACATACCACATGCAGCTACACAGATTCTTTCCCTAGTGTATACAGTGTCTTAGCCAGTCTATGCTTGAGTAATCATTATACAGTACACTTGCTTGGGATAACTAATGAAAATTTAAATTTCTTAAAAATTATTTTAAACGTGTTGTAAGTTACCATTTGATGTATTATGTGGGCACTTCCTGCCTTGTCTCTTTAATTTCCTGTTTCTAAAATTCAGTGTATTTTAGGGTCAGAGAGGGAAAGAAATTGGGTAGGATGGGGATTAATGATGGCTGGCACTATGTTTGAGATAGCATGGTAGCTAGCACATTTTTAAAGCCTATGGGTATTATAAACTGGTGAAATGAGGGGTATATATTTGAAACTGCATTTCCACGCACACATCCTTTTTATTAGTGGTGCTCATTACAATTGAGGAGAACTGTTTGTACCCACATCTATAACATAATTAACTTCCAAGATCTTTAGTGTGTAGTAGTTCCTCCTTGCTCTCTCTGCTGCTTCATTCCCAGCTCCAAAGCATTATTGCGAAATTTATTTTCTCTTTTCAGTTATCAAAAAGCACCTTTTGATATTGATACAGTTACAGCCTTTATACATGGTTAAGAAAAACACATACAAAACCCTACTACAATATCTATCTGTGGGCCCTTTCAACCCGTTACCAATTATGTAACAAAATTAGAAGGTTAGTGGAAGGATGGTATTGTAATTAAAACATGGGACTGAGAAATATGTGTTCTAGTCCCTGATCAAGGCTTGTCTGCACGGTACAGCAATGCACACTGTGGGGGTGTGGTTTCTAACGTTCACTGATGAGTTGTACATTAATTGGTCCATGCAGACTGAGCTGGTGTGCACTAAAGTTTCCCTAGTGCGCTTTAACATAGTGCTGTTTGAAACCGTCCTACTTTAATGCACACCATTAGGGTCCACATGTTAGCTTTAGAAATCACATACCCATAGTGCACTTTACTCCACAATGTCGACAAGCCCCCAAATGGGTCAGCCTGGGCAAGGCACTGAACCTCTCTGCGCATCATTTTCTGCATCTGTAAAATGGGGATGGTAATACTTTATTAAGATGTGTGCTGAAGGCTTAAAACGCTGATATTTGTAAAGGAGTTTGACATCCTCAAATGAGTCCTTAACGTGGAAAATGTTCTAAAGAGCAACAGCTGATATATCAGAAAGTTTAAATCTCTGCATAGTTCAGCAGTGAGCTGTAGGCTAACATTATTGTTGCATTCTTAAGGAAGATAGCTGGAAGCAATGCAAAAAGTTCAAGCACAGTAAATCATCAGGACTCCATCCAAGAGTTCAGAGGAAATAAATGGATTTTCAAAACAATTTTCATGACATTTCCCCCCAATTTTTTTAAAATTTGAAACTTAATCAAAATTTTGAAGCTTGATATATTTGACCAGCCTTTAGATTTATAAAAAAAAAATGAAGGGGGAGGGAATTTGCAAATATAATTTCAAATTGGGGGGGGGGGGGGGCTTGGTTTGTTTAAATTTGAAAATTTTCAACCAGCTCTTGTCAAAATGATTTCCAGATATTCTTTAAACTACATTCAGTATGGGCCACATCAATTCCCTGTCCTCCCAGTTTTTGTCATGGAGAGGATGAATTGAGAGAGTAAACCTGCTCAAATGGCCATAAATCTGTTTTTGCTCAGTCTCTGGCGGCTGAATGCCACTTGTCCCTCAAATATAAATCTATTTGAGGGAGGAAACTGAGTTTATCTGCATAGCAACATTTCCTTCTACTTATCAAAGCCCATGGGGGCCCCTCTACATGAATTCCACAGAGTTAGAGCTCCTTGGGGTTGGGAGCTGTATCTAGGCAGGAAGGTGTGTGCAGAAATGTTCTCAGCAGTATCATCTCCCAGCAGACCTCAAGAGGAATGTTGTCCTTGCAATTCCTGCAAGTTTTCATTCTTCTGCTGCAAACTTCCTCAAAGTATTTTTTTATTCCAGCCATTCAGATGTGAAAAGCCACTGCAGCCAGCCTTCAGATAGGTCTTTGCCACTGTGTGGGGACAGAGGAGACCTAGGAAGTTTCTCACAGGGCCTGTACCTTATGGGTTTTTTGAGAGACCCACAGATCTCAGGACCTCTTAGGGGTGGAGTTTTGTCCTTCTGTTGCCTGCCGAACCCTACCCACAAGAGGAGACAATGTGTAGGGAACAAGGCTATCACATTTCCTGCTTAACTATGACCTTCCTGTGGCTTTTGATGGGTTAATGATTGATCTGGCCTACTATAATTTTGGTGAGGTTTCTCATGAATATCGAGAAATCCAGTTCACGTGCTGTAAAGCATATGGGCTAAATTCTGCTCTCCGTTTTTTGCATTGACTTCAGTGGAGTTGCTCTGGTGATAACAAGACCAGAATTTGATCCTGTCAGTGTACTAATTTCAAAGGTTATCAGGAAGAATGTGATAATATTTTGAAAATGTTCTATACAAAGTTGATAGACTCTTGTTATCTTGAGATAAATAACAGCAAATATATTTGTAAAAACCCATGTAGTGAGTGTTTCTCTTTTTCCTGCTCCAGTTCTGGCAGAGAGAGCTGGTCAGTAGTATCTGATTTCAAGAAAGGGGAACCCCAGCAAGGAGTTGGGCCCAATAATCTTCTTTTTGCTGGTCTGGATATTAATGAAGATGCAAGTTCTCAGATCCCAGCTATAAGCAGGTATAGAAATGCTAAGTGTGCATCAAAAATAACACAACTGCTTTAGCTGACATGTGGTGTGAGTATGAGATACCTTACATTAATATCCGCAGTTCTTGTGCGTGGGCTTTCCAAACAATAAGTTCATTGAAGAAGCAAAGTATTACAAACAAATTGCTTTGGTTTAAAACTACAATTTGATACACTTGACTGGTTTTAATTATAATTTAGAACCCACAATGCCAAGAAGTACTAAAATTTCATATTCTCCTTCCTCTATCATCCAAAGGCAGTTTATTTAATGGTAAACATACCCCTTTTTTGGTAGCTTTTCATGGTCTGAAATGCAAAGCACCCCCAAATGCTTTGTAGTAGTTGGTTGAGACAACTTGACATTTTGGTATGGAAAATTTTGATTTTTTTTTTTTTAAACTAGTGGGATGAAAATTTAGGAAAGAATAATTCTTGTTTCAGAAGACATCCTGGATGGTGGAGGGTAATTTGGGCAATAGAGTTTTCAGTAGCCCCCACTCTTTAAATTGCTGGCATATAGCCAGTTATGTTTTGTTTAAACTATTACATCCTGGCAAAATTAAAACAATGACAATAAAAGGAAGAAACCTGATGTTCACAAATATTTCAGATTCCAGTTTATTTTAAACTCTCATTCTTTCATACTACTTTAGCCGCATCTCTTCCATGCATGTAGATAGACCTAAACAGAAAAGCTGTATAACAATCTGTAAAGTGTTTTAATACTCATTGTGCATGGCCTGCATTCTCCTGTTAGAATATCAGTGTGTAAAATATGGAAAAATCAATTTTTACTGGAGGGGCACTTAACTTCAGTATGCAAAGAAAGGTTCCGATTTTAGATTCTCTTTCCCTTTTATAGTACTAAATATCCTCTTTAACAGCAATTATTCATTCCCCACCATTCATCTCTTCAGATGCAGTAGGACTGTTGGGGAGTTCTTAGCCAATCCCAAACTTTGCCTTGGCCTTGATGTGACTAACACATAGCTAGATCATTTCCCCCAGTACATACACAGCGGGGACTCTGCTCACACCTCCATTGTACCAGCCTCCCAGGGAACTGTATGGAGAAAGTGGGCAGGAGATCTGTATGGGGAAAGTGGGCAGGGTGGGCTGTTGGTAGGGATGTGGGTGGGGGTCAGGGAGCACATCATACCCCTGTAGGCCCTGTAAAGTTTGACCAGGAACGGTAATACAGATCAAGAGCCTCTCTTTAAGAAAATCTCAGTAGCAGCCATGGCCAAGGGAAGCCTTAGTATATGCTCCTTTGGAGCCTGCTGTCAGGAGGGCACCAGAGCCCCAGAGCAAGTGCTGAGGCAGAAGGCTTCTGCATGGATTATCTTAGCCTTAGGCCAGTCCTCAATGATCCATATAAATCCTGTGGGATCCAAGGTTTGGAGATCAGCCCTGTGCTATAAAGAGCTAAGCATCAGTAGGAGGTTTCAAGTTGCCATGCATCCTGTCACATTCAGTTATTCAGTGCCACATTTTCTGTGGCTCTTAGGCTGTCTCCCACACAGAGACCGGGGACCACTTGCTGTGACAGAGAATTCAACCAGGCTAGATTACAGCATCATGAATATGTTGTTAACTAACAAAAAATAATTTATAAAGTAAACTAAGTTATCCTGAAGCCATCCTTAATCACCACTTACATCCTTAATTTACATCCTTAATCACCATTAGAATGCTGTAGGTGGTAAAACAAGTTTTGTAACTTGGCTGGAGTCAGAACTACACAGCTAATAGTTTGGGCATTGTCTCTTAACAACCCTGAAGTGTTTACCAAGGGATGTCTTCTCTTGAGCCTTTGGTTCACCTTCCTTCTTGTTTCCCCATCATCCCTGTTGATTTAACCCCCACATGTTATACAGGTTTCAGAGTAACAGCCGTGTTAGTCTGTATTTGCAAAAAGAAAAGGAGTACTTGTGGCACCTTAGAGACTAACCAATTTATTTGAGCATAAGCTTTCGTGAGCTACAGCTCACTTCATCGGATGCATACTGTGGAAAGTACAAAAGACGTTTTTATACACACAAACCATGAAAAAATGAGTGATTATCACTACAAAAGGTTTTCTCTCCCCCCACCCCACTCTCCTGCCGGTATGTTACCAGCAGGAGAGTGGGGTGGGAGGAGAAAAAACCTTTTGTAGTGATAATCACTCATTTTTTCATGGTTTGTGTGTATAAAAACGTCTTCTGTACTTTCCACAGTATGCATCCGATGAAGTGAGCTGTAGCTCACGAAAGCTTATGCTCAAATAAATTGGTTAGTCTCTAAGGTGCCACAAGTACTCCTTTTCTTTTTACATGTTATACAGTAAACATTTCAATATTTAACCCAATACAATTATACAGTAAATATCTCAACAACCAGGTCAACATACAGTGTTTAATAAATTACAAAGCAGTCTATTTCTGTCACAGTATGTTCTAAAAGGTGTAGCAGGCTGCATACTTATAACTTTTGTAGTGACAGGGCTCTTTAAATGTTCGACTACAAGCAAGCTATATTTCTCTGCACTTCTTCTGTCTTATGCAAAATAACTTTAAATAATTTTAGCCAAATAAGAATTAAGAATATTATTATTATTTGAGATGATAATTTTAGGGTAATGTTTGTATGTTTGAAACTTTAGGCCCAAACCTGCAAAGACTCAAGCATATGCTTAACTTGAAGCATTTGAATAATCCCCATTGAGCACATTTTAATGGAATGGGATTCTCACATGCTTAAAGTTAAACATGCGCATAGATCTTTGCAGGATTACAGCTTGATATATTTTTCACTGAATGCAAAACTAATTTTAGCAAAATTCCTTTGCATGCTTTAAGCTATACTGAAGCAATGAAGACCTACTTTATGTTCTTTTACACTTCCTCATTTGCATGTACCTGTGTTTCTCATTTTAAATATTACCCATTTGGTATGAATTGTCCTTTAAGGATACCAAGCAAAAACAGATTATGTACAAAGAAAGACCAAGAACCCCAGTAGAGGATGTACATTTATTTTACATTTGTAAAGGACTTTCAGAGGGATAGCATCTTTTAATCATGCCACATTACTGAAATAATGGAAATATATATATTCCCTCCTTGTAATTACTGATGAATAATATTTTTTCACAGATGTTGGATTATAGCTAGGAAATATGTTTTTTAACTCCTCTATTGCAGCCCAGAATAAAAATTTAAGACAAACTGGCATATGGTAGAAGAGGACGAAGAATAAGAACTAGTCACCTATGTTGTCAGTACAACATATGCTATCATTGTCAGTTGATTCTGTGCAGGATACACTTAAGGTTTAAAACTTATATACAAATCATACTTGTCTTTAGTGTGACCATATTGCAAGTGCGAAAAAGCGGAACCAGGGGGGAGTCAGGGAAAACAGGTTGCCTATATAAGACAAAGCCCCTAATATCAGGGCATCTGGTCACCCTACTTGTCTTACTGGCATGAATAAGATAGGCAAGATTTTACCTTTAAATCAAACACCAAGGCCATAAAGGGATATTTGTGTGCTATAATTCATACAGTGTTAAACAGTCTGGCGTGCAGATTTTCAAGAAAAAAAATCTGCTCTGGTGAGTGAGTCTGCTAATTTAGCTCTTGAAAATAGCTACCCACATGGCATTAGACAGATCAAGAACTCACAGATCCATATTCAAGAAAATGAAACAACTCCACACCAGTTTACAGATGTTTGACCTTACACAATGTGGAATCTGCAAATATAGTCTGTTGTGATGTCACATGCATTTGTCAGGTCTCCAAGATACTCCAGTCAGCAGCAGGACTCTATTAGAATTTATGCCCTTGTCACTTTTTCTTTATCTGAATCTGAGTTCTTCATTTCTGATTCCCCACCATTAATCTTTTTAACTATTGAGCTGTTGGATAATTCAGTTCATAATCTGGGGTTAATGTGTTGGCAACACTATCAAAAAAACTGGAGGTTTTTCACCTTCCTCTGTAGCATGGGGCACGGGTCACTTGCTGGAGGATTCTCTGCTCCTTGAGGTCTTCAAACTACAATTTGAGGACTTCAATAGCACAGATATAGGTGTGAGGTCTTTTTTAGGAGTGGTGGGTGAAATTCTGTGGCCTGCATTGTGCAGGAGGTCAGACTAGATGATCATAATGGTCCCTTCTGACCTAAATATCTATGAATCTATGAAAATGACATCTATCATTACATAAGTGCCTGTAAGTACCATCATTTCCCACATCTCCCAGTTCTCAGTCTCATGGTGGTGAATTTTTGCGACCTCTGAGCTACGTAGCTAGGCTAACCTAAGTTTTAGGTGAAGACCAGGTCTTAGGCATGTAACAACTTCCACCAAATAATTTCTTTAAGAAAGAGGTGAACTGCTAAAGGAACAAAAAGCTAAAATGAAAATTGACTTAATCCCAGATATGTGGTGGTTGCCCCACCTCCCCTAGCCAGGCAGTGGGATGCATTTAGCACAGAAAGAAACTTTTATGATTGGAAACTATTTCCTTCCTTAGTGAAATCCCACTGGCACATTCTGGTTTGTTGAGGGTATCCTTTTGTGACATCACTGATACCAGATATCTCATTGCCATTTATGTTGCCATAAAAGTCACTGAATGATACATTCCAAGGTATTTTAGAGCGCTGAAAAGTGCCAGGAATGTGTCACAGTGGAGAAAATAATTTTTAAAGCCCCTTAATGTTATCAATTCAGTTTGTAAATTAGTACTGATTGATTGATTCCCTGCAGCTTGCTTAATAGAATTAAGCACACATTTCTGGTCTTGACTGAGATTTTACTTTTGACTTGTAGTTCATCTTTAAGACATGCAAATTCAGGGGGCTGGCCATTTAAAGTTGGTGTGCCTTGAAAAGAAACTAGTCTTATAAAAAACAAATCTTGGGGGATATGGGGAAACTATTTTGTAGTGTTTAGGAATAGGGTAGTATCTTGGAACTTGCTTATGGGGAAGTCATTTGGACTACAGGACAGTTTCACAGTACAAAGAGAGATTTTTACTACAACTGCTGTAGCAGTTTGCACCTTGTAGTGCATTACAACAATCTGAGGTTTTCATTCTACTTCACTAGTCACCTGCAGTAGACTAAATATAGACCTACTACAAGCGAGGCAATAGTGAGTTCTAATCATTTTGGCACTGACTCAGTGTGTGACTCTGAATAAGTCTCTTCCCCTCTCTGCCTGGGTTATTCCATGTGTACAGTGGAGATGATCATACTCACCTACATCACAGGTGTTGCAAGGATTATTTAGTTAGGGTCCAGTTAGAGTTGCCACTTCTGAAGTACAAAAAATGAGGACAACCCGATGATCCTGAGTTTATGAAACTGAAATGTTTGCAATGTGTACTGAGCACTCTTCCAGATTTCCCAGACAGCTAACTCAAAAAAGGGATGATCCTGGGAAAACCTGGACAGTGGCAACCTTAACTCTAATCCAAGCTGATCCCTGCAGAGGCAGCCAGGCCTTAAAGTTTGTCTAGTGCTTTGAGTGTGTAAAGCACAGTATACCATTTCTAAATATTATAAACTGAGTTTTACTACCTCTGAATTCATTATGAGCATGTTTCTGGCAGATATAAACAGTTGGTATTTTCCCAAGCCACACCAAATCTTCCCACCAGCACATAGGTTTCCAATCTTTCCCAGCACCCTAAAATTTATGGTATATTGTTAGTGCTTTTAAGTAGGGCTGTCAAGTGATTAAAAAAATTAATCATGCTTAATCATTCAATTAAAAAAATTAATTGCGATTAATCTCAATGTTAAACAATAATAGAATACCATTTATTTAAATATTTTTGGATGTGTTCTACATTTTAAAATATATTGATTTAAATACAAAACAGAATACAAAGTATACAGTGCTCACTTTATATTTTTGATTACAAGTATTTGCACTGTAAAAAAAACAAAAGAATTGTCTTTTTCAGTTTACATAATACAAGTACTGTAGTGCAATCTCTTTATCATGAAAGTTGAACTTACAAATGTAGAATTACGTACAAAACAATAACTGCATTCAAAAATAAAACAATGTAAAACTTTAGAGCCTACAAATCCACTGAGTCATATTTCTTGTTCAGCCGATCGTTCCGACAGACAAGTTTGTTTACATTTGCAGGAGATAATGCTGCCCGCTTCTTGTTCAAAATGTCACGTGAAAGTGAGAACAGGTGTTCTCATGGCACTGTTGTAACTGGCGTCATAAGATATTTACATGCCAGATGCGCTAAAGATTCATATGTCCCTTCACGCTTCGACCACCATTCCAGAGGACATGCATCCATGCTGATGACGGGTTCTGCTCGATAACAATCCAAAGCAGTGTGGACCGACTCATGTTCATTTTCATCATCTGAGTTAGATGCCACTAGCAGAAGGCTGATTTTCTTTTTTGGTGGTTCGGGTTCTGTAGTTTCCTCATCGGAGTGTTGCTCTTTTAAGCCTTCTGAAAGCATGCTCCACACCTCATCCCTCTCAGATTTTGGAAGGCACTTCAGATTCTTAAACCTTGGGTCGAGTGCTGTAGCTATCTTTAGAAATCTCACATTAGTACCTTCTTTGCCTTTTGTCAAATCTTCAGTGAAAGTGTTCTTAAAATGAACAATATGTGCTGAGTCATCATCCAAGACTACTATAACATGAAATATATGGCAGAATGCGGATAAAATAGAGCCAGAGACATACAATTGTCCCCCAAGGAGTTCAGTCACAAATTTAATTAACGCATTATTTTTTTAATGAGTGTTATGGGCATGGAAGCATGTCCTCTGGAATGGTGGCCAAAGCATGAAGTGGCATACGAATGTTTAGCATATCTGGCACGTAAATAGCATGCAATGCTGGCTACAAAAGTCCCCTGTGAACACCTGTTCTCACTTTCTGGTGACTTTGTAAATAAGAAGTGGGCAGCATTATCTCCTTTAAATATAAACAAATTTGTTTGTCTTAGAGATTGGCTGAACGAGAAGTAGGACTGAGTGGACTTGTAGGCTCTAAAGTTTTGCATTGTTTTATTTTTGAGTGCAGTTATGTAACAAAAAAAATCTACATTTGTAAGTTGCACTTTCACGATAAAGAGATTGCACTACAGTACTTGTATGAGGTGAATTTAAAAATACTGTTCCTTTTCTTTATCAATTTTACAGATATTTGATTACAAATATTTGTAATCAAAATAATATAAAGTGAGCAGTGTACACTTTGTATTCTGTGTTGTAACTGAAATCAATTTATTTGAAAATGTAGAAAAACATCCAAAATATTTAATAAATTTCAATTGGTAGTCTACTGTTTAACAATGCAATTAAAACGGTGATTAATCATAAGAACGGCCCTACTGGGTCATAGAATCATAGCATAGAACCATAGAATATCAGGGTTGGAAGGGACCTCAGGAGGTCATCTAGTCCAACCCCCTGCTCAAAGTAGGACCAATCCCCAACTAAATCATTCCAGCCAGGGCTTTGTCAAGCCTGACCTTAAAAACTTCTAAGGAAGGAGATTCCACCACCTCACTAGGTAACTCATTCCAGTGTTTCACCACCCTCCTAGTGAAAAAGTTTTTCCTAATATCCAACCTAAACCTTCTCCACTGCAACTTGAGACCATTACTCCTCGTTCTGTCATCTGCTACCACTGAGAACAGTCTAGATCCATCCTCTTTGGAAGCCCCTTCAGGTAGTTGAAAGCACCTATCAAATCCCCCCAAAGGTCCATCTAGCCAATCCAACAGTGGCCAGTGCCAGGTGCCCCCGAGGGAATGAACAGAACAGGTAATGATCAAGTGATCCATCCCCTGTCGCTCATTCCCAGCTTCTGGCAAATAGAGGCTAGGGACGCCGTTCCTGCCCATCCTGGCTAATAGCCATTGATGGACCTATCCTCCATTAATTTATCTAGTTCTTTTTTGAACCCTGTTTTGGTCTTGGCCTTCACAATATCTTCTGGCAAGGAGTTCCACAGGTTGACTGTGCGTTGTGTGAAGAAATACTTCCTTTTATTTGTTTTAAACCTGCTGCCTATTAATTTCATTTGGTGACCCCTAGTTCTTGTGATATGAGAAGTAGTAAACAACATTTCCTTATCTACTTTCTCTATACCAGTCATGATTTTATAGACCTCAATCATATCTCCCCTTAGCCGTCTCTTTTCCAAGCTGAATAGTCCCAGTCTTATTAATCTGTCCTCAAATGGAAGCCATTCCATACCCCAATCATTGTTGTTGCCCTTTTCTGAACCTTTTCCAATTCCAATATATCTTTTTTGAGATGTGGTGACCACATTTGCATAGAGTATTCAATATGTGGGCGTGCCATGGACTTATATAGAGGCAACATGATGTTTTCTGTCCTGTTATCCATCCCTTTCTTAATTATTCCCAGCATGCTGTTCGCTTTTTAAAAAATTTTTAATCGTGATTAATTTTTATGAGTTAATCACGTAAGTTAACTGCGATTAATTGACAGCCCTAATTTTAAGTGAAATGAATATGGAGATAAATCATAGAAAATATCCTATTCCCTCCTACACAGACACTCTCAATCTTATTCTCTTCATTTCTTCTTCCTCAACCTTTCTCTGAGGGGGAAAAATAGCTATTGCAAGCAGTTATTTCTTCTATGTATTGAAAAACAAACAACATATCAAAAAGGCTAGACAAAGTATGTATTATTGCATGGCAATGTGTGGGCGGAAACCTTTAGCCTCGACTAGCCTCATCTGTGCTTAAATGGAGTTTTATGCAGTAACACAGTCATGTCTTGAGGCCAGATTTTGCAAACCCTTATTACCCGGTGCAGCGCTTATTAGTATCACTAGTCGCAGTGAAATCAATAGGACTGTTGTACTCTCAGAAGTAAGCACCACACCCAGAAGTAAGTGTTTTAGTAGATGGGGCCCTTATTGCTTAATTGAATAAGATCAAGAAAAGCACTACAAAATGATGTTGATGATGATCAGGGACATCAGGTCCTTTAACCCTGAACAAACATTTCTAGCTCCACTGGTAGGTCTATGCTAGGAGGAACTGCAAAATTGAGGATTTTTTAAATTTTTTTGGTCCAGTTTTCTCTTATAATTTTTTTCGTGTTTTTCTGTCAGCATTTTGGAGGGAAAAACACATTAGTGTAGGAATTAAATTATTAATACCAAATCTGTGGAGAGGTAAAAACATAAGACAAGTATGACGGATAGTAGACAAGGCTGAGGAAGTATATTTCAGTGCAATGAGTTTTTGGATCACTATAGAGTGTGCCTCTGATATCTTGCCTCTTGAAAGCAGATTGTCAACTTTTCAATGCACGTACTGCATGGCTTTGAAACCTCAGTGGCATGAATTGTTTTTATGTTTTGCTCCACTTTCTTTGCTGACATGAAACGAATAATCATTTCCATTGTTGGCAGCAGCAGTAATGAAGGCATCGGTAGCCACACTGCTGAAGGTTTATCTGATCCAAATTCATGTGCAGTGTCTGCAGAGGTGACGGCACAGCGAAATATCCTGCAAGAACATGGAGGACAAACTGGTTCTGACTTACTGACACAGGCTGCAGAAGCAAAGGGGAGAAGCCTACCTATCTCCATGCCTTTAGCAGAATGTGCCAAAGAATATGTCACAGCAAATCTCACAGACAGCAGTGATGATTTACCAACCCCAAAGAGTATTGTAACGGTGCCTTCCCCAAACACGGTGGATGACAAAGAAATAGGAACAGCAGATGCTATATTTGTGGACAGTGGCCCAGAAAGTGACAATATTGCTGCCTCTTCTACTAAAAAGAGTGAGAATGATCCAGAAAATACAAGCTTAGAATCTAGCCCTTCTGCAGAAGCTATTTTGACACAAGGAGTTACACAAACAAATTCATGTGAATTAGAACCATTATGGCAGAGTGAACAGCTGGATGGCAAGAGGGATTTGCATGCTGTCTCATTACCCCAGGGTAAAGAAGCAGATTACTTTACCACTCAAGAGGCCAAGCAGGGGCCAGGATTTTTGGAAGTGGGTCATAAGGAGCAGACTGTAATACAGCGAGGTGGACAGAAAACAGATGGCACAGAGAGTCTGTTAATGAAAAAGGAAACCTTAATCCTAAATTATCCCACAACAGGAGGCTCAGACAGTGAAAAATATGGAGCAGTTGTGAATGTTCAGAGTTTGAATGATAACCCTGAGCTCAGTGATGTCAACAGTTTATGTAGAAGAGATATAACCACAACTAAAGGGAATGACCCAAACCTACATCTCTCTGAAAACAATTGGAAGCAACTAGCAGCTTGCACTTTAAAGCCAGGTTTGGCTTTTAACCCTTCGGACCTGTTCCTGGTACCAAAGCCAGATGAACCTCCAGGGGAATCTGTGTCTGCAAATGAACCCCAAGATCCAGGTAGAAGTAAAGCACAAAAAACAACTTCTGAAACAGTGGAGCCCAGGTTTGAAAGAGAGCCTCAAAAGGTGAATTTGTTTGTTAGCACTGAACCTTTCAACATGCCTCTGTTGCTTAAGGTAGAGGGAGAGCAAAAACCAGATCTCACATCTGAAAACACCAAAGATCAAGATAGCATTAATGAAACAATAAAAGCTGATATTGTGTCAATAGAAAACATCCTTCTTTCTGGTGTAGAAAATGCTATGAATTCCACCAAGGAAGATTCCATGGTACCTGAAAGATTGGCACTGGAAAAATATGTATTGGATTTAACTTGTGGGAGTACACCCACAGAGCTGAATCTAAAAGAAACTGTCATTAAAGTACCTGCAGAAAAAACTGAAGACTCTATGGGAAAGGACAGAACAGAGGAAGTGCAAGTTATAGCAACGAGTGCATCACCTGAAGCGTTAAATGAGGCAGAAGGGATGCTATTGAACTTCGATGATAGCAACAAGCAGGACAGGAAGGATGCCAACTGGGGGCGTGATTTCAAAGAAATCAGCTTTTCAGACAAGACTTTAAGCAGTGACATAAATGAAAATGCTGTGGAAAAGCATCTGAATTCAGAGAGTCATTTGAAAGTAGCTGAAGATAATTCACTCTGTTTCCAGTGTGAACCTGAACAACAAATGAACAAAGAGAAAGCAATTGCCACACACGACTTGTCCTCAAAGTGCAGCTTTCCACTTGTGGAAACTCCACAGTTAGGCAGGGAAGAATGCCCTCTGACTTCTGATCATTTTAACTCTGACACAGAAGACAAAACTTTAGCCTTGCTAGGCTGTAAAATGACTGAAAAGGTTTGTTCAGTTAATGCACATGGTTCACCACTTCTGCACTCTCAGGACAGTAATATTATGCAAACTAAGCAAGATGAATCCTGGGAACACACTTTTGCTCAAGACGCTATATTGGAGTTTGAGTGCAAAACGAAGCATCAAGAAATGTTTCAAAGCAATGAAGGGTCTGAAGAAAATATACAGACTCCCAAATCAGAACTTGAACATCAGGGCTTAAGTGAATTGATAGGAACTACTGGCTGTGTTGCACTACACACAGCAAAAATTCAGGAGGCCTCGTGTATTTGTGAAAGCAAAGAATGGACCAGACAAGTAGCGGAGGTGCCTAATAGTGATCCTGCGTGCGTATCTGCAACTGTTGTTGAACATAGCAGTGCTGTAGACATTAAAGAAAAGAATGAAATTAAGCAGAAGGACTGCAGAGCTGAAGTGGAAAGCTGTGTAGATGATAAAGATTTGGCACTGAAAAAGGAATGCACATCTGACACACCAAAGCAAGTTCAGCAGGAACAAATTGCTGCAAAAGGTGACAAAAGTATGCGAGTGGCTCATTCTGAAATCTCTCAAGCATCAGCAAATACTGTGGAGTTCAGTCCCCAGCAAAAGCAGTGGAGTTTAGAAGAATCCCATGATAGCAGCATAACTGAGAATAAACAGCCATCCGAGAGTGACAAAGATGGCTCTCCAGAGACCCTTAAAAGCTGTATTAAAGAAAAGCAAGAAATGGCAGATGTTTCAATAACCTTTCCACAAACAGAGCAAAGAGAGAGCCTGAACTTTGCTGCCAGAAATAGTCAACAGCACATTTCAAATATAGGGTTTGAAAAACACAAACACCAAAGCAATCTGAAAACTGTCACAAGTACTGATGAACAGGAACATAAAGAAATGGCTCAGAAAAATGAGCATTTAGTGGAGTTAAGTTATCAGAGTGACTGTCAGGACACATGCAGAAGCAAATCAGATATGTCTCTAGACATGACAAGCAGCCCTCAAACAGCACCTTCTGTGCTAGAGCCAGAGCCATTCAAATATAATCCTGATGCAGTGCCAGGGGAGGACTCAAATAAAAATACTGCTTGCTTGAAAGGAAACATGTGCAACACTGAGCATTTGCAGAATATTTCTGATCTGAAGGTAGCTACTTTGCAAGACTGCACTCAGCAAAGTAAAACTGACCCAGAGGCAGAAGGAAATCGCTTCAGTAGGCAGATCACTAGCAAGCCCAAGCAGGAGAATAATTCTTTGATCTCAGTCAGTCATCATGAAGAAGCGTGTCAAGATGATGCATTTTCAAAAGAATCTGACATAAATGAACAGCCAGACAGCATATGTAAGACAGCAGACAATACTAATGTAAGCAGTGCTGGTGCTATTGACTGTATTCCAGGGGTACAGAATTCAGTAAGTGTCACTGAGATACCACAGACTTCGCTAACTGGTATTGAAATAACCTGTTCTGATGATGACTCTGAAGAAAATATATATGAAAAAAACAAGAATGATACTCAAATACCTAGTTCAGAAAACCAAGAAAAAATGCAATTGGTGGTGAAAGGCTCAGTTCTAGAAACAAAAAAGGATCTGATTTCAGACAGTGAAATCATCCCAAAAGTTGAAAATATAAAATTAAATTTTGAACGGGACTCTTCTATCGCAGAGACAAGCAATCGGAAAGTAGATGCAAATTCAGGTGCAAAGGAATATCCTTGTGAATTACAGGAACACAGAGAAGTGGTGCCCAACAATGCTTCATATACATTCAACTGCATTAAAAAAGCCGAGAATGAGCATTTGCCTGCTAGCTCTGAAACGGAAGAATTCCCAATTCTTTCTACATCGACCTTTGCATTGGATCATCATAGTGAAGCTAGCCAGCAACCTGAAAACTCTAAGAATGACGGTATTGTGGGTGAGTTACTAAATAATAAGCTGATAGTTAAAACATGCCAAAATGTCTTAGAAGCTGCTTCTGATTTGCAGAGTACAGCTGATGCTACCGTACCTGTGCATTTAAAAGATATTTCACCAGGGATAATAAGCACAGCTGATCAAAACAGCAGTGAAGCAGCCCATTTAGAAAATACTTCCATGAAAGAAACAGGTATTCCTGGCCAAAGTTTCCAGTGTGAAGGAGAGAGTATTTCACCCATACCAGATTCTGCTGATGCAGGGCAGTTTGCAGGAAACTTATCACAATTTAATTTTGAGAAGCTGAAGAAGGAGATATCTGCAATTAAAACTAAAGGAACAAAAAGTGATGTAAACTTCAAAGCACAGCAAAGTGTCAGTTCAACGGAGCCTCTGTTCAGTCTTCCTAGCCTAGGAGAGAGGCTGCTGAGTCTTTCATCTGCTGGTAAACAAGAAGGATGTAATGAGGAAATTGCAACAAATATCTGTGTAGATGACAAGTACAGGAAGATCTTAGAAAACTCTGGAAGTGCAGAGAAAACTGAAAATGTTTTGAAAGAGAATAATAGCATAACCAAGACAAAAATAAATATTTCCAAGCAGATGGCAGAAAGGGAGAATGATGTTCCGAGCTCCAGGACCTTTGGCGCTGATGCCAGCTTTCCTGATTTCAGGGAGCATCTCAGTAAAATATTTGAGAAACCTGTGCTCAATGATCTGAATGCTGAATTACCCCAGCTTTCATCTGAAATGTATGCAGGCAGTCGGCAGAGTCCCATGGTTAAAGTTATACCTGTTCTGCTAAGTGCTGAGAACTTTTCAGAGCCTAACACAGTAGGTGAAGGAGTTGATGGAAGCATCAATAATGCAGGACAAGAAAGTGACTCAGAAATAGAGAGACAAGAGTTGCCTTTGGATTCTGAGATTTTTAGTAAAGTTCCCAAAGAGAAGTCAGCACAGCAAGAAGACATGCTCAGAGAACTAAAGCTTCCAGAAAACGAGGAACATAAACAGGCAGGTACCTTTTCAGAAAAGAAAGTTTCCAAATTGGATGGTTCTAAACCTGTTGAACTGCCTCTTACGAATTTAAGAAAGCTGGACAACAAAACTGACAGCACAAAAAGCAGTAAGATGGAAACAGAGGAAGGTACACATACTAGCAGTATGAATGCTGGAGCTCCTGTGGATCAAGAGATAGAAAAGCTGGAATCTGATTCATCTGATGGGGCCGAAACTGAAAACGTAACTGCATCTTATGACAATAAGGACCAGCCCACTATTCCTGGGACCTCTTCAGAAGATACAGGCACCGTTCCAAAGAATGATTTAGAAAGTGCTGCCATCCCAGAGGCAGAGGAATGTAATTTAATTGTACAATGTAATGCAGAATCAGAAGATCTGATATCTTCTGAAAATCATTGCCAGGACTTTATGCCAAATGAGCAGAAGAAAAGTAAAGATTGTCACCCAAGCACTGTCAATGGTACCTGCAACATGTCAGCATCAACAGTTGTTCAAGGAGACCTCTTCAAAGCTGACATGAAAAGAGATGATCTTTGTATGTTGTCTGGTGAAACCCAAGAGAAATCCACTCACAATAATGTTGTGCATGAAATTAAGTCTCAGGATGACACATGTATGATGCTGGATGCTTTGGGAAGTAGAAAATGCCTGGAAATATTAGGAAATCTTCAAGACCCACAGCAGGGAAAAGAAGCAACAATACATGGATTAATAGATCACGTTAAAAATGAATTAAGCCACGATGATCATTCCCAGGCTGACTTTAAACATGAATTCAGCAGTGTGACTAAGGGGGATGTGAAGGAAGAAAGTGACACCACGTTCAGCATAGCAGAGGCAGAAGCTTCTATATGTGAGCAACTTGGAGACACCCCTAAAACAGGTATTACAAGGACAGTATTAATTAGTGAATGTGATGCAGCTTTGAAAGCAAGCATTCAAGATCAAGGGACAGATACAAACCAGCATTACTCAGAAACTATTACAGGGATGGAGCCAGAAGAGGATTTTGTAAGTACAGATTTTAATGTTGCTTCTGAAAATCAATGGAGCAAGATGCATTCAGAACATGACAGCTCACCGCTGGATGCCGAAGAAAAGATACCAACCCCTTCATTCACTGAGCCTAAGAAACATCACATCAATGAACTTCTGGACATGGTTACTGAAGGATTACCTACAGAAAGGTACTTACTTTAAATTAATTTTGTGAGACAGAGTTGTCATTGTCCTAGGGTTGCAGAGGGATATATTTTACACATATAAATCTGTTGTTTGTGATGCAGGTTTTCAGGTGGGCATGGTTCCCATTGACTTTAGACTAAAATTTGGTCTCAGTAGAAGACATTTTAAATCGCTTGTAAGGTCTAAATATAATAGAAGTGACCTTTTGGGACTTGTAAAGACCTTGATTTTCAACAGCTTCATTGACCTTTCCGGTTCTTAAACTCCTCTGTAGTGATTCTGTTATGACCCCAATTTTCACACTGCATTGCCTAAAGTTAGTGAAGTAAATTAAATTTAGAAGCCTTAAATAGGTGTGCTTTAGTTGAAAAATTGGGCCTGCAGTGTTTTCCTTGTAGACTATAATCTGAAAGTTAAAAAACTCAGCTGCCTTACAACCTTGATTACTCTAACCTCAGTTATCCTGATCCACTGTTGTTCAGAACGGTCCCATTCCCTGATATATTGAATAGTATTTGTATTACCACAGCATCTAGGAGCCCTAGTCATGGAGCAGTGCCTCACTATGCTAGGCATTGTACAAACCCAGGGCAAAAAGATGGTTCCTGCCCCAAAGAATTTATAATCTAAATAGAAGACCGACAAAAGATGAATACTTTTGGGGTGCGGGGGAGTACACATGCTAATTATGTTAACAATGCCCTTGATTGTTTGATAATATTCAGTGTCCCCAAAGACATTCAATTAACTGAGGTTGCATTTGTATATTATCTGTGTACTATGTTAGGAGTTCATATGTGTAGCTTTCTTAAGGGTTTGTGTATGTGCAAAATATTTTGTTGGGAGCTCAAGAATGCCTCAAACATGGTTTTTATTTTAAAAACGGTAAATGAAATTTGTTTTCTTCTGTGCATTTTGAAGAAATTTTGAATTTCTAGTATGAGCACAGATGTTAATTCAAAAGAATATCAACCTATAACCTCTTTACCACTAACTAATCATATCACTGCTTTTTCCATAACCTCAGCAACTTCCCTGAGCCCTGTCATTCTCTTCTTCCTGTACCTGAAAAGGATGCTATAGCTGTAACAGCCAAGGCCACCTCACATGAGGCAAGAGATGACATCAGAGTAGAAAGGTACTGTGAAAAGCTTAAGTATTTCAGAGGGCAATAATGCTCTATTTAGATGCATTCTTTCTTGGTATTATAGATATGAAAAAGATGTAATTGAATAGGAAGGAAAAATAATGTTTATCAATGCCACATTGTTTAAAGTTGCCATGGTAAAACAGTGATATGAGGGGAAAATTAAGGTCTCTGTCCTCCATCCTTTAATATTGCCCATTATGGTGGAAAAATAAGGGTTTTACTTCCTTTCTATGTAATTCTGGGACAGAAGCTCAATACAGCATACTTTTCTGAACAAAATATACACTTAAAAAGCCATCAAATTATGATAAGGTTTAATAACAAAATTTATTTTCTTTTGGTCTCCTTAGAAATCTGTTTATAAACTGATAGGATAAAATTAGATCCCAAGTTTCATAATCTCTCTCTTGAGCTTGTTTTCCTGTGCGTGTGTCTTTTTTAAAAAAGGATGGAGGATGCATAGTATAGTCATTTTCAAATTTACCATACCAACTGTCTGCCTGGTCTAAAATAGCTCAGAAGCCAAGAAAGAGTGTGTGTATGTGTTTAAATTAGGGTGGGTATCATTCTTTAAATTAATACCTGTGGCAAACAGGGTGAGGTCTTTGGAACAGCTGTTGGCAATTCATAAGTTATTTGCTTAATACTTGCATATGCTTGAATTCATTGTCACCTGTTTTTCCAGTATGAGTATTTTGTACCAACAAGCAGCTGCTACTTCTGTAAGCACAAATGTAACTTTTATATCTATATGACTGTCAGTGCATGTGCTATACTGTGTGCCGAGCAATTTGAAATCTGTGTGAGTGTAGATTTCACAGAACAAGGACTTCCAAAGGTAAAGAGGAGACCCTGCCTTTGTTTAGTCTTGTTTCTCATAAGAATATGCAATTATTAAAAAAGAGAGCTAGAAAACATCTATTGAGCCAGCTAGTTTATCCCCTGTTGTTTTAGTGTATTGACCAGTCCATTTTTAGATAACTCAGGAACAGGGGCTTCCTTTATATTCCTTGGCAGATTGTTCTACAATCCAGTGGGTCTCATTCTTAGCAAATATTTCCAGATATGCAGCCTAAAACGTTCTTTGTTTAATTTCGTACTCTGTCCCATATATCCCCGTCTCAGGATCTTCTGCCTCAAAAAAGTGGTATCCGTTTATCCCTTTGCTATAGTAAATATCCAGGGTAAAGTTTGCAGACATGAGAAAATGGCACATGAATTTGGGCCTGCGATGTTTATCTGCGGTAGGGGCAGAGGAGATTCTAGTCATGAAAAATCCCAAACCAGGGTATTTGAGTGGAAATAGGTGTTTTGTTAGGAAAAGGAAATTGGTGTGTCTTGTGTTACGTAAGGGGTGGTTTTCAACCCTCGTCAATTCCAAGATAACTTATAGTGAAACTTCAGTTGTGTTAGGTAGAAGGGGCCTAAATTATTGTTGTTTATTTAAGCACCTTCTTAGAAGATGGAATTCTTAATTTTCAGGACCTTCCTCTACTTTCTGGTTCGGGCAGGGGCTAGGTGGTTGCTTCTGTGGTGGTAGTACAAGTGGGAGATCCAAACAGTGCCCCTATAACAACCAGGAAGAGTCCCAACCTATGCTGAGACCTTGCCTGGGTAAAGGGGATATTCCAGCCCCAGTGCCTTCCTCTCTAATATCCACCATGGGTTGGCGTGATTATTTTCAGGAGAGTGGGTTATGCCAGAAATTCTTGTGCTTCTGGGGGAAAGTGGAGCAAAGTGCTACTAGTAGAAACAGGAGGGTTGTGTTGGCAGGTCTCTGATGCAGACCAAGCTGTTGGTGACTACAGACGCTTAAGGAGAGGGAAACTATCCTCTCTTTCCTCTTCTCCAGGGGCAGCAAACTTCTTTTACTGGCTCCTGCTGTATTGCCAACTCTTGCCATTGTTTGGAAGTCTCATAACATTTGTGGGTTTATTTTAAAGCCCCAGCTCCTGGAGTCTCGTGATGATTAAATGGAAGGGAAAAAAAGTTAATTTCCTGCCTTGTGGCTGCAGAGAATAGCTCAATAATATCACTCCAAAGGCTCAAAAACCAGGAGCCAAACAAAAATAACCCAAATTTTATTATTTTCAAAATCCCAAGCCAGTCCCATGATTTTGGAGGGCCTGGATTCCGAGTTTGGAATGCATGGGGTTGGAATCACTTCGTGCTTAGCAGATGGCTACTCCATCACCCTCTACTTTCCTCCTGCGTGTTCTTTACTGGGGAAGAAAAGGAGATATACGTAGAAAAGGCCTGAACATGCCCCCAAACTGCAGACCACAAATCCTCAGCACTATGGAGTGATAGCACTTTCATTAGATGAGGCCTTTTTTTTTGCTCAAGAGAGTACCAGAATAGCATCCTGTGCTCTTGTTGCTGCATAGGTATGCTGAGGGAAGAGGTTCCCTATACAAAGGCACTTCCTGTACAAGTGCAACGGAATAACATAGGCCTATATATACTTAGAAATCATTGCACCTACCACTGATATGCAGAGGAGTTATTGAGCAGTGCACCACAGCCATTTAGAACAAGATATGAAGAAAATTCTATATCCAATTGAAAAGTGGTATGGGCATTTTTAGATACATTTCTGTAACTATATGGGAATTTGGCTGGGACACCAGAACAAATATCCAATCTTGAAAAAGTACCCTGGGAGGTTTAATGATTAAATGCTGTGATGTCGTTCCCAGATGTGCTGCTTTTAGGTGCTAGGAATAGATTAGTTGATTTGGCAAAGTATCCAATTTATTAGTGGACTTCCAGACAGTTCAGAGGGTTAGAGATGCTCAGTTTACGAAGCTGGGGCTAGATTGTGTAGGTATGCAATGGGGGGAAGGGTGTAAAGAGCCACGAAGCTGGCCACAACTGCAGATATGATTGCACAATCTCCGCTGAGCGCAGTTACCCCAAAGATGAAGCTATAGCCTCCCCCTGAACCAGGCAGCAGAGCTGGCTTGTGGTGAACGATAGTGTGTGCTGCAATTCTTTCTCTTGAATTCTGCTGCCCTTGAGTGCCTTGGGAGTTCTGGAAGGCATTATGCAGTGGTACTTGTACTCCTAAATAGAGCTGGTTGGGAATTTTTCGAGAAAATGTTTGGCTTGTTTTTTGTCCGAATATGCTAATTCATTTTTGAAACTGAAATTTGTGTCAGGAAGATTTCTCGGGTAGCAGAATGAATTTCTTGTGGGGTGAGGGAGGCAAGGAAGGAACCAGAGCAAGGACTTGAACTTGGGTCTCCCACACCGCAGGGCTATTGGCTATTCTGGGGTGGGTGTCTCTTTCTTCTTGTTTTCGTTACACATCAGAATGAAAAGACACGTCAAAACCTCAACATTTTTTGCAAAATGAAATTTTTGTTTTCTAGCCAGCCCTACTCTCAATCTCTTAGGTGCTTTTGAAAATTGCACCCGATGCCTATTGAAGCTCATGCCATAATGGTGCAGACCCTGTTCCCTCCAATATTTACATTGGTTTTCGTTCTCTTTTATACCTGTATTAAGCTATGTCATTTATAAAGCTTGACAATATTGTTACATGCCAAATAAATCACAGCACTCTGTCAGAGCAGGGTAAGTTGAAAAACCCTCTTTATTCTATTTACGTAGGCCAGACAGTAATCCTATAAGTAAAATTGGCCTAGACATGTTTTTTTAATTTTCTTTCATGCACTATTTTTGCAGTTGGAAATTGGCAAGATTAGTAAGCTGTCTGAAAAGAATGTTGACTCCTTAGTAAATACTGACTTGATCTTTTTCCCCCCTGCATAGTAAATAGAGTATTAAATATTTTAACAGTCTTTCTGAGAGAGGTATGGAATGCATAGCTCTTTCTCAGATTGTGCACTCAAGTAGGTTCTGATTGCTGGAACGTTATGCCTATTTGAGTCCTGTGGTGTTTGAAAACAGAATCATTGTGTTAAAATTAATTTTGTATCTAAACTGTGATTATGCAACGCCCCCTTGCCCCCCACCGCTCCGTTCCCCACTGCAGAATTCACTATTTTGTATTTTTTACCTTCTTCAGATATTGCATTCATCTCAGGATTACAACACAGAGAACAAAAAATAGCTGAAGCTGACTTTCACATAAAACAAAGAGTATCTGATTTCATCAGACATTTTTTGTCTATTTGCCTTTCTTCCTGGCACTCCAGCATCCATATTCTTTCTCTCTGTTTTCCAGTCCATCAATCTCATTCTACCTCATAGGAATAGCCATTAGTAAAGTGTTACGTTTCTAATCACAAGGGAACTGGTCCTGTAGTCCTTACCCAAATATAACTCCCATGATATCCCTACATTGGGTCAAGTGCAGAGTAATGGAGAACCAGACCCATCATAGTATTCTGGTTAAACATTTTACCTCAATTAATCTGTTTATGAACTAAAGGAGATAAGTGCATGAAAGCAAAGAACTAACTATTTATTTACTAATCCATCCCCTGCCAGCTGCAGGTGGACCTTGCTATTTTGCAATTACACTCAAGTATATTTTTGAGAATTATACTCTTAAAATAGGTACTGAAATTGACTTGGATACTGCATATGCTTTTAAAGTTAAAAGGTCCCTTAATGCCTCTAGAGAAACATTATTTCTGTTTAATAAAATGTAAACATTCTGTTAAGGAAATGCAGTGATTGCTTTGTGATATTTTCAATGTATGAGTAGTCAAGACACCCTGACTTCTTAATTTCCTTCTTCTTTTCTTTCTTTCTCATTTATCTAAAACACTTTTGATTCTTTTATGTTCTTGTTAGTTCTCCCCAAATGCATGTTTCAACCTTGCAATTCTCCATATGTCAGCTATCGCTGCTCTCTTTGTACTCTCTTTGCAAATTTGGACACCTTGCAATTAGGTCTATTTTCCCTGTTACTAATGGAATATGTAAAGTGGGATTAGTCCCAGCCCTGAGCCCTGTGGTGGGCAATTCAAAGAAAAGCAGTTATAGACACAGTCATTTTCTCTGTGACTTTGGGTTGTGGATTCGTTCCAGTTTTTTCTGCATCTTGGCACACTTACATCTTGTTGATGCCCCCCAACAAAGACTCCTCTTCAGAGATGTTCTAAGATCCATTTTTCCCAATGTTTCCCCCTCCCTTTGCTTTTCATTTTCACTCTGATTATGCTCTGCAACTACTCCCTCCTTCTCTTTCCTTTCTCTGTTCCTGACTCTGAACCAAGGTCATATTCTCTATCCTTCCTGGCAATTCCTATGGGTGGGACACTGTTTTGTATGGAAAAGGTCAAGCATATGTATTGTTATGTTCAGAATGAGAGTCAAATGAGTTGGGTGTATAGATTTGGCCAGGCAAATGGCTCAATGCCCATATCTAAATATCAGTGACCACAATTGACAGTACACTTGTAATTTCAAGGGTAAGTGAATGCTTAGAGTTGACTCAAATTTGTGTTTGCCTCTGTGCGTCAGCCTACCTTATCATGCATGCAGATACACTCAACAGGCTGTGTGGTACTTGGAGAAGCAAATCCTGTGTAGGCAGTATGTAATCATTCTCACCTGGCACTTTGGACTAAGCACTATAATCATGGCAATTTGAATGTGACATCAGATAATTTTCAATTAGCATGACTTGTAACCTGCATGTTGATATAATGATAGGCTTTCGGTTTACAAAATATGTATTGTCCTAGGAGCTTGGAAGCCAAAGTGTGCCGAGTTCATAGCATCTGGGAGTTATGCAAAATTAGCTAAGCTTTAGCATTCAGGTAGTGCTTGCTGCTGGTGCTGTATACCTGCATGAAAAGTTCTGGATCAGTCTGTCTGTGTTACGTACTTATTGTCACAGTTTCAAGGTAATTGAACCCGTTTTGCCCCTCCAGGGTCCACTCCAGGAGTGCCCAGTCAGGTCTTAGGTCTCTAGCCATCACCTGTCTCTGGGCAGAGGCCTTTGTCCTGTTCCCTCCTGACCAGGGGTTTTGAGGCTGTACAGCTCTGTCTTACACTGTGATATCCCCAGGAAGTCAGTCTACCAGTGTATTGCTTTCTGTGCAAGGACTACGAACAGTGTATTGCCAGCAGTTACAAGTTACCACACAGCTCTTTCTAAGCAAGAACATTTATTCTTAAGGTAAAAGCATGCCAGAGAAAACCTAATAAACAGCTTTAAACATGCACCAAACATACCAGGAGTCACCCATCAGTCTCATGAGGCCCGAGTAGGCTGAAGTCTTTCCATCCCCGCCACAAGGGATGCCCCCTCCCCTCGCCTTGGACAGAAGATCCTGTCAGTTTGCTGGATCTGAAAGAAGCCCATAAATCAATTCAAGCTCATCCTTTTATACCAAGAAAACCCAGCCTGACCCAGCATATGCAAACCTCCCTATGGGGTGGAACTTGTAGGAGTTGATACAGTCTCAGGGGTAATCGCCCGCTACTGCTTTTTACTTCCTGGAAAAGCTGTAGTAAACCTCTCCCATGGAGTAGAACAACCAACTGCAGTGCAGAGATACCCTAAGTGACTTCGAAGGTCACACAGGATATTTGTGACAGAGCGGGAATCTAACTCAGTCCTGGTTAATGCTCTAACCACTGGACCATCCTTCCTTGTATAGATTTGGTTTTAGTCAGTATATTTACAGTTGCTGTGACCAGTAACATACTGGATTATTCTTGTAGTTCAACTTTGAAAAACCTCTGCACCGAGTGTATAGTGGAGACTTTAGCCACTACAGTCGAAGGCGTCTTTGCTGTTAACTCTCTAAGGATACACTCCCGGAAGATGCTGAGTGCCCTCCAAGATCAGGACCTAATTTAGTGAACGGCTAATCCCTGAAGGTGTTTCAAACATATCGGGGCGGTCTCCTCTTTTATAAGCTTGATCTCACCTCCTCCCTTTCTTTGAAGGCCATCCATTAGACTGTCTCCATCAGACCCCCTTCAGTCCTGATCTTCTTTCAGTAAAGAATCATAGAGTTCAGTAAGACTCTGGTCTCTAGAATGGTTCTACTTTAAATTCTTTCATTTCCCTTCACCACCACCTGATAAATCCCAGTGGAGAGGGCCTGGAAAAATAGGTAGGTCTTCACAGCATAGTCTGAAAGTCAACACACATTAGGCCAGATTCTCTGCTCCAGTGCAGTGATACCAACAGAAAACGTGGCACTTGGCCTCTAAAGGCATATCTATGCTGCAATAAAAGACCTGTGACACGGCCATAGCTGGCCTGTGTCAGCTGACACAGGCTTGCGGGGCTCGGGCTCCAGGGCTGAATACTGCAGTGTAGCTATCCGGGGTTGGCCTGGAGTTCAGGCTCTGAAACCTTGTGAGGGGAGTGGGTATCAAAGCCCAGGCTCCAGCCTGAGTCTAGATGTCCACACTGCAATTTTTAGCTCCACAAGCCGGAGTCAGATGACCAGGGCTCTGAGAATCGGGGCAGTGAGTTTTTTACTGAAGTGTAGACACACCTTAATGACCCGCTGGGGAATGCATTGCAGAATCAAGTGTTCTTTACCGGGTACACCCTGCCTAACATTCCATTCGTGTTTAAACTGGGAAGCTCTTTGCTCGAGCCCTTCAGATTCTCTCAACTGCCACAGTAGCAAACGAAGGAGGTAGGATATCTGTAAATTGGACAGGACCTAAACTGGTTGCCAATCTGGCCCATAACTAGCCACTTTTTTATCCAGACATGCACTCATTTATTCTGATGTTGTGGAGAGATTCAATCTGTGACCAGTGTTCCTAGAAAGTATAGGTTCCTGTTCTGTAGATGATGTGCTCTATACACTTACTGAGCCCAACATGCTTGCTTTTATGCTCCTGTTTGAAGGCACCTGAAGGTCACCAACCAGCTTTTACTTCTTTGAACTCCATTGTTTTTCACAGCTAACTTGGCTAATGAAAGATAAAACAATGTAATCTGTAAAACCCTTCTGATTTTATGAACTTACGTGAAGCCTTTGGAATTTGTTATTATGATAACATTGTTATTCACTTCTTGCTGATAGAAGCATCAAAGCTAAGAATAACTCAGCACTCACTGAAAACTGGATTTGTTTTTCAAAGGGAAGGAAAAATTGATTATACACAGGCTTGCCTGCCATAGCAGGGGACTGGACTCAATCACTTCTAGTCCTGTCTTCCCAAGTGTGCATACAATTGGTCATTTTCTAACAATTAGGGTAGTTTTATGATTTGTCTGTTTCAAAGCAGATTGGTATTAACTCACTTTGATTGCTTCATTCCTCCTCTCATTCACGCAAAATATTAAACTGATTACTGGTTTCAGAGTAACAGCCATGTTAGTCTGTATTCGCAAAAAGAAAAGGAGTACTTGTGGCACCTTAGAGACTAACCAATTTATTTGAGCATAGCTGTAGCTCACGAAAGCTTATGCTCAAATAAATTGGTTAGTCTCTAAGGTGCCACAAGTACTCCTTTTCTTTTTGCGAAACTGATTATTGTGGCCCTTTACAATAATTTATGTAATTATTTGATTAAATTTTTTGAAAATGCTACAGTGATGTGTGAAACTTCTGCAGTAGGGTTCCTCTCCACAAAGTCCCTCTAGTTGTTTGTTTGCTTCCTTGTTTGCTTGTTTTCACAAATAACAGCGGGGTTTGCCAAAGGGATTGATCACTGAGTTTTACAAAACTTTCAGCAAACTTGGGCTGATTTTCAAGACAGCTTGGGCCAGTTTTTGTTTTCAACTGGAAACTGTGCAAAAGTCTTTGGTTTCCCATCATTCTGACCCCAGACCAGGAAAAATTTGATGGTTCCAAATTTGAATATGGTTTGCTCAAACCTGAAACACAGTGATATTCTGGAGGTTCAAACCCCTATGCAAAACTTAACTTGAAAGAGAGGTTCTCTCAAAGTCTTAAGAAACAAAACTGCTGAGATTTGCACAGCTCTAACGTTCAGCCACCACAAATAGTTCTCATGAGGTTGTATTCATGTGCAGGAAACAGTGTAAATATAAGGTTCCATTCTGCAGAAAAGGTCTGTGGGTGTTTGTATTATGTACCCAGTAAAGAGGGGCATAGACCGCATTTTTATTTGGGGGGAAGGGAACATTTTGAGGTCTCACTCGTGAGTTTTTTGAAAACATGAGACTGGCAATACTGCCATAGTGTGTTGAAAAACCTCAGATTAAGTTCACAGCTGAAGAGGCCGGTGCTGGCCCGGCTACCGCTAGCTAGCGAGGGCCACCACTAGCTGCCTGCACTGAGGCAGCTCTTCTAACCACAGGGAGGGGCAGCTTTAGTAGCATGGTCTCATGGATTAAATGGGACAAATCCCTGCTCTGATAGTGACTCCCTCTGTGGCTTTTGTCATGTCACATAGTGCAGAGTTTTCAAATGTGGACACCCAAAGTTAGGCATTTGAATCCAGAATTAAAGACGTGGTGCTTAACTTCAGACACCCAGGTTGAAAGTGTTGGCCTTTAAGCTCTCTGTGCCTCAGTTTCCATATTTGTAAAATAGGACTGTGATAGGACTAAAATAGGTAGTCTGCCCTCTTAAAGGTAGTGGTTGCTAGTAGTCAGCCCACCTGTCACATGGCTTGACCCTTTAAGGTTTGAAAGGGACAATATTTTGAGAGAGAGGGAGGAAGTGGTCCCAGGAATAATTATTGCTTGAGAGAAAATCCCATCACTGTATCTTTAAGGGCCCTGGGGCCAGGAGCCTTGGAGAGAGGGTGGAGGCAAGGCTCCCCTCCCACCCAACCAATTGGGAGTGAGCTGGGAGTAGGGGACCCAATGGTCTCCTCCCTCATAGCAGCGCAGGCACCAGTAGCAGAATCCTGCCTGGTGGATCCTCCTAGCCTGAGGATTAATAAAGGGAAAATGGGCCAGCTGAGGGAGAACCTGGCTCAGGCCCTACATTATCACCCAGCCCCACGGAGGAGAGCTGATATGTCTATGGAGAGGTAATAACTGCCCGAATTACCTGGCTTCAGCAAGAGGGCTGGGGCTCCTGACAGAAGAAGAGACAGAATGACTGTTTCATTGATGTATATATACCCTGTTCTAGGAGAAGAGCTGAGGGGGGTGGGGAAACTGACTCTGGTTCAACGAGAGACAGGGAGACTGGTTAACTCATGACGTGGCTCCAAGGAGGAGAGCTGGGGGACTCCTGTTTTGAGAGAGAGAGAATTGGAAGCATTATTCCAGCCCCAGGAAGGGGGTTGGGAGGCGTGTCTCCTGAACCGGGATGCAGAGCTGAGCACGACTTTTACAGGGACCCAAAGATGGGTGTTTCGGGGCAACTAACAAAGTAAGTCACCCTTCCTAGAAAACTGAATAAGTCATACCCCATGATGGGCGTGTGGGTTTTTGAACCAACCTAAGTCTGGTAATTTATTGAAAACTTCGGGGGTAGGGGGGGTTCTGAGTGCAGTGCACCACCCAGGCTACAAGGAGTCTCACCCCTTGGTAGGGGCTAATGATAAACTTTCCTATCTCTCAAAGGAGAATATTTGCAACAGGTTGTGTTTGGCCCCAATCCTGTAATGTACCACATGTGCTGTGCCTCCATGGAGCCCAAATGAATACTGTTGATTGCGGGATTGGGACCGAAGTTCTAAAACTCATCAGAATGCACACAGAACAAGCTGCCTCCCAATTCTCCAGCAGTGGGATCTGCTTTTGCAGCTGGGGGATAAGGGGTCAGGATTTAAAGACCCCTCTACCCTCCTACAAACACCCCCCCCCCCATGTAAACTGTTGTTACGATAATAATGATCTGGGCCTTGAGCCATCACTTCTGTTGGGCGTGTTATAGTACACACAAAATGCTATGCACTGTCCAAACATAAAACACAGTCTCTAGTCAGAAGAGAGCTAAATCTAAGCCATTTAATAAATGAAGGCTGCGGAAAAGGGATGAAAACATACAAACCCTTCTTGGGCTTTTCCCCTATAAATATCAATGATCCCCAGTTTGTCTAATTTCTTGTAGGTGTCCCAGCAAATATTTGGGGTTTTTTTGGTGAGACGTGATGTGAAGGTGAAGAGGTGTACTGGCCTTGAGGCTCACTTGAGGGAGGATACCTCATGCATAAGGGCTGACTCCATCTCTGACTCCTCAAGGCTTCGTGGAGAGCGCTCTCACTCAGGTCCTGGGCCTTGAGCCATCGCTTTTGTTGGGTGTGGAATCACATGATTCTCCCATTCTCAGACGGGGCCTTAGGCTGCAGACCTCGGGTACTAACTGTAATCACCTCAGCAGGCCTGACTTAAATTCAGCACTGCAGTTCTCTTCTCTCCAGCAGCTTTGCCCAGTGGTTCATAGTGTAAGACTATTAAAACCAAGTATTACATTATTTAGAACCAAAGCGTTTAAGAGAAAAACTGATCTTAACACAATAAACACCCTATATGCTTGCTGGTCCTTCCCTAAGTCTTACCATTCCCCGGAAGCTGGGGAAAGACACCAACTTCTTTCAGCTACCCTGGCAGGACCTGTGTTTCTGTTGTCCAGGTCAGTCCCTCTCATCAGGAAGAGCACACTCAACACGCTCTCTCTGGAGAGTCCTTTTAACTGTTTAATATCCCTCTGATCCCTAGACTCCTACGAAAACAGCTGTGTAACTTCTGGTTGGAACCTGGATGCAGGCTGATGTCCTGTAGTTGCCCCAAACAGTTTATTGGGAGGTTGCTTATTCCTTCCCTGGTCATTTTCCATCAGTCCCCTGCTAAGCTAGATCAGTATGGTCATACAGGGATGTCTAATAACACACTGTACAGTAACTTCATTTTACTAATCAGGGTATCCATAAAATGATTCATACAGTATCCATGAAATGATCAGTGTTCTTGGATTATTATGTAACAACTCCATGTCCACCAGGAGGAGCACTGGGGAAGAAATTGAATAAATTGCTGGAGAAGCAGCCAATGGAAGGGGGTTGGGGGTGTCGAGTTTAATGGCACTGGATGAATGAAGGGGTTGTGATTAGAGATGCGATAAGAGATGAGTGAATAAACAGGGAGGGGACGGATTAATTAAGCTAAAAAGTCATCTCATGATCCTCTCCCCATGGTTACCCAGTTTATTTATGTAGTCTGAGACTGTGTTGTTCATTCACATTAATTCAGAGTTGGGTGTGAGCATAGTGTTCAAGTCAGTCAACTGTTTATTTTTTTCAGTGGTTGGAAAGCTAGGACTTGAGTCAGTAATATTTTTGGTGGCAGGGAGTTGGTGGCAACATGTGTTTCAGTCCTGGTAAAAAATGCTAAAACTGGCCCTATCAGCAAGATCTGGGATAAGCTTTGGCTATGGATGTTTGCCAGGATTAAGGGTTGTTGGGAGAGAGGAGCCTTTAATGCAACTCAGTCTCTTCACTTTTTTTCTTCTGTCCTCTAGAGCTAGTGTACCTGCAAAAGCTATTTTTAAAATGGATTCCAGATGAAAGTGGAATTGGTATTTTTCTCCCCCTCTTGACTCCCCATGCACCAGAGGATAGCTGGGAGCCTCTACCTGCACCAGGAAAATCCCATTAACTCTTCTTTTTCCATTCCTGGTTTCCTGCAGCTCAGGTTTGGGGAGGGGGAGAAGGGAGGTGAGAGAGAATCATCCTCTCTAGCAGCTGCTTGTAATATTACCTCTCTCCGGATCTCAGTTCTTGCTGTCAGTACTGATGCTGATTCTCAGTTCTGGAGCTGAGTGGGCTATCTGTAGCAAACCAATTTATTTGTCAAGGTTAACCCTTTTTCTTAATGATTTTGCTTTTTCTTAATTTACTGCCACTTGTTTGGCAAATGCTTTATGGGAAAATTGAATAAGGAGGGTTGTGAACATGGTTGGGCAAAAAAGCAAGTCAGAATTAATGAAAATATTAGTGACTTTTCTATATGCTCCGAGAGGTCCAGCTGACATCATTACTGTTAGCCATCTTGAGACATATGAGCATAAATAGGAGGCGTACGGTACTGTTAAGCTCTGTGCAAGACCAAGAGCTGGACAAAGTTCTGAGAGATCAAGTTCTGAAGCTGAGGAAATAAGCCAGTTTTGTCACCTGAATAAGGATTAGTCTGCACCACAATTGAACTGTGGGAGTCTGCAGGCTTCTACAGCCATAGCCAGGCAGACTCTTAACTTTGCTGAATTGAACCTCTATAGTTAAGCATTTATATCAAATACCTGGACACAACATTTGGTGAGCAGTGATTCTATTAAATCTTCTATTATATGAACTAGACTTACATACAAAATAGCCTGGTGATTAACTCCTTGGTTGCTGGCAATTTGAATATACACCCAGGCCACAGAGCAGTAAACAGCAATGGAAAATAAGGATATAATTCCATATTCACAGGGACATATTTATGTTGTGGTGACCTACATCCATAGAGAATTGAAGGGATTAATTAGGGATACAGCTAACCCTTTCCGTTTCATTGTGCTACAGGGCAATAGCATATGTTTTTAGGAGTTGGAATTTAACAACACACTTAAAGGGTCTGGATTTAAGTTTACAACTCTAAATAAGTAAGGCTTCAATAATAGCTAGTAAAACTAGGCAGAACCTTGCCTGCATCTTGGAACTTTGGAAAGATCGTCTTTAAAGTTGGGCCAAACACTCTGCCAACATCAACAATCGGAGTTCCGCGAAGTGTCTTTAAAAATTAAATATCCAGTTGTGTGGCTTGGCTGCATGGATTGTTGTTTATTTTGTAATCATTTAATTTGTATAAGTCTTTAGTGTCATACAGAGTGGAAAATGTGAAAACTTAAAACAGCTATCAGCTTGTCATGACTCAAAAAGTTTTGGAAGAAACTTTGTAACAGACTGAAGAGAAAAGAATGAAAACCACGTGTCAGTCTCACTGGCTTACTGTGTGTGTGTGTGTGTGTGTGTGTAAGAAAGAGCAAGGTCAAAATTCCTACAAATTCAGGAGCAGTTTGCTTAATGATCGATTAGGTCCTTTCCTCTCAAGCATGGTGTAAATGTCCAGAAATGCAGAGGCGTGCCACAGTAACGCAGCCCTGCATTCCTTTGACCCAAAGCAGGATCAGATGCCTTTGGAGCAATTGTATGTTTGTTAGACACAGTACTGGCCTTTCCTTGGGGAGCCTCATGGGAGGAGCCTTTGTCAGACGGCTCCAGTTTTATAGTCATTGGCCTTTTGTGTGTTTCAACTTTCAAACAGCCTTCCATTCAGAAGAGAAGCACTTTGGAAATGCAGCACCAAACACAGATTTCTGGAATATTTCTTTGGCTGACTGGGATAAGTTTTTACTTTCAGTGGATTCAGCAGTGGATATAGTTAAGTCAATCGTCCTGTTAAAGTCTGACTTTGAAGTCTGGACTGAAAGGATGGAAGTTTAGAAATTGTTCTGGTAAAGGAATCTGTGCTAAATTGGTGGGCGTGTTTTTGTTTTGTATTTTTGAGCTGAGGATGATTTGGAATGGCAGAGCTGGCTATTATTTCTTGACACTGGTAAGTGTGAATTGTTTGAGAAAAATGGTTATGCAACTAAACTTATATATGGGTTGGTTTTTAAAATAACTTAAAAAAAAAAGCATTTGGGGATCAAAAATGAAAAGTAGTTTGTTTCTGTCCTGCCATGCAAACTCTTTATTTCTCTTTATAAAAGCTGTCACACTTTTTTTGCTGCTTCCACGCTGTTCTCCATTCACTTTTGAAGAGTAACGTGTCTTCAATATTCATATTGAGTGGAATGTTGTCTTTCATATAGCTCTGTACTGAGCTTTTTAAGAGTCTTGAATTAGATGGGGATTAACTATCATTATCGCAAAGTAGCTGAAAAGACTTGGATTTTGTGGATATTGCCATAGAATGTGGTTGGATTCCTTTTAGACTCTCGTATCAGCGTGTGTTTAGCAGTTCAATGGAGACTTAAGGGTTAGTTATATTGCAAAATGAAACTTCTGACTCACGTTTACTATTCATAAATTGGAGACTTTTAAATTCTATAAAAATTACATCACAGCGTGACTAAGAATACTCTGTCCTTCTAAAAAGCTGAAATACAATGAGAGTTATTGTGGCAGTAATGTAGCAAATGCATTATGCTTATTCATCTTGTGCAATCATTTATATTTGTAATATTTCATGCAACTTCTTACTGCTGTTTACAGAGGGCATAGCAAAAATTATTTTAATCTATAATGCTCTTTCAGTACATTTACTTTACAGGCTTTTTTAAACTATACGTAGATACTGACCATGATATGCCACCTTAAATTGTAGTTTTTAATTTGATCATGTTAATATAACATTCCATACAATTAGACTTTCTCTTCTATCTTAATGATTGATTGTGTTTTTTCACATTAATAGGGTAAATTAAGTATAAATATTTGAGAGGGATTCCAGGCCCTAAAGTAATTTATGACTTAACATCACTACCTGCTGAGGGAAATTCTTTATCATGTCAGCATTTCCATAAATACTGCCAGAAAAGTAACGCTTCAGAAAATTACTCTTTGCTATTGGGTGCTCTGATTGGCTGAGTCTGTGATGCCATTGTCTTCCAGTTAGTATGTGGTATTTTGTGATTACTGGCAGGGACTGCAAAATGCAACATAAGTTGAGTTGGGGTTTTCTCTAGAAGATGGAGATCTCCCTTGAGGAAAAATCATTTGAGAAGATTATATTTAGAAACAATTCAGCTTCTATTCAATACAACTGTTGCATTTATCTTCCTTCCATTCTTTGTCACCAAGGATATTTTGCACACAGAGGCAATTTCCTTGTGCCTTGAAGCCACTATGTTGGGTGGAAGCAGCATGGAGCTGTATCCCAGGAGGGATTTCAGGAAGCCTAGTGTTTCAGGCAGGCTTTTTTAAAAGAGCTTCTGAGGAGTCCAGCTACTATGCCAACCATTTGGAAGTTATAGTTTGTGCTGCCCTTTGAGCCAGGCCAACTTTGCTGCTTGTCTCTCCTACCACCTGACTTCCTTTGGGATAGCTAATGTTACAGGTGACACTAATTGTGTTCTTGCACATATGGCAATTGTGCCCAGTCACTGTGCAGAGCTGTAGGCGCTGGGTAGAGGGTTCTTGCTGCCTATCCACTCTCTTCTGCACACTCACACAGGGTCCATGCACATTCTGGTTGAGGATCTTTGTTTCTGAAGAATTCCTCTGCTCTGGCTGCTTATTCCTCATATGAAGGCCTCATAAATTTGTGACATCAGAATTATTTCCACAGAAGCCAGTATTCGTATCCTGGCAAGAATTATGGCTTCTGGTGAATGGTAGAGAAAAGAATAGTTAGAGAAGAAATGTTATGGACAGCTGGCACAGTTTAGGGCAACTGCACCTGTACTTTTCCTTAGCGGTTCAGCAAGGGCACCTATTCCTAGACTTCCGGCTCCCCAGCTGTTGCGTTTCTTGGGTGGAGACCCACATCTCTGTCCCTTCTGACTGGGATATTTCCAGGCTGCACAGTTCCCAGAATTCTCCACTGTATTATTCCCAACAAAAGACAGTCTGCCTAAGCAGGCCTGCTTCACTTCTCTCCTCTCCTCGGAGACCTGACATGGTGTAATTGTTACAGCGCTGTTATCACACAGTTCTTCCAAGCAAGCATATTTTATCCTTAAGATAAAAATGCGACAGAAAAAAATATAGGTTCTTTTATGGTTTTTAATATATGTGTTCTACTAAGTATACCAGAAATTTCTCTCCCACACCCATCTCCACATGGGCTCTGGTCAGTGTCTGTCCTTCCAACCCTTCCCTAAGGAGTGCATTTTCTGGATAGGAATAAAACCCCTGAGCCTGTTTAAAACCAGGCTATTTATCCAAAAACACTTTCTTTGTTAGTCCCTAGAGAATTCAGTTTGAACTAGTATAACTGAAACTCTCCAGGGGGTGGCTTCAAAGGGCTGATAACTGGAGGAATCATATTAGCATACCCCCTTCTCCTAAAGAAGATACATACAATCTCACAATAACTCATAAACAACTGGATATTTAATACAATGGACCCCAAGGTATTGAACTCAGTAAGATTTGTCCAGGATATTGTTATATTTGTCGGAGCAACATATTATATTTGGTTACCCGTATAGGATAAGAATAAAATTAAAGAATTAGTTAACTTAAGTTTAGTTAAGGAAATTTATTTGTATTGTAAAGAAAAGCCTGGACTAGCAAGTACTGTAGAAGGAAGGTCTTAAAAAATAATGAGTTTGATAAAGCCAAAAGGAAAAAAGTGTGGTGAATGTTTGGTTTAAAGAATAACTAATGAGATAAGGTGAAGTTTCTAAAAAGAGGGCCTCTGACCGAGAGAGATGACTGCAGATGGTTAAATCGAAGAGAGAAAATTTGTCTTAAAAAAAGCCAGCACAGCTCTTCCCCAACCCACACACCAGTGTTAAAGCCTGTGTGAACCCAAGTGAAATGGGAAAACTGTTGGACAGTAAGAAGGGGGAGGAAAGGCCTTGGAAGAAAGGAGGTTGTAAATTTTATCTGAATTAAGACCGGAAATAAGGGTGAATAAGCAAATTGGTTTTTAGCTAAAGTCAGTAATTGGCAATAACATCACTTGTTTATTAAAGCGCATAAAAAAGTAAACACTTAAAGGGTTCATTGCTAATACCTGCCTGACCATGTTGGAGCCAGCCAACATGGGTCTAAGCATCCCTGGGTTTAGCCTGTTTGTAAGTGTCTTAATCAAATGCTTATAAATGTTTTGTTACTGTTTGAATGTAGTAAATTGCTTATTATTTAGGCTTTGGGGGCATGTTTAGCGCAACTGCATAAAGTACCTTTTGGCCTTTGAATGTAACTTTAAAAATGGCTAAATTGGTGTTAGGTACTTTCCCAAATTAATATTAATATTTTCAAACATTATTAATAATTCCAACACCTCCATCTGCCCTGCCTCACCCTGACCTCTTATTAGTCCCATTCATCTGTTATGTCTTGTCTGTTTTTACAGCACCTAGCATAATGGGACCCAAACTGGTTGAGGCTTTTAGGCACTACCAGTCCTGTGTGAAGGGAGATGCATGCAGGAGCTGATGGGAGATTTTTCTGTTACATTTGAAGCACCAGTAAATATTTGTTAGCTATTCTAAATGACAGCGTATTTGTTAAAACTTTGGATAATTAAAAGTTATACTGGCTTCATTTTAGTTAATTAGGAAATATAAGCTGTGCTCTACACTTCCGCATTAGGTTACAAAAACCTGACTCAGTATACTAAGGAGAACTACCCTGAGTAGCAGTTGTCCTTCTGCTGTAACACTTAAGAGACTTCTCCTAAGTGTCCTTGAAGGAGGTATTATAGAGGAAGGAGAATGTTATTTGTCCTTCACAGCTGTTGAGTCAGCACTTTTGATTTGTTTATCAGAGTGAGATACTGTCTCCAGGGCTGGCTCTAGGTTTTTTGCTGCCCCAAGCAAAAAATTTGCCGCCCCACGCTCAGGTGGGGCTGGGGCTCGCAGGCGGCGCTGGAAGCGGAGGGAGTGATGTCACCTTCTCCCAGCGCCTGCAGGGGCTTTACCACCTCCCCCGCCCGGCCGCGCAGAGAAGCCCCAATATACTGGGTGGCACAAGGCAGCGCAGCCCCGGCTGCCCGGCAGGACTCGCCCTCTCGTCCCCAGGTGGCAGCTGGGCCCTGGCAGCTCAGCATCCCGGGGCTGGGTCTTCCCCTTCCCGCTGTGGTCAGGGGCGCAGCGCCCTTGCCCCGTCTAAGTGGCGCGGCTCCAAGAGCGCAACTGCCCTGAAAAAAAAGGATGGCTGGAATGCCGCCCCTGGAAATGTGCCACCCCAAGCATGTGCTTGCTTTGCTGGTGCCTAGAGCCAGTCCTGACTGTCTCCTTCTGACACCAGCACAGAATGGCCTGTTCCCTCCTAAGCCTGTTGAATAATCTTTATAGGAATCTCAGAGTGTAATTTTCCTTTTTTTTAAAGAATAAAAGTATTTGGGAGTGTGCAGAGTAATTACAGCAGCTTATCTCACTGTTCTGCCCTCAGTTCAATTTGATATCATCAAGGGAAACTAATTTATGGAGTAAACGTCCAAAGAAAGCAAGAGAAGCTAAAACTCTGCACCTATCCTAGAAGGAGTGAGCCAAGCACTTATTGAAACAGAAGGAACATTAAGCAATCTAGGCAAGTAGTCGGACTAACTTAGATGGGCTACTGGACCTCTTCCCATTATAAAATGTTGCTAATATGTGGTATACTAACAAGACACTTACATAAATTACATAATTAACCCTCACAACAGCCTCGTACATTGGTGAGTACTGTTGCACATATTTTGTACACAGGTAAGCTGGGGCTCAGAGACACTGATTGGCCTAATATCAGTCCTGGTTTAAATATATGGTATTACTATTAACTCAGGGAGTCTTGTATCCCAGCCCCTGTTCTAACCACTAGACAACATTCTCTTCCTATGCCTCTTCTCTAAAAATATGCTGGGCCAACAACACAAACACTGCTCAGTCCTCCCTTTATAAGTATTTTGTGTTACTCTCCAGTATTTTCCCTAATCACTTCAAGCAGGGCTGGATCTACCATATGTGAAAAACAGGCAGTCACACAGGGCTGCATGATATTAAGGGCAGCAATGGGTTATTCAGGTAACTGGAGGATAGCTGGACTTGGACACTTACTGGTTTTATCAGAGAAAACCTGAGCCTCTTATTGACAGGCTGCAAAGGGCGCCGTAGCCAACCCTCCTGAACTGAAAGAACATGAAGTGGAAGGAATAAAGGGGAAAGTATTGATCAGCCTGGAGGATTCTCTCCCCTCCTCCCCATAACCTCCTGACTTCAAGATTTTCAAAAACCTTAGTGTAAAATTGTCGTTTAGGGCATTGATGCCCAACCTTATTACACAGGAGGGCCACATAAAACAAAGCACAGCCTAGTGTGGGCCAAACAGATTCTACATATTTTAATAGGATTTAAAGTCACCTGTGTTGACATATTTTAAGTTCAGCTTGTTTCATATGTATTTAGATAGGTTGTTTCTAGGTACAGTATTGTCTATTTACACACTTATATAAACTAAAATGATGTAAACATGATGACAAAATGCTTATGAATCATCCATTAGTGTATTTTCTTGAAGCAGACCTTATGAAATGCTCTGGTGGGTCACGTGCAGCCCATGGGCCATAGGTTGGGCACCCCTGGTTCAGGATACAGATACTGTGGATAACAATGGGAGACCTGTACATGGATCCAAGACAATATTTAGCCCTAATTTTGTAAGCAAAGCTATAATCATCCCTGATGAGTCAGCTCATCCCTGCTAGCACTCATTGTCACGTGTCAGCAAACCACTTAAGCCTTGCTTTTACCTATTTAAAAAACAAAATTTTACCCGTGTCAAAATCAGCTGCTTTTTTTTTTTTTAATTAAAGCAGGACTTTAGTCTCTCAAATAGAAGAAATATCACATATGCATACCATTATTCACTATTCATTTATATTTAATGCACATCAGGAAAGTGGGGCAAACTTCATCTGAGAGACTCATTAGTGACTTTATGTATGTGCCTCCCTAGCAATGATTTGAAATGCATCTCCTCAAGGCCAAGCAGATACCTTAAGATTAAAACTGTGAAACACGAGAGACCAAGGACACTTGTTGATAGAAGGCTTAGCCGGGTGACATACTGATTGCAAACTGAAAAGGAGTACTTGTGGCACCTTAGAGACTAACCAATGAGCTGTAGCTCACGAAAGCTCATGCTCAAATAAATTGGTTAGTCTCTAAGGTGCCACAAGTACTCCTTTTCTTTTTGCGAATACAGACTAACACGGCTGTTCCTCTGAAACCTGATTGCAAACTGAGTCCTTTGGTCTTTTGACTGAATTTATAGTGTGCTATTTGCAGCTGTTATTAAGCAGCTGGTTGTTAAACTGTGAAGTATTTTTCCTTTGAAAAATATTTCAGTCATGCTAGCCATAAGGAGAATTTGGAAGTAATTTTTAGTAGATCTCTTTAATAGATTCCACTCGACCCAGAACTCAGTCAGTAGAATGAAAAGAGGCCTTACTGATCACCCTATGCAGAGTTTATGCTGAGATAAAGTTGTCCTGAAAGACTTCTTAGTACTGTGGGGGACTTGTGGTGGTGGTGGTAATCTGAAAGGCGTGTATTAGGCTAATATAGCTCTGATTTAAAATAATTTCTGTTGTGGAACTAGATGGAACACTTTTTTGGGTTCCCTCTATTATTAGGCCGGTGTCTAGTAGAGTGGCTTTAGTAATAAACTGCTTCACTACCATCTTTTCTGTTTCAAAATGGGTTTCAAGTTGTACAGTTTGTGACCTGTGTGAAAAGATTTGGGGCACGTCTTCACCGGCAATGTTAAAGCGCTGCCATGACAGCCCTTTAATGTGGCTTGCGTAGTTGCGGCACAGCGCTGGGAGAGAGCTCTCTCTAAAAAACCCCACCTCCACGAGGGGAATAGCTGCCAGCGCAGCTTCCAGCTTGAAACTTGCAGCACTCGGGGGTATTTTTTTCACACCCCCTGAGGGAGAAAGTTGCAGCGCTGTAAAGGGCCACTGTAGACAAACTCTTGGTCTCCTGTTGCGAGGGGGAAAGGTGTCTGTTGTTGTCAGAATCAAAGAGATGCAAATGACTGAATGAGAATGGAAATGTAATCTGCTTCTTACTTCTACAGTTGGTCCTTCCAGGTTATGGCAGATGAAGGTACATCAGCATGGCAAGGTTGGGAAGTTTTCAGAGCCATGACCTGTGCTGTACTTTTCTGTGTATCTACAGAAGACTGTTCGTGACTGTGTTGTCAATAATTATAATAATACTCAACACTTACATAGCTTTTTATACCACAAAGCAGTGTACAATGGTGAGCTAATTAGTTAAACTTGCACACTTCGTGAATACTTAAAGTCCCTTTGAAGGGAGTGTTTCCCAAAAGGGATGATGCTCCACCTTGGGATTGTGCAAAAGATGAGGTGGTGAGGTTGGATGGGGGACCACACACAGACCTCCCAGTTGTTCTCCAGAGGTTCAGCTTTCATTTAAAAAATAAACAAAGCCCTGTTACCATTGCCAAAGCAAACCTTTAAAATGTAAGGCAAGTATAACAAATGAAGACACATAGGCCTGAGTTTCCAAAGAGCCTAAAATACTGGTTCTGAGGTCTGATGACATTAAGCGAGTGAGTTTGTGTTGGGGGGGGCGGGGGGGGTGAGAAAACCTGGATTTGTGCTGGAAATGGCCCAACTTGATTATCATACACATTGTAAGGAGAGTGATCACTTTAGATAAGCTATTACCAGCAGGAGAGTGGGGTGGGAGGAGGTATTTTTTCATGCTTTTTGTGTGTATATAATAAGATCTTCTACACTTTCCACAGTATGCATCCGATGAAGTGAGCTGTAGCTCACGAAAGCTTATGCTCAAATAAATTGGTTAGTCTCTAAGGTGCCACAAGTACTCCTTTTCTTTTTGCGAATACAGACTAACACGGCTGTTACTCTGAAACATTCACTTCAATAGGTGCTAACATGGATACCAATGATGATAGTTTAAATGTCAACAATGTTAACTATACTATTGTACATCAAAGTATGTAAGAAAGGAGAGGAAGTATCATCATATTAAGAAGCTCTGCACCCGCATTTTCCAAAGCATGTTTAAGGATGGGACCTCTAGAACTAACTGAGGGACATAAAGATGTAAATTAAGATGTTTAGTGCTTTAATAGCCCAGCACTTAGCAGGCTTGTAGCAGAGGTGCAGCTGGTTTCACTTTTCTGGATGGGGCTCAGTTTTTAAAAAATTGTAAAACACAGATTTAAGAAATGGCCTATGACCAGCTGCAGAGATGACACTCAAGGTCAAGCTCCATTTTATTAATAAAAAGATATACCCCCTTTTTCAATAAAGGCAATAAAGGCAAAGACACTCTATCAACCGAACTAGAAAACTTTGTAATCTACAACATCTTGGCAAAACATTTCCTTCCAAGAGCTGATCCCTGAAGTGATGTTAACCTGGGATAATGAGGACCTTTGTTCATCTAGCTTTCTACCAATAGTTGCATAAAAGTAATATTACACCTTTCAAAAACAGGCAAATGTGGTAGGTTGTCATTTTGAAATTTAGTTCAGCACAGTGGGTCAGTTCTGTTCTCCTTGGCATCAGTGTAAATTGAGGAACACTCCACTGAAGTTATTGTGGGTTCTCTGTTTACACAACATGAATGGTTTCAGAATGTGACCATAAGTACTATAGGAAATGAAAAGTAGAAGAAAACACTAGCTCAGTAAGGGACGCAATTGTAAGGACTTGAAAAAAATTCTTATGAATCTCAACATAAGGAAATCTTGCCATTTCTAGTGTCAAACACCAGTTTATTTTCCCATGCATTCTTAACATTGTAAGCAAAACTGGCATTGCCTCACTATTATACAGTGAGGCAGTCTTTATGTAGGCCAAAGTTCTGTTGACTTCAAACAGGCATGTGCACACCCAAAGACTAGACGGTTGAGCCATGCACATAGGTGATTTTTTAAAAAAGCTCTTTCCCTGCATTAGGTAATGCACATGGAAACGTATACATAAGGTTGCTATAGACTACCTATGCTAAACAATGTCTCCAGATGTAGGGATTAAAAGCAATTGTAATTCTACAAAGACCTCTAACTGTGTCATTTTTCCATCTCTCTTCTTTTTTATACAGTTCTCTTGTGCCAGGTGATGCCATAAAATTGGCTTCTTCCACTGATTCTTCCAAACAACTGTTAGCTGATTCTCTGCCTTGTGAAAATGCTGCTCCTCTGGGTGCCGCTGAGCTGACTGCAGCAAGGTACAGTAAGGGACACATTACAGTCATGGGGATGAAAAGCAACTGTAAACTTCCTTGTGTCATGGAGGGCACTAGCTAAGAAATAAGTGGCACTGGTTTTGGGATGGGGTGTGTCTAGGGTGGCCAAATGATATGCTGTTTCAGTGCCTCTTCTTGGCAGCCTGTCACTGAAGCTCCTGTAGAATCTATGCCAGAATTTCAAGCTGCCCCCTCAGACAGAATCTGCAAGGAAAGGTGGCATATCCCATCCCCGGGGGAGTAAATCCCCTGGGGCACAGCAGAGGCTGGTGGCACAGGCAAATGCAATTTATATCTTTATTAACTTACACCTTTTTCTCAGCACAAGGTGAGTTGGCCCTTCATGTTTAGACCTTTCCTCCTAATATTTAAATTTGCCAGATTCTTTGCTGGAATGATGCTGATATTAACAAATTTAGTTATTTGCAGTGGATTGGAAATTCCTGTTTTTATTATACGCTGCTTTTTTAGTGATGTGAGCAGATTACTGTTGCTCTTACCAATATTGTTTTCAAGGAAGGAAGGTCTGAGGCATAGCAGTTCATGTTTTAAACTTGCAACAGTAGATGTAGTTTTAGGGTTAAATTTTCTTAAACATCTAAGTCATTTTCAAAAGTGACTTAGGCCTTAAGGAATCTACAGCCAATGAGTTGTAGGCTTCTAACTGCGTAATAATTTTGAAAATGGGACGAAGAGCATGCCTACACTACAAAATTAAGTCGACCTGACTTACGTCAGCATACAACCGCTGCAGTAATTTCATCGCTTGTGCGTGTTCTTGCTTTGCTCCTTGTGTTGGCAGTGCACCTCCTCACCAGGAGTGCTTGCACTGATTGACCTTTCAGTGTGGGGCATTGTGGGACAGCTTCTGAAAGGCAGCAACAGTCAATGTAAGCCATGTAGTGTCTGCACTGATGCTGCATTGACGTAACTACATCGATCTTGGCTCTACACCTTGTGGAGGTGGAGTTAAGTCAATGTAGTGGGTGTTACGTCGGCAGGAGTGAAATTTTACTGTAAACACTTACATAGTTAGGTCAACATAAGCTGCCTTGCCTTTAGTGTAGACCAGGGGCTAGGCTCCTTAATCACTTAGGCACTTTTGAAAATTTAACCTATTTTCCCCCTGCTGCTATTTCAAATATTATATTACTTCAATTCACAATAGGGAGAACTGAGGTTGAAAAGAGGCAGGTTAAACAAAGTATTAGAGGGGTAGCCGTGTTAGTCTGTAGTCTTTAAGGTGCCAGTAGACTTGTTGTTCAGGTTAAACAAAATGCTTCCTAACAACTTGAGGGTAATTAGCATATGTTTTTGGGGAGATAAGGATGAGAAGTTAGTGATTTCTTCCTGCTGTCACTGCAAGGTTTTAATTAATATGCAGATTTCATTGATAGCTCTTTTATAAATGTAATTGGTTACTGTTTACACCAATGGAGGCGTCCTCATCATTATGATTCTGAATTTCTGCCATAATGATGAGCCTGTTAGAAAGAGAATGAACTGTTAATGAGTTGAAGCTATGCACTTCTTTCTGACAGCAGAGGAATAAGAAAGGGTTACACCAGCAGTTTCAGCAGCATCTACAAATGGTCTTTTGAACACAATCTAAATTGTGCTGCCTTTGGGTGGATGTTTAGTTTGTGCTCCTACAGAGACAATCAGACAGATCTACAGTGCCAACTAGCTGTTATTTTAGAAAGCATTCAGGAAGAGCAATCTCCTGTGGTATGTTCATTATTAGCTTCTTTCAAACCTCATGAGCTCCCACGAGTCAGAGGTATGTCTGTCTTCCTCTCCGGGCTGCCGGACTTCTACCAGAACCTCCTCCGGACCTGGAAACTGTTCTCGGGGACCAGGTCAGTGGTGGCCACCGAGGGGGCAGATCTCCTCGCAGAACCCCTGCTACACAACCCCCAGCTCCGTGTGCAGGTGGCGGAGTCCCGCTCGGTGCGCCAGAAGTTGGTCCTGGCAGAAGTCACCAGAGTCGGAGACCTCCTGGACTACAACCGGGGAGACTGGCTGGATCTCCTGACGCTTGCTCGGCACATGGGGCTCTCCAGACCTCGTACTCCCTGGCTCGTACTTCAGGAGGTGAGGGCTGCTTTACCGCCTGCTGCTCGGGCCTACCTCGACCAGGTCCTGCGAGAGGGCATGCCCCACCCACCCTCCACCCCAGGCCCTCCGGACCTTTTCATTGGGCCCCTGCCCCGTGGACCCAACCGGTGCCCCCGCCCCTTCACTGTGAGCCGGCTGCACAACTTGCAGCCGGTTCGTTTCCAGACTGTGCCAAGGAAACATCTATACATGCTCGTGCTCCACACCCTTCACGTCCTCAACCTCGCGTTCTGCCCCGACACAAAGTGGCGGGACCTCCTGCCATCTTTAGAGGGTGAGGAACTCCGTGGGCCAGCCTATACTCCACCCTGCTCCTGAGGCCCGCTGGGGATATCAGTTGGCAGCTCCTTCACAGGGCCGTGAGTACGGGCGTGTATTTGGTGTACCCCTGTCTCGGACACCTGCCCCTTCTGCGGCACAAGAGAGACCCTGGCGCACGTTTATTTGGAGTGCACCAAGTTGAAGCCCCTATTCTGGCGCCTCACAGATATTTAGTTAAGTTTCTGGCTACACTTTTCCCCTCACCTACTTATCTACGCGCTCCCTATCCATGGCCCCACAAAGCCACGGGACCTCCTGGTCAACTTCCTCCTGGCCCTGGCTAAACTGGCCATCTATAAAACCAGGGAGAGGAGGTTGGCCAATGGAGACTCCTGTGACTGTGGGGCCTATTTCCGATCCTCTGTCCATTCACGCATCCGGGAAGAGTTCCTCTGGGTGGCGTCCTCTGACTCCCTTGATGCCTTCGAGGAGTAGTGGACGCTGTCCGGAGTTCTCTGCTCAGTGTCCCCGTCAGGTTCCCTTTGTTTGACACTTTGTCCGCACTCCTGTTCCTGTTATTTTATTAGTTGTCCCCTGAAATCACTTGGCTTCCAGGTCCTGTGGATCCCCCACTTAGGCTGGGGGGAACCCTTTAGCAGTGGATGAACGCTAAGTTTGTAGCTCACGAAAGCTCATGCTCAAATAAATTGGTTAGTCTCTAAGGTGCCACTAGTACTCCTTTTCTTTTTGCGAATACAGACTAACACGGCTGCTACTCTGAAACAAGTTTAAGGTTAACTGTGTCAAATAGTTTAATAAGATTTTGACGTGGAGGGGTGGGGTGGGAAACCATTTTTTGATGTTAGATTGATTTTTCTCATTTTTTCCCAGAAGTTACTGCCACAGACTTTTTCATGGTTAACATTATTTAATAAGAGTATTATTTCTTAATACTATAATTATTTGTGATTGCCCCAATCTATGCTGGGTAGCTGTGCAAATTTTCTGCTGAGGAGTACAGTGTGTAGGGATCAGTTTAAATTGGGCTAGACTTGATCTCCATATAATGTCACTGTGGAAGGTGCAAGGATATCAGCAGTGATTCACCACACATGGTTGCAGGAGGTAACAAAATAGCAATTGGGGATAGAAGTATTTAGAATGAAACTAGAAATCCCTTCAGTCCATTTGTCAAAGTGCATTAAAAGGCAGGTGAGTAATACACTGAGCAATTACAGTGAACCTGTAACCAGAGAACTTTAATAAACTCAGTGTTCTTAAGAAATCACTGCACAGGTTGGTTCTTGTTGAGATTGATTAATAAGAAGAGAAAATAAGAACAAAGATGAATTTAGAAATCAAAGCCAAATTATCTTCTTCGTACCTGGTTGCCTGTTATTCTTGGCAACTTTCATTCCCTGCTATTTGCTAACAATGAATTTGTCTTGCCTGGGCACTTTGCAGTGTCATGGTGATAGATCTGCTATAACTTCTCTGAATGTCACCTGTACACCTGGAAGAAGAGTATTCAAGCTCAGTGTGGCTAGAGCTCACTTTTTAAGCTCCCATTCCAAACAAACAAAAGCAAGGCAGATCTCCTAACAAGAGTAAAAATCTTACACCGGTATAAGCAAGCAATATCATTAAAGTTAACAGGATTACTCTGGATTTAAAACTGGTATAAATAAGATCAGAATCAGGTGCCTCTTGACCAAGGAGGACGTTTAAAACAATGGAGCAAAATGTTTGTTACATTTATCATTTAGTGGTGTCTCACCTTCCCACACCCTCTGTTATGCATAATACATGCTTGTTTATTTAGCCTAGCATAGCCACTTACTGCTGTTGCTTTTACAGCATTTTGTATAGAATTATTCCACAGTTGCTTTTTGATATTACTTTGAAAAGTTTTTTCAGTGCACATACGCACAGTGTCTGCCTCCTATCCCTCATTATTCTGATCAAAACGTAGTGCATTGCAACACAGATGGCTCAATGCTATTCCACTTCAGCGGCAATAAAAGCAAATGCAAAGCACCTTTTGGGGTTACTTATATATAGTTGCTTTTGCTTCCATGTGTATGTGTACCCATAAGGGATGTCTTAGAATTCAGATAGACTGCACTTTGACAGGAAAAATAATGAAGCATATAAAGGAGGGGTCAGTTTGTGCTTAATGTCTTCCAGATGGCAGTGTGTAATATGAGATCAGATACTGTCCCTCCATCTGTCCAGTCAAGAAATTATATCTTTGTTTTTGCCCTTGAGGGCAGCTTTCGCCCCCACCCTCCTCCAGTGATAACATTGATCAGAGAGAGCACCACATGGTCTGGTCCATATAAGTGGGTTTTATTTACCAGATCCATAGAGTAGTGTCTTAACACTAAATAGGTAATGAGTTCACCAACTGTTCTGCCAAGCCATTTCCATTTCAGACATAAAACAGCCCTCCTTCCCCCGCCCAGTCCACATACTGCATGAGAAAACATGAGTAAACATGCTGCATGAGAAAATAGTTTGGCTGTATTTACTAATTCAAGGGCAAACCTTCCCCCCACTGTGAAAGTGCAAAAGGTCTTTGTAGCAACAGTGCCACTGTGCATAGGGAAGGAAAGAATTTGGAGAGGGCTGGGGAGGCCAGGGATATCCCCTGTATGGTACAGAGCCCAGAGAGACAGACCAAGGGATTTGATTCTATGAAGATCCTCTAGGCTTTTCTACCTACTAAAGAGAGCTTCTGCCCTAGCCATTAAATTGGTGTGGCAACTGCAGACCTGCATCACTGTTGCTTCACAGCTTGAGAAGGAAAGTTCCTTCTCCCATGGTGTTTCCCAGCACCCAGCTCAGTTGCTCAAGATGAGCAAGGGGAGAAGAATGGATACAAAATCCACAGTAAGTATTTAAAAATATTAAAAGGCAAGTGAAATTATGGAGCTCAGCTATGGGAGCTAGGAAATCGGTTGCTCTAAGCCAGCCGATGACTCGCTGTGAGGCCTCAGAAAAGATCAATTAATCTCTCTACCTCAGTCTTCTCATCTGCAAAATAGGGATGTTAGTCAGGGATGTTGTGTCAAATTGAGTTCCTAGTGTGGAAACTCACTCTGCATGGGAATCAGGCATCCGCGAGGGCATGAAATGTGAGTGACGTTCATCTGTGGTGGTGGTATTAAAATATACTAAGGGCAGCACTGTTATATAGGGAAGTGAGTGTGGCCTAACTGCATCATATGCCCGCACAGCAAAGGCCTCTTGGGGATTGTTCCTCACTGCAAGCTCTGCAGGAACAGGGGAATCTAGCAATAGAGACAGTCAGGAAGTTTTGTTCAAAATTAATTTTTTTTTTTTACAAAAAACCCTGAGTTTGAAAAATGTTTGATTTCTGACGTGCTCAGCTCAGTAGGTTAATGATTGTGGAGGCAGGAGTTTAAAAAGCTCTGGGTGCTACAGTGGCCAGCTGGTGTCTCTGGTGATGTCTTAGCTAGGCATAGTGGGTATGCTGCCAATTTGCTTTGAGAATAAAACAGTTTTATACTGAATCCTGTTTCAGTAATGACTGTTGAGTTCTAACGTAGGCACTGCAAATTTGGGGATGTGAACTGGTGCAGATACTGCCTGAAAGTCAGAGTTGCACCATAGTCAATCTGGAAGGTTGAGGGAACCTGCTTTGCTTTAGATGCTGAAGGTATGTCTGTACTGCAGCTGGGAGTGAGCCATCCAGCCCCCTCGGGTAGGCAGACTCTCACTAGCTCCAGCTTCACTCAAGTTAGCTTGCTAAATACAGCAGGGTGAATGTTGCAGCACGAGTGGCCCCTCAGGCTAGCCACCGGAGTCCAGGACTGCCCAACTCCTGGGGTCCAAGCTCCCATGGCTCACCCGAGCCACTGCCCATGCCACAATGTCCACAGTGTTGTATTTAGCTTGGTAATTTGAGTGGAGGTAGCACAAGTCTGTATACCCAGGCTGGGAGGCTCGCCACAGCCGCAATGTAGCCATACCCTGAGTTCAGTCACCCTGACATCATTGCTGCATGAGTTGAACAGCTAGTAATGGCAGACAGGTCTCACTCTGCACACACCACATTCCCTCTGGCCCGAACCCAACTATGGGTGGTTCAACCAGTCACACAAGCAGTGAATTGCACACCCATGTTAGCAGCACTTCATCCCACGTCCACGCCCCGAGTGATTATTTTGTCTGTATCGAAATCACTCTGGCATCATTTACACAACCAATGAACTGAGCCCAATATAGTTACCAGCCCCAGATGGTCATTGTGGGAATTTAGCCATGTTTTATATAATATTTTGAAAACTGCAAAGTGCTCTCTAAATGTGAAGTGTTTGAAAATTGTTTTTATAATCATGGCTTATGTCATAGCCCATACAAAGTAAACCATCCCTATTATAAAATCAGTTTTGCCGGCTAGTTTAATTTTGAAACACATTAGAAATGACAGTAGACAAAATATGTTTCTATGGTAAAAGTTTCTCTTTTATGTGCAGATTTAAAGGAATGTTGGTGGGAGAGAATCAAAAAGTAAGTGTGTGTGTGTGTGTGAAAGAGAGAGAGAGAGTAGTGTTGTAAGCAGTTCACTGGTGTGCCTTTATTTCAGAATATTCTTGCAGTATTTTGGAGGGTATACATGTAATAAAAAACACCTCATAAATTGTATCTATATTTGGTGTGTTCCTGTCTTGACTAGCCTCCTTGTGCATTTGTTTCCTTTTGTGATGCTCTGTTTACACTCCTAACAGATGTTCGATGGTCACTTATTTTTGGCAGTTTATTTTTTGCTTTTAGTATTTTCCTCTAGTTTTGGTGCAACCCTATATAGTCATACCGACTGCTGTATATATTTGACATTATTACTATATAAGGACAAAGGCAATTTTTAGCTAAGGGGAAAATAGTAAATGAAAAAGGAAATAGCTTGTTTCTTTCAAAATGTGAAACTTACTCCCAGAAGAGATCAAAGTGACCGCAGATCTTGCCACTTTTAATACATATACACACATGCACGCATGACAGGAGACTAGAGAGTCCTGTAAGCCACAAAAGCATGCTCTGCTTACCTAAAGAGAATAGTGTGAAATGATCTGTGTTGTTGCCCATGGCTTTTTACCTGGTTTCTGTCACTTAATATCCTGGTTTGGTTTGATCTGTACCAATATTTGTTCTTACACTGGGTGTTTTCTTACAAGAACCATAATTACTTAAAAAAAAATCTTTTGGAGTTTAGTGTTTCTGCATTAGAATAATCATTTGCAGACAAAGGCAGAAACAGTGTAGTTACTAAATGGTTAAAATTATTAACAGATGGCAGGGAGCCTGTTCTGGAGACACAGGATGGGTTAGGTTTCACAGTAGCAGCCGTGTTAGCCTGTATTCGCAAAAAGAAAAGGAGGACTTGTGGCACCTTAGAGACGAACAAATTTATTTGAGCATAAACTTTTGTGAGCTACAGCTCACTTCATCGGATGCATTCAGTGGACAGCACAGCATGGAGCAGAAAGGAAGTCTATGAGCAAAGAGGGCAGGGGATTTTTATTTATGTTACAACAGCATGTTCTGGCTGGTTGTATTGCTGTTCATTTTATAAAGCCTGACGCATTCTTTTTAATTTTTGCATTTGGTTAATGGTTTTGTTTTTATGACACTGCATTTGTCTGCCAAATCGTGGTCTTCTCTCTTGTTAACAGAACCTGCTGTGCGGGTTTTGCACATGCACTGCTCGTCCCTTCCTGAGTTTTGTAAGTTGCAAAGTTGGGACATCTGTTGCCAGGTAGTGTTTCGTGGAAGTTGTTCTAGTTGAGGAGGAAGGCTGTCTCCCACATATCAGTAGAGCCCTGCAAATCTCTGGATATCTGCTTTATATCTGTGGGTGTCTGCATCCGTAGATGCAGATCTCTGCAGATCATGTTTGTGGATCACAGATGGATGTGGATCCAAATTGTATATCAAGAGCCCTGCAAATCTGCAGATACACATTTTATATCCAGGGACGCAGATAGCCACGGACCTTGTTTGAGCATCAGATGCGGATACAAATTTTGTATCCACAGAGGGCTACCTATCAGCATTCCAGTCACCTTTGCATCCATTCCTTGTGGGTGCAAATGCATGTGTTGACTATGCAGTGGGTGAAAGCCTATTTCATAGAATCATAGAATATCAGGGTTGGAAGGGACCTCAGGAGGTCATCTAGTCCAACCCCCAGCTCAAAGCAGGACCAATCCCCAATTTTTGCCCCAGATCCCTAAATGGCCCCCTCAAGGATTGAACTCACAACCCTGGGTTTAGCAGGCCAATGCTCAAACCACTGAGCTATTCTTCCCCCCCCCTTTCTGGAGGCATTACGTATTGGACCAAGTATTTGAAGATATCCTAATTGAAAACTTCATTCTTTCATGGTTTAAATGCCAGGCTACCTTCCTCCCCACCATAGATTTAAAAAAAAGAGACCATTTTGAAAAATTTGGACGGCTGGACAAAGTTTGTCTCCATTATCGCAACACTTATATTCAAAGGTGTTCACTGTTGTACCACCACATTCCTGTTCTGATTGCTCGAAAATGGAATAAAGACAACCAGTGATGTTTTGTGTCTGGCGTCATGCCTGTTTCTGCTGTTCTTAAAGGTCCTTTGTCCTTTTCACTGTCCTGTGGCTCATCATTTAAAACAAAAGACACCCTGACAAAACTGCAGCTGTAACTTATCACCAGTATATTTCTTGATATAGTCAGGAGAGGGCCACTCCGTTACCAAAATGACTTTCGTGCCATCACCCTCATCCTTGAAACACCCCTGTTGGCTTTTTAAAAAATGTATTTTACCTATTCTGAAATTCATGAACTGAAATCTCATATGTATTCTAAACTCAGCACTGTGAGACTTAGCAATATGGTGGCAGTTGCTCGGTATTAAAACAATACCGCAGATCTCTAACCCTAATGTTTTTATAGTGAGAATTCATTTAGTTCTTCAGCATATTGAATGTTTCAAGAAAGAAAACTTTACTATTGTTTTTTAGGATTGGAAATGACAAACTGCTAAGCTCTCAACCTCTTGGGGGTGTTGTGGGGCTTAATTATGGTTTGCAAAGTGATTTGAGATCATTGCATAAAGACACTACACAGTGAACTGCCAAGTAGATAGATAGTAGCTATTAGCTATTTATTTATTCTGGGCTCTATATGTGGGAAAAGAAAACATGGCAGACTCGTAACAAATCAGTCTGACAGTAAGCTAGCGTCTCAAGGGTAATTTGCAAATGTTGTTGAAAACTTCTTGGCATTGATTACATTTTGCAGAGGTTGTTATTTATAATAATTGAATTGTTTTGCAGCACTTCCCAGCCTGGTAGCTGCAAAGAAGTTGAGAACCCTGTTACATATGTTCCTGAGGATGCATCCTTGGCTCCTACACCAGCTAATGATGTAGAATCGCTTGTTCAAGACAGTGAGGGATTGACAAAGGAAATAAAGAGGTATTGTGTAATGATGCGTTTTATCCAACTTCTGTCTTGGGTGTTCCCTGCTTCAGAATATATGCAATAATTTTGAAATGTTTGTCCAGATATGTGTGTCTGGCTGGTAGCTTTTGGAAAGAGGTACACAACTATCTTGTTTTGCTCCGATATGCACTATTCACAAAGGCCAGGAGAGGGAGCTTGGATTGCGTCAGTGGTGGTTGTTCTGATGTTGCACATCCTTTTAGATCTAGTGTTAGTGAATTGAGTTACTAAGCCAGATTTTGCATTTTGAAGTTGGATTCAAGAATTGCTTTTCTGATGAACTGTGTATGTTCAGTCCAGGACAGGATAGTGGCTGTGCTCGGCATCATCTGGCATGAACTAGTAAGATATACCTGTCAGAGTCTGGGGTGCAATTCAGTTCAGTGAGAGGTTATGTCACCACTTGTCCTGTAGCCCTGAATGCCTTAAAATGCTCTGCTGCTGGTCCTCCCTGTCTGGATGCTCCCAGCCAGGATATAAGCATGCACTGAGTGACTTTGTGTTGAGCAACCTTGGTTCAGAAACTCAGACTCCAACTCAGCCTGCTTGTTACACCACAGTCACACTCCGGTCTACACCAGCCTTGGTTACTACTAGCCAAGTGACTCCCACCCCAGTGCTGATTTTCCCCAAAACTATCTACCCTGAATTGTTGAGCCCTCTCCTGGAACAGTCAGAGGAGAAATAAGATCCATTGCTCCTTTAAAGAGTGAAAAAAACGGCAACTTGTTGCTTTACCCGGAGTTACTTTAAATCACTTTAAATCAACCCAGTGCTGTGTCTGATTTGTGATTTAAAAAAAAAACCAAGTTTATTTATCCAAAAAGAGAGTGGTTTTAAGTGAGATCAAGTATAAGGGCTGAAGTCACTGATTTTAGTAAGCTCAGGATTTGACTACATGGTGAGCAGTGTATCAAGTATATAATTGGAATGGTCTCTCTTTCCAAACCCCATAATTCCAATTTTCCTTTTCATAAACCTAGAGAATCAGATTACGTTGAGGAGCTGGGTGATTAGGGTACCTCCATCTTGCCTCATCCCTGGTATCTGTACCAGTGTTATCAGTAGTTAAACACATATTGTAGAGGTCACAATTATATCAAGTTGTGATCAGGTCCGACCGATTTTCATAGAATTAATTTGAATTGTTGTAGCACATCATCTATCTGAAACCAACAGATCCTTGGAAGAACTTTGTTACTTTTACAGTATGTCCCTGCTCCCCCATTATTGGCTTTGAAAGGCTGTTTTCATAAAGCTTCCCTGGGAAGTGGTAAGACTACTTCATTGGAGTTACACACAGGACTTGACGTGGATGTTACAGAAGCAGGTTAGGTTCACTTGGTGCTGTAGTGAAAGCTAGTTTTCTGCTTTTCTCAGGCCTTAGAGGATGACTTGCTTCAACAGAATCAAGCTGTATCCTCTTCACATTGCATGCCTCCCTCATTTAGAATCACCAACAAAAATAATTCTAGAATCAAAGATTACTTTTCATTCCTCTCTGGCTTTGATTACAATGTCTAAAGCACTCAAAAAAGACACACACACACACCCCATGTGTGAGTTTGACCCTTTTAGAAGGTATGGATCATTCTGTTCAGTTTGACAAGTATACTGAGCAAATGAGATGGAAATTACAAAGTGGATATACAAATGTAAAACAGCAAGACCTTGGTGTTACTGACAGCTTGGCTACACTTACATTGTATAGTGCTCTAACTTGCTGGCTCAGGGGTGTGAAAAATCCCTGAGCTTTTGGGTCGTGTTTCTGGTCACTTGCTTACTGGGCTAACAAGAACAATGGGTGATGTGTGCAGAACGTACTCAGCCCCAGGTTGCAGGATGGTTGGTGTTGCTAAATAGATACCACTCCTGCAGATTATGGAGTAACACTGACAAATCTGACGGTGTGCCCTGTCTAGTATTTCACCAGAAAGATTGTAGCCAAATTGCAGTATCTAAACTGGCGTTTTGTGTGAGGACTGGGAAATAGTGAGGTCCTTAGGGTTAGGGGACAGATTTTGCAGGCATTCTATGCATGGAACTCTCATTGAAGTCAGGCAGGTGTACATGTGTGTATGTGAGATGGACCTATAGGATTGATCCTTGTCGGAGGATGTCTTGAGCCCTGTGTTGGAGGATGTGAAACAACCCCTACTGTAAAATAAAAATTGATTCCAGAGAGCAGGATTTTTGTGGCAGTTGTTCATAAAATGTAATATGTGGAATTTTAGATGGTTCTTCTTTGCAACTTGAAATTCAGCAGCATTTCCCCACCATTTTCTTCAGAGGTGGGCTATTTGGGGTATATATTAGAAGTATTTTTATAGTTGGAAAGAAGCCATATCAAGTGAGTGTTTGTGTAACTCCGATCTCAGTGTTAAACCCATTTATCAGTATACAGCCATGGACAAAAGGGTGAGCGGTAGCCCTCTGTTTCCTAGTTATTACTGTGTATTTTACAGATCCCTTCAGGCAGTATATGATATGTCTTTGCTTTTAACATACATTCAGCAGTGTGAAAATGAATCTGGCATTACACTAATTAATCCATCCACAAAGAATGGTCAAACAATATTAATTATCAGCCTTAACTCACAAAAAGCATGGCAATAAAGAAATAAGGTGGACACTCTGCATCTGGTTTACTCTGTTCTTAAGTGTTGCTGCACTTACTTTATGTGATGTGTATATGAACAATCCTTTAATGAGAAGTGTGAGTGAATTCCAGTTGCCCTCTGTGGAGTGGGATGCAGAAGTCTGCCAATCCAAAACTCAGTGTAGAATTGGGATCTGTGTAGGGTCACCTACTATTTGGAGATCCAGAAAATACCTGGGTTCTGTAATATGTTGGGTAGTAGGTATACCACTGTTCTCTGTCAGACGGAATCAGAAATAACTGATCCATATTCTCCTTTAGCTAGGTAGGGGGCTTGTGCTTTGGAGCAGGAGGGTTTAAGTTATATCCCCACTGGTGCTGTGAACTTGTAAGTGGCCATGCTGTGTAATATAGCAAGAATCTGGGAGGCCAAATTCCCAAGTTCCTGCATAGATTTTGCCCAAGTAAAATGTCCACTGACCCAAATCCTGAGTGTTTACTTAGCCTTTATGTAGGTAAACTTCCACCGGAGATTTGTTGTTTGTGGGGTGTTTTTTGATCAAATATGGATTTGGCCCATGAAGTGCTAGGTGGCCACAGATTGGTTACTCAAGAGCAATAGAATTATGGGTGATGTTTGAACCTTGGTGCAAAATTGTTCCCCTAGATCTGCATGGTGGAGTCTACCCTGTCATCCTGCCCTATCAGCATGCTCTTATCTGCCACTGAAATCAATAGCCTTACAAATAGAACAGACTGTGAGTCCTTGCTTGCACTGAGTAATTCACTCCCAGTGCAGCTACACCAGTAGTTGCAACAGTGGAAGATCTAGTGAAGGCAAGACTCAAGCATTTTGCCACCATTTCATTTAGCCTAGCGTAGTGCAGGCTTAGCTGACAAACATCTGAGTCTTTTCTGCATTTCAGATTCCGACAATGAAAAATTAAGGGCATCAATTTTGCCAGTGTCAATGCAGTTTTGGAATCTCAGCCTCTGTAAGAAAAACTTGTCATTTGTGCTAAATGTGCTTGATTTTTGTGAGCCTTTTTTCAGGTCCTTAAAGACACTTGAATATATAGAGAGAAACAAAATAAAAATGTATATTTTTCATTCTGTATTAGATGCATCGTCTAATTAAAATCACAGTCTGATTTTTTTTTTATGTACTGTAGTTACTACAACTAAGATTACAAGAAAATGATCTTTATTCCATTTTACCAATTTATTTGTTTTGGCGCATTTGTCAGTAATTTGTATACAGTCAGTTTCACTATTCCTCCTTTAAAGTGAATTATATCAATTCACATTATGAAGCCGGTACAATGCTAATAGACCCATGCATGTTAATAATTGCATTTATAATTAATGTTAAAGTAAATAAAATAATATAGTAAAAATTTTTAAAAATCTAAATTACATCATGTTGTAATGTCACAGCAAATGAATATATAATTTTCACATTTGTTGCACACTATTGTATGTGAGCAGTTACGTGTGGTTTTTCTGAAACTGGCACAACTGCATGCACATTGCAAACACTGCATGTGCAAATCAGGCAAACCAGTGAATACATATTTTTTCATGCTATATTCTAGAATTCTGGCCTAGTGAATCTACTGATGATGGGGACTGAAACTTATTAATAGTAATGTGATAGGGCTAAAGTTTGCAGAGACTGATAACACGGAAGCATTGCCCTTATTTAAATATATTATTCTTGACAAATAAATTTATCCATAAGGGGGGCATGTCTAATTACTATCTGCCCATGGGACTTACAATACTGTGTGAATAAATCAACAGCAAAAAATTGCTTCTGGTGTTATCCATCTTTAAAGTGTACCTTAGCTGGAACAGATTGTATTGCTGAACCCAGAAAGAGGTCTTAGTTATCTCTTCTTTAGAAGATTAGTTTTAGTATTGTTGTTATATTCCCAGAGACACATTTTGATTTTGGCTATGCTGGTGTAAATCCAGAGAAACTTGTGTGATTTCAAAGGAGCTTCTCTAGATGTTTGCCTGTGGACCTAATCCCCTGACTTCTATAAGAATTTAACTATTTCACTCAGATTTAAATGTAAGGAATGGATTTTTACAGCACTTTTAGAAAGGATTGAAATGAGCTGCTCAGAAATTGTATTTTCTTGCCAAAAATGTTGACAAAAATGAACCATAAGAACAAAATGTAATGATTTCATCATCACTTACCGTTGAAGATTTGGAGTTTTCACCCAAAAGCTGAAAATGGAAAAATGTTCAGCCCCAAACTGCCAAATCCCAAGATGTTTCAGTTATCAGACATATTTCAGCTTTAGTTTCCCATGAAAAATAATTTTTATTTTATTTTTTTTAAGGAAGCAAACACTTCCCCCACAAGTTTTGTTTTTGTCAGAAGCCAGTTTTTTGTAGATGGGGGGGAAAAAACAGTTGTTTCCGTCCTTCATAGTTCTTCCCCTTTCCCCAGTCATGACAGTGAGTCAGACCAATCAAAATACCATATTGGTCTGCTCCCCTCATCCTGCTTCATAGTTTACTTCTTCATTTAGAGTAGGGCTTCTTCAGAATCCCACTCCTTTACACTCCTGAAAGGACCCAGTTGGGGAAGGCTCCCTGAGGAGAAAACCACTGCTACTCTCCACAGTGCTCTTGGCTCTATCTGGTGGAACCTTTGACCTAGAGATGTGCAAGATGCTTGGAAAGAAACCTGAACTCAGATATGGTTCACTTTAAAGACTCACTGTTGTAGAGGCTGGGAACTAGGAGCACTGGGGGTGCTGCCACACTCCCTGGCTTGAAGTGGTCACCATCTTATAAACTAAGGGTTTACAGTTTGGTTCAATGGCTCTCAGCACCCCCACTACACAAATTGTTCCAGCACCTCTGCTCACAGTTGGTGACATACAGTAGCATGATTTAAAAGAAATTCCAGCTGAATTGCATGCTCATTGCAACACTAACTTGTACTTGGCACTCTCTATCCCAGTTGGAGAGGAAGGCAAAGGAGCAGGTGGAGAGCCAATGACCGCATACATCTTCAGGATTCCCCCATATGCCCACATGATTGGGAAGTCATATCCCTTGTTCCTTTGGTAAAACTACATTCTAGGATTCTGCACAGTGAATTGGTAAGTTCCCATCCTGAGGTGTTCCCTGTAGGAGGGGATGATCAGGCCCATGGTGTTTTACCACCCTGGTGATTTACTTAATTCCTCCCTAAAATATCCCTTTGCATTAAATCCTTCAACATGTGCAGCTATCATTTGATCAGTCATAATTAATTGCTAGCTCATCTAAAAGACACTCGTTAGAGCTGGAGTCCCAGAAGTCGTCATTTGCATGCCTTTTTATTAGCTTTACAGTGGGTTCCAGACACAATGTTTCAAAGACTATATTGGTATGCTAATTCTTTCATAATTTTTAATGCTACTGATCTCACATTCAATTTAGATTCAGCAGAGCCCTTACCAACTGAACTTGGCAAACAGTGATCAATTGGTGCATTTTTAGAAATGTATTTTAATCGGTCAGACTTCCTTTTCTTGTGAGTTGCAATAGCCATTCTCATTGTATCCTTTTTATGTACTTAAATATTTTTTCTTTGAATTGACCAGGGGAAAATATGTTGAACATGTTAATCCTATTAAATTAAAAATCCTGATATACTCTATTTTTAATGAATTAAATGAGTACCAATACAAATGATCTGACTATGCATATTGCATTAATCTAGAGGAATGGTACGCAGCATAATTATAAATACTTTGTCACATATCTTTAAGTTAACTGGTAATTTTGACAATTCATATGACCATCCTATGTCATTGGGTGTTTGCATTAGTCATGCCTAGACACCCCAAATAGGATTAGGGCCCCATTGTGCTGTACAACCACACATGAAGAGTTCACAATCTAAGGGTATGTCTTCACTACCGCCGGATCAGAGGGTAGTGATCGATCTATCGGGGATTGATTTATCGTGTCTCATCTAGACGCGATAAATCGATCCCTGAATCGACGCCTGTACTCCACCTCGACAGGAGGAGGAAACGGAGTCAACGGGGGAGCCGCCACGGTCGACTCACCGCCGTGAGGACGGCCAGGTAAGTCGAACTAAGATACTTCGACTTCAGCTACGCAAATGGCGTACGTATCTTACGTATCTTAGTTTGAACCCCCGCCCCAGTGGAGCCCAGGCTTAAGATTCCAACCCTGCAATTTTACCATGCTGGTGGACCCTTTCCCATTCTGTAGTTTGGATTTAAATTGGAAATGGTTATATCCCCAACTGCTTTAGAGCAACCAACCTTTGGTTAATAACCAAATTAGCTGGCCCATTGTTCCAGAGACACTTTACTCTCTTTTCATTGCAGCATAATCAGATCAAATTCACCACTGGCATAACATGTGATGGTCCACTGACTTCATTTGGGGTTGCTCCTGCTTGTACAGGGTCCCATAATTTTCACACAACAAGGAATTCAAACAAAATATTCTGCTTTACAAAATGTGGCAGAGTTTATAATGTTTACATCATTATTCCCAGAGTACTAATACAGATAGATGTCAGCTGTATATTAGTGTTAGTATTCTGATGTCATTTCAAGCCTCAAGTTACTTGTGCTTCTGTGATACCAATCAAAGATCTGAATTTGTAATTTCCTGTTTCATCTAGTAACATTTGTTATCCTCATTAACTATAATCTGCAGCCTATTTGATCTTTTGTACAATGTTTCTGCAAAGATGTGGGAGTTCTTTCATTTTAGTTTAAACTGTTCAATCCTACTGGCTGGTCCACACCACCCACTGTGGGGAGCATAATCTAAAACAGTACTATTTTCCCTTTTTTCCCCGAGTGGTTAGCCAATATTTGGAGCCTTGCGGGGTTGTTTCTGTTATAAGATGAAAGATGATACAAGTCAGGTATTTCTTTGTTGCAGTCCTGTTTATTTACAAAGTCCTGTTTCCCTGAACACAGTAGGAACAAACAGGAGGCAATTTCCTTATTCAGAAATCCAAGTTCACCTTTCCAGTGAGTACTGTGCCCCCAAAAAGTTGTCTTTCAGCTTTCTCTCAGGACCACATCCTCCACTGCTTCTCTTGCTTTCTGATGACTTTCTGCCTTTCTCACACACAGACACAAACACAGCTGCAATCAATCAATTAATCAATCCCTTAGTTCCTGTATTTGCAGTCATCCCAGAGAATCAGTCCCTTTGGCCACATGGTTTAATTTTTGATCAGCCTTGCAATGTGGCTCATTGCCTTGGGCAGAGGCTCACTCTTGTTTCAGCTGTCACTACACAAAGGGACATTCAGTTCTTTTTATTTAGCCTGAATGAAAGGTGGTTAATACACCCATTAACTTTAACCTGGTCTGTGTTTGACCTATAGATCACAGATCAAAGACATGCTTGATGGCTTTCATTAGACACTTCTTATATGACACCAAGTCTTTTGAACATAGGTGCCACAATTTTGATGACATCTGATTAATGTCTTACCAGTGCTAGAAAACCAGATGGAACAAAAACTAACTGTTAGAATTTTTAAGGTAAGCTTTTCTATATCTGGGATGTTAGAAAAGTGAATTTTCCTGTGCCAAGCTGTCTGGAGTGGCTCAAGAGGGTGAGTACCAACCTCCAGGCAGACTGTTAAGAAGCAGGACACAAACCCCAAGCTGGTTGTGAATATTACACTTAAATTTCACCAAGCAAGTATCAAGTATGAACCCTCCAAGCACTGCAACAGCCTTAACATGGAGTCACAGACATTGCCCTTGGGTACTCCATTCTATCTTGCCACCTAGGCACACTTTCCTTTGAGATAGATGATCCCTCATACCAAAAATCACAACAACATTCAGGTTACTACCAGTTCCAAAGGACCAGTCACCACCAGTCAGTTGCACTTTAGATCTTACACCAAAGATAATGCTTCTAACCAGTCCAATAATAAAGGTATTATTTATTAATTAAAAGAAGGAAGTGAGAGTTATTTACAAGCTTAAAGCAGGCAAACCTATACACACCAATGACTTAGTCTTAGGTTCCAAAAGGTAATAGAAGCTGCTATAATGGCAAGCTTTATATGTTCTCTAGAGTTAACCCAAGCTAAGCAGCTGGGGATTTCTTGCTTTTGCTTAGAAAGTCCAAGCAGCATAGTGATGCAACTTCTTCTGGTCCTGGATTTTTATTCCCTTCCACCAATGTTTATTCCCTTCCACCAAAGCTGATGATGCGTCCCCGTGTACGTCTCCTCTCCACAGGTGTGGAGGGAGCAGTCAACAAAATCTTTTGTCCTCTGACATTCCACATGGTTTGCCTGGTGATGGGCCTTTCTTTTTTGGGCAGGATAACACCTCCTGGGGTAAACTAGTATTTCACACTTGGTAATGCTTCTCTTCTGACTGGTTTCAGAGCAAACACTTAATTATTGTCTTATAACATGAGCTACAGTGAGATTAATGCATGTTGCAACATACATGCATTTCATAAAGTATAAACACTAAACACATTTTCATAAACCGAATACCTGTTTTAACAACACTAACACACAGGTGAGCCAGACTGGTTTCCTGCTATGCATTTGTCAGTGTTCAGTTGAGGCACAGGGGCCTTGGCATGAATTGGAACCAGGTCTGCCAGTGTCACAGTATTGCTTTAATCCACAGTGCAGACTCTAAAGTGAGAACAGATGGACTTTGCTTGCTTTTCGTTAACCTTTTTGCTTGACTAATTTCCAGGCTGTCTCCTTTCTATGGTGGTTTGCCACAGCTGTCTAGGACTCAGCATTATATTAGAAACACTTTCTCTAAACTTTCTCTTTGTGCTCCCCATCTATTCATGGGACATGAAACAAATCTTTGCCTCTCTATTTAATTTTCTTAAATGAATGTCAAATGCACATATGAAAATTCCCATTTGTTTGCGATATCTCCTTTATAGGCATGGCTGGTAATTAGGAATTAGTGGAGCTAAATCCTACTAATAACATCCCTATTTAAAAAAAAACTGGCCCAAATATTCTGCACTGATGTAAATCCTTCCTACTCAAGGAATTAGTTCCGATTTACACTGGTGTAACAACAGAGTTTTGGACCTCTGGGTAAAGTAGGATCAAACTGGGGCTGATGCTGTTCTAGCAGGACTGGAGAGGAGCACTGTTAGTGGGTGGCATCTGGCCCAGGTTAACATAGTTCTACTGAAGCCTTCCTTCACATGGTAACAGCAAGCAAGCATGGAAGGGACTATGACGGGCCAGTTTTTCTCCCTATAAAAGCTGAGCATGGGATCTTTCTGGCGTTATCTGCAGGAATGCACGAAAGTAATTGGGAGGGTTCAAGCTTGGCTCCGCTACCCATCACTGCTGCTCAACCCTTTGTTTAGCACAGAAGGAGGAAACAGGCCAGGGGGCACATGGGTCTATGCTTGGGGCTCCTACACGGAGCAAGCTGTGGAGGTGGTTCTTTGTAGGTGGCTGAAGGAAGCTGGATGGGGAGAGTCTGTAAGAGCAGAGGGAAGGGTAACAGTATTTTGACCACTTCTTTGGGGCCCTAGCTGTCACGGAGTGTTGACATAGCTCCTAAAATGCTATATTTCCTGAGATGTAAATACTAAGTGCTGACCATTTCTCAGGGGTATGGCTAGCCTTCCCTGTCACTGGTTTGCCCTGTAACTCTGTTTAAACGGTGCATAATTGGGATTTTATCTACTGTAGTCCTGTTAGACCCTCACTAGTGGTGTTGACACAGTTCCTTTCCCAGTATGCCATCCAATTGTTAGAATTCAGCACTGATACCATACAAATGCACTTCGCATACTTGGATTCAGTATAAAAACAGTCTGTCCTCTGTTTATTGGCACATTTTCTTAAGACAAACAGCAGCATTCCAAAGCCTCAACATTAGGAATAAATGTTTGTCATTGGAATGTTCGCCATTCTCAGCCTTGTCCAGAGTTGCTTCTTGAAGACAAAATATTCAAATTGGGTGCCTGAAGCTAGGCACCTAAATCAATGTGCATAGGCACCTTAATCAGTGTCCCACGTGCTGGGCACCCAGTCACTTTGATCAGGTTTGTGGGTCCAACCACTGCTGAATCAGGTCACACATGTAGGTGCCTAAATATGGATTTAAGTGATTAACAACAGACACACAGGTTTGAAAATTTCGATTTTTGTCACTAATTTAGGGCCAAAATGTATCTGCTTAAAGACAGGTTGCTTAACAAGCATAGATTTTGGGGCAGGTTTGTATGTACTACATGGACAAACAATCAGTTGAAAGCACAACTTGCACTTGTCAGAGGGGACGCTAGGCTTTTTAAAAATTTGTCTTCCCACATATTGTACTCACTGGCTTACGTGAACCTCTATTAATTTGGCTCCTGAAGGTTTAATCAAATTAATCTTTAATCAAATTGAAAAATAATAGAATGTCTACCCTTCATTTTGATCAGTTTTCTTTGCTTTCGCCAGGGGTTATTGGTAGCGCCGTCATTGGCAGGTTGATACCGTAAATGTTCTTCCCCAGTGTTGGTATCCCAACATTTTTCCTTTGTGACAACACAGTTGAGTTCCCGGGAATGGAAGATGGGGTGGAAGAGCAAGGAAAGCTACCTTTTGGAAGTTAGAAAGTGTATGGATAAAGTGGGAACTGGCAAAAGCCAAACAGAGATGGCTGAAAAGGATATCCCTCAAAGGATATTAAAACCAATAGTAAAAGGTTCAATAGCTATATAAATAAAAAGAAAACAAGGAAAGAAGTGGCCCCGCTATACAATGAGGTTGGGGTGGAGATTAAAGATAATCTAGGCATGGCCCAACACCTAAACAAATACTTTGCCTCATTTTGTAATAAAGGTAATGAAAAGCTAATGGGGTAGTGGCAGGGTCGCTAATGGGAATGAGGATATGGAAGTAGAAATGACCACATCTGAGGTGAAAGTCACACTCAAACAGCTTAATGGGACTAAACTGCGGGACCTGGATCATCTCCATCCAAGAATATTAAAGGAACTGGCACATGAAATTGCAAGCCCAATAGCAAGGATTTTAATGAATCTGTATACTCCGGGGCTGTACCCTATGACAGGAGAATTGCTAATATAGTTCCCATTTTTAAGAAAAGGAAAAAATGTGTTCCAGGAAACTACGAGCCTGTTAGTTGTGTCTTCAATTGTATGGAAGGTCTTAGAGCAAACTTTAAAAAAAGAAAGTAGTTAAGGACATAGAGGTTAACAGTAATTGGGATAAAATACAACATGGTTTTGCAAAAGGTGGACCATGCCAGAACAACCTGATCCCCTTCTTGGAGAAGATAATTGATTTTTTACACAAAGGAAATGCAGTAGATCTAATTTATGTGGATTTCAGTACGGCATTTGGTACAGTTCCACATGGGAAATTATTAATTAAATTGGAGAAGATGTGGATTAGTGAGAGAACTGAAAGGTGGATAAGAAATTGGCTAAAGGGGAGACTGCAACAGGTCAGGCTGGAGGGAGGTTACTAGTGGAGTTCCTCAGGGATCATTCCTGGGGCCAAACTTATTTAACATTTTTGTTAATGATGTTAGCACAAAAAGTGGGAGTGTGCTAATCAAATTTGTGGATGACACAAAGTTGGAAGGAATTGCCAATGCGGATAAGGACCAGAATATCATACAAGAAGATCAGGAGGACCTTGAAAACTGGAGTACTAGAAATAGGATGAAATTTAATAGTGTGAAGTGCAGGGTCATGTACTTAGGGACTAACAACAAGAATTTTTGCTATTAGCTTGGAACTTATCAGTTGGAAGTGACAGAGAAAGACCTGGGTGTATTGCTTGATCACAGGATGACTATGAGCTGCCAATGTGATGTGGTTGTAAAAAAGCTAATACAGTCCTAGGATGCATCAGGCAAGTTATTTCCAGTAAAGATAGGGAAGTGTTAGTACGGTTACACAAGGCATTGGCGAGAACTCATCTGGAATATTGTGTGCAAGTCTGGTCTCTCATGAATAAGAAAGATGAATTAAAACTGGAACAGGTGCAGAGAAGGGCTACTAGGATTATCAGAATAATGCAAAACTTACTTTATGAGAGGAGACTCAAAGACCTTGGCTTGTTTAGCCTAGCCAAAAGAAGGCTGAGGGGCGATATGATTGCTCTTTATAAATACATCAGAGCGATAAATACCAGGAAGGGAGGGGAGTTATATAAGTTAAGTGCCAATGTGGACACAATAACAAATGGATATAAATGGCCATCAACAAGTTTAGGCTTGAAATTAGACGAAGGTTTCTAACCATCAGAGGAGTGAAGTTCTGGAACAGCCTTCCAAGGGAGCAGTGGGGGGCAAAAAACTTAACTGGCTTCAAGACTGAGCTTGATTAGTTTATAGAGGCAATTGTATGATGCGACTGCCTACAATGACATATAGCTGACTTGTGACTGCTACGGCTGGTGATGGGACACCAGATGGGGAGAGCTACTGCAAAGAATTCTTTCCCAGATGCCTGTCCGGTGCATCTTGCCCACATGCTCAGGATCCAACTGATTGCCATATTTGGGATTGGGAAGGAATTTTCCAGAGAAAGATTGGCAGAGACCCTGGGGTTTTTTCGCCTTCCTCTGCAGCATGGGGCACAGTTACTTGCAGGTTTAAACTAGTGTATATGGCGGATTCTTCGTAACCAAAGTCTTTAAATCATGATTTGAGGACCTCAGTAACTCAGCCAGAGGCTAGGGGTCTGTTGCAGGAGTTGATGGCCGAGGTTCTGTGGCCTGCAATGTGCAGGAGGTCAGACTAGATGGTCATGATGGTCCCTTGTAACTTTAGAGTCTTTGAATGACTTTGAACTACGGTGCCACTATGTGCCTGGAAACCATCACTTCTGTGTGACCATGTTTTATAAAGGACATCATGAGGCATGTCTGTGTATCTGAGGTTACAGTCAAGTTCTTGCAAAATCAGTTGTGGTCTCAGTCTAGTCCCTGTATCATTAAAACCCAGTGTGACGCCCTGGCATCCCCTTATTCACCACTGTCCTATAATTAGGATATGTTTTGCACAAAGTATGCCTTGTGAGGTATCACTCTAAAAGTCTTGATCTGCTAGACATTAATATCTATCGTATGTGAAGTTTGGCTATGTTTGTGTTACTGAAACATGTTGTGAGGTAGAAAACACCCACAAGCAGCCTTTCAGGTACAACAGTAAAAAGACTTAACAATGTTAATGGCTCATTGAGGAAATGCACCCAAGCACAAGGATTACCCCAGGAACTGTGTACAATAGAAACCTCTCAGAGATAGCACTACACAATGGGAACTGTTTGACCCAGGTCACAGCAAAAGAGCTTTCCAGCAACTTGGAAAAAGATATAAAAGGGGGAAATGACATCATGATGGTACCTTATTCTCCCTAAAAAACTTGGAAACTCCTGAGGAACACAGACTGAACTGGGGGAAGTGATGGTCCCAGGCTGAAGGGATTTCTAGCCTGTGTATGAAAACTTGGGAAACCCAAGCTGCAAAGCAAAGGCAGCGTGTGCCTTAAGAATCTGCCAGCCTGTTTATCACTGAGGGTGAGAATTTGCTAATTCATATCCTACTTATCTAGTATGTTGTTAAGCTCAGTTTGCGGTTTTGTGTATTTACCAGGTAATGTGATCTGTTTGCTATTCCTTATAATCACTTAACATCTATCCTTTTGCAGTTAATAAACTTATTTTGTGTTTTAATCCAAACCAGTGTGCATTTGACTAAGATGCCTGGGGAAAATCTCAGCTACCACAAGTGTGCATGGTCCTCTTCACATTGAGGGAGAGGCGGACTGGGTATTAAACCCACATACTGGCCAGATTTGACCAGGGCAGGATGGTACTGCTCTGGGGTCCTAGCCTGGGAGGCTGGTAGTTAGAGAGCCTCCATGTAACTGCAACTGGGTACTGTGTCCCCTACCTGTGTGAATGCTGGTGAAAGTGCAAGCTTGGAGGGCTTTGCAGCTTGTCACAGCAACACAGTGTGAGAGGGAGCCCAGGCTGGTGGGTTAGAGGGCTCAGTGGAACCCCAATTCCAGGTGGCACCCCAGTGGCACCCCATCACACCCAGCACTAATTGTCTTTTCTGTTGGCAGTACCTGCAGATGGGCTGAGGCCAGTGAGTAAATAGGCAGGAAGGCTGAGTTCCTCATTCTCCCATGGACGTGTTCCTGGTAGATCATTGGGGAGGCTATATGGACAAACCTTGCATTGCTGCTGCTTGTAGTGTACCTATTTTGTGGACACAGACTTCCATTTCCAGGTGTATCAATCTTTCACGAGTATAGTGTTCACCTTCCAAAGAAGGAAAAAAGCTTATATATTTTTTTCTGATTTTAGTTATCACCACTGGATCTTGTCATGATTTCATCTATTAGATGAAAGGTCAGATAAATTCTCCTTGCACAAGTGCCTAAAAGACCACGATGAAATCACCTTTTAACCTTCTCTTTGATAACATACAGCTTGTGCTTCTTAACTCACATTGCAAAGCTTGTGTTCTGGACTTGACATCTGTTCTTATAGCTATTCTCTAAACGCTCTCCAGTTTTTCAGCTTCCTTTTTACAGTATGGACTTCAGAACTGGCCACAGCATTCCAGTGGTGCACTCATCTCCCTACTTTTACTCTATATTCCCGTTTTTACGGCTGTATCCAAATTGGTTAGAAAAAAATTATTTCTTGGAGCTAAGGGAAAAATCCCATACTGCCTATAAGTAGGAACAGTGTTGGGGAAGGGGAACTGTCTTCATGGTGGTCTCATAGCCATGGTGTTGGTGCAGACAGAGTGGCTTGGGGCAGGTTGTGTTCTGCAATGCACCTTACTGCTGCTCCTGAAAGAAGCAGAGTGCAACCCCACTAAAGTTTTGTGCCAAGCATAGCATATGTGCAGATAGGTCAGAGTATGGCATTCATCAAAGTTTGCAGCTCCTGAGCCTCTGTGATGAGTGTGTTAGCCAGCTCTCATGGGTGCTAATGGGGAATTTTGTCCTGCTGTTATGTAGGCGTGTTTGGGGTGGGATAAATATTCTGTTCTCTTGACCCTGCAATCACTTCCTGCCCTGGGTTGCATAGTGCAGTATTTGACCCCACACATTTTTTTAATTCTGTTGTGCTTTTGTAACATTTGAAAAACTTAAACATAGCAAGATACTATATGATGATGATGATGCACCTGAAACTTGATATAACCAGAAAACATGTCTCAAATGCCCATTTCACTAGTTTTCTGTTGTTCATTAGCAAGTACTGTTAGTGTTACTCTTAATAGAACACATACTTCTCTTATCCCTTTTGCTTCACAGAGCATAACTGATAACCCTGTTGCTTTTTTTCCCAGTTGGATTTTTCTAAAAGTAAGTACGATAAACTCTTGTCTGCCTTCCTCTCATCTATAAAAAATAAACACAGTGGGAAGTTCGTATGACACTGAAATAAGCGTTAACCAGTAACTCAGTATTAAAATAGCACATAATACTGACATTGAGTGACAGCCTCAACATAATGGAATTTCCCCAAAACAGCAGCACAATTCTAGCTTCCTGGCTGTTACTGCTTCCTGTGTTAGATAGACACTAGAGTCATGTTAATATTTTCACATTTATTGCTAAAGTAAATTATTTTCAATGCCCTCTTGAAACTCCACATTTTATATTGTTAGTAACGCCCCTGATTTGATAGCTGTATATGCGACATTGCTGTTAAATATTAGTACAACTGAGTCATGTTTTTATTAGGCTGCATTGACTTTCACAAGGATTTTCATACAATCTTTCAGCTTATATAAACACAGTAGTCTACACTTAGCCTGGTATACTTCCATTGAATTTAGTGCAGTTATACCAGGCATGAATGGAACTCAGTTTTTGTGCCTAACATGCTGAGCATGCAAAAATGTAAAACAATTAACAAAATAGTAACACTTTACTGGTTTTATTATCTGTTTTACAGAGTTGTAACTGTTTATGGCAGGTGTGGCCAAACTGTGGTTCAGGATCCACCTGCGGCTCTTTTACAGTTAAAGTGTGGCTCCTGGAGCACCCCCTCCACACTTCCCCTCCCAGTCTCTGCCTACAAGATTGGGCAAAGGGGAGCTCAGGGCTTCTGCCCTGCGGCATCAGGGTGGTGGGACTAGGGGCTTCTGCCCTGCAGAAAGGGTGGTCTAAAGGCTTTAGTCGGGGCAGGGGGGAGGGGGAGGGCATTGTGACAGAAGCCCTGCACCCCGGCATGTGCCGCCCTGCAGGGCAGGTTGTGCGTGTCTTGCGGCTCTCAAACTTCTGAAGATTATGGTATGTGGCTCGGAGGGTCAGTACGTTTGGCCACTCCTGGTTTATGGTATCCTAAATGGTTCAGTGGTCTGGGCACTGGACTGGAAGCCAAGAATTCCTAAAAAAAATCCTGGCTTTGATATTGATATGACCTCTGTCTCTTTGGGCCAGTAAATTAGGGTCAAATTTTGAAAAGTGGCTTCTTAATTTCTGGTGTCTAACTTGCCCAAAAAATTAGAGGCCGTTTTGGCAATTTGGAAACAAACTTTGGTGTCCCAGGCTTTTTCCATCTGTAAAATGAAGTGAATCTCAGATATGTTTTGCTGACAGTGTTGTGAAGATGAATTAAGCAATCTTTATGAAGATGAAAAGTGTTATAATAAATAATTGCCAACTTTTATTAATTATTCTCATGGTGGTAGTGTCCAAAGTCCCTAGTCAGGATCAATTTAACCACAGTTAATGAAATGGTGTGGAATATGCTTTGTCCTTGTCTATGCTTGTGGCTAAACTACATTCAGCACTTGTCAGCCCTGGGTTATTTTGTAGGGTAGACAAGCCTTAAAGGACTCCACTTTTTGAAAGCAGAAAATACAACACACAAGCTATTCAGCTGTGTGTACATGGAGAGGTGGGGGCGTCTTTATTCACATCTGTAAGAAATACACGGCTACACGCTCTACAGTTAGAATGATTTAATATTTCTATTTTAATGTCTAATCTCTTGACTTTCTTCCAGTTAACTGAAGTTAACTATGTAGCTTCAAAGCATGAGAGTCACTGGAGTTAGCAGAGTGATCCTGAATGTAGATAGTACTGCTGCTGACATTTTGATCTCTGGGAAATATGAAGTGTAATTTTTTTATGGAGCCTCCATGTGTTTGCCAAATATGGAAATGCGAAGAGAGTGGGTAGTGCCTAGGCCTTCCAGCAGCTGCAATTTACAGAAGATATTCCTGAAACACTGGAACCTTTGCAGTAACAGAAAGACAAACTTCTCCATTGATTTTGAAATGCTGTTTTTTATCTAAAGTATCCCTAGCTCTCACAGCCTCTGAACAGCATCACTCCCAAGGTTCTTATCATTTGACAAGAAGATTCACACACACACAGAGAAGCAAAACGGTTAACTGTAACAATATCTTTGGATCGAACTGCTCCCCGGTTTGCTCACACATTGCCTTGTTTACCTTGGCTCTTCGTGGCATTCTCCCTAGTTCCCTGATGGAAGATTCCATTTTTGCCAGAGGGATGAGCTCTTTTGTTTTAATAATAATAATACAAATATACAGTAATTCTCTCTGTTGTAATCACTGTGGACGATACAATGTGCTTACTATTAGAAGGAAATGCAGGCGCAGGATTAGTACAAAATCCATTTGCATTTCAAATCAGCTGAGTCAACACAATATAATGGTCCTGCCTGTAGGTCCTTGGGGAGCCACAGTAGCTGACAATGTGTGCTTAAGAGGAGGGTCTTCATTTTTTTAAAGTCCTTCTCAATAGCCAGTGGCTCTGTTAATAGAGGTGCTTCATTGTAGCTGAGAGGACCATTGATGACTAAGGGTTGGTAACCTCAGTGCCTGACACACTGGCTGGGATTTTATTATATTTTTTAAATAATATTCATCTGGACAGGAAAAAAAAAATAAACCCCTGGCAACAGTTCAGAGAAGAGAAGCTGCTGCTGAAGTGCCTCTGCTCTTGCTGCCACTGATGCAAGCAGCTGTTTCCATCTGCACTGCAGTATTGCCGCCACTCCAGTCAGACCTCTCAGGGCTTTTTGCTGCGGGAATTAACAAGGAAGCTGGCCTTGCTTGCAGCTAGCTTCAGCTCAAGGCACGCTGAGGATGGGAGGTTCGCAGTCTCTGCAGCAGGCACAGATAAGTAGCCTGAATCGGGAACCTTCAGAGGCAATGTAAGTGTAGAATACCTTTGCTCCCTTCTTTTTTGTATTGCCAGGCCTTCCACCTTTCTGCACTTTACATGCATGGTATATACTGAGAGGCCTTTGTTAATATTAATTGAAGATACAATTAAAGTTTTGCTATGTTTTGACCATTGCTATTTCTTTAATACTTTCATAGCACATAGGCATTCTGGGTTGACTCACTGTCTCGATTCATTTATGTCAGGTCATAGCTGTATACCTTATGTTTGTCTTTTATATGGTGTGGATGCATAATCAATCAAACACAATGACAATTTCCAGCGAAAATCACCTCCATGTTTCTGTTTAAAATGTACAGTGTTTAGCTGCATTTCACAGTTTTCCAGGGCTTCTTTCCTTTCCATACAGATGGGGGTTTTTTTGTATTTTTTCAACTCACATCACCCTTATCAACATCAACCTATGTCGTCTTAACGTTATTTCCTGTGATGAATCATAATAACAAGGTGTCCTTAGATCCCTTCTCATTGAAGGGCAATCATGAACGATAGACTTGTTCGCTTTTCCCTTTTGCAAACAATTACTGCTCATTTAGAACACTGTACAATTTTGTTTTCAGAAGAGTATATCAGATACACTAACAACAAAGTCATTTACCATTTGTAAACTGGAATTGATCATTTATTGTTTGTGGATTTATCAGTTCACTAGCCAGCAATCTGTGTGTGTTTTTTGTTTTTTCCTGTAAACCACCGAGCTAATGTATAAGGAAGTAGCCTTTATCCTCCAATGGATTTTTATTAGATCTGCCATGTCTTTTATTGTTTCAGTCATACAGACCATATTTAATTAACGTGTTCAAAATTTAGTTTAGCCTCAGTAAGATACCTTAAGCTCACCACAATGTATGTATGTCATTACAAAGACAGGTGTCTAAAACTGACCTAATTTAGCTCATTTTTATTTACTTTTTTCAATGCAACATCTTTTTCCTAATATAAATCTTACATTCTCAGAGTGCTTAAACATTTTGTGTGTGTTTCTTATAAGAATGTCTTCAGAGTCAATGGAGAGTAATAGTACAGTAACCGGCTTTTAACTGGCCTGATCATAAGGCCATACAGCTCCTATTGTAAGATTCCAGTGTACCCTGCAGAGAGCTTTGCTTGATATGATGTTATTACATTCATAAGATACTGGCCTAAATGGGTTTCGGCAGCCTTTGTTCTTAGCTCCGATATACCGGTGCAGATATTTTCCATATAGTCCTGTTTTATGTAATGCTAATATTCTCACGTTAAACATCTGTTTTAATTGGAATGAAGTGATGCTTCTTTATCTTTAAAACCTGTTTAAATTTATGTTTTCATCTACACACAGAACTGTATCTATTTTTTTAACATTGACTCATGTTGTCAGGCAATATGCATAGTGCATTGTTTCATTTATAATTTTCACAGCCTTTTAAGAATTCGTTACATCACAGCCTTGAAAACACATTGATGAAACAGTACTAGTTCTTGTCTTATGGACAGTGAAAATCAAATGCACTGTCACATCTTTCAGCAATGTTTGTGTACAGAAATAATATTCTAGATCCTTTATCTTTAAAAGAATTGCTATAGAGTTTCAATTTAACCTCTTTGTGCCTAGTATGAACCACTGACGTAACCTTCTGTTCATAAGTCAGTAGAAAACTGGTGATGTATTTGGGAATAGTTAGTGAAAGATGTTGATGGTCTTGTAGCACATGAATAATAAATAATATTGAATTAAGAAAATACAGTATTTCCTAAAAAATCCAAACTGCCTGCTATGAAAAATAAGCTATTAAAGCATGGGGACCCCTCTCTTTCTCCATGAATATGTGTGGGCCTATATTGACAAAATGTGCGTCTAACTGCTATGTCTTGTGGAGACCTGCTATGGTATGAAGTTGAGCATATCTATATATGAATTGCATTTGCTGCTCGGCTTCCTATCTGCCTCTCTTTTTGTGGGTGCATTTTGCTTCTGCAAAATTGCACCCATATAACTTTGCACCTGCAAACAAATTGTGGATGCCAATACTGGCAGTTTGGGTAGCTAAATATCTGACTTACACAGGTAAATCAGGTGGTAAGCTATCTGGTAAGTTTCACTGGATCTTAAGCAACCCTTCTGTGATCCAACAAGGATTGGTTCTTAATGGAGTTGGCCATAAGAATTGTACTTTCTGTGCTCTATTCTCCTCTAGATTACAACTCTGTAAATCAGGAGTCACTACTGAAGTCAATGGAGTTACGCTGATTTAAAAAAAAAATCAGCATAAGAGGAGAACTAGATTCTGGTATACTTGGGAAAAATCTCTTAAAGACAGGTTGCTTAACAAGCATAGATTTTTGGACAGATTTTGATGTACTACATGGACAAACAATCAGTTGAAAGCACAACTTGCACTTGTCAGAGGGGACGCTAGGCTTTTTAAAAATTTGTCTTCCCACATATTGTACTCACTGGCTTACGTGAACCTCTATTAATTTGGCTCCTGAAGGTTTAATCAAATTAATCTTTAATCAAATTGAAAAATAATAGAATGTCTACCCTTCATTTTTATCAGTTTTCTTTGCTTTCGCCAGGGGTTATTGGTAGCGCCGTCATTGGCAGTAAACAGTTGACTTTTAATAAGGAAGGTCATAGTTCTGAATGGGATAAAAGGAAAGAGTCCAAGGGAAGTGCATGATAATAAAAGCTGTGTAATTCAGACCTGGTTATTGATACTGTAAGCTCTGCCATGTGCTGTACAAACTGCAGTATGCACCCTGGTGGTCAGATGGATAGCAAAATCAAGTGCTTGTTTCAGTCACAATAATGGGTATGGACTTGATTGAAATGAGTGTAGGTTAATATTTGTATGCTGTATTTGGGTGTGTGAATACTTGTGTTATATACACACATACAAAATGTGTGGCAGTGAGATTTTTTTTCCTGCTTAACCTTTGACTGACTCACTAAGAGAATCTTTGAGGATAAAAATCATATTCAGCTGCCAACTGTTACATTATTTATATTCTAGTGTTTAATAATATTTCTAACTCTTCATAATATTAGCAAAGTAGAACTGGTAGTGAATATTTATCCATGTTTTATCTCATTGATCCTTGGCTCCTTATCAAATTCCAAGATTTTCCCCTGCACTAAACACATCTTGCTTTGAGAGGCTCATTATAGACACCATCCTTGTAGCCAGAGGGGATTGGTTAAGATTCATTCAGAGCCCATCAGCCAATTCCTTGATTAGCCAAAGGGTTGATGATGTTACTTCCTCCCATCGAGAGCTGTCTCTGTGAAATTTTCACCCCCTGCCAATCCAAGGAGAAAATGACTGAGAGTTGAGCCAACTCTGACTGAATCAGTGGTGAAACTCCCATTGACATCAGTGGGAGCTGGATCAGAACCCAAGAAAAGGAACTCAACGCTACAGATCATTGGTATTAGGCCAAAGCTTTGGTGCCCCTGCAGGTTGTTGTTCAGTATTCCTTTCCATTGTGTGTAGTCTTTTTTTGGTATCTTGGTTGCCTAGAAAGGCTCAAACATGAGTGGCTGTCGGATTTGTGTTAAGAGCTGTAGTTAGCTAACTGGGTGTTTTATGTTTGCGTGTACATAAACACAGGCATCGTTGACCATTTTATTTTCTTATTTTTTTTCTTTAAAAATACTTTAAATGTATTTAAATTTAATTGTAGCTTTGCCTTCTCACAGGTTTAAAGGAAATTAATTACTCTAGCTAATTTAGTTGTTCGGGAAAAATAATTTTAATAGTATGAGGAAGGATTTTTTATGACCTGATTCTGGCAAAAGTGCAGCTGTTTTATATAAAACTTGTTTATACTAATAGTGTTAAAGGTTTTTGTTTTCTATTTAACCAAAATTGGTAGTGATCCAGACTGATAGGTTGTCCATCCTGCATGGTTGTAGTAAGCACTAGTGCAGCATAAGTTTAATTTCTGATCCAGCCTTTGTTGACCACTCTGTCTATCCTGCAGGGGAATACATTCAGTCCAAGAGGTCTCTCTACTCGGGGGTTACCTGCATGAATTAATGAGAATGGTTCATCTAGTCAAGGAAAGAGGAGAAATGCCATGTGATTTCTGCCATCAAACTTCCCATCTTCTATCCTAGCAACCCTGGTCTGAACTCTTAATGGCCTGATCCAGTGAAGTCCAATGGAAGTGTTTTTATTGACTTCAGAGGGCTTTGTTATATGCCCATATGTATCACTAACAGCAGTCTGGTCAAGTGTGCAGAGACTCAAAACCAGAAAACAGGTTTCAGAGTAACAGCTGTGTTAGTCTGTATTCGCAAAAAGAAAAGGAGTACTTGTGGCACCTTAGAGACTAACCAATTTATTTGAGCATGAGCTTTCGTGAGCTACAGCTCACTTCATCGGATGCATACCGTGCTATGCATCCGATGAAGTGAGCTGTAGCTCACGAAAGCTCATGCTCAAATAAATTGGTTAGTCTCTAAGGTGCCACAAGTACTCCTTTTCTTTTTGTGAAAACCAGAAAAGTTAGCCAAAAGTTTTTAGGGGGTATACAGGGACATGACCAAAATTTGAGCACTTATCCTTTGTTTCCAAGGCACGTAATACAGTTCTGTGTCACATAAAATGTATTTTTACAATTGCCTACATTGTGCTTGTGATATGGACCGTAATGGCTCCTTTGGAATCGTTATACCTGTTCTGTAACTATTCATATAGGCAATTTGTAAAATGTATACTGGTATTGCTATTAGAAATCTGTATAAAAAGGCATTTCTATACATACATTGTAGCCATTATTTAAAATTAAATAGTTCACCCATTAATTTTTTTTTTTAATTTATGAAAACGACTGGTAATTTGCAGGTGAAGTTTTTGCTTGTTAAATTTATATCAGTCATGTTTTCAAACAGTGTGTTTTGAAATATTAATGCCTGCGGATATTTTCATTTTTTGTAATACTTGTATGGTACATTCAAAATAGCTCTATCCATAAATACATAACTTTCCTTTTTCTGAGATCTTATGTCAATACAGAGTTTTTGCATTTACTAATTGGCTTTATAGCATTCCCTAACTTATTTATTTTGTTACAAAAAAGTGTCAAGGAATTAGCTATATAATGTCCCTCCCCTCAAAGTCAATGGGGCAAATTCTTCAACTGAGGCTGCACAGGGCTTAATTGAGGCCTCAATTTGGTTTAATAAAAATATGGAAATGATGTCACTAAATCTTATGCAAGCTGTTACCCCCAATGTTAGATGCCTCTGTGAGGCGTTTTTATATTTTGCCTAGGGAATCCTTGAGGTCTTCTGCCTACCTGAAGAAACATTAAGTGCTTTTGTGAAAAATGAGGGGAGGGAGGAAAAGTAGTATATCCTACTTAATAGATATATGTGTATTTAGAGTGGCTGCTTTTATTGGCAAAATAAGTAATACTGCTTTATACTCCTTGTAGCTCTGCAGAGCTAACAAAACAAAGAGAAAACTAGCTGGATTCTGTATTTCTTGTGTCATCAAAAGAATTGTTTACTACATTCCAATTGGTCAAACCTGTGCAAAGATATTTGAATTGTATGAGGTTGCACGGAGGCCACAGAGGGCCTAGTATGGCCTACATAACCTATATCAGGGGTGGCCAACCTAAGCCTGAGAAGGAGCCAGAATTTACCAACGTACATTGCCAAAGAGCCACAGTAATACGTCAGCAGCCCCCATATGCTCCCCCCACCCGCTCCCAGCACCTCCCACCCACTGGCAGCCCCGCCAATCAGCGCCTTCCCGTCCCTCCCCACACCTCCCGATCAACTGTTTCGTGGCATGCAGGAGGCTCTGGGGAGGAGGGGGAGGAGCAAGGGTGTGGCAGGGTCAGGGGAGGAGGTGGGAAGGGGTGGAGTGGGGCAGGGCCTGTGGCAGAGCCAGGGGTTGAGCAGTGAGCACACACACACACACCCGGCACATTGGAAAGTTGGCACATGTAGATGCAGCCCCGGAGTTGGTGCCTATACAAGGAGCCACATATTAACTTCTGAAGAGCCGCATGGCTCTCTGGAGCCATGGGTTGGCCACCTCTGAGCTATATAGATGGGGATAATGTGCAAGATGGAAGCTTTTGAAGCCCAGGTAGAGTTTGGCCCTGGCAGACAGAAGTTTTAATTTGTAAACTAAACACTTTTTATTTGGAAAATCATTTAGAGTCACTAAATGTTGAACTTAGCATCACCATTTTTATAGTCAATGTTAGCAGTAGAACTTTATCCATCTTAAGTGTTCCATACAGCTGCCATCTATCCAGCCAACAGAGGAGTTGAGGCTGTTCAGCACCTCCCAGCTTTGCAAGCTACAGAATCAAGGCCTTAGTTTCCTTGGAGTGAAAAATCAAGTTTGAAAAAAATCCAGGCCTTTTTCATTTCAAGTTTCTTCAAAAGAGGGAAGGTTCTGAAATTAAAATAAATATTCAGGTTTGCAGACTTCTCCGATTGTGGGCATTTTTTTTCTGCACACTGTGACGTTATTCCTCATGTTAAACATATATCAGCTTTTATTTGAAATGCAGAAATAATTAGGCTCAAAGGAAATCTCTGCTTGAATTTTCATCTGCTTCAGTATATAAAGTTACATTTATTGAGCCTGCTATCTGTTTCTTGCTTTAATTTAAGAGACTTCAGAGGTTTGCTGGGAATGGATTTTTTTTTTAATCTTTCAGGGAAAGAATCCGAGAGCCTCATATTTTAACTTCCAAAGTGCAGGGCCATCACTTCATAATACAGATGGGACTAGGGAAGAAACAAAAAATGTGTATCTTATCTCTCCATGTTCTTGGGAGATAGAAGTATGACGCGAGTCAATTAGGTGTCATCCTAAATCACCTACCACTTTTACCAGCACACCATTGTGCTGAGAAGGCTCCTAATGTGGCAGGACTTTCTCTCAGTGCTTATTGAGATGCTGTTTCATTGTATTGAGAGAATTGGAGCAGCATATGGTCTGTAACATGAAGAGTGAAGTCATGGCTCCATGGAAGTCAAATCTTCCACTGGCTTCCATCAGCCAGCATTTCACCTGAAGTGTGCAGTCTAGCCTCTGTTTCAAAAAGGAAAATAACTAAGGGAGCAATTGTTCTCTGACATAATTAGCATGTACAATGGTTGTCTTTTTAGTTGATGAGGCTGTGTCACTCCTTTTCTCCCTTGTACGGGCTGGCAGTGTTGTCTTTCATTCAGTTTTCTTCATGTTGGCCATGGAGGAATAAAGTTTAGTGAAAATCTGTTCCTGGAGGGCCAAACTCTGCCCTGCTCTAATTCCCATGCATTCAGTGAGTTCAGAGGGGTTGCACAAGGATAAGCAAGGAAGAATTTGTCTTGGTGAAGAGATATTAGGAACTTCTCCTCTTTCCTGTACTGCATTTGTCAAATGACAAATTTAATCCTTCGCCCCCTCCCTGGAAGGAGCCACAGTCAAACCAGTATAAGGTTTTCACCAGAATGACAAGGGAACAGTTTCTCTCTGCATTACAGACTAATGCTGTTTCATGAATCTTCAGTATTACCATAGCCAGGGGTTCTCCCAGAGGGTTAAATAAGTCATAGATCCATTTCCACAACTTGCAGAGATGGGTTTTTTGCTGCTGTCTTCTGAACTCTGTAGTTGAGCTAATCTGTGAGCTACAGAGAGCCTGTCCCTAGCAGGATTTAAGGGAAAGTTCTGATGAATGAAGTAACCAAAACAAAAAAGAAAAGGAGTACTTGTGGCACCTTAGAGACTAACCAATTTATTTGAGCATAAGCTGTCTTGAGCTACAGCTCACTTCATCGGATGCATACTGTGGAAAGTGTAGAAGATTTTTTTATATACACACAAACCTTTTTTTCAAGCTTTATGTGTATATAAAAAGATCTTCTACACTTTCCACAGTATGCATCCGATGAAGTGAGCTGTAGCTCACGAAAGCTTATGCTCAAATAAATTGGTTAGTCTCTAAGGTGCCACAAGTACTCCTTTTTGCGAATACAGACTAACAGGGCTGTTACTCTGTAACCAAAACATATAGCTCTTGTTTCAAATGTGGTGTTGGTGATTTTCCTTTGCAGTCTTTGCATGTTATTGTAAAGCATTAAGAATGGAGCCACCTGGCTTGCATACCAAAGGTATATTTAACAGGCTTTTGTTTCCTGCATTAAGATTTTAGTACTTGGCACTAAGTGGCAAATGAAAGATGCCTGTCCTGAGTAGGAAATACTTCTGCCTTTAACAGCTGATGTTAATTTGAATGCCATCAGTCTGTAACCTCAGTACCATGAATAAGGTACACCAGTAATTTGGAGTCCAACTGTTAGATAATTTTAACTGTTTTCCTGGTAAGTGTTTTCTAGCTCTGAATATTGGGATATCCTAAATATGTCTTTGTTTCCTCCCATCTCTTAAGAGACTTCTGCATTTTTAGTGCATATAGAACAGTGACCTGGTTAGTTAGAGGTACACAGATGACAATCTTGTTGTGATGCTATCAAGATAATTGTCTGTTGATGAAGTGATTTCTATTGAAAAAGAAACATGGGCTAAGAAGAGGTTTGAGAATAGAAAATTCTACATATTGGGTCTGTTCTTTGAGTCCTGTCTCAATACCATATATGTGATCATTTAGAATAAACCTGGGGTAAAGAAAGAGGACAAACAGGCTTAGAAAGAGAGAGAGAGATGGGATTAACTTCATCATTCATTAATATTGCTAGTGCTGAAAAGCAAACCCTATTAGAGCTGTTAGCTCTCAGGAAAAATTATAAACGTTTAAAAGGAGATTTTTAATATTCGGTTTGGGCTCTCTTGACTTAAAGCAATACGAGGAACTTGGACTCTAGTCAGTTTCGAAATTGAGTTAAAAGTAGTTTTGGGTACTTCTGCACAGCTTGTGCCTGTGTCTCCTTGTCAGTTTTTGAGATTCTTTTTTCAGTTATGGGTTTCTATATTTTATTACTTTTTTCCCTTCTCTGTTGCTGTGTGAAAGGTGGGAACTGACCTTTATTAGGGAAAGAGTGAATCTGACCTAAACACTACTGTCAGTCAAATTCACAAAGTCAAGTAGAAAAATAATTTCATTTTTATCCAATCTTATTTAGTTCTTTTAACAATAGAAGGTAAAAGAGGGGGGAAATCAGAAGTCTTTGTTTTTTTAAAATTCGTTTACCTTTAATTCTTCTTAGTTGCATTATCAAATTAGCAACCTGACTCCCAGAATAGTCAGCCCAGGAGAAATCAGACTTTCGCATAGAGTGGGTGGTGGTTTTTGATTTACAGTTTTCCCTTTGTAATCTGTTTTAAAAAGACATTTTCAAAGTGATTTCCAGTATTTTAGACACAACTCCCATTAAGGATTTGCCACAGCTAAAAGTCCAAACAATACTTTGAAAATATAGTCCACAGCATCTAAGTATCTGTTGTCACTTAAAGAAAATCCACCACCTTGTTCTCACGGCTAAACTGTCCAGAGATCACAAAATGAAAATTCACTGCTCTTCTGATAGCATGTAAACCACGGTATGCATCTGATGAAGTGAGCTGTAGCTCACGAAAGCTCATGCTCAAATAAATTGGTTAGTCTCTAAGGTGCCACAAGTACTCCTTTTCTTTTTGCAAAGACAGACTAACACGGCTGTTACTCTGACACCTAATTTGTGTTACATTAGTCCAAGTATGTCACTGGACAGATTTATTCATCACACTGAATTTATAGTGCTGTAACTCCTATTAATATTGCAATGGAACTATTCCTGATTTACACTGGTATAGCTGAGGGAAGAATAGGCCCAGAGGGTACTTTTTTGGTGTAGAAGCGGAAGAGGGGGGGGGAGTGGAGGGTTGTCCAAAACAGGAAAACAGTCCCTGCTTCTAGTGCACATTATGCAGATTTATCTTTCTCCTTTATGTCCTTGAGTTAAACCTTGTGCTTGTCATGAACCATCATTTATGGACTGGGAAGCATCAGCTCCAATGTAATATTGATTATTTTCTGGGAAGCCATATTTTCCTTGAGGTTCTATAAGTATATTTATGCTGAAATAATCTTGAAATCCTTCTCTAGACACCAATTCCCACCCTGCTTGCGGCACACATTAATGCCACTACTACTACTTGTATAATTGCATTGCACTAATATAGGCTACCTTTCAGATGAACAGAATTTATTTTATGAGTTCCCTTTAAAAAATAAAAATGAAAACTGCCAAGTATGCTTCTCTTGCTTTCTAGTTCAAGCCATAAAATAGTCACATGACACTTAACAACTCCTTATCTTGGGGGAAAATTCTTTTGGACAAAAAAGGAAAAAACTCTTTAGTTGTTTAGCCATGTTTTAACTTGCTAAAACTATGTTCAGCAGAATTTACTGCAGCAGGAAGTTATCCAGATAGCTTTATTCTGTAGCCTGTTACCAATAAGTGAATATATTCACACAAGTTCCTTCCTCCTAGACGGATGTATATCTTTTGTGAAGATGCTTTTATTTGCATTGGTTCAGGAAGCTGGATGCCTGGGCCACTGCAGATGTAGCTTTGATGTGTTTTGGCATAATGTGGTCCAGTTCTAAGGTGGTTCCAGCATGAGATGCTCTACAGGGGCTATTAAATGAGTGTTACACAGGGAGGATGCAAGGAAACCCACTAACCAGGTAATCTATAATGAAATTGTTCTGTGACAAGATAATCCTCTGCTGCTTTTTGGCATTAAACTGGGTAAGAAAGAAACCTTCAAATATCCCATTGTTCAGAGGCATGTCAGGCACACATTGGCTTTTAAATACTTCTCTCCTGGTTGGTATCCCTAAACAGACCACATTATTTTCCCTGGAAATCATAGTTATTTACAAAGGGCCCAATCCTGCAAGACCCTGAGCACTGTCATTTTCCCATTGGCTTCTGTGGAAACTGAGGGCATTCCGCATCTCACAGACTCCCCAGAATCCTTCACAGAATAATATACTGCTAAATCCACCCCCACCCTCCTGCATACACACACACAATCCTGCGGCAGTCCAGCTAGTATTAGAAATGGTGACTTTTTGTATAAAAACAGCCATAAACTAAGTCCTGATTCTGATTTTATACCTGTACAAACCATTAATAATGGTCTACTTAAGACAGTGAAGTTACACCAGTGTCAGTGAGATTGGAATCAGATCCGTAATTTTGCCTTCAGCTCAGCTAGTCCCTCTTCGTTGGTTAGCACCATTGTCCAGACATTGTGACGGGCTTTGCAGTTTGCCTCCTCCCAGTATGGACTGAACATGGATTTATTAAATCATAAGATAGATGATCTTGTCACTGAAAATCCTTACAACTGTGTGATAGCAGTCCATTAATAGTTAATAGTCAAAAATGTGCCCCTAAGGAACGATCTTGTAAATGGATTCCAGTGACACATAAGTGACATGTATGCACCTCCCCCATCTTCTGACCAAGATAAAGGCAAAGTCCTGTACTGAAAATGCTCCCTCCTGGGAAGAAATGGAGTGAGCAGGGCAGATGGCTTTAAATGGCACCTGATAAGTTGCTGACCCAGCTTCTATAGGTCAGACTAAGGTCACTGTTCCTGTCCTTCACCATGAATGGAAAAAGGTTCACTGTGTTGGCTGTACTGCTGCACTGTGTCTGAGGATTTCGCCATTTTGATTGCCTACAGAATGTACATTGAGGGAAGGGCAGGGGAAACGATTGCAGATAATGAATCCTACAATAGTCCTACTTAACTTGTGCATATTTCTCTTTAGATTTTTCTATACCACTCATCACTATAACATCTAATGGTATCAGTTGCCTTAGATAATTAGATTACTTTACCTCAGCATTTGCACTGTTTCCTACGGGTCCCTATACAAATATATAACAACATTTTTGAGCATGACCACTGATGGATATTAAAAACGATTATATAAGAATACATGGATACAGCTAACAATCACAGTATTAAAGTGGCTAATTTAACTTAGAGTCCCATATTAACTTGTTTTATTGGAACTCACTGAGTAGGCAAATATTATACAATAAAATAATTAAATCTGATTTAACAATTATTTTGTATTGTAAAATGTTTCCCAGGTCTGGTACTAGAAATAATAAATCATCTTCAGCCATAATTGTGAAATATTTTTTCCCCTCAGTCCTTTTATGGAACATATTCTGTGGTCAGTAAATACCAGCTATCCTAAATAGTTAATTTAACTTTCCAAACAATATTTAGAGTTTAGGTGATCTTTGCTAATTCTGAACCATGAAACTGAGGACTGAGTTCATATGGTCAGATCATAAATAAATACACTGCACTGATGCAGGTTACAATTCTGGAACTGCAATATAATTTATACTAAATGTAAAATAACAGATTATCTGTTTATAACCGGAAACAAAACTCGTGGCCACTATTTGCATTTTTTCACCACAGATATTAGTAGCTTATTATTTGTATTTCTGTTGTGTCTTTGTGGAACAGAGTCATGGAAATCTACTACAGATAATAATTGTAGAATCATAGGGTATGTCTACACTACGAAATTAGGTCGAATTTATAGAAGTCGTTTTTTTAGAAATCGGTTTTATATATTTGAGTGTGTGTGTTCCCACAAAAAATGCTCTAAGTGCATTAAGTGCATTAACTCGGCGGAGTGCTTTCACAGTACCGAGGCTAGAGTCGACTTCCGGAGTGTTGCACTGTGGGTAGCTATCCCACAGTTCCCGCAGTCTCCGCTGCCCATTGGAATTCTGGGTTGAGATCCCAATGCCTGATGGGGCTAAAACATTGTCGCGGGTGGTTCTGGGTACATATCGTCAGGCCCCCGTTCCCTCCCTCCCTCCGTGAAAGCAAGGGCAGACAATCGTTTCGCGCCTTTTTTCCTGAGTTACTTGTGCAGACGCCATACCACGGCAAGCATGGAGCCCGCTCAGCTCACTGTCACCGTATGTCTCCTGGGTGCTGGCAGACGCGGTACGGCATTGCTACACAGCAGCAGCAACCCATTGCCTTGTGGCAGCAGACGGTGCAATAGGACTGGTAGCCGTCATCGTCATGTCCGAGGTGCTCCTGGTCGCCTCTGTGAGGTCGATGAGGAGCGCCTGGGCAGACATGGGTGCAGGGACTAAATTTGGAGTGACTTGACCAGGTCATTCTCTTTAGTCCTGCAGTCAGTCCTATTGAAGCATCTTATGATGAGTAGGCAGGTGATACGGATTGCTAGCAGTCCTATTGCATCATCTTCTGCCGAGCAGTCATGAGATGTGGATGGCATGCAGTCCTTCTGCACCGTCTGCTGCCAGCCAAAGATGTAAAAAATAGATGGAGTGGATCAAAACAAGAAATAGACCAGATTTGTTTTGTACTCATTTGCAAACCCCCCCTCTCTGGCCCCCGTCTAGGGGACTCATTCCTCTAGGTCACACTGCAGTCATTCACAGAGAAGGTGCAGCGAGGTAAATCTAGCCATTGGTGCACATTTTTTATTGGAACCCTCCGTGAAGTCCTGCCTGAAATATTCCTTGATGTAAAGCCACCCCCTTTGTTGATTTTAACTCTCTGTAAGCCAACCCTGTAAGCCGTGTCGTCAGTCGCCCCTCCCTGCATCAGAGTAACGGCAAACAATCGTGCATCTGAGTTGAGAGTGCTGTCCAGTCACAATGGAGCACTCTGGGATAGCTCCCGGAGGCCAATATCGTCAAATTGTGACCGCAGTTCCCCAAATTCGACCCGGCAAGGCCAATTTAAGTGCTAATCCACTTGTCAGGGGTGGAGTAAGGAAATCGATTTTAAAAGCCCTTTAAGTCGAAATAAAGGGCTTCATTGTGTGGACGGGTGCAGGTTTACATTAATTTAACTCTGCTAAATTCGACCTAAAGTCCTAGTGTAGACCAGGGCATAGAAATGTTGGGAAGGGAGGTCATCAAGTCCACTCCTGCTCTGAGGCAGGACCCAGTAAACCTAATCCATCCCTGACACGTGTTTGTCCAACCTGTTCTTAAAAACCTCCAATGATGGGGATTCCACAGTCTCCCTTGCAAGCTATGCCAGAGTTTAACTAACTTTATAGTTAGGTTGGATATTAGGAAAACTTTTTAAATCTCCCTAGCTGCAGATTAAGCCAATATTTTCTTAAGTGGACATGGAGAACAATTGATCACTGTTCTCTTTATTACAGCCCTTAACATACTTGAGGACTGTTATCAGATCCCCCTTCAGTCAGCTTTTCTCAAGAGTAAACATGCCCAGTTTTTTTAACCTTTCCTCATCAGTCAGGTTTCCTAAATCTTTTATCATTTTTGTTGTTCTCTCCAATTTGTCCCATCTTTCCTAATGTGTGGCAGCCAGAATTGAACACAATACTCCAGATGAGGCTTCATCAGCGCCAAATAGAGTGGGACACTTACCTCCTGCATCTTACATATGCCACTCCTGTTAATACATCCCAGAATATTAGCCATTTTTGCAACAGCATCACATTGTTCACTCAAATTCATTTTGTGATCAACTATAACCTCAGATCCTTTTCAGGATCTATCACCTATCCAGTTATTCCCCATTTTGTAGTTGTGCCTTTCATTTTTCCTTCCTAAGTGAAATACTTTGTATTTATCTTTAAGTGCAATTCATTCCAAAGTAAATGCCTGCAGAAGATCTGCAGAGTCCATTGGAAAGAGTTTCTTGCAACTTCAGAAATTCTAAGTAGAGCAAACCAACCTAAAGCATCAAACATGATAAGAAGATGATGACAGACATGCTTTAAGGATGCCACCAATACAACTTCCAAGTCGAGTGATAACATGGATAGCACCTGGGTAGAAGGGGGAAGAAAGGGCAAGCTAGAGAAATATTGCACAGGACAATAAAGAAAGAAGCCTAATCCATCAATATGACACTTAGAAGCCTGAACAGATGAGCACAAAGGTGAAATGGTGTTATACCAATAAAATAAAAACCAGCAGGATCTTATTAAAGAGGAAAAGGCAAAATACCACATTTATTGTGAATACAGAAAGAATCATAGTAAGCAGTTATAGCTATAACATTCCATTCAATCTCATATTCATTCACACACACACACACAGGTTCTGCAAGGTTGTTATCATAGTTACCAGCCTTAGAGTTGCTCATGCCAAGCCACTGGCCAGGTGGCCTGGACGTGAGGAGGGAGCAGGGCCTTGTCAGATGCTCATCTGATGCTCCTGGAAGTTGGTTTGCAGAATCAGACCCCAAAGTTCTCACTTTCTAGAGTCTATTTTTATAGGAACTTCTTCCTATGCCAGTCTATGGGAATTGCTTCATCATGCTGTTGCTGAATCAATCAGCAGATGGCTCATTCCTGACGGCTCCGTGCTGCCAGATGTTATCTTGTTCTTTGGTTCTCCCATTTTTGAGGCTGTTGGGTGGATTCCAGTCTGCCCTCCGGGGGTCCTCTGATTATTTCCACTTGACGCCTTCTTCAGCCGATGGACACTGGATTCTTAGGCTGGCACCTCCCTGATCATTCAGTTATTATCCACACCAAGCATCCGTCCACATACATCCTCTATCTCTATTTTAATCACAATTGTTAATACAACAAAAGGGCGGGGAGTCTCTGGGTGCTGTTTCTGTTGTTACAGAGTATTGCTTTGAGTCTCTCTCTGTGTGAATTGCTTTGAGAACAGATTCTGTCTTAGAATGTACTAAGGCAATTAGCAGCTTGCAAGTTTCACACATGGAGAGAAACAGTATCAAAAACCAAGAGACCTCTTAATTAGTAATACCCTGGAATTTAAACTATGGGGAATCAAACTCATTTGTGATTTTAATACAGAACTTCTTTAATATGATCCAACAATGGAGGAAACTGGTAGATGCCCTATGCACTTGAGGGTACAGGAGGATGAAGAAAGAAGTGCCTTTAAGTCTCAGTGAAGATTCTGTGTTGTTCTAGAGTCTGTACAGACACATAGTAACAGTCAGTTTTCTGCCCCAGAGAGTTGAGAATTTAATTAGACAAGGCAGGACACAGAGTTACGGAGATAGGTGAAGTGACTTGCCAAAGGTCATACAGTAGTTCAAAGGCAGAACTGAGAGTGTAACCCAGATTTTCTGCATCTCTGTCCAGTGCCCTATCACTAAAACATACTGCTGCTTAATATTGTTCTTGAGAAATTATATAGGGGAATCAGTTTTCCTATGGACAGGCAAGGTAAAGGATCATGTGGCTTGGCAGAAATAATACAGATCTTCTGTCTACTTTTCTAGAGCTTTGATATTGCTTTGGAAGTTTTAGGTTCTCCAAAGCTTAGGGTAAAGTGATAGCAGGATCGATGCCCAATAAGTCTATCTGCTTATATGGTCCTCATCGCTATAGTACCTGTTTCCCATTGAAGTAACTGGCAAAACTCCCGTTGACATCAGAGCAGAAGCAGTCCCACTATCCCAACTAGCTGAGTTCTGGTTCTGATTGCAGCAACATCACTGATTCTGAATTGTGCACAGTGATTTTTATGATGAAATATTTCTGAAAGAAATGGATGGAGGTAAGACCATAAAATTCGTACTTCCAGTTCACTTCTTACTGAGGTTACAGGGATTAAAAACTAAGGATATTTTCAATACTAAACTCTAACATGGTAAACATCCCTTTTTTCTTGCTGATTTAGATTCCTCTCTGGGTGGCTGACAAATAGTGCAATAAATATTGAAATTTATAGCTTAATTTTAGTATACAACAGCTACAGACATTTTAGTGGGATGTTTATAGTGGGAGATGTTCATTGCCTTCAGACAATACCACACATATTACAGTCATGAATTAGCATTAGGCTGTTCACTTACACTGTCCCATCAGATTCAAGACTTTCTGATCCCCTTATACTTATGACTTAGAGCATTATTTCATAGAAACTTTGGTGCAAAGAAAGTAATGATGTGGTGAGGCCCCCATGAAGATGTTTTTCTGGTAATATTGGACCAAATCCTTCCCTCCCCCATCACCTTTCAACAAACTATATGATGCCCAGGGGAACAAATCTTCAGAAAGAGCCATGAGGGAGTTATAGGGCCTGGAGGAGAAAGCAGTTCTGTGGAATGAACCTATGTAGCCACTTGCAAAACACGGCCTCCTAAAAAAAGTGTATAGAGCCAGAGGTGACATGGAGGAGCAACACTGAGGGTAAGTCTACAAAGCAAAGAAAAACCCTTGGCTGGCCTGTGCCAGCTGACTCAGGCTCCCAGGCCTCGGGCTGCGGGGCTGATCCACTGCTGTGTAGACTTCGGAGAATGTTTACAGTACGTATATCCAATAGAGTTGCACAGTTCTTGTTAATGTTGTTTGCATTAATGTTGTTACCCTTCATACGCTTTTGCACAGGGATGGAACATAGAGTACATATTTTTTTGTTGGAGAATGACGATGTGCATATTTTAACAGTGCTAAACTCAATACATGTAGTCAACTCCTGGTATGTACAGATTATTTTCCTGTAGGATATGAATCTGCCAAATATTGTAGTTTCTGTGTCCTAGTATCACTAAAACAAGACTGCTACATAAAGAAAAAAGAAATGGCAGATATAGTTAGCTTGAATTCTAACAATAAGGATGAGTTTTGTGTTTTCTGGAGGATGTTGGCTTTACATAGTAATACTGCAGGTTAGACTCACAAATTCTACATATCCCTTACAAGACAGAGATTTCATTTATTCTATACCAGCTTTCATTTTTTAGCAAATCTGCCTACTCTTGCCTTAATAGTGAACTGTGAAGTTATGGAGAAAATATTCAAATGTAAATATAGAGGGACAGATGCTAGTTCTTGTTCTAGCTGCTCTCTCTAGCTCTGGAAGCAAAAGCAACCTAAAAGAAGGCTTGACTGGCTGCTTGCGGATTCCCTTTAGCTCCATTCCCAGGCCCCAGTGCAGGGAGCATTCCCAGAGGAGGGGGCATGGCGAGGGCACTTCTTCACTCCAGTGAGCCCTGGCTGCTGGTACTGTTTCAAAACCCTCTGCCTCAAAAATGTCATGCAAGCATGCACCCCCAGATTAAGTGCCATAGTAGCTAGCACATCAGAATGCTCCATGGCTTTTGGGTAGCTGGGTAGGAATTTTCTTTTGTGTGCTTAGAACAGAAACAAATATAAAGTTGATTAAATTGGAGGAAACCTCCACAGAGGTTAATAAAGCTGCATTCATCTACATTGGTTCCAAATCTGCTCAACATTGGGACGATGTACTTTATTTAAACCACATTTTACAGAGCTTGTGCTAACCCCCTTGGTCTTTTGTCTAGTGTAGGTTCAGTAAAAGATATCAATTTTTCTTTTTCTTGCTAGATGAAGACCGCATGCACAGTTGCACTGTTTTCTTATTGCTGAGTAATAATTATAACAAGAGCATGAAATAAATCCTGGATTCTTGATAAAGCTGAGGAAATCCTGTCAGCTTTGTAACAGGTTTTATATTGAGCCTAGTCTCAAAGCGATGACTGGGATCCCTTCACTTTAGTGATTGCAGCACTTTAATAGGGTGAAGTGGTGTGGGTGGGAAGAGATCAGAATGGAGAGATCCCATTCGCACTTACTGAATTCTGTCCAGCTGTAGTGTCAGTGAAAATAGTGTCACTTCAGACTGAATTACAGTAAGTGAGGATTTGTTGTAATGTGTACCCATCAGTGCATTAGTGGAGTAAAAAGTATCTAATGAGGATGGGGTTTCTGTGAGGACAACGCTGAGGAAGAGAAGTCATCCCAAATCATTTCCTTTATTATTTCCTCCTGAGATTTGTGTAACAACTGGGCAAAATCCCAAGGTTTCCCAGTTGGAGTGGGAACATTGAATTCTCACAAGTGTTCTCGTACGTGCCAGAATTCTGTTGATCCAGTATTATTATTGCATTTCCTGCCTCTCCCTGTAGTCCAAAAATGCTGTATGTCTACTGCATTTGCTGTTTATACAGTAACTTTGGAGAAAGATTCTTTCATCTCCCTCTTTCTAGTCGCATTCATTGTACCCTGCTACCAATGAGACCCTCTCTGAACTCTGGAATCTTGTATACACTCCTAATCATTCTGTAGTCCAGTTCAAGCTTCTGCCATCTGTATTTTCTTTATTATCTTCCTAACTCAACTGATTTTCGTCTTCTGTTCATTGTCAAGGTATGTGCAGAATACACAATCATATAAGTTAGAGATGGAAAAGACCTACTTTTATATCTCTTAACCATTTTCTTCATTTGATTACTTGTCAAAGGTACTTTTTTCCCTTTGATGTTAAGCACATTAATCAAACAGATTTACCTACTGACTAGTTTACAAGTCTGTTAGGTGTTGATCGCTTGCCATGTTTTTTTAAAATCCCTTCAACCAGTGATCACTGTAAACAAAGTACAGTAGAACCTCAGAGTTATGAACACCAGAGTTATGAACTGACTGGTCAACCACACACCTCATTTGGAACTGGAAGTACATAATCCAGCAGCAGGAGCAGAGACAAAAAAAAAAAAAAAAAAAGGGAAGGAAATACAGTACAGTACTGTGTTAAATGTAAACTACTAAAAAAAAGAGAGTTTAAGAAAAGATTTGACAAAGCAAGTGCTTGTTTCATTTAAATTAAAATTGTTAAAAGCAGCATTTTTTTCTTCTGCATAGTAAAGTTTCAAAGCTGTATTAAGTCAATGTTCAGTTGTAAACTGTTGAAAGAACAACTATCATGTTTTGTTCAGAATTTACTAACATTTCAGAGTTACGACCAGCCTCCATTCCCACAGTGTTCCTAACTCTGAGGTTCTACTCTAGCAGACTTCCAGGAATCTTTTGTAAATATTTGTTACTTTACTTGCCACATCTAGAAAACATTCAATAAATCAATCAAAATAATCAGTTTAAATGCACTATTCTTTATAATCCTACCTTATATTTCATAATGTCAGCTTCAAGGGGATGGGGGGGGGAGATGCACTTTCTTCTTTTCTCTGAAGATGCTAATAGTATGTTTTGCAAACAAATTCTAGAGGAAACCGTTGAAGCATAGATATTCACTGTAATCCTGCTTACAAAAACTTTACTAGTCTTTCCTTATACTCTTTATAAAACAACTTGTCACAAAGGGAGGAAGGTGATAATGTAACCTCTACTATACATATGCTCATATTTTTTAAATAGAGGAACTTGGTTGTGTAAGAGTCTGCTTCTAGTCTAAACAACAAAAGTTTAACGTGCAGGTGATTGTTCATGTGTGAAAGACTTAAGTTTCATAACTCATCCTGGGTTCCATTGTAATATCATTATATTCCTAGCATCCTAATTCCATTTAGAACAGATAATATTGGAAAAGTGATGATGTTTTCTTTTGTTTCAAGAGGAAACTTCCTTTGTAGCACATATCTCAAATGTTGGCTGTTTTGTACTAATTTGCTGTATCAATTAGCATTTCCGGATTAATACTTCCAAAGGAAGTATGGTTAGAGCAGAGGACTAGGAACCATTGACATTGCTGTGTGACACTGATCATCCTTAAGTGCTATCTTTTATATCTCAAATACTGCAGCAGCATTATCTAGTTCTTTACTATGTTTTTCCTCTATTTAGGATAGCAAAGACATTTATGAATATTCACTGATATTACTTAATCAAAAGAAAAAAAGTGTTGAAGATGAAATACTAGTTGAAAAATTTACCAGGCTACTAGTGGCCAGATAACTAAACTTATTAGCTAGAGTTACTAGGAAGAATAAGGGGGACCTAACCTGTGATTTCTAGGGGCAACTCCCTGATGAAATAACCATCCTTTCTTCAAAATCCAGTTCTGGGAAAGGGGCGAGGATTCCTATCAAGGGGTCATTTGGGGACCTTATCTTGGGCTCCATCATTTATATCAGAGTTTGATATCTTTTTGGCTATTGGAAGGAAGTAGAGATTTCTCCCTCTCCCCATTACCACTTCTCACACCTCCTAGTTGCTATAAGATAGGTAGGGGTGTGTGTGTGTGTGTGTCCACAGCTGTGGCAGGGTATTCTGTGGTATTAGATCCTTCTCTAGACCTCTGTGTTTCTTGGATCCTCCTCTGAGCTCCATTTCCCAGCTCTGCTTCAGAATGAAGTTGATTGATTCTTATTGGTTTCATTGTTGCTCACTGGCTTAAGACTATTAGCAGCAGTGGAAGAGCCCAGAATCTGTCTTCTCATTTTCAGTCTGCTGCTGTTTAGGAAAGTTATGGAAAGGAACTAGAGCTGCCTGTCTGCAGATTCAGGATGACAGCAGAACATGAGTTCACATTTGTAAGGATATCTTTGTAGACATAAAGGGTAGAAACATAGGGCCCTGTTCTTTCTTATCCACGAGACTTGGTTTGAACTCAGGGAGATTCCTGTGGATACTTCCAGCAGGTGGCCATGGGTTGTGTGCCTTTCACCCAAGAAAGTAGTAAGTTCAGCTGTAAAAAGAAATGAACAATGGCAGCCTTGCAGTAGCACATACATAATGATAGAAATTGGAGTGTGTCATTAAGCCAGTTTTTATACATGAATTACAGTTTGAAGAGGGTGTGAAAATAAACATTTTCCTCGCACTATATGTAATACAGTATTTTATATGTACATAATTAATACACATGCTACATATTATATATATTCATAATACTTGTTTTCTAGATATAAATGCAGCTATTATTGTTTTAGGACTACAGTGTACTCACACCAATATAATATCACACTATATTCTGTGGCAAATTGCTGGCACTACTATGATGGGTCTCACGCTTTCTTTTCTTGGGGGGTGGGTTCAGGGCACCATTTCTTGCCCCTGAACTGGGGTATTAACTGCCCCACTAGTGTCCTAGAGGAGGGGGTGGAGAGGGAGGGACCCGGGCCCGCCCACTACTCTGGGTCCCAGCCCAGGCGCCCTAGGGATAGTGGTAAACCGCTTGAACTAGCAGTTCCTTCCCCTGAGCTACTTCCCTCTCCTGCCCTTCAGCTTGTGGGGCTTCCTGCCCTCCCTCTGCACAAACCAGGTGACCCTTTACCTAGAGTCTTAGTCTTCTTAGCCCACCGCAGCACTTCTCCAAACTCTCCTCTGCTTCCCTCCAAACTGCTCTCTGCTCCAACACCAATCCACTCTGTTTCAACTCCTCCAAACTGCTCTCTGCTCCAACACCAATCTACTCTGCTTCAACTTCTCCTCTTGTCTGATTGAAGCTGGGGTTTTTTATCATGTGACTGGCTTCAGGTGCTCTAATTGGCTTCATGTGCTTTAATTAACCTATAGCAAACTTTCTTCCCTCTATAGGGAATAAGGCTCCCTGCTAACACTCTCCTGCTTCGTGAGCTACAGCTCACTTCATCGGATGCATTCAGATCTAGATGGGGAATTTGAATGGATCTGAAATACAGTGAGATCATTTGGAGTTTAAATCCCAGTTTCCAACTGTTGGCAAAGCCTGTTGTAGGACTTTTCCTACTGAGAAGGGGTTGTTCGCAGATGGGGAGGCTGGCTGATTTGTTTTTTGGTTTTTTCCATTATGACAACACTAGAACTTTTGTAAATAATATGACCCAAAACTAATGAGTGAAGGAGGTTTGAATGGCTCAGAGGAGAATGCAATGGGAGAATCTCTTGTCCTGATTCTGAGTCGTGTAGCTTATAGAGCTAACCTGCTTGCTTGCATAGATATATTTTTTTCATATACGTTTAAGTATTTGGTTTATTGTAATAGGTTTAGAGATTTATATTAAAGTAAGCTTGGCTGTAATGCAAGAGACCTAAAGGCCATATCCTGTATGTTAAGCTAAGGACAGTTAACACGTCTATATTAAGACCATATTTTACCCAGAAAAGTAAAGTTAACCTATATCTTGTTACCCAAATAAATAAGTATTCACACATATGTCTATAACCTTCTATCTAGACCAACAGATGATGAAGAATGGCATAGGGTTTTTTTTAATGTGGTACCCACAGACTTAACAGGTACATCACAAGGAAACTTAACGTGCGTATATACGTGTCATCAATACGCACAAACCTACTAGCCTATGGGGTAAGTGTACCCTAACATTTGTGGGTGAGGAATAAAATTTGGGCATAGGAGGGAGGATTTCCGGCACTTGTGCCCTGTAAAAGAGGTTACGCACCTCGCTAGAGCACTTCACTTCACTCCACTCTATCATTTTCACTTACTCTGTCTTACACTCACTCTATCTATTCTACCTACAATGGCTACTACTATTGGTAGGCTATACTTGTTCTTCTTAAACTTTAAGTTTCAAGGGAACTAGGCTAAGCTTGGTTTCCCTAAGCTTTTATTCTTTGTTTTGTTTTATTAGGGTTTAAGTTTAAGTTAGTCAAGTAAACCCTAAGTTAGCTCTTAGCATTAGTTTTTCTAAGCTCTGCTTCAAGAATTGAGAAACCTGAACTGCAAGGCTGGTCCTGTGTCTCTTACCCCCAGGTTATCAAGGAAGGGTGTGAGTGTATTGACCAAAGCTTTGTAGCATATAATACTATATTATCATATGTATCTTTTGAATAGCAGTAATGCAATTGTAACTTTGTAACTCTGGGTATTTTACCATTTGCTTACTATTATAAATTTTAATAAAAACTCTTTAAGCCTAAAAAAAAAAACCACACACACTCTTCTGCTGCCCTCTGGCCATGCTGTATCACAATTCACTATATTCACATATTTAAAAGGAGAAAAGGACATGTATTCTTTCTTTTATGCATAAAACATGATCAAATTATATAAAAAGCTGTTTGATGTGTTATTTTTCAGCCCTTTTCATAAACTTGGTAATGTTCTCATTTTATTTCTTAGTTAAAATAAATTTATTTTTCTCTGTTAGAAAAACATCAAACAGTAACCAAATTGCTTTCCCCCAGATAGTTTCAAAGACAAAGTGAGGTTAAAGGTTCCTGCAATTGTCAGGAAACGGGAAAGGACGGTGTTTGTTCAGCTAGATGCTCATTGTAAGTAAGGCTTTCTTTTTGTTTACAGAAGTTCTCTGTTTGCAGTGATTCTTGATCTTAAAATATTGTGAACTTGAGAGATGCTGCATCTTTGAAGGAATATAATTTAAAAAACTACAATTCACCTCTTCCAATAAGCTCACTCAGCTGTGTAGGTTGCTGAACCAAATATGGTTTGAGCTCTGAAGCAAAGAATGCATTTGCGGAAGTTGATGCAGTAGTAATAACTGACAGACAGACACTTTACCCTTTGTGAAGTTCCCCAGGCAGGAGGTAACTTTATGCACAATAGACCTAGCCAAAAAAAAAACCCAAACAGAATAATACTTAGCAGAAATCCTTCTGCTTTGCAGCAGTGTAGTGGTAATCAGTTAGCTCCAGAGCTAATGGTAGGGTCCAAGTAGATGCGTGTGCTGTGACAACATAACTAGTAAGACTGAGTTCTCATTGGAATTCTACAGAGCTAATTTGAAGAGAATCCGGTCCATCTAACCACTTGAGCTGTCAGGAACAATGACAGGGTCTTTTCTGCAATAGCCCACACAGGCTTCATGCTGAGAGATTTAAGCGAATGTAATAGAATGCAAATCCACCACTTGCACTTTATGTGACATGGAGCTGCTTCAGATAATCTAAAAGCCTTGAGAACCCAAACAGAATTTATTGCTTGGCAGTACAGAGTTTTCTTTTAACTTTAACGAAGTCAGAGAAGTCCTTGATTCTACATACTGTATCAGGACGGCTTGTAGAGTACTTCCACGGATGAAATGGCTTTCACTTCATGGCAAATTTTGTCCCCAATGCAGTGGGCGCGCTGGATGTGGACAGCTGTGAGAAGCAGTGGAGACTACAGTCTCCTAGCCATGCAGAGAATCACTGGAAATAGGCAAGTCAGTCCTGTCTTTCAGGAAACTGTCACACCATTCAATTCATTGTATTACAGACCCAGTGGGGGAAAAACTGCATCTGAACTGCAGAAATGCTTGCTAAGTAATTAACAAGACAATATTGTTATTGCATTCTTGGCTCACAAAAATTGTTTTAAAAATGTTAAAATATAGTTTGTTTTGTTTGTTTAAAAGTACATCAAGTGTATAGCTTTCAGTTCTAGAAGGACAGTTTCCTAAAGTGGTTCTCCCCGTAGAGCAACATGTTATGTCCTTGTGCAATGTAGATCTTCATTTGATTTTTAGGCTAACTTAGTGCATCCTTTTGTATAGTTGTTTCCTTTCAAGCTTGCATTTCGTTTGGTTGTGTCCACTGTGCACCTCCTTTACACGCTTGCGCGCATTCCGATCCGTCTATTTTTTTTTATGTCTATGTGATAATGCAGTGGTGGAAGTATATTACTGATAGCACACAGGAGTCAATGCATTTTCCAGCAAGTGTCACTTACCATTGCCTAAAATGCTATGTAGAAATACAGCCATGATGAAATGTAATATTTCTGAGAGGCTGGGCTGGCCAGAGGCTTGCTTTGAGACTTACCCATCAGTTATGCTCGTGTGTGCTCTCTAGCTTGTCAGAACACACACAGCAATATAAGGCTTGATTATTTTAGAGCCGTAGCCTTTAATAAACAGCTATGAAACTCTCCTGAGAAGCTCCTTTTTTGTCTTTCTGTGTTGGTTTGTCTATGCTCGTGACAAGAAAAGTTTCAGAAATTCAGAAAAAGGTTCCATTGTTTTTGCCTTTCATACTGGAGTCTCCGTTACGCTGCACAGCAGGCTTCTCAGGAAGCATTTACTTTCTGAGCGCATGTTCACTTGGTGACAGAGAAATCTTAAGCAGCATAAAGATTTCTTCAGAGAAAACCTGTAACCATGATATTCGTGCTCTAGAAATCATGTGTGACGTTAATCCATCATAGTCCGCCTTTGAGAATAGCAGAGGTAGCCTGATGGCTGAGGTTTGCTTCTTCCACTCAGAAAACCCTGCATTTCAAAGTCTGACTTGCCCCTTCCACACACGAAAGCTCACTTTGCTCACTAGCCCAGGTTATTAAAGAAACTCTTGTTTTGTATTTTCCTCAGGAGTTCGGACTCTGAAGAAGCATTTGAGACACCAGAATCCACCACTCCTGTAAAGACTCCACCTGCACCCCCGCAGCCACCACTGGAAGTAGCGGTGGTAGAAGCAGCAGCACCAGTAGACCCAGCTGAACAGGAAATAAGGCCACAGCTGCCCTTGGAAGACACAGGTAATGAATATATATAATGAGTGGGCTGAATCACTCAGGAAGATGACTGTAAAAGGGGACATAAGTGTTAATCTCAGTAAAGAAAGGGTGCTAATAAAAGGATGGCTGGAAGATTAGTTAGTATATGCTGTGTCCTCTTCACACTGAAAAAAATAACATATATCATAGTTTGATAATGACAATTACATATTAAATACTATCATCAGCATAGTCCTTTTCGGTATTATCAATCAACACATTCATCTCCCGATACAACTTTAGTAATGTTTTGGCACCATCATCTTTGTTTAAAAAATACAGCCTGATTCTCCACTCTGTTATGGAGTAAGTGGTGATGAATCAGGCCCACAGTATGATTTGTGAAACAAGGAAAAACTCTCTTGGGTGCATTTCTTCCATATTAAATCAGTTTCTTTATTCCTGATGTTTTCAGAACTGTATGAAACTAATCAGATGACTAAACACATAGAGCTATATAATTAGGTGTCATTAATAATCTCAGTTAATAGGAGGGTATTTTCGGATCTGATGTCCCCTGAAATGGCAAGTGACCACATGATGATATATTCTGAGAAGTTCAGGATGTATTAATAGGAACGTTAAGAACGTAATTAACGTTAACGTTAATTCTGTGAAGCAGTGGAGCAATATAACACACAGTATGTATAGAATTAGTACATAACACGGCAATGAAACAGATATTTTCCATAAAACATGAATATTGTATTTTATGTGAAGAAATTCTGTCCAAAAAACCCTAATTTCCTTTGTTTGCTGAGTTAAGTAATTGAAAGATGTGAAAGTAGAAGCAGTTTCTATTAGCAAGGAGCTCAATGTGACTGTCAGCTGAGCTGCAAAACAGGCAATCTGACTACTTATGGTCATTAAATGGCTCATCACACTTTTTGCAAGAGATGAGCAGTTAGCTCAATATCTTGGTTAAATTCCAGTGAAACACTTTCACTTTGTCTATCCAAAATTCCCATGTATTTCATTAGAACAAGGTTCTCTCCATCTGAATGGATGCATAGGTTTGCTGTGTGCTGTTCTAAAACTGCCAGCTTTCACCACAGAAGATGGATAAAGTGATATCAGTAAGTTGTGAGTAGTCTGTAAAGTCTGTCAATCTCTTGGGGGGAGGTGGGGTGTCTTTGGACGAGTTCCAGACATGTCTCCAGCTAGTTAGTCTTCCTTCAGAATTTCTGGACTTAAAATACTCAAACTATGGGAGTTTTGATTGTAATTATAATTAGCAGAAGCAATGTCCAGTATACAGATGCCAAAAAACTAAAAAGACATGATAAGAAGATATCCTGTATCTCCAAGTACCTTTTCATTTTCATCCTCAGATCTCCCTTTTCCCAGTTTTCCTTATTCTTTATCAATTTTTACAAATGTAATTTCCCTAATTCCAAAAGAAATTTAAATGCAGAGAGAGTAAAGGAGCAGATATGCTAAGCAGGCTTGGAGTGTGTGGTCTTTAATTACTACAATAGATTCCCATTTACTCAGAATCCTTGATCACACATACTTTCCTGCCCATGTGTGTCTCTTCTCCCCTTCCTCCCTGTTCCCTCATTTAGGATATTACTAAGAGAAGATGGGAGATTGAATGTATCCATTTGTAACAATTGTGAATTGCACTGTGTTAAAGGCTATTTATCCTAGCTGTTCTATTTTGATATCAGTATTTCATGTTTAGGTAAAACTTGCCTGCAACAGACAACTTACAACAAACTAACAAAGCAGTACACAGCATTCCAAAATTTAGTAAAATACAGTTATTCAGCACAGTGGGTTGCTGCAAGAACAATTCAAGTGTAGGAGGGAAATACAAAAGCATATGTTTGTTTTTAAAATCTATTAGGAGACATCACTTAACATCCCCGTTACTTGGTTAATTGAATGCTTATTTCAATGTGAACAGTGAAATGTTTTCTACTTCGAAAGCCACTTTTAAAAATCCGTTATCTTAGTGTTAACTTGCCTCATAGGTTATACTCACACACACACACACACACACACACACACACAGAGTCAGTCCCTTATACAGGGCTTCCATGGAGCTGAAGCACAGCTCCTAATTGGTAGCATAAATCTAGGAAACAAAGGTCACATTGGTGCCAGTTCAGTAAAAGAGGAATAAGGGCACCTGCAAGGCCTGGCAAACTGAGAAAATAACATAAAATCTGTGTTCCAATTTAGAGACCAGGCAGCTTTGTCTTCTGGGGTTGGGGGGTGGGGAAAGAGGGAGAATGGTCAGTTTGGAACATATGATTCCAGGTAGCCCTGACAATAATAACGTATGCAGAGGACTGTAATTATGCCTCATGATATGATTAGCACAACAGCTGGACCCTGCTGCTGAGGAGACGTGGTGAGAGTTTTAAATTTATTTAACTCCAGTGTAAGTTTAATAAAGGTTATGAAAGTAAAATTGTAGTTAATACTTAAGGCTAGATACCAGTTCTTTAGGTACACAGTTCTCCTCTGACTGCTGGTGGTATCCGCTGTCTCCATGTGAGCTGGGTGGGAGATTGGGTCTCCTCTGACTTGTGGGTGAGGAAACAAGGTTCCAGGATCCTTCTCACTACCAGCTCTTCAGATGCTGGGCTGAGCATGGGCAGGCTGCAGGACATCTACTCAGAGTAGCAGCAGCTTGGCCTTGTCTCCTACTCTGCTTATCCTCCTCTTGAGCAGCTAGCAGGGTGGGCTATATGGAGTACGCCCTGTTCACATGTGCTTGCACTGGTGGGAGGTGCACAAGAGAAGAGATCCGCTGCATTAGTTGCTGTGGTTCTGGCAGTAGTGGGTGGATGCAGAGGCCTTGTTTTAACTAAACTTTTGGGGAAATTTCCTACCATTTCCCACTCCCATTGTACTAGCCCTGAGGCAGCTCCCTCCTTGGTACCAATGTAGAGGGCACCAGCATTAACCAGTGTTTCTACCACCATGTTGCCTAACTGCTCGGAGACCTGGTCTGGATGCAAGATTAGCTGTTCTCGTGAGACTTCTGCCCACAGTGGCAAATAACTTCATGAGACTACCTGGTTTTATCAGATTTACAGCATTTTGGAACAACAGGGGATTTACTATTATTATTCTTGTTTATTATGGTAGTGCTTAAGGAGCAACCAAGAACAGGGCCTCATTGTGCTAGGCACTGTACAAACACAGTAGTAGCACAGACCCTGCCCCAGAAAGGTGGGCAAAAGGGATCACACACAAGCAGCAAAGTGATGGTAGCAAATGTCATGTTAGTTTTATGGTTTTTTCGAGGGCCTGGGTTTAGTTTGGAGAGGACCAGATAAATGGAAATAAAAGAGAAGGAAGCAGGGACATGGAAGGGAAAAAGGATAAGGGGGGCAGGACAAGGAGAGAACAGGATAATAGGGGCAGGTGTGAAGTGAAGGAGGAGGAGTCTCTGAGGGAGGGTTGGAGCAAACAGCCAATCAGCACAAGTCCAGTCAAAAGTTCAGAAAGTTGTCTGAACATTGAAAGGTCCCGACTTTGGCTGCTTCTGCAGCTGTTCTACTGGCTGGCATCCCTGACTGGTTCCTGTCTGCAGTTTTTCCCCAAGGCCACAAGGAAGGGTGCAAGAAGTGGAGAGGAAGGAAGCTGTGTCAAATGTCAGCTTCTACCCAGAATGTCTTTTGAACCCCAGTTCCAAACTTCAGTCTGGACTTGAACACTGCCTCTTCCATCCATCTCTAATATATTATAACAGTGGTATTCATGCTAATAAAACCCCCACTCCTTTGTGGCACGGAAAATTCATGCCATTTTCATGCCAGTTACAGTTCAGGTCTTTTTTTATGTATTATTATTATTATTTATTTACAAATATAAGTACATTAGGATAGCTTCCCTTGTTATTGCAGACTATTGGAGCTTTACTTTCATGGTTTAAAATGTCGTCAACACCTAATAGATTTATAAAATGCTGCATAAATGATGGTTGAGTTCTCTCTCTAATTAACCACAGAACATTAAGTCGTAATTCATTCTTCCTGATATCAATGGAGGAAAATAACATTCCTCTACCATTCGTGCAAACATTTCATTTCTTTGTAACACCCTTCTATCCTCATCCATTTGTCAGATAATAAGCTATAGATTAAAATGCCAAACATTACACAATGTCATCATGCTCTCACATAAGAGCATCCGTAGAAGTGTAAAATCAGCATACACATTTACTATCATCCACTCATTATTTATTTATCATATTATACTAATGCCTAGAGTCTCCAGCTGAGATCAGCTCCCATTGTACTAAGCACTCCGCAGATATGCAGGAAAGATAGTCCATGCCACAAACAGTTTGTAGTTTAAGCAGACAAAATGTGGGAGGGGAAACTGAGGCACAGAGAGGTGAAGCAACTTGCCACAGGGCACACAGCAAGCCTGTGGGAGAGTAGGGACCAGAACCCAGGGTTTATGAGTCCCCAGTTCAGTACCCTATGTAGTGGGCCATTGTGTGATCTCCAACAGCCAGAATGAATAGTGGTTTCTAAAATAGGGGTTCTTAATCTTTTTCTTTCTGAGTCCGTTCCCCCCCCTTCTATAGTGGAGGGCACTCCAGGCTTCAGTCACAGGAGGCGGGGGGCTTCTGGGCTCCATGCTTCAGCTGATGGTCCAGGGAGCCTTGGGGCTTCTGCCCCATGGAGTGGTGGGTCTAGGGGCTTCTGCTCCAAGGGTGATGGGCTTGGGCTTTAGCCCTGCGGAACTGGGGGCTTTAGGCTTCAGCTGCGGGGCGGGGGCGGCTTGGGGCTTCTGCCCACAGGTCGCTGGGGCTCTGGGCTCTAGCCCCACAACTCCCGCCTCCGATCTTTTTGTCCTGGGCCCTAGCCAATCTAACACCAGCCCTACTTCGTGGACCCCCTGAAACCGGCTCACAGATGCCCCCAGAGACCCATGAACCCCTGATGGAGAACTGCTGCTCTAATCCATTACTTGCTGTTCTTTTTTAGTTTATATCAACATCAATTCTTTGTACTTTTTGTATGTCCTTAGATGTGACTTAGACATAGTGGCTCTGATTCTTCGTGCCTTACCCGGGCAAAACTCCCATTCAGGTCAGAGACTTTTGCTTGAGTAAGGAATGGAGGATTGGGCCCTGTATCATAGTGAATAAAAGGCTGGAATTGCCTTCCTGGGCTCTACCTCTATTCGTAAGCTACCTGAGTTGCATTTTTGTGCTTTATGTAATCAGTTATCCACTGCGTACAGCTTAGTATAGGGACAGGCAAACTTTTTGGCCTCAGGGCCACACTGGGTTTCTGAAATTGTAGGGAGGGCTGGTTAGGGGAGGCTGTGCCTCCCCAAATAGCCAGGCGTGGCCCGACCCCTGCTCCTATCCATCCCTCCCTGCTTCTTAACCCCTAACGGCCCCTCCAGGACTCCTGCCCCACCCAACCCCCCCTGTCCCCTGACAGCCCCCCGCCCCATCTAACCCCCCCGACCACCCCCGGACCCTCTGCCCCTGACTGCCGCCCGCCACCCTATCCAACCCCTCCTCTCATTCCTGATTGCCCCACTAGGACCCCTGTCCCATCCAACCACCCCTTCTCCCTGACCACCTCCAGAACCCCTGCCCCGACTGCCCCCCGCCGCCCCGTCCAACCCCTTCTCTCCTTCCTGACAGCCCCCCCGGAACCCCTGCCCCCATTCAGCCCCCCTGTTCCCTGCCCCCTGACTACCACCCAGAACTCCCCTGCTTTCTATCTAACCCTCCCTGCCCCCTCACCGCGCTGCCTGGAGCACAGGTGGCTGGCGGTGCTGCAGCCTCGCCGCCCAGAGCACCAGGACAGGCAGCTGCGGCACCCGGCGGGAGCCAGCCAGCCAGCCACGACACCATGTAGCACAGTGCACCGGGTCAGGCCACAGCTCTGTAGCTGTGCTGCCCGGCAAGAGCTCACAGCTCTGCTGCCAGAGCATTGCACCGATGGTGCAGTGAGCTGAGACTGCGGGGGAGAGGAGACAGCATGGGAGGAGCCGGGGGCTAGCTTCCCAAGCCAGGAGCTCAGGGGCCGGGCAGGAGGCTAGATGTGGCCCGCGCACCGTAGTTTGCCCATATCTGGCTTAGTACCTAACAATGGATGGATGTTATGCATAATTTATAACAACTTGCAGGTGAATTTCACCCCTGTACAGTGGGCCTATTAACCATGTAAGTCCTCAAAATAGGGCCAAAAGTGAGATTTAAGTGGTACATTAGACTTTGAGCTGGCCCTCTGCGCAGGAGCGTATTTCACCTTCTTATGACTGCATAATATGTGTATTACATAATGCGTTCTTTAATGAACAAACTACAGCCTTTGTGATAAAATGTTGTGAGTAGGAACACAACCCTTTTGTTTAGATCACTTTGATGTGAAAGGGCAAAATTCACTGCACTGTTGATGCACTTCTAATGTCAAAAGAGCATGGTCTAAAAAGCTCTTTGTAGTAATAAAGCTGCATTGTCTCACAACAGTAAGTACAATTCAAGTCTCCATCCGCTGCAGTTCTATCATTAGAAGATATTGATGATGTAATGTAGCAGGAGTCTTACAGCAACGTAACAAATAATTTCTCCCAAAAGCCCACATTTTGGATGTATTCACAAAATAACAAAAATTGACCGTGCTAATTTGAAATGTACACTGGAGAGCACTAGACTCCAGGAATAAGTAAAGGACTGGATCAGGAGTGTGTTGTGTGTGTGGTGGGAAAAGCAACATAATAAGCAGGAATCAGCTTCTGCACTATATGTGGAGCTGCCAGCAGAATTTCAACGTTGTTTTATTTTACACTGTTGGAAAGCACGGCAGCTTTCTTAGACAGTTTGGTCTTTATTACTTATAGCTGGCTGCAGGAGAACTTAAATCCTTAAAGAAATTAACTACCAACAAAAGCAAATAATGTAACTACTCAGGCTCTTTCCTCACCATATTAATTTGCTTTATGATATATCCCCAATCCATTATTTGTTTCTGTCTTTTAGACTGTAAGCCCTCCAGGGCAGAAATCATCTTTTTATATATGTTTGTACAATATCCAGCACAATGGGGCCTCAGTCCTTTTGATGCCTGACATAACGAAAGCCTTTGTTATTAATATTATGTTGTTTATTATTATTAACACAATTTTTGAAGGCTCCTTGTTGGAATCCCTTTTCATTTCACACTGACCTACATTTTGGACTATGCTGGCAGAGCTATTCAGTCGTTTATATTAATTGCATTTAGCTATCTTCCACTCCATTCCCATGTAAAGTGTACAGATTAGACTAATACTGGAGTCTTGTGACACTTCTGGTGTCTCCTTAGCAGTAGACTGATCAGTGTCAAAAAATGATCGCATTGTGTGAAAAGCCAGCTCAGCTGCCAGCGGCAACTCTAATTAAAAAAACATTCGGCAAGAATGTTCAGCCGATCGTGGCCCCAAACACAACCCTTTTGGAGTAAGAAGAAAAAATACGCACTCTTAAAGTAGTGCCACCTGATTAGCATTTATTTTAAAGAATATCACAGTGCATCCGTTTTTTAATTCACGTAACTCACTAAATTTTCAAAGAGAAACATGGAATTGTGTAGCTAGAATTCCAAAGAAAGAAATCTAAAAATGTAGGGGTTGATCTGAAGGTGCTGATTTAGGAAGTGTCTGCTATCTTCAAAGTGGCTGGCACTTTATGTCCATAAATAATATTCCTGGCAAAACCTTCACACAGATACATAATTGCCTCTGAAGCAAAGAGGAAATGCTTTCTGTCCACAGGATCTAGTAGTAAAATATAGTAGTAAGGACTTAAATAACAGTTATAAGTATAGATTCTTTGTATTTCTCTTTCATCCATGCTACCTTAACACAAAGTATTAATGGGCAGAATTGTGCAGGAAAAAGAAATGTAATTTCATGGAGAATTTCAAGATTTCAAAAATTTGGTTCTGTTCCGATTCTAATGGAACAGCATTTTCCATTTAGAAAACTGTTCTAAAATTTTCCAGTTAGCTCTACTAGTGAGTCTTTATCCCAGTGAAGTGACAGTGACAACTCTAATGTATATGCTAGCCATACTTTTGAAATTACTTGTCTAGTATAAGGAAATAATTAATGAATGTCAGGTCCAGACAAGAAAAAAGGTAACAAATTGTTGTTTAGCATTCTGTCATTAATGACTGAAAAAAATGAACAGATAGTCAAACACAGTAATATCTGATGAGATATATGTCGTATGGGCACACTGCTTAAATTTGTTATGGTGATGGAGGACGTATGAGTACCTAGACAAACTGAAAGGAAATATGAATGTTACCAGGCTCTGGACTATTCTATGACTCCTTAGTGCTTTTAACCTGAAAGACTGCAGTGCTGTCTTTGAAGCAAATCCCAATACAATCTGATTTGATTAGTTACTATTCATAGATAAATGTATTTGATTCTGATACAAGTGAAAGGATGGCAACCAGCAAATATCTGTTCAGTTAGTGTGAGTTCTTATTTTGTAGCCTTCCAGTTTACTACTAGTCTTTGTTTCAGCATAATTTAAAACACCTTGGTAAATAAGCCATAAAATGTCTTTTTAATGTCTTTTTCCTAAACCAGTAGTTGTAATCAGATGACCACATGCCTTGCTCTAGTCCAGTGGTTCCCAAACTTGTTCCACCACTTGTGCAGGGAAAGCACCTGGCAGGCCGGGCCGGTTTGTTTACCAGCCGCGTCCGCAGGTTCAGCCGATCGTGGCTCCAAGCCAATGGGAGCTGCTGGAAGCGGCGCGGGCTGAGGGATGTACTAGCCGCCACTTCCAGCAGCTCTCAGTGGCCTGGAGCAGCGAACCGTGGCCACTGGGAGCCGTGATCAGCGGAACCTGCGGACACGGCAGGTAAACAAACCGGCCCGGCCTGCCAGGGGCTTTCCCTGCACAAGCGGTGGAACAAGTTTGAGAACCACTGGTATAGTATTTAAATCAACTGTGAATGCCCTGTGGTCTCTGCCTGTAGCTAGAACTTTACTAGCTAGAACACAAGCAGAGCAGAATAATTGGAAGGTAATATGGCCAGACCAATGCAGTCATCAGAAGCGTGGTAACCATGAGTTTGGTCTGCAAAGTACTTGCACCTGAAATCTGAATTTAAAGGACTTCATTTTCTGTTTCAAGAGAAAATGGGAATGTATTTGTTACATTCCATCCCAAAGAATCATTATTGAGTATTGTTAAGGTATTTGGGGAAAAGTTAAGTCAGTATTAGATGAAGAAAGACTCATGAATCCCACTAATGACACAGCCCTGGCAAAATATCCATTTTCAAATTCATAGCCAACTTATAAACCAAGAGAAAATAAGACCATCACTATTTCTGATCATCTTCACAAATTCTGGTGTCTTAATTTTCTAACTTTGTTTTGTTTTATTGAGACCAGAATAGATGCAGAAAAAATTGTAACTAGGCAAAAATTAAATTTCTTATAAGAGGCATTTCTACAAGTTGGCAAATGGGCATCTGCTTGCTAAAATAGGCGTGTGCAAATTTTTAAATATCAACCTGCTGAAATCCACTTCAACTTCACCCAAAATGACAGGTTAGAATTTGATGGATGCAAACATCGTGCTACAGTACGGTGGTGTGTGTATATTACATTTTTATGGTATAATGCAAATCCCTGTGAACCTATGGCTAGGGATTCTGGTTTTGGAGTGCAATGGCAGGGGTGAGTTGTCTGCCAGGGGACATCCAGTAAGAGCCGCTGCTCCGGGGGCCTGTCCCTATAATACAGAGAGATAATGATTAGCTGCATCCCCAGAATACCAGAGTTCTCCAGCCACCTGAGCTTCATCCATGCAATGAAGGCATTGCTAAGCTGGTGTTCAGACATGACCCCATGGTCTTTTTTTTGCTATCCAGCTCTTTTGTACTTCTCAGGTGAAACAGAAGGGCTGAAATCTGGCCATCTGAGAATTCCTCCAGCTGAGGGACGGGGAAAATCAAAGCTGGATCCTGTGCCAACCACTCCCACCTCAGCTTAAGGGCTCCACCAATTCTCAACTCATGGATGGTCTCTTAGGGATGATCAGGATTTGCAGAATTTTTTTGTAATCCACATAACTAAGATTAGAGATGGAAAAAGATCTAATGGGTTTGCCACAGTTCAGGGCAACTGCATCTGTAATCTCCCTCTCTGGTACAGCCAGGGCACACACTTTTAGACTTCTGGCTCCCCTGCTGTTGCCTCTCTTGGGCAGACACACACAGATTTCTCTCCTTTCTGACTGGGATATTTCCATTCTGTACCACTCCCAGCCTATGCTCTGAATTCCCCAGCAAAGTCATGCTGCCTAAACAAGCCTGCTTTGCTTTTCTCTTCAGAAATGGCAAACAGTGTAATTTCCATAATGAAGCTACTGCACAGCTCTTTCTAAGCAAGAACATTTGTTCTTAAGGTGAAAGCATTACAGAGAAACCATATCAAAAACAACAAAAGCATCTACATATATGCTAATAAGCTCACCAGAGATCACCCCTGACTCCAACAATGACTCTGGCTGGTGAACAGTCAGTCTTTTAAACCCCAGCCATGCATCTGAGAGTCACTTCTTTGTCCAGTTCGGGTCTTTGAAGAGACTGTGAATAGGTAATCAGCCAGACAATGGGTTCTGCTCAAGGCATAGCTTCAAAAGGATGGATCTGAAGGTGGGTCATTTGTATTCCTCTCTTCCCAATTATTTCCTAGGAAGTCTACTCAATTTACAATTCATTCTTGTCTTAGCCTATTGTTTAAAAGAGTGCGCCTAAGCACATAACACTTCCCAAGATTTATATTAGTCAGGTCTCCTAAACAAGCTACATACAATCCCACAATTACACATTTCCATTTTAATACAATGAGAGGCTAAGACACTTTAACTTCATGCAATAAGATTTTCCAGGATATGGCAGGAAACTGCCATCTCTGTCACAAGGTCAGTTAATCCATTTACTTCTCTGCCTGTGTCCTAAAATATATTTGCTTCTGCTTTAACAGCTTAGTTTTAAATGTCCCAAGTCATGGGGCTTCTGTTAACCTCTTTAGAAGACATTGTCATGAACAGATCTATATACTTTAACCATAAGAGAGAGAATTCTGGTTGTAGAACTTCAACAAATAGGGGGTTTTCCCACTAATGATTAAAAATATAGTAAAGTGAGGCCATTTCCAATGTTGTTTCTAGTGGAAAAGTGCAATTTCAGAAACGTTTGTACAGTCAGCTTTCTCTTTGCCTGCTTTCCCTATTTTATTTCTTTTTTTATTTTAAATTGAAATTCTCAATACCTCATATGTAAAGACATATAAAAAATGGAGTTATCAACTCAACTCTGAATTTTGACTCTCCTTCTCCTCCCTCTTTCCCTCTCCCCTGGCCAAAACAAGAGTAGTATAGATAAACCTTGGAAAGAAAGCCATACCCAGTCTTCTCTTGCACTGGAAGGATGGTCAAGATGGAATGTGGGGACATTAAACTGGGAAAAAAATATGCAAGTCACTGAAGCTTCAGTCAAATTAGAGGACTGTGGTACCAGCTACTGTAAAAAGTTGTTAGTCTATAAGGTGCCACAAGTACTGCTCGTTGTTTTTGCTGATACAGACTAACATGGCTACCACTCTGAAACGTGTAAAAAGAATATTTTTGATACAATTCTGTAAATGAAGGTATTAAACCATTATCCTAGAGGGAAGTGTGGGTGAACCAGTATTTGATGGTCAGATCACCCAGTATTTAGAGTATTTTAGCATATTCTACTAACTCGATTTCCATCTCTGTCTCCTTACCTCGCTCTGAAATAGCAACTAAAAATACTCCATGTAAACCTTTACAAGTGTATATAATGTATTGTCACCAAACTACAAGAGAGAGAGAGAAAAAAAAAAGAACTGTTCAATTGTTCTTCTGCATTTATACCATGAGTTAAATATGCCCCTGGTGTACATATATTCTTTCATTTAGGATTTAGTCCATTTGTCTCACTTGTATTTTTTGGTTTTGTTCCATTTTTGGTATATTTGTTAGATAAAACATAATAAAACACTTAAACAGAAAAGCATTTGGGGCTTAATGACTGATGTGTTTCATTCACTGACTTTTCTGTTTGTTCCCATAGGATTCTGTTCTGATACTGTGTCCATAATTGATGCATCACATAGTGAATCAATTGAAGAAAGCCCTTTCCGTCCTCCCTCCCATTCATTTTCTACTGTCTTTGATGAGGATAAGCCTATAGCCAGCAGCGGGACTTACAACTTAGACTTTGATAACAGTGAGTTGGTAGATTCTTTCCATACTTTAGAACCTAGCACTCCAGAAGCTAAGAATTGTGACCCTAAAGTGAATGTTCGAAGAAAATCCACAGATTCTGTCCCAGTTTCCAGGTCTACTTTGTCTCGGTCTCTTAGTTTGCAAGCTAGTGATTTTGATGGAGTTTCCTATCTTGGCAATAATGAGACAGTAATTCCAACGGCAGACGTGTTCAGTACTGGTTCAAGTAGTGCTTCTAGTACCCTTAAGCGAACAAAGAAACCTAGGCCACCTTCGTTAAAGAAGAAGCAATCCGCAAAAAAATCTGCAGACTCTCCACCCGTGAAAGAAACGCAACAAGAACCATCTGACATTAGCCAACAAGCTTCTGTCCCAAGTGAAGAAAAACTGGTATCTGAGGTAAAGATTGAATCAATTAAACCTGAATGTACTGAACCTTCCCAAATCTCTACGGAGAAACAGGAGGCCCCTGCTGTGCCTGACGCTTCCTATCCCTTTGATCGAGAGAACTTTGAAGAAATTAGTACATTTAGTACTGGAGGAAGCAAAGTGCAAACCTCTCACCCTGCCAGTAAAAAAACCCAACCTCTTACAACGGCACCAGAGGCCGTGGAGGTGACTCCATCTGACACTGGAGGACAAGAGGATCCTCCAGTCAAAGGTCTAGCTGTGAGACTAGAGTTTGATTATTCTGAGGAAAAGGGCAGCAGAGAGGACCAGCAAGAAAGCACTCCCCCACCCAAAAGAGCAGGTAAAAAATCTGGTGCCAAAATGCCACTAAGGAGGCCAAAGACTAAAAAGACAGTGGAAAAGCTTGACAATTCTCCCACCACACCAACCAAGTCACTCACTGATCCAAGTGATATCCCGATTTCAAAAGGCTCTTATACTTTTGATATTGACAAGTGGGATGATCCCAACTTTAACCCATTCTCTTCCACTACAAAAATGCAAGAATCTCCCAAATTGCCTCAACAAACATACAGTTTTGATCCAGACACCTGCGAGGACTCAACTGATGCTTTCAGGCTGTCTTCGAAGATCACCAGCTCACCTTCTAAATCTCCAGCCTCCTTTGAGATACCAGCCAATGGCAGTGAAACAAATGGAACTGAAGGAGACAACCTAAATAAACCTGCAAAAAAGAAGAAGACACCACTAAAAACGTAAGTTAAAGGGTAAAGACATTTTTGGATTGTGAAGTGCTCCTCCTTGCAACCCTCTATAATTACTATAGTTTTATAATTCATGGGTTTCAATAAGGTTAGAAGAAAGAAAAGGAGGACTTGTGGCACCTTAGAGACTAACCAATTTATTTGAGCATAAGCTTTCATGAGCTGTAGGTGCCACAAGTCCTCCTTTTCTTTTTGCGAATACAGACTAACACGGCTGTTACTCTGAAACCTGTCATTAGTAAGATTAGAAACATTGTGCTGATGAACGTATTAACTAGACAACCGGATTTATGTTTATGGCTTACCATGGTAGGCATATTTCAGAGTAACAGCCGTGTTAGTCTGTATTCGCAAAAAGAAAAGGAGGACTTGTGGCACCTTAGAGACTAACCAATTTATTTGAGCATGAGCTTTCGTGAGCTACAGCTCACTTCATCGGATGCATGCTTTGTGTGTATATAATAAGATCTTCTACACTTTCCACGGTATGCATCCGATGAAGTGAGCTGTAGCTCACGAAAGCTTATGCTCAAATAAATTGGTTAGTCTCTAAGGTGCCACAAGTACTCCTTTTCTTCATGGTGGGCATAGGCTTTCCTGTACATTATCAATGCCATTTTGCTCCCAGCACCAAATAACTTGTAGTGAAAACCCAGAGAATTGAACCCAGACCAGGTCACTGGATTAATAATTGGATGTTGGAAGTTTAAGGGCCCAGTCCTACTCCCACTGACATCAGTGCCTGAATGCCCATTGATGTTAAGTGGGACTAGGATTGGGCCTTTAGCAATTTTTGTGCCACATTTTCAATGTTAGCTTACTCGTTGTGCAGTGAGTTCAGCAATGGGAAAAAATAATTCCCCGGCCTGTTGCTAATGCAAGGCCGATCCTGTGAACCCTTACTTGTGGGAGTAGTCACACACACAAACTCCTATTGAAGCTAATGGGACTGCTCACGTAAATGAAGAGTACTCGTGTGAGTTAGGGTTTGTGGGACATAGTGAATGAAATCAGTGGCAAAACTCGCATTGACTTCAGTAGGGCCATGTTTTCATCCAGTGTTTTTTTATGTATATGTATGAATGAGAAGCGGAAAACTGTCTTATTTTTACTAGTTTGAATTCCTGGGGTTTTTTTCATATTTTTTTTAATGTGAGGCTATAACCTTTGAAAATATTTTTTTCTAGAAAAGTAGTTTAAGGATTCACAGGATGATCAAAAACCCCTTGGTTTATCTCCTATTTCTATGTCCATAGGCCAAGTTGTGGGAGAAATGGTTCTAGCTGCTACATTTGGTTGGTTGGTTAATAAAACTTGGTATCCAGCCGTACTGATTCAGTAGTTAACTTGCTGATGAGCACTTCTGCTATCTTATCCCTTTAGGCATAATTTTCTTTGAATTAGTTACCACAGATTTTATTCACAGGATTTTAGATTTCAGATAAACAGAGAACATATCGAATAAGATCGCTCTGAAAGTCGCTTTCTAACTTAATAGTGTCTGCTAATTAAAGATAACATACTACATTTTAAGATTTAAGTTTCTCACTAAAACTAACAAAAGACCGAAGAGCTAAAGATAAGGCAAACAAACATTGTAAAACAAATGTAAAACATTGTACAGTGTCCATAATGCTGTAAAATGAAGGATGGAGAATGTCCAATTGTACTTTTTATTTCCTGGCACCAGTTGGGCTTCTAACTCTAGCCGTTTGCCAAATTTAGGTTTGTATGTGGTTGGGGGTGTTTTGCTTTTTGAAGTTGAAGCCATTTTTGAATTACTTACGTGAATGTTATAGAATATGATACCACTGGGCAGAATGACTTCAGTTTTTTTGAGGGAGATGCCAGATTTTCTGATGATGTGTTTTAAATTTTGGGAAATGCCTGGAGTTCAGAGTAGGTGCCAGAGAAATAAAAAATGTCTACTGAGCCAGGGTATTTTACTCAATATTCCTAAAACCTAAAGAATTCCCCAAGAATAGAATATTCAACTTTAAACAAAAATAACACGACTAAAAAGTGCATCTGTGTGTGTGAGATTTGAATTACATTCTAGAGGGGATTTTAATATCCAAGGCCTCAGTCCAGCAGTTGACTGCCAGGAAGAGGTCCCCTGGGCCTACATGGAGATCCACTGAAGTCCGTGTGCGAGCCCATGTATTGTAAATTGCAAGACAGGCCTTGTGTTGTTTAATCATTGAGAACAGAGGTTTGTGACGGGACACACTGGTCCAGATTGCCCCATCACCTGGAAAAACTTACAGGAGCTAGTGAGAGCACTCCATGAAGTTCCTTCCACAGAATTTTCTCTGTAGTCTTTCACTGGGGGTAGGGATTTACCCCCTCCAAAAGACCTCATGTTTGCAGGAGGCACAAGGCTTATCTGCCCTCTGTTACTCTTCCCTGGCTCCAGGCAACACAGTTGCCTGTGCTGTGCTTCCATGGAATCACCTGCCCACAGCAGTATCTGGGATCCCTCTAAAAGGTTGTCCCCAGTGCGCAGGAGCTGCATGTTAATGAGAATGGAGCCTACAGCTATAATATTCTTTTAGGGGATTTACTGCAGGGCTTGTTGGGGGGTGAAATGGGCAACCCTGTGTCTGTGTCCCAGTCTGTCCCCTCCCCACATAAGAGTTCGTGGCATGAGATTGCTTAATGGGGTCCACTGCAGGAGAACCATCATTTGGGGAGCCCAGTCACAAATACTTCAGGGGAGCTCCTAGAAGAAGAAAGGAAGCTATTAAAGTGAGGGACCTTAAATGGTGACTTATCTTGCTGATCTTCATTTCAGGAATTACTTGACTCAGTTTAAACTGATACTGTAATATCCGAAGATTATATTTATTTATTTTTAAAAACTAGTTTAAGGGTTAGTTTTTCAAAGCCAAGAGTCTTTGTTAACATTGAGAGTTGCAGGGAGAAATCCCTGCAGACTGCTTTGAAAATGTGTTGCTTATTGTGTTTTCTAGCTGAGGGGAGCATGGTGATTTCCAGGCCAGACCTGTAGGATGCCTAGGAGTGAGTCACTAGCTTAAGCATCACTAACACTACAGTGTGCTTGATTCTGCAGTGCATATTAGTGGCAATACAAATGAGTTATCATCCTGGAGTAAAAGTGTAAACATGCTAAACACTCACTCACCACTCTATTAAAAGAACAGACGTGGGAATGGATTTCAGCTCAACTCAAATTGCATTCCAGTCATGTATCTAAATATTTAACTGTGGTTCTGAGACCGATCATTTTGCTGAGATGATACTGAACAAAGAGCAGCAGCTGCTCCCTCAGTGCTCCCTGGTTATGAATAAAGAATGGGTGGCCCGTTTAGATCTAAACCTCAACTCTCAACTGTATTGATGGTTGGGAAGCATCCAGACCATTTCAAAAGACTGTGTTTAGATATGGAAGGTGCCAGCTTTCAAGATCATCCTGCTTAAAAATATGGCATTAAAGCTGACAAGCATGGAAGAGGATGAAGACTTCTTCTAGCCCTGGTTATTCAAATAGAACTGTCCCAGTTTATTAAGCATTTGCTTTGAACTGTCAGTACTCAAACTATGATTTCATTAAGAACCAAAAATACGAGAACTTAAAGAAATTTCCCTTTCTTTCTCAGAGTGTGAAAGTAATTTTGAAATACACAGACCAGGAGCTTTTTCTGCTGCCTTTTACTGATAGATCAATAGTCATAAAAGAACCTAGGGTTCTCCTGTTTCTTTAAACTTAATTGCTACTAACTTCCTTGGGAACATTTTTTTATATACTGTATATTAACTAGTGCTCTATCTTGAAAAGAAAACAGATGGCTACCTCAGGAAAGGCAAAGAATGGGTAAAGCATTGACAGCAATTAAACTGGTAGGCCTCTGCTATGAAAAAATGGTTTTCATAAGGTAAAAACATGTCAGAAAATTATATTGAATTTAAGAACATAAACTGGTTTAGGAATTATCACCTCTCTTCTCCCCCGCTTCCCATTAAAACATGTTTTAAGGTTGTGCAGACTTCAAAGGATATCAAAATTGTATGATGATTTTGCTCTAACACATTAACAGAATGTCTGCAGATTTATCCTTTTTGTCAGTTCCTTCTGTCTGTCTCTCTTTTCTTTGTCTTATTTGTCTTAGGATGGTAGAAGATGTGATGTCTGTATGTTCTCTGTTGTAAGTAAATTTAATCTCACGGGCCTGTTATGGTGAAAGTGCCTTATACTTTGTTAATGGTTTATGGGCTTTTTTAAAAAAAATTATTTTACTTTATTTTGCAGCATGATCAAGAATTATTGGGCATGGAGCTTTATGGTGTTATTTTTACTGGCTTATGTAAAAGTTATTTTAAGTGAAATTGCCTGGCTGTGAATACACTTGAGGGAAGCTATTCTGTCAGTGTCTGGTTGCCTGTCTAGAAGGATTGTTTTTTTAAAACTGTATATATATGATGTCCTTAGCTAAAGCATTAACACATTCTTATTAGCTTGATTAATAGAATATTGCATTATACAACACTGTACAGCCATTCTTTCTTAAACACTATCTAATGTTTATAAGTACTTTTTAAAGGAAACAATTATTTTCATTATTTATATTTTCATATTTAGTAATTAACAGGCTGAATAGAATACTTATACCAGTGAACAGCTGGCCAGTTTTTTTGGTCATGTATGCTGATAGGTGAAGTAGTGACTTATTCTCTATCATTTGAAATGCTTCATTATAATCTCCTTTTGTTGCCTTGCAAGTCATTGATCAGAGCAGAGCTATAATTTTCACCAATGCATCGAACCTCAACCACAAAGGCTTTATTGAGTAACTTGGTGTGAAATTGTGCAGGCTGTTTCCCTGCGTCTTCCGCCTAATACCAAAAGCCAATTAGGTCAGGTCTAGCAGCTTGCATCTGGAGCACTGGTAGATCTTGCATCTATCTTGGAATGTTCTCTTTAGGGAATTTTTAACCTTTTGGAAATGGCAAACACACATATAGGCAGCGTACATTACATATCTATACATGATAATGTGTGGGTGTTCTCCTTTCTACATCTTTGACTGGAAAACACCATGCTTTAAAGGGTTAAAACTAGGGTTGTCAAGCGATTTTAAAAAATGAATCACGATTAATCGCACAATTAATTGCGCTGTTAAACAATAATAGAATGCCATTTATTTAAATATTTTTGGATGGTTTCTACATTTTCAAATATGTTGATTTCAGTTACAACACAGAATACAAAGTGTACAGTGCTCACTTTATATTTATTTTTTATTACAAATATTCACACTGTAAAAAACATACTAAAAATAGTATGTTTTCAATTCACCTAATACAAATACTGTAGTGCAATCTCTTTATCATGAAAGTTGATCTTACAAATGTAGAATTATGTACAAAAAATAACTGCATTCAAAAATAAAACAATGTAAAACTTTAGAGCCCAAGGTCCACTCACTCCTACTTTTTGTTCAGCCAATTGCACAGACAAACAAGTTTGTTTACATTTCCAGGAGATAATGCTGCCTGCTTCTTGTTTACAATGTCACCTGAAAGTGAGAACAGGCGTACTCATGGCACTGTTGTAGCTGGTGTGGCAAGATATTTACGTGCCAGATACACTAAAGATTCATACGTCCCTTCATGCTTCAACCATAATTCCAGAGGATATGCGTCCATGCTGATGACGGGTTCTGTTTGATAATGATTCAAAACTGTGCAGACCAATGCATGTTCATTTTCATCATCTGAGTCAGATGCCAGCAGCACAGAAGATTTATTTTCTTTTTTGGTGGTTCAGGTTCTGTAGATTCTGCATCGGAGTTTTGCTCTTTTAAGACTTTTGAAAGCATGCTCCATGCCTCGTCCCTCTCAGATTTTGGAAGGCAGTTCAGATTCTTAAACCTTGGCTCGGGTGCTGTAGCTATCTTTAGAAATCTAATATTGAAACCTTCTTTGTGTTTTGTCAAATCTGCAGTTAAAGTGTTCTTAAATCAAACAACATATGCTGCGTTGTCATCCTAGATTAGTATAACACAAATATATGACACAATGCAGGTAAAATCATGGAGCAGGAGACATACAGTTCTCCTCCAAGGAGTTCAGTCACAAATATAATTAATGCATTTTTTTAAATAAGCATCATCAGCATGGAAGCATGTCCTCAGGAATGGTGGTCGAAGCATGATTAGGCATATTAATGTTTAGCATATCTGGCACATAAATACCTTGCAATGCCGGCTACAAAAATGCCATGCTAACGCCTGTTCTCACTTTCAGGTGACAATGTAAATAAGAAGCGGGCAGCATTATCTCCCGTAAATGTAAACAAACTTGTTTGTCTTAGCGATTGGCTGAACAAGAAGTAGGACTGAATGGACTTGTAGGCTCTAAAGATTTACATTGTTTTGTTATTGGGTGCAGTTATATAACAAAAAAAATCTACATTTGTAAGTTACACTTTCACGACAAAGACATTGCACTACAGCACTTGTATGAGGTGAATTGAAAAATACTATTTCTTTTGTTTATCATTTTTACAATGAAGATATTTGTAATCAGAAGTAATATAAAGTGAGTACTGTATGGGTTCTGTTTGATAATGATTCAAAACAGTGCAGACCAATGCATGTTCATTTTCATCATCTGAGTCAAATGCCACCAGCAGAGAGGTGGCATTTATATTCTGTGTTGTAACTTAAATCAATATATTTGCAAATGTAGAAAAACATCCAAAATATTTAATAAATTTCAATTGGTATTCTATTGTTTAACTGTGTGATTAAAACTGCGATTAATGATTGTGATTAATTTTTTTGAGTTAATCGCGTGAGTTAACTGCGATTAATCAACAGCCCTAGTTAAAACTGTTGTATTGGCAGTTTATGTTCTGGGATTTAGAAGAGCCTGAAGCAGAATTGCCATGTCAGTAAATATATTCATCTTGAAATACCATGAAAGTCCCAAGTTTGTGGGGTTTCCTTTACCATCACTGTGAACTTAATATGATTATCTGGTCCTGAAATCTCAGGAACAATGTGCATATCCTGCCACAAACTTTCATATGCAGTTCATCAAAAACCTTTTGTCAAGTGGTGAGGAAATTAATCTCTTATCTATCTTATGTGCATATATGGCCCCCTTTACCATAGTATCTGAACGCCTCACAATCTTCAATGTATTTCCTATCTCACAGGGTTATTGTGAGGATAAAGTACTATTATCCCCATTTTACCCCTGGGGAACTGAGACACAAAGAGGCTAGGTAACTTCCTCAAGGTCACAGAGGAAAGTCTGTGATGGGGCTGGGTCTTTTTGAACCAAGGTCTCCCAAGTCCTATCCTAGTGCCCTTACCACTGGGTAATCCTCATTCCCTATCAATATTTGACTTGAATAGTCTTTTTGAATGAATTTAGACACATGGCAATCCTGCTGTTCAACTCCCTTACTTAGTTTATCTTACTGGTTTAGGGAACAAAGTCCTGTATCAAAGTGCATGATAAAAAGCAATACTTAAAGCATGTTTTTCAGTGGCATTACTTTGTAATGGAAGGAGTCTTAAAGCAGGAGGGCTTACAGAGGTAGTATTTTCTTTAGCTCTGTATTGCTAAATGTTATATGCTGCTGATTCTCTTTTGTATGCCATATTTACTGTTTTAACTTTGTTTTTAGTGATACATTTAGGGTGAAAAAGTCACCAAAAAGATCTCCCCTCTCGGATGTGCCCTCTCAGGTAAAGTGCTATGTTTTGACATATGTCATTAGTTTTGCAAATAGAAGGAAAGTAAATTTGATGTAACATTGTTATATTTGAATAGTTGTAAGTATTGCTAAGGTTTATTAATTTTTGTCCTCCAGTTTTAAGATCAATTTGTACAATGCCTGTTAGACCTGGTATTTGTCCTAGGAATTCCAGTTGGACTGTTCAGAAATACTCTTTGGGAAATCCTTATAAAATCCTTTGGGAAATCTTATAAATATAGTAATGAACAAATACCTTTAGGATATTAGCACTCAGAAGAATTCATCTAACCCAGGGGTAGGCAACCAATGGCACACATGCCAAAGGCAGCATGCGACTTGATTTTCAGTGGCACTCACGCTGCCTGGGTCCTGGCCACCGGTCTGGGGAGCTCTGCATTTTAATTTCATTTTAAATGAAGCTGCTTAAGCATTTTTAAAACCTTATTTATTTTACCTACAACAATAGTTGAGTTATATATTATAGACTTCTAGAAAGAAACCTTCTAAAACGTTAAAATGTATTACTGGCACGCGAAACCTTAAATTAGAGTGAATAAATGAAGACTCGGCACATCACTTTTGAAAGGTTGCCGACCCCAATCTAACCTATTAGACCAGAAAAGTTTAAAGTGCACAAATAAAAAATGATATGCTGAAAGAAAAGTACAAATAATGTCCAGTGTGTTAGTCTGCTGAGTATGTGGACACAAATAGTATTTTTATTTGTCATCTTAAAGCACTGGTGGGTGGCTTTTCTTGCGGGGAGGAGTTAGCAAAGGCTGTGCCGTGTATAAGATAATAAATAGCCTTTGGCTCACTACTTTAATCTGGGACATTTCTTTTCATGCCATTGTCCACCTCCCACGTTATGTATCCTAACTTTCCCTTTCAGCTGGCTGACACTGTAGAGAGAGGGGGAGGATTCGTGACCTTTGAGGTCTGTGTTTATATTATGTGAGATCATTACCATAAGGAAAGTGTCAGGGCTAATCTACATGGTGAGTGTGGTGTTTCAAACAGCAGTACTTCAAAGCACATTACAAAACATTTACTATGGAAGCTGGGTCCAGACAGCAAGCTAGTGCACTGTAGACTGCCCTGGCTTCCCGTGCATTAACTCACCATGCAGACAAGCCCCAAAAGTCAATTGGCCTAGCCATCACGCTTGAATTCCTAGGAGACTATGCATTTTATGTGTCACTTATGTACTGATCTCCAACCGCAGATATTTCTATCTTAAATCCTGAAAATCTTTGAGCTCACATGCATGACCGTCAACTCCAAATAACGTCCATCTTTTTTTTACCTGCATCAACAGAATCTAGAAACTTTTACATACATCATAAATGATGCCATGGAAAAGATAGTATGAAAAAAGTGTTCAGTAAAGATGGCAAAGAAAATCTCCTGTGGATCCCTTGTATGCTGAAGTCTTTCCCCCAATTTCCCCTCCCAACTGAATTGCAGTTGGCACATTTCAGTACACTTAAGTCAGGATTTTCATTCTACCTCATCAACACAGCTTTGCAATATCTGTGTTCATTATAAAAAAGAGTTTCATTGTACAGATAAAGAGAGTCTAATTATTGAGACAAGTTATTCCTGGTGTAATTCCAAATGCTACAGATATGAGCTGGGTCTCTTTCCTCATTTTATATGGAGCTGTAGTAGGTAGCATGGAATTAAAACAGGAAAGGGGGGAGCGGGAGAGATAGATAAAAGAATTCAGACAAATATTTCTAACTGATGGCTCAATGCGGTAATGAAAGATAATAGATTCAGTTAACATATGTTCTCTGCAGGATTCCACTCCACTGCCTACTCCAGAAACACCCCCAGTTATATCCACCGTGGTTCATGCGACAGATGAGGAAAAACTGGCTTCTTCCGTAACCAGTCAGAAATGGACTTGCATGACTGTGGATCTGGATACAGATAAACAGGATTACCCACAACCATCCGATCTATCTACATTTGTAAATGAGACCAAGTTCAGCTCCCCTACAGAGGGTAAGCTTATAAATCACCATTCAGCTCCAGTCAATGTTTTCTTTATCAAGGAAAAGACAAAGAGTAGAGAGGAAACTGAAAGAGACTGGAAACACTCTTATTTTCAGCTGCAGATAGGACAGCAGAGCAGCACTTCAGAGCAACATATGACTAATTTTTTCTTTTTCAGTACACTTAATTATAAGTATAATCCACTGTTCAGAGCATGTTACACGTTCCCTGCTGTGTCTAAATCAGAGGGGATGGTGGCCTGCTATTCCTTCCAGCTAATGGGTTTAGGACCCAATCCAAAGTCTACTGAAATCAGTAGAAGGCTTTCCTTTGGTTTTGCTAGGCCTCTAGTACTTTAACTCAGGTGATAGAGACTTGTGTTTCAGTACTGAAGGTCCCAGCTTCAGATCTCGCCATCAGTCTCTTGGCTACATATCATCTCTCCAAACTCCTAAGCTTCAGCTTTCTTCAAGCATAAGAAATACATAAAACCCCACAATATCTAGCAGTGTGACGGTTATCTTTCACAGGCACAGTATTCATCCCCATTTCCATGTCCTGAAGGATGTGTGTCTTTTTGTATGAGGCAAATAATTGCAAGTTTGTTAGATTATTTTATATTATTATTATTTATGAACTGTGAAAGGATCAGAACCTATCCCACTTAAGTATTTCTCACTTGCATGTGTAGTCATATTGCCTTTCTTCGGACTACATGAAGGAGTAAGTCTTTGCAGGTTTTACCCTAGGGGTACATCTGATAAATGAATGTATAAATAAATACTAACCAATTTCCAACTTAGTTTATGGTTGGGGGGCTTATTTATACTTCAGAATTTTATGATCCTTTTTTATCTTGTTGGCTCTATTTCCATGGTTCTTGCCTGATCTTTTCTGCCCACATGCCCAATGTACTGTTAAAATATCATTGAATAATTTAAGGCAAAAATCTGGGGAGTTTTGCATGATTATGGGCTGCAGGACTTGGCTCTTAGGCCCAATCCTGCGAACAGTTTACACATGAGCTTAACCTGTGCATCTGAGTAACTCTGCTGACTTTAATGGTACTGCTTATGTGAACATTCAAATGCACATGTGTAAGAGTATGCAGGCTCTGGGGCTTTTGTGGGGTCTGTTGGATATCCTGTTCAGATGGTGCAATCTGAATAATCCATTCATTTTTGTTGATGTTAAATTATAACTAAATGTATCTATTTTGACTTCATTGTGTGATGTTAATGTTTCCTCCTTAAAGAAAAAGTGAGCCAAAAATGATTTTTTGAACAAACAACATAATGTATGGATGCACTAAAACCATCATTTCAGCTCTCAGACTGGTAACAGAAAGTGAACAGAGTTCCTAATTAAATGCTAATCATCCTGCTTCAGAAGCGTTGCTGGGTGGTGTGTTCAGAGTTTCAGATTACATGTTAATTATAATCAACAGTGATTCCTCTTTTGAGGTCATTTAAAATAATCATGATTTCCACTGACTGTTCTGTTCATGCTGCTTTGAGAAATCTAAGTAATTCAAGAGATGTTTCTTAATACAGCAGTTTATACCACTCTTGATACTGTTGTGACTGTCCTCCTATAACCAAGAGCTACCTTTGTACAGATAGATCTTTGCAGTCAAACAATACATAGTGCTCAGACTCATGCATATCACTTCGGCACTTTGTTAATACATTGGAGTTGCCCTCCATCTTGCCATCCACTATAAGTATTGTCAAGATCCCTCCCCCACTCTGAACGCTAGGATACAGATCTGGGGACCTGCATGAAAACCTCCTAAGCTTATCTTTACCAGTTTAGGTCAAAACTTCCCCAAGGTACAAAATATTCCACCCTTTGTCCTTGGATTGGCCACTACCACCACCAAACAAATACTGGTTACTGGGGAAGAGCTGTTTGGAAACGTCTTTCCCCCCAAATACTTCCCAAAACCTTGCACCCCACTTCCTGGACAAGGTTTGGTAAAAAGCCTCACCAATTTGCCTAGGTGACTACAGACCCAGACACTTGGATCTTAAGAACAATGAACAATCCTCCCAACACTTGCACCCCCCCTTTCCTGGGAAATGTTGGATAAAAAGCCTCACCAATTTGCATAGGTGACCACAGACCCAAACCCTTGGATCTGAGAACAATGAAAAAGCATTCAGTTTTCTTACAAGAAGACTTTTAATAGAAATAGGAGTAAATAGAAATAAAGAAATCCCCTCTGTAAAATCAGGATGGTAGATACCTTACAGGGTAATTAGATTCAAAACATAGAGAATCCCTCTAGGCAAAACCTTAAGTTACAAAAAAGATACACAGACAGAAATAGTTATTCTATTCAGCACAATTCTTTTCTCAGCCATTTAAAGAAATCATAATCTAACACACACCTAGCTAGATTACTTACTAAAAGTTCTAAGACTCCATTCCTGGTCTATCCCCGACAAAAGCAGCATATAGACAGACACACAGACCCTTTGTTTTTTTCCCTCCTCCCAGCTTTTGAAAGTATCTTGTCTCCTCACTGGTCATTTTGGTCAGGTGCCAGCAAGGTTACCTTTAGCTTGTTAATCCTTTACAGGTGAGAGGAGTTTTCCTCTGGCCAGGAGGGATTTTAAAGGGGTTTACCCTTCCCTTTATATTTATGACAAGTATGTTTGAAACCACTGAGAGCAGTGAGACAAAAGAATAATCTTTAATGAGCCACGTTATTTGTTTTGTTTCTAGTTGATGTATCTTAATCCACAAACTGTCTTTTGTGTCAAATAGGGTTAAATATCAATCAACCTAAAAATCAAACCCTTTGGATTACAGCTGCAAGAGTGGGGATTAAGCAGATGCAGGGTTGTTATTATTAGGGCCAGCAGAGGACACTGACAGTATGTCTCCTGGCTATAAAGAACATTGGTATATATTGTTACAGATTGTTTCCCAGTGTTTAAGAACCAGTTTGTAAGACTTCACTGTAATATATGAAGTGATAACAAATGGAGAAAGGCATTTCTAAGCATTTGATGTTGTTTTGTCTTATAGTTAATAGTTCCTCCAAAACGTCTTCCTCGGGTTCTGTTTTTCTTTCATTTTACTCTTAATGTCATTTTTTGTGTGGTTGTTTGTTTTTTTTGCTCTAGCTAGAAAGAAGCATGTATTTCATATGGTAGGCTTTTCCTCCTTGTTTGATTGCCTGTTACCATTAAAAATAGACCATGGGATGCCAAACACCTCAATTTACTGAACCTGCTATAGCAGGATTCCCTTCAGCAAAAAGATTAATGGATACAATATCCTAAACTTCACCTATTGCAATTTTTCTTAAATGTATGGCCTGTGAAATGCATGAATTTTCAAAAACATGCTATTTATACCCAGAGAGACTTTTAACTAGAAGAGAAGTTAACAATATTTGTGGGCATTTTTTAGCATCTGAATTTCTGCACAAATGCCCTCTAATATTGTTTTCATAGTGAGATTTTCACTTTTCAAAATAATTAAGACATTTACACTAGTCTTGGGGAAAAACAGCCTAATTTATTTTAAAAATATCTACCTGACATAGGCCCTTATTCAGAATGTCGTCACAGTTCAGGAAGTGTATTTAAGCACATGCTTAAATCCCAGTCACTTGTTTTTTACTATACAGAAATAGAATTAAGCATGTGATTCAGTGATTTCCTGAATTGGGCCCATAGGAAGAGAACTGACTTACTGTGTGGAACATAACAAACTACAAAGCTGAATAAAAATAAACAATTTTGAGGCATGAATATTATTTAACAAGAATCCTTAATTTTTATCTTCAGGAAACAAACTCACCATTGTGTTAGAGTGTTTCTCTGAACATCAGTGGTGACTGGATTTAGATGCAAAATCTGAGATACATTTGTTGTACCTATCAATCTTTTTTTACTGCTTTGTCCTATTGCCTTTTTGTATTTGCATGATCAGACCTTACACCCTGTATTTGTTGCATTTATCTTCTGTTCTGTCAGCAGTTTCTTTGTCTCTGTGTGTGTCTATATCAGTACACTGTCGAGTGACCAGGGTTTGCAAGAAGTGCTTGTTAATTCTTATTGTATAATTAAGGGATTTGAAATAGTAGAGCAACAAAAGGTTTTTTAGAGGTTAGGGCAGGGCTTCTCTGTAAATACTCAGGCTTTGAACTGTCCCTTGTAACTAAAATTTGAAAATAAGTGTATCTATGCTACCGTCCTATCCGTCACCAAATAAGCATATGGATGGTTTATCCATTTTTTAATATCAAGGAATAAGATCATCATCATTCCCAATTAAAAACTGCATGGCTTTACTATGAGTGGAATCATTTGATTACTTGTCATCTTGCAATCTTCTTTCTTTCAATAGAAGAAATAGCTATCAAGACTACATCAAAATATTTTCAACGATTTGTAATGTGACACAGCACTTCAGATACCATATACTGGAGTGTTTCACAGGGCTCTGCAATTTTAGTAAAGCCACTGGGGTCTGTAATAGAATCCTGAACAAAGGAAGCAGATTAATCTGGAGTTTTATAGGAAAATTGATTCATAATGACTTGCACCAAATTCTGCCTTTGGCTATGCCATGTTGATTGACAGCTGAAAATCAAGGCACAAGTGTCTCTGTGTATTTTGTTTGTAGGGCCTGTTAGAAAAAGCATCAATAATAAAGCTGCAGGCCAGGGTGACACTTAGCAACAAGCTGCCAAGATTTCATTCACACATGCAAAAATTATATCCCCCCACCCCATGCATGAGAACATTTCTCTTTGTTTCTGTTACAGAGCTGGAATATGGCAACTCATATGAAATAGAATATATGGAGAAAATAGGCTCCTCCTTGCCGGTAAGTTTTCACTCTCAAATTTTCATTTACATTTATTTACACGCTGTAGTCATTATTTGTTGCTGTGATAATGCTGTATGGATAGTTCCCTGCTACACAGTGAATTAACTGTACATCTGCAGCAGATTGTAAACACGGTTCTTTCTAGTCAGCGTAGTCAAGTAAATTGCACGTGCTTTATTGTCCTTATCCTTATAGAAGTTATTTAATCTTTTTAATGTTAAGGTTTAGTTTCACTTCTTGGAGAAGTAAAGGTATTCAATACTTCAAGCCGTAGCAAGTGCAGAGCACTCTATGTTGGGTTACCAAACAATGTATGGAAATCTTTAACTCTCCAAAACCATGACTCAAGCTTTTATGAAAAGAAATGATGAGGACTCTCTTCAAAACAAAGACTTACTGTAAAATATGGGAATAAAGTACTTTATAACATCAACATTTTTTGCTTAACTTGTATTCACTCGATTAATTAGATAGTATTAATAAGCTTCAAATGTCTGAATTTCCCACAGTGCTTATAAGAATGAAACAGTCTGTTAGTGTGGAGACTCTTGGGTGTTCAATCTGATGAGATAAAGAAGGTTCTGATTACATTTTTGATAACACTTTGTCAGCGAATGCGATATAACCCATTCAAAAAGAACAGGTGCAGAACAGTACCTGAATTCTAATTAATCCCAAATGATAGTGGAGGAACTAATAAAAATTGTGAACTACACAGTCTGTGCTGTGGTCAGCAGCTTTTCTAAAATAGGCTGTTCTTTTAATACTTCCACTATGTCGTAGCACCATAGGGAGTGCTATGCTGCAGAACATAGGTTCTGCAAAACCTATGAATTTTTTCAAAAGAGAAATGGAATTTGTCAGTCACTGGGTCACTTGAGGCAATGAATTAACCTTAACGGAGAATGGAAAGTTGGATGATAATTATTTCCTTTTCTTTTGACAGCAGGATGGCAGCACCCTGAAGAAGCAATCTTTGTACCTTGTATTTGATGCACAGCAGGAAAGTCCAGTCAAATCTCCTCTGGTCAGACTATCTGATTCTACAACTCCATGTTCAGGGTACATCACTGCAAAAAAAAACAACCCACAACCCCCGCCCCCCCCACACACACAGCAAACAACAAACAAAAACATTTAATAATAAAAGGACTGTTAGGAAAAGGATAACAGTAAAATTATTTCCAGTCAGGCGTGCTTCTGTTGTGTGCTTTAGTTTTTGTCTGTTTTCTTTAAAACACAATCTATATCTATTAAACGTATAGAGTCCCACCTAAGTTCCTTCTAAGCGGCAGGTCCATGCAGCAGACTATAAAGGGCCATGCAGGCACACAGCCACAGGGGCCTGGAAAGGAGAGAGGTAGGGGGTGGCTGGAGAGGGGAGCAAGTTGGGGTGTGCAGGGCTGCCACGGGCCTCTCCCCTGACCCCGGAGCTGCTGCCGGCGGGAAGAGGCATCTCTCCTCCGGTCCCGGAGCTGCTGCCGGCGGGAAGAGGCATCTCTCCTCCGGCCCCGGAGCTGCTGCTGGTGGGAAGAGGCACCTCTCCCCCGGAGCTGCTGCCAGCAGGAAGAAGCACCTCTCCCCCGGAGCTGCTGCGGTCAGGAAGAGGCTCCTCTCCCCCAGAGCTGCTGCCAGCAGGGAGAGAGCTAGGGGGAGTCCTCTGACTCTAGTCCCGGGGCAGCCTGTACCCCAAACTCCTCATCCCCAGCCCCACCTCAGAGACCGCACCCCCTACTGGGAGCCCTCACCACTCACACATCTTAACCCTCTGCCCCAGCCCTGATCCCACTCCCGCACTCTGAACCTCTCAGCCCCACCCCTGCCACACATGACTTCCATATTGGTGCACATAACAAAATTCATTCCATACATGGATATAAAAAATTAGAGGGAACATTGGGTCCAACTGTCCCTTGTTACACCAGTCAGTGGAGTAATGGAGTGGAGAATAAGGATATATATTTCTGTTGCATAGTCATGATGATTACTTTAAAGTCTTCAGTGAAGACTATGCTGTGCCTTCAGTGTAGATTATGGTTCTCTACTTACATTTTTTCTTCATTATTAAGGATAGTTTCATTTCAGTATGTTCCTCGTATTGTAATTCTTCATTTGGCATTCCTAAACTTGTTTTTCTGAACAATTAATCCATTTTTAAATTATGTATCTTAAGGGTTTTTGTTTATTTTTAGAAATGGCGTTGTCCCGGGGGTTAAACTGCTGCTACGTAACAATTTTTATTTGATAGAGATTTATGTAGAAGTGAGAAATAAGTGCAAAGTGATGTGAGGGATGTGCATGTACTCATTGATCTAATCCAGTAGTACAGGGTTTATCCAGATTTCTTTTGGGTACTACTCTGAAAACATTTCTCAAAATCTTGCAAGATATATTGCTATAATTCAACCTTATGTCAATTATCCTAATTTATCAAGCTCTTGTGAAGATGAGAACATGACAGTTTAACTGAAGAGGATTTGCTGTGTTTTTAGCAGAGACTGGGCTTTTAGCCTAATCTGAAAACATATACACTATCTATCTGATCCCAGATCAAGTTTCGAGGAAACTGAAGCCCAGCTATCCTCTGGAATGAAAATACAACACCCAGGTTCCCGGGTTCTAACCGCCAGCCAAGATATGCACTTACAGTCAACTGACAAATCAAAACAGAAAGAACTGGAGCCCATGAGTTTAGGAACAGCTTCAGACACCATTGAAATAGTAAGTAATATATGAGAAGAGTGATGGAAACATTCTCCCAAAAAGCAATCTTCCCATGTCTTAAGAGAGGAGAACATACAGACTGTGCAATTATAACATGCGTAGAGCTAGACGAAAACTTACGGAGTGAGAATATGAAAACCCCAAATGGAAACTACTTAACCAGAACAAACTAAAAAGCAAGATCACTTGCTGAGAAATTTAGCATCTTTAGCTTTATGCCTTTTCACATTAATCATAAGGATGAAAGGTCACTTTTAAGAAGTGCCTCCAACGTTGTGCTTGCAAAATTGCATGGGCAATCTTTCACCTGAGCAAAACCAGCCTTTGCTCTTCCAGACCATGTAACTAACCAGGAAGGTTTCAGTGCACAATGTGTGCCCAAATCTACATGGCCAAACATCATTCCCGTGGGTTTTAGTCTCTATTGATAGACATGCTTAATTTCCATTGGCAATAACAGGGTTTGATGGGACACCAGTGAGGGAATTGATCCCCATTTTGGCCAAACAGAATACTGTTAGAATTGAGAAAAGTTGTCCTGGTTCTTATCTTAAGCTCAAATGTATGTTTGTGATCAGTTCTTACAGGCAGATATTCTCAATAGCTTATTTGTTATAAGGATTTTTGTTATGTTTTAACCTGAGAAATGTAAATATATAGGCTGTGCCCGTGTTTTCTCGGGGGGATCTTGTATGAAAATATGTGGAATTGCTTTGTGAGTGTAGCATATCTGTTGTGATGTTTTAAAGCATTAATAGATGATGAACAGATATTTCTCATTTTCTGATAAATTGCCAATTGTTTTGATATTATGCTGTACTGGAAGTGAGAGACTTTGTTAGAAATCTGCGCTTTTGAACTCAATCTAGTTCCCAGTGGACTCAGTGTAAAGACTTTGAGTCTTACTTCGAAGGCTGTAGCTGCTTCTAGACTTTAGAGCACTGGTTCTCAAACTTTTGAATATTATGGATAGATTCTCTGAAGGACCCCCAGTTTTCCCCGGCACTTGGACATATAAGGAAGAACGACAGTATTAAGGAGACAAAGTTAAAATACACTCACTTTATAATGCAACAGGCATGGCTACTGAGTTACATCTCTGTAGATTGTGTATTTGTGGTTTTGAGTTCCTGTCCTTGGGCAGGGGATTTCACATTTATTAGCCTGAAGACTCTGCTCTTCGAGTGGAGCTTCCATTGCTCTAATCTCAACAGGTGAACACTGTGATTCTGACCTCCGGTGTGTTTGAGACCTCTCTAATCTTGGTGGCATCTGCAAATTTGATCATAATTGAGTTAATACCAAAGGAACAAAAAGACATATTGTCGTGAGTGCAAAAAGTTGTTTGGGGATCGTTTTAGTTGAATTGGTCAAAGAAACTCTGAAACTCCTGTGAGAATCCTGGACTGAGCGCAAATACATTTGTTAGTCTCTAAGGTGCCACAAGTACTCCTTTTCTTCTTTCAACTTACAGGAAGTTTCTTTGCTTTAAGACAAACACAACGTGGTGACTGTCTGACAGAAAATTGACTGCCAATTGTCATAGAAGTATCTAAAAGTGGTCCATGGACCGCAGTTTGAGAACCATTGCTTTAGAGGCTTTAACATCATTTATTTCATTCTTCATACTCAAATTTTTAATTGATAACTGATTTTCATTGTATTTATTTCTGCTTGGCTATGCATGTGTGCCAGAAAGAAAATGTTACTGAAGGCAGTAAACAAACGTTTGAAGCAAATCTATGGTTTTCAGCCTGAGCCACTTTGGCAGCCTCTGTTATTTGTTCTATATCCTCCTTACCCTTCAGACAACTCCTGAGGACTCCTTTGTCTCTGCTGATGCTCTTCTCAGTAGGATATCACATCAAACATCAATATGTGATCAGCTTGAATATCTAGAACCTGACTTAGCAGAAAAGAACCCCCCCGTATTTGCTCAGAAACTTCAGGTTTGTAGCAGAAATGTAAATACCAGTGTTCCTTTCTTAAGTTTCTCTAAACACCAGTAGAGAACACAATTCACTATCTTAAAAAAAAAAAAAAAAGTTAATTAAAGAAAAATTCAGGCCCTCTTCAAAGTACCTTTTGCCTTTCAGAAACTTTTAAGAGATAGTGAGATTTGGACTTAACTTTCTGAACAAATAAGTTAGTTTCTCTAACTCTTGTGTTCTAACACTGCTGAACAGTCTCAATTCGATAATCTCACTAACTGTGTTTTAGTACAACATATTATAAAATAAAACTCTTATTTTGAGTCCTGCATTCAATCTTAAATGTGGAGGATTAACTTGACTGAGTACACTTTACTTTGGTGGGCCAGTAAGCACAGAGACAGTTTCAGAGATGTAGGGCCTAATTCTGCTCTCAGGTACACCAGGGTAAATCCAGAGTAACCTCATTAACATCAGCGGAGTCACATTGGTGCTAAAACCAGGTAAAATGAGAGTTAGGTGTTGTTTTTGTGATTGTGTTTAACTTGTCATTTGACTTGGCTTCCTCTGACAAAAGGAAATCTCTCTGGAGAGTAGGTTTACGTGTATCACGGCAGATTTTCCAAATAGCCAATGCAAATTTACATTTCAAAACTGCTAAGTAATGTTGAATAAAAAATGACAGCAATCATAAATACAGTGAATAGTGAAAGGGAAAAACAATTAGCATGACAAAGAAATAATTTTGTCTAGTTGGGCATCATAATTGAAAAACATTTATCCCACCCAAAAAGTTGTTAACACTTAGTCTCTAGTGAAAGAGTTTCTGGATATAAATATCTCAAAACTACCTGAAAACTTGCTTTTGTGTTCTGCTGATGTTTTAATCATGAAAGGAACACTGAATGTGTGTTACCCAAAAATTATCATGATACATTAAAATTCATTCTCTGTGTGTGTAAAACATTTACATCATGTTCTTAATACATTTTTTTCTGTGGATTGCTTAAAACCATCTGACAGGAGGAGTTAGAGTTTGCTGCAATGAGGATAGAAGCACTGACGCTAGCCAGACAGATTACCTTGTCTTCTTTCTGCTCCTTAGATACCGAGGTATCTGTTTTATGCCTGCAATGTGTGTGTGTGTGCACAGATAAAGAACCAGAGTGCTGCTTTTTCTTTAACAACAAGGTAACTAAGCCTCTCTGAGTGACGTTTGAAGCTGTGTGCACCTCAGTACATATGACACCAAAGAGCATGCTGATAGCCTCACTCAACACAAAAATGCTGTCACCCGCTCCACTCACAGAACAATTCTACTTCCAAAGTTGACTGAAGATCTGGAGGCAAAAGGCCGTCATATAAAACAGGGGACAGCCAAATTCTGCCTTTTAGATGATCATGTGTTTGTATTTGAGATCGGGATTGGTCTAAAGTGTTTGCTGGCAAAATAAATAAGAAAGTTTTTGAATAGAGTATTACAAATTCTGGCTAGCGGTGCATTTTGCCCTTTACAGGTCATTTAAGCATGAGATCTAATAACTTGACCCTAAAACTTAAAAAGTTCAATCTACCCACACTTCAGGTTTCTGAAGAACGGGATTCAAATGATTTTGAATGACCTCAAAGGCTCTCACGGGAAAGAGCCTCCCCAGCATAAATCGACTTTATTCATTAAGATCTAAAGATTTTCTGTATTGATACTTCTACAGCATGCTGGCTAGTGCCATGTCAGTGTGATGCATCATCAGAGTGACACTGCTCCAGTGATGCATGTGATCTCCCCTGTGTTTGAAACGAGACTGAAATGTGATCTCTGATGTAGTATCTTTGATGTTTAGTACAAAACATTGCACCTGTCTAGGAAGACCCTTATGATGCTTTTAACAAAAAGCTCACAGCAACCCCACGAGTTTTATCTTGGTGGTATACGTCGAAAATGGTATCAACTGAATGGAATGCTGACAGGACAACAGCAAACTGCTAACATGAGACATTTATTTCCATATCAGGAGAATGTTATTCTGCCTTGTTGTTCTCCAGTGACCTTTCTTTTCTTACAGTAAATGATTAATAAATAAGTCATTGGGAGGCCCCAACTAATTCCTTTAATATTTAAGTGGCAGCTGTTCACTGCACCATAACTGCATTTTGACTGGCTGAGAGATTAGACTTAATCTGTGCTTTAATCAATCATAAGATAGTCGGTTCATAAAAGTATGTCTCTTTCGATAGGGTACTGTACTGTACTTTTATGGATTAACTGATGGCCAGTTAGAACAAGTTTAGCTTATGTTGGTAAATAGTGGCCTGTGATGCAATTGTCTAAGTGACTAATGGCTATTTCATTTCGGGTAATGAATGGTATAAAAAGATAGTAAGTAATTAATTCCCTGTGGAAATATGAATGTTTCTGAGTATGTGGGCTTCTGTTTTTAGTGAAGCCGGTGGGAAGCTTCACTGTTGACTTGAATGGTAGCAGGTTTGGGCCCAACTTTCTGATTAGAAACAGAAGGAATAAGGGTTGAAATGATAAATGGCATTTTCCCAGTGGGAGTAAAATACCTGCGATTAGTTTTACTGCTCTGAATCCAGAAAAATGTGCGTATTTTTATATACATCTATAACTAAGGCATAGTGATGTCTTTAGCTGAATGATACAGATGTCATGGTAGGTTGAGAAGGACTTTTGTCCTTGGTTAACTTTAGTCTTTAAGTAGATCTTGCTAATATCAAATTAGCCCATGATGATAACCCTTGTGACTAACACTGAGTGTCTTATAGTGACTGATGGACTCAATGTAGATTAAATATAATAGGATACACCAGATGACTGCAGTGACTTAAATCCAGAGGCTACTGAGGATAGACAGAGGATACTGGCTGTCAGGAATACTTTCTGAAAGGCACTGAATATTTTCTTAATATGGTATCAATATATTTATAACTGTGGTGCATATCGATGTAAAATCTTGCAACATCTTTTTAATAAAAACAAAACTACCTTTCACATTGATTAAGTTACATCTAAATCAGAAACTCAAGCATTAAGTGCTAATCTAAAAATGATAACGCTTGAATCATAATATTACTGGGCAGTAGGAATTAGTCCTTTTTGTTCAGATGAAGATTGGCTTTTGTGAGAGGAGACGTTGGGTCTGGTCCTGACCTCCTGAAATCAGTGTGAGTTTTGTTAGTGACTTCAGCAGGATAGGGCCCTTTTTCTTCAGTCTCCAAAGATGGAAACAATGCAGACAGTCTCTTCTCAGATACAACTGAAAAATAAGAATGAAAACAGTCAAAGGAAAAGAACTGTTACTGGCAAATGTGGCTTCAGCCTCCCAGTGCTAAGATAGCTGAACACAGCTAGGCCGAACAATCTAGGACTGTTGAACAGCCTTGTGTGTCCAGCTCCCATTTTTTGTGTAGGCAGGACAGGTCTCAGAAAGCGTCTGTGTCAGCCGCTCAAGAATAGCTGAGGTAGGAACATGTAAAGCTATGGTGTTGAAATCAGCACTTCTCTTGTGTAAATTAGAGAAACCAATGGAAAAAGGGTGTTGGCAGTAAGAGAAGCAATATTCATAATTGTTTTGAGAGGACAGAGGTAGCAAAAGTTTAAGGGGTGTAAGTTTTCATACAAAACCTTCCTTTTTCTGCACAGTCATGCTTGCAAAATTGGGCCCACGTTTTTGGGCCCACAGTTTAACCTGAGTGGAAGCACAAATCACGTAGTTAAAAGGTGTGATTATTCCACTTTTTGCCCATCGTACATTTGTGAGTGCGAAAATATTGCTGCAAAAGGAAAGCCAGACCTCAGCCCAGCTAAATGGATAAATTTTATGTGAATATTATAGTAATTTCTTCCATTTCATTTCAGTGCCCATGCATATCTTTGTTTCCTTGGAATTCTTTTGTGAGCTGGGATTTGTGTAGCTGGTAAATCAAAGTGTATCAGGTCACATTCCTAATTAAATACCTGAATTCTAGAAGCGATGCTTGACAAAGGAAATGTATATGCTTCCCAGTTACTTACACTAAGATTTCAGTGACCCACATGTAACATTAATTCCCCTGCAGAGTCTAATCCCTCTGTGTAAGGGTCAGTGATTTATAAAGCCCTGTGCTTGTAATTGCCCTAATTAACTTTTTATCTTTTTAGTGGTGATGGTACTGTTGTTAGGTGCTGAATTCATAGTTCTGACAGTATTATTTTATATGAATACTGTAGATTTATTGGTCGAATTATCATTTTCTCAGCTCTTAAAAAGGAAAATTTTGGCAAAAGCATAATTCAATAAATATATCAGCAACGTGTCTAACAGAGTATAAGAAAGAACAATGACCATTTGCGGTGTTACAGATGAAGCATTTTTAAATGTCTCCTCCTCTTCTCCCTTTCTCAGACTTTTTCCTTATCTTGGCAGTTTCTGTGTCCCCCATCCCATCTGTATCAGAAGTAGGGCTTGTGCCTGCTACCACAGCGAAGGTTTTCTAACAGTTACTTCGGGAAAACATAACAATAAAGTTCTGAGGGCTTTAGTCTAGGCTGGTTATCAGTGTCCTCACAAACATGCTGTGCCAATGGCCTGTCCCACTCCAGTGGTTTGGTCTGAGAGAGACAAAGTCCCCTGCATCTGAAGATTGATACTCTCTTTCCCAGTCTGTTTTCTTTATCACTTAACAGAAAATTCATCCATTGACTGATGCAATTCCAATGTTTAGGCTTCCTTTTTGAATGATAGTTTTCAATAGTTGTGTTCCTTTATAGACAACACAGCCATGGCTGACCCCTATATTTACCATGATCAATTAATCCGATCTCCTGTATTTCAGTTCAGAGGGGCATATGAAACCCACTCGGAGAAGAACTCCACACCATTGCACAAGTACTTGAGCTGTTGAATCGTTGAGTACTGTATTCAATATAGTGTACTGTATTTGAAGAGTTATGCATCTCTGTCATTCTATGTCTGAGGCTCAGAGAGCTGAAAAATGAATGGGATAGCAGTTTTCTCCCTGCTGCTCCCAAATTGCCATCTCTTTGCCTGGGCTCATTTTCCTTGGATCTTAGCCCCATAATTCCAGCTGTGCTGAAGTCCCAGTGAATTGTCCAACCACTCTCTGCCACAACTTCCACAAAGCATTCTGCTAGGGGAGAGGGAGGAGGAGGCATAGAGAGAGTCTTTTCACCCTCCTCCTTTGCTCATCATGTATTTTTGCTTTGGAGAGGATGGAAACAAGTGAACTCCTGGGTTACTTGAGAGCACTTATCCCCAGTGTTGAGAGGGAAAGGGAAAAGTATCTTGTCGTAGTCACAGAAATCCTCTTGTAGCCTTTGTAAATTTTTTAAGACTAAAGAAGTATGAAGAGCACACAGGAGTTAGAGATGGAAAAGAGCATGGATCATTAACGCTGTCCTTTGCGCTCCACATATAGGGTGTACTGGACATCAAACTACTACCCTGTATGCAGTCAAGTCCAAAGTTGCCTTTAATTTCTCTCTTGTGTTTGTGTTTGATGAAGAGATAAAACACACATCTTTTTTCACCCAATAATATTGAACTTACCTATAAATGGTAGATTTTATCATAATTATTGAATGGCTGGGGCCACTGAAGAATTTTTGTTTTTTGCATGTGTGCAAGTGTGTAAAATATATATTTATAATATAAAATCAAAACTTTCAGATAGTCTTCTGAAATGTACTTTACTTAAGTAACTATTTTATATTGAGAGGTATTGTATATTTCAGAATATGGGCTACAGTATAGTGCTTAGAACCTATGTTGATGTTATTGTTCAGACCAGTGAATCAACTGGATTTGATTTAGCATTTGATAATTATATTGGAGTTGGTCATGTGCCACTTCTCATTTTCTGTTATTTTGCATGCTTACAGTCCCAGTGCAGGAAAGGTGACCAGAGGAAAAGGAATGTGTTTGGTTCCCAAATACCAAAAATAAGAGTTCAGTGACCCCTTAAGCTTTAAAAACAGGGGCGAGGGCAGCCATGCCAGTCAATACGATACTCCTACTGGCTGATCCTTGTGTGTGAAATGTGATCGTTTGTAAATCCCTTAGCTAGTTTCCTAATTAAACTCACTTTGCCTGGCTTTTTTGTGTTGATTCTTAGATGCTGAATCCAACTATACTGGGCCCTATGGTTTTACTGCACAAACTGTCACATATATACATATTTTAAAATAGCTTGTTCAGCACACAATGTGGCATGAGAACTCAGAAAGGCCTATAAAGGAACTACCTGGGATTTTGCACCCCTCTGTTCTTATAGGACAGAGATATGCGAGAAGAGGAATTGAGAACAAAGGAAGAAAAAGATACCTCTTCATTAATCATAATTTTGTAGAATGATTATTTGACAAATCCCCCTTTACAATGTCTGTACAAAAGCAGGGTCATATCTCACTCACACCATAAAGCTTGTAGAGATTTTCTTTCCTCACTGTGTCGTGTTGATATTAACAGGATCTATTGCTGTGGACATTGTGGAGAGAGGAACAGGCCCTAGAATTTGAACATTAAGTACTTTCCCTTATCATTTCAGCTGCAAGTGATATAATGCAACGTTCTGATTTCTATTTCAAAGCTCTCTAGAACTACTGACACTATTCCAGTAACTGTGAATCAAGACTAATGTCAAAGGGACTAAATTATTACATATAGAGATGATGTCTGAACTTCAATGCTGGGTGTTTCATAGACTACTTCATTCTATATTTCAGTGTGGACAGAAGTGAAACATAGGGTCAGAATTCCATCAGTACACATAAAGTAACTAGTAGATTTAGAAAAATATTTTCCCCCTTTTTAATAGAATGGAAATCCCTTAGTAGAAAAACCATATATGAATCTGTGTGTGCATGTGAATATCTCATCAATGTTATTAAAAGTGCAATGAGTGTACAATAGGCTTCCAAAAAATAAAAATCATGGACCAGATTCTAGCGCTGTGCTTTGGCTGCTTTACATCACACCAGCAATGGAATCTGGTCCTAAAACCAGTTTTACTGTCCTAAGGAAAGTGTGATCATCCAGTAGCAAAGTATTAGCCTAAACTCAAAGCTGAGCTTTAAAATACTATGCAGGCACACCCTGCCTGTATATAAAGAATGTGTACAGATATATTTATACTTAAGTAAAATAATTTTACTGAAGCGCTCATCTGGAAGAAGGACGAAAGAATACTTTACTGTGAAAACAGATTTATATCTACAATATTCTGTGTTAGTTCAGACTTAAAACATATATACTCCAGAATGCAACTTGGGGATTATGTACTGGACCCAGAATTGATTCTTATATATGAAGCGTGAGCGAGAGAGAGAGTGTGTCATGGGAGTGATCTGACATCTGAAATATTGTTCAGTAGGAAAGGCATGCAAATGTAGCACATAATGTGAAATGGAGATGTGTAATATGGATCAGAGAAGAGAATAATAGATGGTTCATCAGAAAGGAATAGTTATTAATGACTACATATTCTGTTACCCAAATTCTTGTGCATTGTGGCATTTTTGTTTACATGGAAGGACTGGTTTTAAAAGTTTTACCAATAGAGCTGAGTTGATATCAAATGATGATGTATCAGAATTCGAAATACTGTGCATGTCGGATGAGGCTGAAAATCTCTATGGAGGGGAACGCCTTGAGCTGAGTGAAGTGCTGCAAGCTTTTTGTACTGCACAAGCTTATTGATAATACAGTAGTTAGTACAAATTTGGCATAAGGAATTTTTCTTCTTTATCTGGATTGCTATGGTTTAAGAGAACCTTGAAAAAACATTCAATTATCATCAGTATGCTTGTTTCTAAGAGCAAATGAGCTATTTGAGAAATAAGTTACATCCCTGATCATTGCATTCTATTTAAGTGTGATATCACTATGGTGGCTTGGGATATGTTATTTTGTTGCAGTTCAGGTACAGTCCTGGTTCTTTAATATTCCACCTGTTCTACAGGGGACTTCCTGCCCTGAAGGGTAAATTCCATTGAATAAAATTGCGTTTCTGTGAAACAAGACAATCCCTTCATGGATTTTTTCAGATATCCAAGACTGTAGCTGAGCATCTGGGGAAATTGTTGATCTGAAGTTTGAGTTTCTGCAATTTAATAGTGTTTTCTCTCTTTGACAAAGCTGTCAAGTGCATCAAGAACTTATAAAGCAAAGGTGGACATTACCATATGAAATACTGCTTTTCAACAAAGAAAAACAGTGTTCGATTGTTAGAAATGTTGGTGCTGTGACTCCTTGTTCCTCTCTAATTGTATCTTTTAGTTTTGTTAATGTGACTTTTTCCCCCCCCTCCCTGGCTCCTATATGTTGCTCATAAACTTTACTGACTGTAAATTCTCTCTACCTGAATTCTCTTACTGTTAGCACTGATGAACATAACACATGATACCACTATGAATAGCAGAACTGAGTAAAAGATTGTTCGGATGTTCATTCGAATTCTTAAATGATTGAGTGTTTGTGTACCTTTTTGATTTTGCTTTCCCTGAATCTTCTTGCAAACAAGTTAACTGCTGGAAATGTTTTCTGGGAGAATGAATCTGGACAAATATTGTATAATCATGGAAAACAAACTTTAAACTCAAAAAAGTGAATATTCAGAGCAGAAACATGATAGCAAGACTACACTCATCCAGTCAGAACAGAAACATGCCATATCACTTGCGTCAAATCTAGTCTAATGCAGTTTGAGTTTCAATACTTGCACCAAATGAGATACAGAGCTGGTATTACTAGTGCACACAACACAGGAAATAATTTAAATAATAAGAGAAGGTTGCGTTCTGCTTTGAGATCATTCTGGAACAGTAATATAAGAAAAAATTATTGAACTCTATTTGCTATGAATTTTTCACCTGACCCTAATAAATAGAAAACAACTGTAATAAGCACTATAGAAATGTCTATAAATTATATAAATAAAAGAAAATGATAACCTGTATACTCTCATATTAAAAATGAAACAACCATAATACAGAGCGAGGTATACTTAGAAACAAATTATACTTGAATTTATTCAATATAAATTTTTAAGGAAAGGAAACAGCTTCATAAATTTATGGATGAACTAAAGCAGGGGTTCTCAAGTTGGGGGTCATGACCCTATTATGGGGGGGTGGTCGCAAGCTGTCAGCCTCCACCCCAAACCCTGCTTCGCCTCCAGCATTTATAGTAGTGCTAAATATAAAAAAATGTTTTTAATTTATAAGTGGGGGGGTCGCACTCAGAAGTTTGCTGTATGAAAGGGGTCACCAGTACAAAAGTTTGAGAACCACTGAACTAAAGCATGATGCCAAGTCAGCATGGGATGGTGGGATTTTCACAGGGCTAGGAATCAGGAAGTTCTGAGTTCTAATACTGACTGTACCATGGACTCACTAGGTGTCTTTGGGCAAGTCATTTCACCTCTGTCTGTTTCCCAATTGGTAAAAATCTGGCTAATACTCACCTGTTTGACAGGGATGTTTTGCGGATTAAATAATAGGCCAAATACTGCTAACTTTAGTGAGCCATTTATGTTATTGAATAAAGTAAGCAGGATCTGGCCCGATATTTGTACTTTACTTTGAACATAGAGGATCAAATACAATTTTTATATAAACAATGAAATACTAACAAACCCCAAAAGCACTATGAATATCTGAAACAAAGTCATAACAGTAAAGGCAAATCCGAAAGAAGCCAAATTCAAGGCACACAATCCAAAGGCTGTCACATGCAGTGTTTTTGTAGGTACTTGTTCGTATACTACTAATTGAATGACACAAGTTATGTCAGCATCTTCAGTCCTATCCTTAAACTTGGTTTAGTCTGCATGGCTACTTAGTAGATAAAGCAAGTTGCTTCTATTACCACCTTTAGTATTTTACTTAATACGTTAGCTGTTCTGTGTGTAAAGAGTTAAGCTAAACTTCCTTGACACTTGACCTTTCTTTAACAGAATTTTGTCCCATTATTCCTAGTATTATACGTGACAGATCAAAAAACTTCTTACAAGCATCAGTTCTCTTTTTTCTTAAGGATTTTGTATATCTTACTGAAGTCCCCTTTACTGCAAAGTCCCATCCACTTGCTAAAGGAGTGTGTGTGTGTGTTAGGGTGTTCTTGGGTTTGGTTTTTGTGTGTGTGTGTGGTTTTTTTTAATAGTGCTTATCTGAATGGTTGTTTATACTGACTTTGCACTCGTGTAAATGAGTAGCTGAGATACATAGTAATGGAGAACCTGGCCACCAATCTCTAGTGCCTCATTTCCCCATCTGTAAAGTGAAGATGATCATACTCCCCTCCCTTACTAAGGTATAGTGAGGTTACACTAATTAATGTTTGTGTGATGCTGAGATAGTACAGTAATGTGGGCCATATGAGTGCTTGTGACGATTGAACCCCATTTCTGTTATCTTCTCTGAGTCCAAAAAAATTTGAAACTGTACATCATCAGCTAAAAATGCTGTTATTTCTAACAATATATTACCTATATTGTACTGTCTCTTTCACTGTCCTCTTGTTCCACATATGAAACAATTCTTGTGCAATTTTCACCTTCCACATGTTTTTCTTAAAACTGTGATGATTTATTTTTAGCACCCTCCTAATTCTCTCTTATAATCTTTCTCATTTTTTTCTGTGGCTAGCCCTGAATGCATTGTATCTTGCATTGTTTAGCTTATTATATTATTTGCAAGATAATGCATATAAGTTTTGCATAGTTGGTTTTTAAATATTTTCCCCATTTCTTATTTTATTTGCACCTTTGGGCCAAAGTGTGTTTGCCTTACTCACTCATGTAGTCCTGTTGACTTGATCTGAATCATGCAAGTAGGATGTGTAAGACTGGCCCTTTAGAATAAAACTGAACTTAATTTATTAATTTATCGTATAGTACTCACGCATTATATACAGGTGGAGCAGTAGCATCTATAATACCATCTATAGAATATAATTTACAGTAGATAAAGTACATTGGCTGGTACAATATCTGTTAGCTTACCTTTTTCTGTCATTTTAAATATTGTTTTACTGAAACTGATTCCCCTTCAGTGATGACTGCTTCTGTTTTTTTCTTGTTTTCTTCACTCAAATGTTTTTATTGTTGGATATTTCATTTTTCTCAGGTGTAGAGTAGTTTTGAGAAGGTCTAACTCATGGCTTCCTAATTTTAGATTTCCCAGCATTCTCTTTATTGTTTTCTGTATAAGAACAAAGTGGTAAATATTAATAGATTGGCACTCTAATGTTTTCCATTCATTGTAAGATCATATTTCCTCATTGTTTCATTTTCCCCATTAAATGCCAGCTGAACTATTAGTAAACCCATAATCAATGGTTAATTTCTTTTTGTTTTGTTTTTTTTAAATACAGAAAGAGCCTGCTATCCCAGCAGATGTTTCCATCTCTAAAAGTACTCTGTACTCCCGAATCAGCACTTCTGAGGCAGAAAATACCACCGATCTGCTCTACCAACAAGAAGATTTGGATTCTGCACTACGAATTGCCAGACAGGAGGTAACTTTTTATAGTGTCTGGAAATAAGAAGTTTCTTCAGTTGGTAGTTTACTTCTTTCTAGTTTTCTCAAAAGCCATTCACCTGAACTAGATGTAGTCTGTACAGAAAACTGTGGGCCTGATTCTTTTATACAGTAAGGCCCCTTTACACTGCTCTGGCAGTGTAAAAGGGACTTAAAATGGGAGTAAGTTTTATTTGCTTGGTGTAGATGAGAAGCAGACCCGGTATACGGAAATTTGTATTATTTATTTTACATATCACTATGCAGTTACCTGCAATCTATACAACTTGAGCAAAGGAATATTGGTTTATCTTTTTAAAACAAATGTTATAAGGCTTCTTCTACGTTTTATTATTTTTATGGTGCCTACATGGTGCTCCACAGAAAATATGAAAGACTGATCCCTGCCTGAAAAGATGATACAATCTGATGTTAGAAAAGCACAAACTGTGTGGATATAACAGGAGTGGGAGGGACAAGGAGGAATGTAGGTTATGGATATTATGATTCCATGGTTACTCAGTCCAGAAATACATGCATGAGAACAGAACCTTTCTTCAAGATAGATCCTGAAGGCATTACTCAAGACCTACTACGAATTTAAAGATTTGGTCCCTTGTGAAATCAGATATAAGGGTACTCCATCTATAGAGGAATGGAATAGCTCTGTAAACATATCTACGTGTAATTAGGGAGGAGCATAAATTTAAACACAGGATTTACCATCTCTCAAAAGAGCTTGGGGAAGTTTGAGTTGGGTTCCACATACACACGTTTGAATGCAGACCTTATGGTTTGAAATGGAAAAATTCCTTGGGGGTGAATAGATTTGGATCCAAATCTAGATATGAAATCTTCAGCTCAGGCCTTGCTCTAGTATCAGCATTGAATATTAAATTTTAAAAGCAGTTGTGTATCCCATTAAAATATAATTTAGTTCTAGTATCTAGCTACCTAGCTGTCTTAATGAATTCCTTGGATTTACCTAATTTTCTTACAGCCTGTTTCCTCTTCCTCTGTATAGACTGTGGCCAAAGAAAGAGAAGTATCCGAGTGGAAAGACAAATATGAAGAAAGCCGAAGGGAAGTAATGGAGATGAGGTGAGGCAGTCATTGACAAGATTAATTGAATCTTTCTGCTTATGAATATCCACAAACAAACTGGGATTTGCACAAATGTATTAGTTATTTGAAATTTTTCATTATTTTTTTGGACTACACACTTTGGATTGATCCTAAATCATTTTCTGCTAGTTTTTGCTATTCTCTACTGGTGAAATTTACCACTGTTCAGATAGACATAAGGCCAAATCACCACTTTAACTGCATAAAATCCTCAAAATAGTGAGAGTTAAGAGGAGTGGTGCATTGATCTTAGGCTGTTTCTCTGCACAGGGGTGAACTTTCCCCTATTCAGGCTATGTTGTTTAGTTGTCATTAGTCAGATAAATAACCTGGTATTGTTTCTGTTCCCTGGCTGAATGTATGCACCTGCACTTTTTATAGGAATATTCACACTGGTAAATTTAATAACATTTGTGCTAGTAAAATTCAATTGCATGAATGTTTGCAGAAGGTGAACATAAAAAGAGCACGAACAGTAAAAGCAAAGCAGATTCATTTACACATCCAAGTGACTATTGGCAAAGAAGTTTTTGGCAGTATTCACCCAACTCTTGAGGTCATCTTAAAGCTATGCATAGAAGAAAGATCAGCTAGATTTTGTTTTTTGGGTCTATTTCTACCATTCCAAAGGGGGGTGATGAACTGTAGCTTCTTTCTGAAAGACACTGTATTTTGATACATTGAGAGGTATTGCTCAAAGGATCATTATTGCTTTTCCCTTTTGCTGAAATTTTGGTCTTAGTACCAGATGTGTACTAAATGAGGTTTTTTCCTTATTATTGGTGTCATCGCATAAATAGGTTGTACAAGACCAAATGAGACACAGGATGAGCTGGTTTGTCTCACTAAACTGAGCCTGAGAATATGATTAATAGGAAAAGAAATCTGATAACAGATGTTTTAAAGGGTCTTAAAGGTTTTTAATTTTTTTGATGTATTTTTTAATTTTAATCTTATAACTTAGAGAACTATTTCAGGCCTTTTTTTTTTTTTTTAGTCACTCCTCTAAGGAGCAAACTACCACAACCATATCTGAGGCTTTACAAGGGGGAGTGCTTAAAAACCTTTCTTTCAAAGACATTGCTTAAACGAGCCTTTTACAGCAAAAATTTAAGGGGCATTTCAAATGCGGAACTATTTGTACAACTCCTGCTGCTATCAAGGAGGATTGTATGCATGGATCAAGGGTAATAACGTAATAGAACTGGGGAGCTAATTGTGTACTGCAAAATGTGGACTGAATGTTAGAAAAACAGTTTTTTGACATTAGATCTTCTGAGGCTGTGAAATAGTCTCACAAGGTTCTCCTTGAAGTATTAAATCTAGACAGGGCAAAACACCAGAACATTTTCTGTAGCAAACAGTACTACGGTGGTAAAGAAATGGACAGGATGGTCTCCTTTCTTTCTATTTCTAACTTGTGTGGGCTAGTCTAGCCTGGGAGATCACATTGTATTAGCACATGGTGTTTAACAACAAATTTGATGCCATAACTCCTCAGGTTCCTGTTCTAACACCATGTAACTTCCTAGGATATACAGAGCTGTTAAAGACATTATGTAGCTATTGGACTCTTCTGTGGATGCTAATAGAGCCCTTCCTTTCTAGGGAAAATTCCTAAAGCTAACTTAGTTTTTTAATTTAAATTGCCTTTTTTACAGCAAAATTAATGCTTTGAGAGCACCCTCAGCAACTCTGAACAAATCCCCAGGTGGATGCTACAGAGCTGTGCAGTTCATGCCAAAGCTCTGCCCTACTTTTCCACAAAGAGCACAGCACATGCCCTTGCATTTCCTGGCTCCAGTCCTGCAAAGAGCTCTACAAACCTGGATCATTACTGGAGTGTGGAGTCTCACTGAGGTCAACATGACTTCCCAGCTGAGTAAGGGTCATGCTTTTCTGACCCCTTGACAGGACTGGGGCTAATAGGGGCAGCATTGGGCCAATGACACTAAGTACAGTGTTCATTAAGGGTGGGCTTTACATTAATTGCGGGAGTCGCTTTTAACTCGGGTTTCACTTTGTTTTTGTTTAGATGGAGAGGTTATAAATAACTCATTTGTATCGGCTATCCCATCACTTCCCCATTTATCATCAACTTTTGGACTTGAGCTTTCTCCCACCCAAGTAACACGACCTATTTGCAATACACTTTTTCAAAATGCAGCAATTAAAATCGACTTTACAGAATACAAACAAAAAAATGTAAAAGGGATATTTTGAATACGCACTTTGGACTAAGCACATGGTTATTTTGATTTGATAGACAGTCATATATGGCTCATCATTCAAAGCACAGCTAAGGCTAGTCTCATTTCATTAGCTTGATTTGGATGTGGGAAGGAATGGATCAGCTTTTCAAATCACTTTTAATCTGCTTATTTTGGTTAACCTCTTTTCAAGAAGAAAATTCAAAACAGGATGTGACTGTATTTTTTAAAATATAGACTAAGCATAAAATTATCATTTTGCTGATTGTTTTACAGAAATTGCACAAAATTAGGGCAACCATGCTGCATGATTGACTATTTCAGGTGATTTTTCAGTCTTAAGAACTGAATGAATGTCCCTTACTTTGTATTTGATGTGCGTAAGATTTGGTAGCTATCTTTAAAATGAAAGCCTCTCATCTTTTTCCTAAAGTAAAAATAAACACAAGCTAATCAAAAGAGAGAGAGAGAGAAAAAGGAAGAAAATTGTGTTACCCTCTCTTCCCTCTTCCCCCTTCTCCCCCCACCCCCGACATGAATCAAACTGCCCATGGCTCCAGATCCTAAATGAAAATATGACCCTTGATATAATTCATGATTGGTGAAGTACTTTAGGATTATGGTGAATAAAAGAAACTTGTATAAAATCAGTTTCTCCGCTCTGCCTTTTATATTCAAATGGCAAATTAAAAAATTAGAATCAACATTTGAACTGCTTGGTTGTATTGAATTTATTCGCTTATTTTTGTTTCAGAGAGTCAATAATAATGCAACAGCCTCAAACAAAAAAGGACAAGAGATTATATGGCTTCTAAGTGTGTGAAGTGGATCTGTATTGCATTTTGCCATGATATAGACGTGCAGCTATTTAATAGCCTTGTTATTCAAGTAAGCCATTAGCAACTATAACATTTGCAAACACAGCTTTTCTTTTCATTTCTTTTGTAGGAAAATAGTTTCAGAATATGAGAAGACGATTGCTCAGATGATAGGTAGGTGTTACTGCTATGGAATATGGTGTTGTAGACTCTGAAGAGAGCACAGAAATATGTTTATGGCTGGGGGCCTAATTCTGACCTTGGATATGCCCGTTGAACTCCTATTGACATTCATGGGAATTGTGTATACATCTGAGGGCAGAATTATGTGCTACTAGTTTAAGCTGAAAAATAAATACTCCATTCTGCAGATACTATAATCTGAAGCATTCAAGATTGTCCAAGGTTTCTCTTCTACACCAAAGCAAGCTATTCCATAGAAAACACGTCCAGAATACACAACTATTTTGGCTGAGATTCAAGAATATTTCTTGCAGAAAGGCATTTGTGTCATTTAAATTACTCTTACCAGACACACACAACTTTTTTTCTTAACTACCAGTACCAAAACTTGCTTCTTCACACCAACAGAGGCCATCTTTTTTAGGTACATTTATCCCAGCAAAACCGTGAATTAACTCCACTCCCAGATCAGAGATCACTAGGGGCCAAACCCTGAGTGACGTACTGAAGCTAATGTGGCTTTTGGAATATAAATTATGAGAGGATCTACCCCTAGAAAAGCTGGAAAATATCTGTTCACGAAATATCTTGCAAATAAAAGATTACTTACAAAGTTTCTCAAAAACAGAAATTGCAAGATTCCTGAACTCTGGTGGCATTTTAGGCCTAGCTCAAAAGGCACTGTTTTAAAAAGCTTTCTTTGAAGGACTTCCTAACCCATATTATCTTCAGATTCTGGCTTTCTTGTTATAGAAGGTTCTCAGCTTGCTAGGCGGGGGAGAGTGGCTGGTGTTGTGTCCAGCAGAATGCTTCATTTGGAGCTTTGTCTCCGAGGGCCAGGAAAGGTAGGCCAATCAGAGATAAACTTATATCTATTTCTTTTGGAAAGTGAGCTTCAGAAGGGAGGTCAGCTCAGACTAATGAATTCATCAAAGAGAGGGGAAAGTGGTTGTATTGTAATGTGCTCAGTGTATTTCTACTGATCTTTACAATATAGCATTATTTATAGCAGAGAATGGTCATGGGGAGTACCAAGTAAAGCTCTATATGTGTGGCATGTAATGTGTATGTGCCTCTGTCTTAAAAATAGACTGATAATGAGAAAAGTTTTCATTACATCTACTAGTGTATTATCATTGACATTTATAAATGTCGTTGTGTTACCCTCTGTTGAAACTGGCGCTTTCAATTTTTTATGTATCATCCTGCATGACACCAAATATTTTGGTTATTTTTATCATTTCTTCTCCATTAATATAGCTAAATTTAGAGTAATATTTTCATAATGTTGGCACTTCCCCACATGTACTGCATATATGTATGGGCTGGATGTTGTGGAAGGAGTAAGTGAGTAAGAAGCTCAGAACATGAGTTAAACATATTTCATTTAAACCGGTGAATATAACAGACTTGCTTGTTTTCTCCCAAAGCAAACAATAATAATAATGATTAATAATTTGACTAATTTGCACCGACAAATCTCAACTTCTTTTGACGTAAATAGTAGAACCTTAGGGAGATACATTCCCTTCCATGCAGATCACTGATTTCATTCACTGCAGCATTGTGCATCTCTTGCCATTCAGGTGAAAAATGTAAATAAGCATTGCATAAGTGACTTCAAAATAAGGTCTTAAACTCCTCTTCAGTGAATGCTGACCTAACTTCTCTGACCCTTTTGAATTTAAGAGCTTTAAATCCCCATTTAATTTGGATTGCCTTTGGCTGGTGCCCTGCCATTTGTAATGCACATTTTATAATAGCAGAAAACACATTGGACTGAATTCTCCACTGTTTTAGACTAGATTTCTGCTGGTGTGTCTCCAGTGAAGTTGGCAGAGATGCAACAGCATAAATCTGGCTCAGTGCTGTGGAGAATCAGGCACTAGAGTCTTCCAAATGTGGCTTTGCTGATTTCTCATACAATCTGAAATTGCTTCCTGTGTTTCATGTCCAAGATTCATCTATCCCAGGACTGAGTTGGCTTTTCCCTATGTCAAATATTTTCATCCAGTGTCCCAGATAGGTCTTCTTTTTCGGGTTTTGTAGCACATGGCCAGGGAGGCTGAGGATCAGGGCCGGCTCTAGGCACCATCAAACCAAGCACATGCTTGGGGCGGCACTTTTCAAGGGGTGGCATTCTGTGCCCCCCACACACACACCCCTTTTATTTTTGTTTGTTTTGGCAGCTTTCTGCTTGGGGCGGCAAAAAACCTAGAGCTAGCCCTGCTGAGGATATATTTCCATTTTTTATGTTCCAATACTTAAGTCTGTATTCAGCCTCCACACAGGAACAAACTGCCACCACAAGAACGTAGAAAGTTCTTCAGTCTCACCTGGCCGTACATTTGGTCAGATACTACAGCTGTCCTTTTCTCCCAAGCTAGTTTGAATAGTTAACCACCAAAATACTCTTTTTCAGTGACTACTATTTCACGTTCTACTTTTAAGCTATTTAGAGCACCTTATTTTCTACCTGTTGGATGGGACTACTTATTTCCACTTACACAGTGATTTCAGTGTGACATAATTTTTGTTCAGTTAGTGCTTGGAGCTTTACAAAGGGACCTTGGTCCATGACTAGGGCTCCTAATTACTGATGCAAGAAAATGTACAGCACAGGAATTTTATAGAAAAGGGACACTGTAGGTAATAGCAAATGGGTGCCCATTACAGATGGCTTACTTTAAACTGCACACACAATTTTTCAGTTTGCAGCTTACTATGTTGTTAAAATCTTTAGCCTTTGCCTGAAGATGAACATTCAGTGTTTGAAATTTATAAATAAAATATAATTTAATAGCTGTACCTCCCAGTCAAAGCTGCTCCTATCTATTTATTTTATAAGTAGCCTCTTAAGGCACCCATGACTAGGATGCCTGAGCTCCTTTCACTGATCCACTGTATCAATTTTATATTATGTAATGTTTGGTGAATGGAAATTGCTGTCTGTGAAATACAGTAGCTCCTCACTTAACATTGTAGTTATGTTCCTGAAAAATGCGGCTTTAAGTGAAATGATGTGAAGCGAATCCAATTTCCCCATAAGAATGAATGTAAATGGTGGGGTTAGGTTCCAGGGAAATTGTTTTTTGCCAGACAAAAGGCATTATATACATTTTAAACAATTTTAAACAAGCAATGTAATACTACAATCATCAGTGTAGCAAGACAGCAAGGCAGGGCCTCTGCTGTGCACCACCTGCAGCTTCTTTGCAGGCAGCTGGTGGCCTCGCAAACACTTTGTGTAGAGTCCTATTCCCGAGCAGGGCCATTGAGCCATAAAGCAACAGTGAATGGCTGGGGATGGGGGATTAGTGTGCACATGTTGTGTGTTTACAAACATACAGCACAGTCCTATAGTTGAGAGGTGCCCCCGCCTTACCCCACACAGGCACAGCCCACTGGCACTGGAGACAGTGAGGCAGGCAAGGAGGCTGAAGGTGCTGTAGGCTAGGAGAAGCACGTTGAGCAGCAGCAGTGGCAGCTTCCCCTACTCTGCAAGCACCAGAAGCGGGGGACTCAACCCTCGGCCCGCCCACTCCACCCCTTCCCCCAAACCCCCACCCTTAACCCGCCTCTTCTCCCCCCCTTCCCCCTTTACTCCACATGCCATGTCCTTGCTCTTCCCCCCTTCCTCCTGCCCACAGCAATCAGCTGGCTTGCACATTCAGGAGGGAGGGGGGAGGAGTGAGGACACGGTATGCAGGCTCCACCTCCCTCCCCAAGGACTCCGCGTGCAGCAATCAGCTGGTTTGTGGCATTTGGGAGGGAGGGGGAGCCTGTGCGCCAAGTCCTTGCCCCTCCCCACCCCCCTCCAAAACACCACAAGCTAGCTGATTGCCACGGGCAGGAGGCTGAGGGAAGAGGGGGAAGGTGCTGATCCCCAGGGTCTGCTGGTGGGCAGGGGAGGGGATGTAGGGAAGCTAATAGGGGAGCTGCCAGCTGTGGACAAAGCAGGCAGCCAAATGATGTTATAGCGAAGCGTTGCACAATTTTAAATGGAGCATGTTCTGTAATTGAGCAGGGATGTAAGATCGAAACAACATTAAGCGAGAGGACGTTAAGTGGGGAGTTACTATAGTGTCACTATGGAGTAAATTCTAAGGACCTGCAGCTGTTTTCTTTATCATTATTTCCAACAAATGAAGAATAATTAAAATTTCTGGTCTCTGATCACAGAGCAAACAGTAAGATCCTTATACTTTGAATTCAGACAAATTGATGATGCTTGTTGAACTGTGTCTAGTTGTGTCAAAACAGGATCTGTAGCAGCTATTTAGAAACATGGCTCTAAATTACGTTATTAATTTTGGATAAAGATGAGCTCACTTAATTGAATAAGGAATAGAATCATCTAGCAAGTAGAAAAAAAGCTGATTGGCAATATACTATACCTGTATTCATGAAAAGCCAGCTGTGCATTGTTGTTGCAAACAAAGCTGCCTTAATGATAAAACAAAATAAGGAAAATAGTGTACTTCAACATGAGTACACTCACCCGAATTGTTTCTATTTATGACTGAATCCTTCTGATCTCTTTATAAAGCCAACTACTAGAAGTCGACTTAATTACAACTGAACCTAGTTCTCTAATCCCTTGGAAGGAATATTCAATTAGGTCAATAGGTCCTAGTAGAGCTTTTCTAGAATGTCTTGTCTCTCTATATAATCCATTAATGGGGATTTTACCATTGACTTCAGCGGGAGCAGGTCCTAAATTTGCTAGTTTATACATGTAGGGACAAATATTGCTCTATTTAACTCATCCAAGTAGTTCCGTTCAGTGATCTGTATTGTGTGGGTGAGAGCACTGTAGCTGTCAATACATAGCTCCATACCGAACTAGTGCCTTTTTGCATATGTCTTTGCTTTCTTTTTCATTAGTTTGTTTGCCTTAGCACCTATTGCACATTTGTACACACACACAGCATGCTCTGTTCATGAGAGGCTCATAGAGTGGACTAGTAACAGTGTTGCAGATCAGGATGGAGTGCAGATGAACTGTGTAAAAAAGCTTGCACTGCCCTTTTTTTCACTGTGTTGAGCTCAAGTCAATTCTCCATTATAAAATTCACTACTCTGCAGTATTAACAAGTGCTAACTTGTCCTGGCCCTTTGTAGAAGGATGCATTTCAGCAATAGTCCTTTGCTTTCGTGAGCATCATATTCATTTATGATTTTTTCCCTAAAGGTCTGTTTTGTGTTTACTTTTCACTGTTGCAATGGAAATGTATTTGTAATTTTCTCTCCAAAAATATATTCATATATTTCAAAATTAAAGGATGTTTTTTAAAATCTCATTATAAAAACAAAAGAATTGTATGCTTTCTGCATTACAGGTTGTTAAGCATTAATTTATTTCTGCTTTCCTAACAAATTCCCTGATTTTCTATTTTGCTTCCATTTTTTTTTTTTTGCTTCTTGCTATTTGCTTGCAAAACAAATAAACAGGCAAACCTGGTAAGTAGTGCTTTTCACCAACTTTGACATATTGCTCTTTTTTTTTTTTTTTTTGCTTTTATTCTTTGTATTTGCCTCATCCCCATTAAATAATGCAAATGTTAACTGAGATTGAAAATTGGTTGAAAGATATTGGGTGATACCTTTCTTTCGCTAGTATCTGTTTTTCTCTGGCTCTTTCAATAAAAATATCACTTCTAAGTATAAAGGAGGATTTTCTTATTTGTGAATTGTGGACAGCATGTTCAAGTGATGTTCGCCATTTTAATTAAGGAATTATATAAGCTTGTATATAAATATTTATTTATAATTATCTAACTAGGATGTTGCTGGCAGTTTATTAGCTGCACAGTACTACTGCTCAGGGAAGTCACTGAAGTTAAGTAATGGAAAATATCTATTAGGTCTTCCAGTCTCACCCCAGGAAATGTTGGATTAGTTTCCATAGTGTATATTCACATTTCATCCAACCCTTTTTAAAATGCCCCAGGCAATGGGGCTTTCAACGTTTCCCTTAGGACACTGTTCTTAAGTTTCCTAGAGCTCACAGTCAGGAAGCTTTGTCCTGATAGTCTACATTTTCCTTATCATTTTATCCTTGTACCACCTAAATAATTCCTCTCCTTCTTTGGGATCTAAGTTTGGGACCTGGCCAGATGTTGGCATGAAGGCATGACAGGGACAGCATGCAAGACATGAGGCAGATGAAGTGAACACTAAATGTCACTCTTCTAATCTCCACTGGCCAGCTGAAGAGAGTGATGGTGGTGATCAGCTTTGGTGGGAGCTGGTCCAGCCCTTCTTGATATAGGGCAGCTGCCAAGATTCCAGGAGGTGGAGGGAAAGGAACTTCCTTTATGAATGTGAAGAGGTGTGTGGTGAATTCTTTACAGTGCAGATTGCCGTAGAGACAGAAGGAGAAGGAAGTCACTGAAATATCGTAGGGATTAGTGTGATTGCTGACATTGAAAAAAGGCAAAATTTTGGGTTTTTGAGTTGCCACTTAAGTGTATGGTAAAGGATTGATCCTGCAACAGTTCCACACATATGGACCCTTATTCTTGCATGGAATCACAAGGAGGTGAGATTTTGTGCAGGAGAATGGGCCTGTACCTGCAGATCTGTTTCAGGATCAGGCCCTTAAGTGGCATGTGATCCTTAAAAAAACAAAACAGAAATAAAAACTAATATTATGATGGGACTTCAGCAGAAGACCCCTGAGAAGACTGGGAAAAGAAATGAGGGATGAAAAATGGAAATGGTTCTCCCTTTATTCCCTTGTGTCTGTAGATATTCACAGCATTTCTTTTAGAGATCACAGTTGAAATAAGTACGTAGAATTTCTTAACAATGATTTCTAAAATTTTATTAAAGGGAAACTCTGCAAAGTGACATGGTATTGTGGGGTTCAGTGTTTCTCAATGGTTTCTCCTTATCTGATGCGTACAGTTTACAAGTGAAAGAATGTTATTCTAATTCCCACACCAGCTCATTCACCATGAGAACCACTCTGGTTTTGCATCTCATACATCACCCGTAACAAAAACAAATCTGCAGGCCAAATTATGCCCTCAGCCACACTTGTGTAATGCCAGTACTATCAGTGAGTTTGCACAAATTTACTGATTGGAGCTTTGAAAACCATTTTCAGTTGATGGACCAGATGGAAAACCAGCTCACTTTCTCTCAACTGCATTGGATCAGCAGGACTAACAAAATAAGCAGTAGAAACCTCTGAATACCCAGGAGGAAAGATGATCCGAGTATGAGAGTGCCATTTCTATGTTGTCACGTTTCCGAGTTGAACTGCACTTCAAAAAGTTTATTTCAAACTACAGCCTCAATTCAAATTAAAAATGGAACTCTTTGCCATGTTTGCAAACACAATAGGGCTAAATGGCTTGTATAAAAAACACTTCGGAAAGTTGCAAGAGAACTTGTTACCTCATCTAAACTTCCATAACAGACTTAAGAAAACAGTATACAATTATCTTTCACAGTTGTGTTTTCTTTACAATGTGTAACTATTCAGAATGCACTCTGAAATATGGAACATTGGAATCGTAGCTTGTGGTATGAAAAATGAAGCATTTTAAGAAACAGAATATCAGAGCTTCCTTTCTATATTTGCAAAGAGGTGCCAGTTTATCTCTTGAGTCCTCACTTGAAGAAAAGAGTGGTGGAATATTTTGTATAGAATCAGGCTCTTCCTTGACTTCATTCCTGGTTTTGAAGTTACAGAGATGAGAAGATCAAAAAGGATGCCATTGTACTTGACTCCTATGTTTATCATACAGATAACTTAGAAAATATAAATCTGGTGCCAAGTTTCCTGACTTGCATTGGCTACAATACACAGCAAAATCATATTTCAGTTCTACATAAACTGAAGGCCTATTTTCTCAAGAGTAATTAAATGAAGCCAGGAGTTTGTATTAGATTAATCACTATGCCAGGAGGCATGAAGATTGAGCATTACAAATAGTGCATGCCACATATCAATATAGTGCAGAAATTTAACTTATTTACGGTTAGCTCCTCTTTGGTGCAAAAAGGGAGAATCCAACCTCTCTTTCTTTAATGTGAACAACTGAGTTCAAAGTTTATATAAATCATCAGTGTCAAGATCTGATCACATTTGTTTCTCACATCAAAAGTAAAATTTATAACTAGAGAAATTACACTGAGCATAGGATTATGCCTCTGTATAATGCCTTTTCTGGATTGAATACAAACACTTAACCATTAATACAAGCTACACAGCAGAGTATCATAAAAACTACAGGTGATAGTCATTCAGTGTTCTTAACCCATTCCATACTCTTGCTTTTATTGCAGAGGATGAACAGAGAGAGAAATCTGTCTCCCATCATACTGTCCAGCAGCTAATTGTGGAGAAGGAACAAGCTTTGGCAGACCTGAACTCTGTGGAGAAATCTCTGGCAGACCTTTTTAGGAGATATGAAAAAATGAAAGAGGTTCTGGAGGGATTTCGGAAAGTAAGTCAAAGTTTTAACTCTCCTCCTTCCAAAAAACTAGAGAAACTCTCTTATAGGTATATACAAACATTGCTTACCTTTAGCTACTGTCATTGTTTTGAGTCATTTGTCCAAGTTACAAATTGACATTAGATTGTAATGGGGGGGAGGGGGAGAGAGGAGGAGATGTATGTATGTATGTATGTGTTTATGTTTGATTATGAGGGAATAGCTCCAGAAGTATTAGAGTATTATAAAAGAACAACTTCATACATGCTACACAGCAAATGCAATATATATTGTGTTAATGGTGATTTGAATTATCTGTTTATTAAGAGATGGCTCATGCATAACTAGCGTTGTTGGAATTCCGCCTGTAAGCTCTTCTGATTGAGGGCCATGTCTTATAAGTTTGTACAGGGCTTCGGGCAGTGGGGCTCCCTACCCTGTAAAACAAATAATTTCACTCAAGTACAACATACGAAGTGCAGTATTGTAACTTTTTGGATCATAAAATACTGCCTCAGATGACTTGTGCGTGTAGCCATATATTGCTACAGGAGTTTAAATCCTGTAATTTCACCAGCACAGACTGAAAACTGTCACCTTGTTTGTTGATATGCCATTGACACTTCAATCTGCTCATTTCAGAATGAAGAAGTGTTAAAGAAATGTGCACAGGAGTATTTATCACGAGTAAAGAAAGAGGAGCAGAGGTACCAAGCCCTCAAAGTTCATGCTGAAGAAAAACTGGACAGGTAATTGTTTGAGTGTTTACCCTTTCAGGTGTTTAGATTACAGGAACATCCTCAATAGACAGGCCTAATATTTTATGACTTGCAGCACTGTATGCCTGTATTTTACTTGATGGAGTTCATGTTCATCTGTGATGGAGAGGGCCTGGACTAATAAATCGCCAGTAGTTCTTCTTCTTTTTTTTTCTGTGGGGGAGGGGGACAAATCCATGGTGACAAGTGAGCACTAATACCAACACTATATTAACTGATCACAGAGAACAAAGCAAAGCCATTTGGTTAATGATAATGGTGCTCTATGAAATGGACTACATGAAGGGCCTCCTCCTAAGACAGACAGCTTCCGAGGGTTTCTTTGCTAGTTTGGTAAGATCAAGTAAGTGTTTCTAGCGCCCACTTATGTTTAAGTCTTATGATAATTATCTGAACTAAGACACACAAGAGATATTTCCACTAGAACAGTTAACTCAGGATTAAACTGTTGATAAAAAGAGTTTCACAGTCTCTATTCAAGGCAGGCCCGGAGTAAGGAGATAGAACTATCTTATTATCTTAGTCAAAGGTGGCTGTAAAGTTTCAAGGGCACATTCAAAGTGGTGCCCAGCAACTGCCCAACCACATTCATCCGCCACATCTATTTTAGCTGTCGTTAGCCTTAGTCCTCCCCTTTGCAAGAATTAACATTCACCAGAGAAACCTGTATTTCTATAGAGCCAATGCTGAAATTGCACAAGTCCGAGGCAAGGCTCAACAAGAACAAGCAGCATATCAGGCCAGTCTCCGTAAAGAGCAGCTGAAAGTGGATGCATTGGAAAGAACACTGGAACAAAAGGTAATTTAAGAATTTCTGTACTAAAACTCAGTTACAGTGATGCAGTTTGCCAGCATCAGTTGCTCTAGGTCAGCGGTTCTCAAACTTTTGTACTGATGATCCCTTTCACACAGCAAGCCTCTGAGTGCAACACCGCCTTATAAATTAAAAAAATGTTTTTATATATTTAACACCATTATAAATGCTGGAGGCAAAGCAGGGTTTGGGGTGGAGGCTGACAGCTCGCAACCCCCCACGTAATAACCTCGCAACCCCTGAGGGGTCCCAACCCCCAGTTTGAGAACCCCTGCTCTAGCTAATGCAGTTAACCTGTCTGAACAAATTTAGAATCACAAAATGACCCACGATGATGATGACGATTATGATGATAATTTGAAGGCTAAATCGAAGAAGAAAATTTTCGTGTATCATACATACTTCATTATAAAATGCATTGTGTTATATGCTGGGTTACAAATTGTATATTTTCCTGTTAGACTTTGATTAAGCTATATCTGTTTCCTTTTCACTAAAAGGTTTTTTAATGCACAGAAATTGTGGTTAATTCTGTAGAATGTTAATTTTTTTATTTGTTTGTCAATTACTTTGTTTTTAAATCATGTACTTGCACCAGCTTTTATCCTTTTTTTAAGTCACGCATATTTATTGGGATTTACAGAACCAGTAGTGTCACAGTTATTCGCCGTCTGTCAGTTAGGACCCCAACCTACTTTTCAGAGCAGAACCATGCTTTGGCAGTGTTGCCAGATCATATGGGGAGGGGGAGGTAATAGAGGCCGAGGGCTGATCTACACTACCATGGTAAATCAATCTAAGTTACGCTTCTTCAGTTATGTGAATAACATAACTGAAGTCGACATAGTCAGATCAGCTTACCATGGTGTCTACACTGCGCTGTGTCGATGGGAGACACTCTCCCGCGGACTTCCCTTACGCTTCTCAGGGAAGTGGTGTATACAAATCGATATGAGAGCACTCTCCCATCAATTTAGCGTGTCTTCACCAGACCTGCTAAATTGACACTGTTGCATTGATCGCAGTACTATCCATTTCTATCTTTCTTTTCTTATTAGTGGGGAAAAGATTTTTTTCCTAAAATCACATAATAATAAATGCAAAAGATGCCTTATGTTTATATTTGTTTAAATGTTTATATTTTAAAAGATATTTTTGCACTATTAATTTGTTTTGTTTGTTTTTTAGAATAAAGAGATAGAAGAATTAACAAAGATTTGTGATGAACTGATTGCCAAAATGGGGAAAAGCTAACTTTTAACCAAATTTCTGGACTTCAACATTGAGTGCAATATGACCTTTGGCACACTGATGTCCATATATTGATGTGGACAGGTTGTATTTTCACTTTTTCGTATGCACTACTGTATTTTCTTTCTAAATAAAGTTGATTTAATTGTATGCAGTACTAAGATGACTATCAGAATTTCTTGCTATCGTTTGCATTTTCATAGTATATTTCATAGCAAGTTGATCTCAAAGTTCCTGTATCAGGGAGATGGTCAAGTTCTCTAGTAAATTACAAGTTGCTGATCCTAGCCTTCCCTTCGTACATGAGTTCCCATGTTGGATATCTTTTGGATTTAATATAAACATGTATTACTTGCATGGGGACTCTTGCCTTAAGGAGTGTAAACTTGATCTGCATTTGCTGATTTGTAAAATAAAATTAAAAATGAAAAAAAATGCATGTCTCGTAAATAAAATTCTCTATTGTAAATAAATTTTTTCGTTGAAACTTGGAAATAAGCATGATTTTATTTACTTGGTGCTTTCTCTACATGTAATGCCAGAAACGTGGTAAGGGGAAATGCCATTTCTGCTCAAGTAATACACATATGAGTAACTTAACTCACATGAGCAGTGCCATTGTATTTAATGGGACTGCTCACAAGAGTAAAGTTACTCAGGTACATAAGTATTTGCAGAGTTGGGCCCTGTAGACGTGTACACATAGCCTTAATCCTACAAGGTGCTGAGCACTCTGATGCTGACTCAGCAAAGCACCTTTGCAGGTGTGTAATGGGACTACTCATATGAGTAACATGTTGCAGGATCTATTTTTATGAGATGGCTTCTATTAAGTATATTTAGGGTAAGTAGTGAATACATTTTCTTCCTGATATTACTTTAAGAATTTGCCATATGGAAATGGACAAGTACATCTGGTCAGAAGTATAACCAGAATAAGCTAGATAAGTAGCATTCTGCACACCTCTTCATCCTCTAAGTCATCCTCTATAGAGGATTAGGTATGTAAGACAAGCATTAGGATTTTAATGACAGACAAACTGCTTTCTTTGTCTAATGGTGCATCTCTTGGATATCCATGATGAAGACAATCTTCAGCCTGGTTCTTCTCAGCTTGCTTTTTGTAATCAAAAGTAAGTAATTTCAGCTAATTCTGTTTATAGTCTCTGATATCAGACACATGCAAAGAGTTCAGCATCTTTGTCATTAATCTTTGCCAGTCTTGATTTTCCGTTGGTTTTGTATGCTATCAAATTAGTTTGTTAATGTGGATAACAGAGCCGAATTTTATCTAACATAATTATTGTAAAATACAATCTTTCTTCTAATAGATTTTTAATACATGTTTCCCAGTGGACAGCGAGAGCACCTGCTTGTGTTTGCAAGTTTTAATTCAGTTGTTTAAAGTGCTTATCAAATTCATGCTTACCTTTAAAACTGCCGCACAGTTTATCTTTGGATTAGTACTGGGAGGAATGAATCATAATATTTCAAATGAATTAGATACTTTAGGAGAAAATTAGCCCTTAGTTAGTATCATTATTTAGTATCATCGTGACAGGTAGGTGTTTATAGATCTCAGGTGTGTATTCTATTCACAGTACTGTAAACTGAAGAAGACAGTGATGAAAAAATACGTTATACTTCCAGTTTGTTTTAGTGGAATCTGTTTCCTAACTGTACAAAAAGGTGTGATGCCAATTACAGTACATTAAATAATCTTAGATATCTCATTATGTGCAAAATACCAAAACCAAAGCAATGTATGCATTGTATGTCTTTAAAAGCTATCTTGAGATCCAAATCTGACAAATAAAACTTGATTGGATTTTGAAAAATCCTTAGACACATTGTAAGTTAAAAGTTCAGTGTAACTAAATTAGCCGTTTTCAGTGTTTGCTTCAGATAGAAATAAAACCAAGAAATTGAACAGTTGCTTTTAAAATATCTTAACAAGTTCAGGAGCAATACCTATGTAAAGTAATTTTTCTTAATGACAGGTGAAGCACTGCAATGTTATACTTGTGTAGGTTCTAGTGATGAAGAATGTAACAGACAAGGAACTCAGCAATGTCCAGGGCTCTCAGATGCATGTGCAGTCATAAGAGGACAAGCAAGTAAGTAGCTGCAAAATTGTAACCAAAAAGTATCAAATGTATTAATTTCTGTCAAGAGATACCTGTGAGAATTAAATTACCAATTTGGTAGAAGAGGCTAGTCGTGAGATGATGAGAAAATATAGGTAGTTAAACATATGCTCTTTTTTTAAAAGTTCTGTTAATAAATCTTAACTCTTATCGTGTATGGATTAGCAGAAATGTGACAAATAGTAATATAGGTAGCCATTAAATTCTTCTTATTAATGCTCTATAATAATGCACCATGTAGATGTGCATTATTGTAGATGAAATAAAATAACAAGTGTTCGAATTAATTAATTTATGCTTATAAACTCAGACTTATAAAAATGCCATAGCATCAAAATGATTGCTTCTTATGATGCTCATCTCTTCATTACCTTTGATCATTGGATGTTTAGATTCATGTTAATAAGACAGTGAAACAAGTAGGCAAACTTGAACATCTTGATATGTTTTGGATTAAATGTGGCTCTGTTGTAGGTGGTGTTATGAAGTCCTGTTCATTCAAATCATTCTGTGAACGGGCAAGAAGGGATGGATCCAAAGCACCTGGAGTGAGCGTTCACTGTTGTTATTCAAACAACTGTAATGCCAAAAGCCTGGGTTCAAGAAACACCATCTCCATAAGCCACTTATCGCTCCTTGTCTCTGCAGTGTTGTGGCATCTGCTGTTTAACTTGAAGTGAAAAACAAAACAAAACCCCAGTAAACCCACGCTACAAGGCTGCCTTTTTAGAAAAAATGACTAACTAGTCCTAAGAATGTTGCTCACATATAATACAACAATTAGTGGAGGTTAGAGATATCTGAAAGGGAGTAGTTAAGTCTGGCATGAAAAGATGGAGGTTCAAAGGAAATGTACAGTGGCGGATATAGATTATACTGTGACTTAACAGTGTAGGCAACCTCCCTCTCCTACCCCCTCTTTAGCCTAAGGAGCTTCTAGGGATAATATATAGTGTTCCACTGGAACATATACATTATTACAGAACTTTTATACATTAATGTGATATTATACCTAGAAAAAAACCCACCACCTTAGCTGCAAGTAGCAGCCTTGTAGCATGGTAAAGAAGGATTTACTTGTTCGAAATGATTTTGAATTGTTGGCATAAGTAAATTAAAAAACAAACTGAAAATTTCAAAAAGTAATTGAAAAATCTAATACACCATAATGTATCTAAGAATCCTTCAAAGAATGTTCATCATTATCATTAACATGAATCATTCAAACCAAAGTTGAGGAGAGGAGAAACAATGTATGAAAAGATTCTACATTATGGATATTTTCTGTCGACCAGTGTGACAATCTGAGAACCTTGCTATGAAACAGCAAAACAACATTAATCTGCAAAATGGTTGTCAACTGGTGGGCTTCCTTCCAAAAGATCAACTTACTCTGTTGCTAGATTTAAGGATAGTGGAGTTAATCCCAGTGTCCTAGCCAAATTACAACTTGAGTAATGACATTCTGCTTATCTAAATGGCCTCTGTGATTTCAATTGGATATAGTATTCTTTGCTTCCTGTCCTAAATGTAGGTATTTTAATAATGTGTGGAGTGATCCTTGTAAATAGAGCCTGATTCTCCTCTAATTGACTTCAATAGGAACAGGAGCAAAACTATAATAATTTGTGTATTTGCTTGTACAGTAAAGCATAAAGCACTTCGGGTCATTCAAGATGAAAGGCACTAGATAAACAGCAGGCATTAGTAGTAGTTCAACTATTGTGTGCTCCATAGCAACCTAAATATCTTAATTTATGTTTAATATTCATAGCTTTTTAAGGCCAGAAGGGACCATTGTAATCTTCTGGTCTGACCATCTGCATAACACAGGTCATAGGACTTCGCTGAGTTAATTTCTGCTTCAAGTCCAATTGCTATAGCTAAATGAGGGTATATTTTTAATATGGATTTAGAGATCTAACTTTACAATATCATTGAAAAAAACCTGGTGTTTGTGTTTATGGAACTCACTAGACAAATGCAACTGTACTCACAATACAATTACAAATTCACTAGATTTCCAGTTTTGGTTCTTCAGTAATTTGTTGAAAATCATTGCAAGACAATAACTTATTCTTTGGAGTCTGCAGGCATCTACAAAACTCCCTTCGTTTTGTTTAGGATGGCTGTAAAATCCATTTGACTTAATTGCTGCTTTACATAAAATTGCTGACGCTGCTATATCTTCAGGATATAGTGTAACTCTGATCTGCTTTGAAAGTATTGCTGATTATGCAGACCAATGTTATCGAATTGTTTCCTTGTACTCGCCCATCTGTCTGTATCCCATCTGTTGTTTTTTGTCTTATATTTAGATTGTAAGCTCTTTGGGGCAGAGACTGGTCTATGACTATGGCTCCTGGGAGCCACCTTAATAGAAATATTGAATAATAATAAGATTGCAGCAACACAAAGGAACTCAGCTGAGAGTATTTACTAAGACTATTCAGACAAATGTAATCTAATATGTATAAAAGGGTATTTAGCAAATCAGCAGGGTTTTTTCATTTTATTATTAGCTTGAATTACTTTGATCCAGCTCCTTGAAACTGTTTATTCTGCTAAATATTTATTGTCTTTATTACAGACAGTTCTGTAATAGTGAAACTGTGGTCAGAAGTAGTGTCTTTCTACATTACATACTTTTACTTTAATGAGAGAATAAAATGTGTGCAGCGTCTAATAATGTTTCTTAGTTAATAAAACTGCATCTTTAGACTGGAATTGCCAATCACTTCCTCTGCTAAGATGTCTTGAGAGAATCCCTACTGATTACATTGCTTAACAGGATATATTCTTTGAATATTGTAAAGAAAAGGAAAAAAAAGTATGTAGTGGTTAGTTGTAAAAATTGCACGAAAGGGGAGATTGCTAATTCTTCGGATACATGCTGCCTTTCACCCAACAGCTGAAGCTAGCATTTGGGGAAGGCCCTTTAGCCAAGTTGGATCTACCTTGATAGTTCCTTCAGTGGCTACTATTCAGCATTAAAGGACCATATTTTCCTTTATATACATGTAACATTTAATTTGTAATACTGTAATTTGTAACATTTGTAATACTGGAAATTAAATATATATGTTAAACCTGTTTATCTATATAAATAAATAAATGATGGATGATGTCTGTGGAGTGAGCGTTTAAGAGATGTCTTAAAAAGATTTTCGATATAGACATTGACTGAGTTGGTGGTGGGGAGAAGAGTCCCAAAATCCATATAAAATTGATCTCCATTCAGAATACAGTGAGACCAGACACTAAAAGTCAATATTTGCCATCCAGAGAAAATGGGCAGGGAAGTGTTCTAAAACTTCTGTGTGCAGGGCTGGTCTTATGAAAAGTAAAACATAAGGGACTTCATCCAGTTTTTTCCTCATCTAGGATCAAGTTTGTCTACCCGTTTCTGACTGTTAGGGATGCTAATTCTTCCTCCCAAAATGTTGAAAGGCCATGGGGATGAATGGGCTGGGGGTTGATTATGGGAATTGATTCTTGCTTTCCGGAAAGTGAGAGTCCAAAGATGCGATCCGTTGGAACAATAATTTGGTTTGGTTTTACTCCTAGCCTCTGACCTTCATTACCTTAGAGATCTATGGCTACTCCCTGGGAGGTGGGAGTGGCTAGGTGGGTTCTTGTGGACTCACTCATTTATCTCTACCTGTTATGGTAGTAGACCAAAATGGAATGTCTACACTGTGAAAAAAGACCAATGGCAGTGAGTTTCAGAGCTCAGGTCATCAGACTTCATCTTGAGGGGCTCATACTATGGGGCTAAAAATCGTAGTGTAGACATTCAGCGTTGGGCTGGATCCTGGGCTCTGAGATCCACCCCCATCACCAGGTTTCAGACCATGGGTTCCAGCCAGAACTCAAATATCTACACTACTATTTTTAGCTCTGTAGTGCGAGCCAAGTCAGTTGACCCAGACTCTGAGACTTGATGCTGCGGGTCTTTTTTTTGCAGTTTAGACATACCCCAAATCTCCTTTGTTCATCTCCTTTGGTCACTAGAAGCAGAGACTGGGCTTCCTCATTTTTCCAGTCTCTTCAGAGATGGTGAGACTGTTGTGACTAAATGGACCTTCTGGAGAGGAGTAGGTGGGCAGGCAATGTCTGCCTCCCAATGAAAAGAATCCATACTCTGGAATGGTATTTCTGGGACACAGATTCCCAGAATGTAACCATCTGTAAGAATGGCAAACCCCAATCAAACCTTTGCTTAATGGACAAACCCTACAGCTTTCACTCCCTTTCCCTGTAAATTAGTTTCCCTTTGATTGCAGTCATTTTCTAAAGAGTTTCAGGCACTCAGACTGGCTCAATACTGAAATCTTTTGATTCAAGGCTGCAGTAGAATATTTCAATCCACATAAAAAATTGAAAAAAGAAAATCAGGAAATACCTATTACTATTAAGTCTTTCTAAAATGTGTGTGATTTTTAAAAAGGCTTAAAATTTTGGTCTAATTTGTGAGACAAACACACCTGTAAGAATTTATAAATCTATGTTGACTTTGCTTCATCCTTAGATTTTCCTGCAACTACAAGCAAACTTCAGGATTGGTCTCTAGTTCTTGATGTGGAATAAGAAACTCTGGAGGCTTCTGACTTTTAATATCTATATTAAAGGGGAGTACTTAAAAATAGACTGTGGATTTTAATGATGGTGCGTATCTAAACTGCCATCCAGGGATTTGGGAACTGAACGTATAGTGGAGTTCAGTTTCTTTTATGTGAACATTTTCCACATAAAGTTTCAATTTCAAACCATTGTTTGGTAGCGAATGAAATAAGAACTTGTATGCAGCTCTTGGGTCAATCAGTATCTGTGCTTAAATATTCTGCTGTAAGGCTGTTTCAGTGTGAGTGTAACCCATGCTGCCTCTTTGTCTCTTCTAATGGTGGACTGTGCTACTGGCTTTAAGCTAAGAACTCAGTCTTTTTGTTCAGGCAGTAGAGATTTATACTTTTTGATCCATAGGGTTTTGGGTTCAGTCCCTACAGTTGACAACCCATCCAGAGACTTCACATTATACAGACATGCAGCCTCCCAGTTGTGATCCATAATACTAGTATCTGGGCCATTTTGTAAAAATGTACGTCAGCTATCAAGGGAGGATTAGTCTCTAGCACAGCTGGGCTACTCTTGTTCTTATTTCTGTCCACACTATTCATAATAACTATGCTAGAGCTAAGTTAGCTGTAATAGCATTTACATGTGGATGTAGCGAGCACAGTTCTTCTGATGCAATGCATAGGTACAGGTAACTATCAGCCACTTAGTCTGACATCAGTCCCAGACAAAATAATGGAAAAGCTGAGGAATGATTCAATAAAGAATTAAAGGGTAGGAATATAATTAATGCTACTCAACAGAGTTTTATGGAAAACAGTCTTGTCAAACCTGATTGCCTTCTTTGAAATTACAAGTTTGATTGATAAAAGATAACTGCAGAGATGTGATGTACATCGACTTCTGTAACGCTTTTTGATTTTAAAAGTTAGGTCTATATCATATAAAAAACCACACGTTAAATGGATTAAGAACTGGATAAATGACATCTCAAATACTAGTTGTCAATGGGGAATTATCAAATGGGGATGTTTCTATTACAATGTAGCTGCAGGATGCTTTATACATCATTTCTTCAAGGATTTCATGATGTCATAATAGGAAGAACTTGTCATAGTAACAAACTGTCTGCGTCTGATGACCACTAGAACGGTCCCTTGTGTTCCAATACAGACTGTGTCTTGTGTCTTCCATGGAAACATGATGCAATAGCCTGTCTAGAAGAACTGCAAGGCAGTGGATGGCAGGGGAAGGGGGCTGTGATCCTTCTGCAGCTAGTCCCCAACCCTCCCCAGCTGCGTTTAAGACCAGCAATACATAAGAAAGTTTACCATTATTAACAGCATTCATCATGGCGAATTTAAAGACTACTGCTGGTTTAGTCTCCAGTCAGAAATCACTAGAGTTAGCACAGTTTACTACTTTTGTTCCCAAGATTCCTTCATTAGATACTAAACCAGCAGATTGGTAAGTATGAGTGAATGTTTTCAGATATATTTGAAAGGAGCAGTGAGATTTCCTGCTGAATGATGATTCCTTGTCTAATAAGAGAGATCACTTCCCATCTCACAGAATTGACTTTTGTTTTCAAATGATTCCTGCAACACTATGCAACTGATACATGCATGCTGCAGGAAAACTTCCTTCTGACGTCTCACATACTCGCATTTTCCTCCTCTTATCTACGGGGCTTCTAGGGCTCTGCAGCCATTACTGAATTTAGCCTAAAAAAAACCGCACTGGGAGGAAAATATCCCCATTGTATAGCTGTGGAAATCAAGGCACAAAGTTAAGGCCGAATTTTCAAATGTGCTCACTAATTCATTGTGCCTCAATCTGAGACCTCCACGATCTCACTTTCAAAGGTGCTGAGCATCCCAGGGCCCATAGATTTTAAATATGAAATGGTCAAATTCTGTCTTCAGAACTGGCAATGCATTTCCCATTAATTCCCTGGGAATTGCGCACCCAAATCAAAGGGTAGAATTTGATCCTTCTCTAGTAGAGAGAATGTGAAGAACGTTACGAATTTTTAAAATCTAGTTTTGGTCTCATGCTTTACTGACATGAACAGAACCATTGCAGAGGTTTTTTGTTGTTGTTGTTGTTTTTTTGAAATTTTAACTGTGTTCCGTTATCTCTCAGCTATTTGCTCTCAGTCCCTTTTGCAGCCCTGGGAGGACTTTCCCCAAGTGAAAAGAAAATATCCAAGGTAGGTATAATATCTTCAGATTGATGCCTATGTCTTGTTAGAGTTAAAACGTCTAAATAGCATAAGAATCTCTAAACTGTCACTCCCAAACATATGACAGTTATTGATTTTTGTAGCTATAAGCACTGAAGACTATGATCTATTCTCTCATTGATAGCATATATATGAGGATAACTACCAATAATGCTAATGGGAGTTACACATATGTATTTACTGTTGTATAGGCAGGCTCCTGAAAACAATAGACACCCTAGAACTGTAGTAATTGTAATTCAGTTCTTAAAGGCGAATCCATTGTGACACAGGATAATTAGGTGGCAAAGATTGCAGATTTCACTCCAGCTTTTTGGAGTTGTGAAGTTGATGAGATTCAAAGTGCCATTGATCTGCAAATGCAGAAATGGTGCAGGGGTAGGTTTCAAAGCCGAAAGCCATCATTTTATTATGCTTTAACTTTAATAGGGAGGTCTAAACTACCCTCTGGCCTCGTAAATGGCCTCTTACTAAATATATATTCAACCCAATCCCTACAATTCAGCCCACCTTTGGATCCTTTCTGTGAGGAGGGTTGACAGCACCTCAGTCAATGAAAATTTAAGGGGTCTCTTTCTTCCTCCAGGCTAACAGAGTCCACCAGTCCTCTCCAGGGTCTTTCATCCATGCTTGTCTCTGGGAACACCCTTGAGCATCTCACCTGCACGGTCACTGGGATGCCAGCAATTAGCTTGGCGTGTTCCTCCACCCAGTGCCTGGTATCTGCCTTCCATCAATCCAATCTCTAAGTTCTCCTAACCACAAATTGGCCTCCATGTTTGATAAATGAGCCCAGTTTCCCTGTAGTGCTCAAGACCATTGTACCTGATTTTCCTGCATGCAGTGATTGTATCACCTGTGTCCAATAAGACTGTAGCGATGTCCTGGTTCACACTTCTCCAGACATGATCCACATAAGGAGATTTGACAGCTTCCTGTCCTAGCTGCCTTGCAAGCATTTCAAACCAAACCTCCTTTATGTCTGACACCACTGGCCCGCATCCAACCAGCATTCCTGCTAAATCCTGACTCTCAAATTCACCTCAGTGCAAGCATCAACAAAGATCATTCTTCCCTAAAGCAATAATCAGTACAGTAGATGAATGTAAGTATCCCCCACAACATGTTCCTCTTCCCATACCATCAAAGACGGACAGCTTTGTCCCTAAAGCCCAGCTGCAACCTGCCTGTCACTCCACTGCCTGTTTGTGGGCCCAATGCACCATCAAGTGCCCACAAATCCAACCTTCCATCCAGTGAGGTACAAAATAATTTACCAGCCTACCAAATTATTTCATTTTGATCACTAATAGTTAAATAAGTACTCCTCCAAACAGCATAAATCAAACAGTGAAAAAGGCAAAGCCATCTTAGGGAAAATCTTGGAATAATTCTCATATAAGCATATACATGTTTGTACTAAGGGCAAAATTTTCTTTTCAGACCCAATCAACACTTCTCGCCAATATTTTGCTCTTTCTACCATACATGTATAAAATTCCCATTGAATTTGTAGAAAGCAGGGTAAGAGAATGGTGCAGAAACCCAGACCTTGAGAAACACGTATTACAAAGATTTATCGTTATGTTTGTTTAAGGCTCCATTGCCCTTGAGACGTTACTTCCGCATACAAGCTGGTTTCACCAATCGCTGGCAGTTCCCTTACAGCCTAAGCTGTGATCTCTTAGGAACCGCACAAGCCAATAAGGCTTTCAGAGTCTGCCTCAACGAGACCCTGAAGAGGATGATGACAGGTAGGGAGACAGGAGAAAGCATGATTTGCTATTTCTCATGCATTTTCAATAGAAATGTGCCCACAAGAAAATCTCCACTCCAAACACTCCTGAACTTTGGGTAAGTTTGGATTTGAACTTAGAGTCCCCCATCCTCCCAACTAAAACCCACGGCAACTGGGTGCCACTTGGTACTTGGGGAAAATCCATCCGATCAACCACCACCTTCAGATCTAGTCTATTATTCCAGGGATGAATAGATGGCTGTTATACACCCTCCTAGATGTTTGGAACCAGCCAATTGATCCCTTCTCCTTCTTTGGATGTTCAGAATTGGCCTGTAAACCTACTGCTAGAGCTGAGCAATAGATGTGATGTCTTTGACATACCAGCTGGTGCACACTTCCCTCCCCAACCTCTGTAGGGCTGTTCTTCTGGAGGCAGATGGCTTCCTTACCCTCTCGTTCTGCAGCAACGCAATGTTGCCGGCTCTCGCAATGTTATTGTGAGTTTTGCATATTTGCTGTGTGACTTAAAGCCCCAATTTCTGGAGACAACCGAGTACACGAGAGTCTCAGCTTTCATTAAAAAAAATATGTTTCTAATTCTTGTGGTTGCAAGGAAGAGCTTGAAAATGTGACCACCTGTACTGTAAAAACTCAAAAACCAGACATCAAAGAAAAAACCCCCAAATTTATTATTTTTTAAAAAAATCTTTCTTAAAAAAAAAAAGGCCAGTCTCATCCTTTTTGGAACGGACTTGATTTTGCATGTTTGGCGTTGGCAATGAGACACAGAAATGCTGCTGCTGTCCATTTAAACACTAAAGTATTTAGGAGCAAAGACCAGAGATGGTGAACAGATCTAACAACAGCCTTCTGGAGCATTCAGAGACTCGACAGCAGCAAAAGAGCCCAGCAAAGCATTTCTGGTTTTGCAGCTGCAGACCAAGGGAGTGGATCCCCAGCCAAGAGGGAGCTTTGGGTGGCGCAGTAGCTGAGCACCTCAGAACCTCAAAAGAGGTTCCAGTTCTGGGGGAAAGGTTTTTTTTGTGAGGATGGAGTTCTGTGTTGGTATCTGAACCACTGTAACAGCCCTAGTCACAGCTGTCTTTCATCACATGGCAACGTGTTTGAACAAATCTTTTAAGGGTCCCTTCCTAAAAGATTATCAGTGCATTTAGGTGAAGCCATTATTAACCCATAGGTCCACAAAAAGGCCTAATCCCTGGCAAAACTAAAAGTACAGGTACAATTCGCATCAGAGACATGGGTTTTCAGCTATAAGTCAATGCAGAGAGGATTTAGTTATCTAGAAATACAGTGGTAAATAATACTTTGCATTGTACAGTGCTTTACATAGCAATGAACTTAGCCACACAATACACCTTTGAGGTTGGGCAAGAATGGTGGCAAAGCTGCAGCTGCCTAAAAGCTCACAGTTGTTACTCTCCTTCACTAGTTGGAACTACAACTGTGCCCTATGGCCAGTTAATTAGACCATTATTCCCATTTCATTATGGGGAAACTGAGGCAAGGATAGATTTTTTTTTTTTACACTCCAGTTTGGCAAAGCTCTTTTAGGCAGTGCAAAGTCCTATTTAACAATGCACTTATGCATGTCCTTCACTTTAGACACATTTTTAAATCCTATTGAAGTCCATGGGCTTTAATCCTGGGCTTAAAATTAAGATGGGGTTTAAATGCTTTGCTAAATCAAGGCCTAAGTGATTTGCCTAAGAGCAGCCAAGGATGTGTTTAGCAGAGCCAGGAATTGAACTGAACTCCCCATACTCGTGCCTTAGCCATCTTCACCCCAAGAATATTATTTGTTTTACTATAGCACATAGGAGCCCTAATCATGCTATATTTGAATTCTGACAAGATAGTAAAGTATTATTTTCCTCTGTGAATGATGTGAAAACTGTAAAGAGCCTGTAATTGTGAATCAAGAACTCAACCCTTTGAGTTCTTAAGTAACAATGTGATCAATCCAACTATTTTTCCTGAGTGGGAAAAAAGTCTTGTTTTGCTAAACTGACATTGCCTGGGATTTTCCTACCCAACATACATTGAGTCAATAATAAGGAAATGTGCTTTCCTTAATTCTTCAGCTGACACACCTGTGTCCCTGTCTGATGAACCAAAGATTCAGACATCGGATCTGGAACTTGAAACAAAAGACCATTGCCCACGTTTATCACCACAATCTCAGAACGGCGATGAGCTGGAGAGGTAACAAATGTTTCTTATGTCTTTTTATACTAGCCTAAAAAAAAAAACCAAGAGGAGAAATATGTATAAATATGTTTAATGTTGGTTTTGCCTCAACTTTTCTTCTTTGAGGGTACACTCCAATCAAGCCTGCACAAAAGAAGTCATCTTTTCCCACACGCAGAAGATGACAGAAGATATGGAACCGGGTGAGGTCATCTCAGATAAATACTGTCACAGAAATAATGATCTGAATAAAAAATGCTCCATGGAGTTACTCCACATTCTCACTGGTGTAACTAGGATCAGAATCTGAATTTTAACACAAGTGTTATAATTACCCAACTATTCTGTCTCTTTAGATGTGGCCTTGGAGTGCCTGGGCTTCTTATGGGAGCTTCATCGTATCTATTTATTTAAATCCAAGACGCTGTCACAGCTTTTAATTTCTGCAGTAGAGCCAGTGAACATAAATGATTTGGAAAGCCAGCACAAAAGCAAAAAAGGTATTCTTAGTAGTGCCTAATGAAAAAATTCAGAAGTCTTGTGGTGTTGTCTTGGAGAGGAGAAGATTAGAATCATAGAATCATAGAATATCTGGGTTGGAAGGGACCCCAGAAGGTCATCTAGTCCAACCCCCTGCTCGAAGCAGGACCAATTCCCAGTTAAATCATCCCAGCCAGGGCTTTGTCAAGCCTGACCTTAAAAACCTCTAAGGAAGGAGATTCTACCACCTCCCTAGGTAACGCATTCCAGTGTTTCACCACCCTCTTAGTGAAAAAGTTTTTCCTAATATCCAAACTAAACCTCCCCCACTGCAACTTGAGACCATTACTCCTCGTTCTGTCATCTGCTACCATTGAGAACAGTCTAGAGCCATCCTCTTTGGAACCCCCTTTCAGGTAGTTGAAAGCAGCTATCAAATCCCCCCTCATTCTTCTCTTCTGCAGGCTAAACATTCCCAGCTCCCTCAGCCTCTCCTCATAAGTCATGTGTTCCAGACCCCTAATCATTTTTGTTGCCCTTCACTGGGCTCTCTCCAATTTATCCACATCCTTCTGTGTGGGGCCCAAAACTGGACACAGTACTCCAGATGAGGCCTCACCAATGTCGAATAGAGGGGAACGATCACGTCCCTCGATCTGCTCGCTATGCCCCTACTTATACATCCCAAAATGCCATTGGCCTTCTTGGCAACAAGAGCACACTGCTGACTCATATCCAGCTTCTCATCCACTGTCACCCCTAGGTCCTTTTCCGCAGAACTGCTGCCTAGCCATTCGGTCCCTAGTCTGTAGCTGTGCATTGGGTTCTTCCGTCCTAAGTGCAGGACCCTGCACTTATCCTTATTGAACCTCATCAGATTTCTTTTGGCCCAATCCTCCAATTTGTCTAGGTCCTTCTGTATCCTATCCCTCCCCTCCAGCGTATCTACCACTCCTCCCAGTTTAGTATCATCCGCAAATTTGCTGAGAGTGCAATCCACACCATCCTCCAGATCATTTATGAAGATATTGAACAAAACCGGCCCCAGGACCGACCCTTGGGGCACTCCACTTGATACCGGCTGCCAACTAGACATGGAGCCATTGATCACTACCCGTTGAGCCCGACAATCTAGCCAGCTTTCTACCCACCTTTTAATAACATTAATAAGAAACCAAGTTGGTTTTAATCTCCTATAATTAAGGTTTGGTTCTCTCAAGGACAATGCCGAGTTATCAGTCAATACAGTTTGTCACATGGATCTGTCCTGACTTCTGAGTGCTCCTGAAGGGGTTGGACTTCTGGGTTAATTCCTCTACAGGAGAGAAATGAGTGGACACAGACTCATGATAGCTTTTCCTAGTCTGTTCTGCATGGCAATAAAAACATGGAACCTAACCCATAGTCCACTGAAGTTAATGGAAATTCTACAGCTTATGGCCAATATCTCCTTAACCTGATTTTGGAAGGACCACTGCCAGGATAACTCAGTTTCCATGGTCTCTTGGCTTCTCTGTTGAGATTGCCAAAGACGGGTGCCAATTCTGATGGAGGAGAAATATCTCATTCTTTGTGTATTACACCTAAGCAGGAATTATTTATTGGTTGCCAAAGTGAGTTGTGTAGCAAAGTATTCTAGAATGTGTACTGTGAATACAATACCACAAGTCGCATATGAAATCTTCATGTATATTCAAATTTGTTTCTTGGTAGAAGGCAAACACAATAAACAGTCCAACCCGGCTGCTCAGAAAACTAAGGCACTTGGCAAAGAGAAGTCAAAAATGAAAAAGATCATCATTTCATTGGATGTTCAGGACCCAGAAGTCACTAGAATTGGTAATGTAGAGATGGCAAATTGTCTTTTAGATAGTGACTATCACCACAAATGCAAACAGGATATTTCACTGCGTCCGCGACATTCCTACATCAAATTAAGTCTTTGTGCTCTATGGGGGACAAAAATAAAACCAGATTTCTTATTTGGACACTTCTGAAATGTCAATATAAAGAAGCATTTGTTATTTTGTTAGAATGTTTGTTTTTAGGGAGATTTCTGATACTGACATTTGGCCCATTGATCAGGACACACATGAGAACGGAATGCAGACACAGGGATAGAATTTAAAGTGGCAGACCCCAACATTATCAATTTTAACTTTAATGGGGTAGCAGGGAAAAGGGATGGGCTAACCTCTCCTGCTCCTTTCAAGACCCCAGGGCTTGTCTATCCCCTGCCAATCAGACCAGACATACTCGCTGTTGAGCCATGGAGTGGGGGTGGCATTTTATATGCTAGCAGTCAAACTCACGCCTGTGCAGAGGGCCAGCATAAGGACAATCCACCACTTAAATCCCATTTAAGCAGGAGCAGCACATAGGTTTGTACAAGCCCAATGCATAGGAGTTAATTTTATCGTAGAGCAGCCTATGCTTATTTTATAGCCTAGATCTCACTTATTTGCAGTTATGTTGAGAAAGCATGCAAACCATCTCTCTCAGGAAGGGCAGCTGGGTTATGACATTTATTTGCTGAAAAATTCAAAGGACTTTTTTTCAGTATCTTCCACTAAAGGTCTCGACACTGGTGTGTCTGGGACTTTTCACCATTCAGGGGCACTGCCAGATTCTTGGGTTGTGGTTGTAAGCCCAGGGTTGGTCTCTGAGCATTAACTGAACTGAGCATGAAGCTAACAGTAAGGCTTTGCCTACACTAGAACTTTTCCCCACCATGTGGTCTCAGCGAATAATTTACTATCTACACTGACCAGGAGACGGGCCGTATCCTTTGTGCAGCAGCCGCCCCCATTTTAAAGGAAAGCACAACCTAATGCTGAAGGTTTTTTTGTTTGTTTGTATATTGCATTGTGAAGCCTTTGCTATAGCACTCAAGAATTTATACAGTACTGAACCAGAGGTGGAAGAGGGTGATGTTGTGGGAGTCCTGGCAGCTGCATCTGTGCTGCAGTTCCCTAGCCTCTTCCAGAAGTAAGTAAACTTTGTGCCACTGTAAGATGCTGGTTGTGTGTGTGTGTGTGATGCTGTGTGATTTTTTTCCCCTTTACCTCAAGTGGAAGAGGCCTGTGCTTTTGGAACTGAAGGATTAGGGTTCTAGGCCTAATTGCCCTAGATGATTGTGATTTATATGATCACTGTCTGCTGCCTGCAGCACATGGGTTATTTACAACACAACACCTACAATATACACTCTTCCCAGCCGCCTTGCTACCAGACTGTGAACATACACAAATGTACACAAATCTACATCAGAAAGGGGCTGTGTCTTGGGAGCAGAAGAAGAATGCCAGGCTAACCCAAAATACTTGGTCATTTTTATAACAAGAAAATAAATGGCCACTTCTTTCTGACATGGCTGGATTAGTACATGGATAGCTGTGATAGATTAAGTGTAGAACAGCTGATTCTGCAGCTGTTGAGAACTCTTCTGTATACAGTGGCTGGCAGTTCACAGCATCTCATTGGATGTCACATTTTGTTCTGTATCCTCCTCCTCCTCCTGAAAACCCCAAGAAGCACCAGAGTCTCTGAAGGAGTTCATCACAGTCAGCTCCGCATCTTCCCTTTGGCACTTTGATAAAGAAATAAAACTGCCCCAAATATATTTAGTGCTCCTATTCTACCATATTGCTTTAGTTCTCTCATAATCAGTTATTCACCTGTACCTGTGTATTTGCATTTAAAAACCTGTGAGCTTTATTTCTAATATAACCTTTTGCTCCACTAGAGGGTCAAGTCCTAAACTCTTCTTAATGTGTAGGGATTTAAGGTATTATGTATAATGTGTGCTGAGTGGGTTAGTTGTCCCGCTAGTACTCCCTTATATTATCTGGCAAAGGTCTTGCTAAGGAAACCCAGGCATGGAGTCTTCCCTGTAACCTAATGAAAATATGGCAGTAAAAATGTAGATGCCATCACTTGGAAAACTGAATTTCTCTAACAGGCCGACCACGTTTAATCATTTGAAAGTGCAAAATGAGGTGGACACAGTTCTTTTTATATGGCAGGACAGAGTACATCAGAAACCATAAAGAGGAATTAATAATGTGTTTTATTGGCCAGCCACTGACACTATGCCATGTTGCAAACCGTAACAATTAATGCTGGTACTTGATGCTGAGGCTGCAACCCTAACAGATAATAATCAGTGCTGCAGGAAAGGACCAAATGAAAATTGATTTCAACGACACCAGCTATATTAGAATGACCTAGTTCCCAGGAAGAACTTTGGTCGTGTAGTGGCTTAACAATACAATACAGCAAATAAATCCTCTTGCTGTAACTGGAATTGGCACATGTCCGTAGAATCAGAAATGTGCTAGCAGGGGGTCTCACAACAAATTTTTTGGAGGCCTCAGAATGCCGGCACCAACTCTTAATTTTTCCTAAAATAATTAACTTCAGAAAAAACAAATACATATGCACATATCCATGTCCAAATCATTGTAATGTCATTATGTAGGGATTTTTTGCAGACTCAGTAATAAAAATAATGTACAGTTGTCTCTAATCTTTACTGAACCGAAACAGAATAAAAACACAAATAATGTGCTTTGCATGTTTTCCTTTTCTGTTTGATTTAAAAAAAAAAATTGCTAGCTAGTAAGTCTGCTACTGTGAAAAGTGATATTTGTATATGTGTTAATGTCACTTTTCACAGGAGACTTACTCATCCCCGGCAAGCTGGGGGACAAATTAAACCCCTGGATGAGGCAGTGGGTAAGGAGGGCCAGGGGCGATGGGGGATTGGATTGGGGGCTGGAAGAGGTAGCGGGGTATGGGGCACCTGGGGGGTGAGTCTGGGGCTGGATCCTGGGGTTCTGCTGCACAGCTGGGGCCTGGAGGAGGCAGCAGGGGCCCAAGGGTGACGTGTGGGGAATGAGGCGGGGTCAGAGCCCAAAGCCCTGTGGCTGGGGGATGAAGCCTGCCACCTCATGGCCAGAGCCTGCCGCCCACCACCTGAGGGCTCAAGCCCAAAGCCCAAGCCTCACACCCCCTGGGAAGGTGGGGAACTCATCCTGGTCGCCTGCTCCTATAGTGTTTGTGGCTCCAAAAGAGGGCAGAGACCAACCCCTGCTGGCAGCCTGGGGGAGGGGCCACTGCTTCCAGCCACCCCCTCACCCCAGTCAGCACCCAGGAGGCTATGACTGCAAGAAAAGCCCCTGGTGGCTGCATGCAGCCATGGTGGCTGAATTTGAAAAATGCTGGATTAGGGTAACCATTCTGATTAGCAGAGACTGAGGGGCGTGCACTGTGCTATCTCACTCTTAGGAGTTTATGAATTGCTTTTAAAATAGCAGTATGCAAAACAACAAATTAAAACACCCAGAAAGGTAAAATCATCTTGTTTATAGCAGGGGAAGCAGCATACAAAGAATAACACAGCAGGGCATTTATGCCAGCAAAAACCAATTTATACCTCTCATCCAGAGAGACTAGGCTTGCCGGCAACAACAGCTGTGCCAGTCATTCAGATGCTCATTATTCAGAACCCTTGAAATACTTCGTGCTGGAACTGTTCCCTAGCAATAGTCCCCAATAAAGAGCTACACAGATGATATCAGGGTGACAACTGAGTAGGTTCTATTGCATCAGTAAATCATCAAAACCTTGCAGAGTAATGAGAGTAGAATAAAAAATAAATAGAAAACATGAAAAATTCCAGAACAGTGTTTTTCCCTCTTGGCAGTTTACACCCATGACTAACATGAACCCAATATCCTTGTGTCCAAACATTGGAGACTTCTTGACCAGCATGAAAGTTGCTTGAAAAACAAATGAAAATCCCCTGCATCTCCTCAGTCTTTTCAATTAGTAGTATCTATCCCCCAGGTTCTTGAAGGACCTCATCCAAAGCCCAGTGACATCAGTGGAAAGATGTATTGATTTCAATAGACTCTGCATCAGGCCCTAAATCATGTAACCAATTACGTCGATAAGGCTTCAGATCTTCTGTTTATTGTAATTCTTATTCTTTGCAACCAATAATAGTTAGATTAAGAACTTAATCATGTTTGCTTGTCTTTATTTTTGTGAGTGTAGCTGAAATGGTGTTAGCCATTTTGTAAAACTGTAGTCTCGGCTACCTAAGAAGGATGTATCTGTAGCACAGTTGGGCTAATGTTCTTATTCTTTTCCACACTGTTCAGGTTAACCATGCTCCTCCGTGTTAGCATTTACACATGGTTGTAGCTAGCAGAGAAGAGACAGGGCCACAGTTAGTTGCTATCATGCATGTATGTTTGCTATTAGTTTCTTTATGGCTTTTACTTAAGATTCAACTTATAATGCTTGTTGAATTACACTAGCACTTCTGTATAGTAACTATAAAACTGCTGATCACGGTTGCCAATGCGCCTGCAGGCATAAGGGTGTTTTGCTCTGCCTGTAGCTCACATTCTACAAACAGTTTGTTTTACTTCTCACTGGCTATATTTTTAGTCTCTTGGCACATGGGCCTTGCGTGAGCATCCTTAGGGTGAGATGATGGAAAAATATGTGGTTGTCACCCAACAGAAGCACAAAACAACACCCTTGATCTGCCAACAGCCGTGAAGTGAATCATCCATTGGTTTGTTATTTCACTGGAAAATATTTTTACAACTGAATATTTTTTCTTGAGTTGGCCAAGTGAGAAGTTCTTGGCAAAGGGCACTTGACCTCAGGAGCTATGAATAGGTAAACTTATTTCTCACAGACAAAAAGGAGATAATTAATACCTTTCTTCTACTTCTATTCACCCTAACATTTGCCCTGAGACGTCTGGGCTAGAGGCAGAATTCTAAAAGTACAACAAAAAGGACACTAACGGACACTAATATTTAAAATAAAATATCAAAGTCACTCAACTGATGCCCAATTTTATGAATCATTGAGCATCCTAAAGTCCCGCTGATTTCAGCATTCAGCAGCATTTACAATTGGTCCCTTGAGGGGACAAGGCAGACCCACAAATGGAAGTCCGGAAATGGATGCTGAAGGGTTGACTACTGTCAGAAAGCCTTTCTTTCAGGATTATTAATGTAGACCACAACTGCCATAAGTTCTCCAAAGAAATAGAAAGGGAAAGCTTATTGGGAGAAATATTGGAGACACTTTTAAGTTGAGATGAATATTTACAAGTGAAAAACAAGAATCAGTTATTCCTCTGAGAGAAAAATATGCTTACAAACACACAGGGTATGTCTATAGTGCAAGTGAAGGTGTGATTGGAACATGGATAGGCATACTCATGTTAGTCTGGGTATGTACTCAAGTAGCTAGTACATGCTGAGACCCAACCACATCGACATTACTACTGTTTCCCAGGATAGCTAGATTAAAGCTAGCATGGGTATGCCTACCTGTGCTATAATCACACCTTCACTTGCAGTGAAGATATAGCCTCAGATATGTATGCACGCTACCAGTGATGGACTCTCATTGTTGTGTTTGGTTGGACTAATCACAGTCTCTCTCTGTGGGTATGTCTTCACTGCAAGTGAAGGTGTGATTGTAGCATGGATAGGCATACACGTTAGCACAGGTAATAACAGTAGTGTACACATGGTGGGATGTGCTAGCCCAAGCTAGCAACCAAGTAAAAGTCACATTAAATCAAAGCGAGACTCTAAGGTCACAAGGGACCATCATGATCATCTAGTCTGACCTCTTGCACATTACAAGCCACAGAACCTCACCCGTCCACTCCTATAATAGACCCATAACCTCTGACTGAGTTACTGAAGTCCTCAGATCATGATTTAAAGACTTCAAGTTACAGAGAAGCTGCTGTTTACACTAGTATAATATCTGCAGAGATATTCACCCACGACCAGTGTTGGATTCTGATTGTTCTGTTTGGTTGGACCAATCACAGTCCATCACTGGTAATGTGTGTGTGTGTGTGTGTCTGTCTTCACTGCAAACGAATGGATAGGCATAACTGTGCTCACTTCAATCTAATGCGGCATGGGCTTCAGCACGTACTAACTGCATTAATACATACCCAAGGGGCTTTTACTCTGATTGCTAGCCAGTGCTGAAGCCCATGCCACCTTGTGTCCGCTACTATTTCCTGTGCTAGCTAGATTAAAGCTAAACCTTCACTCGCAGTGAAGACATACTCTGAGACATAGACGCACTACCAGTGATGAACTCTGATTGCCCAACCAAACAGAACAATTTAGGTTATTAATATACTGCAAATGCATTTTTCTACCTGGTATAAATCCCGGTGAGACAGAAATGAACTGGAGTTTTACAGTGATTTAAGTGGGATCTGGACGTAGTCTTATGCATGTAAAACTACTTTGTAAAATGGGTACTTATTAAAGAACTTTACATATATTCCACGTACTATGTCTCCATCTCAGTCTTTTCAAAACAGTGTCTCCCGTTTCCTCCTTAGTCCACTGCTCTGCATCCTTCTCTGTAACAACAGATGACTCCACTATCATTATTGTAGCTCAGGTCACAACTCTAGTACATCCTTTGGCTCTTCGCTTTCCCCAAGTGCAGTTCCTTGCTAAGTCTCACCATTCCTTCCCCCTCAGTTTCACCAAAATCTCCTCTCCGTCCCCAATATTAAAAACCTTTATCAATGCTTTGCTCACCTCTAGTCTTCACTAATGTAACCTTCTCCTTTCTTGTTTTCTGTCTCCTCATTCCACTCTATCCAAAATGCCAATGCATTCTTGGCTTTGTGCCTTCCATCATACGGCCCTTCCTGTGCTTGGAACAGTTTCCCCCTTCAGTTCACTAAGCCAGTTTTCTCAAGAATCCTTTCTTCCTTCATTTTACAAACAGTCTCTCCTAGCAGTCCTTTCCCTGAACAGTTGTCCACATCATGTCTTGTGTGCAACTTCCTGTCTATCTTACATTATGAGTTCTGACTTGTTTTGTAAAGAGCTGTTTAAATTTACCATATAAATTATTACTGTGAAGGATGATAGGAAAGTATGATAAATTGATGGGTAAGATGATTAAACTGAGGCACATAAAGGTTAAACTAAGTCCCCTAATGTTACAGTACAACTTAGTGGCCCAATCAGGAGTAACTGGAGTGTTTTTTCTTGGTCAGTACTTTAACCAGTAAACCATACTCTCCTGTTTTTTTAATGCTGTAATATTTTATATTTTGCTTTTAAAACTAGTTATTTCTTTGTGCTAGGTGTGTGTCCATTATGAAGAGTGGAATTTGCTCAGCCAATATTTGTAGCTATTATTGTGCTGCTTGCAAGGTGAGCTAGAAATGCTACTGAAGTTTAAAAAAAAATTCACTTGAGTAGCAAGGTTGCTTCAAGTTATATCTCAGACCAGAGAAAGTTCAAACTGTCTTAAAGGTTCTAGATTCCTATTAGTAAATTCTTTCAGGTGTGCAGACTTGTTTGCAACACCATATTTGGTATTTATTTACATTTATAATACATTATATGGCTATCAACAGTCTCTGGGAATTATGATATGAAATGTAACACCTAGTTTAGGTTGTTGGATCTAAATGTAAATGTTGAGTAGTTCACCATCTAATTAATATTTTAATATTCCAATGAACAACATGATCTGAGCTATGAAATTTTTCCCCAAAAGGATGATTTTTCTTTGGCTTTTGAACTTTTAAAACAATTTCCATCTCAATTTGAAACAGGCCAGATCCTAATGATTGTGAGCAATATGGTAAAAAAAAAGTGTAAGATAACATTAATTGAATGCAGAGTGATATACAGACATATAGTTGAAGGTTTAACATTTCAGTGAAAAAACGCATTTTATTCCAATCTTTTGGTTGGCTCTGTGTTTGAGCTTGAATACTACCAGTTTTGACCACAAGGTGGTACCCAGGGTTTATAGATTTCTTTCTATTCTCTCTTTTGGTGTTTTTTAAACAGTACAAACAGGAAACACTGGTAACAGACTGCGAAAGGTGGCTAGAGGTGAACCTTGTTCCTCAGCTTAGCTCTCAGATCCATCTACGGAAACTTCCACAAGAACTGCTGCAGAAAGTGCTCAGATCTCCCAGGTCAGACTGATGTGCTGTTCATTGTTTCTGGACATGCAAATATTATTTACTCCCTATGCACGAGCCACAATGTATACCTATCCACAATGAATCAAGTCCTCAGTGAATCTTTCTAATCTATATTACTTTGTTGCCTTAACCCGTAAAGGAAAATACCTATTGAGCATGCAGTTCAAGATGATAACTAAGACTTTCCCTTCAGATTTAAAAGCATTCTTACAGGCCTGGAAATACTGTGTTGTTGCACAGAATATCTGCTATGTTGAGGTGTTTGTCAGAGAAAAATTATGATGGCCATAAAATAGAAAACTTCTGGTGAGGTTAATATTAGTTTCATTTCAAAACAACTTGTGGATTGGCTAAAGGTTCAGAACATGAACAGTCTGGTGTGCTAAACTCTTTGCTCCTAAAACCTCCTCTATCTTATGTAGATGGGCATATTTCCCTTGTGTGTTATTTCTCTGGACCAGAATCTCACCTGGTAATTGCTATTATGAAGAGAAGTGAGGAATAAAGTCTAATGATCTTCCAATTAAAAATAAGCAAATAATGCCATAGTCTACTCATTGTAGGGGACAAATTAGTTTGGGTTTATGTGATAAGGAGCTTTCTATCTCCTGGTATGTACCTGTCCGCAGGATATCTAATGATGGTTTGGTGTCCTATGTATGTGAAATGAGAAGATATCACTCCACTGCTTAGTGTCTCTAGGTTCATGTTATAACAAAAATGGCCTGATGAATGAAAGATTCTCCTTTTCCTGTAACTTGAGACTCTCCTTTCTGTAATATCTTTTCAACCATGCATTTGAGCTGCCTGGATTCCAGATGCTTAGTTAGCGCTGTGTATGGAATACAGAATACGTAGCCTTACTCCTCCTACAATACTGACCCGTCTCGCTTTAGCTTCCAAGACCTCTCACCTATATTTCCCTACATCTCTGGCACTAACACACGCCACAACTGCAGCTCATTCTCTACACTCTCTTCCAAGTTGTCAGTCTTCTTTATCAGATCTGATACTCTTATGCCCAGTAGGCAAGTTACTTTGTGGTTCTCACGCTATGACTCCTCACAAAGCCAGCTATTTCTTTTTTCCTTCTAATGCTCAAAACATCTGCCACCACACCCTGCCCCTCCCTAATGCTCAGGCACTTTATGCATAAAATAGAAACAAATTGCTTCCATGGAGGATGTCACGGTTCCTCCCCCACTCTGAACTCTAGGGTACAGATGTGGGGACCTGCATGAAAACCTCCTAAGCTTATCTTTACCAGCTTAGGTCAAAACTTCCCCAAGGTACAAAATATTACACCTTGGGCTGGCCGCTACCACCACCAAACTAATACTGGTTACTGGGGAAGAGCTGTTTGGACGCGTCCTTCCCCCCAAAATACTTCCCAAAACCTTGCACCCCACTTCCTGGACAAGGTTTGGTAAAAAGCCTCACCAATTTGCCTAGGTGACTACAGACCCAGACCCTTGGATCTTAAGAACACTGAACAATCCTCCCAACACTTGCACCCCCCCTTTCCTGGGAAATGTTGGATAAAAAGCCTCACCAATTTGCATAGGTGACCACAGACCCAAACCCTTGGATCTGAGAACAATGAAAAAGCATTCAGTGTTTTACAAGAAGACTTTTAATAAAAAATAGAAGTAAATAGAAATAAAGAAATCCCCCCTGTAAAATCAGGATGGTAGATATCTTACAGGGTAATTAGATTCAAAAACATAGAGAACCCCTCTAGGCAAAACCTTAAGTTACAAAAAAGATACACAGACAGAAATAGTTATTCTATTCAGCACAATTCTTTTCTCAGCCATTTAAAGAAATCATAATCTAACACATACCTAGCTAGATTACTTACTAAAAGTTCTAAGACTCCATTCCTGTTCTGTCCCTGGCCAAGACGACTACAGACAGACACAGACCCTTTGTTTCTCTCCCTCCTCCCAGCTTTTGAAAGTATCTTGTCTCCTCATTGGTCATTTTGGTCAGGTGCCAGCGAGGTTACCTTTAGCTTCTTAACCCTTTACAGGTGAGAGGAGCTTTCCCCTGGCCAGGAGGGATTTCAAAGGGGTTTACCCTTCCCTTTATATTTATGACAGAGGAAAACATGTCTTAATAATTCAGGAAAGTAACAATTTCCCAATAACTGGAAGGATACAGTTGTGAATAATATAATGTGATAGGTATTTGATTTTAATAGGCGGGTCTGATTGAGCTGTGTATTGAACTGGAACTCAGGTATTTTGTGCCCACTTGTGTTCTAGGGTGATTTAATTAGAGAATTCCAATAAAAAGGACAACACAGAATACTGGGAAGGAAATTTTCACTGTCTCTCTCTCTCCCCCTCCCCCACCCCCCCGTTCCCCAACAGTCACCCTGCTCCATGATATTGTACTATCATACAAAGAGTGAAATTCACTTTTCTTGCATATAGCCTGAGGAAGTCAGCTTTACAGAGGGGAAGCATGCTGAAATGCTGTAGAGGCAAATTCTGTTTTCTTAGCCTGCGAGAAATCTGTGAGTTTGATAGGTTGGAATAGTGCAACCCTTCTGTATGATGGCATTATTGACAGTGAGTCAGCCTGGCCCCATCACCATCTTTCACACTAACAATATGGGACAAGAGGGGAGACCCCCTCCCGCTGGTAGAAAAGATTTGAAAGATGACTTTAGCCTTAACTGTAATGGACCTATTGCACCAAGTTGAATATCATCCAACGGTAAGTGAATTATGCAAGTCTGATGCCTTACCTTGATGCATCGGGCACTGACTACTATCTCATACTGGGAGCAAATAGGTCATTAGACTGATCTACAGTAATTCTTATGCAGCAAAATTCAGTTTAATTGTGAAGTATTGTTATTTTCCAAATATCTCTAGAAGCCTAATCTATAAATCCACTCCTGATGCTCTTCAATTGTAATTTTAAGTAATCTCTGGTATTTATTCTTTTCCTTAGATGACAATACAAGCAATCCATACCAACCTATTATTCATATATCATTTCTTCTTGGCAGGTTGTTTACATACAATGAATTCTACCTCCTGAAAACAACTCTTTGTTGGACCTACCTACAGCTAAACCCAAGGGTTCAGATAATACCATCTCATGAAAAAATCCTAAAGTACTTTAGCAGGTAACAGAGTGAAGGTCTGAGTAAAAAGAAATCCTTTCAATCAACATTATGAGTCCGGCAGTGCATGAGAGGGATTTGGAGAAAACTCTTCTCCAGCAGAACCAGCTGGATAGCAGAAAGGGCTAAGAAGCCCTGAGGTGAGCTGGTGGAAGAAGAATAGAGAGAATAGAGTTGATAGACTGTGAGCCGGGGAAGAGACTGAGGCAAAGGCCCACCACAGGGCAAGGTAGGAAGTGGTCTGGGAAGGCCTCCTGAATTCTGAACTGGGCTTCTCCAAGTTGCACTGGCTTGTGTTAGCCCTCAAGAGGCCATTAGCTGGAGCACAGTGTGCTCTGGCCACATGTCCCTTCCTCTCCTATCTCCTGGGCCACCTTTGATATGCTCTTGCATCAAAAACTCCATGGGGTTCTGGGATAGAGCCATTGTGTCAATTCAGTGCTGGATGGTGAACACTCCTGGGACAGGAGGATTCTGTGGGAGCCACAAGGGCAGGATACCGAGGTCAAGCACAGGGCAGAACCTGACCCCTTTTCCTTAGTTTGCTAGCGTTCTTGTTTAAAACCAGTATATTTAGGGATTTTTTTAAAGATGATCCTCATGAGACATTATTTCCTATGAGTCATGAACACCATAAAGTAATTACTTTTTGGCTCAGAGTTGCACTTCCATGCCTGGAATCAACATTTTTGCAGTGAGAGATAGGAAATGAGCTGAAATTGTGGATGATTTCATTATTTACTAGTTTGACCTGAGATGTGTTTGTGTAAAAATGTTAGTGGGTCATGCATGATTAAAATGATTGAAGGTGCTAAATACGAAGTTTTTAATAAGCTAAGAGTTTTCTCTGTTATGTCACCTACATTAATATATACATATATGTTTTACTTTTAGCATGGATTTTACATTTTAACAGGCCTATTTATTTGATTAATTTAATCCTCAAACTGTATTCTGAGTGGATTTAAATGTATATTTTGAATTTAAATCACTGTCTCATCAGAGCATTCTTTATGCATTTGGATTTTTATGCTACGATATTGATATCTATGACATTTTGAGAGAGAACATGATGTATTTATTGTAGTTTTAAGATCAAATAATGCACATACAGTTATACTGGGCACGAAGGGCTGTCAGGTTCAGGTTCTAATTAAAAAAAAAAGTTCCAGATCTCAGGAAGATCAAATGTGGCCAGACTTTGCAACCAAACCCTGATGCAACAACAGGAGCCAAAAACCTAGAAGCAACAAGGAGACTTATATCACAAGACAGTGGAAAAACATGCACAGGCTACAAATAAATAAATAAATGCTAAGAGTAGCAGAAGAGAAGAGCAATATGTAAAAACCTTCACATTAGCAGTGTTTTTTAGGGGGTATTTAATGTAGTAATTGGAAGGTGCTTTATTATAGTTTCCACTCATAGTGGTAGGTACAGGTATTCTAGACGTTGTTACACACATATTTATATAGGTCCCAGTTCACCACATCCTATGTAAATATAAACTTCCACTGAAGTCAGTGGAACTCTATGAGGTCATGATGTGCATCTCTTTGCAGGATCAGAGTTATAGTTTCCACAACTGTTACCCATCCTCTGTTCAGGGCAGCCAAGGTTAGTCTGGGACCTGGTATAAAACACTGACCCACCCACCCTCCTTTTGCACCTACAAATAACTGCAGAATCATGAGAAAAATTATGTCTCTCAGATGTCTCCTGATATGTATTCAGATCAGGAGGTACTTATCCAATGACGATCAGTTACTCCTGCAATTCATTTCATCTGTGAATTTCTACCCTTAATTAGATACAAGTGCAAAATGGAATGCTGGTTTTAAAGTCAGGCCTGTGTTTGACATGTATTATTGTGACAGTACTATGCTAGCTGTAGCACCCTGGGCACTCAAGTTGCTGCAGCACAGAGAAGGCTGCAGACTTAATTGAAGCCCATCAATTGTTTCTAGTGGGGATTTCTAATTTTTTTCTAATTGTTTCTAGTGTTTCACTTGGTGGTTACTGAGCTAATTGTCTCATTAGCCCAGCAGTTAAGGGGAGCATATGGCTTTGTCTACACTAATGCTGTAAGTCGATGTAAGTTACGCTTGTTATGTTACGTAAGTTTAAAAGTGATTTAAAGCGGTGACTACACCACACTATGTGGATGGGAGACGCTCTCCCATTGACATAGCTTGAGGTGGATTAATTAAATTGACGGGAGAGTGCTCACGTCTTCCCCAGACCCGCTGAATCGATGCCGCTGCCTCAGCACCGATTTAGCCCCTAGTGAAGATTAGCCCTATGTAATTGGGAGGAATAGGAGGTAAGGAGAAGCTCAGAGGGTTAGCTTGGGTGGAGGCGAGAAGATGTATGGAAGGCTCCTCCTACTGTATACCTGTGCTATGTCCTGTCCTATTGGGAAACAGAGGATTAAAGGTGCATGTAACGGAAAAGAAACAGGGGGTGTGTTTGTGTGACTGAGACTGTGAAAACAGGCGAGGCAGCACTGCTCACTGGGCAGCTGAAGAAGAGCCTTGACAATTATAAAAACAAAGTTTAAAAACATTATATTGAAAATTCCTGCCTCCGTATATTAAAGAATATTTGGCTCAAAGAGCTAGTACTTCATCTAGTGTAAATGAGTCTGCCTCCATCGACTTATGTGCTACTATGCCAGCTAAGGATCTAGCCCAGTCTATGGGTACGGTGAGCAAACAACAGGTACGGTAGGGGAAACAACACAGTGGAGAAAACTAAGAGCCTCGTGCCAATCTCATTTACTCTCATAACTTAATAAATAGAACCAACGGATCATACCTTTTATTTATGCCAGTGAAAGTGAGATCAGCATCCAGTCCTGAATGTGTTGTCTACGCCACTTGAAAGTCATTTTCTAAAATGAGATGTTGACATTTTATTCTGTTATGAAACAGATGCAGCTGCCTAATTTGTTTGGATAGAACTCACTCTAGCATTTTAGCCAATAAAAACAAATTAGAAAATGATGAATAGCTTTTTAAATCCTTCAGATTTATTAATTTTGAACTAGACTGAGTGTAGACAGCTCTTAACCTATGCAATGACTCCTTGCCAGATGCTTAGGAAAAGCCAGTGATTTTATTAATTACTGCAGGATACATGACACATCTGAGCCCAAAAAGTCTCTTTCATGGTAGCAGTCACCTGGCAGGGGGTTAGGAGGGAAAGAGAGGAGAGTCAATTTCCCAGAATTAAATTATATGCAACAGTGGTGTGGGGTGTTTTTACATACAAAAAAGGAAAAACTAAAATTGTCATGAAAACAATGCTTCCTCTTGAGGAAAGGGAAATTTGAACAATGTTTTTATCCCAGTAATCCTATAAATTCAAAAGATTAAGTAATGCTTCCTACCATAAACTGGGTTTGAAGATGTATATTTTTTTAAATTACAGTTGGAATTTCTGATTCAGTCCTCTGAGGCCACGCTGGTAATTGCAGGCTTTCTGTTCAAAAGAAGGGTAGAGAATTTATCTTTGCTATGCTATTGCACACATAGACAAGGAAGGAAGAGGATACACAACATAGGGCAGGATTTAGCAATATATATCTGTTGCTAGGTCTCACAACTTTATTGTATATCTCACAATATTTGATATGTTGTTAAAGCTCTAGCTCCTGAGGGCAAGTGATGTGAGAACCTCATTCTTAAAAAAAAAAAAAAAAGAAAGTTACTTTTTTAGACTTCATGATTACAGAGAAAAGCCTGAAAACCTGAACCAAGTGTACCCTAAGGCTCAGAAAACAGAAGGTAAATACAAAGAACGCCCAAATTATGAAGTGAGCTGTAGCTCACGAAAGCTCATGCTCAAATAAATTGGTTAGTCTCTACGGTGCCACAAGTCCTCCTTTTCTTTTTGCGAATACAGACTAACACGGCTGTTACTCTGAAACCAAATTATTTTTGTGAACTCTCATGATTTTTAAGACAATCTCATGAGTTTGGGGGCCTGACTCATGATTTTTGAATGCTTAGGGTCAGCAATAGGGTATGTGCAATTAGTATAAGAACTATATCTACTAACACCCAGTTTTAGGTAGGCCGTGTCCTTTTTGGAACTTGTACTTTGGCTCTCAGCAAGTAGGACTTTGAACAAATGGAGTCTCTCCTTAGAGGTGTAGAACTACTTCATGGCAGTAGGGGAAAGTTTTAATGTCCACTTTACAGCAACAAGGCATGTGCACAACTGTTTATTTATGGTACGATGTAGTGGAGAATCAAACCTTAAGGGTACAATCTTGACCCCACTGAAGGGAATGACAAAATTCCCATCCATCCGTCTAAAATATTTCTGGGATGTCCATCACCATAGTATCAGAGCACCTGTAAAGAACAAGCTTAATCTCTGTGAAAGGAAGTTAAGATTGAATAAGACTGCTGAAGTCAAGCATTTTTTTAGTGAAAATTTTCACTATTTGGTTTAGTTTTCTTTTGAGGCTTTGGGGTCGTTTTTATTTTTCCCTTTGTAATATGATGATGTGAAAAGCCCAGTATACCCAACACGTCATACTTTTGAAACCTAGAACAGAGTTGGTAAAATATTTGAAAAAAAATCTTTTATACATTGTTGGCAAGAAAGAAAAAAGATTTTACACCTGTATAGTGTTACTTTTTTTCTCCCCAAGTTTCCTCCCCAAAGCTGTTTCAGTGGTCACGTACACATATGCACAGTGGTCACCACTGAACATGTCAGAGACTTGGTAGGGTAACTCACATGACTGGAGCACTGTCATGGATCGGTATAAACTGTTCAGGAAGGACAGGCTGGGGAGAAAAGGTGGAGGAGTTGTACTGTACGTAAGAGAGCGGTATGATTGCTCAGTGCTCCAGTATGAAACTGGAGAACACCCAGGATCAAGCGGCGTGCCCCAGAGGTCGGTCCTGGGGCCGGTTTTGTTCCACTTCTTCATTAATGATCTTGATGATGGGATCGATTGCACCCTCAGCAAGTTTGCAGATGACTCTATGATGGTGCTGCCCATGGGAGCCAGCTGAGGTCACTCAATCAGGGTGAACTGCAAACAGAACGGGGCAAACAAATCCCAAACGCTGGTGAATATTCTGATACTTAGATTTACCAAGCCAGCACAAAACAGCTTCTGTAGTACCTCACAGGTTACTCAGAAGTCCAAATAATGCAGTTCCCTTAAAGTACCCAGCCTCAGGCCTCCATCCAGACACACATGTCAAACATATGATGATAAATGCTGAAATTCTTATTTCATCATATAAAAGAAAAGGTTCTCCTGATCCCAAAGGACCAAGCTCCAGACCCAGGTCAAATGATAACTTAGATCTTACCCAAAATAAACACTTATAGTCAATTCTTATTAACTAAGCCAAAATTTATTTTAAAAGAAAAGAGGGAGCGTTTTGGTTAAAAGATCAATATACATACAGACTTGAATTCAATTCTTGAGGTTCAGATACATAGCAGAGATGAGCTTGTAGTTGCCAAAAGTCCTTTTAGAAATAGTCCACAGGTTACAGTCTAGTGCCCATATTCAGGGTGACTCCAGTCAGTGACTGGGGATCTCAATCCTTATGGCTTAAGGTTTCCCCCTCTTGAAACCCAAAGCAGATCTGAGATGAAGAAGGATCGTGTCGCAAGGTTTTCATACATTTCCAGCAGCCTTTTAGCCTGAGAAAACAACAGGCTTAACTTTCCTTCTCCTAAACATCAAGGCAATTAGTACAGGGTAATTTACCCATTAAACAGTTCAGCTACAGGTTACCACAACCTTCAAAGAGATATATTGACAATAATGCTATTTCACTCAAGTGTCTTCTTAAATGTTAATTCTCCTTTTTTGATCTTTGAATCAAAGCTATAGCAAGAGACAAGACTTGTTTGCTTACATCACAAGACCTGAGCAAACATCTACCCTTCTATCTCTAACAATACAGGCTTGCATTTCAAAGCTCTATTCATTTACATATCTTCCTAACCAGTCTTTAAAATTCCGCCATGGGTCAGGTCAGTCCGTGAGTTAATTAACTGCTTCTGACCCTGACACCTTTCAATGAGATATTATATTACACTCATAATGTCACAGACTCTAAGCTGGGGGAGAGGTAGATATGTTGGAGGGTAGGGATAGGGTCCAGAGTGACCTAGACAAATTGGCGGATTGGGCCAAAAGAAATCTGATGAGGTTCAGCAAGGACAAGTGCAGAGTCCTGCACTTAGGACAGAAGAATCCCATGCACTGCTACAGGCTGGGGACCGACTGGCTAAGCAGCAGTTCTGCAGAAAAGGATTTGGGGATTACAGTGGACGAGAAACTGGATATGAGTCAACAGTGTGCCCTTGTTGCCAAGAAGACTAGCGGCATATTGGGCTGTATTAGTAGAGACATTGCCAGCAGATTGAGGGAAGTGATTATTCCCCTCTATTCAGCACTGGTGAGGCCACATCTGGAGTACTGCGTCCAGTTTTGGGTCCCCCCACTACAGAAAGGATGTGGACAAATTGGAGAGAGTCCAGTGGAGGGAACAAAAATGATTAAGGGGTTGGGGCATGTGATTTATGAGGAGAGGCTGAGGGAACTGGGGTTATTTAGTCTGCAGAAGAGTGACGGGGGATTTGATAGCAGCCTTCAATTACGTGAAGGGGGGGTTCCAAAGAGGATGGAGCTAGGCTGTTCTCAGTGGTGGCAGATGACAGAACAAGGAGCAATGGTCTCAAGTTGCAGTGGAGGAGGTCTAGGTTGGATATTAGGAAAAACTATTTCACTAGGAGGGTGGTGAAGCACTGGAATGGGTTACCTAGGGAGATGGTGGAATTTCCATCCTTAGAGGTTTTTAAGGCCCAGCTTGACAAAGCCCTGGCTGGGATGATTTAGTTGGGGTTGGTCCTGCTTTGAGCAGGGGGTTGGACTAGATGACCTCCTGAGGTCTCTTCTAACCCTAATCTTCTATGATTCTATGCCAGCATTTTAGCACCCTTCCCCAATCCCTTCACAACTCAGCTCCTGTTTTCTTACTTTGTGTTGCCGTCTTACCTTCTTCCATCTCTGGTGATTTTAGCAGATAGCAGGGTCTCTTCTGTGTCTTAGGTCTGCTGCCCCTCACTCCATAATGGCTTTGGTGGAGAGGAAATAAGTGGTCTGCCTCCGAGGGTTACAGCAGGAAACAGCACAGAGCTTCTCCCTACTACTGCAGCCAACTGAAGAAGTTTTGGGATATCGACATGCCCCACAAGACCTTGTGGCCTTCACTGTTCAGGCCTATGGAAGACATGCTCATTTTTTCTCACTAGCATGTCAAAAACACATGCATTGCAGCCCCTCCTGCTGAGAAAAATCAAAATGGGCTTCTCAGCACATGGAATGACTCGGCCAATCAGAAAATAGAAGGAATACCTTGTGACTTCAGCCATGTGCATAATTCCAGTTCAAAACTCACATTTCAAATTCACTGTGTATATTTTGCTGATAATCAGATAATGCAAAATATTTTGTGCCTAATTTCAATAATTTTTGTGCCCAAATACGACAGCCAGGAATTTCCCAGGGTGCAGCATAGTTGGCCCTCCACCCCCCCTCAATATGGAGGACATGTCAGGGGTTATCCCTGCAGCACAAGACGCTTAGGTGTTATTAACAGCCAGCATAAGTGAGAACTAGTCCTGAGGCTGCATTACCACAAATGGGAGATTGCAAGGATAACTTTAAATGACCTTTCCCCACCCTCAAATGCTGTGCTGAGCAGAGCTCAGCTATTCTGAGGATCTGCTCTACCTGGGTAAGGGAGTTTCATTAAATCAGGAGCAAGCCCATTTTGCATCTTTTACATTTTGCATCAGATATTTCACCCAGCTCTAGAATGTACTATAAAATGATAAATTATTCAACCATGCTTTAGGAGTAAAACTATATATAGCTTGTGCAAGTGATTTTTCAGGAAATGAAATTTGACTTCTCTGCCTCACTCCTGAACAAAGGCGAACTACCTTCCACTTCCTTTTCAGAGCATTAGTAATATGTATAAAAGCATATACATTTGCTGCTCTACTCTGACTTTTTGTCCACTGTTAAATACTGGGAAAAATACAGATTTTTCACATTTGGTTTCCTTGGGTAAAGCCAATTGTTGATTATAAGCAGGTTTGCTATAAATGCAGCATTGGACACTTTAGATATTATATTACACACAAAAAACCCCTATTGTAACCTTATTACTCCTCAGGGAATTCTGTACCACTGCGCAATTCAGAATTTCGCAGAATTCCCTGCTTCCCCCACAGAACTGCTGGATTCCACTAGGGACTGCTGGACTCAGCAGAGGCCAGCTCACAGGGACTGGAGCACCCAGCCTGGCAGGGCTGGAGGCTGGATGGTCTGCTTGATCCTCAGTCTCCCAGGGACAAGAGAGAGTCTGGGAGACCCAGCTCTGGCAAAGGGTGAGGAAGGGCAGGGCCGCACCAAGCCATGTTCCATGGTGGGACAGTAAAGAAGTTGGGGGGAGTAAAGGCTCTGGGGGTGCTGGAGGCTGGGGGGAGTGGGGTGCTGGTGGGTGGGTCAGAAGGTACCCCGCAACTGGGCTGTAGTGGGAGAAGAGTGCTGGTGTCTGGGCCGGGGGTGCCCTGTGGCTCGGCTCTGGGGGGATGGGAGTGCAGGTGTCTGGGCTCTGGGGAACCCACACAGCCCCCTCCAGCACCCCTCCCCCAACTGGAACTAGGTTGTCAAAGGGGTTTCTTTAACTCTCTGCTCCTGGGGGAATCTTTTTTGCTGTTGTCTGTATTGTTGACATACTTGTTGACAGGTATTTTAAAATAAATTACCAAAATAATTGAAACTGGAGTGCTTATATTGTGTTGTTATGACAAAATATGCAGAATTTTAAAATATTGTGCACAGAATTTTTAATATTTTGGTGCAGAATTCCCCAGGAGCAGTGTTCCCTCTCATTTTTCCCACCCATGTGCAGAATGAATTTTGTTATGTGTGCCAATATGGAGGTGATGTGTGACACATTACCTTCATATTGGTGCACATAGCAAAATTCATGTGGTGGAGGTGGGGCCGAGGGATTCAGCATGTGGGAGGGAGCTCAGGGTTGGGGCAGAGGGTTGGGGTACAGGGGTGTGAAGGCTCTGGCTGGGGGAGTAGGCTCTGTGGTGGGGCTGGGGATGAGGGGTTTGGGGTGCAGGAGGGTACTCTGGGGCTACGGTGGGGAGAGAGGACTCCCCCCAGCTCTCTCTCCCCACAGCAGCACTTGTAGGGGCAACTCCAAGGCTGGGGCTGCAGGAAAGGCGCCCCTCTCCCAGTCCCACCAGGTCTGGGCCAGAGCTGGGTTCGGGCTGGGGGAGGGGTGCCCCGGCCACAGTGGGGTCCAGGCCAGGCTGCACTGCCCCAGACATGCCTGAGGCTGGGCCACCCTGCCCCAGCCACACCTGGGGCAAGGCCGGGCCGCCCCGGCCTTGACTGAGTCCAGGCCGCCTCGGCCGCGGCAGGTTGGGGGCTGGCCTAGGTTGGGGCCGGGGGAGAGGGATGTCCCTCCCCTGGCCATGGCAGGTCTCCGGGCGGGTTTCCTTAGCGCCTGTGTGGCGCTAAATAGGCTACTGTGCGCCTGTGCAGCTTGCAGGGAACTTAGCCCAGGAGTACTTGATGTTGTTTTAAAGTCAAGCACTCAAGTTAGGAAATGAAAGAATTAAAGTTGTCTTCCATCTCAATTTCACTCCCTTATGCAATATGATAGTCTTTAATTGCAAGATCACATACCACATTTTCCACAAGGCCCATGCCTCATTCAATGCACAGAATGGACGGTCCTCTCTTAGTGATCAGGTTTACAATTTTTTTGTTTTATCCGCATTCTTTGCTGTGTGGCCCCCAGCTTTATTTACTGCACACTATCCAAATCGTGCACTGAAAACAGAATTATTAACTTCATCATGGGTTTTATTCCTCATGGGCTTTTCTATGGCTCTCATCACAATAGTATCTGAGTTTTTCACAAAGAGTATTTAATCTTCACAATACCCTTGTGAGGTGAGAGGTTACTATTATCCCCATTTTACAGATGGGGAACTGAGCCACTGTGAAATGAACATCAAAAGTATTCAGTAATCCAGGGTGCCCAATGTGAGACACCTAGTACCTGTTTTTTCAGATTACTCAGCATTTTATAACCATTTATATGTTCAAAATATCGCTTCCATTTACTTCAGTTGCAGTTGTGAGTGGTCAGGACTTCTGCAAATCAAATCCTAGGATATCAAGTCAGGTACTCAAAAAAGTGGAAAGTTTGGTGTAACCAACTTGCCCAGCATCACACAGGAATTCTGTGACAGAGGTAGGATACATCCATTTCTCCAGGACAACATTCAACTTCTTTAAGCATGAGATCATCCCTTTTCTTTCTGCAGTCCCCGGCCTGAATCACAACACAATTTCCAACTTCTGCAACCAATGATGAAGGGGTCCAACAGTCTCCTTTATTACATAACCATTATTCATCCCTAGAGCAGGTTCATTCTATGCACTGAATGAGTCAGGAGTCCTGTAGAAGAGAAAAGCATATGATCATGTAATTAATGACTATCAAAATGCATATTCACAAGGGGCCAGATTAAGGTTGCACAGGCAACCGTAATCCTGGCATTTCCTAACTTTTGAGTGCTTTACTTTGCAACGCTAACTATCTTTTAACATAGGTTTTTGTGTGTAATTTCTTAATTTTTTTAAGCAACCTGAAAACCCCCCAGAAATTCCATCCTGTGGGATGGCATCATATTGACCCCCACATGGTTCATCAGCATGGTTGGAACCTTCAGATCCACCACACTGACCTTTGCTACTTGAGCTAATGGAGTAACTGATACCAGTAGTAGGTTGTCATCTTGCATACGAACTACCACTAGAGCAGAATAGGACACTTTGCCAGTGAGTTTCATAGATGTTTGCTGATAGCAAAGCAATGGTGAGACTCAGGAATCTTGGGTTCCATTCCAAGTGCTGGACTGGAGTTTGCTCTAATGGTCAGATTCTTCTGTTCATTTTCCCTAAGCTTGACCCCTTTCATCTCCACAGTAGTTTAGGCAGCCCAAATCATCCTGCCAGAGAGCAGCAGTGTTGGCCAGAATCAGTGTTGCAGCATTTGCTATTGCTGCGCTTGCATGTGCTGGAACTAGGGATGCAGGGCGGGGGGGAGGCTGCAGCACCCCCTGGCTTGAAGTGGTTTCCATCATATACAGGATTTACAGTTTGTTTAATGGCTCTCAGCACCCCCAATTTAAAAATTATTCCAGCACCCCTGGTCGCGCCTCCTCCTGGCCCTGGGGTGTGTGGAGGGGGCCTAGTAAACAACCTGCAGTTATTCTTCCCAAATTTAATCCAAGGCTTTTCTAGCCCCCTTATGGTGCCACACAGTTTAAGGAGTTATAGCAGAAAGAGGAATTCTTCAACTTGGTGCTAGTCTGGGCTTTCACACTGACTCATTGCATGCTTTTGGACATACACATTAATCTTTGTGCCTCTGTTTCCCCATCTGTTATATTAATAGATTTCAATGGGCATTTTGACTGAGTTCAAGACTTAGCCCATTTATTATTTTGATTAATTCATATCCTGAAATGTGCAGAGAATTTACAAGGAGGCTATGCCTTTCAGGGCCCAGCCCATTAGCCTTATTAAATAAAGACTGTACAGAGAAAACAGGCAAGGCTGGAGCCTACTGTACGTTAAAAAGAACGTTTTATGAAGCACCTATTCTTTCATACACTAAAAGGGAGCAATTGCTACAAAGACAATTTCTTCTAATGGTTACATGAATTTGCTGTGTGTTAACCTCTTTATTACTTAGGTAGACTCTACTCATATGCAGTACTGTAGCTCAGACAACTTGTTTCTCCTTCCAAACAAATAGAAGTGGGGAAAACCCCTTTTAAGTTCCTTTATCATTTTCTGAGCTGAGATACAGTAACAGAGGAAGCCCAGTCAGCACTGACCTTTTCAGTAGTGGTCAGGTACTTCTACTGATTACAAACATGAATGGTAGGAATTACAACTCATTTCCAGTCTGTCTGTAATTATATTTTTTAAAAAAATTGTACCCAACAGTTGGAAGTAAGTGGGAGCTATGGGGGCCAAGCAACTCTGAGAATCAGACCACCGATATTTCCTTTTAAAGCTTCCTTTTATGAGTTCTTGCAGTTGCAAGCAGTGTCCTTCAGACCTGCAGTTGCATTCTTTGCAGTACTGAAGGTTAGGCTGCTGTCAAATATGTCGATGGAGAGCAAGCTATAGGAAATGTGAATTACATAAGAAACAAAGCAAGAGCCTTTTTCTCTTACCGGATGTTGATTTGCTTCAGCAGTGTAACCTTCAGTACTGCAAAGCATGCAACTGCAGGTCTGAAGGACACTGCTTGCAACTGCAACAACTCATAAAAGGAAATATAGGGGAAAAGGCATTTTGTCTTATCAAATATAATCTAAGTGATGTGGGTAGATTAGTGAACACTTGGCAACTTTGTTTAGGATACAGTCTGCATAGGACTGTATTCTTCCAGCTTGGCAAGGAAATCTTGAAGTACCTAGTTCCTATTAATCATTACATAACACAAGTTGTTAGACATTATATATATATATATATCCCCTGTGGCTTTCAGCAGGACACTGGGGGTTGTGAAAAGGACAGTGCAGGGCCATTTACGTTGGGTCTGTGCTGCTCCTGTGCTGAGGGAATCCTCCTTCAGCCCCTTGAGACTGATTAATGGTCCTTCTGTGCCCTTAAAGTGATTAATAGGGACTGCAGCGGGGGCCACCATTGGCCCCAAGAAGTTTCATTTGCAAACAGAGTTTTAAAGTCACTTAGAAAACTGTGACTTTCAATATGGTAATGAATGTACCCTAGAGCAATCTTACAGGCAATTAAAAAAAAAAAAGAGCCATCATGGAGATTGGGCTGTTTCCCCAAATGTTACTGCTGATGAACAAGAAAAATGATAGTGTCACAGTCTCTGGGTAGGCTGCTCCACTGAGACCCTCTTCTCATCCCCCGAGTGCGCCCCTTTCAAGTGGCAGGCCCATGACTCCACTTCTCTTTGGGGCAAGATCCTATAATTCAACCACTCTCTGTCTGTGTCTCCAGGTTATATCTCTTCTTGCCCCCAATACTAACTGTGACTAATTCAGCAGGTCCAACTGGGGCTGGACCCTACCATAGTTTCTCTCTGGGAGCTTGTGACAGTATGTGTTTGCGGTGAGTCAGAAACAGCTTCATCAAACAAAGTGTGATTTTTATGGACTAAAAGGTACACAGAGCTTGGAGAAGTAGATTTAAAACAACAAAGACCTATCATGGTATTCCCTTATTTAAATTTAACCTCCATTTATAGCTCAGGCCCGTCTGTCTTTTTCCCCATCTCTGAGCCTTCTCCTTCTGTCTCTCCAGGGTATGTCTACATTGCATTGTAAACCTAGGTCTGGGGACCCAGGCATGTGGACTCAGTGTATCCAAGCCTGCAAGTGAGTGCCCACACTGTGTTGTAAACTTGGGTTTACAATTGCTGGACCCAGGTTTCACAGGCATGCTAACAAGTCTATGCTGCACTGTGCAGACTTTTTAATTGGGACTGCGGCTTGAGCTGCGTCCACATTGCAAAATGACAGGGTTTGCACTTCAGTGACAACAGGAGTCGGGCTGCGACCCTCACCCCAGCAGGGTCCTAGAACCCAGGTCATGAATACTTGCTGACCTGTCAGACTGATTTGTGTGTGGACAGAAGTGGGGGTTGGGCTCAAACCTGAGTCAGAGCCTGAACTTCAAGTGCAGTTTAGACATACCCTCAGTGAGTCCTCCCAGCATGTCAGCTTTTTCACTAACACGTCCTGGTCAGCATCTCTGACCATTTCTCCACTCCCTTTCTGCCAGTCAGGGTTTTTGGATCTTTTGTGTCTCCTTTGATTCCAGGCTAAGCCTTGGGAAGAGTAAAACATCCTAGCCTGGACAGAGCCAGCTAGATAACTTCTCCCCCACAGCTGATGGCCCAGCCATTGTTATCTCCTTTGAAGCTGTGTACATGATGCTGACTTATCTGTGTCCTTGTTTTACCTTTCCCGCTTGGTCCATCAACAGCCCATGTACGGCCTCCTTTGATTAAACTTTCTGTGTTTGGGCAGGCAACAATACATAACTGAACAGGGAAACTAAAGTCACACATAGTCCTAGAAAGCAATGCAACCACTTTCCCAGTTCATCACATCTGTGATGGTCACATGCTAGGTCAAGCTATTTTAGGTCATTTTTAGAGATGTTTTACATATATTAGTTATCATTTTCCTCACCTTCCAATCTCTGTACAGCTGAACTCATGATATTAAGAGCACCTGGCTTCAGAAATGAGGCACAAATAAAAGAGAGAGAGAGACTGAATCAAATTTTAAAAACTGTCCAAACCATTTGTCATTTTTTCTATAGCAAGGAGGTTGGCAGCAGTGTTGCTGGTAAGAGCGTAGTGCAACAACATGGGCTTGGTATGGGCAGGGAAATTTTTGTTTTGAGCAACTCTTGACTCATGGAAAAATAATCTGAGCGTCTTGGGCTGGTCCGTGCCTTGATCTGCCTTTAGTAAGCGACAGCCTGTTTCCAAATGAGTTCTGAGAAACTTGCATGATAATGTTTTCATCTCCTTTTGAGAAGTAATAGTCATTTGAAGCACATTTTTAAAAGCAGACTCACTAAGTGGGTTGTTTGTTTTTTTACTTTAAATGTGTGAAATTTGGTGACCATGTGTATCCAAATCTGACCATCAGTACCCAAGCACAACTTCCAAGAAGTCAATTTTACTTTAAAAAACACAGTGAGAGGATAGGAAAGTAAATCAGTACTTTTTAATTCCTATGCTATAAAAGTTGCCTTATGAATGGGTCAAATACAGTCCAGCTGAAAGCTGGTATGTTAAGAGGTGCATACACAAAACAAACCCTAAATAGTGAAATTTAGAATGTGGAGATGAAATCATGTTGGGTTAAGTTAAGTTTTCTGCTACTTTGTTTTGTTTTTAGTTTACCCAAGAGGTGTTCCTTTCTGGAAAGGGAAGCAGGACAGAGATATATAACTGTTTTTCAATCCCTTCGGTTACATGGAATAACTTCAAGTAAGTTTATAGTGTGTTTGTGACCTACAAAGCATTGGCCCACACTTTCAAACTGTCATCTGAAATTACACTCACAGTAATTCACTGTGTGCAAAAGCCCAATTTATGTACACAAGTGAGCATGCCCATATCAAGGAATTATGCAACTGTCTACCTATCTTACCTAGGCACACTTCTTTTGCACACATGCAGAATGCATAGTGACAGTTAAAAGTGAAAACTCCTACTCTCCTACAAGTGAGCCGAAATCAATATTTCAGTGTTTAAAATTGGATTTCTCTGAAATATATGAAAAATATTGACCCTTGAAATGTACACCCAATGGGTGAAGGACAAGTGAATAAGGTGATCTTGAGAACCCAGCAACCTTCCAAATCAATGTAAATACTTACCTGTGTGGTATATATATTTTATTGTTTTTGTTTCCATACCATTTTATTGGATTTTATCTAAAGATGCACCAAATCCCTGGAGCTGACCATGTTAACATGTGCCAATTTCATAGCCTTATACACCCCATGTGGATTAATCCTACCACAGGGTAGGGATATGAAAAAAATGCACAATTGGATGCAAGCAGGAGCTATTAATATGCAAGTGTCAGTCTGCACACGAACATGTGTATCATGACCCTGACCACTGAGACCATCCCCAGAATGCCCCTCCCTAGCTCCTTTTATGGATGATTTGCACAACAACCCTTCCGTGAATTACGTGGGGAGTCTGAAAAGTGAGGCTGGGTGATGAATTTTTAGTGGACTTCTATATTCGGATCCTCCCACATTGCCATAACTGTTCTCTGTAATATGTCTGCTTTAATTCCTTTTAATAATACAATTTTATTTGTCAAACTTTCCCCCCAAATCCCAAAGGTAAGCATCTGGAGGATTTGCGGCAGATTAACTTCCTCCCGCTGCCATGGCTGACACAGATTCTGTCCCACCATTACCATGCAGTGAGTTGGTATGCTTCTACATTGTTCAAAAACTGAAAGTGTTTATATGTATATATTCATTGGAGCTCAGACGTTTTCTTATATTTTGTTCTGAGGGAGTGCCTCAAGGCCCCACTTAGGATATAGGCCTCATTGTGTCGGCCAGGTAATGTACAAATGGAATAACAGATGATCCCTGGCTTAAAAAAGGCTGTAGTCTAATTTTTCCTATGTAAAATTGCTTTGCTTTGGCAATCTTTTCTTCTGAGCTTAAGGCATGATAGTGGATAATATGATGGTTTTTTATGCTGTCATACACAAACACCCAGCTACGCTTTCTGAGAGAGTCTGTTTCCATTAACAACTTCTTAGACACTTCTATTGTTTTGCTATTTGTGGGGGTTTTTTCCACATAAGCAGATGGGGACAAATTCACACATGGCGTAAGCAGGTACATCTCCCATTGAAGTCAATGGCCTTGCAAAATGGGAAGAGGAAGACAGAGCACAGCTGCATAGAACTTGGACCGTGACTGAGGATGTCCTGCTAGTTTGCACTGATTCCCGCTCCCTTAGGAGTTTTGTTGCAATTGGCTGCCCAGGTCAGCAGCTGCATATCTCAAACGCATACTTTCTGAGGAGGGAAAAATGTGTAGGGGAGTTAATGCTACTTCTAAAAGAAAATACTGAAATAATAATGACAAAGAAACTTGAATCAGAACATTTTATCATAACTTTCCACAACATAAATATACTCCACTTCATTAAAAAGATCTTTTTTAGATTATGGTCCTGATTCTCCATTGTCTTGCACCTTGTGTAGATTTTTATTCCTGTGTAGTCGGTGCAAAATGCTACTATTCTGCTTTGGTACCCCTTTACACTCACTTTTCAATCACTTGGCACAGGTGTAAATGACTACACAAGATGCAAAACAGTGGAGAATTGGGTCCCATGTCACTAATTGCTCAGTTGTTCCAAACTGCTAGGAAGAAAAACTGTACAATCTACCATACATTGTCAATTTAAATGTAGGATACTCATTCCTATGAAGATTGCCTCACTGAGAAAGCAGCAGAAACAGTCATAAGTTCTTTGTGCCTAGCTTTGTGCTTCTTTTATATAATATATTGAATCAATGGACTTCATCAAATGGGACATATTTTCCTTTCCCTTCAGCTGGAGAATGGTGGTGACATGACATTGCAGAGAGATTTTTCTATGCAAGCTGTGAGATTTGGTCTGCTGCTTAAACAGGTATGTAACAAAGAAATCAAAAGTGTCCGGTGGGAGTCTCTAGGCTTTGGTGTGTTTCTCAGTGGATACCAGTATTTTTACTCACGTACTTTTTATTGTAAAAATGGCAGCTGTTTTCAGATCTGTAATCTATTTTAAATGGGAAAACAAATCAAGGAAGATGACCTACATTTGTTAGTCTAGTTAGTTTCTTTGTTAGGACAACGAAAAATATTTTAAATAAATGAGACAAAGTAGTGTGACAGACCCAGACCGGTGGGGTACAGGAGTCTGGTAGAAGGCAAATATACTGGCCACTGGATGAATAGTTTTCTGTTCCCTGAGTGACCAGAGCAGGGGTTGCCCTAGAGCAGTTAGGAACCTGCTAGAACCAATTAAGACAGGCAAGCTAATCAAGGCACCTGGAGCCAATTATGAACTTTCTAGAATCAATTATGGCAGGCAGACTAATCAGGACACCTGGTTTAAAAAGGACCTCCCATCAGTTAGTAGGGGGGCATGCAAGGAGCAGGGAGTGAGAAGGTGTGCTGCGGGAGGACTGAAGAGTTCAAGTGTGATCAGGCTTCAGGAGGAAGATCCTGCAGGGGGATAAAGAAAGTGCTGGGTGAAGGCCATGGGGAAGTAGCCCAGGGAGTTGTAGCTGTCATGCAGCTGATACAGGGAACATTGTAGACAGCTGCTATCCACAGGGCCCTGGGCTGGAACCCGGTGTAGAGGGTGGGCCCAGGCTCCCCCCATTCTCCAACTCCTGATCGGACACAAGAGGAGTTGACCTGGTCTGTGAGAAACACCAGAAGGGAAGGTCTTAATTGGAAAGGGATCTGGCCTGTTCCTGACCCACTAAATGGGACACAGAGACTGCGGGGATTGTTCTCGGTTTCCCCCATGCTGGCCAGTGATGAGGTTAGCTGAGTGGACGGCAGGTTTGAGCCACTAGCAAAAGTGGCCAAACTGAGAGCTGCTGGAAATCTCTGAGGCAAGCACATCCACCAATAAGCACAGGACCCACCCGCGCAGAGGAGGAACTTTGTCACACTGGTGTGAAAAGTGGGATCAGGTGCACCGCGTTGTGGAAAAAGGAGGGTTTTAAAAAAAAAAAAAAAAGAGGGAGAGGGTTTATTTTTTTCTCCCCCACCACAATGGATGGCACTGATATGAGTCAATAGTGTGCCCTTGTTGCCAAGAAGGCCAATGGCATTTTGGGATGTATAAGTAGGGGCATTGCCAGCAGATGGAGGGACGTGATCGTTCCCCTCTATTCGACACTGGTGAGGCCTCAGCTGGAGTATTGTGTCCAGTTTTGGGCCCCACACTACAAGAAGGATGTGCAAAAATTGGAAAGAGTCCAGCAGAGGGAAACAAATGATTAGGGGACTGGAACACATGGGGATAGTCTTCAGAAGAGAAGAATGAGGGGGGATTTGATAGCTGCTTTCAACTACCTGAAAGGGGGTTCCAAAGAGGATGGCTCTAGACTGTTCTCAGTGGTAGCAGATGACAGAACAAGGAGTAATGGTCTCAAGTTGCAGTGAGGGAGATTTAGGTTGGATATTAGGAAAAACTTTTTCACTAGGAGGGTGGTGAAACACTGGAATGCGTTATCTAGGGAGGTGGTGGAATCTCCCTCCTTACAAGTTTTTGAGGTCAGGCTTGACAAAGCCCTGGCTGGGATCATTTAATTGGGGATTGGTCCTGCTTCGAGCAGGGGGTTGGACTAGATGACCTCCTGAGGTCCCTTCCAACCCTGATATTCTATGATTCTATGATTCTATTCTAAGCAGTGAGGAGGCAGTGAGGCTGCAGCAGGAGACCAATTGCTTGTTAATGGACCAGGCCACTCAAGACCGTGCTATGTTGCGGGAACTGGTAAACCAGGTGAAGGCTCTTCCAGAGCTGAACCGCAGCCAGGATGGGACACGGGTCATATGGGCCAGCAATTGGCTGTAGAAAATGATGCAGGAGGATGACATAGAGGCATACCTCCTGGCCTTTGAGAGGCCAGCCATATGGGAGGCTTGGCCCCAAGAACAGTGGTCTGGCATCCTCGCCCCATTCTTGTGTGGGGAGGCCCAGAAGGCCTATTATGATATGTCTGAAGAGACTGGGGCAGACTACCCCCATCTGAAAGCAGAGATCCTGGCCAGTTCTGGGGTAACGACCGTAGTGTGGGCCCAGTGATATCAGAAGTGGAGGTATCAGGAAAACAGAATCCCGTGGTCCCAATTATATGACCTCATCCATCTTGCACGAAAGTGGTTACGAACCGAGTCTCAGAGTCCAGAAGAGATACTAGAGATTCTGGTCATTGACCAGTACATGCGAGGACTACCGCCAGACCTTCGCACCTGGGTAAGCCAGAGCAACCCCTCCACCTACGATGAGGTTGTTTCACTGGTAGAGAGGCAAAGGACAGCGAGGGAACTGACCCAAATAGTTAAAGAAGAGGTGCCCCGAATTAACTAGTGGCACCGACCCCCAGATCTCAGTCAACTGAGCCCTCAGGAAGACCCAGGTGGAAAAAGAGGGGGACTGAAGGCCCACCAGAGGCCACCAAAAGTCAAAGCACTGAGAGTGAAGAGGATCGTGATGTTAGACTGCCCAAACCGAGAGACGAGGGAATGCCTAGGGCCCCATACAGATGTTACGCTTGTGGGGAGGGGGGACACATAGTTGCACAGTGCCCCAATGCTGAGGAGTCTATGCAACATAACCTAGGCAACCAGGAAAACCCATGCTCCCTAATTCACATTGTGGGGGTTGCATTAACCCCACACAAATATACCAGGCCACTGAGGTTAAATGGAGTAGAGACCACAGCACGGATTGATTCGGGGAACGCCATCACACTCATCTCAGAAAAGCTCGTGAAATGTTGTCAGTTACTACAGGCAAAATGCCCAAGGGTGACATGTGTTCATGGGATGATTAGTTACTACCCCACCATCCCGGTAAAAATTGAAATCCAAGGGAACGCTACAGAGGTAGCAACAGGTGTAGTGTCTAAACTCCCTTACCCGGTGCTCATAGGGAGGGACTTTCCAGGATTTGATGACTTACTCCGAGTAGGGGGATTGGAGAAAGGGGAGGACCCTGAAGCTAGTGAGGCATCCACGGTAGACTATCAACTCCCAGTTTTCTCCGAAATTTCCCCAGACATTTTCTCTACTCCCAAGTGGGGCAGAAAGAAGAAAAAGGAAAGAAGGGCAGCTAAGGCTTTGGGAACCCGAATACTGACCCAAAGCCAGAGGGTCGCTCTTGTGGGTAGGCGGACCCAGGCAGCTGAAAAGGAGGCCACCCGGGAGGGAGAAACACCTGAGCCAGACCCCAACCCTAATGCCTCCGAACCAGCAGAAGCAATAGAGACCCGTCCCCTAGAACTCGGGTAGACCAGCCCCAGGAGGGAACATTTCGGACGGGAGCAAGCTGAAGATCCAAGGTACGACAACATTAGGAAGAAGGTAACAGAGACAGATGGGGTTCCCATGGAAGGGAAAACCCAGGGACCTAGCCCCTACTTCATTATAAAAAAGGATCTCCTGTACCGGGTTGCACCAGTACAAGGACAGAAGGTAGAGCAGCTCCTAGTGCCTCACAAACACCAGAAGGCTATATTAAGCCTTTCGCATAGCCATGTTTTGGGGGGGCATTTAGGGGTAGAGAAGATCCTGGCAAAGATCTTACGAAGGTTCTTCTGGCCCGGGGTGCACAAAGAAGTGCGGAGATACTGTGCCTCCTGCCCAGAGTGTCAGCTGCACAGTCCTCGTCCCCACTTGAGAGCACCTTTGGTACCCCTACCCATCATAGCCATGATGTTTGAGCGAATAGCCATGGACCTAGTGGGACCCCTAGAGAAGACTACCCAGGGCCACCAATATATACTTGTCATTCTGGATTATGCTACATGGTATCCAGAAGCTGTCCCCTTGCGGAACACAGCCTCTAAAACAATAGCCAAAGAGCTAGTGGGGATCTTTGCCCGAGTGAGGCTACCAAAGGAGATACTGACGGACCAAGGAACCCCATTTATGTCAAAACTAATGAGGGACCTATGTGATCTACTCCACATACATACCCTGAGGACTTCGGTCTATCATCCACTGACCGATGGGCTGGTAGAAAGGTTCAGCTGAACCCTGAAGGCTATGATAAGGAAGGCGGTAAGTCGAGACGGGAAGGATTGGGACACCCTACTACCATACGTTATGTTTGCCATCCGGGAGGTACCTCAGGCCTCAACTGGGTTTTCTCCCTTTGAGCTTATTATATGGGCGCCACCCCTGAGGCAACTTGGACATAGCCAAGGAAATTTGGGAGGAGGAGGCCAATGAGGGGAAGAATGTAATTGAGCATGTGTTACAAATGTGGGACCGGATTGCACGGGTCACTCCCATTGTGCGGGAACACCTAGAGAAGGCACAAGAGGCCCAATGAGCTCAGTACAATCACCAAGCCAAAGTTCAGCAGTTCCAGCCCAGAGAACGAGTAATGGTGTTGGTACCCACAACAGAGAGTAAACTTTTGGCCCAGTGGCAAGGACCGTACGAAATAGCTGAACCCGTAGGGGAGGTAAATTACAAGGTGCGACAACCAGGATGTTGGAAAGAAGAGCAAATATATCATGTCAACGTTCTGAAACCCTGGCATGCACAGCTGTCTGAAAAGACCTATCCCAGGAAAACAAATCCTCCGAACAGGTGAGGGTGTCTCCCAATTTAACGCCAGACCAGAAGAATGAGGTGTCTGAGATGATCTTCCGGAACCAAGATGTGTTCTCGACAAAACCAGGTCGAACAACTGAGACATATCACCACATCATCATGAACCTTGGGGCCAGAGTAACAATGAGGCCCTACTAGGTGCCAGCAGCCAAAAGGGAGGAAATAAAAGCAGAAGTTTAAAAAAATGCTGGAGTCGGGGATCATTGAAGAATCCCACAGTCAGTGGTCCAGCCCAATCATGTTAGTGCCCAAACCTAATGGCACCACAAGGTTTTGCAATGACTTCCGGCAACTGAATAAGGTATCCCAGTTTGATGCGTACCCCATACTTTGAATAGATGAACTAGTGGACCGTTGGGACAATGCCCGGTACTTGACTACCCTAGACTTGCCAAAGGGGTACTGGCAGATTCCCCTTGCCGAAGATGCAAAGGAAAAGACTGCATTCTCTACACCAAAGGGTCTTTTCCAATATACTGTCCTCCCTTTTGGACTACATGGGGCCCCAGCTACCTTCCAGTGCCTCATGGACAAGCTGTTATGCCCCCATAATCATTATGCTGCTGCCTACCTAGACAATGTGGTCATTCATATCCCAGACTGGGAAACCCACCTAGAGAAGGTGGAGGCAGTCCTCGATACTTTCAGGTGAGCTGGCCTTACAGCAAACCCTGCCAAGTGCGCCATAGGGTTTATAGAGGCCAAATATCTTGGCTACATTGTGGGAAAAGGTCTGGTAAAACCTCAACTGAATAAGTTAGAGGCCATCCAAAACTGGCCTCCTCCAAGTTGCAAGAAACAAGTCCGGGCATTCCTAGGTGTGGTGGGGTATTACCCACGATTTATCCCCCATTTTGCCACAAGGGCAAGCCCTCTGTCAGACCTAGTGAAGGCCCGTGGACCTGATCTGGTGAGATGGTCTGACGCAGCAGAGAGAGCCTTCACAGACCTATGGACTGCCCTCTGCAGTAACCCCATACTGATAGCACCAGGCAGGCAAGTAAATCAGGACACCTGGTTTAAAAAGGACCTCCCATCAGTTAGTAGGGAGGCACACAAGGATCAGGGAGTGAGAAGGCGTGCTGCGGAAGGACTGAAGAGTTCAAGTGTGGTCAGGCTTCAGGAGGAAGATCCGGTGTAGAGGGTGGGCCTGGGTTCCCCCTATCTCCCCAACTCCTGATCTGACACAGGAGGAGTTGACCTGGTCTGTGAGAAACACCAGAAGGGAAGGCCTAAATTGGAAAGGGATATGGCCTGTTCCCGACCCACTAGGTGGGACACAGAGACTGCGGGGATTGTTCTCTGTTTCCCCCATGCTGGCCAGCGATGAGGTTAGCTGAGTGGATGGCAGGTTTGAGCCACTAGCAAAAGTGGCCAAACTGAGGGCTGCCGGGAATCTCTGAGGCAAGCAAATCTGCCAATAAGCTCAAGACCCACCAAGGCAGAGAAGGAACTTTGTCACAGTAGAAATGCTAGATGATGTGTATTAATTCAAAATCCTATTTTTCATTGTATTCGTGGACCCTGAAAAGGGCAGAGGGTAAGCTGGGGATGAGCTGACTTCAATAGGCATTGTATCAAACCCTATGTAAATTGACAGTTATCTATTTAATGTATAGCAGTTGCAGTCCAATTCCAAATAGGCTAGTGTCTACAAGACAGAATTCACTGTCATAATTGTCTCTGAAGTAGTCAGTGACTGAATGGACCTGAACACCACTCTCAGACTGAGACACATGCGGGAAGAAGCTTGCACAGGCGCTGCCAGTGTGGCATGTGTTTTGTGCGGTTAAATGTCTCCCTTACAATTCTGAGGGCCTAGGTAAGGCTTAAGTAAGGCATTGGCCTTGTGTTGGCCTTCTGCACTGTGATGAATTCCACCCTGGATGAATAGAAAATTCATTATATGTTGTAATCAGACACAACAGAAGGCCTTCCTTCCTGCTCTACCCTTCCAGGCTAAGCTCCTAATGCTCCTCCATCCCAGTTGCCATACATATTGGAGACACTTTGGTTTTGATGAGCACATAGAGGCAAAGAATAATAAGACACAGACCCCAGGCTTCCAAGAGACATCCCCCTGAACCTAAAAGTCCCCCCGCCTTAAACGCCCCCTTACAACTCTTGTGGATCTAGAGCATTATAATTTTTAATGTCTGTATTTGATTTTCATTGCACTCCGCTTATAGCTTTCCACTAGTTTAAATATAATTTCACAGCGACTGCATTTTTTCTTTTACATGACAAGCAAAATGAGACATATTTTTCCTAATAATAATTATCTGTGATTTTTGCCCACATATTTTTGAGTTTACTTTGGAGAGAGTTTTTCTTAATTAATTGTCCTTTAGGAGCCACGATATCATGAAGAAATAATTTCCATGTATGGATTCTTCTTTGAGATAAAAGCAATCAGACATGAAGTTTCAGCATACAGCTTTTACATTCAAGTAAGATAAAAGCACCACTTGCCTTATGTGAATTCTGTTTATTATTTATCTGATTATTATGTTTGTTTATTATCTGTTTATTCTGTTGCATTATGTAAATTCTGACCTTGCTATAAGGTAAAAATTTGAGGTTGAGAATAAAGGCAAACAAATGTAGAGTGTGGGATAATACAAGCATCATTATGCGTTTTCTTTCTTCTGACTCCAAAATGATTATTCACGTGTCTCTGCACATGATGATTTTAACTAGAATCAGAAGTGGGAATACTAAAATACCACTCTGTATTCACTCTGTATTTTAAGGTGTCAGTCAATAATCAGGAAATACTGGGAAATCCATAAACAGCTTATTCTCACGTGATTTTCCTAGCCCAGTTTTGAGAACATAAGTAGCTGACAATCTGCATGAAATATCAGCTGTGTCTCCTGCCTAATAAAACATGTCATCTCACATGTTCTTTGAGTGGTATCTTCAACGGGGCATAGTAGAATGGACATAATCTGGTACTTGGTATAGATTCTAAGCCTTTTTCTCCTAAAGGGCAGGTAATGCTCAGCATAGTCTTTTGGAAAACGCTAATACTGATAGTAAATTGCATAATGAGATGCTGACTGAAAAGTGTTTCATAGTGTACGTGTTACCATTTTAATTCTTCCTTCCTCCTGTAAGAGTCTGGTTTTAATTAGATGTCAGTTAAATGCCAAAGTGAGAACTTCTCTCCTAACCGTTTTAAAGTGCTTGGTTCCCTTTGTGTTTGGTGGCTTATTATAGACTTGAATCAGCAATGTGGTGGTTTCATTTGTTTAGCAAAATTAACGTGGTCAGTAACAATTTCCTGTTCAAATAAGTCCTAGAACATATTGCTAAGTTTGATGTTTATAAATACTGTGGGTGCAGTACAGAGGACTTAATCCTGCAAGTCTTCTGCATGAGGAACTCCCATTGCTTCCAGGTGATACAGGGCATGATCCTACAAAATTCCCACCAAAGTAAACAGGAGTTCTATGCTTGCAGGGTCAGGCCCATGATTAGAAATGAAAAAGGTACACTGAGAAGTGAATGTAGTAACACTCTGGTCATGCCCCCTCCCATTCCTGACCTAGCCAGACACTGGGAGCTGACAGAACAGGTGACATAGGAAACAGCTACACTTGCGCTATACTAGGTGGGGACTTCCTTGAGCTGGGGAGATCCAGCAATTTTCCAATCCCTTTTTGCCACTAAACCAACACAAAGGGGGCCAAATTATAGTACAGAATTGAGTCTATCATTTATTTTCTTTTTTTTCATGGAAATGTAATGACTTTTCATAGGACCAAACTCAGAGCTGGAATAAAACACCACTGACATCAGTGAAGTCTCATTTATTTACACAGCTTTTAGTTTGGACCATAGTGCCTTTCATCCAGAATGGTTACAAAGTGCTTTAGAAAGTATAGGTCCAAATCAGCAGTCCTTACTCAAGACAAATTCCTAGTGATTTCAAAAGAAGTTTAGACAGGAAAGACTGCAGTACCAGGTCCTCTATACAGAGAAATCATTTCACTCATCACTGTAACATGTCAGTTGTTTAATAGTGCATAAGAATCTGACAGAGTACAGCCCCTCAGATCAAGAACTGAAGAATGCCTTGTCCATTTGAAATTACTAAAGCAGTTTTAGGCAGGCAAGGGTAATTACCAAAACTTTGGCTCATGAGATATTCTCCACTCCTACTGAAAGTGCCATAGAAACATTAATAATCAGAGCTTAGTTTTACATCTCATCAAGAAAGTAGCATCTCTTGAGGGCCATTTGTTCAATACAGAATCAGGAATAAGAATGTCATCAATTGACTCACCAATATAATTCCATTCAGCCTCCAGAAACAGATTTTCTTGGAGGTCTCCCATCCAAGGAATGGCCTGGTCAGTTCCTGCTTAGATGGGTACTTGCTGTGATCCTGAAGATTTAAATCTCAAATACCAAGTGAAATGGATGAATATTTGAGTTGGTTCTCTAATAAAGAAATGTCATTACTACGATATTGCATATTACAGATTTGTAACTGATTTGGATGCAATGTCTTTTCAGAGAGTCAAACACACAGACCAAGCTTTATCTTTTTTTACTGCTGAACGTAGCCCTGTCAGCCTTAGACAGGAGCGAGAAGTTAAATATGAAATAAAAGCACAGTGCCTGATGGAGGGGAAATGGAGGGAATTCAGTACTGATCAACTTACCCAAAAGTTTGGCATTACCAAACCATCCTGCAAAAGCCAAGTAAGTATTTGTAAAAAATATAAACTCTGCCATGCGTAGCCTTGCTATGTCCAAAAGTTGATATAGCATCCATGTAAAACAAGCATTCCTCACAATCAAAAAGCTCAGACACTGACAGGATACTCTTTCAGAATGATACACAAGACTGAAAAATCCAGTAGAAATGTGTGTGAATTTCAACCTATGAAATGCTGACAAATGCTTTAGAAACACTGGACCTGATCCAAAGTCCATTGCAGTCAATGGAAAACTTCCCATTCTGATTTTACATTATTAAATACCGATGACAAACATAATGGCATTTGTGCCCAAAGTGAAACACTTTGCCATTGATAGGAACACGCAAGGTTCTGTCTGCAAGTACCTCTTAGACATCACCACCAGTGTCTAGCAGTTTGTTTAAACAGCTGCCTCATATAGACTGCTGACTTGCGTTCCCTTTTGGCATATTTATTTCTTCATCCTTTTCCATTTATCCTTGGCAATCTAGGTATCACAGTTAACTAATTTGGGGCTTCCTAATGGTTGCATAGTATTTGCAAAACTACAGTTGGTTTATATGGTATCAGCTTAATCTTCTTAAAGTTTAAATGTTTTGGTCGTCAATGCCAATATTTCTAGCAATCCAGTCATTAACTCGAATCATCTCCATAAAAAATGGTTTTATCTAGGGTTTGATTCTGGGAAGTGTTGACTGCCCTCAACTCCCTCTGAAATTAGTGGAAATGGAGGGAGCTCAGCCCCTCTCAGAAGTGAAAAGCATCAGGCAGAGATAAGGCCTAATGGAAATTCTTAACTGGTTAACCCAGCAAAGTAAATCACTCAGGTAGTAGTAACAGTCTATGCAAATCAAATGTTTAAAATGGTGAGTGTATTTCTTTCCTTAATCTTACTTCAAATGCAGGTTAAACCAAAGCCATTCAGAAAAGGAAATTGGCCAAATGATGTTGTGTTACACATGAGCAACCAGGTTGTGGATGTAACTGAAATCAGAATTTATGCTAATTCTTTGTGTTTATATAATGCCTCTGATCTGAGGATCTCACCATGCCTTATAAACATTAATTAATCCACAGCCCCCTTGTGAAGTAGGTTACTACCTCATTTTACAGATTGAGGCATGGCCAGTTTAAGTGATTTGCTTGAGGTCACAGATGGGGTTAGCGACAGAGGCGAATGAAACCCTCATGTTCAGACTCCTAGTCCTGTGAACTAACCACTAGACAAAGTGGACAAATACATGTATAGTGATATTAGTACAGATTATACTCCACTAACAAAATACCATGTTCCTGTGAAAACATGGGAATAGGTTGTTCCATGGTTAGATTCTAGAGCTCCCTTTAGCAAAAAGTCATTTAAAAAAACATTTAAGGTTCATCATCAGGCTTCTATGTCATGACTTTTCGCGTCTTATTCAGAAAACAAAAGTGCCTGTTCACTCTTCCTTCAAAACCCAGATTCCAGGTACAGATAATATATCCTTTGCCCCCTCCCAGGCAAGTACAGTGACCAGATTTACCCCTTACTCTTTTAAAGGGAAACTGCCTCTTCAGTAAAAATTCAAAAAAACAGTTTTGCAATTTTTCTGCTGAACCAAGCACTAAACATGAGTCATTTGTAGTTAACTAATTATGGTGTTAGATAAATACTCCAATGTTAATTTTGGTTTGGTTTTGGGTGTAGGTCTTGAAAGCACGGATACCATCAATTCCAATTTATGTGACATATGCTCTTCTTTTTCCATCATCTTGACTTGCGAAAAGAAATAAGCACTAGAGTTTTCTCTCGGCTGAAAACTGATTTCATCACTTGATATTATCAGCAGAGGCGAATCGTGTATTTTAAGGGTACAGTGTGCTTAGCCAACTAACCACATTTGTCATAGTATGAAAATAAACTGCAACCTTTCCTTGTGTCATGCTCATTTCAGGATTAAATTCAATCAACTGCCTGTTTCTGTTACCCATAAATTATAACTGCAAATTGGCAATTTCTATTTGATTCGACATGGACTCAAATTACAAAATCTGGCTCTAGATTTCAAACTGAAAGTTTGGGGGTGTTCAGACCTGGGTTTCCCATGGTGTATTTTGAGCTTCCCATTACTGAATAATACTTTCCAAGTTGGCTGCAACTATATGAAAAAGCTGTTGCTTCTGCAAACCATGAATGAGACTAACGTAGGTCACTAGTACCAATTAATCTCTACAATTTCCACATACCACTTCTGTGCTCTACATCACCCCTAATCCTTAGTCAGATCCCTGGGTGCAACAGTGTTGGTGCTTGCATTCTAGTGCAGAGTTTTCATTAGCTTTTGTGAGCTGGAAATAGCTCTTCAGTGCCATCCAATCATTTTACCAACTCCATTCATAATGGACAAAATACAATATACTGGCTGAAAACCTGGCTTTGTTGAAGTCAATGGGAATTTTGTCACTGACTTCAATAGCACCAGGATTTCACCCACCCACCCACACACACTCTGGCACTCTTATGCCATGTAAAAGGGCTGGCTGGAGCAGTGGAAAGCCCTGTATCCAGATAAGACAGGATTCCACCACCACAGGTATTGTGGAAGACAGCTGGAAGGCTGCATTCCAAGAATTTCATTGTAAGCCTCTGTACAGGACTGGGTTGGAGCTGGGGTGCGGCAGCACCCAGCACTGTGGGCAGCAGAGCAGCCTAGAGCAGCTGCCAGAATTCAGAAAGGCCCTCAGAGCAATCTAAGATATGTCCTGAGCCTTTCCAGCCCCCAGAACAGCCCGGGAGCAGGAGTCCACAAAGATGGCTTAAAGCTTACCCCACCCCTTCCTCTGGGCAGTGCGTCCTGTGCTGCACCTCTTAGAGGTGCAGCCCAGAATCTGAACCTTGGTATTTAGTCAGCTAAAATCAAATGTAATGGATCTCATCTAATCTTATTAAATCCACAAACTGAGTCTAAACTACATGTTTAGGATGTTTAGGAAACTAGGATGTTTCCAGCATTATGCGCTACAATGAGAGTTTTGCTTCTCTCCCACAACAGTCTGCTTTAACATACCTCTTGATGAGAATATATATTCAAGATACTTTATGTAGCAGTAGTGACTTGGTTTTCAGGTTATTTACGTACAGTAAAACAACAGATGCTGTGGTCTCTAGGACAAGGCATGTGACTTGAAGACAGTAGGCCAATTCTGCTCTCATGAACATCAGTGTAGTCACTCCATGTTCAACCTACTCACTCTCAGGTATTAGTCCTGGCTGTGTCACTGACTCACTCAACCATTGTTTACACCACAAACTTTTTCCTGACCTTTCCTACTGTGGTAACCAGTGGTTCAGCTCCACCAATGGTAAAAGCAATGGGAGCATTACTGTAGACAAGGTACTAAGATCTGCTGGTGTTTTAAGCACTGTGCCACGTAGAACTGAGAAAGGTAAGGTGACAAGGCACTTAAAACACGGATGGCTATTCTACACTAGCACTCCCATCTCTGAACCCCACCGGTGGAACAGAACCACTAGCAGAAACAGGTTACAGTATTGTACACATTCATAGACAAAATACAGGCAAAAAATGTAACATACCTAACCCACAGAAGTAGTGTCAGTGTCAGAACTGGGATTCCAAACTATGGATGAGATCCTCATTCCTGCTTCAGCCTCTTTACTCTAGCTAAAAGGCTCAGAGCATGGAAAGGGCTCTAAAAGCCTCACTTCCAGCTGGGAGGTGATTCCCCTGGAACAGAAGCTATGACAGTTGTAAGGCTGTGGAAAATCCAGACAGCATTGCTACCCCTAGGGCTCCCTTCATTTATATAGGGCACCAGAGCTAAATTACACTGTGGGCTTCTACAGCCCTTTCAGAAGCCCAAGATCAGGAAGGTGGTAAGGGTGGCTTAAAGCCACCTTATCCTTCTCCCCATTAAATGTGAGATCTGTATTGTGCATCTCAGAGGGGCAGCACAGAACTTCACCCCAAGAGTTCCTTGTGCCCCATCCTGTGATCAGACAACTACCCCATATCTGTATGAAAAATAAGAGAATGCTAACAATTATGAAATCATGCCATGGGAGAATAATGTTGCTTATTTGTCAGAAAATACATCTCTGAGGAGTTTTGTTTGATTCTCACACACACTGTCCCCATTATAATCCGTCGCTTTATAAAATGTGACCCAATGGCATCTGCAAAGTTCTTGGCATCTCGAAACAGCTATGAATAGATCACTATATATTTCTGATTAAGCCACTTCATTTGTAATTCCAGTCAGACTTGCAATCCTGTAAATACATTTACTCTCATGATTTTTACTACATAAAATGCAATTTTCTTGCAGTTATGGGGGCAGGAAAACATTCTTTTTAAGACTGTCTGCACAATTCTACAGCATGAGGTTTATTTTATGTTGGCTAATACAAAAAACAGGAAGTTCCATGTGTATTTTGTCCCTACACAAAATTAATATATATATATATATATATATATATATTTCAGCTATCTTATATTTTTGCAGTCCCTTCTGTAAAAGTATACCCAGTTACCAGATGGCTAAGTCTTTCACTCTAAACTTTTTCCAAGAATTCTACAATAAATCCTTGTTTAGTTATCAAATAGTGAAATATAAACATTGGCTCATTTTAATGAATCATCTTGTTACTGAAGTGGTTTCTTCCATTGTGATCCAATATTTTATCCATTATAGTTTCTTTATGTTCCCCTTTATCCTAAAGAATTGCCTAATGAGCTAAAATAAAAATCAAGAAGCATTTGTATTTGGAAAATAGGGTCTGCAGCAGGGATGCAGAGAGCAGGGAGACAATTGGGCACACACGCTGATCTTTTTCCACATACTCGTAAACAAAAATCTTCATTAAAAGAGAGTTAAGGTTGAATGTGCACATCAGTGGAGTCCAGCCAACACCCTTGACAATATTGTAATTTCTTTACAAAAAATCCACACTTAATTTTAAAAAAAAATTACAAGGCCAGAGCCTCTGCCCTCCAAATTCACTTTGTGCTACTGAAGTAGCAAAAATTAACTAATTAACTATTAGGTCACCAAGGATTCAGCCCACCCCATGTTGCAGGAGACAGGCCTGGGGAGTTGTTAGGAGACAGATAGAGTGGAGCCACCAATTCCCAGATAGTGGACCAGCTCCTAGGGGATCTATTCTAGCTGCTCTGAGTTAGTTAAGCCACCAGTTTTGCCCTGGTAGCCTGTGACTGGGAGAGATACAAAGGTGGTTTCCTTATCTCTCCACCACTGCATCCTGATCAGCTGATGATTTGTCCATAATTTTTGGAAATGGATGCATCTTTCATCACTAACTATAAGCCCAGATGACTTACACCACCCATCCATCTTAACTTTGTCCCTTAAAATTTGCAACTCCCAAACAACAATTTACATTAGCTGTGATATTTAAAAAGAAAAGTAAAGCTAAGGGTGTTTCAGCAAATGTAACTATGCTAAGTTTATGGCAAGGGTCAGCATGTGATTGTGGGAAATTGCAGGAAATGTGATGTAGTTACTGAGAGAATGCAGACAGATGTCAGAGATATTTTTGTATTTGTAAACAAACAGTTGAACACCCAACTCAGGTCTTTGCAAAGTCTAGTGGAAAAATATCCGTCAGCCAAGTGAAGGAAAACAAACTTGAATCACACAGCAGAAATACATGCTGTTTTCTTAATCCTTTCCTAGACCTTCGGGGGGAAGCGTTTGAGTGTCTGGGAGACAGGGATGGCATACTTTGTTCTTTAATCATTTCAAGAAAAAAAAATCTGCCATATATATATTTGCAAAGGTACAATTTCAACATCATCATGTTCTTCCAAAATGATACCTAATTCTTTTCTTTTTTTTTCTCTTCTGTTTTTGGATACTCACCCGCACACCCCCACCACTAATCTCTCTTCTTTTTACGTCTTTCCCACATCCGTCTGCTCAGCTACTCCCATCTCTTCCTCCATCTGCTTTGCCCTTGCCTGCTCAATTTCTTTATTCCCTTCAGCCACCCTTGACCTCCCTAACGCTCAAAAAGTCTTCTGTGTATTTATGACGTTCATGACCATTGTCACTATTTCAGTATCTTTCCTGTTGTTCCTTCCCTATTGACCTAAGTAATTCACTGGACACAGTAATGCCTTCTTAACCTAGGGTCTGATTCTGCCACCATTAGGGTATGTCTACACTGCAATTAAAAACCTGTGGTTGACCCATGTCAGCTGATGCAAGCCAAGGGGCTTGGGCTAAGGGGCTGTGGTGCATTCGCTGTGGTGTAGATGTTTGGGCTTGGGCTTGAGCCCGGCCTCTAAGACCCTGTGAGGTGGGAGAGTCCCCAAGGTTGGGCTGCAGCCCAAGCTTGAATGTCTATACTGTAGTTAAACAGTTCCTCAGCCCAAGCCCCATGACCAATGCTTAATCTGTGCCAGGACTTGCCGGGGTGAGCCCTGGCACCTGGAGGCTTGGCAGTTTATAGCCCTGGCATCTCTGGGCTTGCTACATCAGTTATAAATGTACAAAAATTGCCTGAGCCCTGGCACCTCTTTCATTACAAATTAAGCACTGCCTGTGACCTCAAGTTAGCTTCAGATTTTTAATTGCAGAATAGACATACTCTTAGTCATGCTGAAATTTCAGTTACTTGTAGTTTGGAGGCTTTTGATGGCAGGAACCTTTCTCTTTATCTCATGGCATTGAAGAAATAATTATTAATGATTAATAACAAGACTTTGTAGTTCTGCAGTGTTGCCTTTCAATGCCTTCTTTGTTTCATTTTAGGTCATGACTCATCTTAGAGGTGGGTGAGGTAATATCTTTTACTGGACGAACTTCTGTCAGTGAAAGAGACAAGCTTTCAAGCTTACACAGAGCACTTCTTCAGGTCTGGGAAAAGTACTCAGAGTGTCAGAGCTAAGTACAAGGTGGAACAAATTGTTTAGAATAAGTAGCTAACACATATTGTAAGAAACCATTCAAGATGAGGTGGCCAGTTAACAGCTAAGAGTACAAGAATGGGCGTAGTGGGTCAAACGAGTGGTTCATCTAGCCCAGTATCTTGTCTTCTGACAGTGGCCAATATCAGATGCTTCAGAGGGAATGAACAGAACAGGGCAATTATCATGTGATCCTTCTCCTGTCATCCAGTCTCAGCATCTGGCAGTCAAAGGACTAAAAAGGGTGGTCGGTGAGATACAGATTATTGTAATATGCCATAAACCCAGTGTCTTTATTATGTCCATGATTTTTAGTAAAAATATGAATTTAAACTCCCATGCTCATCTTTTGAAGCTGTTGTGAGGTTTCCTTTGTGGACGAGGACAGAGAGGTCACATATGGAGTGATTGCTTTGTGAAAAGTGTTTGACCAGGGGTGAGATGGTGTTTTTGTCTTTTATCATTTTTCTGTGTGAGTTCATTCAAGTGTAATGATTGTCTGGTTTCACTCACATAATTGTGACTGGGACATTTAGTGCACTGGAGGAGGTACACCACATGTTGTGTTAGGCATGTGTGGGACCCTTGGGCCTGGTCTACACTACGAGTTTATGTCGGATTTAGCAGTGTTAAATCCGAATTAACCCTGCACCCATCCACACAACGAAGCCATTTTTTCGACATAAAGGGCTCTTAAAACTGATTTCTGTATTCCTCCCCAACGAGGAGATTAGAGCTGAAATTGACATCGCTGTTTCGAATTAGGGTTAGTGTGGACGCAATTCGAAGGTATTGGCCTCTGGGAGCTATCCCACAGTGTACCATTGTGACCGCTCAGGACAGCACTCTGAACCTGGATGCACTGGCCAGGTGTACAGGAAAAGCCCTGGGAACTTTTGAATCTCATTTCCTGTTTGGCCAGGCGAGGTCATCAGCACAGGTGACCATGCAGAGCTCATCAGCACAGGTAAACATGCAGTCCCAGAATCGAAAAAGAGCTACAGCATGGACCGAATGGGAGGTACTGGATCTGATCACTGTATGGGGAGAGGAATCCATGCTATCAGAACTACGTTCCAAAAGACAAAATGCCAAAACATTTCAAAAAATCTGAGGCCATGAGGGACAGAGGCTACATCAGGGATGCAACACAGTGCCGCGTGAAACTTAAGGAGCTCACACAAGCGAATCAGAAAACCAAAGAATCAAACGGACGCTCCAGGACAGAGCCCCAGACATACCGCTTCTACACTGAGCTGCATGCAATTCTAGGGGGGGCCGCCACCACTACCCAACCCCTGTCCGTGGACTCCGATGATGGGGTACTCTCCGCCATGCCTGAGGATTTTGCAGATGGGGAAGATGAGGAGGAGGAGGACGAGCTTGGGGAAAGCACACAGTAAACCGTTCTCCCCGACAGCCAGGGTCTTTTTATCACCCTGACTGAAATACCCTCCCAACCCAACGAAGCTGGAGAAGGGACCTCTGGTGAGAGTACCTTTTAAAATATAATACACGTTATAAAAGCAAGCGTTTTTTAATAATTAAGTAGCCCTGAGGACTTGGGATGCATTCGTGGCCAGTACTGCTACTGGAAAAGTCTGTTAACATGTCTGGGGATGGACGGAAATCCTCTAGGGACATCTCCATGAAGCTCTCCTGGAGGTACTCTAAAAGCCTTTGCAGAAGGTTTCTGGGGAGAGCAGCCTTATTCCGTCCTCCATGGTAGGACACTTTACCATGCCATGCTAGTAACAAGTAATCTGGTATCATTGCATGACAAAGCCTGGCAGTGTATGGTCCCAGTGTTTGCTGGCATTCAAGCAACATCTGTTCTTTATCTCTCTGTGTTATCCTCAGGAGAGTGATATTGTTCATGGTAACCTGGTTGAAATAGGGGAATTTAATTAAGGGGACATTAAGAGGTGCCCATTCTTACTGGGTTGTTTGCCTGTGGCTGAAAAGAAATCCTCCCCACAGTTAGTCACACGGTGGGGGCGGGGGCATTGGCGCTGAGCTGTTCACGTATGGCTAGCAGGGATCTTCCCTGATACCGGCCAGACAGTGAGGGGAGGGGTAAAGCGATCATCCCAGAGAATTGGATGAGGGGAGGGGGTTAGTTTGGTTTCTGCTGCTGCACGTTAACAGGAAAACCGCAGCACTAAATGGCCAACTCAATGGGCTTTGCTTGGTATGGGAAAGGAGGGTGCTGCTGTTATGAAGGTTGCAGAAGCCGAAAGACTATGACTTACCATAGCTGTCTGCAAGCCGAATTCTGTTGCCCGGCACTGCGTGTGTTATCTCTAACACCAAAGCCACAGGCACTCAATATAAGATGCAAAATGCGACCTTGTACCAAAATCACATGTGCTATGTAATGTGAATAGTGTTGTTCACCGTGAAAGAGTATAGCCATTGTTCTGTAAAATGTATCTTTTTAAATACTTCACTCCCTTTTTTTTCCTCCAGCAGCTGCAAATGTTTCAAGCCTCCCTCCTCCATCCCAAAGGCTATCTCAGATACGGCGGCGAAAAAAACGCACACGCGATGAAATGTTCTCTGAGCTCATGCAGTCATTTGGCACTGACAGAGCTGTGTGGAGGGACACAATAGCAGAGTACAGGACAGTGGCTGATGAACGTTAGGAGAGGTGGCGGCAGGAAGATCAGAGGAGGCATGAGGCAATGCTGGGGCTACTGCGGGATCAAACGGTTCATGAACAGCAGCAGGATCACAGACTGCTGCTGCAGCCCCTACTTAACCACCCTCCCTCATCCCCAAGTTCCGTAGCCTCCTCACCCAGACACCCAAGAACACAGGGAGGCTCCAGGCACACAACCACTCCACCCCAGTGGACAGCCCAAGCAACAGAAGGCTGTCATTCAACAAGTTTTAAAGTGGCCTTTTCCTTCCCTCATACCCTCCTCCCACACCCCACCGGACTACCTTGTGAGTTATCTCTCTATTTTTATAATCAGTTAATAAAGAATACATGTTTTTTCGATGATAGTGACTTTATTTCCTTTGCAAGCAAGCTGTGGTCGAAGGGGGGAGGGCGGGTGGCTTACAGGGAATTTAGAGGCAAATCAAGGGGGCAGGTTTTCATCAAGGAGAAACAAACAGAAGTGTCACACAGTACCCTGGCCAGTCATGAAACTGGTTTTCAAAGCTTCTCTGATGCACAGCGCTTCCTGCTGTGCTCTTCTAACCGCCCTGGTGTCTGACTGTGCATATTCAGTGACCAGGCGATTTGCATCAACCTCCCACCCCGCCATAAACGTCTCCCCATTACTCTCATAGAGATTGTGGAGCACACAGCAAGCAGCAATAACAATGGGAATATTGGTTTCGCTGAGGTCTGAGCGAATCAGTAAACTGCGCCAGCGACCCTTTAAACATCCAAATGCACACTCTACCACGATTCTGCACTTGCTCAGCCTATAGTTGAACAGCTCCTTACTACTGTCCAGGGTGCCTATGTACGGCTTCATGAACCAGGGCATTAAGGGGTATGCTGGGTCCCCAAGGATAACGATTGGCATTTCAACATCCCCAACAGTTATTTTCTGGTCTGGGAAATAAATCCCTTCCTGCAGCCATTTAAACAGACCAGAGTTCCTGAAGACACAAGCGTCATGAACCTTTCCTGGCCATACAACGTGGATGTTGGTGAAATGTACCTTGTGATCCACCAGTGCTTGCAGCACCATTGAAAAGTACCCCTTGTGGTTTATGTACTGGCTTCCCTGGTGGTCCGGTCCCAAGATAGGGATATGCGTTCTGTCCATAGCCCCACCACAGTTAGGGAATCCCATTGCAGCAAAGCCATCTAGTATGACCTGCACATTTCCCAGAGTCACTACCTTTGATAGCAGCAGCTCAATGATTGCGTTGGCTACTTGCATCACAGCAACCCCCACAGTAGATTTGCCCACTCCAAATTGATTACCGGCTGACCGGTAGCTGTCTGACGTTGCAAGCTTCCACAGGGCTATTGCCACTCGCTTGTGAACTGTGAGGGCTGCTCTCATCTTGGTATTCTTGCGCTTCAGCGAAGGGGAAAGCAAGTCACAAAGTTCCATGAAAGTGCCCTTATGCATGCGAAAGTTTCAGAGCCACTGGGAATCATCCCAGACCCACAACACTATGCGGTCCCACCACCCTGTGCTTGTTTCCCATGCCCAGAATCGGTGTTCCACGGCATGAGCCTGCCCCATTAACCCCATGATCTCCAAATTGCGGGGGACTGCAGTTTCAGAGAAAAGTATGCTCATGTCCTCATCACCCTGCTTCCCTCGCCTCCTCGTCTGGTTTTTCAGGTGCTGGTTCTACATAAACTGCATGATAATGTGTGAGGTGTTTACAATGGTCATAACGGCTGCGGTGAGCTGACCGGGCTCCATGCTTGCTGTGCTATGGCGTCTGCTCCTGCTCGGGCAATCCAGGGAAAAGGGCGCGAAATGATTGTTTGCTGTTGCTCTGATGGAGGGAGGGGCGACCGACAACATGGCTTACAGGGTTGGCTGACAGGGAATTAAAATCAACAAAGGGGGTGGCTTTGCGAGAAACAGAATGGCCTCCTCAAGGATAGAACTCAAAACCTCAAGGATAGAACTCAAAACCGGGTTTAGCAGGCCGTTGATTTCATGGAGGGAGGGAGAAAGGGAGGAGAAAATGAATACAAAACAAATCTGGTCTATTTCTTGTTTTGATCCACTTCATCTATCTTTATACATCTTGCTGGCAGAAGACTGTGCAGTTCGACTGCTAGCCATCGTCATTTCCTGGGTGCTCGGCAGAAGGCAGTGCAGTATGACTGCTGGCCATCATCGTCTCCTGGCTGCTCATTAAAAGACGGTGCAGTAGGACTGCCGGCAGGACTGAATCGCCATGAGACGAAACTTAAAAGGATAATGACTTGGCTGAGTCACTCCCATGTTTGCCCAGGCGCCCCTGACCTCATCGAGGTGGGTTAAAAGAGTACCCCGGACTACATTGACGACGGCTACCGGTTTTACTGCACTGTCTGCTGCCAAAAGGCAATAAGCTGCTGCTGTGTAGCAATGCAGTACCGTGTCTGCCAGCACCCAGGAGACATACAGTGATGGTTAGCTGCCTTTGCTCAGCCCCTGCCTGAGGGCCTGAGCCACTGACTCTTTGCTGCCCCGCCCTGATCCAGGGCTTGGGCCTGCCAATTATATAACTGTTTGCTCAGCCCCTTAGCCTAAGGGCCTGAGCCATTGACTCACTATGGCCCCCAAACCATGGGCCGGGCGTGAATAACTGTTTGTGTTTGCCTCTATTGCTGCCACTGCGAGAGACTCCTGCTGCCTGGCTAATTCCCCACCAGCAACTGGAAGGAAGTAGCGTGGCGGTGTGGTTCCCTGCTGTACCGGAGGGGAACGAACCCCAGCCAAACCCCTCTACATCACGATTAATCGCGCAATTAAAAAAATTAATTGCGATTAATTGCACTGTTAAACAATAATAGAATACCATTTATTTAAATATTTTGGATGTGTTCTACATTTTCAAATATATTGATTTAAATTACAAAACAGAATACAAAGTATACAGTGCTCACTTTATATTTATTTTTGATTACAAGTATTTGCACTGTAAAAAAAACAAAAAAATTGTCTTTTTCAGTTTACATAATACAAGTACTGAAATGCAATCTCTTTATCATGAAAATTGAACTTACAAATGTAGAATTACTGTATGTACAAAAAAATAACTGCATTCAAAAATAAAACAATGTAAAACTTTAGAGCCTACAAGTCCACTCAATCATATTTCTTGTTCAGCCAATCATTCAGACAAACAAGTTTATTTACATTTGCAGGAGATAATGCTATGCCCGCTTCTTGTTCAAAATGTCTCCTGAAAGTGAGAACAGGCGGTCTCATGGCACTGTTGTAGCCGGCGTCACAAGATATTTACATGACAGATGCGCTAAAGATTCATATGTCCCTTCACGCTTCAACCACCATTCCAGAGGACATGCATCCATGCTGATGATGGGAACTCCTTGATAACAGTCCAAAGAAGAGTGGACCGACGCATGTTCATTTTCATCATCTGAGTCAGATGCCACCAGCAGATGGTTGATTTTCCTTTATGGTGGTTCGGGTTCTGTAGTTTCCTCATTGGCATGTTGCTCTTTTAAGCCTTCTGAAAAAATGCGCCACACCTCATCCCTCTCAGATTTTGGAAGGCACTTCAGATTCTTAAACTTTGGGTCAAGTGCTGTCGCTGTCTTTAAAAATCTCACATTGGTACCTTCTTTACGTTTTGTCAAATCTGCAGTGAAAGTGTTCTTAAAATGAACAACAGTGTGCTGAGTCATCATCCGAGACTACTATAACATGAAATATATGGCAGAGTGCAGGTAAAATAGAGCCGGAGACATACAGTTCTCCCCCCAGGAGTTCAGTCACAAATTTAATTAACACATTATTTTTTAACGAGCGTCATCAGCATGGAAGCGTGTCCTCTGGAATGGTGGCAAAAGCATGAAGTGGCATACGAATGTTTAGCATATCTGGCACGTAAATAGCTTGCAATGCTGGCTACAAAAATCCTATGTGAACGCCTGTTCTCACTTTCTGGTGACACTGTAAATAATAAGAGGGCAGCATTATCTCCTGTAAACAAACTTGTTCGTCTTAACGGGTATGTCTACACTGCAAAGTTGTCAACAAAACTTTTGTCTTTCATGGGTACTTAAAAAAGCCTCCCCGTGAAAGACAAAAGTTTTGCCGATGCAAGTGGCAGTGTGAATGTGGCTTTGTCGGCAGGTGCGCTCTCCTGCTTACAAAGCTAATGCCACTTGCAAGGCTGGAAGTATTTTGTCGGCAAAAGTGCCAAGAAAGTACCAACAAAGTGTTTACGCATGCTGACTTTTAGCGACAAGGCTGTGTCGACACAGCCTTGTTGCTAAAAGCTGCCTGGTGTAGACAAGCCCAGTGATGGGCTGAACAAGAAGTAGGACTGAGTGGACTTGTAGGCTCTGAAGTTTTACATTGTTTTGGTTTTGAGTGCAGTTATGTAACAAAAAAAATCTACATTTGTAAGTTGCACTTTCACGACAAAGAGATTGCACAACAGTACTTATATGAGGTGAATTGAAAAATACTATTTCTTTAGTTTATCATTTTTACACTGCAGGTATTTGTAATAAAAATAATATACACTTTGATTTCAGTTACAACACAGAACACAATATAAATGAAAATGTAGAAAAGTATCCACAATATTTAATAAATTTCAATTGGTATTGTTTAACAGTGCGATTGAAACTGTGATTAATTTTTTTGAATTAATCGCATGAGTTAACTGCAATTAATCAACAGCCCATATTATATAATATTATCCAGGAAATGCATATTTTCAAATATTACATACAATAATTCATGGGCAAATGTATAACCACATGTGCATCTGGATTTACTGCCATTGCTTGATAAGTTTAATATATTTATGCACAGAGTCTAACCAACCTTCTGCATGGCTTATCTGATTTGCTATGCTCAGTAGAAGTAATTTGCATTATAATATTGCACTGTAACATACTGTAATTGTACATTGCACTGTAACTGCACCAGAATTGCATTACATAGCATGGTAACTGCACTATAATTGTGGCACCTTAGAGACTAACCAATTTATTTGAGCATAAGCTCACTCATGAAAGCTTATGCTCAAATAAATTGGTTAGTCTCTAAGGTGCCACAAGTACTCCTTTTCTTTTTGCGAATACAGACTAACACGGCTGTTACTCTGAAACCTGCACTATAATTGTAACAGCAGTTTTTCATGGAGTCTCCAGCATGCCATGGTACCAAACTTCTATGACACAGTCCCTGGTATGAAACCAGGCGTACCATGGCTGAAGCAAGCACTGTAGGTGCTTCAGTTGCCAAAGGTCTTTGGACTCGAGTATCTGGCACACTCCTCCCACTGCCTCCGATACCATGCTCTTATCAAAGTGCCAGAAACCCTGCCTCTGTGATTAAAGCCACTCACTCCTCATCAGCTGCCTCCAAATGCCACAGAATCTCTTATGAGGCCTTCCAATTATTTGCTTATTTGCAGAATATTATTCAGCCGCTCTGCCTCTGCATGCTGCATTGAGGATGTAGTCCTCTGTAAACAAGGGAGACAAAGCTGGAACTCCAATGGGGTGGGAAGTCTGATTGTGTCTGAGTTTGTAGTTGTTTTATTTAATAAACACTTCCTGTTTAAGATGGCATTTAATTCCATATACTATGACAGACTCAATCTTGCAGTTCCTATGCTAGCAAAACTCTTTTGAGTCAAATGACTATAGGACCAGTCCTTTATTTAGTAGTCTGGGATGATTCTTAAATCTCATGCTGCTTCTCTGAAGCCAGAATAGTGAATTTATTAGCATAACTGTAACAGGGTGGCATGCACCTTTAAGGGCCAGAGGCCTTGTACCAGTCAGTCTTGTTCCATTAGCCCCATCCTGATACACCTATGCAGGGTTGATCATTGAAGGAAGGAAGTCCAGCAGTAGGGTGCTGGCTTGAGAGGAGACCAGAAGGCAGACAGATGCCCGTGAAAGACTCCATCTAGTAAGGTGTGTGAGTGGCTACTCAGAAGAGAGCAGGAGTGACCTAAAGGATCCCACAATGGGTTAAGGGGAAAGACTGAACTAAACTTGGGAAGGGCTGAAAAACTGTGTCCAACTTGGAAACCGGAAGACAGACAGACCCTCAGGGAAGTGCCCAACTTGAGGCAGCGGTGGAAGACTCATTTGTGTTTGTTTCCAACTTTATGTTAATAAACGAGACCCCCAAGAAGGGCTATTGTTGTTGGACTTGTGAAAGCCTTTTGTGGGTTATTGAGGAGTCCAAAAGGGAAAACTGAGACAGGAAGCCGCAGAGCTGCCCCAGCCCACATTCCCAGTCAGAAACCTGGCCCAAGCCACTACACAATACGATTAAACTTTGCTGCAGAGTGTGATGAGCCTGCCAAATGATGAGTGAAAGCATGAGTCATTTCTATTTTCCGTCACCCACTATAAAAATAGGATTGATAGATTCACTCATTTCTTCATTATCCCTGTCTGAACTGCACTCAATCACATTTATAAAAAAAAAGGTAAGATATCTTTTGTAGACCAGTCAGCAACCACAGAATCACACTGGGAGTCTGTAAAGATTCTTAGCATAGTAAAACTGTACAGTCAATTCTATTGTGATTTTTGTGACTGTTGTGACCCAGGTACCAGGGGAACAAGAGATTGATACAAAGCCCAGTGAAGGCAATGGAAAAGCTCTGTTAACTTCAATTGGTATTCTATCATAGAATCATAGACTTTAAGGTCAGAAGGGATCATTATGATCGTCTAGTCTGACCTCCTGCATAACGCAGGCCACAGAATCTCACCCACCCACTCCTGTAACAAACCCCTAACCTATGACTGAGCTATTGAAGTCCTCAAATCATGGTTTAAAGACTTCAAAGTACAGAGAATCCTCTAGCAAGTGACCCTACCCCAAGCTGCAGAGGAAGGTGAAAAACTCCCAGGGCCTCTGCCAATTTGCCCTGGAGGAAAATTCCTTCCCGACCCCAAATATGGTGATCAGCTAAACCCTGAGCATGTGGGCAAGACTCACTAGCCAGACACCGAGGAAAGAATTCTCTGTATTAACTCAGACCCCAACCCATCTGACATCCCATCACAGGCTATTGGGCATATTTACCACTAATAGTCGAAGATCAATTAATTGCCAAAATTAGGCTATCCCATCATATCCCTTCCATAAACTTATTAAGCGTAGTCTTGAAACCAGATACGTCTTTTGCCCCCACTGTTTCCCTATCAGGCGCCAAGAAAGTCAGATTTCTGCCTTACAAAACTCTGGTACATTTTGATATTATACAACAAAGGCCTGCGATGAAAAACGTATATGTGACATTAATTCATTGGTGTAAGTAACTTTCTAAGATGCTTCCTTATCCATATTTGCCTAAAAGTTCAGTTAGAATGTAATGATAAGCAGGGAAGGCTACATCTGCAAAGTTACCTCATTATCCCCCTTCAAGTCTCTTCTTAAAAAGCTCCTTTTGCTGTGATGCCTACAAAAACCAACAATGGTTAGCAGCTGGCGTGATCAGATCACTGTGTATCATGTCTTATTCTTTTTTTGTGTTCCCCCGTGTGTTGTTTGCTTGCGTTCCCCTGTGTATCTACCTGTAGCCATCTGTTGTCTCTTGTCTTATGCCTAAATTGTAAGGTCTTTGGGTTAGAAACTAACTTTTTGTTCTGTGTTTGTACAGTAACTAGCACTGTGGTCTATAACTGTGGCTCCTAGGCACTATCACAACACAAATAATGAATAAGAAGCTGACAACAACTAGATCTTAGCTTTGTTTTAGAGAATAAGCCCCTCATGAGAGGCATTGATGTTCTCAGATGAAAGGCATTAAATATAAAGTATTATAATCTACAGCTGTAAATGTCATAGCCTCTGAAGAGCAGGGTTTCTCAGCCACTGAAATGTTACTATATCTTTTTATAACTATGTTTCATATAGATTTGATAACTGGTAATTACTCCAAAGAGGTGTGTGTACCTTCCTGTACTGATAAACCACAAACCATAGGCAACATCTGCATCTTGTATACATTGATTTAGTGCCATTAAAACCAATAGAGCAGCCTTGATTTACACCAGCTTGAGACCTGGCCCCGCATTTTTTGTATGGTCAGTGAGGAATGTAATGTAATGAGCTTCTGAAAGTGCAGGTATAGCCTGGAAAGTGATTTTAAAAATAACAGTGTGATTACAGATTGATTATTCCCTTAATTCCAGATCAAACCTGTTCTATTTAGGAAAAATGCCATATTTTGAGTTTTTCCTGTCCTGCTTGTAAACTCAACCCGGGCTTTAAACATTAAGCTGAGTCTTTTCTGGTTCATGCCTCACCACTCAGAAGCAAAAACAGATTCTGCATTCAGAATTTAAATATCAGGAATGACACACAAGCCACAGTAGACTCCAGCTCTCTCTCCCAGGATTTTGTTGGCTCTGTAATGATAGAAGTAATAAATAATAAAAAAAAAGCCAGAAAAGCGTCACTAAATCAAGTGAACCAAGCTGCAATAGCTTTGACTATGCTATGGCTGTATCTATAAGGAACTACATGTGAAATTCTCCCACTATTGCTGCAGCACCAGGAACATTAGGGTAAACTGGTCACCAGCATTTTTTTTACCACTGCATCCTATCACCTGGTAAAAGAGTGGTGTTGCCCCTGGAGCACCAATTCATGGCTGGGCCTCGTGTAGCAGTTCTTGTCCCAGCTAGCACCCCCTGCTGACATCCACTTCGGGCCTCTGGTTGTTCACCCTCCCTTCATTTAGCCCTCCAGCCCAGTCACAGTTTAATCCCACCCTTTTCAGGGTAATAGGGAGTCCAACAGAAAACAATCTAATTTAACAATCCAATTCTCAGGACTCACCAATTTTAAACCAGAAAAACTACCTGTTTCCCAAATGAAACAAAAATGCTGATTTCCCCCCTCCCCTGCAAAGCCCTTGATTACACTGGTGAAGGAAACCAAAGTAGTACTTCACTTGCAAACTTTATTTTAATGTGCCACTTCTTAAGCAGTGCTAATACAAGCCCATATAGGAAAGCTCAAGGGTCTGCCCAACTCCCATTGATGTCAGTGGAAAGACTCCCACTCAAGCCCTAATTAGTATGATGTTCCTTCAGATTTGTGCACAATGACAAGGCTAATCCTTCACTAGCATCTCAGCCCCCCTTGCCATGTTAGATGCTGACACTTGTATGAAATGCCAGGTCACACTACTGTCCATGTCCACATACATCAAGTCACCCCTTCTTGTTAAAGACCTCCTCTCCCACTCAAAAAGAGGATGGCCATAATTTGGATTATTTCTTACATAACGAGATTTTTTACCCCTAATTTGGGAAGAACTGATACAGTTGAACTGATACAGTTTCTCTTCATTTTTACTAAAACCATCTGCAAATATCAGCATTTAATCTAGCAGTCACCAGGATAGAAAATGTGACATATAAGCTTTCTCCTGCTCGGAATATAGATTGTTTAAAATTATAGCACGGGAGCATACAGTGGTGCCTTATATGCAGCTTCCTTCTCTCTGCTCTGTTATTTATATTTATAGGTATAGGCTTACATGCACAGTGCGTGTTAGCCAAAGCTATTGTGGAATGGCTTGACATGCAGCTTTCTATATACAGTACAAATCAGAGTGAAAGGACCAAAGGTAAGATTCTCATCCCTGCTGCAGCCTCTTTACTCTGCATAATAGGGCCAGAGAGATGCAAAAGAGTCTTAAAAGCCCCAGTTCTGGCTGGGAAGTTTGGATAATAGGCTACTTCCAGAAGACCCTCTACCAAGCTCGAGCATAGGTAGTGGGCTGCGGGCAGTAGAGTGTGTTGGGAATGGGGCCATAACAGAGCTTTGTAAATTAGGTTGGGGACCTCTCCAGCCCTCAGAGCAGCCCAAAATCAGAGAGCACGCACGTGGCTAAAAGCTGCCTTACCTGTCCTCCTTCTGGGCTCTGAGTTCTGTATTGTGCCTCTTAGAGGTGCCACATGGAATCTCACCCCAGGATTTTAAGTTGTCTTGCTCAATCATGATCTCCCCCCTGGCTCCCTGGTGAAAAAACACATCATAGAATCATAGAATCATAGAATATCAGGGTTGGAAGGGACCCCAGAAGGTCATCTAGTCCAACCCCCTGCTCGAAGCAGGACCAATTCCCAGTTAAATCATCCCAGCCAGGGCTTTGTCAAGCCTGACCTTAAAAACCTCTAAGGAAGGAGATTCTACCACCTCCCTAGGTAACGCATTCCAGTGTTTCACCACCCTCTTAGTGAAAAAGTTTTTCCTAATATCCAATCTAAACCTCCCCCACTGCAACTTGATCCACATGTCCGGACTGAATCTTAGCAATAAGACTATTCAAGCATTAAGTGTTGACTTTCACTTAGGCATTTTACTGCTGAATGTAATAACAATAAAAGATAAAACAACACTGTAAGTTGAGCACTAAGTGGCTGCAACAATGATAAGAAAACTACCTGAAAGCTCTCTGGGCAACTTGCACGTATTTCAGATCAGAACAACTCCAAGTCTCAGAGTCAGTTTCATTGCAGTATATATCAGATACTGTATATTTCATGATAATAAACATTATTTTTCTAGTAGAAAATCTCCATTCTGTAGTAGTCACTATTAATTATTCTTTGCAATAGTATAGCACTTTTTCATCTGTAAATCTCAACGCCGTTCACAAAGGTAGGTAGGTATCATTAATCCATTTTATAGCTGGTGAAAGTGAGGCACAGATAGGTGATGTGGCCTGCCCAAGGCCACACAAGGTGTCTGTGGCAGAGCCAGGAATTTAATCCACATGTCCGGACTGAATCTTAGCAATAAGACTATTCAAGCATTAAGTGTTGACTTTCACTTAGGCATTTTACTGCTGAATGTAATAACAATAAAAGATAAAACAACACTGTAAGTTGAGCACTAAGTGGCTGCAACAATGATAAGAAAACTACCTGAAAGCTCTCTGGGCAACTTGCACGTATTTCAGAACAGAAAATACGCCCCTCATTCAAGCAGAGACTAAACCTTCATCTTTCAAATGTTGGAAGTAGAAGGCAGTAACCCTTGACCAAGAAAAGATTTTCAAACTTTGTATCAAAAATAGTCGTTAAAGAGAATTTGCCCAGCTGTTAGCCAGGATGACTCTTGGCTAGAACAGAAAAGAGGGTAGCTTGTTTGTTCTTTTAAAAGAATAAATATTGTATCAAGCAAACCACAGGAAGAAAGCTAGGAATGTAGTCTGGTAGTTACTGGAGAAGGACTCAGATATTTTTCAGTTTAAATTATGTGCACATAGGAATGAGGAAAATATCTTTCAGAGAAATATTTATGAGGAAAAATAAAGCATGTAAAGGGCTCTTTTTGACTATAAGCAAAAGAAAAGATTCAAATAAGACTAGACACTCAAATGGCCTCTAGGGAAAAGATTGTAAGTAGGAAAGAGGAAAGGAAAGGAGCCTTGACTGAAGGTATCATCTAGTGAGAAAATGACTACATACTGGTTGGTCTCAAATGCAAGCTTACATGCATACACAATTTTACTAGAAATTGCTACTGTTATTCATTTTTCCTATTAAACTAAGAATACAGCATTAGTCACAAGAAACAGACACTAAAAATACTTTGCCATAACATTGTACTGACAGTGTCTAAAAATGTGAATGCATGAGGATTTTTTTTCTGAGTGAGGATTTTTTTTTTCTAATTAGCTTCATAATGTAACCTTAGTTGCAAATGTTGAGCACCTCCTCTCAAACCACATACATCTGCAGCGCACAGACTAGAACACTGGTCCTATTACTTAAAAAACACACCCCTTCTTTTGAGCCTACGGAAGAGTGCTGTTAACTATCAGTTTTAGAATGACCCTTACGCTTTTTGTAAGAGCATAAGCAAAAGCAAATATACACTTATTATAGCTCGGACTCCTACCTACTCCCATTTGAAATCCATGACCAAAAATTTCTACTGGAACCAATGGGAACAGGACTGAATACAAAACTAAACACAATAAAAACAATTAGTAACTTGGTAACAATTTCTTTTCTATAAATACTGCTGCCGGATGCATTTGCAAGGAGACATAATTATATGGAAAGTGTGAAGGGGTCATAACAAGCCATTTTTGAAGTAGGTTTCAATATATCTGAATTGAAGTTTTCAACAAATTGTTGAAAATCGATGGGGGATTTTTAAGGCAAACAAGCTTTTGTTTGTGAAAACAGTTCCGAAAAATTGTAACAGTAAGCAAAACAATCTAGGAGAAGTTCATACTTGGTCTGATCCTGATTCCACAAGCTGACTGCATGCATTGAAGGCTTTCTGGGCATAGAGGCTTTGATTTAGCACAGTATATAATTTAAGCACTTAGGTAGTCCCATTGACTTCAGTGGAAATATTCTTGTGCTTAAAGTAATGCACATATTTAAATTCTTTGTTGAATAGGGCCAAAGGCTTTGCAGGATTGGACCCAGAATCAAAGGATTTCAGTGAATGCACTCTGTTGTACACTTAGTAATTCATTGCCCTGACTCCTTCCCTGTTTTCCACTGTAATATAATGGCTAGTTTTAACAATAATGTTTTGTCTGCTGCAAAATAATGTCTTAATATCAGTGAAGGGATTTTTGGTCATAGTTCTTTATTTCTATGTATATGCAAAGTTGTTCAGCTTCCGCTATGGGATAAAGTTACCTATCCAATCATGAACATGGTGTTAGAAAGGTATTTGGGGATTAGTTTCTACATTTCTACTTCATTCCCCAGATACTGGAGGTGCATTAAAGTGTACTTGAGAAGGAGTTTCCCAGTGATGTTAATGTTGGATCTCTTTGTCTATAGGAGATTTTTCATAACTTTTACAATATCAGTTTTAAACTTAATTTAGAGCAAATTGTATTAAAGTGAAATATATGGCGGAAGCAGCAAATTAGTTGATATAGCTCAGGGGTGTAAAAATCCACACCCCTGAGTGACGCAGTTAGACTGACCTAACCCGCATTGTAAACGGTGCTGTGTTGACAGGAGGGCTTCCGCTGTCGACATAGCTACCGCCTCTCGCAGAGATGGAGTATCTATGCCAATGGGCGAAGCCCTCCTGCCAGCGTAGGTCGTGTCTTCACTGAAGCACTGTCGTGGCACAACTACGCTGGTGCAGCTGCAGCACTGCAGCATTTTAAGTGTAGACCTGCCCTATGTGTAGACATACCCTAAGTTACTACAACCTCCTCAGGCCACCCTATTTGTGGTAGTGCTGCTCGAGGGCACTGCATGCAGGAACCTTGTCCCTCCTACTACCTTCCCACGGTGACACCCACCCTCTGACATTTTGGAGATCGCCCAGACCAGTAAGGGGTTCTCTCACTGCCTGCCTTGTAACCTTGGAGTGCCATGATGCTGTGTTGCTATGGCTCAAGTCCGTTATACCAGGAGCCTGCCCACGAGCTCAAGACCTCACCCTGGCTTCCACCATGCCGAGTTACCACTTGCAGGGTGACGCCAACAGACCTTCCAGTCCCATGTCTCCCTAAATCCGTCCCTTCTGAGTTCTTAACTACCGGACACTCAGACTTTTTCCCTCTGGTTCATCACCCTCAAAGGTGTGAAACCAGCCCCCCAGATACCAGCTTACTTTGGCCTCCACACAGTTGGCACAATAGAGACCTGCTTTGGGTAAACAAGAGGTTTATTTACAAAAAAATCCCACAAAATCAAAGATGAAATAGTAAGGGAGAGCAAACGTGTACAAGTTACACAGAAAATAAGCATAAAGATGCACACTCAGGCTTTACACCCTTTTCTAATACAAGTTACCTATTGCCTTTGCACAGTTTCCCAGAGGGATCCAGAATTTTGCAGACAGCTTCCCGCCTCTAGAGGCTGTCCCTCAGTTTCTGGACATAGGCACCGACTCCGTGGGTGCTCTGGGGCTGGAGCACCTACAGGGAAAAATTAGTGGGTGCTCTTCACGCACCGGCAGCCAAGTTCCCTGTCTCACGCCCCTACCCTCGTCTCTGCCTCCTCCGAGCGTGCTGCGTCTCGGCTCCTCCCTCGCTCCCAGCGCTTGCCACCACCAAATAGCTGTAGCAAGCTCTAGGAAGGAAGGGGGAGGAGCAGGAACGTGGCGTGCTCAGGAGGGGAGGGGGGAAGAGGCAGAGCCGGGGTGGGGATTTGGGGAGGGAGTCGAATAGGGGCAGGGAGGGGGCGGAATTGTGGTGGGGACTTTGGGGAAGGGGTTGGAATGGGGGCGGGAGGGGGCGGAGTTGGGACAGGGAATTTAGGGAAGGTTTGAAATGGGGGCAGGGCAGGGGTGGAGTCAGGGCGGGGCTGGGGGCAGAGGGGAGTTGAGCACCCACCGGCACCAGAAGAAGTCGACACCTATGTTTCTGGATGCCTTTCACTTCAAATCCCTTCCATTTTAAAAATGTTTCTAGGGTTTTTTTTTCCCTACAGTCACTAAAGATACTCAAAGTGGGGAAATCCCCAATTCTCTCAGTGTCTTTCCATTAACTTTAATGGCCCATCATTGTCTTTTCCTGTGTTGTACAATGAATCATTACCTGAGTTTGGTTTTGTGTAACATCTGGCTTGGAGATTGTCTCCCCCTGTCTGATCATTCACTGCCCTGCTATGAGGTGGAGTCAAAGTTTTGAGCACAGTTCTCTATATACACAAATACATAAATTCATAACGATTGCATATATATATATATATATATATATATGTGATTATTTAGTCTAAAACATTACAAGCTTTCATAAAGGCCTTAATCAATAACACAGTATACAATCAGTTGATTCAATTGCCTATTCTTTGGGGTTCAAGCTCCCTGTTCTCCCTTTGCGGTGTCTGGGCCCTGATTGTCATCCCCGCCCGCCATGTGAGGTCTTGCAAGAGTGTCCCTGGAAGAGACTCTTATGACTGTCTTTTGCAGCTCCTGTGTCAGGAGAATTCTCTCAGGAGGATTCAGGGTTTTTGGAGCCCTTTTACCACATTTTAGCCCTTTTATACAGTGTAAAGTGGTTGGAGCAGAGGTCAGAATCTTACCCATAGGATATGATTCTGATCTCACTTGTAAATCAGCAATAGTTTCACTCCGTTGAAGTAAATGGAATTACACAGGTGTAAAACAGATATGAGATCAAAATCAGCCCCTTAAACAAAATGTTCTTAAAATCTACCATTTTTCCTCTCTCATTAACAATGTCCTCGTGAAATGGTAGAAAGCACAAAGGTAAGAGTTAAGCAGACCTTCCTATTTAAAATACCAAGAAAATGACACATGCCTGGACTTGAACAGCAGTTCCTCTCCCAAGTCTAGTACTTTAACCTAACTACTAACAGCCAGAATATGGTCCTTTAAGGCACTTTGCCCTCCCTTGTTAACAGGGCTGGGACTACAGAGACAACATTCCTTCTCTACAAGGAATCTTTCTGTGTAGAACGAATGCCTGTAAGCACAAATGCACTGACATAAATATGATGAAATAACTCAAGGATACGTAATTGTTTAAAAAAATAGAATGGGCAAACCTGCTATTACAGGGCAAACCTCCACCCAAGTCAAACAAACAACTTTGCTACGCTGACCATAGTTATACATGGGTATTGAACTGCTATGCATCCATCATTATGGCACTTTAAAGACTAACAGAAGATCCCGAACAATAAGAAAGTAGCAGTGAAAGACTATAAAAGGGTGGAAAAAACAACTCAAAAGAAGTCAGAAACATGAACTTAAAAAACCTAAATAAGAGAGAAACATGCAAGAAGGGTTGTTATAATGTTCATGCTTCAACCACATTCACCTATATTTCAGTCATGCAATTTGCTGTCATCTGCAGATGTGTATTGGCTTGACGGTCACTATTATTGCAAGCATTATTAATAAGTACAGATTTTATTTTTAGTAATAGGAACCTTGCTAAGATTATGTGTAAAGACTCCCTTTCCCATCACAATGACAGGATTCATCAACAATTTCTGCATAAAGGATGACTACAAAAGAGGTCTGCTAGCATTTTACCATGACCTCAAGAACTACTCTGGGAATACCTATCGGCTTTTGAAAGCTATAAATAGTAACATCTGTAGAGAAAAATAAGGGCCTGTCTTATAATTCCACTGGAGAACACAGGGATCTGAGCCACATTCTGTACTGAAGTCAATGTCTTAAGCCAGTGCAGAATTTGGCCCAGAAAAGTTCTGGGAGGTAGAGAGTGGGAAAATGATAGATACTTAGCAGAAAAAAAGTTTCCATCCTTCCTAAATAAGGAGTCTTTCTTGGCATATATACTTGGTGAAGCAGAAGGATGGGCAAGCATCCACGTGTGAGATACACTTTCAGTATAAAAAAAGAAGATCCTACATCTTTGCCTTCACACCAATATATATTTAGGCTTGCTAATTTCTACACTTCATAGGAAAGAATGATGAAAATACTGGCCTCTAATCTAAACCAAATATTTCAGGGAGTTCAGCTGAAACTTTAATAATCTGTGAACCAGTAGCCTACAGTAAAATACTGGAGAACTGGAACAATCAACAGTCTGTTACTGAAAGGAACACTTGCATTAAATAGAGGGTTAGAGATGACTATATTTAAGTTTCTATACACAGAGGGTGGTCTTTGAGAGCAAAGATTGATACTTTAATGGTTCAGTGTGCAGAGACCCTGTTGTGCCCACCTGCACTCTGTGTAATTTGTGGGGGAAGAAAATCTTGCCTTTGTTCCTCTTGGTCTCTTCTTATCCGTCACAACCATTAGGGAAAAAAAGAGAGCGAAGTTAAAAGGACTTATTAAATACTACGAGCCTGGGCTCAATACCTCACAACTCCTTTTAAAATCTGTGAGTTTTCTGAAGCTCAAAGGATCAGGTGTTGTGTGAATACTTCATTTTTCTGCACCGAATGAGCCAAATTTCAAACCAGAGTAATTAGCTATAACATTTCTGATCCAATCCTGTAGGGATTCTACTTCCATGGGTTTCACTCAGGCCCACATTTTCAAAAAAGGCCACTATTTTTATTTGCCCAACTTGAGATTAGTATATATCCAGACATTGTAGACACAGCTGCCAATTAATGCATTTCAATAGTCTAGCTAACCCCTATGTGTTTCCTAAATGTAAAAGGGCTAAGAGATATGGAGAGGATTACAGCAAATTTAGAAATACTCCAGGATTTATCTGAAGAAAGGTTTGAAAAATTTAAATAAAGTATTATTACAATACAAAATGACTTCAAAGAGGAAAAGAAAGAAAAAGAAGAAATTATATTGGGAACCCCAGGAGATCAGAGCTAATATGAGGAAGGAAGGGAGAGCAGGGCCTGGTTCCCCCACTAACTAGCCCTGGACTCAGCACATGGCCACAGTGGCCTGTCTCCTCTTCTGAGGGCATCACTTATGGAAGGAGATCTTGCCACCTCCTGGGGAGGGTGGAGAAAGAGATGGTCTAGGCTGCCCACAGACGCAGCCTATAGCCCTAATAATCCATTCGCCCTTCTCCCTCTGTCCCCATCCAAGGGGTTAACAGACTTCTCCTGCTGCCAGCTAATGTGAATCCTGTAGCTCCAGTTGCTGTAGTGCTGAAAGCTCAGGTTCAGACTCTACTGGTGATTCATAAGGTGGCGATTGTTAAAGTTTCACATATTAGAATTTGTTTTTACCCTTTTCCTTTAAAAAAAAAACCTTATATACAAAAGAGCTATGTTAAAAGAAAGTTGTTTAGACTGCAGGGTCAAGCAGCTGAAAGTTAAAAAATGCCAGAATTTAGATTGTTTGTGCAATTTTAATTCTGTCTCTTTGTGTATAAGCATAATTAAACAATTTTTTGTTATGTGGTCACAAACTGTTTTTTCCACAGGACCCCTGTCTCATTCTGCACACAGTACAACTGTGTGCCACATCCCGTACTCTTTGCATGACCAATATTCCCCAGGCAATTTTGTGTGCACAAGTAATGCTGAATTGGGGGTCTGTTTCCCCCCATCCCCGCTACTGTACTGTTGATTGCCTTATATTAACTTCAGTAAAATACTGGTAACTAAAAATCATTTAAAAATGTATGAATAATTGTGAATGGGGTTCATTTTGAAAGGCTTCTGGCTCACACAGCTGCAAATTGTGTGACCTATCAAGGATTTGATAGGAAAAAGTTGCCATGGGAATTGTAACGCATTGTTCAGAGAGCTGACTTCAGCTTTCATTGTTGTACTCTGATTATAGCTTTTGTTTCACTGTAAAGTACAGTTATTAAATGCCAGTCTGGAACAAAGATGTATTTACATGCAAGGACTGAGTTCAAATGTATTCTATTTTTAGAGATGTCACTGCTCTAAGCTAGGAAAAGCTTTTCTTTATTACTACTTTGGACCACATTCAATATTTCAGTAGAAATGATTGTGTTTAGAGTGGAAGCAGATTATCATTAAAACTAATTAAACATCATTATTGGAAATTGTTATTGGTCACTGGTGTCTGGAGGCTTCCAAAAGCTTGGCTGTAATGTCTGAACTTATAAGCCTTCTGTATTAGAGAGAGACACTTGCATGTGATCAGAGTGTTCATTACTTAATTACTGGCTCCTCCTATTATATTCCTAAAAAATAAGAGCTCTTCGGTCATTGACATGGGAAAAAAATCAATTTTATTGTTAATGAAAATAATAGCAGAGAGACTATTGAAACTAGATGTATTCGTTTGGATTCCTGTACTATCTGATGTTTTAAAGTGTGTATAGTGTGTAGCCAGTATATTAATATGATATAAAATTAGAGTAGATTTCACAAAAGCTCATAATATGGGCACCCATCCTGCAATTGACTGCAATAGATTTTTTAGTACTAGGGGAGAGTAATTTTACAGTAAATGGTAAATTACTTTGTAAAATGGGATTATTAAATATTACTGGACTATGAAGTCAAAATAACTTGATTTTGACTATGTCAGTCCAGGATGAAAATGGGACAAATCACAGGGCTACCAAAAATGGGGAAAGACGTATGGTGGTCTGAGCATAATCCTGAGAGCCAAGAGCTCCTGCATTCTAACAGTGACTCTCATAAGGTCTGACTCAAAGCTCATTGAAGTCAATGGGAGTCTTTCCATTGACTGCAGTGGGCTTTGGATCAGACATGAATTGACTCTGTGATCTTGTCTCTCACCCTGGCTCCTGAAAATTCTCTGACTCAGTTCCCCATCTAGAAAATGAGGTTAATAATATTTACTGTAACTGTAACCATTGGTGACTTTATCATGTGTCTGTGGCCTGGAAATAAGAAGCATATTTTTACCACCACACATGTGTCACACCATTACTGCACATAGATGCTTCACCTGGTTGTCTTGAGGATGAATGGATGTTTATATCATGCAATACTTTAAAGATAAAAAGTGTTATATTAATGCTAAGTATTACAATTGGAATTTTCTGTCAAATACACTGTGAAAGAACCTGTGGTAGCATCTCAAACCATGTACTTATTTCCTAAATCTCTCCCTCCATATGAATTAATATGGTGAGGCAGGGAGATCCCCAGGAAACTAGCACTTTTTCAGTTTTTTAGATTGTAAAACTTTTGTACTGAGCATTGTCATTTACTATATATTTGAACAGTGTCATCATAATGGAGCCTCAACCTTGTTGAGGCCTTTAAGTGATCTGGCAACATAAATGTTAATTATAATATTGAGTGATGCCAACTCTCATGATTTTATCATGAGTCTTGTGATAGTATATGTTTTTCTTAAAGCCTTGGCTCCTGAAATCAGGTAATTATATGACCATCTCAGGTTTTATTTTAAAGAAGGAAAGTTTATAGTTATCATGGTTGCAGAGAAACCAAAAAAGTTACCAAAGCCCATAAACCAGAAGACAAATAAAAAGAACCTTAAATATCTGTAAAAGCTCATGATTTTAAGCCAATCTGATGATTTTGGGATACGACATGATTTTTGAACTCCTAAGGTTGGTAAAACTGACCACCTGAGCATTGTGATACCATCAGCCAGTACTAGTAATATGGCTGATGTGTCTTCACATGAATGGTCATCATGATTCCAATGTTAGTATCCAGGGACTTGTGTGTGTGTGTGTGTGTGCTGCAGCAGGAGACAAGTGGAGATTTTATTAATGAGAAGAAGTCTGTCCCCGGGATTCTCACTGTATTATGTATGCAGTGACTATTTATACTATAGCTGTTCATAGGAAAAATGACTAGAGGAAATTTACAATTTTTCTCAGAGCAGCCCATCATGGATCTATGGGACTGTCAAGGGGTTAGGGTAATGAACCACCATTTGACCACGTAAGATGTTGCACTTTGTAGAAATACCCAGTTATAGTCTTTCATTTGGGAGTTTTACTGTTAATGGTAAAAATAAGTTTTCCTTTGTAGGTACTAGATAAATAAGAACATAAGAATGGCCTACTGGGTCAGACCAAAGGTCCATTAAGCCCAGTATCCTGTCTTCCGACAGTGGTCAATGCCAAGTGCCCCAGAGGGAATGAACAGAACAGGTAATCATCAAGTGATCCATCCCCTGTTGCTCACTCCCAGCTTCTGGCAAACAGAGGCTTGGGACACCATTCCTGCCCATCCTGGCCAATAGCTATTGATGGACCTATCCTCCATGAATTTATCTAGTTCTTTTTTGAACCCTGTTATGGTCTTGGCCTTCACAACTATCCTCTGGCAAGGAGTTCCACAGGTTGACTGTGCGTTGTGTGAAGAAATACTTCCTTTTATTTGTTTTAAACCTGCTGCCTATTAATTTCATTTGGTGACCCCTAGTTCTTGTGTTATGAGAAGTAGTAAACAACACTTCCTTATCTACTTTCTCTACACCAGTCATGATCTTATAGACCTCAATCATATCTCCCCTTAGCCGTCTCTTTTCCAAGCTGAAAAGTCCCAGTGTTATTAATTTATCCTCATACAGAAGCTGTTCCATACCCCTAATCATTGTTGTTGCCCTTTTCTGAACCTTTTCCAATTTCAATATATCTTTTTTGAGATGGGGCGACCACATCTGCACACAGTATTCAAGATGTGGGCGTACCATGGATTTATATAGAGGCAACATATTTTCTGTCCTATTATCTATTCCTTTCTTAATTATTCCCAGCATTCTGTTCGCCTTTTTTGACTGCAGCTGCACATTGAGTGGATGTTTTCAGAGAACTATCCACAATGACTCCAAGATCTCTTTTTTGAGTTGTAGTAGCTAATTTAGACCCAATCATTTTATATGTATAGTTGGGATAATGCTTTCCAGGGTGCATTACTTTAAATTTATCAACATTACATTTCATCTGCCATTTTGCTGCCCAGTCACCCAGTTTTGAGATTTCCTTTTATAGCTCTTTGCAGTCTGTCTGGGTCTTAACTATCTTTAGTAATTTTGTATCATCTGCAAATTTTGCCACCTCACTGTTTACCCTTTTTTCCAGATTATTTATGAATATGTTGAACAGGACTGGTCCCAGAACAGACCCCTGAGGGACACCACTATTTACCTCTCTCCATTCTGAAAACTGATCATTTATACCTACCCTTTGTTTCCTATCTTTTAACCAGGTACCAATCCTTGAGAGCACCTTCCCCCTTATCCCGTGGCAGCTTACTTTGCATAAGAGCCTTTGGTGAGGGACCTTGTCAAAGGCTTTCTGAAAATCTAAATACACTATATCCACTGGCTCCCCCTTGTCCACATGCTTGTTGACCCCTCAATAGCCTCTAAATGACAGAAAACATCAACTATCAAATTATTGTGCATTAATATCTGTTATACAATACTTTACCATTTGAAAGCGTTTTCTGATTTGTAACATAACACAACAGTGTGACCCCACAGAGATGAGGGGCTAGGGAGACCAGATAGCAACTGTGAAAAATCAGGACAAAGGGAGGGGGGTAATAGGCACCTATATAAGACAAAGCCCCGAATATTGGGACTGTCCCTATAAAACCGGGACATATGATTACCCTAGGAGGGGCTGTAGTATGCTGTGATTCATAATGATGCAACTGACAGCAGTGGCCAGTCAGAGATGGCAGGCCTCATTAGGCTGTGTAGCATCCAAATCTGAGCTATGGCTTTACAAAGAATTTGCTTCCCAGCATGCAAAGCCCTTCCCTCATGCATCCTCGAGGTAAGGCCCTGTGCAGCTTTTTTTTCTCTAAACATCTACACATCCATTGAAGAGGAGTGTGTGTCACTTGTTCTCATGCAGAACTCCTTCCAGTTCCAGTAGAGAGGTGAAGCCCTGTGAAGACCGTGGGCCTCAAAACAGGCAAAGCGTTGCCCTCATCCAATACAGAAATGTGGCCCTGCCCAGCAAGTAGGTCCAGACTGTTGCCAACTGTCATGATTTTGCTTATGTGAGAATGTCAACTTTCATTTAACATAATCGATGCCCTGCCCGCGTGCCTGTAAAGAAAAGCTTGGAAAGGGGACCCTTAATCAGCTCGAAAACCTCCAGGCAAATAAAAAACAGCCCAGAATTTACTGTTTTTAGAATCTCAGGGTTTTGCGGCCAGTGCATTATTCAGGACACTTGCCTCGTGATTTTTGGACACTAGGCACTGCCCGCCCTCGGCAAACACGCCGCGGTATTACCACCACGCAGTCGCCTTAGCGCTGTGGTTCGACGCTCTGAGACTACAAGTCCCAGAATGCAGTGCTCCCCTTTCCTCTCAGTGGCGAGAGCTCAGCCGGATTGCCCTTCTAGAGACTACACGTCCCACGATGCTTTGCGGCCAATGGCCTGTCCCCTCCCGCCCTGCATTGACCAATACCTTTAGGAGAATTGCACGCCCCTGTGCTTCTAGGCGGCCTGATTGGAGGTGGAGGGGCATCGGCGCCTGCGCAGTGGTTGAGGTCCAGTTGCTCTCCCGTTGCTGTTGTTTGTGCGGGAAACGGATAAAGTTTCTTCATTTGAAGAAGAAGAAGAAAAAAAAAAAAAAGAAAAGTCAGTCGGTGACGCTGCGCTGCCTTGGGCCGCTGCGCTGTGCGCGGAGTGGGCGAGGCGGCGGCGGCTCTCAGAGGGGAGCCGCGCTGTGTGCTCTTCCCCCTTCCCCCTCCTCACTGGGGCTGCCTCTGGACCTGCCCTGGACTCCAGTGAGTAGCAGCCGCCCGGGAGGGGCCGGGCTTCCCCAGCAGACGCTCCCCGAGCGCGGGAAGGGGTGTGGGGCCCCCGTGCCCGGGGGTGGGGGGAGGGCCCGGCGGTGGGGCGGGCAGGAGGCAGTGGGAGATGAGGGTTATTTGCGGGGGCCTTTGCGGGTTTGGGGTTGGGGGGGCGCGGGGCAGAGGGGTGAGGGTGTCTTTGAGGGGCTGGTGCCGGGGTGGGAAGCTGAGGGGTATTTGGGGGGGCATGGAGCATTTCGGGGTGTAGTGGATGGGGGGGCAGAGGGGTATTTGGGGGTGTGGTGCGGGAGCAGGGGGTGAAAGGTATTTCTGGGTATGGTGCGTGGATGGGCAGAGCGGTCAGGGCTTGTAGTGTCTGGGTGGGAGCATTCGGGGATGAAGTATAGGGAGTATTTGAGGCTATGGTATGGGGGGCAGAGGGGTATTTCTAAGCACGGTAAGGAGGGGTTGAAAGAGGAGCAGAGTATGGGGGTGGGGCGGGGGCATTTTGGGATTAGTGAATGGGTGGGGGCATTTGGGGGTGAGGTGTGGGTCAGAGGGGTATTTGGGGGTGTGGTGTGGGGGGCAGCGGGTGAAAGGTATTTCTGGGTATGGTGCATGGATGGGGCTGACGGTTGGGGTGTAGTGTCTGGGTGGGAGCATTTGGGGATGAGGTGTGGGGGGGTATTTGAGGGTATGATATGAGGGGCAGAGGGGTATTTCTGGGTGTGGTGAGAAGGGGGTTGAAAGAGGAGTAGAGTGTGGGTGGTGTGGAGACATCCAGGGTATGGCACACCTGTGTGTGTCTGGAGGGAGTTTATTTTCACTGCTGGGCAAAAATACCTTATTTTACTATTAAGTCTTTTGAAGAAAGGCTTTGTTTTCTAGTAGCTTTATGGTATGAGACATATTTCAGGCTCACTCTTAACAATCACTGCCTTGGTGAGGGTTTTCAAAGTGACTTTACCCTGGGGAAAACTTATGCATTTATGGTATAATTAACCTGGTAAGCATTTGAGACTCTGTAACACCCCCAGAGGTAAGAGGCTGATCTCATTTTTCTTTGCAACTTCTGTCTTCTGAGTGTGACACACACTCTGATGTTATCTGCTTTGAAGCACATGTTGGCTGGTCTGTGTGTGAGAGAGAGGTATGCATGCTGGGATCAACTCATGTAGCTTTTCAAAAATTTGCATATATGTATTACATTGACATTGAAATCTCAAACTGCAGTTTAAAGATAAGATGAAAATTGTGATTGACTCATTGAATTTCCAGATTGGTGTAGCTTTGAAGGGGTTGGCTTTCACATGGACCTGTCTTGCATTAGGAAAAAAACTTTTCTTTAGTATGTATCTGGTAGACTGGCAAGAGAATCCTGTGGTCATGACAGGATTGTAGATATGATTTTGTAACTTGATTGGAATCTGGGCTGATTATTTAGCTAAGCAAAATATCTTTGAATGGATGATGCATTTACCTGCCTGTTTGACTGTAGGTAAATTTACATCTGGCTGTAAGACTATAACTAATCTAATTTAATTTTATTTACAATTTAAGTTAACAAGCATATAGATTTCAATTTTGTTGGAATTTTACAATATAGTTAAGTAGTCAGAATAAGAAAGCATATATGGTAGCCTAAATAAACATAGTACAAAACTTTCCTAAAGGGCATGTAGTACCTGTTGACATTTCTGGAAAGAAAATGCTGTCCTATTCAAACTGCTTTTTTTTTTTCTTTCAAGGCTCCATCTACAAGAGAACTAAACCATGAAAGTCAAACTGTTGTAAAAACATTGTGCTTCATCTTCATTGTCCAGACACACCATTTTAGTGTAAGCCATTTAAACAAATGCTGTTCAGTTCCAAGTGTGGATGAGGTTTTAGTAGTTATTGCATTTATTCGAATTTGATAACGGTATTGTGAAGACGGTTCAGTTGCTTATTCAAAAGTAAAGTTAAGGTAAAAGCACTAATTTTGGCAACTTCCCTTCATTTAGATTTTGTCCACGAGTAACTTTATCTCAAGAGCATAGTCACTTCCAAAGATATTAGTAAGCCATTATACTTGTATTGAAGTCAACTGCACCATATCTGTTTTGTCATTGGATTATTGAGTTCATTATATGAACTTTGTAGTCCTTTTTAATGAAGAGATAAGTTTCTATTCTTTCCCTTGTTCTACGCACTGCTAAATATGTATTTTATGCTGGAAGACAGCGCTATATTTGAACAGTTTTGACAACACAAGTGAAAGCAATAGCTTTGGACAATTAAGTCACAGTGTGAATCTGTTGGATTTGTCTACTTTCTTTTTATAGACTTAAGCTACACTTTACCACAGTGCAGCACAAAACTGTCTAACTGAGATGAAGCTTTGCTCTGTAACTTCCAGTTGTTGTACGATTAAAGGTAAAACTGGTCTTAGTTTATTTTACTGATTGTCATAAAAACTAAATTATTATAACACACTTAACTGTGAGCTTGTCTGCAATGTCTGAGATTTGAAAGCTAATTTTCATTTTAATTAAGGTAGGACCCATGTCTATACCTATTTTGTCCATCAGTTGATTTCTCCCCCTGCCTCCCCTCTTCCCCCCCACCGTCACCCCAACCAACGGGCTTTCAGTTAATTAGAAACTATATTCAACAGTCTGCAGAGATAGTATTAAGAGGCAAAAAGAAAAGGAGGACTTGTGGCACCTTAGAGACTAACAAATTTATTCGAGCATAAGCTTTCCTGAGCTAGAGCTCACAAGTACTTCTTTTCTTTTTACGGATACAGACTAACACAGCTGCTACTCTGAAACCTGTTGTTAAGAGTTAGATTAGAATTCTTCCTTTCAGTTATGCTGTGCGTTTTAAGTCTGTCATTAACTTCCAAAAAGTGAGTTAAAAGTAGTGGCAGGTAATTCACCTGTCCCTGTTAGTCCCTGCCAACTGTTATGGCTTTGAAACCAAAATCCCATTTTTGAAATGTTTCTTTTTCTTATTGATGAGAGAGAGAGATTCACACAGAGGCATAACTGGCAGTACAGGGGAGACTGTGAACTTGACAGTACCTTATATACTGTCATTTACACTAAGTAAACAAGCAGAAAAGAAAAACTATATTGAATTGGAAAAGACTAAGAAAAATTTATCTTCAATATAACAATAGTAGGATAAATAAAGGTTGGACAGGTGTGGTTTTAAAAAACTTGATAGTGTTTGTGTTAGCAGCAACTAGCTGTGTCAATAATTGGATGGGAGATTTCTCAGGCTACTGTGGTAAGTCGATCTACGCTACGCAATTCCAGCTACATGAATAACGTAGCTGGAGTCAACGTACCTTAGGTCGAGTTACTGTGGGGTCTACACCATGGGGGGTCGACGGGAGAGTTTCTCCTGTCGACTTACCTTACTCTTCTCATTGGGGGTAGAGTATAGGGGTTGACTCGAGAGCGATGGGCTGTTGATTTGGGGGGGGTCTTCAATAGACCTGCTAAATCGGCCGCCGGTGACTCGATCTCAGAGTGTCGATCTTGGCTGTAGTGTAGATGTAGCCTCAGAAACACTTATATGCTGCAGAAAATGATTCAATAGTTGTCGCTATTCCCTTTGAATCAGTACTGAACTAATTCCTCAGCATGGTGTTGGGGGGAACTATATTGTTGGAGGCTGCTTGGGCTAAAACTTAAAACAGTTTATGGTCCTTGTGTTGCTTTTGCTGCTGTTAATGATCTCTAAGACCCTTCATTATTAGTTTTTACCTTTTTTTATTTTTTTTTAAATGAAAATTTCCCAGATTTTTGAAAAAGCCAGTCTTTGGGTTTTTCTATTTTTTGTTTTGTTTTTTAAACGTGAATTTTGACTTTTTTGGGACCCAGAAATTTTCCACAGGGAAAGCGGACAGGGCTGAAGGGCTGGCGGAGTAAGGAGGAGGCACTGTCCTGCAAAATGGCCAGTACTCAAAAGGTGCAGTCTTCTGCTCCGTACCTGACTTTGGCCCTTCAGCGCAGTCCCATTCGCTTCCCTGGTACAGTGGGAGCAAGATGGGCAGGGAGCTGGGTCTTGGCAGCTGAGGTGGCCTGACTGCTGTAGGGAGCAGAAGGCTTCCTCAGCTGTCTCATAATGAGTACCTCCTCGCATCTGCTGTCCTTTTTCTGTTTTTACCAATTTTCTATTGTTTTTAATTTTTTTGAATAAAAGCTGATAAACTTCTAGAATTAAACCAGAAATGAAGGGCTTTAAAGATCATTTAACATTATTGTGCAAGTGTAGAATTTTTACCCAAGGTAATACCTCTATTTACCTAAAGTCACTCTGGTAGTTTTACTAGAAAAATGTATTCTTTGTTTAAGCTGGTATGTTCCTCTGTGCTATTACAGTTTGGTTGCTAACTTCATCCACCTCTAGGTATCTCCAAGGAAATCTTTTATCAGTCTAAATTTGTGAAGAATCTTGGGATATTTTAGAATAGACAGTGCTATGTAAATGAAAGACTTAGTGGCATGCAGGTATGTAGCAGTTGATTATAATATATATGGTGATACTGCACAGGATTAAATGTTTGAGATGGTGAAAAACTGCTACTTCCAATAGTAAAGGCTAATTGCGAAATTATAGGTGGTGTTCTATTAATTTTGTAGTAAAAATAAACTACTGATGTCCTCATTAGGCCATGGGGAAAATTGAGCCACACGTATGAAAAAAGGGCTGTCTTTTTATTCCCTGGCTTAATTATTAATTGTAAAAGGGAAAAGCGGGGGTGGGGCAGGAGAGGATATTCAAGTGCATTCTGTGACTTTTCTTAGTAGCTCTGACTGGATTACAAAAGGAAAGGAGGTTTAATCTCCAGAATAATAAACAAAGGGTGACTATACCACAGGATAAATATATAATAAGCCAACAGAACAATTTTTGTAGCTTTCTGGTAGTATAGGAAAAGTTTAGGGCACTGCCTATATGCATAAAAAGTCTCTGCTTTTAATAGAGAATAAAATGCTGGTTATAGTAGTGCCAAGCACGTCAAACATTCAAAATGTAGTGTGTTTCTGAAAACTCCATGACTGTCTCTAAATTGTTACTTCATATTTTTGGGGCCCAGTTTTGCAGAACTGATGGTGCACATAACAGCAAACAGTTTCTTCAGCAAGCCAGGAGCTTTGTGGAAGGAAAGTCAATAAATCTTACAGCAAGGAAACTTTTCAGCCTGGGGAAGTGTGCACTTTCTTTGATTCCAACAATCTGTCAAAATAATAGTTTGTCAGCGTTTGACTTTAACAGTAGCTTGTGATGAAAGACAGTGTCTTTTCTGTAAAACTGTTTGAATAATTAGCATAATATAAAAATACCTTTACAGTGCAGTTTGGAGCCCTACAAATCCTTGTTCTCATTTGTCTTATAGGTCTATGAGAACACACAGTATAATTAATTCACGATCCTTGATGCCAAAAAATATGGTAGCTCAGATATTTGCTGATTAGAATATAACTACTATTGTGCAAAATGGAGCAAATAGTTAAAATATCGTCACTAAGGTCCAAATTATGCTGGCAGTCTGAAAATAATTCATGCTTTGAGTTTTTTTTATAACTGAAGTATAATTAAACAGCTCTGGAAACGGATGGGTAGCGATCTTTTTCAAAAGTGAATGAGCTTAGATTAGACCTATAACAATTAAGTATCAGAATCCTAGCGTCTATAGTCAGACAAGCAGGGTTTTAAAATACTCATATTACAGTTAATTTTTAATCTTAATTTTTGCTTTGCTTTAATGTGTTTTCATTTTATTTCATATGTAAATTGGAGAGGTCAGAACTTTACTATTCAAATTCAGTTTTTCAAGTGAAAATCGGATTTGTGTACAGACATTGAAATGAATACATACAAGAGGTATGAGCAAGGCTCTATTTCTAATAAATTTTCATACTCTTTAGGGGATCTCTGAAATTATGGCTTTGAAGAACTATTTAAAATAACTTGCATATAGGTTTAAGGAACTCTTGATGTATGATGAAACCTAATTATTTGTGTAAACGTTTACGTATGAATTGATATTCTATTTTGCCAAAAAGACTTTCCTGTTAGTGCTAGGTAGAGCACCAGGATTTTGTTACTATGAGGGAAGGAAACTTGGTTCATTATCTTAACACTGAAGAGTACTTTTCCCTTTAAAGGACTTGCAGAAGCATCTAGAATGTGTAGGTGTTTCTCTAATGTTGGCGGAATTGCATTAAGTTTTATGACTGAAAGAATTACATGAGCCATTTAGCTTTGACCTGAAGTTGTCTGGATAGGGAGGTGTAGGCCTTGTGCACATTTATGGCCTTCAACAATTTAAACAGTTTCCAGGTTGGAACCTAAGCCTGTCTTTGCCTAGAAAAAATCTGAATAGTTTTAGGTATTACATGAAGCAGGTTGGTTCAGTGGTTTCGGAGTAAGCCTTGGACTTCGGAGACTGCCTCAGTTCCATGCTCTGCTGCAGACTTTCTGTGTGACTTTAGGCAAGATACTTAGTCTCTGTGCCTCAGTTCCCCATCTGTAAAAGGGGGATAGTAGTACCTCAAAGGGGTGTTGAGGATAAATACATTAAAGATTATAAGATCAGATAAGTACCTTAGATTGCAAGAAGCAGAGGAAGAGGGCAGGGGCCGGAGGAATCCATGAGGTCACAAAAACTGGGGCTTTGGGGACACACCATGCTAGGGAAATGGTACCACTAAGGCTGATAGGACAGCAAAGTGGGAAAGGGCAAACAAGGGGGCATGGACTGAAAATCTACAGTAGGAGGGAAGAAAATAAAGGCAAACTTGTTTAAAATATTTTGCTGGGTAGAACAGCAATTCTATTTTTAAAAAAATGATGTGCAGTTCCGTTGTGTGTATTTGTACTATCAAATATGCTCAGTTCATTAGAAAAGCATAATTTTTACTTCTGTTCAGTCCTGAAGACTTGGTCTTGTGGTTGCCTAGTTTTTGTATCTTGAATTTTGACCTCAGTGGTGCTATGCACATTCATTTTCTTTGAATTGTGCCTTGAGTTGACACCTGTGCAACCCTGAGTGACCTTAATGTGGTTGCACAGGTGCAAGTGATTAGAGCTTAGTAAACAAATCTGATGCATAGAAGGAATAGACTATAGCGCTCTCTCTGTTTGCTCTGCAGTTTTATAGGTCTTTTCAAAAAAGAGGAAAACACTAAAAACTGTCATTACTAACATTCAGATCTCAATACATAAGCAGCAGTCTGAGTAAGGTGGTGGTGATGATAAATGTATCCTTTTTTGCATTTGGGCTGCACTTTACATTTAGGGTATTAAAGCTCAGATTTTAGCTAGCAACTTTTTTACTAGCTCTGTTGGATTGATAGCCAAAAAACTTTGAAATAAAATGTGATCTGTTGAATCCCCTATATTTGAAAGACTGTAGGAAGGGAATCAGTGTTCTCCCCCAAGACAAAAATACATGTAAAGGCCAGTGTGTTTTAGAGGTGGGTGAAATAATTCTATACAGTACATAAAGTACTTTGGGATCTTTCTGGATGAAGTGAGCTATATAAATGTAAGATAATATTACTAATACTATAAACTAAATGTGTATAGTATACGCTTGCAGAGAATAGAGTTATCAAACTTTACAAACATGAGCTTCAATTGTTAAGACTCTGCCTCAGGTGTAAACTCTTGACTGAGCTGAAATATGCTATACATTCACATGTTAAATGTGGTTATTTTGAAGCACATGCTTTTTCTGGTGTGGTGTTTCGGACCAATGCAGTCTAAATTTCTATCTCCAAGAAAACATGATAGTAAAATACGTTAACTGTCTCAGACAAGTAACACAACGGAACCACTAACCCAGGAACGTATCCTTGCAACAAAGCCCGTTGCCAACTGTGTGTCCATATATCTATTCAGGGGACACCATCATAGGCCTAATCACATCAGCCACACTATCAGAGGCTCGTTCACCTGCACATCTACCAATGTGGTATATGCCATCATGTGCCAGCAATGCCCCTCTGCCATGTACATTGGTCAGACTGGACAGTCTCTACGTAAAAGAATAAATGGACACAAATCAGATGCCAGGAATGATCTCTCAGAAAACCTGGATTTGTGCTGGAAATGGCCCACCTGATGATCACTTTAGATAAGCTATTACCAGCTGGACAATGGGGTGGGAGGAGGTATTTTTTCATGTTCTCTGTGTGTATATATAAAGTCTGCTGCAGTTTCCACGGCATGCATCTGATGAAGTGAGCTGTAGCTCACAAAAGCTCATGCTCAAATAAATTGGTTAGTCTCTAAGGTGCCACAAGTACTCCTTTTCTTTTTGCGAATACAGACTAACATGGCTGTTACTCTGAAACCTGTCATCTTAAGTGATCACTCTCCTTACAGGTTTCAGAGTAGCAGCCCTGTTAGTCTGTATTCGCAAAAAGAAAAGGAGTACTTGTGGCACTTTAGAGACTAACCAATTTATTTGAGCATAAGCTTTAGTGTGTATGATAACACCCATTTTTTCATCTTCTGTGTGTATATAAATCTCCTCACTGTATTTTCCACTGAATGAATCCGATGAAGTGAGCTATAGCTCACAAAAGCTTATGCTCAAATAAATTGGTTAGTCTCTAAGGTGCCACTAGTACTCCTTTTCTTTTTGTACTAACACAGTTACTAGTCATCAAGTCTGTTTTAAAAAATGAGCAGTCTTAAAATATTACACTTTAAAGAATACTGTCAATTATATTTAACTCTTGGAGGAGGATATATAATAAACTGAACTTTATTACAACAGTTGATTTGGCAGACTGTTTTTCTTACCCAGCATAAGTCAACCGTATTCCTTTGTGCACTGCTTTATGTACTAGCATCAAGAATTTCAAAAGAACTGTTTCATGGATGTTTGAACTATTGCTTCAGCAGTGCTCTCATTTCTTGGTACGTGAATTCTCATTTTGGCAGGGTCTAAAAAAAGTTACCTTAACTGCTCTTTAAGACTTTTCAAGCTAATTCAGCTTATACACAGTTAAGTCAGTTATGCAGTCAATATTATTTTCATACTGTGTAACGAACTCTGTACTTATGTCAATGCTTTCAGACTATAGGAGTTAATTATTTTTTGGGGATTTTTGTTTTCCACTATATGTCAAATGTTTCTCTTATTATGGGTGGCTCAGAGAAGGAAACTGACTTGTGAATTTAAGGGAGGTGAAAGAACAGGAGTGAAGTAATGGTATGAAAATTTGGTCATGGTTGAAGGGAGCTTGGATTCCTCATCTTCAGCATGTGCCAAAAAATGGATTGGTATGAGCCAATGTAACTATGGAGTGATCCAAATAGCATGAGGTAGGCCAGGCCTGATTATTACTTCTATGAACTTTATCACTATAGTACCTGAGGTGATAATAGCATGACTTCAAAAGCTAGTCAGAGCTAGGATGAGACCTATAATCTGTTGGAATAGATGGAGGTTCTGGTTCATGCTCTAATGCTAGGAAGCCCACTGTATTAGAACTCCCCTTTGGTTACAAGTATATATAAGTAGGGCTTTCTTAAATTCTTTATTTTTTTTAATAATTTTGTTTTTGAGTATTTCTTTTGTTTTATCCATTATTATTTACATAAATAAAATACCTAAGTCTGTATACAAATAAAAACTGAATAAATTCCAGTTTATCAATACCGTATTATTTTTTTCTTTAGAATTATGCATTAAGCATTCCATGTCTTGAGACACTCACCAACCCCTACCACAGTCATCTATCCCAAAATACCCTGGACACTGTGGACAGATCAGTTTCCCCCTTGAAATTTATCTAGTACTGCAGCTCCCAGATAATCCCCATTTCTTTGTCCCCACTTAGTGAGATAAATCCTATGGGGCACCATGGATCTTCCCAACCCCTGCTACTTTCTTCTCCAGTCCCCCCTCTCTGTGTTTCTAGGGACCCCACTCTAGGCACCTCTATCCTCCCTTATGTATTCCCCCCCTTTCCTTTTGAGCCTCAGCTCCCATAAACTCATGTTAACCCCAGAAACCTCTCTCCTACCCCCTTAAATATTCTCCATCAAGCTCCAGGCCCCTAGTAGTCCCAGGAACCCCAGCTTCCCCCACTAACCCTCTTCCCCCAGAGAGGTGAGAGGCCTGAGGGTTGGGATGTCTGGTCCTCGTCCCGGGTTTGGGAGACCCTGGGCGGGGAGGGGAGATTAAGAGAGAGCCTGCCCTTCACTTCCCCCACAGTGGCTGCTTTTGTCCCCCCAGGGCTGGGCCAGGTTCCCCACTTCCAGTTTTGCAATCTTGTGCACAGGGTTCTAGCACCACTCAGATCTGACCCAGCCATTCCTCAGTGTTGATGACAGCAGGTTGGCCAGGCCAAATTAGTCAGTTGTGCTGCGACCCCATGTGCCAGGTTGCAAAGCCTGGAGTGTGTAGCTTGGCCCAGCCCCATGGGATAGGAACTGCCACTGCAGGTTGAGTTTTTTGTTTCTTATTTTTTATTCTGTTTCATTATTTTTTGTTTCACATTTGTAAAGTATACAGGACTCTGTATATAAATTTATCAAACACCTATTCTAAGATCAGTATAGACAGGAGTGTTAGATTGCTATATTGTCAGTGCCAAGCTCCTGTATTCAAGTATCTTGTAATAGCATAAGGTGCTCTATTGATAACAAAAATATATAAATTCACTAGATAGATGAGATTTACCAGAAACTATAAACTGTTCAGCTCCAGTTTTAGAATGTGTTAAATTGTTTTGCTTTCAGACCCTATCTATATAGAAATTGCATTAAAGCTCAAATGTATATGAATTGAAAATGTATATATTTTATATAGGATCAAAGGTACTGTTGTATCGGACCAGTAGGCCTTTATTTTTCACTTTCCCAACTCTTCTCAGTACCTTGCAGTCTGTTTTTCACCCTCCTCTTTCTGCTCAGGTTGCTTTCAACAAAAGGCAAGAGTAATTCTCTCCTGCAATTCAGTTGTCTTGAGTGTCGTCACTTTCTCCTTTTCCTTGTGTTTTCAAGCAACAGTTCTTGGTTTTGTTTTGATGGTTCTCCTATCTGCCCACATTTTCATCAGCACCCTTTTGGAGCTCCACTTTCTAGAGTGGATAAAAATCATGACTAACATTTTTATTATCACTTAATTTTTTTTTTTTAAATTTAAATCAAATTTCTTATTTACATATTGTTAGTTCTTCACTTCCATTTTATGGTCTTAAATTTTCAAAGTTTTAAAGTTTCCTAATTGTTAATAAAATTTCTGATTTTATGTAGTTTTTTTTTGTTTTTGTCTTTTTTTTTTTACTAAGAAACTTCACTCTTAAAATGCTCATCTGTGCTGGAAAAGACAAGCCCAAAGGCCTCATTAATATCCCCTATTATGAGACTATGCAAACACAAAATTGAAAAGCAAGTAGCCTATGCTCTGTGCCTCCTTTGTAAAGAGCTTTGAGATCTACTAGTGAAAAGCGATGTCTAAAAGCTAGATTATATTATTATTTGTGGCCAATATCACCATCCACTCTACTGTACTTCCACAGGTCAAAAGCTGAAATGCTTCAACCATCAGGTTTTGCAGTTTGAAGTCAATGGGACTTACGCTCTAAGCACTCTTTAAAAATCCCACCCTTAGATGCTAAAAGCAGGCTGAAGAGCCTAATTACAGGCTCCAATTTTTGAAAACTTTGGCCTGTATTAAAAAATTGTTGTTGTAAATTACCGGAAGTTTAAATAACTTTTTATTGTTAAAACAAAATTGTTTCACTGTTTGAAGTGACACAGATTTTATGCCATTACGTGACAGGTTCTTAATAAAAATATACTGAGTCCCTGATGCTGCAAACACTTATTTAACTTTATACAATGGGACTATTTCTGTGAGGAAAGTTATGTATCTGTTTAAGTGTTTGCAGGATCAGGGCCTTAATTTTCAATATTTTGATTTTTGCATACAGCAGTTTTACAAAATTATGATGATCTACCGATAGTATTATGAAAAAAAGCTTTCATGTTTTAATATACTATGAATTTTAATTGAAAATTGCAATATCACCAGTTTTCAGATTAGTTTTACAAAGCCTTGACTGGATTTAAATCAATGAAGGCTTTTTTTAATCAAGGTATTTCAGTCATGGTTTAAATCTCTCAATTGTGCTTTGTTTCTTTTCCTTGTTCCCCTCCATTCTTTTCCTCTTTCTTCTTTTGTACTTCCCAGAATGATCTCATTCATTCCCTGCCACTGATTTTTATGACCTTTTCATTGATTCTCATATTTATCTATCCAACTCCAGTTCTCCACTTGCTCTAGTTCATCTTGAATGACATCACTAAACCAAATATAGTAACTTCACATGATGAAAAGTAAACTCCTGATCTTTCCTCGTAAAACTCTGTGCTCTTCCATCCACCTTTTCTGTCACTGCCAATATTACAGCATTTTGTCTTCCAGTCTAACTCATTCCTCTTTCTTTAACCACTACAGGGCTCCAAGATATCTTCAGAGTACTTCATTCCTTCTTCTGCACAGTGATTTCCAGGACATTAGTCTGTACTTACATGATCTTTGCAGCCAAGATGGATTGATAATGCAGCTGCTAAGCTCTCTGCTCTAACCAATGCTTTCTCTACTTTGAAAGCTCCCATAATTCCACATCATCACCTTCTTTTCCACCCTTTCTTATGCTCCACCAAAGTGTCCCCCTTTGTGCCCTGTTTATTTTTCACTTGCTGTTGACTCAGGTCTCTTCTTAAGCCTAGAATAGCCTCTTTGCTATTATATTTAAAGCTTCTTGCCTCTCCTCCACAAAACTTCCAAACCCTCCTTATTGTGAAGCATTTGAACTGAAGTCACACTCTAGTCTGTATGTGTAGTACCTAGTTTCACTTGTGCTGTTAGACTTTAAGCCTTTTATGGGTGAGAGTGGTATCTGTTTGCCACTTGTTTCCTATAGAGAGTGCTGCATCCATAAGTATCTACTGACAAACATTTCTAGAGTGTCTTATTGTAGCAGTAGGGCATTGGTTGTAACATGCACTTGGGTTTATGTACTGGGGCACAATCAAGTCTTTATCTTTGTTTTAATTATTGGCTTTTGTCTTAATAGACGTTGTCTTTTGTTTTAGCTGTTTGAAGAATGTTATGACAGTGAAAAGTTTTACATCATGGGAGGGCTTTTTCTGATTTAATGTGGAAGGGTGTTCCAAAGCCTTGGACATTTCTTTTGTTTGTACGTACCAGGGCTAAATTAGCATAAGTGAACCAGATATTCATAACTGCTTTGGCTGGCTCCAGAACAAGAGGCTATTGAGCTAACCTCAGCCTTCCCCACTTGTAGATGAGCTCTAGAAACTTGAAATGGATTGAGTGTAGAGGAGGAGCCAAATTAGGTCATGAAGCATCCCACTTATGAGAGAGGCCACTAATCCATGTATCAACTGTAGCCTCTTCCAGAAGTTCTTATTTAGGCCCGGATAGAATTACCATAGTCCAGCTGAAGGTAACGAATGGATATACAAGGGCCAGGTCATAAGAATGGCCATACTAGGTCAGACCAATGGTCCATCTAGCCCAGTATCCTGTCTTGCGATGGTGGCCAGTGCCAGTTGCTTTAGCAAGAATGAGTAGAACAGGGCAATTATTGAGAGATCCATCCCTTATTGCTTCTGGCAGTCAGAGGTTTGGGGATAACCGAAGGAAGGGGTTATGTCTCTGACCATCTTGGCTAATAGACATTGATGGACCTATCCTCCACAAACTTATATAATTTTTTGAATTATACTTTTGGCCTTCACAACATCCCCTGGCAAGGAGTTCCACAGGTTGACTTAGTGTTGGGTGAAGAAGTACTTCCTAGTGTTAGTTTTAAACCTGCTGTCTGTTAATTTCCTTGGGTGTCTCCTGATTCTTGTGTTATGTGATGGGGTAAATAACATTTCCCTATTCACTTTCTCCACACAATTCATGATTTTATAGATCTGTCATATCCTCCTTACTCGTCTCTTTTCTAAGATGAGCAGTCCAGCCATCCAGGCAGAGTGAATGGCATTTTCTTCCTAGTAGAGTGTATCCAGAATCAGTAACGAGTCCAGAGTGGTTTCAAGGTTGTGCAGAGTCTTAATTATTAGGGCAGATGACTTCAGTTGAGTGTGCAATGGTGGTGCTTCCTAGTTCTTGGTAGTGCATGCATCCTTTAACCAGCTAATATCACTTACATCTCGCCTAGCTTCAGTTTGAGCCAACTGTTTATCTGTTCTTCAATTTCAGGTATTCCCTGGGATCTAGGAGACTGTGCTATCTGTACTGAATGAAAATATGTAAAACAATGTATGGTTGCTGTAGTGTTGGTATTATAACATGTCTCATCTTGCAAGAAACTGTAGTTGTTGCAACACAAGAGTGAGTTCTATGGGATTTGAAAAAATCAATGATGCAGGTGAAGAGTAACAGCTATTTATGACTTTATAGAGCATATTGAAAAGGCAAGAGAATATTTAGTTTAACTTTGTTCTGATAGCTTCTGCCAGGACATACATATAAGTCAGCAGTATATGGGAGGGAGTGGGGGGAGAGTTAAGAATTTCAGCATAGGCTTTACCCCACAAGAAGGTCACTTAGTGCCATTTCTGGGTTATGACCTGGCTTCAAACTAGAGTGGATGCTTGGTATTGCTTGGTATTGGCAGGGGCTCCACACATCACTGGCAGCGCAGTGGAGCTGAGTGGCTTCTGCCTGCCACTGCCACCTTTTCAATAATCTTGCAGAAAAACAAAAGGATTGGGATGGGATGCTAGTGAGTGAGGTCAGCTGTGGGTTTTTGAGCTTGGATTTCTCATGTATTTCAAGGTGTTCATAAAATTCCTCTCTCAGAAAGTCATTGTCTGTTTTTGTTCGCATTGGGCAAAGATTCTCTTTTCACTGACTGTTCAGGGGACATAGACTCAGGAAATGGGAGGTGGCGGTAGAACAAATTTCTTTAATGTTACTAGTTCCCTCATTTGTCAAAATGGGCTGAATTTTAACAGTGTGTGTTCTCCAAGTTTCTTTCCATCTCGAGGATGTTTAACTCCAGGCTGAAGAGCTCCTGTCTGATTTGCTTGACCATCAGCAAAATAGGGGTTGCCACAGGTAGTAAAGTGGGAGAAGGGGAGCTATCTCCTTTGTTAGACACTCCCCATGGCTCATGAAGTGCCAGTTGAGCTCCTCCCAGAGGCTGGCAGGTAATCCGTCAATATAGTAGCCAGAAACTTTCCCCCTTCCCTGCAATGGAACAGGTGACCAACAGGGGAGCTGCTGAGCAGCTGCAGCAAGTAAGGGACAACAGCTGCTCTGAGCACTCTTGGCTTTCAAACTAGAGCTGCTCCTGGGGCTGCCAGGGAAATGGTGTGAGGCAGCTTGGGAGATGGCACTGCCTAGCTCCTGCCAGCAGTGATGAAGCTGGTTCAAACAACTGAGTTTAAAAATCACAGAGCAGGTTAAGTAAAACACTTTGAGTTTATAATGCAGTACAGTTATTTTGAACATAGTACTGTAGTTCCCCAGGGCCATAATTAAGAGCTTTGAAGACCACAGATTGGATATCACTGATGATGATGAATGATTAATTCACAAATTGTAAACTCTGCTTCTAGCCTTTTCTATTGTGAAGTTTTCCTTTTAACTTATGCTTTCTCTGTGTTAAATTGTTGTGCATGTAATAGCTTTAAAGATAGGGCACTTTCGGATTATGATTTTAATGTCTGCAAACATCTTTTATAGTAAGAACATCTTAGTCCTTGAAGTGAAGTATGTACATGAAAATTTCGGAGACTATTCACAAAATGAAAAGGAGTACTCGTGGCACCTTAGAGACTAACAAATTTATTTGAGCATAAGCTTTCGTGAGCTACAGCTCTGTAGCTCACGAAAGCTTATGCTCAAATAAATTTTAGTCTCTAAGGTGCCACGAGTCCTCCTTCTCTTTTTGCGGTTACAGACTAACACGGCTGCTACTCTGAAACTTGAGAGTATTTAGTACTTTTAATGTACATCAGGGGTCTCAAACTCAGTTTACCTTAGGGCCAGTGTCAGTCCTCAAATCCTGTCAGCAGGCCAATAATGTCACTCATGCTGCCCAGAACCAGCCCCGTCCCCACCTGCGTAAGGCTCTGGGAGCGAGTTTTGGTGGGGGAGGAGATCTGGGGTATGGGATTGGGGTGCAGGCTCTGGGAGGGAGTTTGGGTGCAGAAAGGGTGAGAGGTTGGGCTCTGGGAGGGAGTTTGGGTGGGGGAGGAGGTCTGGGGTGAAGTTTGGGTGCTGGGTGCAGGCTCTGGGCTGGGGCAGGGGAGCAGGAGGAGGGGGTGCTGGGTGCAGGCTCTGGGAGGGAGTTTGTGGGTGGGAGGGGGTATGTGGGAAAGGGGAGGCGGCAAGCTCTGGGAGGGAGTTTGGGAGTGGGAGGGGGTGTGTGGGGTGGGGGTGCAGGCTCTGGGAGGGGGTTGGAGGGCATGGCACCCACCTGGGACTCCAAGGTGGTGTGGGCCAGGGGGCCTCCATGTGCTGCTGCCCCCAGATACCATCTTTGCAGCTTCCCATTGGCTACAGGGCCGCTTGGGGTGGGGGCAGCATGTGGAGACACAGCCCCGCCCTGGGGCCGGCACACATGTGGAGCGAGCAGGCAGAAGCCACTCAGCTCCACTGCGCTGCCAGTGATGTGTGGAGCCCCTGGCCATTGTAAATCTCCTGGAGGGGGCGGGGGGAGTGCCCGGGGGCGGTAGGCAGGGCCAAGGGAAAGACCCGGTCCCAGAATTGCTGGAGCCCTACAGGCCACATTGGGAAGGTTTTCGGGCCGCAGATGGCCCGCGAACCAGGAGTTTGAGACTCCTGATTTACATCATGTTAATATTTTAAAATCCCTTTCAAATGCCAGTGCAACATTTTATAGAAAAGACTTCTGGTAGCAATGTACCTTCCGGTACTCTTATCAGCTACTTCTCAGGAAAAGGCTTTTGAGAGAGTTAAAGGTTAAACACAAAGTTCAAACACTCTGGCATACTCAAACATGGCAGGAAGCGGAAGTGATGATTATGCTAACACAAAAATCACAAGAATGGAAAATTGTATATTAATATTACACATGAGAATACAAAGATTTGAAGAAAATTGAGAACTTGCAAGGCATGGAGGTGGGGAAAGGTAACCTTACATACTGTACTGGGTTGTTACTCCAATCTCTCTTTGTTAGCATTAGTACTATTAGCAAAAGATAACAGTACTAATGCTAACAGAGTTAATAATTTAGGCTCTGATCATGTGGAGTTCGGTTGACTTCCGGGGTGCTCCATGTGGGTTCCATCATCATTGCTTCCATTGTTCTCAGTGCAGGACTGGTGCTTTAACTGGCAAATGAGGTATCAGACTGGGAAATTGTTAGAAACACCTGGTACTTCCTTACATTTTATAGGACACTTTTACTGGAATGTGTGCAAGAGTACACCCAGAAGAAGCCAGCCTAACTCTAAACAAGAAACCAAGAGAGCAGGAGCTAATTTTACTTAGGACTTATGTAAACAAATATGAAGAACGTTAACTGACCAGTCTCAGTTACATGGCTTAAGAAATGCTTCGTTTCCTAGTTTTTCACTGGATTAGGTTTAGTAATGCTAGACTTAATACAAGCTATTTGAAGGTATGGGGAAAATCAGGAATACTTTTTACATCCTAGAAAACTAGTATTGGATTTTAGAAGGAAGGCAAAGGAGTTCATATGCTGCTTTATAAATTTATAGCAAAACATTTAGGCATGTGAGTGCATTACTTAAGCATATGCTTAATGTTCTGCTGGATTGGGACCTTAGTCATATAGGGTTTTAAAAAGCACCTAGGTGATTTAGGAGTAAAAATCTCAGACTTTCAATGGGACTTGTATTCCATAACTCCCTGTAATATTTATGGGTACAACTTGAATACATCTACTGAATATTCATGAAATTATATTTGCATTATAACTTTTTTTTTAGCTTAAGTGCTGGTGAAATGTTAGATTGGTGGCCTTGGAACCAAACTCCTTATTCAAAGAAGAGGAATAGTATAGGACTTGGACAACTGTCATGCCACTCTTGAAGGATCTCTTTAGATGTAGTATGGTAGTTCATTGTCTCTCTAAGAATGCCAGTAGTAATAATGGCATTGTGAGTTAGTTGTCCCTGAGCAGTGGAAACACAGCTGCTAAATCATGTCACATAGTCCACCAAACTGCCATCTGATGGTAACCACTTTTGCCTACTACCAACCTGAATTGGATTAGAACTAATATTAATTTATTTAAGTGGAATGTTTCTATAGCATAATATAATGGTGATAATTTTTTTACAATTGAAAGTGTTCTACTGTGATTTTAGCCTGGATTCAAGTCAAACTTATATCTGCTACATGTTCATATTCTGTGGGTTTTTTAAAGAAAACAATAGAGCGTCTTATTAATACAATTACTAATTTTGAACTAGTGTTCTGCAGAAAAAATATATTATGAAACTCAATATTGTAAACCATCCTGTAGTTTGTTGGATTTTCAACAAAAGATGTACAGGAATCAGAAGTGGAATAGTTTTGTAAGCCAAAAATTAGAGGATGAAGTTTTGAAGCACACATTTTTCTCTTGTTAAATCCAGTATACTGACAAGTACAACAACCCTTCTGCACTTTGGCCCCAGTTCTGCCAAGCCTTAAGGCCTAGGCTTAGTCGCACTGTCTTCAGTGGAACTAATCACATACTTCAAGTTCAGTATGTGAATAAATCTTAGCATGATTGGGGTCCTTGAGAACTGTTCAGACTTATGTGCAGTTTCAGAAATATTTGTTTTAAAATCCCATTACTGTTTAAAACTTTAACCTTTCTTCAGCTGTGGGTATTATAAAGTCAGTTCTAGATTCTGGATCATCTCATCAACCATTCATCTGCTGTTCTTCTGTATTCTCTTAAAAATGTAATAGGAAACAATTTTCTGTGAAGACTCTCTAATAGTTTTATTTAGCAGATCTCAAATATGGGCTTTTGAAACTTCATTCTCTACCTTGTTGGAAAAAATGGGTATAATTTTTCTTGTTTCAGTTTCTGTGGAGTCTCTGCAGAGAATAGAGTTTCAACCTGTTTTGACAGGAAATCCACTACCAATATTTGCTTTTTATAGACCTCCCATTTTTCTGGTCTGCCTATACTTTTTAGCAAACAGTTAAGTTGTAATTGTGCCCATAGTGTGACACAGTTTTCTAGGGGGTATAAATGGTGAAATTTAGGAGATAGGATACCCCTGTATCATAAAGCTGCTGCTTTATTTAAATGAAAATATACCTGGTGCTAAGTGTGGCCAAATTATGGACACAATTTATGTAACCGCCATTCTTGATCTTGCCATTATTTAGTTATCTTTGCAGAAGGGAAAAATCTCCCCACTCTAAAATGATCCCAGGAACTTGTGTGTGAACTCTTAATAGTATGATTACTAGATGAGGCTGTCTTAAGGACTACCATACATCTATTTCCACAGTTAGTCATATCAGCAGCATATACTATGTCTCTGACCTGAGATGTTGATCTGTAAATTGTACACTGCTTGAGCAAATACTAGTTTCACAGTAAAGTCTTTTATCTGTTTTTTTAATAAGGTGACCCATCACCATGGTATTTCATTTCCTTCCAAGTTTCTGCTTACTAAAAGCTTAAGTTTCATTCACCATCTTTAAATTCATTGCCATATTTCTCAGTTCTTAAGTATTCCTAGTACGTTCACTTTTTTAATGGTGGGATGGCAGTGATAAAAATTAGATTTATTTTTCTCTGATTTAAAGTGAATAAAACTGTGGACTAGTGTACATGGTGACAAGGGTTTAGTGGCATACAGAAATTGGAAGCTGTAGATAATCACACCCAAGCAGGTGATCCCAAATATAAATATGTAATTAAAAATGTGACTACAAGTACCTCGCGTCTTGCCATGATGCGTGTGTGTGTAGATATAGATAATGTCAGTAGATCTCTCCTCCCTTTCCCCCCACCCCAGTATAAATAGGGGGAGAGAGACTACCTGATGACTTTTAGACAAGGATATAAACAGTGGAAAAAAATGGATGACAACATTCTAATAAACTTTTAAAGTAAACTTCACCATGTTGCTCAGTAGAGTAGTCTGAAAGCTCCCATTGGTGAAAAAATTTATATACCTAAACTTAATTGTACAGAGTTGAGATGCTAATTAAAATTGGTATTTTTAATCTGTACTGTCTCTGACAAAGTATAGAAGCATAATGCAAGACTATAAATGCTTCCCATCCTGCTTTAAAATGTGTTTACATCAGGAATATGATGAATTTTCGTATGTGAATTTTTAATGTTGGTTTTACTTGGATTTTTAGACCACTATTCCAAAAGGATGGAAACTTGCTTGCTTACAGTGTCATATTTAAGAGCCAGTGACTTTCCTGGCTCCTGAGCATAAAAGCAGAAGAGGATGATGGAATGGTCTGTAAGTGAGATGGAACAGCAAAAGATGAAGCAGACAAAATGGAAACAGTGGTCAGCAGTATAAATAAAGACTCAGAGCTGATTTTCCAAAAAAACACATGATGGTATCACAAATCAATGCCAAAGATTTTAGTTTTGAGTTTACATAGTGTGTGCATAACTACTTATAGCTGTACATGAATACTTAATCTTCCTCACCTTTTAATAGTAATCAAGAGTGAAAGATTTCTGATTTTTGGCTGAAATTAGTGTGCTTTGTACAAGATTTTCACATATAAAGATGGCTGCCCAGAAGCCCCTCATCTGCATTTCCTTTCCCTAAACATGTTTCAGAGGGGTATTTGTTAGTCTGTATCAGTAAAAGCAATGTGGCATCCTTGTGGCACCTTAGAGACTAACAAATTTATTTGGGCATAAGCTTTTGTGGGCTATAACCCATGTTGTTTTCCCTAAACAGAGTATGATAAGCTATCTCAGACAGTCGGGCTGCTGATAAATAACCTTTTTTAACTGCAAAAGACCTATTTGTTAAAAGTGAGAAGAAATGTAAATCTGTTATCTAACCCTTTGTGCAAATTAGTGAAAGAATCTTTGATTATCCTATGCTGATCTTGTGTAAACTAATAGGCATGCTGTTCTACCAGTATTTAACACACACACACCAAGGTTCTCAACTCAGGGTATATAAAAACTTAAGTACTTAATAGTTGTATTTCAAAGAAATGTATAAAAGTTACTCCTGTGGTGGGGAAAAAACACTTGATCTTAATTTGACTTGTTCCTATGTGGAAGCTCCTTTCCTGAAAATTCTTCTAGTAGTTGAAGCTGTGCTCAAAATGTACAGAGCAGTTTTATAACCAGTGAAAGTAAACTTTTTGTTTTAGTCATTGTTTTTGTTTTGCAGTGTAATGTTCAGGCTCAGAAATGCCTTATGTGGATCGTCAGAATCGCATTTGTGGTTTCCTAGACATTGAAGAAAATGAGAACAGTGGGAAGTTTCTGCGGAGGTACTTTATCCTGGACACTAGGGAAGACAATTTGGTATGGTACATGGATAATCCACAGGTATGACAACATCTGGAATAAAATTGTGGAAGTTACCAGAAGTCAAATATTTTTTTGACCTAAAGCAAATCTATTGTATACATGAAAGAGGGTTTCAGAATGAATTTCATCAAATTTGCAGCTCTAAATAAAAGCTTTTACATAAAATATTAATATGTAGCTAAATCATTTGTATCCCACTTCCTCGATTAGACTACTCTGTGAAACTCTCTATTTGTAGGGGGAAAACTGTAATTAATGTTTCACAGTTTAAATAATTTTGTTAGCATTTGGAGTTCACAGTCACACCTGGAAAATTCAAGCAGATCTTGAATTCAGTATAACATGCATTGTAGTGGCATAGATAAGGGATTTGAAATACAGGTATAAGTTCAGAAAACTCCTGAAATCAAATCCAACTTGTATTGGATAATACAGTATACAGCATGCACATCTATCATTATCAGTAAGTACTTAAGCATGGTGCCTTTTCTCTATGTTGAACAAGTTTGGTTTTCTTATTTTTGTTTTCTTTTTTTGGTCTGTGATCCAGGACCAAGGCTTGGGGAAACTTTAAAGCTCAGATATAAAAACTGTTAAAACTTCAGTTTCACAGCACTTCTCAGTTTTTACAGAACTAACATCCACTAACATACTTTTCAGTATTTTTAATTATACCGTTGCTTTTTAAATTACACTCTTGATTACCCTCTTGCTTTTCTCAACTGAAATTCTACTATATTTTAAAATAAAATATCTCATGTTAGAATTATAGGTTAGTGCTTTATGCAGTTACACCAGTTTTCTGCTTCCTATCTCTAATGGTCTGAAACCACAGCCCCTAAAATCAAGTTATAAGTGGTGTGAGAGAGGAAGGGCAAGTTGTTAACAAGAACTAATTGATTACATTTTTAAGGCTTGTTTTGCAAATTAATAGGGCTAGAAATAAATGACATACCACCACAAAAATAAGGAAAAAGGATGTAACTTTCAGAACTAGTCCTCATAGTTAAAAATATTTTATTTGAGATCTGAATTATTGCGTAAGAGCAACCATTCCAAACTCTGGGCATGCTTGGCAAACTATTAGAAATACAATTAGTACGTAACACTCTTTCCAAAACTCAGTGTGTGTGCTACCCTGGGAATAATGTGAGTATAGCCAAAAAACAGTGAAATGTCCTACCAGTGACCCCTTCCGTTATACCAGTGAAATTCTAATTCATGTACTTCTGCTGACTGCAACTGTGGCAGTGTCTCCTGAAGAAAAAGGTAGTCTCTTTAAATAGGTAGGTTCCAAAACCATTTATATCTTCATTGGTCAAAACCAATACCTCAGAATCAATCCAGGAAACAGTAGGCAGCTACTACAGATGAGATATATTCAATTTGCTCACTAAATGACTCACTGTTTCACAAGCAGTCTACCAGATTCTGCATCAGCTACATTTTCTGGATTGATCCAAGATGTGTTCCCATGGAGAGTATATTGCAGTTGTCTGATATCAAACTGACAAAGACATGGATTAGAGTTGCAAGAGGAGCATCTGAAATAAATGAGGATGAGAGAAGCTGATCTTCCCCTGGCTTCTTACTTTTCTAATTGTTTGAAGTTTTTAACCAGATCCCCAGATTGCAAACCCGATACATAGAATCATAGAAGACTAGGGTTGGAAGAGACCTCAGGAGGTCATCTAGTCCAACCCCCTGCTCAAAGCGGGACCAGTCCCAACTAAATCATCCCAGCCAGGGCTTTGTCAAGCCTGGCCTTAAAAATCTCTAAGGATGGAGATTCCACCACCTCCCTAGGTAACCCATTCTAGTGCTTCACCACCCCCCTAGTGAAATAGTTTTCCTAATATCCAACCTAGACCTCCCCCACTGCTCCTTGTTCTGTCATCTGCCACCACTGAGAACAGCCTACCTCCATCCTCTTTGGAACCCCCCTTCAGGTAGTTGAAGGCTGCTATCAAATCCTTCTCCTGGCAATGGATGATGCTGAACTAATGCCACTGGAGTTGTCCCTGGACCTTAAAACTGTTGGTCCCTTAAAGTAGCGTTGGCGCAGGTTTAGGACTTCTTATAATTGAAGTACTGCGTCTTTAGGCTATTGCATTTTTCAATTTTAATACTTGCCTTTCTTAATGAGGTGTTGATGTTTATTTGGAAACTACTTGCAATCCTTAGATGAAAGGTGTTACGTAAGTGCAAAATACTAAATTCTTAACTCTGCTTCCATATTTTCAAGATGCACACATCTTGATGCATTGTGTATCCATATACACCTCTACCCCGATAAAACACTGTCCTCAGGAGACAAAAAAATCTTGCCGTGTTATAGGTGAGACCATGTTCTATAGAACTTGCTTTGCCTCCCAGTTCCTTGTTTCCTGACCCCCCCACCCCCTGACAGGCTGTCACCGGCAGCAGCGGGAAGTGGAGCAATGCGGCCCCAGCCTGTGCCACTTCCCAGATGCGGCGCTCTGCTTCCCGCCGAAAGTGAGGGTGGGGAAAGGATGCCCCCTGTACTCACCTGCTGCGGGAATATGTTGAAATTTTCAGCAGTCTTAGTACCAAATGTTTTTACCAACCTCATCTGTAGAAGATTAGTTACAAACATTGTAGTTTAACCTTCGCTCATGCCCACCTCCAAAAAAAGTTTTAATTTGTCTCTTTAAAAAAAATCTAAATCAATAATGGGATTTCTGTAGGTTAAAAAAAAAGACGAATACATACTTTAAATTTTGCTTCATTTTTGTCCCAAGACCAATAATCCTGGGATTTGTGATACTTGGTAGGAAATAATTGCATCATATGTTAAAATGTTGTGTGAAATGTTTTGGTGACAGTTAAGTCTCATTGAGAAGCATGAGATCTTAAACTTGGCCTTTAGAAGATTAATACAGAAGCAAGATTTTTAGGCATGTTTTAAAATGAAATTTTTACTTCTGCTTAACACTCACAAAAAACTTCATTGAAGTCACTGGAACTACTTGCATACATGAGCATCTGGGATTAAGTCTGGGAGCTCAACTTAAATTCCAGCTGATTTAATTCTCTTTAGTTTTAGTTATTACTTGTGGATGTTAATTGCAAAACTTAGTCTATTCTATTAAAATAACCAGTGTGGATGTGCAAGGGTAAGAGAGTGAGTGACAGCATAAATTAGAAAAGACTATCTTGAATGAGAATTTGTGGTGGGAGGAGAATAAATATAGGGAAATGTGTACATGACAAACATGGCTTCATTCCCTCTTTTTTCCCAAAATAGGTCATGACGTAGCTTTTCTTGTTAGCTACTTTCTTTTTTGTCCGTACCTATGTATTTTGAACATAAACTGTCCTATTATGGAACAGAAGTGAAGTGAAACTGAAGATAAGAAGGAATGATAAAATAAAGAGATGCACAGCAAGTTTCACTGGAAACAAATTAAATAGAAAGTTCACCATATTTTACCACTGAATGCAGTAAAACGTACATAATTGTTTTGCTCCTTTAAATTGCAATTCCCAACTATAGACTTGCTATGAAAAATAACACAAATACGTGTTAATATGCTAATAGGCCAGTGCGTGGTACTTGTTGCTGTTACTAGTATCAAGAGACTGTCACAATCCAAACTGCAATCAGGCTTGTAGACTTAACATTGCTGGTAAGGAACTTGTACACCTTCCATTTTCCTCCAGTTGACTTAATATCCCAGTCTTTTGCAACAATACTAATGTATTTTAGAAAGTACTGTTACATAAGGAAAGCATTCTTGGAGGTAGCTGAATGTCCCTTTTCTATCAAAATATGTAAGATGCCATCATCTTGACTCAACATCTGTTAAGGAACAAGTGTGCTTTTAGGAGCATTTCCTGGTTACAAATCTGCAAGAATTCTTTTTCTTATAGTAAAATGCATAAATCTCTGAAACAATTAACACCAGCATTATTTCCAACAACCATTCAGTTTTAGTTGATTACCAGATGTTTGTTTAATAAATGAAACCAAATAGTTTAAATCCTGTTAAAGCATACATTGTGTTGGATGTTGTATTGTGAATGCAAGTGTATAGAATTTTTTTTGTTCATGAAGCTTAGATTAGATTCATGATGCATGTATATATAGAACGTGTTATGTGGTAGGAGGATAATTTAGTTTCATGCCATATTATTTTGCTTTTTTTTTAATAGAACCTTCCCTCTGGCTCTCCACCTGTTGGAGCTATTAAACTTACCTACATTTCAAAGGTATGTCAGTTGACCTATAAGTGATATACTTCTTGTCTATGTGTAAGATTGTAATTCTATCAGTAGATTTTGGTGATACTAGCAGCTATGATTTTATGAAATTGCCAGAACTCCTTACTGAATAATTTTAATTGACGAGAGTTAAGACACCAGCTGGAAGAAGGATGAAAAGATTAGAAAACATATCTTATAGACTCAAGGAACTCAAACAATTTAGATTAACAAGGAGAAGGTTATGTGGGGGAGGGGGTGACTCGATTAGTCTGTAAGTATGTACATGGAGAACAAATATTTGATGGGCCTTCAGTATAGCAGATAAAGGTATAACCAGAACCAGTGTCTGGACATTGAAGCAAGACAAATTCAGACTGGAAATAAGGCATGAATTTTTAATGGGGCTATTTAACCACTGGAACAATTTATCAAGTATTGTGGTTGATTCTGTGTCACAGACAACTTTTAAATCAAGATTGGATTTTTTCTGAAAGTTATGCTCTAGTTCAAGCAGGAATTTATTCAGGGACATCCTGTGCCCTGTGTTGTTCAGAAGGTCAGACTAGATGGTCACAGTGGTCTCATCTGGCCTTACCTGTGAAATTACAGGTAGTAGATTTGTGGGGTATATCTGATGATATACTAGGGGGGGGAATTAATGTGGTTACTGCTCCTGAAGTTTCAAGAAACATTAAAAGCATTAGAGCTAGTCAAAGCAGTAGGGAATGCAGAAACCCGTCTAGGTGTTCTTTTTAACCGGCTTCTTGGTGATACTTGTCTAGATTTGCTTCCAAAAAATTAAATTCCAGCTATTCGTCCTTGTATGTAATAGAATTAGCATTCTAAACTGTGGATTCAGGTTGAACTCTAATTTGAACTTGTACCTATTAATCTGTGTTCCAGTTTGCCTCTGAGAAACTGAAGCCATTTACAAAGGAAAGAATACTCATTTAATATGATAGTTTGCAGATCGTATAATCTCTTAAAGAGCAACGCAGGAAACTTCTAGAAACAATTTAATCAGAAACTAAATACTTGTAGGGGTGCAAAAATTCATAGAAAATGGAGCAGAAGGAAGCAAATTTTGAGGTTAGGTTGATAGAAAATATTACAATGTCCTGTAAGAAATAAAAAGAATGGGAAAATGAAATTGCCTTCTCTTGTCCATACATCTCATTCCTGTTCTTCCTTTCTCCAATTATTTTGATACCTTTACTTTCCTTTTTTACTATCTTCTACGATCCATTCTGCAATCTTCTTGTCTTCTGGTTAACTTTGGGTGACATTGGGTCATAAGGGTAGGTAGATGTCCAGGGACACTACCACCGATGTGCTTACAACTATCATCATTCATCTCGTATTTGCTTAATTTGCCCTAAATTACACAGCTCTTCTTGAAATTTCAAGTCCTAAATCTGAAAAGGTGCACAAATCAGGTTTGGGTTGAAGGAATATTACGGTGATGAGACACTAGAAATGCATTAGCGGAGGAAGAGGGTTAATAAAATCAAAACTCAAAAACAAAATCCTTATTCCAGACTTTTATTTATCCCAAAAAAATTTTTGGAGTTCATGAAGTCCAGTAGGGACTTTGCTGTTGCTATTGATTTCACATTCATTATGCTGAAATACTACTAATGGGTAGCAATTTAAAATCCTAAAATAAAGATGAGACTAGCTTTCTTCACTTGTGCTTTAGATGCTTGGCAGAATTTAACAAGTGTCAAGGAATGGCTTTCACTTTCCAGGAATGAGATGGGTCCCTAAATGTAAGGAATGGAAACATATATTTTATGTTTCCATGTAATGTTGAACTGTTAATCTTAAACTGAATGTGTATGTTATATAATGTACACACTAGATATTGTACATGTAATGTCACTTACAGTATTTATTATACATGTTAATTTTCTCATTAGGTTAGCGATGCAACTAAGCTAAGGCCAAAGGCAGAATTCTGTTTTGGTAAGTTCTAGTGTATTCGACATCTGTCAAATTGCTCTTTTTAAAATAAAAAATAAAAAAAAAAAATAAAAAATTGAAACCAGGGTATGTTCTGCAGTTCTAATATTAGGTACTACCGGTAGTGCTTGTTAGTTCTAAATTTATTTATATTCCTGATTTCCTTCCTAATATAAAGGGAGAACGTTGGTTTCTTTTATGAGTTTTTAATGGCTTTTTAAAAACTGCAGCTTACTGAGCTACAAGTGACTAGCTGGCAGCTGTTGCTGGGATGTTTTGGGGCTTTTTTGAATCAGTAGGTAAACTAATTAATTTAAATAAAGAAGATGGGTTGTTCTCAGGGTATCTGACACAGATAATTCAGCTCTGAAGGCAAGTAAGTGAACTATTTTAATCTGTATTATAGAGGGAAAAGTTATGTTGATATTGTAGATACACCAATATTAATGATGCCTGTCAAATTGTTTGTTGTGTTAAACTTTGGTCTAATGGTTAATGTTATGCTTAAGAAAAACGTTTTGTTTACTCTGTTTACTGGCAGTTTAATCCTTTAGCATAAAGTGAATTTATAGCTCTGATTCTTTTTCTAAAAGCACACATTTATTCTCCTTTTCTTCCACTGTTTAATGTATGAAATGGCATTTGTCCAGAATTTATCATAATCTAGAATCCTGTGACAGAAGCAATTTGGATCTTGAAAGTTCTCTGCAAAAACAGAGCAGTTATTCATCCCAATCTGAAAATCTAGCCTTATATCTACATTCAAAGAAATATTTTGACACAGCTGTTCAATAAATGTTGCTGGAGATATATCTAGGTTATACTTTCTCGAACACACTAGGTAAAAGTATATGTTAAGCCTGTTTCTCCTTTCTATTAACTATTCCTTGTATTATGGGAGCACAGCTATAGATCCAAAAGGCAACCTAGTAGTCCTCTATGCTGCTTCCTCTCAATATGTAGCCTACTGTGTGCAGTTGTAAAATGCAGATTGCATGGCCAGATGCTTAGACAGTTCCTATTACCATACATAGGCACGACTCCTGTTGATCTTGGGGCCTGTCACTGGAAACACCTGTATGCATTTTTTTCTCACTAGTTCTTTGAAGCTAAAAGCTGGTATTTTTGATGTGTTTAATGTGTCAAGACTTGACTGTAGATCCCATACAATTATGTAACAAGAACAACATAATATGAAAATAGACTTGTACAATTTGTGCATTTGTTTTCTGAAGAGCGTGTTACGCACTTTGGTCTCGATCCTCACATCTGAGTTACCCATGTTCAGTACAGAAACTGAAGGGATGGACAGCAGCGAGGTGGCTCCCCCAATTCTTGAGGCTGCTGAGGGCTCTGTAAGTTAGGGAAGCTTCAGGACTGCTGTACAATTAATACCTGCCTACAATAGCCCCAAGAGATGGCTGGAGACTTCCAGAACATAGCAGTGTTATGACTGCGTACTTCACACTGCAGTCTGAAGGTTATGGGGCCACCTGGGGATTTCCCAGCACCATGGGTATCTCCAGCTGACCAAGTAGCCCAGTTCTACGGTGGGTTTGTGTTACCCGGTCAGCTCAAAGCAGTCCCTTATAGGGACTGCTTTGGTGCGTGCTGCTATTCACATCTCCATTGTCTGTACTGTGGTGCAGCCTAGACACAGCCTCAGTTGAAAAGATAGGTGTAATTCGTCCTCCTTTGGTGTAATTGGTCTTTGGCAGTATTGTTGGTCCTGCCAGGTAAAATAGGAAAGAAAGAGACTGGGGGAAGCTTATGCACATTTTGCTTATGCACATCTGCTCTGTTAAATTATCAAAATATTTTGAGAATTATATTTTAAATAAGTTTGGACTTTTTTTTTCTGCAAGTGTTACATACTGTATCAAATTTTTAACAATCTCATTCCACAGTCTTGGATGTTGTGGATTGATAGTTGACACTACTGTCGTCAGTTTTAGCCCAACTTGTGAAAATGTAATGGATCATTAAGAATGTCACTGACTGAACAAAAAGAAAAGGAATACTTGTGGCACCTTAGACTAACAAACTGACTGAACAACGTGGGCAGCAATGGACTAGAGCGTTATGACAGAATACGTTGATTTTGCTATTCTGCCTAAGTTTTCAATCTTGAGTGAAGATTTAACGTGACTAATGTTTAATGTAAACCAGATCTGTTCCTACTTCAGGATAAATATTTTTCTACTGATTATTAGCTTATGTTAATGTATTGGCCTTGACCTTTACTCTGGGAGCCCTGTAGTTTGGACTATTGGCATGTGTATTGCAGCACACATGCTGAAGAGCTGAATTGTAACTACCTTGTGTAGATGCTGCTGGTGTGAACTAAAAGTTACCTAGTTTTGCTTTTACGTAGTCCTGTTTGAAGAGGGATACATTAACAAGAGCTGGGTATCTTTGGGTTTGCGCTAGCAGCATTCACACAGAACAAATTTAGCATAGCAGTTTAATGCGTGCTGCAATTCACATCTCCATAGTCTGTGCTGTGGTGCAGCCTAGACACAGCCTCTGTTGAAAAGATAGGTGTAATTTATTCTCCTTTGGTGTAATTAGTCTTGGGTAGTGTTGGTACTGCCAAGTAAAATAAGAATTGGCTTGAGTCAATAGACTGCTAAATTCTGATAGTAAAATAAGAATCTTTGTATACATTTTGAATATTTTCTTTAAAAACGAATTTTAGTTTAAATAAAACCAGTTATTAAATAGAGCCCCAAAGTTCATGCAATTCATGATCATGCATCTACCCAGGACAAAAAGTAGAAATATTAGTCTGATCTTAAGTTAAGTTGTCCCTTAAATGCTACGTTTTCAAATTAGACCAGACTTACCTATATTAGTCTGTCTACATTTAATAGTAGTACTCTGAATGTCTATTTTATAACTTAAATGTAAATTGTGCAACGTTTATTATTTTCCTTAATCTTTCACTTTCCTCTGGTTCTTTTCCCCTGAAAATACAATTATATTTTAGTTTCTCCCATCTTAAAAATACCCATTCACGACCCCACTTCCCTCTCTGTCTACTTCCCCATCTTCTTCTCCCGTTCCATCTTTAAGATAATTGCACACGGTGTTTACGATCGCTGTCTAGAATTCCTAGACCCTCTTCAATCTTTCACCCTTTCTGCTCAACTGAAAACACAATTACCAATTACAATTATCGGTTGCATCCGATGAAGTGAGCTGTAGCTCATGAAAGCTCATGCTCAAATAAATTGGTTAGTCTCTAAGGTGCCACAAGTACTCCTTTTCTTTTTGCAAAGTGTCTAGTGATCTCTCTGTAGCCAAAACTCAGAAACAGCACTCCATCCTTGTCCTCTTTTAGCTGTCAGCCACCTCCGACACAGTTGACTATGCTGTTCTTGAAATCTTATCCTTCCTTGGCTTCTGTAATTCTGTCCTCCCCGGTTCTTCTACTTTTCTAACTGCTCCTTGAGCATATCCTTCAGAGAATCCTCCTCCAACTTAAGGTAGGGATTCCTTGGTTTCGTTCTCTTTCCTTCTGCACCTTATCTCTGGGAAATCTCTCACACACACACGCATTCAATTTAACAGTTCAGATACATGTCTCTTGTTGAAATTAAACTCTGAGCCTGTCTCGCATCATCTTCCCATGGATGTCTAGCAGTCAGCTCAAGCTCAACATGACTGCAACCAAGCTCCCCCAAGCCCTCTCCGCTACTTCCTTTCTCAATCACTGTGGGCAACATCACCATCCTGCACGTCACTCAGCCCATAGCCTGAATATCATCTTAGACCCGAGTCTAAGCTTTCATGCTTGTTAGACCTTTCTCTAGGTTTTCACATCTAGGCTATGTCTAAATCTTCCAGATTCTTTCTGCATAACTTCACTAAGATACAGCCTTTCCGATTGATCCTCATAGCTAAAACTCTCATTCAGTTATTACCTCATATCTTGATTACCACAGCATTTTTTCCTCTGGCTTCAGCAATTGTAATCTTGCCCCATTCATATCCATTCAGAATGCTGCTGCAAAGCTCCTTTTTTTCTAGCCTGTTGCTATGTCACCCCATTCTGCATGCTCCACTGGCTTTCATTTTCAGTGCTTTTCATGACTTATCTCTCATTTAATATTGGAAAGGTTGACTCCCACCTCTGATTGGCCTATGGTGCCAGCTTCTATTGCCCACTTGTAAAATTTTCAAAGAAGCACTATTGTGCTTCTTCCAATGCTGCCCCTAACACTTGGGAGAAACTTCCTGTAAATATCTGCAAAACTAACTCATTCTTCTAATATTGCCTTAAAACAGAGGTGGGCAAACTATGGCCCGTGGGACCATCCTGCCCGGCCCCTGAGCTCCTGGCCCGGGAGGCTGTTCCCTCCCCCGCCGCCACGTGGCACAATGCTCTGGGTGGCAGGGCTGCAGAGCCCAGCCTGAACCAGTGCTCTGTGCTCTGTGGCTGCGTGTCCTGGTACAGCCACGCTGCCAGCCATGGGCGCTCCAGGCAGCATGGTAAGGGGGCAGGGAGTAGGGGCAGGGGTTTGGATAGAGGGCAGGGGAGTTCGGGGGGTGGTCAGGGGTGTGGATAAGGGGTCGGGGTGGTCAGAGGGCAGGGAACTGGGTTGAATGGGGGCAGTCGTCCCTGGGGGCAGTCAGGAAGGTGTGGGGGGTTAGAGGCGAGGGGTCCGGGAGTGGTCAGGGAGAAGGGGGTGGTTGGATGGGGCAGGGGTTCTGGGGGGTCAGTCAGGAAGGAGGGGGGGGTTGGATGGGGCGGCGGGGGGGCAGTTAGGGGTGGGCGGTCAGGGGACAGAGATCAGGGGTGGGAGTGTGGGGTAGGGGCTGTCAGGGAACAGGGGGGGTTGGATGGGGCAGGAGGGGGGCTGTCAGGGGACGGGAAGTCGGGGGGGGGGGTTGGATGGGGGCGGGGGCTGGGCCATGCCTGGCTGTTTGGAGGGCACAGCCTCCCCTTACAATTTCAGAAACCTGATGCGGCCCTCAGGCCAAAAAGTTTGCCCGCCCTTGCCTTAAAACTTTCCTTTCACAATAAGCCTACAAAAAAACTTGACAATGGTTAGGCTGCTGTTATGATGAGACCACAGCTTACCATGGTGACCAATATTGTCTCATTGTTTCCTTGTTCTCCGCTGTTGGTTGGTCTGTACCCATCTGTTGTCTCTTTCCTTACACTTAGATTATAATGTCTTTTTTCCCCATATTTGTACAGCACCTAGCACAATAGGATTCTGATCCATGACTGAGTGGTCCTAGGTACTCTGATGATAGAAATAAACAGTAATCTTTTATGTGCAAGCTAGAAAAGAACCCAGTACTCTGTGTAATGGATTGGAAAACATCCAGAGGAAAATCCTACTTGATAGAGAAATAAGCCATTTTCTGGGGAGCAGTAATGTTGAAGTGTGGCACTAACATGCCTAGACAGATTAACAATTCAAATTGTGCATCAGTTCTCCAATAGTACAATAGACAAATCCAAAAGAGTGATTAGAAGTCATTAAAAACCGATAGCTAGGGAGTAATAATTGATAGTCTTGATTGCACTTAGTAGGTTTGAGCTTATCCCAACCCCAAACAGGTTAGTCCAGGTGGATAGCGTGTTTAACACAAAAGAATAGTTGGGGGAGGAGAACTTGTTGCCAAAGATGAGAATTGGTCAGACTGGAAAGGGAAATACCCAGACTCTAACAAGCATGAAAGCTGGATGTAGTGTGAAATTTAGACTAAACTGAGTCAAGGAGGGACTGCATAAGATGGCGACCTCTTAGTACAACAAGGTTTTTTTCATGGCTGTTTTCTTACAGCAATTCCTATGTTGGGTAGTAAAGTATTAACTGGAAAGTTTTTGAAAAACACAATTCATATCTGAAATTATTTAGCTATGTGTAAAACAAGATAAACTTAAAGTAGCTGTAAGTTTCATGAGATTTCTGTGACAGTATTGCATAAAAGAGGAAGATGGAATAATCCAAGTTGAGTATTTAAACTGTCTGATTTCAATTATTTTTTCAGTGCAATTTAATTACTTTCTAATATCTTAACAGTTATGAATGCGGGGATGAGAAAGTATTTTCTACAAGCCAATGATCAGCAAGACCTAGTAGAATGGGTAAATGTTCTGAACAAAGCTATCAAAATCACAGTAAGTAGTTCTATTAATTTTTCCACAATTGAGAGCATTAATCATCTGTAAAGAGACATTGTCAAATAGAAATCTAGTCAATCTCAAATTTTACATCGCCCTCAAGGATCATTGCTGATTTTTGTAGATTTTTTTTTTTGTCTTTTAAAAATTGTTCTCTTCCCCTATTGCTAAGCCCCATACAAAAGGAAGAAACTGACTCTACAAGGGAAAGAGGGAAACAGACTGAAGATATTTTATTTTTACTTAGAAAATTTGACAAAAATAGATTTTTATCTAATTTTTCAATAGTAACAATAGTTTACAAAATTACTGAAGTGTACTTTTTAGTTAATGTGTTTTTAAAGTATTTGGTCTTTCTTTTTTTCTCCTTTTGTGGAAGAGGTTGATACGACCATATTGTAGTTTAACCAGTGCAGTTGTTTTCTGGTCCCTTCTGAGTTTAATTTAGCAATATTTGAAGAGAATAAAGTTTATGTTATAGGGGGCTTTGATTTTCAGTTGCATCTAATGCAAACTGCTTGTATGTCATGGCATTCCACAGATCCTGACAGTGAAGGGTTAATTTAACAAATAAGTTGTTCTTATAGAGGTTTTTGTTTTGCACCAGACCAGCTTGTTACCACATGACCAAAAATGCCCACAGGTTACGTCTGATCTCTTCATGAAGCAGAAGTTACTTTAGCCTATTTTCCTTCGTGCTGTTTCAGAGAGAAAACTTCATAAGTGTGCTTCCAAATAAACACACAGGGACTCAGACTGAGCACAGTATGTGTATTTGTACTCCAGCTCCCAGTTTTCAGTAACCTGCTCCTCTTTAGGGTGCCTAGGGAAGTGGCATTTCTAATTGTTGACATGGTTGCTATTTGATTTAGCTCATTTTTTTGTGGAATTACAAATATATTTGTAAAAATATTTTGTTTCTACTTTAGGTTGGTTACTGTTGCTTTCCAGTTAGAAAATAAACTGTATCAAAGCAATGTATTAGATAGTATTTGATCCTTATTTTTAAAAAATACTTAAATAGAAACTCTTTGAGGATATCACACACACAAGTACTCTACAGTGTTAGCATTTTTAAAATGGAGTAAAATATGTTCACTTAAAACTTAGTAGGATTTTTTATGTTAAAAGCTGCATAGCTTTCACTAATTGTTGAGTACTTTATTGCAGTTCAAAATCAAGGAATTTAGTTTGTCAGAGGTGATTATAACGTGTCAAATTTGCATTTCAAAAGGGCTGAATATATGAGTAGGCTTCATTTGCCTAAAACAAGTCCGATTGTTTAAATACTGGCCAATTGTTTTGTGCTAGTTTGTTTTAAAGTTATTTGATAAGAGTTATCTGAGAATTCTACCTAACTTAAGGAGAAGATCCCAAGTATAATATGGAGTCATAACAGTTGACTAGTTTTTCATAAGTATGTAGGTAGTGGCATTACTTGTTGGAACTGCTAACCTTCTAGGCGGTGTTGAATTTTACTGCATTTTATTTACTAATTTTTTCAAAATGTAACCTGTGAACATATATCTGGTAGTTCAGTGTATTCTGTAGTTACTATTACAGATTAGAATATTCTTTTGGCACAGGGAGTCAGGATTCCTGAAATTAAATTTTATTGGGTTTAGACTGTTTTAGTTCTAGGTATCAAGTACCAGTACCACTTCCCAAATTTGGGGTTAAACTTTGCCAACTAGGTAGACTTCATTGAGTTTGAAATACTCTGCAACATAAGGATCTTATTGTCATAATTTATGGAGTGTCTCCATTATTGACAAGAGTCCTACATCTCCTCATTGGGCTCAGAGCCTGAGGGACAGATATTGCCTTCACACTCTTTAGATCACTGAACTGGCCACAGAGCATGGACTCAGGTTCTAAGCCCTCATATGATGTCCTCCTGTTTGAACAACCCAGATGCAAAATACCTTCCATGGCCTTGCTGGTTGTGGCCTGTCCCAAGGGAACTTAAGGCCCCATCAGTCTCTCTCATCCTCTTGTACAAGAACTTATTGAGTAGGCTTATCAGCTTGTACACCTCACCACAGGGTTGGACCCTATTAAGGAAGAAGGAATCATGGAGGAACCCCTAAACCCCTAAATACTTCCACGTATTTCCTCCTCTCTGGAGGACACTCTTATACTTGAGTCCACTTCTTCGCCACCAGAGGAATTCAAGGTCTTTCAGTACCTGAAAAGAGAAGTTGGCCATTATAACAAAGCAGCCTTTGGCGGGACACTACTGAGAATATCAGTTCAGGACAAACTGCTTAGAGCAGGGCAGTCACAGCCCAAGGCTGGGGGTCCTTCACTACTAAGGCACACCAAACCAGCTAAACAGAGAGGACTTCAGTCTTACCCCACTGGCTAACCAGAAGTCATACAAGCAATTCCCTCAGACGCTTCAGTTTCCCAGTATCACACAGGCACCACTCCTTCTGGGGATGAATGGTTATGAAAACCAATACCCCAGTAAAAGAAAAAAGCTTCTCCCGATCCCGAAGGACCAAGCCCCAGACCCAGGTCAATATAAAAATCAGATTTTGCCCACAAATCATGCTGTTGCCAATCCTTTAGAATCTAAAATCTAAAGGTTTATTCATAAAAAGAAAGAAATATAGATGAGAGTTAAAATTGGTTAAATGGAATCAAATACATACAACAGTTGCAAAGTTCTTAGTTCAGGCTTGTTTCAGACTTGATAGGATTACTGCTGATCACATCAGAACATTCCTGCCTATAGTTTTTTCAGCATATGGCATCGTGAACTTAAGTGACTGCATGCAGACTTCACCTCATCATCATGCAGATTTACGTACCCCACAAGTGCTTCAGTCCCTGGAGTGGTTGTTGAGACCATAAAACATTTGCAAGGGTATTCCTTTCTACCCTTTGAGCCAGCCATGACTTCAGTGAGTGGTTAGGGCACTCATCTTGACATGCTGAGTGCACAAGCCTGTGGTCATCTCAAGAAGTCTCTCTCCTCATAAACGTGCTGGCACTATGAGCCAGTGTTCAAGACCTTTATGCCCATCATCAAGAATTGGGTAGTGCAAGTGGTTATACATAACTCCAGTGCCATGTGTCCTCTCAACAGACCCGAGGTGCCAGATCAGCTCAGTTGTGTCAGGAGGCAATCTGTTTATGGAACTTATGCATCAGAAATGGAGTGACGCTGAAAGCTTTCTATATTCTGGAAGTGAAAAACGCCATTGTGAAGTGAAAAACACAGGATTTTTGTTGACCATCATGAGTGGTCTGTCAGAGGGGACATCCTTCTCCAGATCATCCAGCAGTGGGGAATATCTGATGATAGATTTATTCACCACCAACCTGAACAACAAGTGCAGGTTTTGCTTCAGCTGGCCTTGCTCCTGGTTCCATGACAGATGCTTTTCTTTTGCTGTGTCTGGTCAGCTGCTAATATGTATTCTATTCAGATCCTCTAATCCCCAGGGCAGTCAGAAAACTGGAGAGAGAAGGCAATGTTGATCCTAGTAGCACTGGCTTGGCTGAGACAGTGCTGGTTCACAGACCTGTATTAACTTTCTGTCAGGCTACCTATGAATTTCTTCTGCTAAAGGGCTTTCTGTCTGAGAATCAAGATCAGTCTCTGCCCCCCAACCTTCAATCTCTCCACCTCCATTGCATGGATTATCTCTGGCTAAATGCTAGTGGGAAAACTGTGTCCAAAGATGTCCAAGCTTTCTGCTCTTTATCAGAACAGGATTCTAGAACTACCTGTGTAGCAAAGTAGAAGAGATTTTCTGTCACCACATTGCATGGACATTACACCTCCACTGGATTACTTGATACAACTGAAGTAGTCAGGCCTTTCAGTCAGTTCCATGAGGATTCACCTGGCTTGCATTTCTGCAGCTTACATGCCAATAAAGGTGTTCTCGGAGTTCTCTCCCCCTCTGGCTTCCAGATTTTTGAAAGGTCCAATTAATGGCTACCCTAAGGATAATGTGCCTCTCGGACCGCATCCAAAGTTCATGCCAAAGATCTTTACCTGAATTGAATCAATCTGTTCTGTTTCTAGTCTTTTTTTTCCTAAACCTCAGGTGACACTGAGCCAGTGAGGGTTAAGCAGCCAGCAGGCTAAATGACCCAAAATCAACCTTTAAGGACATACTAGAAAAGTACTGAAATGGTAAACAAGGCCATTTCTTGTAGATAGTTAGCAAAGCCATGCTAAAAAAGTAGCATTCTTTAAATGTAAGACTGTATTGTCAGAGAATCAGAAGTAAATACTAATTGTATTTGTCTGTTTACCTATATCTTGTTAGAAGCTTAACAGTGTGATCTAATTAACTAGTAGAAGCTTAACTTTGGTTCCTGCCTTTAATGTTTCATTACTATATCATATTCAGAGTTAAAGGAATATTCACATTTAGATGAAACTTGTGGTGTAATATCATTCTTTATTTCTCTTTGAAGTTTGTAGTAAACTACCTATGAACGGTTACCTTTTGAATAGTTAGTTGCCTTATGCTAATGAAGGCAACTAGTTACCAGTGTGTGCCTAAGAAGTTGTTTTACTTCAAAGCAACAATGTATATTACCTATTCTTCATCCAAGAAATGCCTGCTGTGATCACTGGCTGCCAAAAGGTTTATGAGCTGAGCTTCAGCTATAAAAACTTTGGGACCTGATCCTTACTATCTCAGATCTGCTTACATTTTGTCAGGGGAAGTTCAAGTCACAAGACTGAGGTCTCCAGGTCTGTTCTGTTGTTATCCCTGCAAATTCTCATGGAAGAATCTGAACAAACTCTACACATGGACTGCCCATATATAATCTATTGAACTGTTTCTGGAAGGACTAATACAAACCAGCAGCCTCACCATCTCTGCTATGAAACTGACCTAAGAATTTTATTCGTATCTGTATGTATAATCTTTTAAATTTAGTAACTTTCTTAATTTTTTAAAAAAATCTTAGATTAGTTAATAAGAATTGGCTATAGCTGTGTATTTGAGTTAGATCTGAAATATTTATTGACCTGGTGGGTAGTGTGGCGTCCTCTCTCTTGGGATTGGTAGAACTTTATATAAGGTTTTAAGTAACCCTCAGTTTATGGACTTGACTGTCTGGATGGGAGCCAAAGACTGGATTGCTTAAAGGGAAATGTATTTTAGCTTCTGAGTAACCAGTAAGATAGCCAGTAACAAAACAGTTTCTGTACTTGGTGAATCTAATTAGAATAATAGATCACCAGTTTTGGGAATTGTCTGCCCTATTATTTGCGGTTTTCCCTGATTGAGCATTCTCAATGTAGCCCCTCCAGCGACACTTCGCTCCGATCACACTTCATTCTTTCCAAGTAGAGGAAACACTTTATACTTTAAATATTTACCATTCTACCTCAACACCATTAAGGTGTTCAGAACCTCTCTACTAAGCCTTATGTAGCCTATGCCAAGAGGGTCAAAGGTCAGCCAGTGTTAACAACAGTATATATCACCCTGGATCTCTGACTGTCTCAAGCTTTGCTGTGATCTTCTGCACTAGAGTAACAGCTGATTCCACCACGGCCAACTCCACTTCATCAGCCTTTCTGACTAACGTTCCCATAATGTACATAGGTGTAGTGGTGACATGGTTGGCTGTACATTCCTTTTCCTGACATTATGCCTTCACTTAAGCCTCTGGTGGTGATGCAAGCTGCGGCAAGTCCATGTTGCAGTTGCTGTTCAGATTATCTGAAGTCCCACCACCTGTAAGAGAAGTGCAACAGTCACCTAAGGTGGAATGTATATGTGCACTATCACTTGAAGAAAAAAATGGTTAGTTACCTACAGTAACTGTTCTTTGAGATGTGTTGTGCACGTATGCATTCCAAGACCCTCCTTGCTACTTTGGTTAATACTGGCATAAGCTGTGAGAAGGAATGGAGAGGGAGGCAGTAGATAGGCCCCTTTTATAGTCTTGGCTGGGCATGAGGAGAGCAGGGATGTGTGTGCCCCCTAGTGGTACTTCTGGCAAAAGTCTGACTCAAGTGCATTGCTGGCCAGGCATCAAAAGAGGAATGTATATGTGCACACCACGTACTGGTTTTATCAGATAAGTATATTGGTTTATGGCTGGTATATTTGTGTGTAAATGTACTGTGGAAAAGACTAGTATGACACTTCATTGTGGCACTTTAAAAATTACTTTGCAAATATTTGATTTTTTTCCAGTGTATGTACTCAATAAAAATATTCTGGGGATGGCATTCTTCATACAAAAAAATATACATTTTTAAAAGCCCAAATTTCAATAATTGTAAGTGATCCAAGTCTTGTAGTGCTGATATCTGCTAGCTTTATTAGTTACATTGTGTGTATGATTTGTATAATTGCTATTAGGTCTAATTTTCTTGTGTATACTGTAGATAAGCTGATTTTGAAAATTGAGAAAATCTTTTTTTCCCAAATGTATAATTCCTCTACTTTTGTTAGTCTGCAAATGAGTAGAATGTTTACCAAACTGGTAAACCATGTTATCACTCACTCATTTCTGGATTGGTTAGTGTTTAAAACTAGATATTTCCTTTAAAAATACTCTTCTTTGAAAGACTCCCTAGGGGAAATCAAGCTTCAGAACCACAGGGCGTGGCAGAAGTTTAAGTCACTTTTACAAGATATTTTGAGGATCGAAGAGCAAGCCTGCTCAGAAAATACACCTCCACATGCCTTCGCAACCTTGGGCACCCAATGATCAGGGGTACTGCATCTGTAAAAATCATTTTGCTACATGGTTCAGGATGGCCCACCTGGGTAATATGTTGCATACAGTAAGAGTGTAAAAGAAATAAAGGCAGAATGTCTGTCTGTTTCCCATCTGTCCAGGTAATTGGCTCTGTTTTTGTGCTCCTGGTATTAGTCTACTTCAAGGCCCTTTACGGCTAATCCCCATGCTACCTATTTTTTGATTCACTATTGTGAGATTGACTCCTACCTCTGATTGACTCACACTGCCAGCCTCTTTCACCCACCAGTTAAATTTTCAAACAAGCGCTTTCGTGCCTTGTCCCATGTTACATCTCATGGTTGGGAAGAGCTCCCTGTAAACCTCCTCAAAGCCATTTAATTGTTCTCGTTCAGTTCCCTCCTTTAAAACTGTTCTTTGTCATGGTGCCTACTAAAATCTTGGCAGTGGTTAGACGGCAAGTTTGCTGAGAGAACGGTCATGCTGACCAATACTGTCTCATGGTTTCCTTGTACTCCTCTGTTGGTCAGTCTGAATCCATCTGTTGTCTCTATACTTAAATTGTAAGCTCTTTGGGGCAGGGATCATATTTTTGTTTTGTGTTTGTACAGCTCCATGAAGCACAATGAAGTCCTAATCCATGACTAGGTTCCTAAGTGCTGCAATAATACTTGGAGAATGTGGGAAGAAAGACTTGATTGAGATAAGTCCTGCTGGATCAAACTTCTCTACATGTTTAGCTAATGGCAGACCTTTCTGAATTCACAAAAATACCTTGAATTTGAGAAAACCCCTGATACCTAGGATCTCATGGTTTAGTTCCAGAGGGTCACTTTCATTGAAAGTAGATTTCAGAGGCAGCTGAGAGGGCATGGCAACTTTTTCTTATTGATCAAGTTGGTATGATTGGAAGACTTCTTACCAATAATTTCCTGTCTGCTAGCAGTGGCTACCACAATTCTGAACGTCTGGGCTCATGGAGGTGGATCAGCATTTTGGCACTGCGTGCTTATGGCCATGCCTTCTCTTTTCCCACTTGCCACCAGATGAGTTATGCTAAATCTATAAATTTACATCACATTATTAACGAATACTCTGAATGTAATGAAATAACTCTGTATGTTAGACCAAGAAAGACTGTCATGGTAATGATTTCATTTAATATCTGGCTTTTGGCTCACGAGCCACTGAGGTTGGGTAGAAGTGTGGGAGCTGCTAGTAGAAAGGAAATTATTAAGGTCTCACACAATTCTGGGATGTTTGGGAAGTAGTGAGCAGTGAATGGATGTAGGGAGGATTAAGAAAAAAGTTTTTGGTAGGAAAGAAAGTACCTTCTCCTTTTCATAAGCTCGCTCAAAAGTCTGCATTATTTCTGGGTTACTGCCTGCAGGAGGTTTGTCTCTGCAGAAAGCCGACAAGTCACCTTAAACTGCTTAATGAAGGTGCTAGCTATAGACCAAGTTGCCACTTGGCAAACTTCCTACGAGGGCATACTTGCTTATTCAGCCCTTGTGATTGCTAGGGATCTTCTCGGGTGCACCTTGAAACAGGAGCCTCTGATGCTTTGTAAAATTCCTCAGTGCACAGTCTAATCCACTTCTCAGTGGAGGGCTTGGAGGTTATGTCCCTGGCGTTTTTGGTGGAAGGACACAGAGCATGATCTCATGGACTCTGTACACTTGAGAGACTGTCAACACTCTTCTGACATCTAAGGTGTGCCATGTCTTTTCAGTTGGATGTAGTGGTTTTGGATAGAACAAAGGAAGAACCTTTTTGAAAGCATGGAAGGAGAAATTAACTTTAGGGATAAAGGATTCTGTCATCCTGAGCACTACCTTGTCCTTGTGGAATGCGCAATAAGGCTCCTGTATAGATAAGGCTGCCAGCTCTGACACTTGTCTGGTGGACGTGACAGCTTTTAAGGAACAAGTCTTAATGAGTAAAATGCCAACATGGAAGTCAAAGGCTCAAAGGGATGGTTGTTGAGGCCCCCAAAGCTTGCTGTAGGCCCCATTTTGGAAAAAGTGACCTGGCCCCTGGTCTGGCTAACCCGATTGCTCAGCGGAATCTGAGTACATGAGGGTTGTCTTCCAGGGAGCCCAAGGATCCTGCGAAAGAGTGTGCTACTAAGAGCAGATACCTGACATGCAATGGTACTGGAGTGCCCTCTGTCTGTGCCACCTTCTTGGAGAAAATCCAAAATGTCTGGGCTTCCTGGATTTCTGGGATTTGCATTGTGCTCTTGGCAGATATTGACTTTGGATCTGATAGAGAAGTACGCTTTCAGTATTGATACTGTCCTAGAGGTGTACTAGAGAAAAGCAATGTCTTAATGACTCTGGAGGACAGACCCAGATCTTCTAGCACTTCGCTTTCAATAGCCGGGCTGTTAGCTGATGCTGTTCTGGGTCTGGATGAAGAAGATGACCTTCTGAGAAACTGTCCGGTTTCCACAGAGGCTTGAGTAGAGGCTCCAATTTCAGGTCTATATGGTCTGAAAACCAATACTTGTGTTTTCTGGACTGCCTTCAACAGTAGTGGAAAGGGTGGCAATGTGTAGGTCCTGTGTCCAGCTGTGTGATAAGGCATCTGTCCCCATGAATCTGGGATGGTCTCCCTGGTGAAGTATTTCAGCTTCTCTGTGTCCATATGATTCACTAACAGGTTGGTTGAAGGGAGGCTGAATGTCTGAAAGATGAGATTGAAAACCTTCTGATTCAGGCACCACTTAGAGTTGTTGATCCTGCACCTGCTGAGCCTGTCTACCTTTCAGTTGAGATTCCCTTTTATGTGGATAACTGTGAAGGAAAGGAGAAACTGATCCACCCACCTTATTTTCTTCCACGGGTAGTGCCGAGCTCCTTGTTTTCCATTGGTTATTTAAATATATAGCTGTAGTTGTATTGTCTGACTGAACCAGAACATGATTCCCTTTTAGGGCAGACTGGAACCATTGCAGAGCCAGCTTGACCACTCATCTCTAAGGTGCTTATGCTGTGAGCTCTTTTCTCCAGCTTCTAGGAGTCTTGAGCTGTTTGGGTCTCTAAGTGTGTTCCCCAGCAATGCAGGCTGGCATTAATTGTGGAACTTGACGATCTGGAAGACAGGTGGCATGCTTTTGTGAACACTGTTGTAGGCTGACCACCAGTGTAGGGAGTTGATCATTTGTGTCAGAACCTATGCTTGATCTTTCATGTGTTTCGGGGAGTGGTCTTACGCTTTTTGGGTGAAGGCTTGAAAGGTGGCTGATGTGTATAGGGATCACCTCATGGGTAGTCATACAACACCAGGAGGCCCAGCAGTTGAAGACACAGTGCTATGGGAAGCCTTCTGTGCTCCAGAGCAAGATGATAAAATCCTGAATTTTCATGAATGTTTCTAATGAATAGACTTTTTTGCTACCAAGGTGTCTATTTCTACCCCTTGGTGAGTGTTTTTTCTGGTCGACTGAATCAAGGAACTTTCCTTGACATTGATGATGAAGCCACACACCTCTAAGAGATTGTGTCCGAGACGTAGCTCTATGTGCTGATGACGGTGATGGAGTGCTGATCAGCATTTCGTCCAGGAAGTGGTACAGGTGGGTTCCCTGTGATCTCAGTCTGGCTATAATCACTACCAGCATCTTTGTAAAAACCCTGGGGGTTGAGGACAGGAGTGTTTGGTACTGATGTTTCTGGCCATAGACAAAGTTCAGAAGTTTGCAGTGACATGGCCTGATAGGGTGTGTGGGTATGCATCTGCTAGATCCACTGAAGTTAGGAAATGCTTTGTCCAATCCACCCTTGGACAGAGAGAACACTATAGAGGCCAGAGTCTTCATCTGAAACTTTTCCCTCTTCCACTTGTTGAGCCTTCTGAGGTCAAGCATGGCTCTGATACCAGCCCCTCCCCAGTGCACATCTGAACAGTGAAGAAGATGGAGTAGAACCCACAGAGCCTTTTTTCTTCTGACGGAATTATTTTTATCACTCCCATATCCAGAGTATGAGATTTTGTTCTGGATCAAATTTCGTTTTATGGGGTCTGTCATAAATATAAAGGGAAGGGTAACCACCTTTCTGTATACAGTGCTATAAAATCCTTCCTGGCCAGAGGCAAAACCCTTTCACCTGTAAAGGGTTAAGAAGCCAAGATAACCTCGCTGGCACCTGACTCAAAATGACCAGTGAGGCGACAAGATACTTTCAAAGCTGGGGGGGGGGGGGGAACAAAGGGTTTGTCTGTGTGTGTGATGCTTTTGCCGGGAAGGGATCAGGAATGCAGCCTTACAACTCCTGTTAGATTAGTAAGTAATCTAGCTAGAAATGCGTTAATTTCCTTTTGTTTAATGGCTGGTAAAATAAGTGGTGCTGGATGGAATGTATATTCCTGTTTTTGTGTCTTTCTGTAACTTAAGGTTTTGCCTAGAGGGATTTTCTATGTTTTGAATCTGATTACCCTGTAAGGTATTTACCATCCTGATTTTACAGAGGTGATTCTTTTACCTTTTCTTTAATTAAAATTCTTCTTTTAAGAACCTGATTGTTCTTAAGATCCAAGGGTTTGGGTCTGTGTTCACCTGTGCAAATTGGTGAGGATTATTATCAAGCCTTCCCCCAGGAAAGGGGGTGTAGGGCTTGGGGTGATATTTTGGGGGAAGGTGTCTCCAAGTGGGCTCTTTCCCTGTTCTTTGTCTTGTCCTTGAACCGTATGCTGCCACCACCAAGCATGTTAAACAAAGCTTGTACCTTGGGGAAGTTTTTAACCTAAGCTGGTAAGAATAAGCTTAGGGGGTCTTTCATGCAGATCCCCACATCTGTACCCTAGAGTTCAGAGTGGGGAAGGAACCTTGATAGGGTCTTTAGAAATGGGTGACAGGATGAAGACTGGATGAGGTGAGGGAGGGACTGGAGCCTGAGGGAGTATCCCTGGCTTGCTATCTCCCAGACCTACTTGTCTATAGTCAGTGTGAACAATTCTTCTAGAAAATAGGAAATTCTGCTCCTTCGTTCTCACCCAGGACTGAAGCTATGCAGTCTGTCACAGGAGTGGATTGAGGGGAAGGGCTGAAGTCCCTGTGGACTTCCGCTCTTTACCCTCCTTCCCCCTTCCCCCCCCCCCACCTCCCGACCTCAATTCCCCTGTTTTCCTTTGGAGAGTCTGTTCCTTCTCTGATACCTCTGTGAATACATAGCCAGGAGGAGCATTTCTGTCTTGAGGGCTTGTCGTCTCTAGTGCATGGGTTTTGCAACGTTGTCAGCCACCACCTTTCCAGCTCTTCTCCAAAAAGGAGGGAGCAATTAAAGTTGGCCAAGCATAGGACCTGCTTGGAGTGGATATCCACCTTCCAGGATTGGAACCGTAGGTGGTGCTTGGCTGTTGGGCTGGAATCCTTGGCTTAAGCTGAGAACTTCATTGCATCCTTTGAGGTGTCAACTACAAATCCTGTGCTAGGGAGACTTTCTTTAAAATTGAACCAAGGTTAAGGTGATCTCTGTCCTTGAGGACTCTGAGATCTAGCCAGGAGAGAGATGCTATTGCAAAGCAGATAGCTACCTGGGATGCTTTGAGGGTGGCAGAGGAGGCCTCAAAGTTCCTTTTTGAGAGTGGCCTCCCTCTTTGTATCTATGAAGTCCTTGGGGTAGAACATGCCTTTTGAGGGAATTACCATATCCCTTGCAAGAGATGCTACAGCAGCTTCAACCTGCGGCATTTCAGCAATAGAGTCCTTCAATTTTGATTGATGTAGAGCCTGAGGGTTGCTCTTGTTAGTTAGTGTGCTTGCCCTTTTCAGGCTTATTCCTTTAATCCTCAGTCACTTCCTCCATGGAGGGATGAAAGGGTATTGCAGTTCTGAGAGGATTTTAAGGGGAGAATTTACTCTGAGGCTTTCTCTTGAAATCCTGTTCAGGTTGAATTTGAATTGTGAAGATAACCTTACTGCACATAGTCTGGAATTGCTCATGAAGGGAAGACATCTGATATATTCTTTGAACTCAATTGCTTGCCTTCCTCAGTGGGAGGGAGAAGAAGAGGAAGAAGTCAGAACTTGTACCTCCTGGATTTTCTGTGGTTCTTCTCTCCCCCCACTCCCTTTTTTTACTTTAGTTGTTTTTTTAAGCTGTTTTTGGATGTGTTGGGTAGAAGTTCTGCTTTTGCTTTTGAGGCATTTTAAAACTTGCCTTCCTTAGGGTCTGAAGCCCTCAAGATCTGTGTCTGAATACTCCCTCTCTGGGAGCCATTCCCTCCCAAGAGGGTGGAGGGGACTCACCAGAGCCCCCTTGGGTAAATTGGGAGGGAAGGGTAGAAGCCCAGTTCTTTAAGACTTGTGGTGAGGAGTAGGGTGAACAGACTTGTGACCCTACAAACTTTCCTCTTTGTTCTTCAGGAGTCACCTGAGACTTAGCCCTGAATTGACTGCCTGGGGTGGTTCTTGTTTTTTGACCCTCTCCCTGCTCTGCAAATAGAGCATCACTTGGCTTTCACATGGTGCTTTCTTGACTTCTCTGCCATACCTGAATAGGGGCAGAGGAGCAGACAGGGAGATGCTGCAGCAGAGGGTCAGGCTGGGTTAAACCACCAAACTGTTAACTGACCCAGGGAGGATCAGTAAGCTGAAAAGATGAAACTGCTCACTACTGCCCAAGCTGAGAAAAAAAAAAATTAGATAATGAATAAGGGTGGGCGCAATTGAACAGCCTGCTGCTGCAGAGGCAGAAAATCTGTTGACAAATGGGAACAGAGGTCAGAACACATGGTGCCAAAACACTGATCTGCCTCTGTGAGCTGCAAAATGGAGGGGAACAGCCCAGACATCCAGAATTGTGGGAGAAGCTGGGTTGCAGAATTGATTTTTTTTTTCTGTTAGATTAAAGCAGCGGTTCTCAAACTGTGGGTCACAACCCTGTTTTAATGGGGTCGCCAGGGCTGGCATTAGACTTGCTGGGGCCTAGGCTGAAGCCAAAAATCTGAGCCCCACCACCCAAGGCTGCGGCCAAACCCTGAGAGCTTCTGCCCTGGGTGGCAGGGCTCAGGTTACAGCCCCTACCCGCCCAGGGCTGAAGCTCTCAAGCTTTGGCTTCACCCCTCCTCCCCCAGGGGGGTGGGGCTCGGGCTTTGGCCCCTCTGCCCAGGGTGGAGGGGCTTGGGCTTCAGTGCCCCTTCCTGGGGTCATGTAGTAATTTTTGTTGTCAGAAAGGGGTTGTGGTGCAATAAAGTTTGAGAAACCCTGGATTAAAGCATGGACTGTAGTCAAGGCCCCTCATGTTTTTGCTGCAGAATTTAGGTCCAACTTGTCACAACATACTTGGATTCTACAATGTTCTAATGTGACATACTGGTAATTCTGCAACAGCTTTTCAGTTTTTTAAAAAATAGATTTTTAATAACTTCAGACAAAATGAATACAATCTATACAGTAACCCTGTTTTTATTTAAATGTTTATGCTGTCTCTATTTTCATTTCTGATTCTAACATGCCACAGAGCTATGTTAATCCTTATAGATAACTGCATTATAGAAGCCCTGACAGTGGGAGAAGAGAGAGGGAATTTTGGCAGTGGAATGGGAACAAATGGAGCTCTTAATATCTGAAGAAGTGTTGGAGGAATTGGGATAAAGAAGACAGGCCATCTCTCTCTCTGAGCTGTTTAAGGTTATGTGAAAGATCAGGGAAGGCAACATTCTTTTACTTCATGTTTAGTTCATGTTTTGAAAAGCTTTTTCTTCACAAGCATTAGTAGATGACACATTTTCGAAAATGAAAGTTTAGGTTTTGGAGCATTGTTCAGTGGCAAAGGATTCTGTGGAAAATTCTTCGGCTGCACATTCACAGAATGCATCCTGACCAGTGAAAGTGTGCTCAAGAGAGAGAAGGGAGCGGACATAGCATTTTATAGGAAGACCATGTGACTACAGCACATAAAAACACAATGCTTGTACACACTTTGACTCTCTTTCCTCCACTCTTGAGTTCTGCTCATACGGTTTGAGTAGTGCCCTACTAAATTCACAGCCACAAAAAACGCATCATAGAGAAATCTGGTCTTGTGTACTTTTACCCTGTATTATACCAATTTCCTGGGGGAGACCAGAGTTTCTCAAATTGGGGCTCCTGACCCAAAAGGGAGTTGGGGGGAGTCACGAGATTATTTTACAGGGGATTGTGGTATTGCCACCCTTACTTCTGCACTGCTGCCTTCAGAGCTGGGTGGCTGGAGAGTGTGGGCCCAGCCCTGCAGGCAGCAGCACAGAAGTAAGGGTGGAAATACCATACCATGCGATCCTTACTTCTGTGCTGCCGCTGGCAGCGGACTGCCTTCAGAATAGGGCTCCTGGCCAGAAGTAGCTGCTCTCTGGCCACCCAGCTCTGAAGGCAGCGCTGCCACCTGCAGCAGCGCAGAAGTAAGGGTAGCAGTACCACAATACCCCCTACGATAACCTTGTGACAGCCCCCTTTTTGCGTCGGGACCCCTACGATTACAACACCATGAAATTTCAGATTTAAATAGCTGAAATAATGAAATTTACTATTTTTAAAATCCTATGACTGTGAAATTGACCAAAATGCACAGTGAATTTGGTAGGGCCCTATTTATGAGCAATAAAGGAGTCTAATATATGGGGACAAGTTTTTCTAGTATCCAGATTTGACTGGGTGCAGTGTGTGGTGGGGTGCTATAGAGGAACTGGTTGCAACTTCTTGATTGTGAGGCCAATTCCAGGACTGCTGTAAACTACTCTGGCCAGATATAGTAGCTCTGGAGGGCTGTTATGCCAGTCATGAAACCTAAACTGCAGTAACTTTGAGGCCCTTATTCTTGACATATGTCCACTTTGTTGGGAGCTGCAGGAGTTGGTGGTATAGGCTACTCTGAGTATTCCCAGCAAAAAGATCCATAGGCATTACAGACCCATGCACCTCCAGAGTGGAACAAAGGAACTGGATCTGACCAACAAATCCGGCCCACAATTTCCCACCATATATTTAAGGATATTTCCATAGAAATATTTTTCTTCTATGAAAAATATTTCTATCTTCTCTATGGCAACTCTAAATGAACCACACATTGCCATGTCATCCTAAAATTGCCAACTACAAAATTTAGAACTAGTACCAAAGAGGAGTCGAAAGGAATTTTGTTCCTCATAGGAGAGGTAAGATGACACAGGCCGGATACAGGATTGAAGAAGTGTACATTCTTGTTGTTCAGACGTTGAGCCCCCCAATTACTTGAACAAAGTTAAAATTAACTTCACCTTTATTATTATTCTTGTAAATTACATTGAGAACATCATGAAATTATTCAAAATCTTGAAAATATGAACCTTCACTGAATTAAGTTCATATATGATTTAATGGAATGGAATCCAATTAATCAAGATTTGTAGAAGGCTTGACTGATTTTTAGCAATTAGATTGATACAAAGGTTATACTTTAACCTCTGTCTATAGCATAGTCAGTTAATAAATCCTTCAGACTTCACACTTAATCCTCAGATTATTGAACTTTAATGTGCCTTGGGTTATGCTAACAAACTTCAATCGAAAATGACACAAGCTGCATCGCCTTTCTTCTTTTGTGTGTATCTTACTGTGCTTTAGGAGTACAGCTATCAAAAAAATTAAGCATATTCGTAATTAGTGCTGTTTATCCAGTGAATAATTCAGCTGTACTTTCTGCAAGCAAACTGCCCTAGGTAATAGTTTTCTGTCACGGCTCTTGGAAACTTTTAACATCCACTTTTCAGTAGATTATTTCCAGTACCCAAACATCAAAGCCACTCAGAAGTAGTAGTTGTCTTTTCCCATTGCATTTGTGTTTATAAGTAAAAACTATTATAACTGAGACTTTGATTCGACTAGATTTAAGAATTGTAAAGCTCATAAAGCAAAATACTTTCTCTTTTGAAGAACAAGAAAGAAGTTGCTTCTTTATTTATACTCCAGACCAAGATATACAATACTGAAATTATTAGATCAGCCATACATCTGATATTTTTGAATTGCTCTGCCTTTCCTAAATTGGACGTTCTTGACCCTTGTTCTGGGGTTCTGATTTGTTTGAAAGCAGGCTAATCCAAGTCATAAAGATGTTACCTTTTGGAATAGAATGCCTTTGTATTGCTTCCAAGGATAGAAAACTATGCAGTTTTCAGATTTGGCACAAACTCAAGAACAGGCAGAATCAAGCTCCTGAAGAGCCGGCACCTTTTAGCTCCGCTTTAGCAGACTGACGTATTCAAAAGCATTCAAATATTTAAAAATATTTTGGAAATACTGTGTCTTGATGTGAGACTTTGCAAGAGGGCTTATTGTCAGATGCTGTGGGAGACCATTCAGTGGCAGAGGCACCATTGTGACTGCAGCTCCTACTGAGCCGCAAGGAGCACAGTCAAACAAGGTGAAGAAGAAAAGGAGTAGCTGCTTCTCCTGATTATCTAATAGATGGATGCTTATTTTGCAACCATCGATGACTTGATTTTGTGTGAAGTAACAAACCTTTGTAAAGGTTTTTCAGATGTGGAGGCTGGGGCAGATGGTTTAGAACTATTTGATTCTGACAAACTGGGATAAACATAGCCATTTTTGAAAATAGCTAAGGCGGAACATGAACTGCTTTTGCTTCCGGTATTTCTCAAAGGTATTTCTCAAACTACCTGAAAATGTTGTTTCACCAGGTAATCCTATTTACAAAGGTTGGGTGTCAGTTTTAGACACTTTCAGAGAGAGTTCCTAAAAGTTAGTTCCCTCAGCACTTCCTGTTTGTTTTGGAAAGTACTAGATCTCCTATTTCCTTTCTTTGGTGCTCCTGTGATACAGTGATCTACTTTATCAGTACTCAGTATGAAGAGGTAAGTGGTATTACTCAGCATAGTCCCATTTGCCTTTTGTGTAGCTCGTATAACACACCTCACCTTTTATCCCCCTCTCTTGATGAAATAGTGCCAATTTTTGCTTGAAGGTAAGCTAATGTCCAGAGATTTCTTATAGTAGTGTATCAAGTTGAGTAACTTGCATAATCTGCATACAGTTCTTAATGTGTCTGTCTTAAATTGCTGTGGAACACTAATCTTTGGATCCTATTGTTAAACTCATCTTACAATTTGCACACTCCTCTCCCCAAAATTCCATGTTAATGATTCTCAAAAAGAAAAGGAGGACTTGTGGCACCTTGGAGACTAACAAATTTATTTGAGCATAAGCTTTCGTGAACTACAGCTCACTTCATTGGATGCATTCAGTGGAAAATACAGTGGGGAGATTTATATACATAGAGAACATGAAACAATGGGCGTTACCATACACAGTGTAACGAGAGTGATCACGTAGGGTGAGCTATTACTAGCAGGAGAGCAGGGGGGAAAAACCTTTTGTAGTGATAATCAAGGTGGGCCATTTCCAGCAGTTGACAAGAACGTCTGAGGAACGGTGGGGGAGAGGGAGGGAATAAACATGGGGAAATAGTTTTACTTTGTGTAATGATCCATCCACTCCCAGTCTCTATTCAAGGTATACCTTCAAATCAGCGGCACTGCTATGGGTACCTGCATGGCCCCACAGAATGCCAATGTTTTTATGGCTGACTTAGAACAACGCTTCCTCAGCTCTCGTCCCCTAATGCCTCTACTCTACTTGCGCTACATTGATGACATCTTCATCATCTGGACCCATGGAAAAGAAGCCCTTGAGGAATTCCACCATGATTTCAACAATTTCCATCCCACCATCAACCTCAGCCTGCATCAGTCCACACACGAGATCCACTTCCTGGATGCGATGGTCACATAAACACCACCCTATACCGGAAACCTACTGACCACTATGCCTACCTACATGCCTCTAGCTTTCATCCAGACCACACCACACGATCCATTGTCTACAGCCGAGCTCTACGATACAATCGCATTTGCTCCAACCCCTCAGACAAACACCTACAAGATCTCTCTCAAGCATTCTTACAACTACAGTACCCACCTGCTGAAGTGAAGAAACAGATTGACAGAGCCAGAAGAGTACCCAAAGTCACCTGCTACAGGACAGGCCCAACAAAGCAAATAAAACACCACTAGCCATCACCTTCAGCCCCCAACTAAAACCTCTCGAACGCATCATCAAGGATCTACAACCTATCCTGAAGGATGACCCATCGCTCTCACAGATCTTGGGAGACAGGCCAATCATTGCTTACAGACAGCCCCCCAGTCTGAAGCAAATACTCACCAGCAACCACACAACAGAACCACTAACCCAGGAACCTATCCTTGCAACAAAGCCTGTTGCCAACTGTGTGTCCACATATCTATTCAGGGACACCATCATAGGGCCTTATCACATCAGCCACACTATCAGAGGCTCGTTCACCTGCACATCTACCAATGTGATATGTGCCAGCAATGCCCCTCTATGTACATTGGCCAAACTGGACAGTCTCTTCGTAAAAGAATAAATGGACACACACATACTGTTCCTCAGATGTTCTTGTCAACTGCTGGAAATGGCCCACCTTGATTATCATTACAAAAGGTTTTTTCCCCACCGCTCTCCTGCTGGTAATAGTTTACCTTAAGTGATCACTCTTGTTACAGTGTGTATGGTAACACCCATTGTTTCACTTTCTCTATGTATATAAATCTCCCCACTGTATTTTCCACTGAATGCATCCGATGAAGTGAGCTGTAGCTCACGAAAGCTTATGCTCAAATAAATTGGTTCGTCTCTAAGGTGCCACAAGTCCTCCTTTTCTTTTTACGAATACAGACTAACACGGCTGCTACTCTGAAACATGTTAATGATTATTAACCATTGCATTCTTTAGCCCTGAAGATTTTGCATTGAAGTACAAACCTGTATCTTGTCATTCTATAAAGCCGCTTGAACAGTATGGATAACTTTTTTCACCTTGCTCCAGATATTACAATTAAAGCAAAGTTTCAGTTTAGTTCATATTGTTTCATAGTAATTTAAATACCTTCATGCTAAGCATTAAATTGTGGGTGAAAATGCTGCATCAAGCAGCAAAGACACTTGTCAAACATCGACACGATAGCTTTGTATGAATAGTAACTCTTTGCATTACAGTAGTACCTAGACACCAAGGTTTGTGGTCCCATTGTACTAAGCAAAGTTTAGACATGTAGTAAGAATCCTAGCCCCAAAGAGCTTAATGACAAGGTGGGAGAAACTATTTCTACTTTACAGATGAGAAATTGTGGCACAGAGAAACTGACTTGCTGAAGATTAGGTAGGGAGTTTGTGGCAGAGCTGGAAAGTGAACCCTGATTTCCTGAGTCAAAGTCAAGTGTCTTAACCACAGATCAGGTTTTTTTTTTTTCTGATATCGAACACAAATCTGTTGCAAACAGTTACCTATTGAGATATTTCTTTAGAATTAAAAACTAGTTGTAGAAATCCTTCTGGAGACTGAATGTGAGTGCTTGAATAATAACTGAGGCTTTTTAGGTACCTAAGCATGGGGATTACTAGCTTTATTTTTAGTCTTAAAACAGGGGAAAACATCAAATTATTCATCATGTCTAACTTTTCAGGTACCAAAGCAGTCTGATCTGCTATGTCAACCTGATAGCTCAAATCGCCAAGTTGAAAATCCGGGTGGAAAGAAACAAGTGTCTTACAGAACAGAAATTGTTGGTGGTGTTCCCATCATTACACCTACTCAGGTAATAGCTTCATACCAAGTAAGGAAATGTTATAGTGGAAGAGTTGTGCTATGTGTCTGTCTTGTCAGGATACTCTGAGATACATTATTTTATCAATAATAAATTTGTCAACCCATCCATCCTCATCCAGAAGACTCATACTCTCATAAGCTTGCTTTTTAAATTGTTTACCTGATATGGTATCTAGGTGTCTCTTCAACTATTTTACTTTTCTGTGACTGTATGAAAGATTACACTTTTAAGTGTTGACTTTTTTACTTCCAAGAATTAGACCCCCTATATGAGTTTGAATTTCTTGGCATGAAATGAGTTTCTGACATGAGCAATGTCAAAGTTGTTCAAGTTAGTCGATTACTGAAGTTAACTGATATATTTGTTTTTGCGTTTTGCAGTGGAGAAAGGAAAGATACTGATTGGCTCAGAAAGCCAAGATTTTTATAAACGGTGTGCTAGAAACCTGATTGAAAATAAAAAGTTAGTAATGGTTAGATCTAAAAGTAGATGCACTGTCATTCTACTGAACTTGACACTCTGTGTACTATCTTATGCTTTTAGGTCACGTTGGGGGATTGATTGTTCTGAAGACTTGCATGACTGGCCCAAATCATAGTTTTGGAATTATCTAGACTGTTGTACTCCTAAACAAAGTCATTCCATGGATTAATTTTTTTTAAAGGGAGTAAAGATTTTGTTTCTTAGGTCTTCAACATACTATTTTTAATTGCTTTATCTGTTTTAATGTGTTCATAATCTGTTTTCAAACTGTGTAGTTTTGAGCAGTACCTGGAGTACTCCAGTAGGCCTTATGTAGATAATTGTCACATTGATATTACTGCTGTACTGCAGTGTCAAGTATTTGCTGCTTCTAAACAAATCAGAGATGGGGTTTGTGGGTACAGGGTGGACCAAATACCAAGTTTAGGGAACCAAATACACTTTCATTTTCTGTTCTTATATCACTGGACTTTGGAGCAAACGCTGAACATCCTGAACCTTTCTCTGATTCATTCTAGAAAGAAGAATTAAATGAATGTGGGGAAGAAGATGACAGAAATTACTTGAAACGGTCACAAAGCCACCTTCCTTACTTTACTGCTAAACCTCCCCCAGACAATGCTGTTATCAAAGCTGGCTATTGTGTTAAACAAGGCGCTGTGGTAAGTGATTTGGAGAATAATGCATTCCTCTTGTGAAGAACAGAGGCCCCAAAGTTATTACGGTTACTTTGCATATTATACTGAGATCAATTGATACTGATCTTTGGTTTTTACCAAATAACACTAATGTTGTTAAAATATTGAGGGTAGTTAGAATTAGAATTTTATCAAATGGGTGGTGATTCAGTAGTAGTAGTATGTGTTTTATCTCTGTATTGGTGGTATTTCAACTTTTGTGGGGATTTTTTGGTGCTTCCACTTGTTTTTGTATTAGTTTAAAATTTAAGACGTTTTGGAGAGGAAAACATTGCTGCACATGGGTTTTAGGCTAAGTGTGTAATTAAGGGATGCTCTTTGGCATGAGAACATGCAGCTATTTTTTGTAATGAAAAGTGTATAGAAGATATTTGGACTGAAGCAAGAGTTTACTGCATGCAGGATTTATGAAGTGTGAAGTGGTTAGGGAAAGATTTTAGGTGTTCTGTGTGGTTTGGAGGAGCAATTGTGCAATTCCAAAGGTGTGAAGGAGATTGGTGTGTAGCCAAACAGTTCAAGATTAAGGGATTTAGCACATGCTATATTCAAAGCTCTGCAAACTTGCAACATTTGAAGTCTGGGAGCTTGAAACTTTTTTTATCATCAGAAGCAGAAAGTCTGCCAAAGTGGCAGCGGGGCCACTAGATGGCCAAGCCGTTAAAGAACACTCAAGGAAGACACGGGCATTGTGGAAGAAGTAAATGGATTCTTTCTGTCAATCTTAACTGCAGAGGATGTGGGGGAAATACCCATATCGGAGCTATCCTTTTTGGTTGACAGATCTGAAGTACTGTCCCACATTGATGTGTCAATAGAAGATGTTTTAGAACCAATTTGATAAATTAAACACTAAATTACCAGGAGCAGATGGTGTTCACCCAAGAGTTGTGATGGAACTCAAATATGGAATTTCCGCTCTAACAACTGTAGTATATAACCCATTTCATAAACAAGTCTGTACCAGATGACTGGAAAGTAGCTAATGCTGATTTTTAAAAAGGATTCTAGATGCAGTTCTAATGATTATAGGCTGGTGAGTCTAACTTGAGTACCAGGCATATTGGTAGAAATTATAGCAAAGAACAAAATGATCAGAGACATAGATAACTCTTCCCTAACAAATTGTGTTTAACACAGCTTTTGTAAAGGGAAGCCGTGCCTCACTAACCTATTAGAATTCTTTGAGAGTATGAACAGATGCATAGACAAGGATGACCCAGCTGATGTAGTATACTTGGATTTTCAGAAAGTCTTGGACAAGGTCCCTCACCAAAGACTCTTACAGACACTAAGTAGTCATGGGATAAGAGGGAAAGGTCTCTCATGGATCAGTAACTGGTTAAAAGATAGGAAATGAAGGGTAGGAATAAATGGGCAGTTTTCACAATGGAGAGAGGTGAACAGCAGGATCCTCCAAAGATCTGTATTGGGACCTGTACTGTTCAACATATTCATGATCGGAAAAGGGAGTGAACAGTGAAGTGGCACAGTTTGCATGTGATACAACATTATTCAATATAGTTAAGTCCAAAGTTGATTGCATAGGGTTACAAAGGGATCTCACAAGACTGGGTGATTGGGCAACAAAATGGCAGATGAAATTCTGTGTTTAAGTGCAAAGTAATGCATGTTGCGAAAAATAATCCCCGCTATATGTATATAATGATGGGTTCTAAATTAGCGGTTACCACTCAAGAAAGGGATCTTGGAGTTACCATGGGTAGTTCTCAGAAAACTTCAGCTCAGTATGCAGCAATGCTTAAAAAAGCTAACCATGTTGGGGACTATGAGGAAAGGGATAAAAAATAAGACAAAGTATCATACCTTGAATAAGGTTCAGAGAAGAGAGACTGAAAAGATTAGGGCTGTTCCACTTAGAAAAGAGATGTCTAAGGGGTGAGGGATATGATAGAGGTCTATAAAAACATGAATGGTGTGGAAAAAGTGAATAGAGAAGTGTTATTTTCCCACGGTACAAAATCTAAGGGTCACCCAATGAAAAGAATGGGCAACAGATCTAATATAAACAAGAGGAACCTGTGGAACTCATTGCCATGGGAGGGTATTATGTCCAGAAGTATAATTTGGTTCAAAAAGGAATTAGATAAATTCATGGAGGATAGGGCTATCAGTGCCTATTACACAAGATGGTTATAGATGTAACTCCATGCTCAGGGCAACCCTAAACCTCTCACTGCTAGAAGCTGGGAAGAAAAGACAGGGCTGAATTACTCCAACTACCCTGTTCTGTACACTCTCTCTGAAACTTTGGTATTTGCCACTCTAGGAGATAGGATAGTGAACTAGATTGGACCACCCAGTACAGCTGTTCTTATGAACTTGTTCTTCTTCCTTTTTATTTTAGAAGGACACCAAAGAAATGCCACACACAAATAAGTTTAAAATGATGCTTAGGTTGCATGGTTAGACTCAAATCAGAATGTCCGTTACAATTGCGTGAAAACTTTGCTCTTGTGCGTGTGCATTATGTTAGTATTTACATTATCTTGTTTCTCAAACACCATGTAGAAAACTCATTTTCTAATCTGAGATGTGTACGCAGAAATACTGTGTTCGTTAGACTGAAGTAATATGTAAAGTATTACGTGAACTATATGTATAATACAGTCCATATTAGGTGTGCAACTTACAATAACAGTGAAAATTTGTTCATTTATAGGCTGCATAAATTCATAGCCAAATTGCCTTTGTAGTATATGAGTACTGGCCAAATTATTCAAATATATGAGGCGATACTGTTTAAGCAGTTTAAGTAAAAAAATCTATTAAGCCATTATCACATTATTAGTGGGAAGGGTGTAAATATAAACCCCTATGTTATATTAAACATTTTACTTTTTGATATACCAATTTATATGCAAACATATTCGTTCTTTTTTTACTCATAGTTTAAGCGCTAAGTAATAGAAGTACATACTTTCTTCACCACCACTATTCAATGTACTTTCCTGCTTACTGTCTTCATGGTTGGCTGGCGGCATATTCCCTAGTTTTCTTTATATTTCTCTGAACAGAATAAGGTATATTTCTGGCTTATTCATATTTGCAGTGTTGTTGTAGCCGTATTGGTCCCAGGATATTAGAGACAAGGTGGGTGAAGTAGTACCTTGTAATGGACCAACTTGTCCCTTTCACCAAGAGGAGCTTTCAATCTTACACAGAGGTCTTCATGTCTTTCTATTTTTTGTCCCTCTCAGTTTACCCTTATCCCAGTTTTCCATTCAAGTAATCGTATCACTTTAATCCCATTTGTTATTCCAGGTCATTTGATGTGTATGAAGTGAATAAAGTACACGTTTGATTCATTCTACCTGTATGTAGAATGTCAGATAGAAAGTGCATATTTCAGATTTGTCCACAGCACTTTTGGAACAGATTCCCTAAATCAAGGAATTTGGACCTCACTTCATCAGTGGTAATTTGTCCTGTATAGGATTGTAGTTCCCTAAATTTTCCCCAGATACCTTTTTTCTGTTCTCACTCTTTTTCCAAAGGAGCATCTAAACATTTTTTGCCACTTTCTACAGAATGATGAGTAATTGAATTACCATACTGCTGATTTCACAGACTTAGCGGCATTGTGATCCTTTCCAAGTGTACTTCTTGTGAAATTAAATCTTAGACTTTAGAGAACAGGATATGTGGCTTTAAAATAATCTAGAGTAATGAATGTAGGAAACATTATTCCGATGAATAGGAATAATTGGAAATAAAAGTGTGGCAGTTCAAGAAATATCCAATAGCTTTTTAGTAGGAATTGCTAAAAGTAATTTCAAAAATAAAAATTGGAAAATGCAGCTTCCATATAACTGCTAATGGTTCACTGATGTATTTTTCAAAAAACCTAGCTAGACTGAGTGTAAATTAAAGGGAATCATGTATTGCTTGGATTACAATATTTTCTTTTTTTTCCTTTAATAGATGAAGAACTGGAAGAGAAGATACTTTCAGTTAGATGAAAACACAATCGGCTATTTCAAATCTGAACAGGTATGTTCCCAAATGTTATATGTAGCTTTCAAAAGATGTCTGGAAGTAAATTTCAAAAATACACACTGAAGGTTTCTTAATGATCTACTTGGTGTCTGAAAAAGTTCAGTGCTGCTTTTGTAACTTTCTGTAATTCTGTTCTATGTTTTCAGTATTTTTTTTTAATGAAAATAGGTAATCTCTTTCTTTGGAAGTTTAATTCTCTGACCTCGCAATCTGCTGCTTTTGGGGCTGATATGGTATTGTGGAGGATTGATCTCCAGTAAGGAGTAATAGTGAATAGAATGAATTTCTAAATATGCACAACAGGCATCACTCATTTTGCATCAGTATTTTGTTCCTCTCATGCTTGGTGGATGTTCACTGCATTATAAATGATTGTCTTAAGAAATGCTGATTGTGAAATAGAGTCCAAGCAAATGTTAAAAGAAGCACAAAGCTGTATTTAAGCTTCCCTGCATAGCTGCACAGTTCCTCCTGGCTTCCTCTCCTGCCTTGACATGGCCTTTGTCAAAAGCAAATTCAGAGGTATGCAGCTAAGAAACAAATCTCCTCTCTCACTGGGAAGGTCAGCTGGCTTTCGCAGCAGAGTGGACTTTCTGCCTTTTTTGGTTCAGTCTGAATGGGACTGCCTCAGCTCCTCACCCCCTGGTAAGAAAGGAAGCAGGCAGGATTGGAAAAGAACTGACAGGGAAGGAAGGGCTTCTTGTCAATCTCCATCAGGAGGGAGTGAAGCTAGAAGGGCTGCATGCCAGACGAAAGACTGTACCAGAATCCCTATAGGTACCAGCAGCCACACCTCAGATCATCAGCTTAGCTGCTTTCTCTTCTTGCCAGTCCTCTTCACCAGTGATCCTGGGTGGAAGGCACCAGAGACCACATGGATGCTGCCAACACCAGTGTGTGATAAGGGGCATTTGGCTTCGGCTCTCACCCCCTGTCATCTCTATAACCCTGCTCCAAAGAAACCTACTCATGTCCTATGCTGTGACATTCAGGGGAAACAGATCTATCTGGCCCATATGGATCCCGCATGCAACAGTGGGGTAGAGCTGCTAGGGAGCCCCATTCTTGAGCATCTGGTCAGTATTTTCCATGAGAGATTGTCAAGGGGCCTATGTTGGGGAAGGGGAGACAAATAAGCCCAGCCTCTCTGAGGATGGGTTGATTGCTCCACAAATGTTTCCAATAGCTAGCAATCGCTGAGCCCAGTTTTGCTCCTACTTCTGAAGCATGATTACTGGGACAAACTCCTGAAGGGGGGGAAAAACCATTGCATTTTCCCCTGCTCACCTTCATAGAGTGCAGCAGTGTGGATAATCCTCAGTGTCGAGTTCTCTTGCTCACCTTCATGGAGTTCAGCAGGGCAGGTTAATTCTGAAAAAACCACATCATAGACATGCTTGTTCCTCTAGGCATGCATGCGCACATACCCACAAAGCCCAGCAGTCCAGATCAGAAGCTGTTCCCTTTAATTTTTTACGTCCATGTGCAGAATGAATTTTATGTGCACCAATATGGAGGTGATGAGGTGTTTGGGGTTCAGGCTGCCCTGGGGCTACAGTGAGTGAGAGGACTCCCCGCAGCCCTCTTTCGCTGCAGCAGCTCGGGGCCAGAGGAGAGGTGTCTCTCCCCAACCGTGGCAGCTCCGGCTGGGCTGGGCCAAGGGAGGGGCTCCACTAGACAGCAGCTCCGATGGGCTTTGGGCGGGGCGCCTCTCCTGGCTGTGGTAGGTCTCTGCTGGGGCCGGTGGGGAGGGGTGTCTCTCACCCAACTACTCCGGTGAGCTGGGGAAGGGGCGCTTCTCCCCTGGTCGCGGGCAAGGCCCATGCTGGGGCTGGTATGGAGGGGTGCCTCTCCTCTGGCAGGCATGCAGCTTAGAGGGAACTTAGGTTAGAAGTATAGACTCTTTCAGGCAGAGATGTACAGAATATTGTGAAACTATGCTGAGGAGGTCTGCAGCTGCCTCTGACAAACTTATGGTAATATATCCTTCCTTCACCCTGGGAAGGTATAATGAAGGGGGTTTGGGTCTTCCTGTCGCACCTAAAAGTCTAGGACGGTATCGGACTGTCATTCCCATCATCAGACTGGGATCCCTACCAGACATAAATGTGGGTATTTTCCCTGGTGATCAGGAACGTAGCATTTCTAACTGGGGGAGATATTTACCTGTAAGAGTGGTCTTGTCACTCTACAGACCCTTCACAAAAAGAAAAGGAGTACTTGTGGCACCTTAGAGACTAACCAATTTATTTGAGCATAAGCTTTCGTGAGCTACAGCTCACTTCATCGGATGCATACTGTGGAAACTGCAGAAGACATTATATACACAGAGACCATGAAACAATACCTCCTCCCACCCCACTCTCCTGCTGATAATAGCTTATCTAAAGTGATCACTCTCCTTACAATGTGTATGATAATCAAGGTGGGCCATTTCCAGCACAAATCCAGTTTCTCACCCCCCCCCACCTTTTTTTTCCCCAAAAAACCCCACACACACACACACTCACTCTCCTGCTGGTAATAGCTTATCCAAAGTGACCACTCTCCTTATAATGTGTATGAAAATCAAGGTGGGCCATTTCCAGCACAAATCCAGGTTTTCCCCCCAAATACACAAACTCACTCTCCTGCTCCACCCTTCACAGGCAGCCAAGTTCACACTCCACCCTTCACAGGCAGCCAAGTTCAGGCGAGTACCTAAGCCCCTTTTCTTTTTGGCATGAAAACTCTCAGGTTGCATCAGATTAATCAAAAACAAACGGTGAACTGTTGTAACACTCTAAGGGCCCCCACATGCTTTCACAAACAATGCTAATGTGGATGGCCCCGTGTCTCTTGAGAAGAGGCAACTTCATTCCCTCTGCATGAGATGAGCATTGGCATTTTACCTGCGGAGAATGAAACAGATCAGAGACTCACCCAGACTGTTCGTTGTTATTGCCATAGAACGAGTACATGGATAAACTATGTTCTCTCAGAGAGTCTAAGTGGATCTACTGTCAGTTGGCACAGCTTCCTCCTCCACATGGGGTAAGGGCTCACTGTACATAGGGAGCCTCAATAGTATCACTTCAGGAAGTGCCTCCGCTTGATATTTGCAGGGCAGCTACATGGAGTTCCATCCGTACATTCATGAGACATTATGCCTTGGTTCAAGGCTCCTCTGCTGACTCATCCTTCAGGACAGTGGTTCTACAAGCAGTTGTACAACATGGAGCTTTGCATCCTCCTCCTCTCTTGGTATTGCTTGTCAGTCACCTGTGGTGAAATAAAACATAGGGACCAGCACTCGAAGAAGAAAGGGAAGTGTCTAGTTTTAACTGGAGTTCTTTGAGATGTGAGGTCCCTATCTGTATTCCACTATTCCTATTCCTTTCCCTCTGCTTCGGAATATGACAAGATTCATGGTAGAGACGGAACTGGAGAGGTAGTCGATCTGCCCGACTCCTTATATCTTTGGTGCAGGGGCACAGGTGGAACACTGGAGACTGCTTGCAAGATTTCTCCGGTCTCAGGTGCATGGCATACACTTGTACTTCACAGTGGAATACGGATATGGACCACGCATCTCAAAGAATTCCACAATAAGGTAAGTAACTGCCCTATGCCCAAAGGAGGTACTCATGTAGTTATACAAGAATTGCAGGAATATCTTTGTCTTATTCCCAGTCTGAGTAACCCATGAAAAAGCCATGACATGAATTAAATTATTCATCTACTTCAGATCGGCACGTTACAACCTCTGCTCCTCATTTCTATTTCTAGCCTTAGAGGTTTGGGGACAAACAGAACAGGGCCCTGCATGAAATATCTAAGTAAGTTTCTATAGGAGGCTTGTCTTCAAAGAATTTCCATTTTACCATCCTCAAGACAACTCTTATGTTTTGCAGCTGTCTGGCAGCTCTCTTCCCATAGTCAGTCATTATCTTTTGAAATTACATGTGCTGCCAGGGTCTTTCTCCAGGATCATGGCAGCAATAATATTGGCATTAGGGAAGAAGGAAATTCACTTACCAGAAAAATTATCTGGGAAGAGAGAAGGATTAAGTACACAGAGAAAGCTGAAGTAAACACATTGAAACGGTTCCTGAAGTATCTTGGATTCAGGACAGATGCATGGTGCCAGAAAAGTCAGTCATAGGCCTGGGCTGACATTGAATACGATCAAGTGCTAGGTTTCACCTCAGAAGGTTAATAGATTATGATTTCCATAACGGAAAACAAGTGGCATCTTCAGCTCTCATAGAGATCTGCTGTTGCAAAATCAGTCCTCCATCCAGGACCAAAGATGTTTGAAATAAACACTTGGAAGAAGCATAAGCTCATTGGGGCAGGGACTGTCTTTTTCTTCTGTTTGTATTATGCCTCGCTCAATAGGGTTCTGGTCAGTACTAGATTTGCCATGGCGCTGGGCCCACAATCCAAAGGGGCCCCGGCCCGGCCTGCTTTTCGCCCCTCTGCTTTCTCCTGTGAGGGCAGAAGCTTGATGCTGCCGGCTCCTGCTGCAGCAGGGCAGGCTCTGCTGCCAGCCAAGCGCCTCCCCCGCCTCTTCCCTGAGGGTGCAAGTTCCCTCCCCTCCCCCACTCCCTGCTACCAATCAGCTGTTTGCTGTTTGGTCATCCAGTCATAGCCAATGCCATTTTCTTTATTTTGGTAAGAATATAAGAACGGCCATACTGGGTCAGACCAAAGGTCCATCTTGCCCAGTATCCTGTCTTCCGATAGTGGCCAGTGCTGGGTGCCCCAGAGGGAATGAATGGAACAGGTAATCATCAAGTGATCATTCTCTGTTGCTCATTCCCAGCTTCTGGAAAAGAGAGGCTAGGGACATCATCCCTGCCTGTCCTGGTTAATAGCCATTGATGGACCTATCCTCTGTGAACTTACCTAGTTCTTTTTTGAACTCTGTTGTTCTCTTGGCCTTAACAACATCCTCTGGCAACAAGTTCCACAGGTTGATTGTGAAAAGGCAGAAATCTTCTCCATGCCTTAGTGCCCAGGGGAAGATAGAGGAGATATTTTATCTGTTTCAGATGCCAATATTTAATGGAAGATCTTGCTTCCCAGGCACTGTGGAGGCACATTTCTATGAAATTTCCATTGTAACGGATCTGTGGGCCTTAGCAGAAAGAATAAGAGAACTTGTCTGTGCTACCTGAAAATTTCCTTTCTTTGAGTAATAAGGTTAACAGATCTGGCCCTCCGTGTAGACAAATGGATCATCCTGAACAGATAAGGAATGGAAATTAGCATCCCAGGATTTGGGTGTTTTTGTTATTAAATGGAATTTAGTGTGCTCTGTAAGAGAAATCATTGTGCTTTTCCGCAAAGTATAGTTAACAATCTATAGTTTAGGGAAAGTAGATTTGAATCATCCTGGCTGTGCAATTTCTCACTGAAGGTAACTTCAGGAGGTAGGGCATTCCCCTGCTGCCAATGAGAGACAGGTCTTGTTCTTCCTTGAAGCTGCAAGTTGTCAGAAATACCTATAAGTAACCTTAGTATTAAAAATAAAATTTCAGGTAAGGAGAGAGAAACTTTCCTATTCCCTCCAACAGCCACATGGTGGCACATGAAACTGGAAGTTGAAAGGCCAGTGCTGAGGTTTATTTAAATGTTCAGGAAATAGACCTATGTATAACGGAGAAATGGCCTGAAGTGAATAGGATGAAATTCAATAAGGACAAATGCAAAGTACTGCACTTAGGAAGGAACAATCAGTTGCATGCATACAAAATGAGAAATGACTGCCTAGGAAGGAGTACTGCAGAAAAGGATGTGGAGGTCATAGTGGATCACAACCTAAGTATGAGTCAATTGTGTAATACTGTTTCAAAAAACATGAACATCAATCTGGGATTTATTCGCAGGAATGTTGTAAGCAAGACATGAGAAGTAATTCTTTTCCGTTCTACTCCACGCTGATTAGGCCTCAACTGGAGTGTATTGTCCAGTTCTGGCTGCCACATTTCCAGAAAGATGTGGACAAATTGGGAAGAGTCCAGAGAAGAGCAGCAAAAAAAGGTCTAGGAAAGAGGTCTAGAAAACATGACCTCTGAGGGAAGATTGGGTTTGTTTAGTCTGGAGAAGAGAAGACTGAGGGGGGACATAATAGTTTTCAGGTACATAAAATGTTATAATAAAGAGAGAGAGAAATTGTTCTCTTTAACCTCTGAGGATAGGACAAGAAGCAATGGGTTTAAATTGCAGCAAGGGTGGGTTAGGTTGGACATTAGAAGAAACTTCCTCACTGTCAGGGTAGTTAAACACTTGAATAAATTGCCTGGGGAGGTTGTGGAATCTCCATCACTGGAGATTTTTTTAAGAGCAGGTTAGACAAACACCTGTCAGGGATGGTCTAGATTGTATTTAGTCCTGCCATGAGGGCAGGGGACTGGACTAGATCACCTATCGAGGTCCCTTCAAGTCCTACAATTCTGATTCTCTGATTACTGCGCCATGCTTTGGAAAGAAAGAGGTGGCTTAAGTCATGGAGATCCTCTTGGACTTTATCCAGTTGAGTATAATGGGTAGCTACACAAAGTTCCAAATAATAATTTAAAAAATAGTTCATAATGCTTTCATGCTTTAGAATTTGCGGAGGAGTTCAATGCTTGTGAGAGTGAACAAAGTCTTAGCTGGAGAAAGCCATAATGAATCGCTGCCTTGGAAGTCTCCCTGTAGATCTCTCTGTTATTGCAAATCAGTCCTGAGTAACAAAATCCTGGTTTTTGAATCTTGAAAGAAATTAGTCCACTGAAACCTTTTTTCCTTTTTTGCAGGAAAAGGAACCTCTCCGGATCATACCTCTTAAAGAGGTCCATAAAGTTCAGGAATGTAAACAAAGGTGAGAAGAATTAACCATTGATGCAAAATTCTGAAGTATCACAGTAAACAGTGTTGTTGGGGCTAGAATGTAGGATCAGCCAAAAGATGTGTAGCTTAATTCCAATTAGTTAATTTAGATACGTGTGTGATAGTTGGTGTATTTAGGGACAAAAGATAGCTTTGTGTTTAAGTACCCTGTTGTATCTAAACAGTGCAATGTATGATGTATAATATGAGATCTCGATATTGAGGCTTGCACTGCGTGATCCCTAGCAGTGAGTTAAGGTCAGAATGAACCATAAACGACAAAATCAAGGAAACAATTAAACCACTAATATCAGTATATTTTGAAGTGAGGCTGGAACCGAAATGTCTACTTCGGGTATGTGTTGGTGAAGATTCTGCTGTAGGTGTGCTTGCACCTCACATACATGAGATTGGAGTCTTTCTGAATAGCAGCATGTGTCAGGGTCATGCGTGTGCCCTGTGCCTCCTTGTGATAGCAATAATGTGACCCTGCCTCAGTTCCTTCTTACCACTCGTGGCAGACCGCAGAGTCTCTGTTCCTGATTCCATGGATGCTGGCAAGCAGAGTACCACTGAAAGAGACTGCTCCTTGCAGATTCAGGAGATTTTCTTCTACAGAACGGAAAACATCTGAAAGATTTGCGCCTCAAAACGGAGGAGCTTCCCAACACAGTCTAGACCCGTTGCAGTTTCTGTTGCCAAAGATCCTTTACTACTTGCTGCATTTAAAAATAGCCTCTTGTTCAGCTCTGTCAGTGTCCACCTTACGACAGTCTCGACTTGTTACCCTCTAGTGCAGTCGTGCTTTATCTTCTCTGACTCATCTGTGCCCAGGTTCCTCACGAGCCCGTTGCATGCTTACTGCCAGGCATGCACTAGGATTCCCTCCAAGGCTGTTCCAACTCTGTTTATCCAGAACACCTTGCCCAGTTCTGGGAGAAGACTTCATCCAATTCTCTGGGTCCAAAATGCTCGGTTCGACTCCAGATTTCGTCACTCAGGTTATTTTGTTTGGCACACAGCAAAGCTACACTTGAGTGGATCGGACTCAAACATAGGGCATGGGTATAGGGCCTACCATACATCCAAAGTTACATAGAAAACCTCTTCCTTTACATACATTTACACATTATTGAATTATGTGCCTCATGATTGGCTTGGTTACTTGTCAGAAACTAATCCATGTACATCCCGTTCTGTTCACGTAGAATCTGATCTTTACATCATCTCTACATTCCTAACTCCTCTTGCCAATTGTTGGTAAATGGTTTCCTGAGTGTTCTCCCTCTTATCTTAGCAGGCTCAGACATTCTGTCTTTCAGATTACTGACCTGTTAACTTACTTAGCACAAATGTTCTGTTTTCAGCCTCATGATGTGTTTACCTCCCTAATTCTATCCTACAAGAAATGACGCCTCACTCCAGAAGTTAATTGCTCCTGTCAGACCAGTCCTCAGCGACATTAGGGACCCTTTTCTGGCATGGGATCTTGATATTGTCATCCTGAATCTTAGGGAGCCCATCTTTGAACCTCTTTCAGTATGCTCTTTGCACCAGATTACCCTCACCCTTTCTGGTTGCGGTCACCTCAACTAGAAGGATTAGAGAGCTTCAAGCACTCATGGCTGAGCCACCCTACATTGTTTCACAAGGAACAGATAGTGCTGAGAGTAGAAGAAGCTTCAGACTCTGGATGTCTCCAGATCCTTATTTTATTACTTGACAGAACCAAACTATGCAGACTCTCTGGTTATTTGTAGACATAGCTGTGTTTGAAAGGTCAGGCTTTTTAATTAGAGGATTCTGTCACTGAGGTCATAGCTTGCGTAACTTTCTGGGACCTCCGTGACTTCTTCCACAGCAGCAGGGCTGGAGAAGCTATCAGCCCTGGGGCCGCCAGAGCAGTGGCCCCAGGGCTGAAACAGCAGCTGGGATTGGGTCAGCCCCCCTGGGGTTGAAGAGTAGTGGCAGTCAGCCACTGTCACAGGAACAGCAGTGGGGCTGGAGCAATGGTATTTCACCCCTGATGCAGGAGCAGCGGCGGTGATGGAGCAGCGGGCTGGCAGTGAGCCCCAGGGACGCCGGAGCAGTGGGCCAGCCCCCCCTGGGGCTGGAGGAGTGGCGGTCAGCCTGACTTAGTCCCCCAGCCCCAGGGTATTTTAGTAAAAATCAGGGGACAGGTCAGGGGCTTGCCAGTTCTGGGTTTAACCAGCTGGCTCCTCACCCCCATTGGCCTTGGTTTTTACAGTGTTTGGGATTTGATTACCTTGGACAACTAGGCCTAAGCACTGTCAGATCAGGTTATTCCATACAGTTACTTTCCATACCGCCTCCCCACCCTATCTCTTTTGAGAGGGGTCCCTGAAGAGACACTGCATCTGGGGGCTGTAGAGAAGGTCTGCCTGCATCATTAGGGGCAAGGTTTCTGCTCCTCGTATCTCTGGTTCTCAAGTCCAAGGGAGGGATGAAACCTATACTTGACCTTTGCAATCTTAACAAATACATCATGTACATGAGATTCCGTATGGTCACACTAGAAACTGTCCTCTCCACCTTAAATCATAATGACTGGCTTGCTACCCTGGACCTTCAGTGTGCTTATTTCCATGTAACAATCCTTCTGAGTCACAGGAGGTTCCTTAGGTTTGTTGTGACTGTCCGGCACCACCAATACACCATGCTGCCTTTCAGCCTATCTTCAGCATGCTGGTTTTTTTCTGAATACAAGTGTCTGGTAGTAGTAACAGCATACCTCAAGAAGAGAGGAGTTCCTGTCTTGTATCTGGATGATTGGTTACTGAGGGGCAGGTCCAGAGCGGAAGTCCTCAGTCATGTGCACTTCATACTGCACCTATTCAGTTGTCGAGATCTCATCCTAAACAGCGGGAAGTCAACAATGATTCCACCTCAAAGAATTGAGTTCACTCAGGCCCTGATAGACTGAGTTTGAGAGAGTTTCTGCCAACTGATTGTCTCCAGGAAATTCACCACCTATGTCTGGAGGTGGAGTCTTAGGCCTGGCCCATGTATGCCTGAGATTGCTATGCCATATGGCTGCGTGCACACAGGTAATCCAGTATGCCAGACTGCGCCTATGTCCTCTTCAGATGTGTCTGAAGTTGGCCTGTCATACAAATAGTCATTCCTTGGACAGACGGTTCAGACTTCCTCTGCTGATCCTGAACTCCTTACGGTGGTAAACGGTTCAGGGCAATGTGTGCCAGGTGTTCGCTTTGCTCGCTTCCCACTGGCCAGGACTGTTGTCACTGATGATTCTTTAAAAGTTTGCAGAGTGCATCTGGAGTTGTGAAAGTTCAAGGCCTGTGGTCAGAACAAGAAGTTTCTCTGCATATCTCTGTCCAGGAGTTTTGTGCGATCCATCATGGCTGTCCGGCCCTTCAAGATTGCTTCAGTGCACTTCCTTACCAACAATACCACCTCAATGCAATCTGTGAATAGATGTGGTGGGGGAGGGGAAGCACACACTCCAAGCATGCTGTGTCAAGAGATGATCAGGCTCTGGCAGTTTTGCATCAGGAAAAACATTACCCTCGTGGCCAATCACTTGCCTGGGATCCAGAATCATGTAATGGATCACCTCAGCAGAAATTTCTCCCAGAATCATAAATAGTCCCTGAAGACCAGCCTCTTGTGGTCCAATTTTGTAGTTTGGGGCATCTTGACAATTGATCTGCTCACCACAAGGGACAACAAGAAATGGCAGCTGTTCTGCTGCTTAGGGTATCTCAGTTGTGGCTTCTTCACCAATGCTTTTCACCTACACTGGGAATCAGCAATTCTTTTTTCTTCCAATTCTGATCATCCCACAAGTCATTCCCAAGCTGAATTTGGACCGTGTCAAGCTCATTTGGTAAAGTGGGAGTATTTTTCAATACAGGAGCTAGCCTGGGGAGTTCATCTGAAGCTGGCTTGTATCCAGGATATCCCTGAGTACTTGTTATACCTTCAGTCTTCTGGTCTTGCACTTAGTTCATTGTGAATTCCTCTGGAGGCGATTTCGGCTTTTCACCAGTCCATACATGGGACGTGGGTGTTTTCAAACTCTGACAATGAGGTTCTTGAAAGGAGTTGCTCATCTCCATTTCCTGGTTAAAGAACCAATTCCTTTGTGGGATCTTAACACTGTCTTAGTAGCTCTCGTGGGGCTTCCACTCCAGCCTCTTTCTCCTTTCTGTGTCAGAAAACTGCCTTTCTTGTGGCAATAACATTTGCCAGGAGGGTGGGTGAGCTGTAGGCTTTAATTGGCAATGCCCCCTTGCAGACTTTTCTAAAGACAAAGTAGCCCTGTAGCAACACCCAAAGTCTTTATCCAAAGTGGTTTTCCTTCTTTTCATTTGAACCAAGCTTTGGTTCTTCCCTAAGCTACATTCATTCCCATAGGAACAGTGTCTTTTTACATTGGATTTTAGGCTTTTTATCTAGATAGCACCAAAGCTTTCAGCTCCTCATCTTGTTTTTGTTTGTTTGTTTCATATGCAGACCAAATGAAGGGTCAAGCAGTCTCTTAGACCATCTTCAGGTGGAGAACTTCCTGTATCATAACAGTGTATGAAGTAGCTCAGGCTATACCTTCTCAAAGGGAGCACTATATTGTGCTATTCCACAAGAGCACTGGAAACATTGACCGCATTTCTAAGTGACATTCTAGTATTGGATATTTTCAGGGCTGCCACTTGATCCTCTGTGCTTACTTTTATAAAACACCATGTAATTACTGCTGCATCGAGATCGCATGCAAACTTTGGGAAGGCAATCCTGCAGTCCTTCTTTAAATAGACTTCCTGCCCCACTTCCTATGAGTATCACTTGTGAATCACTGTAGTAGAATACATGGCTGCATCCACTCAAAAGAAAAATGGTTACCTATCTGTATCTGTTGTTCGAGATGTGATGCAGATGTGTATTCCATGACCCATCATCCATCCTCTTTAGGAGTCTGTACATCTGACATTCAGTGCAAAGGAACTGTGGGGGTCAGGGCAGTGCAGCCCGTATCTGGCTGGGGTTGGGGTAGGGCTGCAGGGTGACTGTCACCCCGAGAGGTACTGCTCAGCAAATTTCTTCGGTTCCAGTGAGCTGGGCACACATGTAAGTAGAATATATGTCTGCATCACATCTTGAAAAACAGTTGAAGAAAAAAGTTACCTTCCCTTAAGATGTTGTAGTCAGTGTGGATCCTGTGACTCACCTTCCATCCCCACTTTTTGGAGTCCTCAGAAAAAGTAGGATTTGAATTCTGAGGGAGGGTTCTGGCCACTCCTCCCTTATGCTGTTAAGAGGCACAGTGTTCATGCACAGCCCTGATGGACATGGCTATTCAGAAAACTGATCTCATGTCAGATACACACTGACTGCAACATCTTGAGGAACCACATTTACTACAGGGTAAGTAACTATTCTTTGTATTTGAGATTAAATTCAAAGTTAAGAATTTGCCAATAAAAGTAAAATGCATTCCATCAATGTCGTGGGGGTAATGTACCCTGTTGCGGGATGTGAGTCGAGGTGAAAAAGGGGGTGGAGGAGAGAGAACTTACCACCTTTGGTGACTGTGACCCCTCGCATTCAGGGGAACGAGGCCTAGCAGCCAGAGTCTGAGGCCTCCCTTTTCCTCAGGTCAGTGAGGCCTAGCGGCTAAGTCCTTGATCTCCAGGCAGTCATACTTAACTTTCACAGTTCTGGGCTGTGGTGCCTAATACCTTGGGCAGTTGCTGCACCCAGCAGTAGGCTGGGTAGGTGGACCTGGTCCCACCCTACTTCACCAGGTCCTAACCCAGTGCCCTGTGAAATCAGTAGTCCTGGTTTCAGGTTCCAGCCTCCACAAACACATTCCCTGAGCTGCTTTCTACCTGTGATTCCAGCTCTGGCAGTCCTCCAGGGCAGCAGCTGCTGTCTGTCTCCCTCTATCTCTGCGGGTGACTGGGGGTCCTCAGTGGACTCGGAGTGTTTGGCCTCCGCTGTCTGGGGCTCAAGTGGCTTCCTGGCAGGAACCTGTACCATGTGTCTGCTCTCCTTCTCAATCAGCCCAGATTGAGCTAAATTGCTTTCTTTTATACCCAGCTGGAGCATGCCCAGCAAGGGCGAAGGGGTGAGGCCTCCTGAGCCTGCAGTGAGTGATTAACCCTTGCTGGGCTAGTGCAGGGTTGATACATCCCATCACAATCAGTCATATAACTTTTCCTCTAATAACTGCTTGATTTCAGTTACTTTGATTACATTGATAGTGACTACCAACTCATCAGGAAAGATGAAAGTTTAATTTGAAGGGTGATAGATACAGAGTTCTGCATACTCTGATTTTCTAGTTATAACATTGTTTTTAAGTAGAGCAGTTTAAAAATCTAAATTCCTATTAAGTATTTGTTTTGTTTTGTCTTTGCAGTGATATAATGATGAGAGACAATCTCTTTGAAATTGTAACAACTTCTCGAACCTTTTATGTACAGGTAATCTTTCACTCTGGGTAAAACTAGATCATTCTGCAAGAAAATTAAGCATAAATACTTTACTGTTAAAATTGTTTCTTGAGAAAGTAGTCTTCAGTCTTCCTCTCAGTTGCACATACATTGGTTGTGAAATACTATAGTATAGTCTAGACCTTTCTCCAACTGTCTTTTCATGTTAGTGTAGGTTTTCTTCTTTGCAATTTTGTTCTGAAATCCATATGAGAAATGTCCGATTTGCAAGCAAGAATGAATTACTATTGAAGTTTATGAAAGTCCTAAACAGCCTGTCATTTATTAACTTAAATACTTTTTTGAGTTGACATTTGGCATGAAGTTATTTAAATTCTGTAGTGTGAGGTCAATACACTTACAAAATTTGTATTTTTAATTAAATTATTACATTTTTATTTATAGAAAATTAGTTTTTCAACTCACTGTGGATTTAAACTACAGAGATCTAGGAGATTAATGGTCAAAGATTCAAACTAGTAACCTTAACTGATGAATGTGAACTACTGCAGTGTAGCGCCAATAGCCTTTGTTTGTAATATCTCTAAAAATGAACTTTCACTTTGAATGTTCTTTGATTTGTTGGCTGTATGTGGTGCTTTCACAACCAGAAAATACTTCAGTGATTCTTGCCATATCTTACTGAACACTTAACAGTACATGCACAAAACAATCTGCTCACATATCCTTACCAGGCTGATTTTAAGAACTATACATACTTTACTTGTTTTAAAAATCAAACAAAACCCACCAAATTTACAATCTCTGTCCAGATGTGTGAAAGTAGACTTTAGCAAGGTAGCTTTAATGATGATATGTTAGAGCATTCTTCCCATATGCCCGAATGAGGAAGTTACATTTCGGAAATAGAGGTGAAACCAAAGAGTTCGCAAAAATTTGTCCCCAGATCATTTGTTTGTGAAACCATTGGTAGGAACTTGTCACTATTGGGGTTCTTCCTTGCAAGTTCTTGACATAAAAATCTCCAGAGTAAGGTATTATGATGACTATTTATTTGTTCCCTTTATGCAAGATACTGTTGTTCTTATATGAGGTATTGTCAACTGCTGTTTTATAATAACTTGGTCGATTTGCTAATGCAGAAGTTGGATGTCTTATCACATTAATGAATTTCTAAAGAAGAAAAAGTTGTTTGGCACATTGTGTACATCTGTCCTTTTTAGTTCAGGGTTAAATAATTATTTAATAGGATAATGAACATAATGGAGCAGTTGTTTCTTTTTACCATTTTTCTGCTTACTGTGAGTTCTGCAGACCATAGGCCTTTTTAGAATTCTTTAGTGAAGACATGCTAAATGTAGTGGAGAACATATTTACCATATACCAGCTTCATTTAATTTTACCCAGATAGAATCTGGGCTTTCAGCTGTCAAGAGATACTAATGAATTAGTTTCAGAGTAGCAGCCCTGTTAGTCTGTATCTGCAAAAAGAAAAGGAGTACTTGTGGCACCTTAGAGACTAACAAATTTATTTGAGCATATACCAAGTGAGCTGTAGCTCACGAAAGCTTATACTCAAATTTGTTAGTCTCTAAGGTGCCACAAGTACTCTTTTTCTTTTAATGAATTAGTGTAGCTCTAAGAACAACTCCTAACTTGGTATCTTGTCTCGCTGCAATGTGCAAGTTCCCAGACACTATTTTATGACTGATTTGGTTAGAAGGTTTTAATATGTTCTTGTCAACCCACTGTATGCTTTAGCAAGGTTTTCTTTTGTTTATTGCTGAATATTTATTCTGGCATCACATTTTAAAATGGTTCAGTGAATATTGGGCTGCTATGAATTAAGTATCCTAATTGAAATACATATTTCACATTCCTGGTAATAGTGAAAGCCCTAGACCAGATACCTCAAAAATGCGATTAGTGCAGTGCTTGTTTCAGTAATATTACTTCAGTCACTACTACTGCCATATTTTGACTCCTTGTTGAATCATTGAACACTGAATTTAGATTTGTTTTTAGGCTACAGCAGCTATTTGTATAGCATTTCAGTCTAATGTAGTCAGCATATGTGCAAAGAAAGTGTACCAAACTCTGCAATTTCAGATATATTTTGAAATATTCCTATGAAAGCAAATTGATGAATGGGGATCTTGTGTTTATATCCCAGACACACAGCTTTAAGATGGAATTAGTGATGAGAATTAAAATATTGTCAAGAATTTTTTAAAAAATTTCAACTGCTAAGACCCAAGAAATTAAGAGTTAAGTTATATTTAAAAGAACCCCATACATGTGAAAGTATGGAAATGGGTAGTTTGAGTTACCCTCCCCCACAAAGCCCTTAATTTTAACCTATTAATACGTGCCCTGAGCAAAACAGAAATTGACAGCTTCATCAATCCATACTGGTTCACTGATGACTAAAAACAAGTGACAGACAACAAAAGCAAAGAAAAAATTACAAATTCTCTCTCACACACACACACCCACACACACACACACACACACCCACCCACCCACCCACCCCTTTTCAATAAGAAGAGATAGTGGAGTTTGAGAAGCAATGATTTGTCCCAGTGTGGTTAACTGGAAAATATAGTACTTGTTTTAATTATTCCAGTTGTTTCCTATCCTATAATGTATGGATTGAGATAACAATCAATTGGTTGCTGTGTGTGTGCACCAATAAGGTGGTTGTAAGGAGTTAGGGGGTTGATTCTTCTAAATAGTATGTTAATTTAATCAAAGTAAGAACACAATTTATTTTCTGTATCATCTGAAGTGTGTGTAATACAGACTTTTTTGTACAGTGTGTTGGCATGTGTTCTATGTAGTGTTTTGAGAAGGTAGATGAACAATTTTCATTATCTGCAAATTTGGCTGATCCCTAACTTAAACATCAGACCTTTTCACTCACTCTGTGGGTGTGTGTGTGTGTGTATATATAGCATGTCACCAGCAATAAATCATATCAGTTACTTTGTGCGGTATTTCACCAGATCCCTCACCCGACCACGTTAGTTTCTGTTTCATAGGAAACAGCATAGTGAAGAAGAAATATGAGGGTGTGGTATTGGACAAGTCCCCTTTATATACATCACTGAAAATCCTGTGAGAATTACAATGATCACCTTTAAAAAATAAACCAACATGTAAATCCAGTTCTGATGGAAATGTTATCAGAGTATTGACCTGGAGGAATATTACAAATATGATGTAATAATCTTGGATGATTTTCACAAGTGTCTGAGTGATTTAGGAGTATAAATTCCACTGAAAACCATGGACACTTGTGCTCCAACATCATAGGTAGTTAGAAAAATCCTACCCCTGCTTGCCAATGGGAAAGAAAGCTAGGCTGGTCATTGTATTCCCAGACTACCCATATAAACAAACAGCATCTTCACCCAGCTTAAATAGCCATCTAATGTTAATTTAAAATTTTTATTTTGATTTAGGCAGACAGCCCGGAGGACATGCACAGCTGGATAAAAGCGATCTCTGGGGCCATAGTGGCACAACGGGGACCGGGAAGATCAGCAGCTTCTGTATGTGTTTGATATGTAGATAATATATGGCCTCTAAGAGGTGTCAATCTAGTACAAGAAATTCTATTTTGTTCCTCTTTCATCTCCCTTTCTCCCAGTCCTGTAGTAACATATCTCCTTTGCATGAACTTTCATGCATATTAAATTTGCATAAAATATTTTGCATTTCTAATTGAGTGCTCATTTAGAGTTATCTGTATGGAGCTTTGTACGCATTGCATTGTCTTAAACGTAAAGACAATGCAAGTGCTGAGTGTGAAGATTTTTGAGTTCAGTATGAGCTCTTACTACTAAGCTTTTACTAGTTGAAGAACTACAGTGAAACTTCGCTAATTCTGGCGAGATTTTTTGCTAATTACAAATTTTGCAATCAAATTATATAAAAGATTGATTAAAAATTATCTTGGGTCCTCAATTTGCACATCCTCGGGATTAACTATTGGCCATATGTCACGTTAGTAGCTGTGGTTCCAAACTGAATGCATTTTGGGCCAGAAGGGGATTGCAAATACCTCGTATGAATTAGAAGTTTTGCTGTTGGAGACCCAGTGTGAACACCATCTAGCATTACTGAACTGTGTGTGTACAACTGTGACCTAAATCATAAGTTGTTAAGCATGTGGATGGCAGCATTCATGTATATTTTTCCATTAGGACCTACATTAGAAATGCTCAGATTTTTTTTACAGATTATTGTATTTCATGCTAAAGATTGTAATAGTGTCCGTGTCATCAAGTATGTCCAAAATTATCATGGAATACTTCACAGTTCAGATGCTGCAAGGTATGGTTTTCACTTTTTTGCTATGTGATATTTTGTAATAAACTGAGTATATCTACCCCCATAATACATTGGAAATCTACATTTTGAAATCTGGCTATTAAATGTGCAGCAGTCACATAGATGGTGTGCTAGTGTGATTGCTATCAATTGATCGAAACACTAGTATTTGCAGCTAGTAATTTTATAGCTGCTTCATGTTTTAAGTAAAAGTTGCTATCACAAAATAGACTCAGTTTAAAAGTTTTCTGGGGGAGAGGAAAAGAGGGAGATGGGTATTTTCTTAGTGTGTGTATGCTTTGTGGTGGGGCTGACTAAGCAACCTAGCTATAACTATTGGCAACACTTCCTCTCTCTTTCCTCCCTCTATTCCCTTCTTGAAGTATGGGTTACTCTAATCTTAGCTTTGCACTGTGTTCCAGATGCGGCAGGCCAGAAGGCTGTCGAATCCTTGTATACAGAGGTATACATCAAGAACTGGTGAATGCAGCACGTATGTGGGCTCTCATGTAAACTTGCCTTCTTAACAGAGGGCTAGGATTTAAAACGCTAATATACACTATGTAAAATTAACTCTTAATCCCACTGCTTTTTTCAGTTCCCGTTATTGAAAACTAACTCATAAACTACTTCACACCACTCATTAGGTTTGCAGTTAAGTATTACCTATTGATTTCTAAAATAAATTTGATTTTTTAAATTAGTAATGGCAAAAACAATGATGCTAAGTCATTTTTCACATTCAAAGTACAAATGTACTACCTTAAAATACATAAAATGCAATTTAAAGAGCAAAGTATTAAAACTTTGATTAATTTGCATGAGAGTTCATATTTCCGTTTTTTACCTTACAAATTTGACACCTTGTAACAGCAAAAATACAAATAAAAGCTATCCCCAACTAATACAGATGTGTGCACATACACAAGCATCTTATAACTGCAATAATTGGAAGGATAATATTGCAGCCTGATTTGCATGGCTTTTAAAACTCATATGCATGAAATTATTAGCCAGAATATAGAAGGGGTTGTTACTTGTAACTTGTACATTATGTTAAATATTTTAAAAAGTAAAGCAGCTTAATGTCTTAAACTAGGAATTTATCAGAGGAGGTAGCAAAATCTGAACAAAAGTAGTTTATTAGAAAACTTGGCATAATGATTCAGCTTTCCCATTTGTGTAACTGAAGTTACCGATGAAAATAGATCGGAATGCCAGATATATCACTGAACCATATAGCACAATTGCTTTTTTATAAACATTGTTTGCTATTAGAAATAAGTGGTGTGGCAAGTGGGCTATTGACCATAAAAACATGACAAAATAATGTAAAATACTTTCCCTGGAATTGCTCCTAAAAACAATGTGAAAGGCCAACAAATTAAATTCTTAACACATATCCTATTATGATGCATGTACAAATGCATAATAGCTCTGAAAATATAAATATTAGCTATTTAATATATGGGTAATATTGTTGATGTGGCCAAATCAACCCTGCAAACTTAATTATATCTATAAATCTATCCAATACCATGCTAAATTAAACTGACAATTGATATGAAAATGTTTTCAGATCGTTGACATAGAGGATCTCTCTTTCTTTGACAGACCTATTATGGTGATTTATCAAAGTAATTATATTAAAGTCAAAAATGGCATAAGTATGCGCTAGCCTACCTGAATCATAATGTAATAGATAAGGATAGTTTGATTGCCCCCTTTCTGACAAGAAGGTATTTAAATAGTGGTAGATTTATTGCCTGAATTTGACTCTTCCAAAATTCTCATTCAACGGAATGGCAAGTATCCATAATAAGCACTTGAAAATGACTTCTGTACAATTTGTAGCTTGAGTTGTTCTGAAAAAAAAAAAAAAATTCAGTATTGTTCTTGCAGTTTAAAAAAAGGCTGTTTATCTAGATTCAAAAGCATTATTTTAAGTATATTTTCTAAGATTTCAACAATTAGGATTCCAGAAAGGGATTCTTTAACTTCTTACAGTAGTTAATTCATCATATTTTGATCTGTGGCTTAGTAGAATAAAATGGAACAAAAATAGGAAATAGATCAACAGTTGTCAGTGAACAAAAGTGTAACGTGCTTTAACTTGATTCAGCAGAGTATTCTAAGGGGAGGGAGCAGTGAGAGTTCCACAGTGCTTCAGATTTTGGAATGTGAATATATATAATATATGTATTTGTATACCAAATATCATTTGAAAACACTTTTCTCTTGCAATTAGTTTTTCCATCTATGACATTGAAGATGTGAGCTTTAACATGTATTGAAAACGAACACAATTTAATTGCCATTAAACATATTAGTAAAAAATCAGTTTGGGCTTGCTAATCTCTTGTATCAAAATGTAAAGAGCTGCCAAGCTTGACTTCAGGAACCTAACTTAGTTTCTTCCGCTGCAGTGGATGTTTGCTATCACATACAGCAGTAAGCTCACATTTAAAAATGCATTGCCTTGGGAAGGCACCCACTTCCTGCTGCCATGGCTGATGCTTTGCTTTGTTTTTCTGTTCTCTTAGTTTACAGAGTAAAGTCTGGAACTGAGTTACTAACATGCCATTAATAACTGACTCCATTTGACAAACACTTATCCTTTTACAGGAGCATTCCAGCTTTTCTTCAGAATCCAGCTATGCTTTCTGTTTTGCCAACACCGCAGCCACCTCACATTCCACAGCCTCTCACAACAACGCTCTGGTCTCAAACCTTAACGCCAAACGCCTTGCCTTGGAGAAGCGAGGATTTCACGAATCTTTTACCAAGGCCAAGCCAGGGAACTTCAAGGTCCAGGCTGTCCCTCCAAGAGAACCAGCTTCCAAAGTGACTGTACAGAGCCTATTGGAACCTCAAAGTAAAAATGGCACTCAGGAACAGGATCCTAGCCCAGTGGATCTGGATGATGCAAGCCTTCCAGTCAGTGACGTGTAATAATGGAAGTGTTTGGAGAATGATCCATCTGTTTGGTCCTCTGATTTCCTTGGTCAGACTTGTAGCCAAAGAAGATTTTAGGAAGAAAGAACAAAGAGAATGGAACACTGATTTTATGTATGTGTGTATAAACATAGGTATGTGTATACACAAGTACATGCATATATAATTATATATATTAAATAATTATATACTGCCTTCAAATTAGGGTCAGAAATGGACCTTCTGCTTTTTTCTCACAGCCTGATAATAAATCACTTTCTAATAGGAAGGGGCCAAACTACATGGTTAAGATATGTACTGCTGTCAGTAAATAAGGTACCAGCAACTCTTTATCCTCAATTTGGCAAACCTAAAATTACATTCAATATTTTAATGCTATACTATAGAAAATGTAATGCCTACAAATGTGATTATTTAATTTCATTATAAACCAGATTAAGACTTTATGCATATGTGAGAATTATTTCTCTCCTCTTTTGAAAATGTTATGACTTTTTCAGATACTGGGATATGCACAAAAAGTCTCTTGCGTTCCTATCAGATCAATATTGTTAACTGAAATATTACCAGACTAAGAATTCTAAGCTCTTAGAATTCTAAGTATATGGTGCTGTAAAATTCACATTAGAATAATAATGCTATTTTGAACATTAAGCCTATTTTTGATGCTCTCCTAAAGATGAATTGTAATTTTTTTGCACATTTGATTTTAATGGACCACCTACAATGGTGTTTTGGATGGGGGGTGGGAAATCAGACTACTACATCTTACGCCTTTGAAGTAAACCAGTTTTATATTGCATTACATTAAGCTTTGCTGCAATTACTTTGTATTAAGTGTCTAAACATATACTGTTTAGGATTACTTTTTTGAGAGATTTTTTTCTTATCAGTACTTTGTGAACAGTTCTTGTTTCTATATTTGGATCAGTGAAAGACCTCATTTATTTAGTTTGATGTCAAAACTGGTACTGAACTGTTTATAGTCATGCAATTGTGGCCTGTAATTTTGGTGCACTAATAATCTATTAAAGTGCCTGTGTTTTTTCTCATCTTGTTAAACATTTTGAGACTATGTGTACACGGACCTTATTTACATGGTTTTGAACCTTGGGGTGAAATTATTTTGAGTAACGTAGTTCAAAACAATTATTTAAAATAGAAAATCTTATGCTAGGGATACCAGCATGCTGGTATTGCATCTACTAGCTGTGCAATATGTGATTTTTATAAAACTGAATATTTGTTACATGTGTGCATTGTTATGGGTTCAGTGATGCAAACAAAAGATATAAGAACTTTTACATTTCAAATATTTGATTAGCTTGAGCATGTACTGGTTTCATAGTTAGGTTTTAAAAATGTTTGCTGTAACCAAAAAAAAAAAAAACCAACCAACCCCACAAATTCCATATGCTGCTGCTTATTGTGATTCACATTTCCCACTGTTGCAATACTGTTAGTCTTCTGGAACTTAACAAGTACATATCAGAAAAGTCCATCTTTGCTCCAGCTTCCAAACTGACTTCTGACCTGAGAGAGAGAGGGTTTTTCCACAGTAACTTGTTGATCCGAGGATAGAGTAATTGGTGTAATGTGAGAATTAAATATTATCTAGTTTCAAAACCATTACGTCAGCATCTTCAACTTATTAATCCATAAACTAACCACTGTTTTTAGGCAATAGTATTTGGAAATTACACTTTTTCATTTTACTCTTCAACATCACGTGAAAGCTAGTGCAGGGTTGAAATTATTGTGGCAGTCTAAACAAGTAGTGTAGTTTTTAACTTGTACCAAAATAAGACAACAGTACTTTGAAAGCTTATTTTTCACAAGTACGCACTGTGTGGGAGACACTTTGAATTGAAATATTTTTACTATCGTTCTCACATTTAAAATCACTTGCTCTGGTACAGCTTTGGCACTGCATGTTCATTTTACTATATTTTGGTATTGGCAGTTTTATGTATTAGGTGGAGGTAAAGCAGCTCCATTATGGGACTTATTAAAATTAGAACTACTCTTGTGGTTCAGTAGCATAGGAAAATATATTTGTGGTTGGTAATTGTCAGGGTCTCCTATTTATCAGTACTTTTATAAATCTATAAAAATTGTTAAATTATTTTAGAACCAGTGCTATTTCCTGTAAATATGTCACATTTAAATTGTCAATAAATGAGTTTGGATAACTTAAAAGAACTGTTGACATTTTTTATTGGACCATTTACCAGAAAAGGATACATCTTAGCATACGAGTAAAGTGATTTCTTGTCCTTTGGTACATTGCATCTTCTGTTTCATTCTTCCACGTTTAATTGATTGAGCACTCTAATGGCTTCACGTAATAGGGTATACTGGCCCCAAATCTTTAGCACCTGTCTTAACGAATTGCTGGAGCACTGACTTCAAGGTACAGTTAAATCACTCTATTAACCCATCAGTTTGTAGGTGGTAGACTGAGGCCTTGTCTACACTATAAAGTTAGGTCGACATAAGCCACATTGCGTTGACATAGTTGTGCATGTTTCTGTGCTTAAATTTGTTTCCTACTGATGTAAATGCTCCGTTACTGCAATACAGTAACACCACCTCCCTGAGTGGCGTTGAGCCACAGTCAGTGTACTCAGGTTGATACGCCTGGGTAGACACTGTTACTTACGTCAACCCGAACAATCCTCCAGCAGCTGTCCCACAATGACCGACACTCTGGTCGCAACTGTGAACTTCACTGTCCAGGGGTCAGAGACTGGAAGGTCACACACCCCTTTAAAGCCTCACAAAGTTTTGAAATGACTTTTCCTGATTGTCCAGTTTGGTGAGCAAACTAGCAGCTCTCCATTGTGTGCAACTGCACACTCCAGACATGCTCTAGTTTGGAGTGGACAGAATATTGGATCTCCTGGGCTTGTGGGAAGAGGCGGTTTGCAAGCACAGCTGCAGACCAGCTGTAGAAATGTGGACATGTATGTGCACGGGGGATGCAGGAGAAGGGGAAGGACAGGGACCAGCAATAGCGCCATGTGAAAGTGACGGAACCACATCAGGTGTATCAGAAGACTGGAGAGACCAGTAGCCAATCCTGTGCTGAGCCGCAGACCTGCTACTTTTACAAAAAGCTGCATGTCAGACTTGTTGGGGATTCTACCATCACCCTGCGGACCACTGTGGATACATAAAGGAGTCTGGGTCACAGGCCCCTGGCTTGAACAGCAAGGAAGATGAGGAAGAGGATGGGGGGACATGTGACCAGGGGGCTTAGTGATGCCATGACCCAGGACTGTTTTGAAATTCCACCTCAGTCCAGTCAGTCCCAGCCACTGAGCATGGGCAAGCTTGATGGAAGGAAAGGATCCTTGGGTAAGTGTGTACATTTCCCATTACAGTAATGATGCCTCCAATTTAGCAGGACACAGCCATTGCCTTTTTTTTCATTAATTTATTCTTATTAGAAGAGGTAGCAGTACAACAAAGATGCAGTGTTATTGGCTTTATAATCCCCGGCAGAGTTAGGCAAGGGGGCCATGTGGAGCATTGTATGAACACAAGTATGTCTCTTCCCTCCTGCGAGATTTCAAGGAAACTTCCATGGAGGTACTCTGAAATCCTTTCCCAAAGGTTTCTAGGGATGTGAGCTGTTTCCTTCTCCATGGTAGGATGCTTTCCTATGCCAGTTGGTGATAACTTTGGCTGGCACCACTGCATTACACAGGCTTCGGTGCACCAGCAACAGCTGTGCTCTCCCCCTTTGTTACCCTCTGGAATGAGTTATCCGCTAAAATAACCACCTGTGAAAAATGGGGCCAGTATTCAGTGCTGTTGTCTGATACTCAAGTTTGGTCCAACTGAGCAATTCCCTCCTTATTTCCCTCACCTTTGGCAGTCCATACTCACCATGGCTGGTGCTGGGAGTGGCACTGTTCATAAGCAGAAGTGTCAATAAGCATGTCTTGGTTAAAATTTCAGTGAAGCAAGGGAAGGGAGTTCTGATCTTAACTTTTGCTTTCCATTGTGACTATATTGACAATGGCACCTTTGTGTGTTTCATCTGCTGCTGTTGCAGCCTTGAGGAGTTCCCCCTCCACAGCCGTGGACCATGTGAGCCATATAAGGAGGAGAAAGAAGAGGACTCAATGACATGTTCAATGGGATCCTGCAAGCCAGTGCTGCATCAGACCAAGAGCAAAGAACCTGGAAGGTGAACATTGTGAACAGACTGGAGAAGGAAAGAGCGGACAGGATAAAATCCCAGCAGGAAAAGGAGAGAGAGATGCAGCAGGACATAATGGGGCTTCTCTGGCAGCGCAGACAGTTGCTGCAGACTCTTGTGGAACTCCAGGTTTAACAATCACTGGCTTGCCTCCCTTTGCAGTCCATAGAAAACTCCGTCACACCCCCTCCTCAACATTCCATGTGGCATCAGGGGTCACATCCTACCTCTGCCATGCCAGTCCAGGGTACATTAAGGATAACCCCAGCTTTACATACGCTGACCTCTGAAAGCCACAGTTGCTGTATTTGAAGGTAAAATTGATATGAATGTCCTTTCTCTTTGAGTTCTGTTCCATTAACTTAAGTTTTTCATGTATTTGCTTTTAAATTGCACAATTTTTCTTGCACTGGTTTTGTTACTGAATAAAATTATTTGGAAAATATTTTTGACAACAGTTCTGAAAGCAACCACCTACTTGTTACTGTACAGTGTGACACAATGTATAGGGTCAGTGACAAATGTATAGCAAGCACTGTAAAATTAATAGGTACATTGACTTTTAATCATAGATGTACACCAATCACTACACAATTCCTAACAGGCCCCAAATTAGCTGGGGCTGATAGATATTACTGTGGTTCACTGTTAAAGTGCTCTTCCAAAGCCTCCCTGAAACGTATTACTCCAATTGAGACTGTCTAATAGCCCTTGTGTCCGGCTGTTCAAACTCAGCAGAGAGCTGCTCCACCTCCATCCTGGTGGCAACTTTTCCCCTTTTGCTTCACAGATAATATGCCAGATGAAGCAGGCAGCTATAAACACTGGGATTTTTTGCCACTGAGATCTAATCTTGTGAATAAAAAATCACAAGTGTCCCTTCATTCTACCAAAAGTGCATTCAACTATCTGTCTGCACCTGCTGGGCTGGTAGTTGAATCTTTTCTTGGTGCTGTTGAGTTGGCCAGTGTATGGCTTCATGAGCCAGGGGAGCAAAGGATAGGCTGGGTCCCTCAAGATCACTATTGGCATTTCAACAAAGCTAATGGTAATCTGCTGGATGAGAAAGAAAGTCCCTGCCTGTAGCTTTGTGAACAATCCCTCGTTCTTAAAGATACGACTTTCCCTGATCAGCCCACGTTGATGTTGGTGGCACGTCCCTGGTAATCCACCAGTGCTTCCATAAACGTAGGAAAGTAGCCTTTTCTGTTGATGTACTCTGTGTCAGAGTGGTGTGGTACCAAAATAGGGATACGTGTGCTGTTGGTTGCTCCACTGCAGTTTGAAACCTCATTGCTGCAAATCCACCCACTGTGTCCTGCACATTGCCAAGGGCTGCGGTCCCTTGCCCATTGCTGCAAATCCACCCACTGTGTCCTGCACATTGCCAAGGGCTGCGGTCCCTTGCCCATTGCTGCAAATCCACCCACTGTGTCCTGCACATTGCCAAGGGCTGTGGTCCTTTGTAGCAGGAGGCAATTAATGGCCCTGCACACTTGCATGACAATGGCTCCCACGGTAGACTTTCCAACTCCAAAACAATTTCCCACTGCCTGGTAGCAATCTGGCATTGCAGGTTTCCACAGTGCAGGCACCTCTTGCTTCTCCACTGTCAGTGCAGCTCTCATTCTGTTGTACCTGCACTGGAGAATTAGGATGTGCTCAGCACACAGATTAGGGTTGCCAACCCTCCAGGATTGGCCTTGAGTCTCCCGGAATTGGCAGCCATCGCCCGGTGACTACTGAAAGCAATCTGGGAGATGTTAAGAGATATTTTAAGAAAATGAAATTACTTCCGGCGGGGGTGGGGGGAGAGTCTTCCGGAATAAACTTCAGTCAGAGTTGGCAGCCTTAACACGGATCCAGGAATGTGTTCTTGTGCATCCAAAAGTTCTGCAGCCACTGCTCATCATCCCAAGCATTCATTACAATCTGTGTTTGTTTCTTGGGCCTAAAAGTGGTACTCCCCCATTTGCAGCTGCTCCCTGAACACCACCACCACCAACCTTGAATTGGTTCTTGCTATGTCCCACAGCAATCTGTGCATCCTGTGTTTGCAACGCTTATGACAATAGTGCGGAGCTGTACAGGCTCTGTGTTTCTGTCAGAGATGGAAGTCGGCAAGTGGGACCGCACAGCTTAATGGGGTTTTTAAATAAGGCATGAAAATTATGGGATACAGATGACATTATGGGGCAGAGACAGTTGAATGCTTGGAAATTGACCCCTTGCTCCCAGTCACCCCTCTGCAACTAGTTTCCACTGCACCATGCATTGCAAAACTTCCCAAAAGACAGTGCATTGGATGGTGGCAGCTTGCATGTTGAATACTTATCTGTGGTGCCCTGCACTGTGCATCAATACAAGCACTCCTGGTGAGTACATGCAGATCCAAGGCAGAGAGTCAATATGCACGTATAAAAGTGTGATAAATGAGGGGGGTAGTTCCCTTTTATGGACAGCCAGCCAGCCAGTTAGCTACAAATCCCTGCTAGTAGCTGTTCTCTACTTGCTTTACCTGTACCTGTAAGGAGTTAAGTCCACAGGTAAAAGGAAGTGAGTGGGCACCTAACCAAAAGAGCCAATGGGAGGGCTAGAACTTTTTAAAATTGAAAAAAAGACTCCCATTGTCTATGTGTTGTGGTTCTCCGGAGAAGAGGGGAACAAGGCAGCAGTTATGCTGTGAGAAGCTGAAGGCCAGGTATGAAAATCATCAGAATCATACCTAGAATTGCTTATTTGGAAACCCAGATATGTAAGTAGATAAGATTCTTAAGAGGTTTGTGCACATGTTTTTTTAGTTAACTGGTGGCAACAGCTAATTTGTTTTCCTTTCTCAGCTCTTCCCCGGAGGGGTGTGTGAAAGGGCTTGAGGATAGCCCACAGAAAGGAATTCCCAAGTGCACCTTCTTGGATTCCAAGGGGCTTTGCATTTTGGTGGTGGCAGCATCTACCCATCCAAGGTAAGAGAGAAGCTGTGACCTTGGGAGTTTAATACCAGCCTGTAGTAGCCAGTATTAATTTTTAGAATCCTTGCGAGCCCCCACGTTCTGCACTCGAAGCCCCAGAGTGGGGAATCAGTCTTGACAACGAGCAATATACTAATGGTAACTTTATGCAAACGTAACTCGCATTGACTAAAGTTTGGAATGTAGATGTGGCCAGAAGTACAAACCAGTTTCAAAAACTGCCAAACTTCTTTTAGGAGGACGGACATAACATTAGTTCCATGGTCCGTTAGACTCTTGGTAGGAAAGCCTACTGTGACGCATGGCTATAAGGGGTTAAACCTCCTGCAAAATAAATAGCCCACAGAAGACATGTAGGGAGATAATGTTTGTGTTTTTTGTTTACATATGCATGAGTAGGGTGGACAGTCTAACCAACAGTCCCTGTCTATGTTGTATTTAGTATTAATCTCTCTTTGAAATGTACTATGAATGGTGGAGGAACAAGCAAATGGCCTTATGTTAATTCGTATAGTTAAGTACCAATGATGGACCTCCTTCAAAGTCATCCTAATTACCTTTTGTTCCCTGAGGAAATGTCAACTTGTCAAAGAGGACATGAAATTGTATAAAAGATCCTTGGGTCCTGATTCTGTTATCTCGGATCTGCTTAGACTTCATCAGAGGAAGTTTGAGTTGCAAGACTGAGGTCCCAGTTATGCTGGTATGCCCTGAATATGAGATTTGGACATTGAACTATCACCTATGAACTGAATTCTAAAGGAACTCTTTGCAACTACAAAGCTCACCATCTCTGCTGTGAATCTGAACCTCAGTGGACTGAACTCATGTCTGTATGTATATTGATCTTTCAACCATACTCTTGGTTTTTAATATATTTTAGTTAATAAGAATTGGCTGCAAGATCTGAAACATTCGTTAACCTGGGAGGTAATGTGTCCAATCCTTTGGGATTGGTAGAACCTTTTCTTTTATACGATGAAATAAGATTTACAAAAAATTTCATCATATTTGACGTGGGTACCTGGATGGAGGCCTGAGGCTGGATCACTTTAAGGGAACGGTGTTGTTTGGACTTCTGAGTAACCAGTAATGTAACAAAAAAGCTGTTTTATGCTGGCTTGGTGAATCTAAGTATTGGAATATCCACTAGCTGTTGGGGGTTTGGCTGCCCCATTCTTTGCAGTTCACCCTAATTGAGTGACCACAGTTAGCCCCCACTAGGACCCTGGTCACACCTACCCGAGATGACAACTGTACTTATTCCCTAGCAACCATCGGGCAGTTATGGAGTGGAGGGGAATGGTCTGTGGCTACCGCGTTGCATAATCAAAGACCAGGATACACTTTTGGCCCCTAGCAGTCTTTTCCAGTGGCCTCACAATGTCCCTGTCTACTCTTTTTCAAATAGGTATCACTAAAGGACCCCTATCATTCTCTTTAGATGCCACTTGTTTGCACTCTGGACAAGACCTGCAGAAGGTAGCCATCTCTTTTTCTAAATGCTTGGCCAAAAGAACCATACCACAACAGGTGTTCCAGGGTTTCTTCCTGTCCAAGCCACCCTGCACGTGGAGTGTGCAGGCCAGCTGCAGGAGCTCTCTCATGACTGGCTGGGGTATCAGCAAATGGTGTCTTACATCCTTTATTTTTGCATCCTGGGCAACTTAGTAAACAAGGTCCTTTTGTTAAAAAAAAAAAAAAAAAAAAAAAAAAAAAGCCAGTTCTGTGTACTCCACCTCACTAATGTCAAAAATGTCATAGGCGACACGTGAGCTGATTTTCAGTGGCACTCACATTGCCCGGGTCCTGGCCACCGGTCCGGGGGCCTCTGCATTTTAATTGAATTTTAAATGAAGCTTCTTAAACATTTTAAAAACCTTATTAACTTTACATACAACAATAGTTTAGTTATATATAATGGACTTATAGAAAGAGACCTTGTTAAAATGTATTACTGGCATGCGAAACCTTAAATTAGAGTGAATAAATGAAGACTCAGCACACCACTTCTGAAAGGCTGCCGATCCCTGCTCTAAAGGGTGTCATGCAGGATGAAAACAGAAAGCTAATAACATACTGATCATTGATATTACTGTATGGTGTATGAATGGAGGACAAATGCAAAATGACAAACATATCAGAAATTATGTTCTTAAAGTGTGTCTGCCAGGCAGGGCTGAAGTTACCTTATCCTCAAAAAGGAATGTGGCTTTGCCACCTGGAAGGTTCCAAGGTAAATTAAGAGACAAAAGGAATGCATTTACATAAAAGGTAAACAAAACCATCATGCTAACAAGGGAGGAGATTGCAGGAACAGATAAAATTTTGCATTTTAGCAAACACCAGCACAGGAAGAAACCAAGCATGGAACTTCTTTCATCACTAGACTCCACCTCCTTCCTCATAGTGGAATGAAATTTACTTTGAGGAATAGCTTTCAGAAGAATTGATTTCAAAGGTTCACTGGACTATAAAAGAGAGAGGTAAAGAACCAAGTTATTTTTCACCTAAGAAGACAAAGAAACTAAGCATTTAGGACTTTGTGGGAAATCCTGACCCAGGGGATAGTCCGCCATCTTGTTGGAAGGTAGTATGGCAAGAATCTTACATAGACCCAAGATTGTAGTTTTGTTAAGTCTTAGATTATAGAAAGTGTTTTTCACTTTTATTTGCTTATAACTCTATTCTTTTATACTTTAACTCAAAATACTATCTCCATTTGTTAATAAGCTTGTTTTAATCTAAACCAAACCATAGTTGTTTGACTTGAAGTAGTTAACTCCAGTTAAAGTTATAGACTGTGCATTTTCTCTCTTTAGAGGAGAAAACTAACCTTCTTATTCCTCTAAATGGTCCAGGAAATGAGGTTTTCAGTAGCAGTGCCCATTCAGCCTGCACATGCGCTCTACATAACCTTGTGCCCTGCACTGAGGTTATAGAGGGCTGTGCAGGTGAATTGCCCCGAGATCCTCCTTACCTGTCTGAGATGGAGCTTCAGTAATGTCTGCTTTGAGCTTGCCTCTTTGATGTTTCTTATCCTAGTTCTTAGTTTAGTTAGTGTTTGCTAGTAGCTGGTTTATCTGAGGGCTGTTTTTGTCCCCTTTATTTTATTCTCTCTCCAGGGAGGTTTACCTCACTGGGAGGGTATGCCTAGTTCAGTGGGGCTCAAATCCTGCCTCACATGCTGGGAGGCTGTCCCAGTAGGTCTATTGCCTTAGGGAAATACACATCCTTCAAAAGTGCAACAACTTCTTAGCACTTAAATCTAAGGCCAGAAAAAAACAGAAAATTAAACTGAGACTCCCCCCTCTACTCTTTAAGGGCCAATGTTATGCCCTTCTGCATAACAAACTGAACAGAATGAAATTTTTTTTACCGGTTTGATTCTTCATTACCAAATTTGTCTTATGGAACCTATGAATGCGTTCCGCACGGAAACCACAAAAATCTTCCCCTTCATCCAGCTTTTCTAGCTCAATAGATGTTCAGTAATTGCTTCGTTAGCCATTTGAAAGAATAAACTTGCTGCACATTTAAGAAATTCCAAAGATACTATCAGTTCAGCTTTCTTAAAGTGATCACTCTCCTTCCAGTATGTATGGTAACACCCTTATTTTATCCTTCTTGTGCTTTTCTTAAAAATAATCTTGACCTCTTCCAGACCTCTGAGGTCACATCTGTTGTCATTCCATGATTCAGATACTTTGTCTTAGCTCCTTTACAAATGTCTGTGGATTTATTCATTTTCATTTAGTGAATATTTGGTGATACACCTTTTCCAAACTAAGGACCAAAATATGCTCTTGATTACATTGGTGCAAATTAGCCGTATCTTGATAATTGCAACTGTTGTGGTTTTAAGTTCAGCTGTCAAACACTAAACCCAAATACTCAGATAACTGGCAAATGCAGTGGTCCCTAGGTAGTGGGAAGTATAACCTACTGGGATATATCTTTTTTCTAATACACTGTTGGGTAGAGGGTTCTCTGAAGAAACCTTAGTATTGACTGTGTGGAACACCCAGATCTTCGCACTACCCTGATTTCACACACTAACTGTTTAAAAAATATGCAAAATTAAAACATTTACTCTCATCTCAGCTAGTTAAACTGCAATCCTGCAACAAATATCCTTCACAGCACCATACTTTCATGTGAAATCACTGAGCAACTCAAGATAAGTTTGACAGAGGCAGATTAAGGTTTCCCGGGGCCACAGCGTGTGTGTGTGGGGGGGAAGCAAGGGGCCTTCCCACCCCTTCCACCTGCAGTTCCACCCCTTCTGCCCGTGGCTCCGCCCACAGCCCCACCCCTTTCTGCCCCTTCCCTGTGACCCACCCCTGTTCTATCCAGGGTCGCTCCCCCCATTCCGCCCACCCCACAATCCATTTGTTCCTTTCTACCCCTCCCCACTCCGGCAGCCCCCAGACTGGAGAAGCTCTGTCCCAGCATAGCGCAGTCCCAGGGCTGTAGTAGGGGTCTAGGTGCTTGCGCTTCCCCTGCCACCCCCCGCGCTTATGTGGGGGACCAGGGTTGGGGTGCCGGGGTTTCTCCCACCCAGCACTTCTGCTGGAGAGCGGGGTCAGGCATGGGGGCTTTCCCTGCTGCCCTGCAGCTTCTGCCAGGGATGGGGTCAGGAGCCACCCGGGGGCTACTGCTGTGGGGGCTTTCCCCCAATCCCGCGGCTTTTGTTGGGGTTGGTGGGTTGCTGGGGGTGCTTCCCCTGTCCCAGTGGCTTCTGCCAGGATGGAATCAGGAGGTTGCTGAGGGGGCTTCCCTCATCGCGTGGCTTGAGACGGGGATGGGAGTGTTGCTGAGGGGGTTTCTCCTGTTCTGCGGCTTCTGCCAGGGATGGGATTGGGTGGGCCACAAGGGCTTCTGATGGGGATGGGGCAGGGGTCCACATGGGCTTCCCCTGTCCCATGGCTTCTGATGGGGTCAGGGGGCTCAGGGACTTCCCCCACCAGGCAGCAGAAGCTGGGGCCCCATGGGCCCAGTGGCTAATCTGCCACTCGCATTTGAAAGTTAGCTGTCAACTTTCTATACAATCTAAAATACATAATTATCCCACACAAGATGGTAAAAATGCCCAAGCTATGATTATAGCAGTGGGTTTACACCACTAGTGACACTATGCAGTTACTGTAAATATGGGTATTAATTTTGCTAGTATATACATGGCCTGAAAGGGTATCAGAAAAGGAAGCTAATGCAGACTCTGGAAGGCAGTTACAAAAAAGCAGCAGCCAGAACAGAGTTTTGTTTAAAATACAACCACTACTATCTTCTTTCACCTCCCAAGAGATAATAAATACCTCTTTCAAAAAACAAAAAAACACTGCTTCAACTAACTGGCTATTCTTTGTTTCTAAACCAGGTCAAAACCAAAACACTGCAAATACCTGAGCAGAATTCAACCTGGAAATATTCACTTTCCAATGGAAAGATAGGTCTTTTTAAAGAGACTGACTTTTAGGGGGCGGTAGAGAGAGAGAGTTACTCCTATGGACTGCTTTGTGTGTGCGCATGCGTGGGGGGAGCGGGAGAGGAATGGAATTCTGGTGATACTTAGCTAAATAGTTCTCTATATTGTAATTTTTGGCAAATCCCATTCCCTAGAAAAATTCATAAATTTTTGTGTAGTATTTCTAAAACTGAAAATGAGATTTAATAAATAAATAAATTCCGGTCTTCCTTGGTGTTAGGGGGCTTATTCCTTCACCCATCTACTTCCCTGGTCCTTCTTGCATGAACAGAGAGCAACAATACCCGAAGTCCAAAGGTGCAAACAATTTGATGTTTATTGGGGTGAACTTCCAGCAAGCATGATTCCAGTTTCCTTCTTTAGTGTCCCCCCCTTCCCAGCTCTGAGACCACAGAGCCTTAACTGTGTCCCTGTTCCCATTTCCACCCCCCCTTAGCAAAACATTATTCCAATTTCCCCACCCCCATTCCCTGTTCCCATTCCTCCCTTACTTCCTGATTGACTGCAGACTATATAGTAAAACTTGAGTTCTGCTTAACTATACCTTAACCAATCATTTTCCTGATATTTAACTAACCAATCCTAACATATTGTAACATGCTTATTTAACCAATTATATCCCACCACCTTAATTAGTTTATACCCAGCAAACTTATACAGCAGACAGAAACAATCACAAAACCAGACAGATTACACAGACAAACAATAGGGAAATGGGGACTACAGTGATAGAACAACACAGAAATGAGGATTTCACATCCCAGCTATTGATAAATGAGTTCTTGCCAGACAGGATGCTATGGATTGCAGTCTTTTGTTTGTGCCTTGACTCTTTCCAGCTACATTTAATACCTTAATACTCATATGTATTATAACACTATCTATTTACAACTATCTAAGGCTCCCATCTAGCAAAACACTGGAGCATGTGTTAGTTTTGTTGTATGAGTAATCCTATTTGAAGTCAATGAGACTACTCTCATACTTAAAAGTTAAGCACAAGCTCCACTGTTTTGCTGGATTGAGGCCTAAATGTTTGGCTCAATTTCTTACTTTAGACATGTTAAGCAATCTCTTCTGAATCTGGAGACCGAAACTGTCTGGTATTGATGGGTGAAGGTATCATGTAATGGTATGGCAATTGCATAATGTATCCTTTATTATGACGGTACCAGTCATGACTCTATAGTTAAATTGCACTAGTTTTGCACTTAAAATATCTTTAAGTATGAAAAATACAGCATACCTTTCCCCAAAATTATAACACCTTGAATACAGAATGAATTTTTTAAGAATTTGTAAGGAAATCCATTAATTAGCATGAGTTAAAATTAATTTTAAATCGATCCTTTACAAAATTTAGCACCTTGTCTTTTCTATTCCATTCCTGATACTATGGTGATTGGGGTGGTATCTGAGCACCTTTCAATATTGCACTGACATAACTAACATCTGTCACTTATGGTTTGTTCTTTCTCATCCTGTCCCCAGCGGGAGAATTACATACAGAGTGGAGTGTTTTGTTTCAGATGGGTTTGGACTCTGTGTGTGTGTGCAGTCTTTTGTTGCATATTTTGCTGTGTGTTTATATTAGGGAAGGCAAGGTCAAAGACGCCAGCCCTTTGCCCTTGGAGCGGAAGGTGGTGAGATTTGTGATGGTTAAGGCTACGATTTAGTCACTGAGATCGTGCAAGTCACAGAATCGGTGACTTCCGGCAACCTCTTAAGCGGTTGGGTACCCTACAGCTCCCAGCCACCACCAGTGGCGTACCCTACTGCTCCCAGCTGCTGTGGGTCATGGGGAAACCCCAAGCTCTCAGCTGGCTACAAGGGAACCCCCAAGGTCCCCGGTGGTGCGGGAACCACAGAGCTCCTAGGCAGCAGGGGAACCCTGGAGCTTGTGGGTGGCACCTGGGGATGGCAGGGGAACTTCTGGGTGGTGGCAGCAGTGGCTGGGGAACCCCTGAGCTCATGGGGGGGGACCCCCAAGCTCCCCTGAGCTCCCAGCCACCATGAGTCCCCGGAGCTGCAGGTGGTGGGGGTTCCCTATGGCTCCCAGCTGACAGAGGAGCCGGGGCACTCTATAACCATTTAAAACAGATGTCTAAAGCATGATTGGGAAGCATTTTATCATAGTAATAGCCTACCAAAATGCATTATTCCCCATCACTTTTAAAACAACATATTTAATGCTCTAAGACAAAATGTTAAGATAATTTGTGTTTAATTTATATCTTGACAATTACTACTTAAGTACATGTGAATATTTTCTGCTGTTTCAAATCCTGAAATCAAATTATTTTGGAAACAGCAACTTTAAGGGATTGTCCTTGTTATCCTGGGTTTATATCTGGAAGAATTAATTCTATGTAGATTTTTGTCTTCTGCTAACCAACCATTTAGTCAGCTGTGGGCCTGATCCAACTCCTGTTTGAAGTTGGCTTGAGCCTTTTTACAGACTTAGTGGTCTTTGGTTAAAAACAATGAGGAGTCCGGTGGCACCTTAAAGACTAGATTTATTTGGGCATAAACTTTCGTGGGTAAAAAAGTCTCTTCAGATGCATGGAGAGAAAATGACAGATACAGGCATAAATATATATTGGCACATGAAGAAAAGGGAGTCACCTTACAAGTGGAGAACCAATGTTGAAGGCCAAATGAGTCAGGGTGGATGTTGTCCACTCCTAATAATTGATGAGGATGTGTCGATACCAAGAGAGGGAAAATTGCTTTTGTAGTGAGCCAGCCACTCCCAGTCCCTATTGAAGCCCAAATTGAAGGTGTTAAGGTTGCAAATGAATTGTAGCTCAGCAGTTTGAGGGATTGGAGCAAATGCCTGTATCTGTAATTTTCACTCCATGGATCTGAAGAAGTGGGTTTTTAACCCACGAAAGCTTATGCCCAAAAACTGTTAGTCTTTGAGGTGCCACCACATTCCTTGTTGTGTTTGTGGACACCAACCCCTCTGATGCTTGGTCTTAAGTTAAGTCACTATTATTTACATACATTACCACAGGTTCAGATTCTGGCAGCCAAAATATCCTTCATCCTTTTCAAACTGGTAAATGGTGTTCAGGGCAGCATAACTCTGTTTTATAAGAATGGGGATTTGTCCCAGAGTGCTTCTCCAGATTTCCTTTCACTGTACCCCTGCATTTCAAATTCGCAGCATATCAGTGATGGTGTCTCCAATGGTTTGTGCAGTGGTTTGGGATCCTTGGTTGTAATAAGATGCTAAATAAATGTGCAATTATTAACTATCTTCTCTGCTGTGTATGCTGGTAACTTCTATGTAAAAGAGGTACAGTGCTTTTACATTATCAACCCAAGGCCCTCCTGTCCTTTGTACAGGCTGTCCTTTGTACAGGCTGCCCTTCGCAGTAGTCCCTGGCTGGTAGTATGGGTCCCAAGTAAAAAATGTGAGATCATTCATATCTAATCTAAATTTTGTTAAGAAATGTTGTTGGCTATTGGTCACCTCCTTCAATCCTACGGTCTTGCTCTGCAACCTTTTGGCATCCTTTTGTTAACCTTCTGCTGGGGGCGGGGGATTTATTTTTACTCCTTTTTCTCTCTGCCACTTTGTCATGCTTGGCACTACACCGAAATATGTCTGGGTCATAAATGAACGCGGCCAGGCTCTGCCCTCCACCCTCCTTTTCCCGGCTTGCTATCTGCAACGTACTTTGCCCCCTCGTCGTGTTGTCCCACCCCTACCTTCTGCCCTATGTCTCACTCACCTCTACCCCGCCTGCCCCTTTTCTCCACCGTCACCCGCCAGCTTACGAAAACTGCTGTCCTCCCCCATCCCCTCCCAAGCGCTGCAAACCAATGGGCCGCTTTCGACGCAGGCGAGACGCTTTATAAGGCAGCCCCAGCCGGGGCCCCTCCCCTGCCCTGACCCTCTCTCGCCGCACACCCCCGTCCGGCGCGCGCTCCTGGCCGCTTCCCCACAGCCCAGCAGCGACGTCCTGCCTTGTGCTTGGGGCCGCTCCGGCTGGGGGGGTGAGCTCTGCCTAGTCTCCTCCGTGCACCGCTCGCCTGGGGGGGCGCCCTTTGCACGGCTCCCCAGCTCTCCCCGCTGCAGAGCGGGGCTCGGGTTTCAGCGGCTTGGCAGCCCGGCGCTGCTGGTCTTCGCTGGCCGCTGAGCATCTTGGGGGCTGCATCCGTCTCCGCTCCGGCCGGCTCTCGGTTCCCCGGGCCAGGATGCTGCTGTGGCTGAGCTGGACAGGCGGCTGCTGCCTGCTGCTGCTGCTGCTCCCCGGCGGCGGCGGGGCTGAGCGGGCCGCCGGCTGCCCCGAGCGCTGCGAGCGGGCGCGCTGCCCCGCCGTGCCCGCCGACTGCGCCGGCGGAGAGGCGCGGGACGCGTGCGGCTGCTGCCTGGTGTGCGCGGCCCAGGAGGGCGAGCCCTGCGGCGGGCCCGCCGGGGAGCCGCCCTGCGGAGAGGGGCTCCAATGCCGGCTCCCGCCCGGCGCGGGAGTGGCGGCGACGGCCACGGTGAGGAAGCGAGCCAAAGCCGGGCTCTGCGTCTGCACCAGCAGCGAGCCCGTGTGCGGCAGCGACGCCAGGACCTACGGCAACCTGTGCCAGCTGCGGGCGGCCAGCCGGCGCTCCGAGCGCCTGCAGCAGCCGCCGGTCATCGCCATCCAGCGGGGCGCCTGCGGCCAGGGTAAGAGCCGGCTGGCGCCTCCCCAGCCGCCGCGGGAGTGCGGGGCGGGCAGGGGGGAGCGAGGGTCTGGGGTTCCCTGGGGCGCTAAACCGCGCTAATCCAATGGGCAGCCGCACACGTAATGAGCCGTATTACCTGGGCTGATGTCCGCTCCGCTGCCGAGCTTTGTAGTGAGCCCCGGGCCTGAAATCGGCTCCGCTGACCGCAAAAGAACCTGGTTGCCCTGTGAGGATCGGGGGTTGTGTTGGGCACCTCTGTCCGGGCGGCCCCGAAAGCCTGCCCAGGGCTCGGCCAGCAACCCAGGTGCCTGCTCCTAATCTCGTCTCCGTTTTATAGTACCCCATTAACAACGGCTAGCTGTGTTACTTGTGATCTCGCCATTGATCTCAGTTATGACTGGGTAGGTGCCCAGTAAACTGACGCATGTAAAGGAGATAAGCGAGACTCCGAATGTTCAAGTCTCAAGACTTGGTCAAGGATTCCAGAGCAAGCCCCTTTGCTCGTGAATGGCCTTGTCGAGCTCGATTTTTAAAATCTCATCCCACAGGCACACAGTAAATTGCAAAGAAGAATAGAGTGTTATCCAGGGTGATTTTTTTTGTTTTGTTTTTTAGTCTGTGGGTTCTGGGAATCCGTAGTTCAAACCATTCAGTGGCCATTCAGCCTGATACAGTGTACTGGTCCTAATGGAGACTTCAAACCTAAATTTATAACAGGTTGCTGCTCAACACCTTTAAAATGATCATGCAGACTGTTTTCATTTATGCATTTCTGTAGGTTTTGGAGCAAAACGAACATTCGCAAATAAACTATAATTCTCAGCCCTCTTAGAATTTAAAACAGTTTTAAATACATTTTGGGGTGAGGGAAAGTGGAGATCCTCTGCTCTTGCTTGAGTGGCTTCCCCTTCCAGTTGTAGTTTACATACCTGGGTGAGTGGGAGTGAAAAAGTTTTAGCCACGTGGCCTCCCACTAAATTAGTATAGAGGAGTTGGGAAATCTCTGAGACACACTAGCAAAATCTCAGTCTTATCAATTGTCATTATCATCATCATGCAGGGAACTGTCAATATTGAGTAATAAGGCTCCCTAAGTGCTTTATAAATTGGTATATAATTTCTACAGGAAGATTGTACCACTGAAATGCAGCCACCTTGGTGGTTAAAATAAGTTAATTTTATTATATATGCACAGAGGAAAGGGTTGTCCTTGCCTGATATTTGGCTTTCAAGTCTGGTCAGAAACTAGGGCAAGAATGCAATATTTTTAGTATGCAAAGTAACAAGGAAAATTGTTTTTATGTTCCACTTAAAATAAAACAAATACCCCCCCCCCCCTTAAAACTAGATACAATTTAATTCAGATAAAAATTATTGTATTGCCTGATGTAGGTTCTGAGAAATACTCGTGAGGGGGTTATAACTGGCTACTCTTTCTTGAAGAGATGTCATGGAAAATGAAATAAAAATACTAAGTTGGCAGCTTCTGTTGTAAAACCAGGTATTACTAAAGGATGCAGTATGTCCATGACTACAGAGCAAGCAGTGAGCTGCTGCCACCCACCTCATCAGATGTTTTATCTTGTTCTGTTTAGTAATAATACTTAGGTGGGAGTGGGAAAGATATAAACTAAAAGCACAATAGGTCAACTTTCTAAATTCTCTTCAAAAGGAACACAGGATCATCACAATACAAGTAACCGTGCACATAATAATGAAGAGGCATAATGTTTTCTCTTGGTATTGTTTATAAGCATTTATGGTTATGCTAATTGAATCTCACAATTAGGGAAGTGAATATTTATTTGTAGTTTAATGAGATTATTTTTCCCCATAACAAAATATGATGGGTTTTAATAGTTTTGTTAGGTATAGTTAATGTATTCCAAGGTAGAGTTCTGTAAATTTGAGCGGTTCATTGATCATGTATATTGAAATGAAGTCTCCTCACATATTATATCAGGATAAAAAAGGTAATAGCATTCTGTTCTCATATAAATGAGGCCCTACCAAATTCAAAGTCCGTTTGGTCAATTTCACGGTCATAGGATTTAAAAAAAAAAAATCATGATTTCAGCTATTTAAATCTGAAATGTCACTGTGTTGTAATTGTAGGGGTCCTCACCCAAAAAGGAGTTGTCGGGTGGCGGGGGTTGCAAGATTATTGTAGCGGGGGGTTGCGGTACTGCTGTCCCATACTTCTGTGCTGCTGCTGGCCACGGCGCTGCCTTCAGAGCTGGGCAGATGGAGAGTGAAGGCTGCTGGCTGAGACTCCAGATCTGAAGGCAGCAGCGCAGAAGTAAGGGTGGCATGATATGGTATTGCCACCCTTACTTCTGCACTGCTGCCTTCAGAGCTGGGCAGCCAGAGAGCGGTGACTGCTGACGGAGGGCCCAGCTCTGAAGATAGCAGTGCAGAAGTAAGGGTGGCATGGTATGGCATTGCCACCCTTACTTCTGCACTGCTGCTGCCAGGGTGCTGCCTTCAGAGCTGGGCGCTCGGCTAACAGCCGCCATTCTCCAGCTGCCCAGTTCTGAAGGCAGCGCAAAAGTAAGGGTGGCAATACCATGACCCCCCTAAAATAACCTTCTGACTCCTCCCTTTTGGGTCAGGACCCCCAATTTGAGAAACGCTGATCTTCCCTGTGAAATCTGTAGAGTGTAGGATAAAAGCACACAAAAGACCAGATTTCACCTGGGAAACCAGATTTCATGGTCTGTGACGCGTTTTTCATGGCTGTGAATTTGGTAGGGTCCTACATGTAGATAACGGTAAGAAACACATAATGAAGTTACATGACTCTGTTATACTCTTGTACGTGGAATTGCCATACTGAATCAGACCTATAGTCCGTGTAATCCAGTTTCAAGTCTCTTAACAGTGGCCAATACCAGATGCTTCAAAGGAATATGCAGTATCTCCTCCAAACCCATCCTTAGGCAGGAGTGGGATAATTTGTCCCCCATTCCTCTGGAAGGTTTCATCTTAATCACTTACAGTTAGAGATTGTTAAACCCTGGATCATAATGATTTATATCCATTCCAAACTACCCAGCGCTTTTGGAAGTTGTTTACAAAAAATAGGATAGAATATATGGCTCAGTTTTCAGTTTCTAAAATATTAGTCATGTTTAGTGTTTCAAATGTTGTTCCCCTTGAGGTCAATCATTCTGATGAAAAGCATGCAGAAACTTTTCATCATCTTTCTTCACAGAAACATCTGCAACTGTTTGAATGTTTTACTCTTTCATGTTCAGTAAAATAATATCTGTGTGGCTCAGTGCATGTATATTCCAGCTCTGAGTGAAAAACTTTTGTGGAATAGGTTTTGAGTTTCAGAAGTGATTGATATAAGTGTAGTGGTTATACAAATCTTACTTTAATGGAGCATCATATTTGGTACACAAACAGAAAAGTGAGATCTGAGTTTTGTACCTCTCGGTACAAATTTTTTAAAATTTAAAAGCTATACTGTATTCTATTAGAACAATCTCAACCAGTTAACTTCAGCAAACACTCAAAGCTTTCATTTCCTCAGTAAAGTATAAGCCTTTGATTTTAGATCTCAATTCACGAAAACAATATTGTCTCTTGGTCTTTTTGCAGAATGGTCACAGAATTTGGGCTGTGTTTGAGCGGTAGGGAAATACCACTCTGCTCTTGGTTATGCAGATAAAGCATAAGTCTGAACTGACTCATTCAGTTCATAGTCTTACGTTTTCAGTAGAAAACCTAAAAGTTAGTTTTTAGGGTAAATTTTCAATAAAAAAACATCAAACATCCAGAAATAGAGCATGTCTGGACAATCATTCTGTTCCTGTAGCATCTCTGATTAGTGCTTTGTTTGATGTCTGTATCAATGAGAACAAAAGGGAGGTGCTGGAAAAGCAGACCAGTTGTGTGACATCTCATCCCTGGTACAGAGCAAATGTTGTTGTAAGCAAAAATGTTTCAAACATAAAAAATTCCAAAACAAGGACACAGAGGCTAGTCTGTAGGCAGGCGAGAAGGGAGGGAGGCTTCTAGCAATTTCTGATAAAGCAAGCATTGCCTACTGCATGACTTGTAAAACTTTAGCTGTGGCTTTTTTTTTTTTCCAATCCTATTTCTAACAAGAAGGTTTTTTTATTCATATCCAATGAAGTTGGGTTTCCTGACTATAAAATTGAGGAGAGGAGGGAGAAATCCTATAACAGTCTTTTATTTGTAGAATAAATGTACTGAGTATATCATGAATTGCATAAGGAAACAGGGCAGTGGATGTGTAACAGTTTCCTTCAAATTCAGAAAATACAAAGCATTTTATATAATATTGGGTCATTTTAACAACTGATATAAAACAATCCATAGTGCAAACAGTCAAGTACTATGTTCAAAATCCCTTTTTTCTTGAAGTTGTCTGAAGATATGCAGCTGTTGACCATACAGAACAACTTCTCCTCCAGTTATTTCCCAGGAAAGCATATAGGAAATTCTACTCTGAGATAGCGCGTGAATTACTACCTCTGCCTTGTTCTTCACAAAAGGTCTTCAGATCAGAAAACCTGCTTGCCTTTCGGTCTCAGTACATGGACCAGCATTAGGAAAAAATGAAATGTACTTAACTTTGTACCGCCTATCTTTTGGTTCCCTGGGTGTTGTAAATATTCTTTACTTGTCCCAGGAGTCTTATCACAATGCTGCATAACTTGCATCTGTACTAGCCTTTTTCTTGGTTCTGATATTCTGTTTCATACACAGAGGTCCAGGCATGATGTCCTTTTCTTAATATGGCACACAGAGGACCGCAAGGATCCAAACATTATGATAATACATCTTATTCTTTAGCTATCAGTTATTCAGTATTTAAACCTTAGGCATCACACATTTTACTCATTGTTTAATCTATCCCAGTCTATGCTGAACATTTGCATTGGCTGTCTGCCTGATTGCTGCTGTGGGATATCTTTCTCCTCTAGAAATCAAACATTCAAATACATTTTATTTAACTCTAGGGCTATGTGTGTGAGTGTTGTGTTCTCTACAGAGAATGCAAAAGGGGGAATTTGAGTCATAGGTGAAAAGTTGTAGAAGGCAGAGTAAGTCTGGAACGTTTTCTTGTGCTTCCTTATCCCCTCTCTTCCCTGGCCTTCAGTTACAAATATTGTGAACTCTAGGGAAGAGGCAGTTCACTTCAGGGTCTCTGGCAGGTACTAAGACCCTGCCTAAGGATGCAGGCTGGAACTTGTCCTGGAAGCCAGATGAGCTTGGGAGAGTGAAAGTTGAGAACTTCTTGAAGACAGAAGGAACTAAGAGCCAGGACCCGCAGGGAGAAGTCCTAGGACCAGCAAAGTGGAGGTGAGAGAGCCCAAGCTGAATTGTTGTTGTTGAAATTACCCCCTCCTTGGGTTTCATACAATGATAAGTTTGAATGAGATGAGATGGACCAATTGAGGAAACTTATGTACAGGGTGCCACATTCCACATACACACAGGCTAATTGAACTTTTTTCATATACAAGCACCCCCTCATCTCCCCCTCCCCCCTAAAAAATGCATCCACAAACTTTTAATTTGTGAATTGCATGCCATTTTCATGCCAGTATATTGCAAATTACTTTAACAAAACAGAAGAAATTCTCCATCTTTGGAAAAGCATGAGAAATGTCAGCCTAGAGGGTTCAGGAAGATATTTTAATCTTTGTCCTATGTAGAGAGTCATTATGAAGACAGACCTTTTTCCTTCGGCAGTGTTCAGAGGTTTCAATCAGGCTTTGGACCCCATTGTGTTAGGTAGCGTACAAGAGCATACAAAGATATTGGTAATGTCCCTCAGCCCTGGTAAAGGGGAGCTTATCTATAAATGCAAATGTCATTATACTATAAAAATAATGAGGAAAGTGAAACAAAGTATCAGTACTTGGTATCTAGATACTGCAGCGATGGGGGCATTAGAAATAGCTAAGGCAGATCACCCTGAGTTACTAGGAAATAAACTTTCTGTTGCTTCTTCCTCCACAAGGATGTGTTTCAGTGGCTCTAACTTCCTCCTGGTCCTGTAGGTCAAAGGGAGAAAAATCCTTTGCAAATAACTTCCTAAATATCATTTTTCTTTTTGCTGTCTCTCTCCCATTATACACTTACAGGCATTCGAGGACAGCATCCCACACAATTTTGTATCCTTGCTTGATTGTTCTTATGGGGTTACAGCATAAAGTTTGGACAAATTTGGATTTTTTTTTTTAACATTTGCATCTAGTAGGGAAGGATAGAAACTTTCTTGTGAATGTTGTAAATATTAACCCTTTCCTAACAGCTCTTGTTCTGGAACGTTAGGACTCTTGCCTTCTATTCTATATAGGTTCTTATACTGCCCTCATCACTGTAGTATGTGGGTACCTTTCAATAGTGCATTAAGCAGTGTGACTATGGGCATGTCTACACTTACCTCCAGAGAGAGCGATCGATCTAGCAGGGGTCAATTTATCGCATCTAGGGAAGACGCGATAAATCGGCCCGCTGAGCGCTCTCCTGTTGACTCCAGTGCTCCACCAGGAGCATGAAGCATAGCGGAGTTGATGGGGGAACGTCAGCAGTCGACCTACCGCAGTGAAGACATTACGGTGAGTAGATCTAAGTACGTCAAGTTGCGTAACTTAGATCGATTTCTTCCCTCCTTGTCCCCCCCCCTCCCCCCCCCCCCCACACACACGGTGTAGACCAGGCCTAACAGTGTCACATGTGGTTCCTCCATTCTCTCATTCTGTCCCCAGGGGGAGATTGTGTGTGCAGTGCAAGGTTATGTTTTGGTAGTTTTATTTTGTGGCTTTTTGAATGTATATTCTGCCCTATGTGTGTATGAGAAAAGGCAGATTGAAGAGGCGTGCCTTGCACTGAGAGCAGAAGGTAGTGAGGTTTGGGATGTTCCTTAGTTCTTCTGGGGACTCTGTCTCAGACCAGCCCCTGAGAAGGCTCTGTGTCCTACACAGCCCAGCTTTATGGGTTTACTGAGTTTTATAACCTCCAGTCAGCACATCTTCCTTTCATAGTTTCAGAGATGGAAGAAGTTTATTCATCACTAAAGCTGACTGACTTGATATTTTGAAATGCACTAGAGCCATACATCTTGTCCAAATAACACACTATAATTATCTGACAGAATGATTTAAATGGAAGGTCAATAACCAACCATTTGTCATGAATTCTGAGTACTTTGAAACAACAGAGAAATGAGAACTATGCAGCAAACGATGGGAAAGAACAGTAAATGGAACGACTTAGATTCTTTAGCTTATAGGGCTGAAGTGGCTGAATGGTTTTGGCAGTGGAAAGCAGTGGAATAGTGGGGGCAGAAGAGAAGCTCAGCTGAGAAATCTGGGAAGGTCAAGAACTTAGCCAGATATATATCAAGGGGAAAGCTGATACGGTTTGTTGTGAACTGAGCTTTCAGCTGTTTTCCTGAAGATAATAATAGACATGTCATGTTTCGCATTCTGGAGAGATTTTTAAGAGAACTCCATAGGTTACTTACTACACACTAAATCCACAAAAATGATCTGTGTTAGACTGGGGGGTTGAATACAATGGGGGCACAAAGTAAGCTCTAGAGCAAATGGAATAATTGACATAGCTTTCTTCTCCGCCCTCTCCTCCCCATTGTGGCTACATCTTACCTTATCTAGGTGGCCTGAATTTGATTTTTTCCCTCTCTCTCTTTTTGTCTGGGTCTTTCTTACTCAGTGGGGAGTTGTTTTTTGTAGTGGAAATACAACAACAAAATATTTCCTGAAGAACAGAAGGCATTCCCAAACTGTGGGTATTGAAACTTCTCTGAGCCAAATATTCAGATTAAGAGGAGAGGGAGCTGTGTGAAGTGGATTGTCTGAAGTAGCTCACCTTTCCCCCCCTTCCATTCTAATCCTTCCTTGGTGGGAGTCGGCAGCAGTTTTGGAGTTACTCTAGGCTTTTCTTCAGGTCCTTATCAGCAAATAAAGCTTTGGAGGGTTGGACTTAATCCTCTTCTCCTCCTGGATTTGAAATTTAAGAGTAACTTACAGGAATATATTAAAAACCAAGAGTAAGTGGCAAGAACTTTAAAAAGTGGAATTTGAATGTGGTGGGGCATGTTATAGTCTTACAGTTCATGGAAAGTGTTGTGCTGTCCAAGAAACTGGAGATCTTGGAAAATATTTTTTGCAAATAAGAGCTTGTGTGTGCTTGGAGGGTAATGTTGGAAATAGAATCTGTGAATGGCATGCAAAATCTCTCTGAAATTTTGTTGAAATAAAGTTTGGGCCACTCTTTCCTCCCACCTCTCCCCAAACTGATTGGGCCTCTGGGATCCCTGGCCTGCCTGGGTGGTAGTACAAGTTTCAGGGTATATATAATTGGGTCCAGTCAGAAAGTGAATGCATGGTACTATTGTAGTGATTTGGCTTCAGAATGTGGCAAAGGAAAGGAGGGTTCTTTATGGGGTTGCAGGTGCATGTGTTTACTGACTTTGCTCATGTGTCTTAATTTAGGAGAAGGAGTTTAACTTCTTTAAAAAATCTGACTTCCCTGTACTGGAGGAGCACTACAGTGTATTGCCTTGATTTACACAAGTTTAACATATAATCTGCAGATGATTAAAAAAAATCTACATTGTAATAAATAGCACAGTTCATTACTGCTGTAGTTTTTGGAATCCATGAAGTGAGAAGATTTTTGTGCCCGATAGCTATAATCTCATAGTGAAGATGAATTAGGCAGTCAAACATGCTACGCTTTGCATTTCTGGATTATTCTAGCATACCTTGGCTGGTGGTAAAAGGTAGAAGGCTGAAGGCCAGCTGACACTCTTAAACTGCTTGGGTTGTGTAACACCTTATGAATGCTCTGCCAAGGAAGTGTTCTATTTCTGGGGAAAGTCATTTATAAATGAAAATTAGTTGAATAAATACCTATAAATAAAAATATGCAGTGTTGTTGTAGCAACAGAGCTCTGGAGAAGAAGAGCAATGTGAACGCTCGAAAGCTTATCTCTCTCACCAGCGAAGTTGGCCCAATAAAACCTATTACTTCACCCACCTTGTCTCTAGAAATAAAATGAAATAGGAAAGTCAGACTTCTGAATGTACACCTCAATCCTCTAAGAGTGGAATCCAACCTTTTTATGCCCAGGATCACTTTTTGAATCTAAGGGCAACCCCGGATCTACCCTGCCCCTTCCCGAAGGCCCCATCCCTTACCCAAAGCCCCGACCCGCTCACTTCATCCCCCCTCTCTCTCACTCGCTCTCCCCCACCCTCACTCACTTTCACTGGGCAGGGGCTTGGGATTCGGGACGGGGTGCAGGCTCTGGGCTGGGGCTGAGGGGTTCGCAGTGTGGGAGTTTGGGTGCAGGAGCGGGCTCCAGGCTGGGGCAGAGTGTTGGAGTGAAGGAGGGGGTACAGGGTGCTGGCTCTGGGAGGGGGGTCAGGGCTGGGGCTTATGGTGCAGGAGGGGGTGTGGGGTAATGGCTCTGGGAGGGGACTCAGGGATGGGGTTTGGGGTGCAGCCTCCCGTCGGGCAGCTCCCAGTCAACGGTGGGCGCAGTGAGGCTAAGGGAGGCTCCCTCCCTACCCTGGCCCCACACCGCTCCTGGAAGGGGCCAACACGCCCCTGTGGGAGGGCAAGGGACATGTGGCTCTGCGTGCTGCCCCTCTCTGCAAGCACTTCCCCCACAGCTTTCCCAGCCAATGGGAGCTGCGGGGGCGGTGCTTGCTGGCAGAAGCAGCGCACTGAGGGAGACTCCTGCCCCGCGTTCTCGGGGCTGCGCTGGCCACTTCCAGGAGTGGTGTGGGGCCAGGTTAGGCAGGGAGTCTGCCTTAGCGGCAGCCACACTGTGCCACCACAAATCGCAATCGACTAGGAGATCCTCTAGGATCGATCAGTTGATCGCAATCGACTGTTTGGTGACCACTGTTCTAAAACACGCCTACCTATGCTTAACCTTCCCACAAATAGTCCCACAAATGGGTATAGTAGTCCCATTAAGTAAAGTATGTATACCCATTTGTGGGAAGGTTAAGCACATGTTTAGTATACTTTTTTTGTTTTGTTAATTTTTCCTCATGAATAGATTTTTTTTTTTTTAAACAGGCTGCTTATAATGTACTTAGAATATCAGAGTTGGAAGGGACCTCAGGAGATCATCTAGTCCAACCCCCTGCTCAAAGCAGGCACAATCCCCAATTTTTTTTTCTTTTTGCCCCAGATCCCTAAACGGCCCCCTCAAGTATAGAACTCACAACCGTGGGTTTAGCAGGCCAATGCTCAAACCACTGAGCTATCCCCTCTCCTCTAAATTGGTCTTCCTTTATGCTGTATTTTCATCTTTTCAGAGTTCAGGTGTGATCCCTGAAAATATATTCTTTTCATCACCAGAGTTTGAAATCCAGTTCTACCGACTTGCATAACTTCTCCACAATGAGCTATTTGTAAGATGTTACCAGAAACACGGATGATGCCAAATTTAGGAAGGGTTTACATAGTAGTTGGAATTAGTAAATACACTTTAATTTTTAAGGCATCCATGCATCATGCCTTACTTGGATATTTGTGTTTTTAAAGAAATGAGTAAATAATTTTCCAGAGTAGAACGTAATTTTTTGAAAGTTCTGCAAAATAGGTTTAGGTGTATATGCTTTTCTGTACACCTCACTTCTTTCAATTTGATGCCTATCTCTGACCTTTTTATTGCAATAAATGCACCTATCACTTCCTGTTTTCCTGGGGTTTAGTAATTAGAGGTAGGCAAAGAGACTATTTCAGTTTGAAAATAACATGGGGAAAGAATGAATGTGGGCCCTGCAGGAAGTAAAGTAGCATAGACCTATGGATGAGAAGTGCTGTATAAGAATAGGTATTATTAATAAAAATATGTTGTGACTGTTACACAGTAGCTTTAAAATCTCCAGATAAGACTACGGTCCTGTCTTCCTTCTGTGATATCAAGCTTTTTAGCATAGTAATTTGTATGTGTCTTTAACTTCTGCCATTAGGGGAAGCTATGCAAAAGCTGGGTTTGTATTTTTTCCCTGCTTTCTTGCCCTTGATAGCCAAATATTCCTAGAAAATGAAAAAAAAAAAAATCAGTATCCCCAAAATAGGGACATCTGTTAAATATTAAAAGCAAAAGTCTCATGCCTTCAGAATGTGACTTTATCTTTTTTTTAAATACTTAAACAAAATGTTCTGGATACACTTTTGTTGTTTACATTTGGAATAGGTAAACTTGCAATGTGATTGTTACCTAATACCATTTAAATGGGCATTTTATTCATTTTCTCTCTGAGGCATATGGAACTGGGGAGGAGAACAAGATGATGACCTGAATTGGAAACTTTAAAAGCTGTAAACTGAGCTGGGTGGAAAAAGGAGAAGGCGGAATGATTGCTGACTCATCCATCGTGTTTTCAGAATTCTGCAGAAAAGAAAATAACACGTCTGCTTTGAATACTGTTGTCTGAAGTGCTCATTGCTTCTGCCTACAGGATCTATTACAGATCCTTTTCCACATCTATCAGAAGGACATGTCTTAATATTTCTATTTCAGGCAGGTTTTCCTCAGTGATGTTTTCCAGTTCAATATGCCTCATTCTTGTCCTGAATATCTTTCTTCTACCTGTTTAGCTTTTTCCTAGCTCTGGTCCAGATGTTGAGCATAACTTTCTGGGGGTACATAAAACGCTAGAGAGTGGGACAACTGTTGGAAGTTTAAGCTCCATTTCTGTTGTTTTTTCCACTATGGAAGTCCAGCTCTCCCCATCACCACTTACATTTACAATGAGGGTCTTTCACTCCTGATTTATTTTAGCTGTTTGTCACTGTGCTCTGCAGTTTCTTTCCATTTAATCATCCCAACGTGTCTCCCTCATTGATTTGAAAATCAATTGGTTTGATGTGGATGTTTCCACTGATGTAACTTTTAGATTGTTTTGATGGCACACTAATGCTGCACAGTTTAAAGAAGAATTTCTGGAGGCTTTGAGCATTTATGTAGCAGCTTCATTTGAGGTTCTCCAAGCATTAGTTAAGCATGAATATACTTCATTTTAAAGGTAAACTTGTAATATAGAGAGGATAAATGGCACTTCCATGATTGCACAGTGAGTCAGTAGCATAGCTGAGAAGTCCTGAATCCCAGCCATAACCACGAGACACACTTCCTTCAGCAAAAAATGTTCCGGTTGATGTTTATCTAGCAATCCTGATAGTACTTTGTAGCAAGAGTCATAATCATAAGGATGTTCCCCTGATTCATAAACCACTAGTGGTGTCTTTCATATTAGTGGTGAGAAGATCTGCTTGAAATACATCATTAAAATCCTAGCCAAATAAGGAATACACTATAATACTCAATAAGAAAGTCATAGGCACTTTATCCAAGAGAGGTCATTTACCACTTCTATTCAGTGATAAGGAGATACAATATTTGCACGGGCTGGGTGTCAGTAGTCGGTATGTGTCCACAGAAGTCTATTTCATCCTCACTAAGAACCTAGAGTAATTTATGGATCTGAAATAACAAGTTCTTCGAAGGTTTCTGTGGTGGATAATTAAATTTTCTAAAGATGTTTGCACGTTTTGACTCCAATTTTATAAATATGCAAGTGCATTGCCTATGTTACATTGTTTACATAACATGATTATTAGTAAATGTCCAGTACCTGTGCTTGTTCCTTAATAATTTGTCTCCAAAGCACTGCTCCTTTTTAGACCCCTTTGAAGTGAGTAAACTTTACTGTCCATGTTATAGTTTGGGGGAGAGGAGGAACAGAAGTACAGAGTGGCAGAGTGAGCTATCCAGCACCCCACAGCAAGTCTGTGGTATAATTCATGTTAGAACTTCCTGGCTGCCAACCCTCAACTCATCCCTTCAGTCCATTCTGCTTCCAGTCAGAAGTTGTGGGAGCTATTTAGTTCTATAGCCTTTGGTATAGATTCCTATGTTTGTTTAACCATGAAACAATGAAACAGACTACAGTTAGACACCAGTGCTTTTTATCCACAAGGGAAGCAAGAGTTTTGAGGCTGACATTCATAGGAGCATGATCAGGCCATGTGACACATTACTTGTAAGAAGATCCTGACAGCTGGCCAAGAAAGAATTGATCCTCATGTAAATATTATGAGGATGAGAATACAGTGCATACTGTTGACACCAAACAAGAAGCTTTACTTTAAATCCTCACGAAAGCTTATGCTCAAATAAATTTGTTAGTCTCTAAGGTGCCACAAGTACTCCTTTTCTTTTTGCGAAGACAGACTAACAGGGCTGCTACTCTGAAACCTCTTAATCCTGTAGAGTTTCTAGCTTCAGGAAACGTTTGATGAAGTGAATACTAGATTTTGGTCAATTTATTATTCACTTGACTAGGACATTTGAAATGTCTCCATGGTACTCTCTGTCATGCAAGTATATTCTTTGTTAGGGATATTAAGTGATGGGTATAGCTATTTCCTAAGCAATTGTCAGTGAAATCTCTTTAGTTTGTCCTCTCTAGTTTGTTAGCATAATAATGCTGGCAGTATTGACAGACCATGTCAAAACCCGCTCCTTTGATCTTCGTTTATTTTGTTGGATCCCACTCTTGATCTTTTTTTATGCTGTTAGATAAGTGGGTTGTTTTTACAACATGTAAATTGCTGCTCCTTGTTTTATTAATACCATCCTTTTCCTTTATAGTGAATTACACTATATTTATCCTTCAATAGTGCATGGAATATTACAGTTTACAGTTTGATGTAATTTTAAAGATAAAATGGAAGAGATGGGGAGAAAAATTTCAAATATCATTTTTCTTTACTTTCCAATGGGGCAGTAAGTACCTTTCCCTGTGAGCTAAATAAATACGCTGCACTTCAAAGAAAAAAAGAAAAGAAAAGAAAAACAACTACAGTTATAGAGCTTTAAAATACAGCTGTTCTGGATGACTAGACATTTTACACTGCAACTCATTGTTCAGTGGAATTTTCCCCACAGAGTTGGAAATCACCTACAGGATGGATAACATTTTAAGGTTCTGTGGCCCCGAATCAGCAATCCATCCTTATTCAAACAAAGCACATAATCGTGCGCTCAGGTCCTATTGGTCCTCAGGTCCTCACGAAAGCTCATGCTCAAATAAATTGGTTAGTCTCTAAGGTGCCACAAGTACTCCTTTTCTTTTTGCAAAGACAGACTAACACGGCTGCTACTCTGAAATCAGGTCCTATTGACTTCTTTTATGCTGGGAGAATTGTGACTTCAGTTGGGTTTAAGCATGTGTCTAAAGTTAAGCATGTGTTTAACTACTTTGCTGAATTGGAGACTATAACCATAGTAAAAAGAAAAGGAGTACTTGTGGCACCTTAGAGACTAACCAATTTATTTGAGCATGAGCTGAGCTGTAGCTCACGAAAGCTCATGCTCAAATAAATTGGTTAGTCTCTAAGGTGCCACAAGTACTCCTTTTCTTTTTGCGAATACAGACTAACACACAGCTGTTACTCTGAAACCTATAACCATAGTGTGTATGTAATGTTAAACAAGTAGCAGGTAAATGAAGTAATAGTCGATTGGCAGCAAGTCGATTTGCTTGTGCAAAATTGATACCGTTTGTAGTTTATCAGTAGACACCGGAGCAGGATACTGTGGGTATAAATTTATATAGAGGGCCAGTTGGGGTGTGGCCTGGCCTCCATCCCCCCCTGCTTCTTGCCCCATGACACCCCTCCCCCCCCCCGGAACTCCTGCCCCATCCAAACCCCCCTGTTCCCTGACAGGCCCCAGAACCCCCACCCCTGACTGCCCCCACCACCCCATCCAACCCCTCCTCTCCTTCCTGATGGCCCCCCGGGACCCCTGCCCCATCCAACCACCCCTTCTCCCTATCCCCTGACTGCCCCCGAACCTCCGCCCCTGACTGCCCCCGAACCTCCGCCCCATCCAAACCCCTCCTCTCATTCCTGACTGCCCCCCCAGAACGACTGCTCCCTATCAACCCTCCTGTTCCCCACCCTCTGACCATCCCACCTCCCCACCCCCGACCACCCCTCCAAACTCCCCTGCCCTCGATCCAACCCCACCGCTCCCTGCCCCCTTACCCCGCTGCCTTGGGCACCGGTGGCTGGAGCCAGCCACACACCGTGCAGCACAGAGCACCGGGTCAGGCCGGGCTCTGCAGCTGTGTTGCCCCAGGAGCTCACAGCCCCACCACCTAGAGCGGCGAGGTGAGGCTGCGGGGGAGGGGGAACAGCAGGGGAGAGGCGGGGGGGAGGGCCTAGCCTCCTGGGCCAGGAGCTCAGGGGCTGGGCAGTAGGGGCCCGCAGGCCGGATGTGGCCCACAGCCCGTAGTTTGCTGACCTCTGCTTTATATGGTGCAAGGACCTTCTGGAAAGAGTTTTGATAACTGTAGCATTAACAAGGAAAAAGAGATTAATCCTTGGATATGATTCTTACTCTCTGAAGGGCTACCAGGCACCAGCCTGGTTTTAGCATACCACGGGATCTGCTGCAGAGCACACAGATCTGTTGTTAACAATGGTTCTGATGAATGAAGGAAAAAAACTCTTGAAACCAAATCTTTTCATTGAGGATGCTACTGCTTCACAAAGAGTCCTAAACAAAATAAAGAAAAACAAAAAACCCAAACCCCATTATTTCATTGAAAGCACCAGGGTGTTGGTGGTAGAGGAAATGTTTTTCAAGTACAAAACTACAATTAGACCAGCCAGATGCCCCGTTTTTCTAGGGACAGTCCTGGTTTTGGGGACTTTTTCTTATATAGGCACCTATTACCCCCACCCCCGTCCTGTTTTTTCACAGTTGCTATCTGGTCACCCTACTGAGACATCATATTTCAAAGAGGATGCTTCGAACAATTAGCTTGTATATGCATGTACACTATCTTTTATTTTTGTTTTAATAAGAGTACTGATAATCGAGCTGTCCAGAGAATAATTCTGTTTTGCAGCAGTTTTTGAGGTTTCAAAGTTTGTTTAGGTTCCATAATGAAAGAGAACCCATTGAAGATTTTCACACAAATAGAATTGTGTCTAAATGTCCGTTTTCTGAAACGTAAGCTTTTTGGTTTGGAAAGGTTTTTTGGGTACAGGGGTCTCTGGTTTACCCTCCTGTTTGAAACAGCATTACTTCAAAGCACGCTGCAGAACTTTTAGTACATGATGTACTGTCCACATGGCCAGTTAGTGTGCTGTAGAGTCACACCCCATTTTGCCACACACTAACTGACCTGATTCAGAGTGTTCTGGATGAAAACTATGTCCTGAATCAGGCAGAGCAGGGCCTTGAACTCTGGATTTCCTACATCCCAGCCCAGTGCCCTAACCACCAGACAATAGAGCATGATCATCTTTCTTTGTCTTTCCCTTTCTTGAAGTGTCCAGAGACTTGGATGAAATTAAATTGTTCACCCAAATGTTCCCATTCCCTTTATTGCTAGTGTTGTTTGACTGCTCTGTTTCTTTTCTGAAGTCTTTGATTAGAATCCATACTGGTCACTTGCTGTTCCAGCACTCTGTTACTCTGCTGGGAAATGCAAAAATCAGAGATGGGATAAACCTTTAGTCTAAATCCTTCAAGTTTTTGAAGTTAGGGTATGAATGTTTGTTGTTCATATTGCAGTAGTCCATAGAGACCTTTTCCTGGTAAGGTTTGTGGAGTTACTGTATAAACACACTGTAAATGACAGTCACAGCTCCAAACTGCTTACACTTTATGTAATGTGGGTGAAATAAGCAAAGTAAAAGGTGGAGAGGGAAGATGGGGTGGTAATAGGATGTTTCACCATATATTAGCTGTGTGGTGTGCAACTCGTAGATACAGGAGGCTGATCAATAATAGTGGTCTCAGACATCAATTTGCCACCTGCCCACAGGGTATTGAATGGAACCCAACCCCTACAGTTCTGGTACCAGGTTGGATTCAGAACTGGATGGGGAGGGGAGGGAGTCTGGATAGTGAGGGAGTCCTCCTGAGTGTCAGTCCAAGATGATGAGAAGCTCACGTCATAAGATTTCCAACACGCGAGATGGAAATCTCATAAGAGTAAATGACCTCCAAAGTTGCCTTCCAGTTTGGGTCAAAATCTTTAAAAAACAAAAAACAAAACCAGTTTGCAAGATATTGGCTCTACTAAACACTATAGCCTTGAACCCTGATTCAGTCTCAAACTAAATCTAACATAAATCTAGATCCAGATATGCTCTTTGGCTCATCTCTTATCAAGGTAGGTTGTCATTGGAGAGTTACTCAGGACAATGATTTCAAATACTTGACTTTCCCAAATGTAGTATACAGCAATGGTTCTCAACCAGGGGTATGCGTACCCCTGGGGGTATGCGTACCCCTGGGGATATGCGGAGATCTTCCATAGGGTACATCAATTCATCTAGATATTTGCCTAGTTTTACCACATGCTACATAAAAAACACTAGTGAAGTCAGTACAAACTAAAATTTCATACAGACAATGACTTGTTCAGACTGCTCTGTGTGCTGAAATGTAAGTACAATATTTATATTCCAGTTGATTTATTTTATAATTATATGGTAAAAATGAGAAAGTAAGCAATTTTTCAGTAATAGTGTGCTGTGACACTTTTTTGATTTTTTATGTGAGATTTTTCTAAGCAAATGAGATGAAACTTAGGGGTACGCAAGACAAATCAAACTCCTGAAAGGGGTGCAGTAGTCTGGAACGATTGAGAGCTACAGGTATACTTCATGTAAAGTATGTGTGAGTGCATTGCCCTCTAATGGTTAGTCCACTGAAAATGGCCGCCATGCTGACAGCTAATAGAGGTTTTCTTTATGTCCAGTTGCAGAGAGCCATGATGTTTTCCAATTATTCTTTGAAAATTAGTTGCCTCAGGAAATTTTTCATGTTGTAACCTATTAGTGTTTTAGTCAGTCATCATCTACCAATTAATCATCACTAACTTGATGATCATCCTTGTAACTTCATTAATTAATCACCACTAGGCATTGTATAATAGTTCAATACAAGAATTACAAAACCCAATAAACAGTGTGCTATAAATAGAGATGGGTCCAATCTGCAAAGAACCAAACTTCCCCAAGTTCAAAAGTATTCAAAGTCAGAGTTTTTTGTTCAGGCTCCTCTCTCAGTATAAGGCTTTTTCTACACGGCCAATTGAACTTTTGTCGTTCACAGGTGCTTAAGCCGCCCCTCCCCCAAAAGAAGAAGCCGTGTACGTTGTCTACTGACAATGGTATTTTGTCAGCAAAAGTGCCAACAAAAGGCGTTTACGCTGCCCGACTTTTAGCGACATAACCGTGTCGCTAAAAGCAGTGTAGTGTAGACAAAGCCCTAAGACACCATCAAGAAAATACCAAGTGGAAAGGGAAAAACAATAAGGGTGTGACAAAGAAATAAGAAAACAAGCACAAAGGTTTTAAATATGGAGCCAATAGTGTCCATACCAAATGTAGGTTAGAAATCTAGATTTTAATTAAAACTTTACAAGTGGGGAGAGATCCACAGAAATGGAAATAAAGTGGGCTCTAATTACAAGCCTTATCTAATAGTGGGCTCCCTAAACAGCAGGGTGAAGGTGTCTGCTTATGCATATCAGCATGAAACGCAAGGAGGAGTTAAAATTTGTAGGAACCTACACCTCTAAGGGCTTCTGTATGATGCTTTCTATATTAGTAGGTGGAAAGTGGTGGGAGTAATTAGATAACATCTCTGAGTTTGGAGGAAGATACATTATCTTTAGTCAAAATAGTAACCCAGTCTATTTGTATTTTTTGTTTTGGTAGTCATGGCATAGTAAAATACGATGTTTTAAAATGCTGCAGTTAGAGAGTAACTTTCATTATTTGAAATCAGGAAATACTTTGTTTGCAAAAGGAACTTGTAAAACCCTGTAAATCACTCTTTGCACTCACTTTTCTCTCGAATTCCTTGCTGTCACCAAAGCTGGTTGGAAAATTTGGACAACAATGAAACAAATGAAATTGCTCAAAGTTGAGAATTTTTCACCCCTGTTTTCCAGTCAGCTCTAGCTGTTCCAGCAATTACATTGTGATTCAATTATGAGCAACTATTGTTCATATACAGTTGTGTGAGTAGAGATTACATGATAATTTAGACTGCTATGTGGATGTCTTCTAGTGATTTGTTTTCCTCTTGGTTTAGCCTGTTTATTTTTGGTATAAAAGATACAATGACAAACGTACTTAATGGTCACTGCCACTGTTATAGGAAATAGTAAATATATACCTACATACATAACAAATAGCTGTGCAAGTAGCATTTTAAGGAAAAGCAAACTTTGGGGTAGGTTTCAGAGTAACAGCTGTGTTAGTCTGTATTCGCAAAAAGAAAAGGAGTACTTGTGGCACCTTAGAGACTAACCAATTTATTTGAGCATAAGCTTTCGTGAGCTACAGCTCACTTCATCGGACGCATACTGTGGAAAGTATAGAAGATCTTTTTATACACACAAAGCATGAAAAAATGGGTGTTTACCACTACAAAAGGTTTTCTCTCCCCCCACCCCACTCTCCTGCTGGTAATAGCTTATCTAAAGTGATCACTCTCCTTACAATGTGTATGATAATCAAGGTGGGCCATTTCCAGCACAAATCCAGGGTTTAACAAGAACGTCGGGGGGGGGGGGAGGGGATTTGTGCTGGAAAAGGCCCACCTTGATTATCATACACATTGTAAGGAGAGTGATCACTTTAGATAAGCTATTACCAGCAGGAGAGTGGGGTCGGGGGAGAGAAAACCTTTTGTAGTGGTAAACACCCATTTTTTCATGCTTTGTATGTATAAAAAGATCTTCTATACTTTCCACAGTATGTGTTCGATGAAGTGAGCTGTAGCTCACGAAAGCTTATGCTCAAATAAATTGGTTAGTCTCTAAGGTGCCACACGTACTCCTTTTCTTTTTGGGGTAGGTGTCACCCTGCCTCTGTGGGTCACAACTGAGAACTCCAAATTCAGGACAAACCCCTAAGAAATATGGTAGACACACTGCAAAATTGGTGGTTATTCTTCCATAAGAGATACCAAACCTGCAAGAAAAGTAAACTTCTGTTTTACCACACTGGCTAACAAGAAGTCAGAAAAGCAATCTCCTTAGGCATTCCAGTCCTGGATTCAACACCAAGACACTAGACTTAAAGATGAGTGGTTATTTAAAACCAATTTCATCAAACAAAAGGGTTCTTCTGATCCCAAAGGACCAGCCACATACCCAAGTCAATATACAACTCAGATCTTACCCAGTAATCACACTGTTGCCAGTTCTCTAGTATCTAATATCTAAATGTTTATTTCTAAAAAAAAAAAAAAAGAAAGAAAGGTAAGAATTAAAATTGGTTAAAGGAATCAAATACATACAATAATCTACTCCTGGGGGAATTCTGTGCCACTGCATGTGTGCAGAATTCATGTCCCCCGCAGATTTCTTTGCTTCCCCGCAAAAAAATGACTTTCTCACAGGGAAGCAAAGAGAAGCTGCAAGACCAATCACGCACCACTCCCTAGCTGTGCAGGTACATCGTTTCAGGAAGCCTGCAGAAAGGTAAATCACCACGGTGCTGGGGACATCTGAGCCAGGATCAGCTGCTATTCCCAGCTGGGTTGGAAGCAGGAGAGGATGGGACTCTCTCTTCCCCTGCAAGGAGTGGCTGGGGCTATGTCAGACCCACCCCCAGAAACTTCCCCCAGCTGCAGGAAGCTCAGCATCTTCCCCTGCTTCCTGCCCCCATCACTCCTCAGCTGCAGAGGGGAGGGGTCACTGTATGGGGAGCTGCTCCCCCATCTTTCCGACCCCGTGCATCCAGACCTCCCATACCCAGATACCTCTGCCAAGCCTCACCCAGTACATCCAGAACCCCCCCCTAGCCCTCCATACCTGAACCCCACTCCACTGAACCTCAACCCCTGCATCTGGAGCCTCCTGCACCCAGACCCCCTGCCTCCGGACCCACACCCCAGACCACCCCCCACTGAGCTCCCTGCGCTCAACCTCCCACCCTGATGAGTCCCCCCACACCACCCTGAGCCTCCACATCTAGACACCCACGCCACTGACCCCCCAACTAGTTGCACCCAGACCCCTACTCCACTAAGCTCCATTCCCATAGCACTCAGACCCCTCCGCTGAGCCCCAACCACCATCACCTGGAAGCCCCTGCAGAGACCCATTGCCCCTGCACCTGGGACCCTCCCGAAGAGCCTGTGTGCATCCAGATTCCTCCACAGCTAGATCTCCCACTGAGCTGCCTGTACCCAGATTGTCCTACACAGAACCCTCTCACCCCACACCTGGATCCCCCCCACCCTGAGTCCCTTCACACTTGGAGCCTGCCTTCCCCACACCGAGTGTGCCTGGCGCAGAGGGTTGTTTCTGGGGCAGTCTCGGGCCTTGTGCTGGGTCAGGATCGGGTGGAGCCTCACCGTTCAGTCCACGTCCCAGGGGTGGGGGGGGGCTGTAAGGTGATCTCCCGCCTTCATGCAGCCAGTGTTCTGTGCTCCCCACTGCCATGCTGGAGCCTCTGCATTTATTTATTGACAAAACTTGCAGAATATTGTGCACAGAATGCCCTCCGGTGTAAATAATTGCAAAGTTCTTGGATCAGGCTTGTAGCAGTGATAGAATAAACTGCTGGCTGGTTAAGTCTCTGGTTGCTTCCAAATCATTGGAAGGTCCTCAGTCCCTTGGTTAGAATGCTCCCATCAGTATAAGCTCATAGTCCAGAGGTTTGAGCAGGAAAGAGGCCAAATGGAGATGTTTCCAGCTTTTTATGGCTTCTGCCAATTGAAGGGAAACCCATTGTTCTTACCGTGGAAAAATTACAGGAAACAAGATGGTGTTTGGAGTCACATGTCCGTGCATGCTTAGTCATAGTAGAGGTCATCACAGGAAAGTCTATTAAGTGTAGATAGCAAAAAGAAAAGGAGTACTTGTGGCACCTTAGAGACTAACCAATTTATTTGAGCATGAGCTTTCGTGAGCTACAGCTCACTTGTATCTCCCCTGATCCATTGTGAGTTAAGTGTTCTTTGATGAACCTTTTCAATTGAATAGTCCATTCAAGATGTGCAGGCTAAATACCTTGTGGTCATTACCACAGGAGCAAACATATTTGAAATACAGGTATAGACCCAGTGCTTATAACTTCAAATACAAAAATGATACATGCATACAAATAGCATAATCATATCCAGCAAATCATAACCTTTCCATGGATCCCTTATTTGACATAGTTTGTACAAGTCCCATTGTTAAGAATTGATCAGCGTTCATCAATGAAATCTTTCACTGGATAGCACTCTGATTTTTGTTTACGTATTTAAAAAAAACAGCAGGTGTCCTCCATTCCATTTTTAAACCATTGTTGCAAAACCATATTATACAACACAAGACTCTCTAATACGTAAGAAGGGAAAAGGAGGGTCTGAGTTATTTAGGTCACCATGCCATGACTCAGTCTTTGTTACCTAATGTTTTCAGACAAAATATGAATAATTTTGGCCTTTCAGTTGTGTATGCAGTTTGACTGGAGACTGCACAATAGCCTAAATTTTAGACCGTGACAGTCTTAGGTCTAAAGTTCCTTGCAATTGTAGATTCAAATGTAAAGTGAAGACAACTCATTTAATATCCTTACCATGTATGCATTTGTTATAATGAAAAAAAATTTGAAAACAATTCAGTAATGCTATGTACTGTCTGTCTGTGAAGTTCCCATCACTAACAGTGCGAGTTCTAGCTATGTCTCAGTAACCAGATATATAGCCCGAAGTGCCTACAACATTGTTATTAATATCCAGTCATTTTATAAGTGATGTACAGAAAGTAAACCGATTTAAGTGGCAGTGTCCATGGCTTTTTTTAGCCAAACAAAATAGTTATCCAAGCTGACAATCTGTCAAGCTTCTGTTTAGTTTGAATGAATACTTCCACAGTATAATTTTTATTCACCCAGTTTCCAAAATAGCTCGGTAATACAGCTGGTCAGCAGAGCTTTACAGATGATGGTGCTGTGGTTCAGTGGGCAATGAATTTATCCAATAAGCAATACGAATCTCATTTAGATGAGATATTAATCAGCCATCCTTTATGCCCTGTTCTGATGACTGCCTAAAATGAAGTTCAGGAGCCTGTTGCACTTTGAGGAAGAGATTATGTGGTGATAACTCTGGTATCCTGGCCAACATTCTCTTTGTAATACAGATTCTTATGTCCAAACTGAGAATTGTCACTGTAGTTCAGTACGTAATTACTACTGCTTGCTATTGTCCAGTGAACAAATTGCTATATAAAGCACTTTGGGGGCTTCAAGTATTATGGTGATGTGGAGAAGCGAGGAACATATGAGACATTAAGGATGAGGGACGCAGTGCAGACTAGTTGGTATAGTGTCTTGTCTGTACAAGCCCGCTGGGAATCTTGGATGCCGATTTGCGTTGCTAATCTGTGCCAGAGTCCAAGCTGCTGCATCTTCACTTCTATTTTAGCCATGCTACTTAGATTAAAGCTAGCATGGGTATTCCCACCTGAGCTGCCATCACACCTCCGGTTGCAATATAAGATGTTAACCTAAAACTCACCAGACTTCCTGGGGCTTTCCTTTATTCTTCGTTTAAGAACAACCTGAGCCTGAGATCCCCCTTGAACTGACTGCTTCTAGGTTTTATATTTTCTCTGCAATGCTTCCCTCTCTTGCCTTAGAAATCATCTACTTTTTGTTCTTCTGAATTGTAATTAATGAGACTCCTCCATGTATGATGCTGGGGTGAGTCATCACAATAGTCCTGCATCTCTCACCAGGGTTCTAGAGTCTGATAAGTTATCACAGATACCTATGACAGGTTTCAGAGTAGCAGCTGTGTTAGTCTGTATTCGCAAAAAGAAAAGGAGTACTTGTGGCATCTTAGCGACTAACAAATTTATTTGAGCATAAGCTTTTGTGAGCTACAGCTCACGTCATCGGATGCAGTCAGAGCCAGAAGAGTTCCCAGAAGTCACCTACTACAGGACAGGCCTAACAAAGAAAATAACAGAACGCCACTAGCCATCACCTTCAGCCCCCAACTAAAACCCCTTCAACGCATCATCAGGGATCTACAACCTATCCTGAAGGACGACCCATCACTCTCACAGATCTTGGGAGACAGGCCAGTCCTTGTTTACAGACAATCCCCCAACCTGAAGCAAATACTCACGAGCAACCACACAACAGAACCACTAACCCAGGAACCTATTCTTGCAACAAAGCCCGTTGCCAGCTGTGTCCACATATCTATTCAGGGGACACCATCATAGGGCCTAATCACCTCAGCCACACTATCAGAGGCTCGTTCACCTGCACATCCACCAATGTGATATATGCCATCATGTGCCAGCAATGCCCCTCTGCCATGTACATTGGTCAAACTGGACAGTCTCTACGTAAAAGAATAAATGGACACAAATCAGACGTCAAGAATTATAACATTCAAAAACCAGTTGGAGAACACTTCAGTCTCTCTGGTCACTCGATTACAGATCTAAAAGTGGCAATTCTTTAACAAAAAAACTTCAAAAACAGACTCCAGCGAGAGACTGCTGAATTGGAATTAATTTGCAAACTGGATACAATTAACTTAGGCTTGAATAGAGACTGGGAGTGGATGGGTCATTACACAAAGTAAAACTATATTTCCGCTTGTTTATTTCCCTCCCCCTCCCCCCCCATTCCTCAGACGTTCTTGTCACTGCTGGAAATGGCCCACCTTGATTATCAGTACAAAAGGTACCCCCTCCCGCCCCCACTTTCCTGCTGGTAATAGCTCACCTTAAGTGATCAGTCTCGTTACAGTGTGTATGGTAACACCCACCCATTGTTTCATGTTCTCTGTATATATAAATCTCCTCACTGTATTTTCCACTGCATGCATCCGATGAAGTGAGCTGTAGCTCACGAAAGCTTATGCTCAAATAAATTTGTTAATCTCTAAGGTGCCACGAGTACTCCTTTTCTTTTTACAGATATCTATAGTATTATAAAACCACATTTTATTCTCATCTATTTGACAGATCAAAGAATTACAATATGAAGGAAATTTGGCTAGAAATTTACATTTTTATAAATTTATGTGCGTGAAAAAACAAGTTTGAAAGTAATGTTCTTAATTCTATTAGGGCAAAAATCTCTCACATATGGACAAAACTCAAATAATTAAGCTTTGTGTGGTTCGTGTAAAAAGAAGGGGATCCCTGTCACACAGGCAGAGCCTAAGACATTTCAGTAGTCCCTCCACACTCACTACTTCAGACCATGACATATTTAAACAGTTTTGGGGAAATGGGTCAGAACAACCAAAAAATTGTTTATGGAACCTTGCACTGCATTTACAGGGAATACAATATTTCTGCACTGAAAAAAAAATTAATGACTTACGTAAAACATAAATGGTAAAAATACTTTAAACACTTACAGTAAGGACAAATAGAGAGGAAGGGGAAATACGACATTATAGGATAAGAAGAGTCCCTTACTTTTTCTGTTTTACCATTTCTTTTTTGTGCTTTTGTAATGTGAGATCAGTGTATGAGATCAAACAGTCACATTGATGAAAACGAAGCAATTGTATTTGCCTCTAGGCACATGCAGAGAACACACGTCGTGTTCCCAACACTTCCGTACCAAGAAACAAGGCTTTGTCCTATAACTGTAGCAAGCTGTGGTTAAGAGACTGAGGTTAAAACAGTGGTGGCTAAGCTCTTACCACATGGGGTACAAAGGGCCACTAAAGATGCAGAGAGGCACCTACTAGGACTGTCAAAAGTGCCTTGGTACCAACGCCCATTGGAACCAATGGAAGTTAGGCCCCAGGTGCTTTTGAATATCTTGCTAGAGGCTACGTTCACAAGGGGAACTTAGTCACAAAGTGGCGGTTAGGCTCGAAAGTCTAGCGTTTAGATGCCAATGGCATTCATAAAACCATGACTCAGCTTTTGCCTAACCCTGTAGGTGCCTACTGTCCTCCAGGCACCTGTATTTCTGTTAGGGGAATGCACACAGTCCTGATACCCTCAGCAGCTCGGCACCTAACTTGTACCAAGCCATGGGAAGATTCACAAATTAGGAGATCCCCCTGCCTGTCTCACCTCTAGTACCTGATCTTATAAGTGTGCTTTGAACATACCTATCCCACGCAAAGGACAGCCAGCAGGAGTAGATGTGATGGTGCTGCATGTTGCTCCCCAAATTCCCAGTGCTTACAGCACTCCCCTGGGAGGTGGAAGACCTGGGTTCAAATCTGTCCTCTGCCTGATTCAGAGCAGAGATTTGAACCCAGCTCTCACATCTAAAAGGACTGTGCTATAAACACTGGGTGATAGGGTATTCTGGGATGTGAGATTCTCTCTGTCTCTCCTGTTGAAGCCATTCCACTTTATATGAAATACTTTAGTCACTGGGCCAGAGGGTAAGTGATAATGACTCTAGCCTGGTGGTTAGGGCACTTACCTAGGATGTGGGAGACCCAAGTTCATGTCCGGCTCCAATGACTAATTATTAAAAATAGAACCACTTCAGCAGGAGTGATTAAGAGATTTCCATACCTCAGTGACTGCGGTGCCCTTCTGCAATGTGGGAGACCCAAGTTCAAATCACATCAGGCAGACAGGGAATTGGTACCTAAGATCTTAGGTGAGTGCCCTGTACTAAAAGTTACCAGTAGGACAACACCCCCAGCCACTTCCTTTGGTCATTTTGTGAATCTAACACTTTAAAAATGCCCAATAGAAAATGATTTCAAAGTAGCAGCCGTGTTAGTCTGTATTCGCAAAAAGAAAAGGAGGACTTGTGGCACCTTAGAGACTAATATGTTAGTCTCTAAGGTGCCACAAGTCCTCCTTTTCTTTTTGCCAGTAGAAAATGTTTCAGATCAACTACATGCTTCATTCAACCCAGTATGGATTTTTTGATTCACTGGAGGGTTTTCTTTTGCAGTTTTCAGATTCAGTTCAACCCAAACCATTTAAAAAAAAAAATGGGCACTGTCAGTGAACCAAAAACCCAGTTATACTCCCAGCTCTACAGGCAATAAAGTTACAGCCAAGCCTTGTATGAAGGCATCAGGAGGATAGAGGCCAAATTAGGTAATCTCAAATATGAGTTAATATTATTACTTGTATTACAGCAGCCTCAACTGAGATTGGGGCACTGTTGTGCTGAATAGAACAGAGAAGGGTGAGAGGGGAAATGGAGGCACATAAATATGAACTGACTTGCCTACAGAGACCCAGAAGGTCAGTGGCAGAACTGGGACTAGAACCCAGGTCTCCTGACTTCCAGCCTAGTACTCTGTCCAATGGCTCTCTCCCCCTCTGGTGCAAGTGCATTGGATATAGAAAGAGATTCCATATCTATTCAGAATTTTCCATAGCCCCCTTTGCCCTATGAACTGGCTATGTTGCCAGTAAAGCTTTTCCCAAAAGTTAGGGGAATGGTTTAGGGCGGGAATCAGACTCAGAACTACAAGACTCTTGTTCCTTTTAAAAAGTCATCTCTGCCTAGTGTTTTTTAATACAAGTGTTTTGCAACAATTCTTCTCCTGCCATTTGAAGAACAACATGTGTTTTCTGTGTCTATTCTCAGGCCAGGAAGATCCGAACAGCCTACGGCACAAATACAACTTTATTGCAGATGTGGTGGAGAAGATAGCCCCTGCTGTGGTTCATATTGAATTGTTTCGCAAGTAAACAAGATATCCAGTTTTGATTTATATTTCTGTAGCTCTCAAGGATTAAACTTGCCAGAATTGGTTAATATACTGATATATATAAAAGAAAATGACGCTGTTTTCAAGATATTTATTCATGATAATAAATATTTGTTACATTTAAGTAATATAGTATGTTTCACTTTTTAATATTTTTGCCACATATTTTGAAGATAGTAGACTAATGCATGTCCAATTAAATGTTAACGGATATACTTAATAAATTATACTAAATTTTCTAAAATATTTTTAAAAGTGCCAAATACTTGTTGGCAGTCTAGGAACGAAAACAGTAATCACAAATGATTTGTCATCTCTGAAGAAAATTCAGGTTGTTCAAACTTAAATGTTTATTTCCCATATTTTCTAGGCTTCCTTTTACAAAGAGGGAGGTTCCTGTTGCTAGTGGTTCAGGCTTTATTGTCTCAGAAGATGGACTAATAGTGACAAATGCCCATGTAGTTACCAATAAACATAGGGTAAAAGTGGAGCTGAAGAATGGTGCAACATACGAAGCCAAAATTAAAGATGTTGATGAAAAAGCAGATATTGCACTAATTAAAATAGACACTCAGGTGAGTCAAGACATTGTCAGTTTCTCTTGCTACATTATATTATTTCCAAAAGTGATGGTTAATTGTAATGTTTACAGAAAACACAGCTTAATGGCATGGACCATAATGTATCTGTGTGATCTGACAAGATGAATAGATTTTTAAAAGCTGTGTCACAGTGAATTTTGGTAGTTACGTTCTTCTGTACAAAAACTCTGTACATTATAAAAGCAAGGGTATTTGGCCTCCCAAAAAGAAAAGTATAGTTTACTAAATGGTTAACCCAGGCTAGTGTAATCATTAGAGCCAGGAGAGGAAGTTTGTCTTCTGGCTGGTACGGGGCTATAGCAGTACATATCTCATGTACATATTGTGAAATTGTCAATTAGAGTTTATAAAACATGTTGACATCCTCAGAACATGCTATATTAACACCAAATGTTAAAATGGACAATATTTATATTTGGTACCATGTTTTATAAAAATTTGCTTAAAATATACCCAGATCAAAAGCATTCTTTGGGAAGAATACTGAGTCACTCTTCCATTGAATGTGGACTTGTGAATAAAGCAAAGGCATGATTTTCAACACTATTCTTCCTATCTGCAAAAATGCTACATTTTATTTGAACTTAATTGTATAATTTAAATGTTGCTGGATTCAGATGATTGCTTGAGATGCTTATCATACTGTTTACTTGTTTGGGCTTCCTATTTAAATGAACTTCATACATCCAGTGTAAGAAGGCAAACCATATTTAGGAAGAATATTAACATAAATACAGCAGGCAAGTAGGCATCATCTGAAACACATGACTCAAAAATGTGTAGCTCCTCCAGTGTTTTTAGTTCTAATCTATTCCACATCAAGGTCAGAGGATTTCAGTCCAGAGTTCATTAAAATAGCCGACATCAGTCAACTCGGAACTCTTGTCTAATTCATCCTATGAAATGATACAACATGCTTTCCCTACCTATAACATTTAAAAGTTCCTTTTGCTCTTACCAGCAGCTTGCCTGCAAAATCTTTACTGTACCCAAACATTCTTTCCTGTGTCTTTCTGACTTTCACTGGATCAAATGACTATGACATACACATACAGACGTTGTTTCACTCCATACTTGCAGGTACAGTTTGGCTTCACCTTCATTTGCGTATCTACCAACTTAATCTGAGAAGTCTTAAATTCTTCTTTGTACATTTATGGGTTAAGATAATCAAATGCAAACCTGTTCTTTGGAAATAGTGGCAGGGCAATGGGAAGGAGGCAAGGGGATACTATAGGTGAGAACAGACACTGTCAAGTCGAGTGAGATGGGAGAAGGAGAAGATAACAGGAAAAGAGGAAGTGTGAGCAAATAGAATGATAATGTAATGGAAAGGCAGGACATAGGCTATAAAATGGTGGGAAAGGTGGCAGGGCAGGAGTAAGAGACGGAAAAGAGGATGGTGAGAAAAAGGCGTGGCGAAGATGATGAGGTAGGTGGAAGAGGAGAAGAAAGGAAAGAGAAGACAATGGAGAGGAGTGGCAGGATGTGAGGTGGGGCGGACTGAGTTTTCTCAGGACAGGTTCTTTCCACTGCCACTGCCACCCACACCTAATAGATATGACTCCTGGATTTCATTAGCACTTGCAGGGAGTGAGATTAGAGTAGTTTTAGAAAAGAAAAATACTCAGCTCTGCAGAGCCACACATGCTAAACGTTGTAAGGACTTGCTCTGCAGAACAGTTTGATGGTGGTCCATGGAGAACTAGCTGGCTGGCTGTTCTTATTTCCAGCTGCTTCTACAACTCTCTAGGGTGGTGGGCTGCCTAGGAAGGAAGAGCCTGGAGGCTGTAGAAGCAGCTGGAAACAAGAAGAGTGGGAGGCAGTCTCGCTACATAAGAACATGAGTTTATGGTCCCTTGGAGTAGATAAATAAGGAAATGGCAGATGAGCATATCTGCTAGCTAAGTGCCGGGGTCTCTTTGGGGTTTGTACATTGGTTTTTAGAAAGAGGAAAAAAAGAGATGCATGAGTACAGTATGCTCCTAAAACATAAAGCACAATAATTCTAGTTATATACAGCAGGAAGTTAACTTGTTTGGATATCCTGACAGAGGTTATCCATGATTTTTATTACACCTTAGTTACAATTCATAGCTAGTAGATTATTTCATCAGTGCCATTTTTTAAAAAAATGTTTGCACAATGTCCACAAACAGTTTATTCCAGTTCATTTTTTGCAACTTTCTCCAGCAAATAATTGTTGATCAACTGGTAACTTGCAATTTGCTATTCCAAATTCATGGTATGTTACGCTGTCCAAGCAGGGAACAGAAACAATACCATGTGACTTATGTAATTCATCAGTACATTGTGCATTTTGAATTTTATATTTAATTATAATATACCCAAATTGTTCTGTGTTGGTTAGTTACATAAGGCACATGGTATTGTCTGTTTGGTGGTTAGATGACTTGTGTAGCTAACACCGTATAGCACAGATAGTAACACTGACAATTCGCAATCTAATGTATATATTCTAATTTATAGGCTGTTTGGGGCACGAACTGTCTGCACTATGAGTTGTACAAACACACAGCAGAAGTGGGAACCCAATCCTGACTGAGGCCTCTAGGTGCTTCCATTTGTTGTCCAAATAATAGTACATTTGTATTTGGTGAACATCAAGCTAAAAATTCATTCTTCATCAGTGTTCATGCTGAGAAGCTTGAATGATGATGGAATGTGAAAATAAAAAGGTCACAAATGCAGTCAACTAAAAAAATTGACTTTCAATCTGAATATTCATGAAACACTTTCATTTATGCGCACAACTAGTGTTTATGTATCCTTTTGCATTTAAATGTCACGCAACCTTTAGATCCGTAAAAGCCGTTTAAAAATCTCAAATTTACTTTAGTCAAATTTATTCAGATTTTAACTGATTTCTTGATTAAAGATTCTGCTATAATCCTTTCAAATCCTGATGTGACATGAAAACACCCATCCAACAATTTAATTTCTAAGCCGGAGGTAACCTACCTTCCTTTAGATAGATCATTTGAAGACGACATCAAAGATGAAGAATAAACTGTGTTCTGCCCTAGCATGTTAAGGCAGGCTCTGAAAGGCACAAAAATGTGTCTGTGGCAGAAACAGATAGACCTGAGGTATGAGTCCAGGTTACCAGTTGGTATTCCCAAAATAGTTAAGTTCTTGCAGCAATGTGCATGCTATTTTCCTTTAAACAATTCACTTCTGACTGAAGACAGACTGGTTGAAGTAATGTGGCTTTTTTGAGTGGAATAGGAAATTAGATAGGATATTAGGCACCAGTAGAATGGAACTGGTTTTCACTGACTGACCTATTTCTCTATTGAAAATCTACTTGAAATCAGTGAGAAACAAATCTCTTTGGGGGTTTTCTTCTTCTGCCCATTAATTATGTTATGGCCTAGAAAAAAAGAAACCTTGCATTAATAAGAATGTCTATGGTCAAATACAGTTAAATTACTAAAGCATTAAAGATAGGAAATTAAATCAGAGCCAACCCCAGAAAAGCCCCCAAACAATATATAATATTTGGGAAAATAATTCCAAACTCATGATACTCAATGGAAGAGAGAGATTTGGAAAGCAGTAATGCTGAAAAAGGTCTAAGGTCTAGTCTACACTAGGGGCGGGGGGGCGAGCAATCTAAGTTACACAACTTCAGCTACGTGAATAATGTAGCTGAAGTCGACATACTTAGATCTACTCGCCTCTGGTGTCTTCACTGCGGTAGGTCGACTCCGCCTGCACGTCTCGCTCCGCTGGAGTATCGGAGTCGATGGGAGAGCGCTTGGCGGTCGATTTATCGCGTTTTCACTAGACACAATAAATCAACCCCAGCTGGATTGATCGCTCTGGAGGTAAGTGTAGACATGCCCAAAGAGTGGTAGCAGACAGCTTACCGAATATGATCTTGTGATGTAATAAGACCCCAGAAAAAAAAAAAGGCAGCCGCGCTGCACTTCTGAGCCTGCGCAGGCAGAAATTCTGTTCCAGACTGGAGGAGCAATAGTGCACTGGTGAGACTGCAGCTCGAATGCAACATCTCAAAATTGTTGCCAAATTGGATGGCATTCTGAGAACAGCAACAAAATGATTTATGAGCTAGATGGCTGAACTATGTCGAGTATTTTCAGAGAAATATTTACGGTTTGGTTAAATGATTGCATATAGCTGCCTTCAAATATTTGGAAGTTGTAAATGCCAAGAAAGGAGAAGCTTTTGGGGTGGTCTAATGGGTAGTAACTGGGACAGGCATAGCACAGGAAAAGTAAGGTTGCATAACAAGTTGTTTCCTAATGACGGGGTTGGTTAGATTGTCTTCAGCAAAACCAAACTGGGCAAAGCACTTGGGATTGTTGGACTAATCCTGTGCTCTGTCAAACAGTGGAAGCAAAAGCATGATTGCTGCTCAGTGTCAAAACTGAGGCGAGCCCCTGATGACTGTATGCCCTAGAAGTGAACTCGGTGGCAGGTTTCTCAGCTCACTCCACAAGGGAGCAATGTGGGTGGGCCGCGGGTGTACACTCTGGGAGCCAACCCCACCACAGAGAAGCCCAACACTGGTCTGCTTACGCTATTCTCTGTAATTGCAGCTATGACATGGCTACATGGGCTCAGTGTTCTCGTTTCTCAGTACCACCCCAGTCATTTGGGCTTTGCTTCATTGACAAGATTTGGCCCATAAACTAGGGAGCAATGTTGCATTGGCAGAAGGAAATGGGTAGATTACATTATGAAAGAAAATACAGATGAAAGACCTTTAACTTCCTTCAAACCTACTCATTACAGGGCTTTAAAGTAAATCAGAACTTTTGCCCTCATTTCTCTCTCCTTTTTGCCTGCCTTTCAATCAGATTTCACTTTCCTTGGAGCACCACAGGTTGTCAGTGTGCAGAAGGGATTTGGCTTTCTCTGTGTGCACAAACTGGAGGAAGCAGAAAAGCAATTTTTTTCTATTTATGCATAAATATTTTAATAGCCAGCATCTTTGAAAACAAACTAATTGAGCTTCAGATGTAAGTGACTTTTAAAAACATGTGGAATCAATGCTTATTTTACTTGAAATACAAAACTGAATACTATAAAGCTTCCTTGCAGGAGTCTACCACTAGAAAACCCTCATGGTAGTTCCAGGAGATCTTAAATGACACACACAAATGAAAGATGGTGGCGGGGGTCAGCGGGAGGAACAAAGGCAATCCGTGAAGTGCTTTCAGGTGGCAGCGTTGGTGATTTATTGTTTTTAGATTGCAATAATACCCACCACATGCTAGGCTTTATCAAACAGAGAAGAGTTTCCTGCAATATTTGTATGAGAATCTAGGAGTATGTTCACTGGGGATGGATCTGGGGACATGTCTTTTATCAGTTCCTTTGTCAGTAGAAATTAGGGTGTGGTGTTTTTTGTTTTGTTTTTTTAAATATATTGAACGCAATGTGAAAGATTTCTATGAAAATACAACCATGTAGCATGGGCTACTTTCTTTCTAAGACCCACTGTTTGCCAAAACAACAAAGCAAGATGCTTTCAATTAAAGGTTCACAAAAAGAACAAAGTATATTAAGCTGTCTCTGCTGAGAGACCCATAAGAATAAGAAATTCCAATGGACTGTATGTTTCACAGTTCTTGTAACACTTTTCTTTAAAAGGAAACAAGTGAAATACAAGTACAAATTTCTTCAAATCCGAGCATCTCTCTTTTCCCCCAATATTTAATTTCCGCCTTATCAAGTTCCCCCTTGCCTTACTACTTTCCATCTTTTTTCACTTCCTTTTTCTCCTTCCCTATCTTAAGACTTGATCTTTCCTTTTCACCTTTTTCTTGTTTTTTTTATCAACATAATCATTTGTTCGGATGCTGAACCTGCAGTTATCCTAGCGTAGAGGATGAGTATACTGGATGCAGTTGTGCTCCTATTTCAGTATTGATTGTATTATATGTTTTAGGGTTAATGTTTATATGTTGTTAGATGACCTAAATCCCAATGACATCATGAAATATTATTTGTCCTTTGTGCAAGCTCATCAGATTTTATCTGATGGAAATTTTTTAAAATATGTGAAAATACTACAAGCTGTGAAACTATCCAAAATTGGAAGTATTTTGTTTTCTTCGGCATTTTGTCAAGGAATTCATCGATTGTAAAGGACATTTCTTGTTTTAATATGGTAAGGCCTTTGTATTTTTTGGTGTAATTTATTCTGCAAGTTTAATTGAATTCCATATTTATAATAGAAAGGCAGTTCCCAAGACTTTCAGAGTTGTATCTTTTTTTGCAAAAGTTGAAGTGACAGCTGAATTTGTAGATGCAAATATACAAGCATCTGTTTCTTTTCCACTTAAAAACAAATTAAGGGACTATATGTCACATCTCAGCATAAATCAGAATGTTGTCCCGTCTTCACTGATTTACGGAGCTCCAAAACCACTGAGTGCAGATTCATCACATTCCTTCTGTGAATTTAGCAGATTCTAGAATAAAAAGAGAGAAGTCAACATGCTTTTCCCCACCCAGCTGCATTCACGTGTCTTATGGTTTAAGTTCTAACTGAAATATCCTTGTATGTTTCTGGTTGGACTGTTATCTCTTATGTTTTTAACCCCAGTGTACTAGGCAAATTCTGACTGATTATTACAGTCTGCCTGTCTAGATTCCCTGCCCTTAGTTTCAGGGTGCAATCCTTATCTGGTACAATTTGGCAAAATTCCATTGACTTAAGTTGGTGTGGCTCCATAGCCAGTTTACACCAGCTGAGGATCTGGCTATCAGGGTACAGAGTTTGTCATCCTTGCGATAAAGTTACCGTTGGGTAGTGTTACTGTGCATAGTTGAACAGCTGCTGAAATCCACAGAAGAGAGAGTTGCATTTCAGTGGTGAATGAAAGTAGTGGGATATAAACTTAGTCCTGTAAATCTACTGTGGAACTCAAATTATACTCAGTGGAAGTTCTGTGTACCACGAGTTTGTAGGGTTGAACCCATAGCCTGTAAAATGTGCAAAGTAGTGGGATGAAAAGTGCTAAGATATTATTTCTAACTGATGGTTTATCCTATGAGAAGGTATAATCGTGAATTATGGGTTTACATGGTTAGTCATATGTTAGTTTGCAGACTGTGTACTCGCATGTTTATACTGTTGTGTTACCAGAGTTGCCCGAGGTCACACAGTGAGTCATTGGCAGAGGTGGGATTAGAACTGGAGTGTTTAGCTTTCAGCCATGTGCTTTATTCACTGCATTATGCTGCAAAGCAGATGCGTTAATGCTGGATTTTAATTAATCATCATGGCATATCTGTAGTTAATTTGAAGTGATTATCTCCGATAGACTGTTTTGTGACAGTAAGCTGATCTACGACCTGCTGGTGATAGATAAAAAGAAAAATGAATCAATTTATTAATTGTTTCATGAGGCCCGTGGACACAAGTGCTTAAGCTTGAATTACTAAGTGGTGTTTTCATACTCCAGCCATCATGAGAAAGGATTGTTAACTGGAGCTTGTGGAGGGCACCTTTTATAGTTTTGTTTCAACTACTGAATTATAAGATGCCTTGTATTTTATAAGAATCCTCTTGTAGGCTGGAACAAGATCCTTTATGTGGACCAGGTGTGTTGTACACATCTTATTATTCATTTCTAACGAGGTCTACTAATTTTAGTCGCATTTTTCCCTAGTTCCAGTTGATAATTTTTACCACTTGGATTAAATTCTTGTTTGTTTTCAAGAAGTGAAATACTGTTAGTTGTCACTGTGGCTGTGGAACGTAAAGATGGCATACCATAGGTAGCTTACAAAATTGATGGACTATAATGAGTGCATTTACATGTACTGACACTTAGCAATTGCTATCTCTCTCTTTTTTTTTTTTATAAATTAACATTTGCATAATGCTGTAGGTGTCTGTGACACTATACTGAGAAATGAAAGATAAGGATTAACATTCTGAAAAGTGTTATTGATTTTCAGTGATCTGAAAGTCTTGGGCTCCTAAGCCACTTAGGTGCTTTTGATAACTTTACGTAGGGTTCTTTGCAGTCTAGGGTGCTTGCAATAAGCTCTGCATGGATCATCCCCTACATCCACAGAGCTTCATTAAGGGTAAAAATTAACTATGTACGCTGATGCAACTTCAATAATTTTGACAAATAATAATAATGAATCAAATTTGTAGTTACAGACCATAAGCTCAAAATGCTTTCTCTTAAAGTACACAACAGTCTCATCGAGAAACACCCTGCATAGGGAACACATGCTTTTCAAAACCATGTTTCATAATGTGTGCAGAGGGAAGCAATTTTCTGAGTTTGTTTTTTTGTTCTAAGCCAATGAAAGGTTAGTCTAACTCTTTCCAGAAGGCACGTTGAATCACACAGATGATCCACAGCCAATCCATACAGTGTTAGATTCTGAACTGAAGTTTAACTAATATGGGCCCAGGCTTGAAAACTCAGCACCATTAAAAAATAATTGCACTAGTCAGTGATTGCTTATAATGTATTTTCTTTCTACTGCCAGATTTCACTTTGGCTACAAAAATGTTTATATAGGAATATTTTATAAATCTCTGAAGTATCAACAGAATAATGTAAAAAAAAAAAAAAAAAAGATTAACTGAAGAGAATACTGTCGATTCAGATTTTTTTTTTTGGTCAGTTTCTTTTTTAATCTGTTTTTAAATATCCCCCTGCTCTAAAAGTACTTTACAACATACCACTGAAAGTTTGTGCTCTAATTGGTTAAATCTGAAGTAGGTTGAAATACAAACATAGGGCAAATTTATGCTTCTACAAAAGAGGAACTAGGCAGAGAGGGAGGTGTGACACTACCAGAGCAACAGCATCTTGAACTTGTGCTGTAAAGGTCATAAGCCATTTAGGGGAGTGTGCTCAGTACTGGCACTTCCAGCACTAATAGCCGAAAGAGGAGGTAGGACTATGATCCTATCACCATCGAGACAGTACCCCTCTGGGGCTGCTAGCACAGCTGACGTTACACACACTTTGTACTTCTCAGTGCAGCCAGTCAAATTATGGCCGCCCTGCATGTTGTATTGGTGAGGTTCTCTGTGAATACCAGATTAATCTGTATTCATGGCCCTTATTTGGCCCACAGATAGTGCTTGTTTAATCATACTATATTTTAACTCACTAAAAGTGTTTCTTCTAAACATGAATCAAAAGTAAACTGATCCTCCCTTGCTGTGTTGCCTATTTCGTTGCCTACCCAGATGAATCTCTTTAGTCAGCAGCTGGTTAATTATTTTCTTGCTGTCTTGAAGCTGCAGAAGATGAAGTATCTTATCCTGTTTTATGGGTTTGGCACTCAGTTTTATTAAAACAATATGCTCATCTCAGTAAAACTTTGTTGGTAGAACTGAAATGCAGTTAGATAAAAGGATATAGTGAGTCAAGCTTTAACTGTGAAAGTTGGGACTGCTGTTTTCATTGTAGCATATATGGATCTGATCACTGTAGTAATGGAACCATTTTTATTTTCTTGTTACAAATATTTAATATTTTCCGGAATATACTTTATGAAATAAAACCCTAACTGAAAAATTCCAAGCAAAATATTCTTGAGAGATTTGTATATTTTGTTGTTTTACACTAGGGATTTTTTTCTCAGTCCCAAACTAAGAAATTATGATGAAATGATTGATGAATGAAAACTGTTAAGGGTCTGACTCCAGAAACTAGCTGTAGCCAAATTTCCAAAAGCGACTAGTGATTTTTGGGTGCCTCATGTTTTGGGTGCTCAACGCAAAGATACCTGGAAGGGGACCGTTTTTCAAGAAATGCTGAGCCCTGAAAATCAGGCCCTTTAAGGTGTCTCAAACTGGGCTTCCCAAAATAAAACATCCAGAATCACTGGCCTGATTGGAAAATTTAGGCTGGTGTGTTTCATGGCTGCTGCTTGAGAACAAGGAAGTGAATCTTAAAATGGACTGAGGAAGGAGGAAGTTACGCCTAGCAAGCAGGTTACTCCTCTCTTCAGGTCTGTGTATGTGAGACTTCTACTTTATTTATCTGATTTCCTTTTTCCCTCATCCTACCAATCAATAGTATAACTCCTGCATCATGCTCTTGTAACAAAATCAGTGTAGTTTAAACTAGATTTCAGAAATCTAGGCCCTTGGCCTATGAACATTTACGTATGTGCTCAGCTTTATGTGCTTGAGTTAGGGCTGCTGCCTCGTAGGTACAAAAAAAAGGAACATCTGCCCTCTTAGGTACAAAAAAACAGGATATCTACCTGTTTGCCTGCCCTCCAGACTCCACCTAGGGCTGCCATCTCTGAGGCGCAAAAGTCCACGACATGTGTGACACCCCTGGGTACTGCCTGCCCCCCCACCCTGGGCACTGTCTCCTCATCCCATCCCCAGGAGATGGCTTATCCCTCATGGACTCTTGCTCCTGGAGCTTCCCCGGGCGTTAATCTCACCAAGCTGGATGTGGCACTGGCCAGATCCACCCCATTCCCGCCTGGCTATGACCCCCATAGCCGGTACTGTGCAGTGATGACTAGTACTGCCAGCCCTGAGCTCCCTCTGTCCACTTGCTACTCCCACGCCATCCTGTCCCTGCTGTTCCTAGACACACTGGAGCCAGAGCTCCCTCTGTGCAGGCTCCGCTACCTTGTGGGTCCCCCTGCTACAGCCACTCAGGGCTGCGAGGCAGCAGGGGTGCAGCTAACAAAACCTGGGAAGGTTCATGTCCCAGGAGGACCTGCAGCTACCCTTTTAAAATAATAAAATAAAGTAAATAAAATAAAAGGAGGGTGGGGAGAGAAGATGAACCTGGAAAAACCAGGGTAGGTGACAACCCTACAGTGAGTAATGTATTGACCTCAATGGGACCTGTCAGATGATTAAATTAAGCACACGCATAAGTGTTCAAAGGATCAAGGCCATGTTTACAAAATGTTAAACATCTTCCAAGAACCAAAGAGCTAGTTAAATTATGGAGAGCAACAAAATGGAGATGGAAATAGTTACTCAGCCTAGCCCTTTCTTAATATTGGTTTGATTAAAAGTATTTTTATAATAGGTATAACTCGGGGGGGGGTGATAAAAATCCCACCCACCATGCCACCTTTGTAGACGGATGCTGTTGAATAAAGAATATGGAAGTTGAGTGACCATTTCAAAATGAACCCTGATACAGGGGTCTCTTGAGAACCTAAAGTAATCCGCAAGTTACTGCTGCCTTAGAATTTCAGTAAGTCACCCAAATATGGCTCCTGTGGGAGGGAGAGAAGGGGTGGAAACAAGAAGGGACCCATATATTTCCTTTTATATAAATAAATGTGAGGGTGGCTAAGGGGCCAATCTTCTCCAGTTGCCATATGGGAATCTTCATCCTGACAGGGCCCATCTGTGTTCTCTCCATAAGATAGCCAGCTAATTCAGTCTTTCCCTAGATGTTAGTTAGCCTGGAAGGAACCCAGTCTTATCTCTCAATCCAGTACATCGGAAAAGCACTGCACGTGCCTTCACTGCCTTCATTCTCCACAGCCCAACTGCCGTATGTGTCAGTTGAGTGGATAGAAGCGCTGTCTCCAGGGCAGGTGTATTACCAGCCATGCCAATTTGCTGCTGATAGCGTCCGTGGTAAGCTGCTTGGGCCTGGATTTGGTTCACTGAAAGCAATGAAGAGTGAAATGAATTCTTCAGAAGTGGAATCCTCAGGGAAATGCCTGGATCTCTTGGATGTTAGAATGGGTGTTCTTTGGCTCAGTGCAATCTCGGTTAGGGATAGTAGGTTTTCCGGAATAGGGTTACCAGCCTAGAAGTTAGAAAGCATGTTGTGGGTATCTTAGATTGTAAGATCTTTGGACAGAGACTTTATTTTTGTTAAAAGAAAAGGAGTACTTGTGGCACCTTAGAGACTAACCAATTTATTTGAGCATGAGCTTTCGTGAGCTGATGAAGTGAGCTGTAGCTCACGAAAGCTCATGCTCAAATAAATTGGTTAGTCTCTAAGGTGCCACAAGTACTCCTTTTCTTTTTGCGAATACAGACTAACACGGCTGTTCCTCTGAAACCTGTCTTTATTTTTGTTCTGTGTTTGTACAGCTTCTATCACAAAGAGGTGCTGGTGCATGACTGCGACTTCTAGATGCTGCCATAATACAAATAATAATACTGTAAAACCTTTATTAACAGTGTCCCCTCAGAAGAAGAGATAGGGTTAATTATGTTCCAGATTTCCCAAAATCTCTAGGATGGAGTAGCTGTATCTGATTTAATCTCCTCATCAGAATAGAAATTACTTTTATCCACCTGCACGTCTGGTTATGTACCTTAACTCTACTTTGTATTTTACTTTTCAGTATTATTAAGCAATGCACGTATTTTATTTTACATCTACAGCTGTTTTGCTAATTTATTTCAAGAAGCTGTCAGACAAGTCCAAACCTGGTGTGTTCAGTTATTTGCCTTGGAGAGCACAAATATTAATTTATTTTGTAATTGCTTTTGATTTAATGGCTATACTATGTGGAAAAAAGAAATGTTATCTGAAGAACACACCCCTTAGATTTAAAAGCTCATGGAGATATTATTTACATAGTCACACAAAATCCCTGGTGATAGCTGAGCATGTTTCTTCATTTTTTCTATGAAATCAATTTGTGTGTGTTTCAGCGGTATAGATTTTATTTGCAAAGGAATATCTTATGATGATTCTGACCATAATTTATGCATAGGGTAAATTGCCAGTCCTGCTGCTTGGTCGATCTGCAGACTTGAGGCCTGGAGAATTCGTGGTTGCCATTGGAAGTCCATTTTCACTCCAAAACACAGTGACTACAGGGATTGTTAGTACTACCCAGCGTGGAGGAAAGGAATTAGGGCTTCGAAACTCTGATATGGACTACATTCAGACGGATGCAATTATCAACGTAGGTCACTTCTACACAGCTGAATAGCCCTTGTTCCATTCAATTTAGACTTCTGACTCTAGCTGGAGCTAGAAGTTTGTCAACCGTTTTCCCAAAGAAAAGTGGGTATTGCTGGATTTTATTGTTTAAAAGGATTTTTATCGGTATGAACATGGACAACTGCCATGGCTACAGTATTTTTGAAAAGTCCCTAAAGGGACAATATCAAGTAATTAATCATAAAATATCTGACCTAACTTGGAATTGTTTGAACTTGTAAAGAGTATTCCCTGGATGCTAAATAGCATTTAAAAATTCATCATGCTGTCACCAAGAAATTTTTTTACAAATATCCATGCTTGTATTTATGTGGGACCATGGCAAAGCAATATGCTGACGTCTGTGTTCTTACCCTTGGCCTCAAGAGCTGTTGTCATGGTCCTGGGAGTTGGGTTTGATAGTTAACAATACTACGTAAACTGTTAAAGTCCTCTGTGTTGCTATGTGTATTTTCTTAAGCTTTATTGGCAAAAGAATTAAAAACTCAGTTTTGAAAAAGTTGAACTGTAAGGGGGTATGGTTAGCAGGGAATTATTTTCCGATTCCAGAGGGGTGCTATCTTGCGACTGGTTTATAGAGGGTGGAAAATAATGTTAGAAATATTTCAACATTTCTTTTAAAATACTTAAATTTGTGCTTGTCGTAACTTCATGGAAACAGATATTAAAATATAATCTGTCTAAATTTATTTTCAGTATGGAAACTCTGGAGGACCTTTAGTAAACCTGGTAAGGGTTTCTTTTTAAACAAAATTCTTTAAGTTTGTGTTTAATATTAAACCTGACCATTTTTTGAAAGAAATTTTTAAACTTTCTTGTTATTGTTTTTATATAGAACATAAACATATAATGAAATAAAACATATACATATGTGCACAAGTTGGAAAAAGAATATAAACAACAAAATTCATTGTTCGGAAAGAACTTTGCCAAAGAAAGTGATTCAGTTCTGATAACTGGCTGGCTGTACAAACATGGCAGGGTGCTTACTAATTGCTCATCAGTGTTTATGTTGGCCAGTCACCTGATATACTTTAGGAGTTCAGTATTCCAAGTGTTTGCCATTTTCATAGTTTAAAATGAGTGTAATGACTAGTATGTTTGCTCATGCCATGCAAAAGGTAATATTAAACATACATTTTACGTTTAAGAAATAATTGCACTTGTCAAAGTATGTAAGCTCTTTGCAAATTGAAGTTAAGTTCAGTGGTATCCATATGTATTCTCCTTCATGGTGCGTTCGTCACTGTGACGGCAGAAAATCGCCACTCTGGATCAGGGCAGGAATGGGTCAATGGTCTGTTCTACAGTCAGATGTTGAACTGACCCAGCCCAACAACTGCCAGCAAATTCAAGTACAATTTTGTCTTGTGGGCATTTCCAGATATTTAAGAATAAAGTTGTGGCCTAGTTCTGTCGTCCTTCCAGCATAGCCAGTGTGACAAAGCTCCAAACCTGTATTGGTGCGTCCCACACTTCCAGGCAGATTCAGTGGCTTCAGAAGCTCGCTAAAGCCCTCAGTGTGATCTTCCTTTCCCAGTATAGCAGCAAAGGTCACAGCTTATTGAGCTACTTTCATCTTAGGCCAGTATGGGAGGTGAGAAGGTGGAATACCCACAGTCTCTGTTGCTCCTTAGAGCTCTGTAGGTGCAGTTTGGCCTCCTGTCTGGACCAAGGCCTGCTTCCCCTCTCAAGGGGATCTCTGTAGAGCATGGGAGGAAGGAGGGAACCTGGGCATCCTCTACTCCAGGTTCTAGCCCAGGGACCCTAATGGTAGCAGCTGTTGGCGGTTTTCCCATCACCACTGATGCTCTTTGATTCCCTGGGCCACTTCCCCGTGGTCCCCTTTTCCTAGCTTCACCTTTACCTCAGGATTCAGCAGTGCTTCCTCTCCTCCATCTCCTTTCACCTGGGGCCTCCCCCAAGGGGGCTGGAAAGGAGAGCTTTTAAGGAGTATGAGTGAGACCTTGATTGGTTCCAACTGTCTCCATTAGCCTAACGGCCTTAACTGACCCTTTACCAGTTAATTCAGGTCAGGTGCTGGCATTAGCCTAACTACCTTAACTGGTTAATTGGCGTCAGGTGTCTTGATTAGCCTGGAGTAGCGTTTGTTTGGCTATCCAGGGAACAGCGACCTGCTCATTCTGAAGCTGATATACCTGCCTTCTAAGTGTTTCAGATATTGTTTGTATTTGTATTTTTTTAATTTTATTGCTTCATGAGTTTCTTGTAAGTCATCTATAATTGACAGATGATTGTAGACCTTGCCTGAGTATTTTTTCTAATAAAACAAAAAAACTACTCTTATATTCTTCTAGTCTGAGTCTGTCACACCAGACAATGTATGCTTGGAGGTCCTCACTATGGAGAAACTACTTAGTCTGCATCAGAAAGGAGAATTTTGCCTTGAAAAAGATGCAACAAGACTGATAGAATATTAAAGTTACTTTTGGCCTACCACACTGTACAAGTTCAGCAATGATTGTCTGATATTTTAGTATTTCAATTTAAGGGCCCAGAATCCAATAAAGTTACTCATGGTGAATTTAGGGTGCCACTGAAATAAGCAAATTGAAAATATGGGACCAATTGTGCAATAGGCGCTGTTTATTGCAAGTAGAAGCATTCCCAGATTCTGATCTTGGCTATACGGGTGTAAATCTGGAGTAGTTATATTGGATTTTAATGTAGTTACTCTAAATTTACAGCAGTGAAATTTATATCAGACTTTATATCCCAGACTTTTCTAATTATGGCAAAATCTTTGTTTAAACTTAAAAATATAAAGTTAAAAAACCTTGAAAAAAGGAGTTTAAGCCAAGTTTAGTGGCTAATAAATTAGCTTAAAAACACTTTGCATACACCTTATTAACTTTCTTTGTGACTTCCTGCAGAAAAATCTTCCCTTGCATTGTTTCTTCGTCATGGTGTTTCATCTTTACTAACATACTTTTTTTATTTCTCCAGGATGGTGAAGTGATTGGAATTAACACTTTAAAAGTTACAGCTGGAATCTCGTTTGCAATTCCATCTGATAAAATTAAAAAGTTCTTAACTGAATCACATGACCGGCAAGCTAAAGGTATTGTACTGCACTATTTAAAAAATGGGCATGTCACACAGTAGGGAACCAACATCAAAATATTTGGTTATCTCTGTGTTTAAGTCCACCAGGACTTCTGGTAAGAGCAATAAGTCAAGATTTTCTTTTCTCTTTCTAACAGGAAAAGCAATAACTAAAAAGAAATACATTGGCATTCGAATGCTCTCACTCACTCCTAGGTGAGTAAAGATAAATTCTTTCCTCCGCCTGTAATTTTATTTAGGTGTGGCCATTTCCACAAATTTTGCTTCTGTCACCTTGAAATGGGTTATTGTAATATGCTTCTCAAGGAGCACCTGAAGACCTAAAAATAATGGCCTGATTTTTTTCATTATTTTTGTTTTCATCTATTTATTGCCAGTGGAAGATACTTATCAGTATTAAGAAATCCGTATGCTGTAAAATAAGTGTAAAGTGTTAAAATCTTGTCAAGTCTTTAGGAATCTGAACTGAATTGTACCATATGTGACCTCAGTATGTATAACATACCATAGCAAATCAAGGTTAAGTGACTGAGGTTTTTCAATCCTTGCAGTTTAACTTCCTTATAAGTGAAATGACCTTCTGTCTAAATAATTTTAAATTGGTGTCAATTCTTTCAGCAAAGCTAAAGAGCTGAAGGAACACCATAAAGACTTTCCTGATGTTGTTTCTGGGGCCTACATTATTGAAGTAATTCCAGATACACCAGCTGAAGCGTAAGTGAAAGGACTTTTTTTCGTTTATTTTTTTTTCTAACAGCAACCATCAGCGTAACTAATTGGAAATGAGATGCTTTCACCCTTACGACAAGTTTGACTATTCTAAAATCAACCAAACTATTGCCATCTGACAACTGTTTGGCTGCTTACATGAAAGGAGTTGGTGGGTTGAGTCAAGTCCCTTGTGGGCAGCCCTCTGTATCACAAAAAAGATGATCACAGTGGAGCCCTTGTCACAGATCTCAGCAGAGAGGTTAAGCATGGAGTGGACATGCTGGCTAAATCATCCTTTCACTTCTAGAGATGATCTCTCCTGGTCACGATTGGGGTACACATTGGTAGGGCAGGTTGGGGAAATTTGTGTTTCTGCTTCCTGTGCGATTATGTGTTTCATGGTCAGAGGATGTGTCCATCGAGCACCTTACATGGGCAATTAATTCCCATGATTCACTTGGTTAATTTAAAATACATACATACATAAAGTACTTAATTCAGGTGAGTGAGGAGAGAGTTTATCCAAAACATGAAATTAGAGATCTTCTAGGAAAAGAGCAAAGGTTACTGTGCAGCACACTTAGGGTAAGAGGCATGTATGTGTAAAACACATTGGAAAATTACCATTTCATGGCACACACTTTTAATAATCTTTGTTCGAAGAGGGGAAGAGGGCTGGCTGGCATCTCTGTGGAGCGGAGTGAAAGCAGTTGCAGGTACTTTTTGTTCTGTAGCTAACATTTTTGAAAGGTAACGCTCATTCAAAGCACTGATAGGTGCCTGCAACCTGAGCCTCCCCTTAAATGATTGCAGGAATAATCTAGTTCCTTGTACTGTAGTGTGGGGTTTGTATTTGTCTTCTTGACCTGAGTGGATAACACTTGGTTGTATTTGGGATGAGAAAGTGAGCCTGCATCTTGAGACCATGCAAAAAAAGATGTTCTGTAGTGTGGGAGTGACACAGTTAGCAAAGAGACAGAAGGGACAGAAGAGAGGTAGAAGACAAGTAATGTAATTTAGCACTTAGGAAGTGAGGCCACTCAGAATCTGAATGCTTCAGGAGTTCAGAGTCACATTGATATTAACATGTTGATCATTGTTACCCACCCACACCCTCCCACAGACAACTTTATTGATGAAATTTGTACAAACTTTGATTAGGGCTGGGTTTTTCACCAACATTTTGTATTGTGTATGATATCATCTCAAAACAGCTCTTGCTGCCACAAAATTCTATCAGACTTTTTAACTGAGAGCAGGGTCCTGTTGCACCTACCCACAAGGACCAAGATATTCCAGTCTGATTCGTGATTTTTTGGTTGCCCAACTTGAGACACCGTAAAGGAGTCTGTTTTCAGAAAGTGCTGAGCCACCTGGCCTCTGAAAATAAAGCCCATTTAAGGTGTCCTGAGTAGGGCACCAGAAATCTTAGCCAAGGCATGTAGTTGAGAGAAGCACTTGGGCAAGACATTTCTCTGTAACTGGAAGAGGCATATGATTACTGTGTGGTTGTGTAAAGAGTATGCTCAGAGGTTGAATCATGTCTGATCTGGTTACTTGTGTTAGTATTTCCATGACTTGGTGCCAGAGTTTTGTGCATGACTGGGCAAGCCAATCTGGTATGTACAATATTTCCCTTTCCACTCCTGTTCTTCAGTCCCAGCTGCAGTCTTAGCCAGCTCTTGTGTATAAAATATGAAAGAGACTCGGCACAGAATGTGGAGGATCTGAAGTAGAAAGAGCCTCAGTCTGACTTATCTAGTCCCCACCTATCTGTATCTAGCTGTTGTCTCTTTACATTGTAAGCTCTTGGGGCAAGGATCACTTTTTTTGTTGTGTTTTTACAGTACCTGGGATGCAGAGGTCCTGGTCCATAATTGGTACTCCAAAGTGTTATTTGCAATAAAAATAATAACAATGGGTGGAATAAAACTGCATCCTACAGAGTCCATGTGTAATAGATCTACATTATTTTCCACTTTACTTTTGAGTCATAATGGAGCTGCATTTGAAATGTAATTGAGCCAACTAAGCTATTATCATAAATATAAAGGGAAGGGTAAACACCTTTAAATCCCTCCTAGCCAGAGGAAAAACCCTTTCACCTGTAAAGGGTTAAGAAGCTAGGATAACCTCGCTGGCACCTGACCAAAATGACCAATGAGGAGACAAGATACTTTCAAAGCTGGAGGGGGGGAGAAACAAAGGTTCTCTCTGTCTGTGTGTTGCTTTTGCTGGGACCAGAGCAGGAATGCAGGTCAGAACTCCCGTAAAGGGCTAATAAGCAATCTAGTTAGATATGTGTTAGATTCTGTTTTGTTTAAATGGCTGATAAAATAAACTGTGCTGAATGGAATGTATATTCCTGTTTTTGTGTCTTTTTGTAACTTAAGGTTTTGCCTAGAGGGATTCTCTGTGTTTTGAATCTGATTACCCTGTAAGGTATTTACCATCCTGATTTTACAGAGGTGATTCTTTTACTTCAATTAAAATTCTTCTTTTAAGAACCTGATTGTTTTTTCATTGTTCTTAAGATCCAAGGGTTTGGGTCTGTGTTCTCCTATACAAATTGGTGAGGATTTTTATCAAGCCTTCCCCAGGAAAAAAGGGGGTGTAGGGTTTGGGAGGATTTTGGAGGGAAAGATGTTTCCAAACAGACTCTTTCCCTGTTATATATTTGTTAGACGCTTGGTGGTGGCAGCAATAAAGTCCAGGGGCAAAAGGTAAAATATTTTGTACCTTGGAGAAGTTTTAACCTAAGTTGGTAAGAATAAGCTTAGGGGGTCTTTTATGCAAGTCCTCACATCCATACCCTAGAGTTCAGAGTGGGGAAGGAACCTTGACATGGTGGCAGAGCGGTGGGATTAACTGGAAATCATTTTGAGATCAATTTGAGATTTTTTGAACCAGAAGCATAGATTTTAAAAGGACATTTTTTTTTCCCTTTGGGTGTCTGGAAAGCAGATTTTAAGCTGAAAGCAGTTAGAGGGTTTTTTTGTCTCTGCTTGGGAGCCAGGGCAGAGACAAAAGGGAATTGTCTTTTGTGAACTGGAGTTTTCTCTACCTAAAGGCAGGGTAGTTCACAAGTCTTCACAGACTGAGAGAACCTTTCTTTCTCCCCCCCTCCAGCTTTGAAAGTATCTTGTCTCCTCATTGGTCATTTTGGTCAGATGCCAGCGAGGTTAAAAGGGTTTTTCCTCTGGCTAGGAGGGATTTAAAGGTGTTTACCCTTCTCTTTATATTTATGACAGCTATGTATAGAGCACAGTGTGGGATGCTAAATATACAGTTCTCTTAAATGGTACAGGTCCCCTACTGGAGTGGGCTGAAATGTGGGTTGAAATGTATGCCATGTGTGCCTGCCACTGTACACAGTGTTGCTCCGATGGAATTGCTCTTACATTGTATAATTGAGTGAAAGGTTTTAAGGTTTCCGTGCTGAAATAAAACTCCCTCGTCTTAACTATCTGATACATGTCACCACATAACTCATAAAACCTGTTGTTGCTTCTATGCCTCTCAGATTAGAATCCAGTCCTTTGAATGTCAGTATTGGTGAATTGTGAGCATTCAGTTCTCTTCTTCAGTCGCATTATGAGGAGGATAAAATGGCAGTTGCGATAACGTATCCCTTTTTTGTATTTTAGTGGTGGTCTGAAAGAAAACGATGTGATTATAAGCATCAATGGACAGGGAATAATCTCAGCCAGTGATGTCAGTGACATTATTAAAAAGGACAATACTCTGAACATGGTTGTACGCAGGGGCAATGAAGATATTATGATAACAGTGGTTCCTGAAGAAATTGACCCTTAATCAGAAACATGAGCTGGATTTCATGTTTTCTTTTAGCAACAGTGGACTGCTTACATTATGTCTGTGCTGGTACAGGAAACATTAGACTTTTGACCAACATTCTGCTTGTTCAAAAGAATAGTATTGGCCAACAACACCAATGTAATGTCACAGATATTCCAGATGATAATATTTTCCTTCTGTATTTTATGTATGCAATATATTCTTTACTGGCTAACACAACTGTTACTGCTTAAACAGTCAACATTTTTTTTTCTCTGTGTCACTCTTTCAGCTAAGACTTCAACAAAACAAAACTCATGCACACAATGTGTGTTGTGGTATTCAGGTATAAATAGGATAGCTGTTCCTTTAACTGGAAAATGCCATTGTAATAGAATTGTGGGATAAAAACACAGTTGGAAAAATGTTGGCTTGTAAACAAAAACACAAAATAACCTTTTCAGAATCCATGCCAAATTTTTACTACTTCAGTCTTTTCCTAGTGTTATTAAAATAATTCTACAGTATTTTTTTTTCTGGTGTCATTCATTTTGCCTCATGGAAGTTGTTGGATGTTTTACTTTTGAAATGTACCAAATACCTACCTTAAACTATTTCTCAATGTACTTATCTCCTCTGTCATTGAGCCAAATCCCTTTTACTTTTCAATGTACTATCACCAAAGTCTAAGGTAAACATTTGAAGGAAACAAAGCCTAGCGTTTGCACTCTGGTTTCTTAGCTTAGTCTTTAGCTATAGTATCTCAGCTATCCTAGGAGGGCAGGCTTCCATGTATAATTATATTTTTTACCACATTTTCTCCTCTTTTTAAATTAAATTATACTGCAAACAGTGTCTGAAACACTTCTCCTTCAGCAGAGGTTCCTAATCTGTGAGTCATGGACCAGTGATGGTCCAGGTATAGCTATGTGGTCTCATTTTGCTATCTCTTCTTGTTCCAGATGCTGAATTTGAATAAAAGACTGCTATAATGCATGGAATATTTTCGTAATACTGCTTTTTCAAGTATGCAATTTCTGCTGCTTGTGGTTGTGAATAAGAGGTGGTTTATGGGACACTGTTAAGATGTGGTGTATTCTGTATAGGTTATTATATCTGTCACCTTTTTGCTCTCTTCTCTCCCCAGTGTGTGCAGTGGACTGTTTTGGAATTTTTTTAATACATACACATGTTACTGTATGTATGTTAGAGAAGGAAAGATCAAAGAAATATACCTTGCATTTGGAGTGAAAGGTGGCGAGGTTTGCGATGATCCATAGTACTTGGGGGAGTTCATTACAGTCTGTGGATGGATCTTGAGAAAGCTAGGAAAATGAACCACTGGCCTACAAGAGCTGTGTAGAACACTGTTCTCTCTTTGACGGTCAATAAAGGGATCATTCTGCCCCTGCAGTAGTTTGCCTTCCTCACTTTAAAAAGTTTCTCTGTAACCCCTGACATACGACTAGGTGCAAAATATTATTTAAACTGGGTTCACCCCTATTTAGGCAATAGGTTTTGACCTTGAATCATCCACCCTTGTTGATCATAATGTTCCATGTTTGGACACAGGCCATAGATTTCCCTAAAATAACCCCTACACAATATCTTACTCCTGAGGGCATTCTGCACCAAAAAATAAAAATTCTGTGCACAATATTTTAAAATTCTGCAAATGTTATTTGTTAAATAAATGTGAAGGCTCCAGCATGGCACTGGGGAGCACAGGCCACTGGCTGCACAGAGGTGAGAGATCATTGTGCAGCTCCCCCCTACCCCTGGGACACAGACTCAGCAGTGTGGCTGCCCCCAAGCCTGACACAGCACAAGGACCAGGCCTGCCTCAGAAACACCCAAGGGCCCTGCCCCCCGATGCCAGGAGCACCAGGTGTGAGCAGGCAGGATCCACCTGTGGAGGGGCTTAGTGTGGGGGGGATCCAGGTATGGGTTGAGAGGGTTCTGTGTGGGGCAGTCTGCCTGCGGGCAGCTCAGTGGGGGATTTGGGTGCGGGAGGGATCTGGTTGCACAGGGGCTTGTTGGAGTATTCTGGGTGCAACAGTAATGGACTCCGCAGGGGGGTCCGGGTGTGGGGGAGGATAGAGCTCGGTGGGGGATCTGAGTGTGGGGGATCCAGATGCTAGGGAGTGGGGTGGGATTCCAGGTGCAGCTGGTTGGGGCTTGGTAGGGTGAGGATCTGGGAGTGGGTGGCTCGTCAGGGAGGTACAGCTGCAGGGGGAGTGGGACTTGCCATGGGGAGGGGGTTTTGGGTGGGGGGGGTGAGGCTTGGCATGAGGGTCTGGGTATGAGAGGGTCTAGATGCACAGGGGTTGGGCAGTTTCGGGAGCAGCTCCCTGTACAGTGATCCCTCCCCCTGCAGCTGAGGAGCGATAGGCGCAGAAAGCGCGGGGAGGTGGGTGTTTGCAGAGCTTCCTACAGTCAGGGGAGAAATCTGGGTGTAGGTCTGACACTTCCCCGGATGCTGCAGTGGGGAAGAGGAAGTGCCGTCCTCTCCAGCCCATCCGGGACTAGCAGCTGATCCTGGTGCAGGGTAAGACCCACCAGCTGGCTCTTCCCCAGTCCTGCTCCCTACCACACAGTGATTTACCTCTCTGCCAGCTGCCCTGGGCACCCAAAACATACTGCTGGGGAGGGTCACATGACTGCTGTTATGGCTTCCCTTGACTTCCCCATCAGAAAATAATTTTTCTGCAGGAAAGCAAAGAAATCTGCCGGGGACATAAATTCTGTGCATGCAGAATTCCCCCAGAAGTAATATCTTTTAGAAAAACATCCAGTCTTGGTTTTAAAAATTGTCAGTGATGGAGAATTCACCACAACTCTTGAAAAGTTGTTCCGTGGTTAATTACTCTTGCTGTCAAAAATTTACTTATTTCCAGTCTGAATTTATCTAGCTTCAACTTCCAAGCATTGGATTCAGTTATGCCTGTCTCTGCTAGATTGAAGAGCCCATTATCAAATACTTGGTCCCCGTGTAGATACTTATAGACTGTTAAATAATAGTTAATATCATTATTTCTAATCTGGTGCTCCCTCCATCTGTTCCTGTATCCACCTCTTGTCTCTCATCATATAAATGGTTTATAAGCTCTTTATGGTAGGTACCAACCATCTTTTTATTGTATGTGTACAATGCCTAGCACAAATGGGGCCCTAGTTCTGGGGCATCTGGGCTCTACCACACTGCAAATAATTACATATGTGTACACTTACAGTTCAAGTTTGGACATTGGTTAGGAATTGGTTGACCATCAAGGTATTACTTGGTCCAACCACAGATGACCATGTGCTATTCAGAGGCAAACAATGGATTCAAACAGTGGATTGTGATTTTCGTGGTCAAGTTATGTATGAAGAACATTAAATTCATGGTCTAACCATATAGTTATCCAATGACCAGTGTCCCTAAACATATTCTGCCTTAGTGAACTCAAAGAGCTCTATTGAGAGGCAATGATGTTCAAAAAGTGATTTATCTGGCAATTTTATGATTTTCAAACAAATGGAAAAATGCCAGCCTTTGAAACTATAACGAGAAACTCCGAAACCAACAACTCTGACATATGTTCCTTCTCTGAGTGGATGTATTTCTTTTCCGTTTCAGCCAGCATATGACAAAACAACTGTAAGGAATATCCTGTTGCTGGATGAATCCTTATATCCCAAAACTGCATCAGCACTTATTACATTGGATCTTCTTACATAATAGAATGATAACACAGGTGCAGAGCTCATTTTTGTGTCTCTGTCAAAAGCCTGCTCCTTAACATGACCCAACACCCAATTATATCTCTCTCCGACTTGTCAGTCACTGGGGTGGATCAGAAATTACTCATTTGGTAGGCATCTGTCTTAATCATTAACTATGCCAAGCATGTGCCGTAGCTTTGCAGCACCCTGGAGCTCAATGGTGGAAAGAATTTCAGATGGCAGTTACTCCTGCTGGTTTGCATTTTACTCTATTTCCACTGATACTGGATAATTACACTGACATTCATCCATGCGCTGGATTCCCGTTGAAGTAATAGATGAGAGATTTGCAGGTAGTACATGTCCTATGAAAAGTGGAGTGAGATCATATGGGACCAGCAATGATTAAAGCTATTTAGCATCTCCTGTCTTCCTCCCCAACTCCAACCATGCCTTTTTCTCCAAAGTAAACCTTGAATCATCCACACAATAGCTGAGATTTATATGTGTACCACGAAACTACTAAGCATTGTAGTTTGTGGAGTGTAATTGCCCCAACCACTGTCACTTCCTCTCTTGTGTATACATTGGCTTTAGTGAACTTTGTATTGCCAACCCTAATACAAATTCAGAAATCATGATTCAGACCCACAAAATCATGAGTTTGTGTTACAAATCAGGAGATTACAAATAATGGGTTTTGCTCTGGCTCCTGATATTTATTTTTTCCTTTGAGGAGAAGCAATGATCAGTTTGTGTGATCATTTCAGGCTGAAAAGTTACAATCAAGAATGCAGGCTCCCCCCCAAACTCTGGTTTCTCAGAGGAGCACTCCACTTACCATCTCCTAGCATTTAGGGTGGGGAAGCTTAAATCCATTCCCATCTCCTATCAGATCACTTTCCTGCCTCCCTTCCCCTCTTTCAGCCCTGCCCTGTAGTATTCTGCCCTCTCTCCTTCCCATATAGTGTCTAGATGTTCTTTTATCCCCCAATCTTCTACCTCTCAGAATCCCCCAAAATATGTAGAGCCCCTGTCCCTGCAGTATTCCTCCCTAGGCCTCCAAGTATGCCTATTACGCTTCTCCTCTTCCGACTCCTTTTCTGGATCTCTACACCCTCTTGACTGGAGCCACATACGGTGAAGAGGTAAGTATCTTAAGTGAGGACAGACTTGTTTCTATCCTACTAAGAACAATGGGAGATGGTGGCCATTTTTACTAGAGACAACCTCACTTCCATCTGTAAATGTAGTCATCTTGACTGTGAGGGAAGCCTGTGGCTTCAGTCTCACTGAAGAAAAAAATAGTGAGATGGTAATCATTTCTGGGGAACAGAGGAGGTTACTGTTACAGCATTAGTAAATTTATTTTTTTAAAAACCCTAAACTGGTGAAACTGAATAATGCCAAAAGAGTTGGCAACTCTAGGTCTCAAAGTCAGAGAGCTCCATATGTAACAATTGATACCATACACATCGCTGAATAATTTACAGAGCTGGTAGGGATTTTTCAAAAATTCAAAGTTAACCCCATTCTATTACTGGTGGCAATTTACCCATGTCACTCTTTTAACATGCAGATCACTTGACATGGTCTGTTTTGGTTTCTTGCTAGATAATTCTCCCTCCTGATGTTCTTGCAATTGTAAGAAGCGTACAACACATCTTTGTCTCCCATTTTCAGTTACTGCTATGAGATGAGGCGTATCTGTGCAGGGGAAGGAGGTCCCCTTTGCATATGGATCCTAGGAGGGGAAAATGCACCTCATTTCAAAGGCCTTCATCCCACACCATTGAAATTAATGGACTGTGACGAGATCGCTATACTGTATTAAATGCAGCTGCATCCTATAAGTTCCACCTAGTGGCAAGTTGGTTGGTCTATCATCTAGCAATCCTGTTCCATCATATTTGCAAAAACACATTTTATTCATTTAATCCTGTTCATAATTGTGATAGATGAATGGTTCTTTGTTTAAGAAGTCTAAAAAGAGAAAGTGGTATTGCAGTCAAAAGCTTTTTGACTCCATTATGGATATCTTATAAAATGTTTGGATTAAAGATATGTTTGCATAGTTCTTGGGGGGGGGGTCCTCCATAAATTAATGTTTGTGGTTTATTTGTGGGGTGATGATAGCTTGCTACATTTTATATAATTGTTTAAATAACAAATCAGCTAGACATGCTGCTGAGTGTACTTAAATAAAGTAACCGAGGCCTGGCCTATGCTACAAAGTTAGGTCGATGTAAGCTGCCTTGCCGCAGGCTAGCTATGCAGCTGTCTACACTTAAATTTGCCTCCCACTGATGTAAATTCCCTGTTTCAGTGACTCCGTAACACTATCTCCCCAAGCAGCGTTGAGCCATGGTCAATGTAGTGAGGGTGACGCAGTGCGTGTGTAGACACTGTCACTTATGTTGAATTGAACAGTCGTGCAGCAGCTGTCAATGTTCAGCGCTGACAGCTTTAGTGATCATTGTGAAGTCTACTGCCCAGGGGTCATGGAGACTGGAAGGTGCTCAGGCTCCCTTTAAAAGCCCATCAAATTTTTTAAATGTCTGATTCCAAAAATTCCTAAAAGTCCAGCTTGGCGAGCAAACCTAGCATTCCATTGTTGTGTCTCACTGCCCATCTGACCATGCCAGCTACATGCTCCGGACACACTCCAGCTTGGAGTAGACAAGAGATATCGGATCTCCAGGGGGGTGGGGAGAAGAAGCTGTACAGACGTAGCTATGGACCAGCCATAAAAACGTGGCACCTACAACTAGATTGCACAGGGATGCAGGAGAAGGGGTACGACGGGGATTAGCAGCAGTGCCAGGTGGAAATGGATGAACTGCCTCAGGTATATCTAACCATTGGGCTCCCTGCCCTTCTATCTTGTGCTGAGCTGCAGACCTGCTGCTTTTACAAAAAGCTAAATGCCATGCTTGTCAGAGACCCCCACTACCATGCTGCAGATCACCATGGATACCCCAGAGAAGCTTGAGTCACAGGTCCCTGACGTGAACAGCAAGGAGGTGGAGAAGGAAGAGGAGGAGGATGGGAGACAGGTGACTGGGGGAATCCAGCTATGCCATGATCTAGGACCTGTTTGAAACTTCACCACAGTCCAGTCAGTCATGGTAGATGAGCTTGGGCAAGCTGGATGTAGGGGAAGGGACCTCAGGTAAGTGCATAATTATGTTTCCCATTACAGTGGTGTACTGATGGTGCCCCCAACGTCACAGGACACAGCTATCGACTTTTGATTCATTTAATTGTACTAGAAGAGGTGGCAGTACAACAAAGAGAGTCAGAGTTATCTGCTTTCCCCTGAAGAATTAGGCACAGGTAGGGGGAAGGGCGGGCAGGTGCATATGGAGCAGTTTGTTTACACAGGGATGTCCCTTGAATCCTTCTGAGAGATCTCAGTGAAACTTCCAGTGAGCTACTCTGCCATCCTCTCCCGAAGGTTTCTAGGGAGAGCAGCCTTATTTCTTCTTCCACGGTAAGACGCTTTCCCACACCAGAAGGTGACAACTTCAGCAGCCACCATTGCAATAATCAGGCCAGCAGCACAGGGGCTCAGGCAGCTTCGGGAGGCCAGCAGCAGCTGTACTGTCTGCCTTTGTAGCCCTCAGGAGTGATATATCCACTAAAATCACCACGGCCTGGGGAAAAGGTGACCAGTATTCAGTGCCATTGCCCTTTGCTTGGGCCCTATTAAATTCACAGTCCATTTTGGTCAATGTCAGGGTCATAGGATTTAAAAAAATCATAAATTTCATAATTTCAACTATTTAAATCTGAAATTTCACAGTGTTGTACTTGTAGGGGTCCTGACCCAAAAAGAAGTTGTCGGGAGGGAGGAGGGTTTGCGGTACTGCCACCCTTCAGAGCTGGGCAGCTGGAGAGTGGCGGCTGCTGGCCAGGAGCCCAGCTCTGAAAGCAATACCAGCATAGAAGTAAGGATGGCATAGTATGGCATTGCCACCCTTCCTTCTGTGCTGCTGCCTGCAGAGCTGGGCCCTCAGTTAGCAGCTGCCACTCTCCAGCCACCCAGCTCTGAAGGCAGCAGTGCAGAAGGAAGGGTGTCATGGTATGGTATTACCATCCTTACTTCTGCGCTGCTGCTGACGGGGCGCAGCCTTCAGAGCTGGGTGCGCGGACTTCAGAGCTCTCTGGCCGCCCAGCTCTGAAGGCAGCGCATAAGTAAGGGTGGCAATACCGCAAATCCCCTAAAATAACCTTGTGACACACACACCTCCGCAACTCCCTTTTGGGTCAGGACCCCCAATTGGAGAAATGCTGGTCTCCCTGTGAAATCTATATAGTCTAGGCTAAAAGCACACAAAAGACCAGATTTCCTAGGGGAGTTCAGATTTCATGGTCCATGATGCATTTTTCATGGCCATGTATTTGGTAGGGCCCTACCTATACTCATAGTTTCATCCAACTGAGCAATTCCCTTCTTGTTTCCCTCACCCCTGGCAGGCCATACCCACTGCGGCTGGTGCAGAGAGTGGCACTGTGCACAAGCTCTGTGAAGCAGAAGTGTCAACAAGCATGTGGTGTTTACAACTTTAGGGAAGCAAGGGAAGGGAGTTGTGAATCTTCACTTTCGCTTTCCATTGTGACTATATTGACAGTGGCACCTTTATGTGTTTCATCTGCAGCTGCAGCCATTGTGCCCTTGAGGGGATCCCCCTCCACAGCTAAAGAACATGAGTCAGATAAGGCGAAGAAAGGGACTCAGGATGACATGTTCAATGAGATCCTGCAAGCCAGTGCTGCATCAGACCATGTGCAAAGGGCCTGGAGGGTGAACGTTGCTGACAGATTGGAGAAGGAAAGAGTGGACAGGAGAAAGTCCCAGCAGAAAAAAAAGAGGGAGATGCAGAAGGACATAATGGAGCTTCTCTGGCAGCAAACTCTTGTGGACTTTCAATTTCAACGGTCAAGGCTCGCCTCTCTTTGCAGTCTGTGGAAATCTCCGTTACATCACCTCCTTACATTCCCTCTCAACATTCCATGTGGCATCATGGGTTGTATCCCTACCCCTACCACTCCAGCCTGGGGGACATTAAGGAGAGCCACCATTTCACATACAGCAACTGTGGCTTTCATAGGTCAGTGTATATGAAGGTAAAATGGACATGAACATTCTTTCTCCTTGTTAAGTTCTGTTCCATTAAGTTTTTCAGGTACGTGCTAGTAAATTGCACCAATATTTCTTTGCTCTGCTTTTGTTACTGAATAGCATTCTATTATTTTGAAAGTAATTTGGTCTTTACTCGTTCAAAATGTATGCTGTAGTGTGCCTGGCAGTTCTGAAAGCACGCACTTACTTGTTACTGTTCAGTGTGACACAACTTATAGACTCAGTGACAAACAGCGTAATAATCATAAATGTACAGCAAGCACCACACAATTCCTAACAGGCCCGAAAACAGCAGGGCCCCATGGAGCACGGTCCCCCACAATGCATTACTGTGACTCACTGCTAAAGTGCTCTTTCAAAGCCTCCCTGACCTGTATTCCTCGCATTGAGCTCTTCTAATAGCCCTTCTGTCTGGCTGTTCAAACTCAGCAGAGAGCCACTCCACCATTGCCCTGGCAGCAACTTTTCCCCCTTTGCTTCACAGATATTGTGCAGGACACAGCAGGCAGCTATAAACATTGCAATATTTTTTTCACTGAGATCCAATCTTGTGAATAAAAAATGCCAGTGTTCCATCAGTCTACCAAAATGAATGCTGTCATTCTGCATCTGCTGATCTGGTAGTTGAATCCTTCCTTGGTGCTGTTGAATTGGCAAGTGTATGGCTTCATGAGCCAAGGGAGCAAAAGTGGTAGGCTGGATCCCCCAGGATCGCTACTGGTATTTCAACATTGCCAATGGTAATCCCGACACTGGAAGAGAGACACCCTGATTGTAGCTTTCTAAATAGTCCTGTGTTCTTAAAGATGTGAGTATTATGAACCTTCCCTGACCAGCCAACACTGATGTCAGTGAAGTATCCCTGGCGATCCACCAACACGTGCATAACCATAGAAAAGTAGCCCTTTCTGTTGATGTACTGTACGTCAGGGTGGTCTGGTGCCAAAATAGGTATATGTGTGGCATCTAGTGCTCCACCACAGTTTGGGAACCCCATTGCTGCAAATCCATCCACTATATGCTGCGCGTTGCTGAGAGTCACAGTCCTGCATAGCAGGAGACGATTAACGGCCCTGCATGCTTGCATGCCAATGGCTCCCACAGTAGACTTTCAAACTCCAAAATGATTTCTCACTAGCTGGTAGCAATCACCACTTGCTTCTTCACTGTCAGTGCAGCTCTCATTTTGGTGTCTGACCGTCTTTGATTTCAAGCCTATTGCACTGTGGAAACTTGAAATTCCAGGTTGCTACCAGTCAGTGAGAAATCATTTTGGAGTTTGAAAGTCTACTGTGGGAGCCATTGGCATGTAAGCATGCAGGGCCATGTTTGTTCAAGCCTATATAGGACACAGTAGTGTTTTGAGAGTTGTACACCATCTGCAAGTATACACAGCTCTGAAAAATATAATTTTTAGCAGGTTTCAGAGTAGCAGCCGTGTTAGTCTGTATTCACAAAAAGAAAAGGAGGACTTGTGGCACCTTAGAGACTAACAAATTTATTTGAGCATAAGCTTTCATGAGCTACAGCTAGATCATGAAAGCTTATGCTCAAATAAATTTGTTAGTCTCTAAGGTGCCACAAGTACTCAATTTTTTAGCAGAAATTTCAAAATGTGTTTATTTTCAATGCCTGGAGAAACCTCCTCTGTCCATAGATGCTAATGTATTGTCAGGTTTATGCTCTGCATTCTTCCAACTGGGTTTGTTGGTCCTTTTCTTGCCTTTATCCTTTTCCATTATAGAAACATATGTCCCTGAAAATAAATTCGGTGTTCTTGTTAAAGATGCCATGAAGTTAGAGTCAGAATAGCTACAGTTCAGTTTCTGCCCATGTTTGTATGTTACTGTGGTACAAATAAGCAATCATTTCTCATTCTCTTAGCTCCCCTTTTGACATCCAGTGGCTGTTTAAAATCAGGAAATATATCATTCCAGTAATTGCAAAGAGAAATGTTAGGAAAGAAGCTCATAAGCCTGTAATTGCGAAGAGACATATTAGAAAAAGTATTTGAGGTGACGTTTATGGATAGCTTCAGAATACCTTTGGAGAGGTACAGTTCAATAAGTGTCAGACAGCTGGGATTTGTGAAAGGGTATATCATGTCAGACAAATCTGATTTTTTTTTAAAGGAAATCATTTGGATTGTCAAAGTTTTTGCCAGTTTCATAACTTTTCTGTTGATTATTTGAATAGTGGTATCACATAGGAGACTCTGTTATGGATGGCGGTTATGTTATGGTGGGCTCAATTGTGCTAGGCCTGTTCAAAGACAGGGTGGAATACAGTACAAAGACTCTGAGGAGATGGGCAATTCATATGAAAGGGTTAGGGATGGCACTGAAGAGTGAGATGCTAAAATGATTGAATTTGGTGAGGAGTTGAGTTTCAAAAAATTTCAGAGAATAATTGCTCAGATGTTTAAATCAGTTCACAACTCTCTAGTTTGCTTCCCCGAAACATTTATGCAACTGAGTTTTAGTAGCACAATTGTTCTCAGAAAATTTCAATCCTGTGAGTATTCACATAACTGAATTGTTGCATAGAAGCATACATGTACTTGCACTGGAAGAGTTTGCCTGCTTGTCCAAATTGGTATTAGAAACAATATCTATGGCTTATCAGACCAGATGCAACCAGCTGATTGTTCTGAATTTACTAGAAAACTTACTATTGGTAATATAAGCTAGATCCATATCTCGCCATTGGTGTTTATTCAAAACTCCCGGTTTTTCTCTGGAATGCACACAACGTTCCCCACCCTCATCCCACTCGTTAAATGCTGTGATTCAGATTCAACACTGTGTTACTTTAGTTTTATGCTAGTGTAATTCGACTGTAATCAAACATAATATAGGACTAGTGTAGTAGTGAGCCTGGGCTTCTATTTTTTTCTGGTGTATTAAGTCCTTTCTCTCTCTTTTTTTTTTTTTTTTTAAACATTATTGCTTGGATTTTCTAAAATCAATCAGAGCCCTGAAAAGTTTGGAGACGTTCTGATCCAAATCCAGTTCCAAATTCATTCTCTTCTTATTTTGTATCCCCAAGAAACTTCCCATCCTCAAATAAACTGGGTGTGGACTAGTCACACAGCATGAGCTTTTGCATCAGACTGAATTGGAGTCTGCACAACACAGTGCTCATTAAGGAAAATAAGTTTAACAATATGCTACATGCCCCTTTCTTATCCTGACTCTGGAGCACTTAACCCATCAGTCTAAAGCAGCTGTATTTTAAAAAATGTATTTGCAGATTATGGTTACTTTTAAGGAAGGGTAGGATGGCTGAATGGATAGAGCACTGGACTGGGACTTGGGAATTCTGTTCCCAGTCTGCCAGTGGGAGACTTTGTGCAAGTCACTTCATCTCCCTGTGCCTCCGTTTCCCCATCCTTAAAATGGAGTTAATGATGCTTACCTCCTTTGTAAAGTACTTTTCAATCTCTGGAAGAAAAGTGCTATATAGGAGTTAGGTATTATTGCTATAATAAGAAGCAACAGTTTACAGATCTAATTACATCAGCTTTTGGGTAGTAGTGTGATTTATTCTCCATTTAAGTACTAGCTGTAGGGCCCATCATGCCAATGGCAGTGTGTCCTCTGTTTCCAAAGTCCAATGGCAGTTGGGTGAGCTCAACAGGGCCATATGTCTGCAGTACTGTATTGAGCATAGCTATTTATAATGAACTCCTACTGGCCACTAGGGGGTGAGCTGAGATCATCCAATGCAATTAGATTCACTCCCAGTGTGTAGAAGGGAGGTATGATATTTATTCATCTAGACAGTCTAACAGCTGTCAATAGCGTTGGTATAGGGACTATTGAGAAATGAGCTAAAAGGCAAGTGTGAGAGGAAACTGGAAAAGTAATATAGTAAAAGCAGGGGCTGTTGTGTGATAAAGTGTCCATATTGTTCCTAATGGCATGGAAATGTACTTGGGCCTCATCTCTCTGAGCCAGCATCTATCATGGAAAAGACAGTACGTGGCTCCTGTAAGGTGGACAAGAGAGACTGGGATCCAGAGATCCACACTCGCCACCATCTTAGTATGAGTGACAACCACTGGCAAAAGCTGGTCAGGAATAAAATCATGTCTACTTGTTCTCCAGTATGTGTGCTAGTTACTGCAACTGTATTGTTACACATTTATTCTGTCTGCAGGCTTTGCAAAGTAGCAGTTAAAGCTCAGGAATTATTTGTGAACAGTTTTTTGTCAATATTTAATGCTTAATATTGGAATTGAGTGTACTTTATACTTGTTGCTTAGTTCTGATTGGTCAGCTAACTCATGTGTTAGGGTATCTGTTCCCTGAGTGAATGATGCAATATTACCATGAGAGGGCTTGCACTGAGATGAGAATTAAAATTCCAAGGCTGAGCTCTGAATAGTTAGTCAAGCAACTTTGAAATTCTACAGTGTCACACATCACTAATGGTTGATTTACAATGGTCTTTTCTCAGAGCACAGTTCTACAGGATTTAAAAACTGTCACACAGCCCTGCTGTGTCCATTCTCATGACAGATTAGCCATCAACTGTCCATCACTGCAAGTCGCAGCCCCTCAACTGAAATCCAGACCAATCTCTGCACAACAAATATCTTTGACTATTGCTAAGAGTGGCTCGGATACTGCGTGAATCTTTGTTTGGATTTTTCTTGTTCTCCTTGCCCTCCTCATGCTTGCTTTCCTTGTACCAGTGAAACCTGCTCACTCAAATGTTCAGGTGAAAGAAAAATAAAATTGGATTGGGAGGAGTTAGTGATGCTGACCTTACGTTGATATAGTGCCTTTCATCCAGAAGTATTCTCTAAATTCTTTATAAATGCCTACTTCAAACTAAATATAAAGTTCACCTACTACTGAAAAGCAGCCACCTCTGATGGGAAATGCAGGAGCTGTCAGCAGTCAGTTTTACAGGGACACCAGCCAGCTGCTAAATGTGCAGCGGAGTTCTGATGCTTGGTAGTGGATGCCGAGTGGAATGAGGCCACCCAGTGTCATTGTTTCCAGCTCAGCCTCAATGACAAATTTGCATGGGTAGACTCTCCATCCAGCCTGGATACCTTAGTCGACCTACAGGGTCGGTGGGTATAAGAGGCTTGGGGGGAGGCTAAGCCTCTTCAAATGGAGCAAGAAATGCTGGATGTGACACACCTCCCTTGGAGTTGTGTTGGCCTCCCACCTTTGGCGTGCCACCACTAGAAGCTCCTGAGAAGTGGGGGGGCCACTGGCGCACAGACCGTAGCCCTGCCTGCACTTCTCCCCAAAGTCCCACCCCCGCTCAGCGTATTGCCCCATAGCCCTGCTCTCGCTCCGCCCTTCCTGCCCCCCCAGCCCACCATTTGTGCCTATCACTCATACTTAAGACAAGAAAAAAGTGGGGAGGGAGTCTCGGGGGAGCGGGTGGAGAGGATTGAGCTGTGTCGACAGGCGTCACCCGTTTGGTGCTCTGCTCAGTTCAATGATAACAGTTGGCTGTGTGCGTGTGTTCCCTCTGCGTGCTGCCCCGCCTCTGCACAGATTGCTGGCACAGCAGACCCCGAGAGAACCCCCAATAACCAGACTCCAATAAGGTGTGAAGGCACCTGGATAGGTTTATTGTCAAACGAAACACAGTAATAGTTTCCCGCAGACCCTACAGGACATACTACGAATATATGCCCCTGGAAGATGAACCAGCTCAGTCAGTGACGGGACTCTCCACTGCCCCCTAGGCCAGCCAAAGACAACTCCTCAGGGGGCATTCTTATACACAGATACAAACAAGTTACATATCACTCCTGACGTACTGAGGTACAACCCCTCTATGTAGTAAGGTGCCACCTCTCACCTTGTACATGTTGGTTCCATCAAAACAACTCTATCCATCATATTATCCTTTTGACCCTGTCTTTAGGATGGGTCTGCATGTTCTATGTGGAATGGGTTAGTACCGGAATGTTCTGGTACCATCTCGGCACATGTTTATCTTACTAGTGCTCAATACCTTTTAGGTATGTGTATATGTGCAACATCTGCCGCCTTCTTGCCAGCTTCTGTGAGTAGGGCCTGCCTTTGGCTCACAGCTTAGTTTTGCTTTATGTTAGAAAAGTCTTAACCATTACTTTAGCTCAGGCCTTAAGTCTCATACCAGGCCTCTGATACAAGGGTTTGTTTCAGGGCCTTCTCTTACTGCAAGTGGTGGGTGGGGAGGACCATGGGGAAGCAGGGGCAGGAAGCAGTGGGCACATGGCTTCGGGGGAAGAGGCCAAGTGGGATCAGAGCCTTGAGGTGGAGCAGAGGGTGGGGCCACACTTGAAGCTGCATTGATAGCCAGTTCTTTGTCCCCAGTACTATAACTTTTTTATGCCAGTGTAAGCTTCCAGAGAATAAAGGCAGAAGGGTGGAGTTAGTTGCAGTTGCCCACATAAAATAATACTGCACTTTTGGGAAAATTCCAGGTGTTGGCCTTGATTTTAAATTGTTTAGTGGAATCTGGGTGGATCAATATGGGTGCTGAGGTGAACTCCCTCCTCAGTTAATCAAAGGCCAAATGAACCTCCTTGGACCAGGTGAACTGGGCCCCTTTTGCAGGGCTGCCATTATGAGTGCAACAAGGCTAGCGAATCCTTTAATAAATCACCTGTAGAAATCGCAAAACTCAGTAATTGCTGCCCCCCCCTTCCCCCCGTATGTCCATGAGTGAAGCCCAGTTGAATATTGCTGCCACCCTACATGGAAATCCTGACCCTCCATGTAACCCTTCTCTCTCTAGGGAGAAGGGTCTCAGTCTACTGAGCCATTTTCATCATAAGCCAGCGAGGGAGGTGAGGAGAAGTTATCCTTCCTTGCACAGTCTCTTGTCTCCCAGTCTCAGTGATTAATCAGGGGCAAAGGTGGGGGGCGGGGGGAGGGGGGTAGAAGCCCAGGCCCACCCTCTACTCCGGGCTCCAGCCCAGGGACACTAATAGGATCAGCTATGGTAGCTGACCTTTTAGAAACATGACATGTACAATTCCCTGGGCTACTTCCCCCACAGCAACCCTCACTTCCTCAAGCTCCACTTTACCCTTACCTCGGGCCTCCTTCCTTGTGCCTGATATGGTGTGTACTGCTCAGTCTCTCCAACAGCACAACTTCCTCCCACAGCTCCTGACATGCACACCCACCTGACTGGCTGGGAGGCTAACTAGTTTCATACAGCCCCTGATTGGCTTCAGGTGTCCCAATCAACCTAGCATTCTCCCTGCCTTCTGGAAAGTTCTTAATTGGACCCAGGTGTCTTAATTGACCTGGAGCAGCTGCCATTTCACTTATCCTGGTACCAGGGATTTGTTTAGTCTGGAGCTAATATATCTATCTCCCACTACTTTTCTATAGCCATCTGGCCTTGCACCGTCACACTATGTATCTGTATATCAAACGTAGTTACACCTGGGTAACGCCAACTAGACAAGTTGCTTTTAGTCTAGATAGTGGGTGGGGAAGGGCCTATTCAGGGCAATGGGCCAGTAGGAAAAAACAATAGGCCTTAGGAGAAGCTTATCCTTCACCTGGTGATGAGCCTTCCTGAAAACACTCCAAACAGCCTGTGAGTAATGCTGCTAGGACTCTACAAAGACATGTGATCAGACCACATGATGCTGGACTCCATTTTGGGTTGTCAATATTTTTCCACAGACTGCTCTGGGAGCCAAGCTTTGGAAACAAAGGGTTCCTGCCATATGCAAAAGTTATATAAGGGAGAGAGTGACATCATCTGGTGTTCTTCACTCCCCACACAAGAAGACTCCTGGAAACAAGGACTGGACTGCGGGGAGTGCTGGACCCAGGCTAACAGGATTTCTAGCCTGTGAATGAAACACCTGGGGATTCCAAGCTGTAAAGCAAGGGCAGCTTGCCCCTTAAGAATCTGCAGCCTGCTTGTATCATCTCTTAGGGTGAGAATCTGCTATTTATTTAGTATATTAAGCTTAGTTTGCGTTTTTTGTTTATTTGGTTTATTTGTTTATAGGTAATCTGCTTTGATCTGTTTGCTATCGTTTATAATCACTTAAAATTTATCTTGTAGTTAATAAACTTGTTTTGCTTTATCTAAACCAGTGAGTTGGAGTGAAGTGTGTGGGAATCATAGCTCAGGGACAAAGGCTGTTGCATATTCCTCTCCACATTGAGGGAGGGGGCAAACTTTATGAGCTTACACTGTACAGTTCTCTGCGCAGCACAAGATCATATAATTTTGGGTTTATACTCCAGGGGGGGTGTGTGAATGGGGAGCTCGGTGTTGCCTTGGCTGTAGCTTTCCTATGCAGGGGCTGGTCAGAGAGCTTGCATGTAACTGCAGCTGGGTATGGCCCTACCTGCTTGAAGGCTGATGAAAGTGCAGGCTGGAGGGCTTTGTAGCTTGTCCCAGCAGTACAGTGTGAGAGGGAGCCCAGACTGGTGGGTCAAGGGGTCAACGGTACCCCAGTTCCAGTTGGCACCCTGGGGGCAACCTGTCACAATATTGTTTTAAGAATAGTTCAGGATTCTTGGTTTATTAATTACTTAAGTGCTGACAGCATGTGTGGTGTTGTACAAGACACGGGGAGTGTTAATTATTGTGCTCTTAAATGTGTCAAGTTGTCATGGCTTGCAGTGTCCCTAATTACCTTTTATTAATCTGCTTGGGGGAAATCAGTTGCCAGGCAGGTTACCATTCAGGATGTAGAATTAATTAAGGGAAGGCAATCTGAGTCAAGGAATTCCCCACATCAAGCTTGTGTAGCTATATGCTGGAAACCTTCTGTGCATTCTTCTCTCTGGAATAAAGCTGTTTACTGTAAACATTGTGATTGATTCATTTATGTGTAGAACCTGCCCAAAATAATTTTGATACGTAAGGTAAATATGGGTTCAAACCTTAACTCTAGACTCAAACTTTGAGGTAGTTGAAATTTAGAACTGAACTTTGCATCTGGACCCTCTCTCTAGGAATTGACATACTGGATCAGATCTATGGTGCATCTGTGGTCCAGCAATGGCCAGTAACAGATGCTTCAGAGGAAGATACAAGAAACCCTGCAGTTGGGAGTTACAGAAGTATGGGGGTTTGGGAACTTTCGGCCCCTATGAGGTTTACTCCTTGCCGTAATTGTTGAAAATTGGCTTATGTTCCTCTAGATCAGGCAAGTTGAATTTTGCATTGTTTGCATTTTGGAATAATAATTCAGTGTAATAAATGGACCTTTTAAATGAGCTCTTTCAACACTTGTGTATTAAATGATTGCCTGCATCATTCTTCTAGAGCAAGGGAATAGTAGAAATTTAAGATTTATTGCCCGTTAATCTACTAAAGTACCTGATTAGATTGTTTGTTACGTGTTACAGATAATGTCTCACCTGATTTTGAAAGCAGTAAATTATTAACCCAATTTCAAACAGATGTACTGTATAATGGCAGCTTCTACAGTGCTAGCGTGAGAATAACAAACTCATAGTTCTCATATTCAGTTTGTGTCAAGTCAGCTGTGAAAGATTAACTAAATAATCTCATGTTTATTGAGTAATATGAACCTCATTGCCACATGGGAGGTCCATTGTACATGCTGTATGTAGATCCGGCAGTTGCCATTGAATTGCTATTGTAAGTGCTTTGCCCAAGGATGAAGGTGACAGGGAGTGAAGAGATTGGCAGTATCAGAACAAAACTAAAGAGATGTATTTATTTTAGAGGGTTTAAATTGGGGGAAAATAATCTTTCTGAACACTAAGTTTAGGATGTGTCATTAGAACCCTTTGGGCCAAATTAATTGCTGGTATAGTTCCATTGAGTTACACCAGGAATGAATTTTGGCCCACGAGCATATATTAAAACCATCTCTGTGTCAAATTTCTTTTACCATTTGCACATGGTCGCTCTATAGCCACCAACAGTTGCCCTTTCCCACTGAGTTTTTTAGCAGGTGATTTCCTTCAGATGTCCCTTATACCCAAGACTGACTCTCTCCCTCCTGTGAAGTGTTCCTGCGGCTGCACATTTTGCAGGCCCTTCATTGTGACTTGGCCGCTTTATTTTGCTCCTTGGCCCACCCTTCCTTCAGATGTCTCTTAAAGGTGAGGAGACCCCAGTCCTTTCTTCTCCCTCATTTGCCAGGATCCCAAGGGCAAGAATACTGAGTAGGACATACAGGTTGTTTTCCTTTTTAAAAGAAACTGAGTCTTTTTCTCAGGCTTGAGAACTGATGGTTCCTTTCCTCTCCTAATTTGTGACCTCAGTTTCTTTGACATTGATGCTCCCAGCACTGTTCCCTCTCAGCTGTGCGCGTGTGCACACACACACAGATCCTAAACCCCACGCACACGGCGAAACACCGCACGCACAAAAATTTACACAGAAGCACAACAGTTTGCACAGAAGAAATTTTTTGCGTACACGGCCTGTCAAAAATTAGAGGGAACATTGGCTAGCAGTACTAGCTCCACTCCATCACCAACTTTTTCAGTCAAGGAAAACTGTATCTTTGTTCATCTATAAATAAAGGCACCCACCCTGACACTGTATGTGGGCCATGAGGAAATAATTACATGGAGTCTATATGCCCTCACCAGGAGTAAGTAAAGCTTACAGAGATTCTAGAATCTAGAGATTCTAGAGTCTTATGCAACATCCACTAAAGGAAACTGGAGATATAGTCTGAGATATGCTTTTGAGAGGCTACTACGGCCTCATAGATATATGCAGTGGTACAAAATATTAGGGCAGCTTTGTAATGCTCGAGACTGAACCATTTAAAAAATAATTTCAGGCCTATTGCACAGGAGTTTACAAAACATTTAATAAAGCTGCAGACATCATCTGAACGGATGAGGTGTAGTTCCATACTACCCTGGGCTGATCATGAGCTCAGAGTACTCAAAGGGACAGCCCAGTTTCTCCTCCTAGAGACAGAGGGTCAGGAAGGATTCTGTGTTGGTGAGAATCCTCTTTCCCCAGAAGCTTTTGATGTTGTATTTGTGTTGAGTCTTACCTTTGTGTCTGTAATCTGTGCTCCTGCAGACTACCAGTGATTGTAATATTTGGTTATGCTCAGTCACTTGCATTTTTGGGTTAGGCTGCGTGCAACTGAGTTATTCCCAGTTTACAGGGTTATGAAACTCTCTCCAAAAGTATGGAAGATAATTGGGAGCTGAAGAGACTTTGTGATGAACCATTCCAGTGGGAAAAGAGAGAGTTTTAGAATAAGGCAACATTAGGGAAAAACATGTATATATCTGAACATGAAAGCTAATTCCTCCAAACTGCTTATAGAATCAGGTTGTTTAATGATGCACGTGGTGGCAGCCAAATATTCTGAACGAAAAGAAGATTGAGTGGGATTTTCAGAAGCGCCTATGTAACTTGGCAGTGCAAGTCCCATTAGCTTTCTAGACAATAGGACGTCTGTTCCTAAATGACATAGATGCTAATGACATCTTCCTAAATTAACTAAATCTAGGTGCTTTTGAAATCCCATCCTATATACACAGACTCTTCCCCAACACAGCAACTTGCTTGAAACATACAGATTTTGGGAATTGAGATAGGTGCTCAGTATTGCAGCTATGAGTCACAAAAGGGAATTGTTACCCTATTCACTTTCTGATTTTCATAAATGCTGTATCTAAACTAGGCTTTAGACCTGTTTCCTGCAGTGATGTTACAAGTGAGTACAGTTTTTTTAAATCCACTTATTTCATGCTTTTCTCTCCATTTCTGTACTTCTCCAATAAAATCTGCTTTTAAGAGAACTGCAACTATATCTTCTAGCTGGTTAATTTCAGCTGACCAGTGAAGGGCTCCTTGGCTAGAGGGGAACTGATCTCTGACAAATGCTGGTAACAGCCAGTGTGAGTGCAAAGAGCCAAAAGAGCTGATGGGTGGTAGGTACTCCAGGGACAGTGTCTTGAAGGAATCTGCCAAAATAAGGATCAAGATTATAGGAATGCTTGACTTTGCAACCTGAACATTCCTTTAAGGTAACTTTTTAATGTGATGTTGTAGATAGTAGTGCATTTATTATTAGTGAAGTTGCACAATAGTTTATATTACATTTTATTTCACAATATGATGTTTTTAGGAGACCGTCTTACAGTAGGATGGTTTCAGTATCGCTCCTGAAGGGTTCAGAAAGGTCATAGAGTTTAAAGCCAAAAGAGACCACCAGATCATCTAGTCTGACTTCCTGTTTTATCACAGGCCCCAATGGCCCCCAGCATCCGCACACTAAACTCAACAAATCAGGCTGTAGCTTCTAGGATTTCACAGTTCATATCACTGTGATTGCAAAGGTGGTTTAGTTGGTCCAGGAAATACCAGTGAGTGTCTGATATATGATACTAATGCATCCACAATGCCAGACTCCCCCCTCCCCAACTCCTGTGGTCAGCATGTACTAACTTTTTTTCTATATTGACCCTCAAATAATGATAATAATACTTAGCTTTTGTACAGCACCTTTTATCCATGGATCTCCAACATTCTCCCCATTTTACAGAAGGGGAATCTGAGCCACAAAGCAGTGACTGTCCCAAGTTCTCTCACAGCAGGCTAGCAGCAGAGCCAGGAACAGAACCTCAGGTTGCTACTGGCAAAGCTGACTAAGAAATTCAGCCATGTTGAAATTTTTGGGAGTTGTGTGGTTCAATATGCTAATTAGCCTTGAAAATCTCAGCCCAGATCTCTTGACCCTCAAACAGTCCCAAATCCTACTCATTTGACAATGTGGTTCAAGTATTCCCTCCAAACCTCCCATTTATAAAATACAGCTAATGTGACTTTCAGGTCCATACACAGAGAGAGAAAAACAGAAGCCCTGAGCAAACTCCAGAGCAATGAACATAGACCAAAGTCACAGTATCTTCAGCAGGAATGGAATTGGACCCAGTGTCCTGATTTTAAGAAGCACTCTTCAGTCATTTTCAAATCTCTCTCAAAATCTCTACCCCTCAGTCTTGTGACAGCTGTGAATAAGACACAACATGATGTCTCACTTTTGTAATAGCAGCAGCTGCTTATCCAGAATACTATTCAACAGAGCCAGAAACGCCCTTTGGTATTTAGAAGTGTACTGTGCGGATTAGAACTCATTTGTCATTTCAGTTCCTGGTGAGGCCACTGACTTGGTTTTTTTTTTATTGTGAGGCCTCTGCTAATGTTGGCTGGAAGGTCCTGGAGGCTCTGTCGCTGAAGTGTGTCTATCTGCAGCACATGGACTCATACTAGCTCCCAAGAGGGATATAAGATTTCCTATTTGCAAAGCACTTTGAGATCCTGGGATGGAAGCTGTTGAATAGGGAGAGAGAATAGTACTGTCATGCTGAGGAGATTCCCTTTTAAAACAAAGTGGAAGATGATCCCAGAAACCTCTAGTAGCCTTGATAATATGCCAAATAAACCAGAGAACCCCAAATATTAGTGATAGAAGAGATCTATTCAATCACTTCCCCTTGCTAATTCAGGATTGTTCTGTACAATACATTTTGTCATCTTTTGTCCAAACTAGTGCAAAATGTCTCAAGTGATGAGGTTTTCACCACTGCCCCCGTGAAAATATTCTGGGGCCAAATCCATCTCAGCATCAGGAAGATTTTCCTGATGTTCAACCTAATTTTCCCTTTCCTTAATTCCATTTTATTACTCCTAGCTGTGCCTGGTGGAATAGTCTATGGCATAAGGCAGGTGCTGGAATCTGTCCCCATGTCTCTCAGCTAATGAAGCAAATCTGCTTCCTTGTCTTTCCTCTCCTATTAAGTACACTCAAACCCAATTTAATTATTTCTTTTCCTGTATAACCACCTGCCTTTAGGCAGTTCATATAGGACAAACCAACGTTCTTACAAAAAATGGTGCAAGGGTGTGATGTATGAAGTACAAAAGTAAATCAACTTCAAATTCAGCTTGCTTATGCCAGTGTGTATTTGATTTATTTTATCAGGATCAGAATCTCCCAGCCTCAGCTCAAGATGAGGAAACTGTTCATGTGAGCGATGGTCTGTCTGCTTTGGAAAATTAATATACAGTATATCCAAAATGAAAGTAATTCCTAAGGAGCTCTGCTTTCTTTCAAAGAAATTATGTGACCCAATGGTCTTGATTTTATGGCAAATTGCTGAGTGGAAGAAATGGGGAAGAGACTGAATGAGAGACTCATAAAATGGGAAACGACAAAGCAGGAGCTGTGGAGAACTGGGAAATATTTATATTATTTTTTATAAATATCATATGCCCCCCAGTGTACCTTTGTCCATATAGGTAGACCACAAAGGGGTTGTTAAAGAAACTAAGCTGGACAGGTAAAACAATGACCTAGATATGGATCATCCCTTCAAACCCAATGGCGAGGTTTATAGCTGTGAAGAGAGACTCCTCAGCCTCAACTCTGGCGTCAGGGCTGGTTGCCAAGGCTGAAAATCTGGAGATGAAAAACTACAGATCTGTTAAAAGATTTGTCTTGCAGAGAGGGAGGGAGCAAGTTGTCAAGGGCTGCAAGGGGAAGTGCAAAGTTACAGAACTGGCCTAGAATCTGGGAATCCCAGGTTCAGTTCCCTGCTTTGCCATGGACTTTGTGTATGACCTTGAGTAAGTCACTTGGCCTCTGTGTGTGTTCTCCATCTGTGAAGTGGACATAATAATGCTTCCCTACCTCACAAGGGTGTTGTGAGGGTCAATACATTAAAGACTGTGAAGTGCTTTAAGATCTATGGCTGAAAAAGCACCATATGACCTCTGGATGATTATTTCATTTCTGATTATGCAGGATGACACAGAGACACTGACTGGTAGTTAGGAGTCTGCAGCAAGAAGGCTGTCACTTGCTCCTCAAGAGAATGGGAGACACCCAGGGCTATGTTATGCCTGCCTAGGAGCTGGAGGGGAATGTCAGGGATAGGTAAGGCAGTATGCACGTCTGTTCTTTGAAATCCATTTCTCTGAGTGCTGGGTACATTTTGGCCAAATAAATCATACTTTGTTTGGAAGAACCTGCTTCTGCATCCCCGTTACTGGCCACAGGCACCCGAAGGAAAACTCTGGCAGGTGCCAAGTCCTTTGGGCCCACTAGGTTTCACAGGTATGACCTGGAGACCTAGTGAGGGAAGCAACTGACTGAGGGGCCCACTCCAAAGAGGGGTAGAAGCACAGGCCTACCACTAGAAAGGGGTGCACTCGGGGGACTGGAAAAGGGTCACAGCAGAGGTTCCAATCCGGGGACCATGACAAGTGGTAACTTGCAATAAGTGGCAACATCAGTAAAAACGTATTGACAAAGGTAGAGGAAAAGTGGTTTCTGTTCTTCTTAGGAACAAAGACAGAACAGATAAGGAAAATGAGTTATGAGTAACTCAATAAAAGTCAGCAAGCGCAGTTATGGAAAGAGAGGCAGCTAAACCCCAAGGACTGACAAAGACACAGAGGATGTCTACCTAGCCAAAAAAAAAAAAAATCCGCAGTAATGTGTCTCAGAGCCCAGGTCAACTGATTTAGGCTTGTGGGGCTTGTGTTGTGTGGCTAAAAATAGTAGTGTAGACACTTGGGTTGGAGTCCAGTCTATTAAACCCGGTAAGGCGGGGAAGAGTCTCAGAGCCCAAGTTCCCGAGAGTTCCAGAGTCTTAGGTTCCAGTCCAAGCCTAAATGTTCATACTGATAGTTTTAGACCCACAGCGCAAGCCCGAGACTCTAAGACTCTAAATCTCTAAGATTTTGGTGCTGCTGGTTGGTTGGTTGGTTTGTTTGTTGCTATGTAGATGTACCCAAAGACACTGCTAGCTAAACTGCTCTACTCCAAGGGTCAGAAAAGAAATGATATTCAAGAGGTGAGAGGACGTGACGGGAGCACCCTAATCACTGGTGGAGATGTCAGTGGATGCTTGAGTTGGAAGCCAGGATGGTCTAGCAGTACTGGAGGAGGAGAATTCTAGTGTAGTGTCAGAGGAGCAGCTGGGTCCCATCCAAACCAGGTTTAATGACTCAGCAGGACCTGGAGTGGAGGAACACACTATTCTGATAAGTGCCAATTCCATTAGGGGCATTACTCCGGTTCAAAGAGCGGGCAGATATTGATGCCTTTCTCATTGCCTTTGAGTAAGCTAGTGATCTGAATGAGGTACGCATGGCAGAACAGTTCTATTTTCTTAACCTCTTAAAAAGTGCATTGAGACACGCAGTCAACCGGGAGAAGCAGGGACTCTGATTTATGAACAGTTTAAAAAAGCTTTCCTCCTTAAATTTGAACTGACCCCCAAGGCTAACAGGAAAGGGTTTGGGGGGTGCTGAAGTGCAAGGGTGTAACTTATGGACACACAGGAGGGATCGGGGTGGGATACTGGAGGGTGTCTCTGGAAATTACTCTAAGTTTAAGATAAAATCCAGTCCTTCTCCCTGTAAAGGCAAGAGGAGTTGGATCAGGCACTGACAGCTGGCTGTAAGAATGCAGCTATTGGTGTCAGTGAAGATACAAATGGCTGAGAGGGAAAGGGGGAAAGCTGTGAAACTCAGGACACCTTCCCAGTGTCTGTAAGCAGATACACGAATCAGAGTTGGGCAGGGGAAGTGCCTCCACCCATGAGGTGTGAGTCATTCTGGCTCCAAGAATAGATTCCATGAAGCCCGGCTCTGTGGGGCAGGAAGCCATCTGTGGTTTCCCCTCATATAAACAGCCCTGGGATCAACACAAAACCCCATAGGGCATAGGTGCCAATGCTGTGGGTGGTCTGGGGCTCAAGCACACACTGGGAAAAAAAAAAAAGGGGGTGAGGTGGGGGGGTTTCAGCACCTGCAAGCCACAGCATGGGCTGCAGGTATAAGAGGCTAGAGGAGGCTAAGCCTTCCCAAACAGGGCAAAAAGTGCTCAATGTGGTGTTCCCTTTGGTGGTGCACTGGCCTGATGCCTTTGGACCACTGCCGCCGCCACTGGAAGCTCCCAAGACGTTGGGGAGCCACCAGTGCCTAGACTGTGCCCCGCCCAGGCTCTGCCCCAGGCCCTGCTCCCACTCAGCCTCTTCCCGCCCCCCCCCCATGGCCCTGCTTTTGATCCACTTCTTCCTGCCCCCACTCTGCCACTTCTCCCTTGTGGCTCTGCTTCTTCCTGCCCCCACTCCAAAAGCACCCACCAGCCAAAAGAAAAGTCAGTGTCTATGCCACCGAGGTCATGCCAATGCTGGGGATGGCCCTTATTCCCTTCCTCGCCTGAGCCTAGGAAAGCAGAGCCCAAGAATTACACCTGATTAAGTCCAGCTTTGCAAAGGGTCAGCCCTGTTCTGATTTCCCCAGCTGTTCAGGGGTTGCTTCCGTAGGAAGGATGCCCCGGCCTGAAGTTGAGGCACCTTGAGGAATGTGGGTTCACCCCTCTTCTCTCTCACAAAAGACAAATGGGAAGAGCAGGACCCAATCCCAGGCATAAGCTCAAAGGTTTTGGGGTGACAAGAGACCTTTGGGGACACTTGAAAACTCCCCATATGTGACCTGCTAGTTTGATCCAGAGGGAAAGATCTATATCTGTGGCTACATATGACTGATTTGGTAATGCTCAGCACTGTTTTATGGCAAATGTATGGTGTGTGGTTATGGGGAAGGCTTACAGTGTGAAGGTCTGATGTTTGAAATCTGAGGAGGCGATAATAGGTACTCCATCTAGGGAGGATGGACTTCCTTAGAAGACAGGGTGAGTATTCTTGTTCTGTCCTTTTCTCAAGGGGAGAGATGTAGAGAAGTGGGGACACAGGCCTGCCACTTGAAAGGGGAGAAAAGGGTCTCCGAAGGGGGATCCTATCCAGGGACTGTGACAGGAGCATCATGGGGGTAGGGGGGAGAGAAATCTGGGAAAAGTTTGTCACTACCACCTGAAAACTTCCAGGATCATACCCTCCAGCTGTAGCTCCATTCAGCTGTGCAGATTTCCACCAGACGTGGCTCCCAAGGTTATTTCTGTAGCAGAACACATTACACACAATGGCATCCATAGCAGTTAAATGGGATGCCATGAAAAGAATATGATAAAGACCAAAATTGACTAATCTGTGGTAAAACAGATCTTAGGTTACTCCCATCTCAGAGAGAGGTATATCCATGTTAGAATCCTGTTCGGGAGGAGTAGCTTGGTGATACAGTAGTGAAAACATGCCTTCTGGTGGTGGTGTTCATCAAGTGAATTTGGTGGTGTGGTTTCAATTCTTATTAAATACCACAACTCTGCGAGCAGGGGATGGCATTGACTAGCAGTATTTATGTGTGTTTTCTAGCCTTTCAGCACTAGGTTCAGTTTCGATTCTGGGTATATGACTGTGTGCATGCGTGTGTATTCAGTATCTTGAAACCCTGGGCTGACTGCCATGCGGTATCTTGGAAGCTGTACTGTAATAGAGAGATAGGAAAAAGAACAGTTAAGCCACAGTTTATACGCTCACTGATTTATTGTAATAGTGAAGCTCTATTTTTCTTTGCTGGTACTTCTGTGAAAAACAAAAACAAATCCTTTGTGCAGAAGTGTTTATTATAGTCACTAATCCCATCTGTCAGATGTAAAGCAGGTTTAAAAAGAGAGGTGGGAAATCCAACTGAGATGAACTGACAAGAACCACTCCCAAAACTCAGAACTATCTTAACGGAATTGTTTTAAAAAACAGTTAATTAAAATGTATACACTCCCCCCCCGCCCCCAAATGTCACATCTCATCTTGATTCTGGCCAGGAGCGGAACTGGGATTCTATGAGAATTGGATGACCACATGTGTTTTTTTTTTGCTGGGATTGAGTTGGGTTTGCAAGACAGCCTCAGCATTTCAGAAGTTCTATTGAAAGTGGGGGTTTCTCTCAATTTGAACAGAACTACAGGTCATCTGGATCCCCAAAGCATTGTAATGTTGTGAGCACAGCACTTCAGTGCCTCGTATAGCCCCTCTGCCAATGGCACCTTCTTCCAATTGAGAACAGAAGTCCCATCAATCCAGCAGCAGAGGGGATGAGGCTTGAAGACATGGACAAGGGCATGAGCATGGAGAAGACCTGGAGGACTGCTTCCACTCCTCCTCTTTGGGCGAGGCAGATCATGACCCTCCTGACAGAGTGACACTTGTGGCCAACTAGCAGATGTTTGAAGTAGTGTGTGAGAGAGAGATTTTAAAACTCTCTGGGAGGAGAGGTGGAAGGAGAGAATATGGATACAGTGGGGGGAAATGTGTGTGGGGAGGGTTTGGTGGATGAAGGGGTAGGTGTGGCGCTGCAGAGAGCTGCTCTTAATTAGTTTGCTTTAAAAGTTCAAGCACGGAAAAGTTTCACAGGACCTCTCTTGGCTTTCCAAAGGTGAATGTAGGTTATATGGATTGAAAATATGTGCATTAATAATATTATTTCCTTCCCATGAGTAAATAAGATGAAATAATATCAGTATTTGTGCAGATGCAACTTAAAACTGTGAAAGAAAACTTCTAGGAGTGAAGCAGATCAGGATAAGGTTTTGTTTTTTGTTTAAACGTTGTAAACAATATCTATTTTTCAGAGATTGGTTGCCAAGAAACTTAAGAATCTTTTGAAATAGTAAGTGGTTAGGGAATTTTCCAACTAACAAATCTATAGAATTCTATTGCTGTTTTCCCCTAGATTTATGGTAAAAATTCTACTGCTGGATTAGATGTTGTTGTATTTGAAACTTTACAAGAATTTGGATTGATGAAGTGAAAGGGTGTATTGAAAATCAGGCTCATGACCTTAGTGGTCAATTGCACCCCATATTAGATGCTGTGTGTATGTATCTCATGCACAATATCTTTGAAGACTTCTCAAAAGATATTCTCCAAGATGCTTGGTCTGCCAGTCTGGCCCTGCTAATGGGAAACTGGAAATAAGTGGAAAGCTTGCAGGAAAAATCTGTTATTTTGACATTTCTGACTAATGATGCAGATAGAAGAGCTTCAAATACAGTTAATATAAATACCCAGACTTTCGGTTGTTTATCTGAACCATTTGAGGTTTGCTCATTGTTCAGTCTGTCCTAAACTCTTCTCTGTCTGCTCCGACATTTGAAACAATGTTTCACGTATGCCTCTTTCTGACACTAGATTATTTTTTCACTTCCTTGTCCATTCCTGCTGATCCTTTATCTCTCATTGTGTTGAAACTCAGGGTTTCATTTTATTGTTACTCAGTATGTAGAGTGCTTGCAAGGAATAAATGGGGAGTAGGGATCAGCATTCACATTGCACTCTCCTTTAGTACCCAGCGCAAGCCGGGGAAGCTAATGATCCAACCAGCAGACCAAATTTGACGATGAATCCTGGTGATGTGCCACCCCAGGCACGTTGAGCATATGCTAAGAAGGAATAACTTGTGTTGGGGGATGCAATGTAATGTCTCAGGACCAGACCAAACCCATTCTATTTTGGAAGCTACTCCTTTGCTTCAATGAACTTCATATGAGTCTAATTTTGTTATCTTTCTATATTGTATAAACTCTATAATACCCAGATGAGCTTGGATTGCCACACCTAGCAAGAGCCACGCAGCTCACATGTGACTCTGGCCTGCAGACCAGGTAAGTTCTCATGTAGGCATAAAGGCTGTAGACACGAAGCAATTGTTTCTCTACAGTGACTCCTCTTAGCCACTAGGGGCTGGTGGCATCAGATCATCTCTTGCTGCTCTACCTATTGGATCTAAGCCAGGAAGTCTGGGTAGCTGCTAGGGATGTGAAATAAAGAATCCAGTGCTAGGTCCGGGTTTCCCCCCTCAACTCCTTCTTCCACAGCTTCAGCTCCTTTACCTCACAACCCAGCCAGATGTCCTAAGCTTTCCCTCCCTTTCCCCAGCTTTCAACCACTTCTCTGTTACAGGAGTTCTCTATATATGTAAATATGTTAGTGGTTAGATAAAGTGCTAATAGATATGCAGCACTCAAAGATGTGTAGCATAGTTCCTGGGTTTTATAGGACCAATCAAACTTCTTATCTTGCACTTGTTCCGCTGTGCAGTTCTTTACATTGCTCTTAACACCCATCTGTCAGTAGTATAAGGGGCCTACATCAATCAAACATAGTCCCTGCTCCCTGACCCCTTGGGCCCCACACACCTGTCACCTTAAGACCTGCCCCTTGGCGGTATTACTTCCGGGGTCAAGACGGACACATGACCGGAAGCAAAGGGTGTACTGTGACCCTCTAAGAATTCTTCCCACCACCCTCTTCCAATCAGGATGGGTTTCACCCCCCATAGGGTCGCCCTGAAAGGAGATTTGACCAATCAGGGGGGTGTACTGGGGTGGGGTGATCTGTCTGGAAGTGGGTTGTGTGATCCGTTTAAGAACTCCTCCTACCACCCTCTACCAATCGGGATGGGTTTCAGCCACAGAGGAGCTCCCTGAGAGTGGATTTGTCCAACTGGGGGGAGTTCTGGGGCGGGGTGACCCCTTTAAGAGCCCTCCTACCACCCTCTACCAATCAAAGTGCAGCACACCCCCGGAAGTCCCAGTGCCACGTGGAAAAGGTCATTTCATTGCAAGAATGCATGTTTTAGAAATTGCGGAAATGCTGAGAGGAAACCACCCCCATGAGAACTTTGGACTTTGTTTTAGCTCCGAGAGCCTTCAATCGCCCACGGTGGAATGGCTACATCAGCGACAGCTCCGAGGAGGGGGAGGGAGCATCCAAGAGGAGCTCTTTGGCCCAGCAGTTGATGGATACGCCGGAACCTGACGCCAAAACCCAACCGCTCGTGAGGCAGCCCAATGAGCATGACGGCCTCTCATCATCCACTCCCCTAGAGGAGGAAAGCAACCGTGGCTCCTGGGAGTCACTGGTGGACAAGGTGAATGGGAAAGATGTTGCTCAGATAAATGAACGATTAAGAAGTAACGGTTGAGGATGGGGTGTAATGGGGTTGGGAACCGACGTGGGGTTGCATAAATCTAAAACCAAGCAGTGGGGCCACAGTTGTTTCTTTTCTGAAAATCTCTCAACGGCTCAATGATGCTTTTCTAGAAGACCCAGAGGCCTGGGGCAGCGTTGCATCAGGCAACGAAGACAAACTGGGCCCAACTTGTTTTTGCTCGATGCTGGTACAAATCGTTGACGAAGACGCCGAGGATCATGGCTATATAGATTTAAGGAGGAGGCTTGACATGGAGCTAACTGAGCCAGTGCCACATCATGAGTGTAAAAAAGTCATGCGTTCTATGGTACGTGTTGCTGTTTATGCTGTCCTTAATCACTGCCTTAGAGAAAAGCTTTTAGAAGATTGTGAGGACTGTGAAATAGATGTGCCAGCCCAATGGTACCATGGCTGTGTGAGTTGGATTTCGGAGGATATAAACTGCAGCTCCGGGATCTGTGCGATGACCTGTGTTTGGAAAGCTTATTAAACACTGTTATTGACATAGGTTATGCTTTGTAATGTCTGTGCATAACCCAAGAAAATTTAACACAAGGGTAAATACTGTGCAATTGAGTCGAGACCCTGACAGTGTTTTAAAGAAAATGATCAAACCAGAAGATGCCTGCTTACAGCAATATATTGACCATCTGGTCCGCACAAAAAGTTACAGAATCCTGCTTAAGAAAAAGACTATTTGTAAGAAATCTAAAAGGATCAAGTTACAAAATGGTGAGGGGACAAACATGCGATATAAAACTTGGTAGCTGTAAATAGAAATATATATTGAAAAGGGCTTTGTGATTATCTGGTTTTCTGTTTGAAGGTCTGTGGGGCGCTTAAGTAAGATAAAAGTTTTGATGGAGCAACTTGGTTTATTTTCAAGGAGCTGTGTCTTTTAAATAAAAAAAAATATGCTCATGACGTGGCATCGGCTCAGTTAGTTCCATACCAAGCCTCCTCCTTCCGGTCATGTGTCTGTCTTGACCCCGGAAGTAATACCCAGGGGGCATGTCTTAGGATGACAGGTAGGTGGGGCCTGAGAGGTCAGGAGGGGGGCAACATTTGATTGATGGTCTGCCCCTTACAGTACTCCTGTCCCATTACCAACCTCCTTAGCTGCCCAGGCAGAACCTCACTGCTGCGGGTCTAGCAGCCTCTCCACGCCCTAATCTGAGCAGGCACTTGGGATCATTCTGCATTTCCCTTTCCTTTGAAAATGGCTATAAATTCTTTTACAATTCAGAATATTGCACCTAGCATTTTATCTTCTGTGGGAATCCTGCTACTGCCCTCAATCTCAGCCCTTTTCCTTGGAGGAAAGGAGCATGGGGGAGGAAGTTTCAAAGAGTGTCAGACTTAGAGAAGAGCTCATGGGGACAGTAGGCACATGAGTTAGCAAAGGAGGAGGCAGAGTTGTTTAACAAGGACGACGTGGGAATTAAATGAAGAGGAAGGGTATGTTGAGTGATTTAAGAACAGGACCAGAGGAAGTGACTGTTAGGGCAAGGCTTGAGAATGGGTGGATGGACAAAGCAGAGGGAGAAGGGGAAGATAAAGGTAAGGACAAGAGTGGTGTAAACAATTTTTTTTTTTTTAAAAGTGTAAGGGGGCAGTCTGCTCCTTTAAGGGCCCAGGAAGCAGGTGACCTTGTTATTGAGAAAAGCTCAGCAGTCCAGGTGCTGGGAATTGTCTGACCCAGCTGGACAACATTTAGTGATTGGATCTGAGCCAGGAGATCTAAAGGAACATCCCTGCTCCATGAGGCTACCTGGGACCAGTGGAGGAGGGCTAAAAATGCACTCTCTTTTGGCTGCAGCAGAAGGCTGTGAGAAGACAGGCAAGCCCTGCAGACACCCATAGGCTGAGAACTGCTCCAGTCCATTAGCTATCAGAGGCCAGAGGGTCTCACAATCTGAGCTGAGAACAGGACTGTTGCTTTTTTGTTGTTGTTCCATTTTCCCTTCTTAGTGTTGAAGGATAAACAGAGCCCTGAGAAAAGGGCTACAAACTGAACTGGGCATGACTGACTGTTTGTCACAGGCTGGAGATCGGGTCCACCAGCCTATGCAGTGAATTTAGCTCTTTTCTTTCTTTTTTTTTTCTATGAATTGTCCACAAACACATGGTGACTTTTACAAATTTTACAAATTACTTTGATAATCGTTGGATATGTTTATGGGTTTATGTGATGGAGTTGTCTATGCTGAATAAAGGTATTGAGTACAGAAGTCAGATCAATGCCCTGGGGCACTTTTGACCTGAGATCTTTTCTTATATGGCTATTGTAATAGAACAATATAATCCATAAATAAGTGGTGCTATAAATCAGACGTTTGTTTGCTCAATCAATAGATTAATCATTAATCATCATATTTAATAAATCAATGGTTCTTTATTAATCAACTGAAATCCAGCACAGGACAGATTTAATTAACTGGCACCAGTATTCTTAGCACAATTCTTTGTAATTCCAAATGCTGGTAAATATTTGCATTATGAGAGCAGATATTGTACAATGTACTTTAGGATGTTCTGTTGGCAGGTGCGGCTCTGACCTCTTCTGAGCTGTCACTTTTCTTGCAATCAAGTGGGTCTGAAAACAAAGTGCTGATGTGTTGTCAGCAATGGTCTGGTATGTTTGCAGTGAAATCTGTTCACATAGACTGAGCTTCTATTCTCCTGATGACCTTATCTTTAGGGAAACTTCTTGATGTGCTAATCAAGGTTTCATAACATATACAATATAAAAAAAGAGACACTAAAAGGAGGGAATTCCAATGGTGTACATGTTTTTAACATCAGAAATTCCAAGTCAGGCTACTCCTAAAAGTACATGAAATTCTGGCTTTGATCCTTCCTCACTGAAATCACAGGGAGTTTTTCCATTGAATTGAACTGGGTGCAACATTGCACACTCAGTGACATACTCAGGGTTGCAGAGCAAAGTCAGGGGCAGAGCCAAAAAGTAGAACCCAAGAGTGCTGACTTCCAAAGCCATGTTATATCAAAAAGCTGTGTTCTGATAAGCAGTCAAGGGGCCATTTCCTCATTACAAAGGTCATGAATTTTGTCTTCAAACAGGGATTTTCTTAAAGTTGTAGCTGTTAATATCTGGTTAATCTTATGTGCCCTTTGAATAGTTCCCACATGAAGTCCACTGAAAACACTGTGACTAGAAAAAAGTTAGTAGTAATAATCAATTGCATTTAACATCAGGGAATGTTGACAGAACAGAGATTTCAGCAGAGGGATTTTCTCAAAACTTTGTGGAATTTCTTTTTCAGTACAGTGAAGGAAAAGACCTCATGGTTATTAGAAAAAGCCAAAGAGAAGAAAGTGCCCATGAAAATCTATCCAGATATTACAGGAGACACCATGGCTTGGAAGGGAGAAAGCACGTTTAGTACAGTAAGTGCCAACATTAATCTTTCATTATATATTTATTTATTCACACTGACAATGAAGGGCTTGTCTGAAAATGGAATTCTCCTAAAACTAAACCATGAGAAAGCAATTGCAAGCTCTTTAAGGTCTGAGCTAAAGAAAAGAGTTGGCAGAATTATGGACTGTGAATAAATTACCTGACCAATTTAGCCCTTTTTTCTGCTTGAACCATTTGTGAATGGATTTTTATTAATTTAATTTATATTCATAATAGTTTTAAGAGTTTGAGAGAAGAAATGTTGTCCTCTGGGTTGTTTTTGCTTTGCTAATCAGTGTGTGATTGGTCAGCAAAATCACTCGGTATTGGTACCTTTTCCTGCTAATAAGTCTGAAACAGGGGAATTTTGAGTAATGATCTTTTTCATGCATGAATTTCCTTATTCACGTGAAAAAAATGGTTATTTGAGCACAGAAGAACCAGCATCCTATTTACTTGCAGTTTTAAGAATAGCCTTGGCTGTCCCCTATTACATATAGATTAAGCTCCTTGTGCTTTGCTTTCAAGGCTTGAAACTATATCTCTGACTGTTTGTTTGCCTTTTGCATTTCCCAATTCCATTGCAACAGTGCCAGCCTTTATGCTTTCCCCCCGCTTGCTTTCATCAACTTTTGTTTTTGTGCCTTCTTTACTGCTCCCCTTGTGTGGAAATCTTCCCAAGCCTGTTTTCCAAGCCACCATCCTTGCCACATTCAAATCCCTCTAAAATATTTACTTCTGCCATCTGGTCGGCATGAAGTGTGGTAAGGAAGAAAACAGCCTAAATATACAACACCAACCAGCTGTGTTCGACTCACTACAGATATGTCTACACTACAAAATTAGGTCGAATTTATAGAAGTCGATTTTTAGGAAGCAATTTTATACAGTTTATTGTGTGTGTCCCCACTAAATGCATTAAGGCGGTGGAGTGCATCCACAGTACCATGGCTAGTGTCGACTTTCGGAGCATTGCACTGTGGGTAGCTATCCCACAGTTCCTGCAGTCTCCACTGCCCATTGGACTTCTGGGTTGAGCTCCCAATGCCTGATGGGGCAAAAACATTGTCGCAGGTGGTTTTGGGTACATGTCACCAGTCGCCCCTCCCTCCATGAAAGCAATGGCAGACAATCATTTTGTGCCTTTTTTCCATGCAGACACCATACTGCTAACCGCCATCATCCACTGCTTCTGCTGCAGCTCTGCTCTCCTGGTACCATGAATCCACCTTGCAGGTCCTCTCGTCATTCTATTCTCGTGGAATCCATCGTCATCCACTGCTTCTGCTGCAACTCTGCTGTCCTGCAGACGCCATACCACGGGAAGCATGGAGCCCGCTCAGCTAAATGCTGCTATTGTGAGCATTGTAAACACCTCGCGCATTATCCTGCAGTATGTGCAGAACCTGCAAAAGCAGGCGAGGAGGTGACGACAGCGCGATCATGATAGTGATGAGGACATGGACACAGACTTCTCTCAAAGCACGGGCCCTGGCAATTTGGACATCATGGTAGTAATGGGGCAGGTTCATGCCATGGAACGCTGATTCTGGGCCCAGGAAACAAGCACAGACTGGTGGGACTGCATAGTGTTGCAGGTCTGGGATGATTCCCAGTGGCTGCGAAACTTTTGCATGTGTAAGGGCACTTTCATGGAACTTTGTGACTTGCTTTCCCCTGCCCTGAAGTGGAAGAATACCAAGATGAGAGCAGCCCTCACAGTTGAGAAGCGAGTGGCGATAGCCCTCTGGAAGCTTGCAACGCCAGACAGCTACCAGTCAGTCGGGAATCAATTTGGAGTGGGTAAATATAATGTGGGGGCTGCTGTGATCCAAGTAGCCAATGCAATCATTGAGCTGCTGCTATCAAGGGTAGTGACTCTGGGAAATGTGCAGGTCGTAGTGGATGGCTCTGCTGCAATGGGGTTCCCTAACTGTGGTGGGGCGATAGATAGAACGCATATCCCTATCTTGGGACTGGACCACCTTGGCAGCCAGTACGTAAACTGCAAGGGGTACTTTTCTGTGGTGCTGCAAGCACTGGTGGATCACAAGGGACATTTCACCGACATCAACGTGGGATGGCCGGAAAAGGTGCATGACGCTCGCATCGTCAGGAACTCTGTTTGAACAGCTGCAGGAAGGAACTTACTTCCCAGACCAGAAAATTACTGTTGGGAGTGTTGAAATGCCTATAGTTATTCTCAGGGACCTAGCCTATCCCTTAATGCCCTGGCTCATGAAGCCTACACAGGCACCCTGGATAGTAGTAAGGAGCAGTTCAACTATAGGCTGAGCAAGTGCAGAATGGTGGTAGAATGTGCATTTGGATGTTTAAAAGCTCGCTGGCGCAGTTTACTGACTTGGTTAGACCTCAGCGAAACCAATATTCCCATTGTTATTGCTGCTTGCTGTGTGCTTCACAATATCTGTGAGAGTGAGGGGGAGACATTTATGGCGGGGTGGGAGGTTTAGGCAAATCACTTGGCAGCCGATTACGTGCAGCCAGACACCAGGGCAATTAGAGGAGCACAGCTGGGCGCCCTACGCATCAGAGAAACTTTGAAAATCAGTTTCATGACTGGCCAGGCTACAGTGTGACAGTTCTGTTTGTTTCTTCTTGATGAAAACCCACCTTCTTGGTTGACTCTACTTCCCTGTAAGCCAGCTGACCTCCCCTCTTCGATCACCGCTTTCAGTGTCATTAAAGTCATTATTGTTTCAAAATCATGCATTCTTTATTAATTCATCACACAAATAGGGGGAAAACTCACAAGGTAGCCCGGGAGGGGTGGGGGAGGAGGGAAGCACTGGATGGGGTGGTGGATGAAGGGAAGAGGGAAGGACAAGGCCACATTACAGTTCAAAACTTATTGAATGCCAGCCTTCTGTTGCTTGTTGTTCTGGGGTGGAGTGGCTGGTGCCTGTAGCCTCCTCCTCCCCCCTCGCATTCTTGAGCATCTGGGTGAGGAGGATATGGAACTTGGGGAGGAGGGCAGGCAGTTATACAGGGGCTACAGAGGTGGTCTGTGCTCTTGCTGCCTTTCCTGCAGCTCCACCAGACACTGGAGCATATCCGTTTGCTCCCCCATTAGGCTCAGCATTGCATCCTGCCTCCTCTCAGCGTGCTCCTCCCTCCTCTCATTGTGTTCATTTAATGCTTTCCTGGTCTCTGCCACTGTTTGCCTCCATGCATTCTGCTGAGCTCTTTCAGTGCAGGAGGACTGCATGAGCTCTGAGAACATGTCCTTGCGAGTGCAGTTTTGTTCACTTTCTAATCTGTGCTAGCCTTTGGGACGGAGATGATAGGGGGAGCATAGAAACATTTGCAGCTGTGGGAGGAAAAAACGGGAGAGGAATATTTTAAAAAGATACATTTTAGAGTACAAAGGGAAGACTATTTCACACTGAATCAAGCTATTCACATTACATAGCACATTTGCTTCACCCCCACCCCCACCAGACACAACCGCATGGCTAGTGTCAGGGAAGATCCCTCTCAGCTAAACGCAAACAGCTCAGCATGAACGGGCCTCCCCTCACTGCGTGGCAAAGGCTTTTAGAGTACCTCCAGGAGAGCTTCATGGAGATGTCCCTGGAGGATTTTCGCTCCATCCCCAGACACGTTAACAGACTTTTTCAGTAGCTATACTGGCTGCAAATGCATCCCAAGTCTTCAGAGCAAATTAATCATTAAACACGCTTGCTTTTAAACCCTGTATTATATTTACAAAGGTACACTCACCAGAGGTGCCTTCTCTGGCTTCATGGTCCGGGAGCCCGGGTTGGGAGGGTATTGGCTCCAGGGTGATGAACAGTTCCTGGCTGCTAGGAAGAAGGGATTCTTTGCTTGCCTGCTGTGTGCTATCTCCTCCTCATCTTCCTCACCCACAAAATCCTCATCCCTGTTGCATGAGACTCCCCCCTTGCAGGCATCCACAGACAGTGGTGGGACAGCGGTAGGGCCCCCCTCTCAGAATTGCATGCAACTCATCATAGAAACAGAATGTATGGGGCTCTGACCCAGAGCGACCGTTTGCATCCTTTGTTTTTTGGTAGGCTTGCCTCAGCTCCTTAACTTTCATGCGGCACTGCTGTGTGTCCCTGTTGTAGCCTTTGTCCATCATGACCTTGGAGATTTTGGCAAATGTATTGGCATTTCGTCTTTTGAAACAGAGTTCTGCCTGCACGGATTCTTCTCCCCATTCAGCGATCAGATCCAGTACCTCTCATTGGGTCCATGTTGGAGCTCTTTTGCGATTCTGGGACTCCATGGTCACCTGTGCTGACAAGCTCTGCATGGTCACTTGTGCTGATCAGCTCGCCACGCTGGCCAAACAGGAAATGAAATTCAAAAGTTCCCAGGGCTTTTCCTATCTACCTGGCCAGTGCATCTGAGTTGAGAGTGCTGTCCAGAGCGGTCACAATGGAGCACTTTGGGATAGCTCCCGAAGGCCAATACCATTGAATTGCATCCACACTACCCCAAATTCGACCCAGCAAGGTTGATTTTAGTGCTAAACCCCTTGCCAGGGAGGAGTACAGAAATCGATTTTAAGAGCCCTTTAAGTCGACAAAACAGGCTTGGTCATGTGGACAGGTGCAGGGTTAAATCAACCTAATGCTGCTAAATTCGACCTAAACTCGTCGTAGACCAGGGCCTAGTGTCAGTGGCGTATTAATGCCCAGGCTGACAAATTTTCAGGGGCGGCAAATTTGTAAGAGCAGCCAGAGGCGCCAACTTTCCCCGGCACCAGTGGGAGCTCGTGTCCCCCCCTTCCCCGCCCCAACTCCACCCCTACCCCAAATTCACACTACCCCAAATTCGACCCAGCAAGGTTGATTTTAGTGCTAAACCCCTTGCCAGGGAGGAGTACAGAAATTGATTTTAAGAGCCCTTTAAGTCGACAAAACAGGCTTGGTCATGTGGACAGGTGCAGGGTTAAATCAACCTAATGCTGCTAAATTCGACCTAAACTCGTCGTAGACCAGGGCCTAGTGTCAGTGGCGTATTAATGCCCAGGCTGACAAATTTTCAGGGGCGGCAAATTTGTAAGAGCAGCCAGAGGCGCCAACTTTCCCCGGCACCAGGGGGAGCTCGTGTCTCCACCCCTTCCCCGCCCCCATTCCAACCCCTTCCCCAAAGTCTCTGCCTCAACTCCACCCCCTCCCTGCCCCTATTGGTCCCCTTTCCCAAATCCCCGCCCCGGCCCCACCTCCTCCCCTGAGCGTGCTGTGTTCCCCCCTCCTCCCTCCCAGCCACGCGAAGCTGTTTCATGCACAAGTGCTGGCAGGGAGCGGGGAGAAGCAGGACCCGACGGCGCGTTCAGGGGAGGAGGCGGAGCGGAGGTGAGCTGGGGTAGGGGCGCGGGGAGCTGCCGGGTGGGAGCGGCAATTATTTCAGGGCCTAGGGGTGGCAAAATCATTAATCCGCCACTGCCTAGTGTGCATGTGGTCTTTTCACCATAATATTTTTAGCCTCCTCTCTCCTTTTGTCCCTTTTGACTCTCGACTGCTGTGCCTGTTGAATTTGGACTGTGTGCTGTGGAGGGCAGAGACCATAGCTGAATGTGGTTCAGGAGGCACCTATTACTTTTCGGAGCGCGCAAGAAATAACACATTTACTAAACATTATTGTAACCCAAACCCATTCAGGAGCAGCCTGTAAAATGTGACGGAAACCAAAGGCCATGATTTCCAATGAATGTCCACCAACCATTTTTTACCATGTTCACCTAGGAAGTGCAGAATACAGCATTACAAAAACAACAAAAATCAAGCACATTCTGTGTAATCAGAGCTAGATCTCTAGCTGATGTAAGTGCATCTCCATTGACTTCAGTCCAACTGTACTCATTTTACACCCATCTCAGGGTCTCGACCATAATCCCACATCATCTACAATAGGGCTTATCAGCATGTGGTCCATGGGCCACCCCTGAGCCTCGGAACCCTCCTGGTGATCTGCACAATTGAGTCTCAATTTATTTAACTTTTTGGGACTGAGTTGGTGGATGGCAAAAGATGGCTGTAAAACTGTGTATCTTAGGAAGTGCTCCCAAAATAAAGAGGTTGGCTAATGATATTAAGGCGTGTGTGTGGCTATGACCTTGAGAGCTATGCCAGCAGGCGTTTTAATTCCGGATAGGGCCACCCCAGGCCAACAGGTCAGATGGGACCAGACAAAAAATCAGTCTACTGGCCCTTCATGTTGGGCATTGAGTGAGAGGCCAACAACTTGTCTTTGTAAAAAAAAGAAAAAAAAAAAAGCTATAGAAACACAAAATAGACATTCTGGCAAACAGTATAATAGATGGGTATGGTGCATCCTTGTTCATGGCCCAAGCAATGTCTGATGGCATAAGAAAAATTCATATTTAAACTGACAATGTGATTGTAGCTATACTAAACTCAATGAGGAATTCATACAAAATTAAGTTTAAATTTCATTTCAACCTCTACTTTTCTACACTTCATTTCAGGTTTCAATGAACATAGAGTCTAATTGAAAATCACTGGGTTTCACTTGATTTTTGTGTAAAATCCACAGATTTGTCCATGACTTTCATGCAAATAAGTCAGTTGATCCAGGTTCTCTGGAAAGGTTCATGCAATTTAGGAAATCTTTCTCTCAACATTTTTTTAAATCATAGACTCAAGTCAAAGCTCAGACCAAAACGAGATGAGTTTATGTTGGCTATAGGTTTTACTGCAAACATTTTGCATACCTCTAACTGTGATGATTTTCCCAATCTCACTGTCACTGGCAGTGCCATTGAAGCTTATACCCTCTGATGATCCATGGTCTTTGGAAGGATGAATTTGTGTGTGACATTGACTGGGGCAAAAGTGTCCATGTCAATAGTTGTGAAAATGTGGGGGAGCCCTGCAGACAGTTTCCAAAGTCTGTTTTCCCCCTAAAATCTTGTTAGTAATGTGATCCTAAGAGCCCTTGTTACCCACAGCCATAGGGCATGCTGTCACTCATTAGAGCCATTCAATTCACTGCACCCAACACTGTTCTTATGATATTTATCCCAAAGGTATTGTGTAGGTTATCATATAAAAACCAATAACATGCTGAGTATTAATGTCATTGTAAAATCCATGTGTTAATGTTATATGTGAAGTTATGAATTCCCTCTGTATGATGTTACTAACCAATGTTTAAGACCAGACAGCCTAATCTAGGTAAAGGTCCTAAACAGGTCTGTCCTAAATAAAAGAATGTGGGTTTTCCTCAATTTACATATTAGCAGTAAAAAATGCCATGGCACTAAGCCAGCAGTGGTTATCCTGATCCTGAATTCAAGAGACAGAGAATTAACATGGTTCCTGCACCCCAGAGAGAGACAGGAGACTGGATCCCCAGGAGGCCTTCCTGACTTATCAGACACACACAATCCTTTTGGGTATATGAGGAACAGAGGGAGAGAGAGAGGTTTCCTTTATCCTTTACCTTAGGAAGCAAAGGAACCAAGCAATTTGATCTCTGTGATGGGTCCTGGCCAGAAAAAAGCTGGAAAGGAGACTGAGTGAGAGAAATCATCTTGAACCATGACTGTATCTTGCTGGTTAAGGTTGAGTCTTTTAGAAGCATATTTTCACTTTTATTTGCTTGTAACAGTTTCTGCCTTTATCCCTTTTACTTGGTATAACTTAGTCCTTGTTCTTCAGTACAATAATAAACTTATTTTGCTTTCATTATAAAACATCCGTGCTATGTAAGATGAGCAAAGTGTGTGCTTATAGACAGCTAACAGGTTGGAGTGTGTTAGAGGACTTTCCCTTCACCCTCTCCCCTGGTCCTTGTCACACAGACAGAAAGCAGAGGACCAGAAATCTGAAGTTCAGGCAATGCAATGTTTATTGGGGTTAGTCCCCCTTCCTAGCTCTGACGCCGCAGAGCATTTACCCTGTGTCCCGATTCCCACCTCCTCCTTTTAGCAGGCCCAAATATACCTGCAATGCACGCCCACAGTCCCACCCCTTAAACTACGATTTGAGGACTTCAATAGCACAGATATAGGTGTGAGGGTTTTTTTTGTAGGAGTGGTGGGTGAAATTCTGTGGCCTGCGTTGTGCAGGAGGTCAGACTAGATGATCATAATGGTCCCTTCTGACCTAAATATCTATGAATCTTATAAAAAGAAAAGGAGTACTTTTGGCACCTTAGAGACTAACCAATTTATTTGAGCATAAGCTTTCGTGAGCTACAGCTCACTTCATCAGATGAATACTGTGGAGAGTGTAGCAGATCTTTTTATATACACACAAAGCATGAAAAAATACCTCCTCCCACCCCACTCTCCTGCTGGTAATAGCTTATCTAAAGTGATCACTCTCCTTACAATGTGTATGATAATCAAGGTGGGCCATTTCCAGCACAAATCCAGGGTTTAACACGAATGTCTGAGGGGGGGTAGGAAAAAACAAGGGGAAATAGGTTACCTTGCATAATGACTTAGCCACTCCCAGTCTCTATTCAAGCCTAAGTTAATTGTATCCAATTTGCAAATGAATTCCAATTCAACAGTTTCTCGCTGGAGTCTGGATTTGAAGTTTTTTTGTTTTAATATTGCGACCTTTAGGTCTGAGATCGAGTGACCAGAGAGATCCAACATACCTCTGAACAACATACTAATCCACAGAGAACTCCCTACCAACACTACAAAAAGAAGGATTCTAGGTGGACTCCTCCTGAAGGTCGAAACAGCAGACTGGACTTCTACATAGAGTGCTTCTGCAGACGTGCACGGGCTGAAATTGTGGAAAAGCAGCATCACTTGCCCCATAACCTCAGCCGTGTGGAACACAATGCCATCCACAGCCTCAGAAACAACTCTGACATCATAATCAAAAAGGCTGACAAAGGAGGTGCTGTTGTCATCATGAATAGGTCGGAATATGAACAAGAGGCTGCTCGGCAGCTCTCCAACACCACTTTCTACAAGCCATTACCCTCTGATCCCACTGAGAGTTACCAAAAGCAACTACAGCATTTGCTCAAGAAACTTCCTGAAAAAGCACAAGATCAAATCTGCACAGACACACCCCTGGAACCCTGACCTGGGATATTCTATCTACTACCCAAGATCCATAAACCTGGAAATCCTGGGCGCCCCATCATCTCAGGCATTGGCACCCTGACAGCAGGATTGTCTGGCTATGTAGACTCCCTCCTCAGGCCCTACGCTACCAGCACTCCCAGCTACCTTCGAGACACAACTGACTTCCTGAGGAAACTACAATCCATTGGCGATCTTTCTGATAACACCATCCTGGCCACTATGGATGTAGAAGCTCTCTATACCAACATTCCACACAAAGATGGACTACAAGCCATCAAGAACACTATCCCCAATAATGTCACGGCTAACCTGGTGACTGAACTTTGTGACTTTGTCCTTACCCATAAGTATTTTACATTTGGGGACAATGTATACCTTCAGATCAGCGGCAATGCTATGGGTACCCGCATGGCCCCACAGTATGCCAACATTTTTATGGCTGACTTAGAACAACGGTTCCTCAGCTCTCGTCCCCTAACGCTCCTACTCTACTTGCGCTATATTGATGACATCTTCATCATCTGGACCCATGGAAAAGAAGCCCTTGAGGAATTCCACCATGATTTCAACAATTTCCATCCCAACATCAACCTTAGCCTGGTCCAGTCCACACAAGAGATCCACTTCCTGGACACTACAGTGCTAATAAACGATGGTCACATAAACACCACTCTATACCGGAAACCTACTGACCGCTATTCCTACCTACATGCCTCCAGCTTTCACCCTGACCACACCACACGATCCATTGTCTACAGCCAAGCTCTGCGATACAACCGCATTTGCTCCAACCCCTCAGACAGAGACAAACACCTACAAGATCTCTATAAAGCATTCTTACAACTACAATACCCACCTGCGGAAGTGAAGAAACAGATTGATAGAGCCAGAAGAGTTCCCAGAAGAGTTCCCTACTACAGGAAAGGCCTAACAAAGAAAATAACAGAACGCCACTAGCCGTCACCTTCAGCCCCCAACTAAAACCCCCCAACACATTATTAGGGATCTACAACCTATCCTGAAGGATGACCCAACACTCTCACAAATCTTGGGAGACAGGCCAGTCCTTGCCTACAGACAGCCCCCCAACCTGAAGCAAATACTCACCAGCAACCACATACCACACAACAGAACCACTAACCCAGGAACCTATCCTTGCAACAAAGCCTGTTGCCAACTGTGCCCACATATCTATTCAGGGGACACCATCACAGGGCCTAATAACATCAGCCACACTATCAGAGGCTCATTCACCTGCACATCCACCAATGTGATATATGCCATCATGTTCCAGCAATGCCCCTCTGCCATGTACATTGGTCAAACTGGACAGTCTTTACGTAAAAGAATAAATGGACACAAATCAGATGTCAAGAATTATAACATTCATAAACCAGTCGGAGAACACTTCAATCTCTCTGGTCACGCAATCACAGACATGAAGGTCGCTATCTTACAACAAAAAAACTTCAAATCCAGACTCCAGCGAGAAACTGCTGAATTGGAATTCATTTGCAAATTGGATACAATTAACTTAGGCTTGAATAGAGACTGGAAGTGGCTAAGTCATTATGCAAGGTAACCTATTTCCCTTTGTTTTTTCCTACCCTCCCCCCCCTTAGACGTTCGTGTTAAAACCCTGGATTTGTGCTGGAAATGGCCCAACTTGATTATCATACACATTGTAAGGAGAGTGATCACTTTAGATAAGCTATTACCAGCAGGAGAGTGGGGTTGGAGGAGGTATTTTTTCATGCTTTGTGTGTATATAAAAAGATCTTCTACAATTTCCACAGTATGCATCCGATGAAGTGAGTTGTAGCTCACCAAATCTTATGCTCAAATAAATTGGTTAGTCTCTAAGGTGCCACAAATACTCCTTTTCTTTTTGCGAATACAGACTAACACGGCTGTTACTCTGAAACTTATGAATCTTATGGTCATGTTCCATTTTCGGTCCAGGGTCTTCATCCCACCTCTTTTGTACCTCATGCAAGCCCGCTGCTGGGGCTGGGGGCGGCAAAGGGAGCAATTGCCCAGGGGCCTGGCAATTGGCCGCTGGTGCTTCTGTGAAAGCAGTGGCCAGGAGCTCCGGGCCCTTTTAAATCGCCCAGGCCGGCCGCAGGGCTCCTAGGCATAGGCGCTGCGTGGGTGCTAACTGCCGGTGGACTCCTCCTTCCCGCCACAGCACCTCTCACCAGAGGTGGACCCCACCAATTAGCTCATCACTGTCCCTGCCAGTGCGTCCCGCCCGCTGCCGTCGGCTGTTTAGCAGGGTGCTGGAGGCACTGGGGTTGGGGGGAGGAGCAAGGGGTGGGAAGCGGTGGGGTGGGGGCGGGCCTGGGTGATGCATGGCTATGCTGAGAGTGGAAGGGGCTGGACCAGCCCCTTCCATCCACTGAGACGCTGTTCTGCAGCCCTGTTCGGTGGCTGCCTGAGAGAGCCTGGCAGGGGAGGTGACTTCTGCTCCCGGCTCGGGTGCCGGCTCCCTGGCAACCAAGCCGGGCAGGGAGAGGAAGCTGCCTCCTTCCCAGCCAGGCTCTCTCAGGCAGCTGCCGGGCAGGGCTGCAGAACAGCAGCCTGGAGGGGCCAACATTAAAAGCGGCTCTCTCCTGCCTCCCACCTGGGCTCCTGCCTGCCAGGGAGAGCGGCAAAAGGTGCTGGGGGAGGGGGGGCAGGCACAGCGGGAGGACAGAGCCCCCCCGGCAGGTAACATGGGGCAGGGAGAGTGCAGTGGCCCTGAGGTGGGGCCACGTGGCCTGCCCTTTAGATCGTGCCCTCCCCCCACTATGGGGAGGCACCAGTTGTACATGGGGCGCCCTCAGGGGAGGGGGTGGAACACGGGTGGGAAGAAGTGGGGTGGGGCTGGGCATTTGGGGGAAGGGGTCTGGATGAGCGGGGAGTCGAGCACCCTCCAGGAAATCTGGAAGTCGGCACATATGCTCTAGGTGTGCGCGGGGTGGCATCGTCATCGGCGAAGGCAGCCGGAGGGGCATGTGGAAGCCCTGGCTGTGCCAGAAGAGCGCACCCAGCAGTGCAGCCAGCAGCTCACTGGGCACCAGCAGGTGCTCCTTGACTGTTTTGCCCTGGGGCCCGGAATTGCTGTCGGCAGGCCTGACCCCACGGGAGTGGTAAGGAGTGAGGTTGTGCTACGGTCAGGGACAAGCATTTCTTTGGTCTTTCAGTGTTTTATACCTTCCCCCCAATCCCGCTTTGCTCCTCCCGACTGGTTGCTTGACCTTGCCTTAAGAGAAGAGCCAGGCAGCCTTCCACTATATGCTCATAGATCACACTCCCACCCTACCCTGTAAAATTTTAACTGGTTCTGATCTGTTCCCATTATACTAACAAACCCATCTGGCTAGGCAGAAGCAACACACACACTGTCTTTGTTCATACACATTAGTATAAGATATAAGAGTATCAAAAGGTCAAACCCAAAATTCTATCTCAGGTTGATAAACGAGCCTTTTTACTAATGAGTGTTTTACTGTCTCTGTAGGGGCTGCAAACTTAATAGTTTCTCTGTGACGGTCCGGAGAGAGGGACTGATCCTGCAGTAGGGTGATTTGGGGGTGAATTTGGGGCTCAAAGATACTAAGTTCAGCCTTCGAAGATTAGCCAAGTTGGGCAAAGCCAGTGTGAGGCTAGTGGGCTGTGAGCAGGTTGCTGGGGTCAGAGCTCTGGATCAAAGCTGCACAGCCAGAAGACACCCATGATTACAAGGCAAACAGTGACCGAATCTGTTACTGGCCTGGGCGAACCCCAGAATGTCAAGTCAATAAGACACTAATAAAATATTAAATAAACTACTGCCAAATATTTTTGTGATTTTTATTTTATTTTTATGTTCCTGAATTATGTACTGCAGACAACTGATTGACCCTTCAAACACCATGAAAAATTCCTTCCTGGGGAAAGGCTACCCCACCACTTCCTATGGTCTCAAAGATTCTCCCCCTTTCATGCCAACAGCAGTCGCTGGGAAGAATAAAGCACCTGGATCTACTCTAGAGACACCAAAGGCAACTTTTGATTCATACATGAGTCAAACTTAAGTGGGATAATTTATGCCAAAAGTTCTCCTTCAAGAAGCGTGAAATGCTATTGTTTAAATATTGTCTTCCGTCAGAGACCATGAGGTTATAAAAATAAAATGAAATGGGGAACAAATTAAACACACCTTCCTTTGTGACTGAAATTAAATCACCTTTGGAATTCACTTTGTATTGATTTACTGTAGATGTAGAGCAGACTGTTGAGCCACACCCCTCCATAGTCAGAGCCTATAAATTCTGCTGCTCCATTCCTCAGGAGCCCTCACAAGATGGGTGCCACAATGATCTTCATTTGGATGTTCCTGACAATTTCTGGAACTCTGCAGACTACCACAGGTAAAATGCCTACTATTCTTGCAAGGTCGTTCTTACAAAAATGTAAAGACATGTTTTGCTCACTTTCACTGGGTCCACATCTAGAACTCCCAGTCATGCCAATGGGAGCTTTGTGCAAAGTTTAAAGGTAGTGTCAGTGTAGGGCTACATTGAATAGCACAGCTCTGTTGAAAAATGTGAGTCAAATAAACTAGTTAATTGTAACTATTATTTGAACCATTTAAATAAACTGCTTAGTATGGTGAAATTAACCTTGCTCCCACCACCTAGTGTTTTGTGTTAGTGGCTTGTGCCACAATTAAAATCAAGTCAATCAATAGCCTGTAAGTTTCAGAGTAACAGCCGTGTTAGTCTGTATTCGCAAAAAGAAAAGGAGTACTTGTGGCACCTTAGAGACTAACCAATTTATTTGAGCATGAGCTTTCGTGAGCTACAGCTCACTTCATCGGATGCATGATGTCTCCAAATCTTGGTGTTCAGGGTGCAAATTAAGGACTAATGTGATTTCTCTTGCTAAAAGGCATATTTATTTTCAAGTGCTGCAAAAGTAATACTTCTAGGCGCACATTGAACCACCCAGCTAATGTTTTATTAAATACATTTTAACAAAATGTAATAAGATAGAATTGTGAAATTATCAGAGTGTACTTGGGGTAAATGAACTATTACACACCAGTATGCTGGCATCTTCCCCTTTGTGAGTGATTTTCTTTCTTCTCATCCTGTCATTAGTTTGGGTAACTGGTTCAAAATGTTAAACCACCCTATTCTAAACAATCCTGTCACGCTCATGTTATAGAATTTGGACTTTTGGGTGATATAGTGTGGGTGATTTTCATAACTAGTATTTAAGCAGCATTATAGTTATTTCTATTCACATCAGGCCCTTGGTTAAATGAGATTTGTGAAGGGTGAATGTGCGATAGCGTGTGTTTATCCGTTCAGTGTATTTTTGAATGATTATAACAGGGGAATAAGGATATATGTTGAACTCTAATTGTAACCATGAAGCAGAGCAACTTTGAAGTCTGGCTCCTTAACTAACCTAAAATATCCTTCCTAACCTACAAATCATGGGATCTGATCAACCTCTGTGCTCCCTGCTTAACAGGTGGCTGGCCTCCCAACTATTTGAAGGTCCTGACTTAGCTCCTTTCTTTCTCCATTCTTTTTGTGTTTCTCTCTCTCTCTCTTTCCCCACATCCTCTATTTCCTCCTCTGCTTCTCTACATCTCCCTCCCCCCACCGACTGTCCCTGCTTCTTCTAGCTTCTTCCAGTTTCTTCTTCTTCTCAGCTCTCCCCACTACTACCCAATCCCTCCACCACTGCTTCCCAGTGGCCAGGAGAGGTTTTTAGCAGTGCTCTCTATGCATTATGCCATTGGCTGTTTCAGGCATCTCTGTATTTTTCGCACGAGACAGCAGGCAGTGGCGTCTCACTTAATCTTTAGCTCTGTGGTTAGGACATTCACCTGGGCTGTGGTATTTCTTGGTTCAATTCTCCTTGCTGCCTGACTTGGAGCAGGGATTTGAATTTGTCTCCCCCGTTGCAGGAGAGCACCCCAGGAACTGAGATAGGGGACATTTGGTGTGGGGCTCGTGCACGCTCTTCTTTTGCACTGTTCCACTTGTATAAATAATTAGTCATTGGAGCAGGAACTTGAGCGTGGGTGTCTCACTTTCTGAGGGCACGCCCTACTGTTGAACTAAAGGTCATAAGGAAGCGGCCACCATCCTCCCCCCTGTTAGTTTGTTAATCTAGCCCTTTATTTCCTTTGCTTTTAGTTTAAAAATGCTCCAAACCACAACCTCCAAACCTCCAAAATAGGTCATTTTCATAATTTTTTTTAGCACTTTCAGTTTCAGGTCAACTCAAATAGATTTTCATTATTATTTTTTGGAAAGTGCCAGAGAACTGAAAAAATAACTTCCGGTGACCTTTAATTTACCAATAGCATTGTGCTTTGATTCCAAATTTACAATTTGACCCTGAGGATTTTGAGACTTTAAAGTTGCAAAAACAGGAGTTTGTATAACCAAATTTGATGTGTTTATAGATAAATGAGCAGTTTTGCTAGTGCTCTTTGTGCATCTGTAGCTAAATTTATCCTTACTGTACACGCTGCTTGCAAATAGGGACATGTTTACTTGAAGCATTTATTTGGCAGCTTCAGAGGTACAGATATTATGGGTCCATGACCAGAAGAAAAACCCCCGGAGGTGATACCTTTTCAGAAATTGGGAGGTGGGAAATTGGATACATTATTTTGTGTTTAGTCTCAGGCCAACATTTTTATTCGTGGGAAATTTTGGTACAATTTACTTGAGCCATTTTTGATTTTTTTTTCAAGCTTAAATAATATTGTCAGCTTTGCAACATTGATTCAGTCATTCTTTCTTTGTGCTCAGTTAACTAAAAACAACAACAAAAAACATACACCACCCTTCTAACTTGGCTGGGTATGGGTTTAGTGCACAATGATTTGGTAAGTGTGAACAAATTGATCATGAAATAAAGATATTGATTATGGAATGTTTTCCTTACCAGTAGGAATACACTTCAATAGAGTTGCCTGGATGTAAGTGTAATTATTAATTATATATCCCATACGGAATACTCTATAGGGTTACATAATTCTATAGGAATGTAATCGGGGTTGCTAGAGATTATTCTAAAAATAATAAAATATAATAGTAGTGATGTCCTTTCTATAGGTTTATGAATCGTATAGAAATTTATAATAGGAATATCAATCCCTATTAAACTCTGTAGAACAGTTAAAATTATAGGGTATAATTTTCTATTAAATTCTATAGCACTTCTCTGTAAGAGAGACCAGGTGGGTGAGGTAATATCTTTTATTGGAGTAACTTCTCTGGGTGAGAGAACAACAAACATTTCCATTAGATGCATTTGGCCAATATCTGCAGTCATTTGCGCTAGGACAGTCCCAACTGTGGCACTGGATAGCTAACTGTAATGAATATTGTATTTGATTATAAATTGGAAATGTGCTGTGGAAATGGACCCTGCGCTGTGTCCTGCAATTTTTAAATGCCAGTGTTTGAATCAGCCCCATCAGTATAAGCTTATGATAGGGGCATTGCGTCTCCAACTGCATCCCACTGCTTTCCTGCAGACTAGGGTGACCAGATAGCAAGTATGAAAAATCAGAATGGGGGTGGGGGGTAATAGGTGTCTAAATAAGAAAATGTCCTGAATATCAGGACTGTCCCTATAAAACTGTGACATCCAGTCACAAAATCACGTAGATTGCTCCTTTACCCCTCACCCCCATCAGCCACTCAACAGAGCAGAAAAGAAGAAATGATGAGAACCAACAACCAGTTATGGCTCTCCGATTCTCTATCCCAAGCCCAGTGCAGCTGGTTTAACGTGTCAGCTGACTATGATCCCCAAGACTGAAGGCCACACCACACAGTCAGTAGACCTTCACCAGCCTTACGTAGTATTTTAATACCTGCTAATACAATGAGTGAACAAGAGCCCTGACCCCCATTACAAGTCAGCTTGTTCAGCTTTTAATGTGGGGAAGAGGCAACAAACAGGCAGGCAAGGCTAGTGTTGCCCAAATCCCTATGTCTGATTCTGATCATAGACTCCAAAAGGAACTGCTGGAGATGACACTGTGTTACAGCACTACTTCCCATTTCAATGGCACGGTCACGCAAAGTCAGGGTGCAAGATTAAATTTTTCCATAGTGTATTCACTACAGAGAGGGACTCAAATAATGGATTTTGGATCTGAATCTGAACTTGCCCAAAGTTTGGTGGGTTCTCAGATTGGTTTAATGGTTAGAGCCCATTTTTTATTCGAATGTGTTCTGAATGACTGAGATGTTTCCTGTTTTTATAACACTGCAATTAGTATATAAAATGGAAAATAAATGCATGTGCTTTGAGCTGTTTTAAGAAGTATCAAACCTAAATCAAAAGAAAGCTGCTTACCTGTTAAAGCATTACACCGAACTATTAGACAGTTGTACAAACAACTAAACCTTAATAGTAACATCGACTGTTTTGGTACCCATTGCACAAAGTAATCTAATTGGATCTTCAAGGGTGAGATATATGGAGTTACTGCCTTGTTCAAATATTCCAGCCCCGTCAAAGATGGGAATTGTCTAGTCTGGGCTCTGATTGGTTTTCCCACTACTGTTAAAATGATCATCCACTAACATGCATTTCTGGGGAGATTGAATATTTGATCCCTGCAAAATCACTACTTGCTAATAAAGCAATATACTTGTTGATGAAGCAGTGGGTATGGAACCACTTTATATGTCTAATTCATAGTACTAGCGACATTCTATTGTTGTTTATTGTAATATTCACCATAGCATGATCCAATATTCACCACTTTAACTGAATATAGCTTCTTTTTTAAAAATGACATAGCTACCACCAGTAGTTTAGCTGGATCCAGCTGAAGTATGTCAGGGTGACAGGCCCCTTATGAACAAGATAGGCCTGATTCTGATCTCACATACTGACTTTAGACCAGTAAAACCAATTGACTTAAATGGAGCATATCTTGTTTCTCACTTTTGTGAGATTAGAATCAGGCCCTGCGCAGAGACAGATTATGTAGTTTAACGCTGGAACCAAGAAGAGGCCAAGGAACAAGAATATGTTTGGCCAACGTGTTCAAAGTCTTTAGAAATTATTTTTTTCTAGCTATTTGACATCAATAAAAACTATACTAGATTTAACGTTATAGCTGTTTGAGTTATTTCTAAATATGTTTGAGAGAGAAATGGCTGAATTAATAGTGGTATTGTCCCTTGGTCAGTTGATTTTTCCAAGAAAAACTCATGCTCAGTGAAAAGAAAATCATCTTTTGTTGGATGGTTTATTTTGAATGAATGTCTTTCATGGAGCTAAAAGATTTAGCACCACCTTGTGGACACACATATTTTAAAAATTATTATTTATCTTTATTACAATAGTGGCTTCAAACACATTATAAGCTTCCCTGAAGAGCTTACAAAATGAGCTAAGACAAGATGCAACATGCTGGTTTAACAAGCAATGGGGGAGGAAGGGGAAAGCTCAGTGGCTTCATAGGCTAGCTATGTGCACAGTTAGGTTACAAATACTTTTGATTGTAGGCTATAAATCATCATGTGGGGAATAGATGGCCAGCCCTCTGTGGAGAAAGAGGTGGTTAGGGACTATTTAGAAAAGCTGGACGTGCACAAGTCCATGGGGCCGGACGAGTTGCATCCGAGAGTGCTAAAGGAATTGGCGGCTGTGATTGCAGAGCCATTGGCCATTATCTTTGAAAACTCGTGGTGAAGGGGGGAAGTCCCAGATGACTGGAAAAAGGCTAGTGTAGTGCCAATCTTTAAAAAAGGGAAGGAGGAGGATCCTGGGAACTACAGGCCAGTCAGCCTCACCTCAGTCCCCGGAAAAATCATGGAGCAGGTCCTCAAAGAATCAATCCTGAAGCACTTACATGAGAGGAAAGTGATCAGGAAGAGTCAGCATGGATTCACCAAGGGAAGGTCATGCCTGACTAATCTAATCGCCTTCTATGATGAGATTACTGGTTCTGTGGATGAAGGGAAAGCAGTGGATGTATTGTTTCTTGATTTTAGCAAAGCTTTTGACACGGTTTCCCACAGTATTCTTGTCAGCAAGTTAAAGAAGTATGGGCTAGATGAATGCGCTATAAGGTGGATAGAAAGTTGGCTAGATTGTCGGGCTCAGTGGGTAGTGATCAATGGCTCCATGTCTAGTTGGCAGCCGGTGTCAAGTGGAGTGCCCCAGGGGTCGGTCCTGGGGCCGGTTTTGTTCAATATCTTCATAAATGATTTGGAGGATGGTGTGGATTGCACTCTCAGCAAATTTGCGGATGATACTAAACTGGGAGGAGTGGTAGATACGCTGGAGGGCAGGGATAGGATACAGAGGGACCTAGACAAATTGGAGGATTGGGCCAAAAGAAATCTGATGAGGTTCAATAAGGATAAGTGCAGGGTCCTGCACTTAGGACGGAAGAACCCAAAAATGCACAGCTACAGACTAGGGACCAAATGGGTAGGCAGCAGTTCTGCGGAAAAGGACCTAGGGGTTACAGTGGACGAGAAGCTAGATATGAGTCAACAGTATGCCCTTCTTGCCAAGAAGGCCAATGGCATTTTGGGATGTATAAGTAGGGGCATTGCCAGCAGATCGAGGGACGTGACCGTTTCCCTCTATTCGACATTGGTGAGGCCTCATCTGGAGTACTGTGTCCAGTTTTGGGCCCCACACTACAAGAAGGATGTGGATAAATTGGAGAGAGTCCAGCGAAGGGCAACAAAAATGATTAGGGGTCTGAAACACATGACTTATGAGGAGAGGCTGAGGGAACTGGGATTGTTTAGTCTGCGGAAGAGAAGAATGAGGGGGGATTTGATAGCTGCTTTCAACTACCTGATGAGAGGTGGTTCCAGAGAGGATGGTTCTAGACTATTCTCAGTGATAGCAGAGGACAGGACAAGGAGTAATGGTCTCAAGTTGCAGTGGGGGAGGTTTAGGTTGGATATTAGGAAAAACATTTTCACTAGGAGGGTGGTAAAACACTGGAATGCGTTACCTAGGGAGATGGTAGAATCTCCTTCCTTAGAAGTTTTTAAGGTCAGGCTTGACAAAGCCCTGGCTGGGATGATTTAATTGGGGATTGTTCCTGCTTTGAGCAGGGGGTTGGACTAGATGACCTCCTGAGGTCCCTTCCAACCCTGATATTCTATGATTCTATGATCATGAAATATGAACGATATTGATGATCCGTCCTTATGACCAGCCTAGCTTTTTTAATCTATCCAGCCATCTCTCTCCCCAATCTTCCTCCTTTCTGCTGAGAAGTTCTTTGCTTTTTTTACAGAGTGCTAGAAATGCCAGCCTTTTTTGTAGCTGTTGCCACCACCATTACTATTGTGATGTCAGGAGAAAGGAAACCTTGTTCTACAAGGTTCACTGATTTCAGCGTGGTAGCCGTGTTAGGTCTGTATCAGCAAAAACAACGAGGAGTACTTGTGGCACCTTAGAGACTAACAAATTTATTTGGGCATAAGCTTTTTTGGGCTAAAACCCACTTCGTCAGATGCATGGAGTAAAAAATACAGTAGGCAGATATATATACACAGTACATGAAAAGATGGGAGTTGCCTTACCAAGTGGGGGAGGTCAGTGCTAACGAGACAACTCAATTAAAGTGGAAGTGGGCTATTATCAACAGGAAGAAAAATCACTTTTGTAGTGGTAATGAGGCCAATGTAATCAGGGTGGCCCATTTCAAACAGTTGACAAGAAGGTGTGAGTAACAACAGGGGGAAATTAGCATAGGGAAATTAGTTTCTAGTTTTTGTAGTGACCCATCCACTTCCAGTCTTTATTCAGGCCTAATTTGATGGTGTCTAGTTTGCAAATTAATTCCAGTTCTGCAGTTTCTCTTTGGAGTATGTTTTTGAAGTTTTGTTGTTGAAGAATTGCCACTTTTAAGTCTGTTATTGAGTGTCCAGGGAGATTGAAGTGTTCTCCAACATGTTTTTGAACGTTATAACTCTTGATGACGGATTTGTGTCCATTTATTCTTTTTCATAGAGACTGTCCGGTTTGGCCAACGTACATGGCAGCAGGGCATTGCTGGCACATGATGGCATATATCACATTGGTAGAAGTGCAGATGAATGAGCCCCTGATGGTGTGGCTGATGTGGTTAGGTCCTACGATGGTGTCCCTTGAATAGATATGTGGACAGAGTTGGCAATGGGGTTTATTGCAGGGATACGTTCCTGGGTTGGTGTTTCTGTTGTGTGGTGTGTAGTTGGCTTGAACAACCTCTTGAACCCCATCATTTCACTTTCATCATCTTTTTCTTGCCTTCGTGAATTCTTTTTGTTTCAGGCGTATTCATGCCTGCTGTAACTCGGTTACAGTTTGATGTGCTAAAGCTAACAGCCTCCATACTGACTTAGAGCATTTTAATATCTTCAATTTTGATTTTAGGGACTTTAGACCAGCTTTCTCCATTTTAATTTTTTTTAATTACCCCTTTCAAAATTTTAATTCTACATTTCACATTTTTGGTCCCTTTCTTCTCCTGAGAATGTTGAACTTGTTTATATTGCATTATTACATGGTAATAGGACAGCTAAAGGTTCTTTTTGAATCAGCTCCCATTTCTTCCTTAGGACATAATTCAGAGTAACCCAGCGTACTGTGTGCTCTAAAACTAGCTGTCCTAAGAAGTTAAAGTGCGGAAAAATTGCTTCTGTAAAACTTGTCTTCATTTGACACGACCAATTTATAGGTGGGTGGAAAAAGTCACACATTACATATTACATACACAGCTTAGGTTAAAACTTCCCCAAGGTACAATTCCTTTCCTTGTACTTGGACGGTATTGCTGCCACCACCAAGTGATTTACACAAAAGTTCAGGAAAAAGGTCACTTGGCTCCCTGTTCCCCCAAAATATTCCCCCAAGCCTCTTCACCCCCTTTCCTGGGGAGGCTTAAGAATAATGTGAGTACCGACCAGACACTTTGTCTCTAGGACACTGAAAATCAAACAGGTTCTTAAAGGAAGAACTTTATTTAAAGAGAAAGTAAAAGAATCGCACCTGTAAAATCAGTATGGAAGGTAACTTTACGGGCTAAAAGAAGATTTAAACACAGAGGATTCCCCTTTAGGCTCAGCTTCAAAGTTACAAAAAACAGGACTAAAACTCCCTCTTAGCATAGGGAAAAGTCACAAGCTAAAACAAAAGATAATCTAACGCATTTCCTTGCCTTTACTTACAATTTGTGTAATTTTAGATGTATTATTGCAGGTATGTTTTCAGGAGATGTTTTATCTGCTTGGTCTCTCTCTCCATTCAGAGAGGGAACAAACAAAGGCATGGTCTACACTGAGAGGGGGCGGGGGGAATCGATCTAAGTTACGCAACTTCAGCTACATGAATAACATAACTGAAGTTGACGTACTTAGATCGACTGACCGTGGTGTCTCCACTGCAGTGAGTCGACTGCTGCCACTCCCCCATCGACTCTGCCTGCACCTCTCGCCGAACTGGAGTACAGGAGTTGACAGGAGAGTGCTCGGGGTTCGATTTATCACGTCTAGACTAGACACGATAAATCGATCCCCGCTGGATCGATCGCTGCCTGCTGATCCGGCGGGTGGTGAAGACATACCCAAAGAGAGCCCAAACAAAACCCCCACCCCCGGATCTGAAAGTATCTTCTTTCCTCATTGGTCCTTTTGGTCAGGTGCCAACCAGGTTATTTGAGCTTCTTAACCCCTTCAGTACATCTGGCCAGGAGGGATTTTATGCTACTGCATACATAAAGTTGTCACCCTTCCCTTTATATTTATGACAGGACATTTCAGCTAAAATATTTCAGCTGTTACAAAAATAAGAGGAGGGAAAACATGTTGTTTTGCCCAGGTTAAAATAATTCTTCCAACTGTTTCACTGAAGAGTTCTAGTGCTTCCAGGATTGGGTGTGGGTATTTGAAATTTAGCGGAAGGGATGTGCATTTTGCCATTCATCTGAAAATTCACCCTAGGTCTCTACTTATGCTTCTGTTATCTTCCTGCAGAAACACCGGAATCCACTCCATCATGGCTCTGGTACACAACTGGCAAGTGCTAAGTCATTCTGGTTTCATTAAAATGTTTCTCTCTGATAGGGTTCTGTGCTAGAAATGTTTTGAAACTGAAGCCTATGCTTTTAGAGTAGAATTTCCAAATGAACTGAAATGAGAGAAAGGACAGGTTGAATAGCAATACTAAGGGCAAATTTGAAACGTGGTACAGGCAATAAATGTTTTGTTGAACTGTAGAGGTCCATTACACACCCTTACTCTTGTATACTGTACCCTCAGAACACTGAGATGTGGAGAATAAATATAGTTTTTTTTCAGTCCAGCCAACTCTGTCATTTCTGTTCCATCACTCCCTCCCGAGAAGAGAACAAGATCTTCACGTTTAGATTTCCCTGCTAGCCTCTCTGGCCAGAACCTAAATAGGTCATTCCCCAGGAGACATTAAGGCACTTTTCTGACTCTTAAGATATGGTCATTCCTTGGTTTTGAAAGGAGAATATCTAGCATGATAACGAAAGAGAAAGGGAAAACATAGGCGTAATAACAGTGAGCAACAAGAGCTTATGAAGAACACACCTTGGGAGAAAAAAAAGATTGCTTTTTAAATTAACACAATGCATGAAAGAAGGCAGTAGAGGTAATATATCTTACTTCAGTAAGATGTCTGGTACACTGTTCTAGAAATATTCCTTAGAAGTTTTAATCTGATTTAACTTCAGTACACTCAGGATTTGTGGGTTCTCTAATTGTCCCTTCTTTGTCTTTTCTTGCAGCAAGCACTCCGTTTCCTCCAGGGAGAACCACACCAAGTGGTAAGTGCTGTCTTGCCCTTGATTTACTAAAATTTATTTTTTTACTGTGGGATTCGACATCATACTGATCCATATGTGTGACCTGATCTGGACATGTAATCCCCAGAAGTGGTCAAATGTGGTTTCATATGTGTGTCAGATTGACCCCAGTTGTCACGGTTTTACCAAGAGGGAAAGAACTAACTAATGTGTTAATAATCATTCCCTTACATCTATTTTAGGGCTGGCATTGCGACTGGTGAATTCATTTAGCAGATGTGAGGGTCGTGTTGAAGTCTATTACGCAGGATCCTGGGGGACAGTGTGTGATGATTCTTGGGATCTCAATGACGCCAATGTTGTGTGCAGGCAGCTTGGATGTGGATATGGTGTTGCAGCAAAGACCAATGCCTATTACGGTCAAGGCTCAGGAAATATTGTTCTGGATGATGTGAGATGCAAAGGATGGGAATACAGTCTATGGGACTGTCCTCATTCAGGATGGCTCTCTCATAACTGTGGTCATTCTGAAGATGCCGGTGTCATCTGCTCAGGTAAATACCAAGAGTTTGCAGGTGTCTTGCAGGTGCATGACCACGCTTTTCACCATGTCAAAGATGTTTTTGAAAGTCACATTACAAGGTTTTCAATACATGAAATACAGTTTTTGGGACTGGATCCCATACTAAAAAGGCCGCTTTTCTACTTCCTCAAACATTAGTTCCATGCTTCAATCAGGCAGCCAGTTAGTTCCATGATGAATGTGGTTTTGCTAACATAGAATAAAGATATACAAGAAAAAAAAAAGGTGATGGGGAGGGGAATCACCCTAGGATAGCCAAGTACTGCTTACATTAGTCTGAAGTTCCAAAGGGCAGCATCTGTCAACCAGGGTTAGTTTTCTGTTCTGGTAACCTCACTTCCTTTGAAAGTAGAATACTGTAGTGGTGATAGGGCATGGAAATGGGATGTGGGAAACCTAGATATTATTCATGACTCTGCCATGCCACTTAGCTTCTTTCGGCCTCATTCACCAAAAAAGTAAAATAGGGATAATAAATATAATATTGAGCAAAACTGATATAAATATAAAATCTTGCAATTGACACCATGCTCTCTCTGACTGAAGGGATGTCTCTTGAACAATGGATGATGGGATCTCGTTTTGGATCTATTAAAATGTCAATTTAAAATAATGTTTAGGCCATGTCCTCAGTTGATATAAATTGGTGTAACTCCAGTCAAGCCAATGGATCTACACTAATTTACAGCAGCAAAGCACTGGTCCTGTGTGTTTCCTTGGTTCTTTGGGGCATTCAGAAATTAGCCAGTTGTATATAAACAGCTTATAAGTCATCTTACAACCTTGAATAAATACTGAATAAAACACAAGCAAACATACAAAATTCCCAAACTATATTCCCATGTCATTTTGTGTTAAAGGAAAGAAGAAGAAAATTTTGTGCCGCAATATTCATAAAAAGAAAAGGTTTCTAAGAAAGTAATTTAAAATATCACAGTAGTAATACAGAAATTTGTGTATATTAAGCAATAAAATAATTGATTCTTGTGTCCACATTAAAAAAATATCTATTTTTGTCTTTGTTTTCTCAAAAGAGAGCACTACACCCACTTATGAAACTAATACAACCATTCCTGACACCACAACTACGACGCCAGAGCCAACTACCACCTGTAAGCCCTATTTTATCTTTGCTAATATTGTATCTATTCTATATAGTACCCACCTACTGAAAATATAGACTAGAATTTTACAATTTAATGACCATATTCACTGAAATGAAATCACTAGCGCGAGGACTGGATGATGGAGCTAGGCTGTTCTCAGTGGTGGCAGATGCGACAGAACAAGAAGTAATAGTCTCAAGTTGCAGTGTGGAAGATCTAGGCTGGATATTAGGAAAAACTATTTCACTGGGAGGGTGGTGAAGCACTGGAATGGGTTACCTAGAGAGGTGGTGGAATCTGCATGTTTAGAGGTTTTTAAGGCCCGGCTTAACAAAGCCCTGGCTGGGATGATTTAATTGGGGTTGGTACTGCTTTGAGAAGGGGGTTGGACTAGATGACCTCCTGAGGTCTCTTCCAACCCTAATTTTCTATGATTCTATGACTTCAGAAGACTAAGCATATGAATAATAACTGTGGGCAACATGAGCTTTGGAAGATTGCATCATAGGAGAAAAAAAATTATCACTGTTTTTGAGAAACAGAGTGAATGAAGAAGGCCGTGGCTATAATGTATCTGGACTGAGATATAAGAGATCTGGTCACTATATCAGAAACATTCCTTGGACACTTTAGTTAATATTGGCTTGAACCTAAGTATTGTCACATGGATTAAAATAGAAAGATGAATGCTTAAAGAAGCATTGTGATGTGCAGCAATGTATCAACTTGAGTTGTAGCGAGCAGAGAGTTTTCGCAGGGACTGATCCCAGAGGAGGGTTTCAGAGGGGGCTGGTAATATCTATGGGTGTCTGAAGTCAGAACTGCTCTGATATGCTACCGTAAGCCTGGAGGCAGCAGCTCCTCATGGGAGAGAATGTAGTCACAGAACAGCCAGCCCCTCTCACACCTTGCCATAAACCTCCCTTTCTGCAGGGGTATAGGGAGCACCGCAAGCGGAGTTTTGTGGCACACACAATGTGCACCCCCTACGAAGGTCTTTCTAGTGCCAAACAACATTGGATGTGAGAAAATTATGCTTTCTGAACAAGTTACTATGTTTATACAGGAAAAAAGATAAAGCTTTCTAGAAGCCTAAGTATTTTGTACTAATATAGTTTGTGTTATGTGCTTTTTTTCAGTTGAAACAATCAGTGATGGTGAGCCTGTCTACATACAGTATTGTTTACATTTATATTGATTTTAATTTACAATGTTATGCATTTAGCTAACAACTTTCTGTGTTCTGGTTTGGAAAATGACAATGCCCTGTGAATTTAATTATGATTGTCATGAAATTGAAATTGAAGCCTTGGAAATATGAGTCAGCAGTGTGCCCTTGTTGCCAAGAAGGCCAATGGCATTTTGGGATGTATAAGTAGGGGCATAGCGAGCAGATCGAGGGATGTGATCGTTCCCCTCTATTCAACATTGGTGAGGCCTCATCTGGAGTACTGTGTCCAGTTTTGGGCCCCACACTACAAGAAGGATGTGGATAAATTGGAGAGAGTCCAGCGAAGGGCAACAAAAATGATTAGGGGTCTGAAACACATGACTTATGAGGAGAGGCTGAGGGAACTGGGATTGTTTAGTCTGCGGAAGAGAAGAATGAGGGGGGATTTGATAGCTGCTTTCAACTACCTGAGAGGTGGTTCCAGAGAGGATGGTTCTAGGCTATTCTCAGTGGTAGAAGAGGACAGGACAAGGAGTAATGGTCTCAAATTGCAGCGGGGGAGGTTTAGGTTGGATATTAGGAAAAACATTTTCACTAGGAGGGTGGTGAAACACTGGAATGCGCTACCTAGGGAGATGGTAGAATCTCCTTCCTTAGAAGTTTTTCAGGTCAGGCTTGACAAAGCCCTGGCTGGGATGATTTAATTGGGGATTGGTCCTGCTTTGAGCAGGGGGTTGGACTAGATGACCTCCTGAGGTCCCTTCCAACCCTGATATTCTATGATTCTAAATGAGAAGTGAGTTTCATGCTTGGGAAAAATAGTTCAGAGTGCTGGATCACAAAGTCTCCTATTCATTCACAGAAAAAGCACAGCACAAGCCATGGCTACGCGGGCCAACATTCCTCATTTGGTGGGACCTCTCGTGTGAGGCACATTGACCACTGAGTCCTTGGCCTCTCTGCTGAGATAATCATGTCAACTAGGATAGTGCTATGGCCAACGAGGAGCTAAAGGAGGGGCACTAGCTTCTCAATAAATGGCATTGCATTGCCAGTATGGGACAAATTTTAATTGGTAACCAAAAAGCATTAAAACATCGCCATGTGAAAATGGACAAATAGTCTAGCAATCAATTGATTTATGTCTTTCACAGAGCTGGTGCTAGGACTTGCAAATGGGCCAAACCACTGTGCAGGTCGTGTTGAAATCCTTTACTATGGAGGCTGGGTAAAAGTTTGTGGTGATTTGTGGGACATGAACGATGCACGAGTTGTGTGCAGGCAACTGGGCTGTGGTGAGCCTGTTGCTGCTCTGAGAAATAGCTATTTTGGAGAAGGCTGGGCAAGTCCTTGGATGACTAATGTGAACTGCACTGGCTCTGAAGACTTTTTGTGGTCTTGCCCTTATGAACACCCACACTATTCATGTGGCGTTTATGGAGATGCTAGTGTCATATGTGCAGGTATGTATTCTCTTTTATTGCATATCTGTAGCTTTTATACTCAGCGAATCAGCTTTGTGTTTGTTGTAAGATAGACTAAGGATTGTACTTTTAAAAGTTTTGCTTTACACTTTTTCTTTCAGTATAGATCATATTCTTAGCAAAAATACACTTCAAATATGTAATCCATACTTTAAAGGAAAGTTCATTTAGGTGTTGATGCAGATTATACCGATGAGTGATATCATGAACCATCTAGTGTGTGTAGGTCAGGAGTTTTATCAGCTGGGTTAGTATGGTCCCAATCCAACATCTCTTAAGGTCAAGGGATATTTCTCCATTAACTTTAGTGGGATTTGGTTTGAGTCACAGGAAGCAGAATTTTATTATCTGTGGGTTATTCCAATGATTAATATAATTAAGTTTTTGTAAACATGGTGTTTCATGCTTCTGCTTTGTTGATTTGAAACATGACATCCTCAATGAAGGACCCATCCAATAGGAATGTCCCAGGTCTAAAAGTCTGATGTTTCTACATCAACAGGTTCTGGACTAACAGCGCCTCCAGAAACAGGTAACTCAAGATTTATACTTTGCCTTGTAAATTATGGACTTGATCCTGTTAGATGCTGAGCAATCTGGCTCTAATTCAGCAAAGCATTTAAGCACAGGCTTAAATGTATGCCCTTAAATAGTCCTATTGCAGTCAGTGAGACCACTCATGTGTTTAAATATTTTGCTGGACCAAAGCCAGACTGCTCAGTACCTGGCTGAATAGGTTCTATATGTTGAACTGCGCATCTCCGGAATCTGTACTTGAGTGTCTAAAGGCGCTTACAATGCAGGTATAATAGACGGGAACTCTAACCAGAAGTGTATAATACTGCTATACAAGAGGCTGAGCTGCTGCTATTAAGAAATGAAACAAAGGAGCTGTTAGATGCAATCTCTTACATTTTTTTCTTGCTGAAAAAGAAACAATGTAATGTTTTGAAAGTATTGGTCTTCATTGTAGGCACTGAAAAGTTTTATCTCCTTTGGTTGTGGCTATTAAAACTGTAATAAGTACTCCTCAGGGAATACAGGAAAAAGCTGATGTACCCAAAACTATAGTTGTGGGCATGGAATTCACAAGAACTACACATCTAGATAAGCCCCTGTTTAGTTGATACTAAATAATAAGAAAGGAAAGATTCCTTCCAGAAGATTCTGCGGCACCACTTTATATTTGGCTCTGTAATAATGTTTAGTCCAGATCCTCACCCCATTTGAATTGGTGTGGCTGATCCAAGTCAATGTATCTACTCCGTTGTACACCAGCAGGGGATCTGGCTCTGCGAGATTCCTTGACTATTTGGCACATTCATCAAATTACCCAGTAATAAAGAGATGAACAATTGAGAAGACACCTTTAAACTATAATAATTGTTCAAAGAATAAGAAACAAACAAACACAAATTCCTTCACCATATACTAGGGCTGTCGATTAATTGCAGTTAACTCACACAATTCACTCAAAAAATTAATCATAATTAAAAAAATGAATGGTGATTAATCAGAGTCTTAATTGCACTGTTAAACAATAGAATACCAATTGAAATTTATTAAATATTTTTGGATGTCTTTCTACATTTTCACATATATTGACATCAGTTACAACACAGAATACAAAATATGCAATGCTCACTTTATATTATTATTTTTGATTACAAATATTTGGTCTGTAAAAATGATCAACAAAAGAAATAGTATTTTTCAATCCACCTCATCCAAGTACTGTAGTGCAATCTCTTTATCGTGAAAATGCAGCTTACGAATGTAGATTTTTTTTTCTGTTACATAACTGCACTCAAAGATAAAACAGTGTAAAACTTTAGAGCCTAGAAGTCCACTCAGTCCTGCTTCTTGTTCAGCCAATCACCAAGAGAAACAAGTTTGTTTACATTTATGGGAGATAATGTTGCCCGCTTCTTATTTACAACATCATCTGAAAGTGAGAATAGGCGTTTGCGTGGCACTTTTGTAGCTGGCATTGGAAGGTATTTACATGCCAGATATTTTAAACATTCATATATGCCCCTTCATGCTTCATCCACCATTCCAGAGGACATGCTTCCATGCTGATGGCGCTTGTTAAAAAAATAATGCATTAATTAAATTTGCGACTGAACTCCTTGGGGGAGAATTGTATGCCTCCTGCTCTGTTTTACCCCCATTCTGCCATATGTTTCATGTTATAGCAGTCTCGGATGATGACCCAGTATGTTGTTCATTTCAAGAACACTATCACTGCAGATTTCACAAAATGCAAGGGAGGTACCAATGTGAGATTTCTAAGGATAGATATAGCACTCGACCCAAGGTTTAAGAATCAGAAGTGGTTCCAAAATCTGAGGGGGATGAGGTGTGGAGTATGCTTTCAGAAGTCTTAAAAGAGCAACACTCTGATGCAGAATCTAGAGAACCCAAACCACCAAAAAAGAAAATCAATCTTCTCTGCCGGTGGCATTTGACTCAGATGATGAAAATGAACATGCATTGGTCTGCACTGTTTTGAATCATTATCAAACAGAACCCGTCCTCAGCATGAGTGCATATCATCTGGAATGGTGGTTAAAGCATGAAGGGGCATATGAATCTTCAGTGCATCTGGCACGTAAATATCTCGCGACGCCAGCTACAACAGTGCCATGCAAATGATTGTTCTCGCTTTCAGGTGACAATGTAAATAAGAAGCGGGCAGCATTATCTCCTGCAAATGTAAACAACCTTGTTTGTCTGAGCTGTTGGCTGAACAAGAAGTAGGACGGAGTGGACTTGCAGGCTCTAAAATTTTACATTGTTTTATTTTTGAGTGCAGTTTTTTTGTACATAATTCTACACTTGTAAGTTCAACTTTCATATAAAGAGATTTCACTGCAGTATTTTGTAATGGGGAAATTGAAAAATACTGTTTCTTTCGTTTTTTTACAGTGCAAATATTTGTAATAAAAGTAAGTATAAAGTGAGCACTGTACATTTGCTCTTATGGAGAAGTTGTTGTTCTCTCTCACCAACGGTTCTTATTTCAGTAAAAGATATTATCTGACTCACTTTGTCTCTCTTACAGAGAAGTCCCATAGGATTTAGTAGAAAATTATACCCTATCATTTTAACTGTTCTATAGAGTTTTTCATAGGCATTGATATTCCTGCTATAAAATTCTATATGGTGATTCACACACCGATAGAAAGGGCATCATCACTATTAAATTTTATAATTTTTAGAATAACTAGCAAACTCTACTGAGTTCCTATAGATGTAATGTCTGTTAAGTCCAAACCCTTTTCCATTGACACCCCTCCTAGTTTACCTCTTTCTGCTCTGAAGCTCCTTCCATTGGTACAGAGACATTTCCATGATTTTTATTTTTGTTTGTTTGCCTGTTTTTGTTGAGCTCCATTATCTAAAGTCCTGCTATTTGTCTAGGACTTTTCCAGGGGATCTCAACCTGCCCCATCTCCTGTTCAGCTGCACTGTCTTCCCTGTTCTTTACTACCAGATGCAGAGTTGTGCTTGTATTATTCACATCCCTGGCAGATGTGTTCGTCTGAGCTGAGCTCTCCTTTGCACTCATCTTGCTAATTAAGGGTTTGATAGTTCCATAATGGCACAGCCCTGCAGTGGGGGTGGTGGAGAGCCAATACAAGGTCCTAGATTAATTTTTTTAATCGCGATTGATTTTTTTGAGTTAATCACGTGAATTAACTGCGATTAATCAACAGCCCTATATAAAAGTTCTAAATATTATTGTTGTTATGTTGATTTATAATAATGTCTTTAAATGTCTTTAAATAATGTCTTTAAATTGTTCAGGTGATTTTCTTAAGGAGCCAATGTGCATTCAGAGGCTGGGATTTAGAGCATGTTTTGCTGTTCCTCAGCTCTTGCATATCGTTGGCTATTTCTATTGCAAATTAATGTTCATCTCCTTGATAGCACAATAACAGGATCCATTGTCATTGTCATAAATGTCTTCTCTAATTGTGCCTTTGTCTTACTACAGCGAGCACTTCTTTCTCTCCAGTGAGCACCACTCTAAACAGTAAGTGTTGTCTCACCTTGTTTTAATAAAATTTCTTCTTTTACTATGGGATTCGGCACCATCTACGTGATCACAAGAACAGCCCTACTAGTTCAGACTAGCAGTTCATCTAGCCCAGAATCCTGCCTTCTAACAGTGGCCAATGCCAGATGCTTCAGAGGGAATGAACAGACAAGGGAAATTTTGAGTGATCAATTTCCTGTCCCAGCTGCTGGCAGTTGGTGGTTTAGGGACACCCAGGGCATGGGGTTGTGTTCCTGACAATTTTGGCTAATAGCCATTGATGGACCTATCCTCCGTGAACTTCTCATTCTTTTATGAACCCAGTTATACATTTGACCTTCACAACATCCTGTGGCAATGAGTTTTACAGGTTTACAGTTTTCATCTATTCCTTTCATCATGATTCCCATCATTCTGTTAGCTTTTTTGCCTGCCACTGCACATTGAGCAAATGTTTTCACAGAACTACCCGTGATGACTCCAAGATCCCAATTTTGAGTGGTAACAGCTAGTTAAGATGCCATCTTTTTGTATGTACACTTGGGATTACTTTTTCAAATGTGTTTTTCTAATGTTGATCCAGAAATGTGATCTGGCCATGGAATCCCCACAGCAGTCAATTGGATTTCCATACATGGATCAGATTCACCCCAGTTGCCAGAAAGTTATGAAAAGGAATGAAACTATAACGAATGTGCTAATAATCATTCCCTTACATCTATTTTAGAGCTGGCATTGCGACTGGTGAATTCATTTAGCAGATGTGAGGGTCGTGTTGAAGTCTATTACGCAGGATCCTGGGGGACAGTGTGTGATGATTCTTGGGATCTCAATGACGCCAATGTTGTGTGCAGGCAGCTTGGATGTGGATATGGTGTTGCAGCAAAGACCAATGCCTATTACGGCCAAGGCTCAGGAAATATTGTTCTGGATGATGTGAGATGCAAAGGATGGGAATACAGTCTATGGGACTGTCCTCATTCAGGATGGCTCTCTCATAACTGTGGTCATTCTGAAGATGCCGGTGTCATCTGCTCAGGTAAATACCAAGAGTTTGCAGGTGTCTTGCAGGTGCATGACCACGCTTTTCACCATGTCAAAGATGTTTTTGAAAGTCACATTACAAGGTTTTCAATACATGAAATACAGTTTTTGGGACTGGATCCCATACTAAAAAGGCCACTTTTCTACTTCCTCAAACATTAGTTCCATGCTTCAATCAGCCAGCCAGTTAGTTCCATGGTGAATGTGATAGAATAAAGATATACAAGGAAAAAAAAAAGGGGTGGGGTGGGGTGGGGAGAAGCACGCTAGGATAGCCAAGTACTGCTGATATTAGTCTGAAGTTCCAAAGGGCAGCATCTGTCAACCAGGGTTAGTTTTCTGTTCTGGTAACCTCACTTCCTTTGAAAGTAGAATACTGTAGTGGTGATAGGGCATGGAAATGGGATGTGGGAAACCTAGATATTATTCATGACTCTGCCATGCCACTTAGCTTCTTTCGGCCTCATTCACCTAAAAAGTAAAACAGGGATAATGAGACATAGTCAACTTCATGAAGCACTTAGAGATCCAAAGATGAAAGCCCTATTTAAGTTTCAGCCGTAATCTTTTGCCCTCAAGAGCGGTAAATTTTTCTGGGAATTTTTTCACTGAGTTCAGTGGGGAGTCAGGCACATTTTATGGTGTCCCGTCACAAGATATTACAAACATGATGTCTTCAAAGTTTTGCTCTACTTGTTTTCAGACATAATATCCTCCAGTAAAGTCATGCAGCTTCGAATGTCATTTCCCCTTATAATGTTATAAATACATCTAAGCTAATGCCAGATTTCCCCCCCCCCCATTCATTAGCAATTTCAAAAAATCATTTGTGGTCTGGATCAAAAACCAAATATTTGAAAATTTCAGTCAATCAAAAAGTTGAGAAAAGTATGTTTCAGGTAATTCAAAACATTTTATTTGAATACAATCACAACGTTTTGGTTTGATTTCAGCTTGTTTCACAGGTTGGGGGTGTTTGTTGTTGTTGTTTTTTAAAAAAGGAGATTTTGAAACTAAAAGTCATTTCAAAGTAAATAAATGAAATATTTCTTTGACATTTTCAAAACCAAATATTCTTAGTGTGGTGTTTGATATTGTAATATAATTGAACAATGAATTGAAACTAGTATGAATTGTGCAATGTTTTGGTGTTGCCGAATCTGCAATTTTGCTGAAAAAAGTTTTGGCCTAAAAATTTTGCCCAATTCTACGGCACTAATAAATACTAAAAACAGTTAATATAATTGCTTATGTTTCTCCCTACTCGCTGCTGGATATCCAACATCTATGCTTCTATTATCTTCCTGCAGGAACACCAGGTTCCACTCCATCATGGCCCTGGTACACAACAACTGGCAAGTGCTAAGTCATTCTGCTTTCATTAAAATGTTTCTCTCTGATACGGCACTAATAAATACTAAAAACTGTTAATATAATTGCTTATGTTTCTCCCTACTCGCTGCTGGATATCCAACTTCTATGCTTCTATTATCTTCCTGCAGGAACATCAGGATCCACTCCATCATGGCCCTGGTACACAACAACTGGCAAGTGCTAAGTCATTCTGCTTTCATTAAAATGTTTCTCTCTGATAGGGTTCTGTGCTAGAAATATTTTGAAACTGTAGCCTATGCTTTTAGAGTAGAATTTCCAAATGAACTGAAATGAGAGAAAGGACAGGTTGAATAGCAATACTAAGGGCAAATTTGAAACGTGGTACAGGCAATAAATGTTTTGTTGAACTGTAGAGGTCCATTGCACACCCTTACTCTTGTATACTGTACCCTCAGAACACTGAGATGTGGAGAATAAATATAGTTTTTTTTCAGTCCAGCCAACTCTGTCATTTCTGTTCCATCACTCCCTCCCGAGAAGAGAACAAGATCTTCATGTTTAGATTTCCCTGCTAGCCTCTCTGGCCAGAACCTAAATAGGTCATTCCCCAGGAGACATTAAGGCACTTTTCTGACTCTTAAGATATGGTCATTCCTTGGTTTTGAAAGGAGAATATCTAGCATGATAACGAAAGAGAAAGGGAAAACATAGGCGTAATAACAGTGAGCAACAAGAGCTTATGAAGAACACACCTTGGGAGAAAAAAAAGATTGCTTTTTAAATGAACACAATGCATGAAAGAAGGCAGTAGAGGTAATATATCTTACTTCAGTAAGATGTCTGGTACACTGTTCTAGAAATATTCCTTAGAAGTTTTAATCTGATTTAACTTCAGTACACTCAGGATTTGTGGGTTCTCTAATTGTCCCTTCTTTGTCTTTTCTTGCAGCAAGCACTCCGTTTCCTCCAGGGAGAACCACACCAAGTGGTAAGTGCTGTCTCGCCCTTGATTTACTAAAATTTATTTTTTTACTGTGGGATTCGACATCATACTGATCCATATGTGTGACCTGATCTGGACATGTAATCCCCAGAAGTGGTCAAATGTGGTTTCATATGTGTGTCAGATTGACCCCAGTTGTCACGGTTTTACCAAGAGGGAAAGAACTAACTAATGTGTTAATAATCATTCCCTTACATCTATTTTAGGGCTGGCATTGCGACTGGTGAATTCATTTAGCAGATGTGAGGGTCGTGTTGAAGTCTATTACGCAGGATCCTGGGGGACAGTGTGTGATGATTCTTGGGATCTCAATGACGCCAATGTTGTGTGCAGGCAGCTTGGATGTGGATATGGTGTTGCAGCAAAGACCAATGCCTATTACGGTCAAGGCTCAGGAAATATTGTTCTGGATGATGTGAGATGCAAAGGATGGGAATACAGTCTATGGGACTGTCCTCATTCAGGATGGCTCTCTCATAACTGTGGTCATTCTGAAGATGCCGGTGTCATCTGCTCAGGTAAATACCAAGAGTTTGCAGGTGTCTTGCAGGTGCATGACCACGCTTTTCACCATGTCAAAGATGTTTTTGAAAGTCACATTACAAGGTTTTCAATACATGAAATACAGTTTTTGGGACTGGATCCCATACTAAAAAGGCCGCTTTTCTACTTCCTCAAACATTAGTTCCATGCTTCAATCAGCCAGCCAGTTAGTTCCATGGTGAATGTGATAGAATAAAGATATACAAGGAAAAAAAAAGGGGTGGGGTGGGGTGGGGAGAAGCACGCTAGGATAGCCAAGTACTGCTGATATTAGTCTGAAGTTCCAAAGGGCAGCATCTGTCAACCAGGGTTAGTTTTCTGTTCTGGTAACCTCACTTCCTTCGAAAGTAGAATACTGTAGTGGTGATAGGGCATGGAAATGGGATGTGGGAAACCTAGATATTATTCATGACTCTGCCATGCCACTTAGCTTCTTTCGGCCTCATTCACCTAAAAAGTAAAACAGGGATAATGAGACATAGTCAACTTCATGAAGCACTTAGAGATCCAAAGATGAAAGCCCTATTTAAGTTTCAGCCGTAATCTTTTGCCCTCAAGAGCGGTAAATTTTTCTGGGAATTTTTTTCACTGAGTTCAGTGGGGAGTCAGGCACATTTTATGGTGTCCCGTCACAAGATATTACAAACATGATGTCTTCAAAGTTTTGCTCTACTTGTTTTCAGACATAATATCCTCCAGTAAAGTCATGCAGCTTCGAATGTCATTTCCCCTTATAATGTTATAAATACATCTAAGCTAATGCCAGATTTCCCCCCCCCCCCATTCATTAGCAATTTCAAAAAATCATTTGTGGTCTGGATCAAAAACCAAATATTTAAAAATTTCAGTCAATCAAAAAGTTGAGAAAAGTATGTTTCAGGTAATTCAAAACATTTTATTTGAATACAATCACAACGTTTTGGTTTGATTTCAGCTTGTTTCACAGGTTGGGGGTGTTTGTTGTTGTTGTTTTTTAAAAAAGGAGATTTTGAAACTAAAAGTCATTTCAAAGTAAATAAATGAAATATTTCTTTGACATTTTCAAAACCAAATATTCTTAGTGTGGTGTTTGATATTGTAATATAATTGAACAATGAATTGAAACTAGTATGAATTGTGCAATGTTTTGGTGTTGCCGAATCTGCAATTTTGCTGAAAAAAGTTTTGGCCTAAAAATTTTGCCCAATTCTACGGCATTAATAAATACTAAAAACAGTTAATATAATTGCTTATGTTTCTCCCTACTCGCTGCTGGATATCCAACTTCTATGCTTCTATTATCTTCCTGCAGGAACATCAGGATCCACTCCATCATGGCCCTGGTACACAACAACTGGCAAGTGCTAAGTCATTCTGCTTTCATTAAAATGTTTCTCTCTGATACGGCACTAATAAATACTAAAAACTGTTAATATAATTGCTTATGTTTCTCCCTACTCGCTGCTGGATATCCAACATCTATGCTTCTATTATCTTCCTGCAGGAACATCAGGATCCACTCCATCATGGCCCTGGTACACAACAACTGGCAAGTGCTAAGTCATTCTGCTTTCATTAAAATGTTTCTCTCTGATACGGCACTAATAAATACTAAAAACTGTTAATATAATTGCTTATGTTTCTCCCTACTCGCTGCTGGATATCCAACATCTATGCTTCTATTATCTTCCTGCAGGAACATCAGGATCCACTCCATCATGGCCCTGGTACACAACAACTGGCAAGTGCTAAGTCATTCTGCTTTCATTAAAATGTTTCTCTCTGATACGGCACTAATAAATACTAAAAACTGTTAATATAATTGCTTATGTTTCTCCCTACTTGCTGCTGGATATCCAACTTCTATGCTTCTATTATCTTCCTGCAGGAACATCAGGATCCACTCCATCATGGCCCTGGTACACAACAACTGGCAAGTGCTAAGTCATTCTGCTTTCATTAAAATGTTTCTCTCTGATAGGGTTCTGTGCTAGAAATATTTTGAAACTGTAGCCTATGCTTTTAGAGTAGAATTTCCAAATGAACTGAAATGAGAGAAAGGACAGGTTGAATAGCAATACTAAGGGCAAATTTGAAACGTGGTACAGGCAATAAATGTTTTGTTGAACTGTAGAGGTCCATTGCACACCCTTACTCTTGTATACTGTACCCTCAGAACACTGAGATGTGGAGAATAAATATAGTTTTTTTTCAGTCCAGCCAACTCTGTCATTTCTGTTCCATCACTCCCTCCCGAGAAGAGAACAAGATCTTCATGTTTAGATTTCCCTGCTAGCCTCTCTGGCCAGAACCTAAATAGGTCATTCCCCAGGAGACATTAAGGCACTTTTCTGACTCTTAAGATATGGTCATTCCTTGGTTTTGAAAGGAGAATATCTAGCATGATAACGAAAGAGAAAGGGAAAACATAGGCGTAATAACAGTGAGCAACAAGAGCTTATGAAGAACACACCTTGGGAGAAAAAAAAGATTGCTTTTTAAATGAACACAATGCATGAAAGAAGGCAGTAGAGGTAATATATCTTACTTCAGTAAGATGTCTGGTACACTGTTCTAGAAATATTCCTTAGAAGTTTTAATCTGATTTAACTTCAGTACACTCAGGATTTGTGGGTTCTCTAATTGTCCCTTCTTTGTCTTTTCTTGCAGCAAGCACTCCGTTTCCTCCAGGGAGAACCACACCAAGTGGTAAGTGCTGTCTCGCCCTTGATTTACTAAAATTTATTTTTTTTACTGTGGGATTCGACATCATACTGATCCATATGTGTGACCTGATCTAGACATGTAATCCCCAGAAGTGGTCAAATGTGGTTTCATATGTGTGTCAGATTGACCCCAGTTGTCACGGTTTTACCAAGAGGGAAAGAACTAACTAATGTGTTAATAATCATTCCCTTACATCTATTTTAGGGCTGGCATTGCGACTGGTGAATTCATTTAGCAGATGTGAGGGTCGTGTTGAAGTCTATTACGCAGGATCCTGGGGGACAGTGTGTGATGATTCTTGGGATCTCAATGACGCCAATGTTGTGTGCAGGCAGCTTGGATGTGGATATGGTGTTGCAGCAAAGACCAATGCCTATTACGGTCAAGGCTCAGGAAATATTGTTCTGGATGATGTGAGATGCAAAGGATGGGAATACAGTCTATGGGACTGTCCTCATTCAGGATGGCTCTCTCATAACTGTGGTCATTCTGAAGATGCCGGTGTCATCTGCTCAGGTAAATACCAAGAGTTTGCAGGTGTCTTGCAGGTGCATGACCATGCTTTTCACCATGTCAAAGATGTTTTTGAAAGTCACATTACAAGGTTTTCAATACATGAAATACAGTTTTTGGGACTGGATCCCATACTAAAAAGGCCACTTTTCTACTTCCTCAAACATTAGTTCCATGCTTCAATCAGCCAGCCAGTTAGTTCCATGGTGAATGTGATAGAATAAAGATATACAAGGAAAAAAAAAGGGGTGGGGTGGGGTGGGGAGAAGCACGCTAGGATAGCCAAGTACTGCTGATATTAGTCTGAAGTTCCAAAGGGCAGCATCTGTCAACCAGGGTTAGTTTTCTGTTCTGGTAACCTCACTTCCTTTGAAAGTAGAATACTGTAGTGGTGATAGGGCATGGAAATGGGATGTGGGAAACCTAGATATTATTCATGACTCTGCCATGCCACTTAGCTTCTTTCGGCCTCATTCACCTAAAAAGTAAAACAGGGATAATGAGACATAGTCAACTTCATGAAGCACTTAGAGATCCAAAGATGAAAGCCCTATTTAAGTTTCAGCCGTAATCTTTTGCCCTCAAGAGAGGTAAATTTTTCTGGGAATTTTTTCACTGAGTTCAGTGGGGAGTCAGGCACATTTTATGGTGTCCCGTCACAAGATATTACAAACATGATGTCTTCAAAGTTTTGCTCTACTTGTTTTCAGACATAACATCCTCCAGTGAAGTCATGCAGCTTCGAATGTCATTTCCCCTTATAATGTTATAAATACATCTAAGCTAATGCCAGATTTCCCCCCCCCCCCATTTATTAGTAATTTCAAAAAATCATTTGTGGTCTGGATCAAAAACCAAATATTTGAAAATTTCAGTCAATCAAAAAGTTGAGAAAAGTATGTTTCAGGTAATTCAAAACATTTTATTTGAATACAATCACAACGTTCTGGTTTGATTTCAGCTCGTTTCACAGGTTGGGGGTGTTTTTTGTTGTTGTTTTTTAAAAAAGGAGATTTTGAAACTAAAAGTCATTTCAAAGTAAATAAATGAAATATTTCTTTGACATTTTCAAAACCAAATATTCTTAGTGTGGTGTTTGATATTGTAATATAATTGAACAATGAATTGAAACTAGTATGAATTGTGCAATGTTTTGGTGTTGCCGAATCTGCAATTTTGCTGAAAAAAGTTTTGGCCTAAAAATTTTGCCCAATTCTACGGCACTAATAAATACTAAAAACAGTTAATATAATTGCTTATGTTTCTCCCTACTCGCTGCTGGATATCCAACTTCTGTGCTTCTATTATCTTCCTGCAGGAACATCAGGATCCACTCCATCATGGCCCTGGTACACAACAACTGGCAAGTGCTAAGTCATTCTGCTTTCATTAAAATGTTTCTCTCTGATACGGCACTAATAAATACTAAAAACTGTTAATATAATTGCTTATGTTTCTCCCTACTCGCTGCTGGATATCCAACTTCTGTGCTTCTATTATCTTCCTGCAGGAACAACAGGATCCACTCCATCATGGCCCTGGTACACAACAACTGGCAAGTGCTAAGTCATTCTGCTTTCATTAAAATGTTTCTCTCTGATAGGGTTCTGTGCTAGAAATGTTTTGAAACTGTAGCCTATGGTTTCAGAGTAGAATTGCCACATGAACTGAAATGAGAGAGAGGCTAGGCTGAATAGCAATATGAAGGGCAAATTTCAAACGTGGTACAGGTAATAAATGCCTTTACTTACAATTCCTGTAATTTTAGATGTATCATTTCAGGTATGTTTTCAGGAGATGTTTTACCTGCTTGGTCTCTCTCTCCGTTCAGAGAGGGAACAAACAAAGGCATGGTCTACACTGGAAGGGGGCGGGGGGAATCAATCTAAGTTACGCAACTTCAGCTACATGAATAACATAACTGAAGTTGACATACTTAGATCGACTGACCGTGGTGTCTCCACTGCCGTGAGTCGACTGCTGCCACTCCCCCGTCGACTCTGCCTGGACCTCTCGCCGAATTGGAGTACAGGAGTCGACAGGAGAGCGCTCGGGGTTCGATTTATCGCGTCTAGACTAGACGCGATAAGTTGATTCCCGCTGGATCGATACCCAAAGAGAGCCCAAACAAAATCTCCACCCCCGGATCTGAAAGTATCTTCTTTCCTCATTGGAAGGAGGAGTGTACAAGTCTTATGTCACTTAAAGCTCTGCATTAAGTAAAACTTGTTATGTTCCAAAGTTGACTGTAGAGGCAGTTTTCATTCAGGCTGTAATTTTTGTCCCCAGTGCACCAGGTGTTTCTTCAAAAATTTACTTCCAACCTGAATTAATAACATTACGCTTTTTTCCTTCTGATAATGTTATCCTTCTTTCCTGAACATTTTCTTTGGCCCATATTTTCTGTCTTCAGCTATAAACATTTAGTGCCTAATCTTGAGAGGTGCTGAGCATTAAATGAGACTGTGAGTGGGATCAACAGCGGATCAACAGCTCTTGGGATCAGATGCTCGTCATAGAGCACCTTTTATAAAGACCATTGAAGTTATGGGAGGCTTTCCTTTAACTTCAGTAGGTTTTGACTCTGAGTGATAAATCATATACAAATATATGCAAAAGTAAAGTATAAATGACTCATATGTTTTTTTCTTACATTTTGTTCTGCAGCAAAATATACTTGTGGTGGTGTCCTTCAGTATTCATCTGGGACATTTCAAAGCCCATTCTACCCTGGAAATTATCCAAACAATGCAGATTGTGTGTGGGAAATAGAAGCAGTGAGCAATTACCGTATAACACTTTCATTTAGAGATATCTCGTAAGTAAAGCACTAATTTTCTGGGCAATTCATGGGTTCAAAGTCATGGACTTTTCTAACTGGTACCCTCTCCATTTGAAGGACATTTCTCAACAGGGTTTAACAATTCTAAGTGACCAGTAAAACTAAAATGAAAATTGCATGAATGGAGTATTTGTTGTTACTTGTTGAGTCCTAAGAAAGTGAAGGGTACCATACAAGATACAAAATGAAGACAATCTCTGCCATGAACACTTTGCAGTCTGAAGGGTTTAATCTGAGATTTATGTGCTGCTTTGTGATGAATGCTTAAATAGAAGTTTACAAAATAGTTTACAAAATGTTCATGTTTATTCCCCAGGACAGAAGGTGGTAGATGCCAGTATGATTATATAGAGATATATGATGGGCCACTCTACACTTCTCCTTTACTGGGGAAAATTTGTTCTGGTTCCTATCTCACATATACGTCGTCCTCAAACTTGATGACAGTTCGATTTCACAGTAACTCGATTATCACAAACAGAGGGTTTCGTGCTGCCTATTACACCGTTCCAGCAGATCAGAATACTTGTAAGTTCATGTTTAATACAGAACTTTGCTTTTCAGCAGACAAGCCTATTTATTGATTTTTTTGATAAATAACCATTGATTAATGTTCAACCACCTCAGTATAGTACCACTCACTGTCATCTTTCACATTGTGTGATTACTGACCTATTACTTTCAGACAATAGTTTGATTTTCTTTAAATATGAAACTGTTTGTTATCAAATTACTTTTGGACATTTTCTCTTATATTCAGCCTAAATTTACTTTTTCACCATCTCATTTCATTACTGTTACTTATGGCCCCTTGTACTACCTAACCTCTCATTCTCTTTGCATCTGATCCTAGTCCTGATGCAGGCAAAACTCTCATTGCAATCACCACAATTCATACAGTGTGAGTCAATTTCATGTCCTCTCCACAACTCATTAGTTATTATTTATTTGACCTCAATGCCTGTTTAGCACCTTGCTGGTACATGTTTAGTATTAGAATTATTTATATTTAGAATCATTCCCTGCACTTCCTTTCCCAGTTTTTGATGATCTTCCATGAGTCCCCTGCAATTTTTTCGCATCTTCAGCAACAGAGGTACCCACAAGTGAATTTGAACAACTTTCACAGCCAGTCAAAACCTGATCCTTAAGTCCTCATTCAGGGAAAACTCCTATTCTTTTCAGTGTGTCTTTTGTCCAAGAAAAGACTATACAGGATCCTGTCCCCAATGAAGGACTATCACTTTGATTCTCATAGATGTGAGTCAGCCTCTGCACATGTATCTCCAAACCCCATAAGGCTTATGTAAGATCATAGATACAAACCCCTGATTCTGCAACCCTTACTCTTATTGAATAGCACGTAACTGGTTAGTTCCATTGGCTGATCAGGATAATTCATGATTGCAAAATAGCTGTCGACCAACACACCAATTTCATTTTACTTTACTGTTTGTCTTCACCTCCCCTTGTGTTTAGATCATTCTCTCCCACAAATACTGAAAGTATTTAGTTCATTTAATTAATAAAGGCCTGGTAATATTGTCCTTAATTTTACTCAAGGAAAATTCCAAGCAACTTCAAGTGGACTTTCTCTTGACTCCAGAATTTGTTCTACTATGGTAACTGTGATTCATATGATCCTTAACACTGATGAGAGACTCTCTCTGATCACAAGGAGAGAAATTATAATTTGCAGATTTTCTTCGTGACAGTTATCCACAGCCTAAACCACAGGTCCCTGGTGCATAATTTGATAATTATGACATATGAAAGGTGAAATCGTGGTTTGTCTTATGAACACCCTCCCCTCTCCCAACATACACACAGAATAGATAGCAGCAAATATATTGGTTGAACATTTAATTATTACTGTATGCCTGAACGCACTAATATGTGTTTTATCCACCCACCAGCTCTTCTGTGCTTGCCAGAATACATGCATGCAGTTGTTAGCAGAGCCTATCTCCACTCACAAGGCTACATTGCAGAGAATATCAGATTGAATGACCCTTATTGTAAACCAAAGATTACACCAAACTATGTTATATTCAACATACCATACAATGGCTGTGGCACAAGACGAGAGGTATGAAGTTGAATATTTAGCAACCTGTGTAAGTAGGTCTGTGCAAACTGCAAAATTTATTTATTGAAACCTGCTGTGGTTCACAGGAGTTACAAGTGAACCAATGACTGCAGATTCAGATTCACTAAACACTCCCACCTAATTCTTTCTCTGCCGGAAGAAACTCCTTACTTATTCCTCATAAGGTCAAGCTACAATATTATGGGACAGGGAGGATATGTGAACAACCTCAACCCATGTTCACAGACATTTTTTGAGCATGAGCTGATGTTCACGGATAGTCAAAATACTTGGCATTTACATAGGCCTCTGTTCAGCAAGGTACTTACACATATCTATTTTAAAGCATTCACTTCAATAGGACTACTCATGTGCTTTAAGTTAAACACATGTTTAAGTAACTTACTGAATCAGGACCTTTGTTCATTTCATGTTCAACCTTTGTACTAATGTTAACTCAGTTGGCTGTATTTGGGTTCAATGAAAATATTTTTTCACATCTCAATGTAATCACTGTATTATACAGCCAACAATTTTGTTTAAAATGTGTTGTGAATTGAAATGACCAAAGTACATTTCTTTTAAAAATACTTTCGATGGAAACAATGCTTTTAAAATGTGTGGTGTTCTTTGGGTGCATCAAAAGCATAATGGTAATTGTGGCAAAAATTACTACATTAAGATAATTCTGTGCTTACTGTGTCAAACAGGGAAACAGCAACACTATCATGTATTCCAACTTGATCAAAGCAACCTCTTCCGGTTACATAATCAAAAGGGAAAAAGATCTTCACTTGCATATCAACTGCAAAATGCTCCAAAACACATGGAAAGAAATCATGTACATTGCTGAGGATGTTCCTGAGGATATTAAGGAGGTCAATGAAACTCAGTACAGCAGATATGACGTGAACATTTCATTTTACAAATCACCATCCTTCTCACAGCCAGTGCATGACTCTCCATACTATGTTAGATTGAACCAGAATGTATTCCTTCAAGCTTCAATTAACAGCACTGACCCAAATCTGGTGTTGTTTTTGGACACCTGTGTTGCATCACCTGATTCCAGTAGTGTTACATCCACCACTTATGATATTATCAGGAATGGGTAAGGACTTTCTGAGCAATGATTAACAATGGATCTGTACATGCAGTTCTCTATCTGTTTTGTTTATGGAATAATTTGAATAGGGACAATGTGAATTGATTTCAGTTCCCTATGCCAATAAACTGTTTAAAAAACTTTTTTGGCCAATCCTGGCAAGACATGAGAAATAACAATAGAAATTATGTTTAGACCATGCAGTCAGGCAAGATTCCACTCAAGCATGTTACATAGTAACTAGAGAGGTGAATTCAGTTGTGATGTAAGCAGATTTTGTCCCAAACTCCATTGAGGTCAATGAATTTTCACCTGCCTACATCATGATTGAATTCAGCCCCAAATAGTTTGTCTATAGAATTCAACTATGCATTTTCAAAATATTCTGATTCTCTTTTTTTTAAATTATTATTCATTCTTGTTCTGTTCTTGTATTTTGTACCATACTGGAAATGTTATTTCAAATGACTAATTCAGTGCTTGATTCCAATGATAGAAATTTAATGTTTGATAGTCCTGCTTTCCTATGTGTCTCTCAGATGGCCCAGAATTGTTCACGTGGCTTGGCTTAAACCATTTCTTGTGGAAAAGTTAGATTAATGAATTATAGAAAGCAAATTAGATTCTTAGATCTGGTAAGAAAAAAAGTCACTGATCTCATCCATTATGGCATTTCCTATGCTTCTATGCTTTACCTGCCAGAATTTCAGTAGGCTTCTCCATTATCACTAGATTCTACGTCTTTCTGGGTATGAAAGGGTAAATCTTTCAGGAGCAGGTCCCATTGTCAATAAATGTCTGATTCATTCACTTACTGGTGAAATTCTAATTGTATATAAATAATGTGGAATAAATAATGAAATTTCAAAATAATTCAGCCAGGTAGTAGAAGTTAAGTTTTAAGGAAGCCACCTGCATGATAGTTTAAAAACTCCTATCTATTGTATAAGATAAAAATTAAATATTCAGACCAGCCCTTTTAAGAAACGATATGATAAAATCATTCAATGCAGAGAAAGTCAAATATTTTAAACCTACCGGTAATAATATTTATTTAAATTAAAACCCAAAAGGAAATAAATTGATCATATCTAAATTCAACCATCTCTTAACTACGGTATCTGTAGGTGACACAAATATTGGCATGAATATAACATAGAAACACATATTGTATGGTATAAACTGAGATTTTTATAAAAATAATTCAATACCTTGAGATCTTCATTATGAGAGTGAGATTGTTAGTATTTGTATGCAATGTGTTGACCATATGACAACTTTTCACCTTATTTTGAGTTATCAGTGTATTAACAGATAAATTGAGTTCCTTTTCATGGTGGTTAAATTGAATCAAAATGCACTGGCATGGAATTTTGGCATTAGTCAATGCTGACAGGAAAGTGAAGCTTACTAGAATTTTGTTCTGTGAAGCACCTGTGCAGCTGACTTACTAGAGATTGGGTTCATTGGAAATGTTGACTTTCTTGCTTCTGCTTCATCCAAAGCACAAATCAGAGGAGTGGGAGTGAGTTGGATAAAGTGGCACAGAATGGAAGAAGGAATTTATCATCATTATTGTTCATATCTAGTAGCACCTAAAGAACCCAATCAGGCATCAGGGCCTCATTATGCAAGGAGCTGTATAACCATTTAGTAAAGAGACAGAGCCTGCCTCTCAGAGTGGAGCTGGTAGAAAAAATTGGGAATAAAATTTTTCCTGTAAAAAACAACAACTACTGTTCATCAAAGCTGAAAAGTTTCTCGGAGATGTATCCGTTCTGACAGAACTGTAATTGGGAAGGGTTTCTCAGGTGAGACAAAGAGAGAGACCTAGGCCAAGTGGTTAGGCTGCTTGTCTGGGCTGTAGGAGACCGAGGATCAAGTCCCTGCTATGCTGGGGGAACTCTGCAGAGCTGGGACTTGACCCATCTCCTGTGTCACTGGTCTCCCTTCTCCTGTGTAATTGCCTTGGCTATTCTGGGTTGGCTCTCTCTCACATATGGCTTTTTTTCATGGAAAAAGTGGGAAAGATCTCATTTTTCGTCTGCACTGGAACAAAAACAAATTTCAAAATTGTGTGTGAAATGAAATTGTTGTTTTCTGGCCAGCCTCACTTAAGAGCTTAAATCGTGGTTACATTTTCCCCTTAACGGTAACAATTAACACCCTTTGCATCAGCTGCTCTACGGGGGTCATATGCACTGCAGCCTGGAGATATAAATAAGCAGATCTGAGCTCTTTCCATAGATTAGTTGCCAGGACACCTCTAGGTGACTCCTTTGCAACTTGGCTCTCCTGGGCCCTGATCCTATAAAGACTTATACAGAAGCTTAACTTTAAGCATGCGAGTTCAGTAAAACTACTCACATTCTTAGGCATGCACATAAATACCTTGCTGAATTAGGGAAAGCAATATTGTATGTTTTGCTTTCAGAAAAGTCAACGCCACTATTTTAACCTCTTTCATTTTCTATTCTTACTACAAATACATATTTTTTTCCCTTTCTGTTGTTAATACAGTGTTAATTTTTTTAAATCTTTGCACATAAGAAATGCTTAATATCAGTGATTTATTTTTGTGTGTGCACATGAAGATTAATTTTATTTATTTGTTTGTTTGTTTTAGATGTGTTAGAGATCCAACCTACGGTACATACTATTCACCCTACAGCTCCACCATACGGTTCAAATTTAATGCCTTCAAGTTTATTAACCAATATTCATCAGTTTACCTGCAGTTTAAAATGGTGGTGTGCAGGGTATATGATTATTCTTCCCGATGCTACCAGGGCTGCATACCCAGGTCCAAAAGAGATACAAGCTCTTACCAAGAAAAACTGGATGTTGTTGTTGGGCCAATTGAGCTTTGGAAAGATGGCACTGAAAACAGGAATGCTGGTAAATGCAAATAACGTTCTCTAGTATTTAGTATAATGTTCTGTAAATCACTTTTCTTTTCATTTCACAAAATCTTTGTATGTCAGTTTACTTCTGATTTCTAGCACTGCAGCATGCTTTTACTGGGTTATCATCAGCTCCATTATAAACACCAGACACTTGTTTACTGACTAATAGCATCTGCATTAGTTCCTTATTTAGCACATTTCAAATCCATCATTTTAATCTGCACATCCCAAAAATGCTAATTGAATCAATTATTCAGGAAGAAAGATGAGATGCAGTCCATCTCCTTATTATAGCTTCATTGATTTAATTATCCCCAAACTATTTAAACATTGTGGTTATGTCTCACCTTGAATATCTCCAATAAAGAGAAACCTCAACCTTCCTTGAAAAGTGATTCCATTCCCTAGCTAGTTATGATGTTTTCTTAATATTGAACCTAAAATATCCCTGTTGGGGGGTCAGTTCATGAAATAGTCTTTACTAATATAAAGATGGATTGTTGTGTCTAGAATGTGCTCTATAAAATAGAGTGAAATTGATTTATTTCTTGACCTGATCTAGAATGTAACTTTTTAAATTGAAGTTCTCTTTGTTCTGGTATCTTTGGCAATAAGTAGAACAGAGAAAAAAATGTAACAAACTCTTTCTCAACTCACAGAGCTGGACTATTCTGAACATCAGGAAGACGTGGATTCCCGTGGTTCACTTACTGCTACTGCTGGTCATTCCCATGCTCCATTTATTGTTACGGGTGTGGTGCTTGCAGCTGTTATTTTCACTCTTGTTGGGTTTCTTTTGAAAAGTAAACTGAGGAGACCGATTCCGTACCAGATAATGTGAGACGCTAAAGACACCAGCATCTGGCAGACAATGATATCTCAGGGTATTTACATAATGATTCCGTTTCTAGCCTTTGCACTCAATAACTTTTATATGACAATTTGCACTTCAAAGAAAAAGTATGACAAACTTACTGTATGAGGCTACACTCTGAGTTCTGGTAAATTCAGGCTAGAGATTGGCCTGAGGTTAAAACCCCACCTCCATGGAAAAGTTTGAATCCAGATTCCAATTCTGTAACCAGCTGCCATTTCCAAAAATGTACTGAACCCAAGCCCAGTATTTGACCTACTAGCTCCCTCCTCTCAACCTAGAGCCAGACTTTGCAGCTCAGGACTATCTCCAATCTAGATAGACAAAAAATACTATCTATAGTTTTCATGGTATTCTGCAGTGAGATTCAACAGAGCAACTCTTGTAGTATAATGAATGTATAAGCAGGAAGAAGGGTCCAGAGGTTAGAGCACTAACCTGTGGGGTGAGTCACTGTTTCACCATAAACAGCTTGTGTGACCCTGGGCCAGTCACTTAATCTCTCTGGGCCTTAGTTCCCCATCTCTAAAATGGGGATAACAGCACTTACCTATCACATAGGGGTGTTGTAAGGATAGATACAATTAAGATTATGAAGTGCTCAGATATTACTATGAAGGGAGATATAGAAGTATCTAAGATCAATAGATAGTACTTTGATTTGACAACTTTATACATAAAAAGGGCAATCTGATACTGGTTTTTATGTTTTATACATACCTAGTATATCTTATTTATACCTGGCACATTTCAATCACTTCTGATCATCAAGATATTTAGATTCTAATGCAAGTTTTCTCCCTCATAATCCTCCTCTCGCTTCCTTTCAAAACCAGTGTATCTAACACCTGAAATATTCTGACATAGAAATTGTGGTGCAGAGATGGGGATAAAATCTACATGTGGCAACACCAAATGATCCAAGGTGGTTATATAGAAGAAAGTATTTTTATTTACTAATCAGCTATGCCTGGAAAAGAAATACAGAAAACATACATCCAGTTACATATGGAATTGCTAAAACACCTGTTTCAGATTATCTTGGACATTGATCTTTAAGGTTTAATTTCTCTTTGAGACAAATGCAATATATTGTGCTACTTTGTAAAATGGGATGATTTCCAGTCTAAATTAATTTCATATGTAAACATAGCAATTTACAATCAGAAGTTGGAAGTGTTTACAAAGCAATAATCTATCAGTGTACTTGCAAATAAAATGTCTATGCCTCTGAGTTCTGAACTAATGCTTTGCAGTATGAAGAATATGATCTGTCATAAAGAAACTTTGCAGAATATCAATTTGTGCTTTTGTTTTTTCCATTTCCAAAACAGGGGTGGTAAAATCAGTAAGTACATTTAAACAGGCTTTTATAAGGAAATGAGATATTTCTGTCTTTATCCAGTATAAAAAAAATATGGAGAATCAGGGTTTAAGAAGTCAGCTATTTGAATGGGATAGGTCACTGATGTTTGATTCAGAAATTTTCTCTCTCCAAATTTTTCTAAAACAAAAACTAAATGTCAAGATTGCAATGGGGAACAGCGGGGACTGCAAATCAGCCATTTGCAGCTCCCTCATCCTGAGGCTCACCCTATGCCAGAGGACTATGGCCCCTAAAGAATCATCCACAGGTCAAGATTCACTGGAGCATATTGGTGCTCTGGTGGTGCTTACCCCCACCCCCTCTATGACACCAAAGGCAGGGGTTGCAGGGACAGTAGCATAGCAGCTGGTTATACTAGCTCTATTCACCAGCTGGGGCCTAGACCCACACCAAAAGAATCATCAACTGGGGAGATGCAGCAGTTTTCCAGCTCTGCGGTGTGTCCAGAGCTGTGGAGAGATTCTGACCCATTCTTTTTAAAGTTACTTTTCTGTAGAGTAGTTGGCCTGAAAACACACGCTGTGTAGATGGATTCTAGATGTCCCATGCATTTACAATTCTTGATGTGGGTCCAAGCGCATACTCCTGCCTTTACTTCTGTTGACTCTGCTGAGCCGTATGTATATTTTATTGGAGAAAGTCCAGCACATTCAGTATGTAACCACTATACCCTACAACTAGTATATTTTTAGTGTAAAAAAGGCCCTACTGGAATCTGTTCCTGAATATCTGGCCAATTATTATATTTTAAAACATTTCTGATGATTCCATGAAATCCAAAGATTTTCTGATGCAGTTTTTTAAATTTCTTACCCCACCCTGAATTAACTGGTTTGAACTTCCCTTATCATGAACAGCACTTCATAGTGACGTGGAAAGTGTTCTGAGAAAATTTGGTGTATGAGATGGACTGTGTCTTATTGGTACTGGTGGGAGAAGAAACCACTTAATCTGTGTGGAATAGGTAAGATTAATAGAAATAAAATGGAATAAGATAGGAACAGTGAGTGATTCTCACATTGTTCTACACAGCTTTTGTTGGCAGTCCATGTAGATCTGGCTAGTCATATGGTGTTGGCTATTTTCCTTGTTTCTAGCTAATAACCTGCATTAAAAGAAGCTAATAATAGATGACGGTCCTGATATTACTTTTTCATGTGAGCAATTGCTTTAGTTGCCCAAGGAAGTTATGTATTAATAGATGAGGCAGATATGGGGCACCCCCATGACCCCAGCCCACACCCCCAGCCCTCTGCCTTGACCCCTGCACTCCCCTCTGCCCTGGCCCTGAACCCTTCACACCCTCCAGCCCTCTTCTCTGACCCCTGCATCCCCTCACACACCCCCAGCCCTTTGCCCTGACCCCTGCACCTCCCCACCACAACTGCAGCCCTGACTCTGGCACCCCCACACATACCCAGCCCCTCCCCCTAGCCCCCTGCCCTGACTCTTGCACCCCCCACATCCCCACTCCCACCCTGAGCACCAAACAGGAGCTCCAGCACACACACACCCCCGCTCATTCCCACCTGCACCCCTCGCACCAAATGGGAGCTGCTCAGGTAAGTGCTCCACATCCAAACCTCCTGCCCCAACCCTGAGCCCCCTCCCTCATTCTAGCTCCTGGCCAGACCTTACACCCCAACCCCCAGCCTGCTCCTTCATCCCCAGCCCTGTGCTCAGTGCACTCCCACGCTCAGCTCAGTGCAGAGAGAGGAAGAGAATGGCTAGAACCAGGGAGAAGGTAGGTATCTACTCTATGTGGACAGAGCCGGGCCGGCAGCCGGGACCCTGGCTGACAGGAGCCGGCGGACGGAACCCCAGACCAACAGTGGGCTGAACGGCAGCGGGCTGACTCTGGAGCACTTAGCCCATCAGACTAAAACTTTTGTATTTCAAAGAACATATTTGCAGGTTATAGTTACCTTTAATAGAAGGTAGCATGGCCTAGTGCATAGGATACTAGACTGAGACTTGGGAATTCTGTTTCCAATCTGCCACTGGGTGACCTTGGGCAAGTCACTTCACCTCCCTGTGCCTCAGTTTCCCCATCTGTAAAATGGAGTTAATGATGTTTACCTCCTTTTAAAGAGTTTTGAGATCTATGGAAGAAAAGTGCTATATAAGAGCTAGGTGTTATAATACAAGAAACAATACTTTACAGATCTAATTACATCATCTTTTGGGTAGTACTGTGATTTATTCTCCATCTAAGTACTTGCTGTGGGGCCCATCCTGCCAGTGGCTGTGTCTCCTCTGTTTCCAAAATCCAGTGGAAGTTGGGTGAGCTCAACAGACCCCTGCATTGGCCATTTGTCTGCAGTACTGTATCGAGCATAGCTATTTATAATGAACTCCTACTGGTCACTAGCGGGTGAACTGAGATCATCCAATGCCATAGCCTAAAATATTCACTCCCGATATGTAGAAGAGAGGAATGATATTTATTCATCCAGACAGTCTAACAGCTGTATTGTACAGTAGTGTTGGTATAGGGACATATGGATTATTGACAAAAGAGCTAAAAGGCAACTGTGAGGGCAAACTTGAAAATTAATATAGTAAAGGCAGGGGTTGTTGAGTGGCAAAGTGTCCATATTGTTTCTAATGGCATGGAAACGTAGTTGAGCCTTGGCTTTCTGAGCCAGCATCTATCATGGACAGAACAGTGTGTGGCTCCTGTAGGGTGGGCAAGTGAGTATGAGATTCAGAGATCCACACTCACCACCATCCTAGTATGAGGGAAAACCACTGGCAAACAGCTGGTCAGGAATAAAATCATGTCTACTTGTTTTCCAGTATTTATGCTATTTCCTGCAACTGTATTGTTACACAGGTTTATTCTGTCTGGAGGCTATGCGGAAAAGCAGTTAAAGCCCAGGATTTATTTTGCTGCTTCCTCAACAGTTTGTTGTGAATGTATAATGCTTGATATGGCATTGTGTGTACTCTATACTTGTTGCATAGCTGTGAATATTCAGCTAACTCATGTGTTAGTGTATCTGTTCCCTGAGTGAATGACGGTGCAAGCCTGCTCATCAGAATATTCCGAGGTGAGAATTAAAAATCTGACCCCTGAAAAGTTGTCAGGGCATCTTTGGAATTCACTTTTCATGAATGTTTGTACCAGTGAAACTTGCTCACTCAAATATTCAAGGAAAGCAAACACAAGAGGAGAACAAGGACTTTTTAAAAAAAATCCAAACAAAGATTCATGCAGGATCCAAGCAGCACTAAGCAATGGTGAAAGATGTTTGTTGAGCACAGGTTGGCCTGGGTTTTAGTTGAGGGGATGTGACTTGCAGTGAAGGACAGTTGTTGGTTAAACTGGCATGAGCCTGGACACAGTAGGGCTGTGTGACAGTTTTTAAAATCTGCAGAGCTGTGCTCTTGAGAAATCAGCCAGAAGTGCTGTGTGACATTATAAAAAGTCCCAGCTCTGTGGTGCCCCTTTGCAAAACACACCTATAATAAAGGGATGAAAGTGGGTCAGTTCCCTTTATCTGAAACAAATATATTCATATATATTGAGAGAGAAACAGGGATCAAAGGGTAAGCTACCTGCTGAGAAATATGGGGAAAAAGAACCACCTCCTGGTCTCAGCTGCCATTTGAATTGACAAAGAAGACAAGAGGCTTCATGAGTGGATCACAGAGCCTATCTTCATACTGATGAGATGTGGCTAGGGAAAGCAAGCAAAGGAATCTGCTGTAATCTGTGGTTTCAGGGTCTTTCTTATGGTATTTGTACTGAGAACTAGCATCTTGAAAATTAGCTGCAGAAAATCTGCATCCTCACTATCTGAAAGCGCAGGGATCTCTTGTCCAGGCAGCGACCTGTGAAAGAATGATACACAGGCTGTAAAAGAAAATATATCACGTGTCAATAAAAATGTCCAAAACATTGCTACAACCCTGTAAATATACATACTGTATAACTGTCTGTTATGTACAATTATATAGTGGGATGGTTAACGAATGACTGACCTGGGCCTATGCCAGTATTACTGCCACCTTTATGGGTAAAGAATTGTTTTGTTTGTGTTCTTTTTATGAGCGTTGGTTTTGCTAATAAGAAAAGGAGTAGGAGCATTTTTTCTTGGTTTTAAAATACTTTGCAAAAAGGGGAAACAAAGCTGCAGTTGGGGTATAATTGAATCACAGGGATCATTCTGCTACTTCCTCTCCAGCATGGACTCTGGCTCATTTACCCAGGCTTCCACCAGGTGTTTCAGGAAGGGGACTTCATTTGACATCAGGTGCTCAGTGGCCTGGGCCCTAGCTATCTAAAAGATTCCCCAAAGCTCCAGGTTGGAGGCCGTGGTCACCAGCTCAGTTCCTCAGGCACAATATAAGTCTGTGCAGGAGACAGAGCTTTCTGAGCCATCAGTCCTAGACCAGGGAAAGAACTCCCCCCGAAACTAAAGATCCCTCCAAACCTCACCACCTTCTGCTCTAAGTGCAAGGTGTGCTGCTTCGACCTGCCTTCTTGAATGCAAACACAGAGCAAAATGTACATACAGTGGCGAATTAGCCCCTGGGCCAACCGGGCCGGTCCCCAGGGGCCCTGGCCAATTGGGGGACCCTTAGAAAAATGGGCACTCCTGTGCCCCGACCCTCTTCACCTGCCCAGCACTCCTGCAGGGAAGCGGGGATGCCCCTGGGCTCCAACCCCAATCTCCAGCAGAAGCGTGGGGTGAGCAGAATAGGGCAAGCCTATGCGCCTCAACCCCGCTCCCTGGCAGGAGTGCTGGGCAGGCAGGGGAGGCCCCTGCCCTCTGGCCCAGCTCCCCGGCAGGAGTGCTGGGCTGGGGGGCGGGGTGGGGAGGGGCAAGCCCCCCTGTCCCGACCCCATTTCCCTGGATGGAGCGCTGGGGGCAGGAGTGGGGGGGACAGACTGCAGGCAGAAGGGGTGGGGAGAGGCCCGCACTTGCTCTGGCCCAGGGGCCCACAAACCCCTATACCACCCATGGTTACATAGGTTTGTTTTTAATCCTAACAAAACTCTCCACTGCACAGCCATTCCTCCCTGAGGGGAGAATGAACCACAGACAGCAGATGTTAGTCATGTCACTTAAGGCACTGAGAGGTGCTCAGCTACTGCAGTGATGAGACCAGTAGAAGAATCTATCTAGAATAGAATCAAATCAGTGGAAGAACCCAGATGGCATGTGGAATGGAAATGTACAGAACTGAACGCAGGGCTCCTGAGTCACAGTCTAGTGCTCTGGTCACTGGACTATCAGAGTTTGGGCTGCAATATATTGTTTATGTTACACCAATTGTCATGGGAATGTACCAGCCCAGGCATGAAATCAACTTGCCCACCCATTACAATTATGATGAAAATAGATTTCACTTGCTCACCAAACAAACACTGAAAATTACTCTTCCCACATGAGTTGTATTTTGCGGCACTGCCATATGCCTTCCAATATGCATTACTTGAAACTTTGCTTCCGTTAAGCTTAACAGTGGTGCATTTCTTAATTTTTATGATTCGACTAGAAGTTCAATGATAACTTGATAAATTAATCTAGCATTAAAGCACATTCACCCTTCAAGTCAGTATTATCTGCCTTCTAACTAAGATATTTCTAATCTTTTCTAAGGCCATATGTACAGTACAAAGTTTGGTCAATGTAAGTTACGTTGGCATACAGTTACCAACTTTTGTGTATTGCTCAGGCACGTGTACACTTGGCTGTTTGCATCGCCGCTGTATGTACTCCCCACAAGTGGTTGTGTTGATGAAAAATGCAGTGCACCAGAGATAGGTGTCCCAGTGTGCCCTACGCAGACATCTGGCATAATGCCTTATGGGATATTTTTGTAGTGATTTGCCCATGCATTTCTGGGAAGTAGGAGTTAAGGTCCCACAATGCCACTTTTTCCATCCTTCAATGTTTTTTCCATCCCATATTTCCACATTATTTAAAAAACTCTTCCAGTTCCATGTGTTGATTTGCAGTCCTCCACCATCTCCCAGGCAGAAGCATGAACCATACGGAGTTCAGTTCAATTTTAATCACCATTGCTAATACAGTATGCACGATTCTCCCGTGTTATTGGTACACCTCAGTCACTCCTATTCTCTGCCCGAGGCACATAATAGTCCAGTCTCCTGTGGGCTGTAATACTTTGTTCTAATTTTGGTTGTTTGGTTTAGTGGGCAGGTGCTGGGTGATGGTATGGCCTGTGATATACAGGAGCTCAGATTAGATGACCTGGTGGTTCCTTCTGGCCTTAATTTCTAGGACTATGATTTGCATATCTACAACCAGGTGTGCAAGGAGGAAGAAGAGGAGATGTTCAACCATGATGACTGGAAGCTGATGGAGGCAGCAAATAAAAATGCCAGGTTACTGCAGGCATTCATGGAGCAGATCCACCTAGTGGTTTGCTGCTTCTGGGCCTGAGAAACAAGCACTGATTGCTGGGATCACACTGCAGTGCAGGTTTGGGATGATAAGCAATTGCTGCAGAACTTTCAGATGTGGAAGGCCACGTTTCTGGATTCGTGTACTGAGCTCCAGCCAGGGACACCAGAATGAGAGCTGCTTAGACAGAGGAGAAGCCAGCAGTGATCACGCTCTGGAAGCTTGCAGTGCCAGATTGCTTTCTGTCACTGGCCAATCTATTTGGAGTTGGAAATTCCACAGTGAGGGCCATCATCATCCAAATGTGAAATGCCATTAAATGTTTCCTCCTGCACAGGACTGTAACTCTCGGCCATTGGGGTGAGGTGATAGATGGGACACACATCTCTATTCTGACATCAACTCACCTAGCCAGTGAGTACATAAAAAGAAAGGAATACTTTTTCAAGGTCATATAAGAGATGGTGGCTCACTGGGGATGCATCACTGATATCAGGGTGGACTGCCCAGGAAAGGTGCATGATGCTTGCATCTTTAAGAACACAGGACTTTTCTAAAAGCTGCAAGCAGGAACATTCTTTCCTGACTGGTGCATTCCCTTCGGTGATGTTGGAATGCCTATAGTGATTCTGGGGAACCCAGCCTACCCCCTGCTTTCCTGGCTCATAAAGCCGTACACTGGCCACTTCGACAGCATCAAAGAAAAATTGAACTACCAGTTCAGTAGGAGCAGGATGACAGTTGAATGTAATTTTGGTAGATGAAATGGTCACTAGTGATGTTTACTAACCAGTTTGGATCTCAGGAAGGCAAACATCCCCATTGTTATATTTGTGAGGTGAAGGGGGAAAGGCAGGGAGAGGGGGTGAGGTGAACCAGATATCTGCTGAACTTTTGAACAGCCAGACTTAAGGGCGATTAGAATAGCCAACTGTGGAGCTGTACAGCTGAGGGAGACCTTAAAAGCATGTTAACAGTCAGCCAGAGTAGTATTGTGTGATGCTTTTATGGACTGCTAGTGTGCCTTAGTGTATGGAGCTTAAATATGGGTGGGTTATTGCCCCCCCGCCCATTGTGAATTTTGTATCTCTGCAAGTATGCTTGGCGTAAACTAATACTCTGAGTTTCCGAAAACAGAACTTCAGTGTTTGCAAAGAAAAAGGAAACAAATTAAAAGTGCAAAAACAAAGGGTAGATGCATCGAAGCAGCAGTGTAAGAGGGTAACATACTTTTAAAAACATTTATGATATGTGTTAAAAACATACACATTACAGTGTTTCATTCTTGCTACAAACAGGTAGTGCATTGTGCTGATTCTGTGGGTGTCGTTATGGTATTCCCTGTTTTCCCCTGACATGGGGTGGTAATGGTAAGGGTTCATACTGTGCTGCCATCTGTTTTGTTGGGGCAGGTATAGGAAGCAGCAACCATGGATTGGAGAGGCTGCTGTGTCCAAGATCTTTGGGCCTGTAGCTCAATAATCTCTGCAATATCTAAATTTGTTGCCTGAGCAAATCCATGAGATCCTGGTGCAGTTCTCAATGTATCTCTCGGTCCCTCTGCCTCTCCTGAGGAAACCGCTCTCTCCATTCTTGGTCCTTCTTCTTGGTCTCAGACATTTGGCCCCTCCAATCTCTGTGTTCAAGATCAGCAGCTGTAAACGGCTCTGGAGGATCTTGTAGGATGTATCCTCCCTGGTCTGCTTCTTTCTTTGCCTGATCAGGGTCAGATGTTCAACAGGAATGGAGGGGGCACCTCTCAAAGCCAGCCCTCCAGAGGCTGTTGATTAAAACAGATGGATATAGCATTATATTTACAGTCACAATGGAAAGGAAAAGATAGGTTTCAAAACTCCCTTATATTATTCCCATACATTTCTTTAATAAGAAATGCTAATGGTCACTTTAGCTTTAGAGCACCTCCTTACAGCACCATTCTGCACCTCAAGCTATGGTGAGTATGTGGGATGGTCTGTAGCCTGGAAGCTATAGATGTTGGGTGTACCTTGACATGAGTACAGGGAAACTGTGGTGAGTAGTGCTAATAATTTCCCAGGCAGTGGTGCTTTTGGCTGATATCTCACTCCTGAGGGTAACAAAAGCACAGAGAACCCAGCTGCTACTGCCACCCCAGAGCTGCCCGGGACCACATGCTATAAGTCTATTTACTGCAATGGTGCTGCAGAACTCCTCGCAAAGTGGCATGGGAATGTCTTCTATTGTGGGGAAAGAAACAAGGCTGCCATCCCTAGAAATGTTCGGGAGAGGTCTGTGGAGTCTGTCCGGAAAGTTTTATTGAGATTGTTCAAGAGGATATAAGAGACATTTCTGCTCAGATAAACAAAGCACGTCTCATGGGGAGAATTGTGATCCCACATGCCAAACCGAATAAGCAACAGAATGGAAAAGCAGGTGCCGTCTCTGACTGTTTCTTCTGCCTGTAACTGAGCACAAGGCACTGATCTGATGTGGGCTGTGTAATTCAAGATGTTTGTTATCAAGGTGTTGTTATCAAGGAAGTGCCAAGAGATAGGAGAAAGGCAACTGGCAAAACATTTCCTGTTTGTAGTTCTAAAATCAAGATGACCTTTCCCTGTTTGCTTTTAGGCCCCTTTGCTTCATTCAATCAGATGTCAGGATTTCCTGAGCGTCAGCTTCAGTGCAGCATCTTTAATCAAGCACTAAAGTTGTCTTAAATATCAACACTATGTCAACATGTTTGGCAAAAAGAAACCTGATACTCTTAATCAAAGCTACAACTGCTCCATCAACTTTCCAGAAGCAGAAGTTCCCTTTTGGTGCATTTACTCCCTCTACAAAACTAAACTACGGGCACTCTGGAGCTAGCTCAAGGAAAATATGCAGAAGTGGTTCTCTCTCCCCTCCATGTTTCCAGTGGGGTCCTCTTTTCTTAAAGACAGCTCCCTCTAGCCTTGTGTGGACTATCAAGCTCTGAACAAGGTTAGAATCCAAAAGACATTGGCACCCTGACAGTAGGATTGTCTGTCTATGTGGACTCTCTCCTTCAGGCCCTACACTCCCAGCACTCCCAGCTATCTTCGAGACACCACTGACTTCCTGAGGAAACTACAATCCATCGGTGATCTTCCTGATAACACCCTCCTGGCCGCTATGGATGTAGAAGCCCTCTACACCACTATTCCACACAAAGATTGACTACAAGCTATCAGAAACAGTATCCCCGATAATGTCACGGCAAACCTGGTGGCTGAACTTTGTGAGTTTGTCCTCACCCACAACTATTTCACATTTGGGGACAATATATACCTTCAAGTCAGCGGCACTGCTATGGGTACCCGCATAGCCCCACAGTGTGCCAACATTTTTATGGCTGACTTAGAACAATGCTTCCTTAGCTCTCGTCCCCTAATGCCCCTACTCTACTTGTGCTACATTGATGACATCTTCATCATCTGGACCCATGGAAAAGAAGCCCTTGAGGAATTCCATCATGATTTCAACAATTTCCAGCCCACCATCAACCTCAGCCAAGATCAATCCACACAAGCGGTCCATTTCCTGGACACTACTGTGCTAATAAGCAATGGTCCCATAAACACCACCCTATACCAGAAACCTACTGACCACTACACTTACCTACATGCCTCCAGCTTCCATCCAGGACACACCACACAATCCATTGTCTACAGCCAAGCTCTAAGATACAACCACATTTGCTCCAATCCCTCAGACAGAGCCAAACACCTTCAGGATCTCTATCAAGCATTCTTAAAACTACAATACCCACCTACTGAAGTGAAGAAACAGATTGACAGATTACCCAGAAGAGTACCCAGAAGTCACCTACTACAGGACAGGCCTAACGAAGAAAATAACAGAAAGCCACTAGCTGTCACCTTCAGCCTCCAGCTAAAACCTCTCCAATGTATCATCAGATTTACAGCTTATCCTGAAAAATGATCCCTCACTCTCACAGATCTAGGGAGACAGACCAGTCCTCGCTTACAGACAGCCCCCCAACCTGAAGCAAATACTCACCAGCAACCACACACAAAAACACTAACCCAGGAACCTATCCTTGCAACAAAGCCCTATGCCAACTCTGTCCACATATTTATTCAAGTGACTCCACCATAGGACCTAATCATATTAGCCACGCCATTAGGGGCTCGTTCACCTGCACATCTACCAATGTGATATATGCCATCATGTGCCAGCAATGCCCCTCTGCCATCTACATTGTCCAAACTGGACAGTCTCTATGCAAAAGAATAAATGGACACAAATCTGACATCAGGAATCATAAGATTCAAAAACCAGTAGGAGAACTATTCAACCTCTCTGGCCACTCAGTAACAAACTTAAAGGTGGCAATTTTGCAACAGAAAAGCTTCAAAAACCGACTCCAACAAGAAACTGCTGAGCTTGAATTAATATGCAAACTAGATACCCTTAACTTGGGTTTGAATAGAGACTGGGAGTGGCCGGGTCATTACACATATTGAGTCTATTTCCTTAAGTTAAGTGTCCTCACACCTTCTTGTCAACTCTCTAAATGGGACATCTTGATTATCACTACAAAAGTTTTTTTCTCCTGCCAATAATAGCTCATCTTAACTAATTAGCATCTCACAGTTTGTATGGTAACTTCCAGCTTACCTGTGTGTGTGTATATATATATATCTTACTATATGTTCCATTCTATGCATCCGATGAAGTGAGCTGTAGCTGACAAAAGCTTATGCTCTAATAAATTTGTTAGTCTCGAAGGTGCCACAAGAATGCCTGTTCTTAATCCTAAACTTGTACCCCATACCATTTACTAATGAATGGTTCGAAAGATTCCACTTTACCAAGGTTTTCACAACAGGAAGGAGACAAATGAGGACTGTCTTTTGTACCAGGTAAGGCCATTTCAAATATTTAACCATGCCATTTGGATTGTCCAATGCCCTGGCAACTTTCCAGCATTTAATAAATGACATCTTTAGTGACATTCTGGACCAATTTTTCATCATTTTACATGGGCAATATCCTCATTTTCTTTGAAAGTAAGGAATCCACAGTCGTCATGTGTGCACTGTCTTGGAGGGCCTCTGTCAAACCCATCTCTATGTGAAGCTTGAGAAATGTGAGTTCAATACGGACACAGTGGAATTCTTGGGATGTATCATCTTACCTGAGGGGCTCACCATGGACTCGCATAAGGTGGCAGCAATATCTGACTGGGCTGTACCCACAAACATATGCAGGGGTTAGCTAAGGGACAACCTAGGTATTGAAACTGTGTCACAAATTGTTGCTCTTGGGCCTTTTTGGCCTATTCAAGACCTGGAATTTGGTCTTGAGAATCTTCTGGTGGACAGGCCTATGATCTTACAACAAGGATTATATAAGTTCCTGTGACCTCTGCCCCCAAACCAAGAATCCACAACCAAGATCCTTAAGTCTGACCTCTGCCCAAGGCTCTGCAGTCTTGATCTACTTTATCATTGTAGATCTGCTATGTTCCCAGGGACACTAGTTGCTCTAGACCTCCTAACAAAGATGGCAAACTTTGTCCCTTGCCATTCCTACTGCACAGGGGATACTCAGCTGATCCAAGAAAATGTCTTCCATTATCATGAGTTACTAATGGGAATTTTATTGGAATGGGCTCCCTGGTTCATCTCCCAGTTCTGGTGGGAATTTCTCAGACTCCTTCGTATTGAGTCTCTCACCTTGTCCACCTACCACCTGCAGACTAATTGACTCGCACTGTTTGCCTGTCAAATCTTGGAGCAGTATCTTTGCTGCTTTCGGAGTTACCCCCAGGACAAATGTCTCCCTCTGCTGTGCTACACTAAATTCACATATAATAATGCAATGCAACATAGCCCATTCTTTGCAAACTGTGGCTTCCACTCCTGCTTCCACTCACACTTGCCCAAGAGTTCCCCAGTAGTGTCCACCATGGATTTAGCCTCCCACCTACACTGGGTGAACGCCAGAACAAGGAACACTTGAAGTCCTCCAAAGAAGCCTATAAACTCCAAGCAGACAAGACCATCAGGTTGCCCCCAATCTGGCTGTAGGGGGCAAGATGTGGCTTTCTGCCCAGAACCTTAAAATGAGCTGCCCATCCACCAAACCAGCCAACCAATATCTGAGCCCCTTCAAGATTGGGTTAACCCAGTGGCCTTCAGGTTACATCTCCTTGAGTGCTTCAAGATCCACCCTGTCTTTCACATCTCACTTTTAAAGTCCTACACCAAGAACCCATACCCAAACCGCTCCAACACACCACCATCACCCATAACAGTTCATGGACAGAAAGACAATGTTTCCTACTATATTTTAATGGTTTTGAGTTGCATGGTTTCAGTTCCATAATTTTAATATAATTATATTATTTTAAGAATGATTCAGGAGTCTTGATTTATTAATTACTTAAATGCCGACAGCATGCTTGGTGCTGTATAAGACACATGATGAGTGTTAATTATTTCCCTCCTAAGTTTGTCAAGCTGGGCAATCATGGCTTGATGTGATCCCCAGTTACCTCTTACTAATCTGGTTGTGGGCAGTCAGTTGCCAGGCAGGTATAATTCAGAATGTATAATTAATTAAGGGAAGGCAATCTCAGCCAGAGAGTTCCCCACATCTAGCTAGTAAAGCTATGTGCTGGAAACCTTTCTGTGCACTCTTCTGGCTGGATAATGCTGTTTACTGTAAACATTGTCATTGACTAATATATTAGTAGAACCCTCACAAAATAATTTTGATACATAAGGTAAAGATGGGCTCAAACCTAAACTCTGGATCCAATCTCTTCCAAACTATGAGGCGGTTGAAATCTAGAACTGAACTTTGCATCTGGATCCTCTCTCTAGGAATTGCCTTACTGTATTCAGATCTATGGTCCATCTATGGTTCACCATCCTGTTTCCAGCAATGCCCAGTACCAGATGCTTCAGAGGAAGGTACAAGAAACCCTGCACATGGGAGTTATGGATGTATAGGATTTTGGAAACTTCCTGCCCCTATGAAGTTTCCTCCTTGCCCTTAATTGTTGGAGGTTGGTTTATGTTCCACTAGATTGGGCAAGTTGAATTTTTCATTGTTGGCATATGGGAATAATAATTGAATGTAATAAATGGACCCTTTAAATGACATTGCTGTGTATATTAAATGACAAATTGACTGCATTGTTGTTATAGAGCACAGGACTAGTAGAAATTAGTAGGTTAACATGCAATAAAAAAAATCCATAAAGTACATGCTGGTTTGTTTGCTGTGTGTTACAAATAATGTCTAACCTGATTTTGAAGTTAGTAAGTTGTTAACCCAGTTTCAGAGATGTATTATGTAAGGACAACTTCTACAGTGCTAGCGTGAGAATAACAAGCTCATAGTTTTCATATTCAGTTTCTTACGTCAAGTCATCTATGAAAGATTGATTAAAGAAGCTCATGTTTATTTAGTAATGTGACTCTCATTGCAATATGGGAGGTCCATTGTACATGCTGTACATATATAGGTCCTGCAGTTGCCATTGGATTGTTATTGTAAGGGCTTTGCCCAAGCGTGAAGGTCACAGGTAGTGAAGAGATTGGCTGTATCAGAACAAAACTGAAGAGGTGTTTTTCATTTTGAGAGTTTAAAGGGGTGTGAGGAATCTTTCTGAACAGTAAGTTTAGGAGGTGTCATTATAGTTTAGTCATTATAGGTATAGTTTTATTGAGTGACACCAAGAATGAATTTGGCCCCACTAGCATATATTAAAAACGTCTCTGTATAAAATTTCTTTTACCACTTGTGCATGGTCGCTGTATAGCCACAACAGTCGTCCTTTGTCACTGAGTTTTTTAGCAGGCGATTTCCTTCAGATGTCCCTTACTGGCCAGAACTACACAAGACTGAGTCCCTCCCTCCTGTGAAGTGTCCCTGCTGCAGGATGTTCTACAGGCCCTTCATTAAGACTTGGCTGTTTTATTTTACTCCCTGGCTCCCTCTTCCTCAGAAGTCTCTTAAAGGTGAGGAAACCCCTGTCCTTCCTTCTCCCTCATTTGCCACATCTCACTAGGATGTCCAGGTTGTGTATTCTGTTTAAAAAAAACTGGGTCTTTTTCTCAAGCTTGAGAACTGATGGTTCCCTCCCTCTCCTAATTTGTGATCTGAGTCTCCCATGGCATTGATTCTACCAGTACTACCTCCACTCCACCACCTTTTTCCCTTAAGGAGAACTGCATTTTTGTTCATTGTCTCTATAAATAAAGGCACCCACCCTGACACTGCATGTGGGACACGAGCTAACCTTTTTACATGGAGTCTATATGCCCATATCAGGATTAAGTAAAGTTTACAGAGATTCTAGCACAGGGTCTTATGCAACGCCCACTAAAGGAAACTGGACATATAGTCTGTGATATGCTTTAGAGAGCCCACCAGAGCCTCATAGATAAATGTAGTGCTACAAAATATTAGGTCAGGTTTGTAATGCTTCAGACTATACTTAAGTTAAAATTATATACTATATAATATATAATACTCAAATTAAAAAATAATTTTGCACAGGAGCTAACTGAACATTTAATAAGGCTGCAGGCATCCTCTGAAGTGATGAGGTGTAGTTCCACAGTATCCTGCAATGATCATGAGTTCAAAGTATTTAATCAGCTCATTTCATGCTTTTTCTCCATTTCCATACTTTTGCAATAAAATCTGCTTTTAAGAGAACTGCAACTATATCTTCTAGCTGGTTAATTTCAGCTGACCGCTGAAGGGCTACTTGGATAGAGAGGAACTGATCTCTGACAAATGCTGGTAACAGCCACCTGTGAGTGTAAAGAGCCAAAAGAACAAGATACCCCAGGGACAGCGTCTTGAAGGAATCTTCCAAAATAAGGATCAAGGCTTGAGGAATATGCTGCCACTGGGAGAGGCCAATGACAGCTGGATACTGACATGTTAAGAAGTGGGCTGTATTGTTTTGAAGGAAATCTGGAATATTTTGGACTATCAAGACAAAAATATGGTTGGTTATAGCTATTCTTCTGGAGTGAAGGATTTTGCCAGTGAAACGGTGAGAAAATGTGCCAGTACAAGAGCAAAGATCAATATTAAAGTTGAGCAACACATTATAAATAGAGTGATGCTGGCAGGAAATTCCCATAAAAACTGGTAGGTCAGGTAGTTCTTAAATATACAATATCTCGTACCTCTCCCACACTGTTGAAAATGTGTGTTACTTCTCTATGTAAATATTTTCCTACGGATGATACCGCAGGGATGAGAGTTTACTTAAATCTACTGTCAGTAAAATCCTAACCCTATTTTCTAAATCTCAGGATGTCATTTTAGGGCTTGCCTATTCTACAAAGCTGTACAGGCATAGTTAAAGCCATACAACCCCCCATTGTGTAAATGCAGTTATATACCCATAAAGGTGCCTTTTATCAATACAGTTATTCCCATATGGGAAGGGTAATAACTATCCCTGTATTAAGTCACTTTATAGGTGTAACTGTGTCCACACCAGGGCTCTTACCAGTATAACTATTCTGGTAAAAATCACCCCTGCCAGTGAAATAATTGCATCAATAAAACTTATATATGTAGACCAGATCTTAGAATGTATAAATGTATTTCTGAGGGGATCTAGGGCCTCCCATGAGGTGCTGAATCACTGAAATTGGTGGGAATCAAAGGCACACAGCTAGGAGATGCTTGGCCTCTTCCAGAATTATGATTCATATCCTTAAATTGTTGTTTTGCTCTTCCATCTCTGAACACCCAGTTATCTATCTAGATAGGTCGGGGCACACCTTAATTCTGGCATATCCTAACTTCTGAATGCTTGACTGTGCAATCTTAATGTTCCTTTTAAAGTAATGTTTTATTGTGATGTAGTAAATACTAGTGCATTTATTATTTAGTAACACTACACACTAGTTTATTTTACATTTTATTTCACAATATCATGTTTTAGTAGCTAGTGTCTTACACTAGGATGGTTTCAGTAACACTCCTGAAGGGTTCAGAAAGATAATAGAGTTTAAGGCCAGAAGGGACCACCAGATCTAGTCTGACCTGCTGTATATCACATGGCCCCCAGCACCTGCACATTAAACTCAACAGGTCAGGCTGTAGCCTCTTGGATTTCAGAATTAATATCCACAGATTGCAAATTTGGTTTAGTTGGTCCAGGCAATACCACTGAGTGTCTAATATATGATGCTGAAAGATCCCCAATACCAGACACTCCCCCACACACCGCTCCTGTGATCAGTATGTACTAACTTTTATTCTCTATTCGGCCTCAAATAATAACTATAATATTACTTAGCTTTTATACAGCACTCTTTATGCATGGATCTCCAAGCTCTATACAAAGGAGAGTTTGATGCTCCCCATTTTACAGAAGGGGAATCTGATCCACAGAGCAGTGACTGTCCTAAGTTCTTTCACAGTAGGCTAACTGCAGAGCCAGGAACAGAACCCCAGGTTGCTATTTTCAGAGCTGCCTAAGAAATTTAGCCACACTGAAATTTATGGGAGTTGTGTAGCTAAATCTGCTAGTTAACTTTGAAAAGCTCAGCCCAGATCTCTTAACCCTCAGACAGTCCCAAATCCTACTCAGTAGACAAGGAGGCTATAGTATAAAATGTACCTAATGTGACTTTCAGGTACATATGCAAAGAGAGAAAAAATTAGGCCCTGGGCAAACTCCAGAGCACTAGGCACAATCCCCTGCAATGTTCATAGCCCAGAATCACAGCATCTTCAATAGGAATGGAACTGGACCCAGTCTCCTGGTTTTAAAAAGCAAACTGCAATCATTCTCAAATCTCTCTTAAAATCTCTATACCTCAGTCTTGTGACGGATGTGAATAAGATACAGCATGATGTCTCCCTTACTTCTTTATATCCACTGCATTCTTAATATCAGCAACTGTTTTTCCAGAGTACTATTCAACAGAGCCATAAACACCCTTTGTCATTTAGGAAGTGTATTGTGCAGGTTAGAACTCACTTCATCATTTCAGTTCCTTTGGTGAGAGGCTTCTGCTAACGTTGGCTGAAAGTCCTAGAGTCTCCATCCTTGAGGTTGGTATGTCTGCAGCATGTGAACTTATCATATTATCTCCCAAGAGGATTATAAAGTTTCCTATTTGCAAAGCACTTTGAGATCCTGGCCTAGCATTTGTGGAATAGGGAGAGAATGGCACTGTCATGGTGGACGAGCTTCTATTTCAGTACCGAGAAAAATTTCGTCTCTCAAACAGGATGAAGATCCCAGAAACCCTGATACATGTGCCAAATAAAACAGAGAATCCTAAATATTAGTGATAGAAGACATCTATTCAACCACTTCCCCTTGATAGTTCAGGATTTTTCTGTATAGTACTTTCCCCCATCTTTTGTCCAAAGTAGCGTAAAATGTCTCAAGTGATGAGACTTTCACTCCTTCCCTTCAGAAACTATACTGAGGCTATTACCCTGGAATTGCGGGGAATGTTCCCCCATAGTTTGATCATGCTAACTGCAGCCATATTGTGTGCATTCAGCCACCATGAATTAATAAAATAGAACATCACATAGTTAAGAGTTAATTGGACAAGCAAGACTTTTGGAGGCAAGGTCAAATACTAGCTGCAGACTTGCAGTTTCTGCTAATCAGAATGGGAGGAGGGGAGAAATGAGTCAAGAAATTATGAGACTGAAAGAAAATAAATAGTTGGAGACATTGAGTTTGGCACCTTTGATATAGAAGCTTATTATGGTTAAGGTTGTTAGGAATCTTTTTTGATAAGTAGTTAATTGAAGTTAGAAGAAGTGATGACCCAGTAAGGGTCACTATGAGCTATGTGTTTTGTAAAAAAATAGTTATAAAATGACTAGATAGTAGAGTGTGAGTACTTTGGAGAAGTTCTCTGAAGCTATCCTGAGAGACCTTTTCCTGACACCATGCTCCCTGGCAGGGAAGCAATCGATCATCACTGACCTGCTGCTAATTACTCAATACCATCTCAGATTTTAGGTAATTATGTGGGATGGTCTAAACATATTGCTTATGTCTGTGTGTGCTTAAATCTAGTAAATAGTAGTTTTATACAAGAGCACACTTACTTGTATCAATCTTTCATCAGCTGGAAGCACTGTGTTCCCTTTGATTTATTCCTGACATTGCCTGGAGTGAAACAGTTAAGTTACTACTGCTTTGGGTTCTGAAAAACTTGGGTAACTGGGCTAAATGCATCTAATTTTTCCCTTCCTTAATTGCATCTCATTACTGCTAGTGATGTGCTCTGCGGAATAGCGTAGTTGATTGGGCAAGCACTGGAATGAGTCCCCACATTTCTCAGCTAATGAAATAAATCTGTTTCCTTTTCTTCCCTCTCCTACTAATTATACTAAATTGGCCAAGTAATTCTGCCAGTTTGTTGAAAATATGGAAATAAATAACTTTATCAAAATATAGGTTTCAGAGTAACAGCCGTGTTAGTCTGTATTCGCAAAAAGAAAAGGAGTACTTGTGGCACCTTAGAGACTAACCAATTTATTTGAGCATAAGCTTTTGTGAGCTACAGCTCACTTCATTGGATGCATACTGTGGAAACTGCAGAAGACATTATATACACAGAGACCATGAAACAATACCTCCTCCCACCCCACTCTCCTGCTGGTAATAGCTTATCTAAAGTGATCACTCTCCTTACAATGTGCATGATAATCAAGCTGGGCCATTTCCAGCACAAATCCAGGTTTTCTCACCCTCCGCCCCCCCTCCCCCGCACAGAAACTCACTCTCCTGCTGGTAATAGCCCATCCAAAGTGACCATTCTCTTTACAATGTGTATGATAATCAAGGTGGGCCATTTCCAGCACAAATCCAGGTTTTCTCACCCTCCCCCCCCTTCCAAAAACCACACACACAAACTCACTCTCCTGCTGGTAATAGCTTATACAAAGTGACCACTCTCCTTACAATGTGTATGAAAATCAATGTGGGCCATTTCCAGGAGTGAGTTTGTGTGTGTGTGTTTTGGGGGAGGGAGGGTGAGAAAACCTGGATTTGTGCTGGAAATGGCCCACCTTGATTATCATATACATTGTAAGGAGAGTGATCACTTTAGATAAGCTATTACCAGCAGGAGAGTGGGGTGGGAGGAGGTATTGTTTCATGGTCTCTGTGTATATAATGTCTTCTGCAGTTTCCACAGTATGCATCCGATGAAGTGAGCTGTAGCTCACGAAAGCTTATGCTCAAATAAATTGGTTTATCAAAATATAGTAATTTAATTATTTCTTGTCCCATATAACCACCTGTCTTTAAGGTCCTTGCTTAGCAAAACCAGATGGTTTTTCCCAGCAATGGGGTGAAGGTAGGATGGGTGAAGGTCAAAAGTAAATTAACTTCAAATTCAGCTTGCTTATGCCAGTGTGAATTTGATCTATTATATTAGAATCAAATTCTCACTGACACTGTAGAAGTTCATCCATTATGTCAGGTTACGAATCTCCCATTGTCATTCCTCTCAGTGAGGAAACTGTTCATTTGAGAGAGAGTCTACCTGCTTTGGAAATCTATATCTATCTATATATTATGTGACAGACTCAGATCAGAAGGATAAGAGAGTAGTAGAAGCTTCAGAATGAGCAGGTCCCTGTTCCATGGATAGCCAAACAAAGGCTACTCCAGACTAATCAAGACACTTGATGCCAATTAACCAGTTAACGCCCTTAGGCTAACAGAGACAGCTAGAATCAATCAAGGTCTCACTCATACTGTTTAAAAGCTCTCCTTTCCAGCCCCCCTGGGGGAAGTCCAGGTGAAAGGAGCTGGAGGAGAGGAAGCATTGCTGAATCCTGAGGTCCGGGTGAAGCTAGGAAAAGGGGACCATGGGGAAGTGGCCCAGGGAATCAAAGCAGGGTCAGTGGTGGAGGGAAAACCACGAACAGCTGCTACCATTAGGGTCCTTGGGCTGGAACCCGGAGTATGGGGTGGGCCTGGGTTCCCCCCTCCCCCCATGCTTTACAGAGATCTCCTTGAGAGGCGAAGCAGACTTTGGTCCAGGCAGGAGGCCAAACTGCACCTACTGAGCACTAAAGAGCAACAGAGACTGTGGGTATTCCACCTTCGCACCTCCCATACTGGCCTGTGATGAAAGTAACTCAATAAGCTGTGACCTTTGCTGCTATACTGAGAAAGGGAGGTCATACTGAGGGCCTTAGCGAACTTCTGAGGCCACTGAATCCACCTGGAAGTGCGGGACCCACCAATACAGGCTTGGAGCTTTGTCACAACTGGTGTGAGAAGTGGGATAATTGATTTATCATTCACTGCACGGTGGAAGAAAGGAGAGTTTTAAATAAAAAAATTAAAAAACACACCCCCCCAAAAAAAGCACTGGGTTTGAGGCATTCTCACCACAATGGAAGAAGTAATAAAAGCACTGTTGCAAGCCACTGCAGCCCAGCAGGAGGCGACTGGAGCCCATGAGATGGTGCAACAGTAATCCATGCAGCTACAACAAGAGACAGGCCTCTCCGGATCAAGCCCTCTTACTGGAGCTGGTAGACCAACTGAAAGCCCTCACCGCCAAAAACCAAGGATCTGAAGGGTCACAAGTATGGAGGGCTGCTGGTTGTCTACGGAAGATGACAGCCAATGACGACAGAGGCATATCTCCTCTCCTTTGAGAGGACCGCCTTTTGAGAGGCATGGCCCCAGGACCAGTGGGCTAGCATCCTCACTCCCTTCTTATGTGGAGAAGCCCAGAAAGCTTATCATGACATGCCTGTTGAAGCTGCCATTGACTACCCTCAGCTGAAAGCAGAGATCCTGGCACAATTGGGGTAACAACTGCAGTACAGGCCCAGAGATACCATGAGTGGAGGTACCAGGAGGGCAAGCCTCCGAGGTCCCAATTGTTCGACCTCATCCACTTTGCACAGAAGTGGTTACGACCCGAGGCATGCAACCTGGAGGAAATGTTGGAAACTTTGGTCATAGACCGCTATATGAGGGGATTGCCGCCGGATCTTCGTGCATGGGTGGGCCAGAAAGGCCCCTCCACTTATGATGGTGTAATCACGTTCGTGAAGAGATGGATAGCAGCCTGAGAGCTGTCCCGACGACCCAGAGAAGCCCCCTTCCAAAACAAGTACCCAGCCCCGACCCCAGCAGGCCAGATAACCAAGCACCTGGGGAGCTCCAGGTGGAAGAAGGTAGTAGCCACAGAGAAGGGGGGGAATAGCCTGAACAGGGGGAACCATGGGGCAAAGACCCCTAACCCAAGAGACAAAGGAATTGGATATTTGGTCCTGCCAGAGGGGCGGGAGAGTGGAGAGGACACTGAAGTCAAGGAGTCATCCCTAACAGAAAGGCACCCCCCATTCTTTGCTGAAATATCACAAGAGTTGTTCCCTGCCCCCAGAAAGGGCAGAAAAACCAAGAGGGAAAGGAGGGAGGCAAAGGCTTTGGGCACCCGGATTCTGCTTCAGGGCCAGAACATGGCCCTGGTAGGCCAGTGAGCCTGTGAAACTGAGGGAGAGACCCCCTGAAGTGGAGGAGGAAGCAGAGGCTAGTCACAACCTCAATGCCACTGAACTGACTAAGGAGATGGAGGCTAGTCCCTCGGAGTCCGGTCAATAGGTCCCAAAAGAGAGACTTTCAGGCAAGACCAGGAAGAAGACCCCAGGTATGCTAATGTCAGAAAAGAGGTAGCCGAGATAGATGGGGTACCTGTGGAGGGAAAGGCCCGAGGACCAGCACCCTATTTCATGATTTAAAAAGGCCTCCTGTACCGGGTGGTTCAAATGCAGGAACAAGTCATTAACCAGCTCCTGGTATCCCAAAACCATCAGAGGGCAATATTAAGTCTCACCCATAGTCACCTCTTTGGGGGACACTTGGGGGTAGAGAAGACTCAGGCACGGATCTTGCATAGATTCTTTTGGCCAGGGGTACATGAGGATGTCCGGCAGTACTGTGCCTCCTGCCCTGAGTGTCAATTGCACAGCCCTCACCCACATCTAAGAGCCCCTTTGATACCCCTACCAATCATTGAGATCCCTTTTGAGCGAATAGCCATGGACCTGGTGGGGCCTCTAGAGAAGACAACTTGAGGTCACCAATATGTGCTTGTCATCTTGGACTATGCAACCATGTATCCAGAGGCCGTTCCCCTATGAAATACAGCCTCCAAGTCCATAGCAAAGGCGCTGGTGGAAATTTTTACCCGAGTAGGGCTACAAAAAGAGATTCTAACAGACCAAGGAATGCCTTTCATGTCTAAGCTGATGAAGGACCTCTGCTCTATGCTCCATGTCCAGACTCTGCAAACCTCGGTTTACCACCTGCAGACCGACTGCCTGGTAGAGAGATTCAACCAGACCCTCAAAGCCAGGATAAAAAAGGTGATAAGCAGGGATGGAAAAGACTGGGATACCCTGTTGCCCTATCTTATGTTCACCATCTGTGAAGTTTCCCAAGCCTCCACTGGATTCTCTCCCTTTGAGCTATTATATGGCCGCCACCCCCAGGGCATACTGATATAGCTAGGGAGATTTGGGAAGAGGAGCCCAATACAGGGAAGAATATAGTTGAGCATGTATTGCAAATGAGAGACAGTATAACCCGAGTCACCCCACTAGCGCAGGAGCACCTGGAGAGGGCCCAAAAAGCCCAACAAGCTCACTACAACTGCCAAGCAAAGGTTCGGCAGTTCCAACCCGGAGACGAGTAATCTCCGTGTTAGTACCCACGGCAGAGAGTAAACTCTTGGCCCAGTGGCAGGAACCCTAATGGTAGGAACTGTCAGTATAGTATATTCAAAATGAAAATAGCTTCTAATGATCTTTGTTTTCTGTCAAATAAATTATGTGACCCAACTGTCTTAATTATTTGGCAAATTGCTGAGTGGAAGAAATTGAAAGAGACCTTCACAAAATGGGAAATGACAAAGCAGGAACTGTGGAAAACTGGGAAATATTGATATTAGTCTTTATAAACGTGATGTGCCCTCCTCCAGTGTATTTGTGTGATATTATCCTGCCTGAATAATACAGCTAGACCAAAAGGGATTAGTGTAGTGTCAGAGCAGCAGCCAGGTCCCATCCAGACCAGGTTTACTGACTCAGAGGGACCTGGAGTGGAGGAAACTACTCCTGAGGAGAACTGGCTGGTGTCACTGGAAGAAAAACAGCTTGCTGATTGGGACTAACAGAGCCAACATGAACTGGAACTTGTGAGACTAGGGAACCAGGAACACACTGATCTGATAAGCAGGGATAGAACACTAGAAGCCAATTCCACAAGAGTCATCAGCCCAGTTCAAAGAGAGCGGAGCTATTGATGCTGTCATAAATATAAAGGGAAGGGTAAACCCCTTTGAAATCCCTCCTGGCCAGGGGAAAGCTCCTCTCACCTGTAAAGGGTTAAGAAGCTAAAGGTAACCTCGCTGGCACCTGACCAAAATGACCAATGAGGAGACAAGATACTTTCAAAAGCTGGGAGGAGGGAGAGAAACAAAGGGTCTGTGTGTCTGTCTATATTCTGTCTTTGCCGGGGATAGACCAGGAATGGAGTCTTAGAACTTTTAGTAAGTAATCTAGCTAGGTACGTGTTAGATTATGATTTCTTTAAATGGCTGAGAAAAGAACTGTGCTGAATAGAATAACTATTTCTGTCTGTGCATCTTTTTTGTAACTTAAGGTTTTGCCTAGAGGGGTTCTCTATGTTTTGAATCTAATTACCTTGTAAGGTATCTGCCATCCTGATTTTACAGGAGGGATTTCTTTATTTCTATTTACTTCTATTTTTTATTAAAAGTCTTCTTGTAAAAAACTGAATGCTTTTTCATTGTTCTCAGATCCAAGGGTTTGGGTCTATGGTCACCTATGCAAATTGGTGAGGCTTTTTATCCAACATTTCCCAGGAAAGGGGGGGTGCAAGTGTTGGGAGGATTGTTCATTGTTCTTAAGATCCAAGGGTCTGGGTCTGTAGTCACCTAGGCAAATTGGTGAGGCTTTTTACCAAACCTTGTCCAGGAAGTGGGGTGCAAGGTTTTGGGAAGTATTTTGGGGGGAAAGACGCGTCCAAACAGCTCTTCCCCGGTAACCAGAATTAGTTTGGAGGTGGTAGTGGCCAATCCAAGGACAACGGGTGGAATATTTTGTACCTTGGGGAAGTTTTGACCTAAGCTGGTAAAGATAAGCTTAGGAGGTTTTTCATGCAGGTCCCCACATCTGTACCCTAGAGTTCAGAGTGGGGGAGGAACCTTGACAGATGCCTATTTCACTGCCTTTGAGAAAGCTAGTGATTTGAACTGACCCCTGAAGTTAACAGGAAAAGGTTTTGAGGGGGGCTGAAGTATAAGGGTGTCATTTACCTAGAAGTGGCTAACCAGATGCGGGATTACTTCCCCAAATGGGAAAGGGATCTGGAACCACTACCACGGACCAGTTGTATGAAATATTTGGGCTGGAACAGTTTTATGACATATGTCCGCATGTGGCTAAAGGATCAGAAGCCCACGGGTCTGCACCTTGCAGGCAGACTGACTGATGAGTCTGTAAATAATTTGTCTGGTTCTGAGGGAGGCAGGGGGAACACCAGCGTTAACTGCTCTAAACGTGGTTCCCAGGAGGTAACAAGTGGAAGCACCCCAGAAGTGACAGAAGTCTATGAGAATTCAATGATCAGATGTTTTATTTTGAAGGGATTGAGTTGGGTTTGCAAGACAGTCTCAGTATCTCCGACAGTCCTATTGAAAGTGGGGGTTTCTCTCAATTTCAACAGAACTCCAGAACATCTGGATCCCCAAAGCATTGTAATGTTGTGAGTGCAGCACTTCAGTGCCTCATATAGCCCCCCTGGCAGTGGCACCTTCTTCCAATTGGCTACTTCTCAGCTGGTCAGATGAGAACAGAAGTCATATCCATCCACCAGCAGAGGGCATGAGGCTTGAAGACATGGACAAGGGCATGAGCATGGAGAAAGACACGGAGGACTGCTTCCACTCCTCCTCTTTCGGCAAGGCAGACCCTGACCCTCCTGAGAGAGTGACACTTGTGGCCAACGAGAAGATGTTTGAGGAGGTAAGAGGGAGAGAGATTTTAAAACTATCTGGTAGGAGGCAGAAGGGAGAGTGAGATGGGCAAAATATTGATGCAATGGGGAAAAATGTGAGTAGGGAGGGTTTGTTGGGTGAATGGGTAGGTGTGGATCTGGGGAGAGCTGCGCTTAAATAGTTTGCTTTAAAAGTTCAAGCATAGAAACACTTAGATTTCCAAGAATGAATGTAGGTTATATGGATTGAGAATATGTGCATTAATAATATGTAGGTCTATTATTTCCTTCACAGGTGTAAATAATATGAAATATCAGTATTTGTGCAGAAACCACCTAAAATTATGAATGGAGACTGCTACGAGTGAAGCATGTCAGGATAAGGTTTAAAAAAAAAAGCATTGTAAACAATATCTCTCTTTCAGAGACTGGTTGCCAAAAAGTTAGGAATGTTTTGAAAGAGTGAGTAGGTAGGGAATTTTCATGCTATCAAATCTATAAAATCCCTTGCCGGTTTCCCCCAGATTTATGGTAAAAATTCTACTGCTGGATTAGATGTTGTTGTATTTGAAATTTTTTGAGAATTTGGTTTGATGAAGGAAAAACGTGTACTGAAAATAAGGCTAAGGATCTTAATTGTCAATAGCACCCCATATTAGATGCTGTGTGTATGTATCTCATGCACAACATCTTTGAGGATTTCTCAAAAGATATTGTCCAAGCTGCTTGGTCTGCCAGTCTGGTCCTGCTGATGGGAAGCAGGAAATTACTGCCTTGTCCATTCCTGCTGATCTTTTATCTCTCATTCTGTTGAAACTCAGGAGTTCATTTTATTGTTTTACAGCAGGTGGAGTATTTGCAGTGTAATGGGAGGTGCAGTGAACCATCTCAGGACTGCATCAAAGCCTTTCTAATTTCGAAGCTACGCCTTGCTTAAATAAACTTCACGTATCTGATTTTTGTTATCTTTGTGTATTTATTGGTAGTAAACCACGTAAAACAGAGATGAGCTTGGATTTCCACACCTAGCAAAAGCCATGCAGCTCACATGTGACTCTGGCCTGCAGACCAGGTGAGTTCTCATGCAGGCATATGGGCTGCAGGCCCATAGCAACTATTTCTCTAAAGTGATTCTCCTTACCCACCAGGAGCTGGCATGGCATCAGATCCCCTCTTGCTGCTCTCCCTGTAGGATACAAGCCAGGAAGGCAGGATACCTGATAGGGAAACAAAATAAAGAATCCAATGCTGGGTCAAGGTTTCCGTCTCTCAACTCCTCTTTCCACAGCGTCAACCCCTTCACCCCATGACTCAGCCACTTGTCCTAAGCTTTCCCTCCCTTTCCCCAGCTTCCAACCACTCCCCTGTTCCAGGAGTTCTCTTACATCTCTCTCTATGTGTCAATAGTTAGATAAGGGGCTAATAGATGCACTCAAGGATGTGTAGCGTAGTTCATGAGTTTTATAGGACCAATACAACTTCTTGTCTTGCACTTGTTCCTCTGTGCAGCTCTTTACATTGCTCTTAATACTCACCTGTCCCATCACCAACCTCCTCAGCTGCCCAGGCACAACCCCACTGCTGCACATCCAGCAGCCTCTCCACACCCTCATCTGAGCAGGCACTTGGCGTCGTTTTGCATTTCCCTCTCCTTTGAAAATGGCTATACAATCTTTTACAATTCAGAATATTGCACCTGGCATTTTATCTTCTGTGGGCAACCTGCTACTGCCACCCCAAGTCTTCCTCAATCTCAGCCCTTTTCCTTGGAGGAAAGGAGCATGGGGGAGAGTATCAGACATAGAGAACAGCTCATGGGGACAGTAGGCACATGAGCTAGCAAGGGAGGAAGCAGAGTTGTTTAACAAGGAAGGTGTGGGAGTTAAATGAAGAGGGAAATTTGTAATGGTGGATTTCCTCCAAAGGGTGTTGAATGATTAAGGGCAGGACCAGAGGAAGTGGATGTCTGGGCCAAGCTTGAGAATGGGTGGATGGACAAAGCAGAGAGAGAGAAGATAAAGGCAAAGACTAGAGTGGTGTAAACAATTCTCCCTAAAAAGAAAAAAATAGTGTGAAAGAGGGTGGTCTGCCCCTTTAAGAGCCCAGGGAAGCAGGAAGTAGATGATCCTGTTATTGAGAAGAGCACAACAAGCAGGTGCTGGGAATCATTTGACCCAACTGGACACATTTCGTGATTGGGTCTGAGGATTCTGAGCCAGGACACACAAAGGAACACTGCAGCTCTGTGAGGCTGCCTGGCGCTTGGGGAGGGCTGAGAGTCCACTATCTTGTGGCTGCAGAAGAAGGCTGTGAGAAGAGAGGCAAGCCCTGCAGTCACCCATAGCCTGATGGATGGTCCAGCCCATTAGTTATCAGAGGCCAGAGGGTCTCACAATCTCAGCTCAGAACAGGACTGTTGCTTTTTGTTATTGTTCCATTTCCCCTTTTTTTGAGATGAAGGATAACCAGACCCTTGAACAAAGGGCTACAAACTGAAGTGGGTGTGGTCAATTGTTTGTCCTAGGCTGGTGAGTGAATTACACAGTGAATTTAGCCCTTTTCTTTTTGTTCATGAATTGTCCACAAACACACTGTGACTTTTACAAATTTTACAGATTACTTTGATAATTGTTGGATGAGTTTATGAATGGGTTCATGAGATGGAGTTGTCTGTTGAATAAATTAGTTGAGTACAAAAGTCCGATCAATGCCCTGGGGCACTTTTGACCTGAGATCTTTTCTTGCATGACTATTGTAATAGAACAATATAATAAATACATAACTGGTGCTACACATCAGACATCAATTTGCTTGATCAACAGATAAATCATCACTATCTTCATATTTGATAAATCAATGGTTCTATATTAACCAACTGAAATCCAGTATAGGACAGACTGAATTAACTGGCACCAGGCTTCTTGGAGCAACTGGTTGTAATTCCAAATGCTGGGAAATGTTGGTATTATGACAGCAGATAGTGTACAATCTGAGTTTAGGATGGTCCATAAGCAGATGTAGCCCTGGCCTCTTCTGAGCTGTCACTGGTGACTTGCAATCAGGTAGTGGGTCTGAAAACACAGGGTTTTGATATGCTATCAGCAGTGGTCTCTGATATGTCTGCAGTCTGTTCACATAGACTGTTTCTGTTCTTCTGGTGGCTTGAGCTTCCTGATGTGCTAATCACGATTTCACACACATATATAATATAAAAAGATGAGGAAATAACTGGGGAAATTCCATTCCATTTATGCCTTTGTAACTGCTGTAGGTCAGAGGTTCAGAGTCAGCCTGCTCCTATAAATATGACATTCTAACTTTGATCCTTCCCCATTGAAGTCTCTGGAAATTTTTTCATTGACTTGATTGGGAGCAACATTGCACCCTCAGTGACATGCTCAAGGTCACACAGCAAACTCAGGGGCAGAACCAGGAAGTAGAACCCAAGAGTGCTGACTTCTAAGACCATGCTATATCTGGTGAACCACACTGCCTCATTACTATTTCTTAAAGCTGTGCCTCAAAAAGCGTTGAGGGCCATTCCCTCATTGACAAGGTTGTGAATTACCTCTTCAGACAGGGATATTCTTAAAGCTGTAGAAGTTAATATCTGGTTAATCTTATGTGCCCTTTAAATGGTTTCCAGATGAACTTCACTGAAGACACCATGACTAGAAAAAAGCTACTAACAATAAATTGACCTTAATGTCAGAGAATGCTGACAGTACAGAGATTTCAGCAGAATGGAGTTTGTTTTGCAGTACAGTGAATTGAAAAATACCTCAAGATGATTAGAAAAAGCCAAAGAGAACAAAGTGCCCATAAAAATCTATCTATGATAAGAGACACCATGGCTAGGAAGGGGGAAAGTGTGTTTAGTACAATAAGTGTACAAATTAATCTGCCAATATATAGGTTTTTATTTATTCATGCTAACTGTGCAGGTCTTGTCTGACAATGTAATTTTCCTAAAACTAACCCATGAGAAAGCAAATGCAAACACTTTGAAGAACAGAGTTGGCAGAATTATGTACTGTGAATAAATTACCTGACCAATTTAGCCCTTTTTTTCTGCTTGAACCATTTGTGAATGGATTTTGTATTAATTTATTTGCTATTCATAATAGTTTGAAGAGTTTAAGAGAAGAAATATTGTCCTCTGGGTTGTTTTTGCTTCACTAATCAGTGTTCAATTGGTCAGCCGAACCATTCAGTATTGGTTCTTTTTCCTGCCTAGATGTCTGAAACAGGGGAATTGTGAGTAGTGAGTGACAAATGATTTTGTTCATGCATGGATTTCTTTATTCATATGCAAATATGGTTATTTGAACACAGAAGAACCAGCATTCTATTTACTTGATGTTTTAAGCATAGCCTTAGCCGTTCCCTATTACAGGTTTATCAGTTAAGCTTCTTGTGTTTTGTTTTCAAGGCTTCAAACTGTATCTCTGATCATTTTCTTTTTGCATTTCCCCATTCCATTGCAACATGCATGCTTTTTATGTTCCTTTAAATGATGTTATTTTTGTACCTTCTTTACTGCTCCCCTGCTATGGAACATCTGTCCAAGCTTGTTTGTCAAAACACCTCCCTTGCCACATTTAAATCCCTCTAAAATATTGACTTATGCCATCTGACCTGCATGAAGTGTGGTAAAGAAGAAAACAGTGTAAGTGTAGAGAACCCACAAGCTGCGTATGTGTCTGACTAAGTGTGCACATGGTCTTTTCACTGTATCATTTGTACCCTCTTCTCTTCTTTTGCCCCTTTTATGACTCTTGCTTCTGTACTTTGCTGCATTCAGACTGTGTACTAGTGAGGGGAGAGACAGTATCTTAGCATGTTTCAGGAGGCAACTAGTATTTTTCTGAGTGCTTAAGAAGTAATATATTTATTAAACATTATTGAAACACAAATCCATTTAGGAGCAGCAAATAATATGTGACAGAATCCAAGAGCAATGATTTCAAATGAGTGTTCGCCAATAATTTTTGCCACCTTCACATAGTTAATATAGAATATAGCATTACAAAAAAGAAGTCAAGCACATACTGTAAGTAGTAGTAAAAGGAGTAGAATGTCTGTCTGTCAAACATTGACACCACCCCTTGCTACATAATGTCCCTCCCACCTGTCACCGTATTACTTGAGAATGGGGTTGAGAATGACATGTGACTGGAAAAAAGGGGTGGCGTGTGACCTCTCTAAGAACTCTTCCCTCCACCATCTACCATGGAATACCCCAAAAACAGATTTGACCAACCGGGGCAAGTGCTGGGGCAGGATGACATGCCTGGAAGAGGGTTGTGTGATCCTTCGAAGAATTCTCCCCATTGCTCTCTACCAATCGGCGAGGATTTCATCCATTTAGATTGTCCCTGAAGGGAAATGTGTACCAATCAGAATAGTTATAGCACAAGGGTCTAATCCAGAATCCCTGATCTCTGGACCTCAGCAGTTGGCTGACTGGCAGCACCACCCCGGAAGTTTCAATGCTGCATCAAAGAGACCATCTCATTTCAAGAACATGTTTTTCAGAAATCGTGGAAATGCTAAGAGGAAACTTGGACTCTTTCACTACCATCATGAGAACTTTGGAATTTGTTTTAGCTCCAAGGGTATTCAATCACCTGCAGAGAAAGTGCTATATCAGCAACAGTTCTGAGGAGGAAGAGGAGAAGGGAGTGACTGAGGGGAGCCCTTTGGCCTAGCCTAGCAGTTGATACACTAGAACCCAAGACCCGAGCTGTCAGGGTTCCCTCCCCGCTCTGAACTCTGGGGTACAGATGTGGGGACCCACATGAAAGACCCCCTAAGCTTATTTCTACCAGCTTAGGTTAAAAACTTCCCCAAGGCACAAATCTCTTGTCCTTGGATGGACGGTATGCTACCACCACCAAGTGATTTAGACAAGATTCAAGGAAAGGACCACTTGGAATTCCTATTCCCCCAAAATATCCCCCCCCAAACCCCTTCACCCCATGTCCTGTGGAGGCTTGAGAATAATATCCTAACCAATTGGTTACAAAGTGAGCTCAGACCCCAAACCCCTGGGTCCTTAGGACACTGAAAATCACTCAGGTTCTTAAAAAAATAATTTTATTTAAAGAAAAGGTAAAAGAATCACTTTCTTTAAAATCAGGATGGAAGATAACTTTACAGGTTAACAAAAGATTCAAAAACACAGAGGAACCCCCTCTAGACTTAGTTTCAAAGTTACAAAAACAGGAATAAACCTCCCTCTAGCAAAGGGAAAATTCACAAGCTAAAGCAAAAGATAATCTACCATGCCGTGCCTGGCTTTTATTTACTATTTGTGTAATATTAGAGACTTGTTCAGGATTGTTTGGAGGAGATGGATTTCTGACTGACTCCCCTCAGTCCGGAGAAAAACACACAAAACAAAGAGCACAAACAAAGCCCCCCCACCTCAGATTTGAAAGTATCTTCTTTCCCCATTGGTCCTTTTGGTCAGGTGCCAACCGGGTTATTTGAGCTTCTTAACCCCTTACAGGTAAGGGGGAATTCTAGGCTACTCTTGGCTGAATGGTTATGACACGAGCTCTCATGAGGCAGATTGACTAATGTGATGGCCTCCCATTGTCTGCCCCCATTGTCCAGTTACCTTAGCCTTTGGTACCTCAAGATGCTTTTTTTAGGGGGAGGACTAACTCTATCTGCCTGTATTACAAACCTAACCCCAGTGAAGAAATCCACTATTATGATTTGACCAGCCTGTACCCTTTCATAAACAAAGCCAAAGAATACCCAATCAGACACCCTGATCTCATCATGACAAATCTGGACCCTTCACAAATTATTTTGGAATTGCAAAAGTTAAGTGTACACCTCATGAGGCCTATTTTCCCCATTGTCACCTATGCCAAACCTGTGCAGAAACTGAGCAGCAGCAGACATGCACCCATACTGACAAGGAGAGGGTGATCTTGGGGACTTGGTGCATGGTGGAATTGAACGTAGCCATAGTGAAGGGGTGTGTGGTGGCGAAAACCTATGAAATCCTGCATTTTGAAGAAAAATCTGACAAACTCTTTTCACAGTATATAAAATTACACCTACGTCAGAAACAAGAGGCTTCTGGGTATCCCAGCTGGAGGACAGATAAAGAAAAACAAAATAAGTATGCTAATGATTTCTACCAGAAAGAAGGTATTTGTTTATGCCAACATGAGATCATGTTTAACCCTGCAAAGTGCCAAATTGCTAAACTGTTTTTAAATTCTCTGTGGGGTATTTAGAAGCAAAGAACAAAGCCACTCAATATCAGCACTGTGAGAGACCCTGATGAACTCTTTCAGTACCTATTTTCCTCCTGTTTAGAAGTTTTATCCTGAGAGTTTATTGATGGTGAAACAGCTTGTGTGTCTTGGAAGCATGCACACAGTCTCTGGCAATACCAACATCTTCATAGCTTGGTCCACCACTGCTTACACATGCTTAGAACTATACAATTTGTTAGATAGGTTGCAAGAGTGGTGCCTGTGGCATGACACAGACTTGGTGATATTTGTGAAAATGAAGGGTGACTGGCGCATGTGTCTCCTTGAATCTTTTCACTGGCACAGGGTGACTAGCTTCCATATCCGTTATGTCATGTCACCCTTGTGACATTATGTGACTGCTCGCGGCGAGCACATTACTCAGTTTGGACTCAGAAATGGAAGTATAAACACTGTTTGTGCTGCTGTGGAAATGTTTATCAAAATTTTTTTACACCATCTAACAATGGAAGGCAAATGCAAATGGAAAAGAAAATACACAGATGAAAATCGAGGCTCCCAACAGGAATGGGAGAATAAGTGCTCTTTTGTTGAACGTAATGGTAAGGCCATCTGTCTTCTTTGCCAGACGTGTGTATCTCAGTTCAAATCGTCAAACTTGCAGTGTCATTTCACTTCGAGCCATACACAGATGGGTCAAAAATTCCCACAAGGTTCTGAACTCCGCACTTTAAAACGGAAAACTTTGAAAAAACAAACAGATGTAGAAGCCCAGTTCTTCACCAGATTTGCCAAACGATCACAGACTGTAACGTTAGTCTCCTATTATGTGGTCGGGCACATAGCCCGTGCGAACAAGCCCTACTCTGAAGGTGAGTTTATAAAAACATGCCTCACTGATGTGATTTCAATACTGTCACCAGAAAATGAGAATCTATAGAAGAAAATTTATGGCCTGCAGCTTTCATGCCACACAATAGAATACAGAATCTCTGACCTGAACAGTGACATCGAATCACAACTGCAATTGCAACTTCAGTAGTGTGAGTATTTGAACATCACTTTGGATGAGTCGTGCCTTGCACAGGATAAACCTCAATTATCGGTATTTGTCCACACTGTATCTGATTACTGTGTTGTTAGGGAAGAACTCCTTGATCTCTTGTCACTAAAGGATATAACTCGTGGACAAGATCTAAAAGAGGCGTTTATGTTGGTAGTTGCGAAAAAAACTTGCCTTTACAGAAGCTCAATGTCATTGCTACAGACGCGGCTCCGTCCATGTGGGGATCTGCGAATGGATTAGTAGAGCTTTGTAAGTCTGATGACAGCTTTCCTGAATTTTGGACATTTCACGGTATTATTCATCGGGAACAACTGGTATCTAAAAATCTCAAATTTGATCACATCATGAAACCTGTCTTGCACATTGTGAATTTCATTCTCTCCAATGCACTCAGTCACAGACAATTTCAAAATCTAATTGAAGAACTGGATGAAGACTACTCCCCTGCCAATTTGTCATTTCACTGCGCAGTTCAATGCCTCTTGAGAGGTAAAGTTATTTCCCCCTTTTTTTTGAGCTCCTGGAACCAGTAAAATTGTTTATGGAGGAGACGCACAGAATACACCCCGAGCTTACAGATCCTGGATGGGTTCTAGATTTGGCATTTTATGCAGACATGCTGCTGCATTTGGATAAACTAAATGTGGACTTACAAGGAAAATTCTGATTGCTGTTTGATCTAGTGCAAAGCGTATTTGCATTCATGAACAAACTGCAGTTGTTTCACAGACAAAAGCTTGAGGGAGAGGTGACACACTTTCCCTCAATGTCACAACTTCAAGCCAGATCAAAAGATGATGCAGCAGAACCCCCAAAATGGAGCACAACTAGACATGTGAGCATGATTAAAGATCTTAAGGACAGTTTTGAGGAAAGAGTCCAAGATTTGCAGCGGAAAAGATCTCAAATCAAATTTCTGATTGACCCTTTTAGTCTGAAGCCCACTTAGTCACTGATGAAGCAACATCCCAGATGGAAATAACAGAACTTTTGGAAGATGACAAATTGAAATCTGTTCAGAAGACAGAGGGGACCCTTACTTTCTGGAAATATATACCAAAGGGTAAATACCCCAACATCAGTGGTACAGTCCTAAAATTAATCTCGATGTTTGCCTCGAGCTATCTTTGTGAATCTGTTTTCTCGGCACTCAAACATGTGAAATCCAAGCACTGATCCGTATTGACAGACAGCCACTTAAGAGAACTGCTGCGTGTGAGCACAATTGAACACAAACCAAACTTCAAGGGAATTGTTGAAAGCAAGGATTGCCAGAAGTCCCACAAAGTAAAAGGGTAAATTTTTATTATTATCGTTTACTATACATCATAAATGTATAAAATATACATGATCAAATTATGTACAGTAAATCCTTGCTTAACTTTGTAGTTATGTTCCTGAAAAATGCTACTTTAAGCCAAACAATGTTAAGAGAATCCAATTTCCCCATAAGAATTAATAGTAAATAGGGAGGGTTAGGTTCCATGGAAATTTTTTTCACCAGACAAAAGACTATATATACACACACACACAGTATAAGTTTTACACAAACAATTTACTACTGTACACAGCGATGATGATTGTGAAGCTTGGTTGAGGTGGTGGAGTCAGAGGGTGGGATATTTCCCAGGGAATGCCTTACTGCTAAATGATGAACTAGCATCATCATTGGCTGAGTCCTCAAGGGTTAACTCATTGTTAATGTAGCCTTACGCTCTACAAGGCAGCACGAATGGAGGGAGGGGAGACAGCATGGCAGACAGAGACAGACCCTGTGTGTGTGTGTGTGTGTGTGAGAGAGAGAGAGAGAGAGAGAGAGAGAGAGATGTGCATTGCTCCTTTAAGTATGCTGACCCCACTCTTAAGTACATTGCCTTTTTAAGTTAATCAGCAAGCTGAGATGGCAGCTGCTGACAGGAAGCTCCCTCCGTCCTGAGCCCTGTTGTGTGTCCCCCCATGCTCTATGGAAGATGGGGTAAGTGAGGTGCAGAAGCAGGGGGGAGGCGGACATCCTGACATTAGCCTTCCCCTCTGCTTCCCCCCCTCCACCGCACAGCAAGCAGGAGACTCTGAGAGCAGCTCCAAGGCAAAGGGCAGGAGCAGCACATGGCATGGCAGTGTGGGGAGGGACAGCTGAACTGTTGGCAATTGATAGCCTGCTGGACGGCTGCTGCCCAGGGAACTTAGGGGAGCGGGGAGTTGATGGGGGGCAGCCGGTCCACCCTGGTTCCAAGCCCCCACCAGGTACCTGCAATGGGCTGCTCTTCCTGCAAGCAGTGGCCAAAGCAGGTGGCTGCCAAACGACGTTATAAGGGAGCATTGCGCAACTTTAAACGAGCATGTTCCCTCATTGATCAGCAACGTAACAACAAAACAATGTTAACCGGGACGACTTTAAGTGAGGAGTTATGTGAATTATGTGCGTGCATATATATACAACTACAAATACATATATAACAATTACATATTACTGTGGCTCTTTGGCAGTGTACATTGGTAAATTCTGGCTCCTTCTCAGGCTCAGGTTGTCCCCATCCCCCGCACCATATCAACGCATCACAGAGTTTGTGTCAGCTGGTCCAAAAACTTATGAGTACCAAGCTGTCGGGAAGAAAGGCCTGGTATGAAAGTCAAGGGATTACCCTGAATGTAGCTATCTGTGAAACGATCAGCTCTGACAGACTGAAAGATCCTCTCCTGGGCTGTAGCATAAACCCAGGAGAGGACACCCCAAAAAAGTTAGAGGTGCAGCAGCCCTCTATTGTAAGGATCAAAAATCAATGGCAAATAGAGAAAAAGACCCTTAAGAAACCACAGAAAGTTGTTTACAACAAGATGGTCATCAGAGAAGGGTTTAAAACCCTGCCCTATGGTTTTTGAAAATGGATACATGGTGGAAACCCCCCTTTTCTGTAATTCTTGCAGGGCCTAGTAACAACAGGAAAAGCTACTTTATTAAAAATGTGTTGGATAAAGTTGAGCGAAAGTTGTCTGTTGTGCCTGAGAATATTGTGCGGTGTTACAATTGCTGGCAACCTCTGTACGAAGAACTGCTTGGTAAATACCCTTTTATCAATTTTGTGGAGGGGGTTGCCTGATGCTTTTAACCATCACCGGTAAATATGATTATGAATAATATGATTATTAGAAGATTTGAGGGACTCTGCTTGTGAAAGAGATGAAATTGAGAGAGTCTTTACCAAGTGTGTGCATCATAGGAACCTGAGCATTAGGTGTATAGTTCAGAACATATTTTGTCAGAGAAAAAAATGTTGCACAATTAACCTAAATGTAAAGTACATGGTTCTGTTCAAAAACCCCAGGATAAATTGCAATTCACTATGCTTGTTCGGCACATGTACCCCAGCAAGGCACAATTCTTTCTAGAGGCTTTTGAGGATGCTACCTGTGACGCATGGCCAGAAAGGGTTAAACATCCTGCAAAATAAATGACTCAGATCTAACCCTTAAAGACATGCGGGGAGATAATGTTTGTGTTTTTGTGTATTTACATATATATGGGTAGTGGTCAACAATGTAATCAACTGTCCCTGTCTATGCTGTATTCTGATAATTCAGAGATCAAAAGAACATCCTAGCATTTAAATGAATTGTAAACACGGGATATCTCTATATTCATTTCTCTTCGAAATGTACAGCAAATCATTGGTCAATGGTGGAGAAACAGGCAATTATCTTATGTTAATTTGTATAGCTAAGTACTGGTGATGGACCCACTTCAAAGGCACCCTAATTACCTGTTGTTCCCCAAGGGACTCCAACTTGTCAAAGAAGGCATGAAATAAAACAATCCTTTGGTCACAATCCTTCTCTCAGATCTGCTTAAGCTTCATCAGAGGAAGTTTGAGTCGCCAGATTGAGATCCCAATTATGCTGGTACTCCCTGAAGGTGATATTGAACATTGAACTATAACCTGTGGACTAAATTCTAAAGGAACTCTTTGCACCATAGCTGCTATGTATCTGAACCTCAAGAACTGAACACCTGTCTGAATGTATATTGATCTTTTAACCTCACTCTCTTTTGGTTTTTTTATAAATTTTAGTTTAGTTAATAAGAATTGGCTGTATGCATGTATTTGGGTAAGATCTGGAATATTCATTAACCTGGGAGGTAATATGTCTGATCCTTTGGGATTGGTAGAACCTTTTCTTTTATATGATGAAATAAGATTTTCAGAAATTTTCGTCATATTTGACCTGGGTACCTGGATGGAGGCCTGAAGCTGGGTTACTTCAAGGGAACTGTGTTTTTAGCTTCTGGGCAGCCAATGAGGTAATAAAGAAGCTGTTTTATGCTGGTTTGGTAAATTTAAGTATTGAAACTATCCACCAGCTTTGGGGATTATCTGCTCCATTCTTTACAGTTCACCCTAATTGAGTGACCTCTGCTGGCCCCCACTGGGACCCCAGTCACACTATCAAAAAACCTTATGGCTACCTGGTGGTGGATTTAAATGCTTCTATACCAGATGCTTATAGATTAAGAACCAGCCTTTTCTCTCCAGACTGGCTGGTGGTTTATACTTTGAAAAGAACAACAGCCAAGCATAAAAGAGATGAATTATCAGCATGTCTTTTTTAACTGCTGAGGCTGCAGAGCGAAAACAGGTCTAACTGTGGGAAGAGAAACCTGATTCTTTTAAAATTACTTAGCAAATTGTCCCCACAGCAGAGGAAGGCTAAAAGGCATTTGGCCTCTGATGATTTAGTAGTGGCAATCTCAGAAATAGCACTCAATACCTTAAAAGGCAACTTACCTCTGACACAGAATCAAGAGTGTGTGCTGAAAAAGCGATGCAAATTTATAAAAACTTTGTAATAAATGGGTCTCATTTGAAAGAAAAAAGTGTCTAGTGAAGCAGTCCAGTGGGGTTTATTGGACCTCTGATAATGTGGCTTTTGACCAATCAATAACCGAGTATGCAGAAAAATTGTACCTGGTGCCTAGCTACCAGTTGGAGCAATTAAGGGGGTATTTAGCATTCATAGAATATTAGGGTTGGAAGAGACCTCAGGAGGTCATCTAGTCCAATCCCATGCTCAAAGCAGGACCAACACCAACTAAAACATCCCAGACAAGTCTTTGTCAAGCCGGGCCTTAAAAACCTCTAAGGATGGAGATTCCACCACCTCCCCAGGTAACCCATTCCAGTGCTTCACCACCCTCCAAGTGAAATAGTTTTTCCTAATATCCAGCCTAGACCTCCCCCACTGCAACTTGAGATCATTGCTCCTTGTTCTGTCATCTGCCACCACTGAGAACAGCCTAGCTCCATCCTCTTTGGAACCCCCCCCCTTCACGTAATTGAAGGCTGCTATCAAATCCCCCCTCACTCTTCTCTTCTGCAGACTAAATAACCCCAGTTCCCTCAGCCTCTCCTCGTAAGTCATGTGCCCCATGTCCCTAATAATTTTTGTTGCCCTCTGCTGGACTCTCTCCAATTTGTCCACACCCCTTCTGTAGTGGGGGGACCAAAACTGGACGCAATACTCCAGATGTGTCCTCAACTGAATAGAGGGGAATAATCACTTCCCTCGATCTGCTGGCAATGCTCCTACTAATACAGCCTAATACCATTGGCCTTCCTGGCAACAAGGACACACTGCTGACTCATATCCAGCTTCTCATCCACTGTAATCCCCAGGTCCTTTACTGTGGAACTGCTGCTTAGCCTGTCGGTCCCCAGCCTGTAGCAATGCATGGGATTCTTCCTTCCTAAGTGCAGGACTCTCCACTTGTCCTCGTTGAACCTCATCAGACTTCTTTTGGCCCAATCCTTCGATTTGTCTAGGTCTCTCTGGACCCTACCTCTTCCCCCCAGCTTAGTGTCATCTGCAAATTTGCTGAGGGTGCAATTAATCCCATCATCCAGATCATTAATAAAGATGTTGAACAAAACTGGCCCCAGGGCCGATCCCTGGGGCACTCCACTTGATACCAGCTGCCAACTAGACATCGAGCCATTGATCACTACCCATTGAGCCTGACAATCTAGCCAGCTTTCTATCCACTTTATAATCCATTCATCCAATCCATACTTTTTTAACTTTCTGGCAAGAATACTGTGGGAGACCATATCAAAAGTTTTGCTAAAGTCAAGATATATCACATCCACTGCTTTCCCCATATCCACAGAGCCAGTTATCTCATCATAGAAGGCAATCAGGTTGGTGAGGCATGGCTTGCCCTTGGTGAATCCATTTTGATTGTTTCTGATCACCTTCCTCTCCTCCAAGTGCTTCAAAATGTATTCCTTGAGGACCTGCTCCGTGATTTTGCCGGGGACTGAAGTGAGACTGACTGGTCTGTAGTTCCCCGGGTTCTCTTTCTTCCCTTTTTAAAATATGGGCACTATATCTGCCTTTTTCCAATCATCCAGGACCTCCCCTGATTGCCACAAATTTTCAAAGATAATGGCCAATGGCTCTGCAATCACATCAGCCAACTCCCTCAGCACCCTTGGATGCATTAGATCTAGGCCCATGGACTTGTGCATGTCCAGCTTTTCTAAATAGTCCTTAACCTGTTCTTTCACCACTGAGGGATGCTCACATATTCCCCATGCTGTGTTGCCCAGTGCAGCAGTCTGGGAGCTGACCTTGTTTGTGAAGACCGAGGCAAAAAAATCATTGAGTACTTCAGCTTTTTCCACATCATCTGTCACTATGTTGCCTCCCCCATTCAGTAAGTGTCATTCATTAGCGGTAAGCAGGGCCTCCGCATTCCCCTGATGGATGCACAGGGCCACCCATACTTATGTCCACAGTTTAAAGCCTTTGGTGGCATTGCCGATTATGCAGAAGGTATCTTTACTGTGTGTCAGTTTAATTTTCACATCCACGCCATTCAACAAAAGCTTTTCTTGAAAAAACAGGTCGCTGTGTAGACGACCCAACAGTCCTGCTCTAGGTCATCAGGTTTGCCCACCTCACAAATCCTAGATTCTCACCATCCAGCTCTGTTGCTTCACATTCTCTGGGAGTGCCTTTGTAAAACAGGACAATGGAAAATTGTTGTGTCAAGGGTGTTGTCGCTGTAATTGAGCACTGATTCTGTAAAGGTCCTGTAAGGGTAAGTGTAACAGTTGTTGCTTTGGTTTATGAGTTGGTCTCCCAATGTGACATCCAACTGACTGAATAGAGATGCCATGGGGTAATTCACCAGACCCACCTTGGCCACTCTGGTGAGGGTATTTCCATCTTCTTTTACAATCTTGTAACAGTGGTCCAGCAGTCTGTTGTTTAAATCCATATAATGTATGCCATTCCCTGCTATAAAAAAAGTTGATGGGGGCAGCCTCCGTGAACAAAAGCCATGCTGATTAAAATATATTTCTTTTATCAGGTGCAGAGCATCTCCTCTTTCTCCCAGGCTTCCTCCTGGACTTTCACTTGTGGCTGGCCCTGTGCGTCAAAGCCCTTCTTTTAAAGGGTTTTGGGGGACCAATGCATCGTGGGTATGACGCATTTCTCTTTCTTTTCCTCCTTTTAATGTGCATCAGTCCCGATCCCTCCTGTGCAGATGGAGTACCCACCTTCTCCAGAACAGCTCAGGAGATGTGGCCTACCACCTCTCTAGCTATGTTTTGAGTTGCTGTTTTTAGATGGGATTTAACAATCTCTAGCCACTTCCTCCAAACCTGTATGGCTTTTCAAAAGAGGCTATGGAATATTCCACCCATGCCACCCTAAACATCACAGGGGCCCCATGATATTGAGGAAGGGCATATCCAGTCTGGGCTTGTAGTAGTTTCTGTAAACAGTGGAGTCCCCGTAATTTTTTAGGGTCACCATAATGTTTTGCTTTTTAAAAACTTTGCTCTCTCTGAGAATGCAGGTGCAGCTTGATGACCACCTTGAAAAGTAAAATGAGGTGTTTCTGTTCTGGTCTATCTTTTATTTCAGTGGTGATGGTGTCAATCTGACATTTCCTGCAGTGATGAAATGTGGTTTATCATTGATGATGGTGACAAATTTGTTGTTCCTTCCTCAGATGTGGATGCAGCGTAACAGAGGAATGGAAAAGTCCCCCACAAGCTGGTGCTCAACAATGTCCATGTATAGATACAAGGAGCTGAACTCCTCCTGTAATGTCTGCTGAGAAGGGGATTTTTTGGACACTGTGATTGGGGCCCAAACCCAGAATATTAGCTAGCTCTGTGCTGGTAGAAAATGTATAAGCACCATTGGGGGATTTAAGTCTAACTTTTCTACCCACAGGGTCATAGTTCATGACCACCGTAAGTGGTCCTGGATGACTAGCCACAGTACTGTTCATGTAGTCCGGTAATTCGGATATGGACAAGTAACAGCCTTATTGTAGGGTGAAACTCCATCTCTTAGCTCCAAAAGTGATTTTGAAAGGGATGTCTTCATTGATACTGTTCCAGGTGTGTGGGTATTTTATTTCTGCTAACCCCACCTCTCAGGCCCCCAGGAGATCCAAGGATTTAATTAGCTGTATTGTAAAGTTCAAGTTGGTATTTTGGGGAAATCCCAGAGCTGGCATTGAAAGGCAAAGAGATATAAAAGCTGCCATGACTAATTTCCGCCCCTCTCCCCACACCTCTTTGCAGGAGTAATTGTTTTCTTTCATGTCTAAATGTCAGAGTTGAGAAGCTTCTACCCACCTGTTAAACATATTGAGCCATCCAAACATTTCACCACAAGCTGTTTTCTTCTCCCTTTTGCTTTCTCTGCTAGAACTTTTTCAATCCTGTAAATCCTGTCCTCTTTGGGGTTAACTTTTTGTAATTCTTCAGGGTAAAAAGATCCAGTAACTCTCATTTCCATAATCTTTGAATTGGTATACATTGATTAAGGCTTCATCCACTATAAATAACTCATTGCTAAATGTTTGTTCATAACCTTTTCGAAAACTCCTTTGATTTTAGATCGTCTCACATGGTTGCCTTTACTAAAAGGGGCAACAACTGGCTTTATTTTAAAACTGTCTCGGTAAGCCATTTTCCATACCTTCAGAGAATTTGAGGAGTTAACATCAGTGGGTCTGGTACGTATAGTTCTGTGAAAGCTCTGGTTGTAACTCTTTATAAACTCAGGTAACACATCAGTGTGGCAAAAGGTATGGGGAGATGTAAAATAGCTCCACATCCTAGATTTTAAAGTTCTGTTAAATCACTCCACAACCCACTCTTTGACTTCATTATTAGTAACAAAATGGTGAACATCACACTGCTTTAACAATCTGCTTAAAGGTTTGTTTAAAAATTCTTTTGGCTGATTGGTTTGTAATTTTGAGTCATGTGACCTTTGCTGAAAATAGCTTTAAAGGTGTTGGATACTTCGCTATCTCTATTGTCTTTTAGGCCTAAGGCCCAGGCATATTTAGATAGAATGTCTATCGCTGTTAAGTTGTACTTAAAACCACTGTTGGTTTTGGAGAACTGGTGCATATCCACCAAATCTGCCTGCCATTGTGCCTCCACATCTGAAACAATGGTCTTGTTTCTCATAAAATGTATTTGAGACAGTTTACGTAATGATATAATATACAGCGGTCGTCCCCAAACTTTTGAGGGTCACGCCGTCCCCTTACCTCTGTCCATGCTCCCCCAGCCACCAGAGCTGGGGCCAGGAGTGGGGCCACGGCTCGGGGGGTGGGGGTGGCGCAGACGGGGGTAAGGGAACCAATGCTGGGGATACACTAGGGGTATGGGTTTGGCTCCAGAAGTGGGATTGTGGCTAGGAGCCAAGACTGGGGCAGGTGTGGAACCACGCCAAGGATGGGGACAGGGCCAGCTCTGGGCCAGGAGACAAGGATGTGGCTGGAGGTGAGACCAGAGCAGAGCTTGGGGGTAGAGAAGGGCTGGGTGGTGCTCCCTTCCCACCCCACATTGGGGCTGTCCTGGGCTTCGCCACACCCCTCCAGATATTCCTCCAAGCCCGCTAGGGGTGAGCTCCCCACAGTTTGGGGATCTCTACTATACAAGGATGTTGTAACGTTGTTCATGGCAAAGCAATGTCTGATGGCACAAGAAGAATTCAGGTTTAAACTGGAAATATAATTGTGATTATAGCTATGCAAAACTCAGTGAGGAATTCATATACAAATATTTTTTAATTTCAGTTCAACCTCTACTTGTCCACACTGCATTTCAGGTTCCAATGAACATGGAGTCTTATTGTGAAATTAACTAAAAACCACTGAGTTTCACTTGATTTTGTGTAAAATCTACAGATTTGTTCATGACTTCATGCAAAGAAATCAGCCAGCCCTGGTTCTCTGGAAAGGTTCATGTAGTTTAACAAATCTTTCAGTAAACATGGTCTGAGTTTTTGACTTGCATTTGTGATAGAAAAACAAAGAGAGATGAATTTGTGTTGGCTACAGGTTTCACTGCTAACATTTTGCATAGCTCTAACTGTGGTGATTTCCACAATCTCACTGTCACTGGCAGTGCCAATGGAGATTATACTCTGTGATGAGTAAAACTGCGAGTTTATCATGGAGGTCATGGAAGTCACAGATTCTGTGACTTTCAGGGACTTCTGCAGCAGCTGATGCAGCTGGCCTGGGGGCCACCTGAGCAGCTCGGGCAGCCCCTGGGCCAGCCGCACCTGCCACTGCTGAGGCAGTCTTGGGACACCGCATCCACCTCCCCCAGCAGCAGTAGGCGTTTGGGTGTGGGAGGGGGCTCAGGGCTGGGGCTGGGGCACGATTGGGGGTGAGGGCTCTGGGCAGTGCTTACCTCAGGGAGCTCTCCGGAAGCTGTGACATGTCCCTCTCTCAGCTGCTAGGTGGAGGCATGGCCAGATGGCTCCACGAGCTGCCTTCACCCGCAGGCATGAACCCTGCAGCTCCCATTGGCCACGGTTCCTGGCCAATGGGAACTATGGAGCTGGTGCGCAGGGTGGAGGCAGTGTGCAGCAGCTCCTGGCCGTGCCTCCACCTAGGATCTGAGGGAGGGACATGTCACTGCTTCCAGGGGGTCGCGAGGAGCCAGGTAGGGAGCCTGAAAGCCCCGCCAACACCCCACAAGTTCCTTCCTGGGCTGCCCCCTGAGCACCCATGATGCCCCCCGGGCCGCTCCCCTGAGCATCTGTGGTGCCCCTGGGCTTTCCCCTCAAGCACCCATGGTGCTCCTGGGCCACTCCCCCAAGCACCAGCAGCGCCTCTGAGCCACCACTCCCAGAACACCCAAGATTTAGTCAGGGATATATAGTACAAGTCATGGACAGGTCACGGATTGAGAATTTTTGTTTACTGCCTGTGACCTGTCCATGACTTTTATTAAAATACCTGTGACTAAAACGTAGCCTTAGTGATGAGCCATTGTCTTTTGAAGGTTGAATAGCGAAGACTGAATTTGTTGTCTACATTGTACTGAATTTGTGTGTGACATTGATCAGGGGCAAAAATGTTCACAGGAGCAGTTGTGGAAATGCAGGGGGAACCCAGCACTAGTTTTCCCCCTAAAATCTTATCAATAATGTGCTCCTAAGAGCCCTTGATGCTCACTGGCATAGGGTACTCTGTCTCTCATCAGACCCATCCAACTCACTACACCCAACACTCTGTTGTCATGATATTTATCCAAAAAGCATTATGTAGGGTATCATATAAAAGCTAATCGCTTGCTGGGTATTAATATCATTGCCTAGGTAAAGTTGTTAAACAGGTCTGTCCTAGGCAAAGGAATGTGGGTTTACCTAAATTTACATATTTGCAGTATAAAAAGCCATGCAGCTAAACTAGCAGTGGTTATCCTGATCCTGAACTCAAGAGACAGAGAATTAACATGGCTCCTGCACTCCAGAGAGACACAGGAGACTGAATCCTCAGGAGGCCTTCCTGACTTGTAAGACACAGACCTGCTCTACACTACAAAGTTATGTTGATGTAAGGCAACTAACTTTGACCTAGCTGTGCACATGTCTACACTTACGTTAGTCTCCCACCAATGTAAGTGCCCCGTTATGCTGACATAGTAACATCACCTGCCCGAGTGGCCTAGCGCCATGGTCGATGTACTTAGGTTAACTCAGCATGACTGTAGCACTGCGTTTCATATGTTGACCCTAGCAGTCCTCCATCAGCTGTCCCACAATACCTGACACTGACTGCTCTGGTCTACTGTCCAATGGTCACATGGACTGGATGCCTCCCCCAACTTTAAAGCCTCATGAATTTTTGAATGGTCTTTTCCTGATTGCCCAGTTTGGTGAGAGTACCTAGCAAGTCTCCACTGTTGTGTGTAACTGCCCAGATGACCATGCTGGCTACATGCTCCAGACGCACTGCAGCTTGAAGTAGGCAGGAAATACTGGATCTCCTCAGACTGTGGGGAGAAGAGGCTATGCAAGCACGGCTACAGACCAGCTGTAGAAAGGTGGACCTCTACAAGCAGATTGCGTGGAGGATGCAGGAGGAGGGTTATGACAGGGACCATCAACTGTGCCACATGACAGTGAATGATCTGCGATAGACATACCAGAAGGCAAGGGAGGCCAACATTCAATCCAGTGCTGAGCCGCAGACCTGCCGCTTTTACAATGAGCTGTATGCCATAGTTGGTGGAGACCCCATCACCACCCTGTACATCACCACTGATACAGCCACAGGAGCCGAGTCACAAGCCCCTGGAGTGAACAGCGAGGACAAGGAGGAGGTGGAGGAGGAAGAAGGGGGACATGCAACCGGGGGGTCCAGCTATGCTGCAAGCCAGGACCTGTTTCAGACTCCACCACAATCTAGTCAGTCCTGGCAGTTGAGCACAGATGGGCCTGATGCTGGGTAAGGATCCTTAAGTAAGTGTGTAAATGTATTTCCGATTAGAGTGATGGCACCCCCAACTTAACAGGCCACAGCTGTCAACTTTTCATTAACTTACTTGTACTAGAAGAGGTTCAGGTACAACAAAGAGAGGTAGTGTTGTTATCTGCTTTTCATTGCCCTGTAGAGTTAGGAAAGGAGAGGGGCATGCAGAGTAGTTTATCTACACAGGGATGCCCCTTAAATTCTCCTATGAGATCTTGATGACACTTAAGAATATAAGAATGGCCATACTGGGTCAGACCAATGGTCCATCTAGCCCAGTACCTGTTGTCCACAAAGAGTCCTGTGGCATCTTATAGACTAACAGACGTATTGGATCATAAGCTTTCATGGGTGAATACCCACTTTGTCGGATGCATGTATTGGAAATTTCCTGAGGCAGGTATAAATACGCAAGCAAGAGCCTGGCCAATGCCAAGTGCTCCAGAGGGAATTAACAAAACAGGTAATCATAAGTGATTCATCGCCTCTTCCATGGAGATACTCTGCAATCCTCTCCTGAAGGTTTCTAGGAATGGCAACCTTATTTCTTCCTCCGCAGTAGGCCACTTTCCCATGCCAGTTACTGATAACTTTGGCAGGCACCATTGCAGTAAACACGCTAGCAGCATATGGGCCTGGGTGGCTTAGGGACACCAGCAGCTGCTGTGCTCTTTGCCTTTGTTACCCTTGGGAGTGAAATTTCAATTAAAATCACCATTGTCTGTGAAAAATGGTCAGTATTCAGTGCCATTGCCCTATATTCATAGTTTCATGCAACTGAGCAATTCCCTCTGCATTTCCCTCACCCCAGCAGGTCATACTCACCATTGCTCGAGCTGAGAGTGGAACTGGGGATCAAGAACTCCAAAGCAGAAATGTCAGTAAGCTTGTCTTGTTTAACTCTTTAAGGGAGCAAGGGGGAAGGCAGGAATTCTGAATCTTAAATTTCGCTTTCCATTCTTAATATCCTGGCAATGGAACTCTTTGTATGTTTTGTCGGCAGCTTCAGCCATTGTGACCTTGAGGTGGACTCCCTCTGCTTCAGCAGAATGACTGAGTCAGCTAAGGAAGAGAAAGTAGAGGAATCTGAATGTCTTGTTCAATGAGATTCTGCAAGCCAAAGCTGCATCAGACCATGAGCCCAGGGCCTGGAGGGTCAACACTGCACATAGTATGGAGGAGGAAAGAGTGGAGAGGAGAAAGGCCCAGAAGTCCCAGCAGGAAAAGGAGAGAGAGATGCACCAGGACATAATAGGGCTTCTCCAGCAGCAAACACAGATGCGGCAGACTCTGGTGGACCTAGAAGTTCAAAAATCCCGAGCTTGCCTCCTTCTGCAGCTCATTGAGAACTCCATTGCAAGACCTCTCTATACTTCGCCAACATTTCACATGGCATCAAGGACCACCTCACTACCCCTACCATTCCACCTCAGGAGACATTAAAGACAACCATAGCTTCACATACACTGACCTGTGAAAAGCTATGGTTGGTGTTTGTATAGCTGAAATGGATATTCATGTTCTTTCACCTTCATAAGTTCTGTTCTATTAATTTATTAAGTTTTTAATGTATTTGTTTTATAAATGCATGAGTTTTCTGAGTTTTTTGTGATGAAATACAATTCTATTCTATTATTTAGAACATAATTCACCCCATATGCTGCTGAGCGCTCAGCACTTCTGAAGGCAACCAATTACCTGTTACTGCAGTGCACTGACAGTGTTAAATTCATACATGTAAACAAACCACCACACAATTCCTAACAGGCCTCAAAACAGGATAACCAGGTAGAGCACAGTACATAGAAACAAATTACTGTGGCTCACTATTACAGTGCTCTTTCAAAATATCCCTCAGCCACAAATCTCCACACTGAGCTCTTCTAATAGTCCTTGTATATGGCTATTCAAACTCAGCAGACAGGTGCTCCACCTTGGTGGAAACTTTGCTTTGCAGATATTACACAGGACACAGCAGGCAGCTCTAACCATTGGAATATTTTTCTCACTGAGATCCAATCTTGTAAGTAAACAATGCCAGCATCCCTTCAATTTACCAAAAGAACATTCAACTGTCTTTCTGTACCTGCTGAGCAGTATTTGAATCTTTCCTTGGTGCTGTAGAGGGGGTTGATGTATGGCTTCATCAGTCCAGGGTGCAAGGGATAGTCTGGGTCCCACAGGATCGCTATTGGCATTTCAACATTCGCAATAGTAATCTGCCAGTCCCTGCTTGTAGCTTTCTGAACAGTCCTGTGTTCTTAAAGATGTGAGCATCATGCGCCTTCCATGACCAGCCCACATTGATGTTGGTGAAGCATCCCTGGTGATCCACCACTGCTTGCATAATGATAGAAAAGTAGCCCTTTCTGTTGATGTACTCTGTGGAAAGGTTGTTTGGTGCCAAAATAGGGATATATGTGCCATCTGTTGCTCCACCACAGTTCAGGAACCCCATTGCTGCAAATCCTTCTACTATGTCCTGCACGTTGCTGAGAGTCACAGTCCTACGTAACAGGATGCAATTAATGGCCCTGCACACTTGCCTGACAATGGCCTCACAGTGTATTTTCCAATGCCAAATTGATTTCCCACTGACCAGTAGCAACCTGACATTGTAAGTTTCTACAGTGCAATCACCACTAGCTTTTCCATTGCCAGTGCAGCTCTCTTTTTGGTTTCTCTGCACTGGAGGGGTGGGACAAGCTCGGCACACAGTTCCAGGAATGTGGCCTTGAGCAGCTAAACATCCTTAAGCCACATCTTGGCATCCCCAGCCTGCATTACAATGCAATACCACCAGCGAGTGGTTGTTTCTCAGGCCCATCTGCAGCTGCTTCATGAATGCCACCAACAACCTTGAATTGGTTCTCGCTATGTCCCACAGCAATCTGTCCTCCAAGAAATCATAGTCCCTGCAGACTCGGCTCTTGAGCCCCGTGCTTGCCACACACCTGACAATAGTGCAGAGCTATGTAGGATCCATGCTTCTGTCAGAGTTGGTGGACAGTGAGGAGGGTTGTGCGGGTTTGTCTGATTTTGAAAAAAAGGTGTGAAAATTATGGGATACAGATGACCTTATGGGATGGAGTTAGTTGACTCCTTGCTTCCTGGCACTCCTGCGCGAATTAACGCTTTAAAATGTTACCGTGAACCCCACCATGATTTGCCAAAACGTCCCAAAAGTCAGTGCTGAATGATGGCAGGCTGCAGCGTGGGATACCTATCCATGGAGCACTGCATTGAGCATCTGTACAAGCACCCCTGCTGAGTACATGCACTGCTGACACAGCAGCCAGTATACACGTGCCCAAGTGATATACCAGCTGTGGCGTCTGTACGCTGATGTAACTTGCACTGGCAAAACTCTGTAGTGTCGACATGACCACAGACAATCCCTTTGGGGATATAAGGAACAGAAAGGGAGACTCTGTCTTTATTCTTTACCTTAGCAGACAAAGAAACCAAGTGATTTGATCTCTGTGATGGGTCCTGGTAAGGCTGGGCAGAAAAAAGCCCTGGAAAGGAGACTGTGAGTGAGAGAACCCACCTTGAATAAAGACTGTATCTTGCTGGGTTCATTTTTAGTCTTTTAGAAACATATTTTCACTTTTATTTCCTTGTAACCATTTCCAATTTTATCCCTTTAACTTGGTACCATGTTCATCGGTTAATAAGCTTGTTTTGTTTTTATTATAAACCGTCAGTGCTGTGTAAGATCAGTAAAGTGTGTGCTTCTAGAAATGTAACAGGTTGGAGTGCTTTATTGTCTGTGTAGGGACAGTGAACTTAATACTTTCTCTGTGAGGCTTCAGTGAGAGAGACTGGCCCCTGAAGTAGGATGATTTGGGGGCAAATGCGGGACTAGAAGGCTACAAAGAGAAGCCTGCAAAGACTAACCAAGTTGAGCAAAGCCAGCTTGTGGGCTGCTGGCAGGTTGTAGGGTCAGAGCTATAAACCAAAACAGCACAGCCACAAGACACCCAGCATTACAAGGTGTATGGTGACTGAATCCGTTCCTGGTCTGAGTGAACCCCAAAATATCAAAAAGACATTAATAAAATATTCTACAAACACTTGGCAGTAATTTATTTGTGATACTGTGACTCAGTCTCATTTCTTAATTATGTACTGCAGACAAGTGACTGACCTTTCAAACACTATTCCTTCTTGAAGGAAGGTAAGTCTGATGGCCCTGTAGAAGCACCTCACTGCCATCTATAGCCTCAACCCTTTCATGCCATTAGCAGTAGCCAGGAAGAATAAAGCCCCTGGATCCACTCTAGAGATGTGAAAGTTAACTTTTGATTCATACATGGGTAAAAGGCACATGGGGTAATTTATGCCAAAGATGTTCTCCAGGAAATGAGAAGCAGGCTGGCTAACCTAGTGAGGAGGGCTTTAAACTAGGTTCACCGGGGGAAGGAGACCAAAGCCCTGAGGTAAGTGGGGAAGTGGGATACCGGGAGGAAGCAAGAGCAGGAGCTCATGAGAGGGCAGGGCTCCTGCCTCACACTGAGAAAGAGAGACGATCAGCGAGTTATCTCAAGTGCCTATACACAAATGCAAGAAGCAGGGAGAACTGGAAGTCCTGGCACAGTCAAGGAATTATGATGTGATTGGAATAACAGAGACCTGGTGGGATAACTCACATGACTGGAGTACTGTCATGGAGGGATATAAACTGTTCAGGAAGGACAGGCAGGGCAGAAAAGGTGGGGGAGTTGCACTGTATGATAGGGAGCAGTATGACTGATCAGAACTCAAGTATGAAACTGCAGAAAAACCTGAGTGTCTCTGGATTAAGTTTAGAAGTGTGAGCAACAAGGGTGATGTCATGGTGGGAGTCTGCTATAGACCACCGGATCAGGGGGATGAGGTGGACGAGCCTTTCTTCAGGCAACTCACAGAAGTTACAAATCACAAGCCCTGGTTCTCATGGGAGACTTCAATCAGCCTGATATCTGCTGGGAGAGCAATACAGCGGTGCACACACAATCCAGGAAGTTTTTGGAAAGTGTAGGGGACAATTTCCTGGTGCAAGTTCTGGAGGAACCAACTACAGGCAGAGCTCTTCTTGACATGCCGCTCACAAACCGGGAAGAATTACTAGGGGAAGCTAAAGTGGATGGGAACCTGGGAGGCAGTGACCATGAGATGGTCGACTTCAGGATCCTGACACAGGGAAGAAAGGAGAGCAGCAGAATACGGACCCTGGACTTCAGAAAAGCAGACTTTGACTCCCTTAGGGAACTGATGGGCAGGATCCCCTGGGAGAATAACATGAGGGGGAAAGGAGTCCAGGAAAGCTGGCTGTATTTTAAAGAATCCGTATTGAGGTTACAGGGACAAACCATCCCGATGCGTAGAAAGAATAGTAAATATGGCAGGTGACCAGCTTGGCTTAACAGTGAAATTCTTGCTGATTTTAAACACAAAAAAGAAGCTTACAAGAAGTGGAAGATTGGACAAATGACCAGGGAAGAGTATAAAAATATTGCTCAGGCATGCAGGAGTGAATTCAGAAAGACCAAATCACGCCTGGAGTTGCAGCTAGCAAGAGATGTTAAGAGTAACAAGAAGGGTTTCTTCAGGTATGTTAGCAACAAGAAGGAAGTCAAGGAAAGTGTGGGCCCCTTACTGAATGAGGGAGGCAACCTAGTGACAGAGAATGTGGAAAAAGCTAATGTACTCCATGCTTTTTTTGCCTCTGTCTTCACGAACAAGGTCAGCTCCCAGACTACTGCATTGGGCAACACAGCATGGGGAGGAGGTGACCAGCCCTCTGTGGAGAAAGAAGTGGTTCGGGACTATTTAGAAAATCTGGACGTGCACAAGTCCATGGGGCCTGATGCACTGCATCCGAGAGTGCTAAAGGAGTTGGCGGATGTGATTGCAGAGCCATTGGCCATTATCTTTGAAAACTCATGGCGATCCGGGGAAGTCCCTGATGACTGGAAAAAGGCTAATGTAGTGCCCATCTTTAAAAAAGGGAAGAAGGAGGATCCTGGGAACTACAGGCCAGTCAGCCTCACCTCAGTCCCTGGAAAAATCATGGAGCAGGTCCTCAAGGAATCAACTCTGAAGCACTTAGAGGAGAGGAAAGTGATCAGAAACAGTCAGCATGGATTCACCAAGGGCAAGGCATGCCTGACTAATCTAATTGCCTTCTATGACGAGATAACTGGTTCTGTGGATGAAAGGAAAGCAGTGGACATGTTGTTCCTTGACTTAAGCAAAGCTTTTGACACTGTCTCCCACAGTATTCTTGCCAGCAATTTAAAGAAGTATGGGCTGGATGAATGCACTATAAGGTGGATAGAAAGTTGGCTAGATTGTCGGGCTCAACGGGTAGTGATCAATTTCTCCATGTCTAGTTGGCAGCCAGTATCAAGTGGAGTGCCCCAAGGGTCGGTCCTGGGGCCAGTTTTGTTCAATGTCTTCATAAATGATCTGGAGGATGGTGTGGATTGCACCCTCAGCAAGTTTGCAGATTACTCTAAACTGGGAGGAGAGGTAGATACGCTGGAGGGTAGGGATAGGATACAGAGAGCCCTAGACAAATTGGAGGATTGGGCCAAAAGAAATCTGATGAGGTTCAACAAGGACAAGTGCAGAGTTCTGCACTTAGGATGGAAGAATCCCATGCGCCGCTACAGACTAGGGACTGAATGGCTCGGCAGCAGTTCTGCAGAAAAGGACCTAGGGGTTACAGTGGACGAGAAGCTAGATATGAGTCAGCAGTGTGCCCTTGTTGCCAAGAAGGCCAATGGCATTTTGGGATGTATAGGGGCATTGCCAGCAGATTGAGGGACGTGACCGTTCCCCTCTATTCGACATTGGTGAGGCCTCATCTGGAGTACTGTGTCCAGTTTTGGGCCCCACACTTCAAGAAGGATGTGGAAAAATTGGAGAGAGTCCAGTGGAGGGCAACAAAAATGATTAGGGGACTGGAACACATGAGTTATGAGGAAAGGCTGAGGGAACTGGGATTGTTTAGTCTGCGGAAGAGAAGAATGAGGGGGGATTTGATAGCTGCTTTCAACTACCTGAAAGGGGGTTCCAAAGAGGATGGATCTAGACTGTTCTCAGTGGTAGCGGATGACAGGACAAGGAGTAATGGTCTCAAGTTGCAGTGGGGGAGATTTAGGTTGGATATCAGGAAAAACTTTTTCACTAGGAGGGTGGTGAAACACTGGAATGCGTTACCTAGGGAGGTGGTGGAATCTCCTTCCTTAGAAGTTTTTCAGGTCAGGCTTGACAAAGCCCTGGCTGGGATGATTTAATTGGGGATCGGTCCTGCTTTGAGCAGGGGGTTGGACTAGATGACCTCCTGAGGTCCCTTCCAACCCTGATATTCTATGATTCTATGATTCTACTGTTCCAGCAGAGACCAGGAAGTTATAAAATAAAGCCAGGAACACCTTCATCTGAGACTGAAATGTAATCACTTTGTATTGATTTACTGTAGACGCAGAACAGAATATTGAGCCTCGCCCCTCCATAGTCAGAGCCTATAAATTCTGATGTTGCTTTTGTCAGGCACCCTGACAAGATGGGTACCACAATGTTCTTCACTTGGATGCTACTGTTAATTTCTGAAACTCTGCAGACTGCTACAGGTAAAATGTCTACATATCTTGCAAAGTCATTCTTTCAAAAATGTAAAGAGAAGTTTTGCTCATTTTCACTGGGTCCCATTTAGAACTTACAATCATGGCAATGGGAGTTTTGTGCAAAAATTAAAGGTAGTGTAGGGCCGCATTGGCTAGCACAGCTTTGTTCTCGTGAAAAATGTGAGCCAAGGAAGCTAGTTAACTATTACTATTATTTGAACCATGTAGTAAAATGCTCAGTATGATGAAATTAACCTTGCTCCCACTACCTAGGATTTTGTGTTAGGGGCTTGTACCACAATTAAAACCGAGTCAATCAATATACTGTAAGTTACTGATTTAATGTGTCCAAATCTTTGTGTTCAGGGTGGGATTTAAGGAGGGATGTGGTTTCTCTTGCTAAAAAGCATATTTATTTTAAAGTGCTTCAAATGTAATTCTTCCAGGTCCACAATGAATCACCCAGTTTATATTTCATTAAATATATTTTAATGACATGTAATCAGATATGCTTGTAAAATTATCATAGTGTACTTGGGGCAAATGGAATATTACACTCACTCCAGTATGCAGGCATCTTCCCTTTGTCAATGATTTTTTTTCTTGCTATCTTATAAGATTAGTTTGGGTAACCGGTTCAAAATGTTAAAACAAGCTATTCTAAACAATCCTGTAAAGCTCATATTATATAGCTTAGACTTTGTACCTGAAAACACTGTGGGTGATTTTCATAACTAGTATTTAAGTAGCATTATAGTTATTTTTATTCACATCAGGCCCTTGATTAAATGAAAATTTTAAAGGGCAAATGTGCTATAGAGTATGTCTATCCTTTCAGAGTATTGATGAATGGTTATATTATAACAGGGGTATAAGGATACATGTATGAACCCTACCTGTAACCTTACAGCTGGGCAACTTCTTCAAAACAACTTAAAAATCTGACAGGTTTCAGAGTAACAGCCGTGTTAGTCTGTATTTGCAAAAAGAAAAGGAGTACTTGTGGCACCTTAGAGACTAACCAATTTATTTGAGCATAAGCTTTTGTGAGTTGGAAATGGCCCAACTTGATTATCATACACATTGTAAAGAGAGTGATCACTTTAGATAAGCTATTACCAGCAGCAGAGTGGGGTGGGAGGAGGTATTTTTTCATGCTTTGTGTGTATGTAATAAGATCTTCCACACTTTCCACAGTATGCATCCGATGAAGTGAGCTGTAGCTCACGAAAGCTTATGCTCAAATAAATTGGTTAGTCTCTAAGGTGCCACAAGTACTCCTTTTCTTTTTTAAAAATCTGACTCCTTCCCTGTTCTAAAACATCCTTCCTAACCTACCAATCATGGGATCTGAGTTACCCGTGTGCTCCCTGCTGAACAGATGGCTGGCCTCCTAACTATCTGACCTTGTCCCCTTTCTTCCTCTAATCTCTTTGTGTGTCTGTTTCTTTCTCCCCGTCCCCTATTTCCTCCTCAGACTCTCCACATCTTTCCTCCCTCAGGATGACCCTGACTCCTGCTTCCTCCAGCTTCTCCCACATTTTTCTACTAACTCTCACCTTTTCTGCCCAGTCCCTTGAGCACTGCTTCCCAGTGGGAGAGATTATTTCCAGTGCACTCTATGCATTATGCCATTGGCTGTTTCAGGCACCTCTGTATTTTTGGCACCTTTCACCGGTGTTGCAGTGAGCAGACCTGTAGACTTACATCCCTCATGGACAGCTTAGGCAAATAGAAAGATGAGAAAGAGGTAGGCAATGGTGGTTGCCTTATAAGCTTTAGTGCGGGGCCCTCAGCTGGGATGTGGTTGAAACACGTTCAATTTTTCTCTCTACCTGATGCAGAGCAGAGAATTGTAATTGGGTTTCCCCTGTCACAGCAGAGAGCCCTAGCCAGTGGACTATGGGATATTTGGTGTGGGCTCTCTGAAGCTTTTTTCTTTTGAAGGTGGTTTCCTTTATATAAATTGTCAATGGAGAAGGGACTTGAATTTGTGTCTCCCACATCCTAGGCAAGTGCCCCAACCACTGAGTTAAAGGGTATAAAGAAGCTTCCTCCTTCTGTTTTGTGAATCTAACCCTTTATTTCCTGTGCTTCTATTTTAAAATGCTCCAAAAATAATTTCATTTGACCTCAAATAATGTTTTTGTCATTCTGATGATTTTTTTTCTTTTGGGACTTTCAGTTTCAGATCAAACCAAATGGATTTTTTTTTTAAATTTTTTGAAAATGCCAGAGAACTGAAAAATCCTTTATTCACCCAGTCCCAGCGTTCAGTCCTGCTACTGATAACAGATATAGACTGACTGCAAGAAAAAATAATTACAGGTTACCTGTAACTGACCAATAGCATTGTGCATTGCTTCCAAATTTACAGTTTCAATTCTATGCAAATTGCAAAATGTTTTGGTATTGCCGAATCTAGCTTTTTTTTCTGGAAAAAGTTTTGGCCTAAAAATTTTGCCCAGTTCTAGTTATCAGACACTGTTAACTGATGCTAAAATTTCTGATGTTTCACCCTAACAGTTTCGGGATATACAACATCTTCAGAAACAGGTAACTTTTTGCTTACATATTTTCCATCTTGACATAAATTTTAATATGCTGAAATGCACATGTACAGGATCACTACTGAAATTTATTACAGGCAGAGCTGCTAGTGCCACTTTTACTTAAGGTTGCCTAACACTGTCCACGATAAGGTCCAATTTTCAGTTGCTTATAACTTTGCCAAACTTCAACCATTTAGGCTCAAATCCACGATAAAATGTTTGCCACACACTGATGTATTTTGGGAAGTTTCAGCTACAAAATTTCTTCTGTTTTCAAAAATAAGATTAGGGGAAACATGTTGTTTTGTCCAGGTTAAAAACATTCTTTAAACTGTTTCATTAAGGAGCTCTTGAGCCTCCATGACTGGGTATAGGGAGCTGGGATTTGGCAAAGGGGATATACTGGTACTTTTGGCCACCCGGTGAAAATTCAGCATAGGTCTCTAGTTTTGCCTGTTATCTTCCTGCAGGAACACTGGGATACACTCCACCATGGCCCTGGTACACAACTGGTAAGTGCTAACTCATGCTGGTTGCTCTGGGAGATTTCTCTTTTATGGGATTCTGTGCTTGAAATTATTTGCAACTGCAATGTATGATTTCAGGGTGCGGTTGCCATGTGACTGACATGAGAGGAAGGACAGGTTGAACAGCAATACAAAGTGCCAACGTTCAAACCTAGTTCAGGCAATAAAGGTTTCTCATTACATTTATAGAACTGTACAGGTGCATGTCACAGCCATAGTCTAACATATTTTACCCTCAGACAATTGAGGTGTGGAGAATAAACATAGTTCTCCTCAGTCCATCCCACATTCTCTCACTTCTGTTCCCTGTCCTTCCCCAGGAGATAGTAAAGCACATTTGTCACTGTTACAATTTTCCTCTGAGGACCAGATTTTCAAAAGTGTTCCTCCTCCCTGCATATATGATTCTTTTAGGATCCTTTGAGCTTGTTAGTTGAAGAGCAACTTTGGGGAAGGAGGCAAATCTTCCTATAGCAAAAACAAAGAAACATTCACATGAAATTCTGAGAAGTTAACCACTGATTTCTAAACAGTTTTTAAAATGTTTGGGATGAATTCTGTCCTTACTCACATCAGTATAACTCCATTGACTTCAGTGGATCAGGCTGGAATGACAGTTCTATGGAGATTTGTACACAAAACCTTGCTATTCTGTGCTTGAAGAATGCAAATGCAAATATCATAGTCAAGTCTTTATTTCCCAATAGCTGGGGATTGTCACAATCCAATATGACCTCCCAGACTCCCAAATAAATCTTTCTGCAACTATAATTGTTCTTATAGAAATAGTGACCTTTGCTTTTATCTACGTTTTTAGGCTATTATCACTGTGGTGGCCACCTTTCAGGTTCTTTTGGGGAATTCTCTAGTCCAAACTATCCTCATTACTATCCAAACAATGCACGATGCATCTGGGAAATACAAGTGGAATATAATCATTATGTAAACCTCCAGTTTGACCAGGTTGAGTAAGTAAAGCACTAGACTTTTATAAGTAATTTAGCCTTTTGTGATCTTTAATTGATGTGCTATCCAGTTGGTCATTTATTTTCACTGATCTTAGAAGGCCCTTTAAACATTTGAATACATTGTGGATGTATGAGTAGCACCATTAAGCGTGTATGTTCATCCAATTAAATGAATTTTCCTGATTCACGTGTGTACTAATTACATTTCTATGTGCACACCTGACTTCAAAATCAGCAGACTGGGTGCATAACATGGGTTGGTTACATTGCAAAAACTCTGGGTTGTTGCAATTAGGCTTAATTTTTACAAAAAAATATTCTGTCTTCTATGTGCAAGTGATATATATAATTGCAATTTCACTTCATCTAGCATACGTACAAAATGTTAAGTACAATGAATACAATAATTTGGGGGAGTTCAGGAGATTAGGCTGTGCTCTTCATCTAATGTTGATTGGTAAGTAAATTGCAGTGCACATGTAACCTAACATGTTGAAATTAGATTACACACTTGGTGACTTGAGGACATAAAGAAATGTTCCCATAACATCAGTCTTATCTACCCCATGATACTGGAAGTTCATTTGGTTAAAAGTATGCATGAAGCATTTTTATTTTCTCAAAGGTTTCTTTAAAGAGCATTAAAAATGTTCAATCTTCACCTGGACATTCGCTTATACAGGGTGAACACATTGTACAGTAACACAGGGCATGTCTCCACAGTAGTGTAAACCCAGCATTAGTGGGACTCAAGTCAGCTGACCCATATCAGGAAACCGTGGGCTTGAGCATTTACACTGCATTTCAATCCTAAAAGATTTTCTGACCCCGGGGTCTAACCCAGGGCTCTGGCATTCAAACTGCAGTGCGCACACTCGAGTCAAAGTAACCCTATCGTGGAATGCCTAGCTTCCCCACCCCCCTTAACATTGACACTCAAGCCCAACGAATACGTTGTACTGTGGGAAAATTCATAGAATCATAGAATATCAGGGTTGGAAGAGACCTCAGGAGGTCATCTAGTCCAACCCCCTGCTCAAAGCAGGACTGATCCCCAATTAAATCATCCCAGCCAGGGCTTTGTCAAGCCTGATCTGAAAAACTTCTAAGGAAAGAGATTCCACCACCTCCCTAGGTAACGCATTCCAGTGTTTCACTACCCTCCTAGTGAAAAAGTTTTTCCTGATATCCAACCTAAATCTCCCCCAATGCAACTTGACACCATTACTCCTTGTCCTGTCATCTGCTACCACTGAGAACAGTCTAGATCCCTCCTCTTTGGAACCACCTTTCAGGTACTTGAAAGCAGCTATCAAATCCCCCCTCCTTCTTCTCTTCTGCAGACTCAACAATTCCAGTTCCCTCAGCCTCTTCTCATAACTCATGTGTTCCAGTCCCCTAATCATTTTTGTTGCCCTCCGCTGGACTCTCTCCAATTTTTCCACATCCTTCTTGTAGTGTGGGGCCCAAAACTGGACACAGTACTCCAGATGAGGCCTCACCAATGTTGAATAGAGGGGAACGATCACGTCCCTCGATCTGCTGGTAATGCCCCTACTTATACATCCCAAAATGCCATTGGCCTTCTTGGCAACAAGGGCACACTGTTGACTCATATCTAGCTTCTTGTCCACTGTAACCCCTAGGTCCTTTTCTGCCTAGCCAGTCGGTCCCTAGTCTGTAGCGGTGCATTGGATTCTTCCGTCCTAATTGCAGGACTCTGCACTTGTCCTTGTTGAACCTCATCAGATTTCTTTTGGCCCAATCCTCCAATTTGTCTAGGTCCCTCTGTATCCTATCCCTACCCTCCAGCGTACCTACCTCTCCTCCCAATTTAGTGTTGTCTGCAAACTTGCTGAGGGTGCAATCCACACCATCCTCCAGATCATTTATGAAGATATTGAACAAAACTGTCCCCAGGACCGACCCTTGGGGCACTCCGCTTGATACTGGCTGCCAGCTAGACATGGAGCCATTGATCACTACCCGTTGAGCCTAACAATCTAGCCAACTTTCTACCCATCTTATAGTGCATTCATCCAGCCCATACTTCTTTAACTTGCTGGCAAGAATACTGTGGGAGACAGTGTCAAAAGCTTTGCTAAAGTTAGGGAACAACACGTCCACTGCTTTCCTTTCATCCACAGAACCAGTTATCTCATCATAGAAGACAATTAGATTAGTCAGGCATGCCTTGCCCTTGGTGAATCCATGCTGACTGTTCCTGATCACTTTCCTCTCCTCTAAGTGCTTCAGAATTGATACCTGGAGGACCTGCTCCATGATTTTTCCAGGGACTGAGGTGAGGCTGACTGGCCTGTAGTTCCCAGGATCCTCCTTCTTCCCTTTTTTAAAGATGGGCACTACATTAGCCTTTTTCCAGTCGTCCGGGACTTCCCCGGATCGCCATGAGTTTTCAAAGATAATGGCCAATGGCTCTGCAATCACATCCGCCAACTCCTTTAGCACTCTTGGATGCAGTGCATCAGGCCCCATGGACTTGTGCACGTCCAGATTTTCTAAATAGTCCCGAACCACTTCTTTCTCCACAGAGGGCTGGTCACCTGCTGCCCAGTGCAGTAGTCTGGGAGCTGACCTTGTTCGTGAAGACAGAGGCAAAAAAAGTATTGAGTACATTAGCTTTTTCCACATCCTCTGTCACTAGGTTGCCTCCCTCATTCGGTAAGGGGCCCACACTTTCCTTGACTTTCTTCTTGTTGCCGACATACCTGAAGAAACCCTTCTTGTTACTCTTAACATCTCTTGCTAGCTGCAACTCCAGATGTGATTTGGCCTTCCTGATTTCACTCCTGCATGCCCGGGCAATATTTTTATACTCATCCCTGGTCATTTGTCCAATCTTCCACTTCTTGTAAGCTTCTTTTTTGTGTTTAAAATCAGCAAGGATTTCACTGTTAAGCCAAGCTGGTCGCCTGCCATATTTGCTATTCTTTCTACGCATCGGGATGGTTTGTCCCTGTAACCTCAATTCTACTGCCCATTCTGTTTCCTACCTGTGACAGTGCTAATAATGGGACTCAAGTGCCCATCAGGAGCCATGAGTACAAACACTGCATTATTAGCTCATTTGGTAGCTGTCTCAGTAGAATGATTTCAGTTTGAGAAGGCTTTATACTGGACTACCATCTAATCTGAGAATTGGTCTCGCCACCCCTAGGCTGAGTCACATTGGCAGGAAAATGCCCATGTGCACCTATTCCAAGGATAATTAGGACATCCGTCTCTTTGCAATTCTTAAGTTTGAAAATGGGATTTTCAACGAAGGTGGTTTTTTTTTCACTGTTTTTTTATTTATTTTTGTCTGTCTGTTTTGAAGTTTAATAATAAGCTGGTTTCAGAGGAGAAACACTCACACACGCCAGCCTGACTGTTGCCAGCTGCAGAGCGAAGCGGATCCCCAGAGCTGGGGTGCAGTGTGTTCCAGCACCCTCCAGGAATTCATTATCCCTTCCCCCGTCGCAACCCAGGAGGCAGGGATAGGGGATCCCTGGCAGGCTTTTGGAGCTGGCTCCCACTCACCACCCGCACAGTGCATGCTGTCTGGGTGCCCCTGCATGCACAGCCCCAGGGCAGAAGGGGTCAGAAAGCACAGTGAGGACCAAGGGGCTGTCCTGCAGGGATAGGGAACAGCCAGCGTATTGGGTGGTCATTCCTTCCCTGGCCATGCTGAGCCAGGAGCTACGCTACTCCCCCTCCCTGTGGCTGCTTGGTCCCCACTCTGCTCTCTGCTCTCCCTGCCCCTGTGGGGCTGTGTGTGCAGGGCCGCCCAGACACCGTGCACCAACATCTAGCGGTGCTCTTGTGACCAGGAAGCAGCTCTCTTTGCAAAAAGCTTCTTCTGATCGGTCTCCATTGAAAACCCTGCAGGCTCTCTGATAGTTAGGGCCCTATGAATTTCACGACTGTGAAAAACATATCACAGACCGTGAAATAAGCCCTTTCCCATGAAATCTGATCTCCCCCATGCTGCTGGGAGCGCCCCAGCAATGGGGCTTCTAGCTGCGAGTACCAACTGGGCTGGGGAAGGACAGGACTTGTCCTTTCCCAGCACCGACACTGTGGGGAGGTAGGAAAGATCAGACTCACCTCCGGTAACCTTTTGGGTTTGGACCCCCACGGTTACAACACCCTGAAATTTCAGACATAAACATCTGAAAATGTGAAATTGACCAATTAAAAAACCCTCTGGCTGTGAAATTGATCAAAATGGACCTTGAATTTGGTAGGGCCCTACTGAGAGTGTACTTGTAGACCGGTGTTCAGCAGACAATGAGTTAGGGCTGATCTGAACTGCTGCAGTATGCAAAGGGAGGTGTCGCTTCCTTTTGCAGTAGAGTGCAAATCACCGCACCACAGATTGTTGGCATTGAGAGGACTAAGGAAGTTGCCTCAAGGAACTCTGGGATACATCCAGAAGACTTCTGGGACCTGAGTCAAGCTAGGGCTGCAGACAGAAAGAAAAGAAATAGGGCCCAGACCCGAGGTCCCAGCTTAACATTGACTCGGACCCCCCAGCCCTGCAGGATCCTGTGACCCTAGGTTCGAGTTCTAGGTTAACTAATTGGTGTATGTACGTAATAGGGGTTAGGTTGAGTCTGGGCTTAAGCCCGGGCTTACATTGCTGTGTAGACATACCCATAATTTCCACAAACAGCCACATTTTCAAAACATGGGCTCTAATTGTGTGTGTGTGTGACCTGTCACTTCTAGGTGAACGAACAGTCCAGTGTGCCAAAAATGTAGTATCTGTGGTAGGCAAACATTTACCTGCATGCCTGCAAAAATGCCAGCAATTGTCACATGTCTAATGAGAGGTCAGGCTGCTCTAGACTGCAGGCCAACAGTGTCTGAGGCACTTTCAACGAAGTGTTTTGACTGACAGCCAAAAGGATACTTTACGAGTACAGTCTAACTTTCCCTCCACAGACTGGAGCCGCACAGTAACTGCGCTTATGATTTTATTGAAATCTATGCACGACAGCCATATACATCGACTTTGCTGGGAAGAATATGTACTGGTGGCTATCAAGCATTTACATCCTCTTCAAACAGAATGACCGTTGTGTTTTCAAGCGACGGCAGTTACCAAAATACAGGATTTCATGCTTCTTATTATACTGTCTTCGTAGGTAAGAGCAATTACTTTGTCTCAGATATGCTGCTTAGCATGGAACATATATTTTGTGAACATGGCAGAATGCACTAATTATTTAGGATTCTCATTCTTTCTGTTATATTATCCATTTTTATTTCTTCTTTGACAGTAGATAGTTTTAGCAATTTCAGCGGAAGGGGAGAGTTTTACAACAATGCATGTAAGTTTAAGAATGTAAGCAGAGAAAGTTTCAAATGTAAAGAGAATATGAAGTTTTCCAGAAAAATATGCATTCTCCACAAAAATGGCCCTCCTCCACAATCAAAGGCGGAGGAACACTGAGTGGCCACAGGGGAAGCACACAGTGCCCACATGGTGGGGGGGAGTTGGCTGATGTGAGAGAGCATGTGTGACTGGCTATCCATTAGGGTCCACCACCTTCCCGTTTGGCTGTAGGGGAGGGAATGAGCTAGCCAGTTGGCTCTTGTGCTCCCTCCACCTTGCCTATTTAAGCTTATCCAGTCTTTTCAAAAAGTGTCTTGCTACAGCCACCTACCCAGCCTTCCATCCCCTTAGCACAGCATGAGTGCTGTGTTGTTTATGATGAGTTAGTGAGTAAGGTGTGCACAGAGGGTGAGGAGCTGAGGATGTTGGTGACAGAAGATTTTATCGGCCTGGCAAAAATAAAGCTGAGCTAAGCCATGATCAAGTCATGTTCAGTGGGTCGCTGAAAATGCAAATTGGCTGTTCCTTTTCCATCCACCAATCCTCACTGACACATGTCAAGAGTGCAGCAGGAATAGCTTTGCTGGGGCTCCACAACCTACAGGGAAGATTCAGTTTCTCTCAGCAGAGAATTTGACGCTTAGCAATTAATACCGATCTTAATTAATAATAAACCTCAAAATGTCAGAGTATGGGTTTCGTTCAAATAACCATTCAAACGTTTGGAACCAAATGCTATTGTTCTATTTCGCTTCTCTGGCAGACCGAGGTTCGCTTTCATAAGCCTGACTATGCAGTCTTCATTAGCTGGCAGGATGACAGAAGATTAAAAAATCTTGGCATTTTAGGAAATTGTCAAAAATGAGAAGACGCTCTTACCCTGATGTGTAGGAATTCCCAGGAAAAGTGGGAAAAAAACCCATTATTTATTATGAAGAGAATCTGCAAAATATAAAATTAACTCAAATGTATAATAATCATACTTTACATTTATATACAGGGGTTAATTTATGGATCTCAAAACAGCCTACCTAGAAGTAAAGGATCTTTATCCCCATTTTACAGATGGGGAAACTGAGACATAGCCCACACAACAAGACAGTTGAAAATGTGGGACTAGAAACCAGATTTCTTGACTCCCAACACCATGCTAGGCCCACTCGTCCACAGTTCCTTCCTTGTGACATAACATTTTGCTATCTGTACATTATTTGCTCTTCTCTCAACAGGCTCTGGGGGTATAGAGTAGGGATTGCTGGAAAACAAGAAAATTCTAGTTTGGGGAATAATTCTGAGGTTTTAAAATTTGTTTTCATTCTGCATCAGAACAAAAACGAGACTGTTTGGGTTTTAATGAAGAAGCACAAGAGTTTTAGAGCAAGTCCTCCCCACAATAGCCAACAGCATGGTCGTTAAAGCATTCCCTATGATGCAGAAAACCCAAGTTCAATGCCTGTTCTATCTATTTGGGAGCAGACACTTAAACCTGGGTTTCTCACATCAGGTGAGTGCCCTCCCAAAAACCAATTTCCCTCCGGGACCTGAGACAACTTCCCAGTGAAAGGCTGGTTGAAACAGATATGTTTCCAAGAAAAGTTTTGATGAATCAGCATTTTCCAACGGAAAAAATATTTGTCAAAAAATTCCCAACCAGCTCGAGTATAGCATGCAGCACATTAATATAAGCATAGGCTATAACCAGACATGTGATTTAAACTCCTTAGTATTTTTCATGATTTCTGGTGTGTGGGAAATTACACCAGCTGGAAAAAGATTACTGCCCATTATTCCACAAATCATTTTCCATGTCTTTCAAAGACTGGTGAATGGATGGAACAGATGTGAGGGTCATGTTGAACTTTATTGCAAAGGAAATTGGGCAAGGGTTTGTGATGATTACTGGAACACAGAAAGCAGAGGTTATTTGAAGGCAGCCTGAATGTGGATGGGCCATTTCAGCAACAAGAAATGTCTATTTTGGTCAAGACTCAAAAAATTTTCTCTTTGATTATCTGTATTGTGGAGGTGATGAATCCTATCTTTAGGACTGCCTTGGTCTAAGATGGGACTCATGTAACTGTGGTCCCAGTGAAGATGCTGGTTCCATCTTTACAGGCATTTTCCGATTTTCTAATAAAGACCAGTTCTGCTACCCTTTCTCACATGGAGAAGTACCTCACTGCCATACTCTGAAAAAAAGAGCCGATGATTTTAGAGGACCTTCTTAGGGGTAAGTTCCTACACAACATGAGTAAGGGTTTAAGAATTGGGCCCAGAAGAAGGAAAAATAATCCTACAAATACTTCTGCACATAAATAATTTGAATCATCCAAGGTCCCATTGGCTTCAGTGGAACTAGTGGTACGAATAAAGTTACTCATAAATGTAGGTTTTTTGTATTATATGTTTTTCCATGACTCTGGCTCACTGAATAAAATCTGTCCAGAATTTCAATGACTATGATTATTTAGTAGCTATATTATGGCAGCGTTTATAGCACTGGGCCACATTGTGCTGGGTACTGTACAAACACACACAAAGAAGCATTTTACCCCCTGAAAACATTTTCCTTGGTGTAGGTTTTTGACTATTACAAATAGAACTGGGCCCAGATTCAATTTCCCTTCTGACTGGTATGGAAAAGGTATTTGAACTTGGGTATCCAATATTTCAGTAGTATTCCTGGGCCACCGAGCTATGGGATATCCTGATACAGAGTTTTCTCAGTCTCTCCTCTTCCATCTGTTCTACTTTGTCTAAATAATTAAATAGTCATTGGAACAGGGACTTTGAATTTGGGTCTACCATACCCTCAGGCAGTGGTTCTAAACCAGGAGTAGAAGTTATATAGTTATATTGACTTATATAGGACTAGTTAGCAGAGGAGAATTATTCTTGGAAATGTAGGGCGGCTGGAAGGGACCTTGAGAAGCCATCTAGTTTTTTCCCTCTGTGCTAAGACCAGGATTACGTATACCAAGAACATCCTTTCTTCAAAACCTCGAGTGATGGGGATTCACATGCATGCATGTTTACAGGATTGGATCCCAAAGGGTTAACATTTGTATTTCTCAACTCTGTTTTCTCCTTCCTCTTCTTTTAAGTAAGTGTCTTCATTACAGTAATCAGAAGAAATGCAGACAGCTAGCTTTTTATCAGCTTTGTGAGTTATACAATTGGCTAGAAATACAGTTATGTGTTATTTGCAAGATAGGTGCCTGTTTTGTATTCTCTAGTGTCATCATTTGCCAACCAGCCATCTCTCTCCATCCACCTACCTACCACATTCTAATTTTCATCCTTTGTCTCTCTCTCTCCCCCGCCCCTTCTCCTCCTTTCAGTTATGCTGTTAATTTGGTTATGATTTTATTGGCGTTATCTTGAATTTGGCACATTACTCTAAAAGTCTCTCTCTCACTATTAAAAGATGTGGCCAATTTATATGTTGTTCTCCTTTTGTATTAATAGATACTACTCCTCCTCCAACATGGCTGCCTTCAACAGGTAATTCATAATTCTTTTACTTCTTTATTTGTATGTTGTAGTCTTCTCAATTTTATCTCATTATAACACACGAATAATTCCCATATAAATGGCACCAGATTCCTTAGACAGGAAAGTAAGTTCGGCACAGTGATAAACCTTTGTATGTTTTGCAGGCTGTCTTCAGGCTGACGGCCATACATTTTTTTGAATATCAACTTTTTCTTTCTTTTGGCATCTAACTCTTCTAAATAGGGATACAGTAGTACTGCAATAGTTTATTTAGGCATTTATACTTTAAAGGAAGCACTTGGGCCCCAATCCTGCAAACACATATGTATGTGCTTAACTTGGCTGACGTGACTAATCCCAATGGCCTCAATGAAACTATTCCTGTCAGCAGAATTAAGCATGTGTGTGTATATGTTTACAGAAATGGGGCTCTACAGCCTGGTGGCACTGGAGTACATTTGATATGGGAATTGATGAGACAGTAAACATGGAACAGGGTGGAATCACTTTTCAGAGCAGAGCTGTACTATAAGAGAAATAAGCTGGGGCCAGTGTGCCTTTATTCTTGCTCACCAAACGTTTTTTAAAATTACTGCATTCCCTCTCTGTCTCTCATTTTCCCCATCTATACAATGAGAATAATACTACTTACCTTTTTGGTAACTTGCTTTGAGAGCTATAGATGAAAAAGGCTATAGAAGAGCTTGGTGGTGTTGTTATTATAATTTTCATGACAGAAGTAACTTGATCTACACCTTCAAATGCTTGTGATCAAAAGATGAATCAATTGCAGTGAAAACTTTCTATGAATCACTGATTGGTCAAAATGTTCATTGATCGGAGTGAGGTCATAGGTTGCATCCCTCTCATTTACCCAGAAGTTAGGGATTTGAGGGTGCTATGTTGCTTTCAGGAACCCACTGTCTCTCTGCTGCCCTACTTGTTGCTCTTTGGCACCAAGTTAATTGCAATTACACTGGTTTCTATATATTTTTGGTAAAACATTACAGTGCCCAAAACAAAACAAAAAATCACTAACCCTGTCTTTCTCTTTTATCTTTCAGACTCACCGACATCTGGTAATGGTCTCTTTTTAGCATTTTTTGTTCAGTCCATCCCTCTCTCACTTTTGTTCCCTGTCCTTCCCCAGGAGATAGTAAGGCACATTTGAGACTGTTACAGTTTTTCTTTGAGGACCTGATTTTCAAGTGCTCCTCCTCCCTGCATGCATGATTTTTTTAGGATCCTTTGAGCTTGTTAGTTGAAGAGAAACTTTGTGGAAGGAGGCAAATTTTCCTATATCAAAAGCAAAGAAACATTCACATGAAATGCTGAGAACACCGATTTCCACACAGTTTTAAAAGTGTTTGGGCTGAATTCTATCCTTACTGACATCAGTATAACTCCATTGACTTCAGTGGAATAGGCTGGAATAACACTTCTGTGGAGATTAGTATACAAAACCTTGCTATTCTGTGCTGGAAGAATGGAAATTTCTTAGTCATGTTGTTTTTTCTCAATAGTTGGGGACCACACTTCCTATATGTATCTTTTTTAACATTGATTGTCACAATCCAATATGACCTCCCAGACTCACAAATTAATGTTTCTACAACTATAATAGGTATTTATGCTATTAAGGAAGCACTTAGGCCCCAATCTTGCAAACATATATGTATGTGCTTAACTTGGCTGATGTGACTACTCTCAGTGGCCTCAATGAAACTATTCATGTCAGCAGAATTAAGCATGTGTGCATATGTTTTCACAAATGGGTCTCTCGAGCCTGGTGGTACTTGAGTACATTTGGTGAGACAATAACCATGGAACAGGTTGGTATCACTTTTCATTGCACAATTGTCACAATTCAATATGACCTCCCAGACTCACAAATTAATGTTTCTGTAACTATAATAGTTCTTAGAGAAATATAGACCTTTTATTTTATCTATGTTTTTAGGCTATTACCACTGTGGCGGCCACCTCTCAGGTTCTTCTGGGACGTTCTCTAGTCCAAACTATCCTCATTACTATCCAAACAATGCACAATGCATCTGGGAAATACAAGTGCAATATAACGGTTATGTGCATGTCCAGTTTGACCATGTTGCGTAAGTAAAGCACTAGACTTTTATAATTTAGCCTTTTGTGATCTTTAAGTATTGTGCTATCCAGCTGGTCATTTATTTTCACTGATCTTTATTAGGATGCCCTTTAACCATATGAATGCCTTATGGATGTATGAGTAGCACCATGGAGTGTACATTCATCCCATTTAATGAATTTTCCTGACTCAATTGTGCAGTAATTACATTTCTTATGTGCACACCAGACTTCCAAAATCACGAGACTGGGTGCATTACATGGGTTGGTTATATTGCAAAAACTCCAAAGGGTTGTTGCAATTAGGTTCCGTTTTTACAAAAATATTCTGTCTTCTGTGTGCATGTGATATATATTATTGCAATTTCACATCATCTAGCACAGGGGCAGGCAAACTTTTTGGCCTGAGGGCCACATCGGGTTTCCGAAATTGTACAGAGGGCTGGTTAGGGGAGGCTGTGCCTCCCCAAACAGCCAGGCGTGGCCCGGCCCCCTCCCCGTATCTGACCCCCACTGCTTCTCTCCCCCGACAGCTCTCCTGGGACTCCTGCCCCATCCAACCCCCCCATTCCCTGTCCCCGACCACCCCCAGCCCCCTGCACCTGACTGCCCCCTGCCACCCCATCCAACCCCTCCTCTCATTCCTGACTGACCCCCCCAGGACTCCTGCCCCATCCAACCACCCCTTCTCCCTGACCGCCCCTGGAACCCTGGCCCCTGACTGCCCCCTGCTGCCCCATCCAACCTCCTCTCTCCTTCCTGACTGCCCACCCTGGACTCTTGCCCCCATTCAACCCCCCTCTTACCCACCCTCTGATAGCCCTACCCCTATCCACACCCCCGTCCCCTGACCACCACCCCAAACTTCCCTGCCCTCTAGCCAACACTTCCTGCTTCCAGCCCCTTTGCTGCGCTGCCTGGAGCACCAGTGGCTGGCGGTGCTATAGCCGCACCTCCCAGAGCACCAGAACAGGCAGCCGCGCCACCCGGCTGGAGCCAGCCACACCACCGCGCAGCACAGAGCACTGGGTCAGGCCGCGGCTCTGCAGCTGTGCTGCCCAGTAAGAGCTCACAGCCCCGCTGCCCACAGCATTGCGTCGGCGGTAGGGTGAGCTGAGACTGCGGGGGAGGGGGAACAGCAGGGGAGGGCTAACAGAGCTCAGGGGCCGGGTAGGAGGGTCCCACGTCCTACGGATGTGGCCTGTGGGCCGTAGTTTGCCCACCTTTGATCTAGCATATGTACAAAATGTTAAGTACAATGAATACAGTAACTTGGGGGAATTCAGGAGTTTAGGCTGTGCTCTTCATTTAAAGTTGATTTGTCAGTAAATTGCAGTGCACAGATAACATAACATGTTGAAATTAGATCACAGACATGGGGACTTGAGGACATAAGGAAATGTTCTCAGAACATCAGTCCTATCTATACCATGATATTATATCTTCATTTGGTTAAAAGTATGCATGAAGCATTTTTTTTCTCATAGGTTTCTTTAAAGAGGATTAATATTTTAATTTTAAATATTCAAAATTTGTTAAATCTTCACCTGGACATTTGCTTATACAGGGTGAGCACATTGTACAGTAACATAGGGCATGTTTACACAGCAGTGTAAGCCTAGGGTTAGTGGGACTCAAGGCAGCTGATCCTTGTCAGGGAACCGTGAGCTTGAGCATTGACATTGGGCAACAAAAATGATTAGGGGTCTGGACCACATGACTTATGAGGAGAGGCTGAGGGAACTGGGATTGTTTAGTCTGCAGAAGAGAAGAATGAGGGGGGATTTGATAGCTGCTTTCAACTACCTGAGAGGTGGTTCCAGAGAGGATGGTTCTAGACTATTCTCAGTGGTAGAAGAGGACAGGACAAGGAGTAATGGTCTCAAGTTGCAGTGGGGGAGGTTTAGGTTGGATATTAGGAAAAACTTTTTCACTAGGAGGGTGGTGAAACACTGGAATGCATTACCTAGGGAGGTGGTAGAATCTCCTTCCTTAGAAGTTTTTCAGGTCAGGCTTGACAAAGCCCTGGCTGGGATGATTTAATTGGCGATTGGTCCTGCTTTGAGCAGGGGGTTGGACTAGATGACCTCCTGAGGTCCCTTCCAACCCTGATATTCTATGATTCTATGATTCTGTGACACTGCATTTTAATCCTAGATAAAGGATTTTCTGACCCAGGCTCCAACCTAGGGCTCTGGAATCCACACTGCAGTGCGCACCCAAGTCAAAGTCCCCCTATCTCAGAATGCCTAGCTTCCCCTCCCCCCCAACCCTGGCATTGACACACGGGCCTGACAAATCTGTTGCACTGTAAGAAAATCCTACTGCCCATTCTCTTTCCTACCTGTGACAATGCAACTAATGGGACTCAGGTGCCCATAAGGAGCTATGAGTACATACACCACATTATGAGCTCATTTGGTAGCTGTCTCAGGAGAATGATTGCGGTTTGAGAAGGCTTTATACTGAACTACCATCTAATCTGAGAATTGGTCTCTCCCCCTCTAGGCTGAGTCACATTGGCAGGAAAATGCCCATTTGCACCTGTTCTGAGGATAATTAGGACATCAGTCTCCAGGACTGTCAAACTAGGACACACTGCAATTCTTAAGTTTCAAAATGGGACATTCAATGAAGGTGTTTTTCTTTGGCTGTCTGTTTTGAAGTTTAATTATAAGTTGGTTTCATAGGAGAAACACTCACATACCCCAGCCTAGCTGCTGCCAGCTGCAGAGTTAAGCGCATCCCCAGAACTGGGCGTGCAGTGTGTTCCAGCACCCCCAGGAATCCATTATTCCTTCCTCTGCTGCACCCCGAGAGGCAGGGATAGGGGATCCCTGGCAGGCTGTGAGGGAGTTTTGGGGCTGGCTCCCACTCACCACCCGCACAGTGCATGCTATCTGGGTGCCCCTGCATGCACAGCCCTAGGGCAGAAGGGGTCAGAAAGCACAGTGAGGACCAAGCAGCTGTCCTGTCCTGAGGGGGAACTGGCCATGCTGAGCCAGGAGTTATACTACTCCCCGTCCCTGTAGCCACTTGGTCCCCACTGTGCTCTCTGCCCTCCCTGCCCTCGTGGGGCTGTGTGTGCAGGGCCGCCCAGACACCGTGCACCAACATCTGGCTGTGCTCTTGTGACCAGGAAGCAGCTCTCTTTGCAAAAAGCTTCTTCTGATTGGTGTCCACTGAAAACCCTGCAGGCTCTCTCATAGTTAGGGCCCTACCAATTTCACGGCCATGAAAAACATGTCACCGACTGTGAAATAAGCTCTTTCCCATGAGTCCCAACTGGGCTGGGGAGGGGCAGGACTTGTCTTTCCCCTGCACAGTCATTGGCGGTAGTGGGGGAGATCAGACCCACTTCCATTTACCTCTTCGATTGGGATCCCCATGGTTACAACACTGTGAAATTTCAGATGCAAACATCTGAAAACGTCAGATTGACTAATTAAAAAGCCCTCTGGCCGTGAAATTGATCAAAATGGACCGTGAATTTGGTAGGGCCCTACTGATAGTTTACTTGCAGACCCCTGTTCAGCACACAATCGGTTAATGCTGATCTGAGCTGCTGCGGTATGCAAAGGGAGGTGTGGCTTCTGTTTGCACTAGAGTGCAATACACCACACCACAGATTGTCGGATTGAAGGACTAAGGAAGTTGCCCCAAGGAACTCTGGGATACATCTGGAAGATTTCTGGGACCTGAGTCAAGCAAGGGCTGAAGGCAGACAGAAAAGTAATAGAGCCCAGACCCTAGGTTCCAGCTTAACATTGGCTCAGACCCCCCAGCCCTGCAGGATCATGGGTCCCTAAATTAGAGCCCTCGGTTAACACAATTGGTGTGTGGACACAAAGAGAATTAGGTTGAGTCTGGGCTTGAGCCCAGGCTTATATTGCTGTGTAGATGTAGCACTGACAGACGCCAGTCATCAGCGGGCAGGATCAAACCTGGGGCCTCTGGAGCTTAGTGCATGAGTCTCTACTGCATGAGCAAAAAGCCAATTGCCTGTTACCTAAGGCTATAGAGCAGACTCATTAATCTCTCTGTCTGTCTCTCTAAATGTTTTCGGTGCCACTAAATGGGACAGAACACCGCACCCAGGAGGTGTGTGGGTTACAAAGACATACCCATAATTTCCAATAAAGGCCACATTTTTGAAACATGGGCTTTAATTGTGTGTGTGTGACCTGTCACTTCTAGATGAACGAACAGTCCAGTGTGCCAAAAATGTAGTATCTGTGGTAGGCAAACATTTACCTGCATGCCTGCAAAAATGCCAGCAATTGTCACATGTGTAATGAGAGGTCAGGCTGCTATAGACTGCAGGCCGACAGTGTCTGAGTGTTTTCACTGACAGCCAAAAGGATACTTTACAAGTACAGTCTAACTTTCCCTCCACAGACTGGAGCCGCACAGTAACTGTGCTTATGATTTTATTGAAATCTATGCACAACAGCCATATACATCGACTTTGCTGGGAAGAATATGTTCTGGTGGCTATCAAGCATTTACATCCTCTTCAAACAGAATGACAGTTGTGTTTTCGAGCGATGGCAGTTACCAAAATACAGGATTTCATGCTACTTATTATTCTGTCTTCGGAGGTAAGAACAATTACTTTGTCTTAGATATGCGGCTTAGCATGGAGCATATGTTTTTGTGAACCTGGCCGAATGCACTTATTATTTAGGATTCTCATTCTTTCTGTTATATTATCCATTTTTATTTCTTCTTTGACAGTAGATAGTTTTAGCAATTTCAGCGGAAGGGGAGAGTTTTACAACAATGCATGTAAGTTTAAGAATGTAAACAGAGAAAGTTCCAACTGTAAAGAGAGTATGAAGTTTTCCAGAAAAATATGCATTCTCCACAAAAATGCCCCTCCTCCACAATCAAAGGGGGAGGAACTTGAGTGGCCACAGGGGAAGGACTCAGTGCCCACATGGCAGGCGGGAGTTGGCTGATATGAGAGAGCATGTGTGGCTGGGAAAGTGGGGGGCTATCCCTCATGGTCCACCACCTTCCCATTGGCTGTAGGGGAGGGAATGAGCTAGCCAGCTGGCTCTTGTGCTCCCCCCACCTAGCCTATTTAAGCTTATTCAGTCTTTTCAAAAAGTGTCTTGCTACAGCCAGTTACCGAGCCTTCTCTCTCCTTAGTATAGCATCTGTGCTGTGTTATTTATGATGCTGAGGTTCTGACTGATCATGTGGTATGGGGCCTCTGGAAAGAACGTTTCCTGTTGGACCAAATGGGCAAGAATTCTGGGGGGGAAGGAGGTCAGCTTCTTCTCAGGATCATGGAGGCACAGTTAGCTTATAGCATTAAGACATACGAAAGGTTAACGTTAGGAAAAGTTATACTGTTTTAGCACTGCAAATGGAGCTATGTTGATTTACAGTTGAGCATCTGGCCCAAGATGTATTAAGCAATACTTATCTGACAGGTTGGTCTTTATTAATCATGTATAATATTGTGGGTCTAAAAAGGACCAGACTGCCTTGTAAATGGTGTTTTTGTTAATTACTTGTTACCTTTTCTAGGTTAGTGAACTCACTTAGAGCCACATACAAGTCAACTATATTTAGAGTTGAGGAAACTCCAGGTGTCTAATATTGTCTTATAGCCAAATCCATGTCTTATGGGTGCAAAAAAAAAAAAAAAAAAGCCTAATTGCATTGGAACCACAGCACAAGTGAGCAGCCACAGAAAGGTCATGCAGGGAAACTCTAAGACCTCTAATTTCTGCACATCAGCACTGTGAAACTTTAAAGAGGCCTGGGGTTTGCTCACAACTATCTGACCTGATGTTCAATATGACCCATTCCTGTCTACACTGACTGCAGAGCTATGGCCAACATCATATTAGTTCACATGAGTCAAGGTTATTTCTAACTTGATGTAATGGTCGAACACTAGTCCCCATCTCCTCCGACTTAGCAAAGACAGCCGTAGAACCTGAGTTGCCAAAAGCTTTCAGTGCCACAATCTGCTAGACGAATTACGATACGTCAAAAAGATTACTCTTATCTTGGAGCTGCCTTAGTTTGAGTTGTGGCAAATGTTTACAATACGTCAACAGTTTGAGACACTGTTTGAGTTTTAAGCTGAAAATAGTTTGTATATTTTCAAGTTGAAAATCCAAGACATTTGTTCCAGGGAAGGAATGGTGCTAATGGGAGTCACGGGTGCACAGGAGGGTTTGGTGGCTGGGAAGCTGCCAAATAGGAAAAGGCTTGCCTATGCCACCCTGATATATTTTCTATGATATTTATCTTCCTTTTTTTCCCTTATCCTAGTGTTTACTTTCTCCTTTTTCTTTACAATCCCTTCTCCTCCCTGATTCTCATATTTGTCTTCCACACTTATTCATTCCCTCTCTCACATCTCCTCTGTCTATCCTTGTTCCCTTTTGTTCTGCCATCCTCTGACCCAATATCCTGCTACAATCCAGGGCTCACCTCATGGTTCGGGGAGGAGAGGAAGAGTGACAATATCAGCCAACTGTCAGCATGTGCTGGGATTATATTGCCAATTTATACTAATGCAGAGAGGGGTGTGAGCAGAGTACACAAGGGACTTTTTTTTTTTGAGGGATGGGAAAAGAGTTAGTGATTTAGGGGTACACAGACGGGGAGGAGATGAGGATGTTGGTGACAGAATATTTTATCAGCCTCGCAAAAATAAAAGCTGAGCTAAGCCCTGGTCAAGTCCTGTTCAGTGCGTACTGAAAATACAAATGTACTGGCTGTTCCTTTTCCATCCACCAACCCTCACCGACACATGTGAAGAGTGCAGCGGGAATAGCTTTGCTGGGGCTCTACAACCTACAGGGAAGATTCAGTTTCTCTCCGCAGAGAATTTGACGCTTAACAATTAATACCGATCTTAATTAATAATAAACCTCAAAATGTCATTGTTCTATTTCGCTTCTCTGGCAGACCGAGGTTCGCTTTCATAAGCCTGACTATGCAGTCTTCATTAGCTGGTAGGATGAAGGAAGATTAAAAAATCTTAGCCTTTTAGGAAATTGTCAAAAATGAGAAGACGCTCTTACCCTGATGTGTAGGAATCCCCAGGAAAAGTGGAAAAGAAAAAAACATTATTTATTATGAAGAGAATCTGCAAAATATAAAATTAACTCAAATGTATAATAATCATACTTTACATTTATATACAGAGGTTAATTTATGGATCTCAAAACAGCCTACCAAGAAGTAAAGGATCTTTATCCCCATTTTACAGATGGGGAAACTGAGACATAGAGTTTAAGTGACTTGTCAAGGGCCACACAACAAGACAGTTGAAAATGTGGGACTAGAAACCAGATTTCTTGACTCCCAACACCATGCTAGACCCACTCGTCCACAGTTCCTTCCTTGTGACATAACATTTTGCTATCTGTACATTATTTGCTCTTCTCTCAACAGGCTCTGGGGGTATAGAGTAGGGATTGCTGGAAAACAAGAAAATTCTAGTTTGGGGAATAATTCTGAGGGTTTAAAATTTGTTTTCATTCTGCATCAGAACAAAAACGAGACTGTTTGGGTTTTAATGAAGAAGCACAAGAGTTTTAGAGCAAGTCCTCCCCACAATAGCCAACAGCATGGTCGTTAAAGCATTCCCTATGATGCAGAAAACCCAAGTTCAATGCCTGTTCTATCTATTTGGGAGCAGACACTTAAACCTGGGTTTCTCACATCAGGTGAGTGCCCTCCCAAAAACCAATTTCCCTCCTGGACCTGAGACAACTTCCCAGTGAAAGGCGTGTTGAAACAGATATGTTTCCAAGAAAAGTTTTGATGAATCAGCATTTTCCAACGGACTTGGAAGTTGGGTCTCCACTATTTCAGGAATATTCCTGGGCCACCGAGCTATGGGGTGTCCTGATTCAGAATTTTCTCAGTCTCTCCTGTTCCAGCTCTTCTACTTTGAATAAATAATTAGTCATTGGAGTAGGGATGTTGAATTTGGGTCTACCGTACCCTAAGTCAGTGGTTCTAAACCAGGAGTAGAAGTACCCCTCGGGGTATGCAGAGGTCTTCCAGGGGGTACATCAACTCCTCTAGATATTCGCCTAGTGTTACAACAAGCAACATAAAAAGCACTAGCAAAGTTAGTGCAAACTAAACTTTTATATAGACAATGACTTGTTTATACTGCTTTATAGTACTATACCCTGAAATGTAAGTACAATATTTATATTCCAATTGATTTATTTTATAATTACATGAGAAAGTAAGCAATTTTTCAGTACTACCATTCTGTGACACTTTTCTGTTTTGATGTCTCATTATTTGTAGGAAAGTAGTTTTTAAGGGAGGTGTAACTTGGCGATGTGCAAGACAAATCAGACTCCAGAAAGGGCTACAGTCATCTGGAAAGGTTGAGAGCCACTGCCCTAAGTGAACGTCCTAACCGCCATCTTATAGAGTCATTCTTACACTTTGCCCCTCTCCCAATGAATTCATTGTCATTCATAGTGGCAATTCAAAGAGTCATTTATAATGATAATAATCTATTTGCCGAAAACCTTTTGGCCAGTTCTAATTATAAATATTCCTCTTCCTAATAAAATTCCTACGATGAATTTCTTTCCAGAGCCACATGACACAAGCAAGAAAATCAAACATTTTAGCAAATGTCTTCTCGTGATACTGAGAGATGGAATCTGGTCTATGACTGGGGCTTCTAGGTTCTACAGCAATACAAATAAGAACAATAATAATTAATCCACATGTATATTCATTTGAATAGTCATATTGATTTATATAGGACTAGTTAGTAGAGGAGAATTATTCTTGGAAATGTAGGGCGGCTGGAAGGGACCTTGAGAAGCCATCTAGTTTTTTCCTTCTGTGCTAAGACCAGGATTAAGTATACCAAGAACATCCTTTCTTCAAAACCTCGAGTGGTGGGGATTCACATGCATGCATGTTTACAGGATTGGATCCCAAAGGGTTAACATTGATATTTCTTAACTCTGTTTTCTCCTTTCTCTTCTTTTAAGTAAGTGTCTTCATTACAGTAATCAGAGGAAATACAGACAGCTAGCTTTTTATCAGCTTTGTGAATTATACAATTGGCTAGAAATATAGTTATGTGTTATTTGCAAGATGGGTGCCTGCTTTGTATTCTCTAGTGTCATGATTTGCCAACCAGCCATCTCTCTCCATCCACCTACTTACCCCATTCTAATTTTCATCCTTTGTCTCTCTCTCTCCCCCGCCCCTTCTCCTCCTTTCAGTTATGCTGTTAATTTGGTTATGATTTTATTGGCGTTATCTTGAATTTGGCACATTACTCTAAAAGTCTCTCTCTCACTATTAAAAGATGTGGCCAATTTATATGTTGTTCTCCTTTTGTATTAATAGATACTACTCCTCCTCCAACATGGCTGCCTTCAACAGGTAATTCATAATTCTTTTACTTCTTTATTTGTATGTTGTAGTCTTCTCAATTATCTCATTATAAAACACAAATAATTCCCATATAAATCACACCAGATTCCTTGGATAGGAAAATAAGTTCGGCACAGTGATAAGCCTCTGTATGCTTTGCAGGCTGTCTTCAGGCTGACGGCCATACATTTTTTTGAATATCAACGTTTTCTTTTTTTTGGCAGCTAGCACTTCTAAATAGGGATACAGTAGTACTACAATACTTTTTGTAGGTATTTATACTTTAAAGCACTTGGGCCCCAATCCTGCAAACACATATGTATGTGCTTAACTTGGCTGACGTGACTAATCCCAATGGCCTCAATGAAACTATTCCTGTCATCAGAATTAAGCATGTGTGTATGTTTGCAGAAACGGGGCTCTACAGCCTGGTGGTACTGGAGTACATTTGATATGGGAATTGATGAGACAATAAACACAGAACAGGGTGGAATCACTTTTCAGAGCGGAGCTGTACCAGAAAAAAAATAAGCTGTGAGGCCAGTGAGCTTACTAACTGAACTCCATCCAGCCTTTTCTCTTGCTCACCAATTTTTTTTTAAAAAAATTACTACTTTCCCTCTCTGTCTCTCATTTTCCCCATCTATACACTGAGGATAATACTACTTACCTTTTAGGTAACTTGCTTTGAGCACTATTGATGAAAAAGGCTATAGAAGAGCTTGGTGGTGTTATTATTATAATTTTCATGACAGAAGTAACTTGATCTGCACCTTCAAATGCTTGTGATCAAAAGATGCATCAATTGCAATGAAAACTTTCTATGAATCATATTGGTCAAAATGTGCATGGATAGGAGTGAGGTCAAAGGTTCCACCCCTCTCCTTCACCCAGATGTTAGTGATTTAAGTGTGCTATACTGCTTTCAGGAACCCATTGTGTCTTTGCTACCCTACTCGTTGCTCTTTGGCACCAAGTTAATTACAATTACACTGTTTTCTATATATTTTTGGTAAAATATTATGATGCCAAAAACAAAAAAATCACTAGTCCCGTCCTTCTCTTTCTCTTTTCCAATGTTTGCCAATCGAATATATAACAGTATTACTACTCCTGGGGTACCAGGTTCAGGAGTCACTGCACAACTAAGTTGCACCACACAGTTGGTGTAAAGAGAGATGATAAAGCCTCCTGCACAATGCATTCTACCCCACTGGTCAGAGGGGAGTGGCTGTGAGAGATACCAGCAAAAGGGTCAGGGACAAGTGAAAGGAAAAAATGACTGAACTGATGGGTTGGTGATGTATGTTGGGGAGTTTTAGGAGTTGCCCCCTACTGATTAAAAAATAGATTACAAGCTTCTAAAGTACAGTTTCTACAAAGCTGCACTACTCTTGGATCAGATTTTTGAAGGCTGATCTTTATTCTTGCAAAATAAGTAAATTGACAAACTATTTTCCAGAAATCTTTTGCCCATCTCTAATTAGAAATAGGCCTCTTCTTAACAAAAGAAATATATTCCTGGGATGAATTTCTTGCAGCAGCCAACTGACACACGAAAGAAAAGGAGACATTTTAGCCAACATCGTCTCATGGTACTGAGAGATGTCATTTAAAATGTTAAACATCCCCTAGCACAAAGGAGTCCTGGTCTATGAATGGGGGTCCTAGGTGCAAGAGCAATAAAAAAAAACTCCCAATAATAATTAATCCACATGAATACTCGTTTGAAATAGCCATATTTAAATGGAACTATTCAGGAGAGGAGAGTTATTCTTGGAAGTGTAGGGCTGGAGGGGACCTTGAGAGTCCCTCTAGTCTATTCCCTCTGTGCTAAGGCAAGATTAAGTATACCTAGACCATCCCTGAGACATGTTCATCTAATCTGTTCTTCAAAGCCTCCGTGCATGTTTACAGGATTGGGTACTAAAGGAGTAACCATAATATTTCTTAACACTGTTTTCTCCTTCCTCTTCTTTTAAATAAGTATATAATTCTTTGTATCTCTACATAAAGCACTCCGATATTTAAAAATGAAAAGCATGGTGCAAGTGTGAAGTATAGTTACTAACACATATTAAATTTGCTTCCTGTTCACAAAATGAAAATTTCTTCAGACATATTTGTTAGTAAGGTTTTAATTAGAGCTAACGCAAATATTGAAGGGGAAATTGATTTTTCTCTCCCATTCCTCTCCCTTGTTTTCCAGTTGCTCATAATTTTCTCAAACAAATTCTTTTTTCAGCTGAAATAACCCGTGCTTGGTCTGAAGCCTCAAAGTGATTGTGTTGTGTGGAAAGTTTTGAGTAAAACATGTGCAGCCATTTTTGAGTTATCTGAGGAAGGGAGGTTAAAAATTCTCTGTGTTCCTATTGACATCTTGCTGGGGGTGGAAATTTCAGTCATGGTTTGGTTTGCAGGTCTTATTTCTTGTGTCTTCACACCTTTTTTCTAGTGTTCTTAACCTGTGTTAGCCAACCCAAGGTAAAATCCTAGTTTGATGTTTGGAAACAAGTGAGCAGGTTGAGTTAAATCGTAGGCTGCCCCATGGTCTATAACTTGACCTGCTAACTCATGTGAAAACTTCCAACTGCCTTGTCTTCATTTGAATTTCATCTCAAATGAACTCAAATTAAGAACACACCTATTTTCCTAGTCAAGACCAGTTCTGCTACCCTTACTCACATGGAGAAGAACCTTACTGCCATACTCTGAAAAAAAAGAGCCAATGATTTTAGAGGACCTTCTTAGGAGGTAAGTTCCTACACAACATGAGTAAGAGTTTAAAAATTGGGCCCAGAAGAAGGAAAAATAATCCTACAAATGCTTCTGCACATAAATAATTTGAATCATGCAAGTAGATCCCATTGACTTCAATGGAACTAGTGGTGTGAATAAAGTTACTCGTACATGTAGGTTTTTTGTATTTTGTGTTTTCCCATAACTCTGGCTCTCTGAAGAAAATCTGTCCAGAATTTTAAAAATGTATTAAAATTAGAACTGGAACAGAACCAAAACCATGTATCCAAATATATTTGGCCTCTGGGATCATTTGGATCCCAGTTGAAACTGTGATTTAGGCCCATCTCTAATTTAAAACTGAAATGTTCTTGCATGCATGTTAGAGCCTTTCCTATTCAACCTTTCATTGTGTTGATAAATGAAGAAGGTCATAATGTTTGGTATGATCTGTTAAAGCTGCCTGAGCAAAGGCCTGCTAAATTAAGGGTTCCTCAACCGATACACCACAATCAAGGCTGTTTCAGTTTTGGACATTTCTACCCAAAACACATTGCTGAAGATATTAAGCATGCATAGATGCAATTCAAGAGACTTCCTTGTTTTCTTTCTTTCTTTCTTTCTTTCTTTCTTTCTTTCTTTCTTTCTTTCTTTCTTTCTTTCTTTCTTTCTTTCTTTCTTTCTTTCTTTCTCCTTTTTTGGTTTTGAGTTTACTTTTCTTCCTTTTACATTTTTAAATATTCAGGGAAATGGGTATTTTATAAGATGAAACATGGGAATTATTAATAAATGCATAAAAGATGAAGATGAAAATGGCCAATTTAAGGTAATTTATATTTGTGAAAACAAATCTCAGTACCATTGGAATGTTCTAATTGTTGTTTGAGAGACATAGAATGGAGAGTTAATTTCTCCAAGACATTACTTTGTCAGTGATAAAGTTTGTGATAGAGAGATATAATCTGTCATATTTTCTCAATTATCAGGAGAGAAGGAGCCCAGTTCTTCCTCTGCAGAACACAAGTATATTTCATTAACTGCAATGGGAATTAAGGGTATCCCCTGTGGTAGGAAAATCAGATTCCAGTAACATGTATGAAAGCTTGCCAACGTGAGAAACTTTGTGAATGCTCATTGAGTTGTTTTTCTGTCTTTCAAAGGTGTTTTTGATCTCAGACTGGTGAATGGCCAGAACAGATGTGAGGGCCGTGTTGAAATTTATGCCAATGGAACTTGGGGGACAGTCTGTGATGATTTATGGGACATAAATGATGCTGAAGTTGTATGCAGGCAGCTTGGATGTGGATCGGCCATTTCTGCACCAGGAAGTGCCCGATTTGGTCAAGGCCGAGGAAATATTTTCCTGGATGATGTGCAGTGCAGTGGAAATGAATACTTTGTCTGGCAATGTCAACACAGAGGGTGGGGCATACATAACTGTGGCCACAGTGAAGATGCCAGTGTCATTTGTTCAGGTACTGTCTTTTCTCTTATAACTATTTTAGTTAAGAATCAGAGAGCAGGATCTTTTATAAATGTGGAATTCTTGCCATCGGCAATTTCTTCATTTTCTACAAACAGCTTATGACAAAAATTATGTGAAGATACTATCACGCTCTGAGGTGCAATCCAGACCAGGGAGGGGTTGTGTCAGTACCTGGAGTGCCGCACAATGCCTTGCTGATGTAGCTCCCAACCTGACCTACGTCAGCCAGACAGTATGCAGGTCACACCCTGAGTGTTTGTGTATAGCCACAGCCCTGGTCCAGCTGCTCTGACCCCAGTAGCCTGTCAGCGACAATGCAGTCACACTCTGGCTTCCAGCAGCCTTGATAACTACTTCCAGGGTGACTCCAGTGCACTCCCAGTCCCAGATTTCCCCCAGAAACATGTTTTCTGCATTGTCCAGTCAGAGGTGAAAGTAAGCCGGTACAGTGTACTGGTAAGAAAGTGGCTGAAGCATTCAGTACAACTGGGTAATATAGGCTAGGTTTAACTGTAGTAATAACAAAAAAATCAGATTTATCACTTGGATTAAATATATTTTACATTCTCTAGAAACAAAATGCTCCCCTTCAGTTTTCAGTTGTAACTTCTTGTCACTGGGAAGATGTTCACGTGATTCCAAACGTTAGCTTTTGAGTGCCATCAGGGTAACTGCTTGCTTCTTATTGGTCAAGTCTCTCGTGTCAGGCGTGCAATTTACAGTAGAAACTAAGTGAAAAAAAATGCTGTCTAAGGAGATGCACGTTCAACAGACCCGAAAGGGTATGTTTAAACGTAAAAGTGAGGAAATGGGGGATTGTCGGTCAGAAAGAACAGCAACAAATGAAGAAGCTGAAAGTCTTCCACAAAAGCGTATGTCTACCCAGCCGGCAGCGCTTTAACGTGGCTGTGTAGTCGCGACACCAGTGCTAGGAGAGAGCTCTCCCAGCATGTAATAAAACCACCTCCGCGAGGGGAATAGTTCTCAGCACTGTAATAAAACCACCTCCACGAGGGGAATAGCTCCCAGCACTGTAATAAAACCACCTCCGCGAGGGGAATAGCTCCCAGCATGTAATAAAACCACCTCCGCGAGGGGAATAGCTCCCAGCATGTAATAAAACCACCTCCGTGAGGGGAATAGCTCCCAGCAGGGTAATAAAACCACCTCCGCGAGGGGAATAGCTCCCAGCACGGTAATAAAACCACCTCCGCGAGGGGAATAGCTCCCAGCACGGTAATAAAACCACCTCCGCGAGGGGAATAGCTCCCAGCAGTGTAATAAAACCACCTCCGCGAGGGGAATAGCTCCCAGCACGGTAATAAAACCACCTCCGCGAGGGGAATAGCTCCCAGCACGGTAATAAAACCACCTCCCGAGGGGAATAGCTCCCAGCAGGGTAATAAAACCACCTCCACGAGGGGAATAGCTCCCAGCACGGTAATAAAACCACCTCCGCGAGGGGAATAGCTCCCAGCACTGTAATAAAACCACCTCCGCGAGGGGAATAGCTCCCAGCACGGTAATAAAACCACCTCCGCGAGGGGAATAGCTCCCAGCACGGTAATAAAACCACCTCCGCGAGGGGAATAGCTCCCAGCACAGTAATAAAACCACCTCCGCGAGGGGAATAGCTCCCAGCACAGTAATAAAACCACCTCCGCGAGGGGAATAGCTCCCAGCACGGTAATAAAACCACCTCCGCGAGGGGAATAGTTCTCAGCACTGTAATAAAACCACCTCCGCGAGGGGAATAGTTCTCAGCACTGTAATAAAACCACCTCCACGAGGGGAATAGCTCCCAGCACTGTAATAAAACCACCTCCGCGAGGGGAATAGCTCCCAGCACTGTAATAAAACCACCTCCGCGAGGGGAATAGCTCCCAGCACTGTAACACTGTCTACACTGGCACTTTACAGTGCTGAAACTTGCGTCACTCGGGGGTGGGAGGATGTTTTTTCACACCAGTACTCTAGAATAAAACAAGTATACAGCGACTGTATCCAAGCCATGAAAAGGGATCCATGAAGTTAAGTGTGTAGGAGTGGAGGTGGGAAGGGGGGTGGGGTTGCGATACGACCATACCGGTAAGAAATTTAAGTTACATTCACCCCTGTGCCCAGTCCTCTCCTGGACAGTTCAGATATTAGAGGTCCGTTGCCCCAGAAAGGAGTCAATGTACAAGAGTTTGCTACCTTAATTGGAGTTGTCAAACAATTCAGTTTAAATACGTCACTGGATTAGTTTTGATTAAAGAATAAAACAAGTTCATTTAACTACAAAGAGAAAGGCTTTAAGTGAGTACAAGTATAAAGCTTTAAAGACAGAAATGGCTATAAGAGAAATAAAGATAAAACGCTTTCTTGTAACTAAAACTTAACAAACTAGATTTGGTTCAAGGTAAAATTCTTACCACTTGTTCTCAGCAAAATAGCTGACCAATTTCTCAAGTCAGGATCTGCCCTCAAAGTCCAAAGGGATGGTTCCTTTGTCCTTTTAGGTGAAAGAGCAAGTGAGAGAGATAGAGATGTTGTTTTTGCCCCTCACTTTTCTAATCCAGTCACCCTGGGAATGCATTTTCCTGAGGGTTCAACTTACATAAAGTTCCTTCTGGCTGTGAGGATGGAGGCATGGAGTCTCATGGAGAAAGTGGTTCCATGTTGTTGTTTGTTAAAATCCAAATCCATCAGTTCCTGCCCACCTTAGCTGCTGCAGAATGGTCACTTGACAGGTGATTTCCAGTTAACTTTGATGACACATAACTAGGGGCATCAGCTTGGCCTTTGTCTTAGGGGAACTAGTTTACCCCCTTCCCAGACTTATCTGGTCAACACATTTCAGATAACTTTACATATAATTTGGTACACACATTTCACCATGATATTATTGATCAGGAAGTTATTCGTTTTCAAATGATATCTCACAAGGCATATATTGTACAAAGATTATTACAGTGGTGTGTAGGGTGTGAATACCGGGGTGTATTTGGTCACAAATACATTAATATAATACTGTATTCTTTGCAGTAGAGACTTCTGCTGGAGCTGATTTAAGATTTTCATTTTTCTGCAAAGGTTAAATAGTATAAGGAAATCACCTTCATGTTTAACGTGTAGTTGTGTTTTGAAAAATGACTGTGTAACGGTACTCCTAACTCAAACCATCTATTGCCTGTTTGTTCAGTCAGATATGCTGATGTTAGTGACAAAAATAAATATTTACTGCATTTTAGTCCTGTTGACCCTTCATCATCAAGAGGTTTGTTTACTAAATTCCTTACAGGTATATTTGTGCAAAACCAGTGAAGCCAATGAGATTGCACAGCTGGTACGGAGGGTGTAATTTGCTCTGCAGAATCTTTATTACTGATAGTGATAAAACTGGGGAGAGAGAGAAAGAAAAGGGTTTAGAACTCAGAACCCAGGATGGACATGCATGACTGGCAATCAGGAAAAAAATAAAAACCAGCACTGGTTTACTTCTGCTTTTCAGAGCAGAGCTGTACTACAAGAGAAATAAGCTGGGGCCAGTGTGCTTACTAATTAAACTGCATCCAACTTTTTCTCTTGCTCACCAAAAATTTTAAAAAATTACTACTTTCCCTCTCTGTCCCACATTTGCCCCATCCTTACAATGGGCATAATAATACTTATCTTTTTTGTAATGTGCTTTTGAGATCTATTTATTAAAAGTGCTACAGAAGAGCTAGGTGGTGTTATTATCATTATTATAATTTTCATGACCGCATTAACTTGACCTGTACCTTCAAATGCCTGCTATGAGAAGGTACTTCTATTGCAATGAAATCTTTCTATGAATCACTTATTGGTTAAAATTACTACCTTATTTATGTGAATTTGATCTTAGCGGCTTGTCCTTAACTCATTAGAATATAGCATCAGTTGCAAGTCAAAATGTGCTTGGTGGTGTCAACATCATTAAAGAACTGTGCAATTTTCTTTACCGGTACTCTTAGTTCAACAGAATTCAGGACTGGGATAGCTGCAGTGTAGGGGAATAATCACAGTGCCTGCTCACACTAAACTTTGCTCTGAATCTGAATAAATCCGCATGTATTTTTTTTGTTTGTATCTTCTTTAAAAATGCTCAGCACTACTTAATATTTGAGAATAACCTGAGTATTATTCAGATTCCCTGACGTGAAATTCATGGAAGTTATTGAACTGATAGTTAATATCCTTAGACATTTCTGAATATTAAGGATCTCTCATGAGATGAACCATTCCATAGGCACCAAGGCAGTCAAGCACCTAAGCACGTGTTTAACTTTAATCACATTTAATCCATTGGTTTCAAGTCAATGGAATTGTTTCCTAGCTTGCGTTTACACGTATGTGTTGAAAGGATTGAGGCCTAAGACTGCATTCCTCCCTCTCAAATACCTAGATTTTAGTTTTCAGAGTAGCAGCCGTGTTAGTCTGTATTCGCAAAAAGAAAAGGAGGACTTGTGGCACCTTAGAGACGAACCAATTTATTGGAGCGTGATGAACAGCTTTCAGGGACCCCTGTGTCTTTGCTGCCCAATTTGCTGCTCTTTGGCACTAAGTTAATTACAGTTACAACGTTTTCTATTTATTTTTGGTAAAACATTGCCATGCCAACAAAACAAAACAAAAATCCAAATCACTAACCTCTGTCCTTCTCTTTTATCTTTCAGACTTGACGACACCTGGTAATTATCACTTTTTAACATTTTTGTTTCACTTTATTTCTCTTTCCCAATGCGCCCCAATCCAATAAACAACAGCATTACTGCTCCCAAACAGGGATACCAGATGCAGGAGTTATTGGCAGATATAAGCTGGTGCAAAGAGAAGGCAGAGCCTGTTGCGCTCTACATTCTCCCTGAGGGCCACAGGAGAGTGGCTCTCATAGATATCAGCAAAAGAGCCATGGACAATAGTAAGAAAGAAATGACTGAATCGATGGGCATTATCTATGCTGAAGAGTTCGAGGGCCCCCAATGGTTAAAAATAGATTACAAAATTTTGAACTACACTGATAATTTCTGCAAACCTGCACTAGTTGTGGTTCAGGTTTCTGAAGGGTGACTGTTACTTTAGCAAAGTAAAATGGCACAGAAAGCTCCATAAGAAACATATGAGACTACTCTGTTCTTGCAGCTGTAAGCATCTCCGATCCTTCAGACTGTAGGGTGAAATGATTGTGATTGTTTATATTACTGCAGCGCTCAGAGCCCTGGGCCTCACTGTGCTGAGTACTTTAAACACACAGACAAAGAAGCATTTTACCCCTGGAAAACATTTTCCTTGGTGTAGGTTTTTGACTATTATAAATAGAGCTCAGCCCAAGTTCAATTTCCCTTCTGCCTGATATGGAAAAGGGATTTGAACCTGAGTCTTCCATGTTTCAGGAGCATGCCCGGGCCACCGAGCTACAGGATGCCCTGATACAGAGTTTTCTCAATCTCTCCTGTTCCAGCTCTTCTACTTTGTATAAATAATTAAATAGTCATTGGAACAGGGACTTTGAATTTGGGTCGCCAGTGCCCGTAGTGAATGTCTGAAACTCCAGCCTATAGAGTCATTCTTACACTTTGCCCCGCTCCCAGTGACTATTCATTGTCATTCATAGTGGCAATTCAGAGTGTCATTCATAAGGATAATAATCTATTTGCCGAAAATCTTTTGCCCAGCTCTAATTATAAATATCCCTCTTCCTAACAAAAAAAAAAAAACATTCCTAGGATGAATTTCTTTCAGGAGCCACATGACACATGAATGAAAATAAAACATGTAAGTAAATGTCTTCTCATGATACTGAGAGATGCCATTGAAAATGTAAAACAGCCCCTAGCACAAAGGAGTCTGGTCTATAACTGGGGCTCCTAGGTGCTACAGCAATACAAATAAGAACAATAATAATTAATCCACATGAATATTCATTTGAATAGTGATATTGACTTTTATAGGACTAGCTCGCAGAGGAGAATTATTCTTGGAAATGTAGAGCTGAAAGGAACCTCGAGATTCCATCTCATTTTTCACCTCAATGCTATGGCCAGAATTATATCAAGAACATCCCTGATAGATGTTTGTGTAATTTGTTCATAAAAACTTCCAGTGGTGGGGATTCATATGCATGCATGTTTACAGGACTGGATCCCAAAGGGTTAACATTGATATTTCTTAACTCTGTTTTCGCCTTCCTCTTCATTTAAGTAAGTGTCTTCATTACAGTAAAGTAATCAGAGGAAATGCAGACAGCTAACTTTTTATCAGCTTTGTGAATTATACAATTGGCGAGAAATATAGTTGTGTTTTTTGCAAGATGGGTGCCTGCTTTTGTATTCTCTAGTGTCATGATTATCCAGCCAGCCATCTCTTTCCATACACCCATCTACCTACCACATTCTAATTTTCATCCTTTCTCTCTCTCTCTCCATCTATCTTCCCCCCCACCCCATTCAGTTATGCTGTTAATTTGGTTATGATTTTCTTGGCGTTATCTAGAATTTGGCACATTACTCTAAAAGTCTCTCTCTCACTATTAAAGATGTTGCCGATTTATGTATTGTTCTCCTTTTGTATTAATAGCTCCTTCTACTACTCCAACATGGCTGCCTTCAGGTAATTCATAATTATTTTACTTCTTTATTTTATGTTGTAGTCTTCTCAATTATCTCATTATAATACACAAATAATTCCCATATAAATGGCGCCAAATTCCTTGGATAGGAAAATAAGTACGGCACGGTGATAAGCCTCTGTATGTTTTGCAGGCTGTCTTCAGGCTAGCGGCTATACATTTTTTGAATATCAACTTTTTCTTTCTTTTGGCAGCTAGCACTTCTAAATAGGGATACAGTAGTACTGCAATACTGCTGTACTATAAGAGAAATAAGCTGGGTCCAGTGAGCTTACTAACTGAACTCCATCCAGCCTTTTCTCTTGCTCACTAATTTTTTTTTTTTTAGATTACTACATTCCCTCTCTGTTTCTCATTTTCCTGATCTATACACTGAGGACAGTAATACTTACCTTTTTGGTACCTTGCTTTGAGATCTATTGATGAAAAAGGCTATTTAACAGCTTGGCAGTGTTATCATTATTATAATTTTCATGACAGAAGTAACTTGATCTGCATCTTCAAATGCTTGTGATTAAAAGATGCATCAATTGCAGTGAAAACTTTCTATGAATCATATTGGCCAAAATGTGCATGGTTAGGAGTGAGGTCAAAGGTTCCACCCCTCTCCTGCACCCAGAAGCTAGTGATTTGAGGGGGCTGTGCTGCTTTCAGGAACCCACTGTTTCTGTGCTACCCTACTCGTTCGTTACTCTTTGGCACCAAGTTAACTACAATTACACTGGTTTCCATGTATTTTTGGTAAAATGTTACAATGCCAAAAACAAAACAAAAAAATCACTAACCCTGTCCTTCTCTGTTATCTTTCAGGCTCGATGATGCCTAGTAATTGTCTCTTTTTAGCATTTTTTGTTTAGATTTCTTTTTTTCCCAATGTTTGCCAATCCAATAAACAGCCTATAGTGCCCAGTTCCAGCACCTATAGCACCGGGTTCAGGAGTCACTGGCAAAAACTCAGTTTTACTGCACAGTTGGTGTAAAGAGAAATGGTGGAGCCTATTGCACTATACATTCTACCCTGCTGGCCAGAGGGGAGTGGCTGTGAGAGATACCAGCAAATAGAACTGACTAATGTGCTAATAATAATTTCATTGAATCTGTTTTAGGGTTGGCATTGAGACTGGTGAATTCATCTAGCAGATGTGAAGGTCGTGTTGAAATTTATTACCAAGGATCATGGGGAACAGTCTGTGATGATTTCTGGGATCTCAGTGATGCAGATGTTGTGTGCAGGCAGCTTGGATGTGGACATGGTGTTGCAGCAAAGACAAGTGCCTTTTATGGTCAAGGCTCAGGAAATATTGTCCTGGATAACGTGGGTTGCAGAGGATGGGAATACCGTCTATGGGACTGTCCTCATTCAGGATTGCTGTCTCACAACTGTGGTCATCATGAAGATGCCGGTGTCATCTGTTCAGGTAAATACCAAGAGTTTACAGGTGTCTTACAGGGAAATAACTGGCACAGAACATGCTTTTGACCATGTCTAAGATGTTTGTGAGTGTCACATTGCAGAGGTTTCAAAATATGAAACACAGTTTTTGGAACTGGATCCAATACTAAAAGGGCCACTTTCCTACTTCCTTAAACATTAGTTCCATGCTTCAGCCAGCCAGTTAGTTCCCTGGTGAATGCGATTGTGATAGCATAGAATAAAGAGATTTAAAAACATGAAACAAACAAACAAAAAACAAAAACAAAATCAAACAAATGAAAGATGGTCAAACAGTTAAATTATCTCTCTGAAGTTCCAAAGGGCACTTGCTATCTTCACGGGTTAATTTTCAGTTTTGTTAGCTTCACTTCCTTTGAGTGTAGAATTGTTCCGTTGGGATAGGGCATGGAAATGGGGGGTAGGAGATGTAGAGTTTATTCCTGATTCTTCCATACCACTTAGCTTTTCAATGCCTCAGTCATCTAACAAGTAAAGTAGGGATAATGAGACTTAACTTCATGAAGCACTTAGAGACCCAGAGATGAAAAGACGTATTTAAGTTTAAGTACTAATCTTTTTGTCATTATGAAAGGTAAATTCATTTGGAATTTCTTCATTGACATCAGTGAGGGTCAAGCACATTTTACTATATTTTATGAGGACCCTTAAGATTTTACAAACATGGTGTTTTCAAAGTTTTGCTCTGCTTGTTTTGAAACATAACATCTTCCAGGAAAGTCATGCAGCTTCTGATGTCATTTGCACTTGAAATTTTACAAGTACATCCAGGCAAATGACAGATATTTTGATTCATTAGCAATTTCAGAAAGTTGGGAAAAAATCATGTAGGGTCAGACCAAAAGCCAAAATATTTGAAACTTTCAATGAGCCCCAAAGTGGCATGGCACAGGGAGTTAAAATATCTGATTTTTGTTTGCAGCTTTTTGACTTTCTTGCTGTCCCAAGTCACACTACGCCTTGGTTTCCCCATCTGTAAAAATGAGCATAAAGATACTTTCCTTTGATGTAAACTAGTTTGAGATCCATACATGAACAGTACTATATAAAAGGAAAGTATTATTGTTATAAATCTGAGTTAATTTTATATTTTGCAGATTCACTGAATAAAAATATTATTTTTATTTTCCATTCCTCCTTGGGGATTCTTATACCTCAGGGTCCGAGCTCCTTTCCATTTTTGCCAGTTTCCTAAAATTCCAATTTTTTAAAAATTTTCTATCATCCTGCCAGCTAATGAAGACTGCACAGTTAGGCTCATGAAAGCGAACCTCAATCTGACAGAAATATCCTTGAAGAGTCGTGTGAAGTAATATGAAGTTGACCACAGCTTTGCAGTCAGTGTGATCAGTAGGGTTGTCATCTTTCTAATCACACAAAATTGAACACCCTTGATCTGCCCCCTGTCCCACCCCTTCCATGAGGCTCCGCACCTTCTCAGAGGCCCCGCCCTGGCTCACTCCATCCCCCCTCCCTCCATTGCTTGCTCTATCCCACCCTCACTCGCTCATTTTCACCGGGCTGGAGCAGAGGGTTGGGGTGTGGGAAGGGGTGAGGGCTCTGGCTGGGGTTGCAGGCTCTGGGATGGAGCCAGAAATGAGGGGTTCAGGGTGTGGGAGGGGGCTCTGGGCTGGGGGGTTGTGCTGAGAGATTCAGAATGTGGGAGACGGTTGGGGTGCAGGGGGTGAGGGCTCTGGCTGGGGGTGCAGGCTCTGGGGTGGGGCCGGGGATGAGGGGTTTGGGTGCAAAAGGGGGCTCCAGGCTGGGGGGTATGGCTGAGGGGTTTGGAGTGTGTGAGGGGGCTCCTGGCTGACCCGGGGGTTGGTGTGTGGGAGGGAGTACAGGCTCTGGGCTGGGATTGTGGGCTCTGGGGTGGGGCCAGAAATGAGGGATTCAGGGTGTGGAAGGGGACTTGGGGCTGGCACAGGGGGTTGGGGTGCAGGGGGGTGAGGGCTCCCACTGGTGGTGCAGACTCTGGGGTGGGGCTGGGGGTGAGGGGTTTGGAGTGTACAGAGGGGGTCCAGGCTGGGGTAGGGGGTTGGGGCATGGGAGTGGGTTTGGGGTAGCACTTACCTCAGGCAGCTCCTGAGAAGCAGTCGGCATGTTCCTACAGTTCCTAGGCATAGGGAAGGCCACAGGGGTTCTGCATGCTGCCACCCCCTGCAGCTGCTGCCCCCACAGCTCCCATTGGCCACGTTCCCGGCCAATGGGAGCTGCAGAACCAGCACTTGGGGTAGAGGCAGCACACGGAGCCCCATGGTTTCCCCTATGCCTAGGAGCTGGACGGACATGCTGGCCACTTCTCAGGAGCCTCAAGGAGCTGGGTAGGGAGCCTGCCAGCCCACTCCAACCAGACTTTTATTGAGCCGCCAGGGTCCTTTTTGACTGGGTGTTCTGGTGGAAAACCGGACGCCTGGCAACCCACTGATCAGGAAAGGGTCATGTTGAACATCAGGTCAGCTCATTGTGAGCAAGGGATATGCTTAGGCCTCTGCACCCTTCCACAGCATTGCTCTGTAGAAAGGAGAGATCTTAGAGTTCCCCTGCATGGTCTTTCTGTGGTATCTCACTTGTGCTGTGGTTCCACTGCACTTAGGGCTTTTTGCATACACGAGTCATGGATTTGATATGAGACAATATTAGACACATGAAGTTTCCTCATCCCTAAACGTAGTTGCCTTGAACGTGGTTCTAAGTGAGTTCAATAACTTAGAAAAGGTAACAACTAATTAACAAAAGCAATATTTAACAGGCAGTCTAGTCCTTTTTAGATGCCCCATTTCATACATGTTTAACAAATAAAGATCTGTCAGGTAAGAATTACTTAACACATCATAGACCTGATGCTCTGTGCTAAATCAGCATAGTTCTGCTGATACATAAAACAATATTGCTTTTCCTACTAGTAAGCATTTTTAAGTCTTAACGCAATAAGGTGACTGTGCCTCCATGATGCTGCAAGGGAGGCAAAAAAATCCCGCTGGACCTTTTGCCAGATTGGTCCAACAAACAAAAATTCTTTCCTGATCCCATAATGGGTGATCAATCAGACCCACAGCATCATAAATAACACAACATATACTAAGGGGAGGCTAGGCTGGAGCAAGAGGCTTTTGGAAAAGACTGAGTAAGTTTAATAGGTAATGGGGGGGAGGGAACATGAGAGCCAACCAGCTAGCCCGTTCCCTCACCTCCCTCCAATAGGGATGGTGGCAGACCTCAGGGGGTAGACCCCTTTCCCGGCTGTCTCAAGCCAGCCCTCTACCCCTACCTCCTGGGTGCTGCCTCCTTCCCCTCTGGTCACTCAGTGTTATTTTCCCCATTGATTGAGGAGAGTGGACATTCATATTATCATAGAATCATAGAATATCAGGGTTGGAAGGGACCTCAGGAGGTCATCTAGTCCAACCCCCTGCTCAAAGCAGGACCAATCCCCAATTTTTGCCTCAGATCCCTAAATGGCCCTCTCAAGGAATGAACTCACAACCCTGGGTTTAGCAGGTCAATGCTCCAACCACTGAGCTATCCCTCCCCCCATTATCTGAGGGTCTGGCCCCATATTTTTATGGGTAATTTCATACTCTGTTTACATTTGGAACATACAAATACCCTCATTATTCGTTAACCATTTATGCATTATTATAAAACTTGCCCATTTAATTGAAATTCCTTATACTGTCTACTGGCAAAGAAGAAATAAAAATGGATAACAGAAAGAATGGCAACCCTAAATAATTGGTTCATCCCACCAACTTCATAAAATATATATTCTCTATATTAACCAGAGTATCTGAGACAAATTTACCAGTAATTGTTCTTACCGCATTGAAAAGAGTAACAAGAAGCATGACATCCTGTATTATAGTAATTGCCATTGTTTGAAAACAGAACAGTCATTCTGTTTGAATAGGTTATAAATGTGTGATAGCCACCAGCACAAATTCTTCCCAGTAAAGTAGATACAGATGGCTGTTGCACATAGATTTTAATAAAAACGTAAAGGCAGCCGCTGTGCTCTGCCAGTCTGGAGAGGGAAAGTTAGACTGTATTAGTAATATATCCTTTTGGCTATCAGCCAAAACACTGTGTTGAAAGTGCCTTGGACATTGTTGGTCTTCAGTCTACACTAGCCTGACCTCTCATTGCATACATGCTAGTTGCTAGCATTTTTGCATGCACGCAGGTAAATGCTTGCCTATCACATTTGCTACATTCTTAGCACACTGGACTGTTTGTGCAGGCAGAAGTGACAGCTTACACACGGACAAGGAGAACCTACGTTTCGGAAATGTGGCCCTTAGTGATAACTATGCTACCTTACGGAGAAGGGCAACAATAATGATCAGGGGTATCGATCAGCAGGAGTGCACAATTTTTATAGTGGGGGTCTGAGATCCACTGAACCAAACTGTAAACCACGTATATCACGGAAATCATTTCATTTCATTTCAAGCCAAGGAGTGCGGCAGCCCCCCTCGTTCCAGCACCTATGTCAGTCAGCTTCCATATGAGGAGAGATTAAAAAGACTGGGACAGTTCAGCTTAGAAAGGGGGCGAGCAAGGGAGGATAGGATCGGTGTCTATGCAGTCATGAACGATATGGAGGAAGTGAATAGGGAAGTGTTAGTTACCCCTTCACATAATACAAGAACCAGGGGTCACCCAATGAAATTAATAGGCAGCAGGTTTAAAACTAACAGAAGGAAGCACTTCTTCATACAATGCATGGTCAACCTATGGAACTGATTGCCAGAGACTGTTGTGAAGGCAAGAACTATAACTGGGTTAAAAAAATTGGATAAATTAATGAAGGATAGGTTCATTAATGGCTATTAGCCATTGGTCAAGGAACAACCCCATGCTCCAGGTGCCCCTAAACCTTTAACTGCCAGAAGCTGGGACTGGAGGACAGGGATGGATCATTCGAAATTGCCCTGTTTTGTTCATTTCCTCTGAAGCATCTGACAATGGCCACTCTTAGAAGACAGGATACTGGGCTAAATGGACCATTGGTCTGACCCCATATGGCTGTTCTTAGGAGATCCAGGCTCAAGTCCCTGTTCTGCCTTGGAGCAGAGACTTGAACCTGGGTTTCCCACACCAGGTGAGTGCCCCAACCACTAAGCTGTAGAGTCTCTACGGAACTGGATGGAATCACTTTTCAGAGCAGAGCTGTACTGTAGGAGACATAAGCTCCTGCCAGTGAACTTATTAACTGAGCTCAATCCAGCCTTTTCACTTGCTCACCGGAAATTTTTTTTTAAAAAAAGTACTTTACCTCTCTCTTCCATCTGTAAAATGGGGATAAGAATACTTACATTTTTTGTAAAGTGCTTTGAGGTCTAATGATGAAAAGTGCTACATAAGCACTTGGTGGTAATGTCTTTATTATTACTTTCATGACAGACTTAACTTGACCTGTACCTTCAAATGTCTGCAATAAAAAGGTGCATCAATTGCAGTGAAATCTTTCTATGAATCACTTACTGGTCAAAATGCTACCTTATTTATGTGAATTTGACCATGGTGGCTTGTCCTTAATTCATTAGAATATAGCATAAATTGCAAGTGAAAATGAGCTTTGCGGTGTAATCCCCTTTATGTACACATCAGAAAAGCACCATACAATATTCTGTCATGGCAATCTTTCTTTAAACAGAACTTAGTTGCAGTACAGGGAGAGCCTGCCCACAATGAACTTTGCTCAAATCCCTTTTTAAGAGTCCCTTACTTCAGTGGGCATCAGATAAATAATAGATATATGATAGATATATATACATGTATTTTTATGGTTTGCATAGTTTAAAAATGATCAGCCCACTCTACTCCTTGGGAATAACCTCAGCATCATTTAGATGGCCTGACTTGAAATTCATTGGAGAATGGAACTGACAGTTAATATCCTTAGAACATTTCTGAATATTAAGGATTTCCTCACAAGATTGAATATATTGATGGCACCAATCCAGCCAAGCACCTCTGCACATGCTTAATTTTAATCACATGTTGGTTACAAGTCAGTGGAATTACTTCCTCACTTACATTTAAGCACTGTTTTCTATATATGTTTGGTAAAACATTGCCATGTTAAAAAAAAAAATCAAAATCACTAATGAAGTGAGCTGTAGCTCACGAAAGCTTACGCTCAAATAAATTTGTTAGTCTCTAAGGTGCCACAAGTACTCCTTTTCTTTTTGCGAATACAGACTAACACGGCTGCTACTCTGAAAACTAACCTCTGTCTTTCTCTTTTATCTTTCAGATGCAACAACACATGGTAATTGTCTCTTTTTTAACATTTTTTGTTTAGATACCTTTCTCTTTCCCAGTGTTTGCCAATCCAATAAACAGCAGCATTACTGCTCCCAAACAGGGGTACCAGGGAGTGGTGCTGGAACAATGTGTATAGTGGGGGTGCTGAGAGCCATTGAAAAAACCGTAAACCCTGTCTATGATGGAAACCACTTCAAGCCAGGGGCTGCGGCCACACGCCGAGCACCTCTAGGTCAGCACCTATAGCTCCAGGTTCAGGAGTCACTGGCAGAACTGGTTGTACCACACAGTTGGTGTGATGATGAGAGATGATGGAGAGATGATGGAGCCTCTTGCGCTAGGCATTCTACCCTACTGGCCAGAGGGGACTGGCTGTGAGCAATAAAAGCGAAAGTGTCAGGGACAACTGAAAGAGAGAAATGACTGAATTGATGGGCTTTATATATGTTGAGGAGTTTGACCACCCCCTACTGATTAAAAATAGATTACAAGATTTTAAAGTACCCTCACAGTTTCTACAAACCTGCACTACTCTTGTATCAGATTTTTGAAGGCTGATCATTATTCTAGCAAAAAAAAAAATTATAAAATACTATTTGCCAGAAATCTTTTGCCCAGCTCTAATTATAACTATCCGTCTTCTTAACAAAAATAAAATACATTCCTAGGATGAATTTCTTTCAGGAGCCAACGGACCCACAAAATAAAATAAAACATTTTAGCCAACATCTTCTCATTGTACTGAGAGATGTCATTTAAAATGTGAAACGGGGCCTAGCAGAAAGGAGTCCTGGTCTACGACTGGGGGTCCTAGGTGCTACAGCAGTACAAAAACCCCAATAATAATTAATCCACATGAATATTCATTTGAGTACTCATATTGCTTTAAATGGGACTATTGAGGATAGGAAAATTATTTTTGGAAATGTAGGGTTGGAAGGGACTTCGAGAGGCCCTCTAGTCTATACCCTCTGCACTAAGGCAAGATTAAGTATACCTAGACCATTCCTGAGAGATATCCATCTAATCCATTCTTCAAAGCCTCCAATGGTAGGGATTCACATGCATGCATGTTTACATGATTGGGTCCTAAACTGTATTTCTTGTATTTCATTGTATTTCTTAACACTATTAGAATCATAGAATCATAGAATATCAGGGTTGGAAGGGACCTCAGGAGGTCATCTAGTCCAAACCCCTGCTCAAAGCAGGACCAATCCCCAACTAAATCATCCAAGTCAGGGCTTTGTCAAGCCTGACCTTAAAAACTTCAAAGGAAGGAAATTCCACCACCTCCTTAGGTAATGCATTCCAGTGCTTCACTACCCTTCTAGTGAAAAAGTTTTCCCTAATATCCAACTGTTGTTTCCTTCCTCTTCTTCATTGCAGTAGTTATATGCAGACAACTAGCTGTTTATCAGCTTTGTGAATTAGACAATTGGATAGAAATATAGTTATGTGTTATTTGCACAATGGGTGTGCCTGCTTTGTATTCTTTAGTATCATGTTTCAGAGGAACAGCCGTGTTAGTCTGTATTCGCAAAAAGAAAAGGATTACTTGTGGCACCTTAGAGACTAACCAATTTGGTTAGTCTCTAAGGTGCCACAAGTAATCCTTTTCTTTTTAGTATCATGATTTGCCAGCCAGCCCGCCTGCCATCTCTTTTCCCAACTCTCCATCTACTTACCTACTTATCCCTTTCTAATTTTCATCCATTCTTTATCTCTCTTCTGTCTGCATTCAATTATACTATCAATTTAGTTTTCTGATTTTATTGGCATTTTCTTGGATATGGCACATTATTCAAAAACTATATATGTCTCTATTAAAGATGTTGCCCATTTAAATATTGTTCTTCTTTTGTATTAATAGTTCCTACTACTACTCCAACATGGCTGCCTTCAACAGGTAATTTCATAATTATTTTACTTCTTTATTTGTATGTTGTACTCTTCTCTACTCGCTTATTATAATACACAAGTTATCCATGTATTAATGGCACCAGATTCCTTGGACAGGAAAGTAAGTACGGCATGGTGATAAATCTTAGTACTTTTTGCAAGCTGTCTTCAGGCTGAAGGCAATACATTTTTTGAATATCAACTTTTTCTTTCTTTTGGCAGCTAGCATTTCTAAATAGGGACAGAGTAGTACAGTACAATACTATATTTAGGTATTTTTACTTTAAAGGAAACACTTAGGCCCCAATAATGCAAACACATATGTATGTGCTTAACTTGGCTAATGTGACTGGTCCCAATGGCTTCAATGAAACTCTTTATGTCAGTAGAAATAAGCATGTACATGAATGTTTGCAGGATTGGGGCAATAGCTGGATCAAATAAAACAGAGTTACCAGTCAACAAATACATGCATTTAAAGTCAGTTTCTGTGTGCTTCACAGGAGGAAAAATAAAAATCCAATATTTTTTTCTATGAGTTGCTCAAGAAGATAATGACTGTCCTTGTTGTTTTCCCCCTTTTTGTATAAGCAGGGCAGGGGTGGTGCCCCTAGCCTTTGTTTTCCAGAAGCTGGGAATGGGCGACAAGGAATGGATCACTTGGTGATTACCTGTTCCGTTCATTCCCTCTGGGGGCACCTGGCATTGGCCACTGTCGGTAGACAGGATACTGGGCTAGATGGACCTTTGGTCTGACCCAGTATAGCCATTCTTATGTTCTTAAGCCTTCTGTCAATTACAGCTCTGCATTAAGTAAAAATTGTTACATTCCAAAGTTGGCTGTAGATGCTATTTTCATTCAGACTGTAATTTTTGTTCCCAGTGCACCAGGTGCTTCTTCAGAAAGTTACTTCCAACCTGAATTAAGAACTTAACATTATCAGAGAAAAAAAGCATAATCTTTCTTCCCTGAACATTTTCTTTGGTCCATATTTTCTGTCTTCAATTATATACATTTAGGGCTTAATCTTGAGAGATGCTGAGCATTAAATGAGACTGTGAGTGGGATCCACAGCTATCGGGATTAGATACTGATCATAGAGCACCTCATTGAAGTTATAGGAGGCTTTCCTTTAACTTTAGCAGGTTTTGGCTTCAACTGATAAATCATATACAAATATATGCAAATATATATATAAATGACTCATATGTATTTTCTTTTCTTACATTTTATTCTGCAGCAAAATATACTTGTGGTGGTGTCCTTCAGTATTCATCTGGGACATTTCAAAGCCCATTCTATCCTGAAAATTATCCAAACAACGCAGACTGTGTGTGGGAAATAGAAGCAGTGAGCAATTACCGTGTAACACTTTCATTTAGAGATATAGTGTAAGTAAGGCACTAATTGCCCAGTCAATTCATAGGTTCAAAATCATGGAATTTTGAAATTGGTACCCTCTCCATTTCAAGGACATTTCTCACTTGTAAATGACCAGTAAACCTAAAATGAAAATTGTATGAATATAGTATTATTTATGGTTATTTGTTCAGTCCTGGTTGGTACCATATAAGAAGCAAAATTAAGACAATCTGTCACAAACACCTTGCAGCCGGAAGGGTTTAATGTGAGATTTAGTGGTGACTAGTTAAACAGGAGTTCACAAAATCGTTTACAAAATGTTCATGTTTATTCCCCAGGACAGAAGGTGGTAGATGCCAGTATGATTATATTGAGATATATGATGGGCCACTCGATACCTCTCCTTTACTGGGGAAAATTTGTTCTGGTTCCTATCTCACATATACATCGTCCTCAAATTTGATGACAGTTCGATTTCACAGTGACTCAAGTGTCACAAAGAAAGGGTTCCGTGCTGACTATTACACCATTCCAGCAGATCAGAATACTAGTAAGTTCATGTTTAATACAGAACTTCTCTTTTCAGCAGACAAGCCTATTTACTGACTTTATTTGCTAAATAACTATTTATTAATGTTGTTGAATCACTTCAGTATAGCAAGCACTCACTGTCATCTTTCATACTTTGGGATTATTGACCTATTACTTTCAGTTTTATATTTAAACAAAATCAATGTTTGTTGTTATAAAATTAATTATTTTTAGACATTTTCTCTGATATTCAGCCTCAATTTACTTTTTCTTTATATCATCTCATTACTCTTACTTGTGGTCCTTTGTACTACCTAAGTGCTCGTTCTTTATGGGTTTGATCCTAATCCTGATGTAGGCAAAACTCTCATTGCAAGCATGAGTGAATTTCATGTCCTCTCCACAACTCATTAGTTATTATTTATTTGAGCTCAATGCCTGTTTAGCACCTTGCTGGTACATGTTTAGTATTAGAATTATTTATATTTAGAATCATTCCCTCCACTTCCTTTTTCATTTTTGATGCTCTTTCTTGAATTCCCTGCAATTTGTCCATGTCTTCAGCTACAGAGGTGCCCACAAGTGAACTAGAACACCTTCCACAGCCATACAAAGCCTGATCCTTAAGCGCTCATTCAGGCAAGACTCCTATTCTTTTCAATGTGCATTTTGCCCAAATAAAGACTACAGGTTCCAGTCCCCAATGAATGACTATCACTTTGATGTTATTCAGCCTCTGCACATGTATCTCCAAACCCCATATGGCTCATGTAAGGCCATACATACAAACCCTTGATTCGGCAACCCTTGATTGTATTGAATAGAACATAACTGGTTAGTTCCATTGGCTGATCACATAGTATAACATTGTATAAGTATAACGTTGTATAAGAGGACATGCTGATACATTGTATATGAGAGGGCATGCCAAAACATGTTACAAAGTATCTGAGGGAGCACACGTAGGGACAGTTAGCTTTTGAATGGAGAAGCAATTAATATAGAGCCAGCACATCCAAGAAGCAGGCATCAGAATGGAAGGTGTGAAGGGCAATTAGTTAAGTTAACTGGAAGCTGTTAAAGGAGATTGTTAAGGGTGGCAGGTAATTGAAGATACGTGACTGGTCTCAGGGATCTCGAAGGGTGGTGACTAAAATCTTTTTCTTCTTTTGTCTGTAACTTCTCTGTAACTTGTTCTCCAAAAAACTGTATAAATTAAAAGACACAAGCCCCACTCGGGGGGCTCACTTCTAAATGTATTAGCAGAGCAGCTTTGCTAATAAAACAGAGTGGTCTGATAAATTGTGAGTCTGAGTCAAACTTTGACATCAGTATAATTCAAGATAGCAAAATCTGGTCCATAAATTGCTGTCAACAAACACCAATTTCTCTTTACTTTACTGTTCCCTTTGTCTTCACCTCCCATTGCATTTTAGATCATTCTCTCCCAGAATTACTGAAATGCTTCATTTTATTTGCTTAATAATGGCCCTGGTAATACTGTTCTTAATTTTACTCAAGCAATAGGACTTTTACTTCACTCCAGAATTTTTTCTACTATGGTAACTGAGATTCATTGATGAGACGCTCTCTGATCACAGGAAGCAAAGTTATAATTTGCAGATTTTCATAGTAATAGTAATCCACAGCCGAAACCCACAGGCCGCTGGTGCATCATTCAATATTTATGACGTAACATAGTAAAATCATGTGGTTTGACTTATGAACCCCTTCCCCTCTCCCAATCTACACACAGAGTAGACAACAGCATCTGTATAGGTTGCAACATTTAATGATTGTATGCCTGTATGCACTAATAATGTATGTTTTATCTACCCACTAGCTCTTCTGTGCTTGCCAGAATACATGCGTGCAGTTGTTAACAGAGCCTATCTCCACTCACAAGGCTACGCTGCATGGGATGTCAGCTTGAATGACCCTTATTGTAAACCAATTGTTACACCAAACTACGTTATATTCAACATACCATACAATGGCTGTGGCACAAGACGAGAGGTATGAAGTTGAATATATAGCAACCTGAGTAAGTAGGTCTGTGCAAACTGCAGAATTTATTTTGAAAAGGGTCATGAACAGAAACCTGCTGTGGTTCACAGAAGTTACAAGTGAACCAATCACTGCAGGTTCAGATTCATCGAACGCTCCCACCTGTCCTTCTCCTGCCTGCAGGGAACACATCACTTATTGTAGATTGACTTTATGGGGAATACTGGGGGGACAAGGAAGATAAGTGAACAACCTCAACCCATGTTCATAGACTTTTTTCTAGCATGAGCTGATGTTCATGAAGACTAATAATACTTGGCACTTACATAAGCCACAGTTCAGCAAGGTACCAATTTAAAGCATTCACTTCTATAGTACTTTAGATTAAACACAACTCTAAGTACCTTGCTGAATCAAGACCTTTGTGCGTTACATGTTCAAAGCTTTGCATGAATGTAAACTAACTTAGCTGTGTTTGGGTTCAAAGAAAATATTTTTCACATCTCAATGTAAACACCGCATCATATAGCCAACAAAGTTTTTTAAAATGTGTTGTGAATAGAAATAACCAAAGTCACACTTCTTTTCAAAATACTGAAACAACACTTTAAATACGTGTTATTCTATGGACACATCAAAAGTTTAGTAAGAATAATGGTAATTGTGACGTCAGGCAAAAGTGGACTACATTAGATAATTTTGTATTTAATCTGTCAAACAGGGAAACAACAACACTATCACCTATTCCAACTTGATCAAAGCAATCTCTTCTGGTTACATAATCAAAAGGCAAAAAGATCTTCATTTGCATATCAACTGCAAAATGCTCCAAAATAGATGGATAGAAATAATATATGTTGCTGAGGATGTTACTGAGGTCAATGAAACTCAGTATGGCAGATACGACGTGAACATTTCATTTTATGAATCACCATCCTTCTCATGGCCAGTGTATGATTCTCCATACTACGTTGACTTGAACCAGAATTTATTCCTTCAAGCTTCAATTCACAGCTCTGACCCAAATCTGGTGTTGTTTTTGGACACGTGTGTTGCATCACCTGATCCCAATGATTTTACAACAGTAACCTATGACATTATGAAGAGTGGGTAAGGACTTTCCCAGCAATAGTTTAGAATGAAACTGTGCATGGAGTACTGTATCTGTTTTGTTTATGCAATAATTTGAATGGGGACAGTGTGAAGTAATTTCAGTTTTCCTTGCCAACAAAGTATTTAAAAAAACTTTTTTGGCAAATCCTGGAAAAAAATGAGAAATCAATAGAAACAATAGAAATGACATTTAGATGATGGAACTCTGCATCAGTGGTTCCATTCAAGAATGTAACGTCGTAACTAAAGAGGTAAATTCAGTTCTTACGTAAGCAGGTGTAACCTCAACCTCCGCTGATGTCAGTGGATTTTCACCTGCCCACATCAGTATTGAGTTCAGCCCCAATTAGTTTGTCTATAGAATTCAACTATATTTTTAAAATATTCTGCTCCATTTTTTAAAAGAAAAAAATTCATTCTTTTGCAGTCCTCGTTTTTTTGGGAGCATACTGTAAATGTTATTTCAAATTACTGTAATTCAATGTTTGGTTCAAATGACTGAAGTTTAATGTTTGATTTTTCCTGCTTTTCTGTGTTTTCCCTGCTTTTTAACATCTTTTCAGTTTCTTTTCATGAGTGTTCGGTGTTTTGCAAGTGACACTTAAGAATTTTCATGTCACTTGGATGACCCAGAATTGTTCATCTGTCTTGGCTTACACCACTTCTTGTGGAAAAGTCAGATTAAAGAATTATAGAAAACAAATTAGATTTAGTTCTGGTATGAAAATAAAAATCACTGATCTCATCCAGAATAGCAATCCCTATGGTTCTAAACCCTACCTGCCAGAATTTCAGTAGACTTCTCCATTATTAGACTCGACACCTTTCTGCATATGAAAGCACACCTCTTTCATGAGCAGGTCCCATTGTCAATGAATATGACTATTTATTGGTACAATCCTAATTATATATAAATAATGGGGAATAAGAGTGAAATTTCAAAATAATTCAGCCAGAGTAGCATTAGAGCTGCAGAACATACAGAAGTTAAGTTTTAAAGAAGCCACCTGCATGATAGTTTAAACCCCCCTATCTATTGCAGGAGATGAAAATTAGATATTCAAAACAGCCCTTTTAAAAAATGAGCTGATAACATCATACAATGAAGAGACAGCCAAATCTTTTAAACCTCATATTTATTTATATTAAAACCCAAAAGGAAATAAATTTTCCATATCTACATTCAAACATATCTTAACCATCTATAGGTGACAGAAGTGTTGGCATGAGTATAAATGAACATAGTAACATATGCAGTCTTATAATAATCTCAGTTTATACAAGTTTAATACCTTGTGATCTTTCTTATGCAAATGAGTTTATTAAAATGTGTATAAAATACATTGATGATATGACAACTCTGCAGCTTCTTCTGAGATAAGAGCTGTGTGTTAACAGGTCAGCTGAGTTTTTTTTTTTTTTTTTTTTTTTTTTTGTGGTGGTTAAATTGAACCAGAATGCACTGGCATGGAATTTTGGCACTTACTCAGGTGAGTCAAGGCTGACAGAAAAGTGAAAGATACTAGAATCTTGTTCTGTTCCTTGAATCTTGTTGCTCTGCAGCTGATTTAGTAGAGATTAGAGTCATTGGAAATGGCGACTTTCTTGCTTCTTGCATCCAAAGCAGAAATCAGAAGAGTAGGAGTGAGTTGGATAAGATGGCACAGAATGGAAGAAGGAATTTATCATCCTTATTATTCATATTCAGTAGCACCTAGAGAACCCAGTCAGACATCGGGGCCCCACTGTGCTAGGTGCTGTATAACCATTTAGTATAGAGATGGAGCCTACCCTTCAGAGTAGAGCTGGTAGAAAAAATGTGGACTGAAATTGTTCCTGTCAAAATATAGCTGTTCAGAACTGAAGAGTTTCATGGCAATGTATCACTTCTGATAGAACTGTCACTGGGAAGGGTTTCTCCGGTGAGACAAAGAGAGACCTAGGCCAAGTGATTAGGGTGTTTGTCTGGGCTGTGGGAGACCCAGGGCCAAGTCCCTGCTCTGAATCATGCAGAGCAGGGACTTGACCCTGTGTCTCCCATCTCCTGTGTAACAGCCCTGGCTATTCTGCATTGAGACTCTCTCATGTATGCTTTTTTCATGAAAAAAATTGAAATCTCATTTTTCATCTGCATTGGAACAAAAACAAATTTCAAAATGGTGTCTGAAATACAATGGTTGTTTTCTGGCCAGCCTCACTTAAGAGCTTAAATCTTGGTTTCATTTTCCCCTTAATAAAAATAAACCCCCTTTGCTTCAGCTGTTCTACAGGGGTCATATACATTGCAGCCTGGAGATCTAAATAAGCAGCCTTGGGCTCATTTCACCTCCAGGGGACCTCTTTGCAACTTGTCCATCCTGGGCCCCGATCCTACAAAGACTTATGCACAAGTCTAACTTTAAGTATGCAAGTTCAGTAAAACTACTCACACTCTTAGAGTTAGGCATGTACGTAAATACCTTGTTGATTTAGAGACATCAGTATTTATATTTTGCTTTCAGACAAGTCACTACTACTATTTTAACCTCTTTCATTTTCTGTTCTTACTATAATTGTATATTTTTCTCTCCCTTTCTGTTGTCAATGAATTTTAAATTTTTTAATTTTTATCTGTGCACATAGGGCATGCTGGATGCCAGTGATTTATTTTTGTGCGGATGCATGAAGACTAATTGTATTTTATTTATTTATTTTAGATGTGTTAGAGACCCTACCTACAGGACATACTATTCATCCTACAGCTCCACAATACGGTTCAAATTTAATGCCTTCAAGTTTATTAACCAATATTCATCAGTTTACCTTCAGTTTAAAATGGTGGTGTGCAGGGTATATGATTATTCTTCCCGATGCTACCAGGGCTGCATAACCAGGTCCAAGAGAGATACCAGCTCTTACCAAGAAGAGGTGGATGTTGTTGTTGGGCCTATTCAGCTTCGGAAAGATGGCACTAAGAACAGGAATGCTGGTAAATTTAAATACACTAAACACAAGAGAAGGTTAAGTGTGACTTTGAGCATTCTCAGTGTGGCCCCCTCCAATGACCAGTCTGGGCAAACTGCAAAGAATAGGGCAGACAATCCCCCAAACTGGTGGTTTATTCCTATAATTAGATTCACCAAGCCAGTAACAAAACAGCTTCTGTACTACGTACCAAGAAGCTAAAATACAGTTTCTTTTAAGCAATCCAGCATTTGGCTCCCACCCTGAGAACCAAGTCCATACAGTGAGAGTTACTTTAAACCTTATTCACCATAAAGTTCAACTGCAAAATTCTACCAATCCCAAGAGATTGGACACTGTTACCTACCATGTCAAGGAATATTTCAGATCTGACCCAAATAAATGCTTACAGCCAATTCTTATTAACTAAACTAAGATTAATTAAAAAAGAAAAGAAAGTTACTGTGGTTAAAGATGTTTATACATACAGATATGAGTAAAGTTCTTAGATCAATTTCATAATAGAGATGGTGAGGCTGCTGGTTTGTGAAAATACTTCTAGAATCAGTTCAATAGGTTTTAGTCTAATAGGCAGTCCATGTGTAGAGTTTGTTCAAATTCTTCTGAGAATTTGCAGGGATAGTCCAAGGTACACCTGGAGACCTCAGTCTGGTGAGTTGAACTTTCCCTGACAAAGTTTAAGCATATCTGAGATAAAACAAGATCAGGTCCAAAGCTTCTTTTATGTTCTCTAGCAAGTTGAAAGCATCTTGACAGCAGACATCACAGCAAGGGCCATCCCAGATGAAGAATGGACAGTGTATATTGTTGCTTTGAAGCTAAACTTTTATTTCTTATGTATACACAGATAAACTAGTTGCACTGATTAGCATAAGGCAATTGCCCATTCAAACAGTTCATAGGTAGTTTACTACAAACATCAAAGAGAAATAAAGACAATATTATTATACCACAAGTTTCATTTAAATGTTAATATCCCCTTTTGATCTCTGAATCAATTGACTATATAATGAAACATTACAGATAGGATCCGAAGTTTAACATTTACAAGCTAATTAGATCACATTGTTAAACTTCTAATAAGATACAGGTAAACACAGACAAATACAATTAGTATCTGCTTCTAATTCTCTAACAATACAGGTTTACATTTTAAGAAGTCTGGCCTATTTAACACGGCTTTGTTAACTATCTACAAGGAATGGTTCTGTTTATCATTTCAATACTTTTCTAATATGACCTTAAAGGTTGATTTTGGGTCACTCGACCTGCTTGTTGCTTAACTCTCTCTGGCTCAGTGTCACAATAAGGTTCCGTAAATCACTTTTCATTTCGTTTTACAAAATCTTACTTCTGATTTCTAACAGCGCAGCATGCTTTTACTGGTTTAGCAAAAACTCCCTTATAAATATCAGGGACTTGTTTATTGACTAAGAGCATCTACAAATTTGTTCCTTACTTAACACATTTCAAACCCATCATTTTAATCTGCCCAGCTCAGAAATTCTAATTGAATCAATTCTTCAGGAAGAAAGATGAGATGCAGTCCATCTCCTTATTATAGCTTCATTGATTTAATTATCCTCAAACTCTTCAAGCATTGTGGTTGTCATGGCTCACCTTGACTATCTCCAGTAACGTGAAACCTCAACCTTCCTTGAAAAAGATTCCATTCCCTAGCTCTTGTGCTAGTTACGATGTTTTCTTAATATTGAACCTAAAACATCCCGGTTCAGTTCATGAAATAATCTTTACTAATATAAAGATGGATTGTTGTGTCTAGAATGTCTTCTATAAAATAGAGTGAAATTGATTTATTTCTTGACCTGATCTAGAATGAAACTTTACAATTCAAGTTCTCTTTGTCCTGGTATCTTTGGCAATAACTAGAGCAGAGAACAAACTGAAACCAAAACTCTCTCTCTCTCAATTCACAGAGCTGGACTATTCTGAACATCAGGAAGACGTGGATTCCCGTGGTTCACTTACTGCTACTGCTGGTTATTCCCATGCTCCATTTATTGTTACGGGTGTGGTGCTTGCAGCTGTTATTTTCACTCTTGTTGGGCTTCTTTTGAAAAGTAAACTGAGGAGACCAATTCCGTACCAGATAATGTAAGACGCTAAAGACACCAGCATCAGAGCATTTATGTAATGATTCAGTTTCTAGCATTTGCACTCAATAACTTTTATACGACAAATCATGCTTTAAATAAAAAGTATGAAAATGTTATTGTAATGAGGCTACACAATGAGTTCTGGTAAATTCAGGCTAGAGATGGCCCTGAGGTTAAAACCCCACCTCCAAATAACATGAGAATCTAGGAGAAGTTTGAATCCAGATCCCAACTCTCTAACTTGCTGCCAGTTCCATGGACTTGAATCCCAGCCCCATATCCGGCCCACCAGCTCCCTTCCCTACACTCTAGAACCAGACTTTGCAGCTCAGGACTATCTCTAGTCTAGATAGACCAAAAACTGGGTTCAATTCCTGTTTCACCACAAACATCGTGTGTGATCATGGGTGTGAGACACAGTCTCTCTGGGCTTCAGTTACCCATCTGTAAAATGGAAATAAGAGCACTTTCCTGCCTCACAGGGTTGTTGTGTGGAGAAATACATATAAAATTGTGAGATGGGCAGATACTACAGGGAACGGGGCCATACAGGTACTTAAGATAGACAGAGAGTACTTTGTTTTGATAACTTTATACATAATAAAGGGCAGTTTGACATTATTTTTATGTTTACCTTTTGCACCTGCCTAGCACATTTCAGTCACTTCTGATCAAGATATTTAGATTCTAATGCAAGTTTTCTCCCTCATAATCCTCCTCTCACTTCCTGTCAAGACCAGTGTTTCTAACATCTCAAATAGTCTGACATGGAAATTATGGTGAGGAATCAAATGTAATAGATTGTGCAAATTTGTAGGATGGGATGATTTCCAGTCTAAAAAAATCTCATTTGTAAACACAGCAATTTAAAATCAGAAAAGTGTTTACAAAGCAATATTTCTATTTGTGTACTTGCAAATATAATGTCTCTGCATCTCCAAATTACTGCTTTGCAATATGAATAATGTGGTTTGTGATAAAGAAACTTTGGCAAGAACCAATTTGTGTTGTTTTTTTCCATTTCCAAATCAATACGTGTATTTATTTAGGCTTTTTATAAGAAAATGTGATTTGTCTCTGCCTTTAAACAGAACTGGTTTTAATATTATAGAGAAACTGGTTTTAAGAGGCCAGATATTTAAATGGGATCGGTCACTTATATTTGACTCAGAAATTTTTCTATCATCTTAGTCTGTTTCTTTTTAAACCTGGAAAATGTCAAGATTGCAGTGGGGAACAGAGGAGACTGCAAAGGAGCCAGTTGCAACTCCCTGGGTCCTGGGGCTCGCCCTAATGATGCCAGCTGATTATGGCCCCCAAAGAGCCATCCACCAGCCAAGGATTACGGGACCATATTGGTGCTCTGGCCATGCCTACCCCCACCCCCTCTATGTCACCAAATGCAAGGGTCATAGGGACACTAGCATAGGAGCTGGCTGTACCAGCTCTACGCAGTTGGGGACTAGACCCACACCAAGAGACTCATCAGCTAGGGAGATCCAGCAGCTCCATGGCATGCCCAGAGCTGAAGAGATTTTCTGATCCAGTATTTTATTAAAGTTATTTCTGTGTAGAATAGTTGGCCTGAGAACACATACCATGCAGATGGATTCTAGATGCACTTTAAATGTCCCCTGCATTTTTGCAATTTTTTCCTGTAGGTCCAAGCACACTCTCTTTCCCTTACTTTCATTGACTCTAATGAGTCATATGTATATTTTATTAGAGAAAGTGCAGTACATGTCAGAATGTAACCACTATGCCCTTCGGCTAGTATATTTTTCTAAGTGATTTTCTGATATGGGCAAAGAAATTATTGTAAAAAGGACCTGAATGGAATCTGTTCCTGGTCAATTGTTACATTTTCAAACATTTCAGATGACTTTTGTCTATGAAACCCAAGGTTCCTGCTGATGTCAGTTTTTCAAATTCCCTCCCCTACCCCTAAATTAACTGGTTTGAACTTCCTTTATCAGGAATGATACTTCATAGTGATCGGGGGAAGAGGGGAGGGAGTTGTTCTGAGAAAACTATGTGTGTGAAATGGACCGTGTGTTATTGGTGGGAGAAAAGATCTCTTAAACTTTGTGGACTAGGTAAAATAAATAGGAATAGAATGGAATAAGACTGAGGAATGGTCAATGAGTCTCACACTGCTCTATATAGCTTTTGTTGGCAGTCATGTAGATCTGGCGAGCCATATGGTGCTGACTATTCTGAAAATACATTACTGTCCTAATATTACTTTTTCATATGAGCAATTGCTTTAGTTGCCACAGGGAAGTTATGTATTAATAGATGGGGCAGTGATCTGGTCTGCATCATAGCAAATGGGAAAGGAAGTGGCCCTGTAGATAGTCTTCATGATGATAAGGTTTGAGAAACCCAGGACTGAAGAAAGAAGATAATAGTACTTCACAGGATTGAATATTAATACTTGGAAGACTGTGAGGTGCTCAGGTACTGCAGTAATAGGATTCATCTACATACCTGTAACTGGGAAGCTCTACTCCTGCCCTGCGATTCTTGCAATCTTGTATGCCTCTAGCCTGTTTACACCTCAATGTGATTTGTTAACATTACCCGTTGTATCAATCCTGTGCAGCAGCTCTGTCTACAGCATTTTTCAGATGTCAGCCATTTCTCCAGGGAGATCTCACCCTCCTGAAATCCCTTTTCCCTCGGATCTGCTAGCACTTACCCCCGGTACCATTTAACTCCTCCTCCTAGCCGATAGGACAATTAGCTCCTTAGCATCCCCAGTCCCATTAGGGAATGAAGTCCTGTATTCCTCCATCGAGTCTTCTCTGGGGGGAATTAATCAGAGCTTAAGTGTCCAGAGTGCTGGGACAGATGTTGGCTCTCAGCACTTGGTTATTGTACCTTAGATAAATTTAAAATACACATATACTTACTAGTGATGCTTCTCTATCTGCTGCCAATTCCCGCCCAGAGAAGATCTAAGGATGAAGCCTTATTAGTGAATTGGAACAACTGAACTGCACCAAACACTTGTGCTGGCACAATCATGCTGTTAATTTTTCTATTTCCTTTTCCAGAAAATGTTGGTAATTATTTCATACTTCTTCTTTTGAGATTTGTTTCAGTTTGGGTTCACTTCTTTCTCCTGCATTTTAAATTACTCATGCCTCACAGTCTCCTTGAGAAGGACCCTCTTTATCTCAGTCTGTCTTTTCTCCATTCATGCTTATCTTTGGCTTATCTTTCACTTTGATAAGATTATCTGTGTTCTATAACTTTTCTAGTTCTCCTACGGTCCTGGCTCCTGCAATGCTTGCCTCTTGCTTTCCTTTTTTGGATTAATTATTCCACAGCATTGTTCATCCACATCCGTATTTTGTTTGCATTATTGATTGAAGGGGACATATAGAAACCTTTGTCATGAACTGAGCTGATTGGAGAACATTTGTCATTGTACAAATTTCTTGTTATTTTAATAGTGAATTATTAGACATACTTTCCCCCATTATTTGTTCTGCTGTGGTCATGAGTGCTTCCAAGGATGTGGGTCACTCTCTGCTGGGTGTCTGCTAATATGTTTTTCTAGTGAGATACACATAAGACTACACTGATGATTATAATGATTTGTATAATCAGTAGCTGCTGTGACCTAATGAGCAGGAGTTGTGAACAGTTCTTACTTAGAATTATTTCACCTCAGGATAATAATTTCAAAAATGCCTAAATCTCATTTTCAAAAATAACTTAATTTCAGATTTGTAAAGGTTATTGGGTACTTTAGGATGCAGATTGGTGCCTACTTGGATTTACAAAAGCACCGAACTTCCAAAAGTGCCTAACTTCCATTGGTTTCAGAGTAACAGCCATGTTAGTCTGTATTCGCAAAAAGAAAAGGAGTACTTGTGGCACCTTAGAGACTAACCAATTTATCTGAGCATAAGCTTTCGTGAGCTACAGCTCACTTCGTCGGATGCATACTGTGGAAAATACAGAAGAGGTTTTTATACATACAAATCATGAAAAAATGGGTGTTTATCACTACAAAAAGTTTTCTCTCCCCCCACCCCACTCTCCTGCTGGTAATAGCTTATGTAAAATGATCACTCTCCTTACAATGTGTATGATAATCAAGGTGGGCCACCTGAAAGAACAGATGTTTTTGTTGGCTTGAGCAGAAGAAAGAAGAAGAGGAGAGGTATGTGTGGTAGTTGTTTTCTATTCCTATACCTTTCTCCCTTCCTTGAGAATTATTTTCAGCAGGGGTTCAAGTGACTGCAGGTTTGTGGGATGGGAAACCCTCTCTGTGTCTTTGCCAATATGTAAATGTCTTGCTCACACCTGCCAAAGAATTCTTCCTGCCAAAGAATGGACACTTAACTAGGTGATGGCTCATCTGATTATGTTCTGACTGAGGCATCAATTTGCCTATTGTTTCTGAGGCACTGGTCTGTGCCTGCTTTTCTAAACTTAATAATGCTATACAGTAGAATCTTATAACTTTACATACAATGTTATCACACTTATTTTACACTAGAACCTCAGAGTTATGAACACCTCAGGAATGGAGGTTGTTCATAACTCTGAAATGTTTGTAACTCTGTACAAAACTATATTGTTGGTCTTGCAGAAGTTTACAACTGAACATTGACTTAATACAGCTTTGAAACTTTACTATGCAGAAGAAAGATGCTGCTTGCCCTTTTTTTAGTAGTTTAACATACTACTATACTGTATTTGCGTCTTTTTTTTTTTTTTTTTGTCTCTGCTACTGCCTGTTTGCATACTTCTAGTTCCAAATAAGGTATGTGGTTGACTGGTCAGTTCGTAACTCTGTGTTCATAATTCTGAGGTTCTGCTGTACCAGGACAGTAATGTTCAGCAGACTGAGTTTTCAAATGATACCTCACAAGACACACTTCGTACAAAATGTATCATAGTCTTGTAAAAGAGTGAACATGAGAGTATAGACTTTCACAATGGAAAAACCCTGTTTTGGCTCCTTTCTCAGTCTCCAAGACACAATATCAGAGAGTATCTATAATTGCACCTACAGTGTTGTTACAAACATTTCACGGTAATATTAATGAGAAGTGCATTGTTAGATTTCAAACCATATAGTGCACGTCACCTTTTAAATAAATATCATCACACCAGTATGGAGGCGGAGTGAGTATGCCAGGCCTGACAAAAGTTGCTGACACAGTGCAGTGACCCCTTTGCAGTGTCACAGAGGACTCCTATGAAAGTGGTGCAGAGGCCCCCTGAACCAGCTGAGTTGGCACATTGGCAGAGCCAGTGCTAGCCATTGGGGACCCTAAGCAGGAAGATGTTTGGCCTCCCAAAACTAAAGTAGGCAAGTTCTTATAATAAAAAGCAAATGGGGTGGACCCCTGAGCTGCTCAGGGCCCAGAGCAATTGCTTAGTCTGCTTATGCCTAGCACCAGCTCTGCACATTGGGGTCAATGAGTATTTATGAATCTGACTCGGAATTCAGTGATGAAGGAGGAAATGCAGCTGTACGCTGGTATAATGGAGCAAACTATTCCTGCTGAGACTGATGAAGAAATGGATTGTGATAGGCAGTGCTGTCAGGGGTTTCTGTCATAATGTTCACAGAGAATGGAATTCAAGCAGTGTGTGTAGATCACTTCTTCCCCCTCTTCAAATCAAATCTGGGTGCATGTTAGATCTGTGCCAGGTTCATAATGATGACTCTTCTCATTAAAACTGTTAAAATGCACGTCAAGGTGATTCAGAGGGTACATCAAAAGCCAAGAGGTGATCTGAAGTATTTGCCATTTGAGAGCTGGAAAAGGGGGAGAAAACAAACACCTTCTTTGTTTCCTAAGCTAAACATATACTTGGCACTGCTGATAACAAATAAGCAAAATATTATCCCAGCAATTAACAGGCAAGTTTTCATGCCCACTGATTTCCAGTTTGTTTGATTTGTAGTTTAACATTTTGTTCAATTACAGTAAGTTCCATTTCAAAGATATCAAAACACATACATTTGCAGAGCTATAGAGCACAGTGCCCAATAAATTTATGATAAGTTGGTTGGTCAAATGGATTCCATGCCTAAGAGGGAAGATACTACCAGGGGAAGGTGAATGTATCCCCCTCCACTCTACCATGTGGGGCCAGATTGTGAGCCTTTCACTTGCACTGATGAGTTGTTCAGAAAACTAGGTCCCACTAAAATCATCTGTTTATTTACAAAGGCCAAAGCATTGTCAAGATACCCACATCAGAAAACAGCCCAGCAATGCAATCAAAACATGAGAATGACAACCAAAAATTATTTGTACTACCATAGTGCCTAGGAGCCCTAGTCCTGGACTAGGGCCTAATTGTTCTAGATGCTGTAGAAACACAGAACAATGCATCCGATGAAGTGAGCTGTAGCTCACGAAAGCTCATGCTCAAATAAATTGGTTAGTCTCTAAGGTGCCACAAGTCCTCCTTTTCTTTTTGCGAATACAGAGTAACACGGCTGCTACTCTGAAACAGAACAAAAAGACATTTCCTGTCCCAAAATGTTTAGTCTGAGCTCTCAATCAATAATTACAGTCAAAACAATTGTCAAAGAATGGTCCGTCACTCCTGTACGGATTTCAGTGTTTTACTCTAATCTTCCCCAAACCTAAATTATTCAGTAATGAACACTTATGCAACAGAAAGAAGTAAAGAATGTAGGGAAGGTCATTTTTAAAGGTTGTTTGTCATGCTCTGGAGTAATTTGTTCACAGGGGACAAAAACTTATCCATCTCTCTCTAGCACCCTCTGGATAATTTAGCAAACGTCTAGGCTGGCAGTTATCCACACGGGCAACTCACATTTGAGGCAATAGGATTGGTGAGTATGGAAAGCAGGACAGAGTTTGGAAATCCAAGGCTGCTTTAGCTATAGTCAAGCGAGGCAGCTGACTTGGTGACAGCTTTCCAAGCAGCTAACTAGAGTAGTGGATTTTAACTTGGTGGGGGGAGGATGGGGCTGCACCAAACCCGAACAGCATTGTGAACCCACATGTCAGGTTGCAACAACACATACTTAGATTTGGCCTGGCCTCTGTCATGATGGAAGGGTGACGAGGCCAAATTTGAGCGAGGTGGGGTGGTATCACACTGAAGTGTTGCCTACCACAGCCAAATTCCTTGCGCAACCTTTGTTGGTAATGTGAGGCACAGTGAAAACAGTTTTACCATGTCTTTCCACAAGCATTTTGTTTGCAATTTTCAGCAATCTCTGCTGTATGTCTAATTTTGCAACTAAACCTACAGTACTTATGTAATTCTCCCTCCCCAGTTATGTTACAGAATAACAGGACTGTATGTGTCAGATTCAGTTAAGAGAATGCACTGTTAATTACAAACAAACTCATCAGCAGAGTTCTGCAAATGGTAGCTACTTAAACCTTTAAGAAGTAGAATATTCAAGTGTACATCAAGTGCTTGGGATTGGTGATCAGAAGAACTAAAACATGGTCAGGACACTACAGTGATGGATATTATAAATGTATATTTAATAATCAAAATAAAGTTGTGGGAATAGTTTGGAGACAGAAAGATAAAATCTGATATTTTAAAATTAAATAAGCTTGCATTAAAAGAACCTTATTAAGGTTGTCAAGTCAAGCACTCAAAAATTAGGAAATACCGTAAGTGAGGTTGCCTGGGGAACACAAATTCAGCTTTTTTTGTGCATGTACATTATGATGCAGTCTTTAACTAGATGACCATATGCTATTTCCCCTCATTCCGTTAATGAACAGTTATTCAATATTTTTTGTATCATTCTCATTCAACATGTGGCCTCAGGTCCTTTTTAATACATGCCATACAAAGCTATTCATTTACTTGGGTGTTTCTATTGTGTGCTCTCTAGCAGGTGAGTATTTCAGAAATAAAAATGAAGTTGTATGATTAAATGGCATAATTAATCCCACGTTATAGCTGGGCAACTGTGGCACAGAGAGATTAAGTCCAAAATTGTCAAGTTTCCTCTAATTTCTAGTGCTCTACTTGATGTACCTAGAGCTTGATCTTTCCAGAGTGTGTATCAATTTTATATTTTCAAAACACAGCTTCAATTGAGCATGCTGCAGTATCTGCATACTAACAGGTACTCTGAACAGCCAGTGCAGCTTGGTGGTTCATGAAACGTGTTGGTATGCAGGTACTGTCTGGACTCTGTGAAAGGGGGGTTCTTGTGACAGGGTGGTCTGCCTCTTTAAGGGGCTGGGGAGCAGCCAATCATGTTCGGAAGAGAAGCCTCACAGGCATGTGCTGGGAATCATCCAACCCAGCTGAGCAGTGTCCGGTGATGGCGTGATATTACTAGCTTGGGAGATATAGATTCCAAGGCCAGAAGGAACCATTGTGGTCATCAAGTCTGGACTGCAAAAATACTTTTCTATAACAGCAGCAGAAGACTGCAAGAGGCCCTGACTGCTGAGCTGCTAGGGCAGAGCCACCACAATTTGTGTTGGGAATAGGACTATTACTTTGTTTCCTTTTGTGTGGGTGGGTGTTGGACAACCACCAAAGCCCTGAGGCAAAGGTTATGAACTGATCTGAGAGTAGCTGATTATTTTTCTTCAGGCTGGTGACTGAGTCCTGCAACTTACACTTCTTCTCCAGAATCTACCTGCCCCTAAAATTTTTTTAAAAAAGAGAGTAGCATAAAAATGATGTGGAATTTCTTAAAGCTAGCTTTTTCTGGAGGAAGTAACTGAAATAAATGATAAGAAATCAAAGCAGCATTAAGGACACCTATATTGTTATCATGGTTTACCGGAACAGCTTGGCAGCAAAAGCTTTTTTTAAAGGTGACCCATGTAACACTTCCTTTTAACTAATTTGATAGAGGAAAGATCAGATTTCAGGGGCTGCCTCTATATATTTTCAAGCAATGTGTATCTTGAAGTTCATTGCTTTTCTTGCACCGCTAAACCCAGTCAAAATGTATGATTCTGTGACTTTCATTTGGCTGCTGCTTTTATATTCAGGTATTGTGTCTAAAATGTTCTGATTTCTCCCATTTTTTCCCCTTACCTATAAAAGGATGAAGACAAGTTTTCAGAGAGCTATTCAGGTAGAAAAGTTGGCAGCCTATACTGCTGAGAAAAACTATTACCTAAATTCCTAGAACTCTTTAGTTCAGTAAAACTATGGGCCTGATTCTAACTTTACACCATTGTCACTACGTTAACTCAGAGCAATTATTTCTGATTAACATTGGTGTCCTTGTGAGGAGAATCAGGTCTTGTGGTTTTGGTCTTTGCAACTAATGACATGGTTGTTGTTTAGTGCTTGTGTAATGCTTTTCTTTTTCAATGTGCTTTATGAACAGATGTTACATTATGTGTATTGGTAATTGTGTTAGCCCCAGGATATTAGAGAGACAAGGTGGGTGAGGTAATATCTTTTATTAGACTAACCTAAGAAGAGCTCTGTGTGGCTTGAAAACTTCTCTCTTGCCAACAGAAGTTGGTCCAATAAAAGATATTATCTCACCCGCCTCGTGTTTCAGATGTTACGTAAATGTTTTGGACCCAGTTCATTTGTTGTGTAAAGGTGGTTAATGATTTTGGTGAAACGGAAGTGTAATTTGTACAATGGTGGTATTCATTGCTAGTATAACTGTTGTGTAAATCCCCTTAGTCAAAGTTGAAGGTAGAGCAGGCAGGGAAAGGGGAGAGGTGAATGCAGAATAAAGGAGATGTTTCCACCCCTTCTGACCATTGCAGTTATGCAGTGGTAATGAAAGATACCTTACTTTACTACTGTCTACCTTAACCTAGAACCTCTCTCTCTCTCTCTCTCTCTCTCCTCCAAAATATGATAGAGAATTTGACATAAATCATGCTACAAACTAAATATGAACAACAGATGTTGCTTACTGTCCTGCATTTTATAGTCTTCTGTGTCTGATCTTTAACATCACAACTGCTTGTTTTTGACACTGACTACCATACAACTTGTATCAATTTCCATTTTATACTGTATTGCTTTCCTTGGTCACAGATTGACAGTATCTAATGTGCTGCATGTTGCTACATGAATACACTACACATATACTGTAGGTGCTGTGAATTTCCCAACAAAATGATCTAACCAATTTTCTGAAGTGAATGGCAGCCTGAAGAAGAAAGGGTGTAACCCACTTACTACACTGAGGGCTTTATCAAATAACGGGTTGCTTAAATTTGCCCAGCTTCAGCTAAGGGCCCTAATGGCTACATTGTCCATTTGAATTGCTAAATGAAACCATACTCCAAATCTTGGAGTCAAATGAGAGCGGTGTAACACTGATACAAGTCAAAAGGCTGATTGATTTAAGCTTTTTGCGCACACCTATTCAGAAGTGATTAGAGTTATCACATCATGAAATTGTACTTTTACTTGCTTATCTATTTATTCTGATTAGGCCAAATCATTATGTCCTTCCTTACTCATTTATATATTCAGTGGAAGTTTTGACATCAATTCCAGAGTAAGGTCTGAGTAAAAATCAAGTAAAACATTAAGATTTGGTCTCTTGTTTGATCTAATTTACAGTATTCAATCTATCTGAGATACCCTTTTGTTACTCTGAAACCTTCCAATCTAGTTAACCTATTCATCTATCCCTTATATCTATGAGGATTTACAAAATTCCATTTTGCTTCTATCTTCCATAGAAAATGGTATTCAACCTTTTAATCTAATACCTTTTAATCTAATACCTTCCAAACCGAGCTACCTCCTTCCCGATGAGAAGTTCCCATTATTTGATTTTTCATTTACTTTTTCTTATTAGATGTTAATTTTCTCTACTGACTTTACTTCTGTTTGGTATCCTGCAGAACGATAATGTATTTATTTTGCTGTGGCACATGGACATATGCTGTAAACTTTTAGAAAATGAGTAATGTTTTTAACAGTACTTAAATTTTCATGTAAATGTACATACCTCACTAACGTTTTTCTTTAACAAGTGTATTAATCATTTATGTCTATGTACACATAATCTCCTTAGATTTTTATATTACTGTTCTACTACTTTCTCCCCACACTATCTATAATAAACTTGTAAGATGTTATTTGGCTTTATGTTTCCATAATGCTATATTATTCTAATGAATAAAGTTTAATGTTACTTTATTTAAAATACTGTGGGCCAGATTCACCAGCAAGCTTTGAATCACCAGAATGGCTTAAGGCAGCTGGGACATAGCAACACTTATGGTCTTTTGTGTGTTGACTGCGTATGAACTGAAACTTAGGTTTATATGTATGTATGTAACAGCTGTAATATGGGCCTCTTTATGTGCAGCATATTCTGATTCTCTCTTCTGTCTGTCTCTCTCTGTGTTTATCAAAGCAACTGGATCTATTCTATATTTTAGAGTTTTTATTTGTTTAAAATATCTTTGATAAATTTTATTTAATATGGCAATTGTCAAAAAGAGTGAGGTCCTTTCTAGTTTTGGATCTGACATGGAAGCAAAACTGTATGGGCAGCTAATTCTCCTACCACAAAATACATGTAACTGCCATATGCCACCCTCTGGCATCAATGGATGGGGGAAACGGATGGGGCTGATGGTAAAAGGGGGACAATCCCGGTAGCAAGGGAGGGAGACACTGGCTGTCATAAATATAAAGGAAGGGTAACCACCTTTCTGAAAACAGTGCTATAAAATCCCTCCTGGCCAGAGGCAAAACCCTTTCACCTGTAAAGGGTTAAGAAGCTAAGATAACCTCGCTAGCACCTGACCAACATGACAAATGAGGAGACAAGATACTTTCAAAACTGGGGTGGGGTGGGGGGGAACAAAGGGTCTGTCTGTCTGTGTGATGCTTTTGCCAGGACCAGGTCAGGAATGCTCTTCAGAACTTCTGTTAAATTAGTAAGTAATCTAGCTAGAAATGCGTTAGATTTCCTTTTGTTAAATAGCTGGCAAAATAGGCTGAATGGAATGTATATTCCTGTTTTTATGTCTTTTTGTACCTTAAGGTTTTGCCTAGAGGGATTCTCTATGTTTTGAATCTGATTACCCTGTAAGGTATTTACCATCCTGATTTTACAGAAGTGATTCTTTTACTTTTTCTTTAATTAAAATTCTTCTTTTAAGATCCTGATTGTTTTTTCATTGTTCTTAAGATCCAAGCATTTGGGTCTGTGTTCACCTATGCAAACTGGTGAGGATTATTATCAAGCCTTCCCCAGGAAAGGGGGTGTAGGGCTTGGGGGGATATTTTGAGGGGAAGATGTCTCCAAGCACGCTCTTTTCCTGTTCTTTGTTTAGCATGATTGGTGTTGGCAGCATACGGTTCAAGGACAAGGCAAAGTTTGTACCTTGAGGAAGTTTTTAACCTAAGCTGGTAAGAATAAGCTTAGGGGGTCTTTCTTGCAGATCCCCACATCTGTATCCTAGAGTTCAGGGTAAAAGGGGGACAATCCCGGTAGCAAGGGAAGGAGACACTGGCCAAGGGACAATAGATAATAAAATGAACAGTTCCCAGAGGTAAAAGACCTGGGATTTTGGTGGTGGGCATTGGGCTCATGCAATAGGATCAGACCTTGTAGCCTTCGTGGGTTAAGGTCATCACCCTGTTGCATCCTCTCTCCCCTTCATGATGGGGAGAGTCCTAGGACTCTCAGAGACCTGAGTCCTGCAGAGTAGGCTGAAGACAGCCACCCCATGTTATGGGTTATATGGTAAGGATCCCCATTGCCCTGCTGCTAGTTACGGATTCTATTGTAAGGAGTCCTGTAATCTCCACATTGGAACCAATTAAATGCCTGGTAGAGGAATAGGATGATGGGCGGGTAGCACTCCAGCTCTGCATCAAAGTTTATAAAAGGTGTGGTCTGCTGCTTAATTCCATGCATGTGTCTGTTCTCATTTTGTCTCTTTGTGTCCTCATCAGTGAACTCAGTGGGAAAGAATCAAAGTGAAGAGATTTGAAGTCAACTCCCTCCCACCTCCAATTCATTTTGAGATGCTGGGTTTGGTCTCTTTCTAGTATAAACCCTTGTGAAATTACATTGCTCCCAGATTTTGGTAATGCTACACTTCGTAGGAATCAACACACTCAAATTGCACTTCTGTTTAACAAAGGAGTTCTAAGTTTGCTTTTATCTTTTGTATTAACATCCTTCCTTTACTTGCTATTGTTATGTGTGTTCTTCATGCTACTTATGTAATTCTACAGAGTGTATGTCAGACTGTGGAGGATACAGACTCAAAGCTCAATAGTGTTTTGATTTAGTGGGGATTCTATTTAATTTTAACACCACTATTGTTGTCTTTTTGCATGTATCAGCCTCTGGAGAAACCACTATGGAGTACACTATAAGTCGTAAGTCATGTCTACTTTACTTCATAACAGAGGGACTAATTCTGGGTGGTTCTGACTGCAGCAGTGTGGGAAACAGGTTCCCCATCATGGAAAAATGTTTGAGATATCAAAAAAAGTTCCTATCCTGGCTGACATGATGAAAAGTTAAAATGTCGAAAATGTTAGCAACAAAAAGTCCAAAATTGCTGTGTAGATGTTCAGGCTCAGGTTAGAGCCTGAGCTCTGACACCCTACCCCTATCCTGGAGCCCTGGCTCCAGCCCAAATCTGAGCTATAACACAATTTTACATCTCTGCAGTCTGACTCAGTTGATGAAGGCCAGCTGTGGGTGTTGAATTACAGTGTAGCCATAGACGTCACACACATCACATTAGCTACGGTCACTTAGAGTAAGAGGTGTGATTAAGGCAGGGCTAAAAGGTATTCCTTACATTGGCATTTTCTTGCTTTTTAAGCATTTATGTCGGCTACTTGTGGTCCTTAAGTACCACGATGTGTGTTTAATAAAGTTCTTATACAAAATATATATTCCCACCAAAAAAGTCCCCAAAACTTGGTAATTGTGGACATAGTTATTCTTATTTATTACCGCCCTTGCCCTCCTCTAATTATCTCTGCTTTTTTTTACATCCGCTTGTTGCTGCTTATCTTAAATTAGACTCTCAGCAAGTTGCAGCATTGTACTGTGTGTATGTATAGTGGCTAGCCCTATAGGGCCCTCATCCTGATCTGGGGGATTCTGTATGCTACAGTAATTCTAACACTACAACTAATCATTAGGTTTAAACTAGGGTTTGAGTTTGAGGCTGAAACAGGATTCAGATCTGAAATCCCGCCTCTCAATTAGAAGGACAGCAAATATAAGGCTTTGGCCAATCAGCATTCTAGAACTTCATAAAGGTTCATGAGTTCCTGTTTTCAAAAGCAGAAATTTTTAAAGAAATGAATAAAATCGAATGGTATTTTTATTCAATAAAACCTGCTACATTTACCTTTTCCTACCTATTCACATAGTTTCTCCAGGTATTACATCTCGGGTCAGATTTAGTTGTACTGATGGCTAATTTCAGTGCCAGTCTGGCTCCATTGTACTGTAGGAAGCATTCACCCTTATAGAAGGGTTGTGGGTGGTACCACCATTGCCCAGTGGAGGACAGCTCCAAAAACTCCGCTGTTGAAGTGCCATTTGTCAAGATTGCCAAAGTGATGTGCTGAATCCAGAGCATTCTGTAGGCACTTCAGTCACTCCTGTGCCACATAGAGCACAACCATGTGTGGTGTTTACTGCTCTTCAAGATGATCCCCAAAGGCCTGGTTGTGTATATGTTTCCTCACAGATGGGCATGGTACTGCTGATATCTTTGCGCTTTTGTTCCAGTGGAATTTGTGCAAATCCTGAAAAGAATCAGATCACAGATCACTACAGATCATAGATCAAACCACTTTATCTTGCTTCCTTTTTTAATAAGTGAAATAATTTTGTGCCTGTCACACTGCAGCTGAAGCCCCCATTTTGCTAAAATCAATCAGGAATTATTATAGAAGGGAACAGTTTTGCTTGACTATTAATATTAACTTTTTTACATGAACAGCTCTACCAGAAAATACAACATGGGTAGAATGTATTACATATGGTAAATTGCATATCCTTGGCTTTTTAATAGAGGGATAAATCTTGAGCACCCCGGGCAGCTACTACCCACCATAAACACTGAAAAGGAGCAGGAAATGCTCAGGATTTGGCCAGCAGTATCTTTCTTCAATGCTTTGAAAAATGGTCAAGCCAGTTCAAAACAAAAGGGAACTGACTCTCTTTTGTCTTTCAAACTGCAAATGGAACTCTGAGATACAAAAAAGTTCAGTTAATGTAAGAACAGGAATACAAATAGATTATGTCTCTGTACTTTTTTGGTTTGGGTAAGTGTCAAAGATGAAATACCAAAGTACAAATGAGAAAGATGTTATTTATTTGCAGTATTTCCACCCCAAACAAACCAGGAAAAACTGGATTTTTTGTCCCAATGTTCAGAAATACATAGATCCAAATTGTAATCTGAGCAAATAGTTAAATGAAATTGGCTCATTGAATTCAACAGATGGTAGGGTGTTCAGGTCTGTGATTTTCTTTTGGGTTCACCTATGGAAAATAGATTCAGAATTTTAAAACAAAATTGAAATCAGCTTTGTTTTACATTCTCTCGTTTTATGTTCTCCAATAGGAGATCAGTGTGGTGGCTTCCTCTCAAATCCATCTGGGTCACTTTCTAGCCCGTATTACCCTGGAAACGGTCTCATCACACAGTGTGTCTGGGAAATACAAATAGAATATAATCGCATAGTACTAGTCTTCTCTTACGTTAGGTAAGTATGAGGAATTACCAGCATCCTAGCCTTCTGAGAACACTTATTTTATTCATGTATCTAGGCTCTTGGCATTGCTGGAAATTTCTAGGACAGCAACTGCCTTCAGTCCATTTTTATTGCACTCAGAGGAGATGGTATGGGCTGGTAGGCTTGTGTGGGGTGTTGTGCTGCAGGTGGTGAAGAGAGAAATATTCTCACACTCCTAGAGGCAGAAAGTTTTTTGGGCTGGAAAAGCTTAGTCCCATGCTAAAAAGTCCTTTCACAATGACATGGGCAGTGATGGATAGCAACATTAGAGTGCTGCCCTCTGCCCCTTCTTTGGACTTGGTCTCTTACTATAGTCATCCTTGAGGAGCCTGGAGTCCATTGGCAGGCTGTGTGTAGCGCTGGGTGAGCTATTTTGGAAAACTAGCTTATTGACTGAGAAATGCAATTTAATTTATTTTTACCTGAAACTATTTGTGAATTTGACACACATTCAAGAAATATGTTCAGGGGAAAAAAAACCTTTTTGGGCCTAGGTTCACAAGTGGATTTAGGTGCCTTTCACAAAACAGTTGGAGGTGGTGGTGGCCCTAAGGTAACTTTTACCCCAGTAATTAGGGCACTCACCTGGGAGACCCAGGTTCAGTTCCCTCCTCTGCCTGATGTGCCTCAGGAATTTGAACTTAGGTCTTCCACCTTCAAGAAGAGTTTTCTAACCATGTAGCTAACCTTTGAATAGAAAAGGGGCGGGGGGCATCACCTGTTCCTCTTTTCTGAATGTATCCCTTCATTTCCTCTGCTTGTATTTTAAAAGAAAGTTTAAAATGCTCAGAAACTAAACATTTTGTTTGCCCTGAAACAAACTTTTTGTTGACTTTTCTGATTTGCTGCAATTATTCAGAATTTATGGTTTCAGTTAGAGTTGAACCAATTTTTCCCCGATATTTCTGTTTGGCCAGAACTGTCACAAACTTAAACATTAGTTATTCATCCAGCTCTAGTTGTGTGGTCAAATATCGAGCGGTGAGTGAGACTCTTCATGCATTCAAAGGCTCCCAAAGGTCCTCAGTTACTGAACATTGGATTCAGTGGAGAACAAAGAAGAATTAGAGTCCGAATGCAATGTGTAGTAGTTGGAGTAGATAGGCTGCTTCTCCTCCTCCTCAAAGAGGACAGGAAGAGCGGTAGATCCATTGAAGGGCAGAGAGGCTCCCGTGCCTACATTTTAGCAAATAAGTCACTTTTCATGAGGCTGCCTTTTGTGGGATAGAGGTGGAAGAATTAATTTCTAGATCAAATAAATCTCTTTGTATGGTGGTATGTGAGAACCATGGGGACAGAATTCCTAGATTTTTGGAATACAAGGATCTGTCCAATCCCTCACCTGGCATCATTGAAAGGACTAATGAATGACACAGAGATATAAAATAATGTGACTATATTACCCAGTTTATAAAACTTACGTTGTTAACTTACTTCCACAGTTTGAACTGCTTTCAGGAATTTATTGAAATCTATGATGGACCCATGTATGCATCACCCTTACTTGGGAAAATCTGTAATGGGTCAAATCTGAGCTATGTATCATCTTCAAACACACTGACAGTTCTATTACACAGAGACTCCTATAACTCAGGATATGGGTTTTCTGCTTATTATTACTCTATGTTCCCAGGTAAGACTAAGATTTACATGTTTACTATTAATCTATTAATTTGAATATACCCAAAGTCCAGATTTTTACATATTTTTGGATGTCTGTGATTAAAGCTTGATTATTTTTATTTAATAACCATTATCTTTGATCTGCATTTTATTGGTGGTTAACATTTTGTGTTAATTTGAGACCACAGTCCTTGGATTTGTCTAATGAAAAGGATACATTTTGGTAAAAATCCTTGTTAAGACAGCTGCTATTGGTCATCCGCCAAGTGTTTCTCAGGAGCTAGGATTGGCTGGAAACAACCCATAGAAAAATGAGCCAGGGAAAGAATCCTCTCCCCATCCTGACACTATTGCATCACTTCGCTTTGCTACTAGGCAAGTCTGTTAAGATTAAGGACACTTAGAAAACCTTGGATAGAATTAAATTGCAATATATGCATTTTATATTAATTGTTTGTATTTTATACTCACATCCTTTTTTAAAAAGGCTAAACAAATCTATCCTGGTGAATTTGATAGAAAAATATTGAATTCAACAGCAGGAATATAAGAGGGTGAGAAAAACCTATAGGAAGAATTGCATTCTCTACTAAATTCTGTATGTTTTCAGAATCATTTCTGAAGACCCAGTTACATTTCTATAGATAAATAAGGGGTGTTCATGCCTATCAAAGGCTGTGGTGACTTATATGTAGGCCCAAAGTTGAGGAGTAAATCCACTAAACAGGGACACCATTACTTTCCTATTCAATTCTAGCTCCACTTTCTAGCTGTGTCAGAACCTATCTTCCTCCAGTGTGATCTTGTTAGTTTGATTTCCATAAAGTTAGGACTGCTGTCCATTTTTCTCAGAAAGGATTGATTTTTTTCCTCACTGGCTTGACTTCAAAGCCATACTTGTTTGTATAATGCTGTAGTGCAGAAATTTCATAAAATGTTCTTAAGGACTGTATAGATTATTGCTAATGCTGAAGTTTGTATCAAATTTTACTGTTTACTTTTTACATTTAAGAGTCTTCTACAGCTGCACTGATGACACCAGGTGAAACATTTTTCCTTTCACAATGTAAAAACTATGTATTATTGTAACTATGTAATGCTGTTGGTACTTCTGGGATTTCATGGTTATATCTTTGTTCAGACTCTTTTTCTTTTTTAAATTTAGGGCAGCATTTAATTTTTCCCAAGGGATTTATCTCCTCCCTATCATTATTTCCCTTTGAATTTGTGTGCATAAAAAGGAGGCTATAGCCCTGTAAATCCATACCATATTTCCTTTCCCCTATGAGCGCAAGAGAGAATCTTAAATCAATTAATTGTTTCGAACTTCCTGCCATTTCTCTTGGATCATCAAGCACTGTCTCTATAGAGGAAATGATTGTCCACCCACCCTTTCACTTGGCCTCAGGAGCAGTCTTGGGAACAAAGATGAAATTTTTGGATGAGAAAGAGGTGGAGAGGAAATGCTATGTTATTGTACTTCCATGGACCTCGCATTCTGAGAGTGAGATTCCTTTATACGTGATTGGAATCTGGCTTGGAACCACATCTGTATTTGGTTTGCAATCATAGTAAGACCCGCAAGGGTTGTCTTCTGAAAACATGGTTGTTTATGATTTGTTTTGGTAAGATTTTGTTTCATTTTTGAAATCACAGATGGAAATTCTCACATTTTCACTCAGACTCAAGGAAAGAGCCTATATTACACCAAAATATTAGTGTGTATTAACTAAAGAGAGAGGCAAAGGAAGGGGTGGGGGGTGTTTTGTATCTGGATTCCAATTAGCTTTGGTTTGGTGATCGTACTCATGAACTATGCTAAGAGAGTAGTTTACAGTTTTATTTAACAAAGATGGTTGCTAATTTTGCTTCTTTTTGTTTTGTAGATGCAGCTTTTCCAAGTACTTCACCAACCACTATAAATTGTAAGTCAGGTGTTATACTGGTTTTACTGTTTTTTTCCTGAAGTCTGTGTTAAGCATCCAAACTTTAACTGTGTCTCAGAATCTTTTGAGCAGCCACAGGTTGTATACCGCATCACTCCAACACACTTAGCTCTGCTAGGGAGACTCCTAGATGAGATCTTCCTTTTCTTTACATGATTACTCTACTTGCATGTTTACATCTACTGTGGCATTCCAATCCCTCTGTATTAGGCTCCAGGTTGCCTACACTGTGTTAATTATCACAAGCTCTGGAGACTGATGTGCCTCAGACTGAGCTGTGAGCCCAAGCACATTAAATGCAAAATGGAATCATCTGGGGCCCAGCTGAGAGACAAAGGGACTCTACAAGAGGTGTATAAGGGTGTAAGGGAAACAGGTAGAGGAAATGACAGCAGTGTAGAGTGGATTTCTGTATGTGAAGGTTTAAGGAGGGAGCTAGAGGTCCGTGAGGAAGGAGCCATGAACACATTTGGTGTCATCTTAGTAAAGAGAAGCACAGCCTGATTAGGTAGATTCTCTTAAACCAAACTTTCCTGAACCTTCTTGTGCATTTACCTCTTATTGACCTTGTGTATATACCTTTTTACAGTATAAGCATGCAACCCTTAGTTGAAATGTGCTCTGAGAGATTTAAATCATTGATGGGCAAACTTGCTTGTACAAAGTGCATTTTCATTTATGTGGAGGTGCTGTGCATAATCAGATGTATTTTATGTATTCCTGTGATCATGCAGAAACTGATGTTGAGGAGTGCAGAATTAATGTATGGTCTAGAACCTTAACCCTCATTTGGGGGATGTGGTGCATCTTGCGCCGGGCCAAGCTGCAAGCAAACTGCCCTGAAGGGGACAGCTAGGGATTTCCCTGGCCCAGTAACACCTGGCTAGCACAAAACCACCATAATGCTCTACTCCACTCACTCATGGCTCTGGTGTAGAGGGTGTGATGGGAGAGACTAGAAGAGGCAAGGCCAGAGTGGACTGTGCTCTGGCAATCCTCACCCACATAATGGCTCCTTGGGGTTATTACAAGCCGGTAGAAATTTAAGCGGCCCTTAGGCTTCTGCAACGTGTGCCAAGGCATGTATGGCTACCTCTTCTCTTCCCCCGGCAGCTGCATTGAGGCATCTTCTGGATAAACAGATTAAATATCTTCACCAGACATAAAACCAAAAGGAATTCTAAAATATACTGTTTTTTGTTCCTCTTAGCAATAAATGGCTCATGTGGTGGCTACCTTTCCACAGCTTCTGGATCATTCTCCAGTCCATTCTTCCCTGGAAACTATCCAGTGAATGTACAATGTGTCTGGAGAATAGAAGTCAAGAACAATTATTATATCAGACTCATCTTTAAGCATCTTGAGTAAGTAAAATAGTAGGTATTGAACTGCAGTTTAACCTTCGGAGGATTTGATATAAAGTGATGACTTCCACTTTCCATATTTGTTTGGCCTTTTTTTTTTTTTTTTAAGATTTTGTTCTTGCATAGAAGAGCCTCATAATCTTACTGACCTCTTTAAACTATTTGATTTTGAGTTTTGAAAGATGTTCCATTGCTTATGTTTCTTATGAATTTTATTTTATTTCATTATTAAAGTCTCCGATCAACCAAATACAGTAGAAGGTCTGATCTGGCAAGCTAGTAGCTGACCAATTTACTACCACGCAAGAGTCTCGTTTGGTCCTTTTGCTTCTTCGATAGCTGGCACTGGAAATGCTCCTGAGGCAGCCTACCTCTCTCTGGATCCTATCAAGCAAAGCATTTAAGCACATCGTATTCTATGGGACTACTCTGGTGCTTAAAATTAAACACATACTTAAGTACCTTGACAGTTCTGGGCCTCTGTAGGCAAGCCATATGTCTCATTTCTGGAGCAGCACTGAACTGGAACTGTTAGCCAACTTTCCTTGACTGGAAGAACCTTTGTTTGGCATGAACACTTTATGGTGAAGGGAGTCAGGCTAAAGCAAGTGGGGAGATCTTTAGAGTCATCAAAGGGTTGGAATAGCTCAAAAGGCAGGGGGAAACATAGTTTTGTTTTTCTTTAAAAACAGAACAAGAAAAATCTGTTTTAATGTTAGCCAAGCACAGATTCAATGTTTTTACTATCTTTAACTCAGCTCATATGCTGTGTTCATTGTACAGTCCTACAAGTTGTACGGGTATTTTTGGAAGAATAAATAAATGTTAGCTACTGTAGCATTGATGTGACATGGTTTTGTGGTTGAATCCAAACTTGATCTATGTGAGAGAAAGAGTTTTCGTTCAGAAAACGCCAGCCGTATAAAACAAGGCAATAGTTTGTGAATAAGCTTGATTGTCTACTGCTTGATATTTATAGTCCCTGTTCTGTAAGTGAGTCTTCAGACTCTGTAGCTGTCAGTCCACAAACAATGCAATCACATTTAAAAATGCATTTTTAAAAGGAAAAAGAATATATACACACACCTTTGACTTATGTCAAATGTTCCTCTCCAGATCTCACTGTTTGTCTCCATTGCATATCACTCTGTGCAGAACCTGTGCGGAAAATGCAACAGAGATCTAAATGGCAGTTATGAGAGGAGAATTTTTCCGTAGATTTGCATTAGTTCACCAAATCATTTGCTAGCCCAATAGTGTTCACGCTATTATATTAGTTTAGTGCTAGGTTCCCTCTGAAGTCAATGGGAGTCAGTTTGTTCCAACCGCATTTCATTCGTTTTGAAAACTGTTATTTTCTAACTCTGATATTACTTTAGAGTAACACATAACTTTATCTCCACAGGCTAGAAGTTTCATATAATTGTGCTTATGACTTTGTTGAAGTCTATGATGGTCCTCTGAATACATCTTCTCTACTTGGGAGGATTTGTGATGGTTCAAATTACACATTTACATCATCTTCAAATACAATGACTGTTCTGTTTTCAAGTGACTTTAGTTATACAAGAAGTGGATTCAGTGCTTACTATGATTCGTTTCCAGAAAAGAACAATGATACAGGTAAGCTTGCCTTAAATGTAGCAATGTGCCCATTAGTAAGGTTACAACAAGGGCCTAATCAAGCCAGGGAAGTCAATGGAAAGACTCCCATTCATTTAGTGGACATTAGATCAGGCTAACTTTGATATCTTGATATCAGTGTTGCAGTGTTGTAGCTATGTTGGTTCCAGGATATTAGAGAGACAAGGTGGGTAAAGTAATATCTTTTATTGGACCAATTTCTGCTGGTGAAAGACAAGGTTTTGAGCTTACCCAGAGGTTTTAAGTCAGGAACCAGTCAATTTTTAATTATAGTAATGTTTGGATACATATATAAAATTAATAATAACCCTTCCTTCTGTCTCATCATTTAGCACTGTCATGTTCTGGACAGTATATGCGTGCAGTCATTAACAGAACCTATCTGCAGTCATTGGGCTACAATGCTTGGGATGTTTATCTGAACGACTCGTCCTGTGGGCCACAACAGATCACGGAAAACTATGTTATATTCAACATACCTTTTACTGGATGTGGTACAATAAGACAGGTGAGAAATTTACTTTTTATTCATGTGTCACTTTTGCATGTGAACACACCTTTAGTTGAACAAAGCAATTTAAATTATTTTTGGGAAAAAATGATCAATCAAACCATTTGCTTTAAAAGATACAGAAATGTTTGTTTAAAAGTGCCCATCCTATGTTCGAAGTGATTAGTTTGTTTGTTGTGCATGAGTTTGTCTAACCACCTTACTGACACTTAGGAGCCCTGACTTTAAAAAAGAAAATCCTGAGGGGAAAATACAATAAACACAGAAACCTGTCACTTCATATTTATCAGGATGACTCAAGGTGTTGGTAGTACGAATGGCTGAAGAGCCTTTGACCTCTTGGTCACATTTGTGAATGTTGCCCAGGTCAGTGGTATCTGGAAAAACTCCATGTGGTAGGTCACATGAGGTGTGCCCTCAGCTACCCGGTGCATTGCCCGGTCCTTTTGCATGGTCTCGTATTCATGCTATACATACAATGTGTATCTTTAGATTCACCCCACTGCAGAACACAGTATAAGCATGTGTCAGGAAAAGTCTTCCATCCAACTTTCTCTACCTCACCAGCTCACTCTCTGAGCTCCCCACTTCCTGTTCCTGCCAATTATGTATCATCCCTTACTGAGCCCAAATAGCCCAATCATTGCGCCCAAGTGTCAATCTCCACCGTAATACGTAAATTGCCTCCAATTAAGCCTATAATTCTTCTTTGTTAGGCAATTCGCTACAAGACCATCATGCTACAGCTAGGGCTATGTCTATACTATGCACCTTTTAGCGACACATCTGTGCCGCTACAGCCATGCCACTAAAAGGTGCTCAGTGTAGCTGCTCTTTATCGGCAGGAAAGAGAGCTCTCCTGCCAACAAAATAAATCCACCCCCAACAAGAGGCAGTAACGTTGTCGGCAGGAGAGCTCTCCTGCCGACAAAGCACTGTCCACACTGACCCTTTTTGTAGGTAAAACTTTTGTCATTCGGGGGGCGTGGGGGTGGATTCTCATATCCCTGAATGACCAAAGTTTTACCAAAGAAAGTGCAGTGTAGACAAAGCCTAGCACTCTGTCACAGGTAGACGGTGGACAAAATCCCCTTGAATTTTAGGGGAGAGGGTAATATTTGAATCCCTAAACCCTACCTCTTTCTTTTACAAGTCCTGGGGAAGATGTACAACCAGAAGGGACTAATTCTTTGGTTCTGTTTCAGATGTGGCCAAAATCTATCAAGAGCAGCCAAAAGGGAAGAAATCTACCTCTTATCCCTGAAAGCGGCCCTTCTGTGCCAGGGTTGAGACTCACTGTAGAGATTGGGGAAAATCAGCTATCATTCTGTGGATAAACAGAGTAGCTTAAACTCAAGGACTTTCAGTTGGTATCTTTCATGAGCAAGAAATTCATTCTAAAATCAAAAAATGTAAAGAACACTTTGATTAAATATGTACATCCTGGCCATGGACCACTAAGGTGTGCAAAGTAATTCATCATGTACGTAGTTTACAAACTATTGCAGAAGGAGCATTAATTGAGCAAAACGAATAGTACAATGTTTCTTTTCTTATGTCATTTTGATAAAACACCTACATTAATTAACCATCGGAAGTGTACACTGAGTATCTAGAATACTATTATATAAAAACCGATAGTGGCCTGAACGAAATCCCTGTAATTTGGGTACTGAAGATAAATCCAAACTTTGTCAATAGGCCCTGTCTTTATAATGGACTGAACAAAACCCCTATATCTGAGCTACCATAGACTTTGGGATGTCTGAAATCCTGATCCAGAACTGACTTTCACAGCATGAACTGATCTCTAATAAAATAAATAGATAAAAAAACAAAGTCTAATGAATTTATAAAAGTGCCTTCAGAGAACAGGTTTTATGCTAGCTCTAGGAGCCCTGCTACATCTTGTCTTAAAAGTGAATTTATGGCTGTTGCTCTTCAGGTTAGTGACAAACTAGATGTGTTCCAGAGCACTTGTATAGCCTTGAAAGGCAGTCACTTGTTAAACCCTGCTGGTGAGGGTTAGGGTGATTACCAACAGCGTTATGCCAAACCACAAAATACATATTAATCAAAAATGTGCAAACTCCCCATTCTCCTGGAATATAGAAGAAATTGGGCAAGAGAGAAGCAGTGCTGTTTTGACAAGAGATTCCAATCAGTGGACTAAGGTGTGCATTTTACTAGGGACTAATTTTTGCAGTGGGCTGTTTATGTCAGAACTAAATTAAAGGTGCAACATCAATTTGAAAATCCTGTTGGAAAATTTTATACCTAATATGTTACAAGTGATACCTGAGATTATGCAAACGGGGTGGGGGGGAATACATCTATTTTTTCAGCTTGTTTGCTTTCTGCATTGGGCAGAATTTTGTGAATAATCAATGTTCGGTGACATAGTTGATCAGTTTCACCTTTTCTGAAAAGACCATAAACATCAACAGAAAAGCAGAAAAACTCTTCTAATATTTTTAAGTAGTTAGAACCAAACGCAAAAACCAACCTCCTCGCCGCTGCCCCAACATACTATTTAAACAGTGTTCTTTGGAAAATTAGATATTTTTTTAAAAATTAGCTAGTTTTTTAAAGTCTCAAGTTGACAGTGTCTTTTTACATAATCAACTATTCCAACTGCAATATTTTGATAAAATACATTCGTGAACCACATTTTATTCTCTCATATTTTCACAGGTGAAAAATAACACTATCACGTATTCCAATGTAATCAGAACATCTCCTTCTGATTATATTATCACAAGGAAAAACAACTTTCAGTTTCACGTTACCTGCAAAATGAACCAGGACACAATGGTAGAAATAATGTATGTTGCCAAAGGTGATATTGACATAAGTGAAACCCAGCATGGCAGATATGACGTGAATATTTCATTTTATGAATCATCAAATTTCTCAAATCCAGTTTACAATTCCCCATACTATGTTGACCTAAACCAGGATTTATTCCTTCAAGCCACTCTCTACAGTTCCGATTCAAACCTGGTGATGTTTACAGACACGTGCATGGCATCTCCATATTCTGATGACTTCACAAACCTGACTTATGTTTTAATCAGGAATGGGTAAGGACTTTTAGTTATAAAGAAGTTATACCTAAAGTTATACATGTATCTTTCTTTCTGCTTTTATTGCTTGCATTGCAGCAGTAAAGCAGACACATTTACTCTGATTCCTCAGTGTTTGTTAGTAGAGCAATTCTGATTTATTTTGTTTTTGTTTTTTCATTACAGATGTATAAGAGATTCCACCTACAGCTCATACTATTCACCAGTGGGATACATTGTTCGTTTCAAATTCAATGCCTTCAAGTTTCTCAACAGACATGCTGCCATTTACTTGCAGTGCAAGATAGTTGTATGCAGTTCATATGATTATTATTCTCGGTGCTATCAGGGATGTTTAGCGAGGCGCAAAAGGGATACAAGTCCTTACCAGGAAAAAATAGATGTTGTTGTGGGTCCAGTCCAGCATAGAAAAGAAACTAATGAGGACAGAAAATCTGGTAATTTATTTTATGGCCTTTTCTCTTGCTGTATCTAAGTATAATTTTACATAAATGTGATACTTAAAGGATATTGTATGTCATATTCGTTGCCTGCTTTTGGGGGAGGGATAGCTCAGTGGTTTAAGCATTGGCCTGCTAAATCCAGGGATTGTGAGTTCAATCCCTGAGGGGGCCATTTAGGGATCGGGGGCAAAAATTGGGCATTTGGTCCTGCTTAGAGCAGGGGGTTGGACTAGATGACCTCCTGAGGTCCCTTCCAACCCTGATATTCTATGAAATCATGAATTCGAAACAGGAGTGTGATAAGGGACAAACCTTTTTTCCTTGTGAATGCAATTTAATGGCAACAAGGAGTTAATTATAAAAGTATCCAGAAATTTGTCAAGCATCAGTTATTCCCACAAAAAAATCTCCACCCTATTGTCAATTTATGTCATAAAATGATTACACACTGATAACCTGCTTTCCTTTATAACGCCTTCTCTAAACAAATCTGTAATCTTTACTTTTTCCTTCTTCAAATCCCTCTTCAAGACCCACTTCTGCTTTGATGGTTAAAAAACCCCAGCCAACTAGTGTTCGCTGGCCTTGCTAATATTTATTGATAAATTTACATTCAAATTATTTAGAAACATCATCTTAGCTCACCTACTTAACTGCAGTTTGTATTGCTTTCACCCTGGTCTCTCACCCTCTCCTTTTCTTCTGTTTGTTACTCGTTACATTTTGTTTCACATTAGATTATTAGCTTTTGGGTCAGAGGCCTTATCTTCCTAGTGTTTGCATAGTGCATAGCATAATGAGAACCCAGTCCTAAATGGAGCTGTAATGCAACTAATAATGGATATCATCATCATTATAAACGTTAATGGACTTGTTTACAGACATAATCATGATTACAGAAAATAATGGTGTACTGGTCTTTTACTGTAGGATAAGAGCGAATGCTTGATCAAAATATTGACTTACGGGGAAACAAATGTCTCAGAATTGGTAACAAGGCATTTCATTTCACTTTCACAGATGCTAGTTCAAATTTACTCTGAACTTCTAGCTCCTGAAAGCTGTTACCATTTGATTGCTGGTCAACGGGCTGTGTAAAATAAATTGGTGGCCACAGGTCTGGATAATTACATTACAAACACCATCAACAATTGGAACTTTTGTGATAGTCTCAGAGACCTCATGATGCTAATGCGCACAGACTTAGCTATCCTCCTACCCCTGCAGCTGGTTGATGGTCTTCCAGGTCATGGTTGAGACACACTGACAAAGCAGTGTGAGATATTGGCATTGCTGCTGTTCTGTGTTGCACCTGAGCAAAAGATGTTAAACTCCAGACTTCTCTATTAGTCATTTTTAACATAGGCTGCATTTGCTTGTGCTATTTTACTTTAACAGACATTAAACAATTTGCTCTTGCTTTCAAAATTAAATTTATCAGTATGGCACTTTTCGTCAGACTATTATGATTCTAAATGGCAATGAACTCTTTACCTTTAAATCTCAATGGTGTCCTTTATGCTCTATCGCTCTGGCAACGCCTATGTATTTATGTACTGGCAAAAGATTAAGTCAGATAAACTCTCTCTGTTATTTACAGACCCACACAAGAGAGAGTTTCTGGAAAAAGATGACATACACAGCCCATCTGTTGTTGCCATTTTGCTCTTGGCAGGAGTTGTTTTGGTTCTCACTGGGGCCCTTTTGAGAAGTAAACTGAGAAGGAAAACTGAGTATCAGGTACTGTGAGAGAATACCACAAAGTATCACTTGAAGTGGCTCAGCCTCATTCTTTCATGAATGTATTCAATATCGAACATTTGCACAATGATTTAATAGGTAACATAATAAATTAAAAAAGGAAAGTACTTGGCTTTCAAAGGTCAACAATAAATGTACAGAACATACTCTAATATGCAAAGATGTGTTCCACTAAACCTGATTTGGATGCACTTTAAATGAAGAGTCTCAAATAGGGCTTGAGGAAAATAAATCTTTAGTTTTGTGTGTGCAGACAAAAGTGAACATGCACCAATTTTATCTGCAATATCTTGCCTTCGTACACACAAATGGACATTGATATGTTCAAAGTGGGTAACTGTGCAGGCAGTAGATGGGTACACGATTATTTGATTCTTGTAGAATTTGGTGATTTCCTACCACGTTTACTGCATTGTATTTTGGCTACAGTCATCAGTCGGGATATGTTTGGGAAGGTTTTGACTAGGTCGTTGGAGAGAAAAGACAGCTGTGAAACTCCGATCTGGACATTGGGGGTACTGAGTTCTGTGGATTCAGGTTGGGGCCACCTTTGCATTTAACTAGCACAAATAAGTGTATTTCTCTGGAAGTAACATGAAAATTCCTGCTCTTGTTAATTTAGTAAATAGTTAATTATTAAAGTGATTCATCTTGAAATCCAACACTTGTTTAGCATAGGGAGTATATTAAGTTTTTATTATACCTAATTAAATTTATTATACCAAAATAATCAATCAGTATAAACAGTTTAAAATATAATAAATGTACTTAGGAAGTAATTACAAATGAAAGTTGATATGAGTGTATTTTGTTTCTGATTAAGATGCAAAACCGACATCAAATAAAATGCTAAAACTCTGTCAATGAACTGCATATTTATTTTTTACCCTAGAAAGGGAAAGCATGGCATTAGATATGATTGCATCTGATTTCTTTTTAGGCTAAATCTGCACTCCACACCTAAGCCATCCACACACAAATCAGTCTGACTCAGGTCCGTGAGCAATCAAGCCCTGGATCCTAGGACCCTGCTAGGGGGATGGGAGAGGGCCTGAGTCCCATTTTGACTCTGGTCCAAGCCCTGTCATTTTGCAGAGTGGACTCATGTCAAAAGGTCTGCGTAGTCCAGTATGGATGCATTGGCACTGCTGTGAGACCTGAGTCCATCAATTGTAAACCTAGGTTTATGTTGCAGTATGGATGCTCAAGCTCTGGCTTAGACATGTGTAGACATGTATGTACATTTTATTACTGTGAATTTATAGCTACTTTTCTACCACTAATCCCCATCTAGGTGCAATAATCTAGAATCTAATAAATGTCAAAAAAAAAAAAAAAAGGTAAAACATTCAAGTTATAGATCTGCTTTGAGTAGAGGAAAACCACTCCCACAAGGACATCCAGCTATGGTCTGACATTTTTATTGCTCATGTGTCTAATTTAGGCCCTGATTTCTATAGGGTTACTCTTGTATGTAAACATTTGCAAAAAGAGCCTAAATTGTAGAGTCCTCTGATCTGGGGCCTTGTAAGCTTATATGCCTATAAAGCACAATCCGCAATAACAAATGACTAATTCCTGCAGCCTTTACTTGAAGGCTCTTCAGATCAGTTTTTCATGCAGAATATGCCCCAACAGTTTAAATAAAGACTTAATTGATGCTTATTATGAAAAATCCTACTCTCCAACTTCCCACAGTATGAACTTTCAGATGGGCCGAATATAGTGGGTAGGCAGCATGAGCACCCCTAGGGACAAAACATCTTGAATTCCAGTTACTGTATAAGGTAGGCAACCTCTCCAATTTAAGAAAGAAAGAACTGTGACATAGCAAAGAAAGCACTTCAGGATATCTGCTCATTGTGATTAAAATCCATGTTAAAGTCTACTCTAGATTTGACACAAGTGAAGCAAGTTCAGAAATCTAACTTCTGATACATGTGCCAATCTCCTGCGGATGTTAATTTGAGCTCTGTGTGCACACTGAAGAAAGAATGCCCCCCTAAGCGTAGGCGGATCAGGAAATTACATGGTACAATACACATGTTAAGATAACTAAAAAAATGAAGTTACTGTACAACATACCTTTTGTCAAGAAGGTTTCTCACCGTAAAAAATAATAATAGGTCTACTGAAACAGTTCCTCCTTACTGATTTCTTGCAGGCAATGAAAGATCAAATTCCATAGCACACCCCTAAGTAATTATAAACCTGTAAACTCTGCAAAGCATTTACTAAGGTTGACTGGACAGCCAGTCAAATTGAGTACCAAGCTGATCTTGGTACTAATTTCGGATCTGATCCTTCAGTCCTTAACGTCATTGGAAGTTTTGCTGGTTAGGATAGCAAGAGCAAGCCCTTCAATTATTAAACTCTTTCATACAATGAAACTAGTTTGTCATACTGGTGCTATGTTTACAATCCAAGAAATAGATTCTCTGAGTTTTAGATATCTTTCCTTCTGTTTCTGTTTATTCGTATGTTGTGAACAGTAGAAATAACTTGCATATGGGTTTGAGTTTAAATATCAACATTCACATGGACTGAATTGACAATATTGTGTCAAGCTATAGGAACTATTAATTTTAAGTTTTAGATTCTGGTGTGAGGGAATAATTATAACATCCCAGAGACATTGTTCATTTTTTAGAGTTTTTATTTATATTTTTGATAGCTTAATTCCTGTCTTGTATAAGGGCTTCACTAATGTATTCTGGAGATTGACTATATATAGCAGAGGCGGAGGTAATTACATACAACCCCACTGGCTTCATTCAATGTGTGGTTATGGCCTAGTGCTTTCAGGTATGGTAGCGTTTACACTAGGCTACTGTACTCATTTTACATTTATTCTTGGGTCTAAGAATTTTTTCATCAGCTAGTTATAAACTAGGTTAACATTAAAAAATTAACAAAGGTGCCAACCCATAATATTTTTCCTTCGTTTTTTCAAAGATATGAAACTGTCACTGATTAAAGGAATGAACCGATGGGAATGTCGTGTTAGCAGGGCTTAATTTGTGCTGGGGCTTGCCAGAGCTGACTCCAGCACCTCTAGGCTTAGCAGTTCATAGCCCCGGCACCTCGTGGCTGGCTGGGTCAGTGATGAAGGTAAAAAAATTGCTTGAGCCCTAGCACCTCTTTCATCACAAATTAAGGGCTGCGTGTTCGTGTTTATTCCAAAGCTACCTGGGGATCAGTTTGTCATAATTCCTATGACATGAATAATGCTGAAGTTGTGTGCAGACAGCTAGGATGTCAACAGGCCATTTCAGCACCAGGAAATGCTTATTTTGGTCAAGATACCAGAAGTAGTCTCCTGGATAAAGTGCAGTGCAAAGGGAGTGCTCTCAACGGGGGGTGGTACAGACATAACTGTGATCACCACAAAGATGCTGGTGTCATCTGTTCAGGTACCTTCTGATTTTTTTTATGCATGTTAAGTATTTACTGTTGCAAATCAATTATTGTTGAGTGATACATTAACATGTTATGGGCAAACATATTAGCTGCAAGAAGCTAGTTTAAGTAATCTTCTTTGAGCTCTGGAAATTGAGATGCATTTCTGAATCATCAGAATCTTTGTTAATAGCATCCTTAATTCCTGTGTTTGGACTTGTGCAGGCTACTCATGTTGGACCTCCAGCTTAGCTGAGTTCCCTGATGACTTTTATCCACTCTTATGCTCTCTCATCACGGCTGCCTCCATGGTCAACTCCCTCAGTTTAATTCTCTACTCCACACTGGACTTTTGTCCCATGCTTTTACCACACTGTGCTTCCCACCAGTCCCAGGCCTGGCTCACTCCTCATTTACTGCCTCAGCGGCTGCTCCCACACTGCTGAATGCCTGGGGATAGGAAATCCTGGGACAGCAAGTTTCTACAGTTGCAAATTCATAGCCTTATCTTTCAACTCTGCCATATTCTTCATAAAACAACTTCTTCTCCTTCCTCCCTGAGTTCAATGCTCACAAAACCCACCAGCTGTTTGCTGCCTTCCTCTCTCAAACCCTTCTTCCGCATTCCCTCTCTGCGTAGGGGAATCTCAGCAAAGTGAAGTGTGTCAAGCTCCAGTGTGACCTTCCTGGATTTCCCTCTCCCATCACCCTCCCTTCTCTTCCCTGTCTCCAGTCTATCCTCCGTTTCTAACCCCTCAGCACGTTACTTCCATTCTTTAACCTCCAGCCTACTGCCTTTCCTTCCACACTACCGCTTTCACTCCCTCATACCAAGCCTTTCCCACTCCTCTGGCTCACTTCCCTCTCTTTACAAACATGTCCTGGTATTGTCCATCCTTAACTGACCCTGCCTGTCTCTCTTGCATTCATTCCTATCCAATCCCTTGCTCCAGGCCTGCTCAGTCATCTGTTGTAGCCAGGAAGCTCCTGGTTCTAATTGCTCTCTCAACCACTTGGGCTTAAGAGCTTATATCTCCTGAGTGGAAGAGCTGAGGAAACACTGAAGTCTGCATCTGTATGGTAAAGGATGACCTACATGGTAGACCCAGCCCAGACTACTCTAACCACAAGAGATGTAGCCTGGAGCATAATCCCCTGCCCATATCTGAAGTGACAGTGGGCAGTGCTGTATGCATCTGATTGCAAGGGCCTGTCAGCAGTAACCAGGGAACAAGAGCAAGAGCCAGGATCAAAGCCCCTTGCCCAGTCATGGAGCAAATGGCAAGAGTGTGCAGAGCTAGCCACCCAATAAGGGGCCAGCAGCTCACCCAGCTGATGGCAGGAATCAACCTGATCATCCTGCCAGGCCAAGCCAAGCAGCAGCCAGCACAAGAGTGAACAGCCTGACCCCAGCCCTACTCCCAGTCCAGAAAAATGAGCAATTGGGGTGGAGCCTCTGGGAGATATGACTGCTCCCTACAAATACATCAGAGGGATAAATACCAGGGAGGGAGAGGAGTTAAGTGCCAATGTGGATGCAAGAACAAATGGCTATAAACTGGTCATCAACAACTTTTGGCTTGAAATTAGATGAAGGTTTCTAACTGTCAGAGGAGTGAAGTTCTGGAACAGCCTTCCAAGGTAGTAGTGGGGGGCAAAAAACCTAACTGGCTTCAAGACTGAGATTGATAAGTGTATGGAGGGGATGGTATGACAAGACTGCCCACAATGGCATGTAACCATTCTGCAACTGCTAATAGAAAACATGTCTCTCTGCTTACTGGCATGCATTTTTTCCAGTGTGTTGAAGATACGTTCTTGAGGCTGGTGAATGGAGAGAACAGGTGTGCAGGCTGTGTTGAAATTTATTACAGCAGATGCTGGGGAACAGTATGTGATGATGGCTGGGACAGGAGAGAAGCACAGGAGATGTGCAGACAGCTAAGTTGTGGAAAGGCCATTTTGGCACCTCAAAGTGCCCATTTTGGCCAGGGCTCAGGCTGAGTTTTCCTGGATGATTTGCAGTGTAGAGGAGATAGACCCTTTGTGTGAATTGTTATCACAGAGGGTGGTTCTTGTATAACTTTGACTTATTAAATTCCAGAACAGGTAACACTGGCATCCTCCTGATGGTCACAGTTTGCCTTACGGCTTGATGTCAAAATAAGTGACTTGACTTTCAAAGGTGCAGAGCATATGGAAGCTCCCACTGATTTCCACTTACGTGCCTAGTGCCTACTATGAATATATGTTCCTCATTGCAGGTACCTATGTTCGAAATTTTTGGCTTAATTGTAGAACTGTGGCTATTGCAAATTAATTTCAGTTTGGAAATCATTGCATAGGATAAAATACTAAATAAATCATGCTCATTTTTTTGTTCAGGGTTAGATTTTTTTACTTCATTTGTTTTCATTTTAGCCTTTAATTCATCATTTTTCAGCATAAATGGGCAACATTTGATTTTCCAAGTTGAATAAATGCAGAATGTATGTCTCATTCTAACATGGTTTAAGCACAATTCTTAAATGCTTTTTAGGTTTTCTGAGTGGTTCCTATGCTGTTTACTGAATTGATCTGTCACACATCTGATTTTTTTTCTATACTATATTGATTGCTTATTACCAAATTGTAGTTCCTGTCTGGCCTAATGAGTACATTTTGCTGTTTGGAAAACTGAATGAAATACAAACAAAAAACTGTACATTTCCTGTGCATTTTTGGACACAGATTTGCTCTGCTTGCAGCTCCTTGTATGGTAAAGTACTAGTCAACATGATTAAGCATGATAGATCTGGGCTCTAAGGCCCTAATCTAGTAACCTGATCCACATGATCAGGCTCAGCAATCTGTCCAATTGCAAGATCATAGCCAAAAAAAAATTGTTTTCTTTTTAAATGAATAAAAAACTTGGACCATGCAGTGGAAAGTTTTTTAGTGTGCATCATTGTATGTGTTAACCAAAGCACTTGATCAGTGCCCTCCCTATGTCAAACTTCAAACAGGCTTTCTTTGTTTCATAAGTGTTTGTTGTATTTGTCTAAGAGGTCTGAGTTATTATAGGAGACAAGGAAGTTGTTACATGCCAATGCTGCGAAGATCAGTAGAAATGTCTTTCTCTGCGGTTTTCCCCTGCAGGAAATCAAAACTTATCTGTTAAACTGAAACTTAACCTTTCGAAACTTTTAGCTTATTATTACATTAAACTGTAGATACGTTTTTGGCAATAAACTAGCTCCTTAAAAATATTATCTGCCAGAAAATAAAGATTGATTGATCTTTCCCTAATCCTTTTCCTTTACAACTGTTATGGAAAGTACTTGCTCTCCAAGAGCCTGACTGTGTGAAGTCTTGAGTGCCCCCTGCAAGGTGCCGATAGTCCTCAGGTTCCCCCATTGAAATCAGTGGGACTTGAAGATGCTGCAGCAGCTCATCTGGCACCACCCATTGCAGGACTCTAAATGCTACTTCCAGAAATGTACACGCTGAATAAGAAATATAAAAGGGTGGTCTTTAACATCATCGCTGGAACCATCTCCTAGAAGACACCACCGGCAGGCATCATCCCATAGCAGTTCGACTCAGAGGGCTGGAGTCTTAGGCACTGTAAACCAGTGTCACTTCATTGAAGTCAGTAGAGTTACATTGACTTATACCAGCTGAGGGTCTGACCAGTGGGGTCATTTCAGAAAAATTTGGAGGGTGGGTAGAATGGGTGTTGCTTTCCGAATGACCACAACCAAAATTAGCAGGGTAGTGGAAGACATAATGGAGCATATAGACCTATGAAAAGTCAGGGGGCACAAACCAAAGTCAGGGTTGGCAACAGCCCCTTGGCCCCATAACAAATGATGCCCCCCAGCCTTGTAATCCATTGGTATGCGCTTGGCTTTTTGTACTTGCCAATAGGGGATCTCTAGATTCTGGTCCATTTCTGCTCTGTAGAAATAGAACTATAGGAAAATGGAAAGGTGGAAAATTTCCTAGCTTTAAAATATCCCTTTTCTCTCTGAGTGCACACATCAAGCTCCCTTTGATGTAAGTGGCTGTTCTCTAGGAACACTGAGGAGAGAATCTAACTCTGTCTGTGGAAGAAGAAATTATTTTTAAAAAATTAAGATGAACTAAAACCAGAGTTATTATAAACAAACCTTTGCAAAAAAACATGTTTTAAATGTATCCCATAGCGCATTTGTTTTGTAAGAATCCATTAAGTTAGAGAACAAAGATCTAATTGCACAGCACACCCTTCAGATCGGTAAGTATATAAATTCTGAAACATGTTTCATTAGATTCACAGGAAACTCAGTCACACTTTGATGGTTTAACTCCTTCTTCATGAACTTTTCTCAGCCCACAGAAATGTTGCATTAATTTACTGAAAAACAAAGCGTCAGTTATGTTCTTTTTTCTTTCCAAGAAATGTCACTGAGACTGAAGGAGCAAATGTGAGAGTCGTATTGAAATATATTGTAAAGGAAATTGGGGAACAGTCTGTGATGTCTGGGACTTAAATGATGCACAAGTGTGAGCAAGCCATTTCAGGACATGTTTATTTTGGTCGAGGTTCAAGAAATATTCCCCTTGGTGACATGCAGTGCAAAGAGAATTAATTCTATCTTAGGCAGTGTTTGCACAAGGGCTGACCCTCATAAAGCTGTCGGCATAACGCCAACATCATTTGTTCTGTTACAGTCTGATTTCACTTATAAAGGGAATAGTCTGGTTTTTGCAAACTGATTTTAATCTGAATTCCTATCCTTGGAGGAAGCAATGCTAAACTGCTTGTTCAATTAGTCATTTCATTGAGAATATTCAGGCTTTTAACATTTTAGACTAAATCCTGAGGTCTTTATTCAGGAAAGACTCCTATTGATTACATGGGAGACTTGCCTTGGTAAAGACTTCAGGTTTTGTCCAGAATCATTTGTGATTTTTCCCTAAATTCCTTATTTTACTATAGTGAGAGCAGTGTTTGTTTTTCTAGGTTGACTAATAGGGCCTCATTCCCCATTCATTGATACTAGTGTATATCAGGAATAACTCCTGTGAAGTCAATGGAGAATCAGGCCCATAGAATTAATGTCTCTTTTTCAATGGGACTGGGACTGATGACTCTTTAGTTTTTCACTTATTTCACTTATACAAAGTTGGAACACCTTCAACAGGAGAGATTGAGAGACATCCACTCCGGAATATCTAATATCCTGGTGATTAGAGACCTCACCTCACATGTGAGAGGCCTGTGTTGCAGTCTCTGCTTCTGAGTGGAGTTTTAAATCTGGGTCTACCATATCCCAGTGAGTGCCCTAAACACTGGGCTAAAGAGTCTAAGGTGGGCGGGAGGGAGGGAGTTCCGCCATCACCGTATCCTCCTCCTTGGTTTTTGTGAACATAACCCTTCATTTCTTCTGCTTTTATTAAAAATACCCAAGACATTTTGTTCAGCCTGCACCTCAGAGTTTGATCCAAATGGTAAGAAACAAAGTTCATGAAGTTGTACTATAGGGACTATGAGGTAGACAATATGGGTGACCTTTAAGTGGTGTCTTGAGCTTGTGATACATCCACAGTATGATGATCATACTTTTGAGTGAACACCTAATGTGTAACTAATTCCTTTCAGAGCAGCAGCCGGGTTAATCTGTATTTGCAAAAAGAAAAGGAGGACTTGTGGCACCTTAGAGACGAACCAATTTATTTGAGCATGAGCTTTCGTGAGCTACGGCTCGCTTCATCGGATGCAGTGAGCTGTAGCTCACGAAAGCTCATGCCCAAATAAATCGGTTCGTCTCTAAGGTGCCACAAGTCCTCCTTTTCTTAGTTCCTTTTAATAGTTCCAGGGTTAAAAGGGAGCAGAAAGCAACAGGATCTCCACGGCTGTTTTCCAGCAATAAATGATGACACACATGGCAGGTTGAAGATTATGACAAATAAGCATAGATTGGAAGAGCCCCAAAACTGCTCTGATCTACCTTGGACATGGCATAGAAACAGCTCCAGTGCCACAGGATCATAGAATCATAGAATCATAGAATATCAGGGTTGGAAGGGACCCCAGAAGGTCATCTAGTCCAACCCCCTGCTCGAAGCAGGACCAATTCCCAGTTAAATCATCCCAGCCAGGGCTTTGTCAAGCCTGACCTTAAAAACCTCTAAGGAAGGAGATTCTACCACCTCCCTAGGTAACGCATTCCAGTGTTTCACCACCCTCTTAGTGAAAAAGTTTTTCCTAATATCCAATCTAAACCTCCCCCACTGCAACTTGAGACCATTACTCCTCGTTCTGTCATCTGCTACCATTGAGAACAGTTTAGAGCCATCCTCTTTGGAACCCCCTTTCAGGTAGTTGAAAGCAGCTATCAAATCCCCCCTCATTCTTCTCTTCTGCAGGCTAAACAATCCCAGCTCCCTCAGCCTCTCCTCATAACTCATGTGTTCCAGACCCCTAATCATTTTTGTTGCCCTTCGCTGGACTCTCTCCAATTTATCCACATCCTTCTTGAAGTGTGGGGCCCAAAACTGGACACAGTACTCCAGATGAGGCCTCACCAATGTCGAATAGAGGGGAACGATCACGTCCCTCGATCTGCTCGCTATGCCCCTACTTATACTGATCAGGGAACAGACACTTCCTCCTGTGTGGGCCATCATCATTTATGAGAAACTGTTTAATTACTATACCAGGTCTAAGATCAAAAACAATTAATTGAAAGGCAGGACAATGTTCATGAATAAACAGAGATATTCACTCCAGGCTAAACAGGAGCCAAAGCCACTTGGAGAAAATTCAGGTACCAATGAGCAGCGGAGTATTTTGTTTCACTGGAGTGTTCTGAGACAAGGTGGGAATTTGTTAATTGAGACCTTTCCACAATCTTTTGATGTAATTCCTGCAATAATAGACTCCTCCAGTGTGACACTTTGGCATTTGGAAAGCTTATTAGTTGATGTTATGCCATCCTTACTTGGTGTCATTACATCTGAAAGCCACCACTTCCTGGAACAATCACATCAGAGTGACCACAAAGGTATTTGGTGGCTGTTTGGAATCAGTCCAATGTCTTCTCTGAAGCGATAGCCATCTGTGGATATCTAGATCTATAGATGTACATTGTTACATTGTGAAATGAAAATAACCTCCTGGGAAAACTTCCTTGGCATTGACTTGGAAGTGCAAGAAGCAAGATCAAATTACATGGCACGCCCTCTCCTATATAGACTAGAATTCATATAAATTCTGAGACTACATCTGTTTAGGTAAGCAGAAAACTCTGTGAAAAATGGGACCTCAAATGATTTTCACCTGGATGCTACTAATAAGTGCCGCTATCTTGCATGACCCAGGTATTATGTCTAAAATTTATCAGATGTTTTTCTCATTCTTGTATAAAAATATTAAAGGCTGGATTTTATTACAGGCGTAGATAGACGTGACTTGTTGGGAACTGATGGCAACTGAACCTAATAGAAGTAAAAATATTACTGAAAATTGCTAAATGGCTTAGTACAATGAAACTTCTATTTCAGTTTATCTCTTGGTGCCATGACTGAGGTCAATTTCCCAGAGAGCATATTCTAAATTGGAAATGGAAAGCAGTAATGTTGGTGATTTTTTTTTCTGTATTACAACCATTGCAGGGGAGTGCCGCATTTCAGGAACATCAGTTAGGTCACCCAGTAGATTTGAGGTTCTAAAATGTATATAGAGATGACAAGGAGCAGAGTGTCAGAGACGAGGAGACAAAACAGCAGCATATAGGTTAAAAATACTGAGCCTTTGTTTCTTCAAACTTTACATCAAAAACTTCAGGTAATCTTGTTAGCTTGAATAAGAGATTCTGATCTCAAAGGATAAGCATGGATGTTACTGATAAGGGCTTGTCTATCAATTAGAAGAAGAAATAGATGAATGTACTTAGTTTAGGATGAAAAAGATGGTTACATTTAATTAGGTCTAAAACAAGAGAGAAGCCGCCCTTAGCTGTGTTCATCATCAAAGAGGATTAAAATGGACTACAAGGAGGTGGTCAAATCCAAGCACAGCAGAAATCTAATAATCTTTGTCTTTATTCAATGGATTCCCATTGTGACTTGACCTGACTTCACTAGGATCTGATGTGATTTAATCAGATTAGGTCTTTAAAGCCTCTATTGGTATTTCAAGTGATCTCGGAGTGGGAAAATTGTGAAAAATTCATGTGGGACCTAAAATCCTGCAAACTCAAGACTTCAATATCATTGAGACTACTCAAATGAGCAAAGGCTTGCAGGACTGAGTCTCTGATAAGCAATGTAGCTTTTATAAACAGTACAATAGAATCTCGGAGTTAAAACCCCCTCAGACATGGAGGTTGTAGCAGTGTACAATGCAAGTGCTGTAACTCAGTACTTTAGGAGATAAAGGTGATAGGACCCGAAGGGTATGTCCTCATTGAAGTTAGCCTGGGATGATCTGCACCAGGGTCTGAGCACGTGGGTTAGCGTAGCCCAAGTGTGAGCAGCCAGGCTGTAAAGCCATACCCGAGTTACTGTTTTCAGAGTAGCAGCCGTGTTAGTCTGTATGGTTCTGCACACCACCATGTATGTCACTAGGATTTCTGGGGACATGACCCATAGTCCTTTGTGCCGCAGTAAGCTGAGCCACTCTATCGTTCTTTCCCAGTGAATTGTAAGAGAACTTGTCTGCCCTTCTGGGCACAGGAAAAGGCATTTGAGGATTATCAGCACTCAAATGATTTAGCCTGTGTCCTCACTGCCAAGGAAGCAGGTTACCAACCCAACTGAAAGCAGAACCAGTCTCTAGCGCATACCTCCAGCCATGCATACTAGCCCAAGTTGAAAGAACCATTAAACTTGGATCAGAGAGGCAACACTCAGTTAAGATCCTGGGCAAATTCTGCAATGAAGACCTCAAGAGGCGGTAGAGCACCAGATAGTCTTTGATCTTAGTTATCAGTAGCGTCCTTTCTTTCTTCATCCATTATACTGTCTCAGAAGCTTTTACCCCATCTTTTCAGTTTCTTCATCATTTATTACTTCAGAATGCCACTACGAGATATAATTCACTATAGCTGACACACTAGCCTATGGGTGAAAAAATTATCACATTAATTATCATTATGTTATGATCATCATTTTAAAGATAAGGACAAAGATTATATATTAGGAATTAAGATAAATTTTACAGACACTCTCTTTATGATCACACATAAAGATATGCATATTGTTAAGTTACTAGTATTTTCCCACCATATATTTATATATCCACTCCCTATTTCCCCCTTAAACTTCAATATGTTTCTAAAAATTGCTTAACATTTATATAGCCAGCAGTCAAATGATGGTTTAAATAATTTTTTGAGTGCAGAGGAAATTACTCATTTGGTTTTTTTTAACTTGTTTATAAAGTGCTATGCACATATAGAGCACAAGATAAATATCAAACAAAGAAACTGATTATTTTCAGCTGTGATTAATAATTCAAAGTCTTAGAGTCAATGCAGATCACCAGATACATACAGGTGGATGTATTTGATTCCTCACAAACCCTGTCTGGGTATTTTTGTGGTCTAGGAGAGACACCAACAGGTATCAAGTACTTGGACTCAACTCCTATATGCCACTCTCCCCAGAGAACCGAGTGCTGATGGTGTGTCTGGTGGAAAGTGGAAGGACCGAAGCATGATCGCATTGCACTCCAGTAATCCCCAGCTAGTGGCCAGTACCTTGGAGACCATTAACAGGGCAGGCCCAGACCAATGGGTTTGGGGCCAGGCAAAGAATCCAGGAACCATTACTGACTTACTAATGACTCTTCACTCAACTACATTCAGCGGAATCTGTTCATAATAAAAGATCTAGCCATCAATGGGATTTCTGTGATTAAAAAACAAATAAACACACAAAAAAAAACCTTCATCCAGTTAACAGATCCTAGTAGATATAACAGAACTAGGACCTTATTTTCTCTCATGTCTCTTGTCAGCCTATTCGGTTTACACGACCTCAACTCAACTGGGTATTTCCACATCACTGAGACTGGTGAATGGACAGGATGGGTGTTCCGGTCGCGTTGAAGTCGATTACCATGGAAGCTGGGGAACAGTCTGTGATGATGCCTGGGACATAAATGATGCAGAGGTTGTGTGCAGGCAACTTGGGTGTGGCCAGGCCATTGAGGCCCCCACGAATGCACGGTTTGGTGAAGGCTCTGGAAGTGTTCTCCTGGATGACGTGCAGTGCAGAGGGAACGAATCCTCTCTGTGGCAGTGCTCGCACCAGGGTTGGGGCACACATAACTGTGCTCACCATGAGGATGCCAGTGTCATCTGCTCAGGTACTCGCATTTGTATTATTTTTACCTGAAATGTATTTTAGAGGAATAACATCCAAACCTCCAAGTAGGAAACTCACCATCAGAAATTGGTCCTGAGCCATCTGAGGGCAAGAGTGTGTGTGTGTGTGTTTGTGGCTTCACTGAAGTCATGTTGCCAAGTAGGCAGATGGAGCTCAGTTGCCCAGTGATCCATACAAAGACCTGGGAGGATGGCGTGTACTCCGTTAACATCGCATGACTTCAACGGTCTTTGGGATTTCTCCTTTACTTTCCTCAAGTGGGAGTGCAGAAATCCTAGTCCCCCATCAAGAACTTGAACTCTATGGTGTAAAGAGAAGCATGGAAAGGTTTCCTCCAAGCCGGAAACTGATCTAATGGGTTTTCCCAGAGCAATGAGCAATAAGACACATGGTACAAGCTCATCTCCCATATATCCAAATTCCTTTCCCCAATTGCCTGGCCCAGACTTACTTAATTTTGGCATTAACATAACACTTGGGTCACTGTCTCGTTAAGTGTCCTCCTCTCTGCCGATCCACAGAGGATATGAGTGTGTTACAACCCCTGCAGGAGCCTTTTGAGTCTCAAAATCAACCTTCAGCACCTCGTACTTTTAGCTCTGGAGGTTGTGCTTCAACCTCTGGTGTATTGAGGAGGTGGACGCTGTCATGTGAGACCAGGCTTGTCCTGAATTTCAATTGCTGTGCCCGACGATGCTTGGGATCAGCTTTTTTGACCAGAAGAAGTAGGTAACCCACTGCTGAGAGTGTGTTACAGGTCTCCCTGTGTGCCCAATCCACTGAGGGTATGAATCTATCCGCTACATTAGCACTCACACGTTCTCCATTTGGGTTTGTAGTTTTGAATATATCTTGTTCTTCATTCACGCTCCTTCGGTGATTATCTTCTAGTTTGTGAATGTCTCTTGTCTTTCATTCTTGCAATTGTACGTCATAAAAAGTATTCAAATGTCCACCTAATAAAGATGGCTTTTAATCATCTTGAATCATTTTTAAGACTGTCCTTATCTTTTTCCATTGCCAGCTCCATCACCTCCAACAAACGGGCCCCCTCCAAGTGGTAAGCCTTTTCTCAGCTGTCCTTTCAATAATGGTCTTCTTCTTATCTTCTCCCTCCTGAGTTAAAGAGGCGCCCATAATTTCTCAGTGCAGTTACTGGGCTCCTCTCTCCAGCATACACACCCGAATTGCCGTGAAATGGCAGAAACCCGCAGAGGTAAATGTTGTTGCCAAAACTATAATACTTATGTGCAAATAATATACAATTTTAGGAAAAGGAAAATATGCGCTTTGTAACTTTCATAAAACCACAGGAGCCAACTTCATAACTAGAAAAGAACCCCGAATTTCAAGAGCTGGGTGAAAATTAATTTCCCTCTGTTTTTCCAAGGACCATTAGTGAGACTGGTGAACGGACAGAACGGGTGTTCCGGTCGCGTTGAAGTCCGTTACAATGGAAGATGGGGAACAGTCTGTGATGATGCCTGGGACATGTCTGATGCAGAGGTTGTGTGCAGACAGCTTGGGTGTGGCCAGGCCATTGAGGCCCCCACGAATGCCCGGTTTGGTGAAGGCTCTGGAAGTGTTCTCTTGGATGACGTGCAGTGCAGAGGGAACGAATCCTCTCTGTGGCAGTGCTCGCACCAGGGTTGGGGCACACATAACTGTGCTCACCATGAGGATGCCAGTGTCATCTGCTCAGGTACTCGCATTTGTATTATTTTTACCTGAAATGTATTTTAGAGGAATAACATCCAAACCTCCAAGTGGGAAACTCACCATCAGAAATTGGTCCTGAGCCATCTGAGGGCAAGAGTGTGTGTGTGTGTGTGTGTGTGTTTGTGGCTTCACTGAAGTCATGTTGCCAAGTAGGCAGATGGAGCTCAGTTGCCCAGTGATCCATACAAAGACCTGGGAGGATGGCGTGTACTCCGTTAACATCGCATGACTTCAACGGTCTTTGGGATTTCTCCTTTACTTTCCTCAAGTGGGAGTGCAGAAATCCTAGTCCCCCATCAAGAACTTGAACTCTATGGTGTAAAGAGAAGCATGGAAAGGTTTCCTCCAAGCCGGAAACTGATCTAATGGGTTTTCCCAGAGCAATGAGCAATAAGACACATGGTACAAGCTCATCTCCCATATATCCAAATTCCTTTCCCCAATTGCCTGGCCCAGACTTACTTAATTTTGGCATTAACATAACACTTGGGTCACTGTCTCGTTAAGTGTCCTCCTCTCTGCCGATCCACAGAGGATATGAGTGTGTTACAACCCCTGCAAGAGCCTTTTGAGTCTCAAAATCAACCTTCAGCACCTCGTACTTTTAGCTCTGGAGGTTGTGCTTCAACCTCTGGTGTATTGAGGAGGTGGACGCTGTCATGTGAGACCAGGCTTGTCCTGAATTTCAATTGCTGTGCCCGACGATGCTTGGGATCAGCTTTTTTGACCAGAAGAAGTAGGTAACCCACTGCTGAGAGTGTGTTACAGGTCTCCCTGTGTGCCCAATCCACTGAGGGTATGAATCTATCCGCTACATTAGCACTCACACGTTCTCCATTTGGGTTTGTAGTTTTGAATATATCTTGTTCTTCATTCACGCTCCTTCGGTGATTATCTTCTAGTTTGTGAATGTCTCTTGTCTTTCATTCTTGCAATTGTACGTCATAAAAAGTATTCAAATGTCCACCTAATAAAGATGGCTTTTAATCATCTTGAATCATTTTTAAGACTGTCCTTATCTTTTTGCATTGCCAGCTCCATCACCTCCAACAAACGGGCCCCCTCCAAGTGGTAAGCCTTTTCTCAGCTGTCCTTTCAATAATGGTCTTCTTCTTATCTTCTCCCTCCTGAGTTAAAGAGGCGCCCATAATTTCTCAGTGCAGTTACTGGGCTCCTCTCTCCAGCATACACACCCGAATTGCCGTGAAATGGCAGAAACCCGCAGAGGTAAATGTTGTTGCCAAAACTATAATACTTATGTGCAAATAATATACAATTTTAGGAAAAGGAAAATATCCGCTTTGTAACTTTCATAAAACCACAGGAGCCAACTTCATAACTAGAAAAGAACCCCGAATTTCAAGAGCTGGGTGAAAATTAATTTCCCTCTGTTTTTCCAAGGACCATTAGTGAGACTGGTGAACGGACAGAACGGGTGTTCCGGTCGCGTTGAAGTCCGTTACAATGGAAGATGGGGAACAGTCTGTGATGATGCCTGGGACATGTCTGATGCAGAGGTTGTGTGCAGACAGCTTGGGTGTGGCCAGGCCATTGAGGCCCCCACGAATGCCCGGTTTGGTGAAGGCTCTGGAAGTGTTCTCTTGGATGACGTGCAGTGCAGAGGGAACGAATCCTCTCTGTGGCAGTGCTCGCACCAGGGTTGGGGCACACATAACTGTGCTCACCATGAGGATGCCAGTGTCATCTGCTCAGGTACTCGCATTTGTATTATTTTTACCTGAAATGTATTTTAGAGGAATAACATCCAAACCTCCAAGTGGGAAACTCACCATCAGAAATTGGTCCTGAGCCATCTGAGGGCAAGAGTGTGTGTGTGTGTGTGTTTGTGGCTTCACTGAAGTCATGTTGCCAAGTAGGCAGATGGAGCTCAGTTGCCCAGTGATCCATACAAAGACCTGGGAGGATGGCGTGTACTCCGTTAACATCGCATGACTTCAACGGTCTTTGGGATTTCTCCTTTACTTTCCTCAAGTGGGAGTGCAGAAATCCTAGTCCCCCATCAAGAACTTGAACTCTATGGTGTAAAGAGAAGCATGGAAAGGTTTCCTCCAAGCCGGAAACTGATCTAATGGGTTTTCCCAGAGCAATGAGCAATAAGACACATGGTACAAGCTCATCTCCCATATATCCAAATTCCTTTCCCCAATTGCCTGGCCCAGACTTACTTAATTTTGGCATTAACATAACACTTGGGTCACTGTCTCGTTAAGTGTCTTCCTCTCTGCCGATCCACAGAGGATATGAGTGTGTTACAACCCCTGCAAGAGCCTTTTGAGTCTCAAAATCAACCTTCAGCACCTCGTACTTTTAGCTCTGGAGGTTGTGCTTCAACCTCTGGTGTATTGAGGAGGTGGACGCTGTCATGTGAGACCAGGCTTGTCCTGAATTTCAATTGCTGTGCCCGACGATGCTTGGGATCAGCTTTTTTGACCAGAAGAAGTAGGTAACCCACTGCTGAGAGTGTGTTACAGGTCTCCCTGTGTGCCCAATTCACTGAGGGTATGAATCTATCCGCTACATTAGCACTCACACGTTCTCCATTTGGGTTTGTAGTTTTGAATATATCTTGTTCTTCATTCACGCTCCTTCGGTGATTATCTTCTAGTTTGTGAATGTCTCTTGTCTTTCATTCTTGCAATTGTACGTCATAAAAAGTATTCAAATGTCCACCTAATAAAGATGGCTTTTAATCATCTTGAATCATTTTTAAGACTGTCCTTATCTTTTTGCATTGCCAGCTCCATCACCTCCAACAAACGGGGCCCCTCCAAGTGGTAAGCCTTTTCTCAGCTGTCCTTTCAATAATGGTCTTCTTCTTATCTTCTCCCTCCTGAGTTAAAGAGGCGCCCATAATTTCTCAGTGCAGTTACTGGGCTCCTCTCTCCAGCATACACACCCGAATTGCCGTGAAATGGCAGAAACCCGCAGAGGTAAATGTTGTTGCCAAAACTATAATACTTATGTGCAAATAATATACAATTTTAGGAAAAGGAAAATATCCGCTTTGTAACTTTCATAAAACCACAGGAGCCAACTTCATAACTAGAAAAGAACCCCAAACTTCAAGAGCTGGGTGAAAATTAATTTCCCTCTGTTTTTCCAAGGACCATTAGTGAGACTGGTGAATGGACAGAACGGGTGTTCCGGTCGCGTTGAAGTCCGTTACAATGGAAGATGGGGAACAGTCTGTGATGATGCCTGGGACATGTCTGATGCAGAGGTTGTGTGCAGACAGCTTGGGTGTGGCCAGGCCATTGAGGCCCCCACGAATGCCCGGTTTGGTGAAGGCTCTGGAAGTGTTCTCTTGGATGACGTGCAGTGCAGAGGGAATGAATCCTCTCTGTGGCAGTGCTCGCACCAGGGTTGGGGCACACATAACTGTGCTCACCATGAGGATGCCAGTGTCATCTGCTCAGGTACTCGCATTTGTATTATTTTTACCTGAAATGTATTTTAGAGGAATAACATCCAAACCTCCAAGTGGGAAACTCACCATCAGAAATTGGTCCTGAGCCATCTGAGGGCAAGAGTGTGTGTGTGTGTGTGTGTGTGTTTGTGGCTTCACTGAAGTCATGTTGCCAAGTAGGCAGATGGAGCTCAGTTGCCCAGTGATCCATACAAAGACCTGGGAGGATGGCGTGTACTCCGTTAACATCGCATGACTTCAACGGTCTTTGGGATTTCTCCTTTACTTTCCTCAAGTGGGAGTGCAGAAATCCTAGTCCCCCATCAAGAACTTGAACTCTATGGTGTAAAGAGAAGCATGGAAAGGTTTCCTCCAAGCCGGAAACTGATCTAATGGGTTTTCCCAGAGCAATGAGCAATAAGACACATGGTACAAGCTCATCTCCCATATATCCAAATTCCTTTCCCCAATTGCCTGGCCCAGACTTACTTAATTTTGGCATTAACATAACACTTGGGTCACTGTCTCGTTAAGTGTCCTCCTCTCTGCCGATCCACAGAGGATATGAGTGTGTTACAACCCCTGCAGGAGCCTTTTGAGTCTCAAAATCAACCTTCAGCACCTCGTACTTTTAGCTCTGGAGGTTGTGCTTCAACCTCTGGTGTATTGAGGAGGTGGACGCTGTCATGTGAGACCAGGCTTGTCCTGAATTTCAATTGCTGTGCCCGACGATGCTTGGGATCAGCTTTTTTGACCAGAAGAAGTAGGTAACCCACTGCTGAGAGTGTGTTACAGGTCTCCCTGTGTGCCCAATCCACTGAGGGTATGAATCTATCCGCTACATTAGCACTCACACGTTCTCCATTTGGGTTTGTAGTTTTGAATATATCTTGTTCTTCATTCACGCTCCTTCGGTGATTATCTTCTAGTTTGTGAATGTCTCTTGTCTTTCATTCTTGCAATTGTACGTCATAAAAAGTATTCAAATGTCCACCTAATAAAGATGGCTTTTAATCATCTTGAATCATTTTTAAGACTGTCCTTATCTTTTTCCATTGCCAGCTCCATCACCTCCAACAAACGGGCCCCCTCCAAGTGGTAAGCCTTTTCTCAGCTGTCCTTTCAATAATGGTCTTCTTCTTATCTTCTCCCTCCTGAGTTAAAGAGGCGCCCATAATTTCTCAGTGCAGTTACTGGGCTCCTCTCTCCAGCATACACACCCGAATTGCCGTGAAATGGCAGAAACCCGCAGAGGTAAATGTTGTTGCCAAAACTATAATACTTATGTGCAAATAATATACAATTTTAGGAAAAGGAAAATATGCGCTTTGTAACTTTCATAAAACCACAGGAGCCAACTTCATAATTAGAAAAGAACCCCGAATTTCAAGAGCTGGGTGAAAATTAATTTCCCTCTGTTTTTCCAAGGACCATTAGTGAGACTGGTGAATGGACAGAACGGGTGTTCCGGTCGCGTTGAAGTCCGTTACAATGGAAGATGGGGAACAGTCTGTGATGATGCCTGGGACATAAATGATGCAGAGGTTGTGTGCAGACAGCTTGGGTGTGGCCAGGCCATTGAGGCCCCCACGAATGCCCGGTTTGGTGAAGGCTCTGGAAGTGTTCTCTTGGATGACGTGCAGTGCAGAGGGAATGAATCCTCTCTGTGGCAGTGCTCGCACCAGGGTTGGGGCACACATAACTGTGCTCACCATGAGGATGCCAGTGTCATCTGCTCAGGTACTCGCATTTGTATTATTTTTACCTGAAATGTATTTTAGAGGAATAACATCCAAACCTCCAAGTGGGAAACTCACCATCAGAAATTGGTCCTGAGCCATCTGAGGGCAAGAGTGTGTGTGTGTGTGTGTGTGTGTGTGTTTGTGGCTTCACTGAAGTCATGTTGCCAAGTAGGCAGATGGAGCTCAGTTGCCCAGTGATCCATACAAAGACCTGGGAGGATGGCGTGTACTCCGTTAACATCGCATGACTTCAACGGTCTTTGGGATTTCTCCTTTACTTTCCTCAAGTGGGAGTGCAGAAATCCTAGTCCCCCATCAAGAACTTGAACTCTATGGTGTAAAGAGAAGCATGGAAAGGTTTCCTCCAAGCCGGAAACTGATCTAATGGGTTTTCCCAGAGCAATGAGCAATAAGACACATGGTACAAGCTCATCTCCCATATATCCAAATTCCTTTCCCCAATTGCCTGGCCCAGACTTACTTAATTTTGGCATTAACATAACACTTGGGTCACTGTCTCGTTAAGTGTCCTCCTCTCTGCCGATCCACAGAGGATATGAGTGTGTTACAACCCCTGCAGGAGCCTTTTGAGTCTCAAAATCAACCTTCAGCACCTCGTACTTTTAGCTCTGGAGGTTGTGCTTCAACCTCTGGTGTATTGAGGAGGTGGACGCTGTCATGTGAGACCAGGCTTGTCCTGAATTTCAATTGCTGTGCCCGACGATGCTTGGGATCAGCTTTTTTGACCAGAAGAAGTAGGTAACCCACTGCTGAGAGTGTGTTACAGGTCTCCCTGTGTGCCCAATCCACTGAGGGTATGAATCTATCCGCTACATTAGCACTCACACGTTCTCCATTTGGGTTTGTAGTTTTGAATATATCTTGTTCTTCATTCACGCTCCTTCGGTGATTATCTTCTAGTTTGTGAATGTCTCTTGTCTTTCATTCTTGCAATTGTACGTCATAAAAAGTATTCAAATGTCCACCTAATAAAGATGGCTTTTAATCATCTTGAATCATTTTTAAGACTGTCCTTATCTTTTTCCATTGCCAGCTCCATCACCTCCAACAAACGGGCCCCCTCCAAGTGGTAAGCCTTTTCTCAGCTGTCCTTTCAATAATGGTCTTCTTCTTATCTTCTCCCTCCTGAGTTAAAGAGGCGCCCATAATTTCTCAGTGCAGTTACTGGGCTCCTCTCTCCAGCATACACACCCGAATTGCCGTGAAATGGCAGAAACCCGCAGAGGTAAATGTTGTTGCCAAAACTATAATACTTATGTGCAAATAATATACAATTTTAGGAAAAGGAAAATATCCGCTTTGTAACTTTCATAAAACCACAGGAGCCAACTTCATAACTAGAAAAGAACCCCGAATTTCAAGAGCTGGGTGAAAATTAATTTCCCTCTGTTTTTCCAAGGACCATTAGTGAGACTGGTGAACGGACAGAACGGGTGTTCCGGTCGCGTTGAAGTCCGTTACAATGGAAGATGGGGAACAGTCTGTGATGATGCCTGGGACATGTCTGATGCAGAGGTTGTGTGCAGACAGCTTGGGTGTGGCCAGGCCATTGAGGCCCCCACGAATGCCCGGTTTGGTGAAGGCTCTGGAAGTGTTCTCTTGGATGACGTGCAGTGCAGAGGGAACGAATCCTCTCTGTGGCAGTGCTCGCACCAGGGTTGGGGCACACATAACTGTGCTCACCATGAGGATGCCAGTGTCATCTGCTCAGGTACTCGCATTTGTATTATTTTTACCTGAAATGTATTTTAGAGGAATAACATCCAAACCTCCAAGTGGGAAACTCACCATCAGAAATTGGTCCTGAGCCATCTGAGGGCAAGAGTGTGTGTGTGTGTGTGTTTGTGGCTTCACTGAAGTCATGTTGCCAAGTAGGCAGATGGAGCTCAGTTGCCCAGTGATCCATACAAAGACCTGGGAGGATGGCGTGTACTCCGTTAACATCGCATGACTTCAACGGTCTTTGGGATTTCTCCTTTACTTTCCTCAAGTGGGAGTGCAGAAATCCTAGTCCCCCATCAAGAACTTGAACTCTATGGTGTAAAGAGAAGCATGGAAAGGTTTCCTCCAAGCCGGAAACTGATCTAATGGGTTTTCCCAGAGCAATGAGCAATAAGACACATGGTACAAGCTCATCTCCCATATATCCAAATTCCTTTCCCCAATTGCCTGGCCCAGACTTACTTAATTTTGGCATTAACATAACACTTGGGTCACTGTCTCGTTAAGTGTCTTCCTCTCTGCCGATCCACAGAGGATATGAGTGTGTTACAACCCCTGCAAGAGCCTTTTGAGTCTCAAAATCAACCTTCAGCACCTCGTACTTTTAGCTCTGGAGGTTGTGCTTCAACCTCTGGTGTATTGAGGAGGTGGACGCTGTCATGTGAGACCAGGCTTGTCCTGAATTTCAATTGCTGTGCCCGACGATGCTTGGGATCAGCTTTTTTGACCAGAAGAAGTAGGTAACCCACTGCTGAGAGTGTGTTACAGGTCTCCCTGTGTGCCCAATTCACTGAGGGTATGAATCTATCCGCTACATTAGCACTCACACGTTCTCCATTTGGGTTTGTAGTTTTGAATATATCTTGTTCTTCATTCACGCTCCTTCGGTGATTATCTTCTAGTTTGTGAATGTCTCTTGTCTTTCATTCTTGCAATTGTACGTCATAAAAAGTATTCAAATGTCCACCTAATAAAGATGGCTTTTAATCATCTTGAATCATTTTTAAGACTGTCCTTATCTTTTTCCATTGCCAGCTCCATCACCTCCAACAAACGGGCCCCCTCCAAGTGGTAAGCCTTTTCTCAGCTGTCCTTTCAATAATGGTCTTCTTCTTATCTTCTCCCTCCTGAGTTAAAGAGGCGCCCATAATTTCTCAGTGCAGTTACTGGGCTCCTCTCTCCAGCATACACACCCGAATTGCCGTGAAATGGCAGAAACCCGCAGAGGTAAATGTTGTTGCCAAAACTATAATACTTATGTGCAAATAATATACAATTTTAGGAAAAGGAAAATATCCGCTTTGTAACTTTCATAAAACCACAGGAGCCAACTTCATAACTAGAAAAGAACCCCAAACTTCAAGAGCTCGGTGAAAATTAATTTCCCTCTGTTTTTCCAAGGACCATTAGTGAGACTGGTGAACGGACAGAACGGGTGTTCCGGTCGCGTTGAAGTCCGTTACAATGGAAGATGGGGAACAGTCTGTGATGATGCCTGGGACATGTCTGATGCAGAGGTTGTGTGCAGACAGCTTGGGTGTGGCCAGGCCATTGAGGCCCCCACGAATGCCCGGTTTGGTGAAGGCTCTGGAAGTGTTCTCTTGGATGACGTGCAGTGCAGAGGGAATGAATCCTCTCTGTGGCAGTGCTCGCACCAGGGTTGGGGCACACATAACTGTGCTCACCATGAGGATGCCAGTGTCATCTGCTCAGGTACTCGCATTTGTATTATTTTTACCTGAAATGTATTTTAGAGGAATAACATCCAAACCTCCAAGTGGGAAACTCACCATCAGAAATTGGTCCTGAGCCATCTGAGGGCAAGAGTGTGTGTGTGTGTGTGTGTGTGTTTGTGGCTTCACTGAAGTCATGTTGCCAAGTAGGCAGATGGAGCTCAGTTGCCCAGTGATCCATACAAAGACCTGGGAGGATGGCGTGTACTCCGTTAACATCGCATGACTTCAACGGTCTTTGGGATTTCTCCTTTACTTTCCTCAAGTGGGAGTGCAGAAATCCTAGTCCCCCATCAAGAACTTGAACTCTATGGTGTAAAGAGAAGCATGGAAAGGTTTCCTCCAAGCCGGAAACTGATCTAATGGGTTTTCCCAGAGCAATGAGCAATAAGACACATGGTACAAGCTCATCTCCCATATATCCAAATTCCTTTCCCCAATTGCCTGGCCCAGACTTACTTAATTTTGGCATTAACATAACACTTGGGTCACTGTCTCGTTAAGTGTCCTCCTCTCTGCCGATCCACAGAGGATATGAGTGTGTTACAACCCCTGCAGGAGCCTTTTGAGTCTCAAAATCAACCTTCAGCACCTCGTACTTTTAGCTCTGGAGGTTGTGCTTCAACCTCTGGTGTATTGAGGAGGTGGACGCTGTCATGTGAGACCAGGCTTGTCCTGAATTTCAATTGCTGTGCCCGACGATGCTTGGGATCAGCTTTTTTGACCAGAAGAAGTAGGTAACCCACTGCTGAGAGTGTGTTACAGGTCTCCCTGTGTGCCCAATCCACTGAGGGTATGAATCTATCCGCTACATTAGCACTCACACGTTCTCCATTTGGGTTTGTAGTTTTGAATATATCTTGTTCTTCATTCACGCTCCTTCGGTGATTATCTTCTAGTTTGTGAATGTCTCTTGTCTTTCATTCTTGCAATTGTACGTCATAAAAAGTATTCAAATGTCCACCTAATAAAGATGGCTTTTAATCATCTTGAATCATTTTTAAGACTGTCCTTATCTTTTTCCATTGCCAGCTCCATCACCTCCAACAAACGGGCCCCCTCCAAGTGGTAAGCCTTTTCTCAGCTGTCCTTTCAATAATGGTCTTCTTCTTATCTTCTCCCTCCTGAGTTAAAGAGGCGCCCATAATTTCTCAGTGCAGTTACTGGGCTCCTCTCTCCAGCATACACACCCGAATTGCCGTGAAATGGCAGAAACCCGCAGAGGTAAATGTTGTTGCCAAAACTATAATACTTATGTGCAAATAATATACAATTTTAGGAAAAGGAAAATATGCGCTTTGTAACTTTCATAAAACCACAGGAGCCAACTTCATAATTAGAAAAGAACCCCGAATTTCAAGAGCTGGGTGAAAATTAATTTCCCTCTGTTTTTCCAAGGACCATTAGTGAGACTGGTGAATGGACAGAACGGGTGTTCCGGTCGCGTTGAAGTCCGTTACAATGGAAGATGGGGAACAGTCTGTGATGATGCCTGGGACATAAATGATGCAGAGGTTGTGTGCAGACAGCTTGGGTGTGGCCAGGCCATTGAGGCCCCCACGAATGCCCGGTTTGGTGAAGGCTCTGGAAGTGTTCTCTTGGATGACGTGCAGTGCAGAGGGAACGAATCCTCTCTGTGGCAGTGCTCGCACCAGGGTTGGGGCACACATAACTGTGCTCACCATGAGGATGCCAGTGTCATCTGCTCAGGTACTCGCATTTGTATTATTTTTACCTGAAATGTATTTTAGAGGAATAACATCCAAACCTCCAAGTGGGAAACTCACCATCAGAAATTGGTCCTGAGCCATCTGAGGGCAAGAGTGTGTGTGTGTGTGTGTGTGTGTGTGTTTGTGGCTTCACTGAAGTCATGTTGCCAAGTAGGCAGATGGAGCTCAGTTGCCCAGTGATCCATACAAAGACCTGGGAGGATGGCGTGTACTCCGTTAACATCGCATGACTTCAACGGTCTTTGGGATTTCTCCTTTACTTTCCTCAAGTGGGAGTGCAGAAATCCTAGTCCCCCATCAAGAACTTGAACTCTATGGTGTAAAGAGAAGCATGGAAAGGTTTCCTCCAAGCCGGAAACTGATCTAATGGGTTTTCCCAGAGCAATGAGCAATAAGACACATGGTACAAGCTCATCTCCCATATATCCAAATTCCTTTCCCCAATTGCCTGGCCCAGACTTACTTAATTTTGGCATTAACATAACACTTGGGTCACTGTCTCGTTAAGTGTCCTCCTCTCTGCCGATCCACAGAGGATATGAGTGTGTTACAACCCCTGCAGGAGCCTTTTGAGTCTCAAAATCAACCTTCAGCACCTCGTACTTTTAGCTCTGGAGGTTGTGCTTCAACCTCTGGTGTATTGAGGAGGTGGACGCTGTCATGTGAGACCAGGCTTGTCCTGAATTTCAATTGCTGTGCCCGACGATGCTTGGGATCAGCTTTTTTGACCAGAAGAAGTAGGTAACCCACTGCTGAGAGTGTGTTACAGGTCTCCCTGTGTGCCCAATCCACTGAGGGTATGAATCTATCCGCTACATTAGCACTCACACGTTCTCCATTTGGGTTTGTAGTTTTGAATATATCTTGTTCTTCATTCACGCTCCTTCGGTGATTATCTTCTAGTTTGTGAATGTCTCTTGTCTTTCATTCTTGCAATTGTACGTCATAAAAAGTATTCAAATGTCCACCTAATAAAGATGGCTTTTAATCATCTTGAATCATTTTTAAGACTGTCCTTATCTTTTTCCATTGCCAGCTCCATCACCTCCAACAAACGGGCCCCCTCCAAGTGGTAAGCCTTTTCTCAGCTGTCCTTTCAATAATGGTCTTCTTCTTATCTTCTCCCTCCTGAGTTAAAGAGGCGCCCATAATTTCTCAGTGCAGTTACTGGGCTCCTCTCTCCAGCATACACACCCGAATTGCCGTGAAATGGCAGAAACCCGCAGAGGTAAATGTTGTTGCCAAAACTATAATACTTATGTGCAAATAATATACAATTTTAGGAAAAGGAAAATATGCGCTTTGTAACTTTCATAAAACCACAGGAGCCAACTTCATAATTAGAAAAGAACCCCGAATTTCAAGAGCTGGGTGAAAATTAATTTCCCTCTGTTTTTCCAAGGACCATTAGTGAGACTGGTGAATGGACAGAACGGGTGTTCCGGTCGCGTTGAAGTCCGTTACAATGGAAGATGGGGAACAGTCTGTGATGATGCCTGGGACATAAATGATGCAGAGGTTGTGTGCAGACAGCTTGGGTGTGGCCAGGCCATTGAGGCCCCCACGAATGCCCGGTTTGGTGAAGGCTCTGGAAGTGTTCTCTTGGATGACGTGCAGTGCAGAGGGAACGAATCCTCTCTGTGGCAGTGCTCGCACCAGGGTTGGGGCACACATAACTGTGCTCACCATGAGGATGCCAGTGTCATCTGCTCAGGTACTCGCATTTGTATTATTTTTACCTGAAATGTATTTTAGAGGAATAACATCCAAACCTCCAAGTGGGAAACTCACCATCAGAAATTGGTCCTGAGCCATCTGAGGGCAAGAGTGTGTGTGTGTGTGTGTGTGTGTGTGTGTTTGTGGCTTCACTGAAGTCATGTTGCCAAGTAGGCAGATGGAGCTCAGTTGCCCAGTGATCCATACAAAGACCTGGGAGGATGGCGTGTACTCCGTTAACATCGCATGACTTCAACGGTCTTTGGGATTTCTCCTTTACTTTCCTCAAGTGGGAGTGCAGAAATCCTAGTCCCCCATCAAGAACTTGAACTCTATGGTGTAAAGAGAAGCATGGAAAGGTTTCCTCCAAGCCGGAAACTGATCTAATGGGTTTTCCCAGAGCAATGAGCAATAAGACACATGGTACAAGCTCATCTCCCATATATCCAAATTCCTTTCCCCAATTGCCTGGCCCAGACTTACTTAATTTTGGCATTAACATAACACTTGGGTCACTGTCTCGTTAAGTGTCCTCCTCTCTGCCGATCCACAGAGGATATGAGTGTGTTACAACCCCTGCAGGAGCCTTTTGAGTCTCAAAATCAACCTTCAGCACCTCGTACTTTTAGCTCTGGAGGTTGTGCTTCAACCTCTGGTGTATTGAGGAGGTGGACGCTGTCATGTGAGACCAGGCTTGTCCTGAATTTCAATTGCTGTGCCCGACGATGCTTGGGATCAGCTTTTTTGACCAGAAGAAGTAGGTAACCCACTGCTGAGAGTGTGTTACAGGTCTCCCTGTGTGCCCAATCCACTGAGGGTATGAATCTATCCGCTACATTAGCACTCACACGTTCTCCATTTGGGTTTGTAGTTTTGAATATATCTTGTTCTTCATTCACGCTCCTTCGGTGATTATCTTCTAGTTTGTGAATGTCTCTTGTCTTTCATTCTTGCAATTGTACGTCATAAAAAGTATTCAAATGTCCACCTAATAAAGATGGCTTTTAATCATCTTGAATCATTTTTAAGACTGTCCTTATCTTTTTCCATTGCCAGCTCCATCACCTCCAACAAACGGGCCCCCTCCAAGTGGTAAGCCTTTTCTCAGCTGTCCTTTCAATAATGGTCTTCTTCTTATCTTCTCCCTCCTGAGTTAAAGAGGCGCCCATAATTTCTCAGTGCAGTTACTGGGCTCCTCTCTCCAGCATACACACCCGAATTGCCGTGAAATGGCAGAAACCCGCAGAGGTAAATGTTGTTGCCAAAACTATAATACTTATGTGCAAATAATATACAATTTTAGGAAAAGGAAAATATCCGCTTTGTAACTTTCATAAAACCACAGGAGCCAACTTCATAACTAGAAAAGAACCCCGAATTTCAAGAGCTGGGTGAAAATTAATTTCCCTCTGTTTTTCCAAGGACCATTAGTGAGACTGGTGAATGGACAGAACGGGTGTTCCGGTCGCGTTGAAGTCCGTTACAATGGAAGATGGGGAACAGTCTGTGATGATGCCTGGGACATGTCTGATGCAGAGGTTGTGTGCAGACAGCTTGGGTGTGGCCAGGCCATTGAGGCCCCCAGGAATGCCCGGTTTGGTGAAGGCTCTGGAAGTGTTCTCTTGGATGACGTGCAGTGCAGAGGGAACGAATCCTCTCTGTGGCAGTGCTCGCACCAGGGTTGGGGCACACATAACTGTGCTCACCATGAGGATGCCAGTGTCATCTGCTCAGGTACTCGCATTTGTATTATTTTTACCTGAAATGTATTTTAGAGGAATAACATCCAAACCTCCAAGTGGGAAACTCACCATCAGAAATTGGTCCTGAGCCATCTGAGGGCAAGAGTGTGTGTGTGTGTGTGTTTGTGGCTTCACTGAAGTCATGTTGCCAAGTAGGCAGATGGAGCTCAGTTGCCCAGTGATCCATACAAAGACCTGGGAGGATGGCGTGTACTCCGTTAACATCGCATGACTTCAACGGTCTTTGGGATTTCTCCTTTACTTTCCTCAAGTGGGAGTGCAGAAATCCTAGTCCCCCATCAAGAACTTGAACTCTATGGTGTAAAGAGAAGCATGGAAAGGTTTCCTCCAAGCCGGAAACTGATCTAATGGGTTTTCCCAGAGCAATGAGCAATAAGACACATGGTACAAGCTCATCTCCCATATATCCAAATTCCTTTCCCCAATTGCCTGGCCCAGACTTACTTAATTTTGGCATTAACATAACACTTGGGTCACTGTCTCGTTAAGTGTCCTCCTCTCTGCCGATCCACAGAGGATATGAGTGTGTTACAACCCCTGCAAGAGCCTTTTGAGTCTCAAAATCAACCTTCAGCACCTCGTACTTTTAGCTCTGGAGGTTGTGCTTCAACCTCTGGTGTATTGAGGAGGTGGACGCTGTCATGTGAGACCAGGCTTGTCCTGAATTTCAATTGCTGTGCCCGACGATGCTTGGGATCAGCTTTTTTGACCAGAAGAAGTAGGTAACCCACTGCTGAGAGTGTGTTACAGGTCTCCCTGTGTGCCCAATCCACTGAGGGTATGAATCTATCCGCTACATTAGCACTCACACGTTCTCCATTTGGGTTTGTAGTTTTGAATATATCTTGTTCTTCATTCACGCTCCTTCGGTGATTATCTTCTAGTTTGTGAATGTCTCTTGTCTTTCATTCTTGCAATTGTACGTCATAAAAAGTATTCAAATGTCCACCTAATAAAGATGGCTTTTAATCATCTTGAATCATTTTTAAGACTGTCCTTATCTTTTTCCATTGCCAGCTCCATCACCTCCAACAAACGGGCCCCCTCCAAGTGGTAAGCCTTTTCTCAGCTGTCCTTTCAATAATGGTCTTCTTCTTATCTTCTCCCTCCTGAGTTAAAGAGGCGCCCATAATTTCTCAGTGCAGTTACTGGGCTCCTCTCTCCAGCATACACACCCGAATTGCCGTGAAATGGCAGAAACCCGCAGAGGTAAATGTTGTTGCCAAAACTATAATACTTATGTGCAAATAATATACAATTTTAGGAAAAGGAAAATATCCGCTTTGTAACTTTCATAAAACCACAGGAGCCAACTTCATAACTAGAAAAGAACCCCGAATTTCAAGAGCTGGGTGAAAATTAATTTCCCTCTGTTTTTCCAAGGACCATTAGTGAGACTGGTGAACGGACAGAACGGGTGTTCCGGTCGCGTTGAAGTCCGTTACAATGGAAGATGGGGAACAGTCTGTGATGATGCCTGGGACATGTCTGATGCAGAGGTTGTGTGCAGACAGCTTGGGTGTGGCCAGGCCATTGAGGCCCCCACGAATGCCCGGTTTGGTGAAGGCTCTGGAAGTGTTCTCTTGGATGACGTGCAGTGCAGAGGGAACGAATCCTCTCTGTGGCAGTGCTCGCACCAGGGTTGGGGCACACATAACTGTGCTCACCATGAGGATGCCAGTGTCATCTGCTCAGGTACTCGCATTTGTATTATTTTTACCTGAAATGTATTTTAGAGGAATAACATCCAAACCTCCAAGTGGGAAACTCACCATCAGAAATTGGTCCTGAGCCATCTGAGGGCAAGAGTGTGTGTGTGTGTGTGTGTGTGTGTTTGTGGCTTCACTGAAGTCATGTTGCCAAGTAGGCAGATGGAGCTCAGTTGCCCAGTGATCCATACAAAGACCTGGGAGGATGGCGTGTACTCCATTAACATCGCATGACTTCAACGGTCTTTGGGATTTCTCCTTTACTTTCCTCAAGTGGGAGTGCAGAAATCCTAGTCCCCCATCAAGAACTTGAACTCTATGGTGTAAAGAGAAGCATGGAAAGGTTTCCTCCAAGCCGGAAACTGATCTAATGGGTTTTCCCAGAGCAATGAGCAATAAGACACATGGTACAAGCTCATCTCCCATATATCCAAATTCCTTTCCCCAATTGCCTGGCCCAGACTTACTTAATTTTGGCATTAACATAACACTTGGGTCACTGTCTCGTTAAGTGTCCTCCTCTCTGCCGATCCACAGAGGATATGAGTGTGTTACAACCCCTGCAAGAGCCTTTTGAGTCTCAAAATCAACCTTCAGCACCTCGTACTTTTAGCTCTGGAGGTTGTGCTTCAACCTCTGGTGTATTGAGGAGGTGGACGCTGTCATGTGAGACCAGGCTTGTCCTGAATTTCAATTGCTGTGCCCGACGATGCTTGGGATCAGCTTTTTTGACCAGAAGAAGTAGGTAACCCACTGCTGAGAGTGTGTTACAGGTCTCCCTGTGTGCCCAATCCACTGAGGGTATGAATCTATCCGCTACATTAGCACTCACAATTTCTCCATTTGGGTTTGTAGTTTTGAATATATCTTGTTCTTCATTCACGCTCCTTCGGTGATTATCTTCTAGTTTGTGAATGTCTCTTGTCTTTCATTCTTGCAATTGTACGTCATAAAAAGTATTCAAATGTCCACCTAATAAAGATGGCTTTTAATCATCTTGAATCATTTTTAAGACTGTCCTTATCTTTTTCCATTGCCAGCTCCATCACCTCCAACAAACGGGCCCCCTCCAAGTGGTAAGCCTTTTCTCAGCTGTCCTTTCAATAATGGTCTTCTTCTTATCTTCTCCCTCCTGAGTTAAAGAGGCGCCCATAATTTCTCAGTGCAGTTACTGGGCTCCTCTCTCCAGCATACACACCCGAATTGCCGTGAAATGGCAGAAACCCGCAGAGGTAAATGTTGTTGCCAAAACTATAATACTTATGTGCAAATAATATACAATTTTAGGAAAAGGAAAATATCCGCTTTGTAACTTTCATAAAACCACAGGAGCCAACTTCATAACTAGAAAAGAACCCCAAATTTCAAGAGCTGGGTGAAAATTAATTTCCCTCTGTTTTTCCAAGGACCATTAGTGAGACTGGTGAACGGACAGAACGGGTGTTCCGGTCGCGTTGAAGTCCGTTACAATGGAAGATGGGGAACAGTCTGTGATGATGCCTGGGACATAAATGATGCAGAGGTTGTGTGCAGACAGCTTGGGTGTGGCCAGGCCATTGAGGCCCCCACGAATGCCCGGTTTGGTGAAGGCTCTGGAAGTGTTCTCTTGGATGACGTGCAGTGCAGAGGGAACGAATCCTCTCTGTGGCAGTGCTCGCACCAGGGTTGGGGCACACATAACTGTGCTCACCATGAGGATGCCAGTGTCATCTGCTCAGGTACTCGCATTTGTATTATTTTTACCTGAAATGTATTTTAGAGGAATAACATCCAAACCTCCAAGTGGGAAACTCACCATCAGAAATTGGTCCTGAGCCATCTGAGGGCAAGAGTGTGTGTGTGTGTTTGTGGCTTCACTGAAGTCATGTTGCCAAGTAGGCAGATGGAGCTCAGTTGCCCAGTGATCCATACAAAGACCTGGGAGGATGGCGTGTACTCCGTTAACATTGCATGACTTCAACGGTCTTTGGGATTTCTCCTTTACTTTCCTCAAGTGGGAGTGCAGAAATCCTAGTCCCCCATCAAGAACTTGAACTCTATGGTGTAAAGAGAAGCATGGAAAGGTTTCCTCCAAGCCGGAAACTGATCTAATGGGTTTTCCCAGAGCAATGAGCAATAAGACACATGGTACAAGCTCATCTCCCATATATCCAAATTCCTTTCCCCAATTGCCTGGCCCAGACTTACTTAATTTTGGCATTAACATAACACTTGGGTCACTGTCTCGTTAAGTGTCCTCCTCTCTGCCGATCCACAGAGGATATGAGTGTGTTACAACCCCTGCAAGAGCCTTTTGAGTCTCAAAATCAACCTTCAGCACCTCGTACTTTTAGCTCTGGAGGTTGTGCTTCAACCTCTGGTGTATTGAGGAGGTGGACGCTGTCATGTGAGACCAGGCTTGTCCTGAATTTCAATTGCTGTGCCCGACGATGCTTGGGATCAGCTTTTTTGACCAGAAGAAGTAGGTAACCCACTGCTGAGAGTGTGTTACAGGTCTCCCTGTGTGCCCAATCCACTGAGGGTATGAATCTATCCGCTACATTAGCACTCACACGTTCTCCATTTGGGTTTGTAGTTTTGAATATATCTTGTTCTTCATTCACGCTCCTTCGGTGATTATCTTCTAGTTTGTGAATGTCTCTTGTCTTTCATTCTTGCAATTGTACGTCATAAAAAGTATTCAAATGTCCACCTAATAAAGATGGCTTTTAATCATCTTGAATCATTTTTAAGACTGTCCTTATCTTTTTCCATTGCCAGCTCCATCACCTCCAACAAACGGGCCCCCTCCAAGTGGTAAGCCTTTTCTCAGCTGTCCTTTCAATAATGGTCTTCTTCTTATCTTCTCCCTCCTGAGTTAAAGAGGCGCCCATAATTTCTCAGTGCAGTTACTGGGCTCCTCTCTCCAGCATACACACCCGAATTGCCGTGAAATGGCAGAAACCCGCAGAGGTAAATGTTGTTGCCAAAACTATAATACTTATGTGCAAATAATATACAATTTTAGGAAAAGGAAAATATCCGCTTTGTAACTTTCATAAAACCACAGGAGCCAACTTCATAACTAGAAAAGAACCCCGAATTTCAAGAGCTGGGTGAAAATTAATTTCCCTCTGTTTTTCCAAGGACCATTAGTGAGACTGGTGAATGGACAGAACGGGTGTTCCGGTCGCGTTGAAGTCCGTTACAATGGAAGATGGGGAACAGTCTGTGATGATGCCTGGGACATGTCTGATGCAGAGGTTGTGTGCAGACAGCTTGGGTGTGGCCAGGCCATTGAGGCCCCCACGAATGCCCGGTTTGGTGAAGGCTCTGGAAGTGTTCTCTTGGATGACGTGCAGTGCAGAGGGAACGAATCCTCTCTGTGGCAGTGCTCGCACCAGGGTTGGGGCACACATAACTGTGCTCACCATGAGGATGCCAGTGTCATCTGCTCAGGTACTCGCATTTGTATTATTTTTACCTGAAATGTATTTTAGAGGAATAACATCCAAACCTCCAAGTGGGAAACTCACCATCAGAAATTGGTCCTGAGCCATCTGAGGGCAAGAGTGTGTGTGTGTGTGTGTTTGTGGCTTCACTGAAGTCATGTTGCCAAGTAGGCAGATGGAGCTCAGTTGCCCAGTGATCCATACAAAGACCTTGGAGGATGGTGTGTACTCCGTTAACATCGCATGACTTCAACGGTCTTTGGCATTTCTCCTTTACTTTCCTCAAGTGGGAGTGCAGAAATCCTAGTCCCCCATCAAGAACTTGAACTCTATGGTGTAAAGAGAAGCATGGAAAGGTTTCCTCCAAGCCGGAAACTGATCTAATGGGTTTTCCCAGAGCAATGAGCAATAAGACACATGGTACAAGCTCATCTCCCATATATCCAAATTCCTTTCCCCAATTGCCTGGCCCAGACTTACTTAATTTTGGCATTAACATAACACTTGGGTCACTGTCTCGTTAAGTGTCCTCCTCTCTGCCGATCCACAGAGGATATGAGTGTGTTACAACCCCTGCAAGAGCCTTTTGAGTCTCAAAATCAACCTTCAGCACCTCGTACTTTTAGCTCTGGAGGTTGTGCTTCAACCTCTGGTGTATTGAGGAGGTGGACGCTGTCATGTGAGACCAGGCTTGTCCTGAATTTCAATTGCTGTGCCCGACGATGCTTGGGATCAGCTTTTTTGACCAGAAGAAGTAGGTAACCCACTGCTGAGAGTGTGTTACAGGTCTCCCTGTGTGCCCAATCCACTGAGGGTATGAATCTATCCGCTACATTAGCACTCACAATTTCTCCATTTGGGTTTGTAGTTTTGAATATATCTTGTTCTTCATTCACGCTCCTTCGGTGATTATCTTCTAGTTTGTGAATGTCTCTTGTCTTTCATTCTTGCAATTGTACGTCATAAAAAGTATTCAAATGTCCACCTAATAAAGATGGCTTTTAATCATCTTGAATCATTTTTAAGACTGTCCTTATCTTTTTCCATTGCCAGCTCCATCACCTCCAACAAACGGGCCCCCTCCAAGTGGTAAGCCTTTTCTCAGCTGTCCTTTCAATAATGGTCTTCTTCTTATCTTCTCCCTCCTGAGTTAAAGAGGCGCCCATAATTTCTCAGTGCAGTTACTGGGCTCCTCTCTCCAGCATACACACCCGAATTGCCGTGAAATGGCAGAAACCCGCAGAGGTAAATGTTGTTGCCAAAACTATAATACTTATGTGCAAATAATATACAATTTTAGGAAAAGGAAAATATGCGCTTTGTAACTTTCATAAAACCACAGGAGCCAACTTCATAACTAGAAAAGAACCCCAAATTTCAAGAGCTGGGTGAAAATTAATTTCCCTCTGTTTTTCCAAGGACCATTAGTGAGACTGGTGAACGGACAGAACGGGTGTTCCGGTCGCGTTGAAGTCCGTTACAATGGAAGATGGGGAACAGTCTGTGATGATGCCTGGGACATGTCTGATGCAGAGGTTGTGTGCAGACAGCTTGGGTGTGGCCAGGCCATTGAGGCCCCCACGAATGCCCGGTTTGGTGAAGGCTCTGGAAGTGTTCTCTTGGATGACGTGCAGTGCAGAGGGAACGAATCCTCTCTGTGGCAGTGCTCGCACCAGGGTTGGGGCACACATAACTGTGCTCACCATGAGGATGCCAGTGTCATCTGCTCAGGTACTCGCATTTGTATTATTTTTACCTGAAATGTATTTTAGAGGAATAACATCCAAACCTCCAAGTGGGAAACTCACCATCAGAAATTGGTCCTGAGCCATCTGAGGGCAAGAGTGTGTGTGTGTGTTTGTGGCTTCACTGAAGTCATGTTGCCAAGTAGGCAGATGGAGCTCAGTTGCCCAGTGATCCATACAAAGACCTGGGAGGATGGCGTGTACTCCGTTAACATTGCATGACTTCAACGGTCTTTGGGATTTCTCCTTTACTTTCCTCAAGTGGGAGTGCAGAAATCCTAGTCCCCCATCAAGAACTTGAACTCTATGGTGTAAAGAGAAGCATGGAAAGGTTTCCTCCAAGCCGGAAACTGATCTAATGGGTTTTCCCAGAGCAATGAGCAATAAGACACATGGTACAAGCTCATCTCCCATATATCCAAATTCCTTTCCCCAATTGCCTGGCCCAGACTTACTTAATTTTGGCATTAACATAACACTTGGGTCACTGTCTCGTTAAGTGTCCTCCTCTCTGCCGATCCACAGAGGATATGAGTGTGTTACAACCCCTGCAAGAGCCTTTTGAGTCTCAAAATCAACCTTCAGCACCTCGTACTTTTAGCTCTGGAGGTTGTGCTTCAACCTCTGGTGTATTGAGGAGGTGGACGCTGTCATGTGAGACCAGGCTTGTCCTGAATTTCAATTGCTGTGCCCGACGATGCTTGGGATCAGCTTTTTTGACCAGAAGAAGTAGGTAACCCACTGCTGAGAGTGTGTTACAGGTCTCCCTGTGTGCCCAATCCACTGAGGGTATGAATCTATCCGCTACATTAGCACTCACACGTTCTCCATTTGGGTTTGTAGTTTTGAATATATCTTGTTCTTCATTCACGCTCCTTCGGTGATTATCTTCTAGTTTGTGAATGTCTCTTGTCTTTCATTCTTGCAATTGTACGTCATAAAAAGTATTCAAATGTCCACCTAATAAAGATGGCTTTTAATCATCTTGAATCATTTTTAAGACTGTCCTTATCTTTTTCCATTGCCAGCTCCATCACCTCCAACAAACGGGCCCCCTCCAAGTGGTAAGCCTTTTCTCAGCTGTCCTTTCAATAATGGTCTTCTTCTTATCTTCTCCCTCCTGAGTTAAAGAGGCGACCATAATTTCTCAGTGCAGTTACTGGGCTCCTCTCTCCAGCATATACACCCGAATTGCCGTGAAATGGCAGAAACCCGCAGAGGTAAATGTTGTTGCCAAAACTATAATACTTATGTGCAAATAATATACAATTTTAGGAAAAGGAAAATATCCGCTTTGTAACTTTCATAAAACCACAGGAGCCAACTTCATAACTAGAAAAGAACCCCAAATTTCAAGAGCTGGGTGAAAATTAATTTCCCTCTGTTTTTCCAAGGACCATTAGTGAGACTGGTGAACGGACAGAACGGGTGTTCCGGTCGCGTTGAAGTCCGTTACAATGGAAGATGGGGAACAGTCTGTGATGATGCCTGGGACATGTCTGATGCAGAGGTTGTGTGCAGACAGCTTGGGTGTGGCCAGGCCATTGAGGCCCCCACGAATGCCCGGTTTGGTGAAGGCTCTGGAAGTGTTCTCTTGGATGACGTGCAGTGCAGAGGGAACGAATCCTCTCTGTGGCAGTGCTCGCACCAGGGTTGGGGCACACATAACTGTGCTCACCATGAGGATGCCAGTGTCATCTGCTCAGGTACTCGCATTTGTATTATTTTTACCTGAAATGTATTTTAGAGGAATAACATCCAAACCTCCAAGTGGGAAACTCACCATCAGAAATTGGTCCTGAGCCATCTGAGGGCAAGAGTGTGTGTGTGTGTGTGTGTGTGTTTGTGGCTTCACTGAAGTCATGTTGCCAAGTAGGCAGATGGAGCTCAGTTGCCCAGTGATCCATACAAAGACCTGGGAGGATGGTGTGTACTCCGTTAACATCGCATGACTTCAACGGTCTTTGGGATTTCTCCTTTACTTTCCTCAAGTGGGAGTGCAGAAATCCTAGTCCCCCATCAAGAACTTGAACTCTATGGTGTAAAGAGAAGCATGGAAAGGTTTCCTCCAAGCCGGAAACTGATCTAATGGGTTTTCCCAGAGCAATGAGCAATAAGACACATGGTACAAGCTCATCTCCCATATATCCAAATTCCTTTCCCCAATTGCCTGGCCCAGACTTACTTAATTTTGGCATTAACATAACACTTGGGTCACTGTCTCGTTAAGTGTCCTCCTCTCTGCCGATCCACAGAGGATATGAGTGTGTTACAACCCCTGCAAGAGCCTTTTGAGTCTCAAAATCAACCTTCAGCACCTCGTACTTTTAGCTCTGGAGGTTGTGCTTCAACCTCTGGTGTATTGAGGAGGTGGACGCTGTCATGTGAGACCAGGCTTGTCCTGAATTTCAATTGCTGTGCCCGACGATGCTTGGGATCAGCTTTTTTGACCAGAAGAAGTAGGTAACCCACTGCTGAGAGTGTGTTACAGGTCTCCCTGTGTGCCCAATCCACTGAGGGTATGAATCTATCCGCTACATTAGCACTCACACGTTCTCCATTTGGGTTTGTAGTTTTGAATATATCTTGTTCTTCATTCACGCTCCTTCGGTGATTATCTTCTAGTTTGTGAATGTCTCTTGTCTTTCATTCTTGCAATTGTACGTCATAAAAAGTATTCAAATGTCCACCTAATAAAGATGGCTCTTAATCATCTTGAATCATTTTTAAGACTGTCCTTATCTTTTTCCATTGCCAGCTCCATCACCTCCAACAAACGGGCCCCCTCCAAGTGGTAAGCCTTTTCTCAGCTGTCCTTTCAATAATGGTCTTCTTCTTATCTTCTCCCTCCTGAGTTAAAGAGGCGCCCATAATTTCTCAGTGCAGTTACTGGGCTCCTCTCTCCAGCATACACACCCGAATTGCCGTGAAATGGCAGAAACCCGCAGAGGTAAATGTTGTTGCCAAAACTATAATACTTATGTGCAAATAATATACAATTTTAGGAAAAGGAAAATATCCGCTTTGTAACTTTCATAAAACCACAGGAGCCAACTTCATAACTAGAAAAGAACCCCAAATTTCAAGAGCTGGGTGAAAATTAATTTCCCTCTGTTTTTCCAAGGACCATTAGTGAGACTGGTGAACGGACAGAACGGGTGTTCCGGTCGCGTTGAAGTCCGTTACAATGGAAGATGGGGAACAGTCTGTGATGATGCCTGGGACATGTCTGATGCAGAGGTTGTGTGCAGACAGCTTGGGTGTGGCCAGGCCATTGAGGCCCCCACGAATGCCCGGTTTGGTGAAGGCTCTGGAAGTGTTCTCTTGGATGACGTGCAGTGCAGAGGGAACGAATCCTCTCTGTGGCAGTGCTCGCACCAGGGTTGGGGCACACATAACTGTGCTCACCATGAGGATGCCAGTGTCATCTGCTCAGGTACTCGCATTTGTATTATTTTTACCTGAAATGTATTTTAGATGAATAACATCCAAACCTCCAAGTGGGAAACTCATCCTTATAGGCGATTCCAGGGGCAACTACAGGGAAGGAAGTACATTGCAACGTGACTGCAATGAGCCCTGGGTACCATGTTGCCGCATATTCCATACAGAGGCCTGTGAGCTCCAGTAATCTCTGTTTCCCTAAAATCCTGTGTGCTCTGAAGGGTTTGGAGTTGAACCGTTGGTTCTTCTGCAAGGGGGAATTAAACTGCAAGAAACAAAGAAGAACCTTTTGGTTCTTTTCTTCTTCTAGGCCCCCATCACATTGTTCTCCCCACAGCAGCAAATGATTTAGCTCATTGTAATAGAATACCTGAGATGTAATTTTACTTTATTTTTTCTAGTAGCTCAATGTTTATTGAAATGTCTCTTTTGTAAAATATTTAATTTTGCCTTTTGTTTTCTTTCTTTGTTTACCAGCTTCTTCACCTACCACACAGGAGTCCATTACTACATGTAAGTTTGTATTCCAATTTAAAGAGTTACCTATTATTTCAGAGGGCACGTACTGGATTCCTGTCTCCACTGCTTTAGAAACATACCTGCATTCCAATGGAAAGAGCAGATATCTGCAGAAGTAAAGCCATTTTCTTCTTCTCTGGCTTTCATACTATTTTGACAGTAGAGAATTATTCCACAGTTGGCTCCTTTTTTTGTTCTCCTTAGCCCTTTTCTACAACTTTAGGGTGTTTTGCACTGGTGTGCCACTACATAAATTACTACTGGCGAAAATTCCTAGTTTAGATGAGCTGCACCAATGCAACATGTGCTTTGTACCAAATGGTCTCATCCCAGGTTTGAAACTATTCCAGTGTTGTTTTCCCAGCATTATGTGAACAGGCAGTGGTGGATTTAGAGGTAGTGGGGTCCTGTGCTCAGCTTTATTTTTGGGGCCCCCGCAACACAACCCAGCCAAGAAAAAGAACATTCTCTCTTATCTCCTCTGCCCCTCCGTTTTTCATTCTTTTTTTCTTCCTCCTCCTTCTCTATTATAAGTAATAGACAACAAAAACAATCAAGGTACCTTACTTTATTTTCATTTTCTTCCTAACTTTATTTTCACAGACCACTTGAAAAGTGTTGAGGGTCTCAGCGAACCACTTAATGATCTTTCCAAATATTGTTTGTACCATTATTTACTATTGTAAAGTGCTTTGGAGAAGACCGCTTTATAAAAAAAAACATCATAACCTTTCCTCAGTCCACCTGAATGGAGTTCTCGGACCATAGTTTGAGAACTTCGGGTCTAGATGAAATTTGCATTATCCTAACGTGAAAAATGTGTAAATATAAAAAGTATAGAAGATGCATGAATGGAAAAATAAAAGTTAACTTCCTCTGAAGAAATCTATTCAATTTGAAAAAAAATATTTATTCAGATAGCTTTTTTTCCACACTTTTTCTTTACAAAATCATCAATTAAGTCATCATAAGTAATATTTTGTAAAGAGGCACTTTCAGTTGTCAATATTGCTGAACTTGTCAAATGTTCCCGACTCATCGTATTTCGCAAATAATTTTTAACTCAGTTTAATACAGAAAAAGAACGTTCACCAGAAGCATTTGTGATAGTTATTGTTTTAAATATTTTCAGAATGGATTCTACATTTGGAAAGATTGCCTGCAAACCATCACGTACAAGTCTGCACAAATCAACTGGTGATCTTGAAGCATAGACCTCATCATAAAATGAATGAAATGTTTCAGTTCATCTTCAGGAAGATTTATGTCTATGTCCTCCCGGTAGAATTCACTTAATTTCTTACCGTAGTGGCTTTTAGCATTTTTGTCCATACTTCTGTTAAAAAACACGCAAAATAAGTCAACAGTTTTCTTTAGAGATTCACTTCTACTCTGCAATTGCACTATTATTGTGTCACAAATAACATTGACTGTCTCAACGATTATCTTCTCTTTCCCTTTTAAATGGATTTCATTGTCTCTAAGTTCATCAAAAAATAACTTCCTGGGTTTTTTACGTTTCTCCTCAGATATATCAGAGGAACCTATATTTTCTGTTAACGTTAGTGCCTCTGCTTCCACCGAGCTATAGTCATTTTGAACTTCTATGACAAAACTTGTAACTGAGGCTAACAATTGTGAAGCATTCAATAAATTTGTATCAACCTTTTGCAGCGATTTACTGATGTCATTAATTCTTTGAAGTAAACAGTTCCACAAAAGAGTGAAAACAGCAATATCGTACTTTTCAAACTTTTCTGCAAAGGATTTTGCTTCAGTTTTCGCAGATGGTTTTTCAGAATTTGATGTGGCCCCACACTGGCTGGCCCAGAGAAGCAGGCAGAGACCCGCGTGCACTGAACACCCACCTGAAGGTGTGTGTGTGGGGGGGTGGGCACAGTTCCATCGGCGGCCACCTGAGCGCCCTACTGCCTCCACGCGCTCATCTCTGCTCACCTTCCCCGGCCGGCCCCCCTGCCTGCGGGCGCTGCACCGGCTCCTGCCGCCAGCACCATGCCCCGGCCATGCCCCCCCCGCCATCATTGGGGGGGTTGGGAGAATGCCAGGGTATGGTATGTTTTGCGGTAAATCCACCCCTGTCAACAGGCACATGCATGTCGCTGGGAATTGTCATGTTAAGTAATGGCTGAGGCAGAACCAGTGAGGAAAGGGCAGAGAAACAGAGCACAGACCTTGCATGGAACCCATCAGACACAGGCTAGGGTTGTGTTTTATTAACTCCTGACAAGCAAATTGTGGGTTAGGAAAAGATCTTCCCTGTTCCTTCCCTGCCAGACTGAAATCAGTCATTTGGGTGTGTATATTGGTGATAAGACTGAAATGCTGTACCTGTCTTTTTTATTTATCTGTGACTGTTATGTGCACCTAAGGCCAGATACACTCCTATGGCCACAGTAGCATCTGCATGCACCTTTCTGGGCACATGGAGGGGAGGCTGCCACAGAGAGTAAATCAGCGCATCACACGTCTAGCTTGGTTCAGCCCTCACTTGGGCTGTCACTTCTAATTTTGAGGCTGCATCAGCTGGCTCCAGGTTCCTCGCAGAGAGGGGTTTGCATGACTTTGCCCACACACCAGACAGATTGACCATGACTCGAGAGTGAAAAGAGCATAATTCATGTTGCACAAAATGTAAAATAATGGGATTTCCCAAACTATTGTGATTTAATAATTAATAATAATGTAAATAAAGGCATGATTTGGATGCAGATGCAAAGTTCTGATAAGCTAGTGTAACCCACAGACCTCCTTGGTGTGATTCTCTGTTCTCTCTAGTAGCACCAAGACCACTTGGAGATGATTGAGTTTGCTCTACAACCTTAGCTAAGGGCTGTGTGGCTTTTAGCTCATGCAGTGGAGGTTCATGCTCTAGAGGTCCCAGGTTCAATCCCGCCCACCGATGACTGGGGTCTGTCAGTGTTGCAAGTAGGGGCTCGTCTGGGATTTCAACTGGAAAGACGCCGAAGCTCAGGATGCACTTCCTCAGCTAGGGAAAGTATGTAACCCACACACCACCTGGCTGTGGTTCTCTGTCCCCTCTAGTGGCACTGAGACCACTTAGAGATTTATGAGTCTGTTCTACAGCCTTAGCTAAGGGTCATGTGGCTTTTAGCTCATGCACTTAGCTCTAGAGGTCCCAGGTTCGATCCCACCTGCTGGTAACGAGGGTCTCTTGGTCTTACATTAGCACTCCAACCTAATGTGATGCCTTTCTTCAGATGTGAAAAACTTTTACCCAGTTTGTACAATAGTGTGACAGCTACTAAAGTGGAGCTTTTATTTTCTTTCATGTATCTGGCCAGTTCCTGCATCAACAGGTATTTCTTAGTTGGGTTCAGTATAATTATCAGAATCTTTCAACTCTCATTTGACAGTGAGGGGCTGCTTCTTCAGCCCTTAACCAAGCTGAAAAGGATTTGTCCTTCATTGGTCCTATTAAAGATAATCCCCTCCTCATACAAATATACCTGCTTGAGAGAATCGACTTTAGTCTACTCACCTAAGTGAGTGCTGCTCAACATGAGTAAGGGTTTCAGAGGCAGATAACTGTTAAACTGGCATAACACTGCTTGTGTTTATCAAATCAGTGGCAAATCCCCATTGCTTTCAATATCTGTGTGTGGGTTAGTAGTAATGTTGAAGCTCTGTGTTAGTATAGTTTAGTAGAAAATAATTCAATTAAATAAAAAATCAGCCTTGCAATCTTAATAATATCACAATATCCACCTACAATCAATGAAGTCATGCTTTTAAAGAGGCTCAACCGTGACCAATAATGCAAAATTTAAGAAATAATATTATTTATAAGATTATTGAAATAGAACATTACTGCCCACACAAATTACATGCAACAGTTATATTTTGAGGAGTCTATTCATACCAGCTTGCAAATCACTTCAGGCATCAATTCTCCAGGAAAAAGGAATCACTCGCCTACATTTGCCTGGTATTTCAAATCATCCAGGGCCTTTTTTAAAAGTGTGCAAGTAATTTTGCACCTAATTTGGCATCCTGTTACCAAAATTGTATGTGCATACTGTGTTGTTTTGATTACAGTTGTCCTCCTTGTGGACTTCTGGCTGGATGTGATGTGTAAGTGTGGTCATTTTTCCTGGTACAGAAGGGAGTACACAAATTAGACCGCACATAAAGTAGTTCCATATTTTTATCGAGCTACGGGCTTCAGATGTTTTCAGATGCAACCTTAGTTTGTCCTCCTTTAGTGAGAAGAACAAGGAAGTAAAAGAAGTCTCTAAACCTACATACTCTAGAATACTATAATTCAAATCAATGAAAGAAGAAAGATTCCTTGGGTCCGATGTATCAAAACTAATGGATTTTGAATCCTCACAACAAAACTATTTCTGAAAAACCTAGTGATCAACATTTATTTTCAGAAGTTATTCACTGAAATATTTCATTACATTTCATTTTGAACACGAGACACTCCCTCTCATTCTAGATCTCCCACCCTCATATCCAAGATGGAGTTTAACCAGCTACACATGCAACAGTGAGATAGCAGGGCTCACTCAGCACCTCCTACTATTTTAGGACAAACACATATTAAGTGTGCCGGTCCACAGAGCAAGAGCACCACCCTGTTACAAGGGGTTCTTAGTTATAGGTGGAGAACTGGTAGTGGAATTAATATAACTTAGTGAAGAGTGAAGCCTTGGGGGAAAACAAAAACAGAGTAAACTCTACTCAGAATAGAAACATGAAATCTAAATCTTTTAACCAACACCCCACTCTATTCATTCTTTTCCTCAACTTTCTGACAGCCGCTGCAGATTACACGACACCAGAAACAGATAGCTCCTCTTCATCCACTTTCACGCCAGAGACCACTGGGGCAATATCTACCCCACAACCACTGACTACAGCTAATGAAGGTAAGGGAAATTCGAGTGTGAACATAATCTAAGAAAAATGCTAGAATAAGTTATACTGTTAAATAAATAGGCAGGACCAGATGCCATTCAGTCAAGCTTTCTAAAGTAGCTCAGCTGTGACCAAAAATGCAAAATTTTAGAAATTATTCTCTCCAAGTATAATTTTTACTTTTCTTTAATTGCTTTTTAATTAGTGACTGTTTATAGAATTCTTTATTTTTTTATTGTTCCGCATTAATACATACTGGCTACAGAACCCCAGGACAATCTGGCAAAACATTTAAATAATTTCTGGTATGTACTTTAAAATATCTAGAAATGTCTTTCTGCTAGATTTTTTTTTTTTTTTTTGCAGCCTTCTTTCTTAACTTCTGCAGTCTTTTGGGTTTCTGCCACTTCCCAAATGACTACTGTGTCACCAGTCCTCCAGAAATGGAGCCAAGTGTCTTCTCATTCTATCTCTTTTCTATCACTCCCTACCTAAATTTTGAATGTTCCTCTTTGAACTCACTAAATCAAGTGATATTACCAGAGGACTAAACAAAGGAAGATACACAACTGATCTTCAAAAGATCTATATATATAATGTGAGAAACAACATTCTAACCTCGGTATAAGGTGCATTTTTTTTTTATTATTTTTTGGTAAATTAAACATGAGACAATCATCCACCAAGGAGACAATGCATGAGCAGGACAGAAATATTAAACATAAATGGGAGTTTTCCCAATATCTCTAGCAGTAAGAGACTCAGCCAAATAAAATGCAGATAGTTATTGTTTATGCTTTTACATTTTCTAATGGAGCCACATCACTACCTGTTGTTTAAGTTACAGGGCCCTTTTGAAAAGAGAATAAAATGTTTGCAGTGTTTTGAAATGATAGGTGGTAAAGAAGATGAGCATAAACTTACAATATTAACTTCTAGGTTTGCCCCTTAAAAATCCAGTCCTGAACTAATGCTGTCAATGACAAAAGTCCCCCAATTGCAAATCAAATAATAATTTGTAATTAACATTGAAATATAACTTTGACCCACATCTCCACAAGCAAAAGGTTTTTTTCCCCACAAAACATGAAATCTAAATCTTTTAAACAACACTCCAATTCTAGGTGCTATTACTAGATGCTAGTTCTATCTATTAATTTCTTTCCTCGTCTTTCTGACAGCTGCTGTGGGTTACACAACACTGGAAACAGTTAACTCCTTTTCATCCACCTCCGCACCAGAGAGCACTGGGGCAATATCTACCCCAGAATCACTGACTACAGCTAATGAAGGTAAGGGACAATCAGAGTGTGAACATAATGTAAGAAAAAGGCTGGAATAAGTTATACAGTTAAATAAATAAGTAGGACCAGATGCCATTCAGTCATGCTTTCTAAACAGGCTCAGCCATGACCAAAAATATAAAATTTAAGAAATGATATTAGTAATAATATTTGCATGAAAAATAAAAGACATAGAATTAGGACATTACTGCCCACAAAAATTACATGCAAGAATTATACTTCAAAGAGTTTATTAATATATCCCTACAAACCAGATTATCGAATTGTTTCAGGCATTTGGTAAGTACATATGGTGCCACATAGAGATCTCAGGCATGACCGCTTTAATATGTAGAAGAAAGGAAATAATTTGGCATTATGACATCACAATTCAGAAAGGGAAGTTTTCCGCTGGATGTGGAAATGGGCATCTTGTCTCTTTTCCTCAACTTTCTGACAGCCGCTGCAGATTACACGACACCAGAAACAGATAGCTCCTCTTCATCCACTTTTGAGCCAGAGACCACTTGTCTCTGAAACTTACAGAACATTGACTATTGTTGCTCTCACTATCACAAATGCTTAGGCAAAGTTGAATATTGACATGGCTAGCCATGCTGTGTATTGCCTACATGGGTTTCTCTGCTGGTGGAGGTATGATTGTCCGTGCTTCCTTCCATGCAGAATTTTTACTTGCTTTAATTAATTTCTTTTAACTCACTTCCACCTTTGCTCCTTAAGAACCCAGTCCTGAACCAACAATGTCAATGACAAAAGCTCCCTAATTTCAATTCTATAGGACTTTATTATTAACTTTACAATACAATTTTGACCCACATCTGCACAAGCGGAAGGCTACTGCGTTAACTCATTTTTCCACAAAACATTAAATTTAAATCTTTTAACCAATACCCCCAGTTCTCAGAGCCATGACTAGTTCTTTCTCTTAATTTCTTTCCTCATCTTTCTAACAGTAGCTGTGGATTACACAACACTGGAAAGAGATCACTCCTTTTCATCCACTTTCATGCCAGAGAACACTGGAGCAATATCTACCCCAGAATCACTGACTACACCTAATGAAGGTAGGGAACAATCAGAGCATGAACATAATGTTAAAAAATACGTTATACAGTTAAATAAAAAGGGAGGACCACATGCCATTCATTCATGCTTCCTAAAGTAGCTCAGCCATAACCAAAAATGCAAAATTTTAGAAATGATTCTTTCCATGTAGATGGATAATTTTTACTTTTCTTTTAATCACTTCTCTAGTGCAGTAAGTGGTAGCACTATTAGGCTTTAATCTTCTATGTGGAACTGCCACTAGAGGAAATGAGGACACACACTTTGTCAGCATGTTTCACAGCTATTTGCTAGACAACAGAAGAATGCTGAGAATGCTCAGGAATAATGGGTTCCATTCCACATTCTAGAGGGGAACTTGCTGTAGTGCTTTCAGACCCTTCTGCCCCTTTCCCTGCCCCAGTCTCTCCCTGTTCCTTCAATATTTATCCCCTCGACTACTGTCCACGTCCCTTTTCCTGCGTCTATCGTGCCTGGCTCCCTGCCCACTCTTATCTTCCCCCTGGCTCCTGCCCTTCTTCCATCACCTATTCATTTTTTTCTGTTCTCTTTTTGTGTTACCAGCTCCTCCATTTACCACAGAGAAGCCCATTACAACTTGAAAGTATTTCCTTAGCTTTGCCTTGCTAAACTTTTACACCTGATCCATTTTAAATGTTAGTTTAAAGAGTAGCCTATAATTTCATAATGAACTTCATAGACTTGGGTAAAAGTTTCAAAAGTATCTAAGTGACTTGGAAGAATAATTCCAATTTTCAGTACCCTCGGCTTCACAGTTGAAGCTCCAGCTTGAGCCCGAATGTCTGCACAGGTATTTTTAGTGCTCTGGCACGAGCCCCACAAGCCTGAGTCTACACTGAGCTCTGAGGGCTTGTCTATGCTTACCGGGGGATCCATGAGTGATGATTGATGCATGGGTGATCGATTTAGCGGGTCTAGTGAAGATACAATACTACACTACAATACTATACAATACTAGACTCCTAATAGAATCAAAATTAGTTCAGTGAAGAGAGAAGGAAGTGCAGTTAGCATGTAAGACCCTCACCAAGGGACCCATACCATCAAGCATTAATACTTATCCCCAACCTGTCTCAATTCACAGTTTTGGAACCCATGACCCTTGCCTAGCGAGTGCTACTTAGGTGATGGAGAGTCCCTCCATCATAACAAAAGGCCAAGTACAGTTCCAAGCACAGTTCCATAATCAGGGTAATAATAATTTATTCTTCCTGCCCCAATAACAGAGACACTGGGGATCCCACAGCAGCCAAAATGACCATTTGTGCAGCTATGGCCTCATTCTAGGCGGGGTGGGTGTGTCTATGCAAATGAGATCGGCCCCTGAAGTTCTTTTCCACAACTTTCCACACCTCACCACCAGATGTCAGGGTGGAGCTCAGCCTGACACTGCTTACACTCACATAGATATATCCAGACTTTGCTTTTCAAATGTCTGACATACCTTAGGATAGCCTTGGTGTTAGCACGAACTGTGTCTCAGCCCTGGTCTACACTATGGGGTTTGGTCGAAGTTAGCCGCATTAGGTTGATTTAAAAATGACTGCGTCCACACAACCAACCCCGTTCTGTCGACCTAAAGGGCTCTTAAAATTGACTTCTGTACTCCTCCCCGACGAGGGGAGCAGCGCTAAAATCGACCTTACTGGGTTGAATTTGGGGTAGTGCAGACACAAATCGATGATACTGGCCTCTGGGATCTATCCCAGAGTGCACCATTGTGACCGCTCTGGACAGCACTTTGAACTCTGATGCACTAGCCAGCTACACAGGAAAAGCCCCGGGAACTTTTGAATTTCATTTCCTCTTTGGTCAGCGTGGCGAATTCAGCAGCACAGGTGAACATGCAGTCCCCACAGAATCATAGAGCGTAGAATGTTTCTACACTCCCCCTATCATCTCAGTCCCTGAGGTTATCGCAGATTAGAAGGCGAAAAAAAAAACACTTACGATGACGTTTTCTGAGCTCATGCAGTCCTCCCGCACTGATAGGGCACAGCTTAATGCATGGAGGCATCCAGTGGCAGAGGCCAGGAAAGAATTAAGTGAGCGCGAAGAGTGGAGGCAGGACGCGATGCTGAGGCTAATGGGGGAGCAAATGAACATGATGAAGAGTCTGTTGGGGGAGCAAACGGACATTATGAAGCATCTGTTGGAGCTGCAGGAAAGCCAATAAGAGCACAGACCCCAGCTGCATCCACTGTATAACCGCCTACCCTCCTCCCCATGCTCCATAGCCTCCTCACCCAGATGTCCAAGAACGCGGGGCAGAGGGAGGCTCCAAGCACCCAGGCACTCCACGCCAGAGGATGGCCCAAGCAACAGAAGGCTGTCATTCAAACAGTCTGATTTGTAGTGTGGCTACAATAAGCAATGTGGCCTTGTCCTTCCCTCCTCCCTCACCCCACCCAGGCTACCTTGTCCGTTATCTCTTTTTTTTTTAATTAATAAAGAAATAATGCATGGTTTCTAAACAATAGTTACTTTATTTTTAAGGGGGGAGGGTGGTTGGTTTACAGGGAATTAAAATCAGCAAAGGGGGCGGGTTTGCATCAAGGAGAAACACACACAACTGTCACACTGAAGCCTGGCCAGTCATGAAACTGGTTTTCAAAGCCTCTCTGATGTGCAGCGTGCCTTGCTGTGCTCTTCTGATCGCCCTGGTGTCTGGTTGGTCAAAATTGGATGACAGGAGATTTGCCTCAGCCTCCCACCCTACCATCAACATCTTCCCCCTTACTCTCACAGATATTATGGAGCACACAGCAAGCAGCAACAACAATGGGAATGTTGGTTGCGCTAAGGTCTGACCTAGTCAGCAAACTGCACCAGCGAGCATTTAAATATCCAAAGGCACATTCTACCATTGCATCTGATGAAGTGAGCTGTAGCTCACGAAAGCTTATGCTCAAATAAATTGGTTAGTCTCTAAGGTGCCACAAGTACTCCTTTTCTTTTTGCAAATACAGACTAACATAGCTATTACTCTGAAACCATTCTGCACTTGCTCAGCCTATAGTTGAACTGCTCCTTACTACTGTCCAGGCTTCATGAGCCATGGGAGCAAGGGGTAGGCTGGGGTAGGTGCGACCGCATGGTGCTGCTGGCTGGGAGAGCAGCCCAAGGCAGAAGCCTCTAGCTCTCATGATATTCCAGGTGGGACTGAATCTTCATGAGACAAAACTTAAAGAAGAGAATGACCTGGAGTCTCTGGCTCCCATTCTGTGCGCTAAGAGGAGGATGGCCATGTCTGTCCAGGCGCCCCTGATCGACCTCACTGAGGAGGATTCCAAGGAGTCCTCCCAGAGCAGCAGTACCATGTCTTCCAGCAGCACCCAGGAGGACCAGAACGGATCCCCCGAGCTCGTCGCTGGTGGGCAGGAAAGGAGAGTTGCAGGGGAAGTGGTGGAATACCAGGATGGGAAAGCTCATGTGGGGGAAGATCAAGGGCTTCTCCTGGTGGCCTGCAATCATCACGTCCAAATGTCAGGCAATCTCCGGAATGAGCTGGGTGCAATGGTTTGGGGATGGGAAGTTCTCCGAGGTTTCAGCAGACAAGCTGGTGGGTCTGATGGCTTTTAGGCAGCATTTCAACCACTCCACGTTTAATAAGCTGGTCTCCTATTGACGAGCCATACACCATGCCCTGGAGGTTGCTAAGAGCCGGGCAGGGAAGACATTCCCAGAACCCCCGGCCAAGCGGCTAAAAACTAACTTCTGCAACAACAGCAAGGAGCCAGTGGAAGAGGACCAAAGCAGAGAGCAAATGGTTTCCAAAGTCACAAACAACAACAGGAGCCTTGAAGACAGTTGTTTATTGTGTGGGAGAAAAAACCCAGCCACATTCCACCCGCTGTTTGAGGGGGGCCTTTGTCAGACTTGCAGAGATTGATTCCTGAAGCTTTTCTACATGTACGATGAGGACAGGTACCAGTCCTAGTGCACTGTCTGCTGCGAAGGCAAGGAGCTGCTGCTGTATAGCAATGCCAGCTGCTGCAGGTGCTTCTGTGTCGAACGCTTGGAGGTCCTGGTAGGGCAAGGTACCTCGGCCAAGGCAAAAGAGCAAGAGCCCTGGAGCTGCTACATGTGTCAACCACAGAAGTGCTATGGGGTGTTACAGCACCGACCGGACTGGAATGTATGGCTGCAAGACTTCTTCACCAGCAACAAAGGACAGGAATATGATGCATCTAAAATCGAAAAAAGGCCCACACATTTCCCAGAGTCATTACCCTTGATAACAGAATGTCAATGATTGCATTGGCTACTTGGATCACAGCAGCCCCCACAGTAGACTTGCCCACAACAGCAGCGGTGATGGTGAGCTGAGCAGGCTCCATGCTTCTGTGGTATGGCGTCTGCATGGGTAATCCAGGAAAAAAGGCGTGAAATGATTGTCTGCCATTGCTTTCACAGAAGGAGGGGTGACTGATGACATGTACCCAAAACACACCCGTGACAATGTTTTTGCCCAATCAGGCATTGGGAGCTTAACCCAGAATTCCAATGGGCAGCAGAGACTGTGGGAACTGTGGGATAGCTATCCACAGTGCACCGCTCTGTAAGTCGATGCTAGCCATGGTAGTGAGTATGCACTCTGCCAACTTAATGCACTTAGTGGGTACATGGCACCCCAAAGGGGTGGCACAGGGAAAGTTAGGACCATGGCTCTGCATCCACACACATTGGACAGCAGAGGGGGCTGGCCGTACAGAGGAGAAAATGCTGCACCCACCCATGAGGGAATCAGTCCCATCTGGACACTGAAGGATCCCCTGGAATGCATGAAATTGAAAACAAGGTAATTGTGTTAACATTAAAAATATTGTTTCCTGTGCTTTTTCAAGATACATCACTGAGACTGGTGAATGGACAGGACGGGTGTTCCAGTCGTGTTGAAGTCCATTACAGTGGAAGCTGGGGAACAGTCTGTGATGATGCCTGGGACACAAACGATGCAGAGGTTGTATGCAGACAGCTTGGGTGTGGCCACGCCATGAATGCCCGGTTTGGTGAAGGCTCTGGAAGTGTTCTCCTGGATGATGTGCAGTGCAGAGGGAATGAATCCTCTCTGTGGCAGTGCTCACACCAGGGTTGGGGCACACATAAATGTGCCCACCATGAGGACACCAGTGTCATCTGCTCAGGTACTCGATTTCTATTATTTTTTTAACATGAATTGTATTTTAGGAGCATTAAATTCAAACTTTCCAAGTAGGAAACTCATTGTTATAGGGGATCCCAGGGATAACTACAGGCAAGGAAACTCATGGCAACGTGACTCCAATGTGCCCTGGGTACCATGTTACCAAATAGTCCATACAGAGCCCTGCGAGCTCCACTAATCTCTGCTTCCATAAAATCCTATTTGTTCTGCAGGGTTTGCAGCTGAACCTTTGGTTCTTCTGCAAGGGGAAATTAAATGGCAAGAAATGAAGAGGTACTTTTCCCCTTCCAGATCCTCATCACATTGTTTTCCCCACAGCAGCAAGTGATCTAGCTTACTGCAATAGCACGTCAGATGTAATTTTACTTTACTTTTGCCAGTAACTCAAAGTTTATTCAAACATCTCTTTTGTAAAGTATTGAATTTTGGCTTTTCTTTTCTTTCTTTATTTACCAGCTTCTTCCCCTACAACACAAGTGCCCATTACTACATGTAAGTTTGTATTCCAATTTAAAGAGTGGCCTATTATTGCACAGGCTGTCCTCGATTCCTGTCTCCACTGCTTTACAGAAATTACCTGTATTCCCACAGAAAGAGAAGTTGTCTGCAGAAGTAAAGCCATTTTCCTCTTCTCTGACTTCCTTACTATTTTTACAGTAGACAATTATTTCATAGTTGGCTCCTTTTCCCATCCTTCTGAGCCCTTGTCTATACTGGAGGGGGTAAGTCACTGCCGTAAGCAACTACAAGTGAAAATTCTTAGTTTAGATGAGCTGCACCAGTGCAAGCTGTGCTTTGTACCAAACGGTCTCACTCCCAGGTCCTTCTATTTTCTGAGGGGGCCTGGGAGGCCAAGGCTCTCAAGCAGTTTTTCCATCAGGAGTCCCTTCTTCCAGGGGACAGGGAGCTCTGACTTGCAGTCCTGCTGGCCGGAGCAAGAATCCTCCTTTTTAAGGGTCCACCCATCTTGAGGCCTGACAAGCCTTATAGGTGTGTTGCATTGAGGGTGATTGTGCCCAGAAGACAGCTTTAATTCTTTCCAGATGGGAGGCAGGGATCTACCCCACTACATCCATACAGAAATTTGTGAGCTCCAGTGATGTCTGCTTCCCTAAGACTGGATGCAAACTGCAAGGTTTGGAACTAAGCCTTCAATTTTTCTGCACGGAGGAATGGGCAAATCCTGCTCCTAATGGAAAAATGTGAATTGAACTGTATAAGAGGAAGGTGGTAATTTCCTCCCTCCAGCTCCCCATCCCATTGGTTTCCCCACAACAGCAATGAGCTGTTTCATTGTAATAGCTCAACCCACATATAATTGTACTTTATCTTGTCCAGCAACTGATAACATTTGTGTGTGTGTTGCATAAACTATTTAATGTTGTCTTTCATTTTCTTTCTGTAGTACTAACTCCTCCACCTATCACACAAGAGCCCAGTACCACAAGTAAGTGAGAGAATAGTATTTCTGTTTCCTTGCCTATTTGAAGACAGACTTGTAATTTCACAGTGTGTGTACTTGATTCCTATCTCCAGTGGTTTACGTAAACTTGCCTACACTCCATAGTAAATCCATAGTGCTCTACTCTGGTTTCCTTACTAATCTGACAGTGGGAAATTATTCTGGTGTTGTCTCCTTTTCAAATTCCTCTCAACCCTAATCTATACTGGAGAGATTTCTTTTTAGCTGTTCATTTAGCAGCACTGGTACAAATCCCTACTCCGGATGTGCTGCAAAAGTTCAAGTACCACTGAAGACTCTGGAATGCCTTACTCACATAGATATATCCAGACTTTGCCTTTCAAATGTCTTGCTTATTTTAGGACACCCTTGGTGTTAGCACTAACTGAGTCTCAGTTAAATTTGCAGTTTGTTATGTATTTTCCCTCTATCTCTCTTTCAGGGATGATGTTCTAGATTATGTCTTTCCTTTCTCCAGTAACTCATAAAGTTCATTTCAATGTCTCTTTAATAAACATGCTACTTTCATGTTGTCATCTTCTTTTTGAATTGCCAGCTGTACTCCCTACCACACAGCAGATGAGTACCACTAGTATGTCTTTTGTCATTCTTGCCTTACAGAATGTTTTTTTCAACGTGTGATCCATGTTTACATGCCTATTTGAAGGGTAGCCCTTAAATTCACAGTGGATTTGCTGAATTTTCATTTCCACTTGAATACATATATACCTGTATTCAATAGATATAGCAGATATCTGCAGAAGCAAATAAAATATTTTAATCTGGCTTTCTTTTCTGTTTGTTCAGCAGAAAATTACTCTGGGGTCAGCTCATTTTCTAGTCCCACTACAAATAATGGTGTGAACACACCTGTGTATGTCCCTGTGTATGGTATCCATGGTACCTTCCCTATCAAATTTAATCATTTTATCTTAAATTAAAAAAAATAGGTACAGAAATTCAGTTTATCAGTGAACTGCTATGCCTACTGAGTGCCAGATTCACTGCCACCAACATGGGCCTTTCAGTTTATACCCATTTGAGTGGAGGGAGGAGGGGTGATTGGCACAGAGAGTGGATACCTTCAGAATTAGTGCATCTCCCCGTTGATCTGTTGGTGTCCTGTCCCCCTGAGCAGGCTCCTGGTGGATCAGTGTTGTGGGGAGTTTGCAACATGACACACATACTGCTGATCAGTTTACCATCACCAGGGAATAACTATGGCCCCAAATGTTATTAGGGAACCACAATCATATTGTATAAATATAATGAGACCACCTAAGCCATTGTAATTAATTAATTAATCTAAGACATTATTTGGACTAGCACTGTAGCCCACTGTGCTTCCTTGCTTCAGCTAAGAAAAGTGTATCTAGTTTACAGATTCCTTGACTATTACTAAACTGTGCCTTCATTTTCTCTCATCTTTGTCAGTCTCTGACCATTACATGGCATCAGGAGCAACGGGTATTTATTAATTCATTTTATTGTAGTTATTTGTTTGCTCCAATGTATTTCCTTTTAAATACTACTAGTGTTCTCAAAGCTGGCTCCACTGACTTACTGTTTGAATGTCCCAGCTGACAAAAATGGATATTAAAGGAAAAAGGCTTTTGTCTGACATTCCAAGAAATCTGCTAAGCTTTAACTTGAGTACAGTTTTGGAGAAGGTGATATGTGTTTTGGCCAAACTATATTAATCACAACAACCTGAGAAGAAAATAAACCATTACATATTTGGAGCCATATGTCATCCTAGAGCCAGATGGAATAAAATAAAAACTCCACCCCCAAACTTTTGTCCATTTTCTGTGCCACACGATACATATTAGAAACAAGGGGTTTCTGACCCTGCTGATGTCAATGGAAGATTTGCCACAGACATCCATGGGGCCAGGATTTCACTGTAAATCTTTAAACTTCAATGTATTCCATACTATGGTACTGGTCATGTTTTCTTTTAGTATTGCATAATAAAAGTCTCATATACCCTGTATCTGCCCCCAAGAGAGCCAGAGACCTCGGTGGATGTACTATGCGTGGATCAATGACAAGATAGAAGCCTAAATCAGAAACATAGTGATGGTTTCCTCTAGTTTTGAAAATTAATTTCCCTGCTTTTCCAAACCACGTCGCTGCCACTGGTGAGCAAAGAGGGCAGGTGTTCAGGTTACATTGAAGTCCCTTACAATGAAAGCTGGAGAACAATCTGTGATGATGGCTGGGATACAAAAGACACAGATATTGTGTGCAGGCAGCTTGGGTGTGGACTGGTTATTTCAGCCCCAGTTAGTGCCCATTATGGTGAAGGCTCAGGAAGTATCCTCCTGGATGATGTGCAATGCAAGGGAGATGAATCTTTGGTCGTGCATAGACATAACTGTGGCCATCAAGAAAATGCCAGTGTAATATGTTCCGGTACTTCAGCGGGCTTTGTCTCAGACTCTGGGTTAGGTTTCCCTAAGAGGTATATCACTGCAGTGTTTGCTCATTTTTTGAACTAATATGTATTTCCAAGTTCAGTGCACCATTCAGATTATACAACCCACCAAATGCTTAGATAATGTGCTGGGGTCTCCTTGCCCAGTGGGCCACACGTTTTAAAAAGGCATCTTGGTTGTAACTACAAAATATGAGCACTTGTGTGCAAACAGTTAATGGAACATGGAAACTCTTCTCCAGCTGCAAAATAAGTATTTGAGCATGCAACTACCTGTCCATGCAGATATACACAAAGAGCTTAATCTTCTTCCCATTTAAAATAACAGTAATTCCCCTTTTCAATTTCAAGCAGGGATTTTTTTTCATTAGATTAGTCTTTGAAAACTGATGGTAAATGGCAGCTCTATTCATCAGAACATTTTCTATTAATATTTTCAAAATCCTTTTTAATTTAATTGCTTACTCTGTATGTTAATTGATTATGCTATAATCATAATAATAAATAATGCATGAAGCTTCATGAACTATCCTTAATTTTTGCCTTTTGTTATCTTCTTGCATAGCTCCTCCTGATAATACTGAAGCACCCAAGACACCTGGTAATATTTTCTTATCCTTCTTTTACTACTGTACTGCAAGCTTGGATAAGAGAAACTAGTTGGGAAAGCCTGATTAGGCCATTTTATTTGGTGTCTATTGCACCTGTTAGGCATATTTGGACCATCGTGGCTTTTCCTGATGGTCACTCACTGCCTTGGAGGCTGTTGGAGCCCATGAGCGATGGGTGACTTTCCAGTGTGACCCAGTAATACAGTTTTAAAATTCCAAATATTCTGTGGTCCCAGTACTCACTGTGGTACACAGCCCCAGACAATGCAGACTTTAAATGTTGCAGTGTCAGAGACCAACAGTAAGGTGGCAGATATGCTGAACTCCAACAGAAAAGAATCTTCATTGTTAGGGAACTTCAGAGAAGCGTTGTCATGGAGGATGAACAAGGAGTGGAAAGGGGGTCACAAACCCTCCAGGAACCAATCAAGAAAGGGAGGAAAGTAGGAGAAAAGAGTAAAAAGTTTTGAGATCCATCAGAGAAGGAAATGTGATAGACATCTGAAGACAATGGTGAAGCCAAAGAGGGATGCAGATTGTCCCATTAAACTGAGTCACAACATGTTTAAAGCAATGGCTCAAGCTCTACAGATTTTGGTAATAGCATGTTGCTCTAGTAGAACTGTGTTCTGGCAGCGTGCATGGAGAGAAGGAGCCAGTCTGCACTTGTATATTTTATCATTAAGCTAAGTCTGCATTTATAGAGTGGTCTTCATACGCATTAGTAGGCCAGTTAATTGAACCCCTGTTCACTGCACCTCGCTGGAGCAGGTGTCTGAGCCAAGAATCACAAAATGCAGATCACTGGGTTATTGCTGTGGCCTAACTCTGAGCTCTCCCTGTTAGGCAGCATAAATAACTGTGGAATCAAACTAATTTATGTAACCTCAGTATTAATTCCATAAGGGAGATAGGCTGGGGAAGTGAACTTTCAGTTGTGTCAATCTTAGCAATAAAGAAAGGGCAAATTCATTTTCTCTCCACTCAGCTGTTATTTCCAGGCTAGTTAACATTCTGTGAGGCTAATTGCTTGCCAGTGATGTGAACATAATATATAGTAGCATTTTAATAACTACTGGATTTTTATACATGCTTCAATATTGTTTACTGATATTCAAAATTTCTCATCTAGTGGCACTTACATGTCTGCCAGATTACATGCATGCAGTAATTAGAAGAGCCTATATCAGGTCAAAAGGCTATTTTTCATGGAATGTTCACTTGAATGACCCAGCTTGTAGACCTATGGTTACAAAATCCCATGTTATATTCCATATACCTTATGATGGCTGTGGTACAAAAAGTGAGGTAAGAGTTTACATCTGAAAATACTGTATATCAAAATAACTTGTTAAAATTACTTATTAATGAAAAGTTGTCAGAATAACTCTGTGCTTTTAAGTTTCAGAGTAGCAGCCGAGTTAGTCTGTAGTCGCAAAAAGAAAAGGAGTACTAGTGGCACCTTAGAGACTAACCAATTTATTTGAGCATAAGCTTTCGTGAGCTACAGCTCATTTCATTGGATGCATTCAGTGGAAAATACAGTGAGGAGATTTATATACATACAGAACATGAAAAAATGGGTGTTATCATACACACTGTAAGGAGAGTGTTTTAAGATTCCTAAAAGATTCTCAATGGGAAGAAAACACTGTAATATTTATATCACCATGTAGTTTTGTGAGATCCAACACTTGGGGGATTGATCTGGGGACCTCTGGAGCTGAAAAAACGAGCAGCTACAACTGGAGCTAAAGAGCCAAAGTTCCTTAGCCAGCTTTGTGATAGACATATCCTCTATAAATTAGGCATAGAAGCACCACTAACACACCTACACAGAAATAAGTTTATTGTAAACATAACTCAAAGGAAACATTCAAGGGTCCAGTCCTGATCCAGATGAAATTTGTGGCTAAACTACTGACTTTAAGGGAAGCACACTCAGACTTCCTTTCCCCACATTTTTGCTTTAGGATTTGTTGGGTTCTGGATGGTTTAAGGATTGGGTAGGGTGCTGGCTGCTTATTTTGGACAATTAAAGAGAGAAGGTGGGTGAGATAATATCTTTTATCGGACCAACTTCTGTTGGTGAGAGAGAAAAGCTTTTGAGCCACACAGAGCTCTTCACTGAACTTGGTCCAATAAAAGCTAGTACTTCACCCACCTTGTCTCTCTAATATTCTGGGACCAACATGACTATAACTACGTTGCATATTTTTGACAATGTCTTTTCCTTTGTTCTGTGGAAGCAGTATGTGTCATGTTCAATAATGCACTTGGGCCTGGAGACTTTGGAAATCCTGTTTTCTTGAGTTAAAAGAGAAAGAAGTGCCTAGCCTTGTGCTGGATTTCTCCCACTGCAATACCTAGCAAAGAAAATCATGAGGTTCACCAAAGATCCCAAAGGTCCAGTACACAGAGTATCATCTTATGTGCAGCACCATACAACTGCTGGAAGAGTACAGTAGGGCATATAAAACTTCTAGGCACAATGGCTGCCACAGTTCATCAAGAAAATTGTGATCCGATTACAACATACATATAGATACCATGGCTGGCCTATCTTTTGTTAGGTTGTCTGTGAGCTCACACCACTGAGGACCCATATAGCTACTTCCCTATCTATCTCCCTATGCTGACACCAGGTTCAAACCTGCAGACATTAATCATGCAAGATTCCCACTGAGATCATTTGGAGTCCTGTACGTGTAAGATCTGTTGCATTAGGCATCCCACCTCCATTTTTATGTCCAATCAACACAATAGTGGCTTCACACAATGTTGAAGAAAATGGAAACTAAATTATGGCCAAAACACACCAACAGATTAAAACCTCCCACCCTTCTTTGACCTAGAAAGGAAACAAGACCAACAGAAGTTACAGATGAGAAATGCATATTAGATCATTCAGTCCATCTCTCGTCCTGGGCACACTTGTCTCCTACAGTATTTTTTCCAGTGTTTTGCCCAGTCTAGTTTAAATATTCCACATAATGGGTCTTCCTTCACAAGCCTCAAGAGGCATACCCTAATACATTTTACCATCAAGACATTTTTTCTTGATATTCAGACTAAATTTTCCCTCTGTTAATTCCATGCAAGACCAATGATCTAGCACAGGCGTTCTCAAACTTCATTGCACCGTGACCCCCTTCTGACAACAAAAATTACTACACGACCCCAACATGGGGGAACCAAAGCCTGAGCTCACCTGAACCCCACCATCTTGTGGGGGAGCCCAAGCCTCACTGCCCTGGGCTGGGGGCGGCCAAAGCCCAAGGGCTTCACTCCCAGGCAGCAGGGCCTGTAACCTGAGCCCTACCACCCAGCAAGTCTAACACCAACCCTGGATACCCAATTAAAATGGGGTCATGACCCACTTTGGGGTCCCGACCCACAGTTTGAGAACTGCTGATCTAGCATAAAAGGCCATCTAAAAATATTCAAGCTGAAACCACTTTTTCACCTGTACTCAAACAATTCACTGCTGGCTCATCTGACTTTTGGATAACTTGTAGTGCATTACAGCTATCTAGGTTGTAATATTTCAACAAGACCTTTGAAGCACTGTACTGTGTATTTTATTTAATGTTTTAACAGGTAAGTAATGGGACTATCAACTATTCCAACACAGTCAGAGCATCCACTTCTGGTAATTTCATCACCAGGGCAAAGAGTCCTCAGTTACATTTCACCTGCAGAATGGACCAGAGCACGATAGCAGACATCATGCACATAGTTAACGAGTCTGACTCTTTAGAAACTGATGAAACTCAGTATGGATGATTCAATGTGAAACTTTCCTTTTATGAATCACCATCTTTTTCAAGCCCCGTGAATGATTTCCCAAACTTTGTTGGCCTAAACCAGGACTTATACATTCAAGCCACTCTCTACAGCCCTGATCCAAATTTGATGTTGTTTATAGACACATGTGTAGCATCTCCTGATTCCTATGACTTTACAACTGTGAAATACGATTTAATCAAGAGAGGGTAAGGAAAATATTGAACTCACAATTTAAAATGATTTTTTTAAATGTAACTGACCTCATAGGGGACAGCAGCAGGGTTTGAACCTCGGCCTCACCGACCTAAAAGCCTCTACCATTTTGAGGTAAAGGAATGTGTATATATTAGCTAGCTGCAGTAGCCTTTTGTATAAACCAGCCATTAAAAGGAACAAAGAATCACACTTTTCATAGTGTGGATTACATATAATCCCATGGATGTATTCTGCATATGGAAGGATTTGGAAAGAGAAACTAGTTTAAAATCTCTATAGAAATATCCCATCTCAGTAAAATAAATTGCAGGAATTGTGAAACAAAGGTTTGGGTTTCTCTTCTTTTGTTTTTTATTTTTAGAAAATCCAAATGGGAAATAAAAAACAACATTAGAAAGATAGCAAGGCTCTTTATCCATATTTTTGAAAGATGCTTTCCGAAAGTATTCTTTTAAAATTCCATTGCGTGTTTTCAAAATGTTTTTGCATTTATTTCATTATTTACACTCCATCTCTGTGTATTAGGAATTTCATATTGCAAATGTTTATTAACCTTGTTGTTTCAAATGCATGAAGGAAAGTTCCAGTCAAGTCAACTTATGATGCAACAAAAGTGTTTATTTTTATGTAGCACAAAGTCACATGGCATAATACAATCTCCATATTTTATTATGCTGTGAGAACAGACTAATTTTATGTATTTTTTCCTTTTCTCAGGTGTGTAAAAGATGATACCTACACTACTTACACTTCATCAAACAAAAAAATTGTTCAGTTCCAATTTAAAGCCTTTCAGTTTTTTAATGGATACTCTACAGTTTACCTCCAGTGCAAAGTGGTGGTGTGCAAGGTGTACGATTATTCTTCCCGATGCTATCAGGGCTGTGTAACTAGGAACAAGAGAGAGACAAGTTCTGGCCAGGAAAATGTGACCGTTGTTGGGCCACTAAGCTGAAGTGAAAGAATCCCACTAACTCAGATGGGTGTATTATCAATTTAACATGATGTTATTTCAATCGCTTTTACCGTCAAAAGGATTGATTCATTGCATGATTTCCTGCTGATGAGCTCTAGAAGCATTTTTACCAGTGTAGCAAATTCCTAATAAACATCCTAATATACATCCTAATATAATAAATATAATATAATTATATTATAATATATTATAATATAATTAATATACATCCTAATATACATCTGAATATGTTCCTTATCTGTCTTTACCATTCCCTAATTTCAAATCTGTTACGTTTACTTCCTAGACAAATAAAAGCCTATAATTCTCTTCAATAAATAATTTTGGTTATAAAAATATAGGTGAACCAGATTGATTTTCTGATCTAGACTTAGTGACAACAGAATCTTCTTGTGGCTATTCAAATTCCGCCCCCCTTTTCTTACATCATACTACCACTGAATAGCATGAGTGTTTATAGTTTAAGAACAATTATATAACTATATATTTATCTCAGCTCACACTCATTCACAATGCAGTTGGGGAAAGGGTTGAGGTACAGGACCAGTCTATTATCACTTTGCTCTCAATAGTAATCATTTTGGTCCCTGCTGGACTTATTTTGAAAACCAAAGTGAGCAGAGATACATACCGAATGTGATCAGACGCAGAGGACCACAAGGCATCTATATATGGCACCAACGTGCAATATGATTCAAGCATCTAAATTTAAATAAATAAATAACTTAAGTTGGAGGAAAATAATGCCACAAATGTATTATGATAGGTTTCTGTAGTCAGTTTCCCTTGTTGCTGCTGATTAATCATAGAATCATAGAATATCAGGGTTGGAAGGGACCCCTGAAGGTCATCTAGTCCAACCCCCTACTCGAAGCAGGACCAATTCCCAGTTAAATCATCCCAGCCAGGGCTTTGTCAAGCCTGACCTTAAAAACTTCTAAGGAAGGAGATTCTACCACCTCCCTAGGTAACGCATTCCAGTGTTTCACCACCCTCTTAATGAAAAAGTTTTTCCTAATATCCAATCTAAACCTCCCCCACTGCAACTTGAGACCATTACTCCTCGTTCTGTCATCTGCTACCATTGAGAACAGTCTAGAGCCATCCTCTTTTGAACCCCCTTTCAGGTAGTTGAAAGCAGCTATCAAATCCCCCCTCATTCTTCTCTTCTGCAGGCTAAACAATCCCAGCTCCCTTAGCCTCTCCTCATAAGTCATGTGTTCTAGACCCCTAATCATTTTTGTTGCCCTTCGCTGGACTCTCTCCAATTTATCCACATCCTTCTTGTAGTGTGGGGCCCAAAACTGGACACAGTACTCCAGATGAGGCCTCACCAATGTCGAATAGAGGGGAACGATCACGTCCCTCGATCTGCTCGCTATGCCCCTACTTATACATCCCAAAATGCCATTGGCCTTCTTGGCAACAAGGGCACACTGCTGACTCATATCCAGCTTCTCGTCCACTGTCACCCCTACGTCCTTTTCCGCAGAACTGCTGCCTACCCATTCGGTCCCTAGTCTGTAGCGGTGCATTGGATTCTTCCATCCTAAGTGCAGGACCCTGCACTTATCCTTATTGAACCTCATCAGATTTCTTTTGGCCCAATCCTCCAATTTGTCTAGGTCCTTCTGTATCCTATCCCTCCCCTCCAGCGTATCTACCACTCCTCCCAGTTTAGTATCATCTGCAAATTTGCTGAGAGTGCAATCCACACCATCCTCCAGATCATTTATGAAGATATTGAACAAAACCGGCCCCAGGACCGACCCTTGGATAATAGAATCATTAGATTAGAAAGACAGCTATTTTTAAATATAAATATAAATTCTCTCTGTTATAACCAGCTGCTTTATCCTTTTTCTGCTCTAGTAACTTCCATGATGTTAGAATCCAGTATTTATAGTCTCACCATTCTGTACTATAGAGGTGATTTTGAAGCTAAGCATACAGAATTGTCTTCTTTCGAAAGACTTAGTGCATCAGACAGGAAAAGCCTGATTATAAAGGAGAAATATTCTGTATAAACACAGTATCTTGATAGTCAATTGTAGAACTGCCTAAATAGCAAAATGGTTATACGAGAAGGGAGACTGACTAAAATTATGATGATTTACATAAGTTTGGAGAGCCTCTTAATGGTCAAGTTTCTAATTTAACTATATTCTAATTAATCAAAATAGTTATTTTCTTTGGAATGAGAATGGTATTTACAACTCTGTATTTGATTTAAATCTGAATAGATTATATTTAGTCACCATGTTTAACATGCAAAAATGATCTCACCTTCAAATTATGTGCAATACCATGTGATGCAATAAAGCTTTTTCTTGCAACTTTTTGTCTTGAGCTTCATACTTGAAAAGATGAAAATAGAAGCATCTGTGTTTATACTTATTAAAGATAGAATAAATGCATTATGATGCTTGAAAATTATGGAGATGGACACATTAAAATTGCTTAAAGAGAGAGAGACATTATATAGCATATCACTTTATGGAGAACATAGTTCTAAGACTGCCTCTAATGTAAGAGATTTGTTCAGATCTGTTACTTATTTTAAAGGAAGTAAATAAAACTTGCTGTCCTGAAACAATGCAATGCTGTTGGCTTGAAAGAATATTTCAATCGTAATATTTAAATAAATTGTGCATGGGGCTGTCTATTAAGAGCACTTAGAAATTCAAATTTAATTGAATACAGCTGCTCACTTAAAGAGGTTTCACAAAAAAAATTATTAAACCTGTGCTTTGCATCTGCCGCCTTCTACATATAGTGAAGTACACTAGAACGCGCATCTATATAGCCCAAATTCACATATAACACGGTTGCAGCCATGGATCCCAAATTTAATTACTTTAATTGAAATTCATTTTAACACGGTACCATGCATGGATCCCAAATCCCGCGTTCTAGCAAGGGTCTGGTGTACTTAGATCTGACCTACATAGCCTAAAATCATTTGGGTCCTTTCTGCCACAAAGTCTTTCTCTGTCCTTGTGATACTCTAGGACAGGGATTGGCAAACTGTGGCACGCAGCCAGTCAGAGAAATCGGCTGACGGACTGGGACGGTTTGTTTATGGTTTGCCGGCATGGGCCCAGGGCTGTGCTGGCCGCCACTTCCTACAGCCCACATTGGCCTGGAACAGCAAACCGCAGCCAGTGGGAGCTGCCATCCACCAAACCTGCTGATGCTACATGTAAACAAACTGTCCTGGCCCACCAGTGGATTTCCCTGATGGGCCATGGGCCAAAGGCTGCTGATCCCTGCTCTAGAAACTGCAGTAGCCTCAGGCACTTGAGCTGGTGATTCCCTGGTTTAAGTAGGAAGAGGGGCTGCTGGCAGGGTCTTCTCAGTGAAGCAACCTCAACTCTGGAACTGATCTCTACAGTACCTGGATGTGATAACCTTAAAGGCATACTGCACGGCTCATCAGTTTTTCTTTGCATGAGGGAGCAGGGTAGGAGGAGGAAAAAGAGGTGGTGGGGAGAAGAGAATGTAGGATAGGCTGGATACAGAACAGTCAATGGGGGCAGCTACTTAATAGCCACTGCCCACGCCGACACTTAATTTTTTTTTTGTATTTATTTTAAAATTTGTACATTTTGGTTTCAAACATTTTAGATATTTGAATAGAATACATTACATTAAGCTATTTGGAAATCAATTCTGTTCTACTTGCTCTCAGATGGATGGGAATGAAGATTAACAAGTTAGACTAAAATTTAATATAAAGTATAAGCAGAAACTTCAGATGTGTAGCTATCTCTGTCCTTTTGAAATATAGCTTCTCATAGTTCATGAGTCGAATTCTATTCTATAAGTAAAAATGCCCATAATTAAAAAAATACATATCTCTATTTCTTCACAGAAAGGAGGGCTGTCTGCTTCTCAAAAAGGAAGATATTGCCTTTATCTCTGTGAAGCCAGATGAGTGTAGAACATCTGTAGTCTCTGCCAATGCAGTAAACATTGGGTGAAGGAGGATTCTAAGCCACCTTTCTACCTTCCTGATCCTGGAGCAACCATAATACTGTAGGGTCATTCCTCTGGTTCCGGATTGCCATAATGCAGCAGATCCTGTCCCATCAGACTCCCTATATAAGAGGGGACCCCCTTACATGCTTCTTTAGGGCAGTTTCTGCTACTACTGAGGTTCTGACCAATACTCTACATTAAATCCATCCAAGCAGTTGTGTGCTTGTTTTGAAATGAGCATCAATAGAGAAGGTCTGTCATTTAGCCCATCGATAATAGTCAATTCACTTTCCGTACTGTGCTTCAGTTCAGCTTAAGATGCATCAGATAATGATTCTGAACTGGTGCGTTAGAAGTAAAAGGTGCCCTCTTGTTATCCTTTAACCGAAGAAAAAAAATAAACTAAAAACTAAACAGAAACTGAATTCTGTTTTTTAAATCTTCTAGTAATGGGTTGCAAATAAAACAAAACAATTAAGCTAATAAATAGAAAAGTTACAACTCACTTTATTTATAGCACGAATGTCATAGTTCAAGTGGAGGTTGACAAAATGTATTCCAAGTGGCTTTTTAGAAATATTTTTTAATTAAATAAGCCACAAAAATACATAAAAAATTCTTATACTTGTGAAAAATGACATTATTACAGATGTTTTATAACACTAACATTTAGTGTACAATACTGGGCAGAATTACAGTAACAAATGTAACAAACAACTTGGGGGGTTTATAATTAGTTTAATAAATATTAAGCTTTGTAAAGACATCAAAATAAATACTTGCCCCTGGAAAGTATTTATATTGGGGTCCTCTCTTTCAAATACTGTCTATCTCTCGCCATTTGAGAGTCCTTCTCCAGAGTCATAGTGTTCTTGTGACATTTTGTTCGTTTTGGAGTTTTGAACCATGTCCATTAACAGAACAACTTTAGTATCTATATGTTCCTGAAGTTTCTGCATACTTTGATCAATATAGTCCATTAGTTTTTTCTCCATCAGTTCCATATTTTTGGATATGACCTTTTCCAAGTAGGAGCAAATAGGCTGCTGTTCCCTTCTGTAAGAATGTAAATATAAATAATTAGTCATTCCTATTTTTAATATGGAGTCAGTGATCATGCTGGCTAACTGGCATAAATAGAGATCCCAGTGCCTCAAGGAAGGACACTGAAGTTTTGAAGTATTATTGGGTTTCTTAGAATACGTACTCAGTAGAGGAGGTACTCTTGATGTTAAAGTCTAAATAATAAATACTTACACCTTTACTACACAGAAGGCCTAATTTTGGCCAAACACACACACACACACACACAGTGCAACATACATTAGTCAGATGTATATCATAAGTGCAAGATTTGTCCTATTTTACATTAGAATTTGTACCTTTACTTGTACAACTAACCAAACAAAATACTTTCTGAAGTTTGTAAGAGTTAAGGTACTATGCTAATCTGTGTTTAATGTAATCTTACCCCAATATTTAAAATGGTAATTTTTTTGTATTTTTTAAGAAAAGATTAGCACACTAATCTGTACAAATTTTACTTTATGCTTCCATACCTGCATAGTGAGAAACAAAGTTAGGGAATTCTCAGAAGAATAGCAGCACAAAAGCCACACATCATATCCATATGATGGACTTACATTATTTATCATAGTATTTATGGGAGTACGAAATAGTGAAAAAAATGTTTGCAAAAAAAAAAAAAATTGGCTTCCACTTGCAAAGTGACAAGAGTATTTATCAATTTGGACCAGCCAGTCACAAGTTTCAACTTTTTGCCATTTAGGGGTTGTGGGTTTTTTGGTTTTTTTCCCCGCCTTAAACACAATCTTTTTGTACGTATTTAAATGCAAGAGCTATCTTCCCCCCCTTTTAAATGTCTCAAAAATTAACAAATTTGTACTAAAACTTTCCAAGATATTCACCATACCCAAACCAGGGGATTGGAGGGAGGGGGAAAAAAAACCAGACCAAACAAAAAAACCCCACTACCTTGTTAAATCACTTCCCACATGTAACCAATGCAATGTGGTGTTTGTCAAGCTGCAACAGAGGGAAAGTTAGCTAGAGTTCTGTCATTTTTCAATACTGCTATTCAGAACCTAGTGGGCAGCAGTTTCAATAAACTGATCATCTTCAGTCTGCTGATACTTGGGAAAGATATGAGCTTTAGCGCAGGCAGACACGTGAGCTTTTCACTAGGTGGGAGTACCCGAAAAATGGAGACACCCCACTCATACAAGTTCTTGGAGAAACAGAATGAGAATGCACCTTTTGCCACTTAGCAGCCATAGAAGGTTTTGGAGTAAAGGCTTCACATTTATCACATCTACTAGGCAGAGGCTCATAAATCAGAAATGGAGCCACCAAACACAGTTCAAGTAGAATGCCCAGGTAAGGAATACCAGCGCTTTCCCCTTTCCTGGCAGCTGGAGAGGTCTGAATTCTCACCAGAGTGCTGCCACCTATAAAGCATTCCTTTTCCTTTCCACCATCTTTCATAGCTTTAGACTATTATGCATCTGGTAACATGGGAGAGAAAAAGTTAAAGATAAGTATACTATAGAGACTTTGGCAATACAAGTGGAAAGAGAAAAATATAGGGGAGGAGGTAGAGTACATAATGTAGGTAAAGCAAGAATGTGATAAAGGGGAAGAAAAGAAAGACACCTAGAACACCACAGAAAAAGGTACACCATGATCTGCCACTGGAAAGAAACCAGGAATAGTATGAAGGTAATAATGAAAAATATTCTATTCAATACATTTCAAAATGCTGATTGACATTGTTAGTTAAATAGGAATTCATAGCTGTTATATTCCTTTAAATTGCAATGGTGGGGCTTTGTGGTGAGTGTCATCATGGCAGATTTTTTTTTTTTTTTTTTTTTTTTTTTTAAAAACTACTATTACCAACAAGGCACGGTCCACAGGCTAGGACAGACTTGATACACATATCCAACTTAACTTACCCAATAGTTTGAATGCCTTCCTCTTCATCCATTGTACTCTTCTCAAAATGCTTATTCCCATCGTCTAGCCGAAGATGATTTACTTGACCACATAAGTTTTGAAGAAAAGGAAGCAGCAGCCCAGAACTGGGCATATTTGGGTTTGCACTTGCTTGCTCTTGCATTAACGATGACAACATAACTTTAAAATCATTTCCAGGAAGAGGAGTGCTTTGTTGCATAGTTTTAAGTGTTTCAAGATCAGGAATATTCTCTCTACCAGGTATCCATGTGTTCATGCCAGTATATGTTTTTAAATCTCCAAAAACTGTTTCAGTTGTCAAACAACTTTTAAAAGGAAAGGGTTCATCGGATGATTGGTCTAATCCTTTAAAAGCAGCTGCATTGTGCAATCCATCAACTGTATGCTTGTCTCCAAAGACAGATTCTCTTTTTCCAAAGATACATTGAAGTTTGTCTCCAAGAGGAAAACTGTTCTAATGGAAATAAGAAAGTGTACATATTTAATGTGTTATTTTTTAATATAAATCTACGGAAATAATAGCTGTGCCTCTTCCCCTCCCCCCAAAATGTGTAAGCATTCTGTAGCATTTTAGATAACGATAGAATTGCATTCCATTCTCACCAGTGTAAAGTTTACTCAGAATGAATGTGATATGAAAGCTTTATTAGAATGCAAGTTATGTACTGATAATTCTACAGAATAAAGAAATCATGTGAACGTGACTAACATTTGCAAGATGAAGGTTTAGAGTAGCTACAAATTTCGTTAGATTGAACTTCAATTATTGAAGCAGGAGTTGACTAAATTAGGGCTCCAATACCAAAGGTTACTCCATGTGGGTGAGTGCAGGGGTCCGTACATATGCTTCTCTTCGCAGGATTGAGGCCTATATCCAATAGTTATTACTATAAGTACTTCCACTTTTATTTGGAGGAAACATTTTCTTGTAATGAAGATACAAGGGTTTTTTAAAAACAAAAAAAACCCACTATACACACACCACACAATTCTCAATACAAAGTAGTGACAGCTCAGTTGTAACAAACTATTAAACTTATTATAATAGTCTGCCATCTCAAGTTCCAAGATCACTTTTTATCATTTTATTTTAGCAAGAAAGTTGTGACGTTTTCCGTTTGGATGCAAATCTCAGGAGTTATCAATGTTTGGTTAGTTTAAGGCTGGATTTCTGCTACAAGTGGCTGATCCTTAAAAATCCTTGACATTTCAGTTGGCACAGAATGGGGCTGCACAGATACTAAATGTTATTTCCTGCAGGAAACACATTAACACCTCACATACTCAGTGATCTGCATTGACTAGTACCTAATTTTTAGTTGAATGGTGTAAGTTTTGTCCTAAAAAACCTGAAATGGGCAGACTGTTACTATAATACTACAGTTTTAAAAGGAACTGCCCATAGCTGCAGATCTCAACCTAACAGCCCCCCTGTTTTAAATGGAGAGGGGAGGAAGGTTTGGTGGCATAACGTTTTTAGTGGGGAGTCTTCAACTCTAGAATTCAGTCAGTCAGCTTGGCTTGAGTGGCCTTCAGAGCATGTTGCAAGGCTCATCTACGTTCCCAGTCTTGTTACAGTGGTGGTGGCTGAATGAGGTTTGAAATAATAAGAAGTTTGTTTGGAGAGGTCTTTTTGATTGAATGAGTTTGGAATATGCGTGTAATACGGACACAAAACGCAAAGTTCTAGATTCTGCGTTTTTATAAATTTAAATAAATGAAAAAAAAAAGTGTGGTAACTTGCCTTCTGCTGAAGTCGAACCATATTCATGAGCTGCTGAGCACCTGGAGATAACTTTGACCCAATGGATTCCACCATAGTTTGAACTCTGTCTAGATCTACGTTTGATCCTAATGAAGAAAGATCTGAGGCAGATTTTGCAGAAACTGATCTTACTTGTACTACAATTTTAGTTAGGAGTACTCTTTGTCTTTCACCAATGGAAAGCAGCTATTGAAAAACAAAGAAAAATAAATAAGATTTTAGAACAAAGTACTACTTTGGAAATTAAAAGGTCATTTAATGGAAAAGTGAGACCTGTTTAATAGACTTCAGACTGCTATTATTCTGAGTAGTACTCACATTGAAATAGAATATGAGTGCAGATCTGTTAGGCTCTTATCTTGCCAACACTTAAGCACGTTTAAACTTCATGCATGTGAATAGTCCCATTCAGTACAATGAGACTAATCACATATGTAAAGTTACAAATGTGCATGTTTGTGTACAATGAGAATTTTAGGCATTGATCCCACAAACATCTAGAATATGTCTATTTTACAAAATTAGGTGTTTCTTTAAGAGCATCCCCCCCCCCCCCCCACACACACACACTCATGCACACACTTTAATAATGACATTTTTTACGTGGATTTGACATGAGAACCCTGGTATAAAAATCCACCTACATTTTTAAAGAGAATACTCAAACCACATCTTAGGTTGATGTAAACCTAACTATTATCATCTGAGTATCAGATAATGCAAAAAAAAAAAAAAAAATCACATAAGTAATAAAAAAAGAATTTAAAAACATTTTGTGGAACTTCCTACCTTAATTCTACAAGAGGTTGTGGAATACTCCAATTTAAGATACTTTTTGTATAAGGTAACCTTGTCATTTCTGTTAGAAAAAAAATAAATGAGAACTGAGAAATCTCTATATGGTAAATGCTACATAAATGCATTCTACAGGAGCACAAAAATATCAGCTATTATATTCAGATAAAAGATGACCCACTCGGCTCTTTTCTCATTAACAGAATATTTTGGTTTGAACACTGAAATTCAGTCTGGATTTAATCATATGGCTGGCGCGCACACACACACACACACACACACACGTTCCTAGTTTTTTCATGCATGGTATCCATACGATTTTTTTTCCTAGTTTTGGCTTGACTGATTTGCTAATTTAAGAACCAGCCAGTCAAACAACATATCTGGCCAAACGTTGATGTACTGTAATTAAAATCTACCTCCTTTTAATTCCCCCCCGCCCACTCCACAGGCAAAAATCTTGCCAAGTATACAAGAAGAATCAATACTGACTTATTTATTTTCATTAAATTCTCTTTATATATGGCTCCAAAGAGAATAAAGTGATCCTAAATGGCTTTTAGGGATTACTACTGAGTTAAATACTTTATGTCACCGAAAACAGTAGCTGACAGCCTTAACCATCTGTTTGGCACAGACAACACAATGGCAATGTAAACCACTAATGTGCCTCAACAATGACATGGAGGGCCCACCTTGAAGGGTGAGAAGTGCAGTTTCTATGCCCATTCATTCCTTGGTCTCTGCTGAGACTGTCAAGGCTGCACAAATTGCGTTGGTGGTTTTTGTGATGTGGATATCTTACCACTAAAAACCTCAATTGAGACGAAACACCCAATGGATAGCAACACATTTTGTTCACTAAGACAGCTGGGCTACATTTAAGCCAACAGTCTAAAAGCAATATAATCCATCCCCAGCTCCCCCAAAACAGCCAGTTTCCTTTTCAAATGGATTTAATAAGCAAATATTAAACAAAGCCTACATAATGAAGACACTTACCTATCATTCTGGATGGTGCAGACATTCTGTCCCCTACCAGTTCCACAATACTCTTCTCCTACATATACTTCCATGTTTCTTGCCTCACTTACAATTCCAACACAGACTATTTGCTCAGATCCATGAGGATCACACTGCAGGTACAGTAAGCAGGGAGTTTCCTTTTCATCATTTAAACGTCTCTCCAAAACCAAAGAGTTCTCCCTAGAAATATAAGAAACATTCTGTTTAAGAAATTTAACTACATTTTATTTATTTAACCTATGCTTTCCAGGTAACACTATAGTTTATAAAACAAACAAGAATTCCCCATTTAAAGTGATTCAGTTTTTAAGAGAATGGTTACATAATCTATACTTTTGTAACAGAAGTATTTACCACATTACTTTCAAAGCAGTATCCTTTAGGAAGAACAAACGCTACAATTACAGGTTGCGTGTGTGTGGTGGGGGGGGGGGGGGGAGGGAGGGTATATTTATATCACATGTTTTACAAATTTCAAAACTTGCTGTGGATTCAGTCTGCAATGAAAACTAATGGCTGTGCCACATCTGAAGGAAGTTTTGCTCCCAAATACTGTTTTAAATGTTGGGGGGAGGAGAGAGGGGACAGGGAACTTGTGCTATCAATATGTTTAGCTACACACACAGGGAGATCCCTACCCTGAAATACACTAATCAGTCCCAATGATGTGCTAGTTCTCACAGGGCATGTTCTGATAAGCATGGACACAAATCAGATGTCAAGAATTATAACATTCAAAAACCAGTCAGAGAACACTTCAATCTCTCTGGTCACTTGATTAGAGACCTAAAAGTCGCAATATTACAACAACAAAAAACTTCAAACGAGACTCCAACGAGAGACTGCTGAATTGGAATTAATTTGCAAACTGGACACCATTAAGTTAGGCTTGAATAAAGACTGGGAGTGGATGTGTCATTACACAAAGTAAAACTATTTCCCCATGTTTATTTTTCCCCCCGCTACTGTTCCTCACATATTCTTGTCAACTGCTGGAAATGGCCCATCTTGATTATCACTATGAAAGGTTTCTCTCTCCTCCTGGTAATAGCTCACCTTAACTGATCACTCTCCTTATAGTGTGTATGGTAACACCCATTGTTTCATGTTCTCTGTGTATATAAAGTCAGCCTACTGTATTTTCCAGTGCATGCATCTGATGAAGTGGCTGTAGCCCACAAAAGCGTCTGCTCAAATAAATCTGTTAGTCTCTAAGGTGCCACAAGTACTCCTGTTCTTTTTGAGGATACAGACTAACACTGCTGCTACTCTGAAACTAATCAGGTCTAGTCACTTCTCTTTCCATTAAAAGAGACAGCAGCAGAGCAGTGTACCTATTGCACCGAGGGCAGAGTTGTAATCTCCCCGTGGTGGGGGAGGGGTGGCGGCAGAGGACAAATACACCTGCCCGGACACGGTGAACCTGAGTGAAGACTCACTGTGAGCATAGGCATCTATTCCGGCCTCAGTACAGAGCCTTGCACTAGGGAGAACAGCCCTGTAGCCAGGGCCCCACAGCCAGGGGGCAGGCATCAGAAACTGCCTTCAGGGCCCCAGCCTGAGCCCATCGCACCCTGTCATAAATATAAAGTGAAGGGTAAACACCTTTAAATCCCTCTAGGCTAAACCTTAAATTACAAAAAGACACAAAAACAGGAATATCCATTCCATTCAGCACAACTTATTTTATCAGCCATTTAAACAAAACAGAATCTAATGCATATCTAACTAGATTGCTTACTGACTTTTTACAGGAGTTCTTACCTGCATTCCTGCTCTGGTCCCGGCAAAAGCAAGACACAGACAGAGAGAACCCTTTGTTTCTCCCCCCCAACTCTAGCTTTGAAAGCATCTTGTCTCCTCATTGGTCATTTTGGTCAGGTGCCAGCGACGCTGTCTTAGCTTCTTAACCCGAGGAACGTTGACATGGTGGCAGAGCGGTGGGATTAATTTGAAATCATTTTGAGATTTTTTGAACCAGAAGCACAGATTTTAAAAGGAATTTTTTTTTTCCTTTGGGCTGCTGGAAAGCAGGTTAAGCTGAAAGCAATTAAGAGTTTTTTGTCTCTCCTTGGGGGCCAGAGCAGAGACAAAAGGGAATTGTCTTTTGTGAGCTGGAGTTTTCTCTACTTAAAGGCAGGGTAGTTAGCCTCCTGCAGGGAAATTCACAAGTCTTCACAGACCTGAAAAGGTGGGGGTTTTTTTTGTTTGTTTGTTTTGTTTTTTTTTTTAGCTAAGAGCAACTGGAGGCTTTTTCTGTCTATTTGCCTGGAGACAAAGGTGTTAAAAAAAAAAAAAATTAAGGATTTTTCTGTAGGCTGACAATCACTATCAGAGAACATAGGTATCCGGTTACAACACAACCTGTTTTTTTTGACAAGCCAAGTTTTTTGTTTGTGTGTTTTATTTCTAACTCTCGGGTGTAAAATGAGTTAAAAACAGAGAGGCAAACATGACAGAAACCAAGGAAAAAGCCCAAGAGGCTGCCCACAGGAGAGCTATGGAGGCAAAGGAAAAAGAGAGGAAGCATGAGATGGAGAAGGCAAAGGCTGAGCGGAATCTACTGGATAACCCTAACGATCCTTCCCCAACAATCCACAAATGGAAGCGACTAGGTCCACAATGATGAATCCAGAGATATTGCTGAATATTTTCTCACCTTTGAGAGACTGTGCACTCTCCATAAAATTCCTGAAGCTCACAAGATGACCATATTGGTCACAAAATTAACTGGAAGAGCTCTGGACATATTCAATAAGATGCCTATTGATGAGGCTTCTGACTATAATAAGTTCAAGGATTTGGTTTTAAAGAAATTTTCAAATTACATCTAAAACGTACAGAGTAAAATTTCGAACCCTTAAGAGAGAGCCTGGACTAAGTAATGTGGCTTATCTAAACCAGATGAAGGGTCTGTTAGATAAATGGGTCCAAGGGGTGTCACTAGCTTTGACAGAATGTGTGATTTGATAGCTCAGGAGCAATTCCTGAATATGTCCAAGGAAGAAATAAACAGTGTTTATGCGATAAGGAAGTGGACTCAGCAGAAAGTCTTGCTTCTTATGCTGATCGATACGAGCAGTCCCAGACTGCCAGAGAGGTGGGGCAAGCTGGAACAAAACAGGTGAAGGGAGGAGAGAGGAACAACCCTGGTCGCAGTTGGAGTGGATACCAGAAGGAACACCCTCAGACCACACCTTACTACCAGGGGCAGCCCAAGACCCCAACAATACTCCAGAGACTTTATCGTCCTGCCACACCTTTCTCCAGCAACCCACCTCGCCCCAGTGACCCTTCAGCTGGACGATGTTTTAAATGTAACAAGCTGGGGCATGTAAAGGCCAACTGCCCCAAGAACCCCAACCGAGTACAGTTCATTGCACTGGAATCTCTCCAGAGGTCCTCAGGCCCAGATACCTCCCAGATACCCTCGAAGTGGAGGGAAACTGTGAGTGTGGGTGGGAAGAAGGTCACCGCTTGGAGGGTCACGGGAGCACAAGTGTCGGCTATCCATGCTTTCTTAGTGGACCCCAATTTAATTGACCCAGAGATCCAAGTGACACTTCAACTCTTCAAGTCCAACTCTTTCAATTTGCCTGCAGACAAGTTGCCTGTCCAGTATAAGGCCTGGTCAGGAACATGGACTTTTACAGTATATGATGATTATCCCATCCCCATACTGTTGGGGGAAGACTTGGCCAATCATGTGAAGCTAGCCAAAGGGGTGGGAATGGTCACCCGCAGCCAGGCTAAGCAAGCCGTCACGCCTAGCTCTGTTCTGGAAAACTTCTACCAGGACCTGGTCAGAGGTGATGGACCCAGACCCCATGCCAACGTCTGCAACAGCAGTAGTGGATCCAGTCCCAGAGACCCAGACAGAGCCAGCCCCAGAACCGGAACCAGCGGAACAACCAGCACCAGACCCACTGCCAGCACTGAATCCAGTACTTGCAACCCCAACACCAGAGGGCCCCACCGAACCTGAACCGGCAGCAGCCGATAATCCTGCACAAGAGGCTCAGCCGGAGCCCGAACCCCAACATAGTGCACCAGCGAAGAGCGGTTCACAGTCAATGGAAACAGCCCCATCCCCTACATCGCTCCCAGAGGGACCAAGCCTAGGTCCACAATCCAATGAGGAACTGATGTCTCCAGCATCAAGGAAACAGTTCCAGACTGAACAGGAAGCAGATGAACGCCTCCAGAGAGCTTGGACAGTGACACGGAGCAACCCACTGCCTCTCTGCTCTTCTTTAATTTTTTGGATCGATTAGATTTGTCAGTTTACAGCCCAGGGAGGAGATGACGCTGAGTGGCCTAAAGGTGTCTACTACGAAGGGAAAAGTGCTGGTGGCGTGGAAGAGGTAAACCTCTCCATGACCCTTAGGCGTATGCAGCGACAACAGATCAAGGAGTTGTGCACTAGCTACGTGCCGACGTTCCCAGCCACCCCTGGACTGACTGAACGGGTATACCACTCCACTGACACAGGTAATGCTCACCCAATTAAAGTCCAACCTTACCAGGTGTCTCCTCAAGCTAAAACTGCTATAGAACGGGAGATCCAGGATATGTTACAGATGGGTGTAATCCGCCCCTCTGGCAGTGCGTGGCCATCTCCAGTGGTTCTAGTTCCCAAACCAGATGGGGAGATACATTTTTGCGTGGACTACTGTAAGCTAAATGCTGTAACTCGCCCAGACAACTATCCAATGCCACGCACAGATGAACTATTAGAGAAACAGGGACAGGCCTAGTTCATCTCTACCTTGGACTTAACTAAAGGGTACTGGCAGGTACCGCTAGATGAATCCGCCAAGGAAAAGTCAGCCTTCACCACATATGTCGGACTGTATGAATTTAAATGTACTCCCTTTCGGGCTGTGGAATGCACCCGCCACCTTCCAAAGACTTATAGATGGTCTCCTAGAGGAATTAGGAGACTATACAGTCACCTACCTTGACGATGTGGCCATATTTTCAGATTCCTGGGCAGAACACCTGGAACATCCACAAAAAGTCTTTGAGCGCATAAGGGAGGCAGGACTAACTCTTAAGGCTAAGAAGTGTCAAACAGACCTAAACAGAGTGACTTACCTTGGACACCAGGCGGGTCAAAGAACTATCAACCCCCTACAGGCCAAAGTGGATGCTATCCAAAAGTGGTCTGTCTCAAAGTCAAAAATACAGGTGCAATCCTTCTTAGGCTTGGTCAGATATTACAGGTGATTTGTACCGCAATACAGCCAAATCGCCGCCTCACTGACAGACCTAACCAAAAAGAAACAGCTAAATGCCGTTCAGTGGACCGAAGAGTACCAGAAGGCCTTTAACCAGCTTAAGGCGAAACTCATGTCTGACCCTGTGCTAAGGGCCCCAGACTTTGACAAACCGTTCCTAGTAACTACAGATGCGTCAGAGCACGGTGTGGGAGCAGTTTTAATGCAGAAAGGACCAGATCAAGAATTCCACCCTGTAGTGTTTCTCAGCAAGAAGCTGTCTGAAAGGGAAAGCAACTGGTCAGTCAGTGAAAAAGAATGTTATGCCATTGTCTATGTTCTGGAAAAGCTACGCCCATACGTTTGGGGACAGCGTTTCCACCTACAAACCGACCATGCTACGCTACAGTGGCTTCATACCGCCATGGGAAATAACAAAAAACATATTCGGTGGAGTTCAGCTCTCCAAGATTTTAATTTCGACATCCAACACATCTCAGGAGCTTCTAACGAAGTGGCTGATGCACTCTCCCGTGAAAATTTCCCAGAATCAACTGGTTAAAATTGTCCTTGAGATGTGAAAAATATTGTTAGTCTTTATATACTTGGTAGTATATTTAAAGGTGCATGTGTCTTATTCACTCTGTTTTCTCCTAGAGCTCCAGAAAGAAATCACAGCCAGCGTTTCACCCTATCTGTGATTTGGGGGGCGTGTCATAAATATAAAGGGAAGGGTAAACACCTTTAAATCCCTCCTGGTCAGAAGAAAAACCCTTTCACCTGTAAAGGGTTAAGAAGCTAAGACAACGTCGCTGGCACCTGACCAAAATAACCAATGAGGAGACAAGATGCTTTCAAAGCTGGAGGGAGGTGGAAGAAACAAAGGGTTCTCTCTGTCTATGTGTTGCTTTTGCCAGGACCAGAGCAGGAATGCAGGTCAGAACTCCTGTAAAGAGTTAGTAAGCAATCTAGTCAGATATGTGTTAGATTCTGTTTTGTTTAAATGGCTGATAAAATAAGTTGTGCTGAATGGAATAGATATTCCTGTTTTTGTGTCTTTTTGTAATTTAAGGTTTAGCCTAAAGGGATTTTCTATGTTTTAAATCTGATTACCCTGTAAGGTATTTACCATCCTTATTTTACAAAGGTGATTCTTTTACTTTTTCTTCTATTAAAATTCTTCTTTTAAGAACCTGATTGCTTTTTCATTGTTCTTAAAATCAAAGGGTTTGGGTTTGTGTTCACCTGTGCAAAGTGGTGAGGATATTTATCAAGCCTTCTCCAGGAAAGGGGGTGCAGGGCTTCGGGGGGAAAGACGTTTCCAAGTGGGCTCTTTCCCGGTTATATTTGTTAGACGCTTCATGGTTGCAGCAATAAGGTCCAGGGGCAAAAGGTAAAATAGTTCGTACCTTGGGGAAGTTTTAACCTAAGCTGGTAAAAGTAAGCTTAGGAGGTTTTCATGCAGGTCCCCACATCTGTACCCTAGAGTTCAGCCTGGGGAAGGAACCCTGACACACCCCAAGGCGAGGGTATGGGGGGGGGGAGAGTCCTCAGGACTCCATGCGAGAGAAGAGGTTCAGATCCACACCCCGCCCGGGATCCGGATCAAGCCTCCACTTCCCCGCAGGCGTGTAGGTGCCCGTGTTCCCGGGCGTTCCCTACCCGTGCTCAGGCGGCGCCAGCGCCTCGCCGTCACTGGCTCCCTCGGGAAGGAGACGCAGGGTGTCCGCCAGGCCCCCGGGAGACGAGGGGGAAGCGCAGTCCCAGGAGCAGCCGGCAGCGATGCGGGGGTGCCGGAGGGGGCCACTGGCGCTGCGGCGGCCAGCCTCGGTTGCCGCAACGCCCGCCAGGCTGCCGCTCGCCATCGCAACCGTCCTCCTCGAGGCCAACAGTCCCCTTCCGCGCCGGCCAGAAATAACCAGAACATGCTCCCCACCGGACACCGTTCCCGCTGGAACGTCCGCCTTTCAACGGTCACGGGGCATTCCGGCCCAGCTGCTGATTGGCTCGCAACCTTCCCGTTCTGCCCCATCCCCAGAGCGTCTCACGCGTCTCAGCCGCTGGGTGGCGCGCGTGCGCAGAGTGGCAGTGGCGCTCGCTTCCGCTTCCGTGCTTAGCTTCTGAGCAAGCGCGCGCTAGGGCCAGGGCGGCGGTGGTTGCGTGTGACGCGGCCTGAGGGAAGGTAGCTGCCGGCCCAGATAGCGCGTGGCTTGCAGCTGCGTCCTGCCCTGGGCCCGTTACCAGTCAGAAGAGCTGTTGGGTGGAAACTGTACAGCCCGAGCCCCATTCCGTGAAAGGCCCCTTGGTACGAGCAGCGCCGGCCTCAGCCCCACGTTCCCCTTCAAGGGGGCTGCGCTCCTTCCCGGGGAATGGGCCCGGCCCAGGGGGGACGTGACCATGCCTGGTGCTCCTGGCCTTGCACCCTGAAGGCCTCCTGCACACACCGTGAATACCTTGTGCCGTTCTGGTCGCCTTAGCTCAGAAAAAGATATATTAGCATTGGAAAAGGTACAGAGAGGGGCAACCAATAATTAGGGCTATGGAACAGCTTTCAGAGGAGGAGAGATTAAAAAAATTGGGAAAGAGATTGCAAAGGGGGGGGGGGGTGATCGAGGTCTATAAATCATGCCTGGTGTGGAAAAAGTGAGGAAGCATTACTTCACCTCTTCATATAACACAAGAACTAGGGGATACCCAATAAAATTAATAGGCAGCAGGTTTTTAAAAACAGAAGGAAGTATTCCACACAATGAACAGTCAAGCTGTGGAACTCTTTGCCAGAGGATGTTGTGACAGCCAAGATGATAGGGTTAAAGAAAGAACTAGATATGGTCATTGAGGATAGGTCCATCAATGACTATTAGCCAGGATGGGCAGGAATGGTGTCTCTAGCCTATTTGACAGAACCTGGGAATGGCTGACAGGACTGATGATTACCTGTTCTGTTCATTCCCATTGAAGCACCTGCCATTTGCTGCTATTGGAAGATAGGATAGTGGGCAAGATGGACCTTTGACCTGACCCAGTTTGGCCAGTCTTATATACTTTTCTCCTAGTCCCTGCAAGGTTTTCTCTGTGGTTTCACCACTGGTGGCTGGATTGTGGGGGCCCTGTCTGTAACATGCTGTGAGAGGTGGTGGGGGGAGGGAATGAGGGCCTAGGGCATATGAATCATCCTGAGAAATCAGACTAGATGTAGATAAATGAGAGTGAGATATCTGTGCTTGTGGTGAACTCTGTGACAGATTGGTTAGGTTGCAATCATGCCTGGTGCAGCCCTTCCCCCCCCCCCACACACAAACTCACTCTCCTGCTGGTAATAGCCCATCCAAAGTGACCACTCTCTTCACAATGTGTATGATAATCAAGGTGGGCCATTTCCTGCACAAATCCAGGTTCTCTCACTCCATCACTCCCATACACACACAAACTCACTCTCCTGCTGGTAATAGCTTATCTAAAGTGATAATCAAGGTGGGCTATTTCCTGCACAAATCCAGGTTCTCTCACCCCCTCATCCCCCTCCAAAAACCACACACACAAACTCACTCTCCTGCTGGTAATAGCTTATCCAAAGTCGACCACTCTCCCTACAATATGCATGATAATCAAGGTGGGCCATTTCCAGCACAAATCCAGGTTTTCTCACCCCCACATTCCCATACACACACAAACTCACTCTCCTGCTGGTAATAGGTTTTTGGAGGGGGGTGAGAGAACCTGGATTTGTGCAGGAAATGGCCCACCTTGATTATCATACATATTGTGAAGAGAGTGGTCCCTTTGGATGGGCTATTACCAGCAGGAGAGTGAGTTTGTGGGGGGGGGGGGGGCGGAGGGTGAGAAAGCCTGGATTTGTGCTGGAAATGGCCCAACTTGATGATCACTTTAGATAAGCTATTACCAGCAGGACAGTGGGGTGGGAGGAGGTATTGTTTCATGGTCTCTGTGTGTATATAATGTCTTCTGCAGTTTCCACGGTATGCATCCGATGAAGTGAGCTGTAGCTCACGAAAGCTCATGCTCAAATAAATTGGTTAGTCTCTAAGATGCCACAAGTACTCCTTTTCTTTTTGCGAAGACAGACTAACATGGCTGTTACTCTGAAACCTCCCTTTTCCTGCCCTCCTCCTAGAAAAATCAGTGGTTATTTTTTCATAACAGCCATGTGAGGTAGATAAGTAAAGAAGTGGAAAAGCTATTGGCTTGATCCTGCACTGTTGAAGTTGGAAGGGAATTTTGATGTTGATTTAACTTTGGAGCAGCATCAGAGCCTAAATACATAATGTGATAATAGTACACTTTTTCTGCTAAAAGAAAGAGTTGATTGCTGACTGGCTTTCATCATGCACACAGTCTTCAAATTTATTTTAGAATTTGTTACTGAACAGATTATTTCAGTGGATATTTATTGTGATTGATTATGATCTGTTTCACCTAACTCAAAATTCTTGTGTCTGAAGCGAACTTTTGTGTGAGAGTGAAGGACAAAAAGGAAAGTATAAAAAAACCCAGAAGATTATCAAATCTTGATAGTAAAAACAAGGATTTCAGTCTTCAGTTTAAACACTAAGACATGAAAGGCACTGCATTTGGTGAAATTTTGATATTGCTGTTAGAGGGTGTAAGAACCAGGGGTCACCTAGTGAAATTAATAGGCAGCAGGTTTAAAACAAAAGGAAGTACTACTTTACACAACACACTGTCAACCTGTGGAACTCATTGCTACAGGATACAGGCCAAAACTATAAATAGGTTAAAAAAGAAATAAGTTCATGGAGGATAGGTCCATTAATGGCTATTAGCCAAGATGGCCAGGGACACAACCCCATGCTCTAGGTGTCCTAAGCCTCTAGCTGCCAGAAGCTGGGAGTCAACAATGGGCTAGATCACTCAATAATTGCCCTGTTCTGTTCATTCCCTCTGAAGCATCTGGCAATTGTCACTGTTGGAAGAGAGGATACTGGCCTAGATGCACCATTAGTCCGACCCAGTATGGCCTTTCTTATGTTCTTACGTTTTTATTATCTTTATCCTGAGGATCCTTCCTCATGTAGGGTCTGATCCAGCTTCAGCTGAAGTCAGTATTAAAACCTCCCTCTACTGCAGTAGTGTAGCATCAAATCTTTGCTTTCTGAGGCTCTGATCCTGCAAAGACTGATGCACATGCTTAACTTTATCCACTGTGGCTCATGCTTTGAGATCAGTGGGACTGTTCTGTGTAATGTTAACTACATGTGTAAGTCTTTACTGGATTGGGACCTAACTTTTTTCTTCCCATCAAACAAAGCTTACAGAAATTATACACTTTTCAGAGTGGAATCAGTGCTGTCTTTACCTTTGTTGTCAGGAATTTTATTACACAGCAAGTTAAAGAGCTCTCAATCTCCCATCCCTCCAGCTGACCAGGAAAACAAAAGTCCAGATCTAGACATCCAACTTGAGTCTTCCGCCTGATCATGGAGAAGACTAATAATCAGTCATTGACCAACTCTATCACTATGTATGTATTTAAACCAGTATATAATATTTGAAAAAATGCCCAATAGCAGCTCTTTTTTCACTACCAACGTTATTGTAAAAACTGTTTCAGTGAGATGAAAAAGACCACTGAACATGTGATAACAACAAGGACTTTTTTTGTACCTATTACACAGGCTTAACTGTGCTGTTGGGTTAAGGCATACAGTCATAGAACCCAAATCTGCAAACATTGCGTGTATGGTAGTCCAGAATGAATTTGTTGAACGCTGATGAGACACCACAGAAATTAGAGATGGAAAATATCTATAAAGTTATGCATTTGTTTCCGGTGATTTCTGGATTATATGGTTAATGTGTGATTTCTGTGTGTTCATAGGGACAATATTTTCAAACATTTTTGTGAAATAAAAATTCCTAAAGTGCAAAACAGAGAACAATTACAAATTGAACCTGAGTAATTCTGGTGCATTTTAAGATGCATTTTTGTTGAGCTGGTTCATATGAATTCAGTAACCTAGCTTATATGATGCTTTGTTTTCCTGTCTAGCATTTGAGAGTATATTGTTGCTGGTCTCAGAATTCTGGTCTTTGATCTCAAAGGGTTTTAGAATAAATCAGTTTTGTCTTGTAATGGGGTCAGTCAGTTGGCTTCTCCAGTCAGCATTTACAATCATGTTATATTGGGTTTGTTGTAAGTTGTCTAACCAGTTTTTGAAAAGCACAATGTGAGAAATTTTATTTCCTTCTTCCTTGGGAGTGTTTGCTAACATGCCTGAAATACTCTTTCAGTGCTATCTATTGTTTGCCTTGACAACAAAAGATTCTAGTTTTTCCAGTTCTTTCATTTAGGGAAACTGCTGGTAAGAGCACCATCCTCAGTAAAACAGTGTTTCTGAACAGCTTAGTAGATGAAGTGTTTGCGCAGAGAAAAATAACCATGTTAAAATGCAGCTTACTTTTGTTTGGTTTTGGACTAATATTTATTGGAAAGCCAATTCATACAGCAGGTGAGCTTCAGTTTTAATATTCAGTGAGAAAGTTGCTGCAAATTATGCTCGTGCAAATAAGTCATGATCCAGAACTCTTTATTCAAGCAAAATTCTTGTACGAGTCCCAGAGAAATGTATTGACTGCAGGATGAGGTCTGTAGATACATCTTTTTTTCTGTGTGACAAGTGTGTAAGTATGGTATGTTCTTTTTCTGCTTCATTGGCCAGCTTGTATGACAAGCAGTCTTGCTTATTTTACCACCTGAACAGACTGGAATTCTGAGTGTAATGATCCTAGTCAGTTTAATAATGCACATTTATACCAATAGACAGGTTTATGTTCCTTGATTTCACTTAGTAGTAGTATGGTAGTGTATTATGGTAGTGCTTAGAAGCCAGGCCCCATTGTGTTAGGCTCTGTATAAAGTATTGGTTGTGACAGTTAGAATAACTGGCCCTCATCTGTGATGAACAATGGATAAAACATTTCAGGTCTTCTGTGATGTGAGGGAATTCTCCCTTAAAATAATTGTGTATTTTTGTTGGACTTCTCATTTTTTAATTTCTTATTAATTTTCATTTAGGATTCAACAAAATAATAGTGTGTGTGGATCATTACTTGTACAGCTGTATTTTTGTGACTCGATTACAGTAATTTTTTTGTACTTCCCTCCCCTTCTAGTATCAAGATATAAATTAATAGAACTTGTTTTAAAAATTAATTTGGTGATGTATTATATCTCTGATCATACAGCATTATGAAGATAATAGGATAAATGAGATATGCTTCCATTCCAATGCCATACTTTCACATAAAACAGACTGTGAAAAAATTCAATTCTATTGACAATGGTGATGCTCGTGAGTTAGGTGAGGGCAGGATTGTTTTCAACATGTAGAAAATTAGCTTTGTTACTGGACATTTCAGTATTCAGTATTTTTACAGGTGTGGTATTAGCATAAAGTTATGACCCTGGATCTCTGGAGTTCTAAACCCTATTCTGACCCTGACTCAATGTCCTCTGTGGGTTCTGGAAAGATACTTAGTTCATCTGTGCCTCAGTTCTCTCATCTGTTAAAAGTGGATAAAAATACATACATATCTCACATGGGGAAAAAAGGGGATTGTGCAGATTAGTTAATATTTATCAGTATTTTGAAGATGAAAAGCAACATACACAGTAAGTGCTAAGTACTAATATTTTAGAAGGCTATTTTTATAAGTGAGTTACAAAATCTAACTACTGAAACTATAAATCCTACCGGTGTTACAAACCCAAAACATGTTTCTTTGTGGAAGGAAACCATATTATTTTAATTGGAGAGTCCTCCTTAATAATGTTGTACTGCACTCAACCCTTAGAAAGTCTTTGAGATTTTAGTAGGGAAGAAACCATCTACAGAAATTGTGCTGAAGAACCTTCCTCCTACTCTGTGAAGAGAACATTGTGGATTTTTTTGTGCCACTTTGGATTGCTTCCATGGAATTTTTTGTGCCATGAGTGATTTTGTCTTATATTTGAGATGAAATCCTTTTGGGTTGTTATCTGAGAGCACAGTTCAAGTGCGGAAAAACAGTTTGCTTTTATTAAAATTAATTTATAATTTACTCTCCATTAGCCCCACTGAAGTCAACAGGAGACTTTCTGTTGACTTCAGCAGGGATTAAACCAAACGCAGTGAGTAGACAACAAATGGGAAGGAAAGGTCATCAGGTAAAGTTCACCATTTGAACCTGGTGTTTACATCAATGTAAAGCTGCATTGCTGAGATCAGATTCTAATCAGACTTTTGATCTCCAGCTTCCTGGTTAACAGCTGTACCACTGAAGTACTCTAATTCTGAAGGTTTCAGAGTAGCAGCCGTGTTAGTCTGTATTCGCAAAAAGAAAAGGAGTACTTGTGGCACCTTAGAGACTAACCAATTTATTTGAGCATAAGCTTTCGTGAGCTACAGCTCACTTCCTCAAATGCATATCGTGGAAACTGCAGCAGGCTTTATATATACACAGAGAATATGTGTATATATAATTCTGTATATGTGTATATATAATTCTGAAATAAGCCAGAAGGTGTGTTGGAATAGGGTGTAGTGATGACTAACAGAAACAAACAAAATGGGACATGAAAGCTGTCATTGCTGGATTAGCTGGGTTGGGGGTGGGGGACAACATGAGGAAACAAAGTTATAAAAGTAGTGAGAGGGAGAGTTATGCACGACCTTGAAGACAAAGACAAGAAGTCAAAATTTAATTCAGTGCAGAAAGAGAAACCTGTGGAGAGATTTCAAAGGGAAAGTGGGGTTGATGTGGTTAGATTAGTTGGGTAGAAAGATAATTTAAGCTGCAGTCATTTTAGATTGATGTTTTTTAAGTCCAAAATAAAAACACTGAGATGATACAGTTTTTTTCATTTTATTTCTAAAATTGTCACCACATATTTATTATATTAAAGAGATTATGATATAGGCTTTTCTGAGCATATGGCATGTTGAAGTCTGCAGTTAATGAGTGTTTGAAAAAATAAAAAGGTGCACATGCAAAGTTCTTATCTTCTCCAGTTACTGTATTCTTCTTGCTCTCTGGATGGTCTGACACCTCTTAAATTTAACTGTCTGTGAAAATAGATAAATCCCCAATCCTGCAAAGATTTGCTTATGTGCTTAGCTTTATGCATGTGAGTAGTCTCTTTAAATTCAAGGCAATTTACATGCATAATAAAATACCTGAAGTTTTCCAGATTGTGGCCTAAATTGAAAGCTACCTGTTGCTCCTTATTTTGCTTTTTTTCCCAATGGATGTTTAATAGCTAGGAAGCCACTGAAATAAAGGACAACCTTATTAATTTACACTTTGCTAATTCATACCCATAATTTGCAAACCAAATTTTCTTAGTGAAGGTTTAGTAGCAAAGAGCTGTAGTCTCATATCATCATAATGTTTATGAAATATACTATAGAATAAATAATAAAATAATAATTCTTCTTAGCGTTTATATAATGCTCTTCATCTGTATATTTCCACATGGTTCTATGAAATATACTAAAATATTAAAACTGAACTACACATGTCAAATAAACAGTGTATATTTTGTGATATGTTAACCTTTTACTTTGTTTTGTGTACTAATTCTCCAAATTTGTTAATTCACAATGGTTCTTCAAGTTGGAGTTGAGTGAGTTTCTATTCTACTTCCATGTTACAATTAGACTCCGGATACTAAAATGGTGGGGGTCAGAGGGAACCATTATTTAAAAATAATTGTTTACTACTTTCCCACATTTTTCTCCTATCTTTCCACTATCAAATTATTTTCAGTAGTAATGTTTTACACCTGTGTGGTGCCATTCTTGCCAGATTTTACCAAACAACTTTAGAAATTATATGTACTCAGTAACACTGCATTGCTACTACTTCTTGGGTGGAGTGTGGCAGCCATGTGTGGTAGCATGATTTGTACCCCAGAGGCATAAGGAGAGTACTATAAAATATGGATTTTATCTATGGATTTAATTTTATGTGTGCCTATGTCCAGGCATAATTTTCTGCCTCGATCTAAGAAATAAAATAATCTCTGGTAGAGTTAACACAGATTGTTTGTTTATATGTAAGCAGGAGTTCATGATAGATGCGCTAAAATGATTCTCAAGTTAAAAACCACTAGCTCGTTAGCCACTGATACCAGATAGTGAAAAAAGGAAGTCACTTTAATGCTGTGTATATTTTAAATACTCTTTGAAATAGTAAAGTTTAAAAAAAGGCTTTAAGTGAGTGATAACCAAATGTACTTTTAGATGAAATAAGAAAAATGATTAATAAAATGGTCAGTCTGTTAAGAAAAAGCATATCACCAGCATTCATATTCAGATGGTGCAACCTGATATATGATTGAGATGTTGAAACCTCAAATGTAAGTGTTAAAGCATACTCAACCAAGAAGTGTCATTAAGGATTGGCTGCATGACCAGAGTTGCTAGCCAATTGAGTAACCACAGGGACCTGTTAATAGCTAAAAAAGCAATACACAAATTCAGCTTAGAAACCGGAAAAAGTCAACAGAGTTGCAAAAAGTAAAGATACATCTGGCATTCATGTCCTGCTATTGGAATTCTCAAACAGGGGGTCATGTGGTTATTACATGCGAGTTGTGAGCTGTCAGACTCCACCCCCAAATCCTGCTTTGCCTCCAGCATTTATAATATTGTTAAATATATAAAAAAGTGTTTTTAATTTCTAAGTGTGGTTACACTCGGGGGCTTGCTTTGAGGAAGGGATCACCAATACAAAAGTTTGAGAACCACTGACTGAGCTATTTCATAAACTGTCTTGTGTTTTGATACTGTACCAAATGAAAAGAAAAAGGCGAGTCATTTATTATAGGTGGCACAAGTAGTGATTTCTATAGTTGTTTGTTTCTATTGTAAGACCCTGTTTTCACTTGCATATAACTTTGCCAAACTTAAACCGTTTGGACTGACATTTTCCATGCCATTTCCGCGAAGGAGGCCAGGGTGAAATGGATTGTGTTTCCAAGGTTAAAAAATTCTTCCATTTCTCTGAGAAGCTCTAGAGCCTCCATGCATTGGAGCAGGGACTTGACATTTGGCAGAGGGTTTTGTTCGTATCAGGGATGTGCCCTTGCCATTCTTGTGAAACTCTTCCCAAATTTGGCCAAATTATAAGTCTCTGAAAAATCTGATTTCACATGCTAGAGTTGGGCAGATAAATTCTGTGAAGATTCAGTCTGCTCTGAGCATGTTCCATCCCTTCACAGCTCCTGTATGTTGATTGGACTACCCATGCACCATACCCTGAAATTGTCCCTCCTGGCTACAGTGGCTGCTGTGGCACCATGCCCAGGAACTGAGCAGGGGCACTGTCTTGTGTGCTCTCAATGTCGCCTTATTGCCATGCCCAGGCAGCAAGGTGAAGGAAGAGCCTTGTGTGTGATGCAGATAGGTAAGGAACAGGGTGGGGGAAGAGATGTATATTAGTGGGAATGTGGCAGGACTTTGGGTAGGGAGGGAGAATAGAAGCAGGAGCAAAGGGGAGCCAAAAACCAGGAAGGGATATAGAAAGAGGGGAAGTATGGGGGAGGAAGGGAAGGAACTATGGATAGAGACGGGCAGGAGTCAGACCCGAGGGATGGACAGAAGCTAAGGGGATATCAGCAAGGGAGAGGACAGGGCAGGAGCTGGGGAGTTGGGGATAGGAGAAAAAAGGGGCAGGGAGCAGTGGTGAGCTGAGGAGATGGGGCAGAGGGATCTGTAACTACCCAACACACTTCCCTGTAGAACTTCAAATTGAATCCATTATTGCTGAGTCTCAGCATTTCTTTGCTGTCTAGCAAATCACTGTGAAACAGACTGGCAAAGTGTGTGTCTCCAGCCACCCTAGTGGTTGGTCCACATAGACGATAACTGCCTTCTACTTCTACCGATTACTCTGTTAGCTTAAGTTGTAGATAACTTTGCTGTGGATCTAAAGACACCAACCCGGCAGATGTCCCTGTTGGGGTGAGTGCAGTTCTACATGATGAAATTTCTATTTTTATTTAGTTTTTAAGTTTCATGCAAACATAGGAAGTTACAGAAGAGAAAACAAAAAAATCACACCACCCTACATTAAAGGAACATTATTAAGGTTGCAAAATCAAGCACTCAAAAGTTAGAAAATGCCAAAATTAATGTCACCTGTACAACCTTAATTTGTTCCCTTTTTTGTAGGCGTTATGATCCAGTTTTTAATTACATGATCACATATTATTTTTTCCACAAGATTCCAGGCTTATTCAGTGAATGGGTGGTTATCTAGGTTTTTTTTTAATCCTGGTCATTTAATGTGTGGCACCATATATTATTTACTACACACCATCCAAACCCTGTACTGAGCACAGAATTATGAATTTCCTCATGGGCTTTTCTGTGGTGTTATCATTGTAATATTTTAAATCTTTTCAAACATTAATTAATTTATTTTTGTATCACCCCTACGAAATGAGGTGGTATTTTACACATGGGGGAACTGTTGCAGAGAGATTAAAGCCAAAATTGTCTAAAGTGTCAACAAATTTGACTAATTTGAGGACTTAATTTTTCAGAGTATTTAGCATGTTATAGCACTTTATTATGTTCAGAGCAGAGTTCTTATGGTATGTCTGCACTGCCATTAAAAAACCATGGGTGGCCTGTGTCAGCTGACTCAGGCTTGCAGGGGTCTGGTTAAGGGGCTTTTTAATTACAATGTAGACGTTCGGGCTTGGGCTGGAGCTTGGGCTCTGGGACCTGAGCCTGAATGTCTAAACCACAGTTAAACAGCCCCTTAGCCCGAGCCCCACAAGCCCAAGTCTGCTGACATGGGCCAGCTGGGTGTTTTTAATTGTAGTGTAGACATACCCTTATTGACTCCAGATGCAGTTGTGGGCACTCAGTACTTCTGCAAATCAGACCCTAAGAGCCTCAAGGTGGATACCCAGAAAATGAGGAACACATTGGCCACCTGTGAAAATTTTGATTTACGTGACTTGCCCAGCATAACATAGGAATTCTGGCCAAGACAGGGATAGAATCCAGTTTACTATGGCATTCAACTGCCTTAACTATGAGACCATCCTTTCTCTTCCTGCACTTAGTTGCCGCTGATTAAACTGGTTTTCAGTGATGAGCATTGTGAACATACAGAATTTGTGAATTATTTACTCTTTCTATTTCTTTAGAGATTTTAAATTTTATTTTTAGGTGCATCCTCTCATCAGACATCTAGACTTTCAACATTCGAAATAATTACCCCGCGAAGTTTAACAGGCAGGGAGAGACGCCACACATATTTACATGAGGTTTGTTTCTCTATCCAAACTTTTTTTATGAATTATTTGTTACTGTTAATATTGCACTACAATATATATAAAAGAATACACCCTACTATGTAGAATAGTCAGTAATCTCTTCTATACCTTTCAGCGGGTTGCACGTTTGTGAGTGAATTATTTAGCTCTCAGAATTGGCTTCAAAACAGGCAAGAGATGGTCTTCTCAGTCCACATCACACAAACCTCTAGTTCAGTTCATACTGATTGCTACATTTGTTGGCAATCTTAGCAGAGACAAAAATCTGAATGAACATGGGAAAACTGTCAGGTGTTTCCTCTGGGTCCAGTTAGAAAGTGTAGGGAAATTTGAACTGACATTGTCCATACTGTGCTTGTTCTTTGGCTAAACAGAGGACTTCGGTCATCCTAGTACCTTTCACCATAAATAAGGGCCCAGTCATACTTGCATTGCACAAATTGTTCAATTTAATTCCGTGGGGCTAATTGAGTGAGTAAGGAGTGATAAATTCCCTAGGAGAGAAAAAATATTAATGGATGTTTCAGATAATTTTTGCCTCCAAGTTAGACTATGGTTGCCAGGGAAATACTGTATAATGGGTCAGATTTAGTTATCTTTCAGTGAACTGACCTGTGGAATTTGAATATTGTTCATTGGGCTATGATGATTTGCATAAGGAGTGCCACAAGGCATTATATTATGATTGGGCCTCAAATTCTTTGTTTTTACTCTACACAATGGATCATTTTCTCCCTTCTTTTGTAATAAAAGTTTTAAATGAAACATATAAGGTAGGAAGACAAATTACAACATCGATACACATGGACTGTATTGACACTACAAGCAATAACCCAGTGTTAAACAATAATGAATTATTTTTAAAGATTTTTTTTTAATTTAAGAAGGATAGTTAGTCATCTGAGAAGAATACAGATGCTGATTTTACAAAAGAAGAGATACTTTTCCACATATGCCTCCCCTTGGTGCTTTCCTACACTTTTTGCAGTATAACTATTAAAATACAGCTCTTTTGGATGGGGATTTTCAAAAGTGCTGGGTGATAGCCTAAATTTGCTCCCATTGAAGTCAGCAGTAACACTCCAGTTGTCTTCTGTGACAGTAGAGTTGGGCCAATGCTGAGTGCTTTTGAAAAGCCCACCATTAATGACTAAGAATTGGAATTTCTATTTGGTAATCACAAAAATAATCACTCTGTATTCAGCTCATTATGATAAGCTATTCCATTCTTTTAAGCACTGCTCATTCTCCATTTATTATCCCATAAAAATCATTTTCAAAAATCTTATTGTCAGTTTTATGCCAAAAGCTTTAGTAGTAATGCTTAGTGTCCCATGTTTTAAATTTGAAATAAGATGAAAGTCACTCTCTTTCTAAGTGTGTGGGAGGAGATGTTATAATGAAAGATGCAACAGTGCATCCCCATCACCAGCCTGGCATCATAATTTCATTACGGAGGCCCTGATTCATGGGTCCAGACAAGCTCTGCTCAGCATAAAGTGTAGGCTTTAAGCTATCTTTGCACTCCTTGGATTCTGGGATCAGTAAGGAGTTAGTTTCGGTTTTGATACAGATTAGAGCAGCCTCTGGCAGCTCTAAATATGCTTGGTTGCCCAAGAATAGCTGGAGTGCAGCTCCATACTTGCTCTAATGTACATCCCACGGGAGGTGGCAGACACCAGTTATGCTGGCTCTTCACTGTTCAGAAAACAGAATTTGGCTGGTTTTTGGCCCAGCTTTAATTTTTCCATTATTTCACCCTGATGAATTAGTAAGGGGCATCTGTTCTTGAGAGTATAGAACCCTAGACTGCTAGTCTGGATTTACCACTGCTCATGGTTATTTTCTGCTCTCCTATTAACATATGTTTATATTGTCACATTTCCATAAAAGTCTCTATTAGCAGATTTCAGCATGGTAGCCATGTTAGTCTGTTTCAGCAAAAACAATGAGGAGTCCTTGTGGCACCTTAGAGGCTAACAAATTTATTTGGGCATAAGCTTTCGTGGGCTAAAACCCACTTCATCAGACGCATGGAGTGGAAAAAAACAGTAGGCAGGTATATATACACTGTACATGAAAAGATGGGAGTTGTGTTACCAAGTGTGTGGGGGGGTCAGTGCTAATGAGACAATTCAATTAAAGTGGAAGTGGGCTATTGTTAACAGTAGAATACCGAGGGAGGAAAAATCACTTTTGTAGTGGTAATGAGGCCAATGTAATCAGGGTGGCCTATTTCAAACAATTGACAAGAAGGTGTGAGTAACAGTAGGGGGAAATTAGTTTTTATAGTGACCCATCCACTCCCAATCTTCGTTCAGACCTAATTAATGGTGTTCAATTTGCAAAATAATTCCAGTTCTTCAGTTTCTCATTGGAGTCTGTTTCTGAAGTTTTTTTGTTGAAGAATTGGCACTTTTAAGTCTGTAATTGAGTGTCTAGGGAGATTGAAGTGTTCTCCGACTGGTTTTTGAATGTTATAATTCTTGACGTCTGATTTGTGTCCATTTATTCTTTTGCGTAGAGGCTGTCCAGTTTGGCCAGTGTACATGGCAGAGGGGCATTGCTGGCTCATGATGGCATATATCACACTGGTAGATGTACAGGTGAACAAGCCACTGATGGTGTGGCTGATGTGGTTAGGTCCTATGATGGTGTCCCTTAATAGATATGCGGACAGAGTTGGCAACGGGGGTTTGTTACAGGGCTAGGTTTCCCCATACTAATTTCCCCCTACTGTTACTCACACCTTCTTGTCAATTGTTTGAAATGGGCACCCTGTTTACATTGGCCTTATTACCACTACAAAAGTGATTTTTCTTCCCTTGGTATTCTACTGTTGAAAATAACCCACTTCCACTTTAACTGAATTGTCTCGTTAGCACTGATCCACCACTTAGTAAGGCAACTCCCATCTTTTCATATACTGTGTATATATACCTGCCTACTGTTTTTTTCCACTCCATACATCTGATGAAGTGGGTTTTAGCCCACGAAAGCTTATGCCTAAATAAATTGTTAGTCTCTAAGATGCTACAAGTACTCCTCGTTTCTATTAGCAGAGTATTTTAATCCTTCTACTGGTTGTTTGTTTTCTCTTGTGTCTTCTCCATGACGTTCTCCTAGCTGCATGGAATGTAAAATGTCAATAAAAAGATAAAGAGCGTAATATCTTTTATTGAACCAACTTAGAGTGTCCTTTTACATTTCCCATACCCGAAGAACAGCTCTTTGTAAGCTCATCTCTCTCACCAACAGAAGATGATCCAGTAAAAGATATTACTTCGTCCACCTTTTCTCTGTAATATCTTGGAACCGACATGACTACAACGCCTCTCCATATAATAAAAAATATTGCAGGGAATGCCGCCATCACTGTGGAATATACAAAGCATGAGGTTTTAAGAATATCTCTCTTTGTAAATTTGTTATATACCTAAAATGTTGAACAGAAGTAGTAGTAGTGCCTTTTTTGGTTAGAGAAAATATGAATTTATGATCAGGTAGGGAACTGCGTAACCAAGGGATATTTTTTGTTTTGTTTTCAGGACCATTCAGATGATCGCTCTTATTCGATTCAAACTGCAAATGGAACATACATCCTAAAACTAAAGAAAAATACGTAGGTTATACAGTATTCTAAGACGCATTTCAATTTTGGATTTTACTTAATAGAGACCACTATTTTTGTATTGAAGATTGTTTGGAATAAGCAGTCTAAAATGGTAGTATGTTATGAAAGTGAGGTGGTAATAAATAGTGTATAAAGGAGCTGGCTTGAAAACAGATAAAATAAAATGTGAAAATGTTATTGTAGTACATTTTTTTAAAAATTCTGATGAAATTTTCACTTAGCTCCACTGTATATAAGAAACAATGTGCCAAAAAGCATACTATTTATAGAGATTTATTACAGAAGAAAAAGTTCTCACTGAAAAATAAATCAGTGCAAAATTAGATTTCTGCTACCTATTTTTGTTAATTATTGTAGAGGAATTTGTCTAATTTTGTTGTTATCAATCCCCAAAAGTTTATAGGCCAGCCACTTTTCCAATAACTGAAAGAATGAATCAAGTTAAAAAAACAATACAGTTACGGATTTTTTTGGTAACAAAAATTTTAAAAGTAAATTATTCTCAAAATGATGCAGCTGATTTTTTAAAAAAAACATCCTATTTTACACTCTATGTCCTTCTACCGTATTTAATAGTAAAGTTATCATCGAAGTGTTACCCTCAAAATGTATTGCTGAATACGATACTTGATGTATATTTTGTCATAGACACTTAAAACAGCAGCAGTTTATTTTTGTTTTCAGAAATCTTGTTAGTGAAGATTTTGTACTATATACATACAGCAAAAATGGGAAATTGGAGGCTACCCATTCAAATATGAAGGTACTGTGCTTATTAAAGTTCAATTTTTGTGTCAGACTGTGTCTTTAGCACAGGGGAGCTAAGCTTTGTGACACCAAAGGCTGTCCACAAGGTTGCATATACATTTAAATACATTTTTAAACAAAAATACTTATACACAACCATTAATTCTGGTTGTGTTTATATCTTCCCTGATATAGGAGTGACAATTGCTTGAGTTCACAACAATGAATAAGGCACTCAAAGATCAACTAGAAAATAATAGAAGGTTGTGTTGGATCAAGTTTTAGGCCTTCTTGAGCACTCCTGCTTTAACGTGTGGTATTTTTATGTCATTGTTACCAATGGGCATAAAATATAAGGCTGCCGTGCTATAATCTTAACTCTAAGTATGTTTAACCTGTTGCTATTTATGATGACATGGTGTCTGCAATAACTCCTGTTTTCAGAAATATGTGAATGTATAAGAAGGATGCTCTGGAAGCTTACATAAATACTGAAATTAGGTTAGTTGATTATATAGCCATTGTGTAACACACATTTTTGGATCAAGATGCAGAGTTGCCCAGTTTTGAGGCCCTGATTCAGGAAAATGCTTAAGCACATGCCCATGTTTATTCCTGTTCGGGAAGGCATCTAAATATGTACTCAACTTTAATCATGAGACTTCAGTAGAACTTAAGTATGTGCTTAAACGTGCTTCCTGAACAATTCAGGCTTTAAAAGTAGGATTTACCTGCCAAAGAACAGGATGGACAAAATAGATCCATGTGGTTTGTCAGACATTGAGAATGGGTTAAATTGGGCATTTTCCCTCCCTTGTCAAGGAGGGGAAATTTTTTTTACCAATTATTTTACAAATTTTTTCACCAATGAAGGGCCAAAATCTGCTGTGCTTACTCACAGTGAGTAGTGTTTTACTCCAAGAGTAATCCAATGGAAGAAAATTGAGACAACTTGTAGAGTTCTGAGTAAAGCTGGCAAAATCTGGCCCTAATAAATAAACTATTGTGCAAATGAGTAGTCTGGGTCTTTCACTTGAATGAAAAAAATACTGTTATGTAATTAATTATGTGGTTTCATTGTGTTTCAGACACACTGTTACTATGGTGGAGTTGTTGAAGGAGTTGCTGATTCTATGCTTGCTCTTAGTACATGTGATGGTCTTAGGTATTACTTTTTGCTTTTCACTTTTCAATGTATCATTGACTGATATACCAAGAAAATGTATTGTTGTTCAGAATCTCCATTTTTTATTACATAAGAACGAATGAATCCGGGAGTGGCCACAGTTCAACCTATACAATTTTGTAATGCTGCTTTTCAGGGACAAGGGTATGGATTTTCAAAATGCTGAGCATTAATATAATTTCCTTCCCGTTGAATTCAGTGGTGAATGGTAGTAGAGTTCGGTTAACACTGAGTGCTTTTGAAAATTCCACCTAGATGTCCCAATATGCAATACTACATCTTGTGTTAAGCAGCCTGGTGGATGTAGATGGAGCACAGCATGTGATGTTGGAACATGTAACCCCCCATAGGGCTGCATCTCCCTATTGACTGCAACCTGCTCCAGCATGCAAACCAAAGATATACAAATTCCTAGTGCAGCCCTCACCAGGGCAAAGTTTGAGTAACCTGAAGTTAATCTGTTACTAAAGATAAAATTTTCACAAAACAAAAGCATTGTTTACTTAGATTGTAAATTTTTAGGGGAGTGGGGACTGTTTTTCATTATATAGGGCATGGGGCCAAGCACAGAGATGCCCTGTTTGGAGTCCTGTGCGCTACCACAGTGTAAACAATAAATTAAATAATTGCTCTGCATCACTGTCTAATGTTTCCGTATAGCATAAGAGCGTAGCACACTATAATCATTCTACAAATAATAGCAGTGATGTTGATAAGTTTGCATTTAGAAGCAGGCTTCTAAAACCCACACAGTAACTCTGTTACATTAAATTACAATAATGTTTTTGTTAGACAGACGGGTCAGCTTGGGGACTAAAAGGTGGTGAATTGACAAAATGAGACACCACTTGCCGTATGTGTGCAGATATTCAAAGTATGGTCATGAGTGTTCCCTGGGTTCCACAACTTCCTTGAGCTTAGCTCCCTGTTGGTGTGGCTTGAATATGCCTATAGGCTCTTGGGCTTGGCTTCTTTTGTGGTGGGAAATAAGTGATGGAACTCACACAACATCACAGCAGAGCTAGAGTAGTTCAGCTCTGTAGGGGTGGGGAGGGAAGAGGTTGGGCATGATGCATTGTGCACTGAGATTGTGCTGCACAAAACCCTTACTCTGTGCATGACCGCAGCATGGCAACTTTCAGGAATTAGGGCAAAGGTGGGTAGAAGAGGAATGAAGGACTTTCTAGCAGAGATCCAGAATAGTTTCTGTAGAGCAACTCCATAGCCATCCTGCAGCTTTATTAATCGAATAATTCTCAGCCATTCCTGACACTTAATTTTAGGGGCAACTTCCCCTTTGCCTGTTATGAAAGTTGTTTATATTAAAAAAATAAGGTAACAGTGTAAATTTCTTAGTAGTGAAATATTCAGCTGTAGTTTATTCATCTAAGTTGTACCTTTACAAGTGCCGGGAAATTCTACTTGATAATTTCTCATACCTTTATTATTGTAGGGGAATCCTTCACATTGGTGACAAACGATATGGTATGGAGCCAGTTGACACATCAGCTACATTTGAGCACCTATTTTATCCATTAGAATATGTTCAACAAGATCCTTTTCTGTGTGGTGTGCTGAATGATAACCTTCACCAAGAGAAGAGTGTGAAGAATTATCTCAGATATACAAATGTTTCACACAGTTCTTTCAGCAGGGAAAAGCTTTTTAGGGTAAATATATTTGTGTTTTTCTCTTGAGAAATGTTTAGATCCTTGGATCCAATACAACTCTTTTGGGGCTGCTTCAGAGACCAGAAGGGGCTATAAAACTATCTTAAGTGACTTCCTGGGGTTTACCCTGGTGTAGGAGCATTCCAGGTTGTGTATCTAGCTAGCTCTTTGTTTACCCCATTTCAGGGCCCTGAGCATGGCTGGAACACTGCTGAGCTTCAGAAATCCTCACATTGCGGAATGGCAACATGGAGACTGTTGCAGTCAAGTGCAACTTAAAGCAGCCCAGAAGCTGTTCTAAGCTGTATGAGAGGGCAAAGCAACAGGATTGGAGGGGTAGTGGATATAAAGATGCCATAAGGCCCCCACCTCTGAGAGCCTGTCTGCCACTGAAGTATTGAGCTGTAGATCTTTAAGCTGTCAATTAAGCTCAAAAAGTGAACAAACTTGAGGCCAAACCAAGATAGCATGCCTTGTAAATATATGCAATAACATGGTAACAAATAGTAATACAAATCTTGACTTATTGGTAATTAAAATATTAACTTATTGCATTTTCTAACTTGCAGAAAAAACGAGCTGTGCTGCCACAGAGACACTACGTGGAACTATTTATGGTTGTGGATAACAACAGGGTAATGTGTTTCTCTAGTATTAAACACATTTCATCAAATTATTTATTTTTTCTCTGACATCCTAATATTGAATTTTACAGTATTTGCAGAAGAATTCTGATCCTGTAGCTGTGCAAAAGGAAACAATTGAGCTGACTAATTATGTTGATGTGGTAGGTCATTTCAGTCATATGGATATTCAGTAGTCTCTTCTTTATCTTATTTCACACAAATAGCAATGTACAACTAGTGTATTCTGTGTTTGTATTCTAACTGAAAAATATAATTAATATACAGACATATAATTAATATCTAGACAAGACTGTTAGAAGTACACCACAGAACTCTCAGCCCAGGGGAGAGAGGATAAGGTGGTTTTGAGCCACCTTTGCACACACTCAACCTTAGGCTGCTCCAGGGGCATAACTTGGACAGCCCTCCCAGTGCCGCCCGATGGGCTGCAGGGATACCTGGAATCTCTGGCAACTCTGACAGATCTCTCCCCACCTCTCACAAACCTCCTGTGCCAGGATGTATGCCGGCAGCCTTAGGGAAATTTTTCCTCAGCTGGATATAAGGCTTTTATAGCCACATTATGCTGCTCTGGACCTTTCCCCTGGCATAAAGGGGACAAAACAGAGATGAGGATCACACCCATAATGCAGCAAATTTTCAAAATCTACCTCTAAAATTGTACTCTGCATTTTTGCATGAGTTTTTAATGTGCAGTTTTACACATCCAAGCTTTGTACGCACAAAAGCATAAGCCCAAGAATGTGTTTGCAAAAGTATACATATAATTTCAGACATCGAGTTGAGGTACCTTTGAAAATTTAGCAAAATAACATAGCGTTTCTGAATACGTATGAATCATTGTGACTAGACTCATGCAATAACTGATGAAAAACAAGGCTAAAAACATGGATAAGAGCACAGAAGACTGTTGCTAGTGGGTTTTTTTAAACTTTACCTCAAAATATTTCACTATTTCTGAAAGATTGAACATTCCTGTTTGTGTTCGTAAGAAAAAAAATCAAATATTTCATCAGCATTAGGGGGCTAATCCTCCCCTCCAACATGGTACATGGAGTGCTACATGAGGTACATACTGCTTCTCTGTTCTACACAGGAATAATCAATGTAGGCAAGAAGTTTTAATATCTAACTAAAGGCTTGATCCAGCTCCCACTGAAGTCAATGGGCATCTTTCCATTGCATATAGTCCATCCTCTACTGGCCAAAGTTTACCCTCAAAATCCCCAGTTGCTCTCAGAAGATCTAGCCTCTTTGCTGCCTTTGGAGTTTCCCATTCCACAGCCGTAAGCAATTTCCATAAGTCCCTGACAATCCACTAGAGAGATGAAATCGTTCCTAGGCTCTCCTCAAGATAACCAGCCAAGATAATGAATGAAACAGTTCCCTTCCCCCAAGTGTTGGCCCTCTGATTCCTTACTCATAGGGCTCTTGCATCTGAAGGATATGGCTAGGAATCCTAATAGACATAGGAGACCTTCAGTCTTGTAATCTTTATTCAGTAACATCCCACCCCCCATAAATGATAGTGTAGGTTTCGACTGAATAAAGAACAGGAGCATCTGGCCCAGTTTGTACTGTGAACTAATTATTTAAATGAACTAAACTTTCCTACACTTCCATTGTTCCAGTCAACATAATATTGAACTGGTAATAATGATGTGATTTTTTTCAGAATTCAGTTGAATTTGGTTCACATATATGTAAAGTAATCACCATTGTGTATTTTCAGATGTATGATGCATTGAACATCCAGATTGTTTTGATTGGGCTAGAAATCTGGTCAGATAAAAATCACATAAATGTAATGGATGGTTCAGCTGGAGATGTACTAAATAGATTTGTTTCTTGGAGAGAAAAAAATCTTCTTAAGCGTTCAAGAAATGATGTTAGCCACCTCATAATGTAAGTTTTGGTTCATTAGAAAAACTTGCCTCATACTATAAATCAGAATTGTAATATTGTTTATGTTTGCAAATGAGAATAAATAATAGAAACTGGACTACTGCTAATTTAAAGCTTTGTCTTTAATTGTAGCCCACCAAGAAATTATTTGTGTAATTAAATCTTTATTCTTAATCTGATTCTTCACTCAAAAACAATAACACAGCATATGTATATTTTTCAAGAGTTATGTCATATAGTTGGTGTAGGCACACTGATCAGAGAGCCATATCCTGATCCTTTGGGAAAGTGGGAAATTTCCCACTGACATCAGTGAGACCAAGATTTGACTCATCATAATATTTGGGTCAGACCCATCAATATTTTTTCACTAGAAAGCAATGAACTTTCAGCCCCATTCTCAAAACAGTGCACATGTTCTGTCGTTATGTTGCAGAGGAAGAAGTGCCTATAGTGGGGCAGTTGGAATGGCTTTTGTAAGTACAGTCTGTTCTCAAGTCCATGGAGGGTCCATCAGCACTGTAAGTACAGTACTTCATCTCAATGATTAATGTACAGATCTAGTCAATAAAAAAATCTACACACCTCCCTGACCTATTCCGCCAAGTCATCAAAGGCTAAGAGGTTTGGTTTGGTGTGGGTTGTTCTATTAGTTTTTGAGGATGATGATAAAATTCCTTTTGCCACATCCCTCTCCTTCATGCACCAGTCCACCTCATTCAGGTAAGTCTCAAGCTATAGTTTGGCCATATTTTTAAATTTATTTAGCTCAAAGTTGGCTAGAAAAGCACATCCCCATACCTGTAAGTCCATAAAGTCCATAGATTCTTAGGTGCACGAGAATTCCACTCAGTGCACTTTGGGGAGAGTGGGGGAAAATTCGCTTTAAGCTGCCTGTGCCTTCCCTTAATCCTATGGGAGGGCTAATATCACCTTACTTAGGATATGGAGGTTTGTCCTTATAATATTAGATACCACAGCAGCAGACACAGTATAAGGGCCAAATTCTGCCTACCGTACTTATATTTAATAGTACTTTAGTCTGTGAGGAACCCCATTGAAATCAGTGGAACTACTGTTGGAGTAAAAGCATGAGGAAGAATGGCAAAATCTGATCCTAAACCGATATATAGATAAAGAATTACACTGATTTGCTATTAGTGCTCTCTCCTTATGATAGCATCACACATTTAGAGAGACATAGCTTAAATAAATCAGTCGGTAGGATCATTGCCTTGTTTTCTCATGATTTCTTTATTTTCATGTTTTATTTTCATATTCATTTCAACAATTGCTTCTCTTTACTAGCTTAAAGGTAACAATGTGCAACGTCATGCCACAGTAGTTGCACATGAGCTGGGGCATAATCTTGGTATGAAACATGATGATGGAAGGTGCTCCACATCCTACATTATGTACAGTACGGATAAGTAAGAGCTCCAAATATTATTACCTTATTTTTAATATTACATATTTGTATTAAATTTATTCAGCTGTGTAAAATTCCTATTAAACTCAGAGAACCTTAGTAAATGGACTTTGTATGGAGAACTTAAGTCTAGAGGGTTAAAAAGTTAATGGGACTTAGTTGATTGAGGTTAGTGTGCTGTTTCCACCCAGCTCCTAACATAGTATTCACACACTGGATCTGGTCCAAACTTCCCTTTCCTAAGGCTTACATTTACAGTTATTTAAATAAAATGTACATCTCTACCTACATTGTATTATCAAGTTGGCAGTTCTGAGGGTTAGGTTTGGGGCTAATAGGACTCACCTGACCTGACATCAGAGTGACTCAGCAAAAATAAATGCATGTTTATGAGGGTTCAATCTGTGACATCATAGTATCTCTGCAGAAAACCTCTATGTAGGATCAAGGAACCCATCACTGTTATAGTAGACATTATTTATATATAGTTCCACAGTTAAACTTTGAATGCAGAGTTTCAGCCTGGAATAAATGTTGTGGCCCAACAATAAACCCTCAGAAACCCCCACCAGAATTAGAAATTAAAGATGGAAATAATAGACTTTATGTGGAAAAGAACTTCCTCTAAACTAAACATCATTTATATTTAGGACTGTCATGCGATTAAAAAATTAATTGCAATTAATTGCGCAGTTACAAAAATTAATCATGATTAAATCATGCAATTAATCGCACTGTTAAACAATAATAGAATAGCATTTATTTAAATATTTTTGGATGTTTTCTACATTTTGAGATATATTGATTTCAATTACAACACAGAATACAAAGTATACAGTGCTCACTTTATATTTATTTTTTATTACGAATATTTGCACTGTAAAAAAACAAAATAAATAGTATTTTTCAATTCACCTAATACAAGTACTGTAGTACAATCTCTTAATCATGAAAGTTGAACTTACAAATGTAGAATTATGTACAAAAAAACCCTGCATTCAAAAATAAAACAATGTAAAACTTTAGAGCATACAAGTCCTATCAGTCCTACTTCTTGTTCAACCAATCGCTCAGACAAACAAGTTTGTTTACATTCGCAGAAGATAATGCTGCCTGTTTCTTGTTTATAATGTCACCTGAAAATGAGAACAGGCGTTTGCATGGCACTGTTGTAGCCCGCATCGCAAGATATTTACATGCCAGATGCACTAAACATTCATATGTCCCTTGATGCTTCAACCATGATTCTAGAGCACGGGCATCCATGCTGATGATGGGTTCTGCTCGATAACTATCTAAAGCACTGCAAACTAACACATGTTCATATTCATCATCTGCCACCAGCAGAAGGTTGATTTTCTTTTATGGTGGTTTGGGTTCTGTAGTTTCCATATCAGAGTTTTGCTCTTTTAAGACTTCTGAAAGCATGCTCCACACCTCATCCCTCTCAGATTTTGGAACGCACTTCAGATTCTTGAATCTTGGGTCGAGTGCTGTAGCTATCTTTAGATATCTCACATTGGTACCTTCTTTGCATTTTGTCAAATTTGCAGTGAAAGTGTTCTTAAAATGAACGATGTGCTGGGTCATCATCCAAGACTGCTATAATATGGAATATATGGCAGAATGCAGGTAAAACAGAGCATGAGACATAAAATTCTCCTCCCAAGGAGTTCAGTCACAAATGTAATTAACACATTTTTTTTAAACGAGTGTCATCAGCATGGAAGCATGTCCTCTGGAATGATGGCCAAAGCATGAAGAGGCATATGAATCTTTGGCACATCTGGCATGTAAATATCTTGCGACACCACCTGCAACAGTGCCATGTGAATGCCTGTTCTCTCTTTCAAGTGACATTGTAATTAAGAAGTGGGCAGCATTATGTCCCTTAAATGTAAACAAACTTGTTTCTCTTAGCCATTGGCTGAACAAGAAATAGGATTGAGTGGACTTGTAGGCGCCGAAGTTTTACATTCTTTCGTTTTTGAGTGCAGTTATGTAACAAAAAAAAATCTACATTTGTAATTTGCACTTTCATGGTCAAAGGATTGCAGTACAGTACTTGTATGAGGTAAATTGAAAAATACTTTCTTTTCTTTACCATTTTTACAGTGAAAATATTTGTAATCAAAAATAATATAAAGTGAGCAATGTACACTTCGTATTCTATGTTGTAATTGAAATGGATATATTTGAAAATGTAGAAAACCTCCAAAAATATTTAATAAATTTCAACTGGTATTCTATTGTTTAACCGTGCGATTAATCACAATTAATTATTTTGAGTTACTTTCGTGAGTTAACTATGATTAATCGACAGCCCTATTTATAGTCTAATTTCAGTTATCCATCCTCAAAAATATCGGGTTTAAACAAATAAGACTTCAAACTATAGTATGGCTAGTAGATGTCACTATACTTTGTAAATTCAAGACTTTGGTTAAATTTTTTAGGTAAGTAATAATTTTTACTGTAGCGCAGTTGCCTTCTCTCATAAGGGGTGTTGTGCAAAATCCACAAAAATTATTCAAGAGCTGGAAAAAATGTCTTAAAGTGAGAGACTTAAAGAACTCATTTGTTTAGCTTATCAAAAAGAAGATCACAATCCTTAATCTAGCAAAGAGAGGCATAATGGGAACCAGTAGTTGAAAGTTAAAGCTTAAACATTCAGGTTAGAAATAAGGCAAAGAAAATTAACAGTGAGGATGATTAACCACTGAAACAAACTACAAAGGGAAGTGGTGGATTCTCCATCCTTGATGGCTTCAAATTAAGACTGTATGCCTTTCTGGAAGACATGCTGTAGTCCAGGGGTGAACAAACTACAGCCTGCGGGCCACATCTGGCCCATCAGCCAATTTGATCCGGCCCTTGAGCTTCCGCTGGGGAGTAGGGTCTGGGGTTTACCCCACTGCCACGCTCCAGCTGAGGAGTGGGGTCCGGGGCCGCTCTGCGCAGCTCCCAGAAGCAGTGTCATGTCCTCCCTCTGGCTCCTACATTTAGGGGTAGCCAGGGGGCTCCGCGCGCTGCCCCCGCCCCGCTCCTACTCCCTTTGGCCAGGAACTCTGGCCAATGAGAGCTGCAGGGGCGGCGCCTGCGGATGGGGTGTCACACACAGCCGCCTGGCCACACCTCTGCATAGGAGCCATAGGAGGGACATGCCATTGCCTCCGGGAGCTGCCTGGGGTAAGTGCCGCCCAGAGCCTGCACCCCTGAGCCCCTACCATGCCCCAACCCCCTGCCCCAGCACTGATTCCCCTCCTGCCCTCTGAACCCCTCAATCCCAGCCCGGAGCACCTTCTTGCACCCCAAATCCCTCATCCCCAGCCCCAGACCAGAGCCTGCATCCCCAGCTGGAGCCCCCAACCCCCCTGCACCCCAAAGCCCCCTCCCACACCCTGAACTCATTTCTGGCCCCACCTCAATGCCCGCACCCCCAGCCAGAGCCCTCACTCCCTCCTGCACCCCAATCCCAATTTCATGAGCGTTCATGGCCCACCATACCATTTCCAGACCTCGGGCCTAAAGGTTTGCCCACCTCTGCGGTAGTCAAACACTTTGGGTTAAATACAGGGGTAACTGGGTGAAATTCAATGGCCTGTGTTATACAGGAGGTCAGATTACATGATCTAATAGTCCCTTCTGGTCTTAAAATCCATGAATATATGAAAGACTAAAATTCTGGCAGTATCTTTTAACTCCTAGAAATATCTTTCCTTAATTGCAATATGTAGATCTAAAAAATGAGTGATCCCAATGATCTACTACTACACAAGCAATGTATAGAACCTTGTTATTAAATGGCTTGAAATAAATAGATCTTTACTCAAAAAATGTGTATGCCAAACAAATGCAATATTATGCTTTCTAGTGCATCCAAGAATTTCAGCACTTGTAGTGCCAATGATTTTGAGAAACTCATTTTGAATGGTGGAGGAAACTGTCTTAAAAATGCTCCAAAACCAAGTGATATTTTCACAGAACCTTTCTGTGGCAATAACATGGTGGATAAGAATGAAGAATGCGATTGTGGCAAACCCCAGGTACAGTACTTCAGTTCATTTGGGCACCCAGGCTTCAATCTCAACCTGTTTTGTACAAAGACATTCCTTGGGGGAAGGGGTAGAGTGGGGGCAGGGCCCAAGGCGGAGCAGGGGTCAAGCACCCCCAGGGAAATGAGGAGGCCGGCGCTTGTGATTGGTACTACTTAGAATATATGCTAGCAAATACCAGTGGTGAGGAAAAACCCATGTTCAGTTGAAGGTTTTTTCTGGCACCAAAAAAAACCCCCTAAAAACAATTAATTTCTATATTGTACTCTTAACTTGGAAAATAAAATATATTGAGTGCTACAAACTGTTAATAGAAACCTATGGAGTTCTGCTTCTCTAGGACCCTGTTCTATTTAGAAAAGCAGTTGTTGCTTTACCTGTTGTTGCTCTTATCCCTATGCAAATAGCCAATCAAAAAGAAAATTTCTCTCTAGTTTCTGATAGATAGCCAAACTGCATGTTGCCTTCCAATAGGACAGAGAACTTTAAACTTCAAACACTGAAAGAGACTCAGTACATTTGGCTTCTGGTCAGAACTTAGTCCGACTGTGTACTTCAGAAACCCCTGACTATAGAGAAAAGTAAAAACACTGTGTGCCTAATTCATGCCTTTGCTATAGGAGTGTACTAATCCTTGCTGTGATGCTGTAACCTGCAAATTTAAGTCTGGATCACAGTGTGCTGAAGGGTTGTGCTGTGAAAATTGCAAGGTAGGCTGGAGGAACCCTTTTTTGTTAATTTATGTTCTTAACTTAAACAATTGGTACTAATTAGTAGTGAATATTTTTTTTTTATTTTTAGAAATGGGTCTATCACAGTGTCTTTAGACACCTGTACATACATTATCAAAACCGTATTCAGAAATATAGATAAAAGTAGGGACAGTGGGTGAACAAAGAATCTTGGTCTGAGGATTCATGGCTTTATGTGTGATCTTCAGCTTACAAATGAAGTGTTGTCTCTGGCCTGACTTCTGCTATTAGGCAGAAGTAATTAGATGTCATGTAGCAGTGCTCTCGTTACTGCAGGATCAAGTGTCCATGCATCCCCTGTCTAGTCATCACTTCTTATCTGGTGTTTATAAATGCCACACTCTGAACCAGTGCTGTGCAGGATCAAGCTCATCAACTGTATCAACATGCCACAAAAAACTCACAGGAGTGGCATACGTGCTCTGTATACTGATATGAAGAACTATGTTCATCTTCCTCAAATTTACAAGCATATTTTCTTTCCGAACCTACCACATAATCATTGTATACCTGTGTGTTAGAATTTCTCCTATTGCAAAATAAATCAGAGTAACTTTCTGTTCCATTTATAGTTTAAAGTGGCAGGAGTGGAATGTAGACCAAAAATGAATTTCTGTGATCTACCTGAATACTGCAATGGGACATACCCATACTGCCCAGATGATGTATATATCATGAATGGCTACCCATGTAACAACATGAAAGAATACTGCTATAGTGGGGTTTGCCAGAATCTTGATTCACAGTGTGAATCTATCTACGGACAAGGTATTTTTAAACTGTTTGTCTGTGTAACAGAATTCATATTAATAGGAAAAATTCACTCAGATGCTCTGTCTTGGACTTAGGATTTAAAGAGCCATTGTGGATTATTTGTTTTTATTGAATATATTAGTTGTTAAAAATTTGATATTGTTCTTTTAGGGGCAAGAAAAGCACCCGATATTTGTTTTGAAGTAGCCAACTTGAAGGGAGATAGATTTGGAAACTGTGGAATGTCAAGTGGAACGTACAATAAATGTCCCATTGAGTAAGTGACTAGCAGGTATAAATTGAATCTAATCTTTCCTCCTGTCATTTATTCATATAAACAGTACCATAATGTAGAGTATATATTTATACAGATAATGCTTACGTGCTCCAGTACTTTGGCCTACCTGAGTTATCAAATTTACCTGCATTCATCTTCATTTTTTATTAGTCTGTTTTAAATTGATGAAAATAATTTCTTAAAACCAATTTAAACAATATGTATAAAACTCAACTTTACTTAAATGTTCTTTTGAAGGAACTGAACCAGATTCTCGCCTCTGAACCAGCCCTTCTGTGCTGCTTAGGCCGTGGAAAGGAGCTATAATCTGTCAGTACTTGGCCAGCTGACAGGTCCCTTGATGGATAGGAACTCTCAATGGCAGAAAGCTGACCCACCTAGTTCCTGCATCAACCACGCTCCCAGCACAGCACAGTGGGAGGGAGGGGATGTATCAGGCTGTGCTTCACTAATTCTCAGATGGCATATAGTCCCTAGATCAGCCTATGGTTCCCTAACTTAGATGGAAGATGGGGCAGATCAGGCCACAGAATCAGGTAGCCATAAACAGCCGATCTTGGCACAGGAGAGAGTCTGGCCCATCATCACATGTATTTTTAAAATAGATGACCTACAGCAGATCTTTCCTTGTAAAAAATAAAAAACCACATAGGAGGGCCAAAGTAATGCACTACACTGCATTATATAATTTTATAACCTGGGGTGTGACCCTGCTCTGAAGACAAACATATTAATCTCCCGAAGGGCTTTTCTGTGGTTCTCATCACTATAGAACTGAGCATATGGAATTGTAATTTGTTTTTCAAGGCTTATAACTTGGCCAAATTTGGGCAGATTTTCACAGGGAAGGCAAAAGGCACAACCCTGTCAGAAAGGCCACTCCCCTGCCAAATTTCAAGTTCCTGCTACAAAGCATGGAGCTGCTAAAACTGTTCAAATAAAAGCTTGCAGAAATTTTTTAACGCGGACAAAACAATATATTTTCCCCTAGCCTCATTCTTGGCAATAGCTTAATCCTTTTGTAAGAATTTTTCCAAAAATGTCAACCTGAGGCAACACCCAGCATGCAAAATTTCAGCCCAAATGGTTAAAGTCTGGCAAAGTTATAAGCACCTGAAAACAGGTTCTTATGATGAGAAGTGTCGGACAACCTTAATAGGCCGTGCTACCGGCCTTGCGTATAGCAGGGGCATGTGTGTTTATATACCCATAGTCAAACACATATATTATGGTGATATCCATCTGATAAATTGCAGAGCCATATGCTAAAATACATTTATCAGGCACCATTAATCCTCTTTATCAACAGGACTCTCTCCACTAATGCATCTCCATAGGGATTACTTCTCGTATCCCAGGCTTTTGAGCAGCTTCTGTCAGATGCCATTTCTTTTTAAATAACCTGCAAGAGAAATGTTTCCTCTTTTCCCTCAAATGTGGAAATACCTTGTATACACACACGCACACAAAATTACATTGTGCCAAAGGCTCAGAATAGGCAGTCTTCAATATATATAAAATATGATACACACACACACACACACACACACATACACAAAAAAAGAGAAGGGAAAACTTCCTTAGAATATGAGATTTCCAGCAAGAGAAAATTATTGGCTCATAGTGTAAATTGTGTGAATTTATTAATAAATAATATTTTTGTATTGAGTCTGTTTTCTCCCTGTTACCTTCTATTTGTATTTTATTCATTTATTACAGACATAGTCTATGTGGCAAACTTCAGTGTACATCTGTCAGTCTTGAAAATCTTCCTGCTTCTAGTGTTGTCAGCAATCAAGATGGTGTTTCATGTGTGACTTCTGACTTTGACCTAGGGTCAGATATCCCTGATCCTGCTCAAGTTCAAAAGGGAACTGCTTGTGGAAAAGGAAAGGTAAGGTAGATCACAGCAGTTATTGCAGAATGCATGACACTTACTGAAAAGTTCTCTTTTTAATACATCTTACTATAAGACCCTTAGCTTTCAAAAGCATTAAGCCACATTTTAATTTTCCTCATAACCACATTGGCTCATGACTCTCAAAATACTTGTCTCATAAAGAGTGTCTGTGTGTACTATAACCTTTGGTGTTCAGCAGGGAGAATCCCCTCAGACTTACAGGAATTGCCTTTTATTTGTCCCATGAAATTCCATTCAGATTTAACTGACATATGAATTGTTAAAAATTGCTGTTTTCCTTCTCTCCCTTGCACTCCGCAGGAAAATTTTGGCAGCATGACAAAATCAATAAAGAGGCAGGGCTCAGGCCACCACCGAAGCAGCAGCACCAGCAGCATACATTGCATTGGGAACACAGGGTTACAGTTGGAGCAGCTTTTTCCACTTCCTATTAGAGAGCCAGCTCACTTCCCCATCACCCCTAGACACAGCAACCCATGTCCTCCCCAGTCAAACAGCTGTCTGCTATGGCCAGCATATGCTGTTGGAACAAGTTGTAGCACTCTGCTGCAATGCTGAACATTCAAGATTCACTGTGCTGATGGGAGTTTGTTACCGTTGAACAATGTAGAATTTATTTGATCTTGTTCTAAAAAAAATGAAAATTACATACAAAATTATATACAAAATCTGCATTAAAAGAACATTGGTAAGATTGCCAAGTCAAACACTCAAAAGTTAGGAGACTCCAGATCTATGGTTCTCCACACGACGTTAATTCAGTCCCCTTGTGCATATATGCATTATGATACAAGCTTTAATGATGTGATCATATACTATTTTTTCACAGCACTGTGGCCTGAGTCAGTGCACTGGAGGGACACAAGGAGCAGAAATAGGGCTATGTGAGCAACTGTAAATCTGGCATTTCCTAATTTTTGAGTGCTTAACTTTGCAGTTGAAGTAATGTTCTTCGTAGATTTTTTGTGTTTTATATGTATGTGTGTGCATGTGTGTGTCTATATATTGGTATAATAAATCATACTTAATGTTCATTTATATATACATACACACAGAGAAGTAGTATTTATTAGCTCTGTACCATAAAGCCTGCTGTTTGGTTTAACAAAGCTTTAAAATAAATAGTGATTCATATTCTGATTTCATTTCCATCAAAGTATGTCCTAGTGCATGAAAATGTGTGATAAATTAAACCAGAGTTCTAAAGAATCAAGTGTTTTTAGACAGCCTTGTTTCTCACCACTTACATATTGCAGTATTACTGTTTTTATGTATATTATTTTATGTGTATAAAAATATTAGAGTAGTTGAAGTGCTCTTTTAAAATAGATATTTAATATTTTTCAGGCCTGTGTAGACTTTAAATGTGTTAATGCAAGTGAGCTTGGTTACAACTGCGATGTAATGCAGAAGTGTAATAATCGTGCTGTAAGTATATTGTTTTTGTTACATTAGGCTTCTAGAGATTATTGATAGGTGCAATAGATCTAAATAAATAAAATAAATAATGAAACATATGCTTAGTTTTTTCTAATCTGTACTAAAAGTCAAATTCATTATTTGTATCTATAGTTCCTGTTACCAATGCACTGTAAAACATTCATCACTAATGTGGATAGTACATTTAATATGAAATAGGCAAAGTAGATCCAATTACATTACTAGATGAGCTGTCCAATTTTGAAAGCAATGTAATTCTCTGCAGAGAAAATATAATGAATTATGTAATATTCCTGTGTGAAAAATCAGAACAGGATCCAGATATAGTAAAACCCAGAAGCTCTCCTTTGAAACAATGTTCTATGCAAGACAAATGAGAAAAGGGGCTAATTGCTGTAGAGGCTTTGCTGTCACAGGAGCCAGCAATATCATTCACAATGTATGGGAATGCCAATGGAGGAGAAAAAATGGTTGTGCCAAGATCCCTCCTTCAGCTATCCACCACCCTCTGTTTTCACACACAGTTCTTCATGTACAACTCTAAATATGATTTGTTCATTTGGCAGTTCTGATTTGTTCTAAATGAATGTACACGTTTAGGCTGCAATTCTACAAAGGGATCCATTAGCACAGCCCTTTGCAACCACATGGAGTCTCATTAACTTCAATTGGATTATCTGTGAGAGTCATTGTACTCTCAGGGGAGTAACCCTGAGGAGGTTCAGCTTCTTATACTACAACCAACCCTCACTCTGGGGTTGACCATAAATGTTGTAATGTTCCAAACTTTTCTAGGTACATGCTAGTACTACTTACATACCACTAGCTCAGAAAGGTCTGAAGGCTGTAGCCTGAGGTGGCTTCCAAATAAAACACTTCATATGGCTGATAAAAAAGGAGTCTTTAGAAAAGAGTACAGCTACCATAGACACAAGATGTTATTCAATTTTATAAGTCTTTCATCTAAATAATCTATGGTGTTATGAGTGACAATTGTAAAGAAATTCATTTTGACTTGGAACCTAATGCCCCTTCAAGCATGGAATTTGGGCCCTGTTCCAAAACCAGTTGAAGTCAATGAGAGTCCTTTTATTGACTGCAGTGCACTTTGGGTCAGGCTCTTGGTTAACAATCCTGAATGGAACCCTTCTTTTTTCCCATCTCTCAAATGGAATATGGAGAATTAAATAATACAAATGCAAAAATGACATTTCAGTGCTACGAAACATTTATTTAATTGTGGTATCTTGTGTGGTCACAGGTGTGTAACAACAATGGGAATTGTCACTGCAATCCTGGATGGGCTCCTCCTTTCTGTGATAAATCAGGTTATGGTGGCAGTATTGACAGTGGTCCAACTCATATAGGTAGGATACTGAAGCTCTTTCAGTTTGACTGTAATGTCTGATAAAATAAACTACTACTTACTTTCGTCTCCTTTTTATTTATATTATGGTAGCACATAGGAGCCCCACCCATGGACCAGGACCCCAGAGGATGGACAAAATCCTCTGCTGGCTTAACACCACTGACTTAAAGGGAGTTATCTGCAGTGTACTTATAGCTGTGCCAGTGCCAGGATATTAGAGAGATAAGGTGGGATTTAGTCCTGCTCACAATCTGGCCCCAACATTTATATTGTGTAAGGTTGTACTACAAAACAAATCTGATATTTTTTTCTTAAAAAATATTCTAATTGTTTAGAAATCATTATTTTTATAAAAACACAAAAATAAATATATTATTACAAAAACAGATACAAGTCTGTTTACATCACAAAAGTTCAAGTTGATTACAGCTGTGGGCTAAACCCTGTGCTCCTTAGTCACTTAAAGAATTGGTAGGATCATGCATGTGAATAAAGTGTTCAGGATTTGATCCACCCATCTAAGTAAATTTAGGAAATCCTGATAAGCAGAATGGGCCAAATCCTGCTTGCTTTTTATATATACCATAGAGCATGTTACACACTTTTTTATTTTTTGTATAAAAATCTAATTGATCCATAACTTTATAAAAAACCTTTTATCTGTTACTGAATTCTTATTTTGAAAAGAAAAACAACCTACTTTTGATTTGTCAGTGTGCTGAAGAAAATATGTCAAATCACAGAAATACTGAAAATTGGGATGTGCAGGCAAATAATTTTTTTTAAAGGTGAAATTGTGTTTTTCCGTTTCAGGGATCTTGAAAAAATAAACATTGTGGGAAAAGATAGAAAAGTTAGCACATTACTTTCATCTCTTAAAAAAAAAAAAAAAAAAAGCAAGCAGATCCTGGGGCCAGATCCTGCTTGTCTGATTTATACTATTAGTTACATTGACTTAATTGGAGCTACTTGTATGTGTATGCTGGTCAGAATTTTATCTCTGATTACTTAAAGGTTTTAGCATTCTCAACAAGAAGGTTCATATAGCAGCAAAATGTTTGCATAATGAAGTTAAACAAAATGATTAGCTCATGCTGTTTGCATTGCTTTTTTCTAGATACATCACTTAGAGATGGCTTGCTTGTATTTTTCCTGCTTGTGCTTCCAGTGTTGATTGCAGTCGTAATAGCATTTATCAAGAGAGATGCAATAAAGAGAAGGTTTTGCCGGAAAAGTAGAAGACGATACAGGTGTCAAAAATTTATTTTCATCACAACCAATGTCATTCTTGTCACAATAGAGTATTTCATCACTTGATATATCATGTTCTAATGCTACTCAGAGCAGGTCTTAATGTCACCAAGTATTATAAAGCCAGACCCCTGTGATGACTTTGTCTGTACTAGGGCTCCCACCACTTCTACCACCAGTAGAATTGTCCTGGTTTTATCAACAGTAAGAAATAGTTGTCAAAATACCCAGTCTAACCACAGCCTAAAGGGAGAATCTGCCTAAGTATTTATTGATTTTCTCTAGATTTGATGCTCATGATTGGATGATGCAAGATTCACAGGGTAATGAAACGTCATCTCTGTAAATTAAATTAGAAAGAGAGATCTGTAGCTTCTATGTTTTGTCATGTAAGGATGGTATCATGTCTTTCTTTAAGTGCAGCTAGTCACAAATGTACCTCACTATAGCTGTCTGTGTTATAAAATCTTCCAGCTGGGGAAACTCTATCCCCCATTGCTTCTTACTTCTTTAGAATATTAATAAACTAATTCTGGGTTTTGACAGATAAAAAGTACAGATACAGTCCATTTCTTTTCTGGAATAGGTTGGAAAAATTACTACATTTTGAAAAAAGTAAGTATAGGACTGGTGGTAGGATGCACTAAATTAGTTGCAGTGAAGAAGTAAAGGGAGATCATATCAACATTTGAAGGTCTAATTTGAGGGTCTGTTAAAGTTTGAAAAAGGGGGAGTGGATTCAGTGGTATTGTAAATAAGGTGACATTTCATCCTCTGGTCTTTAGGGGAACTTAAAAGTTAATACTGTATTCCATTGTGTTATTGATTAGATCATAGGCATTGCTTCAGATTTGCCATATTTACATCCTCTGAAACTGCTGTTTGGCTGGAGGCAGTTTTCTGTAAGGCTGGGTTACAGTGCAGTGGTTCAGAAAGCCAATGTTAGTTTCGGAAGATGATCTGTACAATGGAAAAAGCTAGAAATTTAGGCTCTGATCCTGTAATTGATAGTGTGTGAGTGGACTGTGCATGTGCAAGGCACCATTTAAATCAGTGTGCAGGCAGACGCATTATCAGGTGCAGTATTGGAACTTCCTTTTTTTTTAATTAATCCTTTTCTGTGAGAAACAAATTATGCAGAAAACCCTAAAACTGTGAAATACATATATATATGAAATCCACACTTGTAAATTCTGTATCTCCAAATAAAGATTAAAAAGAAAAGAAACACTGGGCCAGAAGTTGCCCTAAATTATGTTCATGTAGTTCTACACTTTTGGCCTCCCGGTGCGTTTGTGTTTTTCTCAGGCAGCAAAGTTTGTGGCTATTTAGGAACCTTTTTGTTTTCATTAAACTGTTCAGTTCCTCTCCTCTACTCACTTCTCAAGTATTGTTTTCTAATATATATTGTATTCATTTATTGTCATATTTGTATTAAGTAGCACCTGGAGGCACCCGTGGTACTAAGCTTTATATAAACATACAGTAGGAGATAGTCCCTGCCCTGAAGATCTTACAGACAAAATAGACAATTCAGATAAAGGGTGGTAAGGGAAATAGAGACACAGAGAAGTAAATGACTTGTCCAAGGTCATACAGTGACAGAACCAGACAAAGAACCCTGATCTCCAAACCCCGGATCAGTGCCCTAGCTACTGGGCCATACTGTTCCTTAAATGTAATTAATCTAGATTTATATTAATTTTTCTGATTATGTGAATTTTATTCTAGGGATAACAATACACAGCAACCAAAGCAAAATAATGAACCTAACCAGAATAACGCTATAAATAATCAGGTAAGACAATGTATGATCGTACTCTCTCCTGTTGAATAAATTTCACTGATGACTAAGTTACAGTACTTTAGAAATCATGGTGCATTTTTGGACTTCTGTGTGGTCTGACTTTGTGATATAATAGATTAGAGCCATACGAATATCACAGGGCATTTGAAGGGATTTACACCATTTTACTCAGGATTTAGGCCTATTTTATTATTGTTTAGGTTAGGATGAGAGATTCTACCACCCACTGGCCTCATGATCCTCCATTCAGCAAAGGGAAGCTGGGCAACACTCAGTAGTGCTCTTAGTACTGACCAGAGGTGCTTCCTTCTCACAGGAACTGAACATCAGTCTGCAGAGCTCTTTGCTAGCCCAAATAATGCTGGACCTAAACTGTGATCCACATAGAGCAATTGCCAAGCCAGCCCATAGGTCCATTTCTGGCAAAAATAAATAAGAAATGCTAAGCAAATATGAAGAATTTGCAGAGAAAATGAAAAAAAAGCACTGAAACTTTCATGGATTTTAAAATTAGGGAATAAAGCAAAATACTAGAAGTGTGACCTTGCTAAAGAAACCTCTTTAAAAATAAACTAAATTAATAGGAAAGTATGTTTGGAACACACAGTTTTGTTTTCTCTTTCCCATCTCCCTGGCACACTATCCATTAAAAAAAAAAAAAAAAAAAAAAAAAGCTGGTGTCATTTTGAAATGTTTGTGTTGTTTTATAGTCATGATGTTGAGAACTTGCCCCGAATGCCTTTAAGTTTTGTGTCTGCTGTCTTCAGTGTTTTCCCCAAATCCCTCTCTATTCTTTTCTTTATTCCTGTTTTTTGTCTTTTCTCTCATTCTAATTTCTCTTTCCTTTTTCTGTGTTCAGTTCTCTTGTTATTTAATAGTAAATTGTTTATAGAGCTTTGCAAATATTAACTTTTTACTTCTCATAACACTCCAGTGCAGTATTTAAGTGAGTGTAATCCCATTTTACAAATAGAGAAACTGAGCCATGGAGAAGGTTAAGTAAGTTGCCCAGCATCACTCAGGAAATCTGGGGTAGATGTCAGAATAGAACCCAGATTTCCTGGCTCCCAATCCTGTGGTCACGCCACAGGCCCCTACTCCTCATACTTCTCACACAAAGGCTTTTAATCTCTTCAATTCCATGCTTTTCATTTCCCAGACATCCTTCTGCTGCCCCTTCTGATAATTTTTTCAAAGTGCCTTGGGGATGAGCAGATAATCTGACCCCGACATACATACGTATTTTCCCTGTAGATCAGCATGAAAATGGCAGACTGCCACTTTCTAATGGCAATTGCTACACACTCAGTCATAAAGTAATAGTTTGTAGAGGAGAAAGAAAGTTCTGGAGCTGAAGCACAGTAGATCTGGCTCCTATTCCCAGCAGTGCCACAATCTTTGTGTGAGACCCTGGGCCTCAGTTTTCTCATCTGTATAATAGCGATGATAATGCTTTCCTACCTCACAGGAAATTTGAGAGGTTTGATAAATTATTTGCAAAGTGCTTTGAGATCCTTAGATACTTCTATAGAAATTCAAAGTATTATTAAATGCTAAACTCTTAAAACTGAAAAGGATTTGTCATAATTTTTGAAGTATTTTGTCAAAAAATGGTATTAAGTATTCTGCTATTTTTGACAAATGTATATAGTGTTCTCAGTTAAAGATTTACAATAGTATATTTATAATTTTATTTATTAATAATTAATAATTAGCCACATGTGTTTTTTCAAAGATATGTCTAGTGTTAATGGGTTTTTTGTAACTTCTTTTTATTTCATACTTGTTGCTCTCTTTTCCAGCCTGCAACAACCAATTCTGGAATTTTTACAATATCGCATTTTCCTGCTCCAAGGTTTGTAATTTTAAATTTTTTTACTGTATTTTTTAAAAATGTGTTCATTGCATTATCATCACAAACAAAGGGCGTAAAGCGGCTAGTAAATCCGGCACACTCCTAGCTCTCTTCTCTAGTGGCTTTTGTACAGTGTTTTGTACATTGTAAAATAGGCAATATTTAGTGTTTATATATTTGCAGAGAAGTTTTCAAAAATCTTTTCTTGTCGTCATTCTGAAGTCACACAATGCTATCAAGATGGCCCTATACTAGAGAGACATTTTTCTTCATTAAGAAGCAAATCCAGCCTGCTATCAAGGATGCATAGATAACAGCACCAGTGTTTCTGTTATGCAAGGTGGGGAGCTGATGACATGGGCCCATGTAGGGAATGTGCATCTCCTGGACTGTGCCATGTGTAGCTCCCTGTGAACTTCCTGTAATAGAACACTAAACTGTATTATACTATTCCACTGCTAAGTGGCATTGTTTGTAAAATATCTTATTTAAATAAACCTCGGACCATTGTCAGAGCATTAAAGGATCTTGTGATGAACGTATCTGGTATGTATTAGCAAGCTCTGTAGTCAGTCCATATCTAGTACAGGAACATGACACTTTCTGCATAGCAAAATAGAGACTGGAATGTTCAAAAGATAACCTGACCCAAGGATCCTCACAGGGGAAAGAGAACACGCTGCAGAGGTTACTCAAGCCATTGGAGTGGCTGCTGAACTTTTCTGTGGCCTGGAGGGAAAGTGGGAAGGATTCCTGCCCACTGTGCATCTGGTATGTGCCCAGCCCAGCTACCTGGGCCATCCTACTCGTATTTCCATTAGCCTAATTCTCTGAGTGGTCTTAAATGACTGACTCATCACATCAATGCATTCTTTCGCAGTCTGGGTAGCTACAAAACACTTCTGTTACTGACTCTTATTCCTTAATACCTTACTGTGTTATAGCCGTCCTCGAGGATACGTCATCAAAGAACTGTCATCCAGAGTTTTCTGTAATTGTGGGAATTGTTTGCTCAACACTAAATGCATGTGGATGTACAAATTCCCTTGCAAGTTGTAATTTATTTAAATGCCTTACAAACCAAACTAGAGGCTGCAGACTGATTATTGTGGTAGGTGTCTGATATTAGCCTTATGAAAGATGAAATCATATGCAGCCACCTCAGCATTCAAAAGAAGTGCAAAAATAAACAGAGTTCTTGAGAAAAAAAATGAGCAACTGTTTTTAAAAAGCATTTGAGGTAATATTGTAGGGGGCGGGAATGCTGAAGCAGTACTGTTTAAAAACCTCTCAAAACAGTTCCTCTTCCATCTTTACATATCAGTATATTAATATCTTCATTGGTGCTAAATGCTTTTTACTGGTTTCTACAGTAGAGAATTATGAAATATTGTTGTATCTTCAGCCTTATATCAGTCACAAATGCTGCCATTGACAACCTCTTCGGAATGAGAATGTACATGGCTGCATCATTGTGGAGAAAAATGTACCATCAAATTTTCTGAAATTTCCAGTAGAAAGTTGGTCCTGAAATAACACACAATTCCAGAAAAGAAAACGTTAATAACTACAATGTGGGGCCTGCTTCCACTGAAGTTAATAAAAGAATTGGTTCCATATCTAAGCTCAAGATACTCCAGCTTTTTGGATTATTATCACTTATAGCAGACAAAGTGTACTTAGTACTTCAGAAACCAAGATGCAATCAAAGACCTTAGGTCTGAAGTATTTCTCTGTGCCTATGTTACAACTCTTATCTTTTGTTTGTCTTTTCTATTTAGATGGTAAGCTTTTCAGGGAAGAGACTGTCTCTTATTATGTGTATGTGCAGTGTCTAGCACAATGGGGCTGCGATCTCACAAAGCCTGTTAAGTGCTACCATAATATTAATAGTAAATAATTACTAACATTAAAAATATTTTAAAATGGGAGATTCAACACCTTTGTAACAGGCACTTGAGAAATAACATGGATAGGTAGATTTCCTGATACTAATGATCTTTCTCAGCTCCTGAAATATGGTATCAAACATGCACTAAAAGTATTTTTCACTCTTTAGGCAGCCAATACAAAATCAGTTTCCTGCAGCTCCTTCAAGATCTCATCAGCGACCACCTGTCCCGCCCAGACCTGTTGTCTGAAAGCCATTTTTAGGAGTCCTCACAAATTCAGACAAATGCCTTGAGTAAACTGAAAGAAAATGTGGCAAAGGTAAATTAATGACGTATTTTAGAATTGTTATTTTTTTCTTTGTTATATGAAAGTCTCAATCTTGCAGTCCTAGGAGTCAGAACTACCTTTGAAACATAATAGACTGTTTCATCAGAAAAGGCATGATGCTGAGGGGAGATGAACACCTACCATTCAACTTCAGTGGAAGTTACAGGTGCCCAGCTCCACCCAGGCCTTTTTTATCAGAAGGCATAAGAGCCCAACTCTTACCTATAATATGTACAAATAATCATCTCTTCCACAACCTAGACTTTGAGGCACAGCACAAAACTAGCAGCCAGGGAGAAGGGGAGTTTAAGATGGATTTAACTCACCTTCCTAATCCTAAGCCTCTCTGAGGCTCTTGTGTAACTCAGGCAGCTCTGGAGGCCTAAGTTACAACTTCATTGGGCTGTCTGGTGGGAAGCGGCACTGCCTAGCATCTCTGCAGGACCACTGTGCTGGAGCCCTACCTCACCACTCTTTTATGCTAGGGTCTGTGAAGAGATCCTTGGGAGGCAGCATTACGGCTGTCTTCTGAGTGCCTCAGAACCAAGGCTTTTAGGGCTCTTTTATGCCACTTCAGTCCTTTTACACAATGTCCTGGGGCTGGAGCAGTGGTGATACTTATTAGCAATATTACATTTAAACTCAACTATTACAAATAAACAAAAGAATTCTGGTGAAGAGAATATGGGTATAAATAATGAATGTAGCCTCAGCAATAATTTTTACTTTATTACACATATCCTTGTGTACTACCTTATTTACTATACATTTCAGGAAAAAGACTAGCTGCTTAACTACATATTAAATGTTTACTGGTAATTACAATCTGAGATTTCTAGGAATACATCAGCTCTGAAATGAACACATTATAGTCTTGTAGTTCTAAATGTGACACTATCAGCAAGGAGTTTTAATTTAAAAGAAAATAACTAAAATTGCACAGAGTTTGGCAAAATGGACAACTAATGGAATGAGGGCATGGCGAATCATTACATATATCCAGGGTGAAAACACAGTGGAAAAAGAGAAAATGTTAAAGGTGATTCAAAGTGATAGGAATGATAAAATAAAATTAACCAAAGGACACTTCAGGCTAAATATCAGGAAGATTTCCCAGTTGTGGGCCATATCCCTCCCTCCTGAGTCTGTGTGAGACACCTAAGGTGAAGGAAAGCTCCGTAAGAACTGAGTTTGTTCTGTTCTTCTCAGAGGAATTTCCAATAAGGCTGATGGGGAAACAATGTACATTTCTCTGATCCCTTTCCCCTCCCAACATGGATCTCACTGCTACCTGAGCTGCTTTCTGTGCTCACTCACGCCTCCCTAGGGAAGGGAGCACTATAGCAAAGACATTCTTTCACATAGAATGGTGAGATCTATGACTGTTGGGCCAGCTTCATGTGTGAATCTTGGGGGCATAAACTAACATCCTAAAATCTATTAACTTATGGATTTGTCTCCCAAAGGAACAGTGGAAACCCCTTTATTGTCATTTTACAATTGAACCAGACAATGAAACAGAAAATATACTGTAGAAAAACAAAACTCAGCACTGACAAGGAGATGGATTAGATGACCTAAGTCTCTTCCATTTGTAATTTCTCAGTCTGTGGAAGGCAACCATTATTTTTAGTTATATTAAATGTGTGCCCATTGTTAACCTATTGCTTATTGTTTTAATAATAATAGTATGACATGCTGGCAGTATCTTAGTACAACTTGTTAATGTTAGCATATTTAATAGTACCTTTATTTTTTGAATATAAGAAATATAAAAGTTGTCAATTTTGTACTCTAGTAGTGTATATACATCAGGAATCAGTAAATCATTTGCACTGGTACTTCTGATACGGAAAAAAATGTTTACTGAAAACTAGCATTGTAATTTATTTCAAACTAAGTCTGGATAAAAACTGATGGTTTATACCTATATTGGTTGTAATAGCATTCACACATCTAATTTATTATGGAAATACTATCCAGTGTTTCAAGGAGCATTTTGTTATTCCCACCTTGTTAAGTGAATTGACTCAAGCAATAGAGTCAGAGTGTATCTCTTAGAATTTCAGTAACCTCCATATTAAACAAAAATAAAAATGTATCCTATTATCCATGTACATTAATAAAATAGTGTATGAAGTAAAATAGAAGTATACTTTTAAAATCACAGAAGGAAATGTTTGTTCTTGGTTTTGTTTTAAAAGTATTAAAGTTCTGTGAAAGTGTGTTTTTTCTGTCAAAATACCTAGGGATGCACATTTTGCATGGATAAAATCACTATATATGGGCTCCAACCAAAATCCTTCACCCAAAGACTACAAATGTATTGTTCAAGATACTCTGTGGTACTGACAGAAGAATTTTTCTCTATAGCATCTTATTTTAAGTGCTTGAGTATTGTAAATCAATACTTGTGAAACATGTAACATTAAAAAGTAAAAATATTTACATATCTATAATTTTCTGAGTATATGTAGGTACGTTTTTTTTTACAATGGGCAAATATATTCTAATTGCAACAACTTCTGGAAAATGAATTAATGGTAAGATAATTTATTTAAGAGCATTTGTTTGAAAATATGTCTCCAAGATATATAATAATATTTCACAGAATTTTTTTTTTTTTTTTTTACTGAAGTGGTTAAGAAAAAGGTGCAGTAGGGGGACCACTACTGCCATCTACCTGTGGTAATTCACAAATGAAATAAATGACTTTGGTATTAATCCACTTAATTTAGGAGATTTTCTATGTCCTAATAAGGAGAGGATGGAAACTACTCAAAATAGTTAAATCCCAAGCAGACTGCAAAGAGCTACAAAAGGATCTCTCAAAACTGGGTGACTGGGCAACAAAATGGCAGATGAAATTCAGTGCTGATAAATGCAAAGTAATGCACATTGGAAAACATAAAATTATGGTGTCTAAATTAGCTGTTACCACTCAAGAAAGATCTTGGAGTCATTTTGGATAGTTCTCTGAAACCATCTACTCAATGTGCTGCAGCAGTCAAAAAGGCAAACAGAATGTTGGGAATCGTTAAGAAAGGGATAGGCAATAAGATATAGAAGCAATATATTTTCTATAAATCCATGCTATGCCCACATCTTGAATACTGCGTGCAGATGTGGTAGCCCCATTTTGAAAAAGATATATTGGAATTGGAAAAGGTTCAGAAAAGGGCAACAAAAATTATTAGTAAAAAGAAAAGGAAAACTTGTGGCACCTTAGAGACTAACAAATTTATCTGAGCATAAGCTTTCGTGAGCTACAGCTCACTTCATCGGATGTAGCTCACGAAAGCTTATGCTCAAATAAATTTGCTAGTCTCTAAGGTGCCACAAGTCCTCCTTTTCTTTTTGTGGATACAGACTAACACGGCTGCTACTCTGAAACCTGTCAAAAATGATTAGGGGTATGGAATGGCTTCCATGTGAGGAAAGCTGAATAATACTGGGACTTTTCAGCTTGGAAAAGAGGCAACTAAGGGGGGATATGATTGAGGTCTATAAAATCATGACTGGTGCTGAGAAAGTAAATAAGGAAGTGTTGTTTACTCCTCCTCATAACACAAGAACTAAAGATCACCAAATGAAATTAATAGGCAGCAGGTTTAAAACAAACAAAAGGAAGTATTTTTTCACACAACACACAGTCAACCTGTGGAACTCTTTGTCAGAGGATCTTGTGAAGGCCAAGACTATAACAGGGCTAAAAAAAGAACTAGATAAATTCATGGAGGATAGGTCCATCAATGGCTATTACCCAGGATGGCCAGGGATGGCGCTCCTACCCTCTCTTTGTCAGAAGCTTGGAATCAGCAACAGAGGATGGATCACTTTATGATTACCTGTTCTGTTCATTCCCTCTGGGGCACCTGGCACTGGCCACTGTCGGAAGCCAGGATACTGGGCTAGATGGACCTTTGGGATGACCCAATGTGGCCATACTTTTGTTAACTTCAGTCAAGTTCTAATGTAAACTAGAATACGCCTAAAAACATTTAACTCATTTTTTTGGAGACTGACTAGATCTCAGGTTTTAAAAACATGTGGACAATAATTTCACCACTTATACTATCCGTGAAAATACTGTACTTGGTATTTTGTAGACATAGTAACATTATATGCATCTATTCATTGTAGAGGCCACATAGTGAGTCAATCTGACTAAGCAGAGGAGGGCAGTTAGGTCTGGTCACTTCTGATTTTGGCTCTGCAGACATTTTGGGATCTTAACCAAGGGCCCAGATCCTGCAAGCTAACCCGACTAACGCAGTCCCCTATCCCCACAGTTTCACCCACACGAGTGGAGCTCCATGTCTGTGCAGGGCTCCATCAACACAGCTAAGTTTGCGGGCTCGGGATCCATGTCAGGTAAGGCAAAACCTGCTCTCAGTCTGATAAGTAGCCTCATTCACTTCAGGAAGACTACAAAGGTCAATCCGTAATGTGGATCTCTCTGTACTTGGTTTCCACCCCCTTTGGCTCACCATAGCGGTTTCACCAGGGTGTTCTGAGAAGCAGTGTGAGACGTAAAGTGCTGGGGAAGCACTGAAAGGTTTGCCAGGAAGCTCCCATTGCACGGCAAGGGCTATTTTCGCCTCCAGCTGCACAAACCAAGGAGACCGATCGATGGAAAGGAGACCTTCATACAGCTGAAAAATCCAACAGCGGCCGGGTCTGGGAGATGGGGCAGCCCGCGAGGCCAGGCTGGGCCACCTGCCGGCAGGGCAGCCGCTTCCCCACTGGGCCCCTGCAGCCCCGAGACTCCCCCCAAGCGCCCCCCAGGCGGGGGCGTTTCACCCCCGTTCTTCCCCACGGCCTTGAACGGGGAGCAGAGGGACGAGAACCCCGCACAGGCGCAGCGGCCTCCCGAATGTCTGCGCGGGCATGACGATGGGCCCAACGCCGGCCCATGGGATGGGAAACTGGCGACACTGCGCGTGCGCATCTAGGCAACACACTTGCAAGCGCGCATGCGTGTTTTTGAAAGGGCGGCATGCCAGGCGCTGACAACGGCACGCGCAAGGGGCCGCGCGCCACTCCGAGTCTTCGCCTCCCGACACGGAGCCGCTCGCTGTCAGTTGCCCCGCCCCGATGGAGGCTGCCGGGACCCGGCGGCTGGGCGTGTGCATCTTGTGCGGGCTGCCGGCAGCGGGCAAGTCCACTCTGGCGCGGGCGCTGAAACACAGCCTGCAACGCCGCGGGGATCCAGGCTGCGACTGCGCCCTCCTGACCTACGATGACCTCATTCCGCAGGAGGCCTTCAGCCAACCAGAGACAGAAGTGGGGCTCGTAGAACAACACCCATTGGTCAGTACAGATTTTGCCCTTCCTATTGGTTAGCGTAGATTGACCTCCCCTTTATTGGCCAGCGCTGCTCTGCGCAGCCCTGGAACCTTTTCAGTGCTAACTGCGCTGGCCGCGGGCAGTTGCCTGCCACGCCCCTCCTCGGGCTTGAGCGAGTGGCGGCACGTGCGCTGGCCTTGCTCCACTCAGGGCGGGCTGTGTCCCAGGCACTGCCCCTCCCCACTGCTGAGGGCGGAGCTGACCCGCCCCTCCCCAGTGTGAGGGCAGAGCTGACCCCGCCTCGTGGCCGGGCACTGCCCCCCCCCCAGTGCTGAGGGCGGAGCTGACCCGCCCCCCCAGTGCTGAGGGCGGAGCTGACCCGCCCCCCCAGTGCTGAGGGCGGAGCTGACCCGCCCCCCCAGTGCTGAGGGCGGAGCTGACCCCGCCTCGTGGCCGGGCACTGCCCCTCCCCAGTGCTGAGGGCAGAGCTGACCCCACCGTGGCCGGGCACTGCCCCCCCCAGTGCTGAGGGCGGAGCTGACCCCGCCTCGTGACCGGGTACTGCCCCCCCAGTGCTGAGGGCGGAGCTGACCCCGCCTCGTGACCGGGCACTGCCCCCCCCAGTGTTGAGGGCGGAGCTGACCCCCCCCCAGTGCTGAGGGCAGAGCTGACCCCGCCTCGTGACCGGGCACTGCCCCCCCCCCCCCCAGTGCTGAGGGCGGAGCTGACCCGCCCCCCCAGTGCTGAGGGCAGAGCTGACCCCGCCTCGTGGCCGGGCACTGCCCGCCCCCCAGTGCTGAGGGCGGAGCTGCCCCCCCCCAGTGCTGAGGGCGGAGCTGACCCCGCCTCGTGACCGGGCACTACCCTTCCCCAGTGCTGAGGGCGGAGCTGACCCGCCCCTCCCCAGTGCTGAGGGCGGAGCTGACCCCGCCTCGTGGCCGGGCACTGCCCCTCCCCAGTGCTGAGGGCGGAGCTGACCCCCCCCTCCCCAGTGCTGAGGGCGGAGCTGACCCCACCGTGGCCGGGCACTACCCTTCCCCAGTGCTGAGGGCGGAGCTGACCCGCCCCTCCCCAGTGCTGAGGGCGGAGCTGACCCCGCCTCGTGGCCGGGCACTGCCCCTCCCCAGTGCTGAGGGCGGAGCTGACCCGCCCCTCCCCAGTGCTGAGGGCGGAGCTGACCCCGCCTCGTGGCCGGGCACTGCCCCCCCCCAGTGCTGAGGGCGGAGCTGACCCTCCCCTCCCCAGTGCTGAGGGCGGAGCTGACCCCACCGTGGCCGGGCACTACCCTTCCCCAGTGCTGAGGGCGGAGCTGACCCGCCCCTCCCCAGTGCTGAGGGCGGAGCTGACCCCGCCTCGTGACCGGGCACTGCCCCCCCCCAGTGCTGAGGGCGGAGCTGACCCCCCCCCTCCCCAGTGCTGAGGGCGGAGCTGACCCCACCGTGGCCGGGCACTACCCTTCCCCAGTGCTGAGGGCGGAGCTGACCCGCCCCTCCCCAGTGCTGAGGGCAGGGTTGCCTCCCTATATGGTCCCTCCTCGTCTTCCCCCAAATGCAGACTGTATCCCAGGGACTGCTCCTTCTGTACTGTCTAAGGCAGTGTTATTTTCAACCCACAAGTGCCACTTTGTGGGCACTCCCCCTCTTCTTCCTCAGAAGGCCACTTGTTCTTCCTGATACCTCTGAGCTCAACGTGGGTGACACACGCACGAGGCCATTGTGTCTGTTCCCATCCCACAGCTGAGCCTGGGAATTTCTGCCTCAACTAGGGGGGGTTTCTTCTGGGGAAAGCTAGTGGGGAAGGTGACCCAACGGCAGAGCTTTAAAAGTGGTCCTACCCTCCCCCAGCAAAGGCCAAATCCTGAGAGAGGCCGAGCATATGCAATTTATGTTGAGATCAAAGGACATTGTGAGCACGTGGCACAGGCCCTGCAGCCCAATACCATCTCTTTGTTCAGCTCTTCACTTCTGACCATTTCTCGCATTTCCACTCTGTTTTGCCTCTCTTTCTGCCTTTCCCTGCAGAGTACACCCAGACCCCAACTGCTATGGGAGGGGACGATAATCAATTACTTTAGACACAGAGGGACCACAATTGTCCCTGCCTAGCAGCTCTCATTTTAGCTAAGTGTTTATTTCCTAAACACAAGAGCAAAGAAATTCAGTGGTAATGTCAAAATTCTACCCAAACCTCACTCTGGAGTCTAAATATTGAGGTATGAGCCAGTGTTAAATCTGCTGCCATATGTTAATAATGAGTGAATTAAAGACAGCAACAAGAGGCCTCCTTCCTTTGAAGTACATGAAAATGTTGCCATGTAGGTATGGTCCCAAGTTCTCTGGCTGAAGAGCTTGTATCCAAACTGAAATAGATATAACACCTGACAACTGCACACCGTTCAAGCACAAAGACATAAAAATGTGTGAGGCGATCAACCTTTGGGCATTGATTCAGCAATGCAATTAAGCACATGCTTAAATCATTATTAAGCAAACACATGTTAGCATATGCCTGATGTTAAACATGTGTTTAACATGTTGAACATGCCTGATATTAAACATGTGCTAAATAAGGGCTTTTGCCACAAAGGTGGCCATCGGGGAGGAAAAGTGATAGACTTATATGGAATTGGAAGGCTATGGTGTGGGTAGTAGGCAGCATGAAAGAAAGTGGAAGGCTGAAGAAGAAAGGAGTCACAAGAACCGTCATAAGGGAGAACTGGAAGGAACATGAGAAGCGTAGGGGGCGGGAGTTAGTATTTGTTAAATTAAACGTTAATATTAAATGTGAAATACTTTGTTTTTTTCATAGCTGTCTTGCTGGAAATTGTACCGACATGAACTGTTAAAGTACCTTGAACACTTCTTACATGCTCTTATTAATGGAGATCATTTATGTGCTCCAACAAACAGAACTGAAGCAACATGGAAAAGTTTTGTTTCCTGTTTCAAAGAACAAGGATTAATATCTTCAGAAATACATGATGCCAAATCTTGTCATTACGTAATAAATACGACCACTTCCAGACCATTGTATTTTGTTTTGGATGACAACTTTTATTATCAAAGCATGAGATATGAAGTGTACCAGCTAGCTCGCAAATGTAATTTTTTTTGTCCTTTACATGCATTAATTCCAGGTTTTATAGCAAAATAATTATTCTGCAGATTCAGTGAACTTTAACTGCTTAGTCCATTTTGGAAGTTATTTAATGGTAAAATAAATTTTAAATTGCTAAAATATTTAAAAATAAAGCACAAGCTCGGACTAGTTTCTCTGCCTTATAGGCAACTTCTAGTTTAGGTAAAATTTTTCTATTTCTCACACACATAGTTTTCAGAAAGCATTACTTTAGCAGTTTAAAATTACTATTTTCTTCAAAGCAAATATTTTGTGAAATTCTTTTAGATTCACTGGGCTTCTGCCAGTTATTTTTAGACTGTCCACTTGAGTCCTGTTTACAGAGGAATTGTCTGAGAAGTCAGCCATTACCTGATGAGACCATATGTCTAATGGCAAGAAAAATAGAAGTACCAAATCCTGAGAAAAACACGTGGGAACAAAATAGCCTAATTCTGAAAAGTGTCGAATGCACTTCAGAAGATAAGTATGTTGTGATATTAAAGTTCTCCTTTATATACTTTGCTTTCATAGAGAGGCAAATAGCAATTTTCATGCACTACGTATGTGCAGTATGTTGTACACACTCTGTAGAGCTATTTCTGGAAGCCAGGGAATTAATATAAATGCACATAGAAAATATTTTAAAACTTGAGCCAATAGTGGTTCTACAGCAGGCTTAAAAGGATGCTTGTGCCTATTTTTAACAAGGTTCTACACATGCATGCAAAAAATGCTTCTGCACAGTCTTCTTAAGCTTTGTTTTTGTTTATATTTTTGGGAAAACAGCTTTCTAATGAAGATGCTAAAACGCCTTTATTAAGAGCACAGCTAGATTTTAATATTTTTAAAACAATTGTAATTCTCTGCAGATTTCTACAGTGGGGATAGTGTTACAAACAAAAGTGAAAGGAATAAGATGGTGTCCTTTTCCTTACAAAATTATTCATGTTAATTGATTCTTATTAATTTTCCCAAATCACAATCCTTTAAGATATTTTTTCTCCACAAAGCTCTGGACAGACACTGATGGCGCCATAGTTGAGGTCATGTTGAGATTTTCAGTTGAAACAGGGTTTCAATCTCTTTTTTGGGGATGAAAAGCAATGATCATCATAACCAAAATTACATAACTTCTTATTGTGGTTAGGGCCCTACCAACTTCACAGTCCATTTTGGTCAATTTCATGGTCATGGGATTTTAAAAATTGTAAATTTCATGATTTCAGCTATTTAAATCTGAAATTTCAGGGTGTTGTACTTGTAGGGATCCTGACCCAAAAGGGAGTTTTGATTAGGTTGCAATGTTAAGTAGGGGGGATTGCAGTACTGCTACCCTTACTTCTGCACTGCTGCTGCTGGAGGTGCTGCCTTCAGAGAAGGGCAGCTGAAGAGCAGCCCAGCTCTGAAGGCAGAGCCACTGCCAGCACAGAAGTAAGGGTGGCATGGTATGGTATTGCCACCCATGTGGGCGTCGGGTATCGTACGCAGGGGGAGGCTGTGCCTCCCACAACAGCCCACGCTCTGCCCCCAGATCCCCTCCCCACACTCTGCCCTGACCCTGGCTGGCTGGGGCTGGCCGGCCTATTTCCCACAGGGACTCGGGGCAGCTGGCGCTGGGGCCACGCTACCTACCTGGCCCAGGGCTGGGGGTGCTTTGGCTGAGCTGCCAGGCCACTCAGGGCTGGGGGTGGCCAGCTGGGGCTGGGAGCGGCCACCTGGGGCACCAGGGCTGAGGGCACTGTGGCTGCACCACCTGGGGCTCTGGGCTCCTGTGGGGGAGGGGGCAGACAGGGAGGAGGAAAAGAGGGGGCTCAGGCACAAGGCGAGGGGCCGAGGGCTAGCCTCCCCCAATGGCCGGGTCATCTGCTGCCCATGGCCTCCCTTACTTCTGTGCTGCTGCTGGCGGGGCGCTGCCTTTGGAGCTGGGCACCTGGCCAACAGCTGCTGCTCTCCAGCTCCCCAGCTCTGAAGGCAGCGCAGACAGAAGGGTGGCAGTTCCACAACTCTCCTAAAATGACCTGTGGCCTCCCTGCAGCAACTCCCTGTTGAGTCAGGACCCCCAATTTGAGAAACGCTGGTCTCCCCTGTGAAATCTGTAGAGTGTAGGATAAAAGCACACAAAAGACCAGATTTCACGGTGGGAGACCAGATTTCATGGTCCATGACACGTTTTTCATGGCTGTGAATTTGGTAGGGCCCTAATTATGGTACAGATTTGTGACTGACCTTGCCAACACTTATGCATGTGAATAAATGTATCCATGTGAGAAGTTTCACTGAAGTCAAATAAAGTTAAACACTTGAAACTTTAGATAGATATAGATTTAAACAATATCTCTTGGATAGGATCATTTACATAGATATAAAGAACAAAGATATTATCTCAACTAATCATAAATTATTTATTCCAGAAAATTTTATAAAATAAAATGTCAAAAACTGACGTACAACTTTAAGTATCAAAACCTGATTTATACAATTTAATATGTCAAAACCTCTTTACCCTGGCAAATTATACAATTCATTGTGTGCATTTTGAAAAAGTTTGTAAGTCAGTATTTTGGGCTAGAGTTAAGACTGTTGTTAGGAATAAGTATGGTGAGTTTTCAAATGTCAGTACTGCCATTAACTGAATTTTGGAACTGTAATAGTAATAACATATTTATGTAATTTACTTTAAGTGATAGTTGTGATAGTTTCCATAATTTGTAATGTGTATTTTTTGTTGTTGTGATGTTCTTCTTGCCCCCTTGTCTTGTCTAAGATTTACATTATTTACTTTGCAACCTTAACTGAGAATCAGCTGTTTGGGTTTTTTGTGCCATTATATGTTGATTTTACAAAATGAGAGAAAAGGTGTCAATAACATTGTTTTTTAGTTTGCAGGTGATTAATTTGTTGGTTACTGCTTTGGAAAATCCAGTGAAACAAATTGAGGAAAATACTGAGCAAAAGGTAGTACTAATTGTCTTTAAACAAATACCCTCCTGCAGATTATATTGAAAGACTTAATTGCACATTTTTAGTTATGCTGTTCACCTTGGTGTCTAAAAATGAGAAATTCCCTCCACAGTTCTTGCTTGCAAAAGCACAGAGGAAAAAGACTGTGTACAGAATGAGTTTTCGCTATGAAAAATAGTGACTGTGCCACAAATTCTTAATTAAGTCATCTGGACTGCATTTTAACAAGCTTTGAATATGTTCTACAGTAGTTAAGATAATGCCTCCCACAACTGACTGACTGCATTGGGAGGGAAATCGTATGCTGTCCCCCTTAAAGGGGTGGTACAGATAGTTGTACCGGGGAAAAGCAGAGACACGCCATGAGGTAATGCCATGGTGCATTTTCCATGCTACTCCCAACACAAAACTGTGGCTAAATGCTGTAATCTGCCCCTGAATCATGAATACTTACTTACATACAGTAGGAGAGGGACACACAGAAGCGGGTGAAATTCTAAAGAAACTGAACATTTTTGGATGCATTTCTACTCTTAAATATAACTTTCTCTTGATCTTGGATAGGAAACAGACAGAGCCATTTGTGCAGCTAGTATTCTCCACCAAGCTGATCAGGCTTTCAGACGAATTGTCTCTCAAACAATGAAGGATGTGAAAGGTATGCATGGCATATTCTAACTGTCATTCTCCACGGGTATATAGCTCAACTGGTAACTAACATAAGGCTGAAACTGTGAAATACCCGTACACTGAAATAGTATAAGATTAGACCCTAGGGTCCTGCAAGTAAAACTCGTGTGAAACTTTATTCTCATGAGAAGTCCCACTAAAGTTAGTGTTCACAGGACCCAGGCCTAGTTCTTTGAAACTTAGCAGGCATGTGAAGATAAAACTATAGTTTTATTTTTCTTTTAGATAAAAATATTCTTCCAAGTGAGATGAAGATTCTGGCAGAAGAACTTAATAAGCTTAAAGCAGAGTTTTTGGAAGATTTACGACAAGGGAATCATCAAAAAAATCAATTTTGTCTGCCAAGCGGTGAATTTGTTACAAATGTCATTACTTCATTCCAACAAGTGACTGACAATGTAGCGATGAGGGGTTTTTTTAAATGAGCACACTGTGTTTTCAGTGTAAGGAATGCCAGAAACGTGATAGTGTTTGCCGTCTGCTGAATAAGTTATCTGAGGAAGCCACTGCTGCCATGTGTGAAGGTTGATGTTAATTTATAAATTCATTTCTGTCACAATGTTATGAAACCAAAAAAACATTAACAACTCAGGTGTTTCATTTTTAAGACCAGGCCAACAATAGGAAGAAATGAGTTTTGAAGATGAAAGAGATTTTGGAGCTGTAGTCCCCTGAATTCTAATCTGTGTCTCTTAAAACATCTTTAGTGCAAATCTTTGAACTCCTTCCGTGGCTCCTCCATCCTTAATGTTCTTCGTCCTTGCTTCTGTATTTCCTAGATTTTCCATGTATCCATCTCTCTGTTCCTTTCTCATCTCATATTATCCCAGTTTTTCTTTTTTTCAATGTCACTTACCCTTTTTCCATAGAACAAATAATAGAAGCTCAAATCTTCCTCCCAATCCTTTGTTCTTCCAAAGTATTTATAGCTAGGCAACAATGATGTACATAAGTAGAAAAGATCTGGTCTCAAATGTTGTTTGCGCTCAGTAATTAACATCGTCCTATATTATCAAAGTCATCGTTCCTATTGGGACCGTCATCATCCTGCATAATAATAGCGTGAATCATAGCATCTGTAAAAAATTATAGGAAATTATAAATTGTCTTATTTAATAGTCAGTACACACAGTATTACATTAACTGTATGATGCTAGGTAATATTAATAAAGAGATTGTATTAGGATATCTTTGTTGTACACTTTGACTTTTGTCTTCCACGGCTGTTGTTTGTTATAGTAATGTGGATAACTGATTGCACCTGCTGGGCCTTTCTTTCTAAGTAACACACGGTCAATGTGTATCACATTTGCATGCTCTCTACTCTGCAATATTTGGCAACAGAGATCAAATCAAACCTGCAGCAATGCATCTTCTAGACTTGACACTTGCACTGTGTGGAGAGAAAAATGGTATTCTCTCGCTCCCTGAAAAACAGACAGTGTCTGGCTACTTTAGGTAATTAATAGTAGAGGTAATAAAGTGTTTAATATTAAGCCAGGCAAGATTCAGGCCCTGTAACTAAAAGTTTTCCTGCTGCTTATGCTAGTATAGCTTTCTCTAGCACTATGCTGCTTATCCCCTTGAATCAGAACAGTAATAGAAAAAAAACTTATGCCGCAGTTAGTGCACGCAGCTGGCAGCAGGGAGACTTTTGGTTCTAATCCTTATGCTCTGCTGATTTGGAGCAAGGACTTGAACCTGCCTTTCCCACATCCCAGGTGAATGCCCGAACTACCAGGCTACAGACTCAGTGTCTTTTCCTGGCTCCCCAAATTATTATTTATACGAAGTCGAAGAGCTTCAACAGGGGAGATTGACCCACCCCAGAATATGATCTTGTGGTTAGAGGAACTCTCCTGGGAGGTGCAACATGGATTCAAGTCTCTGCTCCAAGTGTAGCAGAGCAGGGAGTTGACTCTAGGTTTCTTACATCCCATGTTAGTGCATTAATCAACAGGCAGTGCGTTGTTCAGAGGTATGCTGGGGAAGACAAGCGTGCTCATCCTCAGCTGTTTTTTTGTCCAACTTGGTAGACGTGCTCTGGGGAGATGGGTGGGGCAATGCCTAGTTTTGAGAATCCTGCTGGGGTTAGGCATGAGCAAGGGCTCTGAGCAGTTTGTTAGCTCTGGGACATTATCAGGACAGACTGTGTTCTACACGCCTATCCTGTGACAGGGTGAATCTCTGGTGCGAGGTCAGTAAAACTAGACTTCAGCAAAAGCACCAGGAATGACCCCCCCCCCCCATACTGGCAAATAGCTAAAAAGCTTGCAGCTTTACAGATTTTCCAGACAGGTGATCAGTGCAGGGAACATATTAAGAGGCTGAAGAGAAAGTACCAAAAGACCAGCGATAAGAACGGCACCTTGGGCAACTCGCCAGTGGCCCAATGGCATGCTCGTTTTATGACGACTTGGACTGGATTCTGGGCACTGCGCCCAGCACGGAGCCAATTGTGCTTCATGACCGCTTGGTCAGCTGGCATGGTGCCCTGTTGACATGGGGACTGATGGGAACCAGCAGCAGGATCCCAGTGAAGAGCATTAAGTGACTTCTATTGAAACCAGTCAGATCAGGCTGTGGATCACAATCATTAGCAAATTCTTGGTCCCTATTCAGAAGAGCTGTTTGATTTCTCCGCCCCGTGGAACAGCCTGCTGCCGAACCTTCAGCAAACCCCGTGTAGGCAGAAGCTGTCCCAAAGCCCAGTATGTGTCTGACTCAAATTTAGAGTTTATTATTAAAGTAATGTGAGGGATTTCTGCTCTGAGTAGCAGTGCAAAAATTCTGAGCCCCAGCTACCAGCATGTGACCTCTAATGGCAGATTGTATCACAGTGCCTTGGTGTTCCTCCTTCCCATGTCCCCCACAACACTGAGTTCAAAATGGTGATTTGGAATTTCAGACATTCATAAACAGCTGTAAAGATTATTTTAACTGTAAAGTCACAGAAGTTTGCTTGGGTCATTCTTGTTTTCCTTTCAATAATAAGAAATTTGCCACTCTGTAATCACTCCCCCTGGGTCTATGGAGCTGCTTGTAAACAATGAGCAGTGTGTGTGTGTGTGTGTGTGTGTGTGTGTTTGGGAAACAGTATTCTATCTCCAAATCTAGTCCATTTCAGTTAGAGGTACTCCATGCAGTCTGCATGTCACAAAATTATGTCTCCCACATACGAGTGGGGTGTCAGTTTTTCCCCGCAACTATGCTGACTATGGGGTGGAGGAAAGCCATAGACGTTAGTGTGTTTGCATGCAGCAAGGTAAGCCAATGCAGCATCATGTTAATTCCCTCAGATTCTGACCCAATCCTGCTAGCTGACAGCTGCAAACTTTTCCTGAAGCAGGAACTCCAGATAGTCACCTTGCAGGGAAGGGCATATTTTCCAAGCCCCTCTGTGTATCTGACTAGTCCATTCCACTCACAAATGTGCTGTTTGGTTACTATACATTTGAATACTTCAGATGTATACACTGCAGACTTCCCTCCAGCAGCCTGGAATAAAATCTTCCTCCGCCAATAGGGCACCACAAGAACAGTGATGTCTTCCAAAATGTGAAAGGCCTGAAATGACAGAAAAAGCCTTTTGCAGCAAGGGCACTAAACACCCCCGTTCCCCACCTCCCTCCGAATGGCAATTACTTATGAGATTATTATGAAACAGAAAAAGGGTTATAATTTTAAACTTACCATTGTCTATGCACTTCTGTAACTGCGATTAACAAGGTTGTGTCCAGAGGCCTGAAGCATTTCCTTCACACTATGTATTGGTTCACTTTAGAAATGTTACTTTTTTGTCCTTGAGATTCCACAATAATTAATTCTGTGCTCCTCCACTGAGCTAGTTTAGACAATAACCCCCACTGCTCCTCCTATTTCAACCTCCTCAACCTGTACTGCCTGCTGTTCTTCAGGAACGTAATCCCTGGCCCAACGTACCTTCAAGAACTGTTCCAAAATGAAGCGTTTCCATGGTGAAGTTATGGTCAATGTTCTTGAGAGGGCAGACCGGAAGGTCCTTTACCAAAAGAAGAGGGACAAAAGAATGGAACGACGGCCTCCTGACAGGTAGAGGACAAGGTGTCAGCGAGGGAGCAGGCACTTGCAAAGCAGTTCCTGGAACAGGAATGATGGCTAAGGGAAGAGGACAGTGCTCAATAGAGAGAACTGTTTCAGCAACTCCTGTCCATAATGGTTGCAGGAGTACCATCTCCTGCCACCTCCCCAACACCATATCATGATCACTTGCCATGTACCCTCAGTCCAGCAGTAGTTTTGACAGCTCCATGTCAGGGTTGCCCATGCATTCAGGACTCATAAGCAGCTGGGCAGGGCAACGAAAGCCCGTTCAGCCTTCCTTCTTCAACTCCTCTCTGGTAAAACCTCCTCTGCCCCCAAGTGAGGGGGAAACATGGAAAGAAGGGAAAAGAGAATGTGGAGCCAGGGGATATGTAGTGGTCAGGGGATTGTGTCTGGTATTCACTGTTTTGTAATGGCAGCTGGCCTGGGCACCAGGGTGTGAGTGTTGTACTATTTTACGACGTTTACAAATAAGGCACGCTGTGTTTTCCAGAAAAAAACACATTCATCTATGCTGAATGTAGATTCCGGAGCAGCAAAAAACTCAGGCATCATGAACTTTTCCTGTACAGCCCACATAGACATACAAATTGTGGTCCACAAGCGCCTGCATAACAGTGAAGTAGTACCCTTGGTGGTTTATGTACTCGTGCTCTTGAGGAGGGCAAACTACATGAGTCCCATCCATGGGCCCGGCACAGTTAGGAAACCCGATTCTCTCAAAGCCAGCATTTACCTCCGGAATATCTCTAATGTCTGCCACCTTGGGGTTAACCACATGCCTGATTGCCACCACCAGTTTACGCACAGTCAACTGTCTAACCCCAAAGTGGTTGGCTACAGTCCTGTAGCAGCCTGGGGGGAAACCAGCTTCCAGACAGTTTGAGCAACCCTCTTCTGGACCTGCAAGGGTGTTGCTTTATGCTAGAGGGTGGGGCAAGCTGCTCACAAAGCTCCAGAAATGTGGCTTGCTTTATGCAAAAGTTCTGGACCCACTGCTGGACATCCCAGGTCTGCATGACGCTGTGGTCCCACCAGTCTGCTTGTGGCCCTGAGCCAGAAGTGACAGTCTATGTATGGGGCATCAGTGGCTTTACCAATTCTATTGAGCAGCATCTGCCATTGTGAGTCTGCAGTAGCAGGGTACTCCTCCTCTTCTGCTTCCTCCTCCTCCTGCAGCTCCATTAGGAAATCCAGCAGGTACTTTTGGTGGGACAGAAATCGCTGCCAAAATGTCCACCAGCGCCTCGTGGATGCTTTGCCAGTTTCCTGTCACAGGAGTGGAAGCACAAGCAAGAGTAGTTCATCAAAAGATGCTTCTTCCCAGTATCTGGGAGCGCACAAACCAAAATGACTGCTCGGCAGGCTGCTTTGGTGGGCTGTTCAAACGTCCTGTCAAATGCAAGGTGGGCAGTAAAGTATTCCACAGTGCACCATGGTCCTAGGGCTAGAATGGCCACATTTTGGCGGGTGGCATGGTGCTAAGGATTCTGGGATATGGTTAGTCTGACTTGAGTCTGTGTGCTGCTGTGTGGACGACAGAACCCCAGGTTCAAGCACAGGTCAGAAAAGTCTTCATGTAGGGTTAAAAAACAATGTAGATGCTCTCAGTGACTTGTAATGAATGCTTGAAGGTTCATTGAGTTAGAAAGCCTTAAAAAAAGTGATTGGGGCAGTTTCACTATAGGAAGCAATAGCTAAAAGATTATTTTGGTGTTAAATTTCCCTAAACATCTTTATAAATGAATGAAATATCTTTTGGTGGAGGATGAGTGTTGATAAACTTTGGAAGTAGTGAGCTTTAAGGAAAGGTCTGGTTTGTTGCACAGTAGCCGGGTGGCTGGTCTATGCAGAAGGCGCAGCATGGAAGAAGGCACAAAGAGAGAGCTAGAGGTACAGAAGAGGGAGCTAGAGGAAAGGCTAACCAGTGGGCAGGTGTGACTTGCTCATCAACAGCTAGTCTATTGAAAAAGTGTAAACATCAGGGAAGAAAAACAATGTTTAGGAGAAGGGGGATGAAATTAAAGAAAGAAAAACTTAGGTAGAACAACAGAGAACATTCACTAATGGTGAAATTGATTGATCATGGAAATGCTGGAAATACCATCTCTTGAGACATTCAGAACTGAACTAGACATTAGAAAACATTGTTATTTGTAGAATATTCTACAATCTTTCAGTAGCCGTGACTAGATGTCCCTAATAGTGTATAATTCTATTTTCTTATTCAGGAAGATACTTCATTAGCTTTCTTCTTAGAAACATTCAATGAAGGCAACAATTGATTTGTGTTTGAGCGTGGGAAGCACTAGCTTTGATATTGGATAAAAATTTCAAATGCACCTAAATTATTTAGAAGCCTAAATCCCAATGAAAGTCAATGGGTCTTAGGATCCTAGGAGATGTAGGTGCTTTTGAATATTTAACTCTCACCCTGCTCAAGATAGTTTGCCACTAATTTTACACACACTCTGCCATATTATTACTTACTTTCTGAATCACCTTCCATTGGTACATGATAAACATATCCCACGGGACACCCGTGTACCCCTAATGATCTGAGTAGTTAGCCAGTATTTGGGGTCTTGTGGGTTGTTTCTGTTAGGAGGAGAAATTGACAATGGGGTCAGCTGTTTGTTTGATGCAATCCCATTTATTTACAAATATACATAAAATCCTGTTTCCCTGAACACAGTAGGAATCAAACAACCAGAGACATTTTTTTGCTTACAGTGCCAAGCCACTTTCCAGCCAGCACTCTACTCAGAAGCTCTCAGCTTTTTCTCAAGGTCATGCTACAAGTGCTTTTCTGGATCCTTTAATAGTGGTTAGCATGTACAGTATGCAATGTTGATTCTTACTGGCATGTGCTGAGGAAAACACCTGTATCCTTTTCAGCCCACAATAAAAGCACGGTGCCAGTATTTAAGTATGAGTTCCATATAATTACAAAGTGACCTAACACTGATCCTGTTTAATATCTATACCAATGACTCTCCTTGACCATCTTAATGGAAATTTGCCTAGCACAGGATTTACTTACCATAGAACAAATCCTAACAAGGACTTTAAAACCATATTTCTTACACTAGCAGCTAAAACCAAACCCCACCAAGACAGTTGTCAGCATTTAATTTAAACAATCAAAAAGCTAGGCTGGAACTGTATGTGGACTTCTGTAAGACACAATCCCACCCTGAAATATCTTGGGGTAACATTAGACTGAAGCCTCACATACCACTGGCATGTGAAAAATATCCACAACAAAATAAAGATGTGTGTAAACCTCATCCAGAACCTGGCAGGAATGACCTGGACAGCAGATGCAAAAACTTTATGTACCTCTTCACTGGCCCTTGTTTACTCTACCACAAAATACTGCTCACCTGCCTGGACACACCTCTCCCACACATCACTCACTGATTCTCAACTTAACACTTCTATGTGGCTAGTTATGGGCACAGTAAAATCAATATGTGACTGTGGCTTCCCATACTGGTGCACATCCAGCCACCCTAAATTCATTGCAGCATGAGAATTTTTCAAGAGTCCCATCATATTCAAAGGAAGAAGGATCGCCCAAGACATGAAGACCTAAATTGCCAGTCAACCCTATTAAACCTTTTTGGCTTGCAGTGCAAGAGCTTGAAGACTTGGGGTTTTCAGTGGTGAACAAGGTGGAGGGGAGGCAACATCCTGAACAAACAACTCCTCAAGGACTCAACCAAAGAACCTAGTGGCTTTTCCCTCCCATGGAAACTATGGTCCACTTTGAACCACAGCTGCACATCACAGGGTAGATGCACATACCCCCTCCATAAAGGGTACTGAGTGTCAGGGGGGTTTCAGTTTGCATCTGAAGTGGGTTTTTTACCCAGGAAAGATTATGCCCACATATATCTGTTAGTCTTTAAGGTGCCACCAGACTCCTTGTTGTTAAAGGGTACTGAGACACAATCCAATTTGTGACTGCGGAAACAGATTTGAAACTATGGAACATCTTGTCAACCATACAGTGTTCCAGGTAATCATGTCCTGGTCATATCTCTGCCATCCATTCTGCAAGTCCTGAAGCAATCAATTGGATTGCCATCATAGACTTGAACATATAACATTGCTGGTGTTAAGTGATAGGAAAGAAGTGGCTTTTTCCCCAGTAAAAGTACATTGCCAATTCTAACGAGAGTATATAAATTGGTTGAATATTAAGAGCTTAAAAGCTTTGAAAGGATTCATTTCCGGGCAACCATTTTCCTATATAAAAATCACTCAAACAGAACTAGGGCAGGGTTCTAGGCAGGTATTGTCTAAGATAGGCACCATTGTAAATGCCATAATTAAGGCTTTATACAGACTTCCATTATAATGCCCTGCTTTCATCTGCCTGCAATGTTCTCATTTAGTTTGCTTTAGAGTTGAAACATTCTATGCTTTGTTTGAGTGCAAAAGCTCCTCAGAAAGGATGAAGTAAATTCATTCAGCAGCTTTTTAGTTACCTAAGTGAGTAATTATATACTAATTATGCTTTTTAAAAAAAATTGAGGTTTTTGCACATGCATTAGTCCAATGCCCAAAATGCTAAATCATTAACTATGGCTAGGTTTTAGGAATAATCTAGATAATAGGAATAATCAAGTAAATCTCTTAAATATGAAGATATGAGTAAGGCTACAATTTTGTCACAGACATCAAGGTGGTCACAAAAATTGTGAATTTTAATAGACAGTAAAATACCCACAGACCCAGTAGCATTATGACCTAATGCCATACCACCATTCAGGTTTGCTACGTCCACCCCTCCGGAGATGGAGATGGAGGAGCAGGAGACAAATTTGTGCAGTATTGCAGCCCCGTGTGCTATGTTGCAATGCAAATCCAATTTGGTCCTCAGCCCCCTCCATTTCCATCACCGGAGGAGCATATAGGCCAACCTGAGTGGTGCTGTGACCCCATGTGCTGGGTCATAATGCCCAGAGTAGGGAGCCAGGTCCAACCCCAGGGGACAGGAGCCAGTACTGCAGGGTGAGCTCATTCTCTAACACTGTACATCCCTATGATTATCAGTGGTTCACAGTCATGCTGAAAGGGCATAACGAGTGGGGTCCCATAGGGATCAGTTCTTGGTCCGGTTCTGTTCAAATCTTCATCAAAGATGTAGATAATGGCACAGAGTACACTTATAAAGTTTGCGGACAATACCAAGCTGGAAGGGGCTGCAAGTGTTTTGGAGGATAGAATTAAAATTCAAAATGATCTGGACAAACTGGAGAAATGGTCTGATGTAAATAGAATGAAATTCAATAAGGACAAATGCAAAGTACCCCACTTAGGAAGGAACAATCAGTTGCACACATACAAAATTGGAAATCATTGCCTAGGAAGGAGTACTGAAGAAAAGGATCTGAGGGTCATAGTGGGACCACAAGCTAAATATGAGTCAACAGTCTAACACTGTTGCAAAAAAAGCTAACATCATTCTGGGATGTATTAGCAGGAGTGTTATAAGCAAGACATGAGAAGTAATTCTTCTACTCTGTGCTGATTAGGCCTCAACTGAAGTATTGTGTTCAGTTCTGGGCGCCACATTTCAGGAAAGATGTGGACAAATTGGAGAAAGTCCAGAGAAGAGCAACAAAAATGATTAAAGGTGTAGAAAACATGACCTATGAGGGAAGATTGAAAAAAATTGGGTTTGTTTAGTCTGGAGAAGAGAAGACAGAGGGGATATGATAAGTTTTCAAGTACATAAAAGGTTGTTACAAGGAGGAGGGAGAAAAATTGTTCTTAACCTCTGAGGATAGGACAAGAAGCAATGGGCTTAAATTGCAGCAAAGGAGGTTTAGGTTGGACATTAAGAAAAACTTCCTAACTGTAGGGTGGTTAAGCACAGGAATATATTGCCTAGGGACATTGTGCCATCTCCATCACTGGAGATTTTTAAGAGCAGGATGGACAAACACCTGTCAGGGATGGTTTAGATAATACTTAGTCCTGCCTTGAGTGCAGGGGACTGGACTAGATGACCTCTCAAGGTCCCTTCCAGTCCTATGATTCTATGCCCCACCCCCCACTCCTCCGCTTTCCCTGACAAAGATTCCACAACAGGGAAAATGGCTATTAAAAATGTCCATGACAAAATTGTAGCCCTACTTATGAGCCATTAAAAAAGGGATTTGGACAGATAATCGCTGGTCTACACTGAGAACTCACATCGGCGTAGCTATGTCTCCCAGAGGTATGAAAAATTCACATCTCCACAAGACATAGCTATGCCAGCCTAACCCCAGGTGAAGTCAGTGCTAGGTCAATGGAAGAATTCTTCCGCCAAACTAGCTACCATCTCTTGGGGAGGTAGATTACCTATGCTTATGGGGAAACCCTTCCTGTCAGCATAGGTAATGTCTACACTGAAGCACTACAGCGATATAGCTGCAGCAACAGTTTAAGTGAAGACACCGTAAATTTCCTATTAAAGTTACGCAACTCTACAGAGCCACAGTTACTGCCAAATAAATGTGTAACTAGCGAGTGACTGCATTTAAAATAGATTTGGGCAAACGATTGCCCACATCTATCAAAAACTAAGTTCTCTAAAATAAAAAGCAAAATGCAAAACAAATTAAACTATGACATACAATTTTAATGAAGCCATGTAATGCAAATGTTAAGGCAATGTGTAGTAACATTTTTGCTTACTAGTCAGACTGTTAAACATTAACCTGAATATGTTGTGTGAGAGAGTTGATTGTTTGCAGTGTTGGTTTAGCTGTATTGGGCCCAGGATATGATAGAGAGAAGGTGGGTGAGTTAGTATCTTTTATTGGGCCAACTTCTGTTGGTAGAAGAGACAAGCATTTGCGCTTTTCAGAGCTCTTCTTCAGGTCTGGAAAAGGTAACTAGTGTGTCAAGATGGGACAGATGAAGCACAGAAACCACTTAAAATGAAGGGGTAATTAACATCTCTGCATCATAGGACAAAGGAGGGTTAATAGGTTACAAGTTGTTGGAATGAGTCATAAAACTAGCAAGTCTGTTGAGACCTCTCTCTGAGGAGAAGGTCTACATTTAAAAACCTGGACCACTGAGTGCTTTACTAAAAGCTTCTCCTGACGGTGTGGTTAATCCACCTTGGCCAGTGGGGGCCCATATAGTGTTGTCTACACCGGGGGTTAGATCGGTATAACTGCATCTCTCAGGGATATGGATTTTTCACACCCCGGAGTGATGTAGTTATATCAATGTAAATTTATAGCGTAGACTTGGCCTGAGTTAAGATTCTCAGTGGCATTAACTTTTGCATTTCCTGACATGTTTATATTGACATTAACATTGCATTTATTATGCTTTTAATAAGCTTTATAATTAAAAATTTAAGTGAACTGGTCAGGACTCAAATATTTGGACCCTTAAATTGGATAGCATCATCTCACTGTACGCAAGTCATCCAAACATTGGCCTATCCTATCAAACTAATTTTTCCCCACCCAGTTGCCATATACTTACGCTCCAATACATCTGTTAGTCTATAAGGTGCCACAGGATTCTTTGCCGCTTTTACAGATCCAGACTAACATGGCTACCCCTCTGATACTGGAGCAGGTGATCTTTTGATTTAAAGAATAACAAACAAGTTCAGTGTATGTGAACTCCTTGAAAAGTCATTTACCATGCAGGTCAGAAAGGCAATGCACTTTTACAGTGGATGGGTGGTTAGGAAATCAAATTGTGCCCCACCTTGAAGCTTCCTCTTTTTGTTCTTTACTCCCAGACCACCTCAGGACTTCTGACTTAGAGATTGAACACTACTCCCTCTGGAACTTAATATTATGGGAGTCAGAAAGAAAGGTTCCCTCCTTTCCTGTTGTCCATCCTGGTCTAATTCACTCTTGTCATGCTATAATAGTTTTTGTTCAAGAAATGAATCCATCTCTAATGTTAATGAGTTACACAAATGGAAAGAACTACCTTGACCCTGATGATAGATTACATTTTCCTGTTTTATGCAGTTTTTTTTAATGCTCTAAGCAACAAGGACTCCTCCACTTCCTTTGCTGGGGCTGCGCCATGTGTGTTCACCCAGTACTGTTCCTTATTATGCCAAAGTATGTCTTTGCCCTCTTCAGATACTTGTATATAGGTATGTTTCTCCCCTCGTTCCATTTAGTAATATAGCTAAGCTATACCTCTGTTCTTTTATATTTTTTGTCAGTCCGTCACTTCTTCCATCCCTTTAATCATTTGTGTTTTACTTCGATTTACACTAGTTTGCAAACATTTTTCTGGTGTTGAGGTGCCTTGAATTAGTTCTGCTGAATACTGCAGCTGGAAACAGAGATTGGCTATGATAGTCCTGCTCTGCCTTACACTCTCTTGCAACTCCAGTTGCAAGAATCACTCAGCTTCATTAATCATTTCCACTCCTAAAACAATGTTTAGTTAGGTGTATTAATGTATGTTCTTAGGGCAGATTTTGGTATTACATTAATGAATTTAGTAGTTATTTGATAATAGCTATAGTGAACACAAAGCTTCCAGTTTGAATGGGATCCAAAGCCCACTGGAGTCTTTCTATTAAGTTCAATGAGCTTTGTAGGGCCTAATCCTGCACACTCAGGCAACTAGCTCTGGCTGCAGTTGATGGAATTGCTTGCATGAGTAAAGACTGCTCATATGAGTAGCAGTTAATACCTACATAGTTTTCAAAAAGGATTAATAAATTGAACATCATTAGAAAGTGTTTTATTCATATCTTTCAAAACAAAGTTCCACAACATGAACTACACTAGATATAGTCAAGTTATTTCAGAATTAACCTTTGTTTTCTAAAACCAGCATCACTACACAATAAAACTTGTTTTACAACTAACTCAAGTCTCATCTTTTGCATACAAAATATGCTCTTTACATTGAAATACACATTATTAACAAAGCAGGAACTAGAAGCACATACGCTAAGATTGCTCAGTGAAAAATGCCTCAGCAGGGACTTGTTTTTTCTGCAACAGAACATCTGTTGGCTATGTATTTTCACAGAAACTTAAACTGATGGGAAACTTGCCAGTGACATTCCCTTTGTCAAGGAAAAAAAATCCATAACAAAAGCATGTCCAACGTAGCTCAAATTCTGCTATGAAACGATGTCAGAACATGTCTTTTCCAGAATGGAGGGCTGTATGTTAAAATACAAATAAAATTTTATGCAAAAGTCATCTGAAGCAAAACACTGCATTGCAAAAATCAAATTATTCCGTTAGTTGCTTCACAGTTTATTTTAAATATTAACTGAGATCATTAATCTCCTGCCAACATCTTCAATCCAATATTTGACTGATCATTGAACAGAAAATCCTCAGAATCAGATGTCTGTATTAAGAGTATGATAAATAGTGCATGTTAAAAATTGTCCAACAGATCTATAAAATATTCCATAACAATAAAAACAAAGTAACACAAAGCTAATGTTTTCCAAATATAGAACTTAAACTGTGGAAAAATTTCAACTCATATCCTGAACTGTCCTTGTTCATACAAGTTAAAAGCTAAACAGCTCCTTATAAAATGTTATAAGGATTTGTTTTTAAAGTTAGTGCAGATTAGCACATTTAGAACTCACTATGAAACAATTTTACTAATCTAGGACCTGATCCCACAAATCCTTACCGACAAGTATTTCCTATTGACTTTGTAAGAATAAGGCCTACTTGTGAGAATAAAGGTTTGCAGAGTCACAACCATAAACAGCTTTGCAATACTAATTGTGCTCTTTATTTTAAATTCTAGTAAATATTAGAATATATACAATTTTAGTACAAAATTATGAAAAACTACAATTTTAATAATAAAACTGAAAATGCACCTTCCAAACATACTTAGTAGTCAGAAGGAAATAAGTATAATCAAATCACTGTTTGGCACAACAGAAAACACAGTAATATGCTTTTTATTTTTAAGCAACCTAAGGTCCCAATCCTGAAATTGAGTCTGCCTGGAGCACCAGTGAAGTTAATGAAGTCCACCCCACAGACCCTGTTGTAGGAGCAGGGCTTGAATGCCAAATCCTGCCGAGTATTTCCATTGCAGTCAATGGGGCTACTTGCATGAGACCAGCAGTATCTGACTATAACTGTTATACATTTTTAAGAGTTAAAGCTTGAATTCTCTTTTTTTAGTTGCCTTGGGTACTTTGCTGAAGAGTAGACAATTTACCATTATCCAATAGCATCAAAATATGCTATGCAGGGTCCACAAGTTTTCAAAATTTCATACTACTTTTTGTTAGCCCACACTATTTATTGTCATGTGGGCCATCTTCCAATGAAGGCCCCCTTTGGAATTGGGCTAGGCAGGCTTCCTCTTATTTCTCGCTACTTCTGTGGGTGTCCTGGCTCTTCATTGTGGCCAATGGACCAGGTTGGGAACCATTTTGTTAGAGTTCCAAGGCATGTTTTCTAGATATGTGTTGATTCAAGTACTGAATGGTTACAGGGACTACCAATGCAAACTCTAGGCCTAAGCATCAGAACAAGAATAATGAAGGGAAAGATAAAAGCCTTTAAAAATTCTGTAGGATTTGGAGTGATAGTTTTGCCACTGTCTTCAAAGGGAGTGGGCTCAATTGTTTGTATATTTTCAATCAGCAAGCGGTTGTGATGTGCAACTTCTACTACCCAATATTCAGACTAACGTATGACAAGTGCTACTACAATTCCAACTGAGAATATCTGGTTAAAAACTAAACAGATTTAATGGCTTCCCCAAAGTTCCAAAAGCCTCAAGAAAAACAAGTCGTTGAGGTTATTTGGTATAGCATAGTATCAAATGTTTTCCTTTGTGGCTAGTCAAACTACTAGCTTTTCTAAACGTCTTTAACAGCAACGATTGCATTTTGGTTTAAATACAATACCCATGCTTCAGCTGATGTCAGATCGAACCATAAAGTATGCAGATAGCTGACCAATAAAATGATCTCTTCAGAATGTATTTTTTCCCACTCACTATTGTTTGTATAAAAAGCTCAGTTTACAGAACCTGTACAAGAGCAACAGTCAACTAGATTAAATGTTGAATGAACTGTAGTGCAACCCTCAAAATGACAATAGATATTCAAGTGTATGATTTCAGATGTCTAGGTCTCAGTTTATGCACAAGTATGGTGTAACTGTAGAATTGTTCTGTTTGTGAAGTGTAAGTTTAAAAAAAGCAATTCTAATAAAAGGTTAGTTAATTTTATTACATTAAAATTTATAGTCGCTAAACAAATGCATTCTCCAAATATTCTTGAGTTTATTTATGCAGAAATTAATTAAGAGCCTTCCATTTATTAAAATCCCACTGAAGTCAATGGATTTGGATCAAGCCCATAGCCAGGAAGTTTCATCTCTGATATTAACTAGTGGCATGGGGTGAATTATATGGCCTAATAGACATTTTCTACACTCAATCAGCCACCACAAATTACATACCTACACAACTCACTGGCTATTGTAAGGATAAAAATAGTCTCATGCTAGACAAACCTGTAGAGCCGTGCACTCAAGACCCAAATTTATAATTAAATAATGAAGTGAAAGAAAAGCTCCCAATACCACAACTCTTCTTTCTCCAAGGGCCTGATCCAAAGCCCACTGAAGTAAACAAGAGTCTTTCAGTTGACTTCATTAGATTTTGGATCTTGCTCCAGGACAACAGAAGTTTTTGGATAGACCCCCTACATCTGACATTCAGATGTCCCGTGGGGAAAAATCCCCCAAAATGTTAAGGAAGTAAATCTTGTACCTACTGCCCACAAAACATTCACTCTTATCTTGTATGTCTATGTTCACTTGTGTAGTAAAAAACAAAGCAAAATAACCCACACTTGTCTTGCAACAAGTAGTACAAAATGAAATAAAGTCAAAGTGAATTGCAAAATACAGAGAAAGTTACGTTATTCACTTTTCTGAAACATGACAAATTCAGGTGTTGTAATACCTAGTGCTTTTACAATGATCAAGATTTACAATATAAAAATAGTTACCCCATACAGTGGACGGCATGTACATCTTCAGACAGTATTTGCCAGTCACAGTATTAATCACAGCTTCACACTGTAGCCACCAATATTCCTCTGCCTACCTTCCCCCACAAACAGTGGAGGAAAAAAAGATGGCCATTTGAGCAGGTCCAGAAGGTTAAAAAACCTCTGGTAGGGGCTCTGGTAGACCACAGACAAAGAGAATTCCATGTTAGCTGCAGTTTATATAGACTAGAGTGTGTAACTTTCAAACATATAGGCAACCTAGCAAGACAGTTAAAATACATTGTTTTTCTTTTAAAAAAATTAAAATATGGCCTCTATTTATGTATTTAATAACCTTTAAGTGGGAATGTCTTGACAGTTTTTAAAATGAAAACTGTCCTCATGCAAAGCTGTCTATTGTCTATTTCTCATTTAACCTCTTTTACCAAAGCCTCATTCATAGTGTGTGTATATTTTAAAGGTACCTTCAAGTTTTCTTCATATCTATGAAACTGCTCTCTTTTTTTTTTTTTTTTTTTTTTTTTTTTAAGAAAAAAAGAAAAGGCCTAGCATAAAAAAAACTTTAGAATTCACTAAAACTCAGATGAAACTGACAAATTTTAAATTGTATGTGTCCATGAAAGTGTATTCTTTGCTGTGAGTTAAAGATTTTATCCAGTTTGGTAAACAGTTAGTTTATAAGCATTAATATGGTTTTCATATTAACCATACATTTCACTGTATTAACAACTTTTACTATATTTTAGGTACCAAGACTTCTTATCTTGTTTAATATCTAGTCTGATAGGTTGCAATTTATGTTTAAGGATGCAATCTGGATTGGCATTTGTAGAATGTTTGTCTGGATCTTAAGTGCACATAACTTAAATGTAACAAACATAAAACATGTTACTGCACGCGAATCCTCATAACTTTATTTTAAACAATGACATAAAACTACCACCTCCATGACTCAAATATCCCTGGCATATTTTATGACAACATGAAAAGAATTTTGCCTCCATTGTCAAGTTGTTTATTAGATTTCTTGTTGGGGATGAGCAAGGTCTCCTTCAGCAAGTATGAAACATATGTTAAAAAAACTAAATGAAAGCATGTTTTCAGTCAATGTTGGTTATGTTGACCTCTTGCAAAATGGCAAGCAAAGTCATATTTATTTTTACATTTGCACCCACATATGTTGCACTGAAAAGGATTTTCAAACCCATGACATCCCATGTGAATAGTATAAAGGATATTGTCTGCAAAATACATGTCACAGTGCTGGCAGTGATGCAGAAGCTGAGGATCCTGAACTGGAAGGGTTGGAGCTGGAGTACTTGGCTGACTGTTACTTATGCTAGGAGTACTAGTATGGACGCTGCGATCACTACTTGGACCTGCCACTGGACTGTAGTTTCTTTGACTGTGTGGGGGCCGAGGATCTGGGCTAGTAGGAGATGAACTTTGAGGAATATTTGTTGACACAGATGAAACTACTGCTGGTGCAGTAGGTTGCTGTATTATAAAAGGCTTTTCATCTTGGCATGGTACAACATCAGGAGATGCTGGGTTTTGGTTTTCAGGTGGCAAGCTAGACAACTGTCCTGCTAATGTTGATAGCTGATTTAATGGATTGTCTATCTTAAGGTCTTGTGGATCTCTCGCCAGGCCACCAGTCTGTGTTGTTTTTGTCATGCTTTCATATGCTTCAGTCTGAATATTTGGGATTTCATGGGTGAAATCATTAAGGTAGTCTGGCTTCTGAACCACCATGGAAGGTGGGCTCAAATTAATTAATGATCTTCTGCTGTATCCCAGATTGCTGGTCTTCTTCTGCAAAACCCCCCACATTTTCTTGCTGCTCAGGGAAGACCTAGTACCTTTTATAGGTACCATTTTATGCTTGCGTCTACGATGATGAGACAGGTTACTTCTGTCACTGCAGCGGAAGGAACACAATTCACATTTATATGGTTTTTCACCAGTATGTGATCGCATGTGCGCTTCCAGATGACGTTCATAGGCTGATGCAAATGGACATAGATGGCATCTGTGTGGCTTTTCACCTGAAAGAGAAAATTACAGTGTAACAATTTATGTATACTTGTACAAAGCAGCCTAACAGAACATGGAAGAGAGTGAATGTATGTGGGGGCTACTAACTGAATAGAGCATTTCATTTTTTAATCAACAGTTCAAATCCAGTCCAACTCACTGCTAATGGAAGGTTGCAGGGTGTCATAAGTGAAATGAGTTTGGAGGTCTCCTCCTGCTTTCAGTAGGCAAGTTTAAACTTTAGAAAAGCCACCACTATTACTACAATTGACACTAATTGAGACCCTTGTTGGAATGGTGCGAAAATATGAATGGTATGTAGTCTGAATAATACTCACACCTCTAGAAGTGCTTTGTCCAAAATGGGTTTGAGGCATGTAGGCAAGACAGCATGGCAAAGCTTGTTCAGTTACCTGCCATAGCTTTATTTGTTTTATGAATAACTACGCTTCAAATTGAGATTTGCAGTGTTATCAGTCTGCCTTTTTACAAGCACCCACGTGGCTTTCAAATTTAAGAAAAATATAAGGACAAGTTTTTAGGACCCTGTGGTTAAATTAAAAAAAAAGTAAACTATGCCCCTGTAGAGTTAAGTGCTGTGTCACGGAGATGCAATTCTCGAGACACCCCTAACATCCAGCCCCCACCATCATGGAGTAGAACTGCACTGGTTACACTGTCTGGGGAGGTTCTGTATTCAGGAGGCTGGAGCTAGATTTTGGCTTTTTAATGATGCCAGCTGAGCTCTAGTAGAATACCAGATATCATGTAGGCTCTATCCTCACTAATGCATTTAAAGTGTTTGAAAAACCATTTTCAAACATGATTACAGGAAACACATTCGTAACAGTACAGTCGGCGCCTATGATCTTCCTTTAAGATAGAGAGATCCTTCAGAGTTGTTTAGATGAAACCTTTTCATTTGATCCAGAATGTTTCAAAAGCCCAAAGGTTTTAGTGCTTTGTGTTCTGGGAATTAAAACTCCAGATTTATGCTAGTAAAGAGGCTTAATGCCCTGCTGATGGTACTGATATCGTTAACTTCATAACTAGAATTATAGACCAGCTTCCAGGAAGGTGCTGTTCCATTAATTCTTCTACAAAGACTCCAGGGTATAACAGGTGTGACCTTTCTCTCCTTGGCACTAGGGAGAATAGCCTTAACTTTCTCTCTAAAGAAGTTTCCACAAACTGACTTCCAAAAAGGAGTTATGTGTCTGCAGGCATCTACCATTGATCTCGCATTCATACAAGATTGTAGGATGCGTGCATCTGCTGCTCCCAGATGAGAATTTTTATGTTTATATTTCTCCCAGGGGATATTTAGTTGGTTTTCTGCCAGAATTCAAACCAGTATTTTCTCAAGCAGGACTGGTAATCCCGATATAGAAAAATTGGGAAACTTTCCAGTGACAGGCATCTTATTGCTTAGTATCACAGCTTGGGACACTCAACTGTGATTCTTTCTTCTAGCCAGACCTGCTTTACCACCAGCTTCAGAAGAGAAGCGCAAGAAAAAGCAGCGGCAGCCCTTGGTGTAAGGTACTTTTGTACTATCTTTTCAGAGGTTGGCACGTGTTCACCAACTGGGACTGGATATCTCTGTAATAAGCATACAATTTATACCAAGATTAAGCAAACAATCACATAAAGACAGGAGGGGACACTGAGCACTGGAATGCCACCCCTGAAAGATAATTTAACAGCTTTAAAATAAGAGTTATGGGAGGTTCCACTATGAAATGGAAGCATGGTGGAAGGGAGTAGGGCTCTATTGTAACTTATACTTTTTGGAGAATGGAAATTTTCAGTTTACTAACTGATCTTTAGTACTCAAAAATGCCTTCATTAATTTTAGACACTGTGCTTTTCTTGTAAAATTGGCCTACAGGCAGATATTTCAACATTATCTTCTAGTAATAAAATATAATTTCATGTACTAGTGTAAGCAAAATATTTACTCAGTTTCTTGGTTTATAATTAGTGTTTGATTGAGACCATCGCAACAACAAGAGCTATTCTCTGAGACCCAAAATCCTGCCAACATTTACGCATGTGCTAAAACTTTACCAGAAGGACTAGTCCCATTGAAATCAATGCAACAATTTATGCTAGTAAAGCTAACCACACACATAAATGCTTATAGGATTGGGGCCTAAACAAGCATTATGAAAATACAGCACCTAATCTTTTAAAAAGGGAAAAATCTTTAAGAAATCCCACAGACTTTGCGTACAGTTGAGGAAAGTTGTCATCACTATGACACTGTTGGAAGATACATACACACGTCTGCAAAGCCTATGAGTGAGTTAGTTCCATATACACGGAGCATAGAATACAGAGGCACTGAAACACTGCCCCACAGCAAAGTACTGTAGAATCCTTCATACCTGTGTGAATTCTGATATGCTCTATAAGCCGTGCTGTTCCTTTGCTGGCATAGTTGCAATATCGACACTTCAGTTTTCCATCAAATGTCCTTTCAAACCCATCCACTAACATTCCTGAGTTTTCATCCAGTGAAACTTCAACAGAAGGATGATCTAGTCCATTCTGATCACCATCTGCTCCAGCTATAAACAGTAAATGCAGTAGAGATTCTGACTGAGAATCACTGGGTTGTTGCTTTTTGTTACAGTGACACTAGTCCAAACTTCTTAGCTCCTTATTCCCCTAACCCCCACACAAAAATAAACTAATGAGAAATAAGTTTTGATGAAAAATGTTTTTTTACAAAAGACTTCCCCCAAAGATTCTACAGCTTTACAGACTAGTATAGTAGCCTTCATAATAAGCATGTTCAAATGCAAACATCAGCACAATCACCCCCCCAAAAAAACTAGAATACTTGACAGCACTGAAGAGAGCCTACCTCCCTGAAGGGCATCTGCTTCATTGTCCCCACTAACAGATCCAGAAATCATATTTACATGGTGTGTCTGTTGAGTAAGATATTCCTGAAAATCTTTTACAAAGTCCAGAGGCTCCGGTTTCTTTTCACCCATATTCACACTTTGAGTTTACAATAACTTGTGCCTAGAAAAAAATCAATCAGAGAACATTTTACTGAATTTGAAACAAAAGAATTCACATTTACCGAAACCACTGTAAATCAAGGATGACATCTCTATAGTCTTGTTAACTAAAATGCATATGGTCAAAAGTAAAATACACATGAACAGACAATCATAAGAGTATTGTTGAAATCTTCACAGCAGCTCAATGCTATTTAAAGATCTCAGATAGTCACAGTTGGGAAGATGGTTCTCAGCAACAGTATTATAAATACTTTAAATTTAATAAAATGATGTAATAAAAGTCAAAGTTTAGTTGACTATGTGGACACGAGAACAAATTTCAATCTAACTTTACCATTCAGTTCAGAAATATTAAATAATCTTTACAAAGGTTTAGATTCAAATAGAACATTTTTTGACATTCCAGACAATTTTTTTCTTAAATGCCGAGATTTGACATCTTAGCATGGAAGGAAATTTATTGTAAAGAAGAGACTTCTTGCATTGACAATTTTATACTGTAATTGTTCTATAACTTAGAATTTTATGTTCAGAAATAATATTTCTCACGGACTTAAAGTTAGGCACATGCACAGTTATGGTTCATGAAATAATGAACCATAACTATGCATCACAGTGCATTCAAGACTGTCAAGAATGTTCATCATCATCTGGCAAGGAAAATTATATTTTGATTTATTCAAGTTTCAAATCAGCAACTGAGGGGAACAGATTTCAGAGGATGAGAAATTCCAAGTTTTCAAGCGTCAAATTTGGTGTTCAACGCATATTTTCTGTTAGTGTTATAAAAATCGTATAAATTAGAGGGAACTCATTCATTAAGAAGAGCTAAATTACAAAACAACGTTTAATCTTAAAGTCACTGAGATTTCAAAGCAGTACTGATATTATTACAGTACCATCACTTTCTCAAAGTTTCAAGTAACTTGGATACATTTTACTTTTTTTGGTAAAGAAACCCATTTCACATCCAATAGTAAAGCTTACGCCTCTTACCAACAATATGAATTGAAGTAGTGAGTCTAGCACTCTACTCATCTGTAAATTGGACATAAAAACCCTACCTACATTAGTGGTTTTGTGAGACTAAAGAGAACTGATTATTTTACTGCATTAGATGACTAAAAAAATTCATTTAATGTATATTAAAGAAATTAAAAGTCTATACGTAAAAATACTTGGAGACTTGAAAAATCTTCACTGACATGAACTGAGCAGCTCAGCAATGCCTGAGGCTACCATTTTATTGATTATTCCAGTAGGAAACAGAGCTGAATGACGCATATCATGACAGGAAAATCAGAGCTGCAGCCAGAGACAAGAACACAGCAGGAGATTTCTCCAGCTATTTTTAGCTAAGTTCTTTAGTTTTTCCCTGTGTTTGTTTTTTAAAGGTCTACATGAATTGTACCTGAATTTCAGTTTCCTCCTAGGTAGCAAACATACTCCAACCTGTACTCCCAGTAGGTCAGACAGAAAGCAAGGGAGCACAGCTGCCCCACTTTCCCTAGAACAAAAAATAAATAAAAAAATTAGTCTGTCAAACTTATGTTTTCTGATTTCTTAATCAAATATTTTTTAGCTTCTTGCTTAACTTTCAAAAGAGAGGCTCCCCTGCAACAAATAAAATTCATAGCAGTAGTTCAATTATTTCATTACATGAACTACATTTCCAGAAGGAGATCCTTTCATTGACCCCAGCCACTCCTCATACATAGAAAATATGAGAAAATTGAGCAAAACAAAACCCAAAATCTGGCATTCAAGTTAATTGGTTTTAGTGGATACTTAACAGCAAAAACCATATTAATAGCGGCTGTAATGAGGCCTTGGATTGTAGGAGTTGTAGCCATATTCATACTGGGGGTAGTAAGACTGTCCTTGTCTGTGCTGTTGGTAGCTGTTACCCCAGCTTCTTCCTGGCCACTGATCAGATCTATTACCATCTTGCCAGCCGTGCCTATCACCTCTGCCTCCAAACTGCCTGCCATCTTGAAACCACCAAGCTGTATGGAGCTCTCAAATACTTCATTCTGCAGACAACTAGTAGTGATCCACAAAACAAATTTTGGGGGAACCACTTTTCTGTAGGACAGGCAACTGGAAAACACACACTGTAATAGTGTTGATTTTAGTGATGGGAAGAGGGCTTACAGTGGCAGTGCTGCATAATTCTGTGTTCCCAGCCAAAGAATTTGAGTTTAATATTTTGTATAGGACGTGGGGTTTCGTTAGACTGCATTATCTTTCAATAATAAAAAAATTCACCATTTGTCACTCTTTTTCAATATCACCATTGTAAATTACCAGACTTTCATAGGACTTTGACTTGCAGCAAGTTTAAGATGGAAGATAAGTTTCAGTCTGAAAAGGGACAGTTTCAATCAGACGTTTCAATTGCTGCAAATTATCACAGAAATCATTATCTACATTTCAATTGGCAAATCCTTTCATTTTACAGTAATGACCAGAGTTTCATTAGATGATCTGCAAATGTCCAGTACCAAACTCCAGATCACTACTAGTCACACAGTGCTTTGCATTTTCAAAGTTCTTCACTAACACCGAATTAAATAACTTGTAAAAGTCACTTATGAGGCCTAATTCAGCACATACCACTAGAATACTGGTTTTCTGCAGACTCTTTAGAGAGATGTCTATATGAACCTTTCTTTCACAATAATGCTTTGTATTAAACAATATAGTATTAGTGCAACATTCTACTGTATTGTTGATCCCAGTTTGATACACCAGTTAAGTCACTTGCTACTTGTCTAGTAATAGCTGGAAACTTTTCAATGTCAACATGCTAAGCCCCCAGAATAGGGAGTGTCTCCTATACCAATTTACTACAGTGGTATGCAACCTGTAGTCCTTGAGGGCAACTGTACTAAGAAAATTTCTATTAAAATACAAATTGAAAATCTGTTCTGGAAGTGTTTCCTAGAGAACATAAGTATTTGAACAAAACCCACCACTTCAGGAATACAGTATTAGGCTCAACCCCCAACAGCTTCTCCTGAAACTTCTGATGTGAGGTGAGAGCACTGAGAAGTTGCTGTCCTTTTCCTGCTGCAGCTGTTCGCAGCTTCCCCACTACTCATCTGCTGCATGTCAGGAATGACATAAGAGAAGCAGATCAGGTTACACTATTCTCTGCTTACCTGCCAAGTTGCCGGAGTCTCTGGGAGAGCAGGATGGGAGCTCAATCAGCTCTGCCTTAACCTATAGAAATGCCTAGTGAAGGATGTCTCCTCACCCTCACACAGGGCAGTCAGGCAGAGGAGAAAAAAGAGAAGCTGAAAACGAACCACCAGTTATGGCTCCCTGATTCTCTGCCAGAGGTCAGTTTAGAGCCTTGGGGTTGTTCTACCTTGCACCAGTTGTAAGTGGTCCCTAAGGGACCACTAAACCATAAACCAGCTGAGGATTGCCAGAATGCAACATGCTTCAGTGGCTTCCCCTATACAACTTGACCCCAGCAGGGCGCATCAGGATGGAAGCATAAAAGCTAGCTAGGTATATGTGGATGGTGCCCTCCTGAGAAAATCTGCCTCAAAAAAGTGAGCGTGGTGTCTTGACTTTTTTGAAATAACATGTTCAGGCTGAAAGTGTTGGATACCACTGCTGTTCCAATTGCCTGATTCAGGAACAGCACTAATGAGCTTCAGAAGCAGTATTCGGTTCTTATTTGGAAGGATAGTCAACAAGACGTACTTTTGGTGGTTTGAGAGAATAAAGGAGAGGACCTTGGAAACATCAAAGGAGTGAAATAGGAGTGCTACCTTATCAATTCAAATCAGTTCCACCTTGTCCTTTTCACTCCAATATTGAAGAAATACAGAGGCAGAAAACCACTCTGGAAGTATATATCCCATACATATAGAGATAACTTTAATAAAATATGTAAAGTCCCACAAGTCTACAGTGAGAAACAAAATCAAGACATTCCTAGTACTCAAAACTGTATAACAATTATACTTTCTAACAACTCACCAACAACCACATACCACACAACAGAACCACTAACCCAGGAACCTATCCTTGCAACAAAGCCCGTTGCCAACTGTGCCCACATATCTATTCAGGGGACACCATCACAGGGCCTAATAACATCAGCCACACTATCAGAGGCTCATTCACCTGCACATCCACCAATGTGATATATGCCATCATGTGCCAGCAATGCCCCTCTGCCATTTACATTGGTCAAACTGGACAGTCTCTACATAAAAGAATAAATGGACACAAATCAGATGTCAAGAATTATAACATTCATAAACCAGTCGGAGAACATTTCAATCTCTCTGGTCACGCAATCACAGACATGAAGGTCGCTATCTTACAACAAAAAAACTTCAAATCCAGACTCCAGCAAGAAACTGCTGAATTGGAATTCATTTGCAAATTGGATACTATTAATTTAGGCTTAAATAGAGACTGGGAGTGGCTAAGTCATTATGCAAGGTAGCCTATTTCCCCTTGTTTTTTCCTAACCCGCCCCATTCCCCCCCCCCCCCAAGACGTTCTGGTTAAACTTGGATTTAAACTTGGAGAGTGGTCAGTTTGGATGAGCTATTGCCAGCAGGAGAGTGAGTTTCTGTGTGTGTGTTTCCGGGGGGGGGGGGGGGGGGAGAAAGCCTGGATTTGTGCAGGAAATGGCCCACCTTGATTATCATGCACATTGTAGGGAGAGTGGTCACTTTGGATAAGCTATTACCAGCAGGAAAGTGAGTTTGTGTGTGGGGGGGCGGAGGGTGAGAAAACCTGGATTTGTGCTGGAAATGGCCCAACTTGATGATCACTTTAGATAAGCTATTACCAGCAGGACAGTGGGGTGGGAGGAGGTATTGTTTCATGGTCTCTGTGTGTATATAATGTCTTCTGCAGTTTCCACGGTATGCATCCGATGAAGTGAGCTGTAGCTCACGAAAGCTCATGCTCAAATAAATTGGTTAGTCTCTAAGGTGCCACAAGTACTCCTTTTCTTTTTGCGAATACAGACTAACACGGCTGTTACTCTGAAACCTGTCATTATGCAAGGCACTGCATTTAGCCGTATGGAGTGGAAATCTATCAACTGCATGAAAAAACTTGTACAGATACAGACAGACATCATCTTCCTTTCCAAATGCAAACAGATGGACATCGTACCAAAAGGACTGAAAGTAAAAAAATCCATTACAATCTACATACCACACAGACTATGCTGACAGCTTGTGCCACACGCTCTCAAAGAAACTGCGGAATCACCTGATCAACATCCTCTACAGCAAACAGGGAAAGATTAAGAATGAGCTCTCAAAAATGGATACTCTCATAAAAAAACAACCTTCCACACAAACTTCCTCGTGGCTGGATTTTACTAAAACTAGACAAGCCATTTACAATGCACACTTTGCTTCTCTACAAAAGAAAAAGGACACTAAACTTTCTGAACTACTACATGCTACAAGGGGCCACAGGAATGGTTCCTTCAACCCACCCAGCAATATTGTTAACATATCCAACTATACTCTCAGCCCAGCAGAAGCAGCTGTCCTATCTCGGGGCCTCTCCTTCTGCCCCTCCACCACTACGAACATGATACAGTTCTGTGGTGACCTAGAATCCTATTTTCGACATCTCCGACTCAAGGAATATTTCCAAAATACCTCTGAACAACATATTAATCCACAGAGGCCTCCCTACCAACACTACAAAAAGAAGGATTCTAGGTGGACTCCTCCTGAAGGTCGAAACAGCAGACTGGACTTCTACATAGAGTGCTTCCGCCGACGTGCACGGGCTGAAATTGTGGAAAAGCAGCATCACTTGCCCCATAACCTCAGCCATGCGGAACACAATGCCATCCACAGCCTCAGAAACAACTTGACATCATAATCAAAAAGGCTGACAAAGGAGGTGCTGTTGTCATCATGAATAGGTCGGAATATGAACAAGAGGCTGCTCGGCAGCTCTCCACCACCACTTTCTACAAGCCATTACCCTATGATCCCACTGAGAGTTACCAAAAGCAACTACAGCATTTGCTCAAGAAACTTCCTGAAAAAGCACAAGATCAATCTGCACAGACACACCCCTGGAACCCCGACCTGGGATATTCTATCTACTACCCAAGATCCATAAACCTGGAAATCCTGGGCGCCCCATCATCTCAGGCATTGACACCCTGACAGCAGGATTGTCTGGCTATGTAGACTCCCTCCTCAGGCCCTACGCTACCAGCACTCCCAGCTACCTTTGAGACACCACTGACTTCCTGAGGAAACTTCAATCCATCGGTGATCTTCCTGATAACACCATCCTGGCCACTATGGATGTAGAAGCCCTCTACACCAACATTCCACACAAAGATGGACTACAAGCCGTCAAGAACACTATCCCCGATAATGTCACGGCTAACCTGGTGGCTGAACTTTGTGACTTTGTCCTTACCCATAACTATTTTACATTTGGGGACAATGTATACCTTCAGATCAGCGGCACTGCTATGGGTACCCGCATGGCCCCACAGTATGCCAACATTTTTATGGCTGATTTAGAACAACGCTTCCTCAGCTCTCGTCCCCTAAAGCCCCTACTCTACTTGCGCTATATTGATGACATCATCATCATCTGGACCCATGGAAAAGAAGCCCTTGAGGAATTCCACCATGATTTCAACAATTTCCATCCCACCATCAACCTCAGCCTGGTCCAGTCCACACAAGAGATCCACTTCCTGGACACTACAGTGCTAATAAACAATGGTCACATAAATACCACCCTATACCGGAAACCTACTGATCGCTATTCCTACCTACATGCCTCCAGCTTTCACCCTGACCACACCACACGATCCATCGTCTACAGCCAAGCTCTGCGATACAACCGCATTTGCTCCAACCCCTCAGACAGAGACGAACACCTACAAGATCTCTGTCAAGCTTTCTTACAACTAAAATACCCACCTGCAGGAAGTGAAGAAACAGATTGATAGAGCCAGAAGAGTTCCCAGAAGTCACCTACTACAGGACAGGCCTAACAAAGAAAATAACAGAACGCCACTAGCCATCACCTTCAGCCCCCAACTAAAACCCCTCCAACGCATTATTAAGAATCTACAACCTATCCTGAAGGATGACCCAACACTCTCACAAATCTTGGGAGAAGGCCAGTCCTTGCCTACAGACAGCCCCGCAACCTGAAGCAAATACTCACCAACAACCACATACCATACAACAGAACCACTAACCCAGGAACCTATTCTTGCAACAAAGCCCGTTGCCAACTGTGCCCACATATCTGTTCAGGGGACACCATCACAGGGCCTAACAACATCAGCCACACTATCAGAGGCTCGTTCACCTGCACATCCACCAATGTGATATATGCCATCATGTGCCAGCAATACCCCTCTGCCATTTACATTGGTCAAACTGGACAGTCTCTACGTAAAAGAACAAATGGACACAAATCAGATGTCAAGAATTATAACATTCATAAACCAGTTGGAGAACACTTCAATCTCTCTGGTCACGCAATCACAGACATGAAGGTCGCTATCTTACAACAAAAAAACTTCAAATCCAGACTCCAGCGAGAAACTGCTGAATTGGAATTCATTTGCAAATTGGATACTATTAATTTAGGCTTAAATAGAGACTGGGAGTGGCTAAGTCATTATGCAAGGTAGCCTATTTCCCCTTGTTTTTTCCTAACCCGCCCCATTCCCCCCCCCCCCCCAAGACATTCTGGTTAAACTTGGATTTAAACTTGAAGAATGGTCAGTTTGGATGAGCTATTGCCAGCGGGAGAGTGAGTTTCTGTGTGTGTGTGTGTGTGTGTGTGTGTGAGAGAGAGAGAAAGCCTGGATTTGTGCTGGAAATGGCCCACCTTGATTACCATGCACATTGTAGGGAGAGTGGTCACTTTGGATGGGCTATTACCAGCAGGAAAGTGAGTTTGTGTGTGGGGGGGCGGAGGGTGAGAAAACCTGGATTTGTGCTGGAAATGGCCCAACTTGATGATCACTTTAGATAAGCTATTACCAGCAGGACAGTGGGGTGGGAGGAGGTATTGTTTCATGGTCTCTGTGTGTATATAATGTCTTCTGCAGTTTCCACGGTATGCATCCGATGAAGTGAGCTGTAGCTCACGAAAGCTCATGCTCAAATAAATTGGTTAGTCTCTAAGGTGCCACAAGTACTCCTTTTCTTTTTGCGAATACAGACTAACACGGCTGTTACTCTGAAACCTTTCTAACAACTGTCACACTAAAACCACCTGAAGGTAAAACCACAACAAAACTAAATTGATAGGTGAGAAAGATCCCCAGGTACCCTTGGTTTGAAAATAAGTCAAAGGGGTTTCCCTACTTGACATCTTTTTTCATTTGTTAAACATGATTTTTCCATTTTCCTTTCTTTCTTGCTCAACACTAGCCAACATTCCAATGGGTTATTTATGTCCTTGTTTATCAACATTGATTACTGGTATCAATTGTGTCTAAAAAATTATTGGAATGGGGTTAACCAGTGGAGGTTTCCTAAGATAGGCTTTATCTGCTATTTTTGGAATCTGATACAGCGGCTAAAATTCAGCCCTGGAGTAAGTGGGTGCTGTTGTGACAATTGGGCCTACAAATTTACCCAAAATGTGAGCTCAATGGTAATAAGTATGTATAAATTCATAAAATGTTACAGTACTCTGTAACAACAAAGGTTGATGGATAGAAGTCCAAATGGAAGACAGAATAACTGAATTAGTCTAAATAAAAAGGCCTAGTTGATATGACTCAGGGACTGTTAAAATTACACTTGATAAAAACAGGATATGTGGAGCCAGAAGTTAATAAGCTAAGATTGGTATATCAAATATTAGGCCCAACTGGTGGACAAAATAATGAGGGGATAGGCTATTCCACCCTCACTCCCTTTTTGGGGTCCTTAAAAGAAAGATTTTGTGAGGACATATGGAGAGAACAGAGAGAGGCTACTGGAGTGAGTGTCAGTATCACCGTTGCCAACCCCCAGCTTCCTGGGTCCCTAGGTCTTCATCATCTTGATCCTGAGAGGTGTCCTAACCAGAACGAGCCAAAGAGAGAAGCCCAGATGACATTGCCCCCCCTACCATCTCCAGCTGAATCCCAAACATCACCTAGGATGATAGTTATTACCATCTTTAATGCCATGTAAGAGACTGTCAAACAAGGGGGCTTTTCCTTCTAAGATGAACTGAAAAACAACAGCAGCAGCAACATCTCCAGCCCATCTCAACTAACTTCTTCTCTTTTCCCCAAAAGGACAGTTATTACCATCTTTTGATACCATCTAAGACACTAACAACAGGGGGTTTCTCCTTTTAAAAACATGCTCCTAAAGGGAAAGGGAACAAAAAATACTGTTACAATGAAAGCCTTATTTAATACTTTGCATTTCAAAGGTTTTAATAATTTCATTCTTTTCTGTACCTTTAATACAAGGTTAAAAAGATTTTTAATGGTGTGTTTGCCATGATGCTAAGCAGGCTGAGATCTCTGTATACCAAGCTACAGGCCTTGTATAACTCTGTTTAACATTAGACAATGACTGGGTTTTGTCACCACCTTTAGCTCATTTATTCCATCTAAATTAATACAAGCATGCCACTCTATTGGCTTCCAAAGAGTCGTGCCCTTTTATGGCAGGACTGAATATGGTCCACTATTCTCTCTTCTGATCACTGTAAGTTAACTCTGGGCACACCTTTACACATCAATTTTGCCTACCCTCTTTCAGATATCAGCTTCCTCTAGGTTTAAGTTAACTTGTGTTCCATTTGTTGGTGACTCCTGCAGTAAAACAAAGATACCAGCTCATGCATTAAAAAGGGGGAGGGGGATGGGAGAAAGCAATTTAGATTCCAGAGGCCATGTCTCACCAAGTTATAACTTTAAGGCATGTCAAATATAGGGATTAAACCAGTGGTGCACAAACAGGGGGGTGCCAAAGGTTCGGGAGGGGAAGAGTTGGGGGCCGGGTGGTGTGAAGAAACTTTAGCCTTTCACCCTTTAAAAAAAACAAACCAACAACATATTAATAAAAGCACAGGCTGGCTTATTTTCAACAATTTAAGTTTCTTAACTACTGCAGGCCTACTATGCCTTTAAAATTAATTTTGATTCTCTAATTTTAAAACTCATTTAATGATTAATAATTTATATTAAAAGACAAACTGGTAACATATAAAAGAATAGTTGAGAGCCTGGGACCTTTCAAGTGAGTTAGACACTATAACACTAAACTAAATGAACGAACAGTCATCTCTGTTTTTCCCCCTCCACCTTCTGGCATGAAAAATAGTTTCAGCTCACAAGTAATGGAGAAGGGGTATGACAAATTCTATTAATGGTGGGGGGGAGGGTGGGGGCCTGCGAATGGAAAAGTTTGCGCACCACTGGACTAAACCATTCAACAATGAAGATTAGAAAATTGAGTTTTGGGATGGCTCAACAGGAATCAACATTTAAAAACTATATTTTCACCAAAGAGTCTATTGTGATACTCTTTGCTTCAAGGGGAAAATTGATTCATGTGGTAATTTACACAGTAACATTTCAGTCTGAAAAACTCTAACAGATGAATGAATACTGAAAAGTGCAACTGGGGAAAGACAAAAGATATGATTTAGTGGTCTGACCATCATGTTTAAATTAACTCCATTCCCTCCATTCAACTCCACTGAACCTCAGACGCCCCTCATCCTTCTGATGTTCGTAAATTCCCAACAGGATTTAAAAACTAACTCAAACCTCACCATTTTCTGTTTCGCATGCAAGGAACACTTCTGTGACCTTGCTTAAATGAACAAATAGCATATCATGCATTTAAAAAAAAATGCACACAATTTTTCCCCAAGAGAGAGGAGAGAGAGAAAAAAACCACAGCTGACAGATACTAATCATATTACATACTAAAGTTGCTCATGACATGGCTATGGGTACCTGAACAGAATAAATTAAGCTATATATGTAATTTTTAGATGACATCTCAAACTACTCTTATGAAATTCTACTCATGTGGAGAATATAATTTTTTTTAATGCACCACCAAGCATCATGGAAAATGGAAGGGTAATAGATTTTGTACCTTAACTGGTAAGTTTTCATGATAATTTTGACAGGCCGTATATAGTAATCCGAGATTCTACCTACTACAAGCGTCACAGAGTTTTTTATAGCACATTCTTTAAGAATAGGGGGTTTGTTTAATTAATTGTTCTTGGGCAACATTTTCCATCCTATACTTCACTGTTGTATAGAGTACTGGGTGGGCACTGGTTGTCTGCCTGGATACCCCCATTCACCCTAAAGCTAGCTGCATTTCAGCAGTGCTGTATGCATATATTCTAGAAAATGCTATAGAATGCTTTAATATGAAAGCCTTACGTAAAATATTACTGAAGTCTTCTACAGGTCTCTTAAAGTAAAAATTCACACACATGCACTGTGGAGCCTTCTGGTTTGCTCCTACACTTCAGATACCATGGCTCTGAAATAGCTGTGACACAAACAAGCAGTTTGAAAACCTTTGACAGCAAGCAAACATACATATGAAGTGTCACATTTTCCTTCAAGGAAGTCTCTCTGATACCATCTCAGCCTGCTATGAAACCACTAGCTGAGTATCTCAGAATGAAGGGATTCTTTCATAAAGCGAAGAATCAAACACCTGTGAACCCCAGTAACTGTCATGTGACTTATTCTATTACTTTCTTCCCAAGGAGTACCAGGAGGAGGAGGGGAAAATCAGGATCTAAAACAGTCCCACATAATGCTCAAGGTTTTAAACACAGTTTCATGACCTGAGAATTAATTCCTCACAAAAAGTTACTAACAACTTTTCAAAGAGCTCCCACCTGGCACTCTTCAAAGTCTGTGACACAAATAAGTCTTCATACAAAGGCCAAGAACCAGATTCTCCACACCCCATTCAGAGCACTGCTTCCCACACCAGTTGCCTGGTAGGAGCCAAACATGGGAGGAAAACAACACTACCACTGCAGAATTCTGTTAAGCAAACTCGATTGAAAGAAAAGAGGGTTTATAGCAGATTCATATCCATTCCCAAGGGGGTGCTATGAACTCCAGGCCAGAGAAAACACTTCCCGAAGACGGATCTCTCACACCCATCCCACATTCAATACCCCTCGTTTGTGTCGGTTTAAGTTTTGTTAAAAATTAGACCACCTTTGGAACCGCGCCAGGTGCATCTGTCGGCCATCCGCCCTCGCCATCTGTCTCCCCGGCGGAGCGGTGCAAGAGAAAGAAACGGCCACCCCATTTCTGGAGAAGGGAAAAACCCCCGTGGGCCTCCTCCCTTAACTCCGGGAGCGAGTGGCAAAGAGCAGGGGCACCCTATCCCGCCGGGGGCCACACACACATCCCACCCACTCACCTGGGAGCCAGACAGAGAGCAAGGAAAGCCCCCCCCCACTCACCTGGAGGCAGAAGAGAAGACCCACTGCCCCCCAGGGGTCCGCCTCTGCAGGGCGGGGAGCTGTCACTGCTTCCGCCCTCGGCCCCAGCCCCACTGCAGCCTCCTGCTCCCCGAGGACAGGGCCGCGGCCCCGGGTGGAGAAGACAAGGGGGCTAGTCACAGGCGGCGACGGCGGCGGCCCCTGGGGGATGAGGGCACTGGGCGGCTCTCACCCGCCCCCATAGCCCGGCTCCTGAGCTACGGGGCGAGAGCATCACTCACCTCCCCTGCACCCCACCGCTCCCAACACCCACCGCAGCCGCCATGTTTGTTGTGAGTGTCTCCCGTAGTAGTCGCCCCGCCCGCCCCGTTCCTCCCACCTCGCGAGACTGGCGAGCCCCGCGCAGGCGCAGTCCGCGCGCGGTGGCCGTGGCGCTGGACGGCCGCTGCTGCGAGCCCGAGCGGCGGAGGGGCTCGCTGGGTTCGCCGCCGGCGAAGGGGAGTCGGGAGCCGGGGCGGCGGCAGCAGCAGCGAACATGGCGGCAGCGGCGCTGTGGCGGAGCTGCGCGAAGGTGACTCGTGAACCTGCAGGGGTCGGGCTGCCTCTGCCCCGCTCTACTCGCGGGCCGGGAGCCCCCTTCTCCAAGGAGGCGCTGCGGGGTGCCGGGTCCGCCCGGAGAGCGGAGGCCCCGCCCCTCTGCCCCGAGCCTGGCCGCGCCCGGAGCGGGGTTGTCAGCTTTCTACAGGCACAAAACCCGAACGCTCTGGCCCCGCCCCTTCCCTGAGACCACGCCCCTTCCTGTGGGGGGGCCCCTCTCACTTTCACTGGCTCGGGGGCTGGGGTGCAGGAGAGGCTGAGGGCTCTAAGTGGGGGTGCGGGCTCTGGGGTGGGGCCAGAAATGAGGGGTTCGGGGGGTGGGAGGGGACTCCGGGCTAGGGCAGGGGGTTGGGGCGCGGGGGGAGGGGAGTGAGGGCTCCGGCTGGGGGTGCGGGCTCTGGGCTGGGACTGGGGATGAGGGGTTTGGGGCACTGGAGGGGACTCCAAACTGGGGGGTGGGGCTGAGGGATTCGCAGTGCGGGAGGGGGCTGTGGCTTGAGGCACGGGGTTGAGGTGTGGGAGGGGGTGAGGGGTTAAGGGTGCTGGAGGGGGCTCTAAACTGGGGGGTGGGGCTGAGGAATTTGGAGTGCGGGAGGGGCCTGCGGGTTGAGGCAGGGGGTTGGGGTGTGGCAGGTGGTATTGTCTCTGGGGTGAGGTGTGGGCTCTGGGGTGGGGTCAGGGATGAGGGGTTTGGGATGTCAGAGGGGGCTCCAGGCTGGGGGATGGGATCAAGGGATTCGGAGTGCGAGAGGGGGTTGGGGTGCAGGAGGGGGTGAGGGCTCTGGGGTGGGGCTGGGGATGAGGGGTTCAGGGTGCGGGAGGGGGCTCTGGGCTGGGGCAGGAGGTGGGGACTCTGGGCTGGCAGTGCAGGAGGGGGGTCTGGGGGTGCTCAGGGTTGGAGGTTGGGATGCAGGAGGAGGTGCAGGCTCTGGGGTGGGGCTGGGGGTGAGGTGTTTGGGCTGTAAGAGGGGCCTCCAGGTTTTGCGGGGGCCTCAGGGTTGAGGCAGGGGTTGGGGCGTGGACTTACTTTGGGAGGCTCCCAATCAGTGGGGCTAAGGCAGGTTGCCTGTCTATCCTGGGGCACCATGCTGTGCCCCAGAAGGTCCAGCTCCTAGGTGGGGGCAGGAGGCTCTGTGAGGCACGCTGTTCTCACCCGCAGGCACCGCCCCCTCCCCAGCTCCCATTTGCCGAGAACCGGCCAATAGTAGTGCAGAGCCGGTGCTTGGGGCGGGGCCAGTGCATGGAGCCTTGTGGCCCTTCCACCTAGCATCACAGCGCGTTGCCCCAGGACAGGTAGGGACTAGCCTGCCTTGGCTCCGCAGCACTGCCGACTAGACTTTTAACGACCGGTTGGCGGTGCTGACCGGAGCCACCAGGGTCGCTTTTCCACCGGGTGTTCCAGTCGAAAATCAGACAACTGGTCACCCTAGCCTGGAGCCCCTCATGCCCCCCTGCCCAAATACATCTGCTCCCGGCCCCCCTTACCCCTCCCCTGCCCCGAGCCTGACACACACACCCACACACACGCCCCCCCCCTCCTGGTTCTGAGCCTGTCTGCCTCCCTCCTCCAGACCCAGGCCATTTTCAAAAGATAAAGATTCCAAAAATGGCCATTTTCGAAGGCAAAAGCAAACCTTTGGAGCACCTATTGTTCTGTGAACTTGTTAAACTAAATATCTTCCACTCAGACCTCTGTAGGTCCTCACCTCCAGGCTGCATCTAAATCTTGCTGATTCTTTCTGCATAACATTACTATAATTTGGCTTTTTCTACCCATCCACAGACCTAAAACTCTCATCCAAACTATTATCATCTTGTATCTCAATTACTTCAATAATCTTCTCACTGGCTTTGACAATTGCAGTCTTGCCTCGCTCATATCCATTCAGAATGTGACTGCAAAGGTCATTTTCTTATCTTGTCATCCCATTCTTTCCGTCCTTTCTATTGTCTGCCCCTTCTCTAGTTAATGTTATAAAATTATTGGACTTTTTGATATGTGTTGAACTTAAGTTTCTCAATTTGGAACAAATATTTTGAAGAAGACATTTAAATTATTTTTTTTGCTTCATTTTTTCATGCAGCTTTATTAATGGTTAAAGCGTTTAACTTTCAGTCCTGCTAATAAAGTGAGCCTGAAACACACATAGCATGCTATCATTAATCTAGTGTTCCATAGCAACATTAATAAGTAAATAAATATTTATATGTTATGGGCATCCTCAAACATTCTTCAGATTTTAATAAATCCATCAAAATTTGAAACTGAAATCTGTTGTTATCCAAAAGAAATGTTGTTAGAATGTTGCAGCTATTTAAAAAAAAAAAAATCTTTGAATGCTAAAGAATTCATATTTCTCCAAATAACCTTAACTAATTTATGCTGTAATTATCTCCCATGCTCTACTTACCCGCCAACAATTTTGCATCCATCTACGATGCTGTCAAAATACCATATCTTATGCACACTTTCTATATGGACTACAATCCTTTAACTACCATACTGTAAATGTAAGCCTACAAACTACCTCACAACCATGATATAGGCTGTATGCACAACCCATTCTTTGCTTCAGCTAGATCACCATTGGCCCCTGATGTGACTTGAGTGCAGTGTATGTGGTTGGCAAGTGAGTGTGGAGTCAGAGATAAGAATATTTGCAGAACCTTTACAGCGAATTTCCTAATTTCAGCTCTTTGTGCTGTATCACTTTTTGACATTTAAAAATAATCAGTCCGTTAAGGCTTATTACCAGTTGGCAGTCTGCTGCTTATCGTCATTTTCATTACACCAACTCTGGGATTTAAAGTAATTAAGTAAAAACATGTTTTTATATAATTGCATCTTTTCTGAAGTGCGTACTCACTCTTAAAGTTATAAAATGTTAGATTACAGTGTATTTTGACAAGTTCTATCACAGTTGTGCCGTAAGTTGTAAAATTATTTTAGCCACATGTTTAATAATATGCATTGTAGCTGAATGATTTGGATGCTGGGGCTGCATAACAGTTAGGAACAAGAACAAAAATAAAAACGCATTCAAGCTTTAATAAAAATAGAGTATTTGTACAACAGTCCATGTAGTTGCTAGCATTACTAGTTGATTGGTCTCAAGGCAGACCCACTGAAAACAGTGAATAGGACTATTATTGTAAAGAAACTTTTAGAATTTAATACAATTATGTTTTGATTGGAGATAAAATTTGTTAAAATGTACAGCTATTAACGTGAACATTCCAGAAAGCTTCTAATATTAGCAGTACTGAAAACAGATTCTAGCTGGTAGCTGCAATTCTCAAAACTATTCACATTTTAAAAACATTAATATTTTTGAATCCTTGTCAAAATAACAATATGTTTACCAAGGTATAGAAAACTGACAGGAAGAAAATAGTTTGTAGGACTGAAAGACACAGGTTGAAAGGAAATTAAATTGGTCGAGCCCCTTTGTTGCAAGTGCTCAAAAACTTGAAATTAGTATAATTGAAAATAATTATGTGTAATTGTATTTCTTTTTCAGTTACTGAATAGAGAATAAAAACATTGGGTGAAAATTTATATTCCTGTTTATAAATACTTGAACAATGTTTTCTGTGCATCAAAATCAGTTTTTATAACTTTCTTTATTATTATTTGTCAACAGCTAAGAAGAAACATGCCAATCTACTTGGCTTCTTGGAAGGCTCCTCCTAGTGTCTGTAAATCATCCAAATCAGAAGCTATGTTAAACCTAGCCAATGAGCGGGTAGTGTGTGCTCCCCTTGACACACTTACAGAAGAAGAGATGATGATGAAAGAAATGGGTAACTTGCTGTTCAAACTCTTAACATGGAGCCACTGGATGCATGTTAGTCCTTTAACTGTCCGTGATCATCTCACCCCCCATCTCTCTGTCCAAAACAGCCTGACTCTTTCTTGACAGCCCTCCTTCCTGTGGAACGGCAGGGCTAAGCAGTGACGCCACACACTGAGGACTAGGCAGAGCGTGCAGGAAGAGTGCAGGGATCACTGTGGAGTCACTGGGGCTTGTTTTCAAAGAGGGACAGAAATGGGGGCAATGGTTGATGGGGGCTTGAGGGCAGAGCGAAAGCCTCCCCCAAGTTGTGATATGGAGACCTATCCACTAGGAATTGGATCAAAATAGTTGTAACTGGGCCATGGCCTGATCAGCTAGAGAGAGTAAACAGAAGAAATAGATTAAGCAAAAAACCTTTTTCCAGTTTACCATTTACAGGGTTCTTGTTCGACCAAAATAATACACTCCAGCAAGGTGTCTGGCCACATTCGCTGAAAGCATTTTTAAGTCTGTAACCTCTTAAAAAACAAAAAAAAACCCCTAATATAAATATCAAACAAACTAAACAGGAGAGCTCTTATGTCTCCAGGGTTTCTGACCTGACTTTTGGTCAGCAAAGTGCTCTCATATGAGAACTCTCAGAAATTTAAAAAGGGTCTGAGCTGTAAATTGGTAGTGCCCACTTATGTCAGCACAGGGACTTGCATCTAGCTGAAACTGTTAAACCTCTTAACCCAAAACACCCATATTGCTCTCTGGAGCACTTGATCTTCCTTCCTGGGACACCACTGGGTTAGGGTGTTGGATATCTTTGGGATCTCCCTGCATTAGGCACTGAATGGTACATATGCCTTGCTACAAATACTAAATTGCTGACTCAGATATTATTTAAAGAATTGGCTAGAATACTTACATCCTTTCTTTTTCTTCATTATAGTGAAAAAATTTGCTCAAGACCAAATTGCACCTTTGGTAAAAGCAATGGATGCAAATGCAGAAATGGATGAATCTGTACTGCAAGGACTATTTGAACAAGGGGTCTGCATATTTTATTATTTTAATTCAAGGGTTACATTGTTATTAAATGTTACTGCCAGTTGTGCAACTTTTTTTTTGTTTTAGATTAAGTCGTTTGAATGAATGTTACCTTTTCTGTTTTCAACCCTAAATCGATGTTTAGTGAGAAATTACAGTTAGAAAAGTTAAAATGTTGTGTTTCATTCTGACATTTAAATTCTGACATAACTATATCAGAGTAGTCATGGTGATGAATCGCATATGTGTTGATAGCTCTGTATTTTGTTTTTTGTATGAGTAAATAACCCTATCTTGACCCCTCTGCAGTGACTATTAGCTGGTTAATTTATTGCAGGCATTGCAGAGGGATCTGAAGAGATTTTATATTCTCTGACTTGCACAAAAGTATTTTAATTGCTTCTTACCTCTGAAGTAATTTTTTTTCCAGTAGTGAAAATATTTGAAAATCTTGTCAGCCTAAATTACTGTCTGTGATGATCTCCCCAGAACAGTTGTATTTCATTCTCTCCCTTTTAGCTAATGAGTATTGAGCTTGGACCAGAGTATGGAGGAACTGGATCTTCATTTTTTTCTACCATACTGGTGGTAGAGGAATTGGCCAAGGTTGACCCAGCTGTAGCTCTTCTGTGTGAACTCCAGAACACAGTTACGAATAAATTGTTTATTACATATGGAACAGAAGAACAAAAGAGAACTTATTTGCCCAGATTGGCTAAAGATTTGGTGAGTTAAGTATGTCCTTTATGAAATAACATAAAATTTTATATGATTTCATAATGTTAGTGTCCATTTAGAGAATTAAATGATGCATTACATTTTAAGGCAATATCGTCATATGCAAACATTGGAATTCTATTTGAGACCTGAAATCTGTCATTCCATGTACACAGATATATCCCCTTCATCTGGAGGGTGAAGGGGAAAATCGAAAAGTCTGTTGCACGTTTTTCAGAAATTTGGGGCTGATTCTGCAGTCCTTTTGCACACAACTCCCATGGGCTTCAATTGGAGTTACATATATGTAAAAAATAGAGGATTGCATTTTTAGTAGTTTCTCCTGAACCAAACTTTTCCAGGAGATTTTTACCCTATTCTGTCTGTCTTACAGCAATTTGTACTGTTCTTTGATGTGAATTTAACAATAAACAAGGTTTTTATTTTTAAAAAAAAAAGAGGCACAGTGTTTATCACTAGTGAATTGGGTGGGGGAAAGGAATGATTATTATGTGTACATTAACATCAGCAAAGCAAAAAAGGTTGTTCTATATGGAATCATCATGAATACTCTTAAATATATATATATTTTTATTAGGAATCCTAAATAGAGTTTGATAAGAATCTTGACTTGCTGTGGAGAAGAACTTAAAAGCAGTGGACTTGAGGGATATGTATCCATGTAATCACTCAGTAATACACTGTAATATGCAGAAAGCAATACTGTGGTGCTGTAGAATAGTAGGAAGCCCAGATAAGTGTCTCTGTGAATGTAGTGAGTTGTGGTGCATACTCATGCTGTTCTTGCAACTCGGGAGTACCAAAATTAAATCTGAATGCAGCTCATGTAAGATTGGGTTGTGACAACACATCGAGGTCAGTTTGACAGTATTCTAACATCAAGACGTCAGGCAGAAATGTGAGATTTTTCTGCTTGTTTGTTAGAAAAAGGTATTTAGAATATTAGACTTTTTCAAGTATGTAAATCATGTTATTTACAGTATTGCATAAATGTTCTAGTGCTTAGGACCTAGATTCTATAACCTGTACTTGTATTTAGTATCTACTCTGTTACCCATAGATTTCAGTGGGACAAATTGTAAGGAACTACTCAGCATGAGTTACAGAAATTGGTATCAGTCTGTAATCTGCCCTGTCTCCTTAACTGAGGTCCCAGAACAGTTGCCATACTCTGGGTTTTTTTTTCTTTTTGGCAGAACACATCATTCCAGCAGAACCACTAAGACAGCTTACTTGGTAGGTCAAACCCTGAAATACAGTTAGCTAGTTAGTACTAGGGCTGTTGATTAATTGCAGTTAACTCACGCGATTAGCTCAAAAAAATTAACTGCGATTAAAAAAAATTAATTGTGATTAATAGCTTTGGTAAACAGTAGAATACCAATTGAAATTTATTAAACAGTGCTCACTTTATATTATTATTTTTTATTACAAATATTTGCACTGTAAGAATGATTTTAAAAATAGTATTTTTCAATTCACCTCATACAAGTGCTGTAGTGCAGTCTCTCTTTATCGTGAAAGTGTAAACCTTTTTTTGTTATATAACTGCACTCAAAAACACAACCGTCTAAAACTTTAGAGTCTACAAGTCTACTCAGTCCTATTCCTTGTTCAGCCAATTGCTAAGACAGACAAGTTTGTTTAAATTTATGGGAGATACTGCTGACTGCTTCTTATTTACAGTGTCACCTGAAAGTGAGAATGGGAATTCGCATGGCACTTTTGTCGCCAGCGTTGCAAGGTATTTACGTGCCAGATATGCTAGACATTCATATGCCCCTTCATGCTTCAGCCACCATACCAGAGGACATGCTTTTATCCAAGGATCAGTACTATACCAATATTAATCCTCACAAAACCTTATAAGGTAGTAAGTAAGTCTGGGAGAGCAGGGAAGATGTTGCAAAAGTCATGACTTCGTTCTCCCTAGCTCTAACCTCTAGACAACCATGTCTTCACACCTATAAACCTAACTGATACTACCCGCAATATGTAGGTTAAGATGGTTGAAATATTTAACAACTTTATACTTTTTTTCCTTTCAAGTCTTATATTAATGTTGCATGCTATGCATATATTTTAAATAAAACCTATAATGTAGTTTTCCCTTCAATTGATAGACAGGCAGTTTCTGCCTTTCTGAGGTTGGATCTGGCAGTGATGCATTTTCTTTGAAGACTCATGCTGATAAGAAGGGAGACTACTATATTATCAATGGCTCAAAGATGTGGATAAGCTTTGCAGAACAGGCAGGAGTGTTTTTCGTGTTGGCAAATGCAAATACTTCTTTGGTAAGTTGCTAAGGAACAGTTGTGGCTGTTGATAATATGATACTGATGTAATGTGGTGTAAATTCTTTGCATCTTGCTCCCACTAAAAACTGATTTTTAAAAATTAGTCATATTTTCCCTGAATCATCTATATGAAAAAAATGGAGAACCTGGTGAGTATTTTAAAAAATTTCTTCACACACCTGGGAAAATAAAAATGTCAAAACAGTAACTGCTCAAATGAGGGACCAGCAAATATTGACATATCATGTGTCATCAAAGAATAGACATTCTGAATCTTAATGGCACTTCTGTTGTCTTATCTTTTAATGGTTTGGTATTGGCAGGATACTGTGATTAAAAGTGCAATAGAACTAGGCCTATATGCAGTGGAAAGGAAAAGTTAGTACAATATTAAAACATGCCCATGTGACAAAGCACATTTGAAAAGAGACATGCCATGTTTTTTCATTTATCAGTTTAGGTATAAGTAAGGTAAAGATAAAAAATCCTAAACTGCATAGTTTAAAATGTAAAAACATTTCCACTAGTTAACTGAAAAAGATGGTGCAATTGAAAGGTGAAAACTGAGGAGCTGCAAAACTAAATTATAAGAAAAAGTGTTTTGTTTATTTATTAGCATTGTTTTGGAGTGACCCATTTAAAAAAAAAAAAAAAGCCTAACTTGAAAATATTTATAAAACGTAGTTATTGAAGTTTATGTTTCAACTGATCAAAAGGGTCTTTTAGTTCCATCAGTGAAGAGCTGACTTTTTAGTTGAAAATCATGTCATTTCCAATCCAGGTCTGTATTTATTGATTGATTCTGTTTATTTATTTATTTAATTTCTTCAATCGTAAATAGGTAGGCAACCTAAATTAAGAAAAAGTTCCACAATATTAGATACACTGAAGTTCAACTAAGTCTATTTTTAATCTCCTCCATGAACACTGAAATTTAGAGGCAAGTTATTAATTCAAGGAAGCAATGTGTTTCTTTGTCAACAAACAGACAATTTCAAACTATAAATTGAAGTGCAGTAGTTAATGAATGGGATAACTCTCACATGAACACAAAATATAATTTCAGTTAAATGCCATTTGTGTGCAGCTGCCATTAGTGTAAATGGGAATTACATATGTGCTATGTGAGAATAGATCAATATAGGATTATATACTGAAATATCATGTAGCCTGTATTTTACACAAAGCTTATAAATATTGCAGCCAGTAATTATGCTAAGAGAATATTAAGGTTGCAAAGTGAAGTAGCCAAAAATTAGTAAATTCCAGAATTAAGGTTGCTTATGCAATCCATGTATATTGTCCCATGCCTTATTTACTGCACACTATTAAAACTGTGATCTGAATACAAAATTAATTTCCTCTTGGACTTTTCTATGATACTGTAGCAATTGAGTGCTTCACTAATGTTAACTAATTTATTTTCCCAATTCCACTGTGCTGTGAGGTAGTAGTATTACCACCATTTTATAGATGGGGAACTGAAGCACAGAGTGACTAAGGTCAAAAGTGTCCACTAATTTTGGGTGCCCCAATTTGAGTCACCTAGGACCTGATTTTTTCAGAATACTTGGTATTTTATATAGCCCTTTAAATGTTCAAAACACAGTTTCTAGTAACTTCAGTTGCAGATGTGAGTGCTCAGCTCCGGGGGTCTTATTTTGACATTCATAAAATGAGGAATACACAATTTAGTGGACGTCTGTGCAAAGTTTAGTTTGTGATTTGCCTTGCATCACATAGAAACTCTGTGATAGAGGTAGGGTTAGAAACCAATTCTCCAGGATAGTGCTCAGCTGCCTTAACCATGAGACCACACTTTCTCTTCTTCCAACCCCCTGCATTCAGTACACACCTTTCAGCTTCTGCAGCAAACGAAGCACTTATCCTACAGACCACTCTCTTTCACTGCACAGTCCTGATTTATCCCATGCCAAGTCCATTCTGCATACTGAAAAAGTTAGGTGTGTGCTGTTGAAAAAATAGTATTAACGGGCAATCCTAATTTGAGTTTATCCTAACTTTTGATTGCTTTCTTTAAAAAAAACTAGGAAATTATAAATGTCAAGGTTGCAAACTGAAAAATAGGAATTCCCTCATATGGAATTATACTGACCTCTGTGTGCATCATCCACAGTGTTGGAACCTTTAGATCCTCTTCATAGACCTTCTTGAGCTAACTTGGTAACTGATAACAGTCGTAGCTTGTCATCCTTTATGGGGACTAGCCATTAGAGGTGGATGAGAGAAACACTTTGTCATTGGGTTTCACAAATAGTCGCTGACAGCAGAGGAATCTTAGGTTCGTTTCTAGGTTCTCCTGGGGGTGTGCTCTAAGTGGTCATACTCTTCTGTCCCTCTTTCTGCATCCACAAGACCTGACCCATTCTGCCTTTGTCCCCTCAGACAGACTGTCTCTATGATAGTCTTGCTTCTCGCCACTTCCAACTCTATATACCAGTCTCTGCCTTTTCTCTGGCTCCTTGTCCCAGTCTGTTTCCTTGCCTAATCAATCACAGTCTCCACTCCCTTACCCAGGCTTCTAATCCAATTCCAGTCTTTTTGCCTAGCCAGTCTAAGTGGATAAAGCACAATTGGGTGACCTTGTTTTTGCTGATGGCATTTTCCTGCTTAGTTTGACACATTATTTAATAGAAAAAAAATCCAGCTTTTGGCAGACACAGCAAAACACGTTGGTTTGTTGATAAACAAGGGGAGGACAATATATGGCTATTGGTGTCCCAAAAGCAACCATTAGCGTAGACTCAGAAACACTAGGAAGAAATAATTTTACCTGTTTAAGGAGTCAGGCGTGCAGTGATGGTGACACCATGCTACATGTCAAGCAATAAATATAAAAAACAGCAAACAGCTTTCATAAGCTTGAAAAGATTTGAAATAGTAGTATGATTGCCACTCATGAAAATATGAATTTTTAACACCAGCATCATGTCTGTCCTCCTTTATGGAGCAGAGTCATGGAAATCTACAACAGAAATTGTAAGAAGATCAACTCATTCCAAAGTAAATGCCTGTGGAATGTCTTCAAAGTCCATTGGAAAAAAGTTTCTTGCAACATCAGAAATTCTATGTAGAGCAAACCAACCTAAAGCATCAAACATGATAAGAAGACAATGATGGACATATTTAGGGCACGCTATTAATGATGCCACCAACATGACTTCCACGTCAAGAGATAACATGGACACCACCTGGGAAGAGGAAAAAAAAGGGTGACCTAAGGAAACATGATGCAGAGCAATAAAGAAAGAAGCTAAATCCGTCAACAGGACTCAGAAGCCTGCACAGAGCACAAGACCTAAATAAATGGTGGAAACTGGGTGGATGCCCTATGCACCTGAGGATGTGTGGCGGATAAAGAGAAAAGAAATCTAAATCTTTCCCTCTGGTCTCCTTGTCTAAGTCCAAGTCTTCCCTCCACCATCCAATCTCTCCCGTCACACTCTCTCCCAGGCTCCTTACCATCTCAGTCCCCACAATGCCTCTCTGCTCCAGTCTCCCCAGGCTCTTAATGCAATCTCAGTCTGTATCCCACCGATCCCACTCTCTTTGCTAGACAGTCCCATTATTTTTCAGTCCCAGTCTTCCTCTCTGTCGCTTCCGCCCCGCCCTTCAGGCCTGATTCCTCATTCTACTGCATTCCAGCCAGGCTGATTCCTCCATCTCCACACTGCCTGGGCTGCAGCAGGACAAGCACTGGGAGCACAAAAGAGATGTTTTTCCTGCTCTCCTTCCCTGTGTCCACTGTCACAGCAGCACCTGGCAGATGGGAGGAGCAAGTGCAATCTGGGAATGAAGCATCCTCAGTGGGGGTGGAATCTTTAGAGAATTTAGGTGCCAAACTAACAAATCTGTACTGAACATGTGTGAACTGAGATCTTTCAAAGGCTTATAATTTGGGCAGTTTTTCATGGGAACAAGAAAAGCTACTGCCATGCTAAATTTGAAATCCCTGCACCAAAGCCTGGAGGCTTAGGGAGTCTCAATGAAGTGGTGCTAAGAAGTATTTTACCGGGGGGAAATGTATTTTCTCTAATCTTGAAAATGGCTGAAACATGTTTGCTGAAATTCCGCTGCTTCCCTCTACCCCCATGAGGTTAACAGCCAGCATGGAAAATTTTAGCCTGAACAGTTAAAGTTTGGCAAAGCTGTTATAAACAATTGAAAAGAGGGTCTTCTAAAGGGATGTGTCCGAAAACCTTAATTATTAGCACCACTACCATCTCCACATATAATAAGTCTCGTGACTCACCTAGATGCTTTAGATGTAATACTAAAAAAGGCATACTAACTTTTTTTTGTTTTCTAGAAAACTCTGCATATGTTGGGTTCAAGTATTTAAGGTAACTTCTGTGTTAGGAAATACATGTTTAACCAGATTTAGAAATGGCATAAAATACCAGACATACTAGTAAGAGCTATCAGTAATAATAAATTGATAAATTATCAAATTCAATACTTCAGACTTTTTCTAGTGGATTTTATCAGTATGAAGAAAATGTAAACAAATCAGTGGACCCGGGGATTGGAGAATGACATAAATTAAACAATGTTACATAATATGAAATAGAAAATAACATTACAGAAATTGGGAAATATCTTTCAATGATGTTGCAGGAACGCTATTTACAAATGAACACTGAAAAGACTCAAGAACCTAGTTACATATTTTTTTCTCTTTTACAGTCTTGATTAATATTAATTTTTGATCATTGTGATTAATATTAAATAAGCATTATGTGACAATAGACATCTATTTTTTAATCCTGTTTCTGTGAAAGAAACCTTTAAATTATTTACATTTTAAAATTAACATAGAGAAGTAAAAATTAAACCATTATGGAAGGATATAGTTATTAACTTAGACTTCATGTTAATATTCAACTAGATGCTCCCCTCTATTTAGTCTTAGGGGAATTCTGCACAAAAAAATTAAAAATTCTGTGCATGATATTTTAAAATTCTGCATATTTTATGTCAAAATAACACAGTATAATCACATCAGTTTCAATTATTTTGTTAATTTATTTCAAAATACCTGTCAGCAAGTATGTCTGTAATAATATAGACGACAAAAATTCAGAATTTTTTTTTTTGACAAATTGATTCCTTACTAGGCAAATTAATACAGAACTTTGAGTAATTCATTTAAACTACAATACAGAAACGTATTTCCCGCATCTCTCAGAAGCAATGCAAAGGCTTGGGGGAGTCCTGGCTAACGGAGAAGCTGAGGGAGAGGGAAGGAGCCTGGGAGTGAACCTGGAGGATTGTTGCATGTGAGTGGCAGAAGTATGGAACAGTTTTTGGGGGGAGGGATAGGGAGTTGGGGAGCCTCCACCATGCAGGCCCTGACTGACCCCTAGCCTCTCCCATTCAGTCAGGCACATTTGCTCCCATGCCCGTGTGGCCCTGCACCCCTTCCCATTCAGCACCTGGCTCAATGCTGTCACCCCACTAGTTCCTGAGTCCTGCCCTAGTCTGCCCCCCCCCAACTAGCCCTTCTGGACCCCAGTCCATGACCCCCCAGCAAGTTCCCTGTGTGCCCCACTCTGTCTGTCCTCTGCCCAGATCCCATGCCTCCTAACCTGGCTCTACAGGCCGGATGCTGTGATGAACGGGGGGAGGGATAGCTCAGTGGTTTGAGCATTGGCCTGCTAAACCCAGAGTTGTGAGTTCAATCCTTGAGGGGGCCATTTGGGATCTGGGGCGAAAATTGGGGGTTGGTCCTGCTTTGAGCAGGGGGTTGGACTAGATGACCTCCTGAGGTCCCTTCCAACCCTGGTATTCTATGATTCTAACGCAGCAGGCTGCAGGGTGTTACTGCTGGCCAGCTGCTGCTGTATGTTCTGGCATCACAGCAGTCTCTGGTGGGCAAAATGCAGAACCGCAGCACTTCTTGGGCAGGAAAAAAATTTCTGTGCTGGACATGAATTCTTCATGTGCGCAGTGGCACAGAATTCTCCCAGGAGTAAGACTCTATTTTACAGCATAGAAGGAGAAAATTGTACGTGAAAATGGGCAAAAGAATGGTGCCTAACACCATGTACATCCCCAACGGTCATATACATAATCGCTGTCTGCAGCCTCACCACATGAATGCCTCCTATTAAGGCTTGTGAAGGTGCTAAACTCCCCTGGTCCCTCTAATATCAATGGGAATTGATGGTACTTCAAAGGATCAGGCCTTTGGGGCTCTGCTGAAATTGGGTTCTGGTTGCTGGAAATGGGGTGAAGCGCAGGACACAGCCACTCTGAAAATCCTGATTTCATGGGAAAGGCCTCAGGATTTCTCTGGTAAGATGGTGTGATGCTTCAGAGAGCAATGCTAATTCTTCCACCTCCGAGTAGAAGTAGGCGGTTTTAGTAGGAGAGCCAATGGGAGCACAGCGCAAAAACGGGATTTGCTGTCGGGTAAAGTGAGCTCAAAGGAGCGCAGAGCAGGAACTTCAGTTGCATGAGGCCTGCAGGATTGAGCCAGAATTTCTAACTGCTTTGCATTCTATATAGGTATTACAGACCCTATCCTTCCCCCTTTATTTGAAGCTCTCTCTCCTCACCATATGGTTGATATGGCCAAGAGAGCCACTCAGACTGTTCTAAATGTGCTTTTTTCTCTATTATTTTTCTACAGAAAGAGATGACTTAGCCTTTGTTAAATTTTTGCAATTGCAAAAGATATAGCTGGGGAAAATAAAATAGATGATGGTTCCACATTTTGTACATTAATATAGTATTTAATAGGTTTATACTGCAATATAGAAATCAAATATTCAAAGCCCATTTGGTTTTATCTTAAAAGTCAGTTCTTTGTTTTTTATTCATTGCTTAGGGATACAAGGGAATTACATGCTTCATAGTAGATCGTGGCACAGAGGGCCTACATGTAGAGAAAAAGGAAGATAAATTGGGAATCAGAGCAACTTCTACGTGCCCCGTAACGTTTGAAAATGTTAAGGTACAGTAAGTGTTCTGGAGGTTTAGGCGGAAATTTAGTAACCTTGTTAAGTGTAACTTGCATACATCTTGAGTATGATACAGGATTAGGAAAGAAGACTTGGTAAGCACTTGATTTTCACAGATGCTAAATTTTTGGGGGTAGCTGTGGCTGCCCGGCATCCCTGAAAATCAGGACTTAAGGGACTTAGATTACTCACTTGGCACCTCAGTGATACAGGTTTTCATTAGTGGTCCAATTCTGAGTAATTTTCTCTGTCATCCTTCTTATAATCCTGTGTGTGTTGGGGAGGGTTCAACAAAAGTATTATGGGAATCGGGTGCCCATTTTATATTGCTGCCTTCAGTTATGAGACATGTTAAATAAAACATTCACGCTGATTCAGCTGTGAGCGGTACTAGCAGTTACAGAACAGAAAAGAAAAAATAATTGAGTGGTTTTATTCTTTAGGTTCCTAAGACCAATATCCTGGGACAGCTTGGACAAGGCTATAAGTATGCAATTGGAATGCTAAATGTGGGCAGAATAGGTATTGCTGCACAGGTGAGTAACATTGTTTAATATTGAATGTGATAATTCTGTAGTTTGAATTTGGATTGAAACATTTAAAATATTAAAGAAAGAGGTTGGTAAGGGAAAATTAAGAAAATACCTTATGAAAAGAATCCGTGTTGCCACTAGATGTCACTCTTCTTTTTTGTAAGATGAAATAATGTTTGGTATAGGACTATACATTACACTGATTATTGTACATAGTATTGCTTTTAATAATGCAAAATTCTGTTTCCATTGTAATAGTCTATGTTGAGAACAAACAGCAGTTAATCTCCAATGCTTAATTTATTAATTTTCAAATATATCTAAAATGTCATCATCATTAGAGAGACAAGGTGGGTGAGATAATATCTTTTATAGGACCAAGTTCTGTTGCTGAGTGAGACAAGCTTTCAAGCTACACAGAGCTCTTCTTCAGGTCTGGGAAAGGTACTCAGAGTGTCACAGCTAAATACAAGATCAAACAGATAGTTTAGCGTAAGTAGTTAGCATATCCAGTGTGAAAGATGCCTGCTGGTGGAAACTCTCAGGAAGCAGGTGGGAGAGCTACAGGAGGAGGTGGCTAGGCTGAGGCGCATCCATGCCCATGAGGAATTCCTCGAAAGTATTCATATGGAGACATGCAAGGCCGAGGAAGCTATCCAGCTAGAGAGGACTGCTGTCACGCCAGGGGAGGAGGATATGGTTCTGTCACAGGGAGGACACTGGCTGCTGGTTGCTTCTGGCAGCAGGCAGTGCTTCAACCCTGCTCTGAACCCATCTACCACGGTGATGGAAAACCGATGGGCAATAACTGATGAGGAATCACCCCCAAAGGGGGAGGAGGAGAAACCATGTACCCCCAAGGCTGGGAGGTTTGCAGTCACCACTCCCAGGAGGAAACGTAAGGTAGTGGTGGTTGATGACTCTCTTCTGAGGGGGATGGAGGCACCCATCTGTCGCCCTGACATGGCATCCTGGGAGGTATGCTACGTGCCAGGGGACAATATCTGAGATGTTATGGAGGGATTGTCGAGGATCATCCGGCCCTCTGACTGCTACCCTATGCTACTCATCCATGTGGGCACTAATGATACTGTGAGGTGTGACCCTCAGCAGATCAGAAGTGACTACAGGGCTCTGGGAGTAAGGGTGAAGGAGTTGGGAGCACATGTGGTAGTCTCTTAGATCCTTCTGGTCAAGGGTAGGGGCCCAGGCAGAGACAGATGCATCCTAGAGGTGCACACCTGGCTGCGAAGATGGTGTCGCCAGGAGGGCTTCCTTGACCACGGGATGCTGTTCCAGGAAGAAGGACTGCTAAACAGAGATGGGGCCCACCTATCGAGGAAGGGGAAAAGCATATTTGGATACAGACTGGCTAATCTAGTGAGGAGGGCTTTAAGCTAGTTTGAAGGGGGAACCCACAGGTAAGTCAAAAACATGGACACCTGGGAGAAGGGTCAGAATTTGGGGAGAGTATGGTCTGTTATAGCAGGAATAAAGGAGAGAGAAGACAGAACCAGGGGGGAAATCAAATCAGTATCTTAGATGTCTGTATACTAATACGAGAAGTATGGGGAATAAGCAGGAAGAACTCAAAATGCTAGTAAATAAACACAACTATGACATAGTTGGCATCACAGAGACTTGGTGGGATAATACGCATGACTGGAATATTTATATAGAAGGGTACAGCTTGCTTAGGAAACACAGGCAGGGAAAAAAAATCAAGGAGGTGTTGCCTTGTACATTAAAAATGTATGCACTTGAACTGAGGTTGAGATGGAAATAGGAGACTGACTTGTTGAAAGTCTGTGGATAAAGATAAAAGGGGTAAAAAACAAGGGTGATGTCATGGTAGGGGGTCTACTACAGACCACCTAACTGGGAAGAAGAGGTGGATAAGGCTTTTTTTTTTTTTTTTTAAACAACTAACAAAATCATCCAAAGCACAGGACTTGGTGGTGATCGGGGACTTCAACTACTCAGACATCTGTTGGGGAAAATAGTACAGCAGGACACAGATTATCCAACAATTTCTTGGAATGTATTGGAGACAATCTTTTATTTCAGAAGGTGGAGACAGCTACTAAGGGAAAGGCTGCTCTAGATTTGATTTTCACAAATAGGGAGGAACTGGTTGAGAATTTGGAAGTGGAAGGTAGCTTGGGTGAAAGTGATCATGAAATGGTAGAGTTCATGATTCTAAGGAATGGTAGGAGGGAGAACAGCAAAATAAAGACAATAGATTTCAAGAAGACAGAATTTAGCAAACTTAGGGAGTTGGTAGGTAAGATCCCATGGGAAGCAAATCTAAGGTGAAAAACAACTGAAGACAGTTGGCCGTTTTTCAAAGAGACATTATTAAGGGGCACAAGAGCAAACTACCCCACTGCGTAGGAAAGATAGGAGGTATGACAAGAGACCACCCTGGCTTAACCAGGAGATCTTCAATGATCTAAAAATCAAAAAAGAGTTCTAGAAAAAGTGGAAATTAGGTCAAATTGCAAAGGATGAATATAAACAAATAAGTAGGTAGGTACAAAATTTGAAAGGCCAAGGCACAAAACGAGATCAAACTAGCTAGAGACATAAAGGGTAAAAAGAAAACATTCTACAAATACATTAGAAGCAAGCGGAAGGCCAAGGACAGGGTAGGCCCGTTACTCAATGAGGGGGGGAAATAATAACAGAAATGGCAGAGGTGCTTAATGACTTCTTTGTTTCATTTTCATCAAGAAGGTTGGAGGTGATTGGACGTCTAACACAGTGAATGTCAGTGAAAATAAGGTAGGATCAGAGGCTAAAATAGGAAAAGAACAAGTTAAAAATTACTTAGACAAATTAGATGTCTTCAAGTCATCAGGGCCTGATGAAGTGCATCCTAGAATACTCCAGGAGCTGACTGAGGAGATATCTGAGCCATTAGCAATTATCTTTGAAAAGTCATGGAAGACTGGAGAGATTCCAGAAGACTGGAAAATGGCACTATATTTGCCCATCTATAACAAGGGAAATAAGGACAACCTGGGGAATTACAGACCAGTCAGCTTAACTTCTGTACCCGGAAAGATAATGGAGCAAATAATTAAGCAATCAGTTTCAAACATCTAGAAGATAATAAGGTGATAAGTAACAGCATGGATTTTTAAAGAACAAATTGTGTCAAACCAACCTGATAGCTTTCTTTGACAGGGTAACAAGCCTTGTGGATAGAGGAGAAGCTGTAGACCTGGTATATCTTGACTTTAGTAAAGCTTTTGATACTGTCTCGCATGACCTTCTCATAAAAAAAGAAATGCAAGCTAGATGGAGCTACTATAAGCTGGGTGCAAAACTGGTTGGAAAACCTTCCCAGAGAGCAGTTTCAGTGGTTCACAGTCATGCTGGAAGGGCATAATGAATGGGGTACTGCAGGGATCAGTTCTGGGTCTGGTTTAGGTAATGGCATAGAGAGTACACTTGTAAAGTTTGAGGACGATATCAAGCAGGGAGGGGTTGCAAGTGCTTTGGAGGATAGGATTTAAATTCAAAATGATCTGGACAAACTGGAGAAATGGTCTGAAGTAAATAGGATGAAATTCAATAAGGAAAAATGCAGAGTATTCCATTTAGGAAGGAACAAGCAGTTGCACACACACAAAATGTGAAATGACTGTGAAGGAAGGAGTACTGCCGAAAGGGATCTGGGGGTCATTGTGGACCACAAGCTAAATATGAGTCAACAATGTAACACTGTTGCAAAAAAAGCAAACATATACCCCAAGCATTCTGGGGTATATTAGCAGGAGTGTTGTAAGCAAGACACAAGAGGTAATTCTTTTGCTGCACTCCGCGTTGATTAGGCCTTTTAGTGTAAGTACTTACATAGTTAGGTTGACATAAGCTGCCTGGCGTTGACCTAACTCTTAGTGTAGACCAGGCCTCTCTCTCACCAACAGAAGTTGGTCCAATAAAAGATATTACCTTACCTGCCTTGTTTTTCTAATATCCTGGGACCGACATGGCTACAATAACAGTGCATATCTTCCATCATGTGTGTTAATTTTTCAAAAAACAAATTCAACTATTTGACAGATACTGCAGTTGATATTAATGGTGTAAGAATAAAGTATAATATTTAGTGCTTACAAAATTGGTTGCATACTTAGCAAATGACATTTGATATTAGCTTTTTATCTTAATCATGAAAAGGTCCCAGAACAAAATTGATATGTTATAATGGAAGTCTGCTAAGTTTGTGGTGTTGTACTTTAAAAAATGTACATTAGGGCACCTTAGACCAAAATGTCAATTAAGTTTCTGGATTATTTAAAATATGTGCTATTTAGTTGAGAGTCAGATTCAGATCCATAAATTCTAATTGTTTTAACTGGGAACAGAGTCCAGCCCTATAAAAGTTGATTTGGTTTTGTGGCTGTTTTTATCATTCAACCTTTGCTTTTAAAGGGAAATATAATTAATGCAAAAAATATTATTTTTGTTATGCAGTAGAGGTGGTGTGTCTGTCCCTATCATTTTGAAGGCTGTTATTCTTCCTTATTCCTTTTCCAGCTGCTGGCAGACAGACCAGGAGTAATAGGTCGTGCTTAAATGCATGCTTTCCACATGGTAATGTAGCATGACACTAAATAGGGTTGGCTTTTCCATCATTTCTGAAGATTATCTGTGATTAGACTTTGTCAGGTATGGCCTTAAAAAAAATCTAGATCACTGGCTCGGATTGTTCTCAGAGATATAAATAACATAGCTCTTCTGGCAGTAAAGTACACTGTCAAGGTCTTAATCTAATTACTGCGAGTTACCCTTGTAACCTAATTAAAAGTTAAGGTAGGTATTTGTTATATCTTAGCTAATACTTGTTTTTGGCACCTTCAAATGAAGAGATATGTGCCTGAATGAAGAACAGCAATTCTAAAAACCCTGTAGAATTGAGTTTAGTTTTGCAGCAGTAATAGTTTAGAAGGAAATGAATTTCTTATAAATGTGATTGTTTCTATGAAAACAGTTTCAAATAATTTTAATGTAAAAGAGTTATTTGTGATGTTACATGTGCTCATTTGTTTGTCTTCAGTGCAGTGGAAAAGAGTAGCATATAGTATAGCTAATTAAGAATGTACTACAACTATATTTTCTTCTTCCCTTTATCTATTTTTATTTTATTTTGTACTGTGTTCCTCCAGAATTTTAAGAGCGAGTAGAGGATAAATACTGTTTGAGTTCCAGTGGCTCTGGAGGAAGCATCTATGGAATCTGGGATAACATAACCCTTGTAATTTCTCCTATGTAGCTCTGGCCTATGTGTACAATCTTTCCCCGCCCCCTTGAATTCATGTTTGAAAAATAAAAACTCTGCACCTCTCCCCTCCCCCCCACTTTAATTACTGGAAAGGCGCTTGTCTTCTCTGATTGGGACACTTGGCTTTCAGTCAAAGACCTGTCTTCCTAAGGATCTGTAAAATAACACACGTTGGGGCACCATATAAAAATAAAGTAACGTAGTTCAACTGATCAAATAGTTGGTTACCAAATGTTAGTAGCCCATCTTTATACTCTAGTGGCCCAGATCATTCTCAGTGGAAAAGGTATTGTTTTTTGTTTGGTTGTTTTTTTGGGGGGGTTGTTTTATTTTTGTGAGATTCCAGTTTCAGGATCATCACTGTTAATTCTGCTTTCTTACCAGCTGTTCATGTCCCTTGTCTGTCTCCCTTTCCATCTCTATTTTTTGTTGCACGTGCCTCTTGTTTGTTTCATTTTCTGTCTTTTTCTTTGCTCCTGTTAGGAAACTTCTATATGTGTAGCTGAATACAGAATGAAACCAGCTAGGATCCTAATTGGTTTAATTGAGCATCTGACTCTTACTAGTAAATTCATAACTTTGCTAGACGTTAAAAATCATGGCCTTAATAAAGACACTGAATTTATGGCTTTTACAACAATCTATACCTCACTAACTTCCATTTTTGTCCTATGACTACAGTGATGTTAATGGGCCACTTCACCTTGAATGTCCCCTTAGAATATGTGCTAACTACTTATGCTAAACTAACTGTTTGACCTTGTATTTAACTGTGATGCTCTGAGTACCTTTCACATAGCAGAAGAAGAGCTCTGTGTAGCTCAAAAGCTTGTTTCTCCCACCAACAGAAGTTGGTCCAGTGAAAGATATTATTTCACCCATATTGTCTCACTATTATTAATGGATTCTCTAATAGTCCCTCTCTTGTAAGAAGAGTTATGAGAGCTTGTGGGATCTTTTCTTCATGATTTTCTTTGCAGTAAAGTATTCTTCATGAGTATTAATCTTCTATCCAGATCTGAAAATCTTTGCTTGATCATCTTTGCTCAGACCAGTCTGTCAGAAGCTGGCATAAATGCTGTTTTTAAAAGTGTGTTTTTTTTATAGGAGATTTTAATTTCCCCCCCAAATAGTAAATAGGGGTCATGATATGTGGCAGCCTTGTGGTATGTCAGACACAACTGGCCCCAGAGCTCAATACGTCACATTCGCCAATTACAAGTATATTCTATTTCTGATGCTTGTTTAACTCCCGTTAGCATTAATAGAAGGCTGTGGAATGACAGAAATGTAGGGCTGGAAGGAACCTCAAGAGATCAATTCCCTCCATGCTGAGGCGTGACAAAGGTATACCTAGACCATCCTTGATAGGTGTTTGTCTAACCAGTTCTTAAAAACGTCCAATGACTGATTCCACAACCTCTCTTGGTAACCTATTCCAATACTTAACTATCTTTTTTCCTAATGTCTAACATAAATCTCCCTTGCTGTAGATTAAGCTGATTACTACTTGTCCGGCTTTCAGTGGACATGGAGAACAACTGATCACCATCATGTTTATAAAAGCCATTGATGTATTTGAAGACTTCTCAGGTCACCCCCCTCCCCCCCCCCCCCCAGTTGTCTTTTTTTCTCAAGACTAAAGGCCGTTTTTTAACCTTTCCTCATAGGTCAGGTTTTCTAAATCTTTTATCATTTTTATATCTCTCCTTTGGACTTTATCCACATCCTTCTTGAAATGTGGTGCCCAAAACTGGACACAATACTCCAGCTAAAGCCTCACCAGTGCTGAGTAGAGCAGAAAAATTACTTTCCACATCTTATGTAAAACACTCCTGTTAACACACCCCAGAATATTAGCTTTTTTTTCCTTCTCCTTTTTTGCAGCTTTGTCACATTGTTAGCTTATATTCAATTTGTGGTCCGAGCTGGTGTTAAAGAAAAACTTGTACTTGTTTCCTATGACGTCAGTTTTGAGTCATTAGGTAGGAGTAAGAGTTTAAATGGGTTCATCTAACATGTTGGATATCTGAGACAGCATGTTCAGGGAGTCAAAGGCTCAGGGGATTTGTATTGCAATACTTTCAATTTCTAGGTCACTTATTTTCATCCATCTCAGCTAGATTGGTGATGAGTCAAAGTTTTGCTGTCTGATGTCTCTTTGGCGGCCTATATGAAGTTAATTGTTACTATTACTCCAGTTGTTAATAAGCAGGTGTCCAGATCACAACTAGCTGCCCTTTTGGTAGCTTCGGTAGAGCTGCTAAAGGTTGAATAGGCATCAGTCCCTTAAAACTGTCCTCTAAAGGTAGTCTCTCCAGAACATTATGGGGGAACTGTGCTACTGCCACCTCCTTTGTACCAGTTCTGTAGATAAATTACTCTAATTTTTTATGCTGTCAATCTGGCACCTTCATAACAGCAAAATAATTTGATTATAATTGAGTTTCTATAGGTACTATATATATTTATATTTATTCACTGTTTGCTTTAGACAGGAAAATCACTGTATACCAATTAGGGCTTTTCACAGGATCGTACACTGAGATTAGAAAAGACTGCTTGGGCCATCTTTTGATTCCTCTGAATTTTACAGAAAAGTTCACCACATCATTTTCGCTAATGTCTTGCCTTGATTTATAGGGCTTCACTGTGTATCCAGATGGTTATGGAATAGGCTTGTTCTTCATGCAGACTCTTTATCATGACTCACCTGGACAAGAATTCTAACAGTAGTAAAACCTCAGCTAAGGTTCTGGTTAGAATTGTTTTATTATATTTTGTATTTACATCATCTTTGGTTTCATTATTCCTGATACTACACACAGCATATTTCTTTTTACAGAGAAAAACTAAGCTCATCTCCTTGAATGCTGAAAAATTAAAAAGGCACACCATCTGCCCAGAAAAAGAATTACTGTAATTATTACCTCCGTTGGGTACATTAAATGTACAAATTGTTTACTCAGTGTAATCTTTGTTTCTCTGTTCATTCACAGATGTTGGGATTGGCACAGGGATGTTTTGACCACACAATTCCATATGTAAAGGAGAGAGTCCAGTTTGGGAAAAGCATATTTGATTTTCAGGTATTCATCAGTGTATATATTAAAAGCTGTCTACTTAAAAGAGTCGTAAACATAATAGAAAATGTCAGGAATGAGTCATTTGATTGAATAACTATAGTGCTGTTGTGTTATTTAATGTCTCCCCTTCTCAATGTCTGTAAATGGCAAATTGAAAAGAAATTCAGATAAACCTGAATTTGGCATATATGATCTGCAGATCTAATGGTTTTTGTGCATCTGTTTGTGCATCTATTTCATACAATAATTAAAACCTGACAGGACACTGGACTAGATGGACCATTGGTCTGACCCAGTGTAGTCATTCTTATGTTCTTAAGTGCATAGTTCAAGTACTCATTCGGCGGGGGCATGATTCACTGCTATTCTCGAATTGGAAGTACATTAGAAGACGTCATCTTCTTAAGGTGGGGAATGGAGTTGGAGTCACTATTACTGAATGGTTCAGCCATATTCACCTCCTGGACCAGATCCTTTGCTCTACGTAGGAGTAAATCAAGAATTGCCTCCCCTTGTGGGTTCCAGGACTAGCTGCTCCAACAAGCAGTCATTAATGGTACCTAGAAATTTTATGTTTGCATCCTGTCCTGAGGCAATAAGTACCCAGTCAATAGGGCAATAGTTGAAATCTCCTATTGTTGTTGGGTTTTCTATTTTTGTAACCCCTCTAATCTCCCTGAGCATTTCACAATCACCATCACTATCTGGATCAGATGGTCAGTAGTATATTCTTACTGCTATACTCTTACTATTCAAGCATGGAATTTTTATCCATACAGATTCTGTAGTACAGTTTGATTATATTTGACTTTATGCTTTCTTGTATATATAGTGCCACTTTCCCGCCAGCGTAACCTACTCTTATTCCTCTTTAGTTTGTATCCTGATATTACTGTGTCACAATGATTATCATTGGTACACCAAGTTTCTGTGATGCTTATTGTATCAAATCCTCATTTAATACTACGCACTCAAGTTCATTCATCTTAATATTTAGACTTCAACTTACCAAGTTGTAACAAATTTTACAACCTAATGTGCCCATTGGGTCCCTGTGTTGCTGTGCGGAAGATTGGCTGGGGGTGGGGAGGGGAGGAAGCGAATGTTCAGATCAATCAGGCAGCGAGGGAAATATTCATTCCTTGCTCCCAGAAGTCTGTTAGTGTGATACCCACAGCAGGGCCCCAAAATCCAGTTCTGCTCCAATTGTGAGGGGAGGGAAGTTTTGATCAGGATGCAGAATGAGGAAAAAAGCTTATCAGCCCAGTCGTGAATACTCAGAAGCCAACAGCCTTATAGTGCAACCTTCTGTCTAACCAATCAGCCAAGGAGCTCTCCCTCCTCAATTACATGAAGCTGAGTATCCAGGAGGAAGGGAAGAAAAAAGACAGGTGCAATTTTTCAGGTGGCTCAGATTTTCTTTCTCCTGCTGGCCCAGATGAAGTCTTACCACCTCTGAAAGTGCAGAAAGGAGCGGGGGAAAACATTTTAATAATCCACGATCATATTTTATTTCAGAATGCAGGTTTAAATCTTTGAAAAGCAATACACATTTTGCTGCATATTGAAGTTAGGCAGCTGGATAATACTTTAAAGAATATTAGATGTGTTGTAAGTTCTGTCTAACATCAGGCCTGCTTATTACAGGGAATGCAACATCAGATAGCTCAAGTGGCCACCCAGCTGGAAGCTGCACGGTTGCTGACCTATAATGCAGCCAGACTCGTAGAAGCAGGAAGGCCATTCAGAAAAGAAGCAAGCATGGCCAAGTATTATGCTGCCGAGGTAACCAATATTTGCCTTATTTGGTACTCTTAGTTCACTTGCTTTTTGTTTTAAAGCCTTATTTTTGCTAAATATGTTCCTTGTTTTCTTTGTAAATTAAGCATAGTTTTCAGACAGGATGAAAGTAGGACAACTGAGGGATAAACAGAATAACCCTCTTAAATAGAGGACAAAAAACCCTCAAACAGCAGAATTAAAGAAAGGAAGTGTAGTATTATTTATGCACTCAATAAAACCTCAAATACTAGCATTCACCCTCAAGGAGATGCTCTGAAAGATTCCATCACCTCAGAATTCACTGCTATGGTAAGATAGGGGGGAATTAATCTGTGGTCAAGAACGCCTCTCCCAGTCATGATGATAATTCTGGATATAAAATCCAGAAATGTCTATGGGCATAGAATCACTTCCTTTTCACTTGCAATGGTAGCCAAAACAGCAATTAAAGTTTCTTTCTTGGTAGGGAAGGGACTATTGCAAATAACTATTCTGACTTCTTCATGTCATCAGGTGGGTGAAGTGGGAATGAACCTTAAATTGGTGCACAAACAACATTCTTATAAAGTTTGCATAGAATAGGTGACTCAAATCTCCATTCTTTCCCTTTCCGTCCAATTGCTGCTTTAATTATTGCTTTGCTTTTCTGAAATTAGATGGAACAAATGACATTGACTGACTTCTTGGCAAAGATGTGTCCTGGGATGGTAATTGTGAATCTAATTTTCCTTAGGTTGCAACACAGACGACTAGTAAATGTATTGAATGGATGGGTGGAGTTGGATTCACAAAAGATTATCCAATTGAAAAATACTATCGAGACTGCAAAATTGGTAAGCAGCAATTACTTACGAATATATAATATAGACGTGGGTTTGGTATTGTTTCAAGGTTAACATAAGAACGGCCTTACTTGGTCAGACCAAAGGTCCATCCAGCCCAGTATCCTGTCTACTGACAGTGGCCAATGCCAGGTGCCCCAGAGGGAGTGAACCTAACAGGTAATGATCAAGTGATCTCTCTCCTGCCATCCATCTCCACCCTCTGACAAACAGAGTTCTAGGGACACCATTCCTTACCGATCCTGGCTAATAGCCATTAATAGACTTAACCTCCATGAATTTATCAGTTCTCTTTTAAACCCTGTTATAGTCGTAGCCTTCACAACCTCCTCAGGCAAGGAGTTCCACAGGGTGACTGTGCGCTGAGTGAAGAAGAACTTCCTTTTATTTGTTTTAAACCTGCTACCCATTAATTTCATTTGGTGGCCCCTAGTTCTTATATTATGGGAACAAGTAAATAACTTTTCCTTATTTACTTTCTCCACACCACTCCTGATTTTATATACCTCTATTGTATCCTCCCTTGTGTTTCAATTACTTGGATACCAATTTGTCAGAGGTATTTTCCTTTCAACAAATAAACACTGAGATATGACACTGATAAGGGTCATAAATATCTAGATATATGAGTCAGTCTGTCTATTGTATTTAATTCAGAGTTAAAAAAATAGTGTGTGTGTGTGTGTATTGCTTTAGTGTGAATGTTACTGTTCAATCCAAATTTCAGTTCAAATTACTATCAAAGGTACTTAAAAATTAAATTGAAACCACAAGAGGGAGGAGAGAGTTTGGGTTAAAAAGTGTCAAAGTGACTTAGGAGTACAAGTCTCACTTTCAAAAGTTACTTGGCTATTTACGCTTCTAAGTCCTGTACTAAGTCACTTTGATAGTTTTGACAGTTTTAGTCTGACTTCTGGCTTTAATGGCTGATGTCAGCTGTAAATACTTTAAAATTTGACTTGAAATGTGGGAATTGCTGTTCATGGAAATTTCTTACCCCCCAAAATAAGTCAACTATTGATATTATATACCAACAAGAAAGTTTGCTTCACTATAGTCAACAGTAAAATACTGTAATATTTTATGTGAATATCAGCTCTGCTTCTGGTTGTTAATATGAATCTTTGCTTTATTGTCTTAGAGCTTTAATTGGATCTTTAGAACAAGGATTTAAATTACTGTTAATATGCTTAGTTTAGTTTTATTTCCTTTGGTTTGTTTCAGGTACAATATATGAAGGAACTTCAAATATCCAGCTGAATACAATTGCAAAATGCATAGCTCAAGAATACTGAAAACGGCAAGGACGTTGTGACTGTTCACACTGAAATTTAGAATCAGCATGCCTCATTGGTGAAATCAAGGGTTACATATTTATTCCAAATTGTGTGTTTGTTTTTAAAAAAAAAAAACCCTAATGGTGGAATTTTATCCCTAAAACACTTCTAAAACAGTGCAATGATTTAAGTGATTGGGTTGTTTCAGACTGTACAGATCGACAAAAGTAAACAAAGAAACAGGAGATAAATCCTCAACCTGCTCTACTGGCACAAAAGGGCACAAAGACACCTGAAGGGACAGCTGATTTCCCCCAGGGCAGAGGTATCATTGGCTGGTGTAAAGCCAGCTATATGCCGTCTGGTGTGGTGAGAATGGGTAGACTTGGATAGTTCAGCCATCCTTGCTACCTTTCTCCGGTGAGCGATTCCTTTGGGGCCGCTACAGTTGAGGTTACTTAGAGCAGTCTTAGCCTATTCTAAATTATATCTGGCAGCTTGGCCCTTGGCAGTCCCTGGATTGGGGATCTTGAAAGGTGCATTGGTCAAACTGGACAGTCTCTACGTAAAAAAATAAATGGACACAAATCAGATCTCAAGAATGATAACATTCAAAAACCAGTTGGAGAACACTTGAATCTCTTTGGTCACTCGATTACAGACCTAAAAGTGGCAATTCTTCAACAAAAAAACATCAAAAACAGACTCCAACAAGAGACTGCTGAATTGGAATTAATTTGCAAACTGGATACAATTAACTTAGGCTTGAATAGAGACTGGGAGTGGCTGGGTCATTACACAAAGTAAAACTATTTCCCCATGTTTATTACCCTCCCCCACCCCCCAGACTTAACATTCTTGATATTTATGAGGTAAAACAAGCAGACTTGTGCATGATCAGAAAGAAGCGAAAAGCATAGTGCCATTTTTATAAAAGTTATTTGTAGGTCACTATTGTGACTTGCCCAAGGCCACCAAGGGAATCAGTGTAGGGATTAGAATTTGGGGCTTCATTATTGCAACGCTTGTGCTTCAACCCTGCACCATTCCTCCCTTGGTTGAAGCTTCAGTTTTAATGTGACTGCTTTAGTAGAGTGACTCTTCCAACAAATGCTTAGATTAGGGTGACAGTTGTCCCTTTGCTGAAGAGAACAAGTTTCAAGATTCATTTGATCAATGCCTTGGTGACTTTCAAGAGAAAAAATTTCAAATTGTTTGCAGACATACTTCCAGCTAAACTAAAAGAAGCTGAGGGTACAGTTCAATTAGAATTGATTATTTTAGGGCTTGTCTTCACAGCAACAGTTAGCTCAAGTACCCCACTCCAGCTAGCCTAGCTTGAGTGAGAGCAGCCACACTGTGAAACACTTGAGCTACACAGATTGATTGGCTTAGCAACTGATGAGTTGTGCTAACATGGTGAACTATACCCTATAGCTGCATCCCCACTTTATTACTAGCTTGAGCATCAGCAGTGTTTGAGCTTCAACCTGCACTCCCTGATGGGCCAGCTAGTTGAAGTTTAAAGCACCACTGAACTTAAGCTAGAGATTTGTATGTTGACAGGAGTACCTGAAGCTAACACTGCGGTGAAGGCAAGCCCCTAAGTGCCTTGATCCAAATTTTGTGAGGAAAAATATTGAATTTCTATTAAGACCTGCTGTGGAACAGATATCAAGGGTTGTATAAGAGGGCTACTCTTTGTATGACCTCCCTGGAAGTATGTCATATTGGTAAAGATCCGCTTAAAGTGATTTGGAAAAATCAGAATATTGCAATGTGCCTAACAGCCTCAAATCTGCATTCTGTTATCCATGTGGTCATCTTGAAAATTCAGCTAGCCATCAGATAGTTGATTTTAGAGAATTAGTGCCAGTCTTTCCATTAACACTGAGACACAGAACATGTTTGTCTACAGTGCTGTGTGCAGTTATATAAGTAAGTACAGAGCACTTTCCAAGAGAAACACTACATAAATGTGTATTTATCTATAAACACCTAAACAAATTTGTGTGCAAATTAATTGCAGTTATTGAGTTTCTGGCAAGATGCCATTAAAGCCTTTGCTGTGGCAAAAAATGACATACCACTGTCCTAAACACTAGTCTCCCAAGAAACGGACAGTGTCATGTTGGGCCAAATTATTTAATCTCCTTGAGTTAGATTCCATTGCTGCACCAGTGCAGACTCTGGTTTGGCAACTGAGTGGGTTGTGCCTTCTTGCCTGAGTCTTCAGGGAACTGAGTTGACCCCCGGTGCAGGGTTAGGGCAACCCATCAGGACTTCCCTAAGTTGCACCTCTGCTGTTAGCACTGCAAAATAACCTGGGCATAGGATTGGCCCTCCTGTCTCCCGCAACAGGGATCTTTTGATGGGTTGCAGCGCTGCCTTTGTACCTCTTCAAGAAAGTCTGCCATGCTGAGGATGGGACTTACAGCTGCTTTTTAGCTTTGTTATGTTGTTGTAAAGTGGCTTCAGTGCTCCTATGAATTCCCCCTTGTGTCTTCAGTCAACCCAGCTGAACAACTGCACTGAAATCACATCTTCAGTAACAGGAATGTTGCACCTGTGCTTTCCTAGATTAAAAATATTGGGGTTGTTCTTAAAAAGTGCCTGTATTTTTTTAAATATAATACCTATATTTTGTATCTGTTGTAGAGTCTCTAACAATCTCATTTTTAATAAGGCATTGGAACTATGAATTTTGTAATTTATTGAGACTGAGCAGAAAAATTTTGGTCAGATTTTTGTGCACTAATTACTCATTCTTGTTAAAGCTCTGAGGCAGATATCAAGTTTAGGGCATGGTTTCTGCATGGAAAAATATTAAAATATGCTATTTTATGTGATGTGTTCTGTGCTCTTGTTCTCAGTCATATTTTTCTTCAAATGTCAAGACTCTGTACTGCTTCTGCAAAATGACCTCTTGAACTTCACAAAAAGGAACAAAAATAAATATTTGATCCACTGTCTTAAAGGAATCTGGTGTGAAATACAAAGTAATTAATTTTAAAAAGAAACTTGCTCTTGAAAATAGATGGAATCTTTAACTTGACCAAATAATTACTGAACAATTTACAAGTATTTGTAGAGTTTGATCACCAAATAGAGAGAGGAACTGGCATTCAGCTATCTGATTTGGATGTGTTTGAAATACCTAGATAGCTTTTAATTCTGTCCAAGAGGTGCAGCAAGAGAGTATTGGAATGAAATTAAGAAAAGGAAAAATTGGTTTGATATGATGGAAATTTTCACCAGTAAGTTCTATTAGATTGTGGAATAATCTCCTAGTTAAAGTAGAAGCCCCATTATTTGAATAATATTACATTTAAATGAATAAAGGGCTTGAGAATGTACTGTAGTAATCAACTGTGCATTGAGAAAGTGTGGATTTGATATCCTCAGTTGGAAGATACAATAGAAGTGCAAAGCTGAAATTTAATTTTCTGATGTATGTATTTTCTAGAAAATTGTTCGTACAGAAGAGCTCATTGTTCAGTGGTAGGATATTGACTGTTATAGTTTTTATAGTTACAATGTAAAATACACATGAAATTTCCATATTACAGTCCTTTGGTAAAAGTCTTGTTTCAACTGACATCAAAGCTATTAAACCTGTCACCTCATGATAATGTTCCAGATATGGAATATCTGGTTTTACAGCAGCTAACTATGGCTTTTTGACTTTATCTGTTAAAATGTTTCTTCAGTTTGTACGTATTTACTCAAATCCAGGGCATATTTGCAATATTAATCTGGTATTCTTTTCACGAAAAAAGCTGAATTTAACAACCAGCACAAATACCTAAAAGTTCTCCACTGTGATCCCTTTTCTTCAGTTGTCAGATATGAATAACTGAAGTAGATGCACATCAAGTGTCAGTAAGAGTAAGAATTGAAGGGGACAAGTGTGTATTTTTTTAAGATGCTTATGAGAAGTCTCAAGTGTTCTATAACTTAAGTATTATGTAACATTTCCCCCATCTATCAGATTAAGTACAGTAGCTGCAGAGCATTTTACAGAGATGGAGTTAGGCAGTTCCCTCGTAGGACTAATTCCTTGTATTGGATTTAGTAAGGTGATGTGGCATGGCAGAGGTCCATGACTATATTGAGTTTGTCTAAGATTTCATGAAATATTAATATTGTGTGACTAGTTTGCAAGTTGTCTGCATGTCGGGGTGAGGGATTTACAAAAGGTAAGTGACTAACCACAGACCTTGTTTCCAATACTGTAAAGCCTATTCATGAACTATCCAGATTATATTGAGATAAACATAGTGCTAACTCTAATAGTTGGTTCAAACATTATATACAAATTTATGAATGTTTAGTTTTTCACAAGTTTATGCCTGAATCTTATTTAAATAACTAAGTCCTGTTTACTTTTGTTGCAGAGAGGAACAAACCATTCAAAGTGAAGTGGCAAGTTACAAAGGGTGGTTAGTGAGTTACAGATTAGATTTACAATGGTGGCTTTATTTAGACCATGATTTTTAGCAAAGCTCCCAGGTTCATTTTTTGAATGTGTTGTGAAGGTTTCCTTTGAGGAGGAGGCCTCAGAGATCGTATATGGAGTGATTGTTTTGTGAAAAGTGTTCACCCAGGGATAATATGGTGTTTTTGTCTTATTCTTCTGTATAAATTTATATGAGAGTGTAGCGATTGTCCGGTTTCACCTACGTATTTGTTATTGGGGCATTTATTGCACTAGATGATGTACACCACATGTTGGGATATTCATGTGTAGGCTCCATGTGCCTCCAGGGGCCTGAACTTCTGCCTCATTACAGAACCTGATATATTAATGTGGAGAACTAGGAGAATTCTGTCATTGAACCACCCACAATTATCATCTCACTATCGACAGTCATAAGAAAAAAAGAATTATCTGAATGGCCACCGCACAGTGGACGAAACCACGCACTTGATCATTACATTGATTGCTTTTCAAAAAAAAAGCAAAACAAACATCACAATCTCTCCACTGCGAGAGGACAGCTATATAGGACAGCTATATAGTCGCTGTAATCCAACCACCAGATAGTGATCAAACCAGCATACAAAGGGAGTGCCATCATTGTTCTCAACCATGACGACTATGTCAATGAGACCAATTGACTACTCTCTGACACCACCTATTATAAAGAACTCAAAGATGACCCCACACCACAATACACTCAGGAATTTAAGAATATCAAATCCTTCCCCAAACAATTCCAAGAGAAACTGTACAACCTTATCTCCCATGAACCCACCCCAGGGACACTTTTGTATGCTTCCCAAGATACACAAACAAGGGAAACCAGCCAGACATATATCTGGCCATGGCATTCTTACTGAAGGAATATCTGGACACAGAAATCATCCTAAAACCACTCACAGCACAAGGGGCCAGCTTCTTCCAGGACAAAGTCGACTTCCTCCAGAAACTCCACAGCATTAACAGCCTCCCTCAGAACACCATGTTTGCCACAATGGATGTCTCTTCCCTATACAACAGCATCCCTCAGGATGGCTCCCCAATATGCAAGCCTCTTGATGGGCCACCTTGAGGAAGAATTTCTGGACAAATGCACTTCAAAACCCCCGATGATATACCTGAGATACATCAATGATATTTTCATCCTTTGGACAGACTACCTAAACTCCCTCAGATCTCCACCAAAACTTCAACAACCACTACCCATCCATTAAACTTTCTCTAGAACACTCCCAAACCAGCATCAACTTCCTGGGACATCATGATCAGCTTCAACAATGAAAACCCATAGTCAACTATAAACAAGAACCCCCGATCACCACAGTTACTGTCCAAGATCCAGTAATCACTCCAAACACACTAACTACAACCAGGCCCTCAAATACCATAGAATATGCTCTGAGGAGAGTGTCAGGGATACACACCTTAACATACTTAAAACAAAGACACTCCAGCACAGAAGTAGATCACATGAAAAGGGCCACCCAAATACCCTGAGGGAACCTGTTTCAATACCACACCCTTCTGACCGCACCCACCTATTTGTCACCTACCACCCCACACTAGAACCCATATGGGGTATAACTAAGAAATTACAACCCATATTTGATGGGGACCACATCCTAAAAGAAATCTTTCCCAAACCCTCTCTTCTGCCTGTCAAAAACACCGCAATCTCACCAAGCTTATCAGCAGCAAGCTCCTCGCAGACCAGGACACCAACTTGAAGCAGCACCAGACCTGCCACAACAGCAGATGCAAAAACTGCAGACATATCTCCACTGCTATGATAATCATTCTTCTCCACCCCCCCCCCCCCCCAGCCCAACACACCTTTCAAGATCCACGGGTCGTACACATCCCAATATGTGTCATTCCTCATCCAGTGCACTAAATGCCCCAGTAACAACTATGTGAGGGAAACCAGACAATCAGTACACTCTCAGATGAATTCACACACAAAAATAGGACATAAACACTATATCACCCCTGGGTGAACCATTTTTACAAAATTATCAGTCCTCATTCTGAAAGGAAGCCTGCACAATGAGTTCAAAAGACAAGCCTGGGAGCTTAAATTCATAACTTTGCCAGACTCTAAAAATCATGGACTGAATAGAGACACTAGATTTATGGCTTATTACAACAATCTATAACCCGTTAGCCCCCTTTTTTTGTCCGAGGACTACAGAGGTACTAATTGGCCACTTAGAATATGTGTTAACTATTTATGCTAAACAATCTGTTGCATCTTGTATGTAGTTGAAAGCTTGTCTCTTTCCCCAGCAGAAGTTGGCTCAATAGAAGACATTACCTCATCCACCCTGTCTCACTAATATCCATGGACCAACGTGGCTAAAACAACACTGCACACAACATTTTGAAGCTCAGTGCCAAGCTAACATGAAGTCTCATTCTAACATAGATAGCAAAAAGGAATTGGAATATCTATTTCAATAGAAATGTGCCAATTCTAAAATTATCCAGTATAAAAATGCTTAATGTGACTATATGTCTGACTCAGGACTTCGCTATTTGATAATAGATGTAATATTAGGCTGCTTTAAAATCTTGGCATTATATTAGCCTTAGCAATGAGAAGCAGCATTTCTCTAAGCTAAACACTATTCTGACCACATACATTAACTCTGTAGTAACAAGTATGTCACGAATACCAGCCAAATTGCCACTGAGTCAGTGCAACCCAGTGGCAAATAAAAGATTCAGGGATAGGGAACCTGTCATGTTACTTGATCTACTCTACTTAATATATAGCAGATGATATAAAAAAAAATTACGAACGTCCAACCAATCTAATGACTCAACTTTTTTTGTTAAAATATAAGAGTTTAATGGAACATCGTAAGTCTAACATTCCATTATTACATGAAGATTTAAAAAAAAAATATAAAATCTTAAAGGTTTTGAATTTAAAATCTGTACATGGATTAGTTGTAGACTTGTTGGGTCTCTGAAACTGGCCCTCATGTGAGTGCTCTACTAGCTAAACAGGTATCTAATCTCAAAGTGACTTCAGAAAATATTGAGTTAGGTCTGCCCAATAAATAAACCCTCAATAGCCAATGAATCATTTTTTTCAAAAAGTGTAAGTACCCCCAGTGGGATCATCTGCACCCCCTCATGGCAAGGGTTGCCTCTTCAGTGCCCTGCTGACAATTCGTTCCCTCTTCAGGGCTCCCTTACTGCATGCACACCAAACTAACAATCTCACAGGCTCTTCTTTTTAATTTTCCCAGTACAGCAAGCCAAAAGTGAAAACAGAGCAATTACTATGGTGGTCCTGAGCTCTGTCCTCAAGGTAACTCTTCCACAGCCTACTACAAGGCCTCCTGCCTCTGGCGGTTTCAGCACCACACTTCACTTCACCTGACCCGACCCAACCCAACACAGCCCAGCCCAGCCCTGTTCGCTGCAGCTTCCTCTTCTTAGAGTGGAACCACCGGATCCTACCTTGGTGTGGCTTTCGTATAATCAGTGTTGGCTAGCTCTAGGCTCTTCAGCCCGGAAGGAAAAGCCACCCTGTTACAGTAACTAAATAGGGATCCAATTATCAAGTTCTTAGCACCAGCAGCTCCCAGTGAAAACCATGAAGGTTCACTCTCCCATTGAAAGAAGGGGAGTTGCTGCCTGCTGAGCACTTGAACAACAGGCCAAGAACATCTAAAAGGGGCTTGGATCACACTGAAGAAAGAACAATTATTGGTTTTCCTTAGTGCTATGAGACAAGAAAAAGATAAAACTCATCAATAGGAAAACCTGCAATATGACAATAAAAATCCTTATCCATGTTGGCAAATAAGCGGGGCCATCTGCCCAGGAAATTGGTATTTATGGGCGGAAAAGTGAATGCCGTGCTTCTCCACCCAACAAAATTGAGGGTCTGTTAACATTAATTGCTTTGAAATGTCATACTGGCCACTGATGCCAAGTCAATGTGGCATCTTATATCAGTATTTTTTTTTACTCTTGCAAATCAGAATCCTAGGCCCTTCCATCCCTATTTATTAATGGAGTGGAGGGAACATTCTCTGTTATAAAACCATTAAAAATAAAACCTGCCCAAACAAGTGTCAACTGCTTTCGAGAGAGATGTCAGATGGAGAGATGTGAACATCTGCAGACTTGGGCAGGAATTTCTCTTGATTGGCTCCATTCTGTTCTCTCTGAGGTGACCCAGAGGTTTAGAGTGGGTGACCATTCCTTGATCTTGCTTTCATCACTCATAGATCAGATTATTATTACAGTATACATTGTACATGGGTTGAAGACTACTCTTTCTTTCATAGTTGAAGACCAAAGTGCCATAATACACCTACAACAGGCTAGCTTTAGATGTTCTCTGTCCTCATCCGGAAATTAAGGCTGAGCTTTTGGATTTAAAGGAGTTCAGCCCAGTAACTGGGATGCCATCTGACTATACAGTCACGTGCATACAGATGACATTCTTCCCAGATAAACATATGGGATGGAAATACAATTCATGCATCCTGAGAAAACAATTCACAATCTTTGATTTAAAAATCATAAGCCTCTACTAAATAAACTAACAAAATCTCTGTTAGTTGTCAGAGTTGAGCAAATGATTTGTAATGAACAATTTATTGGATGAATGTATCCTTTCTTTTCATGGAATATCCATGGCAATTTCACAATTTCCTTAAATTTATTTGTCGGTGAATTTAGACGACTTTTGTGATACTTCTCTCCTCCTTCTCCTTTGGAACCTTTAATAATTTGCTGCATATATTCAATCCTCAATATTCTGAATTCAAGCTATGTTACTTAGGTAGGTTATTTTTTTTCTCTCTCTCTTCAGTGTGATGAACCTAAGCACTTCTGGCATGAATACTCACTTTCCACCTTTTGAAATTCACTTTCTGCAAATATGGGAAGACATGCGTGGCTAAACATTTTTGCTGGTAAAACTTGCTTGAATATTTGTGAAAAGCAAATACAAAAGAGGCATAAACATGGCCAAAGCAAATTAATTTGAAAAGTCAAGCAATTCAGATCTAGTTAGTTAATTAGTTACAGTTCACACAGTTTTACTTTCCAATAGGATTTTTATTCCCATTCCAAGCCAGCCACTAGAGGGCAAGCCATTCCCAAACTGAGCACATCTGATTCTGTACAGTAGAGGGCAGAGGTACACATTCATATAAGCCTACAAAGTAAATTATGCTCACAAGAAATCACACAAATACTAATTTTAAAAATTTCAGGAAACCTTTCTTTTACCAATATACACACAAATGAATTCCATGTCTGAGTTGGCATTTAAGTTTCACAATAATTTTTCTTTGGCTTAGATTGGTTTAGATGATTAGAGTGACTTTTCAAACTTGCAAGGTTCATTCAGCATGTGTTTTCTACTTTACTGTGGATCTGCAGTTTTTTTTTCCTTTGGGAGTAAGGTGATGGGTGGGGTAGAGGAAGGGATTTGCTGTAGACAGCTAAGTATGTTCCCAAAACTGCATTTTTTACAATTTTTAAAAGTTAATTTTCAATTTCAATCCTATTTCCAGCATTTTTTGTCAGATTATGATAAGCCTATGAAATTTACCACCTAGTAGGAAACCCTTAAGAGCATTATTGAAAGTGTAACACCTAAGAATCAGGCTCCTAAACTCTGGATCCAGATACTGAAGTATTATGGACATTAATAACAATCCACCTATACTTAACTGCACATTCAACAGTGTACAAAATCTAAATATTTTTGTAATTTTTCCATCTGCCATTCACATTCTTTCAATAATTTCTTTTTTTTAAAAAAAAAAAATACTATTTTTCATGGTTTACAAACCAACTTGTTTGAAAATGTTTGTCATTTAATCTAACTATTAACTGGGTATAATCTAATGAAGAGTACTGGGAGAGAGATTTTTCAGAGCTCCAGAATTTACCTTTCACAGAACTAAATTTCTCATGTCTACTTATATACTCAAGAAGTCTGTTTATAATTAATAAATTATCTGGCCTACTTTTATATCTGTTCCTTACAATAAATTACATTATAATAAAGTATAAGTAGATAACTTAAGGAGTAACTTTTTTAAAGAAGGTATTGGTCTTGTCTCTCTTCTAAACAGGTTGATTTATGGCTGTTTGCCGTTTTTGAGAATACAAAACAATTTAATTAATGTGTGAAAAGAACAATGAATTAATCCTAGAGAGCCCTGGAGCCTTTAAAGCCCTGAATCATATGTTAGGCTCGTTTAAAACTTGCATAAGAAATTAATGTAGAATAAAGCCTTTTAATTTGAAAAGTGCATCTATAGTAGCTGTCCCTAGGATATCTTCTGGATCATTATTCAGAAAGGTTAAGAAGGACTTAATTTTTTTATATGCAGTATGTATTTTCCAGTTACAGCTCAACATGGTGCATTTCAACTTAGAGAGAGAGATTTTTAAAAGAAATGGGGAGCTTTTTATTCACCTTCCACTTAATTTCCTTGCTGCCATGCCAGTCTCAGCTTAATGAATGTAATTGCTACCTTTGATGAAAATACTATTATCAAGATCACACATTACATTGGAAAACAGTTTTTCTTTAAACACACTACTGCAGTCTCTAATTATGCATGTAACAAGTGGCTCCTGAACAAAAGAGCATGTTGTCTACAATTGCTAGGAATTGGAGCAAGGCAAATTTGAACAAAGAACAGATTAGATTTGCTACATGCTCCACAAAACCCATTCCCCTGATTAATTTCCTGCAAAAACTAAAACAATTCTCTCTTAAAAGACTCTAACCCTCATCTCCTGAATGATCCATATGCCATTTGTGTCAATCTATATGATAATGGCTACAGATTTAAATTATTAACTATTAGATGTAGTAAAATAGGAAAGCTCTTTTATAAACTTATCTTTTCATATGTAAATAAGTAGTACACGCTCTTAAGGAATAATGAACAAAAAAATCTGACTTTTCTGTAGAAATCAGGAGCCAGAAAGCACCTTGCTATCTGAAAGTCTGAATTGTGCATGCATAATTCAATTATTTTGTCAGTGTATTCTAAAATATATATTCTCCACATAAACATCTGAGTATGATGATCATGCTTCCTAACCTAACGTTCTTCTGGCTTCTCAGGACTGATATGTTTTCATGACTATTTCTAGTATGCTCTTATTTTTCTAAAGAAGACCATTTCCAAAATTAATGTAATTAATTATTTCAGACAAAAAACATTCCATTAATAGATACTAACCCAGTCAAAATCAGAATTTATTCCATGAACCAGACATTGAAAGCCAGTAAAGTCAAGTTTTGGAACCAGCATATATTCATCAATAGAATATTGAGTGTATTAACTGAATTATTTCATTAAACTATTAAATGTCATCCTTTAAAACATGACATTTGTATAACTGTGCCACCTAGGAGCCCTACTCCTGGACCAGGGTGAAAGTAACATAGAAGACTTACCGGTATGGGGGCCTGGCTCCGGGCCCCCAGAAGGGGCGGGGTCTTGGGCACAAGGGGCGGGGCTGGGAGTCAGCCTCCTCCAGCCAGCCCGTCCGCGCTGCCTGGCCCGCACCTCCTGGGGCTCCGGTGGTGATTTAAAAGTGCCTGGGGCTCCAGCTGCTGCTGCGGTAGTGGCAGCGGCTGGAAGACCCGGGCCCTTTTAAATCACTGGGCTCCATGTCAGCTGCCCCTTTTGTCACCCCCCATCTGCACTGTCGGCGGCCCTGCTGGCAGTCATGGGCCGTGACCCTATTGTACTAGGTGCTGTACAAAAACAGAACAAAAAGACTGTTCCTTCCCCAAAAGATCTTACAATGTGAATATGACAACAGACAGATAGACTGATCTTATTTTGCAGTATTTTTCAGGTAAAATCATTAGGCAGACATTGCATAGTGTCAAGAAGCAAGTTCCATAACTAACCCAACCCTGTGCATCCTTACTCCTGTGTACAGTCCCAGGGATGATCCCTCAGTCAATCGGACTACTGACCTGAGTAAAACCTAGTCTTCTGAGAATTGGTTTGCCAGCTCAGCCCCATATGTTGTAGTCAGTGGATTGATGGGCTGTATATGTTTACCACTGCCCTCTATGGTATAGAATCAGAACTCTTCAGCTGTGTGCTGACGGGGCCCCCTCTTACTGTTAGCAGCTGAAAGAGATTTTTGTTTGGTTCAAGTGGTAAAGGCTTGTGCTTTTGGAAGATGACAATTTGAATTATGTCCCCACTGTCACTATACAGTCCTAAGTGGCCACGGCATCTGTGAAGTTCTCAAAAAGCCATAGATTTGTTACAAGGCTAAAGGATAAAAAAAAAAAAAAAAAAAAACAAGGCTGTGAGCTTCTCTTATGTGGTTCGGGAGCTGAGCCTCACCCAGCACTGGAACAAGAAGTGTCAAACCTGTGCTTTATGATAAGGTTATTAAAGATATTAAAGGTTTCAGAGTAGCAGCCATGTTAGTCTGTATCCACAAAAAGAAAAGGAGTACTTGTGGTACCTTAGAGACTAACCAATTTATTTGAGCATAAGCTTTCGTGAGCTACAGCTCACTTCATCGGATGCATGAAGTGAGCTGTAGCTCACGAAAGCTTATGCTCAAATAAATTGGTTAGTCTCTAAGGTGCCACAAGTCCTCCTTTTCTTTTTTTAAAGATATTAAAGACATTTAAAAATATACAGAGGCCTCAGATAGCAAAATGCAATTTTATGGGATTGTTTTATACATAATGACATTTAGGAGGTTTTTTTAGTGCACTAAGACAGGGCAGAGAAACCACCACAAAAATTATTAATTTTTCTCTGTTCCCACTCATTGCATATAAGTATCCTGCCCTTCTGATCTATAGTATGTTTTAGTGCACTGTTGATGTATGTCAACAATACTCTGTACTCTGTCCTGTAATACCTAGTCTAGCTCATCTGTAACCCTGCACCTGAGAAAAATCTGATCGGTCTCTTACACTAGGAGATCATATTATACAATGTAAATTAGCAAAATATTATGTATAAGATGGAGAACAAGAGAAAAGATTCTGAACTTTATCACAGACAATGAACAGTAATAGATTTTCCATTCACAAATCTAGGTTTTTCACAAGAGTTACAATGACAACAGTAGGTGGCTGCAGCAAAAATTTTATTTTTCACAATCTGCATTACAGCACTTTCTGTATGCATCCAAATGAAGGGACATGCACAGCTATTCTCCCTCTATGGGACTGATCCCGCAAGGTATTCAGCTTTTCAACTCCTATTCAAGTCACTGGGAGTTAAAGGGCACTTAGTACCTTCCAGGATCAGGTTCAGTGTATGTGCATGAAAGGTAGGCTTCTAAAGCCTTATCTACTCTGGGGATTTCAGCCACTGGTATAGTTGCCTGAGAGCACACCCCTAATGTGGACAGGCAAAAAACACTACAAGCTGTGGCTTGCACCATTGTAATTTACTACTGCTTTAAAATTGCATTGTGACTACATGAAGATTGTAAATATTGGCAAAACTTGGTGGGCGGTTTGAACAACAATTCAAATTGTCAATTTATTAAGGTGAAGCTCTGCCTCTTTAAGAGCAAAGTAATCTTTCTTTTTTTCTGCTGCTTCTTTAAGAGGTAGAGGAGACCTTTCCTCTGAGTTTATTGTGTTGTCCACCATTCTAACCTACCTGTGCCTTAGATGGCTCCCTATCACTAGAACACTCCTGCATAAGCACCTTTTGTCAGGAAGTCTCATGTGTATCCCTCATAATTTCAAGTCAGTGCTTTCAAACCTCCAGCTCCTCCTATGGTATCTAGTTTGCCGGTCAACTTCCTTTAGCGGATCCTGCTACTGACTCCTGTCACTTCAGGTCCCTAGAATCCCTTGCACCATTTTGCTTCCTCTCAGCTGTACTTTACAGTAGCTTCCTTTAGGTCTCCCATTGTTTTCTTCAGCTCCTTTATCTGTTTCCATTATTCATCCTCTTTACTCTCTCCTCCCTCCCTGATTGCCCCACTTAACTAGGTTCCTGGTCTCTCCTAATCTATCCTTGGCCGTCTCATAGATTTCTTCCAGATGTAAACCATAAGAAAGCCATGCAGTCTTTCTTTCACTTGGCACCTTGAGGAAGAGAAATAGAGAAAGAGAGTGTCTCCTGGAACCAACTCTTTAATAAAGTCTCCGGGCATCCACCCATCTGGCCTTACATTGGCCAGATGTCTGATCTGACTCTCCTCTCTGAATAACCTTGTCATATCCCTCAGAGTCATCTGGGGGGAGCAGGGGAGCAATGAACAGCCAGCAGCTTCACTGTGCTGTAAATTGGCAGAGTGAATTCTGAGAGAGTAAGTATATTAGTGATGTGAAATTGCTGTGCAGAGATGCACTATTTTTGATAGGACAGATAACTAAATGAGCAAAGCAAGAAAAAAAAAAAAGATGATGAGCCACATAGCATTTATCTAGTCAACAAGTTTTGTTATGTTCCTCTGCCCTTTCTGTTGCTGCTTACATAAGCAATTCCATCACACCAATGGATTTCAAGCTAATTGTCCAGCTTATTCCAAACCATTCTCCTCAATTTAAGCTTTTTATAGTTGAATATTGAACTGCTTCTTCACAACCATCTCTTTAATTAATTCAGAGTACAAGAAAGCCACTGAAGGACCTTCATTTTTATGATCAACAAATACTTCAAAATCATTATAACACCACTTTCTCTTCAGCCCTTTACCTGTTGCAAAACTGTTTGATGGGCTGAAATCAATCACCATATAGCGAACTGGATGTAGGAACAAGATCCCTTAGAACATCTTGTTCTGAATTACACTACTCAGAAGTTATTTAATATCTTAAGGTCTGAGGTACTGGAAATTAATCTTGTTACATCAGGTTTGAATTTGGCCCAGAATATTCACATCTGTATACTGGAAACCCAGGTAACATGGACCGCATAATATAAAATATGTCCTGGCTTCCTTGCATTTAGGAAGATTTTAACTCCATTACGGTCTATTTCTTTGTTTGGAGAGAGAATGAGTAGAGGGATATTTTATCCTAGTTTTATTTATGTATGCATTTGAACAGAAAGAACGATAGTAAGAGTAGAAACACAGATTAAGCATGTATTTGCTGACCTAATCAGTGACATGTCTCCCAGAGCTCCAGAAGCCATTTGTATTCAAACCCTAAGACAGACTGTTGGACCCTATCTACACTAGGCTTTTTATAAATGACTAGTTCCTCCAAGCCCTTACTCCACTAAGCAGTAGTCAATGGAGCAACTTATGTGAATACAGGCTTGAGGTTTAGGCTCCATGTTTGAAACCCAAATTTGGATTGGGTTTAAATACTGTGCCATCTAAACATCAAACAATGGTTTGACTGGCCAGTGTAGAAAGGACCAAACTAACTGAATATTCTTTTAGAAAAACATAAAATATTCTAGTGTCCCATTTGTGAACCACTTACAGAGGAGGCTCCAGGTGCATCCTGTGATTTACAATAGTGTCGTGTGCCAAACAATGAACAGGATCTTCATGCCAAAGAGCTTGCAGGCTAAAGGCATGAGTCCATACAACACAAATAAAGGGCAAATCCTACTCATCTTTCTTATTCAGGAGTATTTCTGTATTTCAGTTAATTGGATAATTCATGTGGTTAAGGTTTGGCTCCAGGTTAACAATTGTAAAGGCAGTCACAAATTGCTGAGCAGCCTATGAAGCAGAACATTTAATGGAATAGCTGGATTTAAAGATAGAGAGTGACAAATACTAATAGAAAACTTCTAAGCATATAAGGTGACATGAGAGGGGGTAATGAAGACACAGAGTTTTGGGTAGGCTCGAGAGGGACAAGTGAGGTGCAGCGAATCTTCTTTCTTTTTCTTTTTCTTAACCTCCAGCATTTTCCTTGTCTGTAGATTCCAGTTGTACTGGTTCCAAGATCCATGAGTTACCTCCAATGCAAGTAATGCCCTAAGCGTGTAGGTGAGGTGAAATAACGGTATCCAAAATGAGTGTCATTTTTTACACCGTTCCAGAAACACTGCAACATGACTACGACTATAATTTTTATTGTTTACGTTAATTTCAACACCTTAATGTGGCGTTTATTGGTCAAAGCTACCAAACAACAACCTATCAAAAGATTTGTATTGGTTTTGCATGGACAAGTATTTGTTTTCAGAAATGATGAAGCTGATTAGCATGTGGCCAAAATGAAGAATACCAACATTTGGCCATATACTAAAATGAAATGTTTTTGCATTGCATATTCTTAATTGTCAAAGTATCTCACAAGTTAAAATAGCTTTCTTTATTTCCAGCTGAAATTTGCTGACCAGAACAGTCTCACACTGAAAGTTGTATAGCAGTAGCAGTAGATTGTACTCCCAGAGTTTGTACTGCACAGTGGGTAGATATAAATGTGCATGAATTCCTAATGTAATGCTTCTCCGCTTGTAAGCTTTTGTACTTACAATGTAGATCTAGTCTGGTAGAAGGTTTTAATTCATAATTTTCTGTGCATACAGTACTAGCCTTTGAAATTTTCTAGAAACTAGTTTTTTAATTCAGTAACTCTTATGCGCAGATTCCAGGGAGATGTGCCCATTCCAAATGGAATTGTACCACTTCATGCTGATGGAAATCTCATCAGTGAAGGAGATGATAATATAGACATCACCGTAGAGGCCATTGATAGAATACCTTCCATTCAGTGGCTAGAGTGGTATTTCAAGAACAGTCTGCAGATAGTCCAGCATCACAAGAAATATCACTGAAGCGTGGGAAAGAAAAGTCACTTACTCTCCCCAGGCAATCAGAGTCTCTTATGTAGTGTGCAGCATTTGAAAAACTTAGAACATGTCCAGAACCCACTGGCCATGAAAAAATACTTGAGAAAAAAAATTCTTGTTACCTATAAATGAAGGCTGTCCAAGATCTCTCCTGGTGTCTTTTAAGACTATTACCTCATTATATCCTACCAATACCAAATGATATTGGTATTGTTTATACTCAGGTGATTCCATGGACTGGTTTCAAAGCAAGCTTGCAACAAAGAAGAGTACCTATACAGCAGTTACATATGCACCTATTGTGGATGCCTAACCAGCTGACGTGGCCACAGTCTATAATACAATGCTGGAAGTGAGGAAATGTCAGCATCTGTAGGACGGCAGCTTTCATTTCAGAACATGGATCAGCAGCTGTATACTATTGCTTAGCAAGTGAAACAGACTGTCCCAAATGAACATGGTACCAATGTGAGTTACCTGGGTGGCTTTCAGACCCTGTGCTGTTTTCTTGCATGTATTGAGAAATTTGGAGGAGATGCTAAATTTGGAGGAGATTGCTAGACCTTCTTGTTGATTCTGATGTGCATTCAGCTTCTACTGCAGATCAAATGTTTGCTTGTAAGCAGTTCAGCCATGCCCTTCTTAGCATGACACTAGCATTTGAGGCCCCAAGTACTCTAAAACTTTTTTAAATGGTGTGAGCAGGGAGGAAGTACTCATGTAGTTCCAGCATTTGCCTAGCAAATGTTGGCTGACACTTAAAAAGGTGTTTGAGTCTGAAGACATTGAGTCATTAAAGATCTTGATGATTCTGCAATTTAGCACATTCTACCACTACCGGAGGAATTTCAGACATGGGGGTATACCCAGTCTCCTACCTTACAATTCTGGGATAATTTTCTCCAGATTATGCAGATACTACATCTAAATGTCACCCCACACACACAGTGTGCCATGCTTCCATACTTCTTTACTGTGGACAGGCCCAACTAGGCCAGGTGGATACCAATCTACATTCTTGACATGTTAAATCTCTCAGTAGTACACCGTACCTTGGAATTTGAAAAAATTGATGAGTGTTCTTTCAATGGAATTTGGAGTGACATGGGAATAGAGAAAACTGTCATCAAAGACTCAAAGGGCAGCAGTAGGATTGTAGGACTGAAAAGAAAGAAGCCAACTGTTGTCAGATGGACCCTCACAAGACATGACCTAAGTAAATATGAAAAGCTATGAGAGAAAGAAGTGGCCTAACAAGAAGTAGTGAAGACCAAGTCCACAAACAAGTCCTTGCCCCTGCACTGAAGAGGAATGAAGAGCATGTTACAGCTCTTACCAGCAATGTCATCAACTATATGACAAACCCATCTGACCATGAATCAGGAGTGAATGTGTTACATCACATCCAGAAGTGCTTATCAACATATCCACTGGAGTGCATATAACATCAGATGTATAAGAGTCTGCACTTAAAACAGCAGATGTACTGAAGAATACTTAGAGATATTTGTGAGAGGTGCACTTGATACTGATGGGGCAGGTAGCTTCTTCAGCCCAGAAATCTAGCATCAAAACACTTGTTGAAATGGCCCAAAAGACCAAATTTAAGTCTGGCAAGAGAGTGACAATCACAGCAGCTATCAGTCCGAAATTGTTTTCCACTGAACCCTGTCCTTAACAAAATGTGTAATTGATGTTTCAATGGCAACTGATTCTTCGTCACCCAATAGGACCTTTCCCTATGTCTCTCTTCTATGCATGTGGAACAATGAGAAGAACGATAACGCTGAATTAGGCCATCAGCTGGAAGCTCAAGCTGAAAGAATCCATGAGATAAGAGCATGAAACAAAGGAACCACCGTGTACATCAGAGATGCCATGGCTGTCATACAGATGATTGTTGGAAACAAATTCAACCCATTCTAGGAATTGGCTGCTGAGCACTTGAGGCAGATCCTAAGGATTTGACAACGCTAATTCTGTAATCGGAGCTGTTGACAGCTATGACAACAGTAATCCTGTGAAAACTGCAGAAAGACTGCACTGGACAGGATCGAAGGTTGGATGCAAGAAATACCAGGTGATTGCCCTGTGCTTCCATGTTTCTAAACATGGCATCCAACAAGCAGTCACTTGTAAAATTCCTCTGTGAGTATGTGGTTCAAAATACACCTGAGAGTGTAGGAGTACACCCAGCACAAACTCTCCTTCTTGCTGGAAGCTTTTCCAGTGGTGAAGTAGCAAGGTACAGTATTCAAGAGGAAGCAGATGCCAGGATGTTTCTTCATGCTGTGTATGTCAATATGGAATTTGGGTCTCTTGGTGTCAAAGGGAGTATAGTAAGTAGGTCACCTAATACAGATGTTTTGGTCCTTGCCATTCATTACACATAGATAATGTGGATTAAACAGGCACCATTACAACAGGACATCTGACAAGCATCATTTCATACCTGTGCTTGCAATTGGAGATACACTCACTCCTGACTTCTGCAACATACTTTCTGCTGTACACCCACTGACAGAATGTAACTGTGTGTCATCTCTATTTGATACTGGAGAAAAGTCTGTGTTTAATGTTGTCAAAACAAAGGGAGCTTACCGCTTCAGAGATCTTGCCAACTTGGGAGAGGTGACAGACAAGTCACAATTTCTGCAGCTAGAAGGTTGGCAGCAGTGCTGTATGACCAGAGCAAGGAAGTAAAAAGGAGACCTACAGAGACTTGAACTGCTTGAGCCTCAATCTAGACATCAGAAAAGACAAGTCACTGGCTAAACTCCCACCATATGAGGACAGTTTTGAAGAATATGTCAAAAGAGCATATTGGCAAACAAAGATTTGGATGTCTTTGTACATAGGTAATCCAGATATTCGATCTTCATAGCAACATGGATGGAAGAATGTGGACTATGAACTCCTTCCTGTATTCTACAAGGGCCCAATGGCATCTGATCTTCTACAAGACCTTATTTGTGCCGTTATGGGTTGCTGCACAATCACCTGTGTCTGTATTCAGAATGATGTTACCTGCACAGAATTGTGTTCATGCCAGAGCAGTGAAGACTCTGGTAACTGACTCACTCTTGACTGAGATCATAATGATGAACAAGATGACGATAATGATGTTAACTAGAAATTATGTGCATGTGGGTAGCGGGGTACATTCAATCGATCAAATTGGTGGTATCTGTTGCTTGACTAATATTTTCAATGCCAAAAAGGAAAAGGGCTATAACAACCAGCAGAAAAGCTGGGAGCAAACAGAATTCTTAGTAGATATAAATTGGTTTACAGTATGGTGTTTCCTATCTTCCCCAAAACCAGCATCAAAATGAAAAAAACCAACCTTGTGAATTTACAGTAGAGAGATTCTTGTGCATTTTTGTTCTACCTATGTGGACTCTTTCCCAAAAAGGGGAAAAACTGGTGGTTTGTTCCTTTTCTTTTTTAAAATGAATTTGTTGTTACATTTATCAAGTAATAGATTTCTCTTCTCCTGTAACATTTAATAAAGCTCTCAGAAGGGAGGTGGATTGGAGAGAAGGTCTACCTTTCCACCACCTGTCCTTCCCTGCCCAAGAACTGTCATGATTTGGAGGGCAGAATGTCTGAGCGGCTGGGGAAGTGAATGGGACTGTTCCAGTGCCTTTCCCTGTAGGGAAAGGTGCTGGTCCTTAATCAGTTGGTCCTGTCCATGATCTAGCACCACTCAACAATCTGAGCCCACCCCTGGGTACCCTGGCCTACCTCCAAAAGAAAATCCTTGCGTTCTTTTGGCTGGGGCTGCACTGGGTCTCTGCAGGGGTCCTGAGTCTCCCTCTGGAGGCAGGTGAACAGGTCCTGTTCTGCCTCTGCAGTCAGGTCCATGTCTTCTGCCTCCAGGCCCTGCAGAGACTCCTTTATGGTGCAGGTAGTCCGGCTTGGAGTGCACTGGCGCACGCCTTCCTCTGCCACCTCCAAGGGCTCCAGTATGACTGGCAGCTCTTTCATCTCCATCTGAGGGGTCTTCCGCAAGACCACTCTGAGCTGCCAGTCCTCTACCAGGACCTCTTCAGGACCGGGAAGCTGGTCTCGGCAACCAGGTCCATGGTGGCTGCCAAGGGGGAGAACCTCCTCGCAGAGACCATGCTACACGTCTTGGTGTGCAGGTGGCGGAGTACCCCTCAATGTGCCAGAGGTTAGTGCTGGCAGGTAGCACCAGGATCAGAGACCTCCTGGACTATGACTGGAGGGACTGAGTAGACCTCCTGGTGCTTGGCCACTGCATGGGGCTCTCCAGACCTCGTAATCCCCAGCGTAAACTACAGGAGGTGAAGGCAGCCTTACTACCCGCCTCTTGGGCTTTCCTTGAGCAACTCCTGCAGGAGGGTACCCGCCTGCTCCTCACCTCTGGCTCTCCAGACCTCACGTTTGGGCTCCTGCCTCCTATGTCACCCCGGCCATCCCCTCTGTAACACCTGAGCCATTTGTGTGATTTGCTGCTGGTCCATCTCTGAACCATGATTAGGAAACAACTGCATGTGTTCATGCTCCATACCGTTCATTTCCTCAGTCTCATGTCCCGCCCCAACACCATATGGCAGGGCCTCCTACCACCAGTGGAGGGTGAGAGGCCGTGTGGGTGGGTCTGTATCCATCCTGGTTCCCTGGGCCACCAGGGATATTAGTCGGTGATTCCTTCACAGAGTCATGAACCTGGACATGTACTCAGTGCAGTTCAGCCCCTCCCTGACACCTGCCCTTTCTGCAGTGCGAGGAAGACCCTGGCGCACATCTACCTTGAATGTGCCAGGTTGCAGCCTCTTTTCTGGCTCCTCCAAAACCTTCTCTTCAGGTTCTGACTACACTTTTCCCTGCACTTCCTGCTGTATGCACACCCTATCTGTAACCCCACAAAGTTGCGATATCTCCTCATCAGTGTCCTCCTGGTGCTGGCCAAGGTGGCCATCCAACACACCAGGAGGAGGAAGCTGGATTGGGAGGTGCTCTGCTACTGTGGGGCCTATTTCCGATCCTCCCTTAGGTCACGTCTCCAGGTGGAGTTCCTCTGGGTCACGACCACTGGCTCCCTTCATGCCTTGGAGGAGCAGTGGGCACTGTTCATTGTTCGCTGCATGGTATCCCTCTCTGGTTCCCTGATTTTGACCCTGTGATTTCACGCCCATCCCAGTTTTGTCATTTGTTGCCCCCCTGAACTCTTTTGATGCCTGGGTCCAGTGGCTTCTGTCCTTAGGCTGGGGGGACCTTAAGATGTGGGCAGGCTTGTGCCCGCCCATCCCCGGCAATTCAATAGTGCCATGGCTCACTCTTCCAACAGAGCCTGCAGTGACTCTGGCCTGCTTCAGCAGCCTATCCCTGAGCAGGGCCCTGATCAAACAACCTCCTCCACCCTTCTCTCCCAGCACAGGTATTTGACTGACTCTCTGCCAGAGCTGTCAGTTTGTGCAATAGGACTACTTGACCACGAACCCTCCTGCTGCCTTGCCGTGTTACAGGCTACCTAGGCTACCAGCCTGCTCTTGAGCTGATCCTTGCTCCTGCCCCCAGCCTTGTCTGAGCTGTGTTCCAGCCTGCTTTAGCCTTGTCCCTGCTCTGTCCCACTCCAGCCCTGACTCCGCCTTCTGACCCTCAGACCCTTGTACGGACTCCAACCTGGCTTTGAACTTCAGGCTGCTCCCTGACTTTGACTATGATCCTGATTTGGCATGTCCAAGGACTCTGACCCCACTTCTGACACATGCCCTGTCCCCACAGCCTGGGTCCAGCGTTGCCCTGGCCTGGTCTTGACCCTACATCTAGCTTCAACCGCTGCTGGAGCCACTAGGTCTGACCACCTAGAACCCAGAGTGTGAGACCAAGTATTTATATAGCAGGTGATAGGCTGGGAGGGGAAGTTCAAGGAATTCCTCCAAGAAAGATCAGTTCATCCAGACTGGGTAGGGAAAGGGTTAGAAGGAAGTGTCTATGCAGTTTTGGTAGACTCAAGCCCCATTCCCTCTTCGTGAATTAAATTCTTAAGCCTGGAAAAGAAGAGGAGGGATCAAATCTGTGTTCAGTATTGAGTCATTTTAGCTTAGTGCAAATACAGAAGAAAATAAATAGTTTCTACAAGAGGTTGACCAGCTGTAGCATAGACGGTCCTGTCTGAAGTGTGAAGTTGAGAATGGGCCAGCTCAGTGCACCTTCATGGACTTACATTAATTGATCATTTACTTCACACTCTTCCAAAAAGTAGATGTATGATACAGAAATGAGGAAAAAGTAGTTCAGGTTTAAATTCTTATCACTAAAGTGAGTCTCCCTCTACATTAAAAAACTATCCAGACATCGTAACAGGAATGGGTTCAGTTCTTATACCATAAATTTGTGTGTGTAGAAAAAAGACTTATTGGTGAATTTAGCAGTATTTTTCGTTGAACTGGCAGTTGCTAACCATTACACCAGTATTTATTTGATTCTTAAAGAGCACAAAAGCATGGACTACAAATAAAGAAGATGGAGTAATAGCTTTTGACTGGACCACTAGCTTTAAACTTGAAATGAAGTGTCCAGTTTTGAGTTACTGTGTCCAAATGCCATTTGTACAGTTTGAAAAGTGAGGGCATTTTTCCAGCTTGTCACTGTTAGCTGTAGTTCATTCCAATGAGTGATATCACTGAAGGAGCAGTTGTTCTGCTGTAAGTACTTCATTCATGACTGGAATGTATTAAATGTATTAATCTGTGCCTCAGAGTGTAATTTAGGGAAGCCCTACGTTTGACACATTCTTGTACATCCTTATTTTATTGCCCTATCCTGCAGGTAACAATGTCTCAAAACCAAAAAGACTGAATGAAGTTAAAATTACATGTCACACAATATTATATGCACTTTTGTTGCTTATTTCACTGTCAGGATTACAGATTTTCAACAACATTGGATTACATATGTTTATGACTTGATTTACGCCATCAATGGTCAGATAAAATCCAAGGCAGGAATCCAAGGTCTCTAATGATCCAGGAGATTAAATGAAGTCATGAATGGAATGTTCCCATACTCATGCTACATCTTTAATGACAAAACTCTGTCACAAAAGGCATCTAGGCCAGCCAAAGATAAAAAGTGAGGGTTGAGTTATCTCACTAAGTATTTGTCAAAGCTGGTTTAAGTCAGCAGAATCAAAATGTATTTTTCAAGAAAGGTTAGACCTTATGTCAACTGAATGAACTCATAAAGCATTTATAGCCACCTTGTGACTATTATGTATCATAAATTTGAAACAGATTTAATCTATAAATGTATGATTTTGAGGTTAATATAAATGACTCTTACCACATTGCCTCCCCCGATATTTTTTTCAGCATAACAATCATATATATTTTTGTTGGTGATTAAACAGGAGTATCATTACCAGGAATAAAGGTAATAAATGTCACTTTCAGACTTGAATTATGAATTACCCATCTGTGGGGGGAAAATCCATTGTACTCCAAAACTGACGTAGGAGCCTAATAATTGGTTGTTGCCTACTGTGTATATGAGCAAGTCTTCTGGACATTAAGATTCTGGGTTCCTGGCAGTTAAAAAAGAGCTCTTTTACTTTAAATGATCGGCTTGAAAGTACAATATGAGTGATCATGTACTGAAAGCTATTTTGGTTCTTTTTTCTTTGTCATAAATGGAATGAAAATGTATTCAGTTTGTTGAGCGCTTGAGTATCTTTTGTTTATGTTAATGAGAATTTCAGTGCAACAGCTGTAAATGAAGTTAACATATTTGTCCAAAATTGTTAGTGCTACATTACAAGTGAAAAATATTTACAATAACACATTTGATTTCTTTTATTGACCACCATGGCTTCTCTTGTATACATTTCAAAATAAATATCCATAGCTGTCCACAGATTTTCCTACAGGGCTGAAGAACCTTTGATATGGAGCAAGGCAATTCATGAATGTAGAAAACTACAACACTCCACCTGCAGGCATCGTTAGCTGGCAGTGATGGGAATGATAGAAGTGATGGGAACAGTGACTGAACTCTGACCTTATTGATCGGAGCCACCTCCACCCAGCTGAGTTGCTGCGGCCCAGTCAGCTGAAAAGGAATTTAAAGGGCAGTCATCTTTAGTGTTAAACCCTTCTGTCATTAATAACGTTTTCATCCATGACAGTGATAAACACACACTACTTGAAGAGAGTTTATTAAGGTCAGTCTATAAATAAAAATTAAAATTAAAAAATGGGTTTACACAGATGAACAGATGGATGAATAAAGTGATTGGTAAAACAATAAATATGAAAATAGACAGATAGATGAAGTATCTGGCAATGGTCCTCTAAAAAAGCCCTATGCCTCAAATACTGGCTTCTCTCCCACCAGAAAAAAATAGATTTAATGAAGCTACTTCAGAACTTATAGGTTTCGTGGAACTATGGCCTGACTAATATTTTGTCACTTAATGCCTATCTTCCAACCTGATATAAAGGATTGCAGCCATTTTTCTATGTCAGGTATATAACTGAGTGCTACTAAATTTCTAATGTCTTATCTCTCCTTGGATTTAAATACAGATAGCCTTAAACCTCGGCATTTTTCTTAATGCGAGATGGTATACAATACCTAGGCTGGCTTCTTTCATTACCCCAGAAGTGGCTAGGATTTTGCACCTCTAGCAGAATTCAAGCCCACCAGCAAATAGATATACTTCTTAACCTCCAAAATCTAGAAGTCATTACAAAATACCTCTTCCCCTGCCCCCACCCACCTTTTAATAAGGGAATGTGGGAAGATCTTTGTCTATATTAAACCAAATTCTAAATTTTCCTTGTGAAGAAAATAGATTATCACACAAATTAAATTATATATTGCATCATCAATGGTGATAGCTGGGAAGTGAGTCGAAACAAGTTAAAAGAGAAAAATCTCAATCTTTAGTTTTGTTTCTAAATTTCTAAATCCTTGTTTCCAGGTTGTCTGTGCCATGCCTGGAGGCAAATGATAATTTTAGTAAAAATTATAAGTAATTTTCTCAAATTCAAGACCATTGCTTTAGGTCTAATATCTTTACTAATTTTGTAAAGTGTTGCAGTCAGTTTTCTAAATCATTACTCAGATTATTGCAAATATTGTCTTGTTTATCACACCTTTTTTCCATTCAATTATTTTTAACCTGAAGATTTGGAATAATGAATCTGAAAGTCTGTTCAGTACTCTCACAGTTTGATCCTCAAGGTTCTGAGTCCCCTCAACTCCAACTGAAATTAATTAAGTGAATGGGGTTAGAGGTTACCAGCTCCCTCACAAAAAGCATTCTGCTCCTTGCATGGTCTGGACCTTAGAAGGTAATCCATTCTGAACTACTTTTCTTCTAATAATAAATAGGTGGTTGTGCAATAGGTCTATTCCTGACTAACCTAAGGTTGAATTTTGAGATAATTCTCTAGGACTGGCAGTGTTGCAGATCCCTATGAATAATCAAGGATGTTGGTTTGAATGTGTGAACTAATTAAATTACTTAAATTAACCAGTGCTGCAGGGGTAATGGCTTTCAGCTAATTGTCATTAGATCATACTTGGGAGGACTAGACGGCAAAGCAGGTTGGAGATAGAACCCGGAGAGCCTTTAACTACTAGATCAGTTGTTGATAACCAGCCCTGGTTAGTGTTGACCATAACCTGTTACATCTGATGGCAGTTTTATGCCCATGGTGGTCTGTCAGATCACAAAGCCATTGTTGGTGCAAATTCCACCCTTGCAGGCAATCATCATTTTACCATTAGTAGTGATTCCTTCAGGTGAGCGTTGAGGCACACTGGCAGGACAGCATGTCTTGTTGGTGGTGCCCTTGCTATGACTATTGTGCAGATTAAAACATTGAAGAAGGACTTGAATCTCCAAAGCTGTCAGTCCAGCATTTTCACACGCACTACATTTGCATAATACATTTTTATTATGAAAAATAGTTAAAACGTGAACTTTTTTCCTTGACAAACTTTTAAGAGTTGATTGGATCATTGGGGGCAGGATGGAGCAGAACGCTTGTCATTTTCTGAATAGTTTTCATATGTTAAGTGCCCAATCTTGCAGCTGCTCATTAGCTGGAACTCCTGTTGAATTTGATAGTAATTCTGTGCTTAGTCTAGTTGAAAGATCATGGGCTTATTTTTCAGCTAATACAAAGTTGAGATATAACATTATATAACAAAAATTGCTTTTATTATTGGAGTATATCTAGCAGTGTTAGAATTAAGGTAGTGTGAACATTTCCATTATAAAATCCTCTTTGCAAAACCAAAACTCTGCAGATAAATACTCCTTGAAAGTGTGGTTCTCCTCTGAAAAATATAGGTGCCCATCAGAGACCTGTTTTGTATATATATTCTGTGTATTTAGAGTCAGATCTTCTGACTTTAGTGACAAAAGTAAGGTTTTAACCACTTTTTATTCCTGTTAGCCCTGCATACCCAACAAAAAGAGAGTGAACTACACTGTCCACCTCTTTGTGCATCAGCAGCAGAAATGTTTGTTAAATTCCAGTCAGCTATACCTGAAGACAATGGCTTTGCCTAAGTGTTACTTGGGATTAATTTGTATCGGAAGGAAAGAACCCACCTGGACTTCTACATTCCAGGTTGAGCCTGAGGTCTAGAAGTTATAGGAGGGAATTGTTTTAGTTATAAACTGAACACATCTGGTGTGGACATCACTGATAAACATGGGACTCTACAATGCAACTTTTAGAGCCCCTTTCCTGTGTAGAACTACACTTTAAACTGAAATTTGACATGCAAGGTCTAAGCTGGAAAAGATTCCCTCTCCTTCCCTCCCCCCCCCAAAAAATATAAAGACCATCAGAGTTTGGAGGCTTGAATTGTAGGAAGATAAGTTAATATGGAAGAAGGGTAGTGACTGAGGTTGCTGCAACAATTCTATTCAAATAATTATATATTTGTAAAGACTTTGGGATAATCAAGCTATTGGGTTTTTTTTTAAATGAAAATGTACATACTTCTTAGGGTTGCCCTTTGTTTTGCCTGTTTTGAAGGTGGATGAGATAGAGTGGTTCCCTTAATTACTTATTGGATAGTCACAATAGTATGTAAGAAGGAACCTTAACTGCTAATTTCTAAACCTGTGTTTAGTGAGTTCTTGGTCATTTTATTCAGTATATTGAATTAAAGAATCAAAATATTAGAGCAAATTGAAGAAAACAAGAAGTGATTCATTATTACTTTTGTGAATACTTGTTGAGATTGATCCACTGTTATCAGTTGTAGGTCATTATTATTTGTTATTGAAGAGTATTCAGGCAACTACTACTTCACTTTTGTGCTAAAAGTTCATTGAACTTTTGGGATTCACAAATAATCTGGACAAGGGACAGAAAAAATACTCTGTGATTTATGGGATCCAAGACTCACCACAAATTGTGAATAGTCAAAGTGAATGGTCCTGTGAACAACCCAGAGGCTGAAATGTGTTCACAAACTATTTGGTGAAAACTTACAAATAACACATCGAGATCTGGTTGTCCCCTCATCATGAAGAGAAAAGGATTAAATTCATTAGAATGTATTTGCAGTAAAGAATTGAATCAGCTCTGCAAATATACAGCATGGTGCTTATTAAAAAGTTCGATTGTTTGAAATCTTAGCCCTGTTGTAATGCAAAAGAACTTTGTTAATACAGAATGCTTTTCAGTGCCGAATCCTTCTCTTGCTGCATCTCTTCAATGCCTATTGAGACTTCACTGGACTATTCCTAAGGCTGTG